>NC_073624.1:58675000-63675000 GCF_029407905.1 Bubalus kerabau | reverse complement strand
TTTAATGTTAAACTCATTTCCCCTAAGCCATCCTTCTCTTGGGTTTATTGTTTAAAGTCAAGGATGGAATAACCTAGAATGGTGCTTCTTTGGAAGGACTGATGCTAAAACTGAAGCTCCAATACTTTGGTCAACACATGTGAAAAGCCAACTCATTGAAAAAGACCCTGATGATGGGAAAGGTTGAAAGCAAAAGAAGAGGGTGGGAGAGGTTGAGATGGTTTGATGGAATCACCAGCTAAATAGACATGAATTTGGGCAAACTCTGGGAGATAGTGAAGATCAGAGAAGCCTGATGTGCTGCACTCTGTGGGGCTGCAAAGAGTCTGACATGACTGAATAACAACAACAACAACAACAGAATGGTCCCTGGAATAAAAAAGGCCTCAAATGCTGAGGTGGGAATAGGCAAAAAGCACAATTAGTAAATCTATAATATTAAGATGAAGTCATTTTTTCTGTTTGTGGTTTTATTAAGACTTGGTAAATTGCAAAATGATTCTTTTGCTCCACAGCACTGTATTATTGTGTTTTCTCACTGATACATGTAATCCCAATAAAGCTTCCTCACTATGTAGGAAAGCCTTAAAAGTTAGGATGTCTGATCTATTCAAGAAAATTTGATTTTCCACTTTAGCAAATTCCCTTACTTTATTAAGAAGAATGCAAATCTTTTGATAGCATCATCAAAGGCCTGTTTAACTTGCTTGTTTCTCAAGGTGTAAATGAAGGGGTTCCTGATAGGAGCATTGAAAGCAGTAAGTACTGCCACACTCTTATTAATAACTACTGATTACTTTGCTGAAGGATTAACATAGATAAAATACAGCTTCCATAGGTGATGGAAATCAAAATAAAGTGGGAAGAACATGTAGAAAATGCCTTTTTCCTTTGTTGGAAAGAAGGAAATTGTAAAATGGTCTTGATGATATATATATATATATAATAGAAAGACACACACAAGGGTCATGATAAAGGTCATGCTGCACAGACTATGATCCTTTGCTCTATGAGCCATGTTTCTGGGCATGAGATCTTTAAGAGGGGGGCTGCATCACACACAAAATAGTCAATAACATTCAGTTTAGTTCAGTTCAGTAGCACAGTTGTGTCTGACTCTTTGCAACCCCATGATTTGCAACACACAAGGCCTCCCTATCCATCACCAACTCCCGGAGTTTGCTCAAACTCATGTCCATCAAGTCAGTGATGCCATCCAACCATCTCATCCTCTGTCGTCCCCTTCTCCTCCTGCCCTCAATCGTTCCCAGCGTCAGGGTCTTTTCAAATGAGTCAGCTCTTCTCATCATGTGGCCAAAGTATTGGAGCTTCAGCATCAACATCAGTCCTACCAATGAGCACCCAGACTAATTTCCTTTAGGATGGACTGGTTGGATCTCTTTGCAGTCCAAGGAACTCCCAAGGATCTTCTGCAATACCATAGTTCAAAAGCATCAATTCCTTGGTGCTCAGCTTTCTTTATACTCCAACTCTCACATCCATACATGACCCCTGGAAAAACCATAGCCTTGACTAGACAGACCTTTGTTGGCAAAGTAATGTCTCTGCTTTTTAATATGCTGCCTAGGTTGGTCATAACTTTCCTTCCAAGGAATAAGCGTCTTTTAATTTCATGGCTGCAGTCACCATCTGCAGTGATTTTGGAGCCCCAAAAAATAAAGTTAGCCACTGTTTCCACTATTTCCCCATCTATTTGCCAAAAAGTGACGGAACTGAATGCCATGATCTTAGTTTTTTGAATGTTGAGCTTTAAGTCAACTTTTTCACTCTCCACTTTCACTTTCATCACGAGGCTCTTTAGTTCCTCTTCACTTTCTGCCATAAGGGTGGTGTCATCTGCATATCTGAGGTTATTGATATTTCTCCCGGCAATCTTGATTCCAGCTTGTGTTTCTTCCAGTCCAGCGTTTCTCATGACGTACTCTGCATATAAGTTAAATAAGCAGGGTAACAATATACAGCCTTGACATACTCCTTTTCCTATCTGAAATCAGTCTGTGGTTCCATGTCCAGTTCTAACTGTTTCTTCCTGACCTGCATACAGGTTTCTCAAGAGGCAGTTCAAGTGGTCTGGTAATCCCATTTCTTTCAGAATTTTCCAGTTTGTTGTGATCCACACAGTCAAAGGCTTTGGCATAGTCAATAAAGCAGAAATAGATGTTTTTCTGGAACTCTCTTGCTTTTTCCATGATCCAGTGGATGTTGGCAACTTGATCTCTGGTTCCTCTGCCTTTTCTAAAACCAGCTTGAACATCTGGAATTTCATGGTTCATGTATCATTGAAGCATGGCTTGGAAAATTTTGAGCATTTCTTTATGAGCCTGAGTGGAGTGCAGTTGTACAGGAGCTTGAGCATTCTTTGGCATTGCCTTTCTTTGGGATTGAAATGAAAACTGACCTTTTCCAGTCCTTTGGCCACTGCTAAGTTTTCCAAATTTGTTGACATATTGAGTGCAGCACTTTCCCAGCATCATCTTTCAGGATTTGAAAGAGCTCAACTGGAATTCCATCACCTCCACTAGCTTTGTTTGTAGTGATGCTTTCTAAGGCCCACTTGACTTCACATTCCAAGATGTCTGGCTCCAGGTGAGTGATCACACCATGGTGAGTATATGGGTCATGAAGATCTTTTTTGTACAGTTCTTCTGTGTATTCTTGCCACCTCTTCTTAATATCATCTGCTTCTGTTAGGTCCATAGCATTTCTGTCCTTTGTTGTGCCCATTGTTGCATGAAATCTTCCCTTGGTCTTTAATTTTCTTGAAGAGATATCTAGTCTTTTCCATTCTATTGTTTTCCTTTATTTCTTTGCATTGATCCCCGAGGAAGGCTTTCTTATCTCTCCTTGCTGTTCTTTGGAACTCTGCATTCAAATGGGTATATCTTTCTTTTTTCCCTTTGTTTTTCACTTCTCTTCTTTTTGCAACTATTTGTAAGGCCTCCCCAGACAGCCATTTTGCCTTTTTGCATTTCTTTTCCATGGGGATGGTCTTAATCCCTGTCTCCTGTACAGTGTCACAAACCTCATTCCATAGTTCATCAGGCACTCTATCTATCAGATCTAGTCCCTTAAATCTATTTCTCACTTCCACTGTATAATCATAAAGGATTTGATTTAGGTCATACCTGAATGGTCTAGTGGTTTTTCCTATTTTCTTCAAGTTAAGTCTGAATTTGGCAATAAGAAGTTCATGATCTAAGCCACGCTGAGCTCCCGGTCTCAGTAACATTGGAGTCATCAAATTCCAGATGCAGGCCCAGTCTAAGTGGAGGGATTATGATCAACAAGCCAGCCATCCAGCAACAAAGGATGAATCTTCTACAGACCATGTTGTTCATGATAGTCACATAATGTAGGGGATGCAGATGGCCACATATCAATCACAGGACATGGTAGCCAGGAGAAAAAAAAAAATTCTGTAGCAGCAAAGAAGTCAGTAAAAATATTTGATTGACAACAATTGTCATATGTGATTTTCTTTTCACCTATTGATATATTATACATATCTTTGGGAATACAAGCAGATGTAAATGAGATTTCTAAGAAGGAGAAATTTTGCAGGAAAAAGTACATGGCAGTTTTCAGGTGAGAGTCTATGAGGTAAGGGAGATGATTGTCAGGTTCCCAGTTACACTCAACATGTAGGTGATAAAAAGATGAAAATCACAATTTTCAGTTGTGGATCATCAGTTAGTCACAGCAGGATAAAAGTTGTTACTGTGTGGTTTCTCATCACTGAATTCTGATTTCTACTCAATCTGCATTTATGATTTGGAGATTTTATATGCAGCAATAATCACTCAGCAAGCTGTACAAAACCATCTAACATGCAATTTACAAAAATATGGTTATAAGTATTATTATTAACAGGTCATCTGAAGCAGTATGTTTGATAATTTTAAGGCATATTTTGAAAAATATTAGATGGCTTTATCTATATCTCATTTCAACATATTATGGGTCTTCTTTTTCATGCATGTTATTCCCAAATTATGTTTTATTTTTATCTTCATCTGGGATTGGAATTGCTCATATAGTTATAGAAAAGAAAGCAAAGTCACTCAGTCATGTCTGACTCTTTGCAACACACAGCGACTGTAGCCTACCAGGATCCTCTGTCTATGGTATTTTCCAGGGAAGAGTACTGGAGTGGATTGCCATTTCCTTCTACTACTAACTGAAGCCAGATACCAAAACCAAATCTTAAACTTCTCAAGTGCTTTACTAGTTATTTTTGTAGCTTGGTTATCATTAAAGTGAAATTAAAAATCATTAAATTAAATTAAAAATCATTAAATTAAAAAAAATCATTAAAGAGCCAAATTAGTTTGAGTCTTATTATACAGGCTTTCCTTATCCACTGCTTGAGATTTGATACTAGCATTAATGCATGTTTTAAAACTAGTATTTTATTCTCTAAATAATTTTCTCCTCATTCACTTCTTCGCCTGTCCCTCTCATGACTTTTTGTCTAAAACTTGTAATTGTTGTTATTATTGTGCAGAATATAGGCAATATTTTGGTCAGAAATTTGTTAAAGTACTTTAGATGTGGCATTCACAGGATTTTATGACATTATCACAATTGTTTTAACTTCTAACCTGTTAAATTAGGATTTAAACATTTCAACATCTTGATATAAATGTCATTTATTATAAAAATATCAGATTTCGAATACTAGTTACATTCCCCAACCACTGTTTACTCATATGATTCAGTTTGTCATGGAAATAAGAGTAGTATCCTTTATATGCTAAATATTAAGTTTGTATACATTTGAAACTTTTAGAACCTACTAACTCATAATGACTAATAAACATATTATCACTATTTCAGTGTCCTTATTCACAGTGATTTTTCTTTTTTTTTCACCATCCATTCATTCACCATATTTTAATCACACTTTTGCCCTCATCATTCTAATGAAACAATGTTTCACAAAGTGTATCAAAGACTCTTTTTGGGGGAGGGTATTAAATAGCAGCAGACTTCTCTAAGAAATGTGTAGTTTTGACTGCACATTATTCATAATATTTTCTCATAACTTGCCTTATTATTACACACATTGTTTGCTTGCTACCCTTTTGTTTCTGTTTTCTGGGTCTTTGTCTTCTTGATCATCTCTACTGTGTTTATATTTTCAGTCTCTTCTCTTCATTTCTGTAACATAACATGTTCACTTGGTGGATATATTTTTGAACTTCTAATTACTTAATTTCCAGAAAACAATTGCTTTTCAGAATTTCAGGCATGTAATCAAATGCACTTTTTTTTTTTTTTTTGCATTTCTTTTTCATGGGGATGGTCTTGATCCCTATCTCCTGTACAATGTCACGAACCTCATTCCATAGTTCATCAGGCACTCTATCTATCAGATCTAGGCCCTTAAATCTATTTCTCACTTCCACTGTATAATCATAAGGGATTTCATTTAGGTCATACCTAAATGGTCTAGTGGTTTTCCCTACTTTATTCAATTTAAGTCTGAATTTGGCAATAAGGAGTTCATGCTCTGAGCTACAGTCAGCTCCTGGTCTTGTTTTTGATGACTGTATAGACTTCTCCATCTTTGGTTGCAAATAATATGATCAATCTGATTTCGGTGTTGACCATCTGGTGATGTCCATTTATAGAGTCTTCTCTTGTGTTGTTGGAAGAGGGTGCTTGTTATGACCAGTGCATTTTCTTGGCAAAACTCTATTAGTCTTTGCCCTGCTTCATTCTGTATTCCAAGGCCAAATTTGCCTGTCACTCCAGGTGCTTCTTGACTTCCTACTTTTGCATTCCAGTCCCCTATAATGAAAAGGACATCTTTTTTGGGTGTTAGTTCTAAAAGGTCTTGTAGGTCTTCATTGAACCATTCAACTTCAGCTTCGTCAGCATTACTGGTTGGGGCATAGGCTTGGATTACTGTGATATTGAATGGTTTGCCCTGGAAACCAACAGAGATCATTCTATCGTTTTTGAGATTGCATCCAAGAATTGTATTTCAGACTCTTTTGTTGACCATTTTGGCTACTCCATTTCCTCTGAGGGATTCCTGCCCACAGTAGTAGATATAATGGTCATCTGAGTTAAATTCACCCATTTAAGTCCATTTGAGTTCGCTGATTCCTAGAATGTCAACATTCACTCTTGCCATCTCTTGTTTGACCACTTCCAATTTGCCTTGATTCATGGACCTGACATTTCAGGTTCCTATGCAATATTGCTCTTTACAGCATCGGACCTTGCTTCAATCACCAGCGATCAATGCAAAGAAATAGAGGAAAACAACAGAATGGGAAAGAATAGAGATCTCTTCAAGAAAATCAGGGATACCAAAGGAACATTTCATGCAAAGATGGGCTCGATAAAGGACAGAAATGGTATGGACCTAGCAGAAGCAGAAGATATTAAGAAGAGATGGCAAGAATACACAGAAGAACTGTACAAAAAAGATCTTCATGACCCAGATAATCATGATGGTGTGATCACTGACCTAGAGCCAGAC
The DNA here is from genome assembly GCF_029407905.1 of Bubalus kerabau. Lineage (NCBI taxonomy): Eukaryota > Metazoa > Chordata > Mammalia > Artiodactyla > Bovidae > Bubalus > Bubalus kerabau. The sequence continues at coordinate 63,668,486 of NC_073624.1, read as the reverse complement.
ACCTGGAATGTGAAGTCAAGTGGGCCTTAGAAAGCATCACTACGAACAAAGCTAGTGGAGGTGATGGAATTCCAGTTGAGCTGTTTCAAATCCTGAAAGATGATGCTGTGAAAGTGCTGCACTCAATATGACAGCAAATTTGGAAAACTCAGCAGTGGCCACAGGACTGGAAAAGGGCAGTTTTCATTCCAATCCTAAAGAAAGGCAATGCCAAAGAATGTTCAAACTACCGCACAATTGCACTCATCTCACATGTTAGTAAAGTAATGCTCAAAATTCTCCAAGCCAGGCTTCAGCAATACGTGAACCGTGAGCTTCCAGATGTTCAAGCTGGTTTTAGAAAAGACAAAGGAACCAAAGATCAAGTTGCCAACATCCACTGGATCATAGAAAAAGCAAGAGAGTTCCAGAAAAGCATCTATTTCTGCTTTATTGACTATGCCAAAGCCTTTGACTGTGTGGATCACAATAAACTGTGGAAAATTCTGAAAGAGATGGGAATACCAGACCACCTGATCTGCCTCTTGAGAATTTTGTATGCAGGTCTGGAAGCAACAGTTAGAACTGGACATGGAACAACGGGCTGGTTCCAAATTGGAAAAGGAGTACGTCAAGGCTGTATATTGTCACCCTGTTTATTTAACTTACATGCAGAGCACATCATGAGAAACGCTGGACTGGAAGAAACACAAGCTGGAATCAAGATTGCCAGGAGAAATCTCAATAACCTCAGATGTGCAGATGACACCACCCTTATGGCAGAAAGTGAAGAGGAACTCAAAAGCATCTTGATGAAAGTGAAAGTGGAGAGTGAAAAAGTTGGCTTAAATCTCAACATTCAGAGAATGAAGATCATGGCATCCGGTCCCATCACTTCATGGGAAATAGATGGGGAAACAGTGGAAACAGTGTTAGACTTTATTTTTGGGGGCTCCAAAATCACTGCAGATGGTGATTGCAGCCATGAAATTAAAAGATGCTTACTCCTTGGAAGGAAAGTTATGACCAACCTAGATAGCATATTCAAAAGCAAAGACATTACTTTGCCAACAAAGGTTCATCTAGTCAAGGCTATGGTTTTTTCTGTGGTCATGTATGGATGTGAGAGTTGGTCTGTGAAGAAGGCTGAGCACTGGAGAATTGATGCTTTTGAACTGTGGTGTTAGAGAAGACTCTTGAGAGTCCCTTGGACTGCAAGGAGATCCAACCAGTCCATTCTGAAGGAGATCAGCCCTGGGATTTCTTTGGAAGGAATGATGCTAAAGCTCAAACTCCAGTACTTTGGCCACCTTGTGCGAAGAGTTGACTCATTGGAAAAGACTCTGATGCTGGGAGGGATTGGGGGCAAGAGGAGACGGGGATGACATAGGATGAGATGGCTTGTGGCATCACTGACTTGAGAACCTGAGTCTGGGTGAACTCCTGGAGTTGGTGATGGACAAGGAGGCGTGGGGTGCTGCAATTCATGGGGTTGTAAAGAGTCGGACACGACTGAGCAACTGATCTGATCTGATCTGAATCAAATGTACCTTGAACAAAAATTTCCACATTTCCCTCCTCTTTGTTTCCTTGGTTTCTTGTAATTAAGCTAGTAGGTGTGGACAAGTATTGAACTAATCACTTTACATGCATTATCTGTCCTGAATAGTTTTTCATTATACTATTTATTCATTTATCTCTGTTCTTCAAGCCCCACTTCCACTTGTGGTGCAAATAATTGGCCATTAGTTTTTAGTCAATGCCTATCTTCTTGAAACTTCATGAAACTCTGATATAATGGTGGGTGTCATTCAAAGCAAGTAATTTTCCCTCCTATTTTGGTACAGACAGTCCCTTATATAGAAAGGCTCCACTTACGAGTTTTTAACTTCATGATGGTACAGTCAATGAAAATGTTCTTTGAAATTTTGATATTCCACAGGCTAGTGATATGGGGTGCAGTACTCTCTCATGATGCTGGGCAGTGGGAGCTGCAATACCAAATCAGCCCTACTCCCCAGTCCTGGGGTAAACAATCTGTACATTTAGAATCATTCTCCACCCATACAATCATTCTCTTTTCACTTTCAGTACAGTAGTCAATAAATTACTTGAGATGTCAACACAATTATGAAACAGACTCTGTATTAGATGATTTTTCTCAACTGTGGGTGAATGTAAGTGTTCTGAGCCTGTTTAAAGTAGGCTAGGCTAAACAATGGAGTTCTGTAGGTTGTGTATTAAATGAATTTTTAACTTATGATAGTTTCAGTTTATGATGGGTTTTACATAACTCTGCAATAAGTTGAGAAAGATCTGCACTATCTTGAGAAAGTACATTATTTTGATTTTAAACCAGAATAGCTTCTATAATAATGTAGTTCCATATACAACCAGTGCCTAAAACAATTCTAATGGCCACAGAATTAAATTAAAATTTCCACCTGAGAAATAGTTGTATGTTCAAGAAGAATAGTTGTATGTTCACTGAAATTGCTTTTGCTTTCCCAGTGAATCTCTTGGTAGGATATTAAAGCCAGAAGCCAGGTACTTTGTCCTTCTAAATTGATAGCAATACATTGTCTACAGATTTTTTCCACAGCCAACAGAAACTAAATGCTAGAGCTGTTTTTCAGGTATTTTAAACATTGAATCAATGTTTCCCCAAAGGAAATTTTCCTGTAATTTGTGTTGTAGTCTCCAATTCATTTTTTATGTGAACAGTTTTACTATTCTACTTTATAACATTCCCTCCAGCTTCCTCACTGACTCTGTTCCTTTTCAATATACAGGGACCTTTGTTTATTTGTGGCAACCAATACAGACCCGGAGAAGGCAATGGCACCCCACTCCAGTACCTCTTGCCTGGAAAATCCCATGGATGGAGGAGCCTGGTAGGCTGCAGTCCATGGGGTCGCTAGGAGTCCGACACGACTGCGCGACTTCACTTTCACTTTTCACTTTGGTGCATTGCAGAAGGAAATGGCAACCCACTCCAGTGTTCTTGCCTGGAGAATCCCAGGGACAGGGGTGCCTGGTGGGCTGCCGTCTCCGGGGTCGCACAGAGTCGGACACGACTGAAGTGACTTAGCAGCTGCAGCAATGCAGACCAACTGACTTTGAGTAGTGTTCAGTTTTTCCAGTTATTGAAACTGTATTTCCAAGGGAAGTCTCATATTACAGTGAGAGGGCAGAGTAATATTATTGTCTGCATTATTACTGACTGATTGATATTTATATTATTTTGAAGAGATTTAAAAAGTTTGATATATTATAAGATGGTACAATGTGAGCCAAGTTGTGAAATTCTTTTTTGTTGCTTTTGGGGAGATTGCTTCTATACTAACTATACATAGCTTTCTACTTATTGTTGAAAAAAATTACATCACTGAATATGAACTATCCAAGAATAATACATTCTAATATTAACATTTCATTATATACAAATTAAAATTCATATCTCTTAGCTTTATACAGTTAGAGAAAAATCCACTCCCAGAGGAAAAAATCACCCAATCTCACCAAAAAAGGACATGACTGAAAAAAGAATACATCATATTCATGCTCCTAGCAAATAATTATAGCCTTCGTTAAAGTGTTATTTCAATACAATTATTCTTATAGCTACACATTTGAAAATAAAAATGAATTTAATGTTGAAAACTTGCATGTGAGTTTCTGCCCACTGGTGATTGAATCCCTGCCCACAGTTACTGAAGTCTTGAATAATTCGAGTTTCTATTTTCAATCAGTTGGATAAACTTCCTCAAGATAGATCCACTTTTATAAACCCAGAAAATGTTTCTATCTCCATCACTAAAAAGAAAAAGCTAGTACAAAGGAACCTCCAGTAATTTTGGAAGGGTTAATGTCCTGAAGTATCTATGCTCAGAGAGAGGTTTTACTAAGTTCAAGCTCAATGTTTATTTGCCAAATCTGTAAAAATGTAACTTATGAACAAGAGAGTCCTTGGTTATCAGGTTCAAAAATCACTAATGTGTCATATGTGTAATGAACTTTGGGGATAAAAATCAGATTATGCGGTAACTTGGGGACACAGCCTTTAGAGAGACAGGTTTTGGAATATCTTAAAAAGAGTGGTAGGAAAACAGTAAGGCTTTAACCTTAAAAAGAAATTAATTGCTATCATGTAGAGTTTCCCAGGTGGCTCAGTGGTAAAGAATCGCCTGCCAATGCAGGAGATGAGGGTTTGATCCCTGAGTCGGGAAGATCCCCCAGAGAAGGAAATGACAACCCACTCCACTTTTCTTGCCTGGAAAATTCCATGGACAGAGGAACCTGGCAGCCACAGTTCATGGGGTGGCAAAGAGTCAGACAGGACTGAGCATGCACACACACACACATATACCTCTATAATCAGAACCACATTAAAGTCAGAGCATTTCCATCTCTGAAAAAATTTTCTCTTTTATATTTTCATTCTCATTCACCATAGCTCTTATCTCAGGCAGACATTCATGTATTTTTGTCATTATAGATTCAGTTTATAAAGAGTCTACTGTGTTTTCAAGAGTTTTATATGGTTAAATTAGGCAGTATGTATATTTCTGAGTCTGGCATCTTTCACTTATAAAATATTTTGAAATCCATCCTTGTTATTTCATGTAACTTAACTCATTTTTAAAATTAAATATTTATTTTAAAAGGTGAATAATGTAAAATTTATTATTTTAAAGTATGCAATTTTGTGAGTTGAGAATATTAATAATATTCTGTTTTCTCATCATTACCTAATTTTTTTTTTATATTAAACCTAAAAGAAAACCGTTAGCAGTCACTTTCATTCCCCTCTACTTCTGGTTGCTGGCAACCAATAATCTATTTTCTGTCTCTGTAAAATTGTCAATTCTGAACCTTTTGTATAAATAAAATAATAGGATATATGACCTTATGTGACTGGCACTTTTTCCTAGCATAATGCTTTCAAGGTTCATTCATGATGTAGCATTCTTTATTTTTTTTGGACAAATAATATCTCATTGTATTGATGAGATATTAATTTATCATGAGGTATAATTATAATGAGACATTGATAAAGTGATGAACATTTTCTCTGTTCATCCAGTGAAAGGTCTTTGGGTTCTTTCACTTTCTGGATACTATTATGAATAATGTTAGTACGAATATTTGAGTTCAAGTTTTTTGTATGTATGCATATTTTCAGTCCTTTTAGGTATGTACCAAATAGTAGAATTGCTAGGTCATTTTGCCAGGTTACCCTGGAGTATGGCATGGCTACCAACTCCAGTATACTTGCCTGGAAAGTTGATGGGCTGAGAGGCCTGGCAGGTTGCAGTCCATGAGGTGTCCGAGTCAGACAAGGCAGAGAAACTAACTTAATCTTTGGGGAACACTTAATCTTTGAAGAACTGCAAAATTTAATTCCAAATTTGCTGTACAATATTATGAAAAATTGGCAAGTTTTGCTTTAGCTATCGTTGTGGACATGAAATGGCATCTGTTGGGGTTTTGATTTTCATGTCCTTAATGGCTAATGATGTTAGTGTTCAGCATGACTCGAGTTACATATATTGTGAAATGATTACCACAATAAGTTTAGTGATCATCCATCATCTTATATAGATATGAAATTAAAGAAAGATAAAAGAAATATCTTTTCGTTGTGATGAGAACTCATAGAATTTACACTATTAATAAGATTCAAACATACCATACAGCAGGGTTAACCATAGTCATTATACAGTATTTATCTTTCACTGTCTGACTTGTTTCACTTAGCATAAGTCTCTCAAGATCCATTCTACATTCATCACCAGTACCTGCTGATCTTATAATGGATGTTTGTACTTTTTGTCCATTTTCATCCAGTTCCCCCTTCTCTTCTACCTCTGGTAATCACAAATTTAATCTTTTTCTTTGAGGTTTTACTTGTTGTTTGTTTCCTTTCTTTTTCTTAGATTTCATATATAAGTGAGATTGTACAGTATTTATCTTTCACTGTCTGACTTATTTCACTTAGCATAAGTCTCTCAAGATCCATGTATGTTGCTGCCAGTGCTATGATTTCCTCTTTTTCTATGGCTGAATAATAATCTGTTGTATACCATGCAACATTTACAGGTTCAAGGGGTTTTCTCTTTTGCCTTTTTTTTGTTTGTTTTTGCTTATTTTTAGTGAACTAGTGTTAACAAAATAAAATGCAATTTTTTTTTTTCACTTGGGAATAGACGTTTGATAGTCTATTATTTTGTAGATGGAAATATATTTGAAAAAAAAAGATTATTTATACCCAAACATGTTTACATATATTTGAGTTTATATATATTTACACAAGCTCAAAACTTCACATATATACAATTGTATAATCAGTGATTCATTTTAATTTTTTCCTTTGTCTTATTCTACACATTATTATTTCTGACTGCATCACTTAGTTTCTGCTTCAGATAGTCTGCATTAAAATCTGTCTTCCTTTAACATTCTACTTGCTTACTGACTACATATAAATAAATCAACATTTCTACAATGAATAATCTATACTTATACACACACACATGCTCACATTAAATTTTTCAACCAAGAATATTGATGGCTTTTCTTTGGTTTTAATTTTATTTTATACTGTTTTAAGAGATTCTATGCTTTGTTTATATGTCCACTGAACTTTTGTGCTAAATTTATTCTGCTGGTATTAAAATTTTATGACTATTTTAAGTAAAATAATATTTGCTCATTGATTTCCTATTGCTTGTTGCTATGATCATCTACCAATTTTTAAATAATTTCCATTTTTTTTCAGATAGACCACCATTTTCCCTTATTAAAATCCCTACATTCCTATTAGAGTTTCTTGAGTTTTCTGGATATGTAAGAATATCCTCAGGGGAAAAAGAAAGATATGTTAAATTTTATCAATTTTAAGCCATCATCAACTTTAAGACAAACAATTATACTGTATGTCACTATTGAAAAGAAAATATTGCCAATTAAACTATGAACAAAGACAGACACTATTCATTGTATGATAAATACATTTCAGAAAGGCAAAATATGAATAAGACTTTAAAATCAATTGAATTTAATACTTTTATTTATTCTTTTCCACACTAATGCTAATTATTTTGTTTTCTTATGCTTTTGCATGCCAAGATCTTCTGATAAAATATAGAGAATTTCTGTATTTTCTCATCATATTTGTTGGATCAGGGTTTATCTATGCTACTGATCTTTTTAAAGAACTGGGTTTTGAATTTCTTTCCCTTATTTAATTACTTTCACTTTCTCTCCATAGTAAATTTCATTTTCCATTTACTATTATTAATTTTTCCTTTTTCAAATTTATTAGAATATATATAAGTTACTCTCTTTGGGGCTAGCTTAAATTTTTGTAAGTAATGAATATATTTAAGATAATAAAATTCCTTTTGACTACAGATTTTCCAGTTTCAAATAATTTGTGATAACATGCCTGCTTTTTATTGCAGAAATCAATCAGTTAAATTGATGTAAACAATGCCTAAAGAATTATATTTGTGAAATTTTCAATTCTTTATAATTTAGATTATAATAGAAATTGGATTATAAAAGCTTGACTTGTTTTAGATATTGGCACAAGCTATCAAATACACTGGGGAACGTTATTCCTTTGACTCACAGCTCAATAAGCAGCAGACAATATTTATCAGAAAAAATGGTAATATTCCTAAAATGGGCATGATATTCCAACTCAGATTTTCATCAAATGTAATGAAAATGGTCACCAAGTTATCTCACTATATTAATCCTGAGACTTCAAACTTCAGTTCAGTTGCTCAGTCATGTCCGACTCTTCACGATCTCATGAACTGCAGCATGCCAGGCCTCCCTGTCCATCACTAACTCTCAGAGTTTGCCCAAACTCATGTCCATCAAGTCAGTGATGCCATCCAATCATCTCATCCTCTGTCATCACCTTCTCCTCCTGCCCTCAATCTTTCCCAGCATCAGGGTGTTTTCAAATGAGTCAGCTCTTCTCATCATGTGGCCAAAGTCTTGCAGCTTCAGCTTCAACATCAGTCCTTTCAATGAACACTCAGGACTGATCTCCTTTAGGATGGAGTGGTTGGATCTCCTTGCAGTCCAGGGGACTCTCAAGAGTCTTCTCCAACACCACAGTTCAAAAGCATCAATTCTTCGGCGCTCAGCTTTCTTCATATTCCAACTCTCACATCCATACATAACTACTGGAAAAACCATAGCCTTGACTAGATGGACCTTTGTTGGCAAAGTCATGTCTCTGCTTTTCAATATGCTGTCTAGGTTGGTCATAACTTTCCTTCCAAGGAGTAAGAGTCTTTTAATTTCATGGCTGCAGTCACCATCCTCAGTGATTTTGGAGCCCAAAAATAAAATCAGCCACTGTTTCCACTGTTTGCCATGAAGTGATGGGACCAGATGCCATGATCTTAGTTTTCTGAATGTTGAGCTTTAAGCCAACTTTTTCACTCTCTTCTTTCACTTTCATCAAGAGGTTCTTTAGTTCTTCTTCACTTTCTACCATAAGGGTGGTATCATCTGCATATCTGAGGTGATTGATATTTCTCCAGGCAATCTCTGAGAAGGCAATGGCACCCCACTCCAGTACTCTTGCCTGGAAAATCCCATGGATGGAGGAGCCTGGTGGACTTCAGTCCGTGGGGTTGCTAAGAGTAGGACACAACTGAGCAACTTCACTTTCACTTTTCACTTTCATGCTTTGGAAAAGGAAGTGGCAACCCACTCCAGTGTTTTGCCTGGAGAATCCCAGGGACAGGGGAGCCTGGTGGGCTGCTGTCTCTGGGGTCACATAGAGTCAGATGCGCCTGAAGCGACTTAGCAGCAGCAGCCCTGCAATCTTGATTCCAGCTTGTACTTTATCCAGCACAGCGTTTCTTATGGTGTACTCTGTATATAAGTTAAATAAGCAGGGTGACAATATACAGCCTTGACGTACTCCTTTTCCTATTTGGAACCAGTCTGTTGTTTCAACTTAAGTAATGTGTAACACAATGCTCCCATAAACCTGTCTGTACTATCCTGTGCACCCATGTCCTTTTATAAATGATTGCTCTGCTTTTCTTTGAATTATTATTTCTGAAATCTTCTATGTACAACTTTACTATGATTGTATAGATGTGGATTCAAAAGAATATTTGCTTAATTTTATCTAGCATTTCTGTCTGTCCTAATAGTAGTATGTATTTTCCTCTATTTTCTCAGTATTAAGAAATGCTGATAGCTTTTTCATGTATTTTGAATTATGTGGTTATTCATTCATTTAAAATATTTACATAAAATCACTCATTACATGTGCTTAGAAATCATTATTGTACATATTTGAGAAGAGTTCAAAAATGTACATCCTATAATTTCCCTTGTAGTGAATTTTATTATATGATAAACAATATTATGAAGTTAATGTCTTCCCAAAAGAAAAATTGTGAAGAATTTTGCATGCACACCATCATATATTGATTTGAATAATGAGAGTACAAACGTCTTGAGCAGGTTTCAATGGAAGCTACATTTAAGAAGTGTTCAGAAAATTAATATGACAAGCATATATTATTAGAAAGACACTTCAGAATATTCATAAAGATTCAAACTTCAAAATTCAAAAGCTTAAAATATTCAGATATAAAAGGCTTTTTGATATTTATTCTTGTTTTTAAGATAATATCTAAAATTTTTTTTTTTCACTTAGGAACAAGGCAATTCTTTTGATTGAGTCCTTAAAGGCGTTCTTAACTTGATTGTTTCTCAAAGTATAAATAAATGGGTTCAATGTAGGTGAAATAGATGAAATGATTAGTGAAACCACTTTATTAATGGTCACTTCTTCCTTTGCCATAGGATTTATGTAAATGAAAATGCATGTGCCATAGGTGATGGAAACCACAATCATGTGAGAAGAACAGGTTGAAAAGGCCTTTTTCCTTTGCTGAGTAGAAGGAAATTTAAATATTGTCTTGATGATGCAAGCATATGACAGAACTACACAAGTAAGAGTCATATTTAGGGTCAGCACAGCACAGATTATAACCGTCTGTTCCATCAGCCATGTGTCTGAGCATGAGATTTTCACTAAAGGAAGTGCATCACAGCCAAAATGATCAACCTTGTTAGAGTCACAAAATTTTAGATTTAAACCCAGGCTAAGTGGTGGGATTAATACACACAAACCAGCCATCCAGCAAGAGACGATGAGAGTCCTGCAGACTCTGCTACTTATGACAGTCACGTAGTGCAAGGGCTTACAGATGGCCACATAGCGGTCATAAGACATGGCAGCCAGCAGAAAAAATTCTGTTACTCCACAGAGATCTGTAAAAAATACTTGAATGACACAAGCATTATAGGTAATGACCCTGTCACCTGTGGCTATGCTATACAGGTATCTGGGGATACAAGAAGATGTGAAGGAGATCTCCAAGAAGGAGAAATTTTTTAAGAAAAAGTACATTGGCGTTTTCAGGTGGGAATCCACAAATGTGAGTGTGATGATGGTTAGGTTTCCAGTTAAACTCAGTGTGTAGGTGAGAAATAAAAAGATAAAAATCAGAACCTGCAGCTTAGGGTTGTCAGTCAGTCCCAGCAGAATGAATGTTGTTACTGTACCGTTTCTCATCACTGACTTCTGACTTCTCTCCAATCTGTATGTGAAATTCAGAGAAACTTGCTTATAGATTATAGTCTACATTAGTTGATTTAAATTTTCATGTATTCAAGCTTTTTTACTTCAACATATATATACACACACACACACACACACACACGTATATATGATTATCAGTTCAGTCTCTCAGCCGTGTCCAGCTCTTTGCGACCCAATGAACTACAGCATGCCAGGCCTCCCTGTCCCACCAATTACCAGAGTTTACTTAAACTAATGTCCACTAAGTGAGTGATGCCATCTAACAATCTCATCCTCTCCTCGTGCCCTCAATCTTTCCCAGCATCAAGGTCTTTTAAAATGAGTCAGTTCTTCGCATCAGATGGCCAAAGTATTGGAGTTTCAGCTTCAGCATCAATCCTTCTAATGAATATTCAGGACTGATTTCCTTTAGGATGGACTGGTTGGATCTCCGTGCAGGCCAAGGGACTCTCGTTTCCTACAACACCACAGTTCAAAAGCATCAATTCTTCTGTGCTCAGCTTTCTTTATAGTCCAACTTTCACCTCCATACATGACTACTGGAAACCATAGCCTTGACTAGACAGACCTTTGTTGACAAAGTAACGTCTCTGCTTTTTAATATGCTGTCTAGGTTGGTCATAACTTTAATTTCAAGGAGCAAGCGTCTTTTAATTTCATGGCTGCAGTCACCATCTGCAGTGATTTTAGAGCCCACAAAAATAAAGTCTCTCACTGTTTCCATTTTTTACCCATCTATTTGCCATGAAGTGATGGGACCAGATGTCATGATCTTAGTTTTCTGAATGTTGAGTATTTTTTTAATTTTATTTTATTTTTTAGCTTTACAATATTGTATTGGTTTTGGCATATATCAAAATGAATCCACCACAGGTATACATGTGTTCCCCATCCTGAACCCCCCTCTCTCCTCCCTCCCCATACCATCCCTCTGGGTCATCCCAGTGCACTCTTCCCTTTCACTTTCATCAAGAAGCTCTTTAGTTCTTCTTTACTTTCTACTGTAAGGTTGGTGTCATCTGCATATCTTAGGTTATTGATATTTCTCCTGGCCATATTGATTCCAGCTTATGCTTCACCCAGCCTAGCATTTCTCATCATGTAATCTTCATATAAGTTAAATAAGCAAGGTGACAATATACAGCCTTGATGTACTCCTTTCCCGATTTGGGACAATTCTGCTGTTACATGTCCAGTTTTAACGTTGCTTCCTGACCTGCATATAGATTTCTCAAGAGGCAGGTCAGGTGATCTGGTATTCCCATCTCTTGAAGAATTTCCCACAGCGTGTGGTGATCCACACAGTCAAAGGCTTTGGCATAGTCAATAAAGCAGAAGTAGATGCTTTTCTAGAACTCTTGCTTTTTCGATGATTCAACGGATGTTGACAATTTGATCTCTGGTTCCTCTGCTAATACAGCTTGAACATCTGGAATTTCATAGTTCATGTACTGTTGAAGTCTGGCTTGGAGAATTTTGAGCATTACTTTGCTAGTGTGTGAGAGGAGTGCAACTGTGTGGTAGTTTGAGTAATCTTTGGCATTACCTCTCTTTGGGATTGGAATGAAAACTGACCTTTTCCAGTCCTGTGGCCACTGCTGAGTTTTCCAAATTTGTTGGCATTTTATCAACTGAGCTATCAGGGAAGCCCATATATGATTATATCTGTACACATATTTACATTTTGTGTCTATCCTGAGCTTAGGATTTTCCCAAGTGACTAAATTGTTGAGGAAGTGTAATTTTATGGTTAATAATACTGTTTTTCACTCTCAAGAACGCTCTATTCAAAAAATAAATCACAGAATTTCAACTTTGATTTCACATCTTTTCTTGAAACTTTGGGTCTTTTTCAAACAATACTGTTAGTATAAGAGAGACTCTAGAGCAAAATTTGAGGTCTTTGTTCCATAAATATTTTTTATTTTCTCGTTTTAGGTTGTGTGCTTAGTTGCTCAGTCGTTTCCAACTCTTTGGGAGTCTATGGACTGTAGCCCACCCAGCTTCTCTGTCCAAGGGATTCTCCAGGCAAGAATACTGGAGTGGATTGCCATTCCCTTTTCCAGGGGATCTTCCTGACACAGGGATTAAACCCAGGTCTACTGCATTGCAAGGGGATTCTTTACTGTCTGAGCCACCAAGGAAGCTCTTGTTTTTATGTTGTGCTCTTAATTCTTATGGTCAGCATTAGCTCTGCTACTCACCGCCCCCACCCACTGCTACACAGTCCACTACTTTTTTCTGAATTTGTGCCTTAATTTTACTGAATACATGTGTTACCTTTTGCTGACCCAGTGATGACTGCTTTTGCTGTCCTCTGAATCTTTCAGTAAAGGAACTACCTTACATGATGCTGTGTCATAAGGAGTAAAACATTTCTAATATTCAATTAGTGTTTCAAATCTTCAGATTTTGTGACATCAGTTAATAGAAACTAATTTATCCTTGTGAACCTAGTTTATTTTGTCCACTGATTCTCTTTATTGTTTAATGTAGTGCATTCTCTTCTTACTGAGGTTGAGGCAGAATTGATTGTGCTCATTTACTGAAGCTTATTTCGCTCCAGTGTTTCTTATAGAAAAATTGCTATCTGAGGATTATGGTTTAATTGAAAGTTAGAACCTTAGGAAATTTAGTCTCTCATTCAACAACTAAAAAATATTTATAATGAATTGTGATATAGAGGGGATAGATATACATATATATTTATGCCCCACATACCTTCCTTTCATCTTTTCTCTTAATCTTTCAAATGATGTGTGCTTTATTGTGAAAACTTACTCAGCCCTTCAATAATTGAGTATTATTAAATTATCAGAATATATCTGTTTTTTCTAAACTGTTACAACTTATTTTATAATAAAAGTTAGTAAAAAGATTTACAGTATAGTGTAAGCATTTAATTTCTGATGATTCTATCTTTCAAACAAAGGTTTGAAATGAAAACCTGTAATGACACTGTTTTTAATTTGAGGTTGAATATCTTTCCGTCCTCTTCATTATAGAGGATTGGAATGCAAAAGTAGGAACTCAAGTGATACCTGGAGTAAAATGCAAATTTGGCTTTGGAGTACAAAACAAAGTATGTGAAAGGCTAACAGAGTTTTGCCAAGAGAATGCACTGGTCACTGCAAATATCCTCTTCCAACAACTCAAGAGAAGACTCCACACAGGGACATCACCAGATGGTCAATACCAAAATCAAGTTAATTATATTCTTTGCAGCCAAAAATGGAGATGCTCTATACAGTCAGCAAACACAAGACTGGGAGCTGACTGTGGCTCAGATCATGAACTCCTTATTGCCAAATTCTGATTTAAATTGAAGAAAGTGGGGAAAACCACTAGACCATTCAGGTATTACCTAGATCAAATCCCTTACAATTATACAGTGAAAGTGACAAATAGAATCAAGGGATTACATCTGATAGAGTGCCTGAAGAACTATGGATGGAGGTTCGTGACATCATACAGGAGGCAGTGATCAAGACCATCTCCAAGAAAAAGAAATGCAAAAAGGCAAAATGGTTGTCTGAGGAAGCCTTACAAATAGCTGAGAAAAGAAGAGAAGTGAAAGGAAAAGGAGAAAAGGAAAGATATACCCATCTGAATGCAGAGTTCCAAAGAATAGCAAGGAGAGATAAGAAAGCCTTCCTCAGTGATCAATGCAAAGAAACAAAGGACAACAACAGAATGGGAAAGACTAGAGATCTCTTCAAGAAAATTAGAGATACCAAGGGAACATTTCATGCCAAGTTGAGCACAATAAAGTATATAAATGGTATGGACCTAACAGAAGCAGATGATATTAAGAAAAGGTGGCAAGGATACACAGAAGAACTGTTCAAAAAAGATCTTCATGACCCAGATACTCACGATGGTGTGATCACTCCCCTAGAGCCAGACATCCTGGAATGTGAAGTCAAGTGGGCCTTAGGAAGCATCACTACAAGCAAAGCTAGTGGAGCTGATGGAATTCCAGTTGAATTCTTTCAATCCTAAAAGATAAAACTGTGAAAGTGCTGCACTCACTATGCCAGCAAATCTGGAGAACTCAGCAGTGGCCAAAGGACTGGAAAAGGTCAGTTTTCATTCCAGTCCCAAAGAAAGGCAATGCCAAGAAAGTTCAAACTACTGCACAATTGCACTCCTCTCACACACTAGCAGAGTAATGCTCAAAATTCTCCAAGCCATGCTTCAACGGTACATGGACTGTGAACTTCTGGATGTTGAAGTTGGATCTAGAAAAGGCAGAAGAACAAGAGATCAAATTTTCAGCATCTGCTGGATCATCAAAAAAGCAAGAGAGTTCCAGAAAAACATCTATTTTTGCTTTATTGACTGTGCCAAAGCTTTTGACTGTGTGGATCACCACAAACTGGAAAAATCTTCAAGAGTTGGACATACCAGACCACCTGACCTGTCTCCTGAAAAATCTGTATGCAGGTCAGGAAGCAACAGTTAGAACTGGGCATTAAACAACAGACTGGTTCCATATCTGGAAAGCAGTACATCAAGGCTGTATATTGTCATCCTGCTTATGTAAGTTATATGCAGAGTGCCTCATGAGAAATGCTGGGCTGGATGAAGCATAAGCTGGAATCAAGATTGCTGGGAGAAATATCAATAACCTCAGATATGCAGATGACACCACCCTTACAGTAGAAAGCGAAGAAGAACTAAAGAGCTTCTTGATCAAAGTGAAAGAGGAGAGTGAAAAAGGAGGCTAAAAACTCAACATTCAGAAAACTAAGATCATGATATCTAGTCCCATCACTTCATGGCAAATAGATAGGGGAAAAATGGAAACAGTAAGAGACTTTATCTTTTTGGGCTCCAAAGTCACTGCAGATGGTGATTGCAGCCATGAAATTAAAAGATGCTTGCTCCTTGAAATTAAAGTTACGACCAACCTAGACAGCATATTAAAAAAGCAGAGACATTACTTTGTCAACAAAGGTCCATCTAGTCAAGGCTGTGGTTTTTCCATTAGTCATCTATGGAGGTGAGAGTCGGACTATAATGAAAGCTGAGCGCCGAAGAATTGAACTTTTGAACTGTGGTGTTGTAGGAAACTCTTGAGAGTCCCTTGGCCTGCATGGAGATCTAACCAGTCCATCCTAAAAGAAATCAGTCCTGAATATTCATTGGAAAGACTGATGCTGAAGCTGAAACTCCAATACTTTGATGACCTGATGCGAAGAACTGACTTATTTGAAAAGACCTTGATGTTGAGAAAGATGGAAAGTGCATGGAGAAGGCCACGACAGAGGATGAAATGGTTGGATGGCAATATCGATGTGATGAACATGAGTTTGATTAGGCTCCGAGAGTTGCTGATGGACAAGGAAGCCTGGTGTGCTGTAGTTCATGGATTCACACAGAGTTGGACACCACTGAGCGACTGAAGTGAACTGAAGTGATTTTCCTATCCATAGTGACCCTGAATATTTACTACTTAGATTATATGCAGGTTTTTTTTTTTTTTTTCACATATGCCTTCCAGGCAATGACATTTACCTACATGGGGAAATTCATTCTAAAGATCAGGCTTTCAAAAACCTATAAGTACATTACAAATATAAACTATTACTGGAATTCTTTTTTTGTTTCCAGAGGAAAATATAACCTAGATCCTACAAGAGAAATTATAACCAAAGAGACACACTTTATCATACTTACTCTTTTTTGTTTTTAAACTCTCCAGAAGGCAGGTGTAGAAGGACTATACCTCAACATAATAAAATCCATATACGATAAACCCACAGCAAACATTATCCTCAATGGCAAACAATTGAAAATATTTTCTCTAAAATCAGGAACAATACAAGGGTGCCCACTCTCACCACTACTCTTTAACATAGAATTGAAAGTCTTAGCCACAGCAATGATAGAAGAAAATGAAATAAAAGGAATTCAGATTGGAAAAGAAGTAAAAGTCTTCTTGTTTGCAGATGACATGATTCTCTACATAGAAAACCCAAAAGATACCACCAGAAAATGACTAGAGCTAATCAATGAATATAGTAAATTTGCAGGATATAAAATTAATACACAGAAATCCCTTGCATTCCTATCATAGTTACTCTTTTTTTTAAAGTAAATCAGAGCTTCTGGTGGTTGTTTAAACATAGAAAAATTAATACTGCACTGTTAGAAGTCATATTCGATTAAAGGTATTTATGTCTTCATAGGGGGTCACAAAGAGTCGGACACGACTGAACGACTGAACTGAACTGAACTGATGTCTTCACATTCACTGGCATGTCTAGGAACACATAGAGCTTCCTTTGTTTATCATCTCCAACAAACTGGAAGAACTTTCTTGAAATGAGCTTTATGGTATTATAAAGCTCCAAATGCTTTATTTCTATCTCCGTCATTGAAACAAAAATATATTACAGTAAGAGCTGAGTAACTCTCTCAACTGCTGCAGGAGATGCTTGTTAAATCAGGAGGACAGAAAAAAATACTTTTTCAGTCAGTGCCAAGAGTGATTTTCTTTTTAATATGCAGAAAATTCCACTGAGTGAAAAAACAAACAAACAAAACCAAATGGTCCTTGCTGACCTACAGTCAAGAGTCATTACCTAATTTTCTGAGTAATGAAGTTTGGCAAAAACACAATGAAAATAGGCTTAAGTGGGGACTGTGTCCTTGGAGACAGGAGGATGTTACAGTAGCGTTTGACACAGGTCAGGAGGACAATTGTATCAATTACATAAATCATTAAAAAATTTTTCACGTCTGGTAAGGCATCTTGAAGATTGTAATTATTATATGAATAAAATACTTAATTATATAAATGTTTTATTATTATTAGACAATTTCAATCAGATAATAATTGTGTCTATAAAATTACAAAAGGCTACTGTTTACTTTATAGACCTTATCCTTCCAGATATTTCTTTTCTCAAAATACACCAACTATGTTTTAAAAATTATTTAAAAATACATTAAAAAATTGCCACCATATCTTTAATTGGATACAAAACATGCTTTTATGGTTGCACAATAATATGCATGCATTTAATGCTACTGAATTTTAAGCTTAAACATTGTCAAAAGCGTGTATTTTATTATGTATGAGTGTGTGCTCAGTCATTTCAGTCATGTCAGACTGCACGACCCCTTGGACCATAGTCTGCCAGGCTCCTCTGTTCATGGGAATTTTCTGGCAAGAACACTGGAGTAGTCTACCTTGCTTTCCTCCAAGGGATGTTCCCAATTCAGGGATCTGACCCACGACTCCTGTGTCTCTTGCATTGCAGGCAAATCCTTTATCACTGTGCCACAGAAAGCCACCTTTGTTATGTATATCTCACAACAATAAAAACATAAAGATTCATATATTCAAACATATGCTAATTTATCACATAGTATCAATTTGCTTTTTCCAATCATTCACTATTAATAATGCTCAGTCAGTCAGTTAGGTGTTTCCAACTCTTTATGACCCCATGGACTGCAGCACGCCAGGCTTCCCTGTCCTTCACCAACTCCTGGAGCTTCCTCAAATTCATGTTCATCATGTCAGTGATGCCATCACCATTAATAACTTTAGCTCCATGAATATTTTGGCAAGTTTTAAACCAATACCTGAATTAAATGTACAATGTTCTTTATTTTCCACAATTATAATTCATTCTATCAAAAGTAACTTTATGAAAATATTTTTGCATGTGTGATTATAACTTCTTGATAAAAATATTATTTCCCTTTTGGAAAATGTATGTTGCAAAAGTCATGAGATTAGTTTATATCAGATGTTTGCCACCATAAACAGGTTTTAATGTACATTATTTTTATTTAATGCCTATTAATATCTTGGTCTTTTAAATATAAATATATATTTCTTTTAAGATTATGTTTTTTCATGTGTCAATATTGATTTTCCAGTATTTATCAGTATTTTTATAGCTTTGTATAGTCCAATCTATTGATATCAAGTTGTTTTGCTTTTTAACTTTAAATAGCATTATTGAAGTAAAATTGACATACAATGAACTCCAGTATTAAAGTCACTGTCTGTAGTGACTTTGTTTTCTCTCCATCTATTTGCCATGAAGTGATGGGACTTGATGCGGTGACCTCCGTTTTCTGAATGTTGAGTTTCATCCAACTTTTTCACTTTCCTCTTTCATCTTCATCAACAGTCTCGAGTCAAGAGTAATGATAACCCTGTATGCGAGACAGCAAAAGAGACACAGATGTATAGAACAGTCTTTTGGACTCTGTGGGAGAGGGCGAGGGTGGGATGATTTGGGAGAATGGCATTGAAACATGTATAGTATCATATATGAAACGAATCGCCAGTCCAGGTTCTATGCATGATACTGAATACTTGGGGCTGGTGCACTGAGATGACCCAGAGGGATGGTACGGGAAGGGAGGCGGGAGGGGGTTTCAGGATGGGGAACATGTGTACACCCGTGGCGGGTTCATGTTGATGTATGGCAAAACCAATACAATATTGTAAAGTAATTAACCTCCAATTAAAATAAATAAATTTATATTTTTTAAAAAACACCTCAAAAAATAATTAAGAGTCTCTTTATTTCCTCTTTGCTTTCTGCCATTAGGGTGGTGTCATATGCATATCTGAGGTTATTGATATTTCTCCTGGCAGTCTTGAGTCCAGCTTGCGCTTCATCCAACTTGGCATTTTGCTTGAGGTACTCTATATAGGAGTTAAATCAGTGGGGTGACAATATACAGCCTTGACATTCTCCTTTCCTAATTTGGAAGCAGTCTGTAGTTCTATGTCTAGTTCTAACTCTTGCTTCTTGATCTGCATACATGTTCCTAAGGAGACAGATAAGGTGGTCTAGTATCCCCATGTTCTTTAAAATTTTTCACAGTTTGCTGTGATCCACACAATCAAGGGCTTTAGCAT
Organism: Bubalus kerabau; assembly: GCF_029407905.1. Classification (NCBI taxonomy): domain Eukaryota; kingdom Metazoa; phylum Chordata; class Mammalia; order Artiodactyla; family Bovidae; genus Bubalus; species Bubalus kerabau. Next base: position 63,648,957 of record NC_073624.1, on the reverse strand, counting down.
AGTCAGTGAAGCAGACATAGATGTTTTTCTGGAATACAGATAATCAAATATAAAAATCCTCATCTGTGAGTTTATTTGGGATCTCTGGGATTGAGGTGTTTTCTGTACAGATCAGTGGTTTCTAGGCTGAGAGTGAAAGTATGTCCAGTCATAATCCCTATACAGGGAGGACAGTAAGAGTGTGTACCTCACCTCTTCACATCTCTTTATGTGAGGCAGTCTTTGTGTGGGGGTGATACCCTTATTTTAATGCTGTTCATGCAGTGTTTCCTTTTCTTGTAATAAACTGTAGTTCTAAATATTGTCACTTTGGGTCCTACAAGTCTTTTCTAACAATCATTGTTTAAGTTCCACCATAGTGCACCGTGGGCTTCCCAGGTGGCTTAGATGGTAAAGAATCTGCCTGTAATGCAGGAGATCCAGGTTATATCCCTGGGTCAGGAAGATACCCTGGAGGAGGGCATGGCAACCTACTCAGTATTCTTGCCTGGAGAATCTCCATGGACAGAGGAGCCTGGTGGGCTAAAGTCCATGAAACTGTAGAGTCGGACATGACTGAGTGACTACATCTACTACTGCTACTGCTATAGTGCACAGTGTAGCATGCTGTAAGGATTTGTGCATTTTATCAAATCTGTCAACTTAGGTTATGTACTTTTAGTGATCTTTTATTTTTCTTTTAATATCTATAAAATCTATGGTTATATCACCTCTCTCATTCTTTATATTTGTAATCTTTGGCTTTTACTTTCTTGATTTTCTCTAAGAACCTACTTTTCTGTATTGTTTCCTTCCTTCATTTCAATTTCTTTCAATGCTAATTTTTATTATTTTCCCCTTTTACTTTTGATTGTATTGATTTTTTCTAGTTTTGTGGGGAAAATTGAGAATAGAGATTTTTCTCCTTTTTAAAAAATAGTGTAATCATTCAGTACCATAGATTTCCTCTCAACACTGCTTGGCTGCATCCAAAATATTTTGATGTGTTGTATTTTAATTCTCACTCTTTTCAAAATACTTTAAATAATTCTTTTGGTTTTTTTATTGAACCTTGTTTTATTTTGATTTATTTAGTTCTATATGTTTGGATATTTTTCTCATGTCTTTCTGTTGTTGTAAAAGTTCTATTGTGTCATAATTCATACTTTGTATGAATTTGAAGTATTTTATAACTCAGAGAAAGATCAGATTCATTATTCATATTTCATGCATTTTCACCTCAGATTTTATAATTTTAATCTCTAGAAGTACAATTTAAGTCTTTCTAATATATTTCATAAACAGCAGACAGAATTCTAAGACAGTGTTAGCCTGGATTTTCCAGAGAGACAGAACCAATAGGATATACACAATAAGGAATTGGCAGTTGTCTCATGTGCTTACAGAGGATTGCAAGTCCAAAATTTGTAGGCGAGACTCAGGGATAACTTCTGTTTGAGTTCAAGTGCAGTTTGCTGAAGGATTTGAAAGAGTAGATATGTAGATAAAGTTTGAAGGTGATCTGCTGTAGAACTTTCTCGCTAGGGGTTAGCAGGATGAAGCCCACTCCTTCATGGAGGACAATTTACTTTGCTCAAATTCACTAATTTAAATGCTAATCTCACTCAAATACACCCTTACAGAGACAGCCAGGATAATGTTTGGCTCCCTGGTCACCCTTTACTCCTGGTATCTCTTGACTTCTTACTTTTGCATTCTAGTACCGTATGATGGAAAGGACATCTTTTCTTGGTGTTAGTTATAGAAGGTCTTGTTGATCTTCACAGAACCATTCAACTTCAGGTTCTTCAGCATTAGTGGTTGGGGTATAGACTTGGCTTACTGTGATATTGAATGGTTTGCCTTGGAAACAAATCAAAATCATACTGTCATTTTTGAGATTGCACCCAAAGTACTGCATTTCAGACTTTTTTGTTGACTCTAAGGGCTACTCCGTTTCTTCTAAGAGTTTCTTGCCCACAGTAGTAAATATAATGGTCATCTGAATTAGAATTTCCCATTCCTGTCCATTTTAGTTCATTGATTCCTAACATGTTGATGTTCACTCTCGCCATCTCCTGTTTGACGAATTCCAGTTTACCTTGTTTCATGGGCCTAACATTCCAGGTTCCTATGCAATATTGCTCTTTACAGCATCAGACTTTACTTTCACCACAATACACATCCACAACTTGGCTTTGTTTCCTCTTTGGCTCAGCCTCTTCATTCCTTCTGGAGCCATTTTCCCACTCTTCTACAGTAGCACATTGGACACCTACTGACCTCAGGGTTTCATCTTTCAGTGTCACATATTTTTGCTTTTTCATACTGTTCATGGGGTTCTCAAGGCAAGAATGCTGAAGTGGTTTGCCATTCTCTTCTCCAGTGGACCATGTTTTGTCAGAACTCTCCACCATGACCTGTCTGTGTTGGGTGTGTTCAGTTCAGTTCAGTCACTCAGTTGTGTCTGACTCATTGTGACTCCATGGATTGCAGCATGCCAGGTTTCTCTGTCCATCACCAACTCCTGAAGCCCACTCAAACTCATGTCCATCGAGTCGATGATGTCATCCAACCATCTCATCCTCTGTTATCCCCTTCTTCTCCTGCCTTTAATCTTTCCCAGAATCAGGGTCTTTTCAAATGAGTCAATTCTTCACATCAGGTGGCCAAAGTATTGGAGCTTCAGTTTCAGCAATGAACATTCAGGACCAATATCCTTTAGGATTGACTGGTTTGATCTCTTTGCAGTCCAAGGATCTCTCAAGAGTCTTTTCCAACACCACAGTTCCAAAGCATCAGTTCTTTGGTGCTTAGCTTTTTTTATGTTCCAACTCTCACATCCATGACTGACTACTGGTAAAACCATAGCTTTGACTAGATGGACATTTGTCAGCAAAGTAATGTCTCTGTTTTTTTTTTTTTTTTAATATGCTGCTGGGTTGGTCATAGTTTTTCTTCCAAGAAGCAAGAGTCTTTTAATTTCATGGCTGCAGTCACCGTCTGCAGTGATTTTGGAGTCTATGTAAATAAAGTCTCCCACTGTTTCCATTGTTTACCCATAAATTTGCCATGAAGTGATGGGACTAGATGCCATGATCTTAGTTTTTTAAATATTGAGTTTAATAGATGGGTGTGTGGATCACAGAAAATTGTGAAAAATTCTTAAAGAGATGGGAATACCAGATGACCTTACCTGCTTCCTGCAAAACCTGTATGCAGGTGAAGAAGCAACAGTTAGAACCAGACTGGAACATCAGACTGGTTCAAAATTGGGAGAGGAGTACATTAAGCCTGTATATTGTTACCCTGCTTATTAAATTTATATGCAGGGTACATCATGAGAACTTCTGGGTTGGATGAAGCACAAGCTGTAATCAAAATTGCTTGGAGAAATATCAATAACCTCAGATATGCAGAGGACACCACCCTTATGGCAGAAAGAGAAGACGGATTTAAAAACCTCTAGATGAAGGTGAAAGAGGAGAGTGAAAAACCTGGCTTAAAATTCAGCATTCAGAAAGTGAGGATCATGGCAATCTGGTCCCATCACTTCCTGCAAATAGATGAAGGAAAAAATGGAAACAGTGACAGATTTTATTTTCTTGGGATTAAAAATCACTGCATTTGGTGACTGCAGACATGAAATTAAAAGACACTTGCTCCTTGGAAAGAAAGCTATGACAAAACTACACAGCATATTAAAAAGCAGAGACATCACTTAACCAACAAAGGTCCATCTAGTCAAAGCTATGATTTTTCCAGTAGTCATGTACAGATGTGAGAGCTGAACAATAAAAAGGACTGAGTGCTGATGAATTGATACCTTCAAACTGGGATTGGAAAAGACTCTTGAGAGTCCCTTGGACAGCAGGAGATCAAACCAGTCAATCCTAAGGCAATCAACTCTCAAGATCCATTGGAAGGACTGATGCTGAAGCTGAAGCTCCAATAATTTGGCCACCTGATGCAAAGATCCAACTCATTGGCATGAGGCTGAGAAAAATAGAAGGCAGGAAGAGAAGGGGATGACATAGGATGAGATGATTGGATGGTCAAACTCAATGACCATGAGTTTGAGTAAAACTCTGGGAGATAGTGAAGGACAGGGAAGCCTGGCATGCTGCAGCCCACGGGGTCACAAAGAGTCATATACAGCTTAGCGATTGAACGACAACAACAACCTGGTTCTTTTGCCTCTTTAATGATATATCTTACTTGCTTTCCCAAATGTTACATAGAGATTAATATATGTAAGTTTTCCACATCTTGAGTTAAATTTTGAAATTTTGTTATGCTAAGTCCTGGTTTATTAACTCTAGGTCTTCACAGCTTATTGTTGCTGTAGTACAGTTGTGATAATATATCTACAAAGTCATACTAATTTATTCTATGCTGGTATTTATATCTTCTTTCTGATTTGTAACTTTACATATTTTTCTCTCTTTGTTTCATGTTTTTAATTTCTGAGAAATGTATCATTTTTCTTATTCTTTCATTTCTCTTAAAATTTGAAAGAATTCACTTTTATATTTATTTATCTTTTAAATTTGTTTAATTTCTATCCTTAGTAAATACATATTCTATATACTTTAAAATAATTTTATGGCTTATGAAATTTTTATAAAGAGCAGGAATTTATTTATTTTTTTTTTAATTTTATTTTATTTTTAAACTTAACATAACTGTATTAGATTTGCCAAATATCAAAATGAATCCGCCACAGGTATACATGTGTTCCCCATCCTGAACCCTCCTCCCTCCTCCCTCCCCATTCCATCCCTCTGGGTCGTCCCAGTGCACCAGCCCCAAGCATCCAGTATCGTGCATTGAACCTGGACTGGCAACTCATTTCATACATGATATTTTACATGTTTCAATGCCATTCTCCCAAATCTTCCCACCCTCTCCCTCTCCCACAGAGTCCATAAGACTGTTCTATACATCAGTGTCTCTTTTGCTTGTTCTGTTTATTTTTTAAAATAATTAATATGTCTATGAATAAAAGGGTTTCCTAGGTGGCACTAGTGGTAAAGAACTTGCCTGCCAACGCAGGAGAAGCAAGTCATGTTAATTTGATCCCTAGGTCAGGAAGATTCCCTGGAGAAGGAAAGAGCAACCCACTCCAGCATTCTTGCCTGAAAAATTCCATGGAGAGAGGACCCTGGAGGGTTACAGTCCATGAGATCACAAACAGTGGCACATGACTGAGTGACTGTGCACAACACATGCATAAAAATTCTTTACTTTCTTCTGTGTATAACTTTTTATACTTTATTGAATTGTTATGAAGTGTCTATCTCATCTTTACTTCTTAACTTTCAAGAATTACATTTATATTCACTACTTAGCATTATATATAGCATTAGTGGTTATTATTATAGAATTTGAGCTGTAAAAGCCATCTTTGAGATATACATGCACACTCAGTCGCTTCTGACTCTTTTCGACCCCATGGATCATAGTCTCCCCCTCCTCCAAGCCCCTCGACCATGGAGTTTTCCCAATACTGGAGTAGGTTGCCATTTCCTACTCTAGGGGATCTTTCGGACCCAGGGATTAAATTCACATCTTGGCTTTCCAGAATTGTGAAGGCAAATTCTTTATCCCTGTGCCACCTGGGATGTGTGTGTGTGTGTGTGTGTGTGTGTGTGTGTGTGTGTGTGTATGTGTTAGTGTGTTAATTGTTTAGTTGTTTCTGATTCTTTGTGACCCCTTGGACTAGCCCACCACCAGGCTCCTCTGTCCATGGGATTTCCCAGGCAAGAATACTGGAGTGGGTTGCCATTTCCTCTACATATGGATGTTTAAACCCAAGTCCCTGTAACCTGTAACTCAATAACTTGCCCCTCTTTATCCTCCTTTATTTGCTTTTCTGGAAATCCATGGGTTATAATTACTTATCTTCATTTTTTATTTTTCTGTGTCTCTGATAACTTGTGACTGCTCACATTTTAAATTATAATTTAAACTACACATGTGAGATTTTATTCTGCATTTTTTTTTGTGCTCAGTGTATTTTCCCAAAGTATTAGAAATGATATTATCTTCTCTCCCAATTGATCCCTATATTTTTACATCATGCCCTCATCATTTCTACTCAATATTTCAGCATAAGATTTTAACTCTTAAATTTTTATAGAATGTTATGAATGTTTGAGTAATCAGCAATATTATGCTACTAATTTTATGTAAGACAAAAGAGTTGTTTTTTATTATGCCAAAATTTTATTATATTCAATCATGCTTATCTACAAAAGAATTTATGATAAATATACTTTCATTTTCTTTACAAAGATAAAGCTGCCTCAAGAAGATAAATAAAAACCAAAGAAAATAATGGAGTTGATTAAGGTGCAACTTAAGTAAACCTAAAGAAGAACAGAGAAATATAATGTAACTGAAATATAGATTATTAAAAAATAAGGAAACTTAAAAGCATCAATAGAAAGATTTATGGGCCATTCACCTTTTACATTGCACCTTATTACTTTAATAATGATGCAATTATTTTGATTGGGTCATAACAGGATTTCTTTATTTGCTTATTTCTCAGTGTGTAAATTAATGGATTCAACATAGGTGAAATGGAAGAAATGAGGAGTGAAACCACCTTATTAATAGTGACTTCTTCCTTGGTTGTAGGCTTCATATAGATGAACATGTATGTGCCATACTTGATGGAAAACACCATCATGTGGGAAGAACAAGTGGAAAAAGCCTTTTTTCTTTGCTGGGCAGAAGGGAATCCTAAAATTGTCTTCGTAATATAAGTATAGGGTAGAACTACGCACATGAGTGTCAAAATGAGGGTCAACACTGCACAGATTAAAACCATTTGTTCCACGAACCGTGTGTCTGAACAGGATATCTTCAGGAAAGAAGAATCACAGAGAAAATGATCAATGACATTGGAGTCACAGAATTTCAGATTTAGGCCCAGACTAAGTGGGGAGGTTATGACCAACAGTCCAGCCAACCAAGAGGAAAAAAACAAGTCTCTGGAATACTTTGCTGCTCATGATGTTCACTTAATGCAGGGGTTTGCAGATGGCCATGTGGCGGTCATAGGACATGGCAGCCAGGAGAGAAAATCCTGTTATTGCAAAGAAGTCAGTAAAAAACACTTGTCTGATGCAAGCGCTATATAGGATGGTATTATCACCTGTTGTGGTGTTATACAAATATCTAGGGATACAGGGAGTTAGGAATGAGATCTCTAAGAAGGAGAAATTTTGTTAAAAAAAAAAAAAAAAAGGACATGGGTGTTTTCAGGTGGGAATCCACAAAAGTGAGTGTGATGATGATGAAGTTCCCAGTCACACTCAGAGCATAGCTGATGAAAGGAAAGGTAGAAATCAGAACCTGTAACTCAGGGTCATCTGTCAGTCCCAGTAGAATAAAAGTTGTTACTGTATAGTTTTTTCATCACTGATGACTTCTATCGAATCTGCATTGTCAATAATTCAGAGATTATTATTCAGAGTAAATGATGTCTATAAACTCTAATCAGCTCATCTTCACTATATTTTCATATTATATTTTAGATCATAATATGCAGATGATTTCATTTGTTGCTAACATAGTGTGCTTTTCCAGTAGCAAAATGTCATTCGGCTCCTCAAATTCTTCCTATTCAGAGCTAAGTAAAAATCAAAACAGAACCAAAAAACCAAACAAATTAATGCTTTTGGTTACAGATTTGATTCTTGTCAAAATGCTAATACATAATATGTAATTTGAGCTCTAAAGAGTCTTGTCAGAACATGGAGTCTCTGCACAAGTTTTATAAGATTTTTTTCTTTCTTTTTTTTTTTTTTTTTTTTGGATAAGTGTATTTTCTCCTAAAATGATGCTAAACATTACACAGAAGACCACATACAAACTTACTTTTCCTGTTTTCCTTCCAAATTTCTTCATCATTTTGCAAACTGTTGTGCAGAATGAAGTATTTTAGATATAATTGTTGTAGTTTTAAAAGAAATGCTTTAATAAAGTAACTTTAAAGCTACACATAAAATTTTTCTATGTAATCTCTTTTCCCTTTCTGATTGCTTGGATCCATTAGATACTCTTCACTTCTGACTATACATACTCTTCCTGTTTTCCCCACAATTCCTACAATTTTATATAGCATCTTTCCCTTAATGAACACTAAATTTCGGTTTCTCGTAATGGAGTTTTCCTGACAACATATTGAATGTATTATCAAATATATGTAATTATATTTATAACCTACTCCTAAACATATCTGCTTGCACAAATCATATGCTTGTCTGTTGCATTGTAGGTAAAGCAAAGTTATGATATTCAGGTACTATGCCATCCTTCTCCTTTTTCCAGTGTGCTGCTGCTGCTGCTGCTGCTAAATCACTTCAGTCGTGTCCGACTCTGTGGGACCACATAGACGGCATCCCAACAGGCTCCCCCATCCCTGGGGTTCTCCAGGCAAGAATACTGGAGTGGGTTGCCATTTCCTTCTCCAATGCGTGAAAGTGAAAAATGAAAGGGAAGTCGCTCAGTCATGTCCAGACTCTTCGAAACCCCATGGACTGCAGCCTATCAGGCTCCTCCATCCTGTGTGCTAATAGGGTCCATTTGTTAACCATGCAATCTGAGCCAGATATTAGAGTAACTCTTGTCTTGTATGTTTTGTCCCATATTCCCCAATTTAACTGATTAAATCTAATCATTGATTTTCTGTTGAAGTACCACCTCCCCAGGAAGTTTTCTGCAATTCTGATGACTATCTTAGCCTACTTATCCACACCTATGCACCCATAACAGATAAAACTTGCTACTGTGTTAGTGATTAGCAGCAGACTATGTTTGCTGGATGGAGAAGGAAATGATGACCCACCCCAGTATTCTTGCCTGGAAAATCCCATGGACAGAGGATCCTGGCAGGTTAAAGTCCTTGTCGTCACAAAAAAATGGGGAGGGAGGAGGGAAGAGGGTTCAGGATGTATACCTGTGGTGGATTCATGTTGATATATGGCAAAACTAATACAATATTGTAAAGTTAAAAAATAAAATAAAATTAAATTAAAAAAAATCTATATTGTATAAGAAGAAAAAAAAAGTCAGACATGGCTTAGCTACTGAACATGAATGCATGCATGCTTGCTTGTTGGGATCATGTCTTTCTTAATAATTACAACAAAATTCTACCTATACTGTCAATGTCTAAAGAATATTTTCTGAATAAATTTATATATCCTCAATTTACCACGCACCTATATGCTTGCATGCTACGTTGCTTCATTAGTGTCTGACTCTTTGTGACCCTATGGACTGTAGACTGCCAGGCTCTTCTGTCCATGAGATTCTCCAGATAAGAATACTGGAGTGGGTTGCCAAGTCCTCCTCCAAGGAGGGGATCTTTCCAACGCAGGGATTGAACCCACATCTCTTATGTCTCCTGAATTGGCAGTCAGGTTCTTTACCACTAGCGCCACCTGGGAAACCCTTATCAAACGCACACAATTTTCTCATATTAAATTCATAATGCTCTGATACTGAATATACTTATTAAATTTTCTGCATTGCTAATTCTATTATTGGAAAGTATTGTGATTATTTTGCTTTTTCTCTTTATAGAAGAGCTGTTTTATTAAGACACTGTGAGGTGATTTTTATAATTGTGACAAATGTTACAATTACAACTATTTTCTCTGTTTTTTTACATAGTAGCTGTATTTTCATTGATACTTTGTTTCCATCCTCACTATTATCTATTAAGCAATGTTAAATCCAGAGATCATGGGATTTTTTTTTTCTGCTGAATTTATGTCAAAAGCTGCTCCACAGTAACTTTCTCAGGCATCAAGAATTCATTACTGTCGTGGTGTACTTGAATGTCCTCAATTTTCAGTTTCTCAATACTCTTAATCTTACATCAATGATTAAAAAAAAAAAAAAAGCTCTATGAAACCACAATTTATTTACTTGTGTACAGTTTCTCTTCATTGTTTTTTTAACTTTATTCTACTGATATTGAGGCAAGAGAAGAGCTATATCTAGTAGTTGTCCCAATTCATACTTTATGGGCATTACTCAGTTTAATTTTTTCTTCTTAGAAGATATTACATGGGATTATAAGAAAAAAATAATTAATTGAGACTGACAATGCATTGATTTCTGTTTATTTATTTTTCAATAAATATTTGAAAAGGGGAATGCATTTCTAATGAGTGATATTACTACAGCTTGTCTTTTGCATGTGATGAAGGGAGACATTTACACACACACACAAACATGGTACATCTATTTTCCAAGTTGAGGTTGCTGGTATAACTGAAGTCATTTCTTGATATTTGTTAGGATTCTTATTTATGCAGCCATCTGTTTAGTATATATAAATTTTTAATATATATAAATACAGTAAAATGAAAATATAAAGTAAAAAATATATTTTTACTATATATAAACTTACTATTTACTCTTTAATATATAGAGTATAGCTTATATATCTGAATTTAATGCAGGCAGGCAAGACCTTTTCTCCTCAGAGAAAAATTTAGCCAAAATTAAACAAAGGTAAATATTATTTAAGTTGAAAAACTTATCACACTTACTTTTCTGTCAGTTAATCATAACTTTCTTAAGTTGTTTAAAATAATAATTCGTGAAGCCATTTAGTTGAAAATGTTAGGTTTGATGAAGAAGTTCTTGTGAACTTCTGTTGACTTTTGTTCATGCACCCACATTTACCCTCACTGATTTCTAGACTTGTAGAAAGCTCTCTGAGATTTCTGTCCCCAACAAATTGGACTACTTCTCTTAGGAAAGGCCTATGAAAGCTTTTGCTGTGTATTTTAACACTTAACAGGGAAAAAAACTGATCCTAATGGCAGAGGAAGGCCAGAAATGCTCCACTCTGTTGAAATAGCTGGTACTTCAGTATTTTTGGACAGAGATGAAGGTTTGAAAAATGTCAACCTTCTTTTCTTAAGTTTGCTCTCCTTGCAAATACAAATATTGTAAAGTTAAAAAATAAAATAAAAAATTTAAAAAAAAGGTCCTTGGTGATTTACTCAAAAGTCATTAATGACTCACTAATGAGTCACTAAGAAAGACTCAGTTCAGTTCAGTCGCTCAGTCATGTCCGACTCTTTGTGACCCCATGAACTGCAACATGCCAGGTCTCCCAGTCCATCACCAACTCCCAGAGTTTACCCAAACTCATGTCCATTGAGTCGGTGATGCCATCCAACCATCTCACTCATTGTTTCCCCCTTCTCCCCCTTCCTTCAATCTTTTCCAGCATCAGAATCTTTTCCAATGAATCAGCTCTTTGCCTCAGGTGGCAAAAGTATTGGAGCTTCAGCTTCAACATCAGTCCTTCCAATGAATGTTTAGGATTGATTAACTTTAGGATTGACTGGTTTGATCTCCTTGCTGTCCAAGGGACTCTCAAGAGTCTTCTCCAATACCACAATTCAAAAGCATTGATTCTTCAGCACTGAGCCTTCTTTATGGTCCAACTCTCACATACTCTGCTCAATCCTTTGAATAGGCAGATAAGGCTTGTATCGAAGATTAAAAAGTAATAATAATAATAATGCCTGTTGGAGGTCCTGGATTGGAGGCATCTGCAGATCCCTGACTAGAACATAAGGCAGGCATTAAGTAACCTGAGGGAACTCAGTGCCTTGTTCTTCCTCAAATTCTGAGGTCCCTAGGAAGCCTGTTTCTTTTATTTTTAAAGAACTTTTCTATGCATTTTAATTTTGTTAGTTATCGTATATGAAACAAATCGCCAGTCCAGGTTCGATGCATGATACTGGATGCTTGGGGCTGGTGCACTGGGACGACCCAGAAGAATGGTACAGGGAGGGAGGAGGGAGGGGGTTCAGGATGGGGAACACATGTACACCAGTGGCAGATTCTTGTTGATGTATGGCAAAACCAATACAATACTGTAAAGTAATTAACCTCCAATTAAAATAAATAAATTTATATTTAAAATAAATAAAAAAGAGGAGGAACTGATGCTCCAATACTTTGGCCACCTGATGTGAAGAACTGACTCATTGGAAAAGACGTGACTCATTAGAAAACCTCTGATGCTCAGAAAGATTGAAGGCTAAAGGAGAGGGTGTGGCAAAGGATGACATGGTTGGATGGCATCACCCATTCAATGGACAAAAATTTGAGCTAACTCTGGGAAATGGTGGAGGACAGGGGAGCCCAGAGTGCTGCAGCCTATGGGGACACAAAGAGTCGGACACAACTTAGGGAGTGAAGAACAATAACAAAGAAGAGGAGGATGTGGGAGAAATAGGGTTACTCTAACTTGGCAGGACTTTTTTTAACTGAGATGTTTCATTATTTTAAAGATAAATTTTGATAATTTACATTTCAACAGACACTGTGAGAACAGACACATTCCAAGAGTTCTAATAAGGAAGAGAGTAAGAACTCTTTCACATTCTCAGTATCTCTCAGTTTCAATTTGACTATAAATAAGTTTAACTAAGTTTTCATAGATTTATATATTTGCTGCTAAATTTGATTTGGTCTTAGGCCAACTACCACATCCTATTATTCTTTACCTTTTTAATTATTTGTATATCCTGTTCTATATGTAAGAGCTCTTTTTATAATTTAGATATTAATCTAGAACATGCTTTTTCACTGCACATGGTATAATTTGACTTACAAATGTTTTATTTTTACTTTTATTTTGCTATATTTATGTCTACTGTTCTTTATTGCTATATTTCTTTCCAAAAGTATTGCATTAACTTACAGTGCCATCAAGTATGGATACATAATTTTACTTCACCATTGATAGTCACAGTAATAAAAAGCTATAAGTTTGCTATTTTAGTAGATCTCCAGTACTCTTGCCTGGAAAATCCCATGGACGGAGAAGCCTGGTAGGCTGCAGTCCATGGGGTCGCTAAGAGTCGGACACGACTGAGCGACTTCACTTTCAATTTTCACTTTCCACTTTCATGCTTTGGAGAAGGAAATGGCAACCCACTCCAGTGTTCTAGCCTGGAGAATCCCAGGGATGGGGGAGCCTGGTGGGCTGCCGTCTATGGGGTCACACAGAGTCAGACACGACTGAAGCGACTTAGCAGCAGCAGCAGCAGCAAAATGCTATTTTATAGTTTCTCTTTCATTTCTCTGATTACTCTCAAGGATGAACAATTTTTTCTATGTATTTATTTACTAACTGTATTTCCTCTCAGTAGAAAAGATATTTCTCTTCTCCACATTCTTATGATGTCTATGTTTAAAAATTGATGTGATAAAGTATGTGGATAAATTTTACTGAAATATAGCTTCTCTTTTGTAAGTAGATTCAACTCTAATTGGTCATAATCTATTTATTCTTTTCTTTTATCTTCTCTTTGTAAGAGAAGTAAATTTTTATTTCCTTGTTTCACAAACAAATCTGGCTGAGTCGGCTGCTTTTTGATGATTAGTCAGAAACCAAATTCCATATTCTCATCCATCTCCTCCGACTCTTGCTTTACCTCAACCTTGGTGGAGGCTGCTGGCAGCCACAAACGCAGATGGATCAGCCAAGATGACCTTGACTTTTTCAACACGTGGGAAGGTGTAATCAATCTGTTCAGACAGATCCAGGACCCACTTACAACCGTTGATGATAGAATGGGGTACGGATGCAGCAGTTGAGTAAGGAATCTGTAGACATATGCAGGCAATATTGCAGACACCTTCCAGGAAGTGAGAACTGCCAAGTTTTCTGTGTGATGTCAAGCACTTCAGGACTGTGGATGCTATCACTGTCAAACACCTACTGGGATGATCAGCCCAAAGGAGAAGGGGGAGATGTTCAGAAACATGGCTTTGCTGATTCCCACTTTGTCTCTAGTCTTAATCAGATGCCCATCACTCAGGATTTCAATGGGGACCTTGGAGATTTTAGTGGCAAATCCTAAAGCCTTGAAGAAGGAGGTCTTCTCAGGCTCCAGACCAGTGATCTGGGAAGGTACAGTAACTTCACACAAGGCTATGGCACCAGCACAGGTGGCAGCTGGCAATATGGCCAGCAGCATGTCCCTGATCTCAGTGAGGTCTTGCTTCGTTAACACAAAGCCCAGGTTCCCCTGGATGTGAGGCAACAGTTTTTCCAAAGCTGGGTTGTTTTCCAGATGGCCTTGGATGACCTTGTGTATCATCATTTCCTTGCGCATCAGCACCATTGGTTTCCCTTGGAGGGACATGCAGACCTGCTGCATGTGCTTGGAGTCCACATTGTCTACTCCCCAAATGAAGCATTTTGAATAATCATCCAGGAGTTGGACGATTTTAAGGAAGAAGTTGGACTTGGGTATCAAGGCAGTGCATCGTCACCGATTGACACACAGGATTTAAAGATGATGTCACTCACAGAAGGGCGCCTAGTGAGAGTCTGTTTTTTTCTTTTAATATGTTCCTAAAATGTACTTACATATAGTTTATATAGAACGTTTTTGTTTATACATTTAATGAAATCATGATGTTTTCTTTTTCAATGGCTTGGATTGGTTTAATTTAGGCTGAAATTATTTAGGATATTTTAACACGCTGGTAAAGTAATGCTCAAAATTCTCCAAGCCAGGCTTCAGCAATATGTGAACTGTGAACTTCCTGATGTTCAAGCTGGATTTAGAAAAGGCAGAGGAACCAGAGATCAAATTGCCAACATCCTCTGGATCACAGAAAAAGCAAGAGAGTTCCAGAAAAACATCTATTTCTGCTTTATTGACTATGCCAAAGCCTTTGACTGTGTGGATCACAGTAAACTGTGGAAAATACTTCAAGAGATGGGAATCCCAGACCACCTGACCTGCCTCTAGAGAAATTTGTATGCAGGTCAGGAAGCAACAGTTAGAACTGGACATGGAACAACAGACTGGTTCCAAATAAGAAAAGGAGTACGTCAAGGCTGTATATTGTCACCCTGCTTATTTAAATTATATGCAGAGTACATCAGGAGAAATGCTGGACTGGAAGAAACACAAGCTGAAATCAAGATTGCCGGGAGAAATATCAATAACCTCAAATATGCAGATGACACCACCCTTATGGCAGAAAGTGAAGAGGAACTCAAAAGCCTCTTGATGAACATGAAAGTGGAGAGTGAAAAAGTTGGCTTAAAGCTCAACATTCAGAAAACAAAGATCATGGCATCGGGTCCCATCACTTCATGGGAAATAGATGGGGAAACAGTGGAAACAGTGTCAGACTTTATTTTGGGGGGCTCCAAAATCACTGCAGATGGTGACTGCAGTCATGAAATTAAAAGATGCTTACTCCTTGGAAGTAAAGTTATGACCAACCTAGATAGCATATTCAAAAGCAGAGACATTACTTTGCCAACAAAGGTTCATCTAGTCAAGGCTATGGTTTTTCCTGTGGTCATGTATGGATGTGAGAGTTGGACTGTGAAGAAGGCTGAGCACCAAAGAATTGATGCTTTTGAAGTGTGGTGTTGGAGAAGACTCTTGAGAGTCCCTTGGACTGCAAGGAGATCCAACCAGTCCATTCTGAAGGAGATCAGCCTTGGGATTTCTTTGGAAGGAATGATGCTAAAGCTGAAACTCCAGTACTTTGGCCACCTCATGCAAAGAGTTGACTCACTGGAAAATACTGTGATGCTGGGAGGGATTGGGTGCAGGAGGAGACGGGGACGACAGAGGATGAGATGGCTGGATAGCATCACTGACTGGATGGATGTGAGTCTGAGTGAACTCCGGGAGTTGGTGATGGACAGGGAGGTGTGGCATGCTGCGATTCATGGGGTCGCAAAGAGTCGGACACGACTGAGCCACTGAAGTGAACTGAAGAGTTCGTGAGAATTTTTTTTTTTTTAATGATTTCATTCTCTTTTATTTTACACCCAGAAATTCATTCACTTTCCCAAGAAATTTTATAGGTCTTGCTATATTCAAATTTGTAATTTCTTTTTTTCATATTTTGTCAAGAATTTTAAAAATCTTTTTCAATTTTTATATCTTTTGTTGTAAAATCAGATGTAGCATGTATTTATATCTATTTGAATCTCTTAATTGTCTTTATTTATATCTTTTTTCTAATTCTTAATCTTCTATATGTTGCTTTCTGTCTTTCCTCCCCATATTTGGGTATGTCAGATTTTTTTTCCTGAGTATCATAGAGAATCAGTCTGTGAAATATTTACCATAAATTTTACTGTTAATTGTTTTTGCTTTTTATCTTAACCTTTCATTTTTTTAAAATTTTGTTTCATCTTGTATTATAGCTCTTCTAAATGTTTTATATCAGTCCCTTCATTCTTAATCTACTTAAAATATTTTAATATCAAGAAAGTGTAAACACATGAATTACTTTCAATTATAACTTTATATATGCAAATATGCAATATATGTACAAATTTTATAATTATACATTCTTTAAATATGGATTTTTGGCATGTCATTGTTTGCTAGGTATGCTGTAATTTCAGTTTCAAAATTTTGATTTATTGTTAATTGACATTTGACTTATTTTAAAAGATTTATTTTAAGTTTAAAGAATCTTAATTTTACATCTGATCTGTGGACTTTAAAAACTCTACTTGTTTGCTGTTATAATGAGAGTTTAAATTAGATTAATTAATTAATTACATTAGAGAATTTGTTTTTCTCCTTTTATTTATTTTTTATCTGATGGGTTAAAATGCTCAAACTTATCCAAATTTGTGGTTGGATAGATTTTGTTTTAATTTTCCATTCCATTGAATGTGTATTAATATGGTTATGTTCATGTTATTACACCATTTCTAATTTTTTTTCATCATGTGACTGTTGAGATCTCATATTACATATCTTCATGGTACTTAAATTTATTCTGTTTGGGTATATTTTTAAATATTCTTGTTTACTCATCTTCGCCCTATGCAGCACTTAGTGTAGGATCATAGGCATATGCTATCTATTTTCAATATCTTTTTGTTATAAGATAAACTAAACAATGAAAATAATAATTATTAAACTATTGATAATTTTCTAGGTATGGGTGAAATAGAAAAAATGAGCAGAGAAACTCCTTTATTAAGAGCCACCTCATTCTTGGCTGAAGATTTGATATACGTGAAGATGCAGCTGCCATAGGTGATGGAAACTACAACCATGTGGGAAGAACCAGTCAAAAAGTCTTTTTTCCTTTGCTGAGAAGAAGATAATCTTATAATTGTCATGATGATATACATGTAAGACAGAACAACACACACAAGGGTCATAATGAAAGTCAAGACAGCACACACCAGAATCATTCTCTCTATGAACCATGTGTCTGAGCATGATATCTTTAGAAAGGGAGTGGCATCACAGAAAAAATGATCAATGACATTAGAGTCACAGAATTCCAGATTGAGGCCCAGGTTAAGTAGGGGAATGATGATTAACAAGCTAATCATCCAACAGCTGATGATAAACCTATGGGAGACTCTGTTACTCATGATGGTCATATAATGCAGGGGTTTGCAGATGGTCACATAGTGGTCAAAGGACATAGTGGCTAGAAGAAAAAAATCCATTATCCCAAAAAAGGAAAGTAAAAAATACTTGAACAGCACAAGCAGTGTAGATAATGACCTTGTCAGCAGTTGTTATGTTTACAGAAATCTGGGAATACAGGCAGCTGTGAATGAGATTTCCAAGAAAGAGAAATTTTGGAGAAACAAGGACATGGCTGTCCTGAGATGGCCATCTGTGAGGGTGAGGGAGATAATAGTCAGATTCCCAGCTACACTCAACATGTAGGTTAAAAAAAAGAAAGATGAAAGCTAGAACTTTCATTTGTGGGTCATCAATCAGTCCCAGCAGGATGAACGTTGTTATTGTGTGGTTTCTCATCAAAGATTTCTGCTTTTGCTCAGTCATCAGGAAAAATTCAGAGACACTTGAAAAGAGTGTAATGAAGTCTAAATAAGTGCTCAACACTGGCTGTAAATGACAGGAAACTGACTTGACTGTCTTGAAGTGAATATCTTGTCCATGAGTAGTATTTTATTGTGTATATAAATAGTTACTGTATTTTCATTCTTGCCTCATCTTTCAATCAGATAGTTTTTATCTTTGTTCCTAATATTTTTGGCTTAGTCTGTCTATTCATGAGTTATGGAAGCTAGTGGTCAAATACTTTGTAATACTGGATAATTTTCCTACGGTTATTTCTCAGCTTTCGTCTATTACAAAGACACCAACTTCAACTGTTTTCAGCCTTCATTCAGTGCCTCCAGGGCTTGGATTTTTCTATGTTAACAAACTATTAGGAAATTACCCTACATAATGGAGTTATTTTATGTAATTTTACATTTTACTGTCTTTATTTAAAAAATATTCTTGTATTCATCTGAGAGCAGGCTCAAATCTGACAAAAAACTTTATAGTGTCCCCAAGTAAGCTTCACATTTTGCAAACACTACTAAACAGAAGGAAACAGTTTTGATTTTTTTTTTTCTGTTTCTTTTTTTTTAATGGTATTTTTTCTTTTTTTTTAAATTTTATTTATTTATTTAATTTGTTACGGGTTCCATATTTTTATTTTATTTTTTTTAATTTTATTTTATTTCTAAACTTTACAATATTGTATTGGTTTTGCCTATGACCCACCTCCCAGAATATTGGAAATAAAAGCAAAAATAAACAAATGGGACCTAATTAAACTTAAAAGCTTCTGCACAACAAAGGAAGCTAGTAGCAAGGTGAAAAGACAGCCTTCAGAATGGGAGAAGATAATAGCAAATGAAGCAACTGACAAACAACTAATCTCAAAAATATACAAGCAACTCCTACACCTCAATTCCAGAAAGATAAATGACCCAATCAAAAAATGGGCCAAAGAACTAAATAGACATTTCTCCAAAGGAGACATACAGATGGCTCACAAACACATGAAAAGATGCTCAACATCACTCATTATCAGAGAAATGCAAATCAAAACCACAGTGAGGTACCATTTCACGCCAGTCAGAATGGCTGCGATCCAAAAGTCTACAAGCAATAAATGCTGGAGAGGGTGTGGGGAAAAGGGAACCCTCTTACACAGTTTTGATTTTATACTTTGCTTGAGGACTGAAAGCTTTCCCCCAAATTAGCAGCTTCACTGGGTCCAAAATTAGGTGAATTTAGGATGGTGTGAAAACACTCAACAATTCAAACTTTCTTCCCCTTCTCTTAGTCGTGGACACTTAGGACATCACTGTGCTAGTGAACTCAGCTTTTCACGTTCCAGGCAGTTTTCAGTGTTCTGGAAGTAACGTGTCCTTTTTCAAAATTAAAGTTCACCAATGAAACTGAGATTCTCCTAGGTGTTACAAATCAAGTATTGAAAAGGCAATTGACCTTAGATTCATTTCTGTTTACTTTATGTTCTCGAGAATTGGTATTTGTAATGAAGGAAGGATGCCAAATGAGATGATAAATCATCACAACATGTTTTACATAGGAGTGGTGATCGACTTGTGTATATATGTATTTTTTATGTTATGATTGAGGATAAAGTAGGAATTTATTGTCTTAATATCTCTCAAACTATACTATACTAACTAATGCATAAAAATCAAACTGTACCATGATTTTTATCTTTTCAAAGTTAATTATTTAAAAATGATCTATATCTTATAATATTTAGTTTCATTATGAAATGTCAAAATTTACATTAATAGCTCTTAGTTGATAAAGATGGATATAAAGCATTTTTTACATAGGAATTTACAGATATTTCTTACAAAAGCCCCTGAAAAATTAAAAAAAAATCTATATACTTTTTTGCCAGTCAATCATAACTTCAAGTGACTGCTTAGCAACATTAGTTCTTAAGGTTAAAATATGTGTCTTTCTGTTGTCTATTGCTCATAATTTCACTCTATATTAATGTGCAGCTTGAAATGCATAATTATTTCTGCTATTCATCATCAAGTATTATAAAATTTTCTGCATAAATGATGGCTATCCCAAACCTAAAAAGTATTTTCCCTTATTGCTTATAGCTGAAAATAAAAAGCAATTCTAAGATTGAGAATTACCAAGAATTCTCTAAGGTTTTGAAGGTCTTCACATTCTGACTTTCTGGAGAGAGAGATTTATACATTAACAAGACTGGTGTTTTTTCTATTTAGCAGACGTACAACTTAATAAATTACAGAAGGGTCCTTAGAGATCCAGGTTCAATAAATCATTATGGAATCTTTGGTGTCATAGTGCTGGCAAAAAGCCTAAAACATGCAGCTCTGAGGAGTAATATCCTCAGAAGAAAGAAGAATAAACAGCTTAGAGACTGGAGCACAAGAAACAAGAGCGAAATGATGCACTACTCTAAATATTCTATAATTATATCATTCAAATTACTCTGAAGATCAAAGAGCCCTAATTTTCTCTTGGTGGTGGTGCTCAGTTGTGTCCAACTCTTTGTGACCCCGTGAATTTGTAGCCTGCCAGGCTCCTCAGTCCATGTGATTTTCCCTGCAAGAATACTTTAGTGGGTGGCCATTTACTATTCCAGGGAATCTTCCCAACCCAGGAATTGAACTCTCATCTTCTATGTCTTTGGCATTGGCAGGCAGATTCTTTACCACTGTGCCACCTGGGAAACTCAATTTTCTCTTGAATTTACCTTTTATATGAATAATAAAATTATTTTGAAAAGTTAATCAAATAAAATGTACATGGTATCATAATCTGGAGATAACTAATGTAAACACTTTGAAAAAGATCTTCTCAGATTATAAATCAGCAACTTTATCAATATATTGTGCATAATATTTAAAAATATATGAACAATAATCTTGACCTGTATAATTTGCTGAAATAATTGTAAATATAAATGTAATTCATTTTTAGAGATCTATTTAATACCTCAGCTATATATATATAATATAATATATATTATATATATATATAATAATAATATAATATATAATAATATATTATATAATATTTTGTTACTATAATATCAACCCAAAATTTATAAGCACATTTTATAAATTTATAGCTTTGAATTTTCATATTATTAAAATGATTATATGTATATAAGAAGGGATTAGACCCAGTGAAAGTTGCTCAGTTTTGCCAACTCTTTGTGACCCCATGGACTGTACAGTCCATGGAATTCTCCAGGCCAGAATACTGGAGTGGGTAGCCTTTCCCTTCTCCAGGGGATCTTCCCAACCCAGGGATTGAACCCAGGTCTCCAGCATTGCAGGCAGGTTCTTTACCAGCTGAGCCACAAGGGAAGCCCATATAACTATATATTTGATACAACAAATTTATATATTAATTTTTGAAAATTCCTTTTTTGTAATTTTTGGAGTATTATTGTAGTAAAAATATTTTTGCACTCTAGCTAAATATTCCAGAAGATAAATTTTTTCTTCAGAAATATACACAAACCAAAGAGTTAGCTCTGAGAAATGAAATACAATACCTGAAATGAGAAATTTACTGGATGACAGTAATAGCATTGTAAAGAATGAAGAATAAAAAAAAAACTTAGTTGTAACAATTAAAGTTAAGCAAACTGAGGCAGAAAGGAAAAGAGAATATTGTGACCATAAATGCTGCAAGTATGTCAAGTGTTAGGCAAAAAGGGTTTTCCTTTCATTGAGAGGAATAAAGAAGAATAGAAAGAATGGGATGTGGGGGAGTGGGATAAAAGGTGGGGAAAATGGGAAGAAAGTGTGATTTGGGAAGAGGCCGAGGACAGATTTCCCAAGGCAGTGACATTATGTTGAGATCTGAAGGATGATCAGGATTTATCTAAAGGACAGTGCAAAGACTGAAGAAAATAATTCAAGAATAAACAAGGATCTATAAATAAAATATTACAGAGACAAATGTATTCTATATGCCCAGACACAGAGGACTAGGGAGAGATACATGAAAGGTAATGAAGAATTTAATATCTAAGAGTATGAATTTTCCTTGAGAATTCATATGAAGGTTCATCTTTTTTATTCTTTCTCACTTTACATTACTGACCTCTGATCAATAAATAACTTGAGTTTTCCTTCCATTTTTTCAGTTGAGTTTTATTGAAATTTGGTCTTTGTGCAATACCTACCTTTATATCTGGTGTTTCAGTATATATTTCAGTACTTGATCAGCCTTTTCCTAAAAGTTTTTTTTTTTTTAATTTCCATTTTTATTATAAATTTCCATTCAAGAAGCTACCTTCAGTTCTGGAATGTTAGTCTTCCTCTTTGATAACAAAGTACATTTATTTTTTACATTGACTACATTTTTTTTATTTTTAGCAAACATTTAAAAAATTTTATTGAAGTACAATTGGTTTGCAAAGTTGTGTTAGTTTCAAGTGTACAGCAAAGTGATTCAATTATACATACATATATATATATTGTTTTTCATATTCTTCTCTATTATAGCTTGTACGGAATATTGGATATTGTTCCCTATGCTTATATTAGGACCTTGTTGTTTAATTTATTATCCTATGGAAAAACCCAAAGGACCATTTTGGCTAACCCAATATACATAGCAGTTTGTATATGCAAATCACTTTTTATTGAGGTATAATTGAGATAAAATCTTGCACTAGTTTCAGGTGTACAACATGATGATTTGACATTTGTATATAGTGTGAACTGATCACCACAGTAAGTGTAATTAATATCTGTCACCATATATAGTATCAGAAGCTTTCTTTTGTAATGAGGATTCTCAAGATTTTAGAAAGTCTTTTTATACTAATGTTTGAATAATGGCCTTGATAGTTATGTGGATGACAACATCTCTCTCTTGTTCTCTATCGTTATCATCATCTCTTATGCACTTGTATAGTTGAACTGTTTGTTGAATAGGTGACACTGGTCTGAAGGTATAATTCTGCTTGTTTTTCTGGACAATCTCTTTAATGAGAGATGGTACCTTGCACATATATTTTGCAACAGGGGGGGAAATGAACTAGTTAGGATCTGTTAAGGCTGCAGGGCCAAAAATGCTTTCAGGCACTTAGTTTAACTACTGTGATGATCACAAAGATACAGAATCATTTAGAAACTTAAGACCCATTAATCTAGTGTTTCCAGAACTATTTATGGTGAAGTACCAGCATTTACCTTCAATGTGATGCATATTCATATTTTTGTAAAAACAGTGAAAATATAAGATGGTATAATATACAAGTTCAATTTTTTATTGTTAGGCTCACTAATAATTTTGTCATATTGCTCTTAAAGTATATAAAGTTTACTTTCTATTTTTGTATTTATTGTGCATCAGAATAGTTTGTTGATCAGCTCTCATCCTGCACTAAACATGACACCAAACTGCCCTGATAACCTGAATCTGCAATTTCAATATTTTACTATTTCTTGATTGAATCATTGAATGCTTGCTTCACTTGGTTATTCCTCAGGGTGTATATAAAGGGATTTAGCATTGGGGCAATGGAAGTGGTGAGCACTGACACACCTTTATTAATGTGCATTTCTTTTGCTGAAGGTTTAATGTAAATGAAAGTGCAGCTGCCATAGGTGATGGAAACAACAATCATGTGGGAAGAATAAGTGAAAAAAGCATTTTTCCTTTGCTGGGCAGAGGGAAATTTTAGGATTGTGTTTATGAAGTATATGTAGGGAAGAACTACACACACAAGGGTCATGATGAAGGTCATCACAGCACAGACTGTAACCATCTGCCCTGTGAACCAGATGTCTGAGCAAGAGATCTTGAAGATAGGAGACGCATCACAGAGAAAATGATCAATGACGCTAGAATCACAGAACTCCAGATTTAAGCCTAGACTAATTGGGGAGGCTTATGATAAACAGCCCTCCAGGCCAGCAGCTGAGGACAAACCTTCTGCAGACTCTGCTGCTCATGGTGGTGACATAATGCAATGGTTTGCAGACGGCCACAGAGTGGTCATAGGCCATGAAGGCTAGGAGAAAAAATTCAGTTGCTCCAAAAAGGTTGACAAAAAGTAGTTGACTAGCACAAGCATTGTAAGTAATGGTCTTGCCTCCAGTAGACATGCTATAAAGGAATCTGGGAATACAGATGGTAGTGAATAAGATCTCTAAGAAGGAGAAATTTTGGAGGAAAAAGTACATGGCAGATTTAAGCTGTGAATTCACTAAGATGAGGGAGATGATTGTTAGATTGCCAGTTACACTCAACATATGTAACTCAAGCAGAAAGATAAATACTAGAACTTGGAATTGTGGGTCATTGGTCAATCCCATCAGGATGAATGCTGTTAGTCTTGTATGGTTTCTCATCACAAGCTCCTGACTTCAGCCCGTTTGTTTATAAAATTGAGATTAATATTGAAAAAATGGTACCAAAATCATGTTATCAGTGGGTATTAGCAAAACAACTTCTTGTAAAGCGGTTCGCAGAGATTTTCATCTTGAACTTAACAATGAATTGTGAACAGATATCTATCCTCACCTCTAACTGATATGTATTCCATGGTTGGTTAAGGGAATGTTTTCTCAAAATTGTTTTTACTATATGAGAGATCTTATTTTTATAACTGTTTCCACATTTTCAAATTCTTTTTTTCAGTTTGTTTTACATTGCAATACACTTGTTTAATTCTGTCTCAGCCATAGAAGCAGAAGAGACTGTTGATTTAGGTGATTTCACCGGTAGTCTGATAGCCCTTTTTTTTCCAATAATTCTTCAATTCACTTTTAACTCACTATTTTGCTTCTTCTCACATACCAAGATTTTCTTCTAAAATGTTAGAGCTCAAGACACATCTACCATGTATGTTTATCTCTCTGTATTTTTTCACATGTGCTTGGGATACCAAGGAAGTTTGCTTTGGATGTTCAAAAAATAATGTTACACTGAGATAACTTAGTTTTACCAATGCATAAGCAGGCCAACACGATTTTAATATATTTATTTCATTACTTGTCTTAACTTTGTAAAAAGATCTTTTCAGAAAATATGGAATCATCTTAGCTTTCAGAGGCAAACATCAGTCTATCATTCTGATAATTTGAGGATAAGTGATCAAAATGAACATACTTACTCTTCTGGTAATGATAGCTTCAGATAGTCATTTCATTCCCAAATGCCTCAAGGTGACAGTAGCTGAGCAGGAATGTGTCAAATTCCAAGGAGTAGAAATAGGTAGGTACACTGCCAATTACTGTTTTTTAGGAAACAACACTAACACATTTGCAGGCAAAGATTTCCAAGTTTTCTATCTCTAAAACATTTTGGTCCCACTGAAATCTAACAATGTTTACTTGTACTCTAAGTAAAAAGGCTGTACAACAAGATCTCACTGTTTTTTAGAGAGCTTTATGATATGATTCCTTTGAAATACAGTCTTTTTTTTTTTTTAATGTATCACAACTAAGTGAATAAACACTTAGGTCCTTGGTGACTGGTTCAAAAGTCATTAAGGAATTTAGCATGTAATTAAGTTTGGGGGAAAGAAATACTCCTGAAGGAACAATGGGGACAGAGTTCTTAGAGACAGAAATAAACATGAACTTCACCAAAGACCCTTTTAATTATAGGGAACACTTTTCCTTATTTATTAATTTTATGACTTTAATTGCAAAAATAAATACTCATAAAGAAAATACATGTATGATCATTCATGGTAAACAGTTAGCTGTTGTTGACATCTGTATGTATACACCTAGATATATTATTTTTATACATTACTATGCACATTTATTAAGGACATTTAAAGTAGGAAAGCATTTGTAAAAGTGGATCATAAACTGTGATTTTTCAGATTTATAAACACCAGAAACTAAGTTTCACTTCAATAATTTCTACCAGTTTCAGCAGAAAAATTCCTGGTGTATAGTGTTCATTTTCTGAATACTTCATTAGTTTTTAAAACCATCTTTGGCTTTGAATATCTTATATTGGTAGTCCCCAATGTACATACTGATGCAAGTTTAAGTAGTTAATATTTCTTTTTGAAAATATATGCATTTAAAACTTGAATTTTCTTACAAATATGGAATTTTCCTGTAGTTCAATACAGTTTCTATCCTCCCACCTTCTTTTCTTTTTTTTTTCTCATTAATTTTATTTTATTTTTAAACTTTACATAACTGTATTGGTTTTGCCAAATATCAAAATGAATCCGCCACAGGTATACATGTGTTCCCCATCCTGAACCCTCCTCCCTCCTCCCTCCCCATTCCATCCCTCTGGGTCGTCCCAGTGCACCAGCCTCAAGCATCCAGTATCGTGCATCAAATCTGGACTGGCGACTTGTTTCATATATATTATACATGTTTCAATGCTCTTCTCCCAAATCATCCCACCCTCTCCCTCTCTCACAGAGTCCATAAGACTGTTCTATACATCAGTGTCTCTTTTGCTGTCTCGTACACAGGGTTATTGTTACCATCTTTCTAAATTCCATATATATGCGTTAGTATACTGTATTGGTGTTTTTCTTTCTGGCTTACCTCACTCTGTATAATAGGCTCCAGTTTCATCCACCTCATTAGAACTGATTCAAATGTATTCTTTTTAATGGCTGAGTAATACTCCATTGTGTATATGTACCACAGCTTTCTGATCCATTCATCTGCTGATGGACATCTAGGTTGCTTCCATGTCCTGGCTATTATAAACAGAGCTGCGATGAACATTGGGGTACACGTGTCTCTTTCCCTTCTGGTTTCCTCAGTGTGTATGCCCAGCAGTGGGATTTTTAAATAATTTCCATTTTTTCATCCAGAGACCAAATTCCCTCGTTAATTGCACTATTTCCCTGTTAGAGTTTCTTGAGTTTTCTGAATATGTAAGAATTTCCTAGAGATTTTTTAAAAAATACCTAATATCATTAATTTTAAGACATCACTTTAAGAATACAATTTTATTGTGTATTACTATTGAAAACAAAATGTTGCTGATTAAACTGAACCATGATTGATATCACTCATTGTATGACATATAATTCCTCCATTTCAGAAAAGCAAAATTTGAATAAGACTTTGAAATCAATCAAATGCAATCATTTATTTATTCTCCCTCATATTTTTCCTAATTATTTTGTTTTCTTATATTATTGTTTGTCCCAGATTTCCCAATAACATACCGATTATTTGTTTTTCACTCATTACATTCATTGGAGTGGGATTTACCTATGCTGTTGGACTTTTCAAAGAAGTGGTTTTTACTCTCTTTAGCTTACTTAACTGACTTCATTTTCTACCCATAGTAAGTTACATTTTCCATTTACTTTTGTAAATTCTACATTTTTTTTTTCATTTTATTCAGATGAGTACCAATTCCCCAATTTGGGGCTAGTTTACATTTTTGTAAATAATGAATAATTTAACAGAATTCCTATTGACCATAGCTTTTTCAGTGCTCCAAATTTGTGATGTTATATCTGTATTTCATTGCTTTCCCGATAGTAATTAGTTGATTTGGTGTAAAAGCTATAATTTCCAAGGAATTACATTTGTGTGGATTTTTCAACTTGTTGTATCTAATCATTTAGATTATTATGATAGAATCTGGACTATAAAAGCTTAATTGGTGTTAGATATTGGCACAGGTTCAAATATACTGGGGAATGTTTTTCCCTTGACTCACAGCTGTGTAAGCTGCAGATAATACTTCTCAGGAAAAAATGTAATCTTTCCATGAAAATAAGTACGATTTACTAATTCAAACTTTCATTAAATGTGCATCTATTGTGTCACAAGTGCTCTTACTGCAGTAATCCTGAGACTTCAGCCTTAAGTCTCTGTGATCTATAGCACAACCTCTGCTCCCATATGCCTGCCTATATTCTCCTGATTATCCACATGTTTTTATAGATTATTGCTCTAACCAGTTAAATCATTATTTCTAATACATTCTATTGACAACTTTTACCATAGTTTCAAAAGAATATTAAATTTTATCTAATATATATGTGTGTTCAGTGTAATAATATGTATTTTGCTAATAGTAAATTATAAGCTTCAAAAAAGTCTCCTTCCTACCCTTTTGAGATGATATTTTAAAAATATTTTTTCATACTTAGATGAGAGCAAGGCAATTCTTTTCTCTGAGTCCTTAAAGGCTTTCTTAACTTGGTTGTTTCTCAAGGTATAAATAAATGAGTTCAACATAGATGAAACAGAAAAAAATGAGCAGTGAAACCACTTTTTTAATGGTCACTTCTTCCTTTGCTGTAGGATTCAGGTAGATGAAAATGCATGTGCCATAGGTGATGGTAACCACTCTCATGTGAGAAGAACAGGTGAAAAGGGGCTTTTTCCTTTGCTGAGCAGAAAGGAATCTCAAAACTGTCTTGCTCTGCAAGCATATGACAGAACTACACAAATAAGGGTCATATTTAGGGTCAGCACAGCACAGATTATAACCATCTGTTCCATCAGCCATGTGTCTGAGCATGAGATTTTCACTACAGGAAATGCATCACAGCCAAAATGATCAACCTTGTTAGAGTCACAGAATTTTAGATTTAAACCCAGGCTAAGTGGTGGGATTAATATGCACAAACCAGCCATCCAACAAAAGATGATGAGAATCCTGCAGAGTCTGTTGCTCATGATGGTCACATAGTGCAAGCATTTGCAGATGGGCAAGTAATGGTCTTAGGACATGGTGGCCAGCAGAAAAAATTCTGTTACTCCACAGAGGTCAGTAAAAGATACTTGAATGACACAAGCATTATAGACAATGACCCTGTCATCTGTAGCTATGCTATACAGGTATCTGGGGATACAAGAAGATGTGAAGGAGATCTCCAAGGAGAAATTTTTTAAGAAAAAGTACGTTGGTGTTTTCAGGTGGGAATCCACAAATGTGAGTGTGATGATGGTCAGGTTTCCAGTTAAACTCAGTGTGTAGGTGAGGAATAAAAAGATAAAAATTAGAACCTGCAGCTCTGGGTCATCTGTCAGTCCCAGCAGAATGAGTGTTGTTCTCTGTTTCTCATCACAGACTTCTGACTTCTCTCCAATCTGTATGTGATATTTAGAGAAATTTTCTTTTTGTTATATACTATTTAAATGGATTTAATTTTTTATTTAATCTTTTATTTTATTATATACAATGTGTTATATGTGTTAATAATGTGTGTGTATGTATATATATATATATATATATATATATATATATACACCAACATGTTTTATGTCTATCTTGTGTTTAAGATTTTCCACTGTAACTAGATGCTGAGAAGTTTTATGGATTGCAATGATATCTTTTGGCTTGAATTCATATCTTTTCTTGACACCTTGAATCTTTTTAAACCAGTGCTATGATAACTGGGGTTTACTCTATAGACTCTAGAGCAAAATATAAGGTCTTTGCTCCAAAAGAAAATTTTGTGTGCTAGTTTCTTCTTAAGTTCAGTTCTGTTCACTTCAGTCTCTTGGTTGTATCTCTTTGCTAACCCATGGACTGCAGCACGCCAGGCTTCCCTGTCCATCACCAACTCCTGGAGCTTGCTCAAACTCACTTTTCAGGTTAAGTGTGCTTAATTATTACAAACAAGCTAAGCCCTGCTGCTTGCCCACCATCTCCTGCTATATAGTCCACATTTTTTTTCCTGCATTACCTTTACTGAACATGTATGTAACCTCTACTGCTGATACATATGATAATCACCTTCCCTTCTCTTCTACATCTTCCAGTCAAACCTCCAAATATTTTCTTACTATCTCCATTATTGAAACAAAAATAAATTACAGTAAGAGCTGAGGAACTCTCGACTGCTAGAGGGGATGTATGTTAAATCAGCAGGACAGAGAGAAATGCTATTACAATCAATGTCAAATGTCACTTTTCTTTTTAATTTGCAGAAAATACAACTGAGTGATAAAAACAAATGGTCCTTGCTGATCTACAATCAAGAGGCATTACTTAATCTTCTGAGTAATGAAGTTTGGCAAAAAAAAAAAAAAATAACACTGTGTCTTTGGAGACAGGAGGATGTTACAGCAGCATTTGACACAGGTCAGGAGGAAAGCGGTATCATTTCAATTACATAAATCATTACAAAAATCTTGAAAAAATTAACTTTAATTAAAGGAATGAAATCCGTAATTATATGAATGTTTTATTATTGGACAATTCCAATCAGATAAGAGAAAGGAAAAGTTTATAAAATTTTAGGAGGTTAATGTTTACATTATAGAACTTATCCTTAGATATTCCTGTCTTGGCACAGACTACTTGTGAATACTTAAAAATTTGCCACCATATCTTCTAATTGGATGCAAAATATGTTTTTATGATTGTACAACAATATGGGCTCCCCAGGTGGCTCAGTGGTAAAGGCTCTGCCTGCAGTGCAGGAGATGCAGGAGACATGGATTTGATCCCTGGGTTAGGAAGATCCTCTGGAGAAAGTAATGGCAACCCACCACAGTATTCTTGCCTGGGAAACCCCGTGGACAAAGAAGCCTGATGGGTTGCAGTCCATGGGGTCACAAAGAGTCGAACAAGACTGAGCAACTGAGCACCACAGCAATATGAATATATTTATTGCCACTGAATTTTACACTTAAAAATGGTCAAAATGATAAATTTTGTTATGTGTATTTCATGAAAATAATAACACACTTTTATATATTTAAACATAACTTGTTTACCTCAGAGTATCAAATTTTTTTTTTTTTTGCAAAGTAATGTCACCTCAATAGCAATTTTGGCCAGTTTTAAAACAATACCTGAACTAAGTGTAAAATTATTTTTATTGTCTAAAGTTGCCAATTATTCTATCAAAAGGATGCTCATACAAATGCATTTTAATTTGTGAGAATAATTTATAGAAGTGAAATTTCTCAATAAAAATATTTCACTTTTAGAAAATTTATATAATATTATAGAAATTATGAGATCAGTTTATATCAAATATTTGCCACTATAATTAGATTTGGTAAATTAATTTTTATACTGATTCATGTCTTGTTCTTTTATATTTATTATATACGTATTTCAAGATTTTGAGTCTTTAAGTGTTGATATTAAGTTTTGCCTTATAGTTCATAGTTTTTTTAAATTTAAATTTATTTATTTTAATTGGAGGCTAGTTACTTTACAATATTGTATTGGTTTGCCATACATCAACATGAATCCGCCACAGGTGTACACGTGTTCCCAGTCCTGAACCCCCCTCCCGTCTCCCTCCGCATACCATCCCTCTGGTATAGTTTTATACAGTCAAGGCTATCAAGTGTTTTTTGCTCTTTAATTTTTAACTACATTATTGAGATATAATTGACATACAATAAACTTCACTATTTAAATTGTACAGTTTGACATTCTGACATATGTGTACTCCCAAGTGTCAGCCCATCATGTGAATCCTTCATTTTCCAGTTTCCATGTGTCTTGTTTACTCTCTCTATCCCGCTCATCCCTGCTGCTGCTCTCAAATACCTATCCGTCTCTATCATTATAGTTTAGTTTGCATTTTCTAAACTATTATATAAATTGAATCATATAGTATGTATTCATTTTTTTATTTCTCTAAAACATATTTTTTCACCTTTACTGAGGTATGAATGAGGATATACATGTATGTATAAGGTATAAAATCTGATAGTTTCTTATAAATATACATTGAGAAATAGCCACCACAATGAAGCTCATTAACATTCATTACCTGAAACAGTTACTGCTGTTTTGTTTTGTCTTGTTTTCATGGCTTATTTTTACACTTAAAATTTTAAATTATTTAGAATGCAACCCATTTGTGTGAATAAAAAATAAATTTTTCATTTGAGCTTTTCTTGTGACTGAAGCAATTATTATATGAACAATGATTTTCTTAATGAACTGAAAACAATCAACTATTATTTAACAAGTAAATTAAAACTTTATATAAAAATAAAGGCTATTTTTTAGTGTATACTTTCATGCTCTCAAAGGTTCTACTGAATGTTTTATCTTTTTTAATGCAAGTACCATATTAATTTGGTTTTACTGATCTATAATATGTTTGATACTATTTAAAATAAGTTTCTATTCACTAATAATCATTTTCATTTATGTGCTCCACATTCATGAGATTTAATTGTTTCATACTGAGATAATTTGTGCAATTCAAAATTTTTAAAAAGTTGATTCCAACTGGAGTTGTGTTAAATTTGTCTACTGAGTGGGAAAATTAGTATTTTATTTTGTAACACATTGAATCCCCAATAGAATCTATTCTTTATCAGTCATATTGATTGCTTTGATGGAGGAGCTTATTGCTGCTATAAATATTGTCAAAACTAACTTTTTGATTGCATTCATCCGTTCTTCATCCAAATAACTAAATGTTCTTATTATGTTTGTAAGTTTTCTATTAGATTTCATCAATTCTAATTAAATATATGTCATTGTCTTATGTATTTTAATGAAAAAGTAGTGAATAAAACATGTAAAATGTTAAAAGGGCAATTACCGTAAGGTCCATTCACTTCTCAAACAGGTAAACACTTGAAAAAACATGATTTTCATAATTTCTAACTACAGTGGTTTCATAACTTATATTCTAATAATTCCAACTATTTTATTACATATCTTATGGCATTTTCAAGATGGCAATGAAATTCTGATTATCAGGGATGAAGGTGAGTATCCCTCACTTGTTTCTTTTTTCTCATTTGTTCTTGATTTTAATTAAGATGAGTACATGGCACAGTATAAGTATGTAACTTTTATTTCTTTAGAAATTATTTTATTTTGGTAGTTAATTATATTCTCATTTTACTTTAAGTGTATTAGGAGAGATTATTGATTTGTATCCAGTGATCATTTGATCAATTAATCAAAACCTAAATATAATGTTCTTTCTTTATTTTGTTGTTATAGCAAAATTGGGCTATATTTCATTTATATGTGTGTATGTATTGATATATATTTCTATTTCTGTATACATATATTTATATTTCTATTATCTATTATCTATCTCTACTCTTGTATTATGGAAATACACCTTGATCATAGTATAATTTGGACTATTTTTTGGTGCTATTTGAAATAGCCTACCTATATTCATCAGTGAATTTTATAGCTTATCTTATAACTTCATAATCATATTTTTGTCAAATATTAAGACATTTTCATAAAATTCAATATGGAGAGATATTGTTTGTATAATTGAAATCATAACAAGTTTATCTAGTGATTCACCATGGTTAGTTTTAAAGTAATCTGATCCTTTTATCTCTTTAAACATGCATTTTATTTGCCTTCTTAAATGTTTTATGGAGACTGATATATTTGTCTTCCACACCTTGAATTAATTTTTAAAATTCTGGCTTGCTAAAACTTTGTTCATTAGCACTATATCTTCACGTATTTTTTTGTTGTTACATTGCTATAATATATCTGTGAAGTTATTCTAATTTGCAATTAGAATAGCTAACTATTCTAATCTAAATTTTATAATGAGCAGTAAAATGTTATTTTTTTTCCATTTGTTTTTTTAATAATGAATAATTTATGTTTGAAGAATTATTTGATTTCTTCTGAGGGTAGCTTTTATATGATTTCTATGAATTCTTATAAAGTGTCTCTAACTCACTGCATACTTTGAATTCACTACTGCAGTTTTTATATATAGTATATATATAAATTTATATATAGTATTAGTAGCTTTATATATATCTTTATATATATATAAAGATATATATATAGCTTTATATATATATATATATATATATATATATATATAAAAAACATGGGCTGTAAAGTCTTTCTCAGATAGAAAGAGAAACATAATAATGGTCTCCATGTCTTCATTTGTAGCTCATAACTCAAGAAGAGACCGAAAAATTTCTTAGAGAAAATTGCTGTCTTTTTACATGGGAGGCCAATGTTTTCCTCTTAAATCACAATGTTGAAGCCTTGACTTTATGTTGCTCTGTCACTTTAAGTATTTTCACCATTTGGATTCTGACTTTTCATCTCCTGCCACCAAATGGGTTTTTAAACTCCAGCCTCTAATTGATAATCCAGTAGCTTGTCCTTTCCATCCTTCATTTTTTCCTTTCCTGGGTCATAAATGAGATTTTCCTTTCATGGGTCATAAATGGGATTATTTATCTTCCTTTCTGATTATTTTATGCCTCTGATGCAATATAATTGTTCACATTTTAACCTTCGCTTTTACCAATATTAAAAAAAAAATTGAGAGATTTTATCCAACACATTTTTGTTTTTAATGTGTTTTCCTAGAACATTAGAAATGTTACAGTTATCTTTCTCAGTGGTTCATTGTACTTTTAGATCATGCCCTCATTCATTCTATTCAATATCTTATCACACAATTTCAGTTCTCACTGGAATTTTTGTAGAATTTTATCCGTATTTGAATACAGTAATCAGTGGTATTATGCTACCAGTTTTATGGAATACTCATGAATTGTTTTTATTATACCATAAAGTTGAATTATATGGGATTATATTACCTGGGCTTCCCAGGTAGCACTAGCGCTAAAGAACCAGCCTGGCAATGCAGGAGACAAAAGAGACACAGGTTTGATTCCTGGGTCAGAAGATTCCCTGGAGAAGAAAATGGCAACCCACTCCAGTATTCTTGCCTGAAGAATCCCATGGACAGAGGAGCCTAGTGGGTTAGAGTCCACAGGGTAGCAAAGAGTCAGCTACGACTGAAGCGACTTAACACAACATATTTATCTACAGATAAAGTTATGAGAAATATATTTTCATTTTCTTTACCAAGACAAATCGTCATGACGTTGAGAAAAAATAAAGCAAATAATTAACTTGATTAAGGTGCAATATAAGTAAATATAAGAGAAACAGAGAAATGAAACTGAAATATAGATTATTAAAAGGTAAAGAAAATTATAAGCTTGAATAGAAAGGTTTGGCGGCCACTCATATTCTATGTTAACTTTATTTATTGACTGCTATTTTATTTTACTTCTTTAATAATGATGCAATTCATGTGATCAAGTCATTAAAGGATTTTTTTCACTTGCTTATTTCTCAGTGCATAAATAAATGGATTTAACATAGGTGAAATGGAAGACATGAGTAGTGAAACCACTCTATTAATAGGCAGTTCTTCCTTGGCTCTAGGATTCATATAGATGAAAATGCATGTGCCATATGTGGTGGAAACCACAATCATGTGAGAACAGGTGGAAGAAGTCTTTTTTCTTTGCTGGACCGAAGGGAATCCTAAAATTGTCTTCACAATATAAGATAAAACTACATATTTAAGAGTCAAAATGAGGGTCAGCACCACACAGATTAAAACACTTTGTTCCATGAACCGTGTGTCTGAACAGGATGCCTACAGGAGGGGAGAAGCATTGCAGAGAAAATGATCAATGTCATTGGAGTCACAGAATTTCAGATTTAGCCCCAGGCTAAGCGGGGAAGTTATGACAAATAGTCCAGCCAATCAAGAGCAAAAAACAAGTCTCTGGCAGATTTTGCTGCTCATAATGGTCACATAATGCAGAGGTTTGCAGATGGCCACATAGCAGTCATAAGACATGGTAGCCAGGATAAAAAAATCTGTTATTGCAAAGAGGTCAGTAAAAAACACTTGGCTGGCACCGGCATTGTAAATAATGACATTGTCACCCGTTGTGATGTTATACAAATATCTGGGAATACAGACAGTTGTGAATGAGATTTCTAGGAAGTAGAAATTTTGTTAAAAAAAAAATTGTGGGAATCCACAAAGATGAATGTGATGATGGTCAGATTCCCAGTGACACTCAGCATGTACATGAGAGATAGAAAGAAAAATCAAAACCTTCAGTGCAGGGTCATCTGTCAATCCCAGCAGAATAAAGGTTGCTATGGTAGTTTTTCATCATTGATGACTTTAGTTCAAACAGCATGCACAGTTATTCAGAGATTATTATGTAGAACATATTGTCTGTATAAATACTAATTTAATCAGCTCTATCTTCATTACATTTTCATATTATATTTTAAATCATAATATGCATATGATTGGCTTACCTGGTGGCTCAGTGGTAAAAATATCCACCTACCAATGCAGGAGATGCAAGAGACAGGGGTTTAATCCCTGAGTGGGGAAGATCCCCTATAGAAGGAAATGGCAGCACCCTCCAAGATTTTCGCCTGGAAATCCCATGGACTGAAGAACCTGGTGGGCTACAATCCATGGGATTGCAAAAGAGTCGGACAGAACTTTGCTACTAAAAAACAATAACAATATGCATATGATTGAATACATTGCTAAAGTAGTGTAATTTCATGAGTAGGAAAATCTCATTTGACTCCCCTAAATCTTCCATATTCAGAGTTAAGTGAAAGAAACAATACATCATTAAAGTGTGCATTTGCTTAACAATTCCATTCTTGTCAAAATGCTAAAACATGAATGCTCAGTCTCTTCAGTTGTGTCCAACTCTTTGCGACCCTGTGGACTGTAGCCCACCAGACTTCTCTGCCCATGGGATTCTCCAGGCAAGAATACTAGAGTGGGTTGCCAGGCCCTCCTCCAGGGGATCTTCCTGACCCATGGATTGAACTTGTCCCTCCTGAGTCTTCTGCATTGTAGGGGTATTCTTTACCCACTGAACCACCAGGGAAGCCCCAAAAATACTAACGCATGATTTGCAATTTGGACTCCCTCTAGAGTCTTGACCAGAATGTGGAATCTCTGAGTTTTCTCTCTTTTTTTGTTCATTTGTTTTTCTTGTTGTGGATAAGTGTGTTTTTTCCCACAAACAATAGTATCATTGTGCAAACTGTTGTGCAGCATACAGCATTTTAAACACAATTTTATTATAGTTTTAAAAGAAGTGCTTTGATAAAGGAACTTTAAAATTACACATGTGATTTTTCTGTATTATATGTTTGTTTTGATTGCTTGGACATATTTAAATCCTCTTCACTTTTTATTACATACCTCTCCCTTTTTTCTTCACAATTGCTACAATTTTATATAACATTTTCCAGTTAATAAACATGTTTCTGCTTCTACGAATGGATTTTTTCTGACTTAATATATTGGCTTGAACACCAAGCATATCTACATTTGTATTGAACCTACTACCAAACCATTCATGTCGATTTCAGTGTGACTAAATCACAGGTCATGATCATCCACATGGTTTTTCACTTTCATCACCCTTCCTGTGTACTCACAGATTCCATTCATTAATCACTCAATCTGTGCATGGTATTATTGTAAGTACTTATATACTCTGTCTTATATTCAGCAACTTAACTGAGTAGACCTAATAATTGATTTTCAGTTGAAGTAAAACTTCCTCTGAAAAGTTTTGTGCAACTCTGCTAGATGCCTTTTCCTATATACCTACTTCTGTGTTCCCATGAACAGCAAAACCTGCCACTAGGTTAGTACTTAGCTAGAGAATATGTTTGCTGGGATCATTACTTCCTCATTTTATAGCAACAACTAATGTAGTCTCACATGTATTGTCAATGCCTAAGACTATTTTCTTAATAAATTTATGTATTCTAGATTTAACAAGCACAACAAAACAACAAAAGTGTTTCCTCATATTTGGGCTAAAATTCTGATACTCAATAATTTTATTCAATTTTTTGTATAACAGTTTATAGCCAGACATTTTCTGGTTATTTTGCTTTTCCTTTTTAAAGAAGAGCTATTTAAAAAAAAATAATTTACATGTACTGTGATATTTGCAACTGTGGGAAAAGCTGTAGGGTCATTCGCCTCTAACCCTGGTTTTTCAAATGAGTAATTGTATTTTCATTGATTCTGTGTTTCTATGCTCAGTTATCTAGAAATGCAATGTTGATTCCATAAATCAAGGGTTTTATTGATGCTGAGTTTATACTAAAAGCCGCTTCATCGTTATTTTTTTCAGGCATCCTGACTTAATTACTAAAGTGTGGTAATTGATCATTTTCAATTTAGAATAAGTGTCTCAAAGATTGTAATACTACATCAATGAGTGAAAAAAATTTCCCTTTGAAATCATAGTTTATGGGTCTGTGAAGAGTTTCTTTTCATTGTTTTTAAATTGTATTTTATTCATACTGAAGTAGGAGGAGAGCTGTATCTGATGGTTTGTCCAATTAATAACATTAAATCCATGTGTTGGCAGCCACCAGTATGCAGATGAAGTGCTGACCTAGGCTCATAGTTTTGAAAACTAGGACCCTCCCATAGAATTTGGGTTGTATACAACATATATATTAGATTTAATTCAGAAGTAGTAGGGAATGATTATTGCCGTCTATCTACTTCTTGTCACCGTTTTTTTTTTTTTTTTTTTTCTAATCTCTCAGGCTACATATGTATCATTATGTAATCTTATTCAATGTGGTATGGACATTTCTCAGTGTTCAAAACTGTATTTTTTCTTACAAAATGCTGCATAGTCTTATAAGACATACTTCATAGACTTAGATAATGAATTTACCATCCCAGACGGAAATGATGGCAGGGAGGGATTGACTGGGATTTTAGGGTTGACATGTACACACTGATTATTTAAAATGGATAATCAAGAAAGGCCGACTGTAAAAGAAATAAAAATTAAAAAAATATAATTCCATAAGCTAATTGACATTGACATACAACATACATTTTAGTTCATTTATCTTTCAATAAATATTCGAAAGGAGGGATTTCCAATGAGTGATGTTACTGCAACTAATCTCTTAGAGTGATGAAGGAAGAAGTACACACAGACACACCACACACACGTACGTATGTTTTCCAACTTGAGATTGATGGTATAGCTGATGCTATTTCTGCATATATACTGTATTTGGATTTTCATTTATATGTCCACCTATTTCTATTAAGACATTTAATACATATTTTTGAAGACTATGTAAAATACAGAAATTATAGCTCATAGGTCTTAGGTTAATGCAAGCACATGAATTTCCTTTTTCTCTGAGAAAATTACAACTGAAATTAAACAAATAGAACTATTACTAATGGTGCAAACCATCACACTTATTTTTATGTCAGTCAATCATAACTTCCTTAGGTTGATTAAAATAGTAATTCCTAAAGGCATTTAATTGAAAATTGAAAGTTCGATGAAGATTTTCATAGAAACTTCTGCTTTATTATTTCTCATTTTTAAATTCACTTAGTGCATTTGATGGTCCAAAATGTCTTGACAATAATTCTGTATGAAGCTTGAGAAGAACATAGATTTTCATGTTACTGGATGAAGTACTCTATAGGTGTCAGTTTTAACCATTTGGTTGATGACCTTGTTGAGTTCCTTTATGTCCTTACTGATTTTCTACCTGCTGGATATGTTTCTTTCTGATAGATGGATATTGATGTCTCCAACTGTTATAGTGCATTCATCTATCTTTTAGTCATTCTATTAATTTATGCATGACATATTTTATCCATTGTTAGGAATTAAGAATAGTCATTAGGAATTTTTAGGTCTTCTCGGAGAACTGCCCCTTTTCAAAGTTATTTTATGGAGAGATTTTATTATATGAGAAAAGAAAGTGTAACATTTATATATGAGATACATTCCCAGTATTTCAGCAAACAAGAAGTAAAAAAGCCTGTTCTTCAGAGGAATCCTGCCTTAGAAAATTCAGGAAATCTTTTCCAAAATTTTGCAGGTTTAGATATTTTCGTATAGAGAATATGCACAATATTCCATTACTTCTATCCTATCTCTCATACTTTTCTAGCAGTTTGGACATAGTCTTCCAAGTTTTCTGTTTCAATAGTGTTACAAATGTTGATAGCATATTTATGATCCTTGGAACATTTCCTTCTTGGTCCTTGTTGGCACATTTGAGTCACTATTTCCCAAGAGCCTTGCCCATGTGGTGGATTAAACAACATGCGGCTCATGCAGGTTAAAATCCACATAAAAATCCTAACCAGAAAGGACCACAGTAACTCCATATCTTGATTCTCTTCACTATTTTTGCTCCCATGGCTACAATGGAAGATGTATTAAAAATACTATCTATAGAAATAAGATAACTCCAATGTGTTGAGAGAGAATGACTCTTAGAAGTACTGGATTGCTTAACCTAAAACTGAAATGGTTGCCAGTAAATTTTTAATCATTGAAACCAGCTCATGTGATGCATTTGTATGACAAGAAGAAGTAAGTTTGCAATGTTAAAGGCATATAAAGCATTCTTTTGATTAGTGCTGATTTAGTCATTCTTGGCTTAACCTATCATCCAGTTGAGTAGAATATTTTGGGGTTGCATTTCTTCCAGTATATGTCCAGGATTATGAAAAGTGAACATGTTTACATTCCCTGTTTGTCCTACTAATTTAGTTCTTTATTAGTTTTCAGAAAACTACTTTCTGAATTTGGTCCCCCTAATTGAATATAGATTTAGTAAGTAGCACATGCTTCAGTTTCAGTAAAAAAAAAAGCTTAGAGTTCCAATTTGTGCATTAACTAG
The DNA here is from genome assembly GCF_029407905.1 of Bubalus kerabau. Lineage (NCBI taxonomy): Eukaryota > Metazoa > Chordata > Mammalia > Artiodactyla > Bovidae > Bubalus > Bubalus kerabau. The sequence goes on along the minus strand of NC_073624.1, from coordinate 63,608,659 downwards.
TAGTATTATCTTCATTATGTTATTTAAAGTTTCATGCTCAGCTTCTTCAAAAGTAACATAAGAATTGTAATGAGTCAATGAGATATATGCATAAATCAGCATTGTTTCTCAAATGAGCTTCCTTGAAATGAATATTCTTGTTTCCAAACGGGACCCTTTTCCTCAAATATGATAATTGATTTCACTTTTAGGAAATAATAAAGAGCAATATTTTCTATGTGGAGTACATGCTTTAAAAGCTTTGTATCGTTGAATTTTACTTATAACATAAATTAGCCCTCACAATTATTCCCTGAAATATTATCCCCATCTTCCCAGTGGAGAAACAAAAAACAAACCTAAAACTCAGAAAAAGCTGTATTTTCATGTATTTCTCTTGGAATGCAAACCTCAAATAATCTCACATGTTATATATTAAGTCCTGATGCCATATTATTATAACTTCTTTTCTTTTTTGAGTTAAAATTATCTTCAAATATAGATACTAGTTAACAAACTGAGTCAATCAGGGAAGAATTAGAGCATCTCTATGAAAACCTATAGACTTTGAGAGTAATTTAGGTGATTACAGTTTTCCTTCATTGTTCCTATTCATATTGGTTGGTGCTTTGATCTGATTGACTTGATCTGACTCCCTTTTTCCATTAAGAAAAAAGCAAGGACATTTTTTCCCCCCAAAGGACTCAGAGAAACAGAATTCTGAACTAACTGTAGTACTATTTGAAGGCAGTCTTAAAGCAATAATCTGAAAATAATCTAAATTAATTCTTCTTATGGGTTTTTGTTTTTACTGCAGTCATGATGAAGTTCTTACATGATCCTAGATGTCACAAACACAGTCAAGCGTGAAGTGGATCATTCCAGAAAAAGTTCAGGTTGTTTTAAACTCAAAATTTACCCAAGATATCAAATTACCACCAATATTCTGTTCTCTTCTATGACAAAATAGCCTAGCATATAAACATACCACAGAAAATGATTGTCAAGTAAGAGGGAAAGATAGAGAATTGGAACACTGTTTAGCAATGCTGAGGGTGCAAATTGCCTTGAGGATATATGTTTATAGAAGTTGATTTTCACATTCAGTAAGCTACAAGACTGATTTGACAATGAGATATTCATTTAAAAAATGAATTTTTAAAATTCATTTTAAAAAAGAACAAAAGGATTGAAAGGAATATGAAGCTTGTTATCCTAAATTCCACAGGTCTAGGGGAAAAACTCTATTTACTGAGAGAACTCTTAGCTTCCTTTTAAAATGAAGGCATGTTATCATTATCGTTATATAGGAAGACAAAAATAAGGGCATTTCCTTACTACTTCTTGGATCACTCCAAAGTACTAGCAAAATAGACCTTCTATTAAGGAATATTAATGTAGATAAAAGGAAAAACCTAAAAGTATAACATGCAGTAGAAAGATATACACACACACACACACACATATTTAAAGTGATAGAGAGAGAGAGAGAACAATAGCATTATTTAGATAGGAGACATTCTGAACAAAAAAATGTTCTCAAGAAGATGTTTTTTTTTTATGCTTTCTTTTCGATTTTTCATACAATTTGGTCTTCTTAGTCCATGACACAGATCCAGTCTACTAAACATTACTCTGCCTTCTCTGAACTCTGGACTCTTTACAGTGGTCCTCAAACATTTCGGCACTAAAGACAGTTTACATGGGAGAAAATTATTCCATAGACCGAGGACAAGGGTGTGGTTTCAGGATGATTCAAGTGCATTACATGTATTGTGTACTTCTTCTCTTTTATTATTGCATCAACTCTACCTCGGATCATCAGACATTAGATCTCAGAGGTTGGGGACCATTGCTTTAATATCTGAGGAGGTCATGACAATGAATCCATTAGATGTGGCTTCAGATAAGGAGTAGGAGCTTGGGAGGTAAATGTGAGTCAGAGTGATATCTTAGAAATTGTTTCCATTGTTGAAGATTTAAGTCCAATGACTTTCATTTGGAAGACAGATCTTTTTCCTGACATTTTTGTACTTTCTATATGTTAACTAGCAAATAACAATAAAAAACTAGGTGAAAGATTAAGAAATAATATACTTTACAATATTGTATTGGTTTTGCCTGTGTTGTACAATATTGTACAATATTGTAAAGTAAAAAGAAAAGATGGAAAAATAATAAAATAAAATAAAATCTCTGATTACAAAAAAAAAATGAGTATAAAAAGGAAAAAGGGAAAATAAATAATAAAAAATTAAAAGAAAAAAAAGAAATAATATAATTTTACCGGATTTGAAGAAAAGACAAGATTCTCAATGGGAAAGAAACCTTTTAGGGAAGGATTTTTAAAAAGTCAACAGGTAGCATTTCTTTTCCACTATTTCAAACACTTCGAAAAGCCTAGGTTAAAATTCCTGCTCTTCCCATTTAGGGTGTGTGATTTGGATAAAATTTTTAGAAGTATTTTTAGCATAGTTCCAATCAGTAAAATGGAGATTTTAAAAGAAACATTCTATGGAAAACACACACAGTGGCATATAGTAAGAAATTCTTTTAAAGAGAGTTCTCTATTTGTATTAAGTTGTTTCAAAGATCTCCCAAGTTAAATCAGTATGGCATAACACATTCAGAAATAAATTCCAGTGTAGTCCATGAATAATTCTCTTTTCTTTAAGTTCTTCGGTTTCTGTTTTCTCTTGAAAGTTACTCAGAAGAAGAAGAAAATGAGAAACTACACAGAAATAACAGATTTTATCCTCCTGGGATTGTCAGATGACCCACAACTTCAGGTTGTGATCTTTGTCTTTCTACTTATCACCTACATGCTCAGCATCACTGGGAACCTGACCATTATCATCCTGACCCTGCTGGATGCCCACCTCCAGACTCCCATGTATTTCTTCCTCAGAAGTTTCTCCATATTAGAAGTATCATTCACAACTGTCACTATGCCCAGGTTTCTGGCCACCATTATTACAGGAGATAAAACCATTTCTTATAATGACTGTATGGTTCAGTTATTTTTTTTCATTCTCTTGGGAGTCACTGAGTTTTATCTTCTGGCTGCCATGTCCTATGACCGCTACATTGCTATCTGCAAACCGCTGCATTACATGACCATCATGAATCATAGAGTGTGCACACTGCTTGTCTTGGCCTCTTGGCTGGCTTCATTCTTAATCACATTTCCATTACTCATGTTCTCCCTACAGCTTGATTATTGCAAGTCCAATGCTATTGACCATTATACCTGTGATTTTTCCCCCCTTTTACAACTTTCTTGTTCAGACACCAAATTCCTAGAGATAATGGTGTTTTCTTGTGCTGTGTTTACTCTGATGTTTACTTTGGCATTAATAATTCTGTCCTACACATATATCATCAGAACAATTTTGAGGATCCCTTCTACCACTCAGAGGACAAAGGCCTTTTCCACGTGTTCTTCCCACATGATTGTCATCTCCATCTCTTATGGCAGCTGCATTTTCATGTACATGAATCCATCAGCAAAGGACAGGGTCTCTTTGAGTAAGGGAGTAGCTGTGCTAAATACCTCAGTTGCCCCCATGCTAAACCCATTTATCTATACCTTAAGGAATCAGCAAGTCAAGCGAGCCTTCATAGACATGGCAAGGAAGAATGTACTTTTCTCAAGGAAATGAAAAATAAAAGTCCTATTTAATAAATTGGAGGCATAATGAAATGCAATTAAATAAAACTCAGAACTTTTCAAAATCTATTAATTTTCATATTGTCTCCATAGAGCTATTTTTTCATTACTCATATTTTCATTGACAGCAGTGTCACAAGCGTATTGTATACATTTTTTTTCTATTCAAATTCCCATCCTTTCTCATGCACTTCCCTTCCTTTGGGCTCAGCTTTTCATTCTGTACTTTCCAGTTGGCACCAGGGGTAAAGAATCTACCTGCTAATGCAGGAGACACAAGAGACACAGATTCAATCCCTGGGTGCATAAGATCCTCTATAGTGGGAAATGGCAGCACACTCCAGTATTCTTGCCTGGAAAAGTCTATCAACAGGGGATCCTGATGGGCTATGGTCCATGATGTCACAAAGATCTGGCATGATTGTGCAACTGCATGCATGTGTTCAACTCTGTAACTATGAAACTGTCATTTCCTTCTTTGAAACTTAAAATTCCATTTCTTCCACAATATTTCTTGGGAAATTAAATTCAGACAGAAAGAGGCAGAGCAAGAATATTCAAGAGAGACCTGTGTTTCATGATTTCATTCTTTCTAGAAATTCAGGAAATGATAAATCATGTTAAACACTGTTTTTAATTTACTATACAAGACCATGAGCATAATCTGACCACCCTATTAGAGTATTACACATATTATTCTCTCCATACTATGGCTTACTCAGTAATTACAGGAAAAACAGCGCAACTAAAAAAGTAATGGAATTATAGTTTTTTGAGAAATCAAAAACTTTTCTCATTATGCAACTTAAAATCTCTCTGCCATATACTTTATCAATTTGAGAACAATTATTAATATATACTTTCAAGAAAACTGTGAAATTGTCGCTCTTTGGGGAAACTGTTTAATTAACACATATAACAATGATTTACAATAAAAGCCTGAAGAATTAAATATTATTGGAAACCATATGTGACTGCATTTGCTATAGTCAGTTGTATATTTAATGCTTGATGTCAAGTTGTTTTTGGTAAATAATCAATAGCTGACAGTTTTTACAACTTTCTCATATTAGTGGTTATTTTGAGTTAATATTGTACACACATAATGCATCCAATTACCTAATTAAATGGCAAACAATTAATAGGGATAAAAATGCTAAATGGCAAACTTTTACTGTGTATGAATTTGAGATTTTCTTTTGTTAAAAATTTGTATTTTCACTCTGTTTTAAGCATTATAATGTAGCAGTGTATTTAAAATGTATTGATTAGAATTTAAAAGATGATTATGCAAGATCTTGCAACTCTGGCACTAAAGTTTTTTTTTTTTTCTTTTCCATGAAGTCAAAATTTCAAATAATATTGAATGTTATGCAAACTCATCTTGCATTTTCTAATCATCTTTCTAAATAGTCTGTAATTGTAATTCATTGACCTAAATTCTTCTTTATATGCATGCATTATACTCAGTTGAGAGACTTAGATCCATACTATGCTGAAAAACAAAGAAAACAACTTTAAAAAATACTGGAGTTTTCCAGTTTGGAGGGAGTCATGAAGTTACTATTTCTTACCTTTTCATTGAAACAATAATTTCTACAGTTAACTGGAAATATTTGAAAATACTGAGGTTTAGAATTGATTGATGATGTGTGTTTTGATACCTGAGTGAACTTCCAGATGTTCAAGCTGTTTTAGAAAAGTCATAGGAACCAGAGATCAAATTGCCAACATCCACTGGATCATGGAAAAAGCAAAAGAGTTCCCAAAAAAGTCTATTTCTGCTTTATTGACTATGCCAAAGCCTTTGACTATGTGGATCACAATAAACTGTGGAAAATTCTGAAAAAGATCGGAATACCAGACCACCTGGTCTGCCTTTTGAGAAATCTATATGCAGGTCAGGAAGCAACAGGTAGAACTGGACATGGAACAACAGACTGGTTCCAAATAGGAAAAGGAGCATGTCAAGGCTGTATATTGTCACCCTGCTTATTTAAATTATATGCAGAGTACATCATGAGAAACGCTGGGCTGGAAGAAACACAAGCTGGAATCAAGATTGCGGGGAGAAATATCAATAACCTCAGATATGCAGATGACACCACCCTTATGGCAGAAAGTGAAGATGAACTGAAAAGCCTGTTGATGAAAGTGAAAGTGGAGAGTGAAAAAGTTGGCTTAAATCTCAACATTCAGAAAACGAAGATCATGGCATCTGGTCCCATCACTTCATGGGAAATAGATGGGGAAACAGTGGAAACAGTGTCAGACTTTATTTTTTGGGGCTCCAAAATCACTGCAGATGGTGACTGCAGCCACAAAATTAAAAGACACTTACTCCTTGGAAGAAAGTTATGACCAACCTAGATAGCATATTCAGAAGCAGAGACATTACTTTGCCAACAAAGGTCCGTCTAGTCAAGGCTATGGTTTTCCAGTGGTCATGTATGGATGTGAGAGTTGGACTGTGAAGAAAGCTGAGTGCCGAAGAATTGATGCTTTTGAGCTGTGATGTTGGAGAAGACTCTTGAGAGTCCCTTGGACTGCAAGGAGATCCAACCAGTCCATTCTGAAGGAGATCAGCCCTGGATTTCTTTGGAAGGAGTGATACTAAAGCTGAAACTCCAGTACTTTGGCCACCTCATGCAAAGTGTTGACTCATTGGAAAAGACTCTGATGCTGGGAGGAATTTGGGGCAGGAGGAGAAGGGGATAACAGAGGATGAGATGGTTGGATGACATCACTGACTCGATGGACGTGAGTCTGAGTGAACTCCAGGAGTTGGTGATAGACAGGGAGGCCTGGCATGCTGCGATTCATGGGGTTGCAGAGTCAGACACGACTGAGCGACTGAACTGAACTGAAGTGAACTGACTGATATGCATATTAAAAGTTTACTTATCTTACCTGAAATTCGAGATTGATTTTCACAAGTTTACCGGGAATAAACAAACAAAATAACCAAGATAAAAATCTAAAATATTTCTTACAGCCCAGGATTTTTGAAAATGTTACTCTATCTGTACTGCTTTGTCATACCTCATTTTACCATATTTGGATATATTATTCCTCAACTGTTTATTCTCTCTGCTGATGTATTTGTTTATTCTTATACCAATGCCACATTATTGGCATGCCTTCATTAATCTTGATGATTTCTCAAATATTTTTCTATTTTATTAATTTCCACCTTAGTCTTTTCAAATACCCTTCACTTGTTTGAGTTTACAGTGCTCTACTTTTAATGGGAGTTTTATATTTAATGTTTTATAGTTTTATTGAGATACAGTTGATATGCCACACTGGATGGCAAGTTTATGACATTCAGCATAATGACTTACATTGTGAAATGATTACTACAAAAGTATAGTGAACATCCATCTCATATAGATACAAAACATGTTTTTTCCTTTTTGATGAAAACTCTTAGGACTACTCTCTTAACAACTTTCAAATATACCTTACAGCAGTGTTAGCATCATGTTCTTCATTTGCTTCTGCCCTCCCTCTTCTGGTAACCACAAATATAATCTCTTTCTCAATGAGGTTGACTTCTTTGTTTTGTTTTTGTTTCTTGATTCCACAAAAAAATGAGATTATACAGTATTTGTCTTTCTATTTCTGACTTATTTCACTTAACATAATACCCTCAAGGTCCAGTCATGCTGTTGCAAGTGGTATGATTTCCCACTGTTTATGGATGAATAACATTCCATTGTATAATGTACAATATTTACACATTCAAAGAGTTGATCTTTTCACATTTGTATTTTTATTGAACTAATATTAACAAAATAGACTGCAACTTCATTTCTTTCACTTGGCAACAGATATTTAATTATCTATCATTCAATTGTAGAATTAAATGTATTTTAAAAAAGTTTCTTTATACTCAAATATATGTATATATATTTACTGAAACTCATATTTCATGTGATTTTATGATCAATGTTTCATTTTTATTTTTTTGTCTTGTTCTATCCATTCTTCTTTCTGATTGCATCATTTAGTTTCTGCTTCAGATATCCTGTATTAAAATTTGTCATGTTTCAATGTTCTACTTGCTTAATGGCTGTACACAAATAAAATAATATGTGATTCTACAATACATAATCTATAATTACTTATAGATTGCTTATTCCAAAATACATAAATACACATGTACATGCTCATATTACAAATTTCCCATTGCTTATTGCTATGATTGTCTACTGATTTTTAAATATTTCCCATTTTTTCATCTAGAAACCAAATTCCCTCATTAATTGCACTATTTCCCTGTTAGAGTTTCTTGAGTTTTCTGAATATGTAAGAATTTCCTCGAGATTTTTTTTTTTAAATATCAAATTTCATCAATTTTAAGACATCACTTTAAGAATACAATTTTATTGTGTATTACTAGTGAAAACAAAATGTTGCTGATTAAACTGAACCATGATTGATATCATTCGTTGAATGACATATAATACCTCCATTTCAGAAAAGCAAAATTTGAATAAGACTTTGAAATCAATCAAATGCAATCATTTATTTATTTTCCCTCATATTTTTCCTAATTATTGTGCTTTCTTATGTTATTGTTTGTCCCAGATCTCCCAATAACATACCGATTATTTGTTTTTCACTCATGACATTCATTGGAGTGGGATTTACCTATGCTGTTGGACTTTTCAAAGAAGTGGTTTTTAATCTCTTTAGCTTACTTAACTGACTTCATTTTCTACCCATAGTAAGTTACATTTTCCATTTACTTTTGTAAATTCTTCATTTTTTTCATTTTATTCAGGTGAGTACAAATTCCCTCTTTGGGGCTAGTTTGCATTTTTGTAAATAATGAATAATTTAAGTTAACAGAATTCCTCTTGACCATAGCTTTTTCAGTGTTCCAAATCTGTGATGTTAGATCTGTATTTCATTGCTTTCCTGATAGTAATTAGTTGATTTGGTGTAAAAGCTATAATTTCCAAGGAATTACATTTGTGTGGATTTTTCAACTTGTTGTATCTAATCATTTAGATTATTATGATAGAATCTGGGCTATAAAAGCTTAATTGGTGTTAGATATTGGCACAGGTTCAAATATACTGGGGAATGTTTTTCCCTTGACTCACAGCTGTAAAAGCTGCAGATAATACGTCTCAGGAAAAAATGTAATTTTTCCATGAAAATAAGTACGATTTACTAATTCAAACTTTCATTAAATGTGCATCTATTGTGTCACAAGTGCTCTTACTGCAGTAATCCTGAGACTTCAGCCTTAAGTCTCTGATCTATAGTGCAACCTCTGCTCCCATATGCCTGCCTATATTCTCCTGATTATCCACATGTTTTTATAGATTATTGCTCTAACCAGTTAAATCATTATTTCTGATACATTCTATTGACAGCTTTTACCATAGTTTCAAAACAATATTTATTAAATTTTAATCTAATATATATGTGTGTTCAGTGTAATAATATGTATTTTGCTAATAGTAAATTATAAGCTTCAAAAAAGTCTCCTTCCTACCCTTTTGAGATGATATTTTAAAAATATTTTTTCATACTTAGATGAGAGCAAGGCAATTCTTTTCATTGAGTCCTTAAAGGCTTTCTTAACTTGGTTGTTTCTCAAGGTATAAATAAATGAGTTCAACGTAGATGAAACAGAAAAAATGAGGAGTGAAACCACTTTTTTAATGATCACTTCTTCCTTTGCTATAGGATTCGTGTAGATGAAAATGCATGTGCCATAGGTGATGGTAACCACTCTCATGTGAGAAGAACAGGTCAAAAAGGGCTTTTTCCTTTGCTGAGCGGAAAGGAATCTCAAAATTGTCTTGTCGATGCAAGCATATGACAGAACTACACAAATAAGAGTCATATTTAGGGTCAGCACAGCACAGATTATAACCGTCTGTTCCTTCAACCATGTGTCTGAGCATGAGATTTTCTTTTTATTTTTTAACTTTACAATATTGTATTGGTTTTGCCATAAATCAACATGAATCCACCATAGGTATACACGTGTTCCCCATCCTGAACCCTCCTCCCTCCTCCTTCCCCGTACCATCCTTTTGGGTCGTCCCAGTGCACCAGCCCCAAGCATCCAGTACCCTATGGAAATACAAAAACCCTTGAATAGCCAAAGCAATCTTAAGAAGAATGGAACTGGAGGAATCAACCTGCCTGACTTCAGGCTCTACTACAAAGCCACAGTCATCAAGACAGTATGGTACTGGCACAAAGACAGAAATATAGATCAATGGAACAAAATAGAAAGCCCAGAGATAAATCCATGCAATATGGACACCTTATCTTTGACAAAGGAGGCAAGAATATACAATGGATTAAAGATAATCTTTTTTTTTTTTTTTAATTTTATTTTATTTTATTTTAAAACTTTACATAACTGTATTAGATTTGCCAAATATCAAAATGAATCCACCACAGGTTTACATGTGTTCCCCATCCTGAACCCTCCTCCCTCCTCCCTCCCCATTCCATCCCTCTGGGTCGTCCCAGTGCACCAGCCCCAAGCATCCAGTATCGTGCATCGAACCTGGACTGGCAACTCATTTCATATATGATATTTTACATGTTTCAATGCCATTCTCCCAAATCTTCCCACCCTCTCCCTCTCCCACAGAGTCCATAAGACTGTTCTATACATCAGTGTCTCTTTTGCTGTCTCGTACACAGGGTTATTGTTACCATCTTTCTAAATTCCATATATATGCGTTAGTATACTGTATTGGTGTTTTTCTTTCTGGCTTACTTCACTCTGTATAATAGGCTGGGAAAACTGGTCAACCACTTGTAAAAGAATGAAACTACTAAAAAACAATATGCATATGATTGAATACATTGCTAAAGTAGTGTAATTTCATGAGTAGGAAAATCTCATTTGACTCCCCTAAATCTTCCATATTCAGAGTTAAGTGAAAGAAACAACACATCATTAAAGTGTGCATTTGCTTAACAATTCCATTCTTGTCAAAATGCTAAAACGTGAATGCTTAGTCTCTTCAGTTGTGTCCAGCTCTTTGCGACCCTAGGGACTGTTGCCCACCAGACTTCTCTGCCCATGGGATTCTCCAGGCAAGAATACTAGAGTGGGTTTCCAGGTCCTCCTCCAGGTGATCTTCCTGACCCAGGGATCGAACCTGCCTCTCCTGAGTCTTCTGCATTGTAGGGGTATTCTTTACCCACTGAACCACCTGGGAAGCCCCCAAAATACTAACGCATGATTTGCAATTTGGACTCCCTCTAGAGTCTTGACCAGAATATGGAATCTCTGTGCCAGCTTTATAATAAGAGTTCTCTTTTTTTTTTTAATTTGTTTTTCCTGTTGTGGATAAGTGTGTTGTCTCCCATGAACAACAGTATCATTGTGCAAACTGTTGTGCAGCATACAGCATTTTAAACACAATTTTATTATATTTTTAAAAGCAGACCCAGAGGGATGGTATGGGGAGGGAGGTAGGAAGGGGGTTCAGGATGGGGAGCACATGTACACCCGTGGCAGATTCATGTTAATGTATGGCAAAACCAATACAACATTGTAAAGTAATTAGCCTCCAATTAAGACAAATAAATTTAATTAAAAAATCTACAAACAAAAAAGAAGTGCTTTGATAAAGGAACTTTAAAATTACACATGATTTTCCTGTATTATCTGTTTGTTTTGATTGCTTGGGCATATTTAAATCCTCTTCACTTCTGATTGCATACCTCTCTCTTGTTTCTCCACAATTGCTATAATTTTATATAACATTTTTCAGTTAATAAACACATGTTTCTACTTGTACTAATGGATTTTTTCTGACTTAATATATTGGCTTGAACACCAAGCATATCCACATCTGTATTGAACCTACTACCAAACCATTCATGTCGATTTCAGTGTGACTAAATCACAGGTCATGATCATCCACATGGTTTGTCACTTTCATCACCTTTCCTGTGTACTCACAGATTCCATTTATTAACCACACAATCTGTGCATGGTATTATTGTAAGTACTTATATACTCTGTCCTATATTCAGCAACTTAACTGAGTAGACCTAATAATTGATTTTCAGTTGAAGTAAAACTTCCTCTGAAAAGTTTTGTGCAGTTCTGCTAGATGCCTTATCCTACATACCTACTTCTGTGTTCCCACGAACAGCAAAACTTGCCACTATATTAGTACTTAGCTAGAGAATATGTTTGCTGGGATCGTAACTTCCTCACCCTTATAGCAACAACAACTAATGTAGTCTCACATATATTGTCAATGCCTAAGACTATTTTCTTAATAAATTTATGTGTCTAGATTTAACAAGCACAACAACAAAACAACAAAAGTGTTTCTTCATATTTGGGCTAAAATTCTGATACTCAATATTTTTATTCAATTTTTTGTATACCAGTTTATAGCCAGACATTTTCTGGTTATTTTGCTTTTCCTTTTTATAGAAGAGCTATTTAAAAAAATTAATTTACATGTACTGTGATATTTGCAACTGTGGGAAAAGCTGTAGGGTCATTCGCCTCTAACCCTGGTTTTTCAAATAAGTAATTGTATTTTCATTGATTCTGTGTTTCTATGCTCAGTTATCTAGAAATGCAATGTTAATTCCAGAAATCAAGGGTTTTATTGATGCTGAGTTTATACTAAAAGCTACTGCATCGTTATTTTTTCAGGCATCCCGACTTAATTACTGAAGTGTGGTAATTGATCATTTTCAATTTAGAATAAGTGTCTCAAAGATTGTAATACTACATCAATGAGTGAAAAAATTTCCCTTTGAAATAATAGTTTATGCGCCTTTGAAGAGTTTCTCTTCATTGTTTTTAAGTTGCATTTTATTCATACTGAGGTAGGAGAAGAGCTGTATCTGATGGTTTGTCCAATTCATAACATTAAATCCTTGTGTTGGCAGCCACCAGTATGGGGGTGAAGTGCTGATCTAGGCTCATAGTTTTGAAAACTAGGACCCTCCCATAGAATTTGGGTCATATACAACATATATATTAGATTTAATTCAGAAGTAGTAGGGAATGATTATTGCCATCTATCTACTTCTTGTCATCCTTTTTTTTTTTTTTTTTTTTTATCTCTGAGGCTACATATGTATCATTATGTATCCTTCTTCAATGTGGTATGGACATTACTCAATGTTCAAAAACTGTATTTTTTTGAAATAGTCTTATAAGACATACCTCATAGACTTAAAGAATGAATTTACCATCCCAGATGGAGATGATGGCAGGGGGAGGGAATAATTGGGATTTTAGGGTTGACATGTACACACTGATTATTTAAAATGGATAATCAAGAAAGGCAGACTATAAAAAAATAAAAAAAAAGATAATTCCATAAGCTAATTGACATTGACATACAACAAACATTTTGGTTCATTTATCTTTCAATAAATATTCAAAAGGAGGGATTTCCAATGAGTGACGTTACTGCAACTAATCTCCTAGTGTGATGAAGGAAGAAGTACACAGACACACCACACACACGTACGTATATTTTCCAACTTGAGATTGATGGTATAGCTGATGCTATTTCTGCATATATACTATATTTGGATTTTCATTTATATATCCGCCTATTTCTATTAAGATATTTCATACATATTTTTGAAGACTTTGTAAAATACAGAAATTATAGCTCATAGATCTTAGGTTAATGCAAGCACATGAATTTCCTTTTTGTCTGAGAAAATTTCAACTGAAATTAACCAAACAGAAATATTACAAATGATGCAAACATCACACTTACTTTTGTGTCAATCATAACTTCCTTAAGTTGATTAAAATTCCTAAAGGCATTTAATTGAAAATGGAAAGTTCGATGAAGATTTTCATAGAAACTTCCGCTTGGCTCATGCATCGTTTATCACTCTCACAGGGTGTTTGAACATATAGAAAGCTTTCTGAAACTGCTGTCTCTAAAAATTGGTTTGACTTTCCTGGGAAAAGCCTAAGAAATAGTTTTGTATATAGATTAACTTTTAAAAGGTGGGGAAAAAATGATCCTAATGGCAGTGAAATGCCTTAGACTCCCTCCTCTTTTGCAAGAGCTGGTATTTCAGTATCTTTGAACAGAGGCAAAGGTTTGAATAATATCAGCCTCGCCTTTTTTTTCTTCTTTTTAAATTTGTTCTCCTTGCAAATAAATGCCTTTAAAAAGGTCCTTGATGACTTGTGCTGAAAAGTCATTAATGAATCTTTGGAGTAATTTTATTTTGCAAAAGCAAAATAGAAAAAAGTGTTTTGGCTCTAGTGTCCTTGGAGAAAAGAGGATGACAAGTATCAGGTTATTCTGTTCATTTTCTTATTTCTCTTAAGAGCTTTATCGAAGGAAAATCATAATACAATAAACTGCACATTTTTAAAGTTTTGACATATGTGCACTCCAGTGAAAACATTTACATAATAAAAAAGTGAACATGTCTATCACCCCTAAGTGTTGATGGATTTTTATTATCTCCTGTGCCCTAGTCTTCCTGCACCTCCCTACTCCTCAGGCAACCACTGTTAAATTGTCACTATGGACTAGTTTGTTTCCTTTAGCAGCTTAAGTAAATATAGTAATGCAATATTGTAATTTATATTTCATTTACAATTACATTTTGTTTACAATTATCAACAAATCGCATTTACATAGCAACTTACATTTCAATAGACACTGTGAGAGTAGTCATTTCCCAATGGTTGTAATAAGAAAGAGGTAAAACCAATACAATATTGTAAAGTTAAAAAAAATAAATAAATAAAAAATAATTAAAAAAAAAAAAAAAAGAAAGAGGTTAAGAACTCTTTTCAACATCCCCAGTATCTCAATGTCGCTTAATTTTGTATTGGACTGTGAATGAGTTTAAACAAATTTCCATATATTTATTTTTTTATTTTTTTAATTATTATTATTACTTTTTTTACTTTACTATTTGCCTCTAAATTTGATTTACCCATAGGCAATTATGTATTCCTATTCTTTTTTTTTAATTTTATTTTATTTTTAAACTTTACAATATTGTATTAGTTTTGCCAAATATCGAAATGAATCCGCCACAGGTATACATGTTCCCCATCCTGAACCCTATTCTTTATTTAATTACTTATACATTCTGTTTGTATATGTAAGAGCTCTCTTATAATTTAGATATTAATCTAGCATATGCTTTTTTTTAAACTTAGTTTATGGTATAATTTTACTTATAAAATATTTTATTTTTACTTAAAATATATTTATGGCTACTGTTCTTTATTGCCATATTCTTTTCTAAAAGTATTGCATTAATAATTGTGATCAACTGCAAGAAGATCCAACCAGTCCATTCTGAAGGAGATCAGCCCTGGGATTTCTTTGGAAGCAATGATGCTGAAGCTGAAACTGCAGTACTTTGGCCACCTCATGTGAAGAGTTGACTCATTGGAAAAGACTCTGATGCTGGGAGGGATTGGGGGCAGAAGGAGAAGGGGATGACAGAGGATGAGATGGCTGGATGGCATCACTGACTCAATGGACGTGAGTCTGAGTGAACTCCAGGAGTTTGTGATGGACAGGGAGGCCTGGTGTGCTGCGATTCATGGGGTGGCAAAGAGTCGGACACGACTGAGCGACTGAACTGAACTGAACTGATGAATACATAGTTTCATTTCAACATTGACAGTTACTGTAATAAAAAGCTATAATTTTGCTGTTGCAGTAGATATAAAAAGCTATTTTAAAACTTTTTCTCTTGCAGTTCCTTGATTACTCTGAAAGATAAACAATTTTTTCTATGCATTTGTTTGCTGTATTACCTCTAGGTTAGAAAAGAGATTTTTTTCCTCAGTTTGATTGGGATAAATTGACATAGTACATTGTGTATTATAATGTTTTAAATTGAGTATTTTCAAAAGTATGACATCTCTTTCCTTTATTTTAATGTTCTTTTTTTTATTTTTTCATTGTGATGTCTTAACCACACTATTAAATATTTTTTATGAGAAATTCATATGCACACTGAACATGTGTGTCTATATCATTCATCAATCAACCTACCAATCTACTAGCAGATCAATAAGTAATGTCTAAGTCATTGAATCCATTGTTTATGTTGTGAAAAATAGGTCTAACATATTTACTTGCAGAAGAATAAGTTTTAGTCACAACATTCATTCATTAATTCTTTTCATACTGAACTCCAGCTTCATTTTTGTAATTGAATACATTAGTTTATTTACACAAAACCATTTTTATATTTTTGTTCTATGCATTAATTATTTCTAGGCAAATACACAATTTAAATTTATTTCAATGGCTCTTACTTATACATTAGTGGGAAGTTTGTGAGTTTTAGTCTTCCAGGCACATCTACAAATAATTTTATGTAATGAATGGCATATCTGTTGGAATTTTAATGATAATTATATTAAATTCTATATGTTAGTTTTAGGTGAATTATTACACTTTTGGTGTGTTGCTTTGCAGCCAAGAATAACATAACTTTAAAAATTATGTGTTTCCATAATTGTATATCTTTATTTTTTTTTATTTTTTTAATTTTATTTATTTATTTTTTTAATTTTATTTTATTTTTAAATTTTACATAACTGTATTAGTTTTGCCAAATATCAAAATGAATCCGCCACAGGTATACATGTGTTCCCCATCCTGAACCCTCCTCCCTCCTCCCTCCCCATTCCATCCCTCTGGGTCGTCCCAGTGCACCAGCCCCAAGCATCCAGTATCGTGCATCGAACCCGGACTGGCAACTCGTTTCATATATCTTTAAATTGATTGTGTCTCTTTCCTCATTTAGAAACCTGCTTTATTCCTTAATGGCATCCTTTCTTTATTGTTTTGATTGAAATTGGTTTCTTATTATGCTTTTTAAATATTTATTCTTATACAAAATATACCACTGATTTTTTAAAAAAAAAATATCCTTATCCATCTTAAATTCTCATCTAAATCCTATTATTTCTCTATAAGTTTCTTGAATTTATACCTCTTTCAATAATGTTAGTGGAAGAGTGTGTACTTCTTTTTAATTTTTTTTTAATTGGAGAATAGTTGCTTTGCAATGTTGTATTAGTTTCTGCTGAAGAACAATATGAATCAGCTATAAACATACATATATTCCTTCCCACTTGAGCCTCCCTCCCGTACCGTATTCCCACCCGTCCAGGTCATCACAGAACAGAGTTGAGCACCCTGTGCTGCACAACAGTTTCCCACTAGCTATCTATTAATATTTTACACCTGGTAGTGTATATGTCAGTGCTACTCTCTCAATTCATCCTATCCTCTCTTTCCCTCATTGTGTCCACAAGTCCATTATCTATGTCTTGAGTTACAAATATGTTCATCAGTAACATTTTTCTAGATTTCATATATATGTGTTAATATATGATATTTTTTCTTTTACTATGTACCTCTTTATATGAACTTAAAACAACATTAATTCACAGACATGGTTTATTTTACTGCTATACAGAAAAAAATGCTGCCATTTAAATATATTATGATGTAAATGATAAGCTATCATACATTATAAAATTTTATATTCAGGTTAATGATGCATAAAATATGCATATTTAAATTGTTAAAAGCGATATTTTATATCTTCTGCTTAGCATTTATATCGAATTCTATTTATAGTTTGTCTATTTTCTTATGATGTTTCAAGACCATAAAACAATGTTGAATAACAAGGATGAAATTATTGTTGTCATCTCTTGTGTTGTTGGAAGAGAGTGTTTTGTTATGACTGGGCTTCTTTCCCACTTTGGCTCAGCCTCTTCATTCTTTCTGTAGTCATTTCTCTGCTCTTCCCCAGTAGTATATTGGACACCTACCTACCTGGGGGGTTCATCTTTCAGTGTTATATCTTTTTGCCTTTTCATACTGTTCATGAGGTTCTCAAGGTAAGAATACTGAAGTGGTTTGCCATTCCCGTCTCCAGTGGACCACATTTTGCCAGACCCTAACTATCAGGGACATGACCTTCAGCCACTCAATGTAGCCAGATGACATGCCGGGTGCCCTGGCTGTCCCACTGCTGGTCCTCATTGTGTGATGAAATTAGGCATCCATGTTTGGTCCTTGATTTATATTCATAGTCTGAAAGAAAAAAAAGAAAGTTGCACAGTTGTGTCCGACACTTTGCGATCCCATGGACTATAAACTGTCCCGCTCCTCTATCCATGGAATTCTCCAGGCAAGAGTACTGGAGTGAGTTGCCAATTCCTTTTCCAGGGGATCTTCCCAACCCAGGGATTGAACCTGGGTCTCCTGCGTTGCAGGCAGTTTCTTTAACAATTGAGCCACTAGGGAAGCCTAAGTCTATTCGTAGTCTATCAGCAATTTATTCTGTAAAATAAATTTTATTTTTTATAAATAGTTTTATTAATTATTTTACCATGTTCTCATTTAATTGTAAATTTTTAATTATTAAATTTTATGAAAGATTTTCACCATCTATTTATCTACTCTTCTGATGTGTATCATTAAAAATGGATATGATAAAGTATATGGATAGATTTGACTGAGGCATAGCTTTTTTTTTAGATTAAACTCTAGTTGGTCTTGTTCTTTTTTCTTTTAATATGTTCCTAACATGTACTTACAGATATTTATAGAGAAAACTTTTATTTATACACTTAAATGAAGTTAAATTTTTTTTTATGGAATGGAATGGATTTATTTAGGCTGAAATTATTTAGAAAATTTATTAAGTTAGTGAGAATTTTTTTAAAATTATTCTCTTTCCACTTTACAGTCTGAAATTTTCACTTATCCAATAAATTATATGAGTTTTGCTGTATTTAAATACATAATTCCTTTTTTCATATTTTACCAAGAAGTTTTTATCTTTCAGTGTTTCTGTAAAATTTATTGTAAAATTGAATGAAGTATGTGTTTATATATATTTGAATCTCCCATGTATTGATATTTATATCTTGTTTCTAATTCTTAACCTCAAATATATTAATTTCTGTCTTTTTTCTCTGTATTTGGGTATGTAAGATTATTTTTCCTTAATTTTTACAGAGAATCAATCTCTGAATTATTTGCCTTAAATTTAACACTTAATTGCTTTTGCTTTTTATCTTAATCTTTCATTGTTCACTCTACTTTGTTTCATTGTATAGTTTTTCTAATTGCTTAAAATGAGTATTCCACTTTATTTTTAATCTACTTTGAAAAATGTTATTATCGAAGATTAGTAAGTACATAAATTACTGTCAAGTACAAATTTATACATACAAATGTCTTAGACATACAAACTTTATAACTGTGTGCTTTCTATAGATATTTACCATGTTATTGCTTGCTGTGTTCAGTCGCTCAGTTCTAGCTGACTCTTTGCCATCCCGTAGATGAGCCCACCAGGTTCCTCTGTCCGTGGAACTTTCCAGGCAAAAAATACTAGAGCTGGTTGCCATTTCCTACTCCAGGGGATCTTCCTGACCCAGAGATCTAAACCACATCTCCTGGGTCTCCTTTAGTGGCAGGCAGATTTTTACCACTGAGCCATCTGGGAAGCCCTATTGTTTGCTAGGTATGCTCTAACTTGTCTCAAATTTTTAAGTTTATTGAAGTTGGGTATTTAAGTTTAAACTGTTTATTTTAAATATTTACATTTAAAATTTTATGTCTGATTTATAGACTTTAAAATGCCACATCAATGCTTTACAATCAAGGTTCAAATTTTCAATACATTAGAGAATCTGTTTCTCTTCTTCTTTTTTTTTTTTTTTAAACTGATCTGAATTTGTGGTTGGGTAGACTGAAGCAATTTAGCAGCAGCAGCAGCAGAAGATTGAATTATAATTCTGCACTCCATTGACTGTATATCAGTTTGGTCATCTTGCTATGCTATGCTATGCTAAGTCACTTCAGTCGTGTCCGACTCTGTGTGACCCCATAGACGGCAGCACACCAGGCTCCCCCATCCCTGGGATTCTCCAGGCAAGAACACTGGATTGGGTTGCCATTTCTTTCTCCAATGCATGAAAGTGAAAAGAGAAAGTGAAGTCGCTCAGTTGTGTCTGACTCTTAGCGACCCCACGGACTGCAGCCTACCAGGCTCCTCCGTCCATGGGATTTTCCGGGCAAGAGTACTGGAGTGGGGTGCCATTGGTCAACTTAGTTTCATGTTATTGAGTCACTTCTGAATTTTTTAACCACACAACTATTAAGATCTTATATTCCATCTCTGAGTTGTATTTACATTTATTTTGTTTGGATACATTTTGAAGTGTCTTTATTCACATTGACAAAAATCTGTAGAGTTTTTTCCATAGTCATGTACAGATGTGAGAGTTGGACCATAAAGGAGACTGAGCACCACAGAACTGATGCTTTCAGACTGTGGTGCTAGAGAAGACTCTTCAGAGTCCTTTGCACAGCAAGGAGAACACACCAGTCAATCCTAAAGGAAATCAACCCTGAATATTCATTGGAAGGACTGATGGTGATGCTAAAACTCCAATACTTTGGCTATCTGTTGCTAAGACCTGACTCTCTGCAAAAGACCCTGATGCTGGGAAAGACTGAGGGCAGGAGGAGAAGGGGGTGACAAAGGATGACATGGTTGGATGGCATCACTGACTCAATGGACAGGAGTTTGAGCAAATTCTGGGAGATAGTGAAGGACAGGGAAGCCTAGCATGATGCAGTCCATTGGGTCACAAAGAGTTGGACATGACTCAGCAACTGAACAACTGAAACTTTTGCTTTTAATTACTGAATTAGGCCTTACTTACAACTTTTAACCCAAATATTGTTATAAACATATCCATATGGATGGAATTATTAAACAAATTTGAAACAGAGGAATCAAATTGAAATAGTACCCAATCAGTAAAATTAAAGAGGTTGCAAAATGTTAAAAAACAAACAAAAAACTTGAAATGAGATTATTGTTGTTCAGTTGCTAAGCCGTGTCTGACACTTTGCAACCCTATAGACTGCAGCAATCCAGGCTACCCTGTCCTTCACTAACTCCTGGAGCTTTCTCAAAGTCATGTCCATTGAATCAGTGATATCATACATCCATCTCATCCTCTGTCATCCCTTTTTTCTCTTGCTCTCAATCTTTCCCAGCAGCAGGGTTTTTTCCAATGAATCAGATTTTTGCATCAGCTGGCCAAAGTATTGGAGCTTCAGCATCAGCATCAGTCCTTCCAACGAATATTAAGGGTTGATTTCCTTTAGGATTGACTGGTGTGACCTCCTTGGTGTCCAAGGTACTCTCAAGAGTCTTCTCTAGCACCACAATTCAAAAGCATTAATTCTTTGGACCCTTGGTCCAATTCTTGGACCCTTCTTCAGGGTCCAAGTCTCACATCCACATGACTACCAGAAAAAACTGTATGTATTACTATATGAACCTTTGTCAGCAAAGTGATGCCTCTGTTTTTTAATACACTATGTTTGTCATAGTTTTTCTTCAAAGGAGAAAGTGTATTTTCATTTCATGGCTGCAGTCACTGTCTTCAGTGATATGGGAGCCCAGGAAAATAAAATTCACTGTCACTATTTCTACTTTTTCACTATCTATATGCCATAATGTGATGGAACTGGATGCCATGATCTTAGTTTTTCGAATGTTAAATTTTAAGCCATCTTTTTCACTCTCCTCTCATCAAGAAGTTTTTTAGTTCCTCTTTGCTTTCTGTCATTAGAGTGGTATCATTTGCGTATTGGTAGCTGTTTATATTTCTCCTGGTAATCTTAATTCCCGCTCGTGATTCGTCCAGGCCAGCATTACACATATTGTGTTCTGTATAAAAGTTAAATAAGCAGGGTGATAATATATAGCTTGGACATACTCCTTTCCCAGTTTTGAATCAGTCTGTTCTATGTCCAGTTCTAACTGTTACTTCTTGATGTGCATACAGGTTTCTCAGGAGGTAGGTAAGCTGGTCTGGTATTCCTATCTCTTTCAGAATTTTCCAGTTTGTTGTGATCCACAGAGTCAAAGTCTTTAGTGTAGTCAAAGAAGCAGAAGTAGATGCTTTTCTGGAATCCCTTGCTTTTTCTATGATCTAATGGACTTTGGCAGTTTGATCTCTGGTTCCTCGCCTTTTCTAAATCCAGATTGTACATCTGCAGGTTCTCAGTTCACAAACTGCTGAAACCTAGCTTGAAGGATTTTGAGCATTACCTTGCTAGCCTGTGAAGTGAGTGTGACTGTGACTGTATGGTAGTTTGAACATTCTTTGACATTGCCTTTCTTTGGGATTGGAATGAAAGCTGATCTTTTCCAGTCCTGTGGTCACTGCTCAGTTTTCCAAATTTGCTGGTATATTGAGTGCAGCACTTTAACACCCTCATCTTTTAGGATTTAAATAAGCTTGGCTGAAATTCCATCAACTCCACTAGCTTTGTTTGTAGTAACGTTTCCTAAGGAACACTTGACTTCACAGTCCAGGATGTTTGGCTCTAGGTAAGTGACCACACCATCGTGATTATCTGGGTAATTAAGACCTTTTCTTCTCATAAATCCACAGAGTTCTTCTGTGGATTTTTGCCACCCCTTAATCTTTTACGCTTTTGTTAGGTCCTTACCATTTCTGTCCTTTATTGTGCCCAACTTTGCATGAAATATGCCCTTGACATCTCCAATTTTCTTGAAGAAATCTCTAGTGTTTCCCATTCTGTTGTTTTCCTCTACTTCTTTGCCTTTTTCAATTAAGAGGGCTCTCTTATCTCTCCTCCCTCTTCTCTGGAACTTTGCATTCAGTTGGGTATATTTTTCCATTTCTCCTTTGCCTTTCACTTCTCTTCTTTTCTAAGCTATTTATAATACCTCTTCAGACAACCACTTTGCCATTTTGCATTTCTTTTCCTTTGGGACAGTTTTTGTCACCACATCCTGTACAATGTTATGAATCTCTATCCATAGTTCTTCAAGCATTTTGGGTACCAGATCTAATCCCCTGAATCTATTCATCACCTCCACTGTATAGTCATAAGGGATTTGATTTAGGTCAAACTTGAATGATCTAGTGGTTTCCCCTATTTTCTTCAATGTAAGCCTGTATTTTGCAATAAGGAGCTGATGATCTGAGCCATAGTCAGCTCCATGTCTTATTTTTCTGACTGTATAGGGTTTTTCAATCTTTAGTTGCAAAGAATATAATCAATATGATTTCAGCTTTGATAATTTTGTGATGTCCATGTGTAGAGTCATCTCTTGTGTTGTTGGAAAAGGGTGTGTGCTAACCAGTGTGTTCTCTATGAAACTCTGTTAGCCTTTGTCATAGGAAATTTTGTCCTCCAAGGCAGGTATCTCTTGACTTTGTACTTTTGTATTCTAATCCCCTGTGATGAAAAAGACATCTTTTTGTTGTTGTTGTTAATTCTAGAAGATCTTGTAGGTCTTCATAAAATCAGTCAACAGCTGCTTAAGCATTGGTGGTTGGGACATAGACTTGGATTAAGGGAAGGCTTGATTATGATTAAAATTTTACTAGTGAGGTTGAAAAAATATTTATTCTTTCATTATGACCAGTGAACTACTTTTTTTTCTTACTTCTTTAAGAAGAATTCAATATTTTTGATGAAGTTCTGCAAGGCTTCCTTTACTTGCTTATTTCTTAGAGTATAAATAAATGGGTTCAACATTGGTGAAATAGAAGAAATGAGAAGAGAAACTCCTTTATTAAGAGCCATGTCTTTCTTGGCTGAAGGTTTGATATATATGAAGATGCAGCTGCCATAAGTGATGGAAACCACAACTATGTGGGAAGAACAGGTTGAAAAGGCTTTTTTCCTTTGCTGAGAAGAAGATAATCTTAGAATTGTCATAATGATATACATGTAGGACAGAACAACACACACGAGGGTCATGATGAAAGTCAAGACAGCACACACTAGAATCATTCTCTCTATGAACCATGTGTCTGAGCATGATATCTTTAGAAGGGGAGCGGCATCACAGAAAAAATGATCAATGACATTAGAGTCACAGAATTCCAGATTGAGGCCCAGACTAAGTGAGGGAATGATGATCAACAAACCAGCCATCCAGCAGCTGATAATAAGCCTGTGGCAAACTCTGTTATTCATGATGGTCACATAATGCAGGGGTTTGCAGATGGCCACATAGCGGTCAAAGGACATAGTGGCTAGAAGAAAAAATTCCGTTATCCCAAAAAGGTAAGTAAAAAATACTTGAACAGCACAAGCAGTATAGGTAATGGCCTTGTCACCAGTTGATATATTGTACAGAAATCTGGGAATACAGGCAGTTGTGAATGAGATTTCCAAGAAAGAGAAATTTTGGAGAAACAAGTACATGGCTGTCCTGAGATGGCCATCTGTGAGGGTGAGGAAGATAATGGTCAGGTTCCCAGCTACACTCAACATGTAGGTGAAAAAAAGAAAGATGAAAGCTAGAACTTTTATTCGTGGGTCATCAGTCAGTCCCAGCAGGATGAATGTTGTTACTGTGTGGTTTCTCATCAAGGATTTCTGCTTTTGCCCAGTCATCAGGAAAAATTCAGAGACACTTGAAAAGAGTGTAATGAAGCCAAAATGAGTGCTCAATACTGGCTATAGATGACAGGCAAACTGACTTGACTGTCTTGAAATGAATATCTTGTCTATGAGTAGTATTTTATTTTATATATGTTAATAGCTATTGTATTTTCATTCTTGCCTCATCTTTCAATCAGATAGTTTTATCTTTGTTCCTAATATTTTTGGCTTAGTCTGTATATCCATAAGTTATGAAAGCTAGTGGTAAAATACTTTGTAATACTAGGACTTTTTTTCCTAAGGTTATTCTTTAACTTTTACCTATTAATTATAAAAATACCAACTTCAATTGTTTTCAGGGTTCATTCATGCCTCCAGGGCTTGGGATTTCCCTTTGTCAATCAACAATTAAGAAATTTCCCCTGCAGAATTGAATTATTTTATGTGATTTAACTTTTTTTCCTGTCTTTAGAGCAAACATTTTAAATATGCTCTTAAAAAATAGAGTAAATATACTCCTTGCTAATGATACAAGGAGTAAGGCTCAACTGTTTGCCCAAATTTATAGTGTTCCCAACTAAACTCCAGGGTTTACAGCTACTATCATACACAAGGAAACAGTTTTGGTTTATTCTTTGCTTGAAGGCTGAAAGCTTTTCCAAGTGAGGGGCTACCCAGGGTACAACCATGGCAGATAAATTTGAGATGCTGTGAACATTTTGACAGCTTAACTACCTTCCCTTCTCCTAGCTGTGAGCACTTAAGACATCACTGTGATACTGAACTCAGCCTTTCACATTCCAGTCAGTTTATCAGTGTTCTAAAAAATAATATGGTGTCTTTTTCAATCATTAATACAGTTCATTACATGAAACTCAATTTTTCCTAGATGTTATAAATCAGAGTTTGAGAAAGTAATTGACCTAGGATGTAACTGATTAATTTCTCATTTTTTAAAACATTCTAATAAATCAGTATTTTTAAAGAAAGAGAGGGATGTCAAAATAGATGATAAATTAGCAGACTGTATGACCTTTTTTTGGGAGAGATGATCTTATTTGTATGTGTTAATGTGTATATATTTTTTGTTTATGTTATGATCAAGGATAAGGTAGCTGCTTATTGTCTTGATATAGCTCAAATTGTACTTCACAATTAATGCTTAAAAATAATTTGTCCTTAATTTAACTTTGGAAGGATAATAAATTTTACAACTGACATACAATAAATAATTTTGGTTTCATTAAGAAATATCAGAATATACACTAAGAGTTCTGACTTGATAAACACAAATATAATGTATTTCTTACATAGTAATCTATGACCATTTCTTACTAAGAATACTGAAAATAAAAACTTTATTGTACTTACTTTTTGCCAGTCAGTCATAATTCAGGTGATTGTTTAGCAACATTGGTACTTAAGGCTAAAATTAATTTGTGCCTTTCTGTTCTCTCTTGGTCATAACTTCACTCTATATGCTGTTTGGTATTGCATAAGTCTTTCTATTATTCATCACCAAAAATTAAAACAATTTCCTCACAAATCACTCTGGCTATTATAAACCTAGAAGATAATTTCTTTTTCTGCCTATACCTGAAATAAAAAGCAGTTCCAAGAGTTGAAAATTACTAAGAATTTTTTAAGCCTTCGGAGATCTTTATATTCTGACTTCTAAGGGCAAAGAGAGGTTTGCACATTAACAAAGTTGGCATTTGCTTTATTTAGCATATTTATAACATAATGAATAAACAAAAGGGTCCTTAGAGGCCCAGATTCAATAAAATCACTATAGACTCTTTAGTGTCATAATGTTGGCAAAAAGCCTACAACATGCAGCTCTGAGGAGTAGTATCCTCAGAGGAGAGAAGATGAAACAGTTTAGAGATTGGTGCACAGGGAACAAAAATGATGCACTGCTCTAAATATTTTATGTTTATATTTATATTATCCAAATCATTTTGAAAATCAAAGAGCCCTGCTTTTCTCTTGTGTTTATTTATTTCTTAAATAAATATTTCAGAAATTAATCCATAAAATGTATATCATGTCCTAACAGATGGTGACTGCAGCCATGAAATTAAAAGACGCTTACTCCTTGGAAGGAAAGTTATGACTAACCTAGACAGCATATTAAAAAGGAGAGACATTACTTTGCCAACAAAGGTCCATCTCATCAAGGCTATGGTTTTGCCAGTAGTCATGTATGGATGTGAGAGTTGGACTGTAAAGAAAGCTGAGCACTGAAGAATCGATGCTTTTGAACTGTGGCATTGGAGGAGACTCTTTAGAGTCCCTTAGACTGTAAGGAGACCCAAACAGTCCATCCTAAAGGAGATCAGTCCTGAGTGTTCATTGGAAGGACTGATGTTGAAGCTGAAACTTCAATACTTTGGTCATGTAATGCAAAGAACTGACTCATTTGAAAAGACCCTGATGTTGGGAAGTATTGAAGGCAGGAGGAGGAGTGGAGGACAGAGGATGAGATGGTTGGATGGCATCACCAACTCAATGGACATGAGTTTGAGTAAACTCCGGGAGTTGGTGATGGACAGGGAGGCCTGGCGTGCGATGGTTCATGGGGTTGCAAAGAGTTGGACATGACTGAGAGATTGAACTGAGTAGCTGACTAGGTAAAAGTACAACTAGTAAACTACAACCAAAACAAAACCAAGTTTTGGTTGTAGTTTACTACAACCAAATTAACCAGGTTAAAAAAAAATAAATAAACAATGCTTCTGATGCTTCAGCTTTTCTGAAAATGTTGCTTATTTGTATTGCTTTGTTGGACATAACCATGTGTGCATGCTAAGTCATGTCAGTCGTGTTTGATTCTTTGGGAGCCTACAGACTTTAGACCTCCAGGCTCCTCTGTCAATGGGATTCTCCAGGCAAGAATACTGGGCTGGGTTGCCATGCCCTCTAACAGGAGATGTTCCCAATCCAGAGATAGAACCTGCATCTCTTATGTCTCCTTCATTGACAGGAGGGTTCTTTGCCACTAGCACAACTTTCTTGTAGCTTTGCTAGTAATGTTCAAAATTGTCCTGTGCACTCCTAAAATTTCCATATAAAATTTAGATTCATTTTGACAATTTCCACAAAATAAGTGAATATTTTGCTCCTTTAGAAAGGTCTGTCCATACTTTCCCCAGACTTCAACAGTTTTGCATATAGGAAAGACATGAGTACTGGGAGGTCATTGTGCACACTGTTAGGAATTGAATTGTGCTTCCACAAAACAATATGTTGAATATTGTGATGATCCCTATTTCAGAATATCTGGTGCCCTGGTAAGAGGAGACACTTGGACATAGATACTGACATGCATAGAGGAAAGATGAAGTAATAACAGACAGGCAGAAGACGTGCATATGATGACAGGCAATGATTAGAGAGATGCATCCATGAAACAAGAAATGCCAAGGATTACTGGAAAATTCTAGAAAATACAAGAAGAAAAGAGGGCTCTTCCCTTGAGCTCTCAGAGAGAGTGTGGCTCACCTGAGACCTTGATTTCAGACTTTTAGCCTCTAGTATTGTGAAACAGTAAACTCCTATTGTTTTAAGCCATCCAATTTTTTGTACTTTGGTATGGTAGCCTTAAGAAACTATTAATAATACAGATATACATGTTTGGTCTCTATCTATAAGTAATTTATTTTGTTTTGGAGACCTAAGACATGCACAAACCTAGATGACAAACCTAGACAGTGTATTGAAAAGCAAAGACATTACTCTGTCAACAGAAGTCCGTATAGTCAAAGCTATGGTCTTCCCAGTGGTCACATAGGGTTGTGAGAGCTAGACTATACAGAAAGCAGAATGCCAAATAATTGATGCCTTTGAACTGTGGTTTTAGAGAAGACTCCTGAAAATCCCTTGGAAAGCCAGGAGATCAAACCAGTCAATCTTAAGGGAGATCCACCCTGAATATTCAATGGAAGGAGTGATGTTGAAGCTGAAGCTCCAGTAGTTTGGTCATCTGATGCACACAGACCACTCAATGGGATAAGTCCCTGATGCTGGGAGAGATGGAGGGCAGAAGGAGAAAAGGGCATCAGAGGATGAGATGGCTGGATGGCATCATCAATGCAATGAACATGAACTTGGGCAAACTCCGATGCAATGAACATGAACTTGGGAGATGGTGAGGGACAGGGAGGCCTGGCATCCTGCAGTCCACGGGATCACAAAGAGTTGGACACAGCTGCGTGACTGAACAACAACAATGTCAAGACAAACACATTTGAGCAGACAGGGTTGGAACATCCCAGCTTTCCAACTGCTCTAATCAATAAATCTTTTGGCAAATTTATTTTTCTCTCACAGGCTCATATTTCAACCATGAGCAAAGGGAGTTGTGTTAGAACTAAAGAACCATTCAGTTCTAACATCCTGTGCTCTAAAATTAGTATCTACTGGAGGAAAAGAGATTATTTAGTCATATATTAATTTCAGGGAGCAAAAAAGCCAGTGATTTAGTAAATAGACTCCAAGCCAAAACAGAGTTAGGCTCAGCTTTCTTCTTTAATTTTATAAGACAATTGTGGTACTTAATAAACAAAGCCCAGGTGGCTCAGTAGTAAAGAATCTGTCTGTCAATGCAGGAGCTGCAGAGCCATGGGTTTCATCCCCAGAGAAGGAAATAGCAACCCACTCCAATATTCTTGCCAGGATAATTTCATGGACAAAGTAGCTCAGCAGGTTATAGTCCATGGGATTGCAAAGAGTCAGACACGACTGAAGTGATTGAGCAAACACGGGTTTAACACAATATTGTAAAGTAATTAACCTCCAATTAAAATAAATAAATTTATATTAAAAAATAAATAAAAATAAAATTAGGCACAAAAAAAATAAAAAGAGAAAATTTTGCTCAGGGATGTTTTCTGATTTTCCAACATGCAAGCAGGGTACAGAGAAAGTTTAATTAGGCTACTGCTGGTTAAACATTTAAAAACCAGTTTAGCCTACAGTGTTGATAGCTAACATTCACATTGTTGACTCAACTGTCCAAGGTGGTCAGAGCACCTGTTATTTGAAATCTCCTGAGGATGTCCCCACATGAGAGAACTTTCGAAGATTGGCATGGCATGCCTGAAAAAAGACAAATGAACTCAGAATAAGACACTAATAATCTAACAAAAACAGATCATCCTAATTTCCTACATTGCCAAATATGGGATTTTTCAACAAGATACTGAAAATGTTTCATGACAACTTGACCATTATAACAAGGATGGTCTTCCTTCTGGGTATGACTTTCTGAGGACCTAATAGAAGTGGAACTCTCTTGGCATCTGGCTGAAAATATCATTCATATTTATAAAATATAAACTTTGAGAGCAGTAGAAAGAAATAGGAGAGATTGGTTCTTCAGGAAAACTAATCTTTCATATTGGTATTAGTGACCCCCAGCTGGGGCCAAAAAGTTAGTTATAGACATAATAAAGAATTATACCTAAGTCTGTGACTGTAAAACATTTGTATCTCTGAACGTTGATTGAAACTATTACATCTTGAAACATGATTTGACAATTTCTTGGAGACAGAACATACAACAATTATTTTGAATTTCCTGTACTGTCTAGCCAAGTGGTAGTTTTGTCTCCATCCTTCACCCCTCATAGGTACAGGATGGAGCTTTATGCAAAATGTGATTTGGATGTGGAGATGGGTGACAACATACACATGTGAACAGGGTTTGTAAGGTTACTTATTCACATAATGAAGTTCTCTGAGAAGAGCAGAAGTTCTTTGCTTCCCCAGCTGGTCTGAAAATGGCATGAGAGAACAGAGAAAGAAGACTGGCTTGGGGTTTCTATGGTGCAGAAAAGGTAGGGATGGAATGAAATTACCTGCATGTGGTTTCAACATCCTGCCAGAGCCAAAGAAATGAATGCTTGAGCTTTCTTATCAGTTTACCAAGATGTGAGCAGAAAAAGCGGCTTTCCAGGTGGTGCTAGTGGTAAAGATCCTGCCAGCCAATGCAGGAGATATAAGAGACGTGGGTAATAACTCATTCTTTTCTTAAATAATTAATTCCTGCTTGAGAAGAGTAATTATAATCATATAGATGCATTTTGGATGTTTGCATTAAAAAAAGCAATGGATACCATTACTCCACTATTTTCCTATCAGTTCAATAATTCAATTTTTTTCCATGTAATATTTAATAGTTCTTTTATTGATCAGAACAAGGTTAGAGTTTCAGTAAGGCCCTTTACGTTCTCTTCATATGAGATGTCCTCTTGGATAAAGTTTATTTTCAACAAGAGTTGAAATAACACAAGTTTTTTATTTCAACAAGCATTGAAAAGATGACCTTAGGTCCAAGATCCAATAATAACAGTGGTAAGAGCATGTTAATATGAACAGACAATATACCAGGACTTAATAGTTAATAAAGGAAGATAGTGACCTTGAGGCCCACTGCTCTTTTTAAATTGATATTTTATGCTTAGTTTCAACATTTCTTTACTTCTTTAAGATCAATGAAATTCTTTCAATTAACTCTGTAAAAGCTTGTTTCACTTGTTTGTTCCTCAGACTATAAATAAACGGGTTTAACATGGGGGCAGTCACTTCATCCTTTGCTGAAGGTTTGACATAGATGAAAATACAGCTTCCATAGGTGATAGAAATCACAATCAGGTGAGAAGAGTAGGTAGAAAAGGCCTTCATTTTTTGCTGAGCTGAAAGCAACTTTATGATAGTCTTGATGGTGTATGTATAAGACATAAACACACACAGAAATGTCCCAATGAGAGTCAACACAGCAACGGTAAAAACCATCTGTTCTAGGAACCATGTGTCTGAACAAGAGATTTTTAGCACAGGAAAAGCATCACAGAGAAAATGATCAATGATATTAGAGTCACAGAATTCCAGTTCTAAGCCCAGGGAAGCTGGTGGAAATATGACCAGGCAACCTGCTATCCAACAGCGAATAAAAAGTCTTCCACAGACTCTACTGTTCATGATGGTTGCATAATGTAAAGGTTTGCAGATGACCACATAGTGGTCACGCAAGGGAGGCCTTGCGTGCTGCGATTCACGGGGTCGCAAAGAGTCGGACATGACTGAGCGACTGTACTGAATTGAACTGAACTGAAAGTGAAAATCTGTTAGAAATACTGATTTTTTTTTTTAGATATATCCAGATTAATGTATTGCCGTCTCTGAGTTTTAAATAGATAAGTCTGATGGTTTGCCGACACCAAGGAACTAGAATAGTGAATGAAGAAAAAAACTGAAATTACCAAAGAACTTACTCCAATGGAAGGTAATCATGACTTTAATTAGCTGTGTAATCATAATCATCCCCAAGATGAAATTGAAAGTATAAATGGTCTCAAACACATGCACAAATGCCCCTCTCTTGAGGACATACATATTCACAGGCAGTTTTTGCAGTGGATAGTGCTGAGTTGCCAACTGACTCTCATTAAGGTTCTATTCTATTTAGACCTATGAATAAAGGTCTTATGTCTTAGAGTTGAAGTAACAAAATCATTTATTTAAAATATCTGAGAAATATAAGTTGATTCTTAGAAGATTTTGAAAATGGTAATTGCTGATGTCTCTCAGCAAGGATAGATTTTTACATAGTGAATAAAATGAATGTTTTATTGTCTCAGACTGTTATGTATGTGCAGGAGCCCGCTGTTTGGATAAATAGAGTCATTCCTGACTTAAGCTGAAACATGACCAATGAATCTAATGTGCACTGAATTTTGGCGAAATACCTGATAGAGGCAGCAATGGGAATAGGGTCCTTGGAGAAAATGCTGCCATTTTATTAGACACATTCCAAGAGTAAAACAATAATGTCCTGATGTAAACATATTTCTGGATACTCTTCAACCCACAAATAACAAAGTATTAAGAAAACACAACAGTATCGTGCTTCGAACCTGGACTGGCGACTCGTTTCTTATATGATGTTATACATATTTCAATGCCATTCTCCCAAATCATCCCATCCTCTCCCTCTCCCATAGAGTCCAAAAGACTGTTATATATGTCAAAACCAATACAATATTGTAAAGTTAAATAAAAAAAAAAAAGAAAACACAACAAAGTGGCTTTATGTCTATGTTTTCAATGGAAAAATATTTACACAAGTATATTATATATATATGAAAGTTGTATACTTACAGTCAATTTCTAAGCCAAAAACTGTAAATATTTACATGCAAAATATATATTTTTATTATAATTTTTCTGTATTGTACCTCATGGATAAATCATTATTTAATAAAGCTTCTCATATTTAGCTATTATAAAAGTACATATTATGTTCTGTATAAATGTCTTTTATTTCCTTAGTTTATTTTATCAGAAAAAGAATTTTTGAGGCAAAAGCCTTACATTTTAGAATTTTGAAGTGTATTGTCAAATTTGGCTTCCAGTTTGTAATATTACTTACATAATACAAAAGTGTCTGGGTCTCTCTTTCACATTGTTGAGATTATGGGTTCTGAAGGAATTCCACCCTTATTTTTGCTTGAGTTCCGAATCAACTAGAATGAAGGTAAGTAAATGGAGATGAAAATACCAGTTTTATATAGAGGTATTGAAAACTGAGCTTTGAATATCCCGTAAAAAAATCTTGAGTTATATCTCTAGGTAGGCAGTGCTAGAAATCCACATCTACCCCACCACCTGGGACAGATCCTTTTGCTAAATGACTTCAAAGAGTATGAAATCTGTCTGTAGACATACAGTACATGACAGGAAATGGAATAGGATGGATCTAATATAGCGTATCATTGTTCAAAATCCACCCATTATGCCAATAGGTAGGAGGCAAGTCAGGGGTTGGCAGAACTAAAAGCCTGAGAAAAATGTCCAAATCTTAGAAATATAGAATGAACGTGATTGCCTGTCTTTGCAATCTGATTGTAAATAGGTTCATCCAAAAATTATTTAATATGCAGTAAAATATGTAGGTATTTGACTTTACTATATATTCCAGACTCTGTGAAGTGGCACATTAACTAATGATACCCTAAAGGTTACAATTTTATTGTATGATGTTAACCAGTCCAATATGTATTAGGTAGTTTCAGTTTCTAATATATATTGAGCAGTAGTCTTTTGATTATATATTTATTCCTTGATTTCTCCTCTGGAACAGCAGACTTACCATCTTACTTGTCCTACTATTTAAAATAAAAGAAAATATTTTGCATGTGTTTATTAAATAATTGTATGCCTCATATTTTTTTAACTTTAGGAACATTATTTCATAATAAAATAAACATCCATTTGGAAAGAATATAATGAGTAGGGACTATGTATTTCTTCCTAATATTTGCCACATTCCTATCCTAGTATCTTCTCTTAATCAGATCCGCTTACTCTTAAGCCTTTGGTTAACAACACCTATCGTTATATTCCTCAGTTCTTTTTCAAATAGAACAAATTCTATCTTTCCAGTTTTATTTTCCCGTTTTCAGTTCTTTTGAATATTTTTCTGAGCTTATGGTAAACATCTTAGAATTTAGTCAAAATCAGGGTACTAAATAAATTACCAAGGTTACTCTAAACCTGTAGTTTAAAATTTATTAGTACTTCCTAATATTTTCCAATACCATGTTTAGATATGTTATCTAATGCAAGTCATCTAAGACCAAGTAAGATCATTACTTTGCCGACAAAGGTCTGTATAGTCAAAGCTGTTGTTTTTCCAGTAGTTGTGTATGGATGTGAGAGCTGGACAATAAAAAAGGCTGAGTGCCAAAGAATTGATGCCTTTGAACTGTGGTGCTAGAGAAAACTCTGAAGAGTCCCTTGGACTGTAAGATCAAGCCAGTCAATCCTGCTGGTGCTGCTGCTGCTAAGTCGCTTCAGTCATGTCCAACTCTGTGCGACCCCATAGACAGCAGCCCACCAGGCTCCCCCGTCCCTGGGATCCTCCAGGCAAGAACACTGGAGTGGGTTGCCATTTCCTTCTCCAATGCAGGAAAGTGAAAAGTCAAAGTGAAGTTGCTCAGTCGTGTCCAACTCTTAGCGACCCCATGGACTGCAGCCTACCAGGCTCCTCCATCCATGGGATTTTCCAGGCAAGAATACTGGAGTGGGGTGCCATTGCCTTCTCCGCCAGTCAATCCTAAAGGAAATCAAACCTGAATATTTATTGGAAGAAGTAATACTGAAGCTTAGGTTCCAATACTTTGGCCACCTGATGCAAAGAGCTGACTCATTGGAAATGACCTTGATGATGGGCAAGATTGGAGGTAGGAGGAGAAGGGGACAACAGAGTATGAGATGGTTGGACAGCGTCACCAACACAATGGACATGAGTTTGAGCAAACTCTGGGAAATAGTGAAGGACTGGAAAGCCTGACATGCTGCAATCCATGGTGTTGCAAAGAGTTGGACATGACTGAGTGACTGACCGAACAACAGCAAAGATCAAATGACGGTATAGACACACTAGTAATAAAAGACCGTAACTTAAAGATAAGTCAAATTTGGATATTTAAAAACTCTCACAGGGTATAGGTTCTTACACTATATAGATACAGAGTTCTTAGATTGTAGACCTAACGTGCTATTTTGTGAAACAAACTTCTCTAGTGTTAAAGTGTTAGTCACTAAGTCATGTATGAGTCTTTGAACCCCATTGACTGTAGCCCACCAGGCTCCTCTGCCCATAGGACTCTCCAGGCAAGAATACTGGAATGGGTTGCCATGCCCTCTTCCAGGGGATCTTCCAGGTTCAGGGATTGAATCCTGGTCTGCTGCATTGCAGGCAAATTGTTTTCCATTTGAATTTCTAGGGAAGTCCCAATTTCTCTAATCCTAAATGTGTTAAAAGTATAAAGATGATTACAAATTCTTCCTCCCCAGTTTATAATTTTGTCAGCATCTGTTATTCGAAGATGTGGTTGATATACAATAACGTACTTGTTTAATGTATACAATTTGATGAGTTTGTACTTATGCTACATCAGTGAAACCATTACCACAGTCAAGGTAGAGGACAATCCATTCGAACTTTATTTTCAAGTAAAGGATACTGAATGTTTGTGTAGAATTTGGATTTTTTTTTTTTTTCCAAAATCTAAAGCTTAACATTCAGAAAAGTAAGATCATGCCATCCGGTCCAAACCCTTCATGGCAAATAAATGGGAAAACAGTGGAAACAGTGGCTGAATTTATTTTTTGGGGCTCCAAAATCACTGCAGATGGAGACTGCATCCATGAAATTAAAAGATCCTCACTCCTTGGAAGGAATGTTATGACCCACCTAGATAGCATATTGAAAAGCAGAGACATTACTTTGCCAACAAAGGTCTGTCTACTCAGGCTATGGTTTCTCCAGTAGTCATGTATGAATGTGAGAGTTGGACTATAAAGAAAGCTGAGTGCCTAAGAATTGATGCTTTTGAACTGTGGTGTTGGAGAAGACTCTTGAGAGTCCCTTGGACTGTAAGGAGGTACAACCAGTCCTTCCTAAAGGAGATCAGTCCTGGGTGTTCATTGGAAGGACTGATGTTGAAACTGAAACTCCAATACTTTGGCCACCTGATGCAAAGAGCTGACTCATTTGAAAAGACTCTGATGCTCGGAAAGATTGAGGGCAGGAGGAGAAGTGTATTACAGAGGATAAGATGGTTGGATGACATCACCAACTCAATGGACATGATGAGTTTGGGTAAACTCTGGGAGTTCGTAATGGATAGGGAGGCCTGGCGTGCTGCAGTCCATGGGGTTGCAAAGAGTCAGACATGACTGAGTGACTGAACTGAACTGAAAACCTGATGCAGTATCCTCTATATTGGATTCCTTCCGAATTTTAAAAAATATGAGTCTAACTTGCCTACTTTTAAAGATTCTGAAGTAATAATAAAGCAGGGAATTTGTTATACCACTCTATTTATTCTTCATTCTAAGCTAAAACAAATTTACTAAAAACCCTCAATCTTTTTAACAGTTATGCCAGAAAATATTAATTTCAGAAATATTTGTTTTTCTAAAAAAAATTCTCTATATATTTAAATCCTGTAAGCTGTTTTCACTGTTTCAGACACTGCATATTCAACCTTCTAATTTCCTCCTTATATTAATATCTATTCTTTGTTACTTATGGCATCTTCAAGAATATGTCTCATTATGTTTCTTAGCTATAAAGAACGTTTTATTATTTTTTATTTTAGGTTTGATATACTGGTGATAAATTCACTTTGATTTTTTTCTGGAAAATTCTGTTTTACTTTTTAAAAGTTTGGTATATAACACATTACAATGAGGGCACATCACCAGGTCTTCCTGTTTCCCACAGCACTGATAAGAGTCTCTTGTATACAGGTTTTTTTTTTTTTTTTTTAAAACATATATATATATGTTACTTGTGATAATATACCTAAGATTTTAATTGCTGATCATGCAGTGTATTTTACAAAGTGCATGTACCAATTACATTCCTGTGGAGAGTGTATAAGAATTTCAGTTTTTCGCCATCTCATTTGGACTCTTTGTGGGTGCCTACATGTGTGTTTGTAGTCATATGTTGTTTTCATATACTTACTTCCCAAATATATATTTATTTGGCCAGACCATGCATGAGGCATGCAGGATCTTAGTTCCCTGACCAGGGATTGAACCCTGGGCCCTCAGCAATGAAATCACAGAGTCTTAATCACTGGACCACCAGGGAAGTCCCAAAATATCTATTTATGTAAGGTACATGTTTAAGATATTTTGCTCATTTTCTTTGCTTTTCAAATCAGTTTTATTTAGATATAAATTATATACAATGAAATGCATTCATTTTAACTGTAAATTTTGAGAAATTTTGAAAAATACAGCCATCCAAGTAATTACCACACCACAAGATATATAATGTCTCCCAAATCCCCAAAGCATTCCCTCATCAGTATATAGCTCACTTTGATCTCATTTGATCATTGACCTGCTTTTTGTCAGTACAGGTTTGTCTTTCCCTTTCTGGAGTGTTAAATTTAGGGAACACAGCATGTACTGTTTTGTGTCTGATAACTTTCACTCAGCATAATCTTTCTGAAATTTTCTATTTTATTTGTCTTAGCAGTTTATATCTTTGCACAGTTGAGTGTTTTGTTTTTTTTTTTTACTATTTTTATTTATTTATTTATTTTCTTTTTTTAAAATATAAATTTATTTATTTTAATCAAAGGCTAATTACTTTACAATATTGTACTGGTATTGCCATACATCAACATGAATCCGCCACGAGTGTGCACACGTTCCCCATCCTGAACCCCCCTTTTTAAATTGTATGAATAAACTAAAATATGCTTCTCTGTTTATTTTTAAACAAGTATTTGACATATTTGAAACTCTGAGCTCTATGAGTTAAATGGCTACAAAAAATTATGTATATCATTTTGGGGGATGTCGATTTCCATTTTTCTTAGGTAAATAGGAGAGTAATAGCTGAGATGTACGGTAACTATGTTTAACTTTTTAAGAACTTGCCAGAATGTTTTCCCAAGCAGTTGTTTCACTTCACATATGCCCACCAGCACTGAATGATAGTTCCAGTTGTTCTCTGTGCTTGTGACTTACATTGTCAGCATATATTGTGACAATTGTGGCCATTAGAGTGAATATTTGACTCATTTCAATTTTAATATTCTAATGATAATGATTTTGAGCTTCTTTCCAAGTTCCTATTGATTATTCTTATATGCCAAAGAATGCTCAAACTACCGCACAATTGCACTCATCTCACACGCTAGTAAAGTAATGCTCAAAATTCTCCAAGACAGGCTTCAACAATACGCAAACCATGAACTTCCTGATGTTCAAGCCGGTTTTAGAAGAGGCAGAGGAACCAGATATCAAATTGCCAACATCCGCTGGATCATTGAAAAAGCAAGAGAGTTCCAGAAAAAACATCTATTTCTGCTTTATTGCCAAAGCCTTTGACTGTGTGGATCAAAATAAACTGTGGAAAATTCTGAAAGAGATGGGAATACCAGACCACCTGATCTGCCTCTTGATAAATTTGTATGCAGGTCAGGAAGCAACAGCTAGAACTGGACATGGAACAACAGACTGGTTCCAAATAGGAAAAGGAGTACATCAAGGCTGTATATTGTCACCCTGCTTATTTAACTTATTTGCAGAGTACATCATGAGAAATGCTGGACTGGAAGAAGCACAAGCTGGAATCAAGATTGCTGGGAGAAATATCAATAACCTCAGATATGCAGATGACACCACCCTTATGGCAGAAAGTGAAGAGGAACTCAAAAGCCTTTTGATGAAAGTGAAAGTGGAGAGTGAAAAAGTTGGCTTAAAGCTCAACATTCAGAAAACGAAGATCATGGCATCCGGTCCCATCACTTCATGGGAAATAGATGGGGAAACAGTGGAAACAGTGTCAGACTTTATTTTTGGGGGCTCCAAAATCACTGTAGATGGTGACTGCAGCCATGAAATTAAAAGACGCTTATTCCTTAGAAGGAAAGTTATGACCAACCTAGATAACATGTTGAAAAGCAGAGACATTACTTTGCCAACAAAGGTTCGTCTAGTCAAGGCTATGGTTTTTCTTGTGGTCATGTATGGATGTGAGTGTTGGACTGTGAAGAAGGCTGAGTGCTGAAGAACTGATGCTTTTGAACTGTGGTGTTGGAGAAGACTCTTGATAGTCGCTTGGACTGCAAGGAGATCCAACCAGTCCATTCTGAAGGAGATCAGCCCTGGGATTTCTTTGGAAGGAATGATGCTAAAGCTGAAACTCCAGTACTTTGGCCACCTCATGCGAAGAGCTGACTCATTGGAAAAGACTCTGATGCTGGGAGGTATTGGAGGCAGGAGGAGAAAGGGATGACAGAGGATGAGATGGCTGGATGGCATCACTGACTCGATGGATGTGAGTCTCAGTGAACTCTGGGAGTTGGTGATGGACAGGGAGGCCTGGCATGCTGCGATTCATGGGGTTGCAAAAAGTCGGACACGACTGAGCGACTGATCTGATCTGATCTGATTGACTATTCATGTGATTCCTTTATGAAGTGTCTATTAAGTTTTCTTGTCATTTTTATTTGGTAATTATCATTTACCTGGTAATTATAATTTATCCGGTAAACATAGTGCTGGCTTAAACTCATCATTCAAAAAACTAAGAGCATGGCATCCGGTCCCATCACTTCATGCATATAGATGGGGAAACAGTGAAAATCGTGACAGATTCATTTTCTTGGGCTCCAAAATCACTGTGCCATGAAATTAAAATCTGTAGCCATGAAATTCAAAGATACTTGCTTCTTGGAAGAAAAGCTATGACAAATCTAAACAGTGTGCTAAAAAGCAGAGACATCACTTTGTCAACAAATGTCTGGATAGTCAAAGCTATGGTTTTTCTAGTAGTTATGTGACATAAGAGTTGCATCATAAAGAAAGTTGATTTTTGCTATGGTCTCTTTTGTTTCTTTTGCATTTATTTCTGCTCTAATTTTTAAGATTTCTTTCCTTCTACTAACCCTGGGGTTCTTCATTTCTTCCTTTTCTAGTTGCTTTAGGTGTAGCGTTAGGTTATTTATTTGACTTTTTTCTTGTTTCTTGAGGTGTGCCTGTATTGCTATGAACTTTCCCCTTAGGACTGCTTTTACCGTGTCCCACAGGTTTTGGATTGTTGTGTTTTCATTTTCATTCATTTCCATGCAAATTTTGATTTCTTTTTTGATTTCTTCTGTGATTTGTTGGTTATTCAGCAGCGTGTTGTTCAGCCTCCATATGTTGGATTTTTTAATAGTTTTTCTCCTGTAATTGAGATCTAATCTTACTGCATTGTGGTCAGAAAAGATGCTTGGAATGATTTCTATTTTTTTGAATTTACCAAGGCTAGCTTTATGGCCCAGGATGTGATCTATCCTGGAGAAGGTTCCATGTGCGCTTGAGAAGAAGGTGAAATTCATTGTTTTGGGATGAAATGTCCTATAGATATCAATTAGGTCTAACTGGTCTATTGTATCGTTTAAAGTTTGTGTTTCCTTGTTAATTTTCTGTTTAGTTGATCTATCCATAGGTGTGAGTGGGGTATTAAAGTCTCCCACTATTATTGTGTTATTGTTAATTTCTTCTTTCATACTTGTTAGCATTTGTCTTACATACTGCGGTGCTCCCGTGTTGGGTGCATATATATTTATAATTGTTATATCTTCTTCTTGGATTGATCCTTTGATCATTATGTAGTGACCATCTTTGTCTCTTTTCACAGTCTTGTGTTTTAAAGTCTATTTTATCTGATATGAGTATTGCTACTCCTGCTTTCTTTTGGTCCCTATTTGCATGGAAAATCTTTTTCCAGCCCTTCACTTTCAGTCTGTATGTGTCCCCTGTTTTGAGGTGGGTCTCTTGTAGACAACATATGCAGGGGTCTTGTTTTTGTATCCATTCAGCCAGTCTTTGTCTTTTGGTTGGGGCATTCAACCCATTTACGTTTAAGGTAATTACTGATAAGTATGACCCCGTTGCCATTTACTTTATTGTTTTGGGTTCGAATTTATACACCATTTTTGTGTTTCCTGTCTAGAGAATATCCTTTAGTATTTGTTGGAGAGCTGGTTTGGTGGTGCAGAATTCTCTCAGCTTTTGCTTGTCTGAAAAGCTTTTGATTTCTCCTTCATACTTGAATGAGATCCTTGCTGGGTACAATAATCTGGGCTGTAGGTTATTTTCTTTCATCATTTTAAGTATGTCTTGCCATTCCCTCCTGGCTTGAAGAGTTTCTATTGAAAGATCAGCTGTTATCCTTATGGGAATTCCCTTGTGTGTTATTTGTTGTTTTTCCCTTGCTGCTTTTAATATTTGTTCAAAAGAGACCATAGCAAAAATCAACAAAACCAAAAGCTGGTTCTTTGAAAGGATAAATAAAATCGACAAAGCATTAGCCAGACTCATCAAGAAACAAAGGGAGAAAAATCAAATCAATAAAATTAGAAATGAAAATGGAGAGATCACAACAGACAACACAGAAATACAAAGGATCATAAGAGAGTACTATCAACAATTATATGCCAATAAAATGGACAACGAGGAAGAAATGGACAAATTCTTAGAAAAGTACAACTTTCCAAAACTCGATCAGGAAGAAATAGAAAAGCTTAACAGACCCATCACAAGCACGGAGATTGAAACTGTAATAAAAAATCTTCCAGCAAACAAAAGCCCAGGTCCAGACGGCTTCACAGCTGAATTCTACCAAAAATTTAGAGAAGAGCTAACACCTATCCTGCTCAAACTCTTCCAGAAAATTGCAGAGGATGGTAAACTTCCAAACTCATTCTATGAGGCCACCATCACCCTAATACCAAAACCTGACAAAGATCCCAAAAAAAAAGAAAACTACAGGCCAATATCACTGATGAACATAGATGCAAAAATCCTTAACAAAATTCTAGCAATCAGAATCCAACAACACATTAAAAAGATCATACACCATGACCAAGTGGGCTTTATCCCAGGGATGCAAGGATTCTTCAATATCCGCAAATCAATCAATGTAATACACCACATTAACAAACTGAAAAATAAAAACCATATGATTATCTCAATACATGCAGAGAAAGCCTTTGACAAAATTCAACATCCATTTATGATCAAAACTCTCCAGAAAGCAGGAATAGAAGGAACATGCCTCAACATAATAAAAGCTATATATGACAAACCCACAGCAAACATTATCCTCAATGGTGAAAAATTGAAAGCATTTCCTCTAAAGTCAGGAACAAGACAAGGCTGCCCACTTTCACCATTACTATTCAACATAGTTTTGGAAGTTTTGGCCACAGCAATCAGAACAGAAAAAGAAATAAAAGGAATCCAAATTGGAAAAGAAGAAGTAAAGCTCTCACTGTTTGCAGATGACATGATCCTCTACATAGAAAACCCTAAAGACTCCACCAGAAAATTACTAGAACTAATCAATGACTATAGTAAAGGTGCAGGATATAAAATCAACACACAGAAATCCCTTGCATTCCTATACACTAATAATGAGAAAACAGAAAGAGAAATTAAGGAAACAATTCCATTCACCATTGCAACGGAAAGAATAAAATACTTAGGAATATATCTACCTAAAGAATCTAAAGACCTATATATAGAAAACTATAAAACACTAGTGAAAGAAATCAAAGAGGACACTAACAGATGGAGAAATATACCATGTTCATGGATTGGAAGAATCAATGTAGTGAAAATGAGTATACTACCCAAAGCAATCTATAGATTCAATGCAATCCCTATCAAGCTACCAACAGCATTCTTCACAGAGCTAGAACAAATAATTTCACAATTTGTATGGAAAAACAAAAAACCTCGAATAGCCAAAGCGATCTTGAGAAAGAAGAATGGAACTGGAGGAATCAACCTACCTGACTTCAGGCTCTACTACAAAGCCACAGTTATCAAGACAGTATGGTACTGGCACAAAGACAGAAATATAGATCAATGGAACAAAATAGAAAGCCCAGAGATAAATCCACGCACATATGGACACCTTATCTTCGACAAAGGAGGCAAGAATATACAATGGATTAAAGACAATCTCTTTAACAAGTGGTGCTGGGAACTCTGGTCAACCACTTGTAAAAGAATGAAACTAGAACACTTTCTAACACCATACACAAAAATAAACTCAAAATGGATTAAAGATCTAAACGTAAGACCAGAAACTATAAAACTCCTAGAGGAGAACATAGGCAAAACACTCTCTGACATACATCACAGCAGGATCCTCTATGACCCACCTCCCAGAATATTGGAAATAAAAGCAAAAATAAACAAATGGGACCTAATTAACCTTAAAAGCTTCTGCAAATCAAAGGAAACTATTAGCAAG
The DNA here is from genome assembly GCF_029407905.1 of Bubalus kerabau. Taxonomy (NCBI): domain Eukaryota; kingdom Metazoa; phylum Chordata; class Mammalia; order Artiodactyla; family Bovidae; genus Bubalus; species Bubalus kerabau. The sequence goes on along the minus strand of NC_073624.1, from coordinate 63,565,701 downwards.
GTGAAAAGACAGCCTTCAGAATTGGAGAAGATAATAGCAAATGAAGCAACTGACAAACAACTAATCTCGCGAATATACAAGCAACTCCTACAGCTCAACTCCAGAAAAATAAATGACCCAATCAAAAAATGGGCCAAAGAACTAAATAGACATTTCTCCAAAGAAGACATACAGATGGCTAACAAACACATGAAAAGATGCTCAACATCACTCATTATCAGAGAAATGCAAATCAAAACCACTATGAGGTACCATTTCACACCAGTCAGAATGGCTGCGATCCAAAAGTCTACAAGTAATAAATGCAAAAAGAATACATTTGAATCAGTTCTAATGAGGTGGATGAAACTGGAGCCTATTATACAGAGTGAAGTAAGCCAGAAAGAAAAACACCAATACAGTATACTAACGCATATATATGGAATTTAGAAAGATGGTAACAATAACCCTGTGTACGAGACAGCAAAAGAGACACTGATGTATAGAACAGTCTTATGGACTCTGTGGGAGAGGGAGAGGGTGGGAAGATTTGGGAGAATGGCATTTAAACATGTAAAATATCATGTATGAAATGAGTTGCCAGTCCAGGTTCGATGCACGATACTGGATGCTTGGGGCTGGTGCACTGGGACGACCCAGAGGGATGGAATGGGGAGGGAGGAGGGAGGAGGGTTCAGGATGGGGAACACATGTATACCTGTGGCGGATTCATTTTGATATTTGGCAAATCTAATACAGTTATGTAAAGTTTAAAAATAAAATAAAATTAAAAAAAAATAATAAATAAATAAATAAAACCAGCTTGAAAAAAAAAAAAAAATAAAGAAAGTTGAAGAATTAATGCTTTTGAACTGTGGTTCTGGAGGAGACTCTTAAGAGTCCCTTGGACTGCATGGAGGTCAAACCAGTCAGTCCTAAAGGAAATAAACCATGAAAATTCACTGGAAGTATTGATGCTGAAGCTGAAGCTCCAACACTTTGGCCACCTGATGCAAAGAGTTGACTCATTTGAAAAGGCCGTGATGCTGGGAAGGATTGAAGGCAAGAAGAGAAGGGGGCTATGGAGGATGAGGTGGTTGAATGGCATTAATGACTCAGTGGACATGGGTTTGAGTCAACTCCAGGAGATGGTGAAGAACAGGGAAGCCTAGCATGGTACAGTCCATGGGGTCACAGAGCTGGACACAACTGAGTGACTGAACAAAAACAACAACAATTATCACTGAGGTTTGATAACAAATTTTTAAAGATGTTTGCATGTGTCATCATAAGGAGTGTTGATCTACAATTTTATTCTTGTAATTTCTTGGCCTGGTATTTGTATCAAGTTTATATGGATTTCATAAAGATTGAAAAGTGTTATCTTTTGTGTGTTCTGTAATAATTTGCATAGAATGTGTTATTTGTCTTTTGATAGTATTCATCCACATGATTTTGAGTCAACATGATTTTGGAGTTTTCTTTGTGAAAAGATTTTTAAATTTTAATTTAATTTCTGAAACAGAAAGAAAGGTACTAAAAGAAAGATTCTCTATTTATTTTCGAGTTAGGTTTGTAATATTTATCTTTCAAGTAACTTTTATATTTCACCTAAGATGTTAAAAATATTGGTTTAACATTGCCAATAATCATCTCTTATTGATATGTTAACATGTGGAAGCTCAACAGACTGACAATAACTAGACATATTGTGGTAATGATGGTGATGATTTTATCATGTATAAAAATATGGAGTCACTGTGCATTTGAAGGAAATAAATAGTGTATATCAATTATAATTCTAAAACAGGAAAGACTTCTCTATGCCAATAATATAAAATTACTGGGAATATAATTTTAAAGAAGCAAAAGGAATGACTTAAACATGGCAGGTCTGGTTAAAGAATTACAAGTGATATATTTTGTTCTTCATAGAGCAATTGTTCAATAATTAGTTCTTCAGTATATGAATGGAAGGGAAAATTAATGATTAAGTGGCTCTGAAGTCAACCTGATTGGTCTACAAGCTAAAAAAAATATGAAATTCTCTCTTAAATTTGTGAAAATGAGATATATGTGAACTTTTTGAGCTCGCCTATTGACAGATACTTTTACTATCTTAAGAGAAATGCAATTTTTTTGAGTGAGCCATCAAAGGCTTGTTTAACTTGCTTATTCCTCAGAGTATATATAAAAGGATTCAACATTGGTGATATGGAAGAAATAAGCAGTGATACACCTTTGTTAATATTTACCTCTTCTTTTGCAGATGGTTTGATATAGATGAAGATGCAACTGCCATAAGAGATGGAAAGTACAATCATGTGGGAAGAACATGTAGAAAAAGCTTTTTTTCTTTGTTGAAGAGAAGGGAATTTTAGAATTGTCCTTATAATGTAAATGTAGGAGAGAACTACACAAAGAAGAGTGATGATGAGGATCAGTACGGAGCAGGCTATAACCATCTGCTCAATTAACCATGTGTCTGAGCATGAGATCTTCAGGAGAGGTGACACATCACAGGCAAAATGATCAATGATGTTTGAATCACAGAATTCCAGATGAAAATCTAAGCTGAGTGGTGGGAGGATAGTCATAAGTGCTGCCATCCAGCAGCAGATGACCATTGTTTTGCACAGTTTGTTGCTCATGATCATCATATAATGTAAGGGTTTGCAGATGGCCACGTAACGATCATACGACATGGTTGCCAAGAGAAAAAATTCAGTTACCCCAAAGAGATCAGTTAAAAATAGTTGTATGAAACATGCCTTATAGGTAATCACTCTATCCCCAGTTGATAGATTGTAGAGGAATCTTGGAATACAGGTGGTTGTAAACAAGATTTCTAAGAAAGAGAAATTTTGGAGAAAAAAATACATGGGTGTTTTAAGGTGGGGATCTGTCAGGGTTAGGGTAATAATGGTCAGATTTCCAGATATACTCAAAATGTAGGTGATAAATAGAAAAATAAAGAGTAAAATCTGCAACTGAGGATCATCTGTCAGTCCCAGAAGGATGAATACTGTTACTGTGGTGTGATTTCTCATTATTGACTCCTGGATTTTGCCAAACCTACCTGTAAATGTCAGAGAGATTTGAACTGCAGAATTCAATGATGAAAACTGCCAATGATGAGAACTCTCTTGCTTATTTGACTCATCCAACATCCACGGGCTTTACTTGTTGATCTAAGGAATACATTTCTTGTTTTACATGAGCTGAATTTCCCCATCTACGTGTACCTAATGATCAAATGAAACTTTTAAATATGTTTTAATTGCTGATTTACAGCCTAACTTTTCTTTTAGTAAACTCCCAAATTAATTTATAATTAATTAAGCATTTAACTTTTAGCCTGGGTGGTATATTAATTACATTAATTTTTCATTTTGTATATTATAGATATTTTTATACGGCCAAATGTTTCCTTTAACTCATAAGGTAAATTAAAAAAATATTAACTTCAATTTCATTCCTTTGCTTTATAATTTGGGAAATGTTAAAATCCTAAAATAAAATTTTGTGTGCTCACTCAGTCGTGTCTGACTCTTTGTGACCCTAGGGACTGTAGCCCACCAGGATTCTCTGTCCATGGAATTTTCCAGGCAAGAATACTGGAATGCCTTTCCATTTCCTCCTCAAGGAGATATTCCTGGCCCAGGGACTGACCCTACATCTCTGTGTCTCCTGCATTGGCAGGCAGGTTCTTTACCACTGTGCCACCTGGGATTTTAAACTTTCAGTTTTATCTAAAACATAAATTTTGCTTTCTAAAGATTGATAATTCATTATAATGGCAAAACATATCTTTATTCTAAAGCATTTACATTTGTAATCTTAAGTTTAAAGTGTAAGATAAACTACCTGTATCTTGAATCTTCTCATTGGATAACACTGTGTAGTACAATCTGCCTATTTTGTTACACTGTTCATCACATTGTGAGGTAATGCTGAGTGCAATGAATGAACTGCTGAAGGATGTAAAAGGTGTACTTTGATGATTTCATTTAACACTCAGATTGAAGCACATTTACATGCTCTATTATGGTTAAAAAGTCAATACAAAACTTGATGAATATCCTCATCAAGAAACTCTCTTTACTCCATTTTCATTTCTTTCAAGTACACATTTTTGCCTTTACTTTTTCCTGTTGCATTTTTTCTCAGACACTTACTGTCTAGATTTGAACCTCAATAGACATTATAAAGCACCCCATCATGTATCTTCCTGGGACTTACTTCAATCTAAGTCATATATCCATATAATTAAATATAATCATAATACTACATGCCTTAGGAAGCATCACTATGAACAAAGCTAGTGGAGGTGATGGAATTCCAGTTGAACTATTTCAAATCCTGAATGATGATGCTGTTAAAGCACTGCACTCCATATGACAGGAAATTTGGAAAACTCAGCAGTGGCCACAGCACTGGAAAAAGTTCAGTTTTCATTCCAATCCCAAAGAAAAGCAGTGTCAAAGAATGCTTGAACTACTGCACAATTGCTCTCATCTCACATGCTAACAAAGTAAAGCTCCAAATTTTCCAAGCCAGGCTTCAACAGTACGTGAACCATGAGATTCCAGATGTTCAAGCTGTATTTAGAAAAGGCAGAGGAACCAGATATCAAATTGCCAACATGCATTAGGTCATATAAAAAGCAAGAGAGTTCCAGTAAAAACATCTGCTTCTGCTTTATTGATTATGCCAAAGCCTTTGACTGTTTAGATCATGACAAACTGTAGAAAATTCTTCAAGAGATAGGAATACCAGACTACCATACCTGCCTCCTGAGAAGTCTGTATGCAGGTCAAGAAGCAACAGTTAGAACCAGACATGGAATGACAGACTGGTTCCATATTGGGAAGGAGTGTGTCAAGGCTGTATACTGTTGCACTGCTTATTTAACTTATATGCAGTGTACATCATGCGAAATGCCAGGCTGGATGAAGCACAATCCACAAACAAGATTGCCGAAGAAGTATCAATAACCTCAGATATGCAGATGACATCACATTTATGGCAGAAAGAGAAGAGGAACTAGAGAGCCTCTTGATGAAAGTGAAAGAGGAGAGTGATAAAGCTGGCTTAAACCTCAACATTCAAAAAACAAAGATCATGGCTTCTGGTCCCCTCACTCCATGGCAGATAGATGGAGAAACAATGGAAACAGTGATAGACTTTATTTTCTTGGGCTTCAAAAGTAATGCAGATGGTGACTGCAGTCATGAAATTAAAAGATGCTTGCTCCTTGTAAGAAAGGTTTTGACCAATCTAGACAGCATATTAAAAATCAGAGACATTACATTGCCGACAAAGGTCCATATAATTAAAGTTATGGTTTTTCCAGTATCATGTATGAATGTGAGTGTTGGACCAAAAAGAAAGCTGAGTGCCGAAGAATTGATGCTTTTGAACTGTGGTGTTGGAGAAGACTCTTGAGAGTTCCTTGGACTGCAAGGAGATCCAACCGGTTAATCCTAAAGGAAGTCAGTCCTGAATATTTATTGGAAGGACTGATGCTGAAGCTGAAACTCCAATACTTTGGCCACCTGATACAAAGAACTGACTCACTGGAAATGACCCAGTTGCTAGAAAAGATTGAAGGCAGGAGGAGAAGGGGACCCCAGAGGATGAGATGGTTGGATATTATCACCATCTTGATGGACATGAGTTTGAGTAAGGTCCAGAAGTTGGTAATGGACACTGATGCCTGGCATGGTGGAGTTCAGTTCTGTTTAGTTGCTCAGTCATGTCTGACTCTTTGTGACCCCATGGACTGCAGCACACCAGGTTTCCCTGTCCATCACCAACTCCTGGAGTTTACTCAAACTCATGTTCATTGAGTCGTGATGCCATCCAACCATCTCATCCTCTGTTGTTCCCTTCTCCTCCTGCCTTCAATCTTTTCTAGCATCCGGGTGTTTTATAATGAGTCAGTTCTTTGCATCAGGTGGCCAAAGTATTGGAGTTTCAGCTTCAACATCAGTCCTTCCAATGAATATTCAGGATTGATTTCCTTTAGGATGGACTGGTTGGATCTCCATGCAGTCCAAGGGACTCTCAAGTGTCTTCTCCAACACCACAGTTTAAAAGCATTAATCTAAGGCACTCAGCTTTCTTTACAGGCCAACTCTCACATCCATACATGACTACTGGAAAAACCATAACCCTGACTAGATGGATCTTTGTTGGCAAATAATGGCTCTGATTTTTAATATGCTGTCTAGCTTGGTCACAACTTTTCTTCCAAGGAGTAAGTGTGCGGCAGTCCAAGGGGTCATAAAAAGTTGGACACAACTGAGCAACTGAATTGAACTGAATTGATAATACTATATACTTATGTTTCTTTCTATTCTCCATGCAATTGTCTATTACATATGTTAGCTATATAATAGAACATCTTATGTAGTAGGAGATATATTAAGGTGTTAGTCACTCAGTCATATCCGACTGTTTGAAACCCCATCAACTGTAACCCACCAGGCACCACTGTCCATGGGATTCTCCAAGCAAGAATACTGGAGTGGGTTGCCATTTCCTTATCCATGGGTATATTAGCTCCACATTAAAAGTGGGAGAACTGAGGCAGAGAGAGACAAAGTTTATTTTCAAGATTTTCTAATATTAAGTAGCCACACAGAGCAACTCCAGAGTCCCAGGCTTGAATCGTTGCATTCTGATCATTGATGCACGTTTACCTGAATATCTTGGTTTCATGAACAGTATTTGTATTGCTATTTTTTAAAAAAGATAGTACTACTATAATATTTATTGTCAAACAAAGGTAACTTGAGAAACAAAGAGGGGCGGTTATAATAATTGTGTTGCTACAACTGGTATAAATGGGCTATTTAGAACAAAAACTAAATGTATGCCACTCAGTTTATATGCAACCACTGAGTTCATCTATAATATCAGAACTGATGGAGATTACAAAGTTCAACTGGCTAATTTTCCATTTTATTCTTTTTCCTGTTAGTGTGTTGATTCTTCCATGTTTGCTCAATATTTATCTCCAGAAATACTAAGGCTGAAGACAAAGGATCATATTATTCTGGGTTAAGATCAATCTAGGTGAGAGTTATTTTTCATATGTCCTCCATTTGATAGATTATATAGGTTTCTAAGGACAGAAATGATATGGACCTAACAGAAGCAGAAGATATTAAGAAGAGATGGCAAGAATACACAGAAGAACTATACAAAAAAGACCTTCACAACCCAGATAATCACGATTGTGTGATCACTGACCTAGAGCCAGACATCCTGGAATGTGAAGTCAAGTGGCCCTTAGAAAGCATCACTATGAACAAAGCTAGTGGAGGTGATGGAATTCCAGTTGAGCTATTCCAAATCCTGAAAGATGATGCTGTGAAAGTGCTGCACTCAATATGCCAGCAAATTTGGAAAACTCAGCAGTGGCCAAGGGACTGGAAAAGGTCAGTTTTCATTCCAATCCCAAAGAAAGGCAATGCCAAAGAATATTCAAACTACCACACAATTGCAGTCATCTCCCACACTAGTAAAGTAATGCTCAAAATTCTCCAAGCCAGGCTTCAGCAGTATGTGAACCATGAACTTCCAGATATTCAAGCTGGTTTTAGAAAAGGCAGAGGAACTAGAGATCAAATTGCCAACATCTGTGGGATCATGGAAAAAACAAGACAGTTCCAGAAAAAAACATCTATTTCTGCTTTATTGACTATGCCAAAGCCTTTGACTGTGTGGATCACAATAAACTGTGGAAAATTCTGAAAGAGAAGGGAATACCAGACCACCTGATCTGCCTCTTGAGAAACCTATATGCAGGTCAGGAAGCAACAGTTAGAACTTGACATGGAACAACAGACTGGTTCCAAATTGGAAAAGGAGTATGTCAAGGCTGTATATTGTCACCCTGTTTATTTAACTTATATGCAGAGTACATCATGAGAAACGCTGGGCTGAAGGAAGCACAAGCAGGAATCAAGATTGCTGGGAGAAATATCAGTAACCTCAGATATGCAGATGACACCACCCTTATGGCAGAAAGTGAAGAGGAACCAAGAAGCCTCTTGATGAAAGTGAAAAAGGAGAATGAAAAAGTTGGCTTAAAGCTCAACATTCAGAAAAGGAAGATCATGGCATCTGGTCCCATCAATTCATGGCAAATAGATGGGGAAACAGTGCTAGACTTTATTTTATTGGGCTCCAAAGTCACTAAAGATGGTGATTGTCACCATGAAATTAAAAGACGCTTACTCCTTGGAAGGAAAGTTATGACCAACCTAGATAGCATATTCAAAAGCAGAGACATTACTTTGCCAACAAAGGTCCTTCTAGTCAAGGTTATGGTTTTTCCAGTAGTCATGTATGGACGTGAGAGTTGGACTGTGAAGATAGCTGAGGGCTGAAGAATTGATGCTTTTGAACTGTGGTGTTGGAGAAGACTCTTGAAGAGTCCCTTGGACTGCAAGGAGATCCAACGAGTCCATGCTAAAGGAGATCAGTCCTGGGTGCTCATTGGAAGGACTGATGCTAAAGCTGAAACTCCAATACTTTGGCCACCTGATGAGAAGAGTTGGCTGATTGGAAAAGTCCCTGATGCTGGGCAGGATTGGGGGAAGAAGGAGAAGGGGACGACAGAAGATGAGATGGCTGGATGGCATCATCATCGACTCGATGGACATGAGTTTGAGTGAACTCTGGGAGTTGGTGATGGACAGAGAGGCCTGGCGTGCTGTGATTCATGGGGTCGCAAAGCGTTGGACACGACTGAGTGACTGAACTGAATTGAACTGAACTTGCAAGGAATGTCTTTAGTGCTCCAAGTTTTCTTATTTTACTAAATGCAAGATGGATCTTCTGTGAGTAATGCACTTTGTTGTGTTTTTAGAATATTCCTTTCAAAAAGCCTTGAGACATGTACTACCAGAGCATTTTTGATTCTTTTTTTTATTTGATAATTTTCAAAACAGTTTGTTGTTTCCCTAGAATCCCCTACAGAACCAAAGGAATAATAATATATATACATATATATATATAGTCAATATTTATCTTTATATTAGTTTCACCTGTGAAACAGAGCAGGACCGTATGGTGCTTCACCCTTATGTCCTTGACCTGCTTTTTGTTTGTGGAAAAACTTTAGCCAATGAATAAGTTTAATCAGAGAAGTGAGAAAATGAAGAAACAAAGGAAAACAGGCAAAGGAGACCAAATAATAATAGTTCAGTCATTAAGCATTGTGGAGGGCATTTAGTTCCTTCTCTGGGGCTGGGGGTGATATTCTGAGCCATGTCCCATGAGCTGTCTTACAAATACTGAATCTCCACCAGGTGAAGAAGTAACTATATGATGACTAGCCATGTAGCCATGACATAAGCCGCTACATTCTAAGAATTAGCCTCAAGGAAATGGAAACAAACCAACCTTGGAACTGAAGACTAGTTTTACTTAAAACAAGATAATGCTGATCAAATTACTGGTGACCAATATCAATATGACTATTAGAGCTGACTGCTGTTTCTGCCAGTAGCCCCTCTCCTTCAATGTATATAAGCTCTAACTAGTTGATGGTCCGTGAAGTGGACTCCGTCTTTGGACAGGCATCATCATTCCCCCACCCTGTTACTGGCATCCAAAATAAAACAAACTTTTCTCTACCAACATGGCCTATTTAATGTCTTTTGAGTGGAAAGCAGGAAGACCCCATTTCAGTTACAGATGTACAGTAAAACAATTCATTGTTTGTATATATTGTAAAATAATCATCACAAGTCTAACCAACATTCACCACTTTACTTAGTTACCTAAAATACTTTCATTGTGATGAGACCTTTTAATATCTACTGTCTTAGTAAGTTTCAAATATGTAATGCAATGTAATTATCTATAGTCTCCCAGCTGTAAATTACATTTCCAGAACTTATTACTTTATAATTGAAGGTTATATCATTTGAGCCCCTTCATTCATTGTTCCCCTGCCCCCACCCTACCTCTGACAACCACCAATCTATCCTTGTATCTCTGAGCTTGGGGGTTTTTGGTGTGTTTTTGTTTCTGTTTTTTGGAGTCCACATGTATGTGACATCATGTAGTGTTTGTCTTAACTTAGTTTCCAATGCTTTGAGCAAGATCTTTCTCCTTAGTTTAAGCAGCTAAACCCTGTCTTCTGCTACTATAGGTGCAGTGGCTGACAGACCCCATCAAAGGGGGGGGATATTAATTGAGGCCCAGGGTAGGTAAAGTTGGTTGAAAGGCTGATACCCTCTTGAACAGTTTATTGTCATCTGATGGTGCCTGTAGCTCACACTGAGAGTCCCTGTCTTGTTTCCTTCTTTTCATGAATGGAGATCATTACCCAATAGTTCCCCTCATATCTGATTCAGATTTGCTTGGGTCTTGAAATGATCTTATCTTTAGTAATCAATATATTGTTTTTCTCTGAGTCCAGCTGTTCATAGATAAATATTTAATAATGCTGACATATTTAAATTGAAAAATCCTGATTTAAGTATTTAACTTTAACAAAACAAAAATTTAACTTTTAATTAAATTTTTTAAAACAAAAATTTTAATTTTGAAAAAGGTTAAAAAAATTAATAAAATCTCTGCTATTGATATGTGTGTTTGTGTGTGTGTGTGTTATTCCCAAACCAAATCTGCTAATGATTTCTAGGGACCATCATTCTAGAAAGATGACTGTCAGATATTTCCATCAAATACTAACATTAATATTCACCTTATTTGTTGGTTATTTAAGTCTCACACGGGGAGGGTGAGAGATAATTGGGAGATTGAGATTGACATATACACAGTAGTGTATATAAAATAAACAACCAATAAGCACTTACTATATAGCACAGGGAACTCTATTCAATACTCTGTAATGACATATATGGGAAAGGAATCTAAAAAAAAAAGAGGATATATGTATGTGTATAACTGATTCAGGGCTTTCCCAGACTGCTCAGTGATTAAGAATCTGTCTATCAATGTAGGAGACGCAGGAGACATGGATTTGATCCCTAGGTCAGGAAGATCCCCTGCAGGAGGAAATGACAACCCACACCAGTATTCTTGCCTGAAAAATCCCATATAGAGGAGCCTGGCAGGCTATAGTCCATGGGGTTTCGGAAGTGTTGGGCATGATTAAGCCACTGAACACAATGAGCACAGTAACTGATTCACTTTGCTGTACACTCGAAACTAACATGACAATGTAAATTTATACTCCAGTAAAATTTTTAAATATCAACTAAAAAGGTCTGACACTTTGCTTAAAGAGAGAAATCTATCATGACATTCCCCATCCACCTCCCACCTTCTGCCAGAAAACATGTACGCATAGTGTGTAAATAACTGAAGGAGCAAACATTTTCATATTTACCCTGTCACCATGAAGTTATTTCATGGCACCTGTTGACAGTTCATTTGAGGATGCTCATAATGATACACATTCTGAACAGGAATATGCTAGAGGAGACATGTGAATTCTGTTTTTTCAGGGAATCGCATTCAGCTAGGAAATCCCTGAAAATGCCCAGAGCCCTCCTATATCATACAGAGCTCCCTCTGTGAGAGGCCCTGTGCCATTTTACACTGAGAATATATGTTCTCCTCTTGCTAGCTCAAATAAGAAATGTCTTGTCTAAAGGGCTAAACGTAAAACATGGGAGAAAAATTGATTAGGAGTAATTGATATGATGAACTTGTTGGTCAGGAAAACATATTTGGCACCAAATGTTATGGCTAATTAATTCATGTATCCCACCTATAATGAGTCAATAACAAGAGAGTCCGTGGAGACCCGCATTTAAAAGTCATTAAGGAATGTTATAAATATAAGTTTTGGCAATCAACTTTCCACAAGGTAGCAGTGGGAACAGTGTCTTTGAGGACAAGAAAATGCAACAATAGCATTAGACACACTGTGATGGTGCAGGATAATAAATGTCATTTGATAAAATGCTTGATTTTTTTTCACAGCATCTAAGGCAATTAAATAGGCATAACAAGCCTTTATCCACTTTCTTTAAACAACTCATGGATACTATAAAAATATGAACATAAAAAGGAAAAAAAATGACATAGCAATTACCAGCATAAATTATGTTATAAAAGTAGCGTCAGAGATTTTTCCCCTCAACCAAAAGTACATAACTAAATCTGTAAAAACTTGTAATCTACCGTTTACATACTACCTATGGCAATTCTATTTAATTATAAACATATAATTTTTATATGTTTTTATATGAAAATTTTGTTTTCAAAAATGAAAGGCTACCTTTAGGTGAATCCAAGGCAAACTGCACTTGGAATGACTCAGCAAAATAGCACCTGAGAGACACTGTTAACTTCAGGGACAAAGTCTTACATTTATGGCACATGAAAGAGTTTAGCCAAATGATGGGCATTTCATACAGTTGGCCATACCTTGAAATCAGTAGGCATAGAGTGTATACTCCTGTGAGCTGACTTTGAATTATAGGTATACAATTTTGAGAGTTGTAACTAAATGTACTTTTTCAGGGAAGTTTGTAGGGAGATACATACAAGGCACAAGCTGGAATGAAGATTGCCTGGAGAAATATCAATAACCTTAGATATGCAGATGACACCACCCTTATGGCAGAAAGTGAAGAAGAACTAAAGAGCTTCTTGATGAACCTGAAAGAGGAGATTGAAAAAGTTGGCTTAAAAGTCAACATTCAGAAAACTAAGGTCATGGCATCTGGTCCCTTCACTTCATGGCAAATAGATGGGGAAACTGGAAACAGTGGCTGACTTTATTTTTCTGGGCTCCAAAATCACTGCAGATGGTGATTGCAGCCATGAAATTAAAAGACTCTTACTCCTTGGAAGGAAAGTTATGACCAACCTAGACAGCGTGTTCAAAAGCAGAGACATTACTTTGTCAACAATGGTCCATCTAGTCAAGGCTATGGTTTTTCCAGTAGTCATGTATGGATATGAAAGTTGGACTGTAAAGAAAGCTGAGCACCAAAGAATTGGTGCTCTTGAACTGTGGTGTTGGAGAAGACTCTTGAGAGTCCCTTGGACTGCAAGGAGGTCCAACCAGTCCATCCTAAAGAAGATTAGTCCTGAGTGTTCATTAAAAGGACTGATAATGAAGCTGAAACTCTAATACTTTGGCCACCTGATGCGAAGAGCTGACTCATTTGAAAAGACCCTGATGCTGGAAAAGATTGAGGGAAGGAGGAGAAGGGGACAACACAGGATAAGATGGTAGGATGATATCACTGACTCAATGGGCATGAGTTTGGATAAACTCTGGGTGTTGGTGATGGACAGGGAGGCCTGCAGTGCTGCGGTTCATGGGGTCACAAAGAGTCGGGCATGCCTGAGAAACTGAACTGAATATATAGATACACATATATATAAGAAAAACACCTATCAATGTAATGATGAATGCACCTATCAGTGTGATGATGAATGTCACCACCCCACAGATCATAATGATCTGTTCTATGAACCATGTATCTGAGCTTGAGATCTTTAGGAGGGGACCTGCATCACACCCAAAATGATGAATGGCACTGGAGTCACAGAATTCTATCCAGAGACCCATACTGAGTGGTGTGATGACAATCATCAACCCAGAGATTCAGCAGCAGAGCACAAAGATGATGCAGACTCTACTGTTCATGAAGGGGTTTACAGATGGTCACATAGTGGTCACAGGACGTGACTGCCAGAAGAAAAAATGCTGTGACTCCAAAGAGTCCAACAAAAAATATTTGACCAGCACAGGCATTAAGCCCCTGATGGTTCAGATGATAAAGCATCTGCCTGCAATGCAAGAGACCCAGGTTCGATCCCTGGGTTGGGAAGATCCCCTGGAGAAGGGAATGGCAACCCACTCCATTATTCTTGCCTGGAGAACTCCATGGACAGAGGAGCCTGGTGGGCTACAGTACTTGGAGTCTCAAAGAGTTGGACACGACTGAGCAAATTTCACTTCACTTCTTCAGGTGTTAAAAGTAATGGTATTGTTCCCACTTATTATGCTGTACAGGAATCTGGGACTACACACCATTGTAAATGAGACTTCTAAGAAGGCAAAGTTTTTAAAGAAAAAATACATAGGTGTTTTAAGATGAGAATCCATGAATGTGAGAATGATAATGGTCAGATTTCCAGTAACACTCATCACATATGTAAGAAATAAAAAGACAAAAATCAGAACTAGCTGCTGTGGGTCCTCTGTAAATCCCAAGATGAACGTTGTTATGACTGTGATTTCTCATTACCAGCTTTGATGTTTTAGATGATCTACATGTAAAAAGCCAAAGAAAAGTTATCCAAACAGATGAAAAGAAATAATAAGCAAAAAAAAAAAAAAAAAAAGAAATGAAAAAGAGAGAAGATGAATATAATCAAAAGCTGATTCTTGGAGAGGGTGTCTAATATTGATAAACTGTTATTGTGGCTGCTATGGAAAAAAAGAGAAATCATTGCAGATTATACAGATATAAAAACAGAAAAATATCATGTCTCTACAAAGTAGATTTGACAACTTAAATGAATGAATCAATGCTATGAAAGATGCAGTCTATCAAAGCTAGTTCAAGATGAAATATCTAACCTATATATCCCTATCTCTAACATTAAACAGGTACATAAATCATCCAACAAAGAGAACTGTAGCCTCAGAGGGTTTAATTGTATGTTTCAATCTAACACTGAAAAACAGGAAAAATCCTGTATGATACAAATCCTTTCATTACAGTTTTTGAGGGCAAAAATCCAATTTATAACATAGGCCTAGAGACTTCATTTGCCACAGGCCCAAAGACATCCATGATGACATTCAAGAAATGAATTTCTCACATCCTATGAACTATCCAAATTAAAAAAAAAGCAGAGGTTATATATATATTTTACATCAGATCAGATCAGATCAGTCACTCAGTCGTGTCCGATTCTTTGCGACCCCATGAATCGCAGCACGCCAGGCCTCCCTGTCCATCACCAACTCCCGGAGTTCACTGAGACTCACGTCCATTGAGTCAGTGATGCCATCCAGCCATCTCATCCTCTGTCGTCCCCTTCTCCTCCTGCCCCCAATCCCTCCCAGCATCAGAGTCTTTTCTGTTTATATATAAATGTTTGTATGTATCCTTAGGAAATTGATAGGAACTATTTTAATTAGTTTTCCAAGTTTCAGAATAGAAAAATATTGATTTGAGAAATATACACATACTTATATTTTAGTCTGTCATTCAGGCTTCAATTTTTGTTTTCTTCCCACATAGTCTCACAATTAAACAAGAATTGTTAGTATTGACATAGATATAGTCTAGTGATTCTTTCTCACTTGCACTCAAAGACAGCAATGGAAATACATTAACAGGCAGTATAAGTTTTTATATTCAAATGTTTAGCATTTACTGTGAATGACAATATGAGTCTAAATTTAAAAATGAACTATTTCCTTATAATCTGAAGAGTTACATAGAAGGAAAGACTAGTAAAAAGGCAAAAGAAAATCAGAAATTTTCTGATTCTTGAGAAGTTGATGTTGTGGTCCAACAATTTTTTAGCAGAGAGTGGTTCCCTGAAAAGTATCACTAAAGATATGATTGAGGATGCTTTCTTTATGTGGTCAACCTGTAACAGGTAAGATAAACTAAGTTAGAAAAAAGTGTCCTTGGTGTCCTTGGTGACCATGCTTAAAAATCACTAATGAATGCAAAATATGATAATATAGAAAAGCAAAAGCAAAGCTAACAAATACACCCAGGAACTGGGACAGTCCTATGAGACTGGAGGAGCATTAATAACACCAAGGTAAGGAGGTATCTTCATGGTACTACATCTTTGCAAAATGATGACCCAGATCATACTTTTTCATGTTAATTCGCATTTTTAATTGCTAATAATCATAGTTTTCAAATATTTATTCATAATTTATGCTTTGTTTATTAACAGACTGTTATGATCCTTTCACTGTTTTTTGAATTAAAGTGACTCCTTATGCTTTTCTGGGCACACAAGTGTGGCGGCATGGCAAATAGATGAGCAAACAGTGGCTGACTTTATTTTTCTGGGCTCCAAAATCACTGCCGATGGTGATTGAAGCCATGAAATTAAAAGACGCTTATTCCTTGGAAGGAAAGTTATGACCAACCTAGACAACATATTAAAAAGCAGAGACATTATTTGTCAACAAAGGTCCATCTAGTCAAGGCTATGGTTTTTCCAGTTGTCATGTATGGATGTGAGAGTTGGACTATAAAGAAAGCTGAGTGCTGAAGAATTGATGCTTTTGAACTGTGGTGTTGGAGAAGACTCTTGAGAGTCCCTTGGACTGCAAGGAGATCCAACCAGTCCACCCTAAAGGAGATCAGTCCTGGGTGTTCATTGGAAGGACTGATTTTGAAGCTGAAACTCCAATACTTTGGCCACTTGATGCGAAGAACTGACTCATTTGAAGAGACCCTGATGCTGGGAAAGATTGAGGGCAGGAGGAGAAGGGGACAATGGAGGATGAGATGGTTGGATGGCATCACCGACTCAATGGACATGGGTTTGGGTGGACTCTGGGAGTTGGTGATGGACAGGGAGGCCTGGTGTGCTGCGGTTCATAGGGTCACAAAGAGTCGGACACGACTAAGCGACTGAACTGAACTGACTTATGCTTTTCTAAGATATTTGTATACATTCAAGGCTATCAATCTTTGAAAGTCTAATGTTGTAAATCCTATTTCACTCTTTGTTATTTAACATTTACCATTGTGTTGGCCAAGAAGTTTTTTTAGTTTTTAAGCAAAAATAAGGACACATTTTTCATTTTCACTAAGAACTTTCTTGAACAACATATTCACTGTTTTGTTTCACTACTTCCCACCATTTTTCAAGTAACTTCATAATTCTATCTTGCCAAAACTTTTGATACTTTTGAGCAAAGAGCTGTTCAAGGTGCCTTTTACAGTCTTCCAGGGAATTGGAATTTTTTCCATTAAGAGGGTTGCATAAAGACTGAAATAAATTGAGATCTGAAGGTGCAATATCCAGGGAATATGTCAGATGAATCAGAACTTCCAAGCCATGTTATAACAGTTTTTGCCTGGTATTCAAGGAAACATGTAGTTTTCCATTATCCTGATGGAATATTATGGGTTTTCTTTTTTTTTTCTTTATTTTAATGATTATTTTATTAAATGTCTATTTTGTTCTCTACAATGTATGTTTTTTTTTAACTTTTATTTATTTATTTTTTTCATACATGATATTACACATGTTTTATGTTCACTAACTCCAGATGCTTTTCATTGAGTGCTGCTTTTAGATGGTCAAATTGGGAGCAGTACTTATTGGAATTAATAGTTTGATTTTTCAAAAGGCGCTCATAATAGAAGGACTCCCTTCCAATCTCACCATATACACATCACCTTCTTTGAAAATGGGCCTTTGTTGTGGTTGGTGATAGTTCATTTTGCTTGTCCTATGATCTGTTTCATTTCATGTTATTGTACAGTATCCACTGTACTGTGGATACTGTACAATATCCATTGTACAATTTCACTGTACAATATCCACAATTGTGGCAAATTTGCCACAATTTGTTTTAATTTTCATTATTTTTAAGTAGAGAATTGCATATGGAAATATAGTCAAGAAGTTTTTTCTCACTTAAATTATGTGCAACTCAAACATTAAAATGATTAACATAACCAATATGGACTTCCCTAGTGCTCAGATTGGAGAAGGCAATGGCACCCCACTCCAGTACTCTTGCCTGGAAAATCCCATGGATGGAGGAGCCTGGTAGGTTGCAGTCCATGGGGTTGCTAAGAGTCGGACACAACTGAGCAATTTCACTTTGACTTTTCACTTTCATGCATTGGAGAAGGAAATGGCAACCCACTCCAGTATTCTTGCCTAGAGAATCCCAGGGATGGGGGAGCCTGGTGGGCTGCCGTCTATGGGGTCCCACAGAGTTGGACACGACTGAAGCTACTTAGCAGCAGCAGCAGCAGTGCTCAGATGGTAAAGAATCCACTTACATTGCGGGAGACCTGAGTTTGATCCCTGGGTACTGAAGATCCCCTGGAGAAGGGAATGGCAACCCACTCCAGTATTCTTGCCTGGAGAATCCCCATGGACTGAGGAGCCTGGCAGGCTATAGTACCTGGGGTCACAAAAAGGCAGACACGAGTGAATGACTTTCACTTCACTTCAACATAACCAAGCTGTTGCAAATGCTTTTCAGTGCTTGATTTGGATATTTTGAGTATGTCAGCTGTCTCCTATTGGTGTAACATTCATTGCTCTCCATTATTGTCTTTATTTGACTGCTGTCAACTTCACTAGTCTACTTGACTGTGGAATGTCATCCAGTGAGAAATCTCCAGCACAAAACTCTGAAAACCACTTTTGACACCTTCAGTCAGTCACAGCACCTTCTTCACACCCTGCACAAATCTTTTTGTGTGTGTGCTTCAGTTGCATTTTTACCTTTCTTGATATAATAAAGTATAATATGCTGAAAATGTTTTTTCTTCCATCATCAATATTAAAATGCCTCACAAAAATTCACCAATTTTGATGTTTTTTTAAAAACGCACATTGATATAATAGCTGTCACATTACAATCTAAAAATAATTGTTTTGAATGATGCTAAAGATAACTAAGCATTAGTAGAGTCAGCTCACAGAAAAAAACAATTGAACGTTTTGGCTAAACCAGTACTTACGGTGCTGGTGGTATCCTGAAAATTTGGTTGAATTGTAGTAAAATATGCTTCTTTTTGTTTTATTGTTTCTGAATCTTTTGTCATTATGGTTTACTGTTTCTTATGTTGTCATATATTTGCTTACATTTTCTTCCTATTTTATTATTTATTTTCTTTACATTAACATCAGCATCCAACATGCAGAAGTCAATAAAATAAGGCAGTATCAAAAGAAAATATATAGAAAAAGTCCATTGTGAGGTAGGAGGGACAAACCCTAGGTGAGCGTGGTATCATGGAAAACAAATGTAAAGGGTTTCATGTGCTATGAGGTTTGGAAATGTTGATTTTAAAATTTTTTCATTCTTTATATGTGAATAATTTGGCATTATCATTCTCCTATAGAGTTTCCCTTCTTCATTATAAATTCACATACACATTACTATCCATAAACATTACACATACACATTACTATCCATGTATATTAGTACTGGTGTCACTATGAATTATTTTCTTAGCTGTTATGACTCTTTATTTCTAAGGTGATTTTTTTCCCAGCATTCACTATTTTGCAAATTTGATCTTCAAGAAGTCTTCTGTGTCATCTTGGAATTTCCCACTCAGTGTTGGAGCATAGTAGTGTTGTCAATCTTTCAAAAGACAAAGCTAGGAAAAAAACATGTTAAGAACACATTAGTTTACACTGTTGCTTCTAATTTTAATTCAGCCCACTGAATTATTTTCTCATCATATTTGATTCTTCCCCCCTCCTCCTTTTATCCCTTCAGTCAAATTCCTAGTTCTCAACATCAGTATATTTACTAGTTTACCCAATGCTAAAATTCAGACAAGGTGAAATCAGAATTACTCAGTCAGTACTATCAATGATAAAATACAAAATGTATGAAGTTAAAGCTATGTTTGTAATCCTTTTACACTTTAGACTGCCCCACAGTGGGTCCATGATCAGAACATGATATTTTAAAAAGTCAAATACTAAATTATTTTTATTTCTTTCTTTGCTTTTAACTCCTATGATTCTTTTATTCACAGCATAATATTGTTATTTCATTTGATTTTTATTCAATTTCAGTGTTTTTTTCTTGCAATATGATACTTTAAACTTTATATAAAATAATGATATGGTTGAAAAATCCCAGTTTTGATTAAAAGGGAAAAAACGTTTTCTTGACAAAATGTTTGCATGTATGATGACAACTACAAACTGGCATTTGCAGTTTACCTCTACAAGGATTAAAGCATGAGGCACTGCAGCTGCTGACCTTCAACACCCCTGAAAGGACTTTGGGGTGGAGATCAGGATTGAGGCACCCTGTGCTCTGGGAAAAAACCGATAGAACAGGCCTTCAGATAGATATTTTCAAAAGATTTTATGAGCCCATCTTTTTGCATCTCCTTGTATCTAGACAGCACTAAAATCATTATTGGTGACATCTGTTCCTTGGGACTAGCAGCAAGCCTTGCCCAAGATGTGTGCTTGACTGCAGGTATTACTCTTCACTAAAATCATATATAATGATGACCTTCATCCCTCCCTCTCTGGAGCTGTTTCTCAGAGCTATCTGAAATACTGTCTCCAGAGCTATTGTCCTCATTTTGCCTCAAGTAAAACTTAATTCAGAACTCTTATGTGCATTTTTTTTTTCCCGTTGACAGTGGTATGAAAATGTCACTCATTTATCATATATTTATGCACTCAAAATTAAGCATTCAAATTCTGGGTATGGTTTAAGCCATTAGATTATTTATCTATCTACCTACCTATCTATCATAATATCTAGCTATAGTCTGCCTGTCAACTAACCATTCATTTACTTAATTGGAAGTATTGCATAATGGGTAACAAGCTACACTTTGGAATCATGAATCTGATTGCAATCATGACTCCATGGTTTTTTTTTGTTTGTTTGTTTGATTTCTACTACATTTCTTTTTATTTTATTTTATTATTATTATTATCATTTTTACTTTACAATATTGTATTGGTTTTGCCATACATCAACATGCATCTGCAACGGGTGTACACGTGTTCCCAATCCTAAACCTCCCTCCCACTTCCCTCCCCATACCATCCCTCTGGGTCATCCCAGTGCACCAGCTCCAAGCTTCCTGTATCCTGCATAGGGTTTTAAACTTTGTCATGAGTGTGAATTAGTGAAATGATTTCCCTAAGTATTAGTTTTTTAAAAAGCAAAGGTCATAAATATGTGTACTTTGCCTGCTGCTGCTGCTGCTAAGTCACTTCAGTCGTGTCCGGCTCTGTGTGACCCCATAGATGGCAGCCCACCAGGCTCCCCCATCCCTGGGATTCTCCAGGCAAGAACACTGGAGTGGGTTGCCATTTCCTTCTCTCCAATGCATGAAAGTGAAAAGTGAAAGTAAAGTCACTCAGTCGTATCCAACTCTTATGGACCCCATGGACTGCAGCCTACCAGGCTCCTCCATTGCCTATTGATGACTAATTAAAATAATGTAAATATAGCAATTAGCAGTGTTTCATGCATACTAAATTTTAAACCAAATGTGGACATTATAATAATTAGTAATATTTCAAAAAGCTTGAATGTAGGTGCACATCCTCAAATCACAAAATAAAATATCCATTCTCAAATCATAGTAATATACAGAAGTTCTAATTTCTTAATATTGAATAGAGTTTTTTTTTTTTTTTTTAGAAAACAGTAATAGTATTTGTGGTGGGTAGCAACATGCTGATCTCCTAGCGATAATTCACATTTTGGAAAAAACATAACCTCAAGAGGATTTATCCTGGTATCTTGGCAACCTGCTGGTTTGCAGAGTATACATGATTGTGTAAAGTTAAAAAATAAAAAAAATAAAAAATGAAATTAGTATTTTTTAATGTGATGAGTCTCACAATACCTCATATCAGCATGCTTGGAGCAATAAGCTTATTTTTAATTAAATGATAAAAACAAGGGATAAATGGTGTTTGGTGTGGCTTTTTCAGCATTATTTCATCTTTTCTACTTTCCCTTAGAGACACTATCCCCTTAGGTTTCTTGTAAAGAAGCACTCACTCCATTTAAATAATTTGAACCTGGCAGATATTTCCCAAGTACTAAACTAGCTAGTCATCTCAGCTGTGATCATCATTATGGATGCTGGTACAGTGGGATTGGTTGAACAGATCTAAATTTTCTAGTAACAGAGAGAAGTTTACTAGAAATCTTTATTATTCAAGACATATATTCAGTTTCATGTGATAGTGAAGAAAATTCCATTACTAATATAGTCACACTTTACTCTCTGATTGGAATTAACATGAGAGTTTATTTAATATTATTTTCCAATAAATATGTTTGACTATATTATGGTTGATGTTTATTTACATAGTCTAGAGAAAAAAAAATGATAGCAACATATTTTACTAATGGTGGTAAGTAGTGTCTTACTTTTCTCTTAAATATTTAAGAATACTTATTGCTACCCTGTAAATAACATACAAATAAATAACAGCGATTTAAAGGTGACATTAATTCTCTTTGAATAAAGCATTGATTATTTCTCATCTATTTATGAATCTGTAAATGCAAGAACATGAAGCTTGAGATATGTATTTGCACTTACATTTCTAGTACTTCATGGTTTTCACCAGACACTGTGCTGTGTGGGAATGTGAAGGGAATGATGACTATTCTACTGTTCTAGACAAAGAGAACCTTGGCAACTCTAGATGTCAATCAAACATTACAAGGTTGGGGAATCTTTTTCCTAGAGAATTTATATCACATGTTTTAATACATTTTTGAAAAAACAGAAAAATTAAATCCCTGAGGAGTACTAATTCTGACCCAACACTTTGATATATGACAATTTATCACTTATAATTATGGATTTTCAAATCTGTACTGGTTGTAGAACAAATATATGCTTCTTGATTTTGAAATTACTCTGATACTGACAATTAACCTACAAGAAAGTTCAATATATTTTTCAGAAAAAAGTAGAAATTAGGGAAAGAGCATGATCTGGTCTTCCTTGAAGACCAGATCAAGGAAGGAAGGTTTAGACTCATGTGGCTCTCTAAGAGCTGCCTTTTCCATTAACAGCCTGGAGCTAATTCATTGGAGTATTAATCTAAGAGGAGAAGAATATGCTAATATACATGAAATGAAAAACAAAGATTTGCTTTAAATAATAAATAAAATTATATATCTAAATAATGTGGAGTTTGTGAATTCCTATGTGAAGTAACAGGCCAAATCATGTAGAAGGAAAAGTATTATATATTCAATAAGAAAAGGAAGAAAAGCTTCAGAACAGGCAAAAATATTGATTGGCATAATAATTGCTGAGAAGGAAGGTAATTTACATTATTTTATTTTAAAATGAAGAAAATATTGTATACTCTATGATGTAGTCTGTTTTCCTTTTTTTCAGTATTTATATTCTAAGTTTATTTGGAAATAGTCTACCTGTTTCACAAATGGTTGACAAAGATTTCTTCAGAGTAAGAGGAAAATGAACTTCATCATTGGGTATATTTTAGTTGAAAACATGGCTCTAAAATATATAACCAATTAGTACTCTGACTTCACCAAAATTCTTTTGCTTTTATAAAAAAACTAGAGAATAAAAATACGTTTTATTGAAAGATTTCCACTGTAATTTAGTATCTGATTAAAAGATAATTTAATGGCAAGTGATGTTAGACTCTGAATATGTGTAATTGGGTGGAGATTGTGATGATCTTTTCTGTGTTTTCTCTTTTATTATTTGGTCTCCATTACATGTGGCAAAAAGTTGAAGTTCTCAATGCATTGTTAATTTTTTGTAAATGTGATTATATCTGCTTTATATTCATTTTCAGATTTTCCTAGATTCGACTTTTATTTATTTTGCTGGGGTACTACACTCTTATGTTCTCTTTTTCTCTTGTCCTTTCTATGCCTTCATCAGTAGTTCCTAGAGAAGTTGCTTCTCTAGGTGACTAACTGGGACTGAATCAAATGTTCCTTTAATATGAAATCTAAAGTATCAGAATTTAACTGTAGGTTTTAATTCACTTCACTGGTATAATTTTATTTTGATGAAGTTAATTAAAAATGAATGAATTATTTTGAAATCTGAGCCGATTTATTTAATTTATTTAACAATGGACAAATTGGAATCAGTTGTAATTGACTGGAAGTTTGTAAATAAGCCTGAAAAAAATCAACTCTTATGGATTTTATAGGTCAATTTCCAAAACTGAGTTGACCTTGATAATAATAGTATTTGCAGCACAGTTCTAGAGCATATCTTCAAACTCAGGCAATTGGGTATGTTTGTGCACATGTATATTTTAATATATCATATCTTAAAGATAAATCTATTTCTGTAGTTTCTTATTTTTATACCCTTTTATTACAAGACATTGTTTGAAATCACAGAGGAAACATGAAGAATCATACAAGGCACACAGAGTTTGTCCTTCTGGGACTGACAGATGATTCTCAGTTACAGATCCTAATTTTTTTGTTTCTGCTTCTAAATTACACATTAAGCATGATTGGAAACTTAACCATCATTGCCCTCACTCTGTTGGATTCCCATCTCAAGACCCCAATGTATTTCTTCCTCCATAATTTCTCTTTCCTGGAAATTTCATTCACAAGTGCTTGCATCCCCAGATTCCTAATCACCACTGTAAACAAAGAAAAGACAATTTCTTATATTGGTTGCATGTCTCAGGTATTTTTTTACATATTCTTGGGAGTTACAGAATTTTTCCTTCTGGCGGCTATGTCCTATGACCGCTATGTTGCCATTTGCAAGCCTTTGCGTTATACCTCCATCATGAGCAGCACAATTTGTCATCAGCTGGTACTCAGTTCTTGGGCATCTGGCTTCCTGGTCATTTTCCCTCCACTGATTTTGGGTCTTCACCTGGATTTCTGTGATTCAAATGTTATTGATCATTTCATTTGTGATATTTCTCCTATTCTACAACTTTCTTGCTCAGACACATATTTACTAGAAATGATTGCATTTGTATTAGCTGCGATAATCCTCGTGGTCACACTGCTATTGATAATTCTTTCTTACTCTTACATCATCAAGACAATTCTTAAATTCCCTTCAGCTCAACAAAAGAAAAAAGCCCTTTCTACCTGCTCTTCTCACATGATTGTTGTATCCATCACTTATGGTAGTTGTATTTTCATCTACATAAAGCCCTCAGCAAATGAAAGGATCACTTTAAGCAAAGGAGTGGCTGTGTTAAATACTTCAATTGCCCCTTTGTTGAACCCATTCATTTATACTCTGAGGAACCAGCAAGTTAAACAAGCCTTCAGAGATGTATTTAGAAAGATATTTTCTGTTTCAGACAAGTAATACTGTTTATTGAAATAATCAACATGAAGATATAAAAGAAACATTGAACAAAAACTATTTTGATGTTTCTAGTACAAGAATTGATCTCTAATATTTAATTTTTGATATCACTTATGCTTACCTGAGCTTAGAAACCATTTCCATTCTATATATCTGAATTTAACTTTCTGTTCTTCAAAATGAAGTATTTCTGTGTTGGAAATATAAAATTGCAAAATTTATTTTCTCTAATAGAATGTAGAATAAAATGAATGGAGGGATTTGGTTGTATTATGGAATATAAATTTTTGGAGTATTTTATTTCTTAAGTAATTTAAATGAATGTTCCATGATTCATTTAAAAGCCATAGTTTTAAAAATTCTTAAACATAATTATTAAATATGTTTAAGATTCTCCAAGAGAACTTATTCTTTAAAAGTGTAATGTAGAGTCTTATTTTGTAAAGTGTTTTTTGAATCAATTTTAAAATTTTTGTCAGCTTAGTAAACATGCATAATTTCCTATTTTTAAATTGAAGCATGGTTGATTTATAATGTTGTATTAGTTTCAGGTGTACAGCAAAATAATTAAGTTATATATGTTCTTTTTTTCAGCCTCTTTTCCCTTATAGGTTATTACAAAGTACTGCACACAGTTTCCTGTGCTGTACAGTAGGTCCTTGTTGGTTGTATATTTT
Source organism: Bubalus kerabau (assembly GCF_029407905.1). Classification (NCBI taxonomy): domain Eukaryota; kingdom Metazoa; phylum Chordata; class Mammalia; order Artiodactyla; family Bovidae; genus Bubalus; species Bubalus kerabau. Next base: position 63,539,990 of record NC_073624.1, on the reverse strand, counting down.
TATTATGGTAGTGTGTATATGTTATCACAAACTCCTAATTTACCCCTCCTTTGCTCTTTGGTTAATATAAGTTGGTTTTTTGTGTCTGTGAGTTTATTTCTGTTTTGTAAGTAAGTTAATTTATATGTGGCAGATTCATGTTACTGTATGGCAAAACCAATACAATATTGTAAAGTAATTAACCTCCAATTAAAATAAATAAATTTATATTAAAAAAAAATAAAAAGCAGAGACATTTCTTTGCCAACAACAACAACAAAAAAATCCACATATAAGCAATTGTGTGTCATGACTGCGTGCTCAGTTGTGTCCGACTCTTTGTGCCTCTATGGACTGTACCCAAGAGGCTCCTCTGTGCACCCGATTTTCAAGCAAGAATACTGCAGTGGGCTGCCATTTCCTACTCTAGGGCATCTTCTGAACTGGAAATCAAACCTGCGTTGCCTCTGTCTCCTGCATTGCAGGTGGATTTTTACCACTTGAGCCATGTCATATGATACTTGTCTTTCTCTGTCTGGCTTACTTCACTCATTGTGATAATCCCTAGGTCTGTCCATGCTGCTGCAAATGGCATTTTTTCATTCTTTTTTAATGGTTGAATAATATTTCATTGTGTGTATATGTACCACACTTTTTTTTATCCAGTCATTTTCTGATGAGCGTTTAGTTTGCTTCCATGTAAGGGCTGTTGTAAATAGTGTTGAAATGAATTTTGGGGTGCATGTGTCTTTTCAAATTTTCGTTTATTCTGGGCGTGTCCCCAGAAGTAGGATTGCTGATTCATACATTAGTTCTATTTTTAGTTTTTTTTAGAAACCTCCATACTCTTTTTCAGTGACTGCATCAACTTATATTCCCTTCAACAATATAGGAGTGTTCTCTTCTCTCCACACCCTCTCCAGCATTTATTGTTTGTAGAGTTTTTGATGATGGCCATTCTGACTAGTATGAGGTAGTACTTCATTGTAGTTTTGATTTGCATTTCTCTAGTAATCAGCGATTTTCAACATTTTTCATGGATCTTGGATCTACATGGGCTGGTGGTGTTGGAGCAGGTGCTGGCCTAGAGCTTTGGGCCATGGGCCCAGCCTGGCATAGGAGGTAGCTGGGTGACCCTAATGCTGGAGTCCACAGTGAGGTCAGTTTCTCAGTGCTATCTGTAATGCTGTCTCCCAGGCTACAGCCCTCATTATGCCCCAAATGAAACATAACTCACAACTCTCACGTGTGTGTTATTTTTTTGATCGACAATACTCTTTTCAATAAGTGGTACTGGACTTCAGCATCAATCTCATCCATGAACTCTACCAGATGGTGAGTCCAGGATCTCTGGGAGGGCTGAGTGGTGACGGGCTTTCCATCTCAAAGCCAATCTGTAAAACTTGGAAGTGGTGCCCACTTCTTCAAATGTACAGACATCAACAAAGGCCACAGATATTACAAACAATTAGGGAAACATAACACCAGAAAAAAAAAAAACCATAAAAAACCAAAAAACAGTGCTAGTAAGCAATCCTAACCAAATGGACCTTCTCTATGTTAAGCTTTCTTAGCCTTCTTTCTTTCAAACTACAATGCTGCCACCATTTCACTTCTTTCACCTCCATTTTAAAAGGATGCTACTTTTCAAGACAATAAAATCTCAGTAGCTCAAATATTAATTGCTTATTATCATTGTTTTGATGGGTTATCTAATGGCTCCACAATAAAGAATATGCCTGCAATTTAAGAGATGCAGGTTTGATCCCTGGTTGGGGAAAATCTCCTGGAGGAAGAAATGGCAACCTACTCTTGTATTCTTGACTGGAGAATCCCATGGACAGAGAAGCTTGGCGGTCCACAGTCCATGGGGTTGCAAAGAGTTAGACATGACTGAGCACGCACTGCCCGTGTGACACTTAAAATTCCACATGTAAAGAAATTAGAGCAACTTTTGTCTCCAACTCCTATACTTTCTGAATTTTAGATATTGATGTCCTGAACTTGTTCTTGTTTTAACATATAGCTTTTACAGTGAAAGTGAAAGAAAGTGAAGTGACTCAGTCGTGTCCAACTCTTTGTGACCCCACAGACTGTAGCCTACCAGGCTCCATCCGTCCATGGGATTTTCCAGGCAAGAGTACTGGAATGGGTTGCCATTTCCTTTTCCAGAGGATCTTCCCAATCCAGGGATCGAAGCCAGGTCTACACTCATTATAGGCAGACGCTTTACTGTCTGAGCCACCAGGAAAGCCTAATCTAAATTAAGTAATTAAAATTATTTGTCTCTTTTGCAATTATATATAATATAATAATTATATTCATCATTTATTGACTTATAGCCAGACATTTCTAAGTGTCACATAATTACTCTGGTTTCAATTATGAATACTTTAGTGTCTCTTGTGCAGATTTGTTTATTCCAGTATTTGTCACAGTGACTTTAGTACCTAAGAGCTCTCTGTTGTATGGATCATGAGGTCATGTTAATGATTTATGTTTCAAAGTTGCAGGGAGGTGATAACTCCATTTTTATCTCATGTTCCTTCTTATAAAAACATAAATTCCTAAATATGCTGCAATAGGACAGATCATGCTATGTAAAGTCTTTTATATAAATTCTGAAATGTTTAGACAACAATGTTTTTCTTTGATATCAATAAAGAAATTTAACAGAGATAATTAGGCATATTGATAACTTCAGTTCAGTTCATGTCAGTCACTCAGTCATGTCCCACTCTGCAACCCCATGAACCACAGCACCCCAGGCCTCCCTGTCCATTACCAACTCCTGGAGTTTACCCAAGCTCATGTCCATTGAGTTGGTGATGCCATCTAATGATCTCATCCTTTGTCGTCCCCTTCTCCTCCTGCCTTCAATCTTTCCCAACATCAGGGTCTTTTCAAATGAGTCAACTCTTCACATCAGGTGGCCAAAGTATTGGCATTTCAGCTTCAACATCAGTCCTTCCAATGAACACCCAGGACTGATTTCCTTTAGGATGGACTGGTTGGATCTCCCTGCAGTCCAAGGGACTCTCAAGAGTCTTCTTCAACACCACAGTTCATAAACATCAATTCTTCTGCACTCAGCTTTCTTTATAGTCCAACTCTCATAACCATACATAACTTAAGAGTGTATTATGGCAGATAAAGATCTCTCCTACTAGCTGGTGTGTATACTTTCAATTACAGTGTCTTTCAATTACTTTCATTTATTTTTCAATTACAAGGTCTTTTCCCAACCCTGCCCCACCAAAACCACATTGTGTCTTGATATGTTATGTACTGCAGCAGATTAAACATGACTTGAAATTAAAATCCAGACTCCACTCTTTGCTACCTGTAATATATTGGTTAATTTACTCAGTGTTCTTCCATCTACATTTTAGTATAACTAAAATATTCATGGGATTGGTAAAAGGAGAATTATGCCAATAGAAATAATTTAAAAGAATACTGGCAATTTCAAAGCCCACTTTACATTTAAAAATAAATAGTTTCTGAGGTTTTCATTTAATATCAGGCATAATTTTTCAAATTTTTAGAACAGTTTTTTTTTGTTTTGTTTGTTTCTTAGCCAGTAGAAGTAATTGTTTACATTCAATGAAAATAATGAAAAAGTAAATGTATTATCAAGGAAGATTTTCTTTCTTTCTTCATTCCTTCCTTCTTTCCTTTTTTTTTTAATTGACAAGCCCACCTGTTACTTGCTTCAAATTCTAAGTTATTAAATTTAGCAATATTATCTTCAATTGTCCCTTGATCATAATTCTAATATTTACTTGCTTTTATAACTTTCTATTTCTGTTTAGGATACCTCTGATATCTTTTAAAATCATTCTGTTGCCCTTGTATTAATGTGTAGTTGTATTATGAGCATTTAACATTTTATATTCTAAATCATTCATACATCTAATTTTGTAACTCATAATAAGTGATGTCATGTTTAAATTTATTTTAAATTAGATGCATCCCTTTTAAGTGAATAGAAACTATATAGCTAATGCCTCTTATTAGTGATTGTGAAGATGCTTCCATTTTTTAGGATTCAGATAATTCTGAAACTCCCATTGATATAGTTATTCCCTATATGCTGTTTCATTATTTTAATTAGCCTGGAATACCTGTTTGGACAAATTTATTTTTAATACATGTTTATTGTTGTTGACTTGTTTTATTTGATTATTAGTACTTTAGAGTACTATTAGTAAAATTAGTATTATTACATAATGTATCTTCTGTGAATTTATGTACATTAAATATTATTACTCGCCTAATTCTCTTAGATCATTGAAGAAAAGACTAGGTCAGAACTGGAGACAAGTTTAATTACTTGGAAGTATATTTTATAGTTTCACAATAAAAGAAAACACCATATATGAGTTTGGTTTGAGAGAAGTTTGATTACGGTGAGATTAGGAAGCACTATTAAATGACTTTGAGAAGGATAAAATGATGAAATTATAGGTACAAAGCAATGAAATAATTAGAAGGGGAAGTTGCTCAGTTGTGTCCAACTCTTAGCGACCCCATAGATGGAAGCCCACCAGGCTCCTCCGTCCCTGGGATTCACCAGGCAAGAACACTAGAGTGGGTTGCCATTTCCTTCTCCAATGCAGGAAAGTGAAAAGTGAAAGTGAAGTCGATTAGAAGCTATAGTTAAATATTTAGAAGAGTTTCATTCTACTCTGATGAAAACTTGGACTCTTTTGAGAGAAATGTAATCCTCTTTATGGAGTTATTGAAAGCTTGCTTCACTTGCTTACTCCTCAGGGTGTAAATGAAGGGGTTCAACAAAGGGGCCACAGCAGTGGTGGGCACTGAGACACCTTTATTTATGGCCACCTCTTCCTTTGCCAAGGGTTTGACATAGTTGAAGATATAGCTTCCATAGGTGATGGAAACTACAATCATGTGGGATGAGCAGGTAGAAAAGCCCTTTTTCCTTTGTTGGACCATGGGAAACCTCAGAATTGTCCTAATGATGTGTGTGTAGGACAGAAATACACATACTAGGGTGATAATGAGGGCAAATACAGCTACAAGGATAACTATTTGTTCTATTACCCATATATCTGAGCACAAGATCTTTAGGAGGGGACTGGCATCACAACCAAAATGATCAATTACATTGGAAATACAAGATTTCAGCTGGAGCTTAAGGAGTAGAATGATGATTATCAAACCCGAAACCCAACAGCTGAGGACTAAGAAGGTGCAGACTCTATTGTTCATGATGGTCGTGCAATGTGGGGGTTTACAGATGGGCACATAGTGGTCGTAGTACATGGTTGCCAGCAGAAAAATTCTGTTGCTCCAAACAGAATAACAAAAAAATATTTGACTTGCGCAAGCATTGTAGGTGATGGTATTGTCCCCAGTTGATATACTGTACAGAAACCGAGGAATACAGACAGTGGTAAATGAGACTTCCAAGAAGGAAAAATTTCTGAGGAAGAAGTACATAGGAGTTTGAAGATGGGAGTCTACCAGTGTGAGGGTGATGATCGTCAAGTTCCCTGTTACACTCAACAAGTAAGTGAGAAATAGATGAAAAGCAGAATTTGCAGTGGGTCATCTGTCTGTCCCAGAAGGATAAAAGTTGTTATTGCTGTGTGGTTTTTCATCACTGAGTTTTGAAATCTATCCAATTGACAAGTGAAAATCAAAGAGATTTTATGAGAAGGTTCGTAAATGAATTCTGTACCAAAACACTGCAGTTACAGCCAAACAAACCAGTCTACATGTACTTATCCCTTCACGTCAGTCTACATTTATTTATCCCTTCACATTGGTCTACATTTAGTTAGCCCTTCACATTATAATTAATATCATCACTGTTCTGACAGTCTTTCTGAATTTACAAGCGTGAAAGAGGATTATTCCTTTAGGATTTATTTTATTATCAAACTAACTCTTTCTAAGATCATTGTTGGCCCCTCAAAATTTACAAATGTTTGTTAATTCATGACATGGACTAAATTTACAAAAAAGTAGTGAAAAAAGATAATACTACTTCATTATCTACTACCAAAGATACTACTACTTTTTTTTATCCAAGACAAACTTTGGATATGGGATGTATCCAGATGATGAAGATGAATTATCTTCGACTGTTACTTTATAAGGGTTCTTTAAAGAGTAAGATGTATTTCTCCTGCAAAACAAAGAAGAATAATGACAAAACACAAGCCTGGGTCCTGACACTTTCCACTGTCCATTTATTCTTTTCTACTTGTTTTCCTATTCTTAATTCATAGTTGGTTTCAAGCACTACTATTTTATCTATTGGAGAAGGAAATGGCAACCCACTCCAGCATTCTTACCTGGAGAATCCCATGGACAGAGGAGCCTAGTGGGCTACTGTCCTTGGGGTTGCAAAGAGTCGGACATGACTGAGCACTCATTTTACCTATAGTGTGAAGTAAGATTGTGCTATTAGCAAAAGAAATATGCTCATGTGCATTCATGTTATTTTTTGGGTAATGACTGTGTTCCTAAAGCTTTGAAGTGACAACTTTTTTAATATTATCAAAATTATTCTTCTATGCTGTGCCTGTTTTCATTATGGTTTCAATGCCTTTGAAAAGATATTAGTGTCTTATCTTCTTATCTCATCCCTGCTCAGTTTATCCTTTAAGCTTCTTCAACCTGACTTTCAATTCCAATGACCCCCTGATCTTCTAACACCTATAAAACTTTTACTACATTTGAAATCAATGGCACATTTTTGTAGCTATTTTACCTGGAGTCAATATGTTCTTTATTTTTTTTTAATTTTATTTTATTTTTAAACTTTACATAATTGTATTAGTTTTGCCAAATATCAAAATGATTCCACCACAGGTATCAATATGTTCTTTAAATTAAATTTCAGTCATTTTTCACATCTAAAAGTACTAACCACTATATGATCATGGCAAGAAACTGGGGACCCAATTAGTCATTTTTCAAAGGGATCCCACACCATAATTCTGATTTTTCTAATTTTGAATCTCTTTTTTTTTAGTGTCTTACACACTCTCTTCATTCTCTACTCATCTACGAAATATCGCTGCTTCCTAGTATTCAATCTTGAGAGCTCTTCCTTTTTGTTTTCTGTTTGGTATTCTTCTTTTTGCATATTCTCCAAGCACATTTCAGTTAGTAGAATTGATCTGTCCTTTATTTGGTGGGTTACAAAGGTCAGGAGTTTTCCAAATAAAAATCATTGTTAAGTGTATATCACCAGTTAGATGTTTCACAGAAACCTCATAGACTATGAGGATGAAAGGCTTTCCCCTCTGGATCCAGAGGGACAGGGTCAGTGGCCTACTGGCAGGGATGTTGCAAGACATCACTATGCTGACAAAGGTCTGGATGGTCAAAGCTATGGTTTTTCCAGTAGTCATGTATGGATATGAGAGTTGGACCATAAAGAAGGCTGAGAGCTGAAGAATTGATGCTTTTGACCTGTGATGTTGGAGAAGACTTTTGAGAGTTCCTTGGACAGCAAGGAAGTCAAACTAGTCAATCCTAAAATAAATCAACACTGAATATTCATTGGATGCTGAAGCTGAAGCTCCAATAATTTGGCCATCTAATGCGAAGAACTGACTCATTGGAAAAGATCTTGATGCTGGGAAGAATTGAAGGCAGGAGGAGAAGAGGGTGACAGAGGATAAGATGGTTGGAGGGCATCACCGACTCAATGGATGTGAGCTTGAGCAAACTCTGGGAAATAGTGAAGGACGGGAAAGCCTGGTGTGCTGCAGTTCATGGGGTCGCAAAGAGGCGACTTGGTAACTGAACAGTAACAATTTGGTAAGTGGGTTATGTTTCCAAAATTGGACATGACTTAGTGACTGAACAACAACAATGCCTTCTTCATATACAAAGATGCACTAGTATTCACATATATTTTTGCATTTATGACACACACCACATTTTTGTAAATGTCTTGTTATTTCTAGGGTACTTGGCTCCTCTGTGAATTTTTAATTTTTTGATTGTAGCAAATCTCCCAAAGTGTTCCCACTATATTTATTGAAAAAAATATGCCTATAATTGTCCCACACAGTTCAAAGTTTTGTTGTTCAGGAATCAACTGAACAATATTAGCAGTATATTAGCACTGGATTGGTTTCTTTTGCACTGATTCTCGATTAGAAGCCAAATATAGAATGGCCTTTCTATTACCCCTAGGTGGTGGGAGTATGGTTGAGTTTTTTAAATATAGTAGAAATCTCAAGAGTTTGGAATCAGACACACTCAAAAAAGAACTCTGACTTATACAGAGATCCATAACAACATTCAATAAATTATAAATGTCATAGTTATTATTAAGCTGTTATTCATACTGCAAAATAGTTTTCTGCTCAATTTCCACAGCTACTGATCTCATTATCTCATGAACCGACTGTGACTAAATCACAGCTACACAGTTAATATTGCTTCTCTTATTAGAGAAGAGAATAATATTGCTTCTCTAATAAGAGAAGCAATATTATTTGGAATGAAGAACAGGATGTTAATTCTGATTGTCTTCAGTTCAGTTCAGTCATTCAGTCATGTCTCACTTTGTGACCCCATGGACTGCAGCATGCCAGGCTTCCCTGTCCATCACTAACTCCCAGAGCTTGCTTAAACTCATGTCCATTGAGTCAGTGATGCTGTCCAACCATCTCATCTTCTGTCATCCCCTTCTCCCCCTGCCTTCAATCTTCCCCAGCATCAAGGACTTTTCCAATGAGTCAGTCCTTTGCACCAGGTATCCAAAGTACTGGCATTTCAGCTTCAGCATGTCCTTCCAATGAATGTTCAGGACAGATTTCTTTGAGGATTGACTGGTTTAATCTCCTTGCAGTCCAAGGGACTCTCAAGAATCTTCTCCAACACCACAGTTTAAAAGCATAATTCTTTGGTGTTCAGCTTTCTTTATAGCCTAACTCTCACACCCATACATGACTACTGGGAGAACTATGGCTTTAACTATCTGGACCTTTGTCATCAAAGTAATGTCTCTGCTTTTTAATATGCTTTCTAGGTTGGTCATAACTTTTCTTCCAAGGAGTAAGCATTTTTTTTTTAATTTCATGGCTGCAGTCACCATCTGCATTGATTTTGCAGCCTCCCCAAAATAAAGTATCTCATTGTTTCCCTATCTATTGCCATGAAGTGATGGAACCAGACGCCATGATCTTTGTTTTTAGAATGTTGAGTTTTAAGCCAGCTTTTTCACTGACTGTCTTAATGGCAAAATTTACCTACTTATTTGACCTGTAGTTTGCTTTTTAATTTTTCCTGTTTTCTAAGTCATCCTTTATCCAAACTTTAAATTTAACCAGCCTTTGTTTTATTTTTCCTCTTCAGAAACACAATATCACTTTTAGTCATGTTTTCCATCTTCATATTTTATTAAATAAGTATGAATATATCTTCTCATTTTTCAGAAGACGAGCGTCTTGTCATTCTCCTAATTTATACTGGTCTTATCCTTTCAGAAACCTTCCCTCAAATGCAAGGGCAAAGGTGATGTTTGTCTTAATGGCCTTCGTCCTCCCAGCTCACCTCCTGAAAGCCCTACCTCTCTCTGCCTGACTTCTCATGGTGTACTTGGTTGTGCATTGATGGTATTGTAAGCCCTGACTGTTGACTTTTACTTTCATAACACAAGTGCCTGATTTATGCTTTGACAGTCAGGGCATCCATTTCAAAGAAGGCTTCAATAAACACATTGCCAGCCACCAGACTAGGTATAAATCCAGGCCAACATCACTCTCCACACCCCCGTCAGGCTCTTTTGTTTTAGAGAGCTTGAAAATGAAGTGAAAGTATTAATCACTCAATCTTGTCGTACTCTTTGTGACCCCATGGACTGTAGCCTACCAGGCTCCTCTGTCCATAGGATTCTCATAAAAGAATACTGGAGTGGGTAGCCATTCCCTTCTCCAGGGCATCTTCCCCACCCAGGGATTGAACCTGGGTCTCCTAGGTTGCAGGCAGATTCTTTACTGTCTGAATAACTGATCATTTGGTTCTCTTGTTTTTTCTCTTCCCAGGCTTTAAAATTCCTCACTTGTGTCTTAAGTTCACCATTAAAGAGCGAGCCCTTGAGACTCTAGTCCTGACCTTGGACCATGATAGAAGCAGAATACCTAGTCTCCTCTAACCCTTTTCCATTTCTCTTCCCATCACCTCAGTGTGTGGCTGCAAGTGTGTTGTATGCTTTCTAGGATCTGTAAGAAATATATATTTTTAAAGTTTTCTGATGGTTATGGCTAAAGGGAGTCTTGTAATCATAAGAGCCACAGGTCCAGTCTTATCCATAGGCTGAGACCTGTGCAAACCACGCCTGTACTCCTACACTCTGAAATTCTCCTGAACTTACTCTTCTTATATAATGAAGCAACACCGAACTTTTCTGTCACCCCTGCCTTCCATTAAAGCACATCCATTTACTTCTATGTCAGGAGTTGCTTCCACCTGGTTATTGGGAAATTTGAGGCAGCCTATTTTAAATGGAAATATTCCATCCAGTGTCTACTACCTGTCAAGCACAGAGCTAGGTTCTGTATTATAAAACTCATTCAACTTATACTAGAATTCTCACTGTAGCTATTTATTAATGTGCTATCCTCTTCTTCCATTGGAGAAGGCAATAGCAACCCACTTCAGTACTCTTGCCTGGAAAGTCCCATGGACAGAGGAGCCTGGTAGGCTGCAGTCCAAGTGGTCGCTAAGAGTCCATCACGACTGAATGACTTCACTTTCACTTTTCATTTTCATTTTCATACATTGGAGAAGGAAATGGCAACCCACTCCAGTGTTCTTGCCTGGAGAATCCCAGGGACGGCGGAGCCTGATGCGTTGCCATCTATGGGGTCGCACAGAGTTGGACACGACTGAAGTGACTTAGCAGCTTCGTCCATAAAAAATTTGCATTTAACTACCTTATTTAACATGTGTTACTCTGAATAGGATTCATCAAGGAGGGTCACAGTATAGATTCCTCTTCTCAGAGAGACTTAAATGTTTTTAACCAGGTAGTGGGGTGGAGAGGTTAGGTGCCCATGAAAGAATAAAAACAGGACTATTTTGGTATGATGACCAAGGGTTTTATATGCATATTAATGCTTGAGATATACCCAGACAATTAAGGAAGTCTGTTGCCTTACTTGAACATCATCACTTACATCTATCTACACTTGTCTTCCAATCAGGCTGCCCGGATTTCACATGCAATTTCAGATACACATTATAATTTCACATTATAATTTCAGATACACATGAAAGAGGACAAGGTAGCTTCTTCCCCTGTATTATAAGTTTCATTTTGTTGATATTATCTGTGACAATTATGTATATTCTTCAGCAAGAAGAAAAATTCTATTTCTGTTCAGGGAACAATAACTGGTATTAATTATTTACAATGACAGTTAGGAAAATATGTCCCATCTGAAAACAGTCTCTGGGTTCCTGCTCTTTCTCCATAATTGAATTAAATAGTATCTCCCTGAAGACATCAATTGGTTATATCTACAATTGTTCACTCCATTGGTTTTAAAATATTTCCTGCAAATCACATGAACCTCTGCATCTGAAAAGACTAAGTCCTCTCTTCCTTTGGACATGTGCCTTATAAAATCCCTTGAGGTATATATGGCAAGGCCAACCTTGCTTTAAATGAATCATCACAGGTAAATGGACATTCATGCAAAGAAACTAATGAAAAACTCTAAAAAGTAAAAAGTGCAGATCTGGCACAACTAAGATGAAGACACTAACAAAGCTAATGGCCAACATCAACTAGTTACACCCTAGCTCTTAAATTCTCAAGATTTTTCAATACATCAATAAGTAATGGAAACTTTCCTTTGGTGACCCTTCTGCCCTCCAAAGGAGTGGTCTCTTTGTGAGCCTCTCATACCATCAATAGCTTATACAAGGAGAGTAAAAGAATGTTCTTTGGACTCTGTGGGAGAGGGAAGGGGGGGGATGATTTGGGAGAATGGCATTAAAACATGTATAATATCATATAAGAAATGAATCGCCAGTCCAGGTTCGATGCAGGATACAGGAAGCTTGGGGCTGGTGCACTGGGATGACCCAGAGGGATGGTATGGGGAGGCAGGTGGGAGGGGGGTTCAGGATGGGGAACATGTGTACACCCGTGGCGGATGCATGTTGATGTATGGCAAAACCAATACAATATTGTAAAGTTAAAAAAAAAAAAAAGAATGTTCTTTGTTTTCAAACTCTGTGAGATTTTTCCTATCTCTTCAATCCTTTTTTGCTATGTAATTCCTATTTTGCCTTTGTTAAGTAAGATCAATTTATTCACAATTTCTCTTTTAAGCAAATAAAACAGCATACTACTAATCCATCATGCCTTATTCTTTGACTTGTCCTTGATTGTAGTTTCTCTAAGAATTAATTTTCTCTTAACTACTTCAAGACAGCAAGAAGGCCATAATACGTAGAATAAGCTGTGAAGTACTAAAATCTGTTATCCTTGCTGTGGTCTTTTTTTTATACTTCTCCTTCTGAATACACACCGCGCCAATATTGTTAGTGAAATACTCTCCTCAACCTTGCTTTATCCTCTGCAGTGCCTCATAAACAGCAAAAAGTGTATCTCTTTGCTGAGTCATCAAATTACTGTCTGTTGAATAAGTTAGATATAAAGGGCTTCCCAAGTGGCTCCAGTGGTAAAGAACCTGCCTGCCAGTTCAGGAGACATAAGAAACTAGGGTTCAATCCCTAGGTCAGAAAGATCCCCTGTAGAAGGGCATAGCAACCCACTCCAGTATTCTTGCCTGGAGAATCTCCAAGAACAGAGGAGCCTGGCAGACTACAGTCCATAGGGTCGCCTAGAGTCTGACACAACTGAAGCGACTTAGCATGCAGAAAATAGATGCTGAGGAAAAATTAAAATATTTCTGGTTAAATTTTTCATTATAAAATACAATCTAGAATTTAGATTTATAATTTATTTATTTATTTTGAAAGCAAAGTTTACTTTATTTCAGATTCTGGTAAGTTGGAGAGAGATGGTGGACGTCTATCTGAAGTCCAACTCCCCCCAGCGAGCAGAGGGTGAGAAAATGTTGCTATTTTAAGCATTAAATATTCTTTTGGGCTACAAGTCCCAGGGATTTGAAAGGTGTGTTTCTGTGTATTCTTGAATTAAACTGCATGGTTGCCAACTTATCAGTGTAAAAATATAGCCCTGTTTATGACCTGAATTTTACAAAGGACTATTGGATAATTCATACTATGTCTGCTGCAAGTTTCCATATTACAAACTGAAAGAAGTTTAAGCACATCAGACAAAAAAATAACAACACATATTTCTTACTCTTATCTCTCAAAATAGAAAGTAGTTCTCCTAGCTCCCTTATGGTCCTTATTCATTTGACAGTTTTTCCTGGCTTCAGCTGGCAGCTCCTTACTGTGTTTGCCTGTGTGTGATAAGGGAGATGCCCCTCGGCACTGGTCTCACAGGATCTTCACCGTACATTTTCTCTCTGGTCATCTTTGGAGGTTCTTCAATACTGCATCTTCCATTTTCATATCAGATAGAGACTTTCATTAGAGACTCTATTATTTTAAACCTTGGAAACACTTTCCTTTGGACTTTGTCATGAGGCAAGGAGGACCAGAAATAAGGAAGGAGAACAAAAGGAATTCCTTTGGGATCTGGAAGAACTCTGATGGTTCTAAGCAGGGAGTTGGCTTTCCTACTCCAACATTAAGGATATTTACAGTCTTCTGTTCAATTTTCTGGAGGTGCCTTGGGATCATCTGCATGAATAAAGTAAAGAATCCTCAGTAACGTAGGTTCTGACATCACTAACGAACCTTTTGCTTAATGAACTTTGGCAAAGCAAGAAAAACAGGCAACAGCAGGGGCACTGTTTTTTGAGAGTAGATGGAACAACAGCATCATACAGAGGGCAGGTTCCCATTTTACTAACAGAAAAGCAAACAGACAAACAGATTTAATCCCCTGCTACATTTCCTAAAAATATGAGGTTTTAATAATTAACCTATTTTGCTTTCATTTTGGATTTTCAATAACATCTTATGAAATTTTTGATCAATCTAATGTAATCTAGTTTTATTTATTATTAGGATTTATGTTATTGAAGACTATATTATAGGATTTGGCTATTATCATGTCAAGAATTATTCAAATTTTTGGTCTAGGACCTAGAAGAGGTTAAAAAAAACAGTGCATTTGATTAAAATTTATAAAAGTTATGATTTTATATGTAGAACTTCATGTAAGAATGAATCATACTGAGAAAGTACTATTATGTAACTACACATGGATTTAGTCCTAGGTATTTTATTATTCTATTTTTATCCCCTTTACTATTCTTTTTTTTTTTTGCTAATGTATATATGTGATATATCTAACCAATATTTTTGCAATTAGTAAAGACCATGATCTTAATAAATATGTCTTATAACAAGTTATATTTTTGCTCTACTATTCTTCAAAAACATGTAACCACATTAGGAATAAATTATAGTTTCTTTATAAGGGTTTGCCAATGGAATTTACCTTACCATAGAGTTATATTATTGTACAGCTTTAAAGAGAAACTTCTATTTTTTATGAAATCTATCATGTGTGAAAAACAGTGTACAGTCATAGAGGTATCCACACTACAGGTTAAGAAACAGAACATCCCCTGTACCTTAGAAACCTCCTGTTTGTCCTCTGTAATCACATCCTTCTCAACTGCTAACTGATGAAGTAATGGACCACTTAGTTACTGTTTGCACTCTTCTTCAACCTGCTCTGTGCTGGAGGAGGCTGACCCATGAGAACTAGGCACAAGCTCCTTTTTCCAGTGGACTTGACTTTGTTTAACCATTGAGAGCCCCTTGTAATATCATTGTCAAGTCTTATATCAAGATTGTACTGCTTTCATTTTTTGAAATTTGTACATACTCTTTTAGTTATGCCTGGAAAGCTCTGTGGAGAACTGGTATTATTATTTTTTTTTTTGTATGCATTTGCTAAATACTTTGTAGAAACCACTAGATTCTGGATTTTTTAATGAGTTTTAATAACTATACAAGTATTCAAATTTTATATTTTTTCTGTACCAGTTATAATATATTTTATAGAACAACTATTTACAGACTTATTGGAAAAATTATAATTATCCTACTTTCATGTCTATATTTATGGGCAGTGATGTGCTATTTCTCAATACAATGTTTGGATTTCTCTTTTTTTTTTAATCACTCAAAAAAGATTTAATTATCCCAATAGTCCACTTATTTTCTTTTGCCTTGCTGTCGTTCATTTTCTGCTTATTCTCTATTTTCTTTTTCTATAATTTCTGCTTTATTCTTTGCTATTTTTATCATTGAAGTTTAGTTAAGTTTAATGTCTTGCCTATCTCCTTTGCATTAATGCTTATATAATTGGTTTCAAGATTGTATTAATTTTTTTTTCTAATGGGATTTGGACTCCAAATATGCTGCTAGTCATCACTTTTTCTGTATCTTACAAATTTGATACTTCATAACTTTATATGATAGAGGAGTCTGGCAGGCTACAGACCATGGGGTCAGTAAAAAGTTGGACAGCAATCACTTCCTTTGCCTCTAGTTCTTCCATTGTTTGTTGTTGTTTAGTCACTAAGTCATGTCCAACTCTTTTTGACTCCATGGACTGTAGCCTGTCAGGCTCCTCTCTCCATAGGATTTCCCAGGCAAGAATATTGGAGTGGGTCTCCATTTCCTTCTCCAGGGGATTGTTCAGACCCAGGGATCAAACGTGTGTCTCTTGAGTCTCCTGTATTGGCAGGTGGATTCTTTACCACTGAGCCACCTGGAAAGCCCATGGGATGTGCATAGTTTGCTAATGCTGGCAGTTTCAGACATGCATGTGGAAAGGATGGTTTGTAAAAGCAATCTCCATATCTGATTTCATCACTAGGATAATTATCTCAGGTAATTTTCATAGCAAAGATGGTGCTTTTCCTGTTTTCATATTTCTCTAGTTAACATTGTTTGACACATAAAATTTGATATTTGCTTGTATATAAGATATTACTATATTCCATAAATTTTTCCAAGTTCTTTTAAAGAAAAAATTAAGGCAATGGATATATGTATTATATTTACATAAATAAATAAAAACATATACAAGTAAATATATATACAATGTAAGTACATGTGTATATTGTTGTTTAGTTGCTAAGTCATATTTAACTTTTTGTGATTCCATGAACACACCATGAAGCACACCAGGCTTCCCTGTCCTGTGCTGTCTCACCGAGTTTACTCAAACTCATGTCACTGAGACAGAGATGCCATTCAAGCATCTCATCCTCTGTTGCCCCCTTTGCCTCCTGCCCTCAATTCTTCCCGGCATCAGGGTCTTTTCCAAAGTGTTGACTCTTTGCATCAGGAGGATAAATTATTGGAGCTTCAGCTTTAGCACCAGTCTTTCCAATGAATATTCAGGGTTGATTTCCTTTAAGATTAACTGGTTTGATCTCCTTGCTTTCCAAAGGACTCTCAAGAGTCTTCTCCAGCACCACAGTTCAAAAGCACATATTCTTTGGTACTCAGCCTTCATTATGGTCCAGCTCTCACATCCAAATATGACTTCTGGAAAAATCATAGTTTTGACTGTACAGACCTTTGTTGGCAAACTGATATCTCTACTTTTTAATGCACTGTCTAGGTTTGTCATAGCTTTCCTTCCAAGGAGTAAGCATCTTTTCATTTTATGGCCTCAGTCATCATCCACATTGTGTAGGTACATCATTTTATACATTTATATGATTTAATACACTTAAACGATCCTTTTATACATTTATAGCTAAAAATACTAATGCCATATGCTGTTTGAATAAATTAGGTTGTGATAAATATCATCACAATGAATATTATTGGAAGTACCTACATTAATAGAAGACTAGCTTCAGCCATTTCCTTACGTAATATCATAGGGAAATGCTACGGATCATTCCATAATGATTTTGTGCTTATATACATATCTGAAGAATTGTATTTTAAGAATATTGGATCCAAGACACCATAAACAATTATATTTCTGAGAATCAATAAAAGAAGACAGAAGAGATAAAACAATTATTTATCGTTTCTCTGGTAAAAGTTGCTGTGTGTTTGTTATAAATTTTCATGAAATCAATGTTTTGGAGGACAGTATCTTTCTCACAATATCCTTAAATGCTTGTTTCGCCTGCTGGTTCCATAAGGTATAAATAAATGGATTCAGCATACCAAGGAGGCATCAAGTATAGCAGCCCTCTTTGTCAAAGCAATCATTTCCTTTGCTGAAGTTTTCACATACATGAAGATGCAGCTTCCATAGAGATTGAGACAATAATCATATGTGAGAAGCAGGTTGAAAAAGCCTTTTTCATTTATTGAGCAGAGGAGATTCTCAGAATTGATCCGAGGATATAGAAGTAGGAGAGGATTACCAGAATCAAGATGGACATGAGCATCGGCACAGCTAAAACAAAACTCAAGAGTTCTAGTGTGCTGGTGTCTGTGCAGGAGATTTGCAGTAAAGGAGCAGAATCACAGGTGAAGTGGTCAATGATATTGGAGTCACAGAAATCCAGCTGCAGCCCCAAGATCAGTGGTGGAAAGATCACTAAGAATCCAGCCAGCCAAGAGCTGCCTACAAGCTGGTAGCAGATCTTGTTAATCATGATGGTCATATAATGCAGAGGTTTGCAGATAGCTATGTAACGATCATAGGACATAGATGCCAGGAGAAAAAACTGTTGAACTGAATAGAATCAAGAAAAATAGCTGAGCTACACAAGTGTTATAGGATATAGAATTGTCTCCAGTTAGAATGCTCATCAAAAATCTAGGGATACAGACAGAAGTAAATGAGATTTCTAAGAAGGAGAAATTCTTGAGGAAAAAATACATGGGAGTCTTCAGATGGGAATCCAGCAGTATAAGAATGATGATAGTCAGATTTCCACTAACACTCAGCACATATGTGAGAAATGAAAGAAGAAAATCACAGCTTGTATTTTTATATTATCAGTCAGACCCAGTAGGATTAAATCTGCCACTGATGATCTGTTTCTCATTTCTGGCTATTGATTTTTGGCAAATCTCGTGGCATAATCAAGACAGACAACAATAAATGGGTGAGACAAGCATAAATATTAACATCTACTTTTTAAAGTAATAATTGTATCTTCACTAAAAGTATGTACATTCTTCATTTCTTCAAGTTTCATTATTCATCTTAGATTTGTGTCTTTTGTTTAATATCAGTCTTATTACTCTGCATAATGTCCTTTGATTTCTTGCCACATGTTTCACTCTGCTTTCACTTACTATAATTGCTACTTGGGAAATCTAGTCATTGAACATGAGCTCTTCTCATGCTTCACTGTTGAGCTAACATGGAGAGAACATTACTCTTTTGTTATTTAAGCTTTTTAGGATTAAAAGTACTAACTGATGATGGAAATAATTGGTCAGCCCAAATCTAATTAATATAGGTCAGTGACATTCTGAATGTTCTCTGAGAAAATAGCCAATCATACACTTACTTGTTCATATATTTCCCATTTCTTCTAAAAATTAGAGTATAAGTCATTCTAATGTATTCAGAACATTTAGGCATATTAAAATGATTTATATAAATAACATAAAATATTTTGTAACCAAATACTTATATCATTTTCACATATATTAATGAGGCCTCTGAACCCCTAAATTTCTTTTTCCTTTACTTAACATGAAAATTTAAGTTCATGTTTTTACTTATTGGTTCCAGGCATGCGTGTGTTAAGCAACTTCAATCATGTCTGACTCTTCACAACCCTATGGACTATAGGACACCTGGCTCCTCTATCCATGGGATTATCCAGATAAAAATACTGGAGTGAGTTGACATGCTCTCCTCCAGGGGATCTTCACAACCCAGGGATCAAACTCATGTCTCCTGTGACTCCTGCATTGCAGGTGGATTCTTTACTGCTGAGCCACTGGGGAAGCTCTCATGGTTTCATAATGCCTAATAATTCCTTTTGAAAATCTACCAAATAATGGTATCAAGCAATGTGTTCACAAAGTATGCTAATGATCTCTAAGAATGATTCACAAGTGAATTTACAAGAGAAATGCACAAATACTTTACAGGTATCTAAACATATTGTGGATATCAATACCAGGAGTATCCACATGTCCCTCTAAAGTATAAGTGTAATTTAAGAAAAGCAACCTATGCTGCACATATTTCTACTAATTGCCATTGAAAGTGCTAAAATCTAGAAACCATCATTTAAATTTCTCAAATATTTAGATAGTTGATTTTAACTTTAATATTAATATGCATATATATTTATATGTATTCTTATGTATTCATATATATGAGAGATACAGGCATCAGAGAATCAATGCTATATAGAATATAAGAGCTGAAAACATATGAAAATAAATTGTGAATACTTACATAAAATTGATCATAAATCACCATTTAAGGTTCTCAACTATTTAGATTATCGATATAGCTATTATATTAATATGTATGTATACTTATGTGTATACATTATATTCATGTATATGAGAGACAGGCAGCAGAGAATCAATGTTATGTAAGATAGAAAAGCTCAAAAAATGGGCCAAAGAACTAAATAGACATTTCTCCAAAGAAGACATACAGATGGCTAACAAACACATGAAAAGATGCTCAACATCACTCATTATCGGAGAAATGCAAATCAAAACCACTATGAGGTACCATTTCACGCCAGTCAGAATGGCTGCGATCCAAAAGTCTACAATCAATAAATGCTGGAGAGGGTGTGGAGAAAAGGGAACCCTCTTACACTGTGGGTGGGAATGCAAACTAATACATCCACTATGGAGAACAGTGTGGAGATTCCTTAAAATACTGGAAATAGAACTGCCTTATGATCCAGCAATCCCACTCCTGGGCATACACACTGAGGAAACCAGAATTGAAAGAGACACATGTACCCCAATGTTCATCGCAGCACTGTTATAATAGCCAGGACATGGAAGTAGCCTAGATGTCCATCAGCAGATGAATGGATAAGAAAGCAGTGATACATATACACAATGGAGTATTACTCAGCCATTAAAGAGAATACATTTGAATCGTTTCTAATGAGGTGGATGAAACTGGAGCCTATTATACAGAGTGAAGTAAGCCAGAAAGAAAAACACCAATACAGTATACTAACGCATATATATGGAATTTAGAAAGATGGTAACAATAACCCTGTATACGAGACAGCAAAAGAGACATAGATGTATAGAACAGTCTTTTGGACTCTGTGGGAGAGGGAGAGGGTGGGATGATTTGGGAGAATGGCATTGAAATATGTATAATATCATATATGAAACGAGTTGCCAGTCCAGGTTCGATGCACGATACTGGATGCTTGGGGCTGGTGCACTGGGACAACCCAGAGTGATGGTATGGGGAGGGATGGGGGAGGAGGGTTCAGGATGGGGAACACATGTATACCTGTGGCGGATTCATTTTGATATATGGAAAAACCAATACAATATTGTAAAGTTAAAAAATTAAATTAAATTAAAAAAAAAAGCTGAGCATCTTATGAAAATAAGTTGACAATACTTATTGTCAAATGCTTGATGGTTAGAGTTAGATATTTAATGTGATATATTTGATTCTCTTAAATCAGAAGTGATCAATCATAGATATATTTTCTTCCCTCCAACAGAGCTATAAATCCCTCATAAATATCTTTTTATCCCATCTCCAAAAACCTAATGAGATATTTTCCACATATCTTTTCCCAACATTGTCCAAAAGCCTGGAATCTTGAAATATTTCACCTGTCATATTGACATAAATCTCTAGATGAAAGAAGTTTGCTGCTATTAATGCTGCAAATTTGAGAATATTTCTTTAATAGGCTTCTCTGATATTTTGAGGTAAGTGGGCATATCCATTTATTTTTCTTTGAAAAAGAGTCAACTTAGCACTTTTAATGTGCTTTGCTACATATAACTTCATAAATATTCCTTGAGACAAATTTTTAATGACTTTTGGGATAAACAGTAATGGGGCACTAGTGAATAACGTACAAGATCTGCTTTGGCAATCATGTTTTAATTGGTTGATAATGGGACCTATGGCTCAGGGGAAGTTTGAGGAAATCATGCAGCTGGATGTTAGCATATTTGAGGAGAACTGAGGCTAAGCAAACCAACATGCTCTGATTTTTATTTTCATATGATCTAAGCATGATTCTTAAATGGTGTGCATAAATCTGTTTAATGTGAAAAAAAAATATGGCACAGAACGACTAAAGAAAACACCAAGTTCCATGGGCTGTGAAACGTTGTTAAAATTATAAGGACTTTTTGAGATAGAGCATTTTAGCAAATATTTCTTTAGAATGAATTTGCCTTTCAATACTTGAGCAAAGTCACTAAAATTAGAAGCACATCAGATTTCATTTTTACATTTACTTATTCCTTCCGACTTCTGAGTATGAAATCCAAGACACATTTATATAAAGAACACGATACTGGATGCTTGGGGCTGGTGCACTGGGACGACCCAGAGGGATGGTATGGGGAGGGAGGAGGGAGGAGGGTTCAGGATGGGGAACACATATATACCTGTGGTGGATTCATTTGATATATGGCAAAACCAATATAATATTGTAAAGTTAAAAAATAAAATAAAATTAAAACAAAACAAACAAATAAAAAGAATATATATGTAATGTATATCAAAACTATTCTTCATGGGGTCACAAAGAGTTGGACAGCATTGAGTGACTAAGCACACACACACATAGCTATTCTTTCCAGGTGAGCACATTAAGTGGAGTTTATCCCACTGTGACCAAATTCAGTGCTAGAAATATGCATTAGTATAATATCTTGGTAATGGACATATCATATAATTAAAATCTATTCAATAACATTTTTTACAATCAATAATAACATTTTAGTACTAGAAGTCTAATCAATAAAAGTTATTAAAATACATCACAATCACAATGTCAAATATAACATGAATAAAAACATCACGTGTATCTTTCCACTTCAAAGAACTTGTTTTGCCTTCATGTGATCTTACTTTTAAGAAAATCTACTTGAAGTGTATATTTATTTTGAAATATTTACTTTCACTGGTAAGTGCTCTTAACAAATTATAATACACATTTAATGTTTTTTTTAAATTTTATTTTATTTAACTTTACAATATTGCATTGGTTTTGCCATATATCAAAATGAATCTGCCACAGGTATACATGATACATCTTTAAACACATTCTAATTTTGGAAATTTGCCCTTGGCACTTAGTAATATTAGTTCCCCTGTCACAAAGTAATATTTAAGCATTCAAAGTGAGCATATGCATTTATTTCAGTTACATAGTTGAATACCATTTTGATATTCAGTTGCTCAGTTGTATTGGTCTCTGTGACCCCAGAGACTGCAGCAAGCTAGGTTTCCCTGTCCTTCACCATCTCCTGGAGCTTGCTCAAACTCCATAATCAATCAAATTATTACGTTGGGTATTATGAATGATCAAAAATTTCTAAAATTAAATCATATGTTAGAATAAGTGACACACAGACATTTTTACATAATTGTTCTATTTCATTTTGAATGTAGATTCTACAAATGAAATTACTTTTCCTTAAAATTTTCATACAGATTCCTATACAACTGTTTGTGTTTATCTCATGTTTATAAGAATGGCTATTTTACCATCAGCTCAGTGCTACAGGATAGTTTAAACTCATATCAATGTTGTAAAGAAAAAAAAAATGTCTGGATGTTTGTTTCTGAATGGATATTCTATTTTGGTAATATATTATTGATTTTATAATTTTAATTAAGGTTGTTTACCCTTCAGTGTGATGCTTACCCAAGCCATGTCTTCATGATGAAATTTTAATATGAGATACAAGGCCCCATGTACTTGGTAGAAGTGGCTTATTCATACTGATAGAGCTCATTATTGTAAAATAGAATTTTATGGTAATATGAAAATCTGAAAAAATGGTAAAAAGAGGTACACAGAAAAAGAGAAATATCACAAACATTTAGTTCTAAGGGGTAAACTGAGAAATTAAGCACTAAATAAGGGAAGAGAAAAGAAATAAATGTAGTTCTTCAATAAAAATCAAGACATTGAGAAGTTAGATACATTTGTGCCCATCGTTGATTAGTCAGAGCTGGTTTTAGGGGAAGGGCAGCCTGATCATATATCTGCTTGTCTGGTTAAAAGCAAACCATAGCAGCAAAAACACAAGAAAAAAGCAATGATATTCATTTTCTATACCAGTCTGTTTTCAAAAGTACTCAGTTTCATTAGTATATGCTTGCTAAGAATGTGTCTACCTCTACATGAAATATTCAGCACTGAAAACTTTTAAAAAAAATTATTAGTAGTAGTATTATTTTTATTTTTGACTGTGCTGGGTCTTTGTTGTTGAGCGTGGGCTTTTCTCTAGTTGGGGCAAGCGGGGAATACTCTTTGTTGCAGTGTCCCAGCTTCTTACTGCAGTGTTTTTCTCTTGTTGCAGAGCATGGGCCTTAGGCGTGTGAGTTTCAGTAGTTACTGCCCCCGGGCTCAGTAGTTGTGGCACAGGGGCTTAGTGGCTCCAGGGCAAGTGGGATCTTCCTGAACCAGGGATCAAACCTGTGTCCTCTGCATTGACAGGTGGATTTTTAAACAATGGAACACCAGGGAAGTCCCTGAAACCTTTTTAAAGGTGATTTATTCACACTGGATTTTACTACATGATCTTTTTGACTCTGATTGGTAAGATTGCAAGTCTGATGAAACATGACACTTGGACAAGGCAAAGGGCCAATTCTTTGCTTTCATAAATCTATTTGGTCTATGCTATCCTTTTAAGCGTATCTGTAGGTGGCTATTACCTTAGGAAGTGCTTCTATCTCTGGAGGTAGACATGTTTTCCATACAACCAAACTGGCAAAATGAAGTTGGCTGAAATAAAATCGAGTAGTTACTCCAAAACTACTTCCTTCTCATTGTCAAGCAGGATTTTCTGCCATCTCCACCTACATCTCAGTTGACAATGTGACTCAGACTATGTGACTGAAATTAATCACTATAACAATAATAATAATAAATTTTAACATTATTGCACCATTACTCAATTACTAGCAGTTTTAGATGCTTAAACTATATGTAACATAACAAATCTATGATTAAACAGAATTATTGACTTTCCTTTGCATGTGAAAATTTTGCAACCAAGAGAAACTCAAGCTACAAATGGCAAAACTAGAGGCAAATCTAGACAACTTAATTCTAGCATATATATATTTAAGCAGCATCCTATGGCTATGAAACATAGTTCATGGTCAGGGATCAAAGAGATGATTCTTTAATCAACATCTACTCAGAGGGGTATCAATAAGCTTCTTCCAACTGATACTTTTATTGAGCTGAGTGGCAGGGAGTCTTGCTTTTTATCATGAACTGAAAAGGATGAAGTGAAGTCTACAAGGAACTGTACTATCTATTATGTGATGAAGAACAATTTATTCTGGAAGAATGAAACAAAATTAAACCAAATGAAGATAAATTAAAATCTTTAACAGAGAAAAAGGGAAGCATTTGAGAGAAAATATGAGCAATAAATAGTTATGGGATAAGTGAATCTATCTTTCCAGTTCCTGAGTTAAGCAGAATTTTCTGGGATCCTACAAATCTTCCTGAGTTTTTTGTTCTGTATCTTATTTCACCCTTAACTTGATTTTACTTTTAATGTTTATTTGGCAAGCAATATAATCCCACAAAATATATTGGTCAAATCTTATCAAAGTTTATTAAAGATACCAATGGAGAAAAAATACTATTTGTATGTATGAAGTAAGATTCTCATAATGGAAAATAAAATATTTCCAAGCCAAACACTGACATCTCTGTATATAACTACCTTCTAAAAATCTATTTATGTGGTATTGCAATTTCTTTAAGTATTAGCTCTATAAAAGTTCTGTATTCAAGAAATGTTTATTAAATAAATAGTTTCTGCATTATTTTTCTTATCTAAATTCTCATACAATGAATTGCTAAAACAAACATAAATGTAGAAAAGTATTTTTCTGTTACTAATCTGTTGTCCTGATGACAAATACATAGAATATTTAAACATTTTTTTTTTTTTTTTTTTTTTTTTTTTTGAGTTTAAATGTTTTTATTTTTTTTTTTTTTTTTTTTTTAATTTTATTTTATTTTTAAACTTTACATAACTGTATTAGATTTGCCAAATTTTTATGTAGAATGTAAATAAACTGTAAGTTAAATTTCATGCTCAAAATATTATTTTTCAACATTGCCTAACTCCTATATTACTTAGTTATTTCTACACCTTTATGACTGAGTTTCCTCTATTTCACTTGATAAAAACCATTAAAAGTATAGTATGTGTAAATATATATATATACGTATATAAATATATATATATGATTGTATACTCATAGAGCACATATATACATATTTGCATGCTTCTAGAGACATGAGTATGTACTTTTGAATTTAGACATATATGAATTAATAGTAATTTTATTCTACTCAAGTATTTTAGGTGATGTTTAATGTCATGCATATTATTTGAAATTAATAAATGGAGCTTCCCATGTAGCACTAGTGATAAAAAGCTTGCCTGCCAATGCAGGAGTTTTAAGAGACGTGGGTTCGAACCCTGGGTCAGGAAGATCCCCTGGAGGAGGGCATGACAACCCACTCCAGTATTCTTTCTGGAGAATCACATGGACAGAGAAGCCTGGTGGGCTACAGTTTGCTGGGACACAAAGAGTTGGACGTGAGTGAAGCGACTTCACACTCACACACATATTAATATGTGAAGGGCTTTTAGTTCTAAATTTAGGTTTATAATACAAAATCACATAGGAACACTCCGAAATGATACTGTGCTAAAGTTCACACAAAGAAGATTTACAATAAGAGTATTAAATTCAAAATAGCCTAAACAATGCTATTTCTGTAAAGAAATAGAATAAGGTAGAATATATGTTAGAAAAGATATTATTCGTTGGTTCTCTAGTTAAAATTGTATTTGTTTTAGTTAAAATTTAAGTCAGGTCAATGTTTTGAGAACATCTTTCTCACAACATCCTTAACTGCTTGTTTTACCTGCTGGTTCCGTAAGGTATAAATAAACGGATTGAGCATAGGAGCCACAGAGGTGTTGAGCATAGCTACTCCCTTTGTCAAAGCAACCCCTTCCTTTGCTGAGGTTTTCACATACATGAAGATGCAACTTCCATAAGAGATTGAGACAACAATCATATGGGAGGAGCAGGTTGAAAAGGCCTTTTTTCTTTTTTGGGCACAAGGGATTCTCAAAATTGTTCTGAGGATGTAGGAGTAGGAGAGGATTACTAACATCAAGGTGGACATGAGCGTCAGCACAGCTAAAACAAAGCTCATGAGTTCTAGTGTGCTGGTGTCTGTGCAGGAGATTTGCAGTAAAGGAGCAGAATCACAGGTGAAGTGGTCAATGATATTGGAGTCACAGAAATCCAGCTGCAGCCCTATGGTCAGTGGAGGAAAGATCACCAAGAATCCAGCCAGCCAAGAGCCGCCTACAAGCTGGTAGCAGATCTTGTTACTCATGATGGTTGTATAATGCAGAGGTTTGCAGATAGCCACATAACGATCATAGGACATAGATGCCAGGAGAAAAAACTCTGTTGAACCAAGAAGAATAAAGAAAAAGAGCTGAGCTGCACAAGCATTATAGGAAATAGATTTGTCTCCAGTTAGAATGCTTATCAAAAATCTAGGATTACAGACAGAAGTAAATAAGATTTCTAAGAAGGAGAAATTCCTGAGGAAAAAATACATGGGCATCTTCAGATGGGAATCCAGCAGTGTAAGAATGATGATAGTCAGATTTCCACTAACACTCAGCACATATGTGAGAAATAAAAAGAAAAAAATAGCAGCTTGCATTTTGGGATCATCAGTCAGACCTAGAAGGATGAACTCTGTCACTGATGTTCTGTTTCTCATTTCTGGTGGCTGATTGTTGACAAATCTTACTGGCAGATACAAGACAGTAATAAATTGATTAGATAAGCATAAATGTCTGCACCTGTTTTTCAAGTAATGATTTTATTTTCACAAAAAGTTTCTGGACTTTTATACATATATTTTCTTTCCCAATTTTATTATACATCTTAGGAGTGTTTCTTTTGTTTAATATTAGTCTCATCTGTAGGACGTAATGTCCTCTGATCCTT
This sequence comes from Bubalus kerabau, assembly GCF_029407905.1. Classification (NCBI taxonomy): domain Eukaryota; kingdom Metazoa; phylum Chordata; class Mammalia; order Artiodactyla; family Bovidae; genus Bubalus; species Bubalus kerabau. The sequence continues at coordinate 63,512,728 of NC_073624.1, read as the reverse complement.
ACTGCATGTCTATTGTGTCTTCATTTATTACTCTTGTTACCTGGAAAATCTGGTGATTGAACATGAGCTCTTCTCATGCTTCATTGTTAAGCTAAAATACAGAGGAAATTATGTTCTCAAGTTGTCTTTTCCAGGCATTAAAATTCTGACTGATAATGGAAATCAGTGATCTGCCTAAACTTAATTAATATTTCATAGGGAAAATTCTAAATGTTCTTTTGGAGAAGTAGTGAGTACTAACACTGTTAATTTATTTATTGCCCTTTTAAAAAAATACAGAGACCAAGTCATTGTAATGTATTATAGACTTTTATTTATATTGAACTATTGTTTATATAATATTATCCATATTTTAAAACCCAGAAGTCCATTCAATTTCCAGAATTTAGAATCCCTTAACCCTTACCTTTATTCTTGATTTCTTAAAAATATAACTTTTCATGATATGCAATTAATGTAGTGATTTTTAATAGATTGTTTAAAAACTTCTAATAAAATAAGTTTTACAGATTGAGTTAATAGCTTAAACAATATATTTACAAATGTGTTAATGAAGATCAGAAATACTCATATAAAATTAAAATATGAAATATGCAAACACTTTATATACGTCATTTAGGGCTATCTTGGACATCCAGGCCAAGAATATGTATCAAGTTTTTGTAAAGTGTGATTATACCAAAATTAAGGAAAATGTGGTGTGTTCTACACATTTCTGTTAATTGATAGAAATCACCATTTGATATATATTTACATTTCAGTTTATTGGTTTAACTATTGAATATATATGCAAGATAATATACTGTAATAATATTATATACACTGTATGTAATTATATGTATCAGAGAAGAATAAAATCACAACAGAGGGTCATAATCAATGCTTTGTAATAAATAGAAGCATCAGATTAAAATAAACAGAATACTTACATATGATCAAAAGACTGATGATTTGTGTGACATATTGAGTACAAACTAATGTGCTCAATTAAGATAAATCAAAAGAAAAGTAGTAGTCTAATGCTTCATGGAGAAATGACTATTCTCCCTGTCTTTCCATAAATCTCTCTATTCTTCCATAAAACCCTTCATGTTTCAGGAGCTAAATAGATAATGGAACAGTTTTCTCATATTTTCCTTCACCGTTTGTCCCAAATATGGAATCCTGAACATATCCCACCAGCTATCTTAGCAGCAATATTTTCATGTGAAAGCTAAAAAGGAAAAACATTTGAGAAGTCTTTTGTAATAAGCTCTTCTGATAATTCACAGAAGGCCATTTCCATTTATTTTTCTTAGGAAAAAAGTAAACCTAGAAAATTTAAAGTGTTTTGTTACAGAAATATATATTTTTTTGGCTTCAAAAATATTCTTTTAGATAAATCTTTAATGACTTCTGGGAAAATAATAATAGGGCACTGATGAATCATGCACAAGATTAGCTTTGGTGAGTATATTTAATTGATATTATGGGACCTATGTCCCAGGAGAAGGTTGAGAAAATTATCCAGCAGGGTGATGGTCAAGTATTTGGTGAGGTGGGAAGTGTAGTGAAAATAAACCAACATTTCCTGATCATATTTTTATGATGGGTATATCCTTCACACTGTATGGTATATGTTTAAAATATGAAAGCAAAACAAACAGAAGACTATTAATGAAGAAAGACATGATCTCATCATGTATAAAATAACTTTAAAATTATTAAATCTTTTGAGTTGCATCATTTCAGCTATATTTCCTTAAGAAGTACTTCTACTTTCATGAATTGAGCTAAATAACTAGTATACACCAAAATTAGAAACAACCGAAATTTCACCTTTATGTTTCTGTATTATTTCCAATGTATTGGCATAGAATCCAAGATACACTTTAATGTGTACCAAAACTGCTCTTACTAATGAGCAAATGAGGCACAGTTCATTCCACAGTGAGTAAATACAATGCAGAAAAAGATAACTTCTTCAAAATAGCATCTTGTTGTTGAATATATCATACAAGTGAAAACTAAGATACTTAAATTACTTTTGTGTACCCAATAATGATACTTCAAAGCAGAGGCTTAACTAATAGTTGAATTATTAGATATTTTATCACCACTGTAAGTATAAATATAATTATAAAAACACAAAATGATGTTTTTCCATGTTAAAGAATTTGTCTTCATGTGATATATACATTACTTCAAGCACTTGATAATTAATAGGAAATCTTCATTTTAGCCAATAGTTAACCATTGGCTTTGGGCTTCCCTGGTGGCTCAGGGTAAAGACTATTCCTGCCAATGTAGGAAGCGTGGGTTCAGTCCCTGGGTTGGCTTCGAACCCTGAGTCGGGTTTTCCACATTTGATTTTTTTTTAATTTCAATTTTTAATTAAACTTCACATTTAATTTCAATATTTCCATTCCTTCTAATTAAATGGTGTGAGATACTTACAGTGATTGAAAACGGTAAAGGTGTGTGATTTATCTTTGAATTTCCCTAATTTGTATACCAATAATTGTGTTCTCTGATCCTTATATATGTATGTTAAATAGGTGTGTAAGCATCTTGCACTGATTTTCAGTAATTTCATGGACTAAGCTGTTTATGATTACCTACTTCTGACTATTTAATGTTAAAATTTTTCTGATGTTATGATATGGATAAACAAAGGTCACTGCATGTGATGTAAAAGCAGTTATCCCTAATATTTAGCAATAATGATTTCATTAATAATTAATATTTAATAATTAGTCATAATTTCTGTTGACATCACTCACTGGAAGAAATCACCCATCAAACAGCTGCAGTCTCTCACAACTCCAGTTTATTGCCTAACAAGATGAGTATAACTTGGAAAAATATAAATAAATAGTTCTGATGAAGCAGAGCTGCAAGAAAGTGCTATGGACAACTTAATCTATTTTCACAGTAGAGGATAATTTTTTTTAATCTTTTTAACAAAACTTATTTATATTTATTTAACTTATTTATTTTTAATTTTTATTTTATATTGGAGTATAATTGATTAACAATGTTCTGTTAATTTCAGGTGTACATCACAGTGAATCAATTATACATATACATGAATCTATTCTTTTTCAAAATTATTTTCCTATTTAGGTTACTACAGAATAGTGAGCAGAGTTCAATCTGGTACACATTAGGTCTTTGGCGGTTATCTCCTTTAAATATAGCAGTGTGTACATGTCCATCCAAACACTATCTGCAATCTGTTTTTTTCCCTTTACAGATTTTGAATAGCTGACTCAATAGAAAAGGAAATAAGAGTAGGAAGGAGACAGAGTCCTTTGGTATAAATAATCATAAAGCATGGTTTTCTAAGCCTTGAATTTAGGTTCCATTCATTAACTGTGGGTTATTGTGAATTTTATTTTGAATCATTTATTCCTCATGTAGGACTTGAATAGCTATCTAGAGCTTTCTACTTGTCTTTTGAAATTAAAGACCAATATTAAAATCACATCTCAGACTCTCCCTATGTTTGCCAACTGTGGAATACATGATACATAGAGCTGGGAACATTATAGGGGAAAAAAGTAACAAATACAGAGAAATACTTTTGGAAGTAGAAAAGTGAAATATAAAAGAAGCTATAAAATAACTGTGAAATCTTTGAACACCCTATTTAATTTGAATTGTGCCCTCCTTTCCTTACAGTATATCAATTTTGTTCATATTATTTTCACTTACTACAATACAAAATAATTTAAATTTCAATTATGTTGACTGTTTGAAGTCTGTTCCTGCACTAGAAATAAACTCTGCAATATCAAGAGGTTTTGTGTGCTTTGTTCCCTTCTGTATATCAACCATCTGAATCAGTGGTTAGTGTTTATGTGTTGTTTATTTGTGGTTTCAGTTACAGATTTCATAATGATTAACCCACTCCAGTGTTCTTGCCTGGAGAATCCCAGGGATGGCAGAGCCTGGTGGGCTGCCGTCCATGGGGTCACACAGAGTTGGACACGACTGAAGCAACTTAGCAGCAGCAGTGCTTGATTGATAATAACATTTTTTTTGGGTGAAAACAAGTCCTTCAGGACTTGTTTTACCTACTGGTTTCTTAAGGTGTATGTAAAGGGATTCAGCATGGGAGCAACAGAGATATTAAGTACTGCTGCTGCTGCTGCTGCTGCTGCCGCCGCCAAGTCGCTTCAGTCGTGTCCGACTCTGTGTGACCCCATAGACGGCAGCCCACCAGGCTCCCCCGTCCCTTGGATTCTCCAGGCAAGAACACTGGAGTGGGTTGCCATTTCCTTCTCCAATGCATGAAAGTGAAAAGTGAAAGTGAAGTCGCTCAGTCGTGTCCGACTCTCAGCGACCCCATGGACTGCAGCCCACCAGGCTCCTCCATCCATGGGATTCTCCAGGCAGGAGTACTGGAGTGGGGTGCCATTGCCTTCTCCGATGAAAATACAATTCCTGTGAGAAACAGAAACCACAATCATATGAACAAGTAGAGAAGGCCTTTTTCCTTTGCTGGGCAGAAGGTATCTTCAGAATTGTTCTAAGGATGTGTAAAAGAGAATCACCAAGGCTAAAGTTACCGTGAGTGTGAATGCTGCTAAGAAAAATGCCATAAGTTCTAGAAACTCTGTGTCTGTGCAAGCAATCAGTAGCATAGGAGAAGCATCACAAGTGAAGTGATCAATGATGTTGGAATCACAGAAATCCAGCTGGAAGCCCATAATCAGGGTGGGTTAGAGGAGGGAAGATAATTAAGAAACCAGCCAGCCAGGAGCTGATTACAAGCTGATTACAAGCTGGTTGCAGACTCTGTTACTCATGATGGTTGTGTAATGTCTAGGTTTGCTGATAGCCACATAACAATCATAGGACATCACCTCCAGAAGGAAAAACTCTGGAGACCAGAATTGAAAAAACAAAACAAAACAAAACAAAAAAACACTTGTGTCATGCAAGCATTATAGGAAATTATTGTGTCTCCTGTAGCAGGGCTGCTCAGAAACCTAGGAATACAGACTGTGGTGAATGAAATTTCTAAGAAAGAGAAATTCCTAAGGAAGAAATAACACAGGTGTCTTCACACAGACACTGAATAGTTTTAACATGATGATGTTCATGTTTCCATTACACTCAGTAAGTAGGTGAACAACATAAAGAAGAATATTACAACTTGTACCTCTGGGCCATCTTTAAGTCCCAGAAAAATGAATTCTCTGATTAATGCTTTATTTGGCATGACTAAACTCTGAATCCTGCAGGTCTGTAGGTAAAAAAAGAGAAGATATCAACTCCTTATATGATTTCAAATACATTTATAGTGCTTTTATTTTGTGCAAAGAACAATAAAAAACGCATTAATAGGAAGTGACAAAACTTTATCCATCAGAATAATGCATAAGCACTCAATATGTCAGCAAATTTGGAAAACTCAGCAGTGGCCATGGGACTGGAAAAGGGCAGTTTTCATTCCAATCCCAAAGAAAGGAAATGCCAAAGAATGCTCAAACTACCACACAATTGCACTCATCTCACATGCTAGTAAAGTAATGCTCAAAATTCTCGAAGACAGGCTTCAACAATATGTGAACTGTGAACTTATAGATGTTCAAGCTGGTTTTAGAAAAGGCAGAGGAACCAGAGATCAAATTGCCAGCATCCAGTGGATCATGGAAAAAGCATGAGAGTTCCAGAAAAACATCTATTTCTGCTTTATTGACTATGTTAAAGCCTTTGACTGTGTGGATCACAATAAACTGTGGAAAATTCTTCAAGAGATGGGAATACCAGACCACCTGACCAGCCTCTTGAGAAACCTATATGCAGGTCAGGAAGCAACAGTTAGAACTGGACATGGAACAACAGACTGGTTCCAAATAGGAAAAGGAGTACGTCAAGGCTGTATATTGTCACCCTGCTTATTTAACTTATATGCAGAGTACATCATGAGAAATGCTGGGCTGGAAGAAGCACAAGCTGGAATCAAGATTGCTGGGAGAAATATCAATAGCCTCAGATGTGCAGATAAACGCCACCCTTATGGCAGAAAGTGAAGATGAACTGAAAAGCCTGTTGATGAAAGTGAAAGTGGAGAGTGAAAAAGTTGGCTTAAAGCTCAACATTCAGTAAACGAAGATCACGGCATCTGGTCCCATCACTTCATGGCAAATAGATGGGGAAACAGTGGAAACAATGGCTGACTTTATTTTTTGGGCTCCAAAATCACTGGAGATGGTGATTACAGCCATGAAATTAAAAGATTGGAGCCTATTATACAAAGTGAAGTAAGCCAGAAAGTAAAACACCGATACAGTATACTAACGCATATATATGGAATTTAGAAAGGTGGTAACAGTAACCCTGTATACGAGACAGCAAAAGAGACACTGATGTATAGAACAGTCTTTTGGATTCAGTGGGAGAGGGAGAGGGTGGGATGATTTGGGAGAATAGCATTGAAATATGTATAATATCATATATGAAACAAGTCGCCAGTCCAGGTTCGATGCACGATACTGAAAGCTTGGGGCTGGTGCACTGGGATGACCCAAAGGGATGGTATGGGGAGGGATGAGGGAGGAGGGTTCAGGATGGGGAACACAAGTATACCTGTGGCAGATTCATTTTGATATATGGCAAAACCAATACAATATTGTAAAGTTAAATAAAATAAAATTAAAAAAAGAAAAAAGAAGATTAAAAAAAAATAAATAAATAAAAGATGCTTATTCCTTGGAAGGAAAGTTATGACCAACCTAGATAGCATATTCAAAAGCAGAGACATTACTTTGCCAACAAAGGTCCATCTAGTCAAGGCTATATTTTTTCCAGTAGTCATGTATGGAGGTAAGAGTTGAACTGTGAAGAAAGTTGAGCGCCGAAGAATTGATGCTTTTGAACTGTGGTGTTGAAGACTCTTGAGAGTCCCTTGGACTGCAAGGAGATCCAGCCAGTCCATTCTAAAGGAGATCATCACTGGGTGTTCTTTGGAAGGAATGATGCTAAAGCTGAAACTCCAGTACTTTGGCCACTTCATGCGAAGAGTTGACTCATTGGAAAAGACTCTGATGCTAGGAGGGATTGGGGGCAGAAGGAGAAGGGGACGACAGAGCAAGAGATGGCTGGATGGCATCACCGACTTGATGGACATGAGTTTGAGTGAACTCCATGAGTTGGTGATGGACAGGGAGGCTTGGCATGCTGCAATTCATTGGGTCACAAAGAGTTGGACACGACTGAGCGACTGAACTGAACTGAATGCAAATTCATATTAGAATTTGTCTAGTGGGGAAAAAAATTAATCTGTGTTTAAAAACCTTAGATTTTAATCTCAGCTTTTGATAATTCCCTGCTGTATATTTTTGATTACTTATTAACACACAGAAAGTTGTTTTTCACAGTCATAAAAGCAAGTAATAATGATAAATACTTAGCGTACTTCACTGGGAAGTAGGTCATTGGGAAGATTAATCAAGTTACTGAGTATATAGTATTTCTGAAAACATAAAGTACATAAAATTCTACATGCTAATTTTTCTATTCAAAAATTTATTTTTGATTTGGAATGCATTCTTTTTCTAAATAAGTTGTGGTTTAGTCATAGTAAAAAGTTAAAGAGAAAATATTGTATTTATGAGCAATTCATTGAAATCAATTCTATTCTGCCTTTATGTAAAATTAATTCTATTCACTCCTTTTTAACTAAAGGTGATGAAAGCACAATCTTAGCTTCTTGTTAGCCCAATGTTAGCCCATAAACAAAGTTACAGGGTAAAATTTCCTGTTGGACTCCTTAAATATAGTCAATCACTAAAAAATGAAAGAGATCATATTGTTTCCTATAAGATTATATACTTATTTCAGAAAGTTATTGCATGACAACCTTTATCAAGTTCTGCTTTCAAAAATAATAATTTGATAGCTGTATTGTTTATTAAACTAGTTTTGAAGGATACAATAGGGAAAGAAACTATATTAAAAGGAAGATAGTAACAGCAATGATAACAGTAATTAATCATATAACAAAATATAATGAATTTTACTATTAGTGTTATTATCAATATTATTCATATTATAACAAAGATATAAACAGCCTTTTACTCTGTGCCCAAAATGTATTTGGTTGGTCCATTTAAGGGCCTCATTATGCAGATGAGGGAATTGACTGAAAAAATACTACCTAACTCCCTCCTCAGGCAAGCGTGATACATTTATGAGTTCAGCTCTGACACGTTTACAAAGCTATAGGCAGAGAAAATAATGCAAGAATTGACAGAGTGCCTTCAAGCTGCATTTTAAAGAGAGTAATTTTTAGAGATATATGATTTCAAAAATATAATTAATGATGTAGATAAAGAAAAAATGCACTCACCTTTATGATACTAGATGGAACCGAGTCATGGTTTCAACCTGAATATTTTTCTGATTATATATAATAAGAGAAACATGATGTTTTAGGTAGAAAAGATTTCCTTCACTTTGACATATTTTATAAAATGAATTCACATTTGTGCACTCATGATTAAAAATTTAAATCTTTGGTTTGCATTTTCCTAGTCATAAACCAACCATTTCTCAAATACCCAATCTGTGAGGATGAAAAAATCCAGTCGGCAAACGTCCAAAATTTTTTTTTTCTTTTTTGTAATTTAAGTGTCATGTGTTTTATGACTTTTCTGATATTGCTCAGTGATAAAGGTTTTCCAAAATGCTTTTCTCCAAAATAAACTGACCCATTTAATATATTTTGAGTGTACTGTTACAGATGAGTTTTTTTTTTTTTTTTTTTTTGAGGGAAATATAAAGAAAACTTCTCTGAGGAAGAAAAACCAGTGCATCTACAATGCAGTTAATTTGAGCTACAATTTTTAATAAGGTTCCTTCAGGAGCCATTAGGTATTGAATGACTATAGAATTCTATCTGTAATACTGGAGTTTGCATGGAAAAAAAGGAAAGACTGATGAAAAAATTATTTCTTAGTTATTTTTCAAATATTTTTCTGACCATTGTTTTAAAAGAAGAGAGACTCTCATTGACTCTCTTGCAAATTTTTGTGAGAAAAATGAATATAGGGTAAAAATTTATTTGGAGCCTAGAAGAAATACCTTACTTATGTGGTTATATAGTATAAACGATGGTAAAAAGGTGTTTTTTGTTTTTGTTTGTCCTTTCTTTTTTAAATACAGCTGATGTTCTCTTTGGAAAGGGTCATACATTTTTAATGAGAGATTTAATAAAGTATTACAGATTTCTTCAAGTAAATATTTTGTATACTTGGATTTAGAAAGGAACAGATAAAATGTGTCACCAAAGATTGGGTGTTTTAAACTTTAATTTTAGTTAAAATTAACATAATGGTTTCTAGACTTCAATTAATGGTGTCATAGGGATGCCAGTCCACATGGTCTATGCTTTACCAAGCTAATATAATAGCTGTTTACTTTGCACTATAGGGAGTATTTGTAGGACTGAATGTAATGATTATAGTAAATAGGGCTCTATTATCAGGCGGAGGCAAAGAAAGATAACACCTAATAGCATGATTCGATCTGGAGGAGTTCAGTTCAGTTCAGTCGCTCAGTCCTGTCTGACTCTGCGACCCCATGGACTGCAGCATGCCAGGTTTCCCTGTACATCACCAACTCTTGAGTTTATTGAAACTCATGTCCATTGAGTCGGGGATGCCATCCAATAATTTCATCCTCTGTCGCCCCTTCTTCTCCTGCCTTCAGTCTTCCCCAGCATCAGGGTCTTTTCAAATGAGTCAGCTCTTCACATCAGATGGCCAAAGTATTGGAGTTTCAGCTTCAGTTCAGTTCAGTTCAGTTGCTCAGTCATGTCCGACTCTTTGTGACCCCATGAATTGCAGCATGCCAGGCCTCCCTGTCCATCACCAACTCCGGGAGTTCACTCAGACTCATGTCCATTGAGTCAGTGATGCCATCCAGCCATCTCATCCTCTGTTGTCCCCTTCACCTCCTGACCCCAACCCCTCCCAGCATCAGTCTTTTCCAATGAGTCAACTCTTCACATGAGGTGGCCAAAGTACTGGAGTTTCAGCTTCAACATCAGTCATTCCAATGAACACTCAGGACTCATCTCCTTTAGGATGGACTGGTTGGATCTCCTTGCAGTCCAAGGGACTCTTTCTTCCAAGGAGCAAGTGTCTTTTAATTTCATGGCTGCAGTCACCATCTGCAGTGATTTCGGAGCCCAAAAGGTAAAGTCTGCCACTGTTTCCACTGTTTCCCCATCTATTTGCCATGAAATGATGGGACTGGATGCCATGATCTTAGTTTTCTGAATGTTGAGCTTTAAGCCAACTTTTTCACTCTCCACTTTCACTTTCATCAAGAGGCTTTTTAGCTCCTCTTCACTTTCTGCCATAAGGGCGATGTCATCGGCCTACCTGAGGTTATTGATATTTCTCCCAGCAATCTTGATTCCAGCTTGTGCTTCATCCAGCCCAGCATTTCTCTTGATGTTCTCTGCATATAAGTTAAATAATCATGGTGACAATATACAGCTTTGATGTACTCCTTTTCCTACTTGGAACCAGTCTGTTGTTCCATGTACAGTTACAACTGTTGCTTCCTGACCTGCATACAGATTTCTCAAGAGGCAGGTCAGGTGGTCTGGTATTCCCATCTCTTGAAGAACTTTCCACAGTTTATTGTGATCCACACAGTCAAAGGCTTTGACATAGTCAATAAAGCAGAAATAGATGTTTTTCTGGAACTCTTTTCCTTTTTTGAAGATCCAGCAGATGTTGGCAATTTGATCTCTGGTTCCTCTGCCTCCTCTAAATCCACCTTGAACATCTGGAAGTTCACAGTTCACATATTGCTGAAGCTTGGCTTGTAGAATTTTGAGCAATACTTGACTAGTATGTGAGATGAGTGCAATTGTGTGGTAGTTTGAGAATTCTTTGCATTGCCTTTCTTTGGGATTGGAATGAAAACTGACCTTTTCCAGTCCCATGGCCACTGCTGAGTTTTCCAAATTTACTGGCATATTGAGTGCAGCACTTTCACAGAATCATCTTTTAGGATTTTAAATAGCTCAACTGGAGTTCCATCACCTCCACTAGCTTTGTTCATGGTGATGCTTCCTAAGGCCCACTTGACTTCACATTCCAGGATTTCTGGCTCTAGATAACACCATCGTGATTATTCAAGTAGTGAAAATCTTTTTTGTACAGTTCTTCTGTGTATTGTTGCTACCTCTTCATAATATCTTCTGATTCTGTTAGCAAGGAGAGATGAGAAAGCCTGCTATTCATTATTGTTGTGTAATGCAATGGCTTATAGATAGCCAGATAATGATCATAGGGCATGACGGTCAAAAGAAACAATTCTATTGAACCAAGGAATATGAGAAAATGTCCTGGTCCATGCAAGAATTATATGAAATGGTCATATCCGCTGTTACAATGCTGACCATAAATCTAGGAATACAAACTGTAGTGAATGAGATTTCTAAGAAAGTGAAATTCCTACGGAAGAAATACATGGGTGTTTTGGGGTGTGAGTTTAGCAGAGTAAGGGTGATAACTGTCATGTTTTCAGTCACTCTCAGTATATACGTGCAAAATAGAAATAGAAAAATGAAAACATTTAGCTCTGGATCATCTGTTAATCCCAGAAGTATGAACTCTTTCACAGAGGTGGGATTTCTCATTTCTTATTGCTTACTTCTTCCTGGTCTGTAAATACAAACAAGAAACATGATTTTAGCTTTAATATGTAATAATTATTAACTGATTATAAATGAGCTTGAACATTTTTCATGTTTATGGACTATATGCACTTCTTTTGGACTATATACATGTCCTTTTTATATTTTTCTTTTAGAATATATGCTATCTTTTTCCAGGTATGTAAAAACTCTTTATATTTTATATTAACCCTTTGTTTGCTAGAAATATTTTTCTAGTTTGTGATTCCATTTTAGTTTATGGTGGCTTCTGATTTAAGCTTTATTTACTAAAAATAGTCACTTATTCCTTTTCATGTCTGTAAATTTTATAATGCTTTCACTTGTAATACTTTTCATTAAAAAGTTTATTAAAAAAAAAAAGAAACATGATTTAGTGAGTACAGGGTTTCTTTTTTCTAACCTTTGCTTGTTTAAGAAATGTATGATATAATGGATCAATAAATTAACCACTTAGTGTTACCACCACTTTTGAAACCAAGTTTAAGCCAGGACAAGAAAACTTACATATTTAGATCATTCTCCTTTTAATATTGAGTGAGTCCCTTGATCTCTTCAAGAAAATTAGAGATACCAAGGGAACATTTCATGCAAAGATGGGCTCTATAAAGGGCAGAAATGGTATGGACCTGACAGAAGCAGAAAGTATTAAGAAGAGATGGCAAGAATACACAGAAGCACTGTACAAAAAGATCTTCACGACCCAGTTAATCACGAAGGTGTGATCACTTATCTAGAGTCAGTCATCCTGGAATGTGAAGTCAAGTGGGCCTTAGGAGGCATCACTACAAACAAAGCTAGTGGAGGTCATGGAATTCCAGTCCATCCTAAAGGAGATCAGACCTGGGTGTTCATTGGAGGGTCTGATGTTGAAGCTGAAACTCCAATACTTTAGCCACCTGCTGTGAAGAGGTGAGTCATTTGCAAAGACCCTGATGCTGGAAAAGATTGAGGGCAGGAAGAGAAGGGGATGACAGAGGATGAGATGGTTGGATGGCATCACTGACTCAATGGACATGAGTTTGGGTGGGCTCCGGGAGTTGGTGTTAGACAGGGAGGCCTGGCGTGATGCAGTCCATGGGATCACAAAGAGTTGGACATGACTGAGCGACTGAACTGAACTGAGTCCCTTGAAAGGACTAATAATCATGTTTGTATAAGAAAAATATGTTTATCACATATAGTTATCTATCTTTTCAGAGTTTGATCATATGGGTAAAAAAGTTCAGTAAAATACTATAAAATGTTTTAATATTTGTTCAATCACCACATGTGTAATAATTTTTCTGAAAATTAAACATTTTGAAATTTGTCTTTAAGAGTTATTTTCCATATTTTTAAATCTTAATATCATTTTGGCTATGTAATTAATAACTTACCAAAGATCAGAGCTATCAAAATTAATATGTATATACTCCTAAATAAACAAACTCAGAACTTAAGAATTTTCTTTTCTGAGTTAAACAATAATCTATTACTTTTAAGAATAGATTCTTCCAAGCAAAGTTAAGTAATCTAAATATAAATTTATTAGAAAATGGGAAAAATAAATGAGGTGAGAAAAGAAAAATATACTTATAATTATATAAACCCATGTGGTAGCAATTCGACTCTTCAAATCCAAGTAATCTGCTGCTTTGAGTGTCGGTGTGGAATCTTTACTTATGGAATATTTCATAGACTTCCCAACTTGTTTGTTTCTGCCTCTGATTTTTCTATGCAATAACATACTTACATAGTGTGTTGGTGGAATTTGGCAGTATTATCCTGGCTGTGTAGAGTGAGATGAACATATTGAAGGATAAATCCAGCAGAAAATTTATTCCTGAAGTTGATGAGGCCCTAAAAGATAAGTGACATAGTCCCGGGTACTGATAGAAGGTGTTACATCCAGAAGACAAGCAAAGAGTTCAAGAGGTCCCTCAGGAAAGGGTTGCTGACATGGTGGCAGAGGCTCCGTGGCAGCCCCACGTGGTCAATTCATGTGAGTCTGAAAGGATGAGACTCGGGTAATATTGCAAGATTTTTTATTGAGTAACAGTGTCTCTGATACTAGCTTGTTTAGGAGGAAAGCTAGAAGTGCTGGAAATGGGAGAGGGTAACAGCGAAATGAACCTTTGTCCTAAGTGTTTAACTGGTTGCACAGCAGAACTAGAGACCAGGCTTTCCTGGAATGTGGGTCAGACTCTCAAAAAACTAAATGGATACTAGAAAAAGGGAATGGAAAAGAAGTGGGATCAGAGCAGTACTTACTTTGGTGAAACAGGCAAAAAAAGGGGATAAAGTTATGTGTTTTACTGGTTAATAAAGTGAAGCTGCTAGTTCCTAAGGAGCAAGCTCAAACTAATCTAATAATATAATATCTTACTTGGCTCTCAGTAACCTTTGTGAAAGAAAGATAGTTTACATTTTTGTTTTACTTTGCTTACCTTCCAGGGCAAAGGCTATATTGACTAAATAGTGCTTCCAAAACAAACAGATTGCTTTTTTTTTTTTCCCTCAAAATAGTCACAGGAGATCGTTGCAGTGAAATAGAATTCAAATGTCTCTGGAGAGTGATGGTGTCATTAGTTCACCTTAAATTTAGCTGAATAATTTAAATTAGGTGTTCATGGGGAATAATTTTTTTAAAAAAGAAAAGATGTCAGGGAACAACTGCAAAGAACAACAGTAAGGAATTAGCAATCTTTGAAATTTTGGATTTCATATTGTCCATGTTATTTTATTTTTCCTGAAATAAATGTTAGCTGAAGTGATATATTTCAATGAATGTAAACTTGTACAGAAGCAGAAAATAGCAAGAGGAAAGTGCTGCCAGTAGATTCTATGTGCTATTCAAATGTTTTACTTTTTATAAAATTATTCAGACTCCTTTCCCACGGGTAATTTGTGTATTCCTTCTCACATATTAATGTGTTCAATTATTTATTTAGATCAGTATGGATTTGTGAATATTTATTTAATAGTTTGAATTATATCCAATGCTAATTTATTTTGTTGCTAGATTTTTTCCAGCTTCAGCCACTGGGAGCCCTCTCAATTGGCTACTGTCCTTTGACCTACTGCTATCATAGTGCTTTAAAAGGTCACTTCTTTATTTTCTGGCATTATACAATGCTTCAGGATCATCTTGTATATTCCTTACCATAGCCCTTTAGTCAGATATTTCTTCACTGATGCCTGAATACTTTTATTGGAAAATGGTATTAGAAAGTATTAGTCACTCAGTTGTGTCCAACTCTCTGCGACCGTATGACTGTAGCCCACCAAGCTCCTCTGTCCATGGAATTCTCTAGGCAAGAATACTGGAGTGAGTTGCCATAGAAATCAGGATCTCAAATATGGGTGTGTTCATTGCTGTCACAATGCCATTGATTCTAGGTCCCCTGTAGCTCAAATGATAAAAACCTGCCTGAGAGGCAGGAGCCCAGGGTTCTATCCCTGGGTTGGGAAGTTCCTCTGGAGAAGGAAACGGCAATCCACTCCAATATTTTTGCCTGGAGAGTTCCATGGACAGAGAAGCCTGGTGGGCTACAGTCTGTAGGGTCGCAAAGAGTCAGACACAACTGAGCAACTAACACAGTCACACACAAGAGGACAGAACCAGGGAAAATGTATAAGCCTATGAACCTGTGTATAAATACACATGCATAATATTACTCTATCTTACCTTCTGGATTTATATTAAGCTAAAAATGAATCTATACTGTATCTTTGTTACCAGGTACTTTATAATAACTTCTTCCTCTAGCTCCTCTATAAGCTCCCACTGCAAAAGTAAGATTCCTGGCACCCACCATCCATTTCCTTAATCCTTCAATTCCTACATACTTATATAACATATCAAAGTTATTGACCTATATAATGATAGGAAAATACTTTTTAAGCTAGAATGCAGAACTTATGTATCTTTTCTTTGTTTTTAGTCTTACAAATTTCAATCATTTTTGAAGTTACTTAAGTTGGCAACTTTGAACCCTATTCCTTTCAGTGAGATTATTGCAGATATTTAAAATACAGTTATTTTGGGAGTCATATTCTGCATTCCATTCTGTGATCCCCTAACCTCTTAAATGATTTTTTTAAACATTTGTGTAAATTAAAGTTTACCTCCTCTTTTTAAAAAATAATTTTTGGCTGTGCTATGTCTTCATTTCTGCAGGAGGGCTTTCTCTAGTTGTGAAGAATGAGAACTACTTACTTAGTTGTGGTGCACAGACATCTAATTGCAGTGGCTTCTTTTGTGGAGCACAGGCTCTAGGGCATGGGCTCAGTAGTTGTGATGCATGGGCTTAGTTGCTTCATGGCATGTGAGGTGTTTTTTACCAGGGATCAAATAGGTGTTCTCTACATTGGCAGTTGGATTGTTAACCACTGGGCCACCAAGGAAGCCCAAAGTTTACTCTTTGGAATGTAATTTTCTATGAATTTTGACAAATGCATAGGACCATGAATTCATCATTACAATATTATAAAAAATAATTTCTTTGCCTTAAAGTCCCCATTCATGTCACCTATGTAATCTCTTTTTCTCAATGATCTCTGGCAGACATTCATCTTTTTACATTATGTATTGTTTTCCTTTTACTAGGATATGATATAATTGAGACCATATAGTATGCTGCCTTTTCAAACAGATTTCATTCAATTAAAAATATTGATTTCTAGATTATCCATGTCTTCACAATTTGATAGCTCATTTCTTTCTGTCACTGTATGTATTCATTTACCTTTTTAGGAGCATCTTGAATACTTCTAGTGTTTTGTAATTATAAATAAAATTTCTAGCAAACATTTGCATGCAGTTTTTGTGTGGACATGAGTTTTCAAATCAACAGGGTAAGTATCTGCAAGGGAAATTGCTGGGTCATGTGGAAATTTATATTCAGAATTTTTTTTTTTTTCTTTTTCCACTTGGCTTGTGGGATCTTAGTTCCCTACCAGGGACTGAATGCGGGCCATGGTAGTGAAGCCTAGAATCTTAATCACTGGGTCACCAGAGAACTCAGGAAATCCCCATAGGATTTTAAAATTTATTTAATTTTAATTGGAAGATAATTGCTTTACAATATTGTGTCAGTTACTGCCTACATGAATAAGCCATAAGCATAGTTTTTTAAGAAACTGAGAAATTCCTTCCAAAGTGACTGCATCATTTTGCATTACCATTAGCAATGAATGAGAATATCAGACTTCCTGTTACTCTGCATTATCTTTAGCAATCAGTGTTGTTAAAGTTTTATAGTTTAGTCATAATATGTGCATAGTTGTAGCTCATTGTTGATATAATTTGCAGTTGTCTAAGGACAGTGATCTCTAACCTCTTTTCATTCTAATCCCTCTGATTTAAAGAATTAGATCTGCTAGACACAGTGCCTGAAGAATTATGGACAGAAGTTCCTAACACTGAATAGAAGGTGGTGACCAAAACCATCTCAGAGAAAAAGAAGTGCAAGAAAGAGAAGCGGTTGTCTGAGGAGGTTTTACAAACTGCTGAGAAAAGAAAAGAAATGAAAATCATGGGAAAAAGGGAAAGATATACCCAACTGAATGCAGTGTTGCAGAGAATAGCAGAGAGAGAGAGAGAGGGAGAGAAAAGGCCTTTTTAAATGAACAATGCAGAAAGGTAGAGAAAAACAAAAGAATGGGAAAGACTAGAGGTCTCTTCAAGAAAATTGAAGAGGTCAAGGAAATATTTCATGCAAGGATAGACACGATAAAGGACAGAAATAGCATGGCCTAAGAAAAGCAGAAGAAATTAAGAAGAGGTGGCAAGAATACATATTAAAAATACACAAAAAAATGTTTTAATGACTGGGATAACCGTGATGATGTGGTCACTCACCTAGAGCCAGACATCCTGGAGTGTGAAGTCAAATGAGTCTTTGAAAGTATTACTATGAACAAAAGTAATGGAGGTAATGGAATTCCAGTTGAGCTATTACAAATCCTAAAACATGATGTTGTTAATGGGCTGAACTCAATATGGCAGAAAATTGGAAAACTCAGCAGTGACCACAGGACTGGAAAAGATCATTTTTCATTCCAGTCCCAAAGAAGAGCAATGCCAAAGATGTTAAAGCTGCCATACTATTTCAATCATTTCACATGCTAGCAAAATTATGCTCAAAATCCTTCAAGCTAGCCTTCAGCAGTATGCGAGCTGAGAACTTTCACACATGCAAGCTGAGTTTAGAAAAGGCAGAGGAACAAGTAATCAAATTGCCAACATTCGTTGGATCATTGGAAAAGTAAGAGAATGCCAGAAATTCATGTACTACTGCTTCATTGACTATAATAGAACCTTTGAATGTATGGATTACAACAGACTGTGGAAAATTCTTAAAGAGATGGGAATAACAGACTATCTTACTTGTCTCCTGAGAAACCTGTATGTAGGTTAAGAAGCAACAGTTAGAATCAGATCTGGAACAAGTGACTGGTTCATAATTGAGAAAAGAGTACAACATGGCTGTATATCGTCACTGTGTTTTTTTAACCTCTATGCAGAGAACATCATGGGAAATGTTGGACTGAATGAATCACAACCTGGACTCAAGATTGCTGAGAGAAATACTAACAACCTCAGATATGCAGATGATACCACTATAATGGCAGGAAGTGAACTAAAGAGCCTCTTGTTGAGAGTGAAAGAGGAGAGTGAAAAAGCTAGCTTAAAACTCAACATTCAAGAAACTAAGATCATGGCATCTGGTCCCATTGCTATTGCTAAGTCACTTCAGTTGTGTCCGACTCTGTGAGACCCCATAGATTGCAGCCCACCAGGCTTCCCAGTCCCTGGGATTCTCCAGGCAAGAACACTGGAGTGGGTTGCCATTTCCTTCCCCATAAGTTCATGGCAAATATAGAAGAGGAAAAGTGGAAGTACCATCAGATTTTATTATCTTGGGCTCAAAAATCACTGCAAACAGTAACTGCTGCCATGAAATTAATAGATGCTACTCCTTGGAAGAAAAGTCATGACAAAACCTAGACAGCATACTAAAAAGTAAAGAGATAACTTTGTCGACAAAGGTCTGTATTGTCAAAGCTATGGTATCTCCAGTAGTCATATGTGGATGTGAGAGTTGGACTGTGAAGAAAGCTGAGCGCCGAAGAATTGATGCTTTTGAACTGTGATGTTGGAGAAGACTCTTGAGAGTCCCTGGGACTGCAAGGAGATCCATGCAGTCCATTCTAAAGGAGATCGGTCCTGGGTGTTCTTTGGAAGGACTGATGCTGAAGCTGAAACTCCAATATTTTGGCCACCTGATGTGAAGAGCTAACTCATTAGAAAAGACTCTGATGCTGGGAGGGATTGGGGGCAAGAGGAAAAGGAGACAACAGAGGATGAGATGGCTGGATGGCATCACCGACTCAATGGACATGAGTTTGAGTGATCTCCGGGTGTTGTTGGTGGACAGGGAGGCCTGGTGTGCTGTGATTCATGGGGTCATAAAGAGTCAGACACGGCTGAGCAACTGAACTGAACTGAACTGAATTTGCAAGTAATGTCTTTAGTGCTCCAAGTTTTCTTATTTTATTGAATCCTCAATCACCACATAGTCTAATGATTTTTCTGAAAATAAAACATTTTGAAATTTGTCTTTTTAGAGAGTTATTTTCCATATGTTTAAATTTGTAATGTCATTCCTGCCTACATAAATAATAACTTACCAAAAGAATCAGAGCCATAAAGATTAATATGCATATACTCCTAGATAAACTCAGAAGTTAAAGTTTTTCTTTTATGAGTTAAATACTAATCTGTTACTTTTTAGAAGAGATTCTTATAAGCAAAGTTAATTGATCTAAGTATAAATTTATTAGAAAATGAGAAAACTAAATGAGGTGAGATAAGAAAAATACACTTACAATTATATAATACCATGTGGTAACAATCTGACTGTTCAAACCCAAGTAATCTGTTGCTTTCATTTAAGTGTTGGTGTGGAATCTTTATTTTTGGAGTGTTCCATAGACTTCAAAGCTTGTTTCTAACTTTTCTGATTTTCCTATACAATAACATACTTACATAGTGTGTAGGTGGAATTTGGCAGTATGCTCCTGGCTGCGTAGAGTGAGATGAACATATTGAAGGATAAATCCAGTACAGAGTTTATTCCTGAAATTGACAAGACCCTAACAGAAAAGTGACATAGTCCCAGGTGCTAATAGAAGGTGTTACATCCAGAAGACAAGCAGAGTTTAAGAGGTCCCTCAGGAAAGGGTTGGTGACATGGTAGCAGAGGCTCCGTGGCAGTCCCAAGTCATCAGTTAATGTTGCTGTGAGAGGCTGAGCCTCGAGTAGTATTGCGAGATTTTAATTGAGTAACAGTGTCTCTGATACTAGCTTGTTGTTTAGGAAGACAGCTAGAAGTGCTGGAAATGGGAGAGAGTAGCAGCTAAATGAAACTTTGTCCTAAGTGCTTAAATAGTTGCACAGTAGAACCAACCAGAGACCAAGCTTTCCTGAAATGTGGGTCAGACTCGAAGAACTAAAGAGATAACAGAAAAAGGGAAAGGAAAAGAAGAAAGTGTGATTAGAACAGTAGTTATTTTCATGAAACAGGCAAATAAAGGTGATAAAGTTATTTACTTTGCTGGTTAATAAAGTGAAGCTCCTATTTCCTAAGGAGAGAGCTCAAATTTCTGAGTGAGAATCAAGAAATAGAAGCTCTGGGAAAGAAATGCAATGCATGGCATATCAGTAGAAACTTGTGAGAAAAATGCACTTGGAACTATTCCACGTTTCCCCATCCAAGGCCAGGCGTTTAGTACCTCATTTCCCCAATTTTCATAAAACTAGCAGTAGCCTAACCTTAGATGCAAGGAAAATCTAGCAATATAATATCTTACTTAGCTCTCAGTAACCTTTGTGAAAGAAGGATGGTTTATAATTTTTGTTTTCACTTATTTACCTTCCAGGGGCTAAGACTAGATTGTCTAACTACTGTTTCCAAAACAAACAGACTGGTTTTTACCTGCTATTTTTTTCCCCTCAAAATAGCCACAGGGCATTGTTGCAGTGAAACAATTCAAATGCCTCTGGAGAGAGACGGTGCGTACTGCTGCTGCTGCTGCTAAGTCGCTTCAGTCGCATCCAACTCTGTGCGACCCCATAGATGGCAGCCCACCAGGCTCCCCCATCCCTGGGATTTTCGAGGCAAGAACACTGGAGTGGGTTGACATTTCCTTCTCCAATGCATGAAAGTGAAAAGTCAAAGTGAAGTCGCTCAGTCGTGTCTGACTCTTAGCAACCCCATGGACTGCAGCTTACCAGGCTCCTCCATCCATGGGATTTTCCAGGCAAGAGTACTGGAGTGAGTTGCCACTGCCTTCTCCAATGGTGCTTATTAGTTCAACCTAAATTTAGTTGAATAATTTTAATTAGGTGTCCTTGGGAAATAATTTTTAAAAAACATTAAATGTCAGAGGACCCCTGCAAAAAGCAACAGCTAGGAATTAGTAATCTTTGAACTTTTGGACTTCGTATTGTCAGTGTTATTTTTGCTTGATATAAATGTCTGTTGAGGTAGTATATTTCAATTAATATAACTTGTGAATAAGCAGAAAATAGCAAGAGGAAAGGGCTACCAGGAGTCTCAATGTGCTATTCAAATGTTTTGTTATAAAGTTATTCAACATTCCTTTACATACCCTTTATATAGGTAATTAATGCATTGGTCTCATGTATTAATTTTTTCATTTTTTTTAGATCAGTGTGAGTTCATGGATATTTATTTTATACTTTGAATTATAACCATTGCTAATTTATCTTGTTGCTAGATTTTTCCCCAGCTTCATCCATTGGGAGCCCTTTTAATGGGTTGCTGCTTCTTTTGACCAACTGCTATCATAGTGCTTAAAATAAAAGAAGAAAATGCCCTTCTTTATTGTTTTGAATTATAAGATGCTTCAGAATCATCTTGTATATTCCTTGCCACAGACCTTGGTTATTTCTTCAATGATGCCTGGATTCTTTAGGATTAAAGTTTTAGTCACTCAGTCCTGTCTGACTCTCTGTGACCCCCTGAATGTAGCCCACCAGGTTCCTCTGTCCATGGAATTCTCCAGGGAAGAATACTGGAGTGAGTTGCCATAGAAACCAGGATCTTGGCCCTGGGTGTGTTCATTGCTGTCATGGGCCATTGATTCCAGGTCCTCTAACAGGATAGAACCAGGAAAAACGTATGAGACTGTGAACCTGTGTATCAATATGTATGTATAATCTTTATGCTACCTTCTGGATTTATACTAAACTAAAAACGAATCTATACTGTTATCTTCATTATCAGATACATTATAATAACTTCAGGTCTTCTTCTCTGTAAGCTCCCACTGCAAAAGTAAGATTCCTGGCACCCACTATCCATTTACTTAAATCTTCAATACCTGTGTACTTATATAACATTATCAAAATTATTGACCTATACTGTGATGGTCAAAGGGAAACCCTTTATTAACTAGATTGTAGAACTTATGTACCTTTTCTTTGTTTTTAGTCTTACAAATTTCAATCATTTTAAAGCTACTTAGGTCAGCAATTTTCAACCCTACTCTCTTCAGTGAGATTAATGCAGATATATAAGATACAGTTGTTTTGGGAGTCATATCCTGCATTCCAGTCTGTGATCCCCCAACCTCTAAAGTGATTTTTAAAAACATTTGTGTAAATTAAGGTTTACCAACCCCCACTCCCTTTCTAAAAACAACTTTTTTGGTTACACTGTGTCTTCATTTCTGTAGGAGGACTTTCTCTAGTTGTGATGGGAGAGAATTACTCTCTTAGTTGTGTGCACAGGCTCCTCATTGCAGTGGCCTCTTTTGTGAAGGACAGGCTCTAAGATGTGGGCTCAGTAGTTGTGATGCATGGGCTTAGTTGCTTCGTGGCATATGGATCCTTTTAGACCAGCAGGAAATAGCTGTTCTCTACATTGGCACATGGATTGTTAAACACCGGACCACCAGGGAAGCCCAAGGTTTACTCTTTGGAATGTAATTTTCTATGAATTTTGAAGAATGCATAGGACCATGAATTCATCATTACAAATTAAGCAAAATAGTTTCTTTGCCTTAAAGCCCCCATTCATGTCACCTATGTAATCCTCTCTGTTTCTCAACAATCCCTGACAGCCATTGACCTTTTTACATCATGTATTGTTTCGGTTTTTCTAGAATATCATATAACTGAAATCATACAATATGTTGCCTTTTCAAACTGGTTTCATTCAATTAGAAATGCTGATTTATGGTTCATCCATGTCTTTTCACAGTTTGATAGCCATTACTTTCTTTCATTGAATATATAGAAGAACCACTTTTTTTCATCCATTTCCCTATGTAGGAGCATCTTGAATACTAGTTTTTGGTGATTATAAATAAAGCTTCTAGGAACTATTTGAATTCAGTTTTTGTGTAGATTTGAGTTTTCAAATCATCTGGGTAAGTATCTGCAACTGCAATTGCAGGATTATGTGGAAGACCATACTTAGATTCTTCTATTTTTTTTTGACACTTGGCTTTTGGGATATTAGTTTCCTCCTGGGGACTGAACCTGGTCCATGGCAGTGAAAGCCCAGAATCTTAACCACTGGGCCACCAGGTAACTTAGAAACTCCCCATATCTTTTTAAATTTTTTTTATTTTTAATTGGAAATAATTGCTTTACAATATTGTGTTGGTTTTTGCCATACGTGAGTCAGTAGGTATAGTTTTTTAAGAAGCTGAGAAATGTCTCCTAAAGTGACAATATCATTTTGTGTTACCATTCACAGGGAATGAAAATATCAGATTTCCTGTTACCTGCGTTATCTCTAGCAACTGGGGGTGTTAATGTTTTACAGATGAGTCAAAATATGTGCATAAATATAGCTCATTATTGATATAATTTGCAATTATCTAAGGACAGTGATGCCTAACATCTTTTCATTCTAATCCCTTAGATTCAAGGACTTAGATCTGATAGACAGAGTGCCTGAAGAACTTGGACAGAGGTTCCTAACGTAGTATAGCAGTCAGTGACCAAAACCATCTCAAAGGAAAAAAATGCAGAAGGAGAGTTGTATGAGGAAGCTTTACAAATAGCTGAGAAAAGAAGAAAAATAAAAAGCAAGGGAGAAAAGAAAAGATATACCT
Source organism: Bubalus kerabau (assembly GCF_029407905.1). Classification (NCBI taxonomy): domain Eukaryota; kingdom Metazoa; phylum Chordata; class Mammalia; order Artiodactyla; family Bovidae; genus Bubalus; species Bubalus kerabau. The sequence continues at coordinate 63,488,904 of NC_073624.1, read as the reverse complement.
AACTGAATGCAGAGTTCCAGAGAAAAGCAAAGAAAGAAAAGAAGACCTCCTTAAATGAACAATGCAGAGAAGTAGAGGAAAATAAAAGAATGGGGACGACTAAAGATCTCTTCAAGAAAATTGGAGAGATCAAGGGAATATTTCTAGCAAAGATGGACATGATAAAGGATAGAAATGGTAAGGACCTAACCAAAGCAGGAGAGATTAAGAAGAGGTGGCAAGAATACACAGAAGAAATATACAAAAAAATGCCTTAACGATGTCTTAAAATAACCATGAAGGTGTAGTCACTTACCTAGAGCCAGACATCCTGGAGTGTGAAGTCAAGTGGCCTTAGGAATTCTTACTATGAAGTAAACTAGTGGAAGTGATGGAATTCCAGTTGAACTATTACAAATCTTAAAATGACGGCACTGTTAAAGGGCTACACTCAATATGTCAGAAAATTTGGAAAACTCAATAGTGGCCATAGGACTGGAAAAGGTCAGTTTTCATTCCAGTTCCAAAGAAGAGCAATGCCAAAGAACATCAAGCTGCCATATAATTTCACTCATTACACATGCTAGCAAAGTTATTCTCAAAATCCTTCAAGCTAGACTTCAGCAGTATGAGAAATGAGAACTTTCATATGTGCAAGCTGAATTTAAAAAAGAGAAAGCAGATCAAATTGTCAATATCTGTTGGATGTTAGAAACAGCAAGGGAATTCCAGAAATATACATACTTCTGCTTTATTGACTATACTAAAGCCTTTGACTCTGTGGATTGCAACATACTGGGTAAAATTCTTAAAGAGACGGGAACACCAGACTACCTTACTTATCTCATGAGAAATCTATATGTGGTCAAGAAGCAACCATTAGTATTGGTCATAGAATAAGTGACTGGTTCAAAATTGAGAAATAGTATAACAAGGCTGTATTGTCGTCCTGTTTTTTCAACTTGCATGAAGAGTACATCATGTGAAATGTTGGGCTGGATGAATCACAACCTGGAATCAAGATTTCTTGGACAAATATCAACAACCTCAGATATGCAGACGATATCACTCTAGTGGCAGGAAGTGAACTAAAGAGCCTCCTGTTGAGGGTGAAATAGGAGAGTGAAAAAGCTAGCTTAAAACTTGATACAGCCACTATGGAAGAGGATATGGAGATTCCTTAAAAAACTAGGAATAAAACCACCATATGATCCAGCAATCCCACTCCTAGGCATATAACCTGAGAAAACCAAAATTGAAAGAGACATTTGTATCCCATTGGTCATTGCTAGAACATGGAAGCAACCTAGATGTCCATCAACATATGAATGGATAAAGAAGTGGTGGTATATATACACAGTGGAATATTACTCAGCCATAAACACATTTGAGTCAGTTCTAATGAGGTGGATGAACCTAGAACCTATTATACAGAGGTAAGTAAGTCAGAAAGAGAAAGAGAAATATTGTATTCTAACACATATATATGGAATCTGGAAAAATAGTACTGCAGAATTTACTTACAGGGCAACAAAGGAGAAACAGACAGAATAGACTTATGGACATGGGGAAGGAGGAGGAGAGGGTGAGATATATGGAAAGAGTAACATGGAAACATACATTACCATATGTAAAATAGATAGCCAACTGAATTTGCTGTGTGGCTCAGGAAACTCAAACAGGGGCTCTGTATTAACCTAGAGGGGTGGGATGGGAAGGGAGATGGGCGGGAGGTTCAAAAGGGAGGGGACATATGTATACCTATGGGTGATTCATGTTGAGGTTTGACAGAGAATAGCAAAATTCTGTAAAGTAATTATCCTTCAATAAAAAATAAATTAATTAAAAAAAAACCACACTCAACATTGAATAAAATAAGACCATGGCATTTGGTCCCAAAATCTTCATGGTAAATATAGAAGGGATAAAAAAAGGAAGCATTGTCAGGTATTATTTTCTTGGGCTGCAAAGTCACTGCAGATGGTTACTGCTGCCATGAATTTGAAAGACACTTACTCCTTGGAAGAAAAGCTATGACACACCTAAACAGCGTATTAAAAATCAAAGACATACTTTGCAGGCAAATGTCTCTATTGTCAAAGCTATGATTTTTCCTATAGTCATGTATGGATTTGAGGGTTGGACCAGAAATAAGGCTGTTGTTGTTCAGTCACTCATTTGCTTGTGACTCTTTGGGGCCCCCATGGACTGCAGCATGCCTGGCTTCCCTGTCCTTCATCATCACCCAGAGTTTGCTCAAATTGATGTCCATCAAGTCAGTGATGCCATCCAACAATCTCATTCTCTTGACCCTTTCTTTTCCTGCCCTCAGTCTTTGCCAGCATCAGACTCTTTTCCAGTGAGTTAACTCTTCACAATGGGTTTTCAAAATATTGAAGCTTCAACTTCAGCATCAGCCCTTCCAATGAATATTCAGGGTTGATGTATTTAGGATTGACTGATTCAATCTTCTTGCTGTCCAAGGGACTCTCAAGAGTCTTCTCCTATGCCACAGTTCAAAGGCATCAATTCTTTGGTGCTCAGCCATTTTTTTATTATCCGCTTCTCACATCCATACATGACTACTGGAAAAACCATAGCTTTGACTATACGGACCTTTGTTGTCAAAGTAACGTCTGCTTTTTAATATGCTATCTAGGTTGTCATAGTTTTACTTCCAAAGAGCAAGTGCCTTTTAATTTCATGGCTGCAGTCAGCATCTGAAGTGATTTTGGAGCCCAAGAAAATAAAGTCTGTCACTGTTTCCCTATCTATTTGCCATGAAGAGATGGGACGAGATGCCATGAACTTAATTTATTTAAAATTTTATTATTATTATTATGTTTACTTTACAATATAGTATTGGTTTTACCATACATCAACATGCATCCACCACGGTGTACACGTGTCCCCATCCTGAACCACCCCCCCACCTCCCTCCCCATACCATCCCTCTGTGTCATCCCTGTGCACCAGCCCCAAGCTTCCTGTATCCTGCATTGAACCTGGACTGGAGATTCGTTTCTTATAGTATACATGTTTTAATGCCATTCTCCCAAATCATCCCCCCCTCCCTCTTCCACAGAGTCCAAAAGACTGTTCTATACATCAGTGTCTCTTTTGCTGTCTCGTACACAGGGTTATTGTTACCATCTTTCTAAATTCCATATATATGTGTTAGTATACTGTATTGGTGTTTTTCTTTCTGTCTTACTTCACTCTGTATAATACGCTCCAGTTTCATCCACCTCATTAGAACTGATTCAAATGTATTCTTTTTAATGGCTGCGTAATACTCCATTGTACATATGTACCACAGCTTTCTTATCCATTCACCTGCTGATGGACATCTAGGTTGCTTCCATGTCCTGGCTATTATAAACAATGCTGCGATGAACATTGGGGTATACGTGTCTCTTTCAATTCTGGCTTCCTCGGTGTGTATGCCCAGCAGTGGGATTGCTGAGTCGTATGGCAGTTCTATTTTCAGTTTTTCAAGGAATCTCCACACTGTTCTCCATAGTGGCTGTACTAGTTTGCATTCCCACCAACAGTGTAAGAGGGTTCCCTTTTCTCCACATCCTCTCCAGCATTTATTGCTTGTGACTTTTGGATGACAGCCTTTCTGACTGGTGTGAAATGGTACCTCAGTGAACTTAATTTTTGAATGTTGAGTTTTAAGCCAGCTTTTTCACTCTCCTCTTTCACTTTCATCAGGAGGCTCTTTAGTTCCTCTTCTCTCTGTCCCGTTAAAGTGGTATCATCTGCCTATCTGAGGATGGTGATATTTCTCCTAGTAATCTTGATTCCAGCTTGTGAGTCATGTAGCCCAGTATTTCACATGATGTACTCTGCATAGAAGTTAAATAAGCAGGCTGATAATCCACAATCTTGATGTACTCCTTTCCCAATTTGGAACCAGTCTGTTGTTCCATGTATGGTTCTAACTATTGCTTCTTGTCCTGCATACAGTCTTCTCAGGAGACAGGTAAGGTTGCCTGGTATTCCTTTTTCTTTAGGAATTTTACACAGTTTCTTGTGATCCACGCAGTCAAAGGCTTTATTGTCATCAGTGAAGCAGAAGTAGATAATTTTCTGGAATTCTCTTGTCTTTTCTACGATCCAGTGGATGCTGGTAATTTGATTTCTGGTTCCTTTGTCTTTTCAAAATCCAGTTGTAGATCTGGAAGTTCTTATTTCTCATACTGCTGAAGTCCAGCTTGAAGAATTTTGAGCATAATCTTGCTAGCATGTGAAATGAGTGCAGTTGTATGGTAGTTTGAATATTCTTTGACATTGCCTTTCTTTAGGATTGGCATGAAAATTGGTCATTTCCTGTCCTGTGGTCACTGCTGAGTTCCAAATTTGCTGCCATATTTAGTGCAGCTCTTTAGCAGCAGTGTCTTTTAGGATTTAAAATAGTTCACCTGGAATTCCATCACCTCCATTAGCTTTGTTTATGATAATGCTTCCTAAAGCCCACTTGACTTTGCACTCCAGGATGTCTACCTCTAGGTGTCTAGCCACACCATCATGGCTGTCCAGGTAATTAAGAACTATTGTGTATGTTTCTTCTGTGTATTCTTGCTTGATCTCTTTTGCTTTTTTAAAATATCCTTGCCATTTCTGTCCTGTACTGTGCCCAGTTTTGCACGAAGCATTTCTTGGTATCTCTAATTTTCTTGAAGCAATCTCTAGTATTCCCATTCTATTATTTCCCTCTATTTCTTTGCATTGTTCACTTATGAATGTTTTCTTATTTCTCCTTACCATTCTCTGGAACTCTGCATTCAGTTGAGTATATCTTTCCCTTTCTCCTCTGCCTTTCACTTCTCTTCTTTTCTCAGCTATTTATAAGGCCTCCTCAGACAACTGCTTTGCTTTTTTGCATTTCTATTCCTTGATGAAGGTTTTGGTCAGTTCCTTTGCATCATTATAAAGCTTTTTAACATTTAATATGCATGAGATCAGTAGCAATCACTTCTTTTTCACCTTTGATTGTATTAATCTGTCTTCTCCCCTAACATCTTTTTTAATTTTACTAGGAGTTCAGTAATACACATAACTTTTCCTTTTTTTTTTCCCATTAGGAGATTTGTCTATTAGTATTTTAGGCCACTTAAAGGGGTAAAACACTGCTTGTCAAATATCTCTGAATGTTATTTCAAATGGTAATTGACATGCGGTTATTTGCCTACATCATTATTGACAGTAAAAATTAATAATCTTCCTGTGCTGTTAGGCATTTCCTCCTTTGTCTTTTCATCCATTTTTATCCCTGTTTCATAAATTGAACTATATTAATGATTTCATTTTTAGCAGAGATTTAACTTAGATTTTTTTAACTTCTTTTTATTTAAAATGTTTATTCATTTAGAGATAATTATCTTTTTAACATTTAAAAATTCATTTTTAAAAATGGAGACATAGTTGATTTGAAATATTATGTAAATTTCATGTGTGCAGCATGCTGATTCACAATTATTTAGTGTTATATTCCATTTGTAGTAATTATAAACAATTGGCTACATTCCTTGTGTTATGTATTCCTGTAGCATATTTATTTTATACTTATACAGATTATACAAGTAATTTGCATCTCTTTAACTGCTTTCCGTATTTTGCCCCTCTAAACATTCATTTCCTCACTAACTTTTTAACCACTAATTTACTTTTTACGCCTGTGAATCTGTTTTCTCTGGTTTGTTTCATTCGTTTTTAAAATTTTTTTGATTTCACATACTTTTTTAGATTTTCACCGTTAACATACAGTAACTGTCTCTGTCTTATTTTGCTTAATACAATACTTTCCAGGTCCATCTTGTTGCAAATGGCAAAATTTTATTCTTTAGGTAAGTTTTTGTCAATTGACATGATCACCACCCCTTACCGTCTTATTTTCTGACCTCGCTTTCTCTCTCACCTGTATACATTTTTAGCTATCGATCATATATATCATAACACAATTTAGATTCATCTAGTTAATATTTCCATGTTGTTTTGCACACTCTTAATTTTCACTTTTGCATTTCTGTTTACTTGTGATAGTTTTCTAAAGGCAAACTTGTATTATTTCTTTACACATTGCCCCAATAATTCATAATCAAAGAAAATTATCATTTAGTTTTCATTTTGTGGTAATACTATATTAATTCTGTTTGAAAAAAAGTAATCCATTCCATAAGAGTATAATTTAAGAATAGGAGAGAGCTTAAGGATAATCAGTTTCTCTATGACCAAGTAGAAAAGATATTTTTATCATGGACTTAGGAAATATGTAGAGCTCTTTGTTGTTGTTCAGTTGCCAAGTCATGTCCGACTCTGCGACCCCATGCACTGCAGCATGCCAGGCTTCTCTGTCCCTCACCATCTCCCAGAGTTTGCCTAAGTTCATGTCTATTGAATTGGTGATGCCATCCAACCATCTCATCCTCTGTTACCCTTTTCTCCTTCTGCCTTCAATCTTTCCCAGCATTGGGGTCTTTTCCAATGAGTCACCTGTTCAAATCAAATGACCAAAGTATTGGAGCATCTTTACCTTAACCAAGAGTAGTACTTTTATCGGGCCAAGCTGGAAATCAGGAAACCAAAGTCAAATTCTCTTTTTCTGTATCTACTTAGACATAACTACTATCCCAAGACAACTAATTTTATTAGTGACACATTGGTGTTGAGGGGCTCATTAACAACAGGAAACAGGCTTTGACACATTTTTACAGTTATCAAATATTAACTCCCAGGATCATTTTCTTGGCTATGAATGAGGGAGATAGAAACTTCTGTGAAAAAGACAATGGGAAGAGAAAGCCAATATTGTAGATTTGCTAATAAAAAAAAACAAAGGCAAAAAAAATTAATATATTGCCATTTCCAAAATACCCTCCAAAGTGTCAGTGTCACACCGTTCTTGATTCTGAGTTTATCATGTTCTTCATAGCTGTAAGAGAGAACATTCTTGTATGAATTGAAAGAGTCTGAATAGAAATATGAATTTTATCAGGATAGCTTAATTTGCCTTCAGAGACCATAGTTTTCCATTTCAAATATGGTTGGCAAAAATAAGCTAATCTTCAGTTAAAGGATCTAATTTTCAGGAGATATTATCAAAGGAAAAAATGAGATAAAGTTTATTCCTTCTACTGCACAAAAATTGCCATTATTTTCTGGGGAAAGTCATAAAAAATAAATACAGCCTCATTTCAAATAGCAAATTTAATGATACTGACAGCATGCTGCTGCTAAGTCGCTTCAGTCGTGTCCAACTCTGTGCGACCCCATAGACGGCAGCCCATCAGGCTCTCCCGTCCCTGGGATTCTCCAGGCAAGGATACTGGAGTGGGTTGCCATTTCCTCCTCCAATGCATGAAAGTGAAAATTGAAAGTGAAGTCACTCAGTCGTGTCCAACTCCTAGCAACCCCATGGACTGCCAGCCTACCAGGCTCCTCCACCCATGGTATTTTCCAGGCAAGAGTACTGGAGTGAGGTGCCATTGCTTTCTCTGACTGACAGCATACTTTATATTAAATTTCTATTTTATTTTCCAACATGCTTTTTTTATTAATAAATTCAAGGAGATATTTTAATAATGTTTCTAAATATTATAACATGTTTTCTTGGTGATGACATTTTAATTAAAATACATATTTTATTTCATATAAAATAGATTTTATTTCTATATGTGGTTTCTAGTAATCTTCTTAAAACAATCTCTATTTTTGTAAGGCTGCCAAATCTGCCTTTTTTTGATATGAGAAACAATGGAGATTACTGACATCTAAAATTTTGTTACAGAGGGGAAAACTGATCTTTTTCATGTAACTTAAAAGAGTTAGGACCTTGTTTTTAGGCTAATAAGAAAAACAGGCATTGATGATGTATACATCTGTCTTAACTGAAAGAATGAAATGAGGTGCTGAAAGAATTTATGTAGAGAGAGCAGTGAGTTTTTCATTCGGCTTTCTTTTTAGAGGTACTGTTTTTATAGAATCGCATTCACTTATTTGAAGAAAACGCTATTCTCTGGACCATGTTTTTGAAGGCTTGCTGCACTTGCTGATTTCTTAGGGTGTATATAAATGGATTCAAAAGAGGAGCCACTGAGGTATTGAGCACAGCCACTCCTTTGCTTAGAGTCACTCTTTCCCTTGCTGAAGGCTTAATGTACATGAAGATGCAGCTGCCATAAGACAGAGAGACAACTATCATGTGGGAGGAACACGTGGAAAAGGCTTTTTTTCTTTGATTTGTGGAAGGAATTCTCAGAATTGTCTGGATAATATATGTGTAAGATAGAATAACTAATGTTAGAGTGACCATGAGTGTTACCACAGCTAAAAATAATGCCATGAGTTCTAGAAAGTGAGTGCTCGTGCAGGAAAGCTGCAGGATGGGAGAAGCATCACAGATGAAATGATCAACTATATTGGAGCCACAGAAATCCAATCGTAGCAGCAGGATTATTGGTGGAAAGATGATCAGGAATCCTGCAAGCCAGGAGCTAAAGACAAGAAGTATACAGACTTTACTGCTCATGATGGTGGTGTAATGCAGAGGTTTGCAGATGGCCACATAGCGGTCATAGGACATGGCAGCCAGGAGATAAAATTCCGTCACCCCCAAGAAAATGAAGAAAAACAGCTGAGCCACACAGCCGTTATAAGAAATGGTTCTGTCCCCGGTCATGATCGCGACAAGGAATCTGGGAATGCAGACAGACGTGAATGATATTTCTAGGAATGAGAAGTTTCTAAGGAAGAAATACATTGGAGTCTGCAGATGGGGATCTGAAAGTGTGAGGGTGATGATGACCAGGTTCCCAGTCATGCTTAGCATGTAGGTAACAAGAAGAAATAGGAAGAGTACAACCTGCCACTTTGGATCACTTGTCAATCCAAGAAGGATAAACTCGGTAACTTCTGTGTAATTTCTCATTATTTTCCTTCATTATAATAATATTCTTTGTTTTAGCTGTAAAACAGATGAAGAAATTTTTTTAAAAAATTATGGCACCAGCAAAGGAATACACACACACACACATGCACACACACACACAATATTGCTTCCTTGTACTTTTAGGGGAAAATTTTTAGTAGTATATAGTAAAAAAAGACTTTTAAATTTTGCAATTTATTATGTCATGCATTAATTCACTATCCTGTATTTCCTTCATTTTTCTCACACATATCAGTAAAAAAAGCTTTCTTCTGAATGCTTCAATATATTCCTGAAAAAAAAGAGAAAAGGAGGATCAAATCTCTGATTTTAAAACTTTAAATAAAACTGAGAGCTTACCTCCAGTGTATCCCAATATTATTGAAGATATACTTTTATTGCTTTCTGCTTCATACAAATTTTAAATTTTCTATTTTGTATAAACATTTCTTTTTCCTTATCCATTTGAAACTTTTACAATCTGTGGAGATACCTTAGTAACTTAGTTGTCCAACTGGTAGAGTAACATGTCCCTGATAATAGTATAGCACTAGAGCCACATATATATCAATGCACAAAAGTGAAAAGTGAAAGTGAAGTCTCTGAGTTGTGTCCAACTCTTAGCGACCCCATGGACTGCAGCCTACCAGGCTCCTCCGTCCTTGGGTTTTTCCAGGCAAGAGTACTGGAGTGGGGTGCCATTGTCTTCTCCAATATATATATATATATATATATATATATAAAATACATAAAAGTAGTACTTTTACTTAAGTCTTAATTTTAATTTTTTGTAAACTACTAGCGTCCTTACTTATTTCCAAAATCATTTGGCACTTCTCCACAATCTCGCCTATTTTTTTCCTAAGGGGTAATGAAAAGGAACAGTAAACATTCAAGGTAAGTTTTGGAGAGGCAAAGATTCTCTTTCTTTTTCTACTTCTTTCCTCTTTTTTCTATTTTTTTGCTTGTATAATAACTCGATATTATACAGAGTTTGTTTAATTATTTAATCCTTATTTAGTATTATTTTCCACTAAAACTTTAGATATGCTGTCATCTAATATAATTCTTTTTAATAGTTTATATCTAGAAAGACTGCCTAAGTCTGCAACGCCTCATGTGTTTTCTATAGTCTTCAGAGGTTTTAGAGCTTTCAAAAAATACTATTTTCTCAGTATCAGCCAATTAATTCAATATGTTAATAAACTTACTTAGATTCTTTACTTATAAAATTTCTGGGAGGGATATATTCCCACTTTCAGTCTTCTCTTTCTGGTCATAAAATAAGCTATTTTTTTGTCTTTTGCCTTTATATGATGAATGCTAACTTTCTCTATATAAAAAATGTGCAAAGCTAGTATTAAAAGAATATCTATAATTGTTAAAACACATCAAGTGTATTATTTTGAATAATGTACAAAAATGATTACATGATGTCTTGATATTTATGGTATTAAAATGATTATGGAAAGATATGTAGACAAGAACACAAAAATGATGAAAGTCCTGTTAATCACAAAATATTTATGCTATAATGAATAAAAATGTTGCATAAAATTATTAAATAGTAGCTTCAAATTTTTCTTTATATATTGCATATAAATGTGTGGTTTAATTTTATTTATACATAGTACATAATTGAGATTATTTGTATAAGCATAATTATATACTATTAAGGCCAATTTATATTTTTGTAAAAAGCTATCAAAGAAGTACTTACATTTATGGTAAATATGACTGGTTAGTATCACTTTTTTTTATTTTATGTTTTAACTTTACAATATTGCATTGGTTTTGCCATATATCAACATGAATCCACCACAGGTATACACGTGTTTCCCATCCTGAACGCTCCTCCCTCCTCCCTGCCCATACCATCCCTCTGGGTCATTCCAGTGCACCAGCCCCAAGCATCCAGTATCGTGCATCGAACCTGGACTGGCGACTCGTTTCATATATGATATTATACATGTTTCAATGCCATTGTCCCAAATCGTCCCACCTTCTCCCTCTCCCACAGAGTCCAAAATACTGTTCTATACATCAGTGTCTATGGGGTCGCTAAGGGTTGGACACGACTGAGCGACTTCACTTTCACTTTTCACTTTCATGCATTGGAGAAGGAAATGACAACCCAGTGTTCTTGCCTGGAGAATCCCAGGGATGGGGGAGCCTGGTGGGCTGCTGTCTATGGGGTCACACAGAGTCAGACACGACTGAAGAGACTTAGCATAGCATAGCATAGCATACAGTATCACTTCTAATAGCTTCTTTAATTTGCTTCAACTAAGTACTTTGGGATTTTTCAAAAGCTTTTGCAATCTGTTTCCCCTTTGTCATCATATATTTGTAACCAAATAACCAAAATATCAATAATGAAGAATAACTGTAAGACCCCCCTCTACAATGTTTACACAAAGGGTATGTATCAACACACTTCTAAATAGTAAAGTAAATGTCTCCAGTCTCTAAAGATCTCAGTGCCCAGGATTATTTCCTACCTATTGTCACTTAAAGAAGTATTATCTTAGTACTTGATATAATTGAAATGAAAGCTGATGTAATGTCGTTTCAAGCTTGGTGAGCAAGATGATACAATTTTTTATGAAGAAGTAATATTATTCAAGTTAGCCATGCTTTTATCTGCGCTATTACAATGGACTCAGGGGGATTAATTGATGAAAAAACAAACCGCACAATGGAGATTGGTCTCAAGACACCAACCACCAAACAGTGGTCCAAACTAGTAAATAATTTCAAATAAAATATTTAGGTGAGAGTGGCCTGAAATTGGAGCAGGAATATATATAGAAAGATATACATTTTCATAATAATCCAAAACTTCATAAGGAGTAGAAACAATAACCAAGCAGTAGAGATAAGCAGGTCTTAAGTGCCAACAGACTAGGCTGTGAACAAGTGAAAGTGTTAGCTGCTCAATTGTGTCTGACTCTCTGCAACCCCATGGACTGTAGCTCAGAAGGCTCCTTGTCCCTGAAATTCTCCAGGCAAGAATACTGAAGTGGGTTGCCATTCTCTTCTCTAGTGGATCTTCCTGACCCAGGGATAAAATCCAGGTTTCTTTACTGACTGAGCCACCAAGGAAGCCCCATGAAAAAGTTGTTTTTTCTCAAATCATAAAGAAAACATGATGACGTTTAAGGCATCCATTATTCTACACTATAAGGTATCAATTATTCTACACTATAAGAGATGTCAGGCTTATTTTTAAGTTTTTATATATTTTCATTGAATGTTGACATAAAATATTTGATCATGATTAGACCCATTACCATTGATTCATTAAGTAATTATTTTTGACATTTTTCTGAGAATATAGAGGTGACAAAGATAGCTTTCTACATAATTTTCACTTCTTACAAAAAATTGTGAGAATTCTACATTGTTTTTGAAATCTCAGATTCCCTTTCTCTTGTCCAATATAAGCAGTATTCTTTCCCAGCATTTTCTTGCTCACTGCTTTGATCTGAAAAGTTGTCTATAATATTCCATTCACATTAAGTTTTTGAGATTTATATTATGTTGCTTTTTAATCCAGGAGTTCCATATAATGTATAGCTTAAATTAAATGAAACCTGGGATTATTTAATGATCTTAATAGAAATTCCTGAACAAAGAATTTTAAATTATTTTTACTGTTTCTTTGGGAGACAAATGAAGTTATTCATGGTATATGATTAAGTAATACACAGAATATACTGAAGAAAAAGACTATTAAAAAGAACTTCATTAACATGACAAAAACACACTCATGTTTAATTATAATGTCACAATAGCTTTTGTCTGATGTTTATCTGTAAACCACAGTGTCATTTAAAATTACACATCATGGACAACCTGTCACTAAATAAAGCTACATGGAAAATTAATGTATAAGTCCTCATCTTAGCTTGCTTACATATGCAAAGAGTCTATTTCCAAATAAGGTCAAAGCTTCAGACTCCAGATGGACATGAATTTCTTGAAGAACACTATGCAAACCAGTCAAGTACCGAAAACAAATACTTCTTAGGACAATGTTAAACAATAACATATCTGCACTGAGCATAGCAATTCACGTGCTTTCAAAGTTTTTCATAGAATCTGGTTTTTACCAGTGTTTTCAATAATGGATTATATGAATGTACATGCTCTTAAGAAACAACACCTTAAGACTGGGCTTTGAGGACTATTTTAAGCAGTAAAATCACCAATAAAAATACAAAAATTGAAAAAGTATGGCATGAGATATGCCATGAAAAAGGAATGTGTTTAAGACATAAGAGCTGAAAAAACAAAGGAGAGTATTACTTTGTTTAACCTCAGCTGGAAATGTGTGTAAAGGTTTCTTGAATCCAAGACTTAAAGGACAACTTTAGGAGAAATGTTTAACATGTTTCAATAGTAGATCTCCCACTTTAATTGTCAACCCCATGTCCCTTTTTCCTCTGTTAAAAAGACACTGGAAAGACATACTTGTTTCAACTCTGGACATCTTAGAGAAAAAGTTTGTTCTGTTAATGAATAGTTTTACTTTCTTTGTTTTTCAATTAGAGAATAGTTATTTTATAATATTGTGATGTCTTTTGCTATACATCAACATGAATCAGCATTAGGTATATATATATCACCTCCTTCTTGAACCTCCCACCCACATCCATCCCTATCCCACCTTGCTAGGTTGTCACAGAGTACTGTCTTTGAGTTCCTCATGTCATGCTCTCATATCATGTCACCCTCTCCTTCCCCAATCAATAGCTTTGAATATGCTGAATAAATTCCAATCAATCTGTCTCTTTAATCTATATGTTTAAAACTCTACTTTTTTATAAATGAACTTATGCTATTTCAACTTCTTTTGTAATAAGTTAATTTGAAGTTGAAATGTATTAACCACCTGAGAATCCAGTGGTACTTCTCCCATCTACCCCAGGTGACATGGAAAATCCAGAATTTTTGATAAGTGCACTCATTTCAGTAAATTCAGCATGATATAAAATTGTGTTTCTTTTTCCCTATGCCCAGGGAATTCATCCAAACATAAGTTTCCATATTTATGGTAAAATAAATCAGCAATTAGTTAAAATAATCTAACATCATGTAAAGCATGGTGACTATAGATAATAATTCTGTGTTATGTATTTGAAAGTTGCTAAGAGAGTAGATCTTAAAAGTTCTCATCACAAAAAAATGATTGTAACTATTTGTGGTGGTGGGGTGTTAACTAGACCTATTTTGGTGATTATTTTGTGATTTATACAAATATCTAATCACTATGTTGTACACCTGAGACTAATTCAATGTTATATGTCAATTCTATTTCAATAAAAACAATTTTAAAAAGGAAAGAAAACATAAAACAGATGGGATTCTGTCCATCAACATTTTTATGGCCTTGGAAAAGACAGACACTCTATTATCTGATGGTTGTATAATAGCTTAAACCCATAGTGAGTCTCCCTGAAGCTCACAGACTTCCTCTGCTGGTTCCCAGCTTTGCTGGAATTATCCTGAGTCCTGTGTGTCTGAACCATTGGCCTCCTGAAGTCACAGGAGCAGGCCTTGGTGCTGTCTCTCCTTTCTGGTGCCTCTGGGAGGAGAATTGAAGAACAAGAGCTCTGTCATATTTCTGTTTCCAATGTGTTCCTTCCTGTGACTTCATCTTTGCCCTGCCAGGGAGAAACAGGCCTTGTAACGCTTTACACCTGCTCTTTGAAAACTCCTCAAACCCAGTCCACTTGTTCTCCATTTGTCTGGTGAGCCCAGCCATTGATCTTCTGGAGCTGGACTTGTTTATAAGAAGAGTTTTGCATCCCAGCATTTCAGAGGCCAAAGATAATCTACATTCCTCTGCTGTTGCTGCATTTTGTCTGGCTTGGTTTCATTGTCATCATTAATAAAGGATCAGGAACAAGAGAAGGGCGTCTACTTTCACCATTATTATTCAACATAGTTCGGAAAGTCCTAGATACAGCAATCAGTGAAGAAAAAGAAATAAAAGGAATCCAGATCAGAAAAGAAGTAAAATTCTCACTGTTTGCAGATGACATGATACTGTACATAGAAAACCCTGAAGATAGTATCAGAAAATTACTAGAGCTAATCAGTGAATTCAGCAAAGTTGCAGGATACAAAATCAGTACACAGAAATCACTTGAATTTCTATATACTAAGAATGAAAATTCAGAAAGAGAAATTAAGGAATCAATCCCATTCACCATTGCAACAAAAAGAATTAAATATCTAGGAATAAACTTACCTAAGGAGACAAAAGAACTGTACACAGAAAATTACAAGACACTAATGAAATAAATCAAAGATGACATAAAGAGATGGAGAGATATTCCATGTTCCTGGGTAGGAAGAATCAATATTGTGAAATTGACTATACTACCAAATGTAATCTATGGATTCAATATGATCCCTAACAAATTACCAATGGCATTTTTCACAGAACTAGAACAAAAATTTCACAATTCATAGGGAAGCACAAAAGACCCAGAATAGCCAAAGCAGTCTTGAGAAGGAAGAATGGAGATGAAGGAATCAACGTTCCTGACTTCAGATTACACTACAAAGCTGCAGCCATCAAGACAGTATGGTCCTGGCACAAAAACAGGAATATAGACCAAGGGAACAAGATAGAAAGCCCAGAAATAAACCCATGCACCTATGGGTACCTTATTTTTGACAAAGGAGGCAAGAATATACAATGGGGCAAGGACAGCCTCTTCAATAAATGGTGCTGGGAAGACTGGACAGCTACATGTAAAAGCATGAAATTAGAACACTTCCTAACACAACATACAAAGATAAACCCAAAAAGGATTAAAGATCTAAATGTAAGACCAGAAGCTATTAAACTCTTAGAGGGAAACATAGGCAGAACACTCAGTGAAATAAATTAGAGCAAGATCCTCTATGACCCACCTCCTAGAGTAACAGAAATAAAAACAAATGTAAACAAGTGGGACCTGATTAAACTTAAAAGCTTTAGCATATCAAAGGAAACTATCAGTTCAGTTCAGTTCATTCACTCAGTTGTGTCTGACTCTTTGTGACCCCATGAACCGCAGCATGCCAGGCCTCTCTGTCCATCACCAACTCCCCGAGTTTACCCAAACTCATGTCCATTGAGCCAGTGATGCCATCTAACCAGCTCATCCTCTGTTGTCTCCTTCTCCTCCTGCCTTCAATCTTTCCCAACATCAGGGTCTTTTCAAATGAGTCAGCTCTTTGCATCATTTTCTTATAGGAAAGTATAAGCAAGGTGAAAAGACAACCCTCAGAATGAGAGAAAATAATAGCAAATGAAACAACTGACAAAGGATTAATTTCCAAAATATACAAGCACCTTATACAACTCAATGCAAACAACCCAATCAAAAAGTGGGAAAAATACCTAAAGAGACGTTTCTCCAAAGAAGACACATAGATAACAAACACATGAAAAGATGCTCAACATTGCTCATTATTAGAAAAATGCAAATCAAAACTGCAATGAGATATCACTTGACACTGGCTAGAATGATCATCATCAAAAAGTCTACAAACAATAAATGCTGGAGAGGGTGTGGAGAAAAGGGAACGCTCTTGCACTGTTGGTGGTAATGTAAATCGATACAGCCACTATGCAAGATGGTATGGAGATTACTTTAAAAAACTGGGAATAAAACCACATGACCCATCAATCCCACTCCTAGGCATATAACCTGAGGAAATCAAAATTGAAAAAGACATATATGTCCCATTGTTCATTGCAGCACTATTTACAATAGCTAGAACATGGAAGCAACCTAGATGTCTATTAACAGATGAATGGATAAAGTTGTGGTACATATACACAATGGAATATTACTTGGGCACAAAAAGGAACGCATATGAGTCAGTTCCAATGAGGTGGATGAACCTAGAACCTATTATACACAGTGATATGAGTCAGAAAGAGAAAGATAAATATCATATTCTAACATATGTATGGTTTCCGTGTGTCTGCCCTCTGATGCCCTCTTGCAACACCTACCATCTTACTTGGGTTTCTCTTATCTTGGGTGTGGGGTATCTCTTCACAGCTTCTCCAGCAAAGCGCAGCTGCTGTTCCTTACCTTGGACGAGGGGTATTTCCTCACCGCCGCCCTTCCTGACCTTCAACGTGGGATAGCTCCTCTAGGCCCTCCTGCGCCCGTGCAGCCAAGGCTCCTTGGACGTGGGGTTGGTCCTCCCGGCTGTCGCCCCTGGCCTTGGGCGTTGGGTAGCTCCTCCCGGACACTGCCCCTGGCCTCGGGCATGGGGGCGTGGAGTAGCTCCTCCCAGCCGCTGCCCCTGACCTCGGACTTGGGTAGCTCTTCTCGGCCGTTCCTGCGCTGTCACAGCCTGGCACTCTTGGCCACTGCCCCTGACTTCGGATGTGGGGTACCTCCTCTTGGCTGCCGCCCTTCAGGCCTGGGGTCCTCCCTGCTGCTGTCCCTGACCTCGGACGTGGGGTAGCTCCTCCCGGCTGCCGCCCCTGATCTCAGATTTGGGTAGCTCTTCTCGGCCGTTCCTGTGCCGTCGCAGCCTGGCACTCTCGGCTGCTGCCCCTGACTTTGGATGCGGGGTAACTCCTCTTGGCTGCCGCCCTTCGGGCATGGGGTCCTCCCTGCTGCTGCTCCTGACCTCGGATGTGGGGTAGCTCCTCTCGGCCGGGCTTAGTGCACCGGTCGCATCCACCGCCGTGCTTAGTGTGCTGGTCGCAGCTGCTGCCGTGCTTAGTACGCCAGTCGCAGCCACCGCTGCGCTTAGTGTGCCGGACGCAGCTGCCGCCGCGCTTAGACCCAAGATGGGCTAGTCATAGTGGAGAGATCTGACAGAATGTGGTCCACTGGAGAAGGGAATGGCAAACCACTTCAGTATTCTTGCCTTGAGAACCCCATGAACAGTATGAAAGGGCAAAATGATAGGATACTGAAAGAGGAATCCCCCAGGTCAGTAGGGGCCCAATATGCTACTGGAGATCAGTGGAGAAATAACTCCAGAAAGAATGAAGGGATGGAGCCAAAGCAAAAAGAATACCCACCTGTGGATGTGACTGGTGATAGAAGCAAGGTCCAATGCTGTAAAGGGCAATATTGCATAGGAACCTGGAATGTCAGGTCCACGAATCAAGGCAAATTGGAAGTGGTCAAACAAGAGATGGCAAGAGTGAATGTTGACATTCGAGGAATCAGCGAACTCAAATGGACTGGAAAGGGTGAATTTAACTCAGATGACCATTATGTCTACTATTGCGGGCAGGAATCCCTCAGAAGAAATGGAGTAGCCATCATGGTCAACAAAACAGTCCAAAATGCAGTACTTGGATGCAATCTCAAAAACGACAGAATGATTTCTGTTCATTTCCAAGGCAAATCATTCAATATCACAGTAATCCAAGTCTATGGCCCAACCAGTAACGCTGAAGAAGATGAAGTTGAATGGTTCTATGAAGACCTACAAGACCTTTTAGAATTAACACCCAAAAAAGATATCCTTTTCATTATAGGGGACTGGAATGCCAAAGTAGGAAGTCAAGAAACACCTGGAGTAACAGGCAAATTTGGCCTTGGAATACGGAATGAAGCAGGCAAAGGAGGAGCTAAGATGGCAGAGGAATAGGACAGGGAGACCACTTTCTTTCCCACAAATTCATCAAAAGAACATTTAAATGCCAAGTAAATTCCACAAAACAACTTCTGAATGTCAGCAGAGGACATCAGGCACCCAGAAAAGCAACCCATTGTCTTCGAAAGGAGGTAGGAAAAAATATAAAAGACAAAAAAAAAAAAAAAAGAGACAAAAGAGGGAGGGACAGAGAGCTCCATCCCGGGAAGGGAGTCTTAAAAAGAGAGAAGTTTCCAAACACCAGGAAACAATCTCACTGCCGAGTCTGTGCCGAGCCTTGGAAGCACAGAGGGCAACATAACAGGGAGGAAAAATAAATAAACAATTAAAACCCACAGATTACGAGCCCAGTGGTAACTCCTCCAGTGGAGAAGCAGCGCTGACGCCTGCACCCGCCACTAGCAAGTGGGGGCTGGGCAAGGGGGAGTGGGCTGCATCCTTAGAGTAAGGATCTGGCCTGAATCCCCTGAGCGCTATCTGAGCGAACTAATTAGAGCTAGCAAACCAGACTGTGGGATAGCTACCACGCGGAAAGCCAGCCCAAACCTAAGACACAGCCAGGCCCGCGCACAGAACAAAGGACTGAACAGAGAGCCGGCTGCAGACCATCCCCCTCCAGTGACAGGCAGCCAGAGCCGGAAGGGGGCAATCGCAGCCCCAGAGAGACATTATCTACATAACTGTAAGCAGGCTTCTTTGCTAACTAAGACTTCTTGGGGTTCTGGACGGTCAACATCCGCCTGAGGAAGTGTGCCGGTTGTACCCCCAGAAAACTGAGCGGCAGGGAGGCAATAAGTTGCAGCAACTGCACTCACCAAACACCTCATCACCTGAGCTGCACAGACTTGGGAAGGGCACAAAACGCAGGCCCAACAGAGTCTGCGCCTCTCAGGACGACCTGAGTGCCTGACCTGAGTGGCTTAGACCTGGGAGGTGCAAGCAGCCCAGGGCCAGCCTCAGACGGTTCCCTGTGGAGCAACCTAGAGCCTGAGCAGTGTGGGCAGGGAGGCTACATGTGCTGTGAGTGGGGGCAGGCCCAGTGTGGTTAAGGCACTGTGAGCACACACCAGTGTTATTTGTTTGCAGCGTCCCTCCCTCCCCACAGCGCGACTGAACAAGTGAGCCTAAAAAAAAAAAAAAAAAAGTGTCCACCACCACCCCCTTTGTATCAGGGCGGAAATCAGACACTGAAGAGACCAGCAAACAGAAGAAGCTATAACAGAGGGAACCCCTTGGAAGCGACAGGCAATAGATTAAAACCCTGTCGTTAGTACCGACTACATAGAAAGGGGCCTATAGATCTTGAGAAATATAAGCTGGACCAAGGAACTAGCCGAAAATGAACTGACTCCACAATACCCACACCACCACCAGAGAAAGTCCTAGATATATTTTTACTATTTTTACAATCATTCTTTCTTTCTTTTTAATTTTTTTAACATTTTTAAGTCCTCTATTACTCCTTTAATTTTCACTTTTATAGCCTATTACTTTGCAAAAAAAAGGCCCCTAATTTTTTTTAAAAGCAAACTTCATATATATATTATTTATAATTTTTGTGACCTTGTTTTTTTTTTCTTTTTCTCTCTCTTTCTTTTTTTTTTCCTCTTTTTTTCTTCTTTTCTTTAACACTGTATTTTTGAAATTCCAAACTCTACTCTAGATTTTTAATTTTAGCTTTTTGGTATTTGTTATCAATTTTGTACCTATATATTATTTATATATAATTTTTGTGACTTCTTTTTTCTCTCTTCCTTTCTCTTCTTCTTTTTTTTTAACACTGTATTTCTGAAATTCCAAACTCCACTCTAGATTTTTAATTTATGCTTTTTGGTATTTGTTATCAATTTTGTACCTATATTTTCTTTATAATTTTTGTGACTTTGTTTTTGTTTGTTTTTTTTCTCTTTATTTTTCATTGTCTTTTCTTTAACATTGTATTTTTGAAATTCCAAACTCTGCTCTAGATTTTTAATTTTTTCTTTTTGGTATTTGTTATCAATTTTGTACCTATATTTTCTTTATAATTTTTGTGACTTTGTTTTTTTTTTTTCCTCTCTCTTTCTTTTCCTTTTTCTTTGCTTTAACATTGTATTTTTGAAATTCCAAACTCTACTCTAGATTTTTAATTTTTGCTTTTAGGTATTTGTTACTAATTTTGTACCTTTAAGAACCCAAACTTCAGTACCCATATTTTACTTGGGAGCAAGATTACTGGCTTGACTGTTCTCTCCCCATTTGGACTCTCCTTTTTCTCCACCAGGTCGCCTGTGTCTCCATCCTAACCCCTTTCTACTCTACCCAACTCTGTGAATTTCTGTGTGTTCCAGACGGTGGAGAACACTTAGGGAACAGATTACTGGCTGGATCTGTCTCTCTCCTTTTCATTCCCCCCTTTTATTCTCCTGGCCACCTCTGTCTCCTTCCTCCTTCTTCTCTTCCGTGTATAACCCCGTGAACATCTCTGAGCGGTCCAGTTGTGGAGTGCACATAAGGAAGTGATTACTGGCTAGCTTGCTCTCTCCTCCATTGATTCCACCTCATCTCATTCGGGTCACCTCTAACCCCGTCCTCCCTCTTCTCTTCTCCATGTAACTATGTGAAACTCTCTGGGTGACCCTCACGGTGGAGAAATTTTTCATCTTTAACCCAGATGTTTATCAATGGTGCTGTATAGAAGGAGAAGTTTTGAGACTACTGTAAAAATAAGACTGAAAACCAGAAGCAGGAGGCTTAAGTCCAAACCCTGAGAACACCAGAGAACTCCTGACTCCAGGGAACATTAATTGACAGGAGCTCATCAAACACCTCCATACCTACACTGAAACCAAGCACCACCCAAAGGCCAACAAGTTCCAGGGCAAGACATACCATGCAAATTCTCCAGCAAAATAGGAACACAGCCCTGAGCTTCAATATACAGGCTGCCCAAAGTTACTCCAAAACCATTGACATCTCATAACTCATTACTGGACACTTAATTGCACTCCATAGAGAAGAAATCCAGCTACACCTACCAGAACACCGACACAAGCTTCCCTAACCAAGAAACCTTGACAAGCCACCTGTACAAACCCAAACAGAACGAGGAAACTCCACAATAAAGAGAACTCCACAAACTGCCAGAATACAGAAAGGACACCCCAAACTCAGCAATATAAACAAGATGAAGAGACAGAGGAATACCCAGCAGGTAAAGGAACAGGATAAATGCCCACCAAACCAAACAAAAGAGGAAGAGATAGGGAATCTACCTGATAAAAAATTCCAAATAATGATAGTGAAATTGATCCAAGATCTTGAAATCAAAATGGAATCACAGATAAATAGCCTGGAGACAAGGATTGAGAAGATGCAAGAAAGGTTTAACAAGGACCTAGAAGAAATTAAAAAAAAGGTCAATATATAATGAATAATGCAATGAATGAGATCAAAAACACTGTGGAGGAAACAAATAGTAGAATAACAGAGGCAGAAGATAGGATTAGTGAATTAGAAGATAGACTGGTAGAAATAAATGAATCAGAGAGGAAAAAAGAAAAACGAATTAAAAGAAATGAGGACAATCTCAGAGACCTCCAGGACAATATTAAATGCTACAACATTCGAATCATAGGAGACTCAGAAGAAGAAGACAAAAAGAAACCCATGAGAAAAAACTTGAGGAGATAATAGTTGAAAACTTCCCTAAAATGGGGAAGGAAATAATCACTCAAGTGCAAGAAACCCAGAGAGTCCCAAACAGGATAAACCCAAGGCGAAACACCCCAAGGCACATATTAATCAAATTAACAAAGATCAAACACAAAGAACAAATATTAAAAGCAGCAAGAGGAAAACAACAAATAACACACAAGGGAATCCCCATAAGGATAACAGCTGATCTTTCAATAAAAACTCTTCAGGCCAGGAGGGAATGGCAAAACACACTTAAAGTGATGACAGAAAATAACCTACAGCCCAGATTATTGTACCCAGCAAAGATCTAATTCAAATATGACAGAGAAATCAAGAGCTTTACAGACAAGCAAAAGCTGAGAGAATTCAGCACCACCAAAACAGCTCTCCAACAAATACTAAAGGATATTCTCTAGACAGAAAACACAAAAAGGGTGTATAATTCGAACCCCAAACAATAAAGTAAATGGCAACGGGATCATACTTATCAGTAATTACCTTAAATCTAAATGGGTTGAATGCCCCAACCAAAAGACAAAGACTGGCTGAATGGATACAAAAACAAGACCCCTACATATGTTGTCTACAAGAGACCCACCTCAAAACAGGGGACACATACAGACTGAAAGTGAAGGGCTGGAAAAAGATTTTCCATGCAAATAGAGACCAAAAGAAAGCAGGAGTAGCAATACTCATATCAGATAAAATAGACTTTAAAACAAAGGCTGTGAAAAGAGACAAAGAAGGTCACTACATAATGATCAAAGGATCAATCCAAGAAGAAGATAGAACAATTATAAATATATATGCACCCAACATAGGAGCACTGCAATATGTAAGACAAATGCCAACAAGTATGAAAGGAGAAATTAACAATAACACAATAATAGTGGGAGACTTTAATACCCCACTCACACCTATGGATAGATCAACTAAACAGAAAATTAACAAGGAAACACAAACTTTAAACAATACAATAGACCAGTTAGACCTAATTGATATCTATAGGACATTTCACCCCCAAACAATGAATTTCACCTTTTTCTCAAGCGCACACGGAAACTTCTCCAGGATAGATCACATCCTGGGCCATAAATCTAGCTTTGGTAAATTCAAAAAAATAGAAATCATTCCAAGCATCTTTTCTGACCACAATGCAGTAAGATTAGATCTCAATTACAGGAGAAAAACTATTAAAAGTTCCAACATACGGAGGCTGAACAACACACTGCTGAATAACCAAGAAATCACAGACGAAATTAAAAAAAAAAATCAAAATTTGCATAAAAAAGAATGAAAATGAAAACACTACAACCCAAAACCTGTGGGACACTGTAAAAGCAGTGCTAAGGGGAAAGTTCATAGCAATACAGGCATACCTCAAAAAACAAGAATAAAGTCAAATAAATAACCTAACTCTACACCTAAAGCAACTAGAAAAGGAAGAGATGAAGAACCCCAGGGCTAGTAGAAGGAAAGAAATCTTAAAAATTAGGGCAGAAATAAATGCAAAAGAAACAAAAGAGACCATAGCAAAAAGCAACAAAGCCAAAAGCTGGTTCTTTGAAAGGATAAATAAAGTTGACAAACCATTAGCCAGACTCATCAAGAAACAAAGGGAGAAAAATCAAATCAATAAAATTAGAAAGGAAAAGGGAGAGACCATAACAGACAACACAGAAATAAAGGATCATAATCAGCAATTATATGCCAATAAAATGGACAACGAGGAAGAAATGGACAAATTCTTAGAAAAGTACAACTTTCTAAAACTGGGCCCGGAAGAAATAGAAAATCTTAACAGACCCATCACAAGCATGGAAATTGAAACTGTAATCAGAAATCGTCCAGCAAACAAAAGCCCAGGTCCAGACGGCTTCACAGCTGAATTCTACCAAAAATTTAGAGAAGAGCTAACACCTATCCTACTCAAACTCTTCCAGAAAATTGCAGAAGATGGTAAACTTCCAAACTCATTCTATGAGGCCACCATCACCCTAATACCAAAACCTGAAAAGATGCCACAAAAAAAGAAAACTACAGGCCAATATCACTGATGAAAATAGATGCAAGAATCCTTAACAAAATTCTAGCAATCAGAATCCAACAACACATTAAAAAGATCATACACCATGATCAAGTGGGCTTTATCCCAGGGATGCAAGGATTCTTCAATATCCGCAACTCAATCAGTGTAATACGCCATATTAACAAATTGAAAAATAAAAGCCGTATGATTATCTCAATAGAAGCAGAGAAATCCTTTGACAAAATTCAACATCCATTTATGATAAAAAACTCTCCAGAAAGCAGGAATAGAAGGAACATACCTCAACATAATAAAATCTATATATGACAAAGCCACAGCAAACATTATTCTCAATGGTGAAAAATTGAAAGCATTTCCTCTAAAGTCAGGAACAAGACAAGGGTGCCCACTCTCATCACTACTATTCAACATAGTTTTGGAAGTTTTGGCCACAGAAATCAGAGCAGAAAAAGAAACAAAAGGAATCTAAATTGGAAAAGAAGAAGTAAAACTCTAACTGTTTGCAGATGACCTGATCCTCTATATAGAAAACCCTAAAGACTCCACCATAAAATTACTAGAGCTATTCAATGAATATAGTAAAGTTGCAGGATATAAAATCAACACAGAGAAATCCCTTGCATTGCTATACACAAATAATGAGAAAATAGAAAGAGAAATTAAGGAAACAATTCCATTCACCATTGCAACGAAAAGAATAAAATACTTAGGAATATATCTACCTAAAGAAACTAAAGACCTATATATAGAAAACTATAAAACACTGGTGAAAGAAATCAAAGAGGACACTAATAGATGGAGAAATACACCATGTTCATGGATTGGAAGAATCAATATAGTGAAAATGAGTATATTACCCAAAGCAATCTACAGATTCAATGCAATCCCTATCAAGCTACCAATGGTATTCACAGAGCTGGAACAAATAATTTCACAGTTTATATGGAAATACAAAAAACCTCGAATAGCCAAAGCAATCTTGAGAAAGAAGAATGGAACTGGAGGAATCAACCTGCCTGACTTCAGGCTCTACTACAAGCCACAGTCATCAAGACAGTATGGTACTGGCACAAAGACAGAAATATACATCAATGGGACAAAATAGAAAGCCTAGAGATAAATCCATGCGCCTATGGACACCTTGTCTTTGACAAAGGAGGCAAGAATATACAATGGATTAAAGACAATCTCTTTAACAAGTGGTGCTGGGAAAACTGGTCAACCACTTAGAAAAGAATGAAACTGGAACACTTTCTAACACCATACACAAAAATAAACTCAAAATGGATTAAAGATCTAAACATAAGACCAGAAATTATAAAACTCTTAGAGGAGAATATAGGCAAAACACTCTCTGACATACATCACAGCAGAATCCTCTATGACCCACCTCCCAGAATATTGGAAATAAAAGCAAAAATAAACAAATGGGACCTAATTAACCTTAAAAGCTTCTGCACAACAAAGCAAACTATAAACAACATTAAAAGACAGCCTTCAGAATGGAAGAAAATAATAGCAAATGAAGTAACTGACAAACAACTAATCTCAAAAATATACAAGCAACTCCTACAGCTCAATACCAGAAAAATAAATGACCCAATCAAAAAATGGGCCAAAGAACTAAATAGACATTTCTCCAAAGAAGACATACAGATGGCTAACAAACACATGAAAAGATGCTCAACAGCACTCATTATCAGAGAAATGCAAATCAAAACCCCTATGAGGTACCATTTCACTCCAGTCAGAATGGCTGCAATCCAAAAGTCTACAAGCAATAAATGCTGGAGAGGGTGTGGAGAAAAGGGAACCCTCTTATACTGTTGGTGGGAATGCAAACTAGTACAGCCACTATGAAGAACAGTGTGCAGATTCCTTAAAAAAACTGGAAATAGAACTGCCTCATGATCCAGCAATCCCACTGCTGGGCATACACACTGAGGAAACCAGAATTGAAAGAGACACATGTACCCCAATGTTCATCGCAGCACTGTTTATAATAGTCAGGACATGGAAGCAACCTAGATGTCTACCAGCAGATGAATGGATAAGAAAGCCATACACAATGGAGTATTACTCAGCCATTAAAAAGAATACATTTGAATCAGTTCTAATGAGGTGGATGAAACTGGAGCCTATTATACAGAGTGAAGTAAGCCAGAAAGAAAACACCAATATAGTATACTAATGCATATATATGGAATTTAGGAAGATGGTAACAATAACCCTGTATACGAGACAGCAAAAGAGACACAGATGTATAGAACAATCTTTTGAACTCTGTGGGAGAGGGAGAGGGTGAGATGATTTGGGAGAATGACATTGAAACATGTATAATATCATATATGAAACGAGTTGCCAGTCCAGGTTCGATGCACAATACTGGATGCTTGGGGCTGGTGCACTGGGACCACCCAGAGGGATGGTATGGGGAGGGAGGAGGGAGGAGGGTTCAGGATGGGGAGCACATGTATACCTGTGGCGGATTCATTTTGATATATGGCAAAACCAATACAATAAAGGAAAAAAAAAAGTGAAAGAGGAGAGTGAAAAAGTTGGCTTAAAGCTCAACATTCAGAAAACTAATATCATGGCATCCGGTCCCATCACTTTATGGGGAATAGATGGGGAAACAGTGGAAACAGTGTCAGACTCTATTTTTTTGGGCTCCAAAATCACTGCAGATGGTGACTGCAGCCATGAAATTAAAAGACGCTTACTCCTTGGAAGGAAAGTTATGATCAACCTAGATAGCATATTCAAAAGCAGAGACATTAGTTTGCCAACAAATGTCAGTCTATTCACAGCTATGGTTTTTCCTCTGGTCATGTATGGATGTGAGATTTGGACTGTGAAGAAGGCTGAGCACTGAAGAATTGATACTTTTGAACTGCCGTGTTGGAAAAGACTCTTGAGAGTCTCTTGGACTGCAAGGAGATCTAACCAGTCCATTCTGAAGGAGATCAGCCCTGGGATTTCTTTGGAGGCAATGATGCTGAAGCTGAAACTCCGGTACTTTGGCCATCTCAAGCAAAGAGTTGACTCATTGGAAAAGATTCTGATGCCGGGAGGGACTGGGGGCAGGAGGAGAAGGGGACGACAGAGGTTGAGATGGCTGGATGGCATCACTGACTCGATGGACGTGAGTCTGAGTGAACTCTGAGAGTTGGTGATGGACAGGGAGGCCTGGCGTGCTGCGATTCATGGGGTCTCGAAGAGTCGGACACAACTGAGCGACCGAACTGAATGAACATATATATATATGGAATGTAGAAAAATGGTACTGAAGAACTTACTTCAAGGGCCACTATGGAGAAACAGACATAGTGAATAGATTTATGAACGTGGGGGGAGGTGAGGAGAGGGTGAGATGTATGGAAAGAGTAACATGGAAACTTATATTACCATATATAAAATGGATAGCCAACAGGAATTTGCTGTATGTCTCAGGAAACTCAAACAGGGGCTCTGTATCAACCTAAAGGAATGGGATGGAGAGGGAGATGGGAGGGTGGTTCAAAAGGGAGGGGATATATGTGTACACATGGCTGATTCATGTTGAGGTTTGACAGAAAATAACAAAATTCTGTAAAGCAATTAACCTTCAATTAAAAAAAATTTAAAAGTTTGCCAAAATATCAAGAAATTGTGAAAATTTTCATATATAAAGCTATTTTTAGTTTTTTCATGTGTATCATATCCTGGATAATTCCAGACGTGTATATGTGCTATAAGCTTAAAAATAGTTTAGGAGTGACAAATGCACACAAGAGAAAAATAGCTCCTTCATATGAGATAATAAAAGGGTCCCTGAACAATGCATGGCTAGCTTCATGAAGCAGAGGGAGATGGATCGTTCTCTTGGCAAGGGAGTCTATGTGGTGCTTCCAAATTCAGCTTTTGAGTCATCTGAATCTATAGAAGCTTCAAACTAATTCTCTGTCCCCAACATTTCCTAGTCAACACACTAATATTCACATGAGACAGGAGGAAAAGTTTTGAATTAAATCATTTATATAATTAAGGAGACTATAGGACCAGGATTTATTATTGGTAATGCCATCTCCTTGGTTATGAGATGATTGAAATATTAAAGTTATATGTATCTTTTTCTTTTAGCTCTCAGATGCATTTTGAAGATGCCAGCACAGTGCACAGGCCTCCTATTCATTACGCAAGCTTCATCAATCTTGTTTTATTAAGCACTTAATTCTAAGTGACTTCTGCCTTGCTAGTATCATGTAGAGTACCAAGGTTTCATTGTCTAATGAAGTCATTATTGACTTCAGAACAAACACTTTAACTAATTGGTTAGATCCTTATTGTTTTGAGTATCTGTTATTCATACACTGTCTATTTATCAAGGGCATGTTAGATTAAAAGTTCTATTTTTGTAAGATTTCCCATTTATTTCTATTACTCATGAAATATTAAATAATTGTGGTTAATGGAAGTGGTTATTTTATAAAAGTCAACATTGAGGTCTTCTATGGGATACAAAGATGAACATAGCAATTCTCAAGAGAGATTCACTATATAGGAGAATTAGGAGGCCACTGAGAATGCCAAGTATGGCTTCCAGAAATCCCTCATGGTCTATACCTTAGCAGAGATTTGGCCTTGACTTTGCTTAATTCCCAGGAGATCAATGTATGACTTTCTTTATAGGTCAAAACAACTGGACGTGAAAAATTTGAGCTATTTGTGCAGCCAGAGAAATACCAGATCCTAGTTTAAGTATCTATGCTCATAATACCCAATATTGTCATATTCCTTGCAGTTCTCTCTTTAAATATTGCTCCCTTAAACTTCTAGACCAACTTTATTGAAAAGGAGGATAGTGTATTTCCACATCTTCTATAGGTTTCTGACATTGTTTTTATTTCCTGAACTATTTCCCTTGAGTCACCATAAAATAGAGAAAATTTAGTGAAATTTGATTAATGTGACATTTGCTAGTGTCTGGCAGGGAAGCAATGATTTTGCATTTTATTACTCACAGCAGAAATGTGAATATCAGAAATAAGGAGAAGGGATCTGTCATGATTTTAGCAAAACAAATAAACAGAATGATATATCTAGCAGAGATGGAAATTAAGTGAATAGGTTTGTATGCATAGGAGAGGTTTCCCTACACATTTCTGGAATATCCCTTTGGATCAGTTGCCTCATGCAAAAGATAAACGTGGGGCAGAACTTCAAGGGAATAAAATGTTTTTTATAAAGCTTAATAGCTGAAAAATAAGGATGTTCAAATGGAAAATGCACTGGGGTACTATCTGGATGACAGAGCTGCTATGATCTGAGGCAAGTGGTTACTTTTCAGTTTGTGCTTCCATACAAAAAGAAAAGTAGATAAATGCTGCATATCCTGTGGATTCATGTTGATGTATGACAAAACCAATACAATATTGTAAAGTAATTAGCCTCCAATTAAAATAAATAAATTTATATTAAAATAAAAATAAAAAAACAAAAAGATAAAAAAATAGAAATGTTTTTATATGTATATTCTTAGCAAATCACAGAAGATGCCAAACATTAATGATTTCAATGGAATTATAGACAAATCTTTAAGTGAATATATTTCCTATTAAATAACATAATTAAGCTATTTATTCTATTTTATTATACATATATATAAGTATAGAGCATTCTCATGTTATGTTAATTACTTCATAAATATTAATATTAAAATAAAATTAATAATTTAATCATTAAACACTTTAAAGTTTATTTTATTTGCTAAGAAGATCTTTAATTGATTTATATCATATAAAGTAATGAGTTCTGCACAAAGAAAAATGGGTTACTACTTTAGTCTTTTAAATTTCATTTTTGATCTTTTGAAGGAAATGAGATCATCCGTTTCTGTTTTTTTAAGTGGTGGTCCTCTAATAAATACATAATAGAAAAAAGAAAAATGAATATTTTATAGGATTATTCCAACAAAATTGCAAGGGGTTACATTAAATGTACAAGTGCCACATCCAGAGAGCAGTTTTACTCTGGGATGGGGTTGCTTCTGAGTTGCTGAGAAGTAGCCAAATACATTGAGTTGTGATGTCAGGCTTGCACTGGTGATGAAGATCTACCAAAATCAACCAGTAACTGGGGAAATTTCTCTAGTGCCAACAGGTGGAGGAGGTAATCTTTCTGTGGATCTTGTCCTTTTTATATTAAAAAAAAATCCAATTTGTGTTTCTTCATATAAAAAGTAAATGATCAGGCTATACTTTAGGTTAGGAGCTTCTTTTTTTCTATTAGTAAATAAAATTAACTAATTTCTTCATTAAAAAACTGAAATACATACTGTTTACTATTTATTTTTCAGTACATTGAAATTGATATCATAGTTTCCTGAAGCATTTAGTTACAACCTGAGTAAATAAAAATACTTCATTTGTGGAAATGCAAAAAAAATAAAATAAAATAAAATAAAATAAATGTACAAAATAAAGAGTATAAATTTCATATAAATAAAGAGTATAAATTTCATATAAATAAAGAGTATAAATTTCATTTATCATCTCTCAGTAGTGTGATAGTAGTGTAGTATGAAGATTTTCTAATTAAAATGAGAAGTATTATATAAAGCACAAATCATGTATATGTTTTAATATATAATGAAAGTAAGTTAAAAAAATGACATCAGCATGAATTAGAGATAATGTTTTAGAATTGTATTAATGATGATGACATTGATCATAATAAATTATATCTTTCATCTCTTCCCTTTTAATACACTTTTCACCTGCTGCTGCTGCTAAGTCGCTTCAGTCGTGTCTGACTCTGTGCAACCCCACAGACCGCAGCCCACCAGGCTCCCCGGTCACTGGGATTGTCTAGGCAAGAACACTGGAGTTGGTTGCCATTTCCTTCTCCAATGCATGAAAGTGAAAAATGAAAGTGAAGTCGGTCAGTTGTGTCCGACTCCTAGCGACCCCATGGACTGCAGCCTGCCAGGCTCTGCCGCCCATGGGATTTTCCAGGCAAGAGTACTGAAGTGGGTTGTCATTGCCTTCTCCAACTTTTCACTTAAATATATTTAAAAGAAGAGAGAGAGAAATGAACCACACCGTGATCACAGAGTTTGTCCTTCTAGGCCTTTCTGATGATCCTGAGCTTCACATTGTGATTTTCCTCTTTTTATTAATCACATATGTATTAAGTGTCACTGGAAACCTGACCATCATCACCCTAACCTGGGTGGACTCCCATCTCCAGACACCAATGTACTTCTTTCTCCGAAATTTCTCTTTCTTAGAAATCTCCTTTACTACTGTGTGCATCCCTAGATTTCTGGGGGCAATTATCACCAGGGACAAGACTATTTCTTACAACAATTGTGCAGCCCAACTATTTTTCTCTATTTTCATGGGGGTGACTGAATTTTACATTCTAACCGCCATGTCCTATGACTGCTATGTTGCCATCTGCAAGCCCCTGCGTTACACAACCATCATGAGCAGGAAACTCTGCAGCCTGCTTGTGCTCTGCGCTTGGCTCGGTGGGTTTCTGACCATTTTCCCACCCCTTATGCTTCTCCTCCAGCTGGATTACTGTGCTTCCAATGTCATTGATCACTTTTTGTGTGACTATTTTCCCCTTTTACAATTGTCTTGTTCAGATACATGGCTCCTAGAAGTAATGGGTTTTTACTTTGCTTTGGTTAGTTTGCTGTTCACTTTGGCATTGGTGATTTTGTCTTATATGTACATTGTCAGGACTATTTTGAGAATCCCATCTGCCAGTCAGAGAAAAAAGGCCTTCTCCACTTGTTCCTCTCACATGATTGTCATTTCCATCTCCTATGGAAGCTGTATATTCATGTATGCTAATCCCTCGGCCAAAGAAAAGGCATCATTGACAAAAGGGGTAGCTATTCTCAATACCTCTGTGGCCCCCATGCTGAACCCCTTCATCTACACCTTGAGAAACCAGCAAGTAAAACAAGCCTTCAAAGACATGGTCTATAAAGCAGTGTTTTGTGCTAATAAATGATTTTTTGGGGGGTCAAAAACACTTTAAAGAACAATTAGGTTAAATTTTTAAATTCCTAAATATCTGTATAACTCTGCTTGCAGTTTATATCCTTTTACCAGGCCACATGACTGCTAATATATACTTTTTCAGTCTATTTCTTCCATTTCTCCAGTCATTGTTTATTGACATTTAAAGTATAGTAAAAGTTAAATGTCCTATAGCATATTCTAGAATAGAATTGTATTTCTTTAAGACATACTTTAGAACATGAAGTTAAAAACAGTTTTAATCCTGTAAATATCAGTCCCTAAAATGAGCATATGATATCACATTGTACTTTAAATGCAAAGTTTCAAAATTAGTGTGTAATATCTTATTTATTTTCACAATGAGCACTGATAATTTCTTAACATTAAAGAATCTACCTGTTATATATTATAATACAGTAAATTCATTCCAAAAATATCATATAGAGTAGTGCATTGCACTTTAAATGTAGTTCTTTATACTTTGTGAAATTAAGTGCATATTTTCAAGATAAATATTTATCAAGATATTATGTATTAATTATAGAATTTCCTTGTTCTGTATCATTTAAAAAAAAATGCTGATATTTAAAAATTCAAAAAATCAAGTAAAACTAAAACACTTCCACTTTCTTGAGCTCATTGATCGCATTTATGACAGTTATTCTAAATTTTTTGTCAGATATTTACTTACCTCCATTTTTTTTAGGGTCTATGTTTTGAGATTTATTTTGTCTGGTTGATTGGGGTACTTTTCTGTATGTTTTATGCTCCTTTTAACTGTGTTGTTATCTACACATTTGACAAAACAACCACCTTTACAGGGGAATCCATCACCATTCAGTCCACCTAGAGATTCTGAGGGGTCTTTTAAGTATTTTCTGAGGCTGCATCTTTTCAGATTTGTGTGTGAAGATTCCTAACTAGAAGATTTTATCTATTTTTTTTTTTTTTTTGCATGGAGCCCATAGTCTCTTGCTCCCTCTGTTTCTGTTTGCTGTAACTCAGCTCCTTGAAGTGACAGCACATCACCCAGCCCTTTTTTGACTTCAGTAGCCCTTAGGCATTTATAGTATGTCAGGTCCCATAGAGGCCCCAATAAAAACTACACAGACACTAGTGTTTCCCCAGTCCCTGAAAAGCCCAGATGCCGGATACATGCTCCACACTATTCTTTTTCCCTTCAGTGAGGGAGAGTCACTGAGTTGCACTGGCCTCAGTCTGCTACAGGTGGGTCTTCTGGACATAAAATTTTCCAAAGAATCCTCTTATATTGTCATAAAACATGTATTAATTAAGTTACATCCTTCTAAATTATTTGAATCTCAATTTATAGTGTAGTATATGATCAGAGTTTTTTGTAAACATTTCTCATACACCTGAGAATTATATGTAATGGTAGTTGAATGCATTGTTCTATTTGAGTCAGCTAGTATATACAAGTTCATTAATCACATGATTTAAATCTGTACTCTTACTCTTTACACCATTACTGAGTTACTTAAAATTTCCAAAACAACTGTGGAGCAGTTTCTTTCTGTTCATAGTCATGCCATGTTTTTATTTATTTTTTTATTTTTAATATAAATGTATTTATTTTAATTGGAGGCTAATTACTTTACAATATTGTATTGGTTTTGCCATACATCAACATGCTTTTATTTTTAAAAATATTAACACTGTATATTTATGAAGACCCAAATTTGGGATCGTTATATCTTCTGGGACATAATTGTTTATCATGAGAAACCACCAATTCCTCTCTATCTGAAGCACACTTTTCTTCTTTAATGTCAGCATTATCAGCATTTAAAATATATATATTAAATATATATATATATAATACATTACTTTTATGGCATATTTTGTGCCTATCAATCATTTACTTTTGAGAGGATATTAGCATATTCTGTAGAACATCCGAAACCAGGTACATATTTTTATGTATTTGTCAGCTAGTTATTAGGTTTTCCCAATAAGGGTATAAATATGGGTAGAAGAAGAGGATGTAATCCACCAGAAATTTATTTTAAAGAAGTCTAAATCATCTCTTCATAAATTTTACTTTTGCCTTCTGGACCTGTTCAAGTGTGATCTCCCAAGTACTCTCTCCCTTTAATGATAGACTGTTGTAAATGACCTGGTTTATCAATCAGAAGGTCCAATAATACTCAGTTCATTATGGAAAGCTCAAATCTAATGGTGAATTGAGGTCCTGTGTTTGGGCCTTTAGTCTCTACTAGGACCCAGTAGAAAGCCAGGGAGTATTGTCCCAAAGGAGCATGTTTACCTGTAAAAGGTTGTTTCATAATCACAGTTTGTGGTGTGAATGTTTACTTGTGACGAAGACTTAAAGGATTCCATTTGTCATTGATTGCTCAAGTAACATGGGAATTTCTTGATCATTTGGCCCATGCAAAAAGGGCATACTATTAAATTTCATATGGAAAAGCAAACACGATAATTAGGAAATCTTGAGAAACAAGAGTGATAGGAGAGGACTAACCACACAAATATTAAGATATGACCTCAAGCTTCTATAACAAAAACATGTACTCAGGTAAGAAAATAGAGATAAATGGAGAAAAAAAATGACAGACACATTTCTGAGTATACCTAATTGCAAAAAGAATATTTGAAATATTCTTATTGTTCACATAATCCAAAGATAAAATTAAGCAGGGAAAACACTAAAATTAAACACACACCACTGAGCATAATGTTAAAACACATTGCTAACCATGTAGGGAGAAGAGCAAAAAACTAATAAAAGTAATTTTTCAATTTTACCTTTCAAATTCAAAGATAATTTTTTCAAATATTTTGACAATTCACCATCAGTAGGATGGGAACTGCAGAGAAAAATTGAACTTTATTTAGTATATTTGTTTTTATAATAGTGTAACAATTCAGAAACTATTCAGTTTTAAACTGAATAATTGATAGGCTAACAGATTTACATTGGAGCCTAGTTTCTCATGGCAGAGAAAGATCCAATGTTATATAAGAGAAGTTGAAAAATTCTGTTATTGGATTAGAATAAAATTGTCAGTGTGATGCTATTATTTTTTTATGTATTTCCTTTCTCCATTTCATGAACGTTCCAAGGAGTAATGATAGCTCAATAGCAAAACCCCACAAAGCATCCAGATGCATGGTTCTAAGCATCATTTCTTGCTAAAAATAGTTTCTGAGAACTGGAGAAATGGTTGATTTCAGGACTAAATATTTGAAGGATATGATGAGCTAGAGTATCTTATTGTTACAGAAAGTGTAGCGGCATGTCAACAAAGAACTCACTTAGAAGGAGCACTCTATATCAGGACATTTGAGCACTGAAATAAATAATTATATAAATAGATAATAACACATTAAGTAGAAAACACTTCAAAGTAAATTAATAAATTGTTAATAGGATTAGAGAAAAGAGTGTTGTTCTTTATGGTAAAATCCCAACTAATAGATGTAAAAGAACTGATAGATTTAGAAAAATAAACATTGTGTTAATATTAATGGTACTTTATTATATATTTCCACTATCTAGATTAGAGAACAACTAATACTGAATTATTGTAATAGATAAGAGTTTGTTAAGGAATATGATATTTATACAATCTCAAAATATTCCTGCATTGCACAGAATATCACTGCATAGCCATTGTTAATTACAGAGGGGAAAGTACCTTTACAGTGGAGAACTTTATAGTAGAGAAACTAGCCAACCAGTAAGAAATACTAACATCATTGATAATATAAGCTAAGTCGCT
The DNA here is from genome assembly GCF_029407905.1 of Bubalus kerabau. Taxonomy (NCBI): domain Eukaryota; kingdom Metazoa; phylum Chordata; class Mammalia; order Artiodactyla; family Bovidae; genus Bubalus; species Bubalus kerabau. The sequence continues at coordinate 63,452,844 of NC_073624.1, read as the reverse complement.
TCAGTCGTGTCCAACTCTGTGCGACCACATGACGGCAGCCCACCAGGCTTCTCTGTCCCTGGGATTCTCCAGGCAAGAATACTGGAGTGGGTTGCCATTTCCTTATCAAGCTGACATCAAACATCTCTTAACAGGATGTACTGAGATGTTTCAGTCCTACTGACTATTTGCCTATCCCTGTACAACTGATACAGTCTTAGTTATGGTGGCTTTATCTGGTAGAATAATTATCCTGATTTCCTCGCCTTCTTTTTAGGATTGCCTCAGCAGTATTGTCTTTCAGTTTTTATTGAATTTGTGTGCCATGAAGAAAGGTACACATAAAATACATGTGTAACACACCTAATTATGAAAAAAAAAATGTGCACACATGTAACCAACAGAAAGAGTGAAAATTGATTCTTATCAGACACCCAGAAACTCTAATCAGGCTACCTGTACTCATTTGGAATATTTTCTCTGAAAGCCTTGTAACTTGGGACTGATACTGGTTTTTAAATAAACACTTCTGTGGTCAGAATGTTTTCAATTCTTTGACTTTTTTTTTAATTGAAGGATAATTACTTTACAATGTTGTAGTGGTTTCTGTCATACAGCAATGTGAATCAGTCAGAATTATATGCATATCTTCTTTCTCTTGAGCGTCTTTTTCCCTGCTCCATCCCACCCTGTTAGGTTGTCACAGAGTGCCAGGCTGGGCTCCCTGTGTTATATAGCAACTCCCCACTAGTTATCTATTATATACCACTTTCTCAATTTTTCCTAGCCTCTACTTCCCTTGCTTTGTCACAATTCCATTCTCTATGTCTTCATCTCCATTTCTTCTCTGTAAAAAGATTAATCAGTACTGTTTTTCTAGATTTCATATGTATGCATTAATATAGGATATTTGGTTTTCTCTTTCTGACTTACTTCACTCTGTATTATAGACTCTAGATTCATCCACCTCACAACTGACTGGAACTTGTTCCTTTTTATGAATTCTTGGCTTGTTATGAATCAGTTTATAATCCAGCATATGGCTGTGCATGTGTGCTCAGATGTGGCTGACTCCTTGTGACCCTGTGGACTATAGCCTGACGGGCTCCTCTGTCCATGTGCTTAGTCACTTCAGTCATATCCTACTGTTTTTGACTCCATGGACTGTAGCCCATCATGGGGATTCTCCAGGCAAGAATACTGGAGTGGGTTGCCACGCTCTACTCTAGAGTCCCCTGTCCATGGGAGTGTCCAAACAAAACATTTTAAAGTATTTTTAGCCTAGTTCCTATAAGTAAAATGGAGATTTTAAAAGAATTCTATGGAAAACACACACAGTGGCATATAGTTAGAAATTCTTTTATTTTTTTAATAAATTTATTTATTTTAATTGAAGGTAAATTACTTTACAATATTATATTTGGATGGTTGTACCCCCAGAGGGATGGTACAGGGAGGGAGGTGGGAGGGTTCAGGAATGGGAACGCGTGTATACCCGTTGCGGATTCATGTTGATGTAAGAAATTCTTTTAAAGAGAGTTATCTATTTTATTGTTGTTTCAAAGATCTCCCAAGTTAGATCAGAATGGCATAACACTCTCAGAAATAAATTCCAGTGTAGTCCATGAATAATTCTCTTTTCTTCCAGCTCTTTTGTTTCTGTTTTCTCCAGAAAGTTACTCAGAAGAAGAAAAAAGTGAGAAACTACATGGAAATAAGAGAGTTTATCCTCCTGGGACTGTCCGATGACCCACAAGTTCAGGTTGTGATCTTTGTCTTTCTGCTCATCACCTACATGCTCAGCATCACTGGGAACCTGACCTAAATTATCATCCTGACCCTGCTGGATGTCCACCTCCAGACCCCCATGTGTTTCTTCCTCAGAATTTCTCCATATTAGAAGTGTCATTCACAACTGTCACTATATCCAGGTTTCTGGCCACCATTATTATAGGGGATAAAACCATTTCTCTTAATGACTGTATGGCTCAGTTATTTTTCTTTTTTCATTCTCTTGGGAGTCACTGAGTTTTATCTTCTGGCTACCATGTCCTATTACCATTACATTGCCATCTGAAAACTGCTGCATTACATGACCATCATGAACCATAGAGTCTGCACACTGCTTGTCTTGACTTCTTGGCTGGCTTCATTCTTTATCACATTTCCATTACTCATTTTCTCCCTACAGCTTAATTATTGCAAGTCCAATGCTATTGAACATTATGCATGTAATTTTTCCCCCTTTTATAACTTTCTTGTCCAGACACCAAATTCCTATAGATAATGGTGTTTTCTTGTGTTGTGTTTACTCTGATATTCACTTTGGCATTAATAATTCTGTCCTACACATATATCATCAGAACAATTTTGAGGATACCTTCTACCACTCAGAGGACAAAGGCCTTTTCCACGTGTTTGCCCCACATGATCTCCATCTCTATCTCTTTTGGCAGCTGCATTTTCATGTACATGAATCCATCAGCAAAGGACAGGGTCTCTTTGAGCAAGGGACTAGCTGTGCTAAATACCTCTGTAGCCCCCATGCTAAACCCATTTATCTATACTTTAAGGAATTAGCAAGTTAAGCAAGCCTTCATGGATATGGCAAGGAAGAATGTACTTTTCTCAAGGAAATGAAAAAATAAAAGTCCTATTTATTAGAGGCATAAATTAGAGGCATAATGAAATGCAATTAAATAAAACTCAAAGCTTTTCAAATCTATTAATATTCATATTGTCTCCATGGAGTTATTTTTCATTACTCATACTTTCATTGACAGCAGATTTGCAAGCATACTGTATACATTTTTTTTTTCTATTCATATTCCCATCCTTCTCTCATGTACTTCCCTACTTTTGGGCTCAGCTTTTCATTCTGTGCTTCCCAGTTGTCATCAGGGGTAAAGAATCCACCTTCCAATGCAGGAGACACAAGAGACACATATTCGATCTTCAGGTGGGAAAGATCCTATGGAGTAAGAAATGGCAGAACACTCCAGTATTCTTGCCTGGAAAATTCTATGAACAGGGGTTCCTGATGGGCTATGGTCCATGATGTCACAAAGATCTGGCATGATTGTGCAACTGCACGCATGTGTTACACCCTATAACTATGAAACTGCCATTTCCTTCTTTGAAACTTTTAAAATTCCATTTCTTCCACAATATTTTTTGGGAAATTAAATTCAGACAGAAAGAGGCAGAGCAAGAATGCACAAGAGATATTTCTTTCTAGAAATTCAGGAAACAGTAAACCATGCTAAACACTATTTTTAATTTACTATAGAAGATCATGAGCATAATCTGACCATCTTATTAGAGTATTACATATATTATTCTCTCCATACTATGGCCTACTTAGTAATGGCATAAAAAATAGTACAACTAAAAAATTAATGTAATTATAGTTTCTTAAGAAATCAAAAAACTTTTTTCATAAGCCATCTTAAAATCTTTGCCATATAATTTATTAATTTGAGAACAATTATGAATATATACTTTCAAGAAAACTGTGAAATTATCCCTCTTTTTAGGAACTCTTTAACACATATGACATAACAATTTCTAATAAAACTCTGAAGAATTAGATACTATTGGAAACTATATACGACTAGATTTGCTATAGTCAGTTGTATATTTAAATTAATGCTTGATGTCAAGCTGTTTTTTTTAATAATCAATAGCTGACACTTTTTACAACTTTCTCATATTAATGGTTATTTTGAGTTAATACTGTACACATATAATTCATTCAATTATCTAATTAAATGACATTCAATAGGGATAAAGATGCTAACATAGGCAAAATTTTACTGTATATAAATTTTAGCTTTTTTTTTGTTAAAAATTTGTATGTTTACTCTGTTTTAAGCATTATAATGCAGCATTGCATTTGAAAATGTATTGATTAGAATTTAGAAGATGATTATCCAAGATCTTGGTCTCTGGTACTAAAGTAATTTTTTTTTTTTTTTTGCTTTTCCATGAAGCCAAAATTTCAAATAATATGAATGTTACACAAACTCATCTTATATTTTCTAATGATTTTTCTGGAAAGACTGTAATTGTAATTCATTGAGCCAAATTCTTCCTGATATGCAGATACTGTACTCAGTTGAGAGATTTAGAGCCATACTTTGCTGAAAAAGAAAACAACTTTAAACAATTAATATTAACCATAAAAATGAAAAAAATAAAAATAAAAAGACAGACACATGGATGCAAAAAAAAAAAAATAAAATAAACAATACTAAAGAGTTTTCCAGTTTGGAAACAGTCATGCAGCTACTATTTCCTACCTTCTTGTTGAAACAATAATTTCTACAGTTAATTGGAAGTATTTGAAAATATTGAAGCTTAGAATTGATTGATGATGTGGGTTCTTGATATCTACCATAAATTAGCTAGCTGTATTTCTAAGAATTAAAAGAACTGTAAAATTATTACAAAAGATATGAAGGCATTTATGCTGATATCAAATAATGTGACTGTTCATATAATTCTACACAAACTCTTTAGTGGTTATTATAAAGATTTCAATCAGTACAAGCATTTTAATTATCAGTATCAGAAGTCAACAGAATTTGTGTCTAAAGGGCACTATATTAATAATTTGGAATTTGCAGACCATAGCGTCCCTGATGAAATTACTCAACTCTTCCCCCTCTGTAATACAAGTGAAGCTATAAACAATGTGTGAATGAAAGTGCTCAGGTGTGTCCAATTAAACTTTTAGCACAAAGAGGGTGTGGACCAACTGTTGCCCATGGACCACAGTTTGCACACTGCTGTTTTAGACTTTTCCATAAACATTGGCTAGTATATTATTTCTTATTTAATATAAAGTAATTTGACTAAAATTTGAAAATTCAATAAAGATATAAGTATTTTAAATTTAACAGAAAAATTATTTATTTTTTAATTTATTGTTAAGAAAGTAAATGAGCACAATCTTACAAAGTATTTTCAGAAAAAAGATGAGGCAAACATTTCATATTCATTTTTGGACATTTATAATGTTCATGATATCAAAAGATTAAGTGTGAAATAAAGTCACCAGCAATTTGACTCATAAATAAGGAGATAATGCACTCAAATAAATTATCAAATTAGTATTTTGTTTTATATGTGGTCTTATCTCAAAGAAAATTTATCTTTAGGAAATTTATTTGTGAAATTTGCCTCATTAAAAGTAAAAATGAAAACAAAAATTGAAAAAGAAAATCACATATCCTCTGATAAAATTCAATGTCCATTTATGATTTTTTAAAGTCTCTTAGTAAAATAGAATAGAACATTATTTCAGTAGCATAAGTAACCTGACTAGATCATCACAACTAGATATGCTACATGCTCCTTGTCTGGCTCCAGTTTAAACAAGTCAACAAAAAATGATGTTTTGAAACAACTGGGTATCTAGGAGTATGTTCCCAGTGGCTCAGTGGTAAAGAATCCTCCTGCCAATGCATAAGACTCAGGAGACATGGGTTCAGTCTCTGGGTTAGGAAGATCCCCTCAAAGAGGAAACAGCAACCTCCTCCAGTGTTCTTGCCTGGGAAATCCCATGAACAGAGGAGCCTGGTGGGCTAGAGTCCATGGGGTCTCAAAGAGTCAAGTACAACTGAGCAAGTGAGCATGAAGAAGCACAAGCATGTGCAATGTGATAAATGATACCAAAGACATTTTGCTAAGTTCTGGTTTAAAATACAACAAAATATTTAAAAGTTTTTCAAAACACAAGTAAAGCAATATAAAATAGCCTTCATATTTATTGAATCTGCTTGATCTGTACTTGAAACTATTTCTCCAGTTCTCTATCCTAGTGTGTACTTGAAAATATTCAAAATTTAAAGTTTACAGCAAACATCATTTTTAATGTTTTAGATAGTAGCTGTAGTCTTGGTAAAATCAGTTATAAGATGTGAAGGACCACTATAACTGTTTTTATTCACTACTCTCCTGGAGATTCTATCCAGGAAACTATTTCAACAAAATTGAAAAATATCAGAAATGAGAAAACAAAATAAATAACCCAAATCATTATTTTCAAGTAACATGATTTTCCTTCTAGGACCTTATTGTATTTACACTACATGCTTCTTAAAATGGAAAGTATTCTCTCCCAGATAATCACATGGTTATCACCCATCCCTTCTTCAGATCTCTGTCCTAATATCACCTCAATAAAATCTACCCCTTTGACACTATTTAAAATTATACTAGCCCCCCCCCACACTTCCAAGGCATTTCAGTTTTCTATTTCAAAATAATTATTAGCATATGAAATACTATATAGTTTACTAATTAATTCCATTCATGCTTACTGTCTACATTCTCTCACATCCCTCACCCCATGAAAGCAGGGATCTTTGTCCACTTTGTAGATGAACTGGTTCACTCCCAACAGTGGTGTACTGGAGCCTGTCTGGACCACATCACAGGACCCAGCTGTGCACTGGTAGCTTGAAATCTGCCACAGTGAGAGATTTGCCTTTATATTTAAAGGGCCTGGCAACCCACTCCAGGATTCTTGCCTGGAGAATTCAATGGACAGAAGAGCCTGGTGGGCCACAGTCCGTGGGATTGCAAAGAGTAGGACACAACTGAGTGACTAACATTTTTTTACCCAAATAGTGATTCTTTTCATATTTTGTTTCTCAAATTCTTTAACAATCAGTTTTTTAAGATTTTATTGAGTACCGGAGATTGATTATACACCAAAATTATTTCAATGTATTTATTCATTCAGAAATATTCATTGAGTATCCACCACATGACTGACAGACAGATGTTCTAAATGAGAGAATAGTAAATGTTTAACAACTGTCTCTCAGGTGAGGGACTGTTTTGTCATGTTTGCCAATTTCTATGGTGCAAAGTCAAAATTCAAAGGAAATAATCACAGTAACTGTCCTGAGGAAAAGTCCAGAATTTCTGGGGAAAAAGTGTGGACTCTTTAATTACAATAATAAAGAGTCAAAACTAAATCAGAATTTTGCAGACTCAATATCATGTGTTGTTTTTGAAGTTGCCTAATTTACCTCAGTCATTTTGGTTTTTGACAATTTCTTTTTTAAAATAATTTTACTTATTCATTTATTTTTGGCTGCACCAGCTTTCTCTAGTTGAGACAGGTGGGGGCTACTTCTACTCATGTTGTGTGAGATCCTCATTGCTGTGGCTTCTCTCCATGTGGAGCAAAGGCTGTAGGTGGCAGGGGTTTCAGTAGTTGCAGTATATGTACTCAGTAATTGTGGTTTCTAGGCTCTAGAGCACAGACTCAATATTTGTGGCACACTGTCTTAGTTGCTCCATGGCATGTGGGACCTTCCCACATCAGGGATCGAACCCATGTCTCCAGCATTGGCAAGTGGATTCTTTACCACTGAACCACCAGGGAAGCCCAAACATTTTCTTATTCACTTACAAAACCGATTCACCTGTGTCTTTTAATAATGCGTCATCAGCCCTCTGTTTACTTAACACAATCCCCTGAGAAAACAGGAAAGACAAGATAAATCCAATTCCATATGTATGACTTACATGGAGAAGAAATTTCTAAATCTCTTTTTCTCAAAGCAGCATTTGTAGGAAAATATAATAGTCTCTGAAGCCTAAGAAAAATATTACTCAAATTGCATGGATATATAATCACAGAATTAGAAAATAATCATTTAAAATCTGTGCATTAATACAAAGAAATGTTTTATTAAGTAGTGTTTTAATTATATGAAAAAGGGCAAATATAAGAAGTGTTTTATTAACCCACCCAGTGCAACCGAGTGTTTTACACAGAGATTGTATAAGAGACAAATAGCAGTTATGTGGTGAAATGTGCCCCAAATTTTGCAGTATCAGGAATGAAGGCTGTTGTGGTCAAATATTACCAGTTGAACCACAATGAGAATATAATCCTTGAGAGCCATTGCAGAGTTAAGTCACCATATTTGTTTGCAGAGTACTATAGAAACCAAATAACTTGCTAACTCACTTCATCAACTCTGAAATTATACAATCATTGAAGTGACAGACCATAAAATTTGAGACTAAATCATCAAGAAAAACCAGGAAGTAAGTAAAATTTGTTATTATTTAGGTTAATGCATATTATTACATCTCAATTATGTGTTTTAAAGTATTATTTGTATATGGGTTTGTGAATTTAGGAAATTTTTGTTATTAAAGATTAAATGGTGGCTACTAACAAGAAAACTATTCATGGAGTCCTAAATAAGCAGCATAGCAGTAAGTCTTGAGTTGTTCATTAATTTTTCTTAAGTTGAATGGTTTTCTCTTATAGGAATAAAACTATAAAAATGACATCCCCTATTTAAAGGAATAGCTGCTTCCCATTAAAGGTTTTGACCATCTACTTATTCTTTTGATAAAGTAAAATTGTAAAACAAAAGAAAACAAGTGTGCATTGTATGAACTAAATTGTGTCTAGGCAATTATTTCTTTTGGTAGCAGAAGTTACCCTTTCTTGTGCTTTTAGTCTTTTATAAGGAAAGGAAGAAGGGATTGCATTAACCAAAGTCTTAAAAAGGTAATTTGGGAGAGAGTGCCAACAAAATATTCCCATGGGTAAACACCCGTATTCTAATGTGAGATATTACTATGTTGTGTGGTTGTTGCTCAGGTGGTTAGTCGTGTCTGACTCTTTGTGACCCATGAACTGCAGCATGCCAGTGTTCGCTATTCTTCACTGTCTCCCGGAGTTTGCTCAAACTCATGTTCGCTGAGTCGATGATGCTATGAAGGTATCTCATCTTCTGTTTTCGCCTTCTCCTCAGCTCTCAATCTTTCCCTGCATCAGGGTCTTTTAAAGTGAGTCAGCTCTTCCCATCAGGTGGCCAAATTATTAGAGCTTCAGTTTCAGCATCAGTATTTCCAGTGAATATTCAGGGTTAATTTCCTTTAGGATTGACTGATTTCATCTCCCTGCTATCCGGGACTGAAGAGTTTTCTCTAACACCACAGTTCAAAGAAATCGATTCTTTGGCTCTAAGCCTTCTTTATGGTCCAACTCTCACATCCGTACATGACTACTGGAAAACCACAGCTTTGACTGCTTGGACCTTTGCCCACAAAGTGATGTTTCTGCTTTTTAATACAGTCTAGGTTCATAATAGCTTTTCTTCCAAGGAGCAAGCACCTTTTAATCTCATGGCTGCAGATACCATCTGCAGTGCTTTTAGAACCCAAGAAAAGAAAATCTGCCAGTTTCCATTTTTTCCCCTTCTACTTGCCATGAAGTGATGGGACCAGATGTCATGGTCTTAGTTTTTTGAATGTTGAGTTTTAAGCCAGGTTTTTCACTGCCCTCTTTCACCTTCATCAAGAGACTATTTATTCCTCTTCACTTTCTGCCATTAATGTGGTATTATCTGCATAATGGAGGAAATTGATATTTCTCCCAGCAATCTTTATTCCAGCCTGTGATTCATCCAGCCTGGCATTTCGCATGATGCATTCTGCATGTAAGTTAAATAAGCAGGGTGATAATCTTCCCTGCTGGCTTAGATGATAAAGTTTGTCTGCAATGCTGGAGATGCAGGTTTGATCCCTGGGTTGGGAAGATCCTCTGGATTCTCTGGAGAAGAAAATGGCAACCCACTCCAGTATTCTTGCTTAGAAAATCCCATGGACAGATGAGCCTGGTGGGTTACAATCCACGTGGTTGCAAAGAGTCAGACACGACTGAGCAACTAAAATACATACACACTAACCAGCATGTGATAATATACAGCCTTGAAGTACTCCTTTCCCAGTTTTGAAACAATCCATTGTTCCATGTCCAGTCCTTACTGTTGCTTCTTGTCCTGCATATACATTTCTCAGGAGGCAGGTTAGATTGTCTGGTATTCCCATCTCTTGAAGAATTTTTCACTGTTTTACTATGTTGACTAGTCCTTTAAACTAGTGAAAGTCACTTAAACAAAGTGGGCCTCAGTTATGCAAAAAATAAAATGTGGAAGTAGGCATACATAAACTGTGTATGCTTTTAAACTCTCTATTTAGATTAAAATGCAAACTATACTTGTTTTTATAATACTGAGGAAAGCAGAAAAATCATTAAAATATTTCTATATGTTTTACAAAGGAAGCTAAATATTTAAAAGAATAACTTGAAACAACTAAAAATTATTAGAGAAAAAAGCCTTATATAAGTGTTATCATATGAGTTTTATTTTATCCATAGTCTATATTAATGTATTTTTGAAGAAAAAATAATATTGAGCTTCAGTTAATATTCCTTACTAGAATTAAAAGTTGAATGGAAATTGGAGAGAGTTCTGTAGGTGAACATGTTTTTAAATTTCATTCATTATCATCATGAAGGGTACTTTAAAAGCTTTATATTCTATCCTCAAATGTATTTTGATTTTTTATTTCTTATAGGAGACACATCCATTTTCTTTTTGAATGGGGGGAAAGGATCAACAATGAAAAACCACACAAGACCCACAGAATTCATTCTTCTGGGGCTATCAGATGACCCAGAGCTTCAGATTGTGATTTTTATCTTTTTAATCATCACATATATATTAAGTGTCACTGGAAATTTGACCATCATCATTCTCACTTTGGTGGACTCCCATCTACAGACACCTATGTATTTTTTCCTCAGGAACTTCTCTATATTAGAAATCTCCTTTACAACTGTCTGTATTCCTAGATTTCTGGGCACAATTATCACCAGGAACAAAATGATTTCATACAATGATTGTACAGCTCAGCTGTTTTTCTTCATTTTCTTGGGTATCACTGAATTTTATCTTCTAACTGCCATGTCCTATGATCGCTATGTAGCTATCTGCAAACCCCTGCATTACACAACCATCATGAACAACAGAGTCTGTGTATTGCTTGTCTTTTGTGCTTGGCTGGCAGGGTTCTTAAACATCTTCCCACCTGTTATTCTTTTTCTCCAGTTAGATTACTGTGGTTCTAATATCATTGATCACTTTACTTGTGACTATTTCCCTCTCTTGCAACTATCCTGCTCAGACACATGGCTCCTTGAAGTGATTGGTTTTTACTCTGCAATAGAGATTCTGCTTTTTACTTTGGCATTAATAATTCTATCCTACATGTTCATCATCAAGACAATTCTGAGACTGCCTTCTGCCAGTCAGAGAAAAAAGGCATTTTCTACATGCTCCTCTCACATCATTGTCATTTCCATCTCTTATGGAAGCTGTATATTCATGTATGCCAACCCATCAGCAAAAGAAAAGGCATCCTTTAACAAAGGAGTTGCTATTATAAATACTTCTATTCCTCCTATGATGAATCCATATATATATTCATTGAGGAACCAGCAAGTGAAGCAAGCCTTCAAGGAGACCATCCAAAAGGTTATCTTTTTCTCCAGTAAATGCAAGTGATTGTATCATTAGAAAAATAAAGTTCTCATTAATACTTTCTATTACTCATAATCTGTCCAACTCTTTCATTACAGTTGTATGATTCCTTTTCATTTATTTCCACATTCAAATCTCCCCACACCCAAACCAATAAACTGGTTAAAGCTGACTATTGTTTCAGAATATTCTGTAATTTTTTTTATTCAAATATACTTGAATGAAGTAAAAAAAAAAAAACACAGGTAAATGTTAAAATTTTGAGTAGAAACTTTATTTTTGAAGATGCACAGGCATTTAGTTTGATGAAAAGAGTGTGAGGGTTGATGTGGACTTCTGAAATTTTCATTTTAGCAGGTAATAGAAATGACATTTTTAGGAAATTTTATTCTATTTGGAATTTTCAGGAAATCAAACAGTGGCAATCAATAGAGTGCTGGAAATACAGTATAAATATCTATTCAAATATTTTTAAAAGATTAGAAATTCAAGTATATTGAACTCTTTTTACTATTAATAATACTTTTATGATAATAAGAAAGAGAAGAGGAAAGTTGAGATTAATTTTTGTCAGCAATTACTATATTACAGACCTATTCTAATTATTCTCTTTATATTGGCTCATTGAATCTTTCCAACAACTTTAGGTCATTGTTCGGTCACTCATTCATGTCTGACTCTGTGTTCCCATGGACTGCAGCACACTAGGCTTCCCTGTCCTTCACTGTCTTCCTGAGTTTGCTCAAACTGATGTCAATGATCTGGCGATGCCATCCAACCATCTCATCCTCTGTTGCCCCCTTCTCCTCCTGCCCTCAATTTTTCCCAGCACTATGGTTTTTTCCAGTGAGTTGGCTCTCTGAATCAGGTGGCCAAAGTTTTGGAGCTTGAACTTCAGCATCAGTCCTTCCAATGAATATTCAGAGTTGATTTCCTGTAGGATTGACTGGTTTGATCTTGCAGTCCAAAGGACACTCTAGAGTCTTCTCTAGCAGTGCAGTCTAAAAGCATCAATTCTTGGGTGCTCAACCTTATTTATGGTCAAACTCTCACACTCATACATAACTACTAGAAAAAAATAGCTTTCACTATATGGATCTTTGTTTGCAAAGTTATATCTCTGCTTTTTAATATACTATCTAGGTTCATCATAGCTTTTCTTAAACAACTTTCTGAGGTAACTGTAAATGTTTTTCTCTGGAAGAAATGTTTACCTTGTTTTTCATTTGGAAATGTTTTATATGATTATTCTTATTTCACAGCCATGATGAAAAGGTAAAATCTGAAATTAAATTTAATTGGCAATAGAGAAGGATAAGAAAGAAAAGGGATCCAGATTGGAAAAGAAGAAGTAAAACTTTCATTGGAGACAGCATGATATTGTACAAAGAAAATCCTAAAAATACTATCAGAAAATGACTAGAGTTAATCAGTGAGTTTAGTAAGGTCGCAGAATACAAAATCAATACACAGAAATCCCTTGAATTCCTATACACCAGCAATAAAAATCCAAAAGAGAAATTAAGGAATCAACCACATTCACCAAGGGAACAAAAAGAACAAAATATCTAGGAATAAATGCACAAAAGAGCTGTATAGAGGAAGCAATAAGACACTGATGAAAGAAATCAAAGATGACATAAACACATGGAGAGATATACCAATTCTCGGATTGGAAGAATCAATGTTTCAAAATCACAGTTCTAAAAAACTCATGTATCCTAATGTTCATTGCAGCACAATTCACAATAACCAGGACATGGAAGCAACCTTGATGTCCCTTGACAGACAAATGGATAAAGAAGTTGTGTTAAGCACATGCACAGAGAAGGTTGTCAAAGGGTCACAAAGATTTGGCCTCTACAGAGCACACATGCACAACCATACGCTGGGTTATAAACTGGTTCATAAACCAAGCATCCACATAAAGGAACAAATTCAAGTCAGTTGTAGTGAGGTACATGAATCTAGAGCCTATTATACAGAGTGAAGTAAGTCAGAAAGAGAACAACAAATGTTGTATATTAATGCATACATATCCATTCAGTTCAAACACTCAGTCATATCTAACACTTTGGGACCCCATTGACTGCACCACACCAGGCCTCCCTGCCCATCACCATCTCAATGAACATTAAGTCGGTGATGCCATCCAACCATCGCATTCTCAGTCATCTGCTTCTCCTCCTGCCTTCAATCTTTCCCAGCATGAGGGTCTTTTCATATGAGTCAGTTCTTTGTATCAGATGACCAAAGTATTGCAGTTTCAGCTTCAGCATGAGTTCTTCCAATGAATATTCAAGATTGATTTCCTTTAGGATGGACTGGTTGGATCTCCTTGTAGTCCAAGGGACTCTCAAGAGTCTTCTTCAACACCACAGTTCAAAGGCATCAATTTTTTGGCACTCAGTTTTCTTTATACTCCAACTCTCACATCCATACATGACTACTGGAAAAACCATAGCTTTGACTAAATAGACATTTGTTGACAAAGTAATGTCTCTGCTTTTTAATATGCTGTGTAGTTTGGTCATAACTTTTCTTCCAAGGAATAAGTGTCTTTTAATTTCATGGTTGCGGTCACCATCTGCAGTGATTTTGGAGCCCACCAAAATTATATCCATCACTGTTTCCATTGTTTCTGCATCTACTTGCCATGAAGTGATGGGACTGGATGCCATGATCTTATTTTTCTAAATGTGGACATTTAAGCCAACATTTTCACTCTCCTCTTTCACTTTCATCAAGAGGCTCTTTAGTTCCTCTTTGCTTTCTGCCATACGGGTGGTGTCATCTGCATATCTGAGGTTATTGATACATCTCCTGGCAATCTTGATTCCAGCTTGTGATTTATCCAGCCCAGAGTTTCTCATGATGTACTCTACATATAAGTTAAATAAGCAGGGTGACAATATACATCCTTGACATACTCCTTTCCCTATTTGGAACCAGACTGCTGTTCCATGTCTGGTTCTAACTGTTGCTTCCTGACCCGCATACAAATTTCTCAAAAGGCAGATCAGGTGGTCCTGTATTCCCATTTCTTTAAGAATTTTCCACAGTTTGTTGTGATGTACACAGTCAAAAGCTTTGGCATAGTCAATAAAGCAGAAGTAGATGTTTTTCTGGGACTCTCTTGTTTTTTCCATGATCCAGTGGATGTTGGCAATTTGATCTCTGGTTCCTCTGCCTTCTCTAAATCCACCTTGAACATCTGGAAGTTCATGGTTCATGTACTGTTGAAGCTTGACTAGGAGGATTTTGAGCATGTGAGATGAGTACAATTGTGTGGTAGTTTGAGCATTCTTTGGGATTGGAATGAAAACTGACCATTTCCAATCCTGTGGCCACTGCTGAGTTTTCCAAATTTGCTGGCATATTGAGTGGAGTGCTTTCATAGCATCATCTTTTAGGATTTGAAAGAGCTCAACTGGAATTCCATCACCTCCACTAGCTTTGTTCATAGTGATGCTTCCTAAGGCCCACTTGACTTTGCATTCCAGGATGTCTGGCTCCAGGTGAATGATCACACCATCGTGATTATCTGGGTCATAAAGATCTTTTGTGTACAGTTCTTTTGTGTATTCTTGCCACCTCTTCTTATTATCTTCTGTTTCTTTTAGATCTATACCATTTCTGTACTTTATTGTCCCCATCTTTGCAAGAAATGTTCCCTTGGTATCTTTAATTTCTGGAAGAGATTTTTAGTCTTTCCCATTCTAGTGTTTTCCTCAACTTCTTTGCATTGATCACTGAGGGAGGCTTTCTTTTTGTTCTTTACTATTCTTTGTAACTCTGCATTCAAATGGGTATATCTTTCCTTTTTTCCTTTGCATTTTGCATCTCTACTTTTCTCAGCTGTTTGTAAGGCCTCCTCAGACAACCATTTTGCCTTTTTGCATTTCTTTTTCTTGGAGATTGTCTTGATCACTGCCTCCTGTAGAATGTCATGAGTCTCTGTCCATAGTTCTTCAGTCATTCTGTCTATTAGATCTAATCCTTTGAATCTATTTGTCACTTTCACTGTATAATTGCAAGGGATTTGATTTAGGTCATATCTGAATGGTCTAGTGATTTTCCCTAATTTCTTTAATTTAAGTCTGAATTTGTCAATAAGGAGTTCATGATCTGAGCTACAGTCAGCTCCTGGTCTTGTTTTTGCTGACTGTATAGAACTTCTTCATTTTTGGCTGCATAGAATATAATCAATCTGATTTCGGTATTGACCATCTGCTAACATCTATGTGTAGAGTCTTCTGTTGTGTTGTTGGAATAGGGTGTTTCTTATGACCAGTGTGTTTTCTTTGCAACTCTATTAGCCTTTGCCCTGCACTATTCTGTACTCTAAGGCCAAATTTGCCTATTACTCCAGGTATTTCATGACTTCCTACTTTTCCATTCCAGTCCCCTATGATGAAAAGGACATCTTTTTTGGATGTTAGTTCTAGAAGTTATAGAACTGTTCAACTTCAGCTTTTTCAGCATTACTGGTTGGGGCATAGACGTGAATTACTCTGATATTGAATGGCTTGCCTTGGAAATGAACAGAGATCATTCTGTCATTTTTGATATTGCATCCAAGTACTGAATTTTGGACTCTTTTGCTGACTATGAGGGCTACTTCATTTATTTTAAGGGATTCTTGACCATAGTAGTAGATACAATGGTCATCTGAGTTAAACTCACCCATTCCAGTCCATTTTAGTTTGCTGATGCTAAAATTTTGATGTTCAATATGGAATCTAGGAAAATGGTACTGGTGAACCTATTTCCAGGGCAGCAATAGAGACACAGACATAGAAAACAGACTTGTGAGCATAGTGGCAGTGTGGGTTGAGAAGGCGGGATGAATTGAGAGAATAGCATTGAAACTTATACATTACATATGTAAAATAGGTAGCAATGAGAGGTTGCTGTATAACACAGGGAACTTAACCCAGGGCTCTGTGACAATGTAGAGGGGCAGGCTGGGGTAGGAGGTAAAAGTGAAGTCAAGAAGGAGGAAACATATGGATACTTATGACTGAATCATGTTAATGCATGGCAGAAACCAAGACAACATTGTTAAACAATTATCCTCCAATTAAAAAAATTGAAAAAATGGTGCTTAAAATAATTTAATATTCCCTAAATTTCTAGAAAGAATGTTTCTTGGTGAAATCAAAACACAGTTCTCTCTCATGTGCTGCTTCTCTGCCTCTTTCTGTCTGCCCTTAATTTTCTAAGAAATATTGTGAAAACAAGGTCTTAAAAAATATTTCAAAAAGGGAAATTAAGTCAGTCCAAGGCTACAGAGTGGAATGATAAGCCCAAAGGAAGGGAAATACAGGAGAGAATGATGGGAATTAGAATGGGAATAATGTATATACTATCTTTGGTAAGATGCTGGCAATAAAAGTATGAGCAGTGAAAAGCACTTCTAGGGAAATTATGTGAAAATTAATAGATTTTGAAAAGCCCTGATTTTTATTTGATTGCTCTTTGTTATGCCTCTAATTTATAAAGCAGGACTTTCATTTTTTCATTTCCTTGAGAAAAGTAGAATCTTCCTGGCCATGTCCATGAAGGCTTGCTTGACTTGTAGATTCCTTAGGGTATAAATAAAGGGGTTCAGCATGGGGGCTACTGAGGTGTTTAGCACAGCCACTCCCTTGCTCAAAGACACCCTGTCCTTTGCTGATGGATTCATATACATGAAAATGCAGCTGCCATAAGAGATGGAGATGACAATCATGTGGGAAGAACAGGTGGAAAAGGCCTTTGTCTTCTGAGTGGTAGAAGGGATCCTCAAAATTGTTCTGATGATATACGTATAGGAAAGAATTATTAATGTCAAAGTGAACATTAGGGTAAACACAGCAGAGGAAAAGCCCATCATCTCTAGTAATTTAGTGTTTGAACATGAAAGGTGTAATAAGGGGAAATAATCACAAGTAAAATGATCGATAGCATTGGACTTACAGTAATCAAGCTGTATGAACAGCATGAGTGATGGGAATATAATTAAGAATGAAGCCAGCCAAGAAGCCAAGACAAGCAGGGCGCAGACTTTATGATTCATGATGGTCATGTAATGCAGCGGTTTGCAGATGGCAATGTAGCGGTCATAGGACATGGCAGCCAGAAGGTAAAACTCAGTGACTCCCAAGAGAATGAAAAAAAATAACTGAGCCATACAATCATTAAAAGGGATAGTTTTATCTCCTGTAATGATGGTGGTCAGGAACTTTGGTATAGTGACAGTTGTGAATGACACCTCTAATATAGAGAAACTCCTGAGGAAGAAATACATGGGGGTCTGGAGGTGGGCATCCAGCAGGGTCAGGATGATAATGGTCAGGTTCCCAGTGATGCTGAGCATGTAGGTGATGAGCAGAAAGACAAAGATCACAACCTGAACTTGTGGGTCATCTGACAGTCCCAGGAGGATAAACTCTCTTATTTCTGTGTAATTTCTCATTATCTTCTTTTCAATAACCTACAGAGTAAAACACAAAGAAGCTCAAAGAAAAGGGAAGTATCCATGGATAGAACTGGAATTTATTTCTGGAAGGGCTATGTCATATTAATTTAACTTGGCAGAATTTATTTTTTAAGACTTTTTTTTTTTTTTACTACATGCTAGTGTGTGTATTTATCATAGACTATTTCTTTTGAAATCCCTATTTTATTTATCTGTATGAGGTTAAAAATATATAGTTTTCATTTTATCCTAATCACATACTCTAAGTAATAGGAGTAGGAATTTTAACCTAGGCTTTTCTAAGTGTATGAAATACTGGACTAGAAATGCTACTTGTTGACTCTATTAAATCCTTCCCTAAATGATTTCTTTCCCATTGGGAAGCTCCTCGTCTTTTCTTCAAACTCAGTAAAACTGTATTACTTCCTAATCTTTTATCTGATTTCTTGTATTAGTATTTGCTAGTTAATATAGAAAATCCAAAAATGTCAGGAAAAAGATTGCTCGAATGGTACTGTCTCCCAAATGAACATCACTGGAGTTAAATCTTCAACAATACGAAAGACTTCTAAGTTCTCACTCTGACTCACATTCACTTTCCTAACTTTCAAGTCCTTATCTGAATCACATCTAATGGACTCATTGTTGTGACCTCCTCAAGCATTGGAGCAGGGGTTTCTGAACTCTGCAATCTAATTCCTGATGATCTGATATGATGAGGATGAAATAATAATAGATATACAGTGCAAAATACACATAATGAGCTTGAGCCATCCTGTAACTACCCCGTACCCAGGTCCATGGAAAAATTGTCATCTACTAAATTGATCCCTGGTCACAAAAAGTTAGGGAACTTCTGTAGAGTCCAGAGTACAGAGGAGGCAGAGTGGATTTTTCATAGACTGGATCTGTGTCATTGGCTAAGGAGACCAAATTGTATGAATATCTAATACCAAACATAAAGCAATATCTTTCAGAGAACATTTTTTCTTCAAAATTTCTCCCATCTAAATGTTATTATTATTCTCTATATGTGTGTGTATTCTGCTTTCTAGTCTATGTTGTATTTTTATATTTTCCTTTTTTATACATTCATGTTCACTTAGTTAATCTATACTCTGTCAGTATTTTGGTATAATTCATTAAATAGCAATGAAAGCCTTCTATTTTGTCTTCCTGTTTAGCAATAATAATAATAACAATCCATTTACTTAAAAAAAAAAACAAAGAATTCCCTCAATAAATTGATCCAGTTCTTTTCAATATCACTCATGCTATGAATTCAAATTGAGTGGTAAAGTTAATTCCAGTATCAGGAGAGATCTTTATGCAATAGAATATTTAATTTAAAGATATAAGTTTATTGATTTGTTGTATGTGCATGCTTAGTCACTCAGTTGTCCAGCTCTTTGCAAACCTATGGACTATATCCCATAGGTCAGGCTCTTATATTCATAGGATTCTCCAGGCAAGAATACTGGAATTGGTAGCCATTCCCTTCTCCAGGGGATTTTTTGACTAAGGGATCAAACTAGGGTCTCCTGCATTGCATTTGAGCCACCAGGGAAGCCCTTTTTAGTATGTATGGCATCATTACTCAGTTTCGTCTCTCAGTCTTGTCTGACTATTTGTGACCCCATGGACTGCAACACTCCAGGCTTTCCTGTCCATCACCAACTCCCAGAGTCCATCCAAACCTACGTCTATCAAGTCAGTGATGCCATCCAACCATATCATCCTTTGTTGTCCCCTTCTCCTCCTGCCTTCAATCTTTCCCAGCACCAGGGTCTTTTCCAATTTGCCAGTTCTTTGCATTAAATGTCCAAATAATCGGAGCTTCAGTTTCAGCATCAGTCTTTCCAATTAATATTCAGGACTGATTTCCTTTGCAATTGATTGGTTTGATCTCCTTGCAGTCCAAGGGACTCTCAGGAGTCTTTTCCAACACCGCAGTTCAAAAGCATTAATTCTTCAGTGCTCAGCTTTCTTTATGGTCCAACTCTTATATCCACACATGACTACTGGAAAGATCGTAACTTTGACTAGATTGACCTTTGTCGGCTAAGCAATGTCTCTGTTTTTTTTTGTTTGTTTGTTTGTTTGTTTTTTTAATATACTGTCTAGGCTGCATGATAATATTGTGAAAGTTCTCAGTGTTTATCTCTTTTATAAGCCTGAGCCCTCTTTTCACTCACTTTCCTGTATAGGAAAAATATAGCTACTGTCGATTCAGGGAAAATTCCAACTGAGATGAATGGTGGCCAATTCTACTGGGAAATCATGTGGTGTTTAGGAGAAAATGAATATATCCTTTTGTTAATCCTCAAGGACCAGAGGAAAACAATGTTAAGAGCACTTACAAAAACAACAGGCTTTACGTTTTCTGTAGACAAATTCATGGTAACTCAAGTATTTTATAGATACTTTCTAAGGCAAATGTAAAAGTCCTTGTTCTCAATTAACAACAATTGTCTGTAATTAACAGCTGTGTATAATTCAGATCAGTAAACCATTTCTGGAATGTGAAGGGTCAGCCATTCCTGGGATGTTTTTGGTAAAGCAATGAAGAATATATCCAAGTCTATAAGACATCATTTCAGACTTTCCTTCCTTAGGACTTTTCCACATTTTCCCTGCTATTCCCTTAGAATTTAGGATAACAAGCTTCATATTCTTTTCTGTCCCTTTCTTTTTAAATTCTAATGTCTTAAATATTTCATTGCTGAATCAGGCTTGTGGTTCATTTAAAGTGAAAATTAACATATTCAATAAACTATTGCTTGCTGGAGGAAGCGGGGATAATTGAGATTGGCCCATATACACTATTGATCATTGCTCACTATTGCTCATCTCAGTTGCATCCAACTCTTTGTGGTCCTTTGGACTGTAGCCTGCCAGGCTCCTCTGTCCATGAAATTTTTTCAGGCAAGAAATACAGGAGCGGGTTGTCATTTCCTCCTCCAGGCAATCTTCCTGACCCAGGGATTGAATCTGTGTCTCCTGCATTGCAGGCAGATTCTTTACCCACTGAGCCATTGAGAAAACCACATGCTATTGTTGCATAGAGTTCTTTGTGCTATATAGTCTGCTTCATTAGTTATCTAGTTTATGCACAATTGATATTACTTATAACATAATATTGTAAAACAACTATATCCAATAAAGAAGAAAACAAAAAAGGCAAAAGCTTGACATTGCTTTGAGCAAAATAACGGAAATGGTTTTCAGGACACCTCTGTCATTCCTTAGTAGATTGTAAGGATGACTTCTTGCAAAAAGAACACTAGCATTCCCCAAATTCTCCAATTTAAAAGAAGCAATAGTATTGATGTATCTATTAAAAACAGATTATTTTTCTTATTTTATGCAAATTGTGAGAAGTGGGTGGGACAATCCGTAAATTCCACAATATAATTGGAAACATAAATTAGCTTCCAGCATTCTCTATGTGTATTGTATTTTCTCTTCTTAACATTAAGATTTCTAGGAAATCACAAGTAATGCTGTGAATACATATATCCTCAAGGCAACTTACAGCTTCAGATTTACTGTGCAGTTTTCCAATTATCCTCTTGTCCTTTCACTTGTTAATCATTTTTTTTGGTGTTAGGTTTATAAACTAGGCTATTGTGTCATAGAAGAGAACAGATCCTGGTGGCTCAGATGGTAAGAAATCTGCCTGCAATGCGGGAGACCTGGGATCAATCCTTGGGTCTAGAAGATCCCCTGGAGAAGGAAATGGCAATCCATGCCAATATTCTTGCTTGGAGAATTCCATGGACAGAGGAGCCTGGTGGGCTACAATCCATGGGGTCGCAAAGAGTTGAACAGGACTGAGGGACTTTCACTTCACTTCACTTCACTTGATATGTTGGAAAATAGTTTGGTTTTATAACAGCTCTAATTTTTTTTTTAATGATTAATTTCTCTCCTGACTGTGTTTACCATGACATCAAATATTGTGGAAGACCTTCATCACAATTGCATGAAGAAAAAAAAAAAAAAAACAGAAACTGAGAAGAATAAATTAAGATTATTTTCAGATTATTAATCAGAGCTGTTTTTATTTCTCTCCTGATTGTCTCAGTTTGAAAACTATATATATACTTGAAGATAAAAATTAGCTTAAAAAGCAATATACATACTTATAATAAAATGGCATCAGGAATTATCCTTACCCTTATCTGTCAGAGAGCAGACCGAATGATAACCACAATCACAGAAAATTAATCAAAGTGATCACATGGACCACAGCCTTGTCTAACTCAAAGAAACTATGAACCATGCCGAGCAGGGCCACCCAAGATGGACTGGTCACGTTGGAGAATTCTGACAAAACGTTGTCCACTGGAGAAGGGAATGGCAAACCACTTCAGTACTCTTGCCTTGAGAACCCCATGAACAGTATGAAAAGGCAAAAAGATAGGCCACTGAAAGGAACTCACCAGCTCGGTAGGGGCCCAATGTGCTACTGGAGATCAGTGGAGAAATAACTCCAGAAAGAATGAGAGGAGCCAAAGTGAAAACAACACCCAATTGTGGATGTGACTGGTGATGGAAGTAAAGTCTGATGCTGTAAAGAACAATATTGCATAGGAATCTGGAATATTAGGTCCTTGAATCAAGGTAAATTAGAAGTGTTCAAACAGAAGATGGCAAGAGTGAATATCATTTTAAGAATCAGTGAACTAAAATGTATTGGAATGGGCAAATTTAATTCAGATGACCATTGTATCTACTATAGTGGGAAAGAATCCCTTAGGAAAAATGAAGTAGCCCTTATAGTCAACAAAGGAATCTAAAATGGAGTACTTGGGTGAAATCTCAAAAACAACAGAATGATCTCTGTTCTTTCCAGAGAAGCTATTCAATATCACAGTAATCCAAGCCTATGCCCCAATCACTAAAGCAGAAGAATCTAAAGTTGAACAGTTCTGTGAAGACCTACAAGACCTTCTAGAAAGAATGCCCTCAAAAGATGTCCTTTTCATCATAGGGGATTGGAATGGAAAAGTAGGAAGTCAAGAGATACCTAAACTAATAGGCGAATTTAGACTTGGAGTACAAAATGAAGCAGGAAAAGGATAACAGAGTTTGGCCAAAAGAACGCAAGGGTCATAGCAAACAACCTCTTTCAACAAGACAAGAGAAGTTTCTACACATGGACATCACCAGATGGTCAATACTAAAATCAGATTGATTATATTCTTTGCAGCCAAAGATGGAGAAGCTCTATACAGTCCGCAAAAATAAGACTGGGAGCTGACTGTGGCTCAGGTCATGAACTCCTTATTGCCAAATTCAGACTTAAATTGAAGAAAGTGGGGGATATCACTAGACCATTCAGTTACGACCTAAATCAACTTCCTTACAATTATACAATGGAAGTGACATATAGATTCAAAGGATTAGATCTGATAGGCAGAATGACTGAAGAACTATGGATGGAGGTTCATGATATTCTACAGGAGGCAGTGATCAAGACCATCTCCAAGAAAAAGAAATTCAAAAGGCAAAATGGTTGTCTGAGGAGGCATACAAATAGCTGAGAAAAGAACAGAAGCAAAAGGCAAAGGAGATAAGGAAAGATATACCCATTTGAATGCAGAGTTCCAGAGAATAGCAGGGAGAGATAAGAAAGCCTTCCTCAGTGATAAATCCAATAAGTTGAGGAAAACAATATAATGGGAAAGACTAGAGCTATCTTCAAGAAAATTAGAGATACCAAAGGAACATTTCATGCAAAGATGGTCACAATAAAGGACAGAAATGGTATGGATCTAACAGAAGCAGAAGATATTAAGAAGAGCTGGCAAGAATACACAAAAGAACTATACAAAAAAAAGATCTTAATGACCCAGATAACCACAATGGTGTGATCACTCACCTAGAGCCAGATATCCTGCAGCCTGAAGTCAGGTTAGCCTCAGAAAGCATCACTATGAACAAAGCTAGTGGAGGTGATGGAATTCCAGTTGAACTCTTTCAAATTCTAAAAGATGACACTGTGAAAGTGCTGCACTCAATATGCTAGCAAATTTGGAAAACTCAGCAGTGGCCACAGGACTGGAAATGGTCAGTTTTCATTAAATCCCAAAGAAAGGCAATGCCAAAGAATGCTCAAACTACCACACAATTGCCCTCATCTCACGTGCTAGCAAAGTAATGCACAAAATCCTCCAAGTTAGGCTTCAACAGTACATGAACCATGAACTTCCAGATGTTCAAGGTGGATTTAGAGAAGGCAGAGGAACCAGAGATCAAATTGCCAACATCCGCTGGATCATTGAAAAAAAGCAAGAGAGTCCCAGAAAAACATCTACTTCTGCTTTATTGACTATGCCAAAGCTTTTGACTGTGTAGATCACAATAAAGTGTGGAAAATTCTTCAAGAGATGGGAATACCAGACCACCTTACCTGCCCCCTGAGAAATACATGCAGTTCAAGTAGCAACAGTTAGAACCAGACATGGAACAACAGACTGGTTCCAAACAGGAAAAGGAGTACATCAAGGCTGTACACTGTCACTGCTTATTTAATTTATATGCAGATTGCATCATCCAAAATGCTGGGCTGAATGAAGCACAAACTGGAATCAGGATTGCCAGGAGAAATATCAATAACCTCAGATATGCAGATGACACCACCCTTATGGCAGAAAGTGAAGAGGAACTAACAAGCTTCTTGATGAAAGTGAAAGAGGAGAGTGAAAAAGCTGGCTTAAAACTCAATACTCAAAAGAGCAAAGATCAAGGCATCCGGTCCCATCACTTCATAGCAAATAGATGGAGAAACAATGGAAACAGTGACAGACTTTATTTTGGGGGGCTCAGAAATCACTGCAGATGGTGATTGCAACCATGAAATTAAAAGATGCTTACTCCTTGGAAGAAAAGCTATGACCATCCTAAATGGCATATTAAAAAGCAGAGACATTATTTTCCCAACAAAGGTCTGTCTAGTCAAAGCTATGGTTTTTCATAGTTATGTACAAATGTGAGAATTGGACTATAAAGAAAGCTGAGCACCGAAGAATTGATGCTTTTGAACCGTGATGTGGGGAAGACTGTTGAGTGTCTTGGACTGCAAGGAGATCCAACCAGTCCATCCTAAATGAAATCAGTCCTGAATATTCATTGAAAGGACTGATACTGAAGCTGAAGCTCCAGTACTTTGGCCACCTCATATGAATAACTGACTCATTGGGAAAGATCCTGATGCTTTGAAAGATTGCAGATAGGAAGAGAAGGGTAAAACAGGATGAAATCGTTGGATGACATCACCAACTCAATGGAGATGAGTTTGAGCAAGCTCCCTGAGTTGGTGATGGACAGGAAGCTTAGCATGCTGTAGTCCGTGGGGTCCCAAAGAATCGGACATGATTGAGCAACTGAACTGATCAGGAGTTAATTTATAATGTGTGAGATTATTGGGGCTTTGCATTCCAAGGAAAATTTGTTAAAAATATAACCCTCCCTGAATTTTTGGTTTGGATTCTGTGCTTACCCCCTTCCCCCACTGTGAAAATTTGGACAATGCTTCATTGAGTTGTTGTGAGGGCTTATTTAATTTACAAGTAAAATTAAATTATATACAATTTTTAAAGCTTTTACTCACATAAATATTGTTCTCTTTGTTATTCCTAAAAATAAAATCAGTTATCACATTTGAGAAAGATGGTGTCACTATAAAACAATAGTAACTATTTATGCAGAACCTCATTTAAGGGACAATGCTGCAGTTGATGTACTTATCTCATTTACTCATTATAATAACACTATGTTAAGTTTGGAGAAACTGACACTAAGAGGTTAAATACTATGAACAAAATCATACAGCTAGTTAATGGTCAAATTAGAATTCTAAACTCTTTTTGTCTGAAACAGAAGCTTGTGTTACTTTGCAAACCTTTATTCAGTAAGGAAGACCAAACTCAGAGAATAATTTTCTGAAAACTAATGAAAAAATATATTCCTATGATAATCAGGAAATGTAAACATGTTCATTTTTCATAATCCTTGATATACATCAGAAAGAAATGGCAACTCCAATTATTCATCTGAACCTGATAAAAAGCTGAGCTAAGAACTAATAAATCAGTGCTTAGAAAAGATTCATTGCCTTTTACTCCGCAATCTTACCTCTCCTTGTCATACAATGCATCACATCAGCCAGTTGAAATTACAAATAATATATTGGAAACTGTTTCCGTTTTTGTTTAAGCAATGCAGCACTTCTAGAGAGTTATTCTTTCTCAATATATTTGAAATTATTTTATTTCTATAGTTACTATAGAAAATATTTGGATGCATTTTCCATTTAACCATGAGAGAAAAAATAGTGAAGGGAAGCAGATATGGAGTTAATGTGGTCCTTTATGGACATGATTTTCATGTGGAATTTAACCTGCATGAAACAAGTGTTGCTTTATCCACTACATATGCCCAAGGCTCATTGGAAATACTCCAGTGAATCAAATGTACCAACCAGGGTGAAGAGGAAAATACACTGAGGATTATAAACATGTTATCAACATTTGTACCACTACCGAAACAGAAAACTTGCCAGACAATGTCCATAGGGATAGAAAAACATGAGAAATAGGCCAGAGGCATATGCAATATTTTGTATAGTATCTATGTGAAGATATCTAAATGTGCAAAAGTTATGGAAGTGGTTTCCTGAATTTCCTAAATCAGTATTTCTCTGAAAAGCATTTTTTTCCTAGCTGGCTAAAATACTAAGATGAATGAATCTCATATGTAAACATTACAATTTCCTTTCTTATATAATAAAATGTCTCCATTAAGTAGCTCCCAAATCTATTAAGTATAAAATGAATTATTCAAAACATGAAATTGAGAACAATAAAATAAGAATGATCTAGAAGATGGTGCTAAATGAATTCCCATAAAGAGACATGAGAAACTTTGAAAAAATATTCATTAAAATTGTCAGTCTTTTCCAAGAATCTTCTTAGATTATTTTTTTTATATTTTATTTTATTTTTTAACTTTACAATGTTGTATTGGTTTTGCCATATATCAACACGAATCCGCCACAGGTATACACGTGTTCTGGGACAGGTTGTTGAGAAGGATCTATTATCCAAGTGTCCCTTTGTATCCAATTGTTAAACTGGGTCCCAGGAATTAAAGAAAGCATAAAATCTAGGAATTTTATAAGATTTTGTAATTCAGATTCCTTTTAATCTAATATTAGAAGTGACAAAAATAATCTATTGACTGAATCACTGTTATTCATTCTGTTATTCATTCCACAAATATTTTTTGCAGACCTGCTATCTTTAGATACTATGCAAAAACAGGGACACAATGGAATCAAAGTAGAAATGTTTCCCACCCTCACTCAGTTTACCAAGGAATCTCCAAACACAAATCTGAGGAGATCACATCCTTAGAAAAGATCTGAGAGGCTCCTAGAAACTCTAGATGGACCGAATGATTATGATTTCCCCTAAACAAATCCATCCTCAGGGAGAGGTGACTGTTTTGTCAAATGTGTAGATAACAACCAATTTACAAGGGACATGAAGAAAGAGAAAATAACCCAATCAAATAAAATTAATTTCAAAAAGTAGACCCTAAAAATTGGAGGTTTGTGAACACTTCACCAGGAATGAAAAACAATTGTCATAAATATGATCACTAAGTTCAGGAAAGTGGTAGTGGTTTAGTTTTATTGCATTTACTCTGAATTATTTGAATATAAACATTTTTCAAAAGTGATAGAGAATATATGAATTCTGTGACTAGCACATAATTTGGTAAATATTTACCTTGAAAATAGCTACTGAACTTTACAAAATAAAAAGCTCTACATTTAAAGTACATTTTATCTCTTTGGATTTTTATCTCTTTAGTGCCTTATCATTGTTAATATATAAATTCTTAAACCAGAGGAAATTGTCAGTGTTCAGCCTGAAAATACACCGGAAATTACACACTCATTTTGAAACTCTACATTTGAAGTACGATGCAGCATTATAGGATCCTTTCAGGAACTGATTAATAGAATTAAAACTATTCACATCATGCTATGTCTTAAAGAAATAAGTTTCATTTCCAGTAAATTCTGCATAAGAAATAACATTTTCTATAATTTTAAATGCCAATAACAATGCACTGGAGAAACTTCGGCATTGAAGTGAAAGAAACCTTGGGAAATTATTATATTAACTATTATGTGGCCTGTTAAGAGACTATAAACAGCAAGCATAGCTATACAGATATTTAGGAATTTCAGGACTTAATCTAATTTCTATTTAAAGTGGCCTTCATTTTTTACCAAAATCTCACTTATTGGCAGGAAACATTGCTTTATAGACAATGTCTTTGAAGGCTTCTTTTACTGGCTGGTCTCTCAAGAGTGTAGATGTAGGAGTTCAACGTGGGGTCACACAGGTACTAAGAATAGCTACTCCATTTATTAATTATACCATTTCTTTGGCCAAGGGATTAGCATACATTAATATACAGCTTCCATAGGAGATGGAAATGACAATCACGTGAGAGGAACAAGTAGAGAAGACCTTTTTTCTCTGACTAGCAGATGAAATTCTCTAAAGTCCTAATAATGTGTTAGCATTTATACTTCTACAAGTATCAGAGCTTCAAATTGCACACAGACTTCAGGAGGATATCTTGTGTCTTTATAGATCTGGCATCTCTTTTTAAAATAGTCCTTTGCCTGGGTGGGCTGTTTATCTGCTTGAGCACCGAAGTTTCTTTTTTCTAGATTTGGTAAAGGAATTATGAACAACAGCATTAATTCTCCTGTAATAAATTGAAAGGAATTGGACCCTAATAGTACTCTTGCCTGGAAAATCCCATGGACGGAGGAGCCTCGTAGGCTGCAATCCATGGGGTCGCTACGAGTCGGACACAACTGAGCAACTTCACTTTTACTTTTCACTTTCATGCATTGGAGAAGGAAATGGCAACCCACTCCAGTGTTCTTGCCTGGAGAATCCCAGGGACGGGGGAGACTGGTGGGCTGCCGTCTCTGGGGTCACACAGAGTTGGACACGACTGAAGTGACACAGCAGCAGCAGCAACAGGACAAAATCACTAATGCCAAGGTGAATAGCAAACTAACAAAAGCAAAGTAAAAATCCCTTTACCTCTAGAAGTCATGTGTCTGAACAAGACAATTGCAGAAGGGGGAAACAGTCACACACAAAATGATCAATGTGAACAAGACAATTGTAAAAGGGGAAAACAGTCACACAAAAAGTGATCAAAAAGTTATTACTATGCTTCTATTGGAAGTACAGTAATCCAGATGGAGGAAAAGCATAAGGCATTGGAAGATGGTCAGAAACCTGCCCAGGCAAGCACAGAGCACAAGCCCGCTGCAGAATTTCCTGCTCACAATGGTTGTGTAATGCATGGGCTTGCAGATGGCAACGTAGTGGTCATAGGACGTGGAGGTTAGAATGTGAAATTCAGTCACCCCCATGAAAATAGAGAAAAATAGTTAGGCTGCACAACTGTAAGAAATAGTCTTGTCCCTAGTGATAATTGCCCCCATAAATCTAGGGATACACACAGTAGTAAAGGAGATTTCTAAGAAAGAGAAGTTTCGGAGGAAGAAATACACTGGTCTCTGGAGATGGGAGTCCACCCAGGTTAGGGTGATAATAGGTTTCCAGTAACAATACATATGTGATAAATAAAAAGAGGAAAATCACAATCTGAAGGTCAGGATCATCAGAAAGGCCTAGGAGGACAAACTCTGTGATCACTGTGTGGTTCATTTATCTGTCTCTTTTTCTCCTTTTTCCTTCTTATAAATATATTTAGGTGCAAAGTGTATTAAACAGAAAAGATGAAAGATTTAATTCATTGTGATCAATATCATTAACATGAATACAATTCTAAAACATTCTCTATATTCATGCCAATGTTATTTTCTTTTGATTATTTTCTTTGCATTGTACCTTAAAACGTTTGAGTCCTGTTTTATTTACTAGCACTCATTCTAAATCGAGCAGGAGATATTAGGAAATTTTCACACAATAAGTTGTATTATTCAGTGACTATACATTAAACCAATTCTTTGCTTTGTCCAATTTATTCAAATAATTGCATTTTTTAAGAAATAATCATATAAATACATTTTTCTGTGATGTATTAGTTAGAGGATATCATAACTTGAAAGTGTTTCCCAGATGACTCAGTGGTAAAGAATCCACCTGCCAAGCAGAACACATGGGTTCAATTTCTAGGTCGAGAAGATCCTCTGGAAAAAGAAATGGCAAACCACTCCAGTATTTTTGCTTGGAAAATCATGGACAGAGGAACCTGGCGGGCAATAGTCCATGGTTGCAAAGAGTGGACATAACTGAAGTGACTTAGAACACATAGTGCTTTGTCTCATTTTAATTTGCATTTCACTGATGACTTTATAGGGGACTGGAATGCAAAAGTAGGAAGTCAAGAAACACCTGGAGTAACAGGCAAATTTGGCCTTGGAATACAGAATGAGCAGGGCAAAGACTAATAGAGTTTTGCCAAGAAAATGCACTGGTCATAACAAACACCCTCTTCCAACAACACGAGAAGATGCTACACATGGACATCACCAGATGGTCAACACCAAAATCAGATTGATTGTATTCTTTGCAGCCAAAGATAGAGAAGCTCTATACAGTCAGCAAAAACAAGACCAGGAGCTGACTGTGGCTCAGACCATGAACTCCTTATTGCCAAATTCAGACTGAAATTGAAGAAAGTAGGGAAAACCACTAGACCATTCAGGTATGACCTAAATCAAATCCCTTATGATTATACAGTGGAAGTGAGAAATAGATTTAAGGGTCTAGATCTGATAGATAGAGTGCCTGATGAACTATGGAATGAGGTTAGTGACATTGTACAGGAGACAGGGATCAAGACCATCCCCATGGAAAAGAAAAGCAAAAAAGCAAAATGGCTGTCTGGGGAGGCCTTACAAATAGCTGTGAAAAGAAGAGAAGTGAAAAGCAAAGGAGAAAAGGAAAGATATAAGCATCTGAATGCAGAGTTCCAAAGAAAAGCAAGAAGAGATAAGAAAGCCTTCTTCAGCAATCAGTGCAAAGAGATAGAGGAAAACCACAGAATGGGAAAGACTAGGGATATCTTCAGGAAAATCAGAGATACCAAAGGAACATTTCATGCAAAAGATGGGCTCGATAAAGGACATAAATGGTATGGACCTAACAGAAGCAGAAGATATTAAGAAGAGATGGCAAGAATACACAGAAGAACTGTACAAAAAAGATCTTCATGACCCAGATAATCACAATAGTGTGATCACTGACCTAGAGCCAGACATCCTGGAATGTGAAGTCAAGTGGGCCTTAGAAAGCATCACTACGAACAAAGCTAGTGGAGGTGATGGAATTCCAGTTGAGCTATTCCAAATCCTGAAAGATGATGCTGTGAAAGTGCTGCATTCAATATGCCAGGAAATTTGGAAAACTCAGCAGTGGCCACAGGACTGGAAAAGGTCAGTTTTCATTCCAATGCCAAAGAAAGGCAATGCCAAAGAATGCTCAAACTACCGCACAATTGCACTCATCTCTCACGCTAGTAAAGTAATGCTCAAAATTCTCCAAGCCAGGCTTCAGCAATATGTGAACCGTGAACTTCCTGATGTTTAAGCTGGTTTTAGAAAAGGCAGAGGAACCACAGATCATATTGCCAACATCCACTGGATCATGGAAAAAGCAAGAGAGTTCCAGAAAAACATCTATTTCTGCTTTTTTGACTATGCCAAAGCCTTTGACTGTGTGGATCACAATAAACTGTGGAAAATTCTGAAAGAGATGTGAATACCAGAACACCTGATCTGCCTCTTGAGAAATTTGTATGCAGGTCAGGAAGCAACAGTTAGAACCGGACATGGAACAACAGACTGGTTCCAAATAGGAAAAGGAGTACATCAAGGCTGTATATTGTCACCCTGTTTATTTAACTTATATGCAGAGTACATCATGAGAAACGCTCGGCTGGAAGAAACACAAGCTGGAATCAAGATTGCTGGTAGAAATATCAATATCCTCAGTTATGCAGAGGACATCACCCTTATAGCAGAAAGTGAAGAAGAGCTAAAGATCCTCTTGATGAAAAGTGAAAGAAGAGAGTGAAAATGTTGGATTACAGCTCAACACTCAGAAAAGTAACATCACGACATCTGGTCCCATCAGTTCATGGCAAATAGATGGGGAAACAGTGGAAACACCGGCTGACTTTATTTTTCTTGACTCCAAAATCACTGCAGATGGTGATTGCAGCCATGACTCCAAAATCACTGCAGTTGGTGATTGCAGCCATGATTCCAAAATCACTGCAAATGGTGAGTGCAGCCATGAAATTAAAATCCATCAGTAAGTTTCCTTCCAGAAACTTACTCCTTGGAAAGAAAGTTATGACCAATCTAGACAGCATATTAAAAAGCAGAGACATTACTTTGCCAACAAAGGACTGCCTAGTCAAGGGTATGGTTTTTCCAATGGTCATGTATGGATGTGAGAGTTGGACTATAAAGAAAGCTGAGCACAGAAGAATTGATGCTTTTCAACTGTGGTGTTGCAGAAGACTCTTAAGAGTCCCTTGGACTGCAAGGAGATTCAACCAGTCCATCCTAAAGGAGATCAGTCCTAGGTATTCATTGAAAGGACTGATGCTGAGGCTGAAACTCCAATACTTTGGCGACCTGATGTGAAGAGCTGACTCATTTGAAAAGACCCTGATGTTGGGAAAGATTGAGGGCAGAAGGAGAAGGGGACAACAGAGGATGAGATGGTTGGATGGCATCACCGACTTGATGGACATGGGTTTGGGTGAACTCCGGGAGTTGGTGATGGACAGGGAGGCCTGGAGTGCAGCGGTTCATGGAGTCACAAAGAGCCAGACACGACTGAGCAACTGAACTGAACTGAACTGATACATATGTCATTAGAACAATTTTCACGATCCCTTCTACCACTCATAGGTCAAAGGCCTCTCCACGTGTTCTTCCCACATGATTGCCATCTCCATCTCTTATACCAGCTGCATTTTCATGTACATGAATCCATCAGCGAAGGACAGCGGTCTTTGAGCATGGGAGTAGCTGTGCAAAATATCTCAATGCCCCCATGCTAAACCTATTCATCTATATCCTAGGAATCAGCAAGTCAAGAGAGCCTTCATGGACATGGCAAGGAAGAATGTACTTTTCTCAAAGATATGAAAAAATAAAAGTTATATTTCATAAATTAGAGGCATAATGAAATGCAATTAAATTAAACTCAGAACTTTTCAAAATCTATAATTTTAATATTGTCTCCAGAGTTATTTTTCATTACTCATAATTTCATTGACAGCAGCTTTGCAAGCATATTGTATACATTTTTTTTTCTATTCAAATTCTCATCCTTCTCTCATTCACTTACCTTCCTTTGGACTCAGCTTTTCATTCTGTGCTTCCTGGGTGGTGCCAGGGGTAAAGAGTCCACCTGCCAATGCAGGAGACTCAAGAGAAACAGGTTTGATCCCTGGGTAGGGAAGACACTTTGGAGTAGGAAATGGAAGCACACTCCAGTATTCTTACCTGGAAAATTCTATGAACAGAGGATCCTATGGGCTACAGCTCACGCTGTCACAAAGACCTGGCATGACTGTGCAGCTGCACACATGTGTTCCACTCTGTAACTATGAAACTGCCATTTCCTTCTTTGAAACTTTTATTTTTATTTTTTAAATTTTATTTTATTTTTAAACTTTACATAATTGTATTAGTTTTGCCAAATATCAAAATGAATCCGCCACAGGTATACATGTGTTCCCCATCCTGAACCCTCCTCCCTCCTCCCTCCCAAAAAAATATTGTGGAAGAAATGGACTTTTAAAATTCCATTTCTTCCACAATATTTTTTTGGGAAATTGAATTCAGACAGAAAGAGGCAGAGCAAGAATGCACAAGAGATATTTCTTTCTAGAAATTCAGGAAACAGTAAATCATGCTAAACACTATTTTTAATTTACTATACAAGACCATGAGCATAATCTGACCATCTTATTAGAGTATTACATATATTATTCTCTCCATACAATGGCCTACTTTGGAATTATGTAAAAAACAGCAAGATTAATGAAATTATAGTTTCTCGAGAAATCAAAAATCTTTTATTACCCAACTTAAAATCTTCTCTGCCATATAATTTACCAATCTGAGAACAATTATTAATATATACTTTCAAGAAAACTGTGAAATTTTCCCTCTTTTGGGAAACACTTTAAGTAACACATAACAATTTCTAATAAAAACCTGAAGAATTAAACATTGTTGGAAACCATATATGACTACATTTGCTATAATCAGTTTTATATTTAATTTAATGCTTGAAATTAAGCTGTTTTTTTAATTATTCAATAGTTGACAGTTTTTACAACTTTCTTATATTAGTGGTTATTTTGAGTTAATATCATACAAATATAAAGCATTCAATTACCTAATTAAATGACAATCTTAATTAATAGGGATAAAGATGCTGACATTAGCAAAATTTTACTGTATATAAATTTGAAATTTTCTTTATGAAATGAGTTGCCAGTCCAGGTTCGATGCACGATACTGGATGCTTGGGGCTGGTGCACTGGGACGACCCAGAGGGATGGAATGGGGAGGGAGGAGGGAGGAGGGTTCAGGATGGGGAACACATGTATACCTGTGGCGGATTCATTTTGATATTTGGCAAAACTAATACAGTTATGTAAAGTTTAAAAATAAAATAAAATTAAAAAAAAATTTGTATGTTCACTCTGCTTTAAGCATTATAAGGATTAGAATTTAGAAGATGATTATCCAAGATTATGCAACTCTGGCACTGCTTTTTTTTTTTTTTTTTGCTTTTCCATGAAGATGAAATTTTAAATAATACTGAATGTTACCCAAACTCATCTTACATTTTCTAACCTTTTTTCTAGAAAGACTGTAATTGTAATTCATTGAGCCAAATTAGTTGTGATATGCATACGCTGTACTCAGTTGAAAGTTTAGATCCATAATTGCTGAAAAACAAAAAGAAAACAACATTAAACATTACTAAAGAGTTTTCCAGTTTGGAAAGAGTCATGGAGCTACTATCTCCTACCTTCTTGTTGAATTAATAATTTCTATAGTTAATTGGAAATATTTGAAAATATTGAAGTTTAGAATTGGTTGATGATGTGGGTTTTTGATACCTGAATAAAAATATACCATAAACTGGCAAGTTATAGTTCCAGGAATTAAAAGAACTGTAAATTTTATTACAAAAGATATGAAGGAGTTTATGCTGATATCAAATAATGTGGCTCTCTAACTCTACACAAACTCTTTAGTGGTTATTATAAAGTTTTCAATCAGTGAAAACACTTTAATTATCAGTATCAGAAGTCAACACAATTTGTGCCTAAATGGCACTATATTAATAATTTAGAATTTGCAGACCATAGCATCTCTGATGAAATTACTCAGTTCTTCCCCTCTGTCATACAAATACAACTATAAACCATATGTGAATGAAAGGGCTCAGGTGTGCCCAATTAAACTTTTAACACAAATAGGTGGTGGGCCAACTGTGACCCATGAACAACAGTTTTTCCATAAACATTGGCTAGTATTTCTTATTTAATATAAGTTAATTTGACTAAAATTTAAAAATTCAATAAAAGATGTAAGATTTTCAAATTTATCAGCAAATGTCATTTATTTATTTATTTATTGTTAAGGTGAATGAGGATATCTTATAAAATATTTATAGAAGAAAAGATGAGACAAACATTTCTAACTCATTTTTGGACATTTATATTGTTTTTGATATCAAAAGATTAAGTGAGAAAGTCACCAGCATTTGACTCATAAATAAGGAGATAATGTACTAAAAGAAAGGATCAAAACTAGTATTTCATGTTACATGTGGCCTTATCCCAAAGATAATTTATCTCTAGAGAATCTACTTGTGGAATTTGCCTCATCCAAAGACTAAAAATGAAAAACAAAAGTTGAAATGAAAATCATATATGCGATGATAAAATGAAGTGAGCATTCATGATTTTTTAAAGTCTCTTAGTAAAATAGAATAGAACATTATTTCAGTAGCATAAGTAACCTGACTAGATCATCACAACTAGATATGCTACATGCTCCTTGTCTGGCTCCAATTTGAACAAGTCAACGAAAAATGATGTTTTGAGACAATTGGGTATCTAGGAGTATGTTCCCAGTGGCTCAGTGGCAAAGAATCCTCCTGCCAAGGCAGAAGACTCAGGAGATATGGGTTCAGTCCCTGGGTCAAGAAGATCTCCTAGAGGAGGAAATAGCAACCTTCTCCTGTGTTTTTGCCTGGGACATCCCATTAGCAGAGGAGCCTGGTGGGCTAGAGTCCGTGGGGCCACAAAGAATCAGACACAACTGAGCAAGTGAGCATGAACATGTGCAAGTGTGTGCAAGGTGATAAATGATACCAAAGACATTTTGCTAATTTAGCTAGCTTGGAAACTGCATCAGGATTAAGATACACATATTAGGAATTCATACTGAAAATATACAGGTAAGAAAAGTTTGCTATATAAGTTCTAGTTTAAAATACAACAAACTCTTTCAAAGCTTTTCAAAAAACAAATAAAGCAATATAAAATAGCCTTCATATTTATTGAATCTGCTTGATCTGTACTTGAAACTATTTCTCCAGTTCTCTATCCTAGTGTATACTTGAAAATATTCATAATTTAAAGTTTACAATACATATCATTTTTAATGTTTTACATAGTAGCTGTATTCTTGGTAAAATCAGTTATAAGATGTGAAGGACCACTATAACTGCTTTATTCAATACTCTGCTGGAGATTCTATCCAGGAAACTAGTTCAACGAAAATTGAAAAATATCAGAAATGAGAAAACAAAATAACCCAAATCATTTTTTGCAATTAACATGATTTTCCTTCTAGGACCTTATAGTATTTACCATAAATGTTTCTTAAACTGGAAAGTCTCACTCTCTCAGATAATCACATAGTTAGCACCCATCCCTCCTTCAGATCTCTGACCAAGTATCACCTCAATAAAATCTACCCCACTGACACTGTTTAAATTATACTAGCTCCCCACTTTCAAGGCATTTCAGTTTTCTCTTCCTTTTCAAAACACTTACTATTATTACATTCATGCATATTGTCTACATTCTCTCCCATCCCTCACCCCATGAAAGTAGGGATCTTTGTCCACTTTGTAGATGAACTGGTTCACTCCCAGCAGTGGTGTGCTGGAGCCAGTCTGGACCACATCATGGGACCCAATTGTGCACAGGTTCTTGAAATCTGCCCCAGTAAGAGACTTTGCCTTTGTATCTGAAGGGACTGGCAACCCACTCCAGGATTCTTGCCTGGAGAATTCCATGGACAGAGGAGCCTGGTGGGTTAGAGTCCATGGGGTTTCAAAGAGTCAGACACGACTGAGCAACTAACATTTTTTTATCGAATAGTGATTCTTTTCATATTTTGTTTCTTAAATTATTTAACAGTTTTTAAGATTTTATTGAGTACTGGAGATTGATTATACACCAAAATTATTTCAAATATTTATTCATTCATAAATATTTATTGAGTATCCACCACATGACAGACAGATGTTCTGAATCAGAGAATAGTAAATGTTTAACAACTGCCTCTCAGAGGTGAAGTTGAGGGGCTGATTTGTTGAGTTTGTCAGTTTCTAAATCTAAATCAAATTTTTGCACACTCAATATGATATGTTTTTTATGAAGTTACCTCATTTAGCTCAATCATTTTGGTTTTTGACACTTTCTTTTTTAAAATAATTTTACTTATTTATTTTTGGCTGCACTGGCTTTCTCTAGTTGAGACAGTTGGGGGCTACTCTCTACTTATGGTGTATGAGCTTCTCATTGCGGTGGCTTCTCTTCATGTGGAGCACAGGCTGTAGGTGGTAAGGGCTTCAATAGTTGCAGCATGTTGACTCGGTAATTGCAGTTCCTGAGCTCTAGAGCATAGGCTCAGATTTTGTGACAAACTGTCTTAGTTGCTCCATGGCTTGAGGAATCTTCCCACTTCAGGGATCACAGCCGCATCTCTAGCATTGGCAAGTGGATGCTTTACCACTGAGCTATTAGGGAAACGTAAGCACTTTCTTATTAATCCTCACAAAACTGATTCACCTGTGTCTTTTAATAATGCCTCATCAGCCCTCTGTTTACTTAACAAATTACCCTGAGAAAACAGGAAAGACAAGGTAAATCCAATTCCCTGTGTATGACATACATGGAGAAGAAATTTCTAAATCTCTTTTTCTCAAAGCAGCATTTATAGGAAAATATAACAGTGTCTGAAGCCTAAGGAAAATATTATTTAAATTGCATGGATAAATAATCAGAGAATTACAAAATAGTCATTTAAAGTCTGTGCATTAATATAAAGAAAATGTTTTAATAAGTAGTGCTTTTATTATGTGAAAAGGTGTAAGAAATATTTAACTAGTCCACCCAAGTGCAACTGAGTTTGTACACAGAGCTTGGATAAGAGACAAGAATCGATTATGAGTCACAGTATAATGAAATGTGCCCCAATTTTGCAATATCAGGAATGAAGGATACTGTGGGTCAAATATTACCAGTCAAACCACCGTGAGAATATAATCCTTGAGAGCAATGACACAGTTAAGTCACCATTTTTGTTTTGAGAGTACAATTGAAACCAAATAAATTGCTAACTCAGCTCACCAACTCTGAAATTATATAATTATTGAAGTGATCAGACCATAAAATTTGAGACTAAATCATCAAGAAAAACCAGGAAGCAAGTACAATTTGTTATTATTCAGATTAATGCATATTATTACATCTCATTCATGTGTTTTAGAGTAGTATTTGCACATGGGTTTGTGAATTTAGGAAATTTTTTTTATTGAAGAGTAAATGGTGGTTTACTAACAAGAATGCTATTCATGGAGTCCTAAAGAAGCAGCATAGTGAGTTGTTCATTAGTTTATCCTAAGTTAAATGGTTTTCATTTATAGAAATAAAACTATAAAAATGACATTCCTTATTTAAAGGAATATCTGCTTCCCAGTAAAGGTTTTGTCCATCTACTTATTCATTTGCTAATGCAAACTTGTAAAACAAAAGAAAATAAGTGTGCATTGTATGAACTAAACTGAGTATGAGCAATTATTTAATTTGGTAACAGAAGTTACACTTTCTTGTGCTTTGGATTTTTATCAGAGAAGGAAAAAAATAAGGCATTGCATCAACCAAACCTTTATGAAAGTAAATTAGGAGAGAGTGCCACCAAAATACTCCCATGGGTATCTACCTATATTCTAAAGTGAGATATTACTATGCTGTGTTATTGTTGCTCGGTGCTTAGTTGTGTCTGACTCTTTCCAACCCCATGAACTGCAGCATGCCAGTCTTCCCTGTCCCTCACTATTTCCTGGAGTTTGCTCAAGCTCAAGTCCACCAAATCTATGATGTCATGAAGGTGTCTCATCTTCTTTTGTCCCCTTCACCTCAGCCCTCAATCTTTCCCAGCATCAGGGCTTTTTTTTTTTTTTTTTTCCCAGTGAGTCAGCTCTTCCAATGAATATTCAGAACTGATTTCATTTAGGATTGACTGGTTTGATCTTCTTGTAGCCCAAGGGGCTCTCAGGAGTATTCTTCAACACCACAGTTCAAAAGCATTAATTTTTCGGCACTCGGCTTTCTTTATAGTCCAACTCTCACAACCACACATGATTACTAGAAAAAACAAAGCTTTGACTAGATGGACTTTTGTTGGCAAAATAATGTCTCTGCTTTTTAAAATGCTCTCGAGGTTGGTCATAGCTTTTCTTCCAAGAAGCAAGCGTCTTTTAATTTCATGACTACAGTCACCATCTGCAGTGATTTTAGAGCCCCCCCCCACCCCCGCCCAAATAAAGTCTGTCACTGTTTCCACTGTTTCCCCATCTATTTGCCATGGAGTGAAGGGATTGGTTGCCATGATCTTAGTTTTCTGAATGGTGTGTTTTCAGCCAACTTTTTCACTCTCCTCCTCTTTCACTTTCGTCAAGAAGCTCTTTAGTTCTTCTTCGCTTTCTGCCATAAGGGTGGTGTCATCTGCATATCTGAGGTTATTGGTATTTCTACCCACAATCTTGATTCCAGCTTTTGTTTCATCCAGCTCAGCATTTTGCATGATGTACTCTGCATATAAGTTAAATAAGCAGGGTGACAATAGGCAGCCTTGTGCTACTCCTTCCCTGATTTAAAACCATTCTTTTGTTCCAAGTACAGTTCTAATTGTTGCTTCTTGACCTGCATACAGATTTCTCAGGAAGCAGGTCAGGTGGTCTGGTATTCCCATGTCTTTAAGAATTTTCCACAGTTTGTTGTGATCCACATGGACTGTGGGTACAGTCCATGGGGTTGTAAAAAGTCAGACACGACTGAGCAACTAGCACACACACACAAACATGCAAGGTGATAATATACAGCCTTGAAGTACTCCTTTCCCAATTTTGAAACAGTCCATTGTTCTGGGACCAGTCCTAACTGCTGCTTCTTGACCTGCATATAGGTTTCTCAGGAGGCAGGTTAGATTGTCTGGTATTCACATCTCTAATAATAATAAAGAAATGATAAATGGTCAAAAAAATAAAATGAATTAGAAAAAATAAATAAATGAATAAAAAATTAAAAAAAAAGGAATTTCCTACAGTTTCCTACGTTCACTAGTCATTTAAACTAGTGAAACTCACCTAAACAAAGTGGGCCTCAGTTATACAAAATATAAAATGTGAAAGTAGGCATACATAAAGTCTGTATGCTTTCAAACTCTATTTAGGTTATCTGCAAACTATACTGGTTTATATAATAATGAGGAAAGGAGGGGAATCAATTTAAATATTTTTGTTGTTTTTACAAAGGAAGCTAAATATTTTTAAAATACCTTGAACAAATTAAAAATTATTAGAAAAAATAACCCTATTTGTGTTATCATAAGAGTTTTATTTTATCCATAGTCTATGATAATGTATTTTTGAAGAAGAAATAATGATTTTGAACTTCAGATAATATTCCTCACTAGAATGAAAAGTTGAATAGAAATTGGAGAGAGTTCTGTAGGTGAATTTTAAATTTCATTCATTATCATCATGAAGGATACTTTAAAAATTTTGTATTCTATCCTCAAATGTATTTGATCTTTTATTTCTTATAGGAAACACATCCATTTTCTGTTTGATGGGGGGAAAGGATCAGCAATGAAAAACCACACAAGACCCACAGAATTCATTCTTCTGGGGCTATCAGATGACCCAGAACTTCAGATTGTGATTTTTCTCTTTTTAATCATCACATATATATTAAGTGTCACTGGAAATTTGACCATCATCATTCTCACCTTGGTGGACTCCCATCTACAGACACCTATGTATTTTTTCCTCAGGAACTTCTCTATATTAGAAATCTCCTTTACAACTGTCTGTATTCCTAGATTTCTGGGCACAATTATCACCAGGGACAAAGCAATTTCATACAACAATTGTACAACTCAGCTGTTTTTCTTCATTTTCTTGGGTATCACTGAATTTTATCTTCTAACTGCCATGTCCTATGATCGCTATGTAGCTATCTGCAAACCCCTGCATTACACAACCATCATGAACAACAGAGTCTGTGTATTGCTTGTCTTTTGTGCTTGGCTGGCAGGGTTCTTAAACATCTTCCCACCTGTTATTCTTTTTCTCCAGTTAGATTACTGTGGTTCTAATATCATTGATCACTTTGCTTGTGACTATTTCCCCCTATTGAAACTATCCTGCTCAGACACATGGCTCCTTGAAGTGATTGGTTTTTACTCTGCAATAGAGATTCTGCTTTTTACTTTGGCATTAATAATTCTATCTTACATGTTCATCATCAAGACAATTCTGAGACTGCCTTCTGCCAGTCAGAGAAAAAAGGCATTTTCTACATGCTCCTCTCACATCATTGTCATTTCCATCTCTTATGGAAGCTGTATATTCATGTATACCAACCCATCAGCAAAGGAAAAGGCATCCTTGAACAAAGGAGCATCTATTCTGAATGCTTCTGTTCCTCCTATGATGAATCCATTTATATATTCACTGAGGAATCAGCAAGTGAAACAAGCCTTCAAGGAGACCATCCAAAAGGTTATCTTTTTCTCCAGTAAATGCAAGTGATTACATCATTAAAAGAGTAAAGTTCTTGTCAATGCTTTCTATTACTCATAATCTGCCGAGACTCTTTCAGTACAGTTGTATGAGTCCTTTTCATCTGTTCCAATGTTAAAAAATTCCCCACACGGAGCCTAATTAACTGTATAAAGTTGAATATTGCTTCAGAATTTTCTATAAATTTTCTATTCAAATATATTTGGATGAAGTAAAGGACACAGGTTGTTGTTACAATTTTATAGGCCATTTACTTTGATGAAAAGAATGTCAGAATTGATGTGGATTTCTTAAATTTTCATTTTACCATGTAATAGAAATGATGTCATTCAGTTCAGTTCAGTTGAGTTGCTCAGTCGTTACTGACTCTTTGCGACCCCATGAATCGCAGCACGCCAGGCCTCCCTGTCTATCACCAACTCCCAGAGTTCACTCAGACTGACGTCCATCGAGTCAGTGATGCCATCCAGCTATCTCATCCTCTGTCATCCCCTTCTTCTCCTGCCCCAAATCCCTCCCAGCATCAGAGTCTTTTCCAATGAGTCAACTCTTCGCATGAGGTGGCCAAAGTACTGGAGTTTCAGTTTAACATCATTCCTTCCAAAGAAATCCCAGGGCTGATCTTCAGAATGGACTGGTTGGATCTCCTTGCAGTTCAAGGGACTCTCAAGAGTCTTCTCCAACACCACAGTTCAAAAGCATCAATTCTTTGGTGCTTAGCCTTCTTCACAGTCCAACTCTCACATCCATACATGACCAGAGGAAAAACCATAGCCTTGACTAGACAGACCTTTTTTGGCAAAGTAATGTCTCTGCTTTTGAATATGCTATCTAGGTTTGTCATAACTTTGCTTCCAAGGAGTAATTTTCTTTTAATTTCATGGCTGCAGTCACCATCTGCAGTGATTTTGGAGCCCCCCCAAAAAAGTCTGACAGTGTTTCCACTGTTTCCCCATCTATTTCCCATGAAGTGATGGGACCGGATG
Source organism: Bubalus kerabau (assembly GCF_029407905.1). Classification (NCBI taxonomy): domain Eukaryota; kingdom Metazoa; phylum Chordata; class Mammalia; order Artiodactyla; family Bovidae; genus Bubalus; species Bubalus kerabau. Next base: position 63,409,820 of record NC_073624.1, on the reverse strand, counting down.
CCATGATCTTCATTTTCTGAATGTTGAGCTTTAAGCCAACTTTTTCACTCTCCACTTTCACTGTCATCAAGAGGCTTTTTAGCTCCTCTTTACTTTCTGCCATAAGGGTGGTGTCATCTGCATATCTGAGGTTTTTTATATTTCTCCCGGCAATCCTGATTCCAGCTTGTGTTTCCTCCAGTCCGACGTTTCTCATGATGTACTCTGCATATAAGTTAAATAAGCAGGGTGGCAATATACAACTTTGACATACTCCTTTAATGATATCATTAGGAAATTGTTATTCTATTTGGAAATTTTCATGAAATCAAAACCTTGACATACTCCTTTAATGATATCATTAGGAAATTGTTATTCTATTTGGAAATTTTCATGAAATCAAACAATGGCACTCACTAGAGGGTTGGAATAGAGTATAAATATCTACTTAAATATTTTTAAAGTTTAGAAACTGAAGTATATTTGAACTCTTTATACTATTATAATACTTTTATAATAATGAGGAGAAAGAAGAAAGAGAAGGGTAGAGTTAATATTTTTTCAACAATTACTATATTCCAGGCCTATTCTAATTATTTTCTTTATATTGGCTCATTGAATCTTGTGAACAACTTTATTTCATTTTCAGCCACTCATTCGTATCCAACTCTTTGTTCTCTCATGGACTGCAGTACACGAGGCTCCCCTATCCTTCACTAGGTCCCTGAGTTTGCTCAAACTCATGTTCATGATCTAGTAATGCCATCCAACCATCTCATCCTCTGTTGCGCCCTTCCCATCCTGGCCTCAATTTTTCCCAGCATTAGGGTCTTTTCCAGTGAGTGTGCTCTTCACATAAGCTGGCCAAAATATTGGCTCTTCAGCTTCAGCATCAGTCCTTCCAATGAATATTTAGAGTTGATTTCCTGTAGGACTGACTGGTTTGATCTCGCAGTCCAAAGGACTCTCCAGAATATTCTCTAGCAGCATAGTCTAAAAGCATCAATTCTTGTGTGCTCAGCCTTTTTTATTGTCCAACTCTCACATCCCTACATGATTACTGAAAACCCATAGCTTTGACTATATGGATCATTGTTGGCAAAGTAATGTTTCTGCTTTTTAATACACTGTCTAGGTTCATCAAAGTTTTTCTTAAACAACTTTTTGAGGTAACTGTTATTGATTTTCTCTTGAAGACATTTTTACCTTATCTTTTCTTCTGGAAATGTTTCATATGACTGTTCTTATTTCACAGACATGATGAAAAGGTAAAATTGGAGTTAATTTTAATTGGCAATAGAGAAGAACAAGAAAGGAAAGAGATACAGATTGGAAAAGAAGAAGTAAAAGTTTCATTGGAGACAGCATGATACTCTACAAAGAAAACCCTAAAAATACTATTAGAAAATGACTAGATTAATCGGCTAATTTAGTAAGGTTCCAGGATACAAAACCAATACACAGAAATCCATTGAATTCCAATACACTAGCAGCAAAAATCTGAAAGAGAAAATAAAGAATCAACTCCATTCACCAAGGCAACATTAACAATAAAATATCTAGGAATAAATGCACAAAAAGCTGTATAAAGAAAACTATAAGACATTGATGAAAGAAGTCAAAGATGACATAAACAGATGGAGAGACATACCAATTATTGAATTGCAAGAATCCGTGGCAGATTCATGTTGATGTATGGCAAAACCAATACAATATTGTAAAGTTAAAAAAATATATTTTTTAATTTAATTTTATTTTTTTACTTTACAATATTGTATTGGTTTTGCCATATATCAACATGAATCTGCCACAGGCATACATGTGTTCCCCATCCTGAACCCTCCTCCCTCCCCATATAAATATTTTGCTTGAAAAAAAAATTAAATAAATAAAATAAAAAAAAAGAATCAATGTAAAAAAATAGAAAGCCCAGAGATAAACCCAAGCACTTTTGAGCACTTTATCTCCGACAAAGGAGGCAAGAATATGCAACAGAGGAAAGACAGCCTCTTCAATAAGTGGTGCAGGGAAAACTGGACAGCTATGTGTAAAAGAATAAAATTAGAACACTTCCTAACACCATTCACAAAGATAAACTCAAAACTGATTAAAGACCTCCACCTCCTTATGTTGGAAATAAAAACAAGTAGGACCTAATTAAACTTAAAAGCCTTTGCGCAGCAAGGAAATCATAAACAAGATGACAAGACAACCTTCAGAATGGGAGAAAATATTTGCAAATGAAGCAACTGACAAAGGATTAATCTCTAAAATATACAAGCAACTCAAGTTGTTCAATAACAAAAGAACAAGTCATTAATACAATAGGCAGAAGACCTAAATAGATGGCTATTTTTCCAAAGAGATAAAGATGGCTAATAAACACATGAAAAAATACTCAACTTCACTTGTCAAAATTACAATGAGGTAAAACCTCACATCGGTCAAGATGGCCATCATCAAACAAATGCTGGAGAAGATGTGAAGAAATGGGAATCCTCTTGCACAGTTGGTGGGAATGTGAATTTATAGGGCTACTATGAAGAATAATAGGGTGATTTCTTTAAAAAATAGGAATAAAATTCCATATGACCCGGCAATCTCACTACTGGGCATATATTCAGAAAATCACAATTCTAAGACACAGGTACCCCAGTGTTCACTGCAGCACTATTCACAATAGCCAGGACATGGGAACAACCTTGATGTCCATTGACAGGTGAATGGATAAAGAAGTTGTGGTAAGCACATGGACAGAGGAGGCTGTCAGGCTATAGTCCATAGTGTCGCAAAGAATTGGCCATGACTGAGCACACATGGACAACCATAAGCTGGGTTATAAACTGGTTCATAACAAGCCAAGCATCCATATAAAAGAACAAACTGGAATCAAATATAATGAGGTAGATAAACCTAGAGCCTGTTATAGAGTGAAGTAAATAAGAAAGAGAAAAACAAATATTGTATATTAACACATATATATGAAATCTAGAAAAATGGTACTGATGAACCTACTTTCAGGGCAACAGTTAGAGACACAGATGTAGAGAACAGACCTGTGTACATAGCGGAGTGGGGGTTGGGAGAGGGTGGGGCAAATTGAGAGACTAGCATTGAAACTCATTAAAATATGTAAAACAGATAGCCAATGAGAAGTTGTGGTACAGCACGGTGAGCTTAATCCCAGCCTCTATGACAACCTAGAGATGTGGGCTGGGATAGGAGGTGGGAGTGAAGTCAAAAAGGAGGGGACATATGTATGCTTATAACAGACTCATGTTAACTTATGGCAGAAACCAACACAACATTGCAAAGCAATTATCCAACAATTAAAAAAATTGAAAAATATTATTCAGCATGATCTAATATTTCCTGAATTTCTAGAAAGAGTGTTTCCTCTTTAAATCAAAACACAGGTCTCTCTTAGGTGCTGCTGCTCTGCCTTTTACTGTCTGTCCTTAATTTTCTAAGAAATATCATGAAAACATGGAATTAAAAAACATTTCAAAGAGGGAAATGAGGTTAGTTCCAAGGTTGAGTGGAATGATGAGCCTGAAGGAAAGGCACTGCATGAGAGAATGATGAGAATTTTAATGGCAAAAAATGTATATACTATGTTTGGTAGTTCAGTTCAGTCATTCACTCAAGTTCAACTCTGTGACCCCATGGACTGCAACATGCCAGGCTTCCCGATCTATCAGCAACCCCTGGAGCTTGCTAAAACTCATGTGCATTGAGTCAGTGATGCCATCCAACCATCTCATCCTCTGTCGTTACCTTCTCCTCCTGCCTTCACTCTTTCCCAGCATCAGGGTCTTTTCCAGTTAGTCAGTTCTTTGCATCAGGTGGCCAAAGTATTGGAGCTTCAGTGTCAGAATTAGCCCTTCCAATGAATATTCAGGATTGATTTTCTTTGGGATTGACTGGTTTGATCTCATTGCAGCCCAGGAGACTCTCAAGAGTCTTCTCCAACACCACAGTTCAAGAGTATCAATTCTTGGTGCTCAGTATTCTTTATGGACCAACTCTCACATCCATACATGACTACTGAACAAAACTGTAGCTTTAATTAGATGCATCTGTGTTGACAAAGTAATGTCTTTTTAATATACTGTCTAGTTTGGTCATAGCTTTTCTTCCACGTTGCAAATGTCTTTTAGTTTCATGCCTGCAGTCACCATCTGCAATGATTTTGGAGCCCAAGAAATTAGTTTGTCACTGTTTCCACTGTTTCCCCATGTATTTGCCATGAAGTGATGGAACCGGATGCCATGATCTTTGTTTTTTAAATGCTGAGTTTCAAGCCAGCTTTTTCACTCTCTTCTTTCACTTTCAACAGGAGGCTCTTTAGTTCCTCTTCACTTTCTGCCCAAAGGATTGTGTCATCTGCTTATCTAAGTTATTGATATTTCTCTCAGCAATCTTGATTCCAGCTTGTCCTTCATCCAACCTGGAATTTCGAATGATATATGCTACATAGAAGTTAAATGAGCAGGGTGACAATATACAGCCTTAATGTACTCCTTTCCCAATTTGGTACCAGTTCATTGTTCCATGTCCGGTTCTAACTGCTGCTTCTGGAACTGCATACAGATTTCTCAGGATGTAGGTAAGGTGATCTGGTGTTTCCTTCTCTTTAAGAATTTTCAACAGTTTGTTGTGATCTACACAGTCAAAGGCTTTGACATAGTCAATAAAGCAGAAGTAGATGTTTTTCTGGAACTTTCTTAAATTTTCCATGGTCCAACGGATGTTGGCAATTTGATCTCTTGTTCCTCGACTTTTTCTAAATCCAGTTCTAACATCTGGAAATTCTCGGTTAACGTACTGTTGAAGCCTCACTCGGAGAATTTTTTTTTTTTTAATTTTATTATTATTATTATTTTTACTTTACAATATTGTATTGGTTTTGCCATACATCAACATGCATCCACCAAGGGTGTACACGTGTTCCCCATCCTGAACCCCCCTCCCACTACCCTTCCCATACCATCCCTCTGGGTCATCCCTGTGCACCAGCCCCAAGCTTCCTGTATCCTGCATCGAACCTGAACTGGTGATTCATTTCTTATATGATATTATACATGTTTTAATGCCATTCTGCCAAATCACCCCCCCGCCCTTCCTCTCCCACAGAGCCCAAAGGACTGTTCTATACACCTGTGTCTCTTTTGCTGTCTCGCATACAGGGTTGTTGTTAATTTGACCATTACTTTGCTAGAGTGTGAGATAAGTGCAATTGTGCGGTAGTTTGAACATTCTTCATGGTGGAGGGTTCTGACAAAGCATGGTCCACTGGAGAAGGGAATGGAAATCACCTCAGTACTCTTGTCTTGAGAATCGCAGGAACACTATGAAAATGCAAAAAGATATGACACTGAAAGATGAACTGCCCTGGTTGGTAGGTGCCCAATATGCTACTGGACAAGAGTGGAGAAATAACTACAGAAAGAATGAGGAAATGGAAGCAAAGTGAAAACAATGCCCAGTTTAGATGCGACTCGTGATGTAACTAAAGTCTGATGCTGTAAAGAACAATATTGCAAAGGAACCTGGAATGTTAGGTCCATGAATTAAGGTAAATCAGTTCAGTTCAGTTCAGTTCAGTTCAGTCGCTCAGTCATGTCCGACTCTTTGCGACCCTATGAAAAGGTAAATCAAAAGTGGTCAAATAGAAGATGGCAAGAGTGAACATCAACATTTTAGAATCAGGGGACTAAAATGGACTGGAATGGGTAAATTTAACTCAGAGGACTTTTATATCTACTACTGTGGGTAAGAAGTAGAAGAAATGGAGTAGCCCTCATAGTCAACAAAAGAGTCTGAAATGCAGTACTTGGGTGCAATCTCAAAAGCGACAGAATGAACTCTGTTTCCAAGGCAAACCATTCAATATCACAGTAATCCAAGTCTATGCCCCGACCAGTAATGCTGAAGAAGCTGAAGTTGAACGGCTCTATAAAGCCTACAAGACCTTCTAGAACTAACACCCAAAAAAGATGCCATTTTCATCACTGGGGACTGGAACACAAAAGTAGGAAGTCAAGAAATACCTGGAATAATAGGCAAATTTGGAATACAGAATGACGTAGGGTAAAGACTAATATAGTTTTGCCAAGAGAACACACTGGTCATAGCAAACAGCCTCTTCCAACAACACAAGAGAAGACTCTACACATGGACATCTCCAGATGGTCAATACTGAAATCAGGTTGATTATATTCTTTGCAGCTGAAGATGGGGAAGGGCTATGGAGTCAGCAAAAACAAGACTGGGAGCTGACTATGGCTCAAATCATGAGCTCCTTACTGCCAAATTTAGATTTAAATGAAGAAAGTAAGGGAAATCACTAGACCATTCAGGTATGACCTAAATCAAATCCTTTATGATTAGGCAGTGGGAGTGACAAATAGATTTAAGGGAATAGATCTGATAGAGTGCCTGAAGAACTATGGATGGAGGTTTGTGACATTCTACAGGAGGCAGTGACCAAGACCATCCTCAAGGAAAAGAAACGCAAAAAGACAAAATGGCTGTCTGAAGAGGTCTTAAAAATAGCTGAGAAAAGTAGAGAAGTGAAAGGCAAAGGAGAAAAGGAAAGATATATCCATTTGAATGTAGAGTTCCCAAGAATAGCAAGCAGAGGTAAGAAAGACTTCCTCAGTGAACAATGCTAGGAAATTGAGCAAAACAATAGAATGGGAAAGACTAGATATCTCTTCAAGAAAGTTAGAGACGCCAAGGGAACATTTCATGCAAAGATGGGAACAATAAAGTGCAGAAATGGTATGGACCTAATAGAAGCAGAAGATATTAAGAAGAGCTGTCAAGAATACACAAAAGAACTATATTAAAAAGATCTTAATGACCTAGATAACCCTGACGGTGTGATCATTCACCTAGAGCCAGACATCTTGAGTCTGAAGTCAGGTTAGCCTTAGGAAGCATCACTATGAACAAAACTAGTGGAGGTGATGGAAATCCAGTTGAATTCTTTCAATTCCAAAAAGATGATGCTGTTAAAATGCTGCACTCAATATGTCAGTTTTCATTCCCATCCCAAAGAAAGGCAATGCCAAAGAATGTTCAAACTACTGCAAAACTGTACTCATATTTGGTAAGATGCAGGAAATAAAAGTATGAGCACTGAAAAATACTTGCAGGGAGACTATGTGAAAATCAATAGACTTTGAAACCCTGGTTTTTATTTGATTGCTCATTGTTACACCTCTAATTTATAAAACAAGACTTTTATTTTTTCATTTCCTTGAGAAGAGAATAGTCTTCCTGGCCATGTCCATGAAGGCTCACTTGACTTTCAAATTCCTTAGGGTATATATAAAGGGGCTGAGCATGGGGATTACTGAGGTGTTTAGCACAGCCACTCCCTTGCCAAAGACTCCCTGTCCTTTGCTGATGGATTCATGTACATGAAAATGTAGCTGCCATAAGAGATGGAGATGACAATTTGTGGGAATAACACGTGGAAAAGGCCCTTGTTCTCTGAGTAGTGGAAGAGATCCTCAAAGTTGTTCTGATGATATATGGATAGGACAGAATTATTAATACCAAAGTGAACATTAGGTTAAACACAGCAGTGGGAAAGCCCATCATCTCTAGCAATTTGGTGTCTGAACAAGAAATGTGTGAAAGGGGAAATAATCACAAGTAAAATGATCAATAGCATAATCAAGTTGTCTGAACAGCATGAGTGATGAGAAAATGATTAAGGATGAAGTCAACCAAGAAGCCAAGACAAGTAGTGTGCAGAGTCTACTATTCATGATGCTCATGTAATGCAGCTATTTGCAGATGGCAATGTAATGGTCAGAAGACTTGGCAGCCAGTAGGCAAAACTCAATGACTCGTAAGAGAATGGAAAACAAACAAACAAACAAAAAAACAAAAACGAGTCATACAATCAGTAAAATAAAAGGTTTTCTCTCCTGTAGTAATGGTGATAAGGGATTCGGGTACAGTGACAGTTGTGGATGACACCTCTAATAAGGAGAAATTTCTGAGGAAGAAATACATGCGGGTCTGTAGGTGAACATACATCAGGGTTAGGGTGATTAATGGTCAGGTTTCCAGTGATACTGAGCATGTAGGTGGTGAGTAGAAAGACACAGCTCACAACGTGAAGTTGTGGGTCATCTGACAGTCCCAGAAGGATAAACTCTCTTATTTCTATGTAGTTTCTTCTTTTCATCTTCTTTTGAGTATCCTTCAGGGTAAAACACAAAGAGACTAAAAGAAAAGCAAACTATTCACACATAGCACTGGAATTTATTTCTGGAAGGGCTATGCCATACTAATTTAACTTTGGAGATCTTTGAAACAACTTATCTTTAAAGATTTTTTTTTGACATATGCCAGTGTGTGTTTTTCATAGAATATTTCTTTTATTCTTTTTTCATTTTTTCTTAATTTTATTTTTATTATTATTTTACTCTACAATATTGTATTGGTTTTGTCATACATCAACATGCATCCACCATGGGTGTACACGTATTCCCCATCCTGAACCCACCTCCCACCTCCCTCCCCATACCATCCCTCTGGGTCATCCCAGTGCACCAGGCCCAAGCTTCCTGTATCCTGCATCGAACCTAGACTGGCCATATGACCCAGCAATCCCACTGCTGGGCATACACACCGATGAAACTAGAATTGAAAGAGACACGTGTACCCCAATGTTCATCACAGCACTCTTTATAATATTCAGGACATGGAAGCAACCTAGATGTCCATCAGCAGATGAATGGATAAGAAAGCTGTGGTACATATACACAATGGAGTATTACTCAGCCATTAAAAAGAATATATTTGAATCAGTTCTAATGAGGTGGATGAAACTGGAGCCTATTATACAGAGTGAAGTAAGCCAGAAAGAAAAACACCAATACAGTATACTAACGTATATATATGGTATTTAGAAAGATGATAATGACAACCTTGTATGCGAGACAGCAAAAGAGACACAGAATATTTCTTTTAAAATAACCATTTCACTGATTGAAATGAGGTTAAAAATATGCTTAAAATTTTTATTCAAATCACATACTTTAAATGCAAAGAGCAGGAATTTTAACCTAGGCTTTTCTATGTATATGAAATACTGGAATAGAAAAGCTATCTATTGATCTTTTAAATCCTTTCCTAAAATATTTCTTTCCCAATGGGAAACTCCTCATCTTTTCTTCAAATTCAGTTAGATTGCATTATTTCCTAATCTTTTACCTGATTTCTTATATTATTATTTTGCTAGTTAATTTAGAAAATCCAAATATGTCAGGGAAAAGGTCACTCAAATGGGTCCGTCTCCCAAATGAAAGTCACTGGACCTAAACCTTCAACAATATGAAAGACTTCTAAGTTCTCACTCTGACTCACACCCACCTTCCTAACTTCTGACTCCTTATCTGAATCACACCTAATGGATTCACTATTGTGACCATCTCGAGTATTGGAGCCAGGGTTTATGAACTCTGAAATCTAATGCCTGATGATTTGATGTGACAAAGATGTAATAATAATAGAACTAAAGTGCACAATATGCAAAATGAGCTTGAACCATCCTGTAACTAGCCTCCACCCAGGTCCTTGGAAAAGTTGTCATCTGCTAAACTGATCCCTGGTACAAAAAGTTGGGGAACTTGTGTACAGACTCCAGAGTACAGAGGAGGCAGAGTGGATTTTTCATAGACTTCATCTGTGTCATTGGCTAAGGAAACTAAGTTGTATGAATATCTAAAATCAAACAAACATTATCTTTCAGAGAATATTTTTTTCTTCAAAATCTCTGCCATCTAAATATTATTATTCTCTCTCTATGTGTGTGTATATTCTTTTCTTTTCTTTTTTTAAAATTAAATTTATTTATTTTAATTAGAGGCTAATTACTTTACAATATTGTACTGGTTTTGCCATGCATCCACCATGGCTGTACACGTGTTCCCAATCCTGAACCCCCCTCACACCTCCCTCCTCATACCATCCCTCTGGGTCATCCCAGTGCACCAGCCCCAAGCTTCCTGTATCCTGTATTGAACCAGGACTGGCGATTCGTTTCTTATATGATATTATACATGTTTCAATGCATTCTCCCAAATCATCCCCCCCCCCAACAGAGTCCAAAAGACTGTTCTATACATCTGTGTCTCTTTTGCTGTCTCCCATACAGGATTATCGTTACCATCTTTCTAAATTCCATATATATGCGTTAGTATACTATATTGGTGTTTTTCTTTCTGGCTTACTTCACTCTGTATAATCGGCTCCAGTTTCATGTATATTCTGCTTTCTATCCTATGTTGTATTTTTATATTTTCCTTTTTTCTACATTGATATTCACTTAGTAAAATCTCTATTTTTTCAGTATATTGGTATAATTCTTAAATAGCAATGAAAGACTTTTACTTTGTCTTGCTGTTTAACAGTAACAAAAATAACAATGCATTTATTTTAAAAGGTCAATAAATTGACCCAGTTATTTTCAAGATCACTCATTCTGTGAATTCTCTTTGAATGGTAAAATTTACATTTCGATATCAGGAGAGAACTTTCTGCAATAAAATATTTAATTTCAAGATATAGGTTTATTGATTTGTTGTATGTGCATGCTTAGTTGTTCAGTTCTGTCCAGCTCTTTGTAAACCTATGGACTATATCCCATCAGGCTCCTCTATTCATGAGATTCTCCAGGCAAGAATACTGGAGTGAGTAGCCATTCCCTTCTCCAGGGGATCTTCCTGACCAAGGGATCTAACTGGGTCTCCTCCATTGCCAGAAGATTCTTTACCATTTGAGCCACCAGGGAAGCCTTTTTTTTTTTTTTTTTTTTTTTTAGTATGTAATGCATCATAATATTGTGAAAATTCTCAATGTTTTTTTTTTTTTTTTCTTCTACAAGCCTGAGCCTTTTCATTCACTTTACTGTATAAGAAAACTATAGCTACTCTCGATTTAGAGAAAATTCCAACTGAGATGAATGGTGGCCAATTCTACTGGGAAATCATGTGATGTTTAGGAGAAAATGAGTATATCCTTTTGCTAATCCTCAAAGATCAGAGGAAAACAATATCTTGAAACTGACAAAAACAGCAGGCTTTACGTTGTCTGTAGACAAATTCATGACAAATCAATATTTGATAAATATTCATTAATGCAAGTGTAAAAGTCATTGTTCTCAATTAACAACAATCTTCTCTAATTAACTGCTGTACATAACTCTGATCCTTAAACCATTTTGGAATGTGAAGTGTCAACCATTCTTGGGATGTTTTTGATAAAGCAATGAAGAATATACCCAAGTCTTTAAGACCTCATTTCAGACTTAACCTTCCTTAGGACTTATCCACACTTTTCCTGCTATTCCCATGAAATTTAGAATAACAAGCTTCATATTCCTTTCTCTCCCTTAAGATTTCTAATGTCTTATATATCTCATGTTGAATCAGGCTTGTGGTTCATCTAGGGTGAAAATTAACCTATCCAATAAACTACTGCTTGCCAGAGGAAGCGGGGGGTTGGGGGTGGTGTGTGATTGGTACTTGCATATATACATTGTTGATCATTATTCTTTCTTGTTCATCTCAGTCGCATCCAACTCTTTGTGTTCCTTTGGACTGTAGCCTGCTAAACTCTGTCCATGAGATTTTTCAGGCAAGAAATACCAGATTGGGTTGCCTTTTTCCTCCTCCAGGCAATCTTCCTGACCCATGGATTGAATCTGTGTCTCCTGCACTGCAGGCAGATTCTTTATCTACTGGGCCATTGGGGAAGCCATACACTATTGTTGAGTAATTATTATAAATTACTAACAAATCTAATTATTTTCACATAGTATCTCTAGAGTTGTTTTTCATTTCTCATACTTGTATTGCTAGCTCTTGCCAAGGATATTAGATACATTTTTTTCCACATTCCCATCCTTCTCTCATACACTTCCCTTCCTTCAGGCTAGTCCTTCCACTCTATAACTATGAACTGACCTCATAATTCTTCTTTGAAATGTTTTGTAATTCCACGTTTTTGGACAATATTTCTTAAAAAATTAAAGACAGAAGAGGCAGAGCAAGATCACTCAAGAGAGACCTGTGTTTTATGATTTCACCAGAAAACACTCTTTCTAGAATTTCAGGAAATATTAAATCATGCAAAGCACTATTTTTAATTTACTCTACAATGGCCATATGCATAATCTTTTCATCTCATTAGACTATTACATATACCCTCCTCTGCATATTGTGGCCTATCTAGTAGTTACGTGAAAACAATACAACTAAGAACATAATGTAATTATATTTTCTGAGAACTCAAAAACTTTTCTCTCTACTCAGCTTAAATCTTCTGTGCCATATAATTTATCAATATGAATATATACATTTAGCAAGACTGTGAAATAACCTCCTTTTTGGAAATATTTAACTAACATATATGCTGTAACAATTCTTAAAGAAAGGTTGAAGAATGAATATTACCAGATACCATATATGACTACATTTTTTTGTGGCCAGTTGTATATTTAAATAAATGATTGATGTTATGCTGATCTTTTCAATAATCAATAGCTAAGAGTTTCAGTAACTTTCTCATATTTGTGGCTATTTTGAGGTAATATCTTACAGATACAATTCATTCAATAATCTGCTTAAATGACAAACCTAATTAGTAGGGATAATGAAGCTCACATTGGCAAAGTTAACTGAAGCTAAAGAAAAATTGTGAGTCCACTGTATTTTAAGCACTAGAAAATTGCATTATTTTGGAAAATGTATTGATTAAAATGTATAAAACGTTCATACAAGATTATGCTATTCTGACACTGAAATTTTATTTTTTTATGTTTTCCCTGAAGTCAAAACTTGGAATAATAATGAGGGATACTCAACCTCATCCTACATTTTTAAAACATTTATCCAGAAAGAGTGTAATTGTAATTCATGGAGCCAAATTTGTCCTGATATTCATGTACTATTATCAATTGAGAGACAGAAGTCCAAAATTTACTGAAAAACAAATAAAACAACTTATTAAAAAATACTGAGGCGATTTTGACTTTGTAGGAAAGTTGTGGAATTACTATTTCCTCCCCTCATGCTGAAACATTTATGATTTCCTAGCTTAATTGGAAATATTTGAATATACTGAAGTTTAAACTTGATTGATGATTGTGAGTTCTTGATACCATAAATTGTAGTCTGGGAATTTAAAAAAGTGTAAATGAATTACAAAAGAGGAGCTTATGCTGATATTATCAGATAGTGGAGCTCTCCACATAACTCTTACAAACTCCTTAGTGGTTAATATAAATGTTTGCAATCTGCATGTAAACATTGATTATCAATATCAGAGGTAAACACAAGTTTTCTGTAAAAGGGCAATATATCAATAATTTAGAATTTGCAGACCATAGTGTCCCTGTTGAAACTATTCAACTCTCCATCTTTGTAATACGAATGCTGCTATAAGCATTGTGTGAATGGAAGGGCTCAGGCATGTCCAATAAAACTTTTTGTTTTTTCTTTGTAATGCTATGTTACATTATCCTTTTTTTTTTTTTTTTTACTTTACAATATTTTATTGGTTTTGACATACATTGACATGGATCCACCATAGGTGTACACGTGTTCCCCATCCTAAACCCCTCTCCCACCTTCCTCCCCACACCATCCCTCTGGGTCACCCCAGTGCACCAGCCCCGAGCACCCTGTATCATGCAATGAATCTGGACTGGCGATTTGTTTCACATATGATAATATACATGTTTCAATGCCATTCTCCCAAATCATCCCACCCTCTCCCTCTCCCTCAGAGTCCAAAAGACTGTTCTATACATTTGTGTTTCTTTTGCTGTCTCGTATACAGGGTTATCATTACCATCTTTCTAAATTCTATATATATGAGTTAGTATACTGTATTGGTGTTTTTCTTTCTGGCTTACTTCACTCTGTATAATAGGCTCCAGTTTCATTCACCTCATTAGAACTGATTCAAATGCATTCTTTTTAATGGCTGAGTAATATTCCATTGTGTATATGTACCACAGCTTTCTTTAACAAAAATAGGAACTGGGCCAAATTTGGTCCATAAACCTTAGTTCACTCACCCCTGCTTTAGACTTTTGCCATAAACATTAACCCATATGCTATTTTCTTTATTTAATATGGGCTAACTTGATTGAAATGTGAAAATTCAATAATAGATGTAAGTTTTCATTTTAACTCCAGCTCTTTTATTATGAAGGTAAATTAGCATAATCTTATAAATTATTTCCAGAGGAAAAAATGAGACAAGCATTTCTAACTCAGTTTTGGAGATTTTTATTCTTGATATCAAAATATAATGTAAGAAATTAAATATCATCAACAATTTGAACCCTAAATTAAAAGATAAAGTACTAAAAGTATCAAAACTAGCATTTCATGTTACATATGATTTTATCCCAAAGGTAATTTATCTGTAGAAAGCTTATTTGTGGAATCTGTTACATTAAAGGATTAAAGATGAAAATCAAAGTTGAAAAAAGAAAATCACATATCCTTGAATAAAATGCAATGACCAGTCATGATTCTTAACAGTCTCTTAGTAAAATACAACAGAATATTTTTTTCTTGGTAGCATAAATAACCTGATGAGATCATCACAACTAGATATGCTATATGTTCCTTGTTTAACTCAATTTGAACAAGTTAAGGCAAAATGATATTTTGGGACAACTGGGTACCTCTGAGTATTGCAAGATGATAACTAATACCAAAGACCTTTGGTTAATTTTACTAGCTTGAAAATTCCATCATTGTTAAGCAAAAATCAAACATGTATTTTAGGAATTCATACTGAAAATATACAGGGATGAAAAAGTACTCTATTTCAGTTCTGGTTTATTATATATTAATAAAATTCTTTAAAGTTTTAAAAAGAGAGTTAATGCAAATATTTTAAAAGCAAATATTTAAAATATATTTAAAAATATATAAATATTTAAAATATATTTAAAAAATAAATATTTAAAATAAATATTTATTGAGTCTGCTTGATCTGTAGGTGAAACTTATTTCTCCAGTTCTCTGTCTTAGTGTATATTTGATAATATGCATAAGTTAAGAATGATAGCTAACAATTTTAATGTTTTAAACAGTAACCAAGTCTTGATAAAATCGGTTATAAAATGAGAACTATCACCATAACTCCTTTCATTTAGTACTCTGTTGGAAGGTCTATCCATGGAACTATCATAAGAAAACTAAATATATATAAAAGTATTGGAAAGGAAGAAACAAATGTGTCATTCATTGCAAATAACACAATTTTCCTCCTAGGGCCTTAGTGTCTTACACTAAATATTTCTTTTAGTGGAAAGTCTCCTTTCCCAGATATTTGCATGGTTAGCACCCTCCACTCCTTTAGGTCTCTGTTCAAATGTCACCTCAATGACAAACATCCACCCCAATGACATTTTTTAATATTACAGTATCTCCCTACTTCCAAGATTTTTCAGTTTTCTCTTCTTTTACAAACTACTCATTAACATATGATATATCATATATATAGTTTACTAGTCAATTATGTTCAGGTTTATTGTCTGTATTCTCTTACATCCCTCACCCCATGAAAGCAGGGACCTTTATCTACTTTGTAGATGAACTGATGCACTCCTAGCAGTGGTGTGCTGGAGCTTGCCTGGACCACATCCTGGGAGCCAATGGTTGCAAGTCTGTTCTCACCTCTGAGTTCAGTAAGGGTACACTGATAGCTTGAAATCTGCCATGGTGAGAGACTTTACCTTTACTTGTGTATCCAACTAGTGATTCTTTTCATATTTTCTTTCTCAAATTCTTTACCAATAATACATGTTGCAATCAGTTGTTAAGGTTCTGTTGACTAACAGGGATTGACTCTGCACATAAATTATTTAAATATGTTTATTTATTCTACATTTATTGCATATCCACTGCATGGCTGACAGACGTTCTAAATGAGAAGGACTATAGATTTCTGGTAAATGTTTAAAAACTGCCTCTCTGGAGTTGTACAAATACGAATCTATTTGTAGAGACTCATTGTTTCTATGATCCAAACTCAAAATTCAAGGGATATAAGCACACTAACTCTCTTAAGGGTAAATCCAGAATTTCTGGGAGAAAATAGTATACTCCTTAAACATAATCATACAAGTGAAGTGAGTGAAGTGAAGTTGCTTAGTCGTGTCCAACTCTTTGGGACCCCATGGACTGTAGCCTACCAGGCTCCTCCCTCCATGGGATTCTCCAAGCAAGAATACTGGAGTGGGTTGGCATTTCCTTCTCCAGAGGATCTTCCCGACCCAGGGATCGAACCCCGGTCTCCTGCATTCCAGGCAAATGCTTTAACCTCTGAGCCACCAGGGAAGCCCCAATCATACAAGAGTCAAATCTAAATTAAATTTTCATGCACTCATATCCCATGCTGTTTCTGAAGTTGCCTCATGTATCTCAGTCATTTTGCCTTTTTACATTTTTGTATCCATATTTACAAAACTGACTCACATCTATCTTTTAATGATGCCTCATTGGCACTCTCTTTGCTTAGATTCCCCTGGGCTAACATGAGACAGATAAAATAAATCCAGTTCCATGTGTATGACATACAAAGAGAAGAACATTCCTATTTTCTGTTTTTCAAAGTAGAATTTGTAGAATATGTTAGGCTCTGAAGCCTAAGGAAAATGTTACTTAAATTGTATAGATAGATTATCATAGAATTATAAAATATTCATTTAAAATCTTTGCATTAGTACAAAGAAAATGCCTTAGTAAGTAGTGCTTCATATTATATGAAAAGGAGCAAGTGTACGAAGTACTTTATGAGTCTGCCCAGGTGTAATTAAGTTTTTACACAGAGCTTGGGAAACAGACAAAGAGCAACTATGCATTGCATTATAATGAAAATATTCCTCAAATTTTGCAGCAGCAGGAATGAAGGCTATTGTGGGTCAAATATTACCAGTCTAACCATAATGAGAACTATAAACCTTGAGAGCCATGACAAAGTTAAAACACCATACTTGATTTGAGAGTACAAAAGAAACCAAATAAGTTGCCAACTCAATTCACCACCTCTGAATTTATATAAATATGGAAGTAATCAGACTTTAAAATTTGAGACTAAATCATCAAGAAGAACCAGGGAGTAAGTATCTTTGTTATTTTCCAGTATAATAATATGATTCCTTCTCATTAAAATGTTTTAAAATAGTATTTGTTTATGGGTTTGTGAATTCAAAACCTTTCTGATATTAAAATGTGATTATTTACTAACAAGAAGACTATTCATAGAGTCCTAAAGAACCAGCACAGCAATAAGTCTAGGGTTTTTCATAAACTTTTCTTAAGTTAAATGGTTTTCTGCTACAGAAATGAAATGACATTCTCTATGTAAAGGAATCGGAGAAGGTAATGGCACCCCACTCCAGTACTCTTGCTTGGACAATCCCATGGACAGAGGAGCCTGTTAGGCTGCAATCCAAGGGGTCGCTAAGAGTCGGACACGACTGAGCACTTCACTTTTACTTTTCACTTTCATGCATTGGAGAAGGAAATGGCAACCCACTCCACTGTTCTTGCCTGGAGAATCCCAGGGATGGGGGAGCCTGGTGGGCTGCCGTCTATGGGGTCGCACAGAGTCAGACACGACTGAAGTGACTTAGCATAGCATAGCATGTAAAGGAATATCTGCTTCCCAGTAAAAGTTTTGACCATCTACTTGGTCACTTTCTAAAGCAATATTGTAAAAGAAAAGAAAACTGATGTGCTCATTGCATGAACTAAACTATTTTTAGACAATATTTATTTTAGTAGCAGAAGTTACACTCTCTTGTCCTTCCAGCCTTTTATCAGAAATAGAAAACAATGATGTGGGAAAGGGTTGCATCAACTAAACCCATAAGAAAGCAGAGAACACCAAAAAAATATTCCCATGGAAAACACATATTCTAAAGTGAGATATTTACTAGGTGCATGAGTCACTTAAACTTGTGAAAGTTTCCTAAACAAAGTGGGCCTCAGTTTTTCAAAATATAAATGTGGAAGAGGGCTAAATAGCCTCTGTAAGATTATAAACTCTGTATTTAGATTATCTACAAAGCATACTGGTTTTTATAATACTGAGGAAAGGAGAAGAATAAATTAAATATTATCATATTATCACCAAAGAAGCTAAATATTTTAAAGAATAATTTGAAATCTTAATAAAGAAAACAGAAGAAATATCCCAGTTTAAATGTTAACACATAAATTTTATTTCATCCATGGCCTGTGAGAGTGTATTTTTGAAGATGAGAGCTCAATATTTAACTTCAGATAATATTCATTACTTGAATGAAAGGTTGAAAGGAAACTGGAGAAGTTACTGTATGGGAAGAGAGGTTTTCTTTTTTTTTTTTTAATTTTATTTTATTTTTAAACTTTACATAACTGTATTAGTTTTGCCAAATATCAAAATGAATCCACCACAGGTATACATGTGTTCCCCATCCTGAACCCTCCTCCCTCCTCCCTCCACATTCCATCCTTCTGGGTCGTCCCAGTGCACCAGCCCCAAGCATCCAGTATCGTACATCGAACCTGGACTGGCAACTCGTTTCATACATGATATTTTACATGTTTCAATGCCATTCTCCCAAATCTTCCCACCCTCTCCCTCTCTCACAGAGTCCATAAGACTGTTCTATACATCAGTGTCTCTTTTGCTGTCTCGTACACAGGGTTATTGTTACCATCTTTCTAAATTCCATATATATGCATTAGTATACTGTATTGATGTTTTTCTTTCTGGCTTACTTCACTCTGTATAATAGGCTCCAGTTTCATCCACTTCATTAGAACTGATTCAAATGTATTCTTTTTAATGGCTGAGTAATACTCCATTGTGTATATGTACCACAGCTTTCTGATCCATTCATCTGCTGATGGACATCTAGGTTGCTTCCATGTCCTGGCTATTATAAACAGTGCTGCGATGAACATTGGGGTACACGTGTCTCTTTCAATTCTGGTTTCCTCAGTGTGTATGCCCATCAGAGGGATTGCTGGATCATAAGGCAGGTCTATTTCCAGTTTTTTAAGGAATCTCCACACTGTTCTCCATAGTGGCTGTACTAGTTTGCATTCCCACCAACAGTGTAAGAGCGTTCCCTTTTCTCCACACCCTCTCCAGCATTTATTACTTGTAGACTTTTGGATCACAGCCATTCTGACTGGTGTGAAATGGTACCTCATACTGGTTTTGATTTGCATTTCTCGGATAATGAGTGATGTTGAGCATCTTTTCATGTGTTTGTTAGCCATCTGTATGTCTTCTTTGGAGAAATGTCTATTTAGTTCTTTGGCCCATTTTTTGATTGGGTCATTTATTTTTCTGGAGTTGAGCTGTAGGAGTTGCTTGTATATTCTCAAGATTAGTTGTTTGTCAGTTGCTTCATTTGCTATTATCTTCTCCCATTCTGAAGGCTGTCTTTTCACCTTGCTAATAGTTTCCTTTGATGTGCAGAACCTTTTAAGGTTAATTAGGTCCCATTTGTTTATTTTTGCTTTTATTTCCAGTATTCTGGGAGGTGGGTCATAGAGGATCCTGCTGTGATATATGTCGGAGAGTGTTTTGCCTATGTTCTCCTCTAGGAGTTTTATAGTTTCTGGTCTTACGTTTAGATCTTTAATCCATTTTGAGTTTATTTTTGTGTATGGTGTTAGAAAGTGTTCTAGTTTCATTCTTTTACAAGTGGTTGACCAGATTTCCCAGCACCATGTGTTAAAGAGATTGTCTTTAATCCATTGTATATTCTTGCCTCCTTTGTCAAAGATAAGGTGTTCATATGTGCGTGGATTTATCTCTGGGCTTTCTATTTTGTTCCATTGATCTATATTTCTGTCTTTGTGCCAGTACCATACTGTCTTGATGACTGTGGCTTTGTAGGACAGCCTGAAGTCAGGCAGGTTGATTCCTCCAGTTCCATTCTTCTTTCTCAAGATCGCTTTGGCTATTTGAGGTTTTTTGTATTTCCATACAAATTGTGAAATTATTTGTTCTAGCTCTGTGAAGAATGCTGTTGGTAGCTTGATAGGGATTGCATTGAATCTATAGATTGCTTTGGGTAGTATACTCATTTTCACTATATTGATTCTTCCAATCCATGAACAAGGTATATTTCTCCATCTATTAGTGTCCTCTTTGATTTCTTTCACCAGTGTTTTATAGTTTTCTATATATAGGTCTTTAGTTTCTTTAGGTAGATATATTCCTAAGTATTTTATTCTTTCCGTTGCAATGGTGAATGGAATTGTTTCCTTGATTTCTCTTTCTGTTTTCTCATTAGTAGTGTATAGGAATGCAAGGGATTTCTGTGTGTTGATTTTATATCCTGCAACTTTACTATAGTCATTGATTAGTTCTAGTAATTTTCTGGTGGAGTCTTTAGGGTTTTCTATGTAGAGGATCATGTCATCTGCAAACAGTGAGAGCTTTACTTCTTCTTTTCCAATTTGGATTCCTTTTATTTCTTTTTCTGCTCTGATTGCTGTGGCCAAAACTTCCAAAACTATGTTGAATAGTAGTGGTGAGAGTGGGCACCCTTGTCTTGTTCCTGACTTTAGAGGAAATGCTTTCAATTTTTCACCATTGAGGATAATGTTTGCTGTGGGTTTGTCATATATAGCTTTTATTATGTTGAGGTATGTTCCTTCTATTCCTGCTTTCTGGAGAGTTTCTATCATAAATGGATGTTGAATTTTGTCAAAGGCTTTCTCTGCATCTATTGAGATAATCATATGGTTTTTGTTTTTCAATTTGTTAATGTGATGTATTACATTGATTGATTTGCGGATATTGAAGAATCCTTGCATCCCTGGGATAAAGCCCACTTGGTCATGGTGTATGATCTTTTTAATGTGTTGTTGGATTCTGATTGCTAGAATTTTGTTAAGGATTTTTGCATCTATGTTCATCAGTGATATTGGCCTGAAGTTTTCTTTTTTTTTTTTTTGTGGGATCTTTGTCAGGTTTTGGTATTAGGGTGATGGTGGCCTCATAGAATGAGTTTGGAAGTTTACCATCCTCTGCAATTTTCTGGAAGAGTTTGAGCAGGATAGGTGTTAGCTCTTCTCTAAATTTTTGGTAGAATTCAGCTGTGAAGCTCTGGACCTGGGCTTTTGTTTGCTGGAAGATTTTTTATTACAGTTTCAATCTCCGTGCTTGTGATGGGTCTGTTAAGATTTTCTATTTCTTCCTGGTCCAGTTTTGGAAAGTTGTACTTTTCTAAGAATTTGTCCATTTCTTCCTTGTTGTCCATTTTATTGGCATATAATTGTTGATAGTAGTCTCTTATGATCCTTTGTATTTCTGTGTTGTCTGTTGTGATCTCTCCATTTTCATTTCTAATTTTATAGATTTGATTTTTCTCCCATTGTTTCTTGATGAGTCTGGCTAATGAAAACACAACAACCCAAAACCTGTGGGACATGGTAAAAGCAGTCCTAAGGGGAAAGTTCATAGCAATACAGGCACACCTCAAGAAACAAGAAAAAAGTCAAATAAATAACCTAACTCTACACCTAAAGCAACTAGAAAAGGAAGAAATGAAGAACCCCAGGGTTAGTAGAAGGAAAGAAATCTTAAAAATTAGAGCAGAAATAAATGCAAAAGAAACAAAAGAGACAATAGCAAAAATCAACAAAACCAAAAGCTGGTTCTTTGAAAGGAAGAGAGGTTTTCAATGTCAAACACTACTTCATGATGGAAGCTTTAAAACTTTTGTATTCTATCCGCAAATATCTTTTAACGTTTTTTATGTCCTATAGGGAGAGCATATTGGAGAAGGAAATGTCAACCCACTCAAATACGCTTGCTTGGAAAATTTGATTGGACAGAGGAGCCTGGTAGGCTATAGTTCACAGGTTGCAAAGAGTCAGACATGACTGAGCAACTTCAGGGAAAGCATACATTTTCTGTTCTAATGAGGGAGAAAATAATCAGAAATGAAAAACCACACAAGACCCACAGAATTCATTCTTCTAGGGCTATCAGATAACCCAGAGCTTCCGATTGTGATTTTTCTCTTTTTAATCATCACATATATATTAAGTGTCACTGGAAATTTGACCATCATCATTCTCACCTTGGTGGACTCCCATCTACAGACACCTATGTATTTTTTCCTCAGGAACTTCTCTATATTAGAAATCTCCTTTACAACTGTCTGTATTCCTAGATTTCTGGGCACAATTATCACCAGGGACAAAGCAATTTCATACAACAATTGTACAACTCAGCTGTTTTTCTTCATTTTCTTGGGTATCACTGAATTTTATCTTCTAACTGCCATGTCCTATGATCGCTATGTAGCTATCTGCAAACCCCTGCATTACACAACCATCATGAACAACAGAGTCTGTGTATTGCTTGTCTTTTGTGCTTGGCTGGCAGGGTTCTTAAACATCTTCCCACCTGTTATTCTTTTTCTCCAGTTAGATTACTGTGGTTCTAATATCATTGATCACTTTGCTTGTGACTATTTCCCCCTATTGAAACTATCCTGCTCAGACACATGGCTCCTTGAAGTGATTGGTTTTTACTCTGCAATAGAGATTCTGCTTTTTACTTTGGCATTAATAATTCTATCCTACATGTTCATCATCAAGACAATTCTGAGACTGCTTTCTGCCAGTCAAGAAAAAAGGCTTTTTCTACATGCTCCTCTCACATGATTGTCATTTCCATCTCTTATGGAAGCTGTATATTTGTGTATATCAACCCTTCAGCAAAAAAAAAAAAAAAAAAAAAAAAAAAAAAAAAAAAAATCCTTGATAAAAGGAGTAGCAATTCTGGATACTTCTGTTGCTCCTATGATGAATCTGTTTATATGTACACTAAGGAACCAGCAAGTGAAGCAAGCCTTTAAGGATACCATCCAAAAGTTTATCTTTTTCTCCAATAAATGCAACTAACTGTAGCATTAAAAAATAAAGTTCTGGTCAATTATTTCTTCATTCATATTCTCTCAAAACTCTTTCACTACAGTTATAGAATTCCTTTTTATTTATTCCTGTTCTGAACTTCACCACACGTTGAACCAAATAAATTGAATAAAGCTGAATATTGCTTCAGAATTTTCTGTAAATTGTTTTTTATTCATTTGTATTTGATGAAGTGTAAAATGTTACAACATAAGCCATTTTTTTTTGAGAAAAAGAATCTCACGAATAATGTGGATTTCTGAAAATTTCAGTCTTCAGTTCAGTTCAGTAACTCAGTCGTGTCCGACTCTTTGCGATCCCATGAACTGCAGCATGCCAGGTTTCCCTGTCCATCACCAACTCCCGGAGTTCACTCAAACTCATGTCCATCGAGTTGGTGATGCCATCCAGCCATCTCATCCTCTGTCGTCCCCTTCTCCTCCCACCTTCCTTCTTTCCCAGCATCAGGGTTTCTTCAAATGAGTCAGTTCTTCACATTAGGTGGCCAAAGTATTGGAGTTTCAGCTTCAACATCAGTCCTTCCAATGAAGATTCAGGAATGATTTCCTTTAGGATGGACTATTTGGATCACTTTGCTGTCCAAGGAACTCTCAAGAGTCTTCTCCAACACAACATTTCAAAAGCATCAGTTCTTAAGCACTCAGCTTTCTTTATAGTCCAACTTTCACATCCATACATGACTACTGGAAAAATCATAACTTTGACTAGATGGACCTATTAGTCATACTACCTTATTTTGAATAAGAAATAATATATGGGCCAATGTTTAGTAAAATTCTAAGACAGGAGGTTGGTGGACAATCCATTGCTCACTGGGAAATTTGATCCACCACCTATTTTTGTTAAAAGTTTTATTGAACCATCCGGAGCCCTTTCATTTACATGTTGTTCATAGCTGCATCAAAAATAAAGACAGGAAGAACTGAGTAATTGAATCAGGGACACTATGCCTACAAACCCTAAATTATTAATGTATTACCCTTTTACAGAAAAAGTCTGTGTTGATCCCTGCTATTGATAATCAAAATGATTATACTGATAGCAAACATTTAAACTAAACACTAAAGAGTTTGTATAGAATGATGTAGAGTGCTGCATTATCTGAAAATATCAGCGTAGGCTCCTTCATAAATTTTGTAAAATTTTTACAGATTTTTTAATTCCCAGAACTAACCTATCTACTATTTATGGTATATTTTTATTGAGTGAATAAGAACTCACAACCCTCAATCAAGTCTAAACTTCAGTATTTTCACATGCTTCCAATCAAGCTTAGAAATTATAAATGTTTCAGCATGAGGGAAGGAGAAAGTAAGGGTATGACTTCCCTACAAAGTGGAAATCTCAGTATTATTTTTGTAAGTTGTTTTTCTTGTGTTTCATCGAATGATAGATCTAAGACTCTCAATTGAGTATGGTATGTGACTATCAGGAAAAACTGGCCTCTGAGTTATGGTTACAGTCTTTGCATAATAATGGTTTAAAATTGAGGGATGTGTTCCATATCCTGAACACATGTATACCTGTGGCGGATTCATGTTGATAT
Organism: Bubalus kerabau; assembly: GCF_029407905.1. Lineage (NCBI taxonomy): Eukaryota > Metazoa > Chordata > Mammalia > Artiodactyla > Bovidae > Bubalus > Bubalus kerabau. The sequence continues at coordinate 63,385,286 of NC_073624.1, read as the reverse complement.
ATGGCAAAACCAATACAATATTGTAAAGTTAAAAAATAAAATAAAATAAAAGAACAAAAAAAAAATGAGGGATGAGTTTGAGTACCTTTCATCATTATATAAATTTTTGACTTCAGGTAAAACAGAAACGAAAAAAGTGTTCAGGGCCAGAATTGCATGATTTTGTATGATTATTCATATATATTCTAATCAGTACATTCTCCAATATGATAATGCTTAAATAAGCATTTTTAACAAAACCCTCAAGTTTATATATGGTAAAACTTTGCTCTTGTTGCCTTCTTTACTCCTATTGATTAGGCATATCACTTAAAGAGGCAATTAAATGAATCGTGTGTACAAACTATTATCTCAGAATAGTCACAAATATGAGAAAGTTATAACACCCCTTAGCTACTGATTATCAAAAGATCAGCTTAACATCAAGCTTTTATTTAAATATACAACTGACCACAGGAAATGCGGTCATCTTTGGTATCCAGTAATATTTATTTTGCCAGCTACAAATTGGCACTTGCCATGAGTGCTTGCCATCTGCCTCTACAATGGTTAAATCATGTGCTGTGCAGCTGCTGATGTTCAACACCGCCTGAAGGAGTTCAGTGTGGAGAGCAGGAGTGAGGCACTTTGTGCTCTGGGAAAACTGGCAGGACAGGCCTTCAGATAGTTAAACAGTCTCAGGAGCTGATTTTATGAGCCCAATTTTGTGTCTCCTCATATCAACAAAAACACTAAAATTCTTCACGGTGACGATTGTTTCTCATAACTAGCAGACTTTTCATGAGACGAGCAGAAACTTTCTACAAAAAGAAATGTGCTTGAATACATGTACTCCCTTTTTACCAAATCACATATATACTGTCCTTCCCCTATACCTCTTTAGATCTGTTTCTCACAGATATCTGAGGTCTGTCTCCCAGATTGCAATCCTCATATTGCCCCAATAAAATTTAACTTGCAACTCTCACGTTGTGTATTGTTTTTAATTGATAATTTCTCCAGGCATTTAAAAAGAATTGTTATGATACATATGTTAATTTTAGAGTTCCCCAAAAAGTGGAGGCTATTTCATAGTTTTCCCTAATAGCTTTCATAGTTTCCTTCATTATAATAGTCTTTGAGTTGATAAATTATACAGCACAGAAAATGTTAAACTCAGTAATGAGAAAAGTTATTTGATTTCTCAAGAAAGTGTAATTACATCATTCTTTTAAGTTGTACTGTTTTTCACATAGTTACTAAATTGGCCACAATATGAAAAGGAGAGTATATGCAATGTTCTAATGAGACTGTCAGATTATGTTTATTGTCCTTGTGTGGTAATAAAAAATAAGGTTAAACATGATACAATATTTACTCAATTATTGAAAAGAGTAATTCTGGTAAAATCACAAAATGCTATTTTCTCTTGCATTTTGAAATTTCACCAGAAGAAAAGTGCATGAGAGAAGGTTTGCAATCTGAATGGAAAAAAATGTGTACGTATATATATGTACACATATGAAGAGTTCAAATTTAAATGGCAAAAATAAAATACACATATGCAAATATCCTTAGTAAACTGCTGACAACAAAAATATAAATGATGAAAATGAATCTAGGGAGGCTGTGTGGATATTAATAAGTTTTGAAAAACCTGGATTTTAATTTAATTGCTCTTCACTCATATGCATCTAATTTATGAAACAGGGACTTTTATATTTTCATTTCCATGAGAAAAACATAGTCTTCTTTGCCATGTCCATGAAGGCTCTCTTGACTTGCTGATTCCTAAGAGTGTAGATAAAGGGGTTCAGCATGGGTGCTACTGAGATATTTAGCACAGCTATTCCCTTGCTCAAAGAGACCCTGTCTTTTGCAGATGGATTCACATACATGAAAATGCAGCTGCCATAAGAGATGGAGATGACAATCATGTGGGACGAACACGTGGAAAAGTTCTTTTTCCTCTGAGTGGTAGAAGGGATCCTCAAAATTGTTCTGATGACATATGTGTAGGACAGAATTATTAATGCTAAAGTGAACAACACAATAAACACAGCACAGGAAAACCCCAGTATCCATAGGAATTTGGTGTCTGAACAAGAAAGGTATAATAAAGGGAAATAATCACAAGTAAAATGGTTGATAACATTGGACTTACAGTAATCAAGCTGTATGCAGAACATGAGTAATGGGAATATAATTAATAATGAAGTCAGCCAAGAGGCCAAGACAAGCAGTGTGCAGACTCTGTGATTCATGATGGTCAAGTAATGCAGGGGTTTGCAGATGGCAATGTAGCGGTCATAGGACATGGCAACCAGAAGGTAAATCTCAGTGACTCCCAAGAAAATGAAAAAAAAAACAAAAAAAAAACTGAGTCATACAATCATTAAAAGAGATGGTTTTATCTCCTGTAATAATGGTGGCCAGGAACTTGGGAATAGTGACAGTTGTGAATGAAACTTCCAATATGGAGAAAATCCTGAGGAAGAAATATATGGGGGTCTGTAGGTGGATATCCAGCAGGGTCAGGGTGATAATGGTCAAGTTCCCAGTGATGCTGAGCATGTAGGTGATGAGCAGAAAGACAAAGATCACAACCTGAAGTTGTGGGTCGTCCGACAGTCTCAGGAGGATAAATTCTCTTATTTCTGTGTTGTTTCTCATTTTACTTCTTCTTTTAAGTAACCTTCAGGAGAAAACACAAAGGGAAGACACAGAAAAGGGGATTATCCATGTATAACAATGGGATTTGTCTCTGAAAGTAAACTTACTATGCCATGCTAACATAATTCAGGAGATTTTAAAAAACAAGTTAAAAAGAATAGGTAACTTACTTTAAAGTAAGTTTTTACCATATGCCAGTATGTGTGTTTCACATAGAATATTTCTTTATCAAATCCCTGTTTTACAGGTTGCAATCAGAGTAGAAATAATTTTTAAAAATCTTATCCAAATCACATACCTGAATTGAAAAAGGAGGGATTATCACCTAGATCTTTCTAAAACCTAGGAAATACAGAAAAATAAATGCTACCTGTTGACTTGTAAAATGCCCCATCCCCCACTCTTAGAGGATTCCCTCCTGTTGGGAAAGACTTCTTCTTTTTTCAAGCCCCATAAAATCACCCTATCCTAGTTTGTGTCAGCTGGTTCCTTGTATTGTTATTCTCTACTGTAATATAGAAAACCTAAATGTGTCAGGAAAAAGTCAACCAGTGAATATGTCTCCAAAATAAAAGTCATTGGAATGAAATCTTTAATAACATGACAGATTTCTAAGTTTTCACTCAGACTCATATTACCTTCCCAACCTCATACTCCTTTTCTGAGGCCCCAGATATCTGAGGAATGCAGATAATGGATTTGCTTCAGCAGTCTTTTCAGATATTAGACAGTCAAGAGAGGAGGCAGAGTGGACGTTTGGTAGATTGCATCTGTGTTATGAGTTAAGGAAACCAAAATGTGTTGTTCAGTCTCCAAATCGTGTCCGACTTGTTGTGACCCTGTGGATTGCAGCACGGCAGACTTCTCTGTCCCTCACTATCTCCCAGATTTGCTCAAGTTCATGTCTATTGCATCGGTGATGTCATCCATGCCATCATGCCATGGTGATGCCATTCCTCTGACGTCCTCTTCTTCTGTCCTCAATCTTTCCCAGCATCATAGTCTTTTCCAATGAGTCAGCTGTTGGCATCAACTGGCCAAATTATTGAAGCTTTCAGTAGATAGCAGAAACGGAGCTTCTCTGCTACATCAGTTAGCTCAGTTCAGTTCAGTTGCTCAGGCCAGTCCGACTCTTTGCGACCCCATGAATCGCAGCAGGCCAGGCCTCCCTGTCCATCACCAACTCCTGGAGTTCACACAAAATCATGTCCATCAAGTCGGTGATGCCATCCAGCCATCTCATCCTTTGTTGTCCCCTTCTCCTCCTGCCCCCTATCCCTCCCAGCATCAGAAAACCACAGCCTTGACTAGATGGAACTAGTGTCAATCAACTTTGTTGATTCCAATGCAGCTCTGCTACATACGAAATCCCAAACCAGAATTAGGTCATCTACGAATGGTTTGGCACCAGGTTCCCTACAAATGGGGGCGCCGTGATGGGTGAAGGAGTGACTACCTTTCTGGCTGCACCCAGTCCCAGGATGAAAGGCTCTCTGCACCTGACCCTGGTCCCAAAGAACAAGGTGGCGCTCCCTTAGGGACCCCAGGGAGTCCTGCCAGGAAGGATGTTGAGGGACCAGCTATCCAAGGCCAATCAAGGCTCCTGTGATGCTAACATATCATTCTGCATGGGCAGGACTCTCACTTAGAGGTATTCAGTCATAATCCCACAGATGGTTGCTTTGCTCCATTGGCTCTTCAGCTAAGCTCTCAACCAAAGTATATGAATATCTGAAAACAAACATTACCTTCCAGAGAATATTTTTTCTTCAAAATTTATGCCATCTAAATGTTACTAGTATTTTCTGTCCATTTCTGTTTCTCAGAAGTGTCCAACACTTTGCAGCCTCATTGACTGTAGCCCACCAGGCTCCTCTGCCCACAGAATTTTCCAGGCAAGAATACTGGAGTGCGGGTGCCATCTTCTACTTCAGGGGATCTTCTCCATCCAAGTATTGAACCCAAGTCTCTTGCAAATCTTGCATTGGCAAACAGATTATTTACCAACTGTGCCACCTGGGAAGCATCTACATTAATCTTCTCTTAATAGAATCTCTATTTTGTCAGTATATTAGTATAAACATGAAATAGCAATGAAAACCTTTATTTTTTCATTCAAATTAACAGTAATAATAATGAATTTATGTTAAAAGGAAGCTGAGTTCCCTCAATAAATTCAGGCAACCCAGAATTTGATACATATTTACAAATATAAAAGTCATTGTTCTCAGTTAACAAAACTCATCTGTAATTAACAACTGTGTCTAAGAGTCATACATGACTGAGCGACTGAACTGAACTGAACTGATGACTCTGATGTGTAAACCACTTCTGGAATGTGAGGTGTTAACTATTCCTGGGATGGTTTTGGTAAAGTAATGAAGAATATATCCAAATTTGTAAGACATCATTTCCGAGTTTTGTTTTTTTTTTTTTTTCCTTACAACTCATTCAAGCTTTTTTTCCCTTAGTCCCATGGAACTTAGGATAACAAGTTACATATTCCTTTCTGTCCCTTCCTTTGTAATGAATTCTAGTGTCTTGGATAAGGGCTTCCCAGGTGGCACTGGTGTTAAAGTACACGCCTGCCAATTCAGGAGACATAAGAGATGTGGGTTCCATCTTTAGGTTGGGAAGATGCCCTGGAGGAGGGCATGGCAATCCACTCCAGTATTCAGCCTGGAGAATCCCCATGTACAAAGGAGCCTGGCAGGCTACAGTCCATAGGGTCTCAAAGAGTCAGACACGACTGAAGTGACTTAGCAACAGTGTCTTGGATCTCATTGTCGAAACAGGCATGTGGCTCATTGAAAGTGAAAATTAACCTATATGATAAACAAATGCTGTCCATTGTGTTAAATAAGATAACTGGAAGTGATTTTCAGGACACACATGCTATTCCATAGTAAAGTGTAAGCATGGCTTCTTTGAGAAAAGATCACTAGCATTGCCCAAATTCACCAATTTAAAAAAGTGACAATATTTAAATGTCTATTAAAGATTACATTCCTTATTTTATATAAATTGTGAGACACGAGTGGGAAGCTCTCTAAATTCCACAATATAATTGGAAACAAATTAGCTTCTCACATTCTCTATGTGTACTGAATTTTCTCTTCATAACTTTAAGACTCCTAAGGAAATCATAAGTAATTCTATGAATACATATATCCTCAAGGCAGTTTGCACCCTTTGCATATGACATAGTATTCCACTTCTTTATCTTTTCCTTTCGCTTGAGGATCTTTTTCCTGGTGTTAGGTTTATAAGCTAGAATAACTTGTCACAGAAGGAAACAGAATATTTATTAAATTTGATATATTGGGTAATTTTTTATAGAATGATTCATTCCACTCCTGATTGTGTTTGCTGACATCTAATACCATGGAAAAACATCATCGTAACTGTAAGGGGAAAAAATAAAAACAACTCATAAGAGTCAATTTAGATTATTTTCAGATTATTACTTTATGACTGCCTTTGCTAGTCCTACAATTAGTTCAGAGTCCTGTTTCTCTCAGTCCTCTAATTAAAAAAAAAAAAAAAAAGTCCTTGATTCTTTCTTAATGGAAAAGGGAAATCAAATCAAAGCACCAATAAGTATGAATAGGAATAATGAGGGGAAAACTGTGAAGACCTAAGTCACTCTCAAAATCTGTATAATTTCCTAGAAATGTTGCTTCTCCCCTAATTGTCTCAGTTTTAACTATTATCTATGTCTGAAGATAATTTTTAACTTAAAAGGAAATAAATTCTTATAAAAATATGGCATCAGGACTTAACTTTAGTTAAAAACGTGTGAGACTATTAGGGATTTGTATTCCAAGAGAAATTATTAAAAATACAACTCTCTGAGTTAAAGGTTTCTTTTCCACTATGAACATGACTATAATATTTCAAGGAATTATTATGAGGGCTAATTTAATTAAAAGAAAAGTGAAATTATATAAAAATTTTAAAGCATGCATTCCCAGAGTAAATACTATTTTTATTATTATTCCTAAAAGTAAAATCAATTATTACCTTTGAGGAAGATGATCCCAATAAAAAAATTAATAACCATTTTTGAGGAAACTCATTGAGAGACAATGCTAAGATTTATGCAGTTATCGAACACCTCAGATATGCAGATGACACCACCCTTATGGCAGAAAGTGAAGAGGAACTAAAAAGCCTCTTGATGAAAGTGAAAATGGAGAGTGAAAAAGTTGGCTTAAAGCTCAACATTCAGAAAACAAAAATCATGGAATCCGGTCCCATCACGTCATGGGAAATAGATGGGGAAACAGTGGAAACAGTGTCAGACTATATTTTTCTGGGCTCCAAAATCACTGCAGATGGTGACTGCAGCCATGAAATTAAAAGACGCTTATTCCTTGGAAGAAAAGTTATGACCAACCTAGATAGCATATTCAAAAGCAGAGACATTACTTTGCCAACAAAGGCTATGGTTTTTCCTGTGGTCATGTATGGATGTGAGAGTTGGACTGTGAAGAAGGCTGAGCACCAAAGAATTGATGCTTTTGAACTGTGGTGTTGGAGAAGACTCTTGAGAGTCCCTTGGACTGCAAGGAGATCCAACCAGTCCATTCTGAAGGAGATCAGCCCTGGGATTTCTTTGGAAGGAATGATGCTAAAGCTGAAACTCCAGTACTTTGGCCACCTCATGTGAAGAGTTGACTCATTGGAAAAGACTCTGATTCTGGGAGGGATTGGGGGCAGGAAGGGAAGGGGACGACAGAGGATGAGATGGCTGGATGGCATCACTGACTCAATGGACGTGAGTCTGAGTGAACTCCAGGAGTTGGTGATGGACAGGTAGGCCTGGCGTGCTGCGATTCATGGGGTCACAAAGAGTCGGACACGACTGAGAGACTGATCTGATCTGATCTGATCTGAATAGACTCATTGCAATAGCTTTGTGTAATGTTTGAATAACCTAACAATGAGAGGCTAAATATTAAACAAAATCATATAGCTAGTAAGTGGTCAAATTGGTATTCTAAATTCTTTCTGCTTGAACCGAAGCATGTGTTATTTATCAAACATATATTCAATGAGGAGGACCAAACTCAAAGAGTAATTTTCTAACAATGAGTAAATAATTAATAAGACAAACAGAAAATATTAATGTGCTCATTCTTCATAACCCTTGATATTTACAGAAAGAAAGGCAACTCCTAATTATTCATCTCCATGTAATGAAAAGTTAAACTAAGAATGTATATATCAATGCTAATAAAAAGTTGTCATTGGCTTTTACTTTACAGTCTTACCTCTTTTTGTACAAATGCATCACTTCAGGTGACTGAAGCTATTTTAATAACTTGGTCACTATTTCAATTTTAGGATAAGATATCAAACATTTCTAAGAATGCTCTATCTCAACACATTTTGAATTACCTTATTTCTATGTATAAATTTCCCTGATACATGTTACATGGAAGCCCTGGGAGCAAACACAGTGAAGGGAAGCAAGATATGGAGTTACTGTGGTCCTTTCTGGATGTGATTTCTCTATGAATTTTAACCTGCATGAGGCAATTGCTTTACCCAGCATATGGCCAAGGCTCGTGGGAAATACTCCAGCGAATCAAATGTGACAACAGGGCCAAGAGGAAATACACTAAGGATTATAAACATATTATCAACATTTATATCACTACTGAAATAGAAAACTTTGCAGATAATATCCAAACAGATAGAAAAGCATGAGAACTAAGGCAGAAGCATATGGATTATTTTGCTTACTATCTATGTGAATATATCTAAATGTACGGGATTTTGGAAGGGATTTCCTGAATATCCCAAATCACCATTTCTCTGAAGAATAGACCTTTTCCCCCTTGCTGACCAAAATACTGTGATGAATGAATCTTATGAGTAAACATTACATTTTCCTTTATTATGTGATAAAATGTCTCTATAAAGTTGCTCTCTGTGCTACTAAATAAAAAAAATTAAAAATCAAATAGAGCACAATAAAAACAAGAATGAGAAAAAATATCATACTCAGTGAATTCCAATGAAATTTATGAGAAATTTTGGATTAAATACACTTTAAACTATTCAAACTCTTCAAAAAAACTTTTCAGGTTATTTTTCCATAATAGTGATACTAATCGTTGAGAAAGATCTACCAGAGGTCCTGTTTTCATCTGATTGATTGTCAGTGTTCCAGTAATTACTGAAAGCATAAAATCTATTTTATAAGAATTTACAACTCAAATTCCTTTTAATCTAATTTTAGAAAGGACAGAAAATTAAATAAGCCTCATCTATTGACTCAATCACTGTTATTCATTAAGCAAACATTTATTGAGATTCTTCTAGCTTTAGGTACTATAGGAGCACTAGGGACACTACAGGATCAAAATAGATATGACTCAAACTATAATCAGCTTACCAGGGAATCTCCAAACACAAATATAGAAGATACTGTCGTGGTCTGTGCACAGGTTGGAAAAGAATTTCCAGACATATAGAATAAGAGGGAAATAAAGTTTATTAGAGTGGGAGATGCTGATAAGAAGAGATACTACACTTGATCTTAGCCAAAAGGCTGAGAAGCAATAGACTTAGGGACATAGGGAGAGGGGAGGAGAGGGTTAGATGTATGGAAAGAGTAACATGGAAACTTACATTACCATATGTAAAATAGATAGTCAAGGGGAATTTGCTGTATGGCTCAGGAAATTCAAACAGGGGATCTGCATCAACAGGGGTGGGATTGGAAGGGAGTTGAGAGGGAGGTTCAAAAGGGAGGGGATATATGTATAGCTATGGCTGATTCATGTTGAGCTTTGACAGAAAACAGCAAAATTCTGTAAAGCAATTACCCTTCAATAAAAGAATAAATAATTTTTTTAAAAAAAGAAGGAAAAAAAGAATGAGAGATGCTGTTAGAACAGTGAGTCTGCTCAAGGGAGAACCAACGTTGAACAGTCCTTAGTCCACTTTTATACCCAGGGTACAAGTACAAGGAATGGGATAGGTGTCTTGCGGGTCACTTGCTGATTGAATGAGGCATGCATACTGGGTAGGGAAGAGTAAGGCAAATACCTTCCTTGTTTGGGGTAGGAGGGGAGACAGGTTATACTGCTCAGTAGGACCTGAAATCTGTTAATAGTTATGACATGGGTGAGGGAAGGACCATATGTGTCTGCTTTTTCCATTCCTGCATTCCAAGACCCTCCTTGGTTTTATCTGCTTTTTAGTCCCTGGGCCACCACATTCCTCCCTTCCTTTATTTTTAGGGCCAATTCTTTGGTCCCTGTTGATACCCTGTTCATGTCTAACTATCTACCAATTTCCCTTCTTAGGCATTTGGGAACTGAGTCTCAGGAGAAGAGGAACGATGACCACTCTGGCTTCTTCAGGCTGTACAGGGGTGTCATGGAACTCTGGGTTCCCTTTGCCTGCTTCTTTGTCAGGGTGCATTTATGGAGGGAGATGAGAGTCCATGGAATGATAAGGTGATTTGTTTCAGCATTGTCTTTGGGTTGGTCAGAGGATAGTCTTGTTGTACTACCACTTGGAGATTTGTTGTATTCTAGAAGAAACAAACTTAACAAAAAAGTTAAAGGTACATGGCCCAAAGATTAAAAGAAGTAGGAAAGCTGCTCAGGGGCTAGCCAGGAGAACCAGGGCCAGACATTGGTTCGTGACATTAGTGTTTCTCTAGGTACAAGAAGATGCAAGAATTTGGGCTCATAAAATCTTTACCTGAAAACATCTGACTATCTGAAGGCCAGTTCTTCTGGGCTTTTCCCAGGGCACAGAGTGCCTTATTTCTGATCTCCGTCCTGAGCTCCTTTTAAGGGGTGTTGAAGGTCAGCAGCTTGCAGTGGTCATGATATAATCTTTGTAGAGACAGCTGGCAAGTGCCAACTCCCAGTCCGCAGGGTCCACATATTTGACCATGCTTTGGGTGCATTTCATGCCCATTGTGCCCCGCAGTGCTGGGAAGGCTCATTCCAGGTCCGGTGAAGATTCCATTGATTGGCCACTCAGGGTGCTGTTATTGGACCAGGTCTTGTGAGCAGCAAAAGTCTCTGGACCATTCCTGTCTTACTAGCCTCTTGGTCCAGGAATATAGTCCCTCTTGTTGCTTCTTCCCATATCTAGAGTTACATTATTACAATCATTGATCTCATGGAAGTGCTTATCAGCATTTTATCACAGGCTCAGTCACACATTTATTAACATAAGAAACAATCTTCTGATACAAGAGACATAGAAGATAGTACATTTAACAGCTGTTAATGAAGTCACAAGCAAGAATTAAGTAAAGAACTTTCATTAGGTACAGCCCAGCATACCCTGGGTCATCTGACTTGGTTAAATGACTATAGACAGGTGTGACTCTCCTCGTTGTACATCAAAAGGTTGGCTATTGAGATAAGCTTAAGAAACAAACTTAGAGTGTCCTTTTTAATAACTTAATTAAACCTTTATCAATATAACATAACAGTAAGGAACTATCTCAGGAGTGAGTCATAGTAAACACAGACCTTAATTAACAAAACTAGAACTTAATATTAAGTGAAATACATTTTTTTTTTTTTTTTTTTTTTGTCATTGTGAGGGCATTAACCCTGTAGCCAGGGAAGGCTTTAACCCATCAAATAAAAATGAGGTTTGTCAGGGAGCATGAAAAATCCAAGCTGCCATCTTGGATTTCCTATAGCCCTGACTCTTTGATATACAGCTATTGTTAACCCATTTTTAATTGTCTGATTTAGGAGTAGACTATTGCCATGTTTTAAGGACATCAAATAGCAAAAGTCTAACAGTGAAGGGTTATTTCTTATAGAAGCAGAATGAGCTTTTACATGTACCATAATCTTTAATAATTCTTATTTACTTTACAAAAGTAACCAAAGATTTAAAAAACAAATAAAATATTTAAAGGCAAAGACATTTATAATCTGTTATTGAAAGCTTCATTCTAAGAAAACTTTGTTCTCTTAACATAGAGAATTGGCTAAATTCCAGCCTGTTACCAGTTTACCAGATAACAAACAAACAAAAGTTTTTATTGGTTAATCTTACAAAAGTCTTTCCATAAATCTTGAAATAGCTGTATTCTTGCAAAGGCATCACAGTGAAACCATAGAAGGCATGTTAAAAATCTGATTAAAATGCAATTGACAAAGTAGCCTGGCCATTGCTGTGATATGTAACACTAATATGATAACTAGAATTATAATTGAGCACATTTTTATCAGGGCATATCAGATCTATATGAATTCCACATTATTTTAGGATATATATATATATATATATATATAAATCAACCATATTGTATGACCTGAGAAGATTTATCATCCCTTCAACAATACTTCCCATGTAACCTAAATGTCTAATGAACCCAGGTGGTTTAATAGCTCTTTGGGTTGTCTCAGGGGCCCTCTGAAGCATCCCAAAGTCATGCTCATAAAATATGTGAGATGCCCCCAAATCTCTTGGTGGACTTGATCATGATGAAGTCCTGAATAAGTCCAACTCCAAAATACTGGAATGGCAGTTGAACCGCCACTTGGTGTAGGTAAAAACACCAAGTTACAAGGGAAAAGAAGAAACAGAAAATAACCCAATCAAATAAAATAAACCTCAAAAATTTTACCCTAAACAAATGGAGGTTTTTAAACATTTGACAAAGACCTCAAAATAACCGTCATAAATATTATCACTAAATTCAGGAAAGTGGCAGTGTTTTAGTTTTATTGAATTTATTCTGAATTATTTGAATGAATTTTTTTCCAAAATAATAGAGAACATGTGAATTATATACAAATTACATGATATCATGATCAATATTTACCTTCAAAACATGTATTGAATTTCACAAAATAAATATATTGACATTAAAAGTCTGATGCATGAGTACGTATCTCTTTGGACTGAATTTAGCGTATGCTGACTAAAAAAATATAGTCACAACCTGAAAGAAGAGAGCTATTTTATTTGATGGGAATGTTTAGGACTCTGAGCCCAGAAAACAGCATCTCAGTAGCTCTGAGAGAAAACTGCTTCAAGAAGACAGGAGAGGAAGTCAGACTATATACAAGTTTGCAACAAATAGAGCAGGCAGTCTGAACACCAAAGATCAGGTATCAAATTAAGGAATTTAACATTCTAGGTATGGGAAGACGCAAGCCTCTATGTCCACTGAATTAATTCCTTTCATAAACACCTCAGCTGCTACTGCTACTGCTAAGTTGATTCAGTCGTGTCCGACTCTGTGTGACCCCATAGATGGCAGTCCACCAGGCTCCCCCGTCCCTGGGATTCTCCAGGCAAGAACACTGGAGTGGGTTGCCATTTCCTTCTCAGCTATCTGGGGCCAAATCTGGTTCCCTTGTTCACCTTAGAGAGTTGCAAGTAGCTACTTCTTGCATCACCCCCAGGTACTCAGCAATCACCATGAGGGAATGAGACTCTACTGGATCTCAGTTTTGGGAGCTCACATTCACATTTGGAGACCAGAAATTGCTGATGGCTGTGACGTTTCTTGTTTGTTGATATAACAGAGATATTTTCATTTCACACATAATATCACACAGAATATATAGATTCTTTAAACCATAGGAAATATTAATGTTCATCTTGAAAATACACAGGAAATTACACACTTATTTTGAAACTCTATATTTGAAGTACAAAGTGGTATCATAGGATCTTTTCAGGGACTGATGAAGAGAATTAAAACCATCTTTCACATTGTGCTATGTCTTAAAGAAATACATTTCATTTTTACAAAAGTTCTGCATGAGAAATAACCTTATTATATTTTTAAATGTCAAAAAATAATACACTGGAGAAACAGGAATGGAGTAGAAGCAGCAGACTGGGAAAATAATATATTAACTGTCAGGTGGCATGTTAAGAGACTATAAAGACCAACCATAGTTATACAGACTTTAAGGGACTTCAGGAATTAACCAAACTGCCCTTTAAAGTTGACCAAAAAAATCATTTATTGGCAGAAAAGACTGCTTTATAGACCATGTCTTTGAAGGCTTGTTTTACTTGCTGGTTTCTCAGGGTGTAGATGAAGGGGTTCAGCATGGGGGCCACAGAGGTATTGAGAATAGCTACTCCTTTTGTCAATGATGCCTTTTCTTTGGCTGAGGGATTAGCATACATGAATATACAGCTTCCATATGAGATGGAGATAACAATCATGTGAGAGGAACAAGTGGAGAAGGCCTTTTTTCTCTGACTGGCTGATAAGATTCTCAGAATAGTCCTGATAACGTACATATATGACAAAATCACTAAGGCCAAAGTGAATAGCAAGGTAACCAAAGGAAAGTAAAAACCAATTATTTCTAGGAACCGTGTATCTGAACAAGACAATTGTAAAAGGGGGAAATAGTCACATGCAAAGTGATCAATGACTTTGGAAGCACAGTAATCCAGCTGGGGAGAAGCATAAGGGGTGGGAAAATGGTCAGAAACCCACCAAGCCAAGCACAGAGCATAAGCAGGCTGCAGAGTTTCCTGCTCATGATGGTTGTGTAATGCAGGGGCTTGGAGATGGCAACATAACGGTCATAGGACATGGCGGTTAGAATGTAAAATTCAGTCACCCCCATGAAAATAAAGAAAAATAGTTGGGCTGCACAATTGTTGTAAGAAATAGTCTTGTCTTTGGTAATAATTGCCCCCAGAAATCTAAGGATGCACACAGTAGTAAAGGAGATTTCTAAGAAAGAGAAGTTTCAGAGGAAGAAATACATTGGTGTCTGGAGATGGGAGTCCACCCAGGTTAGGGTGATGATGGTCAGGTTTCCAGTGACACTTAATACATATGTGATTAATAAAAAGAGAAAAATCACAAGCTAAAGCTCAGGATCATCAGAAAGGCCTAGAAGGACAAACTCTGTGATCACTGTGTGGTTCATTTCTTTCTCTTTTTCCCCTCATTTTTCTTCTTTTAAATATATTTAGATAGAAAGTGTATTAAAAGGAATAGATGAAAAATATAATTCATGATGACCAGCATCATCATCATTTCTAAAGCATTCTATCTAATTCATGCCCATATTGTTTTCGTTTAACACCTTATTTACAATTTTTCTTAAAACGTACTTGTGGGTCATGTTTTATATAATAGTTCTCTTATTCTAAATCTAATAGGAGAAGTTAGGAAATCTTTATACAAGTCATATTATTCAGAGATGATAAATGAATTTGATACTTTTTGCTTTGTCTAGTTTATGCAAGTCCTTGCAGTTTTGTTGGGATAATCCTATAAAACATACATCATTTTTTGTCGGGTATCAGAAAACACTGCCACCTAAAAGAGAAGTAGATGATCTTAATTCCATCATAAGATATAAATGAAACTTAAAAGAATAAAGTAACAACACCTTTTATGAAACAAGAAATCAAATCATGATTTTCTTAGCAAATAAAATAAACCTTAAAATATTTAATGATTAATAATTTAATTACCAGTTTTATTTTTATATTGGGGTTTATGAATGTAATTATCAACATGAATAGGCTATAAGTATTAGATATTATTTGCAAGAAAATATAATTATTTTATATATTAAATATCATTCACTTAATGGTTTATCTGATAATTCCTTTGAAATCATTAATGTTTGACATTCTCTAAGATTTTCTATGAATATATGTATAGAAACTTTATATATATACAAGACTGTGTATATTTTTGAGCTTAAAAAAATATGCAGTATTTATCAATTTTTTATTTTGCATTGGAGCACGAACTGAAAAATAACTACTTGCCTCAGATAGTAGCAGCTCTATTACCCAGACTTCAGCCCAGTACATTTTCCATTTGAACATCGTTGCTTCTCAGCTATTAAACTTTATGAACAACTGTTTTAGTCCCTTGGACTTCTACCCCACATTTATCTTTTACATGAGGTGACTAATCCAAAAGGATATTCCAGAAATGTAGAGGAAAACCTCTCCTATTAATCCAAAGCCATTCAGCTGATTCCCAGCTCCACTGGATGTATCTATCATTCTGTGTATCTGGCTTGCTAAAATCATAATAGCTCCCTTATCTTATTTTAGATATTCACATTTCTGCTGTGAATAATAGAAGATAAATCATTGCTACTCTGCCAGACACTAGTAAACATCACACGAATCAAATTTGATTATTTTTTCTCTATTTTATGATGATTCATGAAAAATAAAAATGGAATATCAAAAACTTAAGAAGATATGGAACTTCTATCATCCTCTTCAATAACGTTGGTCTAGAAGTTTAAAGGAGCAATATTTAAAGTGAGAACTGCAAGTGACATGGCAACGTGGGGTATTATGAGTGTAGAGTCTTAAACTAGGATCTGGCATTTAGTTGCACTAAATGCTCAAATATTCAAGTTTAGCTGTTGTGACCTATGAAGAGAGACCTGTGTTGATCTCCTGGGAACAAAGGCCAGGCGACAGCTGTGCTATGACGTGGAACATCGGGATTTCTGGAAGCTACCATTGGTGTTCTCAGAGCCGCCTGACTCTCTTCTATAGTGAATCTCTCTTGGGAATGTTTATGTTCATCCCACAGAAGAGTTCAATGAGGACTTCTACAAAATAATACTTTTTTCATTTATCCCAATTATTTACTATTTTTGAGTAATAAAATAGATGTGAAATCTTACAAAAATAGCACTCAGTCGACTTTAGTTTTAGTCATATTCTTGGCATATAAAAGTTTTCTACATATACATTTCATTACTTATCCTTAGACTTCATTATTGTTGGAGCTTCAAGGTTCTTTCATAATTCTAAGTTATATAAGAACTGTATTAAATATTAAGAGTAACAAGGGAAAAATATCATACAAGGG
The DNA here is from genome assembly GCF_029407905.1 of Bubalus kerabau. Lineage (NCBI taxonomy): Eukaryota > Metazoa > Chordata > Mammalia > Artiodactyla > Bovidae > Bubalus > Bubalus kerabau. The sequence continues at coordinate 63,368,794 of NC_073624.1, read as the reverse complement.
AACTTCCATCAGGTTATCCACTGACTTTTTAACAGAAACTCTACAAGCCAGAAGGGAATGGCATGATATATTTAAAGTGATGAAAAGAGAAGAACCTACAATCAAGAATACTCTACCCAGCAAGCCTCATTCAGATTTGACGGAGAAATCAAAAGCTTTTCAGATTAGCAAATTTGAAAGAATTCAGCACCACCAAACCAGTTTTACAACAAATGCTAAAGGAACTTCTCTAAGCAGGAAACAAGACAAGGAAAAGACCTACAAAAAATAAACCCAAAACAATTAAGAAAATGATAATAGGATGATACATATTGATTATCACCTTAAATGTAAATGAGTCAAATGCACCAACCAAAAGACATAGACCGACTGGGTGGATGAAAACCTGTGCATGTATGTACTTCCAAATACTATATCTCTCTGCTTAACCTCCCAAACTGTATGGAATCATTTTATATTATTAGGTTAATCATGTTCCCATTATAGCTTTCAATTGCACTGATCTTTAAATGCTCTCTGGCTAATGATTGTGAAAATTGAAAAACATCTTTTACTATTGCGATTATGTAACTATTACTCCTTAATATCACTGGATCATGATTGGTCTACAATAAAATTCTATATCATCAACACTAACATTTAATAGGAAAACCTATAATCACCTTTTAAAATAAAGATGCATATCTGAAATATCTTGGAATTTTTTGAAAAATACAAATGCCCAGGTATTGCTTTTTTCCTCCAAAGCTCCAGATACGTTTCTAAGGAGCAGCCATGTTTAAAAAGGACTGCACCATAGGATGATCTTTTACTTTTATCTAGTTGGTTTCACTTTTTCTATTTCATATTCAGTGTTCCCATCTCATTTAGCTTTTGTTTTCAGATTTCTCCATCTCTTCTACTTTTTTTTTTAATGTCTTTTCTCAAGCTTTTATCAAGCATAGTAGAACAGTTTTCATATACATATATATATATATAAATAGTATTTGTAGGGTGTGTGTATATATATATATATCTGTTAGAAAATTTATGAATTTTTTCCTAAATAAAAAATTTGACATTTTGACTCGACTTCATATTAATAAAATGCTATATTTCTAATTATAAAAATAGATATACAACAAGCAACAAAGTTTTATTATATAACATAGGGTACTATAAACAATATCATGTAATAACCTATAATGGAAAATAATTTGAAAAATAATATATGTGTATGTGTGTAACTGAATTACCTGGCTATGTACCTGAAACACTGTAAGTCAACTATACTTCAATAAAGTATATATGCTAAGAAATTTTAAAAAAGAAATGGAGCTTTATGGTACTCAAGGATGAGATTCTGCAAAGTATTTTAAGATCACTATAGAAAATTATTCTACACTATAAAGTCTTTTAAGCATGTAAAAGACTATGTAAATAATCAATAAAATGTCACAGACCATAACAACGTTTACTGAGCTTAAAAAAAGATTAGAAACTCATATATATATATATATATATAAATTCTTTACACTATTAATAGTACTTCTGATAATAATGAGGAGGAGAAAAAGAAAGTGGAGGGTAGAGATAATTTTTTTTCAGCAATGACTATAGTCTGGGATGACCCAGAGGGATGATATGGGGAGGGAGGTGGGAGAGGGGTTCAGGATTGGGAACACGTGTACACCCGTGGCGGATTCATGTTGATGTATGGCAAAACCAATACAATATTGTAAAGTAATTAGCCACTAATTAAAATCAAAAACAAAACAAAACAAAACAAAACTATAGTCCAGGCCTAAATCCCAGGGATGGGGGAGCCTGGCGGTCTGCCGTCTATGGGGTCGCACAGAGTCAGACACGACTGAAGCGACTTAGCAGCAGCCGCAGCAGCAGCAGACCTATTTTAATTATTTTCTTCATATTGCCTCTTCGAATCCTGCCAACAACTTTATGAGGTACCTGTAATTGTTATTCTCTTGCAGAAATATTTATCTTATCTTTTTCTCTGAAAATATTTTATAAGATTGTTGCCCAATTGGTCAAAGTTTATGGGAAATTTTAAGACAGCAAGTGGGTAGACTATCTATAGTCTATTGGGCAAATTTGGCTCATGAACTATTTTTATTAAAAGCTTTATTAGACATGCTTTAGCCCTTTCATTTACATGTTGTTCATAGCTGCATCCACACTACAGAGGGGGACAGTTAGTTACCTCAAGGACTTACGGTCTACAAATTCTAAATTATTAATATATGACCCCTTTATAGAAAAAGTATGTCTTGACTGGTGATATGGATAATCAAAATGCTCATAGAGATTACAAACATTTATAATAACCACTAAGGAATTTGCATAGTGTTATGTAGAGAGCTGTATTATCTGATAATATCAACATAAACTCTCTCATATCTTTTGCAATAATTTTACAGTTCTTTTAATTACCAGAACTACACCTATCTACAGTCTATGGTATATATATTTTTTGAGTTATTAAGAAGTCACAGTTATCAATCAAGTCTAACTTCAGTATTTTCATGTTTCCAATTAAGCTTAGAAATTATAAATGTCCAGCATGAGGGGAGGAAAAAGTAACTGCATGACTTCCGTACAGTGTGGAAATCGCCTCAGTATGGTTTATGTTATTTTCTGTGTGTTTCAGCAAATGATGTATCTAAGACTCTCAACTGAGTATTGTACAAGAATATCAAAACTTAATTCAATGAATTATGATTACAGTCGTTCTATAATAATGGTTTAAAAGTGTAGGATGAGTTTGAGCACTCTCCATTATTATTTCAGTTTTTGACTTCATGGAAAACAGAAAAAAAAATGTTCAGGGCTAGAATTGTATGATCTTGTACAATTGTTCATATAAATTCTAATCAGCACATTTTCCATATGATATCATACTCTAATGCTTAAAATAAGCATTTTTAACAAGACAATCTAAGTTTTGTGTATAGTAAAACTTTGATACTGTTAGTTTCTCTAATACTGATTAGGCATATCACTTAAAGAGACAATTAAAAGAATTGTATGTATAAGCTATTATCTCAAAATAGCCACAGATATGAGAAAGTTATTAAAAAAAAACTTAGTTATTGATTATCAAAAGACGAGCTTAACATCAAGCATTTATTTAAATATACAACTGACCATAGCAAATGTAGTCATATTTGGTATCCAGCAACTACAAATTGGCAGTTGGCATGGGTACTTGCCATATAACCTCTAAAAGGATTAAATCATGTGCTGCTGCAACTGCTGACCTTCAACACTCCCTGAAGGAGTGAGGGTAGAGAGAAGAAATGAGGTACCCTCTGCTCCAGGAAAACTGCCAAGACAGGTCTTCAGATAGTTAGATACACTCAGGAGCTGATTTTATGAGCCCAATTCTTGTATCTCCTCATATCTAGAAAAATACTAAATTCTTGATGGTGCAAATTGTTTCTCATGACTGGCAGAAGCTTCATAAGACCAGCAGAAATTCTAAAATAAATGTGTGCTTAATTGTATATCAAAATCACATATACACTATCTTTCCCCCGTACCTCTTTGGAACAGTTTCTCAGAGTTATTTGAGGCACTGTCTCCTGGGTTGCTCATATTGCCCACCTAAAAACTTAACACACAGCTCTCAAGTTTTTAAGTTGCCAGTTTCTTCAGGCTACTTAAAAGAATAGTTATTGTATATATGTTAATATTGGCATTTCCCCAAAGCAGGGTCTGCATCATAATTTTCCCTAAGCAACTATTCATTATAATAGTTTTTTGAATTGAAGAATAATATAGTGATGTTTGAATGGCATCATCGACTCAATGGACATGAGTTTGAACAAATTCCAGGAGATAGTAAGGAACAGGGAAACCTGGGTGCAGTCTGCAGTCCATGGGGTCGCAAAGAGTTGGGCATGACTGAGCGACTGAACAATAGCACAGAAAATGTTAAACTCCATAATGGGAAACTTTTTTTGATTTCTCAAGAAAATGTAATTACATTTTTCTTTTAGTTGTACTGTTTTTCACATAGTTACAAAGTAGGCCACAGTATGAAAAGGAGGGTGTGTGCAAGATTCTAATAAGACTGTCGGATTATGTTTATAGTCTCTGTGTAGTAAATTAAAAATAAGATTAAATATGATTTAATATGCATTTAATTTCTAGAAAACTTGATTTCTGGTGAGATTGTAAAACACTATTCTCTCTTGTGAGCAACTGTTCTGCCTCTTTCTGATTTTAATTTTCTAAAAATTAGTGTGAAATAATGAAATTAATTTATATTTAAAAAAGACCTAATTTCTCTATTACCATAAAAACAATGTTTCAAAGAAGGAAATAAAATCACTCCCATAGTTACCGACTAGAAAAACCAGCCCTAAAGGAAGAAAAGTACATGAGAGAAGGATTGCAAATTTAATGGAAAAAAACTGTATACTGTATAAGCATATATTTGTGTATATGATGTGTGTATATATATATATATATATATATGAAGAATTCAAGTTTGAATGGCAAAAAGAAAATATACATATGCAAATATCCTTGATAAACTGCTGGCAATAAAAATATGAATGATTAAAAATGAATCTGTAAATTTTAAAAATAAAATAAAATAAAAAAAATAAAGTCCCTCTAATGGTGAAAAAAAAAAATGTATCTAAGGAGGCTGTGTGGATATTAAGAGATTTTGAGATTCCTAGATTTTCATTTAATTGTTTTTCATTCATATGGGTGTAATTCATAAAACAGGACTTTTATTTTTCATTTACTTGAGAAAAATACAGTCTTCCTTGCTGTGTCCATGAAGGCTCGCTTGACTTGCTGATTCCTTAGGGTATAGATAAAGGGTTCAGCATGGTAGCTATGGAGGTGTTTAGCACAGCTACTCCCTTGCTCGAAGACACCCTGTCCTTTGCTGATGGATTCATATACATGAAAATGCAGCTGCCATAAGAGATGGAGATGACAATCATGGGGGAAGAACAGGTGGAAAAGGCCTTTGTCCTCTGAGTGGTAGAAGGGATCCTCAAAATTGTTCTGATGATATATGTGTAGGACAGAATTATTAATGCTAAAGTGAACAAGAGAATAAACACAGCACAGGAAAACCCTACTATCTCTAGAAATTTGGTGTCTGTACAAGAAAGGTATAATAAGGGGAAATAATCACAACTAAAATGGTCAATAACATTGGACTTACAGTAATCAAGCTGTAGGAAGAGCATTACTAATGGGAATATGATTAAGAATGAAGCCAGCCAAGAGGCCAAGACAAGCAGTGTGCAGACTTTGTGATTCATAATGGTCAAGTAATGCAGCGGTTTGCAGATGGCAATGTAACGGTCATAGGACATGGCAGCCAGAGGATAAAACTCAGTGACTCCCAAGAAAAGGAAAAAAAATAACTGAGCCATACAATCATTAAAAGGAATGGTTTTATCTCCTGTAATAATGGTGGCCAAGAACCTGGGTATACTGACAGTTGTGAATGAAACTTCTAATAGGGAGAAATTTCTGAGGAAGAAATACATGGGGGTTTGGAGGTGGGCATCCAGCAGGGTCAGGGTGATAATGGTCAAGTTCCCAGTGATGCTGAGCATGTACTTGATGAGCAGAAAGATAAAGCTCACAACCTGAAGTTGTGGGTCATCTGACAGTCCCAGCAGGATAAACTCTGTTATTTCTGTGTAGTTTCTAATTTTTTCTTCTTCTTCTTTTGAGTAACCTTCAGGAGAAAACACAAACAGAAGACACAGAAAAGGGGATTATCCATGTATAGCACTGGGATTTGGCTCTGAAAGGAAGCCTACTATGCCCTGCTAACATAATTCAGGAGATTGTTTAAAAGTTAATGAAATAGATAACTTGTTTTGAAGTAAGTTTCTACTACATGTCAGATTTGTGATTCACAAAGAATGTTACTTTATAAAATCCCTAGTTTACAAATTGGCATCAGGCTAAAAATATTTTAAAAAATCTTATACAAACAACATATCCTTCACATGAAAAGCAAGGATTATAATCTATGTTTTTCTCAAACCTGGGAAATACAGGAGGAGAAAAGCTACCTCTTGACTCTTTAAAAGTGTCTCCACAGGATCCCCTCCTATTGGAGTACTGTCTTTTCTTCAACCTCAGTAAATCATCCTATCCTAATGTCTGTCATCTAGTTTCTCATATAATGATTGTTTCCTAGTGTAATATAGAAAAGCCAAATGTGTCAGGAAAAAGGCCATTCAGTTCATATGCTTTCAAAAGGCAAATCATGGAAGATAAATCTTGAGCTTCATGCCAGATTTCTTAAGTTTTGAGTCAGACTCACACTCACCTTCTCAACCTCCTACTCATCTGAAGCCCCAGATAATGGAATAAAGGAATCCAGGTCATGTATCTGTTTTGGTGGTCTTCTCAGATATTAGATAGTCAAGAGTAGAAAGGAGGCAGAGTGGCCATTAAGTATATTGGATCTGTGTCATGAGCTAAGGAAACCAAAGTATGTCAATATTTAAAATAAAACATTACCTTCTGGAGAACATTTTTTTTTTCTTCCAACCTCTCTTTCTACATACTATTAGCATTCTCTCTCTATCTATATGTGTATATTCTGATTTTTACATTATATTTTTATTTTATATACATTAATATTCCCTTAATATAAGTTCTATTTTGTCAGGCTACTAGTATAGTCCATGAAAGAGCAATGAAGTCTTTATTTTGTCATCATAACTAACAGCAGAAATCACTTAACCAGTTAATTTCAATATCTGCCTCATTAACTACAGTACAGTCTTTGGCTGTGGAAAACTCTTAAAGAGATGGGAATACCAGACCACCTTACCTGTCTGCTGAGAGACCTGTATGCATGTCAAGAGGCAACAGTTAGAACCAGACATGGAACAATGGACTGGTTCCAAATTGGGAAAGGCTGTATTTTATCACCTTGCTTATTTCAGTTCTATGCAGAGTGAAGTGAAGTGAACTAGCTCAGTTGTGCCCGACTCTTTGCGACCCCATGGTCTGTAGCCTACCAGACTCCTCCCTCCATGGGATTCTCCAGGCAAGAATACTGGAGTGGGCTGGCATTTCCTTCTCCAGGGGATCTTCCTGACCCAGGGATCGAACCCAGGTCTCCCACATTGCAGGCAGACGCTTTAACCTCTGAGCCACCAGGGAAGCCCTAGAGTACATCATGTGAAATGCCAGGCTGGATGATGCACAAACTGGAATCAAGATTGCCTGGAAAAATATCAACAGCCTCAAATATGCAGATGATACCACTCTAATGGCAGAAAGTGAAGAGGAACTAAAGAGCCTCTGGGTGAGGGTGAAAGAAGAGAGTGAAAAAACTAGTTTAAAATTCAACATATAAGAAACTAAGATCATGGCATCCTGTCCCATCAGTTCATGGTAAATAGAAATGGAAAAAGTGGAAGCAGTGACATATTTTTCTTTCTTGGGCTCCAAAATCACTAAGGACAATGACTGCAGCCATGAAATAAAAAGATGCTTGCTCCTTGGAAGACTATAACAATCCTAGACAACATATTTAAAAGCAGAGATATAATTTTACCAAAAAGGTCCATATCGTCAAAGCTATAGGTTTTTCAGTAGTCATGTATGAATGTGGGGGTTGGACGATAATGAAGGCTGAATGCCCAGGAACTTATGCTTTCAAATGATGGTGCTGGAGAAGACTTCTGAGAGACCGTCGGACTGCAAAGAGATCAAACCAGTCAATCCTAAAGGAAATCAACCATGAATATTCAATGGAGGGACTGTTGGTGACTGAAGCAGCAATACTTTGGCCACCTAATGTGAAGAGCCAACTCACTGAAAAATACCCTGATGCTGGAAAAGATTGAAAGCAAAAGGAGAATGGGGTGGCAGAGGGTGATATGGTTAGTTAAATACAATCACTGACTCAATGCACATGAATCTGAGCAATCTCTAGGAAATAGTGAAGGACAGGGAAGCCTAACATGCTGCAGTCAATGGGGTGGCAAAATGCTGGACATGACTTAGTGACTGAATAACAACAACAATAACAAATTTCAATATCATTCATTTTGTGAATTCTCATTGACTTGTAGCTTTTACATTCTAGCGTCAGGAGAGACGTTTTTGCAATGGAATAATTAATTTCAAGGTGTGGTGCCAGGGTCCAGCCCCGGCTGATCCAGGGTCGAAGCGGGGATGGCGTCAGCGACCTACTTAATTATTTATTCATCAAAGATATAAAGATAACAGAATGAGGATAGCTCAGTAGGAAAATTCAGTGGAGAAAAGAGGCTGAGTAGCTTGGTTTACGTGGGGGACCAATAAAACTTCAAGACAAGAAGTTTGCACCACTTACGTAGGCCACAGGCATCCTTCCGTTCTCCCGAAGGAGAGGAGACACTGAGGCCTCCCCGGTCGGATCTTAGAAGCCCAGGCATAATTAGTAAGCATGGTGGGTTCCGCGCTCCAGATGGAGACTCATCCAGAGTGAGAGAGAGACATGGGGAGACCAGTCTTTCGAGGAACTGATCCCAATTCTTTATTTTCCATGGTCTACTTTTATACACTGAGATGTTATGCAAAAGTCACGCGGGGTCAGCAGTCCTGACTTATCAAAGTCAGGTGCTTCATACAAATGTATACAGAGGTCTTAGGGGTGTTACATCATCTTCTGGCCAGGGGGGCCTGCTGACAATTTATGACCCTCTCCTTGTGACAGCGGTCAGTCAACCAGAACACTTATTTCTCTAGGGGTGATTATTCTTAAAACACACCACCCAAATAAAGTTACATTCCTATAGGGTGAGGGTATAGTGGGTTTTAGTTAAGGAAAGAATTTACTTAGCCTAAGGTCTAACGTGATTTATATCAAAGGTTAATACTTATTTCTTCTATATATTCATTAATGTGTGTAAGGGCAGAGGATATGGAGACTTAGCAACAAACATTGGCTCAACAAATGAAAAAAACCCTTCACCAATACAATTTCGAATCAGCCCATTATACTTATACTAATAATTTTCTAACTTCTCTAAAGAACCTGCTTTTTTTTTTTTTTTTTTTTAGAAGGTTTAAAGCATCTCGTGCCTCTCATGGTTGGGAGGCTGTGAGCAATCACATGTGGCCGGACAAGCCTGTCAGGCAGGCTAGAGAACCTTCAGAGGAGTTTGTAGGTTGAAACACTCCTATCACGCCCAGGAATTATTATTAACTGGAGCTCTAGGTTAACTCCTTCTCTGAAAGAGGTGGTGGGGGACAGCCCCCCGTAAAGTCAGAGGTGTAGGTGAGAGCACAAAGTAGTAAAGTAGGCAGGCTCTGGTTATGGGGGTAGATGCTCGAGGATTTCCAGGGGGACTCCTGAGGCTCGATCCCGCCTTTGCGTATGTCGAGCCTCCTTCCTCATGACCTTTGCCATGGGCAGAGTGCCTCACACCGGCCCCCAACAGTGTGGATTTGTTGATTTGTAGCATGTAATTTATTGTAACGTTGTGAAAATTCTCACTTTTTTTTTGTTTGTTTGTTTTCTCTACAAACCTGAGCTTTTTCATTTACTCCTCTGTATAGCAGAAAGTGGAGCTGCTGCTGATTTAGGGAAAATTCCAACTGAGGTCAACGGTGGCCAGCGCACTGGGAAAAAATGTGATGTTCACATTAAAATGAACCTATCCTTTTGCTAATCCTCAATGACTAGAGAAAAACGTTTAAGAGCACTTATAAGAAAAGCAAGCCTTACAAGCATAATTCCTGTAGGCAAATTTATGGCAACTCAAGTATTTGATAGATATTTAAAATTTGAAAGTCATTGTTCTCAATGAACAATCCTCTGCAACTAACAGCTATTTATGACTCTAATCTGTAAACCATTTCTGAGATGTGAGGTGTCAACCATTCCTGGGATGTTTTTGGTAATGTAATAAAAAATATATCCAAGGCTCTAAGTCATCATTTCATACTTTCCTTACTAATGGCTCATTCACGTTTTTTCTAGTCCCAAGGATCTTAGGATAGCAAGCTTCATGTTCCTTTATGTCTCTTTCTTTTTAATGATTTCTAGTGTCTTGGATAGCTCAGTGTCAAATTAGGCTTGTGGATCTTTGAAAATGAAAATCAACCTATATAAAGCAAATATTTGCCATCGAGTTAAATATAATTTGGGGTTAAAAAAAATAGCTGGAAATGATTTTTAGGACACATCTGCTATTTCACAGTAAATTGTAAGAATGGCTTCTTTGAGAAAAGATCACCAGCATTCCCTAAATGCTACTATTTGAAAAAGCAACAATATGTAAATGTCTATTAAGGATTGAATGATTGTTTTCCTTATTTTATCTAAATTGTGAGACATGGGTGGGAAGCTCCATAAATTCTACAATATAACTGGAAACATAAATTAGCTTCTCACATTCTCTATATGTACTGATTTTACTATTCCTGACTTTAAGACTCCTAAGAAGTCATAAGTAATGCTATGAACAAATATAAACTCAAGAGGGTTTGCACCATCAGTATTAATAAAGGTGCATACGTGCTCAGTCATGTCCAACTCTTTGCAACCCTATGAACTGTAGCCCTCCAGGCCCCTCTGTCCATGGGATTTCCCAGGCAAGAATACTGGAATGAGTTGCCGTTTCCTCCTCCAGGGGACCTTTCCAACCCCAGGATCAAGAACCTGGGCCTCTTGAATCTTCTGCACTGGCAGGTTGATTCTTTATCACTGAGCTAAGTGGGAAGCTCTGACATTATTACGCAGAATTCCAATTATCTGTCTTTCCCTATTAATTAAGGATCTTTTTATTGGTGTTAGGTTTATAAGTTAGGATAATTTGTCATAGAAGAGAGCAGAATACTGGTTAAATTTTATATCTTGAGTAATAGTTTGGATTTATAACAACCCTAATTTTTTTTTTTTCTAGAATGATTTGTTTCACTGCTGACTGTGCTTGCTGACATCTAACCATGTAATGACTTCATTATAACTGTATTAAAAAATTCATGAGTCAATTTAGATTATTTTCAGATTATTACCTTAGGACTATTTTTGAATAGTCCTACAGTTAGTTCAGAATTCTGTTTCTCTGACTCCTCTGAAAAAAGGCAAGTTACTTTTTCTTAATGGAAAAGGGGAGTCAAATCAAATTAGTCAGATCAACACACAAACCCATATGATTAGGAATAATGAAGGAAAAAATGTAATCACCTATATCACTCTTAGGATCTGTGGGTTTCCATAGAGATATTCTGCTGCTGCTGCTAAGTGGCTTCAGTCATGTCCAACTCTGTGCGACCCTGCTGGGGTCCAGCCCCGGCTGATCCAGGGAGTTCGAAGCGGGGATGGTGTCGGCGAGGATCAGGATACAATAGCTTCAATTAGATATTAATTAGAGATATAAAGAGTGATAGAATGAGAATAGCTCAGCAGGAAAATTCAGTGGAGAAAAGAGGCTGAGTAGCTTGGTTTACGCGGGAAACCAATAAAACTTCAAGACAAGAAGCTTGCACCACTTATGTAGGCTGCAGGCTTCCTTCCATTCTCCCAAAGGAGAGGAGACACTGAGGCCTCCCCGGTCGTATCTTAGAAGCCCAGGCATAATTAGTAAGCATGGCAGGCTCTGCGCTCCAGATGGAGACTCAGCCAGAGTTTGAGAGAGAGAGAGACATGGGGAGACCAGTCTTTCAAGAAACTGATCCCAATTCTTTATTTTCCATGGTCTACTTTTATACACTGAGATGTTATCCAAAAGTCACGCTGGGTCAGCAGTCCTGACTTTTATCAAAGTCAGGTGCTTCATACAAATGTATACAGAGGTCTTAGGGGTGTTACATCATCTTCTGGCCAGGGGGCCTGCTAACAATTTATGACCCTCTCCTTGCAACAGCGGTCAGTCAACCAGGACACTTATTTCTCCAGGGGTGATTATTCTTAAAACACACCTCCCAAATAAAGTTATATTCGTATAGGGTGAGGGTATAGTGGGTTTTAGTTAAGGAAAGAATTTACTTAGCCTAAGGTCTAATGTGATTTATATCAAAGGTTAATACTTATTTCTTCTATATATTCATTAATGTGTATAAGGGCAGGGGATGTGGAGACTTAGCAACAAACATTGGCTCAACAAATGAAAAACCCTTCACCAATACATTTTCTAATCAGCCCACTATACTTATACTAATGGTTTTCTAACTTCTCTAAGGAACCTGTTTTTAGAAGGTTTAAAGCATCTCGTGCCTCTCACGGTTGGGAGGCTGTGAGCAATCACATGTGGCTGGACAAGCCTGTCAGGCAGGCTAGAGAACCTTCAGAGGAGTTTGTAGGTTGAAACACTCCTATCACGCCCAGGAATTATTATTAACTGGAGCTCTAAGTTAACTCCTTCTCCAAAAGAGGTGGTGGGGGACAGCCCCCCGTAAAGTCAGAGGTGTAGGTGAGAGCACAAAGTAGTAAAGTAGGCAGGCTCTGGTTATGGGGATAGGTGCTCGAGGATTTCCAGGGGGATTCCTGAGGCTCGATCCCGCCTTTGCATATGTCGAGCCTCCTTCCTCATGACCTTTGCCATGGGCGGAGTGCCTCCCGCCGGCTCTCCACACGACCCCATAGATGGCAGCCTACCAGGCTCCTCCATCCATGGGATTTTCCAGGCAAGAGTACTGGAGTGGGGTGCCATTGCCTTCTCCATGGAGATATTCTATTTCTCCCTAAATATCTGTTTGTTAACTAGTATCTATATTTGAAGATAATCTTTAACCTAAAAAGGAAAAGAAATTCTTATAAAATATAGCATTAGGTCTTAATTTAAATTATTTTGTGTGGAATTATTTGGGATTTGCATCCCAAGAGATCTGGATTAAAAATACAACTCTCTTTGAGTTATATGTTTTTTCCTTCCCCACTGTGAAAATGAGGATAATATTTCATAGAATTATTGTGATGGCTAATGATTAAAAGTAAAATTAAATTATATAAAATTTTAAAGTATGTATTCCCACACAGTAAATACTGTTCTCTTTATTATTCCTACAAATAAAATCAATTATTACATTTGAGGAAGATGGTCCCACTATAAAACAATAGCAACCATTTTGGAGGAAACTTATTTGAGAGACAGTGCTGTTTATGTACTTATCTCATCAATCTCATTGATTCATTGCAATAACCTTATGTTACCTTTGAAGAAACTAACAATGAGAGATTAATTATTGTAAACAAAAGCATACAGCTAGTTAAAGGTCAAATTGGAATTCTATACTATTTCCTCCTGAAACTGAAGCATGTGATACTTATCAGACATATATTCAATGAGCAGGACCAAACTCAGAGTAATTTTCTGAAAATTAATAAATTAGTATGACAAACAGAGTCATTCTTCAGAATCCTTGATATATACAGGAAGGAATGGCAACCCCAAATTATTCATTATTTATTTCACCTGATGAAATGCTTAGCTAAGGATTAATAAATCAGTGCTAAGGGAAGGAAAGTTTGCATTGGCTTTACTTTACAATCTTACCTCTATTTCTACAAATGCATCACATTAAGTGGCAGAAACTATTAAAAAATATTGGTAACTACTTCAAGTTTAGGTTAAGATATTTAGCATTTGTAAAAACACTCTATCTCAACACACTCGCAATTATCTTCTTTCTGTAGCTATTTTTCTTTGGTGCATTTTGCTTTGTAGCCATGCATGGGAGAAAAAAATGGTGAAGGGTAGCAAGATATCATTACTGTGGTTCTTTATGGACATGATTTTTATATGGATTTTTAACCTGCATGAGCCACATGCAGTTTTATAACAAGATATGCCCATAGCTCATGGAAGTACTCCAGTGAATCAAATGTGCCAACAGAGCCAAGAGGAAAATACTCTAAGGATTATACATATGTTATTAATATCTGTACCAATATTGAATTAGAAAACTTGGTGGACAATGTCCAAAGAGACAGAAGAGCATGAGAAGTAGGGCAGAAACATATGGAAGATGTGCAAAATTTTTGGAAGAGGTTTTCTGAATTTGGTACATCAGGATTTCCCTAAAGTATAAACATTTCTTGACCTTGCTGACTGAAATATTGGGATGAATGAATCTTATGTGTAAACACTACATTTCCTTTCTTGTGTGATAAAATGTCCCCATAAAGTGGCTCACTAAGCTATTAAGTATAAAATAAATTATTCAAAAGTTTAATAGAGAACAATGAAAGGAAGATTGAGATACAATATCATGCTCATGGAATTCCCATAGAAGGCATTAGAGAAGTTAGATTAAATAAATTTTAAAGTCTTAAATATGTTCCAAGAATTTTCACAGGTCATTTTCCCTTAATAATGGTGCTAATTATTGAGAAGTATCTACTATCCAGAGGCCTCTTTTCATTTGATTGGTGGGCTGGGTTCTGGTAATTAATGAAAGCATGAAGTGAAGTGAAGTCGCTCAGTTGTGTCTGACTCTTTGTGACCCGATGGACTGTAGCATAAAAACTAGGAAATCTGCAAAAATTTACAATTCAGATTCCTTTAATCTAATTTTAGAAATGACCAAAAAAACTCCACATCTGTTGACTCAATCATTGTTATTCATTCAACAAACATTGAGAATTTGCTGTCTTAGATACTATAGGACACTGTAGATACAATAGAATCAAAATAGATATGAACCCACCTTTACTCAGCTTGCTGAGGAATCTCCAAACACAAATCTGAGGATAGACATCCTCAGAAAAGTTTGGAGAGGCCCCCAGAGTCTCTAGGTGGACTGAGTAGTGATGGTTTTCCCTGAACAAATCCAGCTTTAAAAGACTGGGAGAAGTGGCTGTTTTAGCAAATGTGTACATAACAACATCAATTTACAAGGGACATAAAGAAGAGAAAATGATACAAATAAAATAAATCTCGAAAAACAGACCCTAAATAAATGTAGGTTTATGAACGCTTGACAAAGAATTCAAAGTAATTGTCATAGACATGAGTATTAAGTTCTGGAAAGTGGCAGTGGTTTAGTTATATTACATTTATTTTTAATTATTTGATTATAAATATAATTTACTATGTATTTTTATGGAATTCACATATAAATTCTATAAAAATACATAATATCATAATCAATATTTACCATATATATATATATATTGAATTTCACTAAATAAAACCTCTACTTTAAAAGTGCAATGCATGAGTACATATTATCTCTTTGGTTTTTTTTTATATTATCTCTTTGGACTGGATTTCTTGTATTATTACACAGAATATATAGCTTCTTTACACCATAGGAGTCTATCAGTGTTCACCTTGAAAATACATAGGAAATTACATACTCATTGGGAAACTTACAGTCTGGTACTTCATAGGATCCTTTCAGGGACTGATTAACAGAATTAAAATGATCTTTTCACAATGTGCTTTGTGTTAAAGAAATACATTTCAATCTACAAAAATTCTGTAGGAGGAATAACTTTATATATTTTGAAATGTTGATAAGCAATGCACTGGAAAAACTTAGCTTGGAAGTGAAAGTAACAGATTGGGAAATATATTAACTGTCATGTGGCAGATTAACAGGATATAAAGAGCAAAGGTAGTTATTAATGAATAGATGGTTAGGAATTTCAGGATTTAACCTGATTGTTCTTTAAAGTGTCCTTTATTTTTGACCAAAAAAAAATTGTATTGGCAGAAAAGACTGCTTTATAGACCATGTCTCTGAAGGCTTGTTTCACTTGCTGGTTTCTCAGGGTGTAGATGAAGGGGTTCAGCAAGGAGGCCACAGAAGTATTGAGAATAGCTACCCCTTTAGTCAATGATGTCTTTTCTTTGGGGAGGGATTAGCATACATGAATATGCAGCTTCCATCAGAGATGAAGATGACAATCAGGTGAGAAGAACAAGTAGAGAAGGCCTTTTTTCTATGACTGGCAGATGGAATTCTCAAAATATCCTGATAATGTATGTATAGGACAAAATCACTAATGCCAAGGTGAATAGCAAACTAACCAAAGCAAAGTAAAAACCCATTACTTCTAGAAGCCATGTATCTGAACAAGACAATTGTAAAAGGGGGAAATAGTCACACAAAAAGTGATCAATGACATTGGAAACACAGTAATCAAGCTGGAGGAGAAGCATAAGGGGTGAGAAAATGGTCAGAAACCTGCCCAGCCATGCACAGAACACAAGCAGGTGGCAGAGTTTCCTGCTCATGATGGTTGTGTAATGCAGGGGCTTGCAGATGGCAACATATGACAATGGCAGTTAAAATGTAAAATTCAGTCACCCCCCACCCCCGCCATGAAGATAAAGAAAAATAGTTGGGCTGCACAATTGTAAGAAATAGTCTTGCCCCCGGAAATCTAGGGTTGTACACAGTAGTAAAGGAGATTTCTGAGAAAGAAATTTCAGAGGAAGAAATACATGGGCATCTGGAGATGGGAGTCCACCCAGGTTAGGGTGGTGTAGTCAGGTTTCCAGTGACACTTAACAGATATGTGATAAATAAAAAAAGAAAATCACAATCTGAAAGTCAGGATCATCATAAAGGCCTAGGAGGACAAACTCTGTGTATGGTTCATTTTTCTCTCTCTCTCTTTTTTTTTTTTTTTTTTTTTTAATATACTCAGGTGGAAAGTACATCAAAGTGAATAGATGAAAGGTATAATTCATTGTGACCAAAATCATCATCATTAATGCAGTTCTAAAACTTTCTCTATAATTCATCTCAATGGCATTTTATTTTGATTATCTTATTTGTATTATTACTTAAGACATATTTGTGAATCTGCTTTACATACTAATTCTCTGATTTTAAATCTGGCAGATGATAGGAAATCTTCATGCGATAAGTTGCATTATAGACAGACAATAAGTGAAATAAATCAATGCTTTTTTGCTTTGTCCAATTAAATCATTGTAGTTTTGTTGGAATAATCCTATAAAATATACGTTTTTCTTTTTTTCTGTCATGTATGCATTAGAATATACTACCACCTAAAACAGAAATGGATGATCTCACTTCCTTCACAAGATCAAAATGAAACATAAAAAGCTAAAGCAACAACCCAATACTTTTATGATATAAGAAATTAATGATTTACTTAGCAAATAAAATAAATGTTTAAGGATGAAAGAATTTACTAATTTTTTTATTAGTATTTATGAATGTAATTATCAAGATAATATGAGAACATTGTATATATGTTACATATGTATTTACAATAAATGGAATAAAAAACCTAATTATTTTATTTAATAGGGCATATATTCACTTATTCAATGATTTGTCTTATAATTCCATTGAAATCATTAATATTTGGCATCTACTATGATTTGCTAGGAATGTACATATGGAAACAGTTTTATGTTTTAGCTCCAAACGATATGCAGTATTTACATACTTTTCATTTTGCAGTGAAGCACAAATTGAAAAGTAACTCCCTGCCTCAGATCTTAGCAGCTCTGTTACCCATATTGTAGCCCAGTGCATTTTCTGCTTGAATATCATTGTCTCTTAGCTATTAAGCTTTATGAAAAAAGATTTTACTCCCTTGTAGTTCTGCTCCACATTTTTCATGTGCATGAGATGACTGATTCAAAGGGATATTCCAGATATGTATAGCAAAGCCTCTCCTATGCATTCACACCTCTTTGGTTAATTCCCAGCTCTGCTGTATATGTCTTTCTGTGTATTTGGTTTGCTAAAAATTGTGAAAACTCCCTTCTCCTTATTTCATATATTCATACTTCTGCTATGAATAATAGAATGCAAAATCATTGCTTCTCTGCTAGACACTGTCAAATGTCACACTAATCAAATTGGATTTTTTTCTCTGTTTTACGATGGTTCATGAGAATAAAAATGTTCAGAAACCTTAAGAAGATGTAGAAATATACTATCCTCTTCAGTAACATCGGTCTAGTAGTTTAAGGGAGAAATATTTACAGAAAGAATTGCAAGGGATATGGCAACATTTAATTTTACAAGTATAGATTCTGGTGTCTCTAGGACTAGGATCCGGGGTCCCTCTGGTTGCACTGAAAGCCAAATACTCAAATCTAGTTGTTTTGACCTATGAAGAAAGACATGTGTTGATCTCCTAGGAACAAAGCAAAGTCCAGGCTACATCTGTGTTATGCTGTAGACCATGGGGGATTTCTGGAAGGCACCCTTGGTGTTCTCAGTAACCTCCTGACTCTCCTCTATAGCAATCTCCCTTGAGAATGGTTATGTTCATCCCACAGAAGACCTCAATGATAACATCTACAACACAATCACTTTCATTAATCACAATTATTAATTTCATGAGCAATAAAATAGATGTAAAATCTTACAAAATAACACTCTTAATCTACTTTATTTTTAATCTTGATATAAGAAAATGTTTTACATATACAATTTTTTGCTTATCCTTTGACTTTATTATTTTTGGAACTTCACAAAACAAGATTATTTCACATTTCTAGGTTGTATGATAACTATTACAATGCACATAATGTCCTCACAGTTTTTAAAATTGCTGTTACATGGATTAACTGAGTCCTCACTATTGATAGCAATATTTAATTGCAGTGTCAACTTTTTCCATATTATTGTTCATCTTGGCCTTTGCATGTCTTTATCATGTCTTTGACATACTAATGAGAAATATCACAAAATACAATCTTTTGTTTCTTTCAGGTTCTAGTCAGTGAATTATTGTTCCTTATTTCCTTTGTTGTCGGGAGCTGCATTAGGTATTACTGACAAAAGGGAGGCACGGCTCCCAATCCCTCTCCTCGTCCGGCAGGCACAGACGTGGGATGAAGGAGTTAGGCCTTGTGATTCTGACTTGTTCTTTCCTTTCTTCGGTTGAGTTGGCTGGAAAGAATGTTAAGGTGCTTGAGAGAAGCATGAGAAAGCACAAAGCCTTCTGCAGTTGTGCCCAGAAAATAATCTATAAAATAACCATTGACATTTGTTCAAGGATCTTTACAAAGAATGTCCCAGGATGAGCATGCAGGCTGCACCTTGAGGTCATGGAAAGGATTGTTTTCTGAGACCTGTTTGTGAGGGAAATATTTATGGCAAAAGAAGTTTGCTGAGTTTAGGCTTTAGGAATAATTAAGAATGGCTAGAAGCCTTTTATTCATTTTCTACAGAAAACAAAGATCATGGCATCTGGTCTGATCACTTCATGGGAAATAGATGGGGAAACAGTGGAAACAGTGTAAGACTTTATTTTTCTGGGCTCCAAAATCACTGCAGATGGTGACTGCAGCCATGAAATTAAAAGATGCTTATTCCTTGGAAGAAAAGTTATGACCAATCTAGATAGCATATTCAAAAGCAGAGACATTACTTTGCTAACAAGGTCTGTCTAGTCAAGGCTATGGTTTTTCCAGTAGTCATGTATGGATGTGAGAGTTGGACTGTGAAGAAAGCTGAGCACCAAAGAATTGATGCTTTTGAATTGTGGTGTTGGAGAAGACTCTTGAAAGTCCCTTGCTCTGCAAGGAGATCGAATCAGTCCATTCTGAAGGAGATCAGCCCTGGGATTTCTTTGGAAGGAATGATGCTGAAGCTGAAACTCCGGTACTTTGGCCACCTCATGCGAAGCGTTGAGTCATTGAAAAAGACTCTGATGCTGTGAGGGATTGGGGGCAGGAGGAGAAGGGGATGACAGAGGATGAGATGGCTGGATGGCATCACTGACTTGATGGACGTGAGTCTGAGTGAACTCCAGGAGTTGGTGATGGACAGGGAGGCCTGGTGTCCTGCAATTCATGGGGTCGCAAAGAGCGACTGAGCAACTGAACTGAGAAGCCTTTTTAGAAGATAGTGATCTTAAGATGCTAGGGGCAAACAGGATTTAGAAAGATTAGAAATAAACTGAGGAATGTGCATGAGTTACAATGTAATCACAAATTAAATATAGGCCACATAAGAGAAAGTAGATAATAGATAGTGGAGGGGATTCTGAGAGAATCCCTGAAGCAGGAACCCTGTTTGAAGGACAACAATGATTTCTGGAGATAGTAAATCTGGGTGGGGGAAACTGAAAATGTCAAACCTCTGACCTAATGCTTTTGTCAAGGTATAAAAGAGAACCTGAATCTTGAAATAAACATGTAGTTCCATACTATGAGTAAGAGACTACATCATCGTTCACGGACACTGCTCACCCATTCAGGCTGATTCCCTGGCTGCCGGAGCTGGACTCCGGAACTTTGTTGTTGTTTTTATTTTTCCCCAATACTTTGATAGTGAAAATTATATGTAATCAGCGAATAATATGCCATACATTGTTATATAATTATTAATATATAAGTAATACATATCATATAATAGCTACTTTATATTAAATACATTTATATATTTCAATGAAATAACTTTATTTAACATAAAGAATACAATAATGAATTCATATAATAAAATAATAATAGAGTCACTAATGCAGAACTAGATCACTGCTGGGGGGAAGTCTGCATGAGAATTATTTACTGGAAGAGAGGCATTAGGAAAGAGTACAAAGAAAAATAGAAGAAAATGGCAGCATAACTTGTATCTGTGACAGGACATGTGCTGTTTTTATTTAACTCAGTAAAGGAGAATTTTGGCAGATGTCTCTCTATATCACAAGGATTGATACCTTTGTCCACTTCATCTTTTTTTCAACACTATTGATATATAACATTGTGTAAGTTTAAAATGTACATGTTGATTTTATACATGTATATATTGTGAAATGATTACCACAGTGGGTTAGTAAACATATCTATCACTCACATAGTTCCTATTTACTTTTTTGGTGGTGAGAGCATTTAATATTACTCTCAGGAATTTTCAGTTATATAACAGTATTCTGATATCAGCTTTGTGGTGATAACAATATGATGAATGCGTTTACCCTAAGAGCCCTATTAACAAGCAACAAGGAACTCTATATTATTCATGAAGGACACATGCACAGTAGTGCTTCATTAGATTAAACCCTCATCCTCATGATAAAGGCTTAATCTAGGTTTAGATCTGGGGATTCTTTTTTTTCTTTTGTAGTGAAACTCCATAAATATGCTGAATTGATTTTTTTTTTTTTTCCATCCTTAGTATCCATTGTTGATCAGTGGCTGGAGTCCTTATTTTTTGTGGTACAAAATGGCTCTATTATTTTTAATCTGTATTCCAATAAGAATTTTGTGCCATAATATTGCTAATACTTTATACATTCTTTCTGTTTCTTGGCAGTCAGTGATGATAGTTTGAAGTTATCTGTCTTTATTGATTAATTTTAACACTATAAAATTAAGCAAACACAAGTTTTTGGTTTGTTGTGTCTTTTTCAAATCAGTCTCTTATATTGGCTATTACAGCTCACAACCTCATGCAAGTTACACAGCTTTTTTGAGCATCAATTTACGTACTTGTAAAAATAAGAAAATAATGTCTCATCTGCTAATTAGTTTTGAAGTTTAAATAATTATTTTTTAAATTTGTGAAAACAAATATTTAGACAATCACCATTACTCATACTACCTGGAGTTTTATAGGAATACTATAAATAATATATATTTCTTGTAGAGAGCATTTATAGTTTTAGTTCATATGCTCAACTAGGTAGGTCAATTTATCCCTGGAATGAAGAATTGTTCAATATATGAAAATCAATCAATGTGAGACACTACTTTAATAGAACAAAGGATAAAAATTACACAAGTATCTCAATATATGTAGAAAAAGCATTTCACAAAATTAAAAAACCTTTCAAGATAAAAGCTCTCAACAAATTAGTAATAGAAGTTATGTTTACACAATAAAGAGCATATATGAGAAGCCCACAGCTAATATTATTTTTTGTTGCTTTTCAGTTGCTAAGTTGTGTCCAACTCTATGTGACCCCATGGAATGTAGCATTCCAGGATCCTTTCCTTCACCATCTTCCAGAGTTCACTCTAATTTATGTCCATTGAGCTGGTGATGCTATCTGACTATCTCATTCCTTTGCTGCCTCCTTCTACTTTGGACTTCAAGCTTTCCCAGCATCAGGGTCTTTTCCAATGAGTCATCTCTTAGTATTAGGTGGCCAAAGTATTGGAGCTTCAGCTTCAGCATCAGTACTTCCAGTGAACATTGAGGGTTCATTTTCTTTAGGATTGACTGGTTTGATCTCCCTGTAGTACAAGGGACTCTTAAGAATCTTCTCCAGCATCACATTTCAAAAGCACCAATTTTCTGGTGATCAGTCTTTATGGTCTAACTCTCACATCCATACATGACTACTGGGAAGACCATAGCTTCGACTATACAGACCTTAGTTGGCAAAGTGATGTCTCTGCTTTTTAATACACTGAGTTTGTCATAGCTTTTCTTCCAAGGAACAGGTGTCTTTTATTTTCTTGGCTGCAGCCACCATACACAGCCAAAAATAATTTGGAGCCCAAGAAAATAAAATCTGTCACTGTTTCTACTTTTTTCCCCATCTATTTGCCATGAAGTGATGGTACTGGATGCCATGCTGTTAGCTTTTGGAATGTTGAGTTTTATACTAGCTTTTTCACTCTCCTTTTTCACCCTCATCAAAAAGATGAAACATTATACTCAAATTAAAAAAAATGAAAACTTTTTTTTTTTTCTAAAATTAGAAACAAGCAAGGGGGGGCCTTATACTCAATATAGTACAGAAAGTACTAGTCAGAATAATTGGACAAAATTGATCAATCAATAAACCAGTCATCTCTATTTGCAGGTGACTTGATTTATAATAGAAAACTCTACACACTTTGTAAAAAAAATTTAAAGTTGCAGAACATAGAATCAACATTAAGGCAACCCACTCCAGTATTCTTGTCTGGGAAATCCCATGGACAAAGGAGCCTTATGGGCTTTGGTCCATGGGATTGCAAAAAAAAAAAAAAAAAAAATGTAAGTTGCATTTTTATACTGTTAATAAACTTTCTGAAAAAGAAATTAGGTAAAAAATGAAAGTTGCAATAGTACCGAAAGGAATAAGACACTTAGGAATAAACTTAACTAAAGAGGTAGGAAATATATACACTGAAAAATGCAAAACTTTAATGAAACTAAAGACATAAACACATGGGAAAACATTCAGTACTCATGGATGAGGAAACTTAAGTATATGTCCTGCTCCCCAACAAAATCGACAGATTCAGTGCAGTCCTGTCAAATACCAATGGCAATATTTTTTTACAGAAACAGAAAAAAAATTCTAAAATTTATAAGGAATCACAAAAGACCATGAATAGCCAAATAAAGCTTGAGAATAAAAGCTAAAGCTGGCTTCCAAATTTCAAAATATATTGAAAGCTATGATAATTAAATTGATGGAGTAGTAGCATAATAATAGCCATCTTAATCATTACACAGCATGGGGAGCCCAGAAAATACTCAGGTACATACAGTCAAATGATCTTTGAAAAGGGCACCAAAAACCCATAGAGGGGAAAATATAGTCTTTTCAAAGAATAATTATGGAAAAACTGGGCATCTACATGCAAAAGAAGGAAATTCTACTCTTACTTTACACTGTACATAAAATCAACTCAAAACAGATTACAGCTTAAACATAAGACATACAGTTTTAAAACTCTTTAGAAGAAATTGTAATGGAAAAACTGCATGATATTGGACTGGGCAATGATTTAATGGATATGACCCCAGGAGCATAAGCAACAAAAGTAGATGGAACAGTGGGATTACATCAAAATAAAAAGCACTTTCACCACCAAAGAAAGAGTTGACAAACAGCAGAGTGAAGAGACAACCTATAGAATAGAAGGGAATATTACAAACACTGTCCGACAAGGGATTAATGTCTAAAATATGTATGAAAGTCTTACAACTCAGTAGAACAAAACCAGGACAAACCCCCAAAACCTAATAACTTAATTAATAAAAGGACTGAAGACTCAAGTATACATTTTCCCAAAGAAGATATACAAGTATAAGGAGATAAATGGCCAACAGATATATGCTAGATGCTTCATGTCACTAATGTTAAGAGAAAGGAAGATCAAAAGGACAATGTTAATTCACCTCACACCTGTCAGGATGGCTGTTATCAAGTTGATAAAAGACAAGTGTTGATGACCGTGTGAAGAATGTAGAATCCTGATAGATTGTCAGTGGGAATGCACGTTGTGCAGCCTCTATGAGAAACAGTACAGATTTCCTTCAAAAATTAAAAATAGAACTATGTTATCTAGCAACCCCATTTCCAGATATGCATCTGAAATAATTGAAATCAGAGTATCTAAGTGATAGCATTGTCATGTTCCCTGCTGCAGTATTCACAATTGTTAAGATATGGAAACAAACCCAAATGTCTGGGGGAGGATAAATGGATACAGAAAATACAGTGATGCATTTAGTGGGATAGTATTGGACTATTATTCAATCTTAAAAAGGTAACAATATCTCAATATATAGAACAGCATGGATGAAGTGTGAGGGCCTTATGCTAAGTATAATAAGCCAGTCATAAATGTTAAAAACTAAACGAATTCACTTAGGTGATAAACCTAAAATTCTCAAACTCATAGATTCAGATAGTGGAATGGTGGTTACTAGTGGGTAAAGGGAGAGGGAAATGTGGATATTGCTAATCAACGGACATAAAGTTTGTTAGAGTTAACAACACTGTATTGTGTCCTTAAATTTTTAGGTGGACAAATCTCATATTAAGAGTTCTTATCACCTCAAAAGTATAATCTGTATATATCTGTAGTGGTTAGATATGCAGGATAATGTTACTAAACATTATTATAATTTATTGATAGCTAATTATGTTATATGCTTTACAAATTCATTTTCATTCCTATCAGTTAAGTTCAGTTAACTCGCTCAGTCGTGTCCGACTCTTTGGGACCCCATGAATCGCAGCACGCCAGGCCTCCTTGTCCATCACCAACTCCCAGAGTTCACACAGACTCACGTCCATCGAGTCAGTGATGGCATCCAGCCATCTCATCTTCTGTCATCCCCTTCTCCTTCTGCCCCTAATCCCTCACAGCATCAGAGTCTTTTCCAATGAGTCAACTCTTCGCATGAGGTGGCCAAAGTACCCGAGTTTCAGCTTTAGCATCATTCCTTCCAAAGAAATCCCAGGGCTGATTTCGTTCAGAGTGGACTGGTTATATCTCCTTGCAGTCCAAGGGACTCTCAAGAGTTCTCCAGTACCACATTTCAAAAGCATCAATTCTTCGGCACTCAGCTTTCTTCACAGTCCAACTGTCACATGCATACATGATCACTGGAAAAACCATAGTCTTCACTAGATGGACCTTTGTTGTCAAAGTAATGCCTCTGTTTTTGAATATGCTATCTAGGTTGGTCATAACTTTTCTACCAAGGAGTCAGGCCTTTTAATTTCATGGCTGCATTTCTATAGGGCTCACCTGAACTTACACCTGACTTACTGATGGGGAAATATATGCTTAGAGGATATACAAACCTTAAGTTTGTCATATATTCACCTTATTTAATATACAAATTGTATTGGAGATAGGATAGAAAGAAATGGAGAACCCACTCTTAAATTCCCTTTAACATTTGAATCCCCTTCAATTTTTCATCACTCCCATCCTCACCCCTCCCTTTTTTAAAAAAGAAAACTTGTGGTATATCTCTCAAGTGTGATTATCTCGAATGATTATTAAGAATGTTGCACCACTAATTAGGTTTGTGTTTTCTATTACTAAAATGCTGAGTTTTCCACATTTGCTGGCATATTGAGTGCAGCACTTTCACTGCATCATCTTTCAGGATTTGGAATAGCTCAACTGGAATCCATCACCTCCCACTAGCTTTGTTCATAGTGGTGCTGTCTAAGGCCCACTTGATTTCACATTCCAGGATGTCTGGCTCTAGGTCAGTGATACACCATCATGATTATCTGGGTCGTAAAAATCTTTTTTGTACAGTTCTTCTGCGTATTCTTGCCATCTCTTCTTTATATCTTCTGCTTCTGTTAGGTCCATACCATTTCTGTACTTTATCAAGCCCATCTTTGCATGAAATGTTCCTTTGGTATCTCTGATTTTCATGAAGAGATCTCTAGTCTTTCCCATTCTGTTGTTTTCCTCTATTTCTTTGCGTTGATCACTGAAGAATGCTTTCTTGTCTCTTCTTGCTATTCTTTGGAACTCTGCATTCAGATGTTTGTATCTTTCCTTTTCTCCTTTGCTTTTCGCTTCTCTTCTTTTCACAGCTATTTGTAAGGCCTCCCCAGACTGCCATTTTGGTTTTTTTTTTTTGCATTTCTTTTCCATGGGGATGGTCTTGATCCCTGTCTCCTGTACAATGTCACGAACCTTATTCCATGAAAACTGGAAAAGGTCAGTTTTCATTGCAATCCCAAAGAAAGGCAATGCCAAAGAATGCTCAAAATACCACACAATTGCACTCATCTTGCATGCCAGTAAAGTAATGCTCAAAGTTCTCCAAGCCAGGCTTCAGCAATATGTGAACTGTGAACTTCCTGATGTTCAAGCTGGTTTCAGAAAAGGCAGAGGAACCAGAGATCAAATTGCCAACATCTGCTGGATCATGGAAAAAGCAAGGGAGTTCCAGAAAAACATTTATTTCTGCTTTATTGACTATGCCAAAGCCTTTGACTGTGTGGATCACAATAAACTGTGGAAAATTCTGAAAAAGATGGGAATACCAGACCACCTGATCTGCCTCTTGAGAAATTTCTATGCAGGTCAGGAAGCAACAGTTAGAACTGGACATGGAACAGCAGACTGGTTCCAAATAGGAAAAGGATTACATCAAGGCTGTATATTGTCACCCTGCTTATTTAACTTATATGCAGAGTACATCATGAGAAATGCTGGACTGGAAGAAACACAAGCTGGAATCAAGATTGCCGCGAGAAATATCAATAACTTCAGATATGCAGATGACACCACCCTTATGGCAGAAAGTGAAGAGGAACTAAAAAGCCTCTTGATGAAAGCGAAAGTGGAGAGTGAAAAAGCTGGCTTAAAGCTCAACATTCAGGAAACTAAGATCATGGCATCCGGTCCCATCACTTCATGGGAAATAGATGGGGAAACAGTGGAAACAGTGTCAGACTTTATTTTTCTGGGCTCCAAAATCACTGCAAATGGTGGCTGCAGCCATGAAATTAAAAGACTTTTACTCCTTGGAAGAAAAGTTATGACCAACCTAGACAGCATATTCAAAAGCAGAGACATTACTTTGCCAACAAAGGTTTGTCTAGTCAAGGCTATGGTTTTTTCTGTGGTCATGTATGGATGTGAGAGTTGGACTGTGAAGAAGGCTGAGCGCCGAAGAATTGATGCTTTTGAACTGTGATGTTGGAGAAGACTCTTGAGAGTCCCTTGGACTGCAAGGAGATCCAACCAGTCCATTCTGAAGGAGATCAGCCCTGGGATTTCTTTGGAAGGAATGATGCTAAAGCTGAAACTCCAGTGCTTTGGCCACCTCATGCAAAGACTTGACTCATTGGAAAGACTCTGATGTTGGGAGGGATTAGGGGAAGGAGGAGAAGGGGACGACAGAGAATGAGATGGCTTGATGGCATCACCGACTCGATGGACATGAGTCTGAGTGAACTCTGGGAGTTGGTGATGGACAAGGAGGCCTGGCATGCTGTGATTCATGGCAAAGAGTCGCAAAGAGTAGGACAGGACTGAGTGACTGATTTGATCTGATCTAATTACTAAAATGTGATTTATATAAATGAGGGGCTTTTTTTGGTATCTGTAATCACTTCACCTACACACATACACCCACCTTTCCAAAGACTTTAGACACCTATTAAGGCCTCAATAAGTGGAAGAGTATTTTAGTACGTGAAATCCTAATTTTCTATAAAAAGGGGATATTTTTCTTTGTTATCAAGATTTTAGCTTCTACAAAACAAGTGATTTTGTTATAAAAATAGTTTAAGGTATAAATAAACAAATAGATATTTTAGGGATTAAATAATTTAGATATATGCCCTGTTTCAAACTAGTCATGAACTTGGAAAGGAGCTCTGTATATATTTCAGCTAGATCAGAAAATGGAGCTTACTTTCTGTGAAATTGGAGAAAGTGAAGTTAATCCTACATATCTAAAATGGTTATTTCTTCACCATATTCTACTACATATATATGTGTCTACTGATGTCTATTGAGTTACTATGGGATTGGAATATAGTTATCTATCTAGCACTGTAGTTATAAAAGTAAATAATGTTAAAAGTCTATGGTTTTTAATTAATGAAGAAATTATTCTCTTCAGTTCAGTGCAGTCACTCAGTTGTGTCGGACCCCATGGACTGCAGCATGCCAGGCCTGGTCCACCACCAACTCCCGGAGATTACTCAAACTCATGTCCATTGATTCGATGGTGCCATCCAACCATTTCATCCTGTCATCCCCTTCTCCTCTCACCTTCGATCTTTCCCAGCATCAGGGATTTTCAAATGAGTCAGCTCTTCGCATCAGGTGGCCAAAGTATTGGAGTTTCAGTTTCAGCATCAGTCCTTTCAATGAACATTCAGGACTAATTTCTTTTAGGATGGACTAGCTGGATCTCCTTGCAGTCCAAGGAACTCTCAAGAGTCTTCTCCAACACCGCAGTTCAAAAGCATCAATTCTTCAGGCCTTAGCTTTCTTTTTGGTCCAACTCTCACATCCATACATGACTACTGGAAAAACCATAACTTTGACTAGACGGACCTTTTTTGGCAAAGTAATGTCTCTGCTTTTTCATATGCCATCTAGGTTGGTCATAACTTCTTCCAAGGAGGAAGTGTCTGTTAATTTCATGGCTGCAGTCATTATCCGCCGTGATTTTGGAGCCCCAAAAAATAAAGTCAGGCACTGTTTCCACTGTTTCTCCATCTATTTCCCATGAAGTGATGGGACCAGATGCCATGGTCTTTGTTTTATGAATGTTGAGATTTAAGCCAACTTTTTCACTCTTCTCTTTCACTTTTATCAAGAGGCTCTTTAGTTCTTCTTCACTTTCTACCATAAGGGTGGTGAAGATATCATTAGGACATACCTTATTAACGTGTGCCATAAATAATCTGTCTTTAAATGAAAATATTCACATTTTTCAATGAACTATACAGCATTTAAAAACATTTCCCAAGATAAATAGTGAAGGGACTTCCCTGAGGCTCTAGTGGCTAAGAATCCATCCACCAATCAGGAGACACAAGTACAATCCCTGGGACAGGAAGATCCCACATACCATGGAGCAGCTAGGTCCCTCTGCCACAACTAATGAGCCATTACACCAGAGCCTACCAGCTACAACTACTGATGCCATGCACCACAGTTATGGAAGTCTGCATGCACAGAGCCCTTGCTCCACAACAATGACACAACTGCAATAAGAAACCCTGCACTGCAACAAAGAGTAGCTCCATCTTGCCTCAATGAGACAAAGCCCACGAGTAGCAATGAAGATTCAGTGCAGTCAAAAAATAAATAATAAACAGATTAATTCTTTAAAAATTATAAAATGGTAAAAAGAGTTTCTGTCAAATATACTGTAAATGAAATTCATAAGATTATATTTCCTGTGTTGGGTAAACTAAATATCACATCCAAACTCAAAACAGTAATTTATATTAAACAATTTTTAATTTAAGAAGTTGCAACTAACAAAATGTTCATAAGAATGGGAGTCAGAAAGACATAAGAAAAGTTGTTTAAATTGAATGAGAAATATATAAACAAACATGATTTTAAACTCCTAGGAATAAAAAGAATAAACGCGGTTGACAGGAAAGCCATTGTGATTTGAATAAGTTATTAAAATTATTGATTATATATTTTTTAATGTTGCCCTGCAAAATGTCTCTAATTTATTATAGCACATCATTTCATTTGCTTCTGAAAAATAGTCTTCCTTGCCATGTCCTTGAAGGCTTGTTTGACTTGCTGATTCTGTAGGCTGTAAATGAAGGGGTTCAGCATGGGGGCTACTGAGGTGTTTAGCACAGTCACTCCCTTGCTCAAAGATACCCTATCCTGTGCTGAGGGCTTAAGGTACATAAAAATGCAGCTGCCATAGAGATGGAGATGACAATCATGTGGGAAGAACATGTGGAAAAAGGCCTTTGTCCTCTGACTAGTAGAATAAATTCTTAAAATTGTTCTGATGATGTATGTATAGGACAGAATTATCAATGCCAAAGTGAACATTAGAGTAAATACAGCACAGGAAAACCCCATCTTTTCGAGAAAGTTTGTCTCTGAACAAGACATTTGAAGCAAAGGAAAATAATCACAGGTAAAATGGTCAATAATATTAGACCTACAGTAATCAAGGTTTAAGAGCAACATGAGTGCAGGGAATATGATTAAGAATGAAACTAGCCAGGAAGAGAAGACAAGCAGTGTGCAGACTCTGTGATTCATGATGGTCATGTAATGCAGGGGATTGCAGATGGCAATGTAATGGTCGTAGGACATGGCAGACAGAAGGTAAAACTCAGTGACTCCCAAGAGAATGAGAAAAAATAACTGAGCAATGCAATCATTAAAAGAAATGGTTTTATCTCCTGTAACAATGATGGCCAGGAACTTGGGTATACTGAGACTTGGGTATAATGACACTTCTAAGATGGAGAAATTTCTGAGGAAGAAATACATGGGGGTTTGGAGGTGGGCATCCAGCAGGGTCAGGGTGATAATGGTCAGGTTCCCAGTGATGCTGAGCATGTAGGTGATGAACAGAAAGACAAAGCTCACAACCTGAAGTTGTGGGTCATCTGACAGTTGCAGGAGGATAAACTGTATTGTTTCTGTATGGTTTCTCATTCTTCAGTTGCTTGTTTGTTTTTCTCCTTCCAGGAGACCTACAAGAGAAAGCACAAGGAAAGCACTAGAAGAGAGGATTACCAAATATCTTAGTGTAGACCTAGAATTTGATGAAAATAGTATGTCATTTCACCTTCAGGGGAAATTTAAAGCAAATTGATAATGACATTGATACTTAAGTTTCCTCTGTTTAATAAGTAAAACACTCTTTGATTAAAGGAAGTTTAAAACTGTAAATATCACAAAGTTTATAGGGCATTTGATATAAGAATTTGTTCCTACACTTTTTCTGACACCAAATACTACTTATGAACTTTCAGAAACATACTCATCAGGTTTCATGAGAATTATCTTTGTGCTAATATTCCAATGCCTACACAGTTTTCCTCCTGTGTAACTTAAAAGCTTAATTATATTAAGAATCTTTAAAATGGGATCTAATTAAAATTAAAAGCTTCTGCACAACAAAAGAAACTATAAGCAAGGTGAAAAGACAGCCTTCAGAATGGGAGAAAATAATAGCCAATGAAGCAACTGACAAACAACTAATCTCGAAAATATACAAGCAACTCCTGCAGCTTAATTCCAGAAAAATAAATGACCCAATCAATAAAAGGGCCAAAGAATTAAATAGACATTTCTCCAAAGAAGACATACAGATGGCTAACAAACACATGAAAAGATGCTCAACATCACTCATTATCAGAGAAATGCAAATCAAAACCACAATGAAGTACCATTTCACGCCAGTCAGAAAGGCTGCGATCCAAAAGTCTACAAGCAATAAATGCTGGAGAGGGTGTGGAGAAAAGGGAACCCTCTTACACCGTTGGTGGGAATGCAAACTAGTACAGCCACTATGGAAAACAGTGTGGAGATTCCTTAAAAAACTGGAAATAGAACTGCCTTATGACCCAGCAATCCCACTGCTGGGCATACACACTGAGGAAACCAGAATTGAAAGAGACACGTGTACCCCAATGTTCATCGCAGCTCTGTTTATAATAGCCAGGACATGGAAGCAATTTAGATGTCCATCAGCAGATGAATGGATAAGAAACCTGTGGTACATATACTCAATGGAGTATTACTCAGCCATTAAAAAGAATACATTTGAATCAGTTCTAATGAGGTGGATGAAACTGGAGCCTATTATACAGAGTGAAGTAAGCCAGAAAGAAAAACACCAATACAGTATACTAACGCATATATATGAAGAAGGCAATGGCACCCCACTCCAGTACTCTTGCCTGGAAAATCTCATGGATGGAGGAGCCTGGTAGGCTGCAGTCCATGGGGTCGTTAAGAGTCGGACACAACTGAGCGACTTCACTTTCACTTTACACTTTCAGGCACTGGAGAAGGAAATGGCAATACACTCCAGTATTCTTGCCTGGAGAATCCCAGGGGCAGAGGAGCCTAGAGGGCTGCCGTCTGTGGGGTCGCACAGAGTCGGACACGACTGAAGCGACTTAGCAGCAGTAGCAGCAGCAACGCATATATATGGAATTTAGAAAGATGTTAATGACAACCCTGTATGTGAGACAGCAAAAGAAATACAGATGTATAGAACAGTCTTTTGAACTCTGTGGGAGAAGGAGGGGGGATTATTTGGGAGAATGGCATTAAAACATGTATAATATTATATAAGAAATGATCGCCAGTCCAGGTTCGATGTAGGATACAGGAAGCTTGGGGCTGGTGCACTGGGATGACCAGAGGGATGGTATGGGGAGGGAGGTGGGAGTGGGGTTCAGGATGGGGAACACATGTACACCCATGGCGGAGGCATGTTGCTGTATGGCAAAACCAATACAATATTGTAAAGTGAAAATAATAATAAATAAAAAATTAAAATAAAATAAAATGAAAAAGATATTGCAATTTTTAAATAACAAATGACTGTTTTGTCCTTGGCTTCTCTGGTGGCTCAGAGGTAAAGTATCTGCCTGTGATGATCAAACTTGCAGGTTTGATCCCTGGGTTGGAAAGATCCCTGGAGAAGGAAATGGCAATCCACTCCAGGATTCTTGCCTGGGAATGGACAGAGGAGCCTGGAATGCTCAGTCCACAGGGTTGCAAAGGAGTTGAACACAACTTAGTGACTAAACAACAACAAAACAGCAAATCAAGTTTTGTTAACACTCAGTTTTTTCCTTTTTTTAAGATTTTTATATGTGAATCATTTTTAAAATGTTTGTTTTAAAAGATTTTAAAATCTTTGAATTTGTTAGATTTTTTTTTTTCTGTTGAGGTTTTTTTTTGGCCGTGATGCATGTGGGATCCTAGATTCCTCATCAGGAATTCAACCAGCACCCCCTTAATTGGAAGGCAAAGTCTTAACCACTGGACCAGCAAAGAAGTCTTTCAGGTTTTTCAACTCTTACTACCTCCCTGGAAGTCAGAAATGCTAAAGCCACTGCCACTGGCAACTGCAGGTTTTAGAGATAAAGGGGAAAATGAGATAGACAATCATGTAAGCTTAAGGTCGATATCATCTTAATCCCTGGCAACAATTTACAATATTACAGCATAACTATGTGTCATCATTATGGACTTTATTCTCATACAACCTATTTCCCTTTATATTTAAAATATTACTTTTATGTTATTATTATGATGATGATTAATAAGTAAGACAGTTGTCCTTCAAGAAAGTAAATGTTAATAATATGTTTACTTGTATATGTTTTGGAAATAGTGAGCTTTAATTTTTCTTTTTTGGGGGGTAAAATTTAAATGATATTACAGAAGAGTGAGGATATGTAGGTTTTAATCCAATTCACTTACTAGGTCTGAAAGTCACTCAGACCCTTCATGCCCATCTATAAATACACACTAATACAAGTCTATCTCATAAAGTTATTTTGACCATTAAATGAGCAAATACATGTGAAGCATTTTGAAAAATGCTTATCAGTTAATAAAACCCCTATAAGGCTTTGTTCAATAGAGAAAACATTCCGTAACCACTGAGCTGAAAACATTCGGGATTTAGATGTTGTGTTACGTAAAAACTTACATCTAAGATAAGTAGTAGTGCATAGATTTAGCACCAAGAGAGTCACATAAGAACAATAGCAACAACAGCAATGAAAATATAGTAGAACCATGTGACTGTAGAGTACCCAACAGGCATTCTGGGAAAGGGAATCTTATCCTCATTCTTCCACTTTGGGTACATGATCACTTCTCCCAACACAGTGTATCTGCCTTCTCTACCCATCATTGCTCCCCTACTTTCCACAAACAATCCACTGTCTCATCTTCAGCTAGGATTTGATCACCACATTTGAGGGATGTTATATATTTGTCAAGACATCAACATTGCTACCAATAGCCACTTTATTTCTCTGCTCCTCATTAATATTAGTAAACTTTCTGAGAAAGACTGTGAAGCTAGTATTAAATAAAATATATGTATGTGACTAGCATAGAGGGTAGAATATTTGAATGATTTTCAAATCACCTTCTTCCTTATTCCTGAACAGATGTAATACTCATGGTATGAGTTCTGTAGGAATTTGTAGTAATCCTTTCAAACCCACCTCACATAGTACAGAATCTCCTATGAACTCCTCTCTAGTCTGTGTAGCTCAAAGTCTTACCTTCAAAGCTATGGCAACATGATCCAGTTCCTAGTACAGTGAGAGTAGATTTAAGATAAACACTTATCTATGTAAGTAATTAATTCTGAATTTTTTGTTGAATTTCATACTGCCAGTAAGTGCAATGCTCTTTTAAGCAATATTCTAGACTATATTTCATGTCAGTTCTATCTTCACTTATAAGGTATATTTTCCTACTTTACCTACTTTTCAGGATGCATTATCTGCTTAAATACCCTTTATTGAGTAAATTTATAACAAAGAATATGTAAAGGAAGCTAAATTTTTGATATATAATTTAACAAATTGTAAACTATTATTTCAAAATCAATGTCCTTAATTTCTTTACAATTCATTCTTTTAACGAACTCTACTCCTGCTCAGTAACATCACTCTTCCTTCATCAGGATTTGCCTTTCATTGAAAGCACTAGTTTTTCATAACACTTTGATCTCACAAAATACATTCTCATAAACTGACAAATTTTGATTTCAATCTCAAGATTGAAATTTCTGCAATAACCTACAGGCATTGGAGAGTCAGGTTTCCTTTTAATTATATTATTACTATTATATGATGAACTATGTGTCATTGCACTGTATTTTTAAGCCTATTTCAATTTCATTACATATTCATTTTCCTCTTCTGTTTCCTCATAATTTTAATTATTTGATGAATTATAATATCAGGATTTACACTTTTTGCTGCTGACTAAACTTGTGACAGAATGTATGAAGAGCTGTGAAGAAAGATATTAATAGACATTAGAAGAATTCATATGAACATTACTGGTAATGTCCATACTGTAATGGACACTAACATAGCCAGTCTTCTAGGGCCAGAGAAAACAGGCTGAAGCAAACTCTAGGAAGAGACGATTTAATATCAGAAAATTGGGAGTGGCATATGAAACTTTGTATGTAAAAAATTATGAAAATGCAATGGATTTTATTCATCTAACATCAAGGAAGCATGATAAAAAATTATTAGCATTCATTCCTTCATTCATCAACCTTTTGAAAGAAACACATTTCAGTGCTTAACAGGGTATATATGATTCCAAGAGATTTAAACCACCCCAAGGATGTATTCACACAGAATATGAAGAATATCTCCAAGCATTTAACTCATGTTTTCGGCTTTTATTTCTGAAAACAAGTCCATATTTCCCTCTGGAAGAATGCGGTTTAGGTACCTAAGCTTTGTATTTCCTTCCACTCATTTCATAAAAATCAATTCTTACTTGTTTTCTGAGAATCCTTGAGACAGATTCTTTGAGCTATTCAAAATTAAAATCAGCAATATTATTTCTAATTTGTTAATAAGATGACTGCAAATCATCTTCAAAATGTCATTCTGAAAACATTCCTATGTCCTGCCCTTCCTAAACCCCTATTATCATGTTAACATTGACAATGAAACTGTAGATAAATTTATGATTTCTTTGATACCCAAGTTGAAAAAGAGACCCCCATATTAATGAATACATTCTTTTTAAAGGAATAAAAGACATTCCTTTGAGAGACTGAGATAGGCATCTTTGATTGGTTCCATTTTATTTCTGGTGTGTTTTGCTGTTGTTGTTTTTAAAAATGTTTTTGTACACTGGGAGGAAAAATCTCTTAGTAATGCAATGACTTTGAAGGTATAGTTGGTACAACTTTTACTGCATCTACTAATTCTCTCTCCTTCAGTTAAACTTCATTGCAGGTCATTAGAAAACGTTGACAAATCATACCAGAAAAGCAATGTGCTTCATTCATTGCATCATTATTTCTTTGTACTTTGTGAGTTTAAAGGGTGTTTTCGGGTTTAGGTTAATGCAGTAAGAAAAGGGAAGTTGTTTAATTAAATGTCATATGTAACATTTAGTTTGGCTTCATATTATCTTGGACACTGCTCAATCATTCTGAACTTTGGGCCATGACACTAGGATCCTTTAAGAATTGTCACATCTTGAATGAAGCAAAGACTCCTCAGGAGAACCAGTCAAGTGGTTGGAAGGAGTGTTTCATTAGATACTTCTTTTTTTCACAATTATTTTAGAGGACTATCTCCATGAAGAAATCTGATTAATTTACATTTCTTTATTTCAATAGGGATAGGCAGGCTCAATTCTCAGCATACTTAACAGTGTTCACAGAGACAACACAAGGGGAAAAAAAGACAATATTCACATTTAATAAGAAGTCCAGAAATAGTAACATTTATATCTTTGAAGGTTTGTGGTGAATATCAATTCATAACCTCACACTTTCACTTCATTTGTTAGTGATCTGTAATTTAAACAATGAAGGGAAAGTAAATTAAAAAATTATTATTATTATAATTATTATGTTAACATTATTAACATGCTATTAATTCCTTCATTATAGCATTCTAGGGTAAATTATTATCACACAACATATATGGGCATTGAGGTAAGAAAAACATGAATTAAAAATACAAATGGGCCATTTATGGATGTATTACTCTGGATGAGCTATTTAATATTTTAAGCTTCAGTTTTCTGTGTTTAAAATGGAGTTGAAATTTCAAAAGTATTTCTTAGAAATAATTGCAATAACATAAAAGAAATTATTCTAAAATCATGTGGCACTTAATATATGTTAAGAAGACTAATTTTCTTTATTTTTATTTACTTTAATTTTCTTTTGATTGTAATTAATTCTCAACTCGGGGAGGGATAATCATAGCAATTGTGTTTTAGAAAAAGTATCACTTATTTCAGTGAAATAATAACTTTTGTATTTTTACTTCATTTAACTCTTATAACATACCTATGAAACTTTAATCTTTATTGCCAAATAAATAACTAGGCTAAGTTAGGTTCTGTCCTTCGATGTTTTATACAGCTAGCAAAGAATATACCAGAAATTAAAGTCTATTCTCTTAAACAAATTACTGCAAAGCCTATATTCAGTTAGAAACAAACAACAGAAATAATAATTACCTGCCTTTATTTAATAGCGAGGGCTTCTTTGGTGGCTCAGTGGTAAAACATCTGCCTGCCAATTCAGGAGAGACTGGTTTGATCCCTGGGTCTGGAAGATCCCTTGGAGAAGGAAATGGAAACCCACTCCAGTATTCTTGCCTGGGAATTCTATGGACAGAGGAGTGGGCTATATAGTCCTTAGGGCCACAAAGAGTTGGACACAACTGAGTGACTAACACTACCACTTCGACAGCACAGTGAATCAGTTATACACATGCATACATCCACTCTTTTTTAGATTCTTTTTCCATACAGGTATTACAGAGGATTGAGTACAGTCAC
The DNA here is from genome assembly GCF_029407905.1 of Bubalus kerabau. Taxonomy (NCBI): domain Eukaryota; kingdom Metazoa; phylum Chordata; class Mammalia; order Artiodactyla; family Bovidae; genus Bubalus; species Bubalus kerabau. The sequence continues at coordinate 63,331,151 of NC_073624.1, read as the reverse complement.
CTGTGCTGCATAGCAAGCTCTTATCCTATTTAATTCATTCAGGCGATAAGTAATAAGTCACTGATAAAATCTGAGAGACTTTCACTGCTATCTATTTGCCAAACTTACCTCTGATTTTTGTACAAGTTCGCTAACATTCGAGTGGCTGCAATATAAACATATTAGCAACTACCATGGTTGTAATCCATTTGTGCAAAAATCATTTCTTCTCATTGCACAAATTTGCTCTCTATTGTCAATGTTTTTGTCTTAAATTTCTTTTTTATTCAGAGAGGATATGTTTATTTGACAATAGAAAAAGAGAAAAAGTAAATATATGCAAGATAAAAAAAAAAAATCAAGTGTTTAAAAACCCTCTGGAATCGTTTCTGCATAGATTTTAAGTAGCACAAGCTACTTAATGTTTTATCTATTCTCTCTCATACAGGCTCAAGGGAACTAATTCTGCGAGTCAAAATTGCCAGAACAGAAATGTGCACAAAACATAAAGGAATATAAAACATAAAACACGTTAGTATTGGGGTTAGAAAAGAAAGCTTGAGAACAGTATCCAATGAGACCAAAACAAACAAAAAAACAACACTAAGTGTGAAGCCTTTTCCCTTGACATCATTTTTAGACAGATATTAGCAACCAATTATCATAATTCCTAGTACAGATTTCTACAAAATATTCCATGTCTTTTTTTTTTTTAACTGGTAATCTACCACATTTAACTAACTACATTCATTAACTCCATTATTTTTAATCTGTCTTCCAGTAAAAACTTTTGTCACCATTATACTGCTATACATTAAAAGTATAATAGTTCATACTTTTTTCCTACTCCTTCTCTTGCTCAGCACAACAGAGATTGAAGAGTATCTTGTTTTGATTAAACCTTTAATCTGTATGCCAAGCATAACTTTAGGAGTTAGTATCTTGGATAAATAGACTATAATTATATTAATGTAAACATTCAGTCGGAGAAGGCAATGGCACCCCACTCCAGTACTTTTGCCTAGAAAATCTCATGGAAGGAGGAGCCTGGTAGGCTGCAGTCCATGGGGTCGCTAGAGTCGGACACGACTGAGCGACTTCACTTTCACTTTTCACTTTCATGCATTGGAGAAGGAAACGGCAACCCACTCCAGTGTTCTTGCCTGGAGAATCCCAGGGACGGGAAGCCTGGTGGGCTGCCGGCTACGGGGTTGCACAGAGTCGGACACGACTGAAGCGATGCAGCAGCAAACACACACAAATAATATGATGGGGGTGAAAGGTAATAGAATCATTCAGGTCCTTAGTAAACACTGTGCGAAATTTGTAGATCCTTACAGAGTTTCAAATAAGTATATAGTCACACATATAAACACTTTTTGTTTGCTTTTTTAAATTGAGCTATCATACTGGTTATATTGGAGAAGGCGAGAGCAACTCACTCCAGTATTCTTGCCTGGGAAACCGCATCGACAAGAGGAGCCTAGGAGGGCTATAGTCTACGGGGTCACAAAGAGTCAGACATGACTAAACAGCTGCAGCAGCATTGACTAATTAGGCAAATCACTCAGACAAATCACTCAAATTTTCTGAGCATCTATTTACATATTTGTGTATGAGATGCTGCTGCTGCTGCTGCTGCTAAGTCGCTTCAGTCGTGTCCAACTCTGTGCAACCCCATAGACCGCAACCCACCAGGCTCCCCCGTCCCTGGGATTCTCCAGGCAAGAACTGGAGTGGGTTGCCATTTCCTCCTCCAATGCATGAAAGTGAAAAGTGAAAGTGAAGCCGCCCAGTCGTGTCCGACTCTTAGCGACCCCATGGACTGCAGCCTAACAGGTTCCTCCGTCCATGAGATTTTCCAGGTAAGAGTACTGGAGTCGGGTGTCATTGCCTTCTCCGTGTATATGAAATAATCATGCCTAATTTGTCATATAGCATGTCCAAAGGCTCAATGGTAAAGAATCCGCCTGCCAGTGAGGAGATGCAGGAGACTCGAGTTCAATTCCTGGGTCAGGAAGGTCCCCTGGAGGAGGAAATGGCAACCCACTCCTGTATTATTGCCTGGGAAATCCCAGGGACAGAGGAGCCTGGTGGGCTACAGTCCATGGGTTGCAAAAAGTCAGACACTGAGCAAACGTGCAATTTGCCATTTACCTGTAAGATTACATAAGATACGAAACAGAACATACTTAATTCAACATACATAATGCAATAAACGCTCTCTATAGAAGGAATATTATTCAAGAAATTCCTGTTAAATTTTCAGGTGGCATTAGAGTCATGGTAGCTAGCTATTCCTTTTTAAGTATTTATACAAATAATGTAGATACATAAAGAGAGTATATAAAATAAACATAACACATGCCTTCAGCATAACTAAGAATTATGAGAACTTATGAACTTTTAGTTATCTGAAAGTAGGAAAATAAATATCCAAGTACATCAGATGAGTGGAAAGATCTGGACAGATACTGCAGACAGTGTGCAAAAAATATGGCTGTTGATTATTTATTTCATATTCCACAACTTTAAGAAATTGCTATATTAGCACCAAAAGATAAAATTTAAGAGTAAGCTGATTAAAACAATGTTTACTCCTTTAGAAATTACCATATTAAATATTTTTATTCAATATGAGATTTTTTATTATTCAGAATAATGGATAAAATAATTTATATTCTAAAGCTACTGGTTTTCTATTTGGAATTGTAAGTCCATGATTATATGGAAGCTATAGATAATTTGAAAGGAAGACACAGCATAGTCAATTTCATTAAAAAGGAAGTTTGAGCTAATGAGCTCAGCAGTGCAGATGATATCTGTGAGATGGAGCTAGGTGGACACTGTAGAAGTTAAATTGCATTCATTCATGTTAATACACACTTTCATTTATTTCTAGAAAGTATCACTTTATGAACCAAGTTTTTCAAAGCTTGTTTTACTTGCTCATTCCTCAAGGTATAAATAAAAGGATTTAACATGGGGCAATTGAAGTGTTGAGAATAGCTACTCCTTTGGTCAATGAAGCTCTTTCTTTTGCTGAAGGCTTGACATACATGAATATACAGCTTCCATAAGAAATGGAAATGACAATCATGTGAGAGGAACATGTGGAGAAAGCCTTTTTCCTCTGAGTAGCCGATGGTATTCTCAAAATGGTGCTAATAATGCACATGTAGGATAGAATCACTAATGCCAATGTGAAGAGCAGAGTCACAAAAGCAAAGTAAAAGCCAATCATCTCTAAAAGCCACGTATCTGAGCATGCGAGTTGCAAAATGGGGAAGTAATCACAGGAGAAGTGATCAATTATGTTGGAAGCACAGAAATCTAGCTGAAGGATAAGCATGAGTGGTGGAAAAATGGTAAGAAATCCCCCTAGCCATGAACTAAAGACCAGCAAAGTGCAGATTTTCTTGTTCATGATGGTGGTGTAATGGAGAGGCTTGCAGATGGCAACATATCGATCATAAGACATGGCAGTGAGAAGGAAAAACTCAGACACACCCATGAAGATGAAGAAAAATAACTGAGCCAAGCAATTGTTATAGGAAATAGTCTTGACTTTAGTAATGATTGCCCCCAAAAACCTGGGGATAGAAACACTGGTGAATGTAATCTCTAAGAAGGAGAAATTCCGGAGGAAATAATACATCGGAGTCTTTAGATGACAGTCTGTTAAAGTAAGAATGATGATGGTTAGGTTTCCAGCAACACTCAATACATAAGCCAGAAATAAAAAGGTAAAAATGACAACCTGAAGCTCTGGGTTGTCTGATATGCCCAAGAGGACGAATTCTGTAAGCATTGTGTGGTTTCTCATACTGATTTTATTGTCTTTAAGCCAAATCTGTTGGTATAAAACAAAACAAAGAGTAAGTGAATAGTAAATGAATTGAAGATTTAGATATTGGAATTATTAGCTCTCATTAAAGGAAGCACTGGACCTTTATCCCCATGAGAATTTTTGCAATATCCACTCACTCCTACTAAAGCAAAATACTTTACACATTGTCTATTAAAGAGAAAAAATGTATTTACAGGTCTATGTTTAAAGTCCCCACATTAGTGATTTGACATAAAATCTCTACATAGGACTAAATTTTCTATGTGAGCAAATATCTTTTAATTATATTTTCTAAAACTATATTTACTAGCCAAATCTGTAGTTTAGATATTAAGACATTAGTTTCTAGTTTCCAGGATGCCGTGCTTATAGGATTGAAATATCTAATTTTGCGTTATGGTTCGGATACTATGTACAAACTATATTGGCTTAGGAGGTTTCAGTGGCAACTTATGACCCAATGACAATTCCTGAGCTTAATAATAGCTATGATTTTTTCTTTCTTAGCATATATTTGTTCAATATGCCCGAAATAAATAAATGTGTTTACAATCACATATACATGGAAATAGAATTGCCTTGCTTATAAATAAGAACAAAGTTCTAATTTAAAAGAAAGAAATAAGAAATTAATGATATTGACTAATACCACATAGAGCTATATCAATATTGCATTTCTATGACATACTGGTCCTTTTATATCATTTTTACATCTCTTTAAATTTACAGTCATCTCATTTTTAAAACTTTGCTGTATTTATTCCTTTTACACTTATGTGTCTGAGGACAGGACAAAACACAAGAGGGAGCCTTCTGATGCCAAAATGTCCCATTAACTTCTTTCTAGGAGGCTAAGTCATTAGAATAAATACATTTCTGTTTAAGATTTACTGTCTTGTAACCAAAATCGTTCAAAAGTAATCTATATAATTTTTATTCATCTTAATCACTCTTTATTCTTAGCAACTAGAATTGTATCTCTGTGTAAGTTTTTATTAATATTTATTTTCTTTTATAGCATGAACTAGAACAGTCAATGGAGAAGGCAATGGCAACCCACTCCAGTACTGTTGCCTGGGAAATCCCATGGACAGAGGAGCCTGGTAGGCTGCAGTCCATGGGGTCCCTAAGAGTCGGACACGACTGAGCGACTTCACTTTCACTTTTCACTTTCATGCATTGGAGAAGGAAACGGCAACCCACTCCAGTGTTCTTGCCTGGAGAATCCCAGGGATGGCGGGGCCTGGTAGGTTCCAATCTATGGGGTCGCACAGAGTCGGACACGACTGAACCGACTTAGCAGCAGCAGCCCCAGCAGAACTGTCAACAGGTGGTAAGTATCAAAGCTTGTATAGTGCCTTCTTTTTTCTCTTTAAGTCCTTCCTAACAATCAGCATTTTCTTCCTTTAAGAATAAACATATTTTGTTATACATATTAGCAAAATTGGCAGATCAAAAGGCAGAGACTATTTCTGTGTTTTGAACAATGATTGAAATATTAAAATATAAAACAAGAAATAGTAAATATGTTAAAGTGATTTATTCTGACAAAATAAACTTTTGGATGGAAAAAAGGTGAAATATACATTTAAAAACTGAGAACGTTCTTACTTTATGATACATCTAATGATTCCAGTCAGAAATATAATCCCATATTTTCTTTATGTACTTAAAATATGAGATGTAATGCATTCATATTATACCTTAGGAGATTTTTTGGTCATTATCTCACCCTTGTCTCCATTATATAAAAGTATCTTACATAGAGAAAACACAGGCTTGATTTCATGGATATTTTCTATAAACTCTATAAAATATTTGTGTTTCATTTCTTTCATCCTTAAAGGTAAACATTGTCCTGACTGAAACTTTAAGGAATCACTCTTGTAATCCTGAGAGTTCTTGAAGGAAAAGTTCAAGAAACACTGCTTAATGACTGGAAGGTAAAACATTTCAAAGCTCCCTGGATAAGATGAAGATTGACTATTACCAAAAGATTAAATGATTTTACCTTCTTTAGTCACTGCTTAAATCTCTGAAACCAGAGGGATGATAGAAAGGGTATAAGAAGAGAGAATTCAAGAGATGTAGTGATGTCATGATATACACTCTTCCAGAAGCTAATGAATAGATCAGGATAAAAGCAAAAGTGTGCCAACCAGGTGGTTTCCTTTGGTTGGACTTAAATTTCTCTAATAAGCACATGGCACTCAGTCCACACTTGGGAGATAATTTATCCCCAGTTCCTTTGGGGTGGATTGAATACAGGGCTGAGCTACACCACAGTGGACCCTTCACTAAGGGTAGTACCTATGTTTCATTCATTTTCACATCTCCACCAACACAAAGTAGAATGAATGAATAAATAAAGCATTTTAATATCTTTAAAAATAAGAAGAGTACTTGAAACTTTAGTATTTTTCATTCTAATAGTTACATATGCTTAATGTTATGAGAATCAAGTATGAGAGAACCGGTATCAAATCAGCACATTGTGACTTATGGAATGACTCTTATGTTTCCAAATGAATTTTTGTTTGCCCTCAAAGCTTAAAATTATATAGTGTTATATTTTTGTACTGTGTTCTGCTACATATATTTCTAGATATTCAGCTATAAACATAGCCACATTCACACTCTCAGAGATACATTTTTTCCTTCTTACATTAATGCAAATTTATTACAGAAAATATTTGGCAATTTTCCTTTATTTTCAGTTAATAATAGGTAATGGATATTATTCATTGTCAAATTATCTAGATAGAACTCATTATATATGATTGCATAGAATACCAGAGGAGATGTATATAATTTGGTAATTTCATTGTTGATTGAGATTTAGGGAATTAGTCTGCTAGCAATTTCACATTATTGGTTACAGTGCTGTCTATTTTTATGCATTTTTTTGCATACATAGAAGTATTGATGTAACATATATACTAAATTTTGATAGATACTTCAAAATTTCTCTCCTACAGACAGGAATGAACTCTTTCAGTGCATCTTAATCAGTGCTAGATGCAGTCACAAATTTTATATAAGGATGAAAATGATGCCAAAATTAATTTAATAAAAATATCATAAAGACCACATCCTGGTGCCTAGGTGACTAGGTTTTGAGGTTAAAGAGAGCCAAGCCCTTTGTAAACTTTCCAACTTGATTTAACCTTTCTGAGGTTGCTCTACCCATAAAATGAGAATCCTAACAGTCCTCATTCATAGTATACTGCAAAGATTAAAGTGATAATGTATAAATTAGCAGAATAGTCCCAACTTAGGGATCAAACCCAGGTCTCCCACATTGCAGAGAGATTCTTTACCAGCTGAGACATCAGGGAAGCCCAAGAATACTGGAGTGGTAGCTTCCAGTGGTATTCAATGGATAGGATAGGGTAGCCTATCCATTTTCCAGCAGATCTTTCTGACCCAAGAATCAAACTGGGTTCTTCTGCATTGCAGGCAGATTCTTTACCAACTGAGCTACTAGGGAAGCTCTGCTGCTGCTGCTGCTGCTGCTGCTGCTGCTAAGTCGCTTTAGTCATGTCCGACTCTGTGAGACCCCATAGACGGCAGCCCACCAGGCTCCGGTCTCGGATTCTCCAGGCAAGAACACTGGAGTGGGTTGCCATTTCCTTCTCCAATGGATGAAAGTGACAAGTGAAAGTGAAGTTGCTCAGTCGTGTCAGACTCTTTGTGACCCCATGGACTGCAGCCCACCAGGCTCCTCCACCCATGGGATTTTCAAGGCAAGAGTACTGGAATGGGGTGCCATTGCCTTCCCCACCAATGAAGCTCTAGTGGTGTATAAACATTTAATATTACTTTAAATTTCATATTCTGCAATTAATAGATTGAACATTTTAATTTCTATTTCTAATTCATGAATGGTCTATTTTAACTTGTGTTCACTTTTCCTTGGCTTTGTTGTCTTTTATTAGTAGGATATATCTGCTATGAATAGTAACCCCCAGTCATATCTGTGGAAGGATGTTTTCAGAGACGATCCTTCCTTTTTAACTTTTAATGGAGTGGTTCAACTATGAAAGTTGTACAGTCTGTCATGAATTCTTGGCGACCTATTCTTATCGGTACATCCTTTCATGTATTTCAAAATTCTATAAATGTCTGCTTATATGCAACACTTCTATGACTTTGCTTTTTACATTTTTGTCTTTGGTCCATCCAGAATTTATTATTATATCAGATATGGATTTTTTTCTTTCTTTTTTTTTTTTTTTTTTGCTCTTTAAATGAATAACTAATTTCCCTGACATGAATGAGCTAGAGACAATATGAGAGTTTGGACAGTGAGTTGCTAACAGCATCAATGTCCTGTTATCCCATTAGCAGATTCTATCTCATTGTTCTCATTAACAAGATCTGTATGTCATCTTTCAGCTGAGAAAATAACTGACTCAGCTGAAATATTGCCTTGCCTTGAGAAACTCATAATTCTCATATTCCAGAAAACGGAGGTTCTTTGACTTCAGTATAAAGAGTCTAATTTTAACAGAGTCAAAGTCCTGTAAGATTGGATCCCCTCCTTCGATTCAGACCTACTGCCTTACATCCACCTTCACTTTTTCACTGGAGCGTACTTGTGTTTTTTGTTTATTTGTTTTAACAGTCTGATAATCTGCCTCTTGGAAGTGGTTTCTTTGGGACTTCAATTCTCTTCTAGTCATCCAATAAATCTACTTTATTCTTTATGCCAGTATTCCCTGAATCTTTGATTTTCCCAAACTCATTCATGTTTTCAAAATGCCTTGTACTTCATCTTTGCAGTAGTGATTATATTTTAATTCCTAACATGGTCTCATTCTCACTAGACCGTAAGTTTCACAGTATAAATGATAAGTCACATGTGCAGCTATTTAAATGAAAATATGAATTAGTTAAAAATACAAACTCAAATCCTCAGTTACATTAATTTCATTTCAAGTACTCCAAATCCAAATGTGGCTAATGGCTAATATATTGAAATGGAACAGATTACAGAGCATTCCCATTAATGCAGATAGTTGTATTGAACAATTATTTCTCTTTCTGTTACTCTTGAAATATTGCTTAAGTGCATGGCATCTTTCTTGAACCAAGGCCCTGTGTGACCTCTGCTCTGACCTTATCAAATTGTTCATCATTTCTTATACTTGTTAGGCATTCTCTGTCTTTCTCTCTCTCTCTCCCTCTCTCTCTCTCTCTCTCTTTCTCTCTCTCTCTCTCTCTCACACACACACACACACACAGACATACACACATACATGCACATATTTTTCTTTAAGGTTTTATCTAAATGTCATGTGTTCCTTGAAATCTTCCCTGGTTTGCAAAGCCAGGATTAGGTGCCCTCTGTTCTTTGCTTTCCTAAAACTTTGCACACTTATCTTACTCTGTTGCAATTACTCATACATATATCTTTTGGCATTATAATGCTACATAATGTGGAGTAAATGGCCTTTGTCTAATTCATCTTTATACATCTTAAGCCAATAAAAGAGATGCAACCAAACTTGATTTTTATAAATAAAAAAGTTAATATATATAAAAGTTTGGGTTATCCATATTATATATTTATATATATAATCAATATATTACTGTGTATATAATATATATTACAGTATATATTACTGTATTTTAACTACTAATCAAATTAGTATTTATATATATATTGCTGTACTTTGGCTACTAATATTTTTTTTCTTTTAATTTAATTTTATTTTTTAACTTTACAATATTGTATTGGTTTTGCCATATATCAACATGCATCCGCCACAGGTATACATGTGGCTACTAATCAAATTTTGTTAAGAACTCTTTCATCAATGTTTAATACAAATATTGAGCTGTAATTTCCTCTACAGGAAGGAATATATATATATATATATATATAAATGTATGTATTAATATGTATTACTGTACTGTATTATATACAGTACAGTAATATATATTATATATATTACTGTGTTTTAACTACTAATCAAATTTTGTTAAGAAATCTTTCATCAGTGTTTAAGACATATACTGAGTTGTAGTTTCCTCTCCTTACAATTTATTTTTCTGGTTTCAGATTAGGATAATGCTAATAAAAAGTTGGTAATTTTTTTTAAATTTTATTTTATTTTTAAACTTTACAATATAGTATTGGTTTTGCCAAATATCGAAATGAATCCGCCACAGGTATACATGTGTTCCCCATCCTGAACCCTCCTCCCTTCTCCCTCCCCATACCATCCCTCTAAAAAATAAAAAAACAAACAAAAAAAAAGTTGGTAATTTTTTTTTTTATGTGGGGAAGATTTTTAACACTACCTTAACACACTTGAATAGATGTAGGGCTAGTCATGCCTTCTTCAGTGAGTTTCTTAAGTTTGTGTCTTTCAAGAATAGGTTCATTTCATTTGTTATCATATTTATGATCATAATATTATTTGTAATTATTCCTTATTTCCTTTTAATGTCTGTGGGATCATGAATATACCTTTTTTTAAATTTTATTTTATTTGTAAACTTTACATAATTGTATTAATTTTGCCAAATATCAAAATGAATCCACCACAGGTATACATGTGTTCCCCATCCTGAACCCTCCTCCTTCCTCCCTCCCCATACCATTCCTCTGGGTCGTCCCAGTGCACTAGCCCCAAGCATCCAGTATCGTGCATCGAACCTGGACTGGCAACTCGTTTCATACATGATATTTTACATGTTTCAATGCTATTCTCCCAAATCTTCCCACCCTCTCCCTCTCCCACAGAGTCCATAAGACTGTTCTACACATCAGTGTCTCTTTTGCTGTCTCGTACACAGGGTTATTGTTACCATCTTTCTAAATTCCATATATATGCATTAGTATTCTGTATTGATGTTTTTCCTTCTGGCTTACTTCACTCTGTATAATAGGCTCCAGTTTCATCCATCTCATTAGAACTGATTCAAATGTATTCTTTTTAATGGCTGAGTAATACTCCATTGTGTATATGTACCACAGCTTTCTTATCCATTCATCTGCTGATGGACATCTAAATTGCTTCCATGTCCTGGCTATTATAAAAAGTGCTGCGATGAACATTGGGGTACACGTGTCTCTGTCCCTTCTGGTTTCCTCAGTGTGTATGCCCAGCAGTGGGATTGCTGGGTCATAAGGCAGTTCTATTTCCAGTTTTTTAAGGAATCTCCACACTGTTCTCCATAGTGGCTGTACTAGATTGCATTCCCAACAGTGTAAGAGGGTTCCCTTTTCTCTACACCCTCTCCAGCATTTATTATTTGTAGACTTTTGGATCGCAGCCATTCTGACTGGTGTGAAATGGTACCTCATAGTGGTTTTGATTTGCATTTCTCTGATAATGAGTGATGTTGAGCATCTTTTCATGTGTTTGTTAGCCATCTGTATGTCTTCTTTGGAGAAATGTCTATTTAGTTCTTTGGCCCATTTTTTGATTGGGTCATTTATTTTTCTGGAGTTGAGCTGTAGGAGTTGCTTGTATATTCTCGAGATTAGTTGTTTGTCAGTTGCTTCATTTGCTATTATCTTCTCCCATTCTGAAGGCTGTCTTTTCACCTTGCTAATAGTTTCCTTTGATGTGCAGAAGCTTTTAAGGTTAATTAGGTCCCATTTGTTTATTTTTGCTTTTATTTCCAATATTCTGGGAGGTGGGTCATAGAGGATCCTGCTGTGATGTATGTCGGAGAGTGTTTTGCCTATGTTCTCCTCTAGGAGTTTTATAGTTTCTGGTCTTATGTTTAGATCTTTAATCCATTTTGAGTTTATTTTTGTGTATGGTGTTAGAAAGTGTTCTAGTTTCATTCTTTTACAAGTGGTTGACCAGATTTCCCAGCACCACTTGTTAAAGAGATTGTCTTTAATCCATTGTATATTCTTGCCTCCTTTGTCAAAGATAAGGTGCCCATATGTGCGTGGATTTATCTCTGGGCTTTCTATTTCATTCCATTGATCTATATTTCTGTCTTTGTGCCAGTACCATACTGTCTTGATAACTGTGGCTTTGTAGTAGAGCTGGAAGTCAGGCAGGTTGATTCCTCCAGTTCCATTCTTCTTTCTCAAGATCGCTTTGGCTATTCGAGGTTTTTTGTATTTCCATACAAATTGTGAAATTATTTTTTCTAGCTCTGTGAAGAATACTGTTGTTAGCTTGATAGGGATTGCATTGAATCTATAAATTGCTTTGAGTAGTATACTCATTTTCACTATATTGATTCTTCCAACTATTAGCCAGACTCATCAAGAAACAAAGGGAGAAAAATCAAATCAATAAAATTAGAAACGAAAATGGAGAGATCACAACAGACAACACAGAAATACAAAGGATCATAAGAGACTACTATCAACCATTATATGCCAATAAAATGGACAACCTGGAAGAAATGGACAAATTTTTAGAAAAGTACAACTTTCCAAAACTTGAACAGGAAGAAATAGAAAATCTTAACAGACCCATCACAAGCATGGAAATTGAAACTGTAATCAAAAAACTTCCAGCAAACAAAAGCCCAGGTCCAGACGGCTTCACAGCTGAATTCTACCAAAAGCTTAGAGAAGAGCTAACACCTATCCTGCTCAAACTCTTCCAGAAAATTGCAGAGGAAGGTACACTTCCAAACTCATTTTATGAGGCCACCATCACCCTAATACCAAAACCTGATAAAGATCCCACAAAAAAAGAAAACTACAGGCCAATATCACTGATGAACATAGATGCAAAAATCCTTAACAAAATTCTAGCAATCAGAATCCAACAACACATTAAAAGGATCATACACCATGACCAAGTGGGCTTTATCCCAGGAATGCAAGGATTCTTCAATATTCGCAAATCAATCAATGCAATACACCACATTAACAAATTGAAAAATAAAAACCATATGATTATCTCAATAGATGCAGAGAAAGCCTTTGACAAAATTCAACATCCATTTATGATCAAAACTCTCCAGAAAGCAGGAATAGAAGGAACATACCTCAACATAATAAAAGCTATATATGACAAACCCACAGCAAACATTATCCTCAATGGTGAAAAATTGAAAGCATTTCCTCTAAAGTCAGGAACAAGACAAGGGTGCCAACTTTCACCATTACTATTCAACATAGTTTTGGAAGTTTTGGCCACAGCAATCAGAGCAGAAAAAGAAATAAAAGGAATCCAAATTGGAAAAGAAGAAGTAAAGCTCTCACTGTTTGCAGATGACATGATCCTCTACATAGAAAACCCTAAAGACTCCACCAGAAAATTACTAGAACTAATCAATGACTATAGTAAAGTTGCAGGATATAAAATCAACACACAGAAATCCCTTGCATTCCTATACACTAATAATGAGAAAACAGAAAGAGAAATCAAGGAAACAATTCCATTCACCATTGCAATGGAAAGAATAAAATACTTAGGAATATATCTACCTAAAGAAACTAAAGACTATATATAGAAAACTATAAAACACTGGTGAAAGAAATCAAAGAGGACACTAATAGATGGAGAAATATACCATGAATATACCTTTTACTTCATTATTGATATTAGTAGTTTGTGTCTTTTCTTTTTCCTTGGTTAGCCTTGGTAGATATTAATTGATTGAATTAATTTTTCAAAGAAAAAATAACTTCTGTTGCTGGTGCTATTAGTGTCCTATCCAAAAAAAAAATCATTGCCAAGAACAATGTCAAGGAACTTTCTCCTCTGTTGTCTCAGGTTTTCATAGCTCCAGGTCTTACATTTAGGCTTTCAATCAATTTTGAGTTAATTTTTGTTGAGTATTGTAAGATATCGGTCCACTTTCATTCTTTTAAATATTCAGTTTTCATAATTACATTTATTGAAGGTACATTTATACACGTTGAGTATCCTTGACTTCCTTATATAATATTATTTGACCACAGAGGCACTGGTTTATTTTGAAGTACTCAATTCCATTACATTAATCTAAATGCATGTTTTTATACCTGTAGCATACTGCTTTGATTCCTATAGCTTTGTAAAATAGTTTGACATTCAGTAATATAATGTCTCCAGCTTTGTTTAATCTCCGGATTGTTGTGGATATTTAGGGTCTTTTGTAAACTGTGGAAAATTCTGAAAGAGATGGGAATACCAGACCACCTGATCTGCCTCTTGAGAAATTTGTATGCAGGTCAGGAAGCAACAGTTAGAACTGGACATGGAACAACAGGCTGGTTCCAAATAGGAAAAGGAGTTCGTCAAGGCTGCATATTGTCACTCTGTTTATTTAACTTCTATGCAGAGTACATCATGAGAAACGCTGGACTGGAAGAAACACAAGCTGGAATCAAGATTGCTGGGAGAAATATCAGTAGCCTCAGATATGCAGATGACACCACCCTTATGCAGAAAGTGAAGAGGAACTAAAAAGCCTCTTGATGAAAGTGAAAGGGGAGAGTGAAAAAGCTGGCTTTAAGCTCAACATTCAGAAAATGAAGATCATGGCATCCGGTCCCACCACTTCATGGGAAATAGATGGGGAAACAGTGGAAACAGTGTCAGACTTTATTTTTGTGGGCTCCAAAATCACTGCAGATGGTGACTGCAGCCATGAAATTAAAAGACGCTTACTCCTTGGAAGGAAAGTTATGACCAACCTAGATAGTATATTCAAAAGCAGAGACATTACTTTGCCAACAAAGGCCGTCTAGTCAAGGCTATGGTTTTTCCTGTGGTCATGTATGGATGTGAGAGTTGGACTGTGAAGAAGGCTGAGCGTGGAAGAATTAATGCTTTTGAACTGTGGTGTTGGAGAAGACTCTTGAGAGTCTGTTGGACTGCAAGAAGATCCAACCAGTCCATCTGAAGGAGATCAGCCCTGGGATTTCTTTGGAAGGAATGATGCTAAAGCTGAAACTCCAGTACTTTGGCCACTTCATGCGAAGAGTTGACTCATTGGAAAAGACTCTGATGCTGGGAGGGATTGTGGGCAGGAGGAGAAGGGGACGACAGAGGATGAGATGGCTGGATGGCATCCCTGACTTGATGAAAGTGAGTCTCAGTGAACTCCGGGAGTTAGTGATGCACAGAGAGGCCTGGCGTGCTGCGATTCATGGGGTCGCAAGGAGTCGGACACGACTGAGCTACTGATCTGATCTGAGGAATTCTATTTCTAAAAAAATACCATTAGGATCTTAATAGAGATTTTATTTAATCTATATGTGGCTTCAGGTAGTATGGACACTTAAAATACTAACTTTTATAATCCATGAACAGTATACTTTTCCACATATCTGTGGCTTCTTCAAATTTTTTACAATGTCATATAATTTTAGGTATATAGATATTTCACCTTCTTGGTTAAATTTATTCTCAAGTATTTTATTGTTTCTGTGTTGTTATAAGTGGGATTTAAATGTTACCTCTTTTTCAGATAGTATGTTGTTATCATATACAAGCACAACTGATTTTTGTATGTATATTTTTTATCTTGCAATTTTGCTGAATTTGTTAACTCTTTAACAGTTTTCTTGGGTTTTCTATATATAATATCATATCATCTGCAAGCAGAAACATTTTTAATTCTTCTTTGATTTTGATGCCTTTTATTTATTTTTCTTTCTTGATTGTTCTGGCCAGGACTACCAGTGCTGTGGTGAATAGGACACCATTGTCTTGTTGCTAATCTTCAAGGAAAAGCTTTCAAACCTCCTCACTGAGTATGATGTTATGTAAATTGTCACAAATGGCCTTTTTATGTTGAGATACATTTTTTTTTTTCCTTTTTGAGGTATGTTCTTTTTGTATTCAGTTTGTCGAGATTTTGTCGTTTTTAAATTTTTCTTCATCTACTAGATGGAGGTGTAATCAACATATACAACATTATATGAATTTAAAGTGGTGGTGGTGGTGTTCAGTCACTCAGTCATGTCTGACTTTTTGCAACCCCATGGACTGCAGCATGCCAGTCTTCCCGGTCCTTCACCAATACCCAGAGTTTGCGCAAACTCTTGTCCATTGAGTTGGTGATGCCATCCAACCATCTCATCCTCTGTTGTCCCCTTCTCCTCCTACGTTCAATCTGTCCCAGCATCATGGTCTTTTCTAATGAGTTGGTTCTTCACATGAGGTGGCCAAAGTATTTGAGTTTCAGCTTCATCATCAGTCCTTCCAATGAATATTCAAGACTGATTTCCTTTAGGATTGGCTGGCTTGATCTCCCTGCAGCCCAAGGGATTCTCAAGATTCTTTTCCAGTACCACAGTTCATAAGCATCAGTTCTTCGGTGTTCAGCCTTCTTTATGGTCCAATTTGACTTACATACCTGAAAAGATTACCACAATAAATTTAATGAAAATCCATCATTTCATATCAATTCTAGATTGAAGAAAAATTATTTTTCTTTATGGTAAACATTCTTAGGATTTACTATCTAAATAACATTAATATGAAATATACAGCAGTGCTAAATATAGCATTCATGCTATACATTATACCATTAGTAATTATTTAGACTTATAACTGGAAGTTTGTACCTTTGATCATCTTGGTCATCATACAAAGATAATGCATTATTATGGCTTGTATTCCAACCATGTACATTTCATCTTCATGACTCATTTATTCTGTAGTGGAATTTTGTACCTCTTCACCTGTTTCACCCATCCCATAACCCCATTCCATCTTTTTTCTCTTTATCTATGACACTTATTTCTGTTGTGTTATGTTTGCTCATTTGTAGTTTTTTTTCTATATGTCACATGTAGTTCAAATAATATGTTACTTATTTTTCAGTGTCACATATATTTCATATATAACACTCTCTGGGTCCATTCACATTATCCCAAATGGCAAGATGTCATTGTTTTTTATGGATGAGTAATACTGTATTTATATTTTAATCTATTCATCTATTGATAGGATTTGGGGTTGCTTCCACATTTTGACTGTCGTGAGTAATGCTGCAATGTAAATAGGGGTACATGCATCTTTTCAAAATACTGTTTTGCTTTCTTTAGGAAAAATATAAGAAGTAAAATTGCTGGATCCTATGCAAGGTTTATTTTTAATCCTTTTAAGAAGCTCCAAAATGTTTTCCATAGCGGCTGAATCAATTTACATTCCCAGCAACAGTACAAAGAATTCCCTTTTCTCCTTATCCTCACCAACACTTATTTTTCTTATCTTATTAATGATCTTGACAGGTGTAGAAGATATCTAATTGAGGTTGTGATTTACATTTCCCCCATGATTAGTGATACAGAGCACATTTCATGTGCTATTGACCTTCTTGGAAAATGTCTACTCAGGTCCTATGTCCACTATTAATTGTTAGTTTCTTTTTATGTTGAGATGTAAGAGTTTTTATGTTGAGATGTAAGAGTCTTGTATACTTCTGGATATTAATCTTTTATGAGACTATTGTTTGCAAATAGCTTTTTCCATTCAGTAGGCAGTTTCTTCTTTTTGTTGATAGTTTTCTTCTCTGTTCAAAACGTTTTAGTTTGATGTGGTCCCATTTGTTTATTTTTGTTTTTGTTGCCCTTGCCTGAGAAGATATATCCTAAAAATTATTCCTAAGACCTATGTCAAAGACTGTACTGCCTAAGTTTTCTTCTAGTAGTATTAGGGTTTGGGGTCTTACATTCAAGTCCTCAGTTCATTTTGACTTTATTTTCGCAAAAAGTGTGGTAAAGTATTCCATTTGCATGTGGCCATCCAGTTTTCGCAACATCCATTCATTGCAGAGGCTGTCTTTTCCCCATTTTATAATCTTGCCTCTTTTGTAAATTAAATGACCATGTAAACATGGGTTTATTTCTGTGCTCTCCATTTTGTTACCTTGATTTTCTGTCTGTATCCTATGGTGCCAGACTGTACACTGGGGTAAATGAAAGAAAGAGGTATAATCTATAACTTCAATGATTTTATAGATTACTTAATTTAGTAGCAGTATAAATAAATATTTAGAATTTAAGTTTTATATATAGATGTATACATTCCTTAGGCCCAGGGGAAGGATTTATCCTCTGCCTGAGGGTGTTGTACCGGCTGACAATAGGAAAAACTACCAAAGTGATTACATAGAAGATTTTGTTCCTGATAAAATAATCACTTTTGAATATTTTTTTTTCAGCAAAAGCCTACAACTTAGTGTTTACATATATACAGTTTTTTTGTAAGGAATAATGTCATCACAGAGAAGAAATTGAGAACAGTCATGTAAAAGTTATCCTGAAACTCCTGTTAAATTTTTTCACAGTAACAACTCACAGTGTGTCAAGAAGATTATGGACTGCATTTGTGTTATATAGTTTCTTCATTTTATGTGTGCCTGAAGTATTCTTTATTGCTGTTATTATTTAGTTGCTAAGTTGTGTTCAACTCTTTTGCAACCCCATGCACTATAGCTCTCCAGGCTCCTCTGTCCAATGGGATTTCCCAGGCAAAAATACTAGATTGGGTTACCATTTCCTTCTCTAGGGGATTTTCCAGACCCAGGGATTGAACCTGTGTATCCTGCTTGGCAGGTGGATTCTTTAACCACTGAACCACCAGGAAGACCATGCACTGCATTCTTTCTTCAAAGAAATAAATCCAATTTGAAAACTTTTCATAAAGCTACAATCATCAAAAGAGTGTGATACTGGCATAACAGTCAACATACAGATCAAAGGAATAAAGCAAAGAACTCTAAGGTAGAACCCCACATTTATGGTCAATTGATTTTTAACAAGAGTGACAAGAGTATTCAAAGAAGTAACAGTTTTTGTAAGAAGCCATGTTGGGAAGCTAGACATGTACATGCAAAAGAAAACTTTAGGTCTATCTCACCCCATATATAAAGGCTATATATAGGGCTTCCCTGGTGGTCCACTGGTTAAAAGTCTGGCTTGCAATGTAGGGGACACAGGTCCCTGATCCAGGAGGATTTCATGTGCTGAGGGGCAACTAAGCCCATGCACCACAACTACTGAGGCTGTGCTTTAGAGCCAGCAGGCCACAACTACTGAGCCCAAGAGCTGTAAACACTGAAGCTCCTGTATCTAGAGCCTGTGCTCCACAACAACAGAAGCCACCACAATGAGAAGCCTGAGCACTCCAATGAAGAGTAGCCCCCACCCACTCAACTAGATAAAGACTGTATGCAGCAACAAAGATGCACTACAGACCAAAATAAATAAATAAGTAAATTTAAAAAAAAAAATAAATCTTTTTTTTTTTTTTTTAAGAAAAGACCATATATAAACTCAAAAGAAAAAAAAGATTATTATGGGCACTAAAGGTATATATTTCTTAGAAGAAACCATACATATAACTCCTTGTAACTTTGAATTAGGCAATGATTTCTTAAATATGACACCAAAAGCACAAACAGCAAAAGAAAAAATTAGCATGGCTTTGTCAGGCGAGTGTATCCTCCTTGGTTCTGTCTCGTCACAACAAAGATTTGGAGTGATGGACATTAAAGCCTCCAGCGTGTCACAGCTCTTGGGTCTTGGACAGACCGTGTTATAGCTCTCAGGTCTCGAAAAGACCGTGTTATAGCTCTTAGACAAATCAGTGTTACAGCTCCATGTTACAGCTCTGTTTTATTTAGATAATAGCAGGAAAACCCATCCTCGAGGTGTGAGGGCATGTCTACCCAGAAGACAGGAAGAGAAGAGTGCCCCACCTTGCAGGAGAGAGAGAGACACCACAGCCCTTTATCTCCTCTTTTTATATGTTTTTTCTCCCCCTAGGCCTGCCCTATGTAAAGTGGGCTAGCCAGGAGTGTTTGTTCTGCCTGAGGTCCTCACTCCGGTCCTCAGATCTTCCTTTGTTCTATTTTGTCAGGCTTTTCCCTTCCTTGTGTTTTAGCCACCGCCATTCTGGATTCCTGTTTCCTATTCTAACTACCTAACAGCTTCATCAGAATTAAAACTTTAGTGATCAAAGGGCACTGTGAAGAAACTGAAAATACAACCAAAGAAGGAAAAAAAAAAATATTCACAAATCATGTATATAAGGTTTTGGTGCTTTATTTAAGGGTCTTCTTGGTTGCTCAGATGGCAAAGAATCTGCCTGCAATGCAAGAGACCTGAGTTCAAACCTGTTTTTTGTTTGTTGTTTGTTTTTTTAAGACTTATTGAATGCAAACTCTCTGTCGAGGGAGGTTTTTAGGGCCTTGAAAACAATAAGTACTTACTCCCTTATTTTTCCATAGAAGAGCAGATGGATAATCAGTTAAGATCAGTAGCTCAGTCGTGTCCGACTCTTAGCGACCCCATGAATCACAGCACGACAGGCCTCGCTGTCCGTCACTAACTCCTGGAGTTCACTCAGACTCACGTCCTTTGAGTCAGTGATACCATCCAGCCATCTCATCCTCTGTCGTCCCCTTCTCCTCTTGACCCCAATCCTTCCCAGCATCAGAGTCTTTTCCAATGAGTCAACTCTTCGCATGAAGTGGCCAAAGTACTGGAGTTTCAGCCTTAGCATCATTCCTTCCAAAGAAATCCCAGGGCTGATCTCCTTCAGAATGGACTGTTTGGATCTCCTTGCAGTCCAAGGGACTCTCAAGAGTCTTCTCCAACACCACACTTCAAAAGCATCAATTCTTCAGCGCTCAGCCTTCTTCACAGTCCAACTCTCACATCCATACATGACCACTGGAAAAACCATAGCCTTGACTAGACAGACCTTTGTTGGCAAAGTATTGTCTCTGCTTTTGAATATGCTATCTAGGTTGGTCATAACTTTCCTTCCAAGGAGTAAGCGTCTTTTAATTTCATGGCTGCAGTCACCATCTGCAGTGATTTTGGACACAAAAATAAAGTCTGACACTGTTTCCACTGTTTCCCCATCTACTTCCCATGAAGTGATGGGACTGGATGCCATGATCTTCGTTTTCTGAATGTTGAGCTTTAAGCCAGCTTTTTCACTCTCCACTTTCACTTTCATCAAGAGGCTTTTTAGTTCCTCTTTACTTTCTGCCATAAGGGTGGTGTCATCTGCATATCTGAGGTTACTGATATTTCTCCCAGCAATCTTGATTCCAGCTTGTGTTTCTTCCAGTCCAGCGTTTCTCATGATGTACTCTGCACAGGGTGACAATATACAGCCTTGATGAACTCCTTTTCCTATTTGGAACCAGTCTGTTGTTCCATGTCCTGTTAACTGTTGCTTCCTGACCTGCATACAAATTTCTCAAGAGGCAGATCAGGTGGTCTGGTATTTCCATCTCTTTCAGAATTTTCCGCAGTTCATTGTGATCCGCACAGTCAAAGCGTAAGCACTTTCTCATTAATACTCACAAAACTGATTCACCTGTGTCTTTTAATAATGCCTCATCAGCCCTCTGTTTACTTAACAAATTACCCTGAGAAAACAGGAAAGACAAGATAAATCCAATTCCCTGTGTATGACATACATGGAGAAGAAATTTCTAAATCTCTTTTTCCCAAAGCAGCATTTGTCGGGAAATATAACAGTGTCTCGGAGAAGGCAATGGCACCCCACTCCAGTACTCTTGCCTGGAAAATCCCATGGATGGAGGAGACTGGTAGGCTGCAGTTCATGGGGTCTCTGGGAGTCGGACATGACTGAGCGACTTCACTTTCACTTTTCAATTTCATGCATTGGAGCAGGAAATGGCAACCCACTCATGTGTTCTTGCCTGCAGAATCCCAGGGATGGGAGAGCCTGGTGGGCTGCTGTCTATGGAGTCACACAGAGTCGGATACAACTGAAGTGACTTAGCATAGCATAGCATAGCATAACAGTCTCTGAAGCCTAAGGAAAATATTATTTAAATTGCATGGATAAATAATCAGAGAATTACAAAATTGTCATTTAAAATCTGTGCATTAATATAAATAAAATGTTTTAATAAGTAGTGCTTTTATTATGTGAAAAGGTGTAAAAAATATTTGACTAGTCCCCCCAAGTTCAACTGAGTTTGTACACAGAGCTTGGAAAAGAGACAAGAATCAATTATGAATCACAGTATAATGAAATATGCCCCAATTTTGCAATATCAGGAATGAAGGATATTGTGGGTCAAATATTACCAGTTGAACCACAATGAGAATATAATCCTTGAGAGCAGTGACACGGTTAAGTCACCATATTTGTTTTGAGAGTACAATTGAAACCTAATAAATTGCTAACTCAGCTCACCAACTCTGCAATTATATAATTATTGAAGTGATCAGACCATAAAATTTGAGACTAAATCATCAAGAAAAACCAGGAAGCAAGTACAATTTGTTATTATTCAGGTTAATGCATATTGTTACATCTCATTTATATGTTTTAAAGTAGCATTTCCATATGGGTTTGTGAATTTAGGAAATTTTTTTTATTAAAGAGTAAATGGTGATTTACTAACAAGAATGCTATTCATGGAGTCCTAAAGAAGCCACATAGCAATAAGTATTGAGTTGTTCATTAATTTTTCCTAAATTGAATGGTTTTCATTTATAGAAATAAAACTATAAAAATGACATTCTTTATTTAAAAGAATAGCTGCTTCCCAGTAAAGGTTTTGCCCATCTACTTATTCATTTGCTAAGGCAAATTGTAAAACAAAAGAAAATAAGTGTGCATTGTATGAACTAAACTGAATGTAGGCAATTATTTAATTTGGTAGCGGAAGTTACACTTTCTTGTGCTTTTGGTCTTTTATCAGAAAAGGAAGAAATTAAGGCATTGCATCAACCAAAACTTTATGGAAGTAAATTAGGAGAGAGTGCCACCAAAATATTCCCATGGGTATCTACCTATATTTTAAAGTGATATATTACTATGCTGTGGTGTTTTTGCACAGGTGGTTAGTTGTGTCTGACTTTTTCCAACCCCATGAACTGCAGCATGCCAGTCTTCCCTGTCGCTCACTATTTCCCGAAGTTTGCTCAAACTCACATCCACTGAATCTATGATGTCATGAAGGCATCTCATCTTCTTTCATCCCCTTCACCTCAGCCCTCAATCCTTCGCAGCATCAGGGTCTTTTCCAGTGAGTCAGCTCTTCCATTGAATATTCGAAACTGATTTCCTTTGGATTGACTGGTTCGATCTTCTTTCAGTCCAAGGGACTCTCAGGAGTCTTCTCCAACACCACAGTTCAAAAGCATCAATTTTTTGGCACTCAGCTTTCTTTATAGTCCACACATGACTCACATCCACACATGACTACTAGAAAAACCAAAGCTTTGATTAGATGGACTTTTGTTGGCAAAATAATGTTTCTGGTTTTTAAAATGCTGTCGAGGTTGGTCATAGCTTTTCTTCTAAGAAGCAAGCGTCTTTTCATTTCATGGCTACAGTCACCATCTGCAGTGATTTTCAGGTCAGATCAGATCAGATCAGTTTCTCAGTCGTGTCCGATTCTTTGCGATCCCATGAATCGCAGCACACCAGGCCTCCCTGTCCATCACCAACTCCCAGAGTTCACTCAGACTCACGTCCATCGAGTCGGTGATGCCATCTTGCCATCTCATCCTCTGTCGTCCCCTTCTCCTCCTGCCCACAATCCCTCCCAGCATCAGAGTCTTTTCCAATGAGTCAGCTCTTCACATGAGGTGGCCAAGTCTGTCACTGTTTCCACTGTTTCCCCATCTATTTGCCATGGAGTGATGGGACTGGTTGCCATGATCTTAGTTTTCTGAATGTTGATTTTCAGCCAACTTTTTCACTCTCCTCCTCTTTCACTTTATTCAAGAGGTTCTTTAGTTCTTCTTTGCTTTCTGCCATAAGGGTGGTGTCTTCTGCATATCTGAGGTGATTGATATTTCTGCCCACAATTGATTCCAGCTTGTGCTTCATCCAGCCCGGCATTTTGCATGATGTACTCAGCATATAAGTTAAATAAGCAGGGTGACAATATGCAGACTTGAGGTACTTTTTCCCTGATTTAGAACCATTCTTTTGTTCCATGTCCAGTTCTAACTGTTTCTTCTTGACCTGCATACAGAATTCTCAGGAAGCAGGTCAGGTGGTCTGGTATTCCCATCTCTTTAAGAATTTTCTACAGTTTGTTGTGATCCACATGGACTGTGACTACACTCCATGGGGTCATAAAAAGTCACACGACTGAGCAACTAATACACACACACAAACATGCAAGGTGATAATATACAGCCTTGAAGTACCCCTTTCCCATATTTCAAACAGACCATTGTTCCGGGTCCAGTCCTAACTGCTGCTTCTGTCCTGCATATAGGTTTCTCAGGAGTCAGGTTAAATTGTCTGTTATTCCCATCTCTTTAAGAATTTCCCACAGTTTAACTACGTTCACTAGTCGTTTAAACTAGTGAAAGTCACCTAAACAAAGTGGACCTCAGTTATGCAAATTATAAAGTATGGAAGTAGGCATACATAAACTCTGTATGCTTTCAAACTCTACTTAGGTTATCTACAAACTATACGGGTTTTTATAATAATGAGGAAAGGAGGAGAACCAATTTAAATATTTCTGTACTTTTTACAAAGGAAACTAAATTTTTTAAAGAATATCTTGAACCAATTAAAAATTATTAGAAAAAAGCCCTATTTAAGTGTGATCATAAGAGTTTTATTTTATCCATAGTCTATGATAGTGTATTTTGAAGAAGAAATAATGATTTTGAACTTCAGTTGATATTTCTTCAGTTCAGTTCAGTTCAGTCACTCAGTCGTGTCTGACTCTTTCCGACTCTTTGCCATGAGTCGCAACATGCCAGGCCTCCCTGTCCATCACCAACTCCCAGAGTTCACTCAGACTCATGTCCATTGAGTCAGTGATGCTATCCAGCCATCTCATCCTCTGTCCTCCCTTTCTCCTCCTGCCCCCAATCCCTCCCAGAATCAGAGTCTTTTCCAATGAGTCAACACTTCGCATGAGGTGGCCAAAGTACTGGAGTTTCAGCTTTAGCATCATTCCTTCCAAAGAAATCCCAGGGCTGATCTCCTTCAGAATGGACTGGTTGGATCTCGTTGCAGTCCAAGGGACTCTTAGGAGTCTTCTCCAAAGCCACAGTTCAAAAGCATCACTTCTTCAGTGCTCAGCCTTCTTCACAGTCCAAATGTAACATCCATACATGACCACAGGAAAAACCATAGCCTTGACTAGACGGACCTTTGTTGGCAAAGTAATGTCTCTGCTTTTCAATATGCTATCTAGGTTGATCATAACTTTCCTTCCAAGGAGTAAGCGTCTTTTTTTTTCATATTTTATTTTATTTTTTAACTTTACAATATTGTATTGGTATTGCCATATATCAACATGAATCTGCCACAGGTATACACGTGTTCTCCATCCAGTGAGTTTGGAAAGTTGAATGGAAATTGGAGAGAGTTCTGTAGGTGAATTTTGAATTTCATTCATTATCGTCATGAAGGATACCTTAAAAGTTTTGTATTCTATCCTCAAATGTATTTTCACCTTTTATTTCTTATAGGAAACACATCCATTTTCTCTTTGAATGGCGGGAAAGGATCAGGAATGAAAAAACACACAAGACCCATAGAATTCATTCTTACGGGGCTATCAGATGACCCAGAGCCTCAGATTGTGATTTTTATCTTTTTAATCATCACATATATATTAAGTGTCACTGGAAATTTGACCATCATCATTCTCACCTTGGTGAACTCCCATCAATAGACACCTATGTGTTTTTTCCTCAGGAATTTCTCTCTCTCTCTCTCTTTTTTTTTTTTTTTCCTTTTTTTAATTTTTTTTTTTACTTTATTTTTTAACTTTACAATATTGTATTGGTTTTGCCATATATCAACATGAATCTGCCACAGGTATACACGTGTTCCACATCCTGAACCGTCTTCCCTCCTCCCTCCCCATACCATCCCTCTGGGTCGTCCCAGTGCACCAGCCCCAAGTATCCAGTATTATGCATCAAACCTGGACTGGTGACTCGTTTCATATATGATATTACACATGTTTATATTAGAAATTTCCTTTACAACTGTCTGTATTCCTAGATTTCTGGGCACAATTATCACCAGGGATAAAACGATTTCATACAATGATTATACAGCTCAGTTGTTTTTCTTCATTTTCTTGGGTATCACTGAATTTTATCTCCTAACTGCCATGTCCTATGATCGCTATGTAGCTATCTGCAAACCCCTGCATTACACAACCATCATGAACAACAGAGTCTGTGTACTGCTTATCTTTTGTGCTTGGCTGTCAGGGTTCTGAAACATCTTCCCACCTGTTATTGTCTCTCCAGTTAGATTACTGTGGTTCTAATATCACTGATCACTTTGCTTGTGACTATTTCCCCCTCTTGCAACTATCCTGCTCAGACACGTGGCTCCTTGAAGTGATTGGTTTTTACTCTGCAATAGTGATTCTGCTTTTTACTTTGGCATTAATAATTCTATCTTACATGTTCATCATCAAGACAATTCTGAGACTGCCTTCTGCCAGTCAGAGAAAAAAGAGATTTTCTACATGCTCCTCTCACATCATTGTCATTTCCATCTCTTATGGAAGCTGTATAGTCATGTATGCCAACCCTTCAGCAAAAGAAAAGGCATCCTTGAACAAAGGAGCATCTATTCTAAATGCTTCTGTTCCTCCTATGATGAATCCATTTATATATTCACTGAGGAACCAGCAAGTGAAACAAGCCTTCAAGGAGACCATCCAAAAGGTTATCTTTACTCCAGGAAATGCAAGTGATTATATCATTAAAAAAGTAAAGTTCTTGTCATTGCTTTCTGTTACTCATAATCTGCCCAAACTCTTTCAGTACAGTTGTATGAGTCCTTTTCATCTGTTCCCATGTTAAAAAATTCCCCACACTGAACCTAATTAACTGTATAAAGTTGAATATTGCTTCAGAATTTTATATAAGTTTTTTATTGAAATATATTTGGATGAAGTAAAGAACACAGGTTGGTGTTACAATTTTATAGGCCATTTAGTTTGATGAAAAGAATATCAGACTTGATGTGGATTTCTGAAATTTTCATTCTACCAGGTAATAGAAATGACATTATTAGGAATTTTTATTCTATCTGGAATTTTCATGAAATCAAACAATGACAATCACTAGAGGGTTGGAAATAAAATATAAATACCTACTTAAATATTTTTAAAGTTTGGAAACTGAAGTATATTTGAACTCTTTATATTATTATAATACTTTTATAATAATGAGAAGAGAGAAGAAAGAGGAGGGTAGAGTTAATATTTTTTCAGCAATTACTGTATTCCAGGCCTATTCTAATTATTTTCTTCATATTGGCTAATTGAATCTTGTGAACAGGTTTATTTTATTTTCAGTCACTCATTAGTATCCAACTCTTTGTGCTCTCATGGACTGCAGCACACAAGGCTTCCCTGTCCTTCACTAGCTCCCTGAGTTTGCTCAAACTCATTTCCATGATCTAGTAATGCCTTCCAAGCATCTCATCCTCTGTTGCCCACTTCCCTTCCTGACCTCAATTTTTCCCAGCATCACGGTCTTTTCCAGTGAGTGTGCTCTTCACATAAGGTGGCGAAAATATTGGCACCTCAGCTTCAGCATCAGTCCTTCCAATGAATATTCAGAGTTGATTTCCTGTAGGTCTGAATGGGTTGATCTCACAGTCCAAAGGACTCTGCAGAGTTTTCTCTAGCAGCATAGTCTAAAAGCATCAATTCTTGCGTGCTCAGCATTCTTTATTGTCCAACTCTTACACCCTTACATGACTACTGAAAAACCCATAGCTTTGACTATACGGATCATTGTTGACAAAGTGATGTTTTTGCTTTTTAATCCACTGTCTAAGTTCATCAAAGCTTTTCTTTTTTTTTAATTTAATTAAATTTATTTTTTAACTTTACAATATTGTATTGGTTTAGGCATATATCAAAATGAATCTGCCACAGGTATACATGTGTTCCCCATCCTGAACCCTCCTCCCTCATCCCTCCCCATACCATCCCTCTGGGTCGTTCCAGTGCACCAGCCCCAAGCATCCAGTATCGTGAATCGAACCTGGACTGGCGACTTGTTTCATATATGATATTATACATGTTTCAATGCCATTCTCCCAAATCATCCCACGCTCTCCCTCTCCCACAGAGTCCAAAAGACTGTTCTATACATCAGTGTCTCTATTGCTGTCTTGTATACAGTGTTATTGTTACCATCTTTCTAAATTCCATATATATACCTATTTTACAGAGTGAAGTAAGCCAGAAAGAAACATCAAAGCTTTTCTTAAACAACTTTCTGAGGTAACTGTTATTGATTTTCTCTTGAAGATATTTTTACCTTATCTCTTCCTCTGGAAATGTTTCATATGATTGTTCTTACTTCACAGCCATGATGAAAAGGTAAAATTCGAGTTAATTTTAATTGGCAATAGAGACTCACAAGAAAGAAAAGGGATCCAGATTGGAAAAGAAGAAGTAAAACCTTCATTGGTGACAGCATAATACTATACAAAGAAAACCATACAAATACCATCAGAAATTGACTAGAATAATCAGTTAATTTAGTAAGGTTGCAGGATACAAAATCAATTCACAGAAATTCATTGAATTCCAATACACTAGTAACAAAAATCTGAAAGAGAAAATAAAGAATCAACTCCATTCACCAAGGCAACAACAATAAAATATCTAGGAATAAATGCTCAAAAGAGCTGTATACAGAAAACTATAAGACATTGATGAAAGAAGTCAAAGATGACATAAACAGATGGAGAGACATACCAATTCTTGAATTGGAAGCATCAATGTAACAAAATAGAAAGCCCAGAGATAAACCCAAGCACTTTCGTGCACCTTATCTTGGACAAAGGAGGCAAGAATATGCAACAGAGGAAAGATAGCCTCTTCAATAAGTGGTGCAGGGAAAACTGGACAGCTATGTGTAAAAGAATAAAATTAGAACACTTTTTAACACCATTCACAAAGATAAACTCAAAACGGATTACAGACTTCCACCTCCTTATGTTTTGGAAGTAAAAACAAGTAGGACCTTATTAAACTTAAAAGCTTTTGCACAGCAAAGGAAATCATAAACAAGATGACAAGACAACCCTCAGAATGGGAGAAAATATGTACAAATGAAGCAACTGACAAAGGATTAATCTCTAAAAAAGCAACTCATGTAGTTCAATAACAAAAGAACAAGTCATTGAGACAATGGGAAGAAGACTTAATAGAGGGCTATTTCTCCAAAGAATAGATAAAGATGGCTAATAAATACATGAAAAAATACTCAACTTCACTTGTCAAAACTACAATGAGGTAAAACCTCACATCGGTCAAGATGGCCGTCATCAAACAAATGCTGGAGAAGATGTGAAGAAATGGGAATTCTCTTGCACAGTTGGTGGGAATGTGAATTTATAGAGCCACTATGAAGAATAATATGGTGATTTCTTTAAAAAATAGGAATAAAACTTTCATATGACCCAGAAATCTCACTACTGGGCATATATTCAGAAAATCAGAATTCTAAGACACAGGTACCCCAGTGTTCACTGCAGCACTATTCACAATACCCAGGACATGGGAGCAACCTTGATGTCCATTGGCAGATGGAATGGATAAAGAAATTGTGGTAAGCACATGGACAGAGGAGGCTGTCAGGCTATAGTCCATAGCATCACAAAGAGTTGGCCATGACTGAGCACAAATGCACAATATAAGCTGGGTTATAAACTGGTTCATAACAAGCCTAGCATCCACATAAAGAAACAAACTGGAATCAAATATAGTGAGGTAGATAAACCTAGAGCCTGTTATAGAGTGAAGTAAATCAGAAAGAGAAAAACAAATATTATATATTAACACATATATATGGAATCTAGAAAAATGGTACTGATGAACCTACTTTCAGGGCAGCAATTAGAGACACAGACATAGAGAACAGACAGACCTGTGAACATAGTGGGGTGGCGGTTGGGAGAAGGTGGGGCAAATTGAGAGACTATAATTGAAACTCATGCATTAAAATATATAAACAGATAGTCAATGAGAAGTTGTGGTACAGCATGGTGAGATTAATCCCAGCCTCTATGACAACCTAGAGTGGCGGGCTGGGGTAGGAGGTGGGAGTGAAGTCAAAAAGGAGGAGACATATGTATACTTATGACACACTCATGCTAACGTATGGCAGAAACCTACAAAACATTGTAAAGCAATTATACAACAATTAAAAAACATTGAAAAATAGTATTCAGCATGATTGAATATTTCCTGAATTTCTAGAAAGAGTGTTTCCTGTCAAAATCAAAACACAGGTCTCTCTCAGGCATTGCTGCTCTGCCTTTTACTGTCTGTCCCTAATTTTGTAAGAAATATTTTGAAAACATGGAATTAAAAAAACATTTCTAAGAGGGAAATGAGGTTAGTTCCAAGGTTGAGTGGAATGATGAGCCCAAAGGAAGGGTAATACATGAGAGAATGATGAGAATTTGAATGGCAAAAAATGTATATACTATATTTGGTAGTTCAGTTCAGTCATTCACTCATGTTCAACCCTTTGTGACCATGGACTGCAACAGGCCAGGCTTCCCGGTCTATCCCCAACTCTTGGAGCTTGCTCAAACTCATGTGCATTGAGTCAGTGATGCCATCCAACCATCTCATCCTCTGTCATCCCCTTCTCTTCCTGCCTTCACTCTTTCTCAGCATCAGGGTCTTTTCCAGTTAGTCAGTTCTTTGCATCAAGTGGGCAAATATTGGAGCTTCAGCGTCAGCATTAGCCCTTCCAATGAATATTCAGGATTGATTTTCTTTGGGATTGACTGGTTTGATCTCATTGCAGCCCAGGGGACTCTCAAGAGTCTTTTCCAACACCACAGTTCAAAAGCATCAATTATTTGGCACTCAGTATTCTTTATGGTCCAAATCTCACATCCATACATGACTACTGAAAAAAACCATAGCTTTAACTAGATGCATCTTTGTTGACAATGTCTGCTTTTTAATATGCTGTTTAGTTTGGTCATAGCTTTTCTTCCAAGATGCAAGTGTCTTTTAATTTCATGCCTGCAGTCACCATCTGCAATGGTTTTGGAGCCCAAGAATTTAAAGTTTGTCACTCTATCCATTGTTTCCCCATGTATAGTCCATGAAGTGATGGCACGGGATGCCATGATCTTTGTGTTTTAAATGCTGAGTTTCAAGCCAGCTTTTTCACTCTCTTCTTTTACTTTCATCAAGAGGCTCTTTAGTTCCTCTTCACTTTCTGCCCAAAGGATTGTGTCATCTGCTTATCTAGGTTATTGATATTTCTCTCAGAAATCTTGATTCCAGCTTGTCTTTCATTCAGCCTAGCATTTCGCATGATGTATGCTGCGTATAAGTTAAATGAGGAGGGTGACAATGTACAGTCTTAGTGTTCTCCGTTTCCAATTTGGTACCAATCCGATGTTCCATGTCTGGTTCTAACTCCTGCTTCTGGAACGGCATACACATTTCTCAGGATGTAGGTAAGGTGATCTGGTATTCCCACCACTTTAAAATTTTCCACAGTTTGTTGTGATCCACACAGTCAAAGGCTTTGTCATAGTCAATAAAGCAGAAATAGATGTTTTTCTGGAACTTTGTTGAATTTTCTATGGTCAAACAGACGTTGGCAATTTGATCTCTGGTTCCTTGACCTTTTCTAAATCCAGTTCTAACATCAGGAAGTTTTCGGTTAACGTGCTGTTGAAGCCTCCCTCGGAGAATTTGACCATTACTGTGCTAGGAGTGTGAGATAAGTGCAATTGTGCAGTAGTTTGAAATTCTTCATGGTGGAGAGTTCTGACAAAGTGTGGTCCACTGGAGAAGGGAATGGAAACCACCTCAGTACTCTTGCCTTGAGAATCACAGGAACAGTATGAAAGTGCAAAAAGATATGACACTGAAAGTTGAACTCCTCTGGTCAGTAGGTGCCCAATATGCTACTGGACAAGAGTGGAGAAATAACTACAGAAAGAATGAAGAGATGGAGCCAAAGTGAAAACAATGCCCAGTTTCGATGTGACTGGTGATGTAACTGAAATATGATGCTGTGAAAGTGCTGCACTCAATATGCCAGCAAATTTGGAAAACTCAGCAGTGGCCACAGGACTGGAAAAGGTCAGTTTTCATTCCAATCCCAAAGAAAGACAATGCCAAAAAATGATCAAACTACCGCACAATTGCACTCATCTCACATGCTAGTAAAGTAATGCTCAAAATTCTCCAAGCCAGGCATCAGCAATACATGAACCGTGAACTTCCTGATGTTCAAGCTGGTTTTAGAAAAGGCAGAGGAACCAGAGATCAAGTTTCCAACATCCACTGGATCATGGAAAAAGCAAGAGAGTTTCAGAAAAACATCTATTTCTGCTTTATTGACTATGCCAAAGCCTTTGACTATGTGGATCACAAAAACTGTGAAAAATTCTGAAAGAGATGGGAGTACCGGACCACCTGACCTGCCTCTTGAGAAACGTATATACAGGTCAGGAAGCAACAGTTAGAACTGGACATGGAACAACAGATTGGTTCCAAATAGTAAAAGGAGTAGGTCAAGGCTGTATATTGTCACCCTGCTTATTTAACGTATATGCAGAGTACATCATGAGAAACGCTGGACTGGAAGAAACACAAGCTGGAATCAAGATTGCCGGGAGAAATATCAATAACCTCAGATATGCAGATGACACCACCCTTATGGCAGAAAGTGAAGAGGAAATAAAAAGCCTCTTGATGAAAGTGAAAGGGGAGAGTGAAAAAGTTGGCTTAAAGCTCAAAATTCAGAAAACGAAGATCATGGCATCCAGTCCCATCACTTCATGGGAAATAGAAGGGGAAACAGTGGAAACAGTGTCAGACTTTATTTTTGTGGGCTCCAAAATCACTGCAGATGGTAACTGCAGCCATGAAATTAAAAGACGCTTACTCCTTAGAAGGAAAGTTATGACCAATCTAGATAGCATATTCAAAAGCAGAGACATTACTTTGCCAACAAAGGTCCGTCTAGTCAAGGCTATGGTTTTTCCAGTGGTCATGTATGGATGCGAGAGTTGGACTGTGAAGAAAGATGAGCACCGAAGAATTGATGCTTTTGAACTGTGGTGTTGGAGAAGACTCTTGAGAGTCCCTTGGACTGCAAGGAGATCCAACCAGTCCATTCTGAAGGAGATCAGCCCTGGGATTTCTTTGGAAGTAATGATGCTAAAGCTGAAACTCCAGTACTTTGGCCACCTCATGCGAAGTGTTGACTCATTGGAAAAGACTGATGCTGGGAGGAATTGGGGGCAGAAGGAGAAGGGGACGACAGAGGATGAGATGGCTGGATGGCATCACTGACTCGATGGACGTGAGTCTGAGTGAACTCTGGGAGTTAGTGATGGACAGGGAGGCCTGGCGTGCTGCGATTCATGGGGTCGCAGAGTCGGACACGACTGAGCGACTGAACTGAACTGAACTGCTGAAGTAACTAAAGTCTGATGCTGTAAAGAACAGTATTGCATAGGAACCTGGAATGTCTGGTCCATGAATTAAGGTAATCAGTTCAGTTCAGTTCAGTCGCTCAGTCATGTCCAAGTCTGTGACCCCATGAAAAGGTAAATCAGAAGTGGTCAAATAGGAGATGGCAAGAGTGAACATCAACATTTTAGAATCAGGGAACTAAAATGGACTGGAATGGGCAAATTTAACTCAGATAACTTTTATATCTACTACACTGGGTAAGATGTAGAAGAAATGGAGTAGCCCTCATAGTCAACAAAGGGTTAGTCTGAAATGCAGTATTTGGGTGCAATCTAAAAAACGACAGAATGAACTCTGTTTGTTTCCAAGGCAAACTATTCAGTATCACAGTAATCCAAATCTATGCCCCGACCAGTAATGCTGAAGAACCTGAAGTTGAATGGCTCTATGAAGACCTACAAGACCTTCTAGAACTAACACCCCAAAAAGATGCCCTTTTCATCGTAGGGGACTGGAAAGCAAAAGTAGGAAGTCAAGAAATACCTGGAATAATAGGCAAATTTGGAATACAGAATGAAACAGGGCAAAGACTAATCGAGTTTTGCCAAGAGACCACACTGGTCATAGCAAACACCCTCTTCCAACAACACAAGAGAAAACTCTACACATGAACATTTCCAGATGGTCAATACTGAAATCAGATTGATTATATTCTTTGCAGCTGAAGGAGGGGAAGCTCTATGTAGTCAGCAAAAACAAGACTGGGAGCTAACTATGGCTCAGATCATGAGCTCCTTACTGCCAAATTCAGACTTAAATTGAAGAAAGTAGGGGAAATCACTAGACCATTCAGATATGACCTAAATCAAATCCTTTATGATTATGCAGTGGAAGTGACAAATAGATTCAAGGGAATAGATCAGAGAGTGCCTGAAGAACTATGGACAGAGGTTCTTGACATTCTACAGGACACAGTGACCAAGAACATCCTCAAGGAAAAGAAATGCAAAAAGGCAAAATGGCTGTCTGAGGAGGTCTTACAAATAGCTGAGAAAAGTAGAGAAGTGAAAGGCAAAGGAGAAAAGGAAACATATGTCCATTTGAATGCAGAGTTTCCAAGAATAGCAAGCAGAGGTAAGAAAGACTTCCTCAGTGAACAATGCAAAGAAATTGATGAAAACCATAGAATGGGAAAGACTAGACATCTCTTTAAGAAAATTAGAGATGCCAAGGGAACATTTCATGCAAAGATGGTCACAATAAAGTACAGAAATTGCATGAACGTATTAGAAGCAGAAGATATTAAGAAGAGCTGGCAAGAATACACAGAAGAACTGTACAACAAAGATCTTAATGACCCAGATAACCATGATGGTGTGATCACTCACCTAAAGCCAGACATCCTGGAGTCTGAAGTCAGGTTAGCCTTAGGAAGCATCATCATGTACAAAACTAGTGGAGGTGATGGAAATGCAGTTGAATTCTTTCAATTCCTAAAAGATGATGCTGTTAAAATGCTGCACTCAATATGTCAGTTTTCATTCCAATCTCAAAGAAAGGTAATGCCAAAGAATGTTCAAACTACTGCACAACTGCACTCATATTTGGTAAGGTGCTGGCAATAAAAGTATGAGCACTGGAAAATACTTGCAGGGAGACTATGTGAAAATTAATGTACTTTTAAAGCCTTGTTTTTTATTTGATTGCTCATTATTACACCTTTAATTTATAAAACAAGTCTTTTATTTTTTCATTTCCTGAGAAGAGTACAGTCTTCCTGGCCATGTCCATGAAGGTTCACTTGACTTTCAGATTCCTTAGGGTGTATATAAAGGGGTTCAGCATGGGTATTACTGAGGTGTTTAGCACAGACACTCCCTTGCTCAAAGACACCCTGTCCTTTGCTGATGGATTCATGTACATGAAAATGTAGCCGCCATAAGAGATGGAGATAACAATTTTTGGGAAGAACACGTGGAAAAGGCCCTTGTCTTCTGAGTGGTGGAAGAGATCCTCAAAGTTGTTCTGATGATATATGGATAGGACAGAATTATTAATACCAAAGTGAATATTAGGGTAAACACAGCAGTGGGAAAGCCCATCATCTCTAGCAATTTGGTGTCTGAACAAGAAATGTGTGAAAGGGGAAATAATCACAAGTAAATTGATCAATAGCATAATCAAGTTGTCTGAACAGCATGAGTGACAAGAAAACAATTAAGGATGAAGCCAACCAAGAAGCCAAGACAAGTAGTGTGCAGACTCTATGATTCATAATGCTCATGTAATGTAGCTGTTTGCAGATGGCAATGTCATGGTCAGAAGCCTTAGCAGCCAGTAGGCAAAACTCAGTGACTCCCAAGAGAATGAAAAACAAAAAGCAAACTGAACCATACAATCAGTAAAAGAAAAGGTTTTATCTCCTGTAATAATGGTGATAAGGAACTCGGGAATAGTGACAGTTGTGGATGAAACCTCTAATATGGAGAAATTTCTGAGGAAGAAATACATGAGGGTCTGTAGGTGAGCATCCAGCAGGATTAGGGTGATTAATGGTCAGGTTTCCAGTGATGCTGAGCATGCAGGTGGTGAGTAGAAAGACACAGCTCACAACATGAAGTTGTGGGTCATCTGACAGTCCCAGAAGGATAAACTCTGATTTCTCTGTAGTTTCTCCTTTTCTTCTTCTTTTGAGTATCCTTCAGGGTAAAACACAAAGAGACTTAAAGAAAAGGAAACTATTCACAGATAGCACTGGAATTTATTTCTGGAAGGGCTATGTCGTACTAATTTAACTTGGGAGATCTGTGAAACAACTTATCTTTAAAGACTTTTTTTTCTTTTTTCTTTTTTTTTTTTTTTTTACCATATGCCAGTGTGTGTTTTTCATAGAATATTTTTTTAAAAATAACACCCGTGGCGGATGCATGTTGATGTATGGCAAAACCAATACAATATTGTAATGTAATAATAATAAAATTAAAAATAAATAAATAAATAAAATAACTATTTCACTGATTGAAATGAGGTTAAAAATATGCTTAAAAATTTTATTCATATCACATACTCTAAATGCAAAGAGGAGGAATTTTAACCTATGCTTTTCTATGTATATAAAATACTGGAATAGAAAAGCTATCTATTGATCTTTTAAATCCTTTCCTAAAATATTTCTTTCCCAATGGGAAACTCCTCATCTTTTCTTCAAATTCAGTTAGATTGCATTATTTCCTAATCTTTTACCTGATTTCTTATATTATTATTTTGCTAGTTAATTTAGAAAATCCAAATATGTCAGGGAAAAGGTCACTCAAATGGATCTGTCT
Source organism: Bubalus kerabau (assembly GCF_029407905.1). NCBI lineage: Eukaryota > Metazoa > Chordata > Mammalia > Artiodactyla > Bovidae > Bubalus > Bubalus kerabau. Next base: position 63,294,635 of record NC_073624.1, on the reverse strand, counting down.
CCCAAATGAAAGTCCTTGGACTTAAATCTTCAACAATGTGAAAGACTTCTAAGTTCTCACTCTGACTCATGTCCACCTTCATAACTTCTGACTCCTTATCTGAATCACACCTGATGGATTCACTATTGTGACCATCTCGAGTACTGGAGACAGGGTTTCTGAACTCTGAAATCTAATGCCTGATGATTTGATGTGACAAAGATGTAATAATAATAGAAATGTGCACAATACACAAAATGAGCTTGAACAATCCCGTAACTAGCCTTCACCCAGGTCCTTGGAAAAGTTGTCATCTGCTAAACTGATCCCTGGTACAAAAAGGTGGGGAACTTGTGTACAGACTCCAAAGTACAGAGGAGGCAGAGTGGATTTTTCATAGATTGGATCTGTGTCATTGGCTAAGGAAACTAAATTGTATGAATATCTAACATCAAACATAAAACATTATCTTTCAGAGAACATTTTTTCTTCAAAATCTCTGCTATCTAAATATTATTATTCTCTCTATATATGTGTGTATATTCTGCTTTCTATCCTACATTGTATTTTTATATTTTTTTCTACATTGATATTCACTTAGTAAAATCTCTATTTTGTCAGTATATTGGTATAATTCTTAAATAGCAATGAAAGACTTGTACTTTGTCTTGCTGTTTAACAGTAACAATAATAACAATAAATAATAATATAATAACAATAAAAATAAATAATAAAATAATAATAACAATGCATAAATTGACCCAATTATTTTCAAGATCACTCATTCTGTGAATTCTCTTTCTTGTCTGGAGGATCCCAGGGATGGGGGAGCCTGGTGGGCTGCCGCCTCTAGGGTCGCACCGAGTCGGACATGACTGAAGTGACTTAGCATAGATAGCATCAGGAGAGAACTTTCTGCAATAGAATATTTAATTTCAAGATATAGGTTTATTGATTTGTTGTATGTGCATGCTTAGTTGCTCAGTTCTGTCCAGCTCTTTGCAAACCTATGGACTATATCCCATCAGGCTCCTCTATTCATGAGATTCTCCAGGCAAGAATACTGGAGTGAGTAGCCATTCCCTTCTCCAGGGGATCTTCCTGACCAAGGGATCTAGCTGGGTCTCCTGCATTGCCAGCAGATTCTTTACCATTTGAGCTACCAGGGAAGCCTTTTTTTTTAGTATGTAATGCATCATTATATTGTGAAAATTCTCAGTGTTTTTTTTCTTCTACAAGCCTGAGCCTTTTCATTCACTTTACTGTATAAGAAAACTATAGCTATTCTCGATTTAGGGAAAATTCCAAATGAGATGAATGGTGGCCAATTCTATTGGGAAATCATGTGATGTTTAGGAGAAAATGCGCATATCTTTTTGCTAATCCTTAAAGATCAGAGGAAAACAATATCTTGAAACTTACAAAAACAACAGGCTTTACATTGTCTGTAGACAAATGCATGGCAACTCAATACTTGATAAATATTTACTAATGCAAGTGTAAAAGTCATTGTTCTCAATTAACAATGTTCTCTAATTATCAGCTGTACATAACTCTGATCTTTAAACCATTTCGGAATGTGAAGTGTCAACCATTCCTGGGATGTTTTTGGTAAAGCAAGAAGAATATACCCAAGTCTTTAAGACCACATTTCAGACTTATCTTTCCTTAGGACTTATCCGTACTTTTCCTGATATTCCCATGAAATTTAGGATAACAAGCTTCATATTCCTTTCTCTCCCTTAAGAACTCTAATTAAAATAAATAAATTTAAATTAAAAAAAAGAATTCTAATGTCTTATATATCTCATGTTGAATCAGGCTTGTGGTTCATTTAGGGTGAAAATTAACCTATCCAATAAACTACTGCTTGCCAGAGGAAGGGGGGATGATTGGCACTGGCATATATACACTGTTGATCATTGTTCATTATTGCTCATCTCAGTCACATTCAACTCTTTGTGGTCTTTTGGACTGTAGCCTCCTAGGCTCTTCTGTCCATGAGATTTTTCTGGCAAGAAATACAGGAGTGGGTTGCCATTTCCTCCTCCAGGCATTCTTCCTGACTCAGCGATTGAATCTGTGTCTCCTGTGTCTCCTGCACTACAAGCAGATTGTTTATCTACAGGGCCATTGGGGAAGCCATACACTATTGTTGAGTAATTATTATAAATTACTGATAAATCTAATTATTTTCACATAGTATCTCTAGAGTTGTTTTTCATTTCTCATACTTTTATTGCCAATTCTTGCCAAGGATATTAGATACATTTTTTTCCCCATTCAAATTCCCATCTTTTTCTCATACACTTCCCTTTCTTCAGGCTAGTCCTTCCACTCTATAACCATGAACTGACCTCATAATTCTTCTTTGAAATGTTTTTAATTCCATGTTTTTGGACAATATTTCTTTAAAAATTAAAGACAAGAGGCAGAGCAAGGGCACACAAAAGAGACTTGTGTTTTATGATTTCACCAGAAAACACTCTTTCTAGAATTTCAGGAAATATTAAATCATGTAAAGCACTATTTTTAGTTTACTCTGCAATGGCCATATGCATAATCTGCTCATCTCATCAGACTATTACATATACCCTCCTCTGCATATGGTGCCCTACCTAGTAGTTACATAAAAACAATACAACTAAGAACATAATGCAGTTATGTTTTCTGAGAACTCAAAAACTTTTCTCTTTACTCAGCTTAAATCTTCTGTGCCATATAATTTATAAATATGAATATATACATTTAGCAAAACTGTGAAATACCCCCCTTTTGGAAATATTTAATTAACATATATGCTGTAACAATTCTTAAAGAAAGGTTGCAGAATGAATATTACCAGATACCATATATGACTACATTTTTTGTGGCCAGTTGTATATTTAAATAAATGATTGATGTTATGCTGATCTTTTCAATAATCAATAGCTAAGAGTTTCTGTAACTTTCTCATATTTGTGGCTATTTTGAGGTAATATCTTACAGATACAATTCATTCAATAATCTGCTTAAATGACAAACCTAATTAGTAGGGATAAAGAAGCTCACATTGGCAAAGTTAATTGAGGTTAAAAAAAATTGTGAGTCCACTGTATTTTAAGCACTAGAAAATTGCATTGCTTTGGAAAATGTATTGATTAAAATTTATAAAACATTCATACAAGATTATGCTATTCTGACACTGCAATTTTATTTTTTTTTAATTTTTTCCACTAAGTTAAAACTTGAAATAATAATGAGGGATACTCAAACTCATCCAGCGTTTTTAAAACATTTACCTAGAAAGAGTATAATTGTAAATCACTGAGCCAAATTCTTCCTGATATTCATGTGCTATTATCAACTGAGACACACAAATCCAAAATTTAATGAAAAACAAATAAAATATCTTATCACAAAGTACTGTGCAGATTTCAACTTTGTAAGAAAGTTGTGGAATTACTATTTCCTCCCCTCATGCTGAAACCTTTATGATTTCCTATCTTAATTGGAAACATTTGAAGATACTGAAGTTTAGACTTGATTGATGATTGTGAGTTCCTGATATCATAAACTGTAGTCTGTGAATTAAAAGAAGTGTAAATGAATTACAAAAGAGTTTATGCTGATATTATCAGATAATGGAGCTCTCCACATAACTCTGTACAAACTCCTTAGGGTTTAGTATAAATGTTTGCAATCTGCATGTAAACATTAATTATCAATTTCAGAGGTAAACACAAATTTTCTGTAAAAGGGCACTATATCAATAATATAGAATTTGCAGACCATAGTGTCCCTGTTGAAACTATTCAACTCTCCATCTTTGTAATACAAATGCTGCTATAAGTATTGTGTGATTGGAAGGGCTCAGGCATGTCCAATAAAACTTTTTGTTTTTTCTTTGTAATGCTTTGTTACATTATCTTTTTTTTTTTTTTTTTTTTTTTACTTTACAATATTGTATTGGTTTTGCCATACATTGACATGGATCTACCATGGGTGTACATGTGTTCCCCATCCTGAACCCCCCTCCCACCTCCCTCCCCATACCATCCCTCTGGGTCATCCCAGTGCACCAGCCCTGAGCACCCTGTATCTTGCATTGAACCTGGACTGGCGATTCATTTCACATATGATAATATACATGTTTCAATGCCATTCTCCCATACCATCCCACCCTCACCCTCTCCCACAGAGTCCAAAAGACTGTTCTATACATCTGTGTCTCTTTTGCTATCTTGCATACAGGGTTATGGTTACCATTTTTCTAAATTCCATATATATGTGTTAGTATGCTGTATTGGTATTTTCCTTTCTGGCTTACTTCACTCTGGATAATAGGCTCCAGTTTCATTCACCTCATTAGAATGGATTCAAATGTATTCTTTTTAATTGCTGAGTAATATTCCATTGTGTACATGTACCACAGCTGTCTTTATCAAAAATAAGAACTAGGCCAAATCCACCCCAATGACATTTTTTAATATTACAGTATCTCCCCACTTCCAAGATTTTTCAGTTTTCTCTTCTTTTACAAACTACTCATTAACATATGATATACCATATATATAGTTTACTAGTCAATTATGTTCAGGTTTATTGTCTGTATTCTCTTACATCCCTCACCCCATGAGAACAGGGACCTTTATCTACTTTGTAGATGAACTGATGCACTCCCAGCAGTGGTGTGCTGGAGCTTGCCTGGACCACATCCTGGGAGCCAATGGTTGCAAGTCCATTCTCACCTCTGAGCTCTGTAAGGGTACACTGATAGCTTGAAATCTGCCCTGGTGAAAGACTTCACCTTCATTTGTGTATCCAACTAGTGATTCTTTTCATTTTTTCTTTCTCAAATTCTTTAACAATAATACATGTTGCAATCAGTTGTTAAGGTTCCGTTGATTAACAGGAATTGACTCTGCACATAAATTATTTAAATATGTTTATTTATTTTAAAATATTTATTGAATATCCACTGCATGGCTGACAGATGTTCTAAATGAGAAGGATTAATGACTTCTGGTAAATGTTTAACAACTGCCTCTCTGGAGTTGTACAAATACAAATCTATTTGTAGAGATTCTCTGTTTCTATTATGTAAACTCAAAATTCAAGGGATATAAGCATACTAACTCTCTTAAGGGTAAATCCAGAATTTCTGGGAGAAAAAAGTAGATTCCTTAAACATAATCATACAAGAGTCAAATCTAAATTAAATTTTCACACACTCAATATCACATGCTGTTTCTGAAGTTGCCTCACATATCTCAGTCATTTTGCCTTTTTACATTTTTTTATCCATATTTACAAAACTGATTCACCTGTATCTTTTAATGATGCCTCATTGGCCCTCTCTTGATTTAGATTCCCTTGGGCTAACAGGAGACAGATAAAATAAATCCAGTTCCATGTGTATGACATACATAGAGAAGAACATTCCTATTTTCTGTTTTTCAAAGCTGAATTTGTAGAAAATGTTAGGCTCTGAAGCCTAAGAAAAATGTTACTTAAATTGTATAGATAATCATAGAATTACAAAATATTCATTTAAAATCTTTGCATTAATACAAAGAAAATGTCTTAGTAAGTAGTATTTCATATTATATGAAAAGGAGCAAGTGTACGAAGTACTTTATGAGTCTGCCCAGGTGTAATTAAGTTTATGCATAGAGCTTGGGTAACGGACAAAGAGCAACTATGCATTGCATTATAATGAAAATATTTCTCAAATTTTGCAGCAGCAGGAATGAAGGATATTGTGGGTCAAATATTACCAGTCTAACCATAATGAGAACTATAAACCTTGAGAGCCATGACAAAGTTAAATCACCATACTTGACTTGAGAGTACAAAAGAAACCAAATAAATTGCCAACTCAATTCACCACCTCTGAATTTATATAAGTATGGAAGGAATCAGATTTTAAAATTTGAGACTAAATCATCAAGAAGAACCAGGGAGTAAGTATCTTTGTTATTTTCCAGTATAATAATATGATTCCTTCTCATTAAAATGTTTTAAAATAGTATTTGTTTATGGGTTTGTGAATTCAAAACCTTTTTGATAGTAAAATGTGATTATTTACTAACAAGAAGACTATTCATAGAGTCCTAAAGAACCAGCACAGCATTAAGTCTTGGGTTTTTCATTAACTTTTCTTAAGTTAAATGGTTTTCTGTTACAGAATTAAAATAACATTCCCTGTGTAAAGGAATATCTGTTTCCCAGTAAAAGTTTTGACCATCTACTTGGTCACTTTCTAAAGCAATATTGTAAAACAAAAGAAAACTGATGTGCTCATTGCATGAACTAAACTTTTTCTAGGCAATATTTACTTTAGTAGCAGAAGTTACACTCTCTTGTCCTTCTGGCCTTTTATCAGAAAAAGAAAACAATGATGTGGGAAAGGGTTGCATCAACTAAACCCATAAGAAAGCAGAGAACACCAAAAAAAATATTCCCATGGATAAACACATATACTAAAGTGACATATTTACTATGTACACAAGTCATTTAAACTTGTGAAAGTTTCCTAAACAAAGTGGGCCTCAGTTTTTCAAAATATAAATGTGGAAGAGGGCTACATAGCCTCTGTAAGCTTATAAGCTCTGTATTTAGATTATCTACAAAGCATACTGTGTTTTATAATAGTGAGGAAAGGAGAAGGATAAATTATATATTATCATATTATTACCAAAGAAGCTAAATATTTTAAAGAATAATTTGAAGTCTTAATAAAGAAAACAGTAGAAGTGTCCCAGTTTAAATGTTAACAGGTAACTTTTAATTCATCCATGGCCTGTGAGAGTGTATTTTTGAAGATGAGAGCTCAATATTTAACTTCAGATAATATTCATTGAATGAAAGGTTGAATGGAAACTGGAGAAAGTTACTGTATGGAAACAGAGGTTTTAAATTTCAAACACTATCTTCATGATGGAAGCTTTAAAACTTTTGTATTCTATCCAAATATCTTTTAACATTTTTTATGTCCTATAGGGAGAGCATACATTTTTTGTTCTAATGAGGGAGAAAAGAATCAGAAATGAAAAACCACACAAGACCCACAGAATTCATTCTTCTGGGGCTATCAGATGACCCAGAGCTTCAGACTGTGACTTTTCTGTTTTTAATCATCACATATATATTAAGTGTCACTGGAAATTTGACCATCATCATTCTCACCTTGGTGGACTCTCATCTACAGACACCAATGTATTTTTTCCTCAGGAACTTCTCTATATTAGAAATCTCCTTTACAACTGTCTGTATTCCTAGATTTCTGGGCACAATTATCACCATGGACAAAGCAATTTCATACAACAATTGTACAGCTCAGTTGTTTTTCTTCATTTTCTTGGGTATCACTGAGTTTTATCTTCTAACTGCCATGTCCTATGATCGCTATGTAGCTATCTGCAAACCCCTGCATTACACAACCATCATGAACAACAGAGTCTGTGTATTGCTTGTCTTTTGTGCTTGGCTGGCAGGGTTCTTAAACATCTTCCCACCTGTTATTCTTTTTCTCCAGTTAGATTACTGTGGTTCTAATATCATTGATCACTTTGCTTGTGACTATTTCCCCCTCTTGCAACTATCCTGCTCAGACACATGGCTCCTTGAAGTGATTGGTTTTTACTCTGCAATAGTGATTCTGCTTTTTACTTTGGCATTAATAATTCTATCCTACATGTTCATCATCAAGACAATTCTGAGGCTGCCTTCTGCCAGTCAGAGAAAAAAAGCATTTTCTACATGCTCCTCTCACATCATTGTCATTTCCATCTCTTATGGAAGCTGTATATTCATGTATGCCAACCCATCAGCAAAAGAAAAGTCATCCTTGACGAAAGGAGTAGCAATTCTGAATACTTCTGTTGCTCCTATGATGAATCCGTTTATATATACACTGAGGAACCAGCAAGTGAAGCAAGCCTTTAAGGATACCATCCAAAAGGTTATCTTTTTCTCAAGTAAATGCAAGTATCTATAGCATTGAAAAATAAAGTTCTGATCAATGATTTCTTCATTCATATTCTCTCAAAACTATTTTACTATAGTTATATGATTCTTTTTTATTCATTCCTATTCTACACTTCCCCACATGTTGAACCAAATAAATTGGATAAAGCTGAATATTGCTTCAGAATTTTCTGTAAATTGTTTTTATACGGATGTATTTGATGAAGTATAAAATGTTACAACATAAGCCATTTTGTTTAAGAAAAAGAATCTCATTAGAACTGATTTAAATGTATTCTTTTTAATGGCTGAGTAATACTCCATTGTGTATATGTACCACAGCTTTCTTATCCATTCATCTGCTGATGGACATCTAGGTTGCTTCCATGTCCTGGCTATTATAAACAGTGCTGCGATGAACATTGGGGTACACTGATGGATAGAACAGTCTTATGGACTCTGTGGGAGAGGGAGAGGGTGGGAAGATTTGGGAGAATGGCATTGAAACATGTAAAATATCATGTATGAAACGAGTAGCCAGTCCAGGTTCGATGCACGATACTGGATGCTTGGGGCTGGTGCACTGGGACGATCCAGAGGGATGGAATGGGGAGGGAGGAGGGAGGAGGGTTCAGGATGGGGAACACATGTATACCTGTGGCGGATTCATTTTGATATTTGGCAAAACTAATACAATTATGTAAAATTTAAAAATAAAATAAAACTAAAATAAATAAATAAAAATAAATTCATATTAATTAAAATTAAATACAATTAAAAAAAAAGAAAAAGAATCTCACGAATAATGTGGATTTCTGAAATTTTCACTCTTACAAGATACCAAAACTGAATACTATTAGAAAAATTTGATTCTATTGGCATTTTCATGAAATCAAATAACCACATACACTAGCAGGTTGGAAATAAAATATAAATATCTACTTAAATATTATGGAAAGATTATAAACAAACATATTCAAATTCTTTTTACTACTACTAATTTTGATAATAATGAAGAGAAGGGCAAGAAAGAAGAGAGTAGAGATAATTTTATGTTTAGCAATTACTATATTCCAAACTTATTCTAGAGAATTATTTTCTAGAAGAAAGCAATTTCTTCTTATTGCCTCACTGAATCCTGCCAACAATACTCTGAGGTACCTGTAACTGTTATTCTTTTGCAGAAATATTATCTTATCTTTTCCTCTGGAAATATCTTATAAGATTATCATCATTCATATGCACATAAAAATGTTAGAATTAAATATTAAAATCTTACCTCTGTCAAGAATTTTCTCATTTTAGTCATAAATAGTTCAGTCACTCAGTCGTGTCCGACTCTTTGCAACACCATGGACTGCAGCAGGCCAGGCCTCCCTATCCATTACCAAGTCCTGGAGATTACTCAAACTCATGTCCTATGAGTCGGTGATGCCATCCAACCATCTCATCCTCTGTCGTCCCCTTCTCCTCCCACCTTTCTTCTTTCCCAGCATCAGGGTTTGTTCACATGAGTCAGTTCTTCACATCAGGTGGCCAAAGTATTGGAGTTTCAGCTTCAACATCAGTCCTTCCAATGAAGATTCAGGAATGATTTCCTTTAGGATGGACTGTTTGGATCTCTTTGCTGTCCAAGGAACTCTCAAGAGTCTTCTCCAACACAAAAGTTCAAAAACCAATACAATATTGTAAATAAAAACAAAATTAAAAAAAAATTAAAAAAAAAGCATCAATTCTTCAGCACTCAGCTTTCTTTATAGTCCAACTCTCACATCCATACATGACTACTGGAAAAAGCATAGCTTTGACTCGATGGACCTATTAGTCATACTACCTTATTTTAAATAAAAAATAATATATGGGTCAATGTTTAGGAAAATTTTAAGACAGGAAGTCGGTGGACGATCCATAGCCCACTGGGAAAATTTGGCCCACCACCTATTTTTGTTAAAAGTTTTATTGAACCATCCGGAGCCCTTTCATTTACATGTTGTTCATAGCTGCATCCAAAATAAAGACAGGAAGAACTGAGTAATTGCATCAGGGACACTGCCTGCAAATTCTAAATTATTAATATACTACCCTTTTACAGAAAAAGTGTGTGTTGACCCCTGGTATTGATAATCAAATGATTATAGTGATACCAAACATTTCAACTAACCACTGAAGAGTTTGTATAGAATGACGTAGAGAGCTGCATTATCCGATAATATCAGCATGCTGCTGCTGCTGCTGCTGCAGCTAAATCGCTTCAGTCGTGTCCAACTCTGTGCGACCCCAGAGATGGCAGCCCACCAGGTTCCCCCGTCCCTGGGATTCTCCAGGCAAGAACACTGGAGTGGGTTGCCATTTACTTCTCCAATGCATGAAAGTGAAAAGTGAAAAGTGAAATTGAAGTCGCTCAGTCGTGTCAGACTCTTTGCGACCCATGGACCACAGCCTACCAGGCTCCTCCGTCCATGGGATTTTCCAGGCAAGAGTACTGGAGTGGGGTGCCAGTGCCTTCTCCAAAGCACAGACTCCTTCATATCTTTTGTACAATTTTTACAGTTCTTTTAATTCCCAGAACTAATCATTCTACTGTTTATGATATATTTTTATTGAGTGAATAAGAACTCACAATCTTCAATCAAGTCTAAACCAGTATTTTCACATGCTTTCAATCAAGCTTAGAAACTATAAATGTTTCAGCATGAGGGAAGGAGAAAGTAATGACATGACTTCCCTACAACGTGGAAATCTCAGTATTTTTTTTTATAAGTTATTTTTCTTGTGTTTCATAAAATGATGGATCTAAGACTCTCAATTGAGTATAGTATGTGAATATCAGGAAAACCTTGCCTCTGAGTTATGGTTACAGTCTTTCTATAATAATGGTTTAAAAATGTAGGATGAGTTTGAGTACCTTTCATCATTATATAAATTTTTGACTTCAGGGAAAACAGAAACGAAAAAAGTGTTCAGGGTCAGAATTGCATGATCTTGCATGATTATTCATATAAATTCTAATCAGTACATTTTCCAATATGATAATGCTTAAAATAAGCATTTTTAACAAAAACCCTCAAGTTTATATATAGTAAAACTTTGCTCTTGTTACCTTCTTTACTCCTATTGATTAGGCATATCACTTAAAGAGGCAATTAAATGAATCATGTGTACAAACTATTATCTCAGAATAGTCACAAATATGAGAAAGTTATAACACCCCTTAGCTACTGATTATCAAAAGATCAGCTTAACATCAAGCTTTTATTTAAATATACAACTGACCGCAGTAAATGCGATCATCTTTGGTATCCAGTAATATTTATTTTGTCAGCTACAAATTGGCACTTGCCATGAGTGCTTGCCATCTGCTTCTACAAGGGTTAAATCATGTGCTGTGCAGCTGCTGATGTTCAACACCGCCTGAAGGAGTTCAGTGTGGAGAGCAGGACTGAGGCACTTTGTGCTTTGGGAAAACTGGAAGGGCAGGCCTTTCAGATAGTTAAACAGTCTCAGGAGCTGATTTTATGAACCCAATTCTTGTGTCTCCTCATATCAACAAAAACACTAAAATTCTTCACGGTGACGATTGTTTCTCATAACTAGCAGACTTTTCATGAGACGAGCAGAAACTTTCTACAAAAAAAAAAAAAAAATGTGCTTGAATACATGTATTCCCCTTTTACCAAATCTCATATATACTGTCCTTCCCCTATACCTCTTTAGATCTGTTTCTCACAGATATCTGAGGTCTGTCTCCCGGATTGCAATCCTCATATTGCCCCAAATAAAATTTAACTTGCAACTCTCACATTGTGTATTTTTTAAATTGATAATGTCTTCAGGCATTTTAAAAGAATTGTTATGATACATATGCTAATTTTGGAGTTCCCCAAGAAGTGGAGGCTATTTCATAGTTTTCCCTAATAGCTTTCATAGTTTCCTTCATTATAATAGTCTTTGAATTGATAAATTATACAGCACAGAAAATGTTAAACTCAGTAATGAGAAAAGTTATTTGATTTCTCAAGAAAGTGTAATTACACATTCTTTTAAGTTGTATGTTTTTGACGTAGTTACTAAATTGGCCACAATATGAAAAGGAGAGTATATGCAATGTTCTAATGAGACTGTCAGATTATGTTTATTGTCCTTGTGTGGTAATAAAAAATAAGGTTAAACATGATACAATATTTACTCAGTTACTGAAAAGAGTAATTCTGGTAAAATCACAAAATGCTATTTTCTCTTGCATTTTGAAATTTCACCAGAAGAAAAGTGCATGAGAGAAGGTTTGCAATCTGAATGGAAAAAAATGTGTACATATATATATATGTACATATATGAAGAGTTCAAATTTAAATGGCCAAAATAAAATACACATATGCTATACCCTTAGTAAACTTTTGACAATAAAAATATAAATGAAGGAAATGAATCTAGGAAGGCTGCGTGGATATTAATAAATTTTAAAAAACCTGGATTTTAATTTAATTGCTCTTCATTCATATGCCTCTAATTCATGAAACAGGACTTTTATATTTTCTTTTCCTTGAGAAAAAACATAGTCTTCCTTGCCACGTCCATGAAGGCTCTCTTGACTTGCTGATTCCTAAGAGTGTAGACAAAGGGGTTCAGCATGGGTGCTACTGAGGTATTTAGCACAGCCACTCCCTTGCTCAAAGAGACCCTGTCTTTTGCAGATGGATTCACATACATGAAAATGCAGCTTCCGTAAGAGATGGAGATGACAATCATGTGGGACGAACACGTGGAAAAGGTCTTTGTCCTCTGAGTGGTAGAAGGGATCCTCAAAATTGTTCTGATGACATATGTGTAGGACAGAATTATTAATGCTAAAGTGAACAACAGAATAAACACAGCACAGGAAAACCCCAGTATCTCTAGGAATTTGGTGTCTGAATAAGAAAGGTATAATAAAGGGAAATAATCACAAGTAAAATGGTTGATAACATTGGACTTACAGTAATCAAGCTGTATGCAGAACATGAGTAATGGGAATATAATTAAGAATGAAGTCAGCCAAGAGGCCAAGACAAACAGCGTGCAGACTCTGTGATTCATGATGGTCATGTAATGCAGCGGTTTGCAGATGGCAATGTAGCGGTCATAGGACATGGCAACCAGAAGGTAAAACTCAGTGACTCCCAAGAAAAGGTAAAAAAATACCTGAGTCATACAATCATTAAACGAGATGGTTTTATCCTCTGTAATAATGGTGGCCAAGAACTTGGGAATAGTGACAGTTGTGAATGAAACTTCCAATATGGAGAAAGTCCTGAGGAAGAAATATATGGGGGTCTGTAGGTGGATATCCAGTAGGGTCAGGGTGATAATGGTCAAGTTCCCAGTGATGCTCAGCATGTAGGTGATGAGCAGAAAGACAAAGATTACAACTTGCAGTTGGGGGTCGTCCAACAGTCCCAGGAGGATAAATTCTGTAATTTCTGTGTAGTTTTTCATTTTTCTTCTTCTTTTAAGTAACCTTCAGGAGAAAACACAAAGAGAAGACACAGAAAAGGGGATTATCCATGTATAACACTGGGATTTGTCTCTAAAAGTCAACTTACTATGCCATGCTAATATAATTCAGGAGATTTTTAAAAACAAGTTAATAAAAATAGGTAACTTACTTTAAAGTAAGTTTTTACCATATGCCAGTATGTGTGTTTCACATAGAATATTTCTTTATAAAATCCCTGTTTTACAGGTTGGAATCAGAGTAGAAATAATTTTAAAAAGCATATCCAAATCACATACATGAATTGAAAAAGGAGGGTTTATAACCTAAATCTTTCTGCTGCTGCTGCTGCTGTTAAATCACATCAGTCGTGTCCAACTCTGTGCAACCCCATAGATGGCAGCCCACCAGGCTCCTCCATCCCTGGGATTCTCCAGGCAAGACTACTGGAGTGGGTTGCCATTTCCTTCTCCAGTGCATGAAAGTGAAAAGTGAAAGTGAAGTCGCTCAGTCGTGTCTGACTCTTCACGACCCCATGGACTGGGTATCTTCCCCATCTGGGTATTGAACCCAAGTCTCTTGCAAGTCTTGCATTGGCAAACAGATTATTTACCAACTGTGCCACCTGGGAAGCATCTACATTAATATTCCCTTAATAGAATCCATATTTTGTCAGTTTATTAGTATAAACATGAAATAGCAATGGAAAACCTTTATTTTGTCATTCCAATTAACAGTAATAATAATTCATTTATGTTAAAAAGAAGCTGAGTTCCCTCAATAAATTCAGGCAACCCAGAATTTGAAACAAATTTACAAATATAAAAGTCATTGTTCTCAGTTAACAAAGATCATCTGTAATTAACAACTGTGTATAAGAGTCAGACATGACTGAGCAACTGAACTTAACTGAACTGATGACTCTGATGTGTAAACCACTTCTGGAATGTGAGGTGTTAACCATTCCTGGGATGGTTTTGGTAAAGTAATGAAGAATTTCTAAGACATCACTTCAAAGTTTTTTTTTTTTCCTTACACCTCATTCACCCTTTTTTTCCCTTAGTCCCATGGATCTTAGGATAACAAGTTACATATTCCTTTCTGTCCCTTTCTTTTTAATTAATTCTACTGTCTTGGATGGAGAAGGCAATGGCACCCTAATCCAGTACTCTTGCCTGGAAAATCCCATGGATGGAGGATCCTGGTGGGCTGCAGTCCATGGGTCGCTAGGAGTCGGACACGACTGAGCGACTTCACTTTCACTTTTCAGTTTCATGCATTGGAGAAGGAAATGGCAACCCATTCCAGTGTTCTTGCCTGGAAAATCCCAGGGACGGGGGAGCCTGGTGGGCTGCTGTCTCTGGGGTTGCACAGAGTCAGACACGACTGAAGCGACTTAGCAGCAGCAGCAGTGTCTTGGATAAGGGCTTCCCAGGTGGCACTGGTGGTAAAGTACATGCCTGCCAATTCAGGAGACATAAGAGATGTGGGTTCCATCTCTAGGTTGGGAAGATCCCCTGGAGGAGGGCATGGCAATCCACTCCAGTATTCAGCCTGGAGAATCCCCATGTACAAAGGAGCCTGGCAGGCTACAGTCCATAGGGTCTCAAAAAGTCAGACACGACTGAAGTGACTTAGCAGAAGTGTCCTGGATCTCATTGTCAAAACAGGCTTGTGGCTCATTGAAAGTGAAAATAACCTATATGATAAACAAGTGCTGGTCATTGTGTTAAATAAGATAACTGGAAGTGATTTTCAGGACACACATGCTATTCCATAGTAAAGTGTAAGCATGGCTTCTTTGAGAAAAGATCACTAGCATTCCCCAAATTCACCAATTTAAAAAAGTGACAATATTTAAATGTCTATTAAAGATTGCATTCCTTATTTTATATAAATTGTGAGACACGAGTGGGAAGCTCTCTAAATTCCACAATATAATTGGAAACAAATTAGCTTCTCACATTCTCTATGTGTACTGAATTTTCTCTTCATAACTTTAAGACTCCTAAGGAAATCATAAGTAATTCTATGAACACATATATCCTCAAGGCAGTTTGCACCCTTTGCATATGACATAGTATTCCACTTCCTTATCTTTTCCTTTCACTTGAGGATCTTTTTCTTGGTGTTAGGTTTATAAGCTAGAATAACTTGTCACAGAAGAAAACAGAATACTTATTAAATTTGATATCTTGGGTAATAGCTTGGTTTTATAACAACCTTACTCAATGGAAGTGAGTCTGAGTGAACTCCGGGAGTTGGTGATGGACAGGGAGGCCTGGCGTGCTGCGATTCATGGGGTTCCAAAGAGTCAGACAGGACTGAGCCACTGAACTGAACTGAATCTTTTTCTAGAATTATTCGTTCCACTCCTGATTGTGTTTGCTGACATCTAATACCATGGAAAAACATCATCATGACTGTATGGGGGGAGAAAAAAAAAAAACTCATAAGAGTCAATTTAGATTATTTTCAGATTATTACTTTATGTCTGCCTTTGACTAGTCCTACAATTAGTTCAGAATCTTGTTTCTCTCAGTCCTCTAGTTTTTTTTTTTTTTTTAAGTCCTTGTTTCTTTCTTAATGGAAAAGGGAAATCAAATCAAAGCACCAATAAGTATGAATAGGAATAATGAAGGAAACCTGTAAAGACCTAAGTCACTCTCAAAATCTGTATATTTTGCTAGAAATGTTGCTTCTCCCCTAATTGTCTCAATTTTAACTATTATCTATGTCTGGAGATAATTTTTAAATTAAAAAGGAAATAAATTATTATAAAAATATGGCATCAGGACTTAACTTGCTGGTTAAAAACATGTGAGACTATTAGGGGTTTGCCATCCAAGAGAAATTATTAAAAATGCAACTCTCTGAGTTATAGGTTTCTTTTCCACTATGAACATGACTATATTTCATGGAATTATTATGAAGGCTAATTTAATTAATAGAAAAGTGAAATGATATAAAAACTTTAAAGCATGTATTCCCAGAGTAAATACTATTTTATTATTATTCCTAAAAATAAAATCAATTATTACCTTTGAGGAAGATGATCCCAATATAAAAAATAATAACTAGTTTTGAGGAAACTCATTTGAGAGACAATGCTAAGATTTATGTAGTTATCTAACAGACTCATTACAATAGTTTTGTGTAATGTTTGAATAACCTAACAATGAGAGGCTAAATATTAAACAAAATCATATAGCTAGTAAGTGGTCAAATTGGTATTCTAAATTCTTTCTGCTTGAACCGAAGCTTGTGTTATTTATCAAACATATATTCAATGAGCAGGACCAAACTCAAAGAGTAATTTTCTAACAATGAATAAATCATTAGTAAGACAAACAGAAAGTACTAATGTGCTCATTCTTCATAACCCTTGATATTTACAGAAAGGAAAGGCAACTCCAAATTATTCATCTCCATGTAATGAAAAGTTAAGCTAAGAATTTATAAATCAATTCTAAGAAAAAGTTGTCATTGGCTTTTACAGTTTTACCTCTTTTTGTACAAATGCATCACTTCAGGTGACTGAAGCTATTTTAAAAACTTGGTCACTATTTCAATTTTAGGATAAGATATCGAACATTTCTAAGAATGCTCTATATCAACACATTTGGAATTACCTTATTTCTATAGATAAATTTCCTTGATACATGTTACATGGAAGAAGCCATGGGAGCAAACACAGAGAAGGGAAGCAAGATATGGAGTTACTGTGGTCCTTTCTTGATGTGATTTCTATATGAATTTTAACCTGCATGAGGCAAATGTTGCTTTATCCACCATATGGCCAAGGCTCGTGGGAAATACTCCAGCAAATCAAATGTGACAACCGGGCCAAGAGGAAATACACTAAGGATTATAAACATATTATCAACATTTATATCACTACTGAAACAGAAAACTTGGTAGATAATATCCAAGTGGATAGAAAAGCATGAGAACTAAGGCAGAAGCATATGGAATATTTTACTTACTATCTATGTGAAGATATCTAAATGTACAGGATTTTGGAAGGGATTTCCTGAATATCCTAAATCACCATTTCTCTGAAGAATAGACCTTTTCCCCCTTACTGACTAATATACTGTGATGAATGAATCTTATGAGTAAACATTACATTTTCCTTTCTTATGTGATAAAATGTCTGTATAAAGTTGTTCTCTATGATATTAAATATAAAAAATTAACAAAAATAGAGCACAATAAAAACAATAATGAGAAAAAATATCAAGTTCAGTGAATTCCAATGAAATTTATGAGAAATTTTGGATTAAATACACTTTAAACTGTTCAAACTCTTCCAAAACACTTTTCAGGTTATTTTTCCATAATAATAGTACTAACTGTTGAGAAGGATCTACCAGAGGTCCTGTTTTCATCTGATTGATTGTCAGTGTTCCAGTAATTACTGAAAGCATAAAATCTAGTAATTTTACAGGAATTTGCAACTCAGATTCCTTTTAATCTAATTTTAGAAAGGACAGAAAATTAAATAAACCTCATCTATTGACTCAATCACTGTTATTCATTCAACAACCATTTATTGAGATTCTTCTAGCTTTAGGTACTATAGTAGCACTAGGGACACTACAGGATCAAAATAGATATGACCCAAACTTTAATCAGCTTACCAAGGAATCTCCAAAACAAATATAGAAGATACTGTCGTGGTCCGTGCACAGGTTGGAAAAGAATTTCCAGACATATAGAATGAGAAGGAAATAAAGTTTATTAGAGTGGGAGATGCTGATAAGAAGAAATACTACACTTGATCTTAGTCAAAAGGCTGAGAAGCAATAGACTTAGGGACATGGGGAGAGGGGAGGTGAGGGTGAGATGTATGGAAAGAGTAACATGGAAACTTACATTACCATATGTAAAATAAATAGTCAAGGGGAATTTGCTGTATAGCTCAGGAAATTCAAACAGGGGCTCTGCATCAAAAGGGGTGGGATTGGGAGGGAGTTGGGAGGGAGGTTCAAAAAGGAGAGGATAAATGTATACCTAAAGCTGATTCATGTTGAGCTTTGAAAGAAAACAACAAAATTCTGTTAAGCAATTACCCTTCAATGAAAGAATAAATAAATTAAAAAAAAAAAGAAAGGAAAAAAGAAAAAGAATGGGAGACGCTGTTAGAACAGTGATCCAGCTCAAGGGAGAACCGACAGTGAACATTCCTTAGTCCACATTTATATCCAGGGTACAAGTACAAGGAATGGAATAGGTGTCTTGCGGGTCATTTGCTGATTGGATGAGGCATGTATACTGGGTGGGGATCAGATCAGTCGCTCAGTCGTGTCTGACTCTTTGCGACACCATGAATCCCAGCGTACCAGGCCACCCTGTCCATCACCAAATCCCGGAGTTCACTGAAACTCAAGTCCATCGAGTCAGTGATGCCATCAAGTCATCTCATCCTCTGTCGTGCCCTTCTCCTCTTGTCCCCAATCCCTCCAAGCATCAGAGACTTTACCAAAGAGTCAACTCTTCGCACGAGGTGGCCAAAGTATTGGAGTTTCAGCTTTAGCATCATTCCTTCCAAAGAAATCCCAGGGCTGATCTCCTTCAGAATGGACTGGTTGGATCTCCTTGCAGTCCAAGGGACTCTCAAGAGTCTTCTCCAACACCACAATTCAAAAGCATCAATTCTTTGGTGCTCAGCCTTTTTCACAGTCCAACTCTCACATCCATACATAACCATTGAAAAACCATAGCCTTGACTAGATGAACCTTTGTTGGCAAAGTAATGTCTCTGCTTTTGAATATGCTATCTAGGTTAGTCATAACTTTCCTTCCAAGGAGTAAGCATCTTGTAATTTCATGGCTGCGGTCATAATCTTCAGTGATTTTGGAGCCCACAAAAATAAAGTCTGACACTGTGTCCACTGTTTCCCCTTCTATTTCCCATGAAGTGATGGGACCGGATGCCATGATCTTCATTTTCTGAATGTTGAGCTTTAAGCCAACTTTTTCACTCTCCCCTTTCACTTTCATCAAGAGGCGTTTTAGTTCCTCTTCACTTTCTGCCATAAGGGTGGTGTCATATGCATATATGACATTATTGATATTTCTCCCGGCAATCTTGATTTCAGCTTGTGTTTCTTCCAGTCTAGTGTTTCTCATGATGTACTCTGCATATAAGTTAAATAAGCAGGGTGACAATATACAGGCTTGACGTACTCCTTTTCCTATTTGGAACCAGTTGTTCCATGTCCAGTTCTCACTGTTGCTTCCTGACCTGCATGCAAATTTATCAAGAGGCAGATCAGGTGGTTTTGTATTCCCATCTCTTTCAGAATTTTCCACAGTTTATTGGGATCCACATAGTCAAAGGCTTTGGCATAGTCAATAAAGCAGAAATAGATGTTTTTCTGAAACTCTCTTGCTTTTTCGATGATCCAGAGGATGTTGGCAATTTGATCTCTGGTTCCTCTGCCTTTTCTAAAACCAGCTTGAACATCAGGAATTTCACAGTTCACATATTGCTGAAGCCTGGCTTGGAGAATTTTGAGCATTACTTTACTAGCATGTGAGATGAGGGCAATTGTGCAGTAGTTTGAGCATTCTTTGGCATTGCCTTTCTTTGGGATTGGAATGAAAACTGACCTTTTCCAGTCCTGTGGCCACTGCTGAGTTTTCCAAATTTGCTGGCATATTGAGTGCACCACTTTCACAGCATCAACTTTCAGGAATTGGAATAGCTCAACTGGAATTCTATCACCTCCACTAGCTTTGTTTGTAGTGATGCTTTCTAAGGCCCACTTGACTTCACATTCCAGGATGTCTGGCTCTAGGTCAGTGATCACACCATCGTGATTATCTGGGTCGTGAAGATCTTTTTTGTACAGTTCTTCTCTGTATTCTTGCCACCTCTTCTTAATATCTTCTGCTTCTGTTAGGTCCATACCATTTCTGTCCTTTATCGAGCCCATCTTTGCATGAAATGTTCCTTTGGTATCTCTGATTTTCTTGAAGAGATCCCTAGTCTTTCCCATTCTGTTGTTTTCCTCTATTTCTTTGCATTGATCGCTGAAGAAGGCTTTCTTATTTCTTCTTGCTCTTCTTTGGATCTGTGCATTCAGATGCTTATATCTTTCCTTTTCTCCTTTGCTTTTCACTTCTCTTCTTTTCACAGCTATTTGTAAGGCCTCCCCAGACAGCCATTTTGCTTTTTTGCATTTCTTTTCCATGGGGATTGTCTTGATCCCTGTCTCCTGTACAATGTCACGAACCTCATTCCATAGTTCATCAGGCACTCTGTCTATCAGATCTAGGCCCTTAAATCTATTTTTCACTTCCACTGTATAATCATAAGGGATTTGATTTAGGTCATACCTGAATGGTCTAGTGGTTTTCCCTACTTATTCAATTTAAGTCTGAATTTGGAAATAGCCGTGGCTGCGCGGGCGCAGGAGGGCCTAGAGGAGCTATCCCACATTGAAGGTCAGGAAGGGTGGCGGTGAGGGGATACCCTTCATCCAAGGTAAGGAACAATGGCTGCGCTTTGCTGGAGCAGCTGTGAAGAGATACTCCATGCCCAAGGTAAGAGAAACCCAAGTAAGACAGTAGGTGTTGCAAGAGGGCATCAGAGGGCAGACACACTGAAACCATACTCACAGAAAACTAGTCAATCTAATCACACTAGGACCACAGCCTTGTCTAACTCAATGAAACTAGCCATGCCCCTGGGGCAACCCAAGACGGGCGGGTCATGGTGGAGAGATCTGACAGAATGTGGTCCACTGGAGAAGAGAATGGCAAACCACTTCAGTATTCTTGCCTTGAGAACCCCATGAACAGTATGAAAAGGCAAAATGACAGGATACTGAAAGAGAAACTCCCCAGGTCAGTAGGTGTCCAATATGCTACTAGAGATCAGTGGAGAAATAACTTCAGAAAGAATGAAGGGATGGATCCAAAGCAAAAAGAACACCCAGCTGTGGATGTGACTGGTGATAGAAGCAAGGTCCAATGCTGTAAAGGGCAATATTGCATAGGAACCTGGAATGTCAGGTCCATGAATCAAGGCAAATTGGAAGTGGTCAAACAAGAGATGGCAAGAGTGAATGTCGACATTCTAGGAATCAGCAAACTGAAATGGACTGGAAAGGGTGAATTTAACTCAGATGACCATTATATCTACTACTGCAGGCAGGAATCCCTCAGAAGAAATGGAGTGGCCATCATGGTCAAAAAAAGAGTCCGAAATGCAGTACTTGGATGCAATCTCAAAAACAACAGAATGATCTCTGTTCGTTTCCAAGGCAAACCATTCAATATCACAGTAATCTAAGTCTATGCCCCAACCAGTAATGCTGAAGAAGCTGAAGTTGAACGGTTCTATGAAGACCTACAAGACCTTTTAGAACTAACACCCCAAAAAGATGTGCTTTTCATTATAGGGGACTGGAATGCAAAAGTAGGAAGTCAAGAAACACCTGGAGTGACAGGCAAATTTGGCCTTGGAATATGGAATGAAGCAGGGCAAAGACTAATAGAGTTTTGCCAAGAAAATGCGCTGGTCATAACAAACACCCTCTTCCAACAACACAAGAGAAGACTCTATACATGGACATCACCAGATGGTCAATACTGAAATCAGATTGATTATATTATTTGAAGTCAAAGATGGAGAAGCTCTATACAGTCAGCAAAAACAAGACCAGGAGCTGACTGTGGCTCAGACTGGGTGGGGAAGAGTAAGGCAAATACCTTCCTTGTGTGGGGTAGGAGGGGAGACAGGTTATACTGCTCAGGAGGACCTGAAATACGTTAATAGTTATGACATGGGAGAGGGAAGGATCATAAGTGTCTGGTTTTTCCGTTCCTGCCTTCCAAGACCCTCCTTGGTTTTATCTGCTCAGGAGAAGAGGAACAATGACCAGACTGGCTTCTTCAGGCTGTACAGGGGTGTCATGGGGCTCTGGTCTCCCTTTGCCTGCTTCTTTGTCAGGGTGCATTTATGGAGGGAGATGAGAGTCCATGGAATGATAAGGTGATTTGTTTCAGCATTGTCTTTGGGTTGGTCAGAAGATATTCTTGTTGTACTACCACTTGGAGATCTGTTGTATTCTAGAAGAAACAAACTTAACAAAAAAGTTAAAGGTACATGGCCCAAAGATTAAAAGAAGTACGAAAGCTGCTCAGGGGCTAGCCAGGAGAACCAGGGCCAGACATTGGTTCGTGACATTAGTGTTTCTCTAGGTACAAGAAGATGCAAGAATTTGGGCTCATAAAATCTTTACCTGAAAACATCTGACTATCTGAAGGCCAGTTCTTCTGGGCTTTTCCCAGAGCACAGAGTGCCTTATTTCTGATCTCCATCCTGAGCTCCTTTTAAGGGGTGTTGAAGGTCAGCAGCTTGCAGTGATCATGATGTAATCTTTGTAGAGGCAGCTGGCAAGTGCCAACTCCCAGTCAACAGGGTCCACATATTTGACCATGCTTTGGGCATTTCATGCCCATTGTGCCCCGCAGTGCTGGGAAGGCTCATTCCAGGTCCGGGAAAGATTTCATTGATCGGCCACTCAGGGTGCTGTTATTGGACCAGGTCTTATGAGCAGGAAAAGTCTCTGGACCATACCTGTCTTACTAGCCTCTTGGTCCAGGAATATAGTCCCTCTTGTTGCTTCTTCCCATATCTAGAGTTACATTATTACAATCATTGATCTCATGGAAGTGCTTATCAGCATTTTATCACAGTCTCAGTCACACATTTATTAACATAAGAAACAATCTTCTAATACAAGAGACATAGAAAATAGTACAGCTAGCAGCTTTTAATAAGGTCACAAGCAAGAATTAAGTCAAGAACTTTCATTAGGTATATCCCAGAATACCCTGGGTCATCTGACTTGGATAAATGACTATAGACAGGTGTGACTCTCCTGGTTGTACATGGAAAGGTTGGTTATTGAGATAAGCTTAAGAAACAAACTTAGAGTGTCCTTTTTAATAACTTAATTAAACCTTTTAGCAATATAACATAACAGCAAGGAACTATCTCAGAAGTGAGTTGTAGTAAACACAGACCTTAATTAACAAAACTAGAACTTAATATTAAGTGAAATATAATTTTTTGTCATTGTGAGGGCATTAACCCTGTAGCCAGGGAAGGCATTAACCCATCAAATAAAAATGAGGTTTGTCAGGGAGCCTGAAAAATCCAAGCGACCCTCTTGGATTTCCCATAGCCCTGACTCTTTGATATACAGCTATTGTTAACCCATTTTTAATTCTCTGATTTAGGAGTAGACTATTGCCATGTTTTAAGGACATCAAATAGCAAAAGTCTAACAGTGAAGGGTTATTTATTGTAGAAGCAGAATGAACTTTTACATGTATCATAATCTTTAATAATTCTTATTTACTTTACCAAAGTAACAAAAGATTTTAAAAACAAATAAAATACTTAAAGGCAAAGAAACCCATAATCTGTTTTTGAAAGCTTCATTTTTTTTATTTTTTTATTTTATTTATTTTATTTTTTAACTTTACAATATTGTATTAGTTTTGCCATATATCAGCATGAATCCACCACAGGTATACACGTGTTCCCCATCCTGAACCCTCCTCCCTCCTCCCTGCCCATACCATCCCTCTGGGTCGCCCCAGCGCACCAACCCCAAGCATTCAATATCATGCATTGAACCCGGATTGGTGACTAGTTTCTTATATGATATTATACATGTTTCAATGCCATTCTCCCAAATCATCCCAACCTCTCCCTCTCCCACAGAGTCCAAAGACTGTTCTATACATCAGTTCTATACATCTCTTTCTCTGTCTCGTATACAGAGTTATTGTTACCATCTTTCTAAATTCCATATATATGCATTACTATACTATATTGGTGTTTTTCTTTCTGGCTTACTTCATTCTGTATAATAGGCTCCAGTTTCATCCACCTCATTAGAACTGATTCAAATGTATTCTTTTTAATGGCTGAAAGCTTTATTCTAAGAAAACTTTGTTCTCTTAACATAGAGAATAAGCTAAATTCCAGCCTGTTACCAGTTTACCAGATAACAAACAAACAAAAGTATTTATTGGTTAATCTTAGAAAAGTTTTTTCCATAAATCTTGAAATAACTGTATTCTTGCAAAGGCATCACAGTGAAACCATAGAAGGCATGTTAAAAATCTGATTAAATTGCAATTGACAAAGTAGCCTGGCCATTGCTGTGATATGTAACACTAATATGATAACTAGAATTATAATTGAGCACATTTTTATCAGGGCATATCAGATCTATATGAATTCCACATAATTTTAGGATATATATATGTTAGTAAATCAACCATATAGTATGACCTGAGAAGATTTATCATCCCTTCAACAATATTTCCCATGTAACTTAACATGTCTAATGAACCCAGGTGGTTTAATAGCTCTTTGGGTTGTCTCAGGGGCCCTCTGAAGCATCCCAAAGTCATCCTCATAAAATATGTGATAGTGATAGTGATAATGAGTCACTCAGTCGTGTCCGACTCTTTGTGATCCCATGGACAGTAGCCAACCAAGCTCCTCTCTCCATGGGATTTTCCAGGCAAGAATACTGGAGTGGGTTGCTATTTCCTTCTCCAGGGGATCTTCCTTACCCAGGGATCAAACCCGGGTCTCCCGCATTATAGGCAGACACTTTACCGTCTGAGCCACCAGGGAAGGCCCATAAAATATGTGAGATGCCCCAAAATCTCTTGGTGGACTTGATGATGGTGAACTCCTGAACAAAACTAACTCCAAAATACTGGAGTGCCACTTGGTATAGGTAAAAACATCAAGTTACAAGGGAAAAGAAGAAACAGAAAATAACCCAATCAAATAAAATAAACCTCAAAAATTTTACCCTAAACAAATGGAGGTTTTTGAACACTTGACAAAGACATCAAAATAACTGTCATAAATATGGTCACTAAATTCAGGAAAGTGGCAGTGTTTTAGTTTTATTGAATTTATTCTGAATTATTTGAATGAATTTTTTTTTCCAAAATAATAGAGAACATGTGAATTATACACAAATTACATGATACCATAATCAATATTTACCTTCAAAACATGTATTGAATTTCACAAAATAAATATCTTGACATTAAAAGTCTCATGCAAGAGTTCATATCTCTTTGGACTGAATTTAGTGTATGCCGACTAAAAAAATATAGTCAGAATCTGAAAGAAGAGAGCTATTTTATTTGATGGGAATGTTTAGGACTCTGAGCCTAGGAAACAACATCTCAGTAGCTCTGAGAAAACTGCTTCAAGAAGACAGGAGAGGGAGTCAGACTACATACAAGTTTGCAACAAAGAGAGCTGCTGCTGCTGCTGCTAAGTCACTTCAGTCGTGTCTGACTCTGTGTGACCCCATAGATGGCAGCCCACCAGGCTCCCCCATCCCTGGGATTCTCCAGGCAAGAACACTGGAGTGGGTTGCCATTTCCTTCTCCAATGCATGAAAGTGAAAAGTGAAAGTGAAGTCGCTCAGTCGTATCTGACCCTCAGCGACCCCATGGACTGCAGCCTTCCAGGCTCCTCCATCCATGGGGTTTTCCAGGCAGGAGTAGTGGAGTCAGGTGCCAGTCTGAACACCAAATATCAGTTATCAAATTAAGGAATTTAACATTCTAGGTATGGGAAGAGGCAAGCCTCTAGGTTCACTGAATCATTTCCTTTCATAAATACCTCAGCTGCTACTGCTGAGCCGCTTCAGTCATGTCCGACTCTGTGCAACCCAATAGATGGCAGCCAACCAGGCTCCCCCGTCCCTGGGATTCTCCAGCCAAGAACACTGGAGTGGTTGCCATTTTCTTCTCAGCTATCTGGGGCCAAATCCGGTCCCCTTGTTCACCTTAAAGAGTTGCAAGTGGCTACTTCTTGCATCACCCCCAGGTACTCAGCAATCACCATGAGGGAATGAGACTCTACTGGATCTCAGTTTTGGGAGCTCTCATTCACATTTGGTGGAAAAGGAAATGACAACCCACTCCAGTGTTTTTGCCTGGAGAATCCCAGGGAAGGGGAAGCCTGGTGAGCTGCCTTCTATGGGGTCACACAGAGTCGGACACAAATGAAGTGACTTAGCATAGTATTCACATTTGGAGACCAGAAATTGCTGATGGCTGTGACGTTTCTTGTTTGTTGATATGGCAGGAGATATTTTCATTTCACACGTAATATCACACAGAATATATAGATTCTTTAAACCATGCTACTGCTGCTAAGTCGCTTCAGTCGTGTCCGACTCTGTGCGACCCCATAGACGGCAGCCCACCAGGCTCCCCCGTCCCTGGGAGTCTCCAGGCAAGAACACTGGAGTGGGTTGCCATTTCCTTCTCCAATGCATGAAAGAGAAAAGTGAAAGTGAAGTCGCTCAGTCGTGTCCGACTCCTCGAGACCCATGGACTGCAGCCCACCAGGCCCTTCCATCCATGGGATTTTCCAGACAAGAGTACTGGAGTGGGTGCCATTGCCTTCTAAGCTTTAAACCATAGGAAATATTAATGTTCATCTTGAAAATACACAGGAAATTAAACACTCATTTTGAAACTCTGTATTTGAAGTACAAGGTGGTATCATAGGATCTTTTCAGGGACTGATGAAGAGAATTAAAACTATCTTTCACATTGTGCTATGTCTTAAAGAAATACATTTCATTTTTACAAAAGTTCTGCATGAGAAATAACTTTATTATATTTTTAAATGTCAAAAAGCAATACACTGGAGAAACAGGAATGGAAGTAGAAGCAGCAGACTGGGAAAATAATATATTAACTGTCAGGTGGCATGTTAAGAGACTATAAAGACCAACCATAGTTATACAGACTTTAAGGAACTTCAGGAATTAACCAAACTGCCCTTTAAAGTTGACCAAAAAATTATTTATTGGCAGAAAAGACTGCTTTATAGACCATGTCTTTGAAGGCTTGTTTCACTTGCTGGTTTCTCAGGGTGTAGATGAAGGGATTCAGCATGGGGGCCACAGAGGTATTGAGAATAGCTACTCCTTTTGTCAATAATGCCTTTTCTTTGGCCGAGGGATTAGCATACATGAATATACAGCTTCCATAGGAGATGGAGATGACAATCATGTGAGAGGAACAAGTGGAGAAGGCCTTTTTTCTCTGACTGGCAGATGGGATTCTCAGAATAGTCCTGATAATGTACATATATGACAAAATCACCAAGGCCAAAGTGAATAGCAAGGTAACCAAAGCAAAGTAAAAACCAATTATTTCTAGGAACCATGTATCTGAACAAGACAATTGTAAAAGGGGGAAATAGTCACAGGCAAAGTGATCAATGACATTGGAAGCACAGTAATCCAGTTGGAGGAGAAGCATAAGGGGTGGGAAAATGGTCAGAAACCCACTGAGCCAAGCACAGAGCACAAGCAAGGCTGCAGAGTTTCCTGCTCATGATGGTTGTGTAATGCAGGGACTTGCAGATGGCAACATAGCAGTCATAGGACATGGCGGTTAGAATGTAAAATTCAGTCACCCCCATGAAAATAGAGAAAAATAGTTGGGCTGCACAATTATTCTAGGAAATAGTCTTATCTTTGGTAATAATTGCCCCAGAAATCTACTGCACACAGTAGTAAAGGAGATTTCTGAGAAAGAGAAGTTTCGGAGGAAGAAATAAGATCGGAGTCCACCCAGGTTAGGGTGATGATGGTCAGGTTTCCAGTGACACTTAATACATATGTGATTAATAAAAAGAGGAAAATCACAATCTGAAGCTCAGGATCATCAGAAAGGCCTAGAAGAACAAACTCTGTAATCACTGTGTGGTTCATTTCTTTCTCTTTTTCCCTCCTTTTTTCTTCTTTTAAATATATTTAGATAGAAAGTGTATTAAAAGAAAGAGATGAAAAATATAATTCATTATGATCAATATCGTCATCAATTCTAAAGCATTCTATCTAATTCATGCCCATATTGTTTTCTTTTAATACCTTATTTACATTTTTTCTTAAAACGTATTTGTAGGTCATGTTTTATATAATAGTTCTCTTATTCTAAATCTAACAGGAGAAGTTAGGAAATCTTTATATGAGTCATATTATTTAGAGATGTTAAATGAATTTGATATTTTTTGTTTTGTCTAATTTATGCAAGTCCTTGCAGTTTTGTTGGGATAATCCTATAAAACATACATCATTTTTTGTCATGTAGGTATCAGAAGGCAAAACCAATACAATATTGTAAAGTAATTAGCCTCTAATTAAAATAAACTTAAAAAATAAATAAATAAAAGAGAAGTGGATGATCTTACTTGCATCATATCAATGAAACTTAGAAAAATAAAGTAGCAACACCTTTTATGAAACAAGAAACCACTTCATGATTTTCTTAGCAAATAAAATAAACTTTAAAATGTTTAATGATTAAATAATTTAACTACCAGCTTTATTTTTATATTAGTATTTATGAAAGTAATTATCAATATTAAAATACACTATAGGTATTAGATATTATTTACAAGAAAATAGAATAAATAGCCTAATTATTTTATATATAAAATAACATTCACTTAATGGTTTGTCTGATAATTTCTTTGAAATCATTAATGTTTGACATTCTCTAAGATTTTCTATGAATATATGTATAGAAATTTTATATGTATAGAAAACTGTGCATATTTTTGAGCTTAAAAGGATATGCAGTATTTATCAATTTTGTATTTTGCATTGAAGCACAAACTGAAAAATAACTACTTGCCTCAGATAGAAGCAGCTCTGTCACCCAGACTTTAGCCCAGTACATCTTCCATTTGAGCATCCTTGCTTCTCAGCTATTGAACTTCATGAAAAACTGTTTTATTCCCTTGGAGTTCTACCCCACATTTATCTTTTGCATGAGGTGACTAATCCAAAAGGATATTCCAGAAATGTAAAGAAAAACCTCTCCTATTAATCCAAAGCCATTCAGCTGATTCCCAGCTCCACTGGATGTATCTATCATTCTGTGTATCTGGTTTACTAAAATCATGATAGCTCCCTTATCTTATTTTAGATATTCACATGTCTGCAGTGAATAATAGAAGATAAATCATTGCTACTCTGCCAGACACTAGTAAACATCACACGAATCAAATTTGATTATTTTTCTCTATTTTATGATGATTCATGAAAAATAAAAATAGAATATCAAAAACCTTAAAAAAGATATGGAACTTCTATCATCCTCTTCAATAAGGTTGGTCTAGAAGTTTAAGGGAGCAATATTTAAAGTGAGAACTGCAAGTGACATGGCAACATGGGGTATTAGGAGTGTAGATACTTAAACTAGGATCTGGCATTTAGTTGCACTAAATGCTCAAATATTCAAGTTTAGCTGTTGTGACCTATGAAGAGAGACCTGTGTTGATCTCCTGGAAACAAAGGCCAGGCGACAGCTGTGCTATGACGTGGAACATCGGGATTTCTGGAAGCTACCATTGGTGTTCTCAGAGCCGCCTGACTCTCTTCTATAGTGAATCTCTCTTGGGAATGTTTATGTTTATCCCACAGAAGAATTCAATGAAGACTTCTACAAAATAATCCTTTTCATTAATCACAATTATTTTCTATTTTTGAGTAATGAAACAGGTGTGAAATCTTACAAAAATAGCACTCAATCTACTTTAGTTTTAGTCATAGTCTTGGCATATAAAATTTTCTACATGTACACTTCATTACTTATCCTTAGACTTCATTATTGTTGGAGCTTCAAGGTTCTTTCATAATTCTAAGTTATATAAGATCTTTATTAAATATTAAAAGTAACAAGGGAAAAATAACATACAAGGGAACTTCCATCAGGTTATCTGTTGACTTTTTAACAGAAACTCTGCAAGCCAGAAGGGAATGGCATGATATATTTAAAGTGATGAAAACGGAAGAACCTACAACCAAGAATACTCTACCCAGCAAGCCTCTCATTCAGGACTATGTAAATAATCAATAAAATGTCACAGACCATTACAATGTTTACTGCGCTGAAAATAAAAGATTAGAAATATATATATATATATATATATATATATATATATTACATTATTAATAGTACTTCTGATAACAATGAGGAGGAAAAGAAAGAGGAATGTAGAGATAAATTTTTTCAGCAATTACTGTAGTCCAGACCTAAATCCCAGGGACAGGGGAGCCTGGTGGGCTGCTGTCTATGGGGTCGCACAGAGTTGGACACGACTGAAGGGACTTAGCAGCAGCAGCAGCAGACTTATTCTAATTGTTTTCTTCATATTGCCTCTTTAAATCCTGTCAACAACTTTATGAGGTTATCTGTAATTGTTATTCTCTTGCAGAAATATTTATCTTATCTTTTTCTCTGAAAATATTTTATGATTGTTGTCCAACTGGTCAAAGTTGATGGGAAATTTTAAGACAGTAAGTGGATAGACTATCTATAGCCTATTGGGCAAATTTGGCTCATGAACTATTTTTATTAAAAGCTTTATTAGACATGCCTTAGCACTTTCACTTACATGTTGTTCAGAGCTGCATCCACACTACAGAGGGGGAGAGTTAGTTACCTCAAGGACTAAAGTTCTACAAATTCTAAATTATTAATATATGACCCTTTTATAGAAAAAAAATGTATTGACTGGTGATATTAATAATCAAAATGCTCATACAGATTACCAGCATTTATAATAACCACTAAGGAATTTGTATAGTGTTATGAGGAGAGCTGTATTATCTGATAATATCAACATAAACTCTCTCATATCTTTTGCAATAATATTACAGTTCTTTTAATTACCAGAGCTATACCTATCTACAGTCCGTGGTATATTTTTTTAAGTCATTAAGAAGTCACAGTTATAAATCAAGTCTAACTTCAGTATTTTCACATGTTTCCAATTAAGATTAGAAATTATAAATGTCCAGCATGAGGGGAATAAAAAGTAACTGCATGACTTCCCTACAGTGTGGAAATCGCCTCAGTATGGTTTATGTTATTTTCTGTGTGTTTCAGCAAACGATGTATCTAAGACTCTCAACTGAGTATAGTACAAGAATATAAAAACTTAGTTCAATGAATTATGATTACAGTCTTCCTATAATAATGGTTTAAAAGTGTAGGATGAGTTTGAGCACTCTCCATTATTATTTCAGTTTTTGACTTCATGGAAAACAGAAAAAAAAATGTTCAGGGACAAAATTGTATGATCTTGTACAATTGTTCATATAAATTCTAATCAGTACATTTTCCATAAGATATCATATTCTAATGCTTAAAATAAGCATTTTTAACAAGAAAATCCCAATCTTGTGTATAGTAAAACTTTGGTACTGTTAGTTTCTCTAATACTGACTAGGCATATCACTTAAAGAGACAATTAAAAGAATTGTATGTATAAGCTATTATCTCAAAATAGCCACAGATATGAGAAAGTTATTAAAAAAAAAACCAAAACCTTAGTTATTGATTATCAAAGCATCAAGCATTTATTTAAATATACAACTGACCATAGCAAATGTAGTCATATTTGGTATCCAGCAACTACAAATTGGCAGTTGGCATGGGTACTTGCCATATAACCTCTAAAAGGATTAAATCATGTGCTGCTGCAACTGCTGACCTTCAACACTCTCTGAGGGATTGAGGGTTGAAAGAAGAAATGAGGCACTCTCTGCTCCAGGAAAACTGCCAGGACAGGTCTTCAGATAGATACACTCAGGAGCTGATTTTATGAGCCCAATTCTTGTATCTCCTCATATCTAGAAAAGTACTAAAATTCTTCATGGTGCAAATTGTTTCTCATGACTGGCAGAAGCTTCACAAGACCAGCAGAAATTCTAAAATAAATGTGTGCTTAATTGCATATCAAAATCACATATATACTAACCTTCCCCCATACCTCTTTGGAACAGTTTCTCAAGTTTCTCAGTTATCTGAGGCACTGTCTCCTGGGTTGCTCATATTGCCCACCTAAAAACTTAACACACAGCTCTCAAGTTTTTTTAAGTTGCCAGTTTCTTCAGACTTTTTAAAAGAATTGTTATCGTATGTATGTTAATATTGGCATTCCCCCAAAGCAGGGTCTGTATCATAATTTTCCCTAAGCAACTATTCATTATAAAAGTTTTTTAAATTGAAGAATAATATAGTGATATTTGAATGGCATCATCCACTCAATGGACATGAGTTTGAACAAAATCCAGGAGATAGTAAGGAACAGGGAAGCCTGGGTGCAGTCTTCTGCAGCCAGGGAGTCTTCAGTCCATGGGGTCGCAAATAGTTGGACATGGCTGAGCGACTGAACAACAGCCCAGAAAATGCTAAACTCCATAATGGGAAAAGTTTTTTGATTTCTCAATAAAATGTAATTACATTTTTATTTTAGTTGTACTGTTTTTCACATAGTTAACAATGTAGGCCACAGTATGAAAAGGAAAGTGCATGCAAAATTCTAATAAGACTGTCAGATTATGTTTATAGTCTTTGTGTAGTAAATTAAAAATAAGATTAAATATGACTTGAAGTGAAGTGAAGTCACTCAGTCGCGTCCAACTCTTAGTGACCCCATGGACTACAGCCTACTAGACTCCTCTGCCCATGGGATTTTCCAGGCAAGAGTACTGGAGTGGGTTGCCATTGCCTTCTACAACTTCCCAGCTGCAGTGGTTACCCCTGAGAGCACAACATGGACCAAATATGATTTAATATTCATTTAATTTCTAGAAAACCTGATTTTTGGTGAGATTGTAAAACACTGTTCTCTCTTGTGTGCACCTCCTCTGTCTCTTTCTGACTTTAATTTTCTAAAAATTAGTGTGAAATATGAATTAAAAATGTTTCAAAGAAGGAAATATAATCACGCCATAGTTACAGACCAGAAAAAACAGCCCTAAAGGAAAAAAATACATGAGAGAAGGATTGCAAATTGAATGAAAAAAAATGTATGCTATATAAGCATATATTTGTTTATATGTGTATATATAATACATATATACATGAAGAATTCAAATTTTAATGGCAAAAAGAAAATATACATATGCAAATATCCTTGATAAACTGCTGGCAATAAAACTATGAATGATGAATAATGAATCAGGGAGGCTGTGTAGATATTAATAGATTTTGAAATTCCTGGATTTTATTTAATTGCTTTTCATTCCTATGTGTCTAATTCATAAAACAAGACTTTTATTTTTCATTTGCTTGAGAAAAATACAGTCCTCCTTACCATGTCCATGAAGGCTTCTTTGACTTGCTGATTCCTTAGGGTATAGATAAAGGGGTTTAGCATGGGAGCTATGGAGGTGTTTAGCACAGCCACCCCCTCACTCAAAGACACCCTGTCCTTTGCTCATGGATTCATATACATGAAAATGCAGCTGCCACAAGAGATGGAGATGACAATCATGTGGGAAGAACACGTGGAAAAGGCCTTTGTCCTCTGAGTGGTAGAAGGGATCCTCAAAATTGTTCTGATGATATATGTGTAGGACAGAATTATTAACACTAAAGTGCACAAGAGAATAAACACAGCACAGGAAAACCCTACTATCTCCAGAAATTTGGAGTCCGAACAAGAAAGGTATAATAAGGAGAAATAATCACAACTAAAATGGTCAATAACATTGGACTTACAGTAATCAAGCTGTAGGAAGAGCATTACTAATGGGAATATGATTAAGAATGAAGCCAGCCAAGAGCCCAAGACAAGCAGTGTGCAGACTCTGTGATTCATGATGGTCAAGTAATGCAGCAGTTTGCAGATGGCAATGTAATGGTCTTAGGACATTGCAGCCAGAACATAAAACTCAGTGACTCCCAATAAAATGAAAATAAATAAATAAATAAATAAAATAAAATAAATAACTGAGCCATACAATCACTAAAAGGGATGGTTTTATCTCCTGTAATCATGGTGGCCAAGAAATTGGGTATACTGAGAGTTGTGAATGATACTTCTAATACGGAGAAATTTCTGAGGAAGAAATACATGGGGGTTTGGAGGTGGGCATCCCACAGGGTCAGGGTGATAATGGTCAAGTTCCCAGTGATGCTGAGCATGTAGGTGATGAGCAGAAAGATAAAGCTCACAACCGGAAGTTGTGGGTCATCTGAGAGTCCCAGGAGGATAAACTCTATTATTTCTGTGTAGTTTCTCATTTTTTCTTCTTCTTCTTCTTTTGAATAACCTTCAGGAGAATACATAAACAGAAGACACAGAAAAGGGGATTATCCATGTATAGCACTGGGATTTGGCTCTGAAATGAAACCTATTATGCTCTGCTAACATAATTCAGGAGATTGTTTAAAAGTTAATGAAATAAATAACTTGTTTTGAAGCAAGTTTTTACTACATGTCACAATTGTGATTCACAAATACTGTTACTTTATAAAATCCCTAGTTTACAAACTGGTATCAGGCTAAAAATATTTTAAAAAATCTTATACAAAAAACATGTTCTTCACATGAAAAGCAAGGATTATAATCTATGTTTTTCTCAAAGCTAGGAAATACAGGAAGAGGAAAGGTA
Organism: Bubalus kerabau; assembly: GCF_029407905.1. Classification (NCBI taxonomy): domain Eukaryota; kingdom Metazoa; phylum Chordata; class Mammalia; order Artiodactyla; family Bovidae; genus Bubalus; species Bubalus kerabau. Next base: position 63,259,730 of record NC_073624.1, on the reverse strand, counting down.
ACTGTTGACTCTTAAAAACAGTCTCCACAGGATCCCCTCCTTAGGGATACTCTTTGTCTTTTCTTCAACCTGAGTAAATCGTCCTGTCCTAATATATGTCACCTAGTTTCTCATATAATGATTGTTTCCTAGTGTAATATAGAAAAGCCAAATGTGTCAGGAAAAAGGCCATTCAGTGCATATGTTTCCAAAAGGAAAATCATGGAAGATAAATCTTGAGCTACATGACATGACAGATTTCTAAGTTTTGAATCAGACTCACACTCACCAACCTCCTATTCATCTGAAGCCCCAGATAATGGAATAAAGGAATCCAGGTAATGTATCTGTTTTGGTGGTCTTCTCAGACGTTAGATAGTCAAGAGTAGAAAGGAGGTAGAGTGGCCATTAAGTAAAAGTGTGTCAATATCTAAAATAAAACTTTATCTTCAGGAGAACACATTTTTTTCTTCCAAATTGTCCTATCTAAATATTATTAGCATTCTCTCTCTATCTATATGTGTATATTCTGATTTTTACATTATATTTTTATTTTATCTACAATAATATTCCCTTAATTGAAGTTCTATTTTGTCAGGCTACTAGTATAATCCATTAAAGAGCAATAAAGTCTTTATTTTGTCATCATAACTAACAGTAGTGGAAATCATTTAACCAGTTGATTTCAATAACTGAAGCACTGACTACAGTAAAGTCTTTGACTATGTGGATCACAACAAACTGTGGAAAATTCTTAAAGAGATAGGAATACCAGACCATCTTACCTGTCTGCTGAGAAACCTGTATGCAGGTCAAGAGGCAACAGTTAGAACCAGACATGGAACAATGGACTGGTTCCCAATTGGGAAAGGAATACATCCAAGCTGTATTTTGTTACCCGCTTATTTCACTTCTATGCAGAGTAAAGTGAAGTGAAGTAGCTCAGTCGTGTCCGACTCTTTGCGACCCCATGGACTGTAGCCTACCAGGCTCCTCCCTCCATGGGATTCTCCAGGCAAGAATACTGGAGTGGGTTGCCATTTCCTTCTCCAGGGGATCTTCCCTACCCAGGGATCGAACCTGGGTGTCCTGCATTGCAGACAGATGCTTTAACCTCTGAGCCACCAGGGAAACCCCAGAGTACATCATGTGAAATGCCAGGCTGGATGATGCACAAACTGGAGCCAAGATTGCCCAGAAAAATATCAACAACCTCAAATATGCAGATGATACCACTCTAATGGCAGAAAGTGAAGAGGAACTAAAGAGCCTCTGGATGAGGATGAAAGAAGAGAGTGAAAAAACTTGTTTAAAATTCAACATTTAAGAATCTAAGATCATGGCATCCAGTCCCATCAGGTCATGGAAAACAGAAGTGGAAACAGTTGAAGCAGTGACAGATTTTCTTTCTTGGGCTCTAAAATCACTAAGGACAATGACTGCAGCCATGAAATAAAAAGATGCTTGCTCCTTGGAAGAAAAGCTATGACAATCATAGACAACATATTTAAAAACAAAGATATAATTTTACCCAAAAGATCCATATAGTCAAAGCTATAGTTTTTCAGTAGTTGTGTATGAATAAGAGGGTTGGACCATAAGGAAGGCTGAGCTCCCAAGAATTAATGCTTTCAAATGATGGTGCTGGAGAACACTCTTGAGAGTCCCTTGGACTGCAAGGAGATCAAACCAGTGAATCCTAAAGGAAATCAACCATTAATATTCAATGGAGGGACTGTTGGTGAATGAAGCAGCAATACTTTGGCCACCTAATGTGAAGAGCCAACTCATTGGAAAATACCCTGATGCTGGAAAAGACTGAAAGCAAAAGGAGAATGGGGCAGCAGAGGGTTAGATGGTTAGATACCATCACTGACTCAATGCATATGAATCTGAGCAATCTCTAGGAAATAGTGAAGGACAGGGAAGCCTAACATGCTGCAGTCAGATCAGATCAGATCAGATCAGTCACTCAGTCATGTCCGACTCTTCGGGATCCCATGAATCGCAGCATGCCAGGCCTCCCTGTCCATCACCAACTCCCGGAGTTCACCCAGACTCACTTCCATCGAGTCAGTGATGCCATCCAGCCATCTCATCCTCTGTCGTCCGCTTCTCCTCTTGCCCCCAATACCTCCCAGCATGAGAGTCTTTTCCAGTGAGTCAACTCTTCGCATGAGGTGGCCAAAGTACTGGAGTTTCAGCTTTAGCATCATTCCTTCCAAAGAAATCCTAGGGCTGATCTCCTTCAGAACGGACTGGTTGGATCTCCTTGCAGTCCAAGGGACTCTCAAGAGTCTTCTCCAACACCACAGTTCAAAAGCATCAATTCTTTGGTGCTCAGCCTTCTTCACAGTCCAACTCTCACATCTGTACATGACCACATGAAAAACCATAGCCTTGACTAGACGAATCTTTGTTGGCAAAGTAATGTCTATGCTTTTGAATATGCTATCTAGGTTGGTCATAACTTTCCTTCCAAGGAGTAAGCATCTTTTAATTTCATGGCTGCAGTCACCATCTGTAGTGATTTTGGAGCCCATAAAAATAAAGTCTGGCACTGTGTCCACTGTTTCCCCATATATTTCCCATGAAGTGATGGGACCAGATGCCATGATCTTCATTTTCTGAATGTTGAGCTTTAAGCCAAATTTTTCACTCTCCACTTTCACTGTCATCAAGAGGCTTTTGAGTTCCTCTTCACTTTCTGCCATGAGGGTGGTGTCATCTGCATATCTGAGGTTATTGATATTTCTCCCGGCAATCAATGGGGTGGCAAAAAGCTGGACACAACTTAGTGACTGAATAATAACAACAATAACAAATTTCAATATCATTCATTTTGTGAATCTCATTAACTTGTAGCTTTTACATTCTAGTGTCAGGGGAGAAATTTTTACAATAGAATACTTAATTTCAAGGTATGGGTTTGTTGATTTGTAGTATGTAATTTATCGTAACATTGTGAAAATACTCACTTTTTTTTTTTCTCTTGACAAACCTGAACTCTCTTTTCATTTACTCCTCTGTATAGCAGAAAGTAGAGCTGCTGCTGATTTAGGGAAAATTCCAACTGAGGTCAATGGTGGCAAGTGCAATGGGAAAAAATGTGATGTTCACATTAAAATGAACCTATCCTTTTGCTAATCTTCAATGACTAGAGAAAAAAGTTTAAGAGCATTTATGCTGCTGCTGCTGTCACTTCAGTTGTGTCTGACCCTGTGAGACCCCATCGACGGCAGCACACCAGCCTCCTCTGTCCCTGGGATATTCCAGGCAGAACACTTCCTTCTCCAATACATGAAATTGAAAAATGAAAGTGAAATCGTTCAGTCGTGTCCGATTTTTTACAACCCCATGGACTGCAGCCTACCAGGCTCCTCTGTCCATGGGATTTTCTTGCAAGAGTACTGGAGTGGGGTGTCATTGCCTTCTCCAAGACCACTTATAAGAAAAGCTATTTCTTACAAATAACTGAAATAAGACAAGTGAAAAGCAAAGGAGAAAAATAAAGATATAAGCATCTGAATGCAGAGTTCCAAAGAATAGCAAAAGAGATAAGACAGCCTTCCTCAATGATCAATGAAAAAGAAATAGAGGAAAACAACAGAATTGGAAAAACTAGAGATCTCTTCAAGAAAATTAGAGACACCAAGGGAACATTTCATGCAAAGATGGACTCGATAAAGGACAGAAATGGTATGGACCTAACAGAAGCAGAAGATATCAAGAAGAGGTGGAAAGAATACACAGAAGAATTGTACAAAAAAGATCTTTACGTCCCAGATAATCATGATGGTGTGATCACTGACCTAGAGCCAGACATCCTGGAATGTGAAGTCAAGTGGGCCTTATAAGGCATCACTATGAACAAAGCTAGTGGAGGTGATGGAATTCTAGTTGAGCTATATCAAATCCTGAAAGATGATGCTGGGAAAGTGCTGAACCCAATATGCCAGCAAATTTGGAAAACTTAGCAGTGGCCACAGGACTGGAAAAGGTTAGTTTTCATTCCAATCCCAAAGAAAGGCAATGCCAAAGAAGGCTCAAACAACCGCACAATTGCACTCAGCTCACATGCTAGTAAAGTAATGCTCAAAATTCTCCAAGCCAGGCTTCAGCAATATGTGAACTGTGAACTTCCTGATGTTCAAGCTGGTTTTACAAAAGGCAGGAACCAGAGATCAAATTGCTAACATCCTCTGGATCATGGAAAAAGCAAGAGAGTTCCAGAAAAACATCTATTTCTGCTTTATTGACTATGTCAAAGCCTATGACGGTGTGGATCACAATAAACTGAGGGAAGTTCTTCAAGAGATGGGAATACCAGACCACCTGACCTGCCTTTGAAAATCTGTATGTAGGTCAGGAAGCAACAGTTAGAACTGAACATGGAACAATAGACTGGTTCCAAATAGGAAAAGGAGTACGTCAAGGCTGTATATTGTCACCCTGCTTATTTAACTTCTATGCAGAGTACATCATTAGAAACGCTGGACTGGAAGAAACATGAGCTTGAATCAATATTGCCAGGAGAAATATCAATCACCTCAGATATGCAGATGACACCACCCTTATGGCTGAAAGTGAAGAGGAACTAAAAAGCCTCTTGATGAAAGTGAAAGTGGAGAGTGAAGAAAATGAAGATGATGGCATCCGGTCCCATCACTTCATGGGAAATATATGGGGAAACAGTGGAAACAGTGTCAGACTTTATTTTTATGGGCTCCAAAATCACTGCAGATGGTGACTGCAGCCATGAAATTAAAAGACGCTTACTCCTTGGAATGAAAGTTATGACCAACCTAGATAGCATATTCAAAAGCAGAGATATTACTTTGCCAACAAAGGTCCGTCTAGTCAAGGCTATGGTTTTTCCAGTGGTCATGTATGGATGTGAGAGTTGGACTGTGAAGAAGGTTGAGCGCCGAAGAATTGATGTTTTTGAACTGTGGTGTTGGAGAAGACTCTTGAGAGTCTCTTGGGCTGCAAGGAGATCCAACTAGTCCATCCTGAAGGAGATCAGCCCTGGGATTTCTTTGGAAGGAATGATGCTAAAGCTGAAACTCCTATACTTTGGCCACCTCATGCGAAGAGTTGACTCATTGGAAAGGACTCTGATGCTGGGAAGGATTGGGGGCAGGAGGAGAAGGGGATGACAGAGGATGAGATGGCTGGATGGCATCACTGACTAGATGGATGTGAGTCTGTGTGAACTCCGGGTGTTTGTGATGGACAGGGAGGCCTGGTGTGCTGTGCATCATGGGTACTCAAAGAGTCGGATACGACTGAGCGACTGAACTGAACTGAACTAAAACTGTATTGGTGTTTTTCTTTCTGGCTTAATTTACTTTGTATAATAGGCTCCACTTTCATCCACCTCATTAGAACTGTTTCAAATGTATTCTTTTTTATGGCTGAGTATATTCCATGTGTATATGTACCACGGCTTTCTTATCCATTCATCTGCTGATGGACATCTAAGTTGCTTCCATGCCCTGCCTATTATAAACAGTGCTGTGATGAACATTGGGGTATACTTGTTTCTTTCAATTCTGGTTTCCTCAGTGTGTATGCCCAGCAGTGGGATTGTGGGGTTGTATGGCAGTTCTATTCCCAGTTTTTTAAGGAATCTCCACACTGTTCTCCATAGTGGCTGTACTAGTTTGCATTCCCACCAACAGTGTCAGAGTGTTCCCTTTTCTCCACACCCTCTCCAGCATTTATTGCTTGTAGACTTTTGGATCGCAGCCATTCTGACTGGTGTGAAATGGTACCTCATTGTGGTTTTGATTTGTATTTCTCTGATAATGAGTGATGTTGAGCATCTTTTCATTTGTTTTTTAGCCATTTGTATGTCTTCTTTGGAGAAATGTCTGTTTTGTACCTTGGCCCATTTTTTATTGGGTTGCTTATTTTTCTGGAATTGAGCTGCAGGAGTTGCTTGTATATTTTCGAGATTAGTTGTTTGTCTGTTGCTTCATTTGCTATTATTTTTCCCATTCTGAAGGCTGTCTTTTCACCTTGCTTATAGTTTCCTTTGTTGTGCAGAAGCATTTAATTTTAATGGTCCCATTTGTTTATTTTTGCTTTTATATCCATTGTTCTGGGAGGTGGGTCATAGAGAATCCTGCTGTGATGTATGTCAGAGAGTGTTTTGCCTATGTTCTTCTCTTGGAGTTTTATAGTTTCTGGTCTTACGTTTAGATCTTTAATCCATTTTGAGTTTATTTTCGTGTATGGTGTTAGAAACTGTTCTAGTATCATTCTTTTTACAAGTGGTTGACCAGTTTTCCCAGCACCACCTGTTAAAGAGATTGTCTTTAACCCATTGTATATTCTTGCCTCCTTTGTCAAAGATAAGGTGTCCATAGGTGGGTGGGTTTATCTCTGGGCTTCTATTTTGTTCCATTGATCTATATTTTTGTCTTTTTACCAGGACCATACTGTCTTGATGACTGTGGCTTTGTAGCAGAGCCTGAAGTCAGGCAGGTTGATTACTCCAGTTCCGTTCTTCTTTCTCAAGGTTGCTTTGGCTGTTTGAGGTTTTTTGTATTTGCATACAAATTGTGAAATTATTTGTTCTAGCTCTGTGAAAAGTACCTTTGGTAGCCTGATAGGGATTGCATTGAATCTATAGATTGCTTTGGGTAGTATACTCATTTTCACTATATTGATTCTTCCAATCCATGGACATGGTATATTTCTCCATCTATTAGTGTCCTCTTTGATTTCTTTCACCAGTGTTTTATAGTTTTCTATATATAGGTCTTTTGTTTCTTTAGGTAGATATATTCCTAAGTATTTTATTCTTTTCGTTGCAATGGTGAATGAAATTGTTTCCTTAATTTCTCTTTCTATTTGCTCATTATTAGTGTATAGGAATACAAGGGATTTCTGTGTGTTGATTTTATATCCTGCAAATTTTCTTTATTCACTGATTAGCTCTAGTAATTTTCTGGTGAAGTCTTTAGGGTTTTCTATGTAGAGGATCATGTCATCTGCAAACAGTGAGAGTTTTACTTCTTCTTTTCCAATTTGGATTCCTTTTATTTCTTTTTCTGCTCTGATTGCTGTGGCCAAAACTTCCAAAACTATGTTGAATAGTAGTGGTAAAAGTGGGCACAATTTTCTTGTTCCTGACTTTAGAGGAAATGCTTTCAATTTTTCACCATTGAGGATAATGTTTGCTGTGGGTTTGTCATATATAGCTTTTATTATGTTGAGGTATGTTCCCTCTATTCCTGCTTTCTGGAGAGTTGTGGTTTTTTTTTGTTTTTTTTTGTTTTTTTTTTTTTTAATCATAAATGGATGCTGAATTTTGTCAAAGGCTTTCTCTGCATCTATTGAGGTAATCATATGGCTTTTATATTTCAATTTGTTAATGTGGTATATTACATTGATTGATTTGCAGATATTGAAGAATCCTTGCATCTCTGGGATAAAGCCCACTTGGTCATTGTGTATGACCTTCTTAAAGTGTTGTTAGATTCTGATTGCTAGAATATTGTTAAGGATTTTTGCATCTATATTCATCAGTGATACTGGCATGTAGTTTTCTTTTTTTGTGGCATCTTTGTCAGGTTTTGGTATTAGGGTGATGATGGCCTCATAGAATGAGTTCGGAAGTTTACTTTCCTCTGCAATTTTCTGGAAGAGTTTGAGTTGGGTAGGTGTTAGCTCTTCTCTAAATTTTTGGTAGAATTCAGCTGTGAAGCCATCTGGACCTGGGCTTTTGTTTGTTGGAAGATTTCTCATTACAGTTTCAATTTCCGTGCTTGTGAAGGGTCTGTTAAGATTTTCTATTTTTTCCTGGTCCAGTTTTGGAAAGTTGTACTTTTCTAAGAATTTGTCCACTTCTTCCACGTTGTCCTTTTTATTGGCATATAATTGCTGATAATAGTCTCTTAGAAGTGACTTAGCATAGCATAGCATAGCATAGTCTCTTATGATCCTTTGTATTTCCGTGTTGTCTGTTGTGATCTCTCCATTTTCATTTCTAATTTTATTGATTTGATTTTTCTCCTTTTGTTTGTTGATGAGTCTGGCTAATGGTTTGTCAATTTTATTTATCCTGTCAAAGAACCAGCTTTTGGCTTTGTTGATTTTTGCTATGGTCACTTTTGTTTCTTTTGCATTTATTTCTGCCCTAATTTTTAAGATTTCTTTCCTTCTACTAACCCTGGGGTTCTTCATTTCTTCATTTTCTAGTTGCTTTAGGTGTAGTGTTGGGGAAGGGGGTCCTAAGATGGTGGAGAAATAGGACAGGGAGACCACTTTCTCCCCCAGAAATTCATCAAAAGAACATTTGAACACGGAGTAAATTTCACAAAACAACTTCTGAATGCCAGCAGAGGACATCAGGCACCCAGAAAAGCAGCCCATTGTCCTTGAAAGGAGGTAGGAAAAAATATAAAAGATAAAAAGAGAGACAAAAGAAGTAGGGATGGAGCTCCATCCAGGGAAGGGAGTCTTAAAAAAGAGACAAGTTTCCAAACACCAGGAAACACTCTCACTGCCGAGTCTGTGGCGAGCCTTGGAACCATAGAGGGCAACATAACCGGGAGGAAAAATAAGTAAATAATTAAAACCCACAGATTACATGCCCAACGGTAACTCCCCCAGCGGAGAAGCAGTGCAGACGCCTGCATCCGCCACTAGCAAGCTGAGGTTGGTCAGGGAGACGCGGGCTACATTGCTTAGAGTAAGGACCCCAAGGGCAATCTGAGGGAACTAACTTGGGCTAGCAAACCAGACTGTGGGATAGCTACCTCACAAAAAGCGCTAACCTAAGACACCGTCAGGCCCACTCACAGAACAAAGGACTGAGCAGAGATAGCCTGGCCCAGACAGGCGAGGGCAGCCAGAGCTGGAAGGGGGCAATTGCGGCCCCAGAGAGGCATTATCTACCAAACTGCAAGAAGGCTTCGTTGCTAACCAAGACTTCTTCAGATTCTGGACAGTCAACATCTGCCTGAGAAGGTGCGCCGGTTGTACACCCAGAAAACCAAGCGGCAGGGACAGGGGAGGCGATAAGTCACAGCAACCTTTAATCTAATTTTAGAAATGAACACAAAAATCTCCACATCTGTTGACTCAATCGTTGTTATTCATTCAATAAACATTGAGAACCTGCTGTCTTAGATACTATAGGACACTGTAGATACAATAGAATCAAAATAGATATGAACCAACCTTTACTCAGCTTGCTGCGGAATCTCCAAACACAAATCTGAAGATATACATAGACATCCTCAGTAAAGATTGGAGAGGCCCCCAGAGTCTCTAGGTAGACTGAGTAGTGATGGTTTCCCCTGACAAGTGCAGCTTAAAAAGACTGGGAGAAGTGACTGTTTTATCAAATGTGTACATAACAACATAAGTTTACAAGGGACATAAAGAAGAGAAAATGATGCAAATAAAATGAATCTCAAAAAATAGACCCTAAGTAAATGTAAGTTTAAGAACACTTGACAAAGATTTCAAAGTAATTGTCATAGACATGAGTATTAAGTTCTGGAAAGTGGCAGTGTTTTAGTTATATTACAATTATTTTTAATTATTTCATTATAAATATAACTTACTATGTATTTTTATGGAATTCACATATAAATTCTATAAAAATACATAATATCATGATCAATATTTACCTTCAATATATATATATTTTCACGAAATAAAAACCTCTACTTTAAAAGTGCAATGCATGAGTACATATTATCTCTTTGGACTGAATTTTGTATACTATCACACAGAATATATAGCTTCTTTACACCACAGGAAACTATCAGGGTTCACCTTGAAAATACATAGGAAATTTCACACTAATTTTGAAACTCTACATTTGAAGTACAGGCTGGTACTTCATAGGATCCTTTCTGGGACTGATTAACAGAATTAAAATGATCTTTTCACAGTGCACTTTGTGATAAAAAATATATTTCAATCTACAAAATTCTGCAGGAGGAATAACTTTATGAAATGTCGATAAGCAATGCACTGGAAAAACTTAGCTTGGAAGTGAAAGTAACAGATTGGGAAATACATTAACTGTCATGTGGTAGGTTAACAGGCTATAAAGAGCAAAGGTAGTTATTAATGAATAGATGGTTAGGAATTTCAGGATTTAATCTGATTGTTCTTTAAAGTGTCCTTTATTTTTGACCAAAAAAAATATTTATTGGCAGAAAAGACTGCTTTATAGACCATGTCTCTGAAGGCTTGTTTCACTTGCTGGTTTCTCAGGGTGTAGATGAAGGGGTTCAGCAAGGAGGCCACAGAGGTATTGAGAATAGCTACCCCTTTAGTCAATGATGTTTTTTCTTTGAGGAGGGATTAGCATACATGAACATGCAGCTTCCATCAGAGATGGAGATAACAGTCATGTGAGAAGAAGAAGTAGAGAAGGCCTTTTTTCTCTGACTGGCAGATAGAATTCTCAGAATAGTCCTGATAATGTATGTATAGGACAAAATCACTAATGCCATGAATAGCAAACTAACCAAAGCAAAGTAAAAACCCATTACTTCTAGAAGCCATGTATCTGAACAAGACAATTGTAAAAGGGGGAAACAGTCACACAAAAAGTGATCAATGACATTGGAAGCACACTAATCCAGCTGGAGGAGAAGCATAAGGGGTGAGAAAATGGTCAGAAACCCGCCCAGCCATGCACAGAGCACAAGCCGGCGGCAGAGTCTCCTGCTCATGATGGTTGTGTAATGCAGGGGCTTGCAGATGGCAACATATGACAATGGCAGTTAGAATGTAAAATTCAGTCACCCCCATGAAAATAGAGAAAAATAGTTGGGCTGCACAATTGTAAGAAATAGTCTTGTCCTTGGTGATAATTGCCCCCAGAAATCTAGGGATGCACACAACAGTAGAGGAGACCTCTGAGAAAGAGAAATTTTGGAAGAAGAAATACATGGGCGTCTGGAGATGGGAGTCCACCCAGGTTAGGGTGCTGTTAGTCAGGTTTCCCAGTGACAATTAATACATATGTGATAAATAAAAAGAGGAAAATCACAATCTGAAGGTCAGGATGATCAGAAAGGCCTTGGAGTCATTTCTCTCTCTTTTTTTCTGTTTTTTTTTTTTTTTTTCCTTCTTCTTCTTCTTTTATATATACTTAGGTGGAAAGTGCATTAAAGTGAATAGATGAAAGGTAGAATTCATTGTGACTAATATCATCATCATTAATACAGTTTTAAAACTTTCTCTATAATTCATGTCAATGGTATTTTATTTTTATTATCTTATTTGCATTATTACTTAAAACATATTTGTGGATCCTGCTTTACATACTAATTCTATGATTCTAAATCTAGCAGATAATAGGAAATCTTCATACAATAAGTTGCATTATAGAGAGATAAGTGAAATAAATCAATGCTTTTTTGCTTCGTCCAATTAAATCATTGTAGTTTTGTTAGAATAATACTATAAAATATACGTTTTTCTTTTTTCTGTCTTGTATTTATAAGAAGATACTACCACCTAAAACAGAAATGGATGATCTCACTTCCTTCACAAGATCAAAATGAAACATAAAAATCTAAAGTAACGGCCCAATACTTTTATGATATAAGAAATTAATGATTTACTTAGCAAATAAAATAAATGTTTAATGATGAAAGAATTCAGTTACTAATTTTATTTTATTCATATTTATGAATGTAATTATCAAGATAATATGAGAATATTGTATACATTTTACATATGTATTTACAATAAATAGAATAACCTAATTATTTTATTTAATAAGGGACATATTCACTTATTCAATGATTTGTCTTATAATTCCATTGAAATCATTAATATTTGGCATCTACTATGATTTGCTAGGAATGTACATGTGGAAACAGTTTTATGTTTTAGCTTAAAATGATATGCAGTATTTATATACTTTTCATTTTGCACCAAAGCACAAATTGAAAAGTAACTCCTTGCCTCAGATCTTAGCAGCTCTGTTACCCATATTGTAGCCCAGTGCATTTTCTGCTTGAATATCATTGTCTCTTAGCTATAAAGCTTTATGAAAAAAGGTTTTATTCCCTTGTAGTTCTGCTCCACATTTTTCATGTGCATGAGATGACTGATTCAAAGGGATATTCCAGATATGTATAGCAAAGCCTCTCCTATGCATTCACATGTCTTCAGTTACTTCCCAGCTCTGCTGCATATATCTTTCTCTGTATTTGGTTTGCTAAAAATTGTGAAAACTCCCTTTTCCTTATTTCATATATTCATACTTCTGCTATGAATAATAGAATGCAAAATCATTGCTTCTCTGCTAGACACTGTCAAATGTCACACTAATCAAATTGGATTTTTTCTCTGTTTTATGATGATTCATGAGAATAAAAATGTTCAGAAACCTTAAGAAGGTGTAGAAATATACTATCCTCTTCAGTAACATTGGTCTAGAAGTTTAAGGGAGAAATATTTACAGAAAGAATTGTAAGGGATATGGCAACATTTAGTTTTACAAGTATAGATTCTGGTGTCTCTAGGACTAGGATCTGAGGTCCCTCTGGTTACACTGAAAGCCAAATACTCAAATCTAGTTGTTTTGACCTATGAAGAAAAACGCATATATATGGAATTTAGAAAGATGGTAACAATAACCCTGTGTACAAGACAGCAAAAGAGACACTGATGTATAGAACAGTCTTATGGACTCTGTGGGAGAGGGAGAGGGTGGGAAGATTTGGGAGAATGGCGTTGAAACATGTAAAATATCATGTATGAAACGAGTTGCCAGTCCAGGTTCGATGCACGATATTGGATGCTTGGGGCTGGTGCACTGGGATGACCCAGAGTGATGGTATGGGGAAGGAGGAGGGAGGAGGGTTCAGGATGGGGAACACATGTATACCTGTGGTGGATTCATTTTGATATTTGGCAAAACTAACACAATTATGTAAAATTTAAAAAAAAAAAAAAAGAAGTATACCAAAAAAAAAAAAAAAAAAAAAAAAAGACATGTGTTGATCTCCTAGGAACAAAGCAAAGTCCAGGCTACATCTGTGTTATGCTGTGGACAATGGGGGATTTCTGGAAGGCACACTTGGTGTTCTCAGTAACCTCCTGACTCTCCTCTATAGCAATCTCCCTTCAGAATGGTTATGTTCACCCCACAGAAGACCTCAATGATGACATCTACAAAACGATCACTTTCATTAATCACAATTATTTATTTCACGAGCAATAAAATAGATGTAAAATCTTACAAAATGACATTCTTAGCCTACTTTATTTTTAATCTTGATATATGAAAATTTTCTACATATACAATTTTTTGCTTATCCTTTGACTTTATTATTTTTGGAACTTCACAAAATAAGGTTATTTCACATTTCTAAGTTGCATGATAACCATTATAATGCACATAATGTCCTCATAGTTTTTAAAAATGGCTGTTACGTGGGTTAACTGAGTCCTCACTATCGATAGCAATATTTAATTGCAGTGTCAATTTTGTTCATCTTGGCCTTTGCATGTCTTTATCATGTCTTTGACATACTAGTGAGAAATACCACAAAATACAATCTTTTGTTTTATTCAGGTTCTAGTCAGTGAATTATTGTTCTTTATTTCCTTTGTTGTTGTTTTTATTTTTCCCCAATACTTTGCTAGTGAAAATTATATGTAATCAGCTAATAATATGCCATACATTGTTATATAATTATTAATATATAAATAACACATATCATATAATAGCTACTTTATATTAAATACAGTTACATAGTCCAATGAAATAACTTTATTTAACATAAAGAATACAGCAATGAATCATATAATAAAATAATAGATATTTATTAATTAATAAATTAATTAATTAATTAATTAAATTAATAAATACAGTTACATAGTCCAATGAAATAACTTTATTTAACATAAAGAATACAGTCATGAATCCAGGGGGGAAGTCTGCATGAGAATTATTTACTGGAAGAGAGGCATTAGGAAAGAGTACAAAGAAAAATAGAAGAAAATGGTAGCATAACTCGTATCTGTGACAGGACATGTACTGTTTTTATTTAACTCAGTAAAGGAGAATTTTGGCAGATATCTCTCTATATCACAAGGATTGATACCTTTGTCTACTTCATCTTTTTTTCAACTCTATTGAGACACAATTGACATATAACATGGTGTAAGTTTAAAATGTACATGTTGATTTTATACACGTATATATTGTGAAATGATTATCACAGTGGGTTAGTAAATATGTCTATCACTCACATAGTTCCTATTTACTATTTTTGTGGTGACAGCATTTAAGATTACTCTCAGCAATTTTCAGTTATATAACACAGTTATACATCACATATTCTGATATCAGGTTTGTGGTGATAGAGATATGTTGAATGCATTTACCCTAAGAGCCCAATTAACAAGCAACAAGGAACTCTGTATTATTCATGAAGAACACATGCACAGTAGTGCTTCACTAGATTAAACCTCATCCTCATTATAGAGGCTTAATCCAGGTTTAGATCAGGGAACTTTTTTTTCTTTTGCTGTGATACTCCAGAAATATGCCGAATTGATTTTTTTTTCATCCTTAGTATCCATTGTTGATCAAAAGCTGGAGCCATTATTTTTTTGTGGTACAAAATGGCTCTATCATTTTTAATCTGCTTTCCAATAAGAATTTTGTGCCATAATACAGAACTTAGTTGGCAAACTGATGTCTCTGTTTTTTTAATTTTTTTAATTTTTTAACTTTATAATATTGTATTGGTTTTGCCATATATCAACATGAATCTGCCACAGGTATACACGGGTTCCCCATCCTGCACCCTCCTCCCTCCTCCCTCCCTGGCTACAGTCACGATACACAGCCAAAAATAATTTGGAGCCCAAGAAAATAAAATCTGTCACTGTTTCTACTTTTTTCCCCATCTATTTACCATGAAGTGATGGTACTGGATGTCATGATGTTAGGTTTTGGAATGTTGAGTTTTATGCCAGCTTTTTCACTCTCCTTTTCCACCCTCATCAAAAGGATAAAACATTATACTCAAATTAAAAACTGAAAACTTTTTTTTCTAATATTAGAAACAAGTAAGGAGGCCCTTATATTCAATATAGTACAGAAAGTACTAGTCAGAATAATTGGACAAATTGATCAATTCATAAACCAGTCATCTCTATTTGCATCTCTATTTCTATTTATAATAGAAAACTCTACACACTTTGTAAAAAGTTTTAAAGTTGCAGAACATAGAATCAACATTAAGAATGTAAGTTGCATTTTTATACTATTAATAAGGTTTCTGAAAAAGAAATTAAGTAAAAAATGAAAGTTGCAGTAGTACCAAAAGGAATAAGACACTTAGGAATAAACTTAACTAAAGAGGTAGAAGATACATACACTGAAAAATGCAAAACTTTGATGAAACTAAAGACATAAACACATGGGAAAACATTCAGTACTCATGGATGAGGAAACTTAAGTATATGTCCTGCTCCCCAACAAAATCGACAGATTCAGTGCAGTCCTGTCAAATACCAATGGCGTTATTTTTTTACAGAAACAGAAAAAAAAGTCTAAAATTTATTAGGAGTCACAAAAGACTATGAATAGCCAAATAAATCTTCAGAATAAAACCTAAAGCTGGCTTCCAGATTTCAAAATATATTGAAAGCTATGATAATTAAATTGATAGAGTACTAGCATAACAATAGCCATCTTAACCAATTACACAGCATGGGGAGCCCAGAAAATACTCAGGTACATAACAGTCAAATGATCTTTGAAAAGGGCACCAAAAACCCATAGAGGGGAAAATACAGTCTTTTCAAAGAGGGATACTGAAAACCAAAGACTAATAATTTCAAAGAAAAGCAACATTTAAAGAAACTATAAGTAAACATTTCATAGTAGTATTTGTAGAAAAGAGAAAAGTTTTTCAAATATGAAAAGATTTGCAGAAAAACATTGAAAATATGACTGCTTTATATAAAAGTGTGAATATACATAAAGGAGCTCAATGTTAAGCTAATTATTGAAAACAAAGAGTGGTTATGGGAAAACTGGGCATCTACATGCAAAAGAAGGAAATTCTTTTTTTTTTTTTTAAAGTATAAAATTCTACCCTTACTTTACACTGTACACAAAATCAACTCAAAACAGATTAAAGATTAAATGTAAGACATAAAGTTTTAAAACTCTTTAGAAAAAATCGTAGCGGAAAAGCTGCATGATATTGGACTAGGCAATGATTTAATGGATATGACCCCAGGAGCATAGGCAACCAAGGTAGATAGAACAGTGGGATTACATCAAAATAAAAGGCACTTTCACCACCAAAGAAAGAGTCGACAAACAGCAGAGTGAGGCGACAACCTATAGAATAGAAGAGAATATTACAAACACTGTATCAAACAAGCGATTAATGCCTAAAATGTGTACAAAAGTCTTACAATTCAGTAGAACAAAACCAGAACAAACTCCCAAAACTTAATAACTTAATTAATAAAAGGACTGAAGACTCAAGTATGCATTTTCCCAAAGAAGACATACAAGTATAAGGATGTAAATGGCCAGCAGATATATGCTAGATGGTTAATGCCACTGATGTTCAGAGAAAGGAAGATGAAAAGGACAATGTTAAATCACCTCACACCTTTCAGGATGGCTGTTATCAAGATGATAAAAGACAAGGGTTGATGATGGTGTGGAGAATTTAGAATCCTGATACATTGTCGGTGGGAATGCACATTCTGAAGCCACTATGAGAAACAATACAGATTTCCTTCAAACATTAAAAATAGAACTACCATGTTGTCTAGCAACCCCATTTCCAGATATGTATCTAAAATAACTGAAATCATGGTATCTAAATGATAGCATTGTCATGTTCCCTGAAGCAGTATTCACAATTGTTAAGATATGGAAACCACCTAAATGTTTAGGGAAGGATGAATGGATACAGAAAATACGGTAAGTACATTTAATGGAATCAGTTCAGTTCAGTCACTCAGTCGTGTCCAACTCTTTGAAACCCATGAATAGCAGCACGCCAGGCCTCCCTGTCCATCACCAACTCCCAGAGTTCACTCACACTCACGTCCATCGAGTCAGTGATGCCATCCAGCCATCTCATCCTCTGTCGTCCCCTTCTCCTTCTGCCCCCATCCCTCCCAGCATCAGAGTCTTTTCCAATGAGTCATCTCTTCCCATGAGGTGGCAAAAGTACTGGAGTTTCAGCTTTAGCATCATTCCTTCCAAAGAAATCCCAGGGCTGATCTCCTTCAGAACGGACTGGGTGGATTTCCTTGTAGCCCAAGGGACTCTCAAGAGTCTTCTCCAACACCACAATTCAAAAGCATCAATTCTTCAGTGCTCAGCTTTCTTCACAGTCCAACTCTCACATCCATACATGACCACAGGGAAAACCATAGCCTTGACTAGACGAAACTTTGTTGGCAAAGTAATGTCTCCGCTTTTGAATATGCTATCTAGGTTGGTCATAACTGTCCTTCCAAGGAGTAAGCGTCTTTTAATTTCATGGCTGCAGTCACCATCTGCAGTGACTTTGGAGCCCAAAAAGTAAAGTCTGACACTGTTTCCACTGTTTCCTCATATATTTCCCATGAAGTGATGGGACCGGATGCCATGATCTTCGTTTTCTGAATGTTGAGTTTTAAGCCAAGTTTTTCAGTCTCCACTTTCACTTTCATCAGGAGGCTTTTTAGTTCCTCTTCACTTTCAGCCATAAGGGTGGTGTCATCTGCATATCTGAGGTGATTGATATTTCTCCCGGCAATATTGATTCAAGCTCGTGTTTCTTCCAGTCCAGCATTTCTAATGATGTACTCTGCATAGAAGTTAAATAAGCAGGGTGACAATATACAGCCTTGACATACTCCTTTTCCTATTTGGAACCAATCTGTTGTTCCATGTCCAGTTCTCACTGTTGCTTCCTGACCTGCATACAGATTTCTCAAGAGGTAGGTCAGGTGGTCTGGTATTCCCATCTCTTTCAGAATTTTCCACAGTTTATTGTGATCCACACAGTCAAAGGCTTTGGCATAGTCAAAAAAGCAGAAATAGATGTTTTTCTGGAACTCTCTTGCTTTTTCCATGATCCAGCGCATGTTGGCAATTTGATCTCCGGTTCCTCTGCCTTTTGTAAAACCAGCTTGAACATTAGGAAGTTCACGGTTCACATATTGCTGAAGCCTGGCTTGGAGAGTTTTGAGCATTACTTTACTAGCATGTGAGATGAGGGCAATTGTATGGTAGTTTGAGCATTCTTTGGCATTGCCTTTCTTTGGGATTGGAATGAAAACTGACCTTTTCCAGTCCTGTGGCCACTGCTAAGTTTTCCAAATTTGCTGGCATATTGAGTGCAGCACTTTCACAGCATCATTTTTCAGGATTTGAAATGGCTCAACTGGAATTCCATCACCTCCACTAGCTTTGTTCATAGTGATGCTTTCTAAGGCCCAGTTGACTGCACATTCCAGGATGTCTGGCTCTAGATGAATGATCACACCATAGTGATTATCTGGGTCATGAAGATCTTTTTTGTACAGTTCTTCTATGTATTCTTGCCACCTCTTCTTAATATCTTCTGCTTCTGTTAGGTCCATACCATTTTTTGTCCTTTATTGAGCCCATCTTTGCATGAAATGTTCCCTTGGTATCTCTAATTTTCTTGAAGAGATCCCTAGTCTTTTGCATTCTGTTGTTTTCCTCTATTTCTTTGTATTGATCGCTGAGGAAGACTTTCTTATCTCTTCTTGCTATTTTTTGGAACTCTGCATTCAGATGCTTATATCTTTCCTTTTCTCCTTTGCTTTTCACTTCTCTTCTTTTCACAGCTATTTGTAAGGCCTCCCCAGAAGGAACAATATCTCAATTTATAGAACAGGATGGATGAAGCGTGAGGGCCTTATGCTAAGTATAGTAAGCCAGTCATAAAATGTTAAAAACTACACAAATTCACTTAGATGATAAACCTAAAATTCTCAAACTCAAAGATTTAGATAGTGGAATGGTGTTGCCAGGGGTTAGAGGGAGAGGGAAATGTGTATATTGCTAATCAATTGATGTAAAGTTTGTTATAGTTAACAACACTGTATTGTGTCTTTAAATTTTTAAGTGGATAAATCTCATATTGAGTTCTTATTACCTCAAAAGTATAATCTGCATATATCTGTAGTGGTTAGATATGCAGGATAATATTAATAATCATTATTATAATTTATTGATGGCTACTTATGTTATATGCTTTACAAATTCATTTTATTTTCTATAGTAAGTTATATATAACTGGCTCACCTGAACTTACACCTGACTTACTGATGGGGAAATATATGCTTAGTGGTTATAGAAACCTTAAGTTTGTCAGATATTCACCTTATTTAATATACAAATTGTATTTGAGATAGGATAGAAAGAAATGGAGAACCCACTCTTAACGTCCTTTTAACATTTGAATCCCCTTCTATTTTCCATCACATCCATCTTCACCCATCCCTTTTTAAAAAAAGAAAACCTGTGGTATATCTCTCAAGTGTGTGTATCTCTTAATGATTATTAAGGATGTTACACCACTAAATAGGTTTGTATTTTCTAATACTAAAATGTGTTTTATATAAATGAGGGTTTTTTTTGGTATCTGTAATCATTTCACCTACACACATACACCCACCTTTCCAAATACTTTAGGCACCTATTAAACCCTTAATAAGTGGAAGAGTATTTTAGCACATGAAATCCTAATTTTGTATAAAAAGGGGAGATTTTGCTTTGTTATCAAGATTTTAGCTTCTACAAAACTTAACTGATTTTGTTATAAAAATAGTTTAAGGTATAAATAAACAAATATTTTAGGGATTAAATAATTTAGATAAATACCCTGTTTCAAACTGGTCCTGAACTTGGGAAGGAGCTGTGTATATATTTCAGCTAAATCAGACAATGGAGCTTACTTTTTGTGGAATTGGAGAAAGTGAACTTAATTCTACATATCTAAAATGGTTATTTCTTCATCATATTCTACTACATATGTATGTGTCTTCTGACGTCTATTGAGTTACTATGGGATTTGGAAATACTCCAGTACTCTTGTCTGGAAAATCCCATGGATGGAGGACCCTGGAAGGCTGCAGTCCATAGGGTTGCTGAGCGTCACGCAGGACTGAGCGACTTCACTTTCGCTTTTCACTTTCATGCATTGGAGAAGGAAATGGCAACCCACTCCAGTGTTCTTGCCTGGAGAATCCCTGGGACGGGGGAGCCTGCTGGGCTGCTGTCTATGGGGTCGCACAGAGTCGGACATGACTGAAGTGACTTAGCAGCAGCAGTGATCCTTCTAGCACTATATTTGCAAAAGTACATATTGTTAAAAGTCTATGTTTTTAATTAATGAAGAAATTATTCAGTTCAGTTCATTTCATTTCAATTGCTCAGTTGTGTCCGACTCTTCACGACCCCATGAACCACAGCACATGAGGCCTCTCTGTCCATCACCAACTCCCAGATATTACTCAAATCATGTGCATTGAGTCGGTGATGCATCCAACCATCTCATCCTCTGTCATCCCCTTCTCCTCTTGCCTGATTTCCTTTAGGGTGGATTGGCTGGATCTCCTTGTAATCCAAGGGACTCTCAAGAGTCTTCTCCAACATTACGGTTCAAAAGCATCAATTCTTTGGGGCTTAGCTTTCTTTTTGGTCCAACTCTTGCATCCATACATGACTGCAGGAAAAACCATAACTTTGACTAGATGGACCTTTGTTGGCAAAGTAATGTCTCTGCTTTTTAATATGCCATCTAGTTTGGTCATAACTTTTCTTCTAAGGAGTAAGAGTCTTTTAATTTCATGGTTTCAGTCACTATCTGCAGTGATTTTGGAGCCCCCTAAAATAAAGTCAGGCACTGTTTCCACTGTTTCTCCATCTATTTGCCATGAAGTGATGGGACTGGATGCCATGATCTTTGTTTTCTGAATGTTGAGATTTAAGCCAACTTTTTCACTTTCATCAAGAGGCTCTTTAGTACTTCTTCACTTTCTGCTATAAGGGTGGTGAAGAAATTATTAGGACATACCTTGTAAAGTGTGCCATAAATAATCTTTCTGATTTTAAAGGCAAATATTCACATTTTTCAATAAACTATACAGCATTTAAAATCATTTCCCCCAGATAAATAGTGAAGGGATTTCCCTGAGTCTCAAGTGGCTAAGAGTCCATCTGCCAACGAGGAGACACAAGTACAATCCTTGGGACAGGAAGATCCCATATACCATGGAGCAGCTAGGTCCCTCTGTCACAACTAATGAGCCAGTAGTCTAGTGCCTACCAGCTACAACTACTGATGCCGTGCACCACAATTATGAAAGTCTGTATGTCCAGAGCCCTTGCTCCACAACAAGTGAAGCCACTGCAATAAGAAACCCATGCCCTGCAACAAAGAGTAGCTCCATCTTGTCTCAACGAAAGAAAGCCCACAAGTAGCAATGAAGATTCAATGCAGTCAAAAAATAAATAATAAACAGATAAATTTTTTAAAAACTATAAAATGGTAAAAATAGTTTCTGTCAAATATACTATAAATGAAACTCATATTATATTTCCTGTGTTGAGTAAACTAAATATCACATCCAAACTTAAAATAGGAGCTTATATTAAACAATTTTTAATTTAAGACGTTGCAACTAACAAAATGTTCAGAAAAATGGGAGTCAGAAAGACATAATAAGTTATTTAAATTGAATGGAAAATATATAAACAAATATGATTTTAAACTCCTAGGAATAAAAAGAATAAACAAGGTTGACAGGGAAGCCACTATGATTTGAATAAGTTATTAAAATTCTTGACTCTATATTTTTTAAAGTTGCCCTGCAAAATGTCTCTAATTTATTATAGCACATCATTTCATTTGCTTCTGAAAAATAGTCTTTCTTGCCATGTCCTTGAAGGCTTGTTTGACTTGCTGATTCCGTAGGCTGTAAATGAAGGGGTTCAGCATGGGGGCTACTGAGGTGTTTAGCACAGCCACTCCCTTACTCAAAGACACCCTATCCTGTGCTGAGGGTTTAATGTACATAAAAATGCAGCTGCCATAAGAGATGGAGATGACGATCATGTGGGAAGAACATGTGGAAAAGGCCTTTGTCCTCTGACTAATAGAAGGAATTCTTAAAATTGTTCTGATGATGTATGTATAGGACAGAATTATTAATGCCAAAGTGAACATTAGAGTAAACACAGCACAGGAAAACCCCATCATTTCAAGAAAGTTTGTGTCTGAACAAGACAGTTGAAGCAAAGGAAAATAATCACAGGTAAAATGGTCAATAATATTAGACCTACAGTAATCAAGGTTTAAGAGCAACATGAGTGCAGGGAATATGATTAAGAATGAAACTAGCCAGGAAGAGAAGACAAGCAGTGTGCAGACTCTGTGATTCATGATAGTCATGTAATGCAGGGGTTTGCAGATGGCAATGTAACGGTCATAGGACATGGCAGACAGAAGGTAAAACTCAGTGACTCCCAAGAGAATGAAAAAAAATAACTGAGCAATGCAATCATTAAAAGAAATGGTTTTATCTCCTGTAATAATGGTGGCCAGGAACTTGGGTATACTGACAGTTGTGAATGATACTTCTAAGATGGAGAAATTTCTGAGGAAGAAATACATGGGGGCTTGGAGGTGGGCATCCAGCAGGGTCAGGGTGATAATGGTCAGGTTCCCAGTGATGCTGAGCATGTAGGTGATGAACAGAAAGACAAAGATCACAACCTGAAGTTGTGGGTTATCTGACAGTCCCAGGAGGATAAACTTTATTGTTTCTGTATGGTTTCTCATTCTTCAGTTGCTTGTTTGTTTTTCTCCTTCCAGGAGACCTACAAGAGAAAGCACAAGGAATACACTAGAATAGAGGATTACCAAATATCCTAGTGTAGACCTAGAATTTGATGAAATTAGCATGTCATCATTTCACCTTCAGGGGAAATATAAAGCAAATTGATAAT
The DNA here is from genome assembly GCF_029407905.1 of Bubalus kerabau. Classification (NCBI taxonomy): domain Eukaryota; kingdom Metazoa; phylum Chordata; class Mammalia; order Artiodactyla; family Bovidae; genus Bubalus; species Bubalus kerabau. The sequence goes on along the minus strand of NC_073624.1, from coordinate 63,236,740 downwards.
GACATTGATCCTTAAGTTTCCTCAGTTTAATAAGTAAAATACTCTTTGATTAAGGGAAGTTTAAAACTGTAAATATCACAAAGCTTATAGAGCAAGAATTTGTTCCTACACTTTTTCTGACACCAAATACTACCTGTGAACTTTCAGAAACATACCCACCAGGTTTCATGAGAATAATCTTTGTGCTAATATTCCAATGCCTACACAGTTTTGCTCCTGTGTAACTTAAATGTTAATTATATTGAGACTCTTTAAAATGGAAAAGATATTGCAATTTTTAAATAAAAAGATGACTATTTTGTCCTTGGCTTCTCTGGTGGCTCAGAGGTTAAGTATCTGCCTGTGATGCAGGAGAAGCAGGTTTGATCCCTGGGTTGGAAAGATCCCTGGAGAAGGAAATGGCAAACCACTCCAGGATTCTTGCCTGAGAATGGACAGAGGAGCCTGGAATGCTCAGTCCATAGGGTTGCAAAGGAGTTGAACACAACTTAGTGACTAAACAACAACAAAACAGCAAATCAGGTTTTGTTAACACTCAGTTTTTTCCTTTTTTTAAGATTTTTATATGTGAACCATTTTTAAAATCTTTGTTTTAAAAGATTTTAAAATCTTTGAATTTGTTAGAATATTCTTTTTCTGTTGAGGTTTTTTTTGAGGTGATGCATGTGGGATCCTAGATTCCCCTTCAGGAATCCAACCAGCACCTCCTTCATTCGAAGGCAAAGTCTTAACCACTGGACCACCAAGGAAGTCTTTCAGATTTTTCAACTCTTACTACCTCACTGGAAGTCAGAAATGCTAAAGCCACTGGCAACTGCAGGTTTTAGAGATAGAGGGGAAAAGGAGATAGACAGTCATGTAAGCTTAAGGTTGATATTATTTTAATCCCTGGCAACAATTTATAATATTACAGCATAACTATGTGTCATCATTATGGACTTTATTCTCATACAACCTATTTCCCTTTATATTTAAAATATTACTTTTATGTTATTATGAAGATGATGATTAATAAATAAGACAATTGTCCTTCAAGAAAGTAAATGTTAATAATATGTTTACTTGTATATGTTTTGGAAATAGTGAGCTTTAATTTTTCTTCTTTGGGGGGTAAAATTTAAATGATATTGAAGACTGAGGATATGTAGGTTTTAATCCAATTCATTTACTAGGTCTGAAAGTCACTCAGACCCTTCATGCCCATCTATAAATACACACTAGTACAAGTCTATTTCAGAAAGTTATTTTGACCATTAAATGAGCAAATACATGTGAAGCATTTTGAAAAATGCTTATCAGTTAATACAACCGCTATAAGGCTTTGTTCAATGGAAAAAACATTCCCTATCCACTGAGCTGAAAACATTCAGGATTTAGATGTTGCGTTATGTAAAAACTTACATCTAAGATAAGTAGTAGTGCATAAATTTAGCACCAAGAGAGTCACATAAGAACAATAGCAACAACAGCAATGAAAATATAGTAGAACCATGTGACTGTAGAGTACCCAACAGGCATTCTGGGAAAGTGAATCTTATCCTCATTCTTCCACTTTGGGTACATGATCACTTCTCCCAACACAATGTATCTGCCTTCTCTACCCATCATTGCTCCCCTACTTTCCACAAACAATCCACTGTCTCATCTTCAGCTAGAATTTGATCACCACATTTGAGGCATGTTAGATATTTGCCAAGACATCAACATTGCTACCAATAGCCACTTCATTTCTCTGCTCCTCATTAATATTAATAACCTTTCTGAGAAAGACTGTGAAGCTTGTATTAAATAAAATATATGTATGTGACTAGCATAGAGGGTAGAATATTTGAATGATTTTCAAATCACCTTCTTCCTTATTCCCAAAAACATGTAATAGTCATGGTATGAGTTCTGTAGGAATTTATATTCATCCTTTCAAACCCACCTCACATTGTACAGAATCTCCTATGAACTCCTCTCTACTCTGTGTAGCTCAAAGTCTTATCCTCAAAGCTATGGCATCATGATCCAGTGCCTAGTATAGTGAGAGTAGATTTAAGATAAATACTTATCTATGTAAGTAATTACTTCTGAGTTTGTTGTTGAATTTCATACTGCCACTAAGTGCAACTCTCTTTTAAGCCAAATTCTAGACTATATTTCATGTCAGTTCTATCTTCATTTATAAGGTATATTTTCCTACTTTACCTACTTTTCAGGATGCATTATCTGCTTAAATACCCTTTATTGAGTAAATTTATAAAAAAAGAATATGTAAAAGAAGCTAAATTTTTGATATATAATTAAAAAAATTGTAAACTATTATTTCAAAATCAATGTCCTTAATTTCTTTACAATTCATTCTTTTAATGAACTCTACTCCTGCTCAGTAACATCACTCTTCCTTCATCAGGATTTGCCTTTCATTGAAAGCACTAGTTTTTCATAACACTTTGAACTCACAAAATACATTCTCATAAACTGACAAATTTTGATTTCAATCTCAAGATTGAAATTTCTGCAATAACCTACAGGCATTGGAGAGTCAGGTTTCCTTTTAATTATATTATTACTATTATATGATGAACTATGGGTCATTGCACTGAATTTTTAAGCCTATTTCAATTTCATTATGTATTTGTTTTCCTCTTCAGTTTCCTCAGGCATTGGAGAGTCAGGTTTCCTTTTAATTATATTATTACTATTATAAGATGAACTATGTGTCATTGCACTGTATTTTTAAGCCTATTTCAATTTCATTACGTATTCATTTTCCTCTTCAGTTTCCTCTTCAGTTTTAATTATTTGATGAATTACAATATCAGGATTTACACTTTTTGCTGCTGACTAAACTTGTGACAGAATGTATGAAGAGCTGTGAATAAAGATATTAATAGACATTAGAAGAATTCATATGAACATTACTGGTAATGGACACTAACATAGCCAGTCTTCAAGGCCAGAGAAAACGGGCTGAAGCAAACTCTAGGAAGAGATGATTTAACATCAGAAAAATGGGAGTGGCATATGAAACTTTGTATGTAAAAAAATTATGAAAATGCAATGGATTTTATTCATCTAACATAAAGTAAGCATGATAAAAAATTATCAGCATTCATTCCTTCATTCATCAGCCTTTTGAAAGAAACACATTTCAGTGTTTAACAGGGTATATACGATTCCAAGAGATTTAAACCATCCCACAGATGAATTCACACAGAATATGAAGAATATCTCCAAGCATTTAACTCATGTTTTCGGCTTTTATTTCTGAACGCAAGTCCATATTTCCCTCTGGAAGAATGCAGTTTAGGTTACCAAGCTTTGTATTTCCTTCCACTCATTTCATAAAAATCAATTCTTACTTGTTTTCTGAGAATCCTTGAGACAGATTCTTTGAGCTATTCAAAATTAAAATCAGCAATATTATTTCTAATTTGTTAATAAGATGACTGCAAATCATCTTCAAAATGTCATTCTGAAAACATTCCTATGACCTGCCCTTCCTAAACCCCTATTATCATGTTAACATTGACAATGAAACTGTAGATAAATTTATGATTTCTTTGATACCCAAGTTGAAAAAGAGACCCCCATATTAATGAATACATTCTTTTTAAAGGAATAAAAGACATTCCTTTGAGAGACTGAGATAGGCATCTTTGATTGGTTCCATTTTATTTCTGGTGTGTTTTGCTGTTGTTGTTTTTAAAAATGTTTTTGTACACTGGGAGAAAAAATCTCTTAGTAATGCAATGACTTTGAAGGTATAGTTGGTACAACTTTTACTGTATCTACTAATTCTCTCTCCTTCAGTTAAACTTCATTGCAGGTCGTTAGAAAACATTGACAAATCATACCAGAAAAGCAATGTGCTTCATTCATTGCATCATTATTTCTTTGTACTTTGTGAGTTTAAAGGGTGTTTTCGGGTTTAGGTTAATGCAGTAAGAAAAGGGAAGTTGTTTAATTAAATGTCATATGTAACATTTAGTTTGGCTTCATATTATCTTGGACACTGCTCAATCATTCTGAACTTTGGGCCATGACACTAGGATCCTTTAAGAATTGTCACATCTTTTTTTTTTTTTTTTTAAATTTTATTTTATTTTTAAACTTTACATAACTGTATTAGATTTGCCAAATATCAAAATGAATCCGCCACAGGTATACATGTGTTCCCCATCCTGAGCCCTCCTCCCTCCTCCCTCCCCATTCCATCCCTCTGGGTCGTCCCAGTGCACCAGCCCCAAGCATCCAGTATCGTGCATCGAACCTGGACTGGCAACTCGTTTCATACATGATATTTTACATGTTTCAATGCCATTCTCCCAAATCTTCCCACCCTCTCCCTCTCCCACAGAGTCCATAAGACTGTTGCAAAGACTCCTCAGGAGAACCAGTCAAGTGGTTGGAAGTAGTGTTTCATTAGATACTTCTTTTTTTCACAATTATTTTAGAGGACTATTTCCATGAAGAAATCTGATTAATTTACATTTCTTTATTTCAATAGGGATAGGCAGGCTCAATTCTCAGCATACTTACCAGTGTTCACAGAGACAACACAAGGGGAAAAAGGGATAATAATTCACATTTAATAAGAAGTCCAGAAATAGTAACATTTATATCTCTGAAGGTTTGTGGTGAATATCAATTCATAACCTCACTCTTTCAGTTCATTTGTTAGTGATCTATAATTTAAACAATGAAGGGAAAGTAAATTAAAAATTATTATTATAATTATTATCTTAAAATTATTAACAGGCTATTAATTCCTTAGTTATAGCATTCTAGGATAAATTATTATCACACAAAATATATGGACATTGTGGTAAGAAAAACATGAATTAAAAATACAAATGGGCCATTTATGGATGTATGACTCTGGATGAGCTATTTAATATTTTAAGCTTCAGTTTTCTGTGTTTAAAATGGAGTTGAAATTTCAAAAGTATTTCTTAGAAATAATTGCAATAACATAAATGAAAGTATTCTAAAATCATGTGGCACTTAATATATGTTAACAAGACTTATTATTTTTATTTACTTTAATATTCTTTTGATTGTAATTAATTCTCAACTCTGGGAGGGATAATCATAGCAATTGTGTTTTAGAAAAAGTATCACTTATTTCAGTGAAATAATAACTTTTGTATTTTTACTTCATTTAACTCTTATAACATACCTATGAAACTTTAATCTTTATTGCCAAATAAATAACTAGGCTAAGTTAGGTTCTGTCCTTCGATGTTTTATACAGCTAGCAAAGAATATACCAGAAATTAAAGTCTATTCTCTTAAACAAATTACTGCAAAGCCTATATTCAGTTAGAAACAAACAACCGAAATAATAATTACCTGCCTTTATTTAATAGCGAGGGCTTCTTTGGTGGCTCAGTGGTAAAACATCTGCCTGCCAATTCAGGAGAGACTGGTTTGATCCCTGGGTCTGGAAGGTCCCCTGGAGAAGGAAATGGAAACCCACTCCAGTATTCTTGCCTGGGAATTCTATGGACAGAGGAGTGGGCTATATAGTCCTTAGGGCCACAAAGAGCTGGACATAACTGAGTGACTAACACCACCACTTCCACAGCACAGTGAATCAGTTATACACATGCATACATCCACTCTTTTTTAGATTCTTTTTCCATATAGGTATTACAGAGGATTGAGTACAGTCACCTGCGCTGTATAGCAAGCTCTTATCCTATTTAATTTGTTCAGGCAATAAGTAATAAGTCACTGATAAAATCTGAGAGACTTTCACTGCTATCTATTTGCCAGACTTACCTCTGATTTTTGTACAAGTTCGCTAACATTCGAGTGGCTGCAATATAAACATATTAGCAACTACCATGGTTGTAATCCATTTCTGCAAAAAACATTTCTTCTCATTGCACAAATTTGCTTTCTATTGTCAATGTTTTTGTCTTAAATTTCTCTTTTATTCAGAGAGGATATGTTTATTTGACAATAGAGAATGATAACAAATAAATATATGCAAGATGAAAAAATATCAGGTGTTTAAAAACCCTCTGGAATCGTTTCTGCATAGATTTTAAGTAGCACAAGTTACTGAATGTTTTATCTATTCTCTCTCATATAGGCTCAAGGGAACTAATTCTGCGAATCAAAATTGCCAGAACAGAAATGTGCACAAAACACGAAGGAATATAAAACATAAAACACATTAGTATTGGGATTAGAAAAGAAAGCTTGAGAACAGTATCCAATGAAACCAAAACAAACAAACAAAAAAACAACACTAAGTGTGAAGCCTTTTCCCTTGACATCATTTTTAGACAGATATTAGCAACCAATTACCGTAATTCCTAGTACAGATTTCTACAAAATAGTCTATGTCTTTTTTTTAAACTGGTAATCTACCACATTTAACTAACTACATTCATTAACTCCATTATTTTCAATCTGTCTTCCAGTAAAAAATTTTGTTACCATTATACTGCTATACATTAAAAGTATAATAGTCCATACTTTTTTCCTACTCCTTCTTTTGCTCAGCACAACAGAGATTGAAGAGTATCTTGTTTTGATTAAAGCTTTAATCTGTATGCCAAGCATAACTTTAGGAGTTAGTATCTTGGATAAGTAGACTATAATTATATTAATGTAAATACACACAAATAATATGATGGGGGTGAAAGGCAATAGAATCATTCAGGTCCTGGTAAACACTGTGCGAAATTTGCAGATCCTTACAGAGTTTCAAATAAGTATACAGTCACACATATAAACACTTTTTGTTTGCTTTTTTAAATTGAGCTATCATACTAGTTATATTGGAGAAGGCGAGGGCAACTCACTCCAGTATTCTTGCCTGGGAAACCGCATTGACAGAGGAGCCTAGGGGCCTATAGTCTATGGGGTCACAAAGAGTCAGACACGACTAAACAGCTGCAGCAGTATTGACTAATTAGGCAAATCACTCAAATTTTCTGAGCATCTATTTACACATTTGTGTATGGGATAATCATGCCTAATTTGTCATACAGCCTGTCAGATGGCTCAGTGGTAAAGAATCCGCCTGCCAGTGAGGAGATGCAGGAGACTCAAGTTCTATCCCTGGGTCAGGAAGGTCCCCTGGAAGAGGAAATGGCAACCCACTCCTGTATTCTTGCCTGGGAAATCCCAGGGACAAAGGAGCCTGGTGGGCTACAGCCATGGGTTGCAAAAAGTCGGACACTGAGCACACGTGCAATTTGCCATATAACTGTAAGATTCCATAAGATATGAAACAGAACATACTTAATTCAGCATACATAATGCAATAAATGCTCTCTAATGAAGAAATATTATTCAAGAAATTCCTGTTAAATTTTCAGGTGGCATTAGAGTCATGGTAGCTAACTATTCCTTTTTAGGTATTTATAAAAATAATATAGATACATAAGCAGAGTTTATAAAATAAACATAACACATGCCTTCAGCATAACTAAGAATTATGAGATCTTATGAACTTCTAGTTATCTGAAAGTAGGAAAATAAATATCCAAGTACATCAGATGAGTGGAAAGATCTGGACAGATACTGCAGACAGTGTGCAAAAAATATGGCTGTTGATTATTTATTTCATATTCCACAACTTTAAGAAATTGCTATATTAGCACCAAAAGATAAAATTTAAGAGTAAGCTGATTAAAACAATGTTTACTCCTTTAGAAATTACCATATTAAATATTTTTATTCAATATGAGATTTTTTTATTATTCAGAATAATGGATAAAATGATTTATGTTCTAAAGCTACTGGTTTTCTATTTGGAATTGTAAGTCCATGATTATATGGAAGCTATAGATAGTTTGAAAGGAAGACACAGCATAGTCAATTTCATTAAAAAGGAAGTTTGAGCTAATGAGCTCAGCAGTGCAGATGATATCTGTGAGATGGAGCTAGGTGGACACTGTAGAAGTTAAATTGCATTCATTCATGTTAATACACACTTTCATTTATTTCTAGAAAGTATCACTTTATGAACCAAGTTTTTCAAAGCTTGTTTTACTTGCTCATTCCTCAAGGTATAAATAAAAGGATTTAACATGGGGGCAATTGAAGTGTTGAGAATAGCTACTCCTTTGGTCAATGAAGCTCTTTCTTTTGCTGAAGGCTTGACATACATGAATATACAGCTTCCATAAGAAATGGAAATGACAATCATGTGAGAGGAACATGTGGAGAAAGCCTTTTTCCTCTGAGTAGCCGATGGTATTCTCAAAATGGTGCTAATAATGCACATGTAGGATAGAATCACTAATGCCAATGTGAAGAGCAGAGTCACAAAAGCAAAGTAAAAGCCAGTCATCTCTAAAAGCCACGTATCTGAGCATGCGAGTTGCAAAATGGGGAAGTAATCACAGGAGAAGTGATCAATTATGTTGGAAGCACAGAAATCTAGCTGAAGGATAAGCATGAGTGGTGGAAAAATGGTAAGAAATCCCCCTAGCCATGAACTAAAGACCAGCAAAGTGCAGATTTTCTTGTTCATGATGGTGGTGTAATGGAGAGGCTTGCAGATGGCAACATATCAATCATAAGACATGGCAGTGAGAAGGAAAAACTCAGACACACCCATGAAGATGAAGAAAAATAACTGAGCCAAGCAATTGTTATAGGAAATAGTCTTGACTTTAGTAATGATTGCCCCCAAAAACCTGGGGATAGAAACACTGGTGAATGTAATTTCTAAGAAGGAGAAATTCCGGAGGAAATAATACATTGGAGTCTTTAGATGACAGTCTGTTAAAGTAAAAATGATGATGGTTAGGTTTCCAGCAACACTCAATACATAAGCCAGAAATAAAAAGGTAAAAATGACAACCTGAAGCTCTGGGTTGTCTGATATGCCCAAGAGGACGAATTCTGTAAGCATTGTGTGGTTTCTCATACTGATTTTATTGTCTTTAAGCCAAATCTGTTGGTATAAAACAAAACAAAGAGTAAGTGAATAGTAAATGAATTGAAGATTTAGATATTGGAATTATTAGCTCTCATTAAAGGAAGCACTGGACCTTTTTCCCTGTAAGAATTTTTGCAATATCCACTCACTCCTACTAAAGCAAAATACTTTACACATTGTCTATTAAAGAGAAAAAATGTATTTACAGGTCTATGTTTAAAGTCCCCACATTAGTGATTTGACATAAAACCTCTACATAGGACTAAATTTTCTATGTGAGCAAATATATTTTAATTACATTTTCTACAACCATATTTACTAGCCAAATCTGTAGTTTAAATATTAAGACATTAGTTTCTAGTTTCCAGGATGCTGTGCTTATAGGATTGAAATATCTAATTTTGGGTTATGGTTCTGATACTATGTACAAAATGGGCTTAGGAGGTTTCAGTGGCAACTTATGACCCAATGACAATTCCTGAGCTTAATAATAGCTATGATTTTTTCTTTCTTAGTATGTATTTCTTCAATATGCCCAAAATAAATAAATGTGCTTACAATCACATATACATGGAAATAGAATTGCCTTGCTTATAAATAAGAACAAAGTTCTAATTTAAAAGAAAGAAATAAGAAATTAATGATATTGACTAATACCACATAGAGCTATATCAATATTGCATTTCTATGACATACTGGTCCTTTTATATCATTTTTACATCTCTTTAAATTTACAGTCATCTCATTTTTAAAACTTTGCTGTATTTATTCCTTTTACACTTATGTGTCTGAGGACAGGACAAAACACAAGAGGGAGCCTTCTGATGCCAAAATGTCCCATTAACTTCTTTCTAGGAGGCTAAGTCATTAGAATAAATACATTTCTGTTTAAGATTTACTGTCTAGTAACCAAAATTGTTCAAAAGTAATCTATATAATTTTTATTCATCTTGATCAGTCTTTATTCTTACCAGAATTGTATCTCTGTGTAAGCTCTTATTAATATTTATTTTATTTTATAGCATGAATAAGAACAGTCAACGGAGAAGGCAATGGCAACCCACTCCAGCACTGTTGTCTAGAAAATCCCATGGACGGAGGAGCCTGGTAGGCTGCAGTCCATGGGGTCGCTAAGAGTCGGACACGACTGAGCGACTTCACTTTCACTTTTCACTTTCATGCATTGGAGAAGGAAATGGCAACCCACTCCAGTGTCTTGCCTGGAGAATCCCAGGGACGGCGGGGCCTGATGGGCTGCCGTCTGTGGGGTCGCAAAGAGTCGGACACGACTGAACCGACTTAGCAGCTGCAGCAGAAGAACAGTCAACAGGTGGTTAAGTATCAAAGCTTGTATAGTGCCTTCTTTTTTCTCTTTAAGTCCTTCTTAACAATCAGCATTTTCTTCCTTTAAGAATAAACATATTTTGTTATACATATTAGCAAAATTGGCAGATCAAAAGGCAGAAACTATTGCTGTGTTTTGAACAATGATTGAAATATTAAAATATAAAACAAGTAATAGTAAATATGTTAAAGCAATTTATTCTGACAAAATAAACTTTTGGATGGAAAAAAGGTGAAATACACATTTAAAAACTGGGAACAGTCTTACTTTCTGATACATCTAATGATTCCAGTCAGAAATATAATCCCAAATTTCCTTTATGTACTTAAAATATGAGATGTAATGCATTCATATTATACCTTAGGAGATTTTTTGGTCATTATCTCACCCTTGTGTCCATTATATAAAAGTATCTCACATAGAGAAAACACAGGCTTGATCTCATGGATATTTTCTATAAACTCTGTTACAAATATTTGTTTTTTATTTCTTTCATCTTGCCATATAAAGGTAAACATTGTCCTGACTGAAACTTTAAGAAATCACTCTTGTAATCCTGAGAGTTCTTGAAGGAAAAGTTCAAGAAACACTGCTTAATGACTGGAAGGGAAAACATTTCAAGCTTCCTGGATAAAGTGAAGATTGACTATTACCAAAAGATTAATCGATTTTACCTTCTTTGGTTACTGCTTAAATCTCTGAAACCAGAGGGATGATAGAAAGGGTGTAAGAAGAGATATTTCAAGAGATGTAGTGATGTCATGATATACACTCTTCCAGAAGCTAATGGATAGAGCAGGATAAAAGCAAAAGTGTGTCAACCAGGTGGTTTTCCTTTGGTTGGACTTAAATTTCTCTAATAAGCACATGGCACTCAGTCCACACTTGGGAGATAATTTATCCTCTGTTCCTTTGGGGTGGATGGAATACAGGGCTGAGCTACACCACAGTGGACCCTTCACTACGGGTAGTACCTATGTTTCATTAATTTTCACATCTCCACCAGCACAAAGTAGAATGAATGAATAAATAAAGCATTTTAATATCTTTAAAAATAAGGAGAGTACTTGAAACTTTAGTATTTTTCATTCTAATAGTTACATATGCTTAATGTTATGAGAATCAAGTATGAGAGAACCGGTATCAAATCAGTACGTTGTGACTTATGGAATGACTCTTATGTTTCCAAATGAATTTTTGTTTGCCCTCAAAGCTTAAAATTATATAGTGTTATATTTTTGTACTGTGTTCTGCTACATATATTTCTAGATATTCAGCTATAAACATAGCCACATTCACACTCTCAGAGATACATTTTTTCCTTCTACATTAATGCAAATTTATTACAGAAAATATTTGGCAATTTTCCTTTATTTTCAGTTAATAATAGGTAATGGATATTATTCATTGTCAAATTATCTAGATAGAACTCATATATGATTGCATAGAATACCAGAGGAGATGTATATAATTTGGTAATTTCATTGTTGATTGAGATTTAGGGAATTAGTCTGCTAACAATTTCACATCATTGGTTACAATGCTGTCTATTTTTATGCATTTTTTTGCATACATAGAAGTATTGATGTAATATATATACTAAATTTTGATAGATACTTCAAAATTTCTCTCCTACAGACAGGAATGAACTCTTTCAGTGCATCTTAATCAGTGCTAGATGCAGTCACAAATTTTATATAAGGATGAAAATGATGCCAAAATTAATTTAATAAAAATATCATAAAGACCGCATCCTGGTGCCTAGGTGACTAGGTTTTGAGGTTAAAGAGAGCCAAGCCCTTTGTAAACTTTCCAACTTGATTTAACCTTTCTGAGGTTGCTCTACCCATAAAATGAGAATCCTAACAGTCCTCATTCATAGTATACTGCAAAGATTAAAGTGATAATGTATAAATTAGCAGAATAGTCCCAACTCAGGGATCAAACCCAGGTCTCCCACATTGCAGAGAGATTCTTCCCCATCGGGGAAGCCCAAGAATACTGGAGTGGTAGCCTCCAGTGGTATTCAATGGATAGGATAGGGTAGCCTATCCATTATCCAGCAGATCTTTCTGACCCAAGAATCAAACCGGGTTCTTCTGCATTGCAAGTGGATTCTTTTTTTTTTTTTTTTTTTTATTTTTTTATTTTTTTTAAATTTTATTTTATTTTTAAACTTTACATAACTGTATTAGATTTGCCAAATATCAAAATGAATCCGCCACAGGTACACATGTGTTCCCCATCCTGAACCCAAGTGGATTCTTTACCAACTGAGCTACCAGGGAAGCTCTAGTGGTGTATAAACGTTAATATTACTTTAAATTTCATATTCTGCAATTAATAGATTGAACATTTTAATTTCTATTTCTCATCCATGAATGGTCTATTTTAACTTGTGTTCACTTTTCCTCGGCTTTGTTGTCTTTTTATTTATTAGTAGGATATATCTGTTATGAATAGTAACCCCCCAGTCATATCTGTAGCAGGATGTTTGCAGAGACGATCCTTCCTTTTTAACTTTTAATCGAGTGGTTCAATAATGAAAGTTGTAGAGTCTGTCATGAATTCTTGGTGACCTATTCTTCTCAGTACATCCTTCCATGTATTTCAAAATTCTATAAATATCTGCTTATATTCAACACTTCTATGACTTTGCTTTTTACATTTTTGTCTTTGGTCCATCCAGAATTTATTATTATATCAGATATGGATTTTTTTTTTTGCTTTTTAATAGCATAACTAATTTCCCTGACATCAATGAGCTAGGGATAATATGAGAGTTTGGACAGTGAGTTGCTAAGAGCATCAATGTCCTGTTATCCCATTAGCAGATTCTGTCTATCTCATTGTTCTCATTAACAAGATCTGTATGTCATCTTTCAGCTGAGAAAATAACTGACTCAACTGAAATATTGCCTTGCCTTGAGAAACTGATAATTCTCATATTCCAAAAAAAAGGAGGTTTCTTTGACTCCAGTATAAAGAGTCGAATTTTAAAAGAGTCAAAGCCCTATAAGATCGGATCCCCTCCTTCCATTCAGGCCTTACATCCACCTTCATTTTTTTCGCCGGAGCGTACTTGTGTTTTTTGTTTATTTGTTTTAACAGTCTGATAATCTGCCTCTTGGATGTGCTTTCTTTGGGACTTCAATTCTCTTCTAGTCATCCGATAAATCTACTTTATTCTTTATGGCAGTATTCCCTGAATCTTTGATTTTCCCAAACTCTTACATGTTTCCATAATGCCTTGTACTTCATCTTTGCAGTAGTGATTATATTTTAATTGCTAACATGGTCTCATTCTCACTAGACTGTAAATTTCACAGTATAAGTGATAAGTCACATATGCAGCTATTTAAATGAAAATATGAATTAGTTAAAAATACAAACTCAAATCCTCAGTTACATTAATTTCATTTCAAGTACTCCAAAGCCAAATGTGGCTAATGGCTAATATATTGAAATGGAACAGATTACAGAGCATTCCCATTAATTCAGATAGTTGTATTGGGCAGTTATTTCTCTTTCCTTTACTCTTGAAATATTGCTTAAGTGCATGGCATCTTTCTGGAACCAAGGCCCTGTGTGACCTCTGCTCTGACCTTATCAATTGCTCATCATTTCTTACAATTGTTAGGCATTCTCTCTCTCTTTCTTTCTCTCTCTCTCACACACACACAGACTTACACACATACATGCACAAATTTTTCTTTAAGGTTTTATCTAAATGTCATATATTCCTTGAAATCTTCCCTGGTTTGCAAAGCCAGGATTAGGTGCCCTCTGTTCTTTGCTTTCCTAAAATTTTGCACACTATCTTACTCTGTTGCAATTACTCATACATATATATATATCTTTTGGCATTATAATGCTATATAATGTGGAGGAAATGGCCTTTGTTTAATTCATCTTTATACATCTTAAGCCAGGAAAAGAAATGCAACCAAACTTGATTTTTATATATAAAAAAGTCAATATATATAAAAGTTTGGGTTATCCATACACATATTTATATATATAATCTATATATTACTGTGTATATAATATATACTATATATTATAGTATATATATTACTGTATTTTAACTACTAATCAAATTAGTAGTTATATATATTACTGTATTTTGGCTACTAATCAAATTTTGTTAAGAACTCTTTCATCAATGTTTAATACAGATATTGAGCTGCAATTTCCTCTACAGGAAGGAATATATATATATATTAATGTATGTATTATATATATATGATAGATATTACTAAATTATATACAAGACAGTTACATATATATATATATATATATATAAAACTGCATTTTAACTACTAATAAAATTTTGTTAAGAAATCTTTCATCAATGTTTAAGACAGATACTGAGCTATAGTTTCCTCTCCTTACAATTTATTTTTCTGGTTTCAGATTAGGATAATGCTAATAAAAAGTTGGTAATTTTTTTTATGTGGGGAAGATTTTTAACACCACCTTCACACACTTGAATAGATGTAGGGCTAGTCATGCCTTCTTCAGTGAATTTCTTAAGCTTGTGTCTTTCAAGAATAGGTTCATTTCATTTCTTATCATATTTATGATCATAATATTATTTATAATTTTTCCTTATTTTCTTTTATTGTCTGTGAGACTTTTACTTCATTACTGATATTATTAGTTTGTGTTTTTTTTTCTTGGTTAGCCTTGCTAGATATTAATTGATTGAATTAATTTTTCAAAAAAATAACTTCTGTTGCTGGTGCTTTTAGTGTCATATCCAAAAAAAATCATTGCTAAGAACAATGTCAAGGAAATTTCTCCTATGTTGTCTCAGGGTTTCATAGTTCCAGGTCTTACATTTAGGCTTTCAATCAATTTTGAGTTAATTTTTGTTGAGTATTGTAAGATATTGGTCCACTTTCATTCTTTTAAATATTCAGTTTTCATAATTACATTTATTGAAGGTACATTTTTACACATTGAGTATCCTTGACTTCCTTATATAATATTATTTGACCACAGAGGCACTGGTTTATTTTGAAGCACTCAATTCCATTACATTAATCTACGTGCATGTTTTTATACCTGTAGCATACTGCTTTGATTCCTATAGCTTTGTAAAATAGTTTGACATTCAGAAATGTAATGTCTCCAGCTTTGTTTATTCTCCGGGTTGTTGTGGATCTTAAGGGTCTTTTGTATGTCAATATGAAATCTATTTCTGAAAAAATACCATTAGGATCTTAATAGAGATTTTATTTAATCTATACATGGCTTCAGGTAGTATGGACACTAAAAATACTAACTCTTATAATCCATGAACAGTAAACTTTTCCACATATTTTTGGCTTCTTCAATTTTTTTACAATGTCATATAATTTTAGGTCTATAGATCTTTCACCTTCTTGGTTAAATTTATTCTCAAGTATTTTATTGTTTCTGTGTTGTTATAAGTGGAATTTAAATGTTACCTCTTTTTCAGATAGTATGTTGTTATCATATACAAGCACAACTGATTTTTGTATGTATATTTTTATCTTGCAATTTTGCTGAATTTGTTAATTAACTCTTAACAGTTTTCCTGGGTTTTCTATATATAATATCATATCATCTGCAAGCAGAAACATTTTTAATTCTTCTTTGATTTTGATGCCTTTTATTTCTTTTTCTTTCTTGATTGTTCTGGCCGGGACTACCAGTGCTGTGGTGAATAGGAGTGGTGAACAAGAACACCATTGTCTTGTTGCTAATCTTCAAGGAAAAGCTTTCAAACCTCCTCATTGTATATGATGTTATGTAATTGTCATAAATGGCCTTTTTATGTTGAGATACATTCTTTTTATTTTTTTTTTCCTTTTTGAGGTATGTTCTTTCTGTATTCAATTTGTTGAGATTTTGTTGCTTTAAAATTTTTCTTTATCTACTAGATGGAGATGTAATCAACATATACAACATTATTTGAATTTAAGGTGGTGGTAGTGTTGTTCAGTCACTCAGTCATGTCTGACTTTTTGCAACCCCATGGACTGCAGCATGCCAGGCTTCCCTGTCCTTCACCAATACCCAGAGTTTGCTCAAACTCATGTCCATTGAGTTGGTGATGCCATCCAACCATCTCATCCTCTGTTGTCCCCTTCTCCTCCTACATTCAATCTTTCCCAGCATCACGGTCTTTTCTAATGAGTTGGTTCTTCACATGAGGTGGCCAAAGTATTTGAGTTTCAGCTTCATCATCAGTCCTTCCAATGAATATTCAAGATTGATTTCCTTTAGGATTGGCTGTCTTTACCTCCCTGCAGCCCAAGGGATTCTCAAGATTCTTCTCCAATGCTACAGTTCATAAGCATCAGTTCTTCAGTGTTCAGCCTTATTTATGGTCCAATTTGACTTACATACCTGAAAAGATTACCACAATAAGTTTAATGAAAATCCATCATTTCATATCAATTCTAGATTGAAGAAAAATTATTTTTCTTTATGGTAAACATTCTTAGGATTTACTATCTAAATAACATTAATATGAAATATACAGCAGTGTTAAATATAGCAATCATGCTATACATTATACCGTTAGTAATTATTTAGACTTATAACTGGAAGTTTGTACCTTTGATCATCTTGGTCATCATACAAAGATAATGCATTATTATGGCTTGTATTCCAACCATGTACATTTCATCTTCATGACTCATTTATTCTGTAGTGGAATTTTGTACCTCTTCACCTGTTTCACCCATCCCATAACCCCATTCCATCTTTTTTCTCTTTATCTATGACACTTATTTCTGCTGTGTTATATTTGTTCATTTATAGCTTTTTTCTATATGTCACATGTAGTTCAAATCATATGTTACTTATTTTTCAGTGTCACATATATTTCACATATAACACTCTCTGGGTCCATTCACATTATCCCAAATGGCAAGATGTCATTCTTTTCTATGGATGAATAATATTCTGTTTATATTTTAATCTATTCATCTATTGATAGGAATTTGGGTTGCTTCCACATTTTGACTATCGTGAGTAATGTTGCAAAGAAAATAGGAGTACATGCATCTTTTCAAAATAGTGTTTTGTTTTCTTTAGGAAGAAATATAAGAAGTAAAATTGCTGGATCCTATGCAAGGTTTATTTTTTATCCTTTTAAGAAGCTCCAAAATGTTTTCCATAGTGGCTGCACCAATTTACAAATTTGCAAAGAATTCCCTTTTCTCCATCTCCTCACCAACACGTATTTTTGTTATCTTCTTAACAATCTTGACAGGTGTAGAAGATATCTAATTGTGGTTATGATTTGCATTTCCCTCATGATTAGTGATACAGAGCACATTTCATGTGCTATTGACCTTCTTCTTGGAAAATGTCTACTCAGGTCCCATGTCCACTATTAATTGTTAGTTTCTTGTTATGTTGAGATCTAAGAGTCTTGTATACTTTTGGATATTAATCTTTTATGAGACTATTGTTTGCAAATAGCTTTTTCCATTCAGTAGGCAGTTTCTTCTTTTTGTTGATAGTTTCCTTCACTGTTCAAAACGTTTTAGTTTGATGTGGTCCCATTTGTTTATTTTTGTTTTTGTTGCCCTTGCCTAAGAAGATATATCCTAAAAATTATTCCTAAGACCTATGTCAAAGACTGTACTACCTAAGTTTTCTTCTAGTAGTATTAGGGTTTGGGGTCTTACATTCAAGTCCTCAGTTCATTTTGACTTTATTTTTGCAAAAAGTGTGATAAGGTAGTCCAGTTTGCATGTGGCCATCCAGTTTTCTCAACAACCATTCATTGCAGAGGCTGTCTTTTCCCCATTTTATAATCTTGCCTCTTTTGTAAGTTAAATGACCATGTAAACATGGGTTTCTGTGCTCTCCATTCTGTTTCCTTGATTTTCTGTCTGTATCCTATGGTGCCGGACTGTACACTGGGGTAAATGAAGGAAAGAGGTATAATCTATAACTTCAATGATTTTATAGATTTCTTAGTTTAGTAGCACTATAAATAAATATTTAGAATTTAAGTTTTATATATAGATGTATACATTCCTTAGGCCCAGGGGAAGGATTTATCCTCTGCCTGAGGGTGTTGTACTGGCTGACAATAGGAAAAACTACCAGAGTGATTACATAGAAGATTTTGTTCCTGGTAAAATAATCACTCTTGAATAGTATTTTCAGCAAAAAGCCTACAACTTAGTGTTTACATATATACAGTTTTTTTGTAAGGAATAATGTCATCACAGAGAAGAAATTGAGAACAGTCATATAAAAGTTATTCTCAAACTCCTGTTAAATTTTTTCACAATAACAACTCACAATGTGTCAAGAAGATTGTGGACTGCATTTGTGTTATATAGTTTCTTCATTTTATGTGTGCCTGAAGTATTCTTTATTGCTGTTGTTATTTAGTTGCTAAGTTGTGTTCAACTCATTTGCAACCCCATGCACTATAGCTCTCCAGGCTCCTCTGTCCAATGGGATTTCCCAGGCAAGAATACTAGAGTGGGTTGCCATTTCCTTCTCTAGGGGATTTTCCAGACCCAGGGATTGAACCTGTGTATCCTGCTTGGCAGGTGGATTCTTTACCACTGAACCACAAAGAAGACCATGCACTAAGTTACATTTAAAAAAAAAGAAATAAATCCAATTTGAAAACTTTTCATAAAGCTACAATCATCAAAAGAGTGTGATACTGGCATAACAGTCAACATACAGATCAAAGGAATAAAGCAAAGAACTCTAAGGTAGAACCCCACATTTATGGTCAATTGATTTTTAACAAGAGTGACAAGATTATTCAAAGAAGTAACAGTTTTTGTAAGAAGCCATGTTGGGAAAACTAGATATGTACATGCAAAAGAAAACTTTATCTCTATCTCACCCCATATAAAAAGGCTATATATAGGGTTTCCCTGGTAGTCCACTGGTTAAAAGTCTGGCTTGCAAGGCAGGGGACACAGGTTCCATCCCTGATGCAAGAGGATTTCGTGTGCTGAGGGGCAACTAAGCCCATGCACCACAACTACTGAGGCTGTGCTTTAGAGCCAGCAGGCCACAGCTACTGAGCCCAAGAGCTGTAAACACTGAAGCTCATGTATCTAGAGCCTGTGCTCCACAACAACAGAAGCTACCACAATGAGAAGCCTGAGCACTCCAATGAAGAGTAGCCCCCACCCACTCAACTAGATAAAGACTGTATGCAGCAACAAAGATGCACTACAGACCAAAATAAATAAATAAGTAAATTAAAAAAAACAAACAAACAAACAAAAAAAAAACCTTTTTTTAGAAAAGACCATATATAAACTCAAAAGAAAAAAAAAAAGATTATTATGGGCACTAAAAGTATACATTTCTTAGAAGAAACCATACATATAACTACTTGTAACTTTGAAATAGGCAATGATTTCTTAAATATGACACCAAAAACACAAACAGCAAAAGAAAAAAATTAACATGGCTTTGTCAGGCGAGTGTATTCTCCTCGGTTCTGTCTCGTCACAACAAAGATTTGGAGTGACGGACATTAAAGCATTCAGCGTGTCACAGCTCTCGGGTCTTGAACAGACCGTATTATAGCCGTTAGACAAATCAGTGTTACAGCTCCATGTTACATCTCTGTTTTATTTAGATAATAGCAGGAAAACCCATCCTCGAGGTGTGAGGGCATGTCTACCCAAAGATGGGACTAGAAGAGCACCCCAGTGTTCAGGGGAGAGAGAGACCCCCCCCAGCCCTTTGGGTCCTCTTTTTATATGTTTTTTTCTCCCCCTAGGCCTGCCCTATGTAAAGTGGGCTAGCCAGGAGTGTTTGTTCTACCTGAGGTCCTCACTCCGGTCCTCAGATCTTCCTTTGTTCTATTTTGTCAGGCTTTTCCCTTCCTTGTCTTTTAGCCACCACCATTCTGGATTCCTGTTTACTATTCTAACTACCTAACAGCTTCATCAGAATTAAAACTTTAGTGATCAAAGGGCACTGTGAAGAAACTGAAAATACAACCCAAAGAAGGAAAAAAAATATTCACAAATCATGTATATAATAAGGTTTTGGTGCTTTTTTTTAAGGGTCTTCTTGGTGGCTCAGATGATAAAGAATCTGCCTGCAATGCAAGAGACCTGAGTTCAAAATTTTTTTTTTTTTTTTAAAGACTTATTGAATGCAAACTCTCTATCGAGGGTGGTTTTTAGGGCGTTGAAAACAATAAGTACTTACTCTTCTATTTTTCCATAGAAGAGCAGATGGGTAATAGTGTTGGCTTAAAATGGTAAAATGAACCAGAAAACAACTCAGTTAAAATTATGTCTTCAGGTACACATAGATAATAGTCTTACCATTAAATACATGCCTTTGTGATTTTTTCATATGTATTTCTCTGATAGAATATTATATCCAGAATGGAAATCTGTACATTTTAAGGAGATATTGTAGATTTTTTTTTTTTAAGAATCTGACAGTATATAACCATAATCCTTTCTTAAAAGTCATTATATTGATATATTTAAGTGAGTATGTACAGGAAAGTGAAACTGTTAGTCACTGAGTCATGTACAGGGTCAAAGTTTATACAAATGCATTTGGTTGCAAAGAGTTGAACATTACTATAACCCACTAGGCTCCTCTGTCCATAAGATTCTCCAGGCAAGAATATGAAGTGGGTTGCCATTTCCTTCTTCAAGGGATCTTCCTGATCCAGCTCCTGTATTGCATGTGGATTTGTTACTGCTGAGCTACAGGGGGAACAGGAGAGAGCATAGAGGAAATTCCAAGAAGATTCAATTCATTTTTAAAACACCCTTTAATTTTCTCAGATATTCAAATTCTTGACAGTTCATCTCAGTTTTTTTCTAAAGATCTCTGGAGATATCTCACTGAGATTTGAATTCATGGACACTATTGTATTTTAATCCTCAAATAATTCATGTAGCATAAATATTAGCCCTCTACCTCATCTTCTTGACTCCAACATTTGGACATCTGTCTTCAATAAGTTAACAGAGTAATCCTTTTAAAATGAAAATCTGATTATATATGAACCACTGGCTTCCAAGTCACTTATAGTCTATGTTTCTATACTCCAGTTAAACTGATAATATATATTTAGGGATGAGAACATGGACTTTAAATTTAAATAAGCTAACCAGGTAGGTGATTCTTATTTGTTCCAAATATTTAGGACTACCAGGTACAGAACAAGTACATTTTTGGACATAAAAGTTTCTTATGATTTGAAGTCTGTCTTTTTTCCCCTTGACTTGTTAAATATTGTCTCAGCTGAGGCAACATTTTCCCTCAAGTGCAACTACATTTCTCGACAGTTCAGTGTAAGCCAGATGCAGATTGTGCATTAGTTTATATAATGTATCATTTCATCCTCAAAATAACATTAAAATAAAATTATTGTTATTATATCTATTTCATAACTGGAGAAACTCAGCAACATAGGGTTTGAGAAACTTGATCAAGCTCATACAGATGTCTAAATTTAAGCCTTCAATGACTGGCCAAAAGAATAACACTTTGAGTTATCAGACTTGTGATATCAGCAAGTTGCACTTAAAGTATTGATACTTTCCAGAGGCCCAGTGGTGCGTAAGTGCTAAGTCACTTCAGTCATGTCTGACTCTTTGCGATACTATGAACTGTAGCCCATCAGGCTCCTCTGTCCATGGGATTCTCCAGGCATGAATACTGGAGTGGTTGTCCATGTCCTTCTCCAGGTGATCTTCCCAATCCAGGGATCAAACCCACGTCTCCTACATCTCCTTCATTTGCAAGCGAATTCTTAACCACTAGCACCACCCGGGAAACTCCAGAACCCTGGTGGTAGGATATGTTATTAATAATATTTCCATCATTAAAATTTTCATATGATTAATATATAATTATAATAGTTTTTTAAAGTCAGAACCATGCATGTCTTGTAGAGAAAATGAAATTCAACATTTGTATTGACAACGTGAAGAAAGGACTCACTGTAACACAGGAAAATGCCAATTATCAACAGTGATAAGAAAAAAAAGTGCATTATGCTAAAACCCTTGGTTAAAATGTTTTAAGAAGTCTAAATAAAATTGAAGGACAGGTTAATTAAACTGTAAAATGTTAAAAAAAAATTTGGTTTTCTCCATATTTCATGACTAAAATTTTCTTCACTAATTGAAAAACATGTAAATATTTTGGAGTATATTTTTGAAGGCTTGTTCCACTTGCTGGTTCCTAGAGTGTAAATGAAAGGGTTTAATACAGGGCAACTGAAGTATAAATAACAGATATACCTTTGGACAGAGTCACCCTTTCCTTTGCAGATGGCTTCATGTAAGTAAAGATACAGCTACCATAAGTAAGGGAGACTACAATCATATGGAAGAACATGTGGGGAAAGCTTTTGTTCTTTTCTGAGCAGATGGAATGCTTAGAATGGTCTTGATAATATATGTATAGGAAAGCATCACTAACAATAATGTAATCATGAGTTTCCAACAGCTGAGCCATATGAAATCAATTCTAGGATATGAGTTGTCTGTGTAAGAAATCTGCAGCACAGGGGAAGTGTCACATACAAAATAATCAATTACTCTGGAAGCACAGAATTCCAGTTTCATTGCCAAGAGCACTGGTGGAAAAGTAACCAGAAAGCCCACTGCCCATGAACTGAGTACAAGTTGGTAGCACACTTTTTTGCTCATAATGATCAGGTAATGTAAGGCTTTGCAGATTGCTACATAACAATCAAAAGACATGGCAGCTAGTAGGTAAAATTCTGTAAGGCATAATAACAGAAAAAAGAATAGCTGAGATGCACAACCATTGTAGGAAATGAATTTGTTTTTAGTCACGATGGCTATCAGGAATCTGGGAATACAGGTTGTTGTTAATGAAACTTCCAAGAGGGAGAGATTTTGGAGGAAAAAATACCTGGGAGTCTTGAGCCGGGATCCAGCAAGATAAGAAAGATGATGGATAAGTTTCTCATCACACTCAACATGTAGTTTAGGAAGAGAAACATTAAAAATCACAATTTGCAATTGTGGTTCATCAGTCAGTCCCAGGAGAATGAATTCTATCTCTCTTGACTGGTTCTTCATTTCAAATTTAAGATCATGGCATCTGGTCCCATCACTTCATGGCAAATAGGTGGGGAAACAGTGAAAACAGTGTCAGACTTTGTTTTTGGGGGCTCCAAAATCACTGCAGATGGTGACTGCAGCCATGAAATTAAAAGACACTTAACTTGGAAGTTAAGTTATGACCAACCTAGATAGCATATTCAAAAGCAGAGACATTACTTTGCCAACAAAGGTTCCTCTAGTCAAGGCTATGGTTTTTCCAGTGGTCATGTATGGATGTGAGAGTTGGACTGTGAAGAAAGCTGAGCGCTGAAGAATTGATGCTTTTGAACTGTGGCGTTGGAGAAGACTCTTGAGAGTCCCTTGGACTGCAAGGAGATCCAAATAGTCCATTCTGAAGGAGATCAGCCCTGGGATTTCTTTGGAAGGAATGATTCTAAAGCTGAAACTCCAGTACTTTGGCCACCTCATGCAAAGGGTTGACTCATTGGAAAAGACTTTCATGCTGGGTGGGATTTGGGGGGCAGGAGGAGAAGGGGACGACAGAGGATGAGATGGCTGGGTGGCATCACTGACTCAATGGACGTGAGTCTGAGTGAACTCAGGGAGTTGGTGATGGACAGGGAGGCCTGGCGTGCTGCGATTATGGGATCACAAAGAGTGAACATGACTGAGCGACTGAACTGAACTGAACTGAAAAAATACTTAGGAAAACAATTCTTAAAGAAGCAGATGTAACAGTACTTTTTAAAAGACTGCAAACATAGAAAAAATATTCAGAAATGTAAATAAGTTTAATAGTTTGATCCACTGTGCCAAGACATAAAAGTGAAAGTGAAGTCTCAGTGGTGTCCAACTCTCTGCGATCCTATGGACTGTAGCCTACCAGGCTTCTCCGTCCGTGGGGTTTTCAGGCAAGAGTACCGGATTGGGTTGCCTTTTCCTTCTCCAGGGGATCTTCCCAACCCAGGGTTCAAACCCAGGTATCCTACATTGCAGGCAGACTCTTTACCCTCTGAGCCACCAGGGAAGCCCCATATAACTATTACTCAAAATGAATTTTCTATAAATGTTTCACAAATTAATAACAAATTTCTTATAGTGTGTTGAAAATTACACCAGCTTCAATTGGCAATATTTATTTGTGAAAAAATTCTTAGCTCATCAAAAGAATTTTTAAAGATATGGAATATATAGTAAATATAATAGTTAAATATTTTCCCTATCATGGAGATATTCTAACAAAACCCATTAATTATTTTGTACCAATATGATGTTTTCTTATTTTTTTCTTCTATCATTTAACTTAATTTGGGGGGGAAGGGACTTCAAATGTACCAGTCTTCTTACAGTCAGTTGTATTTAATCAGAAAGTATGGAAAATTACATCCACATAAAAATGAAAAAAAAATGTGACAGTTCAAGAGTCAATGAAAAATATCTGACTAGTACTTGCAAAATGATTTTCATTTATGGCTTAGATATATATTCCAAATTTTACATCACTTACCATATCCAGATTATATTATTATAATTCTCCATACAGGAATATGATAGAAATGAGTCAAAAAAATGATATTCTCCTTCTTATAACATAAAATGTTTAATTATTTCAAGTGTAAATTTAGTTTCAATGCTTCTTTAATGAAGGATTCAAAAAAGAAATACAATCTGGGAATTATATGCATCTGCTAATGTTTTCCACTAGCAGTCACACACATAAAAGTTAGAGAACATAGATGTTACAGATAATTGGAATCCTCTTTCATGCCAGATAAATTTCATTTTCCTGTTGTTTAGAAAATATATATAAATAGAAAAAGTACTCTATAAAAATTCTAAATAAAAGTGTTATACTCTTTTGCTGTCTCGTACTGTCTTATGGACTCTGTGAGAGAGGGAGAGGGTGGGAAGATTAGGGAGAATGGCATTGAAACATGTAAAATATCATGTATGAAACGAGTTGCCAGTCCAGGTTCGATGCACGATACTGGATGCTTGGGGCTGGTACACTGGGACGACCCAGAGGGATGGAATGGGGAGGGAGGAGGGAGGAGGGTTCAGGATGGGGAACACATGTATACCTGTGGCGGATTCATTTTGATATTTGGCAAAACTAATACAATTATGTAAAGTTTAAAAATAAAATAAAATTTAAAAAAAAGAAAGCAAAAAAAAAAAAAAAAAGATAGATGTAAGCAGTAGACACAGTCTGTTTTTCTAATTATGTCACCAAAATGAAAAATGCATTTTCTTTTTAACTCTACAACATTTAAAGAAACTATGATAAAGGAATCCTCAATAAATCCCACATGTTGAAAATGTGTTGAATGGAATATATTCTCCTAGCTTAATGAAAAAAAATATAAATTAATGTTAAAAATAGACAACAATAAACTCTGTTGTTGTTCAGTCAAAAAAAAAAGTGTTATAGTTTAACTGAAAAGATATTTTAGGAAATCTCTCAAATGAAAGGAACCTAAAATTTGCAGCAAAGAATTATTGCTTCAAACTGTACACTAAAAAAAGCCACAGTTTTATCATTTCACTCATAAGAGGCACAAGGGGATTCATTGAAATAAAAAGAGAAACAAAAAAGAAACACCTTCTGGAGAATGCTACCAGAAAGGATATACATACCAATTAAATTTTAAAAAAGAAAAAGGAAAGGTTAAAAGAGAAGAAACAGAAAACAAAGGAAGAATGAAAGAAAACCACTGTGAGTTGCTTTAACTACAAAAATGAAGAGACATTTCTCATAAGAGAATTATGATTTAAACTTAAAATATTTAATGCCAACAAGAATTTCAGATACTCAACTACCATAGGACAATATGACCAGTTCTACTGGTGAGAAAATTTACCCCAAACATGAACTTCTCTCCTGTTTTTGTTAGGCAATATGTTAGAATTTCAATAACTTGATTGTGACCCACCCCTATCCCCCCAAATTTGGGGACAGTACTTAAATGTTTTCCTATTTACTTTATTTTTAAAAAATATAAAACATAAAGAAAAATACGCAACAAATATACAATAGGATCTTTTATTCCCAAGCCACTGATGCTCCATTTGCTACTTAATATGGTTATGTGGATTTACAACAACAAAAAATAATATTTTACTGGGTAAACATGATAAAACCATTATTACCAGAATGTAAGCAATGGTACGTTATTAACTTCAAATTCTCAAATATTATTCAAACATCACCAATTGTCTAAAAATTTCCCAGTATAGAAAAAAGAATATAGTTTAATATGGCATGTTTCATTTGATTCTCATAGTATTTTAGTTTCCTTTTATTAATATTTGGAATAGTTCTCTAATTTTTCCTTCACTTTTGAGAATGTTGACTGAAATTATTTTCCAGTATTTATATATTATGTCCCTTGATTTTGGCTAAAGCTTCCTCAGGATTATGTTTAATTTATTGACCTTTGGCTGGACTACCACAGCAGTGATGATGACTTTCTCATCAAGTCCTATCCGATATGCTATTTCATAATGGATGTAAACGGGCTGGCTCTTTTTTCCTCTCTCCCTTTTTTTGAATAACTAGGATGTTCAGAAGTAAATGCATTTACTGTGAAGATTAGAAAGTGTGCATGATCAGGGAAAGGCACAGTCTCAGAAGAGAACTGAAACCTTAAGTTTATACTCAGGCTGACAATTGGCATAGAGGATGCCTACCATAATCAAAACATGAAAGTAAACTAGAAAACAGTAACAAAAAATGGCAGCCCTTGGCAAGAGGAAGAATCTGAATCCCAGAGTTAGCACATTATTCAATTTAAATGGCCAGTGATCCTCAAACACAAAATGTAAGAGAAACAGGAAACATATGGTCCATTCAAAAGAAATCAAAAGAAACTGGGCTGAAAAAGGCTTAATGGAAGATCTAATTATAGAATTGAAAACTGCAATAGCTAAACTGTTAACAAATATATTACTCTTATAGAAATACAAAAAAAAAAAAAAACAAACTTGTTTTATTCTTTTGTGTGTGCTAAATCGCTTCAGTCATGTCCAACTCTTTGCAACCCCATGGACTGTAGCTTGCCGGGCTCCTCTGTCCATGGTGATTCTTTAGACAAGAATAGTGGAGTGTATTGCCACACCCTCCTCCAGGCAATCTTCCCAACATAGGCATCGAGCCTGTCTCTTATGTCTCGTGCACTGGCAGGCGTGTTCGTCACCACTAGAGCCACTTAGGAAGTAAATGATGAATACGGAGTACTGCATCCAAGCTCAAAAGTATATAATTGTCTTAAAAGTACATGAAATATTTACAAAATTGAATGTCAACTTAGCCTAAAGGAAATTACAAAACATTCCACAGGATTAAATTCTTGGAAATATGATTTCTAATTATAATGGAATTAAGTAAGAATCAGTGACAGACAGAAGACTAGAAAGTCACCAAATGTTTGAAAATTAAGTAATATACTTCTACATAGTCAGTTGCTCACAAGACGAATCAGTAAGGCCTTAGAGAAAATTTTGAACTACTTGGAAAGGAAATATATCAAAATTTGTTAAATACACAAATTTTAGTTAAATGTACATTATGCAAAACTGGCATAAACAAATGTATGCTTTAGAAGAGACAAAAACTATTAATCATTTATTTATTTCAGTGATGTTCAGTATGGTAGCCACTAGCCACCTACAGCTTTAAGTACTTGAAAGGTAACCATTATGAATTTAATGTTCATTATTTTAAATTTAAAGGTATATACACACATACAGCTATCAGTTTAGTTCAGTTCAGTCGCTCAGTCCTGTCCGACTCTTTGTGACCCCATGAATCGCAGTAGCCAGGCATCCCTGTCCATCACCAACTCCAAGAGATCACTCAAACTCATGACCATGGAGTCAGTGATGCTATCCAGCCATCTCATCCTCTGTCTTCCCCTTCTCCTCCTGCCCCCAATCCCTCCCAGAATCAGAGTCTTTTCCAATGAGTCAGCCCTTCACAAGAGGTGGCCAAAGTACTGAAGTTTCAGCTTTAGCATCATTCCTTCCAAAGAAATCCCAGGGCTGATCTCCTTCAGAATGGCCTGGTTGGATCTCCTTGCAGTCCAAGGGACTCTCAAGAGTCTTCTGCAACACCACAGTTCAAAAGCATCAATTCTTCGGTGCTCAGCTTTCTTCACAGTCCAACTCTCACATCCATACATGACCACTGGAAAAAGCATAGCCTTGAAGAGATGGACCTTTGTTGGCAAAGTAATGTTTCTGCTTTTGAATATGCTATCTAGGTTGGTCATAACTTTCCTTCCAAGGAGTCAGTTCAGTTTAGTCGCTCAATCGTATCCAACTCTCTGCCACCCCATGAATCGCAGCACGCCAGGCCTCCCTGTCCATCACCAACTCCTGGAGTTCACTCAAACTCACATCCATTGAGTCAGTGATGCCATCCAGCTATCTCATCCTCTGTCGTCCCCTTCTCCTCCTGCCTCCAATCTCTCCCAGCATCAGAGTCTATTCCAATGAGTCAACACTTTGCATGAGGTGGCCAAAGTACTGGAGTTTCACCTTTAGCATCATTCCTTCCAAAGAAATCCCAGGGCTGATCTCCTTCAGAATGGACTGGGTGGATTTCCTTGCAGTCCAAGTGACTCTCAAGAGTCTTCTCCAACACCACAGTTGAAAAGCATCAATTCTTAGGCACTCAGCTTTCTTCACAGTCCAACTCTCGCATCCATTCATGACCACTTGAAAAACTATAGCCTTGAAGAGATGGACCTTTGTTGGCAAAGTAATGTCTCTGCTTTTCAATATGCTATTTAGGTTGGTTATAAATTTTTTTCCAAGGAGTAAATATCTTTTAATTTCATGGCTGCAATCACCATCTGCAGTGATTTTGGAGCCCATAAAAATAAAGTCTGACACTGTTTCCACTGTTTTCCCATCTATTTGCCATGAAGTGATGGGACCAGATGCCATGATCTTAGTTTTCTGAATGTTGAGCTTTAAGCCAACTTTTCACTCTCCTCTTTCACTTTCATCAAGAGGCTTTTTAGTTCTTCTTCATTTTCTGCCATAAGTGTGGTGTCATCTGCATATCTGAGGTTATTTATATTTCTCCCGGCAATCTTGATTCCAGCTTGGGTTTCTTCTAGCCCAGCATTTCTCATGATGTACTCTGCATATAAGTTAAATAAGCAGGGTGACAATATACAGCCTTGACGTACTCCTTTTCCTATTTGGAACCAGTCTGTTGTTCCATGTTCAGTTCTAACTGTTGCTTCCTGACCTGTATATAGGTTTCTCAAGAGGCAGGTAAGGTGGTCCAGTACTCCTATTTCTTTCAGAATTTCCCACAGTTTATTGTGATCCACACAGTCAAAGGCTTTGGCATAGTCACGAAAGCAGAAATAGAAGTTTTTCTGGAACTCTCTTGCTTTTTCCATGATCCAGCGGATGCTTGCAATTTGATCTCTGGTTCCTCTGCCTTTTCTAAAAGCAGCTTGAGCATCTGGAAGTTCACAGTTCATGTATTGCTGAAGCCTGACTTGGAGAATTCTGAGCATTACTTTACTGGCCTGTGAGTGAGTGCAATTGTGCAGTAGTTTGAGCATTTTTTTTGGCATTGCCTTTCTTTGGGATTGAAATGAAAACTGATCTTTTCCAGTCCTGTGGTCACTGCTGAGTTTTCCAAATGTGCTGACATGAGTGCAGCACTTTCACAGGATCATCTTTCAGGATTTGAAATAGCTCAACTGGAATTCCATCACCTCCACTAGCTTTGTTCATAGTGATGCTTTCTAAGGCCCACTTGACTTCACATTCCAGGATGTCTGGCTCTAGGTGAGTGACCACACCATCATGATTATCTTGGTCGTGAAGATCTTTTTTATACAGTTCTCTCTGTTTATTCTTGCCATCTCTTCTTAATATCTTCTGCTTCTGTTAGGTCCATACCATTTCTGCCCTTTATCGAGCCCATCTTTGCATGAGATGTTCCCCTAGTATCACTAATTTTCTTGGAGAGATCTCTAGTCTTTCCCCTTCTGTTGTTTTCCTCTATTTCTTTGCATGATCACTGAGGAAGTCTTTCTTATCTCTCCTTGCTATTCTTTGGAACTCTGCATTCAGATGCTTATATCTTTCCTTTTCTCCTTTGCTTTTTGCTTCTCTTCTTTTCACAGACTTTTGTAAGGCCTCCTCAGACAGCCATTTTGCTTTTTTGCATTTCTTTTCCATTGGGAAGGTCTTGATCCCTGTCTCCTGTACAATGTCATGAACCTCCATCCATAGTTCATCGGGCACTCTGTCTATGAGATCTAGTCCCTTAATTCTATTTCTCATTTCCACTTGTATAATCATAAGGGATTTGATTTAGGCTATCATTATTGGATAGTGTGGATCTATGTAATCTTCAGTTCAGTAGAGTTCAGTCACTCAGTCCTGTCTGACTCTTTGCGACCCCATGAATCACAGCATCTCAGACCTCCCTGTCCATCACCAACTCCTGGAGTTTAATGAAACTCACGTCCGTCGAGTCAGTGATGCCATCCAGCCATCTCATCCTCTGTAGTCTCCTTCTCCTCCTGACCCAATCCCTCCCAGCATCAGAGTCTATTCCAATGAGTCAATTCTTCACATGAGGTGGCCAAAGTACTGGAATTTCAGCTTTAGCATCATTCCTTCCAAAGAACACCCAGGGCTGATCTCCTTTAGAATGGACTGGTTGGAACTCCTTTCAGTCTAAGGGACTCTCAAGAGTCTTCTCCAACACGATAGTGCAAAAGCATCAATTCTTCGGCACTCAGCTTTCTTCACAGTCCAACTCTCTCATCCATACACGACCATTGGAAAAACCATAGCCTTGATTAGACAGACCTTTCTTGGCAAAGTAATGTCTCTGCTTTTCAATATGCTACCTAAGTTGGTCATAACTTTTCTTCCAAGGAGTAAGCGTCTTTTAATTTCATGGCTGCAGTCACCATCTGCAGTTTGACAAAAAATAAAATTTGACACTGTTTCCACTGTTTCCCCATCTATTTGCCATGAAGTGATGGGACTAGATGCCATGATCTTAGTTTTCTGAATATTGAGCTTTAATTCAATTTTTTTTCTCTCCTCTTTCACTTTCATCAAGAGACTTTTTAGTTCCTCTTCACTTTCTGCCATAAGTGTGGTGTCATCTCCATATCTGAGGTTATTTATATTTCTCCTGGCAATCTTGATTCTAGCTTGTGCTTCTTCAAGCCCAACGTTTCTCATGATGTACTCTGCCTATAAGTTAAATAAGCAGGGTATGATATACAGCCTTGATGTACTCCTTTTCCTATTTGAAACCAGTCTGTTGTTCCATGTCCAGTTCTAACTGTTGCATATGTAATCTTATCAATAGTCTAAAAAAAAAAAAAGCAGCTATCTCCAGACAGATTATTCAGAAATAATTTAACTTCAAAATAAATTGAATTTTTGGGGGGATATAGTTAGTGAATATCAACAAGAATTATAGTCATGCAACCACCACTTTAAACAACATACCAAATGTTCACATCACTCTATGAAAAGTTCCCTTAAAACACTTTTGTAATCAATTACTTCTCACCCTCAGCCTATAACACTACTCGTCAGATTTTGGTCGCTAATTTTTAGTGTTTTCTAGAGTTATGAAGAGATTCCCCTATGGCTCAGTAATAAAGAATCGACCTGCAATGCAGGGGACACTAGATCCATCCCTCAGTTGGGAAGATCCCCTGAAGGAGGGTATGGCAATCCACTCCAGTATTCTTGCCTGGAGAATCCCATGGACAGAGAAACCTGGAGGGCTACAGCCCAGAGGGTCACAAAGAGTCAGAAACCATTGAAGCGACTGAGCACACATGCATACAGAATTATAAAAATGGAATCACAGTATACATAGATATTGTATCTGGCTTCTTATACTAAGCATAATATTTCTAATATTCAGTTGTGCTTTTTAATATATCATTAGTCTATTCTTTTGACATGTATACTACCATTTGCTGAACCTTTCACCAGCTGACAGACATTGAATTTTCTCCAGGAATGGGCAGTAACACAATGCATTTCATAGATAAATTTAGTTCATTTGAAAGATCAAAAAATAATTTCATCAAAATCCACTCCAAGTTCCTCATATTGTAAATATATTAATATATGATCCTTAATTATTACTTACAAATGTCATGTATACACCACTCGGTGCCAGATTGTAAAATGGTTTGCAATAAAGTGTAAAATTGCTTCTGTTGCTAATTGGAAGCCGATGACATCTTGTGTTGGTGTAAGCCAGCTTGGGATTTTTTAAATTTTTTAATTTTTATTTATTTATTTTTTTTTTACTTTACAATATTGTATTGGTAAAAAGAATACATTTGAATCAGCTTGGGATTTTTGAACGTCATGCCAGGACAGAGAACTGCTGATATCCTTGTTAGATATTTCATTAATTTCCCTAAATCACTTGGCTACTCCTTTGGGTTACTTTCGCTTCAACTTTTGTTTAAAGTAAATTACAGTGTTGTCTTTCATTGTCAGTAATTAGTTGTTTTGGAATTCCTATCCCCAGAGAAGAGATTTTTTTTCTGTGTTTTACTTCAATAGATCCTTTGAGAGTGTAGTAAGTAAAAAATGATAAAATGATGGAATATTACAAGTGGACAGAAAGAAATGTGGAATCTCTTCTTGAAACAGTTATTTATCTCTGATTAGATGATGTCCCAAGATTTTTGTCACTTGTCCTCCTTTATTTTATTTTAGTTCAATTTACTTTGAGGAATAACTATTTTGAAGTTATGAATGACAGCAAATGTAAGAACAAAATTTCATATAATGCAGCTTATCTGGATCAGACGATGGAAGTCTATTAAAGTTATTGATACCTGAGTTCTGAATTGCAAAGTGGGTATGAACTTAAGAGAATGTAGCAAATCTTTACAGAAACACAGTATGTACACATTTTTTCTTTACACAAAAATCACCTAGATAATCAACATCCAGGTTAGATAATAAACTATTATTGTAAGAGCATAAACTCATTATTAGTTATGTTAGCATTAATCTCTTCTATGCACTCATAAGGGAATAATAGATACAAGAGATCCAAGAAGGTAAGTCAACTATAATTTTAACAAGTTCAGAATCAGAAATTAATTCAAATGTACAGTGAATCAAATTTAGGGAGTTAAACTTGACTACAGAATTCTTATGTTAATACAGTGTACTAATGCATATATATGGAATTTAGAAAGATGGTAATGATAACCCTGTATGTGAGACAGCAAGAGACACAGATGTATAGAACAGTCTTTTGGACTCTGTGGGGTGGGGGGATGATTTGTTAGAATGGCATTGAAACATGTATACTATTATATAAGAAATGAATCGCCATTCCAGGTTCGATGCAGGATATAGGATGCTTGGGGCTGGTGCAGTGGGATGACCCAGAGGGAGGTGGTGGTATGGGGAGGGAGGTGGGAGTGGGGTTCAGGATTGGGAACACGTGTACACCCGTGGCGGATTCATATTGATGTATGGCAAAACCAATACAATATTGTAAAAGTAAAAAAAAAAAAAATTAATGATAAAATCATTTATGTTTTATATATTCATAGTTGATGTATTGTATTTTATTCAGTTACATGCAAATTTCACTTCCTTTGATTCTCTTTATTAATTAAATATTGCCTGAAAGTGAAAGTGAAGTCGCTCAGTCGTGTCCGACTTTTTGCCACCCCATGGACATCAGGCTCCTCCGTCCATGGGATTTTCAAGGCAAGAGTACTGGAGTGGGTTGCCTTTTCCTTCTCCAGGGAACTTTCTGACCCAGGGATTGAACCCAGGTCTCCCGCATTGTAGACAGACGCTTTACCATCTGAGCCACCAGGGGAAGTCTAAATATTGCCTAGGTAAAGAGATATGAAGAAATTACGGCAATTTTTTTCTGAGACTTGAGAAAATATAATTCTAGAACAGTCAAACCCACATGGTAAGAGAAGTTCTATGACTAAATCCTAAAATATAGATTTTCAAATCAGAGATAGAGCAACTATAGGTGTCATAGCAAGGACAAAAATATATTTTGGTAATTAAAGCTTACAACCACCTGGTAGTTGAAGACCACAAGTCTTCCATTGCCATTAAAGACATTAAGGCTCTTTACTAATATCTGCTTTGGAAAATCACCTTAAGAACTAAAATCTTATTTTATTTTTTCAAACAGTAAAAAAGTAATAAACAGAAAAGATAGGAATATTAGCAAGACAAATGCAAAAGAATAAAGTCAGCAAAGTATGCTTGAGTAACTCATTTCTCTTAAAAGTCTACATGGAACTCTATTTAATGTTATGTGGCAGCTTGGATGGGAGTTTGGGGGAGAACTGATACATATATCTGTCTGACTGAGTCCCTTCACTGTTCTCCTGAATCTATCACAACATTGTTAATTGGCTATACTTCAATACAAAAAGAAAAAAAAAGAGAGAGAGAGAGAGAATAACAACCAGGAAAAATATTTGTTTCTAAATGCTCAGGAAAAAAAAAAAAAAAAGAAAGAAAGGAAGAAAGAAAGAAAGCCAAGTCCACAGGCAATGCATATATTGAAGGACTGATAGGATTAACATAAAGGTGTCAGTACAACATGGAAGTAAGTAAAATTCTTATATGTAGAAAGTATAGGAATAATATAATCTGGAGTAGTCAACAGTTTTTAAAGAAACTGGAGGATGTAAAAAACATTGTGTCTGAACTTATACATATACATGTAAGAATACATTTAAAAGATGGAGGGAATTCCCTGGTGGTCCAGTAGTTAGAACTCCATGCTTCCACTTCCGCTGGCACCTTTTCCATTCTTTATCAGGAAACTAAGATCCCATGGGCTGTGTTGTGACTAAAAAAAAAAAAAAGAAAAGATTAATTGAAGTAAAGTGACAAAATATTTTTCCTTAAGATGTTTGTTTTTGTCATGTTTTCATTTGTTTATTTACCACATATAAGATATGCAGATGACACCACCCTTATGGCAGAAAGTGAAAAGGAACTAAAAAGCCTCTTGATGAAGGTGAAAGATGAGAGTGAAAACGTTGGCTTAAAACTTGACATTCAGAAAATGAAGATCATGGCATCTGATCCCATCACTTCATGGCAAATAGATGGGGAAACAGTGTCAGACTTTATTTTTTTGGGCTCCAAAATCACTGCAGATGGTGACTGCAGCCATGAAATTAAAAGATGCTTACTCCTTGGAAGGAACGTTATGTCCAACCTAGATAGCATATTGAAACAGAGACATTACTTTGCCAACAAAGATCCGTCTAGTCAAGGCTATGGTTTTTCCTGTGGTCATATACGGATGTGAGAGTTGGACTGTGAAGAAAGCTGAGTGCCGAAGAATTGATGCTTTTGAACTGTGGTGTTGCAGAAGACTCTTGAGAGTCCCTTGGACTGCAAGGAGATCCAACCAGTCCATTCTGAAGGAGATCAGCCCTGGGACTTCTTTGGAAGGACTGATGCTAAAGCTGAAACTCCAATACTTTGGCCACCTCATGCGAAGAGTTGACTCACTGGAAAAGACTCTGATGCTGGGAGGTATTGGGGGCAGGAGGAGAAGGGGACGACAGAGGATGAGATGGCTGGATGGCATCACTGACTCGATCCATGGACGTGAGTCTGAGTGAACTCCGGGAGTTGGTGATGGATGGGGAGGCCTGGCACGCTGTGATTCATGGGGTCTCAAAGAATCAGACACGACTGAGTGACTGAACTGAAACTGAACTGAACTAATAACAATTTTTGAGTATAGCAAAGCCAGTCAAGAAAATTGATAGCAATAATGGTATACTTTCAGTGCAAAGGAAATGCAAAAAAAAGAAAAACTGTAAGCAGGATCTTCAAGTACTAGAAATCAATACTGCTACAGTCATTGATCATCACAGGAATCATACTGTAACTCTAAAATCCGGTTTTGAAAAATCATCCTAATACTCATTCTACAAAGACAAACCAACTCAGTGCATTTGCACAGGTTAAATAAATATGAAAGGGAAATACATTTAAAATAACTGATATTCTTTTAATTAAATTATACATCCAGAATAGTGCCCACTTGGGAAAGATGACTATATATGCATATTAACACAAAAAATTCAAGTTCCAGGGGGAAAATTGTGAGGAATATTAGAATTAAGAGATCTAATGTATGAGAAAGAATTTAGAATTGACTATAGTATGTAATTATGTGTCATTGGCAATTTTTGAAGATACAACCTGTGAATAGCTAGAGACTATATACCGTTCTCTGCCTTAGGTTAATATATATGTGCATATATATGCTAATGAATATTTAGTTAAAATATATCTTCATTTTACACATATACATTTAGGTTAATTTATATACATTTAGGCTAATTTATAAATATTAAAGTTATATATTTACACATACAATGGTTAATACCTGTAAGTTAATTTATATTGCTCTATTCATATGTTTTAAGTTCAATTATTTTGTTTTTGTTTCATATGTAGATTTGACAAGGCTCACAGAGACTAAGGGCTTCTCTGGTGGCTCAGCTGGTAAAGAATCTGCTGGCAATATGGGGGACTTGGTTTTGATCGCTGGTTGGGAAGATTCCCTGGAGAAAGGAAAGGCTACCAACCCCAGCATTCTGGCCTGGAGAATTCCATGGACTGTATAGTCCATGGGGTTACAAAGAGTGACCTCAGACATGACTGAGCGACTCCCACTTTTCACAAGAGTAATGAGGAACCAGTCAAGGGAGATAGAATTCATTCTCTTGGGATTGACCCACAACTACAAATTGTGATTTTCCTGTATCTCTTTTTCAGTAACACATTGAGCCTGATGGGAAATATAATCATTATCCTCCTCACCCTGCTGGATATTCGCCTCAAAACTCCAATGCATTTCTTTCTTTGTAGTTTCTCATTTTTAGAAATCATATTCACAAGAGTATGTATTCCCAGATACCTGGTCATCATGGTGACTAAAGAAAAAACCATTTCATATAATTGTGCAGCTCAATTGTTCTTCTTCCTTTTATTGTGAGTTGCAGACTATTAGTTTCTGGCTGCCATGTCCTATGACTGCTATGTTGCCATCTGCAAACCGCTACATTACCCAGTCATCATGAACAGCAAAGTGTGTTATCAGCTTGTACTCAGATCTTGAGTAACTGGATTCCTAATTATCTTTCCTCCATTTATCATGGGACTCGAGCTGGATTTCTGTGCTTCCAAAGTAATTGATCACTTTATGTGTGAAATGTCTCCTATCCTGCAGATATCCTGCACAGATACACATGTTCTGAAATTGATGTCTTTTAGCTTAGCTATGGTAACACTTGGGGTCACATTGGTATCAGTGATTCTTTCTTACATTTACATCATTAAGACCATTCTGAAATTCCCTTCAGCACAGCCAAGAGCCAATGTTTTTTCCACCTGTACTTCCCACCTGACTGTTGTCTCTCTGACATATGGAAGCTGTATCTTTATGTATGCTAAACCATCTACAAGAGAACAGGTAACTGTATCCAAAGGTGTAGCTTTGTTGTACACTTCAGTTACCCCTTTACTAAATTCCTTCATTTACACACTAAGGAACCAATAGGTGAAAGAAGTCTTCTGGGACAGGTTACAAAAGATCCTGCTTTGCTCAAAAAAACAGTTATTTAAAGGCCACAAGGCATAATATTATCACAACAAAAACAAAAATATGTTTCATGCATTTGTTCTGGTCACGTTTTCCTACTTCAATACTTATTTCATAGAGGACATTCTTGTCAAGAATCTTATAGCTCAGCTTCACTCTTATACTTTATTCTTTCTAAGGAAAACATTCCATCCTGCTATAATAATTTACTCTCTCAAGTCTGTAATTTAAGTGTTAAATATCATCTCCTTATGGCTTATCAGTATCTAGAAATCATGACTGAGTAAAATATGCTTTGCGTAAGTGTGAGGCTCTGAGAGTGGCTCAGACGGTAAAGAACCTGCCTGCAATGCAGGAGATGCAGGTTTGATCCCTGGGTTGGTAAGATCTCCTGGAGAAGGCTTCTGGTCCCATCACTTCATGGGAAGTAGATGGGGAAACAGTGGAAACAGTGTCAGACTTTATTTTTTTGGGCTCCACAATCACGGCAGATGGTGACTGCTGCCATGAAATTAAAAGACGCTTACTCCTTGGAGGGAAGTTATGTCCAACCTAGATAGCATATTGAAAAGCAGAGACATTACTTTGCCAACAAAGGTCCGTCTAGTCAAGACTATGGTTTTTCCAATGGTCATGTATGGATGTGAGAGTTGGACTGGGAAGAAAGCTGAGCCCTGAAGAATTGATGCTTTTGAACTGTGGTGTTGGAGAAGACTCTTGAGAGTCCCTTGGACTGCAAGGAGGTCCAACCAGTCCATTCTGAAGGAGATCAGCCCTGGGATTTCTTTGGAAGGAATGATGCTAAAGCTGAAGCTCCAGTACTTTGGCCACGTCATGCGAAGAGTTGACTCATTGGAAAAGATTCTGATGCTGGGAGGGATTGGGGGCAGGAGGAGAAGGGGACGACAGAGGATGAGATGGCTGGATGGCATCACCGACTCGATGGACGTGAGTTTGAATGATCTCCGGGAGTTGGTGATGGACAGGGAGGCCTGGCGTGCTGCGATTTATGGGGTTGCAAAGAGTGGGACACGATTGAGCGACTGAACTGAACTGAACTGGAGAAGGAATGGCTACCCATTCAGATATTCTTGCCTGGGAAATACCATGGACAGGGGAGCCTAGCAGGCTTATAGTCCTTGGGGTCACAAAGAGTCAGACATCACTGAGCGACTAACACTACCCCACCTTTTTTTCCTGTTTATGTGTATCTTGCTGTGTGTAATTTATTTTATATTTATTTATTTATTTATTATTTTTTAACTTTCAATATCATATTGGTTTAATTAAAGACATGTTTATCGTGTGTCTATCTTATTCCCAGTATTGTGAGGGCCTCATTCCTTACTTTAAGAAGTTTGCATTATATAAAACAAAAGAAATCAAAACGGTTCTGTATTGCTATCCAGTATATAACTAGTGTTGCAACAACTATTGACAAAAGTATTAAGGGACATATTGGGTAGCTTCTGACTAATCTTGGAGTTTAGGAAGGGATTTCAGGAGACAGTGAAAATTATGCTAATTATGCTGTCCCTAAACATATATAGAAGGACAGTATACTGAGACAGAAGTATATGCAAATACCAGAGAAGTGTTAGAGAACCACATGCATTTAGAGAATTATTACATGCAATGCTTAGACCAGGATTTTGAGACATTCACCCTGTTCAATAAAGGCTTAAGCACATACACCACATGGAACACTGCACAGAGTATTTTTATGCCTCTAATTCTCTACATGTAAGGTAGTAGTAATGTATCCAACATCTCACGGTTCAGTAAATATATAGTATTAGAAATACCTAGCACTCAATAAAAGAAAAGGATTTTTCTTAAACAATTCAAAAAAAAAAAAAAAAACACCCACAATATTGTAAGGCAATCATCCTCCAATTAAAAATAAATTTAATAAAACTGTTTAAGCTATTACTTGTATGTTTTTAAAAAATGGTAGTAACAACATGAAGGGTCTTGTTTGCTGGAATAGTCTTCTGGACTGAAAGTTGATATAACAATTAATTTAAAATGGTTGTATATAAGAACCACTTAGATAGTCTTATAATATGATTTCAAGGTTTTATTCCTAGTAAGTCCAAGGCATTATGTATAGGAAACCATCCATACAACCTCAATTAATATACACTCAGGACATTTTGAGGTGCTTTTCATTAACTGATATTTCCACAAAAAAAAAAAAAAAAAAGAGAAAGAATCATCTAAATTACATGTAAGATGTAAACTTTAATATTGAAATTTCTTGCTTTGGGGAAGTTACTCTTGAAAATGATGTTGTATATGACTAATATTAAGGTAAAAGGAGCAAGTGAGGGAAATATTTCTCTTAACTCTGGAAAAGTTTTGAAGTTTAGTATATAAATATGACAGTGGCTCTACAACACAGTCAGAGATACTTAGGGAAAAAACAATGAGAAATTTTATTAAAGTTATTATTTGAGGGGTAATGGTGCAGGGGGAATATAAATCCTCCTTGTTCATTCCCCATTTCCACACTCAGACAATATATATTGAATAAATTTAAGGAAGCATTTTGTAATCATCTCATAAAGTGTTAATCACACAGAAATTATGAAAAAAAGGCATATTTATCCATGAAGGATCAGATTTCTCAATTGAATGAAGATGAATTAACTGAAAGATATTTTAGATGTTTTATTGTAATAATTCCTATTTTCTATGTTCCTCCCTAAGTAGATACGGAGTTTGCCTTTGGTCTAATTGTTAAAAAATATTGTTAATAGTTAATTAAGTCATCCAATTATAATGTAGGGAAATGATATATTACCATGTTTTCCGTCACCCACAACTCCTCTTTCTAGCAAGCCACTACTCCACTCAGAAGTTATGGTTTTATGTGGTCTTATTTTAGTGTGTGTGACCTGTTAGTAAATTTCCTCTCAAAAAGCCAAAGCAAGGAAAATAATATTTTATTTTATATGTTTGGGAGTACTGTCATAGGTTTTAACCAGAAGCTAAATTATAACTGTTTACTCTATTGCTTCTTAATATTGTGCTGAGAATCAGAGCTGTCTTATCCCCAGATATTGGAAGTTTCTCTCCAAAAGACAGAACCTTCACTGTTGAGACTGTAACATGGGAAAGTTGACATTCTCATATCTCACACCCCAGAATTTCCTCCACCCACTTTCCCAATAACCCAATCAAAGAGTTTTTTTTAGTTAAATCATATCAGTGAACTACATTGTCAGTTCATCCTAAAGTTGACTCCTTACTTTACATTTTCCACCAGACCTCTTATGAGGATTTTCACATGGAAAAGTTGAAGTGTGAGATATCAGATCAATCGTAGCTTTGACCTGATCATATCACTCTACAGTTACAGTAATTTTTAGAATTAAACTTAGCTTTTCAGACGAATAAAAAAGAAATAGACAATTAAGATTACCGTTAAAGTGAGATATATCAAGATATACAAGTTGAAGAATAAAAATCTATTTTTCATCTCAATAGACACAGAAAAAGTTTTTCCACATATTCTCTAGATCCATCCATGTTGCTGCAAATGGCAGAATATCACTATTTTTTCATGGTTGCATAATACACCATTTGTAGCAACATTGAATGGACTAGAGATTATTATACTTAGTGAAATAGGTCAGATAAAGATAAAATTGTATGATATCACTTATGTGGGGAATCTAAAAATCAAATTATACAAAGTACATAGCAAAACACAGATATAGAAAACAAACTACTGGTTATCAATAGGGGGCAAGAAGAGGGTAGTGGCAAGACATGATTATGTTATGGATATTAAGAGATACAAACTGCTATGCATAAAATACATAGGCAGCAAGGATATTTTGTACATCAAAGAGTTTTATAGCTATCTTGTAACATCTTTTAAAGAACTATAATTTGTAAAAACTAAATTATCATACTGTATACAATGGAGTAATATAATATTGTAAATCATTGTATTTCAATATAAATATTTTCACTTTTTAGTTAAGACAATTCTTTCATTTCCTTACAGAAAAAAAAAAATTGACCCTCCAATATTAATTTTGTTATACTGTCATGATTATGCCCCTGGGTCAAAAGAGCATAGAGAAAGAAAAGGTGAAAAAGAGACACAGAAACAGAGAGGGAGACAGAAGAAAAAGAGAGAGAGATTGGACTGGAGGACCAGATGAGAGAGATTAGATTTTAGCCAGATGAAATTCTATTTTTCTGATAATTTCTTAATCAGCTTCATCTTTATACAGACTTCATTATCTGAGGGCCTGCGTTGTATCTTTATATGCATAAATATAGCTTCTCTTGATCTTTATTATATAAATATTTTATCATATATATGGATTTATTTTATCTCTGAGAAAAGTCACCCCATTAATCTCAATTACTTTCCTTGGACCATGTAGACAATTTGTGATATAAGACTCCATTACCAGGACAACAAACTTACCTTCATTTTTATTATTATCATTGATTTCATCATTAACATTACCACATTTCTAAAATATTCAAGTGTATGTATAAAATAAATTTAAATTTCATACTGACAAACAGAAATGTCTATATATTTTTCCAGTTTTTAATGTATCATTAAAAAAGAAAAAAAATATTTGTTATAGACAGCACTATATTCTAACTTTATATTCAACTCCTTTACCCTACTGTGTAGGATACAAAGGATAGATAACTGAAAAGTTTATTTTGAAGATTCAGAATCAAACATACCCATTGAAAACTGCCAGCGACTAATGTGTGGTGAAATGAGATATTTTCCAGATGAGATAAAACTCTAGGTATGAGATGAAAAATTATGGGGCTCTAATATATAACCTTGTGTTGTTGGAAGAGGGTGTTTGCTATGACCAGTGCTTTCTCTTGGCAAAATTCTATTAGCCTTTGCCCTGCTTCATTCCGTACTCCAAGGCCAAGTTTGCCTTGGATAATTCTGTCGTTTTTCAAATTGCATCCAAGTACTGCATTTCAGACTCTTTTGTTGACCCTGATGGCTACTGCATTTCTTCTAAGGGATTCCTGCCCACAGTAGTAGATATAATCGTCATCTGAATTAAATTCACCCATTCCAGTCCATTTTAGTTTGCTGATTCCTAGAATGGTGACGTTCACTCTTGCCATCTCCTGTTTGACCACTTCCAATTTGCCTTGATTCATGACCTAATATTCCAGGTTCCTATGCAATATTGCTCTTTACAGCATTGGACCTTGCTTCTATCAACAGTCACATCCACAACTGGGTATTATTTGTGCTTTGGCTCCATCCCTTCATTCTTTTTTTTTTTTTTTAATTTTTTAATTTTTTTTAAAATTTTATTTTATTTTTAAACTTTACATAACTGTATTAGTTTTTCTCCCTGATCTCCAGTAGCATATTTGGCACCTTACTGACCTGGGGAGTTCCTCTTTCAGTATCCTTTCATTTTTCCTTTTCATACTGTTCATGGGGTTCTCAAGGCAAGAATACTGAAGTGGTTTGCCATTCCCTTCTTCAATGGACCATATTCTGTCAGACCTCTCCACCATGACCTGTCTGTCTTGGGTGGCCCCACACGGCATGGCTTGCTTTCTTTGAGTTAGATAAGGCTGTGGTCCGTGTGGTCAGATTGGCTAGTTTTCTGTGATTATGGTTTCAGTGTGTCTGCCCTCTGATCCCTCTCACAATACCTACCAACTTATTTGGATGTCTTTTACCTTGGACATGGGGTATCTCTTTACAGCTGC
This sequence comes from Bubalus kerabau, assembly GCF_029407905.1. Classification (NCBI taxonomy): domain Eukaryota; kingdom Metazoa; phylum Chordata; class Mammalia; order Artiodactyla; family Bovidae; genus Bubalus; species Bubalus kerabau. Next base: position 63,193,055 of record NC_073624.1, on the reverse strand, counting down.
TCCAGCAAAGTGCAGCCACTGCTCCTTACCTTGGACGAGGTCGCCCCTCCTGATGTTGAACATGGAGTAGCTCCTCTCGACACTCCTGCAGCCGTGCAGCCACCACTCCTTGGACTTGGGATGGCTCGTCTCGGCTGCCACCCCTGACCTCTAGCGTGGGGTAGCTCCTCCCAGCAAAAACAAGACCAGGAGCATCTGTGGCTCAGATCATGAACTAAGAAGATGCCAAATTCAGACTTAAATTGAAGAAAGTAGGGAAAACCACTAGACCATTCAGGTCTGATCTATATCAAATCCCTTATGATTATACAGTGGAAGTGAGAGATAGATTTAAGGGACTAGATCTGATAGACAGAGTACCTGATGAACTATGGATGTAGGTTCATGACATTGTACAGGAGGCAGGGATCCAGACTATCCCCATGGAAAAGAAATGCAAAATGGCTCTCTGAGGAGGCCTTACAAATAGCTGTGAATAGAAGAGAAGTGAAAAGCAAAGGAGAAAAGGAAAGATATTCCCATTTGAATGCAGAGTTCCTAAGAATAGCAAGGACAGATAAGAAAGCCTTCCTCACCGATTAATGCAAAAAAATAGACGAAAACAACAGAATGGGAAAGACTAGAGATCTCTTCATGAAAATTGGAGAGACCAAGGGAACACTTCTTGCAAAGATGGGCTCGATAAAGGACAGAAATTGTAGGGACCTAACAGAAGCAGAAGATATTAATAAGAGGTGGCAAGAATACAAGGAAAAACTGTATAAAAAAGATCTTCATGACCAAGATAATCACGAAGGTGTGATCACTCATCTAGAGCCAGACATCCTGGAATGTGAAGTTAAGTGGGCCTTAGAAAGCATCACTACAAGCAAAGCTAGTGGAGGTTATGGAATTCCAGTTGAGCTATTTCAAATCCTAAAAGATGATGCTGTGAAAGTGCTGCACTCATTATGTCAGCAAATTTGGAAAACTCAGCAGTGGCCACAGGACTGGAAAAGGTCAGTTTTCATTCCAATCCCAAAAAAAGGCAATGCCAAAGATGTTCGAGCTACCACAAAATTGCATTCATCTCACACGCTAGTAAAGTAATGCTTAATTCTGCAAACCAGGCTTCAGCAATACATAAACCGTGAACTTCCTGATGTTCAAGCTGGTTTTAGAAAAGGCAGAGGAACCAGAGTACAAATTGTCAACATCCTCTGAATCATCGAAAAAAGATGTGAGTTCCAGAAAAACATCTGTTTCTGCTTTATTGACTATGCCAAAGCCTTTGACTGTGTGGATCACAATAAACTGTGGAAAATTCTGAAAGAGATGGGAATACCAGACCACCTTACCAGCCTCTTGAGAAATCTATATGCAGGTCAGGAAGCAACAGTTAGAACTGGACATGGAACAACAGACTGGTTCCAAATAGGAAAAGGAATACGTCAAGCCTGTATACTGTCACCCTGCTTATTTAACTTACATGCAGAGTACATCATGAGAAACGCTGGGCTGAAAGAAGCACAAGCTGGAATCAAGATTGCCAGGAGAAATATCAATAACCTCAGATATGCACATGACACCACCATTATGGCATAAAGTGAAGAACTAAAAAGCCTCTTGATGAAAGTGAAAGAGGAGAGTGAAAAAGTTGGCTTAAATCTCAACATTCAGAGAACTAAGACCATGGGATCTGGTCCCATCACTTCATGGCAAATAGATGGGGAAACAGTGGAAGCAGTAAATTTATTTTTCTGGGGTCGAAAATCACTGCAGATGGTGATTGCAGCCATGGAATTAAAAGATTCTTACTCCTTGGAAGGAAAATTATGACCAACCTAGACAGCATATTCAAGAGCAGAGACATTACTTTGCCAACAAAGGTCCATCTAGTCAAGGCTATGGTTTTTCCAGTGGTCATATATGGATGTGAGAGTTGGACTATAAAGAAAGCTGAGCACAGAAGAATTGATGCTTTTGAACTGTGGTGTTGGAGAAGACTCTTGAGAGTTCCTTAGACTGCAAGGATATCCAACCAGTCCATCCTAAAGGAGATCAGTCCTGGGTGTTCATTAGAAGGAGTGATGTTGAAGCTGAAACTCCAATACTTTGGCAACCTGATGCAAAGAGCTGATTCATTGGAAAAGACCCTTATGCTGGGAAAGATTGAGGGGACAAGGAGAAGGGGATGGCAGAGAATGAGATGATTGGATGGCATCACTCACTTGATAGACATGGGTTTGGGTGAATTCCAGGAGTTGGTGATGGACAGGGAGGCTTGGAGTGCTGTGGTTCATGGTGTCACAAAGAGCCGGACATGACTGAACAACTGAACTGATACATATATCATCAGAACAATTTTGAGGATACCTTCTACCACTCAGAGGACAAAGGCCTTTCCACATGTTCTTCCCACATGATTGCCGTATCCATCTCTTATGCCAGCTGCATTTTGATGTACATGAATCCATTAGCAAAGGATGGGGTCTCTTTGAGAAGGGAGTAGCTGTGCAAAATATCTCAGTTGCCCTCATGCTAAACCTATTCATCTATACCCTAGGAATCAGCATGTCAAGAGAGCCTTCATGGACATGGCAAGAAAGAAAGTACTTTTCTCAAGGAAATGAAAAAATAAAAGTCCTATTTCATAAATTAGAGGCATAATGAAATGCAAGTAAATAAACTCAGAACTTTTCAAAATCTATTAATTTTCATATTTTCTCCAGAGTTATTTTTCATTACTCACAAATTCATTGACAGCGGCTTTGCAAGCATATTGTATACATTTTTTTTTTCTATTCAAATTCCCATCCTTCTCTCATTCACTTACCTTCCTCTGGACTCAGCTTTCCATTCTGTGCTTCCTGGTTGGTGCCAGGGGTAAAGTGTCCGCCTGCCAATGCAGGAGACTCAGGAGACACAGGTTTGATCCCTGGCTGGGGAAGACACTTTGGAGTAGGAAATGGCAGCACACTCCAGTATTCTTGCCTGGAAAATTCTATGAACAGAGGATCCTGATGGGCTACAGCCCACACTGTCACAAAGACCTGGCATGACTATGCAGCTGCATACATGTGTTCCACTCTGTAACTATGAAACTGCCATTTCCTTCTTTGAAACTTTTAAAATCCCATTTCTTCCACAATATATTTTGGGAAATTGAATTCAGACAGAAAGAGGCAGAGCAAGAATGCACAAGAGAGATTTCTTTCTAGAAATTCAGGAGACAGTAAATCATGCTAAACACTATTTTTAATTTACTATAGAAGATCATGAGCATAATCTGACCATCTTTTTAGAGTATTACATATATTATTCTCTCCATACTATGGCCTACTTTGAAATTATGTGAAAAATAGCACAACTAAAAAATTAATGGAAATATAGATTCTTAAGAAATAAAAAATCTTTCATTACCCAACTTAAAATCTTCTCTGCCACGTAAGTTATCAATATGAGAACAATTATGAATATATACTTTCAAGAAAACTGTGAAATTGTCCCTCTTTTGGGGAACACTTTAAGTAACACATAACAATTTCTAATAAAAGCCTGAAGAATTAAAAATTGTTGGAAACCATATATGATTACATTTGCTATAATTAGTTTTATATTTAAATTAATGCTTGAAGTTAAGCTGTTTTTTTAACTAATCAATAGTTGACAGTTTTTACAACTTTCTTATATTAGTGGTTATTTTGAGTTAATATCATACACATATAATGCATTCAATTACCTAATTAAATGACAATCTTAATGAATAGGGATAAAGATGCTGACATTGGCAAAATTTTACTGTATATAAATTTAAAATTTTCTTTTGTTAAAAATTTGTATGTTCACTCTGCTTTAAGCATTATAATGATTAGAATTTAGAAGATGATTATGCAAGACCATGCAACTCTGGCACTAAGTTTTTTTCTATTTTTGCTTTTCCATGAAGCCAAAATTTTAAGTAATATTGAATGTTACCCAGTCTCAACTTACATTTTCTAACCTATTTTCTATTATGACTGTAATCCTAATCCATTGAGCCAAATTATTCCTGATATGCATACACTGTACTCAGTTGAAAGTTTATATCCATAATTGCTGAAAAACAAAGAAAACAACTTTAAACATTACTAAAACGTTTTCCAGTTTGGAAAGAGTCATGGAGCTACTATCTCCTACCTTTTTGTTGAATTAATAATTTCTACAGTTAATTGGAAATATTTGAAAATAGTGAAGTTTAGAATTCATTGATGATGTGGGTTCTTGATACCTGAATAAAAATATACCATAAACTAGCGAGTTATACTTCCAAGAATTAAAGGAACTGTAAATTGTATTACAAAAGATATGAAGGGGTTTATGCTGATATCAAATAATATGGCTCTCTAACTCTACACAAACTCTTTAGTGGTTATTATAAAGGTTTCAATCAGTGTAAACATTTTAATTATCAGTATCAGAAGTCAACACAATTTGTGCCTAAAGGGTTCTATATTAATAATTTAGAATTTGCAGACCATAGTGTCCCTGATGAAATTACTCAATTCTCCCCCTCTGTCATACAAATGCAGCTCTAAACCATATGTGAATGAAAGGGCTCAGATGTGCCCAATTAAACTTTTAACACAAATATGTGGTGGGCCAACTATGACCCATGGACAACAGTTTTTGCATACACTTTGGCAAGTATATTATTTCCTATTTAATATCAGTTAATTTGACTAAAATTTGAAAATCCAATAAAAGATGTAAGATTTTCAAATTTAACAGCAAATGTATTTTATTTATTTATTATTAAGAAGGTGAATGAGGACAACATAAATATTTATAAAAGAAAAGATGAGGCAAACATTTCTAACTCATTTTTGAACATTTATATTGCTTTTAATATCAAAAGATTAAGTGAGGAAGTCACCACCAATTTGACTGATAAATAAGGAGATAGTGTACTAAAAGAAAGGATCAAAACTAGTATTTCATGTTACATATGGCCTTACCGCAAAGATAATTATCTTTAGATAATTTACTTGTGGAATTTGCCTCATCAAACGACTAAAAATGAAAAACAAAAGTTGAAATGAAAGTCATATATACAATGATAAAATTCAGTGACCATTCATGACTTTTTAAAGTCTCTTAATAAAACAGAATAGAGCTTTATTTCAGTAGCATAAGTAACCTGACTAGATCATCACAACTAGATAAGCTACTTGTTCCTTGTCTGGCTCCAATTTGAACAAGTCAACGAAAAATGATGTTTTGAGACAATTGGGTATTAGGTGTATGTTCCCAGTGACTCAGTGGCAAATAATCCTCCTGCCAAGGCAGAAGACTCAGGAGATACGGGTTTAGTTCCTGGGTTTCGAAGATCTACTAGAGGAGGAAATAGCAACCTCCTCCTGTGTTCTTACCAGGGAAACCCCATAAGCAGAGGAGCCTGGTGGGCTAGAGTCCGTGGGGTCACAAAGAATTGGACACAACTGAGCAAGTGAGCATGAATATGTGCAAGTGTGTGCAAGGTGATAAATGATACCAAAGACATTTTGCTAATTTAGCTAGCTTGGAAACTGCATCAGGATTAAGCAAAAAAAAAAAAAAAATATATATATATATATATATTTTAGGAATTCATACTGAAAATATACAGGTAAGAAAAAGTTTGCTATATAAGTTCTAGTTTAAAATACAACAAAATGTTTCAAAGCTTTTCAAAAGACAGGTAAAGCAATATAAAATAGCCTTCATATCTATTGAATCTGCTTCATTTGTACTTGAAACTATTTCTCCAGTTCTCTATCCTAGTGTATACTTGAAAATATTCATAACATAAGTTTACAGCACATATCATTTTTAATGTTCTAAATAGTAGCTGTATTCTTGGTAAAATCAGTTTTAAGATGTGAAGAATCACTATAACTGCTTTATTCAATACTCTGCTGGAGATTCTATCCAGGAAACTAGTTCAACAAAAATTGAAAAATATCAGAAATGAGAAAACAAAATAAACAACCAAAAATCATTCTTTGCAATCAGCATGATTTTCCTTCTAGGACCTTACTGTATTTACACTAAATGTTTCTTAAACTGGAAAGTCTCCCTCTCCCAGATAATCACATGGTTAGCACCTATCCCTCCTTGAGATCTCTGTCCAAATACCACCTCAATAAAATCTACCCCACTGACACTATTTAAAATTATACTAGCTCCCCATTTCCAAGGCATTTCAGTTTTCTCTTCCTTTTCAAAACATTTATTATTATTACATTCATGCTTATTATCTACATTCTCTCCCATCCCTCACCCCATGAAAGCAGGGATCATTGTCCACTTTGTAGATGAACTGGTTCACTCCCAGCAGTGGTGTGCTGGAGCCTGTCTGGACCACATCATGGGACCCAACTGGGTAAGGTTCTTGAAATCTGCCCCGGTAAGAGACTTTGCCTTTATATTTGAAGGGGATGGCAACCCACTCCAGGATTCTTGCCTGGAGAATTCCACGGACAGAGGAGTCTGGTTGACTACAGTCCATGGAGTTGCAAAGAGTCGGACACAACTGAGCAACTAACATTTTTTTATCCAAATAGTGATTCTTTTCATATTTTGTTTCTGAAATTCTTTAACAATCAGTTTTTAAGATTTTATTGAGTACTGGAGATTGATTATACACCAAAATTATTTCAAATATTTATTCACTCAGAAATATTTATTGAGTATCCACCACATGACTGACAGATGTTCTAAATGAGAGAATAGTAAATGTTTAACAACTGCCTCTCAGAGGTGAAGTTGAGGGGCTGATTTGTTGAGTTTGTCAATTTCTAAATCTAAATCGAATTTTTGCACACTCAACATGACCTGTTGTTTATGAAGTTACCTTATTTAGCTTAGTCATTTTTGTTTTTGACACTTTCTTTTTAAAAATAATTTTACTTATTGATTTATTTTTGGCTGCACCGGCTTTCTCTAGTTGAGACACCGGCTGCTTCTGCTACTGCTAAGTCACTTCAGTCGTGTCCAACTCTGTGTGACCCCATAGATGGCAGCCCACCAGGCTCCCCTGTCCCTGGGATTCTCCGGGCAAGAACAATGGAGTGGGTTGCCATTACTACTTATGGTGTATGAGCTTCTCATTGCTGTGGCTTCTCTTCATGTGGAGCATGGGCTGTAGGTGGTAAGGGCTTCAATATTTGCAACATGTTGACTCGGTAATTGCGGTTCCTGAGCTCTAGAGCATAGGCTTAGATTTTGTGGCAAACTGTCTTAGTTGCTCCATGGCTTGAGGAATCTTCCCACTTCAGGGATCACAGCCGCATCTCTAGCATTGGCAAGTGGATGCTTTACCACTGAGCTACTAGGGAAACGTAAGCACTTTCTTATTAATCCTCACAAAACTGATTCACCTGTGTCTTTTAATAATGCCTTATCAGCCCTCTGTTTACTTAACAAATTACCCTGAGAAAACAGGAAAGACAAGGTAAATCCAATTCCCTGTGTATGACATAGATGGAGAAGAAATTTCTAAATCTCTTTTTCTCAAAGCAACATTTGTAGGAAAATATAACAGTCTCTGAAGCCTAAGGAAAATATTACTTACATTGCATGGATAAATAATCATAGAATTACAAAATTGTCATTTAAAATATGTGCACTAATATAAATAAAATGTTTTAATAAGTAGAGCTTTTATTATGTGAAAAGGTGTAAGAAATATTTGACTTGTCCCCCCAAGTGCAACTGAGTTTGTATACAGAGCTTGGATAAGAGACAAAAATCAATTATGAGTCACAGTATAATGAAATGTGCCCCAATTTTGCAATATCAGAAATGAAGGATATTGTGGGTCAAATATTACCAGTCAAACCACAGTGAGAATATAATCCTGAGAGCAATGACACGGTTAAGTCACCATATTTGTTTTGAGAGTACAATTAAAACTAAATAAATTGCTAACTCAGATCACCAACTCTGCAATTATATAATTATTGAAGTGATCAGACCATAAAATTTGAGACTAAATCATCAAGAAAAACCAGGAAGCAAGTATAATTTGTTATTATTCAGGTTAATGTATATTATTGCATCTCATTCATGTGTTTTAAAGTCGTATTTGCATATGGGTTTGTGAATTTAGGAAATTTTTGTTATTAAGGAGTTAATGGTGGTTTACTAACAAGAATGCTATTCATGGAGTCCTAAAGAAGCAGCATAGCAATAAGTATTGAGTTGTTCATTAATTTTTCCTAAATTAAATGGTTTTCGTTTATAGAAATAAAACTATAAAAATAACATTCCTTATTTAAAGGAGTATCTGCTTCCCAGAAAAAGTTTTGTCCATCTACTTGCTCATTTGCTAAGGCAAAATTGTAAAACAAAAGAAAATAAGTGTGCATTGTATGAACTAAACTGAGTGTAGGCAATTATTTAATTTGGTAGCAGAAGTTAGTTTCTTGTGCTTTTGATCTTTTATCAGAAAAGGAAGAAATTAAGGCATTACATCAACCAAACCTTTATGAAAGTAAATTAGGAAAGAGTGCCCCAAAATACTCCCATGGGTATCTACCTATATTCTAAAGTGAGATATTACTATGCTGTGTTGTTGTTGCTCAGGTGGTTAGTTGTGTCTGACTCTTTCCAACCCCATGAACTGCAGCATGCCAGTCTTCCCTGTCCCTCACTATTTCCCGAAGTTTGCTCAAACTCACATCCCCTGAATCTATGATGCTATGAGGCGTCTCATCTTCTTTTGTCCCCATCACCTCAGCCCTCAATCTTTCGCAGCATCAGGGTCTTTTCCAGTGAGTGAGCTCTTCCAATGAATATTCAGAACTGATTTCACTTAGGATTAACTGGTTTGATCTTCTTGCAGTCCAAGGGGCTCTCAGGAGTCTTCTGCAACACCACAGTTCAAATGCATCAATTTTTTGGCACTCGGCTTTCTTTATAGTCCACACATGACTAACAACCACACATGACTACTAGAAAAACCAAAGTTTTGACTAGATGGACTTTTGCTCTCAAATAATGTCTCTGCTTTTTAAAATGCTGTTGAGGTTGGTCATGGCTTTTCTTCCAAGAAGCAAGCGTATTTTAATTTCATGGCTACAGTCTCCATCTGGAGTGATTTTACAGCCCCCCCACCCCCAAATAAAGTCTGTCACTGTTTACACTGTTTCCCAATCTATTTGCCATGGAGTGATGGGACTGGTTGCCATGATCTTAGTGTTCTGAATGTTGAGTTTTCAGCCAACATTTTCACTCTCCTCCTCTTTCACATTCTTCAAGAGGCTCTTTAGTTCTTCCTTACTTTCTGCCATAAGGGTGGTGTCATCTGCATATCTGAGGTTATTGATATTTCTGCCCACAATCTTGATTCCAGCTTGTGCTTCATCCAGCCCGGCATTTTGCATGATGTACTCTGCATATAAGTTAAATAAGCAGGGGGACAATATGCAGCCTTGAGGTACTCCTTCCCTCATTTAGAACCATTCTTTTGTTCCATGTCCAGTTCTAACTGTTGCTTCTTGACCTGCATACAGAATTCTCAGGAAGCAGGTCAGGTGGTCTGGTATTCCCGTCTCTTTAAGAATTTTCCACAGTTTGTTGTGATCCACATGGACTGTGGCTACAGACCATGGGTTCGTAAAAAGTCAGACACGACTGAGCAACTAACACACACACACAAACATGCAGGGTGATAATATACAGCCTTGAAGTACTCCTTTCCCAATTTTGAAACAGTCCATTGTTCTGTGTCCAGTCCTAACTGCTGCTTCTTGTCCTGCATATAGGTTTCTCAGGAGGCAGGTTAGATTGTCTGGTATTCCCATCTCTTTAAGAACTTCCCACAGATTTACTATGTTCACTAGTCGTTTAAACTAGTGAAAGTCACCTAAACAAAGTGGGCCTCAGTAATACAAAATTTAAAATGTGGAAGTAGGCATACACAAACTCTGTATGCTTTCAAACTCTGTTTATGTTATCTGCAAACTATACTGGTTTTTATACTAATGAGGAAAGGAGGAGAACCAATTTAAATATTTCTGTACTTTTTATAAAGGGAGCTAAATATTTTAAAGAATACCTTGAACCAATTAAAATTTATTAGAAAAAAAAAGCCCTATTTAAGTGTTATCATAAGAGTTTTATTTTATCCAAAGTCTATGATAGTGTATTTTGAAGAAGAAATAATGATTTTGAACTTCAGATAATATTCCTTCAGTTCAGTTCAATTCAGTCGCTCAGTCCTGTCTGACTCTTTGCGACTCTTTGCCGTGAATATCAGCATGGCAGGCCTCCCTGTCCATCACCAACTCCCAGAGATCAGTCAGACTCACGTCCATCGAATCAGTGATGCCATCCAGTCATCTCATCCTCTGTTGTCCCTTTCTCCTCCTGCCCCCAATCCTTCCCAGCATCAGAGTCTTTTCCAGTGAGTCAACTCTTCGCATGAGGTGGCCAAGGTACTGAAGTTTCAGCTTTAGCATTATTCCTTCCAAAGAAATCCCAGGGCTGATCTCCTTCAGAATGGACTGGTTGGATTTCCTTGCAGCCCAAGGGACTCTCAAGCGTCTTCTCCAACACCACAGTTCAAAAGCATCAATTTTTCGGTGCTCAGCTTTCTTCACAGTCCAACTCTCACATCCATACATGACCACTGGAAAAACCATAGCCTTGACTAGACGGACCTTTGTTGGCAAAGGAATGTCCCTGCTTTTGAATATGCTATCTAGGTTGGTCATAATTTTCCTTCCAAGGAGTAAGCGTCTTTTAATTTCATGGCTGCATTCACCATCTGCAATGATTTTGGAAAGTTGAATGGAAATTGGAGAGAGTTCTGTAGGTGAATTTTGAATTTCATTCATTATCGCCATGAAGGATACTTTAAAAGTTTTGTATTCTATCCTCAAATGTATTTTCACCTTTTATTTCTTATAGGAAACACATCCATTTTCTGTTTGAATGGCGGGAAAGGATTAGCAATGAAAAACCACACAAGACCCACAGAATATATTCTTCTGGGGCTATCAGATGACCCAGAGCCTCAGATTGTGATTTTTATCTTTTTAATCATCACATATATATTAACTGTCACTGGAAATTTGACCATCATCATTCTCACCTTGGTGGACTCCCATCCACAGACACCTATGTATTTTTTCCTCAGGAACCCCTCTATATTAAAAAATTTTCTTTACAACTCTCTGTATTCCTAGACTTCTGAGCACAATTATCACCAGGGACAAAATGATTTCATACAATGATTGTACAGCTCAGTTGTTTTTCTTCATTTTCTTGGGTATCACTGAGTTTTATCTTCTAACTGCCATGTCCTATGATCGCTATGTAGCTATCTGCAAACCCCTGCATTACACAACCATCATGAACAACAGAGTCTGCGTATTGCTTATCTTTTGTGCTTGGCTGGCAGGGTTCTGAAACATCTTCCCACCTGTTATTCTGTTTCTCCAGTTAGCTTACTGTGGTTCTAATATCATTGATCACTTTGCTTGTGACTATTTCCCCCTCTTGCAACTATCCTGCTCAGACACGTGGCTCCTTGAAGTGATTGGTTTTTACTCTGCAATAGTGATTCTGCTTTTTACTTTGGCATTAATAATTCTATCCTACATGTTCATCATCAAGACAATTCTGAGACTGCCTTCTGCCAGTCAGAGAAAAAAGAGATTTTCTACATGCTCCTCTCACGTTATTGTCATTTCCATCTCTTATGGAAGCTGTATATTCATGTATGCCAACCCTTCAGCAAAAGAAAAGGCATCCTTGAACAAAGGAGCATCTATTCTGAATGCTTCTGTTCCCCCTATGTGACCATTTACATATTCACTGAGGACCCAGCAAGTGAAAGAAGCCTTCAAGGAGACCATCCAAAAGGTTATCTTTACTCCAGGAAATGCAAGTGATTATATCATTAAAAGAGTAAAGTTCTTGTCAATGCTTTCTGTTACTCATAATCTGCCCAAACTCTTTCAGTACAGTTGTATGAATCCTTTTCATCTGTTCCCATGTTAAAAAATTCCCCACACTGAACCTAATTAACTATATAAAGTTGAATATTACTTCAGAATTTTCTATAATTTTTTATTCAAATATATTTGGATGAAGTAAAGAACACAGGTTGGTGTTACAATTTTATAGGCCATTTAGTTTGATGAAAAGAATGTCAGACTTGATGTGCATTTCTGAAATTTTCATTCTACCAGGTAATAGAAATGACATTATTAGGAATTTTTATTCTATCTGGAATTTTCATGAAATCAAACAACAACAATCCCTAGAGGGTTGAAAATAAATATAAATATCAACTTAAATATTTTTAAAGTTTAGAATCTGAAGTATATTTGAACTCTTTATACTATTATAATACTTTTATAATAATGAGGAGGGAGAAGAAAGAGGAGGGTAGAGTTAATATTTTTTCAGTAATTACTATATTCCAGGCCTATTCTAATTATTTTCTTCATATTGGCTCATTGAATCTTGTGAACAGCTTTATTTCATTTTCAGTCACTCATTCGTCATTTTCAGTCATTTGTGCTCTCATGGACTGAAGCACACGAGGCTCCGCTGTCCTTCACTAGCTCCCCGAGTTTGTTCAAACTCATTTCCATGATCTAGTAATGCCTTCCAAGCATCTCATCCTCTGTTGCCCCCTTCCCTTCCTTCCCTCAATTTTTCCCAGCATCACGGTCTTTTCCAGTGAGTGTGCTCTTCACATAAGGTGGCCAAAATATTGGCGCTTCAGCTTCAGCATCAGTCCTTCCAATGAATATTCGGAGTTGATTTCCTAACTGGTTTGATCTCGCAGTCCAAAGGACTTTCCAGAATATTCTCTAGAGCATAGTCTAAAAGCATCAATTCTTGTGTGCTCAGCCTTCTTTCTTGTCCAACTCTCACATCCTTACATGACTACTGAAAAACCCATAGCTTTGACTATACAGATCATTGTTGGCAAAGTGATGTTTCTGCTTTTTAATATACTAAGTTCATCAAAGCTTTTCTTAAACAATTTTCTGAGGTAACTGTTATTGATTTTCTATTGAAGATATTTTTACCTTATCTTTTCCTCTGGAAATGTTTCATATGACTGTTCTTATTTCACAGCCATGATGAAAAGGTAAAATTGGTGTTAATTTTAATTGGCAATAGAGATGAACAAGAAAGAAAAGGGATCCAGATTGGAAAAGAAGTAAAACTTTCATTGGTGACAGCATGATACTATACAAAGAAAACTGTACAAATACCATCAGAAAATGACTAGACTAATCAGTTAATTTAGTAAGGTTGTAGGATACAAAATCAATACGCAGAAATCCGTTGAATTCCAATACACTAGCAATGAAAATCTGAAAGAGAAAATAAAGAATCAACTCCATTCATCAAAGCAACAATAACAATAAAATATCTAGGAATAAATGCACAAAAGAGCTGTATAAAGAAAACTATAAGACATTGATTAAAGAAGTCAAAGATGACATAAACAGATGGAGAGACATACCAATTCTTGAATTGCAAGAATCAATGTAACAAAATAGAAAGCCCAGAGATAAACCCAAGCACTTTTGGGCACCTTATCTTCAACAAAGGAGGCAAGAATATGCAACAGAGGAAAGACAGCCTCTTCAATAAGTGGTGCAAGGAAAACTGGACAGCTATGTGTAAAAGAATAAAATTAGAACACTTCCTTACACCATTCACAAAGATAAACTCCAAACGGATTACAGACCTCCACCTCCTTATGTTTTGGAAATAAAATCAAGTAGGACCTTATTACGGAGAAGGCAATGACTACCCACTCCAGTGCTCTTGCCTGGAAAATCCCATGGATGGAGGGGCCTGGTGGGCTGCAGTCCATGGGGTTGCTAGGAGTCGGACACGACTGAGCGACTTCACTTTCACTTTTCACTTTCGTGCATTGGAGAAAGAAATGGCAACCCACTCCAGTGTTCTTGCCTGGAGAATCCCAGGGATGAAGGAGCCTGGTGGGCTGCCGTCTATGGGGTCTCACAGAGTCGGACATGACTGAAGCGACTTAGCATCAGCACCAGCCGGAGCAGGACCTTATTAAACTTAAAAGCTTTTGCACAGCAAAGGAAATCATAAACAAGATGACAAAACAACCCTCAGAATGGGAGAAAATAGTTGCAAATGAAGCAACGGACAAAGGATCAGTCTCTAAAAAAGCAACTCATGTAGTTCAATAACAAAAGAACAAGTCATTGACACAATGAGCAAAAGACCTAAATGGATGGCTATTTCTCCAAAGAAGAGATACAGATGGCTAATAAACGCATGAAAAAATACTCAACTTCACTTGTCAAAACTACAATGAGGTAAAACCTCACATCGGTCAAGATGGCCGTCATCAAACAAATACTGGAGAAGATGTGAAGAAATGGGGATCCTCTTGCACAGTGGGTGGGAATGTGAATTTATAGAGCCACTATGAAGAATAGTATGGTGATTTCTTTGAAAAATAGGAATAAAGCTTCCATATGACCCAGCAGTCTCACTACCGGGCATATATTCAGAAAATCACAATTCTAAGACACAGGTACTCCAGTGTTCACTGCAGCACTATTCACAATAGCCAGGACATGGGAGCAACCTTGATGTCCATTGGCAGATGGAATGGATAAAGAGATTGTGGTAAGCACATGGACAGAAGAGGCTGTCAGGCTATAGTCCTTTGTGACTCTAACGTCACAAAGAGTTGGCCATGACTGAGCACAAATGCACAACCATAAGCTGGGTTATAAACTGGTTCATAACAATCCAAGCACCCACATAAAGGAACAAACTGGAATCAAATATAGTGAGGTAGATAAACCTAGAGCCTGTTATAGAGTGAAGTAAATCAGAAAGAGAAAAACAAATATTGTATATCAACACATATATATGGAATCTAGAAAAAATGGTACCTATGAATCTACTTTCAGGGCATCAATTAGAGACACAGACATAGAGAACAGACCTGTGTACATAGCGGTGATGGTTGGGAGAGGGTGGGGCAAATTGAGAGACTATAATTGAAACTCATACATTAAAATATATTAAACAGATAGCCAATGAGAAGTTGCAGTACAGCACGGTGAGCTTAACCCCAGCCTCTATGACAACCTAAAGAGGTGGGCTGGGGTAGGAGGTGGGAGTGAAGTCAAAAAAGAAGAAACATATGTATATTTATGACAGACTTGTGCTAACATATGGCAGAAACCAACACAATATTGTAAAGCAATTATCCAACAATTAAAAAACATTGAAAACTAGTATTCAGCATGACTGAATATTTCCTGAATTTCTAGAAAGAGTGTTTCCTGTCAAAATCAAAATACAGGTCTCTCTCAGGCATTGCTGCTCTGCCTTTTACTGTCTGTCCTAATTTTGTAAGAAATATTGTGAAAACATGGAATGAAAAAACATTTCAAAGAGGGAAATGAGGTGAGTTCCAAGGATGAATGGAATGATGAACCCAAAAGAAGGGTAATACATGAGAGAATGATGAGAATTTGAATGGCAAAAAATGTATATACTATATTTGGTAGTTCAGTTCAGTCATTCACTCATGTTCAATTCTTTGCGACTCCATGGACTGCAACAGGCCAGGCTTCCTGGTCTATCCCCAACTCTTGGAGCTTGCTCAAACTCATGTGCATTGAGTCAGTGATGCCATCCAACCATCTCATCCTCTGTCATCCCCTTCTCCTCCTGCCTTCACTCTTTGCCAGCATCAGGGTCTTTTCCAGTTAGTCAGTTCTTTGCATCAAGTGGCCAAAGTATTGGAGCTTCAGCGTCAGCATTAGCCCTTCCAATGAATATTCAGGATTGATTTTCTTTGGGATTGACTGATCTCATTGCCATCCAAGGGACTCTCAAGAGTCTTCTCCAACACCACAGTTCAAGAGCATCAATTCTTTGGCACTCAGTATTCTTTATGGTCCAACTCTCACATCATACATGACTACTGAAAAAAAAACCATAGCTTTAACTAGATGCATCTTTGTTGACAATGTCTGCTTTTTAATATGTTGTCTAGTTTGGTCATAGCTTTTCTTCCAAGATGCAAGTGTCTTTTAATTTCATGCCTGCAGTCATCATCTGCAACGATTTTGGAGCCCAAGAATTTAAAGTTTGCCACTGTTTCCATTGTTTCCCCATGTATATGCCATGAAATGATGGAACCGGATGCCATGATCTTTGTGTTTTAAATGCTGAGTTTCAAGCCAGCTTTTTCACTCTCTTCTTTTACTTTCATCAAGAGGCTCTTTAGTTCCTCTTCACTTTCTGCCCAAAGGATTGTGTTATCTGCTTATCTAAGTTATTGATATTTCTTTCATCAATCTTGATCCCATCTTGTGCTTCATCCAGCCTGGCATTTCACATGATGTACGCTGCATGTAAGTTAAATGAGCAGGGTGACAATATACAGCCTTAGCGTACTCCTTTCCCAATTTGGTACCAGTCTATTGTTCCATGTTCAGTTCTAACTGCTGCTTCTGGAACGGCATACACATTTCTCAGGATGTAGGTAAGGTGATCTGGTATTCCCATCACTTTAAGAATTTTCCACAGTTTGTTGTGATCCACACAGTCAAAGGCTTTGGCATAGTCAATAAAGAAGAAGTAGATATTTTTCTGGAACTTTGTTGAATTTTCTATGGTCCAACAGACGTTGGCAATTTGATCTCTGGTTCTTTGACCTTTCTAAATCAGTTCTAACATCAGGAAGTTCTCAGTTAATATGCTGTTGAAGCCTCACTCAGAGAATTTGACTATTACTTTGCTCGAGAGTGTAATAAGTGCAATTGTGTGGTAGTTTAAACATTCTTCATGGTGGAGAGTTCTGACAAAGCGTGGTCCTCTGGAGAAGGGAATGGAAACCACCTCAGTACTCTTGCCTTGAGAAACGCAGGAACAGTATGAAAATGCAAAAAGATATGACACTAAAAGATGAACTCCCCTGGTTGGTAGGTGCTCAATATGCTACTGCACAAGAGTGGAGAAATAACTCCAGAAAGAATGAAGAGATGGAGCGAAAGTGAAAACAAGGCCCAGTTTGGATGTGACTGGTAATAACTAAAGTCTGATGCTGTAAAGAACAATATTGCATAGGAACCTGGAATGTTAGGTCCATGAATTAAGGTAAATCAGTTCAGTTCAGTTCAGTCCAGTCGCTCAGTCATGTCTAACTCTGCGACCCCATGAAAACATAAATCAGAAGTGGTCAAATAGGAGATGGCAAGAGTGAACTCAACATTTAAGAATCAGAGGACTAAAATGGACTGGAATGGGCGAATTTAACTCAGAGGACTTTTATATCTACTACTGTGAGTAAGAAGTAGAAGAAATGGAGTAGCCCTCATAGTCAACAAAAGGCTAGTGTGAAATACAGTACTTGGGTGCAATCTCAAAAACGACAGAATGAACTCTGTTTGTTTCCAAGGCAAACCGTTCAATATCACAGTAATCCAAGTCTATGCCCTGACCAGTAATGCTGAAGAAGCTGAAGTTGAATGGCTCTATGAAGACCTACAAGATCTTCTAGAACTAACACCCAAAAAAGATGCCCTTTTCATCGTAGGGGACTGGAATGCAAAAGTAGGAAGTCAAGAAATACCTGGAATAATAGGCAAATTTGGAATAAAGAAAGAAGCAGGGCAAAGCCTAATCGAGTTTTGCCAAGAGAACACACTGGTCATAGCAAATACCCTTTTCCAACAACACAAGAGAAAACTCTACACATGGACATCTCCAGATGGTCAACACTGAAATCAGATTGATTATATTCTTTGCAGCTGAAGGTGGGGAAGCTCTATGCAGTCAGCAAAAACAAGACTGGGAGCTGACTATGGCTCAGATCATGAGCTCCTTACTGCCAAATTCAGACTTGAATTGAAGAAAGTAGGGGAAATCACCAGACCATTCAGATATTACCTAAATCAAATCCTTTATGATTATGTAGTGGAAGTGACAAATAGATTCAAGGGAATAGATCTGATAGAGTGCCTGAAGAACTATAGATGGAGGTTCATGACATTCTACAGGAGACAGTGACCAAGACCATCCTCAAGGAAAAGAAATGCAAAAAGGCAAAATGGCTGTCTAAGGAGGTCTTACGAATAGCTGAGAAAAGTAGAGAAGCGAAAGGCAAAGGAGAAAAGGAAGGATATAATCATTTGAATGCAGAGTTCCCAAGAATAACAAGCAGAGGTAAGAAAGCCTTCCTCAGTGAACAATGCAGGGAAATTGAGGAAAACCAGAGAATGGGAAAGACTAGACATCTCTTCAAGAAAATTAGAGATGCCAAGTGAATATTTCATGCAAAGATGGTCACAATAAAGTGCAGAAATGGTATGGACCTAATAGAAGCAGAAGATATTAAGAAGAGCTGGCAAGAATACACAGAAGAACTATACAAAAAAGATCTTAAGACCCAGATAACCATGATGGTGTGATCTCTCACCTAGAACCAGACATCCTGGAGTCTGAAGTCAGGTTAGCCTTAGGAAGCATCACTATGAACAAAACTAGTGGAGGTGATGGAAATCCAGTTGAATTCTTTCAATTCCTAAAAGATGATGTTGTTAAAATGTTGCACTCAATATGCCAGTTTTCATATCCAATCCCAAAGAAAGACAATTCCAAAGAATGTTCAAACTACTGAACAACTGCACTCATATTTGGTAAGGTGCTAGCAATAAAAGTATGAGCACTGAAAAATACTTGCAGGGAGACTATGTGAAAATTAATAGACTTTGAAAGCCCTGGTTTTTATTTGATTTCTCATTGTTATGCCTCTAATTTATAAAACAAGGTGCCGGGAGCCGGCATATTGCATATTGAGTGAGGATCTGGAATAGCTCAACTAGAATTCTATCACTGCCGGGGGCCAGCGTGAGGCACTCCGCCCATGACAAAGGTCATGAGGAAGGAGGCTCGGCATACGCAAAGGCAGGATCGAGCCTCAGGAGTCCCCCTGGAAATTCTCGAGCATCTACCCCCCAAACCTGAGTCTGCCTACTTTCTGCTTTGTGTTCTCACCTACACCTCTGACTTTATGGGGACTGTCCCCCACTACCTCTCTCTGAAAAAAGAGTTAGCTTACAGCTCCAGTTAATAATCCCTGGGTGTGACAGTGTTTCAACCTACAAACTCCTTTGGAAATCCTCTAGCCTGCCTGAATAGGTTTTTCCGGCCACATGTGATTGTTCAGAGCCTCCCAACTGTGAGAGGCAGGAGATGTTCTAAACTGCCTAAACACAGATTCCTTTGAGTAGTTAAAAGATTGATTAGAAATTGTATTGGTGAAGGGTTTTTCACTTTTTGGGCCAATGTTTGCTGCTAAGTCTCCATACTCCTTACCTACTGTGTCCTTGGCAGTGTATTGATTGATATAATGGGTGTATAGAAATGTAAAATGCAGCTTTGTCCAATGCTTTTTTGGAGGCTGGTGCCTGACTTTGGAATAATCACCTTTAGAGAAAAATAAGTTTCTTAAAATGTTAACAGGCCTCCTGGCCAGAAGATGATGTCAATCACCTGAACTTTTGCATATGATAAGTTTGAAAGCCTGGCTTCGATTAGAACCAGGAACTGCTGTCCTTGCATGACTCCACCCCTTCCCCCATGATCGTCTATGCATAACTTAAGGTATAAAAACTACTTTGGAAAATAAAGTGCGGGCCTTGTTCACCGAAACTCGGTCTCCCCATGTCACTCTCTCTTTCAAATTCTGGCTGAGTCTCCATCTGGAGCACGGAACCCGCCATGCTTGCTAATTGTGCCTGGGCTTCTAAGATCCGACCGGGGAGGCCTCAGTGTCTCCTCTCCTTCGGGAGAACGGAAGGATGCCTGCGGCCTACGTAAGTGGTGCAAACTTCTTGTCTTGAAGTTTTATTGGTCTCCCGTGTAAACCAAGCTACTCAGCCTCTTTTCTTCACTGAATTTTCCTACTGAGCAATCCTTATCAGCCGCTTTTCTCCACTGAATTTTCCTACTGAGCTATCCTCATTCTATTACTCTTTATATCCTTAATTAATGTTTAATTAAGCAGTTGTTTCCTGACCCTCGCCTACGCCGTCTCTCCTTCGAATACCCTGGATCAGCCGGGGCTGGACCCCGGCAACAAGGCTTTTATTTTTTCATTTCCTGAGAAGAGTACAGTCTTCCTGGCCATGTCCATGAAGGCTCACTTGACTTTCAGATTCCTTAGGGTATAAATAAAGGGGCTCAGCATGGGGATAACTGAGGTGTTTAGCACAGCCACTCCCTTGCTCAAAGGCACCCTGTCCTTTGCTGATGGATTCATGTACATGAAAATGTAGCTACCATAAGAGATGGAGGTGACAATTTGTGAAAAGAACACGTGGAAAAGGCCCTTGTCCTCTGAGTGGTGGAAGAGATCCTCAAAATTGTTCTGATAATATATGGATAGGACAGAATTATTAATACCAAAGTGAACATTAGGGTAAATACAGCAGTAGGAAAGACCATCATCTCTAGCAATTTGGTGTCTGAACAAAAAATGTGTGAAAGGGGAAATAATCGCAAGTAAAATGATCAATAGCATAATCAAGTTGTCTGAACAGCATGAGTGATGAGAAAATGATTAAGGATGAAGTCAACCAAGAAGCCAAGACAAGTAGTGTGCAGAGTCTATGATTCATGATGCTCATGTAATGCAGCTATTTGCAGATGGCAATGTAATGGTCAGAAGACTTGGCAGCCAGTAGGCAAAACTCAATGACTCGTAAGAGAATGGAAAAAAACAACAACGAGTCATACAATCAGCAAAAGAAAAGGTTTTCTCTCCTGTAGTAATGGTGATAAGGGATTTGGGTACAGTGACAGTTGTGGATGACACCTCTAATATGGAAAAATTTCTGAGGAAGAAATACATGAGGGTCTGTAGGTGAGCATCCATCAGGGTTAGGGTGGTTAATGGTCAGGTTTCCAGTGATACTGAGCATGTAGGTGGTGAGTAGAAAGACACAGCTCACAACGTGAAATTGTGGGTCATCTGACAGTCCCAGAAGGATAAACTCTCTTATTTCTATGTAGTTTCTCCTTTTCATCTTCTTTTGAGTATCCTTCAGGGTAAAACGCAAAGAGACTAAAAGGAAGCAAACTATTCACACATAGCACTGGAATTTATTTCTGGAAGGGCTATGCCATACCAATTTAACTTGGGAGATCTTTGAAACAACTTATCTTTAAAGATTTTTTTTTTAACATATGCCAGTGTGTGTTTTTCATAGAATATTTCTTTTATTCTTTTTTCATTTTTTTCTTTTATGTTATGTTTATTTTTATTATTATTTTACTCTACAATATTATATTGGTTTTGTCATACATCAACATGCATCCGCCACGGGTGTACACGTATTCCCCATCCTGAACCCCCTCCCACCTCCCTCCCCATACCGTCTCTCTGGGTCATCCCAGTGCACCAGCCTCAAGCTTCATGTATCCTGCCTTGAACCTGGACTGGCCATAGGACCCAGCAATCCCACTGCTGGGCATACACACCGAGGAAACTAGAATTGAAAGAGACACGTGTACCCCAATGTTCATCACAGCCCTCTTTATAATATTCAGGACATGGAAGCAACCTAGATGTCCATCAGCAGATGAATGGATAAGAATGCTGTGGTACATATACACAATGGAGTATTTTTCAGCCATTAAAAAGAATACATTTGAATCAGTTCTAATGAGGTGGATGAAACTGGAGCCTATTATACAGAGTGAAGTAAGCCAGAAAGAAAAACACCAATACAGTATACTAACGTATATATATGGTATTTAGAAAGATGAAAATGACAACCTTGTATGTGAGACAGCAAAAGAGACACAGAATATTTCTTTTAAAATAACTATTTCACTGATTGAAATGAGGTTAAAAATATGCTTAAAAATTTTATTCAAATCACATACTTTAAATGCGAAGAGCAGGAATTTTAACCTAGGCTTTTCTATGTATATAAAATACTGGAATAGAAATGCTATCTATTGATCTTTTAAATCCTTTCCTAAAATATTTCTTCCCCAATGGGAAACTCCTCATCTTTTCTTCAAATTCAGTTAGATTGCATTATTTCCTAATCTTTTACCTGATTTCTTATATTATTATTTTGCTAGTTAATTTAGAAAATCCAAATATGTCAGGGAAAAGGTCACTCAAATGGGTCCGTCTCCCAAATGAAAGTCATTGGACTTAAACCTTCAACAATATGAAAGACTTCTAAGTTCTCACTCTGACTCACACCCACCTTCCTAACTTCTGACTCCTTATCTGAATCACACCTAATGGATTCACTATTGTGACCATCTCGAGTATTGGAGCCAGGGTTTATGAACTCTGAAATCTAATGCCTGATGATTTGATGTGACAAAGATGTAATAATAATAGAACTAAAGTGCACAATATGCAAAATGAGCTTGAACCATCCTGTAACTAGCCTCCACCCAGGTCCTTGGAAAAGTTGTCATCTGCTAAACTGATCCCTGGTACAAAAAGTTGGGGAACTTGTGTACAGACTCCAGAGTACAGAGGAGGTAGAGTGGATTTTTCATAGACTGCATCTGTGTCATTGGCTAAGGAAACTAAGTTGTATGAATATCTGAAATCAAACATAAAACATTATCTTTCAGAGAATATTTTTTTCTTCAAAATCTCTGCTATCTAAATATTATTATTCTCTCTATATGTGTGTGTATATTCTTTTTTTTTCTTCTTTTAAAATTAAATTTATTTATTTTAATTAGAGGCTAATTACTTTACAATATTGTACTGGTTTTGCCATGTATCAACATGCATCCACCACGGCTGTACACTTGTTCCCAATCCTGTACCCCCCTCCCACCTCCCTCCCCATACCATCCTTCTGGGTCATCCCAGTGGACCAGCCCCAAGCTTCCTGTATCCTGTATTGAACCAGGACTGGCGATTCGTTTCTTATATGATATTATACATGTTTCAATGCCATTCTCCCAAATCATCCACCCCCCCCAATAGAGTCCAAAAGACTGTTCTATACTTCTGTGTCTCTTTTGCTGTCTCCCATACAGGATTATCGTTACCATCTTTCTAAATTCCATATATATGCATTAGTATACTATATTGGTGTTTTTCTTTCTGGCTTACTTCACTCTGTATAATCGGCTCCAGTTTCATGTATATTCTGCTTTCTATCCTATGTTGTATTTTTATATTTTCCTTTTTTCTACATTGATATTCACTTAGTAAAATCTCTATTTTTTCAGTATATTGGTATAATTCTTAAATAGCAATGAAAGACATTTACTTTGTTTTGCTGTTTAACAGTAACAAAAATAACAATGCATTTATTTTAAAAGGTCAATAAATTGACCCAGTTATTTTCAAGATCACTCATTCTGTGAATTCTCTTTGAATGGTAAAATTTACATTTCGATATCAGGGGAGAACTTTCTGCAGTAAAATATTTAATTTCAAGATATAGGTTTATTGATTTGTTGTATGTGCATGCTTTGTTGCTCAGTTCTGTCCACCACTTTGCAAACCTATGGACTATATCCCATCAGGCTCCTCTATTCATGAGATTCTCCAGGCAAGAATACTGGAGTGAGTAGCCATTCCCTTCTCCAGGGGATCTTCCTGACCAAGGGATCTAACTGGGTCTCCTCCATTGCCAGCAGATTCTTTACCATTTGAGCCACCAGGGAAGGCTTATTTTTTAGTATGTAATACATCATAATATTGTGAAAATTCTCAGTGTTTTTTTTCTTCTACAACCCTGAGCCTTTTCATTCACTTTACTGTATAAGAAAACTATAGCTACTCTCGATTTAGGGAAAATTCCAACTGAGATGAATGGTGGCCAATTCTACTGGGAAATCATGTGATGTTTAGGAGAAAATGAGTATATCGTTTTGCTAATCCTCAAAGATCAGAGGAAAACAATATCTTGAAACTGACAAAAACAGCAGGCTTTACATTGTCTGTAGACAAATTCATGGCAAATCAATATTTGATAAATATTCATTAATGCAAGTGTAAAAGTCATTGTTCTCAATTAACAACAATCTTCTCTAATTAACTGCTGTACATAACTCTGATCCTTAAACCATTTTGGAATGTGAAGTGTCAACCATTCTTGGGATGTTTTTGATAAAGCAATGAAGAATATACCCAAGTCTTTTAGACCTCATTTCAGACTTAACCTTCCTTAGGGCTTATCCACACTTTTCCTGCTATTCCCATGAAATTTAGAATAACAAGCTTCATATTCCTTTCTCTCCCTTAAGATTTCTAATGTCTTATATATCTCATGTTGAATCAGGCTTGTGGTTCATTTAGGGTGAAAATTAACCTATCCAATAAACTACTGCTTGCCAGAGGAAGCAGGGGGTTGGGGGTGGTGTGTGATTGGGGCTGGCATATATATATATTGTTGATCATTATTCATTATTGTTCATCTCAGTCGCATCCAACTCTTTGTGTTCCTTTGGACTGTAGCCTGCTAAACTCTGTCCATGAGATTTTTCAGGCAAGAAATACTGGATTGGATTGCCATTTCCTCCTCCAGGCAATCTTCCTGACCCATGGATTGAATCTGTGTCTCCTGTGTCTCCTGCACTGCAGGCAGATTCTTTATCTACTGGGCCATTGGGGAAGCCATACACTATTGTTGAGTAATTATTATAAATTACTAACAAATCTAATTATTTTCACATAGTATCTCTAGAGTTGTTTTTCATTTCTCATACTTGTATTGCTAGCTCTTGCCAAGGATATTAGATACATTTTTTTCCACATTCCCATCCTTCTCTCATACACTTCCCTTCCTTCAGGCTAGTCTTTCCACTCTATAACCATGAACTGACCTCATAATTCTTCTTTGAAATGTTTTTAATTCCACATTTTTGGACAATATTTCTTTAAAAATTAAAGACAGAAGAGGCAGAGCAAGAGCACTCAAGAGAGACCTGTGTTTTATGATTTCACCAGAAAACACTCTTTCTAGAATTTCAGGAAATATTAAATCATGCAAAGCACTATTTTTAATTTACTCTACAATGGCCATATGCATAATCTGTTCATCTCATTAGACTATTACATATACCCTCCTCTGCATATTGTGGCCTACCTAGTAGTTATGTGAAAACAATACAACTAAGAACATAATGTAATTATATTTTCTGAGAACTCAAAAACTTTTCTCTTTACTCAGCTTAAATCTTCTGTGCCATATAATTTATCAATATGAATATATACATTTAGCAAGACTGTGAAATAACCTCCTTTTTGGAAATATTTAACTAACATATATGCTGTAACAATTCTTAAAGAAAGGTTGAAGAATGAATATTACCAGATACCATATATGACTACATTTTTTGTGGCCAGTTGTATATTTAAATAAATGATTGATGTTATGCTGATCTTTTCAATAATCAATAGCTAAGAGTTTCTGTAACTTTCTCATATTTGTGGCTATTTTGAGGTAATATCTTACAGATACAATTCATTCAATAATCTGCTTAAATGACAAACCTAATTAGTAGGGATAATGAAGCTCACATTGGCAAAGTTAATTGAGGCTAAATAAAAATTGTAAGTTCACTGTATTTTAAGCACTAGAAAATTGCATTACTTTGGAAAATGTATTGATTAAAATTTATAAAACATTCATACAAGATTATGCTATTCTGACACTGAAATTTTATTTTTTTATGTTTTCCCTGAAGTCAAAACTTGGAATAATAATGAGGGATACTCAACCTCATCCTACATTTTTAAAACATTTATCCAGAAAGAGTGTAATTGTAATTCACGGAGCCAAATTCTTCCTGATATTTGTGTACTATTATCAATTGAGAGAGAGAAGTCCAAAATTTACTGAAAAACAAATAAAACAGCTTATTAAAAAATACTGAGGCAATTTTGACTTTGTAGGAAAGTTGTGGAATTACTATTTCCTCCCCTCATGCTGAAACATTTATGATTTCCTAGCTTAATTGGAAATATTTGAATATACTGAAGTTTATTTTATACTGTTTATTATACTTGAATATATTTGAATTATAAATATTGAATATATTTGAATTATAAATATTGAATATATTTGAATTATAAATATTGAATATATTCGAATTATAAATATTGAATTATATTTGAATATACTGAAGTTTATTTTATACTGACTTGATTGATGATTGTGAGTTCTAGATACCATAAACTGTAGTCTGGGAATTAAAAGAACTGTAAATGAATTACAAAAGAGGAGTTTATGCTGATATTATCAGATAATGGAGCTCTCCACATAACTCTTACAAACTCCTTAGTGGTTAATATAAATGTTTGCAATCTGCATGTAAACATTGATTATCAATATCAGAGGTAAACACAAGTTTTCTGTAAAAGGGCAATATATCAATAATCTAGAATTTGCAGACCATAGTGTCCCTGTTGAAACTATTCAACTCTCCATCTTTGTAATACGAATGCTGCTATAAGCATTGTGTGAATGGAAGGGCTCAGGCATGTCCAATAAAACTTTTTGTTTTTTCTTTGTAATGCTATGTTACATTATCTTTTTTTTTTTACTTTACAATATTTTATTGGTTTTGCCATACATTGACATGGATCCACCATAGGTGTACACGTGTTCCCCATCCTAAACCCCCCTCCCACCTCCCTCCCCACACTATCTCTCTGGGTCACCCCAGTGCACCAGCCCCGAGCACCAGGTATCATGCATTGAATCTGGACTGGCGATTCATTTCACATATGATAATATACATGTTTCAATGCCATTCTTCCAAACCATCCCACCCTCGCCCTCTCCCTCAGAGTCCAAAAGACTGTTCTATACATCTGTGTTTCTTTTGCTGTCTCACATACAGGGTTATCATTACCATCTTTCTAAATTCCATATATATGAGTTAGTATACTGTATTGGTGTTTTTCTTTCTGGCTTACTTCACTCTGTATAATAGGCTCCAGTTTCATTCACCTCATTAGAACTGATTCAAATGCATTCTTTTTAATGGCTGAGTAATATTCCATTGTGTATATGTACCACAGCTTTCTTTAACAAAAATAGGAACTGGGCCAAATTTGGCCCATAAACCTTAGTTCACTCACCCTGTTTTAGACTTTTGCCATAAACATTAACCCATATGCTATTTTCTTTATTTAATATGGGCTAATTTGATTGAAATGTGAAAATTCAATAATAGATGTAAGTTTTAATTTTAACTCCAGATCTTTTTATTATGAAGGTAAATTAGCATAATCTTATAAATTATTTCCAGAGGAAAAGATGAGACAAGCATTTCTAACTCAGTTTTGGAGATTTTTATTCTTGATATCAAAACATAATGTAAGAAATTAAATATAATCAACAATTTGAACCCTAAATTAAAAGATAAAGTACTAAAAGTATCAAAACTAGCATTTCATGTTACATATGATTTTATCCCAAAGGTAATTTATCTGTAGAAAGCTTATTTGTGGAATCAGTTACATTAAAGATATACCTGTGGTGGATTCATTTTGATATTTGGCAAAACTAATACAATTATGTAAAGTTTAAAAAATAAAATAAAAAAAATAAATAAAGCTGAAAATCAAAGGTTGAAAAAAGAAAATCACATATCCTTGAACAAAATGCAATAACCAGTCATGATTCTTAACAGTCTCTTAGTAAAATACAACAGAATATTTTTTTCTTGGTAGCATAAATAACCTGATGACATCATCACAACTAGATATGCTCTATGTTCCTTGTTTAACTCAATTGGAACAAGTTAAGGCAAAATGATATTTTGGGACAACTGGGTACCTCTGAGTATTGCAAGATGATAAATAATATCAAAGACCTTGGTTAATTTTACTAGCTTGAAAATTGCATTATGGTTAAGCAAAAATCAAACATGTATTTTAGGAATTTATACTGAAAATATACAGGGATGAAAAAGTACTCTATTTCAGTTCTGGTTTAATATATATTAATAAAATTCTTTAAAGTTTTAAAAAAAGAGTTAATGCAAATATTTTAAGAGCCCTCATAATTATTGAGTCTGCTTGATCTGTAAATGAAACTTATTTCTCCAGTTCTCTATCTTAGTGTATATTTGATAATATTCATAAGTTAAGAATGATAGCTAACAATTTTAATGTTTTAAACAGTAGCCAAGTCTTGATAAAATCAGTTATAAAATGAGAACTATCACCATAACTCCTTTCATTTAGTACTCTGTTGGAAGGTCTATCCATGGAACTATCATAAAAAAACTAAATATAAATAAAAGTATTGGAAAGGAATAAACAAATGTGTCATTCATTGCAAATAACACAATTTTCCTCCTAGGTCCTTAGTGTCTTACACTAAATATTTCTTTTAGTGGAAAGTTTCCTTTCCCAGATATTTGCATGGTTAGCACCCTCCACTCCTTTAGGTCTCTGTTCAAATGTCACCTCAATGACAAACATCCACCCCAATGACATTTTTTAATATTACAGTATCTCCCTACTTCCAAGATTTTTCAGTTTTCTCTTCTTTTACAAACTATTCATTAACATATGATATACCATATATATAGTTTACTAGTCAATTATGTTCAGGTTTATTGTCTGTATTCTCTTACATCCCTTACCCCATGAAAGCAGGGGCCTTTATCTACTTTGTAGATGAACTGATGCACTCCCAGCAGTGGTGTGCTGGAGCTTGCCTGGACCACATCCTGGGAGCCAATGGTTGCAAGTCTGTTCTCACCTCTGAGTTCAGTAAGGGTACACTGATAGCTTGAAATTTGCCATGGTGAGAGACTTCACCTTTATTTGTGTATCCAAGTAGTGATTCTTTTTATATTTTCTTTCTCAAATTCTTTACCAATAATACATGTTGCAATCAGTTGTTAAGGTTCTGTTGACTAACAGGGATTGACTCTGCACATAAATTATTTAAATATGTTTATTTATTTTACATTTATTGAATATCCACTGCATGGCTGACAGATGTTCTAAATGAGAAGGACTATCGATTTCTGGTAAATGTTTAAAAACTGCCTCTCTGGAGTTGTACAAATACAAATCTATTTGTAGAGACTCATTGTTTCTATGATCCAAACTCAAAATACAAGGGATATAAGCACATTAACTCTCTTAAGGGTAAATCCAGAATTTCTGGGAGAAAAAAGTATATTCCTTAAACATAATCATACAAGTGAAGTGAGTGAAGTGAAGGCGCTTAGTCGTGTCCAACTCTTTGGGACCCCATGGACTGTAGCCTACCAGGCTCCTCCCTCCATGGGATTCTCCAAGCAAGAATACTGGAGTGGGTTGGCATTTCCTTCTTCAGGGGATCTTCCCGACCCAGGGATCAAACCCCGGTCTCCTGCATTCCAGGCAGATGCTTTAACCTCTGAGCCACCAGGGAAGCCCCAATCATACAAGAGTCAAATCTAAATTAAATTTTCATGCACTCATATCACATGCTGTTTCTGAAGTTGCCTCATGTATCTCAGTCATTTTGCCTTTTTACATTTTTGTATCCATATTTACAAAACTGACTCACATCTATCTTTTAATGATGCCTCATTGGCACTCTCTTTGCTTAGATTCCCCTGGGCTAACAGGAGACAGATAAAATAAATCCATTTCCATGTGTATGACATACAAAGAAAAGAACATTCCTATTTTCTGTTTTTCAAAGTAGAATTTGTAGAATATGTTAGGCTCTGAAGCCTAAGGAAAATGTTACTTAAATTGTATAGATAGATTATCATAGAATTACAAAATATTCATTTAAAATCTTTGCATTAGTACAAAGAAAATGTCTTAGTAAGTACTGTTTCTTATTATATAAAAAGGAGCAAGTGTACGAAGTACTTTATGAGTCTGCCCAGGTGTAATTAAGTTTTTACACGGAGCTTGGGTAACAGACAAAGAGCAACTATGCATTGCATTATAATGAAAATATTCCTCAAATTTTGCAGCAGCAGGAATGAAGGCTATTGTGGGTCAAATATTACCAGTCTAACCATAATGAGAACTATAAACCTTGAGAGCCATGACAAAGTTAAAACACCATACTTGATTTGAGAGTACAAAAGAAACCAAATAAGTTGCCAACTCAATTCACCAACTCTGAATTTACATAAATATGGAAGTAATCAGACTTTAAAATTTGAGACTAAATCATCAAGAAGAACCAGGGAGTAAGTATCTTTGTTATTTTCCAGTATAATAATATGATTCCTTTTCATTAAAATGTTTTAAAATAGTATTTGTTTATGGGTTTGTGAATTCAAAACCTTTTTGATATTAAAATGTGATTATTTACTAACGAGAAGACTATTTATAGAGTCCTAAAGAACCAGCACAGCAATAAGTCTAGGGCTTTTCATTAACTTTTCTTAAGTTAAATGGTTTTCTGTTACAGAAATGAAATGACATTTTCTATATAAAGGAATCGGAGAAGGTAATGGCACCCCACTCCAGTACCCTTGCTTGGAAAATCCCATGGACAGAGGAGCTTGTTAGGCTGCAATCCAAGGAGTCGTAAGAGTCGGACACGACTGAGCACTTCACTTTCACGCATTGGAGAAGGAAATGGCAACCCACTCCACTGTTCTTGCCTGGAGAATCCCAGGGATGGGGGAGCCTGGTGGGCTGCCGTCTATGGGGTCGCACAGAGTCGGACAAGACTGAAGTGACTTAGCATAGCATAGCATGTAAAGGAATATCTGCTTCCCAGTAAAAGTTTTGACCATGTACTTGATCACTTTCTAAAGCAATATTGTAAAACAAAAGAAAACTGATGTGCTCAATGCATGCACTAAACTATTTTTAGACAATATTTATTTTAGTAGCAGAAGTTACACTCTCTTGTCCTTCCGGCCTGTTATCAGAAATAGAAAACAATGATGTGGGAAAGGGTTGCATCAACCAAACCCATAAGAAAGGAGAGAACACCAAAAAAATATTCCCATGGAAAACACATATTCTAAAGTGAGATATTTACTATGTCCACGAGTCATTTAAACTTGTGAAAGTGTCCTAAACAAAGTGGGCCTCAGTTTTTCAAAATATAAATGTGGAAGAGGGCTAAATAGCCTCTGTAAGGTTATAAACTCTGTATTTAGATTATCTACAAAGCATACTGGTTTTTATAATACTGAGGAAAGGAGAAGAATAAATTAAATTTTATCATATTATCACCAAAGAAGCTAAATATTTTAAAGAATAATTTGAAGTCTTAATAAAGAAAACAGTAGAAGAAATGTCCCAGTTTAAATGTTAACATGTTAACTTTTATTTCATCCATGGCCTGTGAGAGTGTATTTTTGAAGATGAGAGCTTAATATTTAACTTCAGATAATATTCATTACTTGAATGAAAGTTTGAAAGGAAAGTGGAGAAGTTTCTGTATGGAAAAAGAGGTTTTCAATGTCAAACACTACTTCATGATGGAAGCTTTAAACTTTTGTATTCTATCCGCAAATATCTTTTACCATTTTTTATGTCCTATAGGAGAGCATATTGGAGAAGAAAATGGCAACCCACTCGAGTACTCTTGCTTGGAAAATTTGATTGGACAGAGGAGCCTGGTAGGCTACAGTCCATAGGGTTGCAAAGAGTCAGACATGACTGAGCAACTTCAGGGAGAGCATACATTTTCTGTTCTAATGAGGGAGAAAAGAATCAGAAATGAAAAACCACACAAGACCCACAGAATTCATTCTTCTGTGGCTATCAGATGACCCAGAGCTTCCGATTGTGATTTTTCTCTTTTTAATCATCACATATATATTAAGTGTCACTGGAAATTTGACCATCATCATTCTCACCTTGGTGGACTCCCATCTACAGACACCTATGTATTTTTTCCTCAGGAACTTCTCTATATTAGAAATCTCCTTTACAACTGTCTGTATTCCTAGATTTCTGGGCACAATTATCACCAAGGACAAAGCAATTTCATACAACAATTGTACAGCTCAGCTGTTTTTATTCATTTTCTTGGGTATCACTGAATTTTATCTTCTAACTGCCATGTCCTATGATCGCTATGTAGCTATCTGCAAACCTCTGCATTACACAACCATCATGAACAACAGAGTATGTGTATTGCTTGTCTTTTGTGCTTGGCTGGCAGGGTTCTTAAACATCTTCCCACCTGTTATACTTTTTCTCCAGTTAGATTACTGTGATTCTAATATCATTGATCACTTTGCTTGTGACTATTTCCCTCTCTTGCAACTATCCTGCTCAGACACATGGCTCCTTGAAGTGATTGGTTTTTACTCTGCAATAGTGATTCTGCTTTTTACTTTGGCATTAATAATTCTATCCTACATGTTCATCATCAAGACAATTCTGAGGCTGCCTTATGCCAGTCAGAGAAAAAAGGCTTTTTCTACATGCTCCTCTCACATGATTGTCATTTTCATCTCTTATGGAAGCTGTATATTTGTGTATATCAACCCTTCAGCAAAAGAAAAGACATCCTTGATGAAAGGTGTAGCAATTCTGGATACTTCTGTTGCTCCTATGATGAATCCGTTTATATATACACTGAGGAACCAGCAAGTGAAGCAAGCCTTTAAGGATACCATCCAAAAGTTTATCTTTTTCTCCAGTAAATGCAACTAACTGCAGCATTAAAAAATAAAGTTCTGGTCAATTATTTCTTCATTCATATTCTCTCAAAACTCTTTCACTACAGTTATATGATTCCTTTTTATTTATTCCTTTTCTGAACTTCCCCACACGTTGAACCAAATAAATTGAATAAAGCTGAATATTGCTTCAGAATTTTCTGTAAACTGATTTTTATTCGTATGTATTTGATGAAGTATAAAATGTTACAACATAAGCCATTTTGTTTGAGAAAAAGAATCTCAGGAATAATGTGGATTTCTGAAATTTTCACTCTTCAGTTCAGTTCAGTTCAGTTCAGTAACTCAGTCCTGTACGACTCTTTACGACCCCATGAACTGCAGCACACCAGCTTCCCTGTCCATTACGAACTCCCGGAGTTCACTCAAACTCATGTCCATTGAGTCGGTGATGCCATCCAGCCATCTCATCCTCTGTTGTCCCCTTCTCCTCCCACCCTCCTTCCTTCCCAGCATCAGGGTTTCTTCAAATGAGTCAGTTCTTCACATTAGGTGGCCAAAGTATTGAAGTTTCAGCTTCAACATCAGTCCTTCAAATGAATATTCAGGAATGATTTCCTTTAGGATGGACTATTTGGATTGCTTTGCTGTCCACAGAACTCTCAAGAGTCTTCTCCAACACAACATTTCAAAAGCATCAGTTCTTAAGCACTCAGCTTTCTTTATAGTCCAACTCTCACATCCATAAATGACTACTGGAAAAACCCTAGCTTTGACTAGATGGACCTATTAGTCATACTACCTTATTTTAAATAAGAAATAATATATGGGTCAATGTTTAGTAAAATTCTAAGACAGGAGGTTGGTGGACGATCCATTGCTCACTGGGAAATTTGACCCACCACCTATTTTTGTTAAAAGTTTTATTGAACACACCTGAGCCCTTTCATTTACATGTTGTTCATAGCTGCATCAAAAATAAAGACAGGAAGAACTGAGTAATGAATCAGGGACACTATGCCTACAAACTCTAAATTATTAATGTATTACCCTTTTACATAAAAAGTTTGTGTTGATCCCTGCTATTGATAATCAAAATGATTATACTGATAGCAAACATTTAAACTAAACACTAAAGAGTTTGTATAGAATGATGTAGAGTGCTGCATTATCTGAAAATATCAGCGTAGGCTCCTTCACAAATTTTGTAAAATTATTACAGATCTTTTAATTCCTAGAACAAACCTATCTACTATTTATGGTATATTTTTATTGAGTGAATAAGAACTCACAACCCTCAATCAAGTCTAAACTTCAGTATTTTCACATGCTTCCAATCAAGCTTAGAAATTATAAATGTTTCAGCATGAGGGAAGGAGAAAGTAATGGCATGATTTCCCTACAACATGGAAATATCAGTATTATTTTTGTAAGTTGTTTTTCTTGTGTTTCATCAAATGATAGATCTAAGACTCTCAACTGAGTATGGTATGTGAATATCAGGAAAAACTTGCCTCTGAATTATGGTTACAGTCTTTGTATAATAATGGTTTAAAAGTGAGGGATCTGTTTCCTATCCTGAACACATGTATACCTGTGGCGGATTCATGTTGATATATGGCAAAACCAATACAATATTGTAAAGTTAAAAAATAAAATAAAAAAACAAAAAAAAATGAGGGATGAGTTTGAGTACCTTTCATCATTATATAAATTTTTGACTTCAGGGAAAACAGAAACGAAAAAAATGTTCAGGGCCAGAATTGCATGATCTTGTATGATTATTCATATATATTCTAATCAGTACATTCTCCAATATGATAATGCTTAAATAAGCATTTTTAACAAAAACCCTCAAGTTTATATATGGTAAAACTTTGCTCTTGTTACCTTCATTACTCCTATTAATTAGGCATATCACTTAGAGAGGCAATTAAAAGAATTGTATGTACAAGCTATTATCTCAGAATAGTCACAAACATAAGAAAGTTATAACACCCCTTAGCTACTGATTATCAAAAGATCAGCTTAACATCAAGCTTTTATTTAAATATACAACTGACCACAGGAAATGCGGTCATCTTTGGTATCCAGTAATATTTATTTTGCCAGCTACAAATTGGCACTTGCCATGAGTGCTTGCCATCTGTCTCTACAAGGGTTAAATCATGTGCTGTGCAGCTGCTGATGTTCAACACCGCCTGAAGAAGTTCAGTGTGGAGAGCAGGAGTGAGGGACTTTGTGCTTTGGGAAAACTGGCAGGACAGGCCTTCAGATAGTTAAACAGTCTCAGGAGCTGATTTTATGAGCCCAATTCTTGTATCTCCTCATATCAAGAAAAACACTAAAATTCTTGATGGTAACAATTGTTTCTCATAACTAGCAGACTTTTCATAAGACCAGCAGAAACTTTCTACAAAAAGAAATGTGCTTGAATACATGTACTCCTTTTTTACCAAATCACATATATACTGTCCTTCCCCTATACCTCTTTAGATCTGTTTCTCACAGATATCTGAGGTCTGTCTCCCGGATTGCAATCCTCATATTACCCCAAATAAAATTTAACTTGCAACTCTCACATTGTGAATTGTTTTTAATTGATAATTTCTTCAGGCTATTTAAAAGAATTATTATGATACATATGTTAATTTTAGAGTTCCCCAAGAAGTGGAGACTATTTCATAGTTTTCCCTAATAGCTTTCATAGTTTCCTTCATTATAATAGTTTTTGAGTTGATAAATTATACAGAAAATGTTAAACTCAGTAATGAGAAAAGTTATTTGATTTCTCAAGAAAGTGTAATTACATCATTCTTTTAAGTTGTACAGTTTTTCATGTAGTTACTAAATTGGCCACGTATGAAAAGTAGAGTATATGCAATGTTCTAATGAGACTGTCAGATTATGTTTATTATCCCTGTGTGGTAATAAAAAATAAGGTTAAACATGATACAATATTTACTCAATTACTGAAAAGAGTAATTCTGGTAAAATCACAAAATGTTTTTTTCTCTTGCATTTTGAAATTTCACCAGAAGAAAAGTGCATGAGAGAAGGTTTGCAATCTGAATGGAAAAAAAATGTGTACGTATATATATGTACATATGAAGAGTTCAAATTTAAATGGCAAAAATAAAATACACATATGCAAATATCCTTAGTAAACTGCTGACAATAAAATTATAAATGATGAAAATGAATCTAGGGAGGCTGTGTGGATATTAAGAGATTTTGAAAAACCTGGATTTTAATTTAATTGCTCTTCATTCATATGCCTCTAATTCATGAAACAGGGACTTTTATATTTTCATTTCCTTGAGAAAAACATAGTCTTCCTTGCCACGTCCATGAAGGCTCTCTTGACTTGCTGATTCCTAAGAGTGTAGATAAAGGGGTTCAGCATGGGTGCTACTGAGGTATTTAGCACAGCCACTCCCTTGCTCAAAGAGACCCTGTCTTTTGCAGATGGATTCACATACATGAAAATGCAGCTGCCATAAGAGATGGAGATGACAATCATGTGGGACGAACATGTGGAAAAGGCCTTTGTCCTCTGAGTGGTAGAAGGGATCCTCAAAATTGTTCTGATAACATATGTGTAGGACAGAATTATTAATGCTAAAGTGAACAATAGAATAAACACAGCACAGGAAAACCCCAGTATCTCTAGGAATTTGGTGTCTGAACAAGAAAGGTATAATAAAGGGAAATAATCACAAGTAAAATGGTTGATAACATTGGACTTACAGTAATCAATCTGTATGAAGAACATGAGTAATGGGAATATAATTAAGAATGAAGTCAGCCAAGAGGCCAAGACAAGCAGCGTGCAGACTCTGTAATTCATGATGGTCATGTAATGCAGTGGTTTGCAGATGGCAATGTAGCGGTCATAGGACATGGCAACCAGAAGGTAAAACTCAGTGACTCCCAAGAAAATGAAAAAAAATAACTGAGTCATACAATTATTAAAAGAGATGGTTTTATCTCCTGTAATAATGGTGGCCAAGAACTTGGGAATAGTGACAGTTGTGAATGAAACTTCCAATGTGGAGAAACTCCTGAGGAAGAAATACATGGGGGTCTGGAGGTGGATATCCAGCAGGGTCAGGGTGATAATGGTCAAGTTCCCAGTGATGCTGAGCATGTAGGTGATGAGCAGAAAGACAAAGATCAAAACCTGAAGTTGTGGGTCGTCCGACAGTCCCAGGAGGATAAATTCTCTTATTTCTGTATTGTTTCTCATTTTACTTCTTTTAATTAACCTTCAGGAGAAAACACAAAGGGAAGACACAGAAAAGGGGATTATCCATGTCTAACAATGGGATTTGTCTCTGAAAGTAAACTTACTATGCCATGCTAACATAATTCAGGAGATTTTTAAAAACAAGTTAATAAAAATAGGTAACTTAAAGTAAGTTTTTATTATATGCCAGTATGTGTGTTTCACATAGAATATTTCTTTATCAAATCCCTGTTTTACAGGTTGCAATCAGAGTAGAAATAATTTTAAAAAATCTTATCCAAATCACAAACCTGAATTGAAAAAGCAGGGATTATCACCTAGATCTTTCTAAAACCTAGCAAATACAGTAAAATAAATGTTACCTGTTGACTTGTAAAATGCCCCACCACCCACTCTTAGAGGATTCCCTCCTGTTGGGAAAGACTTCGTCTTTTTTCAAGCCCCATAAAATCATCCTATCCTAGTTTGTGTAAGCTGGTTCCTTGTATTGTTATTCTCTACTGTAATATAGAAAACCTAAATGTGTTAGAAAAAAGTCACCCAGTGAATATGTCTCCAAAATAAAAGTCATTGGAATGAAATCTTTAATAACATGACAGTTTTCTATGTTTCCACTCAGACTCATATTACCTTCCCAACCTCCTACTCCTCTTCTGAGGCCCCAGATAATGGAATAAAGGAATCCAGACAATGGATTTGCTTCAGCAGTCTTCTCAGATATTCGACAGTCAAGAGAGGAGGCAGAGTGGACGTTTAGTAGATTGCATCTGTGTTATGTGTTAAGGAAACCAAAATGTGTTGTTCAGTCTCCAAATCGTGTCTGACTCATTGTGACCCCGTGGACTGCAGCATGCCAGACTTCCCTGTTCATCACTGTCTCCCAGAGTTTGCTCAAGTTCATGTCTATTGCATTAGTGAGGTCATCCATGCCATCATGCCATGGTGATGCCATTCCTCTGACATCCTCTTCTCTTTCTGCCCTCAATCTTTCCCAGCATCATAGTCTTTTCCAATGAGTCAGCTGTTGGCATCAACTGGCAAAATTATTGAAGCTTTCAGTAGATAGCAATAACGGAGCTGCTCTGCTACATCAGTCAGCTCAGTTCAGTTCAGTTGCTCAGTCCTGTCCGACTCTTTGGGACTCCATGAATTGCAGCATGCCAGGCGTCCCTGTCCATCACCAACCCCTGGAGTTCACTCAGACTCACGTACATCGAGTCAGTGATGCCATCCAGCCATCTCATCCTCTGTCATCCCCTTCTTATCCTGACCCCAATCCCTCCCAGCATCAGAGTCTTTTCCAATGAGTCAACTCTGCATGACATGGCCAAAGTACTGGAGTTTCAGCTTTAGCATCATTCCTTCCAAAGAAGACCCAGGACTCATCTTTAGAATGGACTGGTTGGACCTCCTTGCAGTCCAAGGGACTCTCAAGAGTCTTCTCCAACACCACAGTTCAAAAGCATCAAGTCTTCAGTGCTCAGCTTTCCTCACAGTCGAACTCTTATATTCATACATAACTACTGGGAAAACACAGCCTTGACTAGATGGAACTTTGTTGATTCCTATGCAGCTCTGCTACATAGGAAATCCCAAACCAGAATTAGGTCATCTACGAATGGTTTAGCACCAGGTTCCCTACAAATTGGGGCACAGTGTTGGGTGAAGGGGTGACTACCTTTCTGGCTGCACCCAGTCCCAGGATGAAGGGCTCTCTGCATCTGACCCTGGTCCCAAAGAACAGGGTGGTGCTCCCTTAGGGACCCCAGGGAGTCCTGCCAGGAGGGATGTTGAGGGGCCAGCTATCCAAGGCCAATCAAGGTTCCTGTGATGCTGACATATCATTCTGCATGGGCAGGATTCTCACTTAGAGGTATTCAGTCATAATCCCACAGATGGTTGCTTCACTCCATTGGCTCTTCAGCTAAGCTCTCAACCAAAGTATATGAATATCTGAAAACAAACATTACCTTCCAAAGAATAGTTTTTCTTCAAAATTTATGCCATCTAAATGTTACTAGTATTCTCTCTCCGTTTCTGTTTCTCAGCCATGTCCAACACTTTGCAGCCCCATTGACTGTAGCCCACCAGGCTCCTCTGCCCATAGAATTTTCCAGGCAAGAATACTGGAGTGCAGGTGCCATCTTCTACTTCAGGGGATCTTCCCC
This sequence comes from Bubalus kerabau, assembly GCF_029407905.1. Lineage (NCBI taxonomy): Eukaryota > Metazoa > Chordata > Mammalia > Artiodactyla > Bovidae > Bubalus > Bubalus kerabau. The sequence goes on along the minus strand of NC_073624.1, from coordinate 63,154,031 downwards.
ATCCAAGTATTGAACCCAAGTCTTTCAAATCTTGCGTTGGCAAACAGATTATTTACCAACTGTGACACCTGGGAAGCATCTACATTAATCTTCTCTTAATAGAATCTCTATTTTGTCAATGTATTAGTATAAACATGAAATAGCAATGAAAACCTTTATTTTGTCATTCGAATTAACAGCAATAATAATGAATTTATGTTAAAAGGAAGCTGAGTTCCCTCAATAAATTCAGGCAACCCAGAATTTGATACATATTTACAAATATAAAAGTCATTGTTCTCAGTTAACAAAAAGCATCTGTAATTAACAACTGTGTCTAAGAGTCATACATGACTGAGTGACTGAACTGAACTGAACTGATGACTCTGATGTGTAAACCACTTCTGGAATGTGAGGTGTTAACTATTCCTGGGATGGTTTTGGTAAAGTAATGAAGAATATATCCAAATTTCTAAGACATAATTTCCGAGGTTTTTTTTTTCCCCTTACATCTCATTCAAGCTTTTTTTCCCTTAGTCCCATGGAACTTAGAATAACAAGTTACATATTCCTTTCTGTCCCTTCCTTTGTAATTAATTCTAGTGTCTTGGATAAAGGCTTCCCAGGTGGCACTGGTTTTAAAGTACATGCCTGCCATTCAGGAGACATAAGAGATGTGGGTTCCATCTTTAGGTTGGGAAGATGCCCTGGAGGAGGGCATGGCAATCCATTCCAGTATTCAGCCTGGAGAATCTCCATGTACAAAGGAGCCTGGCAGGCTACAGTCCATAGAGTCTCAAAGAGTCAGACACGACTGAAGTGACTTAGCAACAATGTCTTGGATCTCATTGTCGAAACAGGCATGTGGCTCATTGAAAGTGAAAATTAACCTATATGATAAACAAATGCTGGCCATTGTGTTAAATAAGATAACTGGAAGTGATTTTCAGGACACACATGCTATTCCATAGTAAAGTGTAAGCATGGCTTCTTTGAGAAAAGATCACTAGCATTGCCCAAATTCACCAATTTAAAAAAGAGAGAAGTCTCTTAAAAAAGAAGAGAGAAGTCAATTTAGAAAGATGGTAACAATAACCCTGTGTACGAGACAGCAAAAGAGACACCGATGTATAGAACAGTCTTATGGACTCTGTGGGAGAGGGAGAGGGTGGGAAGATTTGGGAGAATGGCATTGAAACATGTAAAATATCATGTATGAAATGAGTTGCCAGTCCAGGTTCGATGCACGATACTGGATGCTTGGGGCTGGTGCACTGGGACGACCCAGAGGGATGGAATGGGGAGGGAGGAGGGAGGAGGGTTCAGGATGGGGAACACATGTATACCTGTGGCGGATTCATTTTGATATTTGGCAAATCTAATACAGTTATGTTAAGTTTAAAAATAAAATAAAATTTAAAAAAAAAAAGAAAAAAAAAAAAAGAAAAAAAATTGTAAAAGCCATAAAAAAAAAATAAAAAAAAATAAAAAAGTGACAATTTTTAAATGTTTATTAAAGATCACATTCCTTATTTTATATAAATTTTGAGACATGAGTGGGAAGCTCTATAAATTCCACAATATAATTGGAAACAAATTAGCTTCTCACATTCTCTATGTGTACTGAATTTTTTCTTCATAACTTTAAGACTCCTAAGGAAATCATAAGTAATTCTATGAACACATATATCCTCAAGGCAGTTTGCACCCTTTGCATACAACATAGTATTCCACTTCCTTTTCTTTTCCTTTCACTTGAGGATCTTTTTCTTGGTGTTATGTTTATAAGCTAGAATCACTTGTCACAGAAGAGAACAGAATATTTATTAAATTTGATATCTTGGGTAATTTTTTATAGAACAATTCATTCCATTCCTGATTGTGTTTGCTGACATCTAATACCATGGAAAAACATCATCATGACTATAAGGGGGAAAAAAAAAAAAAAACACCTCATAAGAGTCAATTTAGATTGTTTCCAGATTATTACTTTATGACTGCCTTTGCTAGTCCTACAATTAGTACAGAGTCCTGTTTCTCTCAGTCCTCTAATTAAAAAAAAAAAAAAAATCCTTGTTTCTTTCTTAATGGAAAAGGGATATCAAATCAAAGCACCAATAAGTATGAATAGGAATAATGAGGGGAAAACTGTGAAGACCTAAGTCACTCTCAAAATCTGTATAATTTCCTAGAAATGTTGCTTCTCCCCTAATTGTCTCAGTTTTAACTATTATCTATGTCTGAAGATAATTTTTAACTTAAAAAGGAAATAAATTCTTATAAAAATATGGCATCAGGACTTAACTTTAGTTAAAAACGTGTGAGACTATTAGGGATTTGTATTCCAGGAGAAATTATTAAAAATACAACTCTCTAAGTTATAGATTTCTTTTCCACTATGAACTTGACTATAATATAATAATAAGGAATTATTATGAGGGCTAATTTAATTAAAGGAAAAGTGAAATTATATAAAAATTTTAAAGCGTGCATTCCCAGAGTAAATACTATTTTTATTATTATTCCTAAAAGTAAAATCAATTATTACCTTTGAGGAAGATGATCCCAATATAAAAAATAATAACCATTTTTGAGGAAACTCGTTTGAGAGACAATGCTAAGATTTATGCAGTTATCAAACACCTCAGATATGCAGATGACACCACCCTCATGGCAGAAAGTGAAGAGGAACTAAAAAGCCTCTTGATGACAGTAAAAGTGGAGAGTGAAAAAGTTGGCTTAAAGCTCAACGTTCAGAAAACGAAGATCATGGAATCCGGTCCCATCACGTCATGGGAAATAGATGGGGAAACAGTGTTAGACTTTATTTTTCTGGGCTCCAAAGTCACTGCAGATGGTGACTGCAGCCATGAAATTAAAAGATGCTTACTCCTTGGAAGGAAAGTTATGACCAACCTAGATAGCATATTCAAAAGCAGAGACATTACTTTGCCAACAAAGGTCCATCTAGTCAAGGCTATGGTTTTTCCAGTGGTCATGTATGGATGTGAGAGTTGGACTGTGAAGAAGGCTGAGTGCCGAAGAATTGATGCTTTTGAACTGTGGTGTTGGAGAAGACTCTTGAGAGTCCCTTGGACTGCAAGGAGATCCAACCAGTCCATTCTGAAGGAGATCAGCCCTGGGATTTCTTTGGAAGGAATGATGCTAAAGCTGAAACTCCAGTACTTTGGCCACCTCATGGGAAGAGTTGACTCATTGGAAAAGACTCTGATGCTGGGAGGGATTGGGGGCAGGAGGAGAAGGGGACAACAGAGGATGAGATGGCTGTATGGTATCACTGACTCAATGGATGTGAGTCTGAGTGAACTCCGGAAGCTGGTTATGGACAGGGAGGCCTGGCATGTTGTGACTCATGGCAAAGAGTCGGAAAGAGTCAGACATGACTGAGAGACTGATCTGATCTGATCTGAATCTGATCTGACTCATTACAATAGCTTTGTGTAATGTTTGAATAACCTAACAATGAGAGGCTAAATATTAAACAAAATCATATAGCTAGTAAGTGGTCAAATTGGTATTCTAAATTCTTTCTGCTTGAACCAAAGTATGTGTTATTTATCAAACATATATTCAATGAGGAGGACCAAAATCAAAGAGTAATTTTCTAACAATGAATAAATAATTAGTAAGACAAACAGAAAGTATTAATGTGCTCATTCTTCATAACTCTTGATATTTACAGAAAGGAAAGGCAACTCCAAATTATTCATCTCCATGTAATGAAAAGTTAAGCTAAGAATGTATATATCAATGCTAAGAAAAAGTTGTCATTGGCTTTTACTTTACAGTCTTACCTCTTTTTGTACAAATGCATCATTTCAGGTGACTGAAGCTATTTTAAAAACTTGGTCACTATTTCAATTTTAGGATAAGATATCAAACATTTCTAAGAATGCTCTATCTCAATACATTTGGAATTACCTTCTTTCTATAGATAAATTTCCTTGATACATGTTACATGGAAGCCATGGGAGCAAACACAGTGAAGGGAAGCAAGATATGGAGTTACTGTGGTCCTTTCTGGATGTGATTTCTCTATGAATTTTAACCTGCATGAGGCAAATGTTGCTTTATCCACCATATGGCCAAGGCTCGTGGGAAATACTCCAGTGAATCAAATGTGACAACAGGGCTAAGAGGAAATACACTAAGGATTATAAACATATTATCAACATTTATATCACTACTGAAACAGAAAACTTTGCAGATAATATCCAAACAGATAGAAAAGCATGAGAACTAAGGCAGAATCAAATGGATTATTTTACTTACTATCTATGTGAATATATCTAAATGTACAGGATTTTGGAAGGGATTTCCTGAATATCCTAAATCACCATTTCTCTGAAGAATAGACCTTTTCCCCCTTGCTGACCTAAATACTGTGATGAATGGATCTTATGAGTAAACATTACATTTTCCTTTATTATGTGATAAAATGTCTCTATAAAGTTGCTCTCTGTGCTAATAAATAAAAAAAAATTAAAAATCAAATAGAGCACAATATAAACAATAATGAGAAAAAATATCATACTCAGTGAATTCCAATGAAATTTATGAGAAATTTTGGATTAAATACACTTTAAACTGATCAAACTCTTCAAAAAATCTTTTCTGGTTATTTTTCCATAATAATGATACTAACCATTGAGAAAGATCTACCAGAGGTCCTGTTTTCATCTGATTGATTGTCAGTGTTCCAGTAATTACTGAAAGCATGAAATCTATTTTATAAGAATTTACAACTCAGATTCCTTTTAACCTAATTTTAGAAAGGACAGAAAATTAAATAAACCTCATCTATTGACTCAATCACTGTTGTTCATTCCACAAATATTTATTGAGATTCTTCTAGCTTTAGGTACTATAGGAGCACTAGGGACACTACAGGATCAAAATAGATATGACCCAAACTTTAATCAGCTTACCAAGGAATCTCCAAACACAAATATAGAAGATACTGTCATGGTCTGTGCACAGGTTGGAAAAGAATTTCCAGACATATAGAATAAGATGGAAATAAAGTTTATTAGAGTGGGAGATGCTGATAAGAAGAGATACTACACTTGATCTTAGTCAAAAGGCTGAGAAGCAATAGACTTAGGGACATGGGGAGAGGGGAGGAGAGGGTGAGATGTATGGAAAGAGTAACATGGAAATTTACATTACCATATGTAAAATAGATAGTCAAGGGATATTTGCTGTATGGCTCAGGAAATTCAAACAGGGGCTCTGCATCAACAGGGGTGGAATTGGGAGGGAGTCGGGAGGGAGGTTCAAAAGTGAGGGGATACTACACTAAAACAGGCCTTAACTCAGGCACCTGCCTTGAGGTTGCCAGACCCAGAAAAAGCATTCCAACTTTATGTCCATGAAATAGAGGGAATAGCCTTGGGAGTGTTAACTCAAATGTGGGGATCTGAGCCCCAGCCTGTAGCTTACTTATCCAAGAGGCTCGATCCAACTTCCCAAGGTTGCCCCCCCGCCTTTGAAATCTTGTGGCTATTGCAATCATGATAGAAGATGCTTTAAAACTCTCCTTTGGGGGCAAACTAACTATTTTTACCAGCCACCAAGTAAAACAACTCCTAAATGGGAGAGGCCATTTATGGATGTCTGATCAAAGAATCCTCAGATATCAAGTAATGCTGATGGAAAATCCAGGCCTCACTATATCCCCTTGTAAGGTTCTTAACCCAGCCACCCTCCTACCTACCCCTGAGGGCTCTCTCCCATTTCACTCTTGTCTAGAAACCTTGGACCACTGGACAAAACCCCGAGAGCAATTGTCAGAAGATCCTCTGACCAATCCTGAGGAAATCTGGCACACTGATGGAAGCAGCTTGGTCTTGGATGGAAAAAGAAGAGCCAGGTATGCAGTAGTCTCCAATTTTGAGACCATAGAGGCTAAGCCTCTGCCCCCATGTCAACCAGCTGCAACATGCAGTGCAAGTTCAACAAAAATGTAAAACTGCAGCTGACCACGGAAAATATCACACACCCTTGGATACCGCTATAAGGACTCTGAGAATTGAGACCAGCAAGAGGAGGAGGCCCAATACCCCTCGCCGTCCCAGTTCAGCAGGAAGTAGCCAGAAAGACCTCGTCGCCCCTATTCCCAAAGAATTGGGCCTCCCATCTCTTGAGGGGGGAATGTTAGGTAGGTAGAATAGGGAAAAGGAGTCCAAAATGGCGGTGGCTAAAAGACAAGGAAGGTCCGAGGACCAGAGTGAAGACTTCAGGCAGAACAAACAGAACAAACAGCACTCCTGGCTAAGCCTAATTTGCATAGGGCAGGCTCAGGTGGCAGAAAAAACATATAAAAGGAGGATCCAAAGTGCTTTCTCTAGGACTCTCTATCCCGCGTGTATGCACTCTATCTCTCTCTCTCTTTCTCTCTCTCACTCTCTCTCTCTCACTCTCTCTCCCTCCCTCCCCATGCACTCCTCCACTCTCTTCTCTTCAAGTCTTGGATTCTCCTGCTATCTTATAAATAAAATAGAGCTGTAACACTGGAAAAAAAAAAAAAGGGAGGGGATATATGTACAGCTATGGCTGATTCATGTTGAGCTTTGACAGAAAACAGCAAAATTCTGTAAAGCAATTACCCTTCAATAAAAGAATAAATACATTTTTTAAAAAAAGAAAGAAAAAAAGAATGAGAGACACTGTTAGAACAGTGAGCCAGCTCAAGGGAGAACCAACGTTGAACAGTCCACTTTTATACCCAGGGTACAAGTACAAGGAATGGGATAGGTGTCTTGTAGGTCACTTGCTGATTGAATGAGGCATGTATACTGGGTAGGGAAGAGTAAGGCAAATACCTTCCTTGTTTGGGGTAGGAGGGGAGACAGGTTATACTGCTCAGTAGGACCTGAAATCTGTTAATAGTTATGACATGGGTGAGGGAAGGACCATATGTGTCTGCTTTTTCCATTCCTGCATTCCAAGACCCTCCTTGGTTTTATCTGCTTTTTAGTCCCTGGGCCACCACATTCCTCCCTTCCTTTATTTTTAGGGCCAATTCTTTGGTCCCTGTTGATACCCTGTTCATGTCTAACTATCTACCAATTTCCCTTCTTAGGCATTTGGGAACTGAGTCTCAGGAGAAGAGGAACGATGACCACTCTGGCTTCTTCAGGCTGTACAGGGGTGTCATGGGACTCTGGGTTCCCTTTGCCTGCTTCTTTGTCAGGGTGCATTTATGGAGGGAGAGGAGAGTCCATGGAATGACAAGGTGATTTGTTTCAGCATTGTCTTTGGGTTGGTCAGAGGATAGTCTTGTTGTATTACCACTTGGAGATTTGTTGTATTCTAGAAGAAACAAACTTAACAAAAAAGTTAAAGGTACATGGGCCAAAGATTAAAAGAAGTAGGAAAGCTGCTCAGGGGCTAGCCACAAGAACCAGGGCCAGACATTGGTTCGTGACATTAGTGTTTCTCTAGGTACAAGAAGATGCAAGAATTTGGGCTCATAAAATCTTTACCTGAAAACATCTGACTATCTGAAGGCCAGTTCTTCTGGGCTTTTCCCAGGGCACAGAGTGCCTTATTTCTGATCTCCATCCTGAGCTCCTTTTAAGGGGTGTTGAAGGTCAGCAGCTTGCAGTGGTCATGATATAATCTTTGTAGAGACAGCTGGCAAGTGCCAACTCCCAGTCAGCAGGGTCCACATATTTGACCATGCTTTGGGTGCATTTCATGCCCATTGTGCCCCGCAGTGCTGGGAAGGCTCATTCCAGGTCCGGTGAAGATTTCATTGATTGGCCACTCAGGGTGCTGTTATTGGACCAGGTCTTGTGAGCAGCAAAAGTCTCTGGACCATACCTGTCTTACTAGCCTCTTGGTCCAGGAATATAGTCCCTCTTGTTGCTTCTTCCCATATCTAGAGTTACATTATTACAATCATTGATCTCATGGAACTGCTTATCAGCATTTTATCACAGTCTCAGTCACACATTTATTAACATAAGAAACAATCTTCTGATACAAGAGACATAGAAGATAGTACAGTTAACAGCTGTTAATAAAGTCACAAGCAAGAATTAAGTCAAGACTTTCATTAGGTACAGCCCAGCATACCCTGGGTCATCTGACTTGGTTAAATGACTATAGACAGGTGTGACTCTCCTCGTTGTACATCAAAAGGTTGGCTATTGAGATAAGCTTAAGAAACAAACTTAGAGTGTCCTTTTTAATAACTTAATTAAACCTTTATCAATATAACATAACAGTAAGGAACTATCTCAGGAGTGAGTCATAGTAAACACAGACCTTAATTAACAAAACTAGAACTTAATATTAAGTGAAATACATTTTTTTTTTTTTTGTCATTGTGAGGGCATTAACCCTGTAGCCAGGGAAGGTTATAACCCATCAAATAAAAATGAGGTTTGTCAGGGAGCACGAAAAATCCAAGCTGCCATCTTGGATTTCCTATAGCCCTGACTCTTTGATATACAGCTATTGTTAACCCATTTTTAATTGTCTGATTTAGGAGTAGACTATTGCCATGTTTTAAGGACATCAAATAGCAAAAGTCTAACAGTGAAGGGTTATTTCTTATAGAAGCAGAATGAGCTTTTACATGTACCATAATCTTTAATAATTCTTATTTACTTTACCAAAGTAACAAAAGATTTAAAAAACAAATAAAATACTTAAAGGCAAAGACATTTATAATCTGTTATTGAAAGCTTCATTCTAAGAAAACTTTGTTCTCTTAACATAGAGAATTAGCTAAATTCCAGCCTGTTACCAGTTTACCAGATAACAAACAAACAAAAGTTTTTATTGGTTAATCTTACAAAAGTCTTTTCCATAAATCTTGAAATAGCTGTATTCTTGCAAAGGCATCACAGTGAAACCATAGAAGGCATGTTAAAAATCTGATTAAATTGCAATTGACAAAGTAGCCTGGCCATTGCTGTGATATGTAACACTAATATGATAACTAGAATTATAATTGAGCACATTTTTATCAGGGCATATCAGATCTATACGAATTCCACATAATTTTAGGAGATATATATATATATATATGTAAATCAACCATATTGTATGACCTGAGAAGATTTATCATCCCTTCAACAATACTTCCCATGTAACCTAACATGTCTAATGAACCCAGGTGGTTTAATAGCTCTTTGGGTTGTCTCAGGGGCCCTCTAAAGCATCCCAAAGTCATGCTCATAAAATATGTGAGATGCCCCCAAATCTCTTGGTGGACTTGATCATGATGAAGTCCTGAATAAGTCCAACTCCAAAATACTGGAATGGCAGTTGAACCGCCACTTGGTGTAGGTAAAAACACCAAGTTACAAGGGAAAAGAAGAAACAGAAAATAACCCAATCAAATAAAATAAACCTCAAAAATTTTACCCTAAACAAATGGAGGTTTTTAAACATTTGACAAAGACCTCAAAATAACCGTCATAAATATTATCACTAAATTCAGGAAAGTGGCAGTGTTTTAGTTTTATTGAATTTATTCTGAATTATTTGAATGAATTTTTTTCCAAAATAATAGAGAACATGTGAATTATATACAAATTACATGATATCATGATCAATATTTACCTTCAAAACATGTATTGAATTTCACAAAATAAATTTATTGACATTAAAAGTCTGATGCATGAGTACATATCTCTTTGGACTGAATTTAGCGTATGCTGACTAAAAAAATATAGTCACAACCTGAAAGAAGAGAGCTATTTTATTTGATGGGAATGTTTAGGACTCTGAGCCCAGGAAACAGCATCTCAGTAGCTCTGAGAGAAAACTGCTTCAAGAAGACAGGAGAGGAAGTCAGACTATATACAAGTTCGCAACAAATAGAGCAGGCAGTCTGAACACCAAAGATCAGGTATCAAATTAAGGAATTTAACATTCTAGGTATGGGAAGACGCAAGCCTCTATGTCCACTGAATTAATTCCTTTCATAAACACCTCAGCTGCTACTGCTACTGCTAAGTTGATTCAGTCGTGTCCCACTCTGTGCGACCCCATAGATGGCAGCCCACCAGGCTCCCCCGTCCCTGGGATTCTCCAGGCAAGAACACTGGAGTGGGTTGCCATTTCCTTCTCAGCTATCTGGGGCCAAATCCGGTTCCCTTGTTCACCTTAGAGAGTTGCAAGTAGCTACTTCTTGCATCACCCCCAGGTACTCAGCAATCACCATGAGGGAATGAGACTCTACTGGTTCTCAGTTTTGGGAGCTCTCATTCACATTTGGAGACCAGAAATTGCTGATGGCTGTGACGTTTCTTGTTTGTTGATATGACAGAGATATTTTCATTTCACACATAATATCACACAGAATATATAGATTCTTTAAAGCATAGGAAATATTAATGTTCATCTTGAAAATACACAGGAAATTACACACTCATTTTGAAACTCTATATTTGAAGTACAAAGTGGTATCATAGGATCTTTTCAGGGACTGATGAAGAGAATTAAAACCATCTTTCACATTGTGCTATGTCTTCAAGAAATACATTTCATTTTTACAAAAGTTCTGCATGAGAAATAACCTTATTATATTTTTAAATGTCAAAAAATAATACACTGGAGAAACAGGAATGGAAGTAGAAGCAGCAGACTGGGAAAATAATATATTAACTGTCAAGTGGCATGTTAAGAGACTATAAAGACCAACCATAGTTATACAGACTTTAAGGAATTTTAGGAATTAACCAAGCTGCCATTTAAAGTTGACCAAAAAATCATTTATTGGCAGAAAAGACTGCTTTACAGACCATGTCTTTGAAGGCTTGTTTCACTTGCTGGTTTCTCAGGGTGTAGATGAAGGGGTTCAGCATAGGGGCCACAGAGGTATTGAGAATAGCTACTCCTTTTGTCAATGATGCCTTTTCTTTGGCTGAGGGATTAGCATACATGAATATACAGCTTCCATAGGAGATGGAGATAACAATCATGTGAGAGGAACAAGTGGAGAAGGCCTTTTTTCTCTGACTGGCTGATAAGATTCTCAGTATAGTCCTGATAACGTACATATATGACAAAATCACTAAGACCAAAGTGAATAGCAAGGTAACCAAAGGAAAGTAAAAAACAATTATTTCTAGGAACCATGTATCTGAACAAGACAATTGTAAAAGGGGGAAATAGTCACAGGCAAAGTGATCAATGACATTGGAAGCACAGTAATCCAGCTGGGGGAGAAGCATAAGGGGTGGGAAAATGGTCAGAAACCCACCAAGCCAAGCACAGAGCATAAGCAGGCTGTAGAGTTTCCTGCTCATGATGGTTGTGTAATGCAGGGGCTTGCAGATGGCAACATAGCGGTCATAGGACATGGCGGTTAGAATGTAAAATTCAGTCACCCCCATGAAAATAAAGAAAAATAGTTGGGCTGCACAATTGTTGTAAGAAATAGTCTTGTCTTTGGTAATAATTGCCCCCAGAAATCTAGGGATGCACACAGTAGTAAAGGAGCTTTCTAAGAAAGAGAAGTTTCGGAGGAAGAAATACATTGGTGTCTGGAGATGGGAGTCCACCCAGGTTAGGGTGATGATGGTCAGGTTTCCAGTGACACTTAATACATATGTGATTAATAAAAAGAGGAAAATCACAAGCTAAAGCTCAGGATCATCAGAAAGGCCTAGAAGGACAAACTCTGTGATCACTGTTTGGTTCATTTCTTTCTCTTTTTCCCTTCATTTTTCTTCTTTTAAATATATTTAGATAGAAAGTGTATTAAAAGGAATAGATGAAAAATATAATTCATGATGACCAATATCATCATCATTTCTAAAGCATTCTATCTAATTCATGCCCATATTGTTTTCGTTTAACACCTTATTTACAATTTTTCTTAAAACGTACTTGTGGGTCATGTTTTATATAATAGTTCTCTTATTCTAAATCTAATAGGAGAAGTTAGGAAATCTTTATACGAGTCATATTATTCAGAGATGATAAATGAATTTGATACTTTTTGCTTTGTCTAGTTTATGCAAGTCCTTGCAGTTTTGTTGGGATAATCCTATAAAACATACATCATTTTTTTGTCAGGTACCAGAAAACACTGCCACCTAAAAGAGAAGTAGATGATCTTAATTCCATCATAAGATATAAATGAAACTTAAAAGAATAAAGTAACAACACCTTTTATGAAATAAGAAATCAAATCATGATTTTCTTAGCAAATAAAATAAACCTTAAAATATTTAATGATTAATAATTTAATTACCAGTTTTATTTTTATATTGGGGTTTATGAATGTAATTATCAACATGAATAGGCTATAAGTATTAGATATTATTTGCAAGAAAATATAATTATTTTATATATTAAATATCATTCACTTAATGGTTTATCTGAAAATTCCTTTGAAATCATTAATGTTTGACATTCTCTAAGATTTTCTATGAATATATGTATAGAATCTTTATATATATACAAGACTGTGTATATTTTTGAGCTTAAAATAATATGCAGTATTTATCAATTTTTTATTTTGCATTGGAGCACGAACTGAAAAATAACTACTTGCCTCAGATACTAGCAACTCTATTACCCAGACTTCAGCCCAGTACATTTTCCATTTGAACATCGTTGCTTCTCAGCTATTAAACTTTATGAACAACTGTTTTAGTCCCTTGGACTTCTACCCCACATTTATCTTTTACATGAGGTGACTAATCCAAAAAGATATTCCAGAAATGTAGAGGAAAACCTCTCCTATTAATCCAAAGCCATTCAGCTGATTCCCAGCTCCACTGGATGTATCTATCATTCTGTGTATCTGGCTTGCTAAAATCATAATAGCTCCCTTATCTTATTTTAGATATTCACATTTCTGCTGTGAATAATAGAAGATAAATCATTGCTACTCTGCCAGACACTAGTAAACATCACACGAATCAAATTTGATTATTTTTTCTCTATTTTATGATGATTCATGAAAAATAAAAATGGAATATCAAAAACTTAAGAAGATATGGAACTTCTATCATCCTCTTCAATAACGTTGGTCTAGAAGTTTAAAGGAGCAATATTTAAAGTGAGAACTGCAAGTGACATGGCAACGTGGGGTATTATGAGTGTAGAGTCTTAAACTAGGATCTGGCATTTAGTTGCACTAAATGCTCAAATATTCATGTTTAGCTGTTGTGACCTATGAAGAGAGACCTGTGTTGATCTCCTGGGAACAAAGGCCAGGCGACAGCTGTGCTATGACGTGGAACATCGGGATTTCTGGAAGCTACCATTGGTGTTCTCAGAGCCTCCTGACTCTCTTCTATAGTGAATCTCTCTTGGGAATGTTTATGTTCATCCCACAGAAGAGTTCAATGAGGACTTCTACAAAATAATACTTTTTTCATTTATCCCAATTATTTACTATTTTTGAGTAATAAAATAGATGTGAAATCTTACAAAAATAGCACTCAGTCGACTTTAGTTTTAGTCATATTCTTGGCATATAAAAGTTTTCTACATATACATTTCATTACTTATCCTTAGACTTCATTATTGTTGGAGCTTCAAGGTTCTTTCATAATTCTAAGTTATATAAGAACTTTATTAAATATTAAGAGTAACAAGGGAAAAATATCATACAAGGGAACTTCCATCAGGTTATCCACTGACTTTTTAACAGAAACTCTACAAGCCAGAAGGGAATGGCATGATATATTTAAAGTGATGAAAAGAGAAGAACCTACAATCAAGAATACTCTACCCAGTTATGTAAAGTTTAAAAATAAAATAAAATTAAAACAAAAAAAAAAAAAAAAAAAAAAAAAGAATACTCTACCCAGCAAGCCTCATTCAGATTTGATGGAGAAATCAAAAGCTTTTCAGATTAGCAAATTTGAAAGAATTCAGCACCACCAAACCAGTTTTACAACAAATGCTAAAGGAACTTCTCTAAGCAGGAAACAAGACAAGGAAAAGACCTACAAAAAATAAACCCAAAACAATTAAGAAAATGATAATAGGGTGATACATATTGATTATCACCTTAAATGTAAATGAGTCAAATGCACCAACCAAAAGACATAGACCGACTGGGTGGATGAAAACCTGTGCATGTATGTACTTCCAAATACTATATCTCTCTGCTTAACCTCCCAAACTGTATGGAATCATTTTATATTATTAGGTTAATCATGTTCCCATTATAGCTTGCAATTGCACTGATCTTTAAATGCTCTCTGGCTAATGATTGTGAACATTGAAAAACATCTTTTACTATTGCGATTATGTAACTATTACTCCTTAATATCACTGTATCATGATTGGTCTACAATAAAATTCTATATCATCAACACTAACATTTAATAGGAAAACCTATAATCACCTTTTAAAATAAAGATGCATATCTGAAATATCTTGGAATTTTTTGAAAAATACAAATGCCCAGGTATTGCTTTTTTCCTCCAAAGCTCCAGATACGTTTCTAAGGAGCAGCCATGTTTAAGAAGAACTGCACCATAGGATGATCTTTTACTTTTATTTAGTTGGTTTCACTTTTTCTATTTCATATTCAGTGTTCCCATCTCATTTAGCTTTTGTTTTCAGATTTCTCCATCTCTTCTACTTTTTTTTTTAATGTCCTTTCTCAAGCTTTTATCAAGCATAGTAGAACAGTTTTCATATACATATATATATATATAAATAGTATTTGTAGGGTGTGTGTGTATATATATATATCTTAGAAAATTTATGAATTTTTTCCTAAATAAAAAATTTGACATTTTGACTCGACTTCATATTAATAAAATGCTATATTTCTAATTATAAAAATAGATATACAACAAGCAACAAAGTTTTATTATATAACATAGGGTACTATAAACAATATCGTGTAATAACCTATAATGGAAAATAATTTGAAAAATAATATATGTGTATGTGTGTAACTGAATTACCTGGCTATGTACCTGAAACACTGTAAGTCAACTATACTTCTATAAATTATATATGCTAAGAAATTTTAAAAAAGAAATGGAGCTTTATGGTACTCAAGGATGAGATTCTGCAAAGTATTTTAAGATCACTATAGAAAATTATTCTACACTATAAAGTCTTTTAAGCATGTAAAAGACTATGTAAATAATCAATAAAATGTCACAGACCATAACAACGTTTACTGAGCTTAAAAAAAGATTAGAAACTCATATATATATATATATATAAATTCTTTACACTATTAATAGTACTTCTGATAATAATGAGGAGGAGAAAAAGAAAGAGGAGGGTAGAGATAATTTTTTTTCAGCAATGACTATAGTCTGGGATGACCCAGAGGGATGATATGGGGAGGGAGGTGGGAGAGGGGTTCAGGATTGGGAACACGTGTACACCCGTGGCGGATTCATGTTGATGTATGGCAAAACCAATACAATATTGTAAAGTAATTAGCCACTAATTAAAATTAAAAAAACAAACAAACAAAAAAAAAAAAACTATAGTCCAGACCTAAATCCCAGGGACGGGGGAGCCTGGCGGTCTGCCGTCTATGGGGTCGCACAGAGTCAGACACGACTGAAGCGACTTAGCAGCAGCCGCAGCAGCAGCAGACCTATTTTAATTATTTTCTTCATATTGCCTCTTCGAATCCTGCCAACAACTTTATGAGGTACCTGTAATTGTTATTCTCTTGCAGAAACATTTATCTTATCTTTTTCTCTGAAAATATTTTATAAGATTGTTGCCAATTGGTCAAAGTTTATGGGAAATTTTAAGACAGCAAGTGGATAGACTATCTATAGTCTATTGGGCAAATTTGGCTCATGAACTATTTTTATTAAAAGCTTTATTAGGCATGCTTTAGCCCTTTCATTTACATGTTGTTCATAGCTGCATCCACACTACAGAGAGGGACAGTTAGTTACCTCAAGGACTTACGGTCTACAAATTCTAAATTATTAATATATGACCCTTTTATAGAAAAAGTATGTCTTGACTGGTGATATTGATAATCAAAATGCTCATACAGATTGCAAACATTTATAATAACCACTAAGGAATTTGCATAGTGTTATGTACAGAGCTGTATTATCTGATAATATCAACATAAACTCTCTCATATCTTTTGCAATAATTTTACAGTTCTTTTAATTACCAGAACTACACCTATCTACAGTCTATGGTATATATTTTTTTGAGTTATTAAAAAGTCACAGTTATCAATCAAGTCTAACTTCAGTATTTTCATGTTTCCAATTAAGCTTAGAAATTATAAATGTCCAACATGAGGGGAGAAAAAAGTAACTGCATGACTTCCCTACAGTGTGGAAATCTCCTCAGTATGGTTTATAAGTTATTTTCTTTGTGTTTCAGCAAATGATGTATCTAAGACATTCAACTGAGAATAGTACGTGAATATCAGAACTTAGTTCAAAAAATTATGATTACAGTCTTTCTATAATAATGGTTTAAAAGTGTAGGATGAGTTTTAGCACTCTCCATTATTATTTCAATTTTTTTAAAGAAGATTTTTTTAAAATTTTATTTAACTTTACAATATTGTATTGGTTTTGCCATATATCAAAATGAATCTGCCCCAGGTATACATGTGTTCCCCATCCTGAACCCTCCTCCCTCCTCCCTTCCCATACCATCCCTCTGGGTCTTCCCAGTGCACCAGCCCCAAGCATCCAGTATCGTGCATCAAACCTGGATTGGCGACTCGTTTCATATATGATATTACACATATTTCAATGCCATTCTCCCAAATCTTCCCACCCTCTCCCTCTCCCACAGAGTCCAAAAGATTGTTCTATACATCAGTGTCTCTTTTGCTGTCTCGTATACAGGGTTATTGCTACCATCTTTCTAAATTCCATATATATGCATTAGTATACTGTATTGGTGTTTTTCTTTCTGACTTACTTCACTCTGGATAATAGGCTCCAGTTTCATCCACCTCATTAGAACTGATTCAAAAGTATTCTTTTTAATGCTTGAGTAATACTCCATTGTGTATATGTACCACTGCTTTCTTATCCATTCATCTGCTGATGGACATCTAGGTTGCTTCCATGTCCTGGCTATTATAAACAGTGCTGCAATGAACATTGGGGTACACGTGTTTCTTTCAATTCTGGTTTCATCAGTGTGTATGCCCAGCAGTGGGATTGCTGGATCATAATGCAGTTCTATTTCCAGTGCTTTAAGGAATCTCCACAGTGTTCTCCATAGTGGCTGTACTAGTTTGCATTCCCACCAACAGTGTAAGAGGGTTCCATTTTCTCCATTTATTGCTTATAGACTTTTGGATCGCAGCCATTCTGACTGGTGTGAAATGGTACCTCATAGTGGTTTTGATTTGCATTTCTCTGATAATGAGTGATGTTGAGCATCTTTTCATGTGTTTGTTAGCCATCTGTATGTCTTCTTTGGAGAAATGTCTATTTAGTTCTTTGGCCCATTTTTTGATTGGGTCATTTATTTTTCTGGAGTTGAACTGTAGGAGTTGCTTGTATATTTTTGAGATTAGTTGTTTGTCTGTTGCTTCATTTGCTATTATTTTCTCCGATTCTGAAGGCTGTCTTTTCACCTTGCTTATAGTTTCCTTTGTTGTGCAGAAGCTTTTAAGTTTAATTACGTCCCATTTGTTTATTTTTGCTTTTATTTCCAATATTCTGGGAGGTGGGTCATAGAGGATCCTGCTGTGGTGTATGTTGGAGAGTGTTTTGCCTATGTTCTCCTCTAGGAGTTTCATAGTTTCTGGTCTTACGTTTAGATCTTTAATCCATTTTGAGTTTATTTTTGTGTATGTTGTTAGAAAGTGCTCTAGTTTCATTCTTTTACAAGTGGTTGACCAGTTTTCCCAGCACCACTTGTTAAAGAGATTGTCTTTAATCCATTGTATATTCTTGCCTCCTTTGTCAAAGATAAGGTGTCCATGTGTGCGTAGATTTATCTGTGGGCTTTCTATTTTGTTCCATTGATCTATATTTCTGTCTTTGTGCCAGTACCGTACTGTCTTGATGACTGTGGCTTTATAGTAGAGCCTGAAATCAGGCAGGTTGATTCGTCCAGTTCCATCTAACTTCTCTCATGCCTTCTATGGTAATTCCCTGAGCATGATATTGTATCTCAATCTTCTTTTCATTGTTCTCTATTAAATTTTTGAATAATTTATTTTATACTTAATAGCTTAGTGTGCCACTTTATGGGGACATTTTATTACACAAGAAAGGAAATGTAGTGTTTACACATAAGATTCATTCATCCCAATATTTCAGTCAGCAAGGTCAAGAAATGTTTATACTTTAGGAAAATCCTGATGTACCAAATTCAAAAAACCTCTTCCAAAAGTTTTGCAAATCTTCCATATGTTTCTGCCCTACTTCTCATGATTTTCTATCTCTTTGGACATTGTCCACCAAGTTTTCTAATCCAATAGTGGTACAAATATTAATAACATATGTATAATCCTTAGAGTATTTTCCTCTTGGCTCTGCTGGCACATTTGATTCACTGGAGTACTTCCCATGAGCCATGGGCATATGTTGTGATAAAACTGCATGTGGCTCATGCAGGTTAAAAATCCATATAAAAATCATGTCCATAAAGAACCACAGTAATGATATCTTGCTACACTTCACCATTTTTTTTCTCCCATGCATGGCTACAAAGCAAAATGCACCAAAGAAAAATAGCTATAGAAAGAAGATAATTGCAAGTGTGTTGAGATAGAGTATTTTTACAAATGCTGAATATCTTTAACCTAAACTTGAAGTAGTTACCAATATTTTTTAATAGTTTCTGCCACTTAATGTGATGCATTTGTAGAAATAGAGGTAAGATTGTAAAGTAAATGCCAATGCAAACTTTCCTTTCCTTAGCACTGATTTATTAATCCTTAGCTTAGCATTTCATCAGGTGAAATAAATAATGAATAATTTGGGGTTGCCATTCCTTCCTGTATATATCAAGGATTCTGAAGAATGAGTCTGTTTATGTTTCCTGTTTGTCATACTAATTTATTAATTTTCAGAAAATTATTCTGAGTTTGGTCCTGCTCATTGAATATATGCCTGATAAGTATCACATGCTTCAGTTTCAGGAGGAAATAGTATAGAATTCCAATTTGACCTTTAACTAGCTGTATGCCTTTGTTTACAATAATTAATCTCTGATTGTCAGTTTCTTCAAAGGTAACATAAGGTTATTGTAATGAATCAATGAGATCGATGAGATAATTACATAAGCAGCACTGTCTCTCAAATAAGTTTCCTCCAAAATGGTTGCTATTGTTTTCTAGTGGGACCATCTTCCTCAAATGTAATAATTGATTTTATTTGTAGGAATATAAAGAGAACAGTATTTACTGTGTGGGAATGCATGCTTTAAAATTTTATATAATTTAATTTTACTTTTACAAGTTAGCCATCACAATAATTCTATGAAGTATTACCCTCATTTTCACAGTGGGGAAGAAAAAAAACATATAACTCAGAGAGAGTTGTATTTTTAATCCAGATCTCTTGGGATGCAAATCCCGAATAATCCCACACAAAATAATTTAAATTAAGACCTAATGCTATATTTTTATAAGAATTTCTTTTCCTGTTTAGGTTAAAGATTATCTTCAAATATAGATACTAGTTAACAAACAGATATTTAGGGAGAAATAGAATATCTCTACGGAGAAGGCAATGGCACCCCACTCCAGTACTCTTGCCTGGAAAATCCCATGGATGGAGGAGCCTGGTAGGCACAGAGTCTGACATGACTGAAGCGACTTAGCAGCAGCAGCAGAATATCTCTATGGAAACCCACAGATCCTAAGAGTGATATAGGTGATTACATTTTTTTCCTTCATTATTCCTAATCATATGGGTTTGTGTGTTGATCTGACTAATTTGATTTGACTCCCCTTTTCCATTAAGAAAAAGTAACTTGCCTTTTTTCAGAGGAGTCAGAGAAACAGAATTCTGAACTAACTCTAGGACTATTCAAAAATAGTCTTAAGGTAATAATCTGAAAATAATCTAAATCGACTCATGAATTTTTTAATACAGTTATAATGAAGTTATTACATGGTTAGATGTCAGCAAGCACAGTCAGCAGTGAAACAAAACATTCTAGAAAAAAAAATAGGGTTGTTATAAATCCAACCTATTACCCAAGATATAAAATTTAACCAATATTCTGCTCTCTTCTATGACAAATTATCCTAACTTATAAACCTAACACCAATAAAAAGATCCTTAATTAATAGGGAAAGACAGATAATTGGAATTCTGTGTAATAATGCCAGAGCTTCCCACATAGCTCAGTGATAAAGAATCAACCTGCCAGTGCAGAAGATTCAAGAGACCCAGGTTCTTGATCCTGGGGTTGGAAAGGTCCCCTGGAGGAGGAAACGGCAACTCATTCCAGTATTCCTGCCTGGGAAATTCCATGGACAGAGGGGCCTGGAGGGCTACAGTTCATAGGGTTGCAAAGAGTTGGACATGACTGAGCACGTATGCACCTTTATTAATACTAATGGTGCAAACCCTCTTGAGTTTATATTTGTTCATAGCATTACTTATGACATATTAGGAATCTTAAAGTTAGGAATAGTAAAATCAGTACATATAGAGAATGTGAGAAGCTAATTTATGTTTCCAGTTATATTGTAGAATTTATGGAGCTTCCCACCCATGTCTCACAATTTAGATAAAATAAGGAAAACAATCACTCAATCCTTAATAGACATTTACATATTGTTGCTTTTTCAAATAGTAGCATTTAAGGAATGCTGGTGATCTTTTCTCAAAGAAGCCATTCTTACAATTTACTGTGAAATAGCAGATGTGTCCTAAAAATCATTTCCAGTTATTTTATTTAACCCCAAATTTTATTTAACTCAATGGCAAATATTTGCTTTATATAGGTTGATTTTCATTTTCAAAGATCCACAAGCCTAATTTGACACTGAGCTATCCAAGATACTAGAATTCATTAAAAAGAAAGAGACATAAAGGAACATGAAGCTTGCTATCCTAAGATCCTTGGGACTAGAAAAAACATGAATGAGCCATTAGTAAGGAAAGTATGAAATGATGACTTAGAGCCTTGGATATATTTTTTATTACATTACCAAAAACATCCCAGGAATGGTTGACACCTCACATCTCAGAAATGATTTACAGATTAGAGTCATAAATAGCTGTTAGTTGCAGAGGATTGTTCATTGAGAACAATGACTTTCAAATTTTAAATATCTATCAAATACTTGAGTTGCCATAAATTTGCCTACAGGAATTATGCTTGTAAGGCTTGCTTTTCTTATAAGTGCTCTTAAACATTTTTCTCTAGTAATTGAGGATTAGCAAAAGGATAGGTTCATTTTAATGTGAACATCACATTTTTTCCCAGTGCACTGGCCACCATTGACCTCAGTTGGAATTTTGCCTAAATCAGCAGCAGCTCCTCTTTCTGCTATACAGAGGAGTAAATGAAAAGAGAGCTCAGGTTTGTAGAGAAAACAAACAAACAAAAAAAAAAAAGTGAGAATTTTCACAATGTTACAATAAATTACATGCTACAAATCAACAAACCCACACCTTGAAATTAAGTATTCCATTGCAAAAACTTCTCTCCTGACACTAGAATGTAAAAGCTACAGGTCAATGAGAATTCACAGAATGAATGATATTGAAATTTGTTATTGTTGTTGTTATTCAGTCACTAAGTCATGTCTAGCTTTTTGCCACCCCATTGACTGCAGCATGTTAGGCTTCTCTGTCCTTCACTATTTCCTAGAGATTGCTCAGATTCATGTGCATTGAGTCAGTGATTGTATCTAACTAACCATTTCACCCTCTGCCGCCCCATTCTCCTTTTGCTTTCAATCTTTTCCAGCATCAGGGTATTTTTCAATGAGTTGGCTCTTCACATTAGGTAGCCAAAGTATTGCTGCTTCAGTCACCAACAGTCCCTCCATTGAATATTTATGGTTGATTTCCTTTAGGATTGGCTGGTTTGATCTCCTTGCAGTCCGACGGACTCTCAGGAGTCTTCTCCAGCACCATAATTTGAAAGCATCAGTTCCTGGGCGTTCAGCCTTCGTTATGGTCCAACCCTCACATTCATACATGACTACTGAAAAACCTATAGCTTTGACAACATGGACCTTTTTGGTAAAATTATATCTCTGCTTTTAAATATGTTGTCTAGGATTGTCATAGTCTTCCAAGGAGCAAGCATCTTTTTATTTTGTGGCTGCATTGTCCTTAGTGATTTTGCAGCCCAAGAAAGAAAAATCTGTCACTGCTTCCACTTTTTCCATTTCTATTTGCCATGAACTGATGGGACTGGATGCCATGATCTTAGTTTCTTAAATGTTGAATTTTAAACTAGTTTTTTCACTATCTTCTTTCACCCTCACCCAGAGGCTCTTTAGTTCCTCTTCACTTTCTGCCATTAGAGTGGTATCATCTGCATATTTGAGGCTGTTGATATTTTTCCGGGCAATCTTGATTCCAGTTTGTGCATCATCCAGCCTGGCATTTCACATGATGTACTATGGGGCTTCCCTGGTGGCTCAGAGTTTAAAGCGTCTGCCTGCAACGTAGGAGACCTGGGTTCGATCCCTGGGTCAGAAAGATCCCCTGGAGAAGGAAATGGCAACCCATTCCAGTATTCTTGCCTGGAGAATCCCATGGACTGAGGAGCCTGGTAGGCTACAGACCATGGGGTCGCAAAGAGTCAGGCACAACTGAGCTACTTCACTTCACTTCACTCTGAATAGAATTGAAATAAGCAGAGTGATAAAATACAACCTTGATGTATTCCTTTCCCAATTTGGAACCAGTCCATTGTTCCATGTCTGGTTCTAACTGTTGCCTCTTGACCTGCATACAGGTTCCTCAGCAGGCAGGTAAGATGGTCTGGTATTCCCATCTCTTTAAGAATTTTCCACAGCCAAAGACTTTACTGTAGTTAATGAGGCAGATATTGAAATTAATTGGTTAAATGATTTCTGCTACTGTTAGTTATGATAACAAAATAAAGACTTCATTGCTCTTTCATGGACTATACTAGTAGCCTGACAAAACAGAACTATTAAGGGAACATTAATGTAGATAAAATTAAAATGTAATGTAAAAATCTGAATATACACATATAGATAGAGAGAGGATGCTAATACTATTTAGATAGAGAGGTTTGGAAGAAAAAAAAATGTTCTCCAGAAGGTAATGTTTTATTTTAGATATTGACATACTTTGGTTTCCTTAGCTCATGACACAGATCCAATATACTTAATGGCCACTCTGCCTCCTTTCTACTCTTGACTATCTAATATCTGAGAAGACCACCAAAACAGATACATGACCTGGATTCCTTTATTCCATTATCTGGGGCTTCAGATGAGTAGGAGGTTGAGAAGGTGAGTGTGAGTATGACTCAAAACTTAAGAAATCTGGCATGTAGCTCAAGATTCATCTTCCATGATTTGCCTTTTGGAAGCATATGTACTGAATGGCCTTTTTCCTGACACATTTGGCTTTTCTATATTACACTAGGAAACAATCATTATACGAGAAACTAGATGACAGACATTAGGATAGGATGATTTACGGAGGTTGAAGAAAAGACAAAGAGTACCCCAATATGAGGGGATCCTGTGGAGACACTTTTAAAGAGTCAAGAGGTAGCTTTTCTCCTCCTGTATTTCCTAGGTTTGAGAAAAACATAGATTATAATCCTTGCTTTTCATGTAAAGGATATGTTGTTTGTATAAGATTTTTAAAAATATTTTTAGCCTGATGCCAATTTGTAAACTAGGGATTTTATAAAGTAACATTCTTTGTGAATCACAAATCTGACATGTAGTAAAAACTTACTTCAAAACAAGTTATCTATTTCATTAACTTTTAAACAATCTCCTGAATTATGTTAGCAGGGCATAGTAGATTTCCTTTCAGAGCCAAATCCCAGAGCTATACATGGATAATCCCCTTTTCTGTGTCTTCTGTTTGTGTTTCCTCCTGAAGGTTACTCAAAAGAAGAAGAAGAAAAAATGAGAAACTACACAGAAATAACAGAGTTTATCCTGCTGGGACTGTCAGATGACCCACAACTTCAGGTTGTGAGCTTTATCTTTCTGCTCATCACCTACATGCTCAGCATCACTGGGAACTTGACCATTATCACCCTGACCCTGCTGGATGCCCACCTCCAAACCCCCATGTATTTCTTCCTCAGAAATTTCTCCTTATTAGAAATTTCATTCACAACTGTCAGTATACCCAAGTTCCTGGCCACCATTATTACAGGAGATAAAACCATCCCTTTTAATGATTGTATGGCTCAGTTATTTTTTTTCATTTTCTTGGGAGTCACTGAGTTTTATCTTCTGGCTGCCATGTCCTATGACCGTTACATTGCCATCTGCAAACCGCTGCATTACTTGACCATCATGAATCACAAAGTCTGCACACTGCTTGTCTTGGCCTCTTGGCTGGCTTCATTCTTAATCATATTCCCATTAGTAATGCTCTTCCTACAGCTTGATTACTGTAAGTCCAATGTTATTGACCATTTTAGTTGTGATTATTTCCCTTTATTATACCTTTCTTGTTCAGACACCAAATTTCTAGAGATAGTAGGGTTTTCCTGTGCTGTGTTTATTCTCTTGTTCACTTTAGCATTAATAATTCTGTCCTACACATATATCATCAGAACAATTTTGAGGATCCCTTCTACCACTCAGAGGACAAAGGCCTTTTCCACCTGTTCTTCCCACATGATTGTCATCTCCATCTCTTATGGCAGCTGCATTTTCATGTATATGAATCCATCAGCAAAGGACAGGGTGTCTTTGAGCAAGGGGGTGGCTGTGCTAAACACCTCCATAGCTCCCATGCTGAACCCCTTTATCTATACCCTAAGGAATCAGCAAGTCAAGCGAGCCTTCATGGACACAGCAAGGAAGACTGTATTTTTCTCAAGTGAATGAAAAATAAAAGTCTTGTTTTATGAATTAGACCCATATGAATGAAAAGCAATTAAATGAAAATCTAGGAATTTCAAAATCTCTTAATATCCACACAGCCTCCCTAGATTCATGTTTAATCATTCATATTTTTATTGCCAGCAGTTTATCAAGGATATTTGCATATGTATATTTTCTTTTTGCCATTCAAACTTGAATTCTTCATATATATATATATATATATATATATATACACACACACACATCATATACACAAATATATGCTTATACACTATACAGTTTTTTTCCATTCAATTTGCAATCCTTTTCTCATGTACTTTTCTTCCTTTAGGGCTGGTTTTTCTAGTCCGTAACTATGGGAGTGATTTTATTTCCTTCTTTGAAACACTTTTTTTATGGTAATAGAGAAATTAGGTTTTTTTTTAATATAAATTAATTTCATTATTTCACACTAATTTTTAGAAAATTAAAATCAGAAAGAGGCAGAACAGGTGCTCACAAGAGAGAATAGTGTTTTACAATCTCACCAGAAATCAGGTTTTCTAGAAATTAAATGCATATTAAATCATATTTAATCTTATTTTTAATTTACTACACAGAGACTATAAACATAATACGACAGTCTTATTAGAATCTTGAACACACTCTCCTTTGCATACTGTGGCCTACTTTGTAACTATGTGAAAAACAGTACAACTAAAAGAAAAATGTAATTACATTTTCTTGAGAAATCAAAAAACATTTCCCATTAAGGAGTTTAACATTTTCTGTGCTGTTGTTCAGTCGCTCAGTCATGTCCAACTCTTTGTGACCCCATGGACTGCAGACTCCCCGGCTGCAGAAGACTGCACCCAGGTTTCCCTGTTTCTTACTATCTCCTGGAATTTGTTCAAACTCATGTCCATTGAGTCGATGATGCCATTCAAACATCACTATATTGTTCTTCAATTCAAAAAACTATTATAATGAATAGTTGCTTAGGGAAAATTATGAAACAGACCCTGATTTGGGGGAATGCCAATTTTAACATATATATAATAACTATTCTTTTAAGAAGCCTGAAGAAACTGGCAACTTAAAAACTTGAGAGCTGTGTGTTAAGTTTTTAGGTGGGCAATATGAGCGACCCAGGAGACAGTGCCTCAAATAACTCTGAGAAACTGTTCCAAAGAGGTACGGGGGAAAGATAGTGTATATATGATTTTGATATACAATTAAGCACACATTTATTTTAGAATTTCTGCTGGTCTTATGAAGCTTCTGCCAGTCATGAGAAACAATTTGCACCATGAAGAATTTTAGTACTTTTCTAGATATGAGGAGATACAAGAATTGGGCTCATAAAATCAGCTCCTGAGTGTATCTAACTATCTGAAGACCTGTCTTGGCAGTTTTCCTGGAGCAGAGGGTACCTCATTTCTTCTCTCTACCCTCACTCCTTCAGGGAGTGTTGAAGGTCAGCAGTTGCAGCAGCACATGATTTAATCCTTTTAGAGGTTATATGGCGAGTACCCATGCCAATTGCCAATTTGTAGTTGCTGGATACCAAATATGACTACATTTGCTATGGTCAGTTATATATTTAAATAAATGCTTGATGTTAAGCTCGTCTTTTGATAATCAATAACTAAGGTTTTTTTTTTTTTTAATAACTTTCTCATATCTGTGGCTATTTTGAGATAATAGCTTATACATACAATTCTTTTAATTGTCTCTTTAAGTGATATGCCTAATCAGTATTAGAGAAACTAAGAGTACCAAAGTTTTACTATACACAAAACTGAGATTTTCTTGTTAAAAATGCTTATCTTAAGCATTAGAGTATGATATCATATGGAAAATGTACTGATTAGAATGTATATGAACAATTGTACAAGATCATACAATTCTGGCCCTGAACATTTTTTTTCTGTTTTCCATGAAGTCAAAAACTGAAATAATAATGGAAAGTGCTCAAAATCATCCTACACTTTTAAACCATTATTATAGAAAGACTGTAATCATAATTCATTGAACTAAGTTTTGATACTCTTTTACTATACTCAGTTGAGAGTCTTAGATACATCATTAGCTGAAACACAAAGAAAATAACTTATAAACCATACTGAGGAGATTTCCACACTGTAGGGAAGTCATGCAGTTACTTTTTCCTCCCCTCATGTTGGACATTTATCATTTCTAAGCTTAATTGGAAACATGAAAATACTGAAGTTAGACTTGATTGATAACTGTGACTTTTTAATGACTCAAAAAAAATATATACCATAGACTGCAGATAGGTGTAGTTCTGGTAATTAAAAGAACTGTAAAATTATTGCAAAAGATATGAGAGAGTTTATGTTGATATTATCAGATAATACAGCTCTCTACATAACACTATGCAAATTCCTTAGTGGTTATTATAAATGTTTGCAATCTGTATGAGCATTTTGATTATCAATATCACCAGTCAAGTCATACTTTTTCTATAAAAGGGTCATATATTAATAATTTAGAATTTGTAGACCATAAGTCCTTGAGGTAACTAACTGTCCCCCTCTGTAGTGTGGATGCAGCTATGAACAACATGTAAATGAAAGGGCTAAAGCATGTCTAATAAAGCTTTTAATAAAAATAGTTCATGAGCCAAATTTGCCCAGTAGGCTATAGATAGTCTATCCACTTGCTGTCTTAAAATTTCCCATAAACTTTGACCAATTGGCAACAATCTTATAAAATATTTTCAGAGAAAAAGATAACATAAATATTTCTGCAAGAGAATAATAATTATAGGTACCTCATAAAGTTGTTGGCAGGATTCGAAGAGGCAATATGAAGAAAACAATTAGAATAGGTCTGCTGCTGCTGCGGCTGCTAAGTCACTTCAGTCGTGTCCGACTCTGTGCGACCCCATAGACGGCAGCACACCAGGCTCCCCGGTCCCTGGGACTTAGGTCTGGGCTATAGATTTTTTTATTTATTTATTTATTTTAATTAGTGGCTAATTACTTTACAATATTGTATTGGTTTTGACATACATCAACATGAATCCGCCACGGGTGTACACGTGTTCCCAATCTTGAACCCCCCTCCCACCTCCCTCCCCATACCATCCCTCTGGGTCATCCCAGATTATAGTCATTGCTGAAAAAAAAGTATCTCTACCCTCCTCTTTCTTTTTCTCCTCCTCATTATTATCAGAAGTACTATTAATAATGTAAATAATTTATATATATATATGTATATATGAGTTTCTAATCTTTTTTTAAGCTCAGTAAACATTGTAATGGTCGGTGACATGTTATTGATTATTTACATAGTCTTTTACATGCTTAAAAGACTTTATAGTGTGGAATAATTTTCTATAGTGATCTTAAAATACTTTGCAGAATCTCATCCTTGAGTACCATAAAGCTCCATTTCTGTTTTAAAATTTCTTAGCATATATACTTTATAGAAGTATAGTTGACTTACAGTGTTTCAGGTACATAGCCAGGTAATTCAGTTACACATATACACATATATTATTTTTCAAATTATTTTCCATTATAGGTTATTACACGATATTGTTTATAGTTCCCTGTGTGATATAATAAAACTTTGTTGCTTGTTGTATATCTATTTTTATAATTAGAAATATAGCATTTTATTAATATTAAGTCGAGTTGAGTCAAAATGTCAAATTTTTTATTTAGGAAAAAATTCATACTTTTCTAAGAGATATATATATATATATATACACCCTACAAATACTATTTATATATATGTATATGAAAACTGTTCTACTATGATTGATAAAAGCTTGAGAAAGGACATTAAAAAAAGTAGAAGAGATGGAGAAATCTGAAAACAAAAGCTAAATGAGATGGGAGCACTGAATATGAAATAGAAAAAGTGAAACCAACTAGATAAAAGTAAAAGATCATCCTATGGTGCAGTCCTTTTTAAACATGGCTGCTCCTTAGAAACGTATCTGGAGCTTTGGAAGAAAAAAGCAATACCTGGGCATTTGTATTTTTCAAAAAATTCCAAGATATTTCAGATATGCATCTTTATTTTAAAAGGTGATTATAGGTTTTCCTATTAAATGTTAGTGTTGATGATATAGAATTCTGTTGTTGACCAATCATGATACAATGATATTAAGGAGTAATAGTTACATAATCACAATAGTAAAAGATGTTTTTCAATGTTCACAATCATTAGCCAGACAGCATTTAAAGATCAGTGCAATTGCAAGCGATAATGGGAACATGATTAACCTAATAATATAAAATGACTCCATACTGTTTGGGAGGTTAAGCAGAGAGATATAGTATTTGGAAGTACATACATGCACAGGTTTTCATCCACCCAGTCAGTCTATGTCTTTTGGTTGGTGCATTTGACTCATTTACATTTAAGGTGATTATCAATATGTATCATCCTATTATCATTTTCTTAATTGTTTTGGGTTTATTTTTTGTAGGTCTTTTCCTTGTCTTGTTTCCTGCTTAGAGAAGTTCCTTTAGCATTTGTTGTAAAACTGGTTTGGTGGTGCTGAATTCTTTCAAATTTTGCTTATCTGGAAAGCTTTTGATTTCTCCATCAAATCTGAATGAGGCTTGCTGGGTAGAGTAGTCTTGATTGTAGGTTCTTCTGTTTTCATCACTTTAAATATATCATGCCATTCCCTTCTGGCTTGTAGAGTTTCTGTTAAAAAGTCAGTGGATAACCTGATGGAAGTTCCCTTGTATGTTATTTTTCCCTTGTTACCCTTAATATTTAATAAAGTTCTTATATAACTTAGAATTATGAAAGAACCTTGAAGCTCCAACAATAATGAAGTCTAAGGATAAGTAATGAAGTGTATATGTAGAAAACTTTTATATGCCAAGAATATGGCTGAAACTAAAGTCGACTGAGTGCTATTTTTGTAAGATTTCACATCTATTTTATTACTCAAAAATAGTAAATAATTGGGATAAATGAAAAAAGTATTATTTTGTAGAAGTCCTCATTGAACTCTTCTGTGGGATGAACATAAACATTCCCAAGAGAGATTCACTATAGAAGAGAGTCAGGCGGCTCTGAGAACACCAATGGTAGCTTCCAGAAATCCCGATGTTCCACGTCATAGCACAGCTGTCGCCTGGCCTTTGTTCCCAGGAGATCAACACAGGTCTCTCTTCATAGGTCACAAGAGCTAAACTTGAATATTTGAGCATTTAGTGCAACTAAATGCCAGATCCTAGTTTAAGACTCTACACTCATAATACCCCACATTGCCATGTCACTTGCAGTTCTCACTTTAAATATTGCTCCTTTAAACTTCTAGACCAACATTATTGAAGAGGATGATAGAAGTTCCATATCTTCTTAAGTTTTTGATATTCCATTTTTATTTTTCATGAATCATCATAAAATAGAGAGAAAATAATCAAATTTAATTCGTGTGATGTTTACTAGTGTCTGGCAGAGTAGTGATGATTTATCTTCTATTATTCACAGCAGAAATGTGAATATCTAAAATAAGATAAGGGAGCTATTATGATTTTAGCAAACCAGATACGCAGAATGATAGATACATCCAGTGGAGCTGGGAATCAGCTGAATGGCTTTGGATTAATAGGAGAGGTTTTCTTCTACATTTCTGGAACATCCTTTTGGATTAATCACCTCATGTAAAAGATAAATGTTGGGTAGAACTCCAAGGGAATAAAACAGTTGCTCATAAAGTTTAATAGCTGAGAAGCAAGGATGTTCAAATGGAAAATGTACTGGGCTGAAGTCTGGGTAATAGAGCTGCTACTATCTGAGGCAAGTAGTTATTTTTCAGTTTGTGCTTCCAATGAAAATAAAAAATTGATAAATACTGCATATCCTTTTAAGCTAAAAAGCATACACAGTCTTGTATATATATATAAAGTTTCTATATATATATATATATGCATAGAAAATCTTAGAGAATGTCAAACATTAATGATTTCAAAGGAATTATCAGGTAAACCATTAAGTGAATGATATTTAATATATAAAATAATTATATTTTCTTGTAAATAATATCTAATACCTATAGCATATTCATGTTGATAATTACATTCATAAACCCCAATTTGCAAAACCAATACAATATTATAAAGTTTAAAAATAAAATAAAATTTAAAAAATATAGCTGGTAAAAAAAAAATATATATAGCTGGTAATTAAATTATCTAATCATTAAATATTTTAAAGTTTATTTTATTTGCTAAGAAAATCGTGATTTGATTTCTTGTTTCATAAAAGGTGTTGTTACTTTATTCTTTTAAGTTTCATTT
Source organism: Bubalus kerabau (assembly GCF_029407905.1). Taxonomy (NCBI): domain Eukaryota; kingdom Metazoa; phylum Chordata; class Mammalia; order Artiodactyla; family Bovidae; genus Bubalus; species Bubalus kerabau. The sequence goes on along the minus strand of NC_073624.1, from coordinate 63,122,816 downwards.
ATGTCTTATGATGGAATTAAGATCATCCACTTCTCTTTTAGATGGCAGTGTTTTCTGATACCTGACAAAAAATGATGTATGTTTTATAGGATTATCCCAACAAAACTGCAAGGACTTGCATAAACTAGACAAAGCAAAAAGTATCAAATTCATTTATCATCTCTGAATAATATGACTCATATAAAGATTTCCTAACTTTTCCTGTTAGCTTTAGAATAAGAGAACTCTTATATAAAACATGACCCACAAATACGTTTTAAGAAAAATTGTAAATAAGGTATTAAACGAAAACAATATGGGCATGAATTAGATAGAATGCTTTAGAAATGATGATGATATTGGTCATCATGAATTATATTTTTCATCACTTCCTTTTAATACACTTTCTATCTAAATATATTTAAAAGAAGGTAAAAGAAGGGAAAAAGAGAAAGAAATGAACCACACAGTGATCACAGAGTTTGTCCTTCTAGGCCTTTCTGATGATCCTGAGCTTCAGATTGTGATTTTCCTCTTTTTATTAATCACATATGTATTAAGTGTCACTGGAAACCTGACCATCATCACCTTAACCTGGGTGGACTCCCATCTCCAGACACCAATGTATTTCTTCCTCCGAAACTTCTCTTTCTTAGAAATCTCCTTTACTACTGTGTGCATCCCTAGATTTCTGGGGGCAATTATTACCAAAGACAAGACTATTTCTTACAACAATTGTGCAGCCCAACTATTTTTCTTTATTTTCATGGGAGTGACTGAATTTTACATTCTAACTGCCATGTCCTATGACCGCTATGTTGCCATCTGCAAGCCCCTGCATTACACAACCATCATGAGCAGGAAACTCTGCAGCCTGCTTGTGCTCTGTGCTTGGCTTGGTGGGTTTCTGACCATTTTCCCACCCCTTATGCTTCTCCTCCAGCTGGATTACTGTGCTTCCAATGTCATTGATCACTTTGCATGTGACTATTTCCCCCTTTTACAATTGTCTTGTTCAGATACACGGTTCCTAGAAATAATTGGTTTTTACTTTGCTTTGGTTACCTTGCTATTCACTTTGGCCTTGGTGATTTTGTCATATATGTACATTATCAGGACTATTCTGAGAATCCCATCTGCCAGTCAGAGAAAAAAGGCCTTCTCCACTTGTTCCTCTCACATGATTGTCATCTCCATCTCCTATGGAAGCTGCATATTCATGTATGCTAATCCCTCAGCCAAAGAAAAGGCATCATTGACAAAAGAGTAGCTATTCTCAATACCTCTGTGGCCCCTATGCTGAACCCCTTCATCTACACCCTGAGAAACCAGCAAGTGAAACAAGCCTTCAAAGACATGGTCTGTAAAGCAGTCTTTTCTGGCAATAAATGATTTTTTGGTCAACTTTAAATGGCAGTTTGGTTAATTCCTAAAATTCCTTAAAGTCTGTTTAACTATGGTTGATCGTTATAGTCTCTTAACATGCCACTTGACAGTTAATATATTATTTTCCCAGTCTGCTGCTTCTACTTCCATTCCTGTTTCTCCAGTGTATTATTTTTTGACATTTAAAAATATAATCATGTATACCTGTGGTGGATTCATTTTGATATATGGCAAAACTAATACAATTATGTAAAGTTTAAAAATAAAATAAAATTAAAAAAATAAAAAATAAATATATAATTAGGTTATTTCTCATGCAGAACTTTTGTAAAAAAAGAAATGTATTTCTTTAAGCCATAGCACAATGTGAAAGATGGTTTTAATTCTCTTAATCAGTCACTGAAAAGATCCTATGATACCACCTTGTACTTCAAATATGGAATTTCAAAATGAGTGTGTAATTTCCTGTGTATTTTCAAGATGAACATTAATATTTCCTATGGTTTAAAGAATCTGTATATTCTGTGTGATATTATGTGTGAAATGAAAATATCTCCTGTCATATCAACAAACAAGAAACGTCACAGCCATCAGCAAATTCTGGTCTCCAAATGTGAATGAGAGCTCCCCAAACTGAGAACCAGTAGAGTCTCATTCCCTCATGGTGATTGCTGAGTACCTGGGGGTGATGCAAGAAGTAACCACTTGCAACTCTTTAAGGTGAACAAGGGAACCGGATTTGGCCCCAGATAGCTGAGAAGGAAATGGCAACCCACTCCAGTGTTCTTGCCTGGAGAATCCCAGGGACTGGGGAGCCTGGTGGGCTGCCATCTATGGGGTCACACAGAGTCGGACACTACTGAATCGACTTAGCAGTAGCAGTAGCAGCTGAGGTGTTTATGAAAGGAATTAATTCAGTGGACATAGAGGCTTGCATCTTCCTATACCTAGAATGTTAAATTCCTTTATTTGATACCTGATCTTTGGTGTTCAGACTGCCTGCTCTCTTTGTTGCGAATTTGTATATAGTCTGACTCCCTCTCCTTTCTTCTTGAAGCAGTTTTCTCAGAGCTACTGAGATGCTGTTTCCTGGGCTCAGAGTCCTAAACATTCCCATCAAATAAAATAGCTCTCTTCTTTCAGGTTGTGACTATATTTTTTTAGTCGGCATACACTAAATTCTGTCCAAAGAGATATGTACTCATGCATCAGACTTTTAATGTCAAGATATTTATTTTGTGAAATTCAATACATGTTTTGAAGGTAAATATTGATCATGATATCATGTAATTTGTATATAATTCCATGTTCTCTATTATTTTGGAAAAAATTCATTCAAATAATTCAGAATAAATTCAATAAAACTAAAACACTGCCACTTTCCTGAATTTAGTGATAATATTTATGACAGTTATTTTGATGTCTTTGTCAAGTGTTTAAAAACCTCCATTTGTTTAGGGTAAAATTTTTGAGGTTTATTTTATTTGATTGGGTTATTTTCTGTTTCTTCTTTTCCCTTGTAACTTGGTGTTTTTACCTACACCAAGTGGCGGTTCAACTGCCATTCCAGTATTTTGGAGTTGGATTTGTTCAGGACTTCATCATGATCAAGTCCACCAAGAGATTTGGGGGCATCTCACATATTTTATGAGGATGACTTTGGGATGCTTCAGAGGGCCCCTGAGACAACCCAAAGAGCTCTTAAACCACCTGGGTTCATTAGACATGTTAAGTTACATGGGAAATATTGTTGAAGGGATGATAAATCTTCTCAGATCATACTATACGGTTGACTTACTAATATATATATATATCCTAAAATTATGTGGAATTCGTATAGATCTGATATGCCCTGATAAAAATGTGCTCAATTATAATTCTAATTATCATATTAGTGTTACATATCACAGCAATGGCCAAGCTACTTTGTCAATTGCAATTTAATGAGATTTTTAACATGTCTTCTATGGTTTCACTGTGATGCCTTTGCAAGAATACAGCTATTTCAAGATTTATGGAAAAGACTTTTCTAAGATTAATCAATAAAAATTTTGTTTGTTTGTTATCTGTTAAACTGGTAACAGGCTGGAATTCAGCCAATTCTCTATGTTAAGAGAACAAAGTTTTCTTAGAATGAAGCTTTCAATAACAGATTATGAATTTCTTTGCCTTTAAGTATTTTATTTGTTTTTTAAATCTTTTGTTACTTTGGTAAAGTAAATAAGAATTATTAAAGATTATGATACATGTAAAAGCTCATTCTGCTTCTACAAGAAATAACCCTTCTTTTTTTGCTATTTGATGTCCTTAAAATATGGCAATAGCCTACTCCTAAATCAGAGAATTAAAAATGGGTTAACAATAGTTGTAAATAAGAGTCAGGACTATGGGAAATCCAAGACGGCCGCTTGAATTTTTCAGGCTCCCTGACAAACCTCATTTTTATTTGATGGGTTAAAGCCTTCCCTGGCTACAGGGTTAATGCCCTCACAATGACAAAAAAATTATATTTCACTTAATATTAAGTTCTAGTTTCATTAATTAAGGTGTGTGTTTACTACGACTCACTTCTGAGATAGTTCCTTACTGTTATGTTATATTGATAAAGGTTTAATTAAGTTATTAAAAAGGACACTCTGTTTGTTTCTTAAGCTTATCTCAATAACCAACCTTTCGATGTACAACCATTAGAGTCACACCTGTCTATAGTCATTTAACCAAGTCAGATTACCCAGGGTGTGCTGGGCTATACCTAATGAAAGTTCTTGACTTAAATTCTTGCTTGTGACCTTATTACCAGCTGCTAGCTGCACTATTTTCTATGTCTCTTGTATCAGAAGATTGTTTCTTATGTTAATAAATGTGTGACTGAGACTGTGATAAAATGCTGATAAGCAGTTCCATGATATCAATGATTGTAATATTGTAACTCTAGATATGGGAAGAAGCAACAAGAGGGACTATATTCCTGGACCAAGAGGCTAGTAAGACAGATATGGTCCAGAGACTTTTGCTGCTCACAAGACCTGGTCCAATAACAGCACCCTGAGTGGCCGATCAATGAAATCTTCCCCGGACCTGGAATGAGCCTTCCCAGCACTGCAGGGCACAATGGGCATGAAATGCACCCAAAGCATGGTCACATATTTGGACCCTGCTGACTAGGAGTTGGCACTTGCTAGCTGCCTCTACAAAGATTATATCATGACCACTGCAAGCTGCTGACTTTCAACACCCCTTAAAAGGAGCTCAGGATGGAGATCAGAAATAATGCGCTCTGTGCTCTGGGAAAAGCCCAGAAGAACTGGCCTTCAGACAGTCAGATGTTTTCAGGTAAAGATTTTATGAGCCCAAATTCTTGCATCTTCTTGTACCTAGAGAAACACTAATGTCACGAACCAATGTCTGGCCCTGGTTCTCCTGGCTAGCCCCTGAGCAGCTTTCCTACTTCTTTTAATCTTTGGCCCATGTACCTTTAACTTTTTTGTTAAGTTTGTTTCTTCTAGAATACAACAAATCTCCAAGTGGTAGTACAACAAGACTGTCCTCTGACCAGCCCAAAGACAATGCTGAAACAAATCACCTTATCATTCCATGGACTCTCATCTCCCTCCATAAATTCACCCTGACAAAGAAGCAGGCAAAGGGAGCCCAGAGTCCCATGACACCCCTGTACAGCCTGAAGAATCCAGAATGGTCATCGCTCCTCTTCTCCTGAGACTCAGTTCCCAAATGCCTAAAAGAGCAATAGGTAGATAATTAGACATGAACAGGGTATCAACAGGGGCCAAAGAATTGGCCCTAAAAATAAAGGAAGGGAGGAATGTGGTGACCCAGGGACTAAAAAGCTGATAAAACCAAGGAGGGTCTTGGAATGCAGGAACGAAAAAAGCAGACACATATGGTCCTTCCCTCCCCCATGTCATAACTATTAACGGATTTCTGGTCCTCCTGAGCAGTATAACCTGTCTCCCCTCCTACCCACACAAGGAAGGTATTTGCCTTACTCTTTGCTACCCAATATGCATGTCTCATTCAATCAGCAAGTGACCCACAAGACACCTACCCCATTCCTTGTACTTGCACCCTGGATATAAAAGTGGACTGAGGACTGTTCAGCGTTGGTTCTCCCTTGAGCTGGCTCACTGTTCTAACATTCTCTCATTCTTTTTTTCTTTCTTTTTTTAAAAAATTAATTTATTCTTTTATTGAAGGGTAATTGCTTTACAGAATTTTGCTGTTTTCTGTCAAAGCTCAGCATGAATCAGCCATAGCTATACATATATCCCCTCCCTTTTGAACCTCCCTCCCAACTCCCTCCCAATCCCACCCCTGTTGATGCAGAGCCCCTGTTTGAATTTTCCGAGCTATACAGCAAATTCCCCTTGACTATCTATTTTACATATGGTAATGTAAGTTTTCATGTTACTCTTTCTCACCCTCTCCTCCCCTCTCCCCATGTCCCTAAATCTATTGCGTCTCAGCCTTTTGACTAAGATCAAGTGTAGTATCTCTTCTTATCAGCATCTCCCACTCTAATAAACTTTATTTCCCTCTCATTCTATATGTCTGGAAATTCTTTTCTAACCTGTGCACGGACCACGACAATATCTTCTTTATTTGTGTTTGGAGATTCCTTGGTAAGCTGATTAAAATTTGGGTCATATCTATTTTGATCCTGTAGTGTCTCTAGTGCTCCTATAGTATCTAAAGCTAGAAGAATCTCAATAAATGGTTGTTGAATGAATAACAGTGATTGAGTCAATAGATGAGGTTTATTTAATTTTCTGTCCTTTCTAAAATTAGATTAAAAGGAATCTGAGTTGTAAATTCCTATAAAATTACTAGATTTTATGCTTTCAGTAATTACTGGAACACTGACAATCAATCAGATGAAAACAGGACCTCTGGTAGATCCTTCTCAACAGTTAGTACTATTATTATGGAAAAATAACCTGAAAAGTGTTTAGGAAGAGTTTGAACATTTTAAAGTGTATTTAATCCACAATTTCTCATAAATTTCATTGGAATTCACTGAGTATGATATTTTTTCTCATTCTTGTTTTTATTGTGCTCTATTTGATTTTTAATTTTTTTTTTATTTAGTAGCACAGAGAGCAACTTTATAGAGACATTTTATCACATAAGAAAGGAAAATGTAATGTTTACTCATAAGATCCATTCATCACAGTAGTTTAGTCAGCAAGGGGGAAAAGGTCTATTCTTCAGAGAAATGGTGATTTAGGATATTCAGGAAATCCCTTCCAAAATCCTGTACATTTAGATATCTTCACATAGACAGTAAGGAAAATAATCCATTTGATTCTGCCTTAGTTCTCATGCTTTTCTATCTGTTTGGATATTATCTGCAAAGTTTTCTGTTTCAGTAGTGATATAAATGTTGATAATATGTTTATAATCCTTAGTGTATTTCCTCTTGGCCCTGTTCTCACATTTGATTCACTGGAGTATTTCCCACTAGCCTTGCCCATATGGTGGATAAAGCAACATTTGCTTCATGCAGGTTAAAATTCATAGAGAAATCACATCCAGAAAGGACCACAGTAACTCCATATCTTGCTTCCCTTCACTGTGTTTGCTCCCATGGCTTCCATGTAACATGTATCAAGGAAATTTATCTATAGAAATAAGGTAATTTCAAATGTGTTGAGATAGAGCATTCTTAGAAATGCTCGATATCTTATCCTAAAACTGAAATAGTGACCAAGTTTTTAAAATAGCTTCAGTCACCTGAAGTGATGCATTTGTACAAAAAGAGGTAAGACTGTAAAGTAAAAGCCAATGACAACTTTTTCTTAGCATTGATATATACATTCTTAGCTTAACTTTTCATTACACGGAGATGAATAATTTGGAGTTGCCTTTCCTTTCTGTAAATATCAAGGGTTATGAAGAATGAGCACATTAATTCTTTCTGTTTGTCTTACTAATTATTTATTCATTGTTAGAAAATTACTCTTTGAGTTTGGTCCTCCTCATGGAATATATGTTTGATAAATAACACATGCTTCAGTTCAAGCAGAAAGAATTTAGAATACTAATTTGACCATTTACTAGCTATATGATTTTGTTTAATATTTAGCCTCTCATTATTAGGTTATTCAAACATTACACAAAAATATTGTAATGAGTCTGTTAGATGACTGCATAAATCTTATCATTGTCTCTCAAACGAGTTTCCTCAAAAATGGTTATTATTTTTAATATTGGGATCATCTTCCTCAAAGGTAATAATTGATTTTACTTTTAGGAATAATAATAAAAATAATATTTACTCTGGGAATGCATGCTTTAAAATTTTTTATATAATATCACTTTTCTTTTAATTAAATTAGCCCTCATAATAATTCCATGAAATATTATAGTCATGTTCATAGTGGAAAAGAAACCTATAACTCAGAGAGTTGTATTTTTAATAATTTCTCTTGGAATACAAATCCCTAATAGTCTCACACGTTTTTAACTAGCAAGTTAAGTCCTGATGCCATATTTTTATAAGAATTTATTTCCTTTTTAAGTTAAAAATTATCTTCAGACATAGGTAATAGTTAAAAATGAGACAATTAGGGGAGAAGCAACATTTCTAGGAAATTATACAGATTTTGAGAGTGACCTAGGTCTTTACAGTTTTCCCTTCATTATTCCTATTCATACTTATTGGTGCTTTGGTTTGATTTCCCTTTTCCATTAAGAAAGAAACAAGGACTTTTTTTTTTTTTTTTTTTAATTAGGGGTCTGAGAGAAACAGGACTCTGAACTAATTGTAGGACTAGCAAAGGCAGTCATAAAGTAATAATCTGAAAATAATCTAAATTAACTCTTATGAGTTTTTTTTTCCCCTTACAGTCATGATGATGTTCTTCCATGGTATTAGATGTCAGAAAATACAATCAGGAGTGGAACGAATCATTCTAGAAAAAGATTAGGGTTGTTATAAAACCAAGCTATTACCCAAGATATCAAATTTAATAAATATTCTGTTCTCTTCTGTGACAAGTTATTCTAGCTTATAAACCTAACACCAGGAAAAAGACCCTCAAGTGAAAGGAAACGATAAGGAAGTGGAATACTATGTCGTATGCAAAGGGTGAAAACTGCCTTGAGGATATATGTGTTCATAGAATTACTTATGATTTCCTTAGGAGTCTTAAAGTTATGAAGAGAAAATTCAGTACACATAGAGAATGTGAGAAGCTAATTTGTTTCCAATTATATTGTGGAATTTAGAGAGCTTCCCACTTGTGTCTCACAATTTATATAAAATAAGGAATGTAATCTTTAATAGACATTTAAATATTGTCACTTTTTTAAATTGGTGAATTTGGGCAATGCTAGTGATCTTTTCTCAAGGAAGCCATGCTTACACTTTACTATGGAATAGCATGTGTGTCCTGAAAATCACTTCCAGTTATCTTATTTACAACAATGGCCAGCATTTGTTTATCATATAGGTTAATTTTCACTTTCAATGAGCCACATGCCTGTTTCGACAGTGAGATCCAAGACACTGCTGCTAAGTCACTTCAGTCGTGTCTGACTCTTTAAGACCCTATGGACTGTAGCCTGCCAGGCTCCTTTGTACATGGGGATTCTCCAGGCTGAATACTGGAGTGGATTGCCATGCCCTCCTCCAGGGCATCTTCCCAACCTAAAGATGGAACCCACATCTCTTACGTCTCCTGAATTGGCAGGCATGTACTTTACCACCAGTGCCACCTGGGAAGCCCTTACCAAGACACTAGAATTAATTACAAAGGAAGGGACAGAAAGGAATATGTAACTTGTTATCCTAAGTTCCATGGGACTAAGGGGAAAAAAAAGCTTGAATGAGTTGTAAGGAAAAAAAAAAATAAAACTCGGAAATGATGTCTTAGAAATTTGGATATATTCTTCATTACTTTACCAAAACCATCCCAGGAATGGTTAACACCTCACATTCCAGAAGTGGTTTACACATCAGAGTCATCAGTTCAGTTCAGTTCAGTCACTCAGTCATGTATGACTCTTAGACACAGTTGTTAATTATAGATGATTTTTGTTAACCGAGAACAATGACTTTTATATTTGTAAATATGTATCAAATTCTGGGTTGTCTGAATTTATTGAGGAAACTCAGCTTCTTTTTAACATAAATTAATTATTATTACTGTTAATGGAATGACAAAATAAAGGTTTTCATTGCTATTTCATGTTTATACTAATACACTGACAAAATAGAGATTCTATTAAGGGAAGATTAATGTAGAACCTTCCCAGGTGGCACAATTGGTAAATAATCTGTTTGCCAATGCAAGATTTTCAAGAGACTTGGGTTCAATACTTGGATGGGGAAGATCCCCTGAAGTAGAAGATGGCACCTGCACTCCAGTATTCTTGCCTGGAAAATTCTATGGGCAGAGGAGCCTGGTGGGCTACAGTCAATGGGGCTGCAAAGTGTTGGACACGGCTGAGAAACAGAAATGGAGAGAGAATACTAGTAACATTTAGATGGCATAAATTTTGAAGAAAAACTATTCTCTGGAAGGTAATGTTTGTTTTCAGATATTCATATACTTTGGTTGAGAGCTTAGCTGAAGAGCCAACGGAGCGAAGCAACCATCTGTGGGATTATGACCGAACACCTCTAAGTGAGAATCCTGCCCATACAGAATGATATATCAGCATCACAGGAGCCTTGATTGGCCTAGGATAGCTGGTCCATCAACATCCCTGCTGGCAGGACTCCCCGGGGTCCCTAAGGGAGCACCACCCTGTTCTTTGGGACCAGGGTCAGGTGCAGAGAGCCCTTCATCCTGGGACTGGGTGCAGCCAGAAAGGTAGTCACCCCTTCACCCATCATGGCTCCCCAATTTGTAGGGAACCTGGTGCTAAACCATTCGTAGACAATGTAATTCTGATTTGGGATTTCCTGTGTAGCAGAGCTGCATAGGAACCAACAAAGTTCCATCTAGTCAAGGCTGTGGTTTTCCCAGTAGTTATGTATGGATATGAGAGTTGGACTGTGAAGAAAGCTGAGCACTGAAGAATTGATGCTTTTGAATTGTGATGTTGGAGAAGACTCTTGAAAGTCCCTTGGACTGCAAGGAGATCCGACCAGTCCATTCTAAAGGAGATGAGTCCTGGGTGTTCTTTGGAAGGAATGAGTCTAAAGCTGAAATTCCAGTACTTTGGCCATGTCATGCAAAGAGTTGACTCATTGGAAAAGACTCTGATGCTGGGAGGGATTGGGAGCAGGAGGAGAAGGGAACGACAGAGGATGAGATTGCTGGATGGCATCTCCAACTCAATGGACGTAGGTTTGAGTGAACTCCAGGAGTTGGTGATGGACAGGGAGGCCTGGCATGCTGCAATTCATGGGGTCGCAGAGTTGGACAGGACTGAGCAACTCAACTGAACTGAGCTGATTGATGTAGCAGAGCAGCTCCGTTATTGCTATCTACTGAAAGCTTCAATAATTTGGCCAGTTGATGCCAACAGTTGACTCATTGGAAAAGACTATGATGCTGGGAAAGATTGAGGGCAGAAGGAGAAGAGGATGTCAGAAGCATGGCATCACCATGGCATGAGGGCATGGATGACATCACCAATGCAATAGACATGAACTTGAGCAAATTCTGGGAGATAGTGAGGGACAGGGAAATCTGGCGTGCTGCAGTCCACAGGGTCACAATGAGTCAGACATGATTTGGAGACTGAACAACATATTTTGGTTTCCTTAACTCATAACACAGATGCAATCTACTAAAAGTCCACTCTGCCTCCTCTCTTGACTGTCTAATATGTGAGAAGACTGCTGAAGCAAATCCATTATCTGGATTCCTTTATTCCATTATCTGGGGCCTCAGAAGAGGATTATGAGCTTGAGAAGTTAATATGAGTCTAAGTGGAAACTTAGAAAACTGTCATGTTATTAAAGATTTCATTCCAATGACTTTCATTTTGGAGACATATCCACTGGGTGACTTTTTCCTGACACATTTAGGTTTTCTGTATTACAGTAGAGAATAGCAATACGAGTAACCACCTGACACAAACTAGGATAGGATGATTTTATGGGGCTTGAAAAAAGACAAAGTCTTTCCCAACATGAGGGAACCCTGTAAGTGTTGGGGGGTGGGGCATTTTACAAGTCAACAGGTAGCATTTATTGTACTGTATTTCCTAGGTTTTAGAAAGATCTAGGTGATGATCCCTGCTTTTTCAATTCAGGTATGTGATTTGGATAAGATTTTTTAAAATTATTCCTACTCTGATTGCAACCTGTAAAACAGGGATTTGATAAAGAAATATTCTATGTGAAACACACATACTGGAATATGGTAAAAACTTACTTTAAACTACAGGCCAATATTACTGATGAACATAGATGCAAAAATCCTTAACAAAATTCTAGCAATCAGAATCCAACAACACATTAAAAAGATCATACACCATGACCAAGTGGGCTTTATCCCAGGGATGCAAGGATTCTTCAATATCCGCAAATCAATCAATGTAATACACCACATTAACAAACTGAAAAATAAAAACCATATAATTATCTCAATAGATGCAGAGAAAGCCTTTGACAAAATTCAACATCCATTTATGATTAAAAACTCTCCAGAAAGCAGGAATAGAAGGAACATACCTCAACATAATGAAAGCTATATATGACAAACCCACAGCACACATTATCCTCAATGGTGAAAAATTGAAAGCATTTCCTCTAAAGTCAGGAACAAGACAAGGGTGCCCACTCTCACCATTACTATTCAACATAGTTTTGGAAGTTTTGGCCACAGCAATCAGAGCAGAAAAAGAAATAAAAGGAATCCAAATTGGAAAAGAAGAAATAAAACTCTCACTATTTGCAGATGACATGATCTTCTACATAGAAAACCCTAAAGACTCCACCAGAAAATTACTAGAACTAATCAATGACTATAGTAAAGCTGCAGGATATAAAATCAACACACAGAAATCCCTTGCATTCCTATACACTAATAATGAGAAAACAGAAAGAGAAATTAAGGAAACAATTCCATTCACCATTGCAACGGAAAGAATAAAATACTTAGGAATATATCTACCTAAAGAAACTAAAGACCTATATATAGAAAACTATAAAACACTGGTGAAAGAAATCAAAGAGGACACTAATAGATGGAGAAATATACCATGTTCATGGATTGGAAGAATCAATATAGTGAAAATGAGTATACTACCCAGAGCAATTTATAGATTCAATGCAATCCCTATCAAGCTACCAACGGTATTCTTCACAGAGCTAGAACAAATAATTACACAATTTGTATGGAAATACAAAAAAACCTCGAATAGCCAAAGTGATCTTGAGAAAGAAGAATGGAACTGGAGGAATCAACCTACCTGACTTCTGGATCTACTACAAAGCCACAGTTATCAAGACAGTATGGTACTGGCACAAAGACAGAAATATAGATCAATGGAACAAAATAAAAAGCCCAGAGATAATCCACGCACATATGGACACCTTATCTTTGACAAAGGAGGCAAGAATACACAATGGATTAAAGACAATCTCTTCAACAAGTGGTGCTGGGAAATCTGGTTAACCACTTGTAAAAGAATGAAACTAGAACACTTTCTAACACCATACACAAAAATAAACTCAAAATGGATTAAAGATCTAAACGTAAGACCAGAAACTATAAAACTCCTAGAGGAGAAAATAGGCAAAACACTCTCTGACATACATCAGCAGGTTCTTCTATGACCCACCTCCCAGAATATTGGAAATAAAAGCAAAAATAAGCAAATGGGACCTAATTAACCTTAAAAGCTTCTGCACATCAAAGGAAACTTAGCAAGGTGAAAAGGCAGCCTTCAGAATGGGAGAAGATAATAGCAAATGAAGCAACTGACAAACAACTAATCTCGAGAATATACAAGCAACTCCTACAGCTCAACTCCAGAAAAATAAATGACCCAATCAAAAAATGGGCCAAAGAACTAAATAGACATTTCTCCAAAGAAGACATACAGATGGCTAACAAACACATGAAAAGATGCTCAACATCACTCATTATCCGAGAAATGCAAATCAAAACCACTATAAGGTATCATTTCACACCAGTCAGAATGGCTGCGATCCAAAAGTCTACAAGCAATAAATGCTGGAGAGGGTGTGGAGAAAAGGGAACCCTCTTACACTGTTGGTGGGAATGCAAACTAGTACAGCCACTATGGAGAACAGTGTGGAGAATCCTTAAAAAACTGGAAATAGAACTGCCTTATGATCCAGCAATCCCACTGCTGAGCATACACACTGAGGAAACCAGAAGGGAAAGAGACACGTGTACCCCAATGTTCATCGCAGCACTGTTTATAATAGCCAGGACATGGAAGCAACCTAGATGTCCATCAGCAGATGAATGGATAAGAAAGCTGTGGTACATATACACAATGGAGTATTACTCAGCCATTAAAAAGAAGACATTTGAAGCAGTTCTAATGAGGTGGATGGAACTGGAGCCTATTATACAGAGTGAAGTAAGCCAGAAAGGAAAACTCCAATACAGTATACTAACGCATATATATGGAATTTAGAAAGATGGTAACAATAACCCTGTGTACGAGACAGCAAAAGAGACACTGATGTGTAGAACAGTCTTATGGACTCTGTGGGAGAGGGAGAGGGTGGGAAGATTTGGGAGAATGGCATTGAAACATGTAAAATATCATGTATGAAACGAGTTGCCAGTCCAGGTTCAATGCACGATACTGGATGCTTGGGGCTAGTGCACTGGGACGACCCAGAGGGATGGTGTGGGGAGGGAGGAGGGAGGAGGGTTCAGGATGGGGAACACATGTATACCTGTGGCGGATTCTTTTTGATATTTGGCAAAACTAATACAATTGTGTAAAGTATAAAATTTAATAAAATTAAAAAAAATAAAGTAAGTTACCTATTTTTATTAACTTGTTTTAAAAAATCTCCTGAATTATGTTAGCATGGCATAGAAAGTTTACTTTCAGAGACAAATCCCATTGTTATACATGAATAATCCCCTTTTCTGTGTCTTCCCTTTGTGTTTTCTCCTGATGGTTACTTAAAAGAAGTAAAATGAGAAGCAACACAGAAATAAGAGAATTTATCCTCCTGGGACTGTCGGACGACCCACAACTTCAGGTTTTGATCTTTGTCTTTCTGCTCATCACCTACATGCTCAGCATCACTGGGAACTTGACCATTATCACCCTGACCCTGCTGGATATCCACCTCCAGACCCCCATGTATTTCTTCCTCAGGAGTTTCTCCACATTGGAAGTTTCATTCACAACTGTCACTATTCCCAAGTTCTTGGCCACCATTATTACGGGAGATAAAACCATCTCTTTTAATGATTGTATGACTCAGTTGTTTTTTTTCATTTTCTTGGGAGTCACTGAGATTTACCTTCTGGTTGCCATGTCCTATGACCGCTACATTGCCATCTGCAAACCACTGCATTACATGATCATCACGAATCACAGAGTCTGCACGCTGCTTGTCTTGGCCTCTTGGCTGACTTCATTCTTAATTATATTCCCATTACTCATGTTCTTCATATAGCTTGGTTACTGTAAGTCCAATGTTATCAACCATTTTACTTGTGATTATTTCCCTTTATTATACCTTTCTTGTTCAGACACCAAATTCCTAGAGATACTGGGGTTTTCCTGTGCTGTGTTTTGTTCTGTTGTTCACTTTAGCATTAATAATTCTGTCTTACACATATGTCATCAGAACAATTTTGAGGATCCCTTCTACCACTCAGAGGAAAAAGGCCTTTTCCACGTGTTCGTCCCACATGATTGTCATCTCCATCTCTTACAGCAGCTGCATTTTCATGTGTGTGAATCCACCTGCAAAAGACAGGGTCTCTTTGAGCAAGGGAGTGGCTGTGCTAAATACCTCAGTAGCACCCATGCTGAACCCCTTTATCTACACTCTTAGGAATCAGCAAGTCAAGAGAGCCTTCTTGGACATGGAAAGGAAGGCTATGTTTTTCTCAAGGAAATGAAAATATAAAAGTCCCTATTTCCTGAATTAGAGGCATATGAATGAAGAGCAATTAAATTAAAATCCAGGTTTTTCAAAATTTAATATCCACAGCCTCCCTAGATTCATTTTCATCATTTATAATTTTATTGTCAGCAGTTTACTAAGGATATTTGCATATGTGTATTTTATTTTTGCCATTTAAATTTGAACTCTTCATATATGTAAATATATATACATACACATTTTTTTTTTCCCATTCAGATTGCAAACCTTCTCTCATGCACTTTTCTTCTGGTGAAATTTCAAAATGCAAGAGAAAATAGCATTTTGTGATTTCACCAGAATTACTCTTTTCAGTAATTGAGTAAATATTGTATCGTGTTTAATCTTATTTTTTATTACCACACAAGGGCAATAAACATAATCTGACAGTCTCATTAGAACATTGCATATACTCTCCTTTTCATATTGTGGCCAATTTAGTAACTACATGAAAAACAGTACAACTTATAAGAATGATGTGATTACACTTTCTTGAGAAATCAAATAACTTTTCTCATTACTTCGTATAACATTTTCTGTGCTGTATAATTTATCAACTCAAAGATTATTATAATGAAGAAAACTATGAAAGCTATTAGGGAACACTATGAAATAGCCTCCACTTCTTGGGGAACTCCATTATTAGCATGTGTATCATAATAATTCTTTTAAAATGCCTGAAGAAATTATCAATTAAAAACAAAACACAACGTGAGAGTTGCAAGTTAAATTTTATTTGGAGCAATATGAGGATTGCAATCCGGGAGACAGACCTCAGATATCTGTGAGAAACAGATCTAAAGAGGTATAGGGGAAGGACAGTATATATGTGATATGGTAAAAAGGGAGTACATGTATTCAAGCACATTTCTTTTTGTAGAAAGTTTCTGCTCGTCTCATGAAAAGTCTGCTAGTTATGAGAAACAATCGTCACAATGAAGAATTTTAGTGTTTTTCTTGATATGAGGAGATACAAGAATTGGGCTCATAAAATCAGCTCCTGAGACTGTATAACTATATGAAGGCCTGTCCTGCCAGTTTTCCCAGAGCACAAAGTGCCTCACTCCTGCTCTCCACACTGAACTCCTTCAGACGGTGTAGAACATCAGCAGCTGCACAGCACATGATTTAACCCTTGTAGAGACAGATGGCAAGCACTCATGACAAGTGCCAATTTGTAGCTGACAAAATAAATATTACTGGATACCAAATATGACCGCATTTACTGCGGTCAGTTGTATATTTAAATAAAAGCTTAATGTTAAGCTGATCTTTTGATAATCAGTAGCTAAGGGGTGTTATAACTTTCACATATTTGTGACTATTCTGAGATAATAGCTTGTACATACAATTCTTTTAATTCCCTCTTTAAGTGTATGCCTAATCAATAGGAGTAAAGAAGGTAACAAGAGCAAAGTTTTACCATATATAAACTTGAGGGTTTTTGTTAAAAATGCTTATTTTAAGCATTATCATATTGGAAAATATACTGATTAGAATTTATATGAATAATCATACAAGATCATGCAATTCTGGCCCTGAACACTTTTTTCTTTTCTGTTTTCCATGAAGTCAAAAATTTATATAATGATGAAAGGTATTCAAACTCATTCCTCAATTTTTTTTTTTATTTTATTTTTTAACTTTACAATATTGTATTGGTTTTGCCATATATCAGCATGAATCTACCACACATACACATGTGTTCAGGTTAGGTAACACATCCCTCATTTTTAAACCATTGTTATACAAAGACTGTAACCATAACTCAGGGGAAATTTATTCCTGATATTCACATACCATACTCAATTGAGAGTCTTAGAACTATCATTTGATGAAACATCAACTTATAAACATGTGGGGAGGGAGGAGGGAGGAGGGTTCAGGATGGGGAACACATGTATACCTGTGGCGGATTCATTTTGATATTTGGCAAAACTAATACAGTTATGTAAAGTTTAAAAATAAAATAAAATTAAAAAAAAAAAAATAAAAATAAAAAAAAAAATAAAATAAAATTAAAAAAAAAAAAGAAGATAAAATTCAGTGATACCCAAGAAAATGAAGAAAAACAGGTGAATTGTACAATTATTGTATGAAATTGCTTTGTCCCTGGTGATAATTGTGCCCAGAAATCTAGGAATACAGACAGTTGTAAAGGAGATTTCTAATATAAAGAAGTAACTGAGGAAAAAATACATAGGTGTCTGTAGATGGGAGTCCACCAAGGTGAGAATGATGATGGTGAAATTTCCAGTGACACTTAATATATATGTGATGATTAAAAAGAGAAAAATCACAATCGGAAGCTTTGGGTCATCTGATAGCCCCAGAAGATTGAATTCTGTGCGTCTTGTGTGGTTTTTCATTTCTGATTATTTTCTCCCTCATTAGAACAGAAAATGTATGCTCTCCCTGAAGTTGCTCAGTCATGTCTGACTCTTTGCAACCCTATGGACTGTAGCCTACCAGGCTCGTCTGTCCAATCAAATTTTCCAAGCAAGAGTACTCGAGTGGGTTGCCATTTTCTTCTCCAATATGCTCTCCCTATAGGACATAAAAAATGTTAAAAGATATTTGCGGATAGAATACAAAAGTTTTAAAGCTTCCATCATGAAGTAGTGTTTGACATTGAAAACCTCTCTTCCCATACAGTAACTTCTCCAGTTTCCTTTCAACCTTTCATTCAAGTAATGAATATTATCTGAAGTTAAATATTGAGCTCTCATCTTCAAAAATACACTCTCACAGGCCATGGATGAAATAAAAGTTACATGTTAACATTTAAACTGGGACATTTCTTCTACTGTTTTCTTTCTTAAGACTTCAAATTACTCTTTAAAATATTTAGCTTTCTTGGTGATAATATGACATTTAATTTATTCTTCTCCTTTCCTCAGTATTATAAAAACCAGTATGCTTTGTAGATAATCTAAATACAGAGTTTATAATCTTACAGAGGCTATGTAGCCCTCTTCCACATTTATATTTTGAATAACTGAGGCCCACTTTGTTTAGGAAACTTTCACAAGTTTAAATGACTCGTTCACATAGTAAATATCTCACTTTAGAATATGTGTTTTCAATGGGAATATTTTTTTGGTGTTCTCTTTTTTCTTATGGGTTTGGTTGATGCAACCCTTTCCCACATCATTGTTTTCTATTTCTCATAACAGGCCAGAAGGACAAGAGAGTGTAACGTCTGCTACTAAAATAAATATTGTCTAAAAATAGTTTTGTTCATGCAATGAGCACATCAGTTTTGTTTTGTTTTACAATATTGCTTTAGAAAGTGACCAAGTAGATGGTCAGAACTTTTACTGGGAAGCAGATATTCCTTTACACAGAGAATGTCATTTCATTTCTGTAACAGAAAACCATTTAACTTAAGAAAAGTTAATGAAAAGCCCTAGACTTATTGCTGTGCTGGTTCTTCAGGACTCTATGAATAGTCTTCTTGTTAGTAAATAATCACATTTTAATATCAGAAAGGTTTTGAATTCACAAACCCATAAACAAATACTATTTTAAAACATTTTAATGAAAAGGAATCATATTATTATACTTGAAAATAACAAAGATACTTACTCCCTGGTTCTTCTTGATGATTTAGTCTCAAATTTTAAAGTCTGATTACTTCCATATTTATATAAATTCAGAGTTGGTGAATTGAGTTGGCAATTTATTTGGTTTCTTTTGTACTCTCAAATCAAGTATGGTGATTCAACTTTGTCATGGCTCTCAAGGTTTATAGTTCTCATTATGGTTAGACTGGTAATATTTGACCCACAATAGCCTTCATTCCTGCTGCTGCAAAATTGGAGGAATATTTTCATTATAATGCAATGCATAGTTGCTCTTTGTCTGTTACCCAAGCTCTGTGTAAAATCTTAATTACACCTGGGCAGACTCATAAAGTACTTTGTACACTTGCTCCTTTTTATATAATATGAAACACTACTTACTAAGACATTTTCTTTGTATTAATGCAAAGATTTTAAATGAATATTATGTAATTCTATGATAATCTATCTATACAATTTAAGTAACATTTTCCTTAGGCTTCAGAGCCTAACATATTCTACAAATTCTGCTTTGAAAAACAGAAAATAGGAATGTTCTTCTCTATGTATGTCATACACATGGAACTGGATTTATTTTATCTGTCTCCTGTTAGCCCAGGGGAATCTAAGCAAAGAGAGCACCAATGAGGCATCATTAAAAGATACATGTGAATCAGTTTTGTAAATATGGATTTAAAAAAATGTAAAAAGGCAAAATGACTGAGATACATGAGGCAACTTCAGAAACAGCATGTGATACTGAGTGCATGAAAATTTAATTTATATCCTGCAACTTTACTATATTCATTGATTAGTTCTAGTAATTTTCTGGTGGCTTTTTCAGAGTTTTCTATGTAAAGGATCATGAAATCTGCAAACAGTGAGAGCTTTACTTCTTCTTTTCCAATTTGGATTCCTTTTGTTTCTTTTTCTGCTCTGATTGCTGTGGCCAAAACTTCCAAAACTATGTTGATTAGTCATGGTGAAAGTGGGCACCTTGTCTTGTTCCTGACTTTAGGGGAAATGTTTTCAATTTTTCACCATTGAGGATAATGTTTGCTGTGGGTTTGTCATATATAGCTTTTATTATGTTGAGGTATGTTCCTTCTATTCCTGCTTTCTGGAGAGTTTTTATCATAAATGGATGTTGAATTTTGTCAAAGGCTTTCTCTGCATCTATTGAGATAATTATATGGTTTTTATTTTTCAATTTGTTAATGTGGTGTATTACATTGATTGATTTGCAGATATTGAAGAATCCTTGCATCCCTGGGATAAAGCCCACTTGGTCATGGTGTATGATCTTTTTAATGTGTTGTTGAATTCTGATTGCTATAATTTTGTTAAGGATTTTTGTATCTATGTTCATCAATGATATTGGCCTGTAGTTTTCTTTTTTTGTGGCATCTTTGTCAGGTTTTGGTATTAGGGTGATGGTGGCCTCATAGAATGAGTTTGGAAGTTTACCTTCCTCTGCAATTTTCTGGAAGAGTTTGAGTAGGATAGGCGTTAGCTCTTCTCTAAATTTTTGGTAGAATTCAGCTGTGAAGGCGTCTGGACCTGGGCTTTTGTTTGCTGGACAATTTCTGATTACAGTTTCAATTTCCGTGCTTGTGATGGGTCTGTTAAGATTTTCTATTTCTTCCTGGCCCAGTTTTGGAAAGTTGTACTTGTCTAAGAATTTGTCAATTTCTTCCCTGTTGTCCATTTTATTGGCATATAATTGCTGATAGTAGTCTTATGATCCTTTGTATTTCTGTGTTGTCTGTTGTGATCTCTCCATTTTCATTTCTAATTTTATTGATTTGATTTTTCTCCCTTTGTTTCTTGGTGAGTCTGGCTAATGGTTTGTCAATTTTATTTATCCTGTCAAAGAACCAGCTTTTGGCTTTGGTGATTTTTGCTATGGTCTCTTTTGTTACTTTTGCATTTATTTCTGCCCCAATTTTTAAGATTTTTTTATTCCTACTAACCCTGGGGTTCTTCATTTCTTCCTTTTCTAGTTGCTTTAGGTGTAGAGTTAGATTATTTATTTGACTTTTTTCCTTGTTTCTTGAGGTATGCCTGTATTGCTATAAACTTTCCCCTTAGGACTGCTTTTACAGTGTCCCACAGGTTTTGGGTTGTTATGTTTTCATTTTCATTCGTTTTTATGAAAATTTTGATTTCTTTTTTGATTTCTTCTGTGATTTGTTGGTTATTCAGCAGCCTGTTGCTCAGCCTCCATATGTTGGAATTTTTAATAGTTTTTCTCCTGTAACTGAGATCTAATCTTACTACATTGTGATCAGAAAAGATGCCTCTAATGATTTCAATTTTTCTGAATTTACCAAGGCTAGATTTATGGCCCAGAATGTGATCTATCCTGGAGAAGGTTCCATGTGCGCTTGAGAAAAAGGTGAAATTCATTGTTTTGGAATGAAATGTCTTATAGATATCATTTAGGTCTAACTGGTCTATTGTATCATGTAAAGTTTGTGTTTCCTTCTTAATTTTCTGTTTAGTTGATCTATCCATAGGTGTGAGTGAGGTATTAAAGTCTCCCACTATTATCGTGTTATTGTTCATTTCTCCTTTCATACTTGTTAGTATTTGTCTTACATATTGTGGTGCTCCTATGTTGGGTGCATATATATTTATAATTGTTATATCTTCTTCTTGGATTGATCCTTTGATCATTATGTAGTGACCTTCTTTGTCTCTTTTCACAGCCTTTAAGTCTATTTTATCTGATATGAGTATTGCTACTCCTGCTTTCTTTTGGTCCCTATTTGCATGGAAAATCTTTTTCTAGCCCTTCACTTTCAGTCTGTATGTGTCCCCTGTTTTGAGGTGGGTCTCTTTTAGACAACATATATTTGGGTCTTGTTTTTGTATCCATTCAGCCAGTCTTTGTCTTTTGGTTGGGGCATTCAACCCATTTACGTTTAAGGTAATTATTGATAGGTATGATCCCCTTGCTATTTACTTTATTGTTTGGGGTTCGAATTTATACACCCTTTTTGTGTTTCCTGTCTAGAGAATATCCTTTAGTATTTGTTGGAGAGCTGGTTTGGTGGTGCTGAATTCTCTCAGCTTTTGCTTGTCTGTAAAGCTTTTGATTTCTCCTTCACATTTGAATGAGATTTGCTGGGTACAATAATCTGGGCTGTAGGTTATTTTCTTTCATCACTTTAAGTATGTCTCGCCATTCCCTCCTGGCCTGAAGAGTTCCTATTGAAAGATCAGCTGGTATCCTTATGGAAATCCCCTTGTGTGTTTTTTGTTGTTTTTCCCTTGCTGCTTTTAATATTTGTTCTTTGTATTTGATCTTTGCTAATTTGATTAATATGTGTCTTGGGGTGTTTCACCTTGGGTTTATCCTGTTTGGGACTCTCTGGGTTTCTTGGACTTGAGTGATGATTTCTTTCCCCATTTTAGGGAAGTTTTCAACTATTATCTCCTCAAATATTTTCTCATGGTCTTTCTTTTTGTCTTCTTCTTCTGGGACCCCTATGATTCGAATGTTGTAGCATTTAATATTGTCCTGGTGCTCTCTGAGATTGTCCTCATTTCTTTTAATTCATTTTTCTTTTTTCCTCTCTGATTCATTTATTTCTACCGATGGACAGGGAGGCCTGGCGTGCTGCGATTCATGGGGTCGCAAAGAGTCGGACATGACTGAGTGACAGATCTGATATGATCTGATTTTCTAATTCATGAATCCTATCTTCTGCCTCTGTAATTCTACTATTTATTGCCTCCAGAGTGTTTTTGATCTCATTTATTTCATTATTCATTATATATTGACTCCCTTGCATTCCTATACACTAAGAATGAGAAAATAGAAAGAGAAATTAAGGAAACAATTCCATTCATCTTTGCAATGAAAAGAATGAAATACTTAGGAATATATCTACCTAAAGAAACTAAAGACCTATATATAGAAAACTATAAAACACTGGTGAAAGATATCAAAGAGGACACTAATAGATGGATAAATATAACATGTTCATGGATTGGAAGAATCAATATAGTGAAAATGAGTATACTACCCAAAGCAATTTATAGATTCATATAGTATACTGTATTGGAGTTTTCCTTTCTGGCTTACTTCACTCTGTATAATAGGCTCCAGTTTCATCCACCTCATTAGAACTGATTCAAATGTGTTCTTTTTTATGTCTGAGAAGTACTCCATTGTGTATATGTACCACAGCTTTCTTATCCATTCATCTGCTGATGGACATCGAGGTTGCTTCCATGTCCTAGCTATTATGAACAGTGCTGCGATGAACATTGGGGTACACGTGTCTCTTTCCCTTCTGGTTTCCTCAGTGTGTATGCCCAGCAGTGGGATTGATGGATCATAAGGCAGTTCTATTTCCAGTTTTTTAAGGAATCTCCACACTGTTCTCCATAGTGGCTGTACTAGTTTGCATTCCCACCAACAGTGTAAGAGGGTTCCCTTTTCTCCACACCCTCTCCAGCATTTATTGCTTGTAGACTTTTGGATCACAGCCATTCTGACTGGTGTGAAATGGTACCTCATAGTGGTTTTGATTTGCATTTCTCTGATAATGAGTGATGTTGAGCATCTTTTCATGTGTTTGTTAGCCATCTGTATGTCTTCTTTGGAGAAATGTCTATTTAGTTCTTTGGCCCATTTGTTTTTTTTTTTAATTTTATTTTATTTTTAAACTTAACTTTGGCCCATTTTTTGATTGGGTCATTTATTTTTCTGGAGTTGAGCTGTAGGAGTTGCTTGTATATTTTTGAGATTAGTTGTTTGTCAGTTGCTTCATTTGCTATTATTTTCTCCCATTTTAAAGGCTGTCTTTTCACCTTGCTAATAGTTTCCTTTGATGTGCAAAAGCTTTTCAGTTTAATTAGGTCCCATTTGTTTATTTTTGCTTTTATTTCCAATGTTCTGGGTGGTGGGTCATAGAGGATCCTGCTGTGATGTATGTCGGAAAGTGTTTTGCCTATGTTCTCCTCTAGGAGTTTTATAGTTTCTGGTCTTACGTTTAGATCTTTAATCCATTTTGAGTTTATTTTTGTATATGGTATTAGAAAGTGTTCTAGTTTCATTCTTTTACAAGTGGTTGACCAGATTTCCCAGCACCACTTGTTAAAGAGATTGTCTTTAATCCATTGTGTATTCTTGCCTCCTTTGTCAAAAATAAGGTGTAAGGAAACAATTCCATTCACCATTGCAATGGAAAGAATAAAATACTTAGGAATATATCTACCTAAAGAAACTAAAGATCTATATATAGAAAACTATAAAACACTGGTGAAAGAAATCAAAGAGGACACTGATAGATGGAGAAATATACCTTGTTCATGGATTGGAAGAATCAATATAGTGAAAATGAGTATACTACCCAAAGCAATTTATAGATTCAATGCAATCCCTATCAAGCTACCAATGGTATTCTTCATGGAGCTAGAACAAATAATTTCCCAATTTGGATGGAGCTACAAAAAACCTCGAATAGCCAAAGCTATCTTGAGAAAGAAGAATGGAACTGGAGGAATCAACCTACCTGACTTCAGGCTCTACTACAAAGTCACAGTTATCAAGACAGTATTGTACTGGCACAAAGACAGACATATAGATCAATGGAACAAATAGAAAGCCCAGAGATAAATCCACACACACTAAGTTACCAGTTTCTTCAGACTTTTTAAAAGAATTATTATTGTATATATGCTAAAATTGGCATCCCCCAAAGCAGGGTCTGTATCATAATTTTCCCTAAGCAACTATTCATTATAATAGTTTTTTGAATTGAAGAACAATATAGTGATGTTTGAATGGCATCATCGAGTCAATGGACATGAGTTTGAACAAATTCCAGGAGATAGTAAGGAATGGGGAAGCCTGGGTGCAGTCTTCTGCAGCCGGGGAGTCTGCAGTCCATGTGGTAGCAAAGAGTTGGACATGACTGAGTGACTGAACAACAGCACAGAAAATATTAAACTCCATAATGGTAAAAGTTTTTTGATTTCTCAAGAAAATGTAATTACATTTTTCTTTTAGTTGTACTGTTTTTCACATAGTTACAAAGTAGGCCACAGTATGAAAAGGAGAGTGTGTGCAAGATTCTAATAAGACTGTCAGATTATGTTTATAGTCTCTGTGTAGTAAATTAAAAATAAGATTAAATATGATTTAATATGCATTTAATTTCTAGAAAACCTGATTTCTGATGAGATTGTAAAACACTATTATTTCTTGTGTGTACATGCTCTGCCTCTTTCTGACTTTAATTTTCTAAAAATTAGTGTGAAATAATGAAATTAAAGGTGTTTCAAAGAATGAAATAAAACCACTCTCATAGTAACAGACTACAAAGACTAGCCCTAAAGGAAGAAAAGTATATGAGAGAAGGATTACAAATTGAATGGAAAAAAACTGTATACTGTATAAGCACATATTTGTGTATATATGTATATATATATATATATGAAGAATTCAAATTTGAATGGCAAAAGGAAAATATACATATGCAAATATCCTTGATAAACTGCTGGCAATAAAAATATGAATGATGAAATATGAATCTAGGGAGGCTGTGTGGATATTAATAGATTCTGACATTCCTGGATTTTAATTTAATAGCTTTCCATTCCTATGTGTCTAATTCATAAAACAGGACTTTTATTTTTCATTTGCTTTAGAAAAATACAGTCCTTCTTGCCATGCCCATGAAGATTCACTTGACTTGCTGATTCCTTAGGGTATAGATAAAGGGGTTCAGCATGGGAGCTATGAAGGTGTTTAGCACAGCCACCCCCTTACTCAAAGACACCCTGTCCTTTGCTGATGGATTCATATACATGAAAATGCAGCTGCCATAAGAGATGGAGATGACAATCATGTGGGAAGTACACGTGAAAAAGGCCTTTGTCCTCTGAGTGGTAGAAGGGATCCTCAAAATTGTTCTGATGATATATGTGTAGGACAGAATTATTAATGCTAAAGTGAACAAGAGAATAAACACAGAACAGGAAAACCCTACTATCTCTAGAAATTTGGTGTCTGAACAAGAAAGGTATAATAAAGGGAAATAATCACAACTAAAATGGTCAATAACATTGGACTTACAGTAATCAAGTTGAAGGAAGAGCATTACTAATGGCAATATAGTTAAGAATGAAGCTACCAAGAGGCCAAGACAAGCAGTGTGCAGACTCTATGATTCATGATGGTCATGTAATGCAGCGGCTTGCAGATGGCAAAGTAGTGGTCATAGGACATGGCAGCCAGAAGATAAAACTCAGTGACTCCCAAGAAAATAAAAAAAAATAATAATAATAATAACTGAGCCATACAATCACTAAGAGATTGTTTTATCTCCTGTAATAATGGTGGCCAAGAACTTGGGTATACTGACAGTTCTGAATGAAATTTATGATAAGGAGACATTTCTGAGGAAGAAATACATGGGGGTCTGGAGGTGGATATCCAGCAGGGTCAGGGTGATAATGGTCAAGTTCCCAGTGATGCTGAGCATGTAGGTGAGGAGCAGAAAGATAAAGCTCACAACCTGAAGTTGTGGGTCATCTGACAGACCCAGGAGGATAAACTCTGTTATTTCTTGTTGTTGCTCATTTTTCTTCTTCTTCTTTTGAGTAACCTTCAGGAGAAAACACAAAGGAAAGACACAGAAAAGGGGATTATCCATGTATAGCACTGGGATTTGGCTCTGAAAGGAAACCTATTATGCCCTGCTAACATAATTTAGGAGATTGTTTAAAAGTTAATGAAATAGATAACTTGTTTTGAAGTAAGTTTTTACTACATGTCAGATTTGTGTTTCATATAGAATGTTACCTTACAAAATCTCTAGTTTGCAAATTGGTATCAGGCTAAAAATATTTTTAAAAATCTTATACAAAAAACATATCCTTCACATGAAAAGCAAGGATTATAATCTATGTTTTTTCTCAACCTAGGAAATACAGGAAGATAAAAGCTACCTCTTGACTCTTAAAAAGAGTCTCCACAGGATCCCCTCCTATTGGGATACTCTCTGTCTTTTCTTCAACCTCAGTAAATCATCCTATCCTAATGTCTGTCACCTAGTTTCTCATATAATGATTATTTCCTAGTGTAATATAGAAAAGCCAAATGTGTCAGGAAAAAGGCCATTCAGTGCATATGTTTCAAAAAGGAAAATCATGGAAGATGAATCTTGAGTTATGTGACAGATTTCTAAGTTTTGAATCAAACTCACACTCACCTTCTCAACCTCCTACTCATGTGAAGCCCCAGATAATAGAATAAAGGAATCCTGGTCATGTATCTGTTTTGGTGATCTTCTCAGATATTAGATAGTCAAGAGTAGAAAGGAGACAGAGTGGCCATTAAGTATATTGGATCTGTGTCATGAGCTAAGAAAACCAAAGTGTGTCAATATCTGCTACTGCTGTTGCTAAGTCGCTTCAGTTGTGTCCGACTCTGTGCGACCCCACAGATGGCAGCCCACCAGGCTCCCCCGTACCTGAGGTTCTCCAGGCAAGAATACTGCAGTGGGTTGCCATTTCCTTCTCCAATGCATGAAAGTGAAAAGTTAAAGTGAATCACGCTCAGTCGTGTCTGACTCTTAGTGACCCCATGGACTGCAGCCTACCAGGGTCCTCCATCAATGGGATTTTCCAGGCAAGAGTACTGGAGTGGGGTGCCATTGCCTTCTTCATGTCAATATCTAAAATAAAACATTACCTTCAGGAGAACACTTTTTTCTTCCAAATCTCTCTATCTAAATATTATTAGCATTCTCTCTCTATATATATGTGTATATTCTGATTTTTATATTATATTTGTATTTTATCGACAATAATATTCCTTTAATAGAAGTTCTATTTTGTCAGGCTACTAGTATAATCCATGAAAGAGCAATAGAGTCTTTATTTGTCATCATAACTAACAGTAGCAGAAATCATTTAACCAGTTTATTTCAATATCTGAATCATTGACTACAGTAAAGTCTTTGACTATGTGGGATCACAACAAACTGTGTAAAATTCTTAAAGAGATGGGAATACCAGACCATCTTACCTGTCTGCTGAGAAACCTGTATGCAGGTCAAGAGGCAACAGTTAGAACCAGACATGAAACAATGGACTGGTTCCCAATTGGGAAAGGAATACATCAAGGCTGTATTTTGTCACCCTGCTTATTTCAATTCTATGCAGAGTGAAGTGAAGCGAAGTAACTCAGTCGTGTCCGACTCTTTGCCACCGCATGGACTGTAGCCTACCAGGCTCCTCCCTCCATGGGATTCTCCAGCTAAGAATACTGGAGTGGGTTGCCATTTCCTTCTCCAGGGGATCTTCCCGACCCAGGGATCGAACCCAGGTGTCCTGCATTGCAGACAGATGCTTTAACCTGTGAGCCACCAGGGAAACCCCAGAGTACATCATGTGAAATGCCAGGCTGGATGATGCACAAACTGGAATCAAGATATCCCGGAAAAATATCAATAACCTCAAATATGCAGATGATACCACTCTAATGGCAGAAAGTGAAGAGAAACTAAAAAGCCTCTGGATGAGGGTGAAAGAAGATAGTGAAAAAACTAGTTTAAAATTCAACATTTAAGAAACTGAGATCATGGCATCCAGTTCCATCAGTTCATGGCAAATAGATGTGGAAACAGTGGAAGCAGTGACAGATTTTCTTTCTTGGGCTCCAAAATCACTAAGGACAATGACTGCCACCATGAAATAAAAAGATGCTTGCTCCTTGGAAGAAAAGCTATAACAATCATAGACAACATATTTAAAAGCAGAGATATAACTTTACCAAAATGGTCCATATAGTCAAAGCTATAGTTTTTTCAGTAGTCATGTATGAATGCGAGGGTTGGACCATAAGGAAGGCTGAGCGCCCAAGAATTGATGCTTTCAAATGATGGTGCTGGAGAAGACTCTTGAGAGTCCCTTGGACTGCAAGGAGATCAAACCAGTCAATCCTAAAGGAAATCAACCATTAATATTCAATGGAGGGACTGTTGGTGAATGAAGCAGCAATACTTTGGCCACCTAAAGTGAGGAGCCAACTCATTGAAAAATACCCTGATGCTGGAAAAGATTGAAAGCAAAAGGAGACTGGGGCATCAGAGGGTGAGATGGTTAGACACCATCACTGACTCAATGGACAAGAATCTGAGCAATCTCTAGAAAATACTGAAGGACAGGGAAGCCTAACATGCTGCAGTCAATGGGGTGGCAAACCCTGGACACTACTTAGTGACTGAACAACAATAACAAATTTCAATATCATTCATTTTGTGAATTCTCATTGACTTGTAGCTTTTACATTCTAGTGTCAGGAGAGAACTTTTTACAATAGCATACTTAGTTTCAAGGTGTGGGTTTGTTGATTTGTAGTGTGTAATTTATTGTAACATTGTGAAAATTCTCACAATTTTTTTTTTTCTCTACAAACCTGAGCTCTCTTTTCATTTACTCCTCTGTATAGCAGAAAGTAGAGCTGCTGCTGATTTAGGGAAAATTCCAACTGAGGTCAGTGGTGGCCAGTGCACTGGGAAAAAATGTGATGTTCACATTAAAATGAACCTATCCTTTTGCTAATCCTCAATGACTAAAGAAAAAAGTTTAAGAGCACTTATAAGAAAAGCAAGCCTTACAAGCATAATTTCTTAGGCAAATGTATGGCAACTCAAGTATTTGATAGATATTTAAAATTTGAAAGTCATTGTTCTCAATGAACAATCCTCTGCAACTAACAGCTATTTATGACTCTAATCTGTAAATCATTTCTGGGATGTGAGGTGTCAACCATTCCTGGGATGTTTTTGGTAATGTTATAAAGAATATATCCAAGTCTATAAGTCATCATTTCATACTTTCCTTACTAATGGCTCATTCACGTTTTTTCTAGTCCCAAGGATCTTAGGATAACAAGCTTCATGTTCCTTTATGTCTCTTTCTTTTTAATGAATTCTAGTGTCTTGGATAGCTCAGTGTCAAATTAGGCTTGTGGATCTTTGAAAATTAAAATCAATCTATATAATAAGCAAATATTTGCCATTGAGTTAAATAAAATTTGGGGTTAAATAAAATAACTGGGAATGATTTTCAGGACACATCTGCTATTTCATAGTAAATTATAAGAATGGCTTCTTTGTGAAAAGATCACCAGCATTCCCTAAATGCTACAATTTGAAAAAGCAACACTATGTAAACGTCTATTAAGGGTTGAGACATTGTTTTCCTTATTATCTAAATTGTGAGACATGGGTGGGAAGCTCCATAAATTCCACAATATAATTGGAAACAAAAGTTAGCTTCTCACATTCTCTATATGTACTGACTTTACTATTCCTAACTTTAAAACTCTTAAGAAGTCATAAGTAATGCTATGAACAAATATAAACTCAAGACAGTTTGCACCATCAGTATTAATAAAGGTGCATACATACTCAGTCATGTCCAACTCTTTGCAACTCTATGAACTATAGCCCTCCAGGCCCCTCTATCCATGGGATTTCCCAGGCAAGAATACTGGAGTGAGTTGCCATTTCCCCCTCCAGGGGATCTTTCCAACCCCAGATCAAGAACCTGAGTCTCTTGAATCTTCTGCACTGGCAGGTGGATTCTTTTCACTGAGCCACGTGGGAAGCTCTGGCATTATTACACAGAATTCCAATTATCTGTCTTTCCCTATTAATTAAGGATATTTTTATTGGTGTTAGGTTTATAAGTTAGGATAATTTGTCATAGAAGAGAACAGAATATTGGTTAAATTTTATATCTTGGGTAATAGTTTGGATTTATAACAACCTTAATTTTTTTTTCTAGAATGATTTCTTCCACTGCTGACTGCACTTGCTGACGTCTAATACCATGTAAGAACTTCATTATGAATGTATCAAAAAATTCATAAGAAGAGTCAATTTAGATTATTTTCAGATTATTACCTTAAGACAATTTTTGAATAGTCCTAGAGTTAGTTCAGAATTCTGTTTCTCTGACTCCTCTGAAAAAAGGAAATTTTCATTTTCTTAATGGAAAAGGGGAGTCAAATCAAATTAGTCAGATCAACACACAAACCCGTATGATTTGGAATAATGAAGGAAAAAAATATAATTATGTAAATCACTCTTAGGATGTGTGGGTTTCCATAGAGATATTATATATCTCCCTAAATGTCTGTTTGTTAACTATTATCTATATTTGAAGATAATTTTTAACCTAAAAAGGAAAAGAAATTCTTATAAAAATATAGCATCGGGTCTTAATTTTAATTAATTTCTGTGAGATTATTGGGGATTTGCATTCCAAGACATCTGGATTAAAAATACATCTATCTCTGAGTTATATTTTTTTTCTTCCCCACTGTGAAAATGAGGATAATATTTCATAGAATTATTGTGATGGCTAACTTGTAAAAGTAAAATTAAATTACATAAAATTTTAAAGCATGCATTCCCACACAGTAAATACTGTTCTCTTTATTATTCTTACAAATAAAATCAATTATTACATTTGAGGAAGATGGTCCCACTAGAAAACTATAGCAACCATTTTGGAGGACACTTATTTGAGAGACAGTGCTGTTTATGTACTTATCTCATTGATCTCATTGACTCATTGAAATAACCTTTTGTTACCTTTGAATAAGCTGACAATGAGAGATTAATTATTATAAACAAAAGCATACAGTTAGTTAAACATTAAATTGGAATTCTATACTATATCCTTCGGAAACTGAAGCATGTGATACTTATCAGACATATATTCAATGAGCAAGACCAAACTCACAATAATTTTCTGAAAATTAATAAATTAATATGACAAACAGGAAACATAAACAGACTCATTCTTCAGAATCCTTGATATGTACAGGAAAGAAAGGCAACCCCAAATTATTCATTATTTATTTCACCTGCTGAAATGCAAGGTAAGGATTAATAAATCAGTGCTAAGGAAAGGAAAGTTTGCATTGGCATTTACTTTACAATCTTACCTCTATTTCTACAAATGCATCACATTAAGTGGCAGAAACTATTTAAAAATATTGGTAACTATTTCAAGTTTAGGTTAAGATATTCAGCATTTGTAAAAATACTCTATCTCAACACATTTGCAGTTATCTTCTTTCTATAGCTATTTTTCTTTGATGCATTTTGCTTTGTAACCATGGGAGCAAAAATGGTGAAGGATCAGTAAGTCAGCTCAGTCGCTCAGTCGTGTCCAACTCTTTGTGACCCCATGAATCGCAGCACGCCAGGCCTCCCTGTCCATCACCAGCTCCCAGAGTTTACTCAGACTCACATCCATCGAGTCAGTGATGCCATCCAGCCATCTCATCCTCTGTCGTCCCCTTCTCCTCCTGCCCCCAATCCCTCCCACCATCAGAGTCTTTTCCAATGAGTCAACTCTTCACATGAGGTGGCCAAAGTACTGGAGTTTCAACTGTAGCATCAGTCCTTCCAAAGAAATCCCAGGGCTGATCTCCTTCAGAATGGACTGATTGGATTTCCTTTCAGCCCAAGGGACTCTCAAGAGTCTTCTCCAACACCACAGTTCAAAAGCATCAATTCTTTGGCGCTCAGCCTTCTTCACAGTCCAACTCTCACATCCATACATGCCCACAGGAAAAACCATAGTTTTGACTAGATGGGCATTTGTTGTCAAAGTAATGTCTCTGCTTTTGAATATGCTGTCTAGGTTGGTCATAACTTTCCTTCCAAGGAGTAAGCGTCTTTTAATTTCATGGCTGCAGTCACCATCTGGTGAAGGGTATCAAGATATTATTACTGTGGTTCTTTATGGACATGGTTTTTATATGGATTTTTAACCTGTATAAGCCACATACAGTTTTATCACAACATATGCCCATGGCTCATGGGAAGTACTTCAGTGAATCAAATGTGCCAACAGAGCCAAGAGGAAAATACTCTAAGGATTATACATATGTTATTAATATTTGTACCACTATTGAATTAATAAACTTGGTGGACAATGTCCAAAGAGATAGAAAAACATGAGAAGTAGGGCAGAAACATATGGAAGATTTGCAAAATTTTTGGAAGAGTTTTTTCTGAATTTGATACATCAGGATTTCCCTAAAGTATAGACATTTCTTGACCTTGCTGACTGAAATATTGGGATGAATGAATCTTATGTGTAAACACTACATTTCCTTTCTTGTGTAATAAAATGTCCCCATAAAGTGGCTCACTAAAATACTAAGTATAAAATAAGTTATTGAAAAGATTAGAGAAAAATGAAAAGAAGAATGAGATACAGTATCATGCTCAGTGAATTCCCATAGAAGGCATGAGAGAAATAGATTAAATACATTTTAAAGCCTTCAATATGTTCCAAGAATTTTCACAGGTCATTTTCCCTTAATAATGGTGCTGATTAAGTATCTATTATCCAGAGGCCTCTTTTCATTTGATTGGTGGGCTGGGTTCTTGTAAATAATAAAAGCATAAAATCTAGGATATCTGCAAAAATGTACAATTCAGATTTCTTTAATCTAATTTTCTTTCTTTTTTCTTTTTTTTAAAATAAATTTATTTATTTTAATTGGAAGCTAATTACTTTACAATATTGTATTGGTTTTGCCTTACATCTACGTGAATCCACCATGGGTGTACACACGTTCCTCATCCTGAACCTCCTCCCACTTCATCCCCATACCATCCCTCTGGGACATCCCAGTGCACCAGCCCCAAGCATCCTGTATCATGCATCAAACCTGGACTGGCAATTCATTTCACATATGATATTATACATGTTTCAATGCCATTCACCCAAATCCTCCCACCCTCACCCTCTCCCACAGAGTCCAAAAGACTGTTCTATCCAGCTATGTCTCTTTTGCTGTCTCGCTTACAGGATTATCATTACCATATTTCTAAATTCCATATATATGCATTAGTATACTGTATTGGTGTATTTCTTTCTGGCTTAATTCACTCTGTATAATAGGCTCCAGTTTCATCCACCTCATTAGAACTGATTCAAATGTATTCTTTTTTATGGCCAAGTAATACTCCATTGTGTATATGTACCACTGCTTTCGTATCCATTCATC
This sequence comes from Bubalus kerabau, assembly GCF_029407905.1. Classification (NCBI taxonomy): domain Eukaryota; kingdom Metazoa; phylum Chordata; class Mammalia; order Artiodactyla; family Bovidae; genus Bubalus; species Bubalus kerabau. The sequence continues at coordinate 63,088,750 of NC_073624.1, read as the reverse complement.
TGATGATGGACATCTAAGTTATTTCCATGTCCTGGCTATTAGAAACAGTGCTGTGGTGAACATTGGGGTACACGTGTCTCTTTTAATTCTGGTTTCCTCGGTCTGTGTGTCCAGCAGTGGGATTGTGGGGTTGTATGGCAGTTCTATTTCCAGTTTTTAAAGGAATCTCCACACTGTTCTCCATAGTGGCTGTACTAGTTTGCATTCCAACCAACAGTGTAAGAGGGTTCCCTTTTCTCCACACCCTCTCTAGCATTTATTGCTTGTAGATTTTTGGATCGCAGCCATTCTGATGGTGTGAAATGATACCTCATAGTGGTTTTGATTTGCATTTCTCAGATAATGAGTGATGTTGAGCATCTTTTCATGTGTTTGTTAGCCATCTGGATGTCTTCTTTGGAGAAATGTCTATTTAGTTCTTTGGCCCATTTTTTATTGGTTCGCTTATTTTTCTGAAATTGAGCTGCAGGAGATTCTTGTATATTTTTGAGATTAATCCTTTGTCAGTTGCTTCATTTGCTATTATTTTCTCCAATTCTGAAGGCTGTCTTTTCACCTTGCTTTTAGTTTCCTTTGTTGTGCAGAAGCTTTTAATTTTAATTAGGCCCCATTTGTTTATTTTTGCTTTTATTTGCAATGTTCTTGGAGGTGGGTCATAGAAGATCCTGCTGTGATTTATGTCAGAGAGTGTTTTGCCTATGTTGTCCTCTAGGAGTTTTATAGTTTCTGGTCTTATGTTTAGATCTTTAGAGTTTATTTTTGTGTATGATGTTAGAAAGGGTTCTAGTTTAATTCCTTTACAAGTGGTTGACCTGTTTTCCCAGCAGCACTTGTTAAAGAGATTGTCTTTTCTCCATTGTATATTCTTGCCTCCTTTGTCAAAGATAAGGAGTCTATATGTGCGTGGATTTATCTCTGGGCTTTCTATTTTGTTCCATTGATCTATATTTCTGTCTTTGTGCCAGTACCATGCTGTCTTGATGACTGCGGCTTTGTAGTAGAACCTGAAGTCAGGCAGGTTAATTCCTCAAGTTCCTTACTTCTTTCTCAAAGTTGCTTTGACTATTCGAGGTTTTTTGTATTTCCATACAAATTGTGACATTATTTGTTCTAGCTCTGTGAAAAATACCATTGGTAGCTTGATAGGGATTGCATTGAATCTATAGATTGCTTTGGGTAGTATACTCATTTTCACTATATTGATTCTTCCAATCCATGAACAAGGTATATTTCTCCATCTATTAGTGTCCTCTTTGATTTCTTTCACCAGTGTTTTATAGTTTTCTATATATAGGTCTTTAGTTTCTTTAGGTAGATATATTCCTAACTATTTTATTCTTTTCATTGCAATGGTGAATGGAATTGTTTCCTTAATTTCTCTTTCTGTTTTCTCATTGTTACTGTATAGGAATGTAAGGGATTTCTGTGTGTTGATCTTATATCCTGCAACTTTACTATATTCATTGATTAGCTCTATTAATTTTCTGGTGGAGTCTTTAGAGTTTTCTATGTAGAGGATCAGGTCATCTGCAAACAGTGAGAGTCTTAGTTCTTCTTTTCCAATTTGGATTCCTTTTATGTCTTTTTCTGCTCTGATTGCTCTGGCCACAACTTCCAAAACTGTGTTGAATAGTAGAGGTGAAAGTGGGCACCTTTGTCTTGTTCCTGACTTTAGAGGAAATGCTTTCAATTTTTCACCATTCAGGATAATGTTCGCTGTGGGTTTGTCATATATAGCTTTCATTATGTTGAAGTATGTTCCTTCTATTCCTGCTTTTGGGAGAGTTTTTATCATAAATGGATGTTGAATTTTGTCAAAGGCTTTCTCTGCATCTATTGAGATAATCATATGGTTTTTATTTTTCAATGTGTTAATGTGGTGCATTACATTGATTGATTTGTGGATATTGAAGAATCCTTGCATTCCTGGGATAAAGCCCACTTGGTCATGGTGTATGATCTCTTTAATGTGTTGTTGGATTCTGATTGCTAGAATTTTGTTTAGGATTTTTGCATCTATGTTCATCAGTGATATTGGCCTGTAGTTTTTGTTGTTGTTGTTGTTGTTGTTTTGTTGCATCTTTGTCAGGTTTTGGTATTAGGGTGATGGTAGCCTCATAGAATGAGTTTGGAAGTTTAACTTCCTCAACTCTTACTCAAACTTTTCCAATTTTCTGGAAGAGTTTGAGTAAGATAGGTGTTAGCTCTTCTCTAAATTTTTGGTAGAATTCAGCTGTGAAGCTGTCTGAACCTGGGCTTTTGTTTGCTGGACGATTTCTGATTAGTTTCAATTTCCGTACTTGTGATGGGTCTGTTAAGATTTTATATTTCTTCCTGGCCTAGTTTTGGAAAGTTGTACTTTTCTAAGAATGTGTCCATTTTTTCCAAGTTGTTCATTTTATTGGCATATAATTGCTGATAATAGTCTCTTATGATCCTTTATATTTCTGTGTTATCTTTTGTGATCTCTCCATTTTCATTTCTAATTTTATTGATTTGATTTTTTTCCCTTTGTTTCTTGATAAGTCTGGCTAATGGTTTGTCAGTTTTATTTATCCTCTCAAAGAACCAGCTTTTGGCTTTGCTGATTTTTGCTATGGTCACTTTTGTTTCTTTTGCATTTATTTCTGCCCTAATTTTTAAGATTTCTTTCCTTCTACTAACCCTGGGGTTCTTCATTTCTTCATTTTCTAGTTGCTTTAGGTGTAGTGTTGAGGCAGAGGGTCCTAAGATGGTGGAGGAATAGGACAGGGAGACCACTTTCTCCCCCAGAAATTCATCAAAAGAACATTTGAACACTGAGTAAATTCCACAAAACAGCTTCTGAATGCCAGCAGAGGACATCAGGCACCCAGAAACATAGCCCATTGTCCTCGAAAGGAGGTAGGAAAAAATATAAAAGATAAAAAGAGAGACAAAAAAGGTAGGGATGGAGCTCCGTCCAGGGAAGGGAGTCTTAAAATGAGAGAAGTTTCCAAACACCAGGAAACACTCTCACTGCCGATTCTGTGGCAAGCCTTGGAACCATAGAGGGCAACATAACTGGGAGGAAAAATAAGTAAATAATTAAAACCCACAGATTACGTGCCAATGGTAACTCCCCCGGTGGAGAAGCAGTGCAGACGCCTGCATCTGCCACTAGCAAGCTGGGGCTGGTCAAGGAGACATGGGCTACATTGCTTAGAGTAAGGACCAGGCCTGAATGCTCCAAGGGCAGTCTGAGGGAACTAACTTGGGCTAGCAAACTAGACTGTGGTATAGCTACCACACAAAAAGCGCTAACCTAAGACACCGTCAGGCCCACTCACAGAACAAAGGACTGAGCAGAGATAGCTCAGCCCAGACAGGCGAGGGCAGCCAGAGCCGAAAGGGGGCAATCGTGGCCCCAGAGAGGCATCATCTACCAAACTGCAAGAAGGCTTCGTTGCTAACCAAGACTTCTTCAGATTCTGGACAGTCAACATCCTCCTGAGAAGGTGTGCCGGTTGTACACCCAGCAAACCAAGCGGCAGGGACAGGGGAGGCTATAAGTCCCAGCGACCTTTAATCAAATTTTAGAAATGACCAAAAAAATCTCCACATCTTTTGATTCAATCATTGTTATTCATTAAACAAACATTGAGAACCTGCTGTCTTAGGTACTATAGGACACTGTAGATACAATAGAATCAAAATAGATATGAACCCACCTTTACTCAGCTTGCTGAGGAATCTCCAAACACAAATCTGAGGATAGACATCCTCAGTAAAGATTGGAGAGGCCCCCAGAGTCTCTAGGTGGACTGAGTAGTGATGGTTTCCCCTGAACAAATCCAGCTTTAAAAGACTGAGAGAGGTGGCTGTTTGATCAAATGTGTACATAACAACATAAGTTTACAAGGGACATAAAGAAGAGAAAATGATGCAAATAAAATGAATCTCAAAAAATAGACCCTAAGTAAATGTAAGTTTAAGAACACTTGACAAAGAATTCAAAGTAATTGTCATAGACATGAGTATTAAGTTCTGGAAAGTGGCAGTGTTTTAGTTATATTACAATTATTTTTAATTATTTCATTATAAATATAATTTACTATGTATTTTATGGAATTCACATATAAATTCTATAAAAATACATAATATCATGATCAATATTTACCTTCAACATATATATATATTGAGTTTCACACACAAAAAAAAAACCTCTACTTTAAAAGTGCAATGCACGAGTACATATTATCTCTTTGGACTGAATTTCTTGTACTATCACACAGAATATATTGCTTCTTTACACCATAGGAAACTATCAGTGTTCACCTTGAAAATACATAGGAAATTACACACTCATTTTGAAACTCTACATTTGAAGTACAGTCTAGTATTTCATAGGATCCTTTCAGGACTGATTAACAGAATTAAAATGATTTTTTTCACAATGAGCTTTGTCTTAAAGAAATATATTTCAATCTACAAAAATTCTGTAGGAGGAATAACTTTATAAAATGTCAATAAGCAATGCACTGGAAAAGCTTAGCTTGGAAGTGAAAGTAACAGATTGGGAAATATATTAACTGTCATGTGGCAGGTTACCAGAATAGATGGTTAGGAATTTCAGGATTTAACCTGATTGTTCTTTAAAGTGTCCTTTATTTTTGACCAAAAAATATATATTGGCAGAAAAGACTGCTTTATAGACCATGTCTTTGGAGGCTTGTTTCACTTGCTGATTTCTCAGGGTGTATTGAGAATAGCTACCCCTTTTGTCAATGATGTCTTTTCTTTGGGGAGGGATTAGCATACATGAAAATGCAGCTTCCATCAGAGATGGAGATGACAATCATGTGAGAAGAAGTAGAGAAGGCCTTTTTTCTCTGACTGGCAGGTGGAATTCTCAGAATAGTCCTGATAATGTATGTATAGGACAAAATCACCAATGCCAATGTGAATAGCAAACTAACCAAAGCAAAGTAAAAACCCATTACTTCTAGAAGCCATGTTTCTGAACAAGACAATTGTAAAAGGGGGAAATAGTCACACAAAAAGTGATCAATGACATTGGAAGCACACTAATCCAGCTGGAGGAGAAGCATAAGGGGTGAGAAAATGGTCAGAAACCCGCCCAGCCATGCACAGAGCACAAGCCGGTGGCAGAGTCTCCTGCTCATGATGGTTGTATAATGCAGGGGCTTGCAGATGGCAACATATGACAATGGCACTTAGAATGTAAAATTCACTCACACCCCCTTGAAAATAGAGAAAAATAATTGGGCTGCACAATTGTAAGAAATAGTCCTGTCTTTGATGGTATTTGCCCCCAGAAATCTAGGGATGCACACAACAGTAGAGGAGACTTCTGAGAAAGAGAAATTTCGGAGGAAGAGATACATGGGCATCTGGAGATAGAAGTCCACCCGGGTTAGGGTGGTAGTAGTCAGGTTTCCCAGTGACACTTAATACATATGTGTTAAATAAAAAGAGGAAAATCACAATCTGAATATCAGGATCATCAGAATGGCCTAGGAGGACAAACTCTGTGGTCACTGTATGGTTCATTTCTCTCTCTCTCTCTCTCTTTTTTTTTTTTTCTTTTAAATATACTTAGGTGGAAAGTACATTAAAGTGAATAGATGAAAGGTATAATTCATTGTGACCAATATCATCATCATTAATGCAGTTCTAAAACTTTCTCTATAGTTCATGTCAATGGTATTTTATTTTGATTATCTTATTTGCATTATTACTTAAAACATATTTGTGGATCCTGCTTTACATACTAATTCTATGATTCTAAATCTGGAAGATAATAGGAAATCTTCATACAGTAAGTTGCATTATAGAGAGATGATAAGTGAAATAAATCAATGCTTTTTTGCTTTGTCCAATAAAATCATTGTAGTTTTGTTAGAATAATCCTATAAAATATACGTTTTTCTTTTTTTCTGTTATCCCTTTGTTAGAAGATACTACCACCTAAAACAGAAATGGATGATCTCACTTCCTTCACAAGATCAAAATGAAACATAAAAATCTAAAGTAACAACCCAATACTTTTATGACATAAGAAATTAATGATTTATGTAGCAAATAAAATAAATGTTTAATGATGAAATAATTTAGTTACTAATTTTATTTTATTCATATTTATGAATGTAATTATAAAGATAATATGAGAATACTGTATGTATTTTACATATGTATTTACAATAAATAGAATAACCTAATTATTTTAATAAGGGACATATTCACTTATTCAATGATTTGTCTTATAATTCCATTGAAATCATTAATATTTGGCATATAAGACCACCTGACGGGCCTCTTGAGAAATCTGTATGCAGGTCAGGAAGCAACAGTTAGAAATGGACAGGGAACAACAGACTGGTTCCAAATAGGAAAAGGAGTACATCAAGGCTGTATACTATCACCCTGCTTATTTAACTTATATGCAGAGTACACCATAAGAAACACTGGACTGGAAGAAACATAAGCTGGAATCAAGATTGCCAGGAGAAATATCAATAACCTCAGATATGCAGATGACACCACCCTTACGGCAGAAAGTGAAGAGGAACTAAAAAGTCTCTTGATGAAAGTGAAAGAGGAGAGTGAAAAAGTTGGCTTAAAGCTCAACATTCAGAAAACGAAGATCATGGCATCCAGTCCCATCACTTCATGCGAAATAGATGGGGAAACAGTGGAAACAGTGTCAGACTTTATTTTTTGGGGCTCCAAAATCACTGCGGATGGTGACTGCAACCATGAAATTATAAGACGCTTACTCCTTGGAAGGAAAGTTATGACCAACCTAGATAGCATATTCGAAAGCAGAGACATTACTTTGACAACAAAGGTCTGTCTAGTCAAGGCTATGGTTTTTCCTGTGGTCAGGTATGGATGTGAGAGTTGGACTGTGAAGAAGTCTGAGCGCTGAAGAATTGATGCTTTTGAACTGTGGTGTTGGAGAAGACTCTTGAGAGTCCCTTGGAGTGCAAGGAGATCCAACCAGTCCATTCTGAAGGAGATCAGCCCTGGGATTCCTTTGGAGGAAATGATGCTGAAGCTCAAACTCCAGTACTTTGGCCACCTCATGTGAAGAGTTGACTCATTGGAAAAGACTCTGATGCTGGGAGGGATTGGGGGCAGGAGGAGAAGGGGACGACAGAGGATGAGATGGTTGGATGGCATCACTGACTCGATGGACCTGAGTCTGAGTGAACTCCAGGAGTTGGTGATGGACAGGGAGGCCTGGTGTGCTGCAATTCATGGGGTCGTGAAGAGTTGGACATGACTGAGCGACTGAACTGATGATGTGCTAGGAATGTACATGTGGAAACAGTTTTATGCTTTAGCTTAAAATGATATGCAGTATTTATATACTTTTCATTTTGCACCAAAGCATAAATTGAAAACTCCTTGCCTCAGATCTTAGCAGCTCTGTTACCCATATTGTAGCCCAGTGCATTTTCTGCTTGAATATCATTTTCTCTTAGCTATAAAGCTTTATGAAAAAAGGTTTTATTCCCTTGTAGTTCTGCTCCACATTTTTCATGTGCATGATATGACTGATTCAAAGGGATGTTCCAGATGTGTATAGCAAAGCCTCTCCTATTTATTCACATGTCTTCAGTTACTTCCCAGCTCTGCTGCATATATCTTTCTCTGTATTTGGTTTGCTAAAAATTGTGAAAACTCCCTTTTCCTTATTTCATATATTCATATTTCTGCTATGAATAATAGAATTCAAAATCATTGCTTCTCTGCTAGACACTATCAAATGTTGCAGTAATCAAATTGGATTTTTTTCTCTGTTTTATGATGATTCATGAGAATAAAAATGTTCAGAAACCTTAAGAAGATGTAGAAATATACTATCCTCTTCAGTAACATTGGTCTAAAAGTTTAAGGGAGAAATATTTACAGAAAGAATTGTAAGGGATATGGAAACATTTAGTTTTACAAGTATAGATTCTAGGACTAGGATCTGAGGTCCCTCTGGTTGCACTGAAAGCCAAATACTCAAATCTAGTTGTTTTGACCTATGAATAAAGACATGTGTTGATCTCCTAGGAACAAAGCAAAGTCCAGGCTACATCTGTGTTATGCTGTGGACCATGGGGGATTTCTGGAAGATACACTTGGTGTTCTCAGTAACCTCCTGACTCTCCTGTATAGCAATCTCCCTTGAGAATGGTTATGTTCATCCCACAGAAGACCTCAATGATGACATCTACAAAACGATCATTTTCACTAATCACAATTATTTATCTCATGAGTAATAAAATAGATGTAAAATCTTACAAAATAACACTCTTAACCTACTTTATTTTTACTCTTTATATATGAAAATTTTCTACATATACAATTTTTTTGCTTTTTCTTTGACTTTATTACTTTTGGAATTTCAGAAAACAAGGTTATTTCACATTTCTAAGTTATATGATAACTATTATAATGTACATAATGTCCTCACAGTTTTTTTTGTTTGTTTTTGATTTGTTTTTGTTTTTTTTTACCTGTTTTTTATTTTATTTTATTTTTAAACTTTACATAATTGTATTAGTTTTGCCAAATATCAAAATGAATCTGCCACAGGCTGTTACGTGGGTTAACTGAGTCCTCACTATCAATAGCAATATTTAATTGCAGTGTCAATTTTGTCCATCTTATTGTTCATCTTGGCCTTTGCATGTCTTTATCATGTCTTTGACATACTAGTGAGAAATATCACGAAATACAATCTTTTGTTTCTTTCAGGTTCTAGTCAGTGAATTATTGTTCTTTATTTCCTTTGTTGTTGTTTTTATTTTTCCCCAAGACTTTGATAGTGAAAATTATATGTAATCAGCTAATAATATGCCATACATTGTTATATAATTATTAATATATAAGTAACACATATCATATAATAGGTACTTTATATTAAATACAGTTAGATATTTCAATGAAATAACTTTATTTAACATAAAGAATACAGTAATGAATTCATATAATAAAATAATAATAGAGTCACTAATGCAGAACTAGATCACTGCTGGGGGGAAGTCTGCATGAGAATTATTTACTGGATGAGAGGCATTAGGAAAGAGTACAAAGAAAAATAAAAGAAAATGGTAGCATAACTCATATCTGTGACAGAACATGTATTGTTTTTATTTAACTCAGTAAAGGAGCATTTTGGCAGATGTGTCTCTATATCACAAAGATTGATACCTTTGTCCATTTCATCTTTTGTTCAACTCTATTGAGACACAATTGATATATAACATGGTGTAAGTTTAAAATGTACATGTTGATTTTAAACATGTATATATTGTGAAATGATTATCACAGTGGGTTAGCAAACATATCCATCACTCACATAGTTCCTATTTACTATTTTTGTGGTGACAGCATTTAAGATTACTCTCAGCAATTTTCAGTTATATAACACGGTTATATATCACACATTCTGATATCAGCTTTGTGGTGATAGGGATATGATGAATGTGTTTACCCTAAGAGTCCAATTAACAAGCAACAAGGAACTCTTATATTATTCATGAAGGACACATGCACAGTAGTGCTTCACTAGATTAAACCCTCATCCTCATGATAGAGGCTTAATCCAGGTTTAGATTTGGGGATTTTTTTTTTTTTCTTTTGCAGTGATACTCCAGAAATATGCTGAATTGATTTTTTTTTCATCCTTAGTATCCATTATTGATCAATGGCTGGAGCTGTTATGTTTTGTGGTACAAAATGGCTCTATTATTTTTAATCTGCTTTCCAATAAGAATTTTGTGCCATAATACAGAATTTAGTTGGCAAAGTGATGTCTCTTCTTTTTAATACACTGAGTTTGTCATAGCTTTTCTTCCAAGGATCAAGTGTCTTTTCTATTCATGGCTGCAGTCACCATACACAGACAAAAATAATTTGGAGCACAAGAAAATAAAATCTGTCACTGTTTCTACTTTTTTCCCCATCTATTTGCCATGAAGTGATGGTACTGGATACCATGCTGTTAGCTTTTGGAATGCTGAGTTTTATGCCAGCTTTTTCACTCTCCTTTTCCACCCTCATCAAAAGGATGAAACATTATACTCAAATTAAAAACTGAAAACTTTTTATTCCAAAATTAGAAACAAGCAAGGAGGCCCTTATATTCAATATAGTACAGAAAGTACTAGTCAGAATAATTGGACAAAATTGATCAATCAGTAAACCAGTCATCTCTATTTGCAGGTGACATGATTTATAATAGAAAATTCTACACACTTTATAAAAAAGTTTTAAAGTTGCAGAACATAGAATCAACATTAAAAATGTAACTTGCATTTTATACTATTAATAAGCTTTCTGAAAAAGAAATTAAGTAAAAAATGAAAGTTGCAATAGTACCAAAAGGAATAAGATATTTAGGAGTAAACTTAACTAAAGAGGTAGAAGATACATACACTGAAAAATGCAAAACTTTGATGAAACTAAAGACATAAACACATAGGAAAACATTCAGTACTCATGGATGAGGAAACTTATGTATATGTCCTGCTCCCCAACAAAATCAACAGATTCAATGCATTCTTGTCAAATACCAATGGCAATATATTTTTTTACAGAAACAGAAAAAAAAAAAAACATTCTAAAATTTATAAGGAATCACAAAAGACCATGAATAGCCAAATAAATATTGAGAATAAAACCTAAAGCTGGCTTCCAGATTTCAAAATATATTGAAAGCTATGATAATTAAATTGATAGAGTACTAGCATAACAATAGCCATCTTAACCAATTACACAGCATGGGGAGCCCAGAAAACACTCAGGTACATACAGTCAAATGATCTTTGAAAAAGTTGCCAAAAACCCATGGAGGGGAAAATACAGTCTTTTCAAAGAGGGATACTGAAAACCAAAGACTAATAATTTCAAAGAAAAGGAACATTTAAAGAAACTGTAAGTAAACATTTCATAGTAGTATTTGCAGAAAAGAGGAAAGTTTTTCAAATATGAAAAGACGTGCAGAAAAACATTGAAAATATGACTGCTTTATATAAAAGTGTGAATGTACATAAAGGAGCCCAATGTTAAGCTAATTATTGAAAACAAATAGTGGTTATGGGAAAACTGGGTATCTACTTACAAAAGAAGGAAATTCTACCCCTACTTTACACTGTACACAAAATCAACTCAAAACAAATTAAAGCTTAAATGTAAGACATAAAGTTTTAAAACCCTTTAGAAGAAATCGTAGCGGAAAAGCTGCATGATATTGGACTAGGCAATGATTTAATGGATATGACCCCAGGAGCATAGGCAACCAAAGTAGATAGAATGGTGGGATTACATGAAAATAAAAAGCACTTTCACCACCAAACAAGAGTCGACAAACAGCAGAGTGAGGCGACAATCTATAGAATAGAAGATAATATTACAAACACTGTATCCAACAAAGGATTGACGTCTAAAATATGTGCACAAGTCTTACAACTCAGTAGAACAAAACCAGGACAAACCCCCAAAACCTAATAACTTAATTAATGAAAGGACTGAAGACTCAAGTATACATTTTCCCAAAGAAGACATACAAGTATAAGGAGATAAATGGCCAACAGATATATGCTAGATGCTTCATGTCACTGATGTTCAGAGAAAGGAAGAGCAAAAGAACAATGTTAACTCACCTCACACCTGTCAGGATGGCTGTTATCAAGATGATAAAAGACAAGTGTTGATGATGGTGTGAAGAAGGTAGAATCCTGATACCTTGTCAGTGGGAATGCACGTTGTGCAGCCTCTATGAGAAACAGTACAGATTTCCTTCAAAAATTAAAAATAGAACTATGTTATCTAGCAACCCCATTTCCAGATATGTATCTAAAATAACTGAAATCAGGGTATCTAAGTAATAGCATTGTCATATTCACTGAAGCAGTATTCACAATTGTTAAGATATGGAAACAAACCCAAATGTCTAGGGAAGGATGAATGGATAAAGAAAATACAGTAAATGTATTTAATGGGATGGTATTGGACTAATATTCAGCCTTAAAGAAGGAACAATATCTCAATATATAGAACAGATGAAGAGTGAGGGCCTTATGCTAAGTATAATAAGCCAGTCATAAAATGTTAAAAACTGCACGAATTCACTTAGGTGATAAACCTAAAATTCTTAAACTCATAGATTCCAATAGTGGAATGGTAGTTACCAGTGGGTAAAGGGAGAGGCAAATGTGGATATTGCTAATCAATTGACTTAAAGTTTGTTATAGTTAACAACACTGTATTGTGTCTAAATTTTTAAGTGGATAAATCTCATATTAAGAGTTCTTATCACCTCAAAAGTATAATCTGTATATATCTGTAGTGGTTATATATGCAGGATAATATTAATAAACATTATTATAATTTATTGATAGCTAATTATGTTATATGCTTTACAAATTCATTTTCATTTCTATCAGTTGAGTTCAGTTCAGTCGCTCAGTCATGTCCGACTCTTTACGACCCCATGAATCGCAGCACGCCACGCCTCCCTGTCCATCACCAACTCCTGGAGTTCACTCAGACTCACATCCATTGAGTCAGTGATGCCATCCAGCCATCTCATCCTCTGTTGTTCCCTTCTCCTCCTGCCCCCAATCCCTCCCAGCATCAGAGTCTTTTCCAATGAGTCAACTCTTTGCATGAGGTGGTCAAAGTACTGGAGTTTCAGCTTTAGCATCATTCCTTCCAAAGAAATCCCAGGGCTGATCTCCTTCAGAATGGACTGGTTGGATCTCCTTGCAGCCCAAGGGACTCTCAAGAGTCTTCTCCAACACCACAGTTCAAAAGCATCAATTCTTCGGCACTCAGCCTTCTTCACAGTCCAATTCTCACATCCATACATGACCACAGGAAAAACCATAGCCTTGACTAGTCAGACCTTTGTTGTCAAAGTAATGTCTCTGCTTTCGAATATGCTATCTAGGTTGGTCATAACTTTCCTTCCAAGGAGTAAGTGTCTTTTAATTTCATGGCTGCAGTCACCATCTGCAGTGATTTTGGAGCCCAGAAAAATAAAGTCTGACACTGTTTCCACTGTTTCCCCATCTATTTCGCATGAAGTGATGGGACTGGATGCCATGATCTTCGTTTTCTGAATGTTGAGCTTTAAGCCAACTTTTTCACTGTCCACTTTCACTTTCATCAAGAGGCTTTTTAGTTCCTCTTCACTTTCTGCTATAAGGGTGGTGTCATCTGCATATCTGCAGTTATTGATATTTCTCCTAGCAATTTTGGTCCAACTCTCATATCCATACATGACTACTGGAAAAACCATAACTTTTACTAGACAGACCTTTGTTGGCAAAGTAATGTCTCTACTTTTCAATATGCCATCTATGTTGGTCATAACTTTTCTTCCAAGGAGCAAGTGTCTTTTAATTTCATGGGTGCAGTCAATATCTGCAGTGATTTTGGAGCCCCCAAAAATAAAGTCAGGCACTGTTTCCACTGTTTCTCCATCTATTTCCCATGAAGTGATGGGACTGGATGCCATAATCTTTGTTTTCCGAATGTTGAGCTTTAAGCCAACTTTTCCACTCTTCTCTTTCACTTTCATCAAGAGGCTCTTTAGTTCTTCACTTTCTGCCATAAGGGTGGTGAAGAAATTATTGGGACATACCTTATTAATGTGTGCCATAAATAATCTTTCTGTTTTTAAATGAAAATATTCACATTTTTCAATAAACTCTACAGCATTTGGGAGAAGGCAATGGCAACCCACTCCAGTACTCTTGCCTGGAAAATGCCCTGGATGGAGGAGCCTGGTAGCTTGCAGTCCATGGGGTCGGTAGGAATCGGACACGACTGAGCAACTTCACATTCACTTTTCACTTTCATGAACTGGAGAAGGAAATGGCAACCCACTCTAGTATTCTTCCCTGGAGAATCCCAGGGACAGGGGAGCCTGGTGGGCTGCCGTCTATGGGGTTGCAAAGAGTCGGACACGACTGAAGCAACTTAGCAGCATACAGCATTTAAAAACATTTCCCCAGATAAATAGTAAAGGGACTTCCCTGAGGCTCTAGTGGCTAAGAATCCATCTGCCAATCACGAGACACAAGTACAATCCCTGGAACAGGAAGATCCCATATACCATGGAGCAGCTAGTTCCCTCTGCCACAACTAATGAGCCAGTACTCTAGCGCCTACCAGCTACAACTAATGATGCCACGCACCACAATTATGGAAGTCTGCATGCCCAGAGCTGTTGCTCCACAACAAGAGAAGCCACTGTAAATAGAAACCCATGCACTGCAACAAAGAGTAGTCCCGTCTTGCCTCAATGAGAGAAAACCCATGAGTAGCAATGAAGATTCAGTGCAGTCAAAAAATAAATAATAAACAGATAAATTTTTTAAAAATTATAAAATGGTCAAAAGACTTTCTGTCAAATATACTGTAAATGCAATTAATAAGATTATATTTCCTGTGTTGAGTAAACTAAATATCACATCCAATCTCAAAACAGGGATTTATATTAAACAATTTTTAATTTAAGAAGTTGCAACTAACAAAATGTTCATAAGAATGGGAGTCAGAAAGACATAAGAAAAGTTGTTTAAATTGAAAGAGAAATGTATAAACAAATATGATTTTAAACTCCTAGGAATAAAAAGAATAAACAAGATTGAATGGAAGCCATTTTGATTTGAATAAGTTATTAAAATTCTTCACTATATATTTTTTGAAAATTTCCTTGCAAAATGTCTCTAATTTATTATAGCACATCATTTCATTTGCTTCTGAAAAATAGTCTTTTTTGCCATGTCCATGAAGGCTCGTTTGACTTGCTGATTCTGTAGGCTGTAAATGAAGGGGTTCAGCATGGGGGCTACTGAGGTGTTTAGCACAGCCACTCCCTTACTCAAAGCAAGCCACTCACAGTCACTCCCTATCCTGTGCTGAGGGTTTAATGTACACAAAAATGCAGCTGCAATAAGAGATGGAGATGACAATCATGTGGGAAGAACATGTGGAAAAGGCCTTTGTCCTCTGACTGATAGAAGAAATTCTTAAAATTGTTCTGATGGTGTATGTATAGGACAGAATTATTAATGCCAAAGTGAACATTAGAGTAAACACAGCACAGGAAAACCCCATCATTTCGAGAAAGTTTGTGTCTGAACAAGACAGTTGAAGCAACAGAAAATAGTCACAGGCAAAATGGTCAATAATATTAGACCTACAGTAATCAAGGTTTAAGAGCAACATGAGTACAGGGAATATGATTAAGAATGAAACTAGCCAGGAAGAGAAGACAAGCAGTGTGCAGACTCTGTGATTCATGATGGTCATGTAATGCAGGGGATTGCAGATGGCAATGTAACAGTCATAGGACATGGCAGACAGAAGGTAAAACTCAGTGACTCCCAAGAGAATGAAAAAAAATAACTGAGCAATGCAATCATTAAAAGAAATGGTTTTATCTCCTGTAATAATGGTGGCCAAGAACTTGGGTATACTGAGAGTTGTGAATGACACTTCTAAGTTGGAGAAATTTCTGAGGAATAAATACATGGGGGTTTGGAGGTGGGCGTCCAGCAGGGTCAGGGTGATAATGGTCAGGTTCCCAGTGATGCTGAGCATGTAGATCATGAGCAGAAAGACAAAGATCACAACTTGAAGTTGTGAGTCATCTGAGACCCAGGAGGATAAACTATTGTTTCTGTATGGTTTCTCATTCTTCAGTTGCTTGTTTGTTTTTCTCCTTCCAGGAGACCTACAAGAGAAATCACAAGGAATACACTAGAAGAGAGGATTACCAAATATCCTAGTGTCAGTTCAGTTCAGTTCAGTTCAGTTGCTCAGTCGTGTCCGACTCTTTGTGACCCCTTGAATCACAGCACGCCAGGCCTCTCTGTCCATCACCAACTCCTGGAGTTCACTCAGACTCACATCCATCGAGTCAGTGATGCCATCCAGCCATCTCATCCTCTGTCATCCCCTTCTCCTCCTGCCCCCAATCCCTCCCAGCATCAGAGTCTTTTCAAATGAATCAACTGTTCGCATGAGGTGGCCAAAGTACTGGAGTTTCAGCTTCAGCATCATTCCCTCCAAAGAAATCAGAGGGCTGATCTGCTTCAGAATGGACTGGTTGGATCTCCTTGCAGCCCAAGGGACTCTCAAGAGTCTTCTCCAACACCACAGTTCAAAAGCCTCAGTTCTTTGGCACTCAGCTTTCTTCACAGTCCAACTCTCACATCCATACATGACCACTGGAAAAAACCATAGCCTTGACTAGACGGACCTTTGTTGGCAAAGTAATGTTTCTGCTTTTAAATATGCTATTTAAAAAAATAAAAAAATAAAATAAATATGCTATCTAGGTTGGTCATAACTTTTCTTCCAAGGAGTAAGCGTCTTTTAATTTCATGGCTGTATTACTCAGCCATAAAAAAAAATAGATAAAATTGGGTCATTGTAGTAACCTGAATGCACCTAGACTCTGTCATGCAGAGTAAAGTAAGTCAGAAAGAGAAAAACAAATATCATATTAACACGTATGTATGGAATATGGAAAGATGTTACAGATGAGCCTATTTGAAGGGCAGAAATAGAGATGCAGACATAGACAATGGACATGTGAACACAGAGGAGGTAGGGCTGCTGCTGCTAAGTCACTTCAGTTGTGTCTGACTCTGTGCGACCCCATAGACGGCAGCCTACCAGGCTACCCCATCCCTGGGATTCTCCAGGCAAGAACACTGGAATGGGTTGCCATTTCCTTCTCCGGTGCATGAAAATGAAAAGTGAAAGTGAAGTCTCTCAGTCGTGTCCCACTCTTAATGACCCCATGGACTGCAGCCTACCAGGCTCCTCTGTCCATGGGATTTTCCAGGAAAGATTACTGGAGTGGGGTGTCATTACCTTCTCCGGAGGTAGGGCTGGGTGATATGAATTGGGAGAGGATTGACACATATACACTACCATATGTCAAGCAGAGAGCTAGTGGGAAGCTACTCTATAGTACAACTTGGTACCCTGTGATGACCTCAAGAGGTGGGATGGGGACAGTGGGACGGTGGCTTAAGGAACAGAGGATATATGTATACATGTAGTTGGTTCACTTCTTTGTACAGCAGAAATTAGCACAAAATTGTAAAGCAATTATACTTCAATAAAAATAAAATAAGCCAGCAATATAAGGCATTTTTCATCTATAATTGAAATACTTGTAATGTTAAAAGTTCTTTTATAGGTACTGACAACTAGTTTCTATGGAAAATGCTTTTTAGACAATGATTTTTAAACTAAACATACTCTAATTTGAGCAATAACAATAATGGTTAATCTCTGCTACAATTAGTTTTAATTTCATTAGATAATGTATTCACAAATAAACTGGTAGTATTATCAAAAAATACACTTACAAAAAAAAAGCACCTACTTATGAAGAATCTCAAGAAATTCCTGCTGTCTCTTAGTTTCTGAAGCCAAAATTCAACATTTAAGCTTTGTCAAAGTGGAAAATTCTGGGTCAGAACTTAGGTGTTTAGCTACAAGCACTGAAATCTTACTCCCTAAGAAGCACAATGAATCCATCATTTCAAAAAATATGTGAAACACAGGTTTGAATAATCTCATATGTTATTTTGGTTAAGATTTCCTGCCTTAACTGTGGACAATCATAGATTACATATTATGTGTAGTGTTAATCATCATCCAGAGCCCTCAGCATTTGCTTACAGTTTTGAGTATGCAGTAAAAGAAAAGAAAGAAAATTCATAATCATACCAGAGGGAGATTCAGAGAACAGAAGCCATGAAAATAACAGAAATAAAAAGAGATTCAAGAATATCCACACATATTTACCTTACATTTTTTAATTTTATTTTATTTTTTAAACTTTACATAATTGTATTAGTTTTGCCAAATATCATACCTTACATTTTGAAAATAATGAGAAATAATTTCAATAAAGAGCTAATTACCAATGAAAAATAATTTGTATAAAGAGTCCAAGGAATACTTAGCCAATAATTAGATGTAGAGGAATAAAGGTTCACGAAAGAAGACAACATGAAACATTGAAGGGAACAGCTACCCACTCCAGTATTCTGGCCTGGAGAATTCCATGGACTGTATTCCATGGGGTCACAGAGTTGGACACGACTGACGGACTTTCACTTCACTTCACAATGGTTATCAGGAATTTATAGACCAGTGGGGATGGGATTCTTTAGAAGGAGAAATTTCAGAGGAAAAAATATATTAAAATGTTTAGGAAAAAATTCAGCAGGATCAAGAGGATAAGCTCTCAATCATAGTCTACATTATTACTCTTGCAAAATAGAAACAGGAAAATAACAATTTACAGTATGGTTAATCTGTCAGTCTAAGCTGAATGAACTCTATCTCCAGTCGTTGGTTCTCAATTTTCTTTTATGTATTTACCAAAACCACATGATAACTAGTGAAAAGTAATTTTAAACTGACAAGCAAAGAAAGAAACTTTTTCAGAATCCTATTCATAAGCACCTATTTTTTTCTGCATAAGTATCATATGATACAGTCATGCAGCAAATTGCTTTTGAGATCATGATATTCTAAGACTTCTTTCCTGTTAAATATTTTGTATAGTCCCTATTTGCCAAAACACATTTTTTAAAATATTTCCAGTGTGACTCCTACAATAGGAATGTTTTAAAGAGTCAAGACATATGACTTTTGAATTATACTTTCTCATGATATTAAAAGAATAGTTGTAATATATGCTAAAGAGCTTCCCTAGTAGCTTAGTTGATGAAGAATCTGCCTGCAATGCAGAAGACCTGGGTTCAATTCTTGGGTCAGGAAGAACCCATGGAAAAGGAAATGGCATCCCACTCCATCATTCTTGCCCAGAGAATCCTATGGACAGAGGAATCTGACAGGCTACAGTCCATGGGGTCACAATAGTTAGACACTACTTAGTGACTAAACCACCACCAATATATTCTAAATGTTTGTGGCTCAGCTGGTAAAGTATCTGCCTGCAATGCAGGAGACCTGAGTTCGATCTCTGGGTTGGGAAGATCCCCTGGAGAAGGGAAAGGCTAGCCACTCCAGTATTCTGGCCTGGAAAATTCTCATGGACTCTAGTCCATGGGGTCACAAAGAGTCCTACTTTTTCTTAAGAAGTTCTACCTAAATTTGACAAGCTGTGCTATGTATTCAAGACAATTAAAAACAACAATAACACTATTAAACTACTGAGGAATCAGAATTCAGAGGTCAGTGCTAATGGGAGGTGATGTATCATAGACTATTAGAAGTGGTAGAGAAGATTGAGATTATAACTTTAATCTGCCTGGAATTGGGAAGAGAAGACCTCAATAATGCTAGGTCCTTATTAGGAGTGTGAGTGTATCTTTTATGGTAAGTAACTATTGAAAATATTGAAATGAAGCATTTCAGAGTACTCTAATGAAAAATTAATGGCTTAACTGGAAGGCAATGTATTTTTAATCAAACTTTATCTTGGTTAACACATAACAGAATCATAACTTGAGAATATTGAGAGATTCTTAAGCTTTTCCTATGTTAGACAGTCTCAATATGGAACATGCATACATATATATAACATATATATATATTATTTTCACTTATGTGCTCTTAAAACTTACAGAAGTTACATAATGCTCCATGATCATTATATCTATTTTCTCAAAATGGAAAATGTAGATACACAAATAATCAAGAGAAAATGCAATTATTTTACCTTTTCAAAAATACTATTTATGAATTAAATGTCTTTTAATGTTCACCTCATTACCAAGCTGAAAATAAATCTTTAAAATAATCCAATCAATTACATAATATATGTATATTTCTCGCTGACTACATTTTATTCTATTCTTTTAGATAGTATTCAAATCAAGACCCATAGTTAAAGTAAAAAAGAAATAAAAAATATATTATGGTTTAATGCTTATATGTTTCTGGCAAAAAAAATCATGTAACATACTGTGTACCTGTGAAAAATTTTTAATTAATTTATTTATTTTAATTGGTTAATTACTTTACAATATTGTGGTGGTTTTGCCATACATTGCCATGAATCAGCCTCTGTGAAAATGTTTTAATCATATTTCATATTTTAAAATTTTGGTCAAACATAGAAATTGCTCTGTGAATAAAATCCAGATTATTACCAATGAAGGTATAATAGGAATATTAAGCATAGGAATTTCAAAATTACTTAAGGAAGGAAAAATTCAGCTTATTCTACTAATTTTGTTTCATTGTTAGGAGATATAGGCATATATTTTTATGTCCATGTGTATGACACTCTGAAAGGAATGAATACATTTTGTTAGCATTGCTCCCCTTCATTTAACAGATATTTACAATCAGTCTCCAATTAGCTTCAGAAGTGTCCCAAGTTATTGAAGGGGGTGCTTATTGGGTATGTAAATATTGTATTTCATTTTTTATTTTAACTTTTAAAATAAACTAGCAAGATAATGCACTTTTCTTTCATAATTCAACTACTTATAAAACTTAACAATTCTCAAATAGAAACTAAACAACTAGTTCCTATAGAAAGTGACATAGCAATCAGTTTTTAAAATATTTCCTAATTTGAACAATACATTAATATTTAATCTCTGCTACACGTTTCTCTCAGCTCATTAAATAGATTATGCATGAATAAATTGGTAGTATTACAAAATGTAAATTAATGTTAATATTTAACCTCAGATATGCAGATGACACCACACTTAATGGTAGAAAGCAAAGAAGAACTAAAGAGCCTCTTGAAAGTGAAAGAGAAGAGTGAAAAAGTTGGCTTAAAACTCAACACTCAGAAAACTAAGATTATGGCATCTGATCCCATCACTTCAGGGCAGATAGATGGGGAAACAATGGAAACAGTGACAGACTTTATTTTGGGGGGCTCCAAAATCACTGAAGATCGTGACTGTAGCCATGAAATTAAGAGGCACTTTCTCCTTGGAAGAAAAGTTATGACCAACCTAGCTGCTGCTGCTGCTAAGTCGATTCAGTCGTGCCCGACTCTGTGCAACCCCATAGACGGCAGCCCACCAGGCTCCCCTGTCCCTGGGATTCTCCAGGAAAGAGCACTGGAGTGGGTTGCCATTTCCTTCTCCAATGCATTAAAGTGAAAAGTGAAAGTGAAGTCGCTCAATCGTGTCCGACTCTTAGCGACCTCATGGACTGCAGCCTACCAGGCTCCTCCATCCATGGGATTTTCCAGGCAAGAGTACTGGAGTGGGGTGCCATTGCCTTCTCCGACCAACCTAGACAGCATATTAAAAAGCAGAGAAATTACTTTGCCAACAAAGGTCCATCTAGTCAAAGCTATGTTTTTTTCAGTAGTCAGGTATGGATGTGAGACTTGGACTATAAAGAAAGCTGAGAGCCAAAGAATTGATGTTTTTGAACTGTGGTGTCGGAGAAGTCTCTAGAGAGTCTCTTGGACTGCAAGGAAATCAAGCCAGTCAATCCCAAAGAAAATCAGTCCTGAATATTCATTGGAAGGACTGACACTGAAGCTGAAACACCAATACTTTGGCCACCTGATGCGAAGAGCTGATTCAGTAGAAAAGACCCTGATGCTGGGAAAGATTGAAGGCAGGAGGAGAAAAGGACAACAGAGAATGAGATGGTTGGATAGCATCACCGACACTATGGACATGAGTTTGAGTAAACTCGGGTATTGGTGATGGAAAGGCAATGGCACCCCACTCCAGTACTTTTGCCTAGAAAATCCCATGGATGGAGGAGCCTGGTAGGCTGCAGTCCATGGAGTCGCTAGACTCCGGCAGGACTGAGCGACTTCACTTTCACTTTTCACTTTCATGCATTGGAGAAGGATATGCAAGCCACTCCAGTGTTCTTGCCTGGAGAATCCCAGGGACGGGAAGCCTGGTGGGCTGCCGTCTATGGGGTCACACAGAGTCCGACACAACTAAAGCGACATAGCAGCAGTAGCAGCAGCAGCAGCAGGGAAGCCTGGCATGCTGCAGTTCATGGGGTCGCCAAGAGTAGGACACGACTGAGTGACTGAACTGAATTGAACTGAACCTAAATACAAATGTAATATAATATTTACATTGCTTGCTACATTAAATATAACATATAAAACTAGTTTATATTCCTGATAACTAAAACTCAAAGAGAAAAGAAACACTTTGAGAACTGGGATAACTACTTTCATATAATCAGAGGAAAAGGAAGAGAGATGAGAAAAAAGTTTCTATTGAAGAACATGAAGAAAATTAGCTTCATTGAAACAAGGTTTTTGTAAAAATAACTGTGAAAAGAGAGAAGGATGATTATCAAATGTGATAAAAGGGAGGAAACTACAATTATATACACTATTATTATTATTATTATTATTGACACCTTCATTTATTTCCTTAATACATCATGCAATAACATATTCAATTGTCTGAAAAAGAAACAACTGTGTGTATTATATTCATGAAGGCTTTTTTCACTTGTTGGTTCTGTAAGCTATAGATGAAAGGACTCAAAAGTGGGGCAATAGAGGTATTGAGTAGTGCTATTCACTTTTAAAAAGATTATCTTTGACTGATGGTTTAACATACATGAGGATGCAGCTGCGATTAGAAAAGAATACCACATCATGTGAGAAGAACATGTTAAAAAAGCTTTTTTCCTCTCAGTAGTTGAAGGGGTTTTCAGAATTGTTAATGCAATATAGGTACATGATGTGAATACCATTGATAATGGGACCACAAGAGTCATTAAAGCAGAAATGAATCCCATTGTCTCAGTGAGCTGTGTGTCTGAGCAGGAGATCTGCAGGAAGGTAGTTGGGTCACACATGAAATGATCAACAATGTTGGAAGCAAAAAAGGCAAGGTTTAGGGTTAAAAGGAGAGGTATAAAGATGATGAAAAAGCCAGCAATCCAACAACAGAAGACAAGAAGTGTGCAGATTTTACTGTTCATGAAGGCTGTATAATTCAGGGGCTTACAGATGGCAACATAGCAGTCATGGGACATAGTTGCCAGCAAGTAAAATTCAAATGCTCCAAGTAATAAGCTAAAAAACAACTGTGCGATACAACCATTATAGGAAATAGTTGTGTCCTCCATTTCCATAATACCTAGAAATTTCGAGATGCATGTAGTAGTAGTAGTCGGAGAAGGCAATGGCACCCCACTCCAGTACTCTTGCCTGGAAAATCCCATGGACGGAGGAACCTGGTAGGCTGCAGTCCATGAGGTCGCTAAGAGTTGGACACAACTAAACGACTTCACTTTCACTTTTCACTTTTGTGTATTGGAGAAGGAAATGGCAACCCACTCCAGGGTTCTTGCTTGGAGAATCCCAGGGGCAGAGGAGCCTGGTGGGAGGCCATCTATGGGGTCGCACAGAGCTGGACACGACTGAAGCGACTTAGCAGCAGCAGAAGCAGCAGTAGTAGTAAAGAATATTTCTAAAAAGGAAAAATTCTGAAGAAAAAAATATATGGGGGTCTTGAGGTGAGGATCCACCATGGTGAGAGTGATGATGGTGAGGTTACCAATGATGCTTAACAAGTAGATGAGAAGTAGGAAGATAAATAATACAATTTTCATTTGTGGGTCATCGGTCAAACCTGCCAGGATAAACACTGTCACTCTTGTGTGATTTCCCATTAATGCCCTCTAATTTAGGAGGTCTACATAGAGGGGAAAAAAAAAAAAAGTGGAAAGGAAGGAAACAATGTTCCCATTTGGAAAAAAAAAAGGGGGGGGGGGATAACTAGTGTCTAAGGTAGAATTACCAAATTGAAATTTCAGATGGGAGAAGTGAAAAGCAAAGGAGAAAATTAAATATAAACATCTAAATGCAGAGTTCCAAAGAATAGCAAGAAGAGATAAGAAAACCTTCCTCAGCAATCAATGCAAAGAAATAGAGGAAAACAACAGAATGGGAAAGACTAGGGATCTCATTAAGAAAATCAGAGATACCAAAGAAACATTTCATGCAAACATGAGCTTGATAAAGGACTGAAATGGTATGGACCTAACAGAAGCAGAAGATATTAAGAAGAGATGGCAAGAATACACAGAAGAACTGTACAAAAAACATCTTCATGACCCAGATAATCACGATGGTGTGATCACTGGCCTAGAGTCAGACATCCTGGAATGTGAAGTCACGTGGACTTTAGAAAGCATCACTACCAACAAAGCTAGTGGAGGTGATGGAATTCCAGTTGAGCTATTCCAAATCCTGAAAGATGATGCTGTGAAAGTGCTGCAGTCAATATGCCAGCAAATTTGGAAAACTCAGCAGTGGCCACAGGACTGGAAAAGGTCAGTTTTCATTCCAATCCCAAAGAAAGGCAATGTCAAAGAATGCTCAAACTACTGCACAATTGCACTCATCTCACATGCCAGTAAAGTAATGCTCAAAATTCTCCAAGCCAGTCTTCAGCAATATGTGAACTGTGAACTTCCTGATGTTCAAGCTGGTTTTAGAAAAGACAGAGGAACCAGATATCAAATTGTCAACATCCTCTGGATCATGGAAAAAGCAAGAGAGTTCCAGAAAAACATCTATTTCTGCTTTATTGACTATGCCAAAGCCTTTGACTGTGTGGATCACAATAAACTGTGGAAAATTCAGAAAGAGATGGGAATACCAGACCACCTGATCTACCTCTTGAGAAATTTGTATGCAGGTCAGGAAGCAACAGTTAGAACTGGACATGGAACAACAGACTGGTTCCAAATAGGAAAAGGAGTTTGTCAAGGCTGTATATTGCCACCCTGTTTATTTAACTTATATGCAGAGTACATCATGAGAAACGCTGGACTGGAAGAAACACAAGCTGGAATCAAGATTGCTGGGAGAAATATCAGTAACATCAGATATGCAGATGACACCACCCTTATGGCAGAAAGTGAAGAGGAACTCAAAAGCCTCTTGATGAAAGTGAAAGAGAAGAGTGAAAAAGTTGGCTTAAAGCTCAACATTCAGAAAACGAAGATCATGGCATCCAGTCCCACCACTTCATGGGAAATAGATGGGGAAAGAGTGGAAACAGTGTCAGACTTTATTTTTCTGGGCTCCAAAATCACTACAGATGGTGACTGAAGCCATGAAATTAAAAGATGCTTCCTCCTTGGAAGGAAAGTTCTGACCAACCTAGATAGCATATTCAAAAGCTAAGACATTACTTTGCTAACAAAGGTTCATCTAGTCAAGGCTATGTTTTTTCCTGTGGTCATGTATGGATGTGAGAGTTGGACTGTGAAGAAGGCTGAGCGCTGAAGAATTGATGCTTTTGAACTGTGGTGTTGGAGAAGACTCTTGAGAGTCCCTTGGACTGCAAGGAGATCCAACCTGTCCATTCTGAAGATCAGTCCTGGGATTTCTTTGGAAGGAATGATGCTAAAGCTGAAACTCCAGTACTTTGGCCACCTCATGCGAAGTATTGACTCATTGGAAAAGACTCTGATGCTGGGAGGGATTGGGGGCAGGAGGAGAAGGGGACGAAAGAGGATGAGACGGCTGAATGACATCACTTACTCTATGGACGTGATGAGTCTGAGTGAACTCCGGGAGTTGGTAATGGACAGGGAGGCCTGGTGTGCTGGGATTCATGGGGTTGCAAAGAGTCGGACATGACTGAGTGACTGATCTGATCTGATCTGAATGCACTGCTCCTTCATGTTATAAAAATGGTTAATGCCAGGAAGAACAACCCTTTGCATTTCCAGGGTATCTGGACAGTTGATTCAAAGTTTCCCTTCTCCCATTGAAACATGTAAAATATCATGTATGAAATGAAAAAAAAAAAAAAGACAAAAAAAGAAACAAAGTTTCCCTTCTAATTT
This sequence comes from Bubalus kerabau, assembly GCF_029407905.1. Lineage (NCBI taxonomy): Eukaryota > Metazoa > Chordata > Mammalia > Artiodactyla > Bovidae > Bubalus > Bubalus kerabau. Next base: position 63,062,935 of record NC_073624.1, on the reverse strand, counting down.
CACCACTGAATAATATATGTGATCATATTAATTGTTGGTTGATTTTAAGTGAGTAAATTCAAGGAAAATTAAGCAGACTATTAAAGCATAGAAACGTTTTTCCACCCTTAATTTTGTACAAGAATTATGATAGAAGCCATTTTCTATTTTGCATAAGAGCACCTGAATACATGTCATCACTTCATGTTTTGTATTTAACGCAAACACACACACACACACACACACACACACACCACCTTAGCTATCATCAATAAATAGGACTAGTACACTTTTGCCATTTTACTCAATCAAATTCAAATTTCTGATTAATGTTTCATTTACTTTCATGGCAAATGAGATCCACTTTTATGTATATGAATATGAGACATCAGGAATATACTTATTTGGTGTTCTTACTGGTATTTCCATTCCCTTGATATCTATCACCATCCTCATCCTCTCCAATTTGTGTTCTGAAAAAAATATAAGCAAGAATATTCTGATGACCTGAATACACAACAAGAAAACAGCAGTTTTCCTCTACATGGTTTGACTCTAAGAGTAGGTCAGCTAAAGTGAAAATGAAAAAAAAAAAAAAAAAAAAGCAGGATTTAGGAGTGGATAGAAATGCATAACTATGTACTCAGAAAATTATATGAGGTGTCATAAATAAAAGCAAGAGAAAGATAAAGACGAAGTTTATAGAAACCTAGAAAGGTAAGTTGGGTTTTAGTGATAAGGCAGTGAATTTGAGGAAAGCTATTAAAATTGTGTAAATAATAAGTAAAATTTAATAAAATTAAAACTGTACATATTATTAAAATGTGCAACTTAGTATATAAAATTAGTAAATAAAATTTACAAGAAGAAAGTAGGTATCAATGAAATTTCTCTCCGTCTACTTGTTATTTGCACTTGCCATTTTATTCTTTGTCTACAACACAGACTAAAAACGATGACCAGTTTTGAGATCAACACACCTAAGAGATGATGAGTAAGTATTTGGTAAATTTCAAACACATAATAAATCTCAGAATTGTTGACAGAAGTTTATGAGGTATACATTTCCATATAATCAGAATAATAAAATGTATGGCTAACATGTAAGTTATGAAATATTATCAAGATATAACTATTTTCAATGACAGGCATATTTCAAGTGAGTGTGAATCATTCAGGGTTGTATAGCTAGCAACTGGGGAATGCAATGAAGAGCTGAAAGAGTGTATTTTTAATAATTGTCTTCTTAGACGTGTCAAAGTGTGTATAAATAGTTTTAGACCAAATATAGCACATTTCTTAAACAAAAAATGATTAATGATATCCCTAGGGAAATGTAGCTTCCTTGGTATCTTTCTGATCAAACACAAAAAATAATCAAGCTTTTGTGATAGGAGATAGAGAAGACAATGTTTTTTTTGTTTAGAATATCCAGGATTATTTCTTTTTTTTTAATTTAATTTTATTTTTTAACTTTACAACATTATATTGATTTTGCCATATATCAACATGAATCCGCCACAGGTATACACGTGTTCCCCATCCTGAACCCTCCTCCCTCCTCCCTCTCTGTACCATCCCTCTAGGTCGTCTCAGGGCACCAGCCCCAAGTATCCAGTATCATGCATCGAACCTGGACTGGCGACTCGTTTTATATTTGATATTATACATGTTTCAATGCCATTCTCCCAAATCATCCCACCCTCTCCCTCTCCCACAGAGTCCAAAAGACTGTTCTATACATCAGTGTCTCTTTTGCTGTCTTGTATACACAGTATTTGTTACCATCTTTCTAAATTCAATATATATGCGTTAGTATACTGTATTGGTGTTTTTCTTTCTGGCTTACTTCACTCTGTGTAAAGGCTCTAGTTTCATCCACCTCATTAGAACTGATTCAACTGTATTCTTTTTAATGGCTGAGTAATACTCCATTGTGTATATGTACCACAGCTTTCTTATCCATTCATCTGCTGATGGACATCTAGGTTGCTTCCATGTCCTGGCTATTATAAACAGTCCTGCGATGACCATTGGGGTACACGTGTCTCTTTCAATTCTGGTTTCCTCTGTGTGTATGCCCAGCAGTGGAACTGCTGTGTCATAAGGCAGTTCTGTTTCCAGTTTTTTAAGGAATCTCCACACTGTTCTCAATAGTGTCTGTATTAGTTTGCATTCCCACCAAAAGTGTAAGGGGTTCCCTTTTGCCCACATCCTCTCCAGCATTTATTGCTTGTAGACTTTTGGGTCGCAGCCATTCTGACTGGCGTGAAATGGTACCTCATAGTGGTTTTGATTTGCGTTTCTCTGATAATGAGTGATGTTGAGCATCTTTTCATGTGTTTGTTAGCCATCTGTATGTCTTCTTTGGATAAATGTCTAGTTATTTGGCCCATTTTTTGATTGGGTCATTTATTTTTCTGGAGTTGAGCTGTAGGAGTTGCTTGTATATTCTTGAGATTAGTTGTTTGTCAATTGCTTCATTTTTTATTATTTTCTCCCATTCTGAAGGCTGTCTTTTCAAAACCTTGCTTTTAGTTTCCTTTCTGGTGCAGCTTTTAAGTTTAATTAGGTCCCATTTGTTTATTTTTGCTTTTATTTCCAATATTTGGGAGGTGGGTCATAGAAGATCCTGCTGTGATGTATGTTGGAGAGTGTTTTGCCTATGTTCTCCTCTAGGAGTTTTATAGTTTCTGGTCTAACGTTTAGATCTTTAATCCATTTTGAGTTTATTTCTGTGTATGGTGTTAGAAAGTGTTCTAGTTTCATTCTTTTCCAAGTGGTTGGCCAGTTTTCCCAGCACCACTTGTTAAAGAGATTGTCTTTTCTCCATTCTATATTCTTGCCTCCTTTGTCAAAGATAAGGTGTCCATAGGTGCGTGGATTTATCTCTGGGCTTTCTATTTTGTTCCATTGATCTATATTTCTGTCTTTGTGCCAGTACCATACTGTCTTGATGACTGTGGCTTTGTAGTAGAGACTGAAGTCACACAGGTTGATTCCTCCAGTTCCATTCTTCTTTCTCAAGATTGCTTTGGCTATTCGAGGTTTTTTGTATTTCCATACAAATTGTGAAATTTTTTGTTCTAGTTCTGTGAAGAATACTGTTGGTAGCTTGATAAGGATTGCATTGAATCTATAAAATGTTTTGGGTAGTATAGTCATTTTTACTATATTAATTCTTGTAATCCATGAACATGATATATTTCTCCATCTATTAGTGTCCTCTTTTTTTTTTTTCTTTCACCAGTGTTTTATAGTTTTCTATATATAGGTCTTTAGTTTCTTTAGGTAGATATATTCCTAAGTACTCTTGCCTGGAAAATCCCATGGATGGAGGAGCCTGGTAGGCTACCGTTCATGGGGTCGCTAAGAGTCGGACATGACTGAGCGATTCATTTTCACTTTTCACTTTCATGCATTGAAGAAGGAAATGGAAACCTACTCCAGTGTTCTTGCCTGGAGAATCCCAGGGACGGGGGAGCCTTGTGGGCTGCCGTCTATGGGGACGCACAGTGTTGGACACGACTGAAACGACTTAGCAGCAGCAGCAGCAGCATTCCTAAGTATTTTATTCTTTTTGTTGCAATGGTGAATGGAATTGTTTCCTTAATTTATCTTTCTATTTTCTCATTATTAGTATATAATGCAAGGGATTTCTGTGTGCTGATTTTATATCCTGCAAATTTACTATATTCATTTATTAGCTTCAGTAATTTTCTGGTGGAGTCTTTAGGGTTTTCTATGTAGAGAATCATGTCATCTGCAAACAGTGAGAGTCTTACTTCTTTTTTTTTTATTTTAAAACCTTAAACACTGTATTAGTTTTGCCAAACATCAAAACGAATCCGCCACAGGTATACATGTGCTCCCCATCCTGAGCCCTCCTCCCTCCTCCCTCCCCACACCATCCCTCTGGGTCGTCCCAGTGCACGAGCCCCAAGCATCCAGTATCGTGCATCGAACGTGGACTGGCAACTCGTTTCATACATGATATTACACATGTTTCAATGCCATTCTCCCAAATCTTCCCACCCTCTCCCTCTCCAACAGAGTCCATAAGACTGTTCTATACATCAGTGTCTCTTTTGCTGTCTCGTACACAGGGTTATTGTTACCATCTTTCTAAATTCCATATATATGCATTAGTATACTGTATTGGTGTTTTCTTTCTGGCTTACTTCACTCTGTATAATAGGCTCCAGTTTCATGCACCTCATTAGAACTGATTCAAATGTATTCTTTTTAATGGCTGAGTAGTACTCCATTGTGTATATGTACCACAGCTTTCTTATCCATTCATCTGCTGATGGACATCTAGGTTGCTTCCATGTCCTGGCTATTATAGACAGTGCTGCGATGAACATTGGGGTACACGTGTCTCTTTCAATTCTGGTTTCCTCAGTGTGTATGCTGTATGCCCAGCAGTGGGATTGCTGGATCATAAGGCAGCCCAATTTGGATTCCTTTTATTTCTTTTTCTGCTCTGATTGCTGTGGCCAAAACTTCCAAAACTATTTTGAATAGTAGTGGTGAAAGTGGACACCCTTGTCTTGTTCCTGACTTTAGAGGAAATGCTTTCAGGTTTTCACCATTGAGGATAATGTTTGCTATGGGTTTGTCATATATAGCTTTTATTATGTTGAGGTATGTTCCTTCTATTCCTGCTTTCTGGAGAGTTTTTATCATAAATGGATGTTGAATTTTGTCAAAGGTTTTCTCTAAATCTATTGAGATAATCATATGGCTTTTATTTTTCAATTTGTTAATGTGGCATATTACATTGATTGATTTGCGGATACTGAAGAATCCTTGCATCCCTGGGATAAAGCCCACTTGGTCATGGTGTATGATCTTTTTAATGTGTTGTTGGATTCTGATTGCTAGAATTTTGTTAAGGATTTTTGCATCTATGTTCATCAGTGATATTGGCCTGTAGTTTTCTTTTTTCGTGGGATCTTTGTCAGGTTTTGGTATTAGGGTGATGGTGGCCTCATAAAATCCATTTGGAAGTTGACCTTCCTCTGCAATTTTCTGGAAGAGTTTGAGTAGGATAGGTGTTAGCTCTTCTCTAAATTTTTTGGTAGAATTCAGCTGTGAAGCCGTCTGTACCTGGGCTTTTGTATGCTGGATGATTTCTGATTACAGTTTCAATTTCCATGCTTGTGATGGGTCTGTTAAGATTTTGTATTTCTTTCTGGTCCAGTTTGGAAAAGTTGTACTTTTCTCAGAATTTGTCCATTTTTTCCAAGTTGTCCATTTTATTGGCATATAATTGCTGATAGTAGTCTCTTATGATCCTTTGTATATCTGTGTTGTCTGTTGTGATCTCTCCATTTTCATTTCTAATTTTATTGATTTGATTTTTCTCCCTTTGTTTCTTGATGAGTCTGGCTAATGGTTTGTCAATTTTACTTATTCTTTCAAATAACCAACTTTTGGCTTTGTTTATTTTTGCTATGGTCTCTTTTGGTTCTGTTACATTTATTTCTGCCCCAATTTTTAAAATTTTTTTCCTTCTACTAACCCTGGGATTCTTCATCTCTTCCTTTTCTAGTTGCTTTAGGTGTAGAGTTAGGTTATTTACCTGACTTTTTTCTTGTTTCTTAAAGAATGCCTGTATTGCTATGAACTTTCCCCTAGCACTGATTTTACAGTGTCCCACAGGTTTTGGTTGTTGTGTTTTCATTTTCATTCATTTCTATGCATATTTTGATTTCTTCTGTCATTTGTTGATTATTCAGCAGCATGTTGCTCAGCCTCCATATGTTGGGATTTTTAATAGTTTTTATCCTGTAATTGAGATCTAATCTTAGTGCATTGTGGACAGAAAAGATGCTTCAAATGATTTCAATTTTTTGAATTTACCATGGCTAGATTTATGGCTCAAGATGTGTTCTATCCTGGAGAAGTTTCCATGTGCACTTGAGAAAAAGGTGAAATTCATTGTTTTGGGGTGAAATGTCCTATAGATATCAATTAGGTCTAACTGGTCTATTGTATCATTTAAAGTTTGTGTTTCCTTGTTAATTTTCTGTTTAGTTGATCAATCCATGAGTGTGAGTGGGGTATTAAAGTCTCCCCCTATTATTGTGTTATTGTTAATTTCCCCTTTCATACTTGTTAGCATTTGTCTTACATATTATGGTGCTCCTATGTTGGGTGCATATATATTTATAATTGTTATATCTTCTTTGATTGATCCTTTGATCATTATGTAGTGTCCTTCTTTGTCTCTTTTCACAGCCTTTGTTTTAAAGTCTATTTTATCTGCTATGGGTATTGCTACTCCTGCTTTCTTTTGGTCTCTATTTGCATGGAAAACCTTTTTCCAGCCCTTCACTTTCAGTCTGTTTGTGTCCCTTGTTTTGCGGTGGGTCTCTTTTAGACAACATATATTTGGGTCTTATTTTTATATCCATTCAGCCAGTCTTTGTCTTTTGGTTGGGGCATTCAACCCATTTAGATTTAAGGTAATTATTGATAAGTATGATCCAATTGCCATTTGCTTTATTCTTTTGGGTTCGAGTTTATACACCCTTTTTGTGTTTCCTGTCTAGAGAATATCCTTTAGTATTTGTTGGAGAGCTGGTTTGGTGGTGCTGAATTCTCTCAGCTTTTGCTTGTCTGTAAAGCTTTTGATTTCTCCTTCATATTTGAATGAGACCCTTGCTGGGTACAGTAATCTGGGCTGTAGGTTATTTTCTTTCATCACTTTAATTATGTCTTGCCATTCCCACCTGGCTTGAAGAGTTTCTATTGAAAGATCAGCTGTTATCCTTATGGGAATTCCCTTGTGTGATATTTGTTGTTTTCCCTTGCTGCTTTTAAAATTTGTTCTTTGTGTTTGCTCTTTGTTAATTTGATTAATATGTGTCTTGGGGTGTTTCGCTTTGGGTTTATCCTGTTTGGGACTCTCTGGGTTTCTTGGACTTGGGTGATTATTTCCTTCCCCATTTTAGGGAAGTTTTCAACTATTATCTCCTCAAGTATTTTCTCATGGTCTTTCTTTTTGTCTTTTACTGGGACTCCTATGATTCGAATGTTGGAGCATTTAATATTGTCCTGGAGGTCTCTGAGATTGTCCTCATTTCTTTTAATTTGTTTTTCTTTTTAACTCCAGGTTTATTTCCAATCTCTGAAACATATGCTATTATTGAAAATACAACTATACAAATAAAAATAATCATATATGGACAAGTGAAAGTTGTTTTCAGTAATATCCAGAGGAATTTATAGGAGAATTCTAAGATAAGGAGATAAGATCTGCTGTCATAATCACGCAGTTAATAATGTAGATAAATATGGGTAAAGGAAGAGACTATTATTTTTCCTCGACATTCACTTTATATGCAAATAATTATGGAGCAATCAATAATAAAGATTTATTTACACATGTGACTCAATGACAAAAATTGTAGGAATGCATATACTAAACACCTAAATCAAACTTTTACCATGTCAAATTATCTTTCTTCAACTTCAACAATTTAACACAGAAACTCTCCCCAACACACACTGTAAAAAAAAAAAATAAATAAATAATAATAATAATAAAGTTAAATTACAAAACTATTAGAAGTCAGCCTATGAATGCAATAATGCTTAGTTGTATTAGCTATTATGAAAATGAAATATATTTGAAAAGGAAAAGTTTCTTAATAATAAATTACCTGTGTATTCCATATGCCTTTCCTAAAACAAGGTTTAAAAGATTGGAAAAGTGAGGTTAAAGATGAATGATAAAAATAGAACAAAAGTGAATTAAAACATATTGAAAAGGAAATCCAGTTTTTAAATTTAAAATTTTTCACATACCAATTCTTTTCTTGTTTTTCAGTGCTAAATCAGTCTCCCCAAAATACTTAAAATTTCAAACAATTTTTAAGAAGATATATACACAGATTTATTCAGACAAAATCATCTCTGCTCAGTAGTTAATACTTCTGTCATCGTGCTGAACAGAGCACACTGATATTCCATTCTTCTCTGAACGGATCTCACTCAACTCCTCAACATACGGTTCCTCTCTCAGATCATTTTAAGGCAACTTTGTGCATGTTTTGATTAGCACTTTGCTTTTTTTCAGGTTTTTTGATTACTGTATTAAATTTTTCCATTATTAAATGAACAATCTAATAGGTCCCATTTGTTTATTTTTGTTTTTATTTCCAATATTAAACTTAAAAACTTCTGCACAACAAAGGAAACTATAAGCAAGGTGAAAAGACCACCTTCAGAATGGGATAAAATAATAACAAATGAAGCAACTGACAAACAACTAATCTCAAAAATATACAAGCAACTCTTGCAGCTCAATTCCAGAAAAATAAGCTACCCAATCAAAAAATAGGCCAAAGAAGTAAATAGACATTTCTCCAAAGAAGACATACAGATGGCTAACAAACACATGAAAAGATGTTCAACGTCACTCATTATCAGAGAAATGCAAATCAAAACCGCTATGAGGTACCATTTCACACCAGTCAGAGTGGCTGTGATCCAAAAGTCTACAAGCAGTAAATGCTGGAGAGGTTGTGGAGAAAAGGGAAACCTCTTACACTGTTGGTGGGAATGCAAACTACTACAGCCACTATGGAGAACAGTGTGGAGATTCCTTTAAAAATTGGAAATAGAATTGCCTTATGACCCAGCAATCCCACTGCTGGGCACACACACAGAGGAACCAGAATTGAAAGAGACACGTGTACCCCAATGTTCATCACAGCACTGTTTATATTAGCCAGGACATGGAAGCAACCTAGATGTCCATCAGCAGATGAATGGATAAGAGAGCAGTGGTACTTATACACAATGGAGTATTACTCAGCCATTAAAAAGAATACAACTGAATCAGTTCTAATGAGGTGGATGAAACTGGAGCCTATTATACACTTGATCTTATCCAAAAGGCCGAGAAGCAATGGAGCCTATTATACAGAGTGAAGTAAGCCAGAAAGAAAAACACCGATACAGTATACTAACACATATATATGGAATTTAGAAAGATGGTAACGATAACCCTGTATGCGGGACAGCAAAAGAGACACAGATGTATAGAACAGTCTTTTGGACTCTGTGGGAGAGGGAGAGGGTGGGATGATTTGGGAGAATGGCATTGAAACATGTATAATATCATATATGAAACGAATTCCCAGTCCAAGTTCAATGCACGATAGTGGATGCTTGGGGTTGGTGCACTGAGACGACCCAGAGGGATGGTACGGGGAGGGAGGAGGGAGGAGGGTTCTGGATGAGGAACACGTGTATACCTGTGGTGGATTGATGTTGATGTATGACAAAACCAATACAATATTGTAAAGTAATTAACCTCCAGTTAAAATAAATAAGGCAATGTCACCCCACTCCAGTACTCTTGCCTAGAAAATCCTATGGATGGAGAAGCCTGGTAGTCTGCAGTCCATGGGGTCGCTAAGAGTCGGGCACGACTGAGTGACTTCACTTTCACTTTTCTCTTTCCTGCATTGGAGAAGGAAATGACAACCCACTCCAGTGTTCTTGCCTGGACAATCCCAGGGATGGGGGAGCCTGGTGGGCTGCCATCTATGTGGTCGCACAGCGTCGGACACGACTGAAGCGACTTAGCAGCAGCAGCAGCAAAATAAATAAACTTATATTAAAAAATAAAGTAAATGAACAATCTAGAAGAAATGGACAAATTCTTAGAAAGGTACATAAATAAATACATATTTATGTATTGAATATTTTTTAAGTATCACCCAAAATGCCATAAAATAAAGCAACACTTGACCCATGGAGTATTTATGCTTTCTGTGCTCTGTAGGAAGATATCTAAAATTTGTGAATTATTCTCAGGAAGATAGGAAATCTAAGAACACCAATTGCAAAGATCAAACATTTATTATTCAAATGTTCTCCCCAGGCACTAAATATTTTTAACAGTAAAATTATATATTAAAAAAATATATATCTTTAACTATGTCCCCAGAGATCTCAGTATAGGTATCGCCAACAAGAATTTTTCTTCCACACACTCGTGTTTTGAAATCCTAAACACATAGGTAGGATCTGGAAGCAGAAAAAGAAAAGATTGCTTATGTTGATAAAAAGAAGTAACAATATAAGATGATTAGCCTGTCCAGGAAACATTATACCTCAGTATAAATGCAGTATCATTAATTCTCCAGATACACCTAACATTTCATGTCCTATATGACCTCAGTTTCTTTTTCAAAAACTGTTTTTTCTCCCAATAGTCTTTGTGATATTTTTTATTTGATATTCAACTAAAGGTTCATAATAACTAAGCATTCTCCACTTCTATAGTTTTCAACTCTTTATGTATGTCTAAGAGAAGGCAATGGCACCCTACTCCAGTACTTTTGCCTAGAAAATCCCATGGACGGAGGACCCTGGCAGGTATGGGGTCGCTAGAATCGGACACAGCTGAGCGACTTCACTTTCATTTTCATGCATTGGAGAAGGAAATGGCAACCCACTCCAGTGTTCTTGCCTGGAAAATCCCAGGGACAGGGAAGCCTGGTGGGCTGCCGTCTATGGGTTGCACACAGTCAGACACCACTGAAGCGACTTAGCAGTAGCAGCAGTATGTATGTCTATACCTGGCCAATCATGCAACATGTTACAGCTATGTGCCAAAATTCTGTCCAAAGAATGTAAATAGAGATATCTGTGCAACTTCGAACGATCATACTCTGAAAAATGGAATTTTCACTCCTCTTCCTCTTGATTCCCCTTACTGCTGAAATGCAGATGTGATGGCAAGCCATTTGGAGCCATGGCTATGATCAATTACAGTAGAAATGATGAATAAACAAGATAGAACACACATAGGTTCTTGACAAGACTGTAGACCACACCAACATAAAGACAGAATCACATTATGGAGGAGTTTTAGCATACCAAATGAAAGGGTAACAGACAGGAAGGGTAGGGGCCCACAAAAGGAGAAAATAGGCTGCAACTGTCAGATAGTTTTTTTAATCTTTCTTAAGCAAAAGGAGGAAACAAAATACAAGTGCCAGATTTTTTTCCCCTTCTCACTCCTGTACTTTGGCCAGCTCATTCGAAGAGTTGACACATTGGAAAAGACTCTGATGATTTGAGGGATTGGGGGCAGGAGGAGAAAGGGACGACAGAGGATGAGATGGCTGGATGGCATCACCAACTCGATGGCCATGCGTTTGAGTCAACTCCGGGAGTTGGTGACGGACAGGGAGGCCTGGCGTGCTGCAATTCATGAGGTCGCAAAGAGTCGGACACGACTGAGTGACTAACTGAACTGAGCTGATACAAAATTAAAAAGAGGTTTTTAAAAAATTCTGTGTTGCAATGATGACACCTGGTTCCTCCTGAACTTAACTTTTCTCAAACCCTGAGCTAACCAATGAGTTTTCCTTATGAAAATATTTTTCTTAAACTATGTTAATGAACTAGGCATTTACCCTAGACACCAGACCACCTGACTCGCCTCTTGAGTAATCTGTATGCAGGTCAGGAAGCAACAATTAGAACTGGACACGGAACAACAGACTGGTTTCAAATCGGGAAAGGAGTACATCAAGGCTGTATATTGTCACCTTGCTTATTTAACTTATATGCAGAGTACTCATGAGAAATGCTGGGCTGGAGGAAGCACAAGCTGGAATCAGGATTTCCAGGAGATATATCAATAACCTCAGATAAGCAGATGACACCACCCTTATGGCAGAAAGTGAAAAGGAAATAAAGAGCCTCTTGATGAAAGTGAAAGAGGAGAGTGAAAAAGTTGGCTTAAAGCTCAACATTCAGAAAATAAAGATCATGGCATCTGGTCCCATCACTTCATGACAAATAGATGGAGAAACAGTGGAAACAGTGGCAGACTTTATTTGGGGGGGGACTCCAAAATCACTGCAGATGATGACTGCAGCCATGAAATCAAAAGACTCTTACTCCTTGAAAGAAAAGTTATGACCAACCTAGATGGCATATTAAAAAGCAGAGACATTACTTTGCCAACAAAAGTCCATCTAGTCAAGGCTATGGTTTTTCCAGTAGTCATGTACGAATGTGAGAATTGGACTATAAAGAAAACTGAGTGCTAAAGAATTGATACTTTTGAACTGTGGTTTTGGAGAAGACTCTTGAGAGTCCTTGGACTGCAAGGAGATCCAACCAGTCCATCCTAAAGGAGCTGTCCTGAATATTCAGTGGAAGGACTGATGCTGAAACTGAAACTCCAATACTTTGGCCACCTGATGCGAAGAGCTGACTCATTTGAAAAGACGCTGATGCTGGGGAAGATTAAAGGCGAGAGGAGAAGGGGATGACAGGATGAAATGGTTGGGTGGCATCACTGACTCAATGGACATGAGTTTGAGTAATCTCCGGGACTTGGTGATGGACAGGGAGGCCTGGTGTGCTTCAGTCCATGGGGTCGCAAAGAGTCGGACACAACTGAGCGACTGAACTGAACTTAACTGAACTATCTTTTTTCAAGTCTGTTCCAAATAAGACTAGAACTGATAATGGCTCAACAAACCAGTATGCTTTACTCATACAATTATTCTCCTAATCTATGTTAATAAGACTATGTATTTGCTTGGAAACCTGCCTTTCTTCAAGATTCATGTCAATCGTTTTATGTCCTGGGATGACTCACCTTGTGCCAATGTTGTCTCAAAATGTATGTTGTGGGTGAGAGGCCTGTTGCCTCTCTCTGAGTTTTGAGATATTTCCTTTCTCTAATTAGCAGCCTGCTAGTAGGTATATAGTTCAGTTCAGTTCAGTCGCTCAGTCGTGTCCAACTCTTTGTGACCCCATGAATTGCAGCACACCAGGCCTCCCTGTCCATCACCATAACTTTCTGCTAAAGACAAGCAGGGGGGCACTCTTTCTGCCTGCTTCTGATGTCTATGTCAGAAGATTTCTCTATCTCTTTTATACTTTTAATAAAACTTGATTACACAAAAGCTCTGAGAAATCAAGCCTTATCACTGGCCCTGGATTGAATTCCTCTCCTCCGGCATCCAAGAATCCTGGCATATTTCATGGCTCAGCAATAACCTTTCACAGCATGACTATTAAAGATAAACATAAATTATTTTTTGCTTTACATGCTATGCTATTTTTCTCATACTATATAATATATATATTTTCAAAACCTGTTTACTTGGACTGATATTTCATATTTGTTTAACTTGCTTACTATGCCCATGTGTCTTCTCTCATGATCCTTTATTTTATGATTATAATTAACGGATATGTATGTCTTTGGTCCTTACAGGCAAGTTTGGCCTTGGAGTACAAAATTAAACAGGGCAAAGGCTAACAGAGCTTTGCCAAGGGAACACACTGGTTATATCAAACACCCTCTTCCAACAACACAAAAGACGACTCTACACATGAACATCACCAGATGTTTAATACCGAAATCAGATTGATTATATTCTTTGCAGCCAAAGATGGAGAGGCTCTATACAGTCAGCAAAAACAAGATCTGGAGCTGACTGGCTCAGATCATCAATTATTGCAATATTCAGTTTTAAATTGAATATGGTAGGGAAAACCACTAGGTCATTCAGGTATGACCTAAATCAAATCTCTCATGATTACACAAGGGAAGTGATGAATAGATTCAAGGGATTAGACCTGTTAGAGTGCCTGACGATCTATAGAGAGAGGTTCATGACCTTGTAAAGGAGGCGGTGAACAAAACCATCCCCAAGAAACAGAAATGGAAGAAGGCAGAATAGTTGTCTGAGGAGGCCTTACAAATAGCTGAGCAAAGAAGAGAAGTGAAAGGCAAAGGGAAAGATATACCCAACTGAATGCAGAGTTCCAAAGAATAGCAAGGGGATATAAGAAAGCCTTCTTAAGTGAACAATGAAAAGAAATAGAGGAAAACTATAGAATGTAAAAGACTAGAGATCTCTTTAAGAAAATTGGAGATATCAAGGGAACATTTCATGCAAAGATAGGCACAATAAAGGACAAAAAATGGCAAAGACCTAACAGAAGCAGAAGATATTAACAAGAGGTAGCAAGAATATACAAAAGAACTGTACAAAAAAAGTGCTTGATGACTCAGATAACCATGATTGTGTGCTCATTCACTTAAAGCCAGACATCCTGTGCGTGGCTCAAGTCAGCCTTAGGAAGCATTACTACAAACAAAACTAGTACAGGTGATGGAATTCCAGCTGAGCTATTTCAAGTACTAAAAGATGATGCTGTCAAAGTGCTGCATTCATTATACCAGCAAATTTGGGAAATTCAGCAGTGGTCACAGCACTGGAAAAGGTGATTTTTCATTCCAATCCCAAAGGAAAGCAATACCAATGTTTAAACTACCTTAAAATTTCTTTTATTTTACATGATAGCAAGATTATGTACAAAGTCCTTCAAAAAAGTCTTCAACAGTACTTGAACTGAGAATTCCAGATGTGCAAGCTGGATTTAGAAAAGGCAGAGTAACCAGGGATTAAATTGCCAGCATAGACTGGATCATAGAAAAAATAAGACAATTCCAGAGAAACATCGACTTTTGCTTCATTGACTATGCTAAAGCCTTTGACTGTGTGGATCACAAAAAAACTGTGGAAAATTCTTATAGATGGAATACCAGACCCCCTGGAATGGAATACCTGCCTCCTGTATGCAGTTTAAGAAAAAACATTTAGAACTGCACGTGGAACAATGGACTGGTTCAAAATTCAAAAAGGAGTATGCCAAAGCTGTATATTGTCACTCTGCTTTTTAAACGTATATGCAGAGTACATCATATGAAATGCCACACAATCTGGAATCAAGATTTCCGGGAGAAATATCAGCAACTTCAGATATGCAGATGATACCACTTTAACAGCAGAAAGCAAAGAGGAACTAAAGAGCCTCTTGATGAAAGTGAAAGAAGAGACTGAAAAAGCTGGCTTAAAACTCAACATTCAAAAAACTAAGATTATGGCATTGGGTCCCATCACTTCATGGCAAATAGATAGGGAAAAAGTGGAAGCAGTAACAGACTTTATTTTCTTGGGCTCCAAAATCACTGCAGAAGGTGAGTGCAGCCATTAAATTAAAAGACACTTGCTCCTTGGAAGAAAAGCTATGAGAAACCTAGACAGAGACATCACTTTCCTAACAAAAATCCATATAGTCAAAGCTATAATTTTTCCAGTAGTCATGTATGGATGTGAGTGCTGAATCATAAAGAAGGCAGAATGCCAAAGAACTGATGCTTTCAAACTATGTTGCTGGAGAAGATTCTTGAGAACCCTTAGTCAGCAAGGAGATCAAACCTGTCAACCCTAAAGGAAATCCGTCCTGAATATTCATTGGAAGGACTGATGCTGAAGTTGAAGCTCCGATACTTTGGGCACCTGATGTGAAGAGCTGATTGATTGGCAAAAAGCCTGATGCTGGGAAAGATTGAAGGCAGGAGGAGAAGGGGATGACAGAGGATGAGATGATTAGATGTTATCACACTCAATGGGCATGAGTTTGAGCAAACTCCAGGAAATAATGAAGAATAGGGAAGCTTGGCATGCTGCAGTCCAAAGTGTCAGACATGACTGAGCAACTGAACAAGAGCCAGCTCTGATAGTTTGCTTTTTTCATATTTTCTAGTTCCTTGTAAAAATTATCACTCTGTTCATCTATTGTTTCCCCTAGTTCAGTTAACATTTTCATTACTAATATTTTGAACTGTTTATCTGTTAAATTATTTATTTTCATTTCACTAGTTGTTTGTTCAAATTTCTTTTGTTTGATTTGAAACAAATTACTCCATCTTCTTGTTGCTTAAATTTCTGTCTTTATGAAATTCGGTGAAACAGTCATATCTATCCCTGTCTTGAAGGCTGTCTTGTGTGGGTGCATCACTAGACAGTCTGTGTGTGCCTAGTGACTTTGGTCAGAGATCTGGATCAGAAGTGAGTACAAATCCTATTTCCTCTGGACTGTGCTGGCAGCTATCAACCTGGTGGGATGGCAGTTGGAGATGAAGGGGCTAGAGTCAGAGCCAGATGAAAGCTGGGGCTTTTTCTATGGTCAGAAGCCAACACAGCCCCATCAGGGATATGGACTGTCCCTTGGTGCTGAAGAAGAACCACTGAAGGTCAAGTTATATCTGATTTCCTGTTCCTTTAAGTGTGTACTCTCCCTGCCTCTCATCATCAACACCTTTATCTAGAAGGGGCTACAGCTGGAGTAAGAGGGGCCAGAATGGGCACCTGTTGCAAGCCAGGGTGTGTTCTTGGGTGGCTCTGGCACACTAATATTCAAGACTGGACCTGATATGTTACCTCTATGAGTACCACCAGCAAAGGCCACCCCTACCTTGTTCAGATGTAGTGCCAGGTCTGAATTGACTTTATCCCCTTGCCCTAGTTGGGAGCTGCACCATGGAGCAAGAGGGGCTGAAGTGAACACTTGACATTGGCCAGGGCACACACGTGGCCTGTATGGGAAGATGACCAAAGTCCTAGGCAATCTCAATCTGCTTCTTCCACCTTGTTTCAGGAGCAAGCAAGTATATGTGCTCTTCACAGAGTCTAAGATTCTCGAAGCCCTGCTGCCAGCTCCATGGGTTTTCAAGTCAGCCAAGGAAACTTGTTTTCCCAGTGTTAGATTCTAGGACTGTGGTGGATATGTGGTTCAAACTGCTCACTCCCCAGAGAGGACTTCTGAGTCCATGTAACCTCTCCCCTCTTCAGTGTCCCCTACTAAGGGTGCAGTTCCCTACCTGATTGCTACTTTTTCCTTCCTACCTGACTCTGAGGGGATCTTTCTTTACACCTTTAGTTGTATAACAATCTTTCTGGCAGTCTCCAATTTGTTTTTAGTGAGAATTGTTCCATAGATAGATGTGTTTTCGATGTATTCATTGGGGGAGGTGAGCTCAGCATCTTCCTACTCTGACATTTTCATCTCCCTAAATAATTTGTTTTAAAAATAGCACTTCATATCTTTTAATCCCCTTCACCTATTTTAACCTTCCACCAACTCCTCTTCCCTTTGGTAACCCTAGTTTCTTCTTTCTATCTGTCAGTCTCTTTGTGTTCTGTTAAATTTGTTTGTTTTATTTTTGATTCCACATATAAGTGAAACATTTGGCATTTGTCTTTCTCTGTCTGACTTACTTCCTTAAGCATAATACCCTTCAACTTCATCATGTTTCCACAAATGACAAAATTTCATTTCATTTCATGTTTGAGTAATACTCAATTGCCTATATACAGGCATTCCTTCTTCCTTATCCATTCATCTCTTGATGGACCTTAGGTTATTTCCATATCTTGGCTACTATAAATAATGCTACTATGGACATTGGGGTGCATCTATTTTTTTTTTTTCAAATTAGTGTTTTTGCTTTCTTTAGATAAATATTCTGGAATGGAATGGCTGGATTGTATGGTAGTTCTATTTTTAATTTATAAGTAATTGCCATGATGTTCTCCACAATGGCTGCATCAGTTTAAATTCACATCAACAGTGCACCAGGGCTGCCTTTCCCCCACATTCTCACCAACACGTATTATTTACTGTCTTTTTGATGATAGCCATGCTGATAGGTTTGACATGGTATCTCATTGTGGTTTTGATTGGCTTTTTCCTGATGATCAGGGATGTAGAGCACTTTTTCATGTGCCTGTGGGCCATCTGTATGTCTTCTTTGAGGAAAAAATAAATGTCTATTCAGGCCCTCTGTCCAATTTTTAATTGAGTTGTTTGCTAAGGAATGGCAACTCAGTCCAGTATTCTTACCTGGAGAATCTCATGGACAGAGGAGCCTGGTGGGCTACAGTCCATAGGGTCACAAAGAGTTGGACATGACTGAAGTGACTTAGGCATCATGCACTGTTTCTGGGCTTTCTATTCCGTTTCATTGATCTCTGTGTCTTTTTTTTTTTGCAAGACTATACTGATTTGATGACTGTAACTTTATAGTGTGGTCTGAAGTAAGGGAGTGTGAGATCTCCAGCACTGTTCTTTTTTCTGAAAATTTCATTGACTATTTGGGATCTATTGTGATTCCATAAAATTTTAGGATTATTTGTTCTAGTTTTGTGAAAAATGTCGTAGGGATCTTAACAGGGATTTTATTAAATCTATAGATAACTTTGGGTAGTGTGGATATATTAACAACATAATTAATTATTTTAATCCATAAGTACAGAATATCTTTCCATATATCTGCATCATACTCAATGCCTTTCATCAATGTTTTATACTTTCAGATTAGAAATATTTCACAACCCTGGTTAAATTACTTCTTGAGCAATTTATTCTTTTTGATGCAATTATTAATAGGATTGTCTTCTTGATTTTTCTTTCTAGTAGCTTCACTGAGCTTTTCTTTGCTCTTATGCATAATGATAATAATTTTTATATCACACAGTTGTTTCCAAAATTATATGATTTACATAAAACACCTATCAGTTTCTGTCATTTACTGAGTAGTCAATAAACTGAGTTCTTATCTCTAATTCTATATTTGTTGTTCAGCTACTTCAGTAGAGCTGAAAAGATGAAAGCATTTAAGATAAAGTATTTTAGCATTTCACATGTAAGCCTTCTTAAGAAGTAAGTTGTACTTCTATTTAAAAGTTGTGTTAGAGATATAATTTAATCAAAAACAAACAAAAAGTAGTAGAAAATTCTCTGAGGATTCAGGATTCCGAGGTGATGGTACCAGCATGATTAGAAATAATCAAATTGATATTTCATAGACAAACTGAAATAATGAAGATGACAGATGATGTAACTTTAATCTACCTTGGTACAGAAAGAAATAGGAATTGGGACATTTTAGTTTAAAACTGCTGGATCCTTATCAAGACTTTAAGTACATGTTCTATGTTAAATACAGTGTAGATGATAGAACTTTAAAATATATATAATATTTCAGAATGGCTCAATGATAAAGTAGTGGTATAACTTGAACTTATGTTTTCAAAGGACTTTCCTCCCAATTAGCACATAACATAATCAAAATTAGTCAGGAATTTAGAGAGTGTTAAGTCTTATTTTAATTAGATTGTCTCAAAATGTATATATGTATGTTTAATGCTTCAGAGTCTTTAGCTCTACTTTCACAAAATGGATAAAAACGGTACTTAAATTATCACCAAAAATGTAACAATTTGTTTAAATACACATTTTCCCTCAAATTATGTTTAAGACCCAAATAGCTTTTAAAGTATAGTTCATTTTATGGTTTTTAAATAAACGTATAAAATTGTCTGGTCAGTTACATATTATATGTAGTTTTCTTCCTGCCTATCATTTATTTTGCTCAAAAGATAATATTCAAATATACTTTCTTATAAAGAACTAATTTCTAAAGAATGTGTTAAAACAATAATATTTTAATAAACATTTAAAAATGAATATGGACATTATATTAATTTATGTTTTAATTTTCTATTATTTAAATAGAATATGCATTAATAAATTAGTAGTATGAAAAATATAAATGGATATTAGATTTAAGTAGGTATTAAGTGATAACAACTAAAAGATAGTAATAACATGGCATCACAAGCTGCTTTAAATATACTTAAAATGTAAGGATACTTTTAGGCTTGACTAGAACTAAGAGATAAAGAAACAAATTAAAAATGTGTCTCAATTTCTTTCACATGTACAAAGAAGGTGAGATTCAAAATAAATCTCTATAGAAGAATATAAATAAAATTAAAATTCTAGCACAAAATTTGTGTAAAAATAAAGCTTTAAATAAAGATTAATGTAGAAATGAGAGGAAAAGCAGAGGAAATGTGTATTAGAAGTACATTGGATATGCTGTTGTTGATTGATGCCCTTTTGTTTATCTTCTTTATGTATAGTGCAAATCATATTCATTCCTTTGAGAAAGAAACAACTCTATGTATCGTATTCATGAAGGCTTTCTTCACTTGTTGGTTCCTTAAGGTATAAATGAAAGGATTCAAAAATGGAACAACAGAGGTGTTGAGCACTGAAATTCCTTTGGAAAAAGATATTCTTTGTTTGACTGAAGGTTTAACATACATAAAGATGCCGCTGCCGAAAGTAAGGGATATCACAATCATGTGAGAGGAACACGTTGAAAAAGCCTTTCTCCTGTGACTAGCTGAGGGAATTCTTAGAATGGTCAAGGCAATACAGGTATATGATATGATCACCATTACCAATGTGATCACCAGTGTCACCAGAGCTGAGATGAATCCTATCATCTCGATTAACTTTGTATCTGAGCAGGAGATTTGTAGGAGGGGAGTGGTGTCACAATAGAAATGATCAACAACGTTGGAGGCACAGAAGTCAAGGTTTAGGCCATAGAGGAGTGGTGGAAAGATGACAAAGAATCCAGCAACCCAACAACTGAGGACAAGCTGCATGCAGATTTTACTGTTCATGATGGTTGTGTAATGCAAGGGCTTACAGATGGCAACATAGCGGTCATAGGACATTGCTGCCAGTAAGTAACATTCAGATGCTCCAAGAAGAATGGCAAAAAACACTTGACTCACACAACTGTTATAGGAAATGGTTTTGTCTCCTGTTGCCATCATAACCAGCAATTTAGGAATGCATGTAGTAGTATATGAAATTTCTATAAAGGAAAAATTTCGAAGGAAAAAGTACATGGGGGTCTTCAGGTGAGTATCTACCAGGGTGAGTGTGATGATAATCAGATTGTAAGTGATGCTAAGCAAGTAGGTGAGTAGGAGGAAGATAAATAAAACAATTTTCGTTTGTGGGTCACTTGTTAAACCTGCTAGAATAAACACTACCACCTTTGTATGATTTCCCATTCCAGTTTTCTGACAATTGCTCTGTCTGAATAGAAGAAAAAGAAAAAAAAAAATGAACCCAAGAGAGACATAACAGGAATAATCACTATTTAAGGTAAAGTTAGGTAATGTCAACCAACTCCAGTACTCTTTCTGGAGAATCCCATGGATGGAGGAGCCTGGTAGGCTGCAGTCCATGGGGTCACTAAGAGTGGGACACGACCGAGCAACTTCACTTTCACTTTTCACTTTCATGCATTGGAGAAGGGAATGGCAACCCACTCCATTGTTCTTGCCTGGAGAATCCCAGGGATGGAGAAGCCTGGTGTGCTGCTGTCTATAGGGTCACACAGAGTCGGACACGACTGAAGCGACTTAGCAGCAGCAGCAGAAAAGCAATTTTTCATCATAGCAAAACAATTCCCATTCATGTTTTAAAATTTTTTTTTTTCAGAGATAGTTATAAATGCATGTGCAAAATATCTGGATAGATTAATTAAAAGTTCAGCTTGCAGTTCTTTTAGAGAATCATCTATATAACTAGTAATTGTTGATAGTTTTTATGTAAGTCAATCAGGGATATAAAGAACTTTTAAAGTATAGTAAATGCTTTGTCTTTCTTTATATCATCCATGAGGTTGGATATATGCCATTTCCTGTTCAATTAAGTTCTCAGACTAGAACCAAAATTATATCTATCATTGAAGCCTGGGTTTCATACACACACACACTATCCATCCTCAATAAACAGAGCTAGGGGAAGGCAATGCCACCCCACTGCAGTACTCTTGCCTGGTAAATCCCATGGATGGAGGAGCCTGGTGGGCTACAGTCCATAGGATCTCGAAGAGTCGGACACGACTGAGCGACTTCACTTCCACTTTTCATTTTCATGCATTGGAGAAGGAAATGGCAACCCACTCCAGTGTTGCCTGGAGAATCCCAGGGATGGGGGAGCCTGGTAGATTGCCATCTGTGGGGTCGCACAGAGTCGGACAAGACTGAAGTGACTTAGCGGCAGCAGCAGCAGTACATCTTTTCCATTTTACTCAATTAACCAAACTCAAATGCCTGATTTTAGACTCATTTATCTTCATAGCTATCCTGATCGGATTTCATATAAATTAATATGGGGCATTGGAAATAGTCTTATTTTCTGTTCTTGGGTTTCCCCGGTGGCCCACTGGTTGAGAGTTCGCCATGCAATGAAGGGGACACCAGTTCAACTTCGGGTTCAAGAGAATCTCAAATGCTGCACAGTGAGTAGGCCCTTGCATCACAACTACTGAGCCTGCACTCTAGATCCTGTGCTCTGCAACAAGAAGCCACTCCAATTAAAAGCCCATACACTACAACTATACAGAGTAGACCACACTCCCAGGAATTAGAGAAAGCCCGCACAGCAACAAAGACCCAGAATAGCCAAAAATCTGTATGTGTTAGTCGCTCAGTTGTGTCCGACTGTCTGCGACCCCATGGACTGGCTGCCAGGTTCCTCTGACCATGGGATTCTCCAGGCAAGAATACTGGAGTGGATTGCCATTCCTTTCTCCAGGGGATCTTCCCAACCCAGCGATCCAACCCAGGTCTCCTGCATTACCATGTAAGCCACTGGGAAAGCCCAGCCAAAAATAACTAGCTAAATAAATAGAATGTTTTTAAAGTCTTATTTTTTGTTCTTTATAGTATTTCCATCTCCTTAGTCTCCAATGTAACCTATCCTTCCCATTTTGTATGCTAAAACAACATCTGCAAGCACAGTCTGTAAAGTCAATGTGTGTATTGAGAAATTGCAGTTTTCCTCTGCTGGTTATGTTTCTGAGAATGGATGTGGTGGAGTAAAGTGAAAAATAAGGATAAGGGATATAGAGGCAAAGAGAGGAATATAAATATGGCATCATGAGATTGTATGAAGTGGAGGAATTTAAGAGAAGAGAAATATAAACATAATGGTAAAGCTCTATGTAAATCAAGAGAGGTAAGAAAAGTTTTTCAGGGATAGGGTAATAAGTTTGAAGGAAAAATTAAAGTAAGGTTAAAATATGTAAATATTACAGGAGGAAATTTTTATGACTGAAATTTCTCTCCATCTGCTTATATTCCTTATACTTACCTTTTTGTTCTCTATCTAAAATACAGACTGAAAACATGAACAATTTTGAGAGCAGCATAGTCTAAAAAAGATGATTAACTGGTAAATTTTAATACATAATGAATCACATAATAGGGTGATACAAATATTAAGAGACACATATGTCCCTATTGTAAGGATATTAAGTGTCTGGGTAATGTGCAATTAAAGAAATATTGTCTATTTACAACTATTCCCCTCACTGGCATATATTGAGTGAGACAGAGTATTCAGGTTTGCACAGCCAGTAAAAGTGGACATGAAGATTAATTGAAAATGTGTTCTCTCTAAAGCTGTCCTCTTAGTAGTAAAACATTTTTATGAATAATTAGAAGCCAGAATATAATGTATTTGCTCAAATTCATGTATCAAACCCATACATATTAATATATAGAAATTTATGAATGAAAAGAGATGACATTTTTCTTGGACATTATTTGAACATTCAGAAAATAGTGCATCAATCTGTTATATTTTTTTCCTCATTTACACAATTTATCATAATGGCAAAGATTGTAGAATGCATATATCTAAATAATCTTATAAGAATTTTATCATGTTACATCATTTCTTTGTCCAGCTTCACCAATCATATCACAGCAATGATTCCCCAACAGAGACTATAAAAAATTTACATTACAAACCATTAAAAAGAAGGTCTATGAACACAGTTAGGGTTAGTTGTGTTAGATATTGTGAATACCAGCTAAATTACAAAAAAAAAAAAAAAGAAATCCAGGACTAAATTTTGTTATGTTGCATTACACTTCTTTCACTGTTTTTCCCTAAATCAAAATTTAAAAGGTCAACAAAAATAAGGTAAAATAGAACTAATGTGTATAGACATACATACACACATATGTATATAAAAGAAAATATTATCCTTACATTTTAAAACATACCAATTCTTTTCATATGTTGAGTCCTAAATCATTCTGCCAAAAACATTTAAAAATCCATGGGAGGAGCCAAGATGGCAGAGGAGTAGGACGGGGAGAACACTTTCTCCCCCACAAATTCATCAAAAGAGCATTTAAACGTCGAGTAAATTCCACAAAACAACTTCTGAATGCCGGCAGAGGACATCAGGCACCCAGAAAAGCAGCCCAACTCTTCGAAAGGAGGTAGGAAAAAATATAAAAGACAAAAAAAAAAGAGACAAAAGAGGGAGGGACGGAGTTCCGTCCCGGGAAGGGAGTTTTTTTTTTTTTTTTTAGTATAATGAATTTTATTTTTTCTTTTTTTTAAATTTTATTTTATTTTTAGACTTTACATAACTGTATTAGTTTTGCCAAATATCAAAATGAATCTGCCAGGAAGGGAGTCTTAAAAAGAGAGAAGTTTCCAAACACGAGGAAACCTTCTCACTGCCGAATCTGTGCCGAGATTTGGAAGCACAGAGGGCAACATAAAAGGGAGGAAAATAAATAAATAATTAAAAATCGCAGATTGTGAGCCCTACGGTAACTCCCCCAGCGGAGAAGCAGCGCAGACGCCTGCACACAGCATTAGCAAGCGGGGGCTGGGCAGGGAAGTGTGGCGTGGGCTGTGTCCCTTAGAGTAGGAATTGGGCCGAATGTCCTGAGCGCTATCTGAGCGAAATAATTTGGTCTAGCAAACCAGACTGTGGGATATCTACCACGCGAAAAGCCAGCCCTAACCTAAGACACCGCCAGGCCCGCGCACAGAACAAAGGACTGAACAGAGATAGCCGGCTGCAGACCTTCCCCCTCCGGTGACAGGCAGCCAGAGCCAGAAGGGGGCAATCGCAGCCCCAGAGAGACACTATCTATAAAACTGTAAGCAGGCTTCTTTGCTAACTAAAACTTCTTGGGGGTCTGGACGGTCAACATCTGCCTGAGAACGTGCGCCGGTTTTACACCCAGATAACCGAGTGGCGGGGAGGCGATAAATCGCAGCATTGGCGCCCGCCAAACACATCACCTGAGCTGCTCGGATCTGGGAAGAGCACAAAACGCAGGCCCAACCGAGTCTGCGCCTCTGAGGACTACCCGAGTGCCTGAACCTGAGCGGCTTGGACCTGGGAGCTCAGCCCAGGGCCGGCCTCTGATTGTTCCCGGCGGAACAACCTAGAGCCCGAGCAGTGTGGGCAGGGAGGCTACACGCGCCGTGAGCGGGGGCAGACCCAGTGTGGCTGAGGCACTGCGAGCGCACGCCAGTGTTATCTGTTTGCAGCATCCCTCCCTCCCTCCCCACAGCGCGGCTGAACAAGTGAGCCTAAATTAAAAAAAAAAAAAAAAAAAATAGTGTCCTCAACCATCCCCTTTGTGTCAGGGCAGGAACCAGACACTGAAGAGACCAGCAAACAGAAGAAGCTGTAACAGAGGGAAACGCCTTGGAAGCTACAGGCCATAGATTAAAACCCTGTGGTTACTACGGATTACATAGCAAGGGGCCTATAGATCTTGAGAAATATAAGTCGGACTAAGGAACTGCCAAAAATGAACTGAACCCACAATACTCACAACAAAACCAGAGAAAGACCTAGATATATTTTTACTATTTTTACGATCAATCTTTCTTTCTTTTTTTTTTTAATGTTTTTAAAAAAATTTTAAGTCCTCTATTGTCCTTTAATTTTCACTTTTATAACTATTACTTTGCAAAAAAAAAAAAAAAAAAAAAGACCCTATTTTTTTTTCTTCTTCAGCAAACTTCATATATATATTTTGTAATTTTTTGACCGTGGTTTTTTTTTTTTGTTTTTTTTTTTCTTCTTTTTTTAACATTGTATTTTTGAAATTCCAAACTCTACTCAAGATTTTTAATTTATGCTTTTTGGTATTTGATATCAATTTTGTACCTGTATTTTCTTTATAATTTTTGCGACATTGTTTTTGTTGGTTTGTTTGTTTTCTCTTTTTATTTTTCTTCTTTTTTTTTTAACGTTGTATTTTTGAAATTCCAAACTCTACTCTAGATTTTTAATTTTTGCTTTTTGGTATTAGTTATCAATTTTGTACCTGTAGTTTCTTTATAATTTTCGCAACCTTGTTTGTTTTTCTTTGTTCGTTTTTTCTCTCTTTCTTTTCCTTCTTCTTTTCATTAACATCGCATTTTTGAAATTCCAAACTCTACTCTAGATTTTTAATTTTTGCTTTTATGTATTTGTTACCAATTTTGTACCTTTAAGAACCCAATCTTCAGGACCCATTTTTCACTAGGGTACGAGATTACTGGCTTGACTGCTCTCTCTCCCTTTGGACTCTCCATTTTCTCCACCAGGTCACCTGTATCTCCTCCCTAACCCCTCTCTACTCTACCCAACTCTGTGAACTTCTGTGTGTTCCAGACGGTGGAGAACACTGAGGGAACTGATTACTGGCTGGATCTGTCTCCCTCCTTTTCATTTCCCCCTTTTATCCTTCTGGCCACCTCTGTCTCCTGCCTCCTTCTTCTCTGTATAACTCCGTGAACATCTCTGAGCGGTCCAGTTGTGGAGTGCACATAAGGAAGTGACTACTGGCTAGCCCACTCTCTCCACTATTGATTCCACCTCATCTCATTTGGGTCACCTCTAACTCCCTCCTCCCTCTTCTCTTCTCCATGTAATGCTGTGAACCTCTCTGAGTCACCCTCACAGTAGAGAAGCCTTTCATCTTTAACGTAGATGTTTTATCAATGGTGCTGTATAGAAGGAGAAGTTTTGAAACTACTGTAAAAATAAGACCGATAACTGGAAGTAGGAGGCTTAAGTCCAAACCCTGACTCCAGGGAACTCCTGACTCCAAGGAACATTAATTGACAGGAGCTCATCAAACGCCTCCATACCGACACTGAAACCAAGCACCACACAAGGGCCAACAAGTTCCAGGGCAAGACATACCAAGCAAATTCTCCAGCAACAAAGGAACACAGCCCTGAGCTTCAAGATACAGGCTGCCCAAAGTCACCCCAAAACCATAGACATCTCATAACTCATTACTGGACATTTCATTACACTCCAGAGAGAAGAAATACAGCTCCATCCACCAGAACATCGACACAAGCTTCCCTAACCAGGAAACCTTGACAAGCCACCTGTACAAACGCACACACAGCGAGGAAACACCACAATAAAGAGAACTCCACAAACTGCCAGAATACAGAAAGGACACCCCAAACTCAGCAATTTAAACAAGATGAAGAGACAGAGGAATACCCAGCAGATAAAGGAACAGGATAAATGCCCACCAAACCAAACAAAAGAGGAAGAGATAGGGAATCTACCTGATAAAGAATTCCGAATAATGATAGTGAAAATGATCCAAAATCCTGAAATCAAAATGGAATCACAGATAAATAGCCTGGAGGCAAGGATTGAGAAGATGCAAGAAAGGTTTAACAAGGATTAGAAGAAATAAAAAAGAGTCAATATATAATGAATAATGCAATAAGTGAAATTAAAAACACTCTGGAGGCAACAAATAGTAGAAAAACAGAGGCAGAAGATAGGATTAGTGAATTAGAATATAGAATGGTAGAAATAAATGAATCAGAGAGGACAAAAGAAAAACGAATTAAAAGAAATGAGGACAATCTCAGAGACCTCCAGGACAATATTAAATGCTACAACATTCGAATCATAGGGGTCCCAGAAGAAGAAGACAAAATGAAAGACCATGAGAAAATACTTGAGGAGGTAATAGTTGAAAACTTCCCTAAAATGGGGAAGGAAATAATCACTCAAGTGCAAGAAACCCAGAGAGTCCCAAACAGGATAAACCCAAGGCGAAACACCCCAAGACACATATTAATCAAATTAACAAAGATCAAACACAAAGAACAAATATTAAAAGCAGCAAGGGAAAAACAACAAATAACACACAAGGGAATACCCATAAGGATAACAGCTGATCTTTCAATAGAAACTCTTCAAGCCAGGAGGGAATGGCAAGACATACTTAAAGTGATGAAAGAAAATAACCTACAGCCCAGATTATTGTACCCAGCAAGGATCTCTTTCAAATATGAAGGAGAAATCAAAAGCTTTTCAGACAAGCAAAAGCTGAGAGAATTCTGCACCACCAAACCAGCTCTCCAACAAATACTAAAGGATATTCTCTAGACAGGAGACACAAATATGGTGTATAAATTCGAACCCAAAACAATAAAGTAAATGGCAACGGGGTCATACTTATCAGTAATTACCTTAAACGTAAATGGGTTGAATGCCCCAACCAAAAGACAAAGACTAGCTGAATGGATACAAAAACAAGACCCCTACATATGTTGTCTACAAGAGACCCACCTCAAAACAGGGGACACATACAGACTGAAAGTGAAGGGCTGGAAAAAGATTTTCCATGCAAATAGGGACCAAAAGAAAGCAGGAGTAGCAATACTCATATCAGATAAAATAGACTTTAAAACAAAGACTGTGAAAAGAGACAAAGATGGTCACTACATAATGATCAAAGGATCAATCCAAGAAGAAGATATAACAATTATAAATATATATGCACCCAACACGGGAGCACCGCAGTATGTAAGACAAATGCTAACAAGTATGAAAGAAGAAATTAACAATAACACAATAATAGTGGGAGACTTTAATACCCCACTCACACTCATGGATTGATCAACTAAACAGAAAATTAACAAGGAAACACAAACTTTAAATGATACAATAGGCCAGTTAGACCTAATTGATATCTTTAGGACATTTCATCCCAAAACAATGAATTTCACGTTCTTCTCAAGCGCACATGGAACCTTCTCCAGGATAGATCACATCCTGGGCCATAAAGCTAGCCTTGGTAAATTCAAAAAAATAGAAATCATTCCAAGCATCTTTTCTGACCACAATGCAGTAAGATTAGATCTCAATTACAGGAGAAAAACTATTAAAAAATCCAACATATGGAGGCTGAACAACACACTGCTGAATAACCAACAAATCACAGAAGAAATCAAAAACAGAAATCAAAATTTGCATAGAAACGAATGAAAATGAAAACACAACAACCCAAAACCTGTGGGACACGGTAAAAGCAGTCCTAAGGGGAAAGTTCATAGCAATACAGGCACACCTCAAGAAACAAGAAAAAAGTCAAATAAATAACCTAACTCTACATCTAAAGCAATTAGAAAAGGAAGAAATGAAGAACCCCAGGGTTAGTAGAAGGAAAGAAATCTTAAAAATTAGAGCAGAAATAAATGCAAAAGAAATAAAAGAGACCATAGCAAAAATCAACAAAACCAAAAGCTGGTTCTTTGAAAGGATAAATAAAATTGACAAACCATTAGCCAGACTCATCAAGAAACAAAGGGAGAAAAATCAAATCAATAAAATTAGAAATGAAAATGGAGAGATCACAACAGACAACACAGAAATGCAAAGGATCATAAGAGACTACTATCAACAATTATATGCCAATAAAATGGACAACGAGGAAGAAATGGACAAATTCTTAGAGAAGTACAACTTTCCAAAACTGGACCAGGAAGAAATAGAAAATATTAACAGACCCATCACAAGCACGGAAATTGAAACTGTAATCAAAAATCTTCCAGCAATCAAAAGCCCAGGTCCAGACGGCTTCACAGCTGAATTCTACCAAAAATCTAGAGAAGAGCTAACACCTATCCTGCTCAAACTCTTCCAGAAAATTTGAGGATGGTAAACTTCCAAACTCATTCTATGAGGCCACCATCACCCTAATACCAAAACCTGACAAAGATCCCACAAAAAAAAGAAAACTACAGGCCAATATGACTGATGAACATAGATGCAAAAATCCTTAACAGAATTCTAGCAATCAGAATCCAACAACACATTAAAGAGATCATACACCATGACCAAGTGGGCTTTATCCCAGGGATGCAAGGATTCTTCAATATCCGCAAATCAATCAATGTAATACACCACATTAACAAATTGAAAAATAAAAACCATATGATTATCTCAATAGATGCAGAGAAAGCCTTTGACAAAATTCAACATCCATTTATGATAAAAACTCTCCAGAAAGCAGGAATAGAAGGAACATACCTCAACATAATTAAAGCTATATATGACAAACCCACAGCACACATTATCCTCAATGGTGAAAAATTGAAAGCATTTCCTCTAAAGTCAGGAACAAGACAAGGGTGCCCACTTTCACCATTACTATTCAACTTAGTTTTGGAAGTTTTGGCCACAGCAATCAGAACAGAAAAAGAAATAAAAGGAATCCAAATTGGAAAAGAAGAAGTAAAGCTCTCACTGTTTGCAGATGACATGATCCTCTACATAGAAAACCCTAAAGACTCCACCAGAAAACTACTAGAACTAATCAATGACTATAGTAAAGTTGCAGGATATAAAATCAACACACAGAAATCCCTTGCATTCCTATACACTAATAATGAGAAAACAGAAAGAGAAATTAAGGAAACAATTCCATTCACCATTGCAACGGAAAGAATAAAATACTTAGGAATATATCTACCTAAAGAAACTAAAGACCTATATATAGAAAACTATAAAACACTGGTGAAAGAAATCAAAGAGGACACTAACAGATGGAGAAATATACCATGTTCATGGATTGGAAGAATCAATATAGTGAAAATGAGTATACTACCCAAAGCAATCTATAGATTCAATGCAATCCCTATCAAGCTACCAACAGCATTCTTCACAGAGCTAGAACAAATAATTTCACAATTTGTATGGAAATACAAAAAACCTCGAATAGCCAAAGCGATCTTGAGAAAGAAGAATGGAACTGGAGGAATCAACCTACCTGACTTCAGGCTCTACTACAAAGCCACAGTTATCAAGACAGTATGGTACTGGCACAAAGACAGAAATATAGATCAATGGAACAAAATAGAAAGCCCAGAGATAAATCTACACACATATGGACACCTTATCTTTGACAAAGGAGGCAAGAATATACAATGGATTAAAGACAATCTCTTTAACGAGTGGTGCTGGGAACTCTGGTCAACCACTTGTAAAAGAATGAAACTAGAACACTTTCTAACACCATACACAAAAATAAACTCAAAATGGATTAAAGATTTAAATGTAAAACCAGAAACTATAAAACTCCTAGAGGAGAACATAGGCAAAACACTCTCTGACATACATCACAGCAGGATCCTCTATGACCCACCTCCCAGAATATTGGAAATAAAAGCAAAAATAAACAAATGGGACCTAATTAACCTTAAAAGCTTCTGCACATCAAAGGAAACTATTAGCAAGGTGAAAAGACAGCCTTCAGAATGGGAGAAGGTAATAGCAAATGAAGCAACTGACAAACAACTAATCTCAAGAATATACAAGCAACTCCTACAGCTCAGCTCCAGAAAAATAAATGACCCAATCAAAAAATGGGCCAAAGAACTAAATAGACATTTCTCCAAAGAAGACATACAGATGGCTAACAAACACATGAAAAGATGCTCAACATCACTCATTATCAGAGAAATGCAAATCAAAACCACTATGAGGTACCATTTCACGCCAGTCAGAATGGCTGTGATCCAAAAGTCTACAAGTAATAAATGCTGGAGAGGGTGTGGAGAAAAGGGAACCCTCTTACACTGTTGGTGGAAATGCAAACTAGTACAGCCGCTATGGAGAACAGTGTGGAGATTCCTTAAAAAACTGGAAATAGACCTGCCTTATGATCCAGCAATCCCACTGCTGGGCATACACACTGAGGAAACCAGAAGGGAAAGAGACACGTGTACCCCAATGTTCATAGCAGCACTGTTTATAATAGCCAGGACATGGAAGCAACCTAGATGTCCATCAGCAGATGAATGGATAAGAAAACTGTGGTACATATACACAATGGAGTATTACTCAGCAATTAAAAAGAATACATTTGAATCAGTTCTAATGAGGTGGATGAAACTGGAGCCTATTATACAGAGTGAAGTAGGCCAGAAAGAAAAACACCAATACAGTATACTAACGCATATATATGGAATTTAGAAAGATGGTAACAATAACCCTGTGTACGAGACAGCAAAAGAGACACTGATGTATAGAACAGTCTTATGGACTCTGTGAGAGAGGGAGAGGGTGGGAAGATTTGGGAGAATGGCATTGAAACATGTAAAATATCATGTATGAAACGAGTTGCCAGTCCAGGTTCGAAGCAC
This sequence comes from Bubalus kerabau, assembly GCF_029407905.1. NCBI lineage: Eukaryota > Metazoa > Chordata > Mammalia > Artiodactyla > Bovidae > Bubalus > Bubalus kerabau. The sequence goes on along the minus strand of NC_073624.1, from coordinate 63,030,952 downwards.
GATACTGGATGCTTGGGGCTAGTGCACTGGGACGACCCAGAGGGATGGAATGGGGAGGGAGGAGGGTTCAGGATGGGGAACACATGTATACCTGTGGTGGATTCATTTTGATATTTGGCAAAACTAATACAGTTATGTAAAGTTTAAAAATAAAATAAAATTAAACAACAACAACAACAACAACAACAATTTGGCAGTTCCTTAAAATATTAAACACAGGATTACCATAAGACCAAGCAATTAAAAAATTATTCCACTCCTAAAAAAAAAAAAAAACATTTAAAAATCCAACATCTTCTTTACAGAAGACATATATGCATATTGATTCATCTGACATATCTTTGCCTCAATATTTAGTTTTCATCATCATGCTGAACAGTGTACTGATATTTCATTCCTCTCCAAATGCATTTCACTCCACTTCATAATCTGTGATTATAGTTTGTTACATATATTGCAAAGTTTGAAACAATTTGATTAGATCTTTTAACACAGTTTTAGGCTACTACTTTAAAATCCCCATTATATACTGAATACTTTTCTATGTACTACCCAGAGTGCCAAACAAATTAGTAAACTCTTGTAATGTTTATGCATTCTGTGCCCCGAAGGAAAATATCTAAAGATGATGGAAAATTCTCAGGAGGATGAGATTCTTGAGCACTATTTCCCAATGGACAACAAATTTGTATATTATAAAGTGTTCTCTCTAGGCACTAAATAATTTAATGTATATATAGATATAACTGCTTTTAATGTATTTCCAAAGAATTAAGTATAATTTGTCTAATATATTATTGCCCTTCCACACATTCATGTTTTGAAATCCCAGATACAATGATAAAGATTTTAAAGGAGAAAGAAAAGAGATTATTTTATTTTAATTAGTAATAAATAGTAAGAACATTAGATGGGGAACATAGCTTGTTATAGAAAACAAGATAAATTTGTATCCTAGGCTAAATGGATAATTATTGACAATTCAGGCATGCCCAAAGAAAAGTTGTTCTTTTTTTTTTCCAAATAGTGTCTGTGGTATTGTCTAGTAGAACGCAAATTAATAGTTCTCAATAACTGAGCATTCTCCATTTCTTCACTATAAATAGAATATTCATCTAAGTGTACAGGTAGCTAGCCTTTCTTGCAACTTGTTGTGGTTATTTGACTAAATTCTATTCAGAAGATGTAAATGGAGATACTTTGTGCAACTTTCAGGCATATCCTTTGATAGAAGGGGTTTGTTCTCGTCTTTCTCTCCCCCCACCCCCACTGTTCTAATGCAGTTGGGATGGAAGTATTCTGAGCCATGAGTATTCAAAATCTCAGTAGGAATGGTGAATCAACAAGACAGAACCCAGGTCCCTGAGCCAATCATAGCCTACGTCAGCATAGAAACACAATGACTTAATGAGGAGTTTTTAGCATACCAGCCTGAATATTTAAATGAGATAAAAATAAACAATTTTTAAACCACTGTGATATTTATCTTTCTCATACTCTACCAAATACAGGATATTATGCAAATCTAAGAACAATATGAAGTTTTATTCCACTTAAGAGGCAAACAGGTTAGCCCATCACCACTTCACAAATATTGACAAAAGAACACAGCCTACTGCCACAGAGACGACAATTTTATTATTCACTACATAGGTGAAAGCATGAGCTTCATGTTCTCACGTTTCCCCTTTTCCTCTAAATTCCATGAGAACCCCTAGTGGATGTTGTTTACAATATGTTCCTCTATCAACAATAGCCTTAGAGGAACCCCAAGGTTAGTTAATTCTCAACTTTTTAAAGGGAAAATCTGCCTAAACTTGTCCAATTAGAAGACAATGTCTTTAATTTTCTGAAGGAAATGAAAAATCTGCCAAAGCTGTAAAACATTCTTGAGAAGACAGTCCAGGACAAGACTGACCACAAGAGGTACAGACATATATACAAATAAAGCCGCCCCTCATTTCTAAAGCATTTTGACTTCTGTTGAAATTTCTCCTAAGTACATCTTTCTGGTGAGCTCTCTAATTAAACTGGAGGACTTTTCTCTCACTCCTAAGGTGCAAGTCACAAATATTTCAGAAGAGTCAGCCTAATGCTCAGTCTTCACACAAGAAATAGAAACCCAAGTGTGCATGAGGTTTCTTAGAAATAAAGTGTTTACAATTTTGCTGTAAGAGGCACCCAGATTAAAATCTTATTTTACCAGCATAGCCTTCCACTTGGCTGGTAGGCCTCAGGGTTCCCATCCTGTAACTTGGTTTTAGATGGAATGTTTTAATTCAGTCTGTCCTATTAATTTAATCCAATTTAATCCTAAATCAATCCAATCTGTCCTATTTGTTCATGTCATCAGACATGTGGAATTCTTCACCCTTACTCACAGGCTGAGAGTAGGGGTGGGAAAAGCATCAAGAAATACTTTGCCTTAGGATGGGGGGGGTGCTGCTAGTGACCTCCTTTATTGTGTCTTTTATCTTGATAATCTTTCTGAGTGAGGATTGCAGAACCAACTGTCATGTAAACCTAAGTTGTTTGCAACTGTTCAAGAGATCTTCAGTGGAGTCTTTTTCTTCTGGAGGGAGGCTCCAGGGATAGTTCTTACTGACAAAGATCATAAATGTTTGTCCCAACTCATGTTTGCTAAGGTCTAAGGTATTCAAAAGCAGAGACATTACTTTGCCAAAAAAGGTCTGTCTAGTCAAGGCTATGGTTTTTCCACTAGTCATGTATGGATGTGAGAGTTGGACGGTGAAGAAAGCTGATTACTGAAGAACTGATGCTTTTGAACAATGTGTGTTGGAGAAGACTCTTGAGAGTTCCTTGGACCACAAGGAGATCCATCCAGTCCATTCTGAAGGAGATCAGCCCTGGGATTTCTTTGGAAGGAATGATACTAAAGCTGAAACTCCAGTACTTGGGCCACCTCATGCGAAGAGTTGACTCACTGGAAAAGATTCTGATGTTGGGAGGGATTGGGGGCAGGAGGAGAAGGGGACAGTAGAGGATGAGATGGCTGGATGGCATCACCAACTCACTGGACGTGAGTTTGAGTGAACTACGGTAGTTGATGATGGACAGGGAGGCCTGGTGTGCTGCAATTCATGGGGTCACAGAGTGGCACATGACTGAGCAACTGAACTGAACTGAAGGTATTTTCTCACTAAATGCTAGGTTATTCTGTCCCTGCACTTCCAGAAAAATTGGTGCTCCTTTTCAGTTAGTATAATTTCATCAGTGTTTCCAAATCACCTACTCACACTCAGACTTTTTTCAGAAGAGTCAAGTGACTGAATGACAAGCCCCTGTTAATGAAACTTAACCAGAATTGGAAAAGGTCAGTTTGCATTCCAATCCCAAAGAAAGGCAATGCCAAACAATGCTCAAACTACCACAAAATTACACTGATCTCATACATTAGTAAATTAATGCTCAAAATTCTCCAAGCCAGGCTTCAGCAATATGCGAACTGAACTTCCAGATGTTCAAGCTGGATTTACAAAAGGCAGAGGAACTAGAGATCAAATTACAAACATCCACTGGATCATGGAAAAAGAAAGAGAGTTCCAGAAAAGCATCTACTTCTGCTTTATTGACTATGCCAAAGGTTTTTATTGTGTGGATCACAACAAACTGTGGAAAATTCTGAAACAGATGGGAATACCAGACCACGTGACCTGCCTCTTGAGAAATCTGATGCAGGTCAGGAAGCAACAGGCAGAATTGAACATGCAACAACAGACTGGTTCCAAATAGGGAAAGGAGCATGTCAAGGCTGTATATTGTCACCCTGTTATTCAACTTAAACGCAGAGTACATCATGAGACACACTGGGCTGGATGAAGCACAAGCTGGAATCAAGATTGCAGGAGAAATATCAATAACCTCAGATATGCAGATGACAGCACCCTAATGGCAGAAAGTGAAGAACTAAAGAGCCTCTTGATGAAAGTGAAATATAAGAGTGAAAAAACTGGCTTAAACCTCAACATTCAGAAAACCAAGATCATGGCATCTGGTCCCATCACTTCATGGAAAATAGATGGGGAAACAGTGACAGACTTTATTTTTGGGGACCCCAAAATCACTGCAGATGGTGACTGCAGTCATGAAATTAAAAGACACTTGATTCTTGGAAAAGTTATGACCAACCTAGACAGAATATTAAAAAGCAGAGACATTACTTTGCCAACAAAGTCGGTCCAGTCAAAGTTATGGTTTTTCCAGTAGTCATGTATGGATGTGAGAGTTGGACTATAAAGAAAGCTGAGCACCGAAGAATTGATGTTTTTGAACTGTAGTGTTGGAGAAGACTCTTGAGAGTCCCTTTGACTACAAGGAGGTCCAACTAGTTCATCATAAAGGAAGTCAGTCCTGAATATTCATTGGAAGGACTGATGCTGAAACTGAAACTCCAATACTTTGGCCATCTGATCTGAAGAACTGACTCATTTGAAAAGACCCTGGTGCTGGGAAAGACTGAAGGCAGGAGAAGAAGGGGACGACAAAGGAAGAGATGGTTGGATGGCATTACTGACTCAATGCACATGAGTTTGAGTAAACTCTGGGAGTTGGTGATGGACAGGGAGGTCTGGCGTGCTGTAGTCCATGGGGTTGCAAACAGTCAGACATGACTGAGCCACTGAACTGAACTGAACTGGACCAGAATTAAGTGCAAATCCATAAGGTCCTCCCCTGTGAAGATGTTGCCACCTGGAAGTTGTGCCAACCAGACTTACTAGGGGATGGAGTTAGGGGAAAGTAAAATATCATTCCCAAGAATAATCTAGATGGAATATTGGGTTTTCCAAGTAGATGTGTGTATCTCTTTATCCCTGAACTCCTTATTCTGATGACTACCAAGAAGAAATGAAAGGAGATAACTCCTTTCTGGGAACAGTTGGACTCAGTGACTACATCCTTTAACTAGGTCCCAGGGATCAGGAAGAGATGAGAGAGATGAAATCTGACTTTTACTCATCAGTTTGCCCAATAAATATGGTCAAATTGCAGTTTTTCTGAAGAGCTGAACATTTGACAGAGATTAGTATCTAGAACCAAAATGGTGTAGATGCAACCAACTGATCCCTAACTTGAAATATTTGCAAAATATGTGGAAATGCAGAATAGACAGTTTTTAACAAAGGCATACAGATGGACAACTAACACATGAAAAGATAACTCAAAATTGTAATAATTGGAGAAATGCAAACTAATACTGCAATGAGATATCAATTCACACATTTTAGAGTGACTATTATAAAAAAGGCATCAAATAACAAGTGATGTAGAGAAAGAACAATTGTGAATTATTGGTGGGAATGTAAATGATGTAGCCACTATGGGAAATACTATAAAGTTCACAAAGAAATTAAAAATGGAACTACTATATGATCTAGAAATTCCACTTCTTGGCATTTATCTGAAGAAAATTAACTCTTATTCAAAAAGATATAAGGGCCCCCATGTTAACTATAGCATAATTTGCCACCACCAAGGTATGACCATCATGGATGAATGGATATTAAAAACTTAATGAAGAGATGGTTGTTTCTCCATTGTACCTTCTTCCTTCCTTTGTGCATGCATGCCTGAAGTCTAAGTCACTTCAGTCACATCCAACTCTTTGTGACTCCACAGACTGTAGTCCACCAGGCTCCTCTGTCCATAGAATTCTCCAGGCAAGAATTTTGGAGTGGGTTGTCATGCCCTCCTCCAGGGGCATGCCAGGTTTCCGTGTCCTTCAGTATCTCCCAGAGTTTGCTAAAATTCATGTACATTGAGTTGATGATGCCATCCAACCAACTCATCCTCTGCCACCCCTTTCTCCCTGTGCCCTCAGTCTTTCCCAGTATCAGGGTCTTTTCCAATGCTTGGCATCAAGTGGCCAAAGTATTGGAACTTCAGCTTCAGCATCAGTCCTTCCAAAGAATATTCACGGTTGACTTCCTTTAAGATTGACTGGTTTGATCTTGCTGTCCGAGGGACTCTCAAGAGTCTTCTCCACTACACAGTTTGAAAACATCAGTTCTTTAGTGCTCAGCATTCTTTATGGTCCAACTCTCACATCTGTACATGCTACTGGAAAAACCATAGCTTTGACTAGATGGACCTTTGCCAGCAAAGTGATGTCTCTGCTTTTGAGTACACTGTCTAGGTTTTCATAGCTTTTCTTCAAAGGAACAAGCATCTTTTAATTTTATGGCTGCAGTCACCATCCTCAGTGATTTTGGAGCCCAAGAAAATAAAGTCTCTCATTGTTTCCACTGTTTTCCCCATCTATTTGCCATGAAGTGATGGGACCCAATGACATCATATTAGTGTTTTGAATGTTGACTTTCAAGCCAGCTTTTTCACTCTCTTCTTTCACCTTCATCAAGAGGCTGCTTAGTTCTTCTTCAATTTCTGCCATAAGGGTGATGTTATCTGCATATCTGAGGTTATCGATTTTCTCCTGGCATTCTTGATTCCAGCTTGTGATTCATTCAAGCCCATCATTTGCATGATGAACTCTGCATAATAGTTAAATAAGCAGGGGGACAATATACAGCCTTGATGTACTCCTTTCCCGATTTTGAACCAGTTGGTTGCTCCATGCCCAGTTCTAACTATTGCTTCTTGACCTGCGTACAGGTTTCTCAGGAGGCAGGTAAGGTCATCTGCTATTCCCATCTCTTTTCAGAATTGTCTACAGTTTGTTGTGATCCACCCAGTCAAAGGCTTTAGCATATTCAATGAGGCAGATGTCTTTCTGAAATTCCATTGCTTTTTCTATGATCCAACAGCTGTTGGGAATTTGATCCCTGGTTCCTCTGTCTTTCCTAAATCCAGCCTGTATTATGGAACTTCTCAGTTCACATACTGTTGAAACCTAGCTTGAAGGGTTTTGAGCATTGCATGCTAGGATGTGAAATGAGTGCGATTGGCATTGCCCTTGTTTGGGACTGGAATGAAAACTGATCTATTTTAATAGGGAATCATTGAATCTGGGTACTACAGTCACTTTCACAATATTAATTATTCTAATCCAGCGAGTTGCTTAATCTTTAAATAGGCTACAGATTGTTATTCATCTGTGAGCATGATAATACCTGTCTTATGCTGTTTTCAAGATGCAGGCTAGTACATTTCACAAACCTGGCCATTGTAAATAATTAGTTAATGTTAGCAATAATTTATCTGGTTATTGCAAGGCAGTATTGCCTTAACATCTCTAGATTTTCTTCAATCTGTTTCTAAAAATATACCAGCAGTCTAAGCCTAGTTGAAAATTTGAAACTATCAATGTGTGTAGTTTAAAAAAATGCATTAAATTGGTTCATTCCAAATTTCTATTCAGAATTCAAACTTGGAATCCACTACAGAAAAACTGATTAGGTGATCAAATCCAGGTGGGGTACTAAACTCTGCATAGAATATACACCAAACTGAATCTCTAAATTTCTGAACGGTGGAAAGGAACATGGAAAAATGAAGTCACACTTTGTCTTCCTATATGAGGGAATGTTTAAAGGTAATCAACAGAGTCAACAAATCAAAAGGCAAATGAATATGATCATATATAAGAAATGTATATGTGATCTGAGCATGAGGAGAAAATAGAAGTGAAAGTTAGACTGGGATTTTTAGGCAAGTCACAATGAACATTGTAAGTCATGTAAGATAGTAATATTATGTAGAACACAAACATAGAAGAGGTGTAAAACACACTTCACACTTCTTGATTTATTTTACTTATAAACTCAAGAATGTCACTAATGTTGTTCACTTCATTAAGAAAGCCTCAATATTTTTGATCATGAGCTTAAAAGAATATTTCACTTGTCTGTTTCTCAGTGTATAAATAAAAGGATTCAATATGGAGGCAACAGAAGTACTGAGCAGAGCTATCCCTTTATTTAAAGACACTCTTTGCTTGGCAGAGGGTTTCACATACATGAAGATGCAACTTCCATAAGAAATGGACACAACCACCATGTGAGAAGAACATGTAGAAAAGGCTTTCCTCCTCTTTTGAGAAGAAGATACCTTCAGAATAGCCCTAATGATGTTTGTGTAGGAGAAAATCACTAACGTCAGAGTAACCAGGAGAGTTAAAATGGCTGAGAGAAGCATCATTATTTCTACTTTATCTGTGTCTGTGTAAGAGAGTTGTAATATAGGAGATACATCACAGAAGAAATGATCTACAGTGTTGGCTGCACAGAAATCAAGCTGGAGAACCCACGAGGAGTGGTGGGAAAATTATTATGAAACCAGCCAACCATGAGGCAAAGACCAGTACGTTGCACACTCTGTCACTCATGATGGTTGTGTGATGCAGGGGTTTGCAGATGGCCACGTAGCGGTCATAGGACATGGCAGCCAGAAGAAAAATTTCGGTTACACCCAAGAGAATAGTAAAAAACAGCTGTGCTGCACAATTGTTGTAAGAAATGGTCTTATCACCTGTTGCCATACTGACAAGAAATTTGGGGATGCAGACAGTTGTGAATGAGATTTCTAAAAATGAGAAATTTCGAAGAAAGAAATACATGGGTGTTTTGAGGTGTGAATCTGGCAGGGTAAGGGTGATGATGAAGAGATTCCCAGTGACGCTCATTAAGTAAGTGAAAAAAAGGAGAAGAAAAATAACCACCTGTAATTGTGGATCATTGCTTACTCCAAGAAGAATAAATGTTGTTACTGTTGTGCGGTTTCTCATCGCTGACTTCTATTTAAAAAAAGAAAGAAAGAAGAATCAGAAAGGAATACCAGCCTATAAAAATGTACTCATATAATCTTTATTCAAAATTTCACTGAGTGCAATTCATGAGGTTTTTTTGTTTGTTTCCTCAAGTGTCATAAATTCATGTGTTCCCAAAGGAAAACATAGTCACACTTTGATCCATTTTAAAATCTATTCTTAGGAGTTCCTTTGTTTACTACCTCTGTTGATAATTGAGCTCGTAGCCCTGTCTGAGTTTTTTTAAATGATGCCATTTCTACATGAACACTAAAACTATGACAGAAGTTGGAGGAAAAGACACTGTTTTCTTTCTTAAGAGTAATGTGTGGCACTCACACCAATTCCTTAACTGACTGATCTAAGAACTCTACTGTCATTGTTTTCCATCCTAACCTCGGTTGGGCTGCCTGTTTCAAGTAATATCTCAAAGACTGTTGCTGTTTTAAGTTGAATTGCTCTCTCCCCACTAGTTCTCAGAGGGACTTCCATAGCTTTTATTTTGTATTTAGTTTTCTCTACAGTTGTTTGTCCAACTTTCATTTTGAGAGTCCTTACTTTGGGTAAAAATCAGTAGGTGTTTCCTGGACCCACAGTAAAGCCCATTTCCCCATTTTTCTCAGTGTCTCTAGACAGATAGTATAGAAGCACAAAAGAGAAAATACGTTTTGGGGGAGGGGGGAAGTGATGCAGAACATCAAGTTTCTGTCACAGTATGTCCTTAGTGGCCGAATAAAGATTGAGAGATGGCTAAGGATTCTAGAAACATCTTTGACTAGTCACATTTACATTTTCTTTGATCGAACCTTTAAATTGAATGTATTCTACAGTCAGTTCCCACTCAAAAACTCAATTTCCTTTTAACTGTTTCTTTTGACCCAGCTCAACTTGACATTAAACAGAAAAAATTTCACTTATAATTGCACTGGCTGTTGGCTGTTATAGAAGAATAGCATTTACTGTACTGTTTCTGCCATGAGGAATGAGGAAAGATACATACATAGGTTGCTTCTTTTAAATGGTTTGCTTTGCTGAATGGTTTTTATTTTTTTTAATTATCCTAGTTACCTACAAATTTATAACCTAATCATTCCTCTAGAAGATTTGAAAATGTTTTAAAACTACAAACTGGGTAAATTCTAAACAGTTATACAAATATAAGGTAATTTTGTTACAAATTTTAAATAAATAAATAGCCCAATCTCCTATCTGCAGGTGATAAATGGGTCATTTTTCTTCAAGTTTTCTAAAACCAAACAAGTCAATGTAATTCTAATTGGTTTTATATTTTATCTTTTAAAAAAAGCTGAATATGGTTTATGTTTAATCATAATAAATTTGGGGGCCATTCTTAATAAAAAAAAAGATAATCTCATAAAAATAGAAACAAAGAGAAAAAAATAGTATCTTAACTTGTATTTTCTGTATTTTCAAAGTTTCCAATCTATTTAGTATACATTAAATTATTTACATAACTTTCTTCTTCTTTCATTATTAAAAGAATCATTTATGTTTATATGGATGAAAATACAAAGTGATGGAACTATCTTCTTGGGTCACAGATTCTAAAGCTACACAGAGCCTCCAAAGATCTTCAGAAAGCCATTTACTTAAGAAAGGTTAAATGTCATTATCTTCAATTTACAGGAAGATGATTAATTCTACTCTGCCAAACATCTCTTTTTGTGTTTATTACAGTTTAAGGTAAACTTTATAATTCTGGAAGTCAGATTTCACCTGAAGTGAAATTTTCACCTTTAAAAATTAACATAACTTGACCTAAGTATCCCCAGCCTATATAAAGTGGGAATTACTTTTACCAAACTTCTATACACTTCAGTATTTAAATCCTCATGACCACTTTTAATTCTGCTTTTTCCACTCTACCTGAAGATTAGAATTTACTTTCATCTTACTCACTCTGGCTGTGCTCTTTTTTCTGATATTCACTCAAGCAGATACAAAGCATATCATCCTGCATGGAGTGTGTTATATAGCACACTTTACTAAATATCTGCAGTAATGAGCAAGGTTCTAGAATAAGGTATTTAAAACAATAAAAGATTATCTAGACATGCCTGGTGCATCACTGCTCCATGTGTCTCCCCCTCTTGCCATGTGAGCCACTTCTTTTTTATTCACCTCTAACCTCATTTCTTTCTGGTTCAATACATGACAATTTGAAATTCTATTCTCCATCTTCTTTCTTATTTTTTTATCTTCTTCAAAACCCTTACATCTTACATTCATTACCACAAAAGTGTATCATCAATTCTTTCTAGAGAATGAAAATATTTTCCTTAAGAATAATATGATGTCATATCTGAAACGATTTTATCCACATTATATTTCTGTATTCCAATTGTGGACTTAATATGCAAATATCTCAAATGATTATAAATGAATACAATGCAACTAAAATTTTTGTCTTCCTTCTTTTACCTCCTTTGTTTTCTATCCTCTTCAATGGATCCTTTTTTCTAAATGTGTTTACATTCTAAGTAAAATTTATACTCAGTGAGATTTTAGAAATATAAAGTTAGTCTATTTTAAAGGTGAAATGTATAGGCAAATATCAATAAACTGTGATGAGCTATATAAACTGCCAGAGTATTTTGTCAGAGGTAGATTCATAAATGGTTACTCTATTTTATAGGGGCTTCCCTGGTGGCTCAAATGGTATAGAATCTTCCTGCAATGCAGGAGACCCAGCTTCCATGTCTGGGTCAGGAAGATCTTCTGGAGAAGGAAATGGCTACCCACTCCAGTATCCTTCCTGGGGAATCCCATGTACAGAGGAGCCTGGCAGGCTGCAGTCCATGGAGTCACAAAGAGTCGACACAGCTAAGCGACTAGGCACACACACTAGCCTAACCTTAAATTACAACATTCTAAACAAGTATTCTAAACTCCTTGACAACATTATTTTCTTCCTAATTCCTCAAATAAATTCTTGCTGGGTAAAAGTAAAATAGTGATTGTTTAACTACTATTACAGTTACAGGGAGACATCCCTGGTAGCTCAGCTGGTAAAGAATCGGTCTGCAATGCAGGAGACCTGGGTTCAGTCCCTGGGTTGGGAAGATGCCCTGGAGGAGGGCATGGCAACCCACTCCAGTATTCTTGCCTGGAGAATCCCCACAGACAGAGAAGCCTGGTGGGCTACCGACCAAGGGGTTGCAGAGAGACGGACGCTACTGAGGGACTAAGCACAAGCACACAGTCCCAAGGGCTTCCTTAACTGCTTAGACAATTTACAGGTACAAGATAAGAGATTCTCTTATCATATTAAAATTAGACAGCTCTTGAAAGGCTTAAATTCTATTAAATTCAATACAACTGCTTGATAAATACAAAAATAATTTCCCAAGTTCAGTCCAGTGTCATAATCCACATTACTTACACTGACTCTGTGCACTAAAGGAACACGCATTTATAATTATCTGAGGTAAACAGCATTCATTTAATAAAGAGCATTTCTGAGATTCTGTTTAATGCTGAGAAGAATGTCTATTGAAAGCCAGATTCTAGGAAATGAAAGGTACAGATTTCTTATTACAATAGAACAATTGATGTCTTCAGTGTAAGTTTTAAAAGTCAATTGAATGTTTATTTGTGAAAGAAAAATATTTCTAATTGCATGCCATCCTATTTCAACTGATAAGCAGGGGTTGAATATTTCTTCCAGTTTCATGCAGTAAAGTTATTCTAATTAAAATAAAAACGGACTTTTCCCCCAAACCTTAATGTCTTTAGTAGCAATTCATTCTTAACTTGCTTCTTTTGACACGAGTTCCAGGATAGAGGCAATTTCTAATGTTGCCTATACACCATGTTTTTATATTTTGCTTTAACCCCTACTTTTATTTTGCATTCTTATTCAAACAACATCAGCTTCAGTAATACACACTCAAATGTGTAAATTCAAGGATTCTGTCACAGTAAGAAATTCAGTTTCATTTCTTCTCATTTTTTTAAGATAGGAAATATTCTCCAATTTATGTTTTATTTAACTTGGAGCATATTTGTCAAGATTAGAGCAAAACAAATAGTTTTTTTTCTTTTTTTAAGAAGTTAAGAAAAAAATGAATAAAAGAATATTTCAGGCTCCTTTTATTTTGAAATGGTTTTGTCTTACATGGAAAGCTCAGCTGTTTATTTTGTAGCTTTAAGATTATAGGTATCATCCATTTTTAAGCAGTATGTCATGTGTCTCAAGAGGATTAACTGATTTAAAATATTTTTTTAACTAATACAATTATGTAAAGTTTAAAAATAAAATAAAATTAAAAAAAAATAAAATAAAATGTTAAAATCAAAAAAATAAAATAAAATAAAATAAAATATTTTTTTAAAGAAAAGTTTTCCCTGAGAACATTGCACAAGATGTTAAGTCTATATGAAAAATGACTGAATGGAGAAATTATAATCTATAAGCTCCTTATAGAACAAGACAAAAACACTTTTTTTTTTTTTTTTTTTTTTAAGGCAGCTCTAAGTTGTATGAGAGCTTCCCTGGTGGCTCAGATGGTAAAGAATCTACTTGCAATGCAGAAGACAAGGGTTCAGTCCCTGGGTTGGGAAGATCTCCTGGAGAAAGGAATAGCAACCCACTCCAGTATTCTTGCCTGGAGAAACCCATGGACAGAGGAGCCCTGTGGGCTACAGCCCATGGGGTCACAAAATGTTGGACACAACTGAGGGACTACACTTTCACTTCTCATTTTCATAAGTTGCAAACCATAGGAATTAAAAAAAAAAATACTAAGTTACCCTACATGTCCATGACAAATATACATTAAAAAAAAGAAGAAGAAAAGAAAAGTGAAATGCACCTATCTATTTTTCAGTCCAGCAGGAAACATTTTGTAATTAGAAGACGGTGTCTGCTACAACTGCCACCATTCTAATCCAATAAACCATTACTTTCCACCTAGTCTTAATAGCCTATAGGAGATGTCTAAATAATCTTGCTTCCTTCCCTCATCCAATCCATTTTCTACAGAGAAGATAAAAATATGTTCTCTAAAATTTAATTCATATTATCCCACATTATTGCTAAAATTATGTCCTGAAACATAATTGAATGGCAAGGTACCAGGTACCAGCAAAGAATCCTTGGTATAACTCCTCACTTCCTTCCTGTCCTATCTTCACGTTCTTCCTCTCTTTTCTTTTTATATTTCATTCTCGAGCTCTTTTTCACCTCTCTGCCCACCTCTGCTCTCACTCCATCACCAAACTCGAGAACTCAGATTATCTTAGGTTGGCCAAAAAGTTCATTCAGATTTTTCCTTAACATTTTCATAGAAAAGCCTGAATTAACTTTTTGGGCAACCCAATATATCTCCATAAAAAAGTGAATTTGTGAAGTGACCATTTGTGAGGAGACATTTCTCTTCTCATGGATTTTATGTATAGACTTTTATTGCTTATAATTCTATCAATATTTATTTCTACATGTCATTTCTTCACTTTTTAAATCTGGTTCTCCTACAAAATTCCAGTTGCATTATAGTAGAATCTTGTCTATCACATTTTTCATCCATATAATTTTAGGATCTGGAATAACCTTGGTACTAAGTAGTAACTGAATAAATATATATGATGAATTAAAAATGGAATTATCTTGATAGGAGAGTTGATGAAGTTTATTCAAAAATGTTGATGAAGATAGAACAGAACAAAAAATAAGGCAAATTCACTACATATGACCAAGCATAGCAACAGGAAGTCTGGGCAGTAAGAATGGAGAGAATTTAGAGGAGATGGCACAGGGAATTCTACTCAATACTCTGTAATGACCTATGCTTCAAAAAAAAAAAAAAATTAAGTTCACATGGTACAACCAAGTGTTTGCATGCTGCAACAAAAATCAAAGATCCCACGTGCCATCACTAAGACTTGGTTCAGGATGGGGAACACATGTATACCTCTGGCGGATTCATTTTGATATTTGGCAAAACCAATACAATTATGTAAAATTTAAACATAAAATAAAATTAAAAAAAATAAAAATATGTAAAAAGTGGTTTAATTATTGTGTTATTTTTTAAACCTGAAATACCACTGTAATAAAATTGCTTTTTTAAAAAAATTAAAGATATATATATGCAAAGTTCAAAAAGTGAAAAATTCTGGAACTCTGCCAATGAAAATTAGTAGCCTCCTGCTTCATCCCTCACCTGTCATTAACTCTTATTCTCTGGAGACTTCCAGTATTAGCTTTTGTTCCCCTTGATATTTATTACTATTTCTTAAATGACATTTTCAGTTTAGGCTATTGGATTTCTAGTATGAAAAATTAGTTATTTATTTTCTTATATCCTTACTCCTCCCCTAGGTTGGGAACATGCCCTGGAGAAGGAAATGGAAACTCACTCCAGTATTCTTGGCTTCCCCAATGGCTCAGTGTGTAAAATAATGTACTTGCAATGCAGGAGACAGAGGAGACTTCCCAGTATTCTTGCCTGGGTAATCCCATAGACAGAGGAGCCTGGCAGGCTACAGCCCATGGGGTTGCAAAGAGTCTGAGACAATGTAGAGACTAAATCACCACCACAAAAATAATTTCTATTAATATTTCTCATTTTTATTATATTGTTCATACTTTTATAATGATCATCAGTTTTATCTTAATTTACACTATTTTGACAATGAAATTATTTTTCAAGCTGAGCAACATCTTTGTCTACATGCCTTTTCTCTATTTAACAATATTTTGTATCCACAGGGATCAATTTCCATTAAAATAATTGCATAAGTATTCACATATTTTTCCGTATTCCCAACTCAGTCTAGAATCCAGAAGTGCGACTATATCCTCAAAAATAATAAATACATTAGGCAATCTTCCATCTTCATTTTCCCTTTCCTCAGCATCATCTGTTCTGGGACACTTTTTGCTCCCAGCCATGTCAGCATGGATTGTTTCTAGGTTCGATGTACAACTCTTGTATAGAAATGCCTGTTCCCCATATACATGAAGAGTACTTTTACCTTTCTCCTCCTTCCAAGTGTAGTTACATGTTTGGGGGATATTTGAACTTCCTAATATTAGAGTGCCATTCTTTAAGGCAGCAATAACAAAATTCTGAGAGCAAAATTCATAAATATGGAAGTAGAAACATATATGGATGTTATTTAGAATAAGGAAAATCACAGCAAGCCACACATTAATTAAGCTATTAAAATCATAAAATGCAGAAGTGAGAATAAGGTCTGTTCTACTTTACTTGAACTTAGTAAACAAGGTCCCACACAGTGAACATGGGGTTGCCACCATCAGGACCAATGCAAACCCAGAGACGGGGCTGAACAAGGGAAAATAAAAATGCTGCAAACCTCTCCTATGGTTTTCAGTTGATTTTTCTTTATTCAACACTCGCTTGGTTGTTGGAAACATTTGCTTGTGTCCAAAGTTCCAGAATAATTGATTCTGAAATTTTGGCTCGATATGTCTGTATTTCTGTGATGTTACATCCAGTAGAAAAATCTGAATGAAATGTTTGGCCAACCCAGTACTACAGGAAAAACTGGATACCCAAATACCATCAAAATAATTATGATCTGTGCTCAAATTATCAAAAGATTAATTTAGTAATCCAGTTCCCAGGAGCCAAGTACAAGCTGATAGCACATTTTGCTGTACATATTGATCAGGCAAGGAAAGAGCCTGAATCACAACAAAGTAGTCATAGAACATAGGAATATAAAATGTGGAAGATCCCCAAAAGTGGGGAAATTAATTAGCTACACTCTGTTTCCACTGTTTCCCTATCTATTTCCCATGAAGTGATGGGAGCGGATGCCATGATCTTCGTTTTCTGAATGTTGAACTTTAAGCCAGCTTTTTCACTCCGCACTTTCACTTTCATCAACAGGCTTTTAGTTCCTCTACACTTTCTGCCATAAGGGTGGTGTCATCTACATATCTGAGGTTATTGATATTTCTCCCAGCAGTCTTGATTCCAGCTTGTGTTTCTTCCAGTTCAGATTTTCTCATGATGTAATCTGCACATAAGTTAAATAAGCAGGGTGACAATATACAGCCTTGACGTACTCCTTTTCCTATTTGGAACCAGTCTGTTGTTCCATGTCCAGTTCTAACTGTTGCTTCCTGACCTGCATACAGATTTCTCAAGAGGCAGGTCAGGTCGTCTGGTATTCCCATCTCTTGAAGAATTTCCCATAGTTTATTGTGATCCACACAGTCAAAGGCTTTGGCATAGTCAATAAAGCAGAAATAGATGTTTTTCTGGAACTCTCTTGCTTTTTCCATGATCCAGCAGATGTTGCCAATTTCATCTCTGGTTCCTCTGCCTTTTCGAAAACCAGCTTGTACATAGGAAGTTCATGGTTCACATATTGCTGAAGCCTGGCTTGGAGAATTTTGAGCATTACTTTACTAGCATGTGAAATGAGTGCAATTGTGCGGTAGTTTGAGCATTCTTTGGCATTGCCTTTCTTTGCGATTGGAATGAAAACTGCCCTTTTCCAGTCCTGTGGCCACTGCTGAGTTTTCCAAATTTGCTGGCATATTGAGTGCAGCACTTTCACAGCATCATCTTTCAGGATTTGAAATAGCTCCACTGGAATTCCATCACCTCCACTAGCTTTGTTCATCAGACTTTTTATTTTGGGGGGCTCCAAAATCACTGCAGATGGTGACTGCAGCCATGAAATTAAAAGATGCTTACTCTTTGAAAGGAAAGTTATGACCAACCTAGATAGCATATTCAAAAACAGAGGCATTACTTTTCCAACAAAGGTCCATCTAGTCAAGGCTATGGTTCTTTCTGTGGTCATGTATGGATGTGAGAGTTGGACTGTGAAGAAGGCTGAGCACTGAAGAATCGACGCTTTTGAACTGTGGTGTTAGAGAAGACTCTTGAGAGTCCCTTGGACTGCAAGGAGATCCAACCAGTCCATTCTGAAGGAGATCAGCCCTGGGTGTTCTTTGGAAGAAATGATGCTAAAGCTGAAGCTCCAGTACTTTGTCCACCTCATGCGAAGAGTTGACTCATTGGAAAAGACTCTGATGCTGGGAGGGATTGGGGGCAGGAGGAGAAGGGGATGACTTAGGATGAGATGGCTGGATGGCATCACTGACTCGATGGACCTGAGTCTGAGTGAACTGTGGGAGTGGGTGATGGACAGGGAGGCCTGGCGTGCTGCGATTCATGGGGTTACAAAGAGTCGGACATGACTGAGCAACTGAACTGAACTGAGGAAATTGTTTAGTCTTTCATCACAGTAGTTAACTGTAGTAGTAGTTAACTGTGTTGAAAGACTAAACAATTTCCTAGAGTTTAGCTAATTAATTTTTCCCACTTTTGGGGATCTTCCAAATTGTATGGCAAAACCAATACTGTATCGTAAAGTAAAAAAATAATAATAATAATAAAAGGAAAAAATAAATAAATACTAAAAAACTTTAGGAATATATATTTCAAAAAGAGAAATTTTGGATGAAAAATTACATTAAAATTTTAGGTAGGGATTCAACATTGTAAAAAGGATAAATTCTTGATTTATCTCAAGAATTATTCTCAATCACCTATTTGTGAAACAGAAACAGGAAAATAACAATTTTCAGTAAAGTTTAAGCTATCAGTCCAAGTCAAATGAACTCTATTTCCATGATGGATTCTTATTTCCCTTTTGTGAATCTTAACAAAACTACACAATAAAGATAATTAAAATGGCAATAGAAGTGTTTTTTTTTTTTTTTTTTTTTTCAGGTTGACAACCAAAGAAAGGCATATTTGCAGAATCTTAGCTATGAGGAAGTATTTTTCCCTGCATAAAATGTCACATAAGAGCTGAAGTCATATAACAGACAGACCTAGAGATCGCTATATTCTAACAGATATTCCGCTCTTTAAGAACTTGTATAGCTCTAGTTGCCAATACATAAATTACCTTATTGTTTACAATTTGATTCCTTACTCTATGAATATTTTAAAGAGTTATTTTAAAGAACATGTTAGTCACTTATAGTGATATCTAAGAAAAAATTACAGAAGCACATTTGAAATAGTAAAGTCAAATATAATCTATGGTCCAAAGAGCTCCTCTCAATAATAGACTTTTAAGTCCATGTTATTTCTACACATGGAATAATGTGATTTCTACACATATTTCTACACAAAGTTATTTATATTTTTCATGGGCTTCCCTGGTGGCTTAGTTGGTAAAGAATTTGCCTGCAATGCGGGAAACCTGGGTTCGATCCCTGGGTTGGGAAGATCCCCTGGAGAAGGGAAGGGCTACTCACTCCAGTATTCTGGCCTGGAGAATTCCATGGACTGCATAGTCCATGGGGTCACAAAGAGTCGGAAACGACTAAGCGAATTTCACTTCACTTCATACTTTTCACATTTTATTTTTCCATCAGTATCTGAATTTAACTTACAGCACTTATAACCGCCAAACAGTGTTCATTTATTTAACACAGAAAATCTCATTTATTATTTTTAATAAGTATCTTATTTTTTGCTAAATGTATTAACCTGCAGATATATTTATTATATTGTTTTATCTTTAGTCCAAGTAATGAGTTTATGCTTTCAAAATCTGTATCATATAAAAGGACAGAACTTTAAGAAAGCTGAGTGAAACAGAAATCAAAAATGCTTTCCTTTATCATCTTCCTTATGATACATGGGAAAATATGTGTACTATTTATAATTTGTAATTCCTTCAACTCATTTATTGTTGTACAAACCATAGGAAGTAGGCTTGTATATCCAAGTGATTTTCGAAACCTGAGTTAGGTATTTTTTGTCATTAATATGTTGGTCATTTCCCCAAGAGGCAGCAGTCTTCTATAACTTCTTATGGCCCTTATTGTATTATTTTTGGAAATATCTAAATTTCCTTTAACTCTTTAGTTCTACTGTTTTTGTACACTTGAGTATTTTGCCACTTATAAACTGGTTAGATTTATTCACACAGACATTTCTCAAATGTTTTAACTGAGAAATCCTGGAAGTTAAAATGGTTGAAAACTGTTGAGTTATCAATTTTACTAGACATAATACTTTCCAGTCCATTCTACAGGAGATCAGCCCTCGGTGTTCTTTGGAAGGAATGATGCTAAAGCAGAAACTCCAGTACTCTGGCCACCTCATGCGAAGAGTTGACTCACAGGAAAAGACTCTGATGCTGGGACGGATTGGGGGAAGGAGGAAAAGGGGACGACAGAGGATGAGATGGCTGGATGGCATCACCGACTCTATGGACGTGAGTTTGAGTGAACTCCGGGAGTTGGTGATGGACAGGGAAGCCTGGAGTGCTGCGATTCATGGGGTCGCAAATAGTCGGACTCGACCAAGCAACTGAACTGAACTGAACTGAATACTTTCATATTATTTTTAACAGCTTGATTTTCTATTACAGATACTCTATATCCAGTATTTCTATGTTGTACTTGTTTAGTCTCTAAGTCGTGTCCAACTCTTTGCGATCCCATGTAGTGGTAGCCCGCCAAGCTTCTCAGTCCATGGGATTTACCAGGCAAGAATACTGGAGTGGATTTCCATTTCCTTCTCCTGGGGATCTTCCCAACCCAGGGTTCAAATCCACATCTCCTGCTTAGCAAGTGGATTCTTTTACCACTGGGCCACCTGGGAAGCTGGTACTTATTTAACTATGTTCTCTAAGGTCTGAATTTAAGCATCTGTGGAAAGTAATTTTAGTAATATTTTCCCACTTTTCTTGGTCCACCTCCATGTATTATATTTCTCCTCTTACTAATCACTGGGCCTGCCTGGTGGCTCAGTCAGTCCAGTATTCTGGCCTCGAGAATTCCATCAAGTATGGTCCATGGGGTCGCAAAGAGTCAGATATTACTCAGCAACTTTCACTAATCACTACTTCTAATCTTTATTATTAGTAATCACTTACTAATCATTACATAATTTAGTACTCCTCTAAAGGAGTACTGAAAACTAAAATATTTCTAAATTTGTTTTCATGATTCTATTTTTTCCATCATCAACACCTTTTATTTTATTTTTTAAACTAATTTATTTATTGAAATTGGAGGCTAATTACTTTACAATATTGTGGTGGGTTTTCCCATACATTAACATGTATGATTCTATTTTTTAGCTCTGTCCCCTTCAAAATGATCTTATCTTATACTTACTGAACTATCTTTTTGCTCTTATGTGAAATTCTAACTGTTATACTATATTGTTATTTCTAGAATTATATATAAAACCCCTACCAGTGCCTTTACTGAGTTCTCAACAAAACAGAGGTCTTATTTTAATATCATGTTTGCTGTCCAGCAGAAAAGCTGAACGCATTTCAAAGTAAAGCATTTCAGTACTTCAGGTAGAAGCTCAGCTGACCCTGTATTGAAGAAACTGGGTTACTTGTTCAAGAACATTTTTTTTAAAGCACTATTAAACTATCTGGAGATTCAAATTCAGACGCCATCAGTTGTGGGTCTATTAGATATAAAGAAATGAGATATGATACAGACTAAGCAAAATGGCAGAGAAGAAAGATAACATAACTAATCTTCCTGGGAGTGGGCAGAATAGGAATGAGGAAGTTGTATTTTAGAAGTGCCAGACCCTGAATTGTGGAGCATCTGTGCAATATAAGTAGTAAATGACAGACATTTAAAAATATATAAGTGAAACATTTCAGAATAGCTCCATGATAAGTTACTGGTTTAACCTGGATAGTATTTTTTAAGCAAATTCTTCCTGACTCACACATAACAGAATCAAAACTAAAAAGAACACTGAGAGAGCCTTAGGTTTTACTTGTATAAGATTGTCCCAATATGTTACATGTTTTTTTCATATTCTGTGCTCTTAAAATTTCTAAATGTTAAATAGTGTTCCAAGATCATTAGCTATATATTCTCAAAATGAAATAATGATGAAGTAAAATGATAACCAATTTTTAAAATGTTATTCCTGAAATCATATTCCTGACACATATCTTTTCAGATATAGTCCATTAACTGGTTGTACCAAAACCTGTAAAATTGTCCTGTCACATATACTATACGTATTTTTCTAGTTGGCTATATATTTTACTGGTCTGTAATAAGACAGCATTTTTCAAACATATTTTATTCAAATCAAAAAAATTTATTCAAAATCAAAATACTAAAAGGAAATGAAAAAGATATTATAGTCAAATGCACAAACATTTCTAGAAAAAAATCATGAAAATGATGTGTACCTTGGAAAACCCTTTTTATTCTATTTAATATCTTCAAACTTTGGTCATGACACACAAATTGATTTGAGTTCCCCAAATTCCACTCACTTTATGACTAAGAATTCAAAATTCCTTAAAAAAAAAACCATTATTCTGTCATCTTGATTTCCCTGAGAGAAGATATAGCTATGTAACTATACATTGACACTTATGATCATCTGAAAATAATACATTGACTAGCATTGTTTTCTTTATTTAACAGTTATTTACACGCACCTTTCAATAAGTTTCAGAAGTATCCCAAGTTACTGAAAGGTATCATTTTATATATGGAGACACCAAATATGTTTTATTATTATGTTTTATTAATATTTTATTATTTAATATTATTATTTATATTTATTTATATATTGTTATAGTATTAATGTGTTATATTCATTATGTTTTATTATTAACTTTTAAAATAGGCTAGTAAAATAATACATTTTCATCTACAATTTAAATACTTGTAAATGCTACCAATTCTCAAATACAAACTAAGCAACTAGTTTCTATGAAAATTATTTTAAAATAACAAAAAATAAAAAAAAAATCTATAGTTTGACCATCAACACTACGGGTTAATCTTTGCAACAATTTTCTTTCATTAAATTAAATGGACTATGTACAAATATGTTGTTAGTATTACAAAGGAATATAAAGAAATATTAGCTTAAGTAGGTTATAACTAAGTACAAATAAAGGATAGCAAAAACATTTACATTGCATGCTATATTAAATATAATTTAAATAAAAAGTATTGTATTCTTGACTAAATAAAATTCATAGACAAATAGATGGTTTGAAAACTTAGGTATACCTCTTCCAGCTTATAAAAGAAAAGAAAGTGATTTTTTAAAAAAATATCTATTGAAGAACATAGGAAAAAGCTGTGTTGTAACAAAGATTTTTGAAAAAATAAAGCTTGAAAGGTACAAAGATGAATGGAAATAAAAGAAAATATGTATCAGAAGCTATAATTGGATACAATGTTATTACTATAGACCCCACTCTTTATTTCATTTATATAAAGTGAAATATAATATTAATTTGTATGAGAAAGAAACAACCCTGCCTATCATATTCATGAAGCCCATTTTCACTTCGTTCTGTAAGCTGTAGATGAAAGGATTCAAAAGTGGGACAACAAAGGTATTGAGCACTGCAATTCCCTTGGAAAAAGATATTCTTTCTTGGACTGAAGGTTTTACATATATGAAGATGCAGCTGCCATAGGAAAGAGATATCACAATCATGTGAGGAGAACATGTTGTAAAAGCTTTTTCCCTCCGGTTCGATGAAGGGATTTTTAGACTTGCTCTTGCAATGTAGGTATATGATATTATCACCATTACTAATGTGACCACAAGAGTCATTGCAGCAGAAATGAATCCCACTGTCTCAATTATATGTGTGTCTGAGCAGGAGATCTGCGTGAGGGCAGTTGTGTCACAGTAGAAATGCTCAACAACATTGGAGGCACGAAAATAGTTTTAGATCCAAGAGGAAAGGCACAAAGGTGGTAAAGCAGCCAGCAATCCAACAACAGAAGACAAGCTGAATGCAGATTTTACTGTTTATGATGGTTGTGTAATGCAGGGGCTTACAGATGGCAACATAGTGGCCATAGAACATAGCTGCTAGCAAGTAAAACTCAGAAACTCCAGGAAGGAAGACAAAGAATACTTGAGAAACACATCTACTATAGGAAATGTTTTTGTCCCCAGTTGCCATCATAACTCGCAAATTAGGGATGCATGCAGTAGTATAGGAAATTTCTAAGAAGGAAAAATTCCGAAGGAAAAAATACATGGGTATCTTGAGGTGAGGATCCATTAGGATGAGTATGATGATGATCATGTTGCCAGTGATGCTCAGCAAGTAGGGGATAAGTCGAAAGATAAATAATATGACTTTCAATCATGGGTCATCAGTCAAACCTGCTAGAATAAACAGTCACTCTTGTATAATTTTCCATTAATATCCTCTACTTTTCCAGTTCTATGTAGGAAAAAAAGAAAATGGTTTAAGTGAAAAAAATAATATTGGTAACTAATGTTCAAAGAAAATTTAGCACAATTATGTTTCAGATAGAGTAACACAATTCACATTTGTGTTTTAAAAATGGTTATGCCAGGAGGAGCGGTAGTTTGCATTTCCAGTATATATAACAGATGATTCAATCTTAGTTCACAATTCTAAAATAGCCTAGATGATGGAAATAAATGTTGATTGATAATACGTGAATAAGTTGAAGGGAACTTAAATGAACATTTTAAGCATACAAAAATGCTTTTTCCTCTGTTGATTTTATTGCAAGGGTTGGGATGAATGCCCGTACCTGTTTAATTGAACGCTTTGCATTATTAAAGCAAAATGATACCTGTCATTACATGTATATCAGCCCTTCTTATGCATTTAACATACACACACACATGCACACATTCACACACACTGTCCTAGCCACCATCAATGAACAGGAATAACATATCTATACCATTTTACTAATTAATCAAGTCAAATGCCTGATACTCATTTGCTTTACCTGCATGGCTAATGGAATCCAATTTCTCATAAGTCAATATGATAAATTGGGAATGTACTTATTTGCTGCACTTATTGTCATGTACTTTCTCTATTTCTGTTACCATTCTCAAAATTCCCCTTTTGGAATCCTGAAACAAAATTAGCAGAAATAGTATGAAATTTTCAATATATGTTATAAGAAATTAATGTTTTCTTCTGCGTTACAAATCTGAGAGTACATGTAAGAAAAAGTAAAAATAAGAATTCAGGATATAGGATCAGATAGAAATATGCAAATATGTGTTCAGGAAACTGTAGAAGGCTTAAGAAGTAGAAAAAAGAGAAAGGAAAAGCAAAGCATTATGCAAAAGTAGAACATTAAGAAGGGTTTTTAGAGATAGAGTTAAACTAAGGAAAAATTTGAAAGAGGACTGAAAATATGCAAGTAATTTTCAAATTAAAATACATATATTAGTAAGTGAAAATTATTAACTTAATAAAAATTAGGAAATAAAATTATAAGGAGAAAATTTTGACCATTTGAATTTTTTCTCCATCTGCTCTTATTATCTACACTTACCACTTTATTCTTTTGTCATAGAGATAAAAATAAGAACAAATTTGAGTTCAGCATAGCCTGAGAGATGAGTCACCAGTTAGTACATTTCAAACACATACTGAACCTTAGACTTACTGACAAAGTTTAGGAGGCATATGTTTCCTTATTATAAGGATATTCAAACATATGAGTAACATGTAATTCCAGAAATATTAACTATAGAGATCTATTCTCATCACTGGACAATCCTATTGTTCAGGTTTGCACAGATAAAAATTTGACGGTCAAGATCAAGTTGAAAGAGTTATATTTTTCAAAACTCTCCTCTTAAAAGTACATTTTGTACAAATAATTTTATAGCAGATATACTGCATTTTTTAGAAAGATGGTAACAATAACCCTGTGTATGAGACAGCAAAAGAGACACTGATGTATAGAACAGTCTTATGGACTCTGAGAGAGAGGGAGAGGGTGGGAAGATTTGGGAGAATGGCATTGAAACATGTAAAATATCATGTATGAAACGAGTTGCCAGTCCAGGTTCGATGCACGATACTGGATGCTTGGGGCTGGTGCACTGGGACGACCCAGAGGGATGGAATGGGGAGGGAGGAGGGAGGAGGGTTCAGGATGGGGAACACATGTAAACCTGTGGCGGATTCATTTTGATATTTGGCAAAACTAATACAATTATGTAAAGTTTAAAAACAAAATAAAATTAAAAAAAAAAAGGAAACTTACAAAAAAAAAAAAAAGATTAATGACATCTCTAAGGAACTGTTACTTCCTTGGTATCTTCAACAGGAAGCATATAAAGTGATTAAGGTTTTGTGAGACGTACTAGATAAAACAATGCTTACTGCATTGAAAATATCGAGATTATTATTTCCAACTTCTAAAATACACATTATTATTATTATTTTTTTAATTTTATTTTATTTTTAAACTTTACATAATTGTATTAGTTTTGCCAGATAGCAAAATGAATCCGCCACAGGTATACATGTGTTATTAAAGAAGTGTACATATATTTATATATATTACACACATATATGTGTGTGTGAAGTCGCTAATTCATGTCTTGACTCTTTGCAATCCCGTGGACTATAACCTGCCAGGCTCCTCTGTCCATGGGATTCTCCAGGCAAGAATACTGGAGTGGGTTGCCATTTCCTTCTCTAGGGAATCTTCCCAAACCAGGGATCAAACCCGGGTCTCCTGCATTGCAGGCAGACGCTTAATCCTCTGAGACACCAGGGAAGCCATCAGTCAGTTCGGTTCAGTCGCTCAGTTGTGTCCAACTCTTTCCCTTCATATAGGGAAGCCATATATGTATGTATATACATATATATATATATATATATATGCACAAAAGGACAAATAAAAGTAATTCCAAAACAACTGGAGAAGTTTTCTTAGAATTCTAAGAAAAAAAAAATGAAATCTGCTGTCATAATCATCTTAACATTGTAGACAAATTCAAAAAGAAGTGACTGTTCATATTCCTAGACAATCTTTCAGTTCAGTTCAGTTCAGTTCAGTTGCTCAGTCGTGTCCAACTCTTTGCGACCCCATGAATTGAAGCACGCCAGGCATCCCTGTCTATCACCAACTCCCGGAGTTCACCCAAACCCATGTCCATCGAGTTGGTGATGCCATCCAGCCATCTCATTCTCTGTCGTCCCCTTCTCCTCCTGCCCCCAGACCCTCCCAGCATCAGAGTCTTTTCCAATGGGTCAACTCTTCGCATGAGGTAGCCAAAGTATTGGAGTTTTAGCCTCAGCATCAGTCCTTCCAAAGAACACCCAGGACTGATCTCCTTTAGAATGGACTGGTTGGATCCCCTTGCAGTCCAAGGGACTCTCAAGAGTCTTCTCCAACACCACAGTTCAAAAGCATCAATTCTTCAGCGCTCAGCTTTCTTCACAGTCCAACTCTCACATCCATACATGGCAACTGGAAAAACCATAGCCTTGACTAGATGGACCTTTGTTGGCAAAGTAATGTCTCTGCTTTTCAATATGCTGTCTAGATTAGTCATAACTTTCCTTCAAAGGGATAAGTGTCTTTTAATTTCATGGCTGCAGTCACCATCTGCAGTGATTTTGGAGCCCCCAAAATACGGTCTGTCACTGTTTCCCCATCTATTTGCCATAAAGTGATGGGACCAGATGCCATGATCTTTGTTTTCTGAATGTTGAGTTTTAAGCCAACATTTTCTCTCTCCTCTTTCACTTTCATCAAGAGGCTCTTTAGTTTTTTGCTTTCTGCCATAAGGGTGGTGTCATCTGCATATCTGAGGTTATTGATATTTCTCCCGGCAATCTTGATTCCAGCTTGTGCTTCTTCCAGCCCAGTGTTTCTCATGATGTACTCTGCATATAAGTTAAATAAGCAGGGTGACAATATATAGCCTTGATGTACTCCTTTCCCTATTTGGAACCAGTCTGTTGTTCCATGTCCAGTTCTAACTGTTGCTTCCTAACCTGCATATAGGTTTCTGTAGAGGCAGTTCAGGTGGTCTGGTTCCCATCTCTGTAAGAACTGTCCACAGTTTGTGGAAAATAAAGTACCAATGTTAATTTTCCAGACATAGCTTCCACTTCATGTCATATATGACCTCAGTTTCTTTTCTCCAAATAGGTTTTGTGATGTTTTTTATTGGATTTGAGATTGATCTTTAATAACTAAGCAGTCTCTACCTTTCTTATGTGGAATGAATATTTTTCCATGTATATAGTTAGCCTTCTTGCAACTTATTGTGGCCATGTAACTAAATTCTGTCCAAAGGATATATTAAAAGAAGAGATCTTATTCAGTTCCATGGATTATCTTCTGATATAAGAGGTTATTCCTCCTCTTCCTCTTTACTTCCTCTCACTACTGAAATACAGATATAATGGTGAGTCATTTGCAGTCATTATCATGAGAAAGTATACAAGGAATGGTGAATACACAAGATAGAACACATCCAGGATTCTGATACAGTTGTAGGTCATACCAGCATAAAAACACAATGATTTTAAGGAAGAGTTTCACATACCAAGCCAGATTAAAATAATTATTTGTTCAAAGAGCTCTGATATTTGTTGATTACTGTCCAAACACCAATTAAGTTACAAATTTCTTAGTTATTTAAAGCAATATTAACTATTTACAGATTGTGTTTTAAATATGGTTAGATCATCTTGGGTCTCTCTATTGGTGTCGTTTCCATTATTTTTGGTCATTTGATCTCCCTCTGGTATACCTGCAAATTTTTTAATCTATACTCAAAACAATCTGCAAATGTTAAAGGCTCTGGATGACATGTTATGCCTACAAAAAGAATTTATTATATCACAGCACACAGGTAAAGTCTGATGACCTTGATCAAAACAAATAGTAAGATTATTCAAATCTGTTTTTCATCACTTTTGAGAAATAATGAATTCATTATATTTATTCTTAGGGTATAAAATTTCAGCACTCTGAACTAAAAGCCTACATTTTTACCCATGCTCTTGAATCTTCATAAACTGTAACTGTCAAAATTTTGCCTTCAGTGACTAGTAGACAGAAATAATTTCTTCTCAGAGGTTTAATCTGTTAGCTGTTGTTTTATGCATGCAGACTCAGGTTTCTGTTGTGTTAGTCGCTCAGTCATGTCTGACTCTTTGTGACCCCACGGTCCATACAACCCACCAGGCTCTTCTGTCCATAGGATTTTCCAGCCAAGGATTCTGGAGTGGGTTGCCATTTCCTTCTAAAGGGGACCCAGGGATCAAACTTGGGTCTCATGCATTGCAGGCGGATGCTTTACCGTCGAGCTACTAGGGAAGCCCTCAGGTTTCCATTACTTAAGGATTAAAACTGATCAAATGTGTTCAGGGAAAAACACTGAAAAATTTCAGGCTTGTTAGTCATCAGTTGCTTTTTCACAAATTCACGATACTACTGTCAAAATTAAAACATATATCAAAAACACAAGCATTGGCACACTGCTATTAATTAAAATCCTGAATGCATTTGTATTTCATTATTTTTCCTAGGACAAGAGAAGTTTGAAAAGCTGCCATGGGCTGAGAAGTACATAGTGATACAGAGATAACATTTATTAGGCAGAACAACTATATACACTCCTTTTGACCATGAGTGTAGAAAATCCAGCCTGAAATTTCAAGGGAATCTAGCTTTTGCTAAGGGTGGTTACAGGAAATCAAGACAAGTGATTGGTATTTATCTTCCCCAACTATTTTCTGATTTTCTTTATATTATTTTCATAGTCATTAAACATACTATATTTAGTGGCTTCCAAAGACTCAGGTTTATTTTTTCATAGCTCTAACTGTAACAGAAAAAAATATTTTCTCAAACATTTAGAAAACTTTATTGAGTTTTACTGAACTGATTTTGGCCTCATGCCAAACTATGATTTATGGATGATTTTCTACCTGAATAAAGAAA
Organism: Bubalus kerabau; assembly: GCF_029407905.1. Lineage (NCBI taxonomy): Eukaryota > Metazoa > Chordata > Mammalia > Artiodactyla > Bovidae > Bubalus > Bubalus kerabau. The sequence goes on along the minus strand of NC_073624.1, from coordinate 63,001,469 downwards.
TAAATAAAATGATTGGGGTAGAGCTAAAAATGTATGTGTGTGTGAGAGAGAGAAAAAGAGAGAGAGATTGTGAGATTAGCCTGTCAGACAGTTTATCTGACAAACTGTCTATATCATTCAAGACAATTCAAGTTGATAATACGCCATATGGTAAATGTATAAGGAGCATCCTCCAAGTATTAATATATACTTGCCCTGCGATGTTACAGAGCTTTCCAGCTTTTTAAATGGATTGGCACATATATTAATGACAACCTACTACTTGCAAAATATAATACCAGTCTGATATAACCTGGTACTGCATTAGGTTACTAAAAGTGTCTTTTTGTTTCTGAGTGTCTGAGAGCCTGAAAGACTCCTTTTTGCACCTCCAAACTCAATCACTAAAAAGTACTTATCACTATCTTGGCATGTCTGTAAACCACTCTTGGTCACAAACTTACTGGGAAATGTTGAAACTGAATAGAACAAGCCTATGGAATCAAACAAAAATGAATTTGAGTTCTGTCTCTCTTTTTTTTCATCTTCTTATTTTTTATTTATTTTATTTTTAATATAAATTTATTTATTTTAATTGGATGTTAATTACTTTAAAATATTGTACTGGTTTTGCCATATGTCAACATGAATCTGCCACAGGTATACACGTATTCCCCATCCTGAACCCCTCTCCCTCCTCCATCTCCGTTTCATCCCTCTGGGTCATCTCAGTGTACCAGCCCCAAGCACCCAGTATCATGCATCTAACCTGGACTGGCAATTCGTTTCATATATGATATTATACATGTTTCAATGCCATTCTCCCAAATCATCCCACCCTCTCCCTCTCCCACAGAGTCCAAAAGACTGTTCTATACATCTGTGTCTCTTTTGCTGTCTTGCATATGGAGGTTTATCATTGCCATCATTCTAAATTCCATATATATGCATTAGTATACTGTATTGGTGTTTTTCTTTATGGATTACTTCACTCTGTATAATAGGCTCGAGTTTCATTCACCTCATTAGAACTGATTCAAATGTATTCTTATTAATGACTGAGTAATACTCCATTGTATATATGTACCACAGCTTTCTTATCCATTCATCTGCTGATGGACATCTAGGTTGCTTCCATGTCCTGGCTATTATAAACAGTGCTGCGATGAACATTGGGGTACACGTGTCTCTTTCAATTCTGGTTTCCTCAGTGTGTATGCCCAGCAGTGGGATTGCTGGGTCATAAGGCAGTTCTATTTCCAGTTTTTTTAAGGAACCTCCACACTGTTCTCCATAGTGGCTGTACTAGTTTACATTCCCACCAACAGTGTAAGAGGGTTCCCTTTTCTCCACACCCTCTCCAGCATTTATTACTTGTAGATTTTTGGATCACAGCCATTCTGACTGGCATGAAATGGTACTTCATTGTGGTTTTGATTTTCATGTCTCTGATAATGAGTGATGTTGAGCATCTGTTCATGTGTTTGTTAGCCATCTGTATGTCTTTTTTGGAGAAATGTCTGTTTAGATCTTTGGCCCATTTTTGATTGGGTCATTTATTTTTGTGGAATTGAGCTGCAGGAGTTGCTTGTATATTTTTGAGATGAGTTGTTTGTCAGTTGCTTCATTTGCTATTATTTTCTCCCATTCTGATGGCGTCTTTTCACCTTGCTTATAGTTTCCATTCTGGTACAGAAGCTTTTAAGTTTAATTAGGTCCTATTTGTTTCTTCTTGCTTTTATTTCCAATATTCTGGGAGGTGGGTAATAGAGGATCCTGCTGTGATGTATGTTGGAGAGTGTTCTGCCTATGTTCTCCTCGAGGAGTTTTATAGTTTCTGGTCTTAGGTTTAGATCTTTAATCCATTTTGAGTTTATTTTTGTGTATGGTGTAGAAAGTGTTCTAGTTTCATTCTTTTCCAAGTGGTTGACCAGTTTTCTCAGCACCACCTGTTAAAGAGATTGTCTTTAATCCATTGTATATTCTTGCCTCCTTTGTCAAAGATAAGGTGTCCATAGGTGCATGAATTTATCTCTGGGCTTTCTATTTTGTTCTATTGATCTAAATTTCTGTCTTTATGCCAGTACCATACTGTCTTGATGACTGTGGATTTGTAGAAGAGCTTGAAGTCAGTCAGGTTGATTTCTCCAGTTCCATTCTTCTTTCTCAAGATAGCTTTGGCTATTCAAGGTTTTTGTATTTCCATCCAAATTGTGAAATTATTTGTTCTAGCTCTGTGAAAAATACCGTTGGTAGCTTGATAGGGATTGCATTGAATCTATAAATTGCTTTGGGTAGTATACTCATTTTCACTATGTTGATTCTTCTGATCCATGAACATGGTGTATTTCTTCATCTATTAGTGTCCTCTTTGATTTCTTTCACCAGTGTTTTATAGTTTTCTATATATAGGTCTTTAGTTTCTTTAGGTAGATATATTCCTAAGTATTTTATTCTTTTCATTACAATGGTGAACAGAATTGTTTCCTTCATTTCTCTTTCTATTTTCTCATTTTTAGTGTATAGGAATGCAAGGGATTTCTGTGGGTTGATTTTATATCCTGCAATTTTACTATATTCATTGATTAGTTCTAGTAATATTCTGGTGGAGTCTTTACAGCTTTCTATGTAGAGGATCATGTCATCTGCAAACAGAGAGAGTCTTCTTCTTTTCCAATTTGGATTCCTTTTATTTCTTTTTCTGCTCTGATTGCTGTGGCCAAAACTTCCAGAACTATGTTGAATAGTAATGGTGAAAGTGGGCACCTTTGTCTTGTTCCTGACGTTAGGGGAAATGCTTTCAATTTTTCACCATTGAGGATAATGTTTGCTGTGGGTTTGTCATATATAGCTTTTATTATGTTGAGGTATGTTCCTTCTATTCCTGCTTTCTGGAGAGTTTTTATCATAAATGGATGTTGAATTTTGTCAAAATCTTTCTCTGCATCTACTGAGATAATCATATGGCTTTTATTTTTCAATTATTTAAGGTGATGTATTACATTGATTGATTTGCGGATATTGAAGAATCCTTGCATCCCTGGGATAAAGCCTACTTGGGCATGGTGTGTGATCTCTTTAATGTGCTGTTGGATTCTGTTTGCTAGAATTTTGTTAAGGATTTTTGTATTTATGTTCATCAGTGATATTGGCCTGTAGTTTTCTTTTTTTGTGGCATCTTTGTCAGGTTTTGGTATTAGGGTGATGGTGGCCTCATAGAATGAGTTTGGAAGTTTACCATCCTCTGCAATTCTCTGGAAGAGTTTGAGCAGGATAGGTGTTAGCTCTTCTCTAAATTTTTGGTAGAATTCAGCAGTGAAGCCATCCGGAACTGGGCTTTTGTTTGCTGAAGATTTCTCATTACAGTTTCAATTTCCATGCTTGTGATGGGTCTGTTAAGATTTTCTATTTCTTCCTGGTCCAGTTTTGGAAAGTTGTACTTTTCTAAGAATTTATCCATTTCTTCCACGTTTTCCATTTTATTGGCATATAATTGCTGATAGTAGTCTCTTATGATCCTTTGTATTTCTGTGTTGTCTGTTGTGATCTCTCCATTTTCATTTCTAATTTTATTGATTCATTTTTCTCCCTTTGTTTCTTGATGAGTCTGGCTAATGGTTTGTCAATTATATTTATCTTTTCAAAGAACCAGCTTTTGGCTTTGTTGACTTTTGCTATGGTCTCTTTTCTTTCTTTTGCATTTATTTCTGCCCTAATTTTTAAGATTTCTTTCCTTCTACTTACCCTGGAGTTCTTCATTTCTTCCTTTTCTAGTTGCTTTAGGTGTAGAGTTAGGTTTTTTATTTGACTTTTTTCTTGTTTCTTGAGGTATGCCTGTATTGCTATGAACTTTCCCCTTAGCACTGCTTTTACAGTGCCCCACACGTTTTGGGTTGTTGTGTTTTCATTTTCATTTATTTCTATGCATATTTTGATTTCTTTTTTGATTTCTTCTGTGATTTGTAGGTTATTCAGCAGCATGTTGTTCAGCCTCCATATGTTGGAATTTTTAATAGTTTTTCTCCTGTAATTGAGATACAATCTTACTGCATTGTGGTCAGAAAAGATGCTTGGAATGATTTCAATTTTTTTGAATTTACCAAGGCTAGATTTATGGCCCAGGATGTGATCTATCCTGGAGAAGGTTCCGTGTGCACTTGAGAAAAAGGTGAAATTCATTTTTGGGAGGTGAAATGTCCTATAGATATCCATTAGGTCTAACTGGTCTATTGTATCATTTAAAGTTTGTGTTTCCTTGTTAATTTTCTGTTTAGTTGATTTATCCATAGGTGTGAGTAGGGTATTAAAGTCTCCCACTATTATTATGTTATTGTTAATTTCCCCTTTCATACTTGTTAGCATTTTTCTTACATATTGCGGTGCTCCTATGTTGGGTGCATATATATTTATAATTGTTATATCTTCTTCTTGGATTGATCCTTTGATCATTATGTAGTATCCTTCTTTGTCTCTTTTCACAGCCTTTGTTTTAAGGTCTATTTTATCTGGTATGAGTATTGCTACTCCTGCTTTCTTTTGGTCTCTATTTGCATGGAAAATCTTTTTCCAGCCCTTCATTTTCAGTCTGTATGTGTCCCCTGTTTTGAGGTGGGTCTCTTGTAGACAACATACATAGGGGTCTTGTTTTTGTGTCCATTCAGCCAGTCTTTGTCTTTTGGCTGGGGCATTCAACCCATTTACGTTTAAGGTAATTATTTATAAGTATGATCCCATTGCCATTTGCTTTAATGTTTTGGGTTTGAGTTTATACACCCTTTTTGTGTTTTCTGTCTACAGAATCTCCTTTAGCATTTGTTGGAGATCTGGCTTGGTGGTGCTGAATTCGCTCAGCTTTTGCTTGCCTGTAAAGCTTTTGATTTCTCCTTCATATTTGAATGAGATTCTTGCTGGGTACGGTAAACTGGGCTGTAGGTTATTTTCTTTCATCACTTTAAGTATGTCTTGCCATTCCCTCCTGGCCTGAAGAGTTTCTATTGAAAGATCAACTGTTATCCTTATGGGAATCCCCTTGTGTTTTATATGTTGTTTTTCCCTTGCTGCTTTTAATATTTGTTCTTTGTGTTTTATCTTTGTTAATTTGATCAATATGTGTTTTGCTTGGGTTTATCCTCTTTGGGGCTCTCTAGGTTTCTTGGACTTGAGTGATTATTTCCTTCCCCATTTTAGGGAAGTTTTCAACTATTATCTCCTCAAGTATTTTCTCATGGTCTTTTTGTGTGTGTGTGTTTTCTTCTTCTGGGACGCCTATGATTCGAATGTTGTAGTGTTTAATATTGTCCTGGAGGTCTCTGAGATTGCCCTCATTTCTTTTAATTCGTTTTTTTTTTTCCTCTCTGATTCATTTATTTCTACCATTCTATCTTCTAATTCACTAATCCTATCTTCTGCCTCTGTTTTTCTACTATTTGTTGCCTCCAGAGTGTTTTGATCTCATTTATTGCATTACTACTACTAGTAAGTCACTTTAGTCGTGTCTGACTCTGTGTTACCCCATTTATTGCATTATTCTTTATATATTGACTCATTTTTATTTCTTCTAGGTCCTTGTTAAACCTTTCTTGCATCTTCTCAATCCTTGTCTCCAGGCTATTTATCTGTGATTCCATTTTGATTTCAAGATTTGGGATCATTTTCACTATCATTATTCAGAATTCTTTATCAGGTAGATTCCCTATCATTTCCTCTTTTGTTTGGTTTGGTGGGCATTTATCCTGTTCTTTAACCTGTTGGGTATTCCTCTGTCTCTTCATCTTGTTTATATTGCTGAGTTTGGGGTGTCCTTTCTGTATTCTGGCAGTTTGTGGAGTTCTCTTTATTGTGGAGTTTCCTCGCTATGGGTGGGGTTGTATAGGCGGCTTGTCATGGTTTCTTGGATAGGGAAGCTTGTGTCGGTGTTCTGGTGGGTGGAGCTGGATTTCTTCTCTCTGGAGTGCAATGAAGTGTCCAGTAATGAGTTATGAGATGTCAATGGTTTTGGAGTAACTTTGGGCATCCTGTATATTAGAGTTCATGGCTGTGTTCCTGTGTTGCTGGAGAATTTGCATGGTATGTCTTGCTCTGGAACTTGTTGGACCTTGGGTGGTGCTTTGTTTCAGTGTAGGTATGGAGGCATTTGATGAGCTCCTGTCAATTACTGTTCCCTGGAGTCAGGAGTTCTCTGGTGTTCTCAGGGTTTGGACTTTAGCCTTCTGCTTCTGGTTTTCAGTCTTATTTTTACAGTAGTCTCAAGACTTTTCCTTCTATACAGCACCTTGGTAAAACATCTCCTTTTGAAGATAATGGGCTGCTTTTCTGGGTGCCTGATGCCCTCTGCCGGCATTCAGAAGTTGTTTGGTGGAATTTACTCAGCGTTTAAATGTTCTTTTGATGAATTTGTGGGGGAGAAAGTGGTCTCCCCATCCTATTCCTCTGCCATCTTAGGACTGCCTCCTCTGACTCTCTTAATAACAAATGGGATTCTGGAAATTTTACTGTAGCTCATTGAAGTTCACCTTTTTCACAAGATAAAATAATTAATGATACAGGATAGTTTGTTCTGTTTTCTTTTGATTTTGAACATTCAAATAGTATATGTAGACCCCTAGGATGATGCCTGGAACAGAAATGGTGGTTCTTATTAATTATCTAAATGATATTAAATTATATATATATATATATATATATATATATTTTTTTTTTTTTTTGCCTACCTTACTACAGCAGGCTGCTTTAGGTATCTGGAAGGAAAGTCTTACTCACAAATAAAAAGTGCCTGTGATAACTATCCCTGTGTAACTGTCCTTAATATCACCTGCAATAGTTGCAGAAATTGGGGTGTTTTGTGTTTAGAATTTTATGGACTTTAAGGTACTGGTTACAGTAAACATTATATAATGGAATAAGAATTTTCATAGAATTAATGCATGTTTAGTTTTCCCCTTTTCATTTATCCACTAAAATGCATCTTCTTTATTGTTTTTATATTTGAAAATGTAAGAAAAGGGCATGTATAAGTTAATCAAATGTGTCGAATAAATTGGGAGATAGTTGAAAAATATTATGTAAATTGGAACATTAACCATGTCATACACCATATTTTTCTAAGTTAATTTTATTATAAAATACGTATAATGAAAATTTATAAATATACACTATTGAGAGCATAGTATAAATAATACCAATGAACCCATCTTTCAGCTTCAACTATTATAAACATTATAGTATTTTTGTTTAGTTGATATCACTGTAATTTTTTTTAGTGCACAATTTTGAAACAAACAACAGAGAACTCTATGGCAACACTATGTGCTCCATTGTTTAACAGAGAAGGAATTTAAAGACATAATTCTAATGACATTATCACATTTTGCATATTTTAAAATTAACCAGGCACTTAAAAAATGCTTTTCTTGGTTAGGTTACTATGACTCTGAGGTCTACATGTTCAGTTGATGAATATGTATCTTACGTTATTTTAATCTAGAATAATATTCCCAAGCATTACTTTTTTCTATGCTTTTGGTATGCTGAAATAATTAGATTATTTTAATACACAATATGTCATTTTCTAAATTGAACAGCTGGATCCTTATGATGTTATTTAACGGGATCCTCTGAGTCCTATATTTCCTATAAAACGGTAGTTTATGTATAGACATCTGACTTTTAAATAGTTTTAAAACATACAACTTGAATTTTACCAGAAATCTTTTTAAATTACACTTTACATGCTTATAATCACACTCTATTCCTCAGTTCAGTTCAGTCGCTCAGTCATGTCCGACTCTTTGAGACCCTGTGGACTTTAGCACACCAGGTTTTCCTGTCCATCATCAACTCCCAGAGCTAACTCAAACTCATGTCCATTGAGTCAGTGATGCCATCCAACCATCTCATCCTCTGCCGCCCCCTTCTCCTCCTGCCTTCAATCTTTCCCAGCATCAGGGTCTTTTCAAATGAGTCAGTTCTTCACATCAGGTGGTCAAAGTATTGGAGTTTCAGCTTCAGCATCAGTCCTTCCAATGAATATTCAGGACTGATTTCCTTTAGGATGGACTCGTTGGATCTCCTTGCAGTCCAAGGGACTCTCAAGAGTCTTCTCCAACACAACAGTTCAAATGCATCAGATCTTCAGCACATAGCTTTATTTATAGTCCAACTCTCATATCCATATATGACTACTGGAAAAACCATAGCTTTGACTGGATAGACCTTTGGCAAAATAATGTCTCTTCTTTTAAATATGCTATCTAGTTTGGTAATAACTCTTCTTCCAAGGAGCAATCATCTTTTAATTTCATGGCTACAGTTACCATCTGCAATGATTTTGGAGCCACCAAAAAATAAAGCCTATCACTGTTTCCATTGCTTCCCCATCTGTTTTCCATTAAGTAATGGGACCAGATGCTATGATCTTAGTTCTCTGAGTGTTGAGTTTTAAGCCAACTTTGTCACTCTGCTATTTCACTTTCATCAAGAGGTGCTTTAGTTCTTCACTTTCTGCCATATGTATGGTGTCATCTGAATATCTGAGGTTATTGATTTTCTTCCAGCAATCTTTTTTTTTTAATTGGATGTTAATTACTTTACAATATTGTAATGGTTTTGCCAGATGTCAACATGAATCCACCACAGGTATACACGTGTTCCCCATCCTGAACCTCCCTCCCTCCTCCCTCCCCATACCATCCCTCTAGGTTATCCCAGCGCACCAGCCCCAAGCATCCAGTATCATGCATCAAACCTGGACTGGCGATTCATCTCACACATGATATTATACATGTTTCAATGCCATTCTCCCAAATCATCCCACCCTCGCCCCTTCCCACAGAGTCCAAAAGATCTCCCGGCAATCTTGATTTCAGTTTTTGCTTCATCCAGCCTGGCATTTCTCACATGCACTCTTCATATAAGTTAAATAAGCATGGTGACAATATACAGCCTTGACGTACTTCTTTCCCAATTTGGAACCAGTCTGTTGTTCCATGTACAGTTCTAACAGTTGCTTATTCCTTAGTACAATTAAATAAATTTATTTGATTTTCTTGTTTCTGTTATGATTATTCTTACTTACAACTGAATTATATGATTCTTTAAAAACAACAACAACAACAAAAACTCCTGTGCTCTACTTTGTTTTTGTTTTCCTAACAGTGTATGTGAATATATGCAATAATATAAATGAATTAATAATTAACATTACTCTCTGCACTCAATAGTTATACTTTCAATTAGACATTATAATATCTCAAAATAAGCTGGTTATCATTACATTATTATTTTTAGTTATATACTTATGCTATTACTTAGAATCTAAGGAACATAGTTCCAAAATGAACAGAGAATAGCTGATAAAGTACTAAATGTGATCTCACTGGGCTGCATTTTATTCTTAATCAAAGTTACCTAGATACAGTACACATATATGACTCAATATTTATTAGCTACATAGAATAAAATGTAACAGAAATATGCCATAAGATTTTTTTATTTATTACACTAGCATAGTGTGAGTGATTTTTTTTAAATCTAAAGACAAAAAAAAAAAACATTTTATTTGCCTAAAGACAAAAAGAAACAGTTTAATCTTAACGTCCCCCTTTTAATATATTTCTTTAAAAACAATAGAAAAATGTGCAAAGGACATAAAGCCAGGACATAAATAAATAGTCTCAAGAAGCCATATCATATCATTGTTTTGAATGTATTAAGCTTTTACAGAAACTCAAATATGAGAACAACTTTTTCTGAACATATATAGAAATGCTTTACAGTCTCCATGAGAAATACATATATTTTATTGAAATAAACTTTCAAATATTTGTTACACTTAAGTGAAAGATGAGGAGTGGAGGAGATCAAATTTGAGTATGCTTATAATGGAACATAAAAAGAAGGTTTTGATTTTTTAAATGGAAAACATGATTGACATAAAACAGCTAAATGTAAACACCATGACACTTCAGAAAGAAGTGAAAGGACAAATAATAAGTAGTAGAATAAGGAAGATGGGAACAAATCCAAGTTCCTCCTTTACTATTTTCCCTAATTATTAATTTCCCTCATATAACTCACTATGATTTTACTTGAATAAAAACAGAAATCTTTGTAGCAAGTTTTTAAATGCTTGCTTCACCTGCTGGTTCCGTAGAGTATAAATAAAGGGGTTCAAAATTGGGGCAACAGAGGTATTGAGAACCACGACTCCCTTCATTAAGGAGATCCTCTGTTTGGCTGAGGGTTTCACATACATAAAGATGCAGCTGCCATATGAGAGGGAGATGACAATCATGTGAGAAGAACAAGTGGAAAAAGCCTTTTTTCTCTGGTTGGCAGAAGGAATTTTTATTATTGTCAGGGCAATATATGTGTATGATAGAATCACTAATACCAAAGTGATCAGTAGAGTCATCAGGGCTAGGATGAAACTCAGCATTTCAAACAAATGTGTATCTGTGCAGGAGATTTGCAGGAGAGGAGCAGTGTCACAGTAGAAATGATCGATGACATTGGAGTTACAGAAATCCAAGGTTAAGCCTAAAATGAGTCCTGGAAAAATGATGAGGAAACCAGCCATCCAAGAGCTAAGGACCAGCTGGATACAGATTTTGTTGCTCATGATGGTTGTATAATGCAAGGGTTTACAGATGGCAACATAACGATCATAGGACATGGCGGCCAGGAGATAAAATTCAGATGCACCAAGAAGGAAAACAAAAAATAACTGAGCTGCACAACAGTTATAGGTAATGGTTTTGTCACCAGTTGCCATGCTAGCAAGCAATTTGGGAATACAGACTGTTGTATAGGAAATTTCTAAGAAGGAAAAATTTCGAAGAAAGAAATACATAGGAGTCTTGAGATGAGAATCAAGCAAAGTGAGGGTAATGATAGTCAAGTTGCCTGAGATGCTTAACAAATAGGTGAGAAGCAGGAAGATAAATAGCACAATCTTCAATTTGGGGTCCTCTGTCAATCCTACTAAGATAAACACTGTCACTGATGTATGGTTTTCCATTATTGCCTCCTGATCTGCTTCTGGTCCGGTGAAAATATTGAGAAAAAAATTATGCAAAAGGACCAGAAAACATGAACATGACAATGTCAGAACATTAGTAATTGCTAAAGGAGTACTTTTTGGATATGATTACTTTGGATAAGATAAACTAGCGAAAGCTGTTACTTTTCTTTTGAGTACAAGCAAATATGTTGTACAAATTTGATGAAATAAAAAAGTACCTTATGTCACTTTTATATTCTGGTTTAGTTATATTTATGATAATGAAGTGAAGAGATGAATATGTATGTGAAAAAATTTGATTTTTTCTTAATATGTAAGTATGAACACATCATATTACTTACACTCAGTCTTGCTGATGATTTCATAAATAGCATTGCCTTAAGAAGCTGACAGTGGGAGCAACAGAGAAGCAAGAAGCAAATGGTATATAAATGTGTGTGATGGTTGAAAACAGAAACCCAGCTTTAGGCTTAAGATACATAATGGAAATAATTCAGTATAATAATGTTCATATCTCTTCAGTTTGGCCTTTTACCAATCTACTCAACTAACTAAAACTATTTCCTACAGTTCTTTCTGATTTGTTTTGTAAATTAGTGTAATGTATTTTGTCCCTATTTTGACTACCTCTCTTTTTCTGTCACTCTTCTCTTTTACCATGGCCTATTCCAATATTAAACTTATCTGATTACATAGAGAACCTGACTTGAACAAAATCAATCAGATTTAATGTTTCTTCAGATTATAGTTCTGAAAATGGGAAGAGAATAATAAAGCAATATGCAAAATTAGTAAGGGTTCAGCATGAGGGAAAATGAAATATGGTAGAAGAATAAAAGGAAGAGAAAAGGGAGAATAGAGGCAAAGCAGAAAGGGAAGATAGTAAAGACAAAGACTTACCATTAAGTTTGAATTTCTCTTCAGATAAGAATTCTATTTACCTCTTGGCTTTTAAACTGATCTATAGATCAAGGCGGCAAATATGTAATTTATCTTTACTGAGGTGAATAAAAAAGAGAAGCTCTAGTAAATTTTACTCTAATGATCTGTGTCTGAGCAAGGTTTCAGACACTTACAGGTAATACTGACTGCCCTGAAAATATGGTAAATCAAAAGTCAAGCCACATGAAATGAAGTTGATTATGTGGCTGAGAATTTTATAAGCTCGTACTAAGTTAAATGTCATGGATCCTCCTAGGTATAAACATATCATCCCTTGAGAGGATGACTTCATTATCAGTTATGTTTTGATGACTTCATTATCATTTATGCTTCTTTAGTGACTTCACCATCAATAACACACATTAATTAACCAATTTTTATAGGTCTATGGAGAATGCACTCTTGTACACTGTAAAGGTATATGACACTGTCTAAGAGAATTGCAGTTTACCAATGTTTTGAGGGATGCTGGGAGGGATTGGGGGCAGGAGGAGAAAGGGACGACAGTGGATGAGATGGCTGGATGGCATCACCGACTCGACGGACATGAGTTTGAGTGAACTCTGGGATTTGGTGATGGACAGGGAGGCCTGGCATGCTGCAATTCATGGGGTTGCAAAGAGTCAGACACGACTGAGAGACTGAACTGAATGTTTTGAGGAGACAGGATGCATGTGTGCATGTAGCAGTATACAATGCCCCATGAACTTAAGGATAAATAAGACTCAAGTTTACTATATGGCATTGGAGACTAGGAGAGAAGATTTCTCTGGGGCTTGGGACTGTTGGGGAGATGAACAAGAGAGAATGTTTAAAGAGAGGATGGATCCTCAGTTGGGCATTGGAGACAGAGTAGGAAGTAGAATAAAGCCTTTTATGTAGGATAAATAGTGTCAACAAAGCTACATAAGAATGAAAACTCATGAATTAATAAAAATTTACCAGAGACATTATGAAATATAAAGTTTTAGATTCTGTCTTTTAGTATCAAAATATAATAACATCTTCCTAGTATTTGCACACATTTTCCCAAATCTAAGGGATAATTTCTGAGGAAACTAACTGTATTGTAATGGAAATAGTCACTTGAGTCAGAAACAGATCTATCATCCCGAGTCAGAATTAAATTGGACCTAGCTTTCCTATTGCTCCATAATACTCAATATACACTGAAACAGTGTTTATATATATTATATAAATAAAATATATAGAAAATTTATTAATCTTATTTGTATTTACATTAAAAACTGAAAGGAAATTCGCTCCTTTAAAAATCATGATAAAACTTATTTTATTTTATTTTTTTATTTTATTTTATTTTTAAACTTTACATAATTGTATTAGTTTTGCAAAATATCAAAATGAATCCGCCACAGGTATACATTTGTTCCCCATCCTGAACCCTCCTCCCTCCTCCCTCCCCATACCATCCCTCTGGGTCGTCCCAGTGCACCAGCCCCAAGCATCAAGTATCGTGCATCGAACCTGGACTGGCAACTCATTTCATACATGCTATTTTACATGTTTCAATGCCATTCTCCCAAATCTTCCCACCCTCTCCCTCTCCCACAGAGTCCATAAGACTGTTCTATACATCAATGTCTCTTGCTGTCTCGTACACAGGGTTATTGTTACCATCTTTCTAAATTCCATAAAATGGTGATATTTAATAAATCAATTTCAGGCCACCTACAATTAAAATAAAATCTGAAGAATTAAATTTAAATTTATTAACATTAAGCAAGCTTAGAATTTTTTATTTATTTTCAATAATATGTGGATTTATATATCAGTTTGCAAAATACACTGAAACTTACAAACTGTTACCTTCCAGTTCAGTTCAGTTCAGTCACTCAGTCGTGTCCGACTCCTTGTGACCCCATTAATCACAGCACGCCAGGCCTCTCTGTCCATCACCAACTCCCAGAGTCCACCCAAACTCATGTGCATTGAGTCGATAATGCCACTCAGCCATCTCATCCTCTGTCATCTCCTTCTCTTCCTACCCCCAAATCCCTCCCAGCATCAAGGTCTTTTCCAATGAGTCAACTCTTCACATGAGGTGGCTGAAGATTGGAGTTTCAGCCTCAGCATCAGTCCTTCCAATAAACACCCAGGACTGGTTTCCTTTAGGATGGACTGGTTGGATCTCCTTGCAGCACAAGGGACTCTCAAGAGCCTTGCCCAGCACCACAGTTCAAAAGCATCAATTCTTCAGTGCTCAGCTTTCTTCACAGTCAACTCTCACATCCATACATGACCACTGGAAAAGCCATAGCCGTGAATAGACAGACCTTTGATGGCAAAGTAATATCTCTGCTTTTTCATATGCTATCTAGGTTGGTCATAACTTTCCCTCCAAGGAGTAAGCATCTTTTAATTTCATGGCTGAAATCACCATCTGCAGAGATTTTGGAGCCCAAAAAATAAAGTCTGACACTGTTTCCACTATTTCCCCATCTATTTGCCATTGGACCAGATGCCATGATCTTAGTTTTTGAATGCTGAGCTTTAAGCCAACTTTTTCACTCTCTTCTTTCACTTTTATCAAGAGGCTCTTTAGTTCCTCTTCACTTTCTGCCATAAGGGTGGTGTCATCTGCATATCTGAGGTTATTGATATTTCTCCCAGCAATCTTGATTCCCGGTTGTGTTTCTTCCAGCCCAGCATTTCTCATAAAGGTAAATAAATAGAATTACTTAGGTAAAAAAAAATGGGCTGTTAATGTTCACATTCCTTATATTTCTGTTGAAGAATGAAGCACTCAGATTTTTTTTTTTCTTCCATGGTGTCACAGTGAAATAGGTAATTTTTAAAACTCAGAATGGGAGAAAATAATAGCAAATGAAGCAACTGACAAACAACTAATCTCAAAAATATACAAGCAACTCCTACAGCTCAATTCCAGAAAAATAAATGACCAAATCAAAAAATGGGCCAAAGAACTAAACAGACATTTCTCCAAAGACATACAGATGGCTAACAAACACATGAAAAGATGCTCAACATCACTCATTATCAGAGAAATGCAAATCAAAACCACAGTGAGGTACCATTTTACACCAGTCAGAATGGCTGCAATCCAAAAGTCTACGAGCAATAAATGCTGGAGAGGGTGTGGAGGAAAGGGAACCCTCTTACACTGTTGGTGGGAATGCATACTAGTACAGCCACTATGTAGAACAGTGTGGAGATTCCTTAAAAAACTGGAAATAGAACTACCTTATGACCCAGCAATCCCACTGCTGGACATACAGACTGAGGATACCAGAATTGAAAGAGACACGTGTACCCCAACGTTCATCGCAGCACTGTTTATAATAACCAGGACATGGAAGCCACCTAGTTGTCAATCAGCAGATGAATGGATCAGAAAGGGGTGGTACATATACACAATGGAGTATTACTCAGCCATTAAAAACAATATATTTGAACCAGTTCTAATGAGGTGGATGAAACTGGAGCCGATTATACAGAGTGAAGTAAGCCAGAATGAAAAACAGCAATACAGTATACTAACGCATATATATGGAATTTAGAAAGATGATAACAATAACCCTGTATATGAGACAGCAAAAAAGACACTGATGTATAGAATAGTCTTTTGGACTCTGTAGGAGAGGGAGAGGGTGGGATGACTTTGGAGAATGGCATTGAAACATGTATAATATCATATGTGAAACAAGTCGCTAGTCCAGGTTCGATGCACGATACTGGATGCTTGGGGCTGGTGCACTGGGACGACCCAGAGGGCTGGTAAGGGGAGGGAGGAGGGAGGAGGGTTCAGGATGGGGAACACGTGTATACCTGTGGCGGATTCATGTTGATATTTTGCAAAACCAATATAATATTGTAAAGTTAAAAAATCAAATAAATAAAATAAATTTAACACATGTAGACATTTTGTGATTAGCCATTTGTAGCTCTGATCAGCAATTTATAGACTATCCAAATATCACCTTTATTCTTTATATTCACAATATTTAAGTTAATAATAATACAGCATAGCACTATAATTAAACAACTGTTTATCCCAGCAAGTGATTAGGGTTGTTTATTTCCAGGAAATATCCTAAAGAGTAAAAAAATTTCTCCAAGACATTCAGATTCAAAGGCATAGTTTCCCTGTGGATCTTTGGTTTGTTAGTAAACAATAAACCAAAGAGATGTCAATATGGATACAGACTTTTTTCCTATCTCCTTTAACTACATTCTCAGGAGTTTCTCAACAAAATACACTGTATTGAAGTCACCATGCACTCTTTTTACCTTCATCTATTTAGAAATTTATTCATTCCTTCCTTGAATACATATTTGACATGTGCTTGAAATGTGTCAAGCATGCTTCTATGTAATGAGCATAAAACTGTAATCAAGATACATAAATATAAATGTGAGTATATGAAGGGTTAAGAATTAGGTTCAGAGCACACCTGGAAGATTTCCAGTTTTAATTCAACACATAAAGATCTGAGAAGTCATCACTCATGTCTCTATTACCAGAAAAAGCAGAAAAAAATTGAAGATCAATGGCTTTCTTGTACCTATTAGAGAACTGAGGTAGCAAGGCAAACCACCACAGCAAAATCAGGAGAAACAGGCCCACCTAGAGAGAGGGAGCCAAGACCTGCTTATTTGGAGTCAAAGCCATAAGCTGACAGGAATGCTTTAGTTCTTCAAATTGATAAATTTATATATGCTGAATGTCTACAGGGGAATGCCTGTGGGGTAGTGCGAAAAGTGAGAAACTCCTAGAAGCTGTATTCTTAGGCAGCAGAGCAGGATTGCTGTGGGTTTTACTTCTAGGACTCCACCAAATTCTCAGAGTGAAAAGCCAGGGATGATCCCCTTTTGATTCTAGAGTGGAACAGAGATGAGTTATCACGAAATGTTACCAGAGCATTTCCATATATAAAGGTCTACTCTCCACAGCACAAGACTACCAGAAGACTATCACACCTGATGAAAGGGCATCTCTCACACTCTAGCCCCGAACACCCTTGTCCTGCCTAAAAGTGGAAAACAGTTGGATCACCAGAGACACTGTGATGATGATAGCCCTATAAAATAGGCCTAATACAATCAGATTTCATTATAAAGTTATAGAATGCTTACCCTCTCCCACAGCTTGATACAACATCAACAGAGCTCTGGTACAACTGAATTACAGCTGAAAGAGTGCAAGATGCAGACACTTTCTGAAGAGGAGTGCTTAAGAAAACCCCAAATCAACAAGAGATTCACAATAAAGAATGCTAGAGGAATTCGACCCTGCTAGCACCAATTGCCATAGCAACCACTAAATAAAACCTACTTCTAGCAAGATCAACAGAATACCTCACATTAAAGGCCTATTTACCTTAGTTCCTGTTACTAGACAGATCATTTCCTGCCTTCAACACAAAATTACAAATCATACCAAAAGGAGAAAAAAACTACAGATGGAAGTGGGAAGGCAATTACCAAAAACAGAATCACAGAACTGATGTTAAAATTAATATGTTAAAGGCTATAATGGAAAATCTAGATAAACATGAAGAGCTCCATGAAAATATAACCAGAGAGAAGAAAACTCTAAGAAAGAATCAAAACAAAATGTCAGTATTGAAAAAAGTAGAGTGAAAAGAGGGCTTCCCAGGTGACACTAGTGGTAAAGACCCCACCTGCCAATGCAGGAGACATAAGAGACATGGGTTCAATCCCTGGGTCGAGAGCCCC
Source organism: Bubalus kerabau (assembly GCF_029407905.1). Classification (NCBI taxonomy): domain Eukaryota; kingdom Metazoa; phylum Chordata; class Mammalia; order Artiodactyla; family Bovidae; genus Bubalus; species Bubalus kerabau. The sequence continues at coordinate 62,983,810 of NC_073624.1, read as the reverse complement.
TGGAGGAGGGCAGAGCAACCCACGCCGTATTCTTGCCTGGATTAGAGGAACCTGGCAGGCTATGGTCCAAAGTGTTGCAAAGAATCAGACACGAATGAAGTGACTTAACAAACACATACATACATAGTGAAAATAAAGAATGCCTTTTATGAACTCATTAGTAGACTGAACATTGCTATCGAGAGTAGCTAGACAAGCAGAGTTTCCAAAAGTGCGATAAGGCGAGAGAATGAGAAATGAGACACAAGAATCCAGAGAAAAGTAGGATCAGGGGACCAACATCACTCCAAGGTGAAGGTGCCGAAACTGAATCCAAGCCAGCTTTATTATACTTTCAGCCGTGAATGAAAGAATATGCGGGGAGTTAAAATATAACTCATGTGGCCTTCAGGGCCAAAGAACAAAATGATCATTAACCATTGAGTAATTAGGAAATAGTAATCAATAACAAATCAGTAACTAAGACTAATATTCTTATCTATAGATTTTCCACCAGATATGTAAAACATGTGACTCCACGATGCCAGTTGAGAAACAGTCTGGGGTCAGATTTCTGACCCTAGGATCATATCTGGTTTTCAAGATTATGAACTGCTCCCTCTGGACTTGTTCCAAAAGTCTCATGCTTTATAGCATCCAGTTTATCAATAATTATAAATTTATTTTGCAGCCCTTGCTGGGGCCTGCTTTTCTTTTATTCTTCCTGTCTCCTACACATAGCCAAGGAAAACTTTAGCAAGCTTGAAGACAGGTCAATAGAAAATCCCCAAGCTGAAATACAAAGAGAAAAAGGATAAAAACAGTCAAGCAAAAAGAAAAAAAAAAAAAGCCCAGCATCTAAGAAGTAATGGACAATTTCAAAACATGCAACACATGTTTTATTGGAAAACTAGGAGAACAAAGGAAAAACAGAGCCAGAGAAATATTTGAAGTGACAATGACTGAGAACTTTTCAACATTAATGTCAAACACAAAATCTCAGATCTAGAAATTTAAGACAAGACCAAACAGGATAAACACTTCTCACTTCTCCCTATGACACCCTCCAACAAAACTAACTAACTAAATAAAATTACACTTAGTCATAACATATTCAAACCACAAAAAAACTGGATGCAAAGAAAAATCTTGGAAAAAAAAGCCAGAAAAAAAAAATCTCTAAAGAGAAATTGAATAGGAGTTTAGTTTCTCATCAGAAACTGAAAGCAAGAACAGAGGAGTGAACTACTTAATTTTTTTAAAGAAATAAATACTCAGATAAAACATCCTTCAAAGGTGAAGAATAAACAAAAGCTTGCTGAGAGAAACTGCCATAGACTGGAATGTTTGTGTCACCTGGTCACAGAGTCGGACAGAATCTAGTGACTGAACAACAACAACAAAATTGATATGTTGAAACCGAATACCAAGTGGAATGATATTTGAAGTGGGGCTTAAACGTGATGCTTATAAGGAGAGACCCTCAGAAATGACACTAGTGCCCATTTAAAGAGGCCCTAGAGAGCATCCTTGATCTATTCTTCCATGTGAGGACATGATGGAAAGACTATTAAATCTATTAATATGTAGCAGGGACTCCTTGCCCTGTGCTGTGCTCAGTCGTGTCCAGGACTTTGTGACCTTGTGGGCTGTAGCCAACCAGGCTCCTCTGTCCGTGAAATTTTCCAAGCAAGAATACAGAAGTGAACTGCCATTTCCTGCTCTAGGGGATCTTCCTGACCCAGTGATCGAACCTGAGTCTCCTGCATCTCCTGCATTAGCAGGCGGAATCTTTACTATTGAGCCACCTGGGAAACCCCTTAGACACTGAATCTGCAGCACCCAGATCTTACACTTTTCAGCCTCTGGGATTTTGAGAAATACATGTTTGCTGTTCAAGCCACTCAATTTATAATATTTTGTTATAGCAGCTCAAGTGGGCTAAGAGAAATAAAAACAGAGAATCCATTTGCAACAGACTTGCCCTGTTAAACAAAGTTCTTCAGGAAAAAGGCAAATGATATATAGGTCAGAAACTCAGATATACATCAAGAAAAGGAGACTATTGAAGATAAGATAAAGTATAATTACCTTTGACTATTCCAATATTCTTGCCTGGAGAATTCCTTGGACAGAGGACCTGGATAGGCTACAGCACATGGGGCAGCAAAGAGTCGGACACCACTGAGCAACTAATCCTTTCACTTTTCACTTTCATTTTGCTAACCTATTGGTGCTAATAAGTAGCACCAATTCTCTTAGTTGAGTTTTAGTAAAATTAATTACAAATCCAACATCATTACTAAAAGTTTGAATGGTAAAAATCTGAGATCCAACTAAGATTACCTTCAAATTCCTGTCTGTTTCATTGTTCTCCCTGCTTCACTCCCTATTTTTTTCGTCTTTACTTTCATTTTCCCTCTTCTTTCCCTTCTTTTATTACTTCTTTATTTTTTTTTTTGCTTTATTCAACATTTTTAAAGAGAAACTCCAACAAGATTGTCAGTGAAATAATAGAAATTTATACAATGCCTTCCCTGAAGTTGGCTTAAGGCTCAACATTCAGAAAACTAAGATCATGGCACAGGTCCCATCACGTCATGGCAAATAGAATGGGAAATATTGGAAACAGTGGCCGACTTTATTTTTCTGGGTTCCAAAATCACTGCAGACGATGACTGCAGCCATGTAATTAAAAGACACTTACTCCTTGGAGGGAAAGTTATGACCAACCTAGACAGCATATTAAAAAGAAGAGACATTACTTTGCCAACCAAGGTCTGTCTTGTCAAGGCTATGGTTTTTCCAGTGGTCAAGTATGGATGTGAGAATTGGACTATAAAGAAACCTGAGTGCCCAAGAATTGATGCTTTTGAACTGTGATGTTGGAGAAGGCTCTTGAGAGTCCCTTGGACTGCAAGGAGATCCAACCAGTCCATCCTAAAGGAGATCGGTCCCGGGTGTTCATTGGGAAGACTGATGTTGAAGCGGAAACTCCAATACGTTGGCCACCTGATGAGAAGAGCTGACTCAGTGGAAAAGACCCTTATCCTGGGAAAGACTGAGGGCAGGAGGAGAAGGAGACCACAGAGGATGAGATAGTTGGATGGCATCATTGACTCAATGGACGTGAGTTTGAGTGAACTCCGGGAGTTGGTGATGGACAGGGAGGCCTGGCGTGCTGCAGGTCATGGGGTCGCAAAGAGTCGGACATGACTGAGTGACTGAACTGAACTGAACTGAACTGAATGGGTAACTTGAACATTTAATAATTTTGAAGAACCAATGGCTTCAAAGTTCCTGCATTTGAAGAACAGCATACATTTACATAATCAAAAGTCAGACTAATCCCAAGTATAACAAAAGACCTAAGCATCTCACGATCCAACTACTAAACACCAAAGATAATGAGAAAATATTTAATGTGGCTGGAAAAGAAAGACTAATTACATACTATGAACACTGGGGAACAATGGCATAAAAAATTTCTAACTTCTTCACAAACACTGGAGGCCAGAAAACAAAAGGGAATCTTTATAGTGTTCTGAAAGAAAAAAAAAAATTGTCAACCCAGAATTCTGTACAGTGAAACTACCCTTCAAAAATGAAGGGGAAATAAAGATATTTTCAGATAAAATAAAATTAAGAGTATTTTCCATTAACATGTTTGCTCTCCAAGAAGCTGTCAACAGTATAAATTATGTATGGGACTTTTCAACAGATGCCAAATTGGTTTATAACTGAAGTGTGTAACAGAGACTTGGTAGGGTATGAGAAAGACAAATATTATAGCAGTTTAAACAAACAAAAAAATTTATTTTTGTCCCTTTGAAATGTTCAGACTGGTAGGATGAAAATATTCAATGAAGACTTAGAGGTTCTAAGCTAATATCCCTGCAATGCTGTCAGGAAGCTGGATGAGTTCTATTAATATCTTGTTTATTCACCATTCCTACTGTAATTACTCATCATCAATGTGCCAAATAGCTAGCCATCACATCTGCATAGCAACAGTGAGATAGGCTAGAGAGGAGGAAAAGGGAGAACACTGTTTATCAAAGAATAATTCCTGGAATTTGCACAAAGTATCTTGATTTACATTCTTCAGACAGAATTTATTCACTGGGCCACAAGTTGCAAGGAAGTCTGGTGAGAGACATAAATAAATATTTCACTAACACAGAAGAAGTGGATAATGCTTACTTATTAGGAAATATCAATTTAAGACTGAATAAAAAATAACACAAACACTAATGAAAGGAAGCTTTTAGAATAGAGATGGAATTGCATACAGAACATGAAATGTCTAGAGAATTGATAATGGTGCATTCAGTATAAGGCACAACTCTTTTCTATGACAGGCTAAATTCTTACACTGACTTACATGGTCACTTTTTATTACCAATAAGAATGATTCGTTTTTTCCTTTTTCTGTTTCCAAAACATTATCTATGTATTTAGGATTTCAAAACATGAATGCGTGGGAGGGCAAACAGAGGAATCAAAACTGAATTCTCTGGAGGCATAGTTTAAAGTAACATAAAAAAAGAATATATATATATATATATATATATAATTATATCTTTTCAAATATTTAGTGCATAGAGAGAACTCTTGTATAACATATAAATTTGTGATCCTTTAGGAATGGGTTTCTTAGATTTCATATCCTCATAAGATTTCTTCATAATTATTAGTTATTTTCCTTTGGGGCACAGGAGTATAAATACTCCAAGGGATCAAGTGTTGAATAATTTTATATGGCATAGTAGGTAATACTTAGAAATATATTCAATGCATATATAAGCAAATTGTAATGGGCAAATGCAATACATTAGTCAAAAAATCTGAAAATAAGCTTTAATTACAAAGTATTTACATTTACAAATTTGCCAAAAATATATTATAAAAAAACAATCATTCACTGAGGGCTGGAGTGAGATCCAGAAAAGAATAAAATATCAGCATGCTCTGTTCAGTATGATGATAAAAAAATTAAATATTGAGGTAGAGATGACTTTTTCTGAATAAATCTGTGTATATATCTTCTCTCAAAAAATATTTGAGTTTTTAAGTGTTTTTGGCAGACTACTTGAGTCCAAACATGCTGAGGCCCAGCCCTGCCTGATCCAGGATATTCGAAGGGGAGATGGTGTTGGCGACCTATTTATTTATTTATTCATCAAAGATATAAAGAATAATAGAATGAGGATAGCTCAGTAGGAAAATTCAGTGGAGAAAAGAGGCTGAGTAGCTTGGTTTACACGGGAAATCAATATAATCTGTGACACCAGGTTAGCTCTGACCACGGAGGCCACAGGCACCCTCTCAAATAGCGGAAGGTGCCCCACCTTAGACACCTTCTCAAGTGGGTCTTAGAAGCCCAGGCAAATAAATGGTCGCAGAGGATTTCCATGCTCCAGATGGAGACTCAGCTGGAAATTGAGAAGAAAAATGACATGGGGAGACCAAGTTTTGGTGAGCAAGGCCTGTAGCTTTATTTTCAACAGGGGCTTTTATACCCTAAGTTACACATAGAGGATAATAGGGGATGCAAAGTCAGCAGTCTTTGATTCTTATCAAAAACTAGGATTTCTTTCCTGCAAATTTATCATATACAAATGGTTTAGGTGATTTACATCATCTTCTGGCCAGAAGGCCTATTAACATTTTATGACTCTTGACAAAGGTTTATCAACTGTAAGACTTATTTTCTCTAAGAGTAATTATTTTAAGGTTTGGCGCCATCTTCCGAAGGTGTTAGATAAAATTGCATTCCTATAGGGCAGAGGCGTAATGGGTTTACAACAAAGGAAAGAATTTATTATCTTAAGGGTCTAAAGTTGCTAACACTAAAGCCACTACTTATTTTTTTCTACATACCAACTATATTAATTAATACACATTCAAGGATACAATTCAGGGGATGTGGAAACTTGGCAGCAAGCATTGGCTCATCAATGAAATCCTTTACTAGTTTATTCCGACAGTTTCTAACTCTCTGAGAGGCTCTAAGCTATTTGAATATCTTAAGCTTCCCATGCCTCTGGACGCTGGGAGACTGTAAACCATCGTATGCATAGCTGTAGGAGACCGGGTAAACTTGTCAGGCGAGTTAAAGAGCTATCTGAGGGGTTTGGATTTAAACACTCCTAATTGCCCAGGAACTTTATTAATTGGAGCTGTAAGTTAACTCTTTGACAGAGAGAGTGAGATGGTGGTGGGGGACAGTCCCCAGTAAAGTCAGAGGTGAGAGCACAAAGCAATAAAGTAGGCAGACTCTGTTTTTTGGGGGGTAGATGCTCGAGAATATCCAGGGGGACTCCTGAGGTTCGATCCCGACTTTGCATATGCCAAGCCTCCTTCCTCATGACCTTTGTCACGAGTGGAATGCCTCACCGGCTCCTGGCACAAACAGATGAAAAGAATTGATATGTCTAAAAGGTGGCACTGCTGCTGCTGCTGCTGCTCCTCCTAAGTCGCTTCAGTCGTGTCCAACTCTGTACGACCCCATAGAAGGCAGCCCACCAGACTACCCCGTCCCTGGGATTCTCCAGGCAAGAACACTGGAGTGGGTTGCCATTTCCTTCTCCAATGCATGAAAGTGAAAAGTGAAAGTGAAGTCGCTCAGTCGTGTCCAACTCTTAGCGACCCCATGGACTGCAGCCTACCAGGCTCCTCCGTCCATGGGATTTTCCAGGGAAGAAAGAGTACTGGAGTGGGGTGCCATTGCCTTCTCCGAAAAGGTGGCACTAGAGATAAAGAATCCATGTACCTATGCAGGAGATGCAAGAGAGGCAGGCTTGATCCGTGGATCAGGAAGATCCCCTGGAGTAGGAACTGGCAACCTGCTCCAGTATTCTTGCCTGGAAAACTCCATGAACAGGAGTGTGGAGGGATACAGTTCATCAGGCCACCGAGTTGGACATGGCTGAGCACCTGAGCACACAAATAAAATTTAAAAACCATATTTTCTTTTTCAGATACATTTTAACCTACTTTTGGTCTGTTTTTGCCATAAGTATTAACTTCTTTATTCTAAACCTCTTACAGTTTGATTTAGGGAAAATGGTAAAAGAAAACATATGGAATAGAGTGGTAATTTATTTATTTTTTTTTATTTTATTTTTTAACTTTACAATCGGAGAAGACAATGGCACCCCACTCCAGTACTCTTGCCTAGAAAATCCCATGGATGGAAGAGGCTGGTGGGCTGCAGTCCATGGGGTCGCTAAGAGTCGGACACGACTGAGCGACTTCACTTTCACTTTTCACCTTAATGCATTGGAGAAGGAAATGGCAACCCACTCCAGTGTTCTTGCCTGGAGAATCCCAGAGACGGGGTAGTCTGGTGGGCTGCCTTCTCAGGGGTCACACAGAGTCGGACATGACTGAAGCGACTTAGCAGCAGCAGCAGCAACTTTACAATACTGTATTGGTAATTTACTACTAAAAAAAGTTTCCTTTAAAATTTATCTGATCTTCACAATATCTAACACAACTAGACATCATTGCATTCATAGGGCCAGCATCTAATGGTTTTGTAATGTGAGCCTTGTAATTCTTTTACACTGTGTATTGGGATTAGTTGGTGTGTGTGATTATTGAAGTTCAAACAAGAAATGATTTGACACAGTAAAATTCTGAGTTAAGCGTTTTATATATACATATGCCTGCAATTGTTTCCACTGAATTGTGTCTGAAAATGAAGAAAACTCTATAGTAGCTTGCTCTATAATTGTGTGAATATAAAAAGAATGTCTATGAAAAAAATCATATCTTTTTTACCCATATCTATCAACATTATTCGGAGAAGGCGATGGCACCCCACTCCAGTACTCTTGCCTGGAAAATCCCATGGACGGAGGAGCCTGGTAGGGTGCAGTCCATGGGGTCGCTAAGAGTTGGACATGACGAGCGACTTCACTTTCACTTTTCACTTTCATGCATTGGAGGAAAAAATGGCAACCCACTCCAGTGTTCTTGCCTGGAGAATCCCAGGGACTGGGGAGCCTGGTGGGCTGCCGTCTCTGGGGTCGCACAGAGTCGGACACAACTGAAGCGACTTAGCAGCAGAATCTACATTATTAACATGATTTTGGCAGCATGTCATATTTTTTATTATAGACTCTTCCCACAAACTCCTTTAGCTACTATTGGAAACAGCTTTTATTTGTCTTTTTATGATATTTTTATCTATAGACATGCTTTTTAAATAATAATGTGTGTTTTAGAGATTGGAAATAATAACTTTGACATCCACAATACAGAAAAGCCTTAATCTAGTGACCATCACCAAACCTTAATCATTTTATGTGTTTGATGGTGAACATATTGAGACAGGAAATTTTTTTTAGAGATACCATTAATCTTTTATTTTGTAAAAGAAATACACTATAATTTGTCCTATAATTACTTGTACAAAATGTTGTACTTTTAAGAGAAAAACTTTGGAAAATACAGTTTTTCAAACTTAATACTGATTTCCAATTTTCTAGCTGTCAAAGCCTGAACAGCCATGTCTTGGCTATTATAAGTAGCACTGTGATGAATACTGAAGTTCATCATGTATCTTTTTGAATTAGATTTTTCTCCAGATATATGTCCAGAAGTGGGACTTGAGGATCATTATCATAGGTCTAGTTTTAAATTTTATTTTATTGAAGTATAGTTGAGTTACATGTTAATTTTCACTGTACTGCAAACTGATTCAGTTATATAACTGAATGTATAAAATATATATAATTTAATGTATATATTAATATATATGTACATTCTTTTTCTTATTTCCCATTATAGTTTATCACAAGATATTGAATACAGTTCTCTGTGTAATACAGTAGGATCTTGTTTATTGTATGTTGTATATTAGTTTGCATCTTCTAATCTCAAATTTCTGATTCATCCCACCCTCACTTCCTCTCACTCTTGGCAACCCCAAATCTGTTCTCTATGTCTGTTGGAAATAAGTTCATTAGTAACATATTTTAGACTCCACATATAAGTGACACCATATGGTATTTGTCTTTCTATTTCTGACATTTCATTTAAGTATGATCATCTCTAGGTCCATCATGTTGCTGCAAATGACAATATTTCCTTCTTTTTTATGACTGAGTACTATTCTGTTATATATATGTGTGTGTGTGTGTATATATATTACATCTTCTTTATCCATTCATTTGTTGATTGTCACCTGGGTTATTTCCATGTCTTGACTATTGCAAACAGTGCTACTATGAACATTAGGGTGCATGTATCTTCCCTAATTAGAATTTTCATTTTCCCCAGCTAATCTATATGCTCAGGAGTGAGATTACCAGATTATATGGCAATGCTAGTTTTCTGAGGAACATTCATACTGTTTTTCATATGGGCTGTACCAATTTACATCCCCACTAACAGTGTAGAAGGGTTCCATTTTCTCCACATCCTCTCCAGCATTTGTTATTTATGGACATTTCAATGAAGGCCACTCAGACCTGTGTGAGATGGTACCTCATTATAGTTTTAATTTGCATTTCTCTGGTGATTAGTGATATTGAGTATCTTTTCATGTCTGTTGGCCCTCTGTATAACTACCTTGCAGAAATGTCTATTAAGGGATTCTGCATATTTTTCAATTGGGTTACTTTTTGTTGTTGTTTAGTTGTATGAGCTATTTGTATATTTTGGTAATTAAAAAGTATTTATAAGTCACATCATTTGCAGATATTTCCTCCCAGTGAATAGGTTGTCTTTTCATTTTGTTTGAGTTCTCCTTTGCTGTACAAAAGCCTATAAGGTCTTTGGCCACCTGATGCCAAAGTTGGACATGACTGAGTATCTTCACTTTCTGTTTTTTTTTTTTTTTAATTGTCATTTTATTTTTTTTATTTATATGTATTTTTTTTTTCATTTTATTTTTTAACTTTACAATATTGTATTGGTTTTGCCATATATCAACATGAATCTGACTGAGGTATACATGTGTTCCCCATCCTGAACCCTCCTCCCTCCTCCCTCTTTCTTAAAAAGGATTGATTTTTACACTCTCTGATATTTCATTGTCGGCATAAAGAAATGCAACTGATTTCTGTATGTTAGTCTTGTATCCTGCTACCTTGCTGAATTCATTTTTTAGTGCCAATAGTTTTTCAGTTCTAATAGTTTCTGCAATGCTGTGCAGTGCTTAGTTGCTCAGTCATGTCTGACTCTTCGCAACTCCATGGACTGTAGCCCGTCTGTTCATGGGGATTCTCCAGGCAAGAATACTGGAGTGGATCACCATTCCCTTCTACAGGGGCTCTTCCCAACCCAGGGATCAAACCCAGGTCTCCCTCATTGCAGGTGGATTCTTTACCATGTGGGCCACCAGGGAAGCCCAAGAGTACTGAAGTGGAAAGCTTACCACTTCTCAGGGGACTGTCCCAACCCAGGAATAGAAGTGGGGTCTCCTGCACTGCAGGCGGATTCTTTACCTGCTGAGCTACCAGGGAAGTTCTTCAGTTCTAATAGTTTAGGGTTTTCTGTATACAGTATCGTGTCATCTGCATCTAATGACAATTTTACCCCTTCCCTTCAAATTTGGATAATTGTTACTTCTTTTTCTTGTCTGAGTGTTCTGGCTGGGCTTCCAATACTACAATGAATAGAAGTGGTGAGAGTGGGCATCCTTGTTTTCTTCCAAATTTTAGCGGGAAGGCTTTCAACTTTTCACTATTCAGTATTATAGTGTATTGACTGTAGGTTTGTCATAAATAGCATTTATTATGTTGAGATATGTACCCTCTATACTCACTTTGGTAAGAGTTTATATCACAAATGGGCATTGAATTTTATCAAATGTTTCCTCTGCATTTACTGAAATGAGCATGTGGTTTTTATTATTTCTTTTGTTAACATGGTGTATCACATTGATTGATTTGTATATGTTGAGCCATCCTTGATACCTAGGGATGAACTCAACTTGATTGTGGTGTATGATCTTTTTTATGTGTTGTTGGATTCATTTTGCTAATATTTTGTTGAGAATTTTTGCATCTATATTCATCAAAGATATTTCTTTTTTTTTTTTTTAAAGATATTTCTTTTTGGTAGTGTTTTTGTTTGGTTTTGGTATCAGGGTGATGGTGACTTTATGGTATGACTCTGGGAGTCTTCTTTCCTCTTCAATCTTTTGGAAGAGTTTGAGAAGGAGGTGATATACTTTTCATAGAAATTAAATTTTGGTTCTAGTATGCATATTTCTTTAATTGAACAAGAAAAGAAAGTCATCAATACTCTAGTAGATTATCAAGAGAGAAATGTTTTTCCATGGATTTAAAGTCTAATATCCCTCTAATTTTTTCACATAAAAATCAACAATTACAATTATTGTATAGATTATTTTTAGCAGAACTGCAAATTAAAGATTGAATTCTCTGTCCAGATACTCGGGAAATGCAAACTGTTTTTCTTCCTGGTGCAACCATCTTTAAAACAAAAATGAGCATAGTGTTCTTCTAGCTGAAATATCATTTCGCTTAACTTTACCTTAAACACTAATTATCACTGTTACTTTTCCATTGGGATCATGATTTTCTTTCTTTCTTTTATACTATGAAGACCTGGAAAAGTACAGGACAATGATGGGAAACCATACACGAGTGCCAATGTTTATTCTAGCAGGTTTGACTGATGACCCATGATTGAAAATTGCATTGTTCATCTTTTTACTTCTCATTTACTTACCAAGTATCACTGGCAATTTGATCATCATCACACTTACCCTGGTGGATCCTCATCTCAAGACCCCAATGTATTTATTCCTCCAGATTTTTTCTTTCTTAGAAGTCCCCTATACTACTACATGCATCCCTACATTGCTGGCTACCATGGCAACTGGGGACAAAACCATTTATTATAATGGCTGTGCAGCTCAAGTGTTCTTTGCTTTCCTTATTGGAGCATCTGAGTTTTACTTGCTGGCAGCTATGTCCTATGACCACTATGTGCCATCTGTAAGCACCTGCATTACACAACCATCATGAACAATAAAATCTGCATTCAATTTGTCTTCTGTAGCTGGCTTGCCGGATTCTTTGTCATCTTTCCACCGCTCTTCTTAGGCCTAAATCTTGATTTCTGTACTTCCAACTCTGTTGACCATTTCTAATGTGACACAACTCCCCTCCTGCAGATCTTCTGCTCAGACACAGAGATCTTTGAGATGATGGGATACATTTCAGCTTTGGTGACACTTGTGGTCGCATTGATGATATCATATACCTATATCACAAAAACAATTCTAAAAATCCATCCCACTAATCAGAGGAAAAAAGCTTTTTCAACATGTTCTTCTCACATGGTTGTGATAACTCTATACTATGGCAGCTGCATCTTCATGTATGCTAAACCATCAGTCAAACAAAGAGTATCTTTTTCCAAGGGAATTGCAGTGCTCAATACCTCTGTTGCACCACTTTTGAACCTTTTTATCTACACTTTACAGAACTAACAAGTGAAAAACGCCTTTGTGAATATGATACACAGGATTCTTTCTTTCTCAAAGAAGTGAATATTTCTCAAAGAAGTGAAGTTATGTATACTGCATTATACATAAAGAAAAGCAGCAAGTGTCTCAATAATAACAGTGTGTTCAATAGTAGCTTCCCTATCCCTGAAATGAAAGTGAAAGTCCTTCAATCCTGTCTGAATCTGACTCCTTGGAATTCTCTAGACCAGAATATTGGAGTGAGTAGCCTTTCCCTTCTCCAGGGCATCTTCCCAACCCAGGGATTGAACTCAGGTCTCCTGCATTGCAGGCAGATTCTTCACCAGCTGAGCCACAAGGGAAGCCCTCCCTATCCATAGTTACCCTCAATTTTCCCCTTTAATTTCTATCATAGTCATCTTAAATTCCTCCATGCCTCATTAACAAAACTCTTGGTTCTGTGAAGTTAGTTTTCTTTATATTTTTCAATAGACATTCCCCCTCACCTCACTTCCTTTTCCTCTTAATATATAAAACAAATTGCACTAATTTTTCAATCTTTTATCTTTGATTTTTAATTAATCAAGTCTACAAAATGTTTAACTTAATTACATTTAAAGTAGCATACAAGTTCAGTTCAGTTCAGTTCAGTCGCTCAGTCGTGTCCCACTCTTTGTGACCCCATGAATCGCAGCACACCAAGCCTCCTTGTCCTTCACCAACTCCCGGAGTTCACTCAGACTCATGTCCATCGAGTCAGTGATGCCATCCAGCCATTTCATCCTCTGTCGTCCCCTTCTCCTCCTGCCTTCAATCCCTCCCAGCATCAGGGTCTTTTCCAATGAGTCAACTCTTCGCATGAGGTGGCCAAAGTACTGGAGTTTCAGCTTTAGCATCTTTCCTTCCAAAGAAATCCCAGGGCTGATCTCCTTCAGAATGGACTGATTGGATCTCCTTGCAGTCCAAGGGACTCTCAAGAGTCTTCTCCAACACCACAGTTCAAAAGCATCAATTCTTTGGTGCTCAGCCTTCTTCACAGTCCAACTCTCACATCCATACATGACCACAGGAAAAACCATAGCCTTGACTAGAAGAACCTTTGTTGGCAAAGTAGTGTCTCTGCTTCTGAATATGCAATCTAGGATGGTCAAAACTTTCCTTCCAAAGAGTAAGCGTCTTTTAATTTCGTGACTGCACTCACGATCTGCAGTGAATTTGGAGCCCCAAAAAAATAAAGTCTGACACTGTTTCCACTGTTTCCCCATCTATTTCCCATGAAGTGATGGAACCAGATGCCATGATCTTCGTTTTATGAATGTTGAGCTTTAAGCCAACTTTTTCACTCTCCACTTTCACTTTCATTAAGAGGTTTTTTCATTCCTTTTCACTTTCTGCCATAAGGGTAGTGTCATCTGCATATCTGAGATTATTGATATTTCTCCCAGCAGTCTTGATTCCAGCTTGTGCTTCTTCCAGTCCAGCATTTCTCATGATGTACTCTGCATATAAGTTAAATAAGCAGGGTGACAAGATACAGCCTTGACTTACTCCTTTTCCTATTTGGAACCAGTCTGTTGTTTCATGTCCAGTTCTAACTGTTGCTTCCTGACCTACATACAGATTTCTCAAGAGGCAGGTCAGGTGGTCTCGTATTCCTATCTCTTTCAGAATTTTCCACAGATTATTGTGATCCACACAGTCAATAAAGCAGAAATAGATGTTTTTCTGAAAATCTCTTGCTTTTTCCAAGATCCAGCGGATGTTGGAAATTTGATCTCTGGTTCCTCTGCCTTTTCTAAAACCAGCTGGAACATCAGGAAGTTCACGGTTCACATATTGCTGAAGCCTGGCTTGGAGAATTTTGAGCATTACTTTACTAGCGTGTGAGATGAGTGCAATTGTGCGGTAGTTTGAGCATTCTTTGGCATTGCCTTTCTTTGGTATTGGAATGAAAACTAACCTTTTCCAGTCCTGTGTCCACTGCTGAGTTTTCCAAATCTGCTGGCATATTGAGTGCAGTACTTTCACAGCATCATCATTCAGGATTTGAAATAGCTCAACTGGAATTCTATCGCTTCCACTAGCTTTGTTCATAGTGATGCTTTCTAAGGCCCACTTGACTTCACATTCCAGGATGTCTGGCTCTAGGTGAGTGATCACACCATCGTGATTATCTGGGTCGTGAAGATCTTTTTTGTACAGTTCTTCTGTGTATTCTTGCCACCTCTTCCTGATATCTTCTCTTCTGTTAGGTCCATACCATTTTTGTTCTTTATCGAGCCCATCTTTGCATGAAATATTCCCTTGCTATCTCTAATTTTCTTGATGGTATCTCTAGTCTTTCCCATTCTGTTATTTCCCTCTATTTCTTTGCATTGATCGCTGAGGAAGGCTTTCTTATCTCTTCTTGCTATTCTTTGGAACTCTGCATTCAGATACTTATATCTTTCCTTTTCTCCTTTGCTTTTCACTTCTCTTCTTTTCATGGTTATTTGTAAGCCCTCCCCAGACAGCCATTTTGCTTTTCTCCATTTCTTTTCCATGGGGATGGTCTTGATTCCTGTCTCCTGTACAGTGTCACGAACCTCATTCCATAGTTCATCAGGCACTCTATCAGATCTAGGCCCTTAAATCTATTTCTCACTTCCACTGTATAATCATAAGGGATTTGATTTAGGTCATAACTAAATGGTCTAGTGACTTTCCCTACTTTCTTCAATTTAAGTCTGAATTTGGTAATAAGGAGTTCATGATCTGAGCCACAGTCAGCTCCCAGTCTTGTTTTTGTTGACTATATAGAGCTTCTCCATATGTGGCTGCAAAGAATATAATCAATCTGATTTCAGTGTTGACCATCTGGTGATGTCCATGTGTAGAGTCTTCTCTTGTGTTGTTGAAAGAGGGTGATTGTTATGACCAGTGCATTTTCTTGGCAAAACTCGATTAGTCTTTGCCCTGCTTCATTCCATATTCCAAGGCCAAATTTGCATATTACTCCAGGTGTTTCTTGACTTCTTACTTTTGCATTCCAGTCCCCTATAATGAAAAGGACATCTTTTTTGGGTGTTAGTTCTAAAAGGAATCAGCAAACTCAAATGGACTGGAATGGGTGAATTTAACTCAGATGACCATTATACCTACTACTGTGGACAGGAATCCCTCATAAGAAATGGAGTAGCCATCATGGTCAACAAAAGAGTCCGTAATGCAGTACTTGGATACAATCTCAAAAACAACAGTATGAATTCTGTTCTTTTCCAAGGCAAACCATTCAATATCACAGTAATCCAAGTCTATGCCCCAATCAGTAATGCTGAAGAAACTGAAGTTGAACGGTTCTATGAAAACCTACAAGACCTTTTAGAACTAAAACCCAAAAAAGATGTCCTTTTCATTATAGGGGACTGGAATGCAAAAGTAGCATACAATCCAAAGGTTAATATTCTATTTGTGATCAGTGACAATATACTTAAAACTAATATTCATTTATATTATTTTTCATACTACCAATTTGGGGGGCATATTCTACTCAAAGTAATTAAAAGAAAATTTTAGAGATTAGTATCAATGTTGATGCATATCTTTGAAATATCTGTCTATTTAAAATATATGACTGTTTTACTAAAGTACTTTCAATAGTAACTCAATATTTAGGATAAAGTACACTTGAAAAAAACTATCTAAAGAGCAGAATAAAATATAGGCAGGAAGAAATATGTAATATATAATTGATTGGACAATTTTACATGTTCCTGTACAATTTGTAGAATTTACTGTGTGTATCTCAAAATTGGTTCATAAATATGATTTTAGAAAAAAAATGGTTATTTAAACAAATTATTACTTTTTTTTCCTGATAATTTAGGTATTTTCCCCCATTATCAGAAAGTGATCCTGAAGCATTATCTAGATTTCAGAAATCTTTAAAGCACATAACTTTATATATATATATATATATATATATATATTATACACAACTTAGCAGCAGCTAAGTTTTTCTAGCGGCATACGCATATGTTGCTGCTGCTGCTAAGTTGCTTCAGTCATGTTCAACTCTTTGTGACCCTATGGACTGTAGCCCACCAGGCTTCTCTGTCCACGGGATTCTTCAGGCAAGAATACTGGAGTGGGTTGCCATGCTCTCCTCCAGGGGATCTTCCTGACCCAGGGATCAAACCTGCATCTCTTTTGTCTCCTGTACTGGCAGGCAGGTTCTTTACCACTAGAGCCATATATATGTGTGTGTGTGTATATATATATATATATATAGCTTCCCTGGTGGTTCAGCTGCAATGCAGACGACCTGGGATCAATCCCTGGGTTGAGAAAATCCCCTGGAGGAGGACATGGCAGCCCACTCCAGTATTCTTGCCTGGAGAATTCCCATGGACAGAGGAGCCAGGCGGGCTACAGTCCATGGGGTTGCAAAGAGTCGGACACGACTGAGAGATGAGGCACAGCACATGCACACACACACACACACACACATATATATATATATATACACACATACATATACAAGTATATGCATGTGTGCATGTGTGCTCAGTCATGTCCAACTCTTTTTGACCCCACAGACTCTATGTAGCCCACTAGGCTCCACTGTCCATGTGATTTTCCATGGAAGAATATTGGAGTGGGTTGCCATTTCCTTCTCCAGGGGATTTTTCTGACCCAGGGATCAAACTCACATCTCTTGTATTTTCTGAGTTGGCAGGCAAATTGTTTACTGCTGCATAACCAAGGAAGTCCATATATGTATGTATGTATATCCCTGGTGGCTAAGATGGTAAAGAATCTGCCTGCAGTGCAGGAGACCCGAATTTGATCCCTGGGTCAGGAAGATTCCCTGGGAGGAGGGAATGTCTACCCACTCCAGTATTCTTGCCTGGAGAATTCCATAGACAGAAGATCCTGGCAAGCTACAGTCCATGGGTGGCAAATGTCAGACACCTCTAAGCAACTAACTCTTTCATATCTATCTATCTAGCTAGATATATGCTGAGACAATATATTACAAGTAAAGCCTAAGGCTCTCAAATTCTGATCACTTTTAATTTTATTAATGAGCTCTTTCTATCCCCTCTCCTCTAGTAACTTGTATCTATGATTCTTTATGTTTAGTTACATTTGCTCATTATTTTAAGGATTTCAAATATACGTAAAATCATATGCATTTTTCTCTGTTTGATTTATTTAACATAGCATAATACCCTCTAGGTTCATCCATGTTGTCACAAATGGAAAGGTTTTGTTCTATTATATGACTGAGTAATATTCCATTCCCACGTGGTACAGTGGTAAAGAACCTGCTTGCCAAGTCAGGAGACATGAGAGATGTGGGTTCTATCCCTAGGTCAGCAAGATCCCCTGAAGTAGGAAATGGCAACCTACTCCAGTATTCTTGCCTGGAAAATTCCATGGACAGAGGAGTCTGGCAGGCTACAGTCCAGGAGGTCGTAAAGAGTCAGAGATGACTGAACAGCTAAGCACAGACAGACAGATAATATTCCAGAATCTGCCTGCAATGCAGAAACTCAGTTTCGATCACTGGGTCAGGAAGATCCCCTGCAGAAGGAATGGTAACACACTCTAGTATTCTTGCCTGGAGAATTCCATGGACAGTGGAGACTGGTGGGCTACAGTCCATGGGGTCACAAAGAGTTGTACATGACTGAGTGAGAAGGAAATGGTAACCCACTCCAGTACTCTTGCCTGGAGGATCTCAGGGACGGGGGAGCCTGGTGGGCTGCCGACTATGGGGTTGCATAGAGTCGGACACGACTGAAGTGACTTAGCAGCAGCAGCAGAGTGACTAACATATGCTGCTATTTTACAGGCAAAGATTTTAAATATTTGTCAACTGATAAAATATTACTGGTTGAGGGATGCTAAAATCCTCTTTTGTTGACTTCTTCATAGAATGTTTCACTTTTGTGGTTGTTTTTCTTCAATCTCCAAGTCATATCCGATCAAGTCGTATCTTTGCAACCCCACAGACTGCAGCACGTCAGGATTCCCTGTCCTTCACTGTTTCCTGGAGTTTGCTCAAACTCATGTCCATTGAGTTATCCAATCATCTCATCCTCTGTTGCCCCCTTCTCCTCCTGCCCTCAAAATATCCCAGCATCAGGGTCTTTTCCAATGAATTGGCTCTTCCCATAAGGTGGCCAAAGTATTGGGACTTCAGCTACAGCATCAGTCCTTCCAATGAATATTCAGGGTTGATTTCCTTTAGGACTGACTGCTTTGATCTCCCTTCTGTCCAAGGAATTCTCAAGAGTGTTCTTCAGCACCATAGTTTGAAAGCATCGATTCTTTGGCACTCTGCCTTCTTTCTGGTCCATCTTTCATATTCATAACTGGCTACTGAAAAGACCATGCTGCTACTGCTAAGTCGCTTCAGTAGTGTCTGACTCTGTGTGACCCCATAGACAGCAGCCCACCAGGCTTCCCTGTCCCTGGGATTCTCCAGGCAAGAACATTGGAGTGGGTTGCCATTTCCTTCTCCAATGCATGAAAGTGAAAAGTGAAAGTGAAGTCGCTCAGTAGTGTCCGACTCTAGCGACCCCATGGACTGCAGCCTATCAGGCTCCTCCATCCATGGGATTTTCCAGGCAAAAGTACTGGAGTGGGGTGCCATTGTCTTCTCCGAATAGCCTTGACTATATATGGACCTTTGTTGGCAAAGTGATGTCTTTGCTTTTTAACACTCTGTCTAGGTTTTTCATAGCTATCCTTCCAAGAAGCAATTGTCTTCTAATTTCATGGCTATAGTCACCATCCACAGTGACTTTAGAGCCCAAGAAGAGGAAGTCTGTCACTTCTTTCACCTTTTCCCTTTCTATTTGTTGTGAAGTGACGGGACTGGATGCCATGATCTTAGTTTTTTAATACTGAGTTTTAAGCCAGATTTTTTATTCTCCTCTTTCACTCTCATCAAGAGGCTCTCTAGTTACTCTCCACTTTCTTCCATTAGAGAGGCATCATCTTCTCATTGGAGGTTGTGGATATTTCTCCCAGTAACCTTGATTCCAGCCTGGAACTTATCCAGACTGACATTTCTCATGATGTTCTCGCCATATAAGTTAAATAAAGAGGGTAACAATATAAAGCCTTGTTACACTCCATTCTCAATTTTTAACCAGTCAGCTGTTCCATATAAGGTTCTAATTGTTGCCTCTTGACCTGCATACAGGTTTCTCAGGAGACAGGAAAGATGATCTCTTATTACTGTATCTTTAAGAGTTTTCCACAGTTTGTTATGATTCATGCAGTCAAAGGCTTTAGCACAGTCATTGAAACAGAAGTAAATGTTTTTCTGGAATTCTGTTGCTTTTGCTATGACCCACTAAATGTTGGCAATTTGATCTCTGGTTCCTTTGCCTTTTCTAAACTGAGCTTGTACATCTGGAAATTATTGATTCAAGTACTGCTGAAGTTTAGCTTGAAGGATTTTGAGCATAACCTTACTAGCATGGGAAGTGAGTGCATTGTCCAGTAGTTTGAACATTCTTTAGTACTGCCCTTCTTGGGAACTGGGATGAAGATTTACCTTTCCCAGTCCTTTGACTACTTCTGGGTTTTCCGAATTTGCTGATGTATTGAGTGCAGCACTTTAACAGCATCATCTTTTAGGATTTTAAATAACTCTGCTGGAATTCCAACACCTTCAGTAGCTTTATTAGCAGTACTACTTCTTAAGGCCCACTTGACTTTGCACTCTAGGATGTCTGGCTTTAGGTTAGAGACCACACCATCATGATTATCTGAGTCATTAAGAGCTTTTTTGTACAGTTCTTCTGGGTATTCTTGCCACTTCTTCTTAATCTCTTCTGCTTCTGTTAGGTCCATAGTGTTTCTGTCCTTTATTATGCCTATCTTTGCATAAAATGTTCCCTTAGTATTTCCAGTTTTCTCCCCCCTCCACTTTATTTTTTAATATAAATGTATTTATTTTAATTGAAGGCTAATTACTTTACATATTGTATTTTCTTGAATAAATCTCTAGTCTTTCCCATTCTATTGTTTTCCTCTATTTGTTTTCATTGTTCACTTAAGAAGGCTTTCTTATATCTCCTTGCTATTCTTTGGAACTCTGCATTCAGTTGGGTATATCTTTTCCTTTATCCTTTGTCTTTTGCTTCTTTTTTTTTTTTTTTTTCCTCAGCTATTTGTAAGACCTCCTCAGACAACCATTTTGCCTTCTTGCATTTCTTTTCTTTTGGGATGGTTTTTTATTTTTTTAATTTTATTTTATTTTTAAACTTTACATAATTGTATTAGTTTTGCCAAATATAAAAATGAATCCGCCACAGGTATACATGTGTTCTCCATCCTGAACCCTCATCCCTCTGGGTCGTCCCAGTGCACCAGCCCCAAGCATCCAGTATCATGCATCGAACCTGTACTGGCAACTCGTTTCATACATGATATTTTACATGTTTCAATGCCATTCTCCCAAATCTTCCCACCCTTTCCCTCTCTCTCAGAGTCCATAAGACTGTTCTATACAAAGTCTTATGGGATGGTTTTGATCACTGCCTCCTGTACAATGTTATGCACCTCCATCCATTGTTCTTCTGCACTCTATTAGATCTAATCCCTTGAATTGATTTATCACTTCCACTGTATAAAAGTAAGGGACTTGATTTAGGTCATACCTGACTGGTCTAGTGGTTTTCCCCACTTTATTTTAAGCCTGAATTTTGATACAAGGAGTTGGTGGTCTGAGACACAGTAAGCTCCAGGTCTTGTTTTTGCTGACTGTATGAGCTTCTCCAGTATTCTGGCCTGGAGAATTCCATGGACTGTATAGTTCAGGGGGTCCCAAAGAGTCAGACATGACTGAGCAACTTACACTTGTATAGAGCTTCTCCATCTTTGACTGAACAGAAATATAATCAATCTGATTTCATTATTGACTATTTGGTGATGCCCATGTAAAGTCATCTCTTGAATTATTGAAAAAGGGTGTTTTCTATGACCAGTGTATTTTAGTTTACTGATTCCTAAGATGTCAATGTTCAGTCTTACCATCTCCTGCTTGACCACATCTAATTTACCTTGATACATGGACCTAACATTTCAGGTTCCTTGCAATATTGTTCTTTACAGCATTGAACATTACTTTCACCACCAGCCACATCCACAACTGAGTGTCATTTCTGCTTTGGCCCAGCCACTTCATTCTTTCTGGAGCTACAAGTAATTGCCCACACTCTTTCCCAGTAGTATATTGGACACCTTCTGACTAGGGGGCTCATTTTCTGGTGTCACATATTTTTGCATTTTCATACCATTTATGGGGTTCTCATGGCAAAGATACCAGAGTAGCTTGCCATTCCCTCCTCCAGTGGACCATGTTTTGTCAGAACTCTCCATTATGACCCATCTGTCTTGGGTGGTTCTGCATGGCATGGCTCATAGCTTCATTGAGTTATGCAAGCCCCTTTGTCATGACAAGCTATGATCCATGAAGAAGCAAAAATGATATACTAAACATTAAACCTCTAATAAGTATTCTTATATTTTTCCTGAATTTTATATGCATATAATTTTGAATATCATTTATATTGCTTGTTTTTAGACTAAAAATCTTTGATTCAGAGAGATTTCAGGTTGATATATTGCTATGCTAATTCATGTTTTGTGCAATTTTTGTTAGTTACCACTTTTTTCCAGAAAAAAAATCCAAGCTGAGTTTCTGAATTGTCTATTTAAATTTTGCATCTATGTCTGTATTTGCATGGTTGAAAAGAAATTATCTCTGTCAATCTAAGTTTAGCTACACATCATTATATATATTTCTGAAAACAAGCAACCACCACAGGGTAAGCAAACATACTGAATGACTATGATTAATGTACTGATGATGATGTTTAAAGCAACAAATGAGTCAACTAATGAGTCAATTACCTGTTGATCTAAATAACTAATGAAAAAACAAGCTAACTAACTTGTTAACATCAATTGTGTGTTTGATATTTAGGCTTTTTTTAGGTGTGCTTTGATGTAATCATGACAAAGTGTATAAAAACACAAATTCTACATTTTCAATCATTTTTCTCTATCATCATTTCCCAAGGCACTCTTTTAGTACCTCTCCTACTGGGTAGTTTCATCATTATTAAATGGATAAACAAGGAATTCAAGAGTACAAAATTGGCACTAAGTAACTATGTACTTTAATAAAAGTTTGTTAATATTTCTCAGACTCAATTTTTTCACCTGTATATTACAGGGATTATAATAGAAGTATCTGGAGTTTCATTAAATTTCAAAATTACTCATGCTATGAATCGGGTCCATGGATTCTGAAAAGTTAACATGGTCAAGAAATGATCAGAAAATGTCAGTTTTTACTTGTGGAGACTTTGCCTAAGGATATCAGATTATCAAGATTTATAGTTTGGTATGCAATTTAGATGGAAAAGGCAATGGCAACCCACTCTAGTACTCTTGCCTGGAAAATCTCATGGACGGAGGAGCCTGGTAGGCTGCAGTCCATGGGGTCGCTAAGAGTCAGACAGGACTGAGCGACTTCATTTTCATTTTTCACTTTCATGCATTGGAGAAGGAAATGTCAACCCATTCCAGTGTTCTTGACTGGAGAATCCCAGGGACGGGGGAGCCTGGTAGGCTGCTGTCTATGGGGTCACACAGAGTCGGACACGACTGAAGCAACTTAGCAGCAGCATGCAATTTTGAAAGAGTATGAGATAAGACTATAAAATCATTAATATCATAGACAACGTTAACATAGTTTATATTCTTGTAAATGAGAACCAAAACAATTACTATCAGGACACTAAATTATATGAAATTTGCTATAAAGACATTTCTGATTAGCTTAAATTTGAAATATCCTTCTACCTCTTTCATGGGTTTATTCAAAGAGTTTGTGTACAAATCCTCATTAAGCATTTCCCCATCAATGGAAACCCACTCCAGTATTCTTGCCTGGAGAATCCCAGGGATGGAGGAGCCTGGTGGGCTGCCATCTATGGGGTCACACAGAGTCGGACACGACTGAAGTGACTTAGCAGCAGCAGCAGCAGCATCAATGCTAAAACAAACATGTTTATTTTCTCTTCTTCAGAAATGTTTTACCTCAATTACTGAGTAATGCTTAAGTTCTCACTAAAAAATTATTGTAGAAAGACGAAGTTTAAATCTGAATAATTTGAAAATAACCAACTTTATATCAGTTCACTAATATATTGATTACACTATCATCAACAAGCTAATATAAATTTCTTTGATGTAAGTATAATTCAGGTACAAGTATAGAGATTGATGACTACATGGTAATGGGCAAGACAAGAAAAAATTCATTGTAAAAAGAAAACTATTAGAAATCATATTCCCAATTTGAATTTTGTCAAATCTTTTTTTCTTTTAAGTGAAATACAGATGAATAAACAAGAATGCAAGCATTAGAGGACACATACACATACACACACACACACACACACACACACACACACACACACGTATTAAGTTTTAAGAACATAAAGAGATGATAAAATAGGCTAATTAAACAAGTAGTTATACTGTTCCAGTGATTGAATAGGAATATTAACAACATAGAAAATATTTTTAAATTAAGATAATGTACATCTATGGTCTTCCAAACATTTATTATATAATAATGAAACTCAGATAGTTTTACTTTCTTGAAAAGGTTATTATCTTACTGACCAAATGTCTGAAGGCTATTTTCACTTGCTTGTTCCTTAATGTATAGATGAAAGGGTTCAAGAGAGGGGCAACTGAGGTATTTAAAACAGCCACTCCCTTATTAAAAGTTGAGGCATCCTCCACAGAGGGATTTATATACATGAAGATACAGCTTCCATAAGAAAGTGAGACCACAATCATGTGAGAAGAACATGTAGAAAAAGCTTTTTTTCTTTGTTGAGCAGACGGGATTCTCAGAATTGTCCTGATAATGTATGTATAGGAAAGAATCACCAGCATCAAGGTGAAGATGAGAGTAACAGCAGCAAGGACAAACTCAATCACTTCTATGAAACGTGTGTCTGAACAGGATAAATGCAACAGTACCGTATAGTCACAGCAATAATGATTGATGACGTTGGAGGTGCAGAAAGGCAGCTGGAGAGTCATTACATGGGGCACAATGACAACTAAAAAGCCAGAGAACCAGGAACAAAGGACAAGTTGAATGCAGAGTCTTCTGCTCATTAGAGTTGTGTAATGTAGCGGTTTGCAAATGGCAACATAGCGATCAAAGGACATGGCAGCTAAAAGGTAAAATTCGGTTGCTCCCAGAAGGATGGCAAAAAAATACTGAGTGAAACAACCAGCAAAGGAGATAGTCTTGTCTCCAGTTCCAATACTGACTAACATTTTGGGAACAAAGACAGAGGTAAAAGATACTTCCAAAACAGAGAAATTCCGGAGGAAGAAATACATAGGAGTCTGAAGGCGATGGTCCAGCAGGGTCAGAATGATGATTGTCAAGTTTCCCATGATACTTAAGACATATGTTAACAGCAGAAAAGGGAAAAGCACAGCTTGAAGCTTGGCATCTCTTGTCAGACCAAGAAGGATGAACTCTATCACGGATGTTTGGTTTCCCATAGTTAACTTCTGACAAATTCAGGAAGAATAAAATAATAATGATAATGGTTGGAATAAAATTTACCAGGTTTTATTGAAAAATAAAATCAAACTCAAAACAATTAGAAGTAAAATTTAAAACTCAGAATCTTTCTCTTCCCCTTACTTTTTTCAAAGTCAGATCTTTTAATGAAACAATTTACACATTTTCCTATTTTGATTCATAAATAACAAAGGTACTGCTTCTTAGCGACATTTTCAATTGTTTCTTTTAAAATGAATCAATATTTTTTTTCATCATTTTCCCACTTGTTTGCACTTTCCTTTGTATTCTTTCTATTCTAACTTTCTTCTCTAAACTGTTGGATGCTGTCACACATACACACACAAATATAAGGAAAATTTAGAGAGGAGATTTTAATTGGGATTTCTTAATTAGCCTTTTAACTCAGTTTGTTAGCCAACAAATATATATAATCCAAGGTATGAACTCTTGGAATAAAATTGGACTTGCTCACTTTTTTTTTGCTGTTTTTGCCTTTTCTCTTATTTCAGATTTCTCATTTTGAACAATAGTTCTGTGCATCTACTGAAGTTCAAAGAGTGGATAGATTTTTATTTTAATTCAGAAGTGTTTGGAACTTACAATACTGACAGTTTCTCTGTCATCAGTGTTCAATAAATGACATCACCATTTAATATAGATATATGGATTAATGTGTCCTTGGTGAAATATTAAATTTAAAGAAATATTGTACTTTCTTGCTATTAGCAGAATCTGCCCATCAACCTATTGCAGTTCTTTAAAAGTCAGTTCAAGCTCTGCTTTCCATACAATTTTATCTGACAAATGCAATTAGCAATAATTGTTTCTCTTCTTCTTTATAAAAATTTATCAGAAAGTAACACTGGGTCATAAAGTCAAATTATTTTCTAATTATATCAAATATGTATACTTTATCCAACTTTTACATAAACCTATAGCCCACAAGAACAGGCTCCAGTTTTCTTTATATCTTTTTTAGAGAGGCTAGAAAATTGCACAGATTTGTTAAAAATTTCAATGCAAATTTTTTTTTTTTTTTTACTTCTCTTTAGATTCATGGGGCTTCCCAGGTGGCACTAGTTGTAAAGAACCCACCTGTTAATGCAGGGGATGTAAGAGATGCAGGTTCAATTCCTGGTCTGGGAAGATCCCATGGAGAAGGAAATGGCAACCCATTCTAGTATTCTTGCCTGGAAAATCCCATGAACGGAGGAGCCTGGCAGCCTACAGTTCATTCATAGACCTATTTAATTGAATACTATACAGCTTTATGCAAATCAAAACTCCAATTAAGTTTATGCATACAGTTTCTCAGATTTTTCTTTTAATAGTTTCCATAATCAGACATGAAAAAATGTTACTATAAGAATGATTTTCCTATGCAAAATATTATGAGGTTTCTTTTTCATTTAGCTATTGTTTCACTACTTATGTTGACATATGTTCATATGATGATATGCAATAAGGCAGTGGTAGTAACACATTACATCCTTATTAAGGTAAAAATTCCAGAAATATTTGATACACATAAAAGGGTAACTTTGCTGGGGGAGATTTATTGTATGATAGAATTATGTCTGGAAAATTTGAAGATTCATGTCTCCTGATATTATAACTATAACCAATTTGCACTTTTGTACAGAATTGTCTCTTTTGTTAACTACCTCTATATTAATGTATTAACATGAAGTTATAACATGCTATGCAGTTATACAGTATTAGTGTATTAAAAATCCTGTTATGTTAATAATGAGATAAATGTACCAATAATATAAATTTAAATGTTAATTGATTATGGTTATCTATGTCAGAATATATTATCTTGACTACTTTGTAATGAGTACAGATAAATGAGTGTGAGAAATTAAAAATTATGCACAAATAATGAATTTCACAGAAATATTTTATATTCAGAGACATATTAGGACAGTACTTCCACTATCAAAAGCTAGCTCATTAAACTGTAATATTGCCACAACTACCTGAAATAAATCTTGAGATTTGAACAGTTAGTAGTGATTTTCTCCTTTCTACATAAAAATATCTAGTGTATCATATAATTTGAATATATCAATGTTAATCTACTTGTTTGAGGTCCTAACTATTAAGTTTCAAAATTCTACTTTAGAAATTCATTAATCAATCAATTACATTCACTAAGCAACAATATTCTGAAATTTTCATTGTTTAGCATCTTTGACAAAATAAAAACTTTGTAAATAATTCCCATGTAATATAAACACTTTTTTGAATGAATAAAAGATTTTAAAAATTCAGCAAAAACACTTTTATATAAGTGATCTCATCTATTAAATAAAAGATGAACAAAATGATAATTTTATATAAGAAGAAAATTTTATAGCAAACATTTTAACATAATAAAAGATGACAATCCTTTAAGATTAAACAGCTTTATTCCCAGAAAAAGAATATATATACTCATATATAAAATTACATCTATATATTATCAAATAACAAATATTTCATTCAAACAAGATTTATTTAGTAAAAGATATATTTGTCATTAAAAGGTATCCTGCTAAGATACTGATTTTTTTTAAAGATAAGGTTTATTTGTAGTTGAAAAGATGTTGATAAACTTTCTCAGACTTTTCTAGATATCATTAGTTTTGAATCCCTTCACAATGAATTACATATAACCCTCATGTTTAGGCTATGTCTCTTTCTGCAGTGGACCCTAAGCATTAGAAACCTCTATCCCTTTGTTCTTGATTACATTCAGGAGGAAAGTTAAGAAAACTCAATCCATGAAAAGTACGAATTGAAATAGTTGAAAAACAGGAAAAAAGTTATGTATTTTACCACTTCAAGCTCTAATTCTGTGAGCGTAGCATAACATTTTTTTGGCTTGAAAATACCTTTTGCTGTTAAAATATAATGCTTTGAAAAAATTTACCTTTACTTAAGTCAATCAAAAGTTTATGAAAAAAAAGGTATGTGCAGTTATGTCAACAAGTACACATGAAAGGTATACAAACAAAACAATAATGAGACACATCTCTAGTTAAATGCAGCAGTCATCAGCCCTCTTCTACCTCAAATAGATAAATCAGTTCTACCTTCACTCCAAATCAGCTCCTTCTGTGGCTGAAAGAGAGAATATAAAGTTTTAGAACCCACTGGGAAATCCTCCCTGGACCATGAGAATGTGTCTGCTTCAAAACCCTCAGCAAGAGCCTGATTTTCTCTCCTAACAAAGGTAGGAAAATTAGAAGGTAGGAGAAGAAAACGGTGGTCCTGTGCATTGGAGAAGGAAATGGCAACCCACTCCAGTATTCTCGCCTGGATAAGCCCAGGGACAGAGGAGCCTGGTGGGCTGCCATCTATGGGGTTGCACAGAGTCGAACACGACTGAAGTGACTTAGCAGCAGCATCATGTAGAGCATATACCCAGGCTGCAACCCCCTGCCAAATCTTCCCTACAATTTCATTGATCTTAGAAATTATCTACCACTCTTTTTCATATTCACTTTGCTCTGAGTGTATATATTGCTGTTTCCTGGTCACGTAAAAGCATTACCAACTCGATGCTCATCTAACTTTCTGCATTCTTTCTCCAGCCATCACAAGACTGGAGTTCCCTCACGTCACACAGATCTCAGAAGTGGGCATGCCTCACAGAAACCTCCCTGACCATACTACACAGGATAGTCACTACTCAGTCACGTCTGACACCTTCAGTTTGATTCAGTTCAGTTGTTCAGTTGTGTCCGACCATACATGAAAAACCATAGCCTTGACTAGATGGACCTTTGTTGGCAAAGTAATGTCTTTGCTTTTGAATATGCTATCTAGGTTGTTCATAACTTTCCTTCCAAGGAGTAAGTATCTTTTAATTTCATGGCTGCAGTCACCATCTGCAGTGATTTTGGAGCCCAGAAAAATAAAGCCTGACACTGTTTCCCCATCTATTTACCATGAAGTGATGGGACCAGATATCTTAGCTTGCTTGGTATTTAATACAGAGTATTTTTTTTTATTGTTAACATCACTTCTAAATTCTATTATTTTTTATTTGCTTTCATGCTTATTGCATATCATCGTCACTAAAATGTAAGCTTCATTAAGTGAAGGACTTTTATTAATGCTAGGTCGTAAGTCACTAGGTGTTATGAAAGTGACCAGTACATATTTAAAATTCTATTAATATATGTGAATTGCATCTTCTTTTTACCTGAATCTTATTTCATATCAGTTTTTTCTAGTTTTGAGCTATTCTAGCATGTCATATTACTTTAACTTTTCATGAGAGATCAGGGGGATTCAGGATAGGGAACACGTGTACTCCCATGGAGGATGTATGTTGATGTATGGCAAAACCAATACAATATTGTAAAAAATAATAATAATAATTTAAAAAATAATTAAAAAATTCATTTTCTCTAAATCAACGCAAAGATACTCCAACATAGAAAAAAATAAGGTTGACAGATTAAAAACAGAAAACTTCAAAGAAATATTAGGTTTATATCGAGTATTTTATTTTTTTTTTTTTTTGAAGTTTTTATTTTTATTTATTTTTTTTTTTATTTTATTTTTAAACTTTACATAACTGTATTAGATTTGCCAAATATCAAAATGAATCCGCCACAGGTTTACATGTGTTCCCCATCCTGAACCCTCCTCCCTCCTCCCTCCCCATTCCATCCCTCTGGGTCGTCCCAGTGCACCAGCCCCAAGCATCCAGTCCAGGTTCGATGCACGATACTATATCGAGTATTTTAAATATACTGATCTGAAAGGACCTTTGAAGTATTCACTTAAGAAAATATATTTCACTCTAACATTTCCTATTTAAGGAATAATAAGAGAAATTCATCATCTCTGTCTAAAAAATCATTCTGAGAAATATTTCTAATTGAATCATGTGAAAACACATACAAACAGCTAAAAAAACCAATATTTTTATAAGCAAAATGAGTGCAAGAAAAATGAAATGGAATGTCAGCATTAACAGTTAAATAAAATGTCACCTTTATGATTATATTCCTAACTCCATTCAATTTTTTATAAATTAATTGATTAATTATAATTAAAGAATTATATAGATGATTCTTCTAATCACCAATATACATGTGTATATCTTCAGTATAAATTCAATTTAATGATAAGTATATTCAACTAAGCATATGTTTAAAAATAATCAGGTTTATAAAATAAATACTGTATGAAATCAGATCAGATCATATCATATCAGTGGCTCAGTCGTGTCTGACTCTTTGGGACCCCATGAATTGCAGCATGCCAGGCCTCCCTGTTCATCACCAATTCCCAGAGTTCACTGAGACTCACGTCCATCGAGTCAGTGATGCCATCCAGCCATCTCATCCTCTGTTGTCCCCTTCATCTCCTGCCCCCAATCACTCCCAGCATCAGAGTCTTTTCCAATGAGTCAACTCTTCACATAAGGTGGCCAAAGTACTGGAGTTTCAGCTTTAGCAGCGTTCCTTCCAAAGAAATCCCAGAGCTGATCTCCTTCAGAATGGACTGGTTGGATCTCCTTGCAGTCCAATGGACTCTCAAGAGTCTTCTCCAACACCACAGTTCAAAAGCATCAATTCTTCGGCGCTCAGCCTTCTTCACAGTCCAACTCTCACATCCATACATGACCACAGGAAAAACTATAGCCTTGACTAGACGGACCTTTGTTGGCAAAGTAATGTCTGCTTTTGAATATGCTATCTAGGTTGGTCATAACTTTCCTTCCAAGGAGTAAGCATCTTACATATGAGATATATATATACATATATACAAATACCTATAGATGGATAAAGCATCAGTTCAGTTCAGTTCAGTTGCTCAGTTGTGTCCGACTCTTTGCAGCCCCATGAATCGCAGCACGCCAGGCCTTCCTGTCCATCACCAACTCCCGGAGTTCACTCAGACTCATGTCCATCGAGTCAGTGATACCATCCAGCCATCTCATCCTCTGTCGTACTAAATATATCCATGACTCAAAATGATTGTAATCACCCAGAGATAAACCCATGCACCTATGGACACCTTATCTTTGACAAAGGAATCAAGAATATACAATGGAGAAAATACAATCTCTTTAACAAGTGATGCTGGGAAAACTGGTCAACCACTTGTAAAAGAATGAAACTAGAACACTTCCTAACACCATACACAAAATAAACTCAAAATGGATTAAAGATCTAAACATAAGACCAGAAACTATAAAACTCTTAGAGGAGAACATAGGCAAAAATCACAGCAGGATCCTCTATGACCCACCTCCCAGAATATTGGAAATAAAAGCAAAAATAAACAAATGGGATATAATTAAAATTCAAAGCTTCTGCACAACAACAACAAAAAAAAATATAAGCAAGGTGAAAAGACAGCCTTCAGAATGGGAGAAAATATTAACAAATGAAGCAACTGACAAACAACTAATCTCAAAAATATACAAGCAACTCCTGCAGCTCAATTCCAGAAAAATAAGCAACCCAATCAAAAAATGGGCCAAAAAACTAGACATTTCTCCAAAGATGACATACAGATGGTTAAAAAACAAATGAAAAGATGCTCAACATCACTCATTATCAGAGAAATGCAAATCAAAACCACAATCAGGTACCATTCCACACCAATCAGAATGGCTGCAATCCAAAAGTCTACAAGCAATAAATGCTGGAGAGGGTGTGGAGAAAAGGGAACCCTCTTACACTGTTGGTGGGAATGCAAACTAGTACAGCCACTATGGAGAACAGTGTGGAGATTCCTTAAAAAACTGGAAATAGAACTGCCATATGACCCAGCAATCCCACTGCTGGGCATACACACTGAGGAAACCAGAATTGAAAGAGACATGTGTACCCCAATGTTCATCGCAGCATTGTTTATAATAGCCAGGACATGGAAACAACCTAGATGCCCATCAGCAGATGAATGGATAAGAAAGCTGTGGTACATATACACAATGGAATATTACTCAGCCATTAAGAAGAATACATTTGAATCAGTTCTAATGAGGTGGATGAAACTGGAGCCGATTATAGAGTCAAGTAAGCCAGAAAGAAAAACACCAATACAGTATACTAAGGCATATATATGGAATTTAGAAAGATGGTAATGATAACCCTGTATACGAGACAGCAAAAGAGACACTGATGTATAGAACAGTCTTATGGACTCTGTGGGAGAGGGACGGGAGGATGATTTGGGAGAATGGCATTGAAACATGTATAATATCATATAAGAAATGAATCACCAACCCAGGTTCAATGCAGGATACAGGAAGCTTGGGGCTGGTGCACTGGGATGACCCAGAGAGATGGTATGGGGAGGGAGGTGGGAGGGGGGTTCAGGATTGGGAACACGTGTACACCCGTGGTGGATTCATGTTGATGTATGGCAAAACCATACAATATTGTAAAGTAATTAGCTTCTAATTAAAATAAATAAATTTAATTAAATATAAAATTTAAAAAATGATTGTAATCAATGAAAAATTTCTATATACAAAATAGAAATATTAAAAAAAATTGTATGCAATTTGAACTTCTTTCAGATAGCAATTTATTGCTTGCCTGACATAATATTCTCACACACATCCTAATGTAATGATTTCAATATTTTCTCAGGAAATTGTCAGTTTCACTCTTGAACTTCCCTTGATTAATCTATGCATAAATAACATACTTTCCTCTTTTTATATATTATCTCTTCATATGACTTCTTTAGCACTAAATCTAGTATTGTGAAATAACAAGTGAATTGCTCAAATGATAACTCATCTTTCCGTGTTCTCTTGGCCCTTTCTTTCAGTAGATGTCACATGGATGCTGCCAAACATTTTT
This sequence comes from Bubalus kerabau, assembly GCF_029407905.1. Lineage (NCBI taxonomy): Eukaryota > Metazoa > Chordata > Mammalia > Artiodactyla > Bovidae > Bubalus > Bubalus kerabau. The sequence continues at coordinate 62,950,917 of NC_073624.1, read as the reverse complement.
TGCACATCTCTTTCATTGAATCTCTTTTCTGTTTAAAATTCTGCTTCAACATGAATATGCTATGTAATATCCTATATAAGACATATTTACTATCTTCTCTGTATACCTAAGGACGTTTTGGGCAACTATCATTTTTTTTTTTTTATGGTGTGTGTGTGTGTGTGTGTGTTGTGCAGAAGGGCATATAGCATTATAGCTTCTAAATTTAAGCCCAGTTAGATTTCTAAATTACTGTTTTACTGAGGTATAATTGATTTATAATAAATTTCACATATTTAAGATATACAAATTGATTAAGTTTTCAGATTATATCTGTGCAAACACCACCATGATCAAGATAATGAATGTATCTACGGAACACTAAATTTCCTCACACTCCTTTTTAATTTTTTCCAGGTATTCTACTCATTCCCACACAGCTAAATTATTGTTATAACTATAAATTAATGCATATTTTCTAAAATTTTATGTAAATGTAATTATGTATTTAGTTCTGAAATTTACGTCTTTGAACCATTTTGAGTTAAGTTTTGTACACAGTATGAGGTATGAGGCCAAATTCATTCTGTTGCATGTGGCTATCCAGTTTTTCTGGTACCATTTCTTGAAAAGACTGTCTTGGCACCTTAGAAAATCAGTTGACCATATACACAAGGGTTTATTTCTGGGATCCCTTTTCTGTCCCATTGGCTTCTATGTCTATCTTTTATGCCAGTACTACAACTGTTTTTGATTATTATGGCTTTGTAGTATGTTCTGAAACCAAAAAGTGTGAGACTTCCAGCTTTGTTCTTCTTTTATATGATTGTTTTTTGGCTATTTGGGATCCTTTGAAGTTACATATGAATTTGAGGGTAGGCTTTCCGTATCAAAAAAGAAAAAACAAGCTGAAGCTGAAGCTCCAATACTTTGGCCACCTGATGAGAAGAACTAACTTGGAAAAGACCCTGATGCTAGAAAGATTGAAGGCACGAGAAAGGGGTGACAGAGGATGAGGTGGTTGTATGGTATCACTGACTCAATGGACATGAATTTGAGCAATCTCCAGGAGTTGGTGATAGATAGGGAAACCTGGCATGCTACAGTCCAGGGGTTTGCGAAGAGTCGGACTTGACTGAGTGACTAAACTGAACTGCATCATAAATTTTGTCTAATTTCCTCTACACAGCACAGTTGAGGCTTTCATGTCATTTTGTGAATCAATTGTTTCTTTCTACTTCTGAATTTTATTCCACTTTATGTTTATACCATTATTTCTTTAATATTTTCTTACATAACATGCATTTGGGCATTTTAAGGACATTTTCATTTCACAAATGAAACTATTATGAATAATTTTACAAGTTTTGTATACAGAGATGCTTTAATTTCTCTTGGGCAAATACCTGAACGTAAAATGACTGTTTAACTTTTTAAAGAATCCACAAAACTGTTTCCAAAAGGGTCATAATATTTTATATTCTCCACAACTTTGTGTAGGAGTTTCATTTAACCCACATCCACACTAAAATTAGGTACGGTCATTCATTTTCATTTTTAGTCATTCTATTGGGTTTGTGATGGTATCTAAGTGTGATTTTAATTTATATTTTTCTAATGAATAAGATGTCAAAATTTTTTCTATGTGATTATTTATTATGGTTACATAATAAATAATTTTTATTATGTTTTTCTGTGAGGTGTCTGTTTAAATCTTCTGCCCATTTATATTGTTTGTCTTATTATTAAGTTGTAAAAGTTATTCATATATTTTAGAAAGAAGTCCTTGATCTATTTAACAACCATTTTCTTCAGTTTTGGCCTAACATTTCACTTTCATTATAATGTCTTCTGAACAGTAAATTTTTGTTTTTAAAGTCCAATTTATATGGGTTTTCTTTCCTACATTTTTGTGCTTTAAGAGCTTTCCTCATTTTGTGCTTTGCCAAATGAGTATCACAAAGATTTCTCTAAAATAGAAATATCCTTTGTTTTCTTTCAAAGTTTTATAGTTTGAACACTTACATTTAAACCTATGATCCATTACAAGTTAATTTTTATAAAAAGGTAAGGAAAGTTATGACCGACCTAGATAGCATATTCAAAAGCAGAGACATTACTTTGCCAACAAAGGTTCGTCTAGTCAAGGCTATGGTTTTTGCTGTGGTCATGTATGGATGTGAGAGTTGGACTGTGAAGAAGGCTGAGCGCCGAAGAATTGATGCTTTTGAACTGTGGTGTTGGAGAAGACTCTTGAGAGTTCCTTGGACTGCAAGGAGATCCAACCAGTCCATTCTGAAGGAGATCAGCCCTCGGATTTCTTTGGAAGGAATGCTGCTAAAGCTGAAACTCCAGTACTTTGGCCACCTCATGTGAAGAGTTGACTCATTGGAAAAGACTCTGATGCTGGGAGGGATTGGGGGCAGGAGGAGAAGGGGACAACAGAGGATGAGATGGCTGGATGGCTTCACCGACTCGATGGAGGTGAGTCTGAGTGAACTCCGGGAGTTGGTGATGGACAGGGAGGCCTGGCGTGCTGCGATTCATGGGGTCGCAAAGAGTCGGACACGACTGAGGGACTGATCTGATCTGATCTGATAATTGATTTGTGTCTGATGAGGTGGCTATAATGGTAAAGAACCTGCCTGCAAATTCAGGAGACATAAGAGACATGGGTTTGATCCTTCAGTTGGGAAGATCCCCTGGAGGAGGGCATGGGGACCCACTCCAGTATTCTTGCCTGCAGAATCCGACAGACAGAGGAGCCTGGAGGGCTACAGTACATGGGTTTGCAGAGTTGGACTCAACTTAACACGTGTATTTTGGGCTCCCCAGGTGGCTTTCATGGCAAAGAACCCGCCAGCCAGTGCAGGATTTGTAAGAGATGTGGGTTCGATCCCTGGGTCAGGAAGATCCCTTGGAAGAGGACAAGGCAACTGACACCAGTATTCTTGCCTGGAGAAACCCATGGACTAGCTATAGTGGGCTATAGTCCATATGGTTGCAAAGAATTGGACATGACTAAAATGACTTAGCATGCATGCGTAGTTGATTTAGAAAATTGTAATAGTTTCAGTTGTAAAACATTGTAATTCAACCTTTTTATAGATTACAAATTTAAATTTATTGCATAAGAATGACTATGTTTCCCTTTGTCCTGCAATATATCCTTGCTGCTTACCTATTCTATACATAGTCGTTTGTATGTCTTATGCCTATAACCCTATCTTGTGCCTCTTCCCTTCCTTTTCCCAATGGGTAACCACTAGTTTGTTCTCTACATCTATAAGCCTATTTCTGTTTTGCTAAATACATTAATTTTACTTTTAGATTCCTTATATAAGAGGTAATGTACAGAGTTTGTCTTTGTCTGATTAATTTCACTAAGTATAGTAAGTTCTAGGCCCATCTGCGTTGTTGCAAATGGCAGAATTCTAGGAAATTCTATAGAAGTTTCTAAGCCCACCTTCATTGTTGCAAATGACCATTCTTTTTTTTTACAGCTGAGTAATATTTTATTGTGTGGGTATATATATGGAAAAGGTCAGTTTTTATTCCAATCCCAAAGAAATGCAATGCCAAAGAATGCTCAAACTACCGCACAATTGCACTCATCTCACATGCTAGTAAAGTAATGCTCAAAATTCTCCAAACTAGGCTTCAGCAATACACGAACCGTGAACTTCCAGATGTTCAAGCTGGTTTTAGAAAAGTCAGAGGAACCAGATATCCACTGGATCATCGAAAAAGCAAGAGAGTTCCAGAAAAACATCTATTTCTGCTTTATTGACTATGCCAAAGCCTTTAACTGTGTGGATCACAAAAAACTGTGGAAAACTCTGAGAGATGGGAATACCAGACTACCTGATCTGCCTCTTGAGAAATCTATATGCAGGTCAGGAAGCAACAGTTAGAACTGGACATGGAACAACAGACTGGTTCCAAATAGGAAAAGGAGTACGTCAAGGCTGTATCTTGTCACCCTGCTTATTTAACTTATATGCAGAGTACATCATGAGAAATACTGGGCTAGAAGATGCACAAGCTGTAATCAAGATTGCTGGGAGAAATATAAATAACCTCAGATATGCAGATGATACCACCCTTATGGCAGAAAGTGAAGAGGAACTAAAAAACCTCTTGATGAAAGTGAAAGAGGAGAGTGAAAAAGTTGGCTTAAAGCTCAACATTCAGAAAATGAAGATCATGGCATCAGGTCCCATCACTTCATGGGAAATAAATGGGGAAACAGTGGAAACAGTGTCACTTGATTTTGGGGTTCCAAAATCACTGCAGATGGTGATTGCAGCCATGATATTAAAAGACACTTACTCCTTGGAAGGAAAGTTATGACCAACCTAGATAGCATATTCAAAAGCAGAGACATTACTTTGCCAACAAAGGTCCATCTAGTCAAGGCTATGTTTTTTCCAGTAGTCATGTATGGATGTGAGAGTTGGACTGTGAAGAAAGCTGAGCACTGAAGAATTGATGCTTTTGAACTGTGGTGTTGGAGAAGACCCTTGAGTATCCCTTGGACTGCAAGGAGATCCAGCCAGTCCATTCTAAAAGAGATCAGTCCTGGGTGTTCTTTGGAAGGAATGATGCTAAAACTGAAACTCCAGTACTTTGGCCACCTCATGGGAAGAGTTGACTCATTGGAAAAGACTCTGATGCTGGGAGGGATTGGGGGCAGGAGGAGAAGGGGACGACAGAGGATGAGATGGCTGGATAGCATCACCGACTCCATGGATGTGAGTTTGAGTGAACTCTGGGAGGTGGTGATGGACAGGGAGGCCTGACGTGCTGCAATTCATGGGTTCGCAAAGAGTCAGACCCTACTGAGCGACTGAACTGAACTGAACTTATGAATATTGCACTATACGTATCTCAGGAGACAGATCAAAAAAACTATGCTACAACTTACATAAAAGTATTCTGCCTATGTTCTCTTCTAGGAGTTTTATGGTTTCAGGACTTACATTTAGGTCTTTAATCCATCATTTTCAGTTTATTTTTGTATATGGTGTGAGGAAATGTTCTAATCTCATTCTTTTACATGTAGCTGCCCACTGTATATTCTTGCCTCCTTTATTACAGATTAATTGACCATAAATGTATGGATTTATTTCTGGACTCTGTATTCTGTGCCATTAATCTCTGTGTCTTTTTTTTTTTTCTTTTGTTCCAGTGCAATACTTTCTCTCTCTTTCTCTCTCTCTCTCTCTCTCTCTTTTTGGCCTGTGCCAAGCAGCTTACAGATCTTAGTTCCCCAACCAGGGACCAAACCCAGGCCCCTGCAGTGAAAGTGCTGTGTCCCAAACACTGGACTACCAGGAAACTCCCACCATACTGCTTTAATTAATGTAGTCTAAAGTCTGGGACGGTTATGCTTGTTGTTGTTGTTGTTGTTGTTGTTGTTTTCCTAAAGATTAATATAGCAATTTGAGATCTTCTGTGGTTCCATATAAATTTTAGGAGTATAAATTCTAGTTTTGGGGAAAATGTCAGGGGTATTTCGATACAGTTGCATTAAAACTTTAGACTGTTTGGGTAGTCTAATAACTATTGTATCTTAAAACTATTCATGCTTCCAATCCAAGAACACAAGATATCTTTCCTTCTTTTATCATTTTCAAATACCTTCATCAATTTTTTACAGTTCTCAAAGTATAGTATAGGAACCACTTCCTTGGTTAAGTTTATTCCTAGGTATTTTTACTGGAATTGCATTGAAACAATTTTTGGTTGAACTGACATAACAGTATTGAGTCTTCCAATTCATGAACAACAGTAATAAATATGAGAATGGAACAAGGGAAAAATCCTGCAGCACAGAGTTTATATTATGCATTCAAAGAAAAAGTCACAAGTATGTATGTATATATATATGAGTATGCATGCATATATTGGCACTAATAATAAAGAACACCACTGTCAATGAAGGAGACATAAGAAATGTGGGTTCAATCCCTGGGTCAGAAGGATCCCCTGGAGGAGGGCATGGCAACCCACCTCAGTATTCTCTCCTCGAGAATCCCATGGACAGAGGATCCTGGCAGGCTGCAGTCCATAGGGTCACAAACAGTTGGACACAGCTGAAGTGACTTAGCACAGCACATATATGTATCCAAAGAAGTAGGTTAGCTTTATATAAAGATATTAATGGATACAAAATTTCATGATTAGAAGCCTCATCATATGTGTTGTCCTTCCAACTGTTGCCTATCTTCTGTTCTCCAAATCCCTGTACAGAAGCCTATAATCTGTTACTAACTCCACTATTTTCCTAGCCTGAAAATACACTTGTTATTCTTTTTCTCTTGCCTTGTAAAGTCAAGGAATTATCAAATAACTTATTTGTGATTTCTTTTTAACTCTTCTTTTTATTTTCAGTCTTCCCCTATTACTATAACCTGGAGTTGAAATCACACACTTGCTGTGCTACGTGTGTGCTAAGTCACTTCAGCCGTGTATGACTTTGTGACCCTATGGACTGTAGCACACCAGGCTCCTTTGTCTGTGGGATTGTCCAGGCAAGATTACTGAAGTGTGTTGCCATTTACTTTTCCAGGGGATCTTCCCAACCCAGGAATCAAACCTGAATCTCCTGTGTCTCCTGCATTGGCAGGCCAGCTCTTTACCACTAGTGCCACCTGCTACAGTAATATCCTAATTGGTCTGCCTGAATCAAGCCTGTGTTTTGCACCACATTTCTCCCATTTTAAAGTTCACATTTGTGCCACATTTAATGTTCACATATTCACATCTCTCTCCTTTTAATGTTGTAATTATCTTTTTTTGAAAACCACCCCATTAACCACACACTATTTCTAATATAATAGCTGGCATCCAATTCTTCTGCACTATGGCATAAACACATATTTCAAATCTTTTTTTTTTTTTTTTGCCAATAATTAACTTCAAACATTTTAGCACATCAAACTAGCAAACCTACAGCCCTCTGATCATGATGTGGACATTCTCAAGTACAAGCTATGCCTCAGGATACCTTCCATACCACTTCCCATAACTGTAGCAGGATGAGGGTTGAAAACAATTGTTATTTTCACTAGCTAACATTGGACATTACTTTGCCAACAAAGGTCCGTCTAGTCAAGGCTATGGTTTTTCCAGTGATCATGTATGGAGTGAGAGTTGGACTGTGAAGAAAGCTGAGCGCTGAAGAATTGATGCCTTTGAACTGTGGTGTTGGAGAAGACTCTTGAGAGTCCCTGGACTGCAAGGAAATCCAACCAGTCCATTCTAAAGGAGATCAGCCCTGGATGTTCTTTGGAAGGACTAATGCTAAAGCTGAAACTCTAGTACTTTGGCCACCTCATGCAAAGAGTTGACTCATTGGAAAAGACTCTGGATGCTTGGGGCTGGTGCACTGGGACGACCCAGAGGGATGGTACGGGGAGGGAGGAGGGAGGAGGGTTCAGGATGGGAAAAACATGTATACCTGTGGTGGATTCATTTTGATATATGGCAAAACCAATACAACATTGTAAAGTTAAAAAAAAAAAAAAAAAAAAGACCCTGACGCTGGGAGGTATTTGGGGGCAGGAGGAGAAGGGGATGACAGAGGATGAGATGGCTGGATGGCACCACCGACTCGATGGACGTTAGTTTGAGTGAATTCCGGGAATTGGTGATGGACAGGGAGGCCTAGCATGCTGCAGTTCATGGGGTTTCAGAGTCCGACACGACTAAGCGACTGAACTGAACTGAACATTGTTGCTTTTTAGAGAACAAACTAAATTTATTTAATAAGAGAGCTTGATATCACTCATGAAAGAAGATAAGGTCATAGGGTTTGGGCTGAAAGGTGGGTCAAGGAAATGATTGATAGGTGAATTTGCCATAAAAAAATGAGTAAGAAAATAACAATTACATTTCTAACATCTATGCTGCAGTTTCCTCATCTGTAAAATGGAGATTATATTAACATTTACTTTAGTTTACTGGGATATATAAGCACATACTCAGTGCTATATAAGTGTTAAGCTCTAATATTATTCTATTCTGAGCCAGCTTTCACATAATAGATAGGTTCACTAGGAAAAGTGAAAGTGAAAGTGAAATTTGCTCAGTCATGTCCGAATCTTTGTGACTCCATGGATGTCCATGGAATTCTCCATGCCAGAACACTGGAGTGGGCAGTCTTTACCTTCTCCAGGGGATCTTCCCAACACAGGGATTGAACCCCAGTCTCCCACATTGCAGGCAGATTCTTTACCAGCTGAGGTACAAGGGAAGCCCAAGAACAGTGGAGTGAGTAGCCTATTGCTTCTCCAGTGGATCTTCCCAACCCAGGAATCCAGCCAGGGTCTCTTGTATTGCAGGTGGATTCTTTATCAACTGAGCTATCAGGGAACTATCAACTTTGCAACTGTGCAGTTAAGTGTTATTCAGAAAGAAATGGATAGAGGACCTATTTTTATCAACTGCCAACTCTAATTTCTCCAAATATATATAATAAGCATAAAGGAAGATGTTTTGATATTCTGTTTCTTTGCATATTTTCCATGAATACCCAATATCAGAGTGCAACCCTTATTTTCTTTTTTTTTTTAATTTAATTTTATTTAACTTTACAATATTGTATTGGTTTTGCCATATATCAAAATGAATCTGCCACAGGTATACATGTGTTCCCTTTATTTTATCTACAGTTTTTAAATATATAGTATATAGTGACTAACACTAATACTATCTATGATTATTATCAATCAATTTTTATTATAAACCTCAGTAAATGAGTATTTTATTTGCTAAAAAGTAATTTACAATATAGACTATACTAAGAATCAGAGCAGAAGGGGACAAGAGAGGATGAGATGGTTGGATGGCATCACTGTCTCAATGGACATGGGTTTGGGTGGACTCTGGGAGTTGGTGATGGACAAGAAGGCCTGGCATGCTGCGCTTCATGGGGTCAAAAAAGAGTTAGACACTACTGAGCGACTGAACTGAACTGAAGAACAGTAGTACTTGTGGGTTAATGAGATTGTTGTATTTCCTAACTAAAGCTATGGTTCATGCCATGATTAATGTAAAGTCAGACTCAGATTGTAAAAGAGTCCAAGTAGAAGACAGAAAAAATATTTGAAGCTTGAAGATGGAGTTAATATTCAGAGAGACAGACAGATGAAGGGAGGTAGATTTCAATAAATCAGGTGCATAGTATTAAGGTTAGTATAGGAAATAGGCTCTGCTACAGTGGCTCTGAGGGCTTCCCTGGTGGCTCAGCAGTAAAGAATCCACCTGCAATGCAGGAGACCTGGGTTCAATCCCTGGTGGGAGAAGATCCCCTGGAGGAGGTCATGGCAACTCACTTCAGTACGCTTGACTGGAGAATCCCATGGACAGAGGAGCCTGGTCGGCCATAGTCCATAGAGTCACAAAGAGTTGGACATGATTGAAGCCACTGAGCGTGCATGCACACACAGTGGCTATAAATGGCTAATATTTATAGCTTCTCTGTACCATGCTGCAAAGCACAAACAATTTCAGTGGTAGTTATGGGTGGGTCTGACAAATGTTTTCTTAATTTCATTATCTGAAATTAGTTATGCATCTTTTATCACTTTGTCATTTCTATATAACAAATCTTTCCTAAACTTAGTGTCTGAAAACAACAAACTTCTGTTATTTCTCATGAGTCTATGGTCCAGCTAGGAGGTTCTGCTAATATGGCCTGGATTTTCCCACATTTGGGCAAATCAGTTGGCTATAAGCTGATCTAGAATGCTTCAGTTGGGATGAAGGAGCTCTGCTTAAGTATATGTTTCTTTTTGCAGCAGGTTACTCCAGTGTTCTTGCCTGGAGAATCCCATGGATGGAGAAGCCTGGTAGGCTGCAGTCCATGGGGTCGCACAGGGTCAGACACGACTGAAGCGACTTAGCAGCAGCAGCAGCCTTGTCTTGTGTCTCGTGAGAATCACATGGTCCAAGAGATAGAGGACGTGTGCTTGGTTTCTTGACTCCTACACTTTAGCACATTTCTTTAGTCACATTCTTTTCACAAGAGCAAGTCACAGGTCTGGATTAGATTCAAAGGATGGAAAAAACAGGCATTTCTCCAATGGAGATGAAGAATCACATTCTAAATAATATGACCACCTGTCTATTCATCACCACACAGTTAATGAGGAATTACCTAATTACTTCAAAAGTGTGATGTGTATTAGTACATCCTAGGGCTTTTGCAATCAAATTACCACAAAATAAGTGGCTTAAAATAATTGAAATTTACTCTCTCACAGATCAGGAGGCAAGAAGTCTGAAACCAAACTGTGAGCAGGATGGGAACTTGCCAACAATCCCGGTGTTCCTGGCATATAGCTACATCTCTTCAGCTCCTGCCTCCATCTTCACATGGCTGTTTCCTACAGGTCTGTATATCTCTGTGTCTCTAAATCTTTCCTTATGTAATGACACTAGTCATTGGATTTATCACCCACTCTAATCCATTAGAGCTTCCCTTGTGGCTCAGCTGGTAAAGAATCTGCCTGCAAAGCAGGAGACTTAGGTTCAATCCCTGGGTTGGGAAGAATCCCTGGAGAAGGGAAAGACTGCCCACTCCAGTATTCTGGCCTAGAGAATTTCATGGACTGTATTGTCCATGGGGTTGCAAAGAGTCAGACACGACTGAGTGACTTTCACTTTCAATCCATTATAGCCTCATCTTCATCTGATTATAAATACTCTATTTCCAAATAAGGTAGGACTTCAGCATATCTTTTGGGGGACACAAGTCAGTCCACAAGAGTGATCATATATATGCTATCAAAAGTGCTTAAGAGAAATCAAATTCTCTTATATATGACTGTTACATATATAAGCAAAAAATTTTGCCTCTCATTACAAAATGTTCATTCCATAGGCTTCTGTGTAAGATATTTTGATGGAACTTATAAATTAATTCAATCAAATGACATTTGCTTCCTGAATTGTTTGATTTTTTATTCATTAGAATTTTTCATTTTTAAAAAATAAACTGACTTTTGATAATTTACATAGGAGAAATATTCAAAACATATTTAGAAGCCTACTGCATAGAAATGGGAAGGAAAATGTAAGAAAAAGCAGGGTTGTTGTGAAATTTAAATTTATACTCCAGAATCAGTTGTGTAAGTATCCTGCTGTGGCACAACTATCATCTGAATGCCATGGCTTAAGCTTGCACCCCGAGTACTGGACACGGGGACCTGCCATAGTCACTGTGGTCTCCTTTGTTCCTGGACGCTGGGAGCCACTGGCTTCATGTGAATCCCCACTGTCCTATCTCTTTACACGGTTAAATTGCAATTCAAAATATGATTAACTGAGCTTAAGTTACTTATGTTCAAACTAGCCATAAGGGAATCTGGTAAAACATGGTCTATCCGGCCTTCATCTCTTCTCCATGGTAGAGGGTTTCTTCCATGCCCTTAGAATCATAAAATGAGGAGTCCAGAGGCTAAGTGATCCATAGATAACTCCTGCCCCCTCCTTTCTGGATATATTAAATTGTAATAGCACAATAAAAGCTCAAATGACTTTGCCAAAAACATGGACAGAAATGAAAATTCATGGAAGATAAATACTTACTCGGTATTGGGTTCAGAATTCAAATTAGTGATTATCTATCAAGTCTGTAGGTTTTATTTCACAGTGAATCACCATGTTACATACATTTAATTCTCTATACTACCTAAATTTTCACAGAACTCACTATCAGTATTTATAATAAGTTTATAAATGTGCATGTATTTGTTATTGTAATATTCACTATGGAGGTTAAGAATTTTGCTTTATGTCATCATTATATAGTTGTATTTTTACTAGCTAATTGTTCTTAAGTCATACCTCTTAACCAAATCTAAAATTCCTTTAGGACAGTTTTATTTATTTCACATTAAAATATAAACTATGATATACATTGGATTGGATTCATTAATTTCACTAGAGTACCACTGAAATAAACCACACAAACTTTTTAAGATATACTGAAGTATGAAATATGTTTGATCACTTTTTCTTCTTACCTCTGCTCCCATATATGTAACAGGATTGGATACTATGCAAACTAACCAATCTAGCTAATTCTTTTCTTATGTGTACCAGGTTTGGCATTGGAGGACACCCTCTAATACTCAAACTTAAGGACATTTAAAGCAAATATTTCCAGAATTGCTTGTAAATAGCAATGTGGGGACATATATTTGAAAGCCATCTATGAAACTGAAAACAAAGGAAGGACTCTATGCAAAAAGTTTTCTGCAAAAATCTCAATGATATCATCATAGTAACAATGATTAAAATATATGGCCCAAAGTAAACCCTGGGGCTTCCTTTGTAGCTCAGTCGGTAAAGAATCCACCTGCAATTCAGGAGACCTGGTTCGATTCCTGGGTTGGGAAGATTCCACTGGAGAAGAAAATGGCAACCCCTTTCTTGCCTGGGAAATCTCATGGACAGAGGAGCCTGGTGGGTTACAATCCAAGGGGTTGCAAGAGTCAGACACAACTGAGAGAATGAACCACTACCACAAATCCTGAATCACTGTTAGTAAAGAAAATGTTAGACACCACTGGTTTGAGAGGAAAAACTCATCAAATCAATCTTTTCAATCATAACTGTAGAATCTTTTCAGTCATAACTCTAGATATAATAATGACTTCGGTAATTAGCTTTTGGAATTTTAAAGAATGCCCCTGGTGGCTCAATGGATAAGAATTTGCCTGCCAATGCAGGGAACATGTGGTTCCATCCCTGGTCCAGGAAGATTCAACATCCTGTAGAGCAACTGAGCCCATGCTCCATGGCTCCTCTAGAGCCCACAGAGGTCAACAAGTGAAACCACCACAATGAGAAGCCCATGCACCACGAGGAAGAACAATCCCCACTTCATGCAACTAGAGAAAGCCCAAGAGTAGCAGCAAAGACCCAGTGCAGCCAAAATAAATAAATACAAATTTATAAAAACAGAAAAAAATCAACTTGTAAATTGAGGCTGAAAGGTTTTTTAAAACATCTCCATGAAGATCTTGCAGTTAAGCAACTTTTATCAATTTTAATAAAACTATTTGAAACATAATAATTATAAATTCTCTGTAAAAACTTGTAGACTATCAACCACACAGAATATGCAATAGGTATATGATTTATGAACATTTTTGCTTTCATCTTATAGAAGAAATTAATTTGCATTTCAATCAGAAGGGAATATATGCATAACTAAAACATACCCTATAATATGTGGGGTCCACCCCATATTTTCTGTTAGTCGCTGTGTCGCTGAACGACTTCACTTTCACTTTTCACTTTCATGCCCTGGAGAAAGAAATGGCAGCCCACTTCAGTGTTCTTGCCTGGAGAATCCCAGAGACAGCGGAGCCTGGTGGGCTGCCGTCTACGGAGTTGCACAGAGTCGGACAGGACTGAAGCGACTTAGCAGCAGCAGCAGCAGCAACAATAATATTATCAAACAACCAGATAGTGTTTACCATGTATCAGGTGCTCTCATAAGTTCTTTTACTATATTGCTTATTTTATTCTTCTCTATATTTGATTACACTAGTTTATTAAATGCATACACATGCACTACTCAATAGATTTAACAATCTCAAAATTTACTTCTGAGTCACACAAAGCTAGTAGGAAACCACTGCAATAGAGTCTTGCCAGAGGGTCACTGAACTTAGTAACATTAATTTTAAAATATTTGAGTTAGGCTTAAAAAATTAAAAGGCCACTGAAAGACAAATATTTAAAGGAACTGATATTTCCTGCCCCAAATTCCCATTACATTCAATGGATACAAACTTCAGCGAATCACAATTAAACTAAAATAGTCAACACAAGTTGGAAATTTGAGATGACTTTTAAATTTTCTTGAAAATTGACAAAGAATGATTGAGAGTCATTATTGCTTAAAGAAAAAATTGTAAAATTAAAAAAAAAATACCACTGGCTAACAAAGACTTAGAGCAACTGATATTATATATAAATTGAATATTCAAAGTCAATATATTCTTATGCTAGTGGAAATATGAGATTTTTCAAAAATTAAATTATTTATTTTGTTCTTCTATGCTGTCTTAAGGTGGTTTGATGCCTGAAAGGCCAAATTACCACGTAAGTGGGGACTTTATCATGATGAAAATGTGACTAGAGACTTTTAAGAGGTTAAGATATTGGACTTCAAATTCAAAAGAGTATGAATTCAAATTCTCAGGACCACCTCTGCATAACTCTTTGCCTTTTCAAATTAATTTTCTGACCCTAATTTTTCTTTTACAAAAAATAAAAGCAAAAGAAAATCTATCTCTTGGCTTGTTGCAGGTGCATTTTTTAAAGGCAGTGACTTGAAAAATCATGTTAGCTCTTACTAACTTTACTCTTTTTCACTTACAATATTGTCAAGCAAAGATTGTTGTTTAAATTATAATAGCTGATTGTGGTGCTGGAGAACTCTTAAGACTCCCTGAGACTCCAAAGAGATCAAACCAGTCAATCCTAAAGGAAATCAATCCTGAATATTCATTGGAAGGCCTGATGCTGAAGCTGAAGCTCCAATACTTTGGCTATGATATGAAGAGCCAACTCATTGGAAAAGATCCTTATGCTGGGAAAGATTGAAGGCAAAAGGAGAAGGGAACAGCAGAGGATGAGACGATTAGACAGTGTCACCAATTCAATGGACATGAATTTGAGCAACTTCTGGAATACAGTGAAGGACAGGGAGGCCTGGATTCATGGGGTCACAAAGAGTCAGACACAACAACTGAACAACAGCAACAACAAATAGCTGATTAATCCAAATTAATAGCAGATTTCGCCAATGATCAAAGAAGTCCAGAAGCATGTTAACAAATATTAAAACTAAGGTAATTTTTTTAAGTAACCTCATTTAAACCCACCACACTTATAAAGGATTTGCACCATGAATTTTTGGCAACTACAAATCTCTACCTTTCATTATCTTTTAAAAATTCATTTAAAACACATTACATGATAGTCTTTGCATCACATTAAATGCAGAATATGCAGTGGTTTGTGGCAGATATTTTCATTTACCCTCCATAACTTTTCCCATCCTGATCTGTGCTCCATAAGGTTGTCCATTATATTGCACCAGTGGACACTCTTGCCCTCTGTTTCAAATTGGTTTGATCAAGAAAAGGTACCAGCAGTAGATGTAAGAGAGTCAGAGCAGAATTAGGCTGAGATGGTTCCCTTTCTCTACTAAAGAAAAAAGCTTCCAATGAGCAGCTTTTTCTTAGAGTTTTAACGTTTCTAAAACAAATGGCAACCCACTCCAGTACTCTTGCCTGGAAAATCCCATGGACAGAGAAGCCTGCTGGACTGCAGTCCATGGGATCGCAAAGAGTCAGACACGACTGAGCGACTTCACTTTCATTTCAAAGCTCCAGTTAATACCTCTTCTCTTTGCCTTTCAGGTCAAGAGACATAGAATTTCCATCATATGAGCTGCCCCACAATTTGTTAATCAGTTCAGTTCAGTCGTTCAGTTGTGTCTGACTCTTTGCGACCCCATGAACTGTAGCACGCCAGGCCTCCCTGTCCATTACCAACTCCTGAAGTCTACCCAAGCCCTTGTCCATCAAGTCAGTGATGCCATCCATCTAAATCATACAAAAATATCTGGATATATCTTACCAAATAAAACGTCATATTTCTTAATTAGAAGTTTAATAATTTTTTAAGATAAGTAATATTTTGTGAGAATTGTAAAGTGATCTTGAAATCTGTCACCTCTCAAATTTTCAGAATTAAGCAAATAACTTTGACAGGTTAACCTACTTTAATTTTGGCACCAAATGGTTGATATACTCTCGTAATAGTATTTAAGTGTGATTGGCCTTGGGGAAAATGATCCTTTGGATATTAGAGGGGTCTGCTGCTAGTTAAACAACCATAGGGGAGAATATAAAATTTTCAAGAAATTATTTATGTTTTAAGTCATGATGGCTGCCATTCAATACGTATTTCTTAATTTTGTGGTGGGTCTGTAGGGCACACTGGTCGATCCCTTGGGATTACAATTATTAGTACACTAAGACTATGAAAGGAACATAGATTTTAGCTTTCCCTGTAGAATTTTTTGTGGGATAGATTTTGGCCACAAAATGATAGAATATATTTGTACCACATCCTTGAAATTTAAATGATTTAAAATTTTATTTTTTAATTCATTTGTAAAGCTTTATTTTTAAATATATATTTTTACTAATAATCTTTTTAAGCGATTAAACTGTGCAAGTTAAAATGATTATTGGTATGCTTTTATTGTTGTTTAATACATCAAATAGTTTGCCTACTGCTTTGTTTAATCATGAGAAAACTGTAAATAGTTCCAAGATTCATATACTGTTTCATGAAAGCAATATCTTATAATAACTAACACGGTTATTGTCATAAAGTGATAAACATTTCTTTCTTTCTTTTTTTAATCCTTAGAATGTATTCTCCTTGCAAATTCAAAAGCTATTTCAATTTAGTGGGTGGAGACATAACGTTATTATTTGAAGTGTTTTTCAATGAACTAACAAAGCTGTATTTTATTATATTTGTTGTAGAACCAACTCATAATAAATATAAAGTTAAATAGCCACAAATTAGCACAGCAAAAATGATTCCCAAAAATTTTACCAAACTGTGTGGGGGTAAAAAAGCCTTGAAAAAGCCCCCGGAGTTTAAATTTTATGCATGAGCAGGAGACATAACAAACAGCTAGACAGGAAAATTTACCACTTCCAATTTTACTTCCTTCTTGAAAAGTAAAATGGAAGCTTTGTGTATTTGGATTTAATCCTACATAAGGATTAAAATTCTTAAGCAATCATTATTTTCCAAAAAACTAGATAACAATGCTATAATAGCTTAAAATTCTTTTTCTGAAATCTTCAATTGGAAACACCTACCTTTAAAATAAGTAAAATAAAGTTAAAACAACATCAAAGGAAAAGTTATAAAATACATTTAATTTATTTTAGTTCATACCTGTACCAAATAACTGACTTTAGACCGTGTGAAAGATACATTTGTAACACTGGCAAGAAAAATCAAATAAAAATGGTGCATTATTGACTAATTGTTTTGTAACAGTTTTTGTTTTGTTTTCAAAATTTTTAAACAAAAGTTTTATTATATATCAACAGGATGACTATGAAAACCCCCTCATACAAAGATGATACAAACTTCAATGAGGTTACTTTTTACTTCTCTCTTCCTAACTAATATTACCTCTCCAAGAAACAGAAATTCAGATAAAATACAGCTCCTTGTGTAGGTGTTCTAACTGGCACTCTAGAGTAACTCAGTTCAGTTCAGTTCAGTCCAGTCACTCAGTCGTGTCCAACTCTTTTTGACCCCATGAATCGCAGCATGCCAGGCCTTCCTGTCCACCACCAACTCCCGGAGTTCACTCAGACT
This sequence comes from Bubalus kerabau, assembly GCF_029407905.1. Taxonomy (NCBI): domain Eukaryota; kingdom Metazoa; phylum Chordata; class Mammalia; order Artiodactyla; family Bovidae; genus Bubalus; species Bubalus kerabau. The sequence continues at coordinate 62,933,490 of NC_073624.1, read as the reverse complement.
CAGGTCCTTCGAGTCAGTGATGCCATCCAGCCATCCCATCCTCTGTCGTCCCCTTGTCCTCCTGCCCCAATCCCTCCCAGCAACAGAGTACTCAGTTCCTTGTTAATAATTCCTAAAATCATTATACAATGCATTCACTGGTTACATATCACTGCCATCTTGTGGGTGGTTCATTTTAATTATTTTAGCCAAAAATTCTTCATGCGGTTATAATTTGGGATTTGCCTGGACACAAAACAGTGATTATTTTCCTATAGATTTCTTAGTTTGCCTACTAAGTGGCAGGCACAGTAGGTTTGAAAGGTAAGACAAACACAGATTTCCATCTCAGAAAGATTATACTGTTTATAATTCTCCTTTGATGAAATGTGATGAAATTCATGTCACCACTTTTCATACTGTTCACCAGGTTCTCAAGGCAAGAAAGCGAAATTGTTTTGACATACCTTTCTCCAGAAGACCTATCCAAAAAAGATCTTAACAACCCATATAACTATGATGATGTGATCAGTCACCTAGCTCCAGACCTTCAGGAATGTGAAATCAAGTGGGCCTTAGGAAGCACCACTGTGAACAAATCTAGTGAAGGTGATGGAATTCCAGCTAAGCTATTTCAAATCCTAAAAGATGATGCTGTTAAACTGCTGCACTCAATATCTGGAAAACTCAGCAGTGGCCACAGGACTGCAAAGGTCAGTTTTAATTCCAAACCCAAAGAAAGGCAATGCCAAAGAATGTTCAACTATCACACAGTTGCACTCATTTGCTAGCAAAGCAATGCTCAAAATTCTCCAAGCTAGGCTTCAAGAGTATGTGAACCAAGAACTTCCAGATGTTCAAGCTGGATATGGAAAAGGAAGAGGAACCAGAGGTCAAATTGCCAACAGCCACTGAATCATAAAAAAGGCAAGAGAATTCAAGAAAAACATCTAACTTCTGCTTTGACTATGCTACAGCCTTTGACTGTGTGGATCACAACAGACTGTGGAAAATTCTTAAAGAGATGGGAATACCTGACCACCTTACCTTCCTCCTGAGAAATCTGTATGCAGGTCAAGAAGCAACAGTTAGAATCAGGCATGGGATGGGCCGGTTCCAAATTGAGAAAGGAGCACCTCAAGTCTGTATAGTGTCATGTCACCTTGCTTATTTAACTTATATGCAGAGTACATCATGAGTACATCATGCCAGGCTAGATGAAGCAAAAGCTGGAATCAAGATTGCAGGGAGAAATATCAATAACCTCAGATGTACAGATGACACCACCCTTATGGCAGAAAGTGAAGAAGAATTAAAGAGTCTCTTGATGAAGGTGAATGAGCAACGTGGAAAAGAGGGCTTAAAACTCAACATTCAAAAACCGAAGATTATGGCATCCAGTCCATGGCAAAGAAATGGGAAACAGTGACAGATTTTATTTTATTGGGATCCAAAAATCACTGCAGATGGTGACTGCAGACATGAAATTCAGAGGCTTGTTCCTTAGAAGAAAAACTATGACCAACCTAGACACATATTAAAAAGTAGAGACATTACTTTGACACACACACACAAAAAAAATGTCTGTATAGTCATAGCTATGGTTTTTCCAGTAGTCAGGTATGGATGTGATAGTTGGACCATAGGGAAGGCTGAGCACCAAAGAATTGATTCTTTTGAACTGTGGTGTTGGAGAAGACTCTTGAGACTCCCTTGGACTGCAAAGAGATCAAACTACTCAATCCTAAAGTAAATCAGTCCTGAATATTTATTCATTGGAAGGACTGATGCTGAAGCTGAAGCTCCAAAACTTTGGCCACCTGATGGAAAGAGCAGACTCTTTAGAAAAGGCCCTGATGCTGGGAAAGATTGAAGGCAGGAGGAAAAGGGGATGACAGAGGATGAGATGGTTAGATGGCATCACCAACTCACTGGACATGAGTCTGAGCAATTTCCAGGAGATGTTGAAGGACAGGGAAGCCTGGCGTGCTGCAGTTCATGGGGCTGCAAAGAGTTGAACACGAGTAAGCAACTGAACAATGACAACAACATGCAACTGCATACCTTAATACTTAAAACTGTAATATATATTCATTATCTTACAATTTCTGTGGTTGGTTCCAGAATTCAGGAAGTTTATCTGCAAAGTTTGGCTCAGAGCCTTTAACGAAGTACAATCAAGATATGATATCACTTATATGTGGAATCAAAAAAAGCCAAATTTATAGAAACAATTTCCAGGATGTGGGTGGGAGGAATGGAGACATGCTAGTCAAAGGATATAAACTTTCAGTTAAAAGATGAGTAAATTCTGAGGATCTAGTATACCATATACTAGATCCAGTGGCTATACAAGCACACCTAATTTTACTGTGCTTTGCAGATACTGGATCTTTTAGAAATTAAAGATTTGGGGCAACTGTGCTTTGTACAAGTCTATCAGCATCATTTTTTCCAACATCATTTGCTCAAGTTGTGTCTCTGTCATATTTTGGTTATTTTCACAATATCTCAGACTTTTTCATTGTAATTAAGTTTCTTATGGTGACCTGTTTGGTGATCTCTGAAGTTACTATTGTAATTGTTTGGGGATGACAAAACCACAACCGTTCAGTCAATTCAGTTCAGTTCAGTCGCTCAGTCGCGTCCGACTCTTTGCAACCCCATGAATCACAGCACATCGGCCTCCCTGTCCATCACCAACTCCCAGAGTTCACTCAAACTCACGTCCATCGAGCCGGTGATGCCATCCAGCCATCTCATCCTGTGTCATCCCCTTCTCCTCCTGCTCCCAATCCCTCCCAGCATCAGAGTCCTTTCCAATGAGTCAACTCTTTGCATTAGGTGTCCAAAGTACTGGAGTTTCAGCTTTAGCAGCATTCCTTCCAAAGAAATCCCAGGGTTGATCTCCTTTAGGATATGGTTGGATCTCCTTGCAGTCCAAGGAACTCTCAAGAGTCTTCTCGAATACCATAGTTCAAAAGCATCAATTCTTTGGTGCTCAGCTTTCTTTATAGTCCAACTCTCCCATCCATACATGACCACTGGAAAAACCACAGCCTTGACTAGACACACCTTTGTTGGCAAAGTAATGTCTCTGCTTTTCAATATGCTATCTAGGTTGGTCATAACTTTCCTTCCAAGGAGTAAGCCTCTTTTGACTTCATGGCTGCAATCACCATCTGCAGTGATACTGGAGCCCAAAAAATAAAGTCTGACACTGTTTCCACTGTTTCCCCTTCTATTTCCCATGAAGTGATGGGACCAGATGCCATTATCTTCGTTTTCTGAATGTTGAGCTTTAAGCCAACTTTTTCACTCTCCATTTTCAATGTCATCAAGAGGCTTTTTTGTTCCTATTCACTTTCTGCCATAAGGGTGGTGTCATCTGCATATCTGAGGTTATTGATATTTCTCCTGGCGATCTTGATTCCAGCTTGTGCTTCTTCTAGCCCAGTGTATCTCATGATGTATTCTGCATATAAGTTAAATAAGCAGGGTAACAATATACAGCCTTGACGTACTCCTTTTCCTATTTAGAACCAGTCTGTTGTTCCATTAGGAGTACGCTTGCTTCCTGACCTGCATATAGGTTTCTCAAGAGGCAGGGCAGGTGGTCTGGTATTCACATCTCTTTCAGAATTTTCCAAAGTTTATTGTGATCCACATAGTCAAAGGCTTTTGTATAGTTAATAAAGAAGAAATAGATGTTTTTCTGGAACTCTCTTGCTTTTTCCAGGATCCAGCAGATGTTGGCAATTTGATCTCTGGTTCCTCTGCCTTTTCTAAAACCAACTTGAACATCTGGAAGTTTATGGTTCATGTATTGCTGAAGCCTGGCTTGGAGAATTTTGAGCATTGCTTTACTATCGTATGAGATGAGTGCAATTGTGCGGTAGTTTGAGCATTCTTTGGCATTGACTTTCTTTGGGATTGGAATGAAAACTGACCTTTTCCAATCCTGTATTAGATGGCAAGCTTAAAAAATGTGCCAGTTACACAGATCAACTGTCCCTTCCCTCTATTCCACAGGCCTCCCTGTTCTCTAACAACAACAATATTGAAACTAAGTAAATTAATAACCCTAAAATTAAGGTTGAATTATTCTATTTTCAAAATGTGTGTGCAGGGAAGATGGGGAGCTACTTTGTTTAGTACAACTCCTTTACAACAGCTATTAAGTAGACTTCTAATTCTCCATCTTGAAGACATATCAAATAACAATTATAAATAATCTTTTCTTATCTTTTATTTTCTCTAGATATCAATCACCCTGTCTTTCTCTTCCCTTTCATGGCCAAATATTTCCAAACTATCATTTCTTTTTTTTTTTTTTCATGTCTCAACTCTATCTATCCATACATAACTTAAATCTGGTTTTCCCTCTTATCTCTCTCTCAAAAACTTTTTTCTGAAGTTTCCAATGGCCACTGTGTAGCTGAAAATTAAAAGATAACTCAAAGCTATTTTTCTCAACTTCTCATACATATTTGGTGCACTTAGTCACTTCTTCCTTAAATAATTTTCTTTTGCTTTAGGAAATACTGTTTTCCATGATTTACTCTTTCATCCCAAGTCTTTTGTTTTCTAGACCACTCACAAGCTCATTTTCTAAGGGGTTAAAGAAGGATACAAGAAATCATCATGAGAGCTAAAGTCTATATTTTGTTTGTATTGCTGGAAGGGCTCATGCTCATATGGTCACTATATCGCCAAATGTTGTGACCTTTTACCAAATTATTCAGGTCAAAATCAGATGTAAAGAAGCATTAAGAAAAAATTTTGAATGGACCTAGATGATTGTCATACTGAGTGAAGTAAGTCAGACCAAGAAGCAGAAACATCATATGACATTCCTTATATGCAGAATCTAAGAAGATGTGTTACAAACAAACTTATTTATAAAGCAGAAACAGACTCATACTTAGAGAATGAACTCATAGTTGTGGATGAGAAGGACAGGCGAAGGGACAGTTAGGGAGTTGGTATGGACAGGTACACACTGCTATATTTAAAATGGATAACCAATAAGGACCTAGTATAGCACAGCGAATTATGCTCAATGTTATGTGGCAGCCGGGATGGGAGGAGCTATAGAAAGAGAATGGATGCATGTATATGTATGATTTGAGTCCCTTTGCTTTCTACCTGAAAATGTCACAACATTGCTAACTGGCTATACTACAATACAAAATAAAAAGGTTAATTTAAAAAAGAGGACTTTTTACTTCTTCTTTTCCAATTTGGATTCCTTTTATTTCTTTTTCTGCTCTGATTGCTGTGGCCAAAACTTCCAAAACTATGTTGAATAGTAATGGTGAAAGTGGGCATCCTTATCTTGTTCCTGACTTTAGGGGGAATGATTTCAATTTTTCACCATTGAGGACAATGTTTGCTGTGGGTTTGTCATATATAGCTTTTATTATGTTGAGGTATGTTCCTTCTATTCCTGCTTTCTGGAAGGTTTTTATCATAAATGGATGTTGAATTTTGTCAAGACTTAATCTGCATCTATTGAAATAATCATATGGCTTTTAGTTTTCAATTTGTTAATGTGATGTATTACATTGATTGATTTGCGGATATTGAAGAATCCTTGCATCCCTGGGATAAAGCCCACTTGGTCATGGTGTATGATCTCTTTAATGTGTTGTTGGATTCTGATTGCTAGAATTCTGTTAAGGATTTTTGCATCTATGTTCATCAGTCATATTGGCCTGTAGTTTTCTTTTTTTGTGGCATCTTTGTCAGGTTTTGGTATTAGGGTGATGGTGGCCTCATAGAATGAGTTTGGAAGTTTCCCTTCGTCTGCAATTTTCTGAAAGAGTTTAAGTAGGATAGGTGTTAGCTCTTCTCTAAATTTTTGGTAGAATTCAGCTGTGAAGCTCTCTGGACCTGGGCTTTTGTTTGCTGGAAGATTTTTGATTACAGTTTCAATTTCTGTGCTTGTGATGGGTCTGTTAAGATTTTCTATTTCTTCCTGATCCAGTTTTGGAAAGTTGTACTTCTCTAAGAATTTATCCATTTCTTCTACGTTGTCCATTTTATTGGCATATAATTGCTGATAGTAGTCTCTTATGATCCTTTGTATTTCTGTGTTGTCTGTTGTGATCTCCCCATTTTCATTTCTAATTCTATTGATTCGATTTTTCGCCCTTTGTTTCTTGATGAGTCTGGCTAATTGTTTCTCAATTTTATTTATCTTTTCAAAGAACCAGCTTTTGGCTTTGTTGATTTTTCTATGGTCTCTTTTGTTTCTTTTGCATTTATTTCTGCCCTAATTTTTAAGATTTCTTCCCTTCTACTAACCCTGGGGTTCTTTATTTCTTCCTTTTCTAGTTGCTTTAGGTGTAGAGTTAGGTTATTTATTTGACTTTTTTCTTATTTCTTGAGGTATGCCTGTATTGCTATGAACTTTCCCCTTAGGGCTGCTTTTACAGTGTCCCACAGGTTTTGGGTTGTTGTGTTTTCATTTTCATTCGTTTATATGCATATTTTGATTTCTTCTGTGATTTGTTGCTTATTCAGCATCGTGTTTTTCAGTCTCCATATGTTGGAATTTTTAATATTTTTTCTCCTTTAATTGAGATCTAATCTTATGGCACTGTGGTCAGTAAAGATACTTGGAATGATTTCAAATTTTTTTGAATTTATCAAGGCTAGATTTATGGCCCAGGATGTAATCTCTCCTGGAGAAGGTTGCATATGCACTTCAGAAAAAGGTGAAATGTTACCCAGACTCAACTTACATTTGCTAAACTTTTTTTTTTATCATGACTGTAATCCTAATTCCTTGAGCCAAATGATTCCTGATATGCATACACTGTACTCAGCTGAAAGTTTAGATACATAATTGCTGAAAAACAAAGAAAACAATTTTAAAGATTACTAAAGAGTTTTCCAGTTTGGAAAGAGTCATGGAGCTACCATCTCCTACCTTCTTGTTGAATCAGTAATTTCTACAGTTAATTGGAAATATTTGAAAATACTGGTTTAGAATTGATTGATGGTGTGTGTTCTTTATACCTGAATAAAAATATACCATAAACTAGCGAGTTATAGTTCCAAGAATTAAAAGAACTGTAAATTTTATTACAAAATATATGAAGGAGTTTATGTTGATATCAAATAATGTGGCTCTCTAACTCTACACAAACTCTTTAGTGGTTAATATAAAGGTTTCAATCAGTGTAAACATTTTAATTATCAGTATTGGAAGTCAACACAATTTGTGCCTAAAGGGTAATATATTAATAATTTAGAATTTGTAGTCCATAGCATCTCTGAAGGAATTACTCAATTCTCCCCCTCTGTCATACAAATGCAGCTATAAACCATATGTGAATGAAAGGGCTCAGTTCAGTTCAGTCGCTCAGTCGTGTCTGACTCTTTGCAACCCCATGAATCGCAGCACGCCAGGCCTCCCTGTCCATCGCCAACTCCCAGAGTTCACTCAGACTCACATCCATCGAGTCAGTGATGCCATCCAGCCATCTCATCCTCTGTTGTCCCCTTCTCCTTCTGCCCCCCATCCCTCCCAGCATCAGAGTCTTTTCCAATGAGTCAACTCTTTGCATGAGGTGGCCAAAGTACTGGAGTTTCAGCTTTAGCATCATTCCTTCCAAAGAAATCCCAGGGCTGATCTTCTTCAGAATGGACTGGTTGGATCTCCTTGCAGTCCAAGGGACTCTCAAGAGTCTTCTCCAACACCACAGTTCAAAAGTATCAATTCTTTGGTGCTCAGCCTTTTTCACAGTCCAACTCTCACATCCATACATAACCTCAGGAAAAACCATAGCCTTGACTAGCCGGACCTTTGTTGGCAAAGTAATGTCTCTGTTTTTGTGCCCAATTAAATTTTTACCACAAATATGTGTTGGGCCAACTATGATGCATGGGCAACAGTTTTTCCATAAACATTGGCTAGTATATTATTTCTTATTTAATATAAGTTAATTTGACTAAAATTTGAAAATTCAGTAAAAGATGTAAGATTTTCAAATTTAACAGCAAATGTCATTTATTTATTTATTGTTAAGAAGGTGAATGAGGACAACTTAAAAAATATTAATAGAAGAAAAGATGAGGCAAACATTTCTAACTCATTTTTGGACATTTATATTGGTTTTGATATCAAAAGGTTAAGTGAGAAAGTCACCAGCAATTTGACTCATAAATAAGGAGATAGTGTACTAAAAGAAATTATCAAAACTAGTATTTCATGTTACATGTGGCCTTATCCCAAAGATAATTATCTTTATAGAACTTACTTGTGGAATTTGCTGCATCAAAAGACTAAAAATGAAAAGCAAAAGTTGAAATGAAAATCATATATGCGATGATAAAATGCAGTGACCATTCATGACTTTTTAAAGTCTCTTAGTAAAACAGAATAGAACATTATTTCAGTAGCATAAGTAACCTGACTTGATCATCACAACTAGATATGCTACCTTCTCCTTGTCTGGCTCCAATTTGAACAAGTCAACAAAAAATGATGTTTTGAGACAATTGGGTATTAGGAGTATGTTCTCAGTGGCTCAGTGGCAAAGAATCCTCCTACCAAGGCAGAAGACTCAGGAGATATGGGTTAAGTCCCTGGGTCTGGAAGATCTCCTAGAGGAGGAAATAGCAACCTCCTCCTGTGTTCTTGCCTGGGAAATCCCATAAGCAGAGAAGCCTGGTGGGCTAGAGTCCGTGGGGTCACAAAGAATCAGACACAACTGACCAAGTGAGCATGAATATGTGCAAGTGTGTGCAAGGTGATATATGATACCAAAGACATTTTGCTAATTTAGCTAGCTTGGAAACTGCATCAGGATTAAGCAAAAAAAAAAAAAAAAAAATATATATATATATATATGAATTCATACTGAAAATATAAGGTAAGAAAAAATTTGCTATGTAAGTTCTAGTTTAAAATACAACAAAATGTTTCAAATCTTTTCAAAAAACAGGTAAAGCAATATAAAATAGCTTTCACATCTATTGAATCTCCTTGATCTGTACTTGAAACTATTTCTCCAGTTCTCTATCCTAGTGTATACTTGAAAATATTCATAATTTAAAGTTTACAATACATATCATTTTTAATATTTTACATAGTAGCTGTATTCTTGGTAAAATCAGTTATAAGATGTGAAGGACCACTATAACTGCTTTATTCAATACTCTGCTGGAGATTCTATCCAGGAAACTAGTTCAACAAAATTGAAAAATATCGGAAATGAGAAAACAAAATAAACAGCCAAAAATCATTCTTTGCAATCAGCATGATTTTCCTTCTAGGACCTTACTGTATTTACACTAAATGTTTCTTAAACTGGAAATTCTCCCTTTCCCAGATGATCACATGGTTAGCACCCATCCCTCTTTCAGATCTCTGTCCAAATATCACCTCAATAAAATCCACCCCATGACTCTATTTAAAATTATACTAGCTCCCCACTTCCAAGGCATTTCAGTTTTCTCTTCCTTTTCAAAACACTTATTACATTCATGCATATTGTCTACATTCTCTCCCATCCCTCACCCCATGAAAGCAGGGATCTTTGTTCACTTTGTAGATGAACTGGTTCACTCCCAGCAGTGGTGTGCTGGAGCCTGTCTGGACCACATCATGGGACACAACTGGGCACAGGTTCTTGAAATCTGCCCCGGTAAGAGACTTTGCCTTTATATTTGAAGGGGATGGCAACCCACTCCAGGATTCTTTCCTGGAGAATTCCATGGACAGAGAAACCTGGTGGGCTACAGTCCATGGGGTCGCAAAGAGTCAGATACGACTGAGCAACTAATATTTTTTTATCCAAATAGTGATTCTTTTCATATTTTGTTTCTCAAATTCTTTAGCAATCAGTTTTTAAGATTTTATTGAGTACTGGAGATTGATTATACACAAAAATTATTTCAAATATTTATTCATTCAGAAATATTTATTGAGTATCCACCACATGACTGACAGATGTCCTAATTGAGAGAATAGTAAACGTTTAACAACTGCCTCTCAGAGGTGAAATTGAGGGGCTGATTTGATGAGTTTGTCAATTTCTAAATCTAAATCAAATTTTTGCACACTCAATATGACATGTTGTTTATGAAGTTACCTCATTTAGCTCAGTCATTTTGGTTTTTGACACTTTCTTTTTTAAAATAATTTTACCTATTTATTTATTTTTGGCTGCACCGACTTTCTCTAGTTGAGACAGTTGGGGGCTACTCTCTACTTATGGTGTATGAGCTTCTCCTTGCGGTGGCTTCTCTTCATGTGGAGCACGGGCTGTAGGAGGTAAGGGCTTCAATAGTTGCAGCATGTTGACTCGGTAATTGCAGTTCCTGAGCTCTAGAGCATAGGCTCAGATTTTGTGGCAAACTGTCTTAGTTGCTCCATGGCTTGAGGAATCTTCCCACTTCAGGGATCACAGCCACATCTCTAGCATTGGCAAGTGGATGCCTCACCACTGAGCTACTAGGAAGTGAAAGCACTTTCTTATTAATCCTCACAAAACTGATTCACCTGTATCTTTTAATAATGCCTCACCAGCCCTCTGTTTACTTAACAAATTACCCTGAGAAAACAGGAAAGACAAGGTAAATCCAATTCCCTGTGTATGACGTACATGGAGAAGAAATTTCTAAATCTCTTTTTCTCAAAGCAGCATTTGTAGGAAAATATAACAGTCTCTGAAGCCTAAGGAAAATATTACTTAAATTGCATGGATAAATAATCATAGAATTACAAAATCTTCATTTAAAGTCTGTGCATTAATATAAAGAAAATGTTTTCATAAGTAGTGCATTTATTATGTGAAAAGGTGTAAGAAATATTTGACTAGTTCCCCCAAGTACAACTGAGTTTGTACACAGAGCTTGGATAAGAGACAAGAATCAATTATGAGTCACAGTATAATGAAATGTGCCCCAATTTTGCAATATCAGGAATGAAGGATATTGCGGGTCAAATATTACCAGTCGAACCACAGTGAGAATATAATCCTTGAGGACAATGACACGGTTAAGTCACCATATTTGTTTTGAGAGTACAATTGAAAGCAAATAAATTGCTAACTCAGCTCACCAACTCTGAAATTATATAATTTTTGAAGTGATCAGACCATAACATTTGAGACTAAATCATCAAGAAAAACCAGGAAGCAAGTACAATTTGTTATTATTCAGGTTAATGCATATTATTACATCTCATTCATGTGTTTTAAACTAATACGTGCATATGGGCTTGTGAATTTAGGAAATTTTTTTTTATTAAAGAGTAAATGGTGGTTTACGAACAAGAATGCTATTCATGGAGGCCTAAAGAAGCAGCATAGCCATAAGTATTGAGTTGTACATTAATTTTTCCTAAGTTAAATGGTTTTCGTTTATAGAACTAAAATGATAAAAATGACATTGCTTATTTAAAGGAATATCTGCTTCCCAGTAAAGGTTTTGCCCATCTACTTATTCATTTGCTAAGGCAAAATTGTAAAACAAAAGAAAATAAGTGTGCATTGTATAAACTAAACTGAATGTAGGCAATTATTTAATTTGGTAGTGGAAGTTACACTTTCTTGTGCTTTTGGTCTTTTATCAGAAAAGGAAGAAATTAAGGCATTTCATCAACCTAACGTTTATGAAAGTAAATTAGGACAGAGTGCCACAAAAATATTCCCATGGGTATATACCTATATTCTAAAGTGAGATATTACTACACTGTGTTGTTGTTGCTCAGGTGGTTAGTTGTGTCTGATTCTTTCCATCCCATGAACTGCAGCATGCCAGTCTTCTCTGTCCCCTCACTATTTCCCAAAGTTTGCTCAAACTCACATCCACTGAATCTATGATGCCATGAAGGCGTTTCATCTTTTGTCCCCTTCACCTCAGCCCTCAATCTTTCCCAGCATCAGGGTCTTCTTCAGTGAGGCAGCTCTTCCAATGAATATTCAGAACTGATTTCATTTAGGATTGACTGGCTTGATCTTCTTGCAGTCCAAGGGGCTCTCAGGAGTCTTCTCAAACACCACTGTTCAAAGCATCAATTTTTCGGCGCTCAGCTTTCTTTATAGTCCAACTCTCACATCCACGCATGACTACTAGAAAAACCAAAGCTTTGACTAGATGGACTTTTTTTGGCAAAATAGTGTCTCTGCTTTTTAAAATGCTGTCGAGGTTGGTCATAGCTTTTCTTCCAAGAAGGAAGCATCTTTTAATTTCACTGCTACAGTCACCATCTGCAGTGATTTTAGAGCCCCCCAAAATAAAGTCTGTCACTGTTTCCACTGTTTCCCCATCTATTTGCCATGGAGTGATGGGACTGGTTGCCATGATCTTAGTGTTCTGAATGTTGAGTTTTCAGCCAACTTTTTCACTCTCCTCCTCTTTCACTTTTGTCAAGAGGCTCTTTAGTTCTTCTTTGCTTTCTGCCATAGGGATAGTGTCATCTGCATATCTGAGGTTATTGATATTTCTGCCCTCAATCTTGATTCCAACTTGTGCTTCATCTAGCCTGGCATTTTGCATGATGTATTCTGCATATAAGTTAAATAAGCAGGGTGACAATATGCAGCCTTGAGGTACTCCTTCCCTGATTTAGAACCATTCTTTTGTTCCATGTACAGTTCTAACTGTTGCTTCTTGACCTGCATACAGATTTCTCAGGAAGCAGGTCAGGTGGTCTGGTATTCCCATCTCTATAATAATTTTCCACAGTTTGTTGTGATCCACATGGACTGTAGCAACAGTCCATGGGGTTATAAAAAGTCCGACATGACTGAGTAACTAACACACACACACACACACACACACAAACACACAGGGTGGTAATATACAACCTTAAAATACTCCTTTCCCATATTTGAAACAGTCCGTTGTTCCATGTCCAGTCCTAACTGCTGCTTCTTGTCCTGCATATAGGTTTCTCAGGAGACAGGTTAGATTGTCTGGTATTCCCATCTCTTTAAGAATTTCCCACAGATTTACTATGTTCACTAGTCGTTTAAACTAATGAAAGTCACCTAAACAAAGTGGGCCTCAGTTATGCAAAATATAAAATCTGGAAGTAGGCATATTGTATGCTTTCAAACTCTATTTAGATTATCTGCGAACTATACTGGTTTTTATAATACTGAGAAAAGGAGGAGAATCAATTAATATATATCTATACCTTTTACAAAGGAAGCTAAATATTTTAAAGAATACCTTGAACCAATTAAAAATTATTAGAAAAAATAGCCCTATTTAAGTGTTATCATAAAAGTTTTATTTTATCCATAGTCTGTGATAATGTATTTTTGAAGAAGAAATAATGAATTTGAACTTCAGATAATATTCCTTACTAGAATGAAAAGTTGAATGGAAATTGGAGAGAGTTCTGTAGGTGAATTTTAAATTTCATTTATTATCGTCATGATGGATACTTTAAAAGATTTGTATTCTATCCTCAAATGTATTTTGATCATTTATTTCCTATAGGAGACACATCCATTTACTCTTTGAATGGGGGAAAGGATCAGCAATGAAAAACCACACAAGACCCACAGAATTCATTCTTCTGGGGCTATCAGATGACCCAGAGCTTCAGATTGTGATTTTTCTCTTTTTAATCATCACATATATATTAAGTGTCACTGGAAATTTGACCATCATCATTCTCACCTTGGTGGACTCCCATCTACAGACACCTATGTATTTTTTCCTCAGGAACTTCTCTATATTAGAAATCTCCTTTACAACTGTCGGTATTCCTAGGTTTCTGGGCACAATTATCACCAGGAACAAAATGATTTCATACAATGATTGTACAGCTCAGCTGTTTTTCTTCATTTTCTTGGGTATCACTGAGTTTTATCTTCTAACTGCCATGTCCTATGATCGCTATGTAGCTATCTGCAAACCCCTGCATTACACAACCATCATGAACAACAGAGTCTGTGTATTGCTTGTCTTTTGTGCTTGGCTGGCAGGGTTCTTAAACATCTTCCCACCTGTTATTCTTTTTCTCCAGTTAGATTACTGTGGTTCTAATATCATTGATCACTTTACTTGTGACTATTTCCCCCTCTTGAAATTATCTTGCTCAGACACATGGCTCCTTGAAGTGATTGGTTTTTACTCTGCATTAGAGATTCTGCTTTTTACTTTGGCATTAATAATTCTATCCTACATGTTCATCATCAAGACAATTCTGAGGCTGCCTTCTGCCAGTCAGAGAAAAAAGGCATTTTCTACATGCTCCTCTCACATGATTGTCATTTTCATCTCTTATGGAAGCTGTATATTCATGTATGCCAACCCATCAGCAAAGGAAAAGGCATCCTTGAACAAAGGAGCATCTATTCTGAATGCTTCTGTTCCTCCTATGATGAATCCATTTATATATTCACTGAGAAACCAGCAAGTGAAACAAGCCTTCAAGGATACCATCCAAAAGGTTATCTTTTTCTCCATGAAATGCAAGTGATTATATCATTAAAAGAGTAAAGTTCTTTAAAATACTTTCTGTTACTCATAGTCTTCCAAAACTCTTTCAGTACAGTTGCATGAGTCCTTTTCATCTGTTCCCATGTTAAAAAATTCCCCACACTGAACCTAATTAACTGGATAAAGTTGAATATTGCTTCAGAATTTTCTATAAATGTTTTATTCAAATATTTTGGATGAAGTAAAGAAAACAGATTGGTGTTACAATTTTATAGGCCATTTAGTTTGATGAAAAGAATGTGGGAATTGATGTGGATTTCTGAAATTTTCATTTTACCAGGTAATAGAAATGACATTATTAGGAAATTTTTATTCTATTTGGAACTTTCATGAAATGCAACAATGACAATAACTTGAGGGTTATAAATAAAATATAAATATCTACTTAAATACTTTTAAAGTTTAGAAAATAAAGTATATTTGAACTCTTTTTACTATTATAATACTTTTATAATAATGAGGAGAGAGAAGAAAGAGAAGGGTAGAGTTAATATTTTTTCAGCAATTACTATATTCCAGGCCTATTCTAATTATTTTCTTCATATTGGCTAATTGAATCTTGTGAACAGCTTTATTTCATTTTCAGTCACTCATTCGTATCCAACTCTTTGTGCTCCCATGGACTGCAGCACCCGAGGCTCCCTTATCCTTCACTAGCTCCCTGAGTTTCCTTAAACTCATGTCCATGATCTAGTTATGCCTTCCAAGCATCTTTCCAGATGCTTGGAAATTTTCACAATTTTTCCCAGCATCAGGGTCTTTTCCAGTGAATGTGCTCTTCACATCAGGTGGCCAAACTATTGGACCTTCAGCTTCAGCATCAGTCCTTCCAATTAATATTCAGAGTTGATTTCCTGCAGGATTGACTGGTTTGATCTCACAGTCCAAAGGACTCTCCAGAGTATTCTCTAGCAGTACAGTCTAAAAGCATCAGTTCTCGTGTGCTCAGCCTTCTTTATTGTCCAACTCTCACATCCCTACATGACTACTGAAAAACCCATAGCTTTGACTATACAGATCATTGTTGGCAGTGATGTTTCTGGTTTTTAATACACTGTCAGGTTCATCATAGCTTTTCTTAAACAACTTTCTGAGGTAGCTGTTATTGATTTTCTCTTGAAGAAAATTTTACCTTATCTTTTCCTCAGGAAATGTTTTATATGACTGTTCTTATTTCACAGCCATGATGAAAAGGTAAAATTGAAGTTAATTTTAAATGGCAATAGAGAAGAACAAGAAAGAAAAGGGATCCAGATTGGAAAAGAAGTAAAACTTTCATTGGCAACAGCATGATACTATAATACAAAGAAAACCCTAAAAATACTATCAGAAAATTACTAGATTAATCAGTTAACTTAGTAAGGTTGCAGGATACAAAATCAATACACAGAAATCCATTGAATTCCAATACACTAGTAACAAAAATCTGAAAGAGAAAATAAAGAATCAACTCCATTCACCAAGGCAACAATAACAATAAAATATCTAGGAATAAATGCACAAAAGAGCTGTATAAAGAAAACTATAAGACATTGATGAAAGAAGTCAAAGATGACATAAACAGATGGAGAGACATACCAATTCTTGAATTGGAAGACTCAGTGTAACAAAATAGAAAGCCCAGAGATAAACTCAAGCACTTTGGGCACCTTATCTTTGAAAAAGGAGGCAAAAATATGCAACAGAGGAAATACAGCCTCTTCAATAAGTGGCACAGGGAAAACTGGACAGTTATGTGTAAAAGAATAAAGTTAGAACACTTCCTAACACCATTCACAAAGATAAACTCAAAACGGATTAAAGACCTCCACCTCCTTATGTTGGAAATAAAAACAAGTGGGACCTAGTTAAACTTAAAAGCCTTTGCACAGCAAAGGAAATCATAAGCAAGATGACAAGACAACCCTCAGAATGGGAGAAAATATTTGCAAATGAAGCAACTGACAAAGGATTAATCTCTAAAATATACAAGCAACTCATGTAGTTCAATAACAAAAGAACAAGTCATTGACACAGTGGGCAGAAGACCTAAAGAGATGGCTATTTCTCCAAAGAAGAGATAAAGGTGGCTAATAAACACATGAAAAAATACTCAACTTCACTTGTCAAAACTATAATGAGGTAAAACCTCACATGGGTCAAGATGCCCATCATCAAACAAATGCTGGAGAAGACATGAAGAAATGGGAATCCTCTTACACAGTTGGTGGGAATGTGAATTTATAGAGCCACTATGAAGAATAGTATGGTGATTTCTTTAAAAAATAGGAATAAGACTTCCATATGACCCAGCAATCTCACTACTGGGCATATATTCAGAAAATCACAATTCTAAAAGACACAGGTACCCCAGTGTTCATTGTAGCACTATTCACAATAGCCAGGATATGGGAGCAACCTTGATGTCCATCAACAGATGAATGGATAAAGAAGTTGTGGTAAGCACATGGACAGAGGAGACTGTCAGGCTATAGTCCATAGTGTCACAAAGAGTTGGCCATGACTGAGCACAAATGCAAACCATATGCTGGGTTATAAACTGGTTCATAACAAGCCAAGCATCCACATAAAGGAACAAACTGGAATCAAATATAGTGAGGTAGATAAACCTAGAGCCTGTTATAGAGTGAAGTAAATCAGAAAGAGAAAAACAAATATTGTATATTAGCACATATATATGGAATCTAGAAAAATGGTACTGATGAACCTACTTTCAGGGCAGCAATTAGAGACACAGACATAGAGAACAGACCTGGAACATAGCGGGGTTGGGGTTGGGAGAAGGTGGGGCAAATTGAGAGACTATCATTGAAACTCATACGTTAAAATATGTAAAACAGATAGCTAATGAGAAGTTGTGGTACAGCATGGTGAGCTTAACCCAGGCCTCTATGACAACCTAGAGATGTGGGCTGGGGTAGGAGGTGGGAGTGAAGTTCAAAAAGAAGGGGACATATGTATACTTATG
Source organism: Bubalus kerabau (assembly GCF_029407905.1). Taxonomy (NCBI): domain Eukaryota; kingdom Metazoa; phylum Chordata; class Mammalia; order Artiodactyla; family Bovidae; genus Bubalus; species Bubalus kerabau. Next base: position 62,916,068 of record NC_073624.1, on the reverse strand, counting down.
ACAGACTCATGTTAATGTATGGCAGAAACCAACACAACATTGTAAAGCAATTATCCAACAACTAAAAAAACATTGAAAAATAGTATTCAGCATGATTTAATATTTCCTGAATTTCTAGAAAGAGTGTTTCCTGTCAAAATCAAAACACAGGTCTCTCTCAGGTGTTGCTGCTCTGCCTTTTTCTGTCTGTCTTTAATTTTCTAATTAAGGACAAAAAAGAAGGACAAAAAAGAAATATTTTGAAAACATGGAATTAAAAAAAATATTTCAAAGAGGGAAATGAGGTCAGTTCCAAGGTTGAATGGAATGATGAACCCAAAGGAAGGGCAGTACATGAGAGAATGATGAGAATTTGAATGGCAAAAAATGTATATACTATATTTGGTAGTTCAGTGCAGTCATTTACTCATGTTCAACTCTTTGAGACCCCATGGACTGCAACATTCCGGGCTTCCCGGTCTATCACCATCTCCTGGAGCTTGCTCAAACTCATGTGCATTGAGTCAGTGATGCCATCCAACCATCTCATCCTCTGTCATCCCCTTCTCCTCCTGCCTTCACTCTTTCCCAGCATCAGGGTCTTTTCCAATTATTCAGTTACTTGCATCAAGTGGCCAAAGTATTGGAGCTTCAGCTTCAGTATTAGCCCTTCCAATGAATATTCAGGATTGATTTTCTTTGGGATTGACTGGTGGATCTCCTTGCAGACCAAAGAACTCTCAAGAGTCTTCTCCAACACCACAGTTCAAGAGCATCAAGTTATTTGGCACTCAGTATTCTTTATGGTCCAACTCTCACATCCATGCATGAATACTGAAAAAAACCATAGCTTTAACTAGATGCATCTGTGTTGACAAAGTAATGCCTGATTTTTAATATGCTGTCTAGTTTGATCATAGCTTTTCTTCCAAGATGCAAGTGTCTTTTAATTTCATGCCTGCACTCACCATCTGCAACGATTTTGGAGCCCAGGAAATTAAAGTTTGTCACTGTTTCCACTGTTTCCCCATGTATATGCCATGAAGTGATGGAACCAGATGTCATGATCTTAGTTTTTTTAAATGCTGAGGTTCATGCCAGCTTTTTCACGCTCTTCTTTCACTTTCATCAAGTGGCTCTTTAGTTCCTCTTCACTTTCTGCCCAAAGGATTGTGACATCGGCTTATCTAGGTTATTGATATTTCTCTCAGCAATCTTGATTCCAGCTTGTGCTTCATCCTGCCTGGCATTTCACATGATGTATGCTGCATATAAGTTAAATGAGCAGGGTGACGATATACAGCCTTAGCATACTCCTTTCCCAATTTGGTACCAGTGCGTTGTTCCATGTCCAGTTCTAACTGCTGCTTCTACAATGGCATACGGATTTCTCAGGATGTAGGTAAGGTGATCTGGTATTCCCATCTCTTTAAGAATTTTCCACAGTTTGTTGTGAACCACACAGTCAAAGGCTTTGGCATAGTCAATAAAGCAGAAGTAGATGTTTTTCTGGAACTTTGTTGAATTTTCTATGGCCCAACAGATGTTGGCAATTTGATCCCTAACTGCTTCACCTTTTCTAAATCCAGTTGTAACATCTGGAAGTTCTCAGTTAACATACCACTGAAGCCTCACTTGGAGAATTTGACCATTACTTTGCTAGAGTGTGAGATAAGTGCAATTGTGTGGTAGTTTGGACATTCTTCATGGTGGAGGGTTCTGACAAAACGTGGTCCACTGGAGAAGGGAATGGAAACCACTTCAGTACTCTTGCCTTGAGAATCTCAGGAACAGTATGAAAATGCAAAAAAATATGACACCAAAAGATGAACTCCCCTGGTCGGTAGGCGCCCAATATGCTACTGCACATGAGTGGAGAAATAACTCCAAAAAGAATGAAGAGATGGAGAGAAAGTGAAAAAAATGCCCAGTTTGGATGTGACTGGTGATGTAAGTAAAGTCTGATGCTGTAAAGAACAATATTGCATAGGAACCTGGAATGTTAGGTCCATGAATTAAGGTAAATCAGTTCAGTTCAGTCTCTCAGTCATGTCCGATTCTTTGCGACCCCATGAAAAGGTAAATCAGAAGTGGTCAAATAGGAGATGGCAAGAGTGAACATCAACATTTTAGAATCAGGGGACTAAAATGGACTGGAATGGGAGAATTTAACTCAGAGGACTTTTGTATCTACTACTGTGGGTAAGAAGTAGAAGAAATGGAGTAGCACTCATAGTCAACAAAGGAGTCTGAAATGCAGTACTTGGGTGCAATCTCAAAAACGACAGAATGAACTCTGTTTGTTTCCAAGGCAAACCATTCAATATCACTGTAATCCAAGTCTATGCCCCGACCAGTAATGCTGAAGAAGCTGAAGTTGAACGGCTCTATGAAGACCTACAAGACCTTCTAGAACTGACACCCCAAAAAGATGTCCTTTTCATCATAGGGGACTGGAATGCAAAAGTAGGAAGTCAAGAAATACCTGGAATAATAGGCAGATTTGGAATACAGAATTAAGCAGGGCAAAGACTAATCGAGTTTTGTCAAGAGAACACACTGGTCATAGCAAACACCCTCTTCCAACAACACAAGAGAAGACTCTACACATGGACATCTCCAGATGGTCAATACTGAAATCAGATTAATTATATTCTTTGCAGCTGAAGATGGGGAAGCTCTATGCAGTCAGTAAAAACAAGACTGGGATCTGACTATGGCTTGGATCATGAGTTCCTTACTGCCAAATTCAGACTTAAATTGAAGAAAGTAGGGAAAATCACTAAACCATTCAGGTATGCTGCTGCTACTGCTAAGTCACTTCAGTCATGTCCGACTCTGTGTGACCTCATAGAAATCAAATCCTTTATGATTATTCAGTGGAAGTGACAAATAGATTCAAGGGAATAGATCTGATAAAGTGCCTGAAGAACTATGGATGGAGGTTCCTGACATTCTACAGGAGGCAGTGACCAAGACCATCCTCAAGGAAAAGAAATGCAAAAAGGCAAAATGGGTGTCTGAGGAGGTCTTACGAATAGCTGAGAAAAGTAGAGAAGCGAAAGGCCAAGGAGAAAAGGAAACATATGTCCATTTGAATGCAGAGTTCCCAAGAATAGCAAGCAGAGATAAGAAAGTCTTCCTCAGTGAAGGAAAGGAAATGCAAGGAAATTGAGGAAAACCATAGAATGGGAAAGACTAGACATCTCTTCAAGAAAATTAGAGATGCCAAAGGAACATATCATGCAAAGATGATCACAATAAAGTACAGAAATGGTATGGACCTAATAGAAGCAGAAGATATTAAGAAGAGCTGGCTAGAATACACAGAAGAACTATACAAAAAAGATCTTAATCACCCAGATAACCATGATGATGTGATCACTCAGCTAGAGCCAGACATGCTGGAGTCTGAAGTTAGGTTAGCCTTATGAAGCATCACTATGAACAAAACTAGTGGAGGTGATGGAAATCCAGTTGAATTATTTCAATTCCTAAAAGATGATGCTGTTAAAATGTTGCACTCGATATTTCAGTTTTCATTCCAATCCCAAAGAAAGGCAATGCCAAAGAATGTTCAAACTACTGCACAACTGCACTCATATTTGGTAAGGTGCTGTCAATAGAAGTATGAGCACTGGAAAATACTTCCAGGGAGACTATGTGAAAATCAATAGACTTTGAAAGCCCTGGTTTTTATTTGATTGCTCATTGTTATGCCTCTAATTTATAAAACAAGGCTTTTATTTTTTCATTTCCTTGAGAAGAATACAGTCTTCCTAGCCACGTCCATGAAGGCTCACTTGACTTTCAGATTCCTTAGGGTATAAATAAAGGGGTTCAGCCTGGGATTACTGAGGTGTTTAGCACAGCCACTCCCTTGCTCAAAGACACCCTGTCCTTTGCTGATGGTTTCATGTACATGAAAATGTAGCTGCCATAAGAGATGGAGATGACAATCTATGGGAAGAACATGTGGAAAAGCCCCTTGTCTTTACATAATTGTATTAGTTTTGCCAAACATCAAAATGAATCCGCCACAGGTGTACATGCGTTACCCACCCTGAACCCTCCTCCCTCTTCCCTCCCCATACCATCCCTCTAAAATAAAATTACAATCAACCAAAAAAAAAGAAAGAAAGAAAGAAAGAAAAAGCCCCTTGTCCTCTGAGTGGTGGAAGAGATCCTCAGAATTGTTCTGATGGTATATGGATAGGACAGAATTATTAATAAACTGAACATTAGGGTAAACACAGCAGTGGAAAGCCCATCATCTCTAGCAATTTGGTGTCTGAACAAGAAATGTGTGAAAGGGGAAATAATCACAATTAAAATTATCAATGGCATAATCAAGTTGTCTGAACAGCATGAGTGAGAAAAAATGATTAAGGATGAAGCCAGCCAAGAAGCCAAGACAAGTAGTGTGCAATCTCTATGATTCATGATGCTCATGTAATGCAGCTATTTGCAGATGGAAATGTAATGGTCAGAAGACTTGGCAGCCAGTAGGCAAAACTCAATGACTCCCAAGAAAATGAAAAAAAAAAAAAAAGAAAAAGAAAAATGAGTCATACAATCAGTAAAAGAAAAGTTTTTTCTCCTCTAATAATGGTGATAAGGAACTTGGGTATAGTGACAGTTGTGGATGACACCTCTAATATCGAGAAATTTCGGAGGAAGTAATGCATGATGGTCTGTAGGTGGCCATCCAGCTTTCCAGTGATGCTGAGCATGTAGGTGGTGAGTAGAAAGACACAGCTCACAACCTGAAGTTGTGGGTCATCTGACAGTCCCAGAAGGATAAACTCTCTTATTTCTATGTAGTTTCTCCTTTTCTTCTTCTTTTGAGTATCCTTCAGGGTAAAACGCAAAGAGACTTAAAGAAAAGGAAACTATTCACAGATAGCACTGGAATTTATTTCTGGAAGGACTATGCCATACTAATTTAACTTGGAAGATCTTTGAAAAAACAACTTTATTTTTTTATTTTAATTTATTTTTAAACTTTACATAATTGTATTAGTTTTGCCGAACATCAAAATGAATCCGCCACAGGTATACATGTGTTCCCCATCCTGAACCCTCCTCCCCCCTCCCTCCCCATACCATCCCTCCGGGTCGTCCCAGTGCACCAGCCCCAAGCATCCAGTATCGTGCAACTTAACTTTAAAGATTTTTTTTTTTTTTACTATGTGCCAGGGCGTGTTTTTCATAGAACATTTCTTTTAAAATAATGCAGGATACTGGATGCTTGGGGCTGGTGCACTGGGATGACCCAGAGGGATGGTATGAGGAGGGAGGAGGGAGGAGGGTTCAGGATGGGAAACACATGTATACCTGTGGCGGATTCATTTTGATATTTGGCAAAACTATTACAATTATGTAAAGTTTAAAAATAAAATAAAATTTAAAAAAAAATAAATAAAATAACTATTTCACTGATTGAAATGGGGTTAAAAATATACTTAAATTTTTATCCAAATCACATATTCTAAATGTGAAGATCAGGAATATTAACCTAGGCTTTCTATGTATTTGAAATACTGGAATGGAAATGCTACCTGTTGATCTTTTAAATAATTTCCTATAATATTTCTTTCCCAATAGAAAACTCCTCATCTTTTCTTCAAATTCAGTTAGATTGCATTATTTCCTAATCTTTTATCAGATTTCTTATATTATTATTTTGCTAGTTAATTTAGAAAAACCAAATATGTCAGGGAAAAGGTCACTCAAATGGGTCTGTCTCCCAAATGAGTCATTGGACTTAAATCTTTCACAATATGAAAGATTTCTAAGTTCTCACTCTGACTCACATCCACCTTCCTAACTTCTGACTCCTTATCTGAATCACACCTAATGAATTCACTATTGTGACCATCTCGAGTATTGGAGCCAGGGTCTGAACTCTGAAATCTAATGCCTGATGATTTGATGTGGCAAAGATTTAATAATAATAATAGAAATAAAGTGCACAATACACAAAATGAGCTTGAAACATCCTGTAACCACCTCCACCCAGTTCCTTGGAAAAGTTGTCATCTACTAAACTGATCCCTGGTACAAAAAGCTGGGGAACTTGTGTAGAGAGTCCCGAGTACAGAAGAGGCAGAGTGGATTTTTCATAGACTGGATCTGTGTCATTGGCTAGGGAAACTAAATTGTATGAATATCTAACATCAAACATAAAACATTATCTTTCAGAGAACATTTTTTTTCTTCAAAATCTCTGCCATCTAAATATTATTATTCTCTCTATATGTGTGTGTATATTCTGCTTTCTATCCTATGTTGTATTTTTATATTTTCCTTTTTTCTACATTGATATTCACTTAGTAAAATCTCTATTTGGTCAGTATAATAGTATAATTCTTTTTTTTTTTTCTTTGATAGATTTTTTATTTTTTTAAGATGTCTAAAATCTGTTTTCTTTTTTTTTTTTTTTAACTTTACAATATTGTATTGGTTTTGCCATATATCAACATGAATCTGCCACAGGTACACACATGTTCCCCATCCTGAACCCTCCTCCCTCCCTGTACCATCCCTCTGAGTCGTCCCAGTAAACCAGCCCCAAGCATCCAGTATCGTGCATCAAACCTGGACTGGCAACTTGTTTCATATATGATATTATACATGTTTCAATGCCATTCTCCCAATCATCCCACCCTCTCCCTCTCCCACAGAGTTCACAAGACTATTCTATACATCAGTGTCTCTTTTGCTGTCTCGTATACGGGATTATTGTTACCATCTTTCTAAATTCCATATATATTCATTAGTATACTGTATTGGTGTTTTTCTTTCTGGCTTACTTCACTCTGTATAATAGGCTCCAGTTTCATCTACCTCATTAGAACTGATTCAAATGTATTCTTTTTAATGGCTGAGTAATACTCCATTGTGTATATGTACCACAGCTTTCTTATCCATTCATCTGCTGATGGACATCTAGGTTGCTTCCATGTCCTAGCTATTACAAACAGTGCTGCGATGAACATTGGGGTACATGTGTCTCTTTCAATTCTGGTTTCCTCAGTGTGTATGCCCAGCAGTGGGATTGCTGGATCTTAAGGCAGTTCTATTTCCAGTTTTTTAAGGAATCTCCACACTGTTCTCCATAGTGGCTGTACTAGTTTGCATTCCAACCAACAGTGTAAGAGGGTTCCCTTTTATTCACACCCTCTCTAGCATTTATTGCTTGTAGACTTTTGGATCATAGCCATTCTGACTGGCGTGAAATGGTACCTCATAGTGGTTTTGATTTGCATTTCTCTGATAATGAGTGATGTTGAGCATCTTTTCATGTGTTTGTTAGCCATCTATATGTCTTCTTTGGAGAAATGTCTATTTGGTTCTTTGGCCCATTTTTTGATTGGGTCATTTATTTTTCTGGAATTGAGCTGTAGGTGTTGCTTATATATTTTTGAGATAAGTTGTTTGTCATTTGCTTCATTTGCTATTATTTTCTCCCATTCTGAAGGCTGTCTTTTCACCTTGATTATAGTTTCCTTTGATGTGCAGAAGCTTTTAAGTTTAATTAGGTCCCATTTGTTTATTTTTGCTTTTATTTCCAATATTCTGGGAGGTGGGTCATAGAGGATCCTGCAATGATGTATGTCGGAGAGCGTTCTGCCTATGTTCTCCTCGAGGAGTTTTATAGTTTCTGGTCTTATGTTTAGATCTTTAATCCATTTTGAGTTTATTTTTGTGTATGGTGTTAGAAAGTGTTCTAGTTTCATTCTTTTACAAGTGGTTGACCAGTTTTCCCAGCACCACCTGTTAAAGAGATTTTCTTTAATCCATTGTATATTCTTGCCTCCTTTGTCAAAGATAAGGTGTACATAGGTGCGTGGGTTTATCTCCGGGCTTTCTATTTTGTTCCATTGATCTATATTTCTGTCTTTGTGCCAGTACCATACTGTCTTGATAACTGTGGCTTTGTAGTAGAGCCTGAAGTCAGGCAGGTTGATTCCTCCAGTTCCATTCTTCTTTCTCAAGATCGCTTTGGCTATTCGAGGTCTTTTGTATTTCCATACAAATTGTGAAAGTATTTGTTTTAGCTCTGTGAAGAATACCGTTGGTAGCTTGATAGGGATTGCAATGAATCTATAGATTGCTTTGGATAGTATGCTCTTTTTCACTATATTGATTCTTCCTATCCATGAACATGGTATATTTCTCCATCTATTAGTGTCCTCTTTGATTTCTTTCACCACTGTTTTATAGTTTTCTATATATAGGTCTTTAGTTTCTTTAGGTAGATATATTCCTAAGTATTTTATTCTTTTCGTTGCAATGGTGAATGGGATTGTTTCCTTAATTTCTCTTTCTATTTTCTCATTATTACTGTATAGGAATACAAGGGATTTCTCTGTGTTTATTTTATATCCTGCAACTTTACTATAGTCATTGATTAGTTCTAGTAATTTTCTGGTGGAGTCTTTAGGGTTTTCTATGTAGAGGATCATGTCATCTGCAAACAGTGAGAGTTTTACTTCTTCTTTCCCAATTTGAAATCCTTTTATTTCTTTTTCTGCTCTGATTTCTCTGGCCACAACTTCCAAAACTATGTTGAATAGTAATGGAGAAAGTGGGCACCCTTGTCTTGTTCCTGACTTTAGGGGAAATGCTTTCAATTTTTCACCTTTGAGGATAATGTATGCTGTGGGTTTGTCATATATAGCTTTTATTATGTTGAGGTATGTTCCTTCTCTTCCTGCTTTCTGGAGAGTTTTTATCATAAATGGATGTTGAATTTTGTCAAAGGCTTTCTCTGCATCTATTGAGATAATCATATGGTTTTTATTTTTCAATTTGTTAATGTGATGTATTACATTGATTGATTTGCGGATATTGAAGAATCCTTGCATCCCTGGGATAAAGCCCACTTGGTCCTGGTGTATGATCTCTTTAATGTGTTGTTGGATTCTGATTGCTAGAATTTTGTTAAGGATTTTTGCATCTATGTTCATCAGTCATATTGGCCTGTAGTTTTCTTTTTTTGTGGCATCTTTGTCAGGTTTTGGTATTAGGGTGATGGTGGCCTCATAGAATGAGTTTGGAAGTTTACCTTCCTCTGCAATTTTCTGGAAGAATTTGAGTAGGATAGGTGTTAGCTCTTCTCTAATTTTTTGGTAGGATTCAGCTGTGAAGCCGTCTTGACCTGGGCTTTTGTTTGCTGGAAGATTTCTGATTACTGTTTCAATTTCTGTGCTTGTGATGGGCCTGTTAAGATTTTCTATTTCTTCCTGGTCCAGTTTTGGAAAGTTGTACTTTTCTAAGAATTTATCCATTTCTTCCACGTTGTCCATTTTATTGGCATATAATTGCTGATAGTAGTCTCTTATGATCCTTTGTATTTCTGTGTTGTCTTTTGTGATCTCTCCATTTTCATTTCTAATTTTATTGATTTGATATTCCTGGCTATTATAAACCAGTCCAGGTTCGATGCACAATACTGGATGCTTGGGGCTGGTGCACTGGGACGACCCAGAGGGATGGAATGGGGAGGGAGGAGGGAGGAGGGTTCAGGATGGGGAACACATGTATACCTGTGGTGGATTCATTTTGATATTTGGCAAAACTAATACAATTATGTAAAGTTTAAAAATAAAATTAAAATAAAAGAAGGTCAACGATTTGATATTCCTCCCTTTGTTTCTTGATGAGTCTGGCTAATGGTTTGTCAATTTTATTTATCCTTTCAAAGAACCAGCTTTTGGCTTTGTTGATTTTTGTGGTATAATTCTTAAATAGCAACGAAAGATTTTTACTTTGTCTTGCTGTTTAACAGTAACAATAATAACAATGAATTTATTTTAAAAGGTCAATAAATTGACCCAGTTATTTTCAAGATCAGTCATTCTGTGAATTCTCTTTGAATGGTAAAATTTACATTTTGGTATCAGGAGAGATCTTTCTGCAATAGAATATTTAATTTCAAGATACAGGTTTATTGATTTGTTGTATGTACTAAGCATACAACAATTGTGTTGTATATGTGTTGGTCAATTCTGTCCAGCTGTTTGCAAACCTATGCACTATATCCCATCAGGCTCCTCTATTCATGAGATTCTCCAGTCAAGAATACTGGAGTGAGTAGCCATTCCCTTCTCCAGGGGATCTTCCTGACCAAGGGATCTTCCTGACCAAGGGACCTAACTGGGTCTCCTGCATTGCCAGGAGATTCTTTACCATTTGAGCCACCAGGGAAGCCTTTTTTTTAGTATGTAATGCATCATAATATTGTGAAAATTCTCAGTGTTTTTTCTTCTACAAGGCTGAGCCTTTTCATTCACTTTACTGTATAAGAAAACTATAGCTACTGTCGATTTAGGGAAAATTCCAACTGAGATGAATGGTGGCCAATTCTACTGGGAAATCATGTGATGTTTAGGAGAAAATGAGCATATCCTTTTGCTAATCCTCAAAGATAAGAGGAAAACAATATCTTGAAACTTACAAAAACAACAGGCTTTACATTGTCTGTAAGCAAATTCACGGCAACTCAATATTTGATAAATATTTACTAAGGCAAGTGTAAAAGTCATTGTTCTCAATTAACAACAATCTTCTCTAATTAACAGCTGTACAAAATTCTGATCCTTAAAGCATTTCGGAATGTGAAGTGTCAACCATTCTTGGGATGTTTTTGATAAAGCAATGAAGAATATACCCAAGTCTTTAAGACCTCATTTCAGACTTATCCTTCCTTAGGACTTATCCACACTTTTCCTGCTATTCCCATTAAATTTAGGATAACAAGCTTCAAATTCCTTTCTCTCCCTTAAGAATTCTAATGTCTTATATATCTCATGTTGAATCATGCTTGTGGTTCATTTAGAGTGAAAATTAACCTATGTAATAAACTACTGCTTGCCAGAGGAAGGGGGAATGATTGGGACTGGCATATATACACTATTGATCATTGTTCATTATTGCTCATCTCAGTCGCATCCAATTCTTTGTGGTCCTTTGTACTGTAGCTTGCTAGGCTCCTCTGTCCATGAGATTTTTCAGGCAAGAAATACAGGAGTGGGTTGCCATTTCCTCCTCCAGGCAATCTTCCTGACCCAGGGATTGAATCTGTGTCTCCTGTGTCTCCTGCACTGCAGGCAGATTCTTTATCCACTGGTCCATTGGGGAAGCCATACACTATTGTTGAGTAATTATTATAAATTACTGGAAATTACTGGTAAATCTAATTGTTTTCACATAGTATCTCTAGGGTTTTTTTTTTTTTTCATTTCTCATACTTTTATTGCCAGCTCTTGCCAAGAATATTAGATACATTTTTTTACCCATTCAAATTCCCATCCTTCTCTCATACACTTCCCTTCCTTCAGGCTAGTCCTTCCACTGTATAACCATGAACTGACCTCATAATTCTTCTTTGAAATGTTTTTAATTCGATGTTTTTGGACAATATTTATTTAAAAATTAAAGACAGAAGAGGCAGAGCAAGAGCACACAAGAGAGACCTGTGTTTTATGATTTCACCAGAAAACACTCTTTCTAGAATTTCAGGAAATATTAAATCATATAAAACATTATTTTTAATTTACTGTACAATGGCCATATGCATAATCTGTTCATCTCATTAGACTATTACATATACTCTCCTCTGCATATTTTGGCCTACCTAGTAGTTATGTGAAAACAGTACAACTAAGAACATAATGTAATTATATTTTCTGAGAACTCAAAAACTTTTCTCTTTACTCAGCTTAAATCTTCTATGCCATATAATTTATCAATATGAATATATACATTTAGGAAAACTGTGAAATACCCCACTTTTAGAAATATTTAATTAACATATATGCTGTAACAATTCTTAAAGAATGATTGAAGAATGAATATTACCAGATACCATATATGACTACATGTTTTTGCTGGCCAGTTGTATATTTAAATAAATGATGTTATGCTGATCTTTTCAATAATCAACAGCTAAGAGTTGTTGTAACTTTCTCATATTTATGGCTATTCTGAGGTAATATTTTACAAATACAATTCCTTCTATAATCTGCTTATATGACAAACCTATTTAGTCGAGATAAAGAAGCTCACATTGGCAAAGTTAATTGAGGCTAAAAAGAATTGTAAGTTCACTGTATTTTAAGCACTAGAAGATTGCATTGCTTTGGAAAATGTATTGATTAAAATTTATAAAACGTTCATACAACATTATGCTATTCTGACATTGAAATTTTATTTTATTTTTTTTATGTTTTCCATGAAGTCAAAACTTGAAATAATAATGAGGGATACTCAAACTCATCCTACATTTTTAAAACATTTATCCAGAAAGAGTATAATTGTAATTCACTGAGCCAAATTTTTCCTGATATTCATGTACTATTATCAATTGAAAGACTCAAGTCCAAAATTTACTGAAAAACAAATAAAACCACTTATTAAAAAATACTGAGGTGATTTTGACTTTGTAGGAAAGTCATGGAATTACTATTACTTCCCCTCATGCTGAAACATTTATGATTTCCTAGCTTAATTGGAAATATTTGAAGGTACTGAAGTTTAGACTTGATTGATGATTGTAAGTTCTTGACACCATAAACTGTAGTTTGGGAATTAAAAGAACTGTAAATGAATTACAAAAGAGGAGTTTTTGCTGATATTATCAGATAATGTAGCTCTCTACATAACTCTGTACAAAGATACTGAAGTTTAGACTTGTTTGATGATTATGAGTTCTTAATACCATAAACTATAGTCTGGGAATTAAAAGAATGGTAAATGAATTACAAAAGAGGAGTTTATTCTGATATTATCAGATAATGGAGCTCTCCACATAACTCTGTACAAATTCCTTAGTGGTTAGTATAAATGTTTGCAATCTGCATGTAAACACTGATTATCAAAATCAGAGGTAAACAAAATTTTTCTGTAAAAGGGCAATATATCAATAATTTAGAATTTGCAGACCATAGTGTCCTGTTGAAACTATTCAACTCTCCGTCTTTGTAATACATATGCTCCTATAAGCATTGTGTGAATTAAAGGGCTCAGGCATGTCCAATAAAACTTTTTTTTTTTTCTTTGTAATACTATGTTACATTATCCTTTTTTTTTTTTTTTTTTTTACTTTACAATATTGTATTGGTTTTGCCATACATTGACATGAATCCACCATGGGTTTACATGTGTTCCCCATCCCAAACCCCGCTCCCATCTCTCTCCCCATCCTCTCCCTCTGGGTCATCCCAATGCACCAGCCCTGAGCACCCTGTATCATGCATTGAATCTGGACCAGCGATTCATTTCACATATAATAATATACATATTTCAATACCATTCTCCTAAACCATCTCACCCTCACCCTCTCCCTCAGAGTCCAAAAGACTGTTCTATACATCTGTGTCTCTTTTGCTGTCTCCAATACAGGGTTATCATTACCATCTTTCTAAATTCCATATATATGCATTAGTATACTGTATTGGTGTTTTTCTTTCTGGCTTACCCCACTCTGTATAATCGGCTCTAGTTTCATCCACCTCATTAGAACTGATTCAAATGTGTTCTTTTCAATGGCTGAGTAATATTCCATTGTGTATATGTACCAAGCTTTCTTTAAAAAAAAATGGGAACTGGGCCAAATTTGTCCCATAAACCTTAGTTCACCCACCCCTGTTTTAGACTTTGCTATAAACATTAACCCATATGCTGTTTTCTTTATTTAATATAGGCTAATTTGATTGTGTGGGCGGCAGGACCTGTGCACTTAGCACAGCCTAGAGAAGCTACCCCAGGTCCGAGGTCAGGGGCAGTAGCTGGGGAGGACCCCATGCCCAAGGGGTGGCGGCCAAGAGGAGTTACCCCACGTCTGAGGTCAGGGGCAGCAGCCAAGAGTGCCAGGCTGCGACGGTGCAGGAATGACCGAGAGGAGCTACCCTACATACAAGGTCAGGGGCGGTGGCTGGGAGGAGCTACCCCAATGTCCAAGGAGTGGTGGCTGTGAGGGCACAGAAGGGCTTAGAGGAGCTATTCCATGTTCAAGGTCAGGAGGGGCGGCAGTGAGGAGATACCCCTCATCCAAGGTAAGGAGCAGTGGCTGTGCTTTGCTGGAGCAGCCGTGAAGAGGTTCCCCATGTCCAAGGTAAGAGAAACCCAGGTAAGATGGTAGGTGTTGCAAGACGGCACAAGAGGGCAGACGCACTGAAACCATACTCACGGAAACTACTCAGTCTAATCACAGTAGGATCACAATCTTGTCTAACTCAATGAAACTAAGCCATGCCCAGGAGGCCACCCAAATGGGTAGGTCATGGTGGAGAGGTCTGACAGAATGCAGTCCACTGGAGAAGGGAATGGCAAACCACTTCAGTATTATTGCCTTGAGAACCCCATGAACAGTATGAAAAGGCAAAATGATAGGATACTGAAAGAGGAACTCCCCAGGTCGGTAGGTGCCCAATATGCTATTGAGATCAGTGGAGAAATAACTCCAGAAAGAATGAAGGGATGGAGCCAAAGCAAAAACAATACCCAGTTGTGGATGTGACTGGTGATAGAATCAGGGTCCAATGCTGTAAAGAGCAATATTGCATAGGAACCTGGAATGTTAGGTCCATAAATCAAGGCAAATGGAAGTGGTCAAACAGGAGATGGCAAGAGTGAATGTCGACATTCTAGCAATCGGTGAACAAAAATGGACTGGAATGGGTGAATTTAATTCAGATGACCATTATATCTACTACTGCAGGCAGGAATCCCTCAGAAGAAATGGAGTAGCCATCATGGTCAACAAAAGAGTCCGAAATGCAGTACTTGGACGCAATCTCAAAAACGACAGAATGATCTCTGTTCGTTTCCAAGGCAAACCATTCAATATCACAGTAATCCAAGTCTATGCCCCAACCAGTAATGCTGAAGAACCTGAAGTTGAACGGTTCTATGAAGACCTACAAGACCTTTTGGAACTAACAGCCAAAAAAGATGTCCTTTTCATTATAGGGGACTGGAATGCAAAAGTAGGAAATCAAGAAACACCTGGAGTAACAGGCAAATTTGGCCTTGGAATATGGAATGAAGCAGGGCAAAGACTAATAGAGTTTTGCCAAGAAAATGCACTGGTCAGAGCAAACACCCTCTTCCAACAAACAAGAGAAGACTCTACACATGGACATCACCAGATGGTCAACACCGAAATCAGATTGATTATATTCTTTGCAGCCAAAGATGGAGAAGCTCTATACAGTCAGCAAAAACAAGGCCAGGAGCTGACTGTGGCTCAGATCATGAACTCCTTATTGCCAAATTCAGACTGAAACTGAAGAAAGTAGCAAAAACCACTAGAACATTCAGTTATGACCTAAATCAAATCCCTTATGATTATACAGTGGAAGTGAGAAATAGATTTAAGGGCCTAGATCTGATAGATAGAGTGCCTGATGAACTATGGACTGGGGTTCATGACATTGTACAGGAGACAGGGATCAAGACCATCCCCATGGAAAAGAAATGCAGAAAAGCAAAATGGCTGTCTGGGGAGGCCTTACAAATAGCTGTGAAAAGAAGAAAAGTGAAAAGGAAAGATATAAGCATCTGAATGCAGAGTTCCAAAGAATAGCAAGAAGCGATAAGAAAACCTTCCTCAGCGATCAATGCAAAGAAATAGAGGAAAACAATAGAATGGGAAAGACTAGAGATCCCTTCAAGAATATGAGAGATACCAAGGGAACATTTCATGCAAAATGGGCTCGATAAAGGACAGAAATGGTACGGACCTAACAGAAGCAGAAGATATTAAGAAGAGGTGGCAAGAATACACAGAAGAACTGTACAAAAAAGATGTTTACGACCAAGATAATCACCATGCTGTGATCACTCACCTAGAGCCAGACATCCTGGAATGTGAAGTCAAGTGGGCTTTAGAAAGCATCACTATGAACAAAGCTAGTGGTGGTGATGGAATTCCAGTTGAGCTATTTCAAATCCTGAAAGATGATGCTGTGAAAGTGCTGCACTCAATATGCCAGCAAATTTGGAAAACTCAGCAGTGGACACAGGACTGGAAAAGGTCAGTTTTCATTCCAATCCCAAAGAAAGGCAATGCCAAAGAATGCTCAAACTACCACACAATGGCACTCATCTCACACGCTAGTAAAGTAATGCTCAAAATTCTCCAAGCCAGGCTTCAGCAATATGTGAACCATGAATTTCCAGATATTCAAGCTCGTTTTAGAAAAGGCAGAGGAACCAGAGATCAAATTGCCAACATCCGCTGGATCATGGAAAAAGCAAGAGAGTTCCAGAAAAACATCTATTTCTGCTTTATTGACTATGCCAAAGCCTTTGACTGTGTGGATCACAATAAACTGGAAAATTCTGAAAGTGATGGGAATACCAGACCACCTGACCTGGCTCTTGAGAAATCTGTATGCAGGTCAGGAAGCAACAGTTAGAACTGGACATGAAACAACAGACTGGTTCCAAATAGGAAAAGGAGTATGTCAAGGCTGTATATTGTCACCCTGCTTATTTAACTTATATGCAGAGTACATCATGAGAAACGCTGGACTGGAAGAATCACAAGCTGGAATCAAGATTGCCGGGAGAAATCTCAATAACCTCAGATATGCAGATGACACCACCCTTATGGCAGAAAGTGAAGAGGAACTAAAAAGCCTCTTATCGAAAGTGAAAGTGCAGAGTGAAAAAGTTGGCTTAAAGCTCAACATTCAGAAAACGAAGATCATGGCATCTGGTCCCATCAGTTCATGGAAAATAGATAGGGAAACAGTGGAAACAGTGTCAGATTTTTTTTGGTGGGGGGCTCCAAAATCACTGCAGATGGTGACTGCAGCCATGAAATTAAAAGACGCTTACTGCTTGGAAGAAAAGTTATGACCAACCTAGATAGCATATTGAAAAGCAGAGACATTACTTTGCCAACAAATGTCCATCTAGTCAAGGCTATGGTTTCTCCAGTGGTCATGTATGGATGTTAGAGTTGGACTGGGAAGAAGGCTGAGCACCGAAGAATTGATGCTTTTGAACTGTGGTGTTGGAGAAGACTCTTGAGAGTCCCTTGGCCTGCAAGGAGATCCAACCAGTCCATTCTGAAGGAGATCAGCCCTGGGAGTTCTTTGGAAGGAATGATGCTAAAGCTGAAACTCCAGTACTTTGGCCACCTCATGCGAAGAGTTGACTCACGGGAAAGACTCTGATGCTGGGAGGGATTGGGGGCAGGAGGAGAAGGGGACGACAGAGGATGAGATGGCTGGATGGCATCACTGACTCGATGGACGTGAGTCTGAGTGAACTCCAGGAGTTGGTGATGTACAGGGAGGCCTGGCGTTCTGCGATTCATGGGGTCGCAAAGAGTCGGACACGACTGAGTGACTGAACTGAACTGAATTTGATTGAAATGAGAAAATTCGATAATAGACCTAATTTTTAAATTTAACTCCAGCTCTTTTTATTATGAAGGTAAGTTAGCATAATCTTATAAAGTATTTCCAGAGGAAAAGATGAGGCAAGCATTTCTATCTCAGTTTTGGAGACTTTTATTCTTGATATCAAAACATAATGTAAGAAAATAAATATCATCAGCAATTTAAGCCCTAAATTAAAAGATAAAGTACTAAAAGTATCAAAACTAGTATTTTATGTTGCATATGATTTTATCCCAAAGGTAATTTATCTTTAGATAGCTTATTTTTGGAATCAGTTACATTAAAGGATTAAAGATGAAAATCAAAGGTTGAAAAAAGGAAATCACATATCCTTGAACAAAATGCAATGACCAATCATGATTCTTAACAGTCTTTTAGTAAAATACAACAGCATATATTTTTTCAGTAACATAAATAACCTGATAAGATCATCACAACTAGATATGCTATATGTTCCTTGTTTAACTCAATTTGAACAAGTTAACGCAAAATGATATTTTGGGACAACTGGGTATCTCTGAGCATTGCAAGATGATAAATAATACCAAAGAAACTTTGGTTAATTTTACTAGTTTGAAAATTGCATCATGGTTAAGCAAAATCAAGCACGTATTTTAGGAATTCATACTGAAAATATACAGGGATGAAAAAGTACTCTATTTCAGTTCTGGTTTAAAATATATCAATAAAATTCTTTAAAAGTTTTAAAAAGTTAATGCAAATATTTAAAAAGTCCTCATGCTTATTGAGTCTGCTTGATCTGTAAATGAAATTTATTTCTCCAGTTCTCTATCTTAGTGTATATTTGATAATATTCATAAGAATGATAGCAAACAATTTGAATGTTTGAAACAATAGCCAAGTCTTGATAAAATCAGTTATAAAATGAGAACTATCACCATAACTCCTTTCATTTAGTACTCTGCTGGAAGTTCTATCCATGAAACTATCATAAGAAAAATAAATATATATAAAAGTATTGGAAAGGAGGAAAAAATATGTCATTCATTGCAAATAACACAATTTTCCTCCTAGGGACTTAGTGTTTTACACTAAATATTTCTTTTACTGGAAAGTCTCCTTTCCCAGATATTTGCATGGCTAGCACCCTCCACTCCTTTAGGTCTCTGTTCAAATGTCACCTCAATGACAAACATCCACCCCAATGACATTTTTTTAATATAAAAGTATCTCCCCACTTCCAAGATTTTTCAGTTTTCTCTTCTTTTACAAACTACTCGTTAACATATGAAATACCATATATATAGTTTACTAGTCAATTATGTTCAGGTTTATTGTCTATATTCTCTTACATCCCTCACACCTTGAAAGCAGGGATCTTTATCTACTTTGTAGATGAACTGATGCACTCCCAGCAGTCATGTGCTGGAGCTTGCCTGGACCACATCCTGGCAGCCAATGGTCACAAGTCTGTTCTCACCTCTGTGTTCTGTAAGGGTACACTGATAGCTTGAAATCTGCCATGGTGAGAGACTTCACCTTCATTTGTGTATCCAACTGATGATTCTTTTCATATTTTCTTTCTCAAATTCTTTAACAATAATACATATTGCAATCAGTTGTTAAGGTTCCGCTGATTAGCAGGGATTGACTCTGCACATAAATTATTTAAATATGTTTATTTATTTTAAAATATTTATTGAGTATCCACTCCATGGCTGACAGATGTTCTAAATGAGAAGGATTAACGACTTCTGGTAAATGTTTAACAACTGCCTCTCTGGAGTTCTACAAATACAAATCTATTTGTAGAGACTTTCTGTTTCTATTATGTAAACTCAAAATTCAAGGGATATAAACACACTAACTCTCTTAAGGGTAAGTCTAGAATTTCTGGGAGAAAAAAGTAGATTCCTTAAACATAATCATACAAGAGTCAAATCTGAATTAAATTTTCACACACTCAATATCACATGCTGTTTCTGAAGTTGCCTCATGTATCTCAGTCATTTTGCCTTTTTACATTTTTGTATCCATATTTACAAAACTGATTCACCTGTATCTTTTAATGATGCCTCATTGGCCCTCTCTTTACTTAGATTCCCTTGGGCTAACAGGAGACAGATAAAATAAATCCAGTTCCATGTATATGACATACATAGAGAAGAACATTCCTATTTTCTGTTTTTCAAAGCAGAATTTGTAGAAAATGTTAGGCTCTGAAGCTTAAGAAAAATGTTACTTAAATTGTATAGATAGATTATCATAGATTTACAAAATATTTATTTAAAATCTTTGCACTAATACAAAGAAAATGTCTTAGTAAGTAGTGTTTCATATTATATGAAAAGGAGCAAGTGTAAGAAGTACTTTATGAGTCTACCCAGGTGTAATTAAGTTTATACATAGAGCTTGGGTTACAAAGAGCAACTATGCATTGCATTATAATGAAAATATTCCTCAAATTTTGCAGCAGCAGGAATGAAGGATATTATGGGTCAAATATTACCAGTCTAACCATATGATAACTATAAACCTTGAGAGCCATGACAAAGTTAAATCACCATACTTGATTTGAGAGTACAAAAGAAACCAAATAAATTGCCAACTCAATTCGCCAACTCTGAATTTACATAAGTATAGAAGTAATCAGATTTTAAAATTTGAGACGAAATCATCAAGAAAAACCAGGGAGTAAGTATCTTTGTTATTTGTTATTTAATATTATTATTTAATATTTGTTATTATCCAGTATAATAATATGATTCCGTATCATTAAAATGTTTTAAAATTGTATTTGTTTATGGGTTTGTGAATTCAAAACCTTTTTGATATTAAAATGTGATTATTTACTAACAAGAAGACTATTTATGGAGTTCTAAAGAACCAGCACAGCATAAAGTCTTGGGTTTTTCATTAACTTTTTTAAGTTAAATGGTTTTCTGTTACAGAATTAAAATAACATTCCCTATGTAAAGGAATATCTGCTTCTCAGTAAAAGTTTTGACCATCAAATTGGTCACTTTCTAAATCAATAGTGTAAAGCAAAGAAAACTGATGTGCTCATTCATGAACTAAGCTATTTCTAGGCAATATTTATTTTAGTAGCAGAAGTTACACTCTCTTGTTCTTCTGGCCTTTTATCAGAAAAAGAAAACAATGATGTGGTAAAGGGTTGCAACAACCAAACCCATAAGAAAGCAGAGAATACCAAAAAAAATATTCCCATGGATAAACACATATTCTAAAGTGAGATATTTACTATGTACACTAGTCATTTAAACTTGTGAAAGTTTCCTAAACAAAGTGGGCCTCAGTTTTTCAAAATATAAATGTTGAAGAGGGATACATAGCTTCTGTAAGCTTATAAACTCTGTATTTAGATTACCTACAAAGCATACTGGTTTTTATAATACTGAGGAAAGGAGAAGAATAAATTAAATATTCTATTATTACCAAAGAAGCTAAATATTTTAAAGAATAATTTGAAGTCTTAACAAAGAAAACAGTAGAAGAAATGTCCCAGTTTAAATGTTAACATGTAACTTTTATTTCATCCATGGCCTGTGAGAGTGTATTTTTGAAGATGAGAGCTCAATATTTAACTTCAGATAATATTCATTACTTGAATGAAAGGTTGAATGGAAACTGGAGAAAGTTACTGTATGGGAACAGAGGCTTTAAATTTCAAACACTATCTTCATGATGGAAGCTTTAGAACTTTTGTATTCTATTCTCAAATATTTTTTAACATTTTTTATGTCTAATCGGGAGAGCATACATTTTCAGTTCTAATGAGGAAGAAAAGAATCAGCAATGAAAAACCACACAAGACCCACAGAATTCATTCTTCTGGGGCTATCAGATGACCCAGAGCTTCAGATTGTGATTTTTCTCTTTTTAATCATCACATATATATTAAGTGTCACTGGAAATTTGACCATCATCATTCTCACCTTGGTGGACTCCCATCTACAGACACCTATGTATTTTTTCCTCAAGAACTTCTCTGTATTAGAAATCTGCTTTACAACTGTCGGTATTCCTAGGTTTCTGGGCACAATTATCACCAGGGACAAAACGATTTCATACAACAATTGTACAGCTCAGTTGTTTTTCTTCATTTTCTTGGGCATCACTGAATTTTATCTTCTAACTGCCATGTCCTATGATCGCTATGTAGCTATCTGCAAACCCCTGCATTACACAACAATCATGAACAACAGAGTCTGCGTATTGCTTGTCTTTTGTGCTTGGCTGGCAGGGTTCTTAAACATCTTCCCACCTGTTATTCTTTTTCTCCAGTTAGATTACAGTGGTTCTAATATCATTGATCACTTTGCTTGTGACTATTTCCCCCTATTGCCACTATCCTGCTCAGACACATGGCTCCTTGAAGTGATTGGTTTTTACTCTGCAATAGTGATTCTGCTTTTAACTTTGGCATTAATAATTCTATCTTACATGTTCATCATCAAGACAATTCTGAGACTGCCTTCTGCCAGTCACAGAAAAAAAGGCATTTTCTGCACGCTCCTCTCACATGATTGTCATTTTCATCTCTTATGGAAGCTGTATATTCATATATGTCAACCCTTCAGCAA
Organism: Bubalus kerabau; assembly: GCF_029407905.1. Lineage (NCBI taxonomy): Eukaryota > Metazoa > Chordata > Mammalia > Artiodactyla > Bovidae > Bubalus > Bubalus kerabau. The sequence continues at coordinate 62,894,101 of NC_073624.1, read as the reverse complement.
AAGAAAAGGCATCCTTGACAAAAGGAGTAGCAATTCTGAATACTTCTGTTGCTCCTATGATGAATCTGTTTATATATACACTGAGGAACCAGCAAGAAAAGCAAGGCTTTAAGGATACCATCCAAAAGGTTATCTTTTTCTCAAGTAAATGCAAGTATCTGTAGCATTAAAAAATAAAGTTCTGGTCAATGATTTCTTTATTCATATTCTCTCAAAACTATTTCACTACAGTTATATGATTCCTTTTTATTCATTCCTATTCTAAACTTTCCCACACGCTGAATGAAATAAGTTGGATAAAGCTGAATATTGTTTCAGAATTTTCTGTAAATTGTCTTTTATTCGTTATGTATTTGATGAAGTATAAACATGTTACAACATAAGCCATTTCATTCGAGAAAAAGAATCTCAGGAATAATGTGGATTCCTGAAATTTTGACTCTTACAAGATAACAGAAATGAATATTATTAGAGAATTTTGATTCTATTTGGCATTTTGATAAAATCAAATAACCACATACACTAACAGATTGGAAATAAAATATAAATATTTACTTAAATATTTTTGAAAGATTATAAACTTACTCAAATTATACTACTATTAATAATTTTGATAATAATGAAGAGAAGGACAAGAAAGAAGAGGGTAGAGATAATTTTGTTTAGCAATTACTATATTCCAGACTTATTCTAGAGAATGATTTTCTAAAAGAAAGCAATTTCTTCCTATTGGCTCACTGAATCCTGCCAACAACATTCTGAGGTACCTGTAATTGTTATTCTTTCGCAGAAATATTACCTTATCTTTTCCTCTGGAAATATCTTATAAGATTATCACCATTTATATGCATGCAAAAAATGTTGGAATTAAATTTTAAAATTATACCTCTACCAACCAAGAATTTTCTCATTTTTGTCATAAACAGTTTAGTCACTCAGTCCTGTCTGACTCTGCAACACCATGGAAAGCAGCACGCCAGGCCTCCCTATCCATCACCAACTCCAGGAGTTTACTAAAACTCATGTCCTATGAGTCGGTGATGCCACCCAACCATCTCATCCTCTGTCGTCCCCTTCTCCTCCCACCTTCCTTCTTTCCCAGCATCAGGGTTTCTTCAAATGACTCAGTTCTTCACATCAGGTTGCCAAAGTATTGGAGTTTCAGCTTCAACATCAGCTCTTCCAATGAAGATTCATGAATGATTTCCTTTAGGATGGACTGTTTGAATCTCTTTGCTGTCCAAGGAACTCTCAAGAGTCTTCTCCAACACAACAGTTCAAAAGCATCAATTCTTCAGCTTTCTTTATAGTCCAACTCTCACATCGATACATGACTACTGGAAAAACCATAGCTTTGACTAGATGAACCTATTAGTCATACTACATTATTTTAAATAAGAAATAATATATGGGTCAATGTTTAGGAAAATTTTAAGACAGGAGGTCAATGGACTATCTATAGCCCACTGGGAAAATTTGGCCCACCACCTATTTTTGTTAAAAGTTTTATTGACCACATGTTTCATTTACATTTGTTTCATTTACATGTTGTTTGTAGCTGCATCCAAAATAAAGACAGGAAGAACTGAGTAATTGCATCAGGGACACTATGCCTGCAAATTCTAAATTATCAATATATTACCCTTTAACATAAAAAGTGTGTGTTGACCCCTGCTATTGATAATCAAAATGATTATACTGATAGCAAACATTTAAACTAATCACTGAAGAGTGTGTATAGAATGATGTGGAGAGCTGCATTATCGGATAATATCAGCGTAGACGTCTTCATATCTTTTGTATAATTTTTACAGTTCTTTTAATTCCCAGAACTAACCTATCTACTAATTATGGTATATTTTTATTGAGTGAATAAGAACTCACGATCCTCAATCAAGTCTAAACTTCAGTATTTTCACATGCTTCCAATCAAGCTTAGAAACTATAAATGTTTCAGCATGAGGGAAGAAGAAAGTAATGGCATTGCTTCTGTACAAAGTGGAAATCTCAGTATTTTTTAATAAGTTGTTTTTCTTGTGTTTCATCAAATAAAGTATCTAAGACTCTCAGTTGAGTATAGTATGTGAATATCAGGAGAAACATGCCTCTGAGTTATGGTTACAGTCTTTGTATAATAATGGTTTAAAAATGAGGGATGAGTTTGAGTAACTTTCATCACTATATAAATTTTTGACTTCAGGGAAAACAGAAATGATAAAAGTGTTCAGGGCCAGAATTGCATGATCTTGCATGATTATTCATATAAATTCTAATCAGTACATTTTCCAATATGATAATGCTTAAAATAAGCATTTTTAACAAAAAACCTCAAGTTCATATATGGTAAAACTTTGCTCTTTTACCTTCTTTACTCCTATTGATTAGGCATATCACTTAAAGAGGCAAATAAATGAATTGTGTGTACAAGCTATTATCTCAGAATAGTCACAAATATGAGAAAGTTATAACACCCCTTAGCTACTGATTATCAAAAGATCAGCTTAACATCAAGCTTTTATTTAAATATACAACTGACCACAGGAAATGCAGTCATCTTTGGTATCCAGTAATATTTATTTTGTCAGCTACAAATTGGCACTTGCCATGAGTGCTTGCCATCTGCCTGTACAAGGATTAAATCATGTGCTGTGCAGCTGCTGATGTTCAACACCGCCTGAAGGAGTTCAGTGTGGAGAGCAGGAGTGAGGCACTTTGTGCTTTGGGAAAACTGGAAGGGCAGGCCTTCAGATAGTTATACAGTCTCAGGAGCTGATTTTATGAGCCCGATACTTGTATCTCTTCATGTCAAGAAAAACACAAAATTCTTCATGGTGACGATTGTTTTTCATAACTAGCATAGCTCATGAGATGAGCAGAAACTTTCTACAAAAAAAATGTGCTTGAATACATGTACTCCCTTTTTACCAAATCACATATATACTGTCCTTCCCCTATACCTCTTTAGATCTGTTTCTCACAGATATCTGAGGTCCGACTCCCAGATTGCAATCCTCATATTACCCCAAATAAAATTTAACTTGCAACTCTCACGTTGTGTATTTTTTTTTAATTGATAATTTCTTCAGGCATTTTAAAAGACTTGTTATGGTACATATGTTAATTTTGGAGTTCCCCAAGAAGTGGAGGCTTTTTCATAGTTTTCCTAATAGCTTTCATAGTTTCCTTCACTATAATAGTCTTTGAGTTGATAAATTATACAGCCCAGAAAGTGTTAAACTCACTAATGAGAAAAGTTATTTGATTTCTCAAGAAAGTGTAATTACATTATTCTTTTAAGTTGTACTGTTTTTCATGTAGTTACTAAATTGGCCACAATATGAAAAGGAGAGTATATGCAATGTTCTAATGAGACTGTCAGATTATGTTTATTATCCTTGTGTGGTAATAAAAAATAAGGTTAAACATAATACAATATTTACTTAATTACTGAAGAGAGTAATTCTGGTGAAATCACAAAATGCTATTGTCTCTTGCATTTTGAAATTTCACCTTAGGAAAAGTGCATGAGAGAAGGTTTGCAATCGGAATGAAAAAAAATGTATATGTATATATATGTACATATATGAAGAGTTCAAATTTAAATGGCAAAAATAAAATACACATATGCAAATATCCTTAGTAAACTGCTGACAATAAAAATATAAATGATGAAAATGAATCTAGGGAGGCTGTGTGGATATTAATAAATTTTGACAAACCTGGATTTTAATTTAATTGCTCTTCATTCATATGCCTCTAATTCATGAAACAGGACTTTTATATTTTCATTTCCTTAAGAAAAAACATAGTCTTCCTTGCAATGTCCATGAAGGCTCTCTTGCCTTGCTGATTTCTAAGAGTGTAGATAAAGGGGTTCAGCATGGGTGCTACTGAGATATTTAGCACAGCTACTCCCTTGCTCAAAGAGACCCTGTCTTTTGCAGATGGATTCACATACATGGAAATGCAGCTGCCATAAGAGATGGAGATGACAATCATGTGGGACGAACATGTGGAAAAGGCCTTTGTCCTCTGAGTGGTAGAAGGGATCCTCAAAATTGTTTTGATGATATATGTGTAGGACAGAATTATTAATGCTAAAGTGAACAATAGAATAAACAGCACAGGAAAACACCAGTATCTCTAGAAATTTGATGTCTGAAAAAGAAAGGTATAATAAAGGGAAATAATCACAAATAAAATGGTTGATAACATTGGACTTACAGTAATCAAGCTGTATGAAGAACATGGGTAATGGGAATATAATTAAGAATGAAGTCAGCCAAGAGACCAAGACAAGCAGAGTGCAGACTCTGTGATTCATAATGGTCATGTAATGCAGTGGTTTGCAGATGGCAATGTAGCGGTCATAGGACATGGCAACCAGAAGGTAAATCTCAGTGACTCCCAAGAAAACGTAAAAAAATAACTGAATCATACAATCATTAAAAGAGATGGTTTTATCTCCTGTAATAATGGTGGCCAAGAACTTGGGAATAGTGACAGCTGTGAATGAAACTTCCAATGTGGAGAAAATCCTGAGGAAGAAATACATGGGGGTCTGTAGGTAGATATCCAACAGGGTCAGGGTGATAATGGTCAAGTTCCCAGTGATGCTGAGCATGTAGGTGATGAGCAGAAAGACAAAGATCACAACCTGAAGTTGTGGGTTGTCCAACAGTCCCAGGAGGATAAATTCTGTTATTTCTGTGTAGTTTCTCATTTTTCTTCTTCTTTTAAGTAACCTTCAGGAGAAAACACAAACAGAAGACTCTGAAAAGGGGATTATCCATGTATAACACTGGGATTTGTCTCTAAAAGTAAACTTACTATGCCATGCTAACATAATTCAGGAGATTTTTAAAAACAAGTTAATAAAAATAGGTAACTTACTTTAAAGTAAGTTTTTACCATATGCCAGTATGTGTGTTTCACATAGAATATTTCTTTATAAAATCCCTGTTTTACAGGTTGGAATCAGAGTAGAAATAATTTTAAAAAATCATATCCAAATCACATACCTGAATTGAAAAAGCAGGGATTATCACCTAAATCTTTCTAAAACCTAGCAAATACAGTAAAATAAATGCTACCTGTTGACTTGTAAAATGCCCCACCCCCCACTCTTAGAGGATTCCCTCCTGTTGGGAAAGACTTCCTCTCTTTTCAAGCCCCATAAAATCATCTTATCCTAGTTTGTGTTGGCTGGTTCCTTGTATTGTTATTCTCTACTGTAATATAGAAAACCTAAATGTGTTAGGAAAAAGTCACCCAGTGGATATGTCTCCAAAATAAAAGTCATTAGAATGAAATCTTTAACAACCTGACAGATTTCTAAGTTTCCATTCAGACTCATATTAACCTCCCAACCTCATACTCCTCTTCTGAGGCCCCAGATAATGGAATAAAGGAATCCAGATAATGGATTTGCTTCAGCAGTCTTCTCAGATATTAGAGAGTCAAGAGAGGAGGCAGACTGGACGTTTAGTAAATTGCATCTGTGTTATGAGTTAAGGAAACCAAAATGTGTTGTTCAGTCGCCAAGTCATGTCCAACTCGTTGTGACTCTCTGGACTGCAGCACGCCAGACTTCCCTGTCCCTAACCATCTCCCAGAGTTTGCTCAGGTCCATGTCTATTGCTTTGATGATGCCATCCATGCCATCATGCCATGGTGATGCCATGCCCCTGATGTCCTCTTCTCCTTCTGCCCTCAATCTTTCCCAGCATCATAGTCTTTTCCAATGAGTCAGCTGTTGGCATCAACTGGCCAAATTATTGAAGCTTTCATTAAATAGCAGCAACAGAGCTGCTCTGCTATATCAGTCAGTTCAGTTCAGTTCGGTAGCTCAGTCGTGTCCGACTCTTTGCGACCCCATGAATCGCAGCACGTCAGGCCTCCCTGTCCATCACCAACTCCCGGAGTTCACTCAAACTCATGTCCATCAAGTTGGTGATGCCATCCATCCATCCCATCCTCTATCATCCCCTTCTCCTCCTGCCCCCAATCCCTCCCAGCATCAGAGTCTTTTCCAATGAGTCAACCCTTTGCATGATGTGGCCAAAGTACTGGAGTTTCAGCTTTAGCATCATTCCTTCCAAAGAACACCAGGACTGATCTCCTTTAGAATGGACTGGTTGCATCTCCTTGAAGTCCAAGGGACTCTCAAGAGTCTTCTTCAACACCACAGTTCAAAAACGTCAATTCCTTGGCATTCAGCTTTCTTCACAGTCCAACTCTCACATCCATACATGACTACTGGGAAAACCACAGCCTTGACTAGACAGACCATTGTCGGTATCCCAAACCAGAATTAGGTCATCTACGAATGGTTTAGCACCAGGTTCCCTACAAATTGGGGCACCGTGATGGGTGAAGGGGTGACTACCTTTCTGGCTGCACCCAGTGTCCCAGGATGAAGGGCTATCTGCACCTGACCCTGGTCCCAAAGCACAGGCTGGTGCTCCATTAGGGACCCCGGGGGAGGCCTGCCAGCAGGGATGTTGGGGAACCAGCTATCTAAGGCCAATCAAGGATCCTGTGATGCTGACATGTCATTCTGCATGGGCAGGATTCTCACTTAGAGGTGTTCAGTCATAATCCCACAGATGGTAGCTTCTCTCCATTGGCTTTTCAGCTAAGCTCTCAACTGAAGTGCATGAATAATTGAAAACAAACATTGCCTTCCAGAGAATATTTTTCCTTAAAAATTTCTGCCATCTAAATGTTACTAGTATTCTCTCTCCATTTCTGTTTATCAGCCATGTCCAACACTTTGCAGCCCCATTGACTATAGCCCACCAGGCTCCTCTGCCCATAGAATTTTCCAGGCAAGAACACTGGAGTGAGGGTGCCATCTTCTACTTCAGGGGATCTTCCCCATCCAGGTATTGAATTCAAGTCTCTTGCAAATCTTGCATTGGCAAACAGATTATTTACCAACTGTGCCACCTGGGAAGCATCTACATTAATATTCCCTTAATAGAATCTCTATTTTGACAGTGTGTTAGTATAAACATGAAATAGCAAAGAAAACCTTTATTTTGTCATTCCAATTAGCAGTAATAATAATGCATTTATGTTAAAAAGAAGCTGAGTTCCCTCAGTAAATTCAGGCAACCCAGAATTTGATACACATTGACAAATATAAAAGTCATTGTTCTCAGTTAACAAAAATCATCTGTAATTAACAACTGTGTATAAGAGTCAGACATGACTGAGTGACTGAACTGAACTGAACTGATGACTCTGATCTGTAAACCATTCTGGAATGTGAGGTGTTAACCATTCCTGGGATGGTTTTGGTAAAGTAATGAAGAATATATCCAAATTTCTAAGACATCATTTCAAAGTTTTTTTTCCTTGCAACTCATTCACGCTTTTTTTCCCTTAGTCCTGTGGCTCTTAGGTTAACAAGTTACATATTCCTGTCTGTCCCTTTCTTTTTAATGGATTCTAGTGTCTTGGATGGAGAAGGCAATGGCACCCCACTCAAGTACTCTTGCCTGGAAAATCCCATGGATGGAGGAGCCTGGTGGGCTACAGTCCATGGGGTCGCACAGAGTCAGACATGACTGAATGACTTCACTTTCACTTTTCAGTTTCATGCACTGGAGAAGGAAATGGCAACCCACTCCAATGTTCTTGCCTGGAGAATCCCAGGGATGGGACAGCCTGGTGGGCTGCCATCTCTGGCGTCGCACAGAGTCGGACACGACTGAAGTGACTTAGCAGCAGCAGCAACAGCAGTGTCTTGGATAAGGGCTTCCCAGGTGACACTGGTGGTAAAGTACACGCCTGCCAATTCAGGAGACATAAGAGATGTGGGTTCCATCTCTAGGTTGGGAAAATCCCCTGGAGGAGGGCATGGCAATCCACTCCAGTATTCAGCCTGGAGAATCCCCATGTACAAAGGAGCCTGGCAGGCTACAGTCCATAGGGTCTCAAAGAGTCAGACACGACTGAAGTGACTTAGCAGCAGTGTCTTGGATCTCATTGTTGAAACAGGCATGTGGCTCATTGAAAGTGAAAATTAACCTATATGATAAACAAATATTGGCCATTGTGTTAAATAAGATAACTGGAAGTGATTTTCAGGACACACATGCTATTCCATAGTAACGTGTAAGCATGGCTTCTTTGAGAAAAGATCACTAGCATTGCCCAAATTCACCAATTTAAAAAAGTGACAATATTTAAATGTCTATTAAAGATTGCATTCCTTATTTTATATAAATTGTGAGACACAAGTGGGAAGCTCTCTAAATTCCACAATATAATTGGAACAAATTAGCTTCTCACATTCTCTATGTGTACTGAATTTTCTCTTCATAACTTTAAGACTCCTAAGGAAAACGTAAGTAATTCTATGAACACATATATTCTCAAAGCACTTTGCACCCTTGCATATGACATAGTATTCCACTTCCTTATCTTTTCCTTTCACTTGAGGATCTTTTTCTTGGTGGTAGGTTTATAAGCTAGAATAACTTGTCACAGAAGAGAACAGAATATTTATTAAATTTGATATCTTGGGTAATAGCTTGGTTTTATAACAACCCTAATCTTTTTCTAGAATGATTCGTTCCACTCCTGATTGTGTTTTCTGACATCTAATACCATGGAAGGACATCATCATGACTGTAAGGGGGAAAAAAAAAAAAAACTCATAAAAGTCAATTTAGATAATTTTCCGATTATTACTTTATGACTGCCTTTGCTAGTCCTACAATTAGTTCAGAGTCCTGTTTCTCTCAGTCCTCTAGTTTAAAACAAAAAAAAAGTCCTTTTTTCTTTCTTAATGGAAAAGGGAAATCAAATCAAAGCACCAATAAGTATGAATAGGAATAATGAAGGAAAAACTGTAAAGACCTAAGTCACTCTCAAAATCTGTATATTTTCCTAGAAATGTTGCTTCTCCCCTAATTGTCTCAGTTTTAACTACTATCTGTGTCTGAAGATAATTTTTAAATTAAAAAGGAAATAAATTCTTATAAAAATATGGCATCAGGAGTTAACTTTAGTTAAAAACGTGTGAGACTATTAGGGATTTGTATTCCAAGAGAAATTATTAAAAATACAACTCTCTGAGTTATAGGTTTCTTTTCCACTATGAACATGACTATAATATTTCATGGAATTATTATGAGGGCTAATTTAATTAAAAGAAAAGTGAAATTATATAAAAATTTTAAAGCATTTATTCCCAGACTAAATACTATTTTTATTATTATTCCTAAAAATAAAATCAATTATTACCTTTGAGGAAGATGATCCCAATATAAAAAATAATAGCCATTTTTGAGGAAACTTGTTTGAGAGACAATGATAAGATTTATGTAGTTATCTAACAGACTCATTACAATAGTTGTGTGCAATGTTTGAATAACCTAACAACGAGAAGTTAATATTAAATAAAATCATATAGCTAGTAAATGGTGAAATTGGTATTCTAAATTCTTTCTGCTTGAACTAAAGCATGTGTTATTTATCAAACATATATTCAATGAGGAGAACCAAACTCAAAGAGTAATTTTCTAACAAGGAATAAATAATTAGTAAGACAAACAGAAAGTATTAATGTGCTCATTCTTCATAACCCTTGATATTTACAGAAAGGAAAGGCAACTCCAAATTATTCATCTCCATGTAATGAAAAGTTAAGCTAATAATGTATAAATCAATGCTAAGAAAAAGTTGTTATTGGCTTTTACCTTACAGTCTTACCTCTTTTTGTACAAATGCATCACTTCAGGTGACTGAAGCTATTTTTAAAACTTGATAACTATTTCAATTTTAAGACAAGATATCGAGCCTTTCTAAGAATACTCTATCTCAACACATTTGAAATTACCTTATTTCTATAGATAAATTTCCTTGATACATGTTACATGGAAGCCATGGGAGCAAACACAGTGAAAGGAAGCAAGATATAGAGTTACTGTGGTCCTTTCTGGATGTGATTTCTCTGTGAATTTTAACCTGCATGAGGCAAATGTTGCTTTATCCACCATATGGCCAAGGCTCATGGGAAATACTTCAGTGAATCAAATGTGAGAACAGGGCCAAGAGGAAATACACTAAGGATTATAAACATTTTATCAACATTTATACCACTACTGAAACAGAAAACTTGGCAAATAATATCCAAACAGATAGAAAAGCATAAGAACTAGGCCAGAAGCATATGGATTATTTTGCTTACTATCTATGTGAAGATATCTAAATGTACAGGATTTTGGAAGGGATTTCCTGAATATCCTAAATCACCATTTCTCTGAAGAACAGACCTTTTTCCCCTTGCTGACTAAAATACTGTGATGAATGAATCTTATGAGTAAACATTATATTTTCCTTTCTTATGTAATAAAATGTCTCTATAAAGTTGCTCTCTGGTCTATTAAATATACAGCACAATAAAAACAAGAATGAGACAAAATATCATACTCAGTGAATTCCAATAAAATTTATGAGAAATTTTGGATTAAATACACTTTAAACTGTTCAAACTCTTCCAAAATCTTTTCAGGTTATTTTTCCATAATAATGGTACTAATTGTTGAGAAGGATCTACCAGAGGTCCTGTTTTCATCTGATTGATTGTCAGTGTTCCAATAATTACTGAAAGCATAAAATCTAGGAATTTTACAAGAATTTACAACTCAGATTCCTTTTAATCTAATTTTAGAAAGGACAGAAAATTAAATAAACCTCATCTATTGACTAAATCACTGCTATTCATTCAACAAACATTTATTGAGATTCTTCTAGCCTTAGATAGTATAGGAGCACTAGGGACACTACAGGATCAAAACAGAGATGACCCAAACTTTAATCAGCCTACCAAGGAATCTCCAAACACAAATATAGAAAATACTGTTGTGGTCTGTGCACAGGTTGGAAAAGAATTTCCAGACATATAGAATGGAGGGAAATAAAGTTTATTAGAGTGGGAGATGCTGATAAGAAGAGATAATATACTTGATCTTAGCCAAAAGGCTGAGAAACAATAGACTTAGGGACATGGAGAGAGGGGAGGAGAGGGTGAGATGTATGGAAAGAGTAACATGGAAACTTACATTACCATATGTAAAATAGATAGTAAAGGGGAATTTGCTGTATGGCTCAGGGGTTCTGCATCAACAGGGGTGGGATTGGGAGGGAGTTGGGAGAGAGGTTCAAAAGGGAGGGGATATATGTATACCTATGGCTGATTCTTGTTGAGCTTTGACAGAAAACAGCAAAATTCTGTTAAGCAATTAGCCTTCAATAAAAGAATAAAGAAAATTTTTAAAAAAGAAAGAAAAAAAAAGAATGGGAGATGCTGTTAGAACAGTGAGCCAGCTCAAGGGAGAACTGATGTTGAATGGTCCTTAGTCCACTTTTATACCCCAGGGTACAAGTACAAGGAATGGGATAGGTGTATTGCAGGTCACTTGCTGATTGAATGAGGCATGTATACTGGGTGGAGATGAGTAAGGCAAATACCTTCCTTGTGTGGGGTAGGAGGGGAAACAGGTTATACTGCTCTGGAGGACCTGAAATCCATTAATAGTTGTGACATGGGGGAGGCAAGGACCATATGTGTCTGGTTTTTCCATGCCTGCATTCCAAGACCCTCCTTGGTTTTATCTGTTTTTTAGTCCCTGGGTCACCACATTCCTCCCTTCCTTTATTTTTAGGGCCAATTCTTTGGTCCCTGTTGATACCCTGTTCATGTCTAACTATCTACCTATTTCCCCCTTAGGCATTTGGGAACTGAGTTTCAGGAGAAGAAGAGCAATGACCACTCTGGCTTCTTCAGACTGTACAGGGGTGTCATGGGGCTCTGGGCTCATTTTGCCTGCTTCTTTGTCAGGATGCATTTATGGAGGGAGATGAGAGTCCATGGAATGATAAGGTGATTTGTTTCAGCATTGTCTTTGGGTTGATCAGAGGATATTCTTGTTGTACTACCACTTGGAGATTTGTTGTATTCTAGAAGAAACAAACTTAACAAAAAAGTTAAAGGTACATGGCCCAAAGATTAAAAGAAGTAGGAAAGCTGCTCAGGGGCTAGCCACAAGAACCAGGGTCTGCATTGGTTTGTGACATTAGTGTTTCTCTAGGTACAAGAAGATGCAAAAATTTGGGCTCATAAAATCTTTACCTGAAAACATCTGACTATCTGAATGCCAGTTCTTCTGGGCTTTTCCCAGAGCACAGAGTGCCTTATTTCTGATCGCCATCCTGAGCTCCTTTTAAGGGGTGTTGAAGGTCAGCAGCTTGCAGTGGTCATGATGTAATCTTTGTAGAGGCAGCTGGCAAATGCCAACTCCCAGTCAGCAGGGTCCACATATTTGACCATGCTTTGGGTGCATTTCATGCCCATTGTGCCCCGCAATGCTGAGAAGGCTCATTCCAGATCCAGGGAAGATTCCATTGATTGGCCACTCAGTGTGCTGTTATTGGACCAAGTCTTGTGAGCAGCAAAAGTCTCTGGACCATGCCTGTCTCACTAGCCTCTTGGTCCAGGAAAATATTCCTTCTTGTTGCTTCTTCCCATATCTAGAGTTACATTATTACACTCATTGATCTCATGGAACTGCTTATCAGCATTTTATCACAGGCTCAGTCACACATTTATTAACATAACAAACAATCTTCTGAAACAAAAGACATAGAAAATAGTACAGCTAGCAGCTGTTAATAAGGTCACAAGAAAGAATTTAAGTCAAGAACTTTCATTAGGTATAGCCCAGCATACCATGGGTCACCTGACTTGGTTAAATGACTATAGACAGGTGTGACTCTCCTGGTTGTACATCGAAAGGTTGGTTATTGAGATAAGCTTTAGAAACAAACTTAGAGTGTCCCTTTTAATAACTTAATTAAACCTTTATCAATATAACATAACAGCAAGGAACTATCTCAGAAGTGAGTCATAGTAAACACAGACCTTAATTAACAAAACTAGAACTTAATATTAAGTAAAATATAATTTTTTTTTGTCATGTGAGGGCATTAACCCTGTAGCCAGGGAAGGCTTTGACCCATCAAATAAAAATGAGATTTGTCAGGGAGCCTGAAAAATCCAAGCCACCGTCTTAGATTTCCCAGAGCGCTGACTCTTAGATTTACAGCTATTGTTAACCCATTTTTAATTCTCTGATTTAGGAGTAGACTATTGCCATGTTTTAAGGACATCAAATAGCAAAAGTCTAACAGTGAAGGGTTATTTCTTATAGAAGCAGAATGAGCTTTTACATGTACCATAATCTTTAATAATTCTTATTTACTTTACCAAAGTAACAAAAGATTTTAAAAACAAATAAAATACTTAAAGGCAAAGAAATTCATAATCTGTTATTGCAAGCTTCATTCTAAGAAAACTTTGTTCTCTTAACATAGAGATTAGGCTAAATTGCCTGTTACCAGTTTACCAGATAACAAACAAACAAAAGTTTTTATTGGTTAATCTTAGAAAAGTCTTTTCCATAAATCTTGAAATAGCTGTATTCTTGCAAAGGCATCACAGTGAAGCCATAGAAGGCATGTTAAAAATCTGATTAAATTGCAATTGACAAAGTAGCCTGGCCATTGCTGTGATATGTAACACTAATATGATAACTAGAATTATAATTGAGCACATTTTTATCAGGGCATATCAGATCTATATGAATTCCACATAATTTTAGGATATATATATATATATATTAGTAAATCAACCGTATAGTATGACCTGAGAAGATTTATCATCCCTTCAACAATATTTCCCATGTAACTTAAAATGTCTAATGAACCCAGGTGGTTTAATAGCTCTTTGGGTTGTCTCAGGGGCCCTCTGAAGCATCCCAAAGTCATCCTTATAAAATATGTGAGATGCCCCCATATCTCTTGGTGGACTTGATGATGATGAAGTCCTGAACAAATGTAACTCCAAAATACTGGAGTGGCAGTTGAACCGCCAGTTGGTGTAGGTAAAAACACCAAGTTACAAGGGAAAAGAAGAAACAGAGAATAACCCAATCAAATAAAATAAACCTCAAAAATTTTACCCTAAACAAATGGAGGTTTTTGAACACTTGACAAAGACATCAAAATAACTGTCATAAATATGATCACTAAATTCAGCAAAGTGGCAGTGTTTTAGTTTTATTGAATTTATTCTGAAATTTATTTGAATGATTTTTTTCCAAAATAATACAGAGTATATGAATTACATACAAATTACATGATATCATGATCAATATTTACCTTCAAAACATGTATTGAATTTCACAAAATAAATATCTTGACATTAAAAGTCTGATGCAAGAGTACATATCTCTTTGGACTGAATTTAGTGTATGCTGACTAAAAAAATATAGTCACAACCTGAAAGAAGAGAGCTATTTTATTTGATGGGAATGTTTAGGACTCTGAGCCCAGGAAACAGCATCTCAGTAGCTCTGAGAAAACTGCTTCAAGAAGACAGGAGAGGGAGTCAGACTATATACAAGTTTGCAACAAAGAGAGCAGGCAGTCTGAACACCAAAGATCAGGTATCAGATTAAGGAATTTAACATTCTAGGTATGGGAAGACACAAGCCTCTAGGTTCACTGAATTAATTCCTTGCATAAACACCTCAGCTGCTACTGCTACTGCTACTGCTAAGTCCCTTCAGTCGTGTCCGACTCTGTGCGACCCAATAGACGGCAGCCCACCAGGCTCCCCCGTCCCTGGGATTCTCCAGGCAAGAACACTGGAGTGGGTTGCCATTTCCTTCTCAGCTATCTGGGGCCAAATTTGGTTCCCTTGTTCACCTTAAAGAGTTGCAAGTGGCTACTTCTTGCATCACCCCCAGGTACTCAGCAATCACCATGAGGGAATGAGACTCTACTGGATCTCAGTTTTGGGAGCTCTCATTCACATTTGGAGACCAGAAATTAGTGATGGCTGTGACGTTTCTTGTTTGTTGATATGACAGGAGATATTTTCATTTCACACATAATATCACACAGAATATATAGATTCTTTAAACCATAGGAAATATTAATGTTCATCTTGAAAATACACAGGAAATTACACACTCATTTTGAAACTTTATATTTGAAGTACAAGGTGGTATCATAGGATCTTTTCAGGGACTGATGAAGAGAATTAAAACCATCTTTCACATTGTGCTATGTCTTAAAGAAATACATTTCATTTTTACAAAAATTCTGCATGAGAAATAACCTTTATTATATTTTTAAATGTCAAAAAGCAATACACTGGAGAAACAGGAATGGAAGTAGAAGCAGCAGACTGGGAAAATAATATATTAACTATCAGGGGGCATGTTAAGAGATTATAAAGACCAACCATAGTTATACAGACTTTAAGGAACTTCAGGAATTAACCAAACTGCCCTTTAAAGAGGACCAAAAAATAATTTATTGGCAGAAAAGACTGCTTTATAGACCATGTCTTTGAAGGCTTGTTTCACTTGCTGGTTTCTCAGGGTGTAGATGAAGGGGTTCAGCATGGGGGCCACAGAGGTACTGAGAATAGCTGCTCCTTTTGTCAATGATGCCTTTTCTTTGGCCTAGGGATTAGCATACATGAATATACAGCTTCCATAGGAGATGGAGATGACAATCATGTGAGAGGAACAAGTGGAGAAGGCCTTTTTTCTCTGACTGGCAGATGGGATTCTCAGAATAGTCCTGACAATATACATATATGACAAAATCATTAATGCCAAAGTGAAAAACAAGGTAACCAAAGCAGAGTAAAAACCAATTATTTCTAGGAACCATGTATCTGAACAAGACAATTGTAAAAGGGGGAAAACATTGGAAGCACAGTAATCCAGCTGGAGGAGAAGCATAAGGGGTGGGAAAATGGTCAGAAACCCACCAAGCCAAGCACAGAGCACAAGCAGGCTGCAGAGTTTCCTGCTCATGATGGTTGTGTAATGCAGGGACTTGCAGATGGCAACATAGCAGTCATAGGACATGGCGGTTAGAATGTAAAATTCAGTCACCCCCGTGAAAATAAAGAAAAACAGTTGGGCTGCACAACTGTTGTAAGAAATAGTCTTGTTTTTGGTAATAATTGCCCCCAGAAATCTAGGGATGCACACAGTAGTAAAGGAGATTTCTAAGAAAGAGAAGTTTCGGAGGAAGAATTACATTGGCATCTGGAGATGGGAGTCCATCCAGGTTAGGGTGATGATAGTCAGGTTTCCAGTGACACTTAATAGATATGTGATAAATAAAAAGAGGAAAATCACAATCTGAAGCTCAGGATCATCAGAAAGGCCTAGAAGGACAAACTCTGTGATCACTGTGTGATTCATTTCTTTCTCTTTTTTCCTCCTTTTTTCTTTTTTTAAATATATTTAGATAGAAAGTGTATTAAAAGGAAGAGATGAAAAATATAATTCATTATGATCAATATCATCATCAATTCTAAAGCATTCTATCTAATTCATGCCCATATTGTTTTCTTTTAATACCTTATTTATAATTTTTCTTAAAATGTATTTGTGGGTCATGTTTTATATAATAGTTCTCGTATTCTAAATCTAACAGGAGAAGTTAGGAAATCTTTATACGAGTCATATTATTCAGAGATGATAAATGAATTTGATACTTTTTGCTTTGTCTAGTTTATGCAAGTCCTTGCAGTTTTGTTGGGATTACCCTATAAAACATACATCATTTTTTGTCATGTAGGTATCAGAAGACACTGCCATCTAAAAGAGAAGTGGATGATCTTACTTCCATCATAAGATATAAATGAAACTTAGAAGAATAAAGTAACAACACCTTTTATTAAACAAGAAATCAATTCATGATTTTCTTAGCAAATAAAATAAACTTTAAAATGTTTAATTATTAGATAATTTAATTACCAGCTTTATTTTTATATTGGTATTTATGAATGTAATTATCAATATGAAAATATACCATAGGTATTAGATATTATTTACAAGAAAATATAATTATTTTATATATTAAATAGCATTCACTTAATGGTTTGTCTGATAATTCCTTTGTAAGCATTAATGTTTGACATTCTCTGAGATTTTCTATGAATATATGTAAAGAAACTTTATATGTATAGAAGACTGTGTATATTTTTGAGCTTAAAAGGATATGCAGTATTTATCAATTATTTATTTTGCATTGAAGCACAAACTGAAAAGTAATTACTTGCCTCAGATAGTAGCAGCTCTGTCACCCAGACTTTAGCCCAGTACATTTTCCATTTGAACATCGTTGCTTCTCAGCTATTAAACTTTATGAACAACTGTTTTATTCCCTTGGAGTTCTACCCCACATTTATCTTTTGCATGAGGTGACTAATCCAAAAAGATATTTCAGAAATGTAGAGGAAAACCTCTGCTATTAATCCAAAGCCATTCAACTGATTCCCAGCTCCACTGGATGTATCTATCATTCTGCGTATCTGGTTTGCTAAAATCATGATAGCTCCCTTATCTTATTTTAGATATTCACATGTCTGCTGTGAATAATAGAAGATAAATCATTGCTACTCTGCCAGACACTAGTAAACATCACATGAATCAAATTTGATTATTTTTCTCTATTTTATGACGATTCATGAAAAATAAAAATGGAATATCAAAAACTTTAAGAAGATATGGAACTTCTATCATCCTCTTCAATAAGTTGGTCTAGAAGTTTAAGGGAGCAATATTTAAAGCGAGAACTGCAAGTGACATGGCAACGTGGGGTATTATGAGTATAGATTCTTAAACTAGGATCTGGCATTTAGTTGCACTAAATGCTCAAATATTCAAGTTTAGCTGTTGTGTGTTGATCTCCTGGGAACAAAGGCCAGGTGACAGCTGTGCTATGACGTGGAACATCGGGGATTTCTGGAAGCTACCATTGGTGTTCTCAGAGCCTCCTGACTCGCTTCTATAGTGAATCTCTCTTGGGAATGTTTATGTTCATCCCACAGAAGAGTTCAATGAGGACTTCTACAAAATAATACTTTTCATTAATCACAGTTATTTACTATTTTTGAGTAATAAAATAGATGTGAAATCTTACAAAAATAGCACTCAATCTACTTTAGTTTTTGTCATATTCTTGGCATATAAAAGTTTTCTACATATACACTTCATTACTTATCCTTAGACTTCATTGTTGTTGGAGCTTCAAGGTTCTTTCATAATTCTAAGTTATATAAGAACTTTATTAAATATTAAAAGTAACAAGGGAAAAATAACGTACAAGGGAACTTCCATCAGGTTATCCGCTGACTTTTTAACAGAAATTCTACAAGCCAAAAGGGAATGGCACAATATATTAAAGTGATGAAAACAGAAGAACCTACAACCAAGAATACTCTACCCAGTAAGCCTCTCATTCAGATTTGATGGAGAAATCAAAAGCTTTCCAGATAAGAAAAAATTGTGAGAATTCAGCACCACCAAACCAGCTTTACAACAAATGCTAAAGGAACTACTCTAAGCAGGAAACAAGACAAGGAAAAGACCTACAAAAAATAAACCCAAAACAAGTAAGAAAATGATAATAAGATGATACATATTGATAATTACCTGAAATGTAAATGAGTCAAATGCACCAACCAAAAGACGTAGACTGACTGGGTAGATGAAAACCTGTGCATGTATGTACTTCCAGTTACTATATCTCTCTGCCTAACCTCCCAAAGTGTATGGAATTATTTTATATTATTAGGTTAATCATGTTTCCATTATAGCTTGCAATTGCAATGATCTTTAAATGTTGTCTGCCTAATGATGGTGAAAACTGATAAACATCTTTTACTATTGTGATTATGTAACTATTACTCAATATCATTGTATCATGATTGGTCAAGAATAAAATGCTATATCATCAACACTAATATTTAATAGGAAAACCTATAATCACCTTTAAAAATAAAAATGCATATCTGAAATATCTTGGAATTTTTTGAAAAATACAAATGCCCAGGTATTGCTTTCTTCCTCCAAAGCTCCAGATATGTTTCTAAGGAGCAGCCATGTTTAAGAAGAACTGGACCATAGGATGAGCTTTTACTTTTATCTAGTTGGTTTCACTTTTTCTATTTCATATTCAGTGCTCCCATCTCATTTAGCTTTTGTTTTCAGATTTCTCCATCTCTTCTACTTTTTTTTATGTCCTTTCTCAAGCTTTTATCAAGCATAGTAGAACAGTTTTCATATACATATATATAAATAGTATTTGCAGGGTATATATCGGAGAAGGCAATGGCACCCCACTCCAGTACTCTTGCCTGGAAAATCCCATGGACGGAGGAGCCTGGCAGGCTGCCGTCTATGGGGTCGCACAGATTTGGACAGGACTGAAGCGACTTAGCAGCAGCAGCAGCAGCAGTTAGTTCAGAATTCTGTTTCTCTGACTCCTCTGAAAAAAGGCAACTTACTTTTTCTTAATGGAAAAGGGGAGTCAAATCAAATTAGTCAGGTCAACACACAAACCCATATGATTAGGAATAATGAAGGAAAAAATTGTAATCACCTAAATCACTCTTAGGATCTGTGGGTTTCCATAGAGATATTCTGCTGCTGCTGCTGCTGCTACTAAATCTCTTCAGTCGTGTCCAAATCTGTGCGACCCCATAGACGGCAGCCTGCCAGGCTCCTCCATCTATGGGATTTTCCAGGCAAGAGTACTGGAGTGGGGTGCCATTTCCTTCTCCGTAGAGATATTCTATTTCTCCCTAAATACCTGTTTGTTAACAAGTATCTATATTCGAAGATAATTTCTAACCTAATAAGGAAAAGAAATTCATATAAAAATATAGCATCATGTCTTAATTTAAATTATTTTGTGTGGGATTATTCGGGATTTGCATTCCAAGAGATCTGGATTAAAAACACAAATCTCTCTGAGTTACATGTTTTTCTTCCCAACTGTGAAAATGAGGATAATATTTCATAGAATTATTGTGATGGCTAACTTGATTAAAAGTAAAATTAAATTATATAAAATTTTAAAGCATGTATTCCCACACAGTAAATACTGTTCTCTTTATTATTCCTACAAATAAAATCAATTATTACATTTGAGGAAGATGGTCCCACTATAAAACAATAGCAACCATTTTGGAGGAAAATTATTGGAGACAGTGCTATTTATGTACTTATCTCATTGATCTCATTGATTCATTGAAATAACCTTATGTTACCTTTGAAGAAACTATCAGAGAGTAATTATTATAAACAAAAGCATACAGTAAGTTAAAGGTCAAATTGTAATTCTATACTATTTCCTCCTGAAACTGAAGCATGTGATACTTATCAGACGTATGTTCAATGATCAGGACCAAACTCAGAGTAATTTTCTGAAAATTAATTAATTAGTTTGACAAACAGGAAACTTAAACAGACTCATTCTTCAGAATCCTTGATATGTACAGGAAGGAATGGCAACCCCAAATTATTCATTATTTATTTCACCTGATGAAATGCTAAGCTAAGGATTAATAAATGAGTATTAAGGAAAGGAAAGTTTGCATTGGCTTTTACTTTACAATCTTACCTCTATTTCTACAAATGCATCACATTAAGTGGCAGAAACTATTAAAAAATATTGGTAACTACTTCAAGTTTAGGTTAAGATATTTAGCGTTTGTAAAAATACACTATCTCAACACACTTGCAATTATCTTGTTTCTACAGCTATTTTTCTTTGATGGATTTTGCTTTGTAGCCATGAGAGAAAAAAATGGTGAAGGGTAGCAAGATATCATTACTGTGGTTCTTTATGGACATGATTTTTATATGGATTTTTAACCTGCATGAGCCACATGCAGTTTTATCACAACATATGCACATGGCTCATGGGAAGTACTCCAGTGAATCAAATGTGGCAACAGAGCTAAGAGGAAAATACTCTAAGGATTATACATATGTTATTAATATCTGTACCAATATTGAATTAGAAAACTTGGTGGACAATGTCCAAAGAGATAGAAAAGCATGAGAAGTAGGGCAGAAACATATGGAAGATTTGCAAAATTTTTGAAAGAGGTTTTCTGAATTTGGTACATCAGGATTTCCCTAAAGGATAGACATCTCTTGACCTTGCTGACTGAAATATTGGGATGAATGAATCTTATGTGTAAACACTACATTTCCTTTCTTGTGTAATACAATGTCCACATAAAGTGGTTCACTAAGCTATTAAGTATAAAATAAATTATTCAAAAGATTAAATAGAGAACAATGAAAAGAAGAATGAGATACAGTATCATGCTCAGTGATTTCCCATAGGAGGCATGAGAGAAGTTCGATTACATAAATTTTAAAGTCTTCAATATGTTCTAAGAATTTTTCACAGGTCATTTTCCCTTAATAATGGTGCTAATTAAGTATCTACTATCCAGAGACCTCTTTTCCTTTGATTGGTGGGCTATTGCTATTTTTGCTAAGTCACTTCAGTCGTGTCCGACTCTGTGTGACCCCATAGACAGCAACCCTCCAGGTTCCCCCGTCCCTGGGATTCTCCAGGCAAGAACACTGGAGTGGGTTGCCATTTCCTTCTCCAATGCATGAAAGTGAAAAGTGAAAGTGAAGTCGCTCAGTCGTGTCTGACCCTCAGCGACACCATGGACTGCAGCCTTCCAGGCTCCTTCATCCATGGGATTTTCCAGGCAAGAGTACTGGAGTGGGGTGCCATTGCCTTCTCCGGATTGGTGGGCTGGGTTCTGGTAATTAATGAAAGCATGAAGTGAAGTGAAACTGCTCAGTTGTGTCCGACTCTGTGACCCTAGGGACTGTAGCATAAAACCTAGGAAATCTGCAAAAATTTATGATTCAGATTCCTTTAATCTAATTTTAGAAATGACCAAAAATATCTCCACATCTGTTGACTCAATCATTGTTATTTATTCAACAAACATTGAGAACCTGCTGTCTTAGATACTATAGGACACTGTTGATACAATAGAATAAAAAGAGATATGAACCCACATTTACTCAGCTTGCTGCGGAATCTCCAAACACAAATCTGAGGATAGACATCCTCAGAAAAGATTGGAGAGGCCCCCAGAGTCTCTAGGTGGACTGAGTAGTGATGGTTTCCCCTGAACAAATCCAGCTTTAAAAGACTGGGAGAGGTGGATGTTTTATCAAATGTATACATAACAACATCAATTTACAAGGGACATAAAGAAGAGAAAATGATGCAAATAAAATGAATCTCAAAAAATAGACCCTAAATAAATGTAGGTTTATGAACACTTGACAAAAAATTCAAAGTAATTGTCATAGACATGAGTATTAAGTTCTGAAAAGTGGCAGTGTTAAAGTTATATTACATTTATTTTTAATTATTTGATTATAAATATAATAAATTATATAAAAATACATAATATCATGATCAATATTTACCTTCTATATATATATATTGAATTCCACAAAATAAAAATCTCTACTTTAAAAGTGTAATGCACGAGTACATATTATCTCTTTGGACTGAATTTCATGTACTATTACACAGACTATATAGCTTCTTTACACCATAGGAAACTATCAGTGTTCACCTTGAAAATACATAGGAAATTACACACTCATTTTGAAACTCTACATTTGAAGTACAGTCTGGTACTTCATAGAATCCTTTCAGGGACTGATTAACAGAATTAAAACGATCTTTTCACAATGTGCTTTGTCTTAAAGAAATACATTTCAATCTACAAAAATTCTGTAGGAGGAATAACTTTATATATTTTGAAATGTTGATAAACAATGCACTGGAAAAACTTAGCTTGGAAGTGAAAGTAACAGATTGGGAAATATATTAACTGTCATGTGGCAGGTTAACAGGCTATAAAGAGCAAAGGTAGTTATTAATGAATAGATGGTTAGGAATTTCAGGATTTAATCTGATTGTTCTTTAAAGTGTCCTTTATTTTTGACCAAAAAAATTTTTATTGGCAGAAAAGACTGCTTTATAGACCATGTCTTTGAAGGCTTGTTTCACTTGCTGTTTCTCAGGGTGTAGTTGAAGGAGTTCAGGAAGGAGGCCACAGAGGTTATGAGAATAGCTACCCCTTTTGTCAATGATCTCTTTTCTTTGGGGAGGGATTAGCATACATGAATATGCAGCTTCCATCAGAGATGGCGATGACAATCATGTGAGAAGAAGAAGTAGAGAAGGTCTTTTTTCTCTGACTGGCAAGTGGAATTCTCAAAATATCCTGATAATGTATGTATAGGACAAAATCACTAATGCCAAGGTGAATAGCAAACTAACCAAAGCAAAGTAAAAACCCATTACTTCTAGAAGCCATGTATCTGAACAAGACAATTGTAAAAGGGGAAAATAGTCACACAAAATGATCAATGAGCACACTAATCCAGCTGGAGGAGAAGCATAAGGGGCGAAAAAATGGTCAGAAACCTGCCCAGCCATGCATAGAGCACAAGCCGGTGGCAGTTCCCTGCTCATGATCGTTGTATAATGCAGGGGCTTGCAGATGGCAACATATGACAATGGCACTTAGAATGTAAAATTCAGTCACCCCCCTCCCCCATGAAAATAAAGAAAAATAGTTGGGCTGCACAATTGTAAGAAATAAGAGAAATTTCAAATTAAGAAATACATGGGTCTGGAGATGGGAGTCCACCCGTGATAGGGTGGTGTAGTCAGGTTTCCAGTGACACTTAATACATATATGATAAATTAAAAAAGAAAATCACAATCTGAAGGTAAGGATCATCACAAAGGCCTAGGAGGACAAACTCTGTGATCACTGTATGGTTCATTTTTCTCTCTTTTTTTGTTTTTTTGTTTTGTTTTGTTTTCTGTTTTTTGGTTTTTTTTTTTTTTTTTTTTTTTTTTTTTTAATATACTTAGGTGGAAAGTACATTAAAGGGAATAGATGAAAAGTATAATTCACTGTGACCAATATCATCATCATTAATGCAGTTCTAAAACTTTATAATTCATGTAAATGGTATTTTATTTTGATTATCTTACCTGCATTATTACTTAAGACATATTCATGAATCCTGCTTTACATACTAATTCTGTTTCTAAATCTAGCAGATGATAGCAAATCTTCATATAATAAGTTACACTATAGAAAATGAAAAGTGAAATAAATCAAAGCTTTTTTGTTTGTCCAATTAAATCATTGTAGTTTTGTTGGAATAATCCTATAAAATATACGTTTTTCTTTTTTTCTGTCATGTATTTATTAGAAGATACTACCACCTAAAACAGAAATGGATGATCTCACTTCCTTCACAAGATCAAAATGAAACATAAAAATCTGAAGCAACAACCCAATACTATTATGATATAAGAAATTAATGATTTACTTAGCAAATAAAATAAATGTTTAATGATGAAATAATTTAATTACTAATTTTATTATATTAGTATTTATGAATGTAACTATCAAGATAATATGAGAACATTGTATATATGTTACTTATGTATTTACAGTAAATAGAATAAATAACCTAATTATTTTATTTAATAGGGGACATATACACTTATTCAATGATTTGTCTTAAAAGTCCATTGAAATCATTAATATTTGGCATCTACTATGATTTCTTAGGAAGGTACATATGGAAACAGTTTTATGTTTTAGCTTAAAACAATATGCAGTATTTATATACTTTTCATTTTGCACAGAAGCACAAATTGAAAAGTAACTCTTTGCCTCAGATCTTAGCAGCTCAGTTCAGTTCAGTCGCTGAGTCGTGTCCAACTCTTTGCGACCCCAAGAATCGCAGCACGCCAGGCCTCCCTGTCCATCACCAACTCCCGGAGTTCACTCAGACTCACGTCTAAGACGGGCAGGCATGGTGGAGAGGTCTGACACAATGTGGTCCACTGGAGAAGGGAAGGGCAAACCACTTCAGTATTATTGCCTTGAGAACCCCATGAACAGTATGAAAAGGCAAAATGATAGGATACTGAGAGAGGAACTCCCCAGGTCAGTAGGTGCCCAATATGCTACTGGAGATCAGTGGAGAAATAACTCCAAAAAGAATGAAGGGATGGAGCCAAAGCAAAAACAATACCCAGTTGTGGATGTGACTGGTGATAGAAGCTAGGTCTGATGATGTAAAGAGCAATATTGCATAGGAATCTGGAATGTCAGGTCCATGAATCAAGGCAAATTGGAAGTGGTCAAACAGGAGATGGCAAGAGTGAATATCAACATTCTAGGAATCAGCGAACTAAAATGGACTGGAATGGGTGAATTTGACTCAGATGACCATTATATCTACTACTGTGGGCAGGAATCCCTTAGAAGAAATGGAGTAGCCATCGTGGTCAACAAAAGAGTCCAAAATGCAGTACTTGGATGCAATCTCAAAAACGACAGAATGATCTCTGTTCGTTTCCAAGGCAAACCATTCAGTATCACAGTAATCCAAGTCTATGCCCCAACAAGTAATGCTGAAGAAGCTGAAGTTGAACAGTTCTATGAAGACCTACAAGACCGTTTAGAACTAACACCCAAAAAAGATGTCCTTTTCATCATAGGGGACTGGAATGCAAAAGTAGGAAGTCAAGAAACACCTGGAGTAACAGGCAAATTTGGCCTTGGAATACGGAATGAAGCAGGGCAAAGACTAAGAGAGTTTTGCCAGGAAAACGCACTGGTCATAGCAAACACCCTCTTCCAACAAACAAGAGAAGACTTTACACATGGACATTACCACATGGTCAACACCGAAATCAGATTGATTGTATTCTTTGCAGCCGAAGATGGAGAAGCTCTATACAGTCAACAAAAACAAGTCCAGGAGCTGACTGTGGCTCAGATCATGAACTCCTTATTGCCAAATTCAGACTTAAATTGAAGAAAGTAGGGAAAACCACTAGACCATTTAGGTATGACCTAAATCAAATCCCTTATGATTATACAGTGGTAATGAGATATAGATTTAAGGGCCTAGATCTGATAGATAAAGTGCCTGATGAACAATGGACTGAGGTTCATGACATGGTATAGGAGACAGGGATCAAGACCATCCCCATGGAAAAGAAATGCAAAAAAGCAAAATGGCTGTCTGAGGAGGCCTTACAAATAGCTGTGAAAAGAAGAGAAGTGAAAAGCAAAGGAGAAAAGGAAAAATATAAGCATCTGAATGCAGAGTTCCAAAGAACAGCAAGAGGAGATAGGAAAGCCTTCTTCAGCAATCAATGCAAAGAAATCCTAGTGTAGATCTAGAATTTGATGAAATTAGTATGTCATTTCACCTTCAGGGTAAATTTAAAGAAATTGATAATGACATTGATCCTTAAGTTTCCTCTGTTTAATAAGTAAAACACTCTTTCATTAAGGGAAGTTTAAAACTGTAAATATCACAAAGCTTATAGGGCAATAATTGTTCCTACACTTTTTCTGGCACCAAATACTACCTGTGAACTTTCAGAAACATACCCACCAGGTTTCATGCGAATTATCTTTGTGCTAATATTCCAATGCCTACACAGTTTTCCTCCTGTGTAACTTAAAAGCTTAATTATACTGAGAATCTTTAAAATGGAAAAGATATTGCAATTTTTAAATAAAAAATGACTATTTTGTCTTTGGCTTCTCTGGTGGCTCAGAGGTAAAGTATCTGCCTGCGATGCAGGAGAAGAAGGTTTGATCCCTGGGTTGGAAAGATCCCTGGAGAAGGAAATGTCAACCCACTCCAGGATTCTTGAATGGGAACGGACAGAGGAGCCTGGAATGCTCACGCCACGGTGTTGCAAAAGAGTTGAACACAACTTAGTGACTAAACAACAACAAAACAGCAAATCAAGTTTTGTTAACATCCAGTTTTTTTCCTTTTTTTAAGATTTTTATATGTGAACCATTTTTAAAATCCTTATTGAATTTGTTAGAATATTTTTTTTCTGTTGAGGTTTCTTTCAGCCATGATGCATGTGGGATCCTCCATTCCCCATCCGGAATCTAACCAGCACCCCCTTCATTGGAAGGCAAAGTCTTTACCACTGGACCACCAAGGAAGTCTTTCAGGCTTTTCAGTTCTTACTACCTCACTGGAAGTCAGAAATGCTAAAGCCACTGCCACTGGCAACTGTAGGTTTTAGAGATAGAGGGGGAAATGAGATAGACAATCATGTAAGCTTAAGGTCGATATCATCTTAATCCCTGGCAACAATTTATAATATTACAGCATAACTATGTGTCATCATTATGGACTTTATTCTCATATAACCTATTTCCCTTTATATTTAAAGTATTACTTATATGTTATTATGACGATGATTAATAAGTAAGATAATTGTCCTTCAATAAAGCAAATGTTAATAATATGTTTATTTGTATATGTTTTGGAAGTAATGAGTTTTAATTTTTCTTTTGGGGGGGTAAAATTTAAAGAGGAACTAAAAAGCCTCTTGATGAAAATCAAAGTGGAGAGTGAAAAAGTTGGCTTAAAGCTCAACATTCAGAAACGAAGATTATGGCATCCAGTCCCATCACTTCATGGGAAATAGATGGAGAAACAGTGTAAATAGTGTTAGACTTTATTTTGGGGGGCTCCAAAATCACTGCAGATGGTGACTGCAGCCATGAAATTAAAAGATGCTTACTCCTTGGAAGGAAAGTTATGACCAACCTAGATAGCATATTCAAAAGCAGAGACATTACTTTGCCAATGAAGGTCTGTCTAGTCAAGGCTATGTTTTTTCCTGTGATCATGTATGGATGTGAGAGTTGGACTGTGAAGAAGGCTGAGCGCTGAAGAATTGATGCTTTTGAACTGTGGTGTTGGAGAAGACTCTTGAGAGTCCCTTGGAGTGCAAGGAGATCCAACCAGTCCATTCTGAATGAGATCAGCCCTGGGATTTCTTTGGAAGGACTGATGCTGAAGCTGAAACTCCAGTACTTTGGCCACCTCATGCGAAGAGTTGACTCATTGGAAAAGACTCTGATGCTGGGAGGGATTGGGGGCAGGAGGAGAAGGGGACGACAGAGGATGAGATGGCTGGATGGCATCACTGACTCGATGGACATGAGTCTGAGTGAACTCCGGGAGTTGGTGACGGACAGGGAGGCCTGGTGTGCTGCGATTCATGAGGTCGCAAAGAGTAGGACATGACTGAGCGACTGAACTGAACTGAACTGAACTGACAGAAGACTGGGGATTTGTAGGTTTTAATCCATTTCATTTACTAGGTATGAAAGTCAATCAGTCCCTTCATGCCCCATCTATAAATACACACTAATACAAGTCTATCTCATAAAGTTATTTTGACCATTAAATGAGCAAATACATGTGAAGCATTTTGAAAAGTGCTTATCATTTAATAAAACCCCTATAAGACTTTGTTCAATGGAGAAAACATTCCCTAACCACTGAGCTGAAAACATTTGGGATTTTGATGTTGAGTTATGTAAAAACTTACATCTAAGATAAGTAGTAGTGCATAAATTTAGCACCAAGAGAGTCACATAAGAACAATAGCAACCACAGCAATGAAAATAGAGTAGAACCACATGACTGTAGAGTACCCAACAGGCATTCTGGGAGAGTGAATCTTATCCTCATTCTTCTACTTTGAGTACATGACCACTTCTCCCAACACAGTGTTTCTGCCTTCTCTACCCATCATTGCTCCCCTACTTTCCACAAAAAATCTACTTCTCTCATCTTCAGATAGGATTTGATCACCACATTTGAGGCACGTTAGATATTTGCCAAGACATCAACATTGCTACCAATGGCCACTTCATTTCTCTGCTCCTCATTAATATTAGTAACCTTTCTGAGAAAGACTGTGAAGCTTGTATTAACAAAATACATGTATGTGACTAGCATAGAGTGTAGAATATTTGAATGATTTTCAAATCACCTTCTTCTTTATTCCCGAACAGATGTAATACTCATGGTATGAGCTCTGTGGGAATTTATATTCATCCTTTCAAACCCACCTCACATAGTACAGAATCTCCTGTGAACTCCGCTCTGATCTGTGTAGCACAAAGTCTTACCTTCAAATCTATGGCAACATGATCCAGTGCCTAGTATAGTGAGAGTAGATTTAAGATAACACTTATCTATGTAAGTAATTAATTCTGAGTTTATTGTTGAATTTCATGCTGTCCCTAAGTGCAACTCTCCATTTTAAGCCAAATTCTAGACTATATTTTATGTCAATTCCATCTTTATTTATAAGATGTATTTTCCTACTTTACCTACTTTGCAGGATGCATTATCTGCTTAAGTTAAATACCCTGTATTGAGTAAATTTATAACAAAGAACATGTAAAGGAAGCTAAATTTTTGATATATAATTTTAAAAATTGTAAAATATTATTTCAAAATTTATGTCCTTAATTTCTTTACAATTCATTCCTTTAATAAACTCTACTCCTGCTCAGTAACATCATTTTTCCTTCATCAGGATTTGCCTTTCATTGAAAGCACTAGTTTTTTGTAACACTTTGAACTCACAAAATACATTATCATAAACTGACAAATTTTGGTTTCAATCTCAAGATTGAAATTTCTGCAATAACCTATAGGCACTGGAGAGTCAGATTTATTTTTAATTATATTATTACTCTTATATGATGAACTATGTGTCATTGCGCTATATTTTTAAGCCTATTTCAACTTCATTATGTATTCATTTTCCTCTTAAGTTTCCTCATAATTTTAATTATTTGAAGAATTATAATATCAAGATTTACACTTTTTGCTGCTGACCAAACTTGTGACAGAATGTATGAAGAGCCGTGAAGAAAGATATTAATAGACATTAGAAGAATTCATATGAGCATTACTGGTAATGGACACTAACATAGCCAGTCTTCTAGGGCCAGAGAAAACAGGCTGAAGCAAACTCTAGCAAGAGACGATTTAATATCATAAAATTGGGAGTGGTATATGAAACTTTGTATGTAAAAAATTATGAAAATGCAATGGATTTTGTTCATCTAACATCAAGTAAGCATGATAAAAAATCATCAGCATTCATTCCTTCATTCATCAGCCCTTTGAAAGAAACACATTTCAGTGTTTAACAGGGTATATAAGATTCCAAGAGATTTTTTTTAACTTTATAATATTGTATTGGTTTTGCCATATATCATCATGAATCCGCCACAGGTATACACGTGTTCCCCATCCTGAACCCTCCTCCCTCCTTCCTCCCTGTACCATCCCTCTGGGTCGTCCCAGTGCACCAGCCCCAAGCATACAGTATCGTGCATCAAATCTGGACTGGCGACTCGTTTCATATATATTATACATGTTTCAATGCTCTTCTCCCAAATCATCCCACCCTCTCCCTCCCCCACAGAGTCCAAAAGACTGTTCTATACATCAGTGTCTCTTTTGCTGTCTCGTATACAGAGTTATTGTTGCCATCTTTATAAATTCCAAGAAATTTAAACCACCCCAAGGATGTATTCACGCAGAACATGAAGAATATCTCCAAGCATTTAATTCATGTTTTCAGCTTTTGTTTCTGAACGCAAGTCCATATTTCCCCCTGGAAGAATGTGGTTTAGGTTACTAAGCTTTGTATTTCCTTCCACTCATTTCATAAAAATCAATTCTTTCTTGTTTTCTGAGAACACTTGACACAGATTCTCTGAGCTATTCAAAATTAAAATTAGCAGTATTTTTTTTTTTGTTAATAAGATGACTGCAAATCATCTTCAAAATGTCAAGACTTCTCTAAAAAGTGAGATACCGTAATTGTAGAAGAATCTGTAGAAGAATCTGTTAGGCCCACCTTGTTGCAGAAATTGTATGACTAACTCTTAGAATACAGATTTTCAAATCAGAAATAGAACAAAGATGGGCATCATGGAAGGACATAATTATATTCTTTTACAATAAAAGGTTCAGCTACCACTTAGTAGTTGAAGAATGCAAATTTGACATTGCCATTAATAACATTAAAGTTATTCTCTAATATCTGCTTTGGAAAATCACATCAAGCATAGATATCATAGTTTTGTTTTTGTTTTCAAATAAGGAAAAAGTAATAAATACTTGGGATAACTATTAATAATACAAATGTAAAAGAATAAATTTAACGGAATGCTTTAGTAAATCATTTCTTTAAACGTCCACAAGCAATGAATACAATGAAATCAACATGTTTTATATAAAAGGGATCAGTACAACATGGAAGTAAATAGAATTCTTTTATTTAGAAAGCATCAGGAGTAATTTAATTCCTGGGGCATTGAATACTTTTATAAAGAGTATGGAGGATATAAGAAATCTAGTGCGTCAAACTGTATAGACACATATTAGGAAAATGAGCTTCACAGGCTGAGTGGTACAGAATCTGCCTGCCATTGCAAGGGGTGCAGGAGACAGGAGTTTGATCCCTGGAGTAGGAAATGGCAACCCACTCCAATATTATTACTTTAGAAATCCCATGGATAGAGGAGCCTGGTGGGCTATAGTCTATGGAGTCACAAAGGGTTTGACACGCCTGAGCATGCATGCATATAGGAAAAGAACTCAAAAAAGATTAATTGAAATAATATGGACATGATATTTTTCATTAAAATGTTTGTTTTTATTATGTTTTATATTGTTTACTTGTCATATATACTGGAAAACAACTATCCATTTGAGCATAGCAAAACCAATAAAGAAAATTAATAGTAAAAATGATGTATATGCAATGCAAAAAAGATTTCAGATTAGAAGTCAGATCTTTAATTACTGGAAATCAATGCTGTTTCAGTTGATGACCATCACAGGAATTATAATATAACTCTAAACACTGATTTTTGAATAAACACCCAGATTCTCTTTCTAATAAGACAAAGTATCTTAGTGCCTTTGCACAGGTTCAGTTCAGTTCAGTCGCTCAGTTGTGTCTGACTCTTTGCAACCCCAGGAATCGCAGCACACCAGGCCTCCCTGTCCATCACCAACTCCCGGAGTCCACCCAAACCCATGTCCATTGAGTTGGTGATGCCATCCAACCATCTCATCCTCTGTCGTCCCCTTCTCCTCCTGCCCTCAATCTTTCCCAGCATCAAGGTCTTTTCCAATGAGTCAGCTCTTTGCATCAGATGACCAAAATATGGGAGAGTCAGCCTCAACATCAGTCCTTCCAATGAACACCCAAGACTGATCTCCCCCAGGATGGACTGGTTGGATTTCCTTGCAGTCCAAGTGACTCTCAAGAGTCTTCTCCAATGCCACAGTTCTAAAGCATCATTCTTCCGTGCTCAGCTTTCTTTATAGTCCAACTCTCACATCCATACATGACCACTGGAAAAACCATAGCCTTGCACAGGTTAAATGCTGGAGTCCAGCTCCAGCAGCCAGGGAATCAACCTGAAGAGATGAACGGTGTTGGCAAGAAATGATGCAGCCTCTCAGTTTTCTTGGACTGCATATTTATTTTAAGTTTAAGATTCTTTTATACTTTTACAAAAGCATTAGGTCAGAGGTTTGACATTTTCGGTTCCCCCTGACCCACATTTGTTGTCTCCAAAAATCACTGTTGCCCCTCAAAAGGAGTTCCTGCCTCAGCGATTCTCTTATCTACTTCTCATGTGTCCTTGTGAATACACTGTAACTCATGCTAATGTCCGAGCTGCATACCAAATTCCACAGTTTATTTCTTATCTTTCTAAATCCTGTTTGCCCCTAGTATCCTGAGCTCACTTTCTCTAAAAAGGCTTCTAACCACTAATATCTCCAAAATTCTTATCTCTATAAGCTATAGTAAAATATGTTGACATTACAACATACCTTAAATATTTAGCTTCTAACTGTTTTAATTATTCCTAAGCCCTAAATTCAGCAAACTCTTTTGCCATAAACATTTCCCTCACAAATAGGTTTCAGATAGCAATGCCTCCCATGGCCTCAAGCTGCAGCCTATGTGCTCATCCTGGAATACTCTTTTGTAAATGAATGTCAAAGATTAACTTTATGAATTATTCTCTGAGCACAACTGCAGAAGGCTTTGTGCCTTCTCATGCTCCTCTCAAGAACAATAAGCACCTTAATATTCCTTTCAGTCAACTCAGCTAAGGAGAGGAAAAAACAAGTCAGAATCACAAGGCCTAACTCCTTCATCCCAGGTCCATGCCTGCGGGACAAGGAGAAGGAGTTGGGGCCATGCCTCCATTTTGTCAGTAATGCCTAATGCAGCTGCCAACAGTTAAATGGAAATAAAAGGAAATACATTTATAATAAGTGATACTGTTTTATTTTACTTATATGTGCAGAGTAGAATCCACTTTTAAGGGATAGGCCTGGAGGCATATAAACCCATCCCCATTTCCAGGGGAAAAACTGTGATAAATATTATTCTGAAGAGAATTAATATATGGAAAGAATTTATTTTGACTGTTTTTTGAGGGCTTCCCTTGTGGCTCAGCTGGTAAAGAAAGAATTTATGTTGACTGTAGCATGTAATTATGAAGCACTGGAAGTTGCAGACTTGAGAAACCATTTACAAATAAATAAATTAGAAAAGATGTACCTTTCTCTTCTTTCTCAGAAGGCAGGTAAGGTGGCCTGGTATTCCCATCTCTTTAAGAATTTTCCACATTTTGTTGAGATCCACATAGTCCAAGGCTTTAGCATAGTCAGTGAAGCAGAATTAGATTCTTTTCTGGAATTCTCTCTCTTTTTTTTTTTTTTTTTAATGATTCAAAGGATGTTGGCAAGGTGAAATCTTGGTTCCTCTGCCTTTTCTAAATTCAGCTTGTACATCGGAACTTCTCAGTTCACGTACTGTTGAAGCCTAGCTTGAAGGATTTTGAGCATTAATTTGCTAACATATGCTGCTGCTGCTGCTGCTAAGTCTCTTCAGTCGTGTCTGACTCTGTGCGGCCCCATAGACAGCAGCCCACCAGGCTCCACTGTCCCTGGGATTCTCCAGGCAAGAACACTAGAGTGGGTTGCCATTTCCTTCTCCAACTTGCTAACATATGGAATGAATGCAATTTTGAAGTAGTTTGAACATTCTTTGGCATTGCCTTTCTTTCGTACTGGAATAAAATCCGACCTTTTCCAGTCCTGTGGCCACTGCTGAGTTTTCCAAATGTGCTGGCGTATTGAGTACAGCACTTTAGCAGCAGCACCTTTTAGGATTTGAAATAGCTCAACTGGAATTCCATCACCTCCTCTAGCTTTGTTTGTAGTAATGCTTCCAAAGGCCCACTTGACTTCACACTCCAGGATGTCTGGCTCTAGGTGAGTGATCACACTATCATGGTTATTTGGGTCAGTAAGACTTTTTTTTTTTTTTTTTTACAGTTCTTCCATGTATTCTTGCCACCTCTTCTTAATATCACATAATAAAATGTGCCTTTTCACTATGTGCTCCAGGTTCTCAGTCATATCTGACTCTTAGTGACCCCATGGATCATCATTTTCTAAAACTGAGTTATGAAATAAATCCAACTTCGTTTCATAGCAACACAGTGTCACTTAATATCAGTAGCTAATGTAAGGTTTAATTCTCAAAGTCAGTTTTCTCTCAATTCAAGTTCCTTTTCTTTATAAATTAAGTAATTCTGATCCAGGAAATAAGGGATATACTCTGTTCTTGTGGGTCTTTTAGTGTGGGTCTGTATATTTACTATATCAGCAAATTTCCAACCAAGAAAGATACATTTTCTTTGTGCAGCTATTCCATCCACTAACTTGCTTTTAGAGGTGATAGTATCACACCTTTTCTATCTCATTCTCTTTGTTCTTGCTTATAAGACCTTATACTTCTTCCACCTGTTGGTCAGCCCAACATAAACTATTTGGCACTAGTTGTGAGTGGCTGTTTTTAAAATCTGATGTACCATGCCCTGTGTTTGTACCATTATATCAGTATATGGGCAACAGTGAATTGTTATTTCATGTACAAGTTTTCAAGGTACTTTTATTTTTACCCTGGTGGTGCCAGCCAAGAACCTGCCTGCAAATGCAGGAAACAAAATGAGATGTGGGTTCAGTCCCTCACTTGGGAAGATCCCCTAGAGGAGGGCATGGCAACCCATTTCAGTGTACTTTCCTGGAGAATCATATGGACAGAGGAGCCTGGTTGGCTGCAGTCTATAGATTCACAAAGGTCAGATATGACTGAAGCAACTTAGCACTCATAATGTTTAATTACGATTATTATCATTGAATGATTCTGAGAATCTAATACTATAGTTTTTTTCCCAATGATCTATTCCTGTAATTCTATTTTTATTTTCTTTTTTTAATTAATTAATTAATTTTATTTTACAATATTGTATTGGTTTTGCCATACATTGACTTGAATCCCCCATGAGTGTACATGTGTTCCCCATCCTGAGACCCCCTCCCCCCACCTCCATCCCCTTCCCATTCTTCTGGGTCATTGCAGTGCACTAGCCCTGAGCACCCTGTATCATGCATCAAACCTGGACTGGCGATTCATTTCACATATGATATTTTACATGTTTCAATGCCATTCTCCCATATCATCCTGCCCTCGCCCTCTCCCACAGAGTCCAAAAGACTGTTCTATACATCAGTGTCTCTTTTGCTGTCTCGTGTACAGGATTATCGTTACCATCTTTCTAAATTCCATATATATGCGTTAGTATACTGTATTGGTGTTTTTCTTTCTGCCTTACTTCACTCTGTATAACAGGCTGCAGTTTCATCCACTTCATTAGAACTGATTCAAATGTATTCTTTTTAATGGCTGAGTAATACTCCATTGTGTATATGTACCACTGCTTTCTTATCCATTCATCTGCTGATGGACATCTAGGTTGCTTCCATGTCCTGGCTATTATAAACAGTGCTGCGATGAACATTGGGGTACACGTGTCTCTTTCCCTTCTGGTTTCCTCAGTGTGTATGCCCAGCAGTGGGATTTCTGGGTCATAAGGCAGTTCTATTTCCAGTTTTTTAAGGAATCTCTACACTGTTCTCCATAGGGGCTGTACTAGTTTGCATTCCCACCAACAGTGTAAGAGGGTTCCCTTTTTTCCACACCCTCACCATCATTAATTGCTTGTTGACTTTTGGATAGCAACCCTTCTGACGGGCGTGAAATGGTACCTCATAGTGGTTTTGATTTGCGTTTCTCTGATAATGAGTGATGTTGAGCATCTTTTCATGTGTTTGTTAGCCATTTGTGTGTCTTCTTTGGAGAAATGTCTGTTTAGTTCTTTGGCCCACTTTTTGATTGGGTCTTTTATTTTTCTGGAATTGAGCTGCAGGAGTTGCTTGTATATTTTTGAGATTAATTCTTTGTTCATTGGTTCATTTGCTATTATTTTCTCCCATTCTGAAAGCTGTCTTGTCACCTTGCTTATAGTTTCCTTTGTTGTGCAGAAGCTTTTAATTTTAACTAGATCCCATTTGTTTCTTTTTGCTTTTATTTCCAATATTCTGGGAGGTGTGTCATAGAGGATCCTGCTGTGGTTTATGTCGGAGAGTGTTTTGCCTGTTTTCCTCTAGGAATTTAATAGTTTCTTGTCTTACATTTACATCTTTAATCCATTTTTAGTATATTTTTGTGTATGTCATTAGAAAGTGTTCTAGTTTCATTATTTTACAAGTGGTTGACCCATTTTCCCAGCACCACTTGTAAAGAGATTGTCTTTTCTCCATTGTATATTCTTGCTTCCTTTGTCAAAGATAAGGTATCAATAGGTGTGTAGATTTATCTCTGGGCTTTCTGTTTTGTTCCATTGATCTATATTTCTGTCTTTGTGCCAGTACCATACTTTCTTGATGACTGTGGCTTTGTAGTAGAGCCTGAAGTCAGGCAGGTTGAGTCCTCCAGTTCCATTATTCATTCTCAAGATTGCTTTGGTTATTCAAGGTCTTTTGTATTTCCATACAAATTGTGAAATTATTTGTTCTAGTTCTCTGAAAAATAGCATTGGTAGCTTGATAGGGATTGCAATGAATCTATAGATTTCTTTGGGTAGTATACTCATTTTCACTATACTGATTCTTCTGATCCATGAACATGGTATACATCTCCATCTATTTGTGTCCTTTTTGATTTCATTCATCAGTGTTTTATAGTTTTCTATATATAGGTATTTGGTTTCTTTAGGTAGATATATTCCTAAGTATTTTATTCTTTTCATTGCAATGGTGAATGGAATTGTTTCCTTAATTTCTCTTTCTGCTTTCTCATTGTTAGTGTATAGGAATGCAAGGGATTTCTGTGTGTTAATTTTATATCCTGCAACTTTGCTATATTCATTGATTAGCTCTAGTAATTTTCTGGTGGAGTCTTTAGGGTTTTCTATGTAGAGGATCATGTCATCTACAAACAGTGAGAGTTTTACTTCTTTTCCAATTTGGATTCCTTTTATTTCTTTTTCTGCTCTGATTGCTGTGGCCAAAACTTCAAAAACCATGTTTAATAGTAGTGGTGAGAGTGGGCACCCTTGTCTCGTTCTTGACTTTAGGGGAAATGCTTTCAATTTTTTTTTTAATTTTATTTTATTTTTAAACTTTACAATATTGTATTTGTTTTGCCAAATATCGAAATGAATCCACCACAGGTATATATGTGTTCCCCATCCTGAATCCTCCTCCCTTTTTGAGAATCTAACCTCTACTCAAGATTTTTCATCTTTGGTTTTTGGTACTTGTTATCAACTTTGTACCTTTAAAAACCCAATCTTCAATACCCATTTTTACTTGGTAGCGAGATCCCTGGCCTGATTGCTGTATCCCCCTTTTGACTCTGCTTTTTCTCAACCAGGTTGCATCTATCTCCCCCCTCCCCCTTTTCTTCTCTACCCAACCTGGTGAATCTCTTTGTGTGTTCTGGGCTGTGGAGAACACAGGGAACTGATTACTGGCTGGATCTGCCTCTCTCCTTTTGATTCCCCTCTTTTATCTTCCTGGCCACCTCCGTCTCCTTCCTTCCTCTTCGCTTCTCTGTGTAACGCCATGAACATCTCTGAGGGATCCAGACTGTGGAGATCATATAGGGAAGTGATTACTGGCTAGCATGCTCTCTCACCTTTTGATTCCCCCTCTCCTCCTCCTCGTCACCTCTATATTCCTCCTCCCTCTTCTCTTCTCCATGTAACTCTGTGTACCTCTCTGGGTGTCCCTCACTGTGGAGAAACTTTTCATCATTAACCTAGATGTTTCATAATTGATGCTGTATAGATGGAGAAGTCTTGAGGCTACTGTAAGAATAACACTGAAAACTAGAGGTAGGAGGCTTAAGTCCAAATCCTGAGAACACCAGAGAACTCCTGACTCCAGGGAACATTCATTGATAGAAGCTCACCAAACGCCTCCATACTACACTGAAACCAAGCACCACCCAAGGGCCAACTAGCAAAACATACCATGCAAATTCTCCAGCAACACAGGAACATAACCCTGAACCTCAATATACAGACTAACAAAAGTCACTTCAAACCCATTGACATCTCAAAACTTATTACTGGACATTTCATTGCACTCCAGAAAGAAGAAATCGAGATCCACCCACCAGAACACCGACACAAGCTTCCCTAACGAGAAAACCTTGACAAGCCACCCATCCACCCCATCCACAGCAAGGAACCTCCACAAAAAAGAAGAACCACCAATTGCTAGAATACAGAAAGGCCATCCCAAACATAGCAATATAAACAAGATGAATACTCAGAGAAATACACAGCAGATAAAGGAACAGGACAAATACCCACCAAACCAAAACAAAGAGAAAGATATAGGAAATCTACATGATAAAGAATTCCAAATAATGATAGTGAAAATGATCCAAAATCTTGAAAACAAATTGGATTTACAAATAAGTACCCTGGAGCCA
The DNA here is from genome assembly GCF_029407905.1 of Bubalus kerabau. Lineage (NCBI taxonomy): Eukaryota > Metazoa > Chordata > Mammalia > Artiodactyla > Bovidae > Bubalus > Bubalus kerabau. The sequence continues at coordinate 62,855,371 of NC_073624.1, read as the reverse complement.
AGGATCGAGAAGATGCAAGATAGGATTAACAAGGACCAAGAAGAAATAAAAAAAGAGTCAATATGTAATGAATATATAATGAATAATGCAATAAATTATATCTATTTTTATTTTCTTCTGAAAGCATCTTTGTTATATATTTCAACTACCAAGTAATAAGATATAACCCAAAATTGAATCATTTTATTCACTAATAAAGACCACTGTATTCAATTTGTTGAAATATGTATATATACATGCATATATATATGTATGTATGTATGTGTGTGTGTGTGTGTATATATATATATATATATATATATATATATACACACACATATTAGATCAGATCAGTCGCTCTTTCATGTCCGACTCTTTGCAACCCCATTAATCACAGCATGTCAGGCCTCCCTGTACATCACCAACTCCCGGAGTTCACTCAGACTCACGTCCTTCGAGTCAGTGATGCCATCCAGCCATCTCATCCTCTGTCATCCCCTTCTCCTCCTGCCTCCAATCCCTCCCAGCATCAGAGTCTTTTCCAATGAATCAGCTCTTCGCATGAGGTGGCCAAAGTACTGGAGTTTCAGCTTCAGCATCATTCCTTCCAAAGAAATCCCAGGGCTGATCTCATTCAGAATGGACTGGTTGGATCTCCTTGCAGTCCAAGGGACTCTCAAGAGTCTTCTCCAACACCACAGTTCAAAAGCATCAATTCTTCAGCGCTCAGCCTTCTTCACAGTCCAACTCTCACATCCGTACATGACCACAGGAAAAACCATAGCCTTGACTAGACGAACCTTTGTTGGCAAGTAACGTCTCTGCTTTTGAATATGCTATCTAGGTTGGTCATAACTTTCCTTCCAAGGAGTAAGCGTCTTTTAATTTCATGGCTGCACTCACCATCTTTAGTGATTTTGGATCCCAGAAAAATAAAGTCTGACACTGTTTCCACTGTTTCCCCATCTATTTCCCATGAAGTGGTGGGACCGGATGCCATGATCTTCGTTTTCTGAATGTTGAGCTTTAAGCCAACTTTTTCACTCTGCACTTTCACTTTCATCAAGAGGCTTTTTAGTTCCTCTTCACTTTCTGCCATAAGGGTGGTATCATCTGCATATCTGAGGTTATTGATATTTCTCCCGGCAATCTTGATTCCAGCTTGTGTTTCTTCCAGTCTAGTGTTTCTCATGATGTACTCTGCATAGAAGTTAAATAAGCAGGGTGACAATATACAGCCTTGACGAACTCCTTTTCCTATTTGGAACCCGTCTGTTGTTCCATGTCCAGTTCTAACTGATGCTTCCTGACCTGCATACAAATTTCTCAAGAGGCAGATCAGGTGGTCTGGTATTCCCATCTCTTTCAGAATTTTCCACAGTTTCTTGTGATCCACACAGTCAAAGGCTTTGGCATAGTCAATAAAGCAGAAATAGATGTTTTTATGGAACTCTCTTGCTTTTTCCATGATCCAGTGGATGTTGGCAATTTGATCTCTGGTTCCTCTGCCTTTTCTAAAACCAGCTTGAACATCAGGAAGTTCACAGTTCACATATTGCTGAAACCTGGCTTGGAGAATTTTGAGCATTACTTTACTAGCGTGTGAGATAAGTGCCATTGTGTGGTAGTTTGAGCATTCTTTGGCATTGCCTTTCTTTGGGATTGGAATGAAAACTGATCTTTTCCAATCCTGTGTCCACTGCTGAGTTTTCCAAATTTGCTGGCATATTGAGTGCAGCACTTTCACAGCATCATCTTTCAGGATTTGGAATAGCTCAACTGGAATTCCATCACCTCCACTAGCTTTGTTTGTAGTGATGCTTTCTAAGGCCCACTTGACTTCACATTCCAGATGTCTGGCTCTAGGTGAGTGATCACACCATCATGATTATCTGGGTCGTGAAGATCTTTTTTGTACAGTTCTTCTGTGTATTCTTGCCATCTCTTCTTACATGTATGCAAATATTATTAAAGAAAGTCTCTAGAGTTTGGAGAGACAAACATTTGCTTGGAATTTCAAGTCTACATGGTGCTAACAATGCCCTACTAGACTAGCAAGATTCTTTAAGCTTTTAATATTTCATATCAAATTTATTATGGCTAATGTATTTTGTCAGCTTTACTTCTATAAGAGGTAATGACTATGCAGAAGAACATTTATTAATAGAAATACTTTCAACACAAAGAACGCTTAAAACCTTCTATCATGTGGTTTAAGACACAAATACAATTCTTATATTAAGACAGTTTTATTCAATTAACCTCATTCTGCGTAATCAATTAAATTATAAACATTCAGTGTCAAGAACTATGTCTTGAATGTACTTTTCTACAACTTCAAGTTTTTAGATTTGTTGCAATAATGAATATAAAACAAACACCATTCTCTTTTCAGCAATTTGCTGAATATACAGAATTTATACTATGGGACTTCCCATACTTTCCTTCCAATGGTTAGGATTTTGCCTTCCAATGCAGGGGGTGTGGGTTCAATCTCTGATTGAGTAGCTAAGATCCCACATGCCTCCTGGCAAAAATCCAAAACATAAAACAGAAGCAATATTGCAACAAATTCAATAAATATTTTAAAAATGATTCTCATGAATAATAATTTTTAATTTTTTTAACAAATAATTTATCCTAGATCTTGTAGGTCTTGCTTTCCTTTGGACATACACATATCTAGACTTGTATGAGCCACATGGGAAACTTATATTACTTTAAAAGCAGTATATATATTTTTAACTTTTATCACTCTTTTCTTGATTCTTCCCTTCATCAGAAACCCCATCTACCATATCCTGTGGAAACATGACTTTAAATCAGGGTGTCAAAGGTGTTTGAAATAATTTGAATAGATTACCTCAATACCAGACCACCTGACCTGCTTCTTGAGAAATCTGTATGCAGGTCAGGAAGCAACAGTTAGAACTGGACATGGAACAACAGACGGGTTCCAAATAGGAAAAGGATTATGTCAAGGCTGTATATTGTCACCCTGCTTATTTAACTTCTATGCAGAGTACATCATGAGAAACACTAGACTGGAAGAAACACAAGCTGGAATCAAGATTGCCGGGAGAAATATCAATAACCTCAGATATGCAGATGACACCACCCTTATGGCAGAAAGTGAAGAGGAACTAAAAAGCCTCTTGATGAAAGTGAAAGTGCAGAGTGAAAAAGTTGGCTTAAAGCTCAACATTCAGAAAATGAAGATCATGGCATCCGGTCCCACCACTTCATGGGAAATAGATGGAGAAACAGTGGAAACAGTGTCAGACTTTATTTTTTGGGCTCCAAAATCACTACAGATGGTGACTGCAGCCATTAAATTAAAAGATGCTTACTCCTTGGAAGGAAAGTTATGACCAACCTAGATAGCATATTCAAAAGCAGAGACATTACTTTGCCAACAAAGGTCTGTCTAGTCAAGGCTATGATTTTTCCAGTAGTCATGTATGGATGTGAGAGTTGGACTGTGAAGAAAGCTGAGCACCAAAGAATTGATGCTTTTGAACTGTGGTGTTGGACTCTTGAGAGTCCCTTGGAGTGCAAGGAGATCCAACCAGTCCATTCTGAATGAGATCAGCCCTGGGATTTCTTTGGAAGGAATGATGCTGAAGCTGAAACTCCAGTACTTTGGCCACCTCATGCGAAGAGCTGACTCATTGGAAAAGACTGATGCTGGGAGGGATTGGGGGCAGGAAGAGAAGGGGATGAACGACTTGATGAACATGAGTTTGAGTGAACTCCGGGAGTTGGTGATGGACAGGGAGGCCTGGCATGCTGCGATTCATGGGGTTGCAAAGAGTAGGACACGACTGAGCGGCTGAACTGAACTGAACTGAAAAACCAAAATCTTTAAGTACTCTTCTATATAATGAGGGTGAGTTGAGCAAGAACATGCAAAAAAAACTCAGATGTTCTAATTTTCTCCTAATAATGACATCATTTTCAGGCAGAGAGCTAGTGATAAAAGCAAAACCTGCAATTCTAAGCCCATATTTCTGGTTGTTTTCAAATTATCTGCATTGAATTATCTGTTGCAAAATCATCATGTATGACTTTCTGAGAGCCTTTCTAAGTGTGATGGAGAAACCAGGATGTCTTTTTCCAGAGTTTTTTCCCCTTATGTTGCTTATTTCAGTTTGTCTGTGAGAGGTACTGGTACAAAAGTCAGAAATTGGAAGAGAAGCAGTGGCTATTATTCTCCAGAAGTATCTGTGGCCAGACAGGTGAGCAGAGGCAAGATCCATGTCAATTCTTAGTAAGGGAGAACGACAAACTTTACTGCTAAGGCTGTTAATAAGTAATTTCTCAGAATTTACTGAGAGCTACTGCCTTTTCCCACAAGATTTCCTGAACCACTCTACACGGCTGCAATCTGAGATCTTTCATATTAGTTTTCTCAATATGACTCTAGCCAACATAAGCACACTGGTTTTCCTAACTTTTCAAAACTCAGGTTGAGTCTTGGAACCTGTTGCATTAAAATAAACTAGTAAACTAATTTGGAATTGAGATGGACTTGTAAATGAACAACCAAATGATCAATGGTGTTGTATCATTCTCTTTCTCTTTAGGGACACTTTCTGTTGCTTCCACTGCTTTGGAGAATAGGAAGTGATCAGTAGAGTGACCAAGATGCAGAGGAGCAGCCCCTTTCAATCAAATTCCTTCTGGTAGACAATAATTTCAAAGGACATTATGAGACAATAGATTTTTTTCAGTGAATGGCATTTTAAAATGTGGTATGTGCTGATTTTTCAACTGGTTGTTATAAGTGATTCAGTAGTGATGAAGGTTCCTCAGAGTGACAATACGAAGGCCTAAGAATAGGAGACAGTATACAAGCTGTGGAAAAAAAAAAAAAAAAAAAAAAAAAAAAAAAACCTAGAGATTCTGCTAAATTATATCAGAAAAAGGAATGAACTAAGGATTCAGGCATCAGCTTGGGTAAACCTCAAAACCTGTATGATGAGTAAGTGAAGCTTACAGTACATACTTTTTTTAAAAAAAATAAGAAGTTACAAAAAGCTATAACTCATTTATAGTGATTGAAATGATGTTAATGGTGGAATGGGGTGGGGTGATGGCTGTGAAGCAGCAAAGGGAATTCCTAGCAAGATGTAAATGATCTCTATTTTTATTGTTGCATGGGTCTCAATATTTGTTCAAATCCACTGATTTTATATATACACTATCATGTATAAAATAGCTAGCAGGAAGCTGCTGTATAACACAGGGAGCTCATTCAGTGCTCTGTGATGACCAAGAGGAGTAGGATTGCGTGGCTCAGGAGGGAGGGCTTATAGGTATATGTAAGCTCTTTTGTATAACAGAAGCTCACACAATACTGTAAAGCAATTAGATGCCAATTAAAAAATCTAAAATGATAGTGTGTGCTTGTATGTATGGTGTACTTAATAAATTTGATTAAATTGATATAGCAGCATGGATTAGGATATTTATAATTTACAAATGTTTTTAAAATATGTAGAAAGATCCCAAAACCCAGATATAAATCAGTTACCTTGAATTTGTTTCACAGCTTACTATCATTGTAGGAGTAAGAGTATATTGTTAAATTGAATATAAGCAATTTTAACCAAAGCATGGAGCTTAATTACTTTTATACAAAATAATGATAATTTATACAAATATTGATACCATATTTTAAAATATTTTAGCTCTCTAGGTGAAACTTATTTAGTAGAATCTCACTTCTGCTGGGGTCCAGCCCTGGTGGATCCAGGGAAACTCGAAGGAGAGATGGCATCGGCTTCGATCAGGAAACAACTGATAGATTAAATATTGACTAGAGGCTTATAGAGTGGTTAAGTGAGGATAGCTCAGCAGGGAAATTCAGTGGAGAAAAGGGGCTGAATAACTTGGTTTATGTGGAAAACCAATAAAACTTCAAGACAAGAAGTTTGCACCACCCATGTAGGCCACAGGCATCTTCCCATTCTCCCGAGGGAAAGGAGACACTAAGGCCTCCTCGGTCAGATCTTAGAAGCCCAGGCAAAATTAGTAGGCTTGGCGGGCCTCCACTCTCCAGATGGGAATTCAGCCAGAAGGTGAAAGACAGAATTACATGAGGAGACCAGTCTTTCGAGGAACTTATCCCATTTTTTATTTTCCAGGGTCTGTTTTTATACACTGAGATGTTATACAAAAGTCACGTGGGGTCAGCAGTCCTGACTTTTATTAAAGTCAGGTGCTTCATACAAATGTATACAGAGGTCTTAGGGGTGTTACATCATCTTCTGACCAGGGGGCCTGCTGACAATTTATGACCCTCTCCTTGTGACAGCAGTCAGTCAACCAGAACACTTATTTTTCCAGGGGTGATTATTTTCAAAACAGATGCCACCTTCCAAATGTACCAGATAAAGTTACATTCCTATACGGTGAGGGTGTAGTGGGTTTTAATTAAGGAAAGAATTTGCTTAGCCTAAGGTCTAACGTGATTAATATCAAAGGTTAATACTTATTTCTTCTATGTATTCATTAATGTGTATAAGGGCAGGGGATGTGGAGACTTAGCAACAAACTTTGGCTCAACAAATGAAAAACCCTTCACCAATACAATTTCTAATCAGCCCACTGTACTACAGTAATAATTTCCTAACTTCTCAAAAGAATCTGTTTTTAGAAAGTTTAGAGCATCTCGTGCCTCTCACACTTGGGAGGCTATGAATAATCACGTGGGCGGACAAGCCTGTCAGGCAGGCTAGAGAACCTTCAGAGGAGTTTGTAGGTTGAAAGACTCTTGTCACGCCCAGGAATTTTTATTAACTGGAGCTCTAAGTTAACTCTTTTTCAGAGAGAGGTGGTGGGGGACAGCCCCCCATAAAGTCAGAGGTGTAGGTGAGAGCACAAAGCAGTAAAGTACGCAGACTCTGGTTTTGGGGGTAGATTATCGAGCATTTCCAGGGGGACTCCTGAGGCTCGATCCCGGCTTTGCGTACGCTGAGCCTCCTCCCTCATGACATTTGCCACGGGCAGAGTTCCTCACGCTGGCTCCCAGCACAGTTCCTTTACACATTTTATGCCTCTGGTTACAGCTCTTTTGAAATACTTATTTCCTTATTCATTTTTCAAGGTTGAAATCAATAAACATTTTTCCTAGAAGGGCATTTTGATCTTTAAAATTAATCGGATTTCTACCTGATTTCCATCACAACGTCAATTGTGTAAGGTAATAATGATCAGCGGAGAAGGCAATGGCACCCCACTCCAGTACTCTTGCCTGGAAAATCCCATGGATGGAGGAGCCTGGTAGGCTGCAGTCCAAGGGGTCGCTAGGAGTCAGGACACGACTGAGCGACTTCACTTTCACTTTTCACTTTCATGCATTGGAGAAGGAAATGGCAACCCACTCCAGTGTTCTTGCCTGGAGAATCCCAGGGACGGGGGAGCCTGGTGGGCTGCCATCTATGGGGTCGCACAGAGTCGGACATGACTGAAGCAACTTAGCAGCAGCAGCAATAATAATCAAGGTTTGAGTTTGTCTCACATTTTTAGCAGAACAAAATATTAAGAGAAGATGCAGTTCGATGCATGATACTGGTTGCTTGGGGCTGGTGCACTGGGACAACCCAGAGGGATGGTACGGGGAGGGAGAAGGGAGGGGAGTTCGGGATGGGGAACACGTGTGTACCTGTGGGGGATTCATGTTGATGTCTGGCAAAACCAATACAGTATTTTAAAGTAATTAACCTCCAATTAAAATAAATTTATATTTTAAAAAAGAAAAGAAAAATATACCATAAAAAAAGAGCAGATTCAGTGCTTATCAATTAGCACAGATGTTGAAGTAGTTAAGACAAAACCAATACAATATTGTAAAGTAAAAATAAAAAATAAAACACTTGTTCAAATAAAAAATAAGAATATACAGTAAAGTTCATTTTTAGAAAGCAGTCAGCACATGATAACATCATTGATGAGAAGAGATATTTCTAGTCAGAGGTAGAATTTAATATTCTGCATGAAAGAAAGCAGTTTACTATTAAAAAATAAAATTATCTACTCAGAAAGAACAGAAAAAATTGCAGAGATTCATAAGGTTGAGTAAACCCAATGTGAAATGAATCAATGAGCAGAGAAATGTCATAGCTATGAACTGTTGAACTGAAAACTGTTTTCAATTCCTTCACTCATATTTCAACAACATCTTACTGATATCTACATTTTTGCTTATTGTTTTGAAAATAACAAAACCTTTGAAGCACATCTTTGAGAGCTTCTTTCACCTACTGGTTCCCTAAGGTGTAAATGAAGGGGTTTAGTAAAGGACCAACAGAGGTGCTGAGCACAGCTACAACTTTAGCTAAAGTCACCCTTTTCTTAGCTGATGATATCATATATGTAAAAATACAACTCCCATAAGTGATAGACCCAGCAACCACGTGTGAGTAACAGGGGGAAAAGGCTTCTGTTGGTAGTTGAACAGAAGGGAATTTTAGAATGATTTTTAAGATGTATGTGTAGGAGAGGACCACCAACAGCAGAGTGACTACAAGTGTCACCACAGCTAAGACAAAAGCCGTCAATTCTGGGATATGCGTTCTGTGTAAGAGAGCTGAAGGATAGGGGAAGTGTCACAGAGGAACTGGTCAATTATTTTGGAAGCATAGAAATCCAGCTTAAGTCCTAAGACCAAAGGAGGAAATATAATTAGGAAGCCAGTTATCCAAGAGCTGAGCACAAACTGATGGCACACTTTTCTATTCATAATGATTGGGTAATGCAATGGCTTACAGATGGCAGCATAGCAGTCATAGGATATGGCAGCCAAAAGATAAAATTCTGTAGCTCCTAATAGAAGAAAAAATAACAATTGTGTTACACAGCCACTGTAAGAAATTGTTTTGTCTCCAGTCAAAAGGCTGATCAAGAATTTTGGAATGCAGGCAGTTGTGAATGAAATCTCCAAGAAAGAGAAATTTCGAAGGAAGAAATACATTGGAGTCCTGAGACAGAGATCCAGAAAGGTGAGGAGGATAATGATTAAATTCCCCCTTACACTCAGGATGTAGTTGAAAAATAGAAACAGGAAAATCACAATTTGCAATTGTGGGTCATCTGTCAATCCTAGGAGTATGAAGTCTATTTCCACTGAATGGTTCTTCATTTCCCCCCTCTTATCAAAGCTAAAGGAAACAAAAACTAAGTTACAAGTTAGAAAAGAGTTTTCTTCATTCTCAGCCATAGAATGTTCCATATTCAGAAACATACCTATGTGCAAATATTTTCTTAAGTCTACTTTGATTCCATCAAAATGAATATGTTGGTCAATGTCAATCATTTATATAAATATGAGATTTTCTCCTTGACAGAAGTCCTACTTACCATTAATAGAAGACTAAATTATTTGAAATTTTGCTCTGCAATTCAGTGTCAATCATTGAGCCACCTTTGAAAGACCTTATCCTAACAGATCATTTATATGTTCATATTTTCTGTTTTCTGAATCTAGCAAATATCTCATCATTTTTATAAATTGATAAAAATTTATAATTTTTTTTATAAATTTTAAGTTTTATAAAATTTATAAGTTCCATTTCTATTTCTTTCTTATGTACTTTGTTATTATCTTCTTTCAGTTATTTTCTTAACAGTCTTCCCTATTGGGTCACAGGTAAAGAATCCACCTGCCAATACAGGAGACTCAAGAGACACTGGTTTGATCCCTGGGTGGGGAAGATCCCCTGGAGGAGGAAATGGCAGCTCACTCCAGTATTTTTGCTAGGAAAATCTCATGGACAGAGGACCCTGGCAGGTTACAGCCCATGGGGTCGCAGAGACTCAGACATGACTGAGCACAGAGAATGCCTTTTCTTTAACTCCGTTTGCTTGTCTCTCCATATACTTTATTAACAGGGCTTCCTTGGTGACTCAGCCCATAAAGAATCTGCCTGCAACAGAGGAGACCTGGGTTCCATCCCTGGGTCAGGAAGATCCCCAGGAGAAGGGAATGGAGACTCACTCCAGTATTCTTGCCTGGGAAATTCCATAGACAGAGGAGCATGGCCGACTACACTCCAGGGGATAGCAAACAGTCGGACACGAGTGAGTGACTAACACTCTAAATTCCACATGAGAAAATTCTGTCATTAACAATCTCTTAAATATATATGACTAAGGAAAAAACACAGAAAAACTAAAATTAGTATTTCTATATTTTAATCTTGCTTTTATTTTATTCAGTTTATAATAAACTTATGTTACTTTCCTTAATAGTCCGCAGGTACATTGCTGCTACTGCTACTGCTAAGTCCCTTCAGTCGTGTCTGACTCTGTGCGACCCCATAGACGGCAGCCCACCAGGCTCCCCCGTACCTGGTATTCTCCAGGAAAGAACACTGGAGTGGGTTGCCATTTCCTTCTCCAATGCATGAAAATGAAAAGTGAAAGTGAATTGCTCAGTCCTGTCCAACCCTCAGTGACCCCATGGACTGCAACCTACCAGGCTCCTCTGTCCATGGGATTTTCCAGGCAAGAGTACTGGAGTGGGGTGCCATTGCCTTCTCTGATATATACACTACCATATAACACATAGCTAGTGGGAAGCTACTGTATAGCACAACTTGGTACCCTGTGATGACCTAGAGGGGTGGGATGGGGACAGTGGGATGGTGGCTTAAGGAACAGAAGATATATGTATACAAGTAGTTGATTCAGCTCTTTGTACAGCAGAAATTAACACAAAATTGTAAAGCAATTATACTTCAATAAAAATAAAATAAGCCCCCAATATAAGGCATTTTTCATCTGTAATTGAAATATTTGTAATGTTAAAAGTTCCTTTATAGGTACTGACAACTAGTTTCTATGGAAAATGCTTGAAGACAATGATTTTTAAACTAAACCTACTCTAATTTGAGCAATAACAATAATGGTTAATCTCTGCTACAATTAGTTTTAATTTCATTGGATAGTGTATGCACACATAAACTGGTAGCATTGCCAAAAAATATACTTACAAAAAATAAAAAGCACCTATGTATGAAGAATCTCAAGAAAGTCCTGCTGTCTCTTCATTTCTGAAGCCAAAATTCAACATTTAAGCTTTGTCAAAGTGGAAAATTCTGGGTCAGAACTTAGGTGTTTAGCTCCGAGCACTGAAATCGTATTCCCTAAAAAGCACAATGAATCCACCATTTCTCAAAAAATATGTGAACGCAGGTTTGAATAATCTCATACATTATTTTGGTTAAGATTTCCTGCCTTAACTGTGGACAATCATAGATTATGTCTTATGTGTAGTGTTAATCATCATCCAGAGCCCTCAACATTTGCATACAGTTTTGAGTATGCAGTAAAAGAAAAGAAAGAAAATTCATAATCATACCAGAGGGAGATTCAGAGAACAGAAGCCATGAAAATAATAGAAATAAAAAGAGAATCAAGAATATCCACACATATTTACCTTACAGTTTGAAAATAATGAGAAATAATTTCAATAAAGGGCTAGTAACCAATGTAAAATAATTGGTATGAAGAGTCCAAGGAATACTTAGCCAATAATTAGAAGTAGAGGAATAAAGGTTCACGAAAGAAGACAACATGAAACATCGAAGGGAACAGCTACCCACTCCAGTATTCTGGCCTGGAGAATTCCATGGACTGTATTCCATGGGGTCACAGAGTTGGACACGACTGACTGACTTTCACTTCACTTCACTTCACAGTGGTTATCAGAAATTTATAGACCAGTGGGGATGAGATTCTTTAGAAGGAGAAATTTCAGAGGAAAAAATATATTAAAATGTTTAGGAAAAAATTCAGCAGGATCAAGAGGATAAGCTCTCAATCATAGTCTACATTATTACTCTTGCAAAATAGAAACAGGAAAATAACAATTTACAGTATGGTTAATCTGTCAGCCTAAGCTGAATGAACTCTATCTCCAGTCATTGGTTCTCAATTTTCTTTTATATATTTATCAAAACCACATGATAACTAGTGAAAGGTAATATTAAACTCACAAGAAAAGAAACTTTTTCAGAATGCTATTCATGAGCACTTATTTTTTCTGCATAAGTATCATATGTTACAGTCATGTAGCAAACTGTTTTTGAGATCATGATATTCTAAGACTTCTTTCCTGTTAATTTGTATAGTCCCTATTTGTCAAAACACATTTTTTTTAATATTTCCAGTGTGACTCCTACAAAATGAATGTTTTAAAGAGGCAAGGCATATGTCTTTTGAATTTTACTTTCTAATGATATTAAAAGAATAGTTGTAATATATTCTAAAGAGCTTCCCTAGTAGCTTAGTTGATAAAGAATCTGCCTGCAATGCAGAAGACCTGGGTTCAATTCTTGGGTCAGGAAGATCCCCTGGGGAAGGAAATGGCAACCCACTTCATCATTCTTGCCCAGAGAATCCTATGGACAGAGGAACCTAGCAGGCTACTGTCCATGGGGTCGCAATAGTCAGACACGACTTAGTGACCACCACCACCAATATACTCTAAATGTTTGTGGCTCAGCTGGTAAAGTATCCGCCTGCAATGTAGGAGACCTGGGTTCAGTCCCTGGGTTGGGAAGATCCCCTGGAGAAGGGAAAGGCTAGCCACTCCAGAATTCTGGCCTGGAAAATTCCCATGAACTCTAGTCCATGGGGTCACAAAGAGTCCTACTTTCTCTTAAGAAGTTCCACCTAAATTTGACAAGCTGTGCTACATATTCAAGACAATTAAAAACAACAATAACACTATTAAACTACTGAGGAATCAGAATTCAGAGGTCAGTGCTAATGGGAGGTGATATATCATAGACTATTAGAAGTAGTAGAAAAGATTGAGAATATAACTTTAATCTTCCTGGAATTGGGAAGAGAAGACTGGGAGTGAGGATGCCTGTTCAATAATGCTAGGTCCTTATTAGGAGTGTGAGTGTATCTTTTATGGTAAGTAACTAACAGGTGACAGATATTGAAAAATATTTAAATGAAGCATTTCAGAGTACTCTAATGAAAAATTAATGGCTTAACTGGAAGGCAATGTATTTTTAATCAAACTGTATCTTGGTTAACAAATAACAGAATCATAACTTGAGAATATTGAGAGATTCTTAATCTTTTCCTATGTTATACTGTCTCAATATGGAACATGCATACATATATATAAAATATATATATAGTATTTTCACTTATGTGCTCTTAAAACTAACAGAAGTTATATAATGCTCCATGATCATTATATCTATTTTCTCAAAATGGAAAATGTAGATATACAAATAATCAAGAGAAAATTTAGTTATTTTACTCTTTCAAAAATACTATTCATGGATAAAATATCTTTTAATGTTCATCTCATTAAAAGCTGAACAGAAATCTGTAAAATAATCCAATCAATTACATAATATATGTATATTCCTCCCTGACTACATTTTATTCTATTCTTTTAGATAGTATTCAAATCAAGACCTATAGGTAAAGTAAAAAAGAAGTAAAAAATATATTATGATTTAATGCTCATATATTTCTGGCAAAAAATCATGAAACATACTGTGTACCTGTGAAAAAATTTTAATTTATTTTAATTGGCTAATTACTTGACAATATTGTGGTGGTTTTTGCCATAGCTTGACATGAATCAGCCTCTGTGAAAATGTTTTAATCATATTTCATATTTTAAAATTTTGGTCAAACATAGAAATTGCTTTGATGAATAAAATCCTGATCATTACCAACAAAGGTATAATAGGAATAATAAGTATAGGAATTTCAAAATTACTTAAGGAAGGAAAAATTCAGCTTATTCTACTAATTTCGTTTAATTGTTAAGAGATATAGGCATATATTTTTATGTCCATGTGTATGACACTCTGAAAGGAATGAATACATTTGGTTAGCATTGTTCTCCTTCATTTAGCAAATATTTACAATTACTCTCCAATTAGCTTCAGAAGTGTCCCAAGTTATTGAAGGGTGTGATTATTGGGTATGTAAACATTGTATTTCATTTTTAATTTTAATTTTTAAAATAAACCAGCAAGATAATGCACTTTTCTTTCATAATTCAACTACTAATAAAACTTAACAATTCTCAAATAGAAACTAAACAACTAGTTCCTATGGAAAGTCACATAGCAATCATTTTTTAAAATATTTCCTAATTTGAACAATAGCACTAATGTTTAATCTCTCAGCTCATTAAATAGATTATGCATGAATAAATTGGTTGTATTACAAAATATAAATTAATGGTAATATTTAACCTCAGATATGCAGATGACACCACACTTATGGTAGAAAGCAAAGACAAACTAAAGAGCCTCTTGAAAGTGAAAAAGAACAGTGAAAAAGTTGGCTTAAAGCTCAACATTAAGAAAACAAAGACTATGGCATCTGATCCTATCACTTCATGGCAAATAGATGGGGAAACATTGGAAACAGTGACAGACAATGGCACCCCACTCCAGTACTCTTGCCTGGAAAATCCCATGGATGGAGGAGCCTGGTAGACTGCAGTCCATGAGGTCGCTAGGAGTCAGACACGAATGAGCGACTTCACTTTCACTTTTCACTTTCATGCATTGGAGAAGGAAATGGCAACCCACTCCAGTGTTCTTGCCTGGAGAATCCCAGGGACAGGGGAGCCTGGTGGGCTGCCGTTTCTGGGGTTGCACTGAGTCAGACACGACTGAAGTGACTTAGCAGCAGCAGCAGCAAAATCACTGCAGATGGTGACTGTAGCCATGAAATTAAAAGACACTTGCTCCTTCCTTGGAAGAAAAGTTATGACCAACCTAGACAGCATATTCAAAAGCAGAGACATTACTTTGCCAACAAAGGTCCATCTAGTCAAAGCTGTAGTTTTTCCAGTAGTCATGTATGGATGTGAGAGTTGGACTATAAAGAAAGCTGAGAGCCAAAGAACTGATGCTTTTGAACTGTGGTTTGGAAAAGACTCTTGAGAGTCTCTTGGACTGCAAGGAAATCAAGCTAGTCAATCCTAAAGGAAATCAGTCCTGAATATTCATTGGAAGGACTGATGTTGAAGCTGAAACTCCAATACTTTGGCCACCTGATGCGAAGAGCTGACTCAGTAAAAAAGACCCTGATGCTGGGAAAAATTGAAGGCAGGAGGAGAAGGGGACAACAGAGGATGAGATGGTTGGATGGCATCACCGACTCTATGGACATGAGTTTGAGTAAACTCGGGGAGCTGGTGATGATAGGGAAGCCTGGCATGCTGCAGTTCATGGGGTCGCCAAGAGTTGGACACAACTGAGTGACTGAACTCAACTGAACTGAACTTAAATATAAATGTGGTATAATATTTACATTGCTTGCTACATTAAATATAACTTACTTAAAACTAGTTTATATTCCTGATAACTAAAACTCAAAGAGAAAAGAAAACTTTGAAAACTGGAATAACTACTTTCATATAATCAGAGGAAAAGGAAGAGAGATGAGAAAAAAGTTTCTATTGAAGAACATGAAGAAAATTAGCTTCATTGAAACAAGGCTTTTGTAAAAATAACTGTGAAAAGAGAGAAGGGTGATTATCAAATGCAATAAAAGGGAGGAAACTACAATTATATACACTATTATTATTATAGACACCTTCATTTATTTCCTTAATACATCATGCAATAACATATTCACTTGTTTGAAAAAGAAACAACTGTGTGTATTATATTCATGAAGGCTTTTTTCACTTGTTGGTTCTGTAAGCTACAGATGAAAAGATTCAAAAGTGTGGCAATGGAGGTATTGAGTAGTGCTATTCCCTTTTAAAAACATTCTCTTTGACTGATGGTTTAACATACATGAAGATGCAGCTGCGATTAGAAAAGAATATCACAATCATGTGAGAACATGTTGAAAATGCTTTTTTCCTCTCATTAGTTGAAGAGATTTTCAGAATTATTAACGCAATATAGGTACATGACGTGAATACCATTGACAATGGGACCACAAGAGTCATTAAAGCAGAAATGAATCCCATTGTCTCAGTGAGCTGTGTGTCTGAGCAGGAGATCTGCAGGAAGGTAGTTGGGTCACACATGAAATGATCAACAATGTTGGAAGCACAAAAGCCAAGGTTTAGGGTTAAAAGGAGAGGTACAAAGATGATCAAAAAGCCAACAATCCAACAACAGAAGACAAGAAGTGTGCAGATTTTACTGTTCATGGTGGCTGTATAATGCAGGGGCTTATGGATGGCAACATAGCAGTCATGGGACACAGCTGCCAACAAGTAAAATTCAAATGCTCCAAGTAATAAGCTAAAAAACAACTGTGCAATACAACCATTATAGGAAATAGTTTTGTCCTTCATTTCCATAATAATTAGAAATTTAGGGATGCATGTAGTAGTAGTAGTAGTCAGAGAAGGCAATGGCACCCCAGTCCAGTACTCTTGCCTGGAAAATCCCATGGATGGAGGAGCCTGGTAGGCTGCAGTCCATGAGGTCGCTAAGAGTCGGACACGACTAAGCGACTTCACTTTCACTTTTCACTTTCATGCTTTGGAGAAGGAAATGGCAACCCACTCCAGGGTTTTTGCCTGGAGAATCCCAGGGACAGAGAAGCCTGGTGGGAGGCCGTCTATGGGGTCACATAGAGTCAGACACGACTGAAGTGACTTACCAGCAGCAGCAGCAGCAGTAGTAGTAAAGAATATTTCTGAAAAGGAAAAATTCTGAAGAAAAAAATATATGGGGGTCTTGAGGTGAGGATCCACCATGGTGAGAGTAATGATGGTGAGGTTACCAGTGATGCTTAAAAAGTAGGTGAGTAGTAGGAAGATAAATAATACAATTTTCATTTGTGGGTCATCAGTCAAACCTGCCAGGATAAACGCTGTCATTCTTGTGTGATTTCCCATTAATGCCCTCTACTTTACAAGGTCTACACAGAGGGAAAAAAAAAAAATGGAAAGGAAGAAAACAATGTTCCTATTTGGAAACTGACAAGGGAGATAACTAGTGTCTAAGGTAGAGTTAGAAAATTGAAATTTCAGATGGGAAACACACTGCTCCTTCATGTTATAAAAATGGTTAATGCCAGGAAGAACAATCCTTTGCATTTCCAGGATATCTGGACAGTTGATTCAAAGTTTCCCTTCTAATTTCACCACTGAATAATATATGTGATCATATTAATTGTTGGTTGATTTTAAGTGAATAAATTCAAGGAAAATTAAGCAGACTATTAAAGCATAGAAACATGTTTTTCCACCCTTAACTTTGGACAAGAATTATGATCGATGTCATTTTCTGTTTTGCATAAGAGCACCTGAGTACACGTCATCACTCCATGTTTTGTATTTAACGCAAACACACACACACACACACACACACACACACCTAGCTGTCATCAATAAATAAGACTAGTACACTTTTGCTATTTTACTCAATCAAACTCAAATTTCTGATTAATGTTTCATTTACTTTCATGGCAAATGAGATCCAGTTTTATGTATATGAATATGAGACATCAGAAATATACTTATTTGGGGTTCTTACTGGTATTTCCATTTCCTTGATATCTATCACCATCCTCATCCTCTCCAATTTGTGTTCTTAAAAAAATATAAACAAGAATATTCTGATGACCTGAATATATAACAAGAAAACAGCAGTTTTCCTCTACATGGTTTGACTCTAAGAGTAGGTCAGCTAAAGTGAAAAAAAAAAAAAAAAAAAGCAGGATTTAGGAGTGGATAGAAATGCATAACTATGTACTTAGGAAATTACATGAGGTGTCAGAATTAAAAGCAAGAGAAAGATAAAGACAAAGTTTATGGAAATCTAGAAAGGTAAGTTCGGTTTTTAGTGATAAGACAGTGAATTTGAGGAAAGCTATTAAAATTGTGTAAATCATAAGTAAAATTTAATAAAATTAAAACTGTACATATTATTAAAATGTGCAACTTAGTATATAAAATTAATAGATAAAATTTACAAGAAGAAATTAGGTACCATTGAAAATTTCTCTCCATCTACTTGTTATTTACACTTGCCATTTTATTCTTTGTCTAAAGCACAGACTAAAAACGATGACCAGTTTTGAGATCAACACGCCTAAGAGATGAGGAGTAAGTATTTGGTAAATTTCAAACACATAATAAATCTCAGAATTGTTGACAAAAGTTTATGAGGCATACATTTCCATATCATAAGAATATTAAAATGTATGGCTAACATGTAAGTTATGACATATTACCTAGATATAACTATTTTCAATGACAGGCAGATTTCAAGTGACAGTGAATCGTTCAGGGTGCATAGCTAGCAACTGGGGAATGGGATGAAGAGCTGAAAGAGTATATTTTCTAAAATTGTCTTCTTAGACGTGTCAAAGTTTGTATAAATAGTTTTAGACCAAATATAGCATATTTCTTAAACAAAAAAATGATTAATGATGTCTCTAGGGAACTGTTACTTCCTTGGTATCTTCCTCATCAAACACATAAAATGATCAAGCTTTTGTGATGGGAGATAGAGAAGACAATGTTTTCTCTGTTTAGAATATCCAGGTTTATTTCTAATCTCTGAGACATATGCTATTATTGAAAATACAACTATACAAATAAAAATAATCATATATGGACAAATGAAAGTTGTTTTCAGTAATATCCGGAGGAATTAATAGGAGAATTCTAAGATAAAGAAATAAGATCTGCTGTCAAAATCATGCAGTTAATAATGTAGATAAATATGGGTAAAGGAAGAGACTATTATTTCTCCTTGACATTCACTTTATATGCAAATAATTATGGAGCAATCAATAATAAATGTTTATTTACACACATGATTCAATGACAAAAATTGCAGGAATGCATATACTAAACACCTAAATCAAACTTTATCATGTCAAATTATCTTTCTTCAACTTCAACAATTTAACACAGAAACTCTCCCAACACACACTGTAAAAAAAAATAAAGTTAAATTACAAAACCATTAGAAGTCAGCCTATGAATGCAATAATGCTTAGTTGTATTAGCTATTATGAAAGTGAAATATATTTGAAAAGAAAAAGTTTCTCAATAATAAATCACCTGTGTATTCCATATGCCTTTCCTAAAACAATGTTTAAACGATTGGAAAAGTAAGGTTCAAGTTTAATGATAAAAATAGAACAAAAGTGAATTAAAACATATCTAAAAGGAAATCCAGTTTTTAAATTTAAAATTTTTCACATACCAATTCTTTTCATGTTTTAAGTGCTAAATCAGTCTCCCCAAAATACTTAAAATTTCAAACAATTTTTAAGAAGATATATACACAGATTTATTCAGACAAAATCATCTCTGCTCAGTAGTTAATACTTCTGTCATCATGCTGAACAGAGCACACTGATATTCCATTCTTCTCTGAACGGATCTCACTCAACTCCTCAACATACGATTCTCTCAGATCATTTTAAGGCCACTTTGTGCATGTTTTGATTAGCACTTTGTTTTCCTTCAGGTTTTGGATTACTGTATTAAATTTTTCCATTACTAAATGAACAATCTAGAAGAAATGGACAAATTCTTAGAAAAGTACATAAATAAATACATATTTATGTATTGAATTTTTTTTTTTAAGTATCACCCAAAATGCCATAAAATAAAGCAACACTTGACCCATGGAGTATTTATGCTTTCTGTGCTCTGTAGGAAGATATCTAAAATTTGTGAATTATTCTCAGGAGGATAGGAAATCTAAGAACACCAATTGCAAAGATCAAACATTTATTATTCAAATGTTCTCCCCAGGCATTAAATATTTTTAATATATATATTAAATATATATTTAATTTATTATATATATAATTATATATATAATTAAAAATATATTTAATATATAATTTTACTGTTAAAAATATTTATATATATTTAACTATGTCCCCAGAGATCTCGTTATGCTGCTGCTGCTGCTAAGTCGCTTCAGTATAGGTATCTCCAATAAGAATTTTTCTTCCAAAAAAAAAAAAAAAAAAAGAATTTTTCTTCCACAAACTCATGTTTTGAAATCCCAAACACATAGGTAGGATCTGGAAGCAGGAACAGAAAAGATTGCTTATGTTGATAACAAGAAGTAACAATATAAGATGATTAGCCTGTCCAGGAAACATTATACCTCAGTATAAATGCAGTATCATTAATTCTCCAGACACACCTAACATTTCATGTCCCATATTACCTCAGTTTCTTTTTCGAAAACTGTTTTCTCCAAATAGTCTTTGTGATATTTTTTATTTGATCTTCAACGAAAGGTTCATAATAACTAAGTATTCTCCACTTCTACAGTTTTAAACCCTTTATGTATGTCTATACCTGGCCAATCATGCAACATGTTGCAGCCGTGTGCCAAAATTCTGTCCAAAGGATGTAAATGGAGATACCTGTGCAACTTTCAGGGGTCATACTCTGAAAAATGGAATTTTCATTCCTCTTCCTCTTGATCCCCCTTACTGCTGAAATGCAGATGTGATGGCAAGTTGTTTGGAGACATGGCTATGATCAATTATAGTAGAAATGATGAATAAACAAGATAGAATACACATAGGTTCCTGACAGGACTGTAGACCATACCAACATAAAGACAGAATCACATTATGAAGGAGTTTTAGCATACCAGCTGAGAGGGTAACAGGCAGGAAGGCTAGGGACCGGAGAAAATAGGCTGCAAGTGTCAAGACATTTTTTATATCTTTCTTAAGCAAAAGGATGAAACAAACTACAAGTGCCAGATTTTTTTCCCCTTCTCACTCCAGTACTTTGGCCAGCTCATGCAAAGACTTGACTCATTGGAAAAGACTCTGATGCTGGGAGGGATTGGGGCAGGAGGAGAAGGGGACGACAGAGGATGAGATGGCTGGATGGCATCACCAACTCAATGGCCATGCGTTTGAGTGAACTCTGGGAGTTGGTGATGGACAGGGAGGCCTGGCGTGCTGCGATTCATGAGGTCGCAAAGAGTCAGACACAACTGAGCGACTGAACTGAACTGAATTGATACAAAATTAAAAAGAGATTTATAAAAAATTCTCTGTTGCAATGATGACACCTGGTTCCACCTGAACTTAACTTTTCTCAAACCTTGAGCTAACCAATGAGTTTTCCTTATGGAAATGTTTTTCTTAAGCTATGTTAATGAACTAGGTATTTACCCTAGACACCAGACCACCTGACTAGCCTCTTGAAAAATCTGTATGCAGGTCAGGAAGCAACAATTAGAACTGGACACGGAACAACAGACTGGTTCCAAATCAGGAAAGGAGTACATCAAGGCTGTATATTGTCACCCTGCTTATTTAACTTATATGCAGAGTACTCATGAGAAATGCTAGCTGGAGGAAGCACAAGCTGGAATCAAGATTGCCAGGAGATATATCATTAACCTCAGATAGGCAGATGACACCACCCTTATGGCAGAAACTGAAAAGGAAATAAAGAGCCTCTTGATGAAAGTGAAAGAGCAGAGTGAAAAAGTTGGCTTAAAGCTCAACATTCAGAAAACAAAGATCATGGCATCTGGTCCCTCAGTTCATGACAAATAGATGGAGAAACAGTAAAAAGTGGCAGACTTTATTTATTTATTTATTTATTTATTTTGCAGCTCCAAAATCACTGCAGATGATGACTGCAGCCATGAAATTGAAAGACACTTACTCCTTGGAAGAAAAGTTATGACCAACCTAGATGGCATATTAAAAAAGAGACATTACTTTGCCAACGAAGGTCCATCTAGTCAAGGCTATGGTTTTTCCAGTAGTCATGTAGGGATGTGAGAATTGGACTGTAAAGAAAGCTGAGTGCCAAAGAATTGATGCTTTTGAACTGTGGTGTTGGAGAAGACTCTTGAGAGACCCTTGGACTGCAAGGAGATCCAACCAGTCCATCCTAAAGGAAATCAGTCCTGAATATTCATTGGAAGGACTGATGCTGAAGCTGAAACTCCAATATTTTGGCCAACTGATGCAAAGAGCTGACACATTTGAAAAGACCTTGATGCTGGGAAAGATTGAAGGTAAGAGGAGAAGGGGACAACAGAGGATGAAATGATTGGACGGCATCACCGACTCAATGGACATGAGTTTGAGTAATCTCCAGGAGTTGGTGATGGACAAGGACAACTGGTGTGCTACATTTATGGGGTTGCAAAGAGTCGGACACAATTGAGCAATTGAACTGAACTTAACTGAAATATGTTTCTTCAAGTCTGTTTCAACTTAGACTAGAACTGATAATGGCTTAACAAACCAGTATGCTTTACTCATACAATTATTCTCCTAATCTATGTTAATAAGACGATGTATTTGCTTGGAAACCTGCCTTTCTTCAAGATTCATGTCAATCATTTTATGGCCCAGGATGACTCACCTTGAGCCAATGTTGTCTCAAAATGCATGTTGTGGGTGAGAGGCCTATTGCCTCTATCTGAGTTTTGAGGTATTTCCTTTCTCTAATTAGCAGCCTGCTAGTAGGTATATAGTTCAGTTCAGTTCAGTCACTCAGTCATGTCCGACTCTTTGCAACCCCTTGAATTGCAGCATGCCAGGCCTCCCTGTCCATCACCATAACTTTCTGCTAAAGACAAGCAGGGGGGCACTCTTTCTGCCTGATTCTGATATCTATGTCAGAAGCTTTCTCTATCTCTTTTATACTTTAATAAAAATTGATTACACAAAAGCTCTGAGCAATCAAGCCTTATCGCTGGCCCTGGATTGAATTACTCTCCTCTGGCAGCCAAGAATCCCAGCATCTTTCATGGCTTAGCAATAACCTTTCACAGCATAATTATTAAAGATAGAAATAAATTATTTTTTGCTTTACATGCTATGCTATTTTTCTCATACTATATAAAATATATATTTTCAAAACCTGTTTACTTGGACTGATATTTCATATTTGTTTAACTTGTTTACTATGCCCATGTGTCTTCTCTCACGATCCTTTATTTTATGATTATAATTAATGGATATGTATGTCTTTAATCCTTACAGGCAGGTTTGGCCTTGGAGTACAAAATGAAGCAGGGTAAAGGCTAACAGAGCTTTGCCAAGGGAACACACTGGTTATATCAAACACCCTCTTCCAACAACTCAAAAGATGACTCTACACATGAACATCACCAGATGTTTAATACCGAAATCAGATTGATTATATTCTTTGCAGCCAAAGATGGAGAGGCTCTATATAGTCAGCAAAAACAAGACCTGGAGCTGACTGTGGCTCAGATCATCAATTATTACAATGTTCAGATTTAAATTGAATATGGTAGGGGAAACCACTAGGTCATTCAAGTATGACCTAAATCAAATCTCTTATGATTACACAATGGAAGTGATGAACAGATTCAAGGGGTTATACCTGTTAGGGTGCCTGACGACCTATGGATAGAGGTTCATGACATTGTAAAGGAGGCGGTGAACAAAACCATCCCCAAGAAACAGAAATGGAAGAAGGCAAAATAGTTGTCTGAGGAGGCCTTACAAATAGCTGAGCAAAGAAGAGAAGTGAAAGGCAAAGGGAAAGATATACCCAACTGAATGCAGAGTTCCAAAGAATAGCAAGGGGATATAATAAAGCCTTCTTAAGTGAACAATGCAAAGAAATAGAGGAAAACTATAGAATGTGAAAGACTAGAGATCTCTTTAAGAAAATTGGAGATATCAAGGGAACATTTCATGCAAAGGTAGGCACAATAAAGGACAAAAAATGCTCAAAGACCTAACAGAAGCAGAAGATATTAACAAGAGGTAGCAAGAATATACAGAAGAACTGTACAAAAAAAGTGCTTAATGACTCAGATAACCATGATCATGTGGTCATTCACTTAAAGCCAGACATCCTGTGCATGGCTCAAGTGGGCCTTAGGAAGCATTACTACAAGCAAAGCTAGTAGAGGTGATGGGATTCCAGCTGAGCTATTTCAAGTCCTAAAAGATGGTGCTGTTAAAGTGCTGCATTTATTATACCAGCAAATTTGGGAAATTCAGCAGTGGTCACAGGACTGTAAAAGGTGATTTTTCATTCCAATCCCAAAGAAAAGCATTACCAATGTTTAAACTACCTTAAAATTGCATTTATTTCACATGCTAGCAAGACTATGTACAAAATTCTTCAAAAAAGGCTTCAACAGCACTTGAACTGAGAATTCCAGATGTGCAAGCTGGATTTAGAAAAGGCAGAGGAACCAGGGATTAAATTGCCAGCATACACTGGATCGTAGAAAAAAATAAGACAATTCCAGAAAGACATCGATTTTTGCTTCATTGACTATGCTAAAGCCTTTGACTGTGTGGATCACAACAAACTGTAGAAAATTCTTTAAGATGGAATACCAGACCCCTGGAATGGAATGCCTGCCTCCTGTATGCAGTTCAAGAAGAAACATTTAGAACTGGACTTGGAACAATGGACTGGTTCAAAATTCAAAAAGGAGTATGCCAAGGCCGTATATTATCACTCTGCTTTTTAAACTTATATGCAGAGTACATCATATGAAATGCCACACTGGATGTCTCACAAGCTGGAATCAAGATTTCCAGGAGAAATATCAGCAACTTCAGATATGCAGATGATACCACTTTAATGGCAGAAAGCAAAGAGGAACTAAAGAGCCTCTTGATGAAAGTGAAAGAAGAGAGTGAAAAAGCCGGCTTAAAACTCAACATTCAAAAAACTAAGATTATGGCATTGAGTCCCATCACTTCATGGCAAATAGATAGGGAAAAAGTGGAAGCAGTAACAGACTGTTGTCTTGGGCTCCAAAATCACTGCAGAAGGTGAGTGCAGCCATTAAATTAAAGGACACTCGCTCCTTGGAAGAGAAGCTATGAGAAACCTAGACAGAGACATCACTTTGCTAACAAAAATCCATATAGTCAAGCTGTAATTTTTCCAGTAGTCATGTATGCATGTGAGTGCTGAATCATAAAGAAGGCAGAATGCCAAAGAACTGATGCTTTCAAACTATGTTGCTGGAGAAGATTCTTGAGAATCCCTTAGTCAGCAAGGAGCTCAAACCTGTCAACCCTAAAGGAAATCAGTCCTGAATAGTCATTGGAAGGACTGATGCTGAAGTTGAAGCTCCAATACTTTGGGCACCTGATGTGAAGAGCGGATTGATTGGCAAAAAGCCTGATGCTGGGAAAGATTGAAGGCAGGAGGAGAAGGGGATGACAGAGGATGAGATGATTAGATGTTATCACCGACTCAATGGGCATGAGTCTGAGCAAACTCCAGGAGACAATGAAGAACAGGGAAGCTTGGCATGCTGCAGTCCAAAAAGTTGGACACGACTGAGCAACTGAACAATAGCCAGCTCTGATAGTTTTCTTTTTTCATATTTTCTAGTTCCTTGTAAAAATTATCACTCTGTTCATCTATTGCTTCCCCTAGTTCAGTTAACATTTTCATTACTAATATTTTGAACCGTTTATGTTGAATTATTTATTTTCATTTCACTAGTTGTTCAAATTTCTTTTGTTTAGTTTGAAACAAATTACTCCATCTTCTTTTTGCTTAAATTTCTTTTTTTTTTTAATTTTATTTTATTTTTAAACTTTACATAATTGTATTAGTTTTGCCAAATATCAAAATGAATCCGCCACAGGTATACATGTGAAATCCGGTGAAACAGTCATATCTATCCCTGTCTTGAAGGCTGTCTTGTGTGGGTATATCAATAGACAGTCTGTGTGTGCCTAGTGACTTTGGTCAGGGATCTGGATCAGAAGTGAGAACAAATCCTGTTTCCCCTGGACTGTGCTGGTGGCTATCAACTTGGGGGGATGGCAGTTGGAGATGAAGGGGCTAGAATCAGAGCCAGATGTAAGCTGGGGCTTTTTCTATGGTCAGAGGCCAACACAGCCCCATCAGGGATATGGACTGTCCCTTGGTGCTGAAGAAGAACCACTGAGGGTCAGGTTATATCTGGTTTCCTGTTCCTGTAAGTGTGTGCTCTCCCTGCCTCTCATCATCAACACCTTTATCCAGAAGGGGCTAGAGCTGGAGTAAGAGGGGCCAGAATGGGCACCTGTTGCAGGCCAGGGTGTGTTCTTGGGGGGCTCTGGCACACTAGTATTCAAGACTGGACCTGATATGCTACCTCTATGAGTACCACCAGCAAAGGCCACCCCTACCTTGTTCAGATGTAGTGCCAGATCTAAATTGACTTTATCCCCTTGCCCTAGTTGGGAGCTGTGCCATACAGCAAGAGGGGCTGAAGTGAACACTTGACATTGGCCAGGGCACACATGTGGCCAGTATGGGAAAATGACCATAGTCCCAGGTAGTCTCAATCTGCTTCTTCCACCTTGTTTCAGGAGCAAGCAAATATATGTGCTCTTCAGAGAGTATAAGTTTCCCAGAGCCCTGCTGCCAGCTCCATGGGTTTTCAAGTCAGCCAAGGAAACTTGTTTTCCCAGTGTTAGACTTTAGGACTGTGGTGGATATGTGGTTCAAACTGCTCACTCCCCAGAGAGGACTTCTGAGTCTATGTAACCTCTTCCCTCTTCAGTGTCCCCTCCTAAGGGTGAAGTTCCCTACCTGATTGCTTCTTTTTCTTTCCTACCTGACTCTGAGGGGATCTTTCTTTACACCTTTAGTTGTATAACAATCTTTCTGGCAGTCTCCATTTTGTTTTCAGTGAGAATTGTTCCATAGGTAGATGTGTTTTCAATGTATTCATTGGGGGAGGTGAGCTCAGCATCTTCCTACTCTGACATTTTCATCTCCCTAAGTAATTTGTTTTAAAAATATCGCTGCATATCTTTTAATCCCCTTCACCTATTTTAACCTTCCACCAACTCCTCTTCCCTTTGGTAACCCCTAGTTTCTTCTCTGTATCTGTCAGTCTCTTTCTGTTCTGTTAAATTTGTTTTATTTTTGATTCCACATATAAGTGAAACATTTGACATTTGTCTTTCTCTGTCTGACTTACTTCTTTAAGTATAATACCCTTCAGCTTCATCATGTTTCCACAAATGACAAAATTTCATTTCATTTCGTGGTTGAGTAATACTCAATTGCCTATATACAGGCACCCCTTCTTCCTTATCCATTCATCTCTTGATGGACTTTAGGTTACTTCCATATGTTGGCTACTATAAATAATGCTACTATGGACATTGGGGTGCATCTATTTTTTTTTCAAATTAGTGTTTTTGCTTTCTTTAGATAAATATTTAGGAGTGGAATGGCTGGATTGTATGATAGTTCTATTCTTAATTTTTGAGTAATCACCATGATGTTCTCCACAATGGCTGCATAAATTTAAATTCACATCAACAGTGCACCAGGGCTGCCTTTCCCCCACATTCTCACCAACACATATTATTTACTGTCTTTTTGATGATAGTCATGCTGATAGGTTTGATATGGTATCTCATTGTGGTTTTGATTGGCTTTTTCTTGATGATCAGGGATGTAGAGCACCTTTTCATGTGCCTGTGGCCATCTGTATGTCTTCTTTGGGGGGAAAAATAAATGTCTATTCAAGCCCTCTGTCCAATTTTTAATTGAGTTGTTTGCTAAGGAATGGCAACACAGCCCAGTATTCTTACCTGGAGAATCTCATGGACAGAGGAGCCTGGTGGCCTACAGTCCATAGGGTCACAAAGAGTTGGACATGACTGAAGTTACTTAGGCATCATGCACTGTTTCTGGGCTTTCTATTCTGTTCCATTGATCTCTGTGTCTTTTTTTTTTTTTTTTTTTTTGCAGACCAGACTGATTTGATGACTGTAACTTTATAATATGGTCTGAAGTAAATGAATGTGAGATCTCCAGCACTGTTCTTTTTTTCTGAAAATTTCATTGACTCTTTGGGATCTATTGTGATTCCATAAAATTTTAGGATTATTTGTTCTAATTTTGTGAAAAATGTCATAGGAATCTTAACAGGGATTTCATTAAATCTATAGATAACTTTGGGTAGTATGGATATATTAAAAACATAATTCTTTTAATCTGTAAACCCAGGATATCTTTCCATATATCTGCATCATACTCAATGCCTTTCATCAATGTTTTATACTTCAGAATAGAAATATTTCACAACACTGGTTAAATTTCTTCTTGAGCAATTTATTCTTTTTGATGCGATTATTAATAGGATTGTCTTCTTGATTTTTCTTTCTAGTAGCTTCACTGAGCTATCATTTGCTCTTATGCATAATGATAATAAATTTTATATCACACTATTGTTTCCAAAATTATATGATTTACATAAAACACCTACCAGTTTCTGTCATTTATGGAGTAGTCAATAAACAGAGTTCTTATCTCTAATACCATATTTGTTGTTTAGCCTACTTCAGTAGAGATGAAAAGGTGAAAGCATTTAAGAATAAATGCTTTTAGGATAAGGATAGGATAGGATAAATTAAGGATAAAGTAGTTTAGCATTTCACATGGAAGTCTTTTTAAGAAGTAAGTTGTACTTCTATTTAAAAGTTCTGTTAGAGATCTATTTTAATCAAAAACAAACAAAAAGTAGTAGAAAATTCTCTGAGGATTCAGGATTCCGAGGTGATGGTACCAGCATGATTAGAAATAATCAAATTGATATTTCATAGACAAACTGAAATAATGAAGATGACAGATGATGTAACTTTAATCTACCTTGGTACAGAAAGAAATAGGAATTGGGACATTTTAGTTTAAAACTGCTGCATCCTTATCAAGAGTTTCAGTACATGCTCTATGTTAAATACAGTGTAGATGATAGAACTTTAAAATATATATAATATTTCAGAATAGCTCAATGATAAAGTAGTGGTTTAACTTGAACTTATGTTTTCAAAGGACATTCCTCCCAATTAGCACATAACATAATCAAAATTAGTCAGGAATTTAGAGAGTGTTAAGTCTTATTTTAATTAGATTGTCTCAAAATGTATATATGTATGTTCTTCAACTTTTGTGATCTTAAAATTTCTAAAAGTTTAATAATGCTTCAGAGTCCTTAGCTCTACTTTCACAAAATGGATAAAAATGATACTTAAATTATCACCAAAAATGTAATAATTTGTTTAAATATACATTTTCCCTACAATTATGTTTAAGACCCAAATAGCCTTTAAAATATAGTTCATTTTATGGTTTTTAAATAAACGTATAAAATTGTCTGGTCAGTTACATATTATATGTAGTTTTCTTCCTGCCTATCATTTATTTTGCTCATAAGATAGTATTCAAATATACTTTCTTATAAAGAACCAATTTCTAAAGAATGTATTAAAACAATAATCATATTTTAATAAACATTTAAAACATGAATGTGAACATTATATTATGTTTTAATTTTCAATTATTTTAAATAGAATATGCATTAATAAATTAGTAGTATGAAAAATATAAATGGATATTAGATTTAAGTAGGTATTAAGTGATAACAACTAAAATATAGTAATAACATGGCATCACAAGCTGCTTTAAATATACTTAAAATGTAAGGATACTTTTAGGCTTGACTAACTAGAACTGAGAGATAAAGAAACAAATTAAAAATGTGTCTCAGTTTCTTTCACATGTACAAAGAAGGTGAGATTCAAAATAAATCTCTATAGAAGAATATAAATAAAATTAAAATTCTAGCACAAAATTTGTGTAAAAATAAAGCTTTAAATACAGATTAATGTTGTAAAAATGAGAGGAAAAGCAGAGGAAACGTGTATTAGAACTACATTGGATATGCTGTTGTTAATTGATGCCCTTTTGTTTATCTTCTTTATGTATAGTGCAAATCATATTCATTCCTTTGAGAAAGAAACAACTCTATGTATCGTATTCATGAAGGCTTTCTTCACTTGTTGGTTCCTTAAGGTATAAATAAAAGGATTCAAAAGTGGAGCAACAGAGGTGTTGAGCACTGAAATTCCTTTGGAAAAAGATATTCTTTGTTTGACTGAAGGTTTAACATACATAAAGATGCAGCTGCCATAAGAAAGGGATATCACAATCATGTGAGAGGAACACGTTGAAAAAGCCTTTCTCCTGTGACTAGCTGAGGGAATTCTTAGAATGGTCAAGGCAATACAGGTATATGATATGATCACCATTACCAATGTGATCACCAGTGTCACCAGAGCTGAGATGAATCCCATCATCTCGATTAACTTTGTATCTGAGCAGGAGATTTGTAGGAGGGGAGTGGAGTCGCAATAGAAATGATCAACAACGTTGGAGGCACAGAAGTCAAGGTTTAGGCCATAGAGGAGTGGTGGAAAGATGACAAAGAATCCAGCAACCCAACAACTGAGGACAAGCTGCATGCAGATTTTACCGTTCATGATGGTTGTGTAATGCAAGGGCTTACAGATGGCAACATAGCGGTCATAGGACATTGCTGCCAGTAAGTAAAATTCAGACGCTCCAAGAAGAATGGCAAAAAACACTTGACTCACACAACTGTTATAGGAAATGGTTTTGTCTCCTGTTGCCATCATAACCAGCAATTTAGGGGTGCATGTAGTAGTATATGAAATTTCTAAAAAGGAAAAATTTCGAAGGAAAAAGTACATGGGGGTCTTCAGGTGAGTATCTACCAGGGTGAGCATGATGATAATCAGATTGCAAGTGATGCTTAGCACGTAGGTGAGTAGTAGGAAGATAAATAAAATGATTTTCATTTGTGGGTTACTTGTTAAACCTGCTAGAATAAACATTACCACCCTTGTATGATTTCCCATTCCAGTTTTCTGACAATTGCTCTGTCCGAATAGAAGAAAAAGAAAAAAAAAATGAACCCAAGGGAGACATAAGAGAAATAATCATTATTTAAGGTAAAGTTACGTAATGGCAACCCACTCCGGCACTCTTACTGGAGAATCCCATGGACGGAGGAGCCTGGTAGGCTGCAGTCCATGGGGTCACTAAGAGTGGGACATGACTGAGCGACTTCACTTTCACTTTTCACTTTCATGCATTGGAGAAGGGAATGGCAACCCACTCCAGTGTTCTTGCCTGGAGAATCCCAGGGATGGAAAAGCCTGGTGTGCTACCGTCTATGTGGTCACACAGAGTTGGACATGACTGAAGTGACTTAGCAGCCGCAGCAGCAAAGCAAATTTTCTTGTACAGCAAAACAATGCTCATTCATGTTTTAAAAGTGTTTTTTTGTTGTTGTTTTTTTTTTTTTTTTTTCAGAAATAGTAATAGATACATGTGCAAAATATCTGGATAGATTAATTAAAGGTTCAGCTTGCAGTTCTTTTAGAGAATCATCTATATAACACTAGTAATTGTTGATAGTTTTTATGTAAGTCAATCAGGGATATAAAGAACTTTTAAAGTATAATGCTTTTTCTCTCTTTATATTATCCAAGAGTTTGGATATGTGCCATTTCCTGTTCAATTAAGTTCTCAGACTAGAACCAAAATTATATCTATCATTGAAGCCTGGGTTTCATACACACACACACAATTCATCCTCAATAAATAGAGCTAGGAGAAGGCAATGGCACCCCACTGCAGTACTTTTGCCTGGTAAATCCCATGGATGGAGGAGCCTGGTGGGCTACAGTCCACGGGATCTCGAAGAGTCAGACACGACTGAGCGACTTCACTTCCACTTTTCATTTTCATGCATTGGAGAAGGAAATGGCAATCCACTCCAGTGTTGTTGCCTGGAGAATCCCAGGGATGGGGGAGTCTGGTAAGCTGCCGTCTATGAGGTCGCACAGAGTCGGACACGACTGAAGCGACTTAGCGGCAGCAGCAGAGGTACATCTTTTCCATTTTACTCAATTAACCAAACTCAAATGCCTGATTTTAGACTCAAATTCATAGCTAACCTGATCCGATTTCATATAAATTAATATGGGGCATTGGAAATAGTCTTATTTTCTGTTCTTGGGTTTCCCTGGTGGCCCAGTGGTTGAGAGTTCGCCATGAAATGAAGGGGACACCAGTTCAACTTCGGGTTCAAGAGAATCTCATATGCTGCACAGTGAGTAGGCTCTTGCATCACAACTACTGAGCCTGCACTCTAAAGCCTGTGCTCTGCAACAAGAGAAGCCACTCCAATGAAAAGCCCCTACACTACAACTATACAGAGTAGACCACACTTCCAGGAACTAGAGAAAGCCCGCACAGCAACGAAGACCCAGAGTAGCCAAAAATGTGCACGTGTTAGTTGCTCAGTTGTGTCCGACTCTTTGCGACCCCATGGACTGGCTGCCAGGTTCCTCTGACCATGGGATTCTCCAGGCAAGAATACTGGAGTGGGTTGCCATTCCTTTCTCCAGGGGATCTTCCCAACCCAGCGATCCAACCCAGGTCTCCTGCATTACCATGTAAGCCACCGGGGAAGCCCAGCCAAAAATAACTAGCTAAATAAATAGAATGTTTTTAAAGTCTTATTGTTTGTTCTTTATAGTATTTCCATCTCCTTAGTCTCTGATGTAACCTATCCTTCCCATTTTGTATGCTAAAACAAAATCTGCAAGTACAGTCTGTAAAGTCAATGTGTGTATTGAGAAACTGCAGTTTTCCTCTGCAGGTTATGATTCTGAGAATGGATAGGTAGAATAAAGTGAAAAATAAGGAGAAGGGATACAGAGGCAAAGAGAGAAATATAAATATGGCATCATGAGAGTGTATGAAGTGGAGGAAGTTAAGAGAAGAGAAATATAAACATAATGGTAAAGCTCTAAGTAAATCAAGAGAGGTAAGAAAAGGTTTTCAGGGATAGGGTAGTGAGTTTGAAGGAAAAGTTAAAGTAAGGTTAAAATATGTAAATATTAAAGGAGGAAATTTTTATGACTGAAATTTCTCTCCATCTGCTTATATTCCTTATACTTACCTTTTTGTTCTCTATCTAAAATACAGACTGAAAACATGAACAATTTTGAGAGTAGCATAGTCTAAAAAAGACGATTAACTGGTAAATGTTAATACATAATGAATCACATAATAGGGTGACACAAATATTAAGAGATGCATATGTCCCTATTGTAAGGATATTAAGTGTCTGGGTAATGTGCAATTAAAGAAATATTGTCTATTTACAACTATTCCCCTCACTGGCATATACTGTGTGAGAGTATTCAGGTTTGCACAGCCAGTAAAAGTGGACATGAAGATTAATTGAAAATGTGTTCTCTCTAAAGCTGTCCTCTTAGTAGTAAAACATTTTTACGAATAATTAGAAGCCAGAATACAGTGTATTTGCTCAAATTCATGTATCAAAACCATACATATTAATGTATGGTTAACCATATATATTAATGTATATTAATATATACAAATTTATGAATGAAAAGAGATGACATTTTTCTTGGACATTATTTGAACATCCAGAAAATTGTGCAGCAATCTGCTATAATTTTTTTTTCTCATTTACACCATTTATCATAATAGCAACAATTGTAGAATGCATATATCTAAATAATCTTATAAGAATTTTATCATGTTACATCATTCCTTTGTCCAGCTTCACCAATCATATCACAGCAACAATTCCCCAACAGACTATAAAAAATTTACATTACAAACCGTTAGAAAAAAGGTCTATGAACACTGTTAGGGTTAGCTGTGTTAGATATTGTGAATACCAGCTAAATTACAGACACACACACACTCACAAAAGAACTTCAAGACTAAATTTTTGTTATGTTGCATTACACTTCTTTCACTGTTTTTCCCTAAATCAAAATTTAAAAGGTTAACAAAAATAAGGTAACATAGAACTAATGTGTATATACATATACACACACATACGTACACAAAAGAAAATATTATCTTTACATTTTAAAACATACCAAGTCTTTTCATATGTTGAGTCCTAAATCATTCTGCCAAAACATTTAAAATACCAACATCTTCTTTACAGAAGACATATATGCATATTGATTCATGTGACATATCTTTGCCTCAATATTTAGTTTTTGTCATCATGCGGAACAGGGTACTGATATTTCATTCCTCTCCAAATGCATTTCACTCCACTTCATAATCTGTGATTATAGTTTATTACATATATTGCAAAGTTTGAAACAATTTGATTAGATCTTTTAACACAGTTTTTAGGCTACTACTTTAAAGTCCCCATTATATACTGAATACTTTTCTATGTACTACCCAGAGTGCCATACAAATTAATAAACTCTTGACCACATGTAGTGTTTATGCCTTCTGTGCCCCGAAGTATAATATCTAAAGATGATGGAGAATTCTCAGGAGGATGAGATTCATGAACACTATTTCCCAATGGACAACAAATTTGTATATTATAAAGTGTTCTCTCTAGGCACTAAATAATTTAATATATAGATAT
Source organism: Bubalus kerabau (assembly GCF_029407905.1). Lineage (NCBI taxonomy): Eukaryota > Metazoa > Chordata > Mammalia > Artiodactyla > Bovidae > Bubalus > Bubalus kerabau. The sequence continues at coordinate 62,821,133 of NC_073624.1, read as the reverse complement.
AGATATAACTGCTTTTAATGTATCTTCAAAGAATTAAGTATAATTTGTTTAATATATTATTGCCCTTCTACACATTCCTGTTTTGAAATCCTAGATACAAAGATAAAGATTTGAAAGGAGAAATAAAAAAGATTATTTTATTTTAATTAGTAATAAATAGTAAGAATATTAGATGGAGAACATAGCTTGTTATAGAAAACATTGTATCTTAGGCTAAATGCATAATTATTAACAATTCAGGCATGCCCAAAGAAAAGTTGTTCTTTCTTGTTTTCCAAATAGTGTCTGTGGTATTGTCTAGTAGAACACAAATTAATAGTTCACAGTAACTGAGAATTCTCCATTTCTTTACTATAAATAGAATATTCATCTATATGTACATGTAGCTAGCCTTTCTTGCAACTTGTTGTGGTCATTTGACTAAATTCTATTCAAAATATGTAAATGGAGATACTTTGTGCAACTTTCAGGCATATCCTTTGATAGAAGGGCTTAGTTCTCCTCTTTCTCCCACCCTGCCCGCACTGTTCTAATGCAGTGGGATGGAAGTATTCTGAGCCATGAGTATTCGAAATCTCAGTAGGAATGGTGAATCAACAAGACAGAACACACCCAGGTTCCAGAGCGGATCATAGCCTACATCAGCATAGAAACACAATGACTTAATGAAGAGTTTTTAGCATATCAGCCTGAATATTTAAATGAGATAAAAATAAACAATTTTTAAACCACTATGATATTTATCTTTCTCATATTCTACCAAATCTAGGATATTATACAAATCTAAGAATGGCATGAAGTTTTATTCCACTTAAGAGGCAAACAGGTTAGCCTATCACTACTTCACAAATATGGACAAAAGATCAGAGCCTACTGCCACAGAGATGGAAATTTTATTATTCACTACATAGGTGAAAGCAAGAGCTTCATGTTCTCACATTTCCCCTTTTCCTCTAAATTCCATGAAAACCCCTAGTGGATGTTGTTTACAATATGCTCCTCTATCAACAATAACCTTAGAGGAACCCCAAGGTTAGTTAATTCTCAACTTTTCAAAGGGAAAATCTGCCTAAACTTATCCAATTAGAAGGCAATGTCTTTAATTTTCTGAAGGAAATGAAAAATCTGCCAAAGATGTAAAACATTCTTGAGAAGGCAGTCCAGGATAAGACTGACCACAAGAGGTACAGACATATATACAAATTAAGCCACCCCTCATTTCTAAAGCATTTTGACTTCTGTTGAAATTTCTCCTAAGTACATCATTCTGGTGAGCTCTCTAATTAAACTGGAGGACTTTTCTCTCACTCCTAAGGTGCAAGTCACAAATATTTCAGAAGAGTCAGCCCAATGCTCAGTCTTCACACAAGAAATACAAACCCAAGTGCACATGAGGTTTCTTAGAAAGAAAGTGTTTACAATTTTGCTGCAAGAAGCACCCAGATTAAAATCTTATTATACCAGCATAGCCTTCCAGTTGGCTGGTAAGCCTCAGGGATCCCATACTGAAACTTGGTTTTGGATGGAATGTTTTAATTCAGTCTGTCCTATTTAATTTAATCCAATTTAATCCTAAATCAATCCAATCTGTCCTATTTGTTCATGCCATCAAACATGTGGTATTTTTCACCCTTACTCACTGGCTGAGAGTAGGGGTGGGAAAAGCATCCAGAAATATTCACCTTAGGATGGGGTTGGGGTGCTGCTAGTGACATCCCCTATTGTGTCTTTTATCTTGATAACCTTTCTGAGTGAGGATTGCAGAACCAACTGTCATGTAAACTTGTTTGCAACTGTTCAAGAGATCTGCCAGTGGAGTGTTTTTCTTCTGGAGAGAGGCTCCAGGGATAGTTCTTACTGAAGAAAGATCATAAATGTTTGTCCCAACTCATGCTTGCCAAGGTCTAAGGTATTCAAAAGCAGAGACATTACTTTCCCAACAAAGGTCTGTCTAGTCAAGGCTATGGTTTTTCCAGTAGTTATGTATGGATGTGAGAGTTGGACAGTGAAGAAAGCTGAGTGCTGAAGAATTGATGCTTTTGAACTGCAGTGTTGGAGAGGACTCTTGAGGGTCCTATGGACTGCAAGGAGATCCAACCAGTCCATTCTAAAGAAGATCAGCCCTGGGATTTCTTTGGAAGGAATGATGCTAAAGCTGAAACTCCAATACTTTGGCCACCTCATGTGAAGAGTTGACTTATGGGAAAAGACCCTGATGCTGGGAGGGATTGGGGGCAGGAGAAGGGGACGGCAGAGGATGAGATGGCTGGATGGCATCACCAACTCGATGGACATGAGTTTGAGTGAACTCCGGGAGTTGGTGATGGACAGGGAGGCCTGGAGTGCTGCAATTCATGGGGCCACAAATAGTCAGACATGACTGAGTGACCGAACTGAACTGAACTGAACTGAAGGTATTTTCTCACTAAATGCTAGGTTATTCTGTCCCTGCACTTCCAGAAAAATTGGTGCTCCTTTTCAGTTAGTATAATTTCATCAGTGTTTCCAACATCACCTATTCACACTCAGGCTTTTTTTCAGAAGAGTCAAGTGACTGAATGACAAGCCCCTTTTAATGAAACTTAACCAGAATTGGAAAAGGTCAGTTTTCATTCCAATCCCAAAGAAAGGCAATGCAAAGAATGTTCAAACTACCACAGAATTGCACTGATCTCATATATTAGTAAATTAATGCTCAAAATTCTCCAAGCCAGACTTCAGCAATACGTGAACTGTGAATTTTCAGATGTTCAAGCTGGATTTAGAAAAGGCAGAAGAACTAGAGATCAAATTACAAATATCTACCGGATCATCGAAAAAGAAAGAGTGTTCCAGAAAAATATCTAATTCTGCTTTATTAACTTTGCCAAACTTTTGATTGTGTGGATCACAACAAACTGTGGAAAATTCTGAAAGAGATGGGAATAACAGACCACCTGACCTGCCTCTTGAGAAATCTGATGGAGGTCTGGAAGCAACAGGCAGAACTGAACATGCAACAACAGACTGGTTCCAAATAGGGAAAGGAGCACGTCAAAGACTGTATATTGTCACCCTGCTTATTCAACTTATATGCAGAGTACATCATGAGAAACAATGGGCTGGATGAAGCACAAGCTGGAATCAAGACTGGGGAGAAATATCAATAAGTTCAGATATGCAGATGACACCACCCTTATGGCAGAAAGTGAAGAACTAAAGAGCCTCTTGATGAAAGTGAAATAGGAGAGTGAAAAAACTGGCTTAAAACTCAACATTCAGAAAACTAAGATCATGGCATCTGGTCCCATCAATTCATGGCAAATAGATGGGGAAACATTGGAAACAGTGACAGACTTTATTTGTTGGGACTGCACAATCGCTGCAGATGGTGACTGCAGTCATGAAATTAAAAGACACTTGCTCCTTGGAAAAGTTATGACCAACCTAGACAGCATATTAAAAAACAGAGACATTATTTTGCCAACAAAGTCTGTCCAGTCAAAGTTATGGTTTTTCCAGTAGTCATATATGGATGTGAGAGTTGGACTATAAAGAAGGCTGAGCACGGAAGAATTGATGCTTTTGAACTGTAGTGTTGGAGAAGACTCTTGAGAGTCCCTTGGACTGCAAGGAGATCCAACCAGTTCATTGTAAAGGAAATCAGTCCTGAATATTCATTAGAAGGACTGAGGCTGAAACTGAAACTCCAATACTTTGGCCTTTTGATCTGAAGAACTGACTCATTTGAAAAGACCCTGGTGCTGGGAAAGACTGAAGGCAGGAGAAGAAGGGGACAACAAAGGAAGAGATGGTTGGATGGCATTACTGACTCAATGCACATGAGTTTGAGTAAACTCTGGGAGTTGGTGATGGACAGGGAGATCTGGCGTGCTGTAGTCCATGGGGTTGCAAACAGTCAGACATGACTGAGCCACTGATCTGAACAAAACTGGACCAGAATTAAGTGCAAATCCATAAGGTCCTTCCCTGTGAAGATGTTGCCAAATGGAAGTTGTGCCAATCAGACTGACTAGGGGATGTAGTTAGGGGAAAGCAAAACATCATTCCCAAGAATAATAATCTAGATGGAATCTTGGGTTTCCAAGTAGATATGTGTATCTCTCTATCCCCAATACCCTTATTCTGATCACTACCAAGAAGAAATGAAAGGAGATAACTCCCTTCTGGGAACAGTTGGATTCAGTGACTACATCCTTTAACTAGGTCCCAGGGATCAGGAAGAGATGAGAGAGATGAAATCTGACTTTTGCTCATCAGTATGCCCAATAAATGTGGTCAAATTGCAGTTTTTCCGAAGAGCTGAACACTTGACAGAGATTAGTATATAGAACCAAAATAGTGTAGATGCAACCAACTGATCAATAACTTGAAATATTGGCAAAATATGTGGAAATGCTGAATAGACATTTTTCAAAAAAGGCATGCAGATGGACAACTGACACATGAAAAGATAACTCAAAATTGTGATCATTGGAGAAATGCAAACTAATACTGCAATGAGATATCAATTCACACATTTTAGAGTGACTATTATAAAAAAGACAAAAACTAATAAGTGATGTGGAGAAAGAACAATTGTGAATTATTGGTGGGAATGTAAATAATGTAGCCACTATGGGAAATACTATAAAGTTCACAATGAAATTAAAAATGGAACTACTATATGATCTAGAAATTCCACTTCTTGGCATTTATCTGAAGAAAATTAACTCTTATTCAAAAGGATATAAGGGCCCCCATGTAAACTACAGCATAATTTGCCACCACCAAGGTATGACCATCATGGGTGAATGGATATTCAAAACTTAATGAAGAGATGGTCATTTCTCCATTGTACCTTCTTCCTTCCTTTGTGCATGCGTGCCTGCAGTCTAAGTCACTTCAGTCACACCCAACTCTTTGTGACTCCACAGACTGTAGTCCACCAGGCTCCTCTGTCCGTGGAATTCTCCAGGCAAGAATACTGGAGTGGGTTGTCATGCCCTCGTCCAGGGGAACTTCCCAACCCCAGGATAGAACCCACATCTCTTATGTCTCCTGCATTGGCAAGCAAGTCTTTTACCACCAGTGTTATCTGAGAAGCCCTCTTCCTTCTTTTGTTGTCAACTAACTGCCCATAGATGAGTTAGTGTATTTCTGGGCTCTTTATTCTGTTCTATTGATCTATGTGTCTGTTTTTGTGTCCATAGCACATTGTTTTCATCACTGTGGCTTTGAAGTATTGTCTGAAATATGGAAGAGTTATACTCCCAGCTTTGATCTTTTTCTCAGGATCATTTTGCAATTATGGGTCTGTTTTGGGTCCATATAAATGTTAAGATTATTTGTCCTAGTTCTGTGAAAAATATGGATATTTTGATTCTGTCTTTCAATTGCTCAGTCATGTTCAACTCTTCATGACCCCATGGATTGCAGCAAGCCAGGTTTCTGTCCTTCATTATCTCCCGGAGTTTGCTCAAACTCATGTCCATTGAGTTGATGATGCCATCCAACCAACTTACCCTCTGCTGCCCCTTTCTCCCTGTGCCCTCAGTCTTTCCCAGCATCAGGGTCTTTTCCAATGCTTGGCATCAAGTGGCCAAAGTATTGGAACTTCAACTTCAGCATCAGTCCTTCCAAAGAATATTCAGGGTTGATTTCCTTTAAGATTGACTGGTTTGGTCTTGCTGTCCGAGGGTCTCTCAAGAGTCTTCTCCACTATACAGTTTGAAAACATCAGTTCTTTAGTGCTCAGCATTCTTTACGGTCCAACTCTCACATCCGTACATGCTACTGGAAAAACCATAGCTTTGATTAGATGGACCTTTGTCAGCAAAGTGATGTCTTTGCATTTTAATACACTGTCTGGGTTTTCATAGCTTTTCTTCCAAGGAATAAGCGTCTTTTAACTTGATGGCTGCAGTCACCATCCTCAATGATTTTGGAGTGCAAGAAAATAAAGTCTCTCACTGTTTCCATTGTTTTCCCCATCTATTTGCAATGAAGTGATGGGACCCAATGACATGATATTAGTGTTTTGAATGTTGAGCTTTAAGCCAGCTTTTCACTCTCTTCTTTCACCTTCATCAAGAGGCTCTTTAGTTCTTCTTCACTTTCTGCCATAAGGGTGATATTATCTGCATATCTGAGGTTATTGATATTTCTTCTGGCAATCTTGATTCCAGCTTGTGATTCATTCAGCCCATCATTCGCATGATGAACTCTGCATAATAGTTAAATAAGCAGGGTGACAATATACGGCCTTGATGTACTCCTTTCCTGATTTTGAACCAGTTGGTTCTTGACCTGAGTACAGGTTTTTCAGGAGGCAGGTAAGGTCGTCTGATATTCCCATCCCTTTTCAGAATTTTTGTTGTGATCCACACAGTCAAAGGCTTTAGCATATTCAATGAAGGAGATGTCTTTCTGAAATTCCATTGCTTTTTCTATGATCCAATGGCTGTTGGCAATTTGGTCTCTGGTTCCTCTGCCTTTTCTAAATCCAACCTGTACATATGGAACTTCTCAGTTCACCTACTGTTGAAACCTAGCTTGAAGGGTTTTGAGCATTACATGCTAGGATGTGAAATGAGTGTGATTGTGTAGTAGTTTAAACACTCTTTGGCATTGCCCTTGTTTGGGACTGGAATGAAAACTGATCTATTTTAATAGGGAATCATTGAATCTGGGTACTATGGTCACTTTCACAATATTAATTATTCTAATCCAGTGAGTTAGTTAAGCTTTAAATAGGCTAGAGATTGTTATTCATAAGTGAGTATGATAATACATGTCTTATGTTGTTTTCAAGATGCAGGCTAGTACGTTTCACAAACCTGGCCATTGTAAATAATTAGTTAATGTTAGCAATAATTTATCTGGTTATCGCAAGGCAGTAATGCCATAACATCTCTAGATTTTCTTCAATATGTTTCTAAACATATACCAGTAGTCCAAGCCTGGTTGAAAATTTGAAACTATCAGTGTGTGTAGTTTAAGAAATGCATTAAATTGGTTTGTTCCAAATTTCTATTCAGAATTCAAACTTGGAATCCACTACAGAAAAGCTGATTAGGTGATCAAATCCAGGTGGGGTACTAAACTCTGCATAGAATATACACCAAATTGAATCTCTAAATTTCTGAACGGTGGAAAGGAACATGGAAAATTGAAGTCTCACTTTATCTTCCTCAGTGGGAATTTTTAAAGGAAATCAACAGTCACCAAACCAAAAGGCAAATTAATATGATCATATTAAGAAATGTATATGTGATCTGAGCACGAAGAGAAAATAGAAGTGAAAGTTAGACTGGGATTTTTAGGCAAGTCACAATGAACATTGTAAGTCATGTAAGATAGTAATATTATGTAAAACACAAACATAGAAGAGATGTACAACACACTTCACACTTCTTGATTTATTTTACTTATAAACTCAAGAATGTCACTAATGTTGTTCACTTCATTAAGAAAGCCTCAAAATTTTTGATCATGAGCTTAAAAGCATATTTCACTTGTCTGTTTCTCAGTGTATAAATAAAAGGATTCAACATGGGGGCAACAGAAGTACTGAGCAGAGCTATCCCTTTATTTAAAGACACTCTTTGCTTGGCAGAGGGTTTCACATACATGAAGATGCAACTTCCATAAGAAATGGACACAACCACCATGTGAGAAGAACATGTGGAAAAGGCTTTCCTCCTCTTTTGAGAAGAAGGTATCTTCAGAATAGTCCTAATGATGTTTGTGTAGGAGAAAATCACTAACACCAGAGTAACCAGGAGAGTTAAAATGGCTGAGAGAAGCATCATTATTTCTACTTTATCTGTGTCTGTGCAAGAGAGTTGTAATATAGGAGATACATCACAGAAGAAATGATCTACAGTGTTGGCTGCACAGAAATCAAGCTGGAGACCCACGAGGAGTGGTGGAAAAATTATTATGAAACCAGCCAACCATGACGCAAAGACCAGTACGTTGCACACTCTGTCACTCATGATGGTCATGTAATGCAGGGGTTTGCAGATGGCCACGTAGCGGTCATAGGACATGGCAGCCAGAAGAAAAAATTCGGTTGCACCCAAGAGAATAGTAAAAAACAGCTGTGCTGCACAATTGTTGTAAGAAATGGTCTTATCACCTGTTGCCATACTGACAAGAAATTTGGGGATGCAGACAGTTGTGAATGAGATTTCTAAAAATGAGAAATTTCGAAGAAAGAAATACATGGGTGTCTTGAGGTGTGAATCTAGCAGGGTAAGGATGATGATGATTAGATTTCCAGTGACGCTCATTAAGTAAGTGAAAAAAAGGAGAAGAAAAATAACCACCTGTAATTGTGGATCATTGCTTAGTCCAAGAAGAATAAAGGTTGTTACTGTTGTGCGGTTTCTCATCGCTGACTTCTATTTAAAAAAAGTAAGAAAGAAGAATCAAAAAGGAATAACAGCCCATAAAAATGTACTCATATAATCTTTATTCAAAATTTCACTGAGTGCAATTCATGAGGTTTTTTTTGTTTGTTTCCTCAAGTGTCATAAATTCATGTGTTCCCAAAGGAAAACATAGTACATTGATAATCATATAAAAATAGAAACAAAGAGAAAATAATAGTATCTTAACTTGTATATTCTGTATTTTCAAAGTTTCCAATCAATTTAGTATACATTAAATTATTTACATAACTTTCTTCTTCTTTCATTATTAAAAGAATCATTTATGTTTATATGGATGAAAATACAAAGTGATGGAACTATCTTCTTGGGTCACAGATTCTAAAGCTACACAGAGCCTCCAAAGATCTTCAGAAAGCCATTTACTTAAGAAAGGTTAAATGTCATTATCTTCGATTTACAGGAAGATGATTAATTCTACTCTGCCAAACATCTCTTTTTGTGTTTATTACAGTTTAAGGTAAACTTTATAATTCTGGAAGTCAGATTTCACCTGAGGTGAAATTTTCACCTTTAAAAATTAACATAACTTGACCTAAGTATTCCTAGCCTATATAAAGTGGGAATTACTTTTACCAAACTTCTATAAACTTCAGTATTTAAATCCTCATGACCACTTTTAATTCTGCTTTTTCCCACTCTACCTGAAGATTTAAATTTATTTAAATTTACTTCTATCTTACTCACTCTGGCTGTGCTCTTTTTTCTGATATTCACTCAAGCAGAGACAAAGTATATCTTCCTGCATGGAATGTGTTATATAGCACACTTTACTAAATATCTGAAGTAATGAGCAAGGTTCTAGAATAAGGTATTTAAAACAATAAAATATTATCTAGACATGCCTGGTGCATCACTGCTCCATGTGTCTCCCCCTCTTGCCATGGGAGCCACTTCTTTTTTATTCACCTCTAACCTCATTTCTTTCTGGTTCAATACATGACAATTTGAAATTCTGTTCTCCATCTTGTTTTCTTATTTTTTTATCTTCTTCAAAATCATCCTTACATCTTACATTCATCACCACAAAAGTGTATCATCAATTCTTTCTAGAGAATGAAAATATTTTCCTTAAGAATAATATGATGTCATATCTGAAACGATTTTATCCACATTATATTTCTATATTCCAATTCTGGACTTAATATGCAAACATCTCAAATGATTATAAATGAATACAATGCAACTAAAATCTTTGTCTTCCTTCTTTTACCTCCTTTGTTTTCTATCCTCTTCAATGGATCCTTTTTTCTAAATGTGTTTATATTCTAAGTAAAATTTATACTCAGTGAGATTTTAGAAATATAAAGTTAGTCTATTTTTAAGGTGAAATGTATAGGCAAATATCAACAAATTGTGATGAGCTATATAAACTGCCAGAGTATTTTGTCAGAGGTAGATTCATAAATGGTTACTCTATTTTATAGGGGCTTCCCTGGTGGCTCAAATGGTATAGAATCTTCCTGCAATGCAGGAGACCCAGCTTCCATGTCTGGGTCAGGAAGATCTTCTGGAGAAGGAAATGGCTACCCACTCCAGTATCCTTCCTGGGGAATCCCATGTACAGAGGAGCCTGGCAGGCTGCAGTCCATGGAGTCACAAAGAGTTGACACAGCTAAGCAACTAGGCACACACACTAGCCTAACCTTAACTTATAACATTCTAAACAAGTATTCTAAACACCTTGACAACATTATTTTCTTCCTAATTCCTCAAATAAATTCTTGCTGGGTAAAAGTAAAATAGTCATTGTTTAACTACTATTACAGTCCCAGGGAGACTTCCCTGGTAGCTCAGCTGGTAAAGAATCGGCCTGCAATGCAGGAGACCTGGATTCAGTCCCTGGGTTGGGAAGATGCCCTGGAGGAGGGCATGGCAACCCACTCCAGTATTCTTGCCTGGAGAATCCCCACGGACAGAGAAGCCTGGTGGGCTACCGACCAAGGGGTTGCAAAGAGTCGGACACTACTGAGCGACTAAGCACAAGCACACAGTCCCAAGGGCTTCCGTAACTGCTTTGACAATTTACAGGTACAAGATAAGAGATTCTCTTATCATATTAAAATTAGACAGCTCTTGAAAGGCTTAAATTCTATTAAATTCAATACAACTGCTTGATAAATACAAAAATAATTTCCCAAGTTCAGTCCAGTGTCATAATCCACATTATGTACACTGACTCTGTGCACTACAGGAACATGCATTTACAATTATCTGAGGTAAACAGCATTCATTTAGCAAAGAGCATTTCTGAGATTCTGTTTAATACTGAGAAGAATATCTATTGAAAGCCAGATTCTAGGAAATGAAAGGTTCAAAGATTTTTTATTACAATAGAACAATTGAGCCCTTCAGTGTAACTTTTAAAAGTCAATTTAATGTTTATTTGTGAAAGAAAAATATTTCTAACTGCATGCCATCCTATTTCAACTAATAAACAGGGATTGAATATTTCTTCCAGTTTCATGCAATAAAGTTATTCTAATTAAAATAAAAACGGACTTTTCCCCCAAACCTTAATGTCTTTAGTAGCAATTCATTCTTGACTTTCTTCTTTTGACATGAGTTCCAGGATAGAGGCAATTTCTAATGTTGCCTATCCACCATGTTTTTATATTTTGCTTTAACCCATTCTTTTATTTTGCATTCTTATCCAAACAACGTTAGCTTCAGTAATATGCACTCAAATGTGTAAATTCAAGGACTCTGTCACAGTAAGAAACTCAGTTTCATTTCTTCTCATTTTTTTAAAATAGGAAATATTCTCCAATTTATGTTTTATTTAACTTGGAGTATATTTTTCAAGATTAGAACAAAACAAATAGTTTTTTATTTTTTTAAGCAGTTAAGAAAAAATGAATAAAAGGAGAAGATTTCAGGCTCCTTTTTATTTTGAAATGGTTCTGTCTTACATGGAAAGCCCAGTTGTTTATTTTGTAGCTTTAAGATTATAGGTATCATCCTTTTTTAAGCAGTATGTCATGTGTCTCAAGAGGATTAACTGATTTAAAATATTTTTTTAAAGGAAAGTTTTCCCTGGAGAGCACTGCACAAGATGTTAAGACTATATGAAAAATGACTGAATGGAGAAATTATAATCCATAAGCTCCATATAGAACAAGAAAAAAGCACTTTTTTTTTTTTTAAGGCAGCTCTAAGTTGTAAGAGGGCTTCCCTGGTGGCTCAGATGATAAAGAACCTACTTGCAATGCAGAAGACAAGGGTTCAGTCCCTGGGTTGGGAAGATCACCTGGAGATGGGAATGGCAACCCACTCCATTATTCTTGCCTGGAGAATCCCATGGAAAGAGGAGCCTTGTGGGCTACAGCCCTTGGGGTCTCAAAGAGTTGGACACAACTGAGGGACTACACTTTCACTTCTCATTTTCATAAGTTGCAAACCATAGGAATTAAAAAAAAAAATACTAAGTTGCCCTACCTGTCCATGACCAATATACATTAAAAACAAAAAAAGAAGAAAAGAAAAGTGAAAGGCACCTATCTAATTTTCAGTCCAGCAGGAAACATTTTGTAATTAGAAGACAGTGTCTGCTACAACTGCTGCTAAGTCACTTCAGTCATGTCTGACTCTGTGCGACCCCATAGAGGGCAGCCCACGAGGCTCCCCTGTCCCTGGGATTCTCCAGGCAACATAGGAGTGGGTTGCCATTTCCTTCTCCAATGCATGAAAGTGAAAAGTGAAAGTGAAGTCACTCAGTCACGACCCCATGGAGTACAGGCCACCAGGCCCTCCGTCCATGGGATTTTCCAGGCAAGAGTACTGGAGTGGGGTGCCATTGCCTTCTCTGCTGCTACAACTGCCACCATTCTAATCCAATAAACCACTACCTTCCACCTAGTCTTAATTAATAGCCTTAATAATCTTCTCCTTTTAGGAGATGTCTAAATAATCTTTGCTTTCTTCCCTCATCCAATCCATTTTCTACAGAAAAGATAAAAATATGTCCTTTAAAATTTATTTCATATTATCTCACATCTTTGCTAAAATTATGTCCTGAAACCTAATTGAATGGCAAGGTACCAGGGACCAGCAAAGAATCCTTGGTATAACTCCTCACTTCCTTCCTGTCCTATCTTCATGTTCTTCCACTCTTTTTATATTTCATTCTCGAGCTCTTTGTCACCTCTCTCCCCATCTCTGCTCTCACTCCATCACCAAACTCCAGACCTCAGATTATATTGGGTTGGCCAAAAAGTTCATTCAGATTTTTCCTTAACATTTTCATGGAAAAGCCTGAATTCACTTTTTGGGCAACCCAATATATCTTCATAAAAAAGTCAATTTGCACAGTGACCATTTGTGAGGAGACATTTCTTTTCTCATGGATTTTATGTATAGACTTATTGTTTATAATTCTATCAATATTTATTTCTACATGTCATTTCTTCACTTTTTAAATCTGGTTCTCCTACAAAATTCCAGTTGCATCATAGTAGAACCTTGTCTACTATATTTTTCATCCATATAATTTTAGGATCTGGAATGACCCTGGTACTAAGTAGTAACTGAATAAATATATGTGATGAGTTAAAAACAGAATTATCTTGATAGGAGAGCTGATGAAGTTTATTCTAAAATTTTGATGAAGATAGAACAGAACAAGAAATAAGTCAAATTCACTAAATATGACCAAGCATAGCAACAGGAAGTCTGGGCAATAAGAATGGAGAGAATTTAGAGGAGACGGCACAAGGAATTCTACTCAATACTCTGTAATGACCTATGCCTCAAAAAAATAAATAAATAAATAAGTTCACATGGTACAACCAAGTGTTTGTATGCTGCAACAAAAATCAAAGATCCCACGTGCCATCACTAAGATTTGGTACAGCCAAATAAATAAATACAAATTTAAAAATATTTTTTTTTTTTTTTTTTTTTTCCATTATAGTTTTTTTTTTTTTTTTTTAAATTTTATTTTATTTTTAAACTTTACATAACTGTATTAGATTTGCCAAATATCAAAATGAATCCGCCACAGGTATACATGTGTTCCCCATCAAGAGTGGTTTGATTATTGTGTTACTTTTTCAACCTGAGTACTACTTTAATAAAATTGCTTTTAAAAAAATTAAAGATATATATATATATATATATATATATATATATGCAAAGTTCAAAAAGTAAAAAATTCTGGAACTCTGCCAATGAAAATTAGTAGCCTCCTGCTTCATCCCTCACCTATAGTTAACTCTTATTCTCTAGAGACTTACAGTGTCAGTTTTTGTCCCCTTTGATATTTATTACTATTTCTTAAATGACATTTTCAGTTTAGACTATTGGATTTCTAGTATGAAAAATTAGTTATTTATTTTCTTATATCCTTACTCCTTCCTTGGGTTGGAAATATGCCCTGGAGAAGGAAATGGAAACTAACTCCAGTATTCTTGTTGCCTTCCCCAATGACTCAGTGGGTAAATAATCTACTTGCAATGCAGGAGACAAACAGAGGAGACTTCCCAGTATTCTTGCCTGGGTAATACCATGGACAGAGGAGCCTGGCACACTATAGCCCATGGGGTTGCAAAGAGTCTGAGACAACTTAGAGACTAAAACACCACCACAAAATAATTTCTATTAATATTTCTCATTTTTATTATATTGTTCATACTTTTATAATGATCATAAGTTTTATCATAATTTACACTATTTTGACAATGAAATTATTTTTCAAGCTGAGCAACATCTTTGTCTACATGCTTTTTCTCTATTTAATAATATTTTGTATCCACAGGGATCAATTTCCATTAAATAATTGCATAGGTATTTACATATTTTTCAGTATTCCCAACTCAGGCCAGAATCCAGAAGTGCGGCTATATCCTCAAAAATAACAAATACATTAGGCAAGCGTCCATCTTCATTTCCTCTTTTCTCATCATCATCTGTTCTGGAACACTTTTTGCTCGCAGCCATGTCAGCATGGATTGTTTCTAGGTTCGATGTACAACTCTTGTATAGAATGCCTGTTTCCCATATACATGAAGAGTACTTTTACCTTTCTCCTCTTTCCAAGTGTAGTTACATGTTTGGGGGATATTTGAACTTCCTAATATTATAGTGACACTCTTTAAGGCCACAATAAAAAATTATGAGAGCAAAATTTATAAATATGGAATTAGAAACATCAGATCAGATCAGATCAGTCGCTCAGTCGTGTCCGACTCTTTGCGACCCCATGAATTGCAGCACGCCAGGCCTCCCTGTCCATCACCAACTCCTAGAGTTCACTCAGACTCACGTCCATCGAGTCAGTGATGCCATCCAGCCATCTCATCCTCTGTCGTCCCCTTCTCCTCCTGCCCCCAATCCCTCCCAGCATCAGAGTCTTTTCCAATGAGTCAACTCTTGGCATGAGGTGGCCAAAGTACTGGAGTTTCAGCTTCAGCATCATTCCTTCCAAAGTAATCCCAGGGCTGATCTCCTTCAGAATGGACTGGTTGGATCTCCTTGCAGTCCAAGGGACTCTCAAGAGTCTTCTCCAATACCACAGTTCAAAAGCATCAATTCTTCGGCGCTCAGCCTTCTTCACAGTTCAACTCTCACATCCATACACGACCACTGGAAAAACCATAGCCTTGACTAGATGGACCTTTGTTGGCAAAGTAATGTCTCTGCTTTTCAATATGCTATCTAGGTTGGTCATAACTTTCCTTCCAAGGAGTAAGCGTCTTTTAATTTCATGGCTGCAGTCACCATCTGCAGTGATTTTGGAGCCCCCCAAAATAAAGTCTGAGACTGTTTCCACTGTTTCCCCATCTATTTCCCATGAAGTGATGGGACCGGATGCCATGATCTTCGTTTTCTGAATGTTGAGTTTTAAGCCAACTTTTTCACTCTCCGCTTTCACTTTCATAAGAGGCTTTTTAGTTCCTCTTCACTTTCTGCCATAAGGGTGGTGTCATCTGCATATCTGAGGTTATTGATATTTCTCCCAGCAATCTTGATTCCAGCTTGTGTTTCTTCCAGTCCAGCGTTTCTCATGATGTAATCTGCATATAAGTTAAATAAACAGGGTGACAATATACAGCCTTGACGAACTCCTTTTCCTATTTGGAACCAGTCTGTTGTCTCATGTCCAGTTCTAACTGTTGCTTCCTGACCTGCATACAAATTCCTCAAGAGGCAGATCAGGTGGTCTGATATTCCCATCTCTTTCAGAATTAGAAACATACATGGATGTTATTTAGAATAAGGAAAATCACAGCAAGCCACACATTAATTAAGCTATTAAAATCATAAAATGCAGAAGTGAGAATAAGGTCTGTTCTACTTTACTTCAGCTTAGTAAACAAGGTCCCACACATTTAACACAGGGTTGCCACTACCAGGACCAATACAAACCCAGAGATGGGGCTGAACAAGGGAAAATAAAAATGCTGCAAACCTCTCCTATAGGTTTCAGTTTATTTTTCTTTATTCAACACTTGCTTGATTGTTGTAAACATTTGCTTGTGTCCAGAGTTCCAGAATAAGTGATTCTGAAATTTTGGCTCGATATGTCTATATTTCTGTGATGTTACATCCAGTAGAAAAATCTGAATGAAATATTTGGCCAACCCAATACTACAGTTAGAACTGGACATGGAAAAACAGACTGGTTCCAAATAGGAAAAGGAGTACATCAAAGCTGTATATTGTCACCTGCTTATTTAACTTATATGCAGAGTACATCATGAGAAATGCTGGGCTGGAATAAGCACAAGCTGGAATCAAGATTGCTGGGAGAAATATCAATAACCTCAGATATGCAGATGACACCAGCCTTATGGCAGAAAGTGAAGAGGAACTAAAAAGCCTCTTGATGAAGGTGAAAGAGGAGAGTGAAAAAGTTGGCTTAAAACTCAACATTCAGAAAATGAAGATCATGGCATCTGGTCCCATCACTTCATGGGAAATAGATGGGGAAACAGTGGAAACAGTGTCAGACTTTATTTTGGGGGGCTCCAAAATCACTGCAGATGGTGACTGCAGCCATAAAATTAAAAGACACTTACTCCTTAGAAGGAAAGTTATGACCAACCTAGATAGCATATTGAAAAGCAGAGACATTACTTTGCCAACAAAGATCCGTCTAGTCAAGGCTATGGTTTTTCCAGTGGTCATGTATGGATGTGAGAGTTGGACTGTGAAGAAGGCTGAGCACCAAAGAATTGATGCTTTTGAATTGTAGTGTTGGATAAGACTCTTGAGAGTCCCTTGGACTGCAAGGAGATCCAACCAGTCCATTCTGAAGGAGATCAGCCCTGGGATTTCTTTGGAATGAATGATGCTAAAGCTGAAACTCCAGTACTTTGTCCACCTCATGCGAAGAGTTGACTCATTGGAAAAGACTCTGATGCTGGGAGGGATTGGGGGCAGGAGGAGAAGGGGACGACAGAGGATGAGATGGCTGGATGACATCACTGACTCGATGGACGTGAGTCTGAGTGAACTCCAGGGGTTGGTGATGGACAGGGAGGCCTGGCGTGCTGCAATTCATGGGGTCGCAAAGAGTCGGACACGACTGAGTGACTGAACTGAACTGAATACTACAGAAAAAAGTGGATACCCAAATACCATCAAAATAATTATGATCTGTGCTCAAATTATCAAAAGATTAATTTAGTAATCCAGTTTCAAGGAGCCAAGTACAAGCTGATAGCACATTTTGCTGTACATAATGATCAGGCAATGAAACAGTCTGAACCACAACAGAGTAGTCACAAAACATAGGAATATAAAATTTGGAAGATCCCTAAAAGTGTCAAAAAATAATTAGCTACACTCTAGGAAATTGTTTAGTCTTTCATCACAGTAGTTATAAAAACTTTAGGAATATGTATTTCAAAAAGAGAAATTTTGGACGAAAAATTACATTAAAAATTTTAGGTAGGGATTCAACATTGTAAAGAGGATAAAGTCTTGATTTATCTCAAGAATTTATTCTAAATCACCTATTTGTGAAACAGAAACAGGAAAATAACAATTTTCAGTAAAGTTTAAGCTATCAGTCCAAGTCAAATGAACTCTATTTCCATGATTGATTCTTATTTCCCTTTTGTGAATCTTAACAAAACTACACAATAAAAATGATTAAAGTGGCAATAGAAGTGGTATTTTTTTTTTTTTTTGAGGTTGACAACCAAAGAAAGGCATATTTACAGAATCTTAGCCATGAGGATGTATTTTTCCCTGCATAAAATGTCACATAAGAGCTGAAGTCATATAACAGACAGACCTAGAGATTGCTATATTCTAACAGATATTCCCCTCTTTAAGAACTTGTATAGCTCTACTTGCCAATACATAAATTACCTTATTGTTTACAATTTAATTCCTTACTCTATGAATATTTTAGAGTTATTTTAAAGAACATGTTAGTCACTTATAGTGATATCTAAGAAAAAAATTACTGAAGCATATTTGAAATATTAAAGTCAACTATAATTGATGGTCCAAAGGGCTCCTCTCAATAATAGACTTTTAAGTCCATATTATTTCTACACATAGAATACATGTTATTTCTACACGTTTCTACACAAAGTTATTTATACTTTTCATGGGCTTCCCTGGTGGCTCAGTTGGTAAAGAATTCGCCTGCAATGTGGGAAACCTGGGTTCAATCCCTGGGTTGTGAAGATCCCCTGGAGAAGGGAAGGGCTACTCACTCCAGTATTCTGGCCTGGAGAATTCCATGGACTGCATAGTTCATGGGGTTGCAAAGAGTCAGAAACGACTAAGCGACTTTCACTTCACTTCATACTTTTCACATTTTATTTTTCCATCAGTATCTGAATTTAACTTACAGCACTTATAACCACCAAACAGTGTTCATTTATTTAACACAGAAAATATCATTTATTATTTTTTTTTTTTTTTTTTTTTAATTTTATTTTATTTTTAAACTTTACATAACTGTATTAGATTTGCCAAATATCAAAATGAATCCGCCACAGGTACACATGTGTTCCCCATCCTGAACCCTCCTCCCTCCTCCCTCCCCATTCCATCCCTCTGGGTCGTCCCAGTGCACCAGCCCCAAGCATCCAGTATCGTGCATCGAACCTGGAATATCTTATTTTTTGCTAAATGTATTAGCCTGCAGATATATTTATTATATTGTTTTATCTTTAGTCCAAGTAATGAGTTTATGCTTTCAAAATCTGTATCATATAAAAGGACAGAACTTTAAGAAAACTGAGTGAAACAGAAACCAAAAATGCTTTCCTTTATCATCTTCCTTATGATACATGGGAAAATATGTGTACTATTTATAATTTGTAATTCCTTCAACTCATTTATTGTTGTACAAACCATAGGAAGTAGGCTTGTATATCCAAGTGATTTTCGAAACCTGGGTTAGGTATTTTTTGTCATTAATATGTTGGTCATTTCCCCAAGAGGCAGCAGTCTTCTGTACCTTCTTATGGCCCTTATTGTATTATTTTTGGAAATATCTACATTTCCTTTAACTCTTTAGTTCTACTGTTTTTGTACATGAGTATTTTGCCATTTATAAACTGGTTAGATTTATTCACACAGACATTTCTCAAATGTTTTAACTGAGAAATCCTGGAAGTTAAAATGGTTGAAAATTGTTGAGTTATCAATTTTACTAGACATGATACTTTGCAGTCCATTCTACAGGAGATAAGCCCTGGGATTTCTTTGGAAGGAATGATGCTAAAGCTGAAACTCCAGTACTTTGGCCACCTCATGCAAAGAGTTGACTCACTGAAAAAGACTCATGCTGGGAGGGATTGGGGGCAGGAGGGGAAGGGGACGACAGAGGATGAGATGGCTGGATGGCATCACCAACTCGATGGACGTGAGTTTGAGTGAACTCCGGGAGTTGGTGATGGACAGGGAGGCCTGGCGTGCTGCGATTTTCATGGGGTCACAAACAGTCAGACACGACTGAGCGACTGAACTGAACTGAACTGATGAATATTGCTCTATGTGTATCTCAGGAGACAGATCAAAAAAACTATTGCTACAGCTTACATCAAAGTGTTCTGCCTATGTTCTCTTCTAGGAGTTTTATGGTTTCAGGACTTACATTTAGGTCTTTAATCCATCATTTTCAGTTTATTTTTGTATATGGTGTGAGGAAATGTTCTAATCTCATTCTTTTACATGTAGCTGCCCACTGTATATTCTTGCCTCCTTTATTACAGATTAATTGACCATAAATGTGTGGATTTATTTCTGGACTCTGTATTCTGTGTCATTAATCTCTGTGTCCTTTTTTTTTCTTTTGTTCCAGTGCCATACTCTCTCTCTCTCTCTCTCTCTCTCTTTTTGGCCTGTGCCAAGCAGCTTACAGATCTTAGTTCCCCAACCAGGGACCAAACCCAGGCCCCTGTAGTGAAAGTGCTGAGTCCCAACCACTGGACTACCAGGAAATTCCCACCATACTGCTTTAATTAATGTAGTCTAAAGTGTGGGACAGTTATGCTTCCAGTTTTCTTTTTTTTTTTCCTAAAGATTAATATAGCAATTTGAGATCTTCTGTCATTCCATATAAATTTTAGGAGTATCAGTTCTAGTTTTGGGGGAAATGTCAGGGGTATTTTGATACAGTGCCATTAAATCTTTAAACTGTTTGGGTAGTCTAAAAACTATTGTATCTTAAAACTATTCATGCTTCCAATCCAAGAACACAAGATATCTTTCCTTCTTTATCATTTTCAAATACCTTAATAAATTTTTTACAGCTCTCAAAGTATAGTATAGTAACCACTTCCTTGGTTAAGTTTATTCCTAGGTATTTTTATTGGAATTTCATTGAAACAATTTTTGGTTGAACTGACATAACAATATTGAGTCTTCCAATTCATTAACAACAGTGATAAATATGAGAATAGAACAAGGAAAAAATCCTGTAGTACAGAGTTTATATTATGCATTTAAAGAAAAAGTCATGAGTATTATATATATATATATATATATATATATATATATATGAGTATGCATGCATATATTGGCACTAATAATAAAGAACACCGCTATCAATGAAGGAGACATAAGAAATGTGGATTCAATCCCTGGGTCAGAAGGATCCCCTGGAAGAGGGCATGGCAACCCACCTCAGTATTCTCTCCTCGAGAATCCCATGGACAGAGGATCCTGGCAGGCTGCAGTCCATAGGGTCACAAACAGTTGGACACAGCTGAAGTGACTTAGCACAGCACATATATGTATCCAAAGAAGTAGGTTAGCTTTATATAAAGATATTAATGGATACAAAATTTCATGATTAGAAGCCTCATCATATGTGTTGTCCTTCCAACTGTTCCCTATCTTCTGTTCTCTAAATCCCTGTACAGAAGCCTGTAATCTGTTACTAACTCCACTACTTTCCTAGCCTCTAAAATACACTTGTTATTCTTTTTCTCTTGCCTTGTAAAGTCAAGAAATTATCAAATAACTTCTTTGTGATTTCTCTTTAACTCTTCTTTTTATTTTCAGTCTTCCCCTATTACTATAACCTAGAGTTGAAATCACACACTTGCTGTGCTATGTGTGTGCTAAGTCACTTTAGCCGTGTATGACTTTACGACCCTATGGACTGTAGCACACCAGGCTCCTCTGTCTGTGGGATTCTGCAGGCAAGATTACTGAAGTGGGTTCCCATTTCCTTTTCCAGGGGATCTTCCCAACCCAGGAATCAAACCTGCATCTCCTGTGTCTCCTGCATTGGCGGGTCAGTTCTTTACCACTAGTGCCACCTGCTACAGTAATATCCTAATTGGTCTGCCTGAATCAAGCCTGTGTTTTGCACCACATTTCTCCCATTTTACTTCCCTGGTGGCTCAGACGGTAAAGCATCTGTCTACAATGCAGGAGACCTGGGTTCAATCCCTGGTTCAGGAAGATTCCCTGGATAAGGAAATGGCAACCCACTCCAGTACTCTTGCCTAGAAAATCCCATGGACGGAGGAGCCTGGTGCAGGCTACTGCTCATGAGGTCGCAAAGAGTTGGACACGACTGAGTGACTTCACTTTCATTTTCTCCCATTTTAAAGTTCACATTTGTACCACATTTAATGTTCATATATTTGTACCATATGTAATGTTCACATTTGTACCATATTTAATGTTCACATAGTCACATCTCTCTCCTTTTAATGTTGTAATTATCTTTTTTGAAAACCACCCCATTAACCACACACTATTTCTAATATAATACCTGGCAACCAATTCTTCTGCACTATGGCATAAACACACATTTCAAATCTATTTTTTTTTTTGCCAATAATTAACTTCAAACATTTTAGCACCTCAAACTAGCAAACCTACAGCCCTCTGATCATGATGTGGACATTCTCAAGTACAAGATATGCCTCAGGACACCTTCCATACCACTTCCCATAACTGTAGCAGGATGAGAGGTAAAAACGATTGTTATTTTCACTAGCTAACATTGGACATTACTTTGCCAACAAAGGTCCGTCTAATCAAGGCTACGGTTTTTCCAGTGGTCATGTATGGATGTGAGAGTTGGACTGTGAAGAAAGTTGAGTGCCGAAGAATTGATGGTTTTGAACTGTGGTGTTGGAGAAGACTCTTGAGAGTCCCTTGGACTGCAAGGAGATCCAACCAGTACATTCTGAAAGAGATCAGCCCTGGGATTTCTTTAGAACGAATGATGCTAAAGCTGAAACTCCAGTACTTTGGCCACCTCATGCGAAAAGTTGACTCATTGGAAAAGACTCTGATACTGGGAGGGATTGGGGCAGGAGGAGAAGGGGACGGCAGAGGATGAGATGGCTGGATGGCATCACCGACTCGATGGACCTAAGTTTGAGTGAATTCCGGGAGTTGGTAATGGACAAGGAAGCCTGGTGTGCGGCAGTTCATGGGGTTGCAAAGAGTTGGACAGGACTAAGCGACTGAATTGAATGGAACATTGTTTCTTTTTAGAGAACAAACTAAATTTATTTAATAAGAAAGCTTGATATCACTCATGAAAGAAGATAAGGTCATAGGGTTTGGGCTGAAAGGTGGGTCAAGGAAGTGATTGATAGCTGAATTTGCCGTAAAAAAATGAGTAAGAAAATAACAATTACATTTCTAACATCTATGCTGCAGTTTTCTCATCTGTAAAATGGAGATTATATTAGCATTTACTTTAGTTTACTGGGATATATAAGCACATAGTCAGTGCTATACAGGTGTTAAGCTCTAATATTATTCTATTCTGAGCCAACTTTCACATAATAGATAGGTTCATTAGGAAAAGTGAAAGTTGCTCAATCACGTCCGACTCTTTGTGACTCCGTGGACGTCCATGGAATTCTCCATGCCAGAATACGGGAGTGGGCAGTCTTTCCCTTCTCCAGGGGACCTTCCCAACACAGGGATTGAACCCAGGTCTCCCACATTGCAGACAGATTCTTTACCAGCTGAGGTACAAGGGAAGCCCAAGAACAGTGGAGTGAGTAGCCTATCCCTTCTCCAGCGGATCTTCCCAACCCAGAAATCCAGCCAGGGTCTCTTGTATTGTAGGTGGATTCTTTATCAACTGAGCTATCAGGGAACTATCAACTTCACAACTGTGCAGTTAAGTGTTAATCAGATGGAAATGGATAGAGGACCTATTTTTATCAACTGCCAACTCTAATTTCTCCAATTACATATAATAAGCATAAAGGAAGATGTTTTGATATTGTTTCTTTGCATATTTTCCATGAATACCCAATATCAGAGTGCAACCCTTGTTTTCTTATCTACAGTTTTTAAATATATAGTATATAGTGACTAACACTAATGCTATCTATGGTTAGTTATTATCAATTACTTTTTATTATAAAACTCAGTAAATGAGTATTTTATTTGCTATAAAGTAATTTACAATATAGACTATACTAAGAATCAGAGCAGAAGGGGACAACAGAGGATGAGATGGTTGGATGGCATCACCAACTCAATGGACATGGGTTTGGGTGGACTCTGGGAGTTGGTGATGGACAAGGAGGCCTGGCATGCTGCAGTTCATGGGATCAAAAAAGAGCCAGACACTACTGAGCAACTGAACTGAACTGAACTGAAGAACAGTAGTACTTGTGGGTTAATGAGATTGTTGTATTTCCTAACTAAAGCTATGATTCATGCCATGATCAATGTAAAGTCAGACTCAGATTGTAAAAGAGTCCAAGTAGAAGACAGAAAAAATATTTGAAGCTTGAAGATGGAGTTAATATTCAGAGAGACAGACAGATGAAGGGAGGTAGATTTCAATAAATCAGGTGCGTAGTATTAAGGTTAGTATAGGAAATAGGCTCTGCTACAGTGGCTCTGAGGGCTTCCCTGGTGGCTCAGCAGTAAAGAATCCACCTGCAATGCAGGAGACCTGGGTTCAATCCCTGGAGGGAGAAGATCCCCTGGAGGAGGGCATGGCAACTCACTTCAGTATGCTTGACTGGAGAATCCCATGGACAGAGGAGCCTGGTGGGCCATAGTCCATAGAGTCACAAAGAGTTGGACATGATTGAAGCCACTGAGCATGCATGCACACAGAGTGGCTATAAATGGCTAATATTTATAGCTTCTCTGTACCATGCTGCAAAGCACAAACAATTTCAGTGGTAGTTATGGGAGGCTCTGACAGATGTTTTCTTAATTTCATTATCTGAAATTAGTTATGCATCTTTTATCACTTTGTCATTTCTATATAACAAATCTTTCCTAAACTTAGTGTCTGAAAACAACAAACTTCTGTTATTTCTCATGAGTCTATGGTCCAGCTAGGAGGTTCTGCTAATATGGTCTGGATTTTCCCACATTTGGGGAAATCAATTGGCTATAAGCTGATCTAGAATGCTTCAGTTGGGATGAAGGAGCTCTGCTTAAGTATATCTTTATTTTTACAGCAGATTAGCCTTGTCTTGTGTCTCATGAGAATCACATGGTCCAAGAGATAGAGGATGAGTGCTTGGTTTCTTGACTCTTACACTTTACTACAACATTTCTTTAGTCACATTCTTTTCTCAAGAGCAAGTCACAGGTCTAGATTAGATTCAAAGGATGGAAAAAATAGGCATTTCTCCAATGGAGATGAAGAATCACATTCTAAAGAATATGACCACCTGTCTATTCATCACCACACAGTTAATGAGGAATTACCTAATTACTTTCAAAACTGTGATGTGTATTAGTACATCCTAGGGCTTTTGCAATCAAATTACCACAAAGGAAGTGGCTTAAAATAATTGAAATTTACTCTCTCACAGATCAGGAGGCAAGAAGTCTGAAACCAAGCTGTGAGCAGGATGGGAACTTGCCAACAATCCCGGTGTTCCTGGCATATAGCTACATCTCTTCAGCTCCTGCCTCCATCTTCACATGGCTGTGTTTCCTACAGGTCTGTATATCTCTGTGTCTCTAAATCTTTCCTTACATAATGACACTAGTCATTGGATTTATCACCCACTCTAATCCATTAGAACTTCCCTTGTGGCTCAGCTGGTAAAGAATCTGCCTGCAAAGCAGGAGACTTGGGTTCAATCCCTGGGTTGGGAAGATCCCCTGGAGAAGGGAAAGACTGCCCACTCCAGTATTCTGGCGTGGAGAATTCCATGGACTGTATAATCCATGGGGTTGCAAAGAGTTGGACACAACTGAGTGACTTTCACTTTCAATCCATTATAGCCTCATCTTCGTCTGATTATAAATACTCTATTTCCAAATAAGGTAGGACTTCAGCATATCTTTTGGGGGACACAAGTCAGTCCACAAGAGTGATCATATATATTCTATCAAAGTATATATGGAATTTAAAGATGGTAATGACAACCCTGTATGTGAGACAGCAAAAGAGACACAGATATATAAAACAGTCTTTTGGACTCTGTGGGAGAGGGAGGGGGGAGGATTTGAGAGAATGGCATCAAAACATGTATAATATCATATAAGAAACAAATTGCCAGTCCAGGTTCGATGCAGGATACAGGAAGCTTGGGGCTGGTGCACTGGGATGACCCAGAGGGATGGTATGGGGAGGGAGGTGGGAGGGGGGTTTGGGATGGGGAGCACATGTACACCCGTGGCAGATGCATGTTCATGTATGGCAAAACCAATACAATATTGTAAAGTAGAAAAAATAATAATAATAACAATTTTTAAAAGTGCTTAAGAGAAATCAAATTCTCTTATATATGATTGTTACATATATATGCAAAAAATTTTGCCTCTCATTTCAAAATGTTCATTCCATA
Source organism: Bubalus kerabau (assembly GCF_029407905.1). Taxonomy (NCBI): domain Eukaryota; kingdom Metazoa; phylum Chordata; class Mammalia; order Artiodactyla; family Bovidae; genus Bubalus; species Bubalus kerabau. Next base: position 62,795,476 of record NC_073624.1, on the reverse strand, counting down.
GGCTTCTAAAATATTTTGATGGAACTTATAAATAAATTCAGTCAAATGACATTTGCTTCCTGAATTGTTTGATTTTTTATTCATTTGAATTTTTCATTTTTAAAAAATAAACTGACTTTTGATAATTTACATAGGAGAAATATTCAAAACATATTTAGAAGCCTAGTGCATAGAAATGGAAAGGCAAATGTAAGAAAAAGCAAGATTGTTGTGAAATTTAAATTTATACTCCAGCATCAGTTGTGTAAGTACCCTGCTGTGGCACAACTATCATCTGAATGCCATGGCTTAAGCTTGCACCCCGAGTACTGGACACGGGGACCTGCCATAGTCACTGTGGTCTCCTTTGTTCCTGGATGCTGGGAGCCACTGGCTTCATGTGAATCCCCACTGTCCTATCTCTTTACACGGTTAAATTGCAATTCAAAATATGATTAACTGAGCTTAAGTTACCTATGTTCAAACTAGCCATAACGGAATCTGGTAAAACATGGTCTATCCGGCCTTCATCTCTTCTCTATGGTAGACGGTTTCTTCCTTGCCCTTAGAATCATAAAATGAGGAGTCCAGAGGCTAAGTGATCCATAGATAACTCCTGCCCCCTCCTTTCTGGATATATTAAATTGTAATAGCACAATAAAAACTCAATGACTTTGCCAAAAACATGGACAGAAATGAAAATTCATGGAAGATAAATACTTACTCGGTATTGGGTTCAGAATTCAAATTAGTGATTATCTATCAAGTCTGTAGGTTTTATTTCACAGTGAATCACCATGCTACATATATTTAATTCTCTATACTACCTGAACTTCCACAGAACTCACTATCAGTATTTATAATAAGTTTATAAATGTGCATGTATTTGTTATTATAATATTGACTTTGGAGGTTAAGAATTTTGCTTTATGTCATCATTATATAGTTGTATTTTTACTAGCTAATTGTTCTTAAGTTATACCTCTTAACCAAATCTAAAATTCCTTTAGGACAGTTTTATTTATTTCATGTTAAAATATAAATATAAACTATGATATACATTGGATTGGATTCATTAATTTCACTAGAGTGCCACTGAAATAAACCACAAAAACTTTTTAAGCTATACTGAAATATGAAATATGTTTGATCACTTTTTCTTCTTACCTCAGCTCCCATATATGTAACAGGATTGGATACTATGCAAACTAACCAATCTAGCTAATTCTTATGTGTACCAGTTTTGGCATTGGAGGACACCCTCTAATACGCAAAGTTAAGGACATTTAAAGGAAACATTTCCAGAATTGCTTGTAAATAACAATGTGGGGACATATATTTGAAAGCCATCTATGAAACTGAAAACAAAGGAAGGACTCTATGCAAAATGTTTTCTGCAAAAATCTCAATGATCCAGGGAATTCGAAAGGGAGACGGCGCCGGCGAGGATCAGGAAACAACTGCTTAATAAAACGTTAATTAAGGATATAAAGAGTGGTAAAATAAAGATAGCTCAGTAGGAAAATTCAGTGGAGAAAAGAGGCTGAATAATTCAGCCAGAAGCTAAGAGAAAGACAGACATGGGGAGACCAAGTTTCGGTGAACAAGGCCCGCACTTTATTTTCCAAAGTAGTTTTTATACCTTAAGTTATGCATAGAGGATAATGGGGGAAGGGGTAGAGTCATGCAGCAAGCCAGGCTTTCTTCCTGCAAACTTATCATATGCAAAAGCTTAGGTGATTTGCATCATCTTCTGGCCCAGAGGCCTGTTAACATTTTAAGACCCTTTCTTCAGAAAACTTATTTTTCTCTAAAGGTGATTGGTCAGGAGCCACCCTCCAAAAGCATTAGATAAAAGTTGCATTCCTACAGAGCAAAGGTGTGGTGGGCTATAACAAGAAAAAGAATTAACTCAAGGGTCCCAGGTTACAAACATTAAAGCTACTACTTACACCAATTATATTAATCAATACACTGCCAGGGACACAGCAGGTAAGGGATATGGAAACTTAGCAGCAAACATTGGCCCAACAAGTGAAAAACCCTTCACCAATACAATTTCTAATCAATCTTTTAACTACTTAAAGGAATCTGTATTTAGACAGTTTAGAACATCTCATGCCTCTCACAGTTGGGAGGCTCTGAGCAATCACATGTGGCTGGAAAAACCTATTCAGGCAGGCTAGAAGATTTCCAAAGGAGTTTGTAGGTTGAAACACTGTCACACCCAGGAACTTCATTAACTGGAGCTGTAAGTTAACTCTTTTTTTCAGAGAGAGGTAGTGGGGGACAGCCTCCCATAAAGTCAGAGGTATAGGTGAGAGCACAAAGCAGAAAGTAGGCAGACTCTGGTTTGGGGGGTAGATGCTCGAGAATTTCCAGGGGAACTCCTGAGGCTTGATCCCCCCTTTGCGTATGCCAAGCCTCCTTCCTTATGACCTTTGCCATGGGCGGATTTCCTCATGCTGGCTCCCGGCAGTGATAGAATTCTAGTTAAGCTATTCCAGATCCTGAAAGATGATGCTGTGGAAAGTGCTGCAATCAATATGCAATATGCCGGCTCCCGACAATCATAGTAACAATGATAAAAATATATGGCCCAAAGTAAACCCTCGGGCTTCCCTTGTAGCTCAGTTGGTAAAGAATCCACCTGCAATTCAGGAGAACTGGTTCGATTCCTGGGTTGAGAAGATTCCACTGGAGAAGGAAATGGCAACCCCTTTCTTGCCTGGGAAATCTCATGGACAGAGGAGCCTGGTGGGTTATAATCCAAGGGGTTGCAAGAGTCAGACACAATTGAGAGAATGAACCACTACCACAAATCCTGGAATTATTGTTAGTAAAGAAAACGTTAGACACCACTGGTTTGAGAGGAAAAACTCATCAAATCAATCTCTTCAATCATAACTCTAGATATAATAATAACTTTGTTAATTAGCTTTTGGAACTTTAAAGAATGCCCCTGGTGGCTCAGTGGATAAGAATTCGCCTGCCAATGCAGGGAACATGCGGTTCCATCCCTGGTCCAGGAAGATTCCACATCCTGTAGAGCAACTGAGCCCATGCTCCATGGCTCCTCTAGAGCCCACAGACAGCAACAAGAGAAACCACCACAATGAGAAGCCCACACACGAGGAAGAACAATCCCGACTTCATGCAACTAGAGAAAGCCCATGAGTAGCAGTGAAGACCCAGTGCAGCCAAAATAAATAAATAAAAATTTATAAAAACAGAAAAAAATCAACTTGTAAATTGAGGCTGAAAAGTTTATTTATTTATTTATTTATTTGAGCTGTGAAGAGTTCTGAATTTATATGTAATGCATCTTGCAATTAAATCTATTTTGGGGGGGATTTCTTTTTTTTTTTTTTTAATATTATACATGTTTTAATGCCATTCTCCCAAATCATCCCCCCACTCCTTTCAGTTAAGCAACTTTATTCAATTTTAATAAAACTATTTGAATCATAATAATTATAAATTCTCTGTAAAAACTTTTAGACTATCAATCACACAGAATATGCAATAGGTATATGATTAATGAACATTTTTGCTTTCATCTTATAGAAGAAATTAATTTGCATTTCGATCAGAAGGGAATATATGCATAACAAAAACATACCCTATAATATGTGGGGTCCACCCCATATTTTCTGTCGCTAAGAGTCGCTGAGTGTCTTCACTTTCACTTCTCACTTTCATGCCCTGGAGAAGGAAATGGCAGCCCACTCCAGTGTTCTTGCCTGGAGAATCCCAGGGACAGCGGAGCCTGGTGGGCTGCCATCTATGGGGTCGCACAGAGTCAGACATAACTGAAGCGACTTAGCAGCAGCAGCAGCAATAATTTTATCAAACAACCAGATAGTGTTTACCATGTATCAGGTGCTCTCATAAGTTCTTTTACTATATTGCTTATTTTATTCTTCTCTATGTTTGATTATGCTAGTTTATTAAATGCATATACATGCACTACTCAATAGATTTAACAATCTCAAAACTTACTTCTGAGTCACATAAAGCTAGTTGGAAACCACTGCAATAGAGTCTTGCCAGAGGGTCACTGAACTTAGTAACATTAATTTTAAAATACTTGAGTTAGGCTTAAAAAATTAAAAGGCCACTGAAAGACAAATATTTAAAGGAACTGATATTTCCTGCCCCAAATTCCCATTACATTCAGTGGATACAAACTTCAGGGAATCACAATTAAACTAAAATAGTCAACACAAGTTGGAAATTTGAGATGACTTTTATATTTTCTTGAAAATTGACAAAGAAGGATTGAGAGTCATTATTGCTTAAAGAAAAAATTGTAAAATTAAAAAAAAAAAAAAACACTGGCTAACAAAGACTTAGAGCAACTGTTATCATTATATATGAATTGCATATTCAAAGTCAATATATCCTTATGCTAGTGGAAATATGAGATTTTTCAAAAATTAAATTATTCATTTTGTTCTTCTATGCTGTCTCAAGATGTTTTCATGCCTGAAAGGTCAAATTACCATGTAAGTGGGGACTTTATCATGATGAAAATGTGACTAGAGACTTTTAAGAGGTTAAGATATTGGACTTCAAATTCAAAAGAGTATGAATTCAAATTCTCGGGACAGCTCTGCATAACTCTTTGCCTTTTCAAATTAATTTTCTGACCCTAATTTTTCTTTTACAAAAAATAATAGCAAAAGAAAATCTATCTCTTGGCTTGTTGCAGGCGCATTTGTTAAAGGCAGTGACTTGAAAAATCATGTTAGCTCTTACTAACTTTACTCTTTTTCACTTACAATATTGTCAAGTAAAGATTGTTGTTTAAATTCTAATAGCTGATTGTGGTGCTGGAGAACTCTTGAGAGTCCCTTAGACTCCAAGGAGATCAAACCAGTCAATCCTAAAGGAAATCAATCCTGAATATTCATTGGAAGGACTGATGCTGAAGCTGAAGCTCCAATACTTTGGCTACAATATGAAGAGCTGACTCATTGGAAAAGATCCTTATGCTGGGAAAGATTGAAGGCAAAATGACAAGGGAACAGCAGAGGATGAGATGATTAGACAGTGTCACCAATTCAATGGACATGAATTTGAGCAACTTCTGGAATACAGTGAAGGACAGGGAGGCCTGGATTCATGGGGTCACAAGGAGTCAGACACAACAACTGAACAACAACAACAAATAGCTGATTAATCCAAATTAATAGCAGATTTAGCCAATGATCAAAGAAGTCCAGAAGCATGTTAACAAATATTAAATCCTAGGCAATTTTTTTAAGTAACCTCATTTAAACCCACCACACTTATAAAGGATTGGCACCATGAATTTTTGGCAACTACAAATTTCTACCTTTCATTATCTTTTAAAAATTCACTTAAAACACATTACATGATAGTCTTTGCATCACATTAAATGCAGAATATACAGTGGTTTGTGGCAGATATTTTCATTTACCCTTCATAACTTTTCCCATCCTGATCTGTGCTCCAGAAGGCTTTCCATTATATTACACCAGTGGACACTCTTGCCCTCTGTCTCAAATTGGTTTGATCAAGAAAAGATACCATACCTGTGGCGGATTCATGTTGATGTATGGCAAAACCAATATAATATCGTAAAGTAATTAACCTCCAATTAAAATAAATAAATTTATATTAAAAAAAAAGAAAAGATACCAGCATTAGATGTAAGAGAGTCAGAGCAGAATTATGCTGAGATGGTTGCCTTTCTCTACTAAAGAAAAAAGCTTCCAATGAGCAGCTTTCTCTTAGAGTTTTAATATTCTTTAAAGCAAATGGCAACCCACTCCAGTACTCTTGCCTGGAAAATCCCATGGACAGAGAAGCCTGCTAGACTGCAGTCCATGGGATCGCAAAGAGTCGGACACGACTGAGCGACTACACCTTCTTTTTTTTCAAAGCTCCAGTTAACACCTCTTTGCCTTTCAGGTCAAGAGACATAGAATTTCCATCATATGAGCTGCCCCACAATTTGTTAATCAGTTCAGTTCAGTCGCTCAGTCATGTCCAACTCTTTGCAACCTCATGAACTGCAGCATGCCAGGCCTCCCTGTCCATCACCAACTCCTGGAGTCTACCCAAGCCCTTGTCCATTGAGTCGGTGATGCCATCCAACCATCTCATCCTCTGTCGTCCCCTTCTCCTCCTGCCCTCAATCTTTCTCAGCATCAGGGTCTTTTCAAATGAGTCAGCTCTTCACATCAGGTGGCCAAAGTATTGGAGTTTCAGCTTCAGCATCAGTCCTTCCAATGAACACCCAGGACTGATCTCCTTTAGGATGGACTGGTTGGATCTCTTTGCAGTCCAAGGGACTCTCAAGAGTCTTCTCCAACACCACAGTTCAAAACCATCAATTCTTCAGCGCTCAGCTTTCTTCACAGTCCAACTCTCACATCCATACATGACCACTGGAAAAATCATAGCCTTGACTAGATGGACCCTTGTTGGCAAGTAATGTCTCTGCTTTTTAATATGCTGTCATAACTGGTCATAACTTTCCTTCCAAGGAGTAAGGATCTTTTAATTTCATGGCTGCAATCACCATCTGCAGTGATTTTGGAGCCCCCAAAAATAAAGTCAGCCACTGTTTCCACTGTTTCCCCATCTATTTCCCATGAAGTGATGGGACCAGTTGCCATGATCTTAGTTTTCTTAATGTTGAGCTTTAAGCCACCTTTTTCACTCCCCTCTTTCACCTTCATCAAGAGGCTCTTTAATTCCTCTTCACTTTCTGCCATAAGGGTGGTGTCATCTGCATATCTGGGGTTATTGAGATTTCTCCCAGCAATCTTGATTCCAGCTTGTGCTTCTTCCAGCCCAGTGTTTCTCATGATGTACTCTGCATATAAGTCAAATAAGCAGGGTGATAATATACAGCCTTGACGTACTCCTTTTCCTATCTGGAACCAGTCTGTTGTTCCATGTCCAGTTGTAACTGTTGCCTCTGACCTGCATGCAGGTTTCTCAAGAGGCAGGTCAGGTGGTCTCTTTTGTGAATTTTTGAATAATCCCTTCATAAAGGAACTCAGTTATCCCTGTCTGAGCTGGGACTCTGACTGAGACACTGAGATCCACCCATCATAGTAGGTGACCTTGACGAAGTAAGAGCAAATCTTCCACTCCTTCAAAGCTTTTGTTCATGGGTTCTGGTGCCTCTACTTTGTCTAGAAAAACTTGACACAATTTAATTCAAAGCACACCTAACTTCTGCAAGACTTTACGAGTGAATGTCCTCTTGACTGCCCCCTTCACTTCATTGTTCCTTAGGCTGTAGATGATGGGGTTTAACATTGGCGTGATGACAGTGTAGGACAATGATACTAGCTTCTTGCTCTCGGAAGACTGGTTGGATTTGGGCCGTAGATAGGTCAAGCTGGCTGTTCCATAGAAAAGGGATACCACAATGAGGTGAGATGAACAAGTGGAGAATGCCTTCTGGCGACCGGTAGCAGAGGACATCATCAGGATGGTTTTAATAATGCGAGTGTAGGAGACCAAAATGAGGGAAAAGGGAAACATAATAAATAGTAGTGTGGAGGCAAGTGCTTGCATTTCATACATGGTTGTATCCTCAGTGACAAGTTTCAACACTGGGGGACCATCACAAAAGAAGTGGTCTATGGTGCTTGGTCCACAGAAAGGATGGGCCATCAACCAAGCTGTCTGTAGCATAGACACGGGAACACCAGACATCCAAGAACCTACAGCCATCCACAAACATAGGGACCTATTCATTATGACTGAATAGCGGAGAGGATTACAGATGGCTACAAAGCTATCATAAGCCATCATAGAGAGGAGGAAACATTCAGAGCTGCCAAAGAAGAAAAAGAAGTACATCTGGGTACCACAGCCTACAAAAGAGATGCTTTTCCTTGGAGATACTAGATCTACCAACATCTTTGGCACCATGACCAAGGTGAAACAGACTTCAAGAAGTGACAAGTTCCTGAGAAAGAAGTACATGGGTGTTTGAAGAGCAGGATCCATAATGGTAACTGTGACAATAAGGAAGTTACCCAACAAAGTGACTGTATAGATGACCAGGAACAAAACAAATAGGGAAACTTGCATCTCAGGCTTGTTTGTAAAACCGTGAAGGATAAATTCAGTCACTTGGGTGTGATTTTCACAGATCATATCTTAGACCAGTTTCTCTCTAATAATCAAAATATATGTGTCAAAGGATCAAAAAATATTCTTTAAATGTATATATAATATCAAATATAATAATAAAATCCATAAATGTATCTTTGTTCTCAGTTGTCTTACCATTCTATTTCTCTGAAACAGAATATCTACAATAAGACTAAATCAGAGCAAAGAAATAATCTGCATGAATACCACTAATTGCTTGTCACCTAGGTGCAGTTTGTCTCTCACCAGTGATGACAGTCAGCAGCTCATGTTCTTCATGAGAGGCATGTTCTTTTTCAGGATGAAGTAGAAAGAGTTTGGGCAGCTAATAACTAAAATAGAATCACTTAATAATTTTAAAAAATATATCCAAGAGGTATTCAAGAGGCAAAAAGATAAAAATTGGGCTAGTTTGACTTTTTAAATCTTAGATTATAAATGATATATTTCTACCAAATGGAGTGCATTTTATACAATACACTACTCCATCCAGTATACATACACATATATACATCTATACATATATACACATATAAATTATATACACATGTAGGTACACATATATGTATATATGAGGGAACCTTAGTAAATAAACATAGATAAACAAATAAACATAAGAGGTACTTATGATTTTAGTACTTTGTACAGTCCTCACGGGACTGCCAATTTATGTAATTTTTCATGGTGCCTCTTGAACCATAATTTCACATCACTGGACCCCAGTTCTTACTATGCACACAGGTATAGTCATATCATTTAAATTGGGCTTTATAAAAATAGCAAACTTCTGAACAAACATAACCTGCAATCCAGAAGTCCTCCTTCCAGCATTCATCTCAATTCTAATCCATCAATTTAGTTCTGCTTCCCACTGTGTTGTGACTTTGTTAAATTAACATATGTTAAATGGAGCTCAGGGGTGTAGGATGGTGAGCACTGATTCAACAAAAGATCACAAAGGAAAGTCAAATGAAGTTTATTACTCAGATTCTGGAGGAGGAGCTATAGGAGGAAGTCAAGGCAAGAGTTCAGGCATAAAGAAAGGCTGAATGTGGGGTATATGCCTTTATTATGGTCCAAAGGTGGAGTATTTTGAAGTTCCTTGGCTGAGGCCAGATTGGTTAATTCAAACCAAAAAATGCAGGATTTTGGTATGCTTCCCATGAGTTTTTTTTTTCTAAGGGGGTACAAGAAAAAGGCCTTCCCTGGGAGACAGGGGCAACTGTTTATAACAAGGACATTTGGGGTATCATATCAGAAAGTTACATTTACTTATGACTCTTGGGCTTTTATCTAGAGTATGTGTTCAGGGGAGTGGTTAATATCAGTTTAAAGTCCCTGCAAATCAGGGACCGATAATGAGTCGGCAGTATTATGAACAGCAATATTATGAATATGACAATAGACTGTCAGTTTTCTCCAAAACTGCATGGACAAAGTGGGAGCTAGTCCCTTACTACTGTGTATCCACTAAAAGTCCACTCATGGAATTACTAATTCAATTAGTATTATCTCAAACACAATATCTTCTTTAGAGTAGAACATTTTGATTAAAAGTAGAATTATATAAATATTTTCTATACAGATCTTAACAACAGCATATCAAATGTTAGGGATCACAAAAATATATGTTGGAAAACAACTATATATAAAGCTACATTGGAGCTGAGCTGAACAATGTTTCCATTTTTTCAAATATTGGGCTATGTAAGTATTAAGTATTAGATTAATTATTTTGATCTAATATTGATATTAGGTCAAATTGATAAGCAATTGACCTAAGTATTAGATCAATTATTTTATAAAACATTTTTCAAATTTAATTTAAAAGTCTTAGCTTATTTTATAGTCAAATCATGTTTAACACAGGTTTCTCTGAAAGTAAGGAGTTGAAAATGCACAGACCTTTTGAAGAATTTTGTTTTAATTCTACTCCAGTGATATATGTACTTTGGTAATATATCACTATTTCGCTTACCACAGTTCTCAAACCAATATCCTCTACAATATAAGGAAAGGAACCGGTCATCCCAGGCTGCCCATACTGATGGTACTCCAGAATAACAGGTTAAGAGACATGACAGTGACTGTGACCACTACCTTTCACCACTATTGTAAATTCTGCTTCAATACCATTCACATCAACAGTAGCAATAACAACTACATTATTCCTGGTATATTTAGAAAAACTTATAAATAGCTTCGGAGGCTTCCCAAGTGTCTCACTGGTAAAGAATCCACCTACCAAAGCTGGAGATGTGAGTTCAATCCCTGGGTCAGGAAGATCACCTGGAGAAGGAAATGACAACCTACTCTAGTAATCTTGCCTGGGAAATCCCATGGACAGCGGAGCCAGGTGGGCTACAGTCCATGTGGTCGCAAAGAGTCAGACAGGACTGAGAAACTATAAAGCAACAGCAGCATAAATAGTTTCAGATGCATTATCATGTTCAGCATTTTTCAACAATTCTAAATTCACTGTGACTCTAAATATAGTCCATCTTTTTTCTGAGGAAAAAATTATGAGAATTGAATAAGGTATCAAGATTTTATAATCGTCCAACAATTTTTAGTGTATCTCTAAAATACCTCAACCACTACTCCCTCTCAGATTTCTAATACTGAAGTGACAGAAAACAACAACAGGTTTAATATCTAGTCCTGGAGTGACCAAGGACTAGATATTATAATACATTATCTATAATGTAACATCCACGGTCTCCACTGTGAGATAGGAATAAGGCAAGCCAAGAAGATTATCAGTTTCTTTATTTGATAATCAATGATATACATATTCTACCTTGTGTAGGCATATTTAAATTTGATAAAGTTTTGGAGAACTAGAGATTTTTACTGTAACAAAATATACATCCAAATATCCCTCCCCTCTTTATATATCCTAAAAAAAAAATACTGTTTACATTGCATATATCTTCTAAAAATCAAAAGATTCATTGACAGTGATGCTGCAGTAACTACCACAAATTTATAGTGATGCCTTTTTTAAAAACTTGTAAACTGTAGATGAGTGAGCAGGATTGCTACATAGCTCTAGAGAACGTATTACTTTATTTATGGCATGGAATTCTAAAAATGTAATGACATTTACTTAAGTCCACTAATTTTGGGACTATGTTTTGAGACCAAAGAGTTTTTCACTTGCTATTAAGCAGGCCAGCTTCAAAATTTTCTGGAAAATCTGCCAGCTTTCTCATAAATACATGTTTTCTCATAAAAATCATTACAAATCAATCAGCTTCTTTAACTGGAACAGCACTTCTAAGAACCTAAAATATAAATTAGTAAAAATTGGAGAACAAATAACCCTCATACCTGAATTGAAAATACATTGCATGGTTATAATACAATTGTTTTCTCAATATTCTCTTCCTCAGCATTCTGTAGCTTTCTAGACAGAAAGAAAAAAACACTCTATTGTTTTTTTGTTTTACTTAATAAAGCATCAAGCTATTCCTTTTTTCATGTATAAATAAGCTTATAGGTTTATTTTTCTTAAGATGATTTTGTTGTATATAGATGCACAGATAAAAGTAATTTTATGGGGGGGGGAATTGAGGAACAAAATAAATCATACAGAAATATCTGGATATATCTTACCAAATAAAACTCCATATTTCTTAATTAGAAGTTTAATCATTTTTTTAAGATAAGTAATATCTTGTGAGAACTGTAAACTGATCTGAAATCTGTCACATCTCAAATTTTCAGAATTAAGCAAATAACTTTGATAGGTTAACCTACTTTGCATTGGCACCAAATGGTTGATATACTCCTGTAATAGTATTTAAGTGTGACTAGCCTTGGGGAAAATGATCCTTGGGATATTAGAAGGGACTGCTGCAAATTAAACAACCGTTTTACCGCATAGGGGAGAATATCGAATTTTCAAGAAATTGTTTACATTTTAAGTCATAATGGCTACCATTCAATATGTATTTCTTAATAATAGCTATTTCTGGTGGGTCTGTAGGGCACACTGGTCGATCCCTTGAGATTACAATTATTAATACACTAAGACTATGTGAGGAACATAGATTTTAGCTTTCCCTGTAGAATTTTTTGTGGGATAGATTTTGGCCACAAAATGATAGAATATATTTGTACCACATCCTTGAAATGTAAATGATTTAAAATTTTATTTTTAATTCATTTTTAAAACTTTATTTTTAAATATATATTTTTACTAATAATCTTTTTAAGCAATTAAACTGTGCAAGTTAAAATGATTATTGATATGTGTTTATTGTTGTTTTATACATCAAATAGTTTGCTACTGCTTTGTTTAACCATAAGAAAACTGTAAATAGTTCCAAGATTCATATACTGTTTCATGAAAGCAATATCTTATAATAACTAACACAGTTATTGTCATAAAGTGATAAACATTTCTTTCTTTCTTTTTTTAATCCTTAGAATGTATTCTCTTTGCAATTTCAAAATCTATTTCAGTTTAGTGGGCAGAGACATAACATTATTATTTGAAGTGTTTTTCAATGAGCTAACAAAGCTGTATTTTATTATATTTGTTGTAGAACCAACTCATAATAAATATGAGGTTAAAATAGTCACAAATTAGAACAGGAAAAATGATTCCCAAAAATTTTAACAAAATGTGGGGGAGTAAAAAAGCCTTGAAAAAGCCCCCGGAGTTTAAATTTTACCCATGAGCAGGAGACATAACAAACAGCTAGACAGGAAAATTTACCACTTCCAAGTTTACTTCCTTCTTGAAAAGTAAAAGGGAAGCTTTGTGTATTTGGATTTAATCCTACATAAGGATTAAAATTCTTAATCAATCATTATTTTCCAAAAACTAAATAACAGTGCTATAATAGCCTAAAATTCTTTTTTCTTAAATCTTCAATTGGAAACACCTACCTTTAAAATAAGTAAAATAAAGCTATAACAACATCAAAGGAAAAGTTATAAAATATATTTAATCTATTTTAATTCATAGCTGTACCAAACAACTAACTATAGACCATATGAAAGATGCATTTGTAACACTGGCAAGAAAAATCAAATAAAAATGGTGCATTACTGACTAACGTTTGTTTCATAACAGCTTTTGTTTTGTTTTCAAAATTTTTAAACAAAAGTTTTCTTAGATATCAACAAGATGACTATGAAAACCCCCTCATAAAAAGAATATACAAACTTCAATGAGGTTACTTTTTACTTCTCTGTTCCTAATTAATATCACCTCTCCAAGAAACAGAAATTCAGATAAAATACAGCTCCATGTGTAGGTGTTCTAACTGCCACTCCAGAGTAACTCAGTTCCTTATTAATAATTCCTAAAATCATTATACAATGCATTCACTGGTTACATATCACTGTCATCTTATGAGTAGTTTATTTTAATTATTTTAGCTGAAAATTCTTCATGCAGTTATAATTTAGGATTTGCCTGGAAACAAGTGATTCTTTTCCTATAGATTTCTTGGTTTGCCTACTAAGTGGCAGGCACAGTAGGTTTGAAAGGTAAGACAAACACAGATTTCCATCTCAGAAAGATTATACTGTTTATAATTCTCCTTTGATGAAATGTGATGAAATTCATGTAACCACTTTTCATACTGTTCATGGAGTTCTCAAGGCAAGAAAGCTAAAGTGGTTTGTCATTCCTTTCTCCAGAAGACCTATCCAAAAAAGATCTTAACAACCCATATAACTACAATGATGTGATCAATCACCTAGCGCCAGACCTTTAGGAGTGTGAAATCAAGTGGGCCTTAGGAAGCACCACTGTGAACAAAACTAGTGAAGGTGATGGAATTCCAGCTAATCTATTTCAAATCCTAAAAGATGATGCTGTTCAAGTGCTGCACTCAATATCTGGAAAACTCAGCAGTGGCCACAGGACTGGAAAGGTCAGTTTTCATTCCAAACCCAAAGAAAGGCAATGCCAAAAACTGTTCAACTATCACACAATTGCACTCATTTGCTAGCAAAGCAATGCTCAAAATTCTCCAAGCTAGGTTTCAACAGTATGTGAACCAAGAATTTCCAGATATTCAAGTTGGATTTGGAAAAGGAAGAGGAACCAGAGGTCAAATTGCCAACATCCACTGAATCATAGAAAAAGCAAGAGAATTCCAGAAAAACATCTACTTCTGCTTTGACTACGCTAAAGCCTTTGACTGTGTGGATCACAACAGACTGTGGAAAATTCTTAAAGAGATGGGAATACCTGACCAACTTAGCTGCCTCCTGAGAAATCTGTATGCAGGTCAAGAAGCAACAGTTAGAATCAGACATGGGATGGGCTGGTTCCAAATTGAGAAAGGAGTACCTCAAGTCTGTATAGTGTCATGCCACCTTGCTTATTTAACTTATATGCAGAGTACATCATGCCAGGCCAGATGAAGCACAAGCTGGAATCAAGATTGCAGGGAGAAATATCAATAACCTCAGATATACAGATGACACCACCCTTATGGCAGAAAGTGAAGAGAAACTAAAGAGTCTCTTGATGAAGGTGAATGAGGAAAGTAGAAAAGAGGGCTTAAAACTCAACATTCAAAAACCTAAGATCATGGCATCCAGTCCATAGCAAAGAATGGGGAAACAGTGGAAAGAGTGACAGACTTTATTTTCTTGGGATCCAAAAATCACTGCAGATGGTGACTGCAGACATGAAATTCAGAGACTTGCTCCTTAGAAGAAAAGCTATGACCAACCTAGACACATATTAAAAAGTAGAGACATTACTTTGACAAAAAAAATCTGTATAGTCATAGCTATGGTTTTATCAGTAGTCAGGTATGAATGTGAGAGTTGGACCATAAAGAAGGCTAAGCACCGAAGAATTGATTCTTTTGTACTGTGTGTTGGAGAAGACTCTTGAGAGTCCCTTGGACTGCAAGAGATCAAACTACTCAATCCTAAAGGAAGTCAGTCCTGAATATTTATTCATTGGAAGGACTGATGCTGAAGCTGAAGCTCCAAAACTTTGGCCACCTGATGGAAAGAGCAGACTCATTAGAAAAGGCCCTTGATGCTAGGAAAGATTGAAGGCAGGAGGAAAAAGGGATGACAGAGGATGAGATGGTTAGATGGCATCACCAACTCAATGGACATGAGTTTAAGCAATCTCCAGGAGATGGTTAAGGACAGGGAAGCCTGGTGTGCTGCAGTTCATGGGGTTGCAAAGAGTTGAACACGAGTGAGCAACTGAACAGCGACAACAACATGTAACCGCATACCTCAATACTTAAAACAGTAATAAATATTCATTATCTTACAATTTCTGTGGTTGGTTATGGAATTCAGGAAGTTCATCTGCAAAGTTTGGCTCAGAGTCTTTAACAAGGTACAATCAAGATATGATATCACTTATATGTGGAATCTAAAAAAGCCAAATTTATAGAAACAGAAATAATTTCCAGAGGCAGGATATGGGTGGTAGGAATGGAGAGATGCCTAGTCAAAGGATATAAACTTTCAGTTAAAAGATGAGTAAATTCTGAGGATCTAGTATACCATATACTAGATCCAGTGGCTATACAAGCACACCTAATTTTACTGTGCTTTGCAGATACTGGATTTTTTAGAAATTAAAGATTTGGGGCAATTGGGCTTTGAACAAGTCTATCAGCATCATTTTTTCCAACATCATTTGCTCAAGTTGTGTCTCTGTCATATTTTGGTTATTTTCACAATATCTCAGACTTTTCATTGTTATTAAGTTTCTTATGGTGACCTGTTTGGTGATCTCTGAAGTTACTATTGTAATTAGTAATGGATGACACAACCACAACCGTATTAGATGGCAAGCTTAAAATATGTGCCAGTTACACAGATCAACTGTCCCTTCCCTCTACTCCACAGGCCTCCCTGTTCTCTAAGAACAACAATATTGAAACTAGGTAAATTAATAACCCTAAAATTAAGGTTACATTATTCTATTTTCAAAATGTGTGTGCAGGGGAGATGGGGAGCTACTTTGTTTAGTACAACTCCTTCACAACAGCTATTAAGTAGACTTCTAATTCTCCATCTTGAAGACATATCAAATAACAATTATAAATAATCTTGTCTTATCTTTTATTTTCTCTAGATATATCACCCTGTCTTTCTCCTCCCTTTCATGGCCAAATGTTTCCAACATGTTGTTTCTTGTTTTTTTTTCCATGTCTCAACTTCTATCTATCCATACACAACTTGAATCTGGTTTGCCCTCTTATCTCTCTCTCAAAAACTTTTTTTCTGAAGTTTCCAATGGCCACTGTGTAGCTGAAAATTAATAGATAACTCAAAGCTATTTTTTCTCAACTTTTCACAAATATTTGGCCCACTTAGTCACTTCTTCCTTAATAATCTTTTTTCTCCTTAGGAAATACTGTTTTCCATGATTTACTCTTTCATCCCAAGTCTTTTGTTTTCAAGACCACTCACAAGCTCTTTTCCTACAGGGTTAAAGAAGGATACAAGAAATCATCGTGAGAGTTAAAGTCCATATTTTGTATTGCTGGTAGGGCTCATTCTCATATGGTCACTATGTCGCCAAACGTTGTGACCTTTTACCAAATTATTCAGTTCAAAATCAGATGTAAAGAAGCATTAAGAAAGGATTTTGAATGGACCTAGAGGATTGTCATACTGAGTGAAGTAAGTCAGACCAAGAAGCAGAAACATCATATGACATTCCTTATATGCAGATCTAAGAAGATGTGTTACAAACAAACTAATTTATAAAGCAGAAACAGACTCAGAGAATGAACTCATAGTTGTAGATGAGGACAGGTGAAGAGATAGTTAGGGAGTTGGGGATGGACAGGTACACACTGCTATATTTTAAATGGATAACCAGTAAGGACCTAGTATAACACAGCAAATTGTGTTCAATGTTATGTGGCAGCCCGGATGGGAGAGGATATAGGAGGAGAATGGATACATGTATATGTATGATTTGAGTCCCTTTGTTTTCTACCTGAAACTGTCACAGCATTACCGGCTATACTACAATACAAAATTAAAAGTTTAATTTAAAAAAGAGCACTTTTGACTTTCAAATATCCTACATCCAACCATATACAATCGACTCTCAAACAATATGGGAGAGAATGACCATTGCCTCCTCTCTGCCATCAGTCAAAAATCCTTGTATACCTTAAAGTCTTACTTCCGTGTCTGCTGCAGCATTTGCATCCATGGATTCAACCAATCAAGTACATGGTTAAGAACACAATGAAGAGCACAGGTTGCAACTCTGCTAGAGAGGAAATTGCTACAAATGTGAAGTGGGTGCAGAGGGACTTTTTGTGTGACATCATGCCTGTACTAAAACTGGCTCATGTTGATATCTCCCGCAATGTGATTGTGATGTCTGCTCTCTCTGTGCTTTTTATTCTTAACCCATCTCCTCATTCTGTGCTCCTAAGTGTGCATTATGGTGACAATCTTGAGAATCCTTTCAGCCACTGGCAGAAGCAAAGCTTTCTCCATTTGCTTTTCTCATATCCTGGTTGTTTCTCTCTTTATGGCTTTCCTTGTTCACCTACCTCCTACCAAAGGCTGCACACACTCCAGAAACAGACACAGCAACTGCACTCATGCACACAGCTGTCACACCTGCTCTGAATCCAGTTATCTACACCCTGAGGAACAAGGAAGTGAAGGAAGAATTTCAAAGCCTAACAATGAGGAATACTGTTAGACAAGTGGCATAAAGTACTTACAGGATCACAACCAAGAAACACATGGACCTCTTCTATGTTTTTATATATGTTCAAGCAAAATAAAAGTATGGGACTTCCCTATTGACTCTGTGGTGAAGAGTTTGCTTGCCAACAAAAGAGATACTGGTTCCATCCCTGTTTCAGGAAGATCCCACTTTCTGCAGAGCAACTAAGCCTGACACCACAACTATGGTTATGGAGCCACAACTACTGAGCCCACACGCCACAAATTCTGAAGCCCACATGCCCTGGAGCCCATGGTCTGCCACAAGAGAGGTCACTGCAATGAGAAACCCATGCATAACTGGAGATTAAGCCCCGCTTGCCACAACTACAGAATTGCCCAGGCAGCAACAAGGACTCAGCACAGCCAAATTAAATAAATAAAAAATTAAAAAGAGAAATGTGTAGTAGGATCATTAAAGTATATATCCTGTGTTCAATCAACAATATTCAATCAACAAAATTACTGAGTATCTCCTGGGAACTACTCGATTTTTCCTGACTACCATGGTAACAGGATTAAGGTTAGTGTGTTTCACATTTTTTGATGAAAGAAAATATTTCTCCAGTGGAAAATGCTAAAAAATAAAAATGAAAAAAAATTAATATATTTTAGTGCTAAATATAGGAAGCTATCATTCAAGAGCTTAAGTGGAGTACCCTCCCATACTTACTCACCTCTGATACACCCTAATAATGAGGTATTAAATAATCATCCAAGAGATGGTGAAGGACAGGGAAGCATGGCATGCTGCAGTCCATGGGGTCACAAAGAGTCGGACAGGACTGAGCAACTGAACACAACAATAAATAATGACAAGTGTTGTACCCTGTAACTCAACTCTAAGTATTTAACTTGTAAATCCAGTGAAGGATTCTGATTTTTTTCTACAAAACTAGCTTGTTTCTATGGCATTATCCACTCATCTTTTTGTTTTTCATACAAATGAAGATTTAGAGAAACATATATTACATGTCACCTAGGGCAATGATGAAAGAATGATTCAGTTCAGTTCAGTCACTCAATCGTGTCTGACTCTTTGCCACCCCATGAATCACAGCACGCCAGGCCTCCCTGTTCATCACCAACTCCCGGAGTTTACTCAAACTCATGTCCATCGAGTCAGTGATGCCATCCAGCCATCTCATCCTCTGTCGTCCCCTTCTCCTCCTGCCCCAAATCCCTCCCAGCACCAGGGTCTTTTCCAATGAGTCAACTCTTTGCATAAGGTGGCCAAAGTATTGGAGTTTCAGCTTTAGCATCAGTCCTTCCAATGAACACCCAGGACTGATCTCCTTTAGAATGGACTGGTTGGATCTACTTGCAGTCCAAGGGACTCTCAAGAGTCTTGTCCAACACCACAGTTCAAAAGCATCAATTCTTTGGCGTTCAGCTTTCTTCACAGTCCAACTCTCACATCCATACATGACTACTGGAAAAACCATAGCCTTGACTAGATGGACCTTTGTTGGCAAAGTAATGTCTCTGCTTTTTAATATGCTATCTAGGTTGGTCCTTCCAAGAAGTAAGTGTCTTTTAATTTCATGGCTGCAACCACCATCTGCAGTGATTTTGGACCCCCCAAAAATAAAGTCTGACACTGTTTCCACTGTTTCCCTGTCTATTCCCCATGAAGTGATGATACCGTTATTCAAATTTTTTCATCACTATCTAGTTTTTAAATTATGGTTTTATTTGTCCCCAATTTTCCTGCTTTCCTCTGTATTGAATGTACAGTATACTGTTTGATCAAATTCCTATTCTATTCCCATAAATAATCAGGTCCTAATTTCAGGACACTGATGGTCTGAATCTAGAATGTATATCAGTACATTCTAGACTGAATAGGAATATACCTAGAAAGGAATATACCTAGACATTTTAAACACAGAGATTAAATATCACTGCCCAAGTAGAGGCTGAGGAATTATATTGGTATTCTGTGCCTGAAAAACATGAATGTATGGTCTCTCCTGGTCAGAAGTGAGAATGATTATACATGGGACACTGTGATAACCATAGATAAGAGGACATTCACTACAGGAGACTGACCAAAGCGTCACAGGCACGACCTGTTCAATAGCAGAAACTCTCCCTGCCAAAGCTGACCCTTAGTTGTCTCTGCGCACATAACAAATGCTTCAATGTGTGTGGGTGCATGTGGGCCCGCACGTGCACTCACACACACAAACACAGACCAATTCAACAGCTGCCCGTCATCACACAGCATCTGATCTCTTCTATTGTTTTGACTGCATATTAAAACACCTTAGTGTTCAAGATACATAGGTAACAACAATTTCTTAAAAATTTTTATCCAGAATGATAAATACTTCCCAATATTACATTAAAAAAAAAAAACACACTCAGCAAAACCACTTAGAGAAGAATTTGCTGTTACTATTTATTATCTAACTATGCAAAACCCCATGTTTATGCCTGAAGTAGTTTCTGGATATTCCGAATCACCAATTCTGCTGGATTCCAGAAGAAGGCTGAATTCCCAGAAAAGCAGATGAAAGAAATCTCTTTCCCAAACTTGTGTGCCATTTTAATGCTTGAGCTTCAAAGCAGCTCCTCCCATAGTTCACACTTTAAAAGACTAATTTTCACACACATCACAAGAGACATATCAGTACTGAAGGTTGGTTTGGAAGAATGTTAGAGACTTGAAAACAGCATCTCAAATAATGCTCTATTGTATAATATATAGAAGGAAAAGATGTGTTCAGAACTTTAGTTTAAGTAACAGAAAATTGTGAATACCAATGAGATGCTCTCAGTATACGCCTGCTTCTTGGAGACGTGCCCAGCAGCATTCCCTTGTGCTAAGACTATGTGACGTCACTTTCAAGGTTCAAACTTATTTTAAATACCAGAAATATTCACGAATTACAATCTCGACAGACCCTCAAAATGATAAAACCTGATATCACATTTATCACTGTATTCTTTTTTTTTTTTTTAATTTTATTTTATTTTTAAACTTTACATAACTGTATTAGATTTGCCAAATATCAAAATGAATCCGCCACAGGTATACATGTATTCTTTTAAGGTATAAAAGCATTTTTTAAATCATGTGATAAAATATTCATTGCAAGTATTTATTTGTTTTAAACATCTGACATGCATAGAGTGGAGATTGCTTTGATTGTTTATCCATTTCACAATAGGCCAAAGGTGAAGGAAAGAGGGTCTTTAAATTCTAAAGAAGACAGCAAATGTGTCAATAATAGTTGGGTTACTAAAAAGTTAGGAGGACTTGCCTGGTGGCTCAGATCTGCCTGAAGAAACCTGCCTGAAGTGCACGAGACCCAGGTTCAATCCCTCAGATTGGAGAATTCTTGGACAGAAGATAGAGCCTGTCTGTATTCTTGCTTGGAGAATTCCATGGACAGAGAAGCCTGGCAAACTACAGTTCATGGGATCACAGAGTCAGACACAACTAAGCAACTAGCACGCACACACACACACTCAAACACACACACACACACACGATTTAGAACTTCCCCCAGCTACCTCCATGTACCTACCTGTAAGTATGACAGAGAGAGGAGGATGCAAGGCCAGGAGAAACATTGCATTGGCATCCCTGATAGCTCAGTTGGTGAAGAATCCACCTGCAATGCAGTAGACCCTGGTTCAATTCCTGGGTTAGGAAGATCCCTTGGAGAAGGGAGAGGCTATACACTCCAGTACTCTGGCATGGAGAATTCCATGGACTGTATAGTCCATGGGTTTACAAACAGTCGGCCACGACGGAGTAACTTTCACTTTCACAGTTTTCACTACAAAACTGGGGCTCCGAAGTAGATTTTCCTTCTATATATCACACAATATGGGAAAGGAGGGCTATAAGCATATCAAATTATAATGAGGGTGTTGAGGGTACTTCAAAGAGAATTACTGCAAAATTTTGAATGTCTGTTAAATACTATCCATTGGTCTACAGAGTCTACTTTGTGCTGGTTCTATTGATATCAAAAAAGACATGAACAGTCACTGTGCATCTGAGAAACTTAAAGAAAATTAATATGGAAAATAGCCATACAATTCAATAACTGAAGTGCAAGGTGTAAATCCATTAGAAATACTGGGATTTACCCATTGAAATTTAAGTGATGTAACTAACAGCAATAGATTGTCTCTGGTGCGGGGAGCGAGCTCCGCCCGTGGCAAAGGTCATGAGGAAGGAGGCTTGGCATACTCAAAGGTGGGATCAAACCTCAGGAGTCCCCCTGGAAATTCTCAAGCATCTACCCCCAAAACCAGAGTCTGCTTACTTTCTGCTTTGTGCTTTCACCTACACCTCTGACTTTACGGGGGGCTGTCCCCCACTACCTCTCTCTGAAAAAAGAGTTAGCTTACAGCTCCAGTTAATAATTCCTGGGTGTGACAGTGTTTCAACCTACAAACTCCTTTGGAAGTCCTCTAGCCTGCCTGAATAGGTTTTTCCGGCCACATGTGATTGTTCAGAGCCTCCCAACTGTGAGAGGCATGAGATGTTCTAAACTGTCTGAATACAGATTCCTTTGAGCAGTTAAAAGATTGATTAGAAATTGTATTGGTGAAGGGTTTTTCACTTGTTGGGCCAATGTTTGCTGCTAAGTTTCCATATCCCTTACCTGCTGTGTCCCTGGCAGTGTATTGATTAATATAATTGGTGTAAGTAGTAGCTTTAATGTTTGTAATCTTGGACCCTTGAGTTAATTCTTTTACTTGTTATAGCCCACCACACCTTTGCCCTATAGGAATGCAACTTTATCTAATGTTTTTGGAGGGTGGCTCCTGACCAATCACCTTTAGAGAAAAATAAGTTTTCTGAAGAAAGGGTCTTAAAATGTTAACAGGCCTCTGGGCCAGAAGATGATGCAAATCACCTAAGCTTTTGCATATGATAAGTTTGCAGGAAGAAAGCCTGGCTTACTGCATGACTCTACCCCTTTCCCCATTATCCTCTATGCATAACTTAAGGTATAAAAACTACTTTGGAAAATCAAGTGCGGGCCTTGTTCACTGAAACTTGGTGTCCCCATGTCATTCTTTCTTTCACCTTCTGGCTGAATTATTCAGCCTCTTTTCTCCACTGAATTTCCTCACTGAGCTATCCTTATTTCAGCCTCTTTTCTCCACTGAATTTCCTCACTGAGCTATCCTTATTCTATTACTCTTTATATCCTTAATTAAAGTTTAATTAAGCAGTTGTTTCCTGATCCTCGCTGATGCCGTCCCTGCTTCGAATTCCCTGGATCCACCAGGGCTGGACCCCAGCACTCTGGGAAATGTATTCAAGTAATGAAAACCAAATTTACATTGAATGTTTGTCATTGTTTTTTAACAAATTCCTCTTGAGACAAATTAAACTGTGCAGTGGATGCAATCCCTATGGTCTCTAGTCAGAGTAGAAATGCAGCCTGTTTTATAACCATGTTATAATTGGGAATTGTCAGAAGTCTAGAAGACTGACAAGGAAACGGAAGTTTTTCTTGTGGTTCTTGGTATGTTCTCCCACTCAAATTTCTTGTACAATTACATTGAGGATATAGAAAGGACATTCTGGTGGTTTTGATTTCCATGGATTTTAGTTACCAAGTTATGATTTTATCATATTAAAATAAAATGACTAAAATATGTAAGAAAATGAATAGGTAGATGCCTAGAAATATTCACCCTTTCAAACACTTAAGTGTAAATTTAAGGGAAAATTATAGAATTCAGAAGACCAGAACATAGTACCTTTACAATTTACTCTCTACACTTATCTTTTATGTGACTCCTTTACACTCAATGGTAAAGAATTTCCCTGCAATGCCGAAGACCTGGATACAATCTCTGAATAAGGAAGATACCCTAAGAACAGAATGGCAACCCACTCCAGTATTCTTGCCTGGAGATTTTCATGAACAGAGAAATTTGGTGGTCTACAGTCGATGGGGTCACAAAGAGTCCAAAACAACTGAAGTGGCTAACACGTTTATAATTAGAAAGCTTTCATATATATCACACACCTAACAGTCTGTGTACATGATTAGAATAACAACAAGGTAAAAAGAAAACATGAGAGGATGTAATTCAAAGCCGCTGTTTTCTCTAAACTTCTATGAAATTCCAGAACTCAGAATCGGGAATAAATACTGGATCAATTATGCTGGGTGCATGCATACATGCTAAGTCGCTTCAGTATGTCTGACACTGCAATCGTATGGACTGTAGCCCACTAGGGTCCTCTGTCCATGGATTTCTCCAGCCCAAAATACTAGAGTGACTGCCATCTCCTCCTCCAGGGGTTTTTCTTAATCATTTCAAAACTTTTAGCAAAGGAATACAAGTGTCTAGGTCTCATATCAGACCACTGACCCTAGAAAGTTACACAGAGACCCATGCTAGGTGACTAGATGCCTTTAGGTGTTACTTCTGTCCCCTCTGCTCTCTCCACAGATGTCTAGCTCTGAGCCCATAATGAGTGGAAATCAGTCCCTCTGCACCCACTTCACATTTGTAGCATTTTCCTCTCTAGCAGAGTTACAACCTGTGCTCTTCATTGTGTTCTTAACCATATACTTGTTTACCATGGGAGGAAACCTTCTCATCATTGGCTTGATCTGGGGCACCCCTTCCTTGCACACTCCCATGTATTTCTTCCTGGTTAACCTCTCCTTTCTGGAGATGTGCTATATCACTAGTGTGGTGCCTCAGATGCTGGTGCACTTGCTTGTGGAGACCAAGATCATAAGCGTGGCACGCTGTGCAGCTCAGATGTATGTATTTAGCATCTTGGGACTGACAGAATGCTGCCTGCTAGCAGCCATGGCTTATGACCGCTTTGTAGCTATTTGCCATCCTCTGCATTACTCTCTCCTGATGGGCCCTGGTGTGTGTTTGAAATTGGCTGCAGTATCTTGGACCACTGGGGTCATGGTAGAATCAGCCCAGACCACATGGATCTTCACTCTGCCCTTCTGTGGAACAGGAAGGATCCAGCACTTTTTTTGTGACATCATGCCGGTAGTGGAACTAGCTTGTGTTGATACCTCCCACAATGAGACTACATTGTTTGCTATCTCCGTGCTCTTTATCATGACCCCCTGTCTCCTCATTCTGTGCTCCTATGTGTGCATTCTGGTGACCATCCTGAGAATCCCTTCAGCCACTGGCAGAAGCAAAGCTTTCTCCACTTGCTCATCTCATATCCTGGTTGTTTCTCTCTTCTATGGTACTGCCTTGTTCACTTACCTCCAACCGAAGGCTGCACACACTCCAGAAACAGACAAGGCAACTGCACTCATGTACACAGTGGTCACACCTGCTCTGAATCCAGTTATCTACACCTTGAGAAACAAAGAAGTGAAGGAAGCCTTTCAAAGACTAACACTATGGAGCACTCACAGACAAATGACCTAAACCTGTTTATTACCAAACTATTTAGAAACACATGTATCTGCCAGAAGTATTCCAGGATATTTTCCTCCTCCAAATTTCTGGATTCCAGAATAAGCGTGATATCCTGGAAGAGAGAAGAAAGAAATCTCTTTACTAAACTTGTGTGACATTTTATTCCGGAGCTTCACAGCAGCTCCTCTGTATGTGAAAGTTTAAAGAGTCTTTTCTTCATATATCGTGAGAGAAATATCAGTACTGACTCTTGGTTTAGTAGAATGAGGAGAGGCTCCAAAACAGAAACATCAAAAATGCCTTTTGTATAATGTATGGAAAGAAAAAGGTGTGAACAGATCTTGAGTTTAAGTAATAGAAAGTTGTGGACACCAATGAGATACTTTCCATTGCATGACTGCTTCTAGGGGACATGCCCCACACAGCTCTCCCATGTTAAGACTACTTGATGTCTCTTCCAAGGCCCAACCTGTTTTTGGTTAAGTACCAGAAATCTTCAGTAGTTAGTACCTCCACATACCTCCAAAATGATAAAATCCTGATATCACCTTTATTTCTCTATGCTTTTCAGATATTAAAGCATTTTTAAAGCATTAAATTTAATATTACATTTGCTGCATATTGTTTTAAATATGTGACATGAGTGCAGTGGAGCTTTGTTTACTCATTAAGCCATTTCACAAGTGGCCAAAGCTGAAGTAAAGAGGCACTTTAAATTCTAAATAAGACAGCAAATGAGTCAAAAATAATTGCACTTATTAAAAACATAGAAAATCACCCCAGGCACCTCCATGTATCCACCCTTATGTGTGGCAGACTGAGGAGGGTGAAGCAAGTTGGAAATGTTGCACTTACAAAACTGTGGGTTCTCAAGGAGATTTTCTTTCTATCTCTCAGAGTAGATAGGAATGGAGAGCTGCAAGCATATGAAATCATATTCAGGGCAGGAGGGTGTTAAGAGTGCCTCAAAGAGAATTACTGTAGAAACTGGAAGGTCTATTAAAAGGAGGAACTGGATAAAAGTCTCCACTCCGAAGCTTGCTAAGATGTAGCACCTGGGGCAGCTGAACTACTTCCATCTGAGACAAGCTTCAGATGACTAAATGTTAAAGACAGACTTTGGTTGTATCCCCTGGAGCTTGGGTGGTGGGTTGTGGATATAGGAACATAAATGTGAGGGCTGCTTCACATACAATTACTGCTATCCTTTGTATTGAGGTTCACTGTAGGAATCTGTAAAGAGCAGAGTTAGAAACGAATAAAGAATACTTGACAAAATAATCAACTTAGGTATAAATTTACAAAATATGCTAATATCTATATAAGGAAAACTACAAAGTTTTGATGGAAGATATTGCAGAACCAGAAAAATGGAAACCTAATAGCCTTGTACATTAACAATTGAACCACGTTGTGTATTACATCCTATAACTGCCTGGGCCTCAACCCGTAAGGAAATTTGCCCTTTTCCTCTCTCTCATTCCTAACTTACCAATTCACCAGACCACACAGGGTCTAGAAGCTGTTATGTATTGGCTGAGTTCTGAATTTAAAATATGATAAACTTTTTCAAATTCAAATTCACTATATTTCAATAATTTAAAAAATCTGCAAGTTATAGTAACTGACAGAGCTAGTTCAGGGAAACAAAAGGGAGAATCAAAAGAGCAAAACTAAATAGTTATTAGAAAAAGTAAAGCCATTTCATAGTTGTGTTCCTAAAGAATTGAGCATTCTGTTACGAATATTTGATTTTTTTATGTGAAAGCCAGTGACACACATAGCATTGTTATGTTATATGTTATATCCAGGGTATACGTTATACCCTGGCTTATGTAGAAATTTGAATGGAATCATTTATCATCTCATTATTTTCCAAGTATGAAAGTTTAGCAAAAATATGGAGCACCTCATTAATGGCAAACTGGTAATCTCCTTTATAATTAATATATTGATTTATAAATTCATAAAATATGTACACAGAACTTATTCACTTTATGTTCAGAGATCTTCTTTCACTACTACTTTGAAAGTTTCCAGTTATATTCATAAAAAAGCTTCTAATGCATACTAAAAATACTGAAGTCAAATTTTACTTCTTAGGAGATGTTTGCATTCTGAGAGCACACATAAGGAAACATCAGTATTGGAAGAAGCTGCCATTTCAAAGCAATGGAAAAACAACAGAGGAATATTAGACATATTTGAAGTGTGTCTTTTTGGTAAAAGTTTATTAGCAAAAAATCTCCTGTAAAGCTTTTGAAGACAGTTATTTTTAAGCCTATTCTGTCCTGAAAAAATCATATTTAGCCATCTCCAGTAAATGATCAATAAGAACACAAAGAACAACTTCTGAAGCTGGCTGATAACATGTAGTCTCTAATATTATATATGGTCCAATGGCATTTAAAATATGCCTTTGTTTCGTCTTAATGTCAATGCATTAACCACTGACACCCCCACAGAACCAATTTGAAATTTGAAATCAAGTTTCTAGTCGATATCTTGCTCAGAAATTCAAGGTATCTCAACTGGATGTTCCCAAAGCAAACTTATAAGTGAACCTACCCTGAAAAATATGTCAAAAGTTTCCATTCTATATCTTAGTACAAACTACTACACCATCCATTCTGTATGGAAGACAGGAGTCTTAGGATTGTCCTTGTAACACAGCTTTCTTTGTCACTATATTCAATCTGTCACAAAATAATGGCAATTACACACAGGAAACATATGAAAATCCTTCACTTCTCATTTTTCCTGGCATAGTCCAAACTGTCATCATTTTGACCTTTAATTGACCTTTCTGGTGGCTCAATGGTAAAGAATCTGCCCGCCAAGATGCGGATTCATTCCCTGGGTCAGGAAGATTCCCTAGAGAAGGGCAAGGCAACCCACTCCAGTATTCTTGCCTGGGAAATCATGGACAGAGAAGCCTGGAAGGCTATAGTCCATGGGATTGCAAAAGAGTCAGACAACATCTTAGGACTGAACAACAACACATCCACTAGGAAGGACTGACCTTATTCAGTATGTTCCAAACTACAGTCATGGTGATAGTTGCAAATTAAAAATTTCAGTAAACCATAACCATGTCTGAGTGCATACAGTAGGCTCATAAGTTTTAGAATAGAGACTAACATGAAGAACATAGCCAACAAAGATTGAGCTCCTTTTTGCTCTCACAGACCTCTCTAGCTCCATGCTCTCTCTGTTCTAATTTCAATAACTTTCTTTCAGTTTCTTGACTATCATCTCACCGTGCAGACAATGCACATGCTGCTTTATCTCCCTAGAATCTCCCTCTCCAATAACTGTGTTGTTCTTATAACTATTCTCTTCATCTAATTAATCCAAGTTCTTCAAGTCTCAAATCAATAACCACTTATTTATGAAATCTTCATCTCCATAACTACATATTTTCTTCCTATTACATATTTTATGACACTGTTTAACTTTCTTTGGGTCCCAAGTTTTCTTTCCATATTTATGGTGCTTCAGTTGTTTATTTTTATTTCTTTTATTATTAACTCATTTGAGATATTCAAATTTATATTCCTTCTCCAAACTGTTTGATATTACCCCTACAGACCTTGTTCTTTTCAGATATTTTTATATAGTTAGACAACTAACCATTTTGAAAATGTGCTATAGATCTTCACCCTGAGCTACCTCTCCTTAAAAGAGAGTAAATAATAATAATTAGATCAAATATACGTTTGGCACCTAATCTATGCCAGGCATTGTCCTGAGTGTTTTACAAAGTATACCTCCCTTATACGTCACAACACTGCAATTGGGGCATTATTATTATTTCTATTATAAAAATGAAAAAATTGAGGCATAGAGAATTTAAGAAACTTGCCAATGGTAACTAACAGCATTTGTAAATGATAAATTCATTATCTTAAATACTATACTACTATATATTTTATCTATTTTTAATTGAAGGATAATTGCTTTACAGAATTTTGTTTTCTGTCAAACCTCAACATGAATAAGCTATAGGTATACATATGTCCCCTCTCTCTTGATATATTTTTTCTTCAAATTACACATTTCTATTCAGTATAACACTTAAACTTAGAGGTGCATGAATGGTGCAGCATTCACTTCCTGCTTGTTGCAGATATGAAGAAAAATTATTCATAGAACATGCTCAAATTTTTTAGTCAATTATTCATAGGACATTCCCCACGTTATCATAAGCCAGATGTAGCAATGGGACCTGCAGGTATACTGGCAGAGTGCATAACCTGTTCTCAGAAAAATCTAAATACTTAGGACCTGTTCCCAAACATGAGCTTTTGGTTGATAAAGGAAACACAGGATTTAGGAGGTTTAAACTTGAAGAATGAACTGGATAGGGTGAAAAAGTTTCTTTAGCATAAAAGGGAGTAAATGAAGAGAAAATCTAGATATGGATTGTTAATTCAGTCGTATAGTATCCCCAAATCAACTGAGTCAATTTATATTTAAAATTTCAAAATTTGATAGGAAATTAAACATGTATAAAATTGTCTGTGTATTTTCGTGACAGTCCACCGACCATGGGCTCAGTTCAGTTTAGTCACTCAGTCATGTCCTACTCTATGCTACCCCTTGGACTGAAGCAAGCCAGGCTTCCATGTGCATTACCAACAACCAAAGCTTGCTCAAACTCATGACTATTGAGTCAGTGATGCCACCCAACCATTTCATCCTCTGTCGTCCCCTTCTCCTCCCACCTTCAATCTTTCCCAGCATCAGGGTCTTTTCAAAGGAGTCAGTTCTTCGCATCAGGTGGCCAAAGTATTGGAGTTTCAGCTTCAGCATCAGTCCTTCCAATGAATATTCAGGACTGGTTTCCTTTAGGACTGACTGGTTGGGTCTCCTTGCAGTCCAGGGGACTCTCACCAGTCTTCTCCAACACCACAGTTCAAAAATATCAATTCTTCAGGGCTCAGCTTTCTTTATAGTTCAACTCTCACATCCATACATGGCTACTGGAAAAACCATAGCTTCGACTAGACGGACCTTTGTTGGCAAACTAATGTCTCTGCTTTGTAATATGCTATCTAGATTGGTCATAACTTTTCTCCCAAGGAGCAAGCATCTTTTAATTTCATGGCTGCAGTCACCATTGGCAGTGATTTTGGAGCTGAAAAAAATAAAGTCTGTCACTGTTTCCATTGTTTCCCCATCAATTTGCCATGAAGTGATGGGACCGGTTGCCATGATCTTAGTTTTCTGAATGTTGAGTTTTAAGCCAGCTTTTTCACTCTCCTCTTTCACTGTCATCAAAAGGCTCTTTAGTTCTTCTTCACTTTCTGCCATAAGGGTGGTGTAGTCTGCATATCTGAGGTTATGGATATTTCTCCCAGCAATCTTGATTCCAGCTTGTGCTTCATCCAGTGCAGAATTTCGTATGATATATTCTGCTTGTAAGTTAAATAAGCAGGGTGACAATATACAGCCTTGACATACTCCTTTCCCAATTTGGAACCAGTCTGTTTTTCCATGTCCAGTTCTAACTGTTGCTTCTTGACCTGCATACAGATTTCTCAGGAGGCAGGTGAGGTGGTCTGGTATTGCCATTTCTTGAACAATTTCTTGTAGTCAATAAAGCAAAAGTAGATGTATTTCTGGAACTCTCTTGCTTTTTCAATGATCCAACAGATGTTAGCAATTTGATCTCTGGTTTGTCTGCCTTTTCTAAATCCAGCTTGAACTTCTGGAAGTTCATGGGTCAGAAGAAAGAAGTCTATTTTAAATACATTTCACTATCCTTTCCTTTCTACATCCTTTATTAATTTTGATGCATATGAGGCATTTTTTGAATTTTATCTCCTTAGCAGTCATTGTCTCTTTGCCTTCTCTTTCATTGGAAAAGCACACCTTCCTGATTCTCAGACTACATGTTAGCACTATAGAATATGGGAGGCTTGTTATCAAGGCTTCAGAAGATATTGACTCAAAATCTGATACACGATCTTGAAAGGTTCAATCAAACTAACTCTTGAGTTTTTATTTAAGCAAACAAGAAGGTGATATCTCTTTTCATTAGACTTGAACTTGGGAATATAGAACTCTGGAGTACTCAAGGACTATAGCACAAGAAAAGAGAGTATTGTGAGTATGATGTCAATGAGAGGAAAACACTGCCTAGAGATGCATATTCTTGAGTCATGATGACTTATAGGCCAGTGAATCTAGCTTTAATAATACATATAATTTTCTACTGTAGACAATAATGCCCTCCCCTTCTTTTACTATTTGCTACATCATTCTGAGATGAGGTATTCCTTACCAGTAACTGAAAAATTCAATAGCTCAAAAGCCATTGAAACTGAAGTTCTAGAGACATCTCTTATTGTTGTTTAGTCACCAAGTCATGTCCAACTCTTTGTGACCCCATGGACTGCAGCCCACCAGGCTTCCCTGTCCCTCACCATCTCCTGGAGTTTACCTAAGTTCATGTTCATTTAATCAGTGATGTCATCCAACCATCTCATCCTCTGTCTCCCTCTTCTCCTTCTGCCTTCAATCTTTCCCAGCATCAGCATCTTTTCCAATGAGTCAGCTGTTCGCATAGATGGCCAAATTATTAGAGCTTCAGCTTCAGCATCAGTCCTTCCAAAGAGTATTCAGGGTTGATTTCCTTTAAGATTGGTTTGATCTCCTTGCTTTTCAAGTTGCTCTCAAGAGTCTTCTCAGGCACCATAGTTGGAAAGTGTCAATTCTTTGGCGCTCTGCCTTCTTTATTGTCCAGCTCTCACATTAGTAAATGACTACTGGAAAGACGATAGATTTGACTATATGGACCTTTGTCAGCAAAGTGACATCTTTATTTTTTAACACACAGTCTAGGTTTGTTATAGCTTTACTGTCAATAAGTAATTGTCTTCTAACTTCATGGCTACAGTCACCATCCGCAGGTATTTTAGAGACATGGATATGGCAGTTTTTTAACTCTATCTTTTTACTCCCCTAAGAAAGATTATTTCCATGCATTCTTTTTTCTAGCTTTACATATCTTTAATGGTTTTCCCTACAAATTTCATAAGTTAAAATCGATTTTAATAATTCCATTATTTAATCAAATATAACATGCATATATTCTTTAAGAGTAATTCAAGAATAATGTAGATTTATTCAATAAATATCACTCACATAGTATAGCTAAACAATTCAGAGGCCTCCATTTTGCAAGATTCCTGAGATGTATAATTTTATGAGGTTTTTCCATTTACCTCAGAAGGAAAAAGTTGAACAAATTATATAATGAAAAAGTAATCTTTGTGACCAGATAACTTGACTCAAGAGAAACTTCCTAAACATACAGATCAAAGTATATAATCAGTTTCTAGGCCCTTTCCTAGACAGAGATACTTGTGCTATCTTTTGGAGTTAATTTTTGAATTTTTAAAAATAATGATTAGGTAAGACTCAAAAAATAATATTTTCTCAGTTTCTATATACAGTTGCCACTAGGGAAATGCAGATGCCAAGTGTTTATTAATAATTATTGATTAAGCTAGCAACATTGACCAATCTGGTAACAAGGATAAAAACCTAGAATATAAGATTTTGTATACTTCAAAATTTTTACCAAATTATGTGTTTTCAATATAAACAATACAATCAGTTCAAGCTACTAATTGCCAAAAATGTCTTGCAAGGAAGGAAATATACCTATACTCACATCCTACCAGTTAGTTAAATTAAGAGGCAGTTTATTTCACTGTATAGATTTAGGAAGACTATGTATTTGACCATGAAAAGGTCCCTAGCAGTGCCATCTAGTGTACAGAATCTACGATGCTTGTACCTGAATGTAGACATTGACATTGACATTGAAGTCGCTCAGTCGTGTCCGACTCTTTGCGACCCCATGGACTGTAGCTTACGAGGCTCCTCCGTCCATGGAATTTTCCAGGCAAGAGTACTGGAGTGGGTTGCCATTTCCTTCTCCAGGAGATCTTCCCGATCCAGGGATCAAACTTAGGTCTCCCGCATTGTAGGCAGATGCTTTACCGTCTGAGCCACCAGGGAAGTCCACCTGAATGTAGGTAAAGTCCAAAAACTTTTACTTATAAAAAAAAAATCTGACTCTCTGTGACATTTTAGTTCTCAAGATAATGTGATATATACAATTTTACTAAAATTATTATATTTAATAAAATTATTGTTAAAAATTTACCCAATAAAATAGAATCATTCTCTCCTTTGCTTCTTCAGTCTATTTTATGCATATGTCCAAGGAAGAATGACATACTAATAATTTTATGTTACCTAACTCTGTTATTCTCAATAGCATTCATAACTCCCTGGAATCGTTCTCCAAAATAATTTATACACTGCTAGAGAGGAGAGATGGCTACTGTCATAGCCATTAATGATTTACAAAATATTCAATTTGAAATGAGGTCACTCTATTTTTCAAGGAGCAAACACTGAATAAATAATTTTAAATAAATAAGTATTCTGTTCAATTCTAAATGTTATTACCTATGAAAGACCCATGTGAAATAATAGAGCAAGAACATAAAGGTGGACAGGATTACTATGTTTGGTCATGATAGACAAGGATTAACTGACATCACCAGGGAAACTGAATATTTTACAAGAAAACTGGAGTCATTATCATTACACGTGTAAAAGAACGAGAGGTTTGATTTATTCTCAAAGATGAAAACGGTAGCATTTTAAATGATAGGAGGAACTGACAGGAAAGCATCTTTCTGCTTAGTATGAGAAAACTGTTTTAAGAAGCAGAGCCTTTTAAAAATGAAATAGACTGCCTTCAAAAATATGAAATTTTCAATTGATGAAACTATTCAAGTATGTAATTGGTTATTCATTTCCCCACCCTCTATTTTTAGGTAGAATATGATTTCTAATATATGAGGGTATTATTTATATACATGAATTCTATAAGATCAATAACTATAATTAAATATGTCATTAATCATTAATAATAATAAATTTCTGTCCCACAATCATCGGATAGCCTATCATTAAAACTTAAATTAACTAAAAATGATAACAAGAATATCTTTCTACTTTAGGGAAAATCTTTAAAATTTAAAATATTACCTCTTTTACTTAAAATGATAAATCCCCCACCTCTAATTGATATAAGGTCCTGGGAAATGTAAAAGAAAAACATTTGATTTATAGCTTAACTTTTGTATTTAGTGTCTGGAATTAGCCTCAATCAGAAGGTATAAAGTGTTTTATTTTTTATTAACAGCTAATATAGTGCCCAAATCACTGCAGATGGTGACTGCAGCCATGAAATGAAAAGACGCTTACTCCTTGGAAGGAAAGTTATGACCAACCTAGATAGCATATTCAAAAGCAGAGACATTACTTTGCCAACAAAGGTGCATCTAGTCAAGGCTATGGTTTTTCCAATGGTCATGTATGGATGTGAGAATTGGACTGTGATGAAAGCTGAGCACTGAAGAATTGATGCTCTTGAACTGTGGTGTTGGAAAAGACTCTTGAGAGTCCCTTGGAGTGCAAGGAGATCCAACCAGTCCATTCTGAAGGAGATCACTCCTGGGTCTTCATTGGAAGGACTGATGTTGAAGCTGAAACTCCAATACTTTGGCCACCTCATGCGAAGAGTTGACTCATTGGAAAAGACTCTGATGCTGGGAGAGATTGGGGGCAAGAGGAGAAGGGGACGACAGAGGATGAGATGGCTGGGTGACATCACTGACTCAATGGACATGGGTTTGGGTGCACTTCAGGAGTTGGTGTTGGACAGGGAGGCCTGGCATGCTGCAATTCATGGGGTCACAAGAGTCGGACACGACTGAGCGACTGAACTGAACTGAACTGAACTGAATATAGTGCCTTGCTTTCCTTTCCAATTTTCTGAAAAATATAAGTAGTAAGACCCTTTGCATTGTTTTATGTAGATTATAGACAGACATTTATACCATTTCACCCTCTCCTTTCATATTTACCAATTTTAATCATCACAGTCAGTGAACCCCTCACCATAATCACCTTCCCAGAGTTATTCTGAACTCTGGGATAGGATGAAAATTCCTTTAAGATGGCTGAGAATAACAGATGTTTATGAGAAAATTTGGGCAAGGATTATTTTGGTAGCCATTCCTCAGATCCTGTACATACCTGTTATTACACGTTGCTTGTGATATGATTTTGATATTTAGTTGATATCAAAACCTAAATCATGAATGATGAAATTAATTATTTATTCTCTCGTGTGGCTGTTCTGGTTAAAGGACTAGCTGAGAATATTGCTACAGCATCATACTACAATAGTTTCTAATGTAGCTCAAGGCAGCTACCCAATCTAATCAATCACACAATAATCCTGAGATTTTATATGTATAAATATATATATGCACACACACATATATACACACACACACACATATATATATGTTAATATATGTTTTGTTATAGAATATGTTACAGAAAAATCCAAACAAACTTTTGGCTAATCCTATATATAACCTACTATATGAATATATATATATATATTCTATATATGTGGCCTTGAAGGGCATACAAATGAGTATATTAATTCATTTAAGTAAAGATTGTAATATGTTTATTTGACTAACGGAAATATCTTCATTCATTCTCCAATAATAGCATCCCAAGAGAAATGGTTTAATTGCATTTTACTATTCAAACTGATTTTTTTAATACATATGTAAATATATATTTAAAGTGCCAAGAAATTGGGTAAAATATTATTTTACATGTGTGTTAGAAGTAACAGAAAGAGTGAATAAATGTGTCCATATATTAAATAAAGTCTTAGAAAAACTTTTTTTCCCAATTTATTCTAGATATTTATTCAACCTGATGAATAATATGTTTATTTCCACTAGAGGAAAATAACTGTAAGTAAATTCTAAACTAACTTCCAGACATTAAGAAGTGTAAAATGAATTTAAACATGAAGTTACAAATCACTCTTTCAAATATATATATTTTTTTTCTTTTTTTTTTAACTTTTATTTTATTTTTAAACTTTACATAATTGTATTAGTTTTGCCAAATATCAAAATGAATCTGCAACAGGT
The DNA here is from genome assembly GCF_029407905.1 of Bubalus kerabau. Lineage (NCBI taxonomy): Eukaryota > Metazoa > Chordata > Mammalia > Artiodactyla > Bovidae > Bubalus > Bubalus kerabau. Next base: position 62,759,189 of record NC_073624.1, on the reverse strand, counting down.
ATATATGTGTTCCCCATCCTGAACCCTCCTCCCTCCTCCCTCCCCATTCCATCCCCCTGGGTCTTCCCAGTGCACCAGCCCCAAGCATCCAGTATCGTGCATCGAACCTGGACTGGCAACTCGTTTCATACATGATATTTTACATGTTTCAATGCCATTCTCCCAAATCTTCCCACCCTCTCCCTCTCCCACAGAGTCCATAAGACTGTTCTATACATCAGTGTCTCTTTTGCTGTCTCATACACAGGATTATTGTTACCATCTTTCTAAATTCCATATATATGCATTAGTATACTGTATTGGAGTTTTTCTTTCTGGCTTACTTCACTCTGTATAATAGGCTTATACAGTTTCATCCAACTCATTAAAATTGATTCAAATGTATTCTTTTTAATGGCTGAGTAATACTCCATTGTGTATATGTACCACAGCTTTCTTATCCATTCATCTGCTGATGGACATCTAGGTTGCTTCCATGTTCTGGCTATTATAAACAGTGCTGTGATGAACATTGGGGTACACGTGTCTCTTTCCCTTCTGGTTTCCTCAGTGTGTATGCCCAGCAGTGGGATTGCTGGATCATAAGGCAGTTCTATTTCCAGTTTTTTAAGGAATCTCCACACTGTTCTCCATAGTGGCTGTACTAGTTTGCATTCCCACCAACAGTGTAAGAGGGTTCCCTTTTCTCCACACCCTCTCCAGCATTTATTACTTGTAGACTTTTGGATCGCAGCCATTCTGACTGGTGTGAAATGGTACCTCATAGTGGTTTTGATTTGCATTTCTCTGATAATGAGTGATGTTGAGCATCTTTTCATGTGTTTGTTAGCCATCTGTATGTCTTCTTTGGAGAAATGTCTATTTAGTTCTTTGGCCCATTTTTTGATTGGGTCATTTATTTTTCTGGAGTTGAGCTGTAGGAATTGCTTGTATATTCTCGAGATTAGTTGTTTGTCAGTTGCTTCATTTGCTATTATCTTCTCCCATTCTGAAGGCTGTCTTTTCACCTTGCTAATAGTTTCCTTTGATGTGCAGAAGCTTTTAAGATTAATTAGGTCCCATTTGTTTATTTTTGCTTTTATTTCCAATATTCTGGGAGGTGGGTCATAGAGGATCCTGCTGTGATGTATGTCAGAGAGTGTTTTGCCTATGTTCTCCTCTAGGAGTTTTATAGTTTCTGGTCTTACGTTTAGATCTTTAATCCATTTTGAGTTTATTTTTGTGTATGGTGTTAGAAAGTGTTCTAGTTTCATTCTTTTACAAGTGGTTGACCAGTTTTCCCAGCACCACTTGTTAAAGAGATTGTCTTTAATCCATTGTATATTCTTGCCTCCTTTGTCAAAGATAAGGTGTCCATATGTGCGTGGATTTATCTCTGGGCTTTCTATTTTGTTCCATTGATCTATATTTCTGTCTTTGTGCCAGTACCATACTGTCTTGATAACTGTGGCTTTGTAGTAGAGCCTGAAGTCAGGTAGGTTGATTCCTCCAGTTCCATTCTTCTTTCTTAAGATCGCTTTGGCTATTCGAGGTTTTTTGTATTTCCATACAAATTGTGAAATTATTTGTTCTAGCTCTGTGAAGAATACCGTTGGTAGCTTGATAGGGATTGCATTGAATCTATAAATTGCTTTGGGTAGTATACTCATTTTCACTATATTGATTCTTCCAATCCATGAACATGGTATATTTCTCCATCTGTTAGTGTCCTCTTTGATTTCTTTCACCAGTGTTTTATAGTTTTCTATATATAGATCTTTAGTTTCTTTAGGTAGATATATTGCTAAGTATTTTATTCTTTCTGTTGCAATGGTGAATGGAATTGTTTCCTTAATTTCTCTTTCTGTTTTCTCATTATTAGTGTATAGGAATGCAAGGGATTTCTGTGTGTTGATTTTATATCCTGCAACTTTACTATAGTCATTGATTAGTTCTAGTAATTTTCTGGTGGAGTCTTTAGGGTTTTCTATGTAGAGGATCATGTCATCTGCAAACAGTGAGAGCTTTACTTCTTCTTTCCCAATTTGGATTCCTTTTATTTCTTTTTCTGCTCTGATTGCTGTGGTCAAAACTTCCAAAACTATGTGGAATAGTAATGGTGAAAGTGGGCACCCTTGTCTTGTTCCTGACTTTAGAGGAAATGCTTTCAATTTTTCACCATTGAGGATAATGTTTGCTGTGGGTTTGTCATATATAGCTTTCATTATGTTGAGGTATGTTCCTTCTATTCCTGCTTTCTGGAGAGTTTTGATCATAAATGGATGTTGAATTTTGTCAAAGGCTTTCTCTGCATCTATTGAGATAATCATATGGTTTTTATTTTTCAATTTGTTAATGTGGTGTATTACATTGATTGATTTGTGGATATTGAAGAATCCTTGCATCCCTGGGACAAAGCACACTTGGTCATGGTGTATGATGGGACTAGGACCCAGCAGAAGCACTGGGCATGCCACTCTGGGCCTGACGTTTAAGAAAACAGGCAGTTTCTACTTCTTCCCTCTTGTACCTGAATGCCATGCTGTGAGGAAGCCTAAGCAGCTGCCTGGACAGGCCCGCACAGACGATAACTAGGCTCCTAGCTCATCCAACAGTCTCCACTGAGCTCCCAGCCTCGTGAGGGAGCCCTGTAGGAAGGGAATTTTCCGGGCAGTCAGCTATCCCTGTTGATGCCATGTAGAGCTGAGGGATGATCCTGCCGAGTCTATGAAATTGCAAACTGTGAGCAAGAAATGATTGTTCTTTTAAGCTATATTTTTAAATAAGATGTGGTCAAAAGCAGATATAATTCCTCATTGAAGAAGTCAGAAAATAATAGTGTTTGCATATACTAAAATGATTTTTAACATGTTGACTCTTTGGAAACTACTCCAATAATGTTAACATTCACCCAAGAGATTCTTGTGAGCATGTGTGTGTGTGTGTGTGTGTGTATGATCAGTATGAAAACTTTAGTAAACGCTTGTCTTTGACTCTATTATTTTTAAACATGTATGTAATATACCACTTAAAACTGTTTCTAGCTTATCTTGCCCTATAATCACCTATTTAGAGGTTTCTTAACGTTCTTTCTAATTTTGTTCTTTGACTAACTTTATTTTTTAATAGGGCCCAATGAGACTGATTAAAATGGTGAGTTATTTTACATGGGCTTTATATAAAATAATTCATAGCAGAATACAAAAGTTTCTTTCCACCAGTGGGAATCATTCAGTCACCCTGGTGCATCCTATAGCTAATTATGGTAAAACAGATCAATTTGTTAAAGAAAGTTTGAGAAATTATTTACCCTACACCCCCAACTGTACTTTGAGACCAGTGGAGTCCCATTTTCTTGTTAACTTTCTCAAAGCCATGATTCCAACTCTCTTAGGTACCTCTCTAATTGGCACACTTAACTAGAAAATGCAGTGTTATTTTAGACACCCACTGGGAATAACACTATTTGGAAACCATCCGAGTAGAACTGGATCCAAATATACTACCCAGGGGATGACTTCATCTTTAATTAAAAATATTTGTATAAATACTCTCCAAGGACAAATATGATTAATGGCAACAATAGAAGAGTGCTTCGTGAGTTTTTGATTGGTCTCCAGGGTTTGCTGCATTAAAGACATAAATTTCTTTTAACTTTAACTTCAGAAGGCACATTAGACAATTTAAATTAAAAGGGTAATTTAGAGGAATTCTGTCCTCTTGCACAATTAAGATGATGTCTCAAAACAAAAAGTTAACCAGAAAATGTCCTTATCAGTTACTGAAATCCTTAGGATTATGTGGAATAAAACATACTTATCAAGAAATATTTGTTCTTATCTATTCTAGGTTTGGGTAAGGTATTGTGAAAAAATATGGAATTAGGAATAAAGAGAGCTGGATTCTAGTGGTGAATTGGTACCAGCAAGAAATGTGCACATAGGCTATTCATTCTACATTTTAAATTCTCATTTGAAATTCTTAAGAAGTTTATATGCCACAGATTATTTTAAAGGCTAAATTTAAAAATCCATACAAATGCATGTATTCTCCATTTCCTGGTCCGTTCCCCTGACTGAATCATATGCAACACAAATGACCAGATACATATCATATTTTACAGAAAATAAAACAAACATCTAAAACAGGAGACTTGTCAGCTTCTTTAAATTACTCAGCCTAGGTTTCATAATTCTGCTTGTCATGCACAAGATGTCATAGTTAAATGAGTCTTCAGAAATCGCCATGTATTGCTTCTTCAATTATTTCTTTGTCCAATTGATAATAAAGATTATAATATAAAAAGCATAGCAAAACATATTTTTAAAACTTTAAATACATGATTAAATTGACTATAATGAAAACTGTATTACAGAATATCTATATACTTCTAAAACTAGCAACAGACTAGATGGAAGGATTAACAAAATATGGAAAATGAGAAACGTCAATAAATTTTTGTTACATATATATTAACCAATTTATCATTCAAACATATAGGACAAGAAATTTTCAGAAAAATTATAGTAAAAGATGAAAATAATTTTAAAAAGAAAAAAAAGGAAAGTGACCTAACTGATTTTGAAAATGAAGCTAACAATACCAGAAGTATTAATTCTAATAGGAAATTAAACTTGCAATTTGAGATAATAGAAAGTAATTTTATGTAGAACTAGTAGTAGCAGTAGTAGTATAAAGCTATAAAAAGAAAATGTACTAATATTTAAGATACTATGATTCTTGAAAACTTTCATTCTACAAAAATAAAAATAAATAAATATTGAATTAAAAAATAATAAAGGCAAGAGTAGAGAATTACCATGGTTGTCATTAATGAACCATTTATTCCTCACAAGTATATGCATATTATAAACATGAAATTGTGTATGTATGTATGCATTTCTTTACTGAATTATTAACATATTTATGAACTTATGCTAGAAAGTAAGTACGTAAAGATCAATAGTAACATTACAGAATGACATGGAAGCCAGTCTTCAAACACAGCACAATTTGAGCATCAAGATTGATAGTAAAATGGTACAACCCACTAAATAATATAGTGTGGCTCAAACGGTAAAGAATCTCCCTGCAATGAAGGGGACTCGGGTTTGATCCCTAGGTAGGGAAGACACCCTAGAGAAGGGAATGGCTAACCATTCTAGTGTTCTTGCCTGGAGAATACCATGGAGAGAGGAGATTGACAGGCTACAGTAATGGATCAGAAAGAGTCAAACATGACTGACAAAGCACACTCTGAATCTATAGTGATTTATTTTATTAATCAAATATGTATGTACACATGTATGTATGTATTCCGGCTTCCCTGATAGCTCAGTTGGTAAAGAATCTGCCTGCCATGCAGGAGACTCCGGTTTGATTCCTGGATCAGGAAGATCAGCTGGAGAAGGGAAAGGTTACCCACTCCAGTATTCTTGAGCTTCCCTTGTGGCTCAGCTGATAAAGACTGCCCACAATACGGGAGACCTGGGGTTCTATCCCTGGGTTGGCAAGATCCCCTGGAGAAGGGAAAGGCTACCCACTCCAGTATTCTGGGGTGGAGAATTCCATGGATTGTATAGTCCATGGGGTCACAAAGAGTCAAACAGGACTGAGTGACTTTCACTTTCATTTTCATGTATATATTTCAAATTTAACAACGCTTAACTTTAAAGAGAAGGCTAGCAGAGACTTTTGTGTTAAATGATTAAGGTAAAAATTATCAGGAACATGACCAAATGAATTCATTTGCCACCAACTTGACACAATGAGAAGACAGCATCACTTCTGTGATATTCCTATTTCACACTGAAAGAGACTAAGAATGCATGGCAACAAATGGAGGCAATCTCTGCTTCTAATATGGGACCTTTGGCTATAAAGGATATTACTGGGAAAACTGGTACAAATATATGTGTATATATCATCAAAACACTAATTTTATTTATATATCCTTCAGATATATACCCAGAAGTGGAATTGGTTGATCATATGGTAGTTCTGTTTTTAATTTTTTGAGGAACCATAAGTGTTTTCCAAAGTGGTCTACCAATTTACACCACCACTAACAATGCGCTAGTGTTCCCTTTCTCTATATTCTCACCAACACTTTTTATTTCTTGTCTTTTTGATCATAGCCAGCCTAATGGGGTGAAGTGGTTTTGATTTGCATTTCTCTGATGTCTAGTGATGCTTAAGAAATATTCATATACATGTTTTCTTTGTTCAGTGTCTATTGGGGTCTTCGGCCCATTTTTAAATTAGATTATTTGTGGTTTTGCTACTGAGTTGTTAGGATTTCTTATATATTTTAGATTTTAATTACTTACCAGATATGTGGTTTGGAAATAGGTTACCTCTGATTGTTTCTTTTGCTATGCAGAAACTCTGTAGGTTTTTTTTAATATAAATTTATTTATTTTAATTGGAGGCTAATTACTTCACAATATTGTATTGGTTTTGCCATACATCAACATGAATCCACCACAGGTATACATGTGTTCCCCATCCTGAAGCTCCCTCCCACCTCCCTCCCCATACCATCCCTCTGGGTCATCCCAGTGCACCAGCCCCAAGCATCCTGTATCCTGCATGGAACCTGGACTGGCGATTTGATTCATATATGATATTATACATGTTTTAATGCCATTCTCCCAAATCATCCCACCCTCTCCCTCTCCCTCTCCCTCTCCCTCTCCCACAGAGTTCAAAAGACTGTTCCATACATCTGAGTCTCTTTACAGTCCTGCTTTTATTTCTTTTCTTGCTTGTGCTTTTGGTGTCATATCTACAAGGCATTGCTAAGACCAACATCAAGGAGCTTTTCCCCTACATTTTCTTCTAGGAGTTTTAGAGTTTCAAGTCTTACATTTGAGTCTTTAATCTATTTTAAGTTACTTTTTGTAGGTGGTATAAGGATCCAGTTTTATTCTTTTGCATGTAAATATCCAGTTTTCCCAGCACCATGTATTCCCTATTGATTATTCTTGACTCTCTTGTTAAATATTTTGACTAGATATGCATGGGTTCACTACTAGGTTCTCAATTCTATTCCACTGTCTATGAATCTCCTTTTTTGCTAGTAAATCCTACTGTTCTGAATACTCTAGCTTTTTAGTTTAGTTTGAAATCAGAAAGTGTGATGCCAAATACACTTTTAAAACTCTGATTTTGATTGGGGTTTTATATGAAAATTGTAGGTGACTGAAATTACACTATATTTTTTGTCAATTTGCAAGTACTGATAATTAGATATTTTCATGAGCAGTCCTCAATTTATTTAATAAATTGCTATGAGTCTTTGTCCAAAAGTTTCCCTTGTGGCTCAGCTGGTAAAGAATCTGCCTGCAATGTGGGAGACCTGGGTTTGATCCCTGGGTTGGCAAGATCCCCTGGAAAAGGGAAAGGCTACCTACTCCAGTATTCTGGCCTGGAGAATCCCAAGGACTGTATAGTCCATGGGGTCACAAAAAGTCAGACATGACTGAGCAACTTTCACTTTCACCTATGAGTCTTTGTCCAAAATAATGTGATTCCTCCAGTTTTAATCTTTTTTTTTTTTTTTCCAAAATTGGTCTGCAGAGTCTTTTGTGGTTCCATATCAATTTTAAGATTGTGTTCTTCTATTTTGTAAAAAATGACATTGGAATTTTCAGAGATATTACACTGGGTCTATAAATGGCTTTGTATATTATAACATTTTAATAATATTAATTTCTCCAACCCATGGAAACAGGGTATATTTCCATTATCTGTCTTCTTCAATTTCTTAGTTTTCCAAGAATAGATCTTTCACATAATTGGTTAAACTAAGAGACTATAGAAGCCAAAACATTGTATTAATGGGGGAAAAAACTAAACCAATAATTCAATAAGCAATAATGCAGAAAGCAATAAGGCAATATTTAAATAATCTGATCTACAATATTTAGATGTAATATGTATAACAAATAGCACTAAACAAGAAGGAAAGTGATAAGTTAACTGAGAAAACAAATATATGAAAGTGAAAAACTGGAAAAAAAAAAAAACTAAACATGCACTATGTAAGGATAAGAATGCTGAGTTAGCAATATTAGTATCAGATAAGTTAGATTCCAAAACAAAGTGTTTAACAAGGGACAAACATTATTGGCCCACTTATTAAAGTGATAAATAGGTCGATAACACAGTAAAAATCATCAATTATAAATGTGAATGTCCACACTAACAAAACATCAAATACGTGAAGCAAAAACTGATAAATGCAAATGGGAACATAATGAAAATCAGAATTATATATGGTGAATATAAATAAGCCTCTCTTGATAAAATATAAAACAAATATTTAAAAAAATCAATAAAAACATAGAAGACAAGTGATATTATCAACTATCCTAATCTAATTGACATTTATAGAGAATTACATTTAGCATCCTTTAAACATTTCTTGTAACAGCAATCTTTTAAATTGTACATAAAATATTGGCCAAATAGATAATATCCTGGGCCATATAAAATTATCAATATATTTTAAAATAATTGAATTACTCAGAGCGTGTTCCCCAACCACAACATTTAATTAGGAATCAAACATAATAAAAAATTTAAGGCATCTAGAAAGTCTCCAAATGGCTGGAATAGCATCTAAAACTCCATGGGTCAAAGCAAGAATAAATAAAAAGAAAAAATATTAACTGAATGATTTACATTGAATGCTACTGAAAAAAAATTATCAGAATTACTAAGTTAAAGTAGGCCTGCAGGAAAATGTATAGAAATTAATGTATAGGTAGGATAACAAAAAAGTATGAAATAATTGCTTAAGCTTCTACCTTAAGAAAGTAATAAAATAAGAAAATCCAAGGTGCAAAATAATCTGAGGACAGGAAGAAATAAATAAAGATAAGAAGAGGAAGCAGTAAAGTTTAGAAATTAAAAAAAAAAAGGAAAAAAGAAAAGCAAATCATGATATATAAAAACATTTCCAAGAAAACATCAATAAAATTGATAAACTTTGGCCAACTAATAACTAGAAAATTGGACACATATTAACCAATGTCAGGAATAAGAGGATGTCTATTACTATTAAGGAATTAAAAGATTATTAGGGAATATTATGAACAACTTAGTGTGAAAAATTGTAATAACATAAATGAAAAAATTCCTTAAAGGACAAAAATATACCATTTACTCAAAAATATTTAAAAATCAAAAAATTTCAATAAAATGTGAGCAAACAGAATTTTGCTAAAGGATTTTAATAAGAATGATAGAGTGTGATTTATTTCTGGAATGCAAGGATAGTTCTACACATGAAAATGGATCAACATAACACACCACATTAAACAAATGAAGAGGGCAAAAGGCAATTATCTAAATTGATATCTAAAAAGCATTTAACAAAAATCAATACACTTTCATGGCAAACCATTCAACAAACTATGAATAGAAGGAAAGAAACTTATCATAATAAAGTCCATATATGAAAAACCCACAGCAAACATCATATTTAATGATAAAAGACTGAAACTTTCCCCCTAGGTTAAGAAACAAGGCAAGGATGCCCACTTTTGCCAATAGTTTTCAACACAGTACTACAGTTCTAGAAAGAGCAATTTTGACAAGAAAAAAAAAAAAAGCATCCAAACTGGAAAGAAAATTATATCTGTTTGGAGATAATATGATTTTATATATAGAAAATCTTAACTATTACACACACACACACACACACACTCACACACAAAATAAACTCTTAGAACAAATAAATTCAGCAAAGTAGCAGAATACAAAGTTATGCAAAAATCAGCTGCATTTCCATATATTAATAATGAACAACTAAAAAGAAAATTAAGAAAAGTATTTTAAGAGTAAAAACAGTAACTAAAACAATAAAATATTTAGGAATTAACCAAGGAGCTAAAACTACAAAACATTAACAAAAGATTAAAGACATAAATAAATGGAAACATATAGCATGTACATGGATAGGAAAAATGAAAATTCTTAGGATATCAACACTACCAAAAGCAATCTACAGATTCAATGCATTCAATATCAAAATCCCAATGAAGCTATTTTTCTTTTGCAGGAATGGAAAAACCCTTCCTAAAATTTATACAGAATCTCAATGAATCTCAAATAGTCAAAACTGAAAATACTGAAAAAGGAAGAATAAATTCCTCCTTTTTTCAATACTGAAATAAGAAGAACAAAGCTGAAGGAGTAACACTTCCTGATTTCAAAACTCACTACAAATCTGTAATACTCAAAACAGTGTGGAGTTGGCATAAAGACCAGTTGATTACAAAAGAGAGTTCACAAATAAACTCTCATACATATTGGTCAATGGTTTTTGGCAAGACGCCAAGACTTTTCAATGGAGAAAAGGCAGTCCCTTCAACAAATGTTGAGGGAAAACTGGATATCCACACAAAGAAGAATAAAGTTGACTCATTACCTAACAACAGATACAAAGTTTTAACTCAAAATAGATGCATACCTAAAGGTAAGACTTAAAACAATAAAACTCTCAGGAAATAAAAAGGGCGAAACTTCACAACTTTGAATTTGCCTATTATTTTCTGGTTGTAACACCAATATAATGGGGTATCTATACCTATATATGTATATATATACAAACTGACCCTCACAAAAATGTAAAATTGCTTTGCATCAAAAGATATTATTAATAGAATAAAAATGCCACCTACAGAATGGGAAAATATTTTCAAATCATATATTTGATAAGGTATTAGTACTCATAGTATATAGGAAACTCTTAAACTAAAAAAAAAAATCAGATTCAAAAATAGTCAAAGATACCACCTTATAAACAATTAGGATGGCTACTACCAAATAGGGCTTCCCTGGTGGCTCAGAGGTTAAAGCGTCTGCCTCCAATGTGGGAGACCAGGGTTTGATCCCTGAGTCGGGAAGATCCCCTGGAGAAGGAAATGGTAACCCACTCCAGTATTCTTGCCTGGAGAATCGCATGGACGGAGAAGCCCAGTAGGCTACAGTCCAAAACAAACAACTTTCAAGAAGATGTGGAGAAATTCAAACCTTTATACACTGTTGGTGGGAATGCAAAATGGTGCTGCTGTGGAAAACAGTACAACAGTACCTCAAAAAAATAAAAATAGAACTAACTTATGATCCAGCAATTCCACTTTTAGGTGTATACTCAATAGAACTGCCATTAGGGTCCCAAAGAAAAGTTTGTACACCATGCTCCTAACAGCCTAATTTATAATACCTAGTGTGGAAGCACAGAGAAGGCAATGGCACCCCACTCCAGTACTCCTGCCTGGATAATCCCATGGACAGAGGAGCCTGGTAGGCTGCAGTCCATGGAATCAATGAGGGTCATACACGACTGAATGACTTCACTTTCACTTTTCACTTTCGTGCATTGGAGAAGGAAATGGCAACCCACTCCAGTGTTCTTGCCTGGAGAATCCCAGGGACGGGGGAGCCTGGTGGGCTGCCGTCTTTGGGGTCACACAGAGTCGGACATGACTGAAGTGACGCAGCAGCAGCAGCAGCAGTGTGGAAGCAACACAAGCATCCACTGATGGATGACTGAGTAAGCAAAATATAGTATATACATAGAATGGAATATTATTCAGCTATATAAAGGAAAGAAATTCTGACATCTGCTACAACATACATGAAACTTGAAATATTAAGTAACATAAGTGTTAGTCGTTCAGTCATGTCTGACTCTTTGGACTGTAACCCACCAGGACCCTCTGTCCATGAGAATCTCGGGGCAAGGGTACTGGAGTGGGTTGCCATTTCTTCCTCCAAAGTAATATAAACCAGTAACCAAAAAGACATATCCTCTATGGTTCCATTTATATAAGGTAGTTAGAGGAATCAAAATCATAGAGACAAAAAGTACAATAGATGGTGGTTTCCAGAAGCTGAACGTTTAGAGAATGGGAAGCTATTGCTTTTACAGAGTTTCAGTTTTCCAAGATGAAGAGAATTCTGGAGAGAGATGATGATGATGGTTGCACAACAATATGAATGTACTTGTAATCAGTGAACTGTACAATTCAAATGCTTAAGATAATAAGTTTTACTTTTTAATTTTTTTAAATATTCTTTTAAAAAAAGATTTTTTTTTAATGTGGACCATTTATTTATGTATTTATTTTTGGTTGCACTGGATCTTTGTAGCTGCATGCGAGCTTTTCTCTAGTTGTGGTGAGCAAGGGTTACTCTTCGTGGTGGTGCGCAGGCTTCTCATTATGGTGGTTTTTCTAGTTGCAGAGCACAGGCTCTAGGTACGCAGGGTTCAGTTGTTGCAGTCCATGGGCTCAGTAGTTGCAGATCACAGGCTCTAGTAGTTCTAGAGCACAGGCTAAGTAGTTGGGGCACATGGGCTTAGTTGTTCTGAGGCACGTCTGCTTCCCAGACCAGGGATCCAACAGGTGTCCCCTGCATTGGCAGGTGGATTCTTATCCACTGAATCAGAAGGGAAGTTCATAAGTTTTATTGTATATATTTTACCACATATTTAAAAATCGGACAAGAAAGAGATAACCTAAATCACCCTTTGAAACTGGAGCCTATTATACAGAGAGAAGTAAGCCAGAAAGAAAAACACCAATACAGTATACTAATGCATATATATGGAATTTAGAAAGATGGTAACAATAACCCTGTATACGAGACAGCAAAAGAGACACTGATGTATAGAACAGTCTTTTGGACTCTGTGGGAGAAGGAGAGGGTGGGATGATTTGGGAGAATGGCATTGAAACATGTATAACATTATATATGAAACAAGTCACCAGTCCAAGTTCGACGCATGATACTGGATGCTTGGGGCTGGTGCACTGGGACGACCCAGAGGGATGGTATGGGGAGGGAGGAGGGTACAGGATGGGGAACACGTGCATACTTGAGGCGATTCATGTTGATATATGGCAAAACCAATACAACATTGTAAAGTTAAAAAATAAAGTTAAATTAAATTAAAGATATTAGTTTATAGCTAAAAGCCTCTCCACAAAGTGAAGTCTAGATTGAGATGGATTCAATGGTGGATTCTTTCTAACATTTAAGAGGAGAATAATGCAGATTGTACAAAATAGCTTGCAGAAAAGTTTAAGAAGTAGCATATTCTAATTTATTTTATGAGGTCAGTATTACTCAGATAAAAGTTCCTGATATGGTCATTTGGAAAAAAAAAAAAAAACTATAGATAAACTTTCCTTACAAACAAAAAAGATAATCCTTAAAGATGTATTATTAATAGTATCCCAGACCATCTAAAAAATAATAAGTACATCATGACCAATTGAAACATACTGCAATGCCAGGTTATTTTAATATTTGAAAATCAAAGCTATTCCATATTATCAGACATAAAGAGAAACTATAGGGAAAAAAAAAGAGTCCAAAGGTACTCTTAACATATATGGTCTATTGATTCTTGACAAAGGCAAAAAGCTAATTCAATAGAGAGAAAATAGTTATTTCACCAAATCCTGCCAAGAAAATTGTACATCATTATGCAAGAAAAAGAAGCAACACCTCTTAGTTCATGTCATATACAAAAATTATTATGAGTGCAACTTTAAAAATCTGCAAGAAATATAGCACAAACATTCCTATAACCTCAGTCTAGGCAAATACATCTTAGATAAGATATACAAGAGAGAAAAGACTAGATTCCATCCATATTAAAAAATAGTTGGTCTTCAAAATATACTGTTAAGAAACTGAAAAGGCTAGCAATAGACTGGAAGAAAATATTTGAAAAAGGCTTATCTACTAAAAGATAGTTATCCATAATAATTTTAAAACTTTTACAACTCAATAATTAATAGGCAAATTTTAACAGAAACATTATCAGGCAAGATATATGAGTGTTAAATAGCCAAGTGAAAAGATCCTTAAAGTCAATAGTCATCAGGCTTGTGCTCAATCACTCACTCGTATCCAACACTTTTGCAATGCCATGAACTGTAACTCGCCAGGCTCCTCTGTCCATTGGATTTCCCGGGCAAGAATACTGGAGTGGGTTGCCATTTCCTTCTCCAGGGGATCTTCCCAACCCAGGGATCAAACCCACAGCTCCTACATTAGGAGGCAGATTCTTTACCACTGAGCCACCTGGGAAGCCTCCAATTGTCATCAGGGAAATGTTAATTAAACTATGGTGAAATAATACATATGCACTGGAATGGCTAAAATTACAAATACTGAGAATACAAGAATTTGTATAAGAATTTGAACACTTACACATTGCTGCTGCTGCTAAGTCGCTTCTGTCGTGTCCGACTCTGTGCGACCCCATAGACGGCAGCCTACCAGGCTCCGCCATCCCTGGGATTCTCCAGGCAAGAACACTGGAGTGGGTTGCCATTTCCTTCTCCAATGCATGAAGGTGAAAAGTGAAAGTGAAGTCGCTCAGTCGTGTCCAACTCTGAGCAACCCCATGGACTGCAGCCTACCAGGCTCCTCCATCCATGGGATTTTCCAGGCAAGAGTATTGGAGTGGGGCGCCATTGCCTTCTCCGACACATTGCTAGCAGTAGTGTAAAACGTACAGCCACTTTGAAAACTAGTTTGACAGTTACATTTAAGTTTAGTGGGATTCCCTGATGGCTCAGACAGTAAAGAATCTGCCTGCAGTGCAGGAGACCTAGGTTCAATCTCGGGGTGGGGAAGATTCCCTGGAGAAGGAGATGGCTACCTATTCCAGTATTCTTGTCTGGGAAATCCCATGGACAAAGCCTGGAAGGCTATAGTCTGTGGGGTCGCAAAGAGTCAGAAAAGACTGAGGGACTAACACTTTCACTTTTACACTTATCTAAAGCAGCAATTTCACACAGTTATATCCCTGAGGGAAATGAGAATTCATTCCAATACTTTTATGGAAAGGCAAAAAATACAGAATAGTCAAAAAAATGTTTTTAAAGAAAAAGTTGGAAGACTTATACTGGTTTGAAGATTTAATAAAATGCTATAGCAATATGGAACCATTGTATTGACATAAGAATGTATCAGTAAAGCACAAAAGAGACTGCAAAAGACTGTACATGTATAATTTACTGATTTTTGACTAAGAGAATTCATTGGGGAAAGAGAAGTCTTTTCAACAAATAGTGCAATAACAACTGACCATAAGCAATAAACAATACAATTCTTGATCACACTATATATCATACCCCAAAACTGAATTAAAATGAATCATAGATAAAACTAAAATCATTAAACTTACAGAAAAAAAACAGAGTATCTTTGCAAACTTGAAGTAGGCAAGAATTCCTTATACATACAAAAAAGGAGTAAAAATAACAATATATTAGGATTCTAGAGAAAGTTATTAAGCACATACATAATGATACTACATTATAATTTTAATACATCTGGATTTCAAGTACAGAGAAAGGAATTAATAGTAATCCTTGTTTCATGCTACAGTATCAACTTGGGCGCATATATGAACATTAACCAGGTGGTTTTCTCTTATCTCATACCAGCATCCTCCTAGCCTAAGATAACATTCAGACTCCCTTGTTCATCATTCAGTTGATAACATCTAATATAATTTAAGCATTATGCCATCTTATTTTATTTTAGTTGTTTTTACTTTATTAAAAAGCATCACATAAAGAATTTCAAATAATTTATGTATTCACTCTCCCCTCAGGAAGGTAAAGCTTAATTCCTCCCCCTTAAGTGAGAGCTATACTCAGTGACTGGCTTCCAAAGAGTAGAGTATGGACAAAAATAGTGTAACTCTATAAAGCAGAAACCTGATAAACACTACCTCAGCCAGGTGAATATGACCAGGGATTAAGTAATATTGATAGTCATTCTTGTCCAATCTTTCAGTGGTGTCCGAATCTGCGACCCCATGGACTGCAGCACTCCAGGCTTCCCTGTCCTTCACTATCTTCCAAAGTTTTTTCAAACTCTTGTCCATTGAGTCAATGATGCCATCCAACCATCTCATCCTCTGTCGCCCCCTCCTCCTCCTTCCCTCAATGTTTCCCAGTATCAGGCCCTTTTCCAATCAGTCAGCTCTTCACATCAGGTGGCCAAAGTATTGGAGATTCAGCTTCAGCATCAGTCCTTCTGGTGAATATTCAGGGTTGATGTCCTTAAGGATTAACTGGTTTGATCTTCTTGCTACCCAAGGGACTCTCAAGAGTACCACCGTCTGAAAGTATCAATTCTTGGGCACTCAGACTTCTTTATGGTCCAATTCTCACATCTGTACATGAATACTGGAAAAACCATAGCTTTGACTATACGGACCTTTGTCAGCAAAGTGATGTCGCTGCTTTTTAATTTGCTATCTAGGTTTGTCACAGCTTTTCTTCCAAAGACCAAGCACCTTTTAATTTCATGACTGCAGTCACTATCCACATTGATTTTAGATGAAGCACAAGCTGGAATTAAGATTGCCAGGAGAAATATCAGTAATCTCAGATATGCAGATAAAATTTTCCAAACAATTTTCCCTTCACAAGCAAGAGAAAACCTTTGCTTCCTTAGGGACAATATCCCTCCTGTTGAGAAGGTATGCTATAGACCCCATGCTCTCATGCATGGACACAGACTTCTTAAATTTCTTCCAACTGAATGGGTATAAAATGGTATTTTATTATAATCTTGGTTATTTCCATTTCTTTGATCACTATACAAATCCCAGTGATTGGTCATATCATTTGCTATTCTGTGAAATCTGTGCTAATACATTTTTCTCATTTCATATGGGTTAACTGTGCCTTCTTTACAGATTTGTAAGAGCTCAGTATACAATCTTTCTGTTGTATGTACTGAAAACATATTCTTTCTGGTGTAGGTATTGAAAACATATTCTTTAGGCCTGCATTTTGCCATTCTACAAAAACCCTTGGATGGGCCAAAATATTCTTAATTTTACTATATTTACAGGAAGATATATACATGTAAATATATATATATATATTCTCTTATATGATTGAACTCTTTGTATTTAGGTATGTATTCTTTGAAAAATGTCAGTTCAGGTCATCTGCCCATTTTTAATCCAGTGATTTGTTGTTTTGCTGTAGAGTTGTATGTGGTCCTTTTAATTGTGGCTACTAACTCTTTATATAATAAGTAGTTTGCAAATATTTTCTCCCATTCCATAGGTCGTCTCATTTTATGATTATTTCTTTGCTGTGCAGAAGATTTTTAGTTTCATGTATTCCCATTTGCTTATTTTTGCTTTTGTTGCTTTTGTTTTTGCTGTCATACCCAACAAATCAATGTCAAGACTGATATCAAGGAATTCCTTCCCTATATTTTCTTCTGGGGGAGTGTTACAGTTTCAGGTCTTATGTTTAAGTCCTTAATCCATCTTGAGTTAATTTTCAGGGTTGGTATAAGACAGATAAGTTTCATTCTTTACATGTGAATATCCAGTTTCCCCAATATCTTTCATTGAAAAGATTGTTCTTTTATCACTGAGCATTCTTGGCTCCCTTGTCAAATATTAATTGATAAGATATGTATGGTTTATTTCTGGGCTTTCAATTCTATAGCATTTGTCTATGTATCTGTTTTAATACCAGGACCCTACTGTTCTGATTACCAAAGCTTTGTAAAATAGTTTGATGTCAGGAAATAAAGCCTTTACTTTTGTTATTCTTTCTCAAGATTACCTTAGCTATATCCGATCTTTAGTGTTTCCACACAAACTTGAGTAGTTTTTCTTCTATGTTTATGAAAAGAAAAAAAAATACATGCCACTGGAATTCTGATAGATATTCCATTAAATCTATAGATGATTTTGGATAGTATGGACATTTTAACAGAATTAGTTTTTCCAATTCATGAAAAGAAGATATCTTTCCATTATTTTTCTCCTTCAGTTTCTTTTATTAACATTACAGTTTTTAGTGAACAGATCATTCATTTTCTTGGTTAAATTAACCAATCCAGAGCTATATCCACTCTCTGCAGCCTTCACACCACAGCAGAAAATATCCCTCTGCCTAATCATCTCAAGGCCAGGAAATTAGGTACAGCCCCTATAACCAAAACTCTCTGAAATTATTCAAAGTAGCCAATCCTAACCTGTTCACCTTCTCCACCTTGCCTTTCTCACAGAGATCCTAACAAAGGCAGAGTGCTTTTTCCTTGCATTATTAGTTTCCTTTATTGGTGTCATGTGTGTCTGATTCATTGTGATCTATGAAGCCTTGAAAATGTGTCTGTACATTTGAAGAAGCAAACACATCTTTCAGCCTTTATTTCTGGGTTTTGGCAGGTAAAGTCTTTCCCCTGTGGGGTTCCTGAGCTAATAAATGGAATTATCTCCAGAATCACAGTTATGCTGGATTGGAATCAGCTTAAGGCTGTCTTTGGGTCTGCAGTAGGGTCCCTGGATGGGGATGGTCATTCCTGTCTGGTCATTGGATGAATAAGACTGCTTCCTGTGTCTTGTTCAGTAGGATAGCACTAGAATAATGATCTGCTTCAGGGTCCATAGTTGGGTCCTTAGTCAGTGGCCTGATACCAGATACATGGACAGAAAGTAATGTCTCCCACTGGGTGTTTAGACATGTAGGACTGCTGGCAGACTATGGCTGTGAATAAATTTAATCCAAATATAGGACCCTTTTAGTATCTCTGGGGGTGCAGATGGGAGTGTCTTCTCTCCAGTATCTGGGCCAGCAGGACTGTTTGTAGACTGCTACTAGGATGAGCTGGAGTCCAGTTAAAACTTTGAAATCTACAGCCTGACTGAGGTTTGGTGGGCTTACTCCCAGGGGTCCCAGCCTGTGTTCAAGGGGTTGGAGCTGGTTCACAGGCTATAGCCAGGACTGAGGTCTATACACCTGTTACCTGACCCATAGATGGGCATGATTCCGGCCAAGTCCCTTGGTGTATGGTGCTGGTGACAGGAGACAAACTGAGCCATATTCCAGTCCTCAGGGGCATGGAGCTCTTCCCAGGACATCAGTGACTCAGCCACCTACGTGCAAGCCTGCAATCTAAACATGGCTCTTCTCCATACTGGACAGCACTGGAGTTTCACAGACTCCTACCTGGATCTCCAATCTCCCACAGAAGCACTCTTGTCCCTCTTGTCCATGGTAGGATGACAAGTTATTGTTGTTTAGAAGGCATATGAAAGGGAGATGTCTTATTTAGTCATCTGCTGATATCACTCCTCTTTTGTAATCTTTGAACAATATTTTTGTACCACATGATCTAAAGAATTTTATAATTTTCCACATTAAAATCTTATACATCTTTTGTTAAATTATCCCAAAATCCTTAATAATCTCTGATACACATATAAATAGAATAGTCTTTTAAATTAAATATTGTAGCTTGTTTACTGCTATAGTATGGACATGCAATTGATCTTTTGTGTTAATCTAGACACCTTCATAAATCCTTCTTTAGATTGTTTTGTAAATTATCATGTAAATGACAGTTTAATCCTACATTTGATCCCCTATACTTTAAATTTCTGAATTTTTAGCTTTAAGCCAACTTTTTCACTCTCTTCTTTCACTTTCATCAAGAGGCTTTTTAGTTCCTCTTCACTTTCTGCCATAAGGGTGGTGTCATCTGCATATCTGAGGTTATTGATATATCTCCCGGCAATCTTGATTCCAGCTTGTGCTTTTTCCAGCCCAGCGTTTCTCATGATATACTCTGCATATAAGTTAATAAGCAGGGTGACGATATACAGCCTTTTCCTATTTGGAACCAGCCTGTTGTTCCATGTCCAATTCTAACTGTTGCTTCCTGACCTGCATATAGGTTTCTCAAGAGGCAGGTCATGTGCTCTGGTATCCCCATCTCTTTCAGAATTTTCCACAGTTTAAAGCTCAACATTCAGAAAACGAAGATCATGGCATCTGGTCCCATCACTTCATGGGAAATAGACGGGGAAACAGTGGAAACAGTGTCAGACTTTATTTTTGGGGGCCCCAAAATCACTGCAGATGATGATTTCAGCCATGAAATTAAAAGATGCTTACTCTTTGGAAGAAAAGTTATGACCAACCTAGATAGCATATTGAAAAGCAGAGACATTACTTTGCCAACAAAGGTTCGTCTAGTCAAGGCTATGGTTTTTCCAGTGGTCATGTAAGGATGTGAGAGTTGGACTGTGAAGAAAGCTGAGCGCTGAAGAATTGATGCTTTTGAACTGTGGTGTTGGAGCAGACTCTTGAGAGTCCCTTGGACTGCAAGGAGATCCAACCAGTACATTCTGAAGGAGATCAGTCCTGGGATTTCTTTGGAAGGAATGATGCTGAAGCTCAAACTCCAGTACTTTGGCCACCTCGTGCGAAGAGTTGACTCATTGGAAAAGACTCTGATGCTGGGAGGGATTGGGAGCAGGAGGAGAAGGGGACGACAGAGGATGAGATGGCTGGATGGCATCACTGACTCGATGGACGTACGTCTGAGTGAACTCCGAGATTTGGTGATGGACAGGGAGGCCTGGCGTGCTGCAATTCATGGGGTAGCAAAGAGTCGGACACAACTGAGCGACTGAACTGAACTGAACTGAACTTTAAATTTATGTTTATTATTGTATTGCATTTGTTAGACTTCTAATAGTATGTTGAACTGCATTTAAGAATAATGGACATTGTGTCTTTTTCGTTTTTTAAAGAAAATGCTCGTAATATTTTCCCATTTTCCCAATGAAAATGTGTGTTCATTCAGTTTGTAGCTATAATTTAGCAGCTTAATAAAATTTAGTTATTTTTCTAATGTTACTGTTTTTAAAATCATAAAATACTGTTACAACTTATCAAATATTCCTTCTACACTTTTTGTGACAATTCTTTTTAAAATATTTTAATCTGCTAATATGTCAAATTTTTTGTGTGTTTTAATGTGGCATTAAACTACCACAATATTTAAGGTAATTATCCTCCAATTAAATAAATTAATTAAAATTAAATAATATGTCAAATTTAATTCTGCATTGTCTGACATTGAACCATCAGTGCCTACCTGCTATATTTACAACTTAGCCATAATGATCACCTTTTATCATATTCAATATGTTTAAAATCCAATTTGATAATATATATTACGATGACATCGTTTACTTAAATTGTAGAATATTTACAAGTTTAATAGCTATCTAAACGTGCCCCAGAAATTCTACCATAAAGGTTTTTGAGTTTAAATCCTCTGAACTTAAGACAATAAAACTAGAAACCAACAATAAAATATATTGTCTAAATAAATCTACTATACTGAAAGAACAAACCTTATCTACATAACCCTTTAATAAAAAGAATATAAAATGAAAAATTATTTATATTGAATATAATAATGAAAGCAAAAAAAAGTTACATTGAAAAGTATACAAAACACTTTCCATTAAAGTAAAAACAGAAAATAAATCAACCAAGCCTTCAACTAATGTATTCAGAAACAAAAGATTAACAAAACCAGAAAAACCGTAGGTATATTAAAATAATCATGGAGATATGCAAATGTTCATGCAGATATTGATTAATGAACATAATGTGTGTATTTATCAATTAATTTAAATAGTACAATATTTATGAGTTGCAGTTTGGAATACATCTAAACAAAACAAAACTAAAACAGGAAACCTATGTAACACCTAGATGTCACATCAAAAACTACTTTGAAAATAATTATATGGAATTCAAAATTCTAATGGTATAAATTCAAATCCATGGCAGATTTAATTAAGGAACTAAAATGGAATAAAATAAAAATGTATAATTACAGACATAAAAAGAATTACATTACTATAAGACACTATTTTATGTCACTCCATGCCAATGTTTTTTTCAAATCTAGAGGAAAATAAGGATTTTCAATCAATATATAGATTACAAACATTACAAGAAAGAAAGTAATGAGATCAATGAGTATGTGTGTAGTCCCTAAGTGGTGTCTGACTCTTTTGTGACCCCATGGAATGTAGCCCACCAGGCTGCTCTGTCCATGGGATTTCCCAGGCAAGAACATTGAAGTGGGTTGCCATTTTCTTCTCCAGGGGAATCTTCCCAACCCAGAGATCGAAGCCTCATCTCCTGTACTAGCAGGCAGATTCTTTACCATTGAGCCACCAGGGAAGCCCTCAGTAAATATAAGTAATACTAAAAATATTACCAAACATTTATTATTAAGACTCCCCATTACAAATAGGTTTACAGCAACCATACCACATTTATTTTTTTTTAATTTTTTGTTCCTTGATGAAATCATTAATGTTTGGACTATTAAGGATATTATAGGTGTAATACTTTGTACCGCCCCTTCATATAATTATTTGAGCAAGGCCAGTGATTTATATTACTGTGGCACTTTCAACTCTCATTTGCAAAGATTGGATACTAGCAAACTCAACTATGATTTGGAAAAGACAAATTCCATAGAAATTGTAATAGTGTCTCTTTCTTTTTCCCCCAGATATATAGATGGATATATAGATATTCACATAATCATATATATTTTCAGATATTATATTAATACATTTAGTGTGTGTACTTATTTAGCGTTGTATTCATGAGTTGTAATTTTGAATATACCTAAGCAAAATGTCAGACACAACTGAGCGACTGAACTGAACTGAAGCAAAACAGAAACAAACCTCTGTAACAAACAGATATCATACCATAAAATAACTATAAAGTAATATAAAATATCTACATTTATTTTCATTCATTTTTTAAAAATCTATTGATGTTAAAAAAAAAACTTGAATCTTTAAAAACGTAGATGAACTTAGTTAGAATTATTCCATAACAAATTATTACATATACTGATTTTAGTCTAGCCTATAGGTTTACAGATGGCCAGAAGTCAATGAAAAGATTTTTTCTCAACAATATCCTTTTCACAGCATTTTTTACCTCCCTATTCCTTAGACTATAAATCAGAGGATTCAACATAGGGATGATAAGAGTGTAGAATACAGCTATAATCTTGTTTTTCTCTGGTGAAGAGATGGCTCCAGGCTGGGCATACATGAAGAATACAGTTCCATAGAACAAACTCACCACAGTGATATGAGAGCTACAAGTGGAGAAGGTCTTACTCCTACCATGAGTTGAGGGGATCTTTAGAACAGTGGAGAGGATACATGCGTAAGAAACCAGAATGATAGTTGTGGTAGTGATGATGATGAGGGCAGAGAGAATAAAGAGTACAATCTCATTCACCAAGGTCTCCACACAGGAGATCTTGATCAGGGCTGGGACATCACAGAAAAAGTGGTCCAATCTGTTTTTTCCACAGAAACGCAAACTGAAGGTGAAACCTGTTTGTATCATGGAGTTGATGCAGCCACAGATGTAGGAGGCAATCACCAAACGAACACAAGCCTGCTGGGACATACGAACAGTGTAGAGGAAGGGCGAGCAAATGGCTGAGAAGCGATCATATGCCATCACAGCTAGAAGAAAGCCTTCAGTCCCAACAAAGAGAGCAAAGAAAAAGAACTGGGTTGCACAGCCATTGTAAGAAATTCTCTTGTCTTTGGATAAGAAAGTGGCCAGAGTTTTGGGAGCAATGACGGTGGAGTAGCAGAGATCTAAATAAGATAGATTTCTGAGAAAGAAATACATAGGGGTATGAAGTCTGGAGTCTATTTTAATGACAACTAACATGCTGATATTTCCCACCACAATGACCATGTAGATAAGCAAGAAGAGTAAAAATAAGAGAATCTGAACATCTGGAGATGTTTGGAATCCCAGCAGAATAAACTCCATCACTTCTGAGTAATTCTTATTCAGTTCATTCTTCATAGCTGAGACCTATCTGAGAAAATCAGTGGATGATCATGAATCCTGTGGAAAGCCTTGTCAACTTTATGTTCTTTTTTTAAAATTGAAATATAGTTCATGTACAATATTAATGTTACAGGTATGCAATATAGTGATTCACAATTTTGAAGCTATACTAAATTTATAGTTATTATAAAATATTGGCTGTATGCCCTGTGTTGTA
Source organism: Bubalus kerabau (assembly GCF_029407905.1). NCBI lineage: Eukaryota > Metazoa > Chordata > Mammalia > Artiodactyla > Bovidae > Bubalus > Bubalus kerabau. Next base: position 62,735,261 of record NC_073624.1, on the reverse strand, counting down.
CAATGTATCCTTGTAGCTTATTTTATATATAACAGTTTGTACTTTTACCCCCCATCCCTATATTTCTCCTTCTCCCAACCTCACCTCAATGGCAACCACTAGATTGTTCTCTATATCTGTGAGCCTGCTTCTTTTTTGTTATAGTCACTAGTTTGTTGTATTCTTTAGATTCCACAGATAAGTGATATCATACAGTATTTGCCTTTCTCTGCTTGACTTATTTCACTTAGGATAATACCCTCCAGGTTCATCCATGTGGCTGCAAATGAGAGAGAAAAATGCTATTGGAATATGAAGTTCTCTTGTCAACATATCTAACAGAATAACTTTACTTTTGGAAGGACCAGTAGGCAAATATATGTAATTTTTCTAATATATTCAATGTCAATGATATAAGAAATGTAGATGGGCAAAAGATGTCTGGGACAGTGATGCTATGAGTCATTTTATGCCATTTGTTCAGAACTTTGGAATTGGATGGACTAAGTCCAAATTTCACCTCTTTCAATCTGAAATAATCTAAAATTGCTACCTACATTTTCAATGCCTGAAGTCCTCTTCTGTGAAATGGGAGGTAATAATAATACCTACTTTATAGGATTGTTGTGATAAAAATGTAAAACTGAGTATGAAAAGCAGTATTTGAAGTTACTGGAACATCTTAAATTCAAAATAAATGTTAGTTAAATTAACAAGCAAATAGCCACGTAAAAAATTACTTTTGTTTTAGGAATGAATATCAGGTGAAAAATTAGGTCAATTCTTTTTCCTATCAAAAAATGCAGTTAGTTTGACTGTCTTAAAACATCCTGCTGTATAAGAGACATTAGGAAACATGGGTTTATTGTTTCATGGACTGGAATGAAGCACCAATCTTAAAGTCATCTGAAATGATAAATCAACTCTTACCTCCTATACTAAATACACACTCTTCAATTTCTACTCCTTTATTACTTAGCTCTGATTGCTAGTAGGTCTGCTTCCTTTCTGCAGCCAAACTCCAGCACATCTTTTTCCTTTAATATAAAGCATTAACATCTCAGATACATGAATTATTGTTTATACAGAAGCAAACTATGATACAAGAAGTACAAGATTAACTTTTCTAAGAAGTATTTTTTCTTTGTCTATATTATCAATCAAACAGAAGACATTAACAGAAACACAAAGAGCAAACAAAATCTGTGTTGCACAGGTTTTGCTTTTTAAAATAACTATCAATGCTTAATATCAAATACTAAATATGTATGTGGATAAAACATCAATAATTTTAATATATCTGAAAAGTTAAATCCAAGTGGAAAAGATGAAATTTTATGTTATAAATTTGTGTTCATTTCTATTTTTAGTTTCTGAAATATCAAAAAAAACTTCCCATCAATAAAATTAATGTCATATTTGAAGTCATTTTAATTTGGACATTTTTACAAAATCAAAATTATAATAGAGTCAGAAAAAGTGAAACCAACATTGCTTCTGTTACTATTTTTTTATGAAGTAAAAAATGTTTTATTAGTTAAAAGTGTGGCATTTAATTCATGTAAATCTAAGTTTTAATCCAGGTCCTGCCACTGACTGGTTAAGTAATTTAGGGCAAATTGTTCATATTTTATGAACCTCTGTCTCCTCATCAGCAAAATATGTCTTAGAACATCTATAGAACATCAATACCACCATAGGGTGGTATTGAAAGGATTAAATTAAGTTATGTATATAAATTAAATTAAATATGTAGGACCTGGGAAATAGAAAGTATTCATTAAGAGTGGCTATATGAGAGATTTAACATATTTTTTTCTAAATTAAGAAATCTATCTTTTAAAAAGTTGTAATTTTTAAAAAATCAGGCACCTTACTTGAGATTCAGCAGATACCAAAAGAAGCTTATTGAAGAATTTTAATAGCTCATTTTTCCATTAAAAGAAGCTTTGAAGAAAGTGCAGTTAATTGCAAACATGTTTAACAGTATACATTCGATTTATTCAAGTGACGGCACTCAGTAAACAGGCCTATTTATTTCTAAATCTAATATACCTTATTTTTACTTGCTAGAACCAAAAGAGGATCAGACTGACTCTTCAGTTTGACATCAAGAAATATCCTACTCTTTATATTATGCAAAGACAGAACCAAAAATTGCTCCTACCTAAGTTCTAAATCCTTTGATCTAACCATGTAGTTATTCTTGTAAAAAAGAAAGTAAATTAGATATAGATAGACAGGTAGATAGATATACATATATAGATATGTGGTCTTTCTGAAAAGTAGAAAGGGCCCTAGAGGTCAATTAGGTCAATGTTTGCTAAATTTCCTATATGCTAGAATCAGCTGGGGAGGTTTTGTTTTGCTTCACTTTTAATACTGATTCCTGAATCACACTTCCTTCTCAATTAGTCTCAATACTGAAAATTGTCTAGTGAGATGAATGTGGAGAACATTCATTTATATTTTATGATTCTCAACTAATCACAATGAAGCCATTCCCTACTTAGAAGTTCAAGGACAAGTGAATTTGGTCTCCTTATTGCTTCCTGGCAGAATAGCAACATTCTCACTCAAAGTCAATCAAAGGTATTATTAATCATACATATTCTTCTGGAAGGATATTTCCACCCTTCATTGCATTGTTTTACAAATATCCCTACCAGAAATTTCTGTCTTTGTTCAACACAAATGTGTAATAAATATAATCTATTTCTTATTTTCTGATGCCAGTGGATATCAAAACTAGATCACTAAATGCTGCATATATAAACCATGCTCCCCCCTCCCACCAATTCTCAGGCATTCTTTTAGATGCTTTACATTTATACCTAATTAAAATCCCTGTCTTTCTACTATTTAGGTGGATTGGAAAAGAAGTTTAATTTCTTTTGCAAAATAAAAGAGTTGACTTCTGATTCTGGCAAAGGAAAAGTAAAAGAAATCAGATCTCTGCCTGAACCAGTAACAACAGAGTCTCTTTCTTTCACTCTCGCTCTGGGTCTCTCTCCTCCCTCTCTCCTTCTTCCCTCTGATACATATGCCACATAGACACACATATGCATATATATAGCTCAAAACTATCCCACAAAGCAGTTTACTGGTGAATTTTACCAAATACATAAGTAAGACCTTAATAATAATTCTACATAAACTTTTCCATGGAATTTAAATGAGGGAATACCTCCTAATTAATGAAGCCAAGATAAAGGTGGTATTAAACCAGACAGACACAGAACAAGAGAAGAAAATACAGTTCAATATCTGTTGTGAACATTAATGTGAAATTTCTAAACAAAAATTTAGTAAATTTCAATCCAACAGAGGACCAAGGGATGTCAAAGGGATAAGACACTAGGAAGAAACAGACGCTATCCCAGGAATGCATAACTGATTTATTGTTCAAAAATAATGTAATTTACTATATTAACAAAGTGGATAGGAGAATATATATACACAAAAACAGGCATTTAATTCTGATAACTCTCAGGAACTTTCCTCAGCCAGATAAAAGGCATCTATGAAAAATCTAGGAGTAGTAATATCACCCTTAATGAGAAAAGTCTGAAAGACTTTATCTGAAGATCAGGAACAAGACAAGGAGATAGAAAATTGTAAATATAATTGATATTAGTTTAGCAGAAACCTGGCAAGGATTCAGCATTATAAACACTTTTGTTGAAAGAAGATTAAATTTTTTTCAAATACAACAGCTGACAACTTTAAATTTAATGGGACAACTAACTGTTGTAATGGTTTGGCCTGTCTAGTCCCCTCTGATAACCTTAGGGACAACTTCAAACTGTGGCTCAGACAGCATTTAGTGAAGTATGTTGAACCAAAGTTTTCCCACAGCAATTTGTTTAAAAAAATCAATAAATGATTAGAAAAATTTAGTGTTTGTGTTAAAAATTTCTTTACTAATAATAACTTCAGTAGGAATACAAAAGGGACTATTTTGAATTATTGATTTACTTTTATATATAAGCACTTATATAAATGATTGCTAAAAAAGTTGTTAAATATTTTGATTATTACCCCTTTGCTAACCACTGAAATAATTGAATAATAAGTCAAAACTCTTCCTATGATAAAAAATCCTTTGTCAGATGGCAACTCCCATTAATTCCTGGAAAGCTTGAAACAGTAAATAATTTCAATGTTATCCAATCTCATCAGGATTTTTAAAATTGAGGAAAAATCCACCATCTTTTAATGATACTACTACTAAGTCACTTCAGTCGTGTCTGACTCTGTGCCACCCCATAGACGGCAGCCCATCAGGCTCTCCCGTCCCTGGGATTATCCAGGCAAGAACACTGGAGTGGGTTGCCATTTCCTTCTCCAATGCATGAAAGTGAAAAGTGAAAAGTGAAGTCTCTCAGTCGTGTCCGACTCTTAGCAACCCCATGGACGGCAGCCCACTAGGCTCCTCCGTCCATGGGATTTTCCAGGCAAGTTTAAGTACAAAATGTGGCATGATTAGCATGAGGAAATCAAATAATGATCTATCTTGATGACGAATATATATATCAGATCATATCAGTCACTCAGTAGTGTCCGACTCTTTGCGACCCCATGAAGCGTCTTTTAATTTCATGGCTGCAACAATCCTAAATAAAATCCAATAAAACCCATGCAAAGGGATATCAAGAAAAAAACCAAATCAGATATAATGTAATTGGAGAATATTTTCCATTTTCTGTTTATCTGTTTTTTGAAACAAGCGGTGAGATCTCACAGAACTTATTTTTGGTGAGGGAAGTAACAAAAGGAGGGGAGAGAAAACAAGACTCACAGTACCAGAGACAACTTTATCTTGGGAAACAGGGAGGTGTTTGGGGCTTTGCACATTCCTGGTTATTATTAGCCAAGCTCCTCTCCTCAGGACTATCTGATGGGGATGGAAACCAGGTAACTAGGCAATAATTAGAATTCTTAACCATCATTCTGAAAGTTCCACTCTACCATTATATGTAGAATCTTTGCCTTGGTATTTAGTCGGACAACAGCCACCAGATGGCAGCAAACTGCAGCTGGATACTCCAGGAATCCTTAACAGTTCTGACATCCTTGCCTGCATCACGTCTTTCTATTTCTTTTTTAACCTGTTTCCTCATATTTTATAAACTCTTTCCTTATCAATTAATTGTTAAAAGAAAATTTTTTTAGTCAAAGTGAGACTCTAAGCCTTTGGAAACGAAGATCATGGTATCTGGTCCCATCACTTCATGGGAAATAGATGGGGAAACAGTGGAAACAGTGTCAGACTTTATTTTTGGGGGCTCCAAAATCACTGCAGATGGTGATTGCAGCCATGAAATTAAAAGACGCTTACTCCTTGGAAGGAAAGTTATGACCAACCTAGATAGCATATTGAAAAGCAGAGACATTACTTTGCCAACAAAGGTCCATCTAGTCAAGGCTATGGTTTTTCCAGTGGTCATGTATGAATGTGAGAGTTGGACTGTGAATAAGGCTGAGCACCGAAGAACTGATGCTTTTGAACTGTGGTGCTAGAGAAGACTCTTTAGAGTCCCTTGGAGTGCAAGGGGATCCAACCAGTCCATTCTGAAGGAGATCAGTCCTGGGTGTTCTTTGGAAGGAATGATGCTACAACTGAAACTCCAGTACTTTGGCCACCTCATGCGAAGAGTTGACTCATTGGAAAAGACTCTGATGCTGGGAGGGATTGGGGGCAGGAGGAGAAGGGGACGACAGAGGATGAGATGGCTGGATGGCATCACCAACTCGATGGACATGAGTTTGAGTGAACTCCGGGAGTTGGTGATGGACAGGGAGGCCTGGCGTGCTGCAATTCATGGGGTCGCAAAGAGTCAGACACGACTGAGCGACTGAACTGAACTGAAGCCTTTGGAAAGACTCACTGAAAATTTGGTATAGTCTTTGTTAAGGAGACATTCACTTGCTATGGCAGGAAACAAAATAAACAGATATGACCCATTTAAAGCACAACAGAAAATGTGACACAGCAAAGAGAAATATATGATTCTCATAAGTGTGATCTGACTTTTAAGAATTAAAGTAATAAACTTTTCTATATATGGACATATAAAGAATATAATTTAAATATCTATAAAGTTATAGTTACTTCTATTTCTTATCTGTTAAGTGATACAAAAATATTTTCTGGAAAAATTCCATTACATTCCATACCATTTGTTTATATATAAGAATAACTGACAGATATGTACAATCTAACAAGGCTCAGAGAACAATACTACCTCTAAAAGTAAAAAATGAGTTTGAATAATTTGTTGAATCTTAAAGGTTGAAAGGGGAAAATGTGATACACTTGCTAATTATAGACACAAACCATGCAACTTAGGCTTATACTTCTAGAAGATGGAAATAGCAGAAATATTATTTCCCTCTAAAACAACATTAAAAAAAATGGAACATACATAGAAAATACGAAAAATGACTTTAGTGAGTAAAGTGAAGTGAAGCAAAAGTTAAGACTAGAGTGAAGTGAAGTAAATTGATTTTAAAAATGAATGTAAGTGAAATATACTACCTTCATTTAAGAGAATTACATTTGTGATAATGGAAAGAGAACTTGATTTATAAAAATCATAGCTATAAAAGATTTCATAGAAAAACTGAAATTCAAAGCATAATATATATTGTGGATGATATACCACAATGTGGGTAAATATAATAAATTTGAGTTTTCTAAATTATGTTTGGTAATTGAAGAAAAATTACAATGCAGTCTTCTGTAGTTCTAAATGTATAATATATAGATTAAATAATTTAAAAATTGATTTTAAATGAGAGAGGGTAAACAAATATAAAGAGAGTAAATTCCTATATGTAGACACAAATGATACATGCAATTTAAGGTTATATTTCTCAAAGTAAACTGGTAATTATTTATTTAATAGCAAAATACCAAAAAAAAGAACACAGAACAAAGATATTAAAATGGCAAAAGTAAAGAACAATAATAGACCTTTACTATTAATGTAAATGAGATAATCTCTCCATTTCAAAATATGGTATCTACTCTATATGTGGAGTGGGAGAAGTTTAAATTTTTCAAAGTCACAGCTATCAAATGCTATAGTAAAAAGTTTAAAATTAAAGTTTTTATAAGACACAGCAGATAATAATTTTAAATAAACACATAGCTCATCATAGTGATGTAGGCATTCTCTTTGTCTCTCTCCTTCAATCTACAATCAGTAAAGTGAAGTGAACGTGAAAGTCGCTCAGTGTATCCGACTCTTTGCTACCCCATGGACTATAAAGTACATGGAATTCTCCAGCCCAGAATACTGGAGTGGGTAGCCTTTCCCTTCTCTGGGGGATCTTGCGAACCCAGGGATTGAACCCAGGTCCCTCGCATTGCAGGTGGATTCCAAAACATTCATAATTCAACAAGTGTGCCTCTAACACACCAGGACATACCAGAGAATTCCACACATCGGCACATCTAAAGATGGGTAGACTGGAAACACAGAGGAGGCAGAGCCAGGGATAAGCAGGGTTGGTGACCCCAAGCTAAGCTTGCAGTCCCAGAGAACCCAGGAAAGGTGGCACACATGACTCAGGCCTCCAGGATGCAGCAGTAACCGCAGCCACAAGAAATCAGGAAGTGGCAGAACATGTGACCCCATTTCTTTAGCCATAGAGGCGTCCGTGACTCTCGCCCCTTGCCCACACACAGCAGCACCTATGAACTCAACAGCTCCAGATGTAGCCGAGGAACCTGTGACCATAGCTCCCCCGATACTTCTGCCCTCTCCCTGAGGTGGTGGAGTTGCCATCCCAGGAGACCACAAAGGTAGCCGAGGGGACAGCCTCACCAGAGCCCCAGATGGCAACATCCACCACAGCAGCAGCAACACCAGCAGCAGTGGCAAGGCACTACTGACCCCAGAGGCACATGCAGTAACAATGAAGGCAGAAGTTGTGGAAGGCGGAAAGTGCCAATTCTCTAATATAACCAGAGGCAGCTCAGGTAAGAGAAGCGGAAAACTGGTGCTACAGTACCATCTACTGAAAACAACAAGAGGAACACCTCTAATTATTAACCTGTTGAATCATTATAATCAAGCTACAAAAAAAAAAAAAGGTGCACTGGGACGACCCAGAGGGATGGAATGGGGAGGGAGGAGGGAGGAGGGTTCAGGATGGGGAACACATGTATACCTGTGGCGGATTCATTTTGATATTTGGCAAATCTAATACAGTTATGTAAAGTTTAAAAATAAAATAAAATTAAAAAAAAAAAAAAAAAAAAGGCAGCTTTACCTAAGGAAGAAAGATGTTCATTACTTCAAATGCACTAGCAGAGAAACAACTCATCAAGCACCATGAAAAACCACTGTAACACAGTAGCACAAAATCAAAACGACAATTCTCTAGAAACCCAACTCGAAGCCACTTCATTTGTTACATAAACACATTTCTGGTTTCAACAGAGACATGTTTTTTTAAAAGACATAAATGTAACTGAAAGCATCTAAAAGAAAAGAAAAAACAAACGCTTATTTCGGAGAATAAACAAACATGAGACAATCTCATGAATGGATACGATTCCTTACATATTCCTTAGAATAGAGTAAACCGTTTACAAACTATAAAATCAAGCAATTCATGAATAATCAACAGTATGAAAAGAAGCAAATAGTTGTTTAACAGGAAGTAATTCTGCAACATAGATTCCATTTCCTCACTGTTTAGATCATGATTTAAACTTGCTAAGACGAACAAGTATTAGGGGGCGGGGAATGCAGCTTCTCTTTCTTTAGTTCTCTGTATGTTTTAATTGATTAAAACAACGAACATAGCGGCGAAGGGTCCTGAGAGAAACTCTTTCCTGGGGAGAAAAATCAGAGTAATAGTCATTCCCTCTGCAAGGGACCTAAATGTCTCTCTGACCAGTGTACTGCATCATAAAGCAAAAAATGAAAATGAGAGAAGTAATTCCTCAGAAGACCTTCGGAAAACCAGCAGGGCTCGGGATCAGGCACCTGGCTCAGCTCCTCCGATGCCTCCTGGACGGAAGAGGAGCTAGCACAGTGATGCACGGTTAGGAGGCCCAGAAGGCGGACCTCGTGCTGGATGGAGCACGGCGGCCTGATGCTGATGGTCGACGTGACCCGACGGCTGTGACAGCACCTGCCGAATATCTCAGCCTCCAGGACGCGAACCTGTGGCTGCAGGACGACAAGCTGCAGCTGTGCGAGCTTTGCAGCTTCCTGAATGCTACCGACCAGCACAAGGCGGGCAGTGCACGGCCTGTGGCGGCATTGTGGGCACCACATTGCCTGCGCCTGCGGCACGAGGTGGCCTCAAGAGCCTCTGAAGCTGCGGGAACTCGAGGCGCGCGGGGTGGCCCTGCTGGGCAGGAACCTGGAGCTCATGGAGTGCTGCTGCTGCTGCTGCTGCTGGACCAGGAGGAGTGAGGACGCGGGCGGCGGCACCGGATTCCACAGATCCAAGGACTGCCGGGCCGGCTTAAACAGGCGGTAGGCGGACGGTGTAGGCTAAACCAGCAGGTCGAGCCCCGCAGCGGCGGAGCCCCAAGCCGCTACCCGCACTTCCTGGCCCTGCTGCTGCCCTGTCAGGCCGCACAAGGCACCCACTCCCCCGCCCCCGGAAGACAAGGCTGTCACCCCGCACACATCCCTGGACGACCCGTTGGAGCCATCTCACCACTGAAGCGTCCCCTATGGCCTGCACGGTAAGGACAGTACCGGCCGGGCAGTGCGGGTCTCTGGACCACAACCCCTTTCTCCCACGGGTGGCCCCCACTCCAGACCCCTCCTCCGGCTCCAAACGGGAAGATCCCAAGCCCATCTGAAGTGGGCTTTGAGTGGTGATTTTCTGGTTAAGTGATGGAGGCGTGGAATTTTCAGTGGGCCCGGTAGCCGGCCGAGTTGAGTATGAGAGGCTGGAACTCTAGGGCTGGCTGGAGGCGCCACATCCCAGCCTGGAAACCCTTGTCTGGGAGCCGGCAGTTTTTCATGGGGGGGAAAAATGCAAGGCCATTTGCACAAATGTGGAATTTCCTGTCTTATTTGTTGCGACCTGCAGCCCCAAACCTGAGCAGCGTCCACGTGTGTGCTGGAATCCCACCCGGGCTTCTCGGTGCTGCCTGCCTGCTGGGAAGGGGCCCAGGAAGCCGGGCCAGAGGACCAGGGCTAAGAGCCTTCCTGGTCCGCCTTTAGTCCTGCCCTTCTCAGGGTCCAGGGACTTTTCTCAACCGAGGCTCTAAGACTTCGCATGGGAATGGGTTCTGGCTTTTTGTCTCCGCATGCCTCAGTTTCCTTCTCTGTAGAATGGAGACGGTGATCCCTACCCCTGGATTTGAGGTGGATAAAAGTCTCTGAAGGGGTTTGTAAACTGTTGGTCACATGGCTCAGATGGTAAAGAATCTGCAGTGCAATGCAGGAAATGCGGGTTTGATCCCTGGGTCAGGAAGATACCTTGGAGGAGGGAAATGGCAACCTACTCCAGTATTCTTGCCTGGAGAATCGCATGGACAGAGGAGCGTGGTGGGCTACAATCCATGGGGTCACAAAGACTCCGACACTGGAAAGTGAGAGACTAACGCTTTCACTTTGCCAGAAGCTCCATGGTTGCCCGCTGCGAAGGTGAACGTTGGAGGACTTTTAAGCCTCAGGAAAGCTGGGTCTTCTCCCATCCCCCCTAGTGACTGTTAGGCAGATCAGAGGGGGACCCCATTCCTCAATCCTCTGGATCAGTGCCTCTTTCTTGCTACCTTGCTCCTCTCCTGCTTCTGTGTCCTCCCATAGTTTTGGTGGCTTGGCTCCTACTTCTGGTGGCAGTTACTGCTGCCTCAGCTATTTGCCTGAAGGTAGAGATTAAACAGCCCTTTCTGGTCCTCTTTGAAACCTTTCCTAGTTCAGAGAAAATGTATCTAGGCCTTCAATAACTGTTGTTCCCCAGAGTGACAGCCTGAGGATGGGATGGGAACTGGACCCTCTCTCTTTGGTTGGATGACCAAGTGGTCTCTGCAGGTGCCTTGTGTTGGGGACTGGGGTACTAGGCCTGAGAAGGTCGGGTGCTAGCCCAGCACAGTTTTTGCTTTATCTTCTCAGTCTGTCAGTTCAGGGAAAGTCTAGGGTTAGAGGGATATTTTATTACTGATTAGCAATCTAAAGGCTACAATTTGGGCTTCTCTTTGTAACTCTGTACACCCTTCATCCCACTGCTGGCTCTTTAAGGCCAGAGGTAGTAGCTCAAAATGAAGTTTTTTGACTCCTTAGGGCTGGGCAGTCTAGGAGTAAGAAGTCCCAGTCCCAGCCTCAGTGAACTCTCTGGCTGGGGGTCCTTAGGAGGGTCAGATTTGAAGCCAAGCCAAGAAATCTGACCCTCCTAAGGACCCCCAGCCAGAGAGTTCACTGAGGCTGGGACTGGGACTTCTTACTCCTAGACTGCCCAGCCCTAAGGAGTCAAAAGACTGAAATCATTCAGTGTATGTTCTTTGATCCTGGTCAACTTAATATAGAAATGATTAACAAATAGACAAATAGAAAGTGTGGATGTTAGAAATAAACACTGCCTAAAAAATCGTGGGTAAAAAAGAAATCAAACTATCTTTTTATCTAGTTTGAACTAAGTGGTAATAAATTATGATATACCTAAATTTCTGGGGTGCAGAAAATGAAGTATTATACTTACTGTGATATATAAAATCCAGAAGTAACTACTATAAATGAGTAAGAAAGGAACATAAATAGATTATCTACCTTAATTATGTGAAGGAGAAAACAGTCGGGGCAAAAAAAAAGTACAATAAAACAAAACAAGGTAAATAATAAAGGCCAAAATTAGTTAAATAGAAATACATACTATAGGATATTTACAAGGCTTAACACTGAGATTTTGAAGTATTAGTATGATACATAAACCCTAGCCAGCTTAACAAATACAGCAACACTGAATCACAAGTGTCAGGAATGAAAAGGAGATAGGACTACAAATCCTTCTAATACTAAAATGGACATAGTAAATACTATTTTTTAACATCAAAAATGATCATTTTAAAATAAAAGTATTTAAAATATAATAAAGTGATAATAAATGATAAATATGAATTTTAAAATATCTATTAATCTGCAGATATAAACTACTGTATATAAAATAAATAAACAACAGGATCCTATTGTAATACACTGGGAACCATATTCAATCTGGAAGAATGGAAGGGGAGTAATTGTTGAAAATATTTTTATTTGAAAATCAGTTCAAAGTGATACACCTGACTTTCTGGTGTTTGGGGTTTGTCTGCCCCAGTCTGCCCCTTGGACTAGAGCAAAGAGCATCCTAGTCCAGACTAGTCAGCCTAACCCAGATTCTGTCAAATAAAACAACCAGGGGAAAGGCCCATTTGCAGCCAGGCCCAGTCCCTTTGAGAGACTGCCTGGAATACCGAGGAGCCACCTGCCACAATAGCCACTTAGGGTCTTTATGGCACCTCAAGGAAGGACTACAGGGTCATTATTCCCTATCCCAGGAGCAAGTACAGCCAGACACTGGCTTGGTTGGAAAATGAAGCAACCTGTCTGTCTAAACAGTAAACCGAGTTTCAAAGAGAACAGTGATGTCCATTTGGCAAACCCCCTTGGGTCCCTATCTTTTTTCATGAGGAGCCTGGTAAGGAATATGAATGACTAAGATACTGACAACTGTTGAAGCTGACTGTGTGCAGATCCTGACCTCCCCTGATCCTGTGGATAAAGGGGGTACTGTCGGTGCTGCCCCACTTTACAGAAGAAGAACAGAGAGAGGCTTAGGGAAGTGAAGTAACTTGCCCAAGAGGAGAGAAAGAGTGGAAATTGGAACACAAGATAGCCTGACCTTTCTGGGTAGTGCGATTATCAATCATCTGCTCACTGGTCACAGACGAGGAAGTGACACTTTCAGGGTGGGAGAAGGGCAAACGTGGGTCAGGAATCAAGAATGGGGAGTCACCTAGTGTCTGCTGATTAATATTATTGGCCAAAATGACAATAAGTCAGAAAAGGAAGCCCGCCCATAGCCTGAGCAGTAGAGAATCCCTGGAAGACCCATCCAGGAAATTGGAACTGAAACATTTCATTCTCAGTTTTTCCCCCAGGAGATGCTCAGAACTTCTCTGAGCCTCTGGATGTTTGGCTGTAAAATGGAAATACTACTGCTTTCCAGAACTTTTGTGAGGATGGGCTAAGAGCAAGCACATATGGCACAAGCCTGGTATTTGACTCCACCTTTGCCAGCACCAGATCGAGGCTTATCAGCTTTCTCACCTCCAGCTTGCAAGTCCAAGTACAGGAAAGTGGTCTCTAAGGAGGGCCTTTCCTTGTTTCCAGGCCTCCTACTCATAATCATTGGGAGAACATCTCAAGGCCACTAGAACTTTCAGACAAAACTAAATGACAGCGGTCCCACCTGTAACTGAAATTTGTGATAATAATGCTGAATCTTTACTTCATCTCAACCCAAAGCTCTGCCACCACAAAATCTGTGGCAGTCCCACTCTGAGTGTACATGGGACTTGGGGGTGGTGGTGGGGAGCTTGGATTCTGCAGGATACCTGACAGCTCCATTCTACTTCCTGTCCAGTGAAGTGGGAAACCTTAGGTGGAGCCCAGTCCTCAATTCCTACACCATGCACTGTGGCAGCAGAACCCTGAGCCAGAGAGGGTCTGCGTCTCCTTGTCCAAAACATGACAGGACTTCTCTACAAATAGGTTCTGACACTCCAGCACTTCACTGCCCTGCAGAGAATCATGCCCTAAATCACCTGTCACCTGTCAATGCAGCTAAAAGCCAGAAACATTTCCTTTCCCAGCCACAGTACTGCAGTGATCCCCTGTATCATACTGAATTTATTGAGAATTCATCCCATTTATTGTTATTTCCAGTAATTGTTTCTTAAATCAGCTAAATAAATCACTCACTCAATCGTGTCCGACTCTGAGTGGTGTCCAACTCTAACTGTTTCTTAGATACTTATACACAGTAGCATGTTGTTATTGCTAATGGTGTTGTGGGAAGTTTAAGAAATGAGAAAAAGTAAGAGATGGCAAGAATACACAGAAGAACTGTACAAAAAAGATCTTCACGACCCAGATAATCACAATGGTGTGATCACTGACCTAGAGCCAGACATCCTGGAATGTGAAGTCAAGTGGGCCTTAGAAAGCATCACTACGAACAAAGCTAGTGGAGGTGATGGAATTCCAGTTGAGCTATCTCAAATCCTGAAAGATGATGCTGTGAAAGTGCTGCACTCAATATGCCAGCAAATCTGGAAAACTCAGCAGTGACCACAGGACTGGAAAAGGTCAGTTTTCATTCCAATCCCAAAGAAAGGCAATGCCAAAGAATGCTCAAACTACCGCATAATTGCACTCATCTCACACACTAGTAAAGTAATGCTCAAAATTCCCCAAGCCAGGCTTCAGCAATATGTGAACTGTGAACTTCCTAATGTTCAAGCTGGTTTTAGAAAAGGCAGAGGAACCAGAGATCAAATTGCCAACATCCGCTGGATCATAAAAAAAGCAGAGGAACCAGAGTTCAAATTGCCAACATCCGCTGGATCATAGAAAAAGCAAGAGAGTTCCAGAAAAACATCTATTTCTGCTTTATTGACTATGCCAAAGCCTTTGACTGTGTGGATCACAATAAACTGTGGAAAATTCTGAAACAGATGGGAATACCAGACCACCTGATCTGCCTCTTGAGAAATTTGTATGCAGGTCAGGAAGCAACAGTTAGAACTGGACATGGAACAACACACTGGTTCCAAATAGGAAAAGGAGTTCATCAAGGCTGTATATTATCACCCTGTTTCTTTAACTTATATGCAGACTACATCATGAGAAACGCTGGACTGGAAGAAACACAAACTGGAATCAAGATTGCTGGGAGAAATATCAATAACCTCAGATATGCAGATGACACCACCCTTATGGCAGAAAGTGAAGAGGAACTAAAAAGCCTGTTGATGAAAGTGAAAGTGGAGAGTGAAAAAGTTGGCTTAAAGCTCAACATTCAGAAAACGAAGATCATGGCATCCAGTCCCACCACTTCATGGGAAATAGATGGGGAAACAGTGGAAACAGTGTCAGACTTTATTTTTCTGGGCTCCAAAATCACTACAGATGGTGACTGCAGCCATGAAATTAAAAGACGCTTACTCCTTGGAAGGAAGGTTATGACCAACCTAGATAGCATATTCAAAAGCAGAGACATTACTTTGCCAACAAAGGTCCGTCTAGTCAAGGCTATGGTTTTTCCTGTGGTCATGTATGGATGTGAGAGTTGGACTGGGAAGAAGGCTGAGCACCAAAGAATTGATGCTTTTGAACTGTGGTGTTGGAGAAGACTCTTGAGAGTCCCTTGGACTGCAAGGAGATCCAACCAGTCCATTCTGAAGGAGATCAGCCCTGGGATTTCTTTGGAAGGAATGATGCTTAAGCTGAAACTCCAGTACTTTGGCCACCTCATGTGAAGGGTTGACTCATTGGAAAAGACTCTGATGCTGGGAGGGATTGGGGGCAGGAGGAGAAGGGGATGACAGAGGATGAGATGGCTGGATGGCATCACTGACTCGATGGACGTGAGTCTGAGTGAACTCCGGGAGTTGGTGATGACAGGGAGGCCTGGCGTGCTGCGATTCATGGGGTCACAAAGAGTCGGACACGACTGAGCGACTGATCTGATCTGATAGTGAATTTTGTTATATTTTATGAATTAGATCCCAAAGCTCCTCTCCAGGTTCTTTCTAGTTGGAGATGTTAAAAAGTTAAAATGTCTCCTGCTACTAAGTTTCTTGACACAGAACTTTACAATACCAATTGTAGTAGATCAATACAGACTTGGGATTTGGATCAATGTTCCATTCATTTTGACTTTTTCTACTCTTTAGGAAGTTATGGAAACATGGAGGCTTTTCTCTGAAGCCTTGTTGAACCTCTAACTTCCTAGGGAAGCTATTTTGATGGATAAGAAAGTACTGACATATTTTTGCTGCTGTGTATATGGCCCTTCAGAGAAGGCAATGGCAACCCACTCCAGTACTCTTGCCTGGGAAATCCCATGGATGGAGGAGCCTGGGCATGAGGTCCATGAGGTCCATGAGGTCGCTAAGAGTCGGGCACGACTGAGAGACTTCACTTTCACTTTTCACTTTCATGCATTGGAGAAGGAAATGGCAGCCCACTCCAGTGTTCTTGCCTGGAGAATTCCAGGGACTGGGCAGCCTGGTGGGCTGCCGTCTATGGGGTCGCACAGAGTCGGACACGACCGAAGCGACTTAGCAGCAGCAGCAGCATATGGCCCTTGGATCACAGTCAACAATATTATTTTTAAACCATACCTACAATGGTAGCCTCATTTTGTGAATTAATTCTGTGTTTTTCTAAGAGTTATTGCAAGAGTTTCAGCTAGAAGTTCATTCTGCCTTTCCAAACTTTATAGGCCTCGTTCACCATAATTATTAACCTTTTCCTGTTTGAAATTCCTAAACTGCTTTCTCTTTCTATACTGACCATACTCTCAATGATACAAGAGGGAGGGGATATATATATACATTGAACAAAGTTGATTCACTTTGTTGTATAACAGAAACTAACACAACATTAAAAATCAATTATGTTCAAAAAAGAAGATTGCAATAACATGGAAATACTTAGGAAAAATGGCATACTTGTATTAGGTTTGTTAAATAGAATATAATGTCTCTGATTTTAATGTAGTCTTTCAGTCACACAGTAGCTATTAAGGAATTTTAAAATATTAGTCCTGATCTCTTATAAATGTTTTTACTAGAGATTTAAAAAATAATTTTATTGAATACTATCATTTATTCCATATTTTTAACTAATTAGTATTTAAATATACAAAATCATAAAATTATCAAAGCCTTATTTTACTTTGAGTTTGTGATTCGGATGGAATTTGTGTACCATGAAGTATATCTACATCAGATAATATAGGAAGACCAAACTTTGTAGTAAATTTTTGCCTTTTACAATCATAGCTCATGTAATTTATTACATAATAATAAATATTTATTTATCTAAAACATTTTTCATATAGTACAGACTTTTTTATCTGTTTATTTCTGCCTATCAACTTGGCTGCTGTGACAATAACCAGAAAGTTTTTCTTTGTCAATGTTCTCATGGAAGACAGCCCTGGAACCTGCACTTATGTCTCCATAATTAACTTGACTATTACTCCTCTCCCAGTGGAATCCATCACAGGGGATGAGCAAAACCTCAAGGCTGAAATATCCTGAAGAAGGTTTCACAGGCTTAAAAATAACTAAGGCCATCATAAATACAACTGTTGATACTCCAGCTCACGATCATAAACTCTGGATGACACACGGTTGCTATGGTCTTTAAATATGCAAGCGTACCCCATTATTGTTATTGTAAGAGTTACAAAGCATATTAGAATTAAGGAGAGGAACTCCCTATATTTATTTCCCTTAGGTTTACTTCCCCTAACTAAAGAGTGAGATCCCTTGAATTGATGCAGCCTGGGTAGAAAGTCATTCATTGCACTGTAAGGACTGGAATGTTCATCAGCTTCTCTCTCTCTGCTTCAAAAAGAGGGCTAAATGATTATGACATTTTAAAAATTAACTATTAATAGAAACAAAATATTATAATGAGGAATATAAATGCATGTATTTGGGGGAATGGCGTTGATCTGAGGAAATGAACATATATTTGAACTAGCTTAAGAGAATTTTGTTATATCTAGTCTTAGCAATTTTTATTGTTAATTTAACATATCAATAACTTATCTATTTCTATTATGTTTCCAAAGATGTATACAGTTATAGTGGAAATAAATAAATTGAGATGTAAGAAGATTAAAATATTTTGAATATATTTATTACTGTTATTACCATTGTATTGTGATTAAAACAAGGACAGCACTATCATAATGGCATAATTGATATTATATGTGCCACTCCTGTTTTAGATAGTGTGTAATAGTCCTAATTTAGATTGTTAATTTTAGATTCCTAATTTAGATTCCTAATTTTAGATAAACAAATTTTAACTATAAACATATTAAAAATAGAAATTCAGAATGTGAGTAAAATTACACAGGAAAACATGCTACTTTCTTATTTACTTCCCTGAAAAAAATATGATTTAAATAAAATAACCAAAGCGCTTCCTTTACTGCTTAATAGACTAACAGTTTCAGAAGTCTAATGACATCTAATCCCTAATCTTGCATCTTCCTGACAATAAGATTATTTTGTATGCCCCATCTCATTAAGTTGTTAATCATATATATCTGCATTTAAGATAGTATTGATAGCACTAGAGTCAAAGCCACAATTTCATTTATTTTGCCTTGTGCCTCTCAGCAGGTGTCTGCCATGGGTGACATGGGAACAACTAATCACTCAGAAGTGACTGACTTCACTCTCGTAGGCTTCAGGGTCTTCCCACAGCTCCACATTCTCCTCTTCCTGCTATTTCTGCTTATCTATGCCATGATCCTTCTAGGGAATGTTGGCATGATGGTCATTATTATGAAAGATCCACGGCTGAACACACGAATGTATTTCTTCCTAGGCAACCTGTCCTTCGTTGATCTCTTCTATTCATCTGTTATTGCACCCAAGGCTATGAGCAACTTCTGGTCTGTGAGCAAGTCCATCTCATTTGCAGGCTGTGTGACCCAGCTCTTTCTCTTTGCCCTTTTTATTGTGACCGAGGGGTTTCTCCTGGCAGTCATGGCTTATGACCGCTTCATTGCCATCTGCAACCCACGTCTCTACTCCATTCAGATGTCAACATGTCTGTGTTCAGTTGGTGGCTGGTTCCTATATTTGTGGCTGTATCAGCTCAGTTATTGAGACCAGCGTGACATTTGCTTTATCCTTTTGTTCTTCTTGGACCATTGACCATTTTTACTGTGATGACCGTCCACTTCAAAGGCTGTCTTGTTCTAACTTCTTCATCCATAAACTGGCTTCTTTCTGTTTATCTGGCATCATTATCTTGCCTACCATCATAGTTATTATTGTTTCTTATTTGCACATTTTGTCCACAGTTCTAAAGATACCCTCCACCAAGGGACGCCAGAAAGCCTTCTCCACTTGCAGCTCCCACCTGGGAGTCATGAGTGTACTGTATGGTTTTGTCTCTTTTATGTATCTCACTCCTGACACATCTCCTGAGCTGAGTAAAGTGGCCTCCTTATGTTACACCCTACTCACTCCCATGTTGAATCCTCTGATTTACTCTCTGAGAAACAAAGATGTCAAAGAAACTCTGAGGAAGATCCTGGGGGAAAATATATTTTTATTTATTTCTATTTAACAGTGATATACCTGAAAGACACAGGTTTTATAACAACTTGGGGAAGCACTGACTCAAAAAATGCACCCATTGATCTTAGAAAGATTTACTCTTAGAGAGTTAGTTTATTTGAATACCATGTACTTAAAACCGAAAAGTACATTTGGAATATATTTTGTCTGGCTGTTTATTCTGGAGTGAGTGAAATGACTTCCTCTGTACTTCATCTTAATTATGGGTAAAAATAATTCTTGCCGTGAACTTCCTGATGTTCAAGCTGGTTTTAGAAAAGGCAGAGGAACCAGAGATCAAATTGCCAACATCCGCTGGATCATGGAAAAAGCAAGTGAGTTACAGAAAAACATCTATTTCTGTTTTATTGACTATGCCAAAGCCTTTGACTGTGTGGATTACAATAAACTGTGGGAAATTCTGAAAGAGAAGGGAATACCAGACCACCTGACCTGCCTCTTGAGAAATATGTATGCAGGTCAGGAAGCAACAGTTAGAACTGGACATGGAACAACAGACTGGTTCCAAATAGGAAAAGGAGTTCATCAAGGCTGTTTATTGTCACCCTGCTTATTTAACTTATATGCAGAATACATCATGAGGAACACTGGACTGGAAGAAACACAAGCTAGAATCAAGATTGCTGGGAGAAATATCAATAACCTCAGATATGCAGATGACACCACCCTTGTGGCAGAAAGTGAAGAGGAACTAAAAAGCCTGTTGATGAAAGTGGAAAGTGAAAAAGTTGGCTTAAAGCTCAACATTCAGAAAATGAAGATCATGGCATCCAGTCCCACCACTTCATGGGAAATAGATGGGGACACAGTGGAAACAGTGTCAGACTTTATTTTTGGGGGCTCCAAGATCACTGCAGATGGTGACTGCAGCCATGAAATTAAAAGACGCTTACTCCTTAGAAGGAAAGTTATGTCCAACCTAGATAGCATATTCAAAAGCAGAGACATTACTTTGCCAACAAAGGTCCGTCTAGTCAAGGCTATGGTTTTTCCTTTGGTCATGTATGGATGTGAGAGTTGGACTGGGAAGAAGGCTGAGCACCAAAGAATTGATGCTTTTGAACTGTGGTGTTGGAGAAGACTCTTGAGAGTCCCTTGGACTGCAAGGAGATCCAACCAGTCCATTCTGAAGGAGATCAGTCCTGGGATTTCTTTGGAGGGAATGATACTAAAGCTGCAACTCCAGTACTTTGGCCACCTCATGCGAAGAGTTGACTCACTGGAAAAGACTCTGATGCTGGGAGGGACTGGGGGCAGGAGGAGAAGGGGACGACAGAGGATGAGATGGCTGGATGGCATCACTGACTCGATGGACATGAGTCTGAGTGAACTCCAGAAGTTGGTGATGGACAGGGAGCCCTGGCGTGCTGCGATTCATGTGGTCGCAAAGAGTCGGACACGACTGAATGACTGAACTGAACTGAATTTCATTTTAGGGAAAATATATTCCAAATTTGCTTGTCTCTCTGAGATTGCTTCTTTTATATGTATTGTTAATCTTGAGTCAGTAACATATGTTATGTGGATATGCATGTAATTGATAGAGGTAATCTGATTTAATAAGATTGATCTGATGTAATAAGCAAGAGAGAACAAAATATGAGATTTACTGGAGAAATCTTCGTGAATGTTTAGTGAGAGAATCAGATGTTCTGAAGTGCACAGACTCTAAAGTGTGACTTGAATGTAACTCTTAATTTTTCAGAGGCTATGTGAGTGACACATTTATTTCATGGTTTCTCTGACTTGAATCATTATTATTTCTCCCCCTCATTTGAAGATCTGCTAAACTGATAAATTACTTTTGAATATTATCCCTTTTCAAAAGAACACTGTAATAAAAATAAACAGGAATAAAAATAATTTGTTTTATTAGATATACCTTAGTATTCATTCATCAAATTAATATTTATTGAATTTTGATGTACTATTTGCCCTATAAAAATTCCTAGGTATAAATAATTTCTGTACTTGAGCTCACAAACTGAGGGGGAAATAGCTGAATAGAGAGCTAACATGTCATATGGTCAACCCAGTGAATAAAGGAAAATGTAGAAAATATCAAAAGAGAGCAACTTCTACAGATGAATGACCTAAATGATCAGGGAAAACTTCAAAAGTACATGTTAAAACATAAGTGGATGTGAGCAAGATGAAGCAAGAAGTTTCTGTGCAAAGGAAATTAAATAACTATATGTTAAGCTTCCTAAAGTTTGACACCTGATTTTTAATGCACAAGAAAGGGAGTGAGAGGTAAGACTTAAAAAAAAATTCATGGAAATTGTGCACACATGAAACAAAGAAGTTGACCTTTATTCTATAGGAAGTGGGGAAGTACTGGGGATATTTTTTTTTTTTTTTTTTTAATTTTATTTTATTTTTAAACTTTACATAACTGTATTAGATTTGCCAAATATCAAAATGAATCCGCCACAGGTATACATGTGTTCCCCATCCTGAACCCTCCTCCCTCCTCCCTCCCCATTCCATCCCTCTGGGTCGTCCCAGTGCACCAGCCCCAAGCATCCAGTATCGTGCATCAAACCTGGACTGGCAACTCGTTTCATACATGATGTTACACATGTTTCAATGCCATTCTCCCAAATCTTCCCACCCTCTCCCTCTCCCACAGAGTCCATAAGACTGTTCTATACATCAGTGTCTCTTTTGCTGTCTCGTACACAGGGTTATTGTTACCATCTTTCTAAATTCCATATATATGCGTTAGTATACTGTATTGGTGTTTTTCTTTCTGGCTTACTTCACTCTGTATAATAGGCTCCAGTTTCATCCACCTCATTAGAACTGATTCAAATGTATTCTTTTTAATGGCTGAATAATACTCCATTGTGTATATGTACCACAGCTTTCTTATCCATTCATCTGCTGATGGACATCTAGGTTGCTTCCATGTCCTGGCTATTATAAACAGTGCTGCGATGAACATTGGGGTACTCGTGTCTCTTTCCCTTCTGGTTTCCTCAGTGTGTATGCCCAGCAGTGGGATTGCTGGATCATAAGGCATGTCTATTTCCAGTTTTTTAAGGAATCTCCACACTGTTCTCCATAGTGGCTGCACTAGTTTGCATTCCCACCAACAGTGTAAGAGGGTTCCCTTTTCTCCACACCCTCTCCAGCATTTATTACTTGTAGACTTTTGGATCGCAGCCATTCTGACTGGTGTGAAATGGTACCTCATAGTGGTTTTGATTTGCATTTCTCTGATAATGAGTGATGTTGAGCATCTTTTCATGTGTTTGTTAGCCATCTTTATGTCTTCTTTGGAGAAATGTCTATTTAGTTCTTTGGCCCATTTTTTGATTGGGTCATTTATTTTTCTGGAGTTGAGCTGTAGGAGTTGCTTGTATATTCTCGAGATTAGTTGTTTGTCAGTTGCTTCATTTGCTATTATCTTCTCCCATTCTGAAGGCTGTCTTTTCACCTTGCTAATAGTTTCCTTTGATGTGCAGAAGCTTTTAAGGTTAATTAGGTCCCATTTGTTTATTTTTGCTTTTATTTCCAATATTCTGGGAGGTGGGTCATAGAGGATCCTGCTGTGATGTATGTCAGAGAGTGTTTTGCCTATGTTCTCCTCTAGGAGTTTTATAGTTTCTGGTCTTACGTTTAGATCTTTAATCCATTTTGAGTTTATTTTTGTGTATGGTGTTAGAAAGTGTTCTAGTTTCATTCTTTTACAAGTGGTTGACCAGAGTTCCCAGCACCACTTGTTAAAGAGATTGTCTTTAATCCATTGTATATTCTTGCCTCCTTTGTCGAAGATAAGGTGTCCATATGTGCGTGGATTTATCTCTGGGCTTTCTATTTTGTTCCATTGATCTATATTTCTGTCTTTGTGCCAGTACCATACTGTCTTGATAACTGTGGCTTTGTAGTAGAGCCTGATATTTTTTAAAGGATATATTGTTTTCAAATCGGCATTTTATAAAAACTCACACTGGTAACTTCTATAAATATTCATGGAAGAAGATAATCAATGAAAGTGTGTGATTGTCCAAGAAAGAGGTTTTGGTGGCTAGAACAATGGCAGTCTTACAGGGGACAGTGAAGAAAGGTAATATCTTTAAAGCCATGAAAAACTGAGCTGAATATTAATTGATGGTTGATAAAATGAGAACTGGGTAGAAGTGAATAATGACTTTTTTTTTTTTTACTTTGTTACAATTTTTTTATTTTATTTTTTTAACTTTACAATATTGTATTGGTTTTGCCATATATCAACATGAATCTGCCACAGGTATACATGTGTTCCCCATCCTGAACCTTCCTCCCTCCTCCCTCCCCGTGTTTGAGCATCTTTCATTGGGGAAATGCTACCTCATAACATGAGGAGGAAATAGTAATATTGTTAATCATTAAGAGTTAAGAAAATAAGATCAGGTCAGACTGAGTATTCAAATCCTGGTTTTACCTAAGTGCTCCATAGTCAACTGTCTTGACTTTGCAGTAACTCTTGCTTCTCAGTTTAATCAAAGATTACTAATGTCTAATAGGCAAAGACCCTGTGCCTGGGATTTATGTGAACTGGAATTAAAAAGAATTAGGAGCCTCTTTCATTGAAGGCTTGTTCCATTTAGGACTCAATGTTGCATGAAAGATTCTGTACTTTATGCCCAAAGAGTCTGTACTTCAGTAAAATATGCTTAAGTAACTTCTTAAAGAGCACACTCTTCTAAAACATTAGTACTTCTTTATTCATCTTTTGATGTTACATTTATAATTATAGCTGATTATAGTGTCATAACTAGTAAGATTTTCTTTATTTAAATGATAGTGTTTATGGTATTGAATCCTCACCAGATGCCACTAAACTAACAATAATTATGTTTAGAAGTTTTACCCTACTTTTAATATTCAGATTTTATATAAGAAATGTCTAAATAAATTAGTTAAGAATAAGTATTATTTATTATTCAAATGATAAATGAATATCATATTATAAATAGGTAAAGAGTAAATTTTCCATTTCCTTGTGTAGCTTTCTATTTTTCAGGTGAAAATGAAACCTTCATTCAAAAAAATATTTCCGAGTCGTTATTCTAAAATGGAAAACTTTGAATCTAAAAAAAGATCTACTCATTTTTTTTTCCAAATGCTTTATTGAGGAATAATTCAGTTCAGTTCAGTCGCTCAGTCATGTCCGACTCTTTGCAACCCCATGAACCGTGGCATGCCAGGCCTCCCTGTCCATCACCAACTCCCAGAGTTCGCCCAAACCCATGTCCATCGAGTCGGTGATGCCATCCAACCATCTCATCCTCTGTTGTCCCCTTCTCCTCCTGCCCTCAATCTTTCCCAGAATCAGAGTCTTTTCAAATGAGTCAGCTCTTTGCATCAGGTGGCCAAAGTATTGGAGTTTCAGCTTCAACATCAGTCCTTCCAACGAACAAGGAGTAATTGGTGTGAAATAAACATTCAAAATGCAATATTCTGTGAGTTTTGACATCAATAAAAACACCACCACATTAAGATACTGAATACTACCTTCATTTCCAAAAGGTCGATTATGCCTCCTTTCAGTCCATGCTTCCCTCTAAACCCATCTGCAGATAACCAATATCTGAACTATGTATAATGGAATCATACAGTATGTGCTCTTTTCTCTCAGGCTTATTTCACTGAGTAAAATTATTTTGAGATGTATTCATTTTGTCATATATAAGTAACTCATTCTCTTTATCGCTGAGTAGTGTTCCATTTTCCAATGTGCAAATTTTGTTTATGAACTCTTAAATGAGCAGTTGATATGTGTGCAGTTTTTAGATATTATGAATAAAGCTGGTATGTGTTCATATGTATTTGCCTAGATTGTTTTCCTTTATCTTTGATAAATGTTGTGGATTGAGATGCTTAGATCTTATAATAAATACATGTTTGACTTTTGAAAAGACAACCAAGGAAACATCTGGAAATGAAGAAAGAAGAAACAAACAAAAAATATTACCCAACAAAATCTACTAAATCTCAGGAAAAGAGAATCTATGACATTTGAGCCAGGATCCACTCCCTCCCTGTGCTCTCTCATCCCAACAGAGGTGAAAATGCAGTCAGGCAAGTACAGGCAGGAACATAGAGATCCCTCTGCCCCTGTATCCCAGTCAAAGGTTACCATGTCCCCTTGATTGTAGTTGCTGCGACCATTACTTATCCCCTCCAACTCCACGCTGAAGAAGCTCTGTTCAAGGCTGGAGTAGCTAATATGTCTGATGAGCTCTACCCAGCTCTCATTCATAGGGTAAACACTCTACCCTTAGCATGCCAGGCCAGGAGTATTACTGCTGCTCTAGTCTCCCCAAAGACAGACGTTCAATACTCAGAAGACCATAGGCTACTGACCTTGCCCAGAAACCTGCTCCTCAAGCGGTATCTTCATGCCTGTTCACTTGATGCCAGCCTCTGTGGGCCAGCTGTGTTGCTCTATACTACTGTGCTTTTCATACTTTTAAGATACTGTCCTATAAGATTTAAAATGGTTTCCTTATTTTTTATGTATGTGTTTTATATGTTATTTGCTGAAAAGTATTATAAACCTATTAGAGTACACAGTTCTATGTAACTGACTGTGTTAGGTGAGTACCTAGGCTAACTTTGTTGGACTTACAAACAAATTGAACTCACTAATGAAAAGACCCTGATGCTGGGAGGGATTGGGGATAGGAGGAGAAGGGGACGACAGAGGATGAGATAGCTGGATGCCATCACCAACTCGATGGACATGAGTTTGGGTAGACTCCAGGAGTTGGTGATGGACAGGGAGGCCTGGCGTGCTGCAATTCATGGGGTCGCAAAGAGTCAGACACAACTGAGTGACTGAACTGAACTGAACTGAATGCACTCTAGGAACAGAGCTTCGTTAGTATGTAGGCAACTTACTGTTCCTTAGCTGAAAAACACACTGGAGGGATTCAGCGACACACTAGAAGTGCAGAAGATTGGATCAGTGACCTGTGGGTGAAACTTCAATTAATAAGTTAAGAAGAAAAAAGAGAATTTTATTTGAGGTTTATAATCTGAGAGACAGTTACAGTGCTAGCATCAGAAGAAAAGAAGATGACCATTTGGGGCAAGCAGGCATTCCCATCTTTGCAGACCACTGGTTAATGTGTAGGGGCTTCTCATGTAGAACTAGTGGTAAAGAACCTGCCTGCCAGTGCAGGAGACATAAGAGAAATGGGTTCAATCCCTAGGTCAGGAAGATTCCCTGGAGGAGAGCATGGCAAGCCACTCTAGTATTCTAGCCTGGAGAATCCAATGGGCAGAGGAGCCTGGTGGGCTACAGTCTATAGGTTAACGTGTATTGCAGATGCACACTGCATATTAGTGAGGGAGGGAGGAGGCCAGATAGACACACAGAATTTTATGTCTAATTTTTCTTGTCCTGTCTTCAAATATAAATTTTATCTCATCACCTGGAATCAAGGGCAGAAAAATATCATCCAAAAGAGCAGCAAAAAAACAAGCAAAATTCATTAAAAAACGTATACTAAAAAGTGAAGAACATGTAAGAACATCAAGCAGAGTAAAACCCATGTTTCCAGAAGGAAAAGAATGAGAGAAAGGGGAATAAAACTATATATCATGTATGAAATGAGTTGCCAGTCCAGGTTCGAAGCACGATACTGGATGCTTGGGGCTGGTGCACTGGGACGACCCAGAGGGATGGAATGGGGAGGGAGGAGGGAGGAGGGTTCAGGATGGGGAACACATGTATACCTGTGGCGGATTCATTTTGATATTTGGCAAAACTAATACAGTTATGTAAAGTTTAAAAATAAAATTTAAAAAAATGAAAAAAAATAAATAAAAGGGCAAAAAAAAAAAAAAAAACTATATGAAGAAGTAATGGCTGAAAATGTGCATAATCTGAAGAAGGAAACAGACATCCAGGTGCAGGAAGCACAGAGTTTCAAGTTAGTTAAATGAAAAGAGAACCATGCCAAACACGTTATAGTTTAAATGTCAAAAACTGAAAATAAAGTTTATTTATTGGCTGTGGCATGTAGGATCTTCCTTGCGCAGTGCAGGGGCTCTCTAGTACAGGTGCACAGACTTCAGAGAGAGCGGACTCACTAGTTGCAGCGCCAGGCTTAGTTGGCCTGTAGCACGTGGGATCTTAGTTCCCAGACCAGACATTGAACCCACATCCCCTGCACTGCAAGGCATATTCTTGACTGCTGGACCACCAGGGAAGTCCACAAAGAGAGAATCTTAAAAGGAGCAAGAAAAAAGCAACTTTATACATACAGGGGTATCCATGAGATTATCAATTGACTTTTTTCAGCAGAAACTTTGCAGAACAGAGGGGAGTAACATGATGCATTCATAGTGCTAAAAGAAAAAAAAAAATTCCAAACAAGAATATTCTAACCTGGAAAGATTGTTCTTTTTATTTATTTATTTATTTATTTTTACTTTACAATATTGTATTGGTTTTGCCATACATCAACATGCATCTGCCACGGGTGTACACATGTTCCCCATCCTGAACCCCCCTCCCACCTCCCTCCCATTCCCATCCCTCTGGGTCATCCCAGTGCACCAGCCCCAAGCTTCCTGTATCCTGCATTGAACCTGGACTGGCAATTCATATTTATATGATATTATACCAGTCCATTCTGAAGGAGATCAGCCCTGGGATTTCTTTGGAAGGAATGATGCTACAGCTGAAACTCCAGTACTTTGGCCACCTCATGCAAAGAGTTTGACTCATTGGAAAAGTCTCTGAAGCTGGGAGGGATTGGGGGCAGGAGGAGAAGGGAACGACAGAGGATGAGATGGCTGAATGGCATCACTGACTCAATGGATGTGAGTCTGAGTAAACTCCAGGAGTTGGTGATGGGCATGGAGACCTGGCGTGCTGCGATTCATGGGGTCACAAAGAGTCGGACACGACTGAGTGACTGAACTGAACTGAATTTGATTGAAATGTGAAAATTCGATAATAGACTGAACTGAATGCCATTCTCCCAAATCATCCCCCGCTCCCTCTCCCAACAACCCTGTATGCAAGATAGCAAAAGAAACACAGATGTATAGAACAGTCTTTTGGAAAGATTGTTCTTAAGAATTGAAGGAGAAATTAAGAGTTTTCCAGACCAGCAGAAGTTAAAGGGATTCATCACCACTAAACTGGACCTATAAGAAGTATCAAAGTGACTCTTTGAGCTTAATTTCTAAATGTACAAACAGCTCATACAACTTAGTAACAATAATAACAAAAACAACTCAAAAGAATGTGCTGATGGCTTAAACAGAAATTTCTCCAAAGAAGACACAGATTGCCAATAGGCACATGAAAAGATGTTCATCACTGCTAATTATTAGAGAAATGCAAATCAAAACTGCAATGAGGGGCACTTCACAGCAGTGAGAATGACCATCATTGAGAAGTCTACGAATAAATGCTGGAAAAGGTGTAGAGAAAAGAGAACCCTCCTACACTGTTGTTGGAAATGTAAATTTGTGCATCCTCTATGGAAAACAGTATGGAGATTACTCAAAAAACTAAAACCAGAGCTACCATATAACCCAGCAATACCACTCTTGAGCATATAGCCACATAAATCTCTTATTCAAAAAGATACATGCACCCCTATGTCATAGCAGCACTATTTACAATAACAAGACATGGAAACAACCTAAATGAATGTCAACAGATGAATGGATAAAGATATTGATTGTGGTACATATATACAATGGAATATTATGGAACATAAAAATTGAAATAATGCCATTTGCAGCAACATGGCATTGGACCTAGAGATTATCATGCTAAATTAAGTTTCAGAAAGAGAAAGACAAATGCCATATGATATCACTTATGTGTGGAATCTAAAATATGACACAAATGAACTTATCTATGTAACAGAAACAGAATCACAGACATAAGAGAACAGAGGTGCTGGTTGACATAGTGGAGGGAGGGGAAAGGAGGCATAAATGGGGAGTTTGGGATTAGCAGATGGAAACTATTAAGTATAGAATAGATAACCAACAAGGTCCTACTTTAGAGCACATGGATCTATATTCAATATTCTGTAATAAACCATAATGGAAAAAGATATGAAAAATAATAAAAAAGGGAAACTTTTAAGTCAAAAACAAAAACTGCTATGTTGTAAAGGAGATGTTTGAAAGTAAAGATTTCACTGGTAAAAGCAAATATATAGTAAAAGTAATGGTTAAACCACTTAAAAGCTCTTATGAAGATTAAAAGACAAAATTAGTAAAATGAACAATTACTGTAATAATTAGTTGAGGTATACACAAAATAAAATGGTATAAAATATATACCAAATGGTAAAAAATATATATCAAATATATAACATATGGGGTGAGTAGAAATTTATTTAGAATGCCATCAATGTAAAACAGCAACTTTTAAGTTGCTTTATATGTATATACATAATTTATATAATAATCACAGAACAAGCTGAGATATTTTGATCATCACCCCTTTTGGTAACTACAGATGGTGACTGCAGCCATGAAATTAAAGCACATTTGCTCCTTTGAAGAAAAGTTATGACCAACCCTAGACATGATATTAAAAAGCAAAGACATTACTTTGCCAAAAAAGGTCTGTCTAGTCTAGTTTATGGTTTCCAGTAGTTGTGTATGGATGTGAGATTTGGACTATAAAGAAAGCTACTGCTACTACTGCTGCTGCTAAGTCGCTTCAGTCGTGTCCGACTCTGTGCAACCCCATGGACTGCAGCCTACCAGGCTCCCCCATCCCTGGGATTCTCCAGGCAAGAACACTGGAGTGGGTTGCCATTTCCTTCTCCAATGCATGAAAGTGGAAAGTGAAAGTGAAGTCGCTCAGTCGTGTCTGACTCTTAGGGACCCCATGGACTGCAGCCTACCAGGCTCCTCCATCCATGGGATTTTCCAGGCAAGAGTACTGGAGTGGGGTGCCATTGCCTTCTCCAAAGAAAGCCTAGACCCAAAGAATTGATACTTTTGAACTGTGGTGTTGGAGAAGACTCTTGAGAGTCCCTTGGACTGCAAAGAGATCCAACCAGTCCATCCTAAAGGAGATCAGTCCTGAATATTCATTGGAAGGACTGATGCTGAAGCTGAAACTGCAATACTTTGGCCTCCTGATGCAAAGAATTGACTCATTTGAAAAGACCCTAATGCTGGGAAAGATTGAAAGCAGGAGGAGAAGGGGACAACAGAGGACGAGATGGTTGGATGGCATCACCGAGTCAATGGACATGAATTTGAGTAAAACTCTGGGAGTTGGTGATGGACAGGGAGGCCTGGAGTGCTGCAGTTCATGGGGTCGCAAAGAGTCGGAAGTGTTAAAGAAGTGAGCGACTGAACTGAACTGAACTGAAAATGATTGGTCAAAATTCTTTTCATAATAAAAACTCCTTGTCAGATGGCAACTCCTATCAGTTCTTGCAAATCTTGAAAGTAGGAACAATTTCAGTGTTTTAAAATCTCCTCTTCAGAACAAAAAGGAGGAAAAAATCCCATCTTTTAATGCTATTAAGACAGCTTGAGCCTATACTGTGCCACGATTAGTATGAAGAAACCAAATGATGCTTTGTCTTAATGATCCATATATTCACAACAATTTGAAATTAAATCCAGTAAAAGCATAAAAATATCTCCAGATAAGACAAATTCAGATATAATATAACTGGTTAATATTTTACATTTTATATTCACCCCTTTTTTGAAATAGAGAATGATATCTTACAGGCCTTACTTTTGATGAGGGAAAGAACACAGGGAGGGCAAGAAAAATAGGACTGACAATGCCAGAAACGAACTTTATCTCAGGAGACAGGGTGGTGTTGGGGCCTTTGCACATTTTCAGCCAACCTCCCCTCTTCAGAACCATATGATGGGGGTGGAAGCCAAGTAACTAAGAAATACTTGGATTTATTAGCCATTATTCTGGAAATTCCATTGAATCACAGTACCCAGAATCTGTGCCTTAAATTTACCCGGAGTTGACAACTAACAACCACCAGATGGCAGCAAACTGCAGCTGTGTCAGGTGTTGCATCTGGAGACCAAACCCTCCAAGAATCCTGATCAGTTCTGCACATCCTTTCTTGGGTGATACCATTGACTGTACAGTAATTAGGTACTACTTTTAGGGGAAAAGATATTTTGATACTGATAATGGTAATAATAATAATAGTTGAAGCTAGTATTAATTGAAAAACTTTCTTGTGCCCAAAGCTTAATTTATAATATTTTATATAATCCTTAACATCTAAGTAGAGAAAATAATAGTGTTCATTGAATCTTAAAATCATTCAAAAAGTTTTCAAAATCTATGCTCCATGGTGCATAGCCTTACAGCTAAGCTATCAGATATTAAAAGCAATACTCTTACCCGATTCTTACAAATGAGGATTGTAAACAAATCAATGATTTATTAAATGCAATTCTGCTAAAATGCAAATGAGAATTATTTTTAATGCAACAGAATGAAGTTCACTGAAATAATGAGTAGCATTAGCAGAGAAATTTTTGAAAAAGATGTATCCCTATCAGGCATTAAATGCTATTGTGCAATTAGCATGTGATACTAGCATGAAGAGACAAGCAAATCAATGGAAGAAAACAAAGAACTTGAAATACATCTAATATGTATAAAATGTACTACATGATCAAGGGCTTCCCAGGTGGCATAGTAGTAAAGAATCTGCCTGCCAATGCAGGAGATGCAAGAGACACAAGTTCTACTCCTGGGTCAAGAAGATGCCCCTAGAGTAGGAAATGGCAATCCACTCCAGTATTCTTGCCTGGAAAACGCCATGGACAGAGAAGCCTGGCAGGCTACAGTCCATGGAGTCGCAAAGAGTCGGACATGACTGAGCACACACACAAGGTAGGGCATGATCACAATAATAAATCTCATAAACTAAAATAAATGATTATGTATTAGAAACTTTGATATAATTTGGGGCCCTATTGACTAATATTTTACCAGAAGACCAGTAATTTCTTGATCCTGCCTGGATTTGCATCCTATCACGAATTATCTGACTTATTTGCCCAAAGTAACAGTATCAAATTATCATTAGTATCATTATTTTAATTGGTTGGAACTGAGTGTCAAGTTGAACTAAAGCATTTGGGGAAGCCATGAGTTCTGGAAGTAATTCCCCTTTTGCCTATATTCAATTATTAGTATTAGTTTAGGGAAAGAGAGAAAAAATCTTGTCACTATGGAATTGAGTACAACCCATGTGCAAGACGATGTGTGGGCTTCCTTGTGGCTCAGCTGGTAAAGGATCCACCTGCAATGCAGGGGACCTGGGTTTGATCCTGGGTTGGAAAGATCCCCTGGAGAAGGGAAAAGCTACCCACTCTAGTATTCTGGCCTGGAGAATTCCATGGACTGTACAGTCCACGGGGTCGCAAAGAGTCAGACACCACTGAGCAACTTTCACTTTCACTTTCATGTGTGAGACAAAGAAAAATGGAAGAAGTAACCTGGTCTGACCTGACATGGGTAATTGTCAGAACAGTAACAAACAAGTGTATAAAATTTTAAGTAAAACAATTGTTTCTCTCCCATTTATCATTTGGTGTGATTAGATTCCTAGATTCTTATTTAGTATTCACATATATTTAAAGAAACAAAATAAAAATATGGCAAAAACTTTTACTTCCTCTCTTTTTTTTAAGAGAAATATTGGTGAATTGATAGAAAAAGAAAATTGAGTCAAGACCTCAGCCTACCTTATATAGAAAAAGTATTTTATAATAACCAATATTTTAAATGAATATATTAAAATTAGCATTAGAAAGCATTTGATTTTCAGCGCATAAGTAATAATTTAAAAGAGAAAGACCCATAAATAAAATTTTATTAAAATATCCTGCTCTACACCAAAAATAAATTGATTAAAGTGTTTAAATAGTACAGGTTCGATGCAGGATACAGGAAGCTTGGGGCAGGTGCACTGGGATGACCCAGAGGGATGGTATGGGGAGGGAGGTGGGAGGGGGGTTCAGGATTGGGAACACTTGTACACCAGTGGTGGATTCATGTTGATGTATAGCAAAACCAATACAATAATGTAAAGCAATTAGCCTCTAATTAAAATAAATAAATTTAAATTTAAAAGAAAAGAAATACAGAATATTATTTATACACATAATAAAATAAGAATGATCAAATTTGTTATAGGTCCCAGACTGGCTCCATAGCCATACTTCCATTCAGAAATTGAATGTTTCTAGGCTGTGAGATTATGTTTTTAAACTATGACACATGCTTTGGAAGATATATTTGGTTAATTAAGTCCTGGAGCCATACTGGTGTAGAGTTTTGGCTACACCAAACTGCTTAGTCTCAATCTCCTCAATTGAAAATCGTTATTAAAAATGATTATGGCATATAGTACCTGTTAATATATATCAGCCTTTATTATTACAAAATATATCATTTTATACTAAGATGAAAATGGGGAAATGAAAAATAGTAGAATATTATTGACACTTTTTCCATATAAAGAATTGTTTCTCAAATACTATATGATGGACTTCTGTTTTACAGTAACTTTATGGGTGATATACCTCAGAATAAAATCTGGATCTTGGAAAAGAATAGACCTTTTATCATAACTGTTCTATGTAACCAAACATTAATATTCCATTTTGCCACTTACTCGATAAGGCTGTTATCTTGCTCAGACAAATACCAGTTTAATTGCTTTGTAGAATTAAACAAAGTTTTTCTTTCTTGATTTAAGTAATAATTATTATATCTCTTGATGAAGGTGAAAAAGAGAGAAAAAGCTGTCTTGAAACTCAGCTTTCAAAAAACTAAGATGATGGCCTCTGGTCCCATCACTTCATGGCAATAGAAGGGGATAAGGTAGAATCAGTGACTGATTTTATTTTCTTGGGGCCCAAAATCACTGCAGACAGTGACTGCAGCCTTGAAATTAAAATACACTTGCTCCTTGGAAGGAAAACTATGACAAACCTAGCCAGGATATTAAAAAAACAGAGACATCACTTTGCTGATAAAGGTTCATATAGTCAAAGCTATGGTTTTTCCAGTAATCATGTATGAATGTGAAGGTTAAGCCATAAAGAAGGCTGAGTTCTGAAGAATTGATGCTTTTGAAATTGTGGTGCTGGAGAAGACTCTTGAGAGTCCCTTGGACTGCAAGGAGATTGAACCAGTCAATCCTAAAGGAAATAAACCCTGAATATTCGTTGGAAGGACTGATGCTGAAGTTGAAGCTCCAATACTTTGGTCACTTGATGCGAAGAGCTGACTGATTGGAAAAGACCCTGAAGCTTGGAAAGATTGAAGGCAAAAGAACAAGGTGACAGAGGATGAGATGGTTAGATGGCATCACCGATTCAATAGACATGAATTTGAGCAAGCTCCAGGAGATAGTGGAGGACAGAGGAGCGTGGCGTGCTACAGTCCATGGAGTCAGACAGTCAGACATGGCTTAGCAGCTGAACATCAACAAAATATCTGTGTGAACTATGGTATAATATTATTCACACAGATACAATATTATTCATTCAGATATAATATTATTTTAATGAGTAACAGCAGCTCTTAATATTTACTTCCTAATCAAGGTAATATTGAAATGCAGATATTATTATCACAAGTTGAGAACATACATTGTTTTCATATGTCCTAAGCAAATAAAATAATGATCTATATATACCTAAATTATTAAAAATATTTTATAAAGCAGAAAATATTTATTTTTATATATGCAAATATCTTTGATGTAATGATTTTACAAAGTAATTATGCAAAGTAATGTATCTGCTTTTTAATATGCTGTCTAGATTGGTCATAACTTTCCTTCCAAGGAGTAAGCGTCTTTTAATTTCATGGCTACAGTCACCATCAGCAGTGATTTAGGAGCCCCCAAAAATAAGTCTGTCACTGTTTCCATTGTTTCCCCATCTATTATTTGCCATGAAGTGAAGGGACCAGATGCCATGATCTTAGTTTTCTGAATGTTGAGCTTTAAGCCAACTTTTTCACTCTCCTCTTTCACTTTTTCACACGCTAGTAAAGTATTGCTCAAAATTTTCCAAGCCAGGCTTCAGCAATACATAAACCGTGAACTTCTGGATGTTAAAGCTGGTTTTAGAAAAGGCAGAGGAACCAGAGATCAAATTGCCAACATCTGCTGCATCATCGAAAAAGCAAGAGTTCTTTTGGTACCATTTTTTCAATTTTTTCAACAAGTGACATTCATCAAGAGGCTCTTTATGGCTCTTTTTCCTACCATAAGGGTAGTGTCATCTGCATATCTAAGGTAATTGATATTTCTCCCAGCAATCTTGATTCCAGCTTGTTCTTCCTCCAGCCCAGCATTTCTCATGATGTACTCTGAATATAAGTTAAATAAGCAGTATGACAATATACAGCCTTGACGTAATCCTTTTCCTATTTGGAACCAGTCTATTGTTCCATGTCCAGTTCTGCCTGTTGGTTCCTGACCTGCATACAGATTTCTCAAGAGTCAGGTCAGGTGGTCTGGTATTCCCATCTCTTGAAGAATCCACACAGTCAAAACCTTTGGCATAGTTAATTAAACAGAAATACATGTTTTTCTGGAACTCTCTTGCTTTTTCGATGATCCAGCAGATGTTGGCAATTTGATCTCTGGTTCCTCTGCCTTTTCTAAAACCAGCTTGAACATCTGGAAGCTCACTGTTCACATATTGCTGAAGTCTGGCTTGGAGAATTTTGAGCATTACTTTACTAGCATGTGAGATGAGTGCAATTGTGCAGTAGTTTGAACATTCTTTGTCATTGCCTTTCTTTGGGATTGGAATGAAAACTGACCTTTTCCAGTTCTGTGGCCACTGCTGAGTTTTCCAAATTTACTGATATACTGAGTGCAGTACTTTCACAGCATCATCTTTTAGGATTTGAAATAGCTCAACTGGAATTCCATCACCTCCACTAGCTTTGTTCATATTGATGCTTCCTAAGGCCGACTAGACTTCACATTCCAGGATGTCTGGCTCTAGGTGAGTGATCACACCATCATGGTTATCTTGGTCATGAAGATCTTTTTTATACAGTTCTTCTGTGTGTTCTTGTCATCTCTTCTTAGTATCTTCTGCTTGCATTAGATCCATACCATTTCTGTCCTTTATCGAGCCCATCTTTGCATGAAATGTTCCCTTGGTATCTCTAATTTTCTTGAAGAAATCTCTAGTCCTTCCCATTCGATTGTTTTCCTCTATTTCTTTGTACTGATCACTGAAAAAGGCTTTCTTATCTCTCCTTGCTATTCTTACTAACAAAAGAGTCCAAAATGCAGCAGTTGGATGCTATCTCAAGAATGACAGAATGATCTCTATTCATTTCCAATGCAAAACATTCAATATCACAGTAATCCAAGGCTATGCCCCTACCAGTAATGCTGAAGAAGCTGAAGTTGAATGGCTCTGTGAACACCTACAAAACCTTTTAGAACTAACACCCAAAAAAGATGTCCTTTTCATTACAGGGGACTGGAATGCAAATGTAGGAAGTCAAGAAACACCTTGAGGTACTGGCAAATTTGGCCTTGAAGTACAGAATGAAGCTGGGCAAAGGCTAATAGAGTTTTTCCAAGAGAATGCACTGGTCATAGCAAAAACACCCTCTTCCAACAACACAAGAGAAGACTCTATACATGGACGTCACCAGATGGTCAACACCAAAATCAGGTTGATTATATTCTTTGCAGCCAAAGATGGAGAAGCTCTATACAGTCAGCAAAAACAAGACCTGGAGCTGACTGTGGCTCAGGTCCTGAACTCCTTATCGCCAAATTCAGACTTAAATTGAAGAAAGTAGGGGAAACCACTAGACCATTCAGATATGACCTAAATCAAATCCCTTATGATTATACAGTGGAAGTGAGAAATAGATTTAAGGGACTAAATCTGACCAAGTGCCTGAAGAACTATGGATGGAGGTTTGTGACATTGTACAGGAGACAGGGATCAAGACCATCCCCGGGTGTGGAGAAAAGGGAACCCTCTTCCACTGTTGGTGGGAATGCAAACTAGTACAGCCACTATGGAGAACAGTGTGGAGATTCCTTAAAAAACTGGAAATAGAACTGCCTTATGATCCAGCAATCCCACTGCTGGGCATACACACTGAGGAAACCAGAAGGGAAAAAGACACGTGTACCCCAATGTTCATCGCAGCACTGTTTATAATAGCCAAGACATGGAAACAACCTAGATGTCCACCAGCAGATGAATGGATAAGAAAGCTGTGGTACATATACACAATGGAGTATTACTCAGCCATTAAAAAGAATACATTTGAATCAGTTTTAATGAGGTGGATGAAACTGGAGCCTATTATACAGAGTGAAGTAAGCCAGAAAGAAAATCACCAATACAGTATACTAACGCATATATATGGAATTTAGAAAGTTGGTAACAATAACCCTGTGTACGAGACAGCAAAAGAGACACTGATGTATAGAACAGTCTTATGGACTCTGTGGGAGAGGGAGAGGGTGGGAAGATTTGGGAGAATGGCTTGAAATATGTAAAATATCATGTATGGAACGAGTTGCCAGTCCAGGTTCGATGCACGATACTGGATGCTTGGGGCTAGTGCACTGGGACGACCCAGAGGGAGGGTATGGGGAGGGAGGAGGGTACAGGATGAGGAACACATGTATACCTGAGGGGGATTCGTTTTGATATTTGGCAAAACTAATACAATTTTGTAAAGTTTAAAAATAAAATTAAATTAAAAAATTAAAAAAAAAGAAATGCAAAAAAGCAAAATAGCTGTCTGAGGAGGCCTTGAAAATAGCTGTGAGAAGAAGAGAAGCAAAGGAGAAAAGGAAAGATACACCCATTTTCTTGGATAGAAGGTTTTCATTTGATCTCCACTCTCCTGTCTTTTGACTCTTTAAAGATGGTATTCTATTGTCTTCTGGTTTGAATTTTTCTGACAAAATTCCTATGCTTTAACTTTTATTTGTTGATGTATAATGTTTCATTTTCCTTCCTGCTGTTTAGACAATATTCTGTTTTTCACCTATTTTCAGAAATTTTATCCTTCTGTGCCTTCATTCAGTTTTATTTTTGTTCTTTTTGTTCGAGTTTTTATGAATTTTCTTGTGTCTCTGTGTTTAGATTTGTCATCCACTTTAAAAAGAAGATTTGCCCATTATAATTTCTAGTATTTTCCTTTTCAGCTATCACTTATATTTGTTACATTTTCTCAGTTATCTCTGAATATCTGTTAACTTTTTTATTATAACTCTATGCTTATGTTTGATTTGTTTCAATTGCTATGTGTTCATGTTTAAATCTTTTTGAATTGTTTCCATTTTCTTGGGCATTACAGCCATTTGTTGCTACTATACAATATCATAAAGTAGTTGGCACATAGAATTTCTACAGTTTGGATTTTGT
Source organism: Bubalus kerabau (assembly GCF_029407905.1). Classification (NCBI taxonomy): domain Eukaryota; kingdom Metazoa; phylum Chordata; class Mammalia; order Artiodactyla; family Bovidae; genus Bubalus; species Bubalus kerabau. The sequence goes on along the minus strand of NC_073624.1, from coordinate 62,696,494 downwards.
CATGGAAGGCACATCTCATAGTATTTTTTTGCTCACTACTAGATGTGGTAGTTTTGCTCACAAGTAGATGGGGAAGCATATTAAATTCATAATTTTTCAAAGTTCAATGATCTTTATATTTGTAGGATAAGTGCACACTTCAGTGAGATTATTATTCTTTGTGTACTGAAGTTTACTATTTGTTAATATTGTGTTTAGATCTTTTGAAGGTAAATTTATGAGGGAAGGTTGTGGCCAAGATGGCAGAGTAGGACAACCTCGAACTCACCTCTTCCTACAGACACACCAAACTCACAACTACTTACAGAGTAGCTATGTGTATGAACAGCCTAAGAAATATCCAACAATATTTTATGTAGATGCATACATAGAGAGGAAAGAACAATGAGAAAGATTGGAGGGAAAGAGACATATTATAATCAGGACCCACAAATGGAAGGAATATCATAATTATAGAGTTCCTCTCAAATGAATGGCATGGTTCAAGCCCCACATCAGGCTTACCAGCCCAAGGGATCCTGCAAGGAAAGATAAGCCCTCAGAGCATCTCATGCAAAAAACTCATAGACTTTCTATTCAGAAGATCTGTAGGGCTATAGGAAACAGAAAGTCCACTCCTTAAGGGTACACACAAAATTTCACACATTGTGAGTCCCAGAGCACAGGCAGTCATTTGAAAGAAGCCTGGCTCAGATCCACTTGCTGACCTTGGAGAGCTTCCTGGAGAGGCAGAAGGCAACTGGGACTCCCACATAGGAAAGGAACACTGGAAACAGCCATTTTGAGGAATTCATTCTATGGTGATGACATCAGCCTTACAAGTGTCATTTTGTAAACTTCTCTTTACCCTATCATCACTGGGGGGCTTACCACCCATCAGCAAGTCAACTTCAGGCCCAAGATCCATTGAGCTATGCAGACAGCCACTAACTGGCCTATCCCCAGCTTTCAGCAGGCCAGCACCAGCCCTAACTCCCCCTGTGCTAAGTAGACAGCAGCATGGGGAACTGGCTCTGCTCTCCAGTGGGCCAATAGCAGCATGACCTAACCCCTGCTGCACAGCAAATCATGATGGTAACTGCCTTGTCCTCTGGTTGGCCCAAAGCCAACATAATAATCACAGTCTCATGGACTACTGAGCTAGGGGCCAGCACCACCTACCAGCACACTGATTGTAGTCAGTCCTGCAATAGCAGAATGGTGCATTCAGCTTGTATGAGGGCATCACTGGAGCATATATTTCTGGTGACCAGAAGAGAGAGTACTGCTGAGCTTCTTTGGATGTTTCTTACATAAAATCACTCCTCCAAGACTGGGAAATATAACTGATGCACATAGAAAAATACATAGAGAATTGGGCAAAATAAGGAGAGAGAGAAATATATTCCAGATGATGAAACAAGACAAAACCTCAGGAAAAAATTAAAGTGGAGATAAGCAATCTACTTGATGAAGAGTTGATGGTAATGATCTAAATATGCTCACTGAACTCAGAATAAGAATGGGTGAACACATTACAAATTTCAGGAGATTTAGAAAATATAAGTAAAAATCAAATGGGGCTGAAGAATACACTGAAATAAAAAAATAACAGCAGGAGGAATCAGCAGTAGATTAGATCTAACAGAGGAATGGATCAGTGCTCTAAAAGACAGATCATTCATAATCACACAAGATGAACAGGAAAAAAAGAGAAAACAAATTTTTGAAAAATGAGAAGGGTTTAAGGGACCTTTGGGATGACATCAGGTCTATCAGCATTCACATTATAGAGGTTCCAGAAGGAAGAAAATAGAAAGGAGTGGAAAACTTATCTGAAGAAAAAAGTGGCTGAAAAATTCCCTACCTGGGGAAGGAAAAACACCCAGGTCCAAGAAGTACTGAGTTTCAAATAAGACGAACTCATAGACCCACACCAAGACACATTTTAAAATTAAAATGCCAACTATTAAAGATAATGACATGAAAGTCACTCAGTATTGTCCAACTCTTTGTGACCAATACTGGAGTAGGTAGCCTTTCCCTTCTTCAGGGGATCTTCCCAACCCAGGGATTGAACCCAGGTCTCCCTCATTGCAGATGGATACTTTACCAGCTAAGCCACAAGAGAAACCCACTAAAGATAATGGAGACTCTTAAAAGTAACAAGACAAAAGAAGGTAATTATGTTCAAGGTAACTTGCATTAGAGCAAGTGCTAAATTTTTAACAGAAAATAGGACTGCTAGAAAGAAATAGCATGGGCATGATATAATCAAAATGATAAAAGGAAAAACCTAGGACTTAAGAATACTCTACCCAGCAATGTTATCATTAGGATTTGAAGGAGAGAGAGAGATTTCTACAAAGAAAGAAAAGCTAAATTGTTTAAGTATCACTAAATTAACTTTACAAGCAATGATAAAGGGACTTTAAGTGAAGAAGAAAAGGCCACACTAGAAATGGGAAAATTAAGAAAGAAAAAAATCTCATTGGTAAAGAAAAACAAAAGTAGTAGATCAGCCACTTATAAAAGTAAAATCAGTAAAAGTAGTAGATCAACCATTTATAAAGCTAGTAGGAAGGTTAAAAGTAGAAAAATAATTCATACTCACAATATGTAATAAAGATACACAAAATAAAATGTGTAAAATATGATGTCAAGACCATTAAATATGGAACATGAACTAAAAATGTAGAGTTGTTAGAATGCATTCAAACTTAAGATATCATCAACTTGAAATAATCATATGTACAGAGAGAGATATCTACAGATAGGTAGATAAACAGAAATGTAGTTTAAAGTGTTATTTTATATGAACCTCATGGTAAAAACAAATAAAAATCTTACAACACATATGCACACCAAAGAAAGGAATCCAAAAATAGCTCCAAAGATAGTCATTAAATCACAATGGAAAGGAGCAAAAGAATAAAGGAATGAAAAGCAACCAGAGAATAATTAAGAAATTGCCATCAGTATAAACATATCCATAATGACTTTAAATATAAATCGACTAAATGCTCCAATCCAAAGAGATAAAGTGGCTGAAATGATACAAAAACAAGATCTTATATATGCTGCCTACAAAAGACTCACTTCAGATGTAAAGATAGACTTTAGATAAATATCTTTAGACTAAAGATAGATAAAGTGTAGGGATGAAAAAAGGTATTCCATGCAATTGGAAACAAACAAAAGTTGAGGTGACAATACTTATATCAGACAAAACAGACTGTAAAGCAGAGATAGTAACAAGACAAAAAAGAACATTACAGAGTTATTAAAGTATCACTTGTGAAAGAAAATATAACAATTATAAATATATATATATGTATCCAGTGTCACAGCAACTAGATATACAAAGCAAATACTAACAAACATAAAGGGATAAATTGACAATAACCCAATAGGAGTAGGAGATGATAACATCCCACATATGTCAAAGGACAGATCATCCCAAAAGAAAATCAATCAGAAAACACTGATCTTAAATGACACCTTAGATGAGAAGCAATGTATATGTGTATATATAGATATAGAGATAGAGATGATATAGATACAGAGGGTAGGGAAACCCACTCCAGTATTCTTGCCTGGAGAATCCCTTGGACAGAGGAGCCTGACAGAATCCATAGGGTTGCAAAGAGTTAGACATGACTGAAGCGACTCAGCACGCATAGATATAGATATTTGCTGGTGATGGTTTAGTCAATAAGTTGTGTCCAACTCTTGTGACCCCTTGGACTTGTAGCCCACCAGACTCCTCTGCCTGTGGGAATTCCATGCAAGAATACTGGAGAAGGTTGCCATTTCCTTCTCCAGGGCATCTTCCTGACCTGGGATCAAAACCACATTCCCCTACCTTTCAGGCAATTCTTTACTGCTGAACCACCAGCGAAGCCTATATACTAAAGAGCCTCTTATGAAAGTGAAAGAAGAGAGTGAAAATGCTGGCTTGAAACTCAACATTCAAAAAATGAAGATCATGGCATCCAGTCCTATCACTTCATGGAAAATATATGAGGAAACAATGGAAACAGTGACAGACTTTATTTTGGGGGGCTCCAAAATCACTGCAGATGGTGACTGCAGCCATGAAATTAAAACACGCTTGCTCCTTGGAAGAAAAGCTATGACCAACCTAGAAAGCATATTAAAAAGCAGAGACATTACTTTGCCAGCAAAGGTCCATCTAGCCAAAGCCATTGTTTTTGAGAGTCCCTTGGACTGCAAAGAGATCAAACCAGTCAATTCTAAAGGAAATCAGTCCTGAATATTCATTGGAAGGACTGATGCTGAAGCTGAAACTCCAATACTTTGGCCACCCAATGCGAAGAACTAACTCATTCGAAAAGACCCTGATGATGGGAATGATTGAAGGCGGGAGGAGAAGGGGACAACAGAGGATGAGATGGTTGGATGGCATCACTGACTCAATGGACATGAGTTTGAGCAAGCTCTGGGAGTTGGTGATGGACAGGGAAGCCTGGTGTGCTGTAGTTCATGGGGTTGCAAAGAGTTGGACATGACTAAGCAACTGAACTGAACTGATATATATATATCTGTGTGTGTGCAGGTGTGAATTTATATATGTTATATATAAATTCACACCTTTTTCAAGTGTAATATATATATATACACACACACATATATAATATATATATATATATAACATATGTAAATTCACACTGTTTTCAAGTGTACGCAGAGCATTCTTCAGGACAGTTCAAATACTAGGTCACAAAACAAGTCTCAGTATATTTAAGAAGATTGGAATAATATTAAGCATCTTTTGTAACTACAGTAGTATGAGACTAGAAATCAACTATGGGCTTCCCTCATGGCTCAGTGGTAACGAATCTGCCTGCAGTGAAGGAGATGCAGGACAACCAGGTTCAATCCCTGGGTTGAGAAGATCCCTTGAAGGAGGGCATGGCAACTCACTGCAGTATTTTTCTGGGAAAAATCCCATAGACAGAGGGACTTGGCAGGAGATGGTACCTAGGATTGTAAAGAGTCAGACTAGACTGAAGTGAATCAGCATGAATGCATGCAGAAATCAACTCTAATAAAAAATACAAATACATGTGGAGATGAAGCAATATGCTGCTAAATAACCAATGAGTCAATCAAGAGGAAATCAAAAGTAACGGGAGACAAACAAATGTGAGAAACAATGATTCAAACTATGGGAAGCAGGTAAAGAAGTCCCAAGAAGGAAGTTTGTAATGGTACAAAGGGAGAAAAATCTTAAAGAAACTATCTAATCTTATACCTAAAGGAATTTTAAAAGAAAAAAAAAAAAAAGAAGAAGAAGAAGAAATAAAGACTACTACAAAGTGAGTAGTAAGAAAGAAAGAAAGGATTAGAACAGATAAATAAAATTGAGACTAACAAACAATAGAAACAAATGAAACAAGATCAGTTCTTTGAAAAGATAAACAAAATTGATAAACTTTTGGTCAGACTCATCAGAAAAAAAGAGAACTCAAACATACAAAATCTGAAACCAAAGAGGAAAAATTACAGACAAACCACAGAAATATAAAGAATTAGGTGCTCACTGCTCAGTCGTATCTGACTCTTGTGACCCTTTGGATTGTAGTCCACCAGCCTACTCTGTCAGTGGGATTCTCTAGGCAACAATACCAGAGAGGGTTGCCATGCCCACCTTCAAGAGATCCTCCTGACCCAGGGGTTGAACTCACATTTCCTGTGTCTCCTACATTGCAAACAGATTCTTTACTGCTGAGCCATCAGGGAAGTCCCCCCAAAAATAATAAAACATTACTAAGAACAAGCATATGCCAATAAAATGAACAACTAAGAAGAACAAATTCCTAGAAACGTATAATCTCCTAAGACTATATCAAGAAAAAATTAAAAAATGAACGGATTACCAGTAATTAAATTTAATCAGTAATAACAACCTCCCAACAAGCAGGATTCCAGACAAGACACTTTCACAGGTGAATACTACTGAACATTTCAAGGGATGTTAACACATATCCTTCTCAAACTATTCCAAAAATTGAAGAGGAAGGAACACCTTTCAAACTCTTTGAATGAGGCCAACATCATCACCCTGATGACAAAACCAGGCACGACACCATAACAGAAGAAAAGTAAAGGCCAACATCACTGTTAAATATAGATGCAAAAATCTTCAACAAGATATTAACAAAAGATTTTCAACAATAGGTTAAAAGTACCATACACTATCTTCAAGTGGGATTTATCCACAGCATGCAAGGATAAGTCAGTCAACAATTCAGTCAATATGATCACCTCATCACTAATTGAAAATAAAAGTTATATGATCATCTGACTAGATACAGAAAAATATTTTGACATGATTCAACATCCATTGTCCCTGAAATGATCAACAATGAAGATCTAGAGTCATCATATCTCAACATAATAAAGGCCATATGTAATAAACCCCCAACCACCCTTATGCTTAACAGTGAAAAGTTGAAGGTACTTCTTCTAACTTAGGAATGGGCAAGATGATCAGACAAGGAAAAGAAAAGTAATCCAATTGGAAAGAAAGAAATAAACTGTTAATGTTTGCAAATGATATGATGCTCTACACAGAAAATCCTAAAGATGTCAGCAAAAAAACTGTTAGACTTAATAAATGAATTCAGTAAAGTTACCAGATAAAAAAGCTTAATATACAGAATTCTGTTGTGTTTCTATATACTAACCATGAACAGAAAGAATTTTTTAAAAATCCAATTTATAATTGCATCAAAAATAATAAAGCATCTAGGTTTAAATCTAAGGAGGTAAAAGATCCAAACTTGGAAAAATGTAAGACATTGATAAAAGAAATTGAAAACACAAACAAGCAGAAAGATACACTGTACTCACAGATTGGAAGAATTAATAGTTAAAATGACCATACTACACAAGAAAACCTACAGATATCCAGTGAAATCCCTATTTAAATGCTAATGGTATATTTAAACAGGGTACAACAAGTAGTTCTGAAATTTGTATGGAAGCACATTAATAAAGGTTCCCAAATTGCCAAAATTATCTTAAGAAAGGACAAAACTGGAAACATTGTGATCCTTTATTTCAACCTATACCACAGAGGTAAGTAATCAAAACAGTATAGTACTGGCACAAAAATAGATACATAGATCACGGGAAAAGAATAAAAAGCCCAGAAGTAAGTCCAGGTTTATATGTCAATTAATCTACAATAAAGGAGGCAAGAATACACAATGGAGAAAAGGCAGATTCTTCGATACATGGTGTTGAGAAACCTGCATAGCTACATGCAAAAGAATCAGATTGATTTACTTCCTCATCCTGTATACAAAAATAAACTGAATTGGACTTAAAATAGGATCTGAAACCATAAAATTCTTGGAAGAAGCCATAGACAGTTTGTTCTTTCACCTCAGTCTACGCAGATTATATTTTTTGATCTGTCTCCTCTGGCAAGGGTAACAAAAGTAAAAATAAATGAGACCATCAAGACAAAAATCTTTTGCAGAATGAAGGAAACTATCAATATAATGAAAGGGCAACCTACTGAAAAAGAGAAAATATTTGTAAAGAGTATATCTGATAAAAGGATAATATCCAAAAAACAAAAAACCTAATGCCAACTTCAAAAACAAAACAAAAATGTAAGAAAACAACTTGATTAAAAAGCAGGCAGAGGACCCGAATAGCCATTTTTTCAAAAAAACATACACATGACCAATCAGTTCAGTTCAGTTGCTCAGTCGTGACCAACTATTGCGACCCAATGGACTGCAGCATGCCAGGTCTCCCTGTCCATCACCAGCTCCCAGAGTTTACTCAAACATGTCCATTGAGTCGGTGATGCTATCCAACCATCTCATCCTCTGTCATCCCCTTCTCCTCCCACCTTCACTCTTTCCCGTCATCAGGGTCTTTTCCAATGAGTCAGTTCTTTGCATCAAGTAGCCAAAGTATTGAAGTTTCAGCTTCAGCATCAGTCCTTCCAATGAATATTCAGGATTGATTTCCTTTAGGATGGACTGGTTGGATCTCCTTGCAGTCCAAGGGACTCTCAAAGTCTTCTCCAACACCACAGTTCAAAAGCATCGATTATTTGGCCCTCAGCTTGCTTTCTAGTCCAACTCTCACATCCATACATGATTACTGGAAAAACCATAGCCTTGATTAGATGGACCTTTGTTGGCAAAGTAATGTCTCTGCTTTTTAATATGCTGTCTAGGTTGTCATAACTTTCCTTCCAAGGAGGAAGTGTGTTTTAATTTCATGGCTGCAGTCACCATCTGCAGTGATTTTGAAGCCCAAGAAAATAAAGTCTGCCACTGTTTCCATTCTTCCCCCACCTATTTGCCATGAAGTGATTGGGACCGGATGCCATGATCTTAGTTTTTTGAATGTTGAGTTTTAAGCCAACTTTTTCACTCTCCACTTTCACTTTCATCAAGAGGCTCTTTAGTTCCTCTTCACTTTCTGCCATAAGGGTGGTGTCATCTGCATATCTGAGGTTATTGAGATTTCTCCCTGCAATCTTGATTCCAGCTTGTCCTTCATCCAGCCCAGTGTTTCTCATGATGTACTCTGCATATAAGTTAAATAAGCAGGGTGACAATATACAGCCTTGACATACTCCATTTCCTATTTGGAACCAGTCTGTTGTTCCATGTCCAGTTCTAACTGTTGATTCCTGACCTGCATTCAGATTTCTCAACAGGCAGGTCAGGTGGTCTGGTATTCCCATCTCTTGAAGAATTTTCCACTTTTTTGTGATCCACACAATCAAAGGCTTTGGCTTAGTCAATATAGCCAAAGTAGATATTTTTCTGAGCTCTCTTGATTTTTTTGATGATCCAGCAGATGTTGGCAATTTGATCTGTGGTTCCTCTGCCTTTTCTAAATCCAGCTTGAACATCTGGAATTTCATGGTTCAAGTACTATTGAAGCCTGACTTGGAGAATTTGAGCATTACTTTACTAGCTTGTGAGATGAGTGCAATTGTGCAGTAGTTTGAACATTCTTTGGCATTGCCTTTCTTTGGAATTAGAATAATAACTGACCTTTTCCAGATGACCAATAAGCCTTAACTAACTGCCTGATGAACTATGGACTGAGGTTCATGACATTGTACAGGAGACAAGGATAAAGACCATCCCCATGGAAAAGAAATGCAAAAAAGCAAAATGGCTGTCCGGGGAGGCCTTGCAAATAGCTGTGAAAAGAAGAGAAGTGAAAAGCAAAGGAGAAAAGGAAAGATATAAGCATCTGAATGCAGAGTTCCAAAGAATAGCAAGGAGAGACAAGAAAGCCTTCCTCAGTGATCAATGCAAAGAAATAGAGGAAAGCAACAGAATGGGAAAGACCAGAGATCTCTTCAAGAAAATTAGAGATACCAAGGGAACATTTCATGCAAAGATGGGCTCGATAAAGGACAGAAATGGTATGGACCTAACAGAAGCAGAAGATATTAAGAAGAGGTGGCAAGAACACACAGAAGAACTGTACAAAAAAGATCTTCATGACCCAGATAATCACGATGGTGTGATCACTGACCTAGAGCCAGACATCCTGGAATGTGAAGTCAAGTGGGCCTTAGAAAACATCACTACAAACAAAGCTAGTGGAGGTGATGGCATTCCAGTTGAACTATTTCAAATCCTGAAAGATGATGCCGTGAAAGTGCTGCACTCAATATGCCAGCAAATTTGGAAAACTCAGCAGTGGCCACAGGACTGGAAAAGGGCAGTTTTCATTCCAATCGCAAAGAAAGGCAATGCCAAAGAATGCTCAAACTACCGCACAATTGCACTCATCTCACACACTAGTAAAGTAATGCTCAAAATTCTCCAAACCAGGCTTCAGCAATATGTGAACTGTGAACTTCCTGATGTGCAAGCTGGTTTTAGAAAAGGCAGAGGAACCAGAGATCAAATTGCCAACATCCACTGGATCATGGAAAAAGCAGGAGAGTTCCAGAAAAACATCTATTTCTGCTTTATTGACTATGCCAAAGCCTTTGACTGTGTGGATCACAATAAACTGGAAAATTCTGAAAGAGATGGGAATACCAGACCACCCGATCTGCCTCTTGAGAAACTTGTATGCAGTTCAGGATGCAACAGTTAGAACTGGACATGGAACAACAGACTAGTTCCAAGTAGGAAAAGGTGTACGTCAAGGCTGTATATTGTCACCCTGCTTATTTAACTTATATGCAGTGTACATCATAGAAACACTGGACTGGAAGAAGCACAAGCTGGAATCAAGATTGCCGTGAGAAATATCAATAACCTCAGATATGCAGATGACACCACCCTTATGGCAGAAAGTGAAGAGGAACTCAAAAGCCTCTTGATGAAAGTGAAAGTGGAGAGTGAAAAAGTTGGCTTAAAGCTCAACATACAGAAAATGAAGATCATGGCATCCGGTCCCAATCACTTCATGGCAAATAGATGAGGAAACAGTGGAAACAGTGTCAGACTTCACTTTTCTGGGCTCCAAAATCACTGCAGATGGTGACTGCAGCCATGAAATTAAAAGATGCTTACTCCTTGGAAGGAAAGTTATGACTAACCGAGATAGCATATTCAAAAGCAGAGACATTACTTTGCCAACAAAAGTCCGTCTAGTCAAGGCTATGGTTTTTCCTGTGGTCATGTATGGATGTGAGAGTTGGACTGTGAAGAAAGCTGAGCGCTGAAGAATTGATGCTTTTGAACTTTGGTGTTGGAGAAGACTCTTGAGAGTCCCTGGGACTGCAAGGAGATGCAGCCAGTCCATTCTGAAGGAGATCAGCCCTCGGATTTCTTTCGAGGGAATGATGCTGAAGCTGAAACTCCAGTACTTTGGCCAACTCATGAGAAGAGTTGACTCATTGGAAAGGACTCTGATGCTGGGAGTGATTGGGGGCAGGAGAAGGGGAAAACAGAGGATGAGATGGCTGGATGGCATCACTCACTCAATGGACGTCAGTCTGGGTGAACTCCAGGAGTTGGTGATGGACAGGGAGGCCTTGTGTGCTGTGATTCATGGGGTCACTAAGAGTCAGACACAACTGAGCGACTGAACTGAACTGAATCTTAATTAATTTTTTCCTTATTAAAATTCCTAAAGTACCTTTCTTCCTAAACTAATGGCAATTAGTCGCTCAGTCATATCCGACTCTTTGCAACCCCATGGCCTGTAGCCCACTAGGCTCCTCTATCCATGGGGATTTTCCAGGTAAGAATACCAGAGTGGGTTGCCGTGCCCTCCTCCAGGGGATCTTTCTGGCCCAAGGATTGAACCCAGGTCTCCTGCATTACAGGCGGATTGTTTACCAACTGAACCACCAGGGAAGCCTAAACACATTAAACTTTTACTAATATTCAACTGTAATAAGGAGAATATCTGGTCTCACATCATTTTTGTTCCCTATACACTTAAGAAACCCAGATAAATTCTAAACATACTTTTTAACTTAAAAACCGATTCAAAAAAAAATAAAATTGACTTAAAAATTTAAGAAAATAACAATATTATCAAATTTGACTTATTAAATAGAGTAGTATGCCTGTGATTTTAATGTAGTCTTTTAATCACATTGTAGTTTTAAATGAATTTTTAAGTAGAGATCCTAATCTCATAAATATTTTTACTAAAGATATAAAGATAATTTAATTGAATGCTCATTTCCTCCAGTATATTTTCTGTTTGGTATTTAAATATAAGAGAACAGAATTAGCAACCATTATCTGACTTTGTGATTTAGAGGGCATTTGTCATAACATGAATTATAGCTATATCAAGAAATACAGGCAATCATAATTTCAAGTGAATTTTTCTATTTTTAAAATAGCGAGAATAATTTACTATGTAATTTAAAATATTTATTTATCTAAAACTTGTTTCATATAGTACAAACGTTTAAATCTCTTTTCTATGTCTATGAATATCTATGTGATAATACCAGAAAGTTTTTCTTTGTCAGTGAAGATAATAAAGTCCAGAAACCTTTCCCAAAGGATACGCACAACTAGCGAAGGGAAAGTCCCTTGCTTTTAACTATTATTAGACCATTTGTTTGTGCCTAAGGTTACTTAAGTCCTCATAGACAATAGCCCAAGAATCTGCACTTATGTCACCATAATTGACGTTACGACTGTGTATGTGCCAAGTCACTTCAGTCATATCCAACTCTTTGTGACCCTGTGGACTGTATCCCACCAGGCTCCTCTGTCCAGAGGATTCTCCAGGCAAGAATACTAGAGTAGGTTGCCATGACCTTCTTCAGGGGATCGTCCCAACCCAGGGATTGAACCTGTATCACTTATGTCTCCTGCATTGGCAGGCACAATCTTTACTGCTACTCCTCTCCCAGTGGAATCCATCACAGAGGATAAGTAAAACCTCAGTGCTGAAATATCCTGAGGAAGGTTTCACAGGCTTATAAATAACTAAGGACATCATAAACATCACTGCTGATACTCTGGCTCATGATCATGGACTCTGGACAATACAAGTTGCTGTGGGCTTTAAATAACTGTAATTACCCACTTATCTTTATCTTAAGACACATACAGTATAACAGAATTTAGGAAAGGAATTTTCCTGTCTGTAATCAGTGAAGTTTACTTGCATTGTTTAAATAGTGAGATCTCTTAAATTGATGGAGCCTTGGTAGAAAGTCATTCATTGCAGTGTAAGGATTTGAATATTCACTACCTTCTCTCTGCTTCAAAAAGAGGGCTAAATTATTATGATTTTTTTAATTGACTACTAATGGAAAAGAAGTATTTATAATGTTACAATAAAAATGTGTGTATTTGGGATAATGGCTTTGACCTGAGAAAAGAATAATGTTTAAAAATAGCTTTGGAGAACTTTATCTTCTAAGTGTCATTTTTGTGTGTTATTAATTTTAACATACAAATAATAACTATTTTTATTCTGTTTTCAAAGATGGCTACAATAAGGGAAACTACATATATTGAGCTAAAACAAGGTAAAAATATTTTTTATATATTTACTACTGTCATGTAATGAGTCAAAACACTGACATAGCTATCATAATGGCTATAAATACTATCTTAAAAATTAGATTCATTGCTCCTATTGTAGATAATATGAAACAGTGCTATTTTAAATGAAGAAAATCTCTTACCTATAAATATACTAAGAGTAGAAATTTAGAATGTGAGTAATTTTAGGCAATAAAATAGGCTAATTTCTTGCAGAAATCCATGCCACATATGATTTAATAAAATAACAAAAGAACATCTTTCATTGCTTAATAGAATAACAGTTTAAGAAGCCTAATGACATCTATTTCAAATTTTTGCATCTTTCTGACATTAAAATTTATTTGTATGCAATGTCTCATTAAAATGTAAACAATTTAATTCTACATCTAGAGAGTATTAATAGTACTACAATCAAAGCCACAATTTCATTTATTTTGCTTTATGCCTATCAGTAGATTTCTGCCATGGGCGACAGGGAAACAAGCAACCACTCAGAAGTGACTGACTTCATTCTTGTCGGCTTCAGGGTCCGCCCAGAGTTCCACATTCTCCTCTTCCTGCTTTTTCTGCTTATCTATGCCATGATCCTTCTAGGGAACGTTGGCATGATGATCATTATTATGACTGATCCCCGGCTGAACACACCAATGTATTTCTTCCTAGGCAACCTCTCCTTCGTTGATCTCTTCTATTCATCTGTTATTGCACCCAAGGCTATGATCAACTTCTGGTCTGAGAGAAAGTCCATCTCCTATGCAGGCTGTGTGGCCCAGCTGTTTCTCTTTGCCCTCTTCATTGTGACTGAGGGATTTCTCCTGGCAGTCATGGCTTATGACCGCTTCATTGCCATCTGCAACCCACTCCTCTACTCCATTCAGATGTCAACACGTCTCTGTGTTCAGTTGGTAGCTGCCTCCTACTTTTGTGGCTGTATCAGCTCAGTTATTGAGACCAGCATGACATTTACTTTACCCTTTTGTGCTTCTCGGGCCATTGACCACTTTTACTGTGATTACCGTCCACTTCAGAGGATTTCTTGTTCTGATCTCTACATTCCTAATATGGTATCCTTTTTCCTATGCAGCATTATCATTTTGCCTACCATAATTGTAATTATTGTGTCTTATATATATATTGTATCCACAGTTCTAAAAATACGCTCCACTGAGGGGTGAAAGAAAGTCTTCTCCACTTGCAGCTCTCACCTGGGAGTCGTGAGTGTACTGTATGGTGCCATCATCTTTATGTATTTCATCCCTGACAGATTTCCTGAGCTGAGTAAAGTGGCCTCCTTGTGTTACACCCTGGTCACTCCCATGTTGAATCCTTTGATTTACTCTCTGAGAAACAAAGATGTCAAAGAATCTCTGAGGAAGATCCTAGGGAATAAACTATGTTTATTTAATTCTATATTAACTGAAAATAGAATTAAGTAAATGTAATATAACTGAAAGCACTAAGTTTTATAGCAACCTGGGGAAGGACTGATGCAAAAAAAAATAAAATGTACCCATTAATTTTAGAGACTATTTGTTTGAATCCTATATACTTACTGCCAAAGAATACATTTGTACTATGTTCTGTCTGGCTGTTGATTTTGGAATGAAATTACTTTCTCTGTACTTCATGTCATGTTCATCTTCATTTTGGATAAGGATAATGATTGCCTTGTAGTTTGTTTTTAGGAAGTACATATTCCAATTTTACTCCAAACTCTGAGATTGTTGTTTGGAATGTATTGTTTATCTTGAATCAGTCACATATGTTATGTGGTTATATGTTTACTTGGTAGAGGTAATACAATCTGATGTATTAAGCAGGACAGAACAAAATATTAGATTTACTGAGGAAATCTTTGTGAATGTCTAGTGAGAGAATCAGATAGTCTGTAGTACATAGAGTCTGAAGTGTGAAATGTAAGTAGCACTTAATGGAGAAGGGAATGGCAACCCACTCCAGTATTCTTGCCTGGCAGGCTACAGTCCATAGGGTCACAAAGAGTCGGACATGACTGAGTGATTAACAGTTTCCAAATGGCTAAATGAATGGCACATTTATTTCATGGTTTCTCTGAGTTAAATCATTATTATTTCTCCCTTCATTTGAATATCTACTAAGCTGATAAATTATTTTTGAAAATTCTCCTTTTTCACAAGAAAACTAGTAAAAATAAACAAGTACAGATAATTCACATTTTGCTATATATGCCTTAGTGAGAATTCATTCATCAAATTAATATTTATTGAATTTTGATGTACTCTTTGCTTATAAAAATTCCTAGGTGTAAATAATTTCTATACTTGAGATCACACTAATTGAGGGAAAATATCTAAACAATAGTCATATGGTAAACCCAGTGAATAAAGGCATATGTATAAATTACAAAGAGAGAGCAGCTTATACAGATGATGATATAAATTACTTTTTTCTGCAGGAAGCAGGGAGCACTGGGGATTTTTTTTTTAAGATATTGTGTTCTAAAAAAAAATAAAGATATTTTGTTCTAATAGGCATTTTATAAAAATCACATTGGTAACTTGCAGTTGATAAATATTCATGGAAGAAGATAATCACAGAAAATGTGTGATTGTTCAAGTAAGAGGTTATGGTGGCTTTAGGATGATAGTCTTACACAAGATGGTGAAAAGAGGGAATACCTTTAAAATTATTGGTAAACTAAACTGAACACTGATTAATGGATGATAAAATAAGAAATAGGTGGAAGTGAATAATGACTTCTAATGTTTGAGCATCTCTGAGGAAACGCTGCCTCACAAATGGAGGAGGAAATATGAGTAATAATAGTTAATCATTAAGAGTTAAGAAAATAATGTCAGATCATACTGAGTTTTCTAATTCTGGTTTTGCTTATGTGCTCCATACTCAACTGTCTTTACTTTGCAGAAACTCCTGTTTCTCAGTTTAATATAATGATGACACTAATGTCTAACAGGCAAAGACTCTGTGCTTCAGATTTAGCTGAAGTGGAACTGAAAAGAATTAGGACTTTCTTTCTTTGAAGGCTTATTCCATTATAGGACTCAGAATGTTGCATGAAAAATTCTATATTTTACATGCAAAAGAGTGCTGGTAAAATATGCCTAAATAGATTGAAGAGCACATTTATCTAAAACATTCTTATGTCTTTAATCTCATCTTATGACATCCCATTACATTTATAGTTATAGCTCATTGTAGAGTCATAACTAGTAAATTTTATTAAATTAAATTTTAGAGTTCATGGTATTGAATCCTCACTCAGTTGCTGCTACACTAACAGCAATTATATTTAAAAATTTAGCCTCCTTTTATTATTCTGTTTTTATATAAGAAATATCTAAATAAATTGTTAATTAATAATGATAATGTTTTTATTATAATATATAATACATACACATAAATAAATTTTCTATTTTCTTGAGTATCTTTCTATTTTTCAGGTGAAAATCAAACCTTTTTTAAAAAAAGATATTTCTGAATCATTGCTCAAAAATGCAAGTTCTCAGATCTAAAAAAGATCTGCTCATTATTTTTTTAAAAAACACGTTATTGAGGAAGAATTTGTGTGAAATAAACAGTATGTATTTAAAGTGAACAACTCTATAAGTTTTGGTGTCAATAAAAACACCACATCTTCAAGATACAGAACATTTCCTTCATTTCCAAAAGGTTAATTATGCCTCTTTTCAGGCCATGCTTCCCTCCAAACCCATTTCTAGATAACCAGTGCTTTGGCTGGTTTATAATGGAGTCATACAGTATGTGCTCTTTTCTCTCAGGCTTCTTCATACTCTTCTTCAATTTACTCTGAGTAAATTGATTTTGAGATTTATTTTGTCATGTATAATATTCCAATTTCCATTACACATGTATACCAATTTTTATGCACTCTTAAATATGGGCAATTGATGTTTGTTAAGCTTTTAGATATTGTGTATACAGCTGTTTTAAGTGTTCATATGTGTTTGCCTAGTTTGTTTCCTTTATCTTTGCTGAATTTTGAGACTTGTGATTCTTAGATCTCATAATAAATATATATTTGACTTGAAGAGACTACCAGGGAAATATATAGAAATAAATAAAGAACAAACCCAACAAAATCGACTAAATCTCAGGAAGAATAGTGAGAATCTATGACATTTGAGCCAGGACCCACTCCCTCCCTGCCCTCTCTCATCCCAGCAGAGGTGAAAGTGCACTCAGGCAAGTACAGGCAGGAACATAGAGATCCCTCTGCTCCTGGATCCCAGTCAAAGGTTGCCATCTAAAAAAGATGGTACAATCAATCCCCTTGATTGTAGTTGCTGCAAACATTACTTGTCCCCTCAAGCTCCACGTTGAAGAAAGTCTAATCAAGGCAAGAGTACCTAAAATGTCTGGTGATCTCTACCCAACCCCCATTCGTGGGTAAAAGCTCTACCCTAAGCATGCCAGGCCAGGAGTACTGGGCCCCAATTCCAGCTGCTTCAGTTCTCTCAAAGGATAGAAATTTTATGCTCAGAATACCATAGGCTAGTGGCCTCCCTCAGAAACCTTCTCCTAAAGCAGGAGTGTCATTCTGAGCTAACTGGGCCACTATTCCTGCTGCAGTGCAGGTTTTACCTAGAACAAAATGTGTACTGTGATAACAGAGGGCTCCACAGCTCTCTGCATGTGAACTGACTCTATCTGTAAAAATGTGTAGGAAATTTAAGCTTAAGTGAACTCCAAAACTTAATAAATATTTGGTGATAAGCAATTAAAAGGAGACTGGTGGTTCTATAAGAGCAAAAAGCTAACTGTAGACCAACTAGATGTTTATCAGAAAGAACCAAGGAAGAAAGCAGCTAAAAAAGGTCCTTCTGAAAGTGAAAGAAAGTGAAAGTGAAGTCGCTCGGTCGTGTCCAACTCTTTGCAGCCCCGTGGACTGTAGCCCACCAGGATTCTCCGTCCATGGGATTCTCCAGGCAAGAATGCTGGAGTGGGGTGCCATTGTCTTCTCCAGGGGATCTTCCTGACCCAGGGATTGAACCCAGGTCTCCCACATTGCAGGCAGAGGCTTTAACCTCTAAGCCACCAGGGAGCCTTAAAAAAGGTCCTTCTAGGGTTGGGTAAGCCTCAAGTTGTGGCCATGCCTCAGCCAATTAGGGGAGTACCCTGCTACCTGCCCCACTTACACAGAATTAGTGGCCCCACCACAGATAGTTATCTCACAGAGTTCACACAAGGGATGCCCCTTGGCTCTGGTGACCTAGAGGCATGGCTCTTCTAGACCTCACACATCATCTACACAGGCCATGCCTTCAAGACTGGGAGAGATAGCTGTTTCATCTGATGTATAGAAACAAACACGGAGAGTCAAGCAAAGCAAGGAGATAGAAGAGTATGTTTCAAATTATTGAACAGATAAAACCTCATTAAAAAGACTTTACAAAACAGAGATAAGTAATCTAGTTGATACAGAGATCAAAGTAATACTCATAAAGATACTGACAGACTTCAAGAGAAAGGAAAAAAAAAAAAAGAAAGATTAGTGGTTACCAAAGGTGAACAGGTTAGAGTGGAGGGATGCACGATGAAATGGGTCAATTGTATGATGATTTATAGAAACTAAATATTTGATGTGAGCATGTTCTACTATTTAGAAGTAGAAATAAAACGCTGTACACATGAAACATGTAATGTCACAAATCAATGTTGCCTAAATAAAAAACAAAGTTAAAAATAGATGATGATGATAATGGTAATAATGATAATATTATTAATTGAAAACTTTCTTCTACCAAAAGCTTAATTTGTGGTACTTTAGGTAATCTGTGTAATAATGTATATAATCCTGTTGAGTGAAGTAGGGAAGTAGTAATAGTGAAGTAGTGATAGTGTTCATTCAACCTTAAAAACCATTCAAGAATTTCTCAAAATCTGTGCTTAGTGGTGCAGGGCCTTAAAACTAGACTGTCTGATATCAGAAGCAGCACTCTTACCCTGTTCTTTTAAATGAGGGTTGCAAACAAATCGGTGATATACTACATGCAATTCTGCTAAAATGCAAATAAGAATTATTTTGAATGAAAAATAATTCTGAAGCTCACAGAAATAGTAAGTAATATTAGCTGAGAAATCTTTAAAGAACATGTTTAATAGTAATGGTGAAAGTGGGCACACTTGTCTTGTTCCTGACTTTAGAGGAAATGCTTTGAATTTTTCACCATTGAGGATAATGTTTGCTGTGGGTTTGTCATATATAGCTTTTATTATGTTGAGGTATGTTCCTTCTATTCCTGCTTTCTGGAGAGTTTTGATCATAAATGGATGTTGAATTTTGTCAAAGGCTTTCTCTGCATCTATTGAGATAATCATATGGCTTTTATTTTTCAATTTGTTAATGAGGTGTATTACATTGATTGCTTTGTGGATATTGAAGAATCCTTGCATCCCTGGGATAAAGCCCACTTGGTCATGGTGTATGATATTTTAGAACTAATCAATGAATATAGTAAAGTTGCAGGATATAAAATCAACACACAAAAATACCTTGCATTCCTATACACTAATAATGAAAAAATAGAAAGAGAAATTAAGGAAACAATTCCACTCACCATTGCAACGAAAAGAATAAAATACTTAGGAATATATCTACCTAAAGAAACTAAAGACCTTATATATAGAAAACAATAAAACAGTGGTGAAAGAAATCAAAGAGGACACTAATAGATGCAGAAATATACCATGTGCATGGATTGGAAGAATCAATATAGTAAAAATGAGTATACTACCCAAAGCAATTTATAGATTCAATGCAATGCCTATCAAGCTACCAACGGTATTCTTCACAGAGCTAGAACAAATAATTTCACAATTTGTATGGAAATACAGAAAACCTCGAATAGCCAAAGCAATCTTGAGAAAGAAGAATGGAACTGGAGGAATCAACCTGCCTGACTTCAGGCTCTACTACAAAGCTACAGTCATCAAGACAGTATGGTACTGGCACAAAGACAGAAATATAGATCAATGGAACAAAATAGAAGGCCCAGAGATAAATCCACACACATATGGACACCTTATCTTTGAAAAAGGAGGGAAGAATATACAATGGATTAAAGACAATCTCTTTAACAAGTGGTGCTGGGAAAACTGGTCAACCACTTATAAAAGAATGAAACTAGAACACTTTCTAACACCATACACAAAAATAAACTCAAAATGGATTAAAGATCTAAATGTAAGACCAGAAACTATGAAACTCCTAGAGGAGAAATAGGCAAAACACTCTCCGCCATACATCACAGCAGGATCCTCTATGACCCACCTCCCAGAATATTGGAAATAAAAGCAGAAGTAAACAAATGGGACCTAATTAAACTTAAAAGCTTCTGCACAAGAAAGGAAACTATAAGCAAGGTGAAAAGACAGCCTTCAGAATGGGAGAAGATAATAGCAAATGAAGCAACTGACAAACAACTCATCTCAAAAATATACAAGCAACTCCTACAGCTCAACTCCAGAAAAATAAATGACCCAATTAAAAAATGGGCCAAAGAACTAAATAGACATTTCTCCAAAGAAGACATACAGATGGCTAACAAACACATGAAAAGATGCTCAACATTACTCATTATCAGAGAAATGCAAATCAAAACCACTATGAGGTACCATTTCACGCCAGTCAGAATGGCTGTGATCCAAAAGTCTACAAGTAATAAATGCTGGAGAAGGTGTGGAGAAAAGGGAACCCTCTTACACTGCTGGTGGGAATGCAAACTAGTACAGCCACTATGGAGAACAGTGTGGAGATTCCTTAAAAAACTGGAAATAGAACTGCCTTATGATTCAGCAATCCCACTGCTGGTCATACACACTAAGGAAATCAGAATTGAAAGAGACACGTGCACCCCAATGTTCATCGCAACACTGTTTATAATAGCCAAGACATGGAAGCAACCTAGATGTCCATCAGCAGATGAAAGGATAAGAAAGCTGTGGTACATATACACAATGGAGTATTATTCAGTCATTATAAGAATACATTAGAATCAGTTCTAATGAGGTGGATGACAATGGAGCCTATTATACAGAGTGAAGTGAGCCAGAAAGAAAAACACCAATACAGAATACTATCTTGAGAAATTTGTATGAAGGTCAGGAAGCAACAGTTAGAACTGGACATGGAACAACAGACTGGTTCCAAATAGGAAAAGGAGTACGTCAAGGCTGTATATTGTCACCCTGCTTATTTAACTTATATGCAGAGTACATCATGAGAAACACTGGACTGGAAGAAACACAAGCTGGAATCAAGATTGCCGGGAGAAATATCATTAACCTCAGATATGCAGATGACACCACCCTTATGGCAGAAAGTGAAGAGGAACTAAAAAGCCTGTTGATGAAAGTGAAAGTGGAGAGTGAAAAAGTTGGCTTAAAGCTCAACATTCAGAAAACGAAGATCATGGCATCCGGTCCCACCACTTCATGGGAAATAGATGGGGAAACAGTGGAAACAGTGTCAGACTTTATTTTTTTGGGCTCCAAAATCACTGTAGATGGTGACTGCAGCCATGAAATTAAAAGACGCTTGCTCCTTGGAAGGAAAGTTATGACCAACCTAGATAGCATATTTAAAAGCAGAAACATTACTTTGCCAAAAAAGGTTCATCTAGTCAAGGCTATGGTTTTTCCTGTGGTCATGCATGGATGTGAGAGTTGGACTGTGAAGAAGGCTGAGCACCGAAGAATTGATGCTTTTGAACTGTGGTGTAGGAGAAGACTCTTGAGAGTCCCTTGGACTGCAAGGAGATCCAACCAGTCCATTCTGAAGGAGATCAGCCTTGGGATTTCGTTGAAAGGAATGATGCTAAAGCTGAAACTCCAGTACTTTGGCTACCTCATGCAAAGAATTTACTCATTGGAAAAGACTCTGATGCTGGGAGGGATTGAGGGCAAGAGGAGAAGGGGACGACAGAGGATGAGATGGCTGGATGGCATCACTGACTCGATGGGCGTGAGTCTGGGTGAACTTCGGAAGCTGGTGATGGACAGGGAGGCCTGGCATGCTGCGATTCATGTGGTCACAAAGAGTCGGACACAACTGAGCGACTGATCTAATCTGATCTGATCTAATGGGACCAGATACCATGATCTTCGTTTTCTGAATGTTGAGCTTTAAGCCAACTTTTTCACTCTCCACTTTCACTTTCATCAACAGGCTTTTTAGTTCCTCTTCACTTTCTGCCATAAGGGTGGTGTCATCTGCATATCTGAGGTTATTGATATTTCTCCCCAAATTCTTGATTCCATCTTGTGCTTCTTCCAGCCCAGCGTTTCTCATGATGTACTCTGCATAAAAGTTAAATAAGCAGGGTGACAATATACAGCCTTGACGTACTCCTTTTCCTATTTGGAACCAGTCTGTTGTTCCATGTCCAGTTCTAACAGTTGCTTCCTGACCTGCATATAGATATCTCAAGAGGCAGGTCAGGTGATCTGGTATTCCCATCTCTTTCAGAATTTTCCACAGTTTATTGTGATCCCCACAGTCAAAGGCTTTGGCATAGTCAATAAAGCAGAAATAGATGTTTTTTCTGGAACTCTCTTCCTTTTTTCTTGATCCAGTGGATGTTGGCAATTTGATCTCTGATTCCTCTGCCTTTTCTAAAACCAGCTTGAACATCTGGAAGTTCACGGTTCATGTATTGCTGAAGCCTGGCTTGGAGAATTTTGAGCATTACTTTACTAGCGTGTGCTGCTAATGCTGCTAAGTCACTTCAGTCGTGTCCATCTCTGTGCGACACCATAGACTTCAGCCATCCCAGGCTCCGCCATCCCTGGGATTCTCCAGGCAAGAACACTGGAGTGGGTTGCCATTTCCTTCTCCAGTGCATAAAAGTGAAAAGTGAAAGTGAAGTTACTCAGTCGTGTCGGACTCCTAGCGACCCCTTGGACTGCAGCCTACCAGGCTCCTCCGTCCATGGGATTTGCCAGGCAAGAGTACTGGAGTGGGTTGCCATTGCCTTCTCCGAGTGTGTGAGATGAGTGCAATTGTGCAGTAGTTTGAGCATTCTTTGGCATTGCCTTTCTTTGGGATTGAAATGAAAACTGCCTTTTTCCAGTCCTGTGGCCACTGCTGAGTTTTCCAAATTTGCTGGCATATTGAGTGCAGCACTTTCACGGCATCATCTTTCAGGATTTGAAATAGCTCAACTGGCATTCCATCACCTCCACTAGCTTTGTTCATAGTGATGCTTTCTAAGGCCCACTCGACTTCACATTCCAGGATGTCTGGCTCTAGGCTAGTGATCACACCATCGTGATTATCTTGGTCATGAAGATCTTTTTTATACAGTTCTTCTGTGTATTCCTGCCACCTATTCTTAATATCTTCTGCTTCTGCTTCTGCTTTGGTGGTGATGTTTTAGTCATTAATTTGTGTCTGACTCTCATGACCCATGGACTTGTAGCCCACCAGGCTTGTCTGTCCATTTCCAGGCATGAATTCTGGAGTGGGTTACCATTTCCTTCTCAAGAGGATCTTCCTGACCCACATCCCCTGCATTGTAGGCAGATTTTTTACTGCTGAACCACCAAGGAAGCCCATGTATTTTATTTTCTTTTTTAAATTTATTTTAATTTGAGGCTAATTACTTTACAATATTGTGGTTGTTTTTGCCATACATTCACATGAATCAGCCATGAGTGTACATGTGTTCCCCATCCTGACCCTCCCTCCCACCTCCCTCCCTATCCCATCCTTCAGGGTCATCCCAGTGCACCAGTCCTGAACACCCTGTCTAATACATAGAACCTGGACTGGCAATCTATTTCACATATGATAATATACATGTTTCAATACTATTCTCTCAAATCATCCCACCCTCACCTTCTCCCATAGAGTCCAAAAGTCTGTTCTTTACATCTGTGTCTCTTTTGCTGTCTTGCATATAGGGTCATTACCATCTTTCTAAATTCCATATATATGTATTAATATATTGCATTGGTGTTTTTCTTTTTCTTCTTTTAAATATAAATTTATTTATTTTAATTGGAGGCTAATTACTTTGCAATATTGTATTAGTTTTGCCATACATTGACTTGAATCTGCCATGACTGTACATGTTTTCCCCATCCTGAACCCCCCCCCACCTCCCTCCCCATCCCATCCCTCTGGGTCATCCCAGTGCATCAGCCCCGAGCACCCTGTATCATGCATCAAACCTGGACTGGCGATTCATTTCACATATGATATTTTACATGTTTCAATGCCATTTCCTAAATCATCCCACCCTCGCCCTCTCCCACAGAGTCCAAAAGACTGTTCTATACATCTGTGTCTCTTTTGCTGTCTCATATACAGGGTTATTGTTACCATCTTTCTAAATTCAATATATATGCATTAGTGTACTTTATTGGTGTTTTTCTTTCTGGCTTACTTCACTCTGTATAATCGGCTCCAGTTTCATCCACCTCATTAGAACTGATTCAAATGTATTCTTTTTAATGGCTGAGTAATACTCATTGTGTACATGTGCCACAACTTTCTTATCCATTTTTCTGTTGATGGACATCTAGGTTGCTTCCATGTCCTAGGGAAACCCATGTATATATGTGTGTGAGTGATATATGTGTGTGTGTGTGTGTGTGTGATGTGTAAACTTATATATGTTATATATATATATATACATACATATACACACACTGTTTATATATATATAAATTCACACTGTTCTCAAGTGTGCACAGAACATTTTTAAGGACAGATCACACACTAGACAAGAAAACAAGTCTCAGTATATTTAAGAAGACTGAAATCATATTAAGCATCTTTTCTGACTATAAGAACATGAGACTAGAAATCAACCATGGGCTTCCCCAGTGGCTCAGTAGTAAAGAATCTGCCTGCAGTGAAGGAGATACAGGAGATGTGGGTTCAATCCCTGGGTCAAGAAGATCCCCTGGAGTAGGAGATCGCAACCCACTCCAGTATTCTTGCTGGGAAAAAAATGCCATAGACAGAGGGGTTTGGCAGGCTAAAGTACATAGGGTCACAAAGAGTCAGACACAACTAAAGTGCCTGAGCATGCATGCATGCAGAAATCAGCTATAAGAAAAAAACTACAAAAACATATGGAGATGAAGCAATATGCTACTAAATAACCAATGAGTCAGTGCAGAAATCAAGAGGAAATCAAAAGTAACTAGAGACAAATGAAAATGAGAATCAGTGATTCAAATTATGGGAAGCAGGAAAAGAAGTCCCAAGAGGGACGTTTATAATGGTACAATCCTACCTCTGGAAGAAAGAAAAATCTCAAATAAACAATCTAATCTCATATCTAAAGGAACAGTGGAAAAAAAAAAAGAAGAAATATAAATTAAGACCAGTACAAAGTTAGTAGTAAGAAAGAAATAATAAGGATTAGAACAGAAATAAATAAAATCAAGACAAACAAACAATAGAAAGACCAACAAAACAAAGATCAGTTATTTGAAAAGATAAACAAAATTGATAAACTTTTAGCCAGACTCATCAGGAAAAAAAGAGAGAGAGAGAGTGAACTCAAATATATAAAATCAGAAGCAAGAGAAGAAATTACAAACCACAGAAATACAAAAAATATTGTGCTCACTGCAAGTTGTGTCTGACTCTTTGTGATCCTTTGAACTGTAGTCTGTGAGACTCCTCTGTCTGTGGTATTCTCCAGGCAAGAATGCTGAGTGGGTTGCCATGCCCTCTTTCAGGGGATCTTCCTGACCCAGGGATTGAACCCACATCTCCTGTGTCTCCTACACTGCAGGCAGAATCTTTACCTGCTGAGTCATTGGGGAAGCCCCACAAAGAATGATAAAACATTAATAAGAACAGTCATGCCAATAAAATGAGCAAATTCTTAGAAATGTATAATCTCCTAAGACCGAATCAAGAAGAAATAGAAAAAATGAACAGACTTATTGTCAGTAACTTTAATCAGTAATAGCAACCTCCCAACAAACAGAAGTCCAGACCAGACAGCCTCACAGGTGAATAATATCAAACATTTTGAGGAGAGTTAACACCTATCCTCCTCAAACTATTCTAAAAATTGAAGAAGAAAGAACAACTTTCACATTCATTCTATGATGCCAACATCACCCTGATGACAAAACCAGACATGACAAGATAAAGGTCAACATCACTGTTGAACAAGATGCAAAAATGCTCAACAATATATTAATAACAACAAAAAAATCAAGAATGTATTAAAAGTATTACACACCATCTTCAACTGGGATTTACCCCCAGGATGCAAGGATGAGTCAGTGTTACCAATTCAGTGTGATAGCCTCATTACTAATTGATGATAAAAGTTATATGATCATCTCACTAGATGCACAAAAATCTTTTGACATGATTCAACATCCACTGTCATGGAAATGATCAACAATGAAGATCTAGATGGATCATATCTCAACTAATAAAGGGTATATATATTATATATGTGTGTGTGTGTGTGTGTGTAAAACAACTCCCAACCAACCTTATGCTTAACAATGAAAAGTTGAAGGTACTTCTTCTAAATTAGGAATAAGCAAGATGATCAGACAAGGAAAAGAAAAATAATCCAAATTGGAAAGAAAGAAAGAAACTGTCAATGCTTGCAAATGGTATGTTACTATACACAGCCAATCCTAAAGTTGCAAACAAAAAAAAAAGTAACTATTAGACTTCATAAATGAATTCAGTAAAGTTATCAGATAAAAAGTTTATACAGAATTCTGTAGTTTTCTATACACTTAACCATGAACAAGAGATTTTAAGAAAAATACAATTCATTATTGCATCAAAAATAATAAAGTATCTAGGTTTAAATTTAAGGAGATAAGAGATCTGAACTTGGAAAAATGTAAGACATTGATGGAAAAAATTGACAATAACACAGAAAGATACACCATACTCATGGATTGGAAGAATTAGTATTGTTAAAATGACCATACTAAGCAAAGCAACCTACAGATCCAATGCAATCCCCAATAAAATGCTAATTGTATATTTAAAGAGAACCTACAGAACTACAGCAGAACTATAGTTCTAAAATTTTTATGGAAACACATGAATAAAAATTCCCAAATAGCCAAAACTGTCTTGCAAGAAGGTCAAAACTGGAAATATCTTGAGCCTTTATTTCATACTATACTACAAAGCTAACTAATCAAAGACAGTAGAGTAGTGGCACAACAGACACATAGATCAATGGAACAGAATAGAGATCCCATAAGTAAATCCAGGTTTCCTGTCAATTAATCTACAATAAAGTAGGTAAGAAAAAACAATGGGGAAAAGGCAGGTTCTTCAATACATGGTGTTCAGAAGAAACCCGCATAGCTACATGCAAAAGAATCAAATTGGTTTATTTTCTCATACCATATACAAAAATAAACTCAAATTGGATTTAAAACTTAAAATAGGATCTGAAACCATGAAACTCTTAGAAGAAACCATAGACAGTATGTTCTTTAACATCAGTCTTAGCAGCATTTTTTTCAATCTGTTTCCTCTGGCAAGAGTAACAGAAGTAAAAAATAAATGGGACTGCATCAAGCCAAAAATCTTTTGCAGGGTGAAGGAAACTGTAAACATAATGAAAGGGTAGCCTACTGAATAGGAGAAAATATTTGCAAACAAAATATCTGATAAAATGATGATATCGAAAATATATAAAAAACTATTGCCATTCAACTTCAAAAAAACAAAACAAACAAAACTACAACCTGATTGAAAAACAGGCAGAGGATCTGAATAGCCATTTTTCCAAAAAATATACAGATGACCAACAGGCCTTCAGTTCAGTCACTCAGTCGTGTACGACTCTTTGCGACCCCATGAATCATAGCACGCCAGGCCTCCCTGTCCATCACCAGCTCCCAGAGTTTACACAAACTCATGTCCATCAAGTTGGAGGTGCCATACAGCCATCTCATCCTCTGTCGTCCCCTTCTCCTCCTGCTCCCAATCCCTTCCAGCATCAGAGTCTTTTCCAATGAGTCAACTCATCGCATGAGCTGGCCAAAGTATTGGAGTTTCAGCTTTAGCATCAGTCCTTCCAATGAACACTCAGGACTGATTTCCGTCAGAATGGACTGGTTGGATCTCCTTGCAGTCAACAGGCCTTAACTAACCTTATTTAGTGTTTTCCTGTTTAAAATATCCAATCAACCTTCTCTTCCTAAACTGATTAAGCTTTTACTAATACTGAATTATAATAAAAGAGAAGCTCTGGTCCCACATCATTTTTGCTATATATACACTTACAAAAACCCAGAAAAATTCTAAACGTAATTTTTAATTTAAAAACTGGTTTTTAAAAAATAATATTAAAATTAACTGATAAAAATATTTTAGAAAAATGACACTCTTATCAAGTTGGGCTTACTAAATAGAGTAGTATG
The DNA here is from genome assembly GCF_029407905.1 of Bubalus kerabau. Lineage (NCBI taxonomy): Eukaryota > Metazoa > Chordata > Mammalia > Artiodactyla > Bovidae > Bubalus > Bubalus kerabau. Next base: position 62,668,112 of record NC_073624.1, on the reverse strand, counting down.
TCTCTGATTTTAATATAGTCTTTTAGTCACACTGCAGTTTTAAAGGAATTTTTAAATAGAGAGCCTAATATCATAAGTATTTTTGCTAAAGATATAAAGTTAATTGTATGAATGTTATCTTTCCCTTCAGTATATTTTTTAACTGTTTGGTATTTAAATATAGGAGAACAGCATTAGCAACCATAATCTGTCTTTGAATTTGTGATTTAGAGGGAATTTCTCATATCCTGAAACATAGCTATATCAAGATATATAGGTAATAATTTCAAGTGAATTTTTCTTTTTCCCTTGTTATTGACTATTATTAGACTATTTGTTTGTACCTAAGGTTACTTCTGTCCTCATGGACAATAGCCCAAGAGTCTTCACTTATGGCATCATAATTGACTTTACGATTACTCCTCTCTCAGTGGAATCCATCACAGAGGATGAGCAAAAATTCAATACTGAAATATCGTGAGGAAGGTTTCTCAGGCTTTAAATAACTAACACCATCATAAACATCACTACCCATACTCTAGCTCATGATCATGGACTCTGGATGATGCAAGTTGCGATGGTCTTTAAATATCCATGGTTACCCAAGTATATTTATCTTAAAAAACCTAAGGCTTAACAGAATTCAGGATAGGAATTTCCCTTTATGTATATCAGTGAAGTTTACTTGCATTATCTAAACAGTGAGATCTCCTGAAGTGATGGAGCCTTGGTAGAAAGTCATTCACTGCAGTGTAAGGATTGGAATATTCACTACCTTCTTTCTCTGCCTCAAAAAGAGGTTTAAATGACTGTGATATATTTTAAATGACTGTTAATGGAAATGAAATATTTATAATGAGGCAATAAAAATGTATATATTGGGAGAATGGCTTTGACCTGAGAAAAGGAAAATATTTGAAAATTCCATTAGAAAACTTTATCTTCACTTAGTGATTTTTGGATGTTATTAATTATGCCAATAATGTCTATTATATTGTATTTTCAAAGATGGCCTACATAAATAAGGAAAATGAAACATACTGAGCTAAAATAAGGTAAAAATATTTTCAACTTATTTACTACTGTCATGTAATGAATCAAACACTAACTTCGTTCTCATGAGGGCTGTAAACACTATCATATAGATTACATTGGAGAAGGAAATGGCAACCCACTCCAGTGTTCTTGCCTGCAGAATCCTATGGATGGGGGAGCCTGGTAGGAGGCCGTCTATGGGATCGCACAGAGTGGGACACGACTGAAGCGACTGAGCAGCAGTAGCATAGATTACATGAGATACTTCTATTTTAGATAATGTGCATACTACAATTTTAGATGAAGAAAGCCTCTAGCTATAAATATATTAAGAATAGAAATTTAGAATGTGAGTGATTTTAGGCAATAAAATAGGCTAATTTCTTGCAGAAATCCCTGCCAGTTATGATTTAAATAAAATAACCAAAGAACATCTTTCACTGCTTAATAGAATAACAGTTTAAGAAGCATAATGACATCTACTTCAAATTCTTGCATCTTTCTGACATTAAAATTGTTTTGTATGCAATATCTTATTAAGCAGTAAATAATTTAATTCTCCATTTAAGAAAGTATTAACAGCACTAGAATCAAAGCCACAGTTTCATTTATTTTGCCTTGTGCCTCTCAGCAGATTTCTGCCATGGGTGACAGGGAAACAAGCAACCACTCAGAAGTGACTGACTTCATTCTTGTCGGCTTCAGGGTCCGCCCAGAGTTCCACATCCTCCTCTTCCTGCTTTTTCTGCTTATCTATGCCATGATCCTTCTAGGGAACGTTGGCATGATGATCATTATTATGACTGATCCCCGGCTGAACACACCAATGTATTTCTTCCTAGGCAACCTGTCCTTCGTTGATCTCTTCTATTCATCTGTTATTGCACCCAAGGCTATGATCAACTTCTGGTCTGAGAGAAAGTCCATCTCCTATGCAGGCTGTGTGACCCAGCTGTTTCTCTTTGCCCTCTTTATTGTGACCGAGGGGTTTCTCCTGGCAGTCATGGCTTATGACCGCTTCATTGCCATCTGCAACCCACTCCTCTATTCTGTCCAAATGTCAACACATCTCTGTGTTCAGTTGGTGACTGGTTCCTATTTTTTTGGCTGTATCAGCTCAGTTCTTCAGACCATCATGACATTTACTTTATCCTTTTGTGCTTCTCGAAACATTGACCATTTTTACTGTGATGACCGTCCACTTCAGAGGATTGCTTGTTCTGATCTCTACATTCATAAGATGGTATCCTTTTTCCTATGCAGCATTATTATTTTGCCTACCATAATTGTCATTATTGTGTCTTATATATATATTGTATCCACAGTTCTAAAAATACGCTCCACTGAGGGGCGAAAGAAAGTCTTCTCCACTTGCAGCTCTCACCTGGGAGTCGTGAGTGTACTGTATGGTGCCATCATCTTTATGTATGTCATCCCTGACAGATTTCCTGAGCTGAGTAAAGTGGCCTCCTTGTGTTACACCCTGGTTACTCCCATGTTGAATCCTTTGATTTACTCCCTGAGAAACAAAGATGTCAAAGAAGCTCTGAGGAAGATCCTGGGGAAAAAAACTATTTTTATTTAATTCTATATTAACTAAAAATAGAATTATGTAAATGTTATATTCTGAAAGTGCTGAGCTTTATAATAACTTAGAGAAACACTGATTCAAATCTTTTTTTAATATTAATTTATTTATTTTAATTAGAGGTTAATTACTGTACAATATTGTATTGGTTTTGCCATACATCAACATGAATCCGCCACAGGTATGCACATGTTCCCCATCCTGAACCCCCTCCCACCTCCCTCCCCGTACCATCCCTCTGGGTCCTCCCAGTGCACCAGCCCCAAGCATCCAGTATCCATGCATCGAACCTGGACTGGTGATTCATTTCATACATGATATTATACATGTTTCAATGCCAGTCTCCCAAATCATCCCACCCTCTCACTCTCCTACAGAGTTCAAAACACTGTTCTATATATCTGTGTCTCTTTTGCTGTCTCCCTTACCATCTGTTATCTCGCTTACCATCTGCTGTTATCATTACCATCTATCTAAATTCCATGTATGATTCAAATCTTAAGAGACTTTATTTGTTTGAATCCCATATATGAAGAATATATACTTTGGAAGATGTATTTCAACCTAATCAAAATACATACATCAGGAAGATGGACTGTATTTTGTCTGGCTGTTGATTTTGGAATGGAGTGACTTTCTCTGTACATCCTTTTGGATAATGATAATGGTTTCCATGTGATTTGTTTTTAAGACATATATATTCCAACTTTACTTCTGACTCTTTGAGGCTGTTGTTTGAGATGTATTGTTTATCTTGAGTCAGTAGCATATGTTACATATATATACTTGGTAGAGGTAACACAGTCTGATGTATTAAGAAAGACAGAACAAAATACCAGATTTACTAAAGAAATCTTTGGGAATGTCTAGTGAGAGAATCAGATACTCTGCAGTACACAGTCTCAAGTGTGAAATATAAGTAACTCTTAATTGTCCAGAGTCTAACCGAGTGGCATATTTATCTCATGGTTTCTCTGGCTTGAATGATTATTATTTCTCCCCTTCATTTGAATATCTACTAAACTCATAAATTGTTTTTTTTTTATAAATTGTTTTTTAAAATTGTACTTTTTCACAAGGAAACTGTAATAAAAATAAACAAGAGTAAAGATAATTCATATTTTGTTATGTATGCCTTAGTGAGAATTCATTCATCAAATTAATACTTATTGAATTTTTATATACTCTGTGCCCTATAAAAATTCCCAATTTTAAATAATTTCTGTACTTGAGCTCACAGTAATTGATGGAAAAAATAGCTAAATAGAGAGCTATTAATAACATGTCAAATGGTAAACCCATTTAATAAAGTGAGTGAAAGTTGCTCAGTCGTGTCTGACTCTTTGCAACTCTATGGACAGTCCATAGAATTCTCTAGGCCAGGATACTGGAGTGGGTAGCCCCTCCCTTCTCCAGGGAATCTTCCCAACCCAGGGATTGAACCCAGGTCTTCCACATCGCAGGCAGATTCTTTACCAGCTGAGCCACAAGGGTAGAAATTACAAAGACAGAGCAGCTTCTACAGATGAGTAATATAAATTATCAGGGAAAACTTCATAAGTACATTTGTAAACATAAATGAACTTGAGCAAGGTGAAATAGAAAAGTTTCTGGGCAAAGGCAATTAAATAATGATATGTTAAACTTCCAAAAATTTAATTCCTGATTTTAATGTAAAAGAGAGGGACTGAGATTTAAGACTTAAAAGGAAATTCATTTAAATTGTGCATATCTATATAAGAAGACAAGGAGGTTGGTTTATTTTCTGCAGACCACAGGGAAGCACTAGGGATTTTTCTTTAAAGAATATATTGTGTGCAAATCGACATTTTAGGAAAATCACTTTGGTAACTTGTGGTAGATAAATATTCATAGAAGAAGATAATCACTGTCTTATGACAGTGGAGAGAGGGAATACCTTTAAAACTACAGATAAGTTGTCCATAGGTACGTGGGTTTATCTCAGGGCTTTCTATTTTGTTCCATTGATCTATATTTCTGTCTTTGTGCCAGTACCATACTGTCTTGATGAGTGTGGCTTCGTAGTAGAGCCTGAAGTCAGGCAGGTTGATTCCTCCAGTTCCATTCTTCTTTCTCAAGATTGCTTTGGCTTTTCGAGGTTTTTTGTATTTCCATACAAATTGTGAAATTATTTGTTCTAGTTCTGTGAAAAACACCGTTGGTAGCTTGATAGGGATTGCATTGAATCTATAGTTTGCTTTGGGTAGTATACTCATTTTCACTATATTAAATCTTCTGATCCATGAACATGGTATATTTCTGCATCTATTAGTGTCCTCTTTGATGTCTTTCTTCAGTGTTTTATAGTTTTCTATATATAGGTCTTTAGTTTCTTTAGGTAGATATATTCTTAAGTATTTTATTCTTTTCGTTGCAATGGTGAATGGAATTGTTTCCTTAATTTCTCTTTCTATTTTCTCATTATTAGTGTATAGGAATGCAAGGTATTTTTGTGTGTTGATTTTATATCCTGAAACTTTACTATATTCATTGAGTAGCTCTATTAATTTTCTGGTGGAGTCTTTAGGGTTTTCTATGTAGAGGATCATGTCATCTGCAAACAGTGAGAGTTTTACTTCTTTTCCAATTTGGATTCCTTTTATTTCTTTTTCTGCTCTGATTGCTGTGGCCAAAACTTCCAAAACTATGTTGAATTGTAGTGGTGAGAGTGGGCACCCTTGTCTTGTTCCTGACTTTAGGGGAAATGCTTTCAGTTTTTCACCATTGAGGATAATGTTTGCTGTGGGTTTGTCATATATAGCTTTTATTATGTTGAGGTATGTTCCTTCTATTCCTGATTTCTGGAGAGGTTTTATCATAAGTGGGTGTTGAATTTTATCAAAGGCTTTCTCTGGATCTACTGAGATAATCATATGGCTTTTATTTTTCAATTTGTTAATGTGGTGTATTACATTGATTGATTTGCAGATATTGAAGAATCCTTGCATCCCTGGGATAAAGCCCACTTGGTCATGGTATATGAACTTTTTAATGTGTTGTTGGATTCTGATTGCTAGAATTTTGTTAAGGATTTTTGCATCTATGTTCATCAGTGATATTGGCCTGTAGTTTTCTTTTTTTGTGGGATCTTTGTCAGGTTTTGGTATTAGGGTGATGGTGGCCTCATAGAATGAGTTTGGAAGTTTCCCTTCCTCTGCAATTTTCTGGAAGAGTTTGTAGGATAGATGCCAGCTCTTCTCTAAATTTTTGGTAGAATTCAGCTGTGAAGCCGTCTGGTCCTGGGCTTTTATTTGCTGGAAGATTTCTGATTACAGTTTCAATTTCCGTGCTTGTGATGGGTCTCTTAAGATTTTCTATTTCTTCCTGGTCCAGTTTTGGAAAGTTGTACTTTTCTAAGAATTTGTCCATTTCTTCCACGTTGTCCATTTTATTAGCTGATAGTAGTCTCTTATGATCCTTTGTATCTCTATGTTGCCTGTTGTGATCTCTCCATTTTCATTTCTAATTTTATTGATTTGAGTTTTCTCCCTTTGTTTCTTGATGAGTCTGGCTAATGGTTTGTCCATTTTATTTATCCTTTCAAAGAACCAGCTTTTGGCTTTGTTGATTTTTGCTATGGTCATCTTTGTTTCTTTTGCATTTATTTCTGCCCTAATATTTAAGATTTTTTTCCTTCTACTAACCCTGGGGTTCTTCATTTCTTCCTTTTCTAGTTGCTTTAGGTGTAGAGTTAGGTTATTTACTTGACTTTTTTCTTGTTGTTTGAGGTATGCCTGTATCGCTATGAACTTTTCCCTTAGGTTGCTTTTACAGTGTCCCACAGATTTTGGGTTGTTGTGTTTTCATTTTCATTTGTTTCCATGCATATTTTGATTTCTTTTTTGATTTCTTCTGTGATTTGTTGGTTATTCAGCAGTGTGTGGTTCAGCCTCCATATGTTGAAATTTTTAATAGTTTTTCTCCTGTAACTGAGATCTAATCTTACTGCATTGTGGTCAGAAAAGATGCTTGGAATGATTTCAATTTTTTTGAATTTACCAAGGCTAGATTTATGGCCCAGGATGTGATCTATCCTGGAGAAGGTTCCATGTGCGCTTGAGAAAAAGGTGAAATTCATTGTTTTGGGGTGAAATGTCCTATAGAAATCAATTAGGTCTAACCGGTCTATTGTATCATTTAAAGTTTGTATTTCTTTGTTAATTTTCTGTTTAATTGCTCTATCCATAGGTGTGAGTGGGGTATTAAAGTCTCCCACTATTATAGTGTTATTGTTAATTTCCCCTTTCATACTTATTAGCATTTGTCTTACATATTGCTGTGCATATACCTAGGGACACCTTATCTTTGACAAAAGAGGCAAGAATATACAGTGGAGAAAAGACAATCTCTTTAACAAGTGGTGCTGGGAAAACTGGTCAACCACTTGTAAAAGAATGAAACTAGAACACTTTCTAACACCATACACAAAAATAAACTCAAAAAGGATTAAATATCTAAACATAAGACCAGAAACTATGAAACTCCTAGAGGAGAACATAGGCAAAACACTCTCTGACATACATCACAGCAGGATCCTCTATGACCCATGTCCCAGAATATTGGAAATAAAAGCAAAAATAAACAAATGGGATCCAATTAAAAATAAAAACTTCTGCACAACAAAAGAAACTATAAACAAGGTGATATAAACACTGATGAAATCAAAGAGAACACTAATAGATGGAGAAATATACCATGTTCATGGATCAGAAAAATCAATATAGTGAAAATGAGTATACTACCCAAAGCAATCTATAGATTCAGTGCAATCCCTATCAAGCTACCAACGGTATTTTTCACAGAACTAGAACAAATAATTTCACAATTTGTATGGAAATACAAAAAATCTCGAATAGCCAAAGTAATCTTGAGAAAGAAGAATGGAACTGGAGGAATCAACCTGCCTGACTTCAGGCTCTACTACGAAGCCACACTCATCAAGACAGTATGGTACTGGCACAAAGTCAGAAATATAGATCAATGGAACAAAATAGAAAGCCCAGAGATAAATCCATTCATGCATGGACACCTTATCTTTGAACAAGAAGGCAAGAATATACAGTGGAGAAAAGACAATCTCTTTAACAAGTGGTGCTGGGAAAACTGGTCAGCCACTTGTTAAACAATGAAAGTAGAACCCTTTCTAACACCATACACCAAAATAAACTCAAAATGGAATAGAGATCTAAATGTAAGACCAGAAACTATAAAACTCTTAGAGGAGAACATGGGCAAAACACTCTCCGACATACATCACAGCAGGATCCTCAATGACCCATCTCCCAGAATATTGGAAATAAAAGCAAAAATAAACAAATGGGACCTAATTAAACTTAAAAGCTTCTGTACAACAAAGGAAACTATAAGCAAGTTGAAAAGACAGCCTTCAGAATGGGAGAAAATAATAGCAAATGAAGCAACTGACAACTCATCTCAAAAATATACAAGCAACACCTATAGCTCAATTCCAGAAATAAACGACCCAATCAAAAAATGGGCCAAAGAACTAAATAGACATTTCCCCAAAGAAGACATACAGATGGCTAACAAACACATGAAAAGATGCTCAATATCACTCATTAACAGAGAAATGCAAATTAAAACCACAATGAGGTACCATTTCATGACAGTCAGAATGGCTACGATCCAAAAGTCTACAAGCAATAAATGCTGGTGAGAGTGTGGAAAAAGGGAACCCTCTTACACTCTTGGTAGGAATGCAATCTAGTACAGCCACTATGGAGAATAGTGTGGAGATTCCTTAAAAAACTGGAAATAGAACTGCCATACACCCCAGCAATCCCACTGCTGGGCATACACACTGAGGAAACCAAAATTGAAAGAGACACGTGTACCCCAATGTTTATCACAGCACTCTTTATAATATCCAGGGCATGGAAGCAACCTAGATGTCCATCAGCATATGAATGGATAAGAAAGCAGTGGTACATATACACAATGGAGTATTACTCAGCCATTTAAAAGAATACATTTGAATCAGTTCTAATGAGGTGGATGAAACTGGAGCCGATTATACAGAGTGAAGGAAGCCAGAAAGAAAAACAACAATAGAGTATACTAACGCATATATATGGAATTTAGAAAAATGGAAACGACAACCCTGTATGAGAGACAGCAAAAGATACACAGATATATAGAACAGTCTTTTGCACTCTGTGGGAGATGGGGGAGAATGATTTGGGAGAATGGCATTAAAACATGTATAATATCATATAAGAAATGAATCGCCAGTCCAGGTTTGATGCATGATACAGGGTGCTCGGGGCTGGTGCACTGGGATGACCCAGAGGGATTGTATGGGGAGGGAGATGGGAGGGGAGTTCAGGATGGGGAACACGTGTACACCCGTGGTAGATGAATGTTGATGTATGGCAAAACCAATACAATACTGTAAAGTAAAAATAAATAAATAATAAGATTACAGATAAACTAAACTGAATATTAATTAATGGTTGATAAAGTTAAAACAAGGTAGAAGCGAGTAATGACTTCTAATGTTTGAGCATCTCTAACTGGGTAAATACCACCTAACAAAATGAAAAGAAAAGTATAAGTAATAACACTTAATCATTAAGAGTTAACAAAATAAAGTCAGGTCAGACTGAGCTTTCTCATCCTGGTTTGCCTATGTGCTTGATAGTCAATTGTCTTGACTTTACAGAAAGTCTTCTCAGTTTAATAAAAGAATACTAAGGTTCCGTGAGCAAAGAACCTGTGCCTGGGAATTAGGTGAGGTGAAACTGAAAAGAATTACGAATTTCTTGAAGGCTTGTTCCATTATAGGACTCAGTGTGTTGCATGAAAGATTCTGTATTTTACAAGCAAAAGAGTGGCAGTAAAACATGCCTAAATAAACTGAAGATCACATTTATCTAAAACATTATTACTACTTTAATCTCATCTTGTGGCATCTCATTACATTTATAATTATAGCTGATTGTAGAGTCATAACTAGCTAATTTTACTAAATGGGAGTGTTCATGGTATTTACTCCTCTCTCAGCTGCTGCTACACTAACAACAATTATATTTAAAAATTTAGCCTCCTTTTAATATTCCATTTTAATATAATAAATATCTAAATAAATTGTTAGTTAAAATAATAAATATATAATTATTATGATTAAGCAAAACTAAATTCTCTATTTTATTGTGCAGCTTCCTATTCTTCAGGTGAAGATGAAACCTTTTCAAAAAAAAAAAAAAAAGATGTTTCTGAACCATTGCTCAAAAATATAAATTCTTGGAAATAAAGAAGACCTGCACATTATTTTTTTAAACACTTTATTGAGGAAAAATTGGTTTGAAATAAACAGTATGTATTTAAATAAAACAACTCTGTGAGTTTTGTGGCCAATAAAAACACCACCGCATAAGATACAGAATATTTCCTTCATTTCCAAATGGTGGATTACGGCTCTTTTCAGGCCATTCTTCCCTCCAAGCCCATCTCCAGATAACCAGTGATCTGGATGGTATGTAGTAGAATCATACAGCATGTCATCTTTTCTCTCAGGCTTCTTCACTGTGTAAAATGATTTTGAGATTTCTTCATTTTATCATGTATAAGTAACCCATTCTTTTTATTACTGAGTAATTTTCCATTTTCCATTGTACATATATACCAATTTTGTTTATACACTCTTAAACAAATGGGCAATTGAGGTTTGATCAGCTTTTAGATATTGTGAATAGAGCTGATATGTGTTCATATGTGTTTGCCTAGTTTGTTTTCCTTATCTTTGCTGATTTTTGAAGCTTGAGATTCTGAGATCTCATAATAAATATGTTTGATTTTAAGAGACTACCAGGGAAATATCTGAAAATAAAGAACAAACAAAAAAATATTTACTGAACAAAATCTACTAAATCTCAGGAAGACTGAGAATCTGACATTTGAGCAAGAACCCACTCCTTCCCTGCCCTGTCTCGTCCCAGCAGAGCTGAAAGTACACTCAGGCAAGTACAGGCAGGGACATAGAGATGCCTCTGACCCTGGGTCACAGTCAAAGGCTACCATGTCCCCTTGATTGTTGTTGCTGCGAACATTACTTGTCCCCTCCAGCTCCACATTGAACAAGGTCTATGCAATGGAAGGGTAGCTAAAACATATGATGATCTCTACCCAGCCCCCATTCAAAAGGTCTACCCTAAGAATGCCAGGCCAAGAGTACTGGGCCCCAATTCCAGCTACTCCCATTCTCTTAAAGGACAGAAGTTTTGTGCTCAGAACACCATAGGCTAGTGACCTCACTCAGAAAATTTCTCCTAAAGCAGGAGTGTCATTCTAAGCAAACTGGACCACTGTACCTGCTTGTTTCAGAACAGATGAACGCAGGTTTTACCTAGAAAGAAAGTTGTACCATGATAGTGGAGGCCTCCACAGCTCTCTCCACTTGAATTGACTCTATTTAGAAAAACATGTGTAGGCAATTTAAGCTTAAGTGAACTCCAAAACTTAAAAATATTTGGTATAAGCAATTAAGAGGAGACTAGTGATCCCATGAGAGTGAAAAGCTTACTGTAGATCAACTACAAGGCTATCTTGTGCACAGGGCCATGCTCATTAAGTTCGGTTCAGTTTAGTCACTCAGTCGTGTCTGACTCTTTGCAACTGCATGACCTGCAGCACACCAGGCCTCTCTGTCCATCACCAACTCCCAGATTCCACCCAAACCCATGTCCATTGAGTCGGTGACACAATTCAACCATCTCATCCTCTGTCATCCCCTTCTCTTCCTGCCCTCACTCTTTCCCAGAATCAGGGTTTTTTCAAATGAGGCAGCTCTTCGCATCAGGTGGCCAAAGTATTGCAGTTTCAGCTTCAACATCAGTCCTTCCAATGAACACCCAGGACTGATCTCCTTTAGGATGGACTGGTGGATCTCCTTGCAGTCCAAGAGACTCTCAAGAGTCTTCTCCAACACCACAGTTCAAAAGCATCAATTCTTCGGTGCTCAGCTTTCTTTATAGTCCAAATCTCACATCCATACATGACCACTGGAAAAACCATAGCTTTGACTACACGGAACTTTCTTGACAATGTAATGTCTCTGCTTTTTAATATGCTGTCTAGGTTGGTCATGACTTTCATCCAAAGAGTAAGCGTCTTTTACTTTCATAGCTGCAATCACCATCTACAGTGATTTTGGAGCCCAGAGAAATAAAGTCAGCCACTGTTTCCCCATCTATTTGTCATGAAGTGACAGGACCGATGACATAATCTTTGTTTTCTGAATATTGAGCTTTTGGCCAACTTTTTCACTCTCCTCTTTCACTTTCATCATGAGGCTCTTTAGTTCTTCACTTTCTGCCATAAGGGTGGTGTCATGTGCATATCTGAGGTTACTGATATTTCTCCTGGCAATCCTGATTCCAGCTTGTGCTTCCTCCAGCCCAGCATTTGTTATGACATACTCTGCATCAGTACAGTCAGTTCAGTTGCTCAGTCGTGTTCGACTCTTTGCAACCCCATAAAACGCAGCATGATAGGGCTCCCTGGTCATCTCCAACTCCCTGAGTTCACCCAAACCCACGTCCATCGAGTCAGTGATGCCATCCAGCCATCTCTTCCTCTGTCCTCCCCTTCTTCTCCTGCCCCCAATCCCTCCCAGCACCAGAGTCTTTACAATGAGTCAGCTCTTCGCACGAGGTGGCCAAAGTACTGGAGTTTCAGCCTTAGCATCATTCCTTCCAAAGAAATCCCAGGGCTGATCTCCTTCAGAACGGACTGGCTGGAACTCCTTGCAGTCCAAGAGACTCTCAAGAGTCTTCTCCAACACCACAGTTCAAGTACTCGGCATATAAATAAATAAACAAACAAACCAGGTGACAACATACAGCCCTGACGTACTCCTTTTCCTATTTGGAACCAGTCTGTTGTTCCATGTCCAGTTCTAACTGTTGCTTCCTGACCTGCATACAGATTTCTCAAGAGGCAGTTCAGGTGGTCTGGTATTCCCATCTCTTTCAGAATTTTCCACAGTTTATTGTGATCCCCACAGTCAAGGGCTCTGGCATAGTCAATAGAGCAGAAATAGATGTTTTTCAGGAACTCTCTTGATCTAACTATGTGCTGATGGTTGCAGTTGCACTCCCAACCTGGTCGTTTTATGGCCCGAGGTGATCCAGCCCTCAGGTCTACAGGCTCTATGGTCAGATTGATGGCAAACTCTAAGAGGGTTTACACCAAAGGGGACCTTTCCAGACATCTGCTGCCAGTCCCGCAATCCATGTGGTGAGTCCCTGCTGACTGAAGCCTCCTCAGGACACCCTCCAACAAAAGCAGGTAGTTCAGTCAGTTTCCTGTGGAGTCACTGCTCCTTTCTTCCTAGTCTTGGTGCACAAGGTTTTGTTTGTTCGTTTAAACTGAAGTCTCTGATTGCCCTAGTCCTGTGGAAGTCTTGTAATCAAATCTTGCAGGCCTTCAAGGTCAGATTCCCTGGGGATTCCTAGTCCCTTTGTCAGGTCCACAGGTTGGGAAGCCTGATGTGGGGTTCTGAACCTACACAACAGAAGGAGAACTTTTTCTCTAGTTTTTGGGTCACTGACCAGTGGGTTTGGGATTTGATTTTATCATGATTGTGCCCCTCCTACTGTCTCACTGTGGCTTCTTCTTTGTTTTTGGATGTGGAGTATCTTTTTTTAGTAGGTTCTGGCATCCTCCTGGCAATGGTTGTTCAGCAACTTGTTGTGATTTTAGTGTTCACAGGAGGAGATGAGTGCACATCCTTCTACTCTGCCAACTTGAACTGGAAGCTGCCTATATCTTTTTGAATTATGGTTTTCTGTGGGGTGACTTTGGAGTAACATAGGTATTAGCAAGATCAGACTGTCATAGCTGCATCTGTGATTGCAAGGCATGAGAAGAGGTGGTATTAAAGTATCACAGAAGCCTGGCAATCTCTTCAAGACTGAGAACCATGGTGAGGTTTGCCCACTAGATGCTAGAACCAAAATAAGAAACAATCCAAGAAGCATACTGAAAGAGAAAGAAATACCTTCTCTTCTTACATCCTGACTTGTACCTTTATACTGTTAAAGCAGCCATAGACAAAAGGTAAATGAATGAGGGCAAGATTTGCTCTAGAGGCTATAGTTGTATGATCACTACTCTAGAATATACAAAGACTCCACAACAGTATGTTGGGAAATAAGAAACCATTTCTTTTACTGCAAATTTGGCATAATTCATTCTGTTACTTTCCTTATCTAATGAGTTTTTTATTTTGCCTTCATGTTCTGAAAAACAGAACATGTTTTTTCTGGATTTAGTGTTTTCATTTGGTCTTCCATTGTCCCGTCTTTTAGCACTTTAAGGATAGTATTCTATTGTCTTCAGTTTTGAATTTTTCTGGCCAAAATCCTTGCTTTATGTTTTGCTTGATAATATATTTTTTTTTCCTTTTTGTTTCTTTGATAGTATTTTTCATCCATTTTCAGAAATTTTATCCTGCTGTCCCTTCATTCCATTTTCTTTCTGTTCCTTTTACTTGGGTTTTTGTGAATTTTCTTGTATCTGCGTGTTTAGAGTTGCTATCTACTTTCAAATAAAATTTGACCATTATAGTTTCTACTATTTTTCTAATCAGCTCCTTTCTAATTATATTTGTAATATTTTCTCAGTTATCATTGAATGTCTGTTAGGTGTTTTTATTTTTTTATTTTTTTTTCATTTTTAACTATGATTGTGTTTGATTTGTTTCAATTGTTTTGTATTCGTTTAAATTTTTCTTGAATTGTTTCCTTTTTCTCATGAATTACAGTCATTTGCTGCTTGTTGTACAGTATCTAAATATGGTTGGTTCATTTAATTTCTACAAAGTTTATATTTTGTCATGGAAGACAGATTTTATAGTAATTACTTGCTCATGAGTAGATATGGAAGCATCTTAAGTTCTGTATTTTTCAATGTTATCTGAATTTTATATTTGTAGTATAAGCACACATTTCAGTGAGAATGTATTCTTCTTTGTATATTGAAGTGCATTAGTTGTTAATATTGTGGTTATGTCTTTTGAAGCTAAATTATTGATGGGGGTTGTGGCAAAAATGGCAGAGTAGGAAGACCTTGAGCTTACCTCCTCCCACAGACACACCAAAATTGCAACCACTTACAAAGAAGCTATCTATTTAAGTAACCTAAGGACTGTCAGAAAAATTTTCCACAACTAAAGACCTGAAGCAGGAACAACAGTGAGGTGGATAGGAGAGGCAGAGACACATTATACTCAGGACTGACACCCCTGGGTTAGCAACCCACAAGTGGAAGGAGTATCATATGTAGACGTCGTTGCCAATGAACACACAGCTGTTCAACATCCCCCCATTAGGCTTCCGAGTCCAGGAGGGCCTGCACAGGGAAGATAAGCCCTCAGAAAATCTAGCTTTGACAGCCTGAAAGCTTTCTATTTGGAAAATCTGGAAGGCTATAGGAAGCAGAAACATCACTCTTTAACCATGCATACAAAATGTCACACACTCTAAGTCCCAGTACACAAGCAGTAATTCGAAAGAAGCAAGGGTCAGACCCACCTGCTGATCTTGGAGAGCCTCCTGGATAGGTGAAGGCAACTGAGACTCCCCCTTGGAAAGGGAACACTGGAAGTAGCAATTTTGAGGAGCTCTTTCTACTGTGATGACATCAGCCTACCAAGTGTCATTTTGGAAACTTAAACCTATCAGTATGGAGGACATACCCACCCATGCTCAGTTCCAGCAGGTCAGTTCCAACCCAATCTCCACTGAGCTGTGCAGACAGCAAATCAGGGACCCATCGCCACCCCCAGGAGGCCAACACCAGCCTAACTATCCCTTGGCTAACCAGACAGCTGCATGAGGACCTGGCCCTACTCTCCAGTCATGTCATATCTGAGGTTATTGATATTTCTCCTGGCAATCCTGATTCCAGCTTCTGCTTCCTCCAGCCCAGCATTTGTCATTAGGTACTCTGCATCAGTACAGTCAGTTCAGTTGCTCAGTCATGTCCGATTCTTTGCAATCCCATGAATCACAGCACTCCAGGCCTCCCTGTTCATCCCCAACTCCCGGAGTTCACTCAAACCCACGTCCATCGAGTTAGTGACGCCATCCAGCCATGTCATCCCCTGTCGTCCCCTTCTCCTTCTGCCCCCAATCCCTCCCAGCATCAGAGTCTCTTCCAATGAGTCAACTCATTGGATGTTTTATTCTTTGTATATTGAAGTGCATTAGTTGTTAATATTGTGGATATATCTTTTGAAGCTAAATTATTGATGGGTGTTAAATTGGGCTCTTTGAACTGTGGTGTTGGAGAAGACTCTTGAGAGTCTCTTGGACTGCAAGGAGATCCACCAGTCCATTCTAAAGGAGATCAGTCTTGGGTGTTCATTGGAAGGACTAATGTTGAAGCTGAAACTCCAATACTTGGCCCCCTGATGCGAAGAGCTGACTCATTTGAAAAGACCCTGATTCTGGGAAGGATTGAAGGCAGGAGGAGAAGGGAATGACAGAGGATGAGATGGTTTAATGGTGCCACTGACTCAATGGACATGGGTTTGGGTGGACTCCGGGAGTTTGGTGATGGACAGAGAGGCCTGGTGTGCTGCAGGTCATGGGGTTGCAAAGAATCGCACAGTGCAACTAAACTGAACTGAACTTACTGAGGATGGCCCTGTGCACCAAATAGC
The DNA here is from genome assembly GCF_029407905.1 of Bubalus kerabau. Lineage (NCBI taxonomy): Eukaryota > Metazoa > Chordata > Mammalia > Artiodactyla > Bovidae > Bubalus > Bubalus kerabau. Next base: position 62,651,802 of record NC_073624.1, on the reverse strand, counting down.
CTCGTGGTTGGTCTACTGGTAGCTTTTCACTCTCATGGGACCACTAGTCTCCTCTTAATTGCTTATACAAAATATTTTTAAGTTTTGGAGTTCACTTAAGCTTGAATTGACTACGTGTTTTTCTAAATAAAGTGAGTCCAAGTGGAGAGAACTGTGGAGGCCTCCACTATCATGGTACAACTTTCTTTCTAGGTAAAACCTGCGTTCATCTGTTCTGAAACAAGCAGGCACAGTGGTCCAGTTTGCTTAGAATGACACTCCTGCTTTAGGAGAAGGTTTCTGAGTGAGGCCACTAGCCTATGGTGTTCTTAGCACAAAACTTCTGTCCTTTAAGAGAACGGGAGTAGCTGGAATTGGGGCCCAGTACTCTTGGCCTGGCATTCTTAGGGTAGACCTTTTGAATGGGGGCTGGGTAGAGATCATCACATGTTTTAGCTACCCTTGCATTGCATAGACCTTGTTCAATGTGGCACTGGAGGGGACAAGTAATGTTTGCAGCGACAACAATCAAGGGGACATGCTAGCTTTTGACTGTGACCCAGGGTCAGAAGCATCTCTATGTCCCTGCCTGTACTTTCATGAGTGCACTTTCAGCTCTGCTGAGACGAGAGAGGGCAGGTAAGGAGTGGGTTCTTGCTCAAATGTCATAGATTCTCAGTCTTCCTGAGATTTAGTAGATTTTGTTCAGTAAATATTTTTTTGTTTGTTCTTTATTTTCAGATATTTCCCTGGTAGTCTCTTCAAATCAAACATATTTATTACAAGATCTCAGAATCTCAAGCTTCAAAAATCAGCAAAGATAAGGAAAACAAACTAGGCAAACACATATGAACACATATCAGCTCTATTCACAATATCTAAAAGCTGATCAAACCTCAATTGCCCATTTGTTTAAGGGTGCATAAACAAAATTTGGAATATATGTACAATGGAAAATGGAAAATTACTCAGTAATAAAAAGAATGGGTTACTTATACATGATAAAATGAAGAAATCTCAAAATCATTTTACACAGTGAAGAAGCCTGAGAGAAAAGATGACATGCTGTATGATTCTATTACATACCATCCAGATCACTGGTTATCTGGAGATGGGTTTGGAGGGAAGAATGGCTTGAAAAGAGGTCTAATCAACCATTTGGAAATGAAGGAAATATTCTGTATCTTGATGTGGTGGTGAATTCATTGGGCACAAAACTCACAGAGTTGTTTTATTTAAATACATACTGTTTATTTCAAACCGATTATTCCTCAATAAAGTGTTTAAAAAAATAACATGCAGGTCTTCTTTAGATCCAAGAATTTATATTTTTGAGCAATGATTCAGAAACATTTTTTTTTTGAAAAGGTTTCATCTTCACCTGAAGAATAGGAAGCTGCACAATAAAATGGAAAGTTTAGTTTTGCTTATTCATAATAATTATATATTTATTATTTTAAGTAACAATTTATTTAGTTATTTCTTATATTAAAAATGGAATATTAAAAGGAGGCTAAATTTTTAAATATTATTGTTGTTAGTGTATCAGCAGCTGAGAGAGGATTAAATACCATGAACGCTCCCATTTAGTAAAATTAGCTAGTTATGACTCTACAATCAGCTATAATTATAAATGTAATGGGATGCCACAAGATGAGATTAAAGTAGTAATAATGTTTTAGATAAATGTGGTCTTCAATTTATTTAGGCATGTTTTACTAGCACTCCTTTGCTTGTAAAATACAGAATCTTTCATGCAACACGCTGAGTCCTATAATGGAACAAGCCTTCAAGAAATTCGTGATTCTTTTCAGTTTCACCTCACCTAAATCCCAGGCACAGGTTCTTTGCTCACGGGACCTTAGTATTCTTTTATTAAACTGAGAAATAAGACTTTCTGTAAAGTCAAGATAGTTGACTATCAAGCATATAGGCAAACCAGGATGAGAAAGCTCAGTCTGACCTGACTTAATTTTGTTAACTCTTAATGATTAAGTGTTATTACTCATACTTTTCTTCTCATTTTGTTAGGTGGTATTTCCCCAGTTAGAGATGCTCAAACATTAGAAGTCATTACTCACTTCTAGCTTGTTTTAACTTTATCAGCATTAATTAATATTCAGTTTAGTTTATCTGTAATTTTAAAGGTATTCCCTCTCTCCACTGTCATAAGACAGGATTATCTTCTTCTGTGAACATTTATCTACCACAATTACCAATGTGATTTTTCTAAAATGTCAATTTGAACACAATATATTCTTTAAAGAAAAATCCCTAGTGCTTCCCTGTGGTCTGCAGAAAATAAGCAAACTCCTTGTCTTCTTATACAGATGTGCACAATTTCCATGAATTTCCTTTTAAGTCTTAAATCTCACTCCCTCTCTTTTACATTAATATCAGGAATTAAATTTTTAGAAGTTTAACATATCATTATTTAATTGCATTTTCACAGAAACTTTTCTATTTCACCTTACTTAAGTTCATTTATGTTTACAAATGTACTTATGAAGTTTTCCCTGATAATTTATATTACTCATTTGTAGAAGCTGCTCTGTCTTTGTAATTTCTACCCTTGTGGCTCAGCTGGTAATGAATCTGCCTGCAATGAAGAAGACCTGGATTCAATCCCTGTGTTGGGAAGATCCCCTGGAGAAGGAAAGGGCTACCCACTTCAGTATCCTGGCCTAGAGAATTCCATGGACTGCCCATAGAGTTGCAAAGATTTGGACACGACTGAGAAACTTTCAGTCACTTTATTCACTGGGTTTATCATATGACATGTTATTAATAGCTCTCTATTTAGCTATTTTTTCCATCAATTAGTGTGAGCTCAAGTACAGAAATCATTTAAAATTGGGAATTTTTATAGGGCACAGTGTATATAAAACTTCAATAAGTATTAATTTGATGAATGAATTCTCACAGAGGCATATATAACAAAATATGAATTATATTTACTGTTGTTTATTTGTATTACAGTTTCCTTGTGAAAAGGTACAATTTTAAAAAACAATTTATCAGTTTATCAGCTTATTCAAATGAAGGGGAGAAATAATAATGATTCAGCCAAAGAAACCATGAGATAAATGTGCCACTCGGTTAGCCTCTGGACAATTAAGAGTTACTTACATTTCACACTTGGACTGTGTACTGCTGAGTATCTGATTCTCTCAATAGATATTCCCAAAGATTTCTTTAATAAATCTGGTACTTTGTTCTATCTTTCTTAATACATCAGACTGTGTTACCTCTACCAAGTGTGTGTGTGTGTGTGTGTGTGTGTATATATATATATATATATATATATATATAACATATGGTACTGACTCGAGATAAAAAATACATCCCAAACAACAGCCTCAAAGAGTCAGAAGTTGGAATATATATGTCCTAAAAACAAATTACATGGAAACCATTATCATTATCCAAAAGGAAGTACAGAGAAAGTCATTCCATTCCAAATCAACAGCCAGGCAAAATATAGTCCATCTTCCTGATGTATGTATTCTGATTAGGTCCAAATACATCTTCCAAAGTATATATTCTTAATATATGGGATTCAAACAAATAAAGTCTCTTAAGATTTGAATCAGTGCTTCTCTAAGTTATTATAAAGCTCAGCACTTTCAGAATATTACATTTACTTAATTCTATTTTCAGTTAATATAGAATTAAATAAACATAGTTTTTTCCCCAGGATCTTCCTCAGAGCTTCTTTGACATCTTTGTTTCTCAGAGAGTAAATAAAAGGATTCAACATGGGAGTGACCAGGGTGTAACACAAGGAGGCCACTTTACTCAGCTCTGGGAATCTGTCAGGGATGACATACATAAAGATGACGGCACCATACAGTACACTCACGACTCCCAGGTGAGAGCTGCAAGTGGAGAAGACTTTCTTTCGCCCCTCAGTGGAGCATATTTTTAGAACTGTGGATACAATATATATATATAAGACACAATAATTACAATTATGGTAGGCAAAATGATAATGGTACATAGGAAAAAGGATACCATATTAGGAATATAGAGATCAGAACAAGAAATCCTCAGAAGTGGACGCTCATCATAGTAAAAATGGTCAATGTTTCGAGAAGCACAAAAGGATAAAGTAAATGTCATGATGGTCTGAAGAACTGAGCTGATACAGCCAAAAAAATAGGAACCAGCCACCAACTGAACACAGAGATGTGTTGACATCTGCACAGAGTAGAGGAGTGGGTTGCAGATGGCAATGAAGCGGTCATAAGCCATGACTGCCAGGAGAAACCCCTCGGTCACAATGAAGAGGGCAAAGAGAAACAGTTGGGTCACACAGCCTGCAAATGAGATGGACTTGCTCTCAGACCAGAAGTTGCTCATAGTCTTGGGTGCAATAACAGATGAATAGAAGAGATCAACGAAGGACAGGTTGCCTAGGAAGAAATACATTGGTGTGTTCAGCCGGGGATCAGTCATAATAATGACCATCAGGCCAACATTTCCTAAAAGGATCATGGCATAGACAAGCAGAAAAAAAAGGAAGAGGAGGATGTGGAACTCTGGGTGGACCCTGAAGCCGACAAGAATGAAGTCAGTCACTTCTGAGTGGTTGCTTGTTTCCCTGTCACCCATGGCAGAAATCTGCTGAGAGGCACAAGGCAAAATAAATGAAACTGTGGCTTTGATTCTAGTGCTATTAATACTTTCTTAAATGTAGAATTAAATTACTTACTGCTTAATAAGATATTGCATACAAAACAATTTTAATGTCAGGAAGATGCAAGAATTTGAAGTAGATGTCATTAGGCTTCTTAAACTGTTATTCTATTAAGCAGTGAAAGATATCCTTTGGTTATTTTATTTAAATCATAATTGACAGGGGTTTCTGCAAGAAATTAGCCTATTTTATTGCCTAAAATCACTCACATTCTAAATTTCTATTCTTAAAATGTTTATAGCTAGATGCTTTCTTCATCTAAAATTGTAGTATGCACATTATCTAAAATAAAAGTATCTCATGTAATCTCTGCTACTGCTGCTCAGTCACTTCAGTCGTGTCTGACTCTGTGCGATCCCATAGATGACCTCCTACCAGGCTCCCCCACCCATGGGATTCTGCAGGCAAGAACACTGGAGTGGGTTGCCATTTCCTTCTCCAATGTAATCTATATGATAGTGTTTATAGCCCTCCTGAGAGTGAAGTTAGTGTTTGATTCATTACATTACAGTAGTAAATAAATTGAAAATATTTTTACCTTATTTAGCTCAATATATTTCATTTACCTTATTTATGTAGGCCATCTTTGAAAATAGAATAAAATAGCCATTATTTGCATAATTAATAACATCCAAAATTCACTAAGTGAAGATAAAGTTCTCTAGTGGAATTTTCAAATATTTTCCTTTTCTCAGGTCAAAGCCATTCTCCCAATATATACATTTTTATTGCCTCATTGTAAAGATTTCATTTCCATTAACAGTCATTTAAAAAATATCACAGTCATTTAAACTTCTTTTTGAGGCAGAGAAAGAAGGTAGTGAATATTCCAATCCTTACACTGCAGTGAATGACTTTCTACCAAGGCTCCATCACTTCAAGAGATCTCACTGTTTAGATAATGCAAGTAAAGTTCACTGATATACATAAAGGGAAATCCCTTTCCTGAATTCTGTTAAACCTTAGGTGTTTTAAGATAAATATAATTGGGTAACCATGGATATTTAAAGGCCATAGCAACTTGCATCGTCCAGAGTCCATGATCATGAACTAGAGTGTGGGTAGTGGTGTCTAAGATGGTGTTAGTTATTTAATGCCTGTGAAACCTTCATCAGGATATTTCAGCATTGAATTTTTGCTCATCCTCTGTGATGGATTCCACTGGGAGAGGAGTAATCGTAACGTCAATTATGGTACCGCAGGTGAAGACTCTTGGGCTGTTGTCCATGAGGACTGAAGTAACCTTAGGTACAAACAAATAGTCTAATAATAGACAAAAACAAGGGAAAAAGAGAAAAATTCACTTGAAATTATTACCAATAATTCATCAACCGAAAACCTTTGCAGATGAAGGACTCTTTGAACAAAATGTAAAGGCAAGCCGACTACATAGGAGAAAATATTTGCAAACAATACATTTTATAAGAGGTTAATATTCAAAATATGCCAAAAAAAACCACACATACAACTCAATTCAAAAACAAAAGTAAACAAACAAACAAAAAAGAAGCAAAAAGCAATCATTTTAAAAGCAAGCAGAGGATCTGAATATCCATTTTTCACAAAGACATATGATTGTCAACAGGCCTTAATTAACCTTAATTAGTATTCTCCTTTTTAAAATATCTAAACTGCTTTCTCTTCCTCTACTGGTTAAACTTTTACTAATACTGTATTATATTAAAAAGAAGACCTGGTCCCACATCATTTTGGTGTTTATACACTTATAAAACCCAGATAAAATATAAAAATGCTTTTTTTTTAATTTAGACAGTTATTTTCTAAAAATAAAATTAAAATACAAACATATTTAGGAAAAATGGCATTCTTAGAAAATTAGGCTTGTTAAGTAGCATACTATGACTGTGACTTTAATGTAGTCTTTCAGTCACCATGTAATTTTGAAAGAATTTTCAAATATAGATCCTGATCTTAAACTGTTTTTACAAAGGATTTTTTTAAATGTATTGAATACTATCATCTCTTCCAATATATTATCTAACTGTTTTGTATTTAAATATAGAAATACATAGAATTATCAACCATTACCTCACTTTGAATTTGTGATAGTGGGCATTTGCCATATCATGAAATATACCTACATTAAGAAGCATCAGTTCAGTTCAGTTCAGTCACTTAGTCGTATCCAACTCTTTGCGACCCCATGAATTGCAGCACGCCAGGCCTCCCTGTCCATCACCAACACCCAGAGTTCACTCAGACTCACGTCCATCCAGTCAGTGATGCCATCCAGCCATCTCATCCTCTGTCATCCCCTTCTCCTCCTGCCCCCAATCCCTCCCAGCATCAGAGTCTTTTCCAATGAGTCAACTCTTTGCATGAGGTGGCCAAAGTATTGGAGTTTCAGCTTTAGCATCATTCCCTCCAAAGAAATCCCAGGGTTGATCTCCTTCAGAACGGACTGGTTGGATCTCCTTGCAGTCCAAGGGACTCTCAAGAGTCTTCTCCAACACCACAGTTCAAAAGCATCAATTCTTCGGCGCTCAGCCTTCTTCACAGTCCAACTCTCACATCCATACATGACCACAGGAAAAACCATAGCCTTGACTAGACGGACTTTTGTTGGCAAAGTAATGTCTCTGTTTTTCAATATGCTATCTAGGTTGGTCATAACTTTCCTTCCAAGGAGTAAGCGTCTTTTAATTTCATGGCTGCAGTCACCATCTGCAGTGATTTTGGAGCCCCCCAAAATAAAGTCTGACACTGTTTCCACTGTTTCCCCATCTATTTCCCATGAAGTGATGGGACCAGATGCCATGATCTTCGTTTTCTGAATGTTGAGCTTTAAGCCAACTTTTTCACTCTCCACTTTCACCTTCATCAAGAGGCTTTTCAGTTCCTCTTCACTTTCTGCCATTAGGGTGGTGTCATCTGCATATCTGAGGTTACTGATATTTCTCCTGGCAATCTTTTTTTTTTTTTTTTAGGATTATTATTATTTTTTAATTTAATTTTATTTTATTTTTAAATTTCACATAATTGTATTAGTTTTGCCAAATATCAAAATGAATCCACCACAGGCAATCTTGATTCCAGCTTGTGTTTCTTACAGTCCAGAGTTTCTCATGATGCACTCCGCATATAAGTTAAATAAGCAGGGTGACAGTATACAGCCTTGACGTACTCCTTTTCCTATTTGGAACCAGTCTGTTGTTCCATGTCCAGTTCGAACTCTTGCTTCCTGACCTGCATACAGATTTCTCAAGAAGCAGGTCAGGTGGTCTGGTATTCCCATCTCTTTCAGAATTTTCCACAGTTTATTGTGATCCCCACAGTCAAAGGCATTGGCATAGTCAATAAAGCAGAAATACATGTTTTTCTGGAACTCTCCTGCTTTTTCCATGATCCAGCAGATGTTTGCAATTTGATGTCTGGTTCATCTGCCTTTTCTAAAACCAGCTTTGTTCGGAAGTGCAGCGCAAAATATCCTTGAAGGAGAAGGTCCTTGGGAAAATGGTGGAAGGCCAGAAGTACCCAGGCTTTGCAATAGCTGAAAAACATCTCCTGCTTTTAGCTATGCTCGGCGCCAAGATTTAATAATATTAAAGATGTTGCTTGAGAAAATGGGTCATGGGATAAACACCTGTGTCATTTAGAATGCACTGTCCTTGAAATATCTCTTACTGATTATGTCTTAACCCCGTACGCACTCTGCTGGCCATATACTCTAAGCTCTTTGTTCCTGCTTCTATAAAAAGGCTCGACTGCAGAAATATATTTGTCAGTCCTTGCAAGAGACTGTCCGAGTGTTGTTCTTTCAGGTTTGTCATTTCCAAGTCGGAGAGAAAATCCCCACAAGTGGCGCCACGAACAGGAACATGAAAGGAAGCCTGAACAAAGCGACGAGCCCTGCAGAAAGAGGCAAGCAGGATGGGACAACATAGCAATAAGATTCCTGTCATTTCTATAATGCACCATTTTCTGAAACAAAATGGTATTACTATTTCAAGAGATCAATTGAACGGTTGCTATCATATTTTACTGGAACAATTCATGGTTCCCAGAAGAGGGGACACTCAATCTAGACATATAGAAAAGGGTTAAAAGTAATGTTTTGCGAGCATATCGGCAAGGGTTACATGGTCACTCATACGGGCTATCATAGAACAAATTGAAGGGCATAACGTTGATTTGGAAGTAAAGACTATTCAGCCCTACATGAATATGAGCTTAAGGAACAAGATATGCAAGGTGCTTTGAAATATAAGAATGTTATGCTCAATCAGACACAATCCTTAGAAAAACAACTTAGCGACATATATATACAGGATGTGTCAAAACTGAAGCCACTTAGAATGGAGGTCATTTCATTCAACGGACAGCCCAAATCTGAGGTTTTTCCTTCTGCTCCACCTGTAACAGCAGTTGCTAACTTTGCTCATACTAATCATTTCACTTCTCCTCAGGAGATACCTGCTTGTGCTTTTGCTTTCCCAATACAGTTTAATCAACCTGCCCAAGGCCAAAATACATGGGCTAATCTAGATTTTGGCATGTTGTCTAGCTTTAAGAAAGCATGCATTCTGTATGGACCTACTTCTCCTTACTGTGTAGAATTCCTCGGAGGATGGGCTGATCATTATATGCCATATGATTTTTTTCAAATAGCAAAGATGGTTCAAAATCTTCAACAATTACTTTAATGGCAAATATGGGTTAATGATGAGACCCAACAAATGATGATTGACCAGCAATCTCATGGTAACCCTTCCAATTTAACCTGTGATATACTCACTGAAACAAGAGCCATGACCTATATGATTGCACAATTAGCTAATATTAACCCTCAGATGTTACATTTCATTAAAGAAACTGCCTACAAGGCATGGGCAAAGGTTGATAGCATGAACTCTGATGGTTCATTTGTTAAGATTATTCAAGGACATGAGGAGGCATATTCTCAATTTATAGGGAAATTAAAAGATGCAATCGAAAAATCTATTAAGGATGTGACTTTACAAAATATTATTTTAAAACAACTTGCTTTTGAAAACACTAATGAGGAATGTCAATCCATGTTTAGACCAATTCTAGAGACTGGCTCTCTTATGGAATATTTGAAAGCTTATAAGGATATCAGATCTATGTCCCGTAGAGCAAAATTGGTGACATTAGAAACCTTTATTGTACAGAAAGCTGCTAATGCCAAATGTTTTAACTGCGGGAAGGCCAAACATATGAAAAAACAATGCCACCTGCCAACACAGGCCAAAAAAAAATACTACTACTTCTAATAAGAAGAGACCCCCAGGAGTATGTCCAAGATGTAAAAAGGGGTTCCATTGGCTGAATGAATGTCATTCTAAATTTGATAAGGATGGAAACACATTGACCCCCGATGCACAACAAAAACAACAGGGGCCATCATCTAGCCCCGTTACAAAAGGAGGACTCAATGTTATGATGCTACAAGCAGCTACATCTAAGAGTGCTTGCATTGATATACCTAGTCCTTATGACATGAATTAATGGAATTATATAATCCCCACAAAATTCCCACCGGATATTATGGCCCAATTCCATCCGGGACGGTGGGACTAATTTTGGGACATAATAGCTGCACAATGAAAGGTTTAATGGTATTAACAGATGTTATTGATGAAGATTATAAAGGGGAAATACATGTTATGGTAAATGTTGTGAAAATGGGGAATATATATTTACAAAAAGGGGAACATTTTGCACAATTATTACTTTTACCATATGTCAAACCAATGAAAGCATCTGATAAAATTCGGCAGGGAGGCTTTGGTAATACCAGCCTTGCTGCTGCACTATCCACCTTGTTAAAGGAACATCAGAAATCCATGCTCACTTTACACATACAGGGAAAAAATTTCACAGGCATGCTAGATACCAGAGCTAACATTTCAATCATTAGAGTGGAAAAATAACCCCTTGATTGGGGTAAAATTGTGGCTCCTTCTAGACTACTAGGAGTGGATAAAACTAATGTAATAAAAAAGAAATCAAGAAAATGGCAAATGTTGATAGATCTAAGAAATATTAATAATACTATAAAGCCTATGGGGCCTTTACAACCTAGATTACCCTCCCCTTCCATGGTACCAAAAGGCTAATCTATAATTATTATTTTACAAGATTGCTTTTTTACTTTGCATCCTAAAGATAGAAAACATTTTGTTTTTTCAGTTCCTTCTAGAAATCACATGGCTCCTGTTAAAAGATTTCAATGGAAGGTTCTACCTCAGGGAATGATGAACTCTCCTACCATTTGCCAATATCTCATATCTGTTTTATTACAACCCATTAGAGATAAATATCCTACTGCTTTCATAATTCATTACATGGATGATATACTTCTCTCCATGGAATCTGAACTCTGTTTACAACAGTTATATAATGAAGTTACTATTACTCTTCAAAATCATGGCCTGCTTGTTGCACCAGATAAAATTCAATTGAAAGCACCCTTTAATTATTTAGGACATGTTATGGAAGAATCTAAAATCAAACCTCAAAAATCTCAAATTTCTGTGCAGTCTCTATGCACGCTGAATGATTTTCAAAAGTTGCTAGAAGATATTAATTGGCTACAGCCATCTGTTGGCATCCCCACCTATGCCTTACAAAATCTATTTAAAATTTTAAAGGGATCCCTTAACCCTAATAGCCCTAGGCAGCAAACAAAAGAGGCCAGAGAAGAGCTAGCCTTAATGGAGGAACACATTCAACAATCTTTCTCAACTCGGCTAGATCATGATCAACTGGTTTCTTTATATATATTCCCCACTGAACATTTGCCCACTGCAATTATAGCTCAACACAGCCCAATAGAATGGATATATTTATACACTAAACAGTCTAAAAAAATCGTATCATATATTGAGAAAATAGGGCAATTAATTGTGTCAGGGAGAAGCCACGTACAAATTTTGTCTGGATTTGATCCATATACAATACACGTCCCCTTGACAAAAAAAGGAATTGCAAATTGCCTTACAGTATAACCTGACCATGCAAATAGCATTAAATGATTTTCAAAATGTTATCTCATTTCATTTGCCAAAAGGAAAATTATGGGACTTTCTACAATGTACTAAATTCATTATAACTAATATCATTGCATCCCAGTCTATTTCCAATGCACCCACCTATTTCATTGATGGCAACAAGAAAGGCATAACAGGGATTGTTGGCCCTAATATCAAAGAAAATTACCCACTACCTATTCTTCAGTACAAAGAATTGAATTGTATGTTTTATATGCTCTCTTGTCTCTTCAACCATTATCCCTCAACGTATATACGGATTCCAAATACCTTGCTTCCCTTTTTCCCGACTTTGTTACCGCCTTTTTATATAATCTAGATGAAGAATTATATACTCTTTTTTCACAAACTCAAGCCTTAATTCACTCACGTATGGAACCTTTCTCCATTGAACATATACGTGCTCATTCAGGTTTACCTGGCCCTCCGGTTGCAAGAAATGATGCCATTGACAGGCTCATAGCTCCCGTCTTTACGTCTGCCAGTGACAAACATGCTAATCTTCATACCAATGCTAACAGATTGCACTCTAAATACCATATTCCTCTCACTGAAGCAAGGCATATTATTAAAACCTATGATGTCTGCGCCCCTCTGCACTTACAAACTACGATTTCAGGAGTTATCCCCCAAAGCCAACAGCCTAATTCCCTTTGGCAGTCTGACTTCACTCAGTGCTCCCTAGGAAAGTTTTCTTTGCTTTTTGTCTCAATAGATACATTTTTCCAGCTTTATCTGGGCAATACCTGTCTCTTCAGAATCCAGCAAACACTCCATTTCCACACTCTTACTCACCTTCCCCATTATGGGGATTCCTTCAGTCCTGAAAACAGACAATGGTCCTGCATTTACCTCGCACTCGTTTCGTTCATTTTTATCAGAATGGAACATCACACACATTACAGGAATGTGTGAGGGTACACATTATCCTATAATCCCCAAAGCCAAGCCATTATTGAAAGAGCCCACCACACCCTAAAAACTCATTTATTAAAACAGAAAGGGGGAATTTATAATAGGAGGTACACTTCTTATCCTATGAACCCTCAATTATTATTATCTTTAATTCTTTATTCCCTAAATTTTTTAAACTTAACAAAAAATAATTCTGACACTCATGCAGATAGACATTTTGCAGAAGACAAAAACAGCAAATTAGAAATCAATACACCGATATGGTATAAGCAATTCAATCAATGGCTGCCAGGAATCTTACGACTCCTAGGCAAGGGTTATGGTCTTGTCGTTGCAGATGGAGAAGAAATCTGGGTTTCCCTTCGCCCTGTCCGTTACCGAGAAGGACCCCAAGACTGGACTCCCTTGGCAAGTGATGAAGCTGACGCGAAGGGTCTCGTCAATGACCTTGAAGGAGCCAACGAGGAAACGCCATTGTCTGAATCCTTACCTGACATGGGTTCAAGTGAAAAACATGACTCGTCAGGCTGAGCAAACACTGAAGAACACTGGAACTCCTATGACTCCAGATTAAGCTGTTTCTGGCAATGTTAACTGTTCTTTCCTGTTCCTCTGGGGTAAGTGTGGAATATATTTATTGGACATATATACCTAATCCACCTTTGTTATCCATAGTGGATTGGGTTGACAAGGCCCCTATGGTATTCACCAACGATAGTCTGCACTTCCCTGCCCCATGGTCAAAGCAGGGGTCAATTCATGAAGAAGATGAAGGAAAAAAGATAAATGTTTCAATTGGATTCGAGACACTACCTATATGCTTCGGAGTTCACTCTTTGTGCATGACTATATTCCCACAATGGTGGGCTTACTCGGTACACAATGTTTCCGCCTACAGTATAGGAATGTTTGCAACTGCATCCTTCCTCTTAAATGGTTCTGAAAGACATTATCCTGGACAAATAGCTAACTATACTGACTCACTTTTCCAGCCTACAGAACTAATATGTGATGCTGTATCTTGGAAAAAGAAACAATCAATTCAACCACTATATTAGTCTAACTGCCGGGAACAGTTCGGGATGGTTTCTATCAAACAACAAAATCAGTCCATATTCAAATTCGTGGATTGGGGGCCCAAAGGGTTATTTGTGAATTGCTCTGAGGAGCAAGAAAAAAATCATAGCTGCTCGTGGTATCATAGAGTCAACACATGGGGATTCCATAAGACCAATATTGGCTTTTGGACTGATAAGGATGTATTGTTAAATTGGTATAATGGAGGGTTATCTCCACCTTGGCCCAGAATTATAGTCCCTCTTATAGGACCTGAACAATGGCATATTTGGAAGATTCCTGCTGCACTGGAATGCTTTGCCAATGTACTGTGAAGGCTTTAAAACCCCAAAACTATAACTTTATGTATAATAGTACAGGTTATATCCAATCCTGTGTGCACCTCCCGTACATGTTTATTGTAGGTAACTTTGATATAGATATTTCTGCTAAAATTGTTAACTGTACAGCTTGTGCTTTATATACATGTTTAAACCATACTATTTCTTACCACAACGCCAACGTCACTATAGTCAAGCAGAGGTCTAAACTATGGCTTCCTGTCAATTTAACAGAGCCATGGGCCGACTCTGTATTCCTTTCAGTTCTGCTCAGAAATGGTCTGAAAAGGTCGAAGTGCATAATAGGGTGGATTATTGATGGCATTCTTAGTCTAATATCCATTGTTACAGTAGGAACCCTGTCTGATATGGCATTACACAATTCTATACAAAATCATGATTTTATCACTGTATGGCACAACGACTCTCATGATTTTTGGATTCGACAAGCCCAAATAGATCAGCAATTACAAACACGAATTAATGAGTTACAAGCTGTGATAATCCACTTAGGAGATCAAATGCAGCAACTGACTTTCCAAACACATATACGTTGTCACTGGAATTTTATGTCTTTTTGTCTGACTAACATGCCTTATAATACACTGAATATCCTTGGGATAAAGTTAAAGCGCATTTTCAGGATCTCACAAACAACTCAAGTTTAGACATCAATCTGTTGAAACAACAAAATGCTAATTTTCAAGTTGAGGTACCTAAGGAGTTGTACAGCACTCAATTTTATGATCCTTTAACTAAAACCCTATTGTCCCTAGACCCAAGAACTTGGTTTTTATATATGTATTAATCACCCTACTTTTTCTGTCATTGATTATAGGATACAGATGTCTCTATTCAAGACTCCAAGCCTCTCACAATGGAGTCCAACTAGCAGCTACCATGCTTAAGCTAAAAACAAAAGGAGGTCATTTAGAACGCGCTGTCCTTGAAATATCTTTTACTGATTATGTCTTAACCCCGTATGCGCTCTGCTGGCCATATACTCTAAGCTCTTTGTTCCTGCTTCTATAAAAAGGCTCGACTGCAGAAATAAATTTGTCAGTCCTTACAAGAGACTGTCCAAGTTTTGTTCTTTCAGATTCATCATTTCCAAGTCCCGGGGAGAAAATCCCTACAAGCTTGAACATCAGGAAGTTTAGGGTTCACGTATTGCTGAAGCCTGGCTTGGAGAATTTTGAGCATTACTTTACTAGCAGGTGAGATGAGTGCAATTGTGCGGTAGTTTGAGCATTCTTTGGCATTGCCTTTCTTTGGAATTGGAATCAAAACTGACCTTTTCCAAAATTACAAATTGAAATGGGATTTTTTTTAATCATAAGTATAATTTACTACATAACTTAAAATATTTACTTATCTAAAACTTTCCTCATATGCAAACTTTTAAATCTCTTTTCTATGCTTACCAATATGTATGTTGAGATAATGCCATAAAGTTTTTCTTTGTCAGTAAAGAAAATAAAGTCCAGAAATATTTCCCAAAGAATATACACAACTATAGAAGGAAAAGTTCCTTGTATTTGGACTATTATTAAACTGTACCTGAGGTTATTTCAGTCCTTATGGACAACAGCCCTGGAGTCTATACTTGTGTCTCCATAATTGACTTCACGATTACCCCTCTCCCAGTGGAATCCATCATAGAGGATGAGTAGAAGCTCAATGCTAAAATACTCTTGAAAAAGGTATCAGAGATTTAAAAATAACTGAGGCCGTTAAAAACACCACTTTTGATTCACTAGCTCATGATCACAGATTATAGACAAAAGGTTGCTATGATCTTTAAATATCCATAGTTATCCAGTTATCCTTACTTTAAGACATATCAGGTACACTAGAATTCAGGAAAGGGATTTTCTTTATGTATATCACTGAAGTTTCCTTTCTCTGTCTAAAGGGTGAGATCTCTTGAATTGATGCAGCCTTGGTAGAAAGTTGTTCATTGTGGTATAAGGATTGGAATATTCACCAGCTTCTCTCTTTGCTTTTAAAGAGAGGGCCAAGTAATTACGACATTTTTTAAAATTAAATGACGATTAATGCAAGTTCCACATTTGTAATGAAGCAATTAAAATTCATGTATTTGAAAGAATGACTTTGATATGAAAAAAGGAACGTATGTTTAGAAGTAGAGTTAGAGAACTTTATCTACTCAGTGATTTTTTATTTTACTTAATTTACCAATATTGTCTAATCACATTGTTTTCAAAGATGGCTCCAATAACAATGGAAACTAAATATATTGAGGTAAAATAAAATAAAATATTTCAAATATTTTTAATACTGTCATGTAATGACACAAATACTGACTTAGCTATCATAATGGCTATAAACACTACCATAGAGATTCCCTGCAATATGCTTATTTTAGATCAGATGTAATACTCCTAATTTGGATAAGATAATTTTTAACAATAAATATAGCAAGAATAGAAATTCAGAATGTGAGTAATCTTAGACAATAAAATATGCTAATTTCTTACAGAAATCCTTGCCAATGTATGATTTAAATAAAATAACCAAATAACTTCTTTCATTGTTTAATGGAATAACAATTCCTGAAGTTTAGTAATATCTAAATCCAAATCATGCATCTTATTGACGTTAAAATTGTTTTGTATACCTTTTCTGATTAAGAAGTAAATAATGTATAGCTACATTTAAGAGCATATTGACAAATTGATGACTCAAAGTCGCAATTTCATTTCTTTTGCCTCCCAGCAGTTGTCTGCCATGGGTGACAGGGGAACAAGCAACTACTCAGAAGCAACTGACCTCATTCTTGTTGGCTTCAGGGTCTGCCTGGAAATAAACATTCTCCTCCTCCTGCTATTTCTGCCTATCTACCCCAGGATCCTTCTAGGAAATGTTGGCATGATGGTCATTATTATGACGGACCCCCAGCTGAACACACCAATTATTTTTTCCTAGGCAAACTCTCCTTCATTGATCTCTTCTATTCTTCTGTTATTGCACCCAAAGCTATGAGCAACTTCTGGTCTGAGAGCAAGTCCATCTCATTGGCAGGCTGTATTAGCCAGTTCTTTCTCTTTGCTCTCTTCATTGTGACTGAAGGATTTCTCCTAGCAGTCATGGCTTATGACCGCTTCATTGCCATCTGCAACCCACTCCTCTACTCTGTGCAGATGTCAACACATCTCTGTGTTCAGTTGGTGGCTGGTTCCTATTTTTTTGGCTGCATCAGCTCAGTTCTTCAAACCAGCATGACATTTACTTTATCCTTTTGTGCATCTCGAACCATTGACCATTTTTACTGTGATGACCGTCCACTTCAGAAGATTTCTTGCTCTGATCTCTATATTCATAAGTAGGTTTCTTTTTTCTTATGCAGCATTATCATGTATCTCACTCCTGATACATTTCCTGAGCTCAGTAAAGTGGCTTCCTTATGTTACACCCTAGTCATTCCTATGTTGAGTCCTTTCATTTACTCTCTGAGGAACAAAGATGTCAAAGAAGCTCTGAGAAAGAGCCTAGAGAAAAGATACTTTAATTCTCTTTTTACAGTAATGTAAATGAAAGTCCTGGAAATTATAACAACTTGGGGAAGCAACTGATTAAAAAGTTGTACCCATTGATCTTACAAATATTTAATCATAAAGTTTTCATTTATTAGAATTCCATGAGAGAGGGAGAGGGTGGGAAGATTTGGGAGAATGGCATTGAAACATGTAAAATATCATGTATGAAACGAGTTGCCAGTCCAGGTTCGATGCACGATACTGGATGCTTGGGGCTGGTGCACTGGGACGACCCAGAGGGATGGAATGGGGAGGGAGGAGTGAGGAGGGTTCAGGATGGGAAACACATGTATACCTGTGGCGGATTCATTTTGATATTTGGCAAAACTAATACAATTATGTAAAGTTTAAAAATAAAATTAAATTAAAAAAAAAAAAAGAATTCCACGTATTTACAGCTGAAAAGTACATTTGGAATATGATTTGCCTGTTTGATTCAGAATGGAATGACTTTCTCTGTGCTTCATCTTCATTTTGCTTGCATTAGTAACATGTGTTATGTGGATATAAATATACATGGTAGAGGTAGCACAAGCTAATGTAATAAGCAAATGAAATATCATATTTTCTGAAGAAATCTTTGTGAACTCTTAGTGAGAGAATCACTCTGCAGTGCACAGCCTGAAGGGTGACATGTAAGTAACTCAACTGCCCAGAGGCTAAATGAATTTATTTCATGGTTTCTCTGACATGAATAATTGTATCTCCCCATCATTTGAATATTAATTAATCTGATAAATTATTTTTGGATATCCTTCCTTTTTACAAGAAAACTGTAATAAAATAAACAAGTAAATTTTATATTTTGTTGACACTTACTCCTTGGAAGGAAAGTTATGACCAACCTAGATAGCATATTGAAAAACAGAGACATTACCTTGCCAACAAAGGTCCATCTAGTCAAGGCTATGGTTTTTCCTGTGGTCATGTATGGATGTGAGAGTTGGACTGTGAAGAAGGCTGAGCGCCGAAGAATTGATGCTTTTGAACTGTGGTGTTGGAGAAGACTCTTGAGAGTCCCTTGGACTGCAAGGAGATCCAGCCAGTCCATTCTGAAGATCAGCCCTGGGATTTCTTTGGAACGAATGATGCTAAAGCTGAAACTCCAGTACTCTGGCCACCTCATGCGAAGAGTTGACTCATTGGAAAAGACTCTTCTGCTGGAAGGGATATGGGGCAGGAGGAGCAGAGGATGACAGAGGATGAGATGGCTGGATGGCATCACTGACTCAATGGATGTGAGTCTCAGTGAACTCCGGGAGTTGGTGATGGACAGGGAGGCCTGGCATGCTGCGATTCATGGGATCGCAAATAGTCGGACACGACCGAGCGACTGATCTGATCTGATGTGCCTTAGTGAGAATTCTTTTATCAATCCAATACTTATTGAATTTTTATGTACTCTTTGCCCTATAAAAATTCCTAGGCATAAGTAATTTCTCTACTTGAGGTCACAGTAATTGAGGGGAAAATATCTGACTAGAGAGCTAACATGCCATATGTTAAACCCAGTGAATACAAGCAAATATAGAAATACGTATAGAGTGCAGTCTTTAGAGATGAGTGATCTAAATGATCAAGGAAAGTTTCAAAACTTCCTGAAATTTAGTTTTTTATTTTAATGCACAAGAGAGGGAGTAAGAGAAACTTTGAAGGAAATTCATGGAACTCATACAGACCTATATAACAAGACAAGGAAGATTTCTTTTATTCTGCAGGCAGCAGGGAAGCACTGTGGATAACGCATATATATGGAATTTAGAAACATGGTAAAAATAACCCTGTGTACGAGACAACAAAAGAGACACTGATGATAGAACAGTCTTATGGACTCTGTGAGAGAGGGAGAGGGTGGGAAGATTTGGGAGAATGGCATTGAAACATGTAAAATATCATGTATGAAACGAGTTGCCAGTCCAGGTTCGATGCACAATACTGGATGCTTGGGGCTGGTGCACTGGGACGACCCAGAGGGATGGTATGGGGAGGGAGGAGGGAGGAGGGTGCAGGATGGGGAACACATGTATACCTGTGGTGGATTCATTTTGATATTTGGCAAAACTAATACAATTATGTAAAGTTTTAAAATAAAATAAAATTAAAAAAATAAAAAATAAAAGAATATATTGTGTTCAAATTTGTATTTTAGAAAAATTGCATTTTAACTTTGGGTAGCTAAATATTCATGAAAGAAGAGAATCACAGAGAGCCTCTGATTATCCAAATGAGAGGTTATCATTGTTTTAATGACAGCAGTCTTACATGAGACAGTGAAGAGAGGGAATATCTTTTAAACCATGGATAAACTAAGCTGAATATTGGGGTGGTTAATAAAATGAGGTCTGGTGGAAGATAATAATTATTTCAATGTTTAATAATCTCTTACTGGGAAAATGCTGCCTCATAAAATAAGGAAGAAAATATGATTAATAATATTTAACCATTAAGAGTTAAGAAAATAGAACTGCCTTATGATCCAGCAATCCCACTGCTGGGCATACACACTGAGGAAACCAGAAGGGAAAGAGACACGAGTACCCCAATGTTCATCGCAGCACTGTTTATAATAGCCAGGACATGGAAGCAACCTAGATGTCCATCAGCAGATGAATGGATAAGAAAGCTGTGGTACATATACACAATGGAGTATTACTCAGCCATTAAAAAGAATACATTTGAATCAGTTCTAATGAGGTGGATGAAACTGGAGCCTATTATACAGAGTGAAGTAAGCCAGAAAGAAAAACACCATTACAGTATACTAACACATATATATGGAATTTAGAAAGATGGTAACAATAACCCTGTGTACGAGACAGCAAAAGAGACACTGATGATAGAACAGTCTTATGGACTCTGTAAGAGAGGGAGAGGGTGGGAAGATTTGGGAGAATGGCATTGAAACATGTAAAATATCATGTATGAAACGAGTTGCCAGTCCAGGTTCGATACACAATACTGGATGCTTGGGGCTGGTGCACTGGGACGACCCAGAGGGATGGAATGGGGAGGGAGGAGGGAGGAGCATTCAGGATGGGGAACACATGTATACCTGTGGTGGATTCATTTTGATATTTGGCAAAACTAATACAATTATGTAAAGTTTAAAAATAAAATTAAATTTAAAAAAAATAATAAAAAAGAGTTAAGAAAATATTATCAGAACTCAGACTGAGCTTTCAAATTCTGCTTTTGCCTATGTGTTCCAAGGTCAACTGTCTTGACTTTGCAGAAACTCTGGTTTCTCAGTTTAATATACCTGACTATCCTTATATAATATTTTCCTGTTTAAAATATCCAATCTACTTTCTCTTCCTAAACTAATTAAGCTTTTACTAATACTGAATTGTAATAAAAGAGAAGCTCTGGTCCCACATCATTTTTGCTATCTAAACACTTTAAAAACCCAGATAAATTCTAAACATAATTTTTAAATTAAAAACTGGTTTTTAAAAATAATATTAAAGTTAACTTATAAAAATATTTTAGAAAAATGACATTCTTATCAAGTTGGGCTTACTAAATAGAGTAGTATGTCTCTGATGTTAATGTAGTCTTTTAGTCACACTGCAGTTTTAAAGGAATTTTTAAATAGAGAGCCTAATCTCATAAGTATTTTTGCTAAAGATATAAAGTTAATTGTATGAATGCTATCTTTCCTTCAGTATATTTTTTAACTGTTTGGTATTTAAATATAGGAGAACAGCATTAGCAACCATAATCTGTCTTTGAATTTGTGATTTAGAGAGCATTTGTCATATCCTGAGGCATTTGTCATATCCTGAAACATAGGTATATCAAGATATACAGGTAATAATTTCAAGTGAATTTTTCTCTTTTTCTCTTGTTTTTGACTATTATTAGACTATTTGTTTGTACCTAAGGTTACTTCAGTCCTCATGGGCAACAGCCAAAGAGTCTTCAATTATGGCACCATAATTGACTTTACGATTACTCCTCTCCCAGTGGAATCCATCACACAGGATGAGCAAAAATTCAATGTTGAAATATCCTGAGGAAGGTTTCACAGGCTTTAAATAGCTAACACTATCATAAACACCACTACCCATACTCTAGTTCATGATCATGGACTCTGGACGATGCAAGTTGCTATGGTCTTTAAATATCCATGGTTACCCAATTATATTTATCTTAAAACACCTAAGGTTTAACAGAAGTCAGGAAAGGAATTTCCCTTTATGTATATCAGTGAACTTTACTTGCATTATCTAAACAGTGAGATCTCTTGAAGTGATGGAGCCTTGGTAGAAAGTCATTCACTGCAGTGTAAGGATTGGAATATTCACTACCTTCTTTCTCTGCCTCAAAAAGAAGTTTAAATGACTGTGATATTTTTTAAATGACTGTTAATGGAATTGAAATATTTATAATGAGGCAATAAAAATGTATATATTGGGAGAATGGCTTTGACCTGAGAAAAGGAAAATATTTGAAACTCCATTAGAGAACTTTATCTTCACTTAGTGAATTTTGGATGTTATTAACTATGCCAATAATGTCTATTTTATTGTATTTTCAAAGATGGCCTACATAAATAAGGAAAATGAAATATATTGAGCTAAAATAAGGTAAAAATATTTTCAATTTATTTACTACTGTCATGTAATGAATCAAACACTAACTTCGTTCTCATGAGGGCTATAAACACTATCATATAGATTACATGAGATACGTCTATTTTAGATAATGTGCATTTTACAATTTTAGATGAAAAAAGCCTCTAGCTATACATATTTTAAGAATAGAAATTTAGAATGTGAGTGATTTTATGCAAAAAAATAGGCTAATTTCTTGCGGAAATCCTGCCAGTTATGATTTAAATAAAATAACCAAAGAACATCTTTTCACTGCTTAATAGAATTACAGTTTAAGAAGACTAATGACATCTACTTCAAATTCTTGCATCTTCCTGACATTAAAATTGTTTGGTATGCAATATCTTATTAAGCAGTAAATAATTTAATTCTACATTTAAGAAAGTATTAACAGCACTAGAATCAAAGCCACAGTTTCATTTATTTTGCCTTGTGCCTCTCAGCAGATTTCTGCCATGGGTGACAGGGAAACAAGCAACCACTCAGAAGTCACTGAGTTCATTCTTGTCGGCTTCAGGGTCCGCCCAGAGTTCCACATCCTCCTCTTCCTGTTTTTTCTGCTTGTCTATGCCATGATCCTTCTAGGGAACGTTGGCATGATGATCATTATTATGACTGATCCCCGGCTGAACACACCAATGTATTTCTTCCTAGGCAACCTCTCCTTCGTTGATCTCTTCTATTCATCTGTTATTGCACCCAAGGCTATGATCAACTTCTGGTCTGAGAGCAAGTCCATCTCCTATGCAGGCTGTGTGACCCAGCTGTTTCTCTTTATCCTCTTCATTGTGACTGAGGGGTTTCTCCTGGCAGTCATGGCTTATGACCGCTTCATTGCCATCTGCAACCCACTCCTTTACTCTGTGCAGATGTCAACACATCTCTGTGTTCAGTTGGTGGCTGGTTCCTATTTTTTTGGCTGTATCAGCTCAGTTCTTCAGACCATCATAACATTTACTTTATCCTTTTGTGCTTCTCGGAACATTGACCATTTTTACTGTGATGAGCGTCCACTTCTGAGGATTTCTTGTTCTGATCTCTATATTCCTAATATGGTATCCTTTTTCCTATGCACCATTATTGTTTTGCCTACCATAATTGTCATTATTGTGTCTTATATATATATTGTATCCACAGTTCTAAAAATACGCTCAACTGAGGGGCGAAAGAAAGTCTTCTCCACTTGCAGCTCTCACCTGGGAGTCGTGAGTGTACTGTATGGTGCCATCATCTTTATGTATGTCATCCCTGACAGATTCCCAGAGCTGAGTAAAGTGGCCTCCTTGTGTTACACCCTGGTCACTCCCATGTTGAATCCTTTGATTTACTCTCTCAGAAACCAAGATGTCAAAGAAGCTCTGAGGAAGATCCTGGCGAAACAACTATTTTTATTTAATTCTATATTAACTGAAAATAGAGCTAAGTAAATGTAATATTCTGAAAGTGCTGAGCTTTATAATAACTTAGAGAATCACTGATTCAAATCTATTTTTAATATTAATTTATTTATTTTAATTGGAGGTTAATTACTTTACAATATTGTATTGGGTTTGTCATACATCAACATGAATCTGCCACAGATATACACATATTCCCCATGCTGAACCCTCTCCCACCTCCCTCCTCGTACCATTCCTCTGCGTCCTCCCAGTGAACCAGCCCCAAGCATCCAGTATCATGCATCGAACCTGGACTGGTGATTCGTTTCATATATGATATTATGCATGTTTCAATGCCATTCTCCCGAATCATCCCACCATCTCCCTCTCCTACAGAGTCCAAAAGACTGTTCTATACATCTGTGTCTCTTTTGCTGTCTCGCTTACAGGGTTATCGTTACCATCTTTCTAAATTCCATATACGATTCAAATCTTAAGAGACTTTATTTGTTTGAATCGCATATATGAAGAATATATACTTTGAAAGATGTATTTGGACCTAATCAGAATACATACATCAGGAAGATGGACTATATTTTGTCTGGCTGTTGATTTTGCAATAGACTGACTTTCTCTGTACTTCCTTTTGGATAATGATAATGGTTTCCATGTAATTTGTTTTTAGGACATATATATACCAACTTCTGACAATTTGAGGCTGTTGTTTGGGATGTATTGTTTATCTTCAGTCAGTACCATATGTTATATATATATACCTTTACCAAGTATATATATATACTTGGTAAAGGTAACAGTCTGATGTATTAAGAAAGACAGAACAAAATACCAGATTTACTAAAGAAATCTTTGTGAATGTCTAGTGAGAGAATCAGATACTCTGAAGTACACAGTCTCAAGTATGAAATTTAAGTAACTCTTAATTGTTCAGAGGCTAACCAAGTGGCACATTTATCTCATGGTTTCTCTGGCTTGAATCATTATTATTTCTCCCCTTCATTTGAATATATATTAAGCTGATAAATTGTTTTTTTTAATTGTACCTTTTCACAAGAAAATTGTAATAAAAGTAAACAAGAGTAAAGATAATTCATATTTTGTTACATATGCCTTAGTGAGAATTCATTTGTCAAATTAATACTTATTGAAAAATTCCCAATTTTAAATGATTTCTGTACTTGAGCTCACATTAATTGATGGAAAAAATAGCTAAATGGATAGCTATTAATAACATGTCATATGGCAAAACCAGTGAATAAAGTGAGTGAAAGTTGCTCAGTCGTGTCCGACTTTTTGCAACTCTATGGACAGTCCATGGAATTCTCTAGGCGGACACTGGAGTGGGTAGCCCCTCCCTTCCCCAGGGAATCTTCCCAACCCAGGAACTGAACCCAAGTCTTCCACATTGCAGGCAGATTCATTACCAGCTGAGCCACAAGGGTAGAAATTACAAAGACAGTGCAGCTTCTATAGATGAGTGATATAAACGATCAGGGAAAACTTCATAAGTAAATTTGTAAACATAAATAAACTTCAGCAAAGTTAAATAGAAAACTTTCTGTGCAAAGGCAATTAAATAATGATATGTTAAACTTCCAAAAATTTAATTGCTGATATTAATGTAAAAGAGAGGGAGTGAAATTTAACACTTAAAAGGAAATTCGTGGAAATTGTGCACATCTATATAAGAAGACAAGGAAGTTGGCTTATTTTCTGCAGACCACAGGGAAGCACTCGGGATTTTTCTTCAAAGAATATTTTGTGTTCAAATCGACATTTTGAAAAATCACGTTGGTAACTTGTGGAAGATAAATATTCATAGAAGAAGATAATCACTGTCTTATGACAGTGGAGAGAGGGAATACCTTAAAATTGTAGACACACTAAACTGAATATTAATTAATGGTGATAAAGTTAAAACAAGCTAGAAGTGAGTAATGACTTCTAATGTTTGAGCATCTCTAACTGGGGAAATACCACCTAATAAAATGAGAAGAAAAGTCTGAGTAATAATAGTTAATCATTAAGAATTAACAAAATAAAGTCAGGTCAGACTGAGCTTTCTCATCCTGATTTGCCTATGTGCTTGATAGTCAACTGTCTTGACTTTACAGAAACTCTTATTTCTCCATTTAATAAAAGAATACTAAGGTCCAGTGAGCAAAGAACCTGTGCCTGGGATTTAGGTGTGGTGAAACTAAAAAGAATTACGAATCTCTTCAAGGCTTGTTCCATTATAGAACTCAGTGTGTTGCATGAAAGATTCTGTATTTTACAAGCAAAAGGATGCTAGCAAAACATGCCTAAATAAACTGAAGACCACATTTATCTAAAACATTATTACTACTTTAATCTCATTTTTAATCTCATTACATTTATAGTTATAGCTAATTGTAGAGTTATAACTAGCTAATTTTACTAAATGGGAGTGTTCATGGTATTTAATCCTCACTCAGCTGCTGCTACACTAACAACAACTATATTTAAAAATTTGGCCTTCTTTTAATATTCTGTTTTAATAGAAGAAATATCTAAATAAATTGTTAGTTAAAAATAACAAATATATCATTATTATGAATAAGCAAAACTAAATTTTCTATTTTATTGTGCAGCTTCCTATTCGTCAGGTGAAGATGAAATCTTTTCAAAAAAAAAAAAGATGTTTCTTAATCATTGCTCAAAAGATGCTTGGGGCTGGTGCACTGGGACGACCCAGAGGGATGGAATGGGGAGGGAGGAGGGAGGAGGGTTCAGGATGGGGAACACATGTATACCTGTGGCAGATTCATTTTGATATTTGGCAAAACTAATACAGTTATGTAAAGTTTAAAAATAAAATAAAATTTAAAAAAAATACAAATTCTTGGATCTAAAGAAGACCTGCACATTATTTTTTAAACACTTTATTGAGGAATAATTGGTTTGAAATAAACAGTATGTATTTAAATAAAACAACTCTGTGAGTTTTGTGGCCAATGAAATCACCACCACATCAAGATACAGAATATTTCCTTCATTTCCAAATGGTTGATTAGGCCTCTTTTCAAGCCATTCTTCCCTCCAAACCCATCTCCAGATAACCAGTGATCTGGATGGTATGTAATAGAATCATACAGCATGTCATCTTTTCTCTCAGGCTTCTTCGCTGTGTAAAATGATTTTCATATTTCTTCATTTTGTCATGTATAAGTAACCCATTCTTTTTATTGCTGAGTAATTTTCCATTTTCCATTGTACATATATACCAAATTTTGTTTATGCACTCTTAAACAAATGCACAATTGATGTTTGATCAGCTTTTAGTTATTGCGAATACAGCTGATATGTGTTCATATGTGGTTGCCTAGTTTGTTTTCCTTCTTTGCTGTTTTTTGAAGCTTGAGATTTTGAGATCTCATAATAAATATGTTTGATTTGAAGAGACTACCAGGGAAATATCTGAAAATAAAGAACAAACAAAAAAATATTTACTGAACAAAATCTTCCAAATATCAGGAAGACTGAGAATCTATGACATTTGAGCCAGGACCCACTCCTTCCCTGCCCTCTCTCATCCCAGCAGAGCTGAAAGTGCACTCAGGCAAGTACAGGCAGGAACATAGAGATCCCTCTGACCCTGGGTCACAGTCAAAGGCTACCATGTGCCCTTGATTGTTGTTGCTGCAAACATTACTTGTCCCCTCCAGTGCCACATTGAACAAGGTCTATGCAATGCAAGGGTAGCTAAAACATATGATGATCTCTACCCAGCCCCCATTCAAAAGCTCTACCCTAAGAAAGTAAGGCCAAGAGTACTGGGCCCCAATTCCAGCTGCTCCCATTCTCTTAAAGGACAAAGTTTTGTGCTCAGAACACCATAGGCTAGTGACCTCACTCAGAAACCTTCTCCTAAAGCAGGAGTGTCATTCTAAGCAAACTGGACCACTGTGCCTGCTTGTTGGTTTTACCTAGAAAGCAAGTTGTACCATGATAATGGAGGCCTCCACAGCTCTCTCCACTTGAACTGACTCTATTTAGAAAAACATGTGTAGGCAATTCAAGCTTAAGTGAACTCCAAAACTTAATAAATATTTGGTATAAGCAATTAAGAGACTAGTGGTCCCATGAGAGTGATAAGCTAACTGTAGACCAACCACAAGGCTATCTGGTGCACAGGGCCTTGCTCAGTAATTTCAGTTCATTTAGTCACTCAGTCGTGTCTACCTCTTTGCAACCCCATGACCTGCAACACATCAGGCCTCTCTGTCCATCACCAACTCCCAGAGTCCACCCAAACCCATGTCCATTGAGTCGGTGGCACCATTAAACCATCTCATCCTCTGTCGTCCCCTTCTCCTCCTGCCCTCACTCTTTCCCAGCATCAGAGTCTTTTCAAATGAGTCAGCTCTTCGCATCAGGTGGCCAAAGTATTGAAGTTTCAGCTTTATCATTAGTCCTTCCAATGAACACCCAGGACAGATCTCCTTTAGGATGGACTGGTTGGATCTCCTTGCAGTCCAAGAGACTCTCAAGAGTCTTTTCCAACACCACAGTTCAAAAGCATCAATTCTTCACCGCTTAGCTTTCTTTATAGTCCAGCTCTCACATCCATACATGACCACTGGAAAAACCATAGCTTTGACTACACGGAACTTTCTTGACAAAGTAATGTCTCTGCTTTTTAATATGCTGTCTAGGTTGGTCATAACTTTCCTCCCAAGGAGTAAGCGTCTTTTAATTTCATAGCTGCAATCACCATCTGCAGTGATTTTGGAGCCCAGAGAAATAAAGTCAGCCACTGTTTCCCCATCTATTTGTCATGAAGTGATGGAATCAGATGCCATAATCTTAGTTTTCTGAATGTTGAGCTCTTGGCCAATTTTTTCACTCTCCTCTTTCACGTTCATCAAGAAGCTCTTTAGTTCTTCACTTTCTGTCATAAGGATGGTGTCATGTGCATATCTGAGGCTATTGATATTTCTCCAAGCAATCTTGATTCCAGCTTGTGCTTCCTCCAGCCCAGCGTTTCACATGATGTACTCTGCATCAGATCAGTTCAGTTCAGTCGCTCACTCATGTCGACTCTTTGTGACCCCATGAACCGCGGCATGCAAGTCCCATTGTTCATCACCAACTCCCGGAGTTCACCCAAACCCACGTCCATCGAGTCAGTGATGCCATCCAGCCATCTCATCCTCTGTCTTCCCCTTCTCCTCCTGCCCCCAATCCCTTCCAGCATCAGGGTCTTTTCCATTGAGTCAACTCTTCGCATGAGGTGGCCAAAGTACTGGAGCTTTAGCCTTAGCATCATTCCTTCCAAAGAAATCCCAGGGCTGATCTCCTTCAGACTGGACTTGCTGGATCTCCATGCAGTCCAAGGGACTCTCAAGAGTCTTCTCCAACACCACAGTTCAAGTATTCTGCAAAAAAATAAATAAAGTAATAAATCGGGTGACAACATAGAGCCCGGACGTACTCCTTTTCCTATTTGGAACCAGTCCGTTGTTCCATGTCCAGTTCTAACTGTTGCTTCCTGACTTACATACAGATTTCTCAAGAGGCAGGTCAGGTGGTCTGGTATTCCCATCTCTTTCAGAATTTTCCACAGTTTATTGTGATCCCCACAGTCAACGGCTTTGGCATAGTCAATAAAGCAGAAATAGATGTTTTTCGGGAACTCTCTTGATCTAACTATGTGCTGATGGTTGCAGTTGCACTCCCAACCTGGTCATTTTCTGGCCTGAGGTGATCCAGCCCTCAGGTCTACAGGCTCTACGGTCAGATTAATGGAAAACTCTAAGAGGGTTTACACCAAAGGGGACCTTTCCAGACATCTGCTGCCAGTCCTGCCGTCCCTGTGGTCAGTCCCTGCTGACTGAAGCCTCCTCAGGACACCCTCCAACAAAAGTAGGTAGTTTGGTCAGTTTCCTATGAAGTCACTGCTCCTTTCTTCTGAGTCTTGGTGCACAAGGTTTTGTTTGTTCCCTTAAACTGAAGTTTCTGTTTGCCCTAGTCCTGTGTAAGTCTTGTAATCAACTCTTGCAAGGCCTTCAAGGTCACATTCCCTGGGGATTCCTAATCCCTTTGTCAGGTCCCCAGATTGGGAAGTCTGATGTGGGGTTCTGAACCTACACAACAGGAGAACTTCTTTGTTATTATTGTCTCCAGTTTGTGGGTCACTGACCAGTGGGTTTGGGATTTGATTTTATCATGGCTGTGCCCCTCCTACTGTCTTACTGTGGCTTCTTCTTTGTCTTTGGATGTGGAGTATCATTTTTTAGTAGGTTCTGGCATCCTCCTGGCAATGGTTGTTCAGCAACTTGTGATTTTAGTGTTCTCACAGGAGGAGATGAGTGCACATCCTTCTACTCTGCCATCTTGAACTGGAGGCTGCCTATATCTTTTTGAATTATGGTTTTCTGTGGGGTGACTTTGGAGTAACATAGGTATTAGCAAGATCAGACTGTCATAGCTGCATCTGTGATTGCAAGGCATGAGAAGAGGTGGTATTAAAGTATCACAGAAGCCTGGCAATCTCTTCAAGACTGAGAACCATGGTGAGGTTTGCCCTCTAGATTCTAGAACCAAAATAAGAAACAATCCAAGAAGCATACTGAAAGAGAAAGAAATTACCTTCTCTTCTTACATCTTGACTTGTACCTTTATACTGTTAAAGCAGCCATAGACAAAAGATAAATGAATGAGGGCAAGATTTGCTCTAGAGGCTATAGTTGTATGATCACTACTCTAGAATATACAAAGATTCCACAACAAGTATGTTGGGAAATAAGAAACCATTTCTTCTAGTGCAAATTTGCATAATGCATTCTGTTAGTTTCCTTTATCTAATGAGTTGTTATTTTCCCTCATGTTCAGAAAAACAGAACATGTTTTTTCTGGATTTAGTGTTTTCATTTGGTCTTCCATTGTCCCATCTTTTAGCACTTTAAGGATAGTATTCTATTGTCTTCTGTTTTGAATTTTTCTAACCAAAATCTATGCTTTACTTTTTGCTTGATAATATATAATGTTTTTCTTTTTTCTCTTTGTTGCTTTGACAGTATTTTTAATCCATTTTTGGAAATGTTATCCTCCTGTGCCTTCATTCCATTTTCTTTTTTATTTTTTTAATTTAAATTTTATTTTATTTTTAAACTTTACATAACTGTATTAGTTTTGCCAAATATCTTTCTGTTCCTTTTACTTGGGTTTTTGTGAATTTTCTTGTCTCTCGTGTTTACAGTTGCTATCCACTTTCAAAAGAAATTTTGACCATTATAGTTTCTAATATTTTCTAATCAGCTCCTTTCTAATTATATTTGTAATATTTTCTCAGTTATCACTGAATGTCTGTTAGGTTTCTTTTCTTTTCTTTTTTTTTTTTTTTCATTTTTAACTCTATGATTGTGTTTGATTTGTTTCAATTGCTTTGTATTCATGTTTAAATATTTCTTGAATTGTTTCCTTTTTCTCATGAATTACAGTCATTTGCTGCTTGTTGTACAGTATCTACATATGGTTGGTTCATTTAATTACTACAAAGTTTAGATTTTTCATGGAAGCCAGATCTTATAGTAATTAATTGCTCATTAGTAGATGTGGAAGCATCTTAAGTTCTGTATTTTTTCAATGTTATCTGAACTTTATATTTGTAGTATAAGCACACATTTCAGCGAGAATGTATTCTTCTTTGTATATTGAAGTGCATTCATTGTTAATATTGTGGTTATATCTTTTGAAGCTAAATTACTGATGAGGGTTGTGGCAAAGATGATAGAGTAGGAAGACCTTGAGCTTACCTCCTCCCACAGACACACCAAAATTGCAACCACTTACAAAGCAGCTCTATATATATAACCTAAGGACTGTCATAAATATTTCTCACATCTAAGGACCTGAAGTAGGAAAAACAATGAAGTGGATAGGAGAGGCAGAGACACATTATAGTCAGTACTGACATCTCTGGGTTGGCAACCCACAAATGGAACATCATATGTAGACGTCCTTGCCAATGAACACACAGCTGTTCAGTATCCCCACATTAAGCTTCTGAGTCCAGGAGGGCTTGCACAGGGAAGATAAGCCCTCAGAAAATGTAGCTTTGACAGCCTGCAAGCTTTCTATTTGGAAAAGCTGGAAGGCTATAGGAAACAGAATCTTCACTCTTTAACCATGCATACAAAATGTCACACACTCTAAGTCCCAGTACACAAGCACTAATTTGAAAGAGGCATGGGTCAGACCCACCTGCAGATCTTGGAGAGCCTCCTGGATAGGCTGAAGGCAACTGAGACTCCCCGTTGAAAAGGGAACACTGGAAGTAGCCATGTGGAAGTAGCCATTTTGAGGAGTTCTTTCTACTGTGATGACATCAGCCTACCAAGTGTCATTTTGGAAACTTAAACCTATCAGTATGGAGGACATACCCACCCATGCTCAGTTGCAGCAGGTCAGTTTCAACCCAAACTTCACTGAGCTGTGCAGACAGCAAATCAGGGACCCATCGCCACCCCCAGGAGGCCAACACCAGCCTGACTATCCCTTGGCTAAGCAGACAGCTGCATGAGGACTCGGCCCTACTCTTCCTTGGGCTACTAGCAGCACTACCCACCACCCCTGGCTACTCAACCAATCATGAGGATGAGATCCCTTACCCTCCAGGGGTTTCAAAGCAAATGTATAATGCATAGCCACATAGCCAACTCGGCTGGGGTCCAACCCCACCTGCCAGCATGCCTAATATACTAACTCCTACCATTACAGAAGGATACATGCATCCCATATGAGGGCAACACTGGGGCCTATACCTCTGATGACCAAATGAGAGAATGCTTCTGGACCTCATTGGATGTTTCCTACACAAAGTCACTTCTCCAAGATTGAAAACTATAACTGATGTACATAGGAAAATACATAGAGAACTGGGCAAAATAAGGAGACAGAGAAATACATTGCAGATGATGAAATAAGACAGCACTTCAAAAAAGAACTAAACGGAGAGGAGAAAATCAATCTACTTGATAGAGAGTTGAAGGTAATGATCTAAAAATGCTCATGGAACTCAGAAAGAGAATGAATGAATACAATAAGGATTTCAGCAAAGTTAGAAACTATAAATAAAAATTAAACAGAGCTGAAGAATACAATAACTGAGATAAAATCCACACCAGAAGGAATTATCAGTAGATTAGATCAGAGGAATGGATCAGTGCTCTGAAAGACAGGTCATTGGTAATTACACATGATGACCATAAAAAAGAAAAAAAATTTTTAATTAAAATAATCTAAGAGACTTTGGGGATGACATCAAGTATGCCAACATTTACACTATAGAGATCACAGAAGGAAAGAGAGAAATGAACAGAAAACTTATATGAAGAAATAATGGCTGAAAACATCCATACCTCAGGAAGGAAACAGACCCCTAGGTCCAGGAAGTATAGCAATTCAAGTTAGATTAATTCATAGATCCACATCAAGACACATTAACATTAAATTATCAACTATTAAAGATAATGAGAGAATTGTAAAAGCAGCAAGACAACAACAAATAGTTACATTCAAAGAAACTTGTAAAAGACTATCAGATGACTTTTTAGTAGAAAATAGGCAGGCCAGAAATGAGTAGCATGGGCATGATGCATTCAAAGTGATGAAAGGAAAAACCTGCAACTAAGAATACTTTACCCAGCAATGTAATTATTCAGATTTGAAGAAGAGATAAAGATTTTTCCAGACAAATAAAAGCTAAAATGGTTAAGATTCATTATACTGACTTTATAAGCAATGGTAAAGGAACTTAAAGCAGGGGGGAAAAAGACCACAACAAAAATGGGAAAATTATGAATGAGAAATATCATTGGTAGAAAAAAATATATAAAGTAGTGGATCAACCATTTATAAAGTTATAAGAAGTTTAAAAGACAAAAGTAGTAAAAATATTTTATACTCAAAATATGTGATAAGGATAGTCATAGCAAAAAGATATAAAATATTGTATCAAAATCATTAAAGGTAGGACATAGATTTAAAATGTTAGGCTACTAGAATGCAAAAGATTCCACCTGCCAATGACGAACATACTGGACATATGGGTTCAATCCCTGAGCTGGGAAGATCCCCTGGAGTGGGAAAAAGCAACATACTCCAGAATTCTTGTCTGGAAAATTCCATGGACAGAGGAACCTTGTGAGCTACAGCCCTTGAGTGGCAAAGACTTGAACACAACTGAGCGCTGAGTGTACATACATGCACATTCAAACTTAAGAGATCATACACTTAATCATATGTATAGAAATAAAGAATGATAGATAGATAGATAATGCTCAGTTGCTAAATTTTGTCTGACTCTTTGCAACCCCATGGACTGTAGCCTACCAGGCTCCTCTGTCCATGAGATTTTCCGGGCAGAAATTCTGGAGTGAGTTGCCATTTCCTCCTCCAAGGGATCTTCCTGGCTCAAAGATTGAACCCATGTCCCCTGTGTCTCCTGCATTAGTAGGCAGATTCTTTACCTTGAGCCATCTGGGAAGTCAGACAGATAGATTGTTGGGAGGCACAGTGCTAAATAGCCTTGAAGGAGAAAGTCCGTGGGAAAATGGCGAAGGGCCAGAAGTACCCAGGCATTTGTGTACTGATTGCTGAAGAACATTTCCTGCCTTTGGCTATGCTCGGCGCCTAGATTTAACAATAAACATTAAAGATGTTGCTTGAGAAAATGGGTCATGGATAAATACATGGGTCATTAAGAATGCGCTGTTCCTTGAAGTATCTTTTACTGATTATATCCCAACCTTGTGCATGTTCTGCTGGCTGTATGCTCTAAGCTCTTTGTTCCTTGCTCCTATAAAAAGGCTTGACTGCAGAAATAAACTTGTCAGTCCTTGCAGAGATTGTCCAAGTGTTGTTCTTTCAGGTTCGCCATTTCCAAGTCCCGGAGACATATCTCCAACAAGTGGCGCCCGAACAGGGACTTGACAGAAGACTGAACAAAGCGGCGAGCCCTGCAGAAAGAGATAAGCAGGAAAGGACAACATAGCAGTAAGATTCCTTTCATTTCTATAATGCATCACTTGCTGAAACAAAATGGTGTTAATGTTTCAAAAGATCAGTTGAATGACTGCTATCATATTTTACTGGAACATAATCCATGGTTCCCAGAGGAGGGGATGCTCGATCTAGACATATGGATAAGGGTTAAGAATAATGTTTCACGAGCATATCAGCAAGGAGTCCATATTCCCCTTCAATGGTGGGTTACATGGTCACTCATACGGGCTGTCATAGAACAAATTGAAGGGCATAATGTTGATTAGAAACTGTTCAGTGTTTACATGAATATGAGCTTAAGGAACAAGATATGCAAGGTGCTTTGAAATATAAGAATGTTATGCTTAATCAGACACAATCCCTGGAAAAAACAGCTTGGAGACGTATGTATACAGGATATGTCAAAACTGAAGCCACTTAGAGCAGAGGTCATTTCATTCAACGGACAGCCCAAACCTGAGGTTTTTCCTTCTGCTCCGTCTATAACAGCAGTTGCTAACTTTGCTCGTACTAATCATTTCACTCCTCCTCGGGAGATGCCTGCTTGTGCTTTTGCTTTCCCAATACAGTTTGATCAGCCTGCCCAAGGCCAGAATGCTTGGGCTGGTCTAGATTTTGGTATGTTGTCCAGCTTTAAGAAAGCATGCACTCTGTATGGACCTACTTCTCCTTACTGTGTAGAATTCCTCAGAGGATGGGCTGATCATTGGATGCCATATGATTTTTTTCAAGTAGCAAAGATGGTTCTAAATCTTCAAAAATTACTTCAGTGGCAAATGTGGGTTGGTGATGAGGCCCAACAAATGATGATTGACCAGCAATGTCGTGGTAACCCTGCCAACTTAACCTATGATATACTGACTGGAACGGGAGCCATGGCCGATATGACTGTGCAATTAGATAATATTACCCCTCAGATGTTGCATTTCATTAGAGAAATTTCTTGCAGAGCATGGGCAAAGGTTGATAATGTTAACTCTGATGGTTCATTTGTCAAGATTACCCAGGGACATGAGGAGGAATATGCCCAATTTATAGGAAAATTAAAGGATGCCATCGAAAAATCTATCAGAGATGAAACCTTACAAAATATTATTTTAAAACAACTTGCCTTTGAAAATGCTAATGAGGAATGTCAATCCGTGCTTAGACCAATTTGAGAAACCGGTTCTCTTATGGAATATTTGAAAGCTTGTAGAGATATCGGATCTATGTCCCATAGAGCAAAATTAGCGGCACTAGAAACTTTCAATGCGCAAAAGGCTGCCAGTGCTAAATGCTTTAACTGCAGGAAGGACGGCGATATGAAAAAACAATGCCGCATGCCAGTGCAAACAGCGAAAAATAATCTTACTTCTAATAAAAAAAAGGCTCCCGGGAGTTTGCCCAAAATGTAAAAGGGGATTCCATTGGTTGAATGAGTGCCATTCCAAATTTGATAAGGATGGAAATGCATTTACACCAGAGGAACAACAAAAACAACAGGGAAACTAATAAAGGGCCTATCCTCTAGCCCCACTACAAAAGGAGGACCCAATATTATGACACTGCAAGCAGCTACATCTAAGAGTGCTTGCATTGATATACCTAGTCCTTATGATATGGAATTAATAGAATTATACAATCCTCATAAAATCCCCACTGGATATTATGGTCCAATCCCACCCGGAACAGTTGGACTAATTTTGGGATGTAGCAGCTGTACAATGAAAGGTTTAGTAGTATTGACTGGAGTTGTGGATGAAGATTATGAAGGAGAGATACATGTCATGCTGAATGTCATAGAATTAAGAAATGTATATCTACAAAAAGGGGAATGCTTTGCACAATTATTAGTTTTGCCATATGTCAAACCAATGAGGGCATCTGATAAAATTAGGCAGGGAGGTCTTGGTAGCACCAACCTTACCACCACACTATCTACCTTATTAAAGGAACATCCAAAGCCTATGCTTACTCTAAAGATACGGGGGGAAATTTTCACAGGTATGTTGGATACAGGAGCTGACATTTCCATTATTAGGACTGAAGAATGGCCCCTTGAATGGGGTAAGACTGTGGCTCCTTCCAGACTGTTAGGGGTAGGAGAGGCTAATGCTACATGAACTTTCATCAGTGCATCCTATTTACAAGCTTATGGTCCTGATCAAATTGTAGTTTACATCAAACCATATATTACCAGTATCCCTATTAATTTGTGGGGAAGGGATTTTCTTGAACAAACGAAAGCCACAGTCCCTCTAAATGAGCCTTTATGATGGGGGCCATTGAGTTAACACAGCTGCCTCTAGATTGGGAATCTGATGCCCCAGTATGGACACCTCAATGGCCCCTGACTAAAGAAAAGTTGGCAGCTCTCACACAATTAGTAAATGAGCAATTACAGAAAAATCATATAGAGCCTTCATTTTCCCCATGGAATTCTCCCGTTTTTGTAATAAAAAAGAAATCAGGAAAATGGCAAATGTTGATAGATTTAAGAAATGTTAATAATACTATGATTCCTATGGGGCCTTTACAACCTGGATTGCCCTCCCCTTCCATGATGCCAAAAGGATGGCCTGTAATTATTATTGATTTACAAGACTGCTTTTTTAGTATACCTTTGCATCCTAAAGATAGAAAACGTTTTGCTTTTTCAGTTCCCTCTATAAATTGCATGGCTCCTGTTAAAAGATTTCAATGGAAGGTTTTACCTCAGGGGATGATGAACTCTCCTACCGTTTGCCAATATCTCATATCTGTTTTATTACAACCCAGTAGAGATAAATATCCTACTGCCTTCATAATTCATTATATGGATGACATACTCCTTTCCATGGAATCTGAACTTTGTTTACAACAGTTATATGACGAAGTCACCACCACTCTTCAAAATCATGGCCTACTTGTTGTTCCAGATAAAATTCAATTGAAAGCACCCTTTAATTACCTAGGACATGTTATGAAAGAGTCTAAGATAAAACCTCAAAAAACTCAAATCTCTGTGCTTTCTCTATGCACATTAAACGATTTTCAAAAATTGATAGGAGATATTAATTGGCTTCAGTCATCTATTGGCATTCCCACCTATGCATTACAAAATTTATTTAAAATTTTAGAGGGACCTCCTGACTCTAATAGTCCTAGACAGCTAACAAAAAAAAGCAAAAGAAGAATTAAAATTTGTTGAAAAACACATTCAACAATCTTTCTCAACTCAGCTGGACCATACCCAACCAATCTATTTATATATATTCCCCACCAAACATTCACCTACTGCAATCATAGCTCAAAACAGCCCGATAGAATGGGTATATCTACATACAAAGCAGTCAAAGAAAATCGTATCATACATTGAGAAAATAGGACAGTTAATTGTATCAGGAAGGAGCCATGTACAAACCTTAACTGGATTTGATCCATATGCAATACACGTTCCTTTGACAAAAAAGGAATTACAAATTGCCTTACAGTATAACATGACCATGCAAATAGCATTAAGTGACTTTCAGAACGTTATCTCATTCCATATGCCAAAAGGAAAATTATGGGACTTCCTACAATTTACTAGATTTATAGTAACTAATATCACTGCTTCCCAGCCTATTTCAAATGCACTTACCCATTTCATTGACGGCAACAAGAAAGGCATAGCTGGGATTGTCGGCCCTGATATCAAAGAGAAATTACCCACTACCTATTCTTCAATACAAAGAGTTGAATTGTATGCTTTATATGCCCTTTTGTTTCTTCAACCATCATCCTTCAGTGTCTATACTGATTCCAAATACCTTGCTTCCCTTTTCCCCGATTTTGTTACCGCCTTTTTATACAACCTAGATGAAGAATTATATATTCTCTTTTCAAAGACTCAAGCCTTAATTCGATCACATACAGAACCTTTCTTCATTGCACATATACATGCTCATTCAGGTTTACCTGGCCCCCTGGCAGCAGGGAATGATGCTGTTGAAAAGTTCATAGCTCCTATCTTTACATCTGCTATGGACGAACACACTAATCTTCATACCAATGCTAAAAGATAGCACTCTAAATACCACATTCCTCTCACTGAAGCGAGACATATCATTAGGGAGGGAGGTGGGAGGGGGGTTCAGGATGGGGAACACATGTACACCTGTGGTGGATTCATGTCAATGTATGGCAAAACCACTACAATGTTGTAAAGTAATTAGCCTCTAATTAAAATAAATAAATTTATATTCAAAAAAACAAACAAAAATTGAAGAGGAAGGAACAGCTTTCAAACTCATTCTATGAGGCCAACATCACCCTGATGATAAAACCAGACAGGACACCACAACTAAACAAAAGGCCAGCATCATGTTTAACATAAATGCAAAGTCCTAACAAAAAATTTTTGAACAATATATTAAAAGTATCATACATCATCTTCAAGTGGGATATATACCCAGCATGCAAGTATGTGTCAGTACCAACAATTCAGTCAATGTCATCACCTCCTAGCTAATTAAAAATAAAAGCCATATGATCATCTCAGTAGATGCACAAAAGCTTTTAACAAGATTTAACATCCATTATGACTAACATGATCAACAATGAGGGTCTAAAAGGACTATATCTCAACCTAATAAAGGTCATATATTACAGGCCCCAAGCCAACCTCATATCTAACATTGAAAAGCTGAAAATGCTTCCTCTAAAATTAGACAAGGATGATAATACAAAAGAAAAAGAATCTGAATTGGAAAGAAAGAAAGAAAGATATCTGTCAATGTTTACAAAAAATATACTATATAGAGAAAATCATAAAGATGCCATCAAAAATCTATTTGAAATAATATATGAATCAATAAAGTTGCAGGATAAAAACATTATATGCAGAAATGTGTGTAGCAAAGTGTTTATATATACTAACGGTGAACTACCAGAAAGAGAAAGTAATAAAAATTCAAATTAAATTGCATTCAGAAAATAAAGTACCTACACTTAAATCTCATTAAAGAGGTAAAAGATCTGAACTTGGAAAACTAGAAGATGCTGATCAAAGAAATTGAAGACATCGCAAACAAATGGAAAGATATGCCATGCTCATGGATTGGAAGATTAATATTATTAAAATGACAATACTACACAAGGCAATCTACAGATTCAATCCAATCTCTATTAAAATGTCAATGGCATATTTGGACAGAACTGCAACAAATAATTCTAAAATTTGTATGGAAACACAAAAGATCCCAAATAGCTGAAACATTCTTGTGAAAGATGGGCAAAACTGAAAGTATTGTGATCCTTTATTTCAAATTATACTACAATGCTAAGTAATCAAAACAGTATGGTACTGGCACAAAAATATACATATAGATCAGTGGAACAGAATAGAGTCCAGAAGTAAGTCCAGGATTATACATCAATTAATCTACAATAAAGGAGGAAGAATACACAACGGGGAAAGACAGGCTCTTCAATGTATGGTGTTGAGAAACCTAGATAGATACATGCAAAAGAATCAAACTGGTGTACTTTCTCATACCATGTACAAAAGTAAACTCAAAATGCATAAAAACGTAAATGTAAGCTCTGAAACCACAAAACTTTTAGAGGAAAACATAGGTAGTAAACTCTTTGAAATCAGTCCCAGCAATGTATATATTTTGAGGAGGAAGGATCTGTCTCTTCTGGCAAGGGATATAGAAGCAAAAATAAACAAATGGGACTACATCAACCAAAAACCTTTGCAGATGAAAGAATCTTTGAACAAAATGAAAAGGCAGCCGACTGCATAGGAGAAAATATTTGCAAAGAATATATCTTATAAGAGGTTAACATTCAAAATATGCCCAAAAAAACCACATACAACTCAACTTCAAAAACAAAACTAAACAAACAAAAAAGAAGCGAAAAGCAATCTGATTAAAAGCAAGCAGAGGATCTGAAAATCCATTTTTCACAAAGACATAAGATTATCAACAGGCCTTGATAATGAAAGTGAAGTTGATCAGTCGTGTCCGACCCTTTGAGACCCTATGGACTGTAGCCCACCAGGCTTCTCCGTCCATGGGGTTTTCCAGGCAAGAGTACCAGAGTGGGTTGCCTTTTCCTTCTCCAGAGGATCTTCCCAACCCAGGGATCGAACCCAGGTATCCTGCATTGCAGGCAGAAGCTTTACCCTCTGAGACACCAGGGAAGCCCCAACAGGTCCTAACTAACCTTAATTAGTATTCTCCTTTTTAAAATATCTAAACTGCTTTCTCTTCCTCTACTGGTTAAACTTTTACTAATACTGTATTATAATAAAAAGAAGACCTGGTCCCACATCATTTTGCTGTCTATACACTTATAAAACCCAGATAAAATCTAAAAATGCTTTTTTTATT
This sequence comes from Bubalus kerabau, assembly GCF_029407905.1. NCBI lineage: Eukaryota > Metazoa > Chordata > Mammalia > Artiodactyla > Bovidae > Bubalus > Bubalus kerabau. Next base: position 62,610,833 of record NC_073624.1, on the reverse strand, counting down.
TAGACAATTATTTTCTAAAATTAAAATTAAATTATAAACATATTTAGGAAAAATGGCATTCTTAGAAAATTAGGCTTGTTAAGTAGCATAGTATGACTGTGCCTTTAATGTAGTCTTTCAGTCACCATGTAGTTTTGAAAGAATTTTCAAATATAGATCCTTATATTAAACTATATTTACAAAGGATTTTTTAAAATGTATTGAATACTATCATCTCTTCCAATATATTCTCTGTTTTGTATTTAAATATAGGAATACATAGAATTATCACCCATTATCTCACTTTCATTTTGTGATTTAGTGGGCATTTGTCGTATCATGAAATATACCTACATTAAGAAGCATAGATAATTACAAATTAAAGTGGGATTTTTTCTTTTTAAAATCATAAGTATAATAACTACATAACTTAAAATATTTACTTATCTAAAACTTTCTTCATATGCAAACTTTTAAATCTCTTTTCTATGCTTATCAATATGTATGTTGAGTAATGCCATAAAGTTTTTGTCAGTAAAGAAAATAAAGTCCAGAAATATTTCCCAAAGGATATACACAACTATAGAAGGAAAAGTTCCTTGTATTTGGACTATTATTAAACTGTACCTGAGGTTATTTCAGTCCTTATGGGCAACAGCCCTGGAGTCTACACTTATGTCTCCATAATTGACTTCATGATTACTCCTCTCCCAGTGGAATCCATCATAGAGGATGAGTAAAAGCTCAGTGCTAAAATACTCTTGAAAAAGGTATCAGAGATTTAAAAATAACTGAGGCTGTTATAATATTAAAATTAACTGATAAAAATATTTTAGAAAAATGACATTCTTATCAAGTTGGGCTTACTAAATAGAATAGTATGTCTCTGATGTTAATGTAGTCTTTTAGTCACACTGCAGTTTTAAAGGAATTTTTAAATAGAGATCCTAATCTCATAAGTATTTTTGCTAAAGATATAAAGTTAACTGTATGAATGTTATCCTTCCCTTCAGTATATTTTTTAACTGTTTGGTATTTAAATATAGGAGAATAACATTAGCAACCATAATCTGTCTTTGAATTTGTGATTTAGAGGGCATTTGTCATATCCTGAAACATAGGTATATCAAGATATACAGGTAATAATTTCAAGTGAATTTTTCTCTTTTTCCCTTGTTTTTGACTATTATTAGACTATTTGTTTGTACTTAAGGTTACTTCAGTCCTCATGGACAACAGCCCAAGAGTCTTCACTTATGGCACCATAATTGACTTTACGATTACTCCTCTCCCAATGGAATCCATCACACAGGATGAACAAAAATTCAGTGCTGAAATATCCTGAGGAAGGTTTCACAGGCATTAAATAACTAACACCATCATAAACACCACTACCCATACTCTAGTTCATGATCATGGACTCTGGACGATGCAAGTTGCTATGGTCTTTAAATATCCATGGTTACCCAATTATATTTATCTTAAAACACCTAATGTGTAACAGAATTCAGGAAAGGGATTTCCCTTTATGTATATCAGTGAAGTTTACTTGCATTATCTAAACAGTGAGATCTCTTGAAATGATGGAGCCTTGATAGAAAGTCATTCACTGCAGTGTAAAGATTTGAATATTCACTACCTTCTTTTCCGCTTCAAAAAGAAGTTTAAATGATATGATAATTTTTAAATGACTGTTAATGGAAATGAAATATTTATAATAAGTCTATAAAAATGTATATATTGGGAGAATGGTTTTGACCTGAGAAAAGGAAAATATTTGAAAATTCCATTAGAGTACTTTATCTTCACTTAGTGATTTTTGAATGCATTAATTATGCCAATAATGTCTATTTTATTGTAGTTTCAAAGATGGCCTACATAAATAAGGAAAATGAAATATATTGAGCTAAAATAAGGTAAAAATATTTTCAATTTATTTACTACTGTCATGTAATGAATCAAACACTAACTTCACACTCAGGAGGGCTATAAACACTATCATATAGATTACATTGGAGAAGGAAATGGCAACCCACTCCAGTGTTCTTGCCTGGAGAATCCAATAGATGGGGAAGCCTGGTAGGAGGCCATCTATGGGATCGCACAGAGTCAGACACGACTGAAGCGACTTAGCAGCAGTAGCATAGATTACATGAGATACTTCTATTTTAGCGGAGAAGGCAATGGCACCCCCACTCCAGTACTCTTGCCTGGAAAATCCCATGGACAGAGGAGCCTGGTAGGCTGCAGTCCATGGGGTCACTAAAAGTCGGGCACGACTGAGCGACTTCCGTTTCACTTTTCACTTTCATGCATTGGAGAAGGAAATGGCAACCCACTCCAGTGTTCTTGCCTGGAGAATCCCAGGGACAGAGGAGCCCAGTGGGCTGCTGTCTGGGGTCGCACAGAGTCGGACACGACAGAAGCGACTTAGCAGCAGCATACTACAATTTTAGATGAAGAAAGCATCTAGCTATAAATATTTTAAGAATAGAAATTTAGAATGTGAGTGATTTTAGGCAATAAAATAGGATAATTTCTTGCAGAAATCCCTGCCAATTATGATTTAAATAAAATAACCAAAGAACATCTTTTCACTGCCTATTAGAATAACAGTTTAAGAAGTCTAATCACATCTACTTCAAATTCTTGCATCTTCCTGTCATTAAAATTGTTTTGTATGCAATAGCTTATTAAGGAGTAAGTAATTTGAACCTACATTTAAGAAAATATTAATAGCACTAGAATCAAAGCCACAGTTTCATTTATTTTGCCTTGTGCCTCTCAGCAGATTTCTGCCATGGGTGACAGGGAAACAAGCAACCACTCAGAAGTCACTGAGTTCATTCTTGTCGGCTTCAGGGTCTGCCCAGAGTTCCACATCCTCCTCTTCCTGCTTTTTCTGCTTGTCTATACCATGATCCTTCTAGGGAACGTTGGCATAATTGTCATTATTATGACTGATCCCCGGCTGAACACACCAATGTATTTCTTCCTAGGCAACCTCTCCTTCGTTGATCTCTTCTATTCATCTGTTATTGCACCCAAGGCTATGAACAACTTCTGGTCTGAGAGCAAGTCCATCTCCTATGCAGGCTGTGTGACCCAACTGTTTCTCTTTGCCCTCTTCATTGTGACCGAGGGGTTTCTCCTGGCAGTCATGGCTTATGGCTGCTTCATTGCCATCTGCAACCCACTCCTCTACTCTGTGCAGATGTCAACACATCTCTGTGTTCAGTTGGTGGCTGGTTCCTATTTTTTTGGCTGTATCAGCTCAGTTCTTAAGACTATCATGACATTTGCTTTGCCCTTTTGTGCTTCTCGGAACACTGACCATTTTTACTGTAATGAGCGTCCACTTCAGAGGATTTCTTGTTCTGAACTCCACATTCATAAGATGGTATCCTTTTTCCTATGCAGCATTATCATTATGCCTACCATAATTGTCATTATTGTGTCTTATATATATATTGTATCCACAGTTCTAAAAATACGCTCCAAGAGGGGTGAAAGAAAGTCTTCTCCACTTGCAGCTCTCACCTAGGAGTCGTGAGTGTACTGTATGGTGCCATCATCTTTATGTATGTCATCCCTGACAGATTTCCTGAGCTGAGTAAAGTGGCCTCCTTGTGTTACACCCTAGTCACTCCCATGTTGAATCCTTTGATTTACTCCCTGAGAAACAAAGATGTCAAAGAAGCTCTGAGGAAGATCCTGGGGAAAAAAACTATTTTTTTTTAATTCTATATTAACTGAAAATAGAGTTAAGTAAATGTAATATTCTGAAAGTGCTGAGCTTTATAATAACTTAGAGAATCACTGATTCAAATCTATTTTTAATATTAATTTATTTATTTTAATTGGAGGTTAATTACTTTACAATATTGTATTGGTTTTGCCATACATCAAAATGAATCTGCCACAGGTAAACACGTGTTCCCCGTCCTGGACCCCCTTCCACATCCCTCCCTGTACCATCCCTCTGGGTCATCCCAGTGCACCAGCCCCAAGCATCCAGTATCATGTATCAAACCTGGACTGGCGATTCGTTTCATATATGATATTATACATGTTTCAATGCCATTTTCCCAAATCATCCCACCATCTCCGTCTCCTACAGAGTCCAAAAGACTGTTCTAAACATCTGTGTCTCTTTTGCTGTCTCGCTTACAGGGTTATCGTTACCATCTTTCTAAATTCCATATATGATTCAAATCTTAAGAGACTTTATTTGTTTGAATCCCATATACAAAGAATATATACTTTGGAAGATGTATTTGGACTTAATCAGAATACATACATCAGGAAGATGGACTATATTTTGTCTGGCTGTTGGTTTTGGAATGCAATGACTTTCTCTATACTTCCTTTTGAATGATGATAATGGTTTCTGTGTAATTTGTTTTTAGGACATATATATTCCAGGTTTATGTCTGACTCTTTGAGGCTGTTGTTTGGGATGTATTGTTTATCTTGAGTCAGTACCATATGTGTGTATATATACACACATACTTGGTAGAGGTAACACAGTCTGATGTATTAAGAAAGACAGAACAAAATACCAGAATTACTAAAGAAATCTTTGTGAATGTCTACTGAGAGAATCAGATATTCTACAGTACATAGTCTGAAGTGTGAAATGTAAGTAACTCTTAATTGTCCAGAGGCTAAACGAGTGGCACATTTATCTCATGATTTCTCTTGGTTGAATCATTATTATTTCTCCCCTTCATATGAATATCTACTAAACTGATAAACTGTTTTTTAAAATTGTACCTTTTCACAAGGAAACTGTAATAAAAAAAAAGAGTAAAGATAATTCATATTTTGTTATATATGCCTTAGTCAGAATTCATTCATCAAATTAATACATATTGAATTTTTATATACTCTGTGCCCTATAAAAATTCCCAATTTTAAGTGATTTCTGTACTTGAGCTCATACTAATTGATGGAAAAAATAGCTAAACAAAGAGCTATTAAACATGTCAAACGGTAAACCCAGTGAATAAAGTGAGTGAAAGTTGCTCAGTCGTATCCGACTGTTTGCAACTCTATGGGCAGTCCATGGAATTCTCTAATCCCTGGGTTGGGAAGGTCCCCTTCTCCAGGGGGTCTTCCCAACCCAGGGATTGAACCCAGGTCTTCCGCATTGCAGGCAGATTCTTTACCAGCTGAGCCACAAGGGTAGAAATTACAAAGACAGAGGAGCTTCTACAGATGAGTGATATAAATTATCAGGGAAAACTTCATAAGTACATTTGTAAACATAAATGAACTTGAGCAAGGCGAAATGGAAAAGTTTATGGGCAAAGGCAATTAAATAATGATATGTTAAACTTCTAAAAATTTAATTCCTGATATTAATGTAAAAGTGAGGGAGTGACATTTAAGACTTAAAAAGAAATTCATGGAAATTGTGCACATCTATATAAGAAGACAAGGAGTTTGGCTTATTTTCTGCAGACCAAAGGGAAGCACTAGGGATTTTTCTTTAAAGAATATATTGTATTCAAATTGACATTTTAGAAAAATCACGTTGGTAACTTGTGGTAGATAAATATTCATAGAAGAAGATAATCACTATCTTATGACAGTGGAGAGAGGGAATACCTTTAAAATTACAGATAAGTTGTCCATAGGTATGTGGGTTTGTCTCTGGGCTTTCTATTTTGTTCCATTGATCTATATTTCTGTCTTTGTGCCAGTACCATACTGTCTTGATGAGTGTGGCTTTGTAGTAGAGCCTGAAGTCAGGCAGGTTGATTCCTCCAGTTCCATTCTTCTTTCTCAAGATTGCTTTGGCTATTCGAGGTTTTTTGTATTTTCATGCAAATTGTGTAATATCATATAAGAAACAAATTGCCAGTCCAGGTTTGATGCATGTTACAGGGTGCTCGGGGCTGGTGCACTGGGATGACCCATAGGGATGGTATGGGGAGGGAGGTGAGAGGGGAGTTCAGGATGGGGAACACGTGTACACCTGTGGCAGATACATGTTGATGTATGGCAAAACCATTACAATATTTTAAAATAAAAATAAATAAATAAATAATAAAAATACAGATAAACTAAACTGAATATAATTAATGGTTGATAAAGTTAAAACAAGGTAGAAGTAAGTAATGACTTTTAATGTTTGAGCATCTCTAACTGGGGAAATACCACCTAACAAAATGAGAATAATAGTATGTGTAATAGTAGTTAATCATTAAGAGTTAACAAAATGAAGTCAGGTCAGACGGAGCTTTCTCATCCTGATTTGCCTATGTGCTTGATAGTCAACTGTCTTGACATTACAGAAACTCTTATTTCTCAGTTTAATAAAAGAATACTAAGGTCCAGTGAGCAAAGAACCTGTGCCTGGCATTTAGGTGAGGTGAAACTGAAAAGAATCATGAATTTCTTGAAGGAAGGCTTGTTCCATTATAGGACTCAGCATGTTGCATGAAAGATTCTGTATTTTACAAGCAAAAGAGTGCTAGTAAACCATGCCTAAATAAATTGAAGACCACATTTATCTAAAACATTATTACTACTTTAATCTCATCTTATGGCATCCCATTACATTTATAATTATAGCTGATTGTAGAGTCATAACTAGCTAATTTTACTAAATGGGAGTGTTCAAGGTATTTACTTCTCTCCTGAAAGATGATGCTATGAAAGTGCTGCACTCAATATGCCAGCAAATTTGGAAAACTCAGCAGTGGCCACAGGACTGGAAAAGGGCAGTTTTCATTACAATCCCAAAGAAAGGCAATGCCAAAGAATGCTCAAACTACCGCACAATTGCACTCATCTCACATGCTAGTAAAGTACTGCTCAAAATTCTTCAAGCCAGGCTTCAGCAATATGTGAACCGTGAACTTCCTGATGTTCAAGCTGGTTTTAGAAAGGGAGAGGAACCAGAGATCAAATTGCCAATATCCGCTGGATCATGGAAAAAGCAAGAGAGTTCCAGAAAAACATCTATTTCTGCTTTATTGACTATGCCTATGACTGTGTGGGTCACAATAAACTGTGGAAAATTCTTCAAGAGATGGGAATACCAGACCACCTGACCTGCCTGTTGAGAAATCTGTATACAGGTAAGGAAGCAACAATTAGAACTGGACATGGAACAACAGACTGGTTCCAAATAGGAAAAGGAGTTCGTCAAGTCTGTATATTGTCACCCTGCTTATTTAACTTCTATGCAGAGTACATCATGAGAAACGCTGGACTGGAAGAAGCACAAGCTGGAAACAAGATTGCTGGGAGAAATATCAATAACCTCAGATATGCAGATGACACCACCCTTATGGCAGAAAGTGAAGAGGAACTCAAAAGCCTCTTGATGAAAGTGAAAGTGGAGAGAGAAAAAGTTGACTTAAAGCTCAACATTCAGAAAACAAAATCATGGCACCCGGTCCCATCACTTCATGGGAAATAGATGGGGAAACAGTGGAAACAGTGTCAGACTTTATTTTTCTGGGCTCCAAAATCACTACAGATGGTGACTGCAGCCATGAAATTAAAAGACGCTAACTCCTTGGAAGGAAAGTTATGACCAACCTAGAGAGCATATTCAAAAGCAGAGACATTACTTTGCCAACAAAAGTCCATCTAGTCAAGGCTATGGCTTTTATGGATGTGAGTTGGACTGTGAAGAAGGCTGAGCACCGAAGAATTGATGCTTTTGAACTGTGATGTTGGAGAAGACTCTTGAGAGTCCCTTGGACTGCAAGGAAATCCAACCATTCCAACCAGGGCTGAAGGAAATCAGCCCTCGGATTTCTTTGGAGGGAATGATGCTGAAGCTGAAATTGCAGTACTTTGGCCATCTCATGCGAAGAGTTGACTCATTGGAAAAGACTCTGATGCTGGGAGGGATTGGGGGAAGGAGGAGAAGGGGACGACAGAGGATGAGATGGCTGGATGGCATCACTGACTCGATGGACATGAGTCTGAGTGAACTCCGGGTGTTGGTGATGGACAGGAAGGCCTGACATGCTGCGATTCATGGGATCGCAAAGAGTCGGACACCACTGAGGGACTGAACTGAACTGAACAGAAGCTGCTGCTACACTAACAACAATCATATTTAAAAATTTAGCCTCCTTTTAATATTCCATTTTTAATATAAGAAATATCTAAATAAATTGTTAGTTAAAATGTTAAATATATCATTATTATGAATAAGCAAAGCTAAATTTTCTAATTTATTGTGCAGTTTCCTATTCTTCAGGTGAAGATGAAACCTTTTCAAAAAAGAAAAAAAAAGATATTTGTGAATCATTGTTCAAAAATATAAATTCTTGGATCTAATGAAGACCTGCACATTATTTTTTTACACACTTTATTGAGGAATAATTGGTTTGAAATAAACAGTATGTATTTGAAGTGAACAACTCTGTGAGTTTCGTGGCCAATTAAAACATCACCACATCAAGATATAGAATATTTCCTTAATTTCCAAATGATTGATTATGCCTCTTTTCAGGCCATTCTTCCCTCCAAACCCATTCCAGATAACCAGTGATCTGGATGATATGTAATAGAATCATACAGCATGTCATCTTTTCCCTCAGGCTTCTTCACTGTGTAAAATGATTTTCAGATTTCTTCATTTTTTCATGTATAAGTAACCCATTCTTTTTATTGCTGAGTAATTTTCCATTTTCCATTGTACATATATACCAAATTTTGTTTATGTACTCTTATATAAATGGGCAATTGACGTTTTATCAGCTTTTAGATATTGTGAATACAGCTGATATGTGTTTGCTAGTTTGCTTTCCTTATCTTTGCTGATTTTTGAAGCTTGAGACTCTGAGATCTCATAATAATTATGTTTGATTTGAAGAGACTACCAGGGAAATATCTGAAAATAAAGAACAAACAAAAAAATTATTTACTGAACAAAATCTACTAAATCTCAGGAAGACTGAGAATCTAATGCATTTGAGCCAGGACCCACTCCTTCCCTGCCCTCTCTCGTCCCAGCAGAGCTGAAAGTGCACTCAGGCAAGTACACGCAGGGACATAGAGATCCCTCTGCCCCTGGGTCCCAGCCAAAGGCTACCATGTGTCCTTGATTGTTGTTGTTGCAAACATTACTTGTCCTCACCAGCTCCACATTGAACAAGGTCTATGCAATGCAAGGGTAGCTAAAACATCTGATGATCTCTACCCAGTCCCCATTCAAAAGGTCTACCCTAAGAATGCCAGGCCAAGAGTACTGGGCCCCAATTCCAGCTACTCCCATTCTCTTAAAGGACAGAACTTCTGTGCTAATAACACCATAGGCTAGTGACCTCACTCAGAAAACTTCTCCTAAAGCAGGAGTGTCATTCTAAGCAAACTGGACCACTGTGCCTGCTTGTTTCAGAACAGATGAACGCAGGTTTTAACGAGAAAGAAAGTTTTACCATGATAGTGGAGGCCTCCACAGCTCTCTCCACTTGAACTGACTCTATTTAGGAAAGCATATGTAGGCAATTCAAGCTTAAGTGAAATCCAAAACTGAATAAATATTTGGTATAAGCAATTAAGAGAAGACTAGTGGTCCCATGAGAGTGAAAAGCTAACTGTAGACCAACCACGAGGCTATTTGGTGCACAGGGCCATCCTCAGTAAGTTCAGTTCAGTTTAGTCACTCAGTCCTGTCTGACTCTTTGCAACCCCATGACCTGCAGCACACCAGGCCTCTCTGTCTATCACCAACTCCCGGAGTCCACCCAAACCCATGTCCATTGAGTCGGTGACGCCATTCAACAATCTCATCCTCTGTCATCCCCTTCTCTTCCTGCCCTCACTCTTGCCCAGATACAGGGTCTTTTCAAATGAGTCAGCTCTTCTCATGAGGTGGCCAAAGTATTGGAATTTCAGCTTCAATATCAGTCCTTCCAATGAACACCCAGGACTGATCTCCTTTAGAATGGACCGGTTGGATCTCCTTGCAGTACAAGAGACTCTCAAGAGTCTTCTCCATCACCACAATTTAAAAGCATCAATTCTTCGGTGCTCAGCTTTCTTTATAGTCCACATCTCACATCCATACATGACCACTGGAAAAACCATAGCTTTGACTACACGGACCTTTCTTGACAAAGTAATGTCTCTGCTTTTTAATATGCTGTCTAGGTTGGTCATAACTTTCCTTCCAAGGAGTAAGCGTCTTTTAGTTTCATAGCTGCAATCACCATCTGCAGTATTTTTGGAGCCCAGAAAAATAAAGTCAAACACTGTTTCCCCATCTATTTTTCATGAAGTGACAGGACCGGATGACATAATCTTAGTTTTCTGAATGTTGAGCTTTCGGCCAAATTTTTCACTCTTCTCTTTCACTTTATCATGAGGCTTTTTAGTTCTTCACTTTCTGCCATAAGGGTGGTGTCATGTGCATATCTGAGGTTACTGATATTTCTCCCAGCAATCTTGATTCAAGCTTGTGCTTCCTCCAGCCCAGCGTTTGTCATGACGTACTCTGCATCAGTACAGTCATTTCAGTTGCTCAGTCTTGTGCAACTCTTTACGAGACCATGAATCGCAGCATGCCAGGCCTCCCTGTCCATCACCAACTCCCGGAGTTCACTCAAACCCACATCCATCGAGTCAGTGATGCCATCCAGCCATCTCATCCTCTGTTGTTCCCTTCTCCTCCTGCCCCCAATCCCTCCTAGCATCAGAGTCTTTTCCAATGAGTCAGCTCTTTGCAGGAGGTGGCCAAAGTACTGGAGTTTCAGCTTTAGCATCATTCCTTCCAAAGAAATCCCAGGGCTGATCTCCTTCGGAATGGACTGGTTGGATCTGCTTGCAGTCCAAGAGACTCTCAAGAGTCTTCTCCAACACCACAGTTCAAGTACTCTGCATATAAATAAATTAATAAACCCAGTGACAACATACAGCCCTGACATACTCCTTTTCCTTTTGGAGCCAGTCTGTTGTTCCATGTCCAGTTCTAACTGTTGCTTCCTGACCTGCATACAGATTTCTCAAGAGGCAGGTCAAGTGGTCTGGTATTCCCATCTCTTTCAGAATTTTCCACAGTTTATTGTGATCCCCACTGTCAAAGGCTTTGACATAGTCAATAAAGCAAAAATAGATGTTTTTCGGGAACTCTCTTGATCTAACTATGTGCTGATGGTTGCAGTTGCACTCCCAACCTGGTCGTTTTATGGCCCGAGGTCATCCAGCCCTCAGGTCTACAGGCTCTATGGTCAGATTTATGACAAACTCTAAGAAGGTTTACACCAAAAGGGACCTTTCCAGACATCTGCTGCCAGTCCCACCATCCCTGTGGTGAGTCCCTGCTGACTCATGCCTCCTCAGGACACCCTCCAACAAAAGCAGGTAGTTCGGTCAGTTTACTGTGGAGTCACTGCTCCTTTCTTCTGAGTCTTGGTACACAAGGTTTTGTTTGTTCCTTTAAAGTGAAGTCTCTGTTTGCCCTAGTCCTGTGGAAGTCTTGTAATCAACTCCTGCAGGCCTTCAAGGTCAGATTTCCTGGGGATTCCTAGTCCTTTGTCTGGTCCCCAGGTTGGAAAGCCTGATGTGGGTTTCTGAACCTACACAACAGAAGGAGAAATTCTTGGTATTATTGTTCTCCAGATTGTGGGTCACTGACCCAGTAGGTTTGGGATTTGATTTTATCATGATTGTGCCCCTCCTACTGTCTCACTGTGGCTTCTTCTTTGTCTTTGGATGTAGAGTATCTTTTTTTAGTAGGTTCTGGCATCCTCCTGGCAATGGTTGCTCAGCAACTTGTTGTGATTTTAGTGTTCTCACAGGAGGAGATGAGTGCACATCCTTCTACTCTGCCATCTTGAACTGGAAGCTGCCTATATCTTTTGAATTATGGTTTTCTGTGGAGTGACTTTGAAGTAACCTAGGTTTCAGCAAGATCAGACAGTCAGGGGCGTCTGTGATTGCAAGGCATGAGAAGAGGTGGTATTAAAGTATCACAGAAGCCTGGCAATCTCTTCAAGACTGAGAACCATGGTGAGGTTTGCCCACTAGGTGCTAGAACCAAAATAAGAAACAATCCAAGAAGCATACTGAAAGAGAAAGAAATACCTTCTCTTCTTACATCCTCACTTCTGCCTTTATACTGTTAAAGCAGCCATGGACAAAAGGTAAATGAATGAGGGCAAGATTTGCTCTAGAGGCTATAGTTGTATGATCACTACTCTAGAATATACAAAGATTCAACAACAAGTATGTTGGGAAATAAGAAACATTTCTTCTAGTGCAAATTTGACATAATGCATTCAGTTAGTTTCTATTATCTAATGAGTTTTTTATTTTGCCTTCGTTTAACATGTTTTTCCTGGATACAGTGTTTTCATTTGGTCTTCCATTGTCCTGTATTTTAGCACTCTAAGGATAGTATTTTATTGTCTTTTGTTTTGAATTTTTCTGACCAAAATCTACCCTTTACATTTTGCTTGATACTATGTAATGGTTTTTTTTTTTTTTTTTCCTTCTTGTTGCTTTGACTGTATTTTCCATCCACTTTCTGAAATTGTATCCTGCTGTGCCTTCATTCCATTATTTTTCTGTTCCTTTGACTTGGGTTTTTGTGAAGTTTCTTGTATCTGTGTGTTTAGACTTGCTATCCACTTTCAAAAGGAAATTTGACCATTATAGTTGCTACTATTTTTCTAATCACCTCCTTTCTAATTACATTTGTAACATTTTCTCAGTTATCACTTGATGTCTGTCAGTTGTTTTTTTTTTTTTCATTTTCAACTTTATGATTGTGTTTGATTTGTTTCAATTGCTTTGTACTCATTTTTAAATTTTTCTTGAATTGTTTCCTTTTTCCCAGGGATTACAGTCATTTGCTGCTTATTATACAGATACCAAAGGAACATTTCATGCAAAGATGAGCTCGATAAAGGACAGATATGGTATGGACCTAACAAAAGCAGAAGATATTAAGAAGAGATGGCAAAAATACACAGAACTGGACAAAAAAAATCTTCACAACGCAGATAATCACGATGGTGTGATCACTCATCTAGAGCCGGACATCCTGGAATGTGAAGTCAAGTGGGCCTTAGAAAGCATCACTACAAACAAAGCTAGTGCAGGTGGTGGAATTCCAGTTAAGCTATTCGAAATCCTGAAAGATGATGCTGTGAAAATGCTGCACTCAATATACCAGCAAATTTGGAAATCTCAGCAGTGGCCACACAACTGGAAAAGGTCAGTTTTCATTACAATCCCAAAGAAAGGCAATGCCAAAGAATGCTCAAACTACCGCACAATTGCACTCATCTCACATGCTAGTAAAGTAATGCTCAAAATTCTCCAAGCTAGGCTTCAGCAATATGTGAACTGTAAACTTCCTGATGTGCAAACTGGTTTTAGAAAAGGCAGAGGAACCAGAGATCAAATTGCCAACATCCACTGGATCATACAAAAAGCAAGAGAGTTCCAGAAAAACATCTATTTCTGCTTTATTGACTATGCCTATGACTGTGTGGATCACAATAAACTGTGGAAAATTCTTCAAGAGATGGGAATACCAGACCACCTGATCTGCCTCTTGAGAAATTTGTATGCAGGTCAGGAAGCAACAGTTAGAACTGGACATGGAACAACAGACTGATTCCAAATAGGAAAAGGAGTTCGTCAAGGCTGTATATTGTCACCCTGTTTATTTAACTTCTATGCAGAGTACATCATGAGGAACGCTGGACTGGAAGAAACACAAGCTGGAATCAAGATTGCAGGGAGAAATATCAACAACCTTAGATATGCAGGTGACACCATCCTTATGGCAGAAAGTGAAGAGGAACTAAAAAGCCTCTTGATGAAAGTGAAAGTGGAGAGAGAAAAAGCTGGCTTAAAGCTCAACATTCAGAAAACAAAGATCATGGCATCCGGTCCCACCGCTTCATGGGAAATAGATGGGGACACAGTGGAAACAGTGTCAGACTTTATTTTTCTGGATTCCAAAATCACTGCAGATGGTGACTGCAGCCATGAAATTAAAAGACGCTTACTCCTTGGAAGGAAAGTTATGACCAACCTAGATAGCATATTCAAAAGCAGAGACATTACTTTGCCAACAAAGGTTCATCTAGTCAGGGCTATGGTTTTTCCTGTGGTCATGTATGGATGTGAGAGTTGGACTGTGAAGAAGGCTGAGCGCCGAAGAATTGATACTTTTGAACTGTGGTGTTGGAGAAGACTCTTGAGAGTCCCTTGGACTGCAAGGAGATCCAACCAGTCCATTCTGAAGGAGATCAGCCCTGGGATTTCTTTGGAAGGAATGATGCTAAAGCTGAAACTCCAGTACTTTGGCCACCTTATGCAAAGAGTTGACTCATTGGAAAAGACTCTGATGCTGGGAGGCATTGGGGACAGGAGGAGAAGGGAACGACAGAGGATGAGATGGCTGGATGGCATCACTGACTCGATGGACGTGAATCTGGGTGAACTCCGGGAGTTGGTGATGGACATGGAGGCCTGGCGTGCTGTGATTCATGGGGTCGCAAAAGGTCGGACACGACTGAGCGACTGATCTGATCTGATACAGTATTTAAATATGGTTGGTTCATTTAATTTCTACAAAGTTTAGATTTTGTCATGGAAGACAGATCTTAATTACTTGCTCATAAGTAGATGTGGAAGCATCTTAACTTCTGTATTTTTAAATGTTACCTGAATTTTATATTTGTAGTATAATGAGTTTATTAATATACTCATTTCACACATTTCAGTGAGAATGTATTATTCTTTGTATATTGAAGTGCATTAGTTGTTAATATTGTGGTCATATCTTTTGAAGCTAAATTATTGATGGGGATTATGGCAAAGATGGCAGAGAAGGAAGACCTTGAGCTTACCTCCTCCCACAGACACACCAAAATTGCAACCACTCACTAAGCAGCTATCTATATAAGTAACCTAAGAGATGTCAGAAAAATTTTCCAGATCTAAAGACCTGAAGCAGGAACAACAGTGAGGTGGATAGGAGAGGCAGAGACACATTATGGTCAGGCCTGACACCTCTGGGTTAGCAACCCACAAATGGAAGGAGTATCATATGTAGACGTCCTTGCCAATGAACAACACAGCTGTTCAACATCCTCACATTTGTCTTCCGAGTCCAGGAGGGCCTGCACAGGGAAGATAAGCCCTCAGGAAATATAGCTTTGACAGCGTGCAAGCTTTCTATTTGGAAAAGCTGGAAGGCTGTCGGAAACAGAAACTGCACTCTTTAACCATGCATACAAAATGTCACACACTCTAAGTCCCAGTACACAAGCACTAATTTGAAAGAGACATGGGTCAGACCCACCTGCGGATCTTGGAGAGCCTCCTGGATAGGCTGAAGGCAACTGAGACTCCCCCTTGGAAAGGGAACACTGGAAGTAGCCATGTGGAAGTAGCCATTTTGAGGAGCTCTTTCTACTGTGATGACATCAGCCTACCAAGTGTCATTTTGGAAACTTAAACCTATCAGTACTGGAGAACATACTCACCCATGCTCAGTTGCAGCAGGTCAGTTTCAGCCCAAACTCCATTGAGCTGTGTAAATGGAGCAAATCAG
This sequence comes from Bubalus kerabau, assembly GCF_029407905.1. Lineage (NCBI taxonomy): Eukaryota > Metazoa > Chordata > Mammalia > Artiodactyla > Bovidae > Bubalus > Bubalus kerabau. Next base: position 62,595,304 of record NC_073624.1, on the reverse strand, counting down.
GGACCCATCACCACCCCCAGGAGGCCAACACCAGCCTGACTATCCCTTGGCTAAGCAGACAGCTGCATGAGGACCTGGCCCTATTCTCCAGTGGGCCAGTAGCAGCACTACCCACCACCCCTGGCTACTCAACCAATCATGAGGATGAGATCCCTTACCCTCCAGTGGGTTCAAAGCAAATGTACAAAACGTAGCCACATAGCCAACTCAGCTGGGGTCCAACCCCACCTGCCAGCATGCCTAATATACTAACTCCTACCATTATAGAAGGGTACATGCATCCCATATAGGGGCAGCACTGGGGCCTATACCTCTGATGACCAAATGAGAGAATGCTTCTGGACCTCATTGGATGTTTCCTACACAAAGTCACTTCTCCAAGATTGAAAACTATAACTGATGTACATAGGAAAATACATAGAGAACTGGGCAAAATAAGGAGACAGAGAAATATATTCCAGATGATGAAATAAGACAAAACCTCAGAAAAAGAACAAAATGGAGAGGAGATAATCAATCTACTTGATAGAGAGTTGAAGGTAATGATCTAAAAATGCTCATGGAACTCAGAAAGAGAATAAATGAACACAATAAGGATTTCAGCAAAGTTAGAAACTATAAGTAAAAATCAAACAGAATTGAAGAATACAATAACTGAAATAAAATCCACACCAGAAGGAATTACCAGTAGATTAGATCAGAGGAATTGATCAGTGCTCTGAAAGACAGGTCATTGGTAATTACATATGATGACCATAAAAAGAAGAAAAGAATTTTTTTTTAATTACAATAATCTGAGACTTTTGGGATGACATCAAGTATGCCAACATTCACACTATAGAGATTGCAGAAGGAAAGAGAGAAATGAACAGAAAACTTATATGAAGAAATAATGGCTGAAAACATCCCTACCTCAGGAAGGAAACAGACCCCTAGGTCCAGGAAGTATAGCAATTCAAGTTAGATTAACTCATAGATCCACATCAAGACACATTAACATTAAATTATCAACTATTAAAGATAATGAGAGAATCTTAAAAGCAGCAAGACAATAACAAATAGTTACATTCAAAGAAACTTGCAGAAGACTATCAGATGACTTTTTAGTAGAAAATATGCAGGCCAGAAATGAGTAGCATGGGCATGATGCATTCAAAGTGATGAAAGGAAAAACCTGCAACTAAGAATACTCTACCCAGCAATGTAATTATTCAGATTTGAAGAAGAGATAAAGATTTTTCCAGACAAATAAAAGCTAAAATGATTAAGAATCATTATATTGGCTTTATAAGCAATGGTAAAGGAACTTTAAGCAGAGAAAAAAAAGACCACAACAAAAATGGGAAAATTATGAATGAGAAATATCATGGTAAAAAAAAAAAAAAAAAACAAATAAGTAGTGGATCAACCATTTATAAAGTTATAAGAAGGTAAAAAGGTAAAAGTAGTAAAATATTTTATACTCAAAATATGTGATAAGGATAGCCAAAGCAAAAATCTATAAAATATGGTGTCAAAACCATTAAAGGTAGGACATGGATTTAATATGTAAGGCTGCTAGAATGCAAAAGATTCCCCCTGCCAATGCAGAACATACTGGAGATATGGGTTCAATCCCTGAGCTGGGAAGATCCCCTGGAGTGGGAAAAAGCAACATACTCCAGAATTTTTGTCTGGAAAATTCCATGGACAGAGGAACTTTATGAGCTACAGCCCTTGGGTGGCAAAGACTTGAACACAACTGAGCGCTGAGCGCACATACATGCACATTCAAACTTAAGAGATCATCCACTTAATCATATGTATAGAAAGAAAGAATGATAGATAGATAATGCTCAGTTGCTAAATTTTGTCTGACTCTTTGTAACCCCATGGACTGTAGCCTACCAGGATCCTCTGTCCATGAGATTTTCCAGGCAGGAATACTGGAGTGAGTTGCCATTTCCTCCTCCAGGGGATCTTCCTGGGTCAAAGACTAAACCAACGTCCCCTGTGTCTCCTGCATTAGCAGGCAGATTCTTCTCAGACTGCCATCTGGGAAGTCAGACAGATAAATGTTGATATATATATATATATATATATATATATATATATATATGTCATCTTCCTATATATAGTAACCTATATATGCCATCTTCAAGTAGTCTTTATCCCCAGCATGCAAGGACATATAAATATCAACAATTCAGTCAATGTGGTCACCTCTTAACTAATTGAAAATAAATGTTATTTGATCATCTCAATAGATGCACAAAAACTTTTGCAAGATTAAACATCCATTAATGATAGAAATGCTGAACATGAGAGTCTAGAGGGATTATATCTCAACATATTAAATATAACATATGCAGAAATTTCATCCAAAAACTGCAGAATATACACTCTTTTCAAGTGGACACAGAAAATTCTTCAGAATAAATCACATGCTAGGCCCCAAAGCAAGTCTCAGTAAAATTAGGAAGACTGAAATCATAATAAACGTCTTTTCTGACTACAAAGTTGTGAGACTAGAAATCAAGTATAATAAAATAGCTGCAGAAAACCTTCAGAGACAAAATCATGTGGAGATGAAATAATTTGCTATAAAATAAATGGTGGGTCATTGCAGAAATCAATGAATAAATCAAAATAACTGGAGACAATTGAAAAATGAAAAACAATGATCCAAATTATGGGAAGCAGCAAAAGAAGTTCTAAGAGAGAAGATTATACTGGTATAATTCTACCTCTAGAAAGAAGAAAAATCTCACATAAGCAAACTTATACATAAAAGAACTTGAAAAAAGAATAAATTAAAAGACAATCAGACAATTTAGTGGGTAGTAAGAAAGAACAATGATCATACAAAAAATAAATAAAATAGAGACTTAAAAAAATGGAAAAGACTGATGAAGCAAATATCTGATATTTTAAAAGATAACAAAATTCATAAGCTTTTAGCTAGACTCATCAGAAAAAAAGAGAGAGAACCCAAATCTATAAAATCATAAACAAAAGTGAAGTTACAACCAACACCACAGAAACACAAATTATAAAACATTACTGAGAAAAACTGTATGCCAATAAAATGGACAATTTAAAAGAAAAGGACAGATTCCTAGAAATGTATAATCTCCTAAGACTGAATCAAGAAGAAATAGAAAATCTGAACAGACTGATTGCCAGTAAATAAATATAATCAGTAATAGTAGCCTCCCAACAAGCAGAATTCCAAGAAACAAACAGCTTCACAGGTGAATACTACTAAACATTTCAAGGAGAGTTAACACCTATCTTTCTCAAACTATTCCAAAAATTAACAGTGTGGACATTCCTTAAAAAACTGGAAAATACAACTGCCATATGACCCAGCAATCTCACTACTGGGCATACACACCGAGGAAACCAGAATTGAAAGAAACACATGTACCCCAGTGTTCATCACAGCACTGTTTATAATAGCCAGGACATGGAAGCAACCTACATGTCCATCAGCAGATGAATGGATAAGAAAGCTATGGTATACAAATGGAGTATTACTCAGCCATAAAAAAGAATACATTTGAATTAGTTCTAACAAGGTGGATGAAACTGGAGCCTATTATACAGAGTGAAGTTAGCCAGAAAGAAAAACACCAATACAGTATACTAATGCATATTTATGGAATTTAGAAAGATGGTAATGATAACCCTGTATGCAAGACACCAAAAGAGACACAGATGTATAGAATAGTCTTTTGGACTCTGTGGGAGAGGGCGAGGGTGGGTGATTTGGGAGAATGGCATTGAAACATGTATATTTATCATATATTAAATTAATCGCCCGTCCAGATTTGATGCATGAGACAGGATGCTCGGGGCTGGTGCACTGGGATGACCCAGAGGGATGGTATGGGGAGGGAAGTGGGAGGGGAGTTCAGGATGGGGAACAAATGTACACCCGTGGTGGATTCATGTCAATGTATGGCAAAACCACTTCAATATTGTAAAGCAATTAGCCTCTAACTAAAATAAATAAATTTATATTCAAAAAAAAAAAAACAAACAAAAGTTGAAGAGGAAGGAACAGCTTTCAAACTCATTCTATGAGGCCAACATCACCCTGATGACAAAACCAGACAGGACACCACAACCAAACAAAAGGCCAGCATCATGTTTAACATAAATGCAAAGTTCTCAACAAGATATTAACAAAAAATTTTTGAACAATATATTAAAAGTATCATACACCATCTTCAAGTGGGATATATCCCCACATGCAAGTATCTGTCAGTACCAACAATTCAGTCAATGTCATCACCTCCTAGCTAATTAAAAATAAAAGCTATATGATCACCTCACTAGATGCACAAAAGCTTTTAACAAGATTTAACATCCATTATGACTAAAATGTTCAAAAATGAGGGTCTAGAAGGACTATATCTCAACATAATAAAGGTCGTATATCACAAGCCCCAAGCCAACCTCATACCTAACATTGAAAAGCTGAAAATACTTTCTCTAAAATTAGAAATTAGACAAGGATGATAAAACAAAAGAAAAGAAAAAGAATCTGAATTGGAAAGAAAGAAAGAAAACTGTCAATGTTTACAAAAAATATACTATATAGAGAAACTCATAAAGATGCCATCAAAAATCTATTAGAAATAATATTTGAATCAATAAAATTTCAGGACAAAAAAAATTATATGCAGAAATCGGTGTAGCATAGTGTTTCTATATACTAACAGTTTCTATATACTACCAGAAAGAGAAAGTAATAAAAATTCAATTTACAATTGCATCAGAAAATAAAAGTACCTACACTTAAATCTTATTACAGAGGTAAAAGATCTGAACTTGGAAAACTAGAAGATGCTGATCAAAGAAATTGAAGACATCGCAAACAAATGGAAAGATATACCATGCTCATGGATTGGAAGAATTAATATTATTAAAATGACAGTACTACACAAGGCAATCTACAATTCAATCCAATCTCTATTAAAATGTCAATGGCATATTTGGACAGAACTGCTACAAGTATTCCAAAATTTGTATGGAAACATAAAAGATCCCAAATAGCCGAAACATTCTTGTGAAAGATGGGCAAAACTGAAAGTATTGTGATCCTTTATTTCAAATTATACTACAATGCTAAGTAATCAAAACAGTATGGTACTGGCACAAAAATATACACATAGATCAGTGGAACAGAATAGAGAGTCCAGAAATAAGTCCAGGTTCATACATCAATTAATCTACAATAAAGGAGGAAGAATACACAATGGGGAAAGACAGGCTCTTCAATATATGGTGTTGAGAAAACTAGATAGATATATGCAAAAGAATCAAACTGGTATATTTTTCATACCATGTACAAAAGTAAACTCAAAATGGAATCACAGACTCTGGGTGATACAAGGTTGCTATGATTTTTAAATATCCATAGTTACCCAGTTATCCTTACTTTAAGACATATCAGGTATACTAGAATTCAGGAAAGGGATTTTCTTTATGTATATCACTGAAGTTTACTTTCTCTGTCTAAAGGGTGAGATTCATGCAGCCTTGGTAGAAAGTTGTTCATTGTGTTATAAGGATTGAAATATTCACCAGCTTCTCTCTTTGCTTTTAAAGAGAGGCCCAAGTAATTACGACATTTTTTAAATTTTAATGACTATTAATGGAAGTTCAACATTTGTAATGAAGCAATTAAAATTCATGTATTTGGGGGAATGACTTTGGTATGAGAAAAGGAATGTATGTTTAGAAGTAGAGTTAGAGAACTTTATCTACTCTTAGTGATTTTTTATTTTACTTAACATACCAATATTGTCTAATTACATTGTTTTCAAAGATAGCTCCAATAATACTGGAAACTAAATATATTGAGGTAAAATAAAAATATTTCAAATATTTTTAATACTGTCATGTAATGACACAAATACTGATGTCGCTATCATAATGGCTATAAACACTGCCATAGAGATTCCACGCAATATGCTTATTTTAGATCAGATGTAATACTCCTAATTTGGATAAGATAATTTTTAACAATAAATATAGCAAGAATAGAAATTCAGAAAGTGAGTAATCTTAGACAATAAAATATGCTAATTTCTTGCAGAAATCCTTGCCAATGTATGATTTAAATAAAATAACCAAATAGCTTCTTTCATTGTTTAATAGAATAACAATTCCTGAAGTTTAGTAATATCTAAATCCAAATTCATGTATCTTATTGACATTAAAATTGTTTTGTATAACTTTTTTCATTAAGAAGTAAATAATGTATAGCTACATTTAAGAGAGTATTGACGAATTGATGACTCAAAGTCGCAATTGCATTTCTTTTGCCTTCTGTCTCTCAGCAGTTGTCTGCCATGGGTGACAGATCAGATCAGATCAGTCGCTCAGTCGTGTCCGACTCTTTGCGACCCCATAAATCGCAGCACGCCAGGCCTCCCTGTCCACCACCAACTCCCGGAGTTCACTGAGACTCACGTCCATCGAGTCAGTGATGCCATCCAGCTATCTCATCCTCTGTCGTCCCCTTCTCCTCCTGCCCCCAATCCCTCCCAGCATCAGAGTCTTTTCCAATGAGTCAGCTCTTCGCATGAGGTGGCCAAAGTACTGGAATTTCAGCTTTAGCATCATTCCTTCCAACAGGGGAACAAGCAACTACTCAGAAGCGACTGACTTCATTCTTGTCGGCTTCAAGGTCCGCCCAGAACTTCACATTCTCCTCTTCCTGCTATTTCCGCTTATCTACACCATGATCCTTCTAGGAAATGTTGGCATGATGGTCATTATTATGACTGACCCCAGGCTGAACACACCAATATATTTCTTCCTAGGCAACCTCTCCTTCATTGATCTCTTCTATTCTTCTGTTATTGCACCCAAGGCTATGAGCAACTTCTGGTCTGAGAGCAAGTCCATCTCATTTGCAGGCTGTATTAGCCAGTTCTTTCTCTTTGCTTTCTTCATTGTGACTAAAGGATTTCACCTGGCAGTCCTGGCTTATGACTGCTCCATTGCCATCTGCAACCCACTCCTCTACACTGTCCAGATCTCAACACATCTCTGTGTTCAGTTGGTGGCTGGTTCCTATTTTTTTGGCTGCATCAGCTCAGTTCTTCAAACCAGCATGACATTTACTTTATCCTTTTGTGCATCTCGAACCATTGACCATTTTTACTGTGATGACCATCCACTTCAGAAGATTTCTTGTTCTTATCTCTATATTCATAAGTTGGTTTCTTTTTTCTTATGCAGCATTATCATTAATTGTCATTATTGTGTCATATATATATATATATCCACAGTTCTAAAAATACGCTCCACTGAGGGGTGAAAGAAAGCCTTCTCCACTTGCAGCTCTCACCTAGGAGTTGTGAGTGTACTGTATGGTGCTGTATTTTTTATGTATCTCACTCCTGATACATTTCCTGAGCTCAGTAAAGTGGCTTCCTTATGCTACACCCTAGTCATTCCTATGTTGAACCCTTTGATTTAAACTCCGAGGAACAAAGATGTCAAAGAAGCTCTGAGAAAGAGCCTAGAGAAAAGATATTTTACTTCTATTTTTACAGTGATGTAAATGAAAGTCCTGGGAAATTATAACAACTTGGGAAAGCAACTGATTAAAAAGTTGTACCCATTGATCTTAGAAATATTTAATCATAAAGTTTTAATTTATTAGAATTTCGTATACTTACAGCTGCAAAGTACATTTGGACTATGGTTTGCCTGTTTTGATTCAAGACTGGAATGACTTTCTCTGTGCTTCATCTTCAATTTTCTTGCATTAGTAACATGTGTTATGTGGATATAAATGTACTTGGTAGAGGTAACACAAGCTAATGTAATAAGCAAATGAAATATCATATTTACTGAAGAAATCTTTGTGAACTCTTAGTGAGAGAATCACTCTGCAGTGCACAGTCTGAAGGGTGACATGTAAGTAACTCTTAATTGCCCAGAGGCTAAATGAATTTATTTCATGATTTCTCTGACATGAATAATTATATCTGCCCATCATTTGAATATTGATTAATCTGATAAATTATTTTTGGATGTCCTTCCTTTTTACAAGAAAACTGTAATAAAATAAATGAGTAAATTTAATATTTTGTTATATGTGCCTTAGTGAGAATTATTTTATCAATTCAATATATATTGAATTTTGATGTACTCTTCGCCCTATAAAAATTCCTAGGCATAAGTAATTTCTCTACTTGAGGTCACAGTATTTGAGGGGAAAATATCTGACTAGAGAGCTAACATGCCATATGTTAAATCCAGTGCATAAAAGCAAATATAGAAATACGTATAGAGTGCAGTCTTTAAAGATGAGTGATCTAAATGATCAAGGAAAACTTAAAAACTTCCTGAAATTTAGTTCTTGATTTTAATGCACAAGAGAGGGAGTAAGAGAAACTTAGAAGGAAATTCATGGAACTCATACAGACCTATATAACAAGACAAGGAAGATTTCTTTTATTCTGCAGGCAGCAGGGAAGCACTGTGGATTGTTTAAAGGATATACTGTGTTCAAATTTGTATTTTAGAAAAATTGCATTTTAACTTTGGGTAGCTAAATATTCGTGGAAGAAGAGAATCACAGAAAGCCTCTGATTATCCCAATGAGAGGTTATCATTGTTTTAATGACAGCAGTTTTACATGAGACAGTGAAGCGTGGGAATATCTTTAAAACCATGGATAATCTAAGCTGAATATTGGGGTGGTTAATAAAATGAGGTCTGGTGGAAGATAATAATTATTTCAATGTTTAAGAATCTCTCGCTGGGAAAATGCTGCCTCGTAAAATAAGGAAGAAAATATGATTAATAATATTTAACCATTAAGAGTTAAGAAAATATTCTCAGAACTCAGACTGAGCTTTCAAATTCTGCTTTTGCCTATGTGTTCCAAGGTCAACTGTCTTCACTTTGCAGAAACTCTTGTTTCTCAGTTTAATATAACTGCTGCTGCTACTGCTAAGTCACTTCAGTCGTGTCCAGCTCTGTGCAACCACATAGATGGAAGCCCACCAGGCTCCCCTATCCCTGGGATTCTCCAGGCAAGAACACTGGAGTGAGTTGCCATTTCCTTCTCCAATGCATGAAAGTGAAAAGTGAAAGGAAAGTTGCTCAGTCGTGTCCGACTCTTAGCGACCCCATGGACTGCAGCCTACCAGGCTCCTCCGTCCATGGGATTTTCCAGGCAAGAGTACTGGAGTGGGGTGCCATTGCCTTACCTAACCTTATTTAATATTTTCCTGTTTAAAATATCCAATCGACCTTCTCTTCCTAAACTGATAAAGCTTTTACTAATACTGAATTATAATAAAAGAGAAGCTATGGTCCCACATCATTTTTGCTATCTATACACTTTAAAAGCACAGATGAATTCTAAACATAATTTTTAATTTAAAAACTGGTTTTTAAAAAATAATATTAAAATTAACTTATAAAAATATTTTAGAAAAATGACATTCTTATCAAGTTGGGCTTACTAAATAGAGTAGTATGTCTCTGATTTTAATGTAGTCTTTTAGTCACACTGCAGTTTTAAAGGAATTTTTAAAGAGATCCTAATCTCAAAAGTTTTTTTGCTAAAGGTATAAAGTTAATTGTGTGAATGTTATCTTTCCCTTCAGTATATTTTCTGTTTGGTATTTAAATATAGGAGAAGAGAATTAGCAACCATAATCTGTCTTTGAATTTGTGATATAGAGGGCATTTGTCATATCCTGAAACATAGCTATATCAAGATATACAGGTAATAATTTCAAGTGAATTTTTCTTTTTCCCTTGTTTTTGATTATTATTAAACTATTTGTTTGTACCTAAGGTTACTTGGACTGCAAGGAGATCCAACTAGTCCATTCTGAAGGAGATCAGCCCTGGGATTTCTTTGCAAGGAATGATGCTAAAGCTGAAACTCCAGTACTTTGGCAAACTCATGCGAAGAGTTGACTCATTGGAAAAGACTCTGATGCTGGGAGGGATTGGGGGCAGGTGGAGCAGGGGACAACAGAGTATGAGATGGATGGATGGCGTCCTGATTCGATGGACATGAGTCTGAGTGAACTCCAGGAGTTTGTGATGAACAGGGAGGCCTGGCATTCTGCGATTCATAGGGTCGTAAAGACTCGGACACGACTAAGCGACTGAACTGAACTGAAAGTTACTTCAGTCCTCATTGACAACAGCCCAAGAGTCTTCACTTATGGCACCATAATTGACTTTACGATTACTCCTCTCCCAATGGAATCCATTACAGAGGATGAGCAAAAATTCAATGCTGAAATATCCTGAGGAAGGTTTCACAGGCTTTAAATAACTAACACCATCATAAATACTACTCCCCATACTCTAGCTCATGATCATGGTCTCTGGACGATGCAAGTTGCTATGGCCTTTAAATATCCATGGTTACCCAAGTATATTTATCTTAAAACACCTAAGGTTTAACAGAATTCAGTAAAGGGATTTCCCTTTATGTATATCAGTGAAGTTTACTTGCAGTATCTAAACAGTGAGATCTCTTGAATTGATGGAGCCTTGATAGAAAGTCATTCACTGCAGTGTAAGGATTGGAATATTCACTACCTTCTTTCTCTGCCTGAAAAAGAAGTTTAAATGGCTGTGATATTTTTTAAATGACTGTTAATGGAAATGAAATCTTTACAATGAGGCAATAAAAATGTATATATTGGGAGAATGGCTTTGACCTGAGAAAAGGAAAATATTTGAAACTCCATTAGAGAACTTTATCTTCACTTAGTGATTTTTGGATGTTATTAATTATGCAAATAATGTCTATTTTATTGTAGTTTCAAAGATGGCCTACATAAATAAGGAAAATGAAATATATTGAGCTAAAATAAGGTAAAAATATTTTCAATTTATTTACTACTGTCATGTAATGAATCAAACACTAACTTCACTCTCATGAGGGCTGTAAACACTATCATATAGATTACATTGGAGAAGGAAAAGGCAACCCACTCCAGTGTTCTTGCCTGCAGAATCCCATGGACGGGGGAGCCTGGTAGAAGGCCGTCTATGGGATTGAACAGAGTCAGACACGACAGAAGCGACTTAGCAGCAGCAGCATAGATTACATGAGATACTTCTATTTTAGATAATGTGCATACTACAATTTTAGATGAAGAAAGCATCTAGCTATAAGCATTTTAAGAATAGAAATTTAGAATGTGAGTGATTTTAGGCAATAAAATAGGCTAATTTCTTACAGAAATACCTGCCAGTTATGATTTAAATAAACTAACCAAAGGACATCTTTCACTGCTTAATAGAATAACAGTTTAAGAAGCCTAATGACATCTACTTCAAATTCTTGCATCTTCCTGTCATTAAAATTGTTTTGTATGCAATAGCTTATTAAGCAGTAAATAATTTAATTCTCCATTTAAGAAAGTATTAATAGCACTAGAATCAAAGCCACAGTTTCATTTATTTTGCCTTGTGCCTCTCAGCAGATTTCTGCCATGGGTGACAGGGAAACAAGCAACCACTCAGAAGTGACTGACTTCATTCTTGTCGGCTTCAGGGTCCGCCCAGAGTTCCACATCCTCCTCTTCCTGCTTTTTCTGCTTGTCTATGCCATGATCCTTCTAGGGAACGTTGGCATGATGGTCATTATTATGACTGATCCCCGGCTGAACACACCAATGTATTTCTTCCTAGGCAACCTCTCCTTCGTTGATCTCTTCTATTCATCTGTTATTGCACCCAAGGCTATGGTCAACTTCTGGTCTGAGAGCAAGTCCATCTCCTATGCAGGCTGTGTGACCCAGCTGTTTCTCTTTGACCTCTTCATTGTGACCGAGGGGTTTCTCCTAGCAGTCATGGCTTATGACCGCTTCATTGCCATCTGCAACCCACTCCTCTACTCTGTCCAGATGTCAGCACGTCTCTGTGTTCAGTTGGTGGCTGGTTCCTATTTTTTTGGCTGTATCAGCTCAGTTATTGAGACCAGCGTGACATTTACTTTACCCTTCTGTGCTTCTCGGAACATTGACCATTTTTACTGTGATGAGCGTCCACTTCAGAGGATTTCTTGTTCTGATCTCTATATTCCTAATATGGTATCCTTTTTCCTATGCAGCATTATCATTTTGCCTACCATAATTGTCATTATTGTGTCTTATATATGTATTGTATCCACAGTTCTAAAAATACGCTCCACTGAGGGGCGAAAGAAAGTCTTCTCCACTTGCAGCTCTCACCTAGGAGTCGTGAGTGTACTGTATGGTGCCATCATCTTTATGTATGTCATCCCTGACAGATTTCCTGAGCTGAGTAAAGTGGCCTCCTTGTGTTACACCCTGGTCACTCCCATGTTGAATCCTTTAATTTACTCTCTGAGAAACAAAGATGTCAAAGAAGCTCTGAGGAAGATCCTGGGGAAAAAACTATTTCCATTTAATTCTATATTAACTGAAAATAGAATTAAGTAAATGTAATATTCTGAAAGTGCTGAGCTTTATAATAACTTAGAGAAGCACTGATTCTAATCTTAAGAGACTTTATTTGTTTGAATCCCATATACAAAGAATATATACTTTGGAAGATGTATATGGACCTAATCAGAATACATACATCAGGAAGATGGACTCTATTTTGTCTGGCTGTTGATTTTGGAATGGAATGACTTTCTCTGTACTTCCTTTTGGATAATGATAATGGTTTCCATGTAATTTGTTTTTAGGACATATATATTCCAACTTCTGACTCTTTGAGGCTGTTGTTTGGGATGTATTGTTTATCTTGAGTCAGTAGCATATGTTACATATATATACTTGGTAGAGGTAACACAGTCTGATGTACTAAGAAAGACAGAACAAAATACCAGATTTACTAAAGAAATCTTTGTGAATGTCTAGAGAATCAGATACTCTGCAGTACACAGTCTCAAGTGTGAAATGTAAGTAACTCTTAATTGTCCAGAGGCTAAACGAGTGGCACATTTATCCCATGGTTTCTCTGGCTGAATCATTATTATTTCTCCTCTTCATTTGAATATCTACTAAACGGATAAATTGTTTTTTAAAATTGTACCTTTTCACAAGGAAACTGTAATAAAAATAAACAAGAGTAAAGATAATTCATATTTTGTTAATATGCCTTAGTGAGAATTCATTCATCAAATTAATACTTATTGAATTTTTATATACTCTGTGCCCTATAAAAATTCCCACTTTTAAATGATTTCTGTACTTGACCTCACACTAATTGATGGGAAAAATAGCTAAACAAAGAGCTATTAATAACATGTCAAATGTCAGTGAATAAAGTGAGTGAGAGTTGCTCAGTCGTGTCCGACTCTTTGCAACTCTATGGGCAGTCCATGGAATTCTCTAGGCCAGGATACTGAAGTGGGTAGCCCCTCCCTTCTCCAGGGGATCTTTCCAACCCAGGGATTGAACCCAGGTCTTCCGCATTGCAGGCAGATTCTTTAACAGCTGAGCCACAAGGGTAGAAATTACGAAGACAGAGCAGCTTCTATAGATGAGTGATATAAATGATCAGGGAAAACTTCATAAGTACATTTGTAAACATAAATGAACTTGAGCAAGGTGAAATAGAAAAGTTTTTGTGAAAAGGCAATTAAATAATGATTTGTTAAACTTCCAAAAATTTAATTCCTGATATTAATGTAAAAGTGAAGGAGTGAGATTTAAGACTTAAAAGGAAATTCATGGAAATTGTGCACATCTATATAAGAAGACAAGGAGGTTGGCTTATTTTCTGCAGACCACAGGAGAGCACTAGTGATTTTTCTTCAAAGACTATATTGTGTTCAAATCGACATTTTAGAAAAATCACGTTGGTAACTTGTGGTAGATAAATATTCATAGAAGAAGATAATCACTGTCTTATGACAGTGGAGAGAGGGAATACCTTTAAAATTACAGATAAACTAAACTGAATATTAATTAATGGTTGATGAAGTTAAAACAAGGTAGAAGTGAGTAATGACTTCTAATGTTTGAGCATCTCTAACTGGGGAAATACCACCTAACAAAATGAGAAGAAAAGTATGAGTAATAACAGTTAATCATTAAGAGTTAACAAAATTAAGTCAGGTCAGACTGAGCTTTCTCATCCTGATTTGCCTATGTGCTTGATAGTCAACTGTCTTGCCATTACAGAAACTCTTATTTCTCAGTTTAATAAAAGAATACTAAGGTCCAGTGAGCAAAGAACCTGTGCCTGAGATTTAGGTGAGGTGAAACTGAAAAGAATTATGAATTTCTTCAAAGCTTGTTCCAATATAGGACTCAACGTGTTGCATGAAAGATTCTGTATTTTACAAGCAAAGAGTGCTAGTAAAACATGCCTAAATAAATTGAAGACCACATTTATCTAAAACATTATTACTACTTTAATCTCATCTTGTGGCATCCCATTACATTTATAATTATAGCTGATTGTAGAGTCATAACTAGCTAATTTTACTAAATGGGAATGTTCACAATATTTAATCCTGACTCACACAGCTAGAATGTAAGTGAATCTGGACTTGAACCCTAGTCTTTTGACCCTAGCTTCCACGTTCCTCCTTCCACTTCTCTCTGTCTCTCAAGAACAGTAGTCTCTTCTGATGGCTAAAGCAACAGGGTACTTTTCTTTTTTTGGCTAAGCCTCACAACATGTGGTATCTTAGTTCCCTGATCAGGGATCGAACTCTCATCCCCTGCATTAGAAGTGCAGAGTCCTAACCTTGGGCTGCCAGGATCCTTTGGAAGGAAAGTGACTAGTCTTCTCCTGCCATCACCCAAAATGAGTGGCACAGCTGCAAATACCTGGGAACGACCAGGCAAGTGTACTGGCCCTTTAACTGGAGACAGGTGACAAAGACATAACAGCTACTGAAGAATGATCAGGACTTGCCCACAGACTCAAGGAAGCCTCACATCAGAGCTAAGAAGTAGGCCCCCTTTTTAAAAAATCACCCCTGCAGAATATCTATAATACATAGGCCTTGTTGACTGAAGAAAAATGGGAGTCACGAGTTATGTTTCATTTAGGGACATTACTGAGGACAATAACCCAAGAGACAGCCTCTCAGACATCTCTGAGGAACTGCTCCAACAAGGTAATGGAAGAGCCAGGATACATGGGAGTTTTTGTGAAAAAACAGAAACCAGAACAAACCTACATAGTCGAACATCAAAAGATTACTACTAATCACAAACAAAACAGACATCTCAGTTTTAGTGCTTTCAATATATGTGTGTTTGTGTCTCTCAGTCGTGTCTGATTCTTTGCAACCCTATGGACTATAGTCTGCCAGGCTCCTCTGTCTATGGAATTCTCCAGACAAGAATACTGGAGTATTCCCTTCTCCAGGGGATCTTCCCAAACATGGGTCTCCCACATAGCAGGCAGATCCTTTATGGTCTGAGCCACCAGGGAAGCCCTTCATTGTATGGGAAGAGGCAATAGTCTGTACTCATTGAAACTATTCCTTTGATATACATCTCAACTAGGTAAGGACAGTATCCTGTTTTTCCTCCATCCTAAATTCCCCTCAGGACACACCGATGTAGGGGTGGCTGCAGGGGCTGATGGTTTCATAGTGGCAATGTTCATTGTTTACTAGAAGGGCAGGTGACATTCTTTGTCCACCGCCTACACACAATCTTGATTTGTCACCTATGCAGGAAAGTCCATCTAGAGCTTTATTCTAGTTACTATTGTGGAATTACAATTACCCTAAAACTTGGCACCTTAAAACCACCATATCATTTTATTTAACAGTTCATGGCTGGGCAATTCACACGCAGGTCTTTCACGTGGTTCCAGTCAAATGTCAGCTGGAGCTAACTGGGTTGAATGTGCAAAATGGCTCACTGACATGAGTGGCAGTTGATGTTGGCTGATGAGCTGTCCACTAGAAAGTCCACATGTGGCCTCTCCAATTTGGCCAACTCAGGGAAGTAGGACATCCACATATATAGTGGAACTATATGTAACTTTGCTCTGTATTTTCCAAATTTCCTGTAAATGTGTTATTGTATTTTCATAATTTAAAAAAATAAAATAAAGAAGTAAGCAAAAAAAAATCCTGACTCAACTGCTGCTATACTAACAACACCTGATGTCTAGCTTCCCCCAGGACAGGCATTCCCAAAAATCCAGGCAGAAGCTGCAAGTCCTTCTCTGATCTAGCCTTGGAAGTCAGCATCACTCCCATGGCATCTGTTGGCTATAAATGAATAATTAAACAGACTACCTTCAAAGGAAGGAAAATTAGGCTCCACTTCTTGGTGAAGGAGTGGCAAAATCACATTGTAAAGATGCATATAATTGGGATTTTTTTAAGTATTTTATATTAATTTCTCATTTAAAGGCTTTCTTCTCTGCAATCAGCCCCCTGCTTTTTTTTTTTTTTTTTTTTTTTTTTGTCTACTAACCATATTGAAGCCTTCAATGGCTGTGTCAATGACCTCTCTTGATAAATGTCACATTTCACTCGAAAATAGATGGGTTATTCTCAAGTATCTTTTGATATTAATCTCTAATATAATTCCATGGTGATAAGAGAATGGATTCTGCATGATTTTAATAACTTTAGATTATGAAATTTTTGCACCTGGTCTTATGTTCCTGGATATGTTCCAACGTCTTGTAGTTTATAGTCTATAGGAACTTGAATAGAATTTGTATCCTACTGTTGTGCGAAAAGTGCATAAATCTTAATTATGTTGAATTGGTTCATACTGCTTTTCAGGTCTACTATATCTTTCTACTTCTTTGTATATTCATTCTATTAATTTTGAGAGTTTGATATTTAAACTCCCAGTAAAAAATCTTAATTTATCTACTTAAAAATTAATTGTAATATATAGTGGAACTATATGTAACTTTGCTCTGTATTTTCCAAATTTCCTGTAAATGTGTTATTGTATTTTCATAATTTAAAAAAATAAAATAAAGAAGTAAGCAAAAAAAAAATCCTGACTCAACTGCTGCTATACTAACAACAGTTATATTTAAAAATTTAGCCTCCTTTTAATATTCCATTTTTAATTTAAGAAATATCTAAATAAATTGTTAGTTAAAATAATAAATGTATAATTATTATGAATAAGCAAAACTAAATTTTCTATTTTATTGTGCAGCTTCCTATTCTTCAGGTGAAGATGAAACCTTTCAAAAAAAAAAAGATGTTTCTTAATCATTGCTCAAAAATATAAATTCTTAGATCTATGGTGTTCTGAGCACAAAACTTCTGTCCTTTAAGAGAATGGGAGTAGCTGGAATTGGGGCCCAGTACTCTTGGCCTGGCATCTAAAATATAGATTCTTAGAAGACCTGCATGTTATTTTTTTAAACACTTTATTGAGGAATAATTGGTTTGAATTAACAGTATGTATTTAAAGTGAACAACTCTGTGAGTTTTGTGGCCAATGAAAACACCACTGCATCAAGATATAGAATATTTCCTTCATTTCCAAATGGTTGATTATGCCTCTTTTCAGGCCATTCTTCCCTCCAAACCCATCTCCTGATAACCAGTGATCTGTATGGTATATATTAGAATCATACAGCATGTCATCTTTTCTCTCAGGCGTCTTCACTGTGTAAAATGATTTTGAGATTTCTTCATTTTATCATGTATAAGTAACCCATTCTTTTTATTGCTGAGTAATTTTTCACTTTTCATTGTACATATATACCAAATTTTGTTTATGTACTCTTAAATAAATGGGCAATTGATGTTTGATCAGCTTTTAGATATTGTGAATACAGCTGATATGTGTTCATATGTGTTTGCTAGTTTGCTTTCCTTATCTTTGCTGATTTTTGAAGCTTGAGACTCTGAGATCTCATAATAATTATGTTTGATTTGAAGAGACTACCAGGGAAATATCTGAAAATAAAAAACAAACAAAAAAATTTTTTACTGAACAAAATCTACTAAATCTCAGGAAGACTGAGACTCTAATGCATTTGAGCCAGGACCCACTCCTTCTCTGCCCTCTCTCCTCCCAGCAGAGCTGAAAGTGCACTCATGAAAGTACAGGCAGGGACATAGAGATCCCTCTGCCCCTGGGTCACAGTCAAAGGCTACCATGTCCCCTTGATTATTGTTGCTGCGAACATTACTTGTCCCCTCCAGCTCCACATTGAAGAAGGTCTATGCAATGCAAGGGTAGCTAAAACATGTGATGATCTCTACCCAGCCCCCATTCAAAAGGTCTACCCTAAGAATGCCAGGCCAAGAGTACTGGGCCCCAATTCCAGCTACTCCCATTCTCTTAAAGGACAGAAGTTTTGTGCTCAGAACACCATAGGCTAGTGACCTCACTCAGAAACCTTCTCCTAAAGCAGGAGTGTCATTCTAAGCAAACTGGACCCCTGTGCCTGCTTATTTCAGAACATATGAATGCAGGTTTTACCTAGAAAGAAAGTTGTACCATGATAGTGGAGGCCTCCAAAGCTCTCTCCACTTGAACTGACTCTATTTAGAAAAACATGTGCAGGCAATTCAAGCTGAAGTGAACTCCAAAACTTAATAAATATTTGGTATAAGCAATTAAGAGAAGACTAGTGGTCCCATGAGACTGAAAAGCTAACTGTAGATCAACTACAAGGCTTTCTGGTGCACAGGGCCTTGCTCAGTAAGTTAGATTCAGTTTAGTCACTCAGTCGTGTCCGACTCTTTGCAACCCCATGACCTGCAGCACACCAGGCCTCTCTGTCCATCACCAACTCCCGGAGTCCACCCAAACCCATGTCCATTGAGTCGGTGACACCATTCAACCATCTCATCCTCTGCCATCCCCTTCTCTTCCTGCCCTCACTCTTGCCCAAAATCAGGGTCATTTCAAATGAGTCAGCTCTTCGCATGAGGTGGCCAAAGTATTGGAGTTTCAGCTTCAACATCAGTCCTTCCAATGAACACCCAGGACTGATCTCCTTTAGGATGGACTGGTTGGATCTCCTTGCAGACCAAGAGACTCTCAAGAGTCTTCTCCAACACCACAATTAAAAAGCATCAATTCTTCGGTGCTCAGCTTTCTTTATAGTCTACCTCTCACATCCATACATGACTACTGGAAAAACCATAGCTTTGACTAGCCTGACCTTTGTTGGCAAAGTAATGTATCTGCTTTTTAATATGCTGTCTAGGTTAGACATAACTTTCCTTCCAAGGAGTAAGCATCTTTTATTTTCATAGCTGCAATCACCATCTACAGTGATTTTGGAGCCCAGAAAAATAAAGTCAGCCACTGTTTCCCCATCTACTTGTCATGAAGTGACCAGACCGGATACCATAATCTTAGATTTCTGAATATTGAGCTTTAAGCCAACATTTTCACTCTCCTCTTTCACTTTCATCAAGAGGCTCTTTAGTTATTCCCTTTCTGCCATAAAGGTGGTGTCATGTGCTTATATGAGCTTATTGAAATTTCTCCTGGCAATCTTGATTCCAGCTTGTGATTCCTCCAGCCCAGTATTTTTCATGGTGTACTCTGCATCAGTTCAGTTCAGTTCAGTTGCTCAGTCGTGTCCGACTCGTTGTGACCCAATGAACCATGGCATGCCAGTCCTCCCTGTCCATCACCAACTCCTGCAGCTCACCCAAACCCACATCCATCGAGTCAGTGATGCCATCCAGCCATCTCATCCTCTGTCGTCCCCTGCTCCACCTGCCCCCAATCCCTCCCAGCATCAGAGTCTTTTCCAATGACTCAACTCTTCACATGAGGTGGCCAAAGTACTGGAGTTTCAGCCTTAACATCATTCCTTCCAAAGAAATCCCAAGGGTGATCTCCTTCAGAATGAACTGGCTGGATCTCCTTACAGTCCAAGAGACTCTCAAGAGTCTTCTCCAACATCACAGTTCAAGTACTCTGCATATAAATAAATAAATAAATAAATAATCCAGGTTACAACATACAGCCCACACATTCTCCTTTTCCTTTTTGGAACCAGTCTGTTGTTCTATGTCCAGTTCTAACTGTTGCTTCCTGACCTGCATACAGATTTCTAAAGAGGCAGGTCAGGTGGTCTGGTATTCCCATCTCTTGAAGAATTTTCCACAGTTTATTGTGATCCCCACAGTCAAAGGCTTTGGCATAGTCAATAAAGCAGAAATAGTTGTTTTTCAGGAACTCTCTTGATTTAACTATGTGCTGATGGTTGCGCTCGCACTCCCAACCTGGTCGTTTTCTGGCCTGAGGTGATCCAACCCTCAGGTCTACAGGCTCTATGGTCAGATTAATGGCAAACTCTAAGAGGGTTTACACCAAAAGGGATCTTTCCAGACATCTGCTGCCAGTCCCGCCGTCCCTGTGGTGAGTCCCTGCTGACTCATGCCTCCTCAGGACACCCTCCAACAAAAGCAAGTAGTTCGGTCAGTTTACTGTGGAGTCACTGCTCCTTTCTTCTGAGTCTTGGTGCACAAGGTTTTGTTTGTTCCTTTAAACTGAAGTCTCTGTTTTTCCAGTCCTATGGAAGTCTTGTAATCAACTCTTGCAGGCCTTCAAGGTCAGATTCCCTGGGGATTCCTAGTCCCTTTGTCAGGTCCCCAGATTGGGAAGTCTGATGTGGGGTTCTGAACCTACACAACAGAAGCAGAACTTCTTTGGTATTATTGTTCTCCAGTTTGTGGTCACTGACCCAGTAGGTTTGGGATTTGATTTTATCATGATTGTGCCCCTCCTACTGTCTCACTGTGGCTTCTTCTTTGTCTTTGGATGTGGAGTATCTTTTTTTAGCAGGTTCTGGCATCCTCCTGGCAATGGTTGTTCAGCAACTTGTTGTGATTTTAGTGTTCTCACAGGAGGAGATGAGTGCACATCCTTCTACTCTGCCATCTTGAACTGGAAACTGCCTATATCTTTTTGAATTATTGTTTTCTGCGGGGTGACTTTGAAGTAACCTAGGTTTCAGCAAGATCAGACAGTCAGGGGCATCTGTGATTGCAAGGCATGAGAAGAGGTGGTATTAAAGTATCACAGAAGCCTGGCAATCTCTTCAAGACTGAGAACTATGGTGAGGTTTGCCCACTAAATTCTAGAACCAAAATAAGAAACAATCCAAGAAGCATACTGAAAGAGAAAGAAATACCTTCTCTTCTTACATCCTCACTTCTGCCTTTATACTGTTTAAGCAGCCATAGACAAAAGGTAAATGAATGAGGGCAAGATATGCTCTAGAGGCCAGAGTTGTATGATCACTACTGTAGAATATACAAAGATTCCACAACAAGTATGTTGGGAAATAATAAACCATTTCTTCTAGTGCAAATTTGGCATAATGCATTCTGTTAATTTCCTTTTTCTAATGAGTTTTTTTATATTGCCTTCATGTTCAGAAAAACAGAACATGTTTTTCCTAGATATAGTGTTTTCATTTGGTCTTCCATTGTCCCGTCTTTTAGCACTTTAAGGATAGTATTGTATTGTCTTCTGTTTTGAATTTTTCTAACCAAAATCTATGCTTTACTTTTTGCTTGATAATATATAATTTTTTTTCCTTCTTGTTGCTTTGACAGTATTTTTCATCCATTTCCAGAAATTTTATCCTCCTGTGCTTTCATTCCATTTCCTTTCTGTTCCTTTTAATTGAGTTTTTGTGAAGTTTCTTGTATCTGTGTGTTTAGAGTTGTTATCCACTTTCAAGAGAAAATTTGACCATTACAGTTTCTAATATTTTTCTAATCAGCTCCTTTCTAATTATATTTGCTAATTTTCTCAGTTATCACTGAATGTCTGTTAGTTTTCTTTTTTTTTCATTTTTAACTCTATGATTGTGTTTGATTTGTTTCAATTGCTTTGTATTCATGTTTAAATTTTTCTTGAATTGTTTCCTTTTTCTCAGGAATTACAGTCATTTGCTGCTTGTTGTACAGTATCTAAATATGGTTGGTTCATTTAATTTCTACAAAGTTTATATTTTGTCATGGAAGACAGATCTTATAGTAATTACTTGCTCACGAGTAGATGTGGAAGCATCTTAAGTTCTGTATTTTTTCAATGTTATCTGAATTTTATATTTGTAGTATAAGCACATATTTCAGTGAGAATGTATTCTTCTTTGTATATTGAAGTGCATTAGTTGTTAATATTGTGGTTATATCTTTTGAAGCTAAATTATTGATGGGGCTTCTGGCAAAGATGACAGAGTAGGAAGACCTTGAGCTTAACTCCTCCCACAGACACACCAAAATTGTAACCACTTACAAAGCAGCTATCTATATAAATATCCTAAGGACTGTCAGAAAAATTTTTCACATCTAAAGACATGAATCAGGAACAACAGTGAGGTGGCTAGGAGAGGCAGAGACACATTATAGTCAGGACTGACACCTCTGGGTTAGCAACCCACAAATGGAAGGAGTATCATATGTAGACATCCTTGCCAATGAACACACAGCTGTTCAACGTCCCCACATTAGGCTTCTGAGTCCAGGAGGGCTTGCACAGGGAAGACAAGCCCTCAGAAAATCTAGCTTCGACAGCATGCAAGCTTTCTATTCGGAAAAGCTGGAAGGCTGTCGGAAACAGAAACTTCACCCTTTAACTGTGCATACAAAATGTCACACACTCTAAGTCCCAGTACACAAGCACTAATTTGAAAGAAGCTTAGGTCAGACCCACCTGCGGATCTTGGAGAGCCTCCTGGATAGGCTGAAGGCAACTGAGACTCCCCCTTGGAAAGGGAACACTGGAAATAGCCATGTGGAAGTAGCCATTTTGAGGAGCTCTTTCTACTGTGATGACATCAGCCTACCAAGTGTCATTTTGGAAACTTAAACCTATCAGTACTGGAGGACATACCCACCCATGCTCAGTTGCAGCAGGTCAGTTTCAGCCCAAACTCCATTGAGCTGTGTAAATGGAGCAAATCAGGGACCCATCACCACCCCCAGGAGGCCAACACCAGCCTGACTATCCCTTGGCTAAGCAGACAGCTGCATGAGGACCTGGCCCTACTCTCCAGTGGGCCAGTAGCAGCACTACCCACCACCCCTGGCTACTCAACCAATCATGAGGATGAGATCCCTTACCCTCCAGTGGGTTCAAAGCAAATGTACAAGGCATAGCCACATAGCCAACTCAGCTGGGGTCCAACCCCACCTGCCAGCATGCCTAATATACTAACTCCTACCATTACAGAAGGGTACATGCATCCCATATAGGGGCAGCACTGGGGCCTATACCTCTGATGACCAAATGAGAGAATGCTTCTGGACCTCATTGGATGTTTCCTACACAAAGTCACTTCTCCAAGATTGAAAACTATAACTGATGTACATAGGAAAATACATAGAGAACTGGGCAAAATAAGGAGACAGAGAAATATATTCCAGATGATGAAATAAGACAAAACCTCAGAAAAAGAACTAAACGGAGAGGAGATAATCAATCTACTCAATAGAGAGTTGAAGTTAATGATCTAAAAGTACTCATGGAACACAGAAAGAGAATGAATGAACACAAAAAGGATTTCAGCAAAGTTAGAAACTATAAGTAAAAATCAAACAGAACTGAAGAATACAATAGCTGAAATAAAATCCACACCAGAGGAATTATCAGTAGATTAGATCAGAGGAATTGATCAGTGCTCTGAAAGACAGGTCATTGGTAATTACATATGATGACCATAAAAAAGAGGAAAAAAATTTTTTTTAATTAAAGTAATCTGAGACTTTTGGGATGACATCAAGTATGCCAACATTCACGCTATAGAAATAGCAGAAGGAAAGAGAGAAATGAACAGAAAACTTATATGAAGAAATAATGGCTGAAAACGTCCCTATCTCAGGAAGGAAACAGACCCCTAGGGCCAGGAAGTATAGCAATTCAAGTTAGATTAACTCATAGATCCACATCAAGACACATTATCATTAAATTATCAACTATTAAAGATAATGGGAGAATCTTAAAAGCAGCAAGACAACAACAAATAGTTACATTCAAAGAAACTTGCAGAAGACTATCAGATGACTTTTTAGTAGAAAATATGCAGGCCAGAAATGAGTAGCATGGGCATGATGCATTCAAAGTGTTGAAAGGAAAAACCTGCAACTAAGAATACTCTACCCAGCAATGTAATTATTCAGATTTGGAGAGGAGATAAAGATTTTTCCAGACAAATAAAAGCTAAAATGGTTAAGAATCATTATATTGGCTTTATAAGCAATGGTAAAGGAACTTTAAGCAGAGGAAAAAAAAAAAGGACCACAACAAAAATGGGAAAATTAAGAATGAGAAATATCATTGGTAAAAAAAAAAGAAAAAGAAAAGAAAAACATATAAAGTAGTGGATCAACCATTTATAAAGTTATAAGAAGGTTAAAAGACAAAAGTAGTAAAAATATTTGATACTCACAATATGTGATAAGGATAACCAAAGCAAAAAGATATAAAATATGGTGTCAAAACCATTAAAGATAGGACATGGATTTAAAATGTAAGGCTACTAGAATGCATAAGAATCCACCTGCCGATACAGAACATACTGGAGATATGGGTTCAATCCCTGAGCTGGGAAGATCCCCTGGAGTGGGAAAAAGCAACATACTCCAGATTCTTCTCTGGAAAATTCCATGGACAGAGGAACTTTGTGAGCTACAGCCCTTGGGTGGCAAAGAGTTGAACACAACTGAGCGCTGAGCACACATACATGCACATTCAAACTTAAGAGATCATCCACTTAAACATATGTATAGAAAGAAAGAATGATAGATAGATAGATAGATAATGCTCAGTTGCTAAATTTTGTCTAACTATTTGTAACCCCATGGACTGTAGCCTACCAGGCTCCACTGTCCATGGGATTTTCTAGGCAGGAATACTGGAGTGAGTTGCCGTTTCCTCCTCCAAGGGATATTCCTGGCTCTTCCTGGACTAGATTGAACCCATGTCCCCTGTGTCTGCTGCATTGGCAGGCAGATTCTTTATCTGGAGCCATCTGGGAAGTCAGAAAGATAGATGTTGATATATATATATATATATATATATATATATATATATATATATATCAGATCAGTCACTCAGCCCTGTCCGACTCTTTGGGACCCCATGAATCGCAGCATGCCAGGCCTCCCTGTCCATCACCAACTCCTGGAGTTCACTCAAACTCACGTTCATCGAGTCAGTTATGCCATCCAGCCATCTCATCCTCTGTCATCCCCTTCTCCTCCTGCCCCCAATCCCTCCCAGCATCAGAGTCTTTTCCAATGAGTCAACTCTTCGCATGAGGTGGACAAAGTACTGGAGTTTCAGCTTTCTCATCATTCCTTCCAAAGAAATCCCAGGGCTGATCCCCTTCAGAATGAACTGGTTGGATCTCCTTGCAGTCCAAGGGACTCTCAAGAGTCTTCTCCAACACCACAGTTCAAAAGCATCAATTCTTCGGCACTCAGCCTTCTTCACAGTTCAACTCTCACATCCATACATGACCACAGGAAAAACCATAGCCTTGACTAGATGGACCTTTGTTGGCAAAGTAATGTCTCTGCTTTTGAATATGCTATCTAGGTTGGTCATAACTTTCCTTCCAAGGAGTAAGCATCTTTTAATTTCATGGCTGCAGTCACCATCTGCAGTGATTTTGGAGCCCAGAAAAATAAAGTTTGACACTGTTTCCACTGTTTCCCCATCTATTTCCCATGAAGTGGTGGGACAGGATGCCATGATCTTTGTTTTTTGAATGTTGAACTTTAAGCCAACTTTTTCTCTCTCCACTCTCACTTTCATCAAGAGGCTTTTTAGTTCCTCTTCACTTTCTGCCATAAGGGTGGTGTCATCTGCATATCTAAGGTTGTTGATATTTCTCCCGGCAATCTTGATTCCAGCTTCTGTTTCTTTCAGTCCAGCGTTTCTCATGATGTACTCTGCATAGAAGTTAAATAAACAGGGTGACAATATACAGCCTTGACAAACTCCTTTTCCTATTTGGAATCAGTCTGTTGTTCCATGTCCAATTCTAACTGTTGCTTCCTGACCTGCATACAAATTTCTCAAGAGGCAGATCAGGTGGTCTGGTATTCCCATCCCTTGAAGAATTTTCCACAGTTTATTGTGATCCACACAGTCAAAGGCTTTGCCATAGTCAATAAAGCAGAAATAGATGCCTTTTTGGAACTCTCTTGCTTTTTCCATGATCCAGCGGATGTTGGCAATTTGATCTCTGGTTCCTCTGCCTTTTCTAAGATCAGCTTGTACATCAGGAAGTTCACAGTTCACATATTGCTGAAGACTGGTTTGGAGAATTTTGAGCATTACTTTACTAGGGTGAGATGAGTGCAATTGTGCGGTAGTTTGAGCATTTTTTGGCATTGCCTTTCTTTGGGATTGTAATGAAAACTGACCTTTTCCAGTTGTGTGGCCACTGCTGAGATTTCCAAATTTGCTGGCATATTGAGTGCAGCACTTTCACAGCATCATCTTTCAGGATTTGGAATAGCTCAACTGGAATTCCATCACCTCCACTAGCTTTGTTCGTAGTGATGCTTTCTAAGGCCCACTTGACTACTTGACTTCACATTCCAGGATGTCTGGCTCTAGGTGAGTGATCACACTATCGTGATTATCTGGGTCATGAAGATCTTTTTTGTACAGTCTTCTGTGTATTCTTGCCATCTCTTCTTAATATCTTCTGCTTTTGTTAGGTCCATACCATTTCTGTCCTTTATCGAGCTCATCTTTGCATGAAATGTTCCTTGGTATCTCTGATTTTCTTGAAGAGATCCCTAGTCTTTCCCATTCTGTTGTTTTCCTCTATTTCTTTGCATTGATCGCTGAAGAAGGCTTTCTTATCTCTTCTTGCTATTCTTTGGAACTCTGCATTCAGATGTTTATATCTTTCCTTTTCTCCTTTGCTTTTCGCTTCTCTTCTTTTCACAGCTATTTGTAAGGCCTCCCCAGACAGCCATTTTGCTTTTTTGCATTTCTTTTCTATGGGAATGGTCTTGATCCCTGTCTCCTGTACAATGTCACGAACCTCATTCCATAGTTCATCAGGCACTCCGTCTATCAGATCTAGGCCCTTAAATCTATTTCTCACTTCCACTGTATAATCATAAGGGATTTGATTTAGGTCATACCTGAATGGTCTAGTGGTTTTCCCTACTTTCTTCAATTTAAGTCTGAATTTGGCAATAAGGAGTTCATGGTCTGAGCCACAGTCAGCTCCTGATCTTGTTTTTGCTGACAGTATAGAGCTTCTGCATCTTTGGCTGCAAAGAATGTAATCCATCTGATTTCAGTGTTGACCCTCTGGTGATGTCCATGTATAGAGTCTTCTGTTGTGTTGTTGGATATATGTCATCTTCCTTTATATGTTAACCTATATATGCCATGTTCAAGTAGTCTTTATCCCCAGCATACAAGGACATATAAATATCAACAATTCAGTCAATGTGGTCATCTCTTAACTAAGTGAAAATAAACGTTATCTGATCATCTCAATAGATGCACAAAAACTTTTGCAAGATTAAACACCTATTAACAATAAAAATGCTGAACAATGAGAGTCTAGATGGACTATATCTCAACATATTAAATATAACATATGCAGAAATTTCATCCAAAAACTGCAGAATATACACTCTTTTCAAGTGGACACAGAAAACTCTTCAGGATAAATCACATGCTAGGCCACAAAGCAAGTCTCAGTACATTTAGGAAGACTAAAATCATAATAAACATCTTTTTTGACCACAGAGATGAGAGACTAGAAATCAAGTATAATAAAATAGCTGCAGAAAAGCTTCAGAGACAAAATCATGTGGAGATGAAATAATTTGCTATAAAATAAATAGTAGGTCATTGCAGAAATCAATAAAAAAAAATCAAAATAACTGGAGACAATTGGAAAATGAAAAACAATGATCCAAATTGTGGGAAGCAGCAAAAGTTCTAAGAGAGAAGATTATACAGGTATAATTCTACCTCTAGAAAGAAGAAAAATATCACATAAGCAAACTTATACATAAAAGAACTTGAAAAAAGAAGAAATTAAAAAACAATCAGACTACAAACTGGGTAGTAAGAAAGAAAAATGATCATAGAAGAAATAAATAAAATAGACTAAAAAAATGGAAAAGACTGATGAAGCAAATATCTGATATTTAAAAAGATAACAAATTCATAAGCTTTTAGCTAGACTCATCAGAAAAAAGAGAGAGAACCCAAATCTATAAAATCATAAATAAAAGTGAAGTTACAACCAACACCACAGAAACACAGATTATAAAATATTACTGAGAAAAATTGTATGCCAATAAAATGGACAATTTAAAAGAAAAGGACA
The DNA here is from genome assembly GCF_029407905.1 of Bubalus kerabau. Lineage (NCBI taxonomy): Eukaryota > Metazoa > Chordata > Mammalia > Artiodactyla > Bovidae > Bubalus > Bubalus kerabau. The sequence continues at coordinate 62,567,026 of NC_073624.1, read as the reverse complement.
GATTCCTAGAAATGCATAATCTCCTAAGACTGAATAAAGAAGAAATAGAAAATGTGAACAGACTGATTGCCAGTAAGTAAATTTAATCAGTAATAGTAGCCTCCCAACAAGCAGAATTCCAACAAACAAACAGCTTCACAGGTGAATACTACCAAACATTTCAAGGAGAGTTAACACCTATCCTTCTCAAACTATTCCAAAAATTAACAGTGTGGAGATTCCTTTAAAAACTGGAAAATAGAACTGTCATATGACAGAGAAATCCCACTGCTGGGCATAGACACCAAGGTAACCAGAATTGAAAGAGACATGTACCCCAATGTTCATCACAGTACTATTTATAATAGCCAGGACATGGAAGCAACCTAGATGTCCATCAGCAGATGAATGGATAAGAAAGCTGTGGTACACAAATGGAGTATCACTCAGCCATTAAAAAGAATACATTTGAATCAGTTCTAACGAGGTGGGTGAAACTGGAGCCTATTATACAGAGTGAAGTAAGCCAGAAAGGAAAACACCAATACAGTATATATGGAATATATATGCATATATATGGAATTTAGAAAGATGGTAATGATAACCCTGTATGTGAGACAGCAAAAGAGACACAGATGTATAGAACAGTTTTTTGGACTTTGTGGGAGAGGGCGAGGGTGGGATGATTTGGGAGAATGGCATTGAAACATGTATATTTATCATATATGAAATGAATCGCCAGTCCAGGTTCAATGCATGATACAGGGTGCTCGGGGCTGGTGCACTGGGATGACCCAGAGGGATGGGATGGGGAGGAAGGTGGGAGGGGAGTTCAGGATGGGGAACACATGTACACCCATGGTGGATTCATGTCAATGTATGGCAAAAACCACTACAATATTGTAAAGTAATTAGCCTCCAATTAAAATAAATAAATTTATATAGAAAAACAAAAACTGAAGAGGAAGGAACAGCTTTCAAGCTCATTCCATGAGGCCAACATCACCCTGATGACAAAACCAAACATGACACCACAACCAAACAAAAGGCCAGCATCATGTTTAACATAAATGCAAAGTCCTCAACAAGATATTAACAAAAATTTTTTGAATAATATATTAAAAGTATCATACACCATTGTCAAGTGGAATATATCCCCAGCCTGTAAGTATGTGTCAGTACCAACAATTCAGTCAATATCATCACCTCCTAGCTAATTCAAAATAAAAGCTATATGATCATCTCAGTAGATGCACAAAAGCTTTTAACAAGATTTAACATCCATTATGACTAAAATGATCAACAATGATGTCTAGAAGGACTATATCTCAACATAATAAAGGTCATGTATTACAAGCCCCCAGCCAACCTCATACCTAACATTGAAAAACTGAAAATGCTTCCCCTAAAATTAGAAATTAGACAAGGATGATAAAACAAAAGAAAAGAAAAAGAATCTGAATTGGAAAGAAAGAAAGAAAACTGTCAATGTTTACAAAAAATATACTATATAGAGAAACTCATAAAGATGCCATCAAAAATCTATTAGAAATAATATATGAATCAATAAAGTTACAGGATATAAAAACTTATATGCATAAATCTGTGTAGCATAGTGTTTCTATATCCTAGCAGTGAACTACCAGAAAGAGAAAGTAATAAAAATTCAATTTACAATTTCATCAGAAAATAAAGTACCTACATTTAAAACTCATTAAAGAGGTAAAAGATCTGAACTTGGAAAACTGGAAGATGCTGATCAAAGAAATTGAAGACATCACAAACAAATTGAAAGATATACCATGCTCATGGATTGGAAGAATTAATATTATTAAAATGACAATACTATGCAAGGCAATCTACAGATTCAATCCAATCTCTATTAAAATACCAATGGCATATTTGGACAGAACTGCAACAAGTAATTCTATAATTTGTATGGAAACATAAAGATCCCAAATAGCTGAAACATTCTTGTGAAAGGTGGGCAAAACTGAAATTATTGTGATCCTTTATTTCAAATTACACTACAATGCTAAGTAATCAAAAGAGTATGGTACTGGCACAAAGATCTATACACATAGATCAGTGGAACAGAATAGAGAGTCCAGAAGTAAGTCCAGGTTCATACATCAATTAATCTACAATAAAGGAGGAAGAATACACAATGGGGAAAGACAGGCTCTTCAATATATGGTGCTGAGAAACCTAGATAGATACATGCAAAAGAATCAAACTGGTGTACTTTCTCATACCCTGTACAAAAGTAAACTCAAAATGGATAAAAACATAAATGTAAGCTCTGAAACCACAAAACTCTTAGAGGAAAACACAGGCAGTAAACTCTTTGACATCAGTCTCAGCAATGTATATATTTTGAGGAGGAAGGATCTGTCTCTTCTGTCAAGGGAAATAGAAGCAAAAATAAACAAATGGGACTACATCAACCGAAAACCTTTGCAGATGAAGGACTCTGAACAAAATGAAATGGCAGCCAACTGCATAGGAGAAAATATTTGCAAACAATGTATCTTGTAAGAGGTTAATATTCAAAATATGCCAAAAAATACCACATACAACTCAACTTCAAAAACAAAAGTAAACAAACAAACAAAAAAGAAGCAAAAAGCAATCTGATTAAAAGCAAGCAGAGGATCTGAATATCCATTTTTCATAAAGACATATGATTGTCAACAGGCCTTAACTAACCTTAATTAGTATTCTCCTTTTTAAAATATCTAAACTGCTTTCTCTTCCTCTACTGGTTAAACTTTTACTAATACTGTATTATAATAAAAAGAAGACCTGGTCCCACATCATTTTGCTGTCTATACACTTATAAAACCCAGATTAAATCTAAAAATGATTTTTTTTTACTTTGGACAGTTATTTTCTAAGAATAAAACTAAATTATAAACATATTTAGGAAAAATGGCATTCTTAGAAAATTAGGCTTGTGAAGTAGCATACTATGACTGTGACTTTAATGTAGTTTTTCAGTCACTGTGTAGTTTTGAAAGAATTTTCAAATATAGATCCTGATCTTAAACTATTTTTACAAAGGATTTTTTTAAATGTATTGAATACTATCGTATCTTCCAATATATTCTCTAACTGTTTTGTATTTAAATATAGGAATACAAAGAATTATCAACCATTATCTCACTTTTGTGATTTAGTGGGCATTTGTCATATCATGAAATATACCTACATTAAGAAGCATAGATAATTACAAATTGAAGTGGGATTTTTTCTTTTTAAAATCATAACTATAATTTACTACATAACTTAAAATATTTACTTATCTAAAACTTTCCTCATATGGAAACTTTTAAATCTCTTTTCTATGCTTACCAATATGTATGTTGAGATAATACCATTAAGTTTTTCTTTGTCAGTAAAGAAAATAAAGTCCAGAAATATTTCCCAAAGGATATACACAACTATAGAAGGAAAAGTTCCTTGTATTTGAACTATACTACAATGTACCTGAGGTTATTTCAGTCCTTATGGACAACAGCCCTGGAGTCTACACTTATGTCTCCATAATTGACTTCACAATTACTCCTCTCCCAGTGGAATCCATCATAGAGGATGAGTAAAAGCTCAGTGCTAAAATACTCTTGAAAAAGGTATCAGAGATTTAAAAATAATTGAGGCCACTAAAAACACAACTTTTGATTCACTAGCTCATGATCATAGACTCTGGGTGACACAAGGTTGCTATGATCTTTAAATATCCATAGTTACCCAGTTATCCTTACTTTAAGACATATCAGGTATACTAGAATTCAGGAAAGGGATTTTCTTTATGTATATCACTGAAGTTTCCTTTCTCTGTCTAAAGGGTGAGATCTCTTGGATTGATGCAGCCTTGGTAGAAAGTTGTTCATTGCGGTATAAGGACTGGAATATTCACCAGCTTCTCTCTTTGCTTTTAAAGAGAGGGCCAACTAATTACTACATTTTTTAAAATTAAATGACTATTAATGCAAGTCCAACATTTGTAATGAAGCAATTAAAATTCATGTATTTGGGAGAATGACTTTGATATGAGAAAAGGAACGTATGTTTAGAAATAGAGTTAGAGAACTTTATCTACTCTTAGTGATTTTTGATTTTACTTAACATACCAATATTGTCTAATCACATTGTTTTCAAAGATGGCTCCAATAGCAATGGAAACTAAATATATTGAGGCAAAATAAAATAAAAATATTTCAAATATTTTTAATACTGTCATGTAATGACACAAATACTGATGTTGCTATCATAATGGCTATAAACACTACCATAGAGATTCCATGCAATATGCTTATTTTAGATAAGATGTAATACTCCTAATTTGGATAAGATAATTTTTAACAATAAATATAGCAAGAATAGAAATTCAGAAAGTGAGTAATCTTAGACAATAAAATACACTAATTTGCAGAAATCCTTGCCAATGTATGATTTAAATAAAATAACCAAATAACTTCTTTCATTGTTTAATAGAATAACAATTCCTGAAGTTTAGTAATATCTAAATCCAAATTCATGCATCCTATTGACATTAAAATTGTTTTGTATACCTTTTCTCATTAAGAAGTAAATAATGTATAGCTATATTTAAGAGTGTATTGATGAATTGATGACTCAAAGTCGCAATTTCATTTCTTTTGCATTCTGCCTCTCAGCAGTTGTTTGCCATGGGTGACAGGGGAACAAGCAACTACTCAGAAGTGACTGACTTCATTCTTGTCAGCTTCAGGGTCCACCCAGAACTTCACATTCTCCTCTTCCTGCTATTTCTGCTTATCTACACCATGATCTTTCTAGGAAATATTGGCATGATGGTCATTAATATGACTAACCCCCGGCTGAACACACCAATGTATTTTTTCCTAGGCAACCTCTCCTTCATTGATCTCTTCTATTCTTCTGTTATTGCACCCAAGGCTATGAGCAACTCCTGGTCTGAGAGCAAGTCCATCTCATTTGCAGGCTGTATTAGCCAGTTCTTTCTCTTTGCTCTCTTCAGTGTGACTGAAGGATTTATCCTGGCAATCATGGCTTATTACCGCTTCATTGTCATACGCAACCCATTCCTCTACACTGTCCAGATGTCAACACATCTCTGTGTTCAGTTGGTGGCTGGTTCCTATTTTTTTGGCTGCATCAGCTCAGTTCTTCAAACTAGCATAACATTTACTTTATCCTTTTGTGCATCTCGAACCATTGACCATTTTGTGATGACCGTCCACTTCAGAAGATTTCTTGTTCTGATCTCTATATTTATAAGTTGGTTTCTTTTTTCTTATGCAGCATTATCATTAGTTGTCATTATTGTGTCATATATATATATATTGTATCCACAGTTCTAAAAATACGCTCCACTGAGGGGTGAAAGAAAGCCTTCTCCACTTGCAGCTCCCACCTAGGAATCGTGAGTGTACTGTATGGTACTGTATTTTTTATGTATCTCACTCCTGATACATTTCCTGAGCTCAGTAAAGTGGCTTATGTTACTCCCTAGTCACTCCTGTGTTGAACCCTTTGATTTAAACTCTGAGGAACAAAGATGTCAAAGAAGCTCTGAGAAAGAGCCTAGAGAAAAGATACTTTAATCCTATTTTTACAGTGATGTAAATGAAAGTCCTGGGAATTATAACAACTTGGGGAAGCAACTGACTAAAAAGTTGTATCCATTGATCTTAGAAATATTTAATCATAAAGTTTTCATATATTAGAATTCCATGTACTTACAGCTGAAAAGTACATTTGGACTATGGTTTGCCTGTTTTGATTCAAGACTGGAATGACTTTCTCTGTGCTTCATCTTCAATTTTCTTGCATTAGTAACATGTGTTATGTGGATATAAATGTACTTGGTAGAGGTAACACAAGCTAATGTAATAAGCAAATGAAATATCATATTTACTGAAGAAATCTTTGTGAACTATTTGTAAGAGAATCACTCTGCAGTGCGCAATCTGAAGGGTGACATGTAAGTAACTCTTAATTGCCCAGAGGCTAAATGAATTTATTTCATGATTTCTCTGACATGAATAATTATATCTGCCCATCATTTGAATATTGATTAACCTGATAAATTATTGTTGGATGTCCCTCCTTTTTACAAGAAAATTGTAATAAAATAAATGAGTAAATTTAATATTTTGTTATATGTGCCTTAGTGAGAATTATTTTATCAATTCAATATATATTGAATTTTGATGTACTCTTCGCCCTATAAAAATTCCTAGGCATAAGTAATTTCTCTACTTGAGGTCACAGTATTTGAGGGGAAAATATCTGACTAGAGAGCTAACATGCCATATGTTAAATCCAGTGCATAAAAGCAAATATAGAAATACGTATAGAGTGCAGTCTTTAAAGATGAGTGATCTAAATGATCAAGGAAAACTTAAAAACTTCCTGAAATTTAGTTCTTGATTTTAATGCACAAGAGAGGGAGTAAGAGAAACTTAGAAGGAAATTCATGGAACTCATACAGACCTATATAACAAGACAAGGAAGATTTCTTTTATTCTGCAGGCAGCAGGGAAGCACTGTGGATTGTTTAAAGGATATACTGTGTTCAAATTTGTATTTTAGAAAAATTGCATTTTAACTTTGGGTAGCTAAATATTCGTGGAAGAAGAGAATCACAGAAAGCCTCTGATTATCCCAATGAGAGGTTATCATTGTTTTAATGACAGCAGTCTTACATGAGACAGTGAAGCGTGGGAATATCTTTAAAACCATGGATAAACTAAGCTGAATATTGGGATGGTTAATAAAATGAGGCCTGGTGGAAGTGAATAAATATTTCAGTGTTTAAGAATCTCTCACTGGGAAAATGCTGCCTCATAAAATAAGGAAGAAAATATGATTAATAATATTTAATCATTAAGAGTTAAGAAAATATTCTCAGAACTCAGACTGAGCTTTCAACTTCTGCTTTTGCCTATGTGTTCCAAGGTCAACTGTCTTGACTTTGCAGAAACTCTTGTTTCTCAGTTTAATATAAAATTACTAATGTCTAATGGGCAAAGACCCTGTGCCTGGGATTTAGATGAGAAGAAACTGAAAATAATTAGGAATTTCCTACATTGAAGTTTTGTTCCATCATAGGACTCAAAGTGTTTCATGAAAGATTTTTCATTTTACACATGAAAGAATGCTGTTTAATATATGCCTAAGATTCAGAAAACTACGATCATGGCATCTGGTCCCATCACTTCATGGCAAATAGATGGGGAAACAGTGGAAACATTTTCAGACTTTATTCTGGGGGGCTCCAAAATCACTGCAGATGGTGATTGCAGCCATGAAATTAAAAGATGCTTACTCCTTGGAAGGAAAGTTATGACCAACCTAGACAGCATATTAAAAAGCAGAGACATTACTTTGCCAACAAAGATCTGTCTAGTTAAGGCTACAGTTTTTCCAGTAGTCTTGTATGGATGTGAGAGTTGGACTATAAACAAAGCAGAACGCCAAAGAATTGATGCTTTTGAACAGTGGTGTTGGAGAAGACTCTTGAGAGTCCCTTGGACTGCAAGGAGATCCAATCAGTCCATACTAAAGTAGATCAGTCCTGGGTGTTCATTGAAGGACTGATGTTGAAGCTGAAACTCCAATACTTTGGCCACCTGATGAGAAGAGCTGACTTATTTGAGAAGACCCTGATGCTGGGAAAGAGTGAGGGCAGGAGGAGAAGGGGATGACAGAAGATGAGATTGTTGGATGGCATCACCGACTCGATGGACATGAGTTTGGGAAGGCTCCAGGAGTTGGTGATGGACAGGGAGGCCTGGCGTGCTGTGGTTCATGGGGTCGCAAAGAGTCAGACACAACTGAGTGACTGAATTGAACTGAACTAAGTAACATAAAGGCTACACTTGTCTAAACATTCTTACTTCTTTAAAATCATCTTGTGATGTCCCATTACATTTATAATTATAGCTGACTGCAGTGTGGTAACGAGTAAGATTTTCTTAATTTAAACAATAATGCTGATAGTATTGAATCTTCATTCATCTGCTGCTATACTAACAGCAATTATATTCAAAAGCTTCAGCCTACTTTTATTTTTAATATAAATGTATTTATTTTAATTGGAGGCTAATTACTTTACAATATTGTATTGGTTTTGCCATACATCAACATGAATCCACCACGGGTGTATATGTGTTCCCCATCCTGAATCCCCCTCCCATTTCCCTCCCCGTCCCATCCCTCTGGGTCATCACAGTGCACCAGCCCTGAGCATCCTATATCATGCATCAAATCTGGACTGTTGTTTCATTTCACATGATATTATACAGGTTTCAATGCCATTCTCCCAAATCATCCCACACTCGCCCTCTCCCATAGAGTCCAAAAGACTGTTCTATACATCTGTATCTCTTTTGCTGTCTCGCATACAGGGTTATCATTACCATCTTTCTACATTCCATATATATGTGTTAGTATACTGTACTGGTATTTTTCTTTCTGGCTTACTTCACTCTGTATAATAGGCTCCAGTTTCATCCACCTCATTAGAACGGATTCAAATGTATTCTTTTTAATGGCTGAGTAATACTCCATTGTGTATATGTACCACAGCTTTCTTATCCATTCATCTGCTGGTGGACATCTAGGTTGCTTCCATGTCCTGGCTATTATAAACAGTGCTGTGATGAATATTGGGGTACATGTGTCTCTTCCGATTCTGGTTTCCTCAGGTTGTATGCCCAGCAGGAGGATTGCTGGGTCGTATGGAAGTTCTTTCTTTGGGATTGGAATGAAAACTGACCTTTTCCAGTCCTGTGGCCACTGCTGAGTTTTCCAAATTTGCTGGCATATTGAGTGCAGCACTTTCACAGCATCATCTTTCAGGATTTGGAATAGCTCAACTGGAATTCCATCACCTTCGCTAGCCTTGTTTGTAGTGATGCTTTCTAAGGCCCACTTGACTTCACATTCCAGGATGTCTGGCTCTAGGTCAGTGATCACACCATCGTGATTATCTGGGTCGTGAAGGTCGCCACCTCATGCGAAGAGTTGACTCATTGGAAAAGACTCTGATGCTGGGAGGGATTGGGGACAGGAGGAGAAGGGGACGACTGAGGATGAGATGGCTGGATGGCATCACTGACTCGATGGACGTGAGTCTGAGTGAACTCCGGGAGCTGGTGATGGACAGGGAGGCCTGGCGTGCTGCAATTCATGGAGTCACAAAGAGTCGGACACGACTGAGTGACTGATCTAATATGATCTGATGGAAGTTCTATTTCCAGTTTTTAAGGAATCTCCACACTGTTCTCCATAGTGGCTATACTAGTTTGCATTCCCACCAACAGTGTAAGAGGGTTCCGTTTTCTCCATACCCTCTCCAGCATTTATTGCTGGTAGACTTTTGGATAGCAGCCATTCTGACTGGCGTGAAATGATACTTATTGTGGTTTTGATTTGCATTTCTCTGATAATCAGTGATGTTGAGCATCTTTTCATGTGTTTGTTAGCCATCTGTATGTCTTCTTTGGAGAAATGTCTGTTGAGTTCTTTGGCCCATTTTTTGATTGGGTCGTTTATTTTTCTGGAATTGAGCTGCTGGAGTTGCTTGTATATTTTTGAGATTAATTCTTTGTCAGTTACTTCATCTGCTATTATTTTTTTCCCATTCTGAAGGCTGTCTTTTCACCTTGCTTATAGTTTACTTTGATGTGCAGAAGCTTTTGATTTTAATTAGGTCCCATTTGTTTATTTTTGTTTTTATTTCCAATGTTCTGGGAGGTGGGTCATAGAGGATCCTGCTGTGATTTATGTCGGAGAGTGTTTTGCCTATGCTCTCCTCTAGGAGTTTTATAGTTTCTGGTCTTACATTTAGATCTTTAATCCATTTTGAGTTTATTTTTGTGTATGGTGTTAGAAAGTGTTCTACTTTCATTCTTTTACAAATGGTTGACCAGATTTCCCAGCACAACTTGTTAAAGAGATTGTCTTTTCTCCATTGTATATTTTTGGGCTTTCTATTGATCTATATTTCTGTCTTTGTGCCAGCACCATACTGTCTTGATGACTGTGGCTTTGTAGTAGAGCCTGAAGTCAGGCAGATTGATTCCTCCATTTCCATTCTTCTTTCTCAAGATTGCTTTGTCTATTCATGGTTTTTTTGTATTTCCATACAAATTGTGAAATTATTTTTTCTAGCTCTGTGAAAAATACCCTTGGTAGCTTGATAGGGATTGCATTGAATCTATAGATTGCTTTGGGTTGTATACTCATTTTCACTATATTGATTCTTCCAATCCATGAACATGGTATATTTCTCCATCTATTAGTGTCCTCTTTGATTTCTTTCACCAGTGTTTTATAGTTTTCTATATATAGGTCTTTAGTTTCTTTAGGTAGATATATTCCTAAGTATTTTATTATTTTCGTTGCAATGGTGAATGGAATTGTTTCCTTAATTTCTCTATTTTCTCACTATTAGTGTATAGGAATGCAAGGGATTTCTGGGTGTTGGTTTTATATCCTGCAACTTTACTATAATCATTGATTAGTTCTAGTCATTTTCTGGTGGAGTCTTTAGGGTTTCCTATGTAGAGGATCATGTCATCTGCAAATAGTGAGAGTTTTACTTCTTCTTTTCCAATTTGGATTCCTTTTATTTCTTTTTCTGCTCTGATTGCTGTGGCCAAAACTTTCAAAACTATGTTGAATAGTAGTAGTGAGAGTGGGCACCCTTGTCTTGTTCCTGACTTTAGAGGAAATGCTTTCAATTTTTCACCATTGAGGATAATGTTTGCTGTGTGTTTGTCATATATAGCTTTTATTATGTTGAGGTATGTTCCTTCTATTCCTGATTTCTGGAGGATTTTTATCACAAATGGATGTTGAATTTTGTCAAAGGCTTTCTCCGCATCTATTGAGATAATCATGTGGCTTTTATTTTTCAATTTATTAATGTGGTGTATTACTTTGATTGATTTGAGGATATTGAAGAATCCTTGCATCCCTGGGATAAAGCCACTTGGTCATGATGTATTATCTTTTCAATGTGTTGTTGGATTCTGATTCCTAGAATTTTATTAAGGATTTTTGCATCTATGTTCATCAGTGATATTGGCCTGTAGTTTTCTTTTTTTGTGGGATCTTTGTCAGGTTTTGGTATTAGGGTGATGGTGGCCTCATAGAATGAGTTTGGAAGTTTACCTTCCTCTGCAATTTTCTGGAAGGTTTTGAGTAGGATAGGTGTTAGCTCTTCTCTAAATTTTTTATAGAATTCAGCTGTGAAGCCCGTCTGGACCTGGGCTTTTGTTTGCTGGAAGATTTCTGATTACAGTTTCATTTCCATGCTCATGATGGGTCTGTTAAGATTTTCTATTTCTTCCTGGTTCAGTTTTGAAAAGTTGTGCTTTTCTAAGAATATGTCCATTTCTTGATTCTACAATCAAGCTGCAAACGTCCCCTCCAGCTCCACATTGAAGAATATCTATTTAAAGCAAGAGTAGTTAAAATGTCTGGTTATATCTACCCAGCCCCCATTCATAGGGCAAAAGCTCTACCCAGGCCAGGAGTACGAGGCTCCAATTGTAGCATCTCCAGTTCTCTCAAAGGATAGAATTCTATGCTCAGAATACTATAGGCTACTGAGCTCTCAGAAACCTGCTCCTCAAGCAAGAATATAATTCCGAGCAAACTGGGCTACTGTTCCTGCTCCTGTTCCAGAACAGATGAACACAGGTTTAACCTAGAATGAAAGGTGTACCATCATAACAGAGGGCTCCACAGCTCTCTTCAAGTGAACTGACTCTATGTGGGAAAAAAAATGTGCGGGAAATTTCAATTGAAGTAAACTCCAAAGCTTAATGAATACATGATGATAAGCAATTAAGAGGAGACTGATGGTTCCATGAGAGCAAAATCTATCTGTAGACCAACTAGAAGGTTATTAAAAATAACCAAGGAAGGAAACAGTAAGAAACACACTTCAGAGGTTGGAACAAACCTCAAACACTGTCCTTTGCAGTCATGGTGCTGCCACAGCCAGTCAGGCAAGCTCCCTGCACCCCCCCCCCCCAACTCCTACACTATAGTTTCAGAGACCCACCGCAGATGGTTATGACACACAGTCCATGCAAGTGACACCCCTTGTCTCTTTTGGCCTGGGGGGATGGCACTTCTAGACCCCACACGTCATCTCCTACACAAGGCATTGCTGTTAAGACTAGAGGAGGTAGATGCTTCACTGATACATAGAAACAAACACAAAGAGTCAATCAAAACAAGGAAACAGAAGAATATGTTCCAAATTAAAGAACAAGATAAAACCTCAGAAACAAGACCTTAATGAACAGAAATAAGTAATCTATCTGATAAAGATTTCAAAGTAACAGTCATAAAGGTACTAACAGAACTCAGGAAAAGATAGGATGAACACAGTGAGAACTTCAGCAAAGAGACAAAAACTGTAAGTACCAAAATTGTAGTCACAGAACTGAAGAATACAGTAGCTTAACTGGGAAACACACTGGAGTGATTCAGTGACACCCTGTATAGGAAGAAAATCAGATCAGTGACTTGTGTAGATAAAAATTCAAATAACAGTCAAGTTAAGAAGAAAAAAGGGCATCTTATTTGAGCCAAACTAAAGGTTATAATCTAAGAAATAGATGCTTAGAAATCTCTGACAACTGTTCCACCTGTTAGAAGTTGAAAGCACAGTCATGTACATTTTCAAGACAAAGGATTGCACAACAAATGAAATGCTGATATTTGCATAAAGTTAACCAAAGCTACATAGTCCAGGTAAGAATGTGCAAGGCAAACGTCAAGTCACAATAATCCCTACAGCATTGGGAAGGAACACTGTTCTTTTAAGAACTTATATTACTGGCATCAGAAGAGTGATATTTATGGTGAATCAGGCATTCCCATCTTTGAGGAACTCTAGTTAGTGTGTAATACAGATGCACACCACATATTAGCGAGGGTGGGAGGAGGCCAAATAGACACAGAGAATTTTATGTTTAATTTTCCTTGTCCTGCCTTTAAATATGAATTTTATTTCATCACCTGGAATGCAAGGGCAGAAAAATATCATCCAAAGGAGCAGCAAAAGACAAACAAAAATCATTTTTAAAAAAGAATTTTAATTTTGAAAAGTGAAGATAACTATTTTCAGGGTAGCAATGAAGATGCAGACATAGAGAACAAACTTGTGGAAACAACGGTGAAAGGAGAGGGTGGGATGAGTTGAGAGAGTAGCATTGAAACATATACGTTACCATATGTAAAATTAGATAACCAGTGGAAATTTGCTGTATGGTGCAGGGAGCTCCAATCTGGTGCTCTGTGATGATCTAGAAGGGTGGGTTGGGATGGAAGGTAGGAAGTGGGAGGTGGGAGGGAGGCGCAAGAGGGAGGGGACATACATATACCTATGGCTGATTCATGTTGATATATGGCAGAAACCAACACAATATTATAAAGCAATTATCCTCCAATTAAAAATAACTTTAAATTTTAAAATTACATAACCAATAAAAAGGATATAATGATTTTTTTAAGTGAAGATAATTTTAGGGACCTATGAAGAACATCAAGCAGGATAACACACATACTAGAGGTCCCAGACGGAAAAGCATGACAGAACGGGAAATAAAACTCTTTAAAGAAATAATGGCTGAAAATTTCCTGAATCAGGGAAAGGAAACAGACATCCAGGTGCTGGAAGCACAGAGTTCCAAGAAAGTTAAATGCAAAGAAATTCATACCAAACACATTATAATTAAAATGTCAAAAACTAAAGATAAAGATAGGATCTTAAAAGTAGCAAGAAACAAGCAACTTGTTACATACAAGGGTGCCCTCATAAGATTACCAAGATTTTTTTCAGAGAAACTTTGCAGGACAGAAGGGAATGATATATTCAGATGCCTGAAAAAAAGAAAAAGAATTCCAAGCAAGAATAGTCTGCCTGGCAAGTTATTTTATAGAATTGAAGGAGAGATTTTTAGACCAGCAAAAGTTAAAGACGTTCATCACCACTAAATTGAACCTACAAAAACCGTTAAAGTGACTCTTTCAGCTTGATTTCCAAAATATACAAACAGTTCATACCACTCAATAACAGCAACAGGAAAAAAAAAAAAATGGGGAGATGACCTAAATAGACATTTATCCAAAGAAGACACAGTTGGCCAATAGGCACATGAAAAGATACTCATCACTCCTAATTATTAGAAAGATGCTAATCAAAACTATAATGAGGTACCACTTCATAATGAGCAGAATGGCCATCATTAAAATGTCTACAAATAACAAATCCTGAAAATGGTTTGGAGAAAAGGGAACCCTCCTACACTGTTGGTGGGAATGTAAATTGGTGCAGTCTTTATGCAAAACAGTACTGAGGTTCCACAAGAAACTAAAAATAGAGCTACCATATGATCCAACAATCTCTCTCCTGAGCATATATCTGCAGAAAACTCTTACTTTAGAAGATACATGCACACTATGTTCATGTCAGCACTATTTACAATAGCCAAGAGTTGGAAGCAATCTAAACGTCCATTGACCGATGAATGGATGATGTGGTACATATATACAATACAATATTAGGAATATTATTCAGCATAAACAGTGAAATAATAAAAAAGGAGAAAAAATCCATCTTTTAATGATGTTAAGACAAGCTTGCCCGATTCAAGATGGTGGAGCAGAACAATGTGCACTCATCTCCTCCTGCAAGAGCACGAAAATCACAGCCAGCTGTTGAACAAGCATCGATAGGAGGATAGTGAAACCCTCAAAAAAGGATACCCTAAGTCCAAAGACAAAGAAGAATCCACATCAAGATGGTATAGTGGCACAATCATGATAAAGTCAAATCCCATACCCACCGGGTGGGTGACCCACAAATTGGAGACCAATAATGCCAAAGAGGTTCTCCCAGTGTTGTGAAGGTTTGAGCCCCACATCAGGCTTCCCAGACTGGGGGTCCAGCAAATGGACTGGGAATCCTCAGGTAATCTGACCTTGAAGGCCAGTGGGATTTGATTACAGGACTTTCACAGGACTAGTGGAAACAGAGACTCCACTCTTGGAGGGCACAAGTCTTGTGTGCACCAAGACCCAAGGGGAAGGAGAAGTGACACCCACAGGAGACTGAAACAGACCTACCTGCTAGTGTTGGAGGGTCTTCTGTGGAGGCATGTGTCAGCAGTGGCTCACTGCAGGGATGGGGGCACTGGAAGCAGCAGTCTTGGAAGATGCTCCTTGGCTTAAGTCCTCTTGGAGGTCACCATTAACCCTACTATAGATCCCATAGACCCCATGCCAAACAACTAGCAGGGAGGGACGGCAACCCCACCATCAGCAGATAATTGGATTAAAGCTTTATTAAGCAAGGCCCTGCTCATCAGAGTGAGACTCAGTTTTTCCCATCCAGTCCCTCCCATCAGGAAGCTTACACAAACCACTTAGCTTCATCCACCAGAGGGCAGACAGAAGAAGCAAGAAGAACCACAGTGGCTAGAGTGAAAACCACACTACAGAAAATTAATCAGGATGAAAAAGCAGAGAATTATGTCCCAGATGAAGGGACAAGATAAAAGCCTAGAAAAACAACTAAATGAAGTGGAGATTAGTTTGATAGTGAAGATGATCCAGAATCTCAGAAACAAATGGAGAAGATGTAAGAAATGTTTATCCAAGACCTAGCAGAACTAAAAAACAAGCAAACAGAGATGAACAATACACTAAAAGAAATAAATTGCAGAATAACTGATGCATAAGAATGGATAAGTGACCTAAAGTACAGAATGGTGGAAATCACTGCTGCAGAACAGACTATAGAAAAATGAATAAAAAAAAAAAATGAAGACAGCCTATGAGACATTTGGTACAACATTAAAATCACCAATATATCCAGTATAGGGGTCCCAGAAGGAGAAGAGAGAGAAAAAGAACCTGAGAAAATACTTGAAGTGGTAATAGCTGAAAACTTCCCTAACACGGAAAAGGAAATAGTCAACCAAGTCCAGGAAGTGCAGAGATTCCCAGGCAGGATAAACCCAAGGAGGAACACACTGAGACACATAGTAATCAAACTAACAAAAATCAAGGATAAAAGTAAGATATTAAAAACAACAGGGGAAAAAAGACAAATTACATACAAGGGAACCCCCATAAGTTTATTGAGAAATTCTAATTTCTCAACAGAAACTCTACAAGCCAGACAAGAATGGCATGATATATTTAAAGTGATAAAAGGGAAGAATCTACAACCAAGTATACTCCACCCAGCAAGCCTGTCATTTAGATTTGATGAAGAAATCAAAAACTTTCCAGATAAGCAAAAGTTAAGAGAATTCAGCACCACCAAACGAGCTTTACAACAAATGCTAAAGGAACTTTTCTAGGCAGGAAACACAAGAGAAGGAAAAGACCTACCTTCAGAAATAAACCCAAAACAATTAAGAAAATGGTAATACATTATGACAATTGTCCTAAATGTAAATGGATTAAATGAACCAACCAAAAGACATAGACTGACTGGATGGATGAAAATATATTTATCTAGTTTGTTTCACATTTTTAATCACTTTTTAAATCCAGATGCATATCAAAATTATCTTGGAATTTTTTTTTTAATTCAAATGCCCAGGTGTTGCTTTTTTTCTCCGAAGTTACAGATGCATTTCTAATGAGCAGCCATATTTTAAAACAATTAGACCATATGATGATATATTACTTTTATCTAGTTTGTTTCACTTTTTCTATTTCATATTCAATATTCTCATTTCATTTAGTTTATGCTTTCCAATTTTTCCGTCTCTTTTTTCTGATGTTCTCTCTCAAGTTATCAAGTGTAGTAGAAAGCTTTTGTATACATATATATATATATATATATTTTAGAAAACTTATAAATTTTTGCCTAGCTAAAAATTTTATGACATTTTGATTCCACTTGTTTGACAACATGAATAGAATGCATTTCATATTCACTCAAAACTTCAATGTAGTTCCATGTATTTTGTTATCTAGTATTATTGCTGAAACATTAGACAATTTGTTATCTTAGTGATTTTTTTAAAATATTTGAATGAGGTTTGAAACTTCTAATCCAATTCTGACAATATAAAGAAGCACTATGTTGTCCAAAAAAAAAAAAAAACTCATAGGAAATTAACATGTGATACAATCTTATTAACTAAAGTCCAGATGTTGTTGAAATTACAAAAAAAGACAAGCTTGAGTACAAAATGTGCCATGATTAATATGATACTAATCAAACAAAACTTTGTCTTGATGTTTAATATATATGTGTGCATGTGTGCTAAAAATCGCCTCAGTGGTGTCCAGCTCTTTGTGACCCTATGGACTATAGCTTACCAGGCTTCTCTGTCACAGGATTCTCCAGGCAAAAATACTAGAGTGTGTTGCTATGTCCTCCTCCAGGGAATCTTCCTGACCCATGGATCAAACCTGTGTCTCCTGGCACTCCAGCATTGCAGGCAGAGTTTTTACTGCTGAGGCACCAGGAAAGCCCCCTAAATATATACACAATTCTAAATATAACTGAATAAGGAAGATGCATGAAAATATATCTCAAGATTAGACAAATTCAGATATAATTGGAAAGTATTTTCCATTTGCATTCATATATTTTTGGAACAGCGAATGAGATCTTACAGGACTCATTTTTGATGAGGGAAATAACAAAAGGAAGGGAGAATAAATAGGACTGACAATGCCAGAAACAACTTCATCTCAGGAGACAGGGAGGTGTTGGGGACTTTGCACATTGCTAGTTATTTCCAGTCAGTCTCCCCTGCTCAGTATGATAGGGATGGAAACCAAGTAATTAAAAAATACTCTGATTTATTAATCGTTATTCTGAAAGTTCCTTTCTATCATAGTACCTAGAATCTTTGTCTTTGATTTAGTCAGACTTGATAACAGCCACCAGACGGCAGCAACTGCAGCTGCATCAAGTGTTTTGCTTTTTGAGCCAGGACCCTCTAGGAATCCTAAGCAGTTCTGTACATCCTTGCCTGAGTCATATCATTGACTTCACAATAATTAGACATTTACTTTTAGAGAAAAAATATTTTGGAATTATTTCTTTCATGTTAAAGTAGAATCTTAAACCATTAGAAAAGTGATTCTGCAGTATAAAACAAGCATAAAATATTATAACAAAGTTGATTATATCCCAGGAATACAGAGTTGGTTTCATATTAGAAAATCAACTAATGTAGCTCACACTCATAGAAAACATGGAGGAAATCATTATCTCAATAGAGTTATAAGAAACATTTGATAATGTCATGTTGGGTATTAGTTGCTCAGTCATGTCTGACTTTTTGCGACCCCATGGGTTGTAGCCTGCCAGGCTCCTCTGTCCATGGGGGATTCTCCAGGCAGGAATACTGGAGTGGGTTGCCATGTCCTCCTCCAGGGGTTCTTCCTGACCCAGGAATCAAACCAGGATCTCCTGCATTGCAGGCGGATTCTTTACCAGATGAGCTACGAGGGAAGTTCTGATAATGCAGAAGAGGCAAAATTTTACTCTGTCCTCTAGGGTCTTGGCTGAGCCCGATAAGAGGCAAAATTTTACTTCTATCCTCTAGGGTCTTGGCTGGGCCTGGTAAGTATATTTACATGAGACAGAAAAATAGGAGAAAAGCATACAAATTTACTTAGTATATTTAACATGACACAGGAGCATTTATAAAAGCATGAAGACCCAAAGTGACAAAACCTAAATGCTTTATACTAAGCTGAGCAAAAAAGAGTCAATTGTGGAGAACTAGTAAATTGTGTGGGGAGGATAAAGGAAGTTAAAAATTATTGTAACAAAGTCTGTGTTGTACAGAATTCTCTCAGTCTCAATTCTCCATCCTTGATCATAAGAATGTCATGAGGGTTTATCTCCTGCTTCCAGGAAGAAAAAGAGGAGTCTCAGAGGCCTTCTTGCACCTTCTCATTTTGTTAAAATACCTTTTGGTTGAGAATGAGATGTGAAAGGATGAGGATCAATGTGGCATTTCATATGCAGATGTGGGAAAATAAATTGGCTAAACCTATTTGGATATGATTTGTTGTTATCTTCTGAAGTTGAGAAATATCCTATGATTGAGTATATTCAATTATAACAAGTAGTTTCATCAAACACTCTCTATATTTTTAACAAAATATTTCATTTTGCATTCATATTTTAATGTATGGTAATTATCCTTCCTGATTTGCATATTTTTGAATCTCCATTCATGAGTTTTAAAAAGTTACAGCTGTAAAAAGCTTTATAAAAATTTTTAAATTAACATTTTAATAATACATACCAGATTTTGTTGTTGTTCAGTTGCCCAGTCATGTCTGGCTCTTTGCAACCCCATGGACTGCAGCACACCAGGTCACCTTGTCCCTCACCATATACCAAACCTTGCCTAAGTTCTATATTGCATCAGTGATGCCATTCAGCCATCTCATCCTGACACCCTCTTCTCCTTCTGCCCTCAATCTTTCCCAGCCTCAGGCACTTTTCCAGTGACTCAGCTGTTTGCATCAGATAACCAAAATACTGGAGTTTCGGCTTCAGCATCAGTCCTTCCAATGAGTTTTCAGAGTTTATTTCCCTTTAGATTAACTGATTTGATCTCCTTGCTGTCCAAGGGACTCTCAGGAGTCTTCTCCAGCACCATAGTTCAAAGGCATCAATTCTTCAGTACTCTGCCTTCTTTATGGTCCCACTCTTACAACCATATGTGACCACTGGGAAGAACATAGCTTTGACTATATGGACCTTTGTCCACAGAATAATGTCTGTGCTTTTCAACACACTGTCTAGGTTTGTCATAGCTTTCCTGCCAAGAAGCAAACATCTTCTGATTTAATGGCTGCAGTCACCATCCACTATGATTTTAGAGCCCAAGAAGAGGAAATCTGTCACTACTTCCACCTTTTCTCCCTCTATTTGTCATGAGATAATGGGGCCAGATGCCATGATCTTAGTTTTTTAATATTTAGTTTTAAGTCAGCTCTTTGACTCTCCTCCTTCACCCTCATCAAGAGGCTCTTTAGTTCTTCCCATACCAGATAAAACTTCTTAAATAAATCAAGTGCCATATCAGTATTAAATAAAGTAGATTTGAGTCTAATAAGATTATAAATATGCATCTATATATGCAAGAAATGCATCTATATTAATAAAATATGTAACTAAATGGCATATATAATACAATAAAGCAAAAATTATTGCAATGGATAAAATAACCAAAGAAAAGCTCATGCAATATTTTAAAACAGTTTATGATATATCAAGAAAGCAAGTGTTAATGACATATGAATAAAATTAATATATTTTAGTTAACAAATATCTTCACAACGTGAAAACTTATAGAGGACAAAACTTTCTCTGAGGCACTGCCACATAATATTTATCTCTATGGGCTGTAGGATCAGAAAGTTCAGTGTCCAGCCCTGGCCTTGGTTGTTTCCGACTCTGCGATGCTATGGACTGTAGTCTACCAGACTCCTCCATCCATGGGATTTTCCAGGCAAGAGTACTGGAGTGGGTTGCCATTTCCTTCTCCATTGTTACTGGCAATGTGAAATTAAACACGTTACATAACTCTTCTAAGATACAATCTCTATACTCATATTAATTTATATTAATAAATTATATATATATATGTTACCTTCACCATAAATCTGACTGGGTAGTGAAGAAAGTATATGTGTACTTTATATAGTAACTGCAATACATAGAAAGTATTTTTCATTAATATCAACTCTGAGAGAATGCTCATGGAAGCTTTCTAAAACTTGACTCTTTTCCAGGCAGGCCTCAAATCTAATACATAATTTTAAAAATCTAAGTATTGAGTGAAAGTTTAGCAAGATAATAATTTTAAAGTGAAAGTTGCTCAGTCGTGTCTGACTCTTTGCAACCCCATTGACTATACAGTCCATGGAATTCTCCAAGCCAGAATACTGGAGTGGGTAGCCTTTCCCTTCTCCAAGGGATCTTCCCAACCCGAGGATTGAACCCAGGTCTCCTGCACTGTGGGCAGATTCTGTACCAGCTAAACCACAAGGGAAGCCCAAGAACATTGGAGTGGATAGCCTATCCCTTCTCCAGTGGATCTTCCCAACCCAGGAATCAAACTGGGTTCTGCTGCACTGCAGGTAGATTCTTTACCATCTGAGCTATCAGGGAAGTTAATAATTTTAAAAGTTCTTTGAATCCTTGAATTATCCATTAGGCACACAAGGTGATGAAGATTCTTGCCATAATAGCAACTAATGTATGAAATATATAGTAATATGCTTACTGAAAAACCTGTGGCTCTCAAATATAGAAATTTCACACTACTAAAACTTATAGAAAAGATGATGCCACAAATCAACAAAGCAAGCATATAGATACAGAGAACTGATTAGTAGTTATCTGAGGGGAACAGGTCAACAGAGAAGATGAAATGAGTAAAGTGGGTCAACTGTAAGGTTATGGATGGAAACTAAATTTTTGGTGTGAGCATGCTGTAGTATGGCTTCCCAGGTGGTGCAGTGGTAAAGAATCCGCCTGCCAGTGCAGGAGACATAGGAGATGGGGGTTGGATCCCTTAGTCGGGAAGATCCCCTGGAAGAGGAAATGACAACTCACTCCAGTATTCTTGCCTGAAACATTCCATGGACGGAGAACCTTGGCAGGCTACAATCCAAAGGGTCACAAATAGCTGGACACGACTGAGCACACATGCACATGCATGTGCATACACACACACACACACACACATGCTGTAGTATATAGAAGTGGAAATGTAATGCTGTATTTATGAAACCTATATAATAATATGTTACAAACCAATGTTGCCACAATTAAAAGCAAATTTAAAATAGATGATGATGATAATGGTAATAATAATAATTAAAGCTACTATTAGTTGAAAACTTTCTTATGCCAAAAGCTTGATTATAGTGTATTATGAGCTTCCCTGGTGGTTCAAATGATAAAGAATCTGCCTGCAAGGCAGGAGACCTAAGAGACATGGGTTTGATCCCTAAGTTGGAAAATCTCCTAGAGAAGGGAATGGCTACCTACTCCAGTATTCTTGCCTGGAAAATTCATTGGCCAGAGGAGCCTGGCTGGCTACAGTTCATGGGGTGGCATAGAGTCAGATAGGACTGAGTGACTAACTCTTTCACTTTGCTTATATTATTCAACCTTAAAACCATTCAAGAACCTCTCAAAATCTATGCTTAGAAGTAGTGCAGGACCTCAAAGCTAGGTTGTCTGATATCAAAGCAGTACTCTTACCGTGTTCTTACAAATGAGGATTGTAAACAAATCAGTGATTTCCTAAATGCAACTCTGCTGCTAAGTTGCTTCAGCCGTGTCCAACTGTGTGTGACCCCATAGACGGCAGCCCACTAGGCTCCTCTGTCCCTGGGATTCTCCAGGCAAGGATACTGGAGTGGGTTGCCATTTCCTTCTCCAATGCATGAAAGCGAAAAGTGAAAGTGAAGTCATTCAGTCTTGCCTGACTCTTAGCGACCCCATGGACTGCAGCCTACCAGGCTCCTCTGTCCATGGGATTTTCCAGGCAAGAGTACTGGAGTGGGGTGCCACTGCCTTCTCCAAAATGCAACTCTGCTAAAGTGCAAATAAGAATTATTTTTAATGCAAAACAATTCTGAAGTTCACTAAAATAGTAATATTAGCTGAAAATTTTTTGGAAAAGATGTAGCTGTTTTAGGCATTAAATCTTATTTTTCAATAAGCATGTGAAACCAGCAGAAAGAGACAGCAAATCAATGAAAGAAACAAAAAGCTTGAAATATATCTAGTATGTATAAAATGTACTATTAATACATGGTCATACAATAAGTTCCATAAACTAAAAGAAATTAGAATTTATTAGGAATTTTATATATATTTTGGGCCCTATTGGCTAATATTTTACCAGAATACCAGTAATTTCTTGATCCTGCTTGGCTATGCACCCTATCATGATTTATCTGTAAAGTTTATTTGCTGGAAGTACGGTAGTAAGTTAGAAGCAAATTATTTAATTGGTGGGAACTGATTATCAGGTTGAACCTAAAGTATTTGGGGAAACCGTGGGATCTTGGAAGACATTCCCTTTCTGCCTACGTTCCATTATTGTACTAGGTAAGGGGGAAAAAACAACCTTGCCACTATGAAATTGAATATAACTCATGTGTGAGAAGAAGAGAAATTAAAGAACTTCTGGTCTGACCCAATGTGGGTAAGTATCAGAACAGTGACAAACCACACATATACAGTTTTAAAACAAGTGATTCACACCCATTAATACTTTCCTAAAAAAATATTTAGGAATCTAAATTTAGAATTTAGATTCCTAAATTCTAATTTAGTATTCACATATCTTTAAAGAAAAGAAATAAAACAAGAAAAAGTAGGGCAAAAACTTTCCTTTCCTCTCTATATTTTTTAAGTGTTAGAAAAAAAAATGGTTAGTTGATAGAAAAATTTTGAGTAAAAACCTCAGTTTACATCATATAGAAAAAGTATTTTATATTAACCAATATTTTAAAATAATATATAAGAGACTTCCCTGGAAGTCACAGCTAAGATTCTATGCTTCAAATGCAGGGGGTGTGGGTTCGATCACGGATTGGGAATGATGATCCTACAAGCCTCGCACCATGGCCAAAATTAAAATAAAATATTGATAATAAATTTAAAAACTGACATTAGAAAATATCTTATTTTCAGTGTATAAATATATATAATTTAAAAGAGAAAAGACTAATAAAAAGAATTGTACTGCTCTACACCAAAATGTTGATTAAAATGTTGAAATAGAAAAAAATGTTAAAAGAAACCCAGAATATTATTTACACACATAATAAAAGGAGAACCATCAAATTTATTCTAGTTCCCAGACTGGCTCCATATCAATACCTCCATTCAGAAATGGTTGTTTTTAGGTTGCAAGATTACATTTAAAAAAAAAAAAAAACATGCTTTGAAAGATATATTTGCATAATTAAAATTTTGGACCTATATTAGTATAGAGTTTTAGGTACACCAAGTTGCTTAATAACAATTTTCTCATTTGAAAATAGTGATTAAAAATGATTATGGCATATAGTACCTGTTCTTTATGTATCAGCTTTTATTATTATAAGATATATCATTTTATATTAAGAATAAAATGGGGCAAAAAATTAGTAGAATATTGACATATTTCCATCTGAAGAATTGTCCTCAAATATTATATTATGGGCCTCTGTTTTATAAGAATAGTAACTCTTTGGAAAACTCTTTGGGAATAGTAACTCTTTGGGAAATAGATGGGGAAGTAATGTCAGACTTTATTTTTGGAGGCTCCAAAATCACTGCAGATATATCATTCTATTTTTTTTCTTTTCTTTTTTTTGTTTTTTTTTTATATAAATTTATTTATTTTAATTGGAGGTTAATTACTTTACAATATTGTCTTGGTTTTGCCATGCATCAACATGAATCTGCCACAGGTATGCATGTGTTCCCCATCCTGAATCACCCCCCCCTCCTCTCTCCCTGTACCATCCCTCTGGGTCTTCCCAGTGCACAGCCCCAAGCATCCAGTATCATGCATCGAACCTGGACTGGCTATTTGTTTCATATATGATATTATACATATATTAAGAAGAAAATGGGGCAAAAAAATTAGTAGAATGTTGACATATTTCCATCTGAAGAATTTTCCTCAAATATTATATTATGGGCCTCTGTTTTATAGGAATAGTAACTCTTTGGAAAACTCTTTGGGAGTAGTAACTCTTTGGGAAATAGATGGGGAAACAGTGGAAATAGTGTCAGACTTTATTTTGGGGGGCTCCAAAAGCACTGCAGATGGTGACTGCAGCCATGAAATGAAAAGACGCTTACTCCTTGGAAGGAAAGTTATGACCAACCTAGATAGCATATTCAAAAGCAGAGACATTACTTTGCCAACTAAGGTCCGTCTAGTCAAGGCTATGGTTTTTCCAGTGGTCATGTATGGATGTGAGAGTTGGACTGTGAAGAGGGCTGAGCTCCGAAGAATTAATGCTTTTGAACTGTGGTGTTGGAGAAGACTCTTGAGAGTCCCTTGGACTGCAAGGAGATCCAACCAGTCCATTCTGAAGGAGATGAGCCCTGGGATTTCTTTGAAGGAATGATGCTAAAGCTGAAACTCCAGTACTTTGGCCACCTCCTGCGAAGAGTTGACTCATTGGAAAAGACTCTGATGCTGGGAGGGATTGGGGGCAGAAGGAGAAGGGGACGACAGAGGACGAGATGGCTGGATGGCATCACTGACTCGATGGACGTGAGTCTGAGTGAACTCCAGGATTTGGTGATGGACAGGGAGGCCTGGCGTGCTGCGATTCATGGGATCGCAAAGAGTCTGACACGACTGAGCGACTGAACTGAACTGAACTGAACTCTTTGGATGATACTCCTCAGAATACAAATCTGGAAATTTGGAGAAGGATATACCTCATATCAAAAGTATTCTATGTAACTAACCATTACTATTCTGTTACTAATACACAGTGGGGCTGTTATCTTGTCCAAAGAAATATCAGTTCACTTGCTTTGAATTAAAGAATAATTATTTTATCTACAGAAACTATGATATAATATTATTCACACTGATATAATATTATTTTAATGAGTAAGAGCTCTTAATATTGAATTCCTAATCAAAGTAACATTGAAATAAAAATATTGTCACAAGTTGAGAACATACAATGTTTTCATACATTTTAAGGAAATAAAATAATGATCTATATATCTGTATCTGTTAGACATATTATATTATAAAACTTAGAAAAATATTTGTTGTCATATATATAACTATCTTTGGTATAGTAATTTTATAAAAACAAGAATAACTAAGACAATTAGAAAACACAGTTTGTCCATTATATATTATAAAGGCATTACAAATATCAGTGAGAGAATCATTTACTGTGTAATATTCTTTTCACAGCATCTTTCACATCTCTATTTCTCAGACTGTATATTAGAGGATTTAACATTGGTATTATAAGGGTGTAGAGCACAGCTACAACCTTGTTCTTCTCTGGTGAGGAGATGGCTCCAGGTTGAGCATACATGAAGAACAGAGTCCCATAGAATAAGCTAACCACTGCTATATGGGAGCCACAGGTGGAGAAAGTCCTACTCCTGCCATGAGTTGAAGGCATCTTTAGGACAGTAGAGAGGATATATGCATAGGAAACCAGAATGACAGTTGTGGTGGTGATGATGATGAGAGCAGAAAGAATAAACAGTACAACAATGTTCACAAAGGTGTCCACACAGGAGATCTTGATCAGGGCTGGGACATCACAGAAAAAGTGGTCCAATCTGTTTTCTCCACAGAAACGCAAACTAAAGGTGAAACTTGTTTGGACTGCAGCATTAATGCAGCCACAGACATAGGATCCAGTTACCAATTGAACACACAGTTTTGGGGACATTTGCACAGGATACAGGAGCGGGGAGCAAATGGCTGAGAATCTATCAAATGCCATTACAGCCAGAAGAAAGCTCTCAGTGGTGACAAACAGAGCAAAGAAGAAAAATTGGATGGCACAGCCTTTGTAAGAAATTTTCTTTTCATTAGACAAGAAGTTAGCTAAAGTTTTGGGAGCAATGACTGTGGAGTAGCAGAGATCTAAATAGGACAAGTTTCTAAGGAAGAAATACATAGGCATTTGAAGTCTGGAGTTCATCTTAATGACAACTATCATGCTGATATTTCCCACCAGAGTGACCACATAGACCAGCAGGCATGCTAGAAACAGGAGGATCTGTAGCTTTGGAGAGGTTCTAAATCCCAGCAAAATAAACTCAGTCACCTCTGAGAAGTTCCTATTAAACTTACTCTTCATAGCTGAGATAAAGGTAGGGCTGGAGAGATAGTAACATGAAAGAAATGAACAATCAGAATACATGTTGTAGTAAAAATAAGAAGGAAACAGCATGGGATAAAATCATTTCATACTATATTGTTTCTAATATTTAACAAATCATCAATGAAAAAAAAAGATAACTATTTTTTAAAAAGTCTTCCTAGTGAAGAGTTAAATCTGACTGGTTATCCTTTTTCAGATATGCTTATTTACAAATATTATGGATTCGCTCTCCAAATGTGCTTTGGCAAAGTGGAGATTCTAAGAAAATGTTTGGAAATAGCCCTTTCCCCCTGGGTTTACTATCAGTTTGCTGGTGTTGAAAGCTGCCTCCTTTAATGAATGGTGTTTCCCACTTAAGATTTTACCTGGAGTAAAATCTGTTTAATTTATAATCTCATTTTATTGTTAATGATTAGTTTATCTACTTTAGAAAAATAATATGTAAATATTGTACCTGTCTTTCTATCTTTAGAAGAAACACTTCAGATCCTGACAAAAGCATGATCCTTTTTTTAAATTTTTTAAACTAATTCATTTATTATAATTGGAGACTAATTACTTTACAATGTTGAGGTGGTTTTTGCCACACATTGACATGAATCAGCCATCAGCGTACATGTGTTCCTCTGTCCCAAACTCCACTCCCACCTCCCTCCCCATTCCTTCCTTCTGGGTTGTCCCAGTGCACCGGTTTTGAGTGCCCTGTTTCACACATCGAACTTGGACTGGTCATCTATTTCATATATAGTAATATACGTTTTTCAATGCCATTCTCTCAAATAATCCCACCCTTGCCTTCTCCCACAGAGTCCAAAAGTCTGTTCTCTATATCTGTGCCTCTTTTGCTGTCTCACATATAGGGTCATCATTAC
Organism: Bubalus kerabau; assembly: GCF_029407905.1. NCBI lineage: Eukaryota > Metazoa > Chordata > Mammalia > Artiodactyla > Bovidae > Bubalus > Bubalus kerabau. The sequence goes on along the minus strand of NC_073624.1, from coordinate 62,539,247 downwards.
CGTCTTTATAAAGTCCATATATATGTGTTAACATACTGTACTGGTTTTTTTCTTTCTGACTTACTTCACACTGTATAATAGGCTCCAGTTTCATCCACCTCATTAGAACTGATTCAAATGCATTTTTACACATTTACATCATATCCTTGTTTCTCCATTATTTTTGTGCCTATGGTGACATACACTCTTAATGGCACAGTTTGCTGAAAACAGAATGATTCTTGCTTATATTTCCTGAAGACAATGAAATCAGACTTTATTGTTTTCCTTCCACCCTTCTTTCCTTCCTAATTTTCTTCCTTTGTTTCTTCTCTCTTTTGCTTATTTTGAATTTTTCAGATTAGAATGCAAGTGAAGAATTCTAAAGATCTTTGACATATTTTTCTGTCTTTTCAGAAGCAGAAAAAATTTAATTACAAATACAAAGATCTGTTTATATGCAGCATGGAAGGCACATAGAACAATTTAGAGATAGCCACAAAAGAAAAACTATGTATTTAAACAAGCTTGTACTGTATTTATTTAAATGTATGCTATTTTGACTATAAAATGTCCTCAGGTAAAATACACTGAGAGGTAAAGAAAGAAAGTAGCTTTTCTTCTAATTTTATGAATGGGGATATTGAATATGTTATTGAACAAATAACATATTCAAGAGATTTATTTAGAGTCATGAGGTTGAGCAGCATAGTGACTTGTTATTCAATAACCATAAAATACTAAAGAAAACTGACAATAAATTTAAAACCTCACATACTATAAAAATGATACATAAAAAAACTCATGTACCATAGAAATATCTTTTATAATAAAAATTTATAACTTTATATACATAAAATAATTACAGTAAATAAATAAAATCACATATGATCTAAATTAGGAAATGTCTCCTAAAATTTTTTATATTTTTTGTTGCCAGAACTATGATTTTATTCCTGTGACATTATTCTCAGACTAGTTAGAATTGTGAAAGTATATTAAAATCAATTCGGCACAGTTAGAGTATCTACTTTTTTGAAAATTTTAAAGGTTATTAAAAGTGTTGACTGATAGATTTTAGAAGGCAGAGGAATGGTTAAAAAAAAGAGAGAGAGAGAGAAAGAAAACCTCTGTCAAGACTGTCAACTACAAAATGCTTACTTTCCTTAAAATTCATATATAAAGTTTCTTATTTCAACAGAAAAAAAGTTATCCAAATGGGAAAAGTGTTGAGAACAACTTACGTATAAAATAGATTCACAAGAATGGATACTACTTCTCATCTTAGTATATCCTCTATGATAAGTACTGTATTGTACATTTATGAAGAAACAAAAGTATGAAAAGAAACAAATCTTTGTTTAACAGGAAGTTTTTCTGCAAAGTAGGTTTCATTTCATCACTGTTAAGATCATGTCTCAAATTGCTAAGGTGAACAGGTGCTAACACAAATTGTGGTTTATCTCTCTCTCTCATTTACTATACTTTTCATTGATTAAATCAAAAAATATACTAGAAATGGGTCCTGAGAGAAATTCTTTCATGGGAAGGGAAATCTTGATGGTGAGCATTCCCTCTGCAAGATATTCTTTGGGGATTAAGACCTTTCTCACCTATGATGTATTTTCTATTGATATAATGAAAAAAGAAAAATGAGAGAAAAAATATTAATTAGTAAGTTCACAAGACCATTAGAGCGTTAGATACTCTCTCTAGAGGACATAAGGACTAGAGTTATACTTACAAAACAATAATTTTAAAAAACACATTTGGATGATAAATATTTGATTCTTCTTTTATTTCATGATTTACACAGAAGGGTATTCATAACTTTTTATTTGAATGGGTTACAACCATTTAGAAAATAATTCCTTATCTCTACTGTAAATACATCATGTTTTTATTAATACACAGAATAATCTAAACAGTCCATGGAAGAGCTGAAGGGAAAGGTGGGGCTGATTTTGAAGTAACATAGGTATTAGCAAGATCAGGAGATTATAGATCCACCTATGATTTCAAGGCAGTAAAAGAGGAGGTGTTAAAGGATCTCAGAAGCCTGGAAATCTCTTCAAGACTGAGAACCATGGTGGGGTTTGAACGCTAGGTGATAGAACAGGAAAAGAGAAACAATCCAATTGAAAGAGAAACATATGTCTTGTATTCCTGTATCCTCAGTTCTGCCTTTATAGTGTGAAACCAGCCATAGACAATAGGTAAATGAACAAATGCAAACATTTGGCCTAGAGGCTATAGTTGGATGACTCTAGAATATATAAAGATTCCTCAATGAATATGTTGGAAAAGAAGAAATCTTACATAAAATATTTTTAAGACTTCACAGTTATGTTCTGTACATTTCAAAATGTTCCTCGAGATTCTTGTTTCTTCTAATAATATTTCCCTTTAGCTAGAAAAGATACTTATGCATCCTTTATTGTGCTCATGTTGCATGAAATGTTCCTTTGATATCTCCAATTTTCTGAGATCTCTATTCTTTCCCATTCTGTTGTTTTCCTCTATTTCTATACATGCATAAAGTGTATATATGGAATATATATATATATATATATATATATACATACACACACACATCCCCAAACAGCAGAACACATTTTTTCAAGTGTACACAGAACATTCTTCAAGAGAGATCACATGCTAGGCTACAAAGTAAGTCTCAGTAAATTTTAGAAGGTTGAAATCATATCAAGCTTTTTTACTGACTACAATAGTATATGACTAGAAATCAATTATAAGAAAAAGCTACAAAAACATAAGGATGTGAAGATGAAACAGTACAATATTAAATAACCAATAGGTCAGTGCAGAAATCAACAAGGAAGTCATAATTAAATGGAGACTAATGAAAATGAAAAGCAATGATCCAAATTATGGGAAGCAACAAAAGAGATCTCAAGAAGGAAGTTATACTGGTACAATCTCAAATAAACACTCTAATCTTATTCCTAAAGGAAGTTAGGGGTAATAAAGATTAAATGAAAAGAAAAACCAACTACTACATGTGAGTAGGAGGAAATAAATAATAAAGATCAGAGCAGAAACAAGTAAAATAGCAATTAACAAACAATAGAACAGACCAATGAAACAAAGTTCTGTTTCTTTGAGAAGATAAAGAAAATTGATCAACATTTAACCAAAATTGTCAGAAAAAAAGAGAGAGAACCCAAGTATGTATAATCAGAAATAAAAGAGAAGTCACAAACAACACCACCAAAATACAAATATCATAAAATATTACTAAGAAAAAGTAAAGGCTAATAAAATGCAAAAAGTAAAAGAAAAGGAGAAATTACTAAAAATGTATAACTTCCCAAGACTGAATCAAGAAGAAATAGAAAATATGAACATATTGATTACCAGTCGTGATTATCTGGGTCGTGAAGATCTTTTTTGTATAGTTCTTCTGTGTATTCTTGCCACCTCTTCTTAATATCTTCTGTTAATATCTTAACAGAACCTTAAGACATAAGGTTCTGTTAGGTCCCTAACATTTCTGTCCTTTATTGAGCCCATCTTTGCATGAAATTTTTCCTTGGTATCTCTAATTTTCTTGAAGAGATCTCTGGTCTTCCCCATTCTATTGTTTTCCTCTCTTTGCATTGATTGCTGAGGAAGGCCATCTTATCTCTCCTTGCTATTCTTTGGAACTCTGCATTCAAATCGGTATATCTTTCCTTTTCTCCTTTGCTTTTCACTTCCCTTCTTTTCACAGCTTTTTGTAAGGCCTCCTCAGACAGCCATTTGGCTTTTTTGCATTTCTTTTTCTTGCAAATGGTCTTGATTCTTGTCTCTTGTACAATGTTACATACCTCCATCCATAGCTCATCAGGTAATCTGTCTATCAGATCTAGACCCTTAAATCTATTTCTCAGCTCCACTGTATAGTCATAAGGGATTTGATTTAGGTTATACCTGAATGGTCTAGTGGTTTTCTCCACTTTCTTCCATTTTAGTCTGAATTTGGCAATAAGGGGTTCATGATCCAAGCCATAGTCAGCTCCTGGTCTTGTTTTTGCTGACTGTATAGAGCTTCTCCATCTTTGGCTGCAAAGAATATAATCAATCTGATTTTGGTGTTGACCATCTGGTGACGTCCATGTGTACAGTCTCCTCTTGTGTTGTTGGAAGAGGGTGTTTGCTATGACCAGTGTGTTCTCTTGGCAGAACTCTATTAGCCTTTGCTCTGCTTCATTCTGTACGCCAAGGCCAAATTTGCCTGTTACTCCAGGTGTTTCTTGACTTCCTACTTTTGCATTCCAGTCCCCTATAATGAAAAGGACATCTTTTGGGGGTGTTAGTTCTAGAAGGTCTTGAAGGTCTTCATAGAACTGTTCAACATCAGCTTCTTTAGCATTACTGGTCGGGGCATAGACTTGGATTACCGTGATATTGAATGGTTTGCCTTGGAAACAAACAGAGATCATTCTGTCATTTTAGAGATTGCATCCAAGTACTGCATTTAGGACTCTTTTGTTGACTATAATGGCTACTCAATTTCTTCTAAGGGATTCCTGCCCCAAGTAGTAGATATCATGGTCATCTGGGTTAAATTCACCCATTCCAGTCCATCTTAGTTCACTGATTCCTAGAATGTCGATGTTCACTCTTGTCATCTCCTGTTTGACCACTTCCAATTTGCCTTGATTCATGAACCTAACAGACTGGTTCCAAATAGGAAAAAGAGTATGTCAAGGTTATATATTGTCAACCTGCTTATTTAACATATATGCAGAGTACATCATGAGAAATGCTGGGCTGGAGGAAGCACAAGCTGGAAACAAGAGTGACAGGAGAAATATCAATAACCTCAGATATGCAGATGACACCACCCTTATGGCAGAAAGTGAAGAACTAAAGAGCCTCTTGACGAAAGTGAAAGAAGAGAGTGAAAAAGTTGGCTTAAAGCTCAACATTCAGAAAACTAAGATCATGGCATCTGGTCCCATCACTTCATGGGAAATAGATGGGGAAACAGTGGAAACAGTGTCAAACTTTATTTTTCTGGGCTCCAAAATCACTGCAGATGGTGATTGCAGCCATGAAATTAAAAGACACTTACTCCTTGGAAGGAAAATTATGACCAAACTAGACAGCATCTTAAAAAGCAGAGACATTACTTTGCCAACAAAGGTCCATCTAGTCAAGGCTATGGTTTTTCCAGTGGTCATGTATGGATGTGGGAGTTGGACTATAAAGAAAGCTGAGCGCTGAAGAATTGATGCTTTTGCACTGTGGTGTTGGAGAAGATTCTTGTGAGTCCTTTGGACTGCAAGGAGTTCCAACCAGTCCACCCTAAAAGAGATCAGTCCTGGGTGTTCATTGGAAGGACTGATGTTGAAGCTGAAACTCCAATACTTTGGCCACCTCATACGAAAAGCTGAGTCATTTGAAAAGGCATTGATGCTGGGAAAGACTGAGGGCAGGAGGAGAAGATGATGACAGAGGATGATATGGTTTGATGGCATCACCGACCCAATGGACATGGGTTTGGGTGGACTCTGGGAGTTGGTGATGGACAGGGAGGCCTGGTGTGCTGCTGCTAATGGGTTTGCAAAGAGTCGGACAGGACTGAGCAACTGAACTGAACTGAACTGAATAAAATTGAATCAGTAATAGCAACTACCCTACAAACAGCCAGACCAGACAGCTTCCCAAGAATACTGCCAAACATTTAAGAAGACTTAACACCTATCCTTCTCAAACTATTACAAAAAGTTGAAGAGGAAGGAACAACTTCCAAAGTCATTCTATGAGGCCAACACCCTGATGAAAAAAAAACAGACATAACACAAATAAAACAAAAGTACAAGCCAACATCACTGTTAAATACAGATGAAAAATTTTCAACAGCTTATTAGCAAAAAAAAAAAAAAATTCAACAATACATGAATAGGATCATATACCATCTTCAAGTGAGTTTTATCCCTGGGATGAAGGGATGGGTCAAAATCAACAATTCAGTCCATGTGTTCACCTCATTAACTAATTGAAAATAAAAGGTATATGATCATCTCAGTAGATCCATGAGAAGCTTTGAATAGGATTCAACATCTATTTAGATTTGAGTGATCAACATGAGTGAAAAGCTGAAAACATTTCCTCTAAATTAGGAATAAAATAAAGATGATCAGACAAGAAAAAGAATTCAAATTGGAAAGAATAAAATAAAACTATCAGTATTTTTAAATGTTATGATACTATGTGTAGAAAATCCTAGAAGATGCCACCAAAAATACTATTCGAACTAATAAGTGAATTCATCAAAGTTACAGAATAAAAATTAACATACATAAATATATAGTGCTTTTGTACACTAAGAACAAACTATCAGGAAGAGAAACTAAGAAAAATGCAATTTATATTTGGGTCAAAAAGAACTAAGTACCTAAGTTTTAATCTAACTAATGAGATAAAAAGGATGAAGGCAATGGCACCCCACTCCAGTACTCTTGCCTGGAAAATCCCATGGACGAAGGAGCCTGGAAGGCTGCAGTCCATGGGGTCGCTGAGGGTCGGACACGACTGAGTGACTTCACTTCCACTTTTCACTTTAATGCATTGGAGAAGGAAATGGCAACCCACTCCAGTACTCTTGCCTGGAGAATCCCAGGGACGGGGGAGCCTGGTGGGCTGCCGTCTATGGGGTCGCACAGAGTTGGACACGACTGAAGTGACTTAGCAGCAATGAGATAAAAGATCTGGACTTGGAAACCTGTAAGATACTGATGAAAGAAATTGAAGACAACAAAACAAACAAATATCCATCATGCTCCTGAATTGTAAGAATTAATATTGTAGAAATAGCCATACTACCCAAAGCAATCTACAGATTTAGTGTGATCCCTATCAAATTACCAATGACATATTTAAACAAAATGGCAGCAAGTAATTCTAAAATTTGTATGGGAACAAAAGCTCCCAGATAGCTGAACCAATCTTGAGAAAGAAGGACAAAACTGGAAATATCATGATCCTTTATTTCATACTATATTACAAAGCAAAGTAACCAAAATAGTATGGTACAGGCACAAAAACAAACATATAGATCAATGGAACAGAATAAGAAGCCCAGAAGTAAATCCAGGTTTATGCATCAATAAATAACAATAACAGAGAAAAAAGTACACAATAGAGAGAAGACAGACTCTTTAATAAATGGTGTTGATAAATCTGGATAGCCATATGCAAAAGAATCATACAAAAGAGTTTACTTTCTCATACCATATACAAAAATAAACTCAAGATGGATTCAGAACTCAAATGTAAGATCTGAAATCATAAAACTCTTAGAAGAAAGCATACACAATACACTCTTGATATCACTCTTAGCAGTATTTTTTTGGATCAATCTCCTCTAACAAGGGTAACAAAAGTAAAAATAAATCAATTTTTTTGTTAATTCATCTGTTGTGTTAATCAGCTCTTGAATTTTTCCAACATCCATATCTTGAAACACCTTACTCACTTCACCAGCTTTTTTGCCCTGTCTTCAATGCCTTTCATGATTTTCTTGATTGGCTCTATTGTAAGTCATGTGAAGTCATACAACATTTGGATACAGTCTCTCCAGCAGGAATTTACTGTTTCAGACTTGACGGCTTTCACAGCTTTTTCTATAACAATGATGGCATCTTCAATGGTATAATCCTTTCAGACTTTCATGATGTTCTCTCTCTATCACAGTTCTCTTCCATATCATTGACAATATTTTCCAGAGTATCATGTGTAATGAGCCTTAAAGATCCATATGCCCCCTGATGTAGAGGCTGAAATAGAGATGCTGTGTTCAGGGGGAAAGTAGACACCTTTGGTTTTTAACTTATGGGGATCCAGGTGGCCAGGGACACTATTAAATATCAAAAATAAATAAATAAATTTAAGACATACCCCTCCAGCAAGGTGCTTCCTAATTTAGGGATAAAGCCTTAGTGGAACCAATTCAGAAAAGAAAAGAGTACTTGTCTAGTCCTTCTTGCTGTACAACCAAAATTTGGCAGCTGCTGTTTATTGTTTCCTTTTAAATCTTGGAGGTTAGTAGTTTTATAGGTAAGGACAGTTTTGAAGATAAACCTGAACACATTTGCACAAAACAATAAGGTGAGCCTATCCATTCCTGGCTTAAATCCTGGTGCTTATTTTCCTTCCTCACTAATAAATATCCTTTGTGATAGTTTTTTCCCAGAAAATAGCACTTTCATCTGCATTAAAACCTGGTTCAGACAAATATCCTCTCTCCTCAAGGATTTTCTAAATGGCATTTGGGAACTTATCTGCCACCTCTTGATCAGCAGAACATGCTTCCTGTGTTATCTTGACACTTTTTAAGCCAAAACTCTTTCTAAAATTATGAAACCATCCTTTTCTGACATCAGATTTTCCAGTTTTAGATCCTTCACCTTCCTTTTGCTTTACATTGCCATGTAATTACTTTCTCTCAAATTATATTAGAATCTATAGATATGTCTTTCTTATAGCAATCCTGCACACAATAAAAGCTGCATTTTTAATACAAGATAAAAGTTTCACAAAAGTTCAAAGGTTTCATGCCTACTGGAATAGCTACAGCAAGCTACATCTCCTCAAATTTCTTTGTTTTTTTAATTAATAGTCCTTACACAGGATTCATACATCTTAAAATGACGGGCAACCATAGCTACAGACCTCAATCAGTTGAATGTACCAAGAAGTTCAACTTTTTCTTCCAAGGTCATGACTATTCTCTGCTTCTTAGGAGAAATTCCAGCATCACTAGTGGCATTTTGTAGGAGTCCTATAGTGTTTCTATTTAAGGAATTGCACTAACCAGGATGAAAAATATATAAGAAGTGGGAGAGATCACTTTTTATTGTGGTATCCAGTTTATTGGCGAGACTAGAAGCTCACATGGAGTGTCAGGTGGAGCCTTATGTGCATACTCACAGGACCTGAGCTCACTGCAACAGCAACAGGGAGGTAGCTACAAAATTGACAGTAGCACAGTATGTAGTACAATCAATTTCCTTTAATTATGATTTAATATTGCATTCTTATGTTTTTACATTTCTCTCAGTTGGAAATGGTTTCAGGTATGGTCTGTAAGTATTTGTGTGCATTTGTTTTGATAAATTTTAACTTTTTATAATAAATGTGTGTATATTTTATGACAATAAATGACAGAATAGAGTAGTACTTACATACAGTTTATGCATTCATGACACATCTAGCTTTTATTAATTTTTTAAAATATTTCTAGGCTATATGGTTCATCTGCAAGTTTTTTCAAATATTCAAAAACTTCTAATACATTTATTGAAAACAATTTGTGTATAAGACAACCTGTATATTTCAAACCAGTGTGTTCAAAGGTCCAGTCTATAGTCATACACTATAATAATGGGGTTAGGAATTGAACATATGAGTTTTGAAAAACATAATTCAGTCCATACCACTTTTCTTTCTGTTTCTCGTCTGTTGCATTAGCTAAGACTTACAGTTGGATGTTGAAAGGTTTTTGTAATGGGGACTTCCTAGCCTTGTTCCTAATTTTATCAAGAAAGCTTTGGCTCGCTCATCATAAATATGATCTTAGCTTTAGACTTTTGGTAGATGTTACTTTTCAAGGAAATTCTCCTCCATTCCTAACCTGGTAAGAGCTTTATTTTTATGTTTGTACCATCACCACACATATCATTCAGGTTCAAAATGATGAGACACACCTTCTTTGCTGCATTCCTCTCATACTAATCAGCTTCTATGTTCTGTGTATTTTACTTATAATTTTTAAATAAGCCTTTTAAAAATTACATTGTCATGCTTAAAGCCCCATCAATAACATAAACTGATAAAGCAGTTTTGCTAACCCCAATCTTACGTCCTTCAAATATATTTTCCATGCAACCATAGGAAGACTTTCCTTGATGACCATAGCTCACTCTCAGGCATCCCACTTTACAATCTTCATGCTTACGGTTTACATACATTAAACAATAAAATAAAATCTCTAGATTTTAATTACCTGTCCAGTGATCTGATTCCAACATTAAACTGTTAATTCCCTAAAGTTTATTCATACCTAAGCCTGCTACAAGATCAAACATGTTAGACAGAGATTGAATAAAATTAATGGAATAAATGAAGATACAGAGCCATAGTAAGTAAATTTTGGATCATACTTTATTTTGACAACCACCTGACTTCTATTCTTTTAATAAATATTCCTTAAATAATTAATACAGGAAAAATTATGAAGATTCATTTAAGGAAATGATTGCTCAAAAATATTTGTATATCTCTATCTCCCACTTTGTTTTTTATATTAGGATCCATGAGCAAGAAGGTCCTCAGAGCACTCCCCTATGCCTGACACACTCAATATACAATTTCTCAAGTTCATGCATATGATGAAAATTACTTATTGTTGGTTTCTTCTTGTTATTACTTCCTCTTGATAGAACAGGTACAAAATAATTGATTCAAGTGAAAATTCAACAATGATTGTAAAAAAAAATTAGTAAACAGAAACCTGAATTAAATAGAGTTGAAAGCCAAAGTGGGGGGCTTTCACACCTACAACAGAACAGAGCCTTATGAGAAGGACAAACAGTCCTCTTCTTTCCTGTCAAGGACTCAGCCAATGAAGAGCCAAGGACTCTTTTCACTACAGCACCTATCAAAACTTAAAAAAATACACAACATGAGGCTCATTAGTCAAATATTATTTGGAATAAAATGAAGATTATAGTCTGGGAGACAGCACCTCAAGTAGCTCTGAGTAACTGCTCCAAAGATGGTCAGTATATGTATGTGATTTTGTTGAAGGGGGAGTACATGCAATCAAGCACAAATTTTTTGCAGAAGTTTTCTGCTAGTCACAAGGAACATTCGTCATCATGAAGGATTTTAGTGCTTTTCTAGATATTAGGAGATACAAGAATTGGGCTTATCAAATTGACTCCTAAAAATATCTATCTGAAGACCTGTCCTGCCAGTTTATCCAAGAGCACAGAATGCCTCATTTCTGCACTTTACCCTAACTCCTTTCAGAGGTTGTTGAAAATCAGCAGCTATACCAGCATATGATTTAATCCTTATAGAGGTAGATGGCAACTGGTAGTTGACATAGTCAGTCTTTCTTTCCTCATCTTTAAGAGTTTTCCTTCCCATGTCATTCAGGAACTTACATGTATCTGGCCTTGGCTGCAGACCTTGAACTGCAACTCTGTGCTTCTCATCCATGTTTGCTGGAGAAATATCTGGAAGTCTACTTGTCTCAGGTCATTTCAGTGGTTCCCTCAGGGACCAGAGAAGACTCCCAACAGCTCTAGAGCAGGTGAACAAACAAGTGTGATAGCCTCATTTGAGCCCATTGTTGCATAGTGTTTTTCTCACCAACCCTGGATATTGCAGATGTTTTTCTCCTGGAACTGAGCTTGCACCTTCTTTGCCTTTGAAGCCCTCCTGGCTTTATTTGAGGTCTATTTAAAGTTTCTGACATTCTGGTTAAGGTGTTGTTCTTTAGGCTAGTACTTATTTGACACTTTGGTGTGATTTGAGATCAGACTGTTCAATGGAAACTGACTAGCCTTCAGCCTGTTCCCTGCAGAACTGAGGCAGCTTCTCCTAAGGTGGCTAGCCTTCAACCTGTTCATTCAGGAACAGGGCTTTTTTTCTGAGATGATGCTGGGATTTTCAGGCTTCAATCTATTCCTTTGGAAGGGCTACAAGAAGATTACTCTTCTTACCTGGAAAAGACTGAGCCATTAAAAAGCCATAGACAGTTCACTAGAACGTTCCCAAATTCCTCTTCCTTCTATAAAACTGTTCTCCTTCCCTTGGCATGCAAAGAGTTGCACGTGGCTCGCCATGATTACATACCACAAATTGCAATTATCTGCTGATCCCAAATAAACCCATCTTTGCTGGAGAAATTACTGGCAGTCTACTTGTTTCAACACCATTTAACGTACCAGAGAAACTAGTGATTAAATTGAGAAATAATTTACTTTAAAAGTAAGATGGACATTCTTGTCAATGTCCAATGATTAATTGTGTGTAAAATCTGTTGGTTGCTTAGTTGTCTCTGACTCTTTGTAACACCATAGACTATAGCCTGCCAGGTTCCTCTGTCCATGGAATTCTCCAGGCAAAAATACTAGAGTGGGTAGCCACTCATTCTCTTGAGATCTTCGCAACCCAGAGATCAAACCTGGATCTCTTGCAATGCAGGCAGATTCTTTATGGTCTGAGTCACCAGGGGCTGTGTGTAAGGGAAGGACCAATTCTAAACACTAACATCATTCAAAATAATTCCTTAACCACTGTAATAATATATTAAAATAGTGTCCAACAGTTTGCCATAAAAATAGAAATAAATTTTGTGAAATAAAATTTTATTTGAAATTAGTCTGAAGATTCACCATGAAAAATGCTTCTACAGTATCCAGATAATCTCCAATATCTAGGACATTTAGGTTTGACAATGCTCACATAAAAAAAAAGTAATATATGGAAAGGATACATTACCTTTAAAAAGCTTTTAATAATATTTTTATGACACTCAAGAGAATAATATCTTTGATGACCAGAAGAGCACAAAATAAACAGACGCCAGTCATTAGTGGAAGAGAAATAATAATCACAGAATACTACTTTTCTTCTCCACAAGTTTGTATAGCGCTTCTTTGACATCTTTGTTTCTCAGAGAGTAAATCAGAGGATTCAACATGGGAGTGAGTAGGGTGTAACACAAGGAGGCCACTTTACTGAGCTCAGGAAATGTGTCAGGAGTGAGATACATAAAAGAGACAGCACCATACAGTACACTCACGACTCCCAGGTGGGAGGTGCAAGTGGAGAAGGCTTTCTTACGCCCTTCGGTGGAGGGTATCTTTAGAACTGTGGACACAATGTACAAATAAGAAACAATAATAACTATGATGGTAGGGAAGACAATGAGGCCAGAGAAGGTGAAAGAAACCATTTTAAGGGTGAAGAGATCAGAACAAGATAGTCTCTGAAGGGGGCGAATATCACAGTAAAAATGGTCAATGGTCCGAGAAGCACAAAAGGATAAAGCAAATGTCATGCTGGTATGAAGAACTGAGGTGATGCAGCCACAAAAATAGGAACCAGCCACCAACTGAACACAGAGACGTGTTGACATCTGGACAATGTAGAGGAGAGGATTGCAGATGGCAATGAAGCGGTCATAAGCCATGGCTGCCAGGAGAAACCCCTCAGTCACAATGAAGAGGCCAAAGAGAAAGAACTGAGTCACACAGCCTGCATAGGAGATGGACTTGCTCTCAGACCAGAAGTTGATCATAGCCTTGGGTGCAATAACAGATGAATAGACGAGATCGATGAAGGAGAGGTTGCCTAGGAAGAAATACATTGGTGTGTTCAGCCGGGGATCAAACATGATAATGACCATCATGCCTATGTTCCCGAGAAGGATCATGGCATAGACAAGCAGAAATAGAAGAAAAAGGAGAATGTGCAGCTCTGGGCGGACCCTGAAGCCTACAAGAATGAAGTCAGTCACTTCTGAGTGGTTGCATGTTTCCCTGTCACCCATGGAAGAAACCTGCTGAGAGGTACAAGGCAAAATAAACAAATGAACTCTCGGCTGTCATCCTAGCTACAAATAATCTCTTTCAGTATAGGAGTCACAAAGCTATTCTATGATCATTATTTATTTTAACCTTAAAAATTACTAATTCATACAAGTGCTGGAATTAGATCTTTTCCTCATGAAACTTATACAGTGCCTTCAAACACAAATGACTTTCATGTTTGCAAGTATCACTTCTGTATATATTTCCTATTCATGATTTATGGAATAAATGCAGTGTCATAAGACTGATTGTGAGAGCACAAATATTTCAATAAATGACATTTTGGAAGCAATTTTGGTATCTTGGTTTGGTGATATTAAGGGCTTCAGTAGTCTCGTTTAGTAAAACTTAGCTTGGCAAACTTAGATTACCAGCACATACAAAGAAAATGACTGAATTTTAAGACTACTTAAAGGTTGCGATTACTTTTTGTGGGTAATGGAAACTTTGGATTTTGATGTAAGTTATACACTCACAAAGAATAAGTTGTGAACAACCAAACACAAAAATTATTATCACTTGCATGCTAGAATTTCATGCATGAGTCTCAAATTCTTCAAATTTCAGATAAGCCTCAAATTCTTTCTCATAAATGCAATTTTCTCACATTTCCTCAGCTAACAGCTCATAGTGTTAAAGAAAGAGATTTACACTGTCTACATAGAATTACTTTAGAAATGGATACTGAACAAAAGATATATATGAAGAAATTGTTTATTGCATTCTTATTTATCCTGAATATAAATTTCATAGTCATCATTAGTACATTTACTAGACAGTTCAAATAAGATCACTCCTTCTCCTCAGGCCTTTATGTGCATGACTGTGCCTAGACAACAATAATAATGGCAAACATTATGTGGAATCTTTTATATACCACTTTTCTAAATGCTTTCATAGTAGCTCATTTAATATATACAACAATAATATGAGGTGAGTAGTATTGTATTCTCCAGTTTATAGTAAGAAAAATGAAGTACCAAGAAATTAAATATGTTGAAAGCCACCTACTAGGGTCAGAATTGAAGTCTGAAGCCCAGAAATCTGGCTCTTGAATCCATGCTCTTAATCTATAAACTTTTTCTTTAATAAAGAAATCTGAAAGAAGTATAATATTTTGCAGAAGAAAAATATGGCTTTCAGTAAAATGGTATGATGTCATTTTGATATATTTTTGTTAATCACCAGCTCCATCAAAAATTAAATATGCAGATAATTATAAAGGGGAAAGATTTTAAGTAGATTTTTCTTAGGATCTGAGGAAGTATAAACTATTTAGACAGTGAAAGGAAACACAGTAATAGTTGTGAAATGTTTTTTGAAAAATAGTGTATCTTATTTATATTTCTTTAATCCTGCCTGGGGGGAAGGGACCAGATCATTTTAATTTTTGAGCAAGGTCCAGGAGTTGATGATGGACCGGACAGCCCTGGCATGTTGCAGTCCATGGGGTCACAAAGAGTTGGACAGGACTGCGCAGCTAAACTGAACTGAAATGATTCCTAACAAACTCATTCTAATATTAATGTTTATAGCTAAAGGCATTTATATCTGACAAAAGAAGAGTATTTTTCCCAGAGTAGTCAATGGCTAAATAGTTGGTGATTTATTATTTGTCAAAAACTCACACATTTTAAAATTTACTCTTACCTTATATTGTTTGGTAATTTGCATATTCTGTAAAAAGAAGCCTCAGAATTCTGATGTTTTTGCCTTTTTATTGTTTTCATTCTAAAAAGAGTAAACAAAGTTAACGTCTATGTTACAACTACAAATACTGAAAAAAATAATGTCAAAATAAAATGAAATCCCTTCCTCTCAGAATTTCCAAATACATGTTCAGTATCTCAGTTTCATATTCTTTCTATAGAGAAATTAGGCTTATTTTCCTTATCACACTATGTAATAAAGATATTTATTGTCTTATAAATTCCTTTATGAGGAAATTTCCTTTAGTATTTGACACTGGAAAATGTTATATCCTTTGTAGAAGAGCAAGAAGTGAATTTTCCAGTGATGCTTGGATAACTCTGAAATACTTCCAGTACTATAATCTGTTGTTATGCAAAGTAAACCTGAGAAATCAATCAGCCGGATAGTCTTTATCTTGCATTCTCTAGTGCTTGAATGCTTTTAAGAAGGAAAATAGATTGTCTTAGATATCCATGTAGAGGCCTTGAATCATCTGGGATATCTGATAACCTGCCAAAATAACAGTAGCAGTTATTCATAACAGCTATGCTTTTGGCATAAAAATATAAATTTTTCTAATAATTGCAGCATTGAGGCTTGCTTTACCTTCTGGGAAATAGTCCTCCTGGGGAAGAAAGAAGTATAAATTAGCGATTAAGATATCTAGACTCCAGAACCAAGGTCCATGAGGAACAGGGACTTCAAACTTAAAAAAGAAAAGAAGAAAAGAAAGAAAATGAGGGAAAAATCAGCCTGAGTCTAATAGGAGTCAACATATATACAAGAGCTGTTTTCTAGTGAGAATTTTTTGGGAGGGACCAAAAAGATCTTTTTAAAATCTCCAATCCAAAATAAGATATATGTGAGTCAGTGCTCTAAAACACAACTCCTTGCATCTAAAAATGAAGCTCTACTTATGATTTTTTCTCAAATACTTTATTGAGAAATAATTAGTGTGAAATGAACTGTATTCATTCAGTATACATTTCTGTGAGTTTAGCCAGTTTTATATATCAGTGAAACCATCACCATATCAAGATACAGATCATTTCCATCACCTCCAAACAGTATACATTTCTGTGAGTTTAGCCAGTTTTATACATCAGTGAAACCATCACCATATCAAGATACAGATCATTTCCATCACCTCCAAAAGATGTATCATGCCCTTTATTAATCATGCTTCCTTCCAAATCCATTTTCAAATAACCGGTGATGTGATTTTCTTTTGGATATAAATATGTTTGCATACAGTATTCACCCTTTTATCTCAGGCTTTTTTCACTGAGGAAAATGATTTTGAGGTTTATTCATGTTGTAATATCTATAAGTAACTCATTCTTTTTATTGATGAGTATTCTATTTACATATGTACCAAATTTTGGTACTCTTGGGTGTTTTCAGTTATCAGATATTGTGAATAAAGCCAATATAAATAGTCACACATACTTATTTGATCCAGGGCCATCTTCCTTCCTCTCCTCTCTCAGCACAGCATGACTTTCTTATAGACAAGTGTAAGAAAAAATATACAGATTCCTCTTCCCCTCGGTACCAGACAAATGCTGCCATATCAACTTGAGACTGCATGCATGCATGCTAAGTCGCTTCAGTCACATCCAACTCTATGCAACCCAATGGACTGTAGCCTGCCAGGCTCCTCTGTCCAAGGGATTCTTCAGGCAAGGATATTGAAGTGGGTTGCTATGCTCTCCTCCAGGGGATTTTCCAAGCCAGGAATCGAACCCCATATCTCTTATGTCTGCTACATTGACTGGTGGGTTTTTAACCACTAGTGCCATTTGGGAAGCCCATCACCTTGAGAGTAGTATGTTGCAAACATATCTCATTCCCTAGGATATAAATGATGCAGAAGCTCTATTCAAAGAAAGAATGGCTAACATATTTTGGAGATCTCTTTCTTTACTAGCCTTCATTCATAGGGTAGAAGCTTGACCTCTGGTATGATAAACTAGTTTCAGTGGCCCCTGTTCAAAGGATGGAGGTTCTTTGCCAAGAGAGACAATACCATTAGGTTACTGATCTCACCCAGAAACCTGCTTCTAAAGCAGAGGGGTCACTCTGAGAGTACTGAACCACACACAGGCTTTGCCTAGAATTAAAGGTGTACCGTAACAGAGAGATCCAAGTGAACAGACTCTGTTTAGAACAAAGTGTGGGCAAGTCCAAACACAAGTGAACTTTGAAACGTAATAATAATTTGGTGATAGCCAATGAAGAAGAGACCATTAGCTCCATAAGAACAAAAAGCTAGCTGTAGACCAACTACAAGTACACCAGAGAGAACTTGAGGAGACAAATAAGTAATGCACTCTTTGAGTTGGAACAAACATAAAAAACTGGCCTTAAAGACTATCCTTGCAAAGGGGACCAAAAAGTTTTTTTTTCTGTGATACGGATATTTCAAGATTTATTATTATTTTAATACACTGTTTATTTAGGTAACACTGGTTTATATTATACAAGTTTCATGAGCACATTATATTTCTACTTCTGTATACACTGCACAGTGCTCACTGCTGAAAATTCAGTTTCCATCACCATATAGTTGATCTCCTTTACCCATTTCACCCTCCACTCCCCCACCTCTTTCTCTCTGATAGTGACTATTCTGTTCTTTGTATCTACATGTTTGCTTTTGATTGGTTTGGTCTGCTCACTTATTTTGGCTTTTGTTTGTTTGTTTTCTGTATTACACATATGATTAAGTCATATGGTATTTGTCTTTCTCTATTTAACTTATTTCACTTAGAATAATAGCATTGAAGTCCACCCATGTTATCACTAATGGCAAGGTTTCATCTTTTTTAGGGGTTGAGTATGGTTCTATTCTATATATACACCATTTCTTCTTTATCCACCCATCAGTGGACACTTAAGTTGTTTCTCTATCTTGATTATTATAAATAATGCTGTGATGAACACAGGGGTGCATATATCTTTTCAAATTAGTATTTTCATATGCTTTGGATAAATACCCAGAAGCAGAATAGCTGAATCATATGGTAGCTCTATTCTTAATATTTTGAGAAATCTCCATACTTTTTTCTATCTTCCCTGAGCCAATTTATATTCTCACCAAGAATGTATGAGAGTTTCCTTTTCTCCACATCTTCATCATCACTTATTTTTTGCCTTTTTGGTAATAGCTATTCTAACAGGCATGAGGTGGTGTCTCATTGTGGCTTTGATTTGCACTTCCCTAATAATTTGTGATGTTTAACATGTTTTCTTGTGTCTGTATGACTTCTATGGAAAAATGTATATTAAAATCCTTTATTTGTGATTTTATTTCACTCATTTATTGTTGAAACACACACTGTTGTTTGCAAATGCAAAGAAATCAGTGATGGAAACATAAAAAATGCAAGCCCTAAAAAAGTTTACATTTTTAAAAAATTTATTTTTAATTGGAGGATAATTACAATATTGTGTTGGTTTCTGCTGTACAACAACATGAATCAGCTATAAGTATATGTATATCCCCTCCTTCTGGAACCTCCCTTGCAACTCCCCATTCCAGCCTTCTCAGCGCCAAGTTGGGTTCCATATGCTATACAGCTGTTTCCAGCTATTTTACCCATGGTGGTATATATATGTCAATGCTACTCTTTCAGTTTGTCTCCCTCTTCTTCCCCTGATAGGTCCACAAGTCCTTCTCTATGCCTCTGCCCATTTTTTAATCAATTTGTTTGTTTTTTGTTGTTGAATTTCATGCATTCTTTATATTCTCCCCTGAAAGGACAAATTTAATTGCATTAGACTGTAGAGCAAAATATGCCCCTGAATATTTTTTAAATGATATAACAAGAAGAATTACTGGAGGCAATTTGCCAAGTAGGGAAACTTATAGATGCACATCAATCAACAAATGCTCATTTGTCAAATAATCTCTCAATCCTACATCAGTATAGTTCCATATGATACAAAACACTGTATATGTTATTCATATTACTAACACTAGACATCAAAAATGAGAAGATTAAAAAAAGATATGAAAATGATAATGTGAAAAAAGAATTTGCATTTATTTACAGGTGTAAGGATACTTACACCTGTATCAATGTAGGTGTATTATTAACTAAAGCACAATATGAATGCTTTATGAGAATTCTGTAATCAGTATAATTGCTTCATGCTAGCCCAACCTACGCAACTAATCAATGAATTATTATAAAGTTTTTAAGACATGCAGTATTATAGTCATTGTCATAATACAGTATCAGAAACATTGTTACATTTTTTAAAACCCACCTTCCTATGATGGTAATATGCAGTTTCTCTAATTACAAGAGAGTCAGGTACACATACCATGCATTCATACTCAATTGCTAAGCCATGCCTGACTCCTTGAAACCACGTGGACTGTAGCTCCACATGTCCCTCTGTCCATGGGATTTTCCAGCCAAGAATACTGGAGTGGGTTACTATTTCCTCCTCCAGGGGGTCTTCTCAACTCAGAGCTTCTAACTGGGAAACCCACATATACTGTGGTGGTGATTTAGTCACTAAGTCATGTCCGAATCTTGTGACCCAATGACTGTAGCCTGCCAGGCTCCTCTGTCCATAGGATTTTCCAGGCTAGAATACAAAAATGTGCTGCCATTTCCTTCTCTAGGGGACTGTCCTGACCCAGGAATCGAACCTGAGTCTCCTGCACTGCAGGCAGATACTTTACCAACTGAGCTACAAGGGAAGCTCCATACTGTAACTCATTATGAATGTAATTCATAATGTATTGGATAGGCCAAAAAGTTCATTCCAGTTTTCATACCAGATCAGATGAGATCAGATCAGTCGCTCAGTCATGTCCGACTCTTTGCGACCCCATGAATTGCAGCATGCCAGGCATCCCTGTCCATCACCAACTCCCGGAGTTCACCCAGACTCACGTTCATCAAGTCAGTGATGCCATCCAGCCATCTCATCCTCTGTCGTCCCCTTCTCCTCCTGCCCCCACTCCCTCCCAGCATCAGAGTCTTTTCCAATGAGTCAACTTTTCACATGAGGTGGACAAAGTACTGGAGTTTCAGCTTCAGCATCATTCCTTCCAAAGAAATCCCAGGGCTGATCTCCTTCAGAATGGACTGGTTGGATCTCCTTGCAGTCCAAGGGACTCTCAAGAGTCTTCTCCTACACCACAGTTCAAAAGCATCAATTCTTTGACACTCAGCCTTCTTCACAGTCCAACTCTCACATCCATACACGACCACAGGAAAAACCATAGCCTTGACTAGACAGACCTTTGTTGGCAAAGTAATGTCTCTGCTTTTGAATATGCTATCTAGGTTGGTCATAACTTTCCTTCCAAGGAGTAAGCGTCTTTTAATTTCATGGCTGCAGTCACCATCTGCAGTGATTTTGGAGCCCAGAAAAATAAAGTCTGACACTGTTTCCACTGTTTCCCCATCTATTTCCCATGAAGTGATGGGACCAGATGCCATAATCTTCGTTTTCTGAATGTTGAGCTTTAAGCCAATATTTTCACTCTCCACTTTCACTTTCATCAAGAGGCTTTTTAGTTCCTCTTCACGTTCTGCCATAAGGGTGGTGTCATCTGCATATCTGAGGTTATTGATATTTCTCCCGGCAATCTTGATTCCAGCTTGTGCTTCTTCCAGTCCAGCATTTCTCATGATGTACTCTGCATAGAAGTTAAATAAACAGGGTGACAATATACAGCCTTGACATACTCCTTTTCCTATTTGGAACCAGTCTGTTGTTCCATGTCCAGTTCTAACTGTTGCTTCCTGACCTGCATACAAATTTATCAAGGGGCAGGTCAGATGGTCTGGTATTCCCATCTCTTTCAGAATTTTCCACAGTTTATTGTAATCCACACAGTCAAAGGATTTGGCATAGTCAATAAAGCAGAAATAGATGTTTTTCTGGAACTCTTGCTTTTTTCCATGATTCAGCAGATGTTGGCAATTTGATCTCTGGTTCCTCTGCCTTTTCTAAAACCAGCTTGAACATCAGGAAGTTCATGGTTCACATATTGCTGAAGCCTGGCTTGGAGAATTTTGAGCATTACTTTACCAGCGTGTGAGTGAGTGCAATTGTGCAGTAGTTTGAGCATTCTTTGGCATTGCCTTTCTTTGGGATTGGAATGAAAACTGACCTTTTCCAGTCCTGTGGCCACTGTTGAGTTGTCCAAATTTGCTGGCATACTGAGTGCAGCACTTTCACAGCATCATCTTTCAGGATTCGGAATAGCTCAACTGGAATTCTATCACCTCCACTAGCTTTGTTCATAGTGATGTTTTCTAAGGCCCACTTGACATCACATTTCAGGATGTCTGGCTCCAGATGAGTGATCACAGCATCGTGATTATCTGGGTCATGAAGATCTTTTTTGTATAGTTCTTCTGTGTATTCTTGCCATCTCTTCTTAATATCTTCTGCTTCTGTTAGGTCCATACCATTTCTGTCCTTTATCGAGCTCATCTTTGCATGAAATGTTCCTTTGGTATCTCTGATTTTCTTGAAGAGATCCCTAGTCTTTCCCATTCTGTTGTTTTCCTCTATTTCTTTGCATTGATCACTGAAGAAGGCTTTCTTATCTCTTCTTGCTATTCTTTGGAACTCTGCATTCAGATGTTTATATCTTTCCTTTTCTCCTTTGCTTTTCACTTCTCTTCTTTTCACAGCTATTTGTAAGGCCTCCCCAGACAGCCATTTTGCTTTTTTGCATTTCTTGTCCATGGGGATGGTCTTGATTCCCATCCCCTGTACAATGTCACGAACCTCATTCCATAGTTCATCAGGCACTCTATCTATCAGATCTAGGCCCTTGAATCTATTTCTCACTTCCACTGTATAATCATAAAGGATTTGATTTAGGTCATCCCTGAATGGTCTAGTGGTTTTCCCTACATTCTTCAATTTAAGTCTGAATTTGGCAATAAGGAGTTCATGGTCTGAGCCACAGTCAGCTCCTGGTCTTGTTTTTGCTGACTGTATAGAGCTTCTCCATCTTTGGCTGCAAAGAATGTAATCAATCTGATTTTGGTGTTGACCATCTGGTGATGTCCATTTATAGAGTCTTCTCTTGTGTTATTGGAAAAGTGTGTGTGTTATGACCAGTGCATTTTCTTGACAAAACTCTATTAGTCTTTGCCCTGCTTCATTCTGTATTCCAAGTAACGCCTGTTACTCCAGGTGTTTCTTGACTTCCTACTTTTGCATTCCAGTCCCCTATAATGAAAAGGACATCTTTTTGGGGTGTTAGTTCTAAAAGGTCTTGTAGGTCTTCATAGAACTGTTCAACTTCAGCTTCTTCAGAGTTACTGGTTGGGGCATAGACTTGCATTACTTGGGGCATAGACATGGTTTGCCTTGGAAACGAACAGAGATCATTCTGTCATTTTTGAGATTGCATCCAAGTACTGCATTTCGGACTCTTTTGTTGACCATGATGGCTACTCCATTTCTTCTGAGGGATTCCTGCCTGCAGTAGTAGATATAATGGTCATCTGAGTTAAATTTACCCATTTCAGTCCATTTGAGTTCGCTGATTCCTAGAATGTCAACATTCACTCTTCCATCTCTTGTTTGACCACTTCCAATTTGCCTTGATTCATGGACCTGACATTCCAGGTTCCTATGCAATATTGCTCTTTATAGCATCAGACCTTGCTTCTATCACCAGTCACATCCACAGCTGGGTATTCTTTTTGCTTTGGCTCCATCCCTTCATTCTTTCTGGAGTTATTTCTCCAATGATCTCCAGTAGCATATTGGGCACCTACTGACCTGGGGAGTTTCTCTTTCAGTATCCTATCATTTTGCCTTTTCATACTGTTCATGGGGTTCTCAAGGCAAGAATACTGAAGTGGCTTGCCATTCCCTTCTCCAGTGGACCACATTCTGTCAGATCTCTCCACCATGACCCGCCCATCTTGGGTTGTCCCACGGGCATGGCTTAGTTTCATACCAGTGTACAGAAAAACTGGAATGAAATTTCTAGCTAACCTAA
Source organism: Bubalus kerabau (assembly GCF_029407905.1). Classification (NCBI taxonomy): domain Eukaryota; kingdom Metazoa; phylum Chordata; class Mammalia; order Artiodactyla; family Bovidae; genus Bubalus; species Bubalus kerabau. The sequence continues at coordinate 62,515,961 of NC_073624.1, read as the reverse complement.
TAATAGAAGGGTTCATGTCATAAAAGAAGTCAAAAGCAGTCTTAAATTATTGGAGTCCTTTTGCCCAATTGCCTAATGTCACTTGTCTCTAGCACTGCTTTGAAGGTCTGCATCCCCTTCCTTGTCATCTGGCACTGATTCAGAACCACTCATCTCCATCAAATCTTCTGTTAATTCCTTTGTTGTGGTATTTAGCAGTTCTTGAATTTTTCCAACTTCCGTATCTTGAAACAAAATAACCACTTCACCACTTGCCCTATCCTCAATATCTTTCATGATTTTCTTGATTGGCTCTGCTGTAAATCATGTGAAGTCATGTACAGCATCTGGACACAGTTTCTCCAGCAGAAATTTACTATTTCATGCCTGATGTCTTTCACAGCTTTTTCTATAACAATGATGGCATCTTCAGTGATATAATCCTTTCAAACTTTCAGGATATTGTCTCTGTCAGAGTTCTCTTCCATATCATTGACAATATTTTCTGTAGAATATCATGTGTAATGAACCTTAAAGATCAATATGCCTCGTGATCTTGGAGCTGAAATAGAGATGTTGTGTTAAGCGCGCAAGTAGACACTTTTGGTATTTAACTCATGGAGTTATGGGCGGCCAGGGACACTGTCCGGTTTAAAAAAAAAAAAAAGCTAGGGCATACCTGCATGGTACTTCCTACTTTAGCACCAAAGCATCCATGGAACCAATGCAGAAAAGAAAAGGGTACTTGTCTAGTCCTTCTTGCTATACAACCTGAAGGCTTACAGCTGAAGTTTATATTTTTCCTTTAAATCTTGGGGATTAGTAGTTTTATAAGTAATAAATCTGAATACATTAGCACAAAAGAGTAGGGTGAGCCTATCTGTTCCTGCCTTAAATTCTGGTTCTCACTTCCATTCCTCACTAATAAATATCCTTTGTGATTTTTTTCCCCAGAATTGGGTACTTTTATCTGCATTACAAACTGGTTCAGACAGATGTCCTCTCTCTTCAATGATTTTCTTGGCATTTTGAACTCCTCTGCTGCTTCTTAATCATCAAAAGCTGCTTCTCCTGTTATCTTGACACTTTTTAAGCCAAAACTCTTTCTAAAATTATGAAACCATTCTTTGCTGTCATCAAATTCACCAGTTTTCAATCCTTTACCTTCCTTTTGCTTAAAGTTGTAATATAATGACTTCACTTTTTCTCACATCGTATTAGAATGTATAGATATGTCTTTCTCCTGGCAATCCTTCACCCAGTAAAAAAGTGAATTTTTAATATGAGATAAGGCATTTCACAAAAATGTGAAGTTTAGTGCCTACTGGCATAACTACAAGCTACAGCTTCATGAATTTCTTTTTTAAACAATAATAGTCCTTACACTGGATTCATTCATCTTAAAATGGCAAGCAACTATAGCTACAGACCTCAGTCTTCAGTAGGTACCTAGCAATTCAATTTTTTCTTGTTAGGTCATGACTATTCTCTGCTTCTTAGGAGCACTTCCAGCATTACTAGTAGCATTTCATAGGAGTCTAATGGTGTTACTATTCAAGGTATTGCACTAAATTTGATGAAAAAAATACAAGACGTGGGACATATCACTTTGTATGTGATACCCAGTTTATTGGAGAGATTAGCAACTCACATGGAGATGATTAGTATCATGTCGTGTTCTGAGTGGATACTCACAGCACTCAAGCTCACCACAACAGCAGCAGGAGGTAGCACAAAATTATGACAGTAGTACAGTATGCACTACAGTCAATTTCCTGTACTTATGATATAATACTGCATTATTAGGTTTTTTACATTTCTCTCAACTTGGAATTATACCAGGCAGGTATGGTTATAAGGATTTGTGTTCATTAGTTTTGGTAAATTTTAACATCTTGTGATACCTTTGTGTTTGTTTTGTGTTAATAAAGACTTGTCTGTGAATATCCAGGAATCTCCAGCAGAGATGTGGTTCGACAGTGGCCTTCTGCATGCACAGAATACAACAGTGCATGCAAAAGAGCTTTTGAAAGAGGTCACAATTATCTTCATTACCCCTGTCATTGTTTGGTCACAGGTCAAAAAACAGGGAAGGAACACAGCCCTGCCCATCAACAGAAACTTGGATTAAAGATTTATTGAGCATGGCCCCACCCATCAGAATAAGTTCCAGTTGCCCCCACAGTCAGTCTCTCTCACCAGGAAGCTTCCATAAGCCTCCTATCCTTATCCATCAGAGGAAAGATAGAATGAAAACGACAATCACAGAAAACTAATAAAAGTGATCACATGGACCACAGCCTTGTCTAATTCAATGAAATTATGACCAATGCCCTGTAAGGCCACCCAAGACAAGCAGGTCATAGTGGAGAGTACTGACAAAACGTGGTCTAGTGGAGAAGGGAATGACAAACCACTTCGGGATTCTTGCCTTGAGAACACCATGAACAATATGAAAAGGCAAAAAGATAGGACACTGAACAATGAACTCTGGTTGGCAGGTGCCCAATATGCTACTAGAGAAGAGTGGAGAAATAACTACAGAAAGAATTAAGAGATTGAGCCAAAGCAAAAACAAGCTCAGTTGTGACTGGTGATGGAAGTAAAGTCTGATGCTATAAAGAACAATATTGCATAGGAACCTGGAATGTTAGGTCCAGCCCCAGCAGGATCCAGGGATACCCTCAGGATGAACGGCGTCGGCAAGAGAGAAAGTAAAGGAGAGATAAAGAGGCTGATATTCCTTGGCTTACACAGAAAGCCAATAAAACCCCTGACATGGGACTTTCTCTGTTCACGGAGGCCACAGGCGCCGTCTCGATGGAGTGAAAACACAGAGCGCTTTCTCAATTGGGTCTTAGAAGCCTGGGCAGGAAAGTGAACTCAGAGAGCCTCTGCACTTCAGGGGATCAGCCTGAAAAAAGAAAGAGAGAGAGAGAGAATGACACGGAGAGACCAAGCTCTGATGAAGCCAGGTCTGCAGCTTTATTTTCAAAGGGAGCTTTTATACCCTGAGTTGCACATTTACAGAAGTGAAAGATGCAGAGGCAGGCAGAGTCAGTTCAACATTATGTCAGTTTGATCTTCATCGAGACCAGGATGTTTTCTGAATAACTTTCCATTTGATTGATTATGTTCTTTGCAGCCAAAGACGGAGAAACTCTATACAGCCAACAAAAACAAGACCAGGAGCTGACTGTGGCTCAGATCATGAGCTCCTTATTACCAAATTCAGACTTAAATTGAAGAAAGTAGGGAAAACCACTAGACCATTCAGGTATGACCTAAATCAAATCCCTTATGATTATACAGTGGAAGTGAGAAATAGGTTTCAGGGCCTAGATCTGATAGACAGAGTGCTTGATGAACTATGGAATGAGGTTTGTGACAGTGTACAGGAGTCAGGGATTAAGACCATCCCCATGGAAAAGAAATGAAGAAAAGCAAAATGGCTGTCTGGGGAGGCCTTACAAATAGCTGTGAAAAGAAGAGAAGCAAAAAGCAAAGGAGAAAAGGAGAAAAGGAAAGACATATGCATCTGAATGCAGAGTTCCAAAGAATAGCAAGAAGAGATAAGAAAGCCTTCTTCAGCAATCAATGCAAAAAAATAGAGGAAAACAACAGAATGGGAAAGACTAGAGATCTCTTCAAGAAAATTAGAAATACCAAGGGAACATTTCATGCAAGGATGGGCTCGATAAAGGACAGAAATGGTATGGACCTAACAGAAGCAGATGATATTAAGAAGAGGTGGCAAGAATACACAGAAGAACTATACAAAAAAGATCTTCATGACCCAGATAATCACGATGCTGTGATCACTGACCTAGAGCCAGATATCCTGGAATATGAAGTCAAGTGGGCCTTAGAAAGCATCACTATGAACAAAGCTAGTAGAGGTGATAGAATTCCAGTTGAGCTATTCCAAATCCTGAAAGATGATGCTGTGAAAGTGCTGCACTCAATATGCCAGCAAATTAGAAAATTCAGCAGTGGCCACAGGACTGGAAAAGGTCAGTTTTCCTTCCAATCCCAAAGAAAGGCAATGTCAAAGAATGCTCAAACTACTGCACAATTGCCCTCATCTCACATGCTAGTAAAGTAATACTCAAAATTCTCCAAGCCAGGCTTCAGCAATACATGAACCGTGAACTTCCTGATGTTCAAGCTGGTTTTAGAAAAGGCAGAGGAACCAGAGATCAAATTGCCAACATCTGCTGGATCATAGAAAAAGCAAGAGAGCTCCAGAAAAACATGTATTTCTGCTTTATTGACTATGCCAAATACTTTGACTGTGTGGATCACAATAAACTGTGGAAAATTCTGAAAGAGATGGGAATAACAGACCATCTGACCTGCCTCTTGAGAAATCTGTATGCAGGTCAGGAAGCAACAGTTAGAACTGGACATGGAACAACAGACTGGTTCCAAATGGGAAAAGGAGTACATCAAGGCTGTATATTGTCACCCTGTTTATTTAACTTCTATGCAGAGTACATCATGAGAAATGCTGGACTGGAAGAAGCACAAGCTAGAATCAAGATTGCCGGGAGAAATATCAATAACCTCAGATATGCAGATGACACCACCCTTATGGCAGAACGTGAAGAGGAACTAAAAAGCCTCTTGATGAAAGTGAAAGTGGAGAGTGAAAATATTGGCTTAAAGCTCAACATTCAGAAAACGAAGATCATGGCATCTAGTCCCATCACTTCATGGGAAATAGATGGGGAAACAGTGGAAGGGGACAACAGAGGATGAGATGGCTGGATGGCATTACGGACTCAATGGACGTGAGTTTGGGTGAACTCAGAGAGTTGGTGATGGACAGGGAGGCCTGGCGTGCCGCAATTCATGGGGTCGCAGAGAGTCGGACATGACTGAGCGACTGAACCGAACTGAACTGAAGCTACATAGTTCATCTGCAACTTTTTTCAAATAGTTGCAAATATTTTTTAAAATTATAATACATTATTGAAAGCAGTTTATGTGTAAGTGGACCTGCACAGTGCAGGTCATTGTTGTTCAAAAGTCAACACTATAGTCATATGCTATAGTACTGGATTTATGGCTTAAGCATTTGAGTTTTGAAAAACATAATTCAGTCCATACCACTTTTCATTTCTTTTCTTATCCATTGTATTAGCTAAGACTTACTGTTGGATGTTGAAATGTTTTGTAGTGGGGACTTCCTAGCGTTGTTCCTAATTCTAGCAAGAACGTTTTTGCTTTCTCACCATAAATATGATCTTAGCTCTAGATTTTTGGTAGATGTTACTTTTCAAGTTAAGGAAATTCTCCTCTGTTCCTAGCCTGCTAAGAGCTCCTTTATTTTTATGGTTTGTACCATCACCACACGTATTATTCAGGTTCAAAATGATGAGACACACCTTCTTTGCTGCATCCTTCTCATACTAATCAGTTACTGTGTTCTGGGTATTATACTTATATTTTTAAATAAGCCTTTTTAAAATTACATTGGCTACTTCAAGCCCCATCAATAACATAAACTGATAAAGCAGTATCCCTAACTCCAATCTTACATCCTTCAAATATATTTTCCATATAGCCCTAAGAAGACTTTCCTTGATTACAAACACCCACTCTCAGGCACCCCAACTTACAATCTCCATATTTATTCTTTGTGTGCATTAAACAATAAAATAAAATTTCTGGATTTCAATTACATGTCCAATGATTTGATTCCAACATTAAATTGTAAGTTCTCTAAAGAATAAGGTTATTTATACCTAAGCCTACCACAAGATCAGATGATGTTAGAGATTAAATAAAATTAATAGAATAAATGAAGATACAGAGGCAGGTAAGAAAATTTTGAATTACATTCTATTTTGATAACTGCCTAGCTTCTATTCTTTTATTAAACATTCCTTTTATAATTAATATAGGAAAAAATATGAAGGTTCATTTAAGGAAATGATTGCTCAAAAATTTTGTATATTTTTATCTCCCACTTTGGTTTTTTATATTAGGACCCAGGAGCAAGCAGGTCCTCAGAGCACTCCCCTATGGCTGACACACTCAATATACAATTTCCCAAGCCAATGTATAAAATGAAGATTATTTATTGTTTGTTTCTTATTATTGTTACCTTTTGATACAGCATATATAAAATAGTTGATTCAAGTGAAAATTCAACAATGGTTATAAAAGATTAGTAAACAGAAACCTCAATTAAATGGAATTGAAGGATCAAAGTTGGGAGTTTTCACACCTACAACAAAGCAGAGCCCAATGAGAAGGACAAAGACTCCTCTTCTTTCCTATGAAAGACAGACTCAGCCAATGAAAAATCAGGGATTCTTTATTCACTGCAGCACCTGTTGACTTAAACAAAAATACACACCTGAGAGTCATGAGTCAAATTGTATTTGGGGCAAAATGAAGTCTACAGTCTGGGAGACAGCACCTCAGATAGCTCTGACAAACTACTCCAAAGATGGTCAGTATATATGTGATTTTGTTGAAGGCGTGTACATATATTTTGCACATATTTTTTTGTTCAAAAATCAAGCACACATTTTTTGAATGTTTCTGCTGCTTACAAGGAACAGTTATCACCATGGATTTCAGTGTTTTTCTACATGTGAGGAGACACAAAAATTGGGTTCATAAAATCAGCTCCTGAAAATATCTAACTATCTAAAGACCTGTTCTCCCAGTTTTTCCCAGAGCACAGAATGCCTCATTTCTGTTCTCTACCCTGAACTCCATTCAGAGAGTGTTGAAAATCAGCAGCTGTGTCAGTACTTGATCTAATCGTTATAGCTGCTGCTGCTGCTGTTAAGTCGCTTCAGTCGTGTCCGACTCTCTACCACCCCATAGACGGCAGCCCACCAGGTATATGGCAAATGCCAATTTGTAGTTGACATGCTCAATCTTCCTTTCTTCTTCTTTAAAAGATTTCTCTTTCCATTGTCATTCGGGAACTTGAATGTGTCTTGCCATGGTGGCAGACCTTGAATTGCAGCTCTGCGCTTCTCCTGCATGTTTACTGGAGAAATATCTGGCAGTCTATTTGTTTCAGGTCAACATTGCAGTGGCCCCCACAGGGACCAGACAAGATTCCCAACAGCTCTAGGGCTGGTGTGCAAACAGGTGAAGTACCCTCTTTTGAGCCCATTGTTGATTACTGTTTTACCTACCAACTCTGGAGAGTGAAGATGTGTTTTTATCCTGGAACTGAGCTTTCACCCTCTTTGCATTTGAAGCACTCTGGCTTTATTTGGGATCTATTTAAATGTTTTGACTTTCTGGTTAATATGTGGTTCTTTAGGTTATTAGTCATTTGGCACTTTGGTGTGATTTGAGATCAGACTCTTCCATGGAAACTGACCAGCCTGTTCCCTGCAGAACAGAGGTTGCTTCTCCTAAGGTGGCTAGCCTTCACCCCTTTTTTAAAATTAATTTCTTTATTTTAATTGGAGGCTAATTACTTTACAGTATTGTGGTGGTTTTTGCCATACATCAATGTGAACAGGGCTTTTTTTCTCTGAAACAATGGTGGCTTTTTCAGGCTTTGATCCATTCCTTTGGAAGGGCTACAAGAAGATTACTCTTTTTCCCTGGCAAAGACTCAGCCAGTGAAAAACAAGGACTGTGTTCACTACAGAGTTCTCAACTTCCTCTTTCTTCTATAAAATGGTTCTCCTTCCCTTGGCATGCAAAAACATGCATATAGCTCGCCATGATTACAGACCACAAATTGTAATTCTCTGCTGATCCTAAACAAGCCCATATTTGCTAGAAACAGATCTGGCAGTCTGTTTGTTTCAGGTCAAAACCCTTTAGCATGTTAGAGAAATTAGTAATAATTCATGAATCATTTACTTTAAAAAGTAAGTTGGACATTCCAATGATTGTGTGTAAAATGTGTTATTCACTCACTCGTGTTTGACTCTTTGTGGCCTATAGACTATAGCCCTCCAGGCTCTTCTGTCTATGGAATTCTCCAGGAAAGAAGGCTAGAGTGGATGGCCATTTACTTCTTCATGAGATCTTCTCAACCCAAGGATTAAACTTGGGTCCCTTGCATTGCAGGCAATTCTTTACAGTCTGAGCAATTCAGCAAAGCTAACACTGGACAAAATAATTATTTAAACATGATAATGATGTATAAAAATAGTGTTCAGCAGAATGTCATAAAAACAAATAGAAATCAACTTTGTGAAATAAACTGTTATTTGAGATCAGTGTGAAGATTCATCTTGAACAATGCTTCTGAGCATCTCTAGAGCATCTCCAATATCCAAGACATTTACATTTGACAATACTCACATGGAAATAAAGTACTATATGGAAAGAATATATTACCTTAAAAAAAGCTTTTGTTAGTATCTCTATGATACTCAGGAGAATAATTTCATTGATGACCAGAGGAGTACAAAATAAACAGACACCACTCATTAGTGGAAGAGAAATAATAATCACAGAATACTACTTTTCTTCTCCAAAAGTTTGTTTAGAGCTTCTTTGACATCTTTGTTTCTCAGAGAGTAAATCAAAGGATTCAACATGGGAGTGAGTAGAGTGTAACACAAGGAGGCCACTTTACTGAGCTCAGGAAATGTGTCAGGAGTGAGATACATAAAAAAGACAGCACCATACAGTACACTCACGACTCCCAGGTGGGAGCTGCAAGTGGAGAAGGCTTTCTAACGTCTCTCAGTGGAAGGTATCTTTAGAACTGTGGACACAATGTACAAATAAGAAACAATAATAACTATGATGGTAGGGAAGATAATGAGGCCAGATAAGGTGAAAGAAAACATTCTCAGGATGAAGAGGTCAGAACAAGATAGTCTCTGAAGTGGGCGGTGTCACAGTAAAAATGATCAATGTCCCGAGAAGCACAAAAGGATAAAGCAAATGTCTTGCTGGTCTGAAGAAGTGAGCTGATACAGCCAAAAAAATAGGAACCAGCCACCAACTGAACACAGAGACGTGTTGACATCTGGACAGTGTAGAGGAGAGGATTGCAGATGGCAATGAAGCAGTCATAAGCCATGATTGCCAGGATAAACCCCTCGGTCACAATGAAGAGGGTGAAGAGAAAGAGCTGGGTCACACAGCCTGCATAGGAGATGGACTTGCTCACAGACCAGAAGTTGCTCATAGCCTTGGGTGCAATAACAGATGAATAGACGAGATCGATGAAGGAGAGGTTGCCTAGGAAGAAATACATTGGTGTGTTCAGCCTGGGATCAGTTATAATAATGACCATCATGCCAACATTCCCTAGAAGGATCATGGCATAGACAAGCAGAAAAAGCAAGAAGAGTAGAATGTGGAGCTCTGGGCGGACCCTGAAGCCTACAAGAATGAAGTCAGTAACTTCTGAGTGGTTGCATGTTCTAATCACTGTGTGATATCTATCACCTTTTTCTTTGGTAAAGAAATATGAAAGAAGTTTAATATTTTGGTGAGGAAAAGATGACTTTCAGTAAAATGGTATGATGTTGTCTTGATATATTTTTGTTATTCACCAGATCCATCAAAAATTAAATATGAAGATAATTATAAAGGGGCAAGATTTTAAAAAGATCACAGCTAGGATCTTAGGAGTATAAATTATTTAGACAGTGAAAAGAAACCCTGTAGTAGTTGTAAAATACTTTTGAAAAATATTTTTGAAAACTAATGTATCTTATTTATATATCTTTAAAATCCTGCCTAGAACCAAGGGACCAGATTAATTTTTGAGATTTATTCCTATCAAATTCATTCTAATGTTAATAAGTTTACAGCTAAAAACACTTATATCTGAAAAACGGAGAATGTTTTTCCCAGAGTATTCAATACACAAGTAGTCAGTTGGTGATTTATTATTTGTCAAAAACTCACATGCTTTCAAATTTACTCTTACCTTATATTGTTTGGTAATTAGTCATGTTCTGTAAAAAGAAGCAGCAGAACTCTGATGTTTTGTCTTGTTATCATTTTAATTTTAGAAAGAGTAAACAAATTTAATGACTATGTTACAAAAATAATTTTAAAAATCATTATGTCAAAATAAAATGAACCCCTTTCCTCTCAAAATTTCCAAATACATGTTCATTTTCCCAGTTTCATATTCTTCCCTTAGAGAAAATGGCCTTATTTTTCCTACTGCTCTATGTAAACTACTGAATTTTCCTTTAGTAGTTGACATTGGAAAAAGTCATGGTCCTTTGTAGAAGACAAACAAATGTATTTTGCAGTGATGCTTGGTTAATTCTGATATGCTTCCAGGAATTATATTCTATATTTATGCAAAGTGAATCTGAGGAATCAATAATTAGGATAGTTCCTCTTCTGCATTCTCTAGTGCTTGAATGCTTTTAGGAAGCAAAAATAGATTGTCTTAGACATCCAAGTAGAGGTCCTGAGTCATCTGGAATCTCTGATAATCTGCTCAAATAAAAGCAACAGTTTTCATAATGGCTTTGGCATAACAGTATAAACTTTTATAATTGCAGCATTGAGCTTTTCTTTACCTTCTGGGATATAGTCCTTCTGGGAAAGAAAGAAGTATAAATTTATTATTAAGATGTCTAGACTCCAGAGACAAGATCCATGAGGAACATACGGACTCCAGACTTAAAATAGAGAAGAAGAACAGAAAGAAATTGGGGGTGGGAGTGTGTGGAAGCAGCCTGAGTCTAATAAGAGTCAGCATACATACAAGAGCTGTTTTCTTGTGAGAATCCTTTGGGAAGGACCAAAAAGATCTTTTTTAAAATCATCAATCCAAAAAAAGACATATCTGAGTCAGAGTTCTAAACACAACTCCTTGCATCTAAAAATGCAGCTCGACTCATTATTTTTTCTCAAACACTTTATCGAGAAATAATTAGTGTGAAATAAACTGTATTCACTGAGTAATACATTTCTGTGAGTTTTGCCTGTTTTATACATCAATGAAACCATCACCATATCAAGACACAGCATTTCCATCACCTCCAAGAGACATCATGCCCTTTTTTAACTGTGCCTGCTTCCAACTCCATTTTCAGCTAACCTGTGATATGATTTTTTTTGCATATAAATATGTTTGCATATAGTATGCACCCTTTTCTCTCAGGTTTCTTTCACTGAGTAAAATGATTTTGAGATTTATTCATTTTGTAATATCTATTAGTAACTCATTCTTTTTATTGATGAGTATTCCATTTACATATGTACCAAATTTTGCTACTCTTAAATCTTGGGCAATTGAGGTGTTTTCTGATTTCAGATATTGTGAATAAAGTCAATATAAATATTCACACACACTTATTTGATCAAGGACCCACTTCCTTCTTCTCCTCTCTCAGCACAGCATAACTTTCCTACACTCAAGCAAGTGCAGGAAAAAATACACAGATTTCTCTTCCCCTAGGTACCAGACAAAGGCTATCATATCACCCTGAGAGTTAAGTTGCTTTATTCATGTCCACCTGTTTGCAACCGAATGGACTGTAGTCCACCAACCTCCCCTGTCCATGGGAGTCTCCAGGCAAGACTACTAGAATGGGTTGCTGTGCCTTCCTCCAGGGGATCTTCCCAAGCCAGGAATTGAACCACTCTTTTGTCTCCTGCATTGGCAGATGAGTTCTTTACCACTAGTGCCACCTGGGAAGCCCATCACCTTGAGAGTATCAGGCAGCAAATATATCTTACCCCAAGGTATAAATAATGCAGAAGGTCTATTCAAAGCAAGAGTGGCTAAAATATCTTGAAGATCTCTTTCTTTATCCAGCCTCCATTCATAGGGTAGAAGTTTGATCTCTGTCATGTTACACCAAGAATACTGGAGCTCTGCTTTAAGTAGCCTCAGTTCAAAGGATGAGGTTTCTATGCCAAGAGTGATAATATCATTGGCTGCTGACCACACCCAGAAACCTGTTCCTAAATCAGAGGTGTCACTCAGAGAACTGAACCACAGGTTTTGCCTAGAGTGAAAAAGGTACCATAAAGAGAGCTCCAAGTGAACTGTATTTAGAACAAAGTGTGGAAAAGTTCAAGCATAAGTGAATTCTGAAACTTAAAAATAATTTGGTGATAAGCAATTAAGTAGAGATGGTTGGCTCTATAAGAGCAAAGAGCTGTCGACCAACTAGAAGTTTACCAGAGAGAAGTAGAGAAGGAGACAGCTAAGAAATGCCTTCTCTGAGTTTGAACAAGCATAAAAAACTAGCCTTAAAGACTATGCTTGTAAGGAGACCAAAAAAAAATTTTTTGATATCTGTTGCATTTCAAGATATATTATTTTTTAATTTATTGCTTATTGAGGTAACACTGTTTTATATTATGCAAGTTTCATGAATATATTATATTTCTACTTCTATATACACTGCACAGTGCTCACCACTGAAAATTTAGTTTCCATCAACATATAGTTGATCTCCTTAACCCATTTCACCCTCCACTCCCCCACCTTTCTCTCTGATAATCACTCTTCTCTTCTCTGTATCTACATGTTTATTTTTTATTGGTTTGGTTTGCTTACTTATTTTGATTTTTGCTTGTTTGTTTTTTGTATTCCATGTATGAGTGAAGTCATATGGTATTTATCTTTCTCTATCTAACTTATAATATCCTTGAAGTCCATCCGTGTTATCACAATTGGCAAGGTTTCATCTTTTTTATGGTTGAATATAATTCTATTCTATATATAAAGTTGTTTTTCTATCTTGGTTATTGTAAATAGTACTGTGATGAACATAAGGGTGCATATATCTTTTCATTTAGTACTTTCATATTCTTTGGTAAATACCAAGAAGTGGAATGACTGAATCATATGCTGGCTCTGTTCTTAGTATTTTGAGAAATATCCATAAGTTTTTATAGTGGCTAAGCCAATTTATATTCTCACCGAAACTCTCTGTTTCCTTTTCTCCACATCCTCACCAATACTTTTCATTTCTTGCCTTTTTGATAATAGCCATTCTAACAGGCAGGAGGTGGTATCTCATTGTGACTTTGATTTGCATTAATTTGTGATGTTGAACATCTTTCATGAGCCTGTTGGCCATATGTCTGTCTCCTTTGGAAATATGTATATTCAAGTCCTTTGACCACTTTTTTTATTTCACTCACGTATTGTTGAAACACACACTGTTGTAAATGTAAAAGAAAAATCAGTGATGGAAACAGAGAAAAAGTAAGCCCATAAGGAGCCTACATTTTTAAAAGAATTATTTTTAATTTGAGAATAGTGGCTTTACAATATTGTCTTGGTGTCTGCTGTACAACATGAACCAGCTATAAGTACACATATATCCCCTCCTTCTAAGACCTCTCTCCTACCCCCACCATCCCAGCCCGCTCAGCATGGAGCTGGGTTCCCTGTGCTAAACAGCCACTTTCTACTAGCTAGCTATTTTACACATGATAGAGTATATATGTCAACTCTACTCTCTCAGTTTGTCTCCCTTTCCTTCATCCTCTGTGTCCACAAGCCCTTCTGTGTGTCTCTGCTCATTTTTTATTCAGGTTGTTTGTTTTTGTTTTTGTTTTTTTTATTGCTGAGTTATATGCATCATTCATATATGTGGATATTGCCCACCAAAAGGACAAATTTAATTGGATTAGAATGTAGAATAATATATGTCCCAGAATTTTTAGAAAATGATACAACAAGAATTACTGGAGGCAATTTGCTGTGTAGTGAATCTTACAGTAAACAAATGTTGTTGTTGCTGAGTAGTGAATCTTACATCAACAAATGTTGTTGTTCAGTCACTCAGTCTTATCCAACTCTTTGTGACCCCATGGACTGCAGCACGCCAAGTTTCCCTGTCATTCACTATCTCCTGGTTGCTTAAACTCATGTCCATTGAGTCGATGATGTCATCCAACCATATCATCCTCTGTCACCCGCTTCTCCTCCTGTCTTCAATCTTTCCCAGCATCAAGGTCTTTTTCCATAAGTCAGCTCGTCACAGTAGGTGTCCAAAGTATTGGAGCCTCAGCTTCAGTATCAGTCCTTCTAATGAATATTCAGAGTTGATTTCCTTTAGGATTGGTTGGTTTGATCTCCTTGTAGTCCAAGGGACTCTCAAGAGTCTTCACCAACACCACAATTCAAAAGCATCAATTCTTCGGCACTCAGTCTTCTTTATGGTCCAACTCTCACATCCATACATGACTACTGGAAAAACCATAGCTTTGACTATATGGCCTTCTGTCAGCAAATGATGTCTCTGGTTTTTAATACACTCTCTACATTTGTCATAGGTTTTCTTCCAAGGAGCAAGACTATCTGCCAAGTTATCTGTCAGTGCCTACATCAGTACGTCTTACATAATACAAAATATTGTATATATTATACATATTGCTAATACTAGAAATCAAAAATGAAAATATAAAAATATATAAAAAGTGAAATGATGATGAGAAAAAGAAATTCATATTTATTTACAAGTATAAGGATTTTTGTATTGATAATTAAGAAGTAACAATATGATTGCTTTATGAGACTGTGTACTCAATTTAGTTGCCTCATGGTAGTGCAACCTACACAATTAATGAATGAATCATTATAAACTTTTATTATATAGAGTATTATAGTCATATCCACAATACAGCATTAGAAACATTGTTATTTAAAAAAAAAAAAAAACCCACCTACCTATGATGTTCTCATGTAGTTTCTCTAATTATTGGAGAGTGACATACACATACAATGCATGCATGCTCATTCACTGAGTCATGTCCAATTATTTGCAACCCCTGAACTGTCACCCACCAGGCTCCTCCATCCATGGGATTCTCCAGAAAAGAATACTGGTGTTGCCATTTCCTACTATAGGGAATCTTCCAAACTGAGGGATCTTTACCACTGAGACACCTGGGAAGCCCACCAATACTGTACCATATTGTAATTCATAATGTATTGCATTCCCCAAAAAGTTTATTCAGGTTTTCATAACAGAGTACAGAAAAACCCAAATGAATTTTTTGGTCAACCCAGAGGTAGAACGGTTCATGTCATAAAAGAAATCAAAAGCAGTCTTTAATAACTGGAGTCCTTCTGCCAAATTGCCTAATGTCACTTTCTCTGGCACTGCTTCTTCTGTATCTTCTTCCTAGTCATCTGGCACTGATTGAGAGCTACTCATCTCCATCAACTCTTCTGTTAATTCTTTTGTTGTGGTATTTATGAGTTCTTGAATTTCTCCAACATCCATATCTTGAAACACTTTACCCACTTCACCAACTTTTTTTGTCATATCTTCAATATCTTCATGATTTACTTGATTGGCTCTGTTGTAAATCATGTGAAGTCATGCACAGCATCTTGAACCAGTTCTCCAGCAGGACTTTACTATTTCAGGATTGATGGCTTTCACAGATTTTCTATAACAATGATGGCATCTTCAATGGTATAATCCTTTCAGACTTTCATGATCTCTCTATCAGGTTTCTCTTCCATACCACTGACAATCTTTCCCTAAATTATCATGTGTAATGAGCCTTAAAGATCCTTACACCCCCTGATCTAGGGGCTGAATTAGAGATGTTGTGTTCAGGGGACAAGTAGACACCTTTGGTGTTTAACTCATGGGGTTCTGGGTGGCCGGGGTTCTGGGTGGCCAGGGACCTGATCCAAAATTTAAAAAAAAAAAAAATTTAAGACAGACCTCTCCTGCAAGGTGCTTCCAAAAGCATCAATGGAACCAAGTCAGGAGAAAGAGGTTACTTGTCTAGTCTTTTTTGCTTTACAAAAAGAGACTGGCAGCTGCAATTTATCTTTTCCCTTTAAAACTTGGGGATTAGTAGTTTTATAAATAAGGACATTCTTGATCATAAACCTAAACACATTTGCACAAAACAGTAGGGTAAGCCTATCCATTCCTGCCTTGAATCCTGGGGCTCACTTCCTTCCCCTTCTAATAAGTATCCTCTGTGACAGTTTCTTCACAGAACAGGGCACTTTTCTTCTGCATTGGAAACTGGTTCAGCCAGATATCCGCTCTCCTCAATGATTTCCTTACTGGCATTTGGGAGCTCATCGGCTGCCTCTTGATCAGCAGAAGTTGCTTCCCCAATTTTCTTGACACTTCTTAAGCCAAACCTCTTTCTAAAATTATCAAACCATCCTTTGCTTTCATCAAATTCTCCAGTTTTAGTCCTCCACCTTGCTTTTGTTTTACATTGGTATATAACTTTACTTTTTCTCATGTCATATTAGAACATATAGATATGTCTTTCTCCTGGCAATCCTGCACCCAGTAAAATATGCATTCTTAATATGAGATAAAGTATTCACAAAAGTACAAAATTTTCATACCTACTGCTGTAGCCACAGCCAGCTACAGCTTTACAAATTCTTTTAAAAAAATAGTAATAATGAGTCCTTACACTGGATTCATTCATCTTAAAATGGAAGGCAACCATAGCTGTAGACCTCAATCTTCAGTAGATACTTAGCAATGCAACTTTTTCTTGTAAGGTCATGACTATTCTCTGCTTCTTAGGAGCACTTCCCGCATCATTAGTGGCACTTCATAGGAGTCCCGAGATGTTGTTATCTAAGGTATTGCACTAAACATAATGAAAAGTTTACAAGAACTGGGAGAGATTGCTTTTTATTGTGGTAACCAGTGTACTGGAAAGATTAATGGCTCACATAGAGATGATTAGTGTCCTGAAGTGTTTTCAGTGGATGCTCACATCACTTGAGCTCACCACAATAGCAACAGGAGGTAACTACAAATATATTATAGTAGTACGATATGTACTACAATCAATTTCCTGTCATTATTATTTAATACTCCAATGTTACATTTTTAAAATTTCTCTCAGCTGGAAATGGTGCCAGGTATGGTCTAGAGTAGTATATATACATATTTTATGCATTCATGACATACCTAATTTTTCTTAATTATTTTCAATATTTCTAGGCTACATAGTTCATCTGCAAGTTTTTCAAATTGTCACAAATATTCAAGAACAACTTCTAATACATTTATTAAAACCAATTTGTGTGCAAGTGAATCTGCACATTTAAAACTAGTGTTGTTCAAGGGTCAACTCTATACTCATACACTAGAATACCAGGGTTAGGTCTTCAACATATTAATTCTGAAAAACAGAAATCAGCCCTTAACACTTTTTTTCTTGTCTATTGCCTTAGCTAAGACTTACAGTTGAAGGTTGAAAAGGTTTTGCAGTGGGGACTTTCTAGATTTGTTCCTAATTTTATCAGGAAAGCTTCTGCTTCTCACCTTAAATATGATCTTAGCTCTAGATTTTTGGTAGATATTACTTTTCAAGTTAAGGAAATTCTCTATTCCTGGCTTGCTAAGAGCTCCTTTACATTTTATGTGTTTGTACCATCACCATACATATCATTCAGATTTAAAATGATGAGACATGCCTTCTTTGCTATATCTGTCTCATACTAATAAGTTATTGTGTTCTGCATATTTTACTTATAATTTTTATTAATTTTACTTATTTTAAATGAAACAAAGATGAATGTTTTTAATGATAAAAGGTGCAATTCACAAAGAAGATAGACATTATAAACCATTAGACCCCTTGACAACAAAAAACAAAGATTCATAAAGCAAATACAGGAGAAACATAAGAAAAAAGAACAAAAATATATAATCATAATGAGACATATTAACATTTCTCTAAGAATATTTTATCAATTGTAGAAAAAAAAACAAGAATAGGAGCATTCTGAAGGATGTCATTAATAATTTAATATAATATATATTTATGGAATTAATTTATATTAATCATATCCTGCTGCTGCTGCTAAGTCGCTTCAGTCGTGTCCAACTCTGTGCGAGCCCATAGACGGCAGCCCACCAGGCTCCGCCGCCCCTGGGATTCTCCAGTCAAGAACACCGGAGTGGGTTGCCATTTTCTTCTCCAATACATGAAAGTGAAAAGTGAAAGTGAAATCGCTCAGTCATGTCCGACGCTCCGCGACCCCATGGACTGCAGCCTACCAGGCTCCTCCGTCCATGGGATTTTCCAGGCAAGAAATGCTGGAGTGGGTTGCCATTGCCTTCTCCAAATCATATCCTATATAAATATATTTAGAATTTTTTTATCATGTGTTATTAGAAGTCCATAGGACATTTAGAAAAACTGGCAAAAAGATAAGCATTACTACCTTTCAAAAAGTAAAATTCTTTTTGTATGTGTGGTTCAGTTATACATAAACAAAGATGATATTTTTCTCCATTATAGGTTATTGCAAGATATTGATTATAATTCCCTGTGCTATACAATAAACCTTTCCTGCTTGTTTCATATCTATTTTTTTAATTAGAAATATAGCATTCTACTTATACTAAGTCAAACAAATGGAATCAAAATGTCATAAATTTTTAGTTAGGCAAAAATCCATACATTTTCTAAAATATATATGTTGTACATATTATTTATATATCTGTATACAAAAACCTTTCTACTACACTTGATAAAGGCTTGAGGAAGAACATCAATAAAAAAGGAGATGGAGAAATTGGAAAACATAACCTAAATGAAATAGGAGCACTGAATATGAAATAGAAAAAGTGAAACAAGCTAGATAAAAGTAAAAGATCCGCACATACTCCAGTTGTTTTTAACATGGTTGCTCATTAGAAACATATCTGGAGCTCTGGCCAATAATAATAATAATAAGCAATACCTGGGCAATTGTATTTTTCCAAAAAATTCCAAGATAAGTCTGATATGCATCTGGATTTTAAAAAGCAATTACAGATTTTTCTATTCAATGGTAGTTTTGGTGATATAGAATTTTATCATTTTTCTGTTGACCACTCATGATACAGTGGTATTAAGTGGGTAATAGTTACATAATTCGACTTCCCTGGTGGCTCAGATGGTAAAACATCTGTCTACAATGCGGGAGACCTGCGTTCGATCCCTGGGTCGGAACAATAGTAAAAGATGTTGATCAGTTTTCACAATCAATAACCAGACAAAAAATAAAAGATAATTATAATTGCAAGCCATGAAGGAAACATAATCAGCCTAACAGTATAAAATGTTAATGCTAATGCTAAGTCACTTCAGTCGTGTCCGACTCTGCACGACCCCATAGGTAGCAGCCCACTAGGCTCCCCTGTCCCTGGGATTCTCCAGGCAAGAACACTGGAGTGGGTTGCCATTTCCTTCTCCAATGCATGAAAGTGAAAAGTGAAAGTGAAGTCACTCAGTCGTGTCTGACTCTTAGCGACCCCATGGACTGCAGCCTACCAGGCTCCTCCATCTATGGGATTTTCCAGGCAAGAGTACTGGAGTGGGGTGCCATTTCCTTCTCCAACAGTATAAAATAATTACATACAATTAGGTGGGCCAAGCAGAAGGATGTGGTAAGCAGAAGTGGATACATGCACAGGGTTTCATCTGGTCAGCCAGTCTGTGTCTTTTGATAGGTGCATTTAATCCATTTACATTTAATGTAATTGTCCTATTTACCTATTATCACTTTCTTAATTGTCTGTGGTTTATTTTCTGTGGATAGGGCTTTCCATTTTCTTGTTTTCTGCCTAAAGAAGTTCCTTTAGCATTTGTTGTAAAGCTGATTTGGTGGTGCTGAATTATTTTAGCTTTTGCTTATCTGGAATGCTTTTGATTTCTCCATCAAATCTGAAGAAGAGTCTTGCTGGATAGAGTACTCCTGGCTGTAAGTTTCTTTCATTTCATCACTTTAAATCATCATGCCATTCCCATCTGGCTTGTAGAGTTTCTGGTAAGAAATCAGCCTGTGATTCATGTCAATGTATGGCAAAACCCACTACAATACGATACTGGATGCTTGGGGCTGGTTCACTGGGACGACCCAGAGAGATGGTAGGGGGAGGGAGGAGGATGGAGGGTTTAGGATGGGGAACACATGTATACCTGTGGTGGATTCATTTTGATATATGGCAAAACCAATACAATATTGTAAATTTAAAAAAGAAAAGAAAAAGAAAAAAAAATTGTACAGTAATTAGCCTTCAATAAAAATAAATAAATTTTGAAAAAAAGAAAGAAAGAAATCAGCCTGATGAGAGTTCCCTTGTATGTTGTCATTTTTTCCTTGTTGCTTTTAATATTTTATCTTTGTCTTTAATTTTTTGTGAGTTTGATTACTATGTGTCCTGGTGTGTTCTTCCTTTGGTTTATCCTGCCTGGGATTCTCTCTGCTTCCTAGATTTGATTGTTTCCCTTCCCATGTTAGAAAGTTTTCAGCTATTATCTCTTCAAATATTTTCTTAGGTCTTCTCTCTCTCTCTCTCTCTCTCTCTTTCTCTCTCTCTCTCTTCTCCTTCTGGGGCCCCTATACTGCAAATGTTCATGCTTTTAATGTTGTTCCAGGTCTCTTAGGCTATCTTCATATCTTTTCATTCTTTATTCTATATTCTGTTCTGTGGCAGTGATTTCCACTAAACTATCCTTCAGGTCATTTATCTCTGTTTACACCTCAGTTATTCTGCTCTGGATTCCTTCTAGTGCATTATTCATTTCTGTTTGCTTCTTCTTTAGTTCTTGTAGATCTTCAGTAAACACTTTTTGTGTCTTCTCAACCTTTGCCTCCATTCCTTTTCTGAGAATCTGAATCATATTCACTAGCATTATTCTGAATTCTTTTTCTGGAAGGTTGCCTATCTCTACCTCATTTAGTTGTTTTTCTGGGGTTGTATCTTGTGCCTTCATCTGGGAGGCGGCTTTCTGCTTTTTCATGCTGATTAACTTTCTGTAATGTGGTTTTAATGTGATATTAAGAAGAGAGAGCAAGAATACATAAAAGAATTATACAAAAAAGAACTTCATGACCCAGATAATCATGATCATGTGATCACTCACCTAGAGCCAGACATCCTGGAATGCAAAGTCAAGTGGGCATTAGGAAGCATCACTATGAACAAAGCTACTGGAGGTGATGGAATTCCAGTTGAGCTGTTTCAAATCCTAAATGATGATGCTGTGAAAGTGTTTCACTCAATATGCCAGCAATTTGGAAAACTCAAACAGTGGCCACAGGACTGGAAATGCTCAGTTTTCATTCCAATCCCAAAGAAAGACAATGCCAAAGAATGTTCAAAGCACCACACAATTGCATTCATCTCACATGCTAGCAAAGTAATGCTCAAAATTCTCCAAGCCAGGCTTCAACAATACATGAACTGTGAACTTCCAGATGTTCAAGCTGGTTTTAGAAAAAGCAGAGGAACCACAGATCAAATTGCCAACATCCGCTGGATCATGGAAAAAGCAAGAGAGTTCCAGAAAAATATCTATTTCTGCTTTATTGACTATGCCAAAGTCTTTGAATGTGTGGATACAAAAAACTGGAAAATTCTTAAAGAGATGGGAATACCAGACTACCTGACTTGCCTCCTGAAAATCTGTAGGGAGGTAAAGAAACAACAGTTAGAACAGAACATGGAACAGCAGGCTGATTCCAAATCGGGAAAGTAGTATGTCAAGGATGCATATAGTCACCCTGATTATTTAACTTATATGCAGAGTGCATCATGTGAAATGCCTGGCTGGATGAAGCATAAGCTTGAATCACGATTGCTGGGAGAAATATCAATCACCTCACATATGCAGAAGACACCACCCTTATGGCAGAAAGCAAACAAGAACTAAAGAGCTTCTTGATGAAAGTGAAAGAGGAGAGTGAAAAAGTTGGCTTAAAACTCAACATTCAGAAAATGAAGATCATGGCATCCGGTCCCATCACTTCATGGCAAACAGATGGTGAAACAGTGGAAACAATGGCAGACTTCATTTGGGGGGCTCCAAGATCACTGCAGGTGGTGACTGCAGCCATGAAATTAAAAGATGCTTGCTCCTTGGAAAAAAGCTCTGACCAATCTAGACAGCATATTAAAAAGCATAGACATTATTTGTCAACAAAGGTCTGTCTAGTCAAAGCTAAGGTTTTTCCAGTAGTCATGTATGGATGTGAGAGTTGGACTATAAAGAAAGTGGAGTGCTGAAGAATTGATGCTTTGAACTGTGGTGTTGGAGAAGACTCTTGAGAGTCCCTTGAACTGCAAGGAGATCCAACCAGTCAATCCTAAAGGAAATCAGTTCTGAATATTCATTGGAAGAACTGATGCTGAAGCTGAAACTCCAATACTTTAGACACCTGATGAGAAGAATTGACTCATTGGAAAAGACTCTGATGCTGGGAAAGATTGAAGGTGGAAGAAGGACGACGGAGAGTGAGATGGTTTCTTGGCACCACTGACTCGATGGACATGAGTTTTAGTAAGCTCCAGGAGTTGGTGATGGACAGGGAAGCCTGGCATGCTGCAGTCCTTGGGGTTGCAAAGAATCAGTAACGACTGAGCAACTGAACTGACCTACCATACATTTAAATTGAATCATATACCCACTGAAAGCAAGAATCTGATGGACCAATAGAGTCACCATCTGAATTGTAATTATGGCTTGGGTAATTCAAAGACTGCAACATGCTGTTAGTACTCCTGACAAATTAAAGCAAAAATTGAGTTCAGATCTTTAAATTCTGTTTCTATAGGGTACTTGTCACCATAACAAGATAATGTCCTATAGTTAACAGCTGCAGAGATGAAACTGCTGAAAGCTAAACCCACAGTATGAATTTTTGGCTTGCCGAACACAAAACATGTTGATTCATCCCTTCAATTTCTCTAGTACAATTAACTGAGGATTCCTGGTTTGTGAAAGTGAAGTTGCTCAGTCGAGTCCGGCTCTTTGTGACTCCATGGACTGTAGCCTAACATACTCCTCTGTCCATGGGATTTTCCAGGCAAGAGTCTTGGTTTGTAACATTACTCAAAACATTTGAAAATTCTGATATTTTGGAAGCTACCTCAACCACCTTTGCAGAAGGAAGCAGACCTACTCCCTAAGAGTTATTCCCTGCTCAATTTAAGATGCTGCTACTCCTTTATCTGAAGATGTTTCCTTGATGGAAGAAGCTACATTTCCCCTTTCCACTCCTCATTTTCATTCTATGAGCTCACTAATTAGTGCAAGAACATGAATACTGTCCCATGGCAGATAGAGAATTTGTAGAAGACTGGCTTAAAATTTTGAAATTTTTTTAGATACATATTGGCAAAAGTGCTTTGAGGTGAATGAATTTTAGGGCTCCTTTACCATGAGAGGGAGGGAGATACTTGACAGAATTCTTACTCAACCAAAATTTGAGAATTAGTGTGCTAGCTAATGTAAATAAGTTGAAGTCTAATGTTTGGTTGAGATGACAAGTGTACTTTATTAACTAATACCAGATATTAAATGAAATTAAGACACTAGAAACAGTTTGGGGAAAGTATAGAAAAGGAAATTTAATATCTTTAGGAGACAGTAGTGCTAGAAATGATGTTGGTGGCAGACATTAAGGTGAAAGTGGCCTTTCTAATATCAGTGAGAAGCGAGGAGTGAGAGTGTTCAGAGTATGGCTTCAGACTGAGAGAGCAAAGAAAGATTTGGTTAACATGATAGTAGCAACTTATTAGTTCAAAAATTAATGTGGTATAGTAATCTCCACCTAGGGTTAGCTAATCATAAATTATCTAGGAATAAAATAAGTGGGCCCTCTTTAGAGAGAGCAAAAGACAGAGAGACAAAAGGAGAGAAGCATTGGATAAGATCAAAAGTTGACCTGAGCTACCACGATTCAGATAATGCCCATCTCCCAACTCTTAGACTTGAGTTGAGTCACAGAGAGTCAGTGGAATGAAGATGTGAATAAGATGTGAACTGAAATCACTGAATTCACTCTTGAATAAGATGTGAACTGAAATCCTTCCAAAACCTTCCAAATATTTTGATGACTAATTTTCAAATGACTGAACACTGAAGAAAATGTTTGGAGAACACTCCAAACATTTTGTGGAGTTATAGAGCTATTTTTTGGGCTTCCCTGGTGTCTAAGTGGTAAAGAATCCACCTGTTAATGCAGGAGACATGGGTTCCATCAGTGGGTCAGGAAGATCTTTTGGAGAAGGAAATGGCAACCCACTCTACTATTCTTGCCTGGAAAATTCCATGGACAGAGGAGCCAGGAGTACTATAGTCCATGGGACCATGAAAGAGTCAAACATGACTTAATGACTAAACAACAATAACAGCAACAACAACAGAGCTATTTATTAGATCCTGTCTCAGAACTATCCAGCAGAGGGACAAAGAACTTGAAATTTTTGGAGTAAAACTTTCTAATAGTGTGACATTTGACAAGTTTGAATCCTACTTGAAGACTCTTGCCTATTTTTCACATTCTAACTTCCTAGAACGCTGCCAAGGGACTCACCCTCTCCAGCCCTCTCATTGTGTATGTGCAGCTGGAGCAAAACAAAAAAAAAAAAAAAAAAGTATGTGTCCAATTATTTATCTTTTGCTTAAATTATCCAAAGTTCATTTATGTAGGTTGCCACTAAAGACACCCAAGTATAAGACATGCAATTGAGAAACCCAATACCAGTCATCACAATGCCAAAAAATGTGAATAAATGTTTCCACACTGATAAGGAAAAAAAAAACTATTTCTAAAATCTAGAAGTCATATTCAGTAAAAGTAAGAACTATGAAATTTCAGTTCAGTTCAGTCATTTAGTTGTGTCCAACTCTTTGAGATCCCATGGACTGAAGCACGCCCAGCTTCCCTGTCCATCACGAACTCCCAGAGCTTACTCACGTCCATTGAGTCGGTGATGCCATCCAACCATCTTATCCTCTGTCATCCCCTTCTCCTTTAGCCTTCAATCTTTCCCAGCATCAAGGTCTTTTCCAACAAGTCAATTCTTCTCATCAAGTGGCTAAAGTATTGGAGTTTCAGCTTCAGCATCAGTTGTTCCAGTGAATATTCAGGACTGATTTCCTTTAAGATTGACTGATTGGATCTCCTTGCTGTCCAAGGGACTCTCAAGAGTCTTCTTCAACACCACAGTTCAAAAGCATCAATTCTTTGGCGCTCAGCCTTCTTTATGATACAACTCTTCCATCCATGCATGACTACTGGCAAAACCATAGCTTTCACTAGATGGACCTTTGTTGGCAAAGTAATGTCTCTGGTTTTTAATATGCTGTCTAGGTTGGTCATAGCTTTTCTTCCAAGGAGCAAGCATCTTTTAATTTCATGGCTGCAGTCACCATCTGCAGTGATTTTTGGAGCCCAAAAAATAAAGTCGGTCACTGTTTCCATTGTTTCCCCAACAATTTACCATGAAGTGATGGGGCCAGATGCTATGATCTAGTTTTCTGTTTTCTGAATGTTGCAATTAAGCCAAATTTAGTCTTTGATTAAAGTTTTTGGGGGGCAGTTATCTTGTTGTTGTTGTTGTTGTTGTTTTACAGTATTATAATAGTTAAGAAATGATGTTGACCTTCAGTATGCCTTGTTTGGAGAAATGTCTGTATAGGTTTTATGTCCATTGTTTAAAATTTTATTTAATTTTTAATTGAAGGATAATTGCTTTATAGAATTTTGTTGTTTTCTGTCAAAGAACAACATGAATCAGCCATAGGTGTACATATGCTTCTGCCCATTTTTTGATTGGGCTGTTTGTTTTGATGATATTAAGCCACATGAGCTATCACTTATATGCTGAATCTTAAAAAACAATAGAATGCAAATGCACTTATTTACAAAACTGAAACAGACTCAAAGACTTAGAGAAAGAATTTATTGTCACAAGAGGGGAAGGATGGGGGAAAGAGAGTGGGAGGGATACATTGGGAGTTTGGGATGGACACATTTCTATATTTAAAACAGATAACCAACAAGGACATACTTGTTTGGCACAGGGAACTGTGTTCAGTATTATGTAGCAACCTAAATGGGAAAATAATTTGAAAAAGAATATTTTTTAAAAAGAAAATGAAATCTGTACTTCAAGTTAAAAATAAAAAAGAAATGATTGAAATGGATTACTTTTTAAGTTCCAGGATACCTTGCTTCTTTCTTATCCCATCCTTTCCCTCTTCTTCCCCTCCCTCCCTGCCCAGCCCTTAACAGTAAGAAGCTTTGTCTTCAATTATATAATAGCGTTCACACACTCAAAAATTTTTATTGATTTTATGACTTATACTGGTATTATGGGATGGGATAAAGTGACATATACTCAATTCACAAGAGTAACAGTCCATTTTCAATTCAAATTTCAACATTTTTGCAATATCTAATCAGTTCAGCTACTCCAATTACTACAATTTAAACCTCATAATAAGAGTTAAAACTATCCTAAGGAAAACAAATGGAGCATGCTTTGGGTGATTGTCAAACAGATGTTTAATTTAGTCATTTTAACTTATATTTATGAATATTTGAATTATCATTTGAAATTATCTGAGTCGGATAATCTTAGCATTCTGGCAATAGAAAATATTATTATAAATGTCCTCACCAAAGTTCAATGCACTAAGCATTAGGTAAACATTAGCAATCCAAAAAATTTAAAGACAAAATGTAACACAGAATTATAGAACAATCAATATATTCGCATGTCCCAAAACTTGTAACTGGGAAGAAGAGACAGTGCATTGCGGAGGAGAGTGTTTGAGACATCTAATGCAACCTTCTGCCTCTCAAGATCATATCACTATTGAGAGACTTCTCCATGTGAATACAGACTTAAAGTTCCCTCAAAGTAACGACTTATGATGTACATGATGGAGAATATAATTTTCAGACTCCCTTGGAATGTGACGGTGTTTCATAATCCATGCAACATTGAAAAAGGAAACGCTTTGTCAATAAAGGCCAATGAAATGTTGATACGACATCAGGTGGTTCTGATGGAATCTCGATGGCACACATAATGAGAGAGATATAAATTAGGCACTACTTTTCATATAAGGCCTGTGAAACCAGAAAAAAATTTACCAAGAATAATGTTTATGACAATTAGAAGAAAGTACGGGAGAGCTTAATTTAACACCTTTGAAAGCATTCTGCCTTGATCTTCAACTTTCCCAGGTTTCTTCCTACATCTGGCATGATTTAAGCAATGCCACTTTGAAGGTTATACTTTGGAATACTGTAATCTGTAATAGCTGAAAAATGAAAAATATAATCCACCAGACTAAAATCTAAGCAAATTAATCTAAGCCTTATTGTTAGTCAGTATTTTGTTGCCTTTTCCAAATAGTCTTTAATCAAGCACACTTGCTAGATACATCAAAGAGTGACATTCTAGGGTATCAGATATGCAATGGAAATAAGTAAAACTGA
Source organism: Bubalus kerabau (assembly GCF_029407905.1). Lineage (NCBI taxonomy): Eukaryota > Metazoa > Chordata > Mammalia > Artiodactyla > Bovidae > Bubalus > Bubalus kerabau. Next base: position 62,488,801 of record NC_073624.1, on the reverse strand, counting down.
AACTTAAAAAGGGTATTTTCCAGACTTATAATAATCAATGCCAAAGATCAGTTTCCCAAGCTGATTTGAATTCACATTTCCCTCTTAAATGATATTTTTCTGAATATCAAGGAAAATGGCAGCATCTGAGCATCAAGAGAATGGTAGATTCATCAGTTTAGGGAGAAAGATAAATATAACCTTGATTTATTAAGTCACTTAGCTTCTCACTTTGTCTATTCAATAAGAATATTCATTTCTCAAATCTCTTACCTAATCAACATTAACCCATGAAGATGTTTGCCTTTGTGCATTCATCCAAGGAGGTTTTGCTATCTTAAAAGCAGAAAACCAGAAGACCTTATCTAAGACCTATATTTTAGGTTTTCTCAATGCCAAGTGTATGGACAAAACTCATAATTATATTTTATTTCTTAGGATTAGTTCTTGCCTAGAATTTAATGTTGTCCTGACTTAGGCATTGTAATTTCTTAGCTAAAGCATTACTTACATCAACTGTAAAAATGGTAACTCTGGCACAACTTTCTCTAGAACTTGGCTTCCTAAGTTTAATACCTATCAGACTTATGGGATGCTGCTTTAACCCGCCTTCCCTTCTCAACTAACATCTGATATTTAGAACTAATCACATTTTAAAATTACCCCATATTCAAATAACCCAAAGATATTCATACACAAATACACACGTGTGCACACAAACAGGTATGTACATTTACATATAACCCAACTATCCGTAGAGCTTATTATAAAGGCTTAAGATATTTTTAACTGTGATTTTCAAACTGACTTTATTTCAACTGAGTGTTTTCATTAATTGCGTGTGTGTGTGTGTGTGTGTGTGTGTGTGTGTCTGTGTGTGTTCAGTCACTCAGTCATGTCTGACTTTTTGTGGCTCCATGGACTGTAACCTCCCAGGCTCTTCTGTCCATAAGATTTTCCAGGCAAGAGTACTGGAATGGGTTGCCATTTCCTACTCCAGGGGATCTTCCTGACCCAGGGATCAAACCCACATCTCTTGCATCTCCTGCATTGGCAGGTGGATTCTTTACCACTAGCACCACCTGGGAAGCCCCCCGTTAATAGCATATTCACTACCAATAATTTGTATTACCCAAAAGATAGAGGACATGAGCTGTAAAACATCATAAATATCATAAAATGTTCCTATCATATGGGAGAAAAGTAGGATGACCATGCCATTCAAGGAAAACCAAACAAATGTCATAATTTAAACCAAATGAATGCAATCTTCCCATGTTCATTTTTATTTGGCCCCTATTTAATTCAACAAAAGTCACTGTTTATGTAACCTTTCCTTTTTCCTTTCATCATATACGCATGTCCTCACATCTTTGGCATGACGCTAAAAACAAAACACAACACTAGCATTTATAGTTATTTGCATATAAAACAGTTGGGTCACACAGTTTCCAAATGAATCCTTGTACTTAGATATTTTCTAAATTTTACTTAGGCATACTTGGAAGAGAAACAATAATATTTCATTCTTCTCTATTTACATATATATTATTGCCTGGAGAGTGAAAAATATATCTCTTTATAGAAATGCAATAAATTTTCATGGCTGTCCAAAACTTTCAGATTTAACACTGCCTTGTGGAAAAGTGAAAAGTAAATAGTGAAAAGTGAATTTGTAGAATTTTTATAGGATATTATTAATGCTCTTGAATAAAACTGTTAAGGTTTTTGGTTTTGCTTTGGTTTGAGAAACAACTTGAGCTTTAAATGCATAAGTCTAGAAGATTTGGAGAACAAAATCAAAGGATGCAAGAAAAAGTAAAAAGTGGAAGCATATTTAGAGTAAAACTTTTTTCTTCCATACGACTTTTCTCATGGCATCTTTAATATCCTTATTTCTTAGAGAGTAGATTAAAGGGTTCAGCATAGGTGTGAATAAAATGTAACATACTGAAGCCACTTTATGAAGTTCCAGGTTACTTGGTGGTGTGAGATACACAAAGGAGACAGTGCCATAAAGCAAACTTAACAACCCCCAGATGAGAGCTGCAAGTGGAGAAGGCTTTCTTCCTTCCTGCACTGGAGCAGATCTTTAAAACTGTGGACACAATATACATGTAAGAGACTACAATAACAACAATCATGGGCAAAATAATAAGAATAGCCAAACTAAGTGACACCATCTTATTCATAAAGACATTGGAACACGAGATCTTCTCAATTGGGTTTGAATCACAGTAGAAGTGATCAATGACTCGAGAGGCACAGAAAGACATTGAAAATGTTACACTGATTTGAAGGATGGAACTGACCCAGCCACAGAGATAAGAACCAGCCACCAGCTGCATACAGAGACTTCTTGACATGCGGACAGTATAGAGAAGTGGGTTGCAGATGGCAATGAAGCGGTCATAAGCCATGGCTGCTAAGACAAAGGCCTCTGTTACCATGAAAAGTGCATAAAGAAACAGCTGAGCCACACAACCTGCAAAAGATATGGTCTTTTTCTGAGACAGGATGTTGACCATGGCTTTGGGTACAATAACAGTGGAGTAGGAGAGGTCAATGATGGAGAGATTGCCTAGGAAGAAATACACTGGTGTGTTCAGCCGGGGATCAGTCACAATGATGCCAATCATGCTAAGGTTCCCCAGAAGGACCATCCAATAAACAATCAGGAAAAGTAGGAAAAGGAGACTGTGGAGCTCTGGACGGACCCTGATGCCTACAAGAATGAAGTCAGTCACTTCTGAATGGTTGTCTCCTCCCTTGTCACCCATGGCAAACTTCTGCTTAAAGGCATAAGAGAAAGTCAGCAAAGTTTCTACTCTTTAGCTAGTATCACAAATAACACTTTGCTTCAAAAATACTTTATAATTGACATAATATTTTCATATCCATTATTCCATTAAGCTTACACATATGGCAAAAGAAATATGAGAGAGAGTTTGAGTTGCCTGAGGTAACACAGCTGGTTAAAAATGGAATTTAGACTCAAGATGAAATATTTTGAAATCAAGTCTAGTGTTAATTTCAACACAACAGAGTTTATCAAATGAGATATTTTGTGAGATGTCATCTGTGATTTCAAAATACTAAAATCTGATAAGCTTGTACTAAGAAAAAGACACTTCCATAATTTTATCATTAAATATTCACTTTTATATAAAATACTTTGCCTCAATTCAGTAATAAAAGATAAATGAAGGAAAAGAAGCTAAAAGTACATTTCAAGATATTATGAACTATCTACACAAAAGAGCTCTTACAATTGCAAGTACATTATTAAATAACTAAATTGCCTTACTTTGAGATCTTTTAAAATAAAATCAATTTCAACTTCTGGAACTAGTCTAATTTTATTAAAGTGAGAAAGTAAAATGTAAGTGATACCTTTATATTTTTTATCCTGTGAAGTTTATTGATACTGGTTTTCTCTATATAAATCTGTCAAGACATTCACTTCATCTCAAATTTTTCCAAATGAGAGAAAGAACCAATCAAAAATGTTAACTCTGTAAAAGAATATACTAAATAGCAAATTTTACTGAACTCATAATATGATGGTTTAGAGCTCAGTAGTTTTGAGAATGGAAGTATTGATTTCATGGAAGCATCCAAATTAACTTATTTGAATTTGGGTGACCTGTTAAACAATCAAGACAATTTTTGTTAATTTTAAATATTTCTATTATTTTTCTATACAACAATGCACTGATTGTCAATTAACTTGTCTAGCAATTAAGGACAACCTTACACATCGTTTCTTCTTCATGATACCTAAACCAACTGTCATTTATCCTTTCAAAGACTTTCATGAATAATGAAAGCCAACAACTGATCCACAAAATATTTTTACCAAAATTAAAATGAATGTATACTAACAATCAAAACCTAAGAAAATATGCTGAGTTTCATTTTGAATCTCAAGATTTCCTCAATTGTTCAGTTCAGTTCAGTCGCTCAGTTGTGTCCGACTCTTCGTGACCCCATGAATCGCAGCACACCAGGCCTCCCTGTCCATCACCAACTTCCGGAGTTCACTCAGACTCACGTCCATCGAGTGAGTGATGCCATCCGGCCATCTCATCCTCTGTTGTCCCATTCTCCTCCTGCCCCCAATCCCTCCCAGCATCAGAGTCTTTTCAAATGAGTCAACTCTTTGCATGAGGTGGACAAAGTACTGGAGTTTCAGCTTCAGCATCATTCCTTCCAAAGAAATCCCAGGGCTGATCTCCTTCAGAATGGGCTGGTTGAATCTCCTTGACGTCCAAGGGACTCTCAAGAGTCTTCTCCAACACCACAGTTCAAAAGCATCAATTCTTCGGCACTCAGCCTTCTTCACAGTCCAACTCTCACCTCCATACATGACCACAGGAAAAACCATAGCCTTGACTAGACGGATTTTTGTTGGGAAAGTAATGTCTCTGCTTTTGAATATGCTATCTAGGTTGCTCATAACTTTCCTTCAAGGGAGTAAGCGTCTTTTAATTTCATGGCTGCAGTCACCATCTGCAGTGATTTTGGAGCCCAAAAAATTGTAATCCTCAATTGTAAGAGCTTTTATTTTGTGTTTTTTATGGTCCACCAAAATTACCCTGGATCCTGAAACCTTCATGACTTTCTCTGCTTCTTTCATTTGTTGCTTTTCCCAATAACTTTCTCAAAAAAAAAATAAAATAAAATAAGGGAATTTCCTGGTAGTCCAGTGGTTAAGACTCCATGCTTTCACTGCCAAGGGCCCAAGTTTGATCCCTGGTTGGAGAACTAAGATCCCACAAGCCACACAGTGCACAGCAAAAAAAAAAAAAAAAAAGGCATGAAATTAATTCATGGGTAAATGGCTGAACAAAATAATATTGTTCTCAGTCACTAGCCTCACTCTACTGCTAAACTACATGTGTGAAACCCATTCAAATAATTGTAATTTGGTTTTAATAGGATATGACAAAATAAATTAAATTAAGTTTACAGGTTAACATCCATGAATACAGTTATATTTTATTCTAGAACTAATAGAATGACTCGTTTTAGGCATAAAGCTGAATGGAACATTTTCAAGCATAGGTCACCATGTGTTGGTTTGCAGTCAAAAAGAGACTCAGAAAAGAAAGTACCTTTGAAACATGCTAAAATTATTTTACATGTAACTTCTTTCTGCAAAGAGTCACAGGATTAATAAACCTTGCACTTTGTTCCTGTTTAAAAAAGGAGGCAAAGAGGAAGAAGAAAGAGTAGAAGATGGAGAAGGAGAAGAAATTTTGCTCTTAAGCCAACTCAAATGTTACATTTTTGATGCTATATCAATAAAAGTAATATATTAATATTTCAAGGATAGCCTAACCTAGCATAATATAGTACAATAATATTATATATATCACCTTTGTACAAAATTATAGGATATGGACTATGAAAAGATTCACCTCTTCATAGAATTATAAAGAGTTCATAATAGGCAAGAAATAATCAAATTAGATAAAATAAAGGATTTTTATAATTTTGAATTCTAAGAAATGCAACAAGAGATAAAAAGATCATAGAATACACATCATTAGTAATATATTTTAAATATCAGTTATCATATCACCAGTCTGATTTAACCATGATCTTCCTTCAAGCACTGGAATATGAATTATCAAGGTTCACTTTCATCTTGATAATCTTTCTCCCATGGCACATTTTGAAATTCAAGACAAATACATTTTAATCATATAGAAAATGTTCTTGGATGCCTTATTATGTGGCTAAAATAGGCATGCTTTTTCTATAATTATTCTTACCTGAATGTATATTTCTATCTTGTGAACTTTTTCATGTAAAACCACAGAGATGCAAATTCTTTTTATTTCAGTCTAGGAAAAAAGAAGTAGTTGAAAAATAAAAACTCTAAAAGACAATATCAAAATTAATCTCAAATATTATTTACTCCCCAATAAATTAACAACCCTCTTAAGCATGGCATGACCATGTTCTTCATTAGTGGTATTGCCTATAGGTCCATAATTTCCCATTACCTATTATTAAAGTTTGCTCTTTCTATAATACAATCTTGTTTGAAAACCTGTTGTATCTGTCTTCGTGAACACTGACTGAAGATGATGGACTAGGACTCTTTTTTAGTTCTCTTAGATAACTATGGATATTTTGCTACCAAAATTGAAATACGTGACAATGAATCTATGAAATCAAACTGCATGAAAATCTCTTGCCTCCATGCTGACATGCTTCACAGGCCTTAGAGTGAAGATGGGAGCAAAATGGAAATTTAAGACAAGCAACTAGACTCCCTGGTCCCTGATGAACTACATAAATAATAGCAGCCAGAATCCATGGTAGTCAAAGTTTTTTCCAGTCCCATGAAACTATTTCAGAGAATTGCAGCAGACAGTTTTTCAGAATTTTGGAGGAAGAAGTCCCTCTGAGAGGGGACTTAAAAATAAGTCAATTATAATTTTGTAACAAGGACAAACGCCAGAACCATCCCATAAGGACTACACAAGGAACACTCAGAGTGATTTCTTCACTTATAGAATACTCTTGGGACTAAGTTATTTTGGACAAAACTCCTTATTAGAAAGTTTTTTCTTTAAAGTTTGCTTCTCTATAGCAAAGTTCTACCCACTTGACTATCAGAGCTTCTTTCCAAAATTCTGCTCAGTATCTTTGTTTGATCTTCTAAATGGCATCTTTTTAAAATGTAAAAAGACAAATGCATTATTGTCACATACTCTTCTCATCTCCGGATGCAATGTCCTTATTTTCAAGTAGGATCTCCTTTCAGCAGCAATCGAATTATTTTTATAATACTTTGCTAGTGTCCCTTGCCTTAGAAAGCATCACTATGAACTTGAAAGTGTTCAAGTGGGCCTTAGAAAGCATCACTACGAACAAAGCTACTGGAGGTGATGGAATTCCAGTGGAGCTATTCCAAATCCTGAAAGATGATGCTGTGAAAGTGCTGTACTCAATATGCCAGCAAATTTGTAAAACTCAGCAGTGGCCACAGGACTGGAAAAGGTCAGTTTTCATTCCAATCCCAAAGAAAGGCAATGTCAAAGAATGATCAAACTACCGCACAATTGCACTCATCTCACACGCTGGTAAAGTAATGCTCAAAATTCTCCAAGCCAGGCTTCAGCAATATGTGAACCGTGAACTTCCTGATGTCCAAGCTAGTTTTAGATAAGGCAGAGGAACCAGAGATCAAATTGCCAACATCCGCTGGATCATGGAAAAACAAGAGAGTTCCAGAAAAGTATCTGTTTCTGCTTTATTGACTATGACAAAGCCTTTGACTGTGTGGATCACAATAAACTGTGGAAAATTCTGAAAAAGTTGGGAATACCAGACCACCTGATCTTCCTCTTGAGAAATTTGTATGCAGGTCAGGAAGCAACAGATAGAACTGGACATGAAACAACAGACTTGTTCCAAATAGGAAAAGGAGTTCGTCAAGGCTGTATATTGTCACCCTGTTTATTTAACTTATATGCAAAGTACATCATAAGAAACGCTGGGCTGGAAGAAGTACAGCTGGAATCAAGATTGCCGGAGGAATATCAGTAACCTCAGATATGCAGATGACACCACCCTTATGGCAGAAAGTGAAGAGGAACTCAAAAGCTTCTTGATGAAAGTGAAAGTGGAGAGTGAAAAAGTTGGTTTAAAGCTCAACATTCCGAAAACAAAGATCATGGCATCCGGTCCCACCACTTCATGGGAAATAGATGGGGAAACAGTAGGAAAAGTTTCAGACTTTATTTTTCTGAGCTCCAAAATCACTACAGATGGTGACTGCAGCCATGAAATTAAAAGACGCTTACTCCCTTGAAGGAAAGTTATGAGCGACCTTGATAGCATATTCAAAAGCAGACACATTACTTTCCCAACAAAAATCCGTCTAGTCAAGGCTATGGTTTTCCTGAGGTCATGTATGGATGTGAGAGTTGGACTGTGAAGAAGGCTGAGCGCTGAAGAATTGATGCTTTTGAACTCTGGTGTTGGAGAAGACTCTTGAGAGTCCCTTGGACTTCAAGGAGATCCAACCAGTCCATTCTGCAGGAGATCAGCCCTGGGATTTCTTTGGAAGGAATGATGCTGAAGCTGAAACTCCAGTACTTTGTCCACTTCATGTGAAGAGTTGACTCATTGGAAAAGACTCTGATGCTGGGAGGGATTGGGGGCAGGAGGAGAATGGGACGACAGAGGATGAGATGGCTGGATGGCATCACTCACTCGATGGACGTGAGTCTGAGTGAACTCCGGGAGTTGGTGATGGACAGGGAGGCCTGGTGTGCTGCGATTCATGGGGTCACAAAGAGTCGTACACATCTGAGCGACCGATCTGATCTTCAGCAGCAACTGAATAATTTTTATAATACCTTGCTAGTGTCCCTTGCAAAAATCCCATTGCCAATATTTGATATCCAGCTAGATATAGTCTACCACCTTGAAATACCACTGCCTAATTATTTGTGATATATACTTATTTTAAGGCATATGACTGAAAGTTGCTTTGCATATTCATCTTATTAATCTTATAGTCAAAAAAAGCTTTTTTTGTTAAATTTTTAGGGAATGGCAAGACATACTTAAAATGATGAAAGAAAATAACCTACACCCCAGATTATTGTACACAGCAAGGATCTCATTCAAGTATGAAGGAGAAATCAAAAGCTTTTCAGACAAGCAAAAGCTGAGAGAATTCTGCACCACCAAACCAGCTATCCATCAAATACTAAAGGATATTCTCCAGACAGGAAACACAAAAATGGTGTATAAATTCGAACCCAAAACAATAAAGTAAATGGCAATGGGATCATACTTATCAATAATTACCTTAAACATAAATGGGTTGAATGCCCCAACCAAAAGACAAAGACTGGCTGAATGGATACAAAAACAAGACCCCTACATATGTTGTCTACAAGAGACCCACCTCAAAACAGGGGACACATACAGACTGAAAGTGAAGGGCTGGAAAAAGATTTTCCATGCAATAGGGACAAAAAGAAAGCAGGAGTAGCAATACTCATATCAGATAAAATAGACTTTAAAACAAAGGCTGTGAAAAGAGACAAAGAAGGTCACTACATAATGATCAAAGGATCAAGCCAAGAAGAAGATATAACAATTATAAATATATATGCACCCAACACGGGAGCACCGCAATATGTAAGGCAGATGCTAACAAGTATGAAAGGAGAAATTAACAATAACACAGTAATAGTGGGAGACTTTAATACCCCACTCACACCTATGGATAGATCAACTAAACAGAAAATTAACAAGGAAACACAAATTTTAAACGATACAATAGACCAGTTAGACCTAATTGATATCTATAGGACATTTCATCCCAAAACAATGAATTTCACCTTTTTCTCAAGCGCACATGGAACCTTCTCCAGGATAGATCACATCCTGGGCCATAAATCTAGCCTTGGTAAATTCAAAAACATTGAAATCATTCCAAGCATCTTTTCTGACCACAATGCAGTAAGATTAGATCTCAATTACAGGAGAAAAACTATTAAAAATGCCAACATATGGAGGCTGAACAACACGCTGCTGAATAACCAACAAATCACAGAAGAAATCAAAAAAGAAATCAAAATTTGCACAGAAACAAATGAAAATGAAAACACAACAACCCAAAACCTGTGGGACACGGTAAAAGCAGTCCTAAGGGGAAAGTTCATAGCAATACAGGCACACCTCAACAAACAAGAAAAAAGTCAAATAAATAACCTAACTCTACACCTAAAGCAACTAGAAAAGGAAGAAATGAAGAACCCCAGGGTTAGTAGAAGGAAAGAAATCTTAAAAATTAGGGCAGAAATAAATGCAAAAGAAACAAAAGAGATCATAGCAAAAATCAACAAAGCCAAAAGCTGGTTCTTTGACAGGATAAATAAAATTGACAAACCATTAGCCAGACTCATCAAGAAACAAAGGGAGAAAAATCAAATCAATAAAATTAGAAATGAAAATGGAGAGATCACAACAGACAACACAGAAATACAAAGGATCATAAGAGAGTACTATCAACAATTATATGCCAATAAAATGGACAACGTGGAAGAAACGGACAAATTCTTAGAAAAGTACAACTTTCCAAAACTCGACCAGGAAGAAATAGAAAATCTTAACAGACCCATCACAAGCACGGAAATTGAAACTGTAATCAAAAATCTTCCAGCAAACAAAAGCCCAGGTCCAGACGGCTTCACAGCTGAATTCTACCAAAAATTTAGAGAAGAGCTAACACCTATCCTGCTCAAACTCTTCCAGAAAATTGCAGATGAAGGTCAACTTCCAAACTCATTCTATGAGGCCACCATCACCCTAATACCAAAACCTGTCAAAGATGCCACAAAAAAAGAAAACTACAGGCCAATATCACTGATGAACATAGATGCAAAACTCCTTAACAAAATTCTAGCAATCAGAATCCAACAACACATTAAAAACATCATACACATTGACCAAGTGGGCTTTATCCCAGGGATGCAAGGATTCTTCAATACCCGCAAATCAATCAATGTAATACACCACATTAACAAATTGAAAAATAAAAACCATATGATTATATCAATAGATGCAGAGAAAGCCTTTGACAAAATTCAACATCCATTTATGATAAAAACTCTCCAGAAAGCAGGAATAGAAGGAACATACCTCAACATATAAAAGCTATTTATGACAAGCCCACAGCAAACATTATTCTCAATGGTGAAAAATTGAAAGTATTTCCTCTAAAGTCAGGAACAAGACAAGGGTGCCCACTCTCACCATTACTATTCAACATAGTTTTGGAAGTTTTGGGCACAGCAATAAGAGCAGAAAAAGAAATAAAAGGAATCCAAATTGGAAAAGAAGAAGTAAAGCTCTCACTGTTTGCAGATGACATGATCCTCTACATAGAAAACCCTAAAGACTCCACCAGAAAACTACTAGAACTAATCAATGACTATAGTAAAGTTGCAGGATATAAAATCAACACACAGAAATCCCTTGCATTCCTATACACTAATAATGAGAAAACAGAAAGAGAAATTAAGGAAACAATTCCATTCACCATTGCAACGGAAAGAATAAAATACTTAGGAATATATCTACCTAAAGAAACTAAAGACCTATATATAGAAAACTATAAAACACTGGTGAAAGAAATCAAAGCGGACACTAACAGATGGAGAAATATACCATGTTCATGGACTGGAAGAATCAATATAGTGAAAATGAGTATACTACCCAAAGCAATTTATAGATTCAATGCAATCCCTATCAAGCTACCAACGGTATTCTTCACAGAGCTAGAACAAATAATTTCACAATTTGTATGGAAATACAAAAAACCTCGAATAGCCAAAGCGATTTTGAGAAAGAAGAATGGAACTGGAGGAATCAACCTCCCTGACTTCAGGCTCTACTACAAAGCCACAGTCATCAAGACAGTATGGTACTGGCACAAAGACAGAAATATAGATCAATGGAACAAAATAGAAAGCCCAGAGATAAATCCACGCTCATATGGACACCTTATCTTTGACAAACGAGGCAAGAATATACAATGGATCACAGACAATCTCTTTAACAAGCGGTGCTGGGAAATCTGGTCAAGCACTTGGAAAAGAATGAAACTAGACCACTTTCTAACACCATACACAAAAATAAACTCAAAATGGATTAAGGATCTAAACATAAGACCAGAAACTATAAAACTCCTAGAGGAGAACATAGGCAAAACACTCTCTGACATACATCACAGCATGATCCTCTATGACCCACCTCCCAGAATATTGGAAATAAAAGCAAAAATAAAAAAATAGGACCTAATTAACCTTAAAAGCTTCTGCACATCAAAGGAAACTATTAGCAAGGTGAAAAGACAGCCTTCAGAATGGGAGAAAATAATAGCAAATGAAGCAACTGACAAACAACTAATCTCAAAAATATACAAGCAACTCCTACAGCTCAATTCCAGAAAAATAAATGACCCAATCAAAAAATGGGCCAAAGAACTAAATAGACATTTCTCCAAAGAAGACATACAGATGGCTAACAAACACATGAAAAGATGCTCAACATCACTCATTATCAGAGAAATGCAAATCAAAACCACAATGAGGTACCATTTCACGCCAGTCAGAATGACTGTGATCCAAAAGTGTACAAGTAATAAATGCTGGAGAGGGTGTGGAGAAAAGGGAACCCTCTTACACTGTTGGTGGGAATGCAAACTAGTACAGCCACTATGGAGAACAGTGTGGAGATTCCTTAAAAAACTGGAAATAGACCTGCCTTATGATCCAGCAATCCCACTGCTGGGCATACACACCGAGGAAACCAGAAGGGAAAGAGACACGAGTACCCCAATGTTCATCGCAGCACTGTTTATAATAGCCAGGACATGGAAACAACCTAAATGTCCATTAGCAGATGAATGGATAAGAAAGCGGTGGTACATATACACAATGGAGTATTACTCAGCAGTTAAAAGGAATACATTTGAATCAGTTCTAATGAGGTGGATGAAACTGGAGCCTATTATACAGAGTGAAGTGAGCCAGAAAGAAAAACACCAATATAGTATACTAACACATATATATGGAATTTAGAAAGATGGTAACAATAACCCTGTATACGAGACAGCAAAAGAGACATTGATGTATAGAACAGTCTTTTGGACTCTGTGGGAGAGGGAGAGGGTGGGATGATTTGGGAGAATGGCATTGAAATATACATAATATCATATATGAAACGAGTCGCCAGTCCAGGTTCGATGCACGATACTGGATGCTTGGGGCTGATGCACTGGGACGACCCAGAGGAATGGTATGGGGAGGGAGGAGGGAGGAGGGTTCAGGATGGAGAACACGTGTATGACTGTGGCGGATTCATTTCGATATATGGCAGAACCAATACAATATTTTAAAGTTTAAAAATAAAATAAAATTAAAAATTTAGAGGATCCTGCTGTGATGTATGTCAGAGAGTGTTTTGCCTATGTTCTCCTCTAAGAGTTTTATAGTTTGTGGTCTTATGTTTAGATCTTTAATCCATTTTGAGTTTATTTTTGTGTATGGTGTTAGAAAGTGTTCTAGTTTCATTCTTGTACAAGTGGTTGACCAGATTTCCCAGCACCGCTTGTTAAAGAGATTGTCTTTAATCCATTGTATATTCTTGCCTCCTCTGTCAAAGATAAGGTGTCCATATGTGTGTGGATTTATCTCTGGGCTTTCTATTTTGTTCCATTGATCTATATTTCTGTCTTTGTGCCAGTACCATACTGTCTTGATGACTGTGGCTTTGTAGTAGAGCCTGAAGTCAGGGAGGTTGATTCCTCCAGTTCCATTCTTCTTTCTCAAAATCGCTTTGGCTATTCGAGGTTTTTTGTATTTCCATACAAATTGTGAAATTATTTGTTCTAGCTCTGTGAAGAATACCGTTGGTAGCTTGATAGGGATTGCATTGAATCTATAAATTGCTTTGGGTAGTATACTCATTTTCACTATATTGATTCTTCCAGTCCATGAACATGGTATATTTCTCCATCTGTTAGTGTCCGCTTTGATTTCTTTCACCAGTGTTTTATAGTTTTCTATATATAGGTCTTTAGTTTCTTTAGGTAGATATATTCCTAAGTATTTTATTCTTTCCGTTGCAATGGTGAATGGAATTGTTTCCTTAATTTCTCTTTCTGTTTTCTCATTATTAGTGTATAGGAATGCAAGGGATTTCTGTGTGTTGATTTTATATCCTGCAACTTTACTATAGTCATTGATTAGTTCTAGTAGTTTTCTGGTGGAGTCTTTAGGGTTTTCTATGTAGAGGATCATGTCATCTGCAAACAGTGAGAGCTTTACTTCTTCTTTTCCAATTTGGATTCCTTTTATTTCTTTTTCTGCTCTTATTGCTGTGCCCAAAACTTCCAAAACTATGTTGAATAGTAATGGTGAGAGTGGGCACCCTTGTCTTGTTCCTGACTTTAGAGGAAATACTTTCAATTTTTCACCATTGAGAATAATGTTTGCTGTGGGCTTGTCATAAATAGCTTTTATATGTTGAGGTATGTTCCTTCTATTCCTGCTTTCTGGAGAGTTTTTATCATAAATGGATGTTGAATTTTGTCAAAGGCTTTCTCTGCATCTATTGATATAATCATATGGTTTTTATTTTTCAATTTGTTAATGTGGTGTATTACATTGATTGATTTGCGGGTATTGAAGAATCCTTGCATCCCTGGGATAAAGCCCACTTGGTCAATGTGTATGATGTTTTTAATGTGTTGTTGGATTCTGATTGCTAGAATTTTGTTAAGGAGTTTTGCATCTATGTTCATCAGTGATATTGGCCTGTAGTTTTCTTTTTTTGTGGCATCTTTGACAGGTTTTGGTATTAGGGTGATGGTGGCCTCATAGAATGAGTTTGGAAGTTGACCTTCATCTGCAATTTTCTGGAAGAGTTTGAGCAGGATAGGTGTTAGCTCTTCTCTAAATTTTTGGTAGAATTCAGCTGTGAAGCCGTCTGGACCTGGGCTTTTGTTTGCTGGAAGATTTTTGATTACAGTTTCAATTTCCGTGCTTGTGATGGGTCTGTTAAGATTTTCTATTTCTTCCTGGTCGAGTTTTGGAAAGTTGTACTTTTCTAAGAATTTGTCCGTTTCTTCCACGTTGTCCATTTTATTGGCATATAATTGTTGATAGTACTCTCTTATGATCCTTTGTATTTCTGTGTTGTCTGTTGTGATCTCTCCATTTTCATTTCTAATTTTATTGATTTGATTTTTCTCCCTTTGTTTCTTGATGAGTCTGGCTAATGGTTTGTCAATTTTATTTATCCTGTCAAAGAACCAGCTTTTGGCTTTGTTGATTTTTGCTATGATCTCTTTTGTTTCTTTTGCATTTATTTCTGCCCTAATTTTTAAGATTTCTTTCCTTCTACTAACCCTGGGGTTCTTCATTTCTTCCTTTTCTAGTTGCTTTAGGTGTAGAGTTAGGTTATTTATTTGACTTTTTTCTTGTTTGTTGAGGTGTGCCTGTATTGCTATGAACTTTCCCCTTAGGACTGCTTTTACCGTGTCCCACAGGTTTTGGGTTGTTGTGTTTTCATTTTCATTTGTTTCTGTGCAAATTTTGATTTCTTTTTTGATTTCTTCTGTGATTTGTTGGTTATTCAGCAGCGTGTTGTTCAGCCTCCATATGTTGGCATTTTTAATAGTTTTTCTCCTGTAATTGAGATCTAATCTTACTGCATTGTGGTCAGAAAAGATGCTTGGAATGATTTCAATGTTTTTGAATTTACCAAGGCTAGATTTATGGCCCAGGATGTGATCTATCCTGGAGAAGGTTCCATGTGCGCTTGAGAAAAAGGTGAAATTCATTGTTTTGGGATGAAATGTCCTATAGATATCAATTAGGTCTAACTGGTCTATTGTATCGTTTAAAATTTGTGTTTCCTTGTTAATTTTCTGTTTAGTTGATCTATCCATAGGTGTGAGTGGGGTATTAAAGTCTCCCACTATTACTGTGTTATTGTTAATTTCTCCTTTCATACTTGTTAGCATCTGCCTTACATATTGCGGTGCTCCCGTGTTGGGTGCATATATATTTATAATTGTTATATCTTCTTCTTGGATTGATCCTTTCATCATTATGTAGTGACAGTCTTTGTCTCTTTTCACAGCCTTTGTTTTAAAGTCTATTTTGTCTGATATGAGTATTGCTACTCCTGCTTTCTTTTGGTCCCTATTTGCATGGAAAATCTTTTTCCAGCCCTTCACTTTCAGTCTGTATGTGTCCCCTGTTTTGAGGTGGGTCTCTTGTAGACAACATATGTAGAGGTCTTGTTTTTGTATCCATTCAGCCAGTCTTTGTCTTTTGTTTGGGGCATTCAACCCATTTACGTTTAAGGTAATTATTGATAAGTATGATCCCATTGCCATTTACTTTATTGTTTTGGGTTCGAGTTTATACAGCCTTTTTGTGTTTCCTGTCTAGAGCATATTCTTTAGTATTTGTTGGAGAGCTGGTTTGGTGGCGCTGAATTCTCTCAGCTTTTGCTTGTCTGTAAAGCTTTTGATTTCTCCTTCATATTTGAATGAGATCCTTGCTGGGTACAATAATCTGGACTGTAGGTTATTTGCTTTCATCGCTTTAAGTATATCTTGCCATTCCCTCCTGGCTTGAAGAGTTTCTATTGAAAGATCAGCTGTTATCCTTATGGGTATTCCCTTGTGTGTTATTTGTTGTTTTTCCCTTGCTGCTTTTAATATTTGTTCTTTGTGTTTGATCTTTGTTAATTTGATTAATATGTGTCTTGGGGTGTTTCTCCTTGGGTTTATCCTGTTTGGGACTCTCTAGGTTTCTTGGACCTGAGTGATTCTTTCCTTCCCCATTTTAGGGAAGTTTTCAACTATTATCTCCTCAAGTATTTTCTCATGGTCTTTCTTTTTGTCTTCTTCTTCTGGGGCCCCCATGATTCGAATGTTGTAGCATTTAATATTGTCCTGGAGGTCTCTGAGATTGTCCTCATTTCTTTTAATTCGTTTTTCTTTTTTCCTCTCTGATTCATTTACTTCTACCATTCTATCTTTTAATTCACTAATCCTATCTTCTGTCTCTGTTATTCTACTATTTGTTGCCTCCAGAGTATTTTTGATCTCATTTATTGCATTATTCATTATATATTGACTCTTTTTTATTTCTTCTAGGTCCTTGTTGAACCTTTCTTGCATCTTCTCAATCCTTGTCTCCAGGCTATTAATCTGTGATTCCATTTTGATTTCAAGATTTTGGCTCAATTTCACTATCATTATTCGGAATTCTTTATCAGGTAGATTCCCTATCTCTTCCTCTTTTGTTTGGTTTGATGGGCATTTATCCTGTTCCTTTACCTGCTGGGTATTCCTCTGTCTCGTCATCTTGTTTAAATTGCTAAGTTTGGGGTGTCCTTCCTGTATTCTGGCAGTTTGAGGAGTTCTCTTTATTGTGGAGTTTCCTCGCTGTGTGTGGGTTTGTACAGGTGGCTTGTCAAGGTTTCTTGGTTAGGGACGCTTTTGTCGGTGTTCTGGTGGGTGGAGCTGGATTTCTTCTCTCTGGAGTGCAATGAAGTGTCCAGTGTTGAGTTATGAGATGTCTATGGTTTTGGGGTGACTTTGGACAGCCTGTGTCTTGGAGCTCAAGGCTGTGTTCCTGTGTTGCTGGAGAATTTGCTTGGTATGTCTTGCCCTGGAACTTGTTGGCCCTTGTGTGGTGCTTGGTTTCAGTGTAGATATGGAGGCTCCTGTCTCCATATGCTCCTAGAGTCATAGATATGATGAGCTCCTGTCAATTAATGTTCCCTGGAGTCAGGAGTTCCCTGTAGTTAGAGTTTGGACTTAAGTATCCTGCTTCCAGTTATCGGTCTTATTTTTACAGTAGTTTCAAAACTTCTCCTTCTATACAGCACCATTGATAAAATATCTACGTTAAAGATGAAATGTTTCTTCACCGTGAGGGCCACCCAGAGAGGTTCACAGCGTTACACAGAGAAGAGAAGAGGGAGGAGGGAGTTAGAGCTGACCCAAATGAGATGAGGTGGAATCAATAGAGGAGAGAGCAGGCTAGCCAGTAATCACTTCCTTATGTGCACTCCACAATTGGACCACTCAGGATGTTCATGGAATTATACAGAGAAGAGAAGAAGGAGGAAGGAGACAGAGGTGGCCAGGAGGATAAAAGGGGGAATGTAAAGGAGGGAGACAGATCCAGCCAGTAATCAGTTCCCTAAGTGTTCTCCACCATCTGGAACACCCAGAAATTCACAGAGTTTCATAGAGTAGAGAGGGGTTAGGGAGGAGACACAGGCGACCTGGTGGAGAAAAAGGAGAGTCCAGAGAGGGAGAGAACAGTCAAGCCAGTAATCTCGCTCCCTAGTGAAAAATGGGTACTGAAGATTGGGTTCTTAAAGGTACAAAATTGGTAACAAATACATAAAAGCAAAAACTAAAAATCTAGAGTAGAGTTTGGAATTTCAAAAATACAATGTTAAAGAAAAGGAGAAGGAAAAGAAAGAGAGGGAAAAAAAACAAAGTTGCAAAAATTATAAAGAAAATATAGGTACAAAATTGATAACAAATACCAAAAAGCAAAAGTTAAAAATCTAGAGTCTGGAATTTCAAAAATACAATGTTAAAGAAAAGAAGAAGGAAAAGAAAGAGAGAAAAAAACAAACAAAAACAAACCAAGTCGCAAAAATTATAAAGAAAATATAGGTACAAAATTGATAACAAATACCAAAAAGCATAAATTAAAAATCTAGAGTAGAGTTTGGAATTTCAGATATGCAATGTTATATAAAAGAAGAGAAAGAAAGAGAGAGAGAAAAAAAGTCACAAAAATTATAAATATATATATATATGGGTATAAAATTGATAACAAATACCAAAAAGCTAAAATTAAAAATCTAGAGTAGACTTTGGAATTTCAAAAATACAATGTTAAAGAAAAGAAGAAAAAAAACAGGTCACAAAAATTATAAAAAATATATATATGAAGTTTGCTTTAAAAAAAAATAGGGTCTTTTTTTTTGCAAAGTAATAGTAGGTTATAAAAGTGAAAATTAAAGGAATAATAGAGGACTTAAAATTTTTTAAAAACTAAAAAAAAAGAAAGAAAGAATGATCATAAAAATAGTAAAAATATATCTAGGACTTTCTCTGGTTTTGTTTTGGGTATTGTGGGGTCGGTTCATTTTCAGCTAGTTCCTTGGTCCGACATATTTCTCAAGATCTATGGGCCCCTTCCTATGTATTCAGTTCTAACCACAGGGTTTTAATCTATTGCCTGTAGCTTCCAAGGTGGTTCCCTCTGTTATAGCTTCTTCTGTTTGCTGGTCTCTTTAGTGTCCCCCTCACACAAAGGGGGTGGTGGTGGACACTTTTTTTGTTGTTTTTTTTAGGCTCACTTGTTCAGTCACACTGTGGGGAGGGAGGGACGCTGCAAACAAATAACACTGGCATGTGCTCGCAGTGCCTCAGCCACATTGGGCCTGCCTCCTCTCACAGCGCGTGTAGCCTCCCTGCCCACACTGCTCAGGCTCTAGGTTGCTCCACTGGGAACCATCCGCAGCCAGCCCTGGGCTGCTTGCACCTCCCAGGTCTAAGCCGCTCAGGTTCAGGCACTCGGGTAGTCCTCAGAGGCACAGACTCGGTTGGGCCAGCATTTTGTGCCCTTCCCAGGTCCGAGCAGCTCAGGTAATCAGGTGTTTGGTGAATGCGATTGCTGCGACTTATTGCCTCCACGCCGCTCGGTTATCTAGGTATACAACTGGCGCACCTTCTCAGGCGGATGTTGACCGTCCAGACCCCCAAGAAGTTTTAGTTAGCAAAGAAGCCTGCTTACAGTTTTGTAGATAATGTCTCTCTGGGGATGTGATTGCCCACTTCCGGCTGTGGCTGCCTGTCACCAGAGGGGGAAGGTCTGCAGCCAGCTATCTCTGTACAGTCCTTTGTTCCGTGCGCAGGCCTGGTGGTGTCTTATGTTAGGGCTGGCTTTTCGCGTGGTAGTTATCCCACAGTCTGGTTTGCTAGCCCAAATTATTTTGCTCAGATAGCGCTCGGGGTATTCAGGCCAGATCCTTATTCTAAGCGACGCAGCCCACACCGCGCCTCCCTGCCCAACCCCCACTTGCTAATGGCGGATGCAGGCATCTGCTCTGCTTCTCTGCTGGGAGAGTTACCGTAGGGCTCTTAATCTGTGGGTTTTAATTGTTTATTTTTTTTTCCCTCCCTGTTATGTTGCCCTCTGTGCTTCCAAGGCTCAGCACAGATTCGGCAGTGAGAAGGTTTCCTGGTGTTTGGAAACTTCTCTCTTTTTAAGACTCCCTTCCTGGGATGGAGCTTCATCCCTCCCTCTTTTGTCTCTTTTTTTGTCTTATATATTTTTTCCTACCTCCTTTCAAAGGCATGGGTTGCTTTTCTGGGTGCCTGATGTCCTCTGCTGGCATTCAGAAGTTGTTTTGTGGAATTTACTCGGCGTTTAAATGTTCTTTTGATGAATTTATGGGGGAGAAAGTGTTCTCCCCGTCCTACTCCTCCGCCATCTTAGCTCCTCCTCCAAAGCTTTTGTTTTTAATTCATTGAATTCGTGTATTTTTTATTCTAAAAATGATTTTTGGAGTAGCTTGAAACAACAGCTGTGACAAAATAATTTATTAAATTTATTGAAAACTCAAATTATGTCAAGCATTTTTCTAAGTGCTTTCATATAAACTGCATATTTTGAACTTCAAAATACTTTTACCTACTAGCTTCAACCTCTTGCATACTATTTTTATCATTTTAGAGATATCATAGAGTAATGGAAATAAAAACAATAAAATAATGAGACCTAATTAAACTTACAAATTTTTGCACAGCAAAGTAAACTACAAACAAGGTGAAAATACAACCCTCAGAATGGGAGGAAATAATTTCAAATGATACAAGCAGCTCATGCAGCTCACTACCAGAAGAGCAACCCAATCAAAAACTGGGCAAAAGACCGATACAGACATTTCTCCAAAGAAGACATAGAGATGGCTAATAAACATACAAAAAGATGCTCAACATTGCTCACTATTAGAGAAATTCAAATTAAAACTACAATGAGGTATCACCTCACACCAATCAAAATGGCCATCATCAAAAAATCTACAAATAATAAATGCTGGAGAGGGTGTAGAGAAAAGGGAAGCCTCTTGCACTATTGGTGGGGATGTAAATTAATACAGCCACTATGGAGAGCAGTATGGAGATGCCTTTAAAAAATAGGGTCAAATAGTAGTCTTAGTCCTAGTTTTTTAAGGGGTTTCCATACTGTTCTCCCACTACTGGGCATTACCATTCCTTTCTTCAAGTATGTCTGCTTTTCTAAGCAGCACACATTTCTAAATGTCTACTTCAATATGTTAGGTACCAAAAAAAAAGATCTACAGATAACAGAAAGGATGACATTAACTTAAATTTAAAACAAAAATAGTTCTGTTTTATATATGTAAGACTGAAATCTGATGTGACCAAAAAAAAACAAAACAAAACCCTGAATTAATATAAAATAACAAAATAGAGACTTTGAAATGGCATAAACACTATCTCTGGCACATAGACATTCATCAAATATTTATGTAATTAAAGACATCCCCAAATATGTTGAGATTATGCAGCTTGAATCACATCTGATGCAAAAAGAAAAAAAGAGAGCAAAAGAAAATTAATGTAACCAATAAATAAAATTAATAAATAGGCAAAAATGAATTTAAAACCTTTGCTGTAGGTTTTACCCTTAAATAGTAAAGGATAGTATTTATATAGATATATACAGAAACATTAATGTTAACAGTAGATAGCTCTGGGAAATAAGCTTATTTGTATATGTGCTTTATGTTTTGAATAGGAATGGCTTTGACCCAAGACACTATTCATTTAATAGCATTACAGTTAAAAGTAGTAATCATTTTAAAAGTTCCAAAAAAGTCATAGACTTAGACCTGCCTTGGAAGACTTTCCATGATATTACCTATAGGTAAATGTACATCTGTGGATGAAAATAAAGGAATGGTATATAACACTAGTGTAATGGGTATTTTAGCTGGAAGTACACACATGATAAATACCACATATCAAAGTATATTATACCATGAGGTAAAATTCACAAAAGAGTAGGTGAATACCATTCTCATAATTTATAACACAACACATATAGAGAGAGTTTGCTGAAGAGAAGATTCCTGCATTAGTAGAATAGAACCAAGCTTTAATTTCTCTTTGTCTCAGAACTCTTCTCTCCCATCTTGTGTATGTTTCATAACATTTCATAATGAGAGGGCAGGAAGGGGAAAGAACAAAATTCTTACTTGATGGATGAGATTCATTTAATAGTACTACAATTAAAAAGTACTAATTGTGTAAAAAAGCGTATGAAAGTTGTAGACTTAGACTCACCTTGTAAGGGCTGTGATGAGCTACCTAATTGTTCACATGCCAGGTTGCTTGCTTGCCTACTTTCTCAGTTGTGTCAGACTCTTTGCAGCCCCATGGACTATAGCCTGCCAGGCTATTTCCACGCAATTTCCAGGCAAGAATACTGAAGTGGGTTGTCATTTCCTCCTCCAAGGGATCTTCCAAACCAAGGGACACATCTGTGTCTCTTGCATTGAAGGTAGATTCTTTACCCACTGAGCCACCTGGGACATGCCAAGTAAATCTTGGAAAAATGAGTATTTCACTAAGAGTTTTTAAGAGTTTTTCAGGAATACTTTCCAATTCCTTGTGTTTCTCTTGGTGAGGATAATTACTTTAAATTTTTACTAGTTACTTAGTCTGGCCTCAAACCATTCAATATCACAGTAATCCAAGTCTATTCCCCAACCAGTAATGCTGAAGAAGCTGAAGTTAAACAGTTTTATGAAGACCTACAAGACCTTTTAGAATTAATACCCAAAAAAAGATGTCCTTTTCCTTATAGGGGACTGGAATGCAAAAGTAAGAAGTCAAGAAACACCTGGAGTAACAGGCAAATTTGGCCTTGGAGTACAGAATGAAGCAGAGCAAAGGCTAATAGAGTTTTGCCAAGAGAATGCACTGGTCATAGCAAACACTCTTTTCCAACAACACAAGAGAAGACTCTGCACATGGACATCAACAGATGGCAAACACCAAAATCAGATTGATTATAGTCTTTGCAGCCAAAGATGGAGAAGCTCTATACAGTCAGCAGAAACAAGACCAGGAGCTGACTGTGGCTCAGATCATGAGCTCTTTATTGCCAAATTCAGACTTAAATTGAAAAAAGTGGGGAAAACCACTAGACCATTCAGATCAGATCAGATCAGATCAGTCGCTCAGTCGTGTCCAACTCTTTGCGACCATTCAGGTATGACCTAAATCAAATCCCATATGATTATACAGTAGAAGTGAGAAATAGAATTAAGGGACTAGATCTGATAGACAGAGTGCCTGATGAACTATGGACAGAGGATCGTGATGTTGTACAGGAGACAGGGATCAAGACCATCACCAAGAAAAAGAAATACAAAAAGCAAAATGGTTGTCTGAGGAGGCCTCACAAATAGCTGTGAAAAGAAGAGAAGCAAAAAGTACAGAAGAAAAGAAAAGATATACCCATTTGAATGCAGAGTTCCAAAGAATGGCAGGGAGAGATAAGAAAGCAATCAATGCAAAGAAATAGAGGAAAACTATTATGGGAAAGCAGAGAAGGCAATGGCACCCCACTCCAGTACTCTTGCCTGGAAAATCCCATAGGCAGAGGAGCTTGGTAGGCTGCCATCCATGGGGTCGATGAGGGTCGGACATGACTGAGCAATTTCACTTTCCCTTTTCACTTTCATGCATTGGAGAAGGAAATGGCAACCCACTCCAGTGTTCTTGCCTGGAAAATCCCATGGGCAGAGGAGCTTGGTAGGCTGCCATCCATGGGGTCGATGAGGGTCGGACATGACTGAGCAATTTCACTTTCTCTTTTCACTTTCATGCACTGGAGAAGGAAATGGCAACCCACTCCAGTGTTCTTGCCTGGAGAATCCCAGGGATGGAGGAGCCTGGTGGGCTGCCGTCTATGGGGTCGCACAGAGTCGGACAAGACTAAAGTGACTTAGCAGCAGCAGCAGCATTATGGGAAAGACTAGAGATCTCTTCAAGAAAATTAGAGATACCAAGGGAACATTTCATGCAAAGATCGGTTCAGTAAAGGACAGAAATGATATGGACCTAACAGAAGCAGAAGATATTAAGAACAGGTGGCAAGAACACACAGAAGAACTGTACATAAAAGATCTTCATAACCCAGATAATCATAATGGTGTGATCACTGACCTAGAGCCAGACATCCTGGAATGTGAAGTCAAGTGGGCTTTAGGAAGCATCATTACAAACAAAGCTAGTGGAGGTAATGGAATTCCAGTTGAGCTATTTCAAATCTAAAAGATGATGCTGTCAAAATGCTACACTCAATATGTCAGCAAACTTGGAAAACCAAGAAGTGGCCACAGGACTGGAAAAGGTCAGTTTTTGTTCCAATACCAAAGAAAGGCAATGCCAAAGAATGCTCAAACTACTGCACAATTGCACTCATCTCACATGTTAGTAGGGTAATGCTCAAAATTCTCCAAGACACGCTTCAGCAATATGTGAACCGTGAACTTCCAGATGTTCAAGCTGGATTTAGAAAAGGCAGAGGAACCAGTGATCAAATTGCTAACACCCATTGGATCATTGAAAAAGCAAGAGAGTTCCTAAAAAACATCTATTTCTGCTTTATTGACTATGCCAAAGCCTTTGACTGTGGGGATCACAATAAACTGTGAAAAATTCTTAAAGAGGTGAGAATACCAGGCCATCTGATCTGCCTCCTGAGAAATCTGTATGTAGGTCAAGAACCAACAGTTAGAACCAGACATGGAACAACAGACTGGTTCCAAATAGGAAAAGGAATATGTCAAGGCTGTATATTATCATCTTGCTTATTTTACTTATGTGCAGAGTATACCACGTGAAATGCTGGGCTGGATGAAGCACAAGCTGCAATCAAGATTGTTGGGAGAAATATCAATAACCTCAGATATGCAGATGACACTACCCTTATGGAAGAAAGAGAAGAACAACTAAAGTGGAGAGGAAAGAGGAGAGTGAAAAAGTTGGCTTCAAACTCAACATTCAGAAAACTAAGATCATGGCATCTGGTCCCATCACTTCATGGAAAATAGATGGAGAAACAATGGAAACAATATACTGAGACTTCATTTTCTCGGGCTCCAAAATTACTGCAGATGGTGATTGCAGCCATGAAATTAAAAGACGCTTGTTCCTTTGAAGAAAAATTATGACCAATCTCAGTTCAGTTTAGTTCAGTTCAGTCACTCAGTCGTGTCCGACTCTTTGCAACCCCATGAAACCCCAGCCAGGCCTCCCTGTCCATCACCAACTCCAGGAGTTCATTCAAACTCATGTCCATCAAGTCGGGGATGCCATCCAGCCATCTCATCCTCTGTCGTCCCCTTCTCCTCCTGCCCCCAATCCCTCCCAGCATCAGGGTCTTTTCCAATGAGTCAACTCTTCGCATGAGGTGGCCAAAGTATTGGATTTTCACAAACCTAGAGAGTATATTAAAAATCAGAGACATCACTTTGCTACCAAAGTCCATAGTCAAAGCTTTGGTTTTCCAGTAGTCACATATGGATGTGAGAGTTGGAACATAAAGAAGACTGAGCACTGAAGAACTGATGCTTTC
The DNA here is from genome assembly GCF_029407905.1 of Bubalus kerabau. Lineage (NCBI taxonomy): Eukaryota > Metazoa > Chordata > Mammalia > Artiodactyla > Bovidae > Bubalus > Bubalus kerabau. The sequence continues at coordinate 62,463,551 of NC_073624.1, read as the reverse complement.
AAATTCTGGTGTTGGAGAAGACTCTTGAGAGTTCCTTGGACTTCGAGGAATCAAGACAGATCAGATCAGTCGCTCAGTCATGTCCGACTCTTTGTGACCCCATGAATCGCAGCACGCCAGGCCTCCCTGTCCATCACCAACTCCAGGAGTTCACTCAGACTCACGTCCATCGAGTCAGAGATGCCATTCAGCCATCTCATCCTCTGTCGTCCCCTTCTCCTCTTGCCCCCAATCCCTTCCAGCATCAGAGTCTTTTCCAATGAGTCAACTTGTCGCATGAGGTGGCCAAAATACTGGAGTTTCAGCTTTAGCATTATTCCTTCAAAAGAAATCCCAGGGCTGATCTTCTTCAGAATGGACTGGTTGGATCTCCTTGCAGTCCAAGGGACTCTCAAGACCAGTCAGTCCTAAAGGAAATCAACCCTGAATATTCATTGAAAGGACTGATGCTGAAGCTGAAGCTCCAATACTTTGGCCACCTGATGCGAAGAGACAAGTTATTGGAAAAAAACCTAATGCTTGGAAAGATTGAATGTGGGAGGAGAAGGGGATGACAGAGGATGAGATGGTTGGATATCACCCACTCAATGGACATGAGTTTGAGCGAAATCCGGGAGATAGTAAAGGACAGGGAAGCCTGGAGTGCTGCAGTCTGTGGGATTGCAAAGAGTTGGACATGACTTAGAGACTGAATAACAACAACTTTTTAATGATGGCCATTCTAACTTGTGTGAGTCAGAATGTGAGATGGTACTTCACTGTAATTTCACTTTGCTGTAGTGTCACTTTGCTTCACTGCAGTTTCAATTTACATTTCTCTAATAATTAGTAATGTTGAGCTTCTTTTCACATTTCTATTGGCCATCTGTATGTATTCTTTGATGAAATATCTATTAAGGTCTTCTGCCTATTTTTCAATTGGGTTGTTCGGTTTTTTTTGTTGAGTTATATGAGTTGTTTTTACATTTTGGAAATCAAGGCCTTGTCAGTTGCATCATTTGCAAATATTTGCTCCCTTTCTGTATGCTGTCTTTTTGTAAGATTATTAATTTCATGAATGACACAAGGAACATATACATATCAATATAACCAGTGTTATAGAATGTAGAAATTGACTTTCAGGTGAAATACCATTAGAACATTATATTCCAAGGGCAGTTCTAGCACGTGCTGCAAACCTTAAAAAGGAGGTGGCTAAAACTTATTAAAACAACCCTTACCCTCTCATCTGGGTAAGTATATAAAATAGTCTAGAGGATTTAGAAAGAAGTAGAGCAAAGCTGTTGTGTAGTGCACCTCTCTTTTGGTCCACATGAATCTGAAGTGTGATACACTTCTGTCATAAGCTTACATTAAGATTACAGTTTGGTTCTGTTGGCTTGGAGAGCATAATATGTGTCTCCTCACATGAGTGGGATACAGTGTACAGGTTTCTGACTCCACCATTTAAAATGGCAAGAAATAAGCCCTTAAAAAGGTCAAGAAATTAGTAGGCTAAACACTTTGTGGTAGAGGAACAGATGTCACTGAATGGACAGCTTTTGCCTCCAAAATTTCAGGGCAAGATGTGTAAGCTTTTTTTGTAGACTAGACATGAGTTATACACCCTTTCTAAGATGCTGTTCATTATGGCTTCTTGGGGAGAGGGGTCACATATCTCAGTGGAGAGAGGCTGGTGATATCATAGGATTTCCAAATGCTGAAACAAAACTAGTTCAGTTCAGTTCAGTCCCTCAGTCGTGTCTGACTCTTTGTGACCCCCATGAACCACAGCACGCCAGGCCTCCCTGTCCATCACCAACTCCCGGAGTTCACCCAAACTCATGTCCATTGAGTCGGTGATGCCATCTAACCATCTCATCCTCTGTTGTCCCCTTCTCTTCCTCCCCTCAATCTTTCCCAGCATCAGGGTCTTTTCAAATCAGTCAATTCTTTGCATCAGGTGGACAAAGTATTGGAGTTTCAGCTTCAACATTAGTCCTTCCAATGAAGACCCAGGACTGATCTCCTGTAGGATGGACTGGTTGGATGTCCTTGAAGTCCAAGGGACTCTCAAGAGTCTTCTCCAACACCACAGTTCAAAAGCATCCATTCTTCAGCGCTTAGCTTTCTTTATAGTCCAACTCTCACATCCCTACATGACTACTGGAAAAACCATAGCCTTGACTAGATGGACCTTTGTTGGCAAAGTAATGTTTCTGTTTTTTAATATGCTGTCTAGGTTGGTCATAACTTTCCTTCCAAGGAGTAAGTGTCTTTTCATTTCATGGCTGCAGTCACCATCTGCAGTGATTTTGGAGCCCAAAAAAACAAAGTCTGACACAGTTTCCCCATCTATTTGCTGTGAAGTGATGGGACCGGATGCCATGATCTTCATTTTCTGAATGTTGAGCTTTAAGCCAATTTTTCACTCTCCTCTTTCACTTTCATCAAGAGGCTCTTTAGTTCTTCTTCACTTTCTGCCATAAGGTTGGTGTCATCTGCATATCTGAGGTTATTGAGATTTCTCCCTGCAATCTTGATTCCAGCTTGTGCTTCTTCCAGCCCAGCATTTCTCATGATGTACTCTGCATATAAGTTAAATAAGCAGGGTGACAATATACAGCCTTGACATACTCTTTTTCCTATATGAAACCAGTCTGTTGTTCCATGTCCAGTTCTAACTGTTGCTTCCTGACCTGCATACTAGTTTTTCAAGAGGCAGGTCAGGTGACCTAGTATTCCCATCTCTTTCAGAATTTTTCAGTTTATTGTGATCCATGCAGTCAAAGGCTTTGGCATAGTCAATAAAGCAGAAATAGATGTTTTTCTGGAACTCTCTTGCTTTTTCAATGATCCAGTGGGTGTTAGCAATTTGATCTCTGGTTCCTCTGCCTTTTCTAAAGCTGGCTTGAACATCTGGAAGTTCACGGTTCACATATTGCTGAAGCCTGTCTTGGAGCACCCCACTCCAGTACTCTTGCCTGGAAAATCCCATGGATGGAGGAGCCTGGTAGGCTGTAGTCCATGGGTTTGCTAAGAGTCGGACACGACTGAGTGACCTTACTTTCACTTTTCACTTTCATGCATTGGAGAAAGACATGGCAACCCACTCCAGTGTTCTTGCCTGGAGAATCCCAGGGACGGGGAAGCCTGGTGGGCTGCTGTCTATGGGGTACACAAAGTCAGACACAACTGAAGTGACTTAGCAGCAGTAGCTACTAACATGTGAGATGAGTGCAATTGTGCAGTAGTTTGAGCATTCTTTGGCATTGCCTTTCTTTGGGATTGGAATGAAAACTGACTTTTTCCAGTCCTGTGGCCACTGCTGGGCTTTCCAAGTTTGCTGACATATTGAGTGTAGCACTTTGACAGCATCATCTTTTAGTATTTGAAATAGCTCAACCGGAATCCCATCACTTCACTAGCTTTCTGCATAGTGATGTTTCCTAAGAGCCCACTAGACTTTGCATTCCAGGATGTCTAGCTCTAGGTCAGTGATCACACCATCATGATTACCTGGGTCGTGAAGATCTTTTTTGTATAGCTCTTCATAATAAAGGACAGAAATGGTATGGACCTAACAGAACCAGAAGATATTAAGAGGTGGCAAGAATACACAGAAGAACTGTACACAGAAGAACTTGTCTGTATAGCAGAAATTAAATACAAATATGTTTCAATTTAAAAATAAAATTAAATCAATTATACTTCAATTTAAAAATTTTAAAAAGAAATTAAAGTCAACTCAGTTTAATTAACTTTTTTAAAATTAAAAAGATAGCAAAATTTAGAGATTAGCTTAGGAACTGATTTTTTTTCTAATTATGAAGAATAAATAATTCTACTCCTTGAATCTAGGATCTATTATCCACACTGAATAAATTTTTTAGAAATAATATCAGAATAGGTGACTAAAACAATTGTGTAATATATTCATTAAGTAATTTGGTGCTAATAGATATTGTCTAGGAGTTTTTTCAGTTTCAGAAGTTGGAAGAGATTAATTAGGACAGAAACAGTTGTTTGATGACATATGATAAATCATTTGTGATATTTGAGTTGAAACTGCATATACAGAAGAAACATGTCTCCCAATCACCACTAATTTTACAGCTTCTCTTCTTAAAGTTTTAATGTTTGTAACTACTTTGTGCAAAAACTTCCTTCATTACCGTCCTATCAAACAGACCTAGAATCTCCCTGCTGGGATTTATTATACACAAGTTGTTTTCAGACACAGAATAGTTTGCAATAGATTAAAATTTAATGAATTTCTGAGTAATTTTTTTTCTGCTTCATTTGGCATGGTGCCTTGTAGGCCTAAACAAGTTTTGGTAATTTTTGTCATTTTTATAATTATTGTTTCTTAATTGTCATTGTAAAAGTAGAAGTAAAGAATCAAAGACCATGATTTAGGAAACACTTTTTAAGAAAGACTTTTCTGTCTGACAATAACTTTTTCATGTTTTCTTTTCCACTAACCAATTGGGAGGAAAAAAAGAATCACAACCTTTAAATAAATAGACGTTTCTTTTGAACTTAGAGAACACCACAGCCATCTCATTATTTTTTTGCTCCAGGCTAGACATAGGTGGAAAATGTTTGAAAACAGTTATATTAAGAATTTATCTGAATTTCATATGTGTGTGTGTGTGTGTGTGTACAACTGCAAATAGAAAATGCTCATAGAAGACTAGACATAACATTTAAGAAGGAAAACACAGATACATAGTATGATAAAACTTAAGGATATCTATGCTATTTAGAGGGCTTCCCAGGTGGTGCTAGTGGTAAAGAACGCATCTGCTAATGCAGGAGATGTAAGAGATGCAGATTTGATCCCTGGGTCAGGAAGATCCCCTGGAGGAGGACATGGCAACCCACTCCAGTATTCTTGCCTGGAGAATCCTATGGACAGAGGAGCCTGGAGGGCTACAGTCCATAGGGTCACAAAGAGTCGGACATGACTCAAGTGACTTAGTATGCACACATGCTATTTAGAATATAGTAATATTTAAGAATTTCTAAAGCCTCTCAGAAAGAAAGAATAGATGACCTTAGGGGGAAAAGAGTGATATTGCCATCTGACTTTTTAAAGGCTGCACTGAGGAAATTGAGTCAAGAACTTAGGACTTAAAAATGTTTTAATTTAAATGAAAGGATTCCATAAAAATATTCTCAGATACAGCAAGACTAAGAAAATTTACAACAAACAAACAAAAATGAACCTTTTGAGAATTCTTGGAAGAAGTATCAAAAGATGGTTATATAGTAAGTTACAAATAAAATTCTACCATGTAATAGTTGTATTAATTTTGATTCTTCAGAGAGACAAAACCTATAGGATGAACAGGTGATCGAACTACATGATGTATAGATAGATACATACTAGATAGATATAAAGATGATGATGATGATAGATGATAATACATAGATAGGGATATCTAGAATGAGGTTTGCTTTATGGAATTGACTCATGAGGTTACAGAGGCTAAGTCTCACAGTTTGCCCTATGCAAGCTGGAGACAGAAAAAAAGTGGTGATGTAAATTCCAGTCCAAGAGGAGGGAAAGCTAGATGTCTCACTTAAACAGTCAGAGGCAGAAAGAGAGAATTCAGCCTCTTCTATTCAGGCCAATGAGCATTACAACACTGGGGAAGGCAGTCGGCTTTATGCAGGCCACCAATTCAAAAGCTAATCTCTTGCAGAAACACCTTCAGGGGCACACTAGAAATAACATTTAATTAGATATCTGAGCATCCCGTGATGGTGTCAAGTTGACACATGAAATAAATTAATAATAAATTCACCCCTTGTCAACTTGGAACCCATGCACACCTCTACAAACCATAATTCAAAGTCAAAGTTTATTCGCTCTGTCATGTCTGACTCTGTGTAACCCCATGGACTGTAGCCCACGAGGCTCTTCTGTCCATGGAACTCTCCAGGCAAGAATACTGAAGTGGGTTACCATTTCCTTCTCCATGGAATCTTCCTGACCCAGGGATTGAATCCCGGTCTTCCACCTTGCAGGCAGATTCTTTACCACCTGAGCCACCAGGGAAGCCTGAACCATATTTAACCCCCCAAAACAAAATACAATAATAAGGTCATAACTCCACCTAATATGATACAGCTATCCTACATACAACCCAAATACATTAATCACTTCCCCAAAAGAGAAGGTAAAACCCTTGAGTGATGTTTACTCTGCTCCTTTATATCCCATAACTTAAATACTATGATGTAAAATTAGCAATATTTACATCCTATAACATACACACATACATAAACATAACAAAGGTCATGTTTGATAAATCCACATCCCTGATCGTTCAGCAGTGAAGAATCTGCCAGCAATACAGGAGCCACAAGAGACATGGTTTCAATTCCTGAGTCGGGAAGATCCCCTGGAGGAGGGCATAGCAACCCACTCCAGTGTTCCTTCCTGGAGAAGTCCATGGACAGAGGAGCCTGCCGGATTCCAGTTCATGGGGTCGCAAAGAGCTGGACATGACTGAAGCGACTTAGCGTACACGCGATTTTAGACTCAATGGTAAAATGTTGAAAGCTTTCCCTCTAAAATCATAAACAAGACAGGAGTGCCCACTCCTATTCAACATAATTTTGGAAGTCCTAACCCTAGCCAGAGCATTAGGCAATAAGAAGAAAAGGCATCCAAATTTGAAAGGAAGTAGCAAAATTCTCTTTTGCAGATGGCATAAATGTATATATATATTAATATATGTAATATATATTAATATATATAAATATAATATATAATATATAGATATAATTTATATAATATAAAGTATATAATTTTATTTATATAATATGTATAAATACATATATATTTCTATTTACTGAAGCAACTTAGCACACACGCGTGTTCTTTATGTTTTGTTCAATTATTTCTAGCTTTGTTCATTTGGAACTCTTTCACATTGATTCCTGTGTCTTTTTTAAATGCTTGGAGGTTTTCTGTTGTTGTTTTTAAGCACTCCCTTACTTTCTGATATCATAGGATTCTTCAGGCTCATCTTGAATGGCCCTTACCCCATCCCTAGAATTGTTAAGGCAAATTTGTGTGCCCAAAGCACAGTGAGGCCAAACAAACTAAAATGTAAGAGTTTGGAGCAGAGAAAGGTTCATTGTAAGGCCACAGAAGGAGATGGGTAACTCATGTCCTAAAAAGTCCTGAACTCCCCAAAGGGTTTCCACAAAGGAATTTTAAAAAATATTTGTTTATTTATGGTAGCATGTGGATCTTTCGTTGTGGGACACTGACTTCTCTCTAGCTGTGGTGTGTGGGCTCCAGAGCATGTGAGCTCTCCAGCTGAGATGCACAGGTTAATAGTTGTGGTGTGCACTGACTTACTTTCTTTCCTCAAGGCATGTGGGATGTCAGTTCCCTGACCAGGGATCGAACACACATCTGCTCCATTGAAAGACAGATTCCTAATCACTAGACTACCAGAGAGATCTTGGCAAGCATTTTTAAAATATCAGGTGAGGGAAGGGGTGTCCCAAGGTACTTGATAAGATCCTGCACAGTTCCAACTGGCTGATGATGAGGGAACGGGGTAGTGTCACAGGGGTCAACTTAACAGTCCTTAGGTTCCAGGAGGCCTGGGGCTCTGTGCTTATGGTCATCAAGTAGTTAACACCTTCCATCTGATGGAGGGTTTTCACATCTGCAAAACAACTCAGGAAATTTGCATCAAATACTATTATCCAGGTACTTCAGAGAGGAACTAAAGCAGAGGATTTAGTGGGGGAAATACTGTCCTGGGAAAGCCTCACAGGGTCCTGCTCAGAATCAACCTTTTCTCCAATGATTCCTAGTTCCTTTTATTAGAGAATGCAATTAGTAATCGGGATTGAGTTGCTAGATGTTCTTATTGCTACTGAGGTGTCATTGCTTCCAGGCTCTTTCAACAAACAACTAGAATATACATGTATGTAAATGTCTATGTGTACACGTTTGTTGTTTAGTCACGAAGTTGTGTCTGACTCTTCTGTGACACCATGGATGGTAGCCTGCCAAGCTCCTCTGTCCATGGGATTTCCCAGGCAAGAACACTGGAGTGGATTGTCATTTCCTTCTCCAGAGGATCTTCCCAACCCAGATATCGAATTTGCATTTCCCGCATTGGCAGTCAGATTCTTTACCACTGAGCTAGCAGGGAAGCCCATATGTGTATACATAAATAGCTATAATTTTTTCTCTATCTACCCATCTGCATATATATTAATCTTATCCCATCTCCCATGTTCATTCTAGCCTTCTCTTTTGCTAATCTATAACCTCCCATTCCAACACTGAGAAACCTTATGATCACCACCATTTGTTGTCTATTCACTTTAATTTGTTCAATGCCAGTATACATGCACAGAATTGTCACAGTTGTAAACCTATACTTCTGTGAGAAATGACATCACCAACCAGAGTAGTTGGTAAATTGTTTTTATTCTTTGTACCATAAAAATCTATGAGCTTTTGAAAGGTTGTTGCTGAACGAAAAGACACTGGGATTCTTGGCCTCAGGAAGAGAAGAATTCAATCTGGCGCCAGAGTTGAGGCTTGATCGCTCAGAGCTTTGGGGCAATAAAGTTTTATTAAAGTATAAAGGAGATAGAGAAATCTTCCGACATAGGCATCAGAAGGGGGCAGAAAGAGTACCCTCCTGCTAGTCTTCAGCTGGATGTTATATAGTCACTCAGTTCGGTTCAATCATTCAGTAGGGTCCGACTCTGCAACCCCATGAATTGCAGCACACCAGGCCTCCCTGTCCATCACCAACTCCCTGAGTTCCCTCAAACTCATGTCTATCGAGTCAGTGATGCCATCCAGCCATCTCATCCTCTGTCGTCCCCTTCTCCTCCTGCCCCCAATCCCTCCCAGCATTAGAGTCTTTTCCAATGAGTCAACTCTTCGCATGAGGTGGCCAAAATATTGGAGTTTCAGCTTTAGCATCAGTCCTTCCAAAGAACACCCATGACCGATCTCCTTCAGAATGGACTGGTTGGATCTCCTTGCAGTCCAAGGGACTCTCAAGAGTCTTCTCCAACACCACAGTTCAAAATCATCAATTCTTTAGTGCTCAGCTTTCTTCACAGTCCAACTCTCACATCCATACATGACCACTGGAAAAACCATAGCCTTGACTAGACGGACCTTTGTTGGCAAAGTAACGTCTCTCCTTTTCAATATGCTATCTAGGTTGATCATAACTTTCTTTCCAAGGAGTAAAAGTCTTTTAATTTCATGGCTGCAGTCATCATCTGCAGTGATTTTGGAGCCCAGAAAAACAAAGTCTTACACTGTTTCCCCATCTATTTCCCATGAAGTGGTGGGACCAGATGCCATGATCTTCGTTTTCTGAATGTTGAGCTTTAAGCCAACTTTTTCAATCTCCTTTTCACATTCATCAAGAGGCTTTTTAGTTCCTATTCACTTTCTGCCATAAGGGTGGTGTCATCTGCATATCTGAGGTTATTGAAATTTCTCCCGGCAATCTTGATTCCAGCTTGTGCTTCTTCCAGTCCAGCATTTCTCATGATGTACTCTGCATATAAGTTAAATAAGCAGGGTGACAATATACAGCCTTGACGTACTCCTTTTCCTATTTGGAATCAATCTGTTGTTCCATGTCCAGTTCTAATTGTTGCTTCCTGACCTGCATATAGGTTTCTCAAGAGGCAGGTCAGGTGGTCTGGTATTCCCATCTCTTTCAAAATTTTCCACAGTTTATTGTGATCTACGCAGTCAAAGGCTTTGGCATAGCCAACAAAGCAGAAATAGATGTTTTTCTGGAACTCTCTTGCTTTTTCTATGATCCAGCAGATATTGGCAATTTGATCTCTGGTTCGTCAGCCTTTTCTAAAACCAGCTTGAACATCTGGATGTTCATAGTTCACGTATTGCTGAAGCCTGGCTTGGAGAATTTTGAGCATTACTTTACTAGTGTGTAAGATGAGTGCAATTGTGAGGTAGTTTGAGCAATCTTTATAGTCACTGCTGCTGCTGCTGCTAAGTTGCTTCAGTCGTGTCCAACTCTGTGCGACCCCAGAGATGGCAGCCCACCAGGCTCCTCCGTCCCTGGGATTCTCCAGGCAAGAACACTGGAATGGGTTGCCATTTCCTTCTCCAATGCATGAAAGTGAAAAGTGAAAGTGAAGTCGCTCAGTCGTGTCCGACTCCCTAGCAACCCCATGGACTGCAGCCTACCAGGCTCCTCCGTCCATGGGATTTTCCAGGCAAGAGTACTGGAGTGGGGTGCCATTGTCACTAGCAGTCTGTTAATGAAAGAAAGGAATGTCTTAAAACACAGAATGGCACCAGGTCCCTCACCCATAAGATACATTTTGGAATAATCTTGGCACCAGATGATTCATCCTGGGCCATAAAATGATTAACTTGAATCTTGTAGAAGGACAGATCAACATACAAATAGTTTCATTTACACAGATTAGGGAAACAATATCTGAGTATAACATACTGGTTTGTCAAGTAGGTTCTGAGCCATTAGGAGAACCAACTCGAAGACAAAGTTTGGGGTAAATGCATAGCAACATTAGCATAGCTTAAGACAAACTTTTCCATAAGAAAAATGCATTGGTTATCTCAAGTTTTGAGAATAGTTAACTTCAGGTGAAATTAGGTGTCATTATGGCAACACAGTATTTTAAGAGAAACCTCCTTTTAAATTTGTATAGAGAAGAAAAAAAATATCACTAGTTTGTTTCCTCCTGCCACTTAAGAGATAAAAATGTCTGACACTTGCAGGCTATTTCCTCCGTTTGGAGAGCCCTGGCCTTCCTGCCTGTTACCCTCTCACTTTGACAAATGATAAAAAGTTATGTAGCCACCCCAGTAAGTTTTTTTAATCAGTTGGGTAAATATCTAGGAACACAAATTCCAATTTGAACAGTTAGTTTATGTTTAACTTATAAGGAGCTGCCAAGCTGTCTGCTGTACTATTTCCATCTTCATGAAGATGGAAAGATATTTCCTGTTGCTCTACATCCTCACCAGTATGAAGTATTGTCAGAGTTTTGGATTTAAGCCCTTTTAATAAATGTGTCATTATGTTTTAAAGATTCAGATTTTTTTTAATTAAATAAAGTCATAGTCAAGGGTCCAGCCATTCTCTAGTAAAGGGACAGACACATACCCAAAACCTGATCTGTATAGTACTCTGTGTGTGTGTGCTCAGTTGCTTCAGTCATGTCCAACTCTTTGCGACACCATGGACTGTAGCCTGCCAGGTGCCTCTGTTCATGGAATTCTCCAGGCAACAATACTAGAGTGGAAGACTTGCAGAAGGCCATCTTTTCTTCACAGAGAGGACTGAAGCATTCAGCTCTCTACAAAGGTCTGTTAGTCTTCATCGTGTCCTATCCTCTTTCTGCAAGTCACCCAGAAAGAGCGCCTTTCCTCTACCAACTCTGAGTGTGGCACTATAGATAATCCAGTGCTTGAATGTGTATTTTTCTCCATATAAGCTGAACCTTTCCCACAGAAGTTTCCTGTAGCTACTTCATATCTTCCACTAAAGTAGTGACTTGAGTCATTTTTCATTGTACATTGCTGTTGTTTGGTTGGCGCTTGTTGTAAGGGGACACAGAGCCTTACTAGTGCTCACACCCTCATACCTCTGTCCTTTGTCATAGACTGTCTACAGTCTCCCCAGATCTCTAACCTCCCTCCCCATTCCAGATACAGCCGATCTCTACTGCTGCTCTTTGTGACCAAATAACATGTTTGTCCCAAACCATCAACTAAGGCCTCAGGGACCTGGAAGTTGAAGACATCAGCTGAGCATGTCTTGAAAACTCGGTCCCAGGGCCCTTCCTCTCTCTTACGCTTCCCTCCTCACTCTGCTTTGGACTTTGGCCTTCTTCCATCTGACCGGATTTTCACTGTGAGCTGATCTCATGTTAGAGCTCCCTCTTGGGTGCATTGATTTCATTTTGAAATTCATTTGTATACTTCCATTCTGTCAATTATAGCATTCCAAAAGTAAAAAAAAAAAAAAAAGAATACTGGAGTGGGTCGCCATTCCCTTCTCCAGGGGATCTTCCCAACCTAGGGATTGAACCCAGTCTCCTGCACTGCAGGGAGATTCTTTTCAGATTCAACTGAACCACCTGAGAAGCCCATAGTATACTGTATCAGGACTTAAATTGACAGAAAAGGGTAAAAGAAGTGAGAAATGAAATATTCTTGCCATATCAGTAAGCAAAGATGTCACAGTCATCAGCAATTGCAGCCACCATGGATGGTGAGCTGATGAGCCCTGAGGGAACTCAGGAAGGAAAGAATACTTGCCATCTAGCAGCCATCAAACTGCAGCCACTCCCTATCGTGAGCCACCAAGGAAATTCAGAATATGAAAAACCCAGATAGTTGAGGTATGTATCAAAGGAATGATTTCAGTAAGCCCAGATTCTTGCATCTATCCTTAACTTGGGATATCTGATTTTCTTAATTTACAAAAACAAACAAAAAAAAATTGACATTCAGACTACTTGCCTTTTGTTGCAAAACTTATATATAACCTGGCTCCTCCCTCCCTCTTCTTTGGAGAGGTTCTCTCAGGGTTCCTTGAGATGCTGCCTCCTGGACTTAAATCCTAAAAATTTCCACTGAATAAAGCATAACTCTCAATTTTTAGGTTGCTTTCTTTTTTTTTTTTTTTTCAGTTTATAGCATCTTGAAAATGCTTGGAGTTTCCATTTTCCAGATGCTGTGTTCAATGAGACTGATTTCTGCTAGCAGACTCCTAAAACTTTTGTCTCTTTGTTTCTTGGGACTCCTTGGTTCCTACCCAATTTCAAGGCTGGTTCCTTAGCTTTTCTATTTCACATATCCTTCTAATAAATTTCCCTTGTTTACTTTAGCCAAAGTAATTTTCAATGTTTTTGAAAAAAATAAACCTAATTGTTACACACACAATTAAGCAAATAAAAATGGATATGTGTAGCTGAAGTGAGAATGATAAAATAATTGATTTATTAGAAATATTAGTAAGCAGCAAAAAATAATAATTTTTGAATTCAAGAACCACATTCAGAATAGTACAAAAAGCCTTTCATCCTTTGAGAAAAAAATTGATGTAGTCTTTGGTTAAGGAATTTTCTAAGTTGGAATATGTAAGAATTAAAGAAGAAGCCTATTTTTATTAATAGTATGAGAAATACCAGGGTACTCTGCTCTCCCAACCACCATCCCTCTCTACTCTGCCCCTCCTTTTCTAATCTCTGCAAGGAGTTGCATCCCTTCTACAATTAGTTGCATTCTCTCTACAATCACTGAGCTCTTTCGACATTGATTGACTTTACTGATACAATCTGAAGTTGTAGAAGTAGGCAAGCACACATTAAACAGTTCACCTTATACAACATCCTCTCACTTCTGCTTTCTGCATCTTTCCATCAACAAATTTATTACTAAATGCATAATTAAAAAGATGCAATAGATGCAAAACCTTGACCATTTTCTTCAACAATGTTTTCTGTTGATTTAAACATATCTGGACCGGTGGGCTACAGTCCATCGTGTTGCAAAGAATCCAACAAAACACGACTGAGCACACTCACACAAACGTATTTGGAGAATTGAATTGCTTACAACTTGCATCTGAAAGCACAACCTGAATTGGAAAAATTAAAACAGTATGACAACACAGATGTTATTGAATTGCTTACAATTTTCATCCAAAAGCACAACCTGAATTGGAAAAATTAAAACAACATGACAACACAGATATTATTTTATAAATATAAATAACTTCATTTAAAGTACAGCACCAATAAAACAAGTGTTAGGAAAATAAAAATATCATATGTAATTAAAATACAAAGCAAACAAAAATTGTGTACACATAAATAGTAACTGGGCTTCCCTTGTGGCTCAGCTGGTAAAGAATCAGCCTGTAATGCAGGAGACCTGGGTTCAGTCCCTGGGTTGGGATGATCTCCTGGAGAAGGGAAAGGCTACCCACTCCAGCATTCTGGCCTGAAGAATTTCATGGACTGTATAGTCCATGGGGTCACAAAGAGTTGGACACAACTGAGCAACTTTCACTTTTCAAATAATAATTCCCAAAGAGAACAGAGTAATCCAGTAAACTGGGATCAATGATTTAAATCTAATGCAATTTTTAACCCTTCTAGATAGGACATCAGTACTAAAGACTTGTCTTTGTGGATTTGTATATCCAGTTTTTAGAAGACTGGATACAAGATACCTTTCTCCAGCTCTTTGATATGATAATAAATCAATAACAATATTTAAAATAAGTAACAATAAGATATGGGCTTCCCTGGTGGCATAGTGGCAAAGAATCTGCCTGAAATCAGGGGACGTGAGCTCTATGCCTGTGTCAGGAAGATCCCCTGAAGAAGGAACTGGCAACCCACTCCAGTATTCTTGCCTGAGAAAGCCTATGGACAGAGATGCCCGGTGGGTCTACATGGGGTTGCAAAAGAGTCTAACATGACTTAGTGACTAAACAACAATAAAAAACAATAAGATACAGTAAGATACAATTAAACACCAATGATTTATTGAGTTGTTCTGATAAACTCATGATGGCACAGACAAAAAGAAATCTTATACCATGATATTTATTTGAGAACTATGGGCCCCAAATCAAGTAATTGTGAATAAATTTATTCACAATGAAATTTCATTAAAGGATTAAATATTTACAACTCAGAATCACCCTGTCTTGGGTTGACCCTTCTTCTAAACATTATTATACATTCTGAGCTTAGCATTCTACCAAAGCACTTTTTTCTGCCCACTATCTAAAAATAAAGCCCAAAGAAAAGCAACAGTAATAAAATTAAATTCTTTTTTCCTTCACTTCATAAAGTTTACCTTAAAAGAGTAAGGAGTATATTTCTGTTTATAGGATGACTGCAAATTTTACTGATACATGAGATATACCACTGCTCTTAAGGGACAGTGAATGATGAAGAGTGAATGATAAATTGTTACCACCCCTTCACTGAAAATAATTCATCTGTGGAATGACCAATGTAAAGGATCTTCAAGTGACTCAAGCTTGACTCCACACTGAAAGCAAATCAGGCTGAAACTATCAATGGGCCCATTAATGAGGAAATCACAAGAAAGTAGAATTAGGATAAAGCTTTTTCTTCCATAAGATTTTTGTCAAAGCTTGTTTGACATCTTTGTTTCTTAGAGAATAAATCAGAGGGTTTAGCATGGGTGTAACCAATATGTAAAACACTGAAGCCACTTTACGAAGTTCAGGATTGCTTGGAGGTGTGAGATACACAAAAGAGACAGTCCCATAAAGCAAGCTTACCACGCCCAGATGGGAGCTGCAAGTGGAGAAGGCTTTCTTTCTGCCTTCACTGGAGGGGATCTTCAAGACTGTGGTTACAATATACATGTAAGATACTACAATAACAACTACTGTGGGCAAAATAATGCAGGCAGCCAAACTAAGAGATACCATCTTATTGACAAAGAGATTAGAACAGGAGATCTTCTCAATTTGGTAAGAATCACAGAAGAAGTGATCAATGACTCGGGAGGCACAGAAAGACACTGAGAATGTAATGCTGACTTGGAGGATGGAACTGACCCAACCGCAGAAATAGGAACCAGCCACCAGCTGAGTGCAAAGGCGTCTTGACATATGGACACTGTAAAGAAGAGGGTTGCAGATGGCAATGAAGCGGTCATAGGCCATGGCCGCCAGGACAAACCCTTCTGTTACAATGAAGAGTGCAAAAAAGAAGAACTGGGCAGCACACCCTACAAAAGAGACGGTCTTTTTCTCAGACATGAAGTTGACCATGGCCTTAGGTGCAATAACAGTGGAGTAGGAGAGGTCAATGAAGGAGAGATTGCCTAGAAAGAAATACATTGGTGTGTTCAGCTGGGAGTCAGTCACAATGATGCCAATCATACTAATGTTCCCCAAAAGGACCATGCCATAGACAAGCAGGAATAGGAGGAAGAGGAGAATGTGGAGCTCTGGACGGACCCTGAAGCCTACAAGAATGAAGTCAGTTACATCTGAATGGTTGCCTGCTCCCTTGTCACCCATGGCAAGAACCTGCTAAGAGGTACAAGACAAGATTAAAAATAGAGACTTCTACCTATTTCCTGGCATCACAAAGTATCTTTTGCCTCTTGTATAAGGCATTGAAATTTGTCTTATCATCTCCTTTATAAGATTCTGTTGTGTTATGTATGATTTGTTGCATCCTTTTATAGGAATTGACTCTGAGGTATGTTGTACTTGCCCATCAGAACACAACATTTGAGTCGCCTAACTCATAATTTTCTAGTGTGATTCTCCAATTCCAGTCTTCTTTACATTATAACACACATGACTTTCACAAAGCATTTTCTTTTTATGCCTGTTTAGTTCCTCACTTGATTTACATAGTAAGTCTAACATATCTGAAGGTTTTAAGAAAGAAATAATATTTGCTCTCTGTAATTTCAAATTCATTTTAATGCTACCATTTTACAACAGAAGGATCAAATTTAAGAGGAATTTTGTTGTTGTATAGTCACTAAGTTGAATCTGATTCTTTTGTGACCCCATGGACTGTAGCACTCCAGACTCCTCTGTCCATGGGATTTCTCAGGCAAGAATACTGGAGTAGGTTGCCATAGCCTTCTCCAGAGGATCTTCCCAGCCCAGGAATTGAACCCTTGTCTCCTGTATCTCCTACATTGGCAGGCAGATTCTTTACCACTGAGCCACTTGGGAAGCCCAAAAAGAGTAATTTTAAATTCCGCAAGTAGGCATCAGAGATTAAAACAGGTCAATAGCTAAACAGTTTGTGAGAGTTTAAAGTAGGATAGCAAGAGATTTGTTTGGTTTTCCAAAACCTTCATCCAAAATGAAGGCATCTTCAGCTTCTCAAAGTGGACAAACCTCAGACATGCTACTGGAAAAAAATGGCAATCCACTCCAGCACTCTTGCCTGGAAAATCCCATGGACACAGGAGCCTGATAGGCTACAGTTCATGGGGTCGCAAAGAGTCGGACACGACTGAGCAACTAGTACTTAAAAATTTCTGTACAAATTTGACATTAATTTATCTCTTACCTGAATATTTCTCACTTTACTTCAGTGGAGCAATTTCCTAATGGTAGAAGCAAGGATACAAAATTATTGTGTTTAATCTTAGAAATGGAAAAAGGAGTGTAAAACCATAGAAGGGAAATTAAAGACATTGTCAAAATTCAGCATATTTTAAGAATTAAAATTTTACATGAGATGTAAAATCTTGTTTTGAAATATATAATTTTATTCAGTTTTTGGCTCTGCTCAGAGATTAATATCTCATTTTTCAATTAAGAATAGCCTTTTCATTTCCTTTGTTGTGTTTTTGCCTGAAAATCCCCTATAGTTGTATACCTCTTATCTCTTTCTAGAGGATAACAGAGATGACCTGGTGAGGTCTCTAACCCTGTGAACATTTCTTTATGGAAACTGAAAAGAAAATGCACCTGAACCTGAAGAATCACATTGCATGGCCATGCACGTGAGGACATATCCTACAGGCCTTAGAATGAGAACGATGAAAGCCAAATGGAATTTAAGTACAGCAAAGATAATATCACCAGTGAGGAGTAGTCCCCGATGACCTGGGCGAATAGAGCAGGAGGCAACCTGGTACCCTTAGTCATCTCTGTTGCAACTATTTCAAATAATTGCAGCATGAACTGGGTGCAAAGGTCCCTCTGAGAGAGGCTAAAAATAAAGTCAATTATGGGGTGATAACAGTGCCAAGTTCCAAGTCCATCCCACGAGGGCCATATAGGAAAGAAACAAAAGAAAGAATATTATCTACTCTTCCAACTCACCTTGAACCATCCCTAGGTCTTTTGGGAAACAATTTCTTATTAGAAAAGTTTGTTTTAAGGTTGAAATATATTATCTCACATAATTTTCATTCCTCAGTTTGTTTTGCCTCCTACAATCACACTGAATTTATCTATTGATGCTGTTACATGACAATCATCAAATGCAATGAGTGTTCCTTGACTGACTCTTGGTTTTAACAAGCCAGTCACAAAATATGTATTTTGGGAAGTCAGGGATTTTTACTTTAAGAAGAATATTAAATGACATAATGAATTATCAGTAAGCTGTTTAAGCATGTAATGAATTGGTAATGTAAGGAGAACACTTCATTTTTGGAGAAGTCTGTTAAGTACAAGGAATGAAGTATAATTGTGCTTCTCATCCTGTATGATAAAATATTTCAATATAATGCAAAATATTGCATTAAAGTAGTGAGTATATAGAAGTGGATTTTACTATTTTATTATAGTCTGTATATTTTGAAATATTTATAATAAATATCTTGTTTGTTAAAGACCTATATGAGAGAAAATTAAAAATTTCTTCCTTTAGACAAAAATAATGAATTGATACCTGGAACTGTTGCAGCCATGATGTGACCATAAATGGTATTACTGACTTGCTGAGGATGGCAGAGCAGAAAGTAGAGAGAAACTTGTGTCTTTGATGAAGTCCTCATGCCAGTGAACCACCCTGGAATCAAGGTGTCTCCAGCAACCCTGTAATGTGAAATAATAGACCTCTTAAGGCTTAAGCTATTTTCAGTGAGTCTTTAGTTACTTGCTGCTAAAGGTATCTTATTCAATTCAATACATAAGACATTACTGAAAAAAAAAAGATGGGAAAGAGTTATTTGAGTCTATAATCTAACAAAAATAAGACTGCTTGGAGATAACTAAAGAGCTAACAAAGTCGAAACTAGAATCAGTGAAGTTGCCAAAAGGGTAAACTCTCCTGCTAATAAGTGAGAGCCGCATAAATTGGGGGAATCTATACAAGATCTGAAATAGTACCCACACACAGACAAATACATATGCATGCACAACATTTACATTTTACGTATCAATCCAACTCAGAATGCTCCCCTGTTTACCTTTAAAGCTACTAAATATAAAATAAGCTGTAAGGATGTATCGCACAACACAGGGAATGTAGCAAATACTTTATAATAACTATAAATGGAGTATAACCTTTAAAAATTGTGAATCACTGTACTGTACACCTATAATTTAAATAATGTTATGCATCAAGTATGGTGGCTCAGACAGTAAAGAATCTACCTGCAATGCAGGAGACCCAGGTTCATTCTCTGGATAGGGAAGATCCCCTGGAGAAGGAAATGGCAACCCACTCCAGTATTTTTGCCTGGGAAATTCAGTGGACAGAGGAGCTACAGTTCATGGGATGGCGAACTGCTGGACACAACTGAGTGACTAAGCACACACATACATCAATTATACTTCAATAAAGAAAATTAAAAACGACAATTTTCAAAGGAGTGTGGTAGGCAGTTCCTAACGGATGAACATAGAACACTGATCTGGATTTTCTAGACAAGTCAACTGCCTGTTAAGGGCTCTGTGTCCTAGCCTCATTGGGGCAAGTCTGCACACACACCTCCTTTCTCTCCCCCACTACCTGAGCCATAAGCCAAACTCTTCTTAGCTAAAAAAAAAAAAAAAAAAAAAAGACTTAGAGTGCCGAGGTCCAGCCCTGGCTGATCCAGGGTATTCGAAGCGGGGACGGCGTTGGCGACCTATTTAATTATTTATTCATCAAAGATATAAAGAGTAATAGAATGAGGATAGCTCAGTAGGAAAATTCAGTGGAGAAAAGAGGCTGAGTAGCTTGGTTTACGCGGGGGACCAATAAAACTTCAAGACAAGAAGTTTGCACCACTTACGTAGGCCGCAGGCGTCCTTCCGTTCTCCCGAAGGAGAGGAGACACTGAGGCCTCCCCGGTCGGATCTTAGAAGCCCAGGCATAATTAGTAAGCATGGTGGGTTCCGCGCTCCAGATGGAGACTCAACCAGAGTGAGAGAGAGACATGGGGAGACCAGTCTTTCAAGGAACTGATCCCAATTCTTTATTTTCCATGGTCTACTTTTATACACTGAGATGTTATGCAAAAGTCACGTGGGGTCAGCAGTCCTGACTTTTATCAAAGTCAGGTGCTTCATACAAATGTATACAGAGGTCTTAGGGGTGTTACATCATCTTCTGGCCAGGGGGCCTGCTGACAATTTATGACCCTCTCCTTGTGACAGCGGTCAGTCAACCAGGACACTTATTTCTCCAGGGGTGATTATTCTTAAAACAGACGCCACCCAAATAAAGTTACATTCCTATAGGGTGAGGGTATAGTGGGTTTTAGTTAAGGAAAGAATTTACTTAGCCTAAGGTCTAACGTGATTAATATCAAAGGTTAATACTTATTTCTTTTATATATTCATTAATGTGTGTAAGGGCAGGGGATATGGAGACTTAGTAACAAACATTGGCTCAACAAATGAAAAACCCTTCACCAATACAATTTCTAATCAGCCCATTATACTTATACTAATAGCTTTCTAACTTTTCTAAGGAACCTGTTTTTAGAAGGTTTAAAGCATCTCGTGCCTCTCACGGTTGGGAGGCTGTGAGCAATCACATGTGGCCGGACAAGCCTGTCAGGCAGGCTAGAGAACCTTCAGAGGAGTTTGTAGGTTGAAACACTCCTATCACGCCCAGGAATTATTACTAACTGGAGCTCTAAGTTAACTCCTTCTCCGAAAGAGGTGGTGGGGGACAGCCCCCCATAAAGCCAGAGGTGTAGGTAAGAGCACAAAGTAGTAAAGTAGGCAGGCTCTGGTCATGGGGGTAGATGCTCGAGGATTTCCAGGGGGACTCCTGAGGCTTGATCCCGCCTTTGCATATGTCGAGCCTCCTTCCTCATGACCTTTGCCACGGGCGGAGTACCTCCCGCCGGCCCCCAACATCAGAGATAGCTACATGTTAAGAGGATCTCCTTGAAGCCCAACCAGAAAGAAACATGAATTTGATTATTAGTTTAGAAATCTACAGCTATGAATTCTCTACTTAGTAAATGGGCTTTCAAAATCAGGATTAGGTTTCTATCTGGAAGACAATGATGAGTTATCAATTTGACTATATTTAAATTTTTTTAATCTGTGTGACAAAATAGACCACAAACAATATTTACAAAACAACCCAAAGGCTGGAGCAAAATACATGTGGTACCCACAGCCTCCAAAGATTTACTATTCAACATATAATTATTTCATATAAATTTATAAGAAAAAAAACTTTAAAGAACTAAATAGATAATTGGACTAATGATAAATTCATATAAGATAAAACAAATAAAAATTTTAAATTGCTCTCAAAATCACTAATAATCATGTAAATATTAAAATCCTTACTTTTTTCACACTATTCAAAATGACAAATGAGGGAAAAGAAAAATGGACATTGTTATACCTGAAGGGTAAACTGGCAAAACCTATTTGGAAAGTAATTTATAAATATGTAGCAAAGTAGAAAATATTTACATATCACAGGATCCAGCAATTCCATTTCTAGGCATACACTCCAAATAAGCCTTTAGACATGTGCATAGCAGACATCAACACATTTTCACTTTTAATGAAAAGAATAAAGAAATCTCTAATCAATATGACATTAGATGGGCAATTTATTGTTCTATATGCTATAAATTTTCTAAATGAATAAATAGGATATGTATACATATATGTATATATATCAGGATATGTACCTCTTGCCAGCATAACACTAAATAATGAAAAACAGTTAAATCATATATGGAAGGACATAATTTTCATAAACTATTAATTATACTAAATATAGTATGTGTTATCTATGGATCTAAACATAAATAGCAAACAAAAATCTGTGCATGAGAGAGAGCATAAAAATAACAGAAGTTTAAGATTTTAGCAATGATAAGCATCACTTCATTGTTTAATTTTAAAAACAGAGCTTCGAAGCAAAAAATGGGAAATGTTAAATTTGCTAAATTGAGGTTGTTCCTAGATGTCCATGTATTATACTGCTTTCAGTACTTTGCATACAGTTGAAGGATTTTCGTTGTTTTAAGAATTGAAATAGAGATCAGAAGAGGTTGACTTGCAAAAGTAATGAGCACAGGCTTACTCTTTGTCCTGACTCCCTGGTCCCTGAGTGGCACGTGAACTCAGTTTTTTGTTTCTTACTACCTCCCATCCCACGTGCGATACCAGTCAGAATAAGCTGACATCTGCCAATCCCAAATTCTACCTGCTGACCTAATCTCACACCCCAATACCTCTTATGTCTCTATTTGGGTTATAGTTTGAAGGAATAATTTCACCACGTGCTTGGATGAACCCTTAAGTGGCCAGTAGCTCAACTCAAAAATCTCCCCACACATGTCCACCAACTGACATTGCTAAAAACAGCTAGTTTTGCTCAAGATGCAGAGTTTTGTTTTCTTTTTTTTAAAGACACAATGACTTTTATACAGAGCAAAACAACTGAGGTGTCTTTTACTCTGAATGGGGATTGAAGGTCCAAAGACCAAGACTTTGAAGAGGCATCTACACCATTCCATCTTCTCCAGAGCCCCACTTCAGCTTGATTAGACTTTGAAGAAGACAGGCACAAGGTAAAAGTGATACAAGGAAATGCATTTCAAAACATATTTCTAAAGTACTTAGATCTATACTTTAGTACCTGTGTTTTTAAAGCAATGCTTGTAAAGTACTTAGATGAATGACAACACAAAAGCCACTAGGTACGTACTAAGTATACTAATATGTGAAGTGAAGTGAAAGTCGCTCACTCATGTCCGACTCTTTGCGACCCAAAGAGAGTTCTCCAGGCCAGAACGCTGGAGTGGGTAGCCTTTTCCTTCTCCAGGAGGTCTTCCCAAACCAGGAATCGAACCAGGGTCTCCTGCATTGCAGGTGGATTCTTTACCAACTGAGCTATGAGGGAAGCCCACGAATACTGGAGTGGGTAGCTCCACTCCAAAGTATGGAGGTACACACTTAGTCTGTTTATTATTGTTCATACAGTAGACTGATGAGGATGCTCACTAGTAGTAAGATGCTGCTGCTGGTGCTGCTGCTGCTGCTAAGTCGCTGCAGTCATGTCTGACTCTGTGCGACCCCACAGATGGCAGCCCACTAGGCTCCTCTGTCCCTGGGATTCTCCAGGCAAGAACACTGGAGTGGGTTGCAGTTTCCTTCTCCAATGGATTAACGTGAAAAGTGAAAGTGAAATCGCTCAGTCGTGCCCGACTCTTAGCGACCCCATGGACTGCAGTCTACCAGGCTCCTCCGTCCATGGGATTTTCCAGGCAAGAGAACTGGAGTGGGGTGCCGTTGCCTTCTCCGAGTAGTAAGATATTGTCCTAGCAAATGTCTCTATATAAAGCGGCATGTGTGCATGGTACTGACAAATGAATTTTCTAAAAACTACTAGGAAAAAAATTGGCCTGTGTGGATGACATAAATACCTCCTATTGTAAGTTTAAGAAATAACTGACTTAAATCTCATATGTTCATGAAATGCATTCAACTTTTTCATCCCCCCCCCCCAAAAAAAAAAATTATGTGTATAGACATGGTGCCCGATTACTTAAAGTCACTAGAAACAAGCTCAAGTATCAAATATTGCATCCTAAAACATCCAAATAGTAAGCAAATATCTGTATTCCTTTAATAGAAACCAGTATTAAACTTCAGTATCAAATCAGACCTTTTCCAAAGGAGTGCATGCAGACAACCCAAGGGACCACGAGGTGGCAGCACGTCCCCACAATAGCACTGCTTCCGCACTGACTTGTTTATGCTCAGAAAGAAAACCTCAAGTGAGATGCTCCCATTAAATCCGAAGTGTTACCTTTAGGAAGAAATTCAGGATCAACTTAGCCCAAGTTTCCCTTCACCTTCCAAAAAAGAAACCTAAAGTTTCTGAAAAGTTAACAAGCAGTTTTCCAAAGTCAAACAAGCAGTTCATGGACAGAACTGGAATCAGAACCTCATCTTCTAGCCCCCAGGGCACACTCCCTAGTCGTGTAAAAATCTTTCAACATGCCCTTTCCCTACCCCAAAGCCTCCGCATGATGGTGGTCGCTAAGAGAAATGATGCTGTGGAATAAAACATGAATACTAGGCAACAAGCAGCTTTTTCTTGGGTCGTGCTCCTCCTTCTCTAGTTCCAGTCCTGACCTACAGGTCTTCCTATTTTCTAATCCCTTCCCACAACAAAATGGGAGCAATTTGGGTATCAATTCTTTTTTTTTCTTTTTCTTTTTCTTTTTTTTTTTTTTTTTGACAGGAACCTCATATGTTTAACTGCAAGATTAATGGATGTTGCTAAATTAAAGTAATATTAGACTATAAAATCTCACAACTTTGTAAAGCAACTATTCACCAATAAAAATTAGTAATAAAAAAAATAGGTAAATCTTTAAGTTGACTTCACTAACATTCTCCTTCAGGCTAAATGCAGTCAGGGAACTAACCTTCCTAGTTTGCCCAGGTCTGAGCAGAATGTCACATTTTTTCCTGTATGCCCTTTAGGGAAGCTCCCACACCAACCTGGTTTATTTTACAACTCCAGTAAATCAAATCAGTTTTACACTTGTTTCTAACAAAACCTAGTTATTTTCTTAAAACTTGAATGTGTGTAATAATAGCCTACTCTTGCCAAATGCTTGCCAGTTTTCTGGGGTTCTGCCGTTTGACTCATAATCACCTATTGAGAGAAAATCTTTTCTTGTTCTCATGCTTCAAACCAATGAATTGAGGTTTAAAGAAGATAAGTGACTTACTCAAGATGATAAAATTAATGGTGGAGAAACTAGGTTTCAAGCCCAAATCTGTGGGTTCTTAGAGCCTGTGCCCTCATTCACTTCATGGTACCATTTCTCATCTAGACAGGATCTTGTTCTGTCTACAACCTGCGTTAGTGGAAATGTTCTATGTCTGCTCTGTCCCGTAGGGTAGTCCCTGGCAACATGGGACTGTTGAACACTTGGAATACAGCTTATGTGACTGAGAAACAAAAATTTTTACTTCATTTTAATTAATTTAAATATCAGCATGTGGCCAGTAGCTAATATATGGGATAGCAGAAGTCTAGGTGCGTGCATTAAGCACAGGCGGCTGTGACCGGCACACTAAGTGCAGCCGAGAGGAGCTACCCCACATCCGAGTTCAGGGGCAAAAGTCGGGAGGACCCCATGCCCGAAGAGCAGCGGCCAAAAGGAGTTACCCCACATCCATGGTCGGGGCAGTGGCTGAGAGTGCCAGACTGCGACGGCGCAGGAACGGCCGTGAGGAGCTACCCTGTGTCCAAGGTCAGGGGCGGAGACTAGAGGAGTTACCCCATGTCCAAGGTCAGGTCGGCGGCCGGGAGGAGCTATCCCACGCCCCCAAACCCAGGGGTCATGGCAGGGAGGAGCTACCACACACCCTTACGCCCGAGGCCAGGGGCAGCGGCTGGGAGGACCAACCCCGCTTTCAAGGAGCCCTGGCTGTGCAGACCCAGAAGGGCCTAGAGGAGCTATCCCATGTTGAAGGTCAGGAAGGGCAGTGGTGAGATACCCCTCGTCCAAGGTAGGGAGCAGCGGCTGTGCTTTGCTGGAGTAGCTGTGAAGAGATACCCTACGCCCAAGGTAAGAGAAACCCAAGTAAGACAGTAGGTGTTGCAAGAGGGCAGACACACTAAAACCATACGCACAGGAAACTAGTCAATCTAATCACACTAGGACCACAGCCTTGTCTAACTCAATGAAACTAAGCCATGTCCGTGGGGCAACACAAGACAGGCGGGTCATGGTGGAGAGATCTGACAGAATGTGGTCCACTGGAGAAGGGAATGGCAAACCACTTCAGTATTCTTGCCTTGAGAACCCCATGAACAGTATGAAAAGGCAAAATGATAGGATACTGAAAGAGGAACTTCCCAGGTCAGTAGGTACCCAATATGCTACTGGAGATCAGTGGAGAAATAACTCCAAAAAGAATGAAGGGATGGAGCCAAAGCAAGAAGAATACCCAGCTGTGGATGTGACTGGTGATAGAAGCAAGGTCCAATGCCCTAAAGAGCAATGTTGCATAGGAATGTGGAATGTCAGGTCCATGAATCAAGGCAAATTGGAAGTGGTCAAACAAGAGATGGCAAGAGTGAATGTCGACATTCTAGGAATCAGCGAACTAAAATGGACTGGAATGGGTGGATTTAACTCAGATGACCATTATATCTACTACTGCAGGCAGGAATCCCTCAGAAGAAATGGAGTAGCCATCATGGTCAACAAAAGAGTCCGAAATGCAGTACTTGGATGCAATCTCAAAAACGACAGGATTATCTCTGTTCGTTTCCAAGGCAAACCATTCAGTATCACAGTAATCCAAGTCTATGCCCCAAACAGTAACGCTGAAGAAGCTGACGTTGAACGGTTCTATGAAGACCTACAAGACCTTTAGAACACCCAAAAAAGATGTCCTTTTCATTATAGAGGACTGCAATGCAAAGTAGGAAGTCAAGAAACACCTGGAGTAACAGGCAAATTTTGCCTTGGAATACGGAATGAAGCAGGGCAAAGACTAATAGAGTTTTGCCAAGAAAATGCACTGGTCATAGCAAACACCCTCTTCCAACAACACAAGAGAAGACGCTACACATTGACATCACCAGATGGTCAACACCGAAATCAGATTGATTATATTCTTTGCAGCCAAAGATGGAGAAGCTCTATACAGTCAACAAAAACAAGACTGGGAGCTGACTGTCGCTCAGATCATGAACTCCTTATTGCCAAATTCAGACTTAAATTAAAGAAAGTAGGGAAAACCATTAGACCATTCAGATATGACCTAAATCAAATCCCTTATGATTATACAGTGGAAGTGAGAAATAGATTTAAGGGCCTAGATCTGATAGATAGAGTGCCTGATGAACTATGGACAGAGGTTCGTGACATTGTACAGGAGACAGGGATTAAGATCATCCCCATGAAAAATAAATGCAAAAAAGCAAAATGGCTGTCTGGGGAGGCCTTACAAATAGCTGTGAAAAGAAGAGAAGCAAAAAGCAAAGGAGAAAAGGAAAGACGTAAGCATCTGAATGCAAAATTCCAAAGAATAGCAAGGAGAGACAAGAAAGCCTTCCTCAGTGATCAATGCAAAGAAATAGAGGAAAACAACAGAATGGGAAAGACTAGCGATCTCTTCAAGAAAATTAGAGATACCAAGGGAACATTTCATGCAAAGATGGGCTCGATAAAGGAGAGAAATGGTATGGACCTAACAGAAGCAGAAGATATTAAGAAGAGGTGGCAAGAATACACAGAAGAACTGTACAAAAAAGAGCTTCACGACCCAGGTAATAATGATGGTGTGATCACTGACCTAGAGCTAGACATCCTGGAATGTGAAGTCAAGTGGGCCTTAGAAAGCATCACTATGAACAAAGCTAGTGGAGGTGATGGAATTCCAGTGGAGCTATTTCAAATCCTGAAAGATGATGCTGTGAAAGTGCTGTACTCAATATGCCAGCAAATTTGGTAAACTCAGCAGTGGCCACAGGACTGGAAAAGGTCAGTTTTCATTCCAATCCCAAAGAAAGGCAATGCCGAAGAATGCTCAAACTACCACACAATTGCACTCATCTCACACGCTAGTAAAGTAATGCTCAAAATTCTCCAAGCCAGACTTCAGCAATATGTGAACTGTGAACTTCCTGATGTTCAAGCTGGTTTTAGAAAAGGCAGAGGAACTGGAGATCAAATTGCCAACATCCGCTGGATCATGGAAAAAGCAAGAGAGTTCCAGAAAAACATCTATTTCTGCTTTATTGACTACACCAGGCCTTTGACTGTGTGGATCACAATACACGGTGGAAAATTCTGAAAGAGATGGGAATACCAGACCACCTGACCTGCCTCTTGAGAAACCTATATGCAGGTCAGGAGGCAACAGTTAGAACTGGACATGAAACAACAGGCTGGTTACAAATAGGAAAAGGAGTTCGTCAAGGCTGTATATTGTCACCCTGCTTATTTAACTTATACGCAGAGTACATCATGAGAAACGCTGGACTGGAAGAAACACAAGCTGGAATCAAGATTGCCGGGAGAAATCTCAATAACCTCAGATATGCAGATGACACCACCCTTATGGCAGAAAGTGAAGAGAAACTAAAAAGCCTCTTAATGAAAGTGAAAGTGGACAGTGAAAAAGTTGGCTTAAAGCTCAACATTCAGAAAATGAAGATCATGGCATCCGGTCCCATCACTTCATGGGAAATAGATGGGGAAACAGTGGAAACAGTGTAAGACTTTATTTTTGTGGGCTCCAAAATCACTGGAGATGGTGACTGCAGCCATAAAATTAAAAGACGCTTACTCCTTGGAAGGAAAGTTATGACCAACCTAGATAGCATATTCAAAAGCAGAGACATTACTTGTCCAACAAAGATCTGTCTAGTCAAGGCTATGGTTTTTCCTGTGGTCATGTATGGATGTGAGATTTGGACTGTGAAGAAGGCTGAGCGCTGAAGAATTAATGCTTTTGAACTGTAGTGTTGGAGAAGACTCTTGAGAGTCCTTTGGACTGCAAGGAGATCCAACCAGTCCATTCTGAAGGAGATCAACCCTGGGATTTCTTTGGAAGGAATGATGCTAAAGCTGAAACTCCAGTACTTTGGCCACCTCATGCAAAGAGTTGATTCATTGGAAAAGACCCTGATGCTCGGAGGGATTGGAGGCAGGAGGAGAAGGGGACAACATAGGATGAGATGGCTGGATGGCATCACTGACTCGATGGACGTGAGTCTCGGTAAACTCCGGGAGTTAGTGATGGACAGGGAGGCCTGGCGTGCTGCGATTCATGGGGTCGCAAAGAGTCGGACACGACTGAGCGACTGAACTGAACTGAGGTGCGTGACATCCACACACAGGCAGACCTCACTGATGTTGCAGGCTTGGTTCCAGACCACCACAGTATAAGCTGAATATCAAAACAAAGTGAGTCACATGAATTTTTTGGTTTTCCCGTGCATATAAAAGTTACTTGTACAGTATAGCATAGTCGATTAAGTATGCAATAGCATCTTATCAAAAAACAGTATACGTACCTGAATTTTAAAATATTGCTAACAAAAGAAAACGCTAACAACATCTGAACCTCCAGCAACCCGTAATCCTTCTACTGGTGGAGGGGTTTGCCTTGATATTGATGGCTGCTCACTGATCAGGGTGGTGGTTGCTGAAGGTTGGGGTGACTATTGCAGTTCACAATAAGACAACAATGAATTTCGCCACATCAATCAACTGTCCCTTTCACGAATGCTTTCTCTGTAGTATGTGATACTATTTGATAGTTTCATACCCACAGTAGAATTTCTTTCAATTTTGGAGTCAATCTTCTCAAACCCTGTCAGTGCTTTATCAATTAAGTTTATGCTTTTATTCTAAATCCTTTGATGTCACATCAGCAATCAAGTTCACCATCTTATATGGGTGCAGTTCATGGTGCCCCTGAACAATTACAATAGTAACATCAAAGATCACTGATCACAGATCACCAACAGCAAGTATAATAATAACAGGAAAGTTTGAAATATTTCAAGAATTATCTAAATGTGACACAGAGACATGAAATGACCAAACGTTGCTGGAAAAATGGCTCCATTAGACCTGCTCCATTCAGGGTTGCCACAAACCTTCAATTTGTAAAAACTGCAGTATTTGCAAAGTACAATAAAAGGAAGTGCAATAAAACAAGGTGTACCTGTTGCATAATAAAAAGAGAAAGAATATTAGAATCAACTACCAGCTGTGTGAACTGGAGTGACATTTTAGCTTCAAATCTCTAATATTCAATTGACTCCTGTATAAAATGAGGATGATTATAACTATACCAGACAGTTGTTATGTTTTAATCAGATACATAAACTATTTTGAACGAATATCACTAAACATGTTTCATCTGCCCCTTAAAGATTTAAAGTATTTAGGCAGGAAATTACATAAGCGCCACTTAGCACTTCTTCCAATATATGACAATTCACATCAGAAAAGTTTTCAGTGTTTCTCCTCAATTTGGGTTCTTTCACTATATTCTCTCTTAAAATTATTGTTAGGTTTAAACTTTGAATGACAAATGTAAAGCACCCCACAGTTATCTCAGTGATATGGTTTCTTTTCCCCCTTACCTCCCTTAAGATTTGTATTATTTGTCTTTTAAACCCCACTAAATATCCTTGGTGAAGAGGGTGTCAGACTTTATTTTGGGGGGCTCCAAAATCACTGCAGATGGTGACTGCAGCCATGAAATTAAAAGACGCTTACTCCTTGGAAGAAAAGTTATGACCAACCTAGATAGCATATTAAAAAGCAGAGACATTACTTTGCCAACAAAGGTCCATCTAGTCAAGGCCCCGCCCATCAGAATAAGATCCAGTTGCCCCCACAGTCAGTCTCCCCCACCAGGAAGCTTCCATAAGCCTCCTTTCCTTATCCATCAGAGGAAAGACAGAATGAAAACGACAATCACAGAAAACTAATCAAACTGATCACATGGACCACAGCCTTGTCTAATTCAATGAAACTATGACCAATGCCCTGTAAGGCCACCCAAGACAAACAGGTCATTGTAGAGAGTACTGACAAAACGTGGTCTAGTGGAGAAGGGAATGACAAACCACTTCGGTATTATTGCCTTGAGAACACCATGAACAATATGAAAAGGCAAAAAGATAGGACACTGAAAGATGAACTCCCCAGGTCGGCAGGTGCCCAATATGCTACTAGAGAAGAGTGGAGAAATAACTACAGAAAGAATGAAGAGATGGAGCCAAAGCAAAAACAATGCTCAGTTGTGACTGGTGATGGAAGTAAAGTCCGATGCTATAAAGAACAATATTGCATAGGAACCTGGAATGTTAGGTCCGTGAATCAAGGTAAATCGGAAGTGATCAAACAGGAGATGGCAAGAGTGAATATTGACATTTTAGGAATCAGTGAACTAAAATGGACTGGAATGGGTAAATTTAATTCAGATGACCATTGTATCTAGTACTGTGGGCAAAAATCTCTTATAAGAAATGGAGTAGCCCTCATAGTCAACCAAAAAGTCTGAAATGCAGTACTTGGGTGCAATCTCAAAAACAAAAGAATGATCTCTGTGTTTCCAATGCAAACCATTCAATGTCACAGTAATCCAAGTTTATGCCCCAACCACTAATGCCGAAGAAGCTGAGTTGAATGGTTCTATGAAGACAAGACCTTCTAGAACTAACACCAAAAAAAAGAAGTCCTTTTCATCATAGGAGGCTGGAATACAAAAGTAGGAAGTCACAAGATACCTGGAGTAAAGGCAAGTTTGGCCTTGGAGTACAAAACGAAGCAGAACAAAGGCTAATAAAGTTTTGCCAAGAGAACGCACTGGTCATAGCAAACACCGTCTTCCATCAACACAAGAGAAGATTCTACACATGGACATCACCAGATGGTCAATACCAAAATCGGATTGATTATATTCTTTGCAGCTGAAGATGGAAAAGCTCCATACAGTCGCAAAAAAAAAAAAAAAAAAAAAAAAAAACACCAAAGATGACTGTGGCTCAGATCACGAGCTCCTTACTTCAAAATTCAAACTTAAATTGAAGAAAGTAGGGAAAACCACTAGACCATTCAGGTATGACCTAAATAAAATGCCTTATAATTATATAGTGAAAGTGACAAATAGATTCAAGGGATTAGATCTGATAGACAGAGTGCCTGAAGAACTATGGATGGAGGTTTGTGACATTGTACAGGAGGCAGTGATCAAGACCATCCCCCAAAATAAGAAAGGCAAAATGGTTGTCTGAGGAGTCCTTACAAATAGCTGAGAATAAAAGAGGAGCAAAAGGCAAAGGAGAAAAGGAAAGATATACCCATTTGAATGCAGAGTTCCAAAGAATAGCAAGGAGAGATAAGAAAGCCTTCCTCAGTGATCAATGCAAAGTACAGTAGAACAATAGAATGGGAAAGACTGGAGATCTCTTCAAGAAAATTAGAGATACCAAGGGAACATTTCATGCAAAGATGGGCACAGTAAAGGACACAAATGGTATGGACCTAACAGAAGCAGAAGATATTAAGAAGAGGTGACAAGAATACACAGAAGAACTGTACAAAAAAGATCTTCAAAGATCTTCATAACCATGATGATGTGATCACTCACCTTGAGCCAGAAATCCTGGAGTGTGAAGTCAAGTGGCCCTTAGGAAGTATCACTATGAACAAAGCTAGCGGAGGTGATGGAATTCTGTTGAGCTGTTTCAAATCCTAAACGATGATGCTGTGAAAGTGCTGCACTCAATATGCCAGCAAATTTGGAAAACTCAGCAGTAGCCACAGGACTGGAAAAGGTCAGTTTCATTCCAATCTCAAAGAAAGGCAATGCCAAAGAATATCCAAACTACCACAGAATTGCACTCATCTCACACACCAGCAAAGTAACGCTCAAAATTCTCCAAGCCAGGCTTCAGCAGTACATGAACTGAGAACTTCCAGATGTTCAAGATGAATTTAGAAAAGGCAGAGGAACCAGAGAGCAAATTGCCAAAATCCATTGGATCATGGAAAAAGCAAGAGAGTTCTAGAAAAACATCTACTTCTCCTTTATTGACTGCCAAAACCTTTGACTGTTTTGCTGTGTGGATCACAACAAACTGTGGAAAATTCTTCAAGAGATGGGAAACCTCCTGAGAAATCTGTATTTAGGTCAAGAAACAAAATTTAGAAATGGACATGGAACAATATACTGGTTCCAAATCATGAAAGGATTATGTCAAGGAAGGATGTATATTGTCACCCTGCTTATTTAACTTATATGCAGAGTACATCATGGGAAATGCCGGGCTGGTTGAAGCACAAGCTGGAATCAAGATTGCTGGGAAAATATCAATAACCTCAGATATGTAGATATGTAGATGACACCACCCTTATGGCAGAAAGTAAAGAACTAAAGCCCCTCTTGATGAAAGTGAAAAAGGAGAGTGAAAAAGTTGGCTTAAAACTCAAGATTCAAAACACAAAGATCATGGCATCTGGTCACATCACTTCACAGCAAATAGATGGGGAAACAATGGAAAGAGTGACAGACTTTATATTGGGGAGCTCCAAAATCACTGCAGATGGTGATTGCAGCCGTGAAATTAGAAGATGCTTGCTCCTTGGAAGAAAAGCTATGACCAACCTAGACAGCATATTAAAAAGCAGAGACATTACTTTGCCAACAGATGTCCTTCTAGTCAAAGCTATGGTTTTTCCAGTGGTCATGTATGGATGTGAGAGTTGGACTGTGAAGAAAGCTGAGCGCCGAAGAATTGATGCTTTTGGACTGTGGTGTTGGAGAAGACTCTTGAGAGTCCCTTGGACTGCAAGGAGATCTAACAAGTCCATTCTAAAGGAGATCAGTCCTGGGTGTTCATTGGAAGGACTGATGCTAAAGCTGAAACTCCCATACTTTGGCCACCTCATGTGAAGAGTTGACTTATTGGAAAAGACTCTGATGTTGGGAGGGATTGGGGGCAGGAGGAGAAGGGGACGACAGAGGATGAGATGGCTGGATGGCATCACTGACTCGACGGACGTGAGTTTGGGTGAACTCTGAGAGTTGATGATGCACAGGGAGGCCTGGCGTGCTGCAATTCTTAGGGTCGCAAAGAGTCGGACACAACTGAGTGACTGAACTGAACTGAACTGAAGCTACATAGTTCATCTGCATTTTTTTTCAAATAGTTGCAAATATTTTTTAAATTATAATACATTTATTGAAAGCAGTTTGTGTGTAAGTGGACCTGCACAGTGCAGATCATTGTTGTTCAAGAGTCAACACTATAGTCATATGCTATAGTACTGGATTTACGGCTTAAGCATTTGAGTTTTGAAAAACATAATTCAGTCCATACCACTTTTCATTCCTTTTCTTATCCATTGTATTAGCTAAGACTTACTGTTGGATGTTGAAAGGTTGTGTAATGGGGACTTCCAAGCATTGTTCCTAATTCTAGTAAGAACGTTTTTGCTTTCTCACCATAAATATGATCTCAGCTCTATATTTTTGGTAGATGTTACTTCTCAAGTTAAGGAAATTCTCCTCTATTCCTAGCCTGCTAAGAGCTCCTTTATTTTTATGGTTTGTACCATCACCACACGTATTATTCAGGTTCAAAATGATGAGACACACCTTCTTTGCTGCATCCTTCTCATACTAATCAGTTACTGTGTTCTGGGTATTATACTTATATTTTTAAATAAGCCTTTTTAAAATTACATTGGCATACTTCAAGCCCCATCAATAACATAAACTGATAAAGCAGTATCCCTGACTCCAATCTTACATCCTTCAAATATATTTTCCATATAGCCCTAAGAAGACTTTCCTTGATTACCAACACCCACTCTCAGGCACCCCACCTTACAGTCTCCATATTTATTCTTTGTGTGCATTAAACAATAAATTAAAATTTCTGGATTTCAATTACATGTCCAATGATTTGATTCCAACATTAAATTGTAAGTTCTCTAAAGAATATTTATACCTAAGCCTACCACAAGATCAGATGATGTTAGAGATTAAATAAAATTAATAGAATAAATGAAGATACAGAGGCAAGTAAGAAAATTTTGAATCACATTCTATTTTGATAACTGCCTAGCTTCTATTCTTTTATTAAATATTCCTTATATAATTAATATAGGAAAAAATATGAAGGTTCATTTATGGAAATGATTGCTCAAAAATTTTGTATATTTTTATCTCCCACTTTGGTTTTTTATATTAGGACCCAGGAGCAAGCAGGTCCTCAGAGCACTCCCCTATGGCTGACACACTCAATATACAATTTCCCAAGCTGATGTATAAAATGAAGATTATTTATTGTTTGTTTCTTATTATTGTTACCTTTTGATACAGCATATATAAAATAGTTGATTCAAGTGAAAATTCAACAATGGTTATAAAAGATTAGTAAACAGAAACCTCAATTAAATGGAATTGAAGGATCAAAGTTGGGAGTTTTCACACCTACAACAAAGCAGAGCCCAATGGGAAGGACAAAGACTCCTCTTCTTTCCTATGAAAGACTCAGCCAATGAAAAATCAGGGATTCTTTGTTCACTGCAGCACCTGTTGACTTAAAAAAAAATACACATCTGAGAGTCATGAGTCAAATTGTATTTGGGGCAAAATGAAGTCTATAGTCTGGGAGACAGCACCTCAGATAGCTCTGAAAAACTACTCCAAAGATGCAGTATATATGTGATTTTGTTGAAGGTGTGTACATATTTTTTGCACATATTTTTTTTTGTTCAAAAATCAAGCACACATTTTTTGAAGATTTCTGCTGCTTACAAGGAACAGTTATCACCATGGATTTTAGTGTTTTTCTACATGTGAGGAGACACAAAAATTGGGTTAGTAAAATCAGCTCCTGAAAATATCTAATTATCTGAAGATCTGTTCTCCCAGTTTTTTCCAGAGCACAGAATGCCTCATTTCTGTTCTCTACCCTGAACTCCATTCAGAGAGTGTTGAAAATCAGCAGCTGTGTCAGTACTTGATCTAATCCTTGTAGAGGTATATGGCAAATGCCAATTTGTAGTTTACATGCTCAATCTTTCTTTCTTCTTCTTTAAAAGATTTCTCTTTCCATTGTCATTCGGGAACTTGAATGTGTCTTGCCATGGTGGCAGACCTTGAACTGCAACTCTGTGCTTCTCCTGCATGTTTACTAGAGAAATATCTGGCAGTCTATTTGTTTCAGGTCAACATTGCAGTGGCCCCCACAGGGACCAGACAAGATTCCCAACAGCTCTAGGGCTGGTGTGCAAACAGGTGAAGTACCCTCTTTTGAGCCCATTGTTGATTACTGTTTTACCTACCAACTCTGGAGAGTAAAGATGTGTTTATCCTGGAACTGAGCTTTCACCCTCTTTGCATTTGAAGCACTCTGGCTTTATTTGGGATCTATTTAAATGTTTTGACTTTCTGGTTAATATGTGGTTCTTTAGGTTATTAGTCATTTGGCACTTTGGTGTGATTTGAGATCAGACTCTTCCATGGAAACTGACCAGCCTGTTCCCTGCAGAACAGAGGTTGCTTCTCCTAAGGTGGCTAGCCTTCAACCCATTTTTTTAATTAATTTATTTATTTTAATTGGAGGCTAATTACAGTATTGTGGTGGTTTTTGCCATACATCAATGTGAACAGGGCTTTTTTTCTCTGAAACAATGGTGGCTTTTTCAGGCTTTGATCCATTCCTTTGGAAGGGCTACAAGAAGATTACTCTTTTTCCCTGGCAAAAACTCAGCCAGTGAAAAACCAAGAACTCTGTTCACTACAGAGTTCCCAACTTCATCTTTCTTCTATAAAGTGGTTCTCCTTCCCTTGGCAGAGACTTGCATATGGCTCGCCATGATTACAGACCACAAATTTTAATTCTGTGCTGATCCCAAACAAGCCTATATTTGCTAGAGAAAGACCTGGTAGTCTGTTTGTTTCAGGTCAAAACCCTTTAGCATGTCAGAGAAATTAGTAATAATTCAGGAATCATTTACTTTAAAAAGTAAGTTGCACATTCCAATGATTGTGTATAAAATGTGTTATTCACTCACTCATGTTTGACTCTTTGTCATGTATAGACTGTAGCCCTCCAGGCTCTTCTGTCTATGGAAATCTCCAGGAAAGAATGCTAGAGTGGGTGTCCATTTACTTCTTCATGAGATCTTCTCAACCCAAGGATTAAACCTGGGTCTCCAGCATTGCAGGCAGATTCTTTACAGTCTGAGCCATCCGGGATTGTGTATAAGGGAAGGACCCATTTCAAAACTAACATTGGACAAAATAATTGTTTAAACACGATAATGATGTATAAAAATAGTGTTCAGAAAAATGTCATAAAAACAAATAGAAAAAACAATTTTGTGAAATAAACTGTTTGGGGAAACAGTGAAAACAGTGTCAGACTTTATTTTGGAGGGCTCCAAAATCACTGCAGATGGTGATTGCAGCCATGAAATTAAAAGATGCTTGCTCCTTGGAAGGAAAGTTATGACCAACCTAGATAGCATATTCAAAAGCAGAGACATTACTTTGCCAACAAAGGTCCATCTAGTCAAGGCTATGGTTTTTCCAGTGGTCATGTATGGATGTGAGAGTTGGACTGTGAAGAAGGCTGAGCGCCTAAGAATTGATGCTTTGAACTGCGGTGTTGGAGAAGACTCTTGAGAGTCCCTTGGACTGCAAGGAGATCCAACCAGTCCATTCTGAAGGAGATCAGCCCTGGGATTTCTTTGGAGGGAATGATGCTGAAGCTGAAACTCCAGGACTTTGGCCACCTCATGCGAAGAGTTGACTCATTGGAAAAGACTCTGATGCTGGGAGGGATTGGAGGCAGGAGGAGAAGGGGACGACAGAGAATGAGATGGCTGGATGGCATCACTGACTCGATGGACATGAGTTTGAGTGAACTCCGGGAGTTGGTGATGGACAGGGAGGCCTGGCGTGCTGCGATTCATGGGGTCACAAAGAGTCGTACAGGACTGAGAGACTGAACTGAACTGAACTGAACTAGATTAGTGTGAAGATTCATCTTGGACAATGCTTCTGAGCATCTCCAGAGCATCTCCAATATCCAAGACATTTACGTTTGACAATGCTCACATGGAAATAAAGTTCTATATGGAAAGAATATATTACCTTTAAAAAGCTTTTGATAATATTTCTATGATACTCAGGAGAATAAATTCATTGATGACCAGAGGAGTACAAAATAAACAGACACCACTCATTAGTGGAAGAGAAATAATAATCACAGAATAGTACTTTTTTTCTCCAAAAGTTTGTTTAGAGCTTCTTTGACATCTTTGTTTCTCAGAGATTAAATCAAAGGATTCAACATGGGAGTGAGTAGAGTGTAACACAAGGAGGCCACTTTACTGAGCTCAGGAAATGTGTCAGGAGTGAGATACATAAAAAAGACAGCACCATACAGTACACTCACGACTCCCAGGTGAGAGGTGCAAGTGGAGAAGGCTTTCTTACGACCTTTGGTGGAGGGTATCTTTAGAACTGTGGACACAATGTACAAATATGAAATAACAATAACTATGATGGTAGGCAAGGTAATGAGGCCAGATAAGGTGAAAGAAACCCTTCTCAGGATGGAGAGGTCAGAACAAGATAGTCTCTGAAGTGGGCGAGTGTCACAGTAAAAATGATCAATGTCCCGAGAAGCACAAAAGGATAAAGTAAATGTCATGCTGGTCTGAAGAATTGAGCTGATACAGCCAAAAAAATAGGAACCAGCCACCAACTGAACACAGAGACATGTTGACATCTGGACAGTGTAGAGGAGAGGATTGCAGATGGCAATGAAGCGGTCATAGGCCATGACTGCCAGGAGAAACCCCTCGGTCACAATGAAGAAGACAAAGAGAAAGAGCTGGGTCACACAGCCCGCAAATGAGATGGACTTGCTCACAGACCAGAAGTTGATCATAGCCTTGGGTGCAATAACAGATGAATAGAAGAGATCAACGAAGGACAGGTTGCCTAGAAAGAAATACATTGGTGTGTTCAGCCGGGGATCAGTTATAATAATGACCATCAGGCCAACATTCCCTAGAAGGATCATGGCATAGACAAGCAGAAAAAGCAGGAAGAGGAGAATGTGGAGCTCTGGGTGGACCCTGAAGCCTACAAGAATGAAGTCAGTCACGTCTGAGTAGTTGCTTGTTCCCCTGTCACCCATGTCAGAAACCTGCAGAGAGGTACAAAGCAAAATAAGCAAATGAACTCTTGGCTGTCATCCCAGTTACAAATCATCTCTTACTGTATTAGGAGTCACAAAACTGTTCTAAAATCATTATTTATTTTCACCTTAAAAGTTACTAATTTATACGAGTGGTGAAATTAGATCTTTTCCTTCTGAATCTAATACAATGTCTTCCCGCCAAATACCTTTCACAGTGCATGTATCACTTCTGTATATATTTCCAACTCATGATTTATGCAATAAATGTAATGTCAGGAAATAGAGATTACAAGAGAGCACAAATATTTCAATAAATGACATTTTGGAAGCAATTTTGGAGTCTGAGTTTGGAGATAAGGGCCTCAGTAGTCTAGTTTAGGAAAATTTAGTTTGGCAGGCATAGAGTACCAGCAGATACGAAGAAAATGATTGAATTTTAAGATACCTAAAAGGTGCAATTATTTTTTGTGGTTAATGGAAACCATGGATTCTGATATAATGTGTATACTCACAAAGAAATATTTGTGCACAACCAAACACAAAAATTATCAGCACTTGTATGCTAGAATTTCTTCAGATGAGCCTCAAAATTTGTTTCATAAAAAAAATTTTTCCTTCATTTTTTCAACTGACCGCTCATAGTAAAGAAAGAGACTTATTCTGTCTAGATAGACTTATTTAGAAATGGATACTGAACAAAAGATACATAACATTCTTATTTACCTGGAATATAACTTTCACAGTCCTCATCAGTTTATTTACTAGACACTTCAAATAAGATCACTCTTCTCCCCAGGGATTTATATATATGAACCTGTGTAGACAACAACAATAATAGAAAACATTATGTGGCATCTTTTATAGGCCATTTCTCTAAATGCTTGCATAATAGCTCATTTAACACATACAACAATAATATGAGGTGAGTGTTATTGTATTCCCCAGTTTACAGTAAGGAAAATGAAGTACCAAGAAACAAAATATGTTGAAAGACACCTACTAGGGTCAGAATTGAAATCTGACGCCAAGAAATCTGCTTCCAGAACCCATGTTCTAATCACTGTGTGATATCTATCAACTTTTTCTTTGATAAAGAAATATGAGAGAAGTTTAATATTTTGGTGAGGAACAGATGATTTTCAGTAAAATGGTATGATGTTGTCTTGATATATTTTTGTTATTCACCAGATCCATCAAAAATTAAATATGAAGATAATTATAAAGGGGCAAGATTTTAAATAGATCAGAGTTAGGGTCTTGGGAGTATAAATTATTTAGACAGTGAAAGGAAACACTATAGTAGTTGTAAAATGTTTTTTGAAAAATAATGTATCTTATTTATATTTCTTTAAAATCCTGCCTAGAACCAAGGGACCAGATTACTTTAATTTTTGAGATTTATTCCTATCAAACTCATTCTAATGTTAATAAGTTTACAGCTAAAAACACTTATATCTGGAAAAGGAGAGTGTTTTTTCCAGAGTATCCACTAGACAAGTAGTCAGTTGGTGATTTATTATTTGTCAAAAACTCACATGCTTTCAAATTTACTCTTACCTTATATTGTTTGGTAATTTGTCATGTTCTGTAAAAAAGAAGAAGCAGAACTCTGATGTTTTGTCTTATTGTTTTAATTTTAGAAAGAGTAAACAAATTTAATGACTATGTTACAAAAATAATTTTAAAAATCATTATGTCAAAATAAAGTGAACCCCTTTCCTCTCAAAATTTCCAAATACATGTTCATTTTCCCAGTTTCATATTCTTCCCTTAGAGAAAATAGCCTTATTTTTCTTACTGCTCTATGTAAACTACTAAACTTTCCTTTAGTAGTTGACATTGGAAAAAGTCATGGTCCTTTGTAGAAGACAAACAAGTGTATTTTCCGATGATGCTTGGTTAACTCTGATATGCTTCCAGGAATTATATTCTGTAGTTATGCAAAGTGAATCTGAGGAATCAATCAATAGGATAGTTCCTCTTCTGCATTGTCTAGGGCTTGAATGCTTTTATGAAGCAAAAATAGATTGTCTTAGACATCCAAGTAGAGGTCCTGAGTCATCTGGAATCTCTGATAATCTGCTCAAATAAAAGCAACAGTTTTCATAATGGGTTTGGCATAACAGTATAAATTTTTATAATTGTAGCATTGAGCTTTTCTTTACCTTCTGGGATATAGTCCTCCTGGGAAAGAAAGAAGTATAAATTTATTATTAAGATATCTAGACTCCAGAGTCAAGATCCATGAGGAACATAGGGACTCCAGACTTAAAAAATAAAAGAAGAACAGAAAGAAATTGGGGGTGGGAGTGTGTGGAAGCTGCCTGAGTCTAATAGGAGTCAGCATACATACAAGAGCTGTTTTCTTGTGAGAATCCTTTGGGAAGGACCAAAAAGATCTTTTTTAAAATCATCAATCCAAAAAAAGACATATCTGAGTCAGAGTTCTAAAACACAACTCCTTGCATCTAAAAATGCAGCTCGACTCATTATTTTTTCTCGAACACTAATCGAGAAATAATTAGTGTGAAATAAACTATATTCACTGAGTATACATATCTGTGAGTTTTGCCTGTTTTATACATCAATGAAACCATCACCATATCAAGATACAGAGCATTTCAATCACCTCCAAGAGACTTATCATGCCCTTTTTTAACTGTGCCTGCTTCCAACTCCATTTTCAGCTAACCAGTACTGTGATTTTTTTTTTTTTTTTTGCATATAAATATGTTTGCCTATAGTATGCACCCTTTTCTCTCAGGTTTCTTTCACTGAGTAAAATGATTTTGAGATTTATTCCTTTTGTAATATCTATAAGTAACTCATTCTTTTAATTGATGAGTATTCCATTTACATATGTACCAAATTTTGGTACTCTTAAATCTTGGGCAATTGAGGTGTTTTCTGATTTCAGATATTGTGAATAAAGTCAATATAAATATTCACACACACACTTATTTGATCAAGGACCCACTTCCTTCCTCTCCTCTCTCAGCACAGCATAACTTTCCTACACTCAAGCAAGTGCAGGAAAAAATACACAGATTTCTCTTCCCCTAGGTACCAGACGAAGGCTATCATATCGCCCTGAGAGTTAAGTTGCTTTATTCATGTCCACCTGTTTGCAACCCAATGGACTGTAGTCCACCAACCTCCCCTGTCCATGGGAGTCTCCAGGCAAGACTACTAGAATGGGTTGCTGTGCCCTCCTCCAGGGGATCTACCCAAGCCAGGAACTGAGCCACTCTTTTATCTCCTGCATTGGCAGATGAGTTCTTTACCACTAGCGCCACCAGGGAGGCCCATCACCTTGAGAGTATCAGGCAGCAAATATATCTTATCCCCAAGGCATAAATAATGCAGAAGGTATATTCAAAGCAAGAGTGGCTAAAATATCTTGAAGATCTCTTTCTTTTTTTTTTAATTTTATTTTATTTTTAAACTTTACAAAATTGTATTAGTTTTACCAAATATCAAAATGAACCTGCCACAGGTATACATGTGTTCCCCATCCTGAACCCTCCTCCCTCCTCCCTCCCCATACCATCCCTCTGGGTCGTCTCAGTGCACTAACCCCTAGCATCCAGTATCGTGCATCGAACCTGGACTGGCAACTCATTTCATTCATGATATTTTACATGTTTCAATGCCATTCTCCCAAATCTCCCCACCCTCTCCCTCTCCCACAGAGTCCATAAGACTGTTCTAAACATCAGTGTCTATTTTGCTGTCTCGTACACAGGGTTATTGTTACCATCTTTCTAAATTCCATATATATGCGTTAGTATACTGTATTGGTGTTTTTCTTTCTGGCTTACTTCACTTTGTATAATAGGCTCCAGTTTCATCCACCTCATTAGAACTGATTCAAATGTATTCTTTTTAATGGCTGAGTAATACTCCATTGTGTATATGTACCACCCCTTTCTGATCCATTCATCTGCTGATGGACATCTAGGTTGCTTCCATGTCCTGGCTATTATAAACAGTGCTGCGATGAACATTGGGGTACACGTGTCTCTTTCCCTTCTGGTTTCCTTGGTGTGTATGCCCAGCAGTGGGATTGCTGGATCATAAGGCAGTTCTATTCCCAGTTTTTTAAGGAATCTCCACACTGTTCTCCATAGTGGCTGTACTAGTTTGCATTCCCACCAACAGTGTAAGAGGGTTCCCTTTTCTCCACACCCTCTCCAGCATTTATTACTTGTAGACTTTTGGATAGCTGCCATTCTGACTGGTGTGAAATCGTACCTCATAGTGGTTTTGATTTGCATTTCTCTGATAATGAGTGATGTTGAGCATCTTTTCATGTGTTTGTTAGCCATCTGCATGTCTTCTTTGGAGAAATGCCTATTTAGTTCTTTGGTCCATTTTTTGATTGGGTCATTTATTTTTCTGCAGTTGAGCTGTAGGAGTTGCTTGTATATTTTTGAGATTAGTTGTTTGTCAGTTGCTTCATTTGCTATTATTTTCTCCCATTCTGAAGGCTGTCTTTTCACCTTGCTAATAGTTTCCTTTGATGTGCAGAAGCTTTTAAGTTTAATGAGGTCCCATTTGTTTATTTTTGTTTTTATTTCCAATATTCTGGGAGGTGGGTCATAGAGGGTCCTGCTGTGATGTATGTCAGAGAGTGTTTTGCCTATGTTCTCCTCTAGGAGTTTTATAGTTTCTGGTCTTACATTTAGATCTTTAATCCATTTTGAGTTTATTTTTGTGTATGGTGTTAGAAAGTGTCCTGGTTTCATTCTTTTCCAAGTGGTTGACCAGATTTCCCAGCACCACTTGTTAAAGAGATTGTCTTTAATCCATTGTATATTCTTGCCTCCTTTGTCAAAGATAAGGTGTCCATATGTGCGTGGATTTATCTTTGGGCTTTCTATTTTGTTCCATTGATCTATATTTCTGTCTTTGTGCCAGTACCATACTGTCTTGATGACTGTGGATTTGTAGTAGAGCCTGAAGTCTGGTAGGTTGATTCCTCCAGTTCCATTCTTCTTTCTCAAAATCGCTTTGGCTATTCAAGGTTTTTTGTATTTCCATACAAATTGTGAAATTATTTGTTCTAGCTCTGTGAAGAATACCGTTGGTAGCTTGATAGGGATTGCATTGAATCTATAGATTGCTTTGGGTTGTATACTCATTTTCACTATATTGATTCTTCCAATCCATGAACATGGTATATTTCTCCATCTATTAGTGTCCTTTTTGATTTCTTTCACCAGTGTTTTATAGTTTTCTATATATAGATCTTTAGTTTCTTTAGGTAGATATATTCCTAAGTATTTTATTCTTTCCGTTGCAATGGTGAATGGAATTGTTTCCTTAATTTCTCTTTCTGTTTTCTCATTATTAGTGTATAGGAATGCAAGGGATTTCTGTGTGTTGATTTTATATCCTGCAACTTTACTATAGTCATTGATTAGTTCTAGTAGTTTTCTGGTGGAGTCTTTAGGGTTTTCTATGTAGAGGATCATGTCATCTGCAAATAGTGAGAGTTTTACTTCTTCTTTTCCAATTTGGATTCCTTTTATTTCTTTTTCTGATCTGATTGCTGTGGCCAAAACTTCCAAAACTATGTTGAATAGTAATGGTGAAAGTGGGCACCCTTGTCTTGTTCCTGACTTTAGAGGACATGCTTTCAATTTTTCACCATTGAGGATAATGTGTGCTGTGGGTTTGTCATATATAGCTTTTATTATGTTGAGGTATGTTCCCTCTATTCCTGCCTTCTGGAGGATTTTTATCATAAATGGATGTTGAATTTTGTCAAAGGCTTTCTCTGCATCTATTGAGATAATCATATGGTTTTTATTTTTCAGTTTGTTAATGTGGTGTATTACATTGATTGATTTGCGGATATTGAAGAATCCTTGCATCCCTGGGATAAAGCCCACTTGTTATGGTGTATGATCTTTTTAATGTGTTGTTGGATTCTGATTGCTAGAATTTTGTTAAGGAGTTTTGCATCTATGTTCATCAGTGATACTGGCCTGTAGTTTTCTTTTTTTGTGGGATCTTTATCAGGTTTTGGTATTAGGGTGATGGTGGCCTCATAGAATGAGTTTGGAAGTTGACCTTCCTCTGCAATTTTCTGG
Source organism: Bubalus kerabau (assembly GCF_029407905.1). Taxonomy (NCBI): domain Eukaryota; kingdom Metazoa; phylum Chordata; class Mammalia; order Artiodactyla; family Bovidae; genus Bubalus; species Bubalus kerabau. The sequence goes on along the minus strand of NC_073624.1, from coordinate 62,418,774 downwards.
AAGAGTTTGAGTAGGATCAGTGTTAGCTCTTCTCTAAATTTTTGGTAGAATTCAGCTGTGAAGCCCTCTGGACCTGGGCTTTTGTTTGCTGGAAGATTTTTGATTACAGTTTCAATTTCCGTGCTTGTGATGGGTCTGTTACGATTTTCTATTTCTTTCTGGTCGAGTTTTGGAAAGTTGTACTTTTCTAAGAATTTGTCCATTTCTTCCACGTTGTCCATTTTATTGGCATATAATTGTTGATAGTAATCTCTTATGATCCTTTGTATTTCTGTGTTGTCTGTTGTGATCTCTCCATTTTCATTTCTACTTTTATTGATTTGATTTTTCTCCCTTTGTTTTTTGATGAGTCTGGCTAATGGTTTGTCAATTTTATTTATCCTGTCAAGGAACCAGCTTTTGGCTTTGTTGATTTTTGCTATGGTCTCTTTTTGTTTCTTTTGCATTTATTTCTGCCCTAATTTTTAAGATTTCTTTCCTTCTACTCACCCTGGGGTTCTTCATTTCTTCCCTTTCTAGTTGCTTTAGGTGTAGAGTTAGGTTATTTATTTGACTTTTTTCTTGTTTCTTGAGGTATGCCTGTATTGCTATGAACTTTCCCCTTAGGACTGCTTTTACAGTGTCCCATAGGTTTTGGGTTGTTGTGTTTTCATTTTCATTCGTTTCTATGCAAATTTTGGTTTCTTTTTTGATTTCTTCTGTGATTTGTTGGTTATTCAGCAGGGTGTTGTTCAGCCTCCATATGTTGGAATTTTTAGTAGTTTTTCTCCTGTAATTGAGATCTAATCTTACTGCATTGTGGTCAGAAAAGACGCTTGGAATGATTTCTATTTTTTTTTTAATTTACCAAGGCTAGATTTATGGCCCAGGATGTGATCTATCTTGGAGAAGGTTCCATGTGCGCTTGAGAAAAAGGTGAAATTCATTGTTTTGGGATGAAATATCCTAGAGATATCAATTAGGTCTAACTGGTCTATTGTATTGTTAAAGTTTGTGTTTCCTTGTTAATTTTCTGTTTAGTTGATCTATCCATAGGTGTGAGTGGGGTATTAAAGTCTCCCACTATTATTGTGTTATTGTTAATTTCTCCTTTCATACTTGTTGGCATTTGTCTTACATACTGCAGTGCTCCCGTGTTGGGTGCATATATATTTATAATTGTTATATCTTCTTCTTGGATTGGTCCTTTGATCATTATGTAGTGACCTTCTTTGTCTCTTTTCACAGCCTTTGTTTTAAAGTCTATTTTATCTGATATGAGAACCCAAAACAATAAAGCAAATGGCAACGGGATCATAGTTACCAGTAATTACCTTAAACGTAAATGGGTTGAATGCCCCAACCAAAAGACAAAGACTGGCTGAATGGATACAAAAACAAGACCCCTACATATGTTGTCTACAAGAGACCCACCTCAAAACAGGGGACACATACAGACTGAAAGTGAAGGGCTGGAAAAAGATCTTCCATGCAAATAGGGACCAAAAGAAAGCAGGAGTAGCAATACTCATATCAGAAGATCTCTTTCTTTATCCAGCCTCCATTCATAGGGTAGAAGCTTGACCTCTGTCATGTTACAACCAGAATACTGGAGCTCTGATTTAAGTAGCCTCAGTTCAAAGGATGAAGTTTCTATGCCAAGAGTGATAATATCCCACCCTCTCCCTCTCCCACAGAATCACGTTGATATTTGGCAAAACCAATACAATATAGTAAAGTCAAAATATAAAATAAAATATTTTTTTAAAAAAGGATCAAAAAAAAAAAAAAAGGAACAATAATATCATCGGCTACTGACCATACCCGGAAATCTGCTCCTAAATCAGAGGTGTCACTCAGAGAACTGAACCACAGGTTTTGCCTAGAATGAAAAGTGTACCATAACAGAGAGCTCCAAGTAAATTGTATTTAGAACAAAGTGTGGAAAAGTTCAAGCATAAGTAAATTCTGAAACTTAAAAATAATTTGGTGATAAGCAATGAAGTAGAGATGGTTAGCTTCATAAGAGCAAAAAGCTAGCTGTCAACCAACTAGAAGTTTAACAGAGAGAAGTAGAGAAGGAGACAGCTAAGAAATGCCTTCTCTGGGTTTGAACAAGCATAAAAAACTGGCCTTAAAGACGATCCTTGTAAAGGAGACCAAAAACAATTTTTTTTATATCTGTTGCATTTCAAGTTATATTATTTTTTTAATTTATTGTTTATTGAGATAACACTGGTTTATATTAAGCAAGTTTCACGAATACATTATATTTCTACTTCTGTATACACTGCACAGTGCTCACCACTGAAAATTTAGTTTCCATTACCATATAGTTGATCTCCTTAACCCACTTCACCCTCCACTCCCCCACCTCTTTCTCTCTGATAATCACTATTCTCTTCTCTGTATCTACATGTTTGTTTTTGATTGGTTTGGTTTGCTTACTTATTATGATTTTTGCTTGTTTGTTTTTTGTATTCCATGTATGAGTGAAGTCATATGGTATTTGTCTTTCTCTATCTAACTTATAATATCCTTGAAGTCCATCCGTGATATCACAATTGGCAAGGTTTCATCTTTTTTATGGTTTAATATAATTCTATTCTGTATATACACTGCATCTTCTTTATCCATCCGTCAGTCGGCCTTTAAGTTGTTTCCCTATCTTGGTTATTGTAAATAGTACTGTGATGAACATAAGCGTGTATCAGTTCAGTTCAATTCAGTTCAGTCGCTTGGTCGTGTCTGACTCTTTACGACCCCATGAATCGCAGCACACCAGGCCTCCCTGTCCATCACCAAGTCCTGGAGTTCACTCAGATTCACATCCATCGAGCCAATGATGCCATCCAGCCATCTCATCCTCTGTCGTCCCCTTCTCCTCCTGCCCCTAATCCCTCCCAGCATCAGAGTCTTTTCCAATGAGTCAACTCTTCGCATGAGGTGGACAAAGTACTGGAGTTTCAGCTTTAGCATCATTCCTTCCAAAGAAATCCCAGGGCTGATCTCCTTCAGAATGGACTGGTTGGTTCTCCTTGCAGTCCAAAGGACTCTCAAGAGTCTTCTCCAGCACCACAGTTCAAAAGCATCAATTCTTCAGCGCACAGCTTTCTTCACAGTCCAACTCTCACATCCATACATGACCACTGGAAAAACCATAGCCTTGACTAGATGGACCTTTGTTTGGCAAAGTAATGTCTCTGCTTTTGAATATGCTATCTAGGTTGGTCATAACTTTCTTTTCAAGGAGTAAGCGTCTTTTAATTTCATGGCTGCAGTCACCATCTGCAGTGGTTTTGGAGCTCAAGAAAATAAAGTCTGACACTGTTTGCAAAGTTTCCCCATCTAAGGGTGCATATATCTTTTCAATTAGTACTTTCATATTCTTTGGTAAATACTGAGAAGTGGAATGACTGAATCATATGCTGGCTCTGTTCTTAATATTTTGAGAAATATCCATAAGTTTATATAGTGGCTAAGCCAATTTCTATTCTCACCAAAATTCTCTGTTTCCTTTTCTCCACATCCTCACCAATACTTTTCATTTCTTGCCTTTTTGATAATAGCCATTCTAACAGGCAGAAAGTGGTATCTCATTGTGACTTTTTTTTGCATTAATTTGTGATGTTGAACATCTTTCATGAGCCTGTTGGCCATATGTCTGTCTCCTTTGGAAAAATGTATATTCAAGTCCTTTGACCACTTTTTTTATTTCATTCATTTATTGTTGAAACACACACTATTGTAAATGTAAAAGAAAAATCAGTGATGGAAGCAGAGAAAAAGTAAGCCATTAAAGAGCTTACATTTTTTAAAGGATTATTTTTAATCGGAGAATAATGGCTTTACGATGTTGTGTTGGTTTCTGCTGTACAACATGAACCAGCTATAAGTACACATATATCCCTTCCTTCTCAGACCTCTCTCCCAGTCCTGCCATCCCAGCCCTCTCAGCATGGACCTGGGTTCCCTGTGCTAAACAGCCACTTTCCACTAGCTAGCTATTTTACACATGATAGAGTATATATGTCAACTCTACTCTCTCAGTTTGTCTCCCTCTCCTTCATCCTCTGTGTCCACAAGTCCTTCTGTATGCCTCTTCACCCATTTTTTATTCGGGTTGTTTGGTTTTTTTATTGTTGGCTTATATGCATCATTCATATATGTGGATATTGTCCACCAAAAGGACAAATTTAATTAGATTAGAATGTAGAATAATATATGTCCCAGAATTTTTAGAAAATGATACAACAAGAATTACTGGAGGCAATTCCTGAGTAGTGAATCTTACAGTCAACAAATGTTGTTCAGTCGCTCAGTCTTGTCCAACTCTTTGTGACCTCCTGGACAGCAGCACGCCAGGCTTCCTGTCATTCACTATCTCCTGGATTTTGCTTAAACTCATGTCCATTGAGTCAGTGATGTCATCCAACCATATCATCCTCTGTCACCCGCTTCTCCTCCTGTCTTCAATCTTTCCCAGCATCAGGGTCTTTTTCCATAAGTCAGCTTATCGCAGTAGGTGTCCAAAGTATTGGAGCCTCAGCTTCAGTATCAGTCCTTCTAATGAATATTCAGAGTTGATTTCCTTTAGGATTGGTTGGTTTGATCTCCTTGTAGTCCAAGGGACTCTCAAGAGTCTTCACCAACACCACAATTCAAAAGCATCAATTCTTCGGCACTCAGTCTTCTTTATGGTCCAACTCTCACATCCATACATGACTACTGGAAAAACCATAGCTTTGACTATATGGCCTTTTGTCAGCAAATGATGTCTCTGGTTTTTAATACACTGTCTAGGTTTGTCGTAGATTTTCTTCCAATGAGCAAGACCATCTGTCAAATCAGCTGTCAGTGCCTATATCAATACACCTTACATAATACAAAATATTGTATATATTACACATATTTCTAACACTAGACATCAAAAATGAAAATATGAAAAGATATAAAAAATGAAATGATGAGAAAAAGAAATTCATACATAATTACAGGTGTAAGAATTCTTGTGTTGATAATTAAGAAGTAGTAATATGATTGCTTAATGAGAACTGTGTACTCAATTTAGTTGCTTCATTGTAGTGCAACCTACACAATTAATGAATGAATCATTATAAACTTTTATTATATAGAGTATTATAGTCATATCCACAATACAGCATTAGAAAGTTATTTTTTTTTTTAAACCCACCTACCTATGATGTTCTCATGTAGTTTCTCTAATTATTGGAGAGTGACGTACACTTACAATGCATGCATGCTCATTAACTGAGTCAGGTACAGTTATTTGCAACCCCTAGACTGTCACCCGCCAGGCTCCTCCATCCATGGGATTCTCCAGAAAAGAATACTGGAGTGAGTTGCCATTTCCTACTATAGGGAATCTTCTCAACTGAGGGACTGAACTCGCGTCTCTTGCATCTCCTGCATTGGCAGGCAGATTCTTTACGACTGAGACACCTGGGAAGCCCAACAATACTGTACCATACTGTAATTCATAGTGTATTGCACTGCCCAAAATGTTTATTCAGGTTTTCATAACAGAGTACAGAAAAACCCAAATGAATTTTTTGGTCAACCCAATAGTAGAAGGGTTCATGTCATAAAAGAAATCAAAGGCAGTCTTTAATAACTGGAGTCCTTCTGCCAAATTGCCTAATGTCCCTTGTCTCTGGCACTGCTTCTTCTGTATCTCCTTCCTAGTCATCTGGCACTGATTGAGAGCCACTCATCTCCATCAAATCTTCTGTTAATTCTTTTGTTGTGGTATTTATCAGTTCTTGAATTTCTCCAACATCCATATCTTGAAACCCTTTACCCACTCCACCACCTTTTTTGTCATATCTTCATGATTTCTTGATTGGCTCTGTTGTAAATCATGTGAAGTCATGCACAACATCTTGAACCAGTTCTCTAGCAGGACTTTACTATTTCAGGATTGATGGCTTTCACAGATTTTCTATAACAGTGATGACATCTTCAATGGTATAATCCTTTCAGACTTTCATGATCTCTCTATCAGGTTTCTCTTCCATATCACTGACAATCTTTCCCTAAATTATCATGTGAATGAGCCTTAAAGATCCTTACACCCCCTGATCTAGGGGCTGAATTAGAGATGTTGTGTTCAGGGGACAAGTAGACACCTTTGGTGTTTAACTCATGGGGTTCTGGGTGGCCAGGGACATGGTCCAATATTTAAAAAAAAAAAAAAAAATTAAGACAGACCTCTCCTGCAAGGTGCTTCCAAAAGCATCAGTGGAACCAAGTCAGGAGAAAGAGGTTACTTGTCTAGTCTTTCTTGCTTTACAAAAAGAGACTGGCAACTGCAATTTATCTTTTCCCTTTAAAACTTGGGGATTAGTAGTTTTATAGATAAGGACATTCTTGATCATAAACCTAAACACATTTGCACAAAACAGTAGGGTAAGCCTATCCATTCCTGCCTTGAATCCCGGGGCTCACTTCCTTCCCCTTCTAATAAGTATCCTCTGTGACAGTTTCCTCACAGTATAGGGCACTTTTCTTCTGCATTAAAAACTGGTTCAGCCAGATATCCTCTCTCCTCAATGATTTTCTTACTGGCATTTGGGAGCTCATCGGCTGCCTCTTGATCAGCAGAAGCTGCTTCCCCAATTTTCTTGACACTTCTTAAGCCAAACCTCTTTCTAAAATTATCAAACCATCCTTTGCTTTCATCAGATTCTCCAGTTTTAGTCCTTCACCTTGCTTTTGTTTTACGTTGGCATATAACTTTACTTTTTCTCAAATCATATTACAATATATAGATATGTCTTTCTCCTGGCAATCCTGCACCCAGTAAAATATGCATTCTTAATATGAGATAAAGTATTCACAAAAGTACAAAATTTTCATACCTACTGCTGTAGCCACAGCAAGCTACAGCTTCACAAATTCTTAAAAAAAAAAAAAAAAAAAAATGAGTCCTTACACTGGATTCATTCATCTTAAAATGGCAGGCAACCATAGCTGTAGACCTCAATCTTCAGTAGATACCTGGCAATTCAACTTTTTTTTTGTAAGATCATGAATATTCTCTGCTTCTTAGGAGCACTTCCCGCATCATTAGTGGCACTTCATAGGAGTCCTGAGATGTTGTTATTTAAGGTATTGCACTAAACATAATGAAAAATTTACAAGAACTGGGAGAGATCACTTTTTATTGTGGTAACCAGTGTACTGGAAAGATTAATAGCTCACATAGAGATGATTAGTGTCCTGTAGTGTTTTCAGTGGATGCTCACATCACTTGAGCTCACCACAATACAACAGGAGGTAACTACAAATATATTATAGTAGTATGATATGTACTACAATCAATTTCTTGTCATTATTATTTAATACTCCAATGTTACATTTTTAAAATTTCTCTCAGCTGGAAATGGTGCCAGGTATGGTCTAGAGTAGTATCTATACATATTTTATGCATTCATGACATATCTAGCTTTTCTTAATTATTTTCAATATTTCTAGGCTACATAGTTCATCTGCAAGTTTTTTCAAATTGTTGCAAATATTCAAGAACAACTTCTAATACATTTATTAAAATCAATTTGTGTGCAAGTGAATCTGCACATTTAAAATTAAAGTAGTTCACGGATCAACTCTATAGTCATACACTATAAAACCCAGGTTAGGTCTTCAACATATTAATTCTGAAAACCAGAATTCAGCCCATAACACTATTTTTCTTGTCTATTGCCTTAGCTAAGACTTACACTTGAAGGTTGAAAAGGTTTTGCAATGGGGACTTCCTTGCTTTGTTCCTAATTTTATCAGGAAAACTTCTGCTTCTCACTTTAAATATGATCTTAGCTCTAGATTTTTGGTAGATGTTACTTTTCAAGTTAAGGAAATTCTCTATTCTTGGTTTGCTAAGAGCTCCTTTACTTTTTATGTGTTTGTACCATCACCATACATATCATTCAGATTTAAAATCATGAGACACACCTTCTTTGCTGTATCTGTCTCATAAGTTACTATGTTCTGCGTATTTTACTTATAATTTTTTTAACTTTATTTATTTTAAATGAAACAAAGATGAATGTTTTTAATGATAAAAGGTGCAATTGACAAAGCAGATAGACATCATAAACCATTAGACCCCTTAACAACAAAAAAACCAAGATTCAAAAAGCAAATACAGGAGAAACATATGAAAAAAGAACAAAACTATATACTCATAGTGAGACATATTAACATTTCTCTAAGAATATTTTATCAACTGTAGAAAAAACAAGAATAGGAGCATTCTGAAGGATGTCATTAATAATTTAATATAATATATATTTATGGAATTAATTTATATTAATCATATCCTGCTGATGCTGATAAGTCGCTTTAGTCGTCTCTGACTCTGTGTGACCCCATAGATGGCAGCCCACCAGTCTCCACCACCCCTGGGATTCTCCAGGCAAGAACACTGGAGTGGGTTGCCATTTCCTTCTCCAATACATGAAAGTGAAAAGTGAAAGTGAAAAGTGAAAATGAAGTCACTCAGTCATGTCCGACTCTTCCCAACTCCATGGACTGCAGCCTACCAGGCTCCTCCATCCATGGAATTTTCCAGGAAAGAGTACTGGAGTGGGTTGCCATTGCCTTCTCCTAATCATATCCTACATAAATATAATTAGAATTTTGTATCTCATGTGTTATTAGAAGTCTGTAGCACTTTTAGAAAAACTGGCAAAAAGATAAGCATTACTACGTTTCAAAAGTAAAATTCTTTTTTGTATGTGTGGTTTTGTTATACATATACAAAGATGATATTTTTCTCCATTATAGGTTATTGCAAGGTATTGACTGTAGTTCCCTGTGCTATACAATAAACCTTTCCTGCTTGTTTCATATCTAATTTTTTTAATTAGAAATCTAGCATTCTACTTATACTAAGTCAAACAAGGGGAATCAAAATGTCATAAATTTTTAGTTAGGCAAAAATCCATACATTTTCTAAAATATATATGTTGTACATATTATTTATATATCTGTATACAAAAACTTTTCTACTACACTTGATAAACGCTTGAGAAAGAACATCAGTTAAAAACAGGAGATTGTGAAATTGGAAAACATAACCTAAATGAAATAGGAACACTGAATATGAAATTTAAAAAGTGAAACAAACTAGATAAAAGTAAAAGATCCTCACATAGTCCAGTTGTTTTTAACATGGTTGCTCATTAGAAACATAGCTGGACCTCTGGCCAAAAATAATAATAATAATAAGCAATACCTGGGCAATTGTATTTTTCAAAAAATTCCAAGATAAGTCTCATATGCATCTGGATTTTAAAAAGCAATTACAGATTTTTCTATTCAATGGTAGTTTTGGTAATATAGAATTTTATAATTTTTCTGTTGACCAGTCATGATACCGTGGTATTAAGTGGGTAATAGTTACATGATTGGACTTTCCTGGTGGCTCAGATGGTAAAGCGTCTGTCTACTATGCGGGAGACCTGGGTTCAAGCCCTGGGTCAGGACAGTAGTAAAAGATGTTGATCAGTTTTCATAATCAATAACCAGACAAAAAATAAAAGATAATTAAAATTGCAAGCCATGAAGGAAACATAATCAGCCTAACAATATAAAATAATTACATACAATTAGGTGGGCCAAGCAGAAGGATGTGGTAAGCAAAAGTGCATACATGCACAGGGTTTCATCTACTCAGCCAGTCTGTGTCTTTTGATAGGTGCATTTAGTCCATTTACATTTAATGTAATTATCCTATTACCTATTACCACTTTCTTAATTGTCTGTGGTTTATTTTCTGTGGATAGGGCTTTCCATTTTCTTGTTTTCTGCTTAAAGAAGTTCCTTTAGCATTTGTTGTAAAGCTGATTTGGTGGTGCTGAATTATTTTAGCTTTTGCTTATCTGGAATGCTTTTGATTTCTCCATCAAATCTGAGGAAGAGTCTTGCTGCATAGAGTACTCCTGGTTGTAAGTTTCTTTCGTTTCATCACTTTAAATATGTCATGCCATTCCCATCTGGCTTGTAGAGTTTCTGGTAAGAAATCAGCCTGTGATTCATGTCAATGTATGGCAAAACCCCCTACAATATTGTAAAGTAATTAGCCTTCAATTAAAATACATAAACTTTGAAAAAAAGAAAGAAAGAAATCAGCCTGATGGTTGTTCCCTTGTATGTTGTCATTTTTCCCTTGTTGCTTTTAATATTTTATCTTTGTCTTTAATTTTTTGTGAGTTTGATTACTATGTGTCCTGGTGTGTTCTTCCTTTGGTTTATCCTGCCTGGGATTCTCTCTGCTTCCTAGACTTGGTTATTTCCCTTCCCATGTTAGGAAAGTTTTCAGCTATTATCTCTTCAAATATTTTCTTAGGTCTTCTCTCTCTCTCTTGTCTCTTCCTGGGGCCCCTATAATGCAAATGTTCATGCTTTTAATGTTGTTCCAGGTCTCTTAGGCTATCTTCATATCTTTTCATTCTTTATTCCCTATTCTGTTCTGCGGCAGTGATTTCCACCAAACTGTCCTTCAGATCATTTATCTCTGTTTACACCTCAGTTATTCTTCTCTGGATTCCTTCTAGTGGATTATTCATTTCTGTTTGCTTCTTCTTTAGTTCTTGTAGATCTTTGGTAAACATTTTTTGTGTCCTCTCAACCTTTGCCTCCATTCCTTTGCTGAGAACCTGAATCATATTCACTATCATTATTCTTAATTCTTTTTCTGGAAGGTCGCCTATCTCTACTTCTTTTAGTTGTTTTTCTGGGGTTGTATCTTGTACCTTTATCTGGGAGGCAGCTTTCTGCTTTTTCATGCTGATTAACTTTCTGTAATGTGATATTAAGAAGAGGTAGCAAGAATACATAAAAGAATTTTACAAAAAAGATCTTCATGACCCAGATAATCATGATAGTGTGATCACTCACCTAGAGCCAGACATCCTGGAATGCAAAGTCAAGTGGGCATTAGGAAGCATCACTATGAACAAAGCTACTGGAGGTGATGGAATTCCAGTTGAGCTATTTCAAATCCTAAAAGATGATGCTGTGAAAGTGTTGCATTCAATATGCCAACAAATTTGGAAAACTCAGCAGTGGCCACAGGACTGGAAATGGTCAGTTTTCATTCTAATCCCAAAGAAAGGCAATGCCAAACAATGTTCAAAATACCACACAATTGCACTCATCTCACATGCTAGCAAAGTAATGCTCAAAATTCTCCAAGCCAGGCTTCAACAATACATGAACCGTGAACTCCCAGATGTTCAAGCTGGTTTTAAAAAAGGCAGAGGAACCAGAGATCAAATTGCCAATATCTGCTGGATCATTAAAAAAACAAGAGAGTTCCAGAAAAATATCTATTTCTGCTTTATTGACTATGCCAAAGCCTTTGAATGTGTGGATACAAAAAAATGGATAATTCTTAAAGAGATGGGAATACCAGACCACCTGACCTGCCTCCTGAAAATCTGTATGCAGGTAAAGAAACAACAGTTAGAACAGAACATGGAACAGCAGACTGATTCCAAATCAGGAATGGAGTACATCAAGGATGCATATTGTCACCCTGATTACTTAACTTATATGCATCATGTGAATGCTTGGCTGGTTGAAGCATAAGATTGAATAATTTTTCTGGGAGAAATATCAAAGACCTCAGATACGCAGATGACACTACTCTTATGGCAGAAAGTAAAGAAGAACTAAAGAGCTTCTTAATGAAAGTGAAAGAGGAGAGTGAAAAAGTTGGCTTAAAACTCAACATTCAGAAAACTAAGATCATGGCATCTGACCCTACCACTTTATGGCAAACAGATGGGGAAACAAGGGAAACAGTGGCAGACTTGATTTTGGGGGACCCCAAGATCACTGTAGATCAGAGGGCAGACACACTGAAACCATACGCACAGGAAACTAGTCAATCTAATCACACTAGGACCACAGCCTTATCTAACTCAGTGAAATTAAGCCATGCCCATGGGGCAACCCAAGATGGGCGGGTCATGGTGGAGAGATCTGACAGAATGTGGTCCACTGGAGAAGGGAATGGCAAACCACTTCAGTATTCTTGCCTTGAGAACCCCATGAACAGTATGAAAAGGCAAAATGATAGGATACTGAAAGAGGAACTTCCCAGGTCAGTAGGTGCCCAATATGCTACTGGAGATCAGTGGAGAAATAACTCCAAAAAGAATGAAGGGATGGAGCCAAAGCAAGAAGAATACCCAGCTGTGGATGTGACTGGTGATAGAAGCAAGGTCCGATGCCGTAAAGAGCAATGTTGCATAGGAATGTGGAATGTCAGGTCCATGAATCAAGGCAAATTGGAAATGGTCAAACAAGAGATGGCAAGAATGAATGTCGACATTCTAGGAATCAGCAAACTAAAATGGACTGGAATGGGTGGATTTAACTCAGATGACCATTATATCTACTACTGTGGACAGGAATCCCTCAGAAGAAATGGAGTAGCCGTCATGGTCAACAAAACAGTCCAAAATGCAGTACTTGGATGCAATCTCAAAAACGACAGAATGATCTCTGTTCGTTTCCAAGGCAAACCATTCAATACCACAGTAATCCAAGTCTGTGCCCTACCGGGAGCCGGCGGTGAGGAGCTCCACTCGTGGCAAAGGTCATGAGGAAGGAGGATCAGCATACACAAAGGCAGGATCGAGCCTCAGGAGTTCCCCTGGAAATTCTCGAGCATCTACCCCCAAAACCAGAGTTTGCCTACTTTCTGCTTTGTGCTCTCACCTACACCTCTGACTTTATGGGGGGCTGTCCCCCACTACCTCTCTCTGAAAAAAGAGTTAACTTACAGCTCCAGTTAATATAGTTCCTGGGTGTGATAGTATTTCAACCTACAAACTCCTTTGGAAGTCCTCTAGCCTGAATGAATAGGTTTTTCCAGTCACATGTGATTGCTCAGAGCCTCCCAACTGTGAGAAGCATGAGATGTTCTAAACTGTCTAAATACAGATTCCTTTGAGCAGTTAAAAGATTGATTAGAAATTGTATTGGTGAAGGGTTTTTCACTTCTTGGGTCAATGTTTGCTGCTAAGTCTCCATATCCCTTACCTGCTGTGTCCCTGGCAGTGTCTTGATTAATATGATTGGTGTAAGTAGTAGCTTTAATGTTTGTAACCTTGGACCCTTGAGTTAATTCTTTTTCTTGTTATAGCCCACCACACCTTTGCCCTATAGGAATGCAACTTTATCTAATGCTTTTGGAGGGTGGCGCCTGACTAATCACCTTTAGAGAAAAATAAGTTTTCTGAAGAAAGGGTCTTAAAATGTTAACAGGCCTCCAGGCCAGAAGATGATGCAAATCACCTAAACTTTTGCATATGATAAGTTTGCAGGAAGAAAGCCTGGCTTACTGCATGACTCTACCCCTACCCCCATTGTCCTCTATGCATAACTTAAGGTATAAAAACTAGTTTGAAAAATAAAGTGCGGGCCTTGTTCACTGAAGCTTGGTCTCCCCATGTCGTTCTTTCTCTCACCTTCTGGCTGAATTATTCAGCCTCTTTTCTCCACTAAATTTTCTCACTGAGCTATCCTTATTTAACCACTCTTTATGTCTTTAATCAACGCTTAATTGATCTACTGTTTCCTGATGATCGCCGATGCCGTCTCCCCTTCGAATTCCCTATATCCACCGGGGCTTGACCCCGGCAATGCCCCAATCAGCAACGCTGAAGAAGCTGATGTTGAATGGTTCTATAAAGACCTACAAGACCTTTTAGAACTAACACCCAAAAAAGATGTCCTTTTCGTTATAGGGGACTGGAATGCAAAAGTAGGAAGTCAAGAAACACCTGGAGTAACAGGCAAATTTGGCCTTGGAATATGGAATGAAGCAGGGCAAAAACAAATACAGTTTTGCCAAGAAAATGCACTGGTCATAGCAAACACCCTCTTCCAACAACACAAGAGAAGATGCTACACATGGACATCACCAGATGGTCAACACCAAAATCAGATTGATTATGTTCTTTGCAGCCAAAATGGAGAAGCTCTATACAGTCAACAAAAACAAGACTGGAAGCTGACTGTGGCTCAGATCATGAACTCCTTATTGCCAAATTCAGACTTAAATTGAAGACAGTTGGGAAAACAACTAGACCATTCAGGTATGACCTAAATCAAATCCCTTATGATTATACAGAGGAAGTGAGAAATAGATTTAAGGGACTAGATCTGATAGATAGAGTGAATGATGAACTATGGACAGAGGTTCGTGACATTGTACAGGAGACGGATCAAGATCATCCCCATGGAAAATAAATGCAAAAAAGCAAAATGGCTGTCTGGGGAGGCCTTACAAATAACTGTGAAAAGAAGAGAAGTGAAAAGCAAAGGAAAAAAGGAAAGACATAAGCATCTGAATGCAGAGTTCCAAAGAATAGCAAGGAGAGTCAAGAAAGCCTTCTTCAGCAATCAATGCAAAGAAATAGAGGAAAACAACAGAATGGGAAAGACTAGAGATCTCTTCAAGAAAATTAGAGATACCAAGGGAACATTTCATGCAAAGATGGGCTCGATAAAGGACAGAAATGGTATGAACCTAACAGAAGCAGAAGATATTAAAAAGAGGTGGCAAGAATACACAGAAGAACTATACAAAAAAGATTTTCACGACCCAGATAACTGACCTAGAGCCAGACATCCTGGAATGTGAAGTCAAGTGGGCCTTAGAAAGCATCACTATGAACAAAGCTAGTGAAGGTGATGGAATTCCAGTTGAGCTATTTCAAATCCTGAGAGATGATGCTGTGAAAGTGCTACACTCAATATGCCAGCAAATTTGGAAAACTCAGCAGTGGCCACAGGACTGGTAAAGGTCAGTTTTCATTCCAATCCCAAAGAAAGGTAATGCCAAAGAATGCTCAAACTACTCCAAATTACACTCATCTCACATGCTAGTAAAGTAATGCTCAAAATTCTCCAAGCCAGGCTTCGCAATACGTGAACTGTGAACTTCCTGATGTTCAAGCTGGTTTTACAAAAGGCAGAGGAACCAGAGATCAAATTCCCAACATCCACTGGATCATGGAAAAAGCAAGAGAGTTCCAGAAAAACATCTATTTCTGCTTTATTGACTATGCCAAAGCCTTTGACTGTGTGGATCACAATAAACTGTGGAAAATTCTGAAAGAGATAGGCATATCAGACCACCTGACCTGCCTCTTGAGAAATCTGTATGCAGGTCAGGAAGTAACAGTTAGAACTGGACATGGAACAACAGACTGGTTCCAAATGGGAAAAGGAGTACATCAAGGCTGTATATTGTCACCCTGTTTATTTAAATTATATGCAGAGTACATCATGAGAAACGCTGGGCTGGAAGAAGCACAGCTGGAATCAAGATTGCCAGAGAAATATCAATAACCTCAGATATGCAGATGACACCAACCTTATGGCAGAAAGTGAAGAGGAACTCAAAAGCCTCTTGATGAAAGTGAAAGTAGAGAGTGAAAAAGTTGGGTTAAAGCTCAACATTCAGAAAACAAAGATCATGGCAGCCGGTCCCATCCCTTCATGGAAAATAAATGGAGAAACAGTGGAAACAGTGTCAGACTTTATTTTGGGGGGCTCCAAAAATCACTGCAGATGGTGACTGCAGCCATGAAATTAAAAGACGCTTCCTCCTTGGAAGGAAAGTTATGATCAACCTAGATAGCATATTCAAAAGCAGAGACATTACTTTGCCAACAAAGGTCCGTCTAGTCAAGGCTATGGCTTTTCCTGTGGTCATGTATGGATGTGAGAGTTGGACTGTGAAGGCTGAGCACCGAAGAATTGATGCTTTTGAACTGTGATGTTGAAGAAGACTGTTGAGAGTCCCTTGGACTGCAAGGAGATCCAACCAGTCCATTCTGAAGGAGATCAGCCCTGGGATTTCTTTGGAAGGAATGATGCTAAAGCTGAAACTCCAGTACTTTGTCCACCTCATGCGAAGAGTTGACTCATTGGAAAAGACTCTGATGCTGGGAGGGACTGGGGGGAGAAAGAGAGGGGGACGACAGAGGATGAGATGGCTGGATGGCATCACAGACTCAATGGATGTGAGTCTGGGTGAACTCCGGGAGTTGGTGATGGACAGGGATGCCTGGCGTGCTGCGATTCATGGGGTCGCAAAGAGTCAGACACGACTGAGCGACTGAACTGAACTGAACTGAACTGAAGATCACTGCAGATGGTGACTGCAGCCATGAAATTAAAAGATGCTTGCTCCTTGGAAGACAAGCTCTGACCAACCTAGCCAGCATATTAAAAAGCAAAGACATTACTTTGCCAACCAAGATCTGTCTAGTCAAAGCTATGGTTTTTCCACTAGTCATGTATGGATGTGAGAGTTGGATTATAAAGAAAGCCAAGCACTGAAGAATTGATGTTTTGAACTGTCGTATTGGAGAAGACTCTTGAGAGTCTCTTGGACTGCAAGGAGATCCAACTAGTCCATCCTAAAGGAAGTCATTCCTGAATATTCACTGGAAGGACTGATGCTGAAACTGAAGCTCCACTACTCTGGCCACCTGATGCAAAGAACTGACTCACTGGAAAAGACCCAGATGCTGGGAAAGATTGAAGGTGGGAGGAGAAGGGAATGACAGAAGTTGAGATGGTTAGAAGCTTCACTGACTCGATGGACATGAGTTTGAATAAGATCCAGGAGTTGGTGATGGACAGGGAAGCCTGGCATGCTTCAGTCTATGTGGTCACAAAGAGTCGGCCACAACAGAGCAACTGAACTGAACTGAATATGGTATTGTTTTAGTCGCTGTGGGATTGTGGTTCTTCTTGCTTCTTCTGTCTGCCCTCTGATGGAGAAGTCTAAGAGGCTTGTGTAAGAACTTCCTAATGAGGGGAGTGGTGGTGGGGAAAACTGGGTCTTACTCTGTTGGGCAGGGTCTTGCTCAGTAAAGCTTTAATCCAATTATCTACTGTTGGGTAGGGTTGCACTCCCTGCTTGGTAGTTTTTCTGGCCTGAGGTAACCCAGGGTCTGTGGTCAAGTTAATGGTGACATCCAAGAGTGTTTATGCCAAAGAGAACCTTCCCTGACAGCTCCTGCCAGCCCCCCGGTCCCTGCAGTGAGCCCCTGTGGACCCATGCTTCCACAGGAGACCCTCCAAGCCTAGCTGGTAGTTTTGGTTCAGTTTCCTGTGGAGTCACTGCTCCTTTCCTCTGAGTCTTGGTGCGCGCAAGGTTTTGTTTATGCCCTCCAAGTCTGGAGTCTCTGTTTCTCCCAGTCCTGTCTTATAATCAAATCCTGCTTGGCTTCAAGGTCAGAGTCCCTGGGGATTCCCAGTCCTTTTGTCAGGTCCCCAAGCTGGAAAGCCTGAAGTAGGGTTCTGAATAGTCACAACAGTGGGAGAACTTCTTTGGTATTATTCTTCTCCAGTTTGTGGAATTTGATTTTATCAGCATTGTACCCCTCCTACCATCTCACTGCTGCTGCTTCTTTGTCTTTGGACGTTGGGTATCTTTTTTTGGCAGGTTCCAGCATCCTCCTGTCGATTCTTGTTCAACAGCTAGTTGTGATTTTAGTCCTCTTGCAGAAGGGTATGAGCGCATGTCCTTCTACCCTTCCACTGCACCATCTTGAAATGGAACCCCTACTTGTAATTTTTAAGTAAAGCTTTTTAAAATTACATTGGCATACTTCAATCCCCATCAATAACATAAACTGATAAAGCAGTTCCCCTGACTACAATTGTACGTCCTTCAAATATATTTTCCATGCATCCCTAAGACTTTCCTTGATTACCAACACCCACTCTCAGGCATCCAACCTTACAATCTCCATGTTTACTGCTTGCATACAATAAACAGTAAAATAAAATCTCTGTATTTTAATTGTATGTACAATGATCTGATTCCAACATTAAATTGTATGTTTCCTGAAGAATAAGGTTATCTGTACCCACGGCTACCACAAGATCAGAACATACTGTTGCTGTTCAGTCACCAAGTCATGTCCATCTCTTTGCGACCCCATGGACTATAGCACACCAGGCCTTACTATGCCTCACCATCTCCCTGTCCCTCATCATCTCCTGGAGTTTACAGGCATTAAATAAAATTAATAGAATAAATGAAGATACAGAGGCATAGCATGTAAATTTGGGGTCACCCTCTATTTTAGTGATTACCTATCCTCTATTCTTTTATTAAATATTTCTTAAATAATTAATATAGGAACAATTATCAAAGTTCATTCAAGGGAATGATTGCCTCAACAAATATGATATCTCTTCCTCCCACTTTGATTTTTTTTATTAGTGTCCAGGAACAAGCAGGTCCTCAGAGCACTCCCCAATGCCTGACAAACTTAATATACAATTTCCCAAGTTCTTGTATGTAATGAAAATTTTTTATTGTTTGTTTCTTATTATTATAACTTCCTCTTGATAGAACATGTATAAAATAGTTTATTCAAGTGAAAATTCAAAACTGATTGTAAAAATTAGTAAACCGAAACCTCTGAAATGAAGTTGGAAACTAAAAGTCTGGGACTTTCACACCTACACCAAAAGCAGAGCCCAACTGTAAAGAAAAAGACTCCTCTACTTTCTTGTCAAGGACTCAGCCAACGAAAAGTCAAGGGCACTTTTTTCACTATAGCACCAGTCGAAGCTTAAAGAAAATACACAACATGAGAGTCGTTAAGACAAATTTTATTTGGGATAAAATGAGGACTGTAGTCCAGGAGACAGCATTTCAGATAGCTCTGAGAAACTACTCCAAAGATGATCAGTATATATGTGATTTTGGTGAAGCAGGAGTACATGCAATCAAGCACATATTCTTTGCAGAAGGTTTCTACTACTCACAAGGAACAGTCATCACCATGAAGGACTTTAATGCTTTTTCTAGATATGAAGAGATACAAGAATTGGGCTCATCAAGTTAGCTCCTGAAAATATCAAAGTATCTTAAGACTTGTTCTGCCAGTTTTAACCAGAGCACATAATACCTCATTTCTGCTCTCTACCCTGAACTCCTTTTAGGGGTATTGAAAATCAGCAGCTATACCAGCATATGATTTAATCCTTGTAGAGGTAGATGGCAAATGCCAGTTTGTAGTTGACATGATCAATCTTTCTTTTTGCTTCTTTAAAAGAGTTCTTCCCTTGTCATTCAGGAACTTGCATGTATCTTGCCATGGTGGCAGACCTTGAATTGCAACTCTGTGCTTTTCCTCCATGTTTGCTGGAGAAATATCTGTCAGTCTATTTGTTTCAGGTCAACATTTCAGTGGGCTCCACAGGGGCCTGAGAAGACTTCCAACAGTTCTAGGGCTGGTGTGCAAATAGGTCCAATATCCTCATTTGAGTCATTTTTGTTTACTGTTTATCTCACCAACCCTGGGGTTTGAAAGATGTCTTACTTCTGGAACTGAGCTTTCACCCTCTTTGCATTTGAAGTTCTCCTGGCTTTATTTGGGATCTATTTAAAACTTTGCCTTTCTGGTTAAGGTGTTGCTTTTAGGCTAGTAGTTGTTTGGCACTTTGATGTGATTTGAGATTAGACTATTTCATGACTGACTAGCCTTCAGCCTGTACTCTGCAGAACAGTGGCTGCTCCTTCTAAGGTGGCTAGCCTTCAACCCATTCATTCAGGAACAGAGGTGTTCTTTCTGTGAAACAATGTTGGGCTTTTCAGCCTTTGATCTAGTTCTTTTGAAGGGCTACAAGATTACTCTTCTTACCTAGCAAAATCTCAGCCAGTGAAAAGCCATGGCCTTGTACACAAGAGCTTTCCCAATTTCCTCTTCCTTCTTAGAGAACTGTTCTCCTTCCTTTGGCATGCAGAGACTTGCATGTGGCTCACCATGAATACAGATCACAAATTGCAATTCTCTGATGATCCCGAAGTCCCAAAGTCTGCTAAGTCAAGTCCGACTCTTTGGCATCTGCTGATCTCAAAGTCTGGATCCCAAAGTCTGCTCAGTCAAGTCCGACTCTTTGTGACCCGGTGCAATGTAGCATGCTAAGCTCCTCTGTCCGTGGAATTCTCCAGGCTAGAATATTAGAATGGGTAGCCATTCCCTTCTCCAGGGATCTCCATGACCCAGGGATTAAATCAAGGTCTCTTGCATTGCAGGTGGATTCTTTACCGTCTGAGCCACTAGGAGTTATGTGTAAGAGAAGGAGCCATTCCAAAGACTAAACTAGACAAAATGATTGCTTAAGCACTATAATAATATATAAAAACAGTGTTCTGCAGTAAGCCATAAAAATAAATAGAAATTAGTTTTTTGAAATAAAATGTTATTTGAGATTAGTATGAAGATTCATCTTGAAAAAATGTATCTGAAATGTCCAAAGCATCTCCAAAATCCAAGATATTTATGTTTGACAATGCTGCTGCTGCTCCATTGAGCACTTCAGTAAGTGATTAAGTCACTAAGTCACTTCAGTCGTGTCCGACTCTGTGTGACCCCATAGACAGCAGCCCACCAGGCTCACCCATCCCTGGGATTCTCCAAGCAAGAACACTGCAGTGAGTTGCCATTTCCTTCTCCAATGCATGAAAGTGAAAAATAAAAGTGAACTCGCTCAGTCGTGTCTCACCCTCAGTGACCCCATGGACTGCAGCCTTCCAGGCTCCTCCATCCATGGGATTTTCCAGGCAAGAGTACTGGAGTGTGGTGCCATTGCCTTCTCCGTTGACAATGCTAAGATGGGGAAAAAAACTACCATATGGAAATAATACACTACCTTTAAAAAGCTTTTGATAATATTTCTATGATACTCAGGAGAATAATTTCATTGATGACAAGAGGAGTACAAAGTAAACAGACACCACTCATTAGTGGAAGAGAAATAGTAATCACAGAATAATACTTTTCTTCTCCAAATGTTTTTTTAGCGCTTCTTTGACATCTTTGTTTCTCAAAGAGTAAATCAAAGGATTCAACATGGGAGTGAGTAGGGTGTAGCACAAGGAGGCCACTTTACTGAGCTCAGGAAATGTGTCAGGAGTGAGATACATAAAAAAGACAGCACCATACAGTACACTCACGACTCCCAGGTGGGAGCTGCAAGTGGAGAAAGCTTTCTTACGCCCTTCGGTGGAGGGTATCTTTAGAACTGTGGACACAATGTACAAATATGAAATAACAATAATTATGATGGTAGGGAAGATAATGAGGCCAGATAAGGTGAAAGAAACCATTCTTAGGATGGAGAGGTCAGAACAAGATAGTCTCTGAAGTGGGCGAGTGTCACAGTAAAAATGGTCAATGTCCCGAGAAGCACAAAAGGATAAAGTAAATGTCATGCTGGTCTGAAGAATTGAGCTGATACAGCCAAAAAAATAGGAACCAGCCACCAACTGAACACAGAGACATGTTGACATCTGGACAGTGTAGAGGAGAGGATTGCAGATGGCAATGAAGCGGTCATAAGCCATGACTGCCAGGAGAAACCCCTCGGTTACAATGAAGAGGGTGAAGAGAAAGAGCTGGGTCACACAGCCTGCATAGGAGATGGACTTGCTCACAGACCAGAAGTTGATCATAGCCTTGGGTGCAATAACAGATGAATAGACGAGATCAATGAAGGAGAGGTTGCCTAGGAAGAAATACATTGGTGTGTTCAGCCAGGGATCAGTTATAATAATGACCATCAGGCCAACATTCCCTAGAAGAATCATGGCATAGACAAGCAGAAAAAGCAGGAAGAGGAGAATGTGGAGCTCTGGGTGGACCCTGAAGCCTACAAGAATGAAGTCAGTCACGTCTGAGTAGTTGCTTGTTCCCCTGTTACCCATGGCAGAAACCTGCAGAGAGGTACAAAGCAAAATAAGCAAATGAACTCTTGGTTGTCATCCCAGTTACAAATCATCTCTTACTGTATTAGGAGTCACAAAACTGTTCTAAAATCATTATTTATTTTCACCTTAAAAGTTACTAATTTATATGAGTGGTGAAATTAGATCTTTTCCTTCTGAATCTAATACAGTGTCTTCCCGCCAAATACCTTTCACAGTGCATGTATCACTTCTGTATATATTTCCAACTCATGATTTATGCAATAAATGTAATGTCAGGAAATAGAGATTGCAAGAGAGCACAAATATTTCAATAAATGACATTTTGGAAGCAATTTTGGAGTCTGAGTTTGGAGATAAGGGCTTCAGTAGTCTACTTTAGGAAAACTTAGCTTGGCAGGCATAGAGTACCAGCAGATACAAAGGAAATGATTGAATTTTAAGATACCTAAAAGGTGCAATTATTTTTTGTGGTTAATGGAAACCATGGATTCTGATATAATGTGTATACTCACAAAGAAAAAGTTGTGCACAACCAAACAAAAATTATCAGCACTTGTATGCTAGAATTTCTCCAAATGAGCCTCATAATTTCTTTCATCAAAAATGATTTTCCCTCATTTCCTCAACTGACAGCTCATAGTAAAGAAAGAGACTTATTCTGTCTAGATAGACTTATTTAGAAATGGATACTGAACAAAAGATACATAAAGAAGAAATTGTTGATTGCATTCTTATTTACCTGGAATATAACTTGTACAGTTATCATTAGTTCATTTACTCAGTCGTGTCCAACTCTTTGGGACCCCATGGACTGTAGCCTACCAGGCTCTGAGGAGCCTCTCAGTGCATGGAATTTACCAGGCAAGAGTCCTGGAGTGGTTGCTATTTCCTTCTCCAGGGAATCTTCCCAACCCAGGGATCGAACCCGGGTCTCCCACACTGCAGGCAGACGCTTTTACGGTCTGAGCCACCAGGAAGACTCATTTACTAGACACTTTAAATAAGATCACTCTTTTCCCCAGGGCTTTATATACATGAATCTGTGTAGACAACAATAATAATAGCAAACATTATGTGGCATCTTTTATAGGCCACTTCTCTAAATGCTTGCATAATAGCTCATTTAACACATACAACAATAATATGAGCTGAGTGTTATTCTATTCCCCAGTTTACAGTAAGGAAAATGAAGTACCAAGAAATAAAATATATTGAAAGACACCTATAGGGTCAGAATTGAAATCTGACACCAAGAAATCTGGTTCCAGAACCCATGTTCTAATCACTGTGTGATATCTATCTACTTTTTCTTTGGTAAAGAAATATGAAAGAAGTTTAATATTTTGGTGAGGAAAAGATGACTTTCAGGAAAATGGTATGATGTTGTCTTGATATCTTTTTGTTATTCACCAGATCAATCAAAAATTAAATATGAAGATAATTATATTATAAAGGGGCAAGTTTTAAATAGATCAGAGTTAGGGTAGTAGGAGTATAAATTATTTAGACAGTGAAAGGAAACACTGTAGTAGTTGTAAAATGTTTTTTGAAAAATAATGTATCTTATTTATATTTCTTTAAAATCCTGCCTAGAACCAAGGGACCAGATTACTTTAATTTTTGAGATTTATTCCCATCAAACTCATTCTAATGTTAATAGGTTTACAGCTAAAAACACTTATATCTGGAAAACGGAGAGTGTTTTTCCCAGAGTATTCAATACACAAGTAGTCAGTTGGTAATTTATTA
Organism: Bubalus kerabau; assembly: GCF_029407905.1. Lineage (NCBI taxonomy): Eukaryota > Metazoa > Chordata > Mammalia > Artiodactyla > Bovidae > Bubalus > Bubalus kerabau. The sequence continues at coordinate 62,395,259 of NC_073624.1, read as the reverse complement.
TTTGTCAAAAACTCACATGCTTTCAAATTTACTCTTACCTTATATTGTTTGGTAATTTGTCATGTTCTGTAAAAAGAGCAGCAGAATTCTGATGTTCTGTCTTGTTATTGTTTTAATTTTAGAACGGGTAAACAAATTTAATGACTATGTTACAAAAATAATTTAAAAAATCATTATGTCAAAAGAAAATGAACCCCTTTCCTCTCAAAATTTCCAAGTGCATGTTCATTTCCCCAGTTTCATATTCTTCGCTTCCAAAAAAATATCCTTATTTTTCTTACTGCTCTATGTAAACTACTAAACTTTCCTTTAGTAGTTGACATTGGAAAAAGTCATTGTCCTTTGTAGAAGACAAACAAGTTTATTTTCCAGTGATGCTTGGTTACTTCTGAAATGCTTGCAGGAATTATATTCTGTAGTTATGCAAAGTGAATCTGAGGAATCAATCAATAGGATAGTCCCTCTTCTGCATTCTCTAGTGCTTGAATGCTTTTAAGAAGCAAAAATAGATTGTCTTAGACATCCTAAGTCTAAGGATGGTCCTGAGTCATCTGGAATCTCTGATAATCTGCTCAAATAACAGCAGCAGTTTTCATAATGGCTTTGGCATAACAGTATAAATTTTTATAATTGCAGCATTGAGGTTTCCTTTACCCTCTGAGATATAGTCCTCCTGGGAAAGAAAGAAGTATACATTTATTATTAAGATGTCTAGACTCCAGAGTCAAGATCCATGAGGAACATAGGGACTCCAGAAAGAAAGAAAATGGGGTGGGGTATGTGGAAGCAGCCTAACAGGAGTCAGCATACATAGAAGAGCTGTTTTCTTGTGAGAATCCTTTGGGAAAGACCACAAAAAAATCTTTTTTAAAATCATCAATCCAAAAATAGACATATCTGAGTTGGAGTTCTAAAACACAACTCCTTGCATCTAAAAATGCAGCTCGACTCATTATTTTTCTTCAAACACTTTATTGAGAAATAATTAGTGTGAAATAAACTGTATTCACTGAGTATACATTTCTGTGAGTTTTGCCAGTTTTATACATCAATGAAACCATCACCATATCAAGATACAGAGCATTTCAATCACCTCCAAGAGACTTATCATGCCCTTTTTTAACTATGCCTGCTTCCAACTCCATTTTCAGCTAACCAGTGATATGATTTTTTTTACATATAAATATGTTTGCATATAGTATGCACCCTTTTCTCTCAGGTTTCTTTCACTGAGTAAAATGATTTTGAGATTTATTCATTTTGTAATATCTATAAGTAACTCATTCTTTTAATTAATGAGTATTCCATTTACATATGTACCAAATTTTGGTACTCTTAAATCTTGGGCAATTGAGGTATTTTCTGATTTCAGATATTGTGAATAAAGTCAATATAAATATTCACACACACTTATTTGATCAAGGACCCACTTCCTTCTTCTCCTCTCTCAGCACAGCATAACTTTCTTACACTCAAGGAAGTGCAGGAAAAAATACACAGATTTCTCTTCCCCTAGGTACCAGACAAAGCCTATCATATCACCTTGAGTGTTAAGTCGCTTTATTCATGGCCAGCTGTTTGCAACCCAATGGACTGTAGTCCACCAACCTCCACTGTCCATGGGAGTCTCCAGGCAAGACTACTAGAATGGGTTGCTGTGCCCTCCTCCAGGGAAACTTCCCAAGCCAGGAATTGAACCACTCTTTTATCTCCTGCATTGGCAGATGAGTTCTTTACCACTAGCGCCACCAGGGAAGCCCATCACCTTGAGAGTATCAGGCAGCAAATATATCTTATCCCCAAGGCATAAATAATGCAGAAGGTCTGTTCAAAGCAAGAGTGGCTAAAATATCTTGAAGATCTCTTTCTTTATCCAGCCTCCATTCATAGGGTAGAAGCTTGATCTCTGTCATGTTACATCAAGAATACTGGAGCTCTGCTTTAAGTAGGCTCAGTTCAAAGGATGAATTTTCTATGCCAAGAGGGATAATATCATTGGCTACTGACCATACCCAGAAACCTGCCCCTAAATCAGAGGTGTCAATCAGAGAACTGAACCACAGGTTTTGCCTAGAATGAAAAGTGTACCATAGCAGAGAGCTCCAAGTGAACTGTATTTAGAACAAAGTGTGGAAAAGTTCAAGCATAAGTGAATTCTGAAACTTAAAAATAATTTGGTGATAAGCAATGAAGTAGAGATGGTTAGCTCCATAATAGCAAAAAGCTAGCTGTTGACCAACTAGAAGTTTAACAGAGAGAAGTAGAGAAGGAGACAGCTAAGAAATGCCTTCTCTGGGTTTGAACAAGCATAAAAAACTAGCCTTAAAGACTTGTAAAGGAGACCGAAAACAATTTTTTTGATATCTGTTGCATTTCAAGATATATTATTTTTTAATTTATTGTTTATTGAGGTAACACTGGTTTATATTAAGCAAGTTTCACGAATACATTATATTTCTACTTCTGTATACACTGCACAGTGCTCACCACTGAAAATTTAGTTTCCATCACCATATAGTTGATCTCCTTAACCCACTTCACCCTCCACTCCCCTACCTCTTTCTCTCTGATAATCACTATTCTCTTCTCTGTATCTACATGTTTGTTTTTGATTGGTTTGGTTTGCTTACTTATTTTGATTTTTGCTTATTTGTTTTTTGTATTCCACGTATGAATGAAGTCATATGGTATTTGTCTTTCTCTATCTAACTTATAATATCCTTGAAGTCCATCCGTGATATCACAATTGGCAAGGTTTCATCTTTTTTATGGTTGACTATAATTCTATTCTATATATACACCTCATCTTCTTTATCCATCTGTCAGTGGGCCTTTAAGTTGTTTTTGTATCTTGGTTATTGTAAATAGTACTGTGATGAACATAAGGGTGCATATATCTTTTCAATTAGTACTTTCATATTCTTTGGTAAATACTGAGAAGTGGAATGACTGAATCATATGCTGGCTCTGTTCTTAATATTTTGAGAAATATCCATAAGTTTTTATAGTGGCTAAGCCAATTTCTATTCTCACCAAAACTCTCTGTTTCCTTTTCTCCACATCCTCACCAATACTTTTCATTTCTTGCCTTTTTGATAATAGCCATTCTAACAGGCAGGAGGTGGTATCTCATTGTGACTTTGATTTGCATTAATTTGTGATGTTGAACATCTTTCATGAGCCTGTTGGCCGTATGTATGTCTCCTTTGGAAAAATGTATATTCAAGTCCTTTGACCACTTTTTTTATTTCACTCATTTATTGTTGAAACACACACTATTGTAAATGCAAAAGAAAAATCAGTTATGGAAGCAGAGAAAAAGTAAGCCCTTAAAGAGCCTACATTTTTAAAGAATTATTTTTAATTGGAGAATAATGGCTTTACAATGTTGTATTGGTTTCTGCTGTACAACAACATGAACAAGCTATAAGTATACATATATCCCCTCCTTCTAAGACCTCTCTCCCACCTCCGCCATCCCAGCCCTCTCACTAGCTAGCTATTTTACACATGATAGAGTATATATGTCAACTCTACTCTCTCAATTTGTCTCCCTCTCCTTCATCCTCTGTGTCCACAAGTCCTTCTGTATGTCTCTTTGCCCATTTTTTATTCGGGTTGTTTGGTTTTTTTATTGTTGGCTTATATGCATCATTCATATATGTGGATATTGTCCACCAAAAGGACAAATTTAATTAGATTAGAATGTAGAATAATATATGTCCCAGAATTTTTAGAAAATGATACAACAAGAATTACTGGAGGCAATTTGCTGAGTAGTGAATCTTACAGTCAACAAATGTTGTTCAGTCGCTCAGTCTTGTCCAACTCTTTGTGACCCCATGGACTGCAGCACGCCAGGTTTCCTGTCATTCACTATCTCCTGGATTTTGCTTAAACTCATGTCCATTGAGTCAATGATGTCATCCAACCATATCATCCTCTGTCACCCGCTTCTCCTCCTGTCTTCAATCTTTCCCAGCATCAGGGTCTTTTTCCATAAGTCAGCTTATTGCAGTAGGTGTCCAAAGTATTGGAGCCTCAGCTTCAGTATCAGTCCTTCTAATGAATATTCAGAGTTGATTTCCTTTAGGATTGGTTGGTTTGATCTCCTTGTAGTCCAAGGGACTCTCAAGAGTCTTCACCAACACCACAATTCAAAAGCATCAATTCTTCGGCACTCAGTCTTCTTTATGGTCCAACTCTCACATCCATACATGACTACTGGAAAAACCATAGCTTTGACTATATGGCCTTTTGTCAGCAAATGATGTCTCTGGTTTTTAATACACTGTCTAGATTTGTCATAGGTTTTCTTCCAAGGAACAAGACCATCTGTCAAATCAGCTGTCAGTGCCTATATCAATACATCTTACATAATACAAAATATTGTATATATTATACATATTTCTAACACAAGACATCAAAAATGAAAATATAAAAAGATATAAAAAATGAAATGATGATGAGAAAAAGAAATTCATATTTATTTACTGGTATAAGGATACTTGTATTGATAATTAAGAAGCAGCAATATGATTCGGAGAAGGCAATGGCACCCCACTCCAGTACTCTTGCCTGGAAAATCCCACGGACGGAGGAGCCTGATAGGCTGCAGTCCATGAGGTTGCTAAGAGTCAGATATGACTGAGCGACTTCACTTTCACTTTTCACTTTCATGCATTGGAGAAGGAAATGGCAACCCACTCCAGTGTTCTTGCCTGGAGAATCCCAGAGACAGAGGAGCCTGGTAGGAGGCCGTCTACAGGGTTGCACAGAGTCGGACGCAACTGAAGTGACTTAGTAGCAGCAGCAGCAATATGATTGCTTTATGAGAACTGTGTACTCAATTTAGTTGCTTCATGGTGGTGCCACCTACACAATTAATGAATGAAACATTATAAACTTTTATTACATAGAGTATTATAGTCATATTCACAATACAGCATTAGAAATATTGTTATTTTTTTAAAAAACCCACCTACCTATGATGTTCTCATGTAGTTTCTCTAATTATTGGAGAGTGACATACACATACAATGTGTGCATGCTCATTCACTGAGTCATGTCCAATTATTTGCAACCCCTGGACTCTTACCCGCCAAGTTCCTCCATCCATGGGATTCTCTAGGAAAGAATACTGGAGTGAGTTGCCATTTCCTACTATAGGGAATCTTCTCAACTGAGGTGTCGAACCCGCGTCTCTTGCATCTCCTGCATTGGCAGGCAGATTTTTACCACTCTGACACCAGGGAAGCCCACCAATACTGTACCATACTGTAATTCATAATGTATTGCATTCCCCAAAAAGTTTATTCACGTTTTCATAACAGAGTGCAGAAAAACCCAAATGAATTTTTTGGTCAACCCAATAGTAGAAGGGTTCATGTCATAAAAGAAATCAAAAGCAGTCTTTAATAACTGGAGTCCTTCTGCCAAATTGCCTAATGTCCCTTGTCTCTGGCACTGCTTCTTCTGTATCTCCTTCCTAGTCATCTGGCACTGATTGAGAGCCACTCATCTCCATCAAATCTTCTGTTAATTCTTTTGTTGTGGTATTTATCAGTTCTTGAATTTCTCCAACATCCATATCTTGAAACACTTTACCCACTTCACCACCTTTTTTTGTCATATCTTCATGATTTCTTGATTGGCTCTGTTGTAAATCATGTGAAGTCATGCACAACATCTTGAACCAGTTCTCCAGCAAGACTTTACTATTTCAGGATTGATGGCTTTCACAGATTTTCTATAACAATGATGACATCTTCAATGGTATAATCCTTTCAGACTTTCATGATCTCTCTATCAGGTTTCTCTTCCATATCACTGACAATCTTTCCCTAAATTATCATGTGTAATGAGCCTTAAAGATCCTTACACCCCCTGATCTAGGGGCTGAATTAGAGATGTTGTGTTCAGGGGACAAGTAGACACCTTTGGTGTTTAACTCATGGGGTTCTGGGTGGCCAGGGACATGGTCCAATATTTAAAAAAAAAAAAAAAAATTAAGACAGACCTCTCCTGCAAGGTGCTTCCAAAAGCATCAGTGGAACCAAGTCAGGAGAAAGAGGTTACTTGTCTAGTCTTTCTTGCTTTACAAAAAGAGACTGGCAACTGCAATTTATCTTTTCCCTTTAAAACTTGGGGATTAGTAGTTTTATAGATAAGGACATTCTTGATCATAAACCTAAACACATTTGCACAAAACAGTAGGGTAAGCCTATCCATTCCTGCCTTGAATCCCGGGGCTCACTTCCTTCCCCTTCTAATAAGTATCCTCTGTGACAGTTTCCTCACAGTATAGGGCACTTTTCTTCTGCATTAAAAACTGGTTCAGCCAGATATCCTCTCTCCTCAATGATTTTCTTACTGGCATTTGGGAGCTCATCGGCTGCCTCTTGATCAGCAGAAGCTGCTTCCCCAATTTTCTTGACACTTCTTAAGCCAAACCTCTTTCTAAAATTATCAAACCATCCTTTGCTTTCATCAGATTCTCCAGTTTTAGTCCTTCACCTTGCTTTTGTTTTACGTTGGCATATAACTTTACTTTTTCTCAAATCATATTACAATATATAGATATGTCTTTCTCCTGGCAATCCTGCACCCAGTAAAATATGCATTCTTAATATGAGATAAAGTATTCACAAAAGTACAAAATTTTCATACCTACTGCTGTAGCTACAGCAAGCTACAGCTTCACAAATTCTTAAAAAAAAAAAAAAAAAAAATGAGTCCTTACACTGGATTCATTCATCTTAAAATGGCAGGCAACCATAGCTGTAGACCTCAATCTTCAGTAGATACCTAGCAATGCAACTTTTTCTTGTAAGATCATGACTATTCTCTGCTTCTTAGGAGCACTTCCCACATCATTAGTGGCACTTCATAGGAGTCCTGAGATGTTGTTATTTAAGGTATTGCACTAAACATAATGAAAAATTTACAAGAACTGGGAGAGATCACTTTTTATTGTGGTAACCAGTGTACTGGAAAGATTAATGGCTCACATAGAGATGATTAGTGTCCTGTAGTGTTTTCAGTGGATGCTCACATCACTTGAGCTCACCACAATAGCAACAGGAGGTAACTACAAATATATTATAGTAGTACGATATGTACTACAATCAATTTCCTGTCATTATTATTTCATACTCCAATTTTACATTTTTAAAATTTCTCTCAGCTGAAAATGGTGCCAGGTATGGTCTAGAGTAGTATCTATACATATTTTATGCATTCATGACATACCTAATTTTTCTTAATTATTTTCAATATTTCTAGGCTACATAGTTCATCTGCAAGTTTTTCAAATTGTCGCAAATATTCAAAAACAACTTCTAATACATTTATCAAAACCAATTTGTGTGCAAGTGAATCTGCACATTTAAAACTAATGTTGTTCAAGGATCAACTCTATAGTCATACACTATAATGCCAGGGTTAGGTCTTTAACATATTAATTCTGAAAAACAGAATTCAGCCCATAACCCTTTCTTTTCTTGTCTATTGCCTTAGCTAAGACTTCAACTGTAGTTGAAGGTTGTAAACATTTTGCAATGGGGACTTCCTTGCTTTGTTCCTAATTTTATCAGTAAAGCTTCTGCTTCTCACCTTAAATATGATCTTAGCTCTAGATTTTTGGTAGATGTTACTTTTCAAGTTAAGGAAATTCTCTATTCCTGGCTTGCTAAAGCTCCTTTACTTTTTATGTATTTGTACCATCACCATACATATCATTCAGATTTAAAATGATGAGACACACCTTCTTTGCTGTATTGTCTCATACTAATAAGTTATTATGTTCTGTGTACTTTACTTATAATTTTTATTAACTTTGCTTATTTTAAATGAAACAAAAATTAATGTTTTTTATGATAAAAGGTGCAATTCACAAAGATAGACATCATAAACCATTAGACCCCTTGACAACAAAAAAACAAAGATTCATAAAGCAAATACAGGAGAAACATAAGAAAAAAGAACAAAAATATATAATCATAGTGAGACATATTGGAGAAGGCAATGGCACCCTGCTCGAGTACTCTTGCCTGGAAAATCCCATGGATGGAGGAGCCTGGTGGGCTGCAGTCCATGGGGTCTCCAAGAGTCTGACAGGACTGAGCGACTTCACTTTCACTTTTCACTTTCATGCATTGGAAAAGGAAATGGCAACCCACTCCAGTGTTCTTGCCTGGAGAATCCCAGGGACGGGGGAGCCTGGTGGGCTGCCATCTATGGGGTCGCACAGAGTCAAACACCACTGAAGTGACTTAGCAGCAGTAGCAGCAGTGAGACATATTAACATTTCTCTAAGAATATTTTATCAACTGTAGAAAAAACAAGAATAGGAGCATTCTGAAGGATGTCATTAATAATTTAATATAATATATATTTATGGAATTAATTTATATTAATCATATCCTGCTGCTGCTGCTAAGTCGCTTCAGTCGTGTCCGACTCTGTGCGACCCCATAGATGGCAGCCCGCCAGGTTCTGCTGCCTCTGGGATTCTCCAGGCAAGAACACTGGAGTGGGTTGCCATTTCCTTCTCCAATACATGAAAGTGAAAAGTGAAACTGAAGTCGCTCAGTCGTGTCCGACTCTTCCCGACCCCATGGACTGCAGCCTACCAGGCTCCTCCATCCATGGGTTTTTCCAGGTAAGAGTACTGGAGTAGGGTGCCATTGCCTTCTCCGAATCATATCCTACATAAATATAATTAGAATTTTGTATCTCATGTGTTATTAGAAGTCTATAGGACATTTAGAAAAACTGGCAAAAAGATAAGCATTACTACGTTTCAAAAACTAAAATTCTTTTTTGTATGTGTGGTTCAGTTATACATATACAAAGATGATATTTTTCTCCATTATAGGTTATTGCAAGCTATTGACTGTAGTTCCCTGTGCTATACAATAAACCTTTCCTGCTTGTTTCATATCTAATTTTTTTAATTAGAAATCTAGCATTCTACTTATATTAAGTCAAACAAATGGAATCAAAATGTCATAAATTTTTAGTTAGGCAAAAATCCATACATTTTCTAAAATATATATGTTGTACATATTATTTATATATCTGTATACAAAAACTTTTCTAATACTCTTGATAAATGCTTGAGAAAGAACATCAATAAAAAAGGAGATGGAAAAATTGGAAAACATAACCTAAATGAAATAGGAGCACTGAATATGAAATAGAAAAAGTGAAACAAAGTAGATAAAAGTAAAAGATCCTCACATAGTCCAGTTGTTTTTAACATGGTTGCTCATTAGAAACATAGCTGGACCTCTGGCCAAAAATAATAATAATAATAAGCAATACCTGGGCAATTGTATTTTTCAAAAAATTCCAAGATAAGTCTCATATGCATCTGGATTTTAAAAAGCAATTACAGATTTTTCTATTCAATGGTAGTTTTGGTGATATAGAATTTTATAATTTTTCTGTTGACCAGTCATGATACTGTGGTATTAAATGGGTAATAGTTACATAATTGGACTTTCCTGGTGGCTCAGATGGTAAAGCGTCTGTCTACAATGTGGGAGACCTGGGTTCAATCCCTGGGTCAGGACAGTAGTAAAAGATGTTGATCAGTTTTCACAATCAATAACCAGACAAAAAATAAAAGATAATTAAAATTGCAAGCCATGAAGGAAACATAATCAGCCTAACAATATAAAATAATTACATACAATTAGGTGGGCCAAGCAGAAGGATGTGGTAAGCCGAAGTGCATACATGCACATGTTTTCATCTGCCCAGCCAGTCCATGTCTTTTGATAGGTGCATTTAATCCATTTACATTTAATGTAATTATCCTATTACCTATTACCACTTTCTTAATTGTCTGTGGTTTATTTTCTGTGGATAGGGCTTTCCATTTTCTTGTTTTCTGCTTAAAGAAGTTCCTTTAGCATTTGTTGTAAAGCTGATTTGGTGGTGCTGAATTATTTTAGCTTTTGCTTATCTGGAATGCTTTTGATTTCTCCATCAAATCTGAGGAAGAGTCTTGCTGCATAGAGTACTCCTGGTTGTAAGTTTCTTTCGTTTCATCACTTTAAATATGTCATGCCATTCCCATCTGGCTTGTAGAGTTTCTGGTAAGAAATCAGCCTGTGATTCATGTCAATGTATGGCAAAACCCACTACAATATTGTAAAGTAACTAGCCTTCAATTAAAATACATAAACTTTGAAAAAAAGAAAGAAAGAAATCAGCCTGATGGTTGTTCCCTTGTATGTTGTCATTTTTCCCTTGTTGCTTTTAATATTTTATCTTTGTCTTTAATTTTTTGTGAGTTTGATTACTATGTGTCCTGGTGTGTTCTTCCTTTGGTTTATCCTGCCTGGGATTCTCTCTGCTTCCTAGACTTGATTATTTCCCTTCCCATATTAGGAAAGTTTTCAGCTATTATCTCTTCAAATATTTTCTTAGGTCTTCTCTCTCTCTCTCTCTTCTGTTTCTGGGGCCCCTATAATGCAAATGTTCATACTTTTAATGTTGTTCCAGGACTCTCAGGCTATCTTCATATCTTTTCATTCTTTATTCTATATCTGTTCTGTGGCAGTGATTCCACCAAACTGTCCTTCAGGTCATTTATCTCTGATTACTCCTCAGTTATTCTGCTCTGGATTCCTTCTAGTGCATTATTCATTTCTGTTTGCTCCTTCTTTACTTCTTGTAGATCTTTGGTAAACATTTTTTTGTGTCTTCTCAACCTTTGCCTCCATTCCTTTTCTGAGAACCTGAATCATATTCACTATCAATATTCTGAATTCTTTTTCTGGAAGGTTGCCTATCTCTACTTCATTTAGTTGTTTTTCTGGGGTTGTATCTTGTACCTTTATCTGGAAGGCAGCTTTCTGCTTTTTCATGCTGATTAACTTTCTGTAATGTGGTTTTAATGTGATATTAAGAAGAGGTAGCAAGAATACATAAAAGAATTATACAAAAAAGATCTTCATGACCCAGATAATCATGATGGTGTGATCACTCACCTAGAGCCAGACATCCTGGAATGCAAAGTCAAGTGGTGTTAGGAAGCATCACTATGAACAAAGCTACTGGAGGTGATGGAATTCCAATTGAGCTATTTCAAATCCTAAAAGAGGATGCTGTGAAAGTGTGACATTCAATATGCCAGCAAATTTGGAAAACTCAAACAGTGGCCACAGACTGGAAAAGGTCAGTTTTCATTCCAATCCCAAAGAAAGGCAATGCCAAAGAATGTTCAAACTACCACACAATTGCACTCATCTTACATGCTAGTAAAGTAATGCTCAAAATTCTCCAAGCCAGGCTTCAACAATATATGAACCATGAACTTCCAGATGTTCAAGCTGGTTTTAGAAAAGGCAGAGGAACCAGAGATCAAATTGCCAACATCTGCTGGATCATGGAAAAAGCAAGAGAGTTCCAGAAAAATATCTATTTCTGCTTTATTGACTGTGCCAAAGCCTTTCAATGTGTGGATACAAAACACTGGATAATTCTTAAAGAGATGGGAATACCAGACCACCTGACCTGCCTTCTGAAAATCTGTATGCAGGTAAAGAAACAACAGTTAGAACAGAACATGGAACAGCAGACTGATTCCAAATCAGGAAAGAAGTACGTCAAGGATGCATATTGTCACCCTGATTATTTAACATATATGCAGAGTGCATCATGTGAATGCTTGGCTGGTTGAAACATAAGCTTGAATCAAGATTGCTGGGAGAAATATCAAAGACCTCAGATACACAGATGACACCACGCTTATGGCAGAAAGCAAACTAGAACTAAAGAGCTTCTTGACGAAAGTGAAAGAGGAGAGTGAAAAAGTTGGCTTAAAACTCAACATTCAGAAAATGAAGATCATGGAATCTGGCCCCATCACTTCATGGCAAACATATGGGGAAACAATGGAAACAGTGGCAGACTTCATTTTGGGGGGCTCCAAGATCACTGCAAATGGTGACAGCAGCCAAGAAATTAAAAGATGCTTGCTCCTTGGAAGAAAAGCTCTGACCAATCTAGACAGCATATTAAAAAGCAGAGACATTACTTTTCCAACCAAGGTCTGTCTAGTCAAAGCTATGGTTTTTCCAGTAGTCATGTATGGATGTGAGAGTTGGACTATAAAGAAAGCCAAGTGCTGAAGAATTGATGCTTTGAACTGTGGTGTTGGAGAAGACTCTTGAGAGTCCCTTGGACTGAAAGGAGATCCAACCAGTCAATCCTAAAGGAAATCAGTTCTGAATATTCCTTGGAAGAACTGATGCTGAAGCTGAAACTCCAATACTTTAGCCACCTGATGAGAAGAACTGACTCATTGGAAAAGACCCTGATGCTGGGAAAGATTGAAGGTGGAAGAAGGACGACAGAGAGTGAGACGGTTGCATGGCACCACTGACTCGATGGACATGAGTTTTAGTAAGCTCCAGGAGTTGGTGATGGACAGGGAAGCCTGGCATGCTGCAGTCCTTGGGGTTGCAAAGAGTCGGTAACAACTGAGCAACTGAACTGACCTACCATACAGTTAAATTGAATCATATACCCACTGAAAGCAAGAATCTGATGGACCAATAGAGTCACCATCTGAATTGTAATTATGGCTTGGGTAATTCAAAGACTGCAACATGCTGTTAGTACTCCTGACAAATTAAAGCAAAAATTGAGTTCAGATCTTTAAATTCTGTTTCTATAGGGTACTTGTCACCATAACAAGATAATGTCCTATAGTTAACAGCTGCAGAGATGAAACTGCTGAAAGCTAAACCCACAGTATGAATTTTTGGCTTGCCAAACACAAAACATGTTGATTCATCCCTTCAATTTCTCTCATACAAATTAACTGAGGATTCCTGGTTTGTGAAAGTGAAGTTGCTCAGTCGAATCCGACCGTTTGTGACTCCATGGACTGTAGCCTAACATACTCCTCTGTCCATGGGATTTTCCAGGCAAGAGTCTTGGTTTGTAACATTACTCAAAACATTTGAAAATTCTGATATTTTGGAAGCTACCTCAACCACCTTTGCAGAAGGAAGCAGACCTACTCCCTAAGAGTTATTCCCTGCTCAATTTAAGATGCTGCTACTCCTTTATCTGAAGATGTTTCCTTGATGGAAGAAGCTACATTTCCCCTTTCCACTCCTCATTTTCATTCTATGAGCTCACTTATTAGTGCAAGAACATGAATACTGTCCCACGGCAGATAGAGAATTTGTAGAAGACTGGCTTAAAATTTTGAATATTTTTTGGATACATATTGGCAAAAGTGCTTTGAGGTGAATGAATTTTAGGGCTCTTTTACTTGAGAGGGAGGGAGATACTTGACAGAATTCTTACTTAACCAAAATTTGACAATTAGTGTGTTGCTGCTGCTGCTGCTAAATCACTTCAGTCGTGTCCAAATCTGTGGACCCCATAGACAGCCCACCAGGCTCCCTCATCCCTGGGATTCTCCAGGCAAGAACACTGGAGTGGGTTGCCATTTCCTTCTCCAATGCATGAAAGTGGAAAGTGAAAAATGAAAGTGAAGTCTCTCAGTTGTGTCAGACTCTTAGCGACCCCATGGATTGCAGCCTACCAGGCTCCTCCATCTATGGGGTTTTCCAGGCAAGAGTACTAGCTAATGTAAATAAGTTGAAGTCTAATGTTTGATTGAGATGACAAGTGTAATTTATTAACTAATACCAGATATTAAATGAAATTAAGACACTAGAAACATTTTGGGAAAAGTATAGAAAAGGAGATTTAATATCTTTAGGAGACAGTAGTGCTAGAGTGGCACTACTGGCTAGGTGCCCCGGGGTGTTCCTTTACCAATGACAAAGCAAACAGCCAGAAATTTTCAAAGCAGCTGTGATACTTCTCTCTAAGGATGTTGGTGGCAGACATTAAGGTTAAAGTGGCCTTTCTAATATCAGTGAGAAGCGAGGAGTGAGAGTGTTCAGATTATGGCTTCTGACTTCTCAGTCAAAGCAAGAAAGATTTGGTTAACATGATAGTAGCAACTTATTAGTTCAAAAATTAATGTGGTATAGTAATCTCCACCTATGGTTAGCTAATCATAAGTTATCTAGGAATAAAATAAGTGGGCCCTCTTTAGAGAGAGCAAAAGACAGAGAGACAAAAAGGGAGAGGCATTGGATAAGATCAAAAGTTGACCTGAGCTACCACGATTCAGATAATGCCCATCTCCCAACTCTTAGACTTGAGTTGAGTCACAGAGAGTCAGTGGAATGAAGATGTGAATAAGATGTGAACTGAAATCACTGAATTCACTCTTGAATAAGATGTGAACTGAAATCCTTCCAAAACCTTCCAAATATTTTGATGACTAATTTTCAAATGACTGAACACTGAAGAAAATGTTTGGAGAACACTCCAAACATTTTGTGGAGTTATAGAGCTATTTTTTGGGCTTCCCTGGTGTCTAAGTGGTAAAGAATCCACCTGCTAATGCAGGAGACATGGGTTCCATCCCTGGGTCAGGAAGATCCCTTGGAGAAGGAAATGGCAACCCACTCTACTATTCTTGCCTGGAAAATTCCATGGACAGAGGAGCCAGGAGTACTATAGTCCATGGGACCATGAAAGAGTCAAACATGACTTAGTGACTATACAATTATAACAGCAACAACAACAGAGCTATTTATTAGATCCTGTCTCAGAACTATCCAGCAGAGGGACAAAGAACTTGAAATTTCTTGAAGTAAAACTTTCTAATAGTGTGACATTTGACAAGTTTGAATCCTACTTGAAGACTCTTGCCTATATTTTCACATTCTACCTTCCTAGAATGCTGCCAAGGGACTCACCCTCTCCAGCCCTCTCATTGTGTATGTGCAGCTGGAGCAAAAAAAAAAAAAAAAAAGTATGTGTCTAATTATTTATCTTTTGCTTAAATTATCCAAAGTTCATTTATGTAGGTTGCCACTAAAGACACCCAAGTATAAGACATGCAATTGAGAAACCCAATACCAGTCATCACAATGCCAAACAATATGAATAAATGTTTCCACACTGATAAGGAAAAAAAAAAAAACTATTTCTAAAATCTAGAAGTCATATTCAGTAAAAGTAAGAACTATTAAAATTCAGTTCAGTTCAGTCATTTAGTCTTGTCCAACTCTTTGAGATCCCATGGACTGAAGCGCGCCAGGCTTCCCTGTCCATCACCAACTCCCAGAGCTTACTCATGTCCATTGAGTCGGTGATGCCATCCAACCATCTCATCCTCTGTCATCCCCTTCTCCTTTAGCCTTCAATCTTTTCCAGCATCAAGGTCTTTTCCAATGAGTCAGTTCTTCTCATCAGGTGGCTAAAGTGTTGGAGTTTCAGCTTCAGCATCAGTTCTTCCAGTGAATATTCAGGACTGATTTCTTTTAAGATTGACTGGATCTCCTTGCTGTCCAAGGGACTCTCAAGAGTCTTCTTCAACACCACAGTTCAAAAGCATTAATTCTTTGGTGCTCAGCCTTCTTTATGATACAACTCTTCCATCCATACATGACTACTGGAAAAACCATAGCTTTCACTAGATGGACCTTTGTTGGCAAAGTAATGTCTCTGCTTTTTAATATGCTGTCTAGGTTGGTCATAGCTTTTCTTCCAAGGAGCAAGCATCTTTTAATTTCATGGCTGTAGTCACCATCTGCAGTGATTTTTGGAGCCCAAAAAAATAAAGTCGGTCACTGTTTCCATTGTTTCCCCAACAATTTGCCATGAAGTGATGGGGCCAGATGCCATGATCTAGTTTTCTGAATGTCGAGTTTTAAGCCAAATTTAGTCTTTGATTAAAGTTTTTAGGGGGCAGTTGTCTTGTGTTTTTTTTTTAACAGTATTATAATAGTTAAGAAATGATGTTGACCTTCAGTATGCCTTGTTTGGAGAAATGTCTGTACAGGTTTTCTGTCCATTGTTTAAAATTGTATTTAATTTTTAATTGAAGGATAATTGCTTTATAGAATTTTGTTGTTTTCTGTCAAAGAGCAACATGAATCAGCCATAGGTGTACATATGCTTCTGCCCATTTTTTGATTGGGCTGTTTGTTTTGATGATATTAAGCCACATGAGCTATCACTTATATGCTGAATCTTAAAAAACAATAGAATGCAAATGAACTTATTTACAAAACTGAAACAGACTCAAAGACTTAGAACTTATTGTCACAAGAGGGGAAGGATGAGGGAAAGAGAGTGGGAGGGATAGATTGGGAATTTGGGATGGACACACTTCTATATTTAAAACAGATAACCAACAAGGACCTACTTGTTTGGCACAGGGAACTGTGTTCAGTATTATGTAGCAACCTAAATGGGAAAATAATTTGAAAAAGAATATTTTTAAAAAAGAAAATGAAATCTGTACTTCAAGTTAAAAAGAAAAAAGAAATGATTGAAATGCATTCCTTTTAAGTTTCAGGATACCTTGCTTCTTTCTGATCCCATCCTTTCCCTCTTCTTCCCCTCCCTCCCTGCCCAGCCCTTAACAGTAAGAAGCTTTGTCTTCAATTCTATAATAGCGTTCACACACTCAAAAATTTTTATTGATTTTATGACTTATACTGGTATTATGGGATGGGATAAAGTGACATATACTCAATTCACAAGAGTAACAGTCCATTTTCAATTCAAATTTCAACATTTTTGCAATATCTAATCAGTTCAGCTACTCCAATTACTACAACAATTTATACCTCATAATAAGAGTTAAAAATATCCTAAGGAAAACAAATGGAGCATGCTTTGGGTGCTTGTCAAACAGATGTTTAATTTAGTCATTTTAACTTATATTTATGAATATTTGAATTATCATTTGAAATTATCTGAGTCAGATAATCTTAGCAGTCTGGCAATAGAAAATATTATTATAAATGTCCTCACCAAAGTTCAATGCACTAAGCATTAGGTAAACATTAACAATCCAAAAAATTTAAAGACAAAATGTAACACATAGAATTGTAGGACAATCAATATATGCGCATGTCCCAAAACTTGTAACCGGGAAGAAGACACAGTGCATTGTGGAGGAGAGTGTTTGAGACATCTAATGCAACCTTCTGCCTCTCAAGATCGTATCACTATTGGAAGACTTCTCCATGTGAATACAGACTTAAAGTTCCCTCAAAGTAACGACTTATGATGTACATGAGAATACAATTTTCAGACTCCCTTGAAATGTGATGGTGTTTCATAATCCATGCAACATTGAAAAAGGAAACGCTTTGTCAATAAAGGCCAATGAAAGGTTGATACGACATCAGGTGGTTCTGATGGAATCTCGATGGCACACATAATGAGAGAGATATAAATTAGGCACTACTTTTCATATAAGGCCTGTGAAACCAGAAAAAAATTTTACCAAGAATAATGTTTATGACAATTAGAAGAAAGTAAGGGAGAGCTTAACTTAACACCTTTGAAAGCATTCTGCCTTGATTTTCAACTTTCCCAGGTTTCTTCCAACATCTGGCATGGTTTAAGCAATGCCACTTTGAAGGTTAGACATTGGAATACTGTAATGTTATAGCTGCAAAATGAAAAATATAATCCACCAGACTAAAATCTAAAGCAAATTAATCTAGGCCTTATTGTTAGTCAGTATTTTGTTGCCTTTTCCAAATAGTCTTTAATCAAGCACACTTGCTAGATACATCAAAGAGTGACATTCTAGGGTATCAGATATGCAATGGAAATAAGTAAAACTGAAACCTAAAAAGGGTATTTTCCAGACTTATAATAATCAATGCCAAAGATCAGTTTCCCAAGCTGATTTGAATTCACATTTCCCTCTTAAATGATATTTTTCTGAATATCAAGGAAAATGGCAGCATCTGAGCATCAAGAGAATGGTAGATTCATCAGTTTAGGGAGAAAGATAAATATAACCTTGATTTATTAAGTCACTTAGCTTCTCACTTTGTCTATTCAATAAGAATATTCATTTCTCAAATCTCTTACCCTAATCAACATTAACCCATGAAGATGTTTGCCTTTGTGCATTCATCCAAGGAGGTTTTGCTATCTTAAAAGCAGAAAACCAGAAGACCTTATCTTAAGACCTATATTTTAGGTTTTCTCAATGCCAAGTGTACGGACAAAACTCATAATTATATTTTATTTCTTAGGATTAGCTCTTACCTAGAATTTAATGTTGTCCTGACTTAGGCATTGTAATTTCTTAGCTAAAGCATTACTTACATCAACTGTAAAAATGGTAACTCTGGCACAACTTTCTCTAGAACTTTGCTTCCTAAATTTAATACCTATCAAACCTATGGGATGCTGCTTTAACCCACCTTCCTTTCTCAACTGACATCTGATATTTAGAATTAATCACATTTTAAAACTACCCCGTATTCAAATAACCCAAATGTATTCATACACAAATACACACATGCATGCACACAAACATGTATGTACATTTACATGTAACCCAACTATCTGTAGAGCTTATTATAAAGGCTTAAGATATTTTTAACTGAGATTTTCAAACTGACTTTATTTCAACTGAGTGTTTTCATTAATCATGTGTGTGCATGTGTGTGTGTGTGTGTGTGTGTGTGTTCAGTCACTCAGTTAAGTCTGACTCTTTGTGGTTCCATTGACTGTAACCTGCCAGGCTCCTCTGTCCATAAGATTTTCCAGGCAAGAATACTGGAATGGGTTGCCATTTCCTACTCCAGGGGATCTTCCTGACCCAGGCATCAAACCCACATCTCTTGCATCTCCTGCATTGGCAGGTGGATTCTTTACCACTAACACCATCTGGGAAGCCCCCCATCAATAGCATATTCACTACCAATAATTTGTATTACCCAAAAGATAGAGGAATGAGCTGTAAAACATCATAAATATCATAAAATGTTCTCATCATATGGGAGAAAAGTAGGATGACCATGCCATTCAAGGAAAACCAAACAAATGTCATAATTTAAACCAAATGAATGCAATCTTCCCATGTTCATTTTTATTTGGCCCCTATTTAATTCAACAAAAGTCACTGTTTATGTAACCTTTCCTTTTTCCTTTCACCATATATGCATGTCCTCACATTTTTGGCATGACGTTAAAAACAAAACACAACACTAGCATTTATAGTTATTTGCATATAAAACAGTTGGGTCACACAGTTTCCAAATGAATCCTTGTACTTAGATATTTTCTAAATTTTACTTAGGCATACTTGGAAGAGAAACAATAATATTTTTTTCTTCTCCATTTACATATATATTATTGCCTGGAGAGTGAAAAATATATCTCTTTGTAGAAATGCAATAAATTTTCATGGCTGTCCAAAACTTTCAGATTTAATGTTGCCTTGTGGAAAAGTGAAGAGTAAATAGTGAAAAGTGAATTTGTAGAATTTTTATAGGATATTATTAATGCTCTTGAATAAAACTGTTAAGGTTTTTGGTTTTGCTTTGGTTTGAGAAACAACTTGAGCTTTAAATGCATAAATCTAGAAGATTTGGAGAACAAAATCAAAGATGAAAGAAAAAGTAAAAGTGGAAGCATATTTAGAGTAAAACTTTTTTCTTCCATACAACTTTTCTCATGGCATCTTTAACATCCTTATTTCTTAGAGAGTAGATTAAAGGGTTCAGCATAGGTGTGAATAAAATGTAACATACTGAGGCCACTTTACGAAGTTCCGGGTTACTTGGTGGTGTGAGATACACAAAAGAGACAGTGCCATAAAGCAAACTTACAACCCCCAGATGAGAGCTGCAAGTGGAGAAGGCTTTCTTCCTTCCTTCACTGGAGCGAATCTTTAAAACTGTGGACACAATATACATGTAAGAGACTACAATAACAACAATCGTGGGCAAAATAATAAGAATAGCCAAACTAAGTGACACCATCTTATTCATAAAGACATTGGAACACGAGATCTTCTCAATTGGGTTTGAATCACAGTAGAAGTGATCAATGACTCGAGAGGCACAGAAAGACATTGAAAATGTTACACTGATTTGAAGGATGGAACTGACCCAGCCACAGAGATAAGAACCAGCCACCAGCTGCATACAGAGACTTCTTGACATGCGGACAGTATAGAGAAGTGGGTTGCAGATGGCAATGAAGCGGTCATAAGCCATGGCTGCTAAGACAAAGGCCTCTGTTACCATGAAAAGTGCATAAAGAAACAGCTGAGCCACACAACCTGCAAAAGATATGGTCTTTTTCTGAGACAGGATGTTGACCATGGCTTTGGGTACAATAACAGTGGAGTAGGAGAGGTCAATGATGGAGAGATTGCCTAGGAAGAAATACATTGGTGTGTTCAGCCGAGGATCAGTCACAATGATGCCAATCATGCTAAGGTTCCCCAGAAGGACCATCCAATAAACAATCAGGAAAAGTAGGAAAAGGAGACTGTGGAGCTCTGGACGGACCCTGATGCCTACAAGAATGAAGTCAGTCACTTCTGAATGGTTGTCTCCTCCCTTGTCACCCATGGCAAACTTCTGCTTAAAGGCATAAGAGAAAGTCAGCAAAGTTTCTACTCTTTAGCTAGTATCACAAATAACACTTTGCTTCTAAAAATACTTTATAATTGACATAATATTTTCATATCCATTATTCTACTAAGCTTACACATATGGCAAAAGAAATAGAGAGAGTTTGAGTTGCCTGAGGTAACACAGCTGGTTAAAAATGGAATTTAGACTCAAGATGAAATATTTTGAAATCAAGTCTAGTGTTAATTTCAACACAACAGAGTTTATCAAATGAGATATTTTGTGAGATGTCATCTGTGATTTCAAAATACTAAAATCTGATAAGCTTGTACTAAGAAAAAGACACTTCCATAAATTTTATCATTAAATATTCACTTTTATATGTAATACTTTGCCTCAATTCAGTAATAAAAGATAAATGAAGGAAAAGAAGCAAAAAGTACATTCCAAGATAATATGAACTTTCTGCACAAAAGAGCTCTTACAATTGCAAGTACATAACTAAAGAACTAAATTGCCTTACTTTGAGATCTTTTAAAATAAAATCAATCTTCAACTTCTGGAACTAGTCTAATTTAAGTTTATTTTATTTAATTTATTTATTTAACTAGTCTAATTTTATTCATTTGTTTAAGAAAGTAAAATGTGAGTGATACCTTTATATTTTTTATCCTGTTAAGTTTATTGATACTGGTTTTCTCTATATAAATCTGCCAAGACATTCACTTCATCTCAAACTTTTCCAAATGAGAGAAAGAACCAATCAAAAATGTTAACTCTGTAAAAGAATATATTAAATAGCAAATTTTACTGAACTCATAATATGATGGTCAGAACTCAGTAGTTTTGAGAACGAAAGTATTAATTTCCTGGAAGCATCCAAATTAACTTATTTGAATTTGGGTGACCTGTTAAACAATGAAGACACTTTTTGTTAATTTTAAATATTTCTGTTATTTTTCTATGAAACAATGCACTCATTGTCAATTAGATTGTCTAGAAATTAAGGATAATCTTACGCATCTTTTCTTCTTGATGATACCTAAACCAACTGTCATTTATCCTTTCAAAGACTGGTATGAATAATAAAAGCCAGCAAATGATCCACAAAATATTTTTACCAAAATGAAAATAAATGTATACTAACAATCAAAACCTTAGAAAATATGCTGAGTTTCATTTTGAATCTCAAGATTCCCTTAATAGAAAGAGCTTTTATTTTGTGTTTTTTATGGTCCACAAAAAATCCCCTGGATCCTGAAACCTTCATGACTTTCTCTGCTTCTTTCATTTGTTGCTTTTCCCAATAACTTTCTCAAAAAAAAAAAAAAAAAGGGAATTCGCTGGTGGTCCAGTGGTTAAGACTCCATGCTTTCACTGCCAAGGGCCCAAGTTTGATCCCAGGTTGGAGAACTAAGATCCCACAAGCCACACAGTGCACAGCCAAAAAAAAAAAAAAAAAAAAGGCATGAAATTAATTCATGGGTAAATGGCTGAACAAAATAATACTATTCTCAGTCACTAGCCTCACTCTACTGCTAAACTACATGTGTGAAACCCATTCAAATAATTGTAATTTGGTTTTAATAGGATGTGACAGAATAAATTAAATTAAGTTTACAGGTTAACATCCATGAAGACGGTTATATTTTATTCTAGAACTAATAGAATGACTCGTTTTAGGCATAAAGCTGAATGGAACATTTTCAAGCATAGGTCACCATGTGTTGGTTTGCAGTCAAAAAAACACTCAGAAAAGAAAGTGCTTTTGAAACATGCTAAAATTATTTTACATGTAACTTCTTTCTGCAAAGAGTCACAGGATTAATAAACCTTACACTTTGCTCCTGTTTAAAAAGGAGGCAAAGGGGAAGAAGAAGGAGTAGAAGATGGAGAAGGAGAAAAAATTTTGTTCTTAGGCCAAGTCAAATGTTACATTTTTGATGCTATATCAATAAAAGTAATATATTAATATTTCAAGGATAACCTAACCTAGCATAATATAGTAGAGTAATATTATATATATATCACCTTTGTACAAAATTATAGGATATGGACTATTAAAAGATTCACCTCTATTCATAGAAGAATTATAAAAAGTTCATAATAGGCAAGAAATAATCAAATTAGACAAAATAGAGGATTTTTATAATTTTGAATTCTAAGAAATGCAACAAGAGATAAAAAGATCATAGAATACACATCATTAGTAATATATTTTAAATATCAGTTATCATATCACCAGTATGATTTAACCATGATCTTCCTTCAAGCACTGGAATATGAATTACCAAGGTTCACTTTCATCTTGATAATCTTGCACTCATGACACATTTTGAAAGTCAAGAAAAATACATTTTAATCATATAGAAAATGTTCTTGGCTGCCTTATTTTGTGGCTAAAATAGGCATGCTTTTTCTATAATTATTCTTACCTGAATGTATATTTCTATCTTGTGAACTTTTTCATGTAAAACTTCAGAGATGCAAATTCTTTTTATTTCAGTCTAGGAAAAAAGATGTAGTTGAAAAATAAAAACTCTCAAAGACAATATCAAAATTAATCTCAAGTATTGTTTACTCCCTAATAAATTAACAACCCTCTTAAGCATGGCATGACCATGTTCTTCATTAGTGGTATTGCCTATAGGTCCATAATTTCCCATTACCTATTATTAAAGTTTGCTCTTTCTATAATACAATCTTGTTTGAAAACCTGTTGTATCTGTCTTCATGAACACTGACTGAAGATGATGGACTAGGACTCTTTTTTAGTTCTCTTAGATAATTATGGATATTTTGCTACCAAAATTGAAATACGTGACAATGAATCTATGAAATCAAACTGCATGAAAATCTCTTGCCTCCATGCTGACATGCTTCACAGGCCTTAGAGTGAAGATGGGAACAAAATGGAAATTTAAGACAAGCAACTAGACTCCCTGGTCCCTGATGAGCTACACAAATAGTAGCAGCCAGAATCCATGGTAGTCAAAGTTTTTTCCAGTCCCATGAAACTATTTCAGAGAATTGCAGCAGAAAGTTTTTCAGAATTTTGGAAGAAGAAGTCCCTCTGAGAGGGAACTGAAAAATAAGTCAATTATAATTTTGTAACAAGGACAAACTCCAGAACCATCCCATGAGGACTACACAAGGAACACTCAGAGTGATTTCTTCACTTATAGAATACTCATGGGACTAAGTTATTTTGGACAAGACTCCTTATTAGAAAGTTTTTTCTTTAAAGTTTGCTTCTCTGTAGCAAAGTTCTACCCACTTGACTATCAGAGCTTCTTTCCAAAATTCTGCTCCTGAATCAATACTCAGTATCTTTGTTTGATCTTCTAAATGGCATCTTTTTAAAATGTAAAAAGACAAATGCATTATTGTCACATACTCTTCTCATCTCCGGATGCAATGTCCTTATTTTCAAGTAGGATCTCCTTTCACCAGCAACTGAATTATTTTTATAATACCTTGCCATGGGGTCGCAAAGAGTCGGACACGACTGAGCGACTGAACTGAACTGAACTGACTGAGTGTCCCTTGCAAAAATCCCATTGCCAATATTTGATATCAGGCTAGATATAATCTACCACCTTGAAATATCACTACCTAATTATTTGTGATATATACTTTTTTTAAGGCATATGACTGAAAGTTGCCTTGCATATTTCATCTTATTAATCTTATAGTCAAAAAAAGCTTTTGTTTTTAATTCATTGAATTAGTGTATTTTTTTATCCTAAAAATGATTTTTGGAGTAACTTGAAACAACAGCTGTGACAAAATAATTTATTAAATTTATTGAAAACTCAAATTATGTCAAGCATTTTTCTAAGCACTTTCATATAAACTGTATATTTTGAACTTCAAAACAATTTTACCTATAGCTTTAACCTCTTGTGTACTATTTTTATCATTGTAGAGATATCATAGAGTAATGGAAATAAAAACAATAAACTAATGAGATCTAATTAAACTTACAAACTTTTGCATAACAAAGTAAACTATAAACAAGATGAAAAGACAACCCTCAGAATGGGAGGAAATAATTGCAAATGAAACCACCAACAAAGGATTACTCTCCAAAATACGCAAGCAGCTCATGCAGCTCACTTCCAGAAGAGCAACCCAATCGAAAACTGGGCAAAAGACTGATACAGACATTTCCCCAAAGAAGACACAGAGATGGCTAATAAACACAAAAAGATGCTCAACATCGCTCATTATTAGAGAAATTCAAACTAAAACTAAAATGAGGTATCACCTCACACCACTTAAAATGGCTGTCATCAAAAAATCTGCAAATAATAAATCCTGGAAAGGGTGTAAAGAAAAGGGAAGCCTCTTGCACTATTGGTGGGGATGTAAATTAATACAGCCGCTACGGAGAACAGTATGGAGATGCCTTTAAAAACTAGGGTCATACAGCAGTTTTATTCCTAGTTTTTAAGGGATCTCCATACTGTTCTCCTACTACTGGGCATTACCATTCCTTTCTTCAAGTATGTCTACTTTTCTAAGCAGCACACATTTCTAAATGTCTACTTGAATATGTTAGGTACCAAAAA
Source organism: Bubalus kerabau (assembly GCF_029407905.1). Lineage (NCBI taxonomy): Eukaryota > Metazoa > Chordata > Mammalia > Artiodactyla > Bovidae > Bubalus > Bubalus kerabau. The sequence goes on along the minus strand of NC_073624.1, from coordinate 62,370,226 downwards.
AAAGATCTCCAGATAACAGAAAGCATGACATTAACTTAAATTTAAAGAAAAATAGTTCTGTTTTACATATTTAACACTGAAAACTGATGTGACCAAAACAAAACTGTGAATTAATATAAAATAACAAAGTGGAGACTTTGAAACAGCATAAATACTATCTCTGGCACATAAACATTCATCAATATTTATGTAATTAAAGGCAACCCCAAATATCTTGAAATTATGCAGTTTGAACCACATCTAATACAAAAAAAAAAAGAAAGAAAGAAAAGAAAAGTAAAAGACAACTAATGATAAAAAAACTATGCTGTAGGTTTTACCCTTAAATAGTAAATAATAGTGTTTATATAGATATATACAGAAACATTAATGTTAATAGTAGATAGCTCTGGGAAATAAGCTTATTTGTATATGTGCTTTATGTTTTGAATAGGAATGGCTTTGACCCAAGATGCTATTCATTTAATAGCATTACAGTTAAAAGTAGTAATCATTTTAAAAGTTCAAAAATAGTCATAGACTTAGACCTGCCTTGGAAGACGTTCCATGATATTACCTATAGGTAAATGTACATCTGTGGATGAAAATAAAGGAATGGTATATGATGCTAGTGTATTGGGTATTTTAGCTTGGAAGTGCACACATGATAAATACCACATATCAAAGTATATTATACCATGAGGTAAAATTCACAAAAGAGTAGGTGAATACCATTCTCATAATTTATAACACAGCATATATATAGAAAGTTTGCTGAAGAGAAGACTCCTGCAGTAGTAGAATAGAACCAAGCTTTAATTTCTCTTTGTCTCAGAACTCTTCTCTCCCATCTTGTGTATGTTTCATAACATTTCATAATGAGAGGGCAGGAAGGGGAAAGAACAAAATTCTTACTTGATGGATGTGATTCATTTAGTACTATTACAATTAGAAAGTACTAATTGTGTAAAAAGCTTATGAAAGTTGTAGACGTAGACCCACCTTGCAAGCGCTGTGATGAGCTACCTAATTGTTCACATGCCAGGTTGCTTGCTTGCCTACTCTCTCAGTTGTGTCCGACTCTTTGCAACCCCATGGACTGTAGCCTGCCAGGCTATTTCCATGCAATTTCCAGGCAAGAATACTGGAGTGAGTTGTCATTTCCTCCTCCAAGGGATCTTCCAAACCCAGGGATCAAACCCACATCTCCTGTGTCTCTTGCATTGAAGGTGGATTCTTTACCCACTGAACCACCTGGGACATGCCAAGTAAATCTTGTAAAAAAAATGACTATTTCACTAAGAGTTTTTATAAGTTTTTCAGTAATGCTTTCCAATTCCTTATGTTTCTTTTGGTGAAGATAATTACTTTAAATTTTTACTAGTTACTTAGTCTGGCCTCAAACCATTCAATATCACGATAATCCAAGTCTATTCACCAACCAGTAATGCTGAAGAAGCTGAAGTTGAAGAGTTCAGTGAAGACCTACAAGACTTTGTAGAATTAACACTCAAAAAAGATGTCCTTTTCATTATAATGAATGGGGACTGGAATGTAAAAGTAGGAAATCAAAAAGCACCTGGAGTAATAGGAAAATTTGGACTCAGAGTACAGAATGAAGCAGGGCAAAGTCTAATCGAGTTTTGCCAAGAGAACACACTGGTCATAGCAAACACTCTTTTCCAACAACACAAGAGAAGAGTCTGCACATGGGCATCACCAGATGGCCAACCACAAAATCAGGTTGATTATATTCTTTGCAGCCAAAGATGGAGAAGCTCTATCCAGTCAGCAAAAACAAGACCAGGAGCTGACTGTGGCTCAGATCATAAACTCTTTATTGCCAAATTCAGACTTAAATTAAAGAAAGTGGGGAAAACCACTAGACCATTCAGGTATGACCTGAATCAAATCCCATATGATTATACAGTGGAAGTGAGAAATAGAATTAAGGGACTAGATCTGATAGACAGAGTGCCTGATGAACTATGGATGGAGGTTCGTGACATTGTACAGGAGACAGGGATCAAGACCATCACCAAGAAAAAGAAATGCAAAAAAGCAAAATGGCTGTCTGAGGAGGCCTTACAGATACCTGTGAAAAGAAGAAAAGCAAAAAGTAAAGGAGAAAAGAAAAGATATACCCATTTGAATGCAGAGTTCCAAAGAATGGCAAGGAGAGATAAGAAAGCGATCAATGCAAAGAAATAGAAGAAAACTATTATGGGAAAGACTAGAGATCTCTTCAAGAAAATTAGAGATACCAAGGGAACATTTCATGCAAAGATGGGCTCAATAAAGAACATAAATGGTATGGACCTAACAGAAGCAGAAGATATTAAGAAGAGGTGACAAGAATACACAGAAGAACTGTACAAAAAAGATCTTCATAACCCAGATAATCATAATGGTGTGATCACTCACCTAGAGCCAGACATCCTGGAATGTGAAGTCAAGTGGGCCTTAGGAAGCATCATTACAAACAAAGCTAGTGGAGGTGATGGAACTCCAGTTGAGCTATTTTAAATCCTAAAAGATGATGCTGTGAAAGTGCTGCACTCAATATGTCAGCAAATTTAGAAAACCCAGCAGTGGCCACAGGACTGGAAAAGGTCAGTTTTCATTCCTATCCCAAAGAAAGGCAATGCCAAAGAATGCTCAAACTACTGCACAATTGCACTCATCTCACATGTTAGTAAAGTAATGCTCAAAATTCTCCAAGCCAGGCTTCAGCAATGTGTGAACTGTGAACTTCCAGATGTTCAAGCTGGTATTAGAAAAGGCAGAGGAACCAGAGATCAAATTGCTAATACCCACTGGATCATTGAAAAAGCAAGAGAGTTCAAGAAAAACATCTATTTCTGCTTTATTGACTATGCCAAAGCCTTTGACTGTGGGGATCACAATAAGCTGTGAAAAATTCTGAAAGAGATGGGAATACTAGGCCACCTGACCTGCCTCTTGAAAAACCAGTATGCAGGTCAGGAAACAACAGTTAGAACTGGACATGGAACAACAGACTGCTTTCAAATAGGAAAAGGTGTATGTGAAGGCTGTATATTGTCACCCCCTGCTTATTTAACTTATATGCAGAGTACATCATGAGAAACGCTGGGCTGGAAGAAGCACAAGCTGGAATCAACATTGCAAAGAGAAATCTCAATAACCTCAGATATGCAGATGACACCACCCTTATGGCAGAAAGTGAAGAAGAACTAAAGTGCCTCTTGATGAAAGTGAAAGAGGAGAGTGAAGAAATTGGCTTAAAGCTCAACATTCAGAAAACTAAGATCATGGCATCTGGTCCCATGACTTCACAGCAAAGAGATGGGGACACAGTGGCTGACTTTATTATTTTGGGCTCCAAAATCACCGCAGATGGTGACTGCAACCATGAAATTAAAAGACACTTACTCTTTGGGAGGAAAGTTATGACAAACCTAAATAGCATATTAAAAAGCAGAGACATTACTTTGTCAACAAAGGTTGGTCTACCTAAGGCAATCGTTTTTCCAGTAGTCATGTAGGGATGTGAGAGTTGGACTATAAAGAAAGCTAAGCGCTGAAGAATTGATGCTTTTGAACTGTGGTGTTGGAGAAGACTCTTGAGAGTCCCTTGGACTGCAAGGAAATTCAACCAGTCCATCCTAAAGGAGATCAGTCCTGGGTCTTCATTGGAAGTACTGATGTTGAAGCTGAAACTCCAATACTTTGGCCACCTGATGCAAAGAACTGACTGATTTGAAAAGACCCTGATGCTGGTAAAGATTGACGGAAGTAGGAGAGGGGGACAACAGAGGATGAGATGGTTGGATGGCATCACCGACTCAATGGACATGAGTTTGGGTAAACTCTGGGAGTTGGTGATGGACAGGGAGGCCTGGCGTGCTGTCATTCTTGGGGTCGCAAAGAGTCAGACACGACTGAGGGACTGAACTGAACTGAACTGAACTAGTCTTGTCTCAGCATTTGGAAATCCTATGATATCACCAGCCTCTCTCCACTGAGATCTGTGACCCCTCTCCCCAAAGAAGCCATAGTGAACAAAATCTTAGAAAGGGTGTATAACTCATGTCTAGTCTACAAGAAAAACTCACACATCTTGCCCCAAAAATTTGGAGGCAATAGCTGCCCATTCAGTGACATATGTTCCTCTGCCCAAAGTGTTTAGCCTACTAATTTCTTGCCCTTTTAATTTCTTGCCCTTATAAAGGGCTTATTTCTTGCCATTTCAAATGGTAGAATCAGAACTCCACTGTACACTGTATCCCACTCATGTGAGGAGACACATATTATGCTCTCTAAGCCAACAGGACCAAACTGCAATCTTGACTTCAGCTTACAACGTAAGTATATCACACCTCAGATCCTTGTGGACCAAGAGAGAGGTGCACTACACAACAGCTTCCTTCTAAATCCTCTAGAATATTTTATATACTTACCCAGATGAGAGGTTAAGGGATGTGTTAGTAAGTTTTAGCCACCTCCTTTTTGAGGTTTGCAACACGTGCTAGAACTGCCCTTGGAATATAATGTTCTAATGGTATTTCACCTGAAAGTCAATTTCTACATTCTATAACACTGGTTATATTAATACATATATGTTCCTTGTGTAATTCATGAAATTAATAATCTTACAAAAAGACCGCATACAGAAAGGGAGTAAATATTTGCAAATGATACAACTGACAAGGCCTTGATTTCCAAAATATAAAAACAACTCATATAACTCAACAACAACAAAAAAATATCCAATTGAAAAATAGAAGACCTTAATACACATTTCATCAAAGAATATATACAGATGGCCAATAGACATGTGAAAAGATGCTCAACATTACTAATTATTAGAGAATGTAAATTGAAACTACAGTGAAGCAAAGTGACACTACAGCAAAGTGAAATTACAGTGAAGTACCATCTCACATTCTGACTCACACCAGTTAGAATGGCCATCATTAAAAAGTTTGTTGTTTTTCAGTCTCTAAGTCATGTCCAACTCTTTGCAACCCCACAGACTGCAGCACTCCAGGCTTCCCTGTCCTTTACTATCTCCTGGATTTCACTCAAACTCATGTCCATTGAGTGGGTGACATCCAACCATCTCATTCTCTGTCATCCCCTTTTCCTCCCACCTTCAATCTTTCCCAGCATTAGGGTTTTTTCCAACATGTTGGCTCTTCACATCAGGTGGCCAAAGTATTGGAGCTTCAGCTTCAGCATCGGTCCTTTCAATGAATATTCAGGGTTGATTTCCTTTATGATTGACTGGCTTGATTTCCTTGAAGTCCAAGGAAGTCTCAAGAGTCTTCTCCAGCACCACAATTTAAAAACATCAGTTCTTCGATGCTCAGTCTTCTTTATGTTCCAACTCTCACATCCATATGTGACTACTGGAAAACCATAGCTTTGACTATGGACTCTTGTTAGCAAAGTGATATCTCTGCTTTTTAATATACTCTCTAAGTTTGTCATAGTTTTCCTTCCAAGGAGCAAGCATCTTTTCCTCTGTCATCCCCTTCTCCTCCCACCTTCAATCTTTCCCAACATCAGGGTCTTTTCAAATGAGTCAGCTCTTCACATCAGGCAGCCAAAATACTGGAGTTTCAGCTTCAACATCAGTCCTTCCAATGAACATTCATTACTGATCTCCTTTAGGATGGACTGGTTGGATCTCCTTGCATCCAGGGACTTTTGAGAGTCTTCTTCAACACCACAGTTCAAAAGCATCAATTCTTCGATGCTCAGCTTTCTTTATAGTCCAACTCTCATATCCATACCTGACTACTGGAAAAACCATAGCTTTGACTAGATAACCTTTGTTGGCAAAGTGATGTCTCTGCTTTTTTATATGTTGTATAGCTTTTGAACTGTGGTCGGAGAAGACTCTTGAGAGCCCCTTGGGCAGCAAGGAGGTCCAACCAGTCCATTCTAAAGGAGATCAGTCCTGAGTGTTCATTGGAAGGATGATGTTGAAGCTGAAACTCCAATATTTTGGCCACCTGATACGAAGAGCTGACTCATTCGAAAAGACCCTGATGCTGGGAAAGATTGAAGGCAGGAGAAGGGCACGACAGAGGATGAGATGGTTGGATGGCATCACCGACTCAGTGGACGTGAGTTTGGGTAAATTCCGGGAGTTGGTGATGGATAGGGAGGCCTGGCGTGCTGTGGTCCATGGGATCTCGAACACTTGGACACGACTGAGTGACTAAACTGAACTGAACTGAGATTGGTCATAACTTTTCTTCCAAGGAACAATGGTCTTTTAATTTCCTGGCTGCAATCACCATCTGCAGTGATTTTGGAGCCCAAGAAAATAAAGTCTCAGTATACTGTTTCCATTGTTTCCCCATCTATTTGCCATGAAGTGATGGGACCAGATGCCATGATCTTAGTTTTCTGAATGTTGCACTTTAAGCCAACTTTTTCACTCTCCTCTTTCACTTTCATCAAGAGGCACTTCAGTTCTTCTTCACTTTCTGCCATAAGGGTGGTGTCATCTGCATATCTGAGATTATTGATATTTCTCCCAACAATCTTGATTCAAGCTTGTGCTTCATTCAGCCCAGCATTTCACATGATATACTCTGCACATAAGTGAAATAAGCAGGGTGACAATATACAGCCTTGACATACTCCTTTCCCTATTTGGAACCAGTCTGTTGTACCATGTCTGGTTCTAACTGTTGGTTCTTGACCTACATACAGATTTCACAGGAGGTAGGTAAGGTGGTCTGGTATTCCCATCTCTTTAAGAAATTTTCACAGTTTGCTGTAATCCACACAGTCAAAGCTTTGGCATAGTCAATAAAACAGAAGTAGAAGTTTTTCTGGAACTCTCTTGCTTTTTCAATGATCCAATGGATATTGGAAATTTGATCTCAGGTTCCTCTGCCTTTTCTAAGTTCAGCTTGAACATCTGAAAGTTCATGGTTCATGTATTGCTGAATCCTGGCTTGGAGAATTTTGAGCATTACTTTGCTAGCGTGTGAGATGAGTGCAATTGTGCAGTAGTTTGAGCATTCTTTGGCATTGCCTTTCTTTGGGATTGGAATGAAAACTGACCTTTTCCAGTCCTGTGGCCACTGCTGGGTTTTCTAAATTTGCTGACATATTGAGTGCAGCACTTTCACAGCATCATTTTTAGGATTTGAAATAGCTCAACTGGAATGCCATCACCTCCAATAGCTTTCTGCATAGTGATGCTTCCTATGAGCCCACTTGACTTTGCATTCCAGGATGTCTTGCTCTAGGTCAGTGATCACACCATCATGATTATCTTGGTCATGAAGATCTTTTTTGTATAGTTCTTCATAATAAAGGACAGGAATGGTATGGACCTAACAGAAGCAGAAGATATTAAGAAGAGGTGGCAAGAATACACAGAAGAACTATACAGAGAAGAACTTGGCTGTATAGCAGAAATTAAATACAACTATGTTTCAATTTAAAAATAAAATTAAATCAACTATACTTCAATTTAAAAATTAAAAAAAGAAATTAACAGTCAACTCAGTTTAATCCACCTTTTTAAAATTAAAAAGATAGCAAAATTTAGAGATTAGCTTAGGAACTAAATTTTTTTTTCTAATTATGAAGAATAAATAATTCTACTCCTTGAATCTAGGATCTATTATCCACACTGAATAAATTTTTTAGAAATAATTTCAGAATAGGTGACGAAAATAAACAATTGTGTAATACATTCATTAAGTAATTTTGGTGCTAATAGATATTGTCTAGGATTTTTTTCAGTTTCAGAAGTTGGAAGAGATGAATTAGGACAGAAAAAGTTGCTTGATGACATATGATAAATCATTTGTGATATTTGAGTTGAAACTGCATATACAGAAGAAACATGTCTCCCAATCACCAGTAATTTTACAGCTTCTCTTCTTAAAGTTTTAATGTTTGTAACTACTTTGTGCAAAAACTTCCTTCATTACCATCCTATCAAACAGACCTAGAATCTCCCCACTGGGATTTATTATACACAAGTTGTTTTCAGACAGAGAATAGTTTGCAATAGATTTAAATTTAATGAATTTCTGAGTAATTTTTTTCTGCTTCATTTGGCATGGTGTCTTGTAAGCCTAGTCAAGTTTTGGTAATTTTTGTCGTTTTTATAATTATTGTTTCTTAATTATCATTGTAAATGTAGAAGTAAAGAATCAAAGACCATGATTTAGGAAACACTTTTTTTTTTTTTTTTTTTTTTTTTTAATTTTATTTTATTTTTAAACTAAGAAAGACTTTTCTGTCTGACAATAACTTTTTCATGTTTTCTTTTCCACTAAGCAATTGGGAGGAAAAAAAAGAATCACAATCTTTAAATAAATAGACATTTCTTTTGAACTTAGAGAACACCATGGCCATCTCATTATGTTTTTGCTCCAGGCTAGACATGGATAGCAAATGTTTGAAAACAGTTATATTAAGAATTTATCTGAATTTCGTGTGTGTGTGTGTGTGTGTGTGTACAATTGCAAATAAAAAATGCTCATAGAAGACTAAACATAACATTTAAGGAGGAAAACACAGATACATAGTATGATAAAACTTAAGAATATCTATGCTATTTAGAGGGCTTCCCAGGTGGTGCTAGTGGTAAAGAACGCATCTGCTAATGCAGGAGATGTAAGAGATGCAGATTTGATCCCTGGGTCAGGAAGATCCCCTGGAGGAGGACATGGCAACCCACTCCAGTATTCTTGCTTGGAGAATCCCATGAACAGAGGAGCCTGGAGGGCTATAGTCCATAGGGTCACGAAAAGTCGGACATGACTGAAGTGACTTAGTATGCACACATGCTATTTAGAATATAGTAATATTTAAGAACTTCTAAAGCCTCTCAGAAAGAAAGAATAGATGACCTTAGGGGGAAAAGAGTGATATTGCCATCTGACTTTTTAAAGGCTGCACTGAGGAAATTGAGTCAAGAACTTAGGACTTAAAAATGTTTTAATTTAAATGAAAGGATTCCATAAAAATATTCTCAGATACACCAAGACTAAGAAAATTTACCACAAAAAAAAAAAAAAAAAAGAACCTTTTGAGAATTCTTGGAAGAAGTATCAAAAGATTGTAATATAGTAAATTACAAATAAAACTCTACCATTTAATAGTTGTATTAATTTTGATTCTTCAGAGAGACAAAACCCATAGGATAAACAGGTGATCAAACTACATAGATGTATAGATAGATACATAATAGATAGCTATATAGATGATGATGATGATAGATGATAATACATAGATAAAGATACCTAGAATGAGGTTTGCTTTATGGAATTGACTCATGAGGTTACAGAGGCTAAGTCTCACAGAATGCTATCTCCAAGCTGGAGACGCAAAAAAAGCAGTGATATAAATTCCAGTCCAAGAGGAGGGAAAGCTAGATGTCTCACTTAAACAGTCAGAGGCAGAAAGAGAGAATTCAGCCTCTTCTATTCAGGCCAATGAGCATTACAACACTAGGGAAGGCAGTCAACTTTATGCAGGCCACCAATTCAAAAGCTAATCTCTTGCAGAAATACCTTCAGGGACACACTAGAAATAATATTTAATTACATATCTGAGCATCCTGTGATGGTGTCAAGTTGACACATGAAATAAATTAACAATAAATTCACCCTTTGTCAACTTGGAACCCATGCACATCTCTATGAACCATAATTCAAAGTCAAAGTTTATTCGCTCTGTCATGTCTGATTCTGTGTAACCCCATGGACTGTAGCCCACAAGGCTCTTCTGTCCATGGAACTCTCCAGGCAAGAATACTGAAGTGGGTTACCATTTCCTTCTCCATGGAATCTTCCTGACCCAGGGATTGAATCCCGGTCTTTCACCTTGCAGGCAGATTCTTTACCACCTGAGCCACCAGGGAAGCCTGAACCATATTTAACCCCCCAAAACAAAATACAATAATAAGGTCATAATTCCACCTAATATGATACAGCTATCCTACATACAACCCAAATACACTAATTACTCCCCAAAAGAAAAGGTAAAACCCTTGAGTGATGTTTACTCTGCTCCTTTATATCCCATAACTTAAATACTATGATGTAAAATTAGTAATATTTACATCCTATAGCATACACACATACATAAACATAACAAAGGTCATGTTTGATAAATCCACATCCCTGATCGTTCAGCAGTGAAGAATCTGCCAGCAATACAGGAGCCACAAGAGACATGGTTTCAATCCCTGAGTCGGGAAGATCCCCTGGAGGAGGACATGGCAACCCACTCCAGTGTTCTTGCCTGGAGAATCCCATGGACAGAGGAACCTGGTGGACTCCAGTTCATGGGGTTGCAAAGAGTTGGACATGACAGAAGCGACTTAGCGTGCATGCGATTTTAGACTCAATGGTAAAATGTTGAAAGCTTTCCCTCTAAAATCAGAAACAAGACAGGAGTGCCTACTCCTATTCAACATAATTTTGGAAGTCCTAACCCTGCCAGAGCATTAGGCAATAAAAAGAAAAGGCATCCAAATTTGAAAGGAAGTAGCAAAATTCTCTTTTGCAGATGGCATAAATTTATATAATATATATAATATATATTATATAAATAATATATATAATACAAATATATAATTTTATATATTTGTATTATATAAATATATAATTTTATTTATATAATATATATATATTTCTATTTACTGAAGCAACTTAGCACACACATGTGTTCTTTATGTTTTGCTCAATTATTTCTAGCTTTGTTAATTTGGAACTCTTTCACATTGATTCCTGTGTCTTTTTTAAATGCTTGGGGGTTTGTTGTTGTTTTTAAGCACTTCCTTACTTTCTGATATTATAGGATTCTTCAGGCTCATCTTGAATGGCCCTTACCCCATCCCTAGAATTGTTAAGGCAAATTTGTGTGCCCAAAGCACAGTGAGGCCAAACAAACTAAAATGTAAGAGTTTGGGGCAGAGAAAGGTTCATTGCAAGGCCACAGAAGGAGATGGGTAACTCATGTCCTAAAAAGTCCTGAACTCCCCAAAGGGTTTCCACAAAGGAATTTTAAAAAATATTTGTTTATTTATGGTAGCATGTGGATCTTTCATTGTGGGACACTGACTTCTCTCTAGCTGTGGTGTGTGGGCTCCAGAGCATGTGAGTTCTCTAGCTGAGATGCAAAGGCTTAGAAGTTGTGGTGTGCACTGACTTATTTTATTTCCTCAAGGCATGTGGGATGTCAATTCCCTGACCAGGGATCGAACCCACATTCCCTCCGTTGAAAGACAGATTCCTAACCACTAGACTACCAGAGAGGTCTTGACAGAGCATTTTTTAAATATCAGGTGAGGGAAGGGGTGTCCCAAGGTACTTGATAAGATCCTGCACAGTTCCAACTGGCTGATGATGAGGGAACAGGGTAGTGTCACAGGGGTTAACTTGACAGTCCTTAGGTTCCAGGAGGCCTGGGGCTCTGTGCTTATGGTCATCAAGTAGTTAACACCTTCCATCTGATGGAGGGTTTTCACATCTGCAAAACAACTCAGGAAATTTGCATCAAATACTATTATCCAGGTACTTCAGAGAGGAACTAAAGCAGAGGATTTAGTGGGGGAAATACTGTCCTGGGAAAGCCTCACAGGGTCCTGCTCAGAATCAACCTTTTCTCCAATGATTCCTAGTTCCTTTTATTAGAGAATGCAATTAGTAATCGGGATTGAGTTGCTAGATGTTCTTATTGCTACTGAGGTGTCATTGCTTCCAGGCTCTTTCAACAAACAACTAGAATATACATGTATGTAAATGTCTATGTGTACTCGTTTGTTGTTTAGTCACGAAGTTGTGTCTGACTCTTCTGTGACACCATGGATGGTAGCCTGCCAAGCTCCTCTGTCCATGGGATTTCCCAGGCAAGAACACTGGAGTGGATTGTCCTTTCCTTCTCCAGAGGATCTTCCCAACCCAGAGATTGAACTTGCATTTTCAGCATTGGCAGTCAGATTCTTTACCACTGAGCTAGCAAGAAAGCCCATATGTGTATACATCAGATGAGATCAGATCAGATCAGTTGCCCAGTCGTGTCCGAATCTTTGGGACCCCATGAATTGCAGCATGCCAGGCCTCCCTGTCCATCACCAACTCCCGGAGTTCACTCAGACTCACGTCCATCGAGTCAGTGATGCCATCCAGCCATATCATCCTCTGTCGAACTCTTCTCCTCCTGCCCCCAATCCCTCCCAGCATCAGAGTTTTTTCCAATGAGTCAACTCTTCGCATGAGGTGGCCAAAGTACTGGAGTTTCAGCTTTAGCATCATTCCTTCCAAAGAAATCCCAGGGCTGATCTCCTTCAGAATGGACTGGTTGGATCTCCTTGCAGTCCAAGGGACTCTCAAGAGTCTTCTCCAACACCACAGTTCAAAAGCATCAATTCTTCGGCGCTCAGCCTTCTTCACAGTCCAACTCTCACATCCATACATGACCACAGGAAAAACCATAGCCTTGACTAGACGGACCTTTGTTGACAAAGTAATGTCTCTGCTTTTCAATATGCTATCTAAGTTGGCCATAACTTTCCTTCCAAGGAGTAAGCGTCTTTTCATTTCATGGCTGCAGTCACCATCTGCAGTGATTTTGGAGCCCAGAAAAATAAAGTCTGACACTGTTTCCACTGTTTCCCCATCTATTTCCCATGAAGTGGTGGGACTGGATGCCATGATTTTCGTTTTCTGAATGTTGAGCTTTAAGCCAACTTGTTCACTCTCCACTTTCACTTTCATCAAGAGGCTTTTGAGTTCCTCTTCACTTTCTGCCATAAGGGTGGTGTCATCTGCATATCTGAGGTTAGTGAGATTTCTCCCGGCAATCTTGATTCCAGCTTGTGTTTCTTCCAGTCCAGCGTTTCTCATGATGTACTCTGCATATAAGTTAAATAAATAGGGTGACAATATACAGCCTTGATGTACTCCTTTTCCTATTTGGAACCAGTCTGTTGTTCCATGTCCAGTGCATAGTCAATAAAGCAGAAATAGATGTCTTTCTGGAACTCTCTTGCTTTTTCCATGATTCAGCGGATGTTGGCAATTTGATCTCCAGTTCCTCTGCCTTTTCTAAAACCAGCTTGAACATCAGGAAGTTCACGGTTCACATATTGCTGGAGCCTGGCTTGGAGAATTTTGAGCATTACTTTACTAGCATGTGAGATGAGTGCAATTGTGTGGTAGTTTGAACATTCTTTGGCATTGCCTTTCTTTGGGATTGGAATGAAAACTGACCTTTTCCAGTCCTGTGGCCACTGCTGATTTTTCCAAATTTGCTGGCATATTGAGGGCAGCACTTTCACAGCATCATCTTTCAGGATTTGAAAGAGCTCAAGTGGAATTCCATAACCTCCACTAGCTTTGTTCATAGTGAAGCTTTCTAAGGCCCACTTGACTTCACATTCCAGGATGTCTGGCTCTAGGTCAGTGATCACACCATCGTGATTATCTGGGTCGTGAAGATCTTTTTTGTACAGTTCTTCTCTGTATTCTTGCCATCTCTTCTTAATATCTTCTGCTTCTGTTAGGTCCATACCATTTCTGTCCTTTATCGAGCTCATCTTTGCATGAAATGTTCCTTTGGTATCTCTGATTTTCTTGAAGAGATCCCTAATCTTTCCCATTCTGTTGTTTCCCTCTATTTCTTTGCATTGATTGCTGAAGAAGGCTTTCTTATCTCTTCTTGCTATTCTTTGGAACTCTGTATTCAGATGTTTATATCTTTCCTTTTCTCCTTTGCTTTTCACTTCTCTTCTTTTCACAGCTATTTGTAAGGCCTCCCCAGACAGCCATTTTGCTTTTTTGCATTTCTTTTCTATGTGAATGGTCTTGATCCCTGTCTCCTGTACAATGTCACAAACCTCATTCCATAGTTCATCAGGCACTCCATCAGATCTAGGCCCTTAAATCTATTTCTCACTTCCACTGTATAATCATAAGGGATTTGATTTAGGTCATACCTGAATGGTCTAGTGGTTTTCCCTACTTTCTTCAATTTAAGTCTGAATTAAATGTATAAGTGTGTATACATATATAGCTATAATTTTTTCTCTATCTACCCATCTGCATATATATTAATCTTATCCCATCTCCCATGTTCATTCTAGCCTTCTCTTTTGCTAATCTATAACTACCATTCCAACACTGAGAAACCTTATGATCACCACCATTTTGTTGTCTATTCACTTTAATTTGTTCAATGCCAGTATACATGCACAGAATTGTCACAGTTGTAAACCTGTGACATTTCTTCTGTGAGAAATGACATTACCAACCAGAGTAGTTGGTAAAAGCATAAAAACTAAGTTTTTATTCTTTGTACCATAAAAGTCTATGAGCTTTTGAAAGGTTGTTGCTGAACAAAAGACACCGGGATTCTTGGCTTCCGAAGAAGAATTCAATCCGGGGCCAGAGATAAGGCTTGATCACTCAGAGGTTTTGTGTAATAAAATTTTTATTAAAGTATAAAGGAGATATAGAAAGCTTCTGACATAGGCATCAGAAGGGGGCAGAAAGAGTACCCCCTGCTAGTCTTCAGCTGGATGTTATATAGTCACTCAGTTCAGTTCAATCACTCAGCTGTATCCGACTCTTTGTGAACCCATGAATTACAGCACGCCAGGCCTCCCTGTCCATCACCAACTCCCGGAGTTCACTCAAACTCACATCCATCGAGTTGGTGATGCCATCGAGCCATCTCATCCTCTGTCGTCCCCTTCTCCTCCTGCCCCCAATCCCTCCCAGCATTAGAGTCTTTTCCAATGAGTCACCCCTTCGCATGAGGTGGACAAAGTACTGGAGTTTCAGCTTTAGCATCATTCCTTCCAAAGAACACCCAGGACCAATCTCCTTTAGAATGGACTGGTTGAATCTCCTTGCAGTCCAAGGGACTCTCAAGAGTCTTCTCCAACACCACAGTTCAAAAGCATCAATTCTTCGGCACTCAGCTTTTTTCACATTCCAACTCTCACATCCATACATGACCACTGGAAAACACATAGCCTTGACTAGACGGACCTTTGTTGGCAAAGTAATGTCTCTGCTTTTGAATATGCTATCTAGGATGGTCATAACTTTCCTTCCAAGGAGTAAGCGTCTTTTAATTTCATGGCTGCCATCACCATCTGCAGTGATTTTGGAGCCCAAAAAAATAAAGTCTGACACTGTTTCCACTGTTTCCCCATCTATTTCCCATGAAGTGATGGAACCAGATGCCATGATCTTCATTTTCTAAATGTTGAGCTTTAAGCCAACTTTTTCACTCTCCTCTTTCACTTTCATCAAGAGCCTTTTAATTCCTCTTCACTTTCTGCCATAAGGGTGGTGCCATCTGCATATCTGAGATTATTGATATTTCTCCCTGCAATCTTGATTCCAGCTTGTGCTTCTTCCAGCCCAGCGTTTCTCATGATGTACTCTGCATATAAGTTAAATAAGCAGGGTGACAATATACAGCCTTCACATATTCCTTTTTCTGTTTGGAACCAGTCTGTTGTTCCATGTCCAGTTCTAAGTGTTGCTTACTGACCTGCATATAGGTTTCTCAAGAGGCAGGTCAGGTGGTCTGGGATTCCCATCTCTTGAAGAATTTTCCACAGTGTATTGTGATCCCCACAGTCAAAGGCTTTGGCATAGTCAATAAAGCAGAAATAGATGTTTTTCTGGAACTCTATTGCTTTTTCTATGACCCAGCGGATGTTGGCAATTTGGTCTCTGGTTCCTCTGCCTTTTCGAAAACCAGCTTGAACATCTGGAAGTTCACGGTTCACGTATTGCTGAAGCCTGGCTTGGAGAATTTTGAGCATTACTTTACTAGTGCGTGAGATTAGTGCAATTGTGTGGTAGTTTGAGCAATCTTTATAGTCACTAGCAGTCTGTTAATGAAAGAAAGGAATGTCTTAAAACTCAGAATGGCACCAGGCCCCTCACCCATAAGATACATTTTGGAATAATCTTGGCACCAGAGGATTCATCCTGGGCCATAAAATGATTAACTTGAATCTTGTAGAAGGACAGATTACCATGAAAATAGTTTCATTTACATAGATTAGGGAAACAATATCTGAGTATAACATACTGGTTTGTCAAGTAGGTTCTGAGCCATTAGGCGAACCAACGTGAAGACAGAATTTGGGGTAAATGCATAGCACATTAGCATACCTTAAGACAAACTTTTCCATAAGAAAAATGCATTGGTTATCTCAAGGTTTGAGAATAGTTAACTTCAGGAGAAACTAGGTGTCATTATGGCAACAGTATTTTAAGAGAAACCTCCTTTTAAATTTGTACAGAGAAGAAAAAAATATCACTAGTTTGTTTCCTCCTGCCACTTAAGATAGATAAAAATATCTGACACTTGCAGGCTATTTCCTCTGTTTGGAGACCCCTGGCCTTCCTGCCTGTTACCCTCTCACTTTGACAAATGATAAAAAGTTATGTAGCCACCCCAGTAAGTTTTTAAATCAGTTGGGTATGTTAGGTAGGTAGAATAGGGAAAAGGAGTCCAAAATGGTGGTGGCTAAAAGACAAGGAAGGGGAAAGCCCGTGAAAATAAAACAAAAGAAGGTCCGAGGAGCAGAGTGAGGACCTCAGGTAAAACAAACAACACTCCTGGCTGGCCCAATTTACATAGGACAGGCCCTGCGGGTCGGGGGGGGGGGGGGGGGGTGGGGGGGGGCATGTAAATAGAGGAGCCAAAGCTGGCTCTCTCTCTCTCCCGCGCTGGGGTGCTCTTCTCCTCGTGTCTTTGGATCGACATGCCCTCAAGCCTCAAAGATGGATTTTCCTGCTATCTTCTAAATAAAATAGAGCTGTAACACTGATTTGTCTAAGAGCTATAACATGGTCCATTCAAGACCTGAGAGCTGTGACATGCCGAGGGGTCTTTAATGTACGTCATTCCAAATCTTTGTTGTGACGAGACAAAGAACTGAGGAACATACACTCGCATGACAGGTAAATATCTAGGAACACAAATTCTAATTTGAACAGTTAGTTTATGTTTAACTTATAAGGAGCTGCCAAGTTGTCTACTGTACCATTTCCATCTTCATGAAGATGGAAAGATATTTCCTGTTGCTCTACATCCTCACCAGTATGAAGTATTGTTAGAGTTTTGGATTTAAGCCCTTTTAATAAATGTGTCATTATGTTTTAAAGATTCAGATTTTTTTTTTAATTAAATAAAGTCATAGTCAAGGGTCCAGCCATTTTCTAGTAAAGGGACAGACACATACCCAAAACCTGATCTGTATAGTACTCTGCGTGTGTGTGCTCAGTTGCTTCAGTCATGTCCAACTCTTTGCGACACCATGGACTGTAGCCTGCCAGGTGCCTCTGTTCATGGAATTCTCCAGGCAACAATACTAGAGTGGAAGACTTGCAGAAGGCCATCTTTTCTTCACAGAGAGGACTGAAGCATTCAGCTCTCTACAAAGTTCTGTTAGTCTTCATCATGTCCTATCCTCTTTCTGCAAGTCACCCAGAGAGAGCGCCTTTCCTCTACCAACTCTGAGTGTGGCACTATAGATAATCCAGTGCTTGAATGTGTATTTTTCTCCATATAAGCTGAACCTTTCCCACAGAAGTTTCCTGTAGCTACTTCATATCTTCCACTAAAGTAGTGACTTGAGTCATTTTTCATTGTACATTGCTGTTGTTTGGTTGGCGCTTGTTGTAAGGGGACACAGAGCCTTATTAGTGCTCACACCCTCATACCTCTGTCCTCTTTGTCATAGACTGTCTACAGTCTCCCCAGATCTCTAACCTCCCTCCCCATTCCAGATACAGCCGATCTCTACTGCTGCTCTTTGTGACCAAATAACATGTTTGTCCCAAACCATCAACTAAGGCCTCAGGGACCTGAAAGTTGAAGACATCAGCTGAGCATGTCTTGAAAACTCGGTCCCAGGGCCCTTCCTCTCTCTTACGCTTCCCTCCTCACTCTGCTTTGGACTTTAGCCTTCTTCCATCTGACCGGGTTTTCATTGTGAGCTGATCTCATGTTAGAGCTCCCTCTTGGGTGCATTGATTTCACTTTGAAATTCATTTGTATACTTCCATTCTGTCAATTATAGCATTCCAAAAGTAAAAAAAAAAATGAATACTGGAGTGGGTCGCCATTCCCTTCTCCAGGGGATCTTCCCAACCTAGGGATTGAACCCAGTCTCCTGTAGTGCAGGCAGATTCTTTACCATCTGAGCCACCTGAGAAGCCCATAGTATACTGTATCAGGACTTAAATTGACAGAAAAGGGTAAAAGAAGTGAGAAATGAAATATTCTTGCCATATCAGTAAGCAAAGATGTCACAGTCATCAGCAATTGCAGCCACCATGGATGGTGAGCTGATGAGCCCTGAGGGAACTCAGGAAGGAAAGAATACTTGCCATCTAGCAGCCATCAAACTGCAGCCACTCCCTATCGTGAGCCACCAAGGAAATTCAGAACATGAAAAACCCAGATAGTTGAGGTATGTATCAAAGGAATGATTTTAGTAAGCTCAGACTCTTGCACTTCCCATACACAGAAACTGCACTTCCCACATGCTAAATTCCTTAACTTGGGATATCTGGTTTTCTTAATTTACAAAAAAAAAAAAAAAAAAATTGACATTCAGACTACTTGCCTTTTGTTGCAAAACTTATATATAACCTGGCTCCTCCTTCCCCCTTTTTTGGAGCAGTTCTCTCAGGGTTCCTTGAGATGCTGCCTCCTGGACTTAAGTTCTAAAAATTTCCACTGAATAAAGCTTAACTCTCAATTTTTAGGTTGCTTTTGTTTTTTCAGTTTACAGAACCTTGAAAATGCTTGGAGTTTGCATTTTCCAGATGCGGTGTTCAATGAGACTGATTTCTACAAGTAGACTCCTAAAATTTTTGTCTCTTTGTTTCTTGGGACTCCTTGGTTCCCACCTAATTTCAAGTCTGGTTCTTTAGCTTTTCTATTTCACATATCCTTCTAATAAATTTTCCTTGTTTACTTTAGCTAAAGTAATTTTCAATGTTTTTGAAAAAAATAAACCTAATGGTTACATACACAATTAAGCAAATAAAAAATGGATATGTGTAGTTGAAGTGAAAATGATAAAATAATTGATTTATTACATATATTAGTAAGGAGAAAAAAATAATAATTTTTGAATTCAAGAACCACATTCAGAATAGTACAAAAAACCTTTCATCCTTTGGGAAAAAATATTGATGTAGTCTTTGGTTAAGAATTTTCTAAGTTGGAATATGTAAGAATTAAAGAAGAAGCCTATTTTTATTAATAGTATGAGAAATACCAGGGTACTCTGCTCTCCCAACCGCCATCCCTCTCTACTCTACCCCTCCTTCTCTAATCTCTGCAAGGGGTTGCATTCCCTCTACAATTAGTTACATTCTCTCTACAATCATTGAGCTCTTTCAACATTGATTGACTTTACTGATATAATCTGAAGTTGTAGAAGTAGGCAAGCACACATTAAACAGTTCATCTTATACAACATCCTCTCACTTCTGCCTTCTGCATCTTTCCATCAACAAATTTATTACCAAATGCATAAATTAAAAAGATGTAATAGATGCAAAACCTTGACCATTTTCTTCAGCAATGTTTTCTGTTGATTTAAACATATCTGGACTGGTGGGCTACAGTCCATCGTGTTGCAAAGAATCCGAAAAAAACACGACTGAGCACACTCACACAAACGTATTTGGAGGATTGAATTGCTTACAATTTGCATCTGAAAGCACAACCTGAATTGGAAAGATTAAAACAATATGACAACACAAATATTACTTTAGAAATATAAATAGCTTCATTTAAAGTACAGCACCTTAAAAAACTGAAAATAGAACTGCCTTATGATCCAGCAATCCCACTGCTGGGCATACACACTGAGGAAACCAGAAGGGAAAGAGACACGTGTACCCCAATGTTCATCGCAGCACTGTTTATAATAGCCAGGACATGGAAGCAACCTAGATGTCCATCAGCAGATGAATGGATAAAAAAGCTATGGTACATATACACAATGGAGTATTACTCAGCCATTAAAAAGAATACATTTGAATCAGTTCTAATGAGGTGGATGAAACTGGAGCCTATTATACAGAGTGAAGTAAGCCAGAAAGAAAAACACCAATACAGTATACTAACGCATATATATGGAATTTAGAAAGATGGTAACAATAACCCTGTGTACGAGACAGCAAAAGAGACACTGATGTATAGAACAGTCTTATGGACTCTGTGGGAGAGGGAGACGGTGGGAAGATTTGGGAGAATGGCATTGAAACATGTAAAATATCATGTATGAAACGAGTTGCCAGTCCAGGTTCGATGCACGATACTGGATGCTTGGGGCTGGTGCACTGGGACGACCCAGAGGGATGGTATGGGGAGGGAGGAGGGAGGAGGGTTCAGGATGGGGAACACATGTATACCTGTGGCAGATTCATTTTGATATTTGGTAAAACTAATACAATTATGTAAAGTTTACAAATACAATAAAATTTAAAAAAAAATAAAGTACAGCACCAATAAAACAAGTGCTAAGAAAATAAAAATATCATATGTGATTAAAATACAAAGCAAACAAAAATTGTGTACATATAAATAGTAACTGCCATAAGGATGGTGTCATCTGCATACCTGAGGTTACTGAGATTTCTCCCAGCAATCTTGATTCCAACTTGTGCTTCTTCCAGCCCAACGTTTCTCATGATGTACTCTGCACATAAGTTAAATAAGCAAGGTGACAATATACAGCCTTGACGTACTCCTTTTCCTATTTGGAACCAGTCTGTTGTTCCATGTCCAGTTCTAACTGTTGCTTCGACACCACCCTTATGGCAGAAAGAGAAGAGGAACTAAAAAGGCTCTTGATGAAAGTGAAAGAGGAGAGTGAAAAAGTTGGCTTAAAGCTCAACATTCAGAAAACAAAGATCATGGCATCAGGTCCCATCACTTCATGGGAAATAGATGGGGAAACAGTAGAAACAGTGTCAGACTTTATTTTTCGGGGCTCCAAAATCACTGCAGATGGTGACTGCATCCATGAAATTAAAAGACGCTTACTCCTTGGAAGGAAAGTTATGACCAACCTAGACAGCGTATTAAAAAGCAGAGACATTACTTTGCCAACAAAGGTCCATCTAGTCAAGGCTACGGTTTTTCCAGTGGTCATGTATGGATGTGAGAGTTGGACTGTGAAGAAAGCTGAGCGCCGAAGAATTGATGCTTTTGAACTGTGGTGTTGGAGAAGACTCGAGAGGCCCTTGGATGGCAAAGCTATCCAACCAATCCATTCTAAAGGAGATTGGTCCTGGGTGTTCTTCAGAAGGAATGATGCTAAAGCTGAAACTCCAGTACTTTGTCCACCTCATGCGAAGGGTTGACTCATTGGAAAAGACTCTGATGCTGGGAGGGATTGGGGGCAGGAGGAGAAGGGGACTACAGAGGATGAGATGGCTGGATGGCATCAATGACACATGAGTTTGAATGAATTCTGGGAGTTGGTGATGGACAGGGAGACCTGGAGTGCTGCAATTCATGGGGTCGCAAAGAGTCGGACATGACAGAGCAACTGAACTGATCTGAAACAGTAACTGGGCTTCCCTTGTGGCTCAGCTGGTAAAGAATCAGCCTGCAATGAGGGAGACCTGGGTTCGATCCCTGGGTTGGAAAGATCTCCTGGAGAAGGGAAAGGCTACCCACTCCAGCATTCTGGCCTGAAGAATTTCATGGACTGTATAGTCCATGGGGTCACAAAGAGTTGGACACAACTGAGCAACTTTCACTTTTCAAATAGTAATTCCCAAAGAGAACAGAGTAATCCAGTAAAATGGGATCAATGATTTAAATCTAATGTAATTTTTAACCCTTCTAGATAGGACATCAGTACTAAAGACTTGTCTATGTGGATTTGTATATCCTGTTTTTAGAAGACTGGATACAAGATACCTTTCTCCAGCTCTTTGATATGATAATAAATCAATAACAATATTTAAAATAAGTAACAATAAGATATGGGCTTCCCTGGTGGCACAGTAGTAAAGAATCTGCCTGAAATGCAGGGGACGTGAGCTCTATGCCTGGGTCAGGAAGATCCCCTGGAGAAGGAACTGGCAACTCACTTCAGTATTCTTGCCACAGAAATCCTATGGACAGAGATGCCCAGTGGGTCTACAGTCCATGGGGTTGCAAAAGAGTCTAACATGACTTAGTGACTAAACAACAATAACAAACAATAAGATACAGTAAGATACAATTAAACACCAATGATTTATTGAGTTGTTCTGATAAACTCATGATGGTACAGACAAAAAGAAATCTTATACCATGATATTCATTCAAGAACTATGGGCCCCAAATCAAGTAATTGTGAATAAATTTATTCACAATGAAATTTCATTAAAGAATTAAATATTTACAACTCAGAATCACCCTGTCTTGGGTTGACCCTTCTTCTAAACATTATTATACATTCTGAGCTTAGCATTCTACCAAAGCACTTTTTTCTGCCCACTATCTAAAAATAGGGCCCAAAGAAAAATAACAGTAATAAAATTAATTTCTTTTTTCCTTCACTCCATAAAGTTTACCTTAAAAGAGTAAGGAATATACTTCTGTTTATAGGATGACTTCAAATTTTACTGATGCATGAGATATACCACTGCTCTTAAGGGACAGTGAATGATGAAGAGTGAATGATAAATTGTTACCACCCCTTCACTGAAAATAATTCATCTGTGGAATGACCAATGTAAAGGATCTTCAAGTGACTCAAGCTTGACTCCACACTGAAAGCAAATCAGGCTGAAACTATTGATGGGCCCATTAATGAGGAAATCACAAGAAAGTAGAATTAGGATAAAGCTTTTTTCTTCCATAAGATTTTTCTCAAAGCTTGTTTGACATCTTTGTTTCTTAGAGAATAAATCAGAGGGTTTAGCATGGGTGTAACCAATATGTAAAATACTGAAACCACTTTACGAAGTTCAGGATTGCTTGGAGGTGTGAGATACATAAAGGAGACAGTCCCATAAAGCAAGCTTACCACGCCCAGATGGGAGCTGCAAGTGGAGAAGGCTTTCTTTCTGCCTTCACTGGAGGGGATCTTCAAGACTGTGGTTACAATATACATGTAAGATACTACAATAACAACTACTGTGGGCAAAATAATGCAGGCAGCCAAACTAAGAGATACCATCTTATTGACAAAGAGATTAGAACAGGAGATCTTCTCAATTTGGTAAGAATCACAGAAGAAGTGATCAATGACTCGGGAGGCACAGAAAGACACTGAGAATGTAATGCTGACTTGGAGGATGGAACTGACCCAACCGCAGAAATAGGAACCAGCCACCAGCTGAGTGCAAAGGCGTCTTGACATATGGACACTGTAAAGAAGAGGATTGCAGATGGCAATGAAGCGGTCATAGGCCATGGCCGCCAGGACAAACCCTTCTGTTACAATGAAGAGTGCAAAAAAGAAGAACTGGGCAGCACACCCTACAAAAGAGACGGTCTTTTTCTCAGACATGAAGTTGACCATGGCCTTAGGTGCAATAACAGTGGAGTAGAAGAGGTCAATGAAGGAGAGATTGCCTAGAAAGAAATACATTGGTGTGTTCAGCTGGGAGTCAGTCACAATGATGCCAATCATACTAATGTTCCCCAAAAGGACCATGCCATAGACAAGCAGGAAAAGGAGGAAGAGGAGAATGTGGAGCTCTGGACGGACCCTGAAGCCTACAAGAATGAAGTCAGTTACATCTGAATGGTTGCCTGCTCCCTTGTCACCCATGGCAAGAACCTGCTAAGAGGTACAAGACAAGATTAAAAATAGAGACTTCTACCTATTTCCTGGTATCACAAAATATCTTTTGCCTCTTGTATAATACATTGAAATTTGTATTATCATCTCCTTTATAAGATTCTGTTGTGTTATGTATGATTTGCTGCATCCTTTTATAGGAATTGACTCTGAGGTATATTGTAATTGCCCATCAGCACACAACATTTGAGTCGCCTAACTCATAATTTGCTAGTGTGATTCTCCAATTCTAGTCCTCTTTCCATTATAACGTACATGACTTTCACACATAAAGCATTTTCTATTTACCTGTTTAGTGCCTCACTTGACTTACATAGTAAGTCTAACATATCTGAAGGTTTTGAGAGATAAATAATATTTGCTGTCTGTAATTTCAAATTCATTTTAATGCTTCCATTTTACATCAGAAGGACCAAATTTAAGAGGAATTTTGTTGTTGCATAGTCACTAAGTTGAATCTGATTCTTTTGTGACCCCATGGACTGTAGCACTCCAGGCTCCACTGTCCATGGGATTTCTCAGGCAAGAATACTGGAGTAGGTTACTGTATCCTTCTCCAGAGGATCTTCCCAACCCAGGAATTGAACCCTTGTCTTCTGTGTCTTCTACATTGGCAGGCAGATTCTTTACCACTGAGCCACTTGGGAAGCCCAAAAAGAGTAATTTTAAATTCCGCAACTAGGCATTAGAGATTAAAACAGGTCAATAGCTAAACAGTTTGTGAGAGTTTAAAGTAGGACAGCAAGAGATTTATTTGGTTTTCCAAAACCTTCATCCAAAATGAAGGCATCTTCAGCTTCTCAAAGTGGAAAAACCTCGGACATGCTACTGGAAAAATTGACAGCTCCTAAAATTTTCTGTACAAATTTGACATTTATCTATCTCTTACCTGAATATTTCTCACTTTACTTCAGTGGAGCAATTTCCTAATGGTAGAAGCAAGGATACAAAAGTTATTGTGTTTAATCCTAGAAATGGAAAAAGGAGTGTAAAACCATAGAAGAGAAATTAAAGACAATGTCAAAATTAAAATTTTACATGAGAAGTAAAATCTTGTTTTGAAATATATAATTTTATTCAGTTTTTGGCTCTGCTCAGAGATTAATATCTCATTTTTCAATTAAGAATAGCCTTTTCATTTCCTTTGTTGTATTTTTGCCTGAAAATCCCCTATAGCTATATACCTCTTATCTCTTTCTAGAGGATAACAGAGATGATCTGGTGAGCCTCTAACCCTGTGAACATTTCTTTATGGAAACTGAAAAGAAAATGCACCTGAACCTGAAGAATCACATTGCATGGCCATGCACGTGAGGACATATCTTACAGGTCTTAGAATGAGAAAGATGAAAGCCAAATGGAATTTAAGTACAGCAAAGATAATATCACCAATGAGGAGGAGTAGTCCCCGATGACCTGGGGGAATAGAGCAGGAGGCAACCTGGTACCCTTAGTCATCTCTGTTGCAACTATTTCAAATAATTGCAGCATGAATTGGGTGCAAAGGTCCCTCTGAGAGAGGCTAAAAATAGTCAATTATGGGGTGATAACGGTGCCAAGTTCCAAGTCCATCCCACGAGGGCCATATAGGAAAGAAACAAAAGAAAGAATATTATCTACTCTTCCAACTCACTTTGAACCATCTCTAGGTCTTTTGGGAAACAATTTCTTATTAGAAAAGTTTGTTTTAAGGTTGAAATATATTATCTCACATAATTTTCATTCCTCAGTTTGTTTTGCCTCCTACAATCACACTGAATTTATCTATTGATGCTGTTACACGACATATCATCAAATGCAATGAATGTTCCTTGACTGACTCTTGGTTTTAACAAGCCAGTCACAAAATACATATTTTGGGAAGTCAGGGATTTTTACTTTAAGAAGAATATTAAATGACATAATGAATTATCAGTAAGCTGTTTAAGCATATAATGAATTGGTAATGTAAGGAGAACACTTCATTTTTGGAGAAGTCTGTTAAGTACAAGGAATGAAGTATAATTGTGCTTCTCATCCTGTATGATAAAATATTTCAATATAATGCAAAATATTGCATTAAAGTAGTGAGTATATAGAAGTGGATTTTACTATTTTTCTATTTTATTATAGTCTGTATATTTTGAAATTTTTATAATAAATATCTTGTTTGTTAAAGACCTATATGAGAGAAAATTAAAAATTTCTTCCTTTAGATAAAAATAATGAATTGATGCCTGGAACTGTTGCAGCCATGATGTGACCATAAATGGTATTACTGACTTGCTGAGGATGGCAGAGCAGAAAGTAGAGAGAAACTTGTGTCTTTGATGAAGTCCTCATGCCAGTGAACCACCCTGGAATCAAGGTGTCTCCAGCAACCCTGTAATGTGAAATAATAGACCTCTTAAGGCTTAAGCTATTTTCAGTGAGTCTTTAGTTACTTGCTGCTAAAGGCATCTTATTCAATTCAATACATATGACATTACTGAAAAAAAAAAGATGGGAAAGAGTTATTTGAGTCTATAATCTAACAAAAATAAGACTGCTTGGAGATAACTAAAGTGCTAACAAAGTCGAAACTAGAATCAATCAGTGAAGTTGCCAAAAGGGTAAACTCTCCTGCTAATAAGTGAGAGCCGCATAAATTGGGGGAATCCATACAAGATCTGAAATAGTACACACACACAAACACACACACACACAGACAAATACATATGCATGCACAACATTTACATTTTACGTATCAATCCAACTCAGAATGCTCCCCTGTTTACCTTTAAAGTTATTAAATATAAAATAAGCTGTAAGGATGTATCGCACAACACAGGGAATGTAGCAAATACTTTATAATAACTATAAATGGAGTATAACCTTTAAAAATTGTGAATCACTGTACTGTACACCTATAATTTAAATAATATTATGCATCAAGTATGGTGGCTCAGACAGTAAAGAATCTACCTGCAATGCAGGAGACCCAGGTTCATTCTCTGGATAGGGAAGATCCCCTGGAGAAGGAAATGGCAACCCACTCCAGTATTTTTGCCTGAGAAATTCCGTGGACAGAGGAGCTACAGTTCATGGGATGGCGAACTGCTGGACACAACTGAATGACTAAGCACACACATACATCAACTATACTTCAATAAAGAAAATTAAAAACAACAATTTTCAAAGGAGTGTGGTAGGCAGTTCCTAACTGATGAACATGGAACACTGATCTGGATTTCTAGACAAGTCAACTACCTGTTAAGGGCTCTGTGTCCTAGCCTCATCGGGGCAAGTCTGCACACACACCTCCTTTCTCTCCCCCACTACCTGAGCCATAAGCCAAACTCTTCTTAGCTAAAAAAAAAAAAAAGACTTAGAGATAGCTACATGTTAAGAGGATCTCCTTGAAGCCCAACCAGGAAGAAACATGAATTTGATTATTAGTTTAGAAATCTGCAGCTATGAGTTCTTTACTTAGTAAATGAGCTAAGTAAATCAGGATTAGGTTTCTATCTGGAAGACAATGATGAGTTATCAAATTTGACTATATTTAAATTGTTTTAATCTGTATGACAAAATAGACCACAAACAATATTTACAAAACAATCCAAAGGCTGGAGCAAAATACATGTAGTACCCACAGCCTCCAAAGATATACTATTCAACGCATAATTATTTCATATAAATTTATAAGAAAAAAAATTTTAATAACTAAATAGATAATTGGACTAATGATAAAGTCATATAAGATAAAACAAATAAAAATTTTTAATTGCCCTCAAAATCACTAATAATCATGTAAATGTTAAAATCCTTACTTTTTTCACACTATTCAAAATGACAAATGAGGGAAAAGAAAAATGGACATTGTTATACCTGAAGTGTAAACTGGAAAAACCTATTTGGAAAGTAATTTACAAATATGTAGCAAAGTAGAAAACATTTATATATCACAGGATCCAACAATTTCATTTCTAGGCATACACTCCAAATAAGCCTTTAGACATGTGCATAGCAGACATCCACACATTTTCATTTTTAATGAAAAGAATAAAGAAACAAATCTCTAATCAATATGACATTATATGGGCAATTTATTGATCTATATGTTATAAATATTCTAAATGAATAAACAGGATATGTATCAGTTCAGTTCAGTTCAGTCGGTCAGTCGTGTCCGACTCTTTGCGATCCCATGAATCGCAGCATGCCAGGCCTCCCTGTCCATCACCATCTCCCAGAGTTCACTCAGACTCACGTCCATCGAGTCAGTGATGCCATCCAGCCATCTCATGCTCTGTTGTCCCCTTTTCCTCCTGCCCCCAATCCCTCCCAACATCAGGGTCTTTTCCAACGAGTCAACTCTTCGCATGAGGTGGCCAAAGTACTGGAGTTTCAGCTTTAGCATCATTCCTTCCAAAGAAATCCCAGGGCTGATCTCCTTCAGAATGGACTGGTTGGATCTCCTTGCAGTCCAAGGGACTTCTCCAACACCACAGTTCAAAAGCATCAATTCTTCAGTGCTCAGCCTTCTTCACAATCCAACTCTCACATCCATACATGACCACTGGAAAAACCATAGCCTTGACTAGATGGACCTTCGTTGGCAAAGTAATGTCTCTGCTTTTCAATATGCTATCTAGGTTGGTCATAACTTTTCTTCCAAGGAGTAAGCGTCTTTTAATTTCATGGCTGCAGTCACCATCTGCAGTGATTTTGAAGCCCAGAAAAATAAAGTCTGACACTGTTTCCACTGTTTCCCCATCTATTTCCCATGAAGTGATACATATATGTATATATATCAGGATATGTACCTCTTGCCAGCATAACACTAAATAATTAAAAGAAGTTAAATCATATATGGAAGGGCATAATTTTCATAAACTATTAATTATACTAAATATAGTATGTGTTATCTATGGAGCTAAACATAAATAATGAAGATGGCAGAGGAATAGGATGGGGAGACCACTTTCTCCCCCACAAATTCATCAAAAGAACATTTAAACGCCAAGTAAATTCCACAAAACAACTTCTGAATGCTGGCAGAGGACATTAGGCACCCAGAAAAGCAGCCCATTGTCTTCGAAAGGAGGTAGGAAAAAATATAAAAGACAAAAAAAGAGACAAAAGAGGGAGGGACGGAGCTCTGTCCCGGGAAGGGAATCATAAAAAGAGAGAAGTTTCCAAACACCAGGAAACACTCTCACTGCCGAGTCTGTGCCGAGCCTTGGAAGCACAGAGGGCAACATAACAGGGAGGAAAAATAAATAAACAATTAAAACCCACAGATTACAAGCCCAACGGTAACTCCCCCAGCAGAGAAGCAGCGCAGACGCCTACACCTGCCACTAGCAAGAAGGGGCTGGTCAGGGAGGTGTGGGCTGCATCGCTTAGAGTAAGGATCTGGCCTGAATGCCCCAAGCACAATCTGAGCGAACTAACTTGGGCTAGCAAACCAGACTGTGGGATAACTACCATGTGCAAAGCCAGCCCTAACCTAAGACACCGCCAGGCCTGCACACAGAACAAAGGACTGAACAGAGATAGCTGGCTGCAAACCATCCCCCTCCGGTGACAGGCAGCCAGAGCCAGAAGGGGGCAATCGCAGCCCCAGAGAGACATTATCTACAAAACTGTAAGCAGGCTTCTTTGCTAACTAAGACTTCTTGGGGTTCTGGAGGTCAACATCCGCCTGAGAAGGTGCGCCGGTTGTACACCCAGAAAACCGAGTGGCAGGGAGGTGATAAGTCGCAGCGACTGCACTTGCCAAACACCCCATCACCTGAGCTGCTCAGACCTGGAAAGGGCACAAAACACGGGCCCAACTGAGTCTGCGCCTCTGAGGACTACCCGAGTGCCTGAACCTGAGCGGCTTAGACCTGGGAGGTGCATGCAGCCCAGGGCCGGCCTGGGATGGTTCCCAGCAGAGCAACCTAGAGCCTGAGCAGTGTGGGCAGGGAGGGTATACGCACTGTGAGCAGGGGCAGGCCCAGTATGGCTGAGGCACTGCGAGCACACACCAGTGTTATTTGTTTGCAGTGTCCCTCCCTCCCCACAGCGTGACTGAACAAGTGAGCCTAAAAAAAAAAGTGTCCACCACCGCCCCCTTTGTGTCAGGGCAGAAATCAGACACTGAAGAGACCAGCAAACAGAAGAAGCTAAAACAGAGGGAACTGCCTAGGAAGTGACAGGTGCAATAAATTAAAACCCCGTCGTTAGTACCGACTACATAGGAAGGGGCCTATAGATCTTGAGAAATATAAGCTGGACCAAGGAACTAGCCGAAAATGAACTGACCCCACAATACCCACAACAACACCAGAGAAAGTCCTAGATATATTATTACTATTTTTACGATCATTCTTTCTTTCTTTTTATTTAAATTTTTTTAAAAATTTTAAGTCCTCTATTACTCCTTTAATTTTCACTTTCATAACCTACTATTACTTTGCAAAAAAAAGACCCTATTTTTTTTAAAGCAAACTTCATATATATATATATTTTATAATTTTTGTGACTTTGTTTTTTTTTTCTCTTTCTTTTTTTCTTCTTCTTTTCTTTAACATTGTATTTCTGAAATTCCAAACTCTACTCTAGATTTTTAATTTTTGCTTTTTGGTATTTGTTATCAATTTTGTACCTTTAAGAACCCAATCTTTAGTACCCATTTTTACATGGGAGCGAGATTACTGGCTTGACTGCTCTCTTCCCCTTTGGACTCTCCTTTTTCTCCACCAGGTCGCCTGTGTCTCCTCCCTAACCTCTCTCTGCTCTACCCAACTCTATGAATTTCTGTGTGTTCCAGACAGTGGAGAACACTTAGGGAACTGATTACTGGCTGGATCTGTCTCTTTCCTTTTCATTCCCCCCTTTTATCCTCCTGGCCACCTCTGTCCCCTTCCTTCCTCTTCTCTTCTCTGTATAACTCCATGAACATCTCTGAGCAGTCCAGTTGTGGAGTGCACATAAGGAAGTGATTACTGGCTAGACTGCTCTCTCCTCTATTGATTCCACCTCATCTCATTCGGGTCACCTCCAACTCCCTCCTCCCTCTTCTCTTCTCCATATAACGCTGTGAACCTCTCTGGGTGTCCCTCACTGTGGAGAAACTTTTCATCTTTAACCTAGATGCTTTATCAATGGTGCTGTATAGAAGGAGAAGTTTTGAGACTACTGTAAAAATAAGACTGAAAACCGGAAGCAGGAGGCTTAAGGCCAAACCCTGAGTCCAGGGAACTCCTGACTCCAGGGAACATTAATTGACAGGGGCCCATCAAACGCCTCCATACCTACACTGAAACCAAGCACCACACAAGGGCCAACAAGTTCCAGAGCAAGACATACCACGCAAATTCTCCAGCAACACAGGAACACAGCCCTAAGCTCCAACATACAGGCTGCCCAAAGTTACTACAAAACCATAGACATCTCATAACTCATTACTGGACACCTCAATGCACTCCAGAGAGAAGAAATCCAGCTCCACCCACCAGAACACCAACACAAGCTTCCCTAACCAAGAAACCTTGACAAGCCACCTGTACAAACCCACACACAATGAAGAAACTCCACAATAAAGAGAACTCCACAAACTGCCAGAATACAAAAAGGACACCCCAAACTCAGCAATATAAACAAGATGAAGAGACAGAGGAATACCCAGCAGGTGAAGGAACAGGATAAATGCCCACCAAACCAAAAAAAGAGGAAGAGATAGGGAATCTACCTGATAAAGAATTCTGAATGATGATAGTGAAAATGATCCAAAATCTTGAAAGCAAGATGGAATCACAGATAAATAGCCTGGAGACAAGGATTGAGAAGATGAAAAAAAGGTTTAACAAGGATCAAGAAGAAATAAAAAAGAGTCAATGTATAATGAATAATGCAATAAATGATATCAAAAACACTCTGGAGGCAACAAATAGTAGAATAACAGAGGCAGAAGATAGGTTTAGTGAATTAGAAGATAGAATGGTAGAAATAAATGAATCAGAAAGGAAAAAAGAAAAACGAACTAAAAGAAATGAGGACAATCTCAGAGACCTCCAGGACAATATTAAACTCCACAACATTCTAATCATAGGAGTCCCAGAAGAAGAAGACAGAAAGAAAGACCATGAGAAAATACTTGAGGAGATAATAGTTGAAAACTTCCCTAAAAGGGGGAAGGAAATAATTACCCAAGTCCAAGAAACCCAGAGAGTCCCAAACAGGATAAACCCAAGGAAAAACACCCCACGACACATATTAATCAGATTAACAAAGATCAAACACAAAGAATAAATATTAAAAGCAGCAAGGGAAAAACAACAACTAACATACAAGGGAATTCCCATACTGATAACAGCTGATCTTTCAACAGAAACTCTTCAAGCCAGGAGGGAATGGCAAAACATACTGAAAGTGATGAAAGAAAATAACCTACAGCCCAGATTACTGTACCCAGCAAGAATCTCATTCAAATATGAAGGAGAAATCAAAAGCTTTACGGACAAGCAAAAGCTGAGAGAATTCAGCACCACCAAACCAGCTCTCTAACAAATACCAAAGGATATTCTCTAGACAGGAAACACTAAAAGGGTGTATAAACTCGAAGTCAAAACAATAAAGTAAATGGCAACGGGATCATACTTATCAATAATTACCTTAAACGTAAATGGGTTGAATGCCCCAACCAAAAGACAAAGATTGGCTGAATGAATACAAAAACAAGACCCCTACATATGTTGTCTACAAGAGACCCACCTCAAAACAGGGGACACATACAGACTGAAAGTGAAGAGCTGGAAAAAGATTTTCCATGCAAATAGAGACCAAAAGAAAGCAGGAGTAGCAATACCCATATCAGATAAAATAGACTTTAAAACAAAGGCTGTGAAAAGAAACAAAGAAGGTCACTACATAATGATCATAGGATCAATCCAAGAAGAAGATACAATTATAAATATATATGCACCCAATATAGGAGCACCACAATATGTAAGACAAATGCTAACAAGTATGAAAGGGGAAATTAACAATAACACAATAAGATTGGGAGACTTTAATACCCCACTCACACCTATGGATAGATGAACTAAACAGAAAATTAACAAGGAAACACAAACTTTAAATGATACAATAGACCAGTTAGACATAATTGATATCTATAGGATATTTCACCCCAAAACAATGAATTTCACCTTTTTCTCAAGCGCACACGGAACCTTCTCCAGGATAGATCACATCCTGGGCCATAAATCTAGCCTTGGTAAATTCAAAAAATAGAAATCATTCCAAGCATCTTTTCTGACCACAATGCAGTAAGATTAGATCTCAATTACAAGAGAAAAACTATTAAAAATTCCAACATATGGAGGCTGAACAACACGCTGCTGAATAACCAACAAATCACAGAAGAAATCAAAAAAGAAATCAAAATTTGCATAGAAATGAATGAAAATGAAAACACAACAACCCAAAACCTGTGGGACACTGTAAAAGCAGTCCTAAGGGGAAAGTTCATAGCAATACAGGCATACCTCAAGAAACAAGAAAAAAGTCAAATAAATAACCTAACTCTACACCTAAAGCAACTAGAAAAGGAAGAAATGAAGAACCGCAGGGTGAGTAGAAGGAAAGAAATCTTAAAAATTAGGGCAGAAATAAATGCAAAAGAAACAAAAGAGACCATAGCAAAAATCAACAAAACCAAAAGCTGGTTCTTTGACAGGATAAATAAAATTGACAAACCATTAGCCAGACTCATCAAGAAACAAAGGGAGAAAAATCAAATCAATAAAATTAGAAATGAAAATGGAGAGATCACAACAGACAACACAGAAATACAAAGGATCATAAGAGACTATTAGCAATTATATGCCAATAAAATGGACAACCTGGAAGAAATGGACAAATTCTTAGAAAAGTACAACTTTCCAAAACTCGACCAGGAAGAAATAGAAAATCTTAACAGACCCATCACAAGCACGGAAATTGAAACTATAATCAGAAATCTTCCAGCAAACAAAAGCCCAGGTCCAGACGGCTTCACAGCTGAATTCTACCAAAAATTTAGAGAAGAGCTAACACCTATCCTACTCAAACTCTTCCAGAAAATTGCAGAGGAAGCTAAACTTCCAAACTCATTCTATGAGGCAACCATCACCCTAATACCAAAACCTGACAAAGATCCCACAAAAAAAAGAAAACTATAGGCCAATATCACTGATGAACATAGATGCAAAAATCCTTAACAAAATTCTAGCAATCAGAATCCAACAACACATTAAAAAGATCATACACCATGACCAAGTGGGCTTTATCCCAGGGGTGCAAGGATTCTTCAATATCCGCAAATCAATCAAAGTAATACACCACATTAACAAATTGAAAAATAAAAAGCATATGATTATCTCAATAGATGCAGAGAAAGCCTTTGACAAAATTCAACATCCATTTATGATAAAAACTCTCCAGAAAGCAGGAATAGAAGGAACATACCTCAACATAATAAAAGCTATATATGACAAACCCACAGCAAACATTATCCTCAATGGTGAAAAATTGAAAGCATTTCCTCTAAAGTCAGGAACAAGACAAGGGTGCCCACTTTCACCATTACTATTCAACATAGTTTTGGAAGTTTTGGCCACAGCAATCAGAGCAGAAAAAGAAATAAAAGAAATCCAAATTGGAAAAGAAGAAGTAAAACTCTCACTGTTTGCAGATGACATGATCCTCTACAAAGAAAACCCTAAAGACTCCACCAGAAAATTACTGGAGCTAATCAATGAATATAGTAAAGTTTCAGGATATAAAATCAACACACAGAAATCCCTTGCATTCCTATACACTAATAATGAGAAAATAGAAAGAGAAATTAAGGAAACAATTCCATTCACCATTGCAATGGAAAGAATAAAATACTTAGGAATATATCTACCTAAAGAAACTAAAGACCTATATATAGAAAACTATAAAACACTGGTGAAAGAAATCAAAGAGGACACTAATAGATGAAGAAATATCATGTTCATGGGTTGGAAGAATCAATATAGCAAAAATGAGTATACTACCCAAAGCAATTTATAGATTCAATGCAATCCTTATCAAACTACCAATGGAATTCTTCACAGAGCTAGAACAAATAATTTCACAATTTGTATGGAAATACAAAAAAACCTCGAATAGCCAAAGCAATCTTGAGAAAGAAGAATGGAACTGGAGGAATCAACCTGCCTGACTTCAGGCTCTACTACAAAGCCACAGTCATCAAGACAGTATGGTACTGGCACAAAGACAGAAATATAGATCAATGGATCAAAATAGAAAGCCCAGAGATAAATCCACGCACCTATGGACACCTTATCTTTGACAAAGGAAGCAAGAATATACAATGGATTAAAGACAATCTCTTTAACAAGTGGTGCTGGGAAAACTGGTCAACCACTTGTAAAAGAATGAAACTAGAACACTTTCTAACACCATACACAAAAATAAACTCAAAATGGATTAAAGATCTAAACGTAAGACCAGAAACTATAAAACTCCTAGAGGAGAACATAGGCAAAACACTCTCTGACATACATCACAGCAGGGTCCTCTATGACCCACTTCCCAGAATATTGGAAATAAAAGCAAAAATAAACAAATGGGACCTAATTAACCTTAAAAGCTTCTGCACAACAAAGGAAACTATAAGCAAGGTGAAAAGATAGCCTTCAGAATGGGAGAAAATAATAGCAAATGAAGCAACTGACAAACAACTTATTTCAAAAATATTCAAGCAACTCCTACAGCTCAATTCCAGAAGAATAAATGACCCAATAAAAAAATGGGCCAAAGAACTAAACAGACATTTCTCCAAATAAGACATACAGATGGCTAACAAACACATGAAAAGATGCTCAACGTCACTCATTATCAGAGAAATGCAAATCAAAACCACTATGAGGTACCATTTCACGCCAGTCAGAATGGCTGCGATCCAAAAGTCTACAAGCAATAAATGCTGGAGAGGATGTGGAGAAAAAGGAACCCTCTTACACTGTTGGTGGGAATGCAAACTAGTACAGCCACTATGGAGAACAGTGTGGAGATTCCTTAAAACCTGGAAATAGAACTGCCATATGACCCAGCAATCCCACTGCTGGGCATACACACTGAGGAAACCAGAATTGAAAGAGACACGTGTACCCCAATGTTTATCGCAGCACTATTTATAATAGCCAGGACATGGAAGCAACCTAGATGTCCATCAGCAGATGAATGGATAAGAAAGCGGTGGTACATATACACAATGGAGTATTACTCAGCCATTAAAAAGAATACATTTGAATCAGTTCTAATGAGGTGGATGAAACTGGAGCCTATTATACAGAGTGAACTAAGCCTGAAAGAAAAACACCAATACAGTATACTAACGCATATATATGAAATTTAGAAAGATGGTAACGATAACCCTGTATAGGAGACAGCAAAAGAGACACCAATGTATAGAACAGTCTTTTGGACACTGTGGGAGAGGGCGAGGGTGGGATGATTTGGGAGAATGGCATTGAAACATGTATAATATCATATATGAAACGAGTCACCAATCCAGGTTCGATGCAGGATACAGGATGCTTGGGGCTGGTGCACTGGGATGACCCAGAGGGATGGTACGGGGAGGGAGGAGGGAGGAGGGTTCAGGATGGGGAAAATGTGTATACCTGTGGCAGATTCATGTTGATATATGGCAAAACCAATACAATATTGTAAAGTTAATAAATAAATAAATAAATAAATATTTTTTTTAAAGTAAGAAAACAAAGCTCACAATATATTTCCATGAATGGAAAACCCACTAAGGGGCTTAATTTCTTAGCAGAGAGAGAAAGGAAAGATCTAAAAGGAGGGGTTGGGGGAAGCAGAGAGAAGCAGAGATTTTTACAAATCTTGTGAGCATGTCATTTTTATAAGCCAATGTGAAGACAAGAATAAAGCGCTATTATGGCAAAAAAAAAAAAGCAGACATAAAAATCTATGCATGAGAGAGAGCATAAAATAACAGAAGTTTAGGATTTTAGTGATGATAAGCATCACTTCATTGTTTAATTTTAAAAACAGAGCTTTGAAGCAAAAAATGGGAAACGTTAAATTTGCTAAATTGAGGTTGTTCCTAGATGTCCATGTATTATACTGCTTTCAGTACTTGGCATACTGTTGAAGGATTTTAGTTGTTTTAAGAATTAAAATAGAGATAAGAAGAGGTTGACTTGCAAAAGTAATGAGCACAGGCTTACTCCCTGGTCCCTGAGTGGCACGTGAGCTCAGTTTTTTCTTTCTTACTACCTCCCATCCCACGTGTGATACCAGTCAGAATAAGCTGACATCAGCCAATTCCAAATTCTACCTGCTGACCTAATCTCACACCCCAATACCTCTTACGTCTCTCTTTGGTTTATAATTTGAAGGAATAATTTCACCACGTGCTTGGATGAACCCTTAAGTGGCCAGTAGCTCTTCCAAACTCAAAAATCTCCCCACACATGTCCACCAACTGCCATTGCTAAAAACAGCCAGTTTTGCTCAAGATGCAGGGTTTTTTTTTTTAAGACACAATGACTTTTATACAGAGCAAAATAACTGAGGTGTCTTTTACTCTGAATGGGGATTGAAGGTCCAAAGACCAAGACCAAGACTTGAAGGGGCATCTACATCATTCCATCTTCTCCAGAGCCCCACTTCAGCTTGATTAGACTTTGAAGAAGACAGGCACAAGGTAAAAGTGATACAAGGAAATGCATTTCAAAACATATTTCTAAAGTACTTAGATCTATACTTTAGTACCTGTATTTTTAAAGCAATGCTTGTAAAGTACTTAGATGAATGACAACACAAAAGCCACTAGGTGCGTACTAAGTATACTAATATGTGAAGTGAAGTGAAAGTCGCTCACTCATGTCCGACTCTTTGCGACCCAAAGAGAGTTCTCCAGGCCAGAACGCTGGAGTGGGTAGCCTTTCCCTTCTCCAGGAGGTCTTCCCAAATCAGGAATCGAACCAGGGTCTCCTGCATTGCAGGTGGATTCTCTACCAACTGAGCTATGAGGGAAGCCCACGAATACTGGAGTGGGTAGCTCCACTCCAAAGTATGGAGGTACATACTTAGGCCGTTTATTATTGTTCATACAGTAGACTGATGAGAATGCTCACTAGTAGTAAGATGCTGTCCTAGCAAATGTCTCCATATAAAGCGGCATGTGTGCATGGTACTGACAAATGAATTTTCTAAAAACTACTAGGAAAAAAATTGGCTTGTGTGGATGACATAAATACCTCCTATTGTAAGTTTAAGAAATAACTGACTTAAATCTCATATGTTCATGAAATGCATTCAACTTTTTCATCCCCCCTCCAAAAAAAAATTATGTGTATAGACATGGTGCCCGATTACTTAAAGTCACTAGAAACAAGCTCAAGTATCAAATATTGCATCCTAAAACATCCAAATAGTAAGCAAATATCTGTATTCCTTTAATAGAAACCAGTATTAAACTTCAGTATCAAATCAGACCTTTTCCAAAGGAGTGCATGCAGACAACCCAAGGGACCACGAGGTGGCAGCACGTCCCACAATAGCACTGCTTCCGCACTGACTTGTTTATGCTCAGAAAGAAAACCTCAAGTGAGATGTTCCCATTAAATCCGAAGTGTTACCTTTAGGAAGCAATTCAGGATCAACTTAGCCCAAGTTTCCCTTCACCTTCCAAAAAAGAAACCTAAAGTTTCTGAAAAGTTAACAAGCAGTTTTCCAAAGTCAAACAAGCAGTTCATGGACAGAACTGGAATCAGAACCTCATCTTATAGCCCCCAGGGCACACTCCCTAGTCGTGTAAAAATCTTTCAACATGCCCTTTCCCTACCCCAAAGCCTCCACATGATGGTGGTCGCTAAGAGAAATGATGCTGTGGAATAAAACATGAATACTAGGCAACAAGCAGCTTTTTCTTGGGTCGTGCTCCTCCTTCTCTAGTCCCAGTCCTGACAGGTCTTCCTATTTTCTAATCCCTTCCCACAACAAAATGGGAGCAATTTGGGTATCAATTCTTTTTTTTTTTTTTTTTTTTTTGACAGGAACCTCATATGTTTACTTTAACTGCAAGATTAATGGATGTTGCTAAATTAAAGTAATATTAGACTATAAAATCTCACAACCTTGTAAAGCAACTAGTCGCCAATAAAAATTAGTAATAAAAAAAGAAATAGGTAAAGCTTTAAGTTGACTTCACTAACGTTCTCCTTCAGTCTAAATGCAGTCAGAGAACTAGTTTACCCAGGTCTGAGCAGAATGTCACATTTTTTCCTGTACGCCCTTTAGGGAAGCTCCCACACCAACCTGGTTTATTTTACAACTCCGGTAAATCAAACCAGTTTTACACTTGTTTCTAACAAAACCTAGTTATTTTCTTAAAACTTGAATGTGTGTAATAAGAGCCTACTTTTGCCAAATGCTTGCCAGTTTTCTGGGATTCTGCCATTTGACTCATAATCACCTATTGAGAGAAAATCTTTTCTTGTTCTCATGCTTCAAACCAATGAATTGAGGTTTAAAGAAGATAAGTGACTTACTCAAGATGATAAAATTAATGGTGGAGAAACTAGGTTTCAAGCCCAAATCTGTGGGTTCTTAGAGCCTGTGCCCTCATTCACTTCATGGTACCATTTCTCATCTAGAAGGATCTTGTTCTATCTACAACTTCCTGCATTAGTGGAAATGTTCTATGTCTGCTCTGTCCCGTAGGGTAGCCCCTGGCAACATGGGACTGTTGAACATTTGGGATATAGCTTATGTGACTGAGAAACAGAAATTTTTACTTCATTTTAATTAATTTAAATATCAGCATGTGGCCAGTAGCTAATGTATGAGATAGCAGAAGTCTAGGTGCATGACATCCACACACAGGCAGACCTCACGGATGTTGCAGGCTTGGTTCCAGACCACCACAGTATAAGCTGAATATCACAATAAAGTGAGTCACATGAATTTTTTGGTTTTCCCGTGCATATAAAAGTTACTTGTAAAATATCATATTTGAAACAAGTTGCCAGTCCAGGTTCGATGCACGATACTGGATGCTTGGGGCTGGTGCACTGGGACGACCCAGAGGGATGGTATGGGGAGGGAGGAGGGAGGAGGGTTCAGGATGGGGAACACATGTATACCTGTGGCGGATTCATTTTGATATTTGGCAAAACTAATACAATTATGTAAAGTTTAAAAATAAAATAAAATTAAAAATAAAAAATAATAAAATAAAGTTACTTGTACAGTATAGCATAGTCGATTAAGTATGCAATAGCATCTTATCAAAAAACAGTATATGTACCTGAATTTAAAAATATTGCTAACAAAAATAGCTAACAACATCTGAACCTCCAGCAACCCGCAATCCTTCTACTGGTGGAGGGGTTTGCCTTGATATTGATGGCTGCTCACTGATCAGGGTGGTGGTTGCTGAAGGTTGGGGTGACTATTGCAGTTCACAATAAGACAACAATGAATTTCGCCACATCAATCAACTGTCCCTTTCACGAATGCTTTCTCTGTAGTATGTGATACTATTTGATAGTTTCATACCCACAGTAGAATTTCTTTCAATTTTGGAGTCAATCTTCTCAAACCCTGTCAGTGCTTTATCAATTAAGTATATGGTTTTGTTCTAAATCCTTTGTTGTCACATCAGCAATCAAGTTCACCGTCTTATATGGGTGCAGTTCATGGTGCCCCAGAGCAATTGCAATAGTAACATCAAAGATCACTGATCACAGATCACCAACAGCAAGTATACTAATAACAGGAAAGTTTGAAATATTTCAAGAATTATCTAAATGTGACACAGAGACATGAAATGAACAAACGCTGCTGGAAAAATGGCTCCATTAGACCTGCTCCATTCAGGGTTGCCACAAACCTTCAATTTGTAAAAATTGCAGTATTTGAAAAGTTCATTAAAAGGAAGTGCAATAAAACAAGGTGTACCTGTTGCATAATATAAAGAGAAAGAATATTAGAATCAACTACCAGCTGTGTGAACTGGAGTGACATTTTAGCTTTAAATCTCTAATATTCAGTTGACTCCTGTATAAAATGAGAATGATTATAACTCTACCAGACAGTTGTTATGTTTTAATTAGATACATAAACTATTTTGAATAAATAATCACTAAACATGTTTCATCTGCCCCTTAAAGATTTAAAGTATTTAGGCAGGAAATTGCATGAACGCCGCTTAGCACTTCTTCCAATATATGACAATTCACATCAGAAAAGTTTTCAGTGTTGCTCTCCAATTTGGGTTCTTTCACTATATTCCCTCTTAAAATTATTGTTAGGTTTAAACTTTGAATGACAAATGTAAAGCACCCCACAGTTATCTCAGTGATATGGTTTCTTTTCCCCCTTACCTCTCTTAAGATTTGGAATAATTTTTCTTTTAAACCCCACTAAACATCCTTGGTGAAGAGGGTGGGGAAAGATAGGAAGAATATCCTATTTCTACTGCTCTGAGTTCAAAGGATAACTGAATTCTCACTTAGGGCTCAGGCATGTTCAAGAAACAAGTGTCATTCTATCTATACCATTGTTTGATATGTGAGTATAGTCATCCCTCTGTATCCACAATTAATGGGTTGTCAGACCCCTCTGGATACCAAAATCCACAGATGCTCAAGTCCCTTATATAAAATGGCATAGTATTTGCATGTAACTTACACCCATCCTCCCATATACTTTAAATCATCTCTAGACTACTTATGGCAACCCACTCCAGTACTCTTGGCTGGAAAATCCCATGGAGGAGGAGCCTGGTAGGCCACAGTCCATGGGGTCACTAAGAGTCAGACATGACTGAGAGAATTCAGTTTCACTAGACTACTTATAGGAGAAGGCAATGGCAACCCACTCCAGTACTCTTGCCTGGGAAATCCCATGGACAGAAGAGACTGGTAGGCCACAGTCCATGGGGTCACTAAGAGTCAGACACGACTGAGAGACTTCACTTTCACTTTTCACTTTCATTCACTGAAGAAGGAAATGGCAACCCACTCCAGTGTTCTTGCCTGGAGAATCTCAGGGACAGGGGAGCCTGGTGGGCTGCCGTCTATGGGGTCACTCAGAGTCAGACACGACTGACATGACTTAGCAGCAGACTACTTATAATACCTGTATGCATGCTAAGTCACTTCAGTCGTGTCCAACTCTCTGCAAGCCCATGGACTGTAAGTAGCCTGCCAACTGTCCATGGAATCCTCCAGGCAAGAGTACTGGAGTGGGTTGCCTCTTCCTTCTGCAGGGGGTCTTTCCAACCCAGGGATCGAACCTGAGTCTCTTACATCTACTGCATTGGCAGGCAGCTTCTTTACTACTAGCACCACCTGGGAAGCCCTTGCAGTGTAAATGCTACAGAAATAGTTGCCAGCATGGAGTAAACTCAAGTTTTGCTTTTGGCAACTTTCTGGAATTTTTTGGAATATCTTTGATCTGCAGTTGTTTGAATCCATGGATGCAGAACCCTAAAATACATAGGGCCAGCTGTGTATATCAGAATGATTGAAAACCAGTGTGATGAGTCTAATTTTATTTTGACCCTGATTTCTTCTGTGGTCATTGTTCATGTTGTACCTCAGATTTCCCATCTAGGAAATGGGTAGAGTCACCTTAAATCATCCACCTTAAATCATCTTCAGAATACTGGAGTGGATTGCCATTTCCTCCTCCAAGGGATCTCTGGACGCAGGGATCCAACTCTAGTCTCTTAAGTCTCCTGCATTGGTAGGAGTTTTCTTCACCATTAGCACCACCTGGGAAGCCCTATATTAAATTAAGATCCTTAATTGTATAAATCCTATTTAGTAAAACTTACATTTTCATATCAATCATCTCTCATGACCATAGACCATAGCATTATGCATGATAAAAGTTGTAGCTTTTGTAAAACATTTTCATAAACTGTAAAGCACTCGGTGATAGCCTTTCACAAAAGTAATATGATTAGTCCCTTGGAAGAATGTGTTTGAAGGAAGTGTTATAAAACACTGGACTCAGCCTAGTAAGGATGAGATGGATGATTGGTCTCCTGGTGTCACTCCTTTGTGTTCTGTCTCCCAGCATCTTAAAGAGAGAATTAAGAAACACAGCTCTTTCAAGCTACTGTTCTTCTCTGCTGCCACTAGGTGGACACCCCGTCTAATCCCTACCGAGGTGCTGGTATAATAGGTTTAGAAAGTTGAGGATTTCCAGAATTATTGGCCCCAGAGGGAGGGCATCTCCCC
This sequence comes from Bubalus kerabau, assembly GCF_029407905.1. Taxonomy (NCBI): domain Eukaryota; kingdom Metazoa; phylum Chordata; class Mammalia; order Artiodactyla; family Bovidae; genus Bubalus; species Bubalus kerabau. The sequence goes on along the minus strand of NC_073624.1, from coordinate 62,327,140 downwards.
AAGGCTGCACGTGAGTGAACAGCCTGGTGATTAGGCCCTGAAATTTAATCACTTGCTCAAAGATAAACTGGACATAAAATCATAGTGGACCCCTGTCCTATACATACCCTAGTCATTCCTGCCACTTCAGGGCCTTGGCCCAGGTGTTCAAATCTCAGTGGCTCCTTAGCCTCCTACCAGCCCTGAAAGTTCAGTATTCTAGAACGCTAGGCTCACAGCTCAGGTGTCAGGTTAGAGCCTTAACCCTGGGCCAGAGGGAGGTGTTGACCCCTCCCCAGAACCTGGTGAATCAGAAAAAAGATCCTGTCTGAAGGTACAGGAAGAGTCTAACCAGGAAGAGACAGCAAGGACAGAGTAATCTGTGCAAAGATTTCTGAAGATGGTAGAGAAAGTGGAAAATTTAAGTTTTTACCCAAGGAAGAAGCTTTGTATTTTGTATGTGTTGCCTTAGTCCAAATTTGCCAAAACCTCTCTCTGAAACAACACTTGATATTTATATCCCCTTTGGTCTTTTCTTCTACCTCTTAAGAAGACCTGACACATGCTCTTCTCAGATTCCCCTCGGTGACTCCTTCCTAAACTGTTGCTGCTACTGAGCCATCTGTCACCCCCCAGCGTCTGCAGCCCCCTCCGGAAAGCTGAGTCTCAGCAAGCTGTGACCCAGGCCTGGAGACAGGAGGCTGCAGTCACAGCAGGGTTTCTGCTAACTGGGAGGCAACAGAGGGGGGAAAGAGGCTCGATTTGAACTTCTCAAAGTAAAGACGACTCTAGACATTTGCTTTTAATTCAAATAAATATTTATGAGACAGATTCTGTAAGACACCCTTTTTAAAGGCTAGTCCCTGCCTTCCAACAATCATAAAGAATGCCCTTAATGAAGCAGTTAGGAAGCACTGTAGAATCTGTAACACTTTGTCAATCAATCAGTCATACATGTTAAAGACCATTGAATCAAACCCCTTTAACTTTACATTGAATAAATAGAGCTCCAAAGTTGGAAGATGCAAAGGTATATTGTGTGTGTGTGTGTGTGTGTGTGAATTTCAGTATCTTTGCATCTTCCAACTTTATATATATAGGCTTTCCAGGTGGCTCTAGTGGTAAAGAACCTGCCTGCAAATGCAGGAGACATAAGAGACATGGGTTCAATCCCTGGGTCGGGAAGATCCCCTGGAGGAGGGCATGGCAACCCACTCCAGTATTCTTGCCTGGAGAATCCCATGGACAGAGGAACCTGGAGGGCTACAGTCCATAGGGTTGCAAAGAGTCAGACAAAACTGAAGCGATTTAGCACACACGTGCACACACACACACACATACATATATAACTTAAAAGGTGTATTACCTCTTCTCTAATAAGTAGGAGAGATAATGTATTTTTCAGGTATAGGGATCTGGTGGGGTGGAGATGGGGGTGAGGATAAGGGGAGGTCACCCACTACCCCAGCGAGGGCCTGGACTACAGTTGTGAAATTGATCTGTGGCTTTTAAAAACTTAATACAAAAAACCTGCAAATAACATCAATGAAGTAAGAACTATCCTGAAGATTTAAATGAAGGAGCCAAATCCCATCTGACTGATTTCAAGAAATCGGCAAAAATGGGATTGTCTCAGGAGAAGTGAGGGAGGGGTAGGTTATAAGAAATCCAAGCAAAAGTGCATGTAGGAGCTAAAGCACTGTCTAGAAAAGTCCAAAGCAGAGTCTGCACTAATAGAAAAAAAATTTTTGGCCTGTTTTTAAAAGTGTATATAAAGTTTGTAATCAGAAATATTTGGGTAAATGATTAGGGCAATAAATTTAGGCAATTGGTGAAGGCTTTGAATGACAGACTGTTCTCAGTGTCACTACTTAATTGAATAAGAAATGGGGAATCTCATAATTTCTGAAAAAAGGAGGTGTGCTAATAAGATGCTGTCAAAAACAAACACTAGGCAAACAAAACCAAAGGAACAGGGTTATTCTGTGTCTAAGAAACAAATTTCTCAAATCAAATCAAATCATCAAATCAAATAAAAACCTCAGCTGTCTGAGTCTGTCCATTCACTCACCCTCTGATCCAACTCCCAACCCGCATCATCCACCCATATTGCCCCCTGGGGAGAACACCTGGGCCCTGAGCCTAGCTCAACCTCTGATTTACACAAATGTCCGATTGGCAGGAATATTCCTGATTTCATAATATCAAAGTTTCTCTAACAAAATACATCAATTTGGAATTTAAAAAAATAATTGCACAGTAATTCATGTTTGCTTTCTTTGCAAAAATTTGGGATTGGTAGGTAGAAAGTAAGGGCCATAGACAAGGTGCAATTAATACAAATTTGAAAGTATAACAAAATGTCTAGGAGATACAGATATAAATATAAGTTAGATTAGATATAGATGGTTGTGAAGGAGTTCTAGCTTAGTTAGAAAGTAATGAAGGATTATCAAAAGTCAGTACCCATACGAAGTCTAAAAATAATTGTCAAACCTGCAGATATTTTTATCTGCACAACATTAGCTTTCTGGCTCTTTGAACATCACTGAGTAACTAACCACTTTAAAAGAAAAAAAATGCTTTTATCCAGCTCTGTCCTACAGAACAAAAATAAGCAAATGACCTGCAGCTCTAGATGATGTTGTGTTTGCTTATAGAATTCTTGGTGTAATAGAATAACTGAGGTGTCTCTTTATCCCACTTTATGATAATATCCTCACATTGTTAATATACTAACATTTAGGATAGCTGGATGTGAAGTTGCCTCTCTTGGTTTTTAGCACCCTAGAAATCTGGACTTCTTTCCCCATCAGATGTGTCTGTGATGCAAGCAAGCAATTCTGTTGCTCCTGCCTTACCCTTTTATACCCTAAACCATTTTCTGTCCCTTTCTCTCAGACTTATGTGAAGGGCTAGAAACTGCCTTCCCCAATCCCTGTCCTTTCTGGAAGAAAATGAATGTAAGAGACTAGAGCTATTCCCCCTGGGGCTCCACATGCCTGATTTCCATAGGAAACAATCAACCGGACTCTGATCCGATTGTTTGGGTGTAGAGGCTGGGTGAGAGGGTGGTGGAGGTGGCCAGGAAGGGGGCTGCCCACCACTGTAATGAGAGTAAGGGCTGCAACCGGAATCATGACAGATGGGGTATGAATACCAGACTGGCACCTTGAAAAAGTTTCTCATGAGCACATAGAGGGATGGGAGAGGAGTCCAGGTCTAGGGACAGAACATCCATCGATGGGCCATCTCTGCCTCTAATCCACTCCTCATTCATTAGTGAGGCCCTCAGTAATCTATGTCTCCCTAAATCCGACTCAGAGAAAATATACCATACCATCCCAACAGACAACAAAAATCCCACCAGGATACATTGGTTTGTTAAGCATACTTCTCCAAAATAAACCAATCCTAGAACCAGGATGCCAGCCACTGACTTTGAATCCTGCCACTTCTCTGTGTAAAAAATGCCAGTGTCTCCCTATCGTTGGTAAGATCAAATGCAAACACTTCAGAATGGCATTACTTAGTTATGGCTTTTCTGAACTCATCCTTAACCAACCCCCTCCACACACACCACCACCCACCAATACTGCTCAGTGATCTCTTAGAACATCCCTTATTGCCAGTACACCTCAATTATTCTCAAGCTTGTCTTTTGCCCTGGCATCCCCATTGCTTGGAATGCTTCTCTCTACTTTTATCCTTTAATGTATAACTTAAGTGAAAGAAAGAAAGTGAAGTCGCTCAGTCATGTCCAACTCTTTGTGACCCCATGGACACCAGGCTCCTCCGTCCATGGGTTTTTCTAGGCAAGAGTACTGGAGTGGGTTGCCATTTCCTTCTCCAGGGAATCTTCCCGACCCAGGGATGGAACCCAGGTCTCCTGCATTGTAGACAGACGCTTTACCGTCTGAGCCACCAGGGAAATAATTGTCTTTCTAACAGTCTCTGTCTTCTCTCTATACAAATTTCCTTTCCCTGTGTCATGTAGTACTTGATCGATACTTTCATAGAGGCAAACATCATATATTTTGTGGCAGTGTAATATCTGTCTCTGCCTAGGCATCTCTGCCCTTGAAGAATGGATCAGCAACTTATGTTTTTTATCCCAACATGAAATCCTGGAGGGTATGTGTGTGTTCAGTCACTCAGTCATGTCCAGCTCTTTGCAACCCCATGGACTGTAGCCCACCAGGCTCTGCTGTGGAATTCTCCATGCAAGAATACTGGAGTGGCTTGCCATGCCCTTCTCCAGGAGAGCTTCCTGACCCAGGGATCAAACCAATGTCTCCTGCATCTCCTGCATTGCAGGTGAATTCTTTACCACTGAACCAGCAGGGAAGCCTGAAGACACTTCTAAAAAACGTCTGTGAGGACTTCGTTGATGGTCCTGTGGTTAAGACTCTGTGCTTCCACTGCAGGGGGTGCAGGTTTTTTTTAATTTATTTATTTTTTAGTTAAAAGATAATTGCTTTACAGAATTTTGTTGGTTTCTGTTTTACTTCCAACAATGTTGTCGTATCTAGTTCTGAAGCTTGCTCTGTCTCTTTAAATTGTGTTTTTTTACCTTTTTGGTATGCCTTGCAATATTTTCTTAATAACCAGATGTATCATAATGGGTAAATGGAACTGTTACAAAAAGACCTTTTGTGATGTGGTTGTGAGGTGTGTGAAGAGAAAAAGCCTCTATAGTCCTACAATCCAGGTCTCTGTCTTCTAAGGAGCCTGTGCCTCTGGACTGTTAACATCACAAGAACTTCTCAGTTTTCTCCTCTCCACCTTAGGTGACACAACAGCTAGAGATGGCTGAAATGGGGCGTTTCCCACCCCGTAGTCAGTTAGGCTATGGTGAACTTGTTTTTGCAGAAGGCAGGCCTTGTTAAGAATAGAGTGCTCCGAAGTATTTCAAAACTACGTGATAGATATATGCAATGGTATTATTACTCAGCCATAAAAAAGGAACAAAACTGAGTCTTCTGTAGAGATGTGAATGGACCTACAGGCTGTAATATGGAGCAAAGTAAGTTGGAAAGAGAAAAAAATATCGTATATTAACACATATATGTAGAATCTAGAAAAATGGTACAGATGAACGTATTTTCAGGGCAGGAATCGACACACAGAGGCAGAGAACAGACATGTGGTCACAGGGTGGGAAGGAGAGGGTGCAATGAATTTGGAGATAAGACTTAACATAAATACACTACCGTGTGTAAAGTAGATAGCTAGTGGGAACTTGCTGTATATATAGAACAGGGAGCTCAGCTTAGTGCTCTGTGATGACCTAGATGGTGGGATGGGGAGGGGAGGTGGAAGGAAGGTCCCAGAGGGAGAGGATATATGTATACATATAGCTGATTCACTTTGTTGTACAGCAGAAACTAACACACCATTGTAAAACAATTATACGCCAATTTAAAAACAAAAACAAAAAACTGTTTCTTTCCCTCCAACTGCCTGAAGCACCCAGTGCTTTTTTTGTTATTTGCTGTGAGAATCTGGTTGAGCTCCCACAGGTAAATCACAAAACTGTGCTTCCCTGCTCCTCATGATGGGATCCCCTGGAGTTTTTAACTCTCAGAGGTGTCCGCACTGAGCCTCCAGCAATTCATCGTTTACAGCACAGGTGCCTCGCCTTTAGCCGTGTCACTTGTGAGCCTCTGCTCTGGTGAACTGGATCACCTGTGTTCTCCTGTCTGTCTCTTCGATCTCGAGGATAATGGTTTGCCTTGTGTCCTCCCCTCTCTTGTGAATCCAAGAAAAGTTGTTGGTTTTTCTGTCTTCTCAGCTTTTACTTGCTAGGACAGAAAGGGAACTTCCAAACCCCTTACATGTGGAATCAGAAACTAGAATTCTGTCTATGAGCTTGCAGTTTGGGATTTCAGCCATTTCTTTAGATTATTGATGTCTTTGGGCCATAAATTCTGTTTTGTTCTCTTTCTTTTAAATTCCCTTTGTCTCCATGCCAAGTCTACAAAGTATAAGACAATTTAAGAAATATTTTTGCTTACAGACTGCTATTTGGTTGGTGCTGGCTTCCCTGGTGCTGACTCAGTTGGTAAAGAATCCACCTGCAATGCAGGAGACACTGGTTCGATTCCTGGGTTGGGAAGATCCACTGGAGAAGGGATAGGCAACCCACTCCAGTACTCTTGGGCTTCCCTTGTGGCTTAGCTGGTAAAGAATCTGCCTGCCATGTGGGAGACCTGGGTTTGATCCCTGGTTTGGGAAGATCTCCTGGAGAAGGGAAAGGTTTCCCACTCCAGTATTCTGGCCTGAAGGATTGCATGTAAGTATACAGTCCATGGGGTCACAAAGAGTCAGATGTGACTGAGCAATTTTCATTTTCACTTTTTTCACTTCCATATGTCTGATGTGACTGAGCAACTTTCATTTTCACTTTTTTCACTTCCATATGTCAGTTTGTGTGTGTGTGTGCTCAGTCACTCAGTCATGTCCGACTCTTTGTGACCCCATGAACTGTAGCCTGCCGGGCTCCTCTGTCCATGGGATTCTTCAGGAAAGAATAATGGAGTGGGTTGCCATTTCCTCCTCTAGGGGATCTTCCTGACCGTGTCTCTTGAGTCTCCTGTGTTGGCAGGTGGATTCTTTACCACTGTGCCACCTGGGAACCCTCTACATATAGGGTATATAATTGAATCTTACAGAGAATCTTGCCCACTGCCACACAAGTAATAAATATTAAAAGCGTCATTAGTCTAAGAACTTCTATGCATATTATTAGCTTGAAGACTTACTAAGAAATTTGTTATGTATGGTCTGCTGTTGTGCTTTTCATATGCCTCAGAGAAAAAGGTAGGAAATAGGAGTATTTCATAGAAATATTTGTTCCCTTTGGTTAATGTGTAATGCAAATTTGCGAGAGAAAATAAATGGGGACAAAATATTTCACTTTCAGATGAATCTCAATTGCTGCTCATAAGTTGTAAGAATTGCAACTTTATGAGATGTTGAAAAAAATAGTAGAGGGAAACAGAAAAATGAAATATAATTGACCCTTAAATAACATGGGTTTGAACTGTGCAGATCTAATTATACATGGATTTTTTTTTCCCCCAATGGATAAATTGGAAAACTTTTTGGGAATTGCAGCAATTTGAAAAATCTTACAAACTGCATAGCCTATAAATATAAAAAAATTAAACTATATGTGTCATGACTGCATAAAATATATGTAGATATACATAGAACCTACAAAATGTATTAGTGGACTATTTATGTTATTTATACGGCTTTCAGTCAATGGTAGGCTTTTAGCAAGCAAGTTCAGGGAAAGTAAAAAGTTATATGTGTATTTTTTACTACACCAGGGTCAGCACCCCTAACTCCAGCATTGTTCAAGGGTCAGCTATGATTGTATGTCAGGAGTATCATGAAAAGAACACTGTTATGAAAGTGAATGATCCTGGATATGGCTTTGTCATCCAATATCTAGACCTGGGGTCATGAACACCTTCCAAAATATCTCATAAATTTATCCTACTCATCAGGAAAACTGAAGAAAGTAAACCAAATGAATTTGCAGTTAATCTAGATATATAATTCGGAGAAGGTAATGACACCCCACTCCAGTATTCTTGCCTGGAAAATCCCATGGATGGAGGAGCCTGGAAGGCTGCAGTCCATGGGTTTGCTGAGGGTCGGACACGACTGAGCGACTTCACTTTCACTTTTCACTTTCATGCATTGGAGAAGGAAATGGCAACCCACTCCAGTGTTCTTGCCTGGAGAATCCCAGGGACGGGGGAGCCTGGTGGGCTACCGTCTATGGAGTCGCACAGAGTCGGACACTACTGAAGTGACTTAGTAATAGTAGTAGTAGTAGATATATAATTACATTAGGTTCTAGTCTATTTTGTTCTAGTGTTCTCCATTATATTATGCTTTAGACAGGGAGCTTAGAAAACCCTGACTATATGTATTAAGCACTACACAGATAAATTTTGAGAGACTAAAAGCAAAGGTAGCAACATTAACAACTGTTTGAAATACATTGAGGGGGCTAGAAAATAAGGACTTGTTTTTCTGATTCCTTTCAAACTCAAGAGGAATAAAGGAACTAGTTCCAATTAAAATATTTAAGGTTAGGCATCTAGGTGGAGAGAATGGATAAAAGGTAACTGTGCAGAAAGAACAAAAGCCCAAAAGAAGGAGAGGAAGTCTGGATTGAAGGAAAGTCAGTTTATTTCAGATTTGTCCAATATCTGTAGATGCAACATATCTGTCCCGACCCTGGCTCTTCTGGATGAAAAAATGTCGCAGTATGAAAAGAGAGAGAAACCCCCTCACTCGTGGAGCTTTTGAAAAACAAAGATAAATAAAGGAGGTTAGATCCTCATCTGAGTCCGATTTTCTGCAAAGCTGACTACATCAAATGCTAATCCTTCAGGCCTTAGGGGGCTGCCCCACTCAGTCTATGACCCCTAATCCCCTCTTATAGGTCCCCTAGAGTAAGTGATACTGTGCTAAGTGCCCGGATGGGACCCTGGCCACATCTGGTCCCAAGACCCTCTGCTCTGCATTGAAACAGAAGGATGGATAAACAATTTGGACTTTGTCTTATTCTCCCTTTGAAGGATGCAACCTTATTACCCAAAGTGCTGAGCCCCTGACTCAATTAGTCTGCTAATGTGATTATATGCTAATCTGGGTTTTATTTTGCATCTGATTTTCTTGTTATTTGCTTGATTTTAAAATAGAAGCCCTCCTGTGTGTGGTTCCCACTCCCTCATAAAGTGCATGAATTCTTACTCCCTGCGTGAGCCAGGTGTTCTATGGTTCATTAGATAGGTCTAATGTGAGAGCCTCTGTAAAGACATAGGTACAGCTCTCTTTTTCAACATTTTATAAATTCTCAAAATATTAACGGGTCAGTCCCTAACACAAATGTGTCCATTGAAAGATGAAATAAAAGTTTTAGTCACTTAAAAAAATTTTTCCAAAGAAATCAAGATACAGGATAATGAATTATGAGTGACTTTCATAAACTTTTTTAAAATTTTCTTCTCTATTTTTAATAATTTTGGCTATAAAATTAATAAACACAGCAAATATTTAATTATCACTTGCTTTACAATACAATATTTGCACAAAAGATCTTTGAGGAAGATACAATTATCATACTTGCTTTAAAAATAAGAAAACTAAGGCACAGAGTTTTGTACGCCCAATATCATAATACTAGTACAAGACAGAACTGGGATAAAGTATGCTTTTATTACTGGCTTAATTAAAGGTAAAAATAAAATATCTATATGTAAAGAATATTGTCACATTGCCTTATAGATGGATGAATATTGAAACCATCTTAAGTTCATATGGAATTTCAGGAAAGCCATATATTGTAGTGGGACTCCACAAACTTATACTTTAAATTATAACATTTCAAGTTAGAATAATTATAATTGGGTCAAGGGACAAGGGTCTTCTCTTCCGTGCTAATAGCATGGAAAAAAAAAACATTTTGCTTTTTAAAATTCACTTTATTTTTTAACTGGCTTGCTCAGTGTTCCCTTTGGAAAAGGAAATTAAGCTAAGCAAGAAAGTAGAGTAGCAAAGAGATAAAAGAGAACAGAGGAGATGATCTTTCTCAAGTTCGTATTTATTCTCTCATAAGCTTGTATTTAATGAACATTATACACTAATTAACAATGGGCTCAGGGCAAAGGATATAGAGATTAGTGGAGAGGGAGTCCCTGAAATCAAAGAGATTTAGCACAGTAAAGATAATAAGAAAAATGAGTGAAAATAAGAACACAAATGTCTCTAATGCAAGGCAAAATAGAATAGATTTGCCTGGGAGAGTTGTATAGAGGAATAGAAGTTTAGGAGAGAAAAAAAAGATCATATCTCTCTGAGATTCCTCTGAGGGTACACATCCTTAGGAAATGCCAGAAAGCTGTACTTTGAAAGATGGGTACAATTTTGGACTACAGAAATAAAGGAAGAATGACTATCTCTAAGGCTCTTTGGCAGAATTTTTGGATCCTAAGAGAATGAGATGTTTCCTGAAACCCAAAGGACAGGCTATTCCATTGCCTAACGATTTACCATTTAGAAAAAGAGGGAAGAGGGTGAGAGGTGAGGCTCTAGGAGTCTTCGAGAGGAAAGAGTCAAAGCCATAAAGATTGGGTATGCCTGGGCTCTAGCCAAAAAATTAGGGTAAGAAAATCAAGGAAATCTTTCCTTACTCTGATCCTGTCCTGAAAAAAAGATGAAATCTAAAAATACTTTAGTCCTTTTGAAAAAATCATTGGTATGAGTTCTGCTCTTCCCTCATTGTATTCAGTCAGGTTTTGCCCAGCCCCTAACGGCAGACCCTGCTTGCACAGATGGGGCCTTTCAACCTAGCCTGAGTTTCTATTCTCTGGCTAGCACCAGACTCTAGCCAACACAAAACTCCCCTCTAATTGTAATTGAATCCACACTTTTATAGTTCATTACCTCTCTGATAGATTAGATTAGATCAGGCTGAAGCTGTGGCCAGTTCAGACAGTGCCCAGGTTGGAGCACAAAGAATGGGAAAGGGGAAGGGCTGAGACAGAAAGAAGGTACCTTGAGAAATGATCTATCTTTCCTCCCAGCCATTAACACATTTCTCTCCGCTCCAACCTTCCCCAGCTCATGACCCTGTCCAACATATACACACATTCACCCTTTAGGAATTAAAGGTTGAGACTCTGTAAAATCAGAGATGGAAGGAGATACATGGGACCTAAAGGTCATCTAGCCACAGCCATTTTGCTCTACAAATGAGGAAACTGAAGCCCAGGTTGGGAAGGAAATTACTCAAGCCAAACAACAGAACCCAGGTGTAGTGGCCTTGGAAATGGGCTACTGGGATCTTCTGTAAAAGAGCTTATGGTAGTGGGCATCGCTGACTCTAGACCCACCACCATGGATGCCATGTTACTTGTGTGGTGCTTCTAGTTAATGACTAAGCACAAGACAGGCCCCGCAGCATGCAGGGTTACTCCAACAGGCCATCTGGGCTCAGAGATTCATAACTGACACAGCCAAAACTTTCTCATGATTACGCTGCACTCAGAGTCTCTTCCTGCACAACCCTGCTTCCTTCCCCTCTCCTGTCATAGGTATCAGACCTGCATTACAGTCTGAGGGATTTCTCTTCCTACATATGTTCCCTCCCCTTAATCTTTCAGAGGCATCTCTCTCTGCCCCCAACTCTCTTGCTTGTTTAATATAATATTGGCATCTGCTTTTGAAAGATTTCAAATGAACATGTGGTCTCTTGGCTTACAGTTGATTGATACTGTCTTCCCCACAGAAACATAATTATGTATTTACTCAGTGGCACTGTCATAAGAAATTTCCCCCTATCAACCTGTTTGAAAATAATCTTTTCTTATTTTATGGGTTCTTTCTTGGAGTAAAATTCTCTAGAGAGTCATGAGGGTCTTTAGTTTTTTCTCATTTTCCAGGGTCACATGAGGCATAACTGCACACAAGTCCCCCCGATACAGGTGGAAGGACAGTAATTGTTACACCCCTTCCACCACAGCCGCCTTAAATTATGCAAGAGCATTAATCAGAGATCTCATTGGGTTCTTTTCTGGGACTATTTCAGTCAGCCAATTCCATCCCTTTAAACTCCATATTAACACACTACCTTCCAAAAAGCACTGCCCTGATTGCAATTATTGGAGGGATTGGGCCAGAATTTAAAGAAAGGATTATTCCTGGACAAATTCTGATTAAAATGGGCTCCCTCAACCTCAGCTGAAAAGATTAATAACTGTCCAATCTCCTACAGCCAGCAAGTCTTCGTCAATAACTCCCAATCTCTCTACTGTGAGTTTATCTGCCGAGGATTAAACTGAAAGGCTGCTCCCAAAACCAGTATTAAAATTACCACAAAATATAGCCCTCTGGTTCCTGGCAGCTGTTGAGTTCAAAGTGAGGGAGCTAGAAATCTCTTTCCAGCTGGGTCTGGAGGGATGGGTGTGGGAGGAGAGGTAGGGAGGAGAGTAAAAGGGATGGTCTGAATTAGGTGTCTGGAGGGACAGAACTTGTCGTTACTTACTGGAAACAATCAGAAAGGTCAGAAAAACTCCATCTTCACATTGTTTTAAATGGAAAACATCCTAGCCTAGTGGAAAGAATAGGAACGTGCTTGCTCGATCACATCAGTCATGCCAGACTCTGCGACCCCATGGACTGTAGCCTGCCAGGTTCCTCTGTCCATGGGATTTCCCAGGAAAGAATACTGGAGAGAGTTGCCATGCCCTCCTCCAAGGGTCTTCCTGACACAGGGATCAAACCCATGTCTTTTATGTCTCCTGCACTGGCAGGCAGGTTGTCATTATAGATTTGTCAGAGTTCAAAGTCAAAATCGGCCACTTGTCACTTAGGCCTAGTTTTTCATCTAAAAGGGAAATAATACTGACCATGTTACTTGTCTCACACTGAGAATAAAACATGATTCACTTGCTGTGTTTTAAGAACTGTAACCTGCTTGTGGGGAAAAATGAAATTTACCTATATCTGCTTTTCTGTCCTCACTTGGAATGTAAGGTGAAAGTGGGTGTAGAATAGCTTAGCATCCCTCACAGCTATGCATGGTTAGGAGACCAAGTTCAGGTCACTGGTGTATGTACTCCAAAAGCAAGTTTGTGTCCACCTTTTCTTCTCTCTACACACACCCGCTTCCCCATCACCTATCCTTGCTTCTGGCTGGAATGTGACTATGATGGCAGGAGCCAGAGTACCCATCTTAGAGATGAATAAAAGCTGCATGTTTAGAGATTCACAGACATAGAGAACAGATTTGTGGTTGCCAAGGGGGAAGAGGGGTGGGGGGTTGGGGAGGGGGGATGGATCAAGAATTTGGGATTAGCAAGAGTACTGGAGTGGGTTGCCATATCCTTCTCCAGGGATCTTCCCAACCCAGGAAGTGAACCCAGGTCTCCCACATCGCAGGCAGAGACTTTACCATCTGAGCCACCACGGAAGCTTGGGATTAGCAGATGCAAACTATTAGATACATATATAACTGAATCACTTTGCTATATACTAGAAGCTAACACAATATTTTAAATCAACTATATTCAAGAAAATATTTTTTTTTTAAAGCTGCCTTTTTGGATGGCAGAGAAACAAGAGAGAAGGATCCTGAGTCCTTGAAACTGTGTGGTTACATTACTCTTCCTGGTCACATTTCCTAGACATTTTGTAAAGGAAAAATAACCTTCTATATTAAGTCACCAATATTTTGGACTTACTTGGTACAGCAAAAACTGATATCCTAACCACTATACTACTTTATAAATACAAATATTATTACTTTGTCATTACTATTTCAGTAGCTGCGTGTGAGCATGGGTATCTCAAAGCCCTCTGATCTACATGGGCCTGAAGTAGAGTCCCAAGTTTTAGGCTCTAAGTTCAACATCGTCCATCAGCCAGAACTGTTTTCATTTTAATTCTAGTTTGATCCAAAGAAACCACTAACAGTATTATTTTGAAATGGCTCTGCATCCTAAGTATATTCACTTAGGTGAGGACTAAAGTGAGGACTGCCAAATTCCTCCACTTCAGTCTTCATCTTACTTAAACTTTTCAGAAGTGGTTGAGCCCTTTAATTCGCAAAATCCTCTTCTTTCTTCTCTCATTTAACCTCCTCCCTCTATCCTCCATTAGCAACAAGCCTTGCAAATATTTCTCCATTTTCTTCTCCCTCAATGCATTTTGTTTTAATCTGCTAAATGAATAGCCTAGGGTCTAAAACCCTAGAAAATATTTTTCAACTTTATCATCATTGTTGTTCTTACCAAAACTGCACATTCCAGAGTAGTCATGCCTACTAAATAAGAATTTAAGGTCTTAGCCCTAAACTCTGCATATTAGCAAGCTCTCCTACCCTTCCCTCCAACTCAATCACATACCAAGCAAATCTGATGTGTACTAAAATATAAGCACTACTAAGCTCTCTGAAAAATCTCCACAAAGCACTTCCCATTTTCCAGCATCTAAAAATAAATATTCTACTGAACAATCATAGGGGGAAACTGTTGCAGAATTACGGCAGGGAAGAGAATACGAGAAAAGAATACCGAGTGGAGAAGCAGGTTCGATTATGAACAAATTTGAAATTTTTGAGCTCATTGAGTCATATCTAATAACCCTTACAAACCTTACATAACTTTACTGACTCCTTTGGGAGATTAAACTTGTTCCTTTGCTGTAGCCATTAGAACCGACTGAGAACAACAGGTTACTCTTTGGGCCTTAAATGAGCGAAGAGTGGCTTTCAGGCCAGGGATGCAACGGACAGAGAGTAGGGATACCTCCTGGACCTGTCCTCTGAGGCAGATGCTATTTCCTCTGGAAGTATAGCACGTTTGCTGGCAAAGGAAATCTCCCTCCAGGGCAGGCAAGGAAAGACAATAGAGCCACGTCACCACCCACCATCTGTCGTGAAAACAGACACCAGCTGACAGAGAGGGAAGCTCAAAATTCTGCTCCCACCCCCACGCCATCATCAGCAGCCTCACTGCCTGACCTCCTAAGATGGGGGCTGGGAAAGATGAGGTAGGGATTAGCCTGCTGGGCCTGTAGGGATCAAGTTCGGGGTCACCCTGCCCAGATCACTGCAGTTCTCTCATCAGTCCCTTCAAATCATCAAATTGTCACTCTCCTCTGGGAGAGAAAGGGGAAAACCATGGCAGATAAGCAGAGATCAGTGTCCTAGAGCCCAGAAAAGCAGTCTTGTTTCTGTGTGGCCAGTCTGCCCTGTCTTTGGATATCCAAGGCCTCAGGGGGACACAGAGACATGGGAAAGGCAACCTTGGATAACTGACAACAAAAACAGCTTAACACTGTCAAAGCAGCAATCAGACAAAGAATGGAGGGGAGTATAAACAGAAGTCCCAGGGTAGAGGTGGCTTCCTAGTGAGGGGGCATTCAGAGCTGCTCCTGAAGGGAAAGGCTTGATTTTTCCATGAATATTTTATGCATTGTTGTGCAGTGACTAGAGCCAGGAGTCCTAGGTTCTGCTATGACTTAGGTATGGCCAAAAGCAAGTTCCTTCTTTGTTAAAGAACTAGGTCTCCACTCCAATAAAGTTATGAGGTTGGACAAGGAAAACTCAAGGTGACTTCTCTGATTCATGAGTGACACAGGCAAAAGCTCAGGTAGAAATTTTCATAATGTAGAATATACAATTAAGGGCGCTGAGATAGAGCCTCTGAGTTGCCAAATCTTAAGAAAAGGGGATAATTTCAGTCCCCTCTTCCCAGGACAACAGTGCTGTGCCGTGCTTAAATCACTCAGTCGTGTCCAACTCTTTGCGACCCCATAGACTGCAGCCACCAGGCTCCTCTGTCCACGGGGATTCTCCAGGCAAGAATACTGGAGTGGGTTGTCATGCTTTCCTCCAGGGGATCTTCCCAACCCAGGGATTGAACCCAAGTCTCCCGCATTGCAGGTGGATTCTTTACCAACTGAGCCACCAGGGAAGCATCTGTGCAACACTGTAATTTACAAAGCATTCTCTGATCCAATGAGATTAGATCCTGCACTGAGGTAGGAGATGGATGGGCTCCAGGGTGGACATTTACAATCAGCCAGCCTCCTCTTTGCATTTCCTGAATCAAGAATAGGTGGGCTCCAGTTAAGGAATTTACAACCAGCCTCCTGTTTGCTCTCCAAAATAGAAGTAACAACAGAAACAGGGTAAATAGTCAGTCTTTGTCTCTTGTAAACATCTCAAGGGAATAATGGCAAGGACAAAAAGAGGCAAAAACCTCTGTGAGTAAAGGATAAGGGAGACACTACACATGAGCAGAAAGACACTATGCATGTAACAGGAAAAAGAGTCCAGTAAATGTAGATAGACACGTGGGCGGACTAAGGGAGCGTAGCTGAGTTGCACTCTCCTCCTGCATTGCAGGCATCTTCTTTACTGTCAAAAGTCAGAGGATAATTCCAGGCCGTAATGAGTTCTGCTCCTTCCAGAAGCCTTCCCATCAAGATCCATCTTGGTTAAGTTGTGCGTACACACCCCAGGGGAGGCTTCTGAGATAAATTAAGGGGTGGGGGAGGGGACAAAGCAAGATGACTGGCCTGAGAAAAGACCAAGACCAGGAAAAAAAAAAAAAAAAAAAGGAAGTCGCTCAGTCGTGTCTGATTCTTTGCGACCCCGTGGACTGTAGCCCACAATGCTCCTCTGTCCATGGGATTTTCCAGGCAAGAGTACTGGAGTGGGTGGCCATTTCCTTCTCCAGGGAAACTGCCTGCCCCTTATAAAGGATTTAAACTTTCCAAAGGTGCTACTGTCTTTCTGAGCCCACCTGTGTGCCTTTCCACGTGTACTTTTCTTTTCAATAACCTTTTTACTCTACTCTTTACCTTATGCCTCCTCGACTGAATTCATTATTGATTAGGCAGGCAAGGACTAGTAATCTCAGCCCTAATTGCTGGCCCCTGTGGTCCAGTGGTTAGGACTCCCATTCTGGGAGACAAAGACCTTGCTTCCAGCTACAGCTCACTGCTGCTTGTAACAAGCTGCCATCTACTGCCACGTGCATCCAAAATCAGCACTAGACTTGTGAAGGAGCCGAAACAGTTATTGCTATTTTCCTCTGTCCTAATGAGCTTAGGTGGCCTCGATCCACAGCAGCTTGAAACAGGGCTTCAGTTCCTGGCCAGAGATTGAGGTCAAGTCGTGGTAGTGAGAGCACCAAATCCTAGCCACTGGACAGCCACTTGTCAGTGACAAGGTCCTGGCCCTTCAGCTTTGCAAAAAAAGAATTCCCACAAGACAGAAAGTAATGAAACAAATAAAGTATTTATTAACAGGAAAAAAGAGTCCAGTACATGTAGATAGACACATGGGTGGACTCAGGGAGAGTCACTGAGTTGCACTCTCCTCCTGCATTGCAGGCATCTTTACTGTCCGAGCCACCAAGGAAGCCCACACACGTATGGGGCATTTCTTCCAGATTTTTTTTGGCCCATTATTTTGATTTTCCTGGTTCAGAGTCCATATTTGATATATCTCAGGATCCTCCCATGTGCACATGGGCATCTCTTAGCCAAGATGAATTCTACCGAAGAGGCTTATTGGTAGTGGCATCAGTTAGTATCATTCCCTTTTTCACTGCCAAGAAGCTTTGCTGTGCATGCGTAGTGCATGTATAGTCCAGAAGGTCTCCCAACTTTGAGAATGAGAAATATGTGGTTTCTTATCATCTATCTGGGCAGGGCCCAGGATCGTCTCTCAATTGTCCTGCTATTGAATCTCCAACAGCTTTACCCTGCTGATGCTGCTACTGCTAAGTTGCTTCAGTCGTGTCCAACTCTGTGCAACCCCACAGACGGCAGCCTACCAGGCTCCTCTGTCCCTGGGATTCTCCAGGCAAGAACACTGGAGTGGGTTGCCATTTCCTTCTCCAATGCATGAGAGTAAAAAGTGAAAGTGAAGTCGCTCAGTCATGTCCGACTCTTAGTGACCCCATGGACTGCAGCCCACCAGGCTCCTCCGTCCATGGGATTTTCCAGGCACGAGTACTGGAGTGGGGCACCATTGCCTTTACACTGAGGGGGCCATCTACCTCTTGCCTCACTAAAGAATGCTTTTGTTGTTGTTGTTGTTGTTCCGTCTCTCAGTCATGTCTGATTCTTTGTGACCCCATGGACTGCAGTACACCAGGCTTCCCTGTCCTTCACCATCTCCCAGAGCTTGCTCAAACTCATGTCCATTGAGTCAGTGATGCCATCCAACTATCTCGTCCTATGTCATTCCCTTCTCCTCCTGCCTTCAATCTTTCGCAGCGTCTGGGTCTTTTGCAATGAGTTGGCTCTTCGCATCAGGTGGCCAAAGTTTCAGCTTCAGCGTCAGTCCTTCCAATGAATATTCAGGACTGATTTCCTCTAGGATGGACTGGTTGGATCTCCTTGAAGTCCAAGGGACTCTCAAGAGTCTTCTCCAACACCACAGTTCAAAAGCATCAATTCTTCCATGCTCAACTTTCTTTATAGTCCAACTCTCACATCCATACATGACTACTGGAAAAACCATAGACTTGAATAGATGGACCTTGTTGGCAAAGTAATGTCTCTGCTTTTTAATACAATTTATATTAAAAATGAATTATATAAGGTAACAAAATATTTATTAAAATGAATTATGCTAAGTCGCTTCAGTCGTGTCTGACTCTATGTGACCCCATAGACAGCAGCCCACCAGGCTCCCCCATCCCTGGGATTCTCCAGGCAAGAACACTGCAGTGGGTTGCCATTTCCTTCTCCAATGCGTGAAAGTAAAAAGTGAAAATGAAGTCGCTCAGTCGTGTCCAACTCTTAGCAACTCCATGGACTGCAGCCTACCAGGCTCCTCCATCCATGAGATTTTCCAGGCAAGAGTACTGGAGTGGGGTGCCGTTGCGTTCTCCAAAAAAAAAAAAAAAATGAATTATGCAAGGTAACAAAAATGCACTGAGCTAATGTTATTATTAATTATCAGAATAAATTTGGAAAAATATGTCACCTTCCTGGGATTCAGCACTGTAATCTGTAAAATAAAGGAGTTTATAATTAGCTCCTGAGATTCCAAGAGAATTAGTATAAATACTCCCTTACTTTGTTCACCATCACTGTGAGTCATAGCAGCAGCAGATCACCAACTATCATCTGTTACACACATTAGTTAAATTAATTGCCATAATAGCCTTCTGAGAGAGGTAGTGATATTGTACCTGTTTTAAAGATGAGAAAATTGAGTCACAGAAATGTTATGTAACATGCTAAAGGTGCAGAAGGAAACAGTCAACGACAAATCTAGGATTCAGATCCAAGAGTTCTGATACCAGAACCAATGACAGTGCTCCAAAGTTGATCTCACATAAATGAACATCCCTCTGCCCCCTAATTTGCTGGTTTTACTAGGCTTTCTGCTGGAATGTAATTGACCAAAAACATTCACAGTGAGTCTAGGATGGTCTACTTTGATGCATGTAGCATAAGGTGTGCCTCATGGCTTCACCATAACAGCAGTCACACCTGATCTCGCCTCCTCTATGACCGTTCAGTCTTAAAGTCTGGTGTGGTCCTTTCTATTTGTCAGAGAACTCAGTTATCTGCTTCATGATTTTATGCTAGTCCTTGCCATGAAATGCGTGCATATTCACACCCGCATGCGCGTGCACACATACACACACACACACACACACACATTTTAAAAGGGAAATACATTTTATAGAAGTGAATGTATTTCCCTTTTAAAATTAAAAGCTTCTGCACAACAAAGGAAACTCTAAGCAAAGTGAAAAGACAGCCTTCAGAATGGGAGAAAATAATAGCAAATGAAGCAACTGACAAACAACTAATCTCAAAAATATACCAGCAACTCCTGCAGCTCAATTCCAGAAAAATAAATGACCCAATCAAGAAATGGGCCAAAGAACTAAACAGACATTTCTCCAAAGAAGACATACAGATGGCTAACAAACACATGAAAAGATGCTCAACATCACTCATTATCAGAGAAATGCAAATCAAAACCACAATGAGGTACCATTCACACCAGTCAGAATGGCTGCGATCCAAAAGTCTACAAGCAATAAATGCTGGAGAGGGTGTGAAGAAAAGGGAACCCTCTTACACTGTTGGTGGGAATGCAAACTAGTACAGCCACTATGGAGAACACTGTGGAGATTCCTTAAAAAACTGGAAATAGAACTGCCATATGACCCAGCAATCCCACTGCTGGGCATACACACCAAGGAAATCAGAATTGAAAGAAACACGTGTAGCCCAATGTTCATTGCAGCACTGTTTACAATAACCAGGACAGGGAAGCAACCTAGATGTCCATCAGCAGATGAATGGATAAGAAAGCTGTGGTACATATGCACAATGGAGTATTACTCAGCCATTAAAAAGAATACATTTGAATCAGTTCTAATGAGGTGGATGAAACTGGAGCCTATTATACAGAGTGAAGTAAGCCAGAAAGAAAAACACCAATACAGTATACTAATGCATATATATGGAATTTAGAAAGATGGTAACGATAACCCTGTATGCAAGACAGCAAAAGATACACAGATGTATAGAACAGTCTGGACTCTGTGGGAGAGGGAGAGGAGGGGATGATTTGGGAGAATGGCATTGAAACATGTATAATATCATATAAGAAACAAATCGCCAGTCCAGGTTCGATGCAGGATACAGGATGCTTGGGGCTGGTGCACTGGGATGACCCAGAGAGATGGTACAGGGAAGGAGGTGGGAGTAGGGTCCAGGATGGGGAACACATGTACACCCGTGGCGGATTCATGTTGATGTATGGCAAAACCAATACAATATTGTAAAGTAATTAGCGTCCAATTAAAATAAATAAATTTAAATTTTTTAAAAAAAGCAAAAAAAATAAGTGAAGCATGTTGAAATTCCTAAATTAAAATATCTCAGTCAAAATGTGAGAACCAAAGGTAAATGTGAGAGAAGACACCTAGCATACAGGCTCTGTTAGTAACTGTAGTGCATCCTTGCTGCCCACGATACTTGGGATCAGCAAGACCTGCATGGGAAGAGTCCTGGAACCTTCAGTGTGGACCCAGCTCTCCCACTCATAATGTCCGTGACCCTTAATTAATAAACTCAACTCTCTGTGTCTTTTTCATCCCTAAGGTATCCCCTGACCATAAACCACTTAAGACACCCAATATATTCCCTCATGGGAACCCCTTGATGGAGATGGGAGGTGGGGTATTACGGCCTGGGGGAAGTTATTGTCATATCAGACCTGTGACATATCAGATCTGTGGGGCAGTGGCTTGTCCATATGAGGAGAGAGATCCAGGACTGAACCCTTAGGCATGGTCAAGGAGAGCTAGAGACCAGGAAAAGATCACCATGGGTCAGAGAGCCCAAAGTCTCCAGCCAAAGTTGAATTAGCATTCCTAAACTAAGTAAACTGACAGAAGTTAAAGGAAAATAATTATTTACAGTAGGTAAAGGGGAGAAGAGAAGAAAGATGATTATAAGTACTCATAAGACAAAAGGACTCCAAAAAACAAATGAAAGGAATCCTGAAACCATCATTAGAAACAGAGAAGTAATACACAGTTTCCTTAAATACTAGACCATTATGTGTAAATTGCTTTTGATTTCACACACACACACACACGTTATTGGATTATAAATTGCATTGGATTATAAGTTTTTCTTTTTACATTGTACATTTCTGTATTTGAATTGTTTACAATAAAGTGTAATGTCCTAGACCATAGAAGACCACACAGTTGTAAGAAAACTTTAAAATGATCTCAAATCATTACAGTATCAAAAAGAAAACAAAGTGCATGCTGTCGCTTCAGTCATGTCCAACTCTTTGCAACTGTATGGACTGTAGCCCTCCAGGCTCCTCTGTCCATCAGATTCTCCAGGCAAGAATACTGAAGTGGGTTGCCATGCCCTCCTTCAGGGGATCTTCCCAACCCAGGGATTGAGCCCACATCTCTTATGTCTCCTGCATTGGCAGGCAGATTCTTTACCACCAGTGTCATCTGGGAAACATAAAGATTGAACTGATATTCAAATGTCCAATGATTCGATCAAGATTATAGACCTAAAATGTATCATAACCAATATGAATTATAAGGGTACAAACCTCAGTTCCACTTCTCCAGTTTTATAAAGAAATGATATAATGGTAAAAATCCTTTGAACAATGTCAATTCAAAAGAAATACACATGTCATCTGGAATAAAGCACCTATAGTCAAGCTTGTTCAGAAAAGAATGAAGTAAAGTGAAGTGAAAGTCAGTCATATCCAACTCTTTGCAACCCCGTGAACCGTAGCCTGCCAGACTCCTCTGTCCATGGAATTGAGAATTCTCAATTCCATGGACAGAGGAGAATACTGTCCATGGGGCTAGAATACTGGGCTGAGTAGCCATTTCCTTCTCCAGGGGATCTTCCCAACCCAGGGATCAAACTCAGGTCTCCCGCATTGCAGGCGGATTCTTTACTGTGTGAGCCACCAGGGAAGCCATAAATATACACCAGGAAAGAGGAAGCTGGGAATGAAAGTTTGAGAAAGAATATAAATAGAGAAGGGTAAGCCACTGCTTGGTGAAGACATAGTAATATTGACAAGTATCAGAGAGAGAACAGAATGCCACTCCTGATGGCATAGAAAATATGGGAAAATAAAAATTTTGAAGGTGAAATTAAAGTTCATAATAGAAGAAAAGACTAAGAGAACACTGCTGCTGCTGCTAAGTCACTTCAGTCGTGTCCGACTCTGTGCGACCCCATAGACGGCAGCCCACCAGGCTCCCCCGTCCCTGGGATTCTCCAGGCAAGAACACTGGAGTGGGTTGCCATTTCCTTCTCCAAAGAGAGCACTAGCTTGCGTTAAATGAACTTGAGCCTCCAGACCTAGACAAATGGTCCCATCATGGAACCAAATAAAGTGTAAAATATGATTGGGGAACTGTTCTTTACCATATTTAAGGAAATTTGGCTATGAGATGATGTTACCACAGTCTTCATAAGAAGAAAAATTGTCTGCCATCCACAGCTCGTGAACTTGCCTTTTTTCTAGAATAATGTTGAAAAACGGACAGCACAGCTCACAGCTCCCTTTTTCTTTTACCCTGTCTGATTCAATATATTTCTTGGAGCAACAGCTGAAGAAACCACTATGCTGGATTCAAATAGGCAATAACCACTTTTTGTTTTACTAGCCCACTTTTATTTCACTTCAAAGAGAATAAAATACAGCCAGGTTTCTGAGGACACTTTTTTTCCTAATAGAGAAGTCTACATAATTTAAATAGCAATGGGTCAAATTAACACAGCTTATTAAAATTTATGTGTAAAAAATTCCTAAGTGAAAAAAATAATTCTTTTGATAAAATGAACAACTTACTATAGCAATAAATTTGGAGTTTGGGATTAAAATAAACACACTACTGTATATAAAATAGGTAAACAACAAGGCCTAGTGTATAGCACAGGGAACTCTGTTCAACATCTTTTAATAACCTATAATGGAAAATAATCTGAAAAAGAATATATATACATATATGTGTGTATATATGTATATGTATAACTATATCACTTTGAAACTAACACAACTCCATAAATCAACTATAACAAAAAAATAAATGAAAAATTTACTGTACTTTATACACTATGAATTCATCATAAACTTTGGATGAATGTTACTTTGGCAGATATTGTTGGCTGCCTACTCAATCTTTACTCCCATTTCCCTGGTTCCCCATCATGTGAGTCGCCTCAAGGGACACAGAGGAAGAAATACAAGGGACTAGTCACTCTTCCAGCTTGGGATGAGTAAATCATCCAGTTCAAGCCAATGAAACATAAAAGGAATTCTGCCAGGTAGATTCCTGGATAATTTTTTAACTCATTAAAAGAGAAAAAGAAAAAGAAAGTAAAGAAGAGCATTGTACCCCACTGACACCCCACTGCCTTCTAGATTTTGGGTGCCAGCCACCATCTTATTAATAGCAGCAAAGTTTTGGTGAAGATGGACCATGTACCAGACATTTTCATTACTGGAGATTACAGAAGGAGTAGGCCACAGGGGATCATTAGTATCAAGAAAATGATCATTATTTATGTACACCTAAAGCCTTATGGCACCCCACTCCAGTACTCTTGCTTGGAAAATCCCATGGACAGAGGAGCCTGTTAGGCTGTAGTCCATGGGGTCGCTAAGAGTCGGACACAACTGAGCGACTTCACTTTCACTTTTCACTTTCATGCATTGGAGAAGGAAATGGCAACCCACTCCAGTGTTCTTGCCTGGAGAATCCCAGGGACATGGGAGCCTGGTGGGCTGCCGTCTATGGGGTCGCACAGAGTCGGACATGACTGAAGTGACTTAGCATAAAGCCTTGTAGTGTTCAGTAGGTGGCTAAACATAAAAATAAAGAGCAAGTTTTGCATATGCTTCAGGGAAAAAGAATCACAACCTGTTGAGTCAGAAGTTTTCAAATCTGTCTGAAGAATAGAAGGTCTCCGTATTAAAGCACTTAGAAAAGGAGGATCTATACTGCCTTTGAGAGGACAAATGTAGCCTGTAACCCTTTCATAAGAAATTGGTTTTTCTAGTCCTTACTTAAATGCTTCCCCAGAAGTTTCTCATTTATTTTTCCCCAAAAAATGTAAATAGGAAGTAGTTTATGTCTTGTGAAATAAATGTGGACAGGATAGGAAGTCATTTATGTCTTATAAAACAAACACATGTTTGTTTTATAAAACTATAAAAGCTCCACAAAGCAAATCAATAGCAAAGCTTTCTGGAGAGTAGTTCAGTCAACTGGCATGGTAATCTCTAGGGGTCGCCCTCCACATTCTCTCCCTCTGCCTAGGCCATGGAAGGCAAGCCCCTCTCTCCAGGGAATGAGTTTAGAAACTAGGAACATTGAGAAGAGGGCCTTTGGTGGCATGCTTCGGAGTATTCTTCCCGTGGCTCACTCATTTGTAGAGGATAATTTCCACTTTTTCTTTAATATTGTATTGATCTTAATATCCCTAAGTCTTCAGGAGATGGCTTTAGGAGAAAGATACTCAAGAGTAGAAGAGATTGTAGCCTGTGACACATACACATGCCCTCTGATATCAATCTGGAGGAACAGCATTAGGTTGTATCCATGAGTCCATGAAATGAGAGATGCTACATTGTAAAACTGGAATGAGCAGGGAAGAGAACATAATCCTGAGGAATAATATCTAGGAGGATGATTGAAGAAGGATGTGAAGTTATCTCCTTTGCCTTCATTCATTTAAGTCTTAGAGGGAAAAAAGAAGCATTTTAGAGGGAAAAAATCTGGCACTTCAGTAATGCTATTGGTTTGATCAGCTCACACACTAAACTCTGCCATCCAGGACAGAAAAGAGGTAACTGTACCAGAAGAATCATGTACCGGGCAGTACTCAGGGCTAATAGTAGGATAGCTCATATCCATTGCTTATCTTTCAGGGTTATTATGAGGGTAAAATAAATAGAAAAAGAGAAATTATTGCATCACTGAAAAGTGTATTTGAGTGCAACTAAAAATTAACCCTACCATTCATTCAACAAAAATTATTGAGCACCTAATAGACAGCAAATACTATAAAAGTGACTGGTAATATCATACACTGTTGTTAGTTGTTGCTTTATACTAATTAACATAGATCATAAGAAACCATCTCTTGTATGCTTAGAGATCAAAATGTAATATGAATATTATGGCTACAGGTAAGCAGGTTGTTTGGAAGCTGATAGGTGATTGGAAACAGTACCACCATTTTTTCTTTGAACCTCAGACATTTTCCCTGATCAACTAGCTGTCCATCCCAAATATAAAGATCATCCCTGACCACCTAGAAAAACATCCTTCCCCTTCTCTGGAAAAATTCACAATGATTATCAGACTACTCTTCTTTGGTTTGGAAGAACAGAGACTCAGTCCCCCACTGTCTCTATTTTCTAATATGAAAACCGAGGCATTGGGAAATGGTGTGTGTACAACCAACATCACCAATTGTTGACAACAGAATTTTTTTTAATTAGAAAGCTATGTCAGAGTAATTACATATACACAGGTCTGTCTCATTTTAAGGAAGCCCAAAACATACAATTACTCTTGAGAAAAGAAAAAGAAGAGGAAAATAAGGAAGCCTGGCTTTAGAAGAGTCTGCATTTAAAAATTTTCCCAATACGTTAGTCACTCGAGTGACAAATTAACTGCCACTTATTAAAAACAGATATTTGGTTTACAGAACTACAGTGAGCTGGTGCCTGAATAAGGAATATCTGTGAGAAGAGCTGTCCTTGGAGACAAGAAGCTCCTGGCTATAAAAAGGTTATGTGTCCTCTTGACCAGAATCACTAGCTTCCAGCTATTATCTATCTTTAAAAACCTATTCTCTAGCCCCAGGGATTCAACAAGTTGTCTGTTTCTCAGCTCTCAGTACAATTCAAATGCAAAAGTGGAATCTGAAGATTTAATAGTGTGAGCCCCAAGTGAGGCAGCAGCCTTCCCCAGAGAACAAATTATTGAGGAATTACCCTATTAATTTGGAGAAGGCAATGGCACCCCACTCCAGTACTCTTGCCTGAAAATCCCATGGATGGAGGAGCCTGGTGGGCTACAGTCCATGGAGTCTCGAAGAGTCGGACACGACTGAGCGACTTCACTTTCACTTTTCATGCATCGGAGAAGGAAATGGCAACCCACTCCAGTGTTCTTGCCTGGAGAATCTCCTGGACGGGGGAGCCTGGTGGGCTGCTGTCTGTGGGATCGCACAGAGTCGGACATGACTGAAGCGACTTAGCAGCAGCAGCAGCAACCCTATTAACTGCATGGCTGCCTCCTTGAGCCAACATGAATATGAAGGTGAGACTAAGACCCCACAGTCCTCTCTGCTGGGAACTAGAAGAGAACCACCAAGCTTGATGTCTTATTTTCTTCATTTCCAGCAGAAACCTTCATTGCTCACATGCCCTATACCTTAAAGAATCAGCCAGGATGAAAGAGTGAGGCAAGGAGAAAGATGACTAAGTCTCCAGCCAAGACTCAGAGTTTAAAGCTGAATTCTGACTAAAGAGCTTAACCACACACAGTGCCTTGAGGAGGCTTGGTGTTGTGTGTGCAAACTCAGGAGTGTCTGACTCTTTGCTACCCTATAGACTATAGCCCACCAAGCTCCTCTGTCCATGAGATTTTTCAGGCAAGAATACTGGAGTGGGTTGCCATTCTCTTCTTCAGGGGATCTTCCTGACCTAGGGATCAAACCTGTGTCCCCTGCATCTCCTGCACTGCAGGTGGATTCTTTACCTCTTGAGCTACTGGGTCTTCCCAAGAAGGCTTGGGATGAATAGCTTATAAGCCAGACCCATTCAAGGATTAAATCCATAATACTGAGTATTACTTTTGCCAAATAAGAAGGCCTATGAACTTTAAAGTGCAGGCCATAAATGCTGACATGAAGATAGGACAAAATAAAGTTCACAGACTCTCTATTTAACCG
This sequence comes from Bubalus kerabau, assembly GCF_029407905.1. NCBI lineage: Eukaryota > Metazoa > Chordata > Mammalia > Artiodactyla > Bovidae > Bubalus > Bubalus kerabau. The sequence continues at coordinate 62,300,116 of NC_073624.1, read as the reverse complement.
AAAAACTCTCTTGTTGAGTATGAGCATCATTTATTATACTTGGCATTGGCATTGGTATCATTGGAGGTGAGGATTTCATGGTTATGAAGAGTTTAAATGAAGAAGTGGAAGAATTTTAAAACTGATCTTTCCATACATCTCTACTTTCTTAGATGTCTACTTAATACATGCCCACGTAAATAGTGGTTTCCTTTTCCTTTCTTGGAATTCAGGACTATAAATAGTGTTCCCTCTTACAATTTGGAAAGTTCTTCCTAATATCTGAACCTCTCCATTCTCCCATTCAGTTTTTGTCCCTTGCATCTATGTTATCACTAGAACTTAACCATTAAATCAGTAAAAATTAATTGAATATTTAATGAACTTACATGTAATGAATTTTACATGTAATGTAAAATCGCAAAAACCAAGTCTTGGTTCTACCACCAATAGGCTATATACCTCTGGACAATAATAAGTGCAGAGTCTCAGTGTCCTAATCTGAAAAATGGGGATGATAATATCCTGGTAATCAGTATTATGAGGCTCAAGCTAAATGAAGTTATGAGGGTAAGCTTCTTGAACAATAACTAGCACATAGTATTTCATTCCTAAGTGTCAATCACTAAACTAGGTTTATTGGATATACCCCAATACCACTGTCTACAGAGCTTTCCTGGTGGCTTAACAGGTAAAGAATCCTCTTGCAAAGAAGACACAAGAGACAAGGGTTCGATCCCTGGATCAGGAAGATCCCCTGAAGCAGGAAAATGGCAACTCACTCCAGTATTCTTTCCTGGAAAAATCCATGAGAGAAGAGCCTGGAGGGCTACAGTCCATGGAGTTGCAAAGAGTCAGACATGACTGACTGACTAACAGCTCACTTCAGACTTCAGTTAATAGTAGCTAGGCTAATAGCACAGAGGAGATCTGACTGAGTACAGATACGCACAGGAGAGCAAGTAGCCCAGAGGACAGACCTGAAGTCTCCTCAGAGAAAAAACCAATCTGTTTTCTTTGGTGCAGCCTCTACCCAGCCACACCAACCATTCAGACTCTAACAGCTCCTGAGAAGGGGGGTTGGAGATGGTGGGAGGGGGCAGGGGACCTCCAGAAGAGGATGGGGGTGGTGACATCAGGCCGGCTGTCGAGTATTCCAGCACCTGCCAGGGATGCCAGGTCTGCCCTGCTGGGGCCCAGCTGCCACCCGGGCCCTCCTGACATTTGACAATGGGCGGTTGAGAGGTCAGGAGGGAATAGGGCAGGCATGACAATGAGATTCCGATGCTATAGAAAGAGGAACAATTGGGCCAGAGGGAGAGAGAAGCCAAGTGTTTTGGAGCTGTGCAGGATTGGGGGGTGGAGAGAGGGGAGACAAATGTGAGGATAAAATTAGAATGACTGAAATTTTATGGGGGTGTCAGAGAATGAGAAGGAGAGAGACTGTCCTTGATTATTCTGTTCAGAACAGAAAAGGTCAGCCTGTCCAGGGAACAGGCTCCCTTGCTCCTGACCTTGGGGTTGAACTGTCAGTAACACTGATCTGCTCTGCCACATGAGCTGGATCTTGTCTCCAGCTCAGTCATTTATTCTTCTGTCCACTCTATGAATATGTATTAAACCCTTGCCATATATCAAGCTCTTTGCAAGGTACTAGGGACAGAGATTTGTAATTTATCTTCCTACTATTGATGAACCAACAGTCTTCAGTGGAGATGGATTTAGGAGCACAGGAGCATAGCAGTTAGATGCTCTGTAGAGGTGGGAAGAGGACACTCCTGGGGCATGAGCAGAAGAGCTATTAACTCACAGAGCAGGGAAACCTCATCCAGCCTGGGAGATGACTGTGTGTCAGAAACAGGATCAAAAAAGGACAAGTGACATTCAAGCTGCATCTTGAGATATAAGTAGGAGTTTGGCAGCCTAAAGGCCAAGGGAAGGCAGGGGAGCTAGAAGATCATTCTACAGAAAGAGAATGAGTTAGTTAGGAATCATAGGAAAATACCTGCCAAAATAAGGCCTTGGAGTTTCCAGAGGCTTAGACTGATGCCAAGGGTAGGTTATTCAGGTGATTTCAAGGCTCAGATCAAAAATTGTAGTTTGAGATTTCTCTGGAGAGCTGTTACTTCTGTTGTGTTCACAAGAAACAGTATCCCCTTTGTCTCTAATCTACTCATCTCTTTCTTGTGTACAAAGATACACTCTGGATACTGGTAGAGGACTTCTTCAGCAATATATTTAGGAAAAAAGTGTTCCTTTGTCTTTATTCCTATTTGTTGATAAGAGAATAGACATCTAGTGCAACAAACACTGACTTGGGTCTTTAGAGAAAACCAGTTAAACCTTGCATACTTCGCAAATGATGAAAAGTGAAAGTCCCTCACTCGTGTCCAATTCTTTGTGATCCCATGGACTATACAGTAGACACAATTCTCCAGGGAATAATACTGGAGTGGGTAACCATTCCCTTCTCCAGGGAATCTTTCCAATCCAAACCTGGGTCTCCCACATTGCAGGTAGATTCTTTACTAGCTGAGCCACCAGGGAAGCCCAAGAATACTGGAGTGGGTAGCCTTTCCCTTCTCCAGAGGATCTTTCCAACCCCGGAATTAGGGTCTCCTACGTTGCAGGCAACTTCTTTACCAGCTGAACTAAGGAGCCCCCCAGATTTAGGCTTAAGGGAAGGGAGAGATATGCTGTGGGTGAAAAGCAACTTGGTAGGGCTACCACTGACAATGAGGAAAAAACCAGTGTTGCCGGAATGCAAAGAGCTGAAAAAGACATCTTCTTTCCCTTCAATGCCTAAACTTTGGAGCTGTTTAGGGTCCAGAGATGAATATCATTTCTTCTCAAATAAAGAATCTAAGTCAGCCACTGCCTAGAGTTTTGTTGTGATGAATTCTGAGGAAGGTCCAGGCTCAGTAGGAAACAGCCCTGCTTGGTTAATGATGTCCATCCAGGCAGGCATGGAGGAAATGGTAGAAGTCATGACACCTATTTTTCATCCCCATGTGAAAACCCACAATTTTAGATGGAGAAAAATAATAATTGAAAGTGATAGAGATCTGTCTCTTTAGAGAGATAATATAAATTTTCCTATCCACGGTACAGCACCTAAGCATATGAGGCTATTTAAATTTAAATTAATTACACCTCAGTAAATTTAAAAATTTAGTACCAAGCTCAGCTCTGTGCTTTGGGGTGACCTAGATAGGTGGGAATGGCACCCCACTCCAGTACTCTTGCCTGGAAAATCCCATGGATGGAGGAGCCTGGTGGGCTACAGTCCATGGGGTCGTTAAGAGTCGGACGTGACTGAATGACTTCACTTTCACTTTTCACTTTCATGCATCGGAGAAGGAAATGACAACCCACTCCAGTGTTCTTGCCTGGAGAATCCCAGGGACGGGGGAGCCTAGTGGGCTGCCGTCTATGGGGTCGCACAGAGTCGGACACAACTGAAGCGACTTAGCAGCAGCAGATAGGTGGGATGGGGCGGTGGGGGTGGGAAGGCGGTCCAAGAGGGAAGGGATATATATATACATATAACTGATTCACTTCACTGTATAGCAGAAACTAACACCAACTCATAAAGCAACAATATCCCCAATAAAATAAATAAATAATATAGTTCCTTGGTTGCACTTGCCACATTTTAAGTGCTTGATATCATAGAACCTTTCCACCATTGCAGACAGTTCTACTGGACAGCACTGGCAGAGAGTCATGGATAAAAATGCAAGCTCGGGTGCCAAACTGTTTAGATTAAATCTCAGATCTGTCACTTGCTTGTTACGTGACCCAGTGGAGCTGCTTTACCCCTCTGTGTGTCAGATTTTCATCTGTAAAATGCACTGCTAGCACCAATTCCAGAGTACCTTACTAAGAATCACAGTATTTCATATATGTAAAAACTAAAGGACATTGCCTGGCACCTGGTTAGCACTCAATTAGTACTGGCTGTTGTGATTATCTTCTGCCCATGTTTTTGTAGCAATCTAGGAGCAGAAAGGGCTAGAAAGTTCTTGACCCCCAATCTAACTCTCTCCACTGAGCCTGCCCTCAACACTGAGCATTATTTCACATTCAGAGCACCCTCTCCCTGCCACCCCAGGCCCCTTATTTCTGTGCAGTGGAATCTCCCATCCTGGGAACCCAGGGCATTGCCCCTTGCTTGTCTCTCCCTCCCTTTTGCTTCGCCTGATGCCCGCTTTCCCTGGGAATCCAGGCTGCTGAGAACAACTGCAGCTGCTATCCCTGCTTGCAGCTGCTGCTCAGAAACAGGGCAGCAGGGTTCAGTGGTGCTCCCTCTCAGGACTGCTTTTTTTTCCTACTTATCCTTGAAAATTCTGTTGGACTGTGCCAACTGTGGGCATGGTGTCAGCTGCCCCCTGTGTGTCCCTGATGCTTCTGCTTAGGGACCCTTTGTACTCGGGCTCCAGCTGAGTCACACACTCCAGACTGCAAGCCAGTAATTCCTTCTGATGGCTTCAGTCATTTTCCAATACTACTTGTACCCTCCACGGGTCCCTTTTTCTCATTTCTCTTCCTCTTCTCTGATCTCTCTTTCAATTGCATGCATGCTGTTGTTTCAGTCATGATCAACTCTCTGCAACCCTGTGGTCTGTAGCCCTCCAGGCTCCTCTGCCCATGGGATTTTCCAGGCAAGAACACTGGAGTGGGTTGCCCACTCCATGCCCTCCTCCAGGGGATTTTCCCAACCCAGGAATCGAACCTGTATCTTATGTCTCCTGCGTTGACAGGTGGGTAATTTACCACTAGCGCCTCCTTAGAAGTCCCCCTTTCAATTAGCCCAATGGAGTTCTCACTCACATGGGAGGAAATGATGATGATGACAATGCCAATGCCAAAGTACCACTTATTGATCACTAATAATGTGCAGGCCTCATGATACATGTATAGTAATCATTATATTTAATGTCACAGAAATCCTATAAGATATTGTCATCATTTTGTTGACAAAGGTTTTAAAGTCCTAGGAATTCATAAATCATGTCCAAAGTCAATGACAATACATGGTAAACCAAGCATTCACATAGAGCTTGTGCAGGTCACAAACCCAAAACAAATCAAGAGACCTCAATGGCTCTAGGAGCCAGAGAAATTGATCTGTCGACATCATTGGTAAAGCATTTTTTGTTTCCGGTACCTTTTCATTAAAGAATATATATCCAGTGACCAAATGAAACCCTTCATGTTAAGACGTAAGTCTTCTGGTGGGTGGGGTGACTTGGGAGACCTATAGTCTTTGTTCTTCTCCGAAACAATTTATGGTGGTGATATTTCTATTGCTCTGAAGACAGATAACCAGTGATGATATTCGAGGAGGCTTGGTGGGAGCACACTGGTGCCCAGCCTTTTGTGTGGCAGTAACAAATATACAAGGCTCCTGCCTGAAACACAACAGAGGCAGCAGCTGCCTATTTCATAAAGTGTACCTACCTCTCCCCGCTCCCATGGAGCCCCCAGGTCCTCTGAGACAATATCTAAAATATTTGAAATGTTGTCCCACTTGAAGAAGTTGTACCCATGCTCCTTTTATCTTGCCTTTATTCTGTTCTTTCAGTGCTCCTCTCTCTCCTTCCCTTGTCTCTCAGTCTCAGCCTTTTACATCAGCCCTTTTTCTGTTCCTCTGGTTTTATTTGTTTCTAAAACTCTACTCCTTCAACAGATTCTATTTGTCTCTGTATTTAACTCTGTATTATTTCACCCAGCCTGTCTGGCTTTGTCTAAATAAATTTTTAATGGTCAACATTTCATTCTGTTGAGTAGCATAGTGGACATTGGGGAGACTCAAGAAATGCTCGCTTACGGTCTTTTTCATTCATACATGTATTAGAGCAAAAATCACTCTGACAAGTCATCACTCCCTTCTTATGAACTGAGTTGACTTGAACATTATCTGAACCTCCTTTCAGTCATCTGTAAAATGGAAAAAACTTTTTCCCAAAGTTGTATGAATTCATGGGAAGGTAAAATTAACTTTGCAATTCCCAGCACATGTTCAAGTGCTCTGGAAAAAAAATTGCTCTGTCTTCCCCTTACTATGTGGAAAGGACTCCACTGGGAGCTGTTACTATAGAAAAAGGATAAAACAGCCTCTCTTCTCTAGCTTATAAAGAGTAGAGGAGACCCAGATGGAAATAGTAACTAAACTGCTAGGATCAACTATTATGACTCTCTAAATTTCAAAATGAAGGAGGCAATAATATAAATAAAATAAACATATAAATAAATGAATTTTTTTAAGTGATCATAATTATTCTATTATAGGATTATTCAGTAAAGACTTTAGTGAGGACAAATTTCAATTAGGCTTTGAAGGATAAATACAATTTCAGCAAGTGAAGACAGAGAAGAGAGCCCTCCAGAGAAAGGCATTGCGAGGAACAAAGGCAAGGGAGCAATTTCACTTCATGTTGATTAGAGGAACAGTAACCTAGAGAAGCCATTCTAATGTACAGTGAAGTGAAAGTTGCTCAGTCATGTCTGACTCTTTGCAACCCCGTGGACTATACAGTCCGTGGAATTCTCCAGGCCAGAATACTGGAGTGAGTAGCCTTTCCCTTCTCCAGGGGATCTTCCCAAGCCAGGGATCGAACCCAGGTCTCCCGCATTGCAAGCGGATTCTTTACCAGCTGAGCCACAAGGGAAGCCCATATGTATATAATTAGCGATATATAAATGTAGACCAAGACCAATTATGATGATTGGGTTTTAAATGTTATGCTGAAAAGTTTGGACTTCATTCCATAATAGTGGAAGAATCAGTGCAGGGTTTTGACCAAAGAAATGACGTAGTCCATGGCTTTGCTTTAAGATGGTCAATCTATCAGGATGGATTCATGAAGAAAGAAACATTGCATGCAAAAAGATGGGAAGTTTGAAAGAACATTATGACATTTGTCCAGACAGGGAGAATCTGAGGACCTCATGCAGGGCAGTGATGGTGTGCATGCCTAGGGGGAAGAGGAAGAAGAAAGAAGGGAGACCGTGAGCACATGCACTGCTCCCTTGAGCTCTGGATCTCTGACTGTCCCGATTGGCCTTCCTGGAGTTCTGACTCTCAGATTCTGTCTTTCCCTACCCATCTTTACTTCCTTTTCCTTGTGGAAACCCAGACAGTGAGGGCCAATCCCCTTTCTCAGAGTATTTGCCAGTAGTGAGCGGAAGGTCAAGGTTCTTTCTTTCAGAGCTGCTGTTCAGGTGAGAAGACAGCTTGCCTGGGAGCTGCTTGGAGACAGGGAGACTTTAGAACCAACTTTCAAGCCTGGCCCATTAGCCAAACCTCTCCCAGAGCTTGTCTCCTCTTCTCCTCCAGTACTAAACAGTGCTGAATCCCCCTGGTCCTCCATCTGTCTGCATGTGTCCTAGATCTCCCTGGGCAGGGATTAGGTAATTGTGCCATTCCCATCAGCATGCCCAGGGGTCTGGCAGGAGGGAAGCTGCCGGCTGGCAGCAGTGGCCTAAGCAGGAGCCAGGGGAGCGTCTGCTCCAGGAGTCCCCTGAGCAGCTTGCGGCTGTGCCTGGCCCTCTGTGGGGCAGCCATGTGTCCGCCTGCCCTGGATCTGCCTCGGCTCAGAGGCCAGCTCTCAGAGGAGGAGACAGCACTTACCTTTATCTGGCTGCCTCTCTAGGTCCAGGCCAGTGAGGAACACAAGACCCTCCCCAGCTTCCTTCCTGCCTCTGGCCTCCTTCTCCTCCTCTCTCCTCTAGCCCAGTTAGTAACATTATGATAATAAAGGAAAGAAATCAGGCTACAGACTTGCCAAAAATTAAATGATCCAAAAAGTGTTTCCATTTAACTTTAGGAGTACATTCAAATGTGTGTGTGTATGTGTATGTGCCCATTTTCAGTATGTACCGATATGTGTATGTTAAATATACATACCTTTGTAGGTGGGGATAAATTAGGAATTTGGGATTAACATATATACACTACTATATAAGGTATGTATATATATATACATACCTTTGTAGGTAGGGATAAATTAGGAATTTGGGATTAACATATATACACTACTATATATAAAATATACTACTATATATAAAAAAATGGCACCCCACTCCAGTACTCTCACCTGGAAAATCCCATGGACAGAGGAGCCTGGTAGGCTGCAGTCCATGAGGTCGCTAAGAGTGACACGACTGAGCGAATTCACTTTCACTTTTCACTTTCATGCATCGGAGAAGGAAATGGCAACCCACTCCAGTGTTCTTGCCTGGAGAATCCCAGGGACAGGGGAGCCTGTAGGAGGCCGTCTATGGGGTCGCACAGAGTCGGACACAACTGAAGCAACTTAGCAGCAGCAGCAGCATATATAAAATAGATAAGTAGCAAGAACCTACTGTATAGCACAGGGAACTATATTCAATATCTTCTAATCACTTATAATGGAAAAGAATATGTGTGTATATATATATGTGTATATATATATGTGTGTATATATATATATTTTTTTAATTGAAGTATAGTTGATTTACAATGTTGTGTTAGTTTCAGGTATATAGCAAAGTGATTCAGTTATTATCTATATCCATATATATATATATATAACTGAATCACTTTGCTATATACCTGAAACTAACACAACATTGTAAATCAACTATACTTCAATTTAAAAAAAATATATATATACATATATACACATATATATACACACATACCTTCAAATATATACACACATATAAATCTTGGTATGCTTGTATAAATATAGATATATTAATATGTGCCTGTACCTACACCACACATACACACAACACACCAAAAACTAGGAATATAGTAACTGGCATGGAGAAAAAAGCTTCATATGAAATATTTTTCATCTGTCACCTACAACCTGAATTATTCATATGGATAACAGAGAACATGTTATATTTCAAGTAAACAACATAATCAACATCTTCATTATTGTTATTCACTTAAGGGGAGGGGCAAGAGGAAGAGCACACTTCTAGTAATAACACGATTTCTCTATTTGACCTTTGTTAAGTTTACTTAGCTCAATGTAGATTATGAGCCTTTTAGTTGCTAAACATGCTGCAGTGGTTGTCACTAGAGAATGAAGTTCATTTTCATTGCCTAGAAAATTATGGTCTAAATTGAAAGGCACCCAGTTCCTTAAGATAACTGACTAGTAATTATTAAACCACACACAGCACACCCTTGATTTTAAGGTTTTGTGGTCCACTCTTTCTTCATGTATTAGCTTTTATTCAATCATCATTCTTTTTTTTTTTTTCCAAAATATGTGTAATCTGTCAGAGAAAAGGGACATTTGCTGCTCATGAAAATATTAAGATGAGAGAAACTCCAAGTATATAATGGTACAACCATATGATCTTATAGATGAAAAAACAAAACTCAGTTTATGTAACTTGCCATGGTCTCATATCTATTAATACATTTCTACATAGGTTTTTTATAATATCTGAAACCCTCCTTCAAATGGTTTATTTTGAAGCCTAGCTAATATTGAGAACTTAACTTTGGAATTTTACCTGATTTAGATGCCCATTAAACAGTAATTTCCTCTTCCTTTCCTTGAGCCTTTTGCCATTATTTTCTAAAAATTTCTTCAGATCACATTTAGCAAGTTAATTCATTTACTTACACATATATAAGGTATTGACCAAACATTTTATTTTCTTGTCCATGATGACAGCCTTAATGGGATTCCTTTGATTTTATGATGAATTGCCTCCCTGGTTACTATGTATCTGAACCTGACCTTGGCCACAATTTGTTTTGCTTTATGTAATATTTGCAGTAATTCATTTTAGCCATTTTAGCAGGGTGTGAAGCTTTGAAAGGGTTAATTAATTTAACCAAGGTTATTCAACCAGTAAGTTATACAGAATTGTTATAGTAATCCATTAACCTCATCCCAGAAAATGTTTTATTTAACCACAAATAAAGCAGACTTTACTCATCTGAAATAAGCAAACAAAACATTGTAACAGATAGCCTCTGACTTAACTTCTGATTAATTGCTTGACCCAGCTAATCAGTATATGTCTCTGAAAATCAGCCTTCTCCTCTGTTAAACAGTATCTATGATACTCGAACTTATTGCCTCACATTGCTGTCAATATTGAGTGATAACTAGATAGAATTCTTTATTAATTCATACTCTGTCAAACTATAAACTTACAAAGCATGGTCATATATTCATTTGTCTGTTCCCAGCACTTGGCTTAGTGCCTTCCCCAAAAGAAGTGTTCAGCAACTATTTGCAAAACTGAATTGAAAAGAAATATATGGTACTAAGTATTTGGGAGATAATAAGAGATGGAAATGGCAACCCACTCCAGTGTTCTTGCCTGGAGAATCCCAGGGATGGCAGAGCCTGGTGGGCTGCTGTCTATGGGGTCGCACAGAGTCGGACACGACTGAAGCGACTTAGCAGCAGCAGCAGCAGCAGGAGTTCTTTCCTACATAGTCTTAGGTCAGATGACAGCAAAAGCTACCACCAGGCTTATTTGAGCCCCGTGCCAGTTTCCAGGAAAAAAAAAAAAAAACACAGCGCTTCCTATTTCCCAAATTCTGGAAATTTGCCATTGAGGATTTTGTTTACGGTTGGCTTCTCTGGTGGCTCAGAGGGTAAAGCATCTGCCTACAACGTGGGAGACGCGGGTTCGATCCCTGGGTTGGGAAGATCCACTGGAGAAGGAAATGGCAACCCACTCAAGTACTCTTGCCTGGAAAATCCCATGGACTGAGAAGCCTGGTAGGCTACAGTCCATGGGGTCGCAAAGAGTCAGACATGACTGAGCGACTTCACTTCACTATGTAGAATAAGAAAATAGCATATTCCAACATACAGAGTACTAGTCAAAAGGCTTGGATTTTTATATCAGCCCTAGTAAATGATTAACTGTATAAATTCAAAGGATCTTAATGGTACCCCACTCCAGTACTCTTGCCTGAAAAATCCCATGGACAGAGGAGCCTGGTGGGCTGCAGTCCATGGCGTCGCGAAGAGTCGGACACGACTGAGCGACTTCACTTTCACTTTTCACTTTCATGCATTGGAGAAGGAAATGGCAACCCACTCCAGTGTTCTTGCCTGGAGAATCCCAGGGATGGGGGAGCCTGGTGGGCTGCCGTCTATGGGGTCGCACAGAGTCGGACACGACTGAAGCGACTTAGCAGAAGCAGCAGTAAATGATTAACTGTATAAATTCAAAGGATCTTCTCTGCTCTCTCATTCTGTTTCCTTATCTCTTCCCATCCACTCCTAATAATAAAACTAACAATAATAGGGACTTCCCTGGTGGTCCAGTGGTTAAGATTTCACCTTCCAATGCAGGGGGTGAGGGTTTGATCCCTGGTCAGGGAACTAAGATCCTACATACCTCTTGGCCAGAAAACCAAAACATGAAACAGAAGCAACACTGTAACAAATTCAATAAAGACTTAAAAAAACAATAAAAATAGTAGATTACTTCCCTTGTGCCAGAACCTGAGATAATCACTTCATTGGCATTATCATCACTTCTAATTCACTTCATATCAACTCTATGGATTTGGTGGAATTTTTGCGCCCTTTATGTCAAGAAGGAAACTGAGACATACAGATGGTAAATAAATTGCTTCATTAGCTTTGAATTCAGCCAGTTAGCTTCAAACCAAAGTCTGATTCAACTCTCTTAACCTAAACTCTATGTATACCCTAAGTAAGCCTGCTGTAATCGCCATCAGCACTCCCCAGTAATATATTAGAGACAAAGAGAAAAGTCAATGTATGGTTAATCATAAAATGATGAATAGTAACATGGATGGTAATAAATGCCACTTCTTAAATACTATGTACTGTGGACATATTACCTCAATTAATTCCTCAGAATGACCCTGTGAGAAAGTCATTGCTATTATTGCCATTAAATTTGAAGGAACTAAGGCTTTGCAGGGTTAATCAATTAATAAAGGTTATTTAATGAGAAGGAAATGGCAACCCACTCCAGCATTCTTGCCTGGGGAATCCCATGGGCAGAGAAGCCTGGCGGGCTACAGTCTATGGGGTCGCAAAGAGTTGGACACGACTGAACAACTAACACACTGCATTCAACTAGAAAGTTAATAGCTAAAATAGTACCTGTTAGATCTTGATGCCAATGCTTGCAATTAATGCATGAAGCTGTACACTGAAGATAGCTTTGTGCATTAATAGACAGAAAAAAATAATCTTGAAGATAGTCTGCTCCTATGTTGCAAACAATTTCATTATTTTAATACCTGTAATTTCTTGCTAAAACTTTTTTCTAAAATTTTAAAGGTATGTAAGCTGACCAGCCATAAAATGGATTTCAGCTGTTAGAAAGATGAAGAGTTTCAATAAACAAACCATTAATCTGTGAGCTAGCCTATATCTACATAGTCTACATAGGCAGCATACAATTGAAAGTTGAGCATTTGTTGGTGGAAAGAGAGTCTTTTCTCAGGTTCTGTTTCAGAGCTTGGGTATGGGCCAGCCTGGGTCATAGATATAACAGGGTGCCATATGTCATATGGACAATTTGAGAAGTATCAAAAAAATCCCTCCTCTTCCACCAGCTCTAAACTTCTGCAGATATGACATCTTTATGTACCTACCAGCCAACCAGCCAAACAACCAAACCTTTTGGATAAATCCTCTAGCTCAAATCCTGGCTCTACCATTCACTAGCAGTGTGAGCTTGAACAGGTTACTCTATGTGTTTGTTTACAATTTGTAAAATGATGGTGATAATAATGTCTCTGTTATAGGAATCATTTTAGATTAAATGAATATTATACAAATCACCTAGAAAAATGACAGTACATATTAAGCATTCCTAACAGCTAGATGTGATTATCATTGATATCTGTCAATTTATTTGTATTCCTCTAGAATATTCTTTGCTAAATATTCTCTTAACAAGCAGCAAATGACAGACCATTTTATAAGACTATCTTGCACTAGTGTGTGGGTGCTCAGTCGCGACCAAGTCTTTGCAACCCCGACTGCCAGGCTCCTCTGTCCATGGAATTTTCCAGTCAAGATCACTGGAGTGGATTGCCACTCCCTACTCCAGGGGATCTTCCCAACCAAGGGAATGAACCCATGTCTCTTGCATATTGGCAGTTGGATCCTTTACCACTACACAACTTGGGAAGCCCATCAAATGATATGTACATTATTATTCACTTAATATTGCAAAAGATTAGAAAAGTCCAAATTTTGTAACTTAATTTAATCACATATTATGGTTTTTGCCATGAAATGTTAACCAGCTATAACAAGAAATTGAGATTTTTATGACATATGAAAGAAACATGATATGCTACCAATAATAGAAAAAAAAGAAGAGGATAAACAAACTTAATATTTGTACCTAATGTACCTAATATCTGCTTACATATTCATAAAATATCTCTGGTAACTAGTAAACTAAAAATTAAAAATTGATTTCTAGTTGGAGAGTGAGTACTGGACAGATGGAGATTGGGGGTGGGAGGATGACTTTCATTCTTTTTTATTTCTTAAATATTTTAAACCATTTCTCTCCCTCGATTAATCAATAATATTTTATTAAAGTTTATTTTTATCATCATCATCATTATTATTTCTTTGTCATCAGCAGTTATGCATGTAAGAAGGGACCCTGAAAAATTTTAACTGGAGAAATCTGAAAGAAAAAAATCTTGAGAAGGAGCTGTTAACAGGCAGTTGCCAAAAAACATGCCTCATAATTTTTTGAAGAGTTGGTAGGCCCAGCTAAATTTTGGATAATAATTTATCTTCCTGTGGTCCACCTCTCTGTACATCATCTAAGTCATCTCTTTGATGGCTTAAAACACTCAAAGCCATAGAGTTCTGTAAATGGGGAGTTGTTTTTTTTTTTCTCAATTGCAGATGGTTGATTATGTGAGTGGCAGAGTGCATCTAGGCTTCTAACTACTTGGTTTAGACCTTTCAAATCTTCTGGAAAGATCAGTTGAAATATGGGATGTATAAATCCTCCGGACGGGCCAGCAATCCTCCTGTTGCTCGTAGGATTTAGAGCCCAAGAAAATTAATAGGTGAAAATAAAGAAAATCTTTGAAGACTGACAATGCAAACACAACACAATGTCTATTAAGACTCACAGCTTTATTTCTGCTAGAAAAAGAGGAAAAACATTTTTTTTTTTTTTTTACAAAATGTTTAAACAATTGTTTTGCATTATTGGGTAAAGTCCCCAGAACAAAAAGACCATCCAGGGTTGGAGAGTAGGTTCTTTCCAATTACACGGCATTTACAAATTTTATTCAATTATGAAATCTCTGAACAATCCCGCTCTGGTTCACAGATACCATAGTCCCTAAAAGCATAAACAATGAGCCAAAATGATTGGCTCATCTTAGAGTGAAGAAAAAAAACTAAGAAATATTAACTTGCATAGCCATTCAAATTATTGCTGCTTTTTATAAAATTCGTATAGGTAACTTTGCACTAACTTCCTCCTTTGCCCTCATCCCAAAACTCAGGAATTCCTAGCAAAATTATGAGCTACTTTCCGAATGAAGTCTTGGGGAGGGTTTGCAAGCACATGTATACAACCTAAGGAATTTGCATGAAAATGAGAAATAAATTAAATAAATATCTAATAAATAACTCAGACAACATTCATTATCTACAAACTTAAATGCCACAAAATGCTAACTTCAAGGATAGCTTCCCCCACCCCCATAACTTTTCAGGAAGGTAAGAACCAGTATAGACTCAGAAAGCACCGAGGATGGCTTCATCAATCATTTTACTTGTCTATTCCCTCTAGGGCAAATCACGGTGAGGGGAGCCACTTTGGTGGCTGATGGGGTTTAGGATCTCTCTTCAAGGGTACTTTCAAGTAGATTTACAAATTAAGGGTGCAAAAAAAAAGTAAGGTTCGTGTTGCAAGCAAAATGAAAAGAAAATGACTTTGGCTATAAGGAGATAATAAGTAAGGGTAAAAAAAAGTCGATACACAAATAGTTTGGCAGGTTTTAGGAGTTAGCTGAGCTGTAGAAAATCACATACTAATCTGCCTTATCAATTTTATTCATTGGCCCTATTTGTGTACCCTGCCTGCTTCCTAAACTTATCCTCTCTGGCAGGAGCAGGATATGATCCACTATCATGTAAACCATGTAGGCTTTTGGTTTGTTTTAAATAATTGTTCTGGCAGATTGAACAGGACAGTGAAACTTCTCAGATCACATTTCTCTGGGAAAAAATAAACTTAACAAAATGACTGCTAATATAAAGGAAAGAAGAGTTACATGAAGAAAATAAACATCCTGCAAATCAGGATAAATCTGTGATGAAGACATAGATTAGTAAAAGCATTTGCTGACCTTGGATTTGATTTCTACATCCCTAAGTTTGGTCACTTGAAATGTTATTTACAATATGTAATAACATATTTTAAAAGTGAAGAAGAGGTAACTATTAGTGGGAAAGGAGATAAGGAATTATATATGTTGGAAAAATTCAAGTTTGGTCAATAAATTGACTGGTGCTTGTGCTTTGAGAATATATGTGTGGGCAGATGTTAGTGGTTTTTAGCCATGCTTTCTTTAACCAAATGAAATTCATCTTGCCAAAGAAAACCTAGTGGTTTTCCTATGGACAGGTTAAGAGTCCCAAAATGATGGTTAGTTAGTATCCAATGGCCATTTTATTGCTCTTGAATGTGACCTGGGTTGTTTGCTGATTCCAATAGCAGAACCTGAGTTTCATCAGAATTTCCATGCCTCTCTGGTTATGAAGGTCATGAAATGATTCTCCAAGTCCTGTTGGCTTGGAAGAGTCTAAGGTTTCAGTGTCTTGCTTGCCCCACTTCGAGTACTGAGAAAAGTGCTTTTGAAATGTTATCAAGAATCAAGTTGGTATGAGATCTCTATTATGGTTCTCAAATTACTAAGGAAGATATGTTCAGCTTTCAGCCCAGTAAGAAATAGAGCTAATCTCTTAAAGAACATTATTCACAGTGACAATCAAGGTAGAATGTCAGCCTCTGGAAGCTATTTTTAGATGGATGCAAAGAAGTCCTTTCATCAAGTCTGAAAGACATGCACCTGGTGCTCCTTTGGCGATTCCATCCGATCATCCCATACATAGTGTCCATTTCCTATTACTCCTCAGTCCTTCCACCGTTAAGAAGTTTGTAGGAATGATCCCCAAAGTCATAGAATTCCATAACTGTGAAGAACTTTAGAAATTATCTAAACTTAGAACAATTTCCTGATTTACCAGTAAGTAAACAGAGGCCAGAAATGAAAAACGAATTGGCATAGACCATCCAGTGAGTTTTGGCACCACCAGGATAAGACCCAGGGCTTCTGATCTATTTTCACATGATTGTAAACAATCAAATAATTTCTTGTGAGGACCCAAAATAAAGGAATCAATACAATATGAGAAATTGATGAGAAAGGAGGGTGACAAGTTAGGGAGACCCAAAGAGCCTAGGACTATTGTGTTTGATATATATCTATAGGGTCCCATTAAGGTCACCGAATCCTCAGCTCAGTGACTTGAGCTATGGAAAATGTCTCCAGGCATCTTTCTCTGAAATGCTGGTCTGACTGCCCTAGTCAGTGAAGATTGTATTGAGTTGGGCCCCAATGCTGTGGTGGGGGTAAGAATCATAGGACATATCTATGGGAACATCATAGCGGGGGGTGCCAGCCTGAAAAGGAGTTGAATGCACATGCCCTGAGCTTAGACTTGCAGCAGGGTAATGTGGCATGAAACTGTAGGATTTATCCAGGTCAGGGGAGCCATCTTGCTTCAAGGAGAAGTTCCCACTGATGCTCAGGGGTGGAGTAAGTGGGCCCTCATAAGGTGGTGTACTGCAGTCAGGTGGGTGGCTCCCAAAAGATGACTCTCCCAAACTCTTGAATACTGGGGGTTTGAGATTAATAAGATGTGTTTCCATATGGCCATAAGGAGGGCTGGGGAGCCCAGGAGATTGATAGTTGAAGTTGTGGACAGAGATGGCAGAGTCACAGATCGATTTCTCCTCACGCTTTTCCAGGAGGACGGACTGAGAGCCCAACTGGAGGCACCCAGCCACCAGGTTGCTTGTAGGCTGAGAGAGCCCTTTACAGAGCATCTCCACAAAGCCCTTCCCTTCAGGTGTCTGTCCAGTTTCTAGGACCTCAGACAAAGCCCAAATATAGTTCCTGGCCAGTCTAAGAGTCTCTATCTTGGAGAGCTTTTGGGTCTTAGAGTAGCACGGCATGACCCTCCTCAGATTGTCCAGGGCATCATTCAGGCCATGCATCCGGGTCCGTTCCCTAGCATTAGCCTTGACTCTTCGAGCCCTGAATCTCTCAAGGCGAGCTTTTGTCATCTTCTTTTTCTTGGGACCTCTTCTTTTAGGCTTCTCCCCATCTTCTTCCTCTTCTTCTTCCTCCTCAATACTGTCATGATCTTCAGCTAAGCTGCCAAGCATTCCATAAGCACCCAGTCTTCTCTCCTCCTCCTTTACCTCATTCTGAGAGGCCAGACCTTTGTCCATCCAAGATGGTGTGTTGACCAACTCTGTCATCTCCTTGGGTTTCACATAAGCTTTTGCCATCTCCAGACTCTGGGAAGAAAAACAGCAATGGTTAGTGCCTGTGTACATTTGACTTGGTTTAAAGTTAAACTTTCTTTTTACATCTTAGATGTAAAGCACAGAATTTGTGTTGGAATTCAACTTATGATTATCTATCCCAAACCCTCCACTCTAAATAACAAATCTAAACTCAAGTAAATGCCCAGCACACTCATTGGAATGTAGTATTTTTAAGAAAGTCAACTATAGAAAAAGGAAATTGACTTGATTATTCATTGCAGAGTCAATATCTAACTCTTTTTATTCTCCAGTTCTTCATCTCATGGATATTTTATTCCAAAATAGCTGATATACCACTCAAAACATGTTTTTCTTTCTTTGCAGAATCAGATCACAAAAGAAAATAGCTAAGGTGGGCATATAAATTATTGTCCAAATACAGAAACTTCTGAAAGGAAAGAAGATGCTGAAGTAGTTATAATTAGATAATATGTAAACAATAATTGTAGTTGTTGCACAATTTTAAAGCATATCAAGAGATAATATTAATAAATTGTTGTATATTTACATCACAAAATAAACGAGAAACTGTAGTGAGATCATTCAGAGTTTATGTTCTACAAAGGACTACTCAATCTCTATTTAGAGACATATCTCTTACATCTAACCCCAACATCCCTTGTTTCCCACTGTCTCTGCTGGTACACCATATGATCATGAAATATTTCTCTCACCATGGCCAAAAGAGCACTTAGTTTTTTTGGTAAGCACCTTGTGGTCTGCCTAATGTTAGTGGTGTTAGAGGTGTTAGTCACATGGTGTCTAGAAAGAATCAGAAAAACAGAGGAGGTTACCATTGATTATCTTTCAAATCCACCCATATGTTAAAAGTGAGAACTCTTCATTGAACATGTATCTCACACCACCAGACAAGAAAATGGCAGCAGCTAGAATTACAAGCCAGAGTTCTACCAAACCTATTTAAGATTATCTTCATGCAACTATTATAATAAGATTTCATTAAAAATGAAAAATCTGGAACAGATTTTACACTTCACCAAACAGTGACTGCAAACATAGCAAAAGACTATTTAAGGCAAACATGCAAATAGTCTAACTATTTTAACTCACCTGCCTAACAGACACTGTTTAGTCAGAATTTTCTATGAAAAAATAGTAAAACTTATTTGAAAACCAAAAGAGACTAGTTGTTTAGTCAACATTTAGCATTCAATTCTGGAAGAGCCTGAATTGTTTTGAAATTTGTTGAGAGATTTGTAGGTATATAATTTACCAAATAAAAGTATCTGATAAACTCCATTGGGCCATCCCAGTTCACCAGCTAGTTTTTGAGATGTTAAACCCTCCATCACCTTTGTATATTAGAAAGGGGAGAACATGATAAGTGTTTTTTGATGCTTGAGGCTTGAGCCTCAAATCAATGAATGCAGGAATTAGTATGTAGCTTTTAAAAGTATAAATATATGGTTTGATGGTTTCTGGTAATCTGAGCTTGTTTTCCTTGTAACCTCATTTACCTCCTATAAATAATTAATGCGACTGCATGGCAAAAACAGCCTAGGTTTCATGTTAATCAGCACGGAAATCATGTCAGCTTGACTTACTCACTTAATAAGGCTTCCTGGGTAAGCAGCTTTATTGAAAACACACGTTCAAACCTATTGGTCAACTGGCTGCCCAGGCCAAATCAGAAAATCCCACTTTTAATATGGATGATGGAGCTTGTGTGCTGAGCTGCACTTCTAACGCAGGCAAATATCCAGAGGGAGGGTGAAAGACCTAATTAACTTTCTGTTAAAGTAACACAGACCTTCCAGAGGCAGGTGCACTCTGAGGCCAGAGAGGACGGAGTGGGCTTGGGAAACCTAATGTTCCACACATAGCTGTAATACCGTTTGTGTAGTCTTAGAGCAAAATGTTGAGGAGTCTCTCCTTTTGGGAGACTCTGATGCTCATTTTATAGTTGAGGTCACTGCAGGTCAGGTAGATTAAGTAATGGGAATATGAAGACATACAGCAGGTAGAGTAAGACATAGCACCAGTTCTTCTGATTCCAAATACTAGGTTTTATGCTTTTTTTCCTTTTTATTTTCATCACAGCTACCAGAAGAAACAAAGAGACTTTGACTTCAGGAGATGTGGGTCAGTAGAGCTAAGTCAATAGGAAATGATCCTCATCCAAAGGGAGGCTCATTTAAGAGTTCTCTGCTTTCTAAACTTTTATATTCCAGGATTCCTTCCTCTTCAAGCTAGATTCTTGTTGTTTTTCATTTATTCTCCCCTCCTTTTTTAAAAAACTGTTTCCTTCTCCTTTACCACTTTCTTCTCTTTCTCTCTTCTCCTTTTCATTGTCATCATTAGCATTGGGTGGTACACACATGCACAAAGAGGATAGAAGGAAGATGCAGGAGAGTTTCCTCAATTGTCCTAAAACCAAATACTATCCTAGCCTCTGCATTTGAGTTTTTTTATCATCCCCACCTCTGGACACTAGCCAAGTGCTGTCTACCCTCACACCCATCACAACATGGGATTAGATCAGAACAGACTATATTTTGCCTTTAACATAATTGGATGGTTTCTGTAAGAGCTGTTTTCAAATCAGATTTACAGCAGGTATAAAGGAAAAGAGCCAAAAGACTTTGACTAAAACAATTAAAAGGGCAACAAGTTTTCATCTTTGTTCTCTTACTGACCATAGAAAGGACATAGATAGCTCCAGTTTAACTTTCTCTATTCCCATAAATTCTGGTCCATAAGCTCTTAGAGAATCCCATGAATATATAGTGTGGTTTCAAAACATGGAAGCTGGAATAACACACATTCTAGTCCCAACTCTTTTAATTCCTGGTAATCGTTCCCAAACACAGTACATAAGCTCTCTGATCTTTCACTTCCTCTTTGATAAAGTGAGGATAAGATATATTCTATGTGGTTTTGCAAGACAAAAATATGAGAAAGGATTTTGTAAACTTTTAATGATATAAAACATTGTCCATATATTTATTTGTTTTCTGTTTATTCTGGGGTTTTCTTATCAAATTCATTCACACATCTGCTTATTCAGAAATACAAATTATTCCTCATGGGTGAATAGTAAAAGGAAACTGTATTAATTACTGTGACCCTTATTATCTGGATGGAACCTCCTCTGATTGGCTCAGATCATCTGACAATTGCCTAATAACCTTCCCTTTTACCCAATATGGCTAGACAGCACAAACCCTGGAGTCAGATTGTGCATGCGTGCTCATTCACTCAGTCCCCTTTGACTCTTTGCATCCCCATGGACTATAGTATCTCCTGCATCTCCTGCATTGGCAGGCAGAAGCTTTACCATTGAGCCACTACCTGTGTTCAGATTTCAGCTCAATTACTTACCAAATATGTGGTCTTAAGCACGTTTCATAATCTTTCTGTCCAGTCTTCTCTTTAAAATAGGAATAATCATAGGAATACCTCACTAATTTATTATGAGCATAAATACATTTAAAGACTTTGAATAGTGCCAGATATTGTAAATGCTATGTGCTGCCCGCTGCTGCTGCTAAGTCGCTTCAGTCGTGTCCGACTCTGTGTGACCCCATAGACAGCAGCCCACTAGGATCCACCGTCCCTGGGATTCTCCAGGCAAGAACATTGGAGTGGGTTGCCATTTCCTTCTCCAATTCATTAAAGTGAAAAGTGAAAGTGAAGTCACTGAGTCGTCTCCAGCTCTCAGCGACCCCATGGACTGCAGCCCACCAGGCTCCTCCGTCCATGGGATTTTCCAGGCAAGAGTACTGGAGTGGGGTGCCATTGCCTTCTCCCAAATGCCATGTAGTTGTGAGGTATTTTGTTCCTAAAGTTCACCATGAGTTTTTCTGGCCACATGGACAAAATAGGTGTAATTACAGTCTACGCTTAATGTTGATTTTATGCCAGCAAAAGCCAATGGCTCCATCTCAACACCAATTTCAAATACTGCCCTGATAAACCCTCTCCCCTAACCTCCTAATGAAATGAAATTTCAAAGCTCCTATTCTGTTACAAACGATGAGGAAACAGAACTCTATCCTCTGCCTTTGCTGTGTTGACTAAAACTCTGCTACCATGTTCCAGAAGGAAGTTAACCTCTTTTATCCTGTTTTATAATTCCAAGACAGCAGTTGACTGGACTCCTCCTCAGTCACATGAATTTTCAGGGTCATAAAGTTTCTGGTAGAATAGAGACCACCCTTGGCACTTGGACATTTTTCCTTTGTCTCTGTTTAGACAATATTTGGGATAAGACTTTCCTACCAGAATCAAGGGCCAGATCACTGAGGAGAAAAATCAAGAGTCTCTTAAATAGAAATAAAAGCCAGGATTCCCCAAAGATACAGAAGAAAACCTTTCCTTTGACTTTTTCCACCTAAATATCTTCAATTCATCAAAAGGTCAGCAGGGGAAAAAAGATAAACATCCAGTTTTTTATTTGAGAGTTGAAAATGTGTGTGATGTGCTTCTGAGTTTCAATCAAGGAAACCAAGCTGTGTTCAGAACAGGTAAGTAATTCTACCATGGTTCTCAGCCTGTTAATGAACCAGCTCCAAGGTGTACTGAAAAAAGCATGAAATCGAAACTGTGTTCCATCACTCACTTATTATATGAGCACAAAAAGTATTATAATTCTTTTACCCTTGGGGCAAAATGGACATAATATTTTTGTCTTTCATATCTCATTTAGAAGCTTTTATAAAAGCAAGTACTTTGTAAAGTTATTATGCAAATGTAAGGATAAAAGCTGTATGGAAAAATCTATACCACTATTCCACAAAGTTCTGTGATACACCATTTTCAGGTTTTCCCAATTCCTAGAAAAGAAATTAGCATTCAAAATTTACATGAAGCAGATTCGAATAAGACAAAAATCAATGAATACTGGCTCTGGAGGCACAATACAGGCTCCCCTGTATCCCCAAATACATTCTGATCTTTTAAAGCTCATTTTATCTTTTAATCTTAGAATTTGGATTTCCTTATGAATCTACACTTTATACAGAATTTTTCCCTTTCTTTAGGATTCTTCTGTGAAATTTCAAGTTTGGAAAATTCTCTCAAATTCAATTTTTTCCCATTTTTTTTTCATTTAAAAAAAATCTGTTCTGTAAAACAAAAAGTTTTGCTTAGGCAATGATTATGATGACCTAATACTTTCATCCTTGGTGAAGGAAATGGCAACCCACTCTAGTATTCTTGCCTAGAAAATTCCATGGACAGAGCAGCCTGAAGGGCTACAGTCTATGGTATCCTAAAGAGTTGGACTATAGGAGGAAATGGCAACCCATTCCAGTATTCTTGCCTGGAGAATCCCACGGACAGAGGAGCCTGGCAGGCCACAGTCTATGGGGTCGCAAGAGTTGGACACGACTGAGCAACTAAGAACACACAATACTTTCATCACTGGGGCTGAGGTCTTTGGGCATTACTGTCATGTGGGACTGTCCTGGAATTCATCCTACACATTTACTATTTTTGAGTTGTAAAGAAGTTTCAGTTGATGAATAAGTGAGCAAGGAGCGCTTGCATGTGTGTTTGTGGTGATTAGGTGGTATCTTTCCTCTTAAAAGCTGATTGTACTAACTTCATCTCCTGATCTTACAACTAAATCCTAAATACAAAAAGGACAGGGACTATTCAGTCCAGTTTCTTGCAAATGTAAGGATCAGAGAGACTGTGTTTCTTGGATTTACAGTCTTTGCACTGACAACAGAATGCAAACCAGGGTACTCATAAGTCATGCTGCCTGGAAACAGCCAGCAGGCTGTTTTGCACTCTTCCTATTCAACCTTTTGGGTTTCCCTGGTGGCTCAGATGGTAAAGAATCTGCCTGCAATGCAGGAGACCTGGGTTCAATCCCTGGGTCAGGAAGATTCTCTGGAGAAGGGAATGGCTACCCATGCCAGTCTTCTTGCCTGGAGAATTCCATGGACAGAGGATCCTGGCGGCCTACAGTCCATAGGGTTGCAAAAAGTCAGACACAACTGAGCGACTAATACTATTCAACCTTTACACACTCCCACTTTCCTTCTTGATTAATACTTGTACACACACACACACACACACCCCTTATCCAGCATAGTTACATCATACTTTAGTTTTCATAGTCTCAGATCCTGATGGGGAACTTTGCCAACAGAAATTACTCAGTCCTTCAGTTTTCCCTCCTTGTTCTTCAGCATTTCATCTCTGGTCCCTCTGTCAAAATGAGGGAGGCATTTTACATATATTATTATTTTTCTGAATATATTTCTAGGGGTAGGTGAATGATAAAAGACTGAGGAGGCAAAACTATACATGGACAATCCTTCTTTTCTGATTGCCCATCTGAAAGAGCTGAGGAAGAGGAAATGTTTCCCCCCTGATGCTAACAGTCTAAGGACTTTTAGCCAAGCAAAGGGGGTCAATGGTGAAAACATATGCCTTTCTCTCCTTCCCTTTTCTATTTTCATCACTCCTGCCCCATTCCCTTCATTCCTTGCATAGTCAAAAATGCTGTGAACTGAATGGTGGATTGGGTCAATTCTTTCAACATATTTGGTGACCCACCTCTTCTTTGGCCCTTTTCTTCTGCATCAATAAAATGGAAAAATAGGTTTGATAGGAATGGTGGATAATTTATAATCCCTATTTTATAAAAGTGATTGGCATATTTGAATTTCACTTTGAGTGACAGATGCTTGGGAATTAGTGAAATTATTACAATTTTAATATCTGTCCATAAGCGTTCTTTCTCTGCTTCTCCATTCAAGTTTCCTAAATCCTACTCCCTTCTTACTTAGCCCAGAAGAGACTTACCTCACCCCAATTGCTCCTCTAGGTCCACAGAAACTACCCACAGAAACTTCAGTAATCCCCGTACCACCCCATCGCTGGCTCACCTCTGTCAGTAGCAATCCCTGGAGTGAACTCTGTGAATCTGTGTCCCGGAGGAGACTTAGAGAAGCCAAGTCTCCCTGACCATCCAGAGCATAGGAGGAGGTGCTTTTAGCGATCCATGTTAAACCCGGCCACTGCCTCTTAGAATTGCCCCGGGTCTGGTTTCCCTGACTGCTATTCTACTCCTTCCTTGGAGTTCTATATGCGCCTTCAGGACTCCTTTAGGCTGATGCAGCTGGTTTAGTCGGTCTTCAGTACCTCCTCTCCCTGGCCAGTTCCCTGGAGTGGAGCTTTCAGGACCACAGCCTCTGGGCAGCTCCTGTGCTCTGGCTGGAGCCTCAGAGTTGCAGCAGTTTTGATTGCTTTCCCAGCTGTCCAGGGAGGGGTGATGCTGCCGGCAATCTAACTCCTCCCCTTCCCCAGATGAAAGGCACGCCCACTTCAAAGGGCTCCTCTGGTCAGGTCCAGCTGAGCCATGCGTTTGTTTGTTTAAATGGGGATAGAGGTTAGTAGGAGGGGAATATGAGAGAAGAGCTGCTGAAGTTGAGAGGTAAAGAAAAAGAGGCCTGGAAATTTTTGTAGTTAAAAAGATAAGAAATGGGACTTGACCAAAGGGCAATACAGGGAAAGAGAATTGGTGGTAAACTTGGATAAAGGCAAATAAAATATATTCGCCCATGTCTGAAAAGTCAAAAAAAAAAAAAAAACCTGAGAAAGATGCATGCCCAGGGCACAGCATCAATGACTGTTATCTTACACATGTGGATTGGTGTCTTGGCTTTAAAACTTCCAAACTCTAAAAGTAGAAGAATTATCTTCCTCTCCCTTTTTTCAAACTTGTCAAACTTATTCCCATTTAAAACCCTTTCATTTTATTTAGTGAATATAGACAAAGCTATATCTATATTTACTATTCTGTTCTTTCAACTTTTCTATTTGTTTGAAATTTTAAAAACAAAAAGTAAATGAATTAAATATTTCATTCTGAGGACACTTAACTCCTCAAATTACAAAGGAGGATCCTGTATTGTTTTTCACAAAATATATCATTACGCATTCAGGTAGAAAAAGTTCACCTGAGGGGTAATGAATTTGGAAGGAAAGAAGGGTCAAGTAATTCCTAAAATTCCTGTGGCATTTTGAAGTTAGATTAAATCACTAGAAGAGAAAAAAGAAAACTAC
The DNA here is from genome assembly GCF_029407905.1 of Bubalus kerabau. Classification (NCBI taxonomy): domain Eukaryota; kingdom Metazoa; phylum Chordata; class Mammalia; order Artiodactyla; family Bovidae; genus Bubalus; species Bubalus kerabau. The sequence goes on along the minus strand of NC_073624.1, from coordinate 62,274,463 downwards.
ATCTGTAAAGATTTAAAGAAAATACATGTATATGCTTTATGACAGAGAACTATCTGTGGACCAGACTATCAAGTCAAAGTGTGGAAACTTCATTGTAGAGATTGTCAAATTTGGAATACTATCTGGTGTAAAAAATTTACCAAGATCAAATAAATAATTGTGAGTTCCTTTTAAGGTATAAACAATTTTACAATCTTCTAGTCATTCTGAGGAGGAAACGGTTGCATGAACTTTAATAGTTTGACTTCATTTCTGGCATCAATTTTCACATCTGTAAAATGATCGAATCACTTAAGTGTTTTCTAGCAGTAGCAAGATAGGATTCTCAACCTCTTTTTGAAATTGACTTGAAGGCAATTCTCCAGGCTTTTTGGAAATCACTTACTTTACCAATGTAACAAGCACATGTTTGTGACAGAGATGAAGAGTTATGCCTTGTTGTAAGGAAAAGTGCAAAAGTTTAAAAGAAAACATAAGTTTTACTGCCAATAAAGTTGAAAGAAATACCGTAGGTTTGAAATTGTTAAATTTTTTCTAATTCTAATATAGGTGTCACATGACTCTTGTCCTTCCCCAAAAGCTAGAAAATAGAAATTAATACTTTGTTTCATACAAAGTTGTTCATAGGAAAATTTCAACGCTCTTACTGATCTTTTTCACATCCCAATCCAGGAAATATCTGCTCAGTAAAATAAACTTCATTTTCAGAGTCATTAAATAACACATGCTAGGAATGGTGAACTTCTAAAAACCGAATCAAAATCTACTCCTCAGCCAGAGGAAATTTATCCATGGAGGGATTTGTGTTTAAGAGTACAGCTGCAATGAGCACGTATAGGACGGATTGATCTCGTTTGTGTCTTCCGAGCCACCTACTTGAATGTTTGAGAGCTGATGGCACCAGTGGTGTTCGAATCCTGCCCCTGAAATGTTCAGAGGGCAGGGAGGAGGTTAGCAGAAAGGTGAACATATTGAGACAAAGATGAGGGTGGGGACAGAACATTCTGTGGGGCTCCTTGCTTTAGCTGACAGATGTGAGGAACTGGACACAATAGGATTAGCGCTCAGAACACGTTTAATTGTGTGTTCGTGTGTGTGTCTGCGCATGCATCCTTCGTAGGGAGTCGAAGAGGGTACTGAGTTTTCTTTAAGAGCTGCCTTTTTAGAGGGAAGGGTGGAATCTGTTTCACCAGGGTCCCCCTCATCACAGCTCTTGGACGGTTAGACACTTGGCTATTCAACTCAGAGGGAGCAGGAAGGCGGCGGTGGGGGCGGGGAGGGGCGGGGTGGGGATGCAGTCGGGAGAGGCCAGGGGGTGGTGGCTGAATGCCGGGCAGTTGTACTCAGTCTCCTCCCCCAACACGGTTTCTGGGCCAGAGGGCCAATCCCCAGCCCTTCCTTCTTTCTCTGCTGCTTTTTGTAAAGCTCTGAGCTAACCTGTTAGAACCATCTGCTGGGCGGGGGAGAAAACGCAACCAGCGCTCAGTGGCCGGCCCACGGGCCTCGCGGCCAGGAGCCATTGAAACGGAGAGGAGGGAGGCAACAGGCAGATTTATGGGCAGCAATCTGTTACCAACCCCCGCCCCCAAGGCCCCTCTGCCAGGAGACAGCTTGATAATCCATCAAGCCCACTAATGAATTAATTAGTATTCCCAGTAATCCCGACCCCCAAAGGGAACTGGCCCGCGGGCCCCTAAGAGCCCTGGAAACTGCCTTCTTCGACCAGACACTGAAGACCAGGGACCAGTGCCTGACATCGGTCCCCAGGGTGCTGAGCTGCAAGCCGCAGAGCCTGTTGGGAAAGATCCCCAGATGTCTGCCTTCTCACCTTCCCTCGGGAGATGGCTGGCTTTTGCTGAATTAAAACCAAATGGAGTCCCAGAGCCATAAATTAGGGACTGTGGAGAGTAGGACGATGAACTTCCAGAAAGTGAGAATTCCGGCTGCCCATATTCCGGGTAAAACTTGAGCAGTTACTAAAGATATTCTCCGAAGACTAGTACAGGGTTGAGGCGGGCCAGGGATGGGGGCAGAAGCTCAGCACTCCGGGCGGGAAATAGTACAGGGTCAAAGATAATTATGAAACAGGTTGGAGCAAAATGACATGTCTCCCTACTGAATAAGAAGACTGGAGTAACACAGAGGTGTCCAGTTGAGTTTCTGAACAGTCTGGAAACGGAGTTTCAATAATCCTCCCTTACAACTGCAGAGTCCTTCTTTCTTTCACTCTGTGATGCAGTGGGGTGAGAAAAGCTTGGGAGTAAGGAAAGCTTTGATCTTAAACCTGTGTCTGCCCTTGATTGTGTGGCCATAATGAGTGATCTAAGGACTCACGTCACCAGTAAATAACCAGGTTGGATTACGATCTCTTGGGTTCCTTCAGGCTCTATCATTCAGCAATGATGACATAGTTAAGTGTTACAGTGCCCCTTTGAGGGCGATTAACATTAGCCCATTCAAAAGCCTTCGGTCTGAGTTGCCAAGTTTGAATGGGTAACAAATGAAGTTAGTGACAAAAAGGGATCTGGAAACTAGGTAATAGTCTTAGGTGTATCCTCTTCTTGGGAATCCCCAAATTCCTTGTCTCTTTGGGGAAGAACATTTGACTCAACCTTCTCTTGTGCCATTCACTCAAGGCCTGTACATGTGGGCATTCACTGGTTATACAGAGTGACTCATTCCAGCTACAAAAAATACTACCACTTATTGAAATCTGTTGGGAAATGTCTGCACCTGTATTCTCTGCCTCCCGCATCATTTTCTCTACATCCTCACCAACATTTGTTATTTGTAGACTTTTTTGATAATTTCTTACTGTTGTTTTAATTTGCATTTCCCTAAGAGTTAGTGATGTTGAACATCTTTTCACATACCTATTGGCCATCTGTATGTCTTCTTCAGAAAAATGTCTATTCACCTCCTCCCCCATTTCTTAATCTTTATTTATTTATTTATTTTGTTGTTGTTGAGTTGTATAAGTTCTTGATGTATTTTTGGATGTTAACCTCTTATCAGATATATCATTTGCAATATCTCCCATTAGGTAGATTGTCTTTTTGCTTTGTTGATCGTTTCCTGTGCTGTGCAAAAGTGGTTTTTTGTTTGTTTATTTGAGTTAGTCCCATTTGTTTCCTTTTCCTTTCCCTTGCCTAAGGAGACATATGAGTTAAGTTACTGCTAAGACCAATGTCAAAGAGCAGACTGTCTATGCTTCCTTCTAAGAGTTTACAGTGTTGGGTCTTACGTTCAAGTCTTTAATCCATTCTGAGTTAATTTTTGTGTATGATGTGAGATATCGGTCTACTTTCTTTTTCTTTCTTTTCTTTTTTTTTTGCATGTCAGTTGAGTTTCAGTTGTTCAGTCGTGTCCAACTCTTTGTGACCCCATGGACTGCAGCACACAAGGCTTCCCTGTCCATCACCAGCTCCTGGAGCTTGCTCAAACTAATGTCAGTTGAGTCAGTGATGCCATCCAACCATCTTATCCTCTGTCATCCCCTTTTCCTCCTGCCTTCAATCTTTCCCAGCATCAGGGTCTTTTCCAGTGAGTCAGTTCTTCACATCAGGTGATCAAAGTATTGGAGCTTCAGCTTCAGCATCAGGCCTTCCAATGAATATTCAGGACTGATTTCCTTTAGGATTGACTGATTGGATCTCCTTGCTGTCCAAGGGACTCTCAAGACTATTCTCCAAAACCACAATTCAAAAACATCAATTCCCCAGCACTCAGCTTTCTTTATAGTCCAACTCTCACATCCATACATGACTACTGGAAAAACCATAGCTTTGACTAGACAGAGCTTTTTAGGCAAAGTAATATCTCTGCTTTTTAATATGCTGTCTAGGTTGGTCATAACTTTCCTTCCAAGGAGCAAGTGTCTTTTAATTTCATGGCTGTAGGAGCCCAAGAAAATAAAGTCTGTCACGGTTTCCATTGTTTCCCAATGTTTTTGCATGTGGCTGCTCATTTTTCCCAATACCACTTATTGAAGAGACTATCTTTTCTCTATTTTATGTTTGTTGCTTCTTTGTCGTAAATTAGCTGTCCATATATGTGTGGGTTTATTTCTGGGCTCTCAATTCTGAACTAAAATTTTTTAACCAACTTTCAATATCCAGAAAATCAAATTACATAAATATATATTTCAAACCTCCACTTCTTCATGTCTTTTATATATATATATATATATATATATATATATAAAGTAGAATATATATATATATAAATATATATTCTACTTTTTATTTATTTTTATTTTTCTGTTATTTGGGGGGAGCTGTACCACATGGCTTGTGCTATTTTAATTTCTCATCTGGGGATTGAACCCAGGCCCTCAGTACTGAGAGGTCAGAGTCTTAACCATTGGACCACCAGGGAATCCCTCTCCATGTCTAACATAATTACCTATGTCCCATGGAACCATGTATGGACCAAATGTGTTCAATGCAGTATTGTTTTTAATATAAAAAGTTTTTGAATGCATTGCGTAACCAATGGGTTAGCCAACGTGAAGTCGCTCAGTCGTGTCTGACTCTTTGCGACCCTGTGGACTGTAGCCCACCAGGCTCCTCTATCCATAGGATTCTCCAGGCAAGAATACTGGGGTGGGTTGCCATTTCCTTCTCCAGATGATCTTCTCAACCCAGGGATCGAACCTGGGTCTCCCTCAGTGCAGGCAGATGCTTTAACCTCTGAGCTACCAGGGAAGACCATATATATATATATATATATAATTTTACTTTTATTTATTTTTATTCTTCTATTATTTGGAGGGAACAATACCACATGGCTTGTGCTGTTTTAATTTCTCATCTGGGGATTAAACCCAGGCCCTCAGGACTGAGAGGTCAGAGTCTTAACCATTGGACCACCACAGAATCCCTCTCCATGTCTAACATAATTATGTATGTGCCATGGAACCATGTATGGACCAGATGTGTTCATTGCAGTATTGTTTTTAATTTAAAAAGTTTTTGAATACATTGCATAACCAATGGGTTAGCCAAATAATGGAATACTTTCTGATTTGCATGAGTTGGTATATATATCCTTAAAAGAAATGTACTTTATGTATTAATATGCTGTGGGGGAAAATATATAATGATTTTTAGAAATACAGGTTCAACATGATACAGTTAACCTTTAATATTTACACACATACATTAAATAATAGATACACACACACAAACTGATAACAGTGAGTCTTCAGAATATCTCAGGACTGAGATATAAAGTAGATTTAGATCAGGCAGGTATTAAAAAGAGATTGTTTATATGACAAGTATCAAGTATTCATATATAAGTTTTGAAAGTAAAATTGATGTTAAAACATGCTGTCCTTAAAATCTCATTCCCTACTAATAGCCAAACTTATTTTTCTGAAGGATCTTATAACTCCTTCCAACCCCAAACTCTGGAGTATATGGTGGTATGACTCCTTCATGAAAAGATTGCTGTACTAGCTCCCATTAAGTCTACCCTCATACACTCAGCCCCAGGAGCATTTGTCTGATCTTAGTAGCAAACTTTGGGTTGAATTTAAGAGGCTTCTATCAAGCTCTGAGAAATATCTGGTAGGGATAGTGGAGGTTTCCTAAGCATCCAGCCTTAATTTATACTATTGGAAGAAAATAAGGGTAATGAGATGAATAATACCAAGTCTCCTGGGAGGACCGAGCAAAGCATTGCCCTTGGCAGTCTCAGATCGCAGCCAAAGCTCAATTACTCTAAGTGGACCCTGCACCATTACAGAGACTGTTCCCTTGCATCCATAGGAGCTTTCAGTGGTCTGCTCCACAAGCCCAGTTGCTCCAATCATGTCACCTCTCCTAAGCATTCATTGATTGAGTGAGGCAGAAGTCAATGAGAAGAAACTAATTATTAACTGTATTAATTACAGCTAGGCCCTACAGAACATTTAACATCTGTTAGAGACTAAGTGCTTTGCATGTATTATTTTTATCATCATAACAGCCTTATTATGTAAGTATTATTATTATTATCATAATCATTATTATTAATATTATGTCTGTTTTACAAATAAATTGATCAAATACAGAAAGGTTAAAGCAATTGCCCAAGGTCACATGGGAAGTGTTGGTGTACTAAATGATGATCCTGGGATTTGGATACAAATAGCCCACTACCCCATATTGCCTTCCTAAAGCAGACAACTGGTAGTTAACTGTACATCCAGAATCTATCCACTGGATGCTCCAGGGTGGAGATGGGGTGGCGGGTGGGGGGTGCGGCAGGGAGGGGAACGACACAAAGTAAAATGATGAATAGTAGCCCTTCTGCTACCACAGCCTGAAGCACCTGGCAGGTTGGCATTCTCATCTGGTTCCCCACTGTTCAGAAAATGTTCAGAAGAATCATGTTTTGCCCACAATACAGTTACCTGAGATTCAATTTCAGGAGACTTTTTACCACTACAACTGATGATGCAATATGAGGAGGTGGTCGAATCGTGGTCCCTAGAATAGCTCCTGCAGCACATGAGATACTCTCCTCTCATCTGGCCTATCCTGAGCCCCACTCTGTCTCAGACCTCATGCTCTCAGAAGGTATTTGATGAATCCAGAGCAGAGAGAATAACCCCTCTTATGAAAATAAAACATAAAACCTCTGGGCCAACCAGAGTATTGCAAGAAGACCATTGTGGGTGCTACCTACAGCAGCAGGCTGCGTACTCACCAGCACGGAATTCATCTTCCAAATGGGGTTTTCTCCCACTAATCTAAAGGGAAAATAACAAAATAATATAAGAAACAATCACATAGCCCAGCTCCCAAACTCTGACGTTCTGCTTCTACAATAAACAATTTTCAACCTCAAAGGTCTGGTTGAACCTCTCAGACATTCTCCCCTTCCTCCTGCTCTTCTATTCTCTCATCAAGGAAGACCTTTATTTCTTGACACCTCAATTCCTGGTATGAGCTAGGAAGACAGGGAATCAGGCAACAGAAGGAAAAAGTGCTCTGGCCCTTTGGGGTTCAAAGGTGAGTATTTTACGATTCCATAATTACAGTATGGGGAAAAGGTAGGGATCAAGGAGGAAACTGATATATGCAAGGTATTTGCACCATACAGTCACATTAATCGTCTGCATACATTATATCCATTAGAAACACAGCCAAGTTTCCTGAATGTCCACATTGAATTCAGTTTTACCTGGGTTACTTCATTTAATTGCCACTACTTTTTGATGTAGGAGCTACTGTTATCACTTTTTTAACAAAGAAGGAAAACAAGGTCCCTTAATTCATGCCTTCAATAAATATTTGACTGCTTCTTACTTGCAACAGACCCTGGGGATCTATCAGCAAACAAAACAGAAAGAACAAGGAAGTTGCCCAAGGTCACACAGCTAGGAAATGAATGCGGTACTTTGAAAGTCTGCTTGCTCTTATGTTGCTTTTGTTTATTTATATTATTATTTTATCCTTTTAATACATAAACATTAGGAGGATAGATTTAAATGAAAATTAAATAGGTTAATACTTCACCTCCTCCTCCCTGGGTCAGGAAAAGCCTCCGCAGAAGGAAATGGCAAGCCACTCCAGTATTCTTGCCTGGAGAATCCCATGGACAGAGGAACCTGACGGGCTACAGTCCATGGACTTGCAAAGAATCAGACATCTAAACCACTCACCTCCTCTTAATTGGCCAGGCTCCTCCATCCATGGGATTTTCCAGGCAAGAATACTGGACTGGGTTGCCATTTCCTTCTCCGGGGGATCTTTCTGACTCAGGAATCAAACCCGGGTCTTCTAGCATTACAGGCAGACTCTTTACCATCTGAACCACCAGGGAATCCCCTAAGGAGTCATACTTCTACATAAAGGGAAGTAGTTATCAGAAAGAGATTCTCTGTGACAAGTTGAATAGTTTTTGTATCCCACCCCTGTGCTCTAGTCACTCAGTCATGTCTGACTCTGCGACCCCATGAACGGTAGACTGTCAGGCTCCTCTGTCCATGGGATTTTCCAGGCAAGAATACTGGAGTGGGTTGTCATTTCCTACTCCAGGTGATCATCCTGACAAGGGATTGAACCCACATCTCTTGCATCTCCTGCATCCATAGGCAGATTCTTTACCACTGTGCCACCTGGGGAGACTTGCCCTCCCTTCAACCACACACACACACACACACACTCACACACACACATTCACATAGAGTCAATACACAGCTATAGAGTTACCTGCCAATTTATTCCTGTCCAGAGTGACTAAGCTCTAGTTTTCTTAGTACAGTGGCAGTTCACACCTGATGTAGAACACCTAATGCCTGTTAATTATTTTTAAAGCCCTTTCCACTTTTAAAACTATCCCAGCTTTAATGTACATTGTTCGATCACCCTACTTACACTCTACATTGAAGCTTCAAACTTTCTCATTCCCAATTAGGACCTTAGCTCTCCCTGTTCATTTTCCTTTCCTCCACCATTAAAGGGGTAAAGCCTCCCACACCCTCCCTAAGCTCAAAAGAATCATAATGAGGGGAGTTGGAGGGGTGTGGAGATATTGGAAGGTGAGGGCTTTATAAATGAACTGTGACAGGTGAATGGAGAAAGTGAGAAAAGAGAGGTTAAAAAGCAAAGACAAAGGCAAAACCTTTCTCTACCCCATCCAATAACCCCTGTGAAAAAATATTCCCAAGTGCAGCTCAGCCTCCTGATAGCCAGCCCCCACCACTCCCACCTTCACCCAGATGAATCTAGGAGTTAGAAGCCCAAATCCAGCTTTAAGGGTGGGAGCTGTTTATTCCCCTAGGCTAGAAGGGATTTAATGTCTTTAAAGGCTAAATTAAGGCTCTGAATATTTTCTGTGGGTACCAGCTGAGGCCAAACCACTCTGCTCTCCTCTAGGAACCTCCCACAATAATTCATGGGAAGGGTTGCCACCTATTATTAAAGAAGCTGATGGAGTCTTTCTCTAGATATTGTTTCCCACCCAACCACCTACCCCAGGCAGTTATCTATTTATTGGTGGTACTGAAGATTCAGTCTTACCTAAATTTTTTTTCCTTGTGAGTTATCCATTTTATTTTCTTTAACAGCTATTGAATTAACTAATTTTTAAAACCTTTTTATTTTGTATTGGGGTATAGCTGATTAACAAACAATTTTGTGATAGTTTCAGGTGAACAGCATAGGTACTCAGCCATATATACATGAACACATGTATACATTCTCCCCACAAACTTCCCTCCCATTCAGACTGCCATATAACATTGAGCAGAGTCCCCTGTGCTATACAGTAGGTCCTTGTTGGTTATAAATTTTTAAATAAAGCAATGTGTACATGTCCATCCCAACTCCCTAACTATCCCTTTCCCCCACATCCCACATTTGAGAATAATTGGAATACTCATCCAAGTTCCCCAAGGTTTGGGGATATTATGAATGTCTGACCCTCCCTGTATCTCTCCCCTTACTCCCCAACTGTTTTGGAAAAACACTAGCCTCCCAAGATGTGGCTTCCTTTCCTTTTTCTCTGCCTAACTAACTCTGCACTCTCTTCTTCAGGCTCTGAGGGGGTCTCCATCCCACTGTCTCAGTCACCTCTCTACTGTGTGTGTGCCCTTTTCCCCCTCCCATCTTTTCCCTTCTTTAGTGCACATGTTCCTCAATTTGATTTACTTCTGTACATTGTGTAGCTTTGCAACGGTTGGTCCTTAGAGAGCCCTCAAAGAGAGCGCTCCATCTGTCAGCCTCTCACTATCCCCTCCCTGGCCTCCAGCCATCACTCCCCTCCCCCTTCCCAGGGGCAATTTCTATGGGAGCTGTGGAAGATTTAGGCAAACTTCCCGTCCTCCACCTCTTCCCACTTCAGCCCTCACTTGAGAGTTTTCTCTTACCTGATTTTCCCCCACTCTCACTCAGTCTGATTCCTACCATTCTCTCAAGGAAAGCCTTTGAAGTCACAGAAATCAGTGAGAAAGTGCAGTCCAGTGAAGTCACCTTGCGCCCTCTATCCTACTAGGATGCCTGATGCTGTATAATTAAGACTTGCTGATCTAACACTACATTGGGTTATCCATAGATTCAGGCTTAGGCACTTGGACAGTAGGGAGAAATGGTGCGGAAAATCCCAAACTGGAGATAATTCAAAATTATATCTCATTCAACAAATCCTTGTTCAAAATTATATCTCATTCAACAAATCCTTGTTCAAATCCTGGAAGGTGCTGGAGACACAAATGTGAATAAAATTGGAACACTCCAGGGATTCATAGTCCAAGGGAGGCTATTCACACATATGAATAACTTTAATCAAGGAAAAGGATGATGCATGCAACATAGGCACTAGGATTCTAGAAGGTGTCTTTTGCCTCAGGGAATGCTTCCAGTAGGAGGTACAATTTGAGCTGTGCCTTGAGACAGACAGACACAGCTTCTGTGTGTATTCCTGTTAATGCAGCAACAAATGGAAACTGGGCATTTGTGTGCATTTTTCTCTAAATAATGTGCATTTTCCCCATAATCTTTATTTTATACTGTGTATGAGTAACTGTGTATAATAATAAACTCCTCAAGGGGGTATATTTTTTAAGGTGACACCCTTAGATGTTTTGTTTTGTTTGTGACTGCTGAGGAAAATCAGCAGATTTACTTATCATTTTTGACTAGGATTGATAATTCAATTAACTTGTTTCTGGGAAATGTGTTGCATGATTGTACTAGCTTTTGAGGGTCTGACAGTTTTGAGCCATAGAGAATAAATAGCATATTCATATATACAGAGCGCTTTAGATATCTGCCTAACTTTTTCCTCCCTTGGGCAGAAAAATCTAAATTATTTTGTGCATGTTAAAAAAAGATCCAAAACATCCATAGGGAGAGTGAACTTGAGGTTACCCACTGAGATGGCTTAATGACGTGATGGGAGCTTATCTGAAAACAACCACAACAAAACCAAAAGTCACTTGTGTGTTAAGATGAGACTACAATTCTTTGCTCGCATAGTTTCACCTCAAATCATCTAAACAAAACAACCTCAAATCAGAAGTATCCTTGTGTATAAGTAAATTCATCCCTGTGCTGTTTATTTAAGTTAAATTAGGAAATAACTCAATTGGGCTCAGCAGAATAATTAATTCAATTTAGATAAATTTGTGAAATTAAACTTTGCAGCTTTTACCCTGTGTTTACCACAGATTTTGAAGACATCTAAAAATGGCAGAAAGTAAATAAAGAGCACACGCGCGTGTGTGTGTGTGTGTGTGTGTGTGTTTTCAGTTGTTCAGTTGTGTCTGACTCTTTGTTACCCCTTGAACTGTAGCTTGCCATGCTCCTCCGTCCATCAAAATTTTCAAGCAAGAATACTGGAGTGGGTTGCCATTTTCCTCCTCCAGGGGATCTTCTCTACCCAGGGATCGATCCTGAGGCAAAGGAAAATTTTGTACACAATGCGACCTCAACTGTCTGCAATGTGTGCTAAGAACTGACAATTTTCTACCCCCATACAGCTTACTGTATACATTAACCTGACTTCCCTATTCAAGAAGCTCTTGTCCAGGAGGAAAATTATTTCAAGCGCTTTACGGTTTATTTTAGGAATTTTGCTGAAAGAAAGGAGGAAAAAAGTTTAAATGAATATTGAATGATAGTACCAAGTGACTCCTTACCATCTAAGACTCTTCAAAATTCTCACTTCATAATCCTTGCCTTTCTGTCTTTCTTAATCCTAAACTGTTATATCATTATCTTTATCCTGTTATCTTCACATCTCATACTGAAACACTCTTCTTAAACTACACCTTCACACTATAAATATCCGAACCCCCTCCCAGTCCCTCTAAAAAAAAAAAACAAAGCAAAACACACCTAAGATTCTGACAACACAATGATCTCCCTTGCCATGGAAAGCAAATATAAATAGCTTATTTTGGTAGAATTTTGGAAGAATCCAGCATTTTCAAATATTCAAAGGAAAAAAAGTAGGAAAGAAACACAACAGATTTCGGTTATTCCTCAGGCAGTAAGATATGTTTGATTTTTTTTTTTCTTTATTTTTATAGTAAAATGTTGTTTTACCAGTTTAAAATAAGTTGTTAGTCAAATATGTAAGAGTCTCCTCAGGTTTCTTGAGATACATTTCACATCACTAGGACACAGAATTTATAATCCCTCTGAAAGCAATCCAACATGGTGATTCAAAACACAGACTTTGAAATCCCAATATTTTCTAACTTCCTTTTAAAACTTACCTTTCTGAGTCTATACTAACTCTACTGATACTAATTTCCTGCATCTAACTCTTTATGATTATGTTCTAAAGCCATCTTTGCTGTAAATGTTCATGCCCAAGTATGTATCTTCAGTCCAGACCACCCCCTGGATGCCAAACCCATATATTCGACAGCCAACTTGATTATCACCAAGTTGCGAGTCAGAGACATCTCAAGTTAAACTTGTCTAAAGCTGTATCCTTATCTCTCCAAATCGTATCCTCCTCCAGGCTTCTACCTCTCAGTTACCACTGACAAAATCCCGCTGTCTAGGGGCTCTGGCCAAAGAGCTTGAGATCATTCCTGTGCACTCTCTTTCCCTTACTCTTCTAACCAGTCAACAAACTTTGGTTGGTCCAACCTTCCAAGTATATACAGAATCCCACCAGTTCTGCTATGACCCTGGTCCGAGTCATCATCATCTTTATCTGGGTGATTGTCATAGTCTCCTGACTGGTCCTCTTCTTTACATCCCTAATACAAGTCTGTTCTCAGCCTAGCATTGAAGTGAGAACTATTGCCGTTGTTTGCTCAAAAGCTTTTAACAGCTTCACACTTTCCTCACAAAGTCCTTCCAGTGACTTATACATCTTTCCTTCTTCTGACTGGACCTTGGGTCCTCTTTACCTTGCACACTCTCCTCCAGGATCCCTGGCGTCTTTGCATGTCTCAAATACCCTGATCTTCTCATGCTCCCTCCTTTGTCTCCTACAACCATTAAGTGAGTGAAGTCGCTCAGTCGTGTCCGACTCTTTGCAATCTCATGGACTGTAGTCTACCAGGCTTCTCTGTCCATGGGATTTTCCAGGCAAGAGTACTGGAGTGAATTGCCATTTCCTTTTCCAGGGGATCTTCCTGACCCAGGGATCGAACCCAGGTCTCCTGCATTGCAGGCAGATGCTTTACCCTCTGAGCCACCAGGGAAGCCCATTTATTCATATCCAAATTATATTCAGATTAGATTATTTTGCCTCCCAACAAATAATTTCCATTCTCTGTTAAAAACCCATTCATTTTTCTAGTGCATGCCACCTTTTTAATGAGCCTATCCTTCCAGTCATTTTTTTACCTCTACCGTAGCAGTACTATTATGTGCTAAATGATCACAATTCATTCTGTTTGTTCATGTCTCCTACAGAATGAGTGCTCTCCTCATGTCAAAACTTATCTTCTTTTCAATGTCATTTCTGTAGCACAAAATGTACTGTGTTAATTACATGTGTTGAACCGAGCTGTGAGAGTTGATCTCAAGAGTCCCACATCAGGGACTTGCCTGGAGGTCCAGTGGTTAAGAATTCACTTGCAATGCAGGAGACATGGGTTTGATCCCTAGTTGGGAAATTAAGAAGTCACATGCTATGAAGCAATTAAACCCACTAACCATAACTGTAGAGCCTGCATGCCACAACTAGAGAGTCTGTGTGCGCTGCAACAAGAGAGTCCCACACCACTGGCAGGATGACCTGGCCATCATTACATAAACTTTTTCTGAGCACCTAGGCTGGCCAGACAGTTTTGGGCACTAGGGATCTAGTGGAGGATTGGGTTGACAAGTATCTTGTCAACTTTCTTTCAATAATACATGATATTATTGTTTACATTAAAATGAGAAAAATCATTTAAACACTAGAAAATTTAATTTCACAAGTGTTCTCAGGAATAATCTCCTGACATTTAAACTCAGGATATTCGATCTTGGTTTCAACCTATCCTATTTTCCCTCTGCTGTCACAGAAATCCTATTTTTGTCTTTCAGTGAGAAGTTCTTATTGAAAATTCTTTACTCAAAACAAATATCTTTGTTCCAGGCCTCAAGGAGCTTATGCCTTTAAAATGCTTATAACACTGTATAAGTAATTGAATTAAATGTGTTGTAAAACGTCCATGTGCATGGCAAGAGTAAAGACTAAAATGAGATGTTAAATGTTTGTTTTGAATGCAAAAAGGGGAAATAAAAATGGGTCAAAATAGGGAAGAGGTGGTGAAGTAGGTCCTTCCCTCTCTGTCTTTTCTAGAAGCATTCCATCCAGTTCCCTTGGCTTATCCAGGAAATTTTCCTCTCTTAGGAACCAAATTAGCCCAAGATCTAGGTATCTCTCTGGTGCCCAAAGTATGCTCCATAACAAAAGTATGTGTGTCTGTGTGTCTTTGTGTCTGTGTGTGTGTGTGTGTGTTTATAAGAGATAGGGACAAAGACAGAGAAAAGAGACAATGTGTGTTTACAGAAGGACTTCGGCCTGAAAGAGTTCCTATTCCTATTCATGGAGCTTATAGAGAGTGAAACTCTTAAAGAAATGGGAATGCCAGACCGTCTTACCTGTCTCCTGAGAAACCTGTATGCAGGTGAAGAAGCAACAGTTAGAAACCTCCTGTGTGGAACAACTAACTGGTTCAGGATTGAGAAAGGAGTACAATGAGGCTGTTTGTTGTCACCCTATTTATTTAACTTTTACCCTGAACACATCATGAGAAATGCCAGGCTGGAAGAGTTTACAAGCTGGAACCAAGATTGGCGAGAGAAACATCAGCAACCTCAGATATGCAGATGATACCACTCTAATGGCAGAAAGTGAAGAGAAACTAAAGAACCTCTTGATGGGGGTAAAGGAGGAAACTGAAAAAGCCAGTGTAAAACTAAATATTAAACTAATATCATGGCATCCAGCCCCATCACTTCATGGCAAATAGAAGGGGAAAAGGTGGAAACAGTGACAGATTTCCTCTTCTTGGGCTCTAAATTCACGCAGCCATGAAATTAGAAGACCATTGCTTCTTGGCAGAAAAGCTATGACAAACCTAGACAGAGTGTTGAAAAGCAGAGACATCATTTTACCAACAAAGGTCTGCCCGTGTAGTCAACGCTATGATCTTTCTAGTAGTCATGTATGGTTGTGAGAGCTGAAGGCTGGCTGCTGAAGAATTTATACTTTAAAACTGTGATGCTGCAGAAGACTCCTGAGAGTCCCTTAGACAGCAAGGAGATCAAACTAGTCAGTCTTAAAGGAAATCAACCGTGAATACTCATTGGAAGGACTGATGCTGAAGTATAAGCTCCAATATTTAGCCTTCTGATGTGAAGAACTGACTCCATGGAAAAGACTCTGATGTTGGGAAAGATTGAGGGCAAAAGTAGAAATGGGCATCAGAAGATGAGATGGTTGGATGGCATCACTGATGCAATAGACATGAACTTGGGCAAACACCTGGAGATGGTGAGGGACAGAGAGGCCTGGCATGCTGCAGTTCATGGGGTCATGAAGAGTCGGACACAATTGGGTGACTGAACCACAACAACAACATAGGGAGTGAGGACAGAAGCTCCTTAAAGAACAGGAACATCTTAAATTTATAAAAGAAAAGCAGAACTTCAGTAAAGTAGATTCACTCATTAATATGTATCATGCTAAATTATTAGCAGTCCCTCCTTTTCATTCTCAAAAGTGCCTCAATTTGGAAAATACACATAAGATTATCCTACTTTTCATGAAGTTTTAGAGGAATAGTAGAAGAACAGAAAGAGGCAATATTTGTTCTCTAACTTAATGTTAGTCACTCAGTTGTGTCTGACTCTTTACAACTCCATGGACTGTAGCCTGTTAGGCTCCTCTGTTCATGGAATTCTCCAGGCAAGAATACTAGAGTGGATTGCCATCCCCTTCTCCAGGGCATCTTCTCAACCCAAGGACTGAACCTGGGTCTCATGCGTTGCAGGCAGATTCTGTACCATCTGATCCCCCAGGGAAGCCCAATATTTGTTTTGCTTTCATAGCAGCCTCAATTTCATAGGAGAAATAACCAAACAAACATAGGCAAAACAGCGTGTCCACAGTTCAAATAAGAAAAAAAAAAGCACACTGGCTGGAAGGTAGGTGATTTGGGTTTCAGTTCTGAATTAGTCAATAATTCACTTCATTACTTCTAGCAAATTATAACACCTCTGTGAACTCTGTGATCACTACTCTCCCATTTCAGATTTAACTTGCTAAGATCACATTGAGATGACACTGAATAAAAACAAATATCATATGATATCACATATATGCAGAATTTTAAAATATGATACAATGATTTTAATGATTTTTAACAATTTAAAAAAGAGAAACAGATTCATAGACATAGAGAACAAATTTATGGTTACCAAAGGGAAAAGAGGGGTAGGAAAGGGATAGATTAAGAGCTTGGGATTAAGATATACACACTACTATGTATATAAAAAAATAAGCAACAAGAACCTACTGTATAGCACAGGGAACTATATTCAATATCTTGTGATAAACTATAATGGAAAAGAATCTGAAAAAGAATATATATATATATGTGTGTGTGTGTGTGTGTATATGTATATATGCATTAACTGAATCACTTTGCTGTACACAAAAACATTGTAAATCAACTACTCTTCAATTAAAAAATTATGAGCTGCATTATGAAGCCAGACTTCTTGGAAGAGGAGATGTGGCAGGTTTAACAACCAAGAAGGTTAACCTCCTTTTAGACTCCTCCTCCACACTGCTTGCTCCTGGCTAAGTCATTCTTTGGCTGGGGGATATGTTGGGGGGAAGTGGCTGAGAAGATCAGTGGAGGGATAAAAAGGGCCCTAACAAAGCAGCTGGTCTAGTTAACTGCAGAGGTCTACAGCACTTTCAAAATTAAGAAAAAACAAATTATGTGTTCCTCTCCCATATTCTGAAGGCACTGCCAGTTAGCTGAGCACTTAATAAATTTTGTATTGTTTTGCAATTGTCTCTCAGTGTTGTTGTACGTAGCTGCAATACTCATTAGCGCTTTGTAAGATTTTTTTCTTTAACTACTTTAGTCCATTTATAAGCAAACTTTTGGGTGTCTCTCTGATCCAGATACTGGGAAAACAGTTACAATGAACTCTTGTGAATCATCTATGAGCTTAAGGAAATGAGAAAGAAAATTAGCATATCCCTACGAACCCACATGCCAATGCACAGGTTTGATCTCTGGATCAGGAAGATGCCCTGGAGGAGGGCATGGCAACCCACGCCAGTATTCTTGCCTGGAGAATCCCATGGACAGAGGAGCCTGGCAGGCTGCAGTCCATAGAGTCACAGAGTTGGACATAACTGAAGCAACTTAGCATGCATCCAGTCAATTTCACACCATTTTTTAATTTAAAATTTGTGATGCTTAATTTTATGTGTCAACTTGACTGGGCTAAGGGATACCCAGATAACCTGCAAAACATTCCTGGGTGTGTCTGTGAGGGTGTTTCTGGGAAATGTTTACATTTAGATAGGAGACTAAGTAAAGATCACCCTCACCAGTGCAGGTATATGTCACCCAACATGCTGGGCCCCTGAACAGAATAAAAAGGTGTAGGAAGGGCCTACTGTGCTGATCTCAAGTCTGTGCTCCCTGCCTGAGGGACATCCATCTTCTCCTGCCCTCAGATTTGGGTGCTCCCATTTCCTGAGCCTTTAAACTGGGACTCGGCAGTCCCCTGGTCCTCAGGCCTTCAGACTTGGACTGAATTGCATTATCTTCCTTCCTGGTCTCCAGTGTGCAGTCAACAGGTTGTAGGACTTCTCAGCCTCCAAAATCAAGTGAGCCAATCCCTACAATAAATAAATACATATAATTGGTTTTGTTTCCCTGAAGAACTTTGATTGATATAATATTCCCCAAGAAACTACGAAGAAACATGATTTTGTCTTTTGCAGATAAGGACTGAATAGTTAAGAAAAAGTATATAACCAAACAATGTGTCCACCTGTTCAGTGCCATGGCGGGACTCTCACCCACACTTACCTGACTGCAAGTTTCATAATCTTTTGATCACCCAGTGTCACTGGGGAGGAAGACAAGGCCCACGTGTGAAGAGAAGTATGAAAGGCAGCCTATAAAAATATGAATAAACCCATACAAGGCATGAGCTGATGAAGTGGCAGAATCCTGAAGGGCTATGAAATTTCAGACCCAGATCATCTCATTCTGATATACTCAATCACTTACTCTGAAGAAGGGTCTTAAAAACAAGTGTCTGGCGGTCCAATCAATGCCTTGGCCAAAAGTGGACATGCAAGTTGCTACCAGCTCGGATTTGTCCTTTGGCCAGCACTACAAGTAACAGTATGTCATGTTACCCAGAGAACTTTTCAAATACCCACACCCATCTGATGTTTGAAGAAGGGTGGAGGAGACTGAGTTTCCAGAACATCCAGGCTGGAGTCATTACATGATTCGTGAGCCAAAACCACCTGTTCTTTGGAACCACTCCTCCGAAAGATCAACTATAAAGACATGTATATGGGGATAAGCAGTTGAATCTTTTTCACATTAAATGTACAAGTATATCTAAGGCAGTATTCAGTGAATACTCAAAAAATGTACAAATTATTCATCCATACCTGTGTGTGAGCTGTATTCTTCCCAGCAACAGAGCTCAGTTAAATTCAAATAGGTTACTGTTCAGTGTTCGAGATAAGTTTTCTTCTAGTCAGTTTTTCTCTTCATATAAAATGGACTTAATATAAAGCCTGTTTGACTTTACCTCTTACTTTTGTTAAATAAAGTTTGTACATTGTATTTACTTTGATGTCTGTTTGGTCCACTGTGCCTTACTGAGGATGGTGGCTCATTCTCCCTGAAGTTATCATTCAGGCTTTATCTAGAAATTGGCAGCAAAACATTGGAGCTGACTGCACCCAGGGTCAGAGGCAGACCTTGTGTAGGTCATGTATGAAGGACACGCATCCCCTGTGGAGGGCCTGGGGCAAAACCCCAGGGGGACATTTCATTTTGGATATTGGTAAAGAGACCTCATCAGACCCTCTCCTGGAAGTGCAAACTTAGGACACACAGATGGTGAGTTAGGAGAACTCAGTTTGTCTCCTTAATTATCCCTGTCTCTCTCTCTCTGGGCGTCACTATCCTGGCATTCCTGGACTCAGAATAACTGAGTTCCTGCCGCCATGCGCTCCCCTGCAGCCTTATAGTGGACCTGAACTACCGAAGGCACGTCTACACATACGTAGACCAATCACGAGTCCCTGCTCTTCTTCAAAGCAGGAATTATGCCTTTACAAACTTTCACATGGGCTTCCCTGATGGCTCAGTTGGTAAAGAATCTGCCTGCAATGCAGGAGACTCCAGGTTCAATTCTGCAGTCGGGAAGGTCTGCTGAAGAAGGGATAGGCTACCCATTCCCATATTCTTGGGCTTCCCTTGTGGCTCAGCTGGTGAAGAATCCACCTGCAATGCAGGAGACCTAGGTTTGATCCCTGGGTTGGGAAGATCCCCTGAAGAAGGGAAAGGCTACCCACTCCAGTATTCGGGCCTGGAGAATTCCATGGACTGTATAGTCCATGGGGTCACAAAGAGTCGGATGTGACTGAGGGACTTTCACTTTCATACTTTCACATCTACCTCACTATGGGATGTATGGTAAGCACACAACCAATATTAATGGAATGAAATTAAGGACTGACAAACTTTGTCTCTAGGCAATTTGAGATATCAGTTATGTTCCAGTCTTAAAGGCAAGGCTCCCCAGGTGGCTCAGCTATAAGGAACATGTTCTGCCAAGGCAGGAGACATAGGAGACGTGAGTTCGATCTTGGGTCGAGAAGATCCCCTGGGGAAGGGAATGGCAACCCACTCCAGTATTCTTGCCTGGAGAATCCCATGGACAGAGGACTCTGGCAGGCTACACTCCATGGGGTAGCAAAGAGTCAAACACAACTGACTAAAACAACATGAAGGCAAAGGCTGGAGGACAAGCTGTAAAACAGAATTCTGTAAGGAAAGTAGCCTTCTTTTTCACTTGAGATAGAGGTAGAAGAAAAGACCCTGATGCCAGAAAAGATTGAGGGCAGGTGGTGAAGGGGGCAACAGAGGATGAGATGGTTTGATGACATCACCAAATCAATGGACATGAGCGTGAACAAACTCCAGGAGATAGTGAAGGACAGGAAAGGCTGGTGTGCGGCAGTCCAGGGGGTCGCAAAGTTGGACACGACTTAGCAACTGAACAACACTGCAGGATAAGTGGCAATGAATATTCGGAGAAAAGACTTGGGAGTTAGGAAGAGGGGAAGGGCTTACAAAAGTAGGAGTAGAATCTCAGTTTTGAGAAAGAGTTCTGTGCCATTCTTTCTTCCTTGGCCTGGTGATAGTGGCCAGGCACAGCTGGCAGAAGGATGGATGGGATTTAGGTAGGTCCTTTGAGTAAAAGTCTCTTCTCTCTTTCTGATTTAATCTAATTCCAGGGGCCCAGATTGGCTGGGGAAGACAAAACCACCCAGGCAAAAAGAGTCAAATGTCCTCAGCAAATATTGGCAGTGCTCATTTACTTCTCATAGGCCCCGTACCCTAAAGGTGGGGGAAGAAAATTCCGGGCTGAAAATATAATTAGTCAGCCTGCTGGTTTGGGCTCTAATTTAATCTGGGCAGCTGTGTCAGGAGCCTGTATTAGCATGACACTGGGAGGCGGAGAATATAATTACTGAGCAATAGAGTAGGGGAGGAGAAGTGGGATGGTGACCGGTTTGTGCTTGTGGGAGAGGATGGGGGGTGGAGGGTGATGTCAAAGAAAAGTGAGGATTCTCCTGGGAGAAGGCGCTAGGAAAGAGGCTTCTCTTCGTGGATGGACGGTGACTTTAATTTGGCTTTTGAGAAATGATGTGTGTGTTGTGCAGGATGTGTGCGCCTGTGTTGGTGTGAGGGGCAGGGGAGGGGGAGGGTGCTCGGTAGCTGGCAGCTAGTCCACTCTGCATGACAAAGGTGAGCTTGAGAGCTGATAGATGGGCCTTGTTGGCTAGTGTGGAGAAAAGGAGACGGAAGGGACAGGAGTGAAGGAGCAGGTTAGGGTTCAATTCTGAACAAATATTCTCAGATACTTTTTCAGTGGATCGAAGTGGGGAAACAGAAGAAGAATTTTAAATGTGCATGCTCATTATCTCCTTTTTGTCTTAGGCAAAAGAAATGTGATTGGAAAAATATTTTGTAGGCAATTTCACTTAGACCAAAAAGCTACCAACTACCAATTTCACTTTGAGGATGCCTACTTTGTGCAGAGCTCTGGGTTAAGCAGCTTATACTTTAATGTCCTAAATGGTCCTTTGAAAGTTCAACAAGATACATGGTATGCTGCTGCTGCTGCTAAGTCGCTTCAGTCATGTCCGACTCTGTGCGACCCCATAGATGGCAGCCCACCAGGCCCCCCCATCCCTGGGATTCTCCAAGCAAGAACACTGGAGTGGGTTGCCATTTCCTTCTCCAAAGCATGAAAGTGAAAAGTGAAAATGAAGTCGCTCAGTCATGTCCAACTTTTAGCCACCCCATGGACTGCAGCCTACCAAGCTCCTCTGTCCATGGGATTTTCCAGGCAAGAGTACTGGAGTGGGTTGCCATCGCCTTCTCCGGATACATGGTATGATAACCCCCAATTAACAATGGAGGAAACTGAAGTTCAGAGATGTTAATTACAATACTCAAAGTCAGACAGCTAGTAAGTTTGAAGTTATCATTTAAATCCAGGCCTATCTGACTCAAAACACTATGCTATTAACTAGCAACCCAAAAGAGGTGTTATCCTCTCCATGTATGGGGCTTCTCTGGTGGCTTAGACAGTAAAGAATCTACCTGCAATGTGGAAGTCTTGGATTCCATTCCTGGGTCAGGAAGATCCCCTGGAGAAGGGAATGGCTACCCACTCCAGTATTATTGCCTGGAGAATTCCATGGACAGAGGAGCTTGGCAGGCTACAGTCCATGGAGTCACAAAGAGTCAGACTTGACTAAGCAACTAACACTTTCACTTTCTTCATGTATATTTGGGGGAACTGAGGCTCAGAGTAGTGACATAATTTGCATTAGCTCAAAACATGACTTAGTATCACAACCGGAAACAGATCTTGGATCTCACACAATACTGCCTTTTTACATAAAGGATATGTAGGGGAAAGAAGATATTATTTACCAAGAAAAGAACTAGATATCTTGAAAGATATACAAATACAAGAACGGTTTTCCTCACCCTCAACCCAGCACTTTTCGTTGTAACTAAAAAGTATGCTAACAAACAGCCAAATTTTTTGCTCACTTGTCATATACTAGGTGATATACTAAATTTTATACACCTTCTTATTTCACTTTCACAACACCAGAGATGGGCATTAGTATTGTCCCATGTTACATGAGAAGATAAGGCTTCAAGGCTACACAGCTTGCCCAAACTCATATAGCTGGTTAGTGACAAAGCAGTGATTCAAATCCTGACAGCCCGCCTCTCTCTTCATTACCATCTCCCTGTGAAACGCTGTTCCTTCAAGCATCAGCCCATCCTTCCTTCAATATCCAAGATGGATCTATCAGCTTTATCTACCCTCTTAAAGTGACATAATACTTAACAATATTCCACAGAAATCTTCCTTTATTTCGACCCTAGGCCAGTCCCACTCACATTTCAGCCTATTATTTTGGGGAGTAGGAAAACATATAGATATTTATTGGGGATCTTTTACTTTACTCTCAGAGCTATCTTTCTCTGTAGCTTTTAACTTTTCTCCGCCCTGGCAAGGCCTTGCAAATTTGTCCTCTGTCTTCTGTCCTAGGGGTCTCTGTCTTTTAAGCAAAAATCAGAGGAGAAGCCTGGTTCTTCTATTGCTTTTGTCCTTTTGAGGTTCCATCTGCCCTTCAGCTCTCTTTTTCCTAGGCAAATATCTCTCAAGGGGCCTAGAGAGCCAATGGGAGTGAGAAGGTAGAGAAGTCAACTCTTGGCCTCCCAAGGGAAGGGGAAGCCCGGGAGGAAGCTGTGCTCCAGGGCTTCTGGACAACCGATTAGCTGGAGGAGATGGCCCTTCATGCCTGCCTGCCTAGTCCCGCTTGCTCAGCTGCTCAGCATCTGCCCTGCCCCCAAGAGAAGAGTGGGTCTTCTCTAGGGTCCCTGCCAATCTCCTGGGCTCTGGCAAAACGAGCCAAGAAGGGCGCAGATGTGTCCTGCATCCTGAAGCCTGCAGGCACCACTGGGCGGCTCTGCAGCCCATATCCGGGAAGCCAGAAGAGGCATCGTGATTTCACAGGTCTCCCTACCCCTGAAATCCTCCACCCCCCACAGTGTTTGCTCCCTATGTCTTCCCCCTCAGGCCCCCAAATCCTCTCCTCCCTCCTCAGAAGAAAGCATAGGCTATAATTAGAAAATGCTTCTGACTGGAAGTCAAAGAGGTTACTTTCGTCACTAGCCACTAAGACCCCACAAACTGAGCAGCATGACCTAAGTAAACAAATAAAGTTGATTCAAAAGAAAGAGACTGGTTATATCAGTTACCAAGGCAATGACAAGGGTCGCTCCTAGTATGGCCATCAGAATGAGTGGATTTATAAGCCAGCAGCAATGATACAGTCTTCATAATCAGACAGACCAGAGATGAAATCCTGGCCTTCTTCTGAGACTGCTGGAGCTCCTTTTCTAACATCTAACCCAAAGTCAATCCCAGGCAACTGCAGACAAACCAACCTGGGGGACGCTCTACACAACGGAAGAACGATAGATACTCTTCCAAAATGTCAAGGTCACGAGAGAGAAAGGGAAATTAAAGAGCAATTCCAGATGAAAGGAGATAAAATAGACATGAAATCTATGTGCTATGTGTGATTCTATACTTCATGGAGGAAAAAATTAAATTTGAATAAGATCTATCTTAGATGATAATGTTGTGTCATTGTCAGATTTCCTAATTTTGATCATTGTACTAGTCTTGTGAAAATTAGTAGCTTTGTTTTAGGGTGACACGACATCTGCAAATTATTCTTAAAATTCAGAAAAAGAGACTGTGTGATAATGCAAAATATTAACCATTGTCAGTCAGCGTGACAGGTGATGTGCATGTGCAGAGTCTTCTCTTGTGTTGTTGGAAGAGGGTGTTTGCTATGACCAGTGTGTTCTCTTGGCAAAACTCTATTAGCCTTTACTCTGCTTCATTCTGTACTCCAAGGCCAAATTTGCCTGTTACTCCAGGTGTTTCTTGACTTCCTACTTTTGCATTCCAGTCCCCTATAATGAGAAGGACAGTTTTTGGGGGGTGTTCTAGACGCAAAGAGTCGGACACGACTGAGCGACTGAACTGAACTGAACTGAGACAGTTTTGTAGGTCTTCATAGAACCTTTTGAAATCCTATTCAACTTTGACTCAAATAAAAATTTACCCAATCTTAGGAATAAGCCCTCTTTTAACCCTTAAATCCAGCCAATCTCTTGAGATAATGCATCAGTTTGGGTTATGTCAACCTTTTCAACTGTGGCCTGGTAGTTGATGCCTACTACTACCTTAGGCAAAGCAGAACTCAGAGAATAAGTATAGGCTGCCACCTGGTGGCCTTTAAAGAAAGTTACTTGAAAAATTCATCCTTAAACAGAAGTTGGCAGAATAGGAAACACTAGGACACAGAGATTCTGCTTAAAGTCTCGTTTAATTTATCTGTGGGTTATAAAGTCCACTCTATGGAAGTGAATTTTGAAGTCTAGAGTCAAGATATATTCACTGTTTTCCCCAGAGTATTTACTCAATAAATGGTAACTAGAATTACTAGAAACATAAAATGTTATACTGGAAAGAAACTTGAAGACCATTTATTTTTATCTAATCATTTTATAGTTAAGAAACCTTGGGACTTCCCTGGTGATCCAGTGGTTAAGAATCTGCCTTGAAATGCAGGGGATTAGGGTTTGATCCCTGGTCAAGGAACTAAAATCCCACATAACCTCTGCCAAAAAATATTAAAAAAGGAAGAAGAAGAAAGAAAGAAACCTAAAATCCAGAAAAGATGCAGATCAAAGTCTAAAGGACAGGCTTTTGACTCCTTGCTTTTACCAAACCTATTTCAGAAGAAACCAGTTTATCCTGAGTGCAGCAAAATGATAGAAGGTGACTACAGAACACTTGAGTTTAAATCTCATTCACACCCACCCTCTCATTTACTCCTACCTTCTAAAGTGGGCCTGGCTGCTGCCAGCTCCAAGTAGGTTAGGGTAGGAGGGGGCTCCAGAGGACAGAACTGTCCCCTCGGTGAAGGAGGAGGACAGCTGTGACAGGAGCAGGTGCCTGCAAGAGATGAGATGTTTTTATGAGGTTGGTCGGCCAAAGCAACTTGCCTTTTGAAGTTGGGGTGGTTTTACACTCTAGTTTTGCTTTCTCTTGTGTATGGATCACTTCCTTTCAGATTCTCTCTCTGCACTTGTCTTAGGTTCCATTTCTCTTCTTCTCCTCCCTTCTTCCTCTTTCTTTCTCTCTAACCCTAAACAAAGAGAACTCTCCTTGGAGCCGAGAGTCCTGCACAGACCAATAGCTGGGGTGGACCCTACACCATCTCCCACTCTGCAACTCTGCCTCTGATCAGAAGCTGACGGTTATTCCACTTCCTCTGGTTAACTGACACATCACTGATGAAACTTTTTAGCATCCTTGCAGATATCCTGGTTTGTTGTTCTCCACCCATCAGTGGGTTCTGCCCCACACCCTCTCTTACCTCCATATCTGCTCCGCCCCCCAGGTTCTCTGGTCCACTGTGGCTGGGAAGAACAGGCTAACTTCGGTGGAATGGCCTCAGAGTTTCAGGGCTTCTCTTCTGTAGAGATGAGAGGAGAATGTAAGCTTAGAAAAGAGCCCTCCACTTCTTCCTGCAATCTGCTTCTCCTGCCCCTTCCTCATCAGAACCCAAGGTCTCTTGTTCTGCCTCTAAACCCTAAACCCCACACTCAAACACTGCATTTCCCCTTATATCAGATCTAAAGCAGCTTTCAAATTCTGCCTGCTGTTGTGGCTTTTAATCCCCCTCCTTTTAAAGACTTTAGCGTGCTGGACCTAAAGACCCCAGCTTTAAATGTTTCCCCAGTCCATGAGGTCACTAAGTGCCTCCTGGCACTTGACGCACAGTTTCTCAAAGGTTCAACTCACCTTAGATGCTCTTTCACCCAAACATTTTGACAGCTTTTCTTTCATCCCCTCATTGTTTTCTTACCGCCAGTTATATCATTGCTGTCAGTGTTGACTTTGTACCAGCTTCCTGGTAGAGAGAGGAACCGTCCTAGAAGCCGTCCTTTCTTCTAGCTAGGAAGACCAAACTGAAAATGTTTCCACATTTCTTGTTCCTCAAGTCCACAGGGTTGTCCCAGCTCCCAAAGTCCTCGGACTCCCATCCTGTGAATCCCCAGATCCCTCCTCGTTCACTGCACTTATGTTCACATCCTGTGGACCTCAGACTCTGTCCTCCTCAAAGGGCTTCTAAGACATTGAGCTTACTACATGAATCACACTTGAGACCCCATGAGGCCTCTAAGTTAAATGACATACTTCTAAATTAAACAGGCTTGATCAGAAGAAAGGTAGGACATAGGCTTACCAGACAATCTCTGTTCAAACCATCCGAGTGTGATGAAAGACCTGAGCAGCGTTTTTTAATCCAGAGAGGGCAGAACAGAAATGACTGTAGTGGAGGACAACTTTCCTATGAGTGATTTGTTTGGGATGTTCCTCAAAAAAATAAAAGAGAGAGAGAGAGACTAAGACATTTGGGAAATAGAAACTCCTTCTGAGAGAGTCACAACTGATGTCAGCTTGCTAAAATCTTCAAGAAGTTGTGCCTTAAAGAATCAAGTTTTTTCTTTTGTTAGCCACGTATTTCCTCCAAATTATTTAATCACACAAGAGAGTGAGCCTTCTAAGGGATAGCATTTTATATTGTCTATCTTTGTATCCCCCTGGCTCTAGTTTTTCTCTGGAACTTAGATGGCAGACAACTAAATTCAATTCAAATAGAATTATCACATCAGATCCCCACAGGAAAGCCCTCTGCTCTTTAGTTCTGCTGGATTTATAACAGGGAAGCGATAGCAAAACAGAACGAAGAACTTCACTGCAGTTAAACTAAGTGATTCAGGGCACTGGGTGTATTAGGAAATAATAGTAAATCCCATTTCTTTGAATCCTGTACTGCCAAGCACAGAAGCAAAGAAAAGGACAAGATGAACCTCTGCAGGTCTGAATTTCTCATGAAGTTCAGAAAACTCTTCATGAGTTGAACCCTTACTTTCTCTCCTATGGCATTACCCATGCTCTCTCCCCACTTCTTAAAAAAAAATTTGGCTATGTGGGCTCTTAGTTCCCTGACTGGGGATCGAACCTGCACCCCCTGCACTGAAAGCAGAGTCAACCACTGGACCACCAGGGAAGTCCCTCTCTCCCCTACTTTTGAGCCTTTGATACAGGAAGGGGACAAATGCATTCAAACTCTCACATCAGTGATTTGCAGAAACAGACCCAGTGGAAAATGGCTGTTCGCAAACCCCACGGTCTGAAAACAGAGAAAGCTGAGAACTGAAATGAAAGCAACTAGCTTGCATCTGGGCTGTGGCAGAGGGGTCCAGTTGCTTGGCCCAGAGCAGCGGCTGTGAGCAGCAGCTTGTCCATCTTGGGACAGTCTTGCTGGGCAGCTGTCCTGGCTCTGCCCCAGGTCTGGCTGGGCTGCCTGCCAACTAGCTCTCAATCTGGTAGCTTCAGAACTTTTTCCCAATCCTGCTCAGCTGTTTGATGGACACCTCAGTGCTAGGAAACTGTTCTTACTTATCAGTGTTATCAGGTTACATGTCTGGAGGACAATATCATTCAAAGGCCATTTTTACTTAGCTTTGTAATGGATAACACTTTGTTCCCTAACGCATTCTCTCTTGCCTTTCTAACGATTTCTTACCAAAGATCTCTCACTTAATATTTTCACTTTCTGTAAGAAACCACACATAGGTACATGAGAGAAGAGTAAAAGTATGTGTAGATTTCTAGAGCCAAGAGAACCTTACAAAATCTTTCTCTATTTGTCGAAAAGGAAGCTGATAGCCAGAGAAACTGAGTAACCAGCATATAGCTAGTGTTAAAGCCAAATGGCTTTTTTTACTCCCAGTTCAGTGTTTTTACTAAATTTCTTAAAGCAAGGGAGGTCACCCTAGAATGACAAGTTGACCATGTGATAAGGCGTTAATCTACTGAATCGCATGGGCAGTAGAGAGATAACTCTACATCTCAGATAGTTTAAGAGTTTTTATTTTTAACCAGGGGTGGGGCGGGGGGGGGTGGGAAACGAGCAAAATCTCCTAAAAACCTCCTGAAATCTTGAACTACATCTAGCAGAAAAAGGACAATTGGTCAAGGTTTCAGGAAGCCCATGGAATATATGATGAGAAAACTTTAGCGAGTCAAAGATATAGAGGCTCCATCCCTGGACAGGGGAGATCCCCTGGAGAAGAAAATGACCACCAACTCCAGTATTCTTCCCTGGAGAATTCCATGGAGAGAGGAGCCGGCGGGCTACAGTCCAAGGGGTCGCAAAGAGTCGGACACAACTGAAAGACTGAACACACACACACACACACACACACACACACACACACACAATGTTATCAGAGGACATAGGAAGGGTAGATAAGAGGGAGAGAGAGAAATAATCTACAATTGAGGAATAAGACAAACATAGAATACTCTGGACTTCTTTGTCTTCCTAGGGATCATACAGCAGCATCTTTGTCTTTCAGCAATTGCTTTTAAAGAAGAAAACATTTATTTAAAAAAAATCACAGACCTTTTTTTAATTAACAAAAAAAAAACTCTCAAAATTTGCTTGTGAAATGAAAATTTGTTTCTTTAATAAGTAAGGTCACTTTGGTGGCTTCAGGGACTAGAGTTTTCCCAGAGTTTTGCAACTAGTCCTTTAGGAAGATTATCTTCATTTTGCAGATAGGAAGTTGAGGCCTGGAGGTGTTAGTTAATGTGTCCAGGGCTTCCCTGGTGGCTGAGTGGTAGAGAATCTGCGTGCAGTGCAAGAGACTCGGGTTTGATCCCTGGGTCGGGAAGACTGGAGGAGGGCATGGCAACCCACTCCAGTGTTTTTGCCTGGAGAATCCCACGGACAGAGGAGCCTGGTGGGATACAGTCCATGGGGGTCACAAAAGAGTTGGACGTGACTCACTGACTAAACAACAACAGACAACATAGAGGTGGTACTTTCCCTGTCCCCAGCATGTTGAAGATAACAGTTAAGGAAAGTAGTGAATTTCAGAAACAAGGTTAAAAACAATTTTAACTTCCATTAGTTAGTTTTTGTAGTTAATTTGTACAGGGTAAAAATAAATAGTGTTAAAGAGACCAAGGGAGTGCTAGATTTGGTTTTTTACTTGTGGATTTTGAGTTAATTCTCTGAAAAGTTTATATTTAGCACCTACTATATACTGGGAAAGAGGTTTAGACAGTTTTATCCCTACATGTAAATGAATGTATTGTGTGTGTCTGTGTGTATGAGAGAGAGAGAGAATTATTATTTTAATCCTACTTATCTTTGAAGAAAATAATATTTAGAGAAGTTGATTTGCTGAGCAGAAATTTAGGCTTCTTTCCATAACACTATAACTATATTGTGAATATCCAATGAAGTTGTCCCACTGGCAATTGGAAATGAAATTTTGGAACATGGTAAAAAGAGATCCAGCTGTAGTTACAGCCATAAAATTGGGAAGAAAAGAATGAACACATGAAAGTCAGTCCCAGCAGTACATCAGAGGTGTGTCTCGTATGATAAATATTATGATAAATATTTGTAAGTAAATGACACAGGAAAGGAACAGAATCAGGACCTGAAAGAGAGATAGGAGATAACTTGGTGCAACACCAAAGAAGAAAGAGTATCAGGAGATGGGGTGAGGGATCGTCAAGGATACTGAATGCTGGTCAGAGGTGAAAGTGACGGAGGGATGGAAGAAAATCTAGAGTCTAATCAGTCTTCTTGAAACTGAAAGCCAGTAAATGGAAGACGTCTCCAGGGTGGGACAGATTTGGGGGTGAGAAATCAATCAGTCATTTAACAAGAAATACTTTGAGTTGGTTTGAGCAAAAAATAAAACATTAAGAAGTCAACACAGAGAGACAGTTGCTTACAATGGTGCAGTATTTGAAAACAAGCTTCTGGGGACTTCATGAGAGCGCGAAAGAGTTATGAAAACAGATGTACTCTGGCTTAGAGGCCTCTTCAGTTTGTGATGGGGCTGTAAGCATCTTCTCAGAAATAAATGTGAGATCATTTTAGGGAGAGAGCATTACCATTTTTAGACACTTCTCCTGCTGAGGACAGAAGCTTTACGTGAGGCAACAGAATTATCTGAGGCAGTTACATGGTTAGAAGACTTTTCCTATACACATCCTTCAGTGAGCTGTACCTTCCCCTTAATAGGAAAAGATCTCCTGTTGTCTCGGAAAGAGCAACACAGCTCTTGACGGGAAGGGCTCCTTAGTGGTGAGCTGCGGGGACCTCAGATATTTTGTTCTACCATCAGTCTGCCGAGCTAAACAGAGGATGTGGCTGGGGTAGGAGGCGGGGACTGTGCATGTGTGTGTGTGTGTGTGTGTGTGTATATGAGCATTTTCTCATTTCCGCTTCCCCTTTCAAGCCGGCAAAAGCAGTTTCATGAAGACAGAGAGAAAGGTGCGATATGCAATATGATACCTTCTCCCTGTCCTCGCCTCTGTCCCAAAACAGGGGAAGGGCAGTGCCCAGCACTGACAACTGCATTGCCTCAAACTCAGCTCTCTACCAGTGGACAGGTGAGTACAACTTCCACCTCAGTTTTAAGACTGTGCTGATTTTGAATGATGCCAGGAGATAGGGAACTTCCCTGGTGGCTCAGCAGTAAAGAATCCATCTGCAATAAAGGAGACCCAGGTTCAATCCCTGAATCAGGAAGATCCCCTGGAGTAAGGGGAAATGACAACCCACTCCAGTATTTTTACCTGGAAAATTCCATGGACAGAGAAGCCTGGAGGGCTACTGTCCATGGGGTCGCAAAAGAGTCGGACATAACTTAGCGACTAAACAACAGAAGACAGGGCGAAACAAGTCAGAGAAAACTCAGGCTGCAGAGAAGAGGGAAACAGGAGAAAAGCTCCCACATCCCTGACTTCAACCTTAAGAAATGCATCACTGTGCCTCTTGGAACGTGGTCTCTTTGCTTTTTTTTTTCCTTCCTGTTATCAGAGAGGTACTCTTGGCAGGGACATAAAACATGGGTTCCTTTGAGGACCTGGTTAGTATTTAGGAAT
Organism: Bubalus kerabau; assembly: GCF_029407905.1. Lineage (NCBI taxonomy): Eukaryota > Metazoa > Chordata > Mammalia > Artiodactyla > Bovidae > Bubalus > Bubalus kerabau. Next base: position 62,243,126 of record NC_073624.1, on the reverse strand, counting down.
TCTTTCTCACCTGAGAAGTTCCTCTCTGTGCCCTGCTGTCCTTAGTTTTGCTTCATTTCAGTCTGGTTCTAGCTTTGAAAAGTTCTCAAGGAGAAAGGTTTCTTCCCTTCATCTGCTCTAGTATTCATAACTCTGACTCTCGAGAGTACCTAGCCTAAGTCAACTTTGCTTTTTGTGGATATGGCCTCTTTCTTCAAAAGCTGCAGAAGGAGGTTGGTGAGGAGATAAACTATAGCAATATATGCTTGGGTGAGAGGTGAGGGAGAATTTATACAACTGGACAACACTGGGTCAAATTTACTGGAAAACCCAAGATCAACAACCACCTCTCAGGTTGGTGTTCAAGCCGTACATCTCAGAGACAGGTTGATGAATATATTGACCCCTTAATGATCTATGTAATCCTGAGTGAGGAGGGGGTCTGCTCCTCCAACACACCTGGTCTCAGCAGTAACCAGGCTGAGCATGTCACCACCTGCATGAGTTTGGGGGAAGGTAGAGGAGTGTGCTGGGGTTTTCCCATGCCCTGCTTGCTACTGAACCCACCAGTGGGTGGAGGAGCAGAGGTGAGTCCCCAGTGCAGAACAAGGACAAGATGAAAGAGCCCCCCAGAAGGGATTTGATGAGACCAGGAGGATTTGGAGGTGAGCCTCAGTGACTCTGTCTACCACAAATGGCCCTGAATAGAGAGAAAAGAGAATTTTCTAGACTTCTAGACAGCACACAGTGGTACCCAGGATAGGAGATTGGCAGTTGCAGGATTTCAACTTTTTTGTCTAAGCTTGTTATTAGGCTTGAGTGATTAGACCTAAAGATCTGGTATAATTTTCCTATAACTTGAAGCATTATTGTGAGGAGGGCAAGTCAGGTTTATTATCTGTCTCTACTGAGAATATCATCAGAGATAACTTGCTGAAGCTATCACAAGAGAGATAGAAAGGGGTTTTACAAATGGTTTCTTACTCACAGACACCCCAGGGAGTTTAGAAATTCTTTCCAACTGTACTAATAACTTTTTCTCATAACTCCTTTGCTCCACTGAAACTTAGATGGAGTTCAGTGATTAAACATAATGTAGTGGCCATGGAGACCCAACATAGTCATTTTGATTCATATTCTATTAGAAAAAGTAGAGGGGAAAAAAAAAGGAGAGGAAATTTATTCTCAGCTCGGATCATGATTCACATAATAAGAGAAATAGATCCGACATCTATCTCCACTTAATAACTGCCAAATGTTTACTGCCTAAAAGACAAGACCAAGGTTGGTATTCCAGTACCCATGGTACTACTACGTGTCTGGCCCATACCTGGGCCTACTCCAAAAAGCTTGAACACAGATTTTGAGAAGATGAAGAGAGGGTGTAGATATAGTGAAAGAAAAAGAAGAGTAAACGTGAGTACCTGAAGGACAGAGTTTCATTACCAAGGAAATAATACTGAAGCATTAAAGATTGTAATTCACAGAACTAACTCAGTGATCGAGACATCTGCTCATTCTCACTCCTGTTTTTAGACTGAACTGCCTGTAAACCAGTCCAAATGAACTGATGCCTCTTATTCTTGATGCCTGATGATAATCCATCCAGAGGAAAGAAATTAGTGTCTCCCAACATGGACAGCACAAGATTCCTTTTTTCCAAATGTACAACTTAAGTAAAGAAGAGAGAAAAAGAGTCTGTAGATGGTCTTCTTTCAGGATGCATTCAACTAAGCTTATTTGTGTGTAAGGGGGGAAGGAGGGGATGAAAAGAGAAGGGGAAAAGAGTTATAAAAGTGAATAGGCATTTTTCTTGGTTTTATTTATCAAATAGTATCCCTCTTTTCTCCTTGAATAGATTGAACTGCTCCCTTAGACAACAAGAATTCTCTAATGCAAAAATGCAGCACTCAGGATAAATTTTGTTCTGATGGTCTTCCAAACAGCAATGACATGGGAAAGGGTTACAGACTGGGAAGGCATTGCCTATCTGTGAAGGGACATGAGAGCTTGTGGCAGGTATGGAGAGCCTGGGGGTATGGAGAATGGCGGGCTGTCAGCCTGGCTTGAGGTGGAGTTTGTCCTATTCAAAAACCGAGAAATTGGCGGTCCTGGGATTTCCCACACCACCTTAAACAGTGGTGATGTCTGTCTTGGCTGTGACCGAGGATAAGATGTACCCACTGCGGAAGGTCTTACAGGCCCCATCATGGAAACTCCGTTTCCTTTTTCTCTCCTCCCACGCTTGTTTTCACTCTCAGTCCAATTCACAGGTACTGCTCAGGGTGTAGGCATAATTCAGAGAGAAGAGAAGAGAGGCCTGTCTGATACATGTCCTAGGAGGAGGCCCAGAGTGCTGAAGAGAAAACCAGGGCTGGGTCTTAGAAACCAAGAGTGGAGGAGGAGGGCTGTGCAATATAGAGGAAGAAAGCACACACCTGGGGCTCAGAACTTGTGTGTGTTCCATTGATAACAGTCGGTATTCTGTGTGACTTCAGATAAGTCTCTCTCTCTCTCTGTCAGTTTCCTTAACTGCAAAATGAGGGATCGGGATTATATGATCTCTCTGATCCCTCTGAGTATTAAATAAGAACAAAGAACCTATTTACTGCTTATTTTTCATCTCTTCTTAACAGCGTCGTCTTCCTTTCATCCTCTGGATTTGACACGCACTTCTGTACCCTGTCCCCTGGAGGAGGAAATGGCAACCCACTACAGTATTCTTGCCTGAAAACCCCATGGACAGAGGAGCCTGGTGGGCTACAGTCTGTGGGGTTGCAAAGAGTCAGACATGATTGAGCACAAACATATCTCTACTCTACTAACCACTTCTTGTTCCTTCTTTCCTTATTCCTGAAAATGTTCCAACTTTAGTGAATGATTTAGACTGAGGGAAAATTAATAATAATAATAACTATGTTTATTAAGCATCTCCTTTATACATCAGGGACTTAATATGCATTATCTGATTTTTAAATTCCAATAACCCAACAAGTCTGGTACTCTGTCTGTTTTATATATGAAAAAATTTAGGTTTAGAGGGGAAAAGGAATTTCACCAAGGACACATACACAGTAAGTAGGCAGAACTGTGATTTCAAACAAGGTTTATTCTGATTCCACAGTGCACATTCTTTCTACAGTTTTCCTTCTCAAGAATTGACCATTCTTCCTAAACCCCTTCAAAACTTCCTCATAGTAAGATATCTGTAACTGGAGCTGATATTTGGCAGGTTCAGATTGGTAGGCTATAATGGTTGTTAAAATATTAAAATATGTTCACATCAAATTATGATAAATATTCATTGTTTCAAGCCCTCTGAATGCCCATCACTAACTCAGCTATCCCAGTGCTTCCAACAAGACTCCCCAGATGGCACCAAAAATTCAGTGCCATGCTAGCCATAGCACTTGTGGGACCCAGGCCAAGGACTCTGACTGGTGTCACCTCTGATTTTCCTGTGCTGCTAAATGTTCTGAATGCTACAACCATCTAAAAGTAATGTGAGATTCCAGGCAAACTCTCCTCTAAAGTAGAACGTAGGGTCTTGATTGCTATTAACCAAACAAAGTCACTCTTCTTTTGCTAAGATGATAGTAAAGTTGAGCCAAAATTACTTTTGGTTTGTCTGCCTCCTCTGTACTAGATTATAAGATGGAGAGTTTATGTAGCATGATGTGGAATAGAAGATTTACTAACATCGTTTCTCCTTCCTTTTATCCTAAATTGCATTTACTGCTGACATCTACGTGGTGATCTTAGGTTATTCTCATATGCTATTACCAGTGGAAAGATGATACAACTAGAGTCAGATTAATGTGAATTTAAATCTCAGTACCACAAGATCTTAAATATATGACCTTGGATCACTCACATATCACTCTGAGCTTCAGATAACAGTAATTAGCTCCAAGGAGATTGTGGGGATTAAGTGAAGTAGTTTGTGGAGAAGTTTTATGGGTAAATATAAGGAACTCTATACATCTCAGTTATTATGAATACCTATTACTTTGACTTGCCCATGTTAATATTAAGTGAATCTCAGACTACATTCCTTAGAAAAGAGATACTGGAAGTAAGTGATGATCTCAGTGTAGTTAAAATCACATACCCATAAAGATTTTCTCTGCTACAAAACTTACTGCTTCTGCTGATGATTTTGGTTGGGAGATATTCCTTTCAAAGCTCTTAAACAACTTCCTAGTCTGAAACCATGAATGGTGACTCTTCTTGTCTAACTCCAATCCTATCTGCTGAAATTTTTTCTTTTAACTATGACATCCTCAGAACAAAGAGAATTTACTCCTTCTCTGTTTGGTTGTAGTCAGTTTCCAGAACACTCAACAGATGATGGAGAAATATTTGGGGAGTAAATCTCTAGAGAAATGTAGGGAAGGCAAAGACAAAGGACTGAAAATAGTAGCAGAAGGGGAAAGAAGATTTTGGAGTGGTTTAGGCAAGTAGCAATAAAACCAGTGTGGCATTTTTATTGTTTTTTTTGGAGTGTGTGGGGGGAAATAGTTAATGGAAATGTCAGAGAAAATTTATCAGACATCCATCCTTACAGAAGATAGATTAAATATAACATTATAATATAAACCAGCATTAAGAAAGATGGTACTCAAATCCCAAAGGAACTTTTGAACAAGGAGTAAAAATTTACAATGGAAAATTCTGGAAGACAGTTTTTTTTCCATGTTTTTGTTTTTTAGGATAGGAGGATTTGATAGTTTCAGCTTATAAATTCAGTAAGACTTGTGTGGCCCTACGTTCTAGCAACAAAGCCTTGGTGTGACTATGCCCCAAGCCTTCTTCCTCTTCATTACAAGGTATATAAAACATATACTGATACATTAGAATTTGAGACCGTGTGGACCTGTCCTAGGACATAGTCTAGATGAGGGTAATTTTTCAGCTCCAGTGCGATTCTTGCTTCTCTGCAGGTACAGTGTCTACTGAGCCCCTTCTGTTGTGAGGTACTGTGCAATGTCCTGAGTAAGATTTAGGGGAGAGGTTCAAGCATTGGTGGATAATGACAAGAAACGTAGGCACATATATCTTTCTGAACGTGACATAGGTACATGTGCTGGGTGCTAGAGGTTGGCAAGAGAACAGAGATGACTTGAGGAGGTCTTCAAAGGATAGATAGCATATGGTTGTGTAGAGAGGAAGGTGGATGAGACTGTATAAACTAAGGCAAAGGATCAGAGAAGTTCAAGAAGCGCCAGGGGTCCATGAGCTCTCCTGACTGAGTCACACTCCTTTGGTCTCCTTCTTTCAGCCTTCCTCATCCAGGCTTACCACTTTCCTAGGTCACTAGGAAGTTTTAAGTCTGGAACCTCATGAAAGTGAAAGTGTTATACACTCAATCATATCTGTCTCTTTGTAACCTCATGGACTGTAGCCCACCAGGCTCCTCTGTCCATGGAATTCTCCAGGCAAGAATACTGGAATGGGTAGTCATTCTCTTCTCCAGGGGATTTTCCAAACCCAGGGATCAAATCCGAGTCTCCTACATTGGAGGCAGATTCTTTACTGTTTGGGTCACCAGGGAAGCCCTCATAAATCAGTATTAATTGAAAGTAAATTTGTTAAGTAGGAAGTAACTCCCGAGGCCACTGGACCATTTTCTAATTCTTACAGGGAAAACTACACAAATGCTTCTTTTGTACAGTATTGTTTGTACAAATATTTCAAATTCAACTAGAATAAATTCATAAATGTTACTATTAGAGGCAAACTCTACAACATTCATTGCCACTAATTCACTTTCTAGAGGACAAAGTCAATGCCCAAGTAGAAATCTGATTGACTTACCAGAAGTCAGTTAATTGGACAGCAAGTTTGGAAGAATGCCCAAGTCTCCAAACTCCCAGTAAGTGCTTTTTTCACTGCACCAAACTCCACTGTACACACAGGTGTGTGTTTTTGTATGACTTGTTTAGAGGAAATACCTCCATACCTTCTATTACAAGCCACCCCCCATACCTTCCAAGGTGCCATCCTGACAGCTGTGTGCATACATCCCTCAGTTCTAACACTCTCACTGCTGATGTGCTTGCCTGATAATCATTTGCCACTTCCTCCAGATTTCCACAAACACTCAGTTTCTTATCTTCCAGCAACATCGCTTCCTTCTGCTACCACTAACCAGACAATTCTATTTCTTTCTGCCTCGGAATATTGCTGTACTTATAGTGTTCCCACACAATGCCCCATGAACCCATCTCTATAATCCAAGTGTGGCAGAGATTGGAGAAAACCAGTTAGATTCTGTTTAGGCAACAGAGACGTAGCAGTGAATAACCCAGAGAAAAATCTCTGCCCTGGTGGAGCTTCTATTTTAAGCAGAAGAGTAAATAATGAATTAGATTAACAAGTAAAATATAATGTTAGTGATAAGAACAATGAAGAAGGGGAGGAACTACGAGGAAGTGACTGTTTCCTGGATGCTGTGGAAGCCAGGCCTGGCTTCACAGAGAAATTGCTTGAGAGCTGGGCTTTGCAGGTTGAGTGCGTCAAAGGCAGAGGTGGGGGTAAGACAGGGGAAAACAATGTGTGAAAAGCCTGGGGTTGAAAAAGAGATAAGCATTTTCAGGGGGCAGAGGGGAAATTAGTCTATATGCGTGTGATGTATTTTCCAAGAAGTAGGAGGAATACAGGATAGATTCACATCATGGAGGATGTTAAAACCCAAGTAGAGGCCTCCATCACTCATCTCAGGTAGTGAGATTCTGACACAGTGCTTGACTATAGCATCCCCACTGAGAAAACAAGCCCAGAGAAAGGGGGTGAATTTGCCAAGGTTATACTTTTAGCAAGTGGCTGAATATGGGAATCCACGTTCCTTCCTTTTTTCCCTCCTTCCTTCACTTCTTCTTCCCTCTCTTCCCGACTTTTTTCTCTCGCTTCTTTCCCTCTTTCTTTCCTTCCTCTCTGCCTGCCTTTCTGACTTCCTTTTAAATTCCTGCTGCTGCTGCTAAGTCACTTCAATCGTGTCCGACTCTGTGTGACCCCATAGACAGCAGCCCACCAGGCTTCCCCATCCCTGGGATTCTCCAGGCAAGAACACTGGAGTGGGTTGCCATTTCCTTCTCCAATGCATGAAAGTGAAAAGTGAAAGTGAAGTCGCTCAGTCGTGTCCGACTCTAGCGACCCCATGGACTGCAGCCTACCAGGCTCCTCCGTCCATGGGATTTTCCAGGCGAAAGTACTGGAGTGGGTTGCCATTAAATTCCCCTCGTCCCCAAAAAAGTTCTGGTGAGCTGAAGATTTCCTGTGATTTAGGTGGGGTTCATTTGCTCTGGAAATTAAAGACAACAGGCAAGTCGGAAATTAAAGACAACAGGCAAGTCAACCTTTGATATTTTCTTCCCCAGTCTGACTGATGCCAACCTATTAAATGCTTTGGATGGTGGTGCAGGACCAGGTAAATGCAGGCTAAGACGGCTTTTTAGACTCTCTCCCTAAATTCTTTACAGTGGCAGTTTCATCCTTGTTTTATCACCTCACAGCAGCTTTAGCCAAAGGACAACAAATTCTCTCTGCTATCGCTCTTTGCGGCTTCACTCTGCATCACAGGTTTCAGTCAATCATTTAATTTCCCCTCAAAGGCACTGGCTGTGGACAAAGAGCACAGTGTCAAGGGTTAATAAAGTTGCATAGTGCCAACTACTATCTCTCCTTGGGGGAAAAATATGCCTTAGGCTGAACCTGAAGTAAAAGAATTTAGATCAGACAGCAGTAATTATGTATCCTTTTCCTCTGAATATATTTTGTCTGTAACAAACAAAAGCATCCAAAACAATTTTATTGTCTTAGGAAGGCTTTTCTATTTAGGATGTTCTTTTCAAAAATAGCTATTTTAGTGCCTAAATTAATGCTTCACTGATGGTTTTGTTTTTAAGAGTTTGAAAAGCAGGAGTCTCTGGAAACTGGCTCTCTTCTTATTTTTCCCCCTTTTATTTTTCCTAACTCTAACAGATAAAGGTGTAGGTATGAGGATGGAGTGTTTATGGCAGCTGCAGGGATGAGGGGTGGCCCCACCTCCACCTGTTCACTGTGGAAGTTGTGAGTGCAGCTGGTGGAGAAGAGGCAGGAGAACAGAGTATAAGCAAATTACAGTATATTAGCCTAAATCTTTTAAGCTCTATTTGCACAGTTGAATGATTCATTCCCTCTGATTTCCTCTTCAAATAAGTGGCTCGTGCCATCGGAATGCATCACTTGGAAAAACACACGTGTTGATCAGGAAGTGTAAAATGAAATATTAGCACACTGATAAACTGGGGAATTAACTCTGATCCAGGGGAAAACCCAAGATGACAAATTAGAAGGTGATGATTGTAAAGGTGGTAACTGCTAATTGATCCAGAAATTCAAGAAAAGAAACATCTACATCTGCTTCATCAACTGTGCTAAAGCATTTGACTGTGTCGATCACAAAAAACTGGAAAATTCTTAGAGATGGGAGTACCAGAACGCCTTACCTGCCTCCTGAGAAACCTGTATGCAGGTCAAGAAGCAACCATTAGAACCAGACATGAAATGACTGATTGGTTCAAAATTGGAAAAGGAGTATGACAAAACTGTATATTGTCACCCTTGTCACCCTGCTTATTTAACTTATATGCAGAGTACATCATGCAAGATGCTGGGCTGGATGAATCACAAGTGGGAATCAAGACTGCCAGCAGAAATATCAATAACCTCAGATATGCAGATGATACCACTATAATGGCAGAAATTGAAGAAAAACTAAAGAGCCTCTTGATGATGGTGAAAGAGGAGAGTGAAAAAGCTGGCTTGAAATTTAACCTTAAAAAAACTAAGATCATGGCATCTGGTCCCATCACTTCACGGCAAATAGAAGGGGGAAAAGTGGAAGCACTGACGGATTTTATTTCCTTGGACTCCAAAAGCACTGCAGAAGGTGACTGCAGCCATGAAATTAAAAGATGCTTGCTTGTTGGAAGGAAAGTATGACAAACATAGATAGTATATTAAAAAGCAGAGACACTTTTATGCTAACAAAGGTCCGTATAGTCAAAGCTATGGTTTTTCCAGTAGTCGTGTATGGGTGTGAGAGTTGGACCATGAAGAAGGCTGTGCACCAATGAATTGATGCTTTTGAACCATGGTGCTGGAGAAGAGCTTTGCGAGTCCCTTGGACTTCAAGGAGATCAAACTGGTCAACATTAAATGAAATCAACCTTGAATATTCATTGAAAAACTGATGCTGAAATTGAAGCTCCAATACTTTGGCCGCTCGATGTGAAGAGCCAACTCAATAGAAAAGACCCTGATGCTGGGAAAGGCTGAAGGAAAAAGGAGAAGAGGGTGACAGCAGATGAGATTATTGGGCTGAATCACCAACTCAATGGACATGAATTTGAGCAAACTCCAGGAGACAGTGAAGGACAGGGAAGCCTGGTGTGCTACAGTCCATGGGGTCACAAAGAGTTGGACATGACTTAGTGACTGAACAACAACAATAACAACAGTGTCTCCGTGTTGTTTTTATTATGGGATTCTCCCACCCCTATTTCCCCCAGAGAAATCCTATTTTAAACAGGAAACAAAACAAGCCCAGAATGACTAGTTAGAGTGACATCCTGGTTGTGAGACCTTTAGAAAATTGGTTTAACCTTTGAGATCTAATTTTTCCCCTTTCATATATCTTTATGAAGATCAAATAAAGTGAAATTTACACATTGCAAATTTAAAGATATTTTCATTTCAATGGAATATTCTGGGAGACAAAATTCTTAAGAATTAAAGAAAATGTTTTCTAATACGGCAGCTAACCTATCATGAGAGGCAGCCCTTTCTCGTTGTCCCTTAAATCATACGATGTTTCAAGTTTTCAGATTTGAAGAAATCTGAAATTGCCCTGGTGTTTAGGTTGTTCAGAGCATTCCTTTTTTTTTCTTTGAAGAACCAGACATCTCCTCCCAGCTCCTGAATAGGCAGAGGGTTATGCTCCTTTGTGCAGAGCTGGGAAAATGTGGAGGCAACCCTGGGGGTGGTGGATTCTGAACACAGGATGATGGTGTATCACTGTGTTCCAACTCTCAGGATAGCATCTCTGTGGCTAGAGGCCCTGAAGTCTGAATCGGCGCCATGGAGGGCTCTGTGCTGAGCCCCACATCCTGGGAGAGACGCAGGGCCTGGCTCCGTCAGAGCCGGCACTGGCAGACCCAGGTCCTGGAGGAAGAGGCTGCAGCGGCCCTACAGAATGTCCCAGATGCCGAGCCCTCTGGCCTGGATGACGTTTTCCAGGAAGGTAAGGAGGCCAAACAGAGAGGCATATTGTCTTGAGATAGGGAATATGTGGCAGATGCCCAGGTCTGCCGTGAGGGCAGGGGGTCCCCGGTTTCCTCCCTGATAGCTTGGTTGGTAAAGAATCTGCCTGCAATGCAGGAGCTCCCGGTTCGAATCCTGGGTTGGGAAGATCCCCTGGAGAAGGGAGAGGCTACCCACTCCAGTATTCTTGGGCTTCCCTTGCGGCTCAGCTGGTAAAGAATCTGCCTGAAGTGAGGGAGGCCTGGGTTTGTTCCTTGGGTTAGGAAGATCTCTGGAAAAGGGAAAGGCTACCCTCTCCAGTGTTCTGGCCTGGAGAACTCCACAAACTGTATAGTCCATGGAGTTGCAAAGAGTCCGACACAACTGAGCAGCTTTCACTCTCACTCCATGTGGCTCATTTTGACTGGGTTAAATGAGCTAAAGGGAAGACCATAAAGACAGTAACGTAAGGTATGAATTGTGTACAAAAGAAAGGGCATAAGATTGAGAAAGAGGAAGAGGCGCACTTTTGCGTCGTCTTGAGTAGTTGTGAGGACCCCAGGCCAGGTATCTCTGTGAATGTTTGGAGTGTTTCTATCTTGAATGTGTGACAAAGCTACACTCAATCTTGGTGCCTGGACTCTGGCTGCTGCTCAGTTGCTGATGTGACCTTTGGCAAGTCACTCACCCGTCTAGAACATACTTGTCTAATTGAAGTATTAGTACCTGAAATAGTAATATTACCTTTTCCACATGCCTCTCAGAACTTCTTGGAGTTTCAAATGATGCTACAGACATGATTGAAAAATAAAAAATAAATCTTATGTAAATACGCCTACCCTTGCTTATTTAATAGGAAACAAAAAAGGACAAAAGCAAAATTGTGCTGGTTTTTCTTGTTTTTTCTTTCTTTTTTCTTTAAACAGAATAATCTACCCCTGCTCCCAAACCTTGGGGTATTTCCCAAGTTTCTGGGAGAAAGGGGGCCCAGAGGCCAAGAGAAAAGAGATGTCCACTGTTTTTTTACATGGGTATATCACTCTTGTATCTTAAGGGAAAGTTTTATGGGAATAAAAAGGGTTCATGAGGTGGCTTGAATAAGGATAAATTTGTGGAACAGGTTGAGTTCCAGGGAGGAAGTCTGATATCCTTCAGTCCCCACAGTGATCCGATATCTGACTTTTCTAGGAAATCCAATCAATAAGATTGAAGACTGGCTGCAAGATTGTGGGTAAGTGCCAGCAAAGTGGTGTGTTGAGCATGGTTGGTGGTTGGGTGTCCTGACTGGAGGACTCAAAGACAGGGACATAAGTTTTAATTGGGCCTAATAATTAGAAGTGAGGTTGAAATGAGTGAGAGGGGTCTGTAAAGAATTGGGTGAGTGTGGGGGTTAGGGCTGTGAGTCAAGTGCCTCTCTGGGCTGAGACTAAGTTAGGGTGAAGGTCTGGAAACACAGACTGGATCTGGTCTAAAACCAAGAAGGATGGAAATTGGCAGCCATAGTGAATGACGGCTAAATTCCAGACCCCTGCTCCATTGCTTTTACCTTTGGATGAAAGTCTTACACTGCGTGACAGAAGAGGAGTTAAAAACCTAACTGTTCTTATGATCAGAGCAATTCATTATTATGAATCACTATATTGTTTATTTCTACAACAGAACACAGGAAGGGCTAAGCATTTACCCTAGTTATTCAAAGCATTGACTAAGTGGAATAGGTACTTCAAGACAGATTGTAGTATTTCTTTCCTGAGAAACTCTTAAAATTTGAGGCCCCACACCCCCAACAGGCTGTCCCATTTTAGGCTCAGTCTACTCAGACACGGAGGGAAAGCTTCTGTGACCTGTTTAAGTGTGATCACTTGTGTGATAATGAATTCTCAGAACTTAAAATCTACTGCCTGCTCTTTATTTCCTCTCCAGAAATGTCTCTAGCTTGATATAGCCTTTCATCTAAACTCATTTATTAAGATAAAAATAAGCCCATCCTGGTTGATTTGGTAGGAAATAAATAGCACTGCATAATCCAAGGTTGTTTATTTTAACTCTACCCTGGCAGGTAAGGCCAGGAAGGATTTATTTTGTTTTGTTTGTTGTTGTTTATTAAACATATTGTCTTTATTGATTGTCATAATCTAGTTCAAAATTTTTTTACTTCAAAAGTCAATTAAGGGTAATCAAAATACAGGGAATTAAAGGGATGATGTTAATGGGAATGCTTGCAGGTTTGGGTGTGTAAGAACTGTCCCAGGATTTAAAATGCTTCCCAGAGTTCAATACTCCTTTGTACTCTTTGTTTATGAATTCAGTATATAGGAAGAGCAGTAACTTGGCCCTTCTATGTCAGAATGAAATGATGCTAAGGGACCTTTCAATGCAAATATAGAGAGGAGCAAACTCTGGATTTAGTCTCTAGTCATTGATTTTATGTCCTAAGCAACAACTCATGAAAGGCCTGGGACTTGGACGAGGGCTGTGAAATGTCAGACCATCATTCTCCGTGAGAAGACATCAACAGATCCAGGCTTTTGTCCATACTTCTGTTGTGTATCCCACATACGCAAAGAAAAGCAAGGGTCAGCCTGAGCTGGTCTTCATATATAGACTATAGAAATGCCTACTAGAGCACAACTAGAAAATAGAAGCAAAGGGTGTGCACCCAACAAATTTTGTGTTACCAAATTTTGTTTTGGACAAATAAGGAATTTTATCAGTGGGATTTTAATGTAAATTTTATTGAAGTATAGTATACACATCAGTAGAATTTTTCTTTTTAATATAAATTGTACAACTCAATGAATATAAGTTCCAGCTATGGTAGATGAATACATTCTAGTGACCAGTGCTTTACAACGTAGTGCCTGCAGTTAACAATATGGTATCGGGCACTTCAAAATTTGTTTAGAGGGTAGATCTCATGTTAAGTGTTCTTATTTCAAAAAAAAAGTCAAAGGGAAATGAAGATACCCTGGGAATTGTTGGATATGTCTGTTTTCTCGATTGGTGATGGATGGTATCACAAGTGTTTACATATGTCCAAGCTTATCAAGTTACACATGTTAAATATGTGCTGTTCCTTGTATATCAATTGTACCTCAAAAAAAAAAAACCTGTTAAAATAAGAGCAATATAAATCACATTGAAGTATAGAATATTTACTGAAAAATAAGTGAGGATTAAGTATATGGTTCAGTGAATTTTCTCAAAGGGAATAGAGTGATGAAATCTGAAAAATCTGGAGTGAAACATTGCCCGCGCTCCAGAAGCCCCTTTTGTCCCCTTCCATTCACTGCCCTACTTCCAAGGGTAACCAGTACCCTGACTTGTAGCATCATAGATAAGTTTTGTACTTTTTAAACTTTATATAAAGGCAATCATACTATATGCACTTTTTTATGTGTTCTTCTTTTGTTCAGCCTTAAATTTGCAATGTTCATCCATGAATTTTCATCCAGCATTAGGTCCTTCTTTTTAATTGTGTAGCCCTGTCTATCTATCCATCATGCAAATAATCCACTTTACAATAACTAGAGATTTGGGAGTCTCCTGTTTCTGGGTTATTATATATATTATTTCTTTTGGTGACTATATACAGGCATTTACATTGATGGCATACCAAGAAATGCAACAATAGTGTGTTTTATTGTAGTCATATTAATAGTGGGCTTTAGTAGTGCATTACTGTGTTCTGACAGCACAAGCATTAAGTGGAACAGTAGATCTTGTCATTCTAGTAGTTGACTGCATTAGCTACCATAATAGTAGTAGGAAATATTAATTTATACTAGTATTTGTGATGTTCTATGTACTAACACATGTTTGTTGTATTATATGTTTTTATGCAATTATATATTAGGAAGAAAAGCATATATTTGTAGTTCTAATTGTGTTTATTAGAGTTACCCATTCTTAATTACCTTGAGTATAATTCTACATTTTATAACACACATTGATGTTTTTCTTATAAGGACATGTAAAAATACAGATTTTAGAAAGTATTGTTGATTTTTTCACTATTTAAAGAAAAGTACCAGTAATATATAGTGATTTATTTTGTAAAATTAAGCAAAGTTTGTTCTACAGTGTCTGTAAGCCCATTTTCATTACAAAACATTTCATGAACTGAAACTCTGATAGCCTGAGACTTGCCTGGATCACTGAATAAAGAAGACTTATTTAAGAACAGCCCCAGTGGCTGCTTTCCAGTCAGTTTCCCTGTTAACTTGCTTTAGCAACTCTCCTCTATTCCAGCCTCCATTTGAGATTATATTCAAAGCATCATGTGCAACTTCCATTTTTAAAACTTTCAGGAAAGCCAACTATAAAACTCACAACACATCAGTGCTCAAAGTGAACTTAGAAAATGATAATATCTAGGCCTCTAAATCCCCTTACTTAATACATTTGAGAACATAGCAGCAGCAAGGAGCCAGGACTGGAATCCAGGTACTCTGTTACCCATTCAAAGCTTTTTCATCGACAACTTCATTCACTTGCTTCAGACAGTGAATCTCTTCCTTGTTTAAGCTGTTTCTCACTACCGTGTATGCTGACTTCCATCTGTTCTTGTGGAGATAGTGAATGTTTGATAAAGCACATATCTCAAAATGTAGAAACATAATCTTTAACCAAAATGCTGTTCCGACTGCTTCCTGAAAGACATGATATTCACCAAGAAAGGAGCTCAGAGGAAAGGAAGGAGAGGTGGGTAAATAAGATGATTTAAAAAATCTCCTAAAAGATTTTTTCTTAGTCTCAATATTTGCATTTGTAATGAAAGTTTATGGCACTCAAACCCCTGCTTCTGTAAATAGATTTCTCCAGTTTTGTTTCCATATTCTTTCTTTCCTAGCTTCTAAAGAATTATTGCTAAGCTGACTTGGGGCACTGTGGTCAGCACGATGGCTGCTGCTGCTGCGGCTGCTGCTGCTAAGTCGCTTCAGTCGTTTCCGACTCTGTGCAACCCCATAGATGGCAGCCCAATTTAAAATATGGGGCCTGCTGACTACCTCTATGGATTTGTCAGTCAAATCATCACTCTCCATTTTCTTCAACATAAAAGTGATTTAAATACTACTGACTCTCATTAGAAAATTATACAAACTTGTGGGAGATATTTGAAGAAAAGCCCCTTTGAAAATGTAGTGATTTCAACCTGTGTTTCTTTTTGGTTTTTAGATACTCTGAAGAAGGGTTTTTTGAGGAAGCAGGACAGTTGAACTACAATGGTAAGTAGAGGCTCTATTCTTTCTTCTCCTGTTCATCTACCTTAGACAGTGACATCACTGCGTATGTGTACATGCACATGCATATGAGTGCATATGATGCTATCCTTTCACTGCCTGCAGAACACCTATTAATGGTCATAAGGCAATCCAGGAGGCCCAGAAGATAGTGTTGGCTGAGAGCCCACAGGCTGACTAGTCCTCAAAGGTTATCTTCTGTTAGTGGTTGCTCAGCTAATAATCGGAGAAGGCAATGGCAATCCACTCCAGTACTCTTGCCTGGAAAATCCCATGGACGGAGTAGCCTGGTAGGCTGCAGTCCATGGGGTCACGAAGAGTCGGATACGACTGACCGACTTCACTTTTACTTTTTACTTTCATGCATTGGAGAAGGAAATGGCAGCCCACTCCAGTGTTCTTGCCTGGAGAATCCCAGAGACAGGGGAGCCTGGTGGGCTGCTGTCTCTGGGGTCTCACAGAGTCAGACACGACTGAATCAACTTAGCAACAGCAGCAGCAGCTAATAATCACTGCTATGGAAAAAGAGCTTTATAAAATGTGTGTGTCTGTGTATGTATGTTTATGTGTCTGAGTGCATACCTCCATGTGCTAATTCTTTGATAAAGGACTGTGTACATGACTATGTGATTTGGGGACAGATTAATTATAGGTAATTTTATAAAACAAAAAAAAATTACATGATTATTTTTAATCAGAATTATGAATGTAATTTCAGTATATGTATGGCTGGGGTTGTTGTGCAAATGTGTGGATGTGTGATGTGATTGTGTGGTTGTAGATGTGTATATAAGTGTGTGAGCATGTGTGTGAGTCCAAGCCTGATTTTCTGCAGCCCTTGACTCATTATTTAATAGGGTGCCCCAGCCATGGAACCAGCTTTGAAGATGACTTGAGCCTTGGAGCAGAGGGTAAGTGGCACAGCTCTCTGAGGTTGGGATTGAAGAAGCAGCTATCCACTAGATGAATGAAGATAGACTGGAAGGGGAGAACTGCAGAAAGAAGCAGCCCATCCCTGGCATCTTCTCTGCAGGGAAAGAGCAATCCCATATGATCTAATGGAAAACTCAGAAAGCATCACATGCCCAGAAATGTCTGCTCACCATCCTATCAAGACATTTACTGGTTCATCATTGGAGCTTTCCTTTGGCCCCTAGGAAGATAATACATAAAATCACCATAAAGTTGGCTGCCCAGACATCTTTGAAATGGTTTTCTATATAGAAGACCCAAGCAGCCTGAGTACTGGGTGTAAGAGAGATATTACATTGGAGGAAGATAAAGGCTGAAATGAAGGATGGAGGTACATCAACCCACCTGCGTCTTCTGGGACCCTTAGAGACCCATGTGGTGAGATAGGAACACTAGCCTGGGGGCCTGAATGACTCTGTCTTCCTCAGGACAGAGAAACTCTTGTCTGGACACCAGGCATGGTTCAGAAGTTCGGAGACACGGGGCCAGTTTTTGTCTACCATGTTTGTCCCCCTTCCAGGTCTATGTTTGATAATCTTCATATACTTTCCTAAAGAAAAGGGTTCATAGGGTTTATGGGCCTGTAGTAGTAGCAGAGAGGAACAGAAGGGGCCGAGGTTTCAGTTCAGAGGGGCAGCTCAGATGATTTTCCTTTCCCCTTCTAACTTTGTCTTTCTGTTACTTGTCCAGCCACACTGTTGGCCGCCAGCAGCAAACTCTACTCCAGGTAAGTGTTAGTTTCAGCCAGGCTGAGTGATATCTCCTTCAGGAGCTACTGAACTGGGGTGGGTGTCAGAGTCCAAGAGATTAAAAACAAAGAGCTGCAGTTTCACAATAGAGAGTGAAATTTCCAACCAGAAATGAGACCATAGATTCAGTTTTTACAGTAGATGGTTCAAACATACCCAGCAGGGAGTGACTGTGCCCTGCAGGGCATGTCTAGAAGCCAGAGTACAGACTGATTGCTCACAAGATTAGTGTGTCTTAGCATTGATCCCTGCAGGAGCTTCCTGGAGACATCCCGGCCCGGACAGCTACTAGATCTTGGCTGCAGTTTGGCTTCCAGCAGCATGACTGGTGGGACCAACAAGACTAGTTCAAGGTAGGTACCAAGTTTGGCAGGGTTATAAGGTCAGGGAAGATGAGAGGCAGAAGAGACTGGAACTTAGAACCATTGCCAGTTTTTTTCTGGGATATATTATTACTAGTGCTTTTATGCAGTCACATACTTGACAAGGGTGACAGCGTGCTTCAAGAATAGCAGGGATGCACAGATATCTACTACTCAGAGCTGGTTGCTGTGTGTAAAATACAGGTGTCTCCTCCCCTGAACTTTGTACCCCAGGAAGTGTAATATTGGTCCAATCACATTTCCAGGACTTATAATAAGTTCTCAGTAAACAATCAGTTGGATATCAATTTCAGCAAACTCTCAGAGATAGTGAAGGACAGGGAAGCCTGGCATGCTGCAGTCCATGGGTTGCAAAGAGTTGGACATGACTTAGTGACTGAACAACAACAAAACAATCAAATTATTAAAAAAAAAAAAATCAATAAGTGTATCCATTAATTGATTGATCAATTGAGGTGATAAAATATTGATTCATTCAAGCAATTTTGTATCTCCAAATGCAGGCCAGGCAATGACTGTATGGAATTTGAAAATCAAGCAGATAAAAAGTTTGCCTGAAGGAGCTCAACAATTCTATAGGGTGAAAAAAAAATACACACCAATAACTCTAAAACAAGGTGGAAAATGATGAGAACTAGTGTGCTATTATAAAAATTGTTTGGAATTTGGAGTCAAAGTTTGAATCTCAAACCTGGTTCGCAGACTTATTAGCTTATTTACTATTTTTAGTGATTTGTACTCACTGAGCCCTACACCCCAATTCAGTTAACATGGAATCTCTGGGGGTGAGACTCAAATGTCTGCATTTAAAATAAAATTTTTTTTGAAGTACATTTGATTTACAATGCTTCAAATGTACCGCAAAGTGATATATATATATATATATATATATATATATATATATATATATATTCTTATTCAGATTCTTTTCTATTATAGGTTATTACAAGATATTGAGTATAATGTCCTATGTTGTACAGTAGGTCCTTAGTGTTTACCCATTGTATATATAGTAGCATATATGTGTTAATCCCAAACTCCTAACTTATCTCTCATCCCTTGCTATCCCCTTTGGTAACCATAAGCTTGTTTTCTATGTCTGTGAGTCTATTTCTATTTTGTAAATAAGTTCATTTGTATCATTTTTTTTGGATTCCACATGTAAGAAATATCATATGATATTTATCTTTCTCTGACTTACTTCACTTAGTATAATAATTTCTAGATCTGTGTTGCTGCAAATGGTTTTATTTCAATCTTTTTTATGGCTAATATATACCACATCATTTTTCCCTTGATTTTCTGGTTTTTAATTTATTCATTCTTAATTAGAGGATAATTGCTTTACAATATTGTGTTGGTTCCTGCCACACATCAGCATGAATCGGCCATTGGTATACGCCCCGCCTCTTGAACCTCCCTCCCACCCGATCCCACCCCTCTAAGTTGTCACAGGGCGCCAGGTTTGAGCTCCTTTTGATTTAGAGCAAATTCTCATTGGCTATTTTACGTATGGTAATGTACGTATTTCCATGCTACTCCCTCAGTTCGTTCCACCCTCTTCTTGCCCTGTGTCCACAAATTTGTTCTCTATGTCTACATCTCCATTGCTGCTCTGCCAATAGGTTCCATATATATGTGTGTGTGTGTGTGTGCATGTGTGTGTGTGTGTTAATACATTTTTTTCTCTTTTTGACTTACTTCATTCTGTATAATAGGCTTCAGGTTCATCCACTTCATTAGAACTGACTCAAATGCATTCCTTTTATGGCTTAGTAATATTCCACTATATATATATATATATACCACAACTAGCCTATAGTTGTTAGGGTTAGAGTTAGAGTTAGGGTTAGGGTATCTCTATATATACCACAACTTCTTTACCCATTCGTCTGTTGATGGACATCTAGGTTGCTTCCATGTCCTAGCTATTGTAAACAGTGCTGCAATGAGCCTTTGGGTACATGTGTCTTTTTCAACTATGGTTTCCTCAGGATAAATGCCGAGTAGCAGATTGTTGGGTCATATGATAATTTTATTCCTAGCTTTTTAAGGAATCTCCATACTGTTCTCCATAGTGGTTGTGTTCATTTATATTCCCACCAACAGTGCGAGAAAGTTCCCTTTTCTCCATACCCTCTCCAGCATGTATTGTTTGTAGACTTTTTGATGATGGCCATTCTGACCAGTGTGAGGTGTAGTTTTGATTTTTAGTTCTCTAATCATTAGCAATGATGAACATCTTTTCGTGCCTATTGGCCATCCATATGTCTTCTTTGGGAAAATATCTATTCAGGTCTTCTGCCCATTTTCTAATTAGGCTCTTTAATTTTTTGATATGAGTTGTATGAGCTATGTATTCATTTTATATTAACTTATTATCAGTCATATCATTTGAAAATATTTTCTCCCATTCAGTAGGTTTTCTTTTCATTTTGTAAATGATTTCCTTTGCTGTGCAAAATGTTTTCAGTTTAATCAGGTCCCATTTGTTCTTTTTTGCTTTTGTTTCCTTTGCCTTATGAGACAGATCAAAAAAAAACTTTACTGTGATTTATGTTCAAGAGTGTTCTGCCTGTGTTTTCTTCTAGGAGTTTTGTGGTTTCTGTTCTTATAGAACTGTCTTTATCCATTTTGAGTTTATTTTTTATATGGGGTAGGAAAATGTTCTAATTTCATTCTTTTACATGCAGCTGTCCAGTTTTCCCAGCAGCATTTGTTGAAGAAACTGTCTTTTTTCCCCATTGTATATTCTTTCCCCCTTTATCATAGATTACTAGACTATACATGCATGGGTGTATTTCTGGGCTCTGTTCTGTTCCATTGATCTGTATGTCTGTTTTTGTGCCAGTAGCATACTGCTTTGATGACTAGCTTTATAAAAGAGCTGTATCTGAAATGAGCACAAGTCACATCTTCCCCCAGAGTGTGCTGGGAACTATCACCTTAGTGGAAAGTGCAGCTAGAGATCGGGGGTGAGGGCATTGGCTAGAGCCAAAGTTAGGTGTGAGCCAGGGCTTCCGTGCTCAGTGACTGACAGTTCCCTATTCAGGGCAAGATTGTGTCCTAAGTTTTTGGAGCAGGATTCCTGAGGGTCAGGTCTGAGCTGGTTCCCTTCTCTTTTAGTGTGTGGTCTCCCCCATCCCAGCTTTGGTACCTTTGCCCTGGAGGGGAACAGTGCTAGAGCAAGAAGGGCCAGAGCAGGTACCCAATGCAGGCTAGAGCACACTCTGGAGAAATTCTGGCACATTCAGTTAGAGTTTCAGCCCGTTCTTGATCCGCCTCCTCTGGGAGCAACAGTAACGGCTGCCATCACCCCTTTCAGATGTAGTGCCAGGTCCAAGCCAGCTCCATCCCCCACAGCTACACACTGTCTTCACAAATGGTGGCCTCCACCCTAGTGGAGCACTGCACTAGCGAGTGAGAAGAGTTGGAGTGATGCTCGGTGTAGGTTTCAGGAAGCTGGCCAGAGCCCTAGACACATTGAATCTGCTTCCTCATCCCTGTTTCAGGAGTAAGCAAGTGTGTGCATAATCTTTGCAAGCACAGTTCTTACTGCCCTCCTGTTAGTCCTACTGGTTTTCAAGCTAGTGAATGGGACTCCTCTGCCCAGCATCAGACTCGAGGGCTATGGTGCCCAATTTGTGGTTTGAACCATCCATTCCCCAGGGAGGATCTCTGAGCCTCTGGGACCTCCCTTCTCCTCTGTGTCCCTTCCTAGGGATACAGATCCTGACCTGATCGTTTCTCTTCTCTTCCTACCCACTTCCGTGTAGATCATTCTTTATAGCCTTAGTTGTAGAAGAGTCTTTCTGCCAGTCTCCATCCAGTTTGTTTTCAGCAAGAACTGCTCCTCATGTGGATGTATGTTTTGGTGTGTTCACTGAGGGCAATGAGCTCAGCATCTTCCTTCTTTGCCGCCTTGATCTCCTTCCTCCTCAGGGATCTAGTCTTATGAGGACAATTCAGATAAGGAAACTCGGGATCATGGAGATGAAATTAGCAGTTAGGAGGAACACACAAGAATAGAGCCAGGGATTCCAATTATCCAGCTTTTACTTAAACAAGATGATTTCAGTTTGGAACACCGGCATCCTTTCCGAAGAGATTAACAGTGATTAGTCAAAGCCTCAAATAATTCACAGCTCCCCTACTCTCACTGATGTTTGGAATGTACTGTTAGTGAGCTCTTGTGTCACCAGCCTGGTACTGCAACGATTTGCACAGAGATGGTGGTTGGAGACAGAAAGTGTTTGATCTACAGATGCAGGGATTCTATCCTGAAATTGTGCTACAAACAGGCCTACCTATCACAGCTGTATTGATAAAATTTTATCCTCAAGGTGAGAATAAAATGAGTTCTATGTTGCTTACACACTTATTGCCTGGTTGTTCCACCAACCACTGGTGCAAGCTGGTAAGCAAGTGACAAAGCACTTGGCAAAAGCCAGCTATATCATATAGCAAATGGGAACTGACTGGTTAATAACACAACCACAGATCATTTTGCAACTATACTGATTTTGGTTTTTCAGATCCCTCTCATAGCAAATTTTCATTCATCTGTAATCATTTTAATCAGTCATTTGAAGTACTCTAATAGAATCATGTTCAATTTTTAAACCAAGGCCAGATTGTAATTCCCAGGTTTCAGACAGAGAATTTAGATTCAGAGAAGTGAAAGTTTTTCTGGGTTGCAGTGGTAGATAGAGAAATGGCCAGAAAGATATCTCAGTGTCCTGACACTTTTATTAGATAGTCTGGATTACCCTGCTTCTCAAAGCTTCCTGTGTTTACCCAAACCCCCACTTTTCAGCATCTCAGAGATTCTGGACAAGGTGCAAGAAGATGCGGAAGATGTCCTTTTCAGCCTGGGCTTTGGTCAGGAGGACCACAAAGACACTTCTCGAATCCCTGCTCGATTTTTCACCACCCCCTCTCAAGCCAAAGGCATTGATTTCCAGCTCTTCCTGAAGTCCCAGGTGCGGAGGATTGAGATGGAAGACCCTTGCCTCATGCTGGCCAGTGAGTGTTAGCACAGACCCATGCTCTACTTCTCTCTCAACCTCCAGACAGTCATAACAGGGATCAATGGCTCTAAATCCAACTTTCTCTTGGTTAGCTTCTCTGGACCCTTTGTCTCTTGTGTCTGTTTCTTCCTATGTTGTCTTAAGTGAATGGAGAACTTTGAGTTCTGCTTCTCTCTCTGACGAGTTTTCTTTTTTTTTTTTTTTAAATTTTATTTTATTTTTAAACTTTACATAACTGTATTAGTTTGGTATCACAGTGACTTTCTTTTAGATCTTCTCTCTTTTCACTGAATCAAATTGGACTGGTGTCTTTAAATCTTATCACCATTTTCTATCTCAGTTGGAATTAGTGAATGTTTCCCATTTATAACCATTACATTAATACAATTTCCATTTAGGACAGCAGTTCTGTTAATTATGTTAAATTGTGCAGGAGTTTATAAAGCATTCATATTCATTGGCTTTTCTTCCACAGAAAGAAAGGCTCAGGAATATTTAAGTAAGCACACCAGTGATCGTTATGTATAATCTTACCATATCTAGGGAAACAATGACTTAAGTTGTCCCAATTCCATACTGAAGAAAGATATGAGAGGGCCTCTCTACTTTGATGAGGGATGAAAGACTCTATTTTATTCTGTATGTTAGAATATATTTCAAATAATATTCTTTTACAGCCCACCCACCCCCATCATAATGGTGTTCCTGATAATGTTGTTTCAGATCCTTTGTCCCAGATTCAACTTCAAAATTTGGTAAATTATACTCCTGAGCTCCACTTGCTGAAATAAGGATTTTCAGTGAATTATTTCACAAGCACTTTATATGATTCTTATGCACCTTAAAGGTTAAAGATGTTTTTGTTGAATGTATTTTATGTGCCAGGTACAGAAGTTAAATTCTGGAAGAACAGCAGCTAGGCAAGAGGAACATGATCTTGCCTTTAGGACACTTACAGTTTAATGGGTAAATGGTTTATCACATGCTTTTCAAACATGGATGTGCCTATGAATTATGAAAGGATATTGTTAAGATGCATGGGATACAGTCTGAGATTCCCAAGTAATGCCAATGCTACTGAACTACTGACCACACATTGAGAAGCAAAGTCTATTAGAAATAACATAGTCCATCTAGATTTCTCTACCCTTGTCCATTGCCTAGTAATTGTTATCTCTCAAATTTGCTTCTATCAGAGAAGATTTCCATAACCCTAAATTTTTCCTACTAAGAACACAATGTTAGTTTTGCCTTTTTTAGTCATGTTTGTCATCTAAAGCAGGGGTCCCCAACCTCTGGGATCTAATGCCTGATGATCTAAGGTGGAGTTAATGTAATAATAATAAAAACAAAGTGCACAATAAACGTTTGCACTTGAATCATCCTGAAGCCATCCCTCTACCCCAAGTCCGTGGAAGAAATTGTCTTCCATGGAACTGGTCTCTGGTCCCAAAAAGGCTGGGGACTGCAGAAGCAAACATAGTGATAGAGGCCATTGTATACTGACAGCAGAAAGGATATGCTAAATCAAGATATGGAAAAGTTTCTCATCCCGTATAGAATTAATTTCTAGACTACTGGTGATAAAGAGTCAAAAAATCAAGAAAGGGAATCCTAGGTCTAAGAAATCTAAATGGGAGAGATGTTGGTAGAGAAATTGGCATCTTCTTTCTGAACTTTGAGTTTTAGGAAAGCTATTGAAGGGAAAAATTCAAGAAGTAATTTTCTGATGACTCCTAGACTCATCATCTTCATCCCTTGCACTCAGGCAGGTTTAAGCAAGTGCAGACACTGGCCGTCACTGCAGATGCCTTCTTCTGTCTCTACTCCTACGTGTCTAAGACACCTGTCCAAAAGTTCACACCATCCCACATGTTCTGGAATTGCAACCCAACTGATGTGCCATCCATCAAGATTCTGTCCCCAGAGCCTGAACCTCACTCACCCAGAGAGCGCCTCCGGAAAGCCATATCCAAAATGTGCCTGTACACATGCCCACGAGATAGGCTATCACCACCCGACCATACTCCCAAAAGAAACAGTTTAGACCAGGTGGTGTGGGAAGTGATGGACAGAGTGAGAGGAGAGAAGTTGGTCCTCCAGCAAGACTCTGGGTTTGGACCAGGCCCACAGGGAGATCCCGTGCCCCCTTTCAAGGGTACAAAACTGCCTACTTCTTCCTGTCCATGTGTCCTCTGCCTTAAAGAAGAAACACAGCAGGGGATGTCCACATGGCAAGAACCTTCAGAAACTATGGATTCTGACTTCAAAATACCATGTTGCTCACATTCTCTGCCCAGAGCAGATATACAGTGGAACACAGACTCTGCACAGGTAAAGAGAGAGCTGTGGGGGCTACAGGCCACCAGTAAGGAAGCCCATTCAGTCAAGGATGATGCCTTCTGGATAAGAAAGAGCAGAGCAAGAAGGAGTCTGTTTCAGAAGAATCCCATGGGCAAGAAGGTTAAATCACTGGATTTGTCCATCATCCAACAGAAATGGAAACAGAGTCAAGAGAGAACAGAAATGCACCGATCTCTAACTGAGCAGTGGCAGGACACTTTGGACTTGGAGGTGAGTGGGTTGAAAGTGAAGGAGAGGTTGGCATTCCTGGCCGTGAATTCTGGATTCCTGCTCTTGAGTTAAAATATATCTTCCTTGTCAGATATACCAAGTCTTGAATTACATTCAGAAACCTTTGAAAGTGGGTTCCCTGGTGGCTCAGATGGTAAAGAGTCTGCCTGCAATGCTGGAGTCCCGGGTTTGATCCATAGGTCGGGAAAATCCCCTGGAGAAGGGAATGGCTACCCACTCCAGTATTCTTGCATGGAGAATTCCATGGACAGAGGAGCCTGGTGGGCTATAGTCCATGGAGTTGCAAAGAGTCGGATACAACTGATCAACCAACATTAATATAGAAGGAAGGGGAAAGAGAAATAGACCCAGTTTCTTAAGAGCACCCAGTTTTTGTCACTATTTTTCTAATTCCTCTTCCAGGCTGATCTTCACTGAAATTTCCCATCAAACACACCTACCCCTATCATCTGTGGGGTAGACACACAAGAGTAAAGATAGAGGTCAGTTACACACTAGACTAAACACAATTATATAAAATCTCTTCTACCTTGGCAGGTATATAACCATGAAGACCTAGAAGTTCAGATTCAAATCTAGAATTCTCACTCTTAGGACTTCAGTGCTAGAACATGGCAGCATGGGCAGAGCCATCCCAGCCCTGGCCTATCTCTTTCTCTTCCCATACCCATGTCTGTCCTGCACCATAAGGGATTTTGCACACCATGTGTGAACACCCCAGCTGGCATATTCAAATGCCACAAAACCCCTGCATGTGTGCATGCATGCTAAGTCACTTCAGTCATGTCCGACTCTTTGCGACCCTATGGACTGTAGCCTACCAGGCTCCTCTGTCCATGGGATTCTCTAGGCAAGAATGCTGGAGTGGGTTGCCATGCCCTCCTCCAGGGGATCTTCCTGACCTGCGGCTTGAACCTGCATCTCTCACATCTCCTGCATTGGCAGTTGGGTTCTTTACCACTAGCGCCACCTGGGAAGCCCCCACAACCCCCCTACCAATGCATATAACCATCTACCAGTCATCATTCAGGCCTAGAAGTGCATACCCTAGGAAAAAGGCCAGCCTTGAGAGAACAGACACCAGGCGAAACCAATGCATTTCCCTGAAATAGGCTTTGGGCCATTGAGTTGCCTTTGGGGAGGGGATTGTGGGCATCCAGAGCATGGTCTAGAAGGCGTAGTGCAATATCAAAGTGGACACATTCTCTCGGTCCACTGATTCTTCAGCCCATGAGCTCTCTAAAACTCGGGATTCCTCTTGCCTGGGTCTATAGACAGTGCTATGATCAAGTGCCAGAGTCTCAAGGAAAATCCCTCAAACCCTTGCCACAAAGAGAAGCGTGGTGATTTGCAGTCCTGTTTGCATGTGTGTCACCTCTCACTGAATGTAGAGCTGGCCCTGCCTTCCTCACTGCCAGGCTCCTACCACAAGAGAAGAGCCCAGGTTTCTCAAGTACACTCAGCCTCTTTCCCCTATAGTCCCCTGCTGTCCTGCACTTTCCCCTGCCACTGGTACTGACTGAGTTCTGCAGGGATCTTGGTTACAGGTGCAAAGCAACAGTGAGGAGGAGAAGAGCCACTGGCCCAGCAGACCTGGACATCACCACCTCTGCCAGACTTTTGCTGGTGAAGACTCCAGAAGTAAGTGAAGTGGATCTCTCATCTCTCTCTGTCTCTCTTGGTTCTCAAACTGGGCCGCACATTGCAAGCACATGTTGAAATTTTTACAAATACTCATAATGAAGTGTCCCACATCCTGCCTTCTAATTTAATCGATATGGAGCCCAGGGACTGATTTTTTCATTGTTAAGCTCTTAGGTAGGGTGATTCTATTATGGCTGGATAAATACTTCTGTAAATCAGTGATTCTCAGACTTTAGCATCAAAATCCCCTGGAAGGCTTGAGGCACTACAGATGCCTGGGTCCTCACTGCCAGAGTTTCTGATTGAATAGGTCTGGACAGGGCCTGGGAATCTGCATCTCTAACATGTTCTCAAGTGATGTTGATGTGGTTGGTTTGGTGATCACAGTCTGAAAACTGTTGTCCGGGGAGAAAATTCTGTATTACCCTAATATTCAAATATAGTCTACAGAATAGCAGTTTTAGCATCACTTGGGATATTGTTAGAAATGTGGGATCCCAGCCCTTCCCCATCTTAGATCTGATGAATCGAATTTTACTAAGACCCTTAGGTGATTTGCTTGCACATTGAAGTTTAAGAAGCATTGTAGTTTTGCAGCAGGTGAAAACCAACCATGGAGATTTATACCCTCGCACCTGCTTTTAGCTGCTTTCTAATCGGCCTAAATCATAGGACTGAGGCAAAATTCCTTAATGTGTTCATTTAAGCTATGAGGTCCATCTTGCAGCTCGGGTTAGGTATACATAAGCTTTCCTTCCCTCCTCAAAGAAGGACCATTAATATTATATAGGTAGTTACTGCAGCTAAAATGTCTTTCCTCTAGATGTGAATTTCAAGCATTAATTCTTTCAGAGGTATTTTTTATTCTTTTTAATTTTAGCTAAAGATTTGTATTTAAACTAAGCAGAAATTAGTCTCCTGGTGCTACAACTGCCTGTCCCCTAGGACCACAGAGAATATGGCAAGAGTAAGAATTGAAATCTTTCTTGAATTAAGTAAATGGATCATCTTGCTTGGGGTTCCCTCCATTTTGGATGTTTTATTACTATTTACTGTACTTCCTAGTCTGATATTAATCAAATTGTTGATTATTAACCAGTTGTTAACCAAAATTTTGATTAACACTGAAATTTCATTGTTACTGGTCCTGAATCACAAAGGTCTTTATGAGACTAACTCCTTTAACTCTAATTATCTGTGGTTTTAGGGCCCTAGTCACTTTATTTTCTCTTGTGCCCATTACCTTCATCTCCAGGTACATAACTAGTAGCTATCAGTCACTCACAAAAGAGGTAAATATCAGAAGCAGCAATCTACTATGTGTAGTTGAAAAAATTTAGGCTATGAAGTCAAATAACCTACCTCGTACTAGCTCAGTAATCTTGCAGAAATCAACTTTTGTTTGTTCCTATGAAACCTTTCAAGGAGTATGTGAAAGAAATGTGATTTATTGGAGTAACTGTTATGATGTTGCTGCTGTAGATGATGATGATATTTTAGGAAAAATTAATTATGGGCATAAAATATTTAGATCAGTGATTCCCAATCTTGCAAGCTTTTTTAAAAAAATATATTTTATTTCCTGGATTCCACCTAATAGAATTAAATATAAATCTCTTAGATTTGAACTTGGGCATTATTATTGTTTATTCTTCTTTAAAAGTTTTCCTAGTGATATCAATCATCTATTGTTGTATAATAAACCACCCAAAATGTAGTGACTTAAAGAAAAACTTACTTATTATTTCTATTTTGTGGGTTTGCTGGGGGGATTCTTCTGCTTGTCTCATCTGGTTTCACTTATGCAACTGCTTTTGGCTAGTTGACTGGGCTGGATCTGGTCAAAAGTGGGCTCGCCCTAATGGTGCTGACCTTGGACCAAATCATGGTGCTTACTGTCAGCCAAGTACTCTCTCCATGGGGGTTGAGTCATTCTTCAGTAGTCTTAACTGAAGAATGTTCAGCAAAAACTGAAGTTGCAATGCCTCTTTTTAAGGATATGTTGTAAGTTGTACAATGCCCCTTCAACCACATGTTATTGCTCAAATTAAATTGCAAAGCCAATCTAGATTCAAAAGGAGGGAAAACATACTTTACTTTTTTAATAGGAGTGGCAAAGTCACACTGTGAAAAGGCATGTGGAATGGGAGGGTTGTTGTGGCCATGTTTATAAACAGTCTATCACAGACAGTGATTCTGGCACCCGGTGAGGGTTAAGAACAACTAGTTTAATTAAAGGGCTTTATCCTCACATATTAAAGATGCCCCAAGGGCAAGCTCTCATTCTAAAGCTCACTGAGACTCAGCACAGCATACAAAATTTGAAAATAAAATTAACTGCCAAACTTACCAAATTCAAATAGAAAACGTGGAGTATATGCACCACAGCTAAGCTTCACTGCCAAAAATTTTAATTTACTCTAAAATACAAAACTCTGATCGAGTGTTATTTGTCCAGCAGATGTCAGCCTCACACAAGCAAAAAATAATGCCAAGATGTCCAGCAAAGCAGGCTGTGCAGAATCTATATGACTACACTTTTCTACACAATTCATGAAATACCCAGCACATCAGTTCCTCTCTCAAACATGTCCCATCTTTGGCTAGAAGTCAGGTATACAGAAAGATTGGAATTGCTTTGCCAGAGAAGAAGTTTTAAGGAGTTACACATTTCAAATAAGTAATAGATTCTATTTTCTGCTAGGGTAATAGGATTTCATTATAGTAGGAGTTATTGTGGTTAGAGATGCTGTATTTCACTTATTCTAAGATGTACATTTTTCTGTATTTGAATATGTCTGAAATAGAATGGGTCTAACAATTGGCATTGTCAACCAATGTAATTATAAGATATACAGTTTTGTCCTACACACACACACACATATACTTGCCTCCTTGAAAATAATTATAAGCCTTACAAACAATAGCTTATCAGATTCAGTGAAACACAGTAACTTTAGAAAGGAAATCAACCCTGAATATTCATTGGAAGGACTGATGCTGAAGCTGAAACTCCAATACTTTGGCCACCTGATGCAAAGAGCTGACTCATTATAAAAGACCCTGATGCTGGGAAAGATTGAAGGCAGGAGGAGAAGGGGACGACAGAGGATGAGATGGTTGGATGGCATCACCGACTCACTGGACATGAGTTTGAGCAAGCTCTAGGAGATAGTGAAGGACACGGAAGCCTGGCGTGCTACAGTCCATAGGGCCACAAAACGTTGGACATGACTGAGCGACTGAAAAACAACAACAACAAAAATAATGTTTCAAGAAGGGGGGTGTAGTGTTCAGTAACATATGTCATAAAATATCTAGTAGGAAAGACTGTGCAACTATACCACTAGATTTTCCACTAGAAAATGGTTAGGAAACTTGATAAGAGTATTTTTATTTGTGTGACAGAGCTTTATAATATTAATGTTAAAAATGAATAGGAAACTATGCAAGCAAAGTAGATAAAAGGGTCAAGAGTCTCTAAGGAGTGTTTTGTGTTTTTTTCCCCTAGGATGATGAAGTTTTAAGCATGTATATTTGCTGGAGGAAAAGAATCAATAGAGTGTGGGGGACCATGGTTCAGGAGGGTAGGGAAATGATGATGTGAGGTCAGTGGAGAGTGGGAATGAGCTGAGATCCAAAGCACTTTTGGAGGGTTCAGCCAGGGACTAAGATACGGATCTTTGAGATGAGAGGAAATGAAAAAGGACAGGCGTGACTAGTTACATTGGTCATCTGGAGAGGAGGTCAAGAAATGTATGCTTACTCTTTTCTCCCTTTTTCCTGTCAGGTCAGCAATAAAATTGTGAGGCAGGAAATCTGAGGAAGATCATAAAGGTTTGAGATCACCACTATGGAGAAAGGAGAATAATAGAATAATAGAAACATATATTAGTATTTGAATTGGTGAATAACATTAGGGCTCAGCTCAAGTTGCAGAACATGGATTGGCAATGGTTTTGTCATTTTCTCCAGCAGTGCTCAGTAATCTATACAAAAGAATAAGAATAAAAGTATAGGTAAACGTTTTATAACTCTAAACATTGAGTTCAATAGAAAGTCTAAGTCACATGATTCTTTGATGTCTCTGCTGCTGCTGCAAATAACTTTAAAGATCACTTGTAGTAGCAAGAAACATTTCCCCAGGTAGGGTATGGAAATTTCTACCAACCCAGTGCCTACAGTTGTCTCAAAGATGCATGATGTGACAAACAACCCAATCAAAAATGAGCAGAAGACCTAAATAGACATTTCTCCAAAGACATAAAAAGCTGCTCAACATTGCTAATTATTAGGGAAATGCAAATCAAAACCACAGTGAGATATCACCTCACATGGGTCAGAATGGCCACCATCAAAAAGTACAAATAAATGCTGTAGAGGGTGTGGATAAGAGGGAACCCTCCTATACTGTTGGTGGGAATGCAAATTGGTGCAGCTGCTATGGAAAACACTAAGGAGGTTCCTTTAAAAATTAAAAATAGTATTACCATATGATCAAGCAATCCTACCTCTGGGCATATACCCAGAGAAAACTCTAATTCAAGACAATTCATGCACCCCAATGGCATTACTTACAATAGTCAAAACATGCGTATCTGCTAAGTCACTTCAGTTGTGTCTGACTCTCTGCAATGCTACGCACCATAGACAGGCTCCTCTGTCCATGGGATTCTCCAGGCAAGAATACTGGAGTGTGCTGCCATTTCTTTCTCCAGGGGATCTTCCTGACCCGGGGATTGAACCTGCATCTTTTATGTCTCTTACAGTGACAGGCAGGTTCTTTACCACTAGTGCCACATGGGAAGCCAAAACATGAAAGCAGCCTAAATATCCATGGACAGATGAATAAATAAAAAAGATATAGTATATATACACAGTGAAATATCACTCAGCCATTAAGAAGGATGAAATAATGACATTTGCAGCAACATGGATGGATCTAGAAATTATCATACTAATTGAAATAAGTCAGAAAGAGAAAGACAAGTATCATATGATACCACTTATATGTGGAATCTTAAAAATGATACAAAAAAACTTACTTACAAAACAGAAACAAACTCACAGATATAGAAAGCAATCTTATGGTTACCAAAGGGAGTAATGAAGGAGCAGGAGAGGTAATTTAGGAGTCTAGGATTAACAGATACACACTATGTGTGTATGCTCAGTGGCTCAGTTGTATTTGACTTTGCAGCCTCATGGACTGTAGCCCGCCAAGTTCATCTGTCTATGGAATTTTCCGGGCAAGAATACTGGAATGGGTTGTCATTTCCTACTCCAAGGGATTTTCCCGACCCAGGAACTGAACCAGTTCTTGTGTCTCCTGCATTGGCAGGCAAATTCTTTACCACTAGCACCACCTGGGAAGCCCAATACACACTATACTATATATAAAACAGATAAACAACAAGGTCTTGTTGTATATCACAGAGAAATATATTCAATATCTTGTAATAACCTATAAGGTAAAAGAATAAAAAGAATTCATCTGTGTGGGCTTCCCTGGTGAGTCAGTGGTAAAGAATCCTCCTGCAATGCAGGAGACCTGGGTTTGATTCCTGGGTTGGGAAGATTCCCTGGCGGAGGGCATGGCAACCCACTCCAGTATTCTTGCCTGGAGAATCCCCATGAATAGATAGAGGAGCCTGGTGGGCTACAATCCATGGTGTTGCAAAGAGTTGTACACGACTAAGTAACTAAACGCACTTATATAATTGCATTACTCTGCTGTACACCTGAGGCTAACACAACATTTGTAAATTAGCTATACTTCAGTTTTTTTAAAAAAGCGTGATGTGTTTCTTTAAATTTCCATTGCAGGCTTTCACCACAACCACAGCACATTCTCTGACAGCAGTGACTTCACAGAAGAGCCTAATTCCCACCTCTTCTCACAGGAGGCTCTACAGCCTCCAACATCCAGCTCCTGCTCCCTGGCCCTGCAAACTCCTGACTTCAATAAGAGAAAAGCAAGATGGTACACCAGACAGAAGACAAGAGTGAGAGACTTGGACTCTCCTCCTGATGCTGTCATGAACAACATGCACAGAGATAGAACTTAAACAGTTGCTTCATTTCTCTGCACTTTGGCTTTTCTATGTGGGTATTAGAATACATGATCTATATATGAACAGTGGTAACTTGGACAAAGAATTTTCTCTCAAGCTTTGACACTGCCTAGGGCAGTTAGTAGATTTAAGGATAATCAAATTTGAGAAACAAGGGTGCTACTGGAATACTCTCAAAAGGCTCAAACTAAATGAGGAAAGACAATTCCCACTTTCAGGCTCTGAAACCTTGGTGCAATCTACAGTGGGATTCCCTCAGAGCCTCTACTCATCCCTCTGTGCTCCCAGTTAAATTCCAGGAAGTCTTCCACCGTACCAATGTCCTGTTTTTCTTCTTGTTTATTTTTAGTTTATTTAATTGGAGGATAATTGCTTCACAGTGTTGTGGTGTTCTCTGCCGTACATCAATGAAAACTAGTCATAATTTTATATATATATATCCCCTCCCTCTTTATCCTCCCCCACTCCATTCCACTCCTCTAGGTCATCACAGAGCACCAGGCTGGGCTCCCTATATTATACAGCAGCTTCCCTCTAGTATTCTATTTCATACATGATAGTGTGTATATGCATATACATATATATGCATATGTATATATGCTACTTTCTCAGTTTGTCCTGCCCTGCCCTTCCCTGTGTCCACCAGCCCATTCTCTACTCTGCATCTCCATTTGTTCTCTGTAAATATGTTCCTCAGTACTATTTTTCTAGATTCCATATATACATGTTAATATACTATATTTGTTTTTCTCTTTCTGATTTAATTCACTCTTTATAAGAGGCTCTAGGTTCATCCACCTCACTACAACTGACTCAAATTTGTTCCTTTTATGGCTGAGTAATACTCCATTGTGGAGAAGGCAATGGGACCTCACTCCAGTACTCTTGCCTGGAAAATCCCATGGACGGAGGAGCCTGGTGGCTGCAGTCCATGGGGTCGCTAAGAGTGGGGCACGACTGAGCGACTTCACTTTCACTTTTCACTTTCATGAATTGGAGAAGGAAATGGCAACCCACTCCAGTGTTCTTGCCTGGAGAATCCCAGGGACGGGGGAGCCTGGTGGGCTGCCATCTATGGGGTCGCAGAGAGTCGGACACGACTGAAGCGACTTAGCAGCAGCAGCAGCAATACTCCATTGTAAATATGTACTATATATATATATATCTTCTTTATCCATTCACCTGTCAATGGGACATCTAGGTTGCTTCTATGTCCTGGCTATTGTAAATAGTGCTGCAGTGAACATTGGGGTACATGTATCTTTTTTAGTTGTGGTTTTCTCAGGTATATGCACAGTAGTGGGATTCCTGGGTCATATGGTTGTTTTATTCCTATTTTGTTTTTCTTCTTGAGGCCCCATCTGAGGAGATCTGCTTGGAGCCTCCCCCCGCCCAAAAACCAGCTTCCACCTGTATCCCAAATTTTGGATCTTCATAGGAAAAGAGATGAGTGGGATTCAGAATCCCTCCTCTTGGCCATTGCAAAAAATGTGCAGTATTTTTTGCTGGCAGAAAACAATACAAATAAAAATATTTATTTTTTCAATTGGAATATAGTTGCTTTACAATGTTGTGTTAGTCTCTACTGTACAGTACATCGGCTACATGTAGACATGTATCCCCTCCCTCTTGAAACTCCCTCCCACCCCGCCCCCACCATCTCACCCCTCTAGGTCACTACAGAGCTCCCTGTGCTATACAGAAGGTTCCCACTAGCTATCTGTTTTACACATGCCAGTGCACATGGCAATCCCAACCTCCCAATTCATGGCACTGCCCCTCCCTGCCTTGGGTCTACATGTCCATTCTCTATGACTGTGACTCTATTCCTACACTATAAATGGGTTCATCTGTACCATTTTTCTAGATTCCACATACATGCATTACTATAGGATATTTGTTTTTCTCTTTTGTTAAAGGATATTTATTTGTTGCATTGGTCTTTGTTGCTACACTTGGGCTTTCTCTTGTTGTGGCAAGTGGGGCTACTCTCTAGTTTTGGTGTGTGGGCTTCTCATTGTGGCGGCTTCTCTTGTTGCAGAGCATAGGGTCTAGGATACGTGGGCTTCAGTAGTTGTGACTCACAGGCTTAATTGCCTCTCAGCATGTGGGATCTTCCTGGACCAGGGATCTAACCATGTCTCCAGCATTGGCAGGCGGATTCTTAACCACTGGACTACTGGAGAAGTCCCCTGTTTTTCTCTTTCTGACTTACTTCACATACCAAGTGAAGTAAGTAAAAATATGTTTTTTAAACCTTGGCATTTTTAAAAGAGAATTAACAATTGTGGTTTGTATAAGACATAAAGTGTTTCATCAGTAAACAGAGCCTGAGCACTGACAGGGCTCTCCCAGGCAATATACAGTAGAGAGTATTCTTCCCAAAGAAAATTTCAGTCTAGTGAGAGAGGTCTCACACACACATACACACACACACACACACACACACACACACAGAGGTTTACAGTGATGTATCACTTGATTGCCTAATACACTGCAAGATAACAAAGACCAGGAAAGAGGGATTCAAAAGAAAACATAACCATAAGTGTTAAAGGAAAAAAATCATACCAGATATGACAAGCAAACAGAGCTCTATTTTATTTAGATACTATTGCTGGTAATAGACCAGTCTCGTTGCCCAGCTAGGTGGAAACAAAGGGCTGAAGACTTTTTAAGAGATGGAGTGGCAGGCATCTTAGACCATCAGTGTTTGCTAATTGGCCTTACCCAAAGGAAAAGTCCCCTGGAGAAGCAGATGGCAACCCACTCCAGTATTCTTGCCTGGAGAATCCCATGGACAGAGGAGCCTGGCAGGCTACAGTCCATGGGATTGCAAAGAGTCAGACACAACTGAGCAACTAACACACTACACTATACACTAAAGGAAAAGTAAACTTTCTGGTATCTTCTTGAAGGAGGTAGTTTTGCAACTTGGGACTAGCCTTCCTCCCCCTCACCCCTAAGTCAGGATCTTACCCTCCCGGAAACTGGGTGATATTTTCCTCAATATTTACATTTCAGAGAAATGACTCTTTGGTCATAGAGAAAGACTTTCCAGGGCTGTAAAAGTGGAATGAAGCTGAGAGAAGATTTACATCTCAAATGGACAGAGACAAGATTTACAATAGCAAGCTTTCTAAAATAAATGCTCAAAGAAAAGAGAAGTCAGAACCTAGAGTCTGGAAGATACCCATCCAAAGTTGAGTCAACCTGTAGGAAGGCCCAGTGGTTTAGTCATATCCAACTCTGTGACCCCACAGATGTAGCTTACCAGGCTCCTCTGTCCATGGGATTTTCCAGGCAAGAATACTAGAGCAGATTGCCATTTTCTACTCCAGGGGATCTTCCTGACCCAGGGATCCAACTGGCATCTCTTGCATCTCCTACATTGGCAGGCCGATTCTTTACCACTGCACCAAAGCTGAGGGGAACTTTAAAGCCATCGTGATCAAGGAGACCGGAAGTATCTGAGATTATTTCATTTAAAGAGTTTGAGAGGCTAACAGCCTATATGACCCCATCATGGAAGGAATAACTTGGGACTGCAGAACCAGACAACCCACTATTAGACGCAGGAATGAAAGTGAAAGTGAAAGTCGCTCAGTCGTGTCTGACTCTTTGTGACCCCATGGACTTAGTTCATGGAATTCTCCAGGCCAGAATACTGGAGTGGGTAGCCTTTCCCTTCTCCAGGGGCTCTTCCCAACTCAGGGATCGAACCCAGGTCTCCCACTTGCAGGTGCATTACCAGTTGAGCCACAAAGGAAGCCCAAGAATACTGGAGTGGGTAGCCTATCCCTTCTCCAGGGGATCCGCCCAACCCAGGAATTGAACCCCGGGTCTCCTGAGTTGCAGGAGGATTCTTTACCAGCTAAACTATGAGGGAAGCCCCAGTGAATAACAAGACTTTTAGAGAGCTCATCTGGAGGGAGGTGGGGACAGGATTCTGGAGGCAGGGTATGCAGGGATAAGCTTCTCTGTTCCCTAACTGCTTCCTGGGGCGCTGTTCCCTCAGGCCAGGGAGCTTGGAATAACCCATGGATCTGTACCAGAGGCAATATCGGAGAGGGAGGAAAAGTAGTCTGTCTCCCTTTTCCCTCCCTGGCAAGATTCTGAAGAACTGGGAAGGTGAATCAGTCATTTGCGGAAGATTCTATTATTAGCCCTGGGAACAAAAGCTTCCTCTGGTCTCTGTCCTCCCCTTATTTCTGCCAGCATCTGTCGGGGCTCCACCTGCTCAACCTCCTGAGTGGTTAGAGGGGCAGGGTGTGGAAGGCAGAGCCAATGCAGCATTTCGGAAAAAGGGATTAAAGGTGTGGTAATTCCATGGCTTGTTAACTGGAGTTCAGCCACTGGAGTCCCACAATGCTCCCAGATCCCAGTTGTGCTCATCTATACAAGCTGTTCCACCCATCAGAAATCCCAGCTGCTACATCCTTGTGGGCCCAGGGGAAAAGGGGTTAATATCTCCACTCTCACTGAGAAAACTGAGTCATGGAATATCACAGTTTGAAGGAACTAGTCTAGTCAGTTGTCTGACTGTAAAAAAAAAAAAGAATGAAAGGAAAGGATTGTGTGTCCAAAATCATATACTGGCAGCCAGTGCTAGAATTTAGATCCTCTGATAGTTAGTGGGGGGTACTTTTTTCTATTAAATCCATTTTCTGTATTGCCCAGGCATTTTAACACAATCCTCTTTAACCAACACCCTTTTTTAATGTATTTTTACAAAACTTTTACTAGAGTATAGTTGATTTACAATGTTGTGTTAGTTTCAGATATACAGCAAAAAAAAATCAATTATACATACATCCATTTTTTTAGATTCTTTTCCCTTACAGGTCATTACAGAGTATTGAGTAGAATTCCCTGTGGTATACAGTAGGTCTTTATTAGTCTTTCTGAAAGTGTGAAAGTTGGTCAGTCATGTCCAACTCTTTGCGACCCCACGGACTGTAGCCTGCCAGGCTCCTCTGTCCATGAAATTCTCCAGGCAGGAATACTGGAGTGGGTAGCCATTTTGTTCTCCAGGGGATCTTCCCCACTCAGGGATTGATCCCAGGTCTCCTCCATTGCAGGCTCAGGCCACTTCAGATCACATTCTCCTGTTCTTCATGTTGGAGAACAGTGGACAATTAACCCACAATTTATATAAACCCATGACAGAGAATTCATGTTCTCTAATATCATGTGAGAAATAAGCAGATTTTCAATATTCACCATGGACAATGCAATCAGGAATATGGCTTTCTCAGGCTTGTGCTCAGGATTCCTTATAACCTCTCCCCCAGTGGAAGTTTTGATATGAGGCTGGGATAGAAAACAGTCATTGCAGGAAGGAGATGAAGTGCAAGTGCAGACTCATCAGGAGAGGTGTCAGGTGGAGTAGCTGTTGTATCACGTGAAAGAGAAAAATGAAATAGAGGATATGAGCTGAACACCAGTTTGGGTGTGAAGAGAAGAATATGGACAACGATGCAGGTTTTCACAGATAAATTAACTTTAGTCTTTGGTGCACACATTGAGGGGGGAAAGATGCACAGAAAATATAAAACCTGACAAAAACATATGTGATAATTTGCTTTCCTGAATAAACTTCTGATTTACATTCTTAAGCAGATTCTGAAGCTGGGTTCAGAACTGACTAAAGATCTAATCATAAGGAATTCAAGCTCACGGACCTGGCCTGAAAGTCTTAAAGTCATATTTCTATGCTAATCTTACAACCCCACCCCCACCCCCGTTACTCGCAGTATTTGACAATTAAGGCTTAAAAATGGTGAAAGGTACTTGAGGATAAAGCTGCTCTTTAAAAACTTATTTTTTAACTTCATAATTAAGACTGCAAAAAATTATCCAGTTACCCGAAGAATTAACAACTCAAACTTGCAATTTAAACAATTACCATGTTTCACTTTCTTTTTTTATTGCAGGGGTAAGGGGAGAGAGCGAGTCCTGTCTCAAACTTGAGCAGTCATTTTTTTCTTCCTATGTTACACGTTTCTTTACGCGTCCCAAGTAAGTTTAGCCTATTAGCAATCCTTCCCCGAAGACCAGAGGGAAAGGTTTAGGAAGCTGGTATTTAAAAGTCGTTTAAGTGTCTCTAAATGGCAGCAGGTGCTGGCAAGTGCCGGGACGGATCAATGCAGGGAAGGCAAGACATTCCTTATAAAAGCAGGACTCGAACGGCCCTTCCAAAGCATGTCAGAGGCGCTTCGAGCATCACCTGGCGGCAATCAAAGCCAGGAGCAGGATGCGGCTTTATCTCGAGAGCGCCAGCTCCGCAGAGGGAGCCGCAGGCATCAGAAACGCGATCATTTGCGATTACATCTTCTCTACGCTGCATCTCCCTCAAGTCCCCATTTCTCTGCTTCTCCCAACTCGCCCAAGGCCCAGTCCTCGCCAGAGCGGCCATCTTAGCGCTCCTCCCGCGCCCTCCTCCCTACCTGCTTCCCTCCCGCTCCTGCTCCCCCCACCCCCTCGCTCACCGGTACCGCGGCGGCGGCCGGATGGGGCGGTTACGTCAGTGGTGACGCCGCGGCCGATCCCGCTCCCACCCTGCCTAGCCTTTCGAGCGCCCGAGGAGGGCCGGCCCCTCGGCGCGGCGACCATGGACCTGTGGCTTGGCGGCCTGAGGGAGGAACCCGGCGCCCGGGCTCCACCTGGGAGCCCGGGGATGGATGTTCCTCTGCGCCGCCTGTGGCTCGGCGGGGCAGAAGCTCTTCCTGGGCGGGTTTCGCACTTGTCGTAGCTTTCGGGGCCTGGGAGGGGGCATCCAGTGTTAACTCCAAGCTACTGAGATGCAAAATATTCCCCGGACGTCCTTACCCCTTCATAGAATTTCTGCCACTCAGCGTCGAATGGTTTGACAGAAACGTATCTCGTTATCTTCAGAATCTGCCCGTATTGACTGGCGTAGAAAGTTTTCCAGAAAACATTTCCTTTGAGGAGGCAGCCAGGTGTGAGCTCAGGTGGCAGTGAGTGCTTTGAATTTGGCTTCCTCAGACAGCAAATAAGTTTCCAGAATGGGAAACAAGATGTAAGGGAAACGAAAGTCGCTTCTGTTCAAAATTACTTTACCTGAAACTGCCAATTTAAGGTAATGAAGTAGTTTCCGGAAAGAAACGGAAGGAAGAGACTCGGGGAGAAAAATCTAGAGAAAAGTCAGGCCTACAGGTACGGAAAGATTAATCCACTAGTATTTATTGAGCTTTTATTTATACTTTGCGTTCGACTCTGAGCCATTTGTGCTCTGTTTCCCCGTGGGGAAGATGGAAAATGAACCAGCGAGACAGACGTGCAAAGTTAATAACATGTCAGTGGAGTACGGTATCTTGCAATATATAAGACAAGTAATACAATTGTTCATATCTTTTAAAACAACAGTTCCACTTTGGGAAATACCTTTCAATGGCGTGACTTTTAAAAAATGAATGCACTAAGGTACTCATGCGGTATTATCCAAAATTATCCCAACAACAAAAATTTGAAGGGAGAAAAAAATTCTAACTAAAAGGGAAAGGCTAATCAACTTCAGGCATACTGACCTTGGGAATTCTTGGCGCAGATCACAAAATGGCAATAGCCTTATCGATTAATAGTTGAAAAATACCAAAATGTACCTGCAGGCTCAACTGCGTAAAATGTAGTTATGCATATAAAGATTAAAGATGAGTGAATTTGGATAGCTTAATATGCCTTTCATTCCTTTTTCAGTATATTTGAGTGCATAATAACTTTCCAATTCAAGTCCGTCTCCAGTGCATTCCTCCTCCTCAGAACACAAACTGCTGTATTGTAATCTTCCCTACCACCTTCATTCCTAAAATGTACTAAATTCATTACATGAGAGCATCTCTTAAAAGCAAATATTTCTTCTAATTACGTAGTTCTAGCATATGGTATAGATGTCCCTGTGGTTCCTAAAAAGCAAAATATAACAAATTAAAATCGTCGCTCCTATTTTAATGTCATAAAACCCTTGGAAGTTCATCTGGCAAACACTATCAAGAGTGCCACCTCTGATGTAGTAATTCAACTTTTAGAAATCAAGAGTTTTTACTTGAGGCTCATGCAATTTAGCAGGCTATTCATCTCACTGTTATTTATAAGAGTGGAAATCAGAAACATGCTACTGTTGGAACAGTTAGGTACATCTGGAATGTTCACAGGACAGAAAATTATATAGTCATCAAAAATCTTATTTTCAAAAAGTAAGAAATGAAGGACTATAGATCAAAACAACTGTGTCTGCCATTCCCTTTCCTCTAAGAGGTTTCATCTTCATAAGTTCTGTTATGGTAGACATGACTCTTTCTCCCTCTTGGCAACATTTTGTGGACCGGCATGGACACTAAGACCCAAGAGTAATAGGTCTGTTGGAAATTTGTTAAAGCTCTACCCAAACACTGTAAGGAGAAAGAGAGGCTGAGGTGCTTTGAAAAATGGCTTAAAGGCATTGAGTAGGCAAGTGGTGGATGCCAGACAGCAAAAACCACAGGGAGAAGTCATGAGTAATCATAGGTTACAGAGAATACAGGCTGAGTTACAGAGAGGCAGCAGTAGCAGGGATCTTAGCAAGATTCTGAGTAGAACCACTTGAATTCTAGGAGCCTCCAAAATAACTATGGAAGTGAAAACTAAAAGCAAGATGCAAAGATGTATATACTGAAAGGGAGGGGACATATGTATACCTATGGTTGATTCATGTCGATGTATGATAGAAACCAAGACAACATTGTAAAGCAACTATCCTCACATTAAAAATAAGTTAAAAGGCCTAGGCCTAAAATATGGCATGTCTAGCTTGTCTACTGAGCTCCAGGATCTTTCTATTGCAGTCTGATATTTTAACTGTATTTTAAAATATGTGAAAATTATTCACATTTTACAATATTTGGAAGGAATGCATTAGTATTTTAATAATTGTGGCAAGATTACAAGTGATTTTTATTTTCTACAACAATCATGATTTTTTAAAACTTGAGCATTAACTAGCATGAATACCATCAGCAGTCAAAAATTCTAATAATTTTGAAAATAAGTTCTGTGTTGTCATTGTGTGGTTAAAGTGACTAGCAGACAGAATTTCAGAGAATTTTCTGAGACTATTAATGCCTTAAGGTCTTATAAGGACCAAAATCATTTGACTAAATGACAGGAGGAGGTGAAATGGAAAGAAGATGAAGTAAAGGCAGGCATAGGTGGAGAGTACTAAAAAGGATGTCTTGAATAAAATGTCTTTGATACAATAATGTAAACTAGGGAGAGGTGCTCCATGCGAAGGGGGGACTGGAGATAAATTATCTGGAGATAATTGTTAATTAGGTTAATAATTAAAGAATAGGAATGGGATGAGCTTCCCTGCTAGCTCAGGTGGTAAAGAATCCGCCTGCAATGTGGAAGAACTGGGTTTGATCCCTGGGTTAGGAAGATTCCCCTGGAAGAGGACATGGCAACCCACTCCACTGTTCTTGGCTGGAGAACCCCCAGGGACAGAGGAGCCTGGTGGGCTATAGTCCATGGGTAGCAAAAAGTCGGACACAACTGAGGGACTAAGCACAATAGGAATGGGATAGTGTGTAGCATAGCCTTTTCTTTATTGTTTTTATCTTAATTCAACTTGGAAATTTCCTCAGCTACCATTTTATTTCAGGTCTTAACAACCTAGGCCTAAAATATGGCATGTCTAGCTTGTCTACTGAGCTCCAAGACCTCTCTATTGCAATCTGGTTTTTACATAACTATCATAAAAATCATTCTTCTCAGGTAATTTCCCTATTTGCTTTTTACCCACCATATAAAATCTAAGCTTTTAAATAACAACCACAACAAAAATCTCCATCCCTTCCCCTCTTTATCACCTGACTTCCCCAAACTTACCAATTGCATTCTCAAAATCAGTCAGTTCAGTCGCTTAGTGATGTCCGACTCTCTGCTGCACGCCAGGCCTCCCTGTCCATCACCAACTCCCAGAGCTTACTCAAACTCATGTCCATTGAGTCGGTGATAACATCCAACCATCTCATCTTCTGTCATCCCCTTCTCCTCTCGCCTTCAGTTTTTTCCAGCATCAGAGTCTTTTCAAATGAGTCAGTTCTTCAGATCAGGTGGCCAAAGTATTGAAGTTTCAGCTTTAGCATCAGTCCTTCCAATGAATATTCAGGATGATTTCCTTTAGGATGAGATAATCTCACTTTCTTGGTTATGGAAAGTATGGTTGGATCTCCTTGCAGTCCAAGGGACTCTCAAGAGTCTTCTCCAACACCACAGTTCAAAAGCATCAATTATTCGGCACTCAGCTTTCCTCACAGTCCAACTGTCCCATATATAACTACTGGAAAAACCATAGCTTTGACTAGACAGACCTTTGTTGGCAAAGTAATGTCTCTGCTTTTTAATATGCTATCTAGGTTGGTCATAACGTTCCTTCCAAGGAGTAAGCGTCTTTTAATTTCATGGCTGCAGTCACCATCTGCAGCGATTTAGGAGCCCTGAAAAATAAAGTCTGACACTGTTTCCACTGTTTCCCCATCTATTTCCCATGAAGTGATGGGACCAGATGCCATGATCTTAGTTTCTGAATGTTGAGCTTTAAGCCAACTTTTTCACTTTCCTCTTTCACTTTCATCAAGAGGCTCTCTAGTTCCTCTTCACTTTCTGCCATAAGGGTGGTGTCATCTGCATATCTGAGGTTATTGATATTTCTCCTGGCAATCTTGATTCCAGCTTGTGCTTCTTCCAGCCCAGTGTTTCTCATGCTCTACTCTGCATATAAGTTAAATAAGCAGGGTGACAATATACAGCCTTGACATACTCCTTTTCCTATCTAAATGAATACAATTCCCAGATTTTCCAACCCAGACTTCTGTTAACTTCTGACCCCATATATCTATCTGCCTATTCAGTGTCTCTGCATGGATGTTGAATAGATAGCTGAACTTGACATTTGCAAAACTGAATTCAAAGTCTTCAAGTCTGCTCTGTTGTTGTTCAGTCACTAGGTCATGTCTGACTCTTTGTTACCCCATAGACTGCAGCACACCAGGCTTCCTAGTCCTTCACTATCTCCCATAGTTTGCTCAAGTTTGTGTCCATTGGATCGGTGATGCTATCCA
Organism: Bubalus kerabau; assembly: GCF_029407905.1. Classification (NCBI taxonomy): domain Eukaryota; kingdom Metazoa; phylum Chordata; class Mammalia; order Artiodactyla; family Bovidae; genus Bubalus; species Bubalus kerabau. Next base: position 62,199,053 of record NC_073624.1, on the reverse strand, counting down.
ACCATCTAGTCCTCTGCCACACCCTTATCCTTTTGCCTCCAATCTTTCCCAGCATCAGGGTCCTTTCCAATGAGTCGGCTCTTTGCATCAGGTGGCCAAAGTATTGGAGCTTCAGCTTCAGCATCAGTCCTTCCAATGAATATTCAAAGTTGATTTCCTTTAGGACTGATTGGTTTGATCTTCTTGGTGTCCAAGGGACTCTCAAAAGTCTTCACCACAATTCAGAAGCCTCGATTCTCAGTGTTCAGTCTTTTTTATGGCCCAACTCTCACATCTGTACATGACTACTGGAAAAACTGTAGCCTTAACTATATGGACCTTTGATGGCTTTTTCTGATGTTTAACATAAGATCAAAGAGATTTATTCTTAACATACAGAACATTTAAAAAGTCTAAATAATGGGTTAAAAAATAACAGGAGACAGAAGTTATATGTGAGTATCCTGTCATGCTAAATTAATATAAACATTTGCTTGGTTCAGAATTATTAATTCATGTCCTGTCTTGCCAACTGCAGCAAGAACCCTCCAGAGAACCATATTTATAGCTGTAGTCATTCACCATCTTAACAATAAGGATCAATGATCCTGTTCAGTCAATAACAAGTCAGAGGGTGTTCATAACATGAATGGGCTCTGAAGCTGGCATCCAAGATGAGTTCAGAGATTAATGGGTGTGAATGGTTTAATGAAAGATGACATGTCACAGAATACTTCAAGTCCAGCTGGTGGTATAAGAATCCATCTGGGAATTAAGCTTATCAGGAGTATAAAAACTGGGTCTTTTTAGGTTTGCCATGATTAAATGAAGCTGAAGTTTAGAGTTCTATGTTCTTCTAGCATGAGAAAATTAATTTTTGAAGTAGTAAATGAATCTACTTATAAAGTGAACTGAGGCTATTCTTTTGAGTGCCAGGGGGATTTCTAATTTCCCATCGAAAAAGGAGAAAAGATCTTAAGAGTGGAAAAGCAGTATTTGTTTATGTTGAATATTTAAAGCACTTGACTTTTCCTGTTGAAGCCCTTTCCTTAGTGAATTTAGCCATAAGGGGGTGCTCTGGGATAATACTCTTCAGCAAAGCCTCTGTCTTTTCTACTTGGTTACCTGAAAAAAAGCAAACTTGTAGATTTGGTAATTCTACTTCTCATCCAGACTCATTAACTTTTGAAAGGTGTCAGCTTAAATTAAAACAACCAAAACTAGTGAAAACTATTTAAAATAACAAGTGTCATTTTGTTAGACCTTTGTTTCCTTTTCAAAGAAATAACAAACATAATAAGCCAAAGTTACACTTGAATTCTGTTGACTTGAGAGCTAAATCCATATCTTGAGGAACTAGTAGTTACTCTTTTCCTTCAGTTCCTTTTTGTGGCATTACTTTCACTATGTCATTGTTTTTGGCCAATGCTTTGGGGGTGCATTGTAGTTGAAACTGCTTTCTTACGAAGTTTCGCCAGTGTTTCTGTAACCGCTACTGTTAACCTCTGCCACATTTATTGACAAATTCTTGCCTCCCTAAGTGTTGCAAGTGACACAGTGAGAAGGAAACTGAATTCTCTTTTTATGGCCTGGAAGGGAGAATGAGAGGCAGTCATAGTATTCCAGACACAGAATGCCGTGAAGGACAACTAACTAGTCAAGATCACTAACAGGACATTCAGTGAGATGGCTACAACATCTGATGGCTAGAACAGAGGGTCCTCATTGTTTTGGGCACAAGAACTCACTAGGTTCTACCACAGGATGTGTGATGGTGTTGGCTCCTTAATTGCCTGGCAAATAGCCCTAGTATTTAGTAGAGGGATAGAGAGAAATGTTATACCTTTGCTTATAATAGACTAAGTCTCTCTCTGTATTTCCTAAACTCATCTCCTCAGGCATAACTCAGTGAGACTTCTTTAGTCACCTCTATATACAAGAGGGAAATTTGACTGAGGATTTATATAGTGTAACTTGGGAGGTTTTTGTTTTTTTTTTATGATTGGTGTATAGCTACTTTACAATGTTGTGTTAGTTTCTACTGTACAACAAAGTGAATCAGCTACACATATACATATATCCCCACCTCCTTGAATTTCCTTCCCATTTAGGTCACCACAGAGCATTGAGTTCCTTATGCTCCACAGTCATTTCTCATTAGTTATCTATTTTATATATAGTAATGGATATATGCCAATCCAACTTGGGGGATTTTTAGAATAATGTATATTCATCCATCTATAGTGTCCTTTTTTCCATGGCATTAACTTAAAAAATAAGATCTATCCATATCAATATCTATATTTGAAAAATACATTTTTCTTAAATATATGTTGGGTTCCACTTCTTAGAATTGGTTACCTTTAAGCTTTTTTTTAAGAGGTGATGCAGAGAAATGAGGGTGAGAAAGAGTTATGGGTAAAGGAAAATGTATATAAATTTTTTCCTCCCTATTTTTAAGGTTTAAACTAGTATTTTCCTGTTCTTTCCACTTGTGGGGGAAAAATCCAAACTTTTATTAGATTCCTAGAATCTAGTATTAGAAACCCTAAGAGTTTATCAAATGTCAAAGAACTAAAACAAAGAAAGAAAATGTTCTCTGTTTTTTCTTGCTGCTTTCCCATCCATTTAAGATGAGAACTTTAAAAAGATTTTTAAATAAGCCACAAACTGCACATGTCTGATAGTTGTCTCAAGGATTTTGTGGGCTGATCAAGCATCAGAAGGGAGATGTACAGTTACTAAACTGGCTCCTGACCTGCACACACATTTTTTTCTCATTAATCCTTTGCACAGAACAGATGCTCTGGGTGTAGCTTTAGGCCAGAAGAATGTCCAAGATATGTGGGTGTGAATTTGGCCAAAGGGTTAGCTGAATGTGGAGCTCAGATACCAACCTGGTAACAGGCCACATTTTAATGAAAAACGCACAATCAGCATGGCATTGTGTTTTTCAAAGAGGTAATTCCCAGCCATGGGGAATACAAGGGAGAAACAGGCAATCATGTGGAACTGCTTTAAAACAAAGTTCTTGTGTATCCTGGCTGGTGGGGCAGGGCTCTCTAGTAGCCCTTGGGAAATTAGATGATGGAATTTTGCTAGGCATAATTGAGTTTTTTTTGATCATCAGTCATAACTCTTCAAAAAGAAAAACCCTCTACAATTGAATAAAGAAAAGACTTCAAAATTATAATTGGTTATGGTAGAAAAAACTTTCTAAGGGGGCAAAGATGTTGTGTCATGCACATGCTGAGAACTGTGAATAAGCACAGGAACAGAATTTTCCTTGTTCCACTTAAGAAAAGAAAAAAAAAAAAATAGTGAAGAAAACAAAGTGACCAAAAACTCTTTACCTGTACATAAAGAGTGAAATTCTCTTGCGTCCCTGTGTCTCAGCTGGTAAAGAATCTGCCTGCCATGCAGGAGACCTGAGTTCAATCCCTGGGTTGGGAAGATCCCCTTGGAGAAGGGAAAGGCTACTCCAGTATTCTGGCCTAGAGAATTCCATGAACTATATAGTCCATGGGGTCACAAAGAGTCAGGCATGACTGAGCAGCTTTCACTTCACTTCACTTCAAAGAGTGAAATATAAGTCTCTTAGATACATGTTGTACTAGAAATGGTTCTGTTTCCTCTCAAGAAGCATGTATGTGTTTTAAACCATTTGGGATCATCTGTAAGTACATAAGCGGCTTCCCAGATGGCACTGGTTACCACCTGCCACTGAAGGAGATGTAAGAGACATGGGTTTGATCCCTGGGTCAGGAAGATTCCCTGGAAGAGGGCATGGCAACCCAATCCAGTATTCTTGCCTGGAGAATCCAATGGACAGAGGAGCCTGGAGGGCCACAGTTCATAGCATCGCAGAGTCTGACATGACTGAATCAACTTGCACACACACACATAAATACATAAGAAACATAACTGAGGTTATCTTTTAAGAATGAGAGAAGTGTAGAAACAGTAGTCTCATTCACTTTTAAAAAATTTATTTACTTATTTATTTTGGCCCACCATGTGGCCTATGGGATCTTAAGTCCCTGTCCAGGGGTTGAGTCCATACCCTCTGCAGCAGAAGCATGAAGTCTTAACCCACTGGACCTCCAGGGATGTTCCAGTCATGTTTTAAATAGGAATATAATGCTATTTGATAGTGTTGACAAATAAAGATTTAATTTTATGTCACTGTTATGGCTAGTTGTATGCAGCATACAAAAACAGCAATAGAAAGTAGCTTCGGAAAAGGAAACACATTAATAAAGGTATTATGTGTGAAGTAAAGAAGGTGAGAGCTTATTCTACATTCTGCTAGTCAATTTTATGTTCAGAACCTTCCTTCAGAAGAGCTAAGGTGCTGAGGGAAGGACAGCAAGGAAGAGTGAAAGAATCTTAGTGTTGGCAAGACTAGAAGAGTCAAGAGGAGGAAGAAAGATCAGACTTCTTCTGGAAGGATCTTATCATGTTGAATTTTGTTCCGTGAATGGAAAAAGTAGGTATTGGTCAAATTTTGGTTTAGTAGTGAGCTCTTCAGGGGCCTCCCAGGTGGTGCTGGTGGTAAAGAACTCACCTGCCAATGCAGCAGATAAGAGAGGATGGCTTGATCCCTAGGCTGGCAAAATCCCCTGGAGGAGGGCATGACAGCCCACCCCAGTATTCTTTTTTTTTTTTTTTTTTTTAAACTTTACATAATTGTATTAGTTTTGCCAAATATCAAAATGAATCCGCCACAGGTATACATGTGTTCCCCATCCTGAACCCTCCTCCCTCCTCCCTCCCCATTCCATCCCTCTGAGTCGTCCCAGTGCACCAGCCCCAAGCATCCAGTATCGTGCATCGAACCTGGACTGGCAACTCGTTTCATACATGATATTTTACATGTTTCAATGCCATTCTCCCAAATCTTCCCACCCTTTCCCTCTCCCACAGAGTCCATAAGACTGTTCTATACATCAGTGTCTCTTTTGCTGTCTTGTACACAGGGTTATTGTTACCATCTTTCTAAATTCCATATATATGTGTTAGTATACTGCATTGGTGTTTTTCTTTCTGGCTTACTTCACTCTGTATAATAGGCTCCAGTTTCATCCACCTCATTAGAACTGATTCAAATGTATTCTTTTTAATGGCTGAGTAATACTCCATTGTGTATATGTACCACAGCTTGCTTATCCATTCATCTGCTGATGGACATCTAGGTTGCTTCCATGTCCTGGCTATTATAAACAGTGCTGTGATGAACATTGGGGTACATGTGTCTCTTTCCCTTCTGGTTTCCTCAGTGTGTATGCTCAGCAGTGGGATTGCTGGATCATAAGGCAGTTCTATTTCCAGTTTTTTAAGGAATCTCCACACTGTTCTCCATAGTGGCTGTACTAGTTTGCATTCCCACCAACAGTGTAAGAGGGTTCCCTTTTCTCCACACCCTCTCCAGCATTTATTGCTTGTAGACTTTTGGATCACAGCCATTCTGACTGGTGTGAAATGGTACCTCATAGTGGTTTTGATTTGCATTTCTCTGATAATCAGTGATGTTGAGCATCTTTTCAGGTGTTAGCCATCTGTATGTCTTCTTTGGAGAAATGTCTATTTAGTTCTTTGGCCCATTTTTTGATTGGGTCATTTATTTTTCTGGAGTTGAACTGTAGGAGTTGCTTGTATATTCTCGAGATTAGTTGTTTGTCAGTTGCTTCATTTGCTATTATCTTCTCCCATTCTGAAGGCTGTCTTTTCACCTTGCTAATAGTTTCCTTTGATGTGCAGAAGCTTTTAAGGTTAATTAGGTCCCATTTGTTTATTTTTGCTTTTATTTCCAATATTCTGGGAGGTGGGTCATAGAGGATCCTGCTGTGATGTATGTCAGAGAGTGTTTTGCCTATGTCCTCCTCTAGGAGTTTTATAGTTTCTGGTCTTACGTTTAGACCTTTAATCCATTTTGAGTTTATTTTTGTGTATGGTGTTAGAAAGTGTTCTAGTTTCATTCTTTTACAAGTGGTTGACCAGATTTCCCAGCACCACTTGTTAAAGAGATTGTCTTTAATCCATTGTATATTCTTGCCTCCTTTGTCAAAGATAAGGTGTCCATATGTGCGTGGATTTATCTCTGGGCTTTCTATTTTGTTCCATTAATCTATATTTCTGTCTTTGTGCCAGTACCATACTGTCTTGATAACTGTGACTTTGTAGTAGAGCCTGAAGTCAGGTAGGTTGATTCCTCCAGTTCCATTCTTCTTTCTCAAGATCGCTTTGGCTATTCGAGGTTTTTTGTATTTCCATACAAATTGTGAAATTATTTGTTCTAGCTCTGTGAAGAATACTGTTGGTAGCTTGATAGGGATTGCATTGAATCTATAAATTGCTTTGGGTAGTATACTCATTTTCACTATATTGATTCTTCCAATCCATGAACATGGTATATTTCTCCATCTATTAGTGTCCTCTTTGATTTCTTTCACCAGTGTTTTATAGTTTTCTATATATAGGTCTTTAGTTTCTTTAGGTAGATATATTCCTAAGTATTTTATTCTTTCCTTTGCAATGGTGAATGGAATTGTTTCCTTAATTTCTCTTTCTGTTTTCTCATTATTAGTGTATAGGAATGCAAGGGATTTCTGTGTGTTGATTTTATATCCTGCAACTTTACTATAGTCATTGATTAGTTCTAGTAGTTTTCTGGTGGAGTCTTCAGGGTTTTCGATGTAGAGGATCGTGTCATCTGCAAATAGAGTTTCACTTCTTCTTTTCCAGTTTGGATTTCTTTTATTTCTTTTTCTGCTCTGATTGCTGTGGCCAAAACTTCCAAAACTATGTTGAATAGTAATGGTGAAAGTGGGCACCCTTGTCTTGTTCCTGACTTTAGAGGAAATGCTTTCAATTTTTCACCATTGAGGATAATGTGTGCTGTGGGTTTGTCATATATAGCTTTTATTATGTTGAGGTATGTTCCTTCTATTCCTGCTTTCTGGAGAGTTTTGATCATAAATGGATGTTGAATTTTGTCAAAGGCTTTCTCTGCATCTATTGAGATAATCATATGCTTTTTATTTTTCAATTTGTTAATGTGGTGTATTACATTGATTGACTTGTGGATATTGAAGAATCCTTGCATCCCTGGGATAAAGCCCACTTGGTCATGGTGTATGATCTTTTTAATGTGTTGTTGAATTCTGATTGCTAGAATTTTGTTAAGGATTTTTGCATCTATGTTCATCAGTGATATTGGCCTGTAGTTTTCTTTTTTTGTGGGATCTTTGTCAGGTTTTGATATTAGGGTGATGGTGGCCTCATAGAATGAGTTTGGAAGTTGACCTTCCTCTGCAATTTTCTGGAAGAGTTTGAGCAGGATAGGTGTTAGATCTTCTCTAAATTTTTGGTAGAATTCAGCTGTGAAGCCGTCTGGACCTGGGCTTTTGTTTACTGGAAGATTTTTGATTACAGTTTCAATTTCCGTGCTTGTGATGGGTCTGTTAAGATTTTCTATTTCTTCCTGGTCGAGTTTTGGAAAGTTGTATTTTTCTAAGAATTTGTCCATTTCTTCCACGTTGTCCATTTTATTGGCATATAATTGTTGATAGTACTCTCTTATGATCCTTTGTATTTCTGTGTTGTCTGTTGTGATCTCTCCATTTTCATTTCTAATTTTATTGATTTGATTTTTCTCCCTTTGTTTCTTGATGAGTCTGGCTAATGGTTTGTCAATTTTATTTATCCTTTCAAAAAACCAGCTTTTGGTTTTGTTGATTTTTGCTATGATCTCTTTTGTTTCTTTTGCATTTATTTCTGCTCTAAGTTTTAAGATTTCTTTCCTTCTACTAATCCTGGGGTTCTTCATTTCTTCCTTTTCTAGTTGCTTTAGGTGTAGAGTTAGGTTATTTATTTGACTTTTTTCTTGTTTCTTGAGGTGTGCCTGTATTGCTATGAACTTTCCCCTTAGGACTGCTTTTACAGTGTCCCACAGGTTTTGGGTTGTTGTGTTTTCATTTTCATTCGTTTCTATGCAAATTTTGATTTCTTTTTTGATTTCTTCTGTGATTTGTTGGCTATTCAGCAGCGTGTTGTTCAGCCTCCATATGTTGGAATTTTTAATAGTTTTTCTCTTGTAATTGAGATCTAATCTTACTGCATTGTGGTCAGAAAAGATGCTTGGAATGATTTCTATTTTTTTGAATTTACCAAGGCTAGCTTTATGGCCCAGGATGTGATCTATCCTGGAGAAGGTTCCATGTGCGCTTGAGAAAAAGGTGAAATTCATTGTTTTGGGATGAAATGTCCTATAGATATCAATTAGGTCTAACTGGTCTATTGTATCATTTAAAGTTTGTGTTTCCTTGTTAATTTTCTGTTTAGATGATCTATCCATAGGTGTGAGTGGGGTATTAAAGTCTCCCACTATTATTGTGTTATTGTTAATTTCTCCTTTCATAGTTGTTAGCATTTGTCTTACATACTGCGGTGCTCCCGTGTTGGGTGCATATATATTTATAATTGTTATATCTTCTTCTTGGATTGATCCTTTGATCATTATGTAGTGACCTTCTTTGTCTCTTTTCACAGTCTTTGTTTTAAAGTCTATTTTATCTGATATGAGTATTGCTACTCCTGCTTTCTTTTGGTCCCTATTTGCATGGAAAATCTTTTTCCAGCCCTTCACTTTCAGTCTGTATGTGTCCCCTGTTTTGAGGTGGGTCTCTTGTAGACAACATATGTACGGGTCTTGTTTTTGTATCCATTCAGCCAGTCTTTGTCTTTTGGTTGGGGCATTCAACCCATTTAGATTTAAGGTAATTACTGATAAGTATGATCCCGTTGCCATTTACTTTATTGTTTTGGTTTCGAATTTATACACCGTTTTTGTGTCTCCTGTCTAGAGAATATCCTTTAGTATTTGTTGGAGAGCTGGTTTGGTGGTGCAGAATTCTCTCAGCTTTTGCTTGTCTGAAAAGCTTTTGATTTCTCCTTCATACTTGAATGAGATCCTTGCTGGGTACAATAATCTGGGCTGTAGGTGATTTTCTTTCATCATTTTAAATATGTCTTGCCATTCCCTCCTGGCTTGAAGAGTTTCTATTGAAAGATCAGCTGTTATCCTTATGGGTATTCCCTTGTGTGTTATTTGTTGTTTTTCCCTTGCTGCTTTTAATATTTGTTCTTTGTGTTTGATCTTTGTTAATTTGATTAATATATGTCTTGGGGTATTTCACCTTGGGTTTATCCTGTTTGGCACTCTCTGGGTTTCTTGGACTTGGGTGATTATTTCCTTCCCCATTTTAGGGAAGTTTTCAACTATTATCTCCTCAAGTATTTTCTCATGGTCTTTCTTTTTGTCTTCTTCTTCTGGGACCCCTATGATTCGAATGTTGTAGCATTTAATATTGTCCTGGAGGTCTCTGAGATTGTCCTCATTTCTTTTAATTCGTTTTTCTTTTATCCTCTCTGATTCATTTATTTCTACCATCCTATCTTCTAATGCACTAATCCTGTCTTCTGCCACCCCAGTATTCTTGCCTGGAGAATCCCATGGACAGAGGAGCCTGGCAGGCTACAGTCCTTAGGATCACAAAGAGATGGACACCACTGAAGCAACTTAGCATGCATGCACGCATGCAAATGATTACAACTAACAATATAAAGAAAACTCTTTTGAGTTTTAACAAATATTGAAGTAAGTTGAACCCCTTCTTGTTACCTTCTCTGTGAGATGAAAGTGGTTGTCAAGGGCTAGAGATTTCCTACACTTGTATTAAAAGAAAAGAAAAACAACTCAGAAGACTCTCTTCTTGTTCTGGAAGATCAGTGCTGGAACAGTTGAGTATCTTTATGGGAAAAAGAGAAATAGACTTCTACCTCACACCATAGACATGCAAGCTCAATGCATGAAGCAGGGCACCCAAAGCCGGTGCTCTGGGACAACCCAGAGGGATAGGGTGGAGAGGGAGGTGGGAGAGGGGTTCAGGATCGGGGGGACACATGTATACCCATGGCTGATTCATGTTGATATATGGCAAAAACACCACAATATTGTAAAGTAATTATCCTCCAATTAAAATAAATTAATTAATTAAAAAAATCAATACCAGGTAGATTTATGACTTCAATATGAAAGTCAAAACTATAAAGCTATTAGGAGAAATATAGGAAAATACCTCAAGGTTTAAGTGACATCAAACAAGTTACAAAAATCACTAAACATAAAGGGAAAAATTGACTATATTAAAATTATGTCAAAAGATGACTTAAAAAGACAGAAAAGAAATGACAGAAAATGGAAGACTTTTGCAACCTGTAGGATCAAGTATTAATTAGTACTCAGAATAAAGAACTCCTTTTTAAAAAAAAAAAAAAATCTATAGCAACAGCAAAACATGTGAGGGACTTTTCACCGCTTCACAATAAAGGATATCCAGATGGCTGGTAAAATTTATGAAAAAGGTACTCAACCTCCTTTCTAATCAAGGCTATGTAGATTAGTGGGATACCTTTACACACCCAGCAGATTTGCAAAAATTAATACATCTGACAATATCAAGGGTTGGCCAGGATAAAAAGCAGCTGGAGCTCATAGATTTCTAGTTGCAGTGTAATTAGACACAATTGCTTTGGAAATTAGTTTGCATTATCAGGTAAAATTGAAGATATTCATATCCTGTGACATAAGAATTCCAGTCTTAAGAATACACTGTGTGCTTATGTTTATCACAGTTCATGTTTAACAGCATTCATAGCACCATTATTGTTAGTAGTCCTCAAATTGAAACATCATAAATGTTTATTAGATGTACAATAGAGAAATAAAAGGATATTTAGAAATGGAGTATTAGAAGTAAAAATGAACAAGTATAGCCATAAGCAACAATACGGAGCAAAAGAGAATACATATAGTATGATTCAACTTTTATGAATTTCAAAAATAGGCAAAACTAAATTATATTATTTAAGGATACATATATGGGTGGTGAAACTAAAGGAAGCAAGGACAAGACTATGATAAAAGTAAAGGTAATGATTAAGGGGATCGGAGAATAACAGAAGATCCATTCTCCAGAGTTAGTAAGTATGGATGATTTCTAGAAGGAACAAGGTATAGAAAGTTCGTGAGTTGAAAGTGTGTCTAAAAGAGCTATCTATAAATAAGGTATCATCTAATTTTGAAATATCTTAGAAGATAAATTCACATCCAAACCTAACTAAGTTAATATGGGCTTATTTTACCTGAAATCTTATGAGGGTAGATTATTGGTAAAATTGTAGAATAGGCCAAAAGTTTTCTTTGGCTGTCTGGTGAACTCCTTTCATCTCATTTCTAAGTTATTTAATGAAGATGATAACTGCCCTCTTGGCTTAAGGGATTAAGTCTCCCAGGAATTTGTATTTTAAGAGATTTTTTTAAGAAGACTGAAAGGTTTTTAAAGACTTCTAATAAAATCTCAGAGAGTGGAATTTAAACTATTTTTTTTTAATGTGGAGCAATTTTTCACAAGAGGACTCACTTGTAAGGTTTTGCAAGTAACAATCAGTCTCTGCTTATAGAAGGCCCACCAAAGAAGAGAGCCCTGTCTAACTTGGCGGTTGATTACTTTTGAAATCAGCAAAGATTTAAAACACTTTACCTGAAGCTTTTGCTTCCTAAGAGGTGAAATCTCTACTAACTCAACGATTTGTAAGTAGAGATGCACATTTTAGTTGTTCATATATGAGATGGTTTTTTTCAGTTCAGTGAAATGAAATATAACCAGCCACCAAAGTATGAAACGTATATCCTTTATAAAAGAAACTGAAAGCTTATACTCTTGGTTAGAATGGAATGAATTTCTTTGATTTATAAAGTATAAATTGTTAAGATTATTGGTTTGGCAAAATTAAAAGAATGTATTACTATGCATGAGTATAAGACTTCTGTTGAATTTGAAATGCATTCTTTAAATAATTATCCCCAAGACTGAATCAACTCTCGGGATAGAAGCAATCATCAGAAAGTACTAAATATCTAACTGATCAAGTAGATAATTTGTGGAGCTGTGCTTGCAATGAACAAAAGAATTTAAATAAGTTGGACTATATCCTAATTGTTGAATACCCCCAAATTCATTGAGTGGCAATAATTGCTAATTCAACTCAAAATTGTAGGTGAAAATACTCCTGTATTGGTTTAAATGTTAGCTCAATAATATAAAGAGTACAGTATAGTTGACCCTTGAACAGCAATACATTTGAACTGCTCAGGTCCACTTATCTATGGATTTTTTCAATAGTAAAATAATGCAGTACTATATGACCCAAGGTTGGTTGAACCCTCAGATGCTGAACCATGGGTACAGAGGAACTTAGGATATTGAGGGATTACTGAAATTTATATGCAACTTTTCTACTGCTCAGAGACTGCAGTGTTCAAGGGTCAACACACACTAACACACACACACACACACACACTTGAGAATTTCATTAGATTCTTGTCTGAGTAGTCAAGGATACCTGTAATAGATTTCAAAATGGATAAATATCCTGATGCATCTTTGTTTCAGAGTAGCCAATCTAGTTGCCACAGTTAATATTTTATTTTCTACTTCCATTACCTGATTTTTATGAAAATCTCACAGATGCACAAGGATATAAGTATATATATGTATATATACTTATATATATAAGTATATAATGTTCTCCCCAGAACATTTTTAAGTTTAATTTTTATTTTATATTAGAGTGTAGCTGATTTACAATGTTGTGTTAATTTTAGATGTACAAAAAAGTGATTCAGTTATACATATATCCATCCTCTTTCAGATTCTTTTCCCATATAGATTATTACAGAATACTGAGTAGAGTTCCCTGTGCTATATAGTAAGTCCTTGTTGATCACTGTATATATAGTATTGTATATCTGTTAATCCCAAGCTCCTAATTTATCCTTCCCTCAGCCTTTTCCCTTTAGTAACTATAAATTTGTTTTCTATGCCTGTGAATCTCTTTCTGTTTTGTGAATAAGTTCATTTGTATCATTTTCTTAGATTCCATATATAAAGGATATCATATAGCATTTGCATTTTTATACACTAACAATGAAAGATCAAAAAGAGATATTCCACTTACCATTGCATAAAAAGCAATAAAACACCAGACTTCCCTAGTGGTCCAGTGGTTAAGAATCTGCCTGCCAATGCAGGAGACATGAGTTCAATCACTGGCCTGGGAGGATTCCGCATGCCACGTGGCAACCAAGCCCATGAACCACAGCTACCGAAGCCTACACTAGAGCCCGTACTCTGCAACAGGAGAAGCTGCTGCAATGAGAAGCCTTCACACCATAACTAGTGCGTAGTCCCCGCTAGAAACTAGAGAAAGCCTGTGCACAGCAACAAAGAACCAGTACAGCCAGAAAAAAAAAAAAAAAAGAATAAAATACCTACCTAGGAATAAACCTACCTAAGGAGAAAAACATTATTTCTGCTTTATTGACTATGCCAAAGCCTTTGACTATGTGGATCACAATAAACTGTGGAAAATTCTGAAAGAGATGGGAATACCAGACCACCTGATCTGCCTCTTGAGAAATTTGTATGCAGGTCAGGAGGCAACAGTTAGAACTGGACATGGAACAATAGACTGGTTCCAAATAGGAAAAGGAGTACATCAAGGCTATATATTGTCACCCTGCTTATTAAACTTATATGCAGAGTACATCATGAGAAACGCTGGACTGGAAGAAACACAAGCTGGAATCAAGACTGCTGGGAGAAATATCAATAACCTCAGATATGCAGATTACCCCACCCTTATGGCAGAAAGTGAAGAGGAACTCAAAAGCCTCTTGATGAAAGTGAAAGTGGAGAGTGAAAAAGTTGGCTTAAAGCTCAACATTCAGAAAACAAAGATCGTGGCATCCGGTCCCAGCACTTCATGGGAAATAGATGGGGAAACAGTGGAAACAGTGTCAGACTTTATTTTTGGGGCTCCAAAATCACTGCAGATGGTGACTGCAGCCATGAAATTAAAAGACGCTTACTCCTTGGAAGGAAAGTTATGACCAACTTAGATAGCATATTCAAAAGCAGAGACATTACTTTGCCAACAAAGGTCTGTCTAGTCAAGGCTATGGTTTTTCCTGTGGTCATGTATGGATGTGAGAGTTGGACTGTGAAGAAGGCTGAGCGCCGAAGAATTGATGCTTTTGAACTGTGGTGTTGGAGAAGTCCCTTGGACTGCAAGGAGATCCAACCAGTACATTCTGAAGGAGATTAGCCCTGGGATTTCTTTGGAAGGAATGATGCTAAAGCTGAAACTCCAGTACTTTGGCCACCTCATGAGAAGAGCTGACTCATTGGAAAAGACTCTGATGCTGAGAGGGATTGGGGGCAGGAGAAGAAGGGGATGACAGAGGATGAAATGGCTGGATGGCAAACTGACTCGATGGACGTGAGTCTGGGTGAACTCCGGGAGTTGGTGATGGACAAGGAGGCCTGGCGTGCTGTGATTCATGGGGTTGCAAAGAGTCAGACAAGACTGAGTGACTGAACTGAACTGAACTGAAGGAGGAAAAAAAACCCTGTACTCTGAAAATTATGAGATGCTGATAAAAGAAATTAAAGACACAAACAGATGAAAAGATAAAATGTCATGTTCTTGGATTGGAAGAATCAATATTGTAAAAATGACTATACTACTTAAGGCAATCTACGGATTCAATGCAGTCCCTACTAAATTCCCTGGAACATTTTAAAGGGAAAAAAAAAATTGAAGACAAGCTATAAGCTCATTATAGTGGAATAGTTGTATTATGGTACAATGATAAAATGGGATACAATGATAAAAATGAATGAGCTAGATTTATAGTATAAATGTAAAAGGATTCCTGCTTCTGAGACATTAGCTTCTTTCTCCCAACCTGTGCCTGTGGCCTCATTGGGAGTTGCCTGCAATCAGTTGATAGGGGAAGAGAAATCTTAGGCCTGGTTTATAGATGATTCTGTGCAACATGCAGACAGTACTTGAAAATGGACTGCTGTAGTACTACAACCCCTTTCTGGGACATCTCTGAAGGATGGTGATGAAAGGAAGTCCTCCCAGTGGGCAGAATGTCAAGCAGCACACCTGCTTGCTCATTTTTCTTGGAAGGGAAAATGACCAGCTGTGTGATTATATACTGATTCATGGGCTGTGGCCAAAGTTTGGCTGGAAGGTCAGACACTTGCAAGAAGCATGACTGGAAAACTGGAAACAAAGAAATTTGGAGAAGAAGTATATGAATACACCTCTCTGAATGAGTGAAAATGTGAAGTTATTTGTGTCTCATGTCAGTGTTCACAAAAGTATGTCCTCAGTAGGAGAGGAGTTTAATAATCAAGTGGATAGGATGACCCATTCTGGGGATACCAGTCAGCCTCTTTGCTCAGCCACCTCTGTCATTGCTCAATGGGCTCATTAACAAAGTGGCCATAGTGGCAGGGCTGGAGTCTATGCCTGAGCTCAGTGAAATGGACTCGTACTCACCACAGCTGACCTGGTTGTGGCCACTGCTGAGTGCTCAGTCTGCTATCTACACTGAGTCCCCAAAAAGGCATCCTTCCCCAGGGTGATCAGCCAACTACCAGCTGACATGTTGATTACATTGGACCACTTCCATAATGGAGGGGGCAGCATTTTCTTTTTATTGGAATAGACACTCTAGATATGAATTTACCTTCCCTGCACACAGTGCTTCAGCCAAAAATACCATTTGTAGACAAATAGAATGCTTTATCCGCTATTAGGGTATTCCAGCATTACTTCTGATCAGGGAACTCAATTTACAACAAATAAAGTGTGACTATGGACTATGTTCAGGGAACTTGTTGGTCTTACCATTTCTCCCATCATCCAGAGGCATCTGGCTTCATAGAATGATGGAAAGGCCTTTCAAAGACTCATTTATAGTGCCACCTAGGTGGCAATTTTGAGCATTACTTTACTAGCGTGTGAGATGAATGCAATTGTGCGGTAGTTTGAGCATTCTTTGGCATTGCCTTTCTTTGGGATTGGATTGAAAACTGACCTTTTCCAGTCCTGTGGCCACTGCTGAGTTCTCCAAATTTGCTGGCATATTGAGTGCAGCACTATCACAGCATCATCTTTCAGGATTTGAAATAGCTCAGCTGGAATTCCATCACCTCCACTAGCTTTGTTTGTAGTGATGCTTTCTAAGGCCCACTTGACTTCACATTCCAGGATGTCTGGCTCTAGGTCAATGATCACACCATCATGATTATCTTGGTTGTGAAACTCTTTTTTGTACAGTTCTTCTGTGTATTCTTGCCACCTCTTCTTAGTATCTTCTGCTTCTGTTAGGTCCATACAATTTCTGTCCTTTATCGAGCCCATCTTTGCATGAAAGTTTCCCTTGGCATCTCTAATTTTCTTGAAGAGGTCTCTAGTCTTTCCCATTCTGTTGTTTTCCTATATTTCTTTGTGTTGATCACTGAGGAAGGCTTTCTTATCTCTTTTTACTATTCTTTGGAACTCTGCATTCAGATGCTTATATCTTTCCCTTTCTCCTTTGCTTTTCGCTTCTCTTCTTTTCACAGCTATTTGTAAGGCCTCCCCAGACAGCCATTTTGCATTTTGCATTTCTTTTCCATGGGGATGGTCTTGATCCCTGTCTTCTGTATAATGTCATGAACCTCAGTCCATAGTTCATCAGGCACTCTATCTATCAGATCTAGTCCCTTAAATCTCACATGCTAGTAAAGTAATGCTCAAAATTCTCCAAGCCAGGCTTCAGCATTACATGAACCGTGAACTTCCAGATGTTCAAGCTGGCTTTAGAAAAGGCAGAGGAACCAAAGATCAAATTGCTAACATCTGCTGGATCATGGAAAAAGCAAGAGAGTTCCAGAAAAACATCTATTTCTGCTTTATTGACTATGCCAAAGCCTTTGACTGTGTGGATCACAATAAACTGTGGAAAATTCTGAAAGAGATGGGAATACCAGACCACCTGACCTGCCTCTTGGGAAACCTATATGCAGGTCAGGAAGCAACAGTTAGAACTGGACATGGAACAACAGACTGGTTCCAAATAGGAAAAGGAGTACGTCAAGGCTGTATAGTGTCACCCTGCTTATTAAACTTATATGCAGAGTGCATCATGAGAAATGCTGGGCTGGAAGAAGCACAAGCTGGAATCAAGATTGCTGGGAGAAATATCAATAACCTCAGATATGCAGATGACACCACCCTTATGGCAGAAAGTGAAGAGGAACTAAACAGCCTGTTGATGAAAGTGAAAGAGGAGAGTGAAAAAGTTGGCCTAAAGCTCAACATTCAGAAAACTAAGATGATGGCATCTGGTCCCATCACTTCATGGCAAATAGATGGGGAAACAGTGGAAACAGTGTCAGACTTTATTTTGGGGGGCTCCAAAATCACTGCAGATGGTGACTGCAGCCATGAAATTAAAAGACGCTTACTCCTTGGAAAGTTATGACCAACCTAGATAGCATATTCAAAAGCAGAGACGTTACTTTGCCAACAAAGGTCCATCTAGTCAAGGCTATAGTTTTTCCAGTAGTCATGTATGGATGTAAGAGTTGGACTGTGAAGAAAGCTGAGCACCAAAGAATTGATGCTTTTGAACTGTGGTGTTGGAGAAAACTCTTGAGAGTCCCTTGGACTGCAAGGAGATCCAACCAGTCCATCCTAAAGGAGATCAGCCCTGGGTGTTCTTTGGAAGGAATGATGCTAAAGCTGAAACTCCAGTACTTTGGCCACCTCACGCAAAGGGTTGACTCATTGGAAAAGACTCTGATGCTGGGAGGGATTGGGGGCAGAGGGAAAAGGGGATGACAGAGGATGAGATGGCTGGATGGCATCACCAACTCGATGGACTTGAGTTTGAGTGAACTCCAGGAGTTGGTGATGGAGAGGGAGGCCTGGCGTGCTGCGATTCATGGGGTTGCAGAGTTGGACATGACTGAGCGACTGAACTGAACTAAGGTGGCAATATCTTGTAGGAGTAGGACAAGATTGGCCAGGAGGTTTTATGTACTCTGTACTTTCTGCTGTTTTCCCGTAGCCAGGATTCGTGAGTCTAGGAATCAAATGGTGGAAATGGGAGCAGCACCATTCACTATTTTCCCTAGTGATCCACTATCAAATTTTTTTCTTTCTGTCCTCATAAACTCATATTCTGCTGGCCTAAAGGTCTTAGTGTTAAATGGAAGAATGCCTTTTTCCAGGAGACACAAAACGGTTTGGAAGTTAAGACTGCCACCCCACCACTTTGGGCTCCTCATACCCCTAAACGGACAAAGAATAGAGTTACTATGTTGGCTGGGATGACTGATCTTGATAACCAAGGGGAAATTGGTCTACTACTTCACAGTGGAGGTAAGGAAGGGCATGTCTCTTAGGGTGTCTCTTTATTATTACCATGCCCTGTAATCAAAGTGAGAGTGAAAGTGAAGTCACTCAGTCGTGTCTGACTCTTCACGACCCCATGGACTGTAGCCCACCAGGCTTCTCTGTCCATGGGATTCTCCAGGCAACAGTACTGGAGTGGGTTGCCATTTCCTTCTCCAGAGGATCTTCCCAACCCAGGGATCGAACCCAGGTCTCCCACATTGCAGGCAGACGCTTTAACCTCTGAGCCACCAGGGAAGTCAAAGATGATGGAAAGTTACAACAACCCAATTCAGGCAGGACTAGAAATAACCTAGACCTTCCAGGAATGAAAGTTTGAGTTATCTACGTGGTAAAGAACCACAACCAGCAGAGGTGCTTGCTGAGCAAAAGGGGAAATACGGAATATGGAGTGGAAGAATGTATTCTAAATACCAGCTGTGACTGTATGACCAGTAGTAATAACTGTTGGTGAGGGACAGGTAAGCCTAGCGTGTTAAGGTCCATGGGGTTGCAAAGAGTCAGACACAACTGAGCAACTGAACTGTACTGTAACAACTGTAATTATCATGAGCATTTCATACTTATTTTATTATGAATGTCTGTATGTGTGTATTCCTAGCAAGTATCTTTGTTTTCTTCTTTTTTGATCCTCTTATATAACATAAGATGTATTAGTTTTATAATATTTAAGTTGTATGGTAAGAAGAGTGAACATCACCCAAGAACTTTGCATCTTTTTTTGGAGAAAGGGTTAGTGCTTTTTCAGTTGTACAAAGGATAGTTGTACCATATTAGGTGAAAATATAATCTTATTGTTATGGATGGAATGTTTGTGTCCTTCCAAAATTAATATGTTGAAACTCCACCCCTACAGTGTTATGGTATTAAGAGATGTGGTCTTTGGGATTAGGATAACATGGGGTCATGATGATAAAACCCTCAGGAATGGGATTAATGCCCTTATCAAGCCTACAAGAGAGCTTCCTATCCCTTCCTGCTTTCTGCCATGTAATACAAGAAATCAGCAGTCAGTAACTGGAAGAGTTTCTGGAAGAACTTGGCCAGAACTTGACCATGCTGGCACCCTGACCTCTGACTTCCAAGCTTTAGAAAAATACATTTCTGTTACTTATAAGCCACCCAGTCTATGGTACTTCACTATAGTAGCCTGAACTAAGACACTTGTTATTATCTTTATTTAGATATTAAGTATGATTTAAAAAGTACCAAATTGACAAAGGGTGTACTGTGATGATTAATCCTGAATGTGTCAACTTGGCATGTCTGTGGTGCCCAGATGTTTGGTTAAATTCCAATTTAGATGCTGTCAAGGTAATTTTTAGATATGATTAACATTTAAATCAGTAGTTTGATTAAAGCAGATTATCTTCTATAATGTGAGTTGCTGAGAAGCACATAGAGTAAATTCCATTTTTATTAAAAATTCATATTCAAACATATGCATACCTATAAATAAGTAGTCATAGAAAAAGTTCTGGCAATAATGCACATCCAACCAACAACCATTACCTCTGGGGAATGGGACAGGGGTTGAGGTGAGGAAAGAGGTGGATCATTCCTTTTTGATCTTATAAAATTTATGTAATTAAAAGTTCACCAATCAGAATATATTTCTTACATTTGTACTATATTCCATAAGAAGATTCTACTTTTCTTTATTTAGTTTTTATTTTGGTTAAGAGGATCAGTTATCAGACTGACAAACTTGGTTCCCCGAGATTCACCTACAGCTATCTGCTGGAACTAGTGCTATGTCCAAAGCACAGCTACACCATGACCATCCTCCCTCCACCGTGCAGGCTGTATAAATGTGCATAATAAGACAAGGAATACTGTAACTTTTTTGAGATTCCATTTTTTTTCAATAACTACATTTAGTGTCATGAAGTATTAAAAATGTGATATATTTTGTGGGAGAAAAGATGGCCTTTTTTTGGTAATGTACTTGCAGTGTTGCAAGTTGGGTTTCCCAGGCAGCAGACTCTGAGACACAGCTTAGCATGCAGGATGTTTATTAAGCAGTGCCCTTGGAATTAAAACTTGTTGAAACATGGGGAAGGAAGCAAAGGGATAAATCCAGCTGTGATGCACACCAACCACTGTCTCCGCTGACCCTACAAAGAGCTCTGAAGCTAGAATGGCCATTCGGGGTTGTCCTAAGTTGGCCCTAGATGGCTAAGTCTTTATACTTCCACATCAACCAGTCATTGGATAGGGGCCACCCTGGAAAGGGCATGGTTTGGGGCAAGGTTTCCCCTCATAGCTCAGTCAGTAAAGAATCTGCCTGCAATCCAAGAGACACCGGTTTGATTCCTGGGTCAGGAAGATTCCCTGGAGAAGGGATAGGCTACCCACTCCAGTATTCTTGGGCTCCCCTTGTGGCTCAGCTGGTAAAGAATCCACCTGTAATGCAGGAGACCTGGGTTCAATCCCTGGGTTGGGAAGATTCCCTGGAGAAGGGAAAGGCTACTCACTCCAGTATTCTGACCTGGAGAATTCCATGGATTGTATAGTCCATAGGGTCGCAAAGAGTCAGACACAACTGAGCAACTTTCACACACACTTCAGGCAAAAGTCTCTGCTTCTGAGGCAGTCCTGGAAGGGGCTGGCTGAAGGCAGAAACCTGATTAAGATAGTTCCTGAAAGGTGTTAACGTAGGGCAAGACTGTCTGCCAACAATGTTCTTAGCTGAGGCAACGTCTGTCAATGAAGAGGAATCTGGGCGGTGCAACACAATTTCTACCTCATGCACCCTTCTTAGTCTTAGGATCAACTTCTCAAAACCATTCATATGTCTTTTTTTGTATGTAATTATATTATATAATCATAGCAGTATGATAATCCAATGACATAAGTCATGTGAAATATTTATGATGCCTATTAAGTGCTCTCATTATCATAATTATTAATACCATTGTTATTATTCTCACCTAGTTGGCAGATGTCTTGGAAAAAAGAAAACAGTATAATTCACCAAGCTGTTTTTTTATTAAGCATGGAAAAGAGCTAGTATAAGTGGAAAGGAAAATTATAACATTTCTGTTGAGCATACATTATATCGTTTATCCTAAAAAAGTTTCAAATTTTAGGTTGTTTTCTTGTGGTGTGAGTGCTAATTCCTTTCACATGACAAAGGGAATTTTATTCTTCCCTTTTTATTTTATAAGATATACTTAGTGTTATTCAGTGATTCCTAAGGAACTCTCTTTCCTGGTTTATTAAGAAAAGAGTTAGGCCCAGATTTTAAGGTCATTCCCTTGACAAATGTAATCCCCATCATAAATCACCATAAATGAAAAGCTGGCTTTTGCTCTTGGAAAAAATAGTCATGTGAGACTATTGCGTTAATGCATTGACATTTGGTTTTTTACATTTTACTGCTATGCTGATGAAAAATACCTGTTAACCAGGGGGAAAAAAGAAGCTCACACTTACTGAGTACTCTTCTAAATATTTTACCTGCCTTATTTCATATGTCAATCTTCTGAGGTAGATACTAGTATTGTCTCTTTTACAGATGATGAAAGTGAGGTTTGATTAAGGTCAAACGTGTACTTAGAGGCAGCACAGGAATTAGGGCCTAGGGTTTTTGGACTGTAAGATTCATATCATTCCTCTTTACTAACATTAAGGACTGATTTGGGTCCATTTCTCTGTTAATTAATTGTTTATTGAAAACATACTGTGAGCCCAGCACAGCCCAGGATTGGAAAGATTTCAAGATAATCAAGGGAAGTGTTCCCTACACCTTAATTATTCATTTACTATTTTTCTTTTTTGTCATGTGGTCCACATGAAGTATTACTTCCCCCTCTCTGAACACTTTTGTTTCCAAAACTTGACTTGTAAACTCAATTCTCCCCACTGTGTTTAAAAAAAAAACCTTAACCAAAGAAATAGTTTTTCTTTTATCTTTTGTATTTTCTTGAAAGATAATTCAATACTTTGTTTAGGACAATAAGAAACTGAAGAGTGATGTAATAGTGGTGATTTATTTTACTATTGCAAATACTTCTGGTAATTTAATAATTCTATTTTCTTATTTTCTTATTCTTTGAAAATCATAGTTGAGAATAATTGGTAAGTATTGATGAGCCAATTTCAAGGATGATGGCATAGCAAAATAATTGAATATATGAGAAAAATAAGGTCACTAAAATCCCATATGTTAGATTTTGAAGAGTTCATTGGACCTGTATGGCAATTACAAGATAATAACAGTTTAAGCCTAAAAATTAAAACACAAAATTTCTCTTTGTTTTTTTACAATCTCTAAAATAAGTCAATCTTCTCAGATGAAAACCTCTATGAAAGGTTAATCTTTACAAATAGAGCTGCTCAAAATAGAAATTCAAAAATCAAAAAGGAGTCTAGTGGACACTGACATTATACCAAGGTTACATTTTGAAACAATTTTATGAGATAGATTCTATTATTTCCATCTTACAGATCAAAATATTCAGTGTTTAAGAAACTTGTAGTCAGTCCAACCTTACAACCTGTGCTCATATATATGCTTACTATTCTATAATAATTCTCCTAACCTCTCATGTCATCCTTTAGTTTTCCTTCAAAAACTATACATACATACAGCTTCTCACTGTAAGGACAGAAAGTATGTTTTGCTGACCTCAGTTTATCACTGCTTACAGTAGTGCCTGGCACAGAATCAATGCACAGTTAATATCAATAAAATTGAAAAAGAGACAATTATTTAGTCATTGTGCTTAGCACCTAATCAGTTAACATGGGCAAAGGTGTCTAAATACTTTATATATTAAACACATATTCTGTTAAGAGCAAGTTGTAGACTCTGGAAAAAGAAGATCAAGACATAATCCCTGCCCTCAAGGAACCTTTGATATAGATGGGATGTAGGGCAGGGAGCAAAGACAGGGGGATAAAAGGGTTAATAATAATGCAGGAGGGAAGGTATAGACAATTAGTCTATATAGAGCATCACCCTCCCTAGGAGCTTCTCAGCTTCACATGACGGAGTCATCATGAGGGTTCCATTTTGTCCAGGACAGAGGAAACTAACCCATATAAAAAGAGAAATGTATGCCTCCTTTTTCTAATCCATGGTCTCTTCCAGGACGTTATTTCAACCTATGTCTTATATGCTCAGTTTAAACAGACATCATCTTTTCCTCTTCTTAGAGATAGGAACTAGTGGTGAATGTTCATATGCAGACTTTGAGGATCATTTACTAAGTCACTCTCCAGTCTTCTTTTCTCCAGGCATATAATTTTTAAAAGTTTCATCCTAAGTTTTATTTTCCTACCCTCCAGTTATAATTACGGCTTCCCTTAGACTTACCTGCAAAATTTCCAGGTTTATTTTAAGTTGTGTAGTTGAGATTTGAACATGGCCCTTATAGTCACTTCAGTTCAGTTGCTCAGTCATGTCCGACTCTTTGTGATCCCATGGACTGCAGCACTCCAGGCTTCCCTGTCCTTCGCCAACTCCCAGAGCCTACTCAAACTCATGTCCATTGAGTCAGTGATGCCATCCAACCATCTCAACCATCCCAACCATCCCCTTCTCCTCCCACCTTCAATCTTTTCCAGAATCAGGGTCTTTTCCAGTGAGATGGTTCTTCACATCAGGTGGCCAAAGTATTGGAGTTTCAGCTTCAACATCAGTCCTTCCAATGAATATTCAGGACTGATCTCCTTTAGGATGGACTGGTTGGATCTCCTTGAAGTCCAAGGGACTCTCAAGAGTCTTCTCCAACACCACAGTTCAAAAGCATCAATTCTTTGGCGCTCAGCTTTCCTTATAGTCCAACTCTCACATCCATACATGACTATAGGAAAAACCATAGCCCTTATAGTAGAATCATTATTTACCTGTTTCTGCCTATTTTCGTCTTCTTTTCTTTTTCTTTTTTTCCTGCATTGGCAATGCCAAACAGTACTTTTTTCCCCCCACTATGTTTTATTATACAGACATATTAGAGTCAAATTTTACTGATAGTAGCATACTGTTAACTTTACCCAAGCCACAGCTCCTCTGTGGTAAATTCAACTATAATTGAGTTATATAAAATAACTATGCCTTCTGTTATTCAGGCCCCTGTATCATGTTCTCCTCTTGACTGTGGGCTGGCCCTGAGACCTGCTGTAACTAACAGAATACTGAGAAAGTGACGCTGTGCTCATTCCAGACTTAAGCCTCAAGAAGACCTAGCAGCTTTCTGGAGTAAAGCCAGCCACTGTGTAACATTTCCACCCTAAGACTGCCATGCCGTGAGCAGTTGTGCTCCACATCACCTCTCCATGAGCCCAAACTAGCCACATGGAGAGGCCATGTAGAGAAGACCAACCCCTGGCCAACAGCCCTTGCTGATCTAACTGACCATGCCAACTACACCAGCTTGACCTCCCATCAGTGAGGCCATCTTGTAAGTAGATGGAATTCTCTAATCATAGACATGGCAGCCCATCTGAAGCCATGTGGAGTGATGACAAACTATCCTTGCCCAGCCTTACCCAAATTACAGAATTAGAGGCAAATAAATGGCTTTTTAAAGCCACTATCTTTCAGGTTAATTTGTTAAATAGCAAGAGAATTGAAACACACTCTCTATGCAAGATGTTTTTCATCTGTAAGATGAATTAGTTGGACAAGATAATTTCCATATAGCATAAACTTCCAGAAGTTGCTACACAACTTCTGTCTGCAGCCTTATTCTTCATATCAATTTGTGACTGATCTTGTTAAAATTTTTTCTTTTCTTTTTTAAATTTTAGACACAAGCCTCTAACTTGCCAAAGTCATTCTCGGTACTGATTTTTATCCTCCAGTATGCTAATGCCTCTCTCAGCTTCGTGATGTGTCCATTTTATGACCTTACTTTCTACTTCATCGTTTCCTTCAGCAGTCTCACAGCTGCATTCTCACAGCTGGACTGGCTGATTCACTGTCTTTCTTGGCCCTCAGAAAATCTTACTGGCATAGTTTTTAGGATTCAGAATCCTGCAGCTCAACCTTCCCACCATTTTGCTGTTTCTGGCTCAAGAATACTCCTAAATGGGTCACTTTTCCAAGACATAGCATGTCCATTCCTGTGAATTTCTTATGAGTAATATGTGCTATTAGAAAGTTAATGAGAAAAATACTTCCCTTTTTTGGTGGTGTCTTGGCTCAGAATATTTCTGAAGCAATCGTCAATTAATTATGCCTCAGGACTTCTGTGATATTGATGTGAAACAAGTAATTTTTTCTCACATCATGTCTCAGAATATTACAGCACATCTGCTCTCCTTGAGCCGAATTATTTCCAGAAAGAACATGTTTCTCAGTAAATATCATCCAGTCGTTTCTGAAGGCCCTTTAAGCTTAGAGAGTATTAAAGTAATTGATTCTCAGCATTTCTAAAACTACTTTCAATTTTAGCCACTGCCGACCATCTGTTTATTCACTTCAGAAAGAGTTCCAAACATAGCCTAGAGTCATCATGAGTAATCTTAACAGGCTCACTGGAGCATATGCTATAACCCCCATCTTCCCAGGATTTCAAAGTGCTTTAGAGAAAAAACTACATGCCATGTTAGGATCCATTTATGCTGTCTCATAGATGATATACTCAGAATATCTAGGAACTAAACATGTTAACTGAGGTAAAAACAAAATAGAAGAGTTGATCTATGGGACAACTGTAAGGTTGTAAGGTTAACTCAACACAAATTCCCATGATGTTAGGTTACTAGTTCTAGGGCAGAAGATTGCTGCTTTCCCTCCTCACTAAACCTTTCAACTTGGAAAGCACTAATTGCCAAAGACTCCTTAAATACATGCATAAAAATGTTCTGGAGTAATACGATTTACCAGACATTCAGCTTTCCTACTGCACTGTACTCTCTTTTTTTTTTTTTTTTTTTTTTCCTATCCAGCATCCTTTCTTTACGGGAACTGCCTCTCTTCTACTTCCTGTGACTCTTAGTGGCTGCATTTCCCAGGGTCTCACTCATTTGGCAACAGTAAAGGCACATGAACCAGGCTTGGCCATTCATAGTAACCTCTTCTAAACATCGTGATTGGCTCAGGAGTGGGCATTGATCTAAGCAAGACCAGTCTGAGACTTTCACTGAACTGATGAAAGGTGGTAAAAAGGATTCCTTCTGCAAAGCTGCCAGATTAGGATATAGCATGAAGCCTCACAGAGTAATCCTCCCAGGCCTCATGGAGTCTGTCTTATACTAAGAGAAAATTAACACACAGGAGCAGAGTGGAGAAACAGAGAGAAAATGAAAGGTGCCAGTATTGGTCTGGTTCCTGGATATACTTGTATTTAAACTTTTACAGACAACCTAGTCATTTGCTCTTTTTCTTAAATGCATTTAAGTTGTGTTTGTCTCATTTTTAATTGAGTTATAATTAATAGCAATCTATTCTTTAAGGATCTTCTAGAAGTGACACCAAAAACAGATGTCCTTTTCATCATAGGGGAATGGAATGCAGAAGTAGGAAGTCAAGAGATACCTGGAGTAACAGGCAAGTTTGGCCTTGGAATACAAAATGAAGCAGGACAATGGCCAACTGAGTTTTGCCAAGAGAATGCACTGGTCATAGCAAACACCCTCTTCCAACAACACAGGAGACAACTCTACACATGGACATCACCAGATGGTCAATACTGAAATCAGATTGATTATATTCTTTGCAGCTGAAGATGAAGAAGCTCTATACAGTCAGCAAAAAAAAAAATACCCGGAGCTGATGGTAGGTCAGATCATGAGCTCCTTATTGCAAAATTCAGAATTAAATTCAAGAAAGTAGGGAAAACCACTAAGCCATTCAGGTATGACCTTAATCAAATCCCTTACAATTATACACTGAAAGTGACAAATAGATTCAAGGGGTTAGATCTGATAGACAGAGTGCCTGAAGAACTGTGGACAGAGGTTTGTGACACTGTACAGGAGTCGGTGATCAAAACCATCCCCAAGAAAAAGAAATGCAAAAAGGCAAAATGGCTGTCTGAGGAGGCCTTACAAATAGCTGTGAAAAGCAG
Source organism: Bubalus kerabau (assembly GCF_029407905.1). Taxonomy (NCBI): domain Eukaryota; kingdom Metazoa; phylum Chordata; class Mammalia; order Artiodactyla; family Bovidae; genus Bubalus; species Bubalus kerabau. The sequence continues at coordinate 62,171,667 of NC_073624.1, read as the reverse complement.
AGACACTAAAGGCAGAGGAGAAAAGGAAAGATATACCTATCTGAATACAGAGTTCCAAATAGAAAGGAGAGATAAGAAAGCCTTCCTAAGTGAACAATGCAAAGAAATAGAGGAAAACAATAGAATGGGAAAGACTAGAGATCTATTCAAGAAAATTAGAGATACTGAGGGAAGATTTCATGCAAAGTAAAGCACAATAAAGGACAGAAATGGTATGGACCTAACAGAAGCAGAAGATATTAAGAGGGGGCAAGAATTCATTGAAGCACTATACACACACACACACACACACACACACAAAAGATCTTAATGACCTGGATAACTCTGATGGTGTGATCACTCACCTGGAGCCAGACATCCAGGAGTGTAAAGTCAAGTGGGCCTTAGGAAGCATCACTATGAACAAAGCTAGTGGAGGTGATGAAATTCCAGCTGAGCTATCTCAATCCTAGAAGATGATGCTGTGAAAGTACTGCACTCAATATGCCAGCAAATCTGGAAAACTCAGCAGTGGAAAAGGTCAGTTTTCATTCCAATCCCAAAGAAGGGCAATGCCACACAATGTTCAAACTACCATACAATTGCACTCATTTCTCATACTAACAAGGTCATGCTCAAAATCCTCCAAGCCAGGCTTCAACAGTATGTGAACTGTGAACTTCCAGGTGTACAAGCTGTACTTAGAAAAGGTAGAGGAACCAGAAATCAAATTGCCAACATCCATTGGATCATCGAAAAAGCAAGAGAATTCCAGAAAAACATCTACTTCTTCTTCATTGACTACACTAAAGCCTTTGACTATGTGGATGACAACAAATTGTGGAAAATTCTTCAAGAGATGGGACTACCAGACCACCTTACCTGCCTCATTAGAAACCTGTGTGCAGCTCAAGAAGCAATGGTTAGAACCAAACATGGAACAATAGACTGGCTCAAAATTGAGAAAGGAGTGCATCAAGGCTGTATATTGTCACCCTGTTTATTTAACTTACATGCAGAGTACATCATGGTAAATGTCAGGCTGGATGAAGCACAAGCTAGAATCAAGATTTCTGGGAGAAATATCGATAACCTCAGATATGCAGATGACACAACCCTTATGTAAGAAAGGGAAGAGGAACTAAAGAGTCTCTAGATGAAGGTGAAAAAGGAAAGTGAAAACACTGGCTTAAAATTCAGCTTTAAAAAAATGAAGACCATAGCATTTTGTCCCATCATTTCATGGCAAACAGATGGGGAAACAATGGAAACAGTGACAGACTTTATTTTCTTGGGCTCCAAAATCGGAGGAGGTGGTGAGTGCAGCCATGAAATTAAAAGACGCTTGTTCCTTGGAAGAAAAGCTTTGACAAATCTAGACAGTGTATTAAAAAGCATAGACATTACTTTGCTGACACAGGTCCATCTAGTCAAAGCTGTGGTTTTTGCAGTAGTCATGTGTGGATGTGAGAGTTGGACCATAAAGAAATCTGAGCATTGAAGAATTGTTGCTTTTGAACTGTACTGTTGGAGAAGACTCTGGAGAGTCCCTTGGACCTCAGGGAGATTCAACCAGTCAATCCTAAAGGAAATCAACCCTGAATATTCATTGGAAGGACTGATACTGAAGCTGCAGCTCCAATACTTTGGCCACCTGATATGAATAGCTGACTCATTTGAAAAGACCCTGATGCTGGGAAAGATGGAAGGCAGGAGGAGAAGGGGACAATGAAGGAGAAGATTGTTGGATGGCATCACTGACTCAACAGACATGAGTTTGAGCAAGCTCTGGGAGATGGTGATGGACAGGGAAGCCTGGCATGCTGAGGTCCATGGGATCATGAAGAGTCAGACATGACTGAGCAACTGAACAATAAAAGTCTTTAAGGAAAGTCTATGCAACCTTAAAAGTTGCTTTCCTATCCAGTAATCCCGCTTTTTGGTATATATAGTCAAAGGAAATGCAGCCATTATCTTGAAGCAATATCTGTACTCTTATGTTCATTGCAACACTATTCACAATAGCCTTGGTATGGAAACAACCTAAGTGTCCATAAGGGCATCCCAGGTAGCACTGGCAAGAACCTGCCTGCCAATGCAGGTGACATTAAGACACCAGGGTTTGATCCTTGGATGGGGAAGATCTGCTGGAGGAGGCCATAGCAACCCAATCCAGTATTCTTGCCTGGAGAATCCCATGGAGAGAGGAGCCTGATGGGCTACCATCCATAGGGTCACAAAGAGTTGGACACAACTGAAGCAACTTAGCATGCATGCATCCATTAACAGATGACTGGATCAAAAAAAAATCTCATCTATCTGCACACACAGATACCAACACAAACACAGGAATATTAGTCAGCCTTAAAAAAGAAGGACATCCTGTCATTTGGGACAATGTGGCTGAACCCAGAGGGAATTATGCTAGGTGAAAGAAGCCAGACAGAAAAGACAAATACTACCTGGTTGGGCTACAGTCCATAGGGTCACAACGAGTCAGACACAACGGAAGTGACTTAGCACACACACACACACCATGTACCTGTGGAATCTTAAAAAAAAAGTTCAAACTCAAAGTAACAGAGCAGACTGGTAGCTACCAGAGTCTAGAAGATGGGGGAAAGGGGGAGATAGTAATCAAACCGTACAAACTTTCAGTTATAAGACGATTAATTTCTGGAGACCTAGTGTACAGCATGATGACTGTAGCTAGTAGTAATGTATTGCATACTTGAAATTTGCTAAAAGAGTATATCTCAAGTGTTCTTACCACACACAAACATACACTCTACATACAAGGTAACTATGGGAGGTGATGGATATGTGAATTACTTTGATTGTGGTAATCATTCCATCATATATTTATACATATTACGTATGTGTGTATACAATTTTTATGTCATACATAAAAATTCAGACACAGTTTAAACTGAAAATTACTAATCAAAGTGAACAGACAAAATTCCAGTTTAAAAAAACAAATGGGAAGGGAAGAAGTAGAAGGGAAGAGGCATTCTTAAACTTGGAAAATCTTAGAGGATTATGCCAGTTTTCTTTATAAAGATAAAAACATTAAATTACAAAGACGGCAGTTACGGTGAAATAAAAAGTTTACTGATCATCTTTGCTTAGAAGTGTCCTTTTCCATCTCCTGATACATCCATCAGAAAATACTTATGTTCAGTGGACTCTACATCATGATCACATCTTGAAATCAGTACCCCCTGCCCCCCATCCCTAAGGAGGCACATGCCAGAGTTTCTTAATTCCGATTATTTCTCTGGGTTCTCGGTTTCTAATATTTCAGGCTAAAGAGATGCTGCAACTATATTCCTTGGGCTAAAACCTCCCAGTAGGTAAAAATACATTTTTTTTAAAGAAAATTAGGATGGAGAATCTTATCAAACAAGGCTCTACCTGCCTGGATTAAGGATGCCACTTCTAGCTCTGGTACTCTTGCCTTCTGAAAAATTATCAAATTATATGAAAATTCTGTTCTAAAATTTTAACACCTATCATTTACATTTCCAAAAAGAAGGCTATTATTCATTTTGGCCATGTGGCTTGCAGGATCTTAGCTCCCCAACCAGGAATTGAACTCCATGTTTCTATGAATTATACATTTTATAGTGGAATTGACAGTTGCTGTAAACCAGTGACTACTGCGTATTTCCCATTTTTCCCTTTTCTGACTTGGAGTTTTTATTGTGGTTATCTTGTCTTTGTCATACTACATATTGGAATGGAATATGTATAAACATTATATATATATATATATATATATATACATACACACACACACACACACACACACCACATTTTCTGTATTTTTATTTATCCATTCATCTGTTGAGGGATACTGAAATGGTCTCCATACCTTGGCTATTATGAATAATACTGCATTAAATATGGAAGTAAAGATATCTGTTCAAGATGTAACTTTATTTCCTTTAGATATGTATGCAGAAGTGGGATTGATGAATCTTATGGTATTTCTGTTTTTAATTTTTTTGAGGAACCTCCAAACAATTTACCATAATGGCACACGGGTTCCCTATCTACACATCCTCATATATAAGCAACTCCTGCAGCTCAATTCCAGAAAAATAAATGACCCAATCAAAAAATAGGCCAAAAAACTAAACAGACATTTCTCCAAAGAAGACATACAGATGGCTAACAAACACATGAAAAGATGCTCAACATCACTCATTATCAGAGAAAGGCAAATCAAAACCACAATGAGGTACCATTTCATGCCAGTCAGAATGGCTGTGATCCAAAAGTCTACAAGCAATAAATGCTGGAGTGGGTGTGGTGAAAAGGGAACCCTCTTACACTGTTGGTGGGAATGCAAACTAGTACAGCCACTGTGGAGAACAGTGTGGAGATTCCTTAAAAAACTGGAAATAGAACTGCCATATGACCCAGCAATCCCACTGCTGGGCATACACACCAAGTAAACCAGAATTGAAAGAGACACATGTACCCCAGTGTTCATTGCAGCACTGTTTATAATAGCCAGGACATGGAAGCAACCTAGATGTCCATCAGCAGATGAATGGATAAGAAAGCTGTGGTACATATGCACAATGGAGTATTACTCAGCCATTAAAAAGAATACATTTGAATCAGTTCTAATGAGGTGGATGAAACTGGAGCCTATTATACAGAGTGAAGTAAGCCAGAAAGAAAAACACCAATACAGTATGCTAACACATATATGGAATTTAGAAAGATGGTAACGACAACCCTGTATGTGAGACAGCAAAAGAGACACAGATATATAGAACAGTCTTTTGGACTCTGTGGGAGAGGGAGGGGGAGGATGATTTGGGAGAATGTCATTAAAACATGTATAATATCATATAAGAAACGAATCGCCAGTCCAGGTTCGATGCAGGATACAGGAACCTTGGGGCTGGTGCACTGGGATGATCCAGAGGGATGGTATGGGGAGGGAGGTGGGAGGGGGGTTCAGGATGGGGAACACGTGTACACCTGTGGCGGATGCATGTTGATTTATGGTAAAACCAATACAATATTGTAAAGTTAAAAAAAATAATAATAATACACATCCTCACCAACAAGTGATACTTTTTGACTTTTTTGATAGTAGCCATTCTAACAGGTTTGAAGTGATATCTCCCATATTGTGGTTTTGATTTGCATTTCCCTGATAATTAGTGATGTCGAGCATCTTTCATATAACTGTTGGCCATTTTTATGTCTTCTTTGGAAAAATGCCTATCCAAGTGTGTTTGTATTTTATATTTATAGTACCTTAAACACATTTTCGAAGAAGGCAATGGCACCCCACTCCAGTACTCTTGCTTGGAGAATCCCATGGATGGAGGAGCCTGGTGGGCTGCAGTCCATGGGGTCGCGGAGAGTCGGACACGACTGAGCAACTTCCCTTTCACTTTTCACTTTCCTGCATTGGAGAAGGAAATGGCAACTCACTCCAGTGTTCTTGCCTGGGGAATCCCAGGGACGGTGGAGCCTGGTGGGCTTCTGTCTATGGGGTTGCACAGAGTTGGACACAACTGAAGCGACTTAGCAGCAGCAGCAGCAAACACATTTTAGAAGTATAATAAATACACATATATACATACAAAATAAGGCTAGAGACTTCTGGCAAGATTGGAGGAAATAGTAATAAAAACGTACTTTGAATTTAGACTCAGTATTATCCTCTAAAAAATTAACAAGCACACTAGAGAACCTAGCAAAAATGATACTTTTGATAAGTACTTAAGCTGAAGTAATCAAATATTTTTGAACACCCATGTACAAGAAATCATGCCAAATACTGAGAATGAGAAGATGGAAATGATTTAATTCTTCACCCTTAGGAATTTAGTAAGGGGGATAGATTTGATTTCCCAAAGAAGCTGGACTAATACTTCTTCCATTAGGCTCTTATTGTAACTATCTCTATTACAGCATATATTATAATTATTTCTTTAAGTATCCATGTACTTTTTTTTTTTTTAATTTTGGTTATGCTGGGTCTTCACTGTGGCACTCAGGCTCTTTGTTGTAGCCTGCAGACTTCTCTAGATGCAGTGCATGGGCTTCTCTAATTACGGTGTGCAGGCTTAGATGCCCCGAGCCATGTGGGATCTTAGTTTTCTAACCAAGAATTGAACCCACATCCCCTGCTTTTAAAGGATGGATTTTTAATCACTGGACCATGTCCCTCCATGTCCTCTTTTAGAATAAAAATTCTCCAGTGGACCAGTTGACTGTCTTCATTTTTATACTTTCAGTGTCAAAATCTTTCCCTGTACAGTAGATACTTAACAAAAACTTGATGATGCAACTAACTTATGTTAACTTATGTTAGTTCACATAAGGGGAACTCCAGTGGTAGGGTGGATCCAGCAGTCCCAATATGTCGTCAAAGACAAAAGGTCATTCTGTTGCTGTGTTCTGTTTCAATCTGCAGACAGATTTCTTTTGGTGTTGAAGGATGGTTACTAGAACAATTAGGGTGCAGGCAAACTTGGCATGTGACAGGATAGAGAGAGATAGAGACCGAGAAGGAGGAAGTGTCACACACACACACACACACACACACACACACACACTCCTAAGCTTCTTTCTTAAGAGACATGAGCAGTTTTCCCAGAGCAGCTAGAAAACCTCTTCTTGTTGGTTGGACTTGGGTCACATCATCATTCCTTCTCATCAGAGGGATGGGATTAGGGCTTCTCAGCCTTGACACCATCAGCATTGGGCTGGGTCAGTCTTTGTTGTGGGGGACTGTCCTGTGCATTTTAGGTTATTTGGCAGCACCCCAGGCTTTTACCCACTAGATGCCAGGAGCATCCCCCAGCCAGTTGCAACAACCAGAATATCTCTAGATGTTGCCAAATGTCCCCTAGAGGCAAAATCACCCTGAATGAAAACCACTGATTTAGATAATTCAGGATTACTCCAGAAGCTCACGGTAGATCAGGTTGTGTAAAGCAGATGGGAACACAGACTTAAACTCATCAGGGTACTGTCAGGAAGGTAATGGATCTGCTTAGGTAACTGACTGACAATATGCACTATGCCTGTTGGACATAGAGACCAATTTAAAATTGGTGTCCAATTTAAAATTTTAGTTTTCTTCCATCTCATGTCCTCAAAACCAATTTCTGCACAGTTTGGTGAAATTAGACATGAAAAAATGAATTTGTGTTAGAATGATTATTGTCTCTAAGCAGTTTCTTACAAAAGTAAAATTGAGTCAGGGCACTTTAAGTTGGAAGTTACGGAAACACAATCCAAACTGTTTATGCAAAAATGGAACTCACTGGCTCATAATAATAATCACAGCCAAATTTTATCAAGTGCTTCCCCTTAACAAGAATTGTTCTAAATGCTTTCCATGTGTCAACAAATCTAATTCTCATAATAATTCTGTAAAATCTTTGCTATTGTTTCTGTAAGGAAACCAAAGCACAGGGAGGTAAGTAACCAGTAACTAGCCAGTAAATGATCACAATTTTTAAGTGCTGTTGGAGCCCTAAGGAGGAATTGATTGATTCTGACCTGGGTATACTAAGGAGATCTTATAGAGAAGGGGCATTTTTACTTTGCTTGAAAGCAAGAGTAAACTATTTATATGGTTAGGATGACATTGTGTTGAAGGTTGAATAGAGAGAAGAAAATGTTCCCCCCTACTGTGTAATGCTCACTCAGGGGTGTACTTTGGCAAAAACTCTGGATCCTGAAAGGTAGAGTTCTGCTCAGTTTACAAGTCCCCACTATTTCCTGCATAGGCACACTCAGAGCTCTGATGTGGTTGCTTCAGATGGGTTCTGATATTAACTGCGAAGTACTTAGAAGCAGCACTCTTTCAACCCTTCTTGGGAAGCTTGGCTCATTAGTCTAGACTCCTGTCTTCACAATGAGTGTCTTCTAAAGGATTCCTTGCCCCTTCCTGTAATCTGACCTCATTCAGGATTGGGACTATCACAGCCTTGCAGTTTGTATACTATACAATTCCAGGTGTGTCACTCACAGAAAACTATTTAAAGTTTGCAAGAAACCATAAACCCATGCTTTTTCATACCCCAATACAACCCTGGGGCCCACACCAGCAGGAAACAGACTGAGAAAATTTCAAGTATCCAAGAAGGACATAGTTTCTAATACCAACTTCAGATGTGGTTACAGAGGATGTCGGTGAAAGAACCCCCATAGAGCAGAACTGGGGTGATCAGAAGTGCCAACCAAGGGACTTAGTCTTTGCTGGGGCAGGGAATCTTTGCAGTTTTTGCTCATTAGGAATTGACAGTTGCTGTGGACTAGTGACTACGAACATATTTCCCATTTTTCCCTTTTCTGACTTGGAGTTTTTATTGTGGTTATCTTGCCTTTGTCATACCACTACATATTGGCTGTCTTATGAAAAGAAGCCACATCCAGATATGATGGAAAAGATTGCTTAGTGCTCACAGAACTTGGACTCCAAGATGGATGTGGTAACTGGGTGGGATGTTGGATGGGTTCCCATGGGAGGGAAGTGAATGTTCTCTTATGTATCAGAAGGGTATGTGTCAATACTAGGGTGGCCAGAGAGGTGGTCTGTAAGAAAGCCTACTAATTGACCTCTGATAATTATTCTGTCAGTCTTTTTTTTTTTAATTAATAGAAGCTCCAGTTTTTAGTTGGGAAAATGACTATCAAGCTAGAAACAACATTTTCCAGCTTTCTCTGAATGTAGGCCATGTAACTAAGTTCTGGTCAATGGGATGTGAAAGGGATTGTCACACTTAAGGAAATATCTTTAGTTCTCTTTTTACCCTTTCACACAAGCTGCAGTGTGGTGGTAAACCAGCTTTGACTTTGAAGTAGAGAACTTCATTTAGTATATTTCTTTGCAGAAGTTGGCAAATTTTCTTAAAGGACCTGATAGGAGATATTCTGACTTATAGGCCATAGGGTCTTTGTCACAACTCAGTTCTGCTCTTATAGGTTAAAAGCAGCCATAGCCAATACTTACACACTTGGGCATGGCTATATTCTAAAAAACTCTTTTTTTTTTTTTACAAAAGTAATCAATCACCCTATTGACTATAGTTTCTCTACCCCTGCTCTTGTGGAACAATAACATAGGTAAAATCTGGGTTCTTGTGTGACTTCATGGAAGAAAGCCACCCTACACTCCACATACCACACTCCACTACCAGCTCAGACTTTTATGTGAAGGAGAAATAATTCTTTATTCTTATTTAAGTCACTGTTATGTTGGATTCTGTTAAGGTATTCAAACCAATGTCTTAATGCAGTCATATCTTATTGTGAGAAATTCCTAAATATATGTAATCATAATCCACTAGAAGCATTATTGCTTTATTTTAATCACTAATCTATTTCTAGAAAAAAGAGCATTGATTTGAGAATGACGTTCTCAAAATCCCATGGCAAGTCTGTGATAGTACTGAGAAATGCTCTCATTTCCCTTGATTTTGAAGATGTCAATCAGGCATAGCAACTAAAATTTTTTGGTTTTGTTTTTAACTTGAAATCATTGTGAAAGTGCTTGGAAAATGTCAAATGACCTCTGAGCCACTTATTTATTGGTAAGGATATAATAAATAACTTTTCATTAAATGCACATTAGTTGCATGTTCTTACATGAAATTCTGGTTAAACATACGTATTTTAAAGATAGCATGTTGGAAAAGGAAATTCCAGTATGATGCAATAAATTTACATTTTATCCATCATTCAAGGCCTTGTATGCACTATTAACTTCTCTAACCACTCTCCTTATTCATAGTGAATGTAAAATTGAAAGGAACTTCCTCTCCTGTTGTTGATAGCTTGATGTTTCCTGAAGAGCAAGTTAATCAAAACAAAAGAATAGGTCACGTTGAAAAAGAAAATTTACTGAATGAAGCAGGTAGTTGGAGGGAAGGGGTTATAATTATTTTTGAGAAAAGTTGCATAGATTGTTCATTTTAAAAGATCTTCAGAGTATTCTTTTTATTTGCCCTTTTTAATGAAGGCATAAGTGTATGCTGTTTAATGTTCTCTTCTCTATAGTAAATAGCACATTCATTCACTTACCTAAAATTTCATCTTTTGGCTCCATAGTTTTAAAAGTGCAAAGTGATATTTATATTACCATTTTGGATTTTTGCAGTAGTAGGTGTGGTTGCCTTATAAAAAGCTCTTTTATTTGGTATAGCGAATGTCATGTTCCTTATTTGTGTGTTATTTGCTAAACATATTCCAGGCAGCACCCCCTGAGACAGCTGTGACAATAATGCCCCACCATGACAACAGAGGAACAGTGCCAAAGCTCGGCAAAACAAAATTTACTTGGCAGGGAAGAGAGAATAGAGGCTTTCACTGCTCTTTGGAAATGCTAATAAGGTCTCAACCTTGAACCATGCTCATTTTTTATCTTGGAAACCCTTTCCAGTTATGATACAATCTGTATAAGTAGAAGGAAGAGATTCCAAGTTGGGAGTTTATGCAACAGCAGATTTATGAGAAGGGTTAGTCCAAAATCCGGGTGCTCTCATCTGGGAGAAGGTACACATGGGGCCATTTTAAAGTCCATAATCAACTTCTTTGGGCCCTTAAAACTTGAGTCTCCAGCTTGGCAGGCATCATCACCAGGGGTGGCATTGTGTTAAAACGGATGAAATACATTTGTGTTGTGTAAACAGTTGACTCAGAGCTCGGATTTTGTTCTGATGAATAGCTCTTTTAAGCTTACCTGCCCATTTTGTCCTACATTGCATAGTTGAAGAAAAATATTATTATTTCATGGCTGAATTTAAAGATCCACACTAAACCAACTAAACTCAGCCTTCATACTCACATATTCCCCTCCAATATGTGGCAGTAATCTTTTAAATAAGCGATCGGAGGAATACTGTTTTATGGGTGTATGAAAACTGGTCACTCTGTTATGTCTCAACAACTCAACGGAAGCTTGAAGCTGGGTTGCTGGATGAAAACTTTCCCTTTTCTTTCTCTGCTGTATGCTCTTTGGAATAATTAGATGGATGGTGCTTTCCTTCTGTGATTTATCTGTATTTTCAATGACATAAATCCCATGAAGAGATGGGCTATTAAGAATTACAAAAGTCAATACATTTAAATATCTGTTTGAAATTTTTATTTCTTTTTTACTGTTTCTAAGAATCTTGATAAATAAGCTGTAACTCTCTTGTTGATCATTTTTAGTAATTTAAAGCCCCCACCCAATTATATAAACTGACACTGTTTGCAGAAGGAAATGGCAACCCACTCCAGTACTCTTGCCTGGAAAATCCCATGGACAGAGGAGCCTGGTGGGCTACAGTCCACGGGGTAGCAAAGAGTCAGACACGACTGAGCAACTTCACTTTCACTTTAGTATAAAAACAGATAATACAGGATGGGAAATCCAAGTTGTATCATTGCAGAGCAAAAGTCAACAATTAGTTATGATTAACTGTCTTAAAATTTATCTCTACCTACAGAAGAAACAGTATTATTATTAGCAGGTCCCTTTGGATCCTTATTGTTATTTTTCTTTAGTACTGGATGTCTGGTAATATTTTTCTCTGTATTTTCATGCATGCTTTAATAAATGACTTCCTTGGTGGCTCAGATGGTAAAGAATATGCCTCCAATGCAGGAGACCCAGGTTCCATCCCTCTAGGGAAGATCTCCTGGAGAAGGGAATGGCAACCCACTACAGTATTCTTGCCTGGAAAGTTTCATGGACAGAGGAACTTGGTGGTCTGTAGTCCATGAGGTCATAAAGAGTCGGACATGACTAAGTGACTAACACACACACATACTTTAATAAGAAAAGCAGATGAGATTAAAAACAACATAGGAATGTTATGTCTATGTAAATGAATAAGGCTTAAGTAAGTATTTTATGGCAATTAAATTAGTAATATGAATAATAATATGTGATCACTGAGTGGTCTCCATAATAAAATGTTGGAAGTTATATTTACAGTAGTTTTCAAATTAAGATGAGGCAATGGCACCCCACTCCAGTACTCTTGCCTGGAAAATCCCATGGATGGAGGAGCCTAGAAGGCTGCAGTCCATGGGGTCGCTGAGGGTCAGACACGACTGAGAGATTTAACTTTCACTTTTCACTTTCATGCATTGGAGAAGGCAATGGCAACCCTCTCCAGTGTTCTTGCCTCGAGAATCCCAGGGACAGGGGAGCCTGGTGGGCTGCCATCTATGGGGTCACACAGAGTCAGAAACAACTGAAGTGACTTAGCAGCAGCTGCAGGGACCAAAGCATACTTTCATAATAAAATAATTTTTCAGTGTTACTACAAACCAAACTATGTGTGTATATCTGTATGTAAGAAAAGAATGCTTGTTGTAGAAAATTTGGAAAAACTTCACCTAAGATTTTAAAGGAGATAAAAACAAATACTCTGTTACATCTTTCTAGTCTTTTTCAAAAAATGGACACAAGCATTTTCTCTTTTACAAAATTGAAATAAAAATCTTTATACATCTAACAGTGCTTCACTATCTGCTTTTGCTTTCACCATGTGATATTTTATACATTTTACTATTTCTTTCAATTTATTTGGTAACATGACTTTAAAGCTTAATCAGGTAAACACCACAATTTATTTAACAAAATAATGTTGGTCATTTAGATTGGGCTCAATTTTTCCTTGTTATGGTAACATTCAGCATAATACCACTGAACATAAATCTTTGGATGCATCTCGATTATTTCTTAGGATAAGTTCCTAAGTTTAACATTAGTGACTCCAAAGTTACAGTCACCTCAGTTTTAATGGGCGAAATAATTTTAAAAGTTATTTTCAAGTCAATAGTTTCCTTTAATTTCTATATGTGAGAAATAAGTTCTCTAACAAAATAAACGTTTTCCTTTTAAAGGTAAAGGTAGTTTGGCTTATCCAACAAATGAAATTTTATGTCAGTGTATATGTGATTTTGTAAGTATTATAAAATATATTTGGGGAACAAATTGCCTTGGAGCCCCCCCTTCAGCATGAGTGCCCCATTGCTTCATTTATAGCAATCCATTTGCAGCTGTTATTACCACCCCTGTCATTTGGGAGGGTGGAGGTAGAGACAAAGACTGATGATCAAAGATGGATTAGGAATTAATACCAAATCAGACAAGAAGGACATAAGTAAATGGTGAGAACTGGTCAGATAGTTCTAGAACCAGAGTAAATAATTTAATCTATTTCGATGAATGCTAATCAGCTGGCTTAGTGACAATTTTGTCTTAATATACAAAAATACAATGGCTTATGCAAACATTTGAGTATTGGATACAGTTTAGTTATTAATACGTGGCCCTAGGAACAGATTACACAGTTGGATTCTTCCTCAATCATTTTCCTTTCCCGAACATGCCCCAAAATGCAGCTATGTGAATCAAAACAACTATTAAAAAATATTTATTTCAGAAGTGTAGTGTTTTGAGTGAAAATGTAGTTCAAAGGTTATAGACAAGAAATAATTAATTTTTTATAAATAATTTTTATTCATGGAACAAAGCCAGAAGGTTTGAAAGCTATTTTGTGGTTGCACTGCTACTATGGAACAGTGAGGAACTTTCTTTATAGGAGTAGAGGACCAGCCGCCCAGGAAAATTGTTGCTACCTAGGACAGTCTTCATTCCATCTAAAACTAAAGAGCAAGCATAATTATCCCTCCTTCCAAATTAAAGCAGAGGTAAGACGGATAATTGAAATCCTGTGTGTCAGAATTTATCAGAGAGATGAGATGGTCAAACAGGGAGAGGTGATGTTAGAAATAAACAGATGCAGTCACTGTTGTCACTGAGACTGTGTCCTCTGGCCAGGGTTGGATCTCTTAGAGCTGTGGTTTCCAAATCTGACCATCAGCTATAACTGAGGCATTGACATGTTCTAACTCAGAACCTTCGGAGAGAGGGGGCTTGAGAGTCTATCTTTTAAAAAAGTTTCCAACTCTGTCAGGCTAGGAGCTACTGTCTTGAAGCTTTATCATTTTAAAATGTGCCTGTGGGCTCTGGCCATCAGACCTAGTAAGAGTTTCTTAAAGTTATATAGTCTCCAAAGTAGGTATGTTGGAAAAAATATTAGAAATATCTTTATTTTTAAAATCTCATTTAAAACATTGTACATTTTTCATGCTTTATGAAATACATGATACAGGAGTACATATTATATAATATGATTTATAACTCAGGTGGCTCAGTGGCCACAGGAGACATGGATTTGATCCCTGGGTCAGGAAGATCCCCTCCAGGAGGATGTGGCAACCCACTCCAATATTCTTGCCTAAAAAATCCCATAGACAGAGGAGCCTGGTGGGCCACAGTCCATGGGGTCACAAAGAGTTGGATACCACTGAGTGACTGAGCACAAACAAACATGCATACAGTGGAACTTGTGCTCAAACTGGTAAGAGTTGAGTAGTCAAAACAGAATTTGGCAACCACTGTCTTTAGATAACCGGGAAAATTAAAACTTATGCTTAAGGGGCAGATATGTATCCAGAAAGAGTATTTGGCCTTCAGAAGCAGGTATAATGGACGCCACATTTTTACGTCACTATACGTACACACATTCTACGTCACTGTATCGTAGAAAATGAATGATCCAGACAGGACAAGGGTAAAATACCAGGACAAGGAGAAAGCAGGGCAGGAACTGCAGTTCTGACCCCTGACAGTTCGAGAGGGGGCATGACACAGCAAAAAAAGGGTAGACTTAGGAATCAGCGGGCCTGACTGAAACTTTGAGTTCTGCCACTTCACAGCTGTGGAGGTCAGTGTTTGATGTCACATATCATGCTGTCTATAAGAAGTGATTTGGAAGTTTATAAATTTAAAAAGTCTCAGACTTTTGTAATATCATATAATAAAGTAGAATAATTATATGGATAAATATATACTATTTGTCAATGAGCAAAACATTTTTGTGTACATTTAAAACATTGTTCCATTCTCATGCCCTTTTACATATACAGATTTTCAATGCTACATTAAAATATAATCTTGAAATTATTTTAAGTGACATTAAATATAAATTTAAATATCTATGAGAGTATGCAAGTAACTGATAAAACCTGCATTATACTGATGTTCTATCTGAGAATTGATAGCATTTTAGAATCAAATAATTTGAAATGTCTCTTTTCTAGGTATAGATCAAGACTCCTCTGTCTGTTACCTCTTTTTCTTGGGGAGATCTGTTGTATTCTAGTTAAGCAAGATTAATCACGTAGTCCAATCCAGGACCAAGAGAACTCCAGGAAAGGGATATAGGCACTATCTTTATCTTAGAACAGAGGAGAGACTATAAAAAGAGCTGTACTGGACTTGGTGAAGTCAGCTTGGACTGTTAATGCCTGAGCTCTGGTGTTATTTGGAAAAGGAATGACCCTGGGCTTTTGGAAGTATATAGAAGTGATTATCTTTGAGACTCTCAGAGTAAGACCATACTTTGGTGGGTTTGGGATGGTGGTTTTCATGATGACAGTGGAAATTTATGATCTTGGAAACTCAGTCATCTTGAAAGAAGCACTTCCTGGGACTGGAAATAAAATAGAACTTGGGTGAGCCTTAGACCAGATGAGAGAAGTCTTTTGTCTCACTAGACTTGTTGGCACTTTGCCTGGGTTTTGCTACATGGACATTCCAGTACGCTAGTAGTGGTGGGGCTGAGCCAATGTCTACCACGCGAATGCAGGTGGAAAATTAGACAGGGATGTGCCCTGAGGGTTCCTCATATTGGCTGCTGGTCTTATGGGCTCTGAAAGAAGTCACATCTTATAGCAGTTGTAAATTACTTCCCATGCCAGGCAGTCAAATATTGGTGTGCATGTATACCTTCTGGGGAGATTATTATCATATCTGAGTCCCACTTCCAGAAATTCTAATTAAGGGCAAAGTGGGGCCCTTAACCTTGTTTGTTAACAAGCACTTCAGATAATTTGAATGCATGTAATTTAGAGTTTAGCAGATAATCTTAGGGTCTCTTCCACTTTGTTACTTTTGAGCCTTTGTTGAAGCCTTGTTATGGGTGATATAGTCTGCCTTGATGAATTATTAGAAAGGCCTGTTGCATGCTTGAAAAGACGTGGCAAAGAGAAGAATGATGCCACATCTCTAGGGCCAGAGAAGTGGGAGCAGTGGTGGTGACCAAGCTGAAGAAAGCTATGCTTCATAAAGTAACTACCTCACCAGGGACATCATGATAGGAAGCAGCCTTACTCAGGCTGCTGGGGAGGTGGCAAGGTTGAAGTTTGCAAGGCTTTCTCAGGGGAAGAAATAAGAGGAAGTAATTTGGAGTCAAGGATCTAGCTAATTTAGATAAAAGGGCTCAAAATTAGAGTGGTTTCCAAAAGAAGAAAAGGCCACCCTTTCTCCCCGATATTCCACCCTCAGATATATGTATAGCCAGGAAACGCTGACTTCAGTTTCCCTCAAGGGTGACAAACAGGAAGAGAAGACAGAGTTCGACACTGCTGCTCCCTGGAGCCGTTCTTATCAGCTGGGCTTCACTGAAGCTCCCAATGGTACTGCTATTCTTGGGGACTTCCTCCAATTTGTGTGTTTGATAACTAACCTGTGTGTGTGTGTGTGTATGTTCAGTCTCTCAGTCTTGTCCACCTCTATACAACCTATGGACTATAGTCCGCCAGGCTCCTCTGTCCATGGAATTCTCCATGCAAGAATACTGGTTCGGGTTGTTATTTCTTCCTCCAGGCGATCTTCCCTATCCAGGGCTTGAACCCGCCTCTCCTGCATTGCAGGCAGATTCTTTACCGCTGAGTCAATGGAGGAAGCCCGGAGAAGTCCTGGTGGTGGTGGTTTAGTCACTAAGCCAAGTCCGACTTTTGCGACCGACCCCATGGACTGTAGCTAGCCAGGCTCCTCTGCCCATGGACTTCTCCAGGCAAAAATACTGGAGGGGGGAGAAGCCCTGATCCCTTCCCAAATATCCTTAGGCCACGCAGAGACTAGAAACCGCAGTATCGCCTCTAGAGGGCGCCTGGATCTATCCCAAAGCCGTCAGTGGCCTGACTAATCTGAGATTTCCACTCATCTTTTAAGAAATTCCTTTTTTAAGGTTACACAAGAGAGAGAGGCCAGTGGGGTCCTAATCGATGTCCCGTGTTCTCTATCTTCTTCAGTGCCACGCTGGGGGGCAGGTTCCTCTCTCTGCCCTGGCTAAGGACACATTCTTGAATTTTCCGTTAGGTACCCTCTTCCCAATGCTCCTCCTGCACGGCAGGGTGTTGATGCCAGATCCATTCTCAGGAGTCTTGTGGTCTTGGCAACAGCCCTAATGACTTCCTTCTGTGTTGCCCCAAGTAGGGTGCAGGATCACAGAGGCAGACTGGGCTCAGGTACTGCTAGAGGAACTGATCACAGAGAACCCTAAGGTAGATTTGCAAGCTAAACTTTGAAAATCAGCCCCAGGAAGCACTGATCGATATCAATTTCCAGGCAAGAGCAAGTGAAAAGAAGTTCTCCTCTGTCAACCCCAAAGAAAAGCAGTTTTGACCTCTTTGTCCTCAATAGATTGTTTGCTCACAGTAAAAAATGTTCACATGGAATAGCTGCCATTAATATGGGTGACCTAAAGGTTAATATAGCCCAGGGAATGCTTTTCATTGTTCCGTATTGTTTGTTTCCCTTTTGTGAACTTGTGGCCAGGGAACTGCATCATTCCAGTATGTGGCCCAGTAGCACATTACTAATTGCATTCTTTAAAATACAGATTTATGTTGATTTGTTTGGCCATACCAGGAGAGAAACCAGTGCAGGGGGTTATAAAGCGTCAAGGTTATAAACTTTATGGGGCTTTCAGGCAAATGAGGAATTTTTATTAATTCTTTAAATGCAAATGTCTAGTAATGTCCTCACTTGTCACACCCCTGCAGCGCTCCAGTTAGGAAAGGATTGCAACCTGCTCAGTTGGGGGCCAAGTGGAGGAAGAAAATCTGATTATTCAGGGGCTCTCCGTTGTTGAAGTGTATAACTGAATTAAAAAACTCCCCTTCTCCTCTGACTCCTCTCCTAAAAAACCATGTGTCACATACAAATGCAAAACAGAGGAATCCCTTTCATTTGTAGCCCCTGGCAGGACACATTTTAGAATGAAATCAGCAAGTACTTTGGCAGGCACCCAAGGTATCAGGTAAATTGTTAACTATCTGACTGTTCTTTTACAACCCCCAAACTGAGTGTGATGTTAAAGCAAAACCTCTTTATTTTAAACTAGTTGTTCATGATCCTATTTTAGATGTCCCTAAATAATCCTTCATAAGAACTTTTAAAAAGTGTGCTTTTTTTCCCCCTTTCATACTATAGCAACGAAAGTCCAAACTTAGAATAACAAATCAACATGTATCAATCACCTTCATATTCCTGTCAAGGGCATATTGGGTTACCATGAAAAAGACCCTAAACCTATCTTCTTGTTCCCAAGTTAGCATGGGATGAACTTTTCACACTTTAACATATTATTATCTGTAGCCACGTGTTTTTGCTGACCTATGTTTTTGTTTATAATGCATACAGTAGAGATTTGATGGTTAAAGAAGGAGGAGATTGCTTTATACTAGTAGTTCTCAACATGTGAAAATGGGGAATTAGTGACAGGGTTCTCTAATCAGCTGTGACACAGCACTGTCTGTGGATCATAAATAACAATCTTGGGATGGGGTGAGAGATAGGAGGAAGGTTGAAGAGGAAGGGGACATATGTATACCTTTGACTGATTCATGCTGATGTATGGCAGAAACCAACACAATATTGTAAAGCAATTATTCTTCAATTAAAAATGAATTAATTTTTTTAATGTCTTACATGTATATGTATGTGCTTTATGAAATCAGGTGCCATATTGGTTTTTACTCACTTCTGTACCTTCAGTGCCTGCCTTGGTACCTGGGATATATTATGCATTCCATAAACAGACAACTACAGGAAATAATGAACATGGTTTTCCTAACATATGTAAATGCCATAGAAATACAAATTTTTTTAGTTTTTTTTAATTGAAGGATAATTGCTTTACAGAATTTTGTTGTTTAAAAGCATCACTAAATTCATATTTTGTCATCCTGATTTTTTTATTGTAGTAAACTACTCATAACATTAAATTTACCATTTTAACCACTTTTAACTGGATAATTCTGTGGCATTAGTCAACATGGTTTCTTAATACCAGGAGTTCAAATACTAACCTGATGAATTCAAAGGGGACCTTATACTTACAAACGTTGGAGACCACTTGTATTCAGTTTTACTGATAGCAAGTCATCCAATGTTGACTATTTCCAGTATCATAGATCTCATCCTTTTGAAGGGGTGGCATGTTTCATGACTGGGCCATAAAAGTGTTAAAAATTTATTATTTGTATTGAATTGAAATCTGTCTCTCAGCATTTTCCCATCCGTCTTATTGATCCTAGCAGGAAGAAACAGCATCAATATACATTATGCTTTCTTCCAAGGAACAGCCCTTATTGGATGCCAGCTTTTAATTTTTTTTTTCCTTTTAAAGCAACTTGTTATAAAATCTTGATTAAATCTAACCAAAATTCCTCCCATTTAAATTTAAAGACTTTAAAAATTTTCTGCTTTCTATCAATTCTGGTTAGTAATATAAAAAGCATATGTAGTTTGGGTAGGCCACGTATGTCGCTCTCACACCTCAGAGACCAAGCCCTGGTAGGACAGCTCAAGTTTTCGCCTGCGAAGGGAAGGCCTTGTCCAAGACAGAGCCTCACTTGTCTTCTTTTTGTTATTAGTGATGAACCACACAGTGGGCTACGCTTGACCTCTCCTGCTCTCTTCCCCACAGCCAATCCAGCACAGAAGAGACTTGATGTTTCCCTTCCACAATCCTATATGTGCCAGCTTTGATAACATCTTTGAATCCAAAGTTATTACTTTCTTTTCCCACATCATCAGATGTTTGGGTATATATTTTTTAGAAATGTTCTTTCTTTCTCCTGTCTATTTTCTTCTCCTGTCATTCTGTTTTCTCTCCACTATTCTGCCTTGTATCCTATAGACCACTGCTTTCCTTCTGTGATTTGTTTGGCAACAATAATCTCTGAGTTATTCATCTCAATTAAGAGTAATGTCAGTGTCAAACCAGACTCCTGGCTTCATGTTTTGATGAAGAGTTACTACACTCAGAAAACAGTGGGTCTAGTGCTAGGTCACACTCCAGTGAATGTTGAAGGAAGGTTGACTACTGAGTGAAAGATGAAATAACAAAACAAGCTAGTTGGAGATGCCAGTCTATACTTGGCTGCCTCTTGTGTTTCCCTGATTACCAGAGCCAAAATTAGCTATGAGTGGGAGATCATGCTTTCTTTTTCCAACTCCCACCCCATGTTGACTCACATGGACATTTCAAAGGATCCTCAAGTCCAAAATAATTTGTCACGAGTACAAATACTTCATTTCTAATTCTGGCCTTTAATTAAGGTCTATAAAGGAAGTTTGTACCTGATGGTTAAATAAAGTGTATGGGAACCAATATCTAAATTTAGGTTTTTGACTTCCTTCTAGAAGTCAGTTCCTGGACAAGTTCTTGACAGTTTAGCTTCTCGGTAGTTATTTCCACAAGTGAGCCTTTGTCAAAACTTATATAATATGATATGGAATCAATAGGAGCTACCTTTACCTGGTTTTCTTTTCTCCCAGCTGAAAAAACCACTTATGCTCGGTCAGAATTTTTCAGCACCCCTTTAATTCTTTTGGTGTTGTTCTAGAGAATTACTTGAAAGAACTAGTGAAAGTCAGCTAGGTCTAGCTATGCTTTCAGGATTGAATTTAGCTAAGCCAACCCAATTGGACCATAAGTTCTAAGGACAATATAGGCCTTCCGTGGTATTAACTGACCTGTTCTCTTTTCAACTAGGACAGGAAATAATCTTGCCATTTCTTCCCAACAAGGAAAACTTCTGATTGCTCTTTAATGTAAAACAGAAATTCTGTTGGTCATTATCCCATGGTCATCCTCTGAATACATATGTAGTGATGGGTTTCAGAGGATTCTAGGACTGGAAGCAAGCCCTCGGTAATATGGTACATTTCCACAATAGTCCTTTATGTCCATGTTAAAGAGCCTAAGTCGGCTCTTGGTCATTTCCCCACCATGTTAAATGACATTATCTCTACAAGATTTGCTAGTGTCAATTTCCTCTCTTGGAAGAAGAAAACATTCCTTTTTCTGTCTGAAAGCATTTGTCATGTGTCTACAGTACAATACAGTATAGGTTTTTTATCCTTTGCATATGGAGGAAACATTGTTAACATGCCATTATTAGAGCATATTCTTTAAGTGACAGTTTCTTCAAAAACAAATGTCATGGGGTAAAAAAAGAAGAAGGAGGTACCATTACAAATAAAAGGAAAGTTGAGGGCCATATCAGTTAACCAAAATCTATGGGCCTGGTTTAGATCCTGATTTGACCAAAACTATTGTAAAAACGATACTTTTGACACAGTTGGGAAATTTGATCATGGAATGCATACTAGAGGATATTAAGCAACAATTGTTTTAAGAAAGAAATGATTGCTAGCTTCGTTAGATATGATCATTGTATTGAAGTTATGTTAAAAAGAAGTTCTTTTCTAATAGGGATTCAAACTGAAATATTTATAGTTGAAATTATAATATATTTGGTATTAGCTTTAAAACATTCTGGAAAAATAAGATAAAACAATTTAGAAAATAAAAATAAAACAATCTAGAAAAATAAGATGAAATAAGACTGAATAAATGCTAATTATTGATACTGTGTAAATGGAGATTCATTAGATTAGTTGCTTTAATTTTGTATATGTTTTGAAATTTCCCAAAATAGAAGGGTTTTTTTTGAGGGAGAAAGAGCAATTCCTTAATTTTTCCAACTATTAATTTGTTATTGTTATTATTCTAGAAGCAGATAAAAAATATTATTCAATCTGGGTCTTACCTATATTATTTGTACTAATGATAAAATAATCCAAAACTTAGTTACTAAATTAAATAGCTACACTGGCTGTTTTTTGTTTTTGTTTTTGTTTTTAGAGTTAACCACTATATTTCAAGTGCTTTATAAATATTTAATTAATTGCTCTGTAGTAGATTATGTTATTCTCCTTTTACAGTTGAGGAAACTGCACTTCAGAGAGCTTAAATAATGTAGGGTTAATAAAGTAACAAATGATTGAGCCTAAGGTCTGGACCCAGAGCTATCTCATTCCAAAGCCCATGCTCTTTGCACTACCACCCTACCTCTCATTCTATGTGCAGTTTGAGACCTTGTTGACTAGAGGAAGCCACATCAGCAGGTTAATTAAGAGTGAATCTCCTAAAATATAATGCAGAGTATGTCATTCCTCAGCTAAAAACCTCCCAAAGAATTTCCATCTCACATAGTGAAATTCAGAATGTTTTCAGAATCTACAAGGATCTTAGTCATCTTCCCCCCTGCCACCCATTCCACCTCATCTCTTTGCACTCTCGCCTTTGCTTACTCTGCTGTAGCCACACTGGCGACATCAGTGTTTTTCCTAAAATGTATAAAACATCCTCTTGTACAAGGCACTTCACTTGGTGTGCCTTCTGCCTGAATGCTCTTTCCATGGATATCCCATGGTTCACTTTCTTCTCCCTTCCCTCAGTTCCTTCAGTCTTTGCTCAGACATCTTCTTATGAGAAAGGACTTCCCTGGCCATCTAAATTGAATAGCACCCCCACTGAAGTTTTCTCTTTTCCTCTTTAACCTTCTTTATTTTTCTTCATAGTGCTTATCCCTACTTGACATCATTATGTACTTAGTTGTCTGTTTCCCCTTGCATATTCAGTCACTTCAGTCATGTCCAATTCTTTTTGACCCCATGGACTGTAGCCCGGCAGGCTCCTCTATCCACGGGATTCTCCTGGCAAGAATACTGGAGTAGATTGCCATGCCCTCCTCCAGGGGATCTTCCCAACCCACGGATCAAACCCGAGGCTCCAGCATCTCTATCATTGCAGGCAGATTCTTAACTGCTGGGAAGCCCTGTTTCCCTTTATTAGAATGTAAACCCAGCGAGGACAGGGACTTTGGCTGTTGATTCACTGCTGTCTCTCTTATACCTAGAACAGAGCCTGGCACACAGTAGTTTCTCAACAATATTGGTTACAACTGAGTGGCTGTGGGCCTCATCAGCACTGTGATCTGAGTCATCAGTCATATACATCATTCCTAGTAACCAGGCAATGTGTGGGACTAACATGGGATCACTAATAGAGACCAGCAGCACCCTCTGATGTTCTGTTTTATGACGTGGACATTGTGGAAAGATTATCATTCCAGATCCGTCATTTCCCAGCTGCCTATAAGTATATTTTTTAACTCATTTTAGTCTTACTTCTTTAAATGAGATAATAATGTAAAAAATGAGATAATAATTATTAATTACATGATTATTAGATACTCATGTAGAGTACTGAGCAAGTTGTACAGTCCAAACCTTCTCTTTATGGTATATCAGACGGTCCTCCTTTAGCTCCAAACATTTTCTTTCATAGACCTAGACATCTGGTCAGGGAGCCAAGAGCTCTGAAAGGCCTTTGGCTGGAAACTGAGGATTTACTAAAGCCCATGTGCTCTCCCTCTTGTTTGAGCATGTAGATGACATGGAATAACCCCTCTGATTTATTGAATTGGCTTTTCCAGGGTTGTTTGTATTGCCAGATGATCACTTCCCATTTTGATAAAGCTCACTTCATAAGAGGGATTAGATGGTGCAAAAATGACAGTGGTCTCTGCCGGATCTGTCAGTCTTTTTTTTTTTAACCAAAAATCTCCAGCATGCCAAAACTTTGCACAAAGACTTATTGTTGTACAAGTTTCCAGGACTTAATAAATTACCCATTGTTATGAGATAACCTCAAAACATTAAAAGATCCTGGCTAGGAGGCAATAAAATAATTAAAAAATGGAGTAGAAGTATGGATGTATCAGTTAAAAAAAAAAAGCTTTAATCCCAGATATTATATTTTTTTTCCAAGTTTGAGTAGAAAGTAGTATAACCACAGGAATGTACATTAACAAAAAAAATAAGCTAATTAAATAACACAAATATTTTATTGTCTGGGTATTAATGCTTAAAGGTCGTGTCTTAGTTTACAATGGTGAAGGGAATGTATTAAGGGAAGGTTATTTGACAGGAATCTTTTTGTCCTACAAATTATGTGGAGGTTAAGATAATCAACAGTTCTTTCTTATTTATTTTTTCCTTTGAGTGGAACCATAGAGAAGAGAAGTCTCTGCAACATACATGTCTTGTTTGTTACATTATGGTGTTTGGCTCACAGGATCTTGGGAAGAGGAGAAGTAAAAAGAGGAGAGGAGAGGAGAAAACTCTTTTTGGGCATAAAGCTGGGGGCTAGTGTTCTAATCAGCTGGCCATAGTAAGGGGCACTGAGTCTTGCACAAGTTTCTGGGATTTAATACCTAACAGAGCAGGAAGCAAATGAGCACTGAGCAATGTGGCACCATTTTCCTGTCATCTCTAAACAAAGAGAGCAAACGTCCAAAAGCACAAAGGTGGGTCTGGCACATGGAGCTGAGTTTCCTGGTGACTTTATCTCTGTCTTGGCATTTGGTCTGTGTTTACAGTCTGAGTAACAGATATGAGGTAATGAAGCAAAGGAGGGAAGTGCTAAATAATGACCGTAACACAGAGGTACTGTTTGCTCGGAGCCTTTTGGAGGGTAGAGGAGGGCTGGAAAACTCAGCTATACTTGAGTCTGTCTGCGATCCGTCTGTGGCCCAGGCTTGCTCCATTCAATAGTCCACCATCACCCAGGATCGCACCAGAGCTCCTGGAGGGCAGTGAGGGCTGTGAAAAGCATGTGACATAATGACACTTTCAGAGAAAACTGTTGGTTCTAGCGACAATAACTGGGTGCCAAGAACTTCTTGGTGCTAGGCATAAAGAAGGTTCTCAATAAATATTTGAGGTGACTTGACCCTGACACAGGCTCTAGTAAGAGACTCCTTTCCTTTACTAGGATAACCTAGGCTGTTGTAGTTCTGTGTAGGGAAACTAAGAAATACCCCAGGCTTGTTTTGCTCAGGTGTCCCTACTTCACCTGGGAGTGGTATAAGGGCTGGTAGTCATGGAGGAAGGGCCAAGGACACACTCAAAGACATGGGCTAAAAGAGAGTCAGTGGGTCCATGTCTTGCCTCAGAGACTCAAATGTTAGTCAAGAGGCAGTTTTGAGTATGACTGCAGTGTGTTCCCTTAGCTTCCCTACTCTAATTTGTTTAGGGCCGTATGCAAGTTTGATTCAAAAAGGGTTTGGGGGACGAACTAGGAGACATGATCTTTGCAAGCAATATATATATTCAGTGGAGAGACTGCTCTGAGCCACTCTTTGACAAAGGTATTGCAGAGTCCCTTTAAGAAGTGTAACCGGAACTTCCCTGGTGGTCCAAAGACAAAGACTGTCTTCCAATGCAGCGGCATGGGTCGGATCCCTGATTGGAGAACTAACGTCCCTCATGCTGCAAGGTTGCAGTCAAAAACAAACAAAAAAGAAAGTGTAACCAACTCCTGAGGCAACAAGGGGCATCAGCGTGTGCAGAAACTTTGCCACTAGGGGGAGCCATGGCTGAAGAGAGTAACAAGGAGCCTGAGACAAAAAGAGAAAAAAGTAATTCAAAAGTAATTCAGTCTGGGTATGACAAACTCTGAAGTAAATCAAATAATGAAATAGGCTTAAAGCAGAGACCAGAATTAAAGCTGCTTCTGAAGATGCCTGAAAAAATGTGATAACAGGCACCTCTGAGAGTCTCTGTCATCAGGTGGGCAGCATAGTTACTCCACCTTATTTGCAGGGCAAAGAATGAAGGAAGAGGCAGAGACCACAAAATGATTTTGTGGCAAGGAGATGTAACTAGAACCCAGGAGTGGTGAAATCTGAGAGAGTTTCATGGGTCACTGGAAATTTCCCAGTGAGCACCACGGCCAGATGAAGTACTGTTGAGTTCAGGGAAATAATTTTTCACTAAATGACAGTGATCAAGCAGAGTTAGCAGTTTTCAGCCTTGCCAAATTCAATGCTTTGTTAACACCGTGAACCAGAATTAAAGCAGAACACAGTTGGCCCTGCTGTCTGTGGTTTCTGTGTCCGTGGATTCAACCGAGGATCAAAAATGTTAGAAAAATAAGTTTCAAAAAGCAAAACTTGTATTTGCTGTAAACTGGCAACTGTCTACATAGCATTTACATTGTATTTACAATTTACATAGCATTTACTTTGTATTAGGTATATAAGTAATCTAGAGATGATTTAAAATATACAGGAGGATGGGAAGATATCCATAGGTTTTGTGCAAACACCATGCCACTTTATGTAAGAGACTTGAGCATCTGTGGATTTTGGTATCTGGAGGGGGAGGGGATTTCCTGGAACTAGTCCCTGCATATACCAAAAGACTATGGTATTTGTTTCCATATTGTCTTTTGTGATTTGAACACTAGGCGATGGCACCCCACTCCAGTACTCTTGCCTGGAAAATCTCATGGATGGAGGAGCCTGGTAGGCTGCAGTCCATGGGGTATCTAAGAGTCGGACACAACTGAACGACTTCACTTTCACTTTTCACTTTCATGCATTGGAGAAGGAAATGGCAACCCACTCCAGTGTTCTTGCCTGGAGAATCCCAGGGACGGCAGAGCCTGGTGGGCTGCCGTCTATGGGGTCACACAGAGTCGGACACGACTGAAGTGACTCAGCAGCAGCAGTCATTACTTCCTAATCTCCAGTTTTATGGTTTTATCCATACCTCACTAGGACCAGTCAGTGAAAGAATATTTAGCTGCCAGACAACAGGAAAATACCATGCATAGCACTTGAAGATGTATGAGTTTAGAAAAACATGATGGCCTCAGAAAATCAACAAGGATAATCCTAGCATATAGCCAATAATGACTTATTTTAAACTATAGCTCATTTCAAGTAATCCTTCTGTTCCAGGAAAAAAGCACCTGTTCACTGGAATTCCTGGCATGAGACTATAGGAAAAGTTCTCCAAGCCAAATTACTACATAATACAAATAATAATATTTCATTATGTGAGATATTTGTTGGTGCCTTTTAGGCTTCTTGGAAAATGCTGCAGATTAAGCCACACGGACAGAATGGCTGCTCTTGAGGATCATTACTTGCTCACACTCCCTTCCCACCTCAACCCTCTGCTAAGAGTCCCTAGGACAGACAAGTGGGACTTGAAGTAAGGAAAGCATTTGTACAAGGTGGGAATCCTTAAGATGTCAAGCCTGAGGTGAGGAGGACTAGAAGAGAAAGACTAGAGCCTGTGCAAGCAAGATGAGGGCCATCACCATGTTCTGAACTCCATGAGCTTTCGGTGTGTGGTGAGCTATCTGGGAGGACAGACAGGGCTGGGCTTGGGGAAGGAAAGCAGCAGGGACTGGGGGGATGTCTGAACAGCAGCCTAAAATTGTGAACCTGGCCTACCCACCATTCTACTATTTTTATGAGTTTGGCTTTTTTAGATTACACACATGATATACAATGTTTGTCTTTGGATTATCTCACTAAGCCTAATGCTCTCAAGGTCCATCTGTGTTGTGCAAGTTCCTTCTTTCTCATGGCTGAATAATATTTCACTATTTATAATAGAATATTAAATATATATGTACATATAATATCATCTTTATCCATTCATCCACTGATGGGCATTTAGGTTGTTTCTGCATCTTGGCTACTGTGAATATAGTAAACATAGGAGTGCAGATATTTTTTTCTCATTCTGTTTTTATTTCCTGGGACTTTCTCAAGGCCTTGCATGTTTCTTCTTGTTCTCTTGAGTCTCTGCCCCTATCTTTGCCTGGCTGGCCTGCTGGTCCTAGGAGGATGAGAGACATAGAGTGTAGCTACCTGTCTGACCCACAGACCTGCAGATAACAACAGAGATGCTTATATTAAACCACAGACAATTTACAGATGTGAGTAAAAATATATTATTGTTGTTTTATGCCACTGAGTATTGGGAATCGTCATGTGCCAATAACCTCCCAGGTAGTGCTAATGGTAGAGAATCCTCCTACCAATGCAGGAGATGCAAGAGATGTGAGTTTGACCCCTGGGTCAGGAAGAGAAGGTTACCTTGAGAGGGAAATGGTACCCCAGTCCAGTATTCTTGCCTGGAAAATTCCATGGGCAAAGGAGCCTCATGGGGCTATAGGCCATGGAGCTGCAGAGTTGGTCACGACTGAGTAAGCACACACATGTGGCAATAGCAGCATTTGTTTATCTTTCCAAATATACATCTTTAGCCTTTGGTGTCTCTTCTTTTGTGCTCTAGACTTTTATATCCAACTGACTACTTGACATCTCCACTGTGTCTAGGGGGCATCTCAAATGAAAAAATCCAAAATAGACTCTTTATTTTCAACCCAAAATCTGCCATTTACCATCTCAGTGGATACCACCATTCTTCCAGTCGTTCAAGCCAAAAGAACTAGGAGTCATTCTTGAGTCTCTTTTTCACTTTCCACATTTAATCCTTTAACAACCCTGTGGGGTTTCCTGCAGAGTCGTGCATGTAAATACAGCCACTTTTCTCATGTTCATCAACATACCAGCTGCTGCTGCTGCTGCTAAGTCACTTCAGTCATGTCCGACTCTGTGAGACCCCATAGACGGCAGCCCACTAGGCTCCCCAGTCCCTGGGATTCTCCAGGCAAGAATACTGGAGTGGGTTGCCATTGCCTTCTCCAATGCATTAAAGTGAAAAGTGAAAGTGAAGCCGCTTAGTCATGTCTGACTCTTAGCGACCCCATGGACTGCAGCCTACCAGGCTCCCCCGTCCATGGGATTTTCCAGGTAAGAGTACTGGAGTGGGGTGCCATTGCCTTCTCGACAACATACCAGCACTTGTTAGGAAAACTTCAATAACCTTTTAATTGGTCTTTCTGCCTTCACTTGTATTGTTTCTTTAATCTATTCCCAAAATACTAGCCAGAGGGATCTTTTTAAAAAGTAAAACAGATCCTGCCTCTTTCCTCCAATTGCTCGTCATCATTGTCTAGAATAAAATCCAAACTCTTCCAAGGTTCTCATGCTCCGGCCCCTGCCTGCCTCTTCAGATCTCATTTTATACCACTCTCCACCCGGACTGGCTATTTGAACTTTGAACACTCCCAACTTGTTCAGTCCTGGGGGACACTGTTCTATTTCCTTTAATAAGAATGCTTTCTCCTCTCTACTTTATGGCTGCCACTTCCTCACTGTAGAGTTACCAGCTTAAACATTACCTCCTCAAAGAGACCTTCCATGACCACATTTTCAGGCAGTTACCCGTCCCTTCCATCATGTCTTCTAGGTGGAATGTGTACTGGGTGCTGTCCTGTCTCCCTTCAGTGGCAGCAGGCAGTCTTCAGCTGTCAACCCCTTTAGGAACTTCTTCAGCTGCAGAGATCATGGTCATGCCCCTTCCTTAGGTAGCCCCCATCCAAAGAGGTATCTAAAAGCCTGTTTACATCAGCCCCACTCAGGACAGCCCTGAAGGTTCACTCTGCTCCAGCTGTCCTCGTGGCGTGGGCTGGGGCTACAGTTGGGCCTGCTTTGCTGTGCAGTTTCTCCTCTGATTACTTCTGTTTCCATCTCCTCCCTTCCACAGAGGTTGACCTCTCCTTAGTAAACATTCTAAATCCCACCTCAGTGCTCATTTTGCAGGTGGCACTAGTGATAAAGAACCTGCCCTCCAATGCAGGAGATGTAAGAGACACAGGTTCCATCCCTGCGTCTGGAAGATCCCTGGGAAGAGGGCATGGCAACTCACTCCAGTATTCTTGCCTGGAGAATCCCACGGACAGAGGAGCCTGGCAGGCTACAGTCCATGGGATCGCACAGAGTTGGACACAAATGAAGTGACTTAGCACACACACACACTCATTTCTCAACACCAGGAAAGTGTCATTTCCTTCATAGTGTTTAAAACTATTTGAAATTGTTTCACTGACTGGTTTGTAAGTTTATTGTTTGTTTCTCCCACTAGAATGTAAGTTATATGTACACAGGGACCTATCTGACTTTTTCACTAATGTACCCTCGGTGTCCTGAAGCTTCGAACATCATCATCATCTTCATCATAGCAAACACCTACTGTTTATTATATGCCAGGTGCTGTTTTATTTATTTATTTATTGGCTGCATCACTTGACATGCAGGATCTTAGTTCCCTGGCCAGGGATTAAACCCATGACCCCTGTATTGGGAACATAGATTCTTAACCACTGGACCACCAGGGAAATCCCCAGGTGCTATTCTAAGCACTTTACCTATGTTAATTCACTTCTTCCTTACAACAATCCAAGGGTAGGTGGGTGCTATTACTTGCCCCATCTTACAGATTGGGAATATAAAATACAGAAAGGTTAGTTGGTTAGCCCAGGTCCACATAGCTGATAAGTGACAGAACCAATATTTGAATCTAGGCAGTCAGTTTACATTCTGTGTTCTTAAACACTCCATTAAGCCATTTTTTTTTTTAGTAACTGCTGTTCAATTAATTTTGAGTAATTAAATATATAAAGAAAAGGGAACAGTTGAATGTTTTGGGAGATATCACCTATTTATTCATTGACAAATATTTTCTGAATACCTGCTATATGCCAGGCACTCTGGTATGCATAGGGGATATAATGTGAAGAAAATAGATATAGTGAGTCCCCTACATATGAACCTTCAAGTTGTGAGCTTTCAAAGATGCGAACCCTGAAAGGAGTGAAGACTTCTTGCAAAAGCCATAAGTAGTCATAGATGTGGATTTCCAAAGCTTAAGGAAAAACTACTCTGCAAAAATCAGATCACAATATCTTAGTGCTCTGGAATAGCAACGCTTATGTTAAAAATCTCCAAAGCTCTGAAATGTCATTGCCCAAAGCCAAAGGATTATTCACCAAATCCCAGATTGACCTCCCTATAAAATCAGCTTGTGGTTCATGATAAAAAACAGCAGGGAGAGAATCTATAGAGTTAATGACTAAACTTTGGTCTATTAAATGTACAAAGCATACGAGGATGGTGCTGAAACTTTGACGTAAGTGGAGGAATTTGAATTCTTTTGCAGCTGGAATGTGCTGGAACTTCCAACAGCTTGAAAGAATGCCTAGTATTTCTTTTTCTATTATAATCACTGTTATTTCTCACAGGGGCAAGTGAATCTTCCCAAACTCTCATGACTGGAGTTGATGAGACCCCAGTAAGCTTGTGTGGGGAGCAAAGCCAGCCAGTGCACCAAGGCTTGGGCACCTGGAATCCCTGTGTTTCTCATGCATGAGTGTCGCACAGAGCTGTTGTAAATCTTTGAAGCCAACAGGAAAATTAATGAGCACCGCACAGAGCAGGACCTTGTCAGTTCCATAATGGGTGGTGGGAGGAAAAATTCTGCTGCTTCTCGCCTCCCCCCAATCCCAACCCAGGCATTTAGTGTAAGTCAAAAATGCCTGCTTTGTGACCGTGCCAATTTTAACAGCTTTCCATTCTGAAGAATTTAATCATTTATTGCTTTCAGTTCATCTGGGAGAAAATAGTATTCAATGCAACCAAGATGACAGGGTTCATTGCATTAGATTTTCCCTTTAGTGATGAAAAGAGGATATTCCTCTTAAATCATTTAGGGCCAGGGAGCACTCCATAAATAATCCTTGCAGCGTGGATAAAGAGTAGGGCTTATTATATGTATCTTATGAAAGGCCTCTCCCAATACAGTGTAAGCTCCATGAGAGTAGGGATTTTATTTCATTGACCTCTGTATCCCCAGGACCCAGAACAATGCCCACTGCATGGGAAGGTCATTAGAAATACCTGTATTCAAAATGTTGTTCTGAGGATCAATTGAGATGAAAATTGTGATGAAGTTTGACACTCTGAAAATGCTTATTCTACCCCTGCCTCCCATAAATCATGTTGTTTCAGTCAGGAATTTACATAATGGATGACCTACTCAATGGGAGACTAAGCGAGTCAAGCATCTCTTTACTGCCTTAAAAATCGATATTAAAGAACTCTTCATGTTGCAGGGTACTTACTCTTGTTTTTTTTAATATGTGTTATTTTCTTTTCTACTTGAAAATGGAAAGCACATTTTGTAAAGATACTGAATCAGAATCCTGAAAAATCAACCGTGGCCTATACGAGGCTTTAAAACATTTCTCAAATAGCTTTTACCTAATCCAAGTTGGATAACATTTAGGGTCAAGCAAAAGCTTGGAGGGATCTTTCCTAAAGTTAGCTTTCTTTCCTGAGACTTGTAAAACTTGTAAAATTCTGGAGGATGCGAATTAAGTATACTTGTAAATACTGCATTAAAACAATGTATTCACTGTGTTTTTGCTTCAAACTACTTAGTACAACATTTATCAAAGGCAGAGAACACTGATAAAAATATCCAGTTGTGTATTCTCAATTATTATAAAAAGCTCTCAAGGTTGCTAAGGTCACTACTGGCCAACTCTCTATGTGTAAGAGGTTGGAGCTTGTATGTGTATATAACAAGTATTACTGAAGTTAAGGAATTCTATTTGCTGTGATACAAGTTGTGTACATTTTCTCGATTTTTCTGCCTATGTGTATCAAGGAAAATGTTATCCTAGATTTTACTTCTCATTTACAGGAATGAGAAAGAAAAATGTGAAGTCTGTGCAGACTATCATTTGTGGCATGAATCCTTATTTCTGAGAGAGGGTAAGTTAGATGGTTCTCAATGCTTTCCTTTCCCAATGTCACTGCTTTTTATATTTCTCCTTACTTCTTAAGCTTCTGAGTGGGTAGCTTACACTCACAATTGAGTGTATGAATAGGACTGGCGCTGCCTAAAGGGAAATTAGGAAGCTGCCTAAGCTGCCTGATTTATGAGGCATTGAAAAGCACAACTGACCAAAAATATCTCCTCCACTGGCCTGCCATCAGTGCCTGAAATTCCTATGATAAGAATCACCCATTAAAAGTTTTCTGCAGACACGCATGGTTTATTTGGGTCAGTAAAACATTGTGTTCGGGAAAAAGAAGAAAGTGGGAAAATGGGAAGGTGTCTCATTACGATGGCTTATTTTACCTTATCAGTTTGTGAATCTCTTAGTAAAGAGCAGCATCTTGACAGGTAGGTACAGTATACAGTTTAAGGCTGGAGGGAAAGTTGGGAGTCCAGAGTTTCATGTAGCATCTTCGTGTAGACTCTCAGCAGTATGAAGGCAATAAGCGCTGGGGAGAAGATTGCCCAAAATGGACCAAGGATCAAATTTAAATATTTCACAGTTCTGTTTCAGGCCAGATTAAGAAGTAGGGTACATAATAGTTGGAGGAATCTCCTTTCAATTCCCTTTTCCACTATCTTTGTTGTTGTTGTTGTTCAGTGCAACCCCATGAACTGCAGCACACCAGGCTTCCCTGTCCTTCACTATCTCCCTGAATTTGGGCAGACTCATGTCCATTGAGTCAGTGATGCCATCCAACCATTTCATCCTCTGTTGCCCTCTTCTCACTATTAGTTCTTGGGTAACCATAACAGGACTAATGATTTGGTTATTCATAAAATAATATTCATGATGAAGGCCAAGTGGATTTATGACCAGAGGGAGATACATTTGTAGAAGCAGAACTAATGATCATTCTGACTTTGTTGAGACTATTCTGTAAAAGTGTCTAGGGCAGTTGTATCTGAATCACCACACAGATTTAATTGCCTCTCCCCGGTTCCCACCCAGAGTTTCTGAAACAGATGTTCTGAGATGGGGGTCTGGGACTCTGCATTTTAACAAATATGTCTGTTGATTCTTATGCACATTATTTGAGAATTATTGGTTTGGAGGTTTCAGTAGATTATAGAGGTTAAAAATATGGGTTCTAAAGGTAGGTAGGTCAGGGTTCACATCCCACCTCAGCTGCTTGCTTGTTTGGTGACTTTGGACAAGCAACCATCTAGCCCTCAGTTTCTGCCTAATAAGAATACCAACTTCACAAGATTTTTAAGTGAGGTCCGAGGAGCTAAGTTGTATGAAGTTTAGCACAGCATCTGGCACTTAATAAGGGCAAAAGTGATATCATTATTAAGATGAGTATATTTATTGGAAAAGACTCAGGCAGGACTAATACTTAGATATTAAATATTTTGATCACCATGTACTTTATAAAAGATGATTTCAAAATGCTATTGCAATATATGGTAAAACCAATTGGTTTCCTAATTATTGTTCCCTAAGGTTTTTCTGTTGCTGTATCTTCTTTAGCTTTTCTGACTTCTCAAACATATCTAATAGCAAAAGAGTTGGATGGAATATTTTGTAATAAAAATTTGGAACAATCTCACCTAAATCATGGTATCTAGCAATGGAAGAATTGATTATGTTATACTTTGAAATATTTTGCATATTCTTACTCGAACAGACCACCTGGTTTCTTTTCCAGCTGTCACTTTCCTTTTCTTCTCGTATATCTTTACCCCTTGTTTCTTACCTTTTGCTCTCTCTCCTTGGTCAACATAGTGCCTACATTCTCTATTTTCTTCTGTTTCCTCGTCTCTCTGGTGTAATTCCTTCTCATTCATCTTGGAAGCAGAATTGCTCTACATAGCAAAATCTAAAGCTGAGAGAACCGATTGAAATTCTGTTAAATTGCATAGTAACTTATTCAGGGTCATTACTGATAAATGCGAAAGTGGACCTTTTACCTAAATAGATCTCAGAAAATCAAACCAAGAGGAAAAGAGCAAACATAAAAATGGACTCATTGTTTCATCCTAGTGTAAACTATGGTAAACAGTTTTACGCTAATGGCAATGTAATAATGAGAAAGAAAATTATGTAATCACAGAATAATGGGATACATTATAATTTGGAGGATAGAGAAGGAAAACTGGGATTCAACTGCAATCCAAAAGAAACAGCATGTGAAATCTAAAATATCACACAAATGACCTTATCTACAGAACAGAAACACTCACAGACATAGAAAACAGACTTGTGGTTGCCAAGGAGGAAGGTGGAGTTAGGAAGGGTTGGAGCTGAAGTCTGGGGACTAGCAGATGCAAACTATCATATATAGAATGGATAACAACAAGGTTCTATTGTATAGCCACAGGGAGCTATATTCAGCATCCTGTAATAAACCATAATGGAAAATAATATGAAAATATATATATTAATATATATATACATATAAATGAGTCACTTGGCTGTGCATCACAAACTAACACAACATTGTAATTCAACTATACTTCAATGAATAAATAAATAAAAGAAACAGCCAATGAAAAAAATGGTGCTGTTGGCATCATCTCACATGAATTCCCCTCTGAATACTAGGATCCCCTTTTAGTGGTTGAAATATGAACTCTGGCAGTTAGAATGCTTGGGTTCAAACACAGGCTCCACAATTATTGGCTGAGTGTCCTTGGACAATTTAGTCTCACTGTGCCTCAGTTTCCTTGTCTGGGAATGTAGATAATAACAGCATGTCCTTTAAGGGTGCTTAGGAGGATCAAATGAGAATAACATGTGTAAAGCACTGAGAGAAGTGCCTTCTTTGTAGCAAACTCTTAAGTACTGATTGCTATTGATGTATTATCTTTCTTATTTTTCATTCACCAAGTTTGAAATCCTCAGTGATGTCCTGAGTGAGGAGGAAGTATTCAGGGAGTTTCTGGACAGACCATTTTGCTAACATTGTGAAAATTTGCTGACAGTGGTTATTTTTCTTTCTGGGAAGCAAGCTTCCTTGCCTGGCTGCCATTCCCCTTTATTCAGATAAATGCACTATGATTTGATCACCCCCAATAAACCTTGGATAGTTTTAGATTTATAAATTAACTTGTTATTAATGATCACACTCTGGAACATAATCACCCATCTGTGACCACATATTAAAAAACTAGAGGTGTATTCAGTATTTACTAAAACTCTCTCTTAACAGAACATGCATCTTAATTCTGGAAATATCTATTTGACCCAGTGCATATATCTTTCTCTCTCATAACTAATACTGCTTTTTTTGTCTTTCAGCATATATAAAGACTAATAATAAAGCTGAGAATTTGTCTTTTAAAATATTGTAGGTCTCAAACACAGTCAGTAATGTTAAAAAAGTAGAGAAATGTTCAAATCTCTTTGGCAGAAGTGTAGGAAAGCAGGAACAAGGGCATCATTTTTCAGAAAGTATTCTCAGACAAATCATTCTCTGAGAGATTAAAAAAAAAAAATCAGTCATGCAAGGCACACCCCTTTGCTTCTATTCCATTTTTATCATGGCAATCTCCCCTACAAAATTGAGGTTGTTCGTAAATATTTTCCTTCCAAACTGTGGGAAATAAATCATGAGTAACTTTGGATCTTTGATAAAGTTAGGTTAGGGGACTGCTTATCATTGAAACAATGAACACAAAGGCAACTCAGTCCTGGGGCCTCTGACAAAACTCTCAACAGCTGAGGCGGTACTCATGCTCCTTGTTCTCAAGCATTCCAGGGGAGCGGCAAAGGGACAGACAGCACAAGGAATGTTCAAGGTTCTTTTTCCCACCCTTCAGAGTTGATAAGTCTCTAATCATTTAGAAAGGGATTTGTTCTGCAAGAACCCAAAGTATCCCAAAGAACTATATTTACCCATAACAGGCCTTGCTCTCTGTTTAATCTAGCCAGATGGACACTGCTTTTTGGACTCACAGTCATATCCCTACAGATTTGACCTCATTTAGCAGACACTATTAAAAGATTATCCTATGATTGAGAATTTCCATTGCATCAAATACTAAATATTAGTAACATTCCTCTATGGGGAAAGTGATGTAATAAAAGGGCATAGACTGAGTTGACCTCAGACAAATTATACAGAGAAGTATGTGAAGATTATGCAACTAATCTGCTGGCCAATAAAGCCCAGCGGTACAGGGAGTAAAGCTCTGGGGGCAGACTTTCCCACTAGCTCTCGAAGGAAGTGTTCATGTTCATCTGCAGCCATAGATAGAAGCTGTATGTGATTCTGTTGCCTTGGTACCGTGATGGTTATTTTGAAAGATGCCAAGGGTGAGAAAGTATACAGAAGTGTGGCAGAATGATGGAATGGTGGGATGGGAGTGGGGTCAGGAGGCGGCTTCCTCACATTTCATTTTGTTATTTACTTTTACAAATGGGGAGCATGAGGTCTCTTTTCTTTTTTTCCCTTTGGAAGCCAACAGTGCTCACAGGAAATTAAAACTGCAGTGAAGGGGCTAAAAATGATATGAAAATCAAGGCATTAAGAAATGATTATAAGAGGGGCCTTTTTTTTAGAATATTGCCAGAAAAGGTGTTGAAAGAATACCTAGTGAAGATTCGAATCATAAGGACTGGATTCTGATCAAAAGACATGTTTTTTAAGTTGCTTGTAAATGGAAAGCCATATAGGGGTACCCAGCAATGTGGTAAACTAGCTAAATTAAATTTTTGCTATGATTTTGCTTGAACATACTTTAAAAACAATTGATTAAAAGTTAATTATTTAAAAAATAAGTTACAAAACCAGTACATAATGAAGGAAAGAAAGTCAAGCAATGCAGACATATGCAAAATAAAAGGTGAACGCCTCCCTCCTTCTTTCCCCTGCAGGGGCAAATATTACTACTATATAATCTATCTGTCAGAACTTTTGAAACTCTGTATATTTTATAAATGTGTTTAAGGAGTGGGAGCTAATACTGTACATATTGTTCTGTCATTTTCTTTTACTTAATAATATATTATTAGCATCTTTGTACTCTTTTAAAAAATAGACATTATTTATATTCTTCTTTTTAAGGGGTTATTTTATGTAAAGTGAAATGGAAACGAAGGCAACCTGGCGATTCTGAAACAAGAAAATCATATATTTGATATATTTTTATTTTTCTTGATATGATGTACTTACCACTATGTTTTATAAGTTGCTTGTAAATTATGCCTGCTAGATAGCATTCCATCTACCAGGATTAAGACAGGAATAGAGAAGAAACTGAGATCTATGCTACAGGTTATAAAAGCAGATTTCCTAATAGTATGTATAGTATAATTCCAGTTCTATAAAAGGTATGTATATGCATAGAAAGCAGTCTAGCAACATCTACACTGAAATGCTAATAGTTATTATCACAGGATTGTTGGAGTAAAGCCATATTTTTCTCTCATTATGGTTTTCTGTATTTTCAACAATGAAATTTTATTGCTTTTAAAATTAGTTAAAAAGTAAATGTAATATAAAAATGCAATGCATCTGATGAAAAAAGTTTACATCCAACAGCTACAGAAAGTAAACCCTTCTGAATTAGCATCCACTCCATTCCCAAACTCCACGATATTTTATTTTCTTAATTTAAGGGATTAGAGTTGAGCTCCTACATTGAGAGAAAGCAATCTTTAATATCAGTGAAAGAGCTGATCAGAAAATGAGGCAAAAATAAGGAGATCATATTTCTTTATTACATATATGAAGTATAAAAAACTTAACAGAGCAATATATATAAATTTTTTGCTAGTCCACAGGACCTCAGGAAAAAAATATGTTCTGAATGTGAAGTTAATCTTATGGCACTGTGGTTCACGATTTATATATTCAAGTACAGAAGAAATGGTATATATAGTGGTTATGATGGATACAGAAGATGAATAATAATGAAAAACTGTAATTTGGTGAACTATCACATACATTGCGTCCAAAAATGAGTGAACAGAATGACCATATACTGTTAATAAAGACAAGGAGGAAACTGTCTCAATATTCAGGTTTAAATACTAAACACAAAAAACAAATTCTGTGTCTACAATAATCTTTGAAGTGTATACAAGTGCATTGCAAATAAATGGGCTTTTTACAATTTAAAGTCCATTTCCTCTTTATCCAAGCATTTTCTATACTTAGGACTCCTTTCTCTTATTTTAGAATCTCTTCTTGTTTAGTTTTTTTTATTTTTCAAAGTTTCACCATTGCTGGTATCTGTGGAATCTAACCTCTAGCCCAAAGCTGAGACTTCATACAAACATATTCTCCTTTCAGGTTGCATCTTCACATAGTTTCTCTACGTGTTCAAGGTTAAAGAGTACAACTTTCTGTATGTGGTCACTTTTTTCCACACATAGTGGCAGTGCTTCTGTTTCAGCAGGTTTTCATACACACCTTTTTCTCTTTTTTTCCTGTCAACAGCAGTCTCCAAACTTTCACAACACAAGTGGTAGGTAGTAAAGTGCTTTATACAATGAAATACTATATACATGTGGAGAGGATCCATTTAACACCCCACAGACCAAAGTTCACACACATCACGCAAGAGAAGGCTCTTTTTAAGAAACACCTTTTCTGATAGTAGGGTTGGGAATTCCTTAAAATCTCATTAATTACTTCAAGTAGCACAAATGTAAGTAACATATCTGAAGATGGGAAGAGTCCTTGTTAGGTGCATTGGGCTTAATAGATTACTGCTAAATATCATATTGCTATTAAAATATCCTTAATAGTTACGAATTTCAGAATCAGTCTCATAGAAAATAGGTATCAGTATTAGGATTTTTCATTCTTCTTTATGAAACAAACTGCATTTAAACATGGGCCCAAAAGAGATACATTAAATAAGGTCCATGCATTGGAACATTTCTATATATTTTGGCACTTAAAAAAGTTTCCAGTTTCATTTTTGAGGTCTCCTTTCCATTAAGTTTGTCTTTTGTACATAGAGACGTGCCATTAAGTGCTATAAACCTTTACTGTTACTTGCACTCTCTTCTCAAAATATCCATGACTTTTCTTCCAAGAGATGGTTTCCAGTGCTGGACAAAACTTTTCATATTCACGACTAGTTTGCCTGTTCTTACATCCTCGTGTCCTGCTACGAGGTACTCCAAACCTAAAAGAGAACAATATTAGGGGCTATGCAGTATCATAATTTATGGAAGGGAAAGATATGATTTTAGCAGTTTTATATATACGTGGTTCAAGGTTTTATCAATTCACAGTTGAAATAGGGAGTCACAGGCAATAATTTGGTAAATATTTGTTAAGTGCCAAACGCTTTAAATGGATTATCTTCTTTAACCTTAAAAATAATCCTTTGAAGTAGGTATCACTTTTCTTTTTACAAATAAGGACAACTGAGGCTTGGCAAGATTAAGAAACAGTGCTTCCCAGCAAGCGGTAGCTCTTTGACTCAAGCTTAGCCCTGTCTGATGGTAGAAGTTTTACTCTTTGCTATATACCACTCTCCATGGTGAAGAAGTGAGGATTCTGTGGGTACTTAACATGCTGCTATAAATCAATAGTTCTTGGGGACTCACTATATATGGTAGTGTACATCAAGGAGGATTTTATAAAAGTGAAACAACCATTTGGGAAAACATATTGAAAGAAAGAGAAGCCCCAGTGGCTCAGCAGTAAAGAATCCACCTGTAACGCAAGAGATGCGTGCAGATGTGTGTTCAATCCCTTGGTTGGGAAGATTCCCTGGAGAAGGAAATGCAACCCATTCCAGTATTCTTGCCTGGAAAATCTCATGGACAGAGAGGAGCCTGGTGGGGTACAGTCTATGGGATCACAGAGTCAGACACGACTGAGCAACTGAACAACAACAACACTGGAAGAGAAGTATGGATTATACAAAATAGCACATATCTCCTAGATAAAGTGTTTTTGGAATATAGAATGTTTATTTGTCATACTTTTAAAAAATGATGAGACTTGACAAGACCTACTGCTGATTTTATAATAAAAGAATTTTATAAAATTCTTTTCAGGCTTCAAGTAAAATTTTTTGGCTAACAAATAAAAAAAAACCAAAAGGACAACCTCATTATCTATACATTAATAAATAGAAATATGATAATCTCCCTCAGTAGATGTCTTTAGTAATATCAATATTGGTATTTTGAAACAGTTTTCTGTAATATTATAGGGTAAAACAAATAAGTAATTACATTTATAAAATAAAACTGTCCAATATAAGATAAAGAGACATATACTTTAAAACTCAAGGGAAAACATGATATATTAAAATTCAATTGAAAATATCAATTTAAACTCTTGATTATATATATATATATATATATATATATATATATATATACACACACACACATAGTCTTGTTCATTCACTGGACTGAAAGTAAAAGTGCTAGTCTCTCAGTCCTGTCTGGCTCTTAGCGACCCCATGGACTGTAACCCACCAGGCTCCTTTGTCCATGAATTCTCCAGACAAGAATACTATAGTGGGTTGCCATTTCCTTCTCCCCGGGATATTCCCAACCCAGGGATTGAACTCAGGTCTCCTGTATTGCAGGAAGATTCTTTACTGTCTGAGCCACCAGGGAAGCCCCATTTCATTTTCTGAAATGGTTTTAAAAAATGTCATTCTGATGGTAAGGATTACCTATTACTAACATAACGTGGTCTCTAATAACAGGTATCACCGAAAACAACACAGAACAAAGCTTCCTGAAGAAATGCTTTTTCTAGTTCCAAGGCAGAAAGATACAGGTACGCATGGGACTTATTATGCTAAAAAGGCTCATAGGAATCATTTTAAAAGGGCACAGTAAAGGAATCAGTAAAGGAGGGTTATAACTTGTCAAAGTTATGATAATTTGAGCACCAAGAGCATAGTAATTGTGTGCTAACATACTGAATCAACAAAAATCCATAATTCCAAAGTGATACTCAAAAAGTATCAGAGAGAAATTAACTTGCCATCTTGAGACAGTTGTGAAAACCATTCCTTACCTTGGAAATTGCTGATTAAAGGAAACAATTTAGCCTTTATCCTGCTTTTATAATAGGAACTATATTTCATGGTAACCTAATAGCCCACCATGGGAGAGAAAGTCCTCTTACAGAATAATGTCATGTAATAAATGAAGGGATTTAGACAAAATTAGAAAAAAACGTTTCTCAAACTAATTAAATTATTCATCCAAGAAGGGATTGCCAATTGGGTGACAAAATCACTAAGTGAATAGTTGATGGGAACTGGATGTTTGCATAGTGACTAAATAACTCACACTCATTGTTTCCTAGTCTCAAAAGGGAAAACAAAACTCCCCAATGGAGAGATCAGACTGTTCAGTTTGAGCAACCCAGATGTTTATAGACCCGCGATGGTGGGTCATCCAGGTACTGTATACCTTGTGATGTGATCTAACATGAAACAACACAACAATATCTATAGTAAGTGCTAGCCAAAATGCTTATCTTGAGCCTATCAAGATAAACTGTAGAGATTACAAGAAAAATAGGAAGTAGAGAGACAAGCTAAATGACACTACAAAGAACCAACCAAATACAGAAGGCAGGATAATCTACAGAACACCTGGCCTATTTTTTTCAACAATAATTTCTAAAGCACTAAAAAGAAACTCATCATAAATCAAAGATATTTGAGGGACTTAAAAACTAGATACAATTTGTGATTTTGGATTGAATACTGGCAATGATAAGCCCTAAAGAGCATTTTGGGATCAGTTGGAAAATTGGAATATGATCTCAGTATTAGAGTATATGAAAATAAACTAAAATTTAAGGTAAAGATAATCATTAACTGAATAAAGTAGGTTGCAGAATGAAGTGTATATTATGATTTCATTTTGGTTAAAAATATAATGTGTACATATATAGAGAAATATCTGGAAGGATTCACACTAGGATGTTAACAGAAATGATCTTTGGAGGACAGAAGTGTAAAATTTAAAAATTTCCCCTAAATTTCTATAATGTACATGTGTTTTTTCTATAATAATAAAAAAGGTTATTTAAATTATTAAAAGATATTAATATTATTAAAAGAAATTAAGTCTAGGACTTAAAAGCTTTAAGTCCTAAACTTAAAAATAGCTATGATGATATTTTCAAAAAAAAAAAAGGAGAGAGACAAAAGAAAAAAGAAAATAATGACATAGGTTTCAAACACTGGAGAGCATAAATGTAAGGTGGATTATAAGGTATTTAAATTCTTTAAAGGGTAACCTTAGCTTCTCCATGAAAAAGAATCCCAGTATTTAATCAACAGACTAGTTGAAACATAATCGTTGTGATATTGTTTGTATCATCCCTAAAATAATAAAACCCTCTTTAAAAATACAATGAATAATTTTTAGGAAACTTTCAGTGTTACATCTAGTATTTAGATGAATTTACTTTGAAAGTACAAATAAAACAAATATTATAAGAGTTTGCCATTATGTCAAAGTATAAATATAAATTAAACTAATGAAAATGATGCTGAATAAATCTGTAAATTATGGGACAGCATCATACCAAAAGTTAGCATGAAAAATAACTTTATCTGTTGTATCACTTATTAGCATTTACATTTAATTTTGATATCTCTTTGCTTTTGACATCGACTTTGCTGAAAGGTTGAGGGCACAAAGCTCACTTTTTATCCACAGAAAAAGAAAATACAATATTTTAGTGCTAGTCTTGACATTCTAAAATATTCAATAAATGAATGAGCAAATATATGCATGAAAGTAAGAATGAATGAATTTTTAGGGATGCCAACTAGATTACTACTTTTCAAAAGTAGCAAAGGAAACAGGTTGGCGTGTAAGGTTTCAGTGTTTTCTTATCAGCTTTCTTTGGCCTTAGCTATTAAACTTGTAAAAATGGAAAAACAAAGTGAAAGAGTGTCTGGTTTTGCTTTGGCAAAGTCTTTTCATCAAAGTGAATAAACATGTTTTCAAGAATTCTTTGAATAATTGTGCTTATGTTTTCAATTGTGATGAACTCAGTTGGTTCTTTTACTCTGTTTGGCAGAAACCTGATTAGGAAGTATAGTTCACTTCCTGGAGGGTGGTGCAGATGGTTAAAGCTTTTGTTTTTAATGTCTTACTAAAAAACTGAGTAGATTTCTTTTTTTTGTTGTTTGTTTGCCAGTTTAGTCAAAAGTGCTTATAGAAAGAGCCCCTATGCAGAGATCACTGGGAAACAGAACTTAATGACTCAGTCTCCAGTATTCAAAATCCAAGATTCAGATTAGTTCGTTCTTTGGAAACATATTTTAAAATGTCTTTTAAATTTTCCTTATTAAAATTATACAGAGTGAAGTAAGCCAGAAAGAAAAACACCAATACAGTATACTAACGCATATATATGGAATTTAGAAAGATGGTAACAATAACCCTGTATACAAGACAGCAAAAGAGACACTGATGTATAGAACAGTCTTTTGGACTCTGTGGGAGACGGAGAGGGTGGGATGATTTGGGAGAATGGCATTGAAATACATATAATATCATATATGAAATGAGTCGCC
Organism: Bubalus kerabau; assembly: GCF_029407905.1. NCBI lineage: Eukaryota > Metazoa > Chordata > Mammalia > Artiodactyla > Bovidae > Bubalus > Bubalus kerabau. The sequence goes on along the minus strand of NC_073624.1, from coordinate 62,127,401 downwards.
AGTCCAGGTTCGATGCACGATACTGGATGCTTGGGGCTGGTGCACTGGGACAACCCAGAGGGATGGTATGGGGAGGGAGGAGGGAGGAGCGTTCAGGATGGGGAACACATGTATACCTGTGGCGGATTCATTTCGATATTTGGCAAAACCAATACAATATTGTAAAGTTTTAAAATAAAATAAAATTAAAAAAAAAGAAAGTGAAAAAGTAAATAAATAAATAAAATTTAGATTAATTTAAATAAAATATGAAGAGCTATAAAAAGGGTGTGAGAGGTTAGTCAACAAAGTCAACAGTTATATCATTGTTTAGATTGTTTAGGTTGGGAGATATTTTATTGATAGCTTTTCTCTCTCTCTCACTCAGTTATCTGCTTCTCTCAAATTTATTAACCAAAGACCATAAATGACTTCTTAATGTAACTGTGCTTTCCTGGACTTAACTTTGAAAAGAATTAGATCCAGAACACAAATTATGCACCTGTTTCAGGAGTGTCATTAAGACACAAATGGCAACTTTGTAAACAGGGAAGTATAGAAGATTTAAAAAATATATTATTTGTTTTGCTAGAATTCATTATTTGTGTACTGCAGTACTATTATCTTGGAAATAATGGTAGATCCTGGAGACAGTATGGTCAAAAATCTAAATCCCATCCTCAAATTTAGTGAGAGAGATAGAGAAATAAGCAGATTATGATACAATGTAAAGACTGTGCTTATAAGGTAAACAGATCAGAATCCCATGCTTACTGGCCTGCCTCTGTGTCTGCCATATTATTTTAAGGTGTAAATTTCCCTCCATTCCAAGTTTCTCTAAGATTCTATAGTTTTGCTGCTGTTTGTTTATTTTTACTGTTCTTGATTTGAAACCAGAATGATCATTTAATGAAAAAGAAGATGATGACAACTTGAGAGTTGTTTTCTATCCAGAAGAAACAGATGCTTCCCGTGCAATAGAAAAAATGAATTCAATATTATTTGCACAGATGGAATTTTGCCTTTGAAATTCCTTTGGGAGCAAGTTCTAACCAGGGCATTGTAATAGGACCTAGCTTTCCAGTACAGTATTAGTGGCAGAGGAATTCATGAAAATGTTTTCCTTGCTACTGCCACTGGAACCAATCTGAGACTTCTCTTCAAGACAGAAAATATTAAATTGCTGGATTTTAAAATATTTTACTTGCATAGAGCATGTGAAGAATTCCGTTTGGACTTTCCCCAGAATTCAGGTGGTGAAAAGGAGAGATGCTCTTGCTGAGTTTATTTAGATTGTGATTCAGAGAATGTAAGACAAGCAGCAAATCAGCAGAGACAAGGTAGGGATCAAGCTAGTAACATCTAATGCTCACCAGGATTGAGGATTGGACAAGTGCAGCCTCTGTTAGTCCATGATTCTGGATACAGTGTTCGCTTTCCTCGTAAAATTTTCAGTTTGGTGGATTTTAAGATTTTTTTAATCTTCACGTTGACCTCAGCATGAGATCCTTTATCATGAGCCGATAAGATCTTTATTTTTAGCACTGTAAGAACACAATTCCAAAAGTAAAAATGAATAGAATTTCATACTATTCTTTGAACTTTGAACAACTTAGATATGCATTTCAGAGTATAATGGAAAAGTGAACTAGTGATTATAATGTGGAAATATGCTTTAAAAATCATTAGGGATTAAGAGGTACACATTTCTATGTATAAAATAAACAAGTTACAAGGATGTATTTACAACACAGGGAATATAGCCAATATTTTATAATAACTGTAAATGGAATATAACCTTTAAAATTGTGAATCACTAGTTATACTCCTGAAACATATAATATTATATATTAACTATATATCTCAATAAAAGAAAATCATTAGGCTCATTGATTTTACACTAACTTCATCCAATGTATCTATATTAACTATCCTCTTCCTTCTTAGACATTTTCAACTGTTACTTCTTTCCATATCATTATGTTAAGAGAATATCAACCATTTGTCTACTGCAAATAAATCTTAAGCACATTCAGCTATCAAATCTAAAAAGAAAAAAGATGCACAGGAAGTAGAATTGTTATCCTGGCTTTTATTTAGATTCTGACTATATTATACTCTATGGCTGGCTTTGTGTAATGTTATGACAAGGAGCAAAACGTTATTGCCAGGACATATTTTACATAGTCTAAAGAGATTAAATATTATTGGTTACTTTTCTTCCCTGGTGTAAAATTCAAGCTGACTGGGATTAGGAAGCTGTCCTGTGTGATGGCAGAGCTCCAGTTTCATGATTCTATTATACTCTTCCATTTATGAAATGGATGTGGATAGGGATTATATATATTTGGGGCTGTATAAGTTATGGAATAATAAAAGACTCAGACACTAGTCAATGATATGTCGGCAAGATAAGCATCTTTAATATATTGAAAGTGAAAGTGTTAGTTGCTCAATCATGTCCAATTCTTTGCAACCCCATGGACTGTAGGGACTGTAGCCCACCAGGCTCCTTTGTGCATGGAATTCTCCAGGCAAGAATACTGGAGCAGGTTGCCATTTCCTTCTCCAGGGGATCTCCCCAACCCAGAGATTGAACCAGGGTCTCCGGCATAGTGGGCCTATTCTTTACCATCTGAGCTACCTATACTTAAGAATAAAGCCATTTAGAATTTAAAAATAGTAACAGTCTTTACTTAGGGCAATGACATTTTCCTTTGTCCATACACTATCTTCTGGGTATTTGAAAGGTAGAGGAGTAGACAGAGATGGCAGGGAAGAGAGTCAGGCAGAGAGCTAGTCTCAATGCCTTTCCAGTATATTTCTCCTTCCCTCCTACTACTTACTGAACATCTAGTATGTGCAAGGAAATGTGCTGTGTGGTTTTCAAAAATCTCATTTCATGGGGAAGATGGCATCATCCCTGTTTTACAGATGAAGAAGTTTGGAGATGTTAAGCTGCTGCTGCTGCTGCTAAGTTGCTTCAGTCGTGTCCAACTCTGTGCGACCCCATAGATGGCAGCCCACCAGGCTCCCCCGTCCCTGGGATTCTCCAGGCAAGATGTTAAGCTACCCACCCAATAAACCAGAAATAAAACACACAGAGGTCTGAATCCAAAGCCTGAGCTTTTAATCACTGTGAATACACTGCTTTAAACTGATTTCTGCTTAGTAGTACTACTGGCCAAGGAGTCATTTAAGTGGCTAGAGACTTTCCTTTTAGATTAATAAAATAAGAATCATTCATAGGAAAGGATTACATGTCAAGATGTTGTTGTTGTTGTTGTTGTTGTCTGCCTCCTTTCCACATACTAGGATAACCTTGCTTTTGCTCTAAAAGCCTCCTACTCTCACTAAGACATTCAAAACCATCTCTATCAGGAAAATCTAGGTCAAGACCAGAATACTGTATTTACTACTGTTACATAAGACTAATGCTTTGATTTGTTGAGAATGTCATAAACCAGGCCACTCATTTCCTTCAAAACTCTTTGTACAGGTAGTTTGAATAGATCCTTGGAAGCACTCATGGACTTCAGACTCACCATATGAGTATTTCATTCCACAGAATGCCTTGGAGTTTCCTAACACCTGTTCCTTACATTCACATTTACCTGAAGAAAGTAAATGAACATGGTGTTAGTAATTTGGAAACAAAGTAAAAAAAAAATCAGCAAGTAAATCCAAGTGGCATAACCTTTTAAGACTTGATGATTTGTACAATATAATCCATAAGAAACCATGAAAAGTCACTTAAAAGAAAACTATTTCATCCAACAAAGTATTGACCTAAGAGAAATATAGAAAAGTAGAAACGATATATTTTAATGCTTGTAACTGATGTAGGTAGATACAGAGATGTGGGAAACATTGACATATTGGTTCTAGCTGAAGTTTCTTGAGAAATCAGAGCACAAGATTTGCAAGTTGAAAATCATAATGGGATTAAATAATGGGAAAGATAAATCAAAAGTGCTTAAAATGAACTACTGTGATTTGTTCAATAACACTGCTTATCATCCAAACAATGCAGAGGATTGCTCATGCAGAAATTGTAGCAACCCGAGTGGATACCTCAAGGCCTTTGATGATTCTACCAAAGCAGGAGAGTATGGTAACTACCATGTTAATTGAAATCCAAATGCTAAATGAGCTACAAAAGCCTAATTGAACTCCAAATGCTAAATGAACTCCAAAACCTATTTGAACTCCAAATCGCATATCTTTAAAATTTTATTTATTTATTTGGCTGTACTGGGTCTTTTTCACCGTTGGCTTAAATCTCAACATTCAGAAAACTAAGATCATGGCATCTGGTCCCATCACTTCATGGCAAATAGATGGGAAACAATGGAAACAGTGACCGACTATTTTGGGGGGCTCCAAAATCACTGCAGATGGTGACTGCAGCCATGAAATTAAAAGACGCTTGCTCCTTGGGAGAAAAGCTATGACCAACCTAGACAGCATTTTAAAAAGCAGAGACATTACTTTGCCAACTAAGGTCCATCTAGTCAAAGCTATGGTTTTTCCAGTAGTCATGTATGGGAGAGTTGGACTATAAAGAAAGCTGAGCGCCAAAGAATTGATGCTTTTGAACTGTGGTGTTAGAGAAGACTCCTTGAGAATCCCTTGGACTGCAAGGAGATCCAACCAGTCCATCCTAAAGGAAATCTGTCCTGAATATCCATTGGAAAGACTGATGCTGAAGCTGAAACTCCAATACTTTGGCCACCTGATGCAAAGAACTGACTCATTTGAAAAAACCCTGATGCTGGGAAAGACCGAAGGCAGGAGAAGAAGCGAACGACAGAGGATGAGATGGTTGGATGGCATCACCAACTCAATGGACATGAGTTTGAGTAAGCTCTGGGAGTTGGTGATGGACAGGGAGGCCTGGCGTGCTGCAGTCCATGGGGTCACAAAAAGTCGGACACAACTGAGCAACTGAACTGAACTGGGTTTAGTTGCAACACATAGGATCTTTGCTGGGGCATGTGGGATCTTTCAGTTTCAGCATGTAAACTCTTAGTTGTGGCATGTGGGACCTGGTTCCCTGACCAGGGATCAAACCTGGGCCCGCTGCATTGGGAGCACAGACCCTCAGCCACTGGACCACCAGGGAAGTGCCCTCCCCACCACCAATGGCATATCTTATTCCTGAATGTAATGCTCTTCTCTTTAGTCCTTCAGCCTATAAGAACATGAGTAAGGAGGGACAACATAGGGGTAGGGGAGTGGGAGATACAACCTATTGAGTGTTAGAGAGGCTCAAAGATGTATTGTACAACATGGGGAATATAGTGAATATTTTGTAATAATTGTGAATGGAAAGTAACCTTTAAAAATTGTATGAAAATAAAAAAGGGGAAAAAAGAAAAAAAAATTTAAAGAACATGAATAGGTCTGTTATTTGAAAACCTTTTCTTGGCTGCTTTCCAATACTCCCTTTTCATATGCTAAGAAATCAGACATTAAAATTTGAATAAATCTTTCTTGATTAGGCCTCAGCCCAGATGCGTTTTCTTAATAGAAATCTGGAAGAGGAGGAAAACCTATTTAGTTATACTGGGTTGTTAGAATATTTCAAAAAAGAAGTATTATTTATAGTTCTGTTGTACTAGTTAAAGCCAGTTAAGTGAAATTTTCATCTGATGTTCTCCATCTCACAAGACGTGGTAGAAATTAAGAGTATCTTCATGTAATGCATTATATTCCTAGTTATGGAAACATGGCAGGTAAATAGGTAAACAAAGTTGAAGAATTTGAAAAACCATTAGAAAAATAGAAGAAATCTTTCAAAAGCAATTGTTCAAACATAGAATTCAGACTAAGTAGCATTAAGGCACAAAATTAACGGGAAAGATTTTTCCTTTTCAAATGCTAACAAGATAGATACAACAACTTCATATTATCTAATCTTTCCTACCTTCTTTCCTGTTGTAAATTAAAGTAACACCAGTTAAGAAAATGATCTTAAGATTGTGAAGTGAAAAAAAATCATGATACAAAATTGCTGATATCGAGTGTTTCTCATATTTGAGTTCTTGATTCTTGAAAGGTCCATAATTCTTTATGAGAATGCATTAAAACTGTGGTTTCTTAACTCTGCTCCAGCCACACTTGCCTCCTTGCTGTTTCTTAAATAAGCCAGGCCTAGCTTTCATGCGTTGGAGAAGGAAATGGCAACCCACTCCAGTGTTCTTGCCTGGAGAATCCCAGGGACAGGGGAGCCTGGTGAGCTGCCTGTCTATGGGGTTGCACAGAGTCAGACACAACTGAAGCAACTTAGCAGCAGTAGCAGCAGGCTTCCCAGGTGGCGCTAGTGGTAAAGAACTGCCTGCGAATGCAGGAGACAAGAAACTTGGGTTTGATCCCTGAGTTGGGAAGATCCCCTGGAGGAGGGCATGGCACTCCAGCATTCTTGCCTGGAGAAATCCCATCGACAGAGGAGCCTGGTGGGCTACAGTCCCTAGAGTTGCGACACTGAAGTGACTGAGCTGGCACGCACACACAGTCTCACCTCAGGGTTGCTGTATTTGCTTTATCTCCTGCCTAAACTCCTTCCTCTTTTATCTGTATAGTTCATTCCCTTACCTTCTTCAGGTCTTTTTCCCTCAAAAGTCCTTTCATAGGACTTTTCTGATCACCCTACTTAGAAGTGTGTCCCTCTCAAGTCCTTCTTTTCCCCCATCCCTGCTTTATTTCTCTATTATACTAAACATCATTAAATATTTAATTTATTTATTAGCTGTCTTCCTCTGCATGAATGTAAGCTCCTAAGATACTGAGATTTTTGTCTGTTCAATTACTCTATTTGCAGCACTGGCACATAGCGTAGGCTACTCAATAAGTAGCTGCTAAAAGAATGCGTTTATAAAGAACACTTACAAATTAGTAAGAAAATTACAAATAGGAAATTCACAGAAAAAGAAACCTGAATGTCCCAGAAGTCATGAAAAATTGCTAATCAGGAAAATGAAATTAAAATGGCAAGCTCCCATTTCACACCCTTCAGATGGGCAAAAATTTAGGTTTGATAACATTAATTTTAGAAGTCCAATAAATATTAACTGAGTTAAACGGCCTGAATGAATGAGTTATGATAGTGCTTGGCCCTTTGTATATGTTGTATAGATATTTACAAAATACAAAGTATTAGTGAGGATGAACAACAGGATGTCATATTTTGCTGGTGGAATGCAAATGGATACAACCACTTGAGAGAGCTATTTGGCAGTAAATGATAAATTTGACAGTAAGCACTCTTGCGACCCAACAAAATTCCAGTTGAACTATTTCAAATCCTAGAAGATGATGCTGTGAAAGTGCTGCACTCAATATGCCAGCAAATCTGGAAAACTCAGCAGTGGCCACAGGACTGGAAAAGGTCAGTTTTCATTCCAATCCCAAAGAAAGGCAATGCCAAAGAATGCTCAAACTACTGCACAATTGCACTCATCTCACAAACTAGCAAAGTAATGCTCGAAATTCTCCAAGCCAGGCTTCAACAGTACCTGAACTGTGAACTTCCAGATGTTCAAGCTGGTTTTAGAAAAGGCAGAGGAACGAGAGATCAAATTGCCAACATCTGTTGGATCATAAAAAAAGCAAGAGAGTTCCAGAAAAGCATCTATTTCTGCTTTATTGACTACACCAACGCCTTTGACTGTTTGGATCACAACAAACTGTGGAAAATTCTTAAAGAAATGGGAATACCAGACCACCTGACCTGCCTCTTGAGAAATCTATATGCAGGTCAGGAAGCAACAGTTAGAACTGGACATGGAACAACAGACTGGTTCCAAATTGGGAAAGGAGAACGTCAAGGCTGTATATTGTCACCCTGCTTTTTTAACTTACATGCAGAGTACATGAGGAGAAATGCTGGGCTGGATGAAGCACAAGCTGGAATCAAGACTGCCAGGAAAAATATCAATAACCTCAGATATGCAGATGACACCACCCTTATGGCAGAAAGTAAAGAACTAAAGAGCCTGTTGATGAAAGTGAAAGAGGAGAGTGAAAAAGTTGGCTTAAAACTCAACATTCAGAAAACTAAGATCTGGTCCCATCACTTCACAGCAAATAGATAGGGAAAGAGTGGAAACAGTGAGAGATTTTATTTTGGGGGGCTCCAAAATCACTGCAGATGGTGAGTGCCGCCATGAAATTAAAAGACACTTGCTCCTTGGAAGAAAACGCAGAGACATTACTTTGCCAACAAAGGTCTGTCTAGTCAAAGCTATGGTTTTTCCATTAGTCATGTATGGATGTGAGAGTTGGACCATAAAGAAGGCTGAGCATTGAAGAATTGATGCTTTTGAACTGTGGTGTTGGAAAAGACTCTTGAGAGTCCCTTGGACTTCAAGGAGATCCAACCAGTCCATCCTAAAGGAAATCTGTCCTGAATATTCATTGGAAGGACTGATACTGAAGCTGAAATTCCAATACTTTGGCCACCTGATGCAAAGAACTGATTCATTTGAAAAGACCCTGATGCTGGGAAAGATTGAAGGCAGAGGAGAAGGGGATGACAGAGGATGAGATGGTTGGATGGCATCATCGACTCAATGGACATGAGTTTGAGTGAACTATGGCAATTGGTGATGGACAGGGAGGCCTGGCAAGCTGCAGTCCATGGGGTTGCAAAGAGTCAGCCGTGACTGAGCGACTGAACTGAACACTTGAGACGCAACAAAATGAGGTTGTATCCTAGAACAGGGATCAGATAATAAACATTATAGACTTTTGAGCCACAGGGAAAAATTAAAGATTTTATGTAGGTATTTATGTAACCACTTAAAGTGTAACTGTTTAAGCCTTAGAGCAGTTAGCTTTCAGTTCAGTTCAGTCTCTCAGTTGTGTCCGACTCTTTGCGACCCCATGAACTGCAGCACGCCAGCCCTCCCTATCCATCACCAACTCCCGGAGTTCACTCAGACTCACGTCCATCGAGTCAGTGATGCCATCCAGCCATCTCATCCTCTGTTGTCTCCTTCTCCTCCTGCCCCCAATCCCTCCCAGCATCAGAGTCTTTTCCAATGAGTTAACTCTTCACATGAGGTGGCCAAAGTACTGGAGTTTCAGCTTTAGCATCATTCCTTCCAAAGAACACCCAGGACTGATCTCCTTTAGAATGGACTGGTTGGATCTCCTTGCAGTCCAAGGGACTCTCAGGAGTCTTCTCCAACACCACAGTTCAAAAGCATCAATTCTTTGGTGCTCAGCTTTGTTCACAGTTTAACTTTCACATCCATACATGACCACAGGAAAAACCATAGCCTGTTTAGACGGACCTTTGTTGGCAAAGTAATGTCTCTGCTTTTGAATATGCTATCTAGGTTGGTCATAACTTTCCTTCCAAGGAGTAAGCATCTTTTAATTTCATGGCTGCAATCACCATCTGCAGTGATTTTGGAGGCCCAAAAAATAAAGTCGGAAAAAAAACTGTTTCCACTGTTTCCCCATCTATTTCCCATGAAGTGATGAAACTTTAGCCTGCAGAAAAGTATAAGGCAGGCCAGATTTGGCCTGAGGGCTGTAGTTTGCCTGATCTAGTGAAACTCCTTCTCAAATACACAATATAACATATGTAGGAAAACATTCATGGTAGCACTGTATGTAATAGTGGAAAACTGGAAATTGGAGATAACCTAAATGGCAAACAATGGAAGAATAAAAATGGATAAATCTAAAAAAAAGTACACATTTAAGTAAAAATAATTTTAAGGGGTAGGTAAGTTATCATGTACATAAGATTTTTAAAATATTATATAATATACTAATTATATACTATTTACTATGAAAGTGAATAGGAAAAGCAGTTCGTCAAGGCTGTATATTGTCACCCTGTTTATTTAACTTATACGCAGAGTACATCATGAGAAACGCTGGACTGGAAGAAACACAACCTGGAGTCAAGATTGCTGGGAGAAATATCAATAACCTCAGATATGCAGATGACACCACCCTTATGGCAGAAAGTGAAGAGGAACTCAAAAGCCTCTTGATGAAAGTGAAAGTGGAGAGTGAAAAAGTTGGCTTAAAGCTCAACATTCAGAAAACGAAGTTCATGGCATCCGGTCCCACCACTTCATGGGAAATAGATGGGGAAACAGTGGAAACAGTGTCAGACTTTATTTTTCTAGGCTCCAAAATCACTACAGATGGTGATTGCAGCCATGAAATTAAAAGACGCTTACTCCTTGGAAGGAAAGTTATGACCAACCTAGATAGCATATTCAAAAGCAGAGACATTACTTTGCCAACAAAGGTCCGTCTAGTCAAGGCTATGGTTTTTCCTGTGGTCATGTATGGATGTGAGAGTTGGACTGTAAAGAAGGCTGAGCACCGAAGAATTGATGCTTTTGAACTGTGTGTTGGAGAAGACTCTTGAGAGTCCCTTGGACTGCAAGGAGATCCAACCAGTCCATTCTGAAGGAGATCAGCCCTGGGATTTCTTTGGAAGGAATGATGCTAAAGCTGAAACTCCAGTACTTTGGCCACCTCATGTGAAGAGTTGACTCATTGGAAAAGACTGATGCTGGGAGGGATTGGGGGCAGGAGGGGAAGGGGACGACAGAGGATGAGATGGCTGGATGGCATCACTGACTCGATGGACGTGAGTCTGAGTGAACTCCGGGAGTTGGTGATGGACAGGGAGGCCTGGCGTGCTGCGATTCATGGGGTCGCAAAGAGTCGGACACGACTGAGCGACTGAGCGACTGATCTGATCTGATCTGATGAAAGTGAAAGTGAAGTCACTCAGTTGTATCTGACTCTTTGTGACCCTATGGACTGTAGCCTATCAGGCTCTTCAGTCCATGGAATTTTCCAGGTAGGAGTACTGGAGTGGGTTGCCATTTCCTTCTCCATGGGATCTTCCCAACCCAGGGATCAAACCTGAGTCTCCTGCATTGCAGGCAGACGCTTTACCATCTGAGCCACCAGGGAAGCTCACTATTTACTATATGTATAGTAAAATAGTAAAAATATGAAAGTGTATGGTGAACACCAAAATTCAGGTTAGTGGTTATTCTATGGCATAAGGAAGGCTACTTGAGTTTGTAGATTGGTACACCTAGGGCTTCAAATGTATCTGTAATATCTTATAATTTAAATGAAAATATGGCTTCCCAGGTGGCACTAGGGGTAAAGAACCCATTTGCCAATCCAGGAGACACAAGAGATGTGGGTTCAATCCCTAAGTCAGGAAGATCCCCTGGAGGAGGACATGGCAGCCCACTGTAGTATTCTTGCCTGGAGAATCCCTGGTGGGCTAAGTCTATAGGGTCACAAAGAGTTGGACACAACTGAAGTGACTTAGCACATGAGATAATTATTGCAAAATTAAGATTTGATAGCATTACAAGGTGTTCATATGGGTGTTCATATCATAGTTTTGGTGTTTGTAATGTTTAATAATAAAAATATTTTAAAATTTATTTTAAGTTTTATTTGGATGATTTGGTGATCACTTTATAGCCAAATGCTGACAAGATTTTTTGTCCACATTTGTATTTTTGATAAGAGTAAGTTGGTGCTAAATAGAAACACTTGATTTTCTATGAGAAAAGAATACAGACAGGATAAACCCAGAAATTATGTATTCACACCAATATTACAGCATGCTCCTCAAATGACAGAGCAGATAAATATCACAGCAAAACTGAATCAGAAGAAAGAGTAGTATAGACTTCATAAGCTCAAAGAATCATCTTTATAGAGTAAACAGTGTTTTGACTTCAGTAAAAATCATGTTTCATATTCAATTAATATTGTTAACATGAATTTTATTAGTTTTATTTGGCTTATATTTAGTCTATAAAATTACTTTTAGAGTTGTAACAAAGCTATAAACATAAGGCATTCACAGCTAGTTTTTACTTTATGCTATAAACATAAGGCATTCACAGCTAGTTTTTGCTTTATGCTATAAACATAAGGCATTCACAGCTAGTTTTTGTTTTGTACATACTGAGTTACACTCAGTCTATAAGAATATTTTTCTTTTAAATGGATCTGTACATTTCCATCAAAACAGTATATTTTAGAGAGAAGGAAACACATCAAAGTACTAAGAGTGGGATAGTGAGATTTGGGTATTTTTTTTACTTGATATTTTGTGTTTTCCAATTTTTTACTCTAACTATATGTTATTCTACCAATAAGAAAATTTAAAAAGCTTGTTTTATATTTAATAGTTTTATACTTATGGGGTTCACTACCTGGTTAACCTCAGAACTAAAGCATTCCCCTTATAAGATTCAAAATCTGTTCTCTGGTTTGTCATGGATCACTGCTACTCGAGACCAGACCCAGAAATATCATCTCTAATTATACCTCTTGTCCCACCTGAATGTCGAAGTGCAGAAAATCCTTGCTCATCCTTCCAATCCCAGGTTGGCTCACTCTTATTTTGCATGGAATGGAAGTCAGGAACTTCATGATACCAGTCTATGTCTGTGCTGCTAATAAAATAGAAAACGATGAAGAACCTATTAAGGAATTTCTTAGAACTTAAATTAAATGAATGTATTTATAGGGATTTAAACCTTGTCAGCTATCTTCCTATCTTTTCACTTTTCAGAAATAAATAGTATCATAAAGGGCCTATTGTTAAAAAGAATAATTCATCTTGCAAAATGAACCAGACCATCTCTAGAATCTTGCAAGCACAATTTCCTTGATTCTGCAATTTGACGAAAATTCTTTAAAGAGATGTGAAACTACATCTTTGCTCCTCCAGTGGCATGTAAGGTTTTCCAGATCACCATCAGATCTTCAAAAGAATGTGAAAGACACAGAGATGAGAGCAAGAGCCATGCTTGTTCACCTGCTGAGGCAGTCTCCTGTATGAGGGTCGCAGCTCCCCGCACAGTCACAAGGCCTGCAGCCGTAGTCTCCGAAGCCCCAGTACCCCACCATACACCTCTCACAATGTGGCCCTGCCACCCCAGGCTTGCACGGGCAGTCACCATTGCTGGGGTCACAGAAGGTCACCGAGCTGAAAGGAAGGACAGCTGATCCAACTGGATGACAGGAACACACTACAACAGAGAAGACACAGAAGCACCAATGAGTGAACCGGTTATCTGCAAAGATTGGTCCCCAGCTGTTTCCTCTCACCACACAGCACATCTCTGAGGCTCCTCCTTTACCCACTTACTGTATGCTCAGCGAGTGAAAGCTAATTAAACTGCAGATAAGAAGACATCATCAGAAAAGCACATCTGTCGCTAAACCACCTAATTTATCATTAAATTAAAGGCATTAATATGAACGGCTTTTTGTCTGGGGTGATGAGGATGAATAAGCAAAGAAGACAAAGAAGAAGCAGTTAGTGAGAAAGAAAAATAATCATGAGTGCATGGTGTTCTGGAAGCTGAAGCTCCAAGGAGGTGGGCAACATCAACTGTGTTAAATGCTGTAAGTCCAAGCAGATGAAGGGCAGGAATGGATCAATGCACCTGACAGCATGAAGACCACTGGTGTCCATGACAGGAACAGTTTCAGTGTAATAGTGAGTAGTGAACCTCATTGAATAAAACTCAGGAGAGAATAGGAGTAGAGGAATTTGAGCATGAAAACAGACAGCGCTATTGAGAGCTTTTCTATAAGGGCACAGAAATGTGGTGGTAGCTTAAACTGGAGACAGGAACTGAAGTGAAGGTTTCAGTTTTTGTCTGTTGTGTTTGTTTTAAGCTGGGGGAAATTACAGCATGCTTGATGTTGGTGGAAAAGATCCAGTAGAAAGGGGGAAACTGATGAGTAAAAGAGAGATGGGAGAATTTTAAAAGGGATATTTGGGCATACTTGGGTAAGGATAAAAGGATGGGATTTGGTGTAGAAGAGGAGGTGTTGGCCTTGGGTAAAAGCATAATTAGTTCATAGTAATAAGATGGAAGGCAGAGCATATGGATACAAATGCAGGGAAGTGGATAAATGCCATGGTGGGAGCTGGGACTTTTCTTCTGACTGCTTGTTTTCTGGATGAAATAGAAAACTATGTCATCAGGTGAGAAAGATGACAAAGAATGGGAGTGGGAAAGTGACTGAGAGACTTAGGAAGTGAAGTATAATTGCCAGCAGCATAAAGGGCACCTTTTGAGATTAGTAGTCATGAATGCATAGTGACTTTGGACAAAATGATTGGTTGTTTCTTCAGTTCTATACAACTAGAAGAGTTCAGATGTGGCACAGGAAGAAAGCTTGATTTGATTTGCTGAATGTTTGTGTCCTTCCCACTATATTTGCATGTTGAAGCCTAATCCCCACCATGATGGTATTAAGAGGTGGGAAGCCTTTGGGAGGTTTGGATACAGTTTAGGGGAGATGAGATTGGTACCCTTATAAGGGACAAAGAGCGCAGAGCTCTCTTCCTTGTGAAGGATGTGAGGCAACAACAGAAGTTGGCAGTCTGCAACCTGGAAGAGAGCTCTCACCAGAACCGGGCCATTGCTGGCATCATATTGCAGACTTAAACCTCCAGAACTGTGAGAAATAAATGTTTATGTTTAAGCCACCTGCCTGCCTGTCTGCTAAGTCGCTTCAGTTGTATCCCACTCTTTGCAACCCTGCGGACTGTAGCCCGCCAGACTCCTCTCTCCCTGAGATTCTCCAGGCAAGAATACTGGAGTGTGTTGCCATTTCCTCCTCCAGGGGATCTTCCCCACCCAGGGACTGAACATGCGTACTCTGTAGCTCCTGCTTTGGCAGACGGATTCTTTACCACTGACCATCTGGAAAGCCCTTAAGCCACCTAGTCTATGATATTTTGTTATAACAGCCTGCATAGGCTAAGACAGCTCCTCAGACTAGAATCTATAATCACCATTTCTGCAAGTTCTTTATATTAATCAAGAGTCCTTCTCCTCAGCCCTATGGACAGAGAAGCCTGGTGGGTGCGACTTAGCACATATGCAGTAGCCGACTAACAATGCTGTGACAGTTTCAGCCTCCTTGTTTCATGCCTCCCAGATAGTTAACCACTCTTTCTTCTACACTGCCTCTGTTCTTTGTATGTATTTCTATTTTGTGTGTATCACAGTGCATCATTATTATTTGTTTATGTGCCTGTCTCCCTTATTACTAGACTCTGAACTCATTGACAGAAGCATTTTTATCTTCTTATTTTGGCTTTCTATACTCCAGAACAGAGTCCAGAGTATAGTAGATGCCCAAATAAGAATTTATGGAATTGACATGAAGGTCATTCCAGGCTGTGGAAGTCGTATGTGAAAGGGCCTGTTTGGGGAATGTGAGAAGTTTAGTGTGTGTAGAGTATACATTTAGGGGAAAGCAGTTGGAACTGATACCATTGTTGTTGTTTAGTCACTAAGTCATGTCTGACTCTGCGACTCCATGGACTATATCCCACCAGGCTTCTCTGTCCATGGGATTTTTCCAGGCAAGAATACTGGAGTGGGTTGTCATTTCCTTCTCCAGGGGATCTTCCCAACTGATGAGGCAGAAGAAAAAGTGTAGAGTTAGGTTTGGAACCAGACCATGGCAGAACCTAAGCTAAGAAGTTGAATTTTGTCTTATGGGTATAAAGAATCATAGGAAGCAAACAGTTTTAATAAAAAAAGCAGAATTATGACATGGTTAGAATTTAATTTTGACACTTACTTTGGTGACATCATAAATAGACTACAGTAGGGAGGGACTGATGTCAGGGAAACCAAACAAATGAGAGAAAACAAGGAACTGAACTAAGACAGCAGATGAAGGAACAGGAGAAAAGGTTGGATGTGAAAAACTTTTTAAATATTGAATTGATAGGATTCAAGGGCTGGATGATGAGGAAGAATGCATTGTTGACGGACAACAGAAACAGGAAGATTTTAAGGTTTCTAGTTTATGAAAGTGAATAGAGCAGGTTGGGGTAGGTGAATCCATGTTGGGGTGGAGATAAGGAAGAGAGGGAGAAAAAGATGAGTTCAGGGTTAGACATATTGAGATGTCTGAAGAATACACTAATACGTTATACTGTGTATGTTTGTGCTTAGCTGCTCAGTCATGTCCAGATCTTTGTGTAGCCCACCAGGCTCCTCTGTTCATGGGTATTCTCCAGGCAAAAGTACTGGAGTGAATTGCCATGCCCTCCTTCAGGGAATCTTCCCAATTCAGCAATCAAACCCAGGTCTCCCACATTTCAGGTGGAAGCGTCACCATCTGAGCCACCAGGGAAGCCCAATAAGTTATACCAAGCAACTGGAAATAATAATCCGAAGTGTAATAGAAGGTTGGAATAACAAATACAGTTTTGAGAATTGTCAGCAAATGGGAATTGAAACTAGGACTACTGGATGAGATTTCCCAGAGATAGTATACAGAGTAAGAAGTGTAAGTAAGAAGTAAGTAAGTAAAGTAAGAAGTTCTACCAAAGTGGAACACTGGTGAACACCCACATAGTCCAGGCAGTGGAGGAGCAGTAACTTGTGAAGCAGATAAGGACCAGATAGAAAGGGAGAAGAATCAAGTAGATGTTGTTATGGAAACCAAAGGATGAGAAAGTTTCAAGTGATTAACAATGTCAAACAAAGCAGAATGTGTAAGTCACATAAGATATATAATAGGACAGTAATGCTGTCACACAGGAGGGCATTGGTGACTTGGAAGAACAGGATCTGAAGAAATGGAGGTATTAATGGTATAGCATTCTGTTCAGCGGAGAAGGCAATGGCAACCCACTCCAGTACTCTTGCCTGGAAAATCCCATGGGCGGAGGAGCCTGGTAGGCTGCAGTCCATGGGGTCGCTAAGAGTCGGACACGACTGAGCGACTTCACTTTCACTTTTCACTTTCATGCATTGGAGAAGGAAATGGCAACCCACTTCAGTGTTCTTGCCTGGAGAATCCCGGAGACGGGGGAGCCTGGTGGGCTGCCGTCTATGGGGTCGCACAGAGTTGGACACGACTGAAGTGACTTAGCAGCAACAGCAGCAGCAGCATTCTGTCTAGATCTCCTTCATTTTGTTAAGCCTATAATCATTAGGGTAGTAGTTTTCAAACCAGCAGGAATGTGAGAAGTCTACAAAAATTCTATACATGTTATATCTGTGAAATATACCCTTCCTTTCCTCTCTATGCTCTCCTTGGTTGAGAACCACTAAAATAAGAACATGGAATATTGCCCTTTCTAAAAACAAAAGGTATAAATTATCTTCTTGGGACTATTCATTTATTTGCTCACTCAACCAACATGTGTTAGTTAATAATTCTAATGTTTATGAAGCATTTGTAGTTTACAAAACACAACTACCCCTTAGTCAAATATTTAAGGTCCTTCATATTATGGCCCTAGCCCACTTTCCTACTTTAACTTCTCATTACTCTCTTGTGTACAGCCCTTATTCTAATTGAATGAGATGAATTCTTGCAGTTAGCCTTTATTCTAATTAAGTGGAACCCCAATCTTTCCTGCTCTTGTACCTTTATGAATCCCAATAGGGAAATCTTTTCTCCTACATCTGTCTTTCAAAATTCTACACATCCTTTAAGATCTATTCAAGTGCCAACCCTAAAGGTTGTCTCTGGAAGGCCATGGTCAAAATGATTCAACGATTTGGAGTAGTGGAAATGCTCATGGTAGGAGCCCTGTTTGCATCTTTCTTATAAAGACAAAACCTCACAGTTGAAATTCAGTGATATTCAGAAAAGATGCGGCACCCTTCCCGCTGCAACCCTCTCCCACCCCACCAAGTATGAAGCCCAAAGCAGCCATTCCATTTATCTATCTAATGGGCAAGTTTACCTTAGAAATCATTCCCTATTTCAACATAGTTGAATATGATTTCATCCTTTATTTGAAACCTCTTAGTGCTTTAAAAATAGCATTTCTTGTTATAGCTCTGCTCACTTCTACTTTGCATTTCAGACAGTCAGGTGTCTACTTTTCTCTGACCAACCAGTATGTAAATTCCTTGAAGATGAGCATGGGTTTCACTCACCTACCCCCTGAAGTCTTTAGTGGAGAGACTTGGGTTCAACTCCAAGCTAAATTTTTTTATCTTTATGAGCCTCACGTTTCTATTTTACCAGGTTGTATTAAGAATTAAATGAGTCATAGTGTATCTCCCTTGGAGAAGGAAATGGCAATCCACTCCAGTGTTCTTGCCTGGAGAATCCCAGGGACAGGGGAGCCTGGTGGGCTGCCGTCTATGGGGTCGCACAGAGTCAGACACGACTGAAGCGACTTAGCAGTAGCAGCAGCAGTGTATGTCCCTAGGACTTAACAGGCAGCTAGCAAATAGCAGATTCTGGCTACTCAATAAAAGACTGTTTATTTGAATTAAAAGGCAGTGATGAAAAAGCTATTTACAAAGGGCAGCAGAGGAAAACACCATAATAGACATTGCTTGAAAAGATAAGTGTGTGTGTTTGTTTAAGGCAGCATTTATTTATCTGTTCACTTACTCAATAGACATTTAATGAGCACTTACTGTGTGTTAAACACTGAACAGACTCCCAGGCACTGATTTGATATTTTTGGCTCTTAAAGATATCCAGAATTTAGAAGAATAATTATTAGAAGATTAAAAAAACTTATCTAATGCAAGGAGAAAAGTAAACATTCTGCCTCTAAAACACTGAGTTTTTCAGGAGACCAACTTTATTTCGGTTCATACAGTTATGGTGATTGCTGACATTAAATCCCCTGATTTTTTTTTCTTTTGGTTGGGTTTTGTTATGAAAACATTAGGCATTTCCTCTTGATAGCAAAGTATTTTTGATTTTTCATTTGTTTTTAATTAAATAATTTGGAGAGATTATACAGTATGTAACATGAATGTATCAAAATGCTATGTGAAGACGTTTTAATTAAATTAAATCCCATAATCCAATAGAAACATTTCATCATTTTGAGGTGACTAAACCAACAGTTACCGTATCACTCAGTTAAGTCAACTTAGTTCTTGACAGCAGACAGGGGACCAGAAGAAAGACAAGGTAGGACTCATCTATTGTATTATATGGTATTCCACCACTACCACCGCTATCTTTTACTCTTATGGAAAAATCCAGTCCTTTCTAGGATTTGACCTCTCTGTACTGCCATATATTTTAAAACCTACACACATTTCAGGAATGGCCAGAGAAGAATGTGATTCTATTACACGTGCTAGTGGATTTCTGTCAATGTGACTTTTCACATAATTAAAAGATAAAAATACCATTTGGAAACTATGCAGAATTAGCTCCAGGCAAAAGCCCCTGACACCTTTCATGGCATACTTTTTCAGACTGCACACTGAGGCTCGCCTTGCATACCTATCTCCTGAAGTTTCTATGGCAAGCAATATCTATTACATACATAATCTACATTTCTTATTTTCTTCCAAAATGGAAGTATATTTTCTCCTTGTTTGGGAGGAGGAGGGAAGGTTCTTCTTAGATTCCAGTTCAGGTTATGATCTTCCAACATAAACAGTAAGTGCTTGGGTTGAATTTTAGAATCAATAATTTACTAATTGTTGTAAATCAATAACTTACTAATTTTTGACTCTAAAATTCAACCCAAACACTTATATTTTATACATTCATTATGGTGAATATCAAATTAAAACCAAGGGGGCTTTCCTGGTGGTTCAGTGGTAAAGAATCCACCTGCCAATGCTGAAGACATGTGTTTGATCACTGGTCTGGGAAGACCCCACATGCTGCAACTAGGAGTTCACATGCCACAGCTAAAGACCCCATATGCCACAGCTAAGACCTGGAGCAGCCAAATAAATACATTTTAAAAAAAATTAGAACCCAGAGTGACATAAACCCTTGACTTCAGTTTTGTCTTCTCCTTGGTAGACACAAAACCCAATAGTAGAGATTGAACTGACACCATATACTATTATTCTAAACTTAATTATTAGTTTCATTATCATTTGGGGGGGTATTCAGCTGTGGTAAATTGTTCCCGACAGCCAAAATGGTGCTTTGAGTAGTAACCAGATACACTGGGTTGGCCAAAAAGTTCGTTCAGGTT
The DNA here is from genome assembly GCF_029407905.1 of Bubalus kerabau. Lineage (NCBI taxonomy): Eukaryota > Metazoa > Chordata > Mammalia > Artiodactyla > Bovidae > Bubalus > Bubalus kerabau. The sequence continues at coordinate 62,107,432 of NC_073624.1, read as the reverse complement.
TTTCTGTAACATCTTATACAAAACCCTGAATGAACTTTTTGGCCAACCCAATATTTAGAGGCTATGTGGTCTATCTAGGAAGTAAATTATTACTGGAGTAATTATTAATACCACTACCTCCCAAAAGAAAATTCACCCTAGGCTGCTCTTGTACAACCATACTGACAAAGCAAAATTATTTTTAAAATGTCATTTTAATTCCTCATTATTGTCACAAGATTTCTTTAATAACGAAACAACTTATTTTAAACAGTATGTTCTGTCTGGTATGTCCTGTTATAAGAAAACATGACACAGTAGCACAAAACTTCCAGAACAGATGAGACAGAGGAAATGAGTACTTCACAAAAGATTTCACAACAATTTTCCTTCAAATAATGAATTTAGATAATTGCTAAATGTTGTACAGATCTCATTTACAGATACGTATTAGTAGCACCACATCTATTTTGTGATGTATTGTCCCTCCACAGAGCATGTACAGACAAGACTGAGGACAGAGGCGGTTTTTTCCTTAGAAAAGGTAACTACAAATAGAACAATGGATGAACACTTTTAAAATAACCTTGTGTATATATAAGGCTCTGAAACTAATATCTGTTTCAATCACAAAGGCTGATGATGAATACAACTGTTTGGAAAGTACCTGTAATGTCTCAGAAGACATTACCTACAATACAAAGACAATCTAATAGAGTTGGTAATGGCAAAAACTTAAAGAGTCAGACTAAGAGTTCAAATTCTGGTTATGTGGCTTACCCCTTATATAACTGTGAAATTAACCCCCTCAAGTCTCAATTTTCTCACTCATGAAAGCAGAGTAATAATACCTATGCTACAGAATTGTTTCTTTGAGGATTAAATGAGATAATGTATATATGTAGCAATGTTTCAGGCATTTAGCGGCACCTTATGAAAGGGGACGTCAGAGGATGAGATGGCTGGATGGCATCACTGACTCGATGGACTTGAGTCTGAGTGAACTCTGGGAGTTGGTGATGGACAGGGAGGCCTGGCAGTGCTGCGATTCATGGGGTCGCAAAGAGTCAGACACGACTGAGCAACTGAACTGAACTGAACTGAACTATGCTTAGATAATCACTGTTATTGTTATCTGCATGAAACATACCAGCTTTAAATGTCCACCATTTATTCATTTATTCATCAAACCTTTACCAAAGAGTTATTGAGCTTTGGTGTTAACATGAACTATGCTAGGAGATGAAGATACAAAGACAAATAGAGAGTCATATCTCTTCAGAGAGATATGCAAATAAATAATTGTTGTTGCTAAGTCGCTAAGTCGTGTCCAACTTTGAGACCCCACAGCTGTAGCCCTCCAGGTTCCTCTGTCCATGGGATTTCCAGAACAAGAATACTGGAGTGGATTGCCAGTTCCTTCTCCAGGGGATCTTCCCATGTCTCCTGCACTACAGGTGGGTTCTTTACCACTGAGCCACCAGGGCAGTAAGTGTTAGAACAGAGGTAGACCAGGGTGCATGGAAACGCAGAGGAAAGAAGAAAAACTGCCTCATTAAAGATATGGGTTTTTTTAAGGAAATTAATTCTCTAACTGGCTTTCAAAACAGGCTGAAATTCCTTGCTTTGTACCTGGAAGGAACCGGTGGCAAACAGCTTTCTTGACTAATCTAAGTCCTCTAGGTTACTCGCCCTGTTACATGTTCCCTTCTCTGCTTAAAAGAAAATTAATCAGCTATCACTCTTATTTTGTGGGTCAAAGTATGTTGAGAAAAAGTAGGGTATTATCTATGGTCCTGCTGCTTATAGGGAGATTCCCTGCAATGGAACGTAGGATAAGAGTCACAGCTGTCAGTCTGCATGAACATAATAAGCATGTCAACATGGATACAGAATGGCCAGGAATATAATGGAAGGGCTATGGCTTCCTCTATTCTGATGGGATTGCTAAAGCCTTTGGTGGTAGAGACCACTGCTGCCTTTTCAGCTTTATTCCCACCTTCACTGCAGCTCAATGAGTCTGCGTATCATTCAAAGAGTGATCCAGGATGCCAAGTGTGGGAACCACCTTGGGAACCACAGAGTTCCTAAACTCAACCACCTGCTGAGTTTAGCATCTCACTATTTTTTAAATTGTCAGGACTTCTTAGTATTACCTGATGGCTCTAGCTTTTGCCACTTTGTTAGTAAAAGCTACACTGGGAGCAAAATACCCTGGAAGTATTTGCTTCTGATTTAGCTTTTCTAAAAACAGAACTCCAAGGTCACGGCTCTCAGCTGGGAAAGAAGCTGCTCATAAAGCTTTTTCACCACTGCTCAGCAACCATGCCTTAAGCAGCACCTTCCAGCCTCCCAACATTGTTGTCTCATGAAAAGGCCAAGGCCCTACAAAATTTCTGATGGGGAATTTCTAATACCAAAGCCATTTCAAAAGTTGCCCAGCTTCCTGCCAAGGTTCTTAGAAGGAACAGGAAATGACTTTGAGATTTAGCTCCAAACAGGAGACAGTATGAACTGTCATTACTATATTAAGTGTGAAGTTAAGCGTTAGATAAAATGAAGTTGTCTATTTTTTTGACATTATTTTCTCCTTTCCTTCTACTATCAACTATTTTTTTTGCTAGTGGATGGATAGCTATAAAAAATAAAAAATTTGTACATGAATTTTACTCAAATAAAATATGTTTTACCCCTTTATTCTCCTAAGGAGCATGTTTCTATTCACTTTTTAAGTGTTATACACATTGTATTCAAAGATAGCTAGTTCCACAATATTCAAGGTATATATTCCTTTAAAAAAAACTACACTAGAATAAACTTAATAAGAAAATAATCTAAATTAAGATTGCCTATCAGTTACTAAAATGCAATGTCTCCTGAATTGTACATCCCACACAAAGATAGAGATTCGTCTGTGCCTGATATCTATCCATTCTTGCCTCTATTGAATAGTTTTTAAAAATAAATGGAAGGTATTTAAGTATATTTCCTATCTGTCTTCTATAAGCTTTTAAATGAGTAATGCAAATAAATACAAAACTCATGCCCTTTATTTATTTATTTTTGGAATTGAATTGCTCGGATATAATCCCACTGAATTCTTATTTTATTTATTTATGTATTTATTTTTGGCCATGCTGTGCAGTATTCAGGATCTTAGTTCCCCCACCAAGGGACAGTCCGTACCCCTTGTAATGTCCCCTGCAGAATCTTAACCACTGGATTGCCAGAGAAGTCCCCAGGCTGTTTGTTTTTAATGCTTTACTATATGACCACTGCTCAGACCTTCAGTTTGATCTCTATATCATTCCTTTCCTGTTTACTAGTTGTAACTGAGCCAGTTCCTATTTATTTCTGGGTATATGTAAGAGATCTTAGAGAACTAAATAGCTGATTTTTATATTCCTGGGTTGCTACTTTAGTTAAAATTGAAGGAAGTACTTTTGGGTGTATAGACAAATTTTACTATGGCAAAACTTTTTGGTACAGTTTTGGACACTGTATTTGGAGAATTTGGTTAGATTATACACCATTGTCTTTTTGTTAAAGACAGCCTTCTGTAATATTCCCAGTCCACTCAGGTACCATCCACTTAGTCATCTCTAACTCCTTTTTCCTTTGAAGAAAGAACCCCTATGGACTCCATTTATAGCCCCTGCTAGACTGTCATGGTACCCCTTCCTTCTTAATATTTAATGTAGTTTTTTTTTTTTCCTTAATGCAGTTTTTAATTTACACATTTACTTGGGTAAATTTATTTATAGCTTGTTCACATGGAGTTAGGGACTCTTGTTGTTTGTACCATGAATAGGATAGACCAGTCACATGATAGGCACTGGGTAAATCTGTGTTGAGTTTTTTAAAACTGGGTTAATTACAGTCAGTTAATAAATGTTTCCTAATGATTGATGGTCTTCTGGCCTCCAGTGTAATTTCAGTATGATTTTTCACGTCACTGCCATCTCTATAGGATATTGTGAAGGCCTAGAAGGTAGAGGCCTTGTCTTTTCATCTCTGTATTCCCCAAAACCTAGGACCATGACTGACCCATTTTTAGGACTTACTCAATCTCTATTGAGCAACAACCAGGAAATTATTTTATGTTTTCAAGAACCTCCTAAAAGGCTCATACTATTTCTTTTACAGGTTTTTAGTAACACTAAGATACTAGAAACAGAACAAGCAGAACAAATTCATAAAAAATGGAAATGGCCAAATAGAAGAGAATATTCTGAATCTTCCTAGAGCAAGGCTGTTCCCTGCATTAGTGCAAGACTGCTTCCTACATTTAATGAGCTACTCAGTCAAATAATATTATTTATTATTTGTAAAAAAATTCTTTATTCTAACTCTGTGGGAGACATTCCCCACCCATAAATCTTCTCACTGGCAGCAAAATATTTTTTTCACATTAATCAATCTGAAATTCCTTTCCTCACTTTCAAACCAATTATATCTAATTATGACTCTTTGTTCTAGGAAATTCAGTTCTTTTTTGCCACTCCATTTGTAAGCTGGTAAAGAGTCCACCTGTAATGTGGGAGACCTGGGTTTGATCCCTGGGCTTGGAAGATCCCCTGGAGAAGGGAAAGGCTACCCACTCTAGTATTCTGGCCTGGAGTATTCCATGGACTATATAGTCCATGGGGTTGCAAAGAGTCCGGACACAACTGAGCAACTTGCACTTATGTACCCTTATACCTTTCAAGTATATGTAAAAAGTTTTATTCTCCCTGAGCAGTTTCCTCATTGATCTGAGAATATTTATTCTCTTCCATGTTTATTTATTAGTATCTCTTTTCCTGATTCTTTTGTTAGTCTATTTGAAGCTCTCTCCATTTACCTTCACCTTTGTTATACTAAGTTTAAGATAAATGCAGTTCTTAGGTCCAAGAATAAAAGTATACATATATAATTTCTGATTCTATCTGCCTTTGTTTACTCCTTTTGTTTTCATCAACTAGGTCACAATGTGGTGTGGAATCAAGTTCTTTGGATCTTAACAGGTCTTTGGATCAAAGTCTTTGGGAACAGATAAACCTGAGTTCAAATCTCTGTGCTGATCAGTTGTGTGAACTTGGACAAATTATATAGTCAATTTAAGCCTTGATATCCTCATTTATGAAATACAATAGATACCACCCAACTCATAAAAATTGCTAAATGGGAAAACTTATGTAAACTTCCCAGCACAGTGTCTGACCTATAGTAGCCACTCAACAAATGCTAGCTCTCTTCTTTATAGCCTGTCTAATTTTTTCTAGGTTTTCTGAGAGTTTAAATATTTTATCATTGTTTGCTTGATAATTTAATGCTTCTTCTCATCAAATGCAAAATATCATATTATTTATTTATTCAGTGAATTGTCCTAGAGACATTTTAGAGAACAACGGACTGGTTCCAAAAGCAAAAGTTAGAACTGGACATGGAACAACAGACTGGTTCCAAATAGGAAAAGGAGTTCATCAAGGCTGTATATTGTCACCCTGTTTATTTAACTTATATACAGAGTACATCATGCAAAATGCTGGACTGGATGAAGCACAAACTGGACTCAAGATTGCCAGGAGAAATATCCATAACCTTAGATATGTAGACGAAACCACCCTTATGACAGAAAGCCAAGAACTAAAGAGCCTCGTGATGAAGGTGAAAGAGGAGAGTGAAAAAGCTGGCTTAAATCTCAACACTCAAAAAACTAAGATAATGGCATCTGGTCCCATCATTTCACAGCAAATAGATGAGGAAACAATGAAAACAGTGACAGACTTTATTTTCTTGGGCTCCAAAATCACTGAAGATGGTGACTGTAGCCAGGAAATTAAAAGACACTTGCTCCTTGGAAGAAAAGCTATGGTAAACCTAGACAGCATATTAAAACAGAGACATTACTTTGCCAACAAAGGTCCATCTAGTCAAAGCTATGGTTTTTCCATTAGCCATGGATGGATGTGAGAGTTGGACCATAAAGAAGGCTGAGCATTGAAGAACTGATGCTTTTGAACTGTAGTGCTGAAGAAGATTCTTGAGAGTCCCTTGGACAGCAAGGAGATCAAACCAGTCCATCCTAAAGGAAATCAGTCCTGAATGTTCATTGGAAGGACTGATGCTGAAGCTGAAGCTCCAATACTTTGGCCACCTGATGCTAAGAGCTGACTCATTAGGAAAGACCCTGAGGCTGGGAAAGATTGAAAGCAGGAAGAGAAGGGAATGACAGAGGATGAGATGGTTGGATGGCATCACCAACTTGATGTACATGGGTTTGAGCAAGCTCTGGGTGATGGTATGAAGAACAGCAAAGCATGGTGTGCTGCAGTCCACGGGGTCGCAAAGAGTTGGACCTGACTGAGTGACTGAACAGCAACAAATGACCTCTCCCATTTCTCTTCCCAAATTTCACTGACTTTTATATTTATCAGTTCATAAAATATCTCCTTTTGACAGTGAATTTTAATGTTATTTAATCTTTTAAAGGATAGTCCTAGTATGATTATTACAATATATATATATGCATTTTATCTATCTCTTTGACTACTTAACATTCTGGTTTTACATCCTAGATTTTTTCAAAACTGAGATTAAAGTTTCCTAACTCTTACTGCCAAGTCACTGTTCTATTTAAAGTTTCGTTTTCAAAAACAGTTACTTCATATTGATTCTATGCTAGAATCATTCACAGTTGCTTCCAAAATAAAACAAAGATGTCTGTGTTGTTTATACAACATAAGATAAACTCATGTGGCTTTGCTAAAACTACAGTTTCAAAGAAAAAACCCACTAAGCTACTCCTGGAATCTATGTCAATACCCTTGGGGAACAATTCTTTTCTGAGATGGACTGGAATACAGGCACAAGAATGAAAAATGGAAGGTAATACTGTGGTAAGGCAGTCTGGATTTGATTAACAATTTTACTTCAAAGACAATTTGAAGGTAAAGAATAACTATGCCAGGGGTAGAATGAAATACTTGTTAAATAGGCGTACGAGCAGAGAGTGATTCTTGTGAATCTTCTTGGGACCATGATGAGAAGGTGATGTCTGAATAGGACTGTGAAGGATGGAAAGAGGGTCTGTGGCAAAATAGTTCCCATTCAAGGCACTTGTATTTCTATCAGCTGAACAGTTTTCATCTAAGCCAGAAAGAAGAAAGCAAAAAAAAAAAAAAAAAAAGGAAAGAAGACACAAAAGAGATTTGAATGGATAATAAAACTCAATTCTTTACAAAGATAGTTGGCTACATAGGGTAATGGTAACCAAGTAACCAGACAGTATCTTGGTAAACATTTGGTTTGGGGTTTAGGGCAGAGGGACTAAGTTTATTTTTATTCACTCTCTGCTAAAGGCAGTTGACTACATTTATTTTGTCCCACCAGGGAGGAAGGAAGGGCATGTAAGTTTTTCAAGCGGTTGTTTAGTTTGACAGAGAATGAGTTCTACTTTCTTTTCCGTTCACTGATTTTTCTTTAAAGGAGGAAAGAGAGTGTGCAATAGGTAAAAATATATCTTGACATAAAAGTCAATTCATTTATTGTAAAGTAACTGTTTCCCAAAAAGAGAACTAATGCTGTTCTACAAAGCATTTCTTCAAACATCTATTTTAAACCACAAGTCCCACTAAAGTAAGGGAAATTTTCTATAGAAAAATGTCATGGACTAGCTGTCAATATTCCACATGCAATCAATTTCCCACCCATCGAACATTTAACACATCTTGTGGTGTTAAAAGAACAGAGAAGGGGGAAGGATGGGACTTCATGAAGTACTGGATTCAATAATCATTTAAATACCAACATAACATAATAGTTTAATGCTACTTCTGGAATATGTAATATAGAAGTAAAAGTAAATTGTCAATGTGGTGGTAAACTAATTTTATTATAAATTCCAGTCTCACTACTATAATTCACTTTAAAGTATGAGGTATTTATGGTAAATAAATCTGTATACTATGAATAGGGGTGTGTGTCTCTGAATGGAATTGCTAGGTATTTATTTTGAAATTGTTATATGAAAAACAGACATCTTAGAATTCTGCCAGAAATTTTGTTGGAGAAAGGCAGAGATTCTGAGTGAGACATTCTTAAGTGGGAGAAGATAACTGAACGAGTGCTTATCAGCATTCATATCTATCATTGAGTTAGGAAAACATGTCTAGCCAGAGTTTTAGTAATCCTTTAGAATTTTCCACCAGAGATATGGCTAATTCAGTGAGTAGACTAAGTTATAGATGATAATTAGCTCAAAACCTTTGGTCCAAGAATGAAAGTGAACAGAGTTCATCCTGGAAATAGGAATAGCATGTGTAGTGCTATCACATGCTAACCTGGAGATCAGAAGGCTGAATAAGAATCACCAATGATGCTACAAATTTCTGTCGCCACTCCTGTTGGAGATTCTGATTCAATAGACCTAGGGCAGGACTCTGGGATTTCATATTTCAACAGGCCTTCCCAAATGATTCTTTTTTTTAATTTTTTGATTAATTTTTGTTGGGGTATATAGTTGCTTTGGGAGAAGGCAATGGCACCCCACTCCAGTACTCTTGCCTGGAAAATCCCATGGGCGGAGGAGCCTGGTAGGCTGCAGTCCATGGGGTCGCGAAGAGTCGGACACGACTGAGCAACTTCACTTTCACTTTTCACTTTCATGCATTGGAGAAGGAAATAGCAACCCACTCCAGTGTTCTTGTCTGGAGAATCCCAGGGACGGGGGAGCCTGGTGGGCTGCTGTCTATGGGGTCGCACAGAGTCGGACACGACTGAAGTGACTTAGCTTAGCTTAGCTATAGTTGCTTTACAATGTTGTGTTAGTTTCTATTGTACAGCAAAATGAATCAGCTCTAAAGTATACATATGTCTCCTTCCTCCCATACCTCCTGCCAAGTGATTCTGATCCACATACAGGTTTGGGAACCAATGACTAGATAGCAACAGTGCTTGAGATAAAATAAGGGTACTGTGAAAGTGGAGGCAAGACTTTGTTCAAAGGAAAGAAACCATCCTACTTTTGGTTTAGAATCTGAGTTTCTGACTTTAAAAATAAAGCCTGGTAGCTTGAAATTGGTCATGGTGGAAATATTTAAATAATAGAACTGACCAGTGCTGCAAATCAGGGCTTCCTCCCCACTAAAAAGCCAGCACACCACTGTCTAGTAGGGTTATTCTCATATTTTTAATAGGCCTGCCATAAGAAAATCTATCGAGGTTACAGGCTACCAAAGGCACATAAGTGACTTAAAGGATTTCAAGTGAATTACTCTAGAAGAAACTGCTGTTTTAGAACAAAGACAGAATTCCTTCACTGTGGCTCAGGACACAGTGATAGATTTCTCCTGTATCTTAACAACTAGTTTGTGCCTCCATTTTGTTCTCAACCCTAAATTCAGCTGGAGAGATTCACAATGTCCCTTGTGTTTACAGACCTTAAATGCACTGTCCTTAAATAAATTTTTTTTCTAAGTTGTAGAAATAAATTCAGTTTCAATGATCCCTTCTAGTTTTAAAAAAACAAACAACATCTCTAAAATCCTCAAACGTGATTTCTCGGCTATGAAAATATGTAGTTGATTATTTGGGTCCCACAGGTGACTCTAGTTAAGGCAAAAATAAAGAGGAAGTGAGAACAGAGATGATTTAACTTCTCACAGGAATAAATCTATTGGCCAGTAGGGTTGACTCGGGGCCCTGTTTATTCAGGTTTGGTGAATTTATGGCCAGTAACTAAAAGTTTACACACAAGGACCATAGTATTTAGCATGGTGTTTGTTAGGAGGGAAAAAAACCCTAGAACATCCATGGGACCAATAAGTCCTTGGCTTATCTGGCAGAGAACTAGTTACCTAACTGTGAATAGAGTCCCAAGAGCAATGTTATTATTATTTGTTGAATGAACTAATGTGCCCAGGTAAATATTCTATTAAATGTACAGTAGATTCTGCAAGGAGGAATAACATCAATTCATTCCCTTTTCCAGATCACTTCATTAAAGGCAACAGAGGCAATCATTGATTAGAAAGTAGGTCAAACTTTGTGTTTTGGCACTTTTAGAGGGAAAAATAAAAACAGTCACCAAAGAAATATTGAAGACCTCTCTTCAAGGAAGTCTCCCCTTATGCCCTCACACCACCCTCAAACTCTCCTTAAGGCACTTCATGTATCACTTTCATTGCACTTTCTTCATATAATAGGGGACAATAATATTACCTACATGAAAGTGCTTTTGTGAAAGATAAATGAGTTAATACCTATACAACCCTTTGAACAGTGAACAGAAAAGAGCAGGCACTCAATAAATGTCAGCCACTACTATTACATCATCACCACACCACAGTGTATTGAAATGATCTATTACAATAAATTTCTCCCCATCGAGATATAAGATCCTTTAGGGAAGACCTCTTCATCTTTACAGATCCAGTGCTTACCACAGTGCCTACTGTAGGGGAGACAGTCAATGAGTGTTTCTTCGGCTAAACTGCACTTTGATTTTTACACTTCTAATAAACTTTGGACTGCTGTTTGAGGTTTTCCAATAGTTCCAACTCCTGAAAAGACATAAGCTAGGAAATAAAGGAGAGAAGGATTTTGATACATCATTGATGGCCATCCAATAGATTATAATTGCCCAGGCCTATTTAATATTAGAGAGCAATACCGTATAGGAACCTGGAATGTTAGGTCCATGAATCAAGGCAAGTTGGAAGTGGTCAAACAGGAGATGGCAAGAGTGACCATCAACATTTTAGGAATCAGCAAACTAAAATGGACTGGAATGGGTAAGTTTAACTCAGATGACCATTATATCTACTACCGTGGGCAAGAATTCCTTAGAAGAAATGGAGTAGCCATCATAGTCAACAAAAGAGTCCGAAATGCAGTACTTGGATGCAATCTCAAAAACGACAGAATGATCTCTGTTCATTTCCAAGGCAAACCTTTCAATATCATAGTAATCCAAGTCTATGCCCCAACCAGTAATGCTGAAGAAGCAGAAGTTGAATGTTTTTATGAAGACCTACAAGACCTTTTAGAACTAACACCCAAAAAAGATGTCCTTTTCATAATAGGGGACTGGAATGCAAAAGTAGGAAATCAAGAGATACCTGGAGTAACAGGCAAGTTTGGCCTTGGAGTACAGAATGAAGCAGGGCAAAGGCTAGTAGAGTTTTGCCTAGAGAATGCACTGGTCATAGCAAACACCCTCTCCCAACAACACAAGAGAAGACTCTACATATAGACATCACCAGATGGTCAATACTGAAATCAGATTGATTACATTCTTTGCAGCCAAAGATGGAGAAGCCCTGTACAGTTAGCAAAAACAAGACTGGGAGCTGACTGTGGCACAAATCATGAACTGTTTATTGCCAAATTCAGACTTAAATTGAAGAAAATAGGGAAAACCACTAGACCATTCAGGTATGACCTAAATCAAATCCCTTAAGATTACACAGTAGAAGTGACAAATAGATTCAAGAGATTAGATGTAATAGAGTGCCTGAAGAACTATGGACAGAGGTTCATGACATTGTAAGGAGGCAGTGATCAAGACCATCCTCAAGAAAAAGAAATGCAAAAAGGTGAAATGGTTGTCTGAGGAGGCCTTACAAATAGCTAAGAAAAGAAGAGAAGCTAAAAGCAAAGGAGAAAAGGAAAGATATACCCATTTGAATGGAGAGTTCCAAAGAATAGCAAGGAAAGATAAGAAAGCCTTGCTCAGTGATCAGTGCAAAGAAATAAAGGAAAACAACAGAATGAGAAAGACTAGAGATCCCTTCAAGAAAATTAGAGATGCCAAGGGAACATTTCATGCAAAGATGGGCTCAATAAAGGATAGAAATGGCAAGGACCTAACAGAAACAGAAGAGATTAAGAAGAGGTGGTAAGAATTCACAGAAGAACTATACAAAAAGGTCTTAATGACCCAGATAATCACGATGGTGTGATCACTCACCTAGAGAAAGACATCCTGGAATGTGAGGTCAAGTGAGCCTTAGAAAGCATCACTATGAACAAAGCTAGTGGAGGTGATGGAATTCCAGTTGAGCTATTTCAAATCCTAAAAGATGATGCTGTGAAAGTGCTGCACTCAATATGCCAGCAAATCTGGAAAACTCAGCAGTGGCCACAGGACTGGAAAAGGTCAGTTTTCATTCCAATCCCAAAGAAAGGCAATGCCAAAGAATGCTCAAATTACCACACAATTGCACTCATCTCACACACTAGCAAAGTAATGCTCAAAATTCTCTAAGCCAGACTTCAACAGTACATGAACTGTGAATTTCCAGCTGTTCAACCTAGATTTAGAAAAGGCAGAGGAACCAGAGATCAAATTGCCAAAATCTATCAGATCATTGAAAAAGCAAGAGAGTTCCAGAAAAACATCTATTTCTGCTTTATTGACAACACCAAAGCCTTTGACTGTATGGATCACAACAAACTGTGGAAAATTCTTTAAGAAATGGGAATACCAGACCACCTGACCTGCCTCTTGAGAAATCTGTATGCAGATCAGGAAGCAACAGTTAGAACTGGACATGGAACAACAGACTGGTTCCAAATCGGGAAAGGAGGACGTCAAGACTGTATGTTGTCACCCTCTTATTTAACTTATATGCAGAGTACATCATGAGAAATGCTGGACTGGATGAAGCACAAGCTGGAATCAAGATTGCCAGGAAAAATATCAATAACCTCAGATATGCAGATGATACCACACTTAGGGCAGAAAGTGAAGAATAAAGAGCCTCTTGATGAAAGTGAAAGAGGATAGTGAAAAAGTTGGCTTAAAACTCAACATTCAGAAAACTAAGATCATGGCATCTGGTCCCATCACTTCATGGGAAATAGATGGGGAAACAGTGAGAGACTTTATTTGGGGGGGGCTCCAAAATCACTGCAGATGGTGACTGCAGCCATGAAATTAAAAGATGCTTACTCCTTGGAAGAAAAGTTATGACCAACCTAGACAGCATATTAAAAAGCAGAGACATTATTTTGCCAACAAAGGTCCATCTAGAGTCAAGGCTATGGTTTTTCCAGTAGTCATGTATGGATGTGAGAGTTGAACTATAAAGAAAGCTGACCGCCAAAGAATTGATGCTTTTGAACTGTGGTGTTGGAGAAGACTCTCAAGAGTCCCTTGGACTGCAAGGAGATCCAACAGTCCATCCTAAAGGAAATCAGTCCTAAATATTCACTGGAAGGACTGATGCTAAAGGGAGGAGGGTTCAGGATGGGGAACACGTGTATACCTGTGGTGGATACATGTTGATATATGGCAAAACCAATACAATATTGTAAAGTTAAAAAATAAAATAAAATATTAAAAAAAAATAAAGCTGAAACTCCACTACTTTGGCCACCTGATGAGAAGAATTGACTCATTTGAAAAGACCCTGATGCTGGGAAAGATTGAAGGTGGGAGGAGAAGGGGACGACAGAGGATGAGATGGTTGGATGGCATCATGGACTCAATGGACATGAGTTGGTGATGGACAGGGAGGCCTGGTGCTCTGCAGTCCATGGGGTCTCAAAGAGTCAGACACAACTGAGCAACTGAACTGAACTGAACTGTGATCATTTCACTGCTAGAAATATAAAGTTTATTTTCTCCTTAATATACAGGTGTAGGCTCTGGCTCTAGCTCTTGAAAATGAGGAACAAACATATAGAAGGAATCTTCTAGGATATGTCTTTGTAAGTGACTCTTCATATAGGTAAGGCCACTATACAATGCAATATTTCCAGTGTGTTCTATGGAACACTAGTCCTGACAGAGACTCCATAAGGAAAGCATTCTCTGGTTAAATTTGGGAGTCATACTTCAAAGCTATATAGGAGTTTTATCATGAACACTGTCATTTAAAAGCTCTAAGAAATCTTTAAGTAAAGAAACTTTTGACTAATTCATCATTTCCTGAATCTGAAGGCTGTAGAAAAACTCCCATATATCTAATTTCTATTAACATCTTATGGAGTTAGTGTTTCATGAATCAAATTTTGGAAAACGCCAAATCATAGAAACACATGTATCCAGATTTCCATCCTTTTCATCAGATTTCCATCCTTTTCATCCTTTTCATCTATGTAATTCATTAAAAATCTAAGTCTATATGCATACAAAGAGAGATGCAAGCTTTGGTTAATTTGAATGCCCAGGAATCGTAGGATATTCTGTCTGGCTAACTAAAAAAAAAATTAACTGTAGAATAAGTGCTAAATGCATTTAACCCTTGATGAAAAGTATTCTGCCCACTCTCAAACTTTAAATATAATCACCTGAGAGTTTTAGTAAAGTGCATGTTGGCTTCAGTAGGTGTTGGGTGGGGATCAGAGTTTCATCAGCAACTGAATGATCCCAATGCAGCTGGTCTTTGGACCACACACTGAGCATCAGGTTACTTTTCTGCCTTGGAAAGCACAGTAGAATAAATACATTGTTATTTTGAATAACACTATACATGTTGATGAAGCCACACACTGAGATAGTTTAATTTTTTTTTCAAATGTCCACTTGTTTTCTTGATATGACCTTCCTCATATAAAAGTAAAGTGGGACCCAATGGGCAGAAAAGTTGTAGCCATAATGATTCTCTATCAGCACTTAGCATGAAATATGGTGCACTGTGCTGTGTGTGTGCTAAGTCCCTTCAGTTGTGTCTGACTTTTTGTGACCCCATGGACTGTAGCCGTCCAGACTCCTCTGTCCATAGGATTCTCCAGACAAGAATACTGGAGTGGGTTGTGCCCTCCTTCAGGGGATCTTCCCAACTCAGGGATCAAACTTGTGTCTCTTATGTCTCCTGCATTGGCAGGCAGGTTCTTTACCACTAGAGCCACTTGGGGAGCTTGTGGTGCACTGTAGGTACTTGATAAATGTTAAGTACATTAACATATTTTTCATAAGCTTAATTCTCAGCCTTGGTAAACCTAAAGGTGATATAGAGACACATTTGCTAAAGAGGGAGTTAATAATATGAAATATTACTAAATAAAAATGAAAATGTTGCCAAACATGTTGCCAACCAAACAGCATGTTATGGAAAATACTTGAAAGAGAGAAAAATAGGATGTGCTAATAAGTGGTGGAGTCTACTCCTGACTCAGAAAAGGGAAAGGAAGAACTAGAGTCATAACCTGGAAGAAGGTGCCAGTTAAGAAAAGCCATGCTTGGGAAGTGGACGCAGGCATCTGTGTCCCAAACATGCTGGAACTGTCATAACATGAATGGAGATATGCCTTTCTCAGGCAGTCTACCCAGAATCGAAGACATGTCTGGAGAAGAAAAAAAGGAAATATGGATCTTCCATACTAATCCATTTACCTCCTACAAATTATACTAAAAGGACTAAATTGGTACCAGTTATTTTCATAATTCCCCTATTTGTTGCACCATACTTATAAGGTGTAAATATTTTGAATTAGGAGTGATTAGCATTATGAATTACTGGTGGTAGTTTCTAGCTTCAAGTCATTCAGGATTCCAGATGTAAGGGAATACTATGATAATTTAAGGGGTTCAGAAACTAATCCAGAAAAGCGTGTTACAATTATCATACAATGTTTTGTTTTGTTCTAGAATGTCATTACTGTGCTGTTCATGGACTTTTCATTGAAATAGCTTTGGTACCTTTAGTCTCCTGACAGTTTGACATTGCCTATAAATATCTTTTGGTAGTGTCCAGTAATTATATTAAATGGTACTTATTGACTGACTATCACCTGCTTGTGGGATAGTTCAACCCACAGCATCTCACTGATGGAAGTATCCAAGATGAGGCACCTCCAGCCAACCACCCATCTTCTCTACTTCTCTCATCCTCATACTCCTCTACCATGCTCCCCCTTTTTTTTCCCTCTGTAAGGTCTGTCTTGGAGAAGGCAATGGAACCCCACTCCAGTACTTTTCCCTAGAAATCCCATGGACGGAGGAGCCTGGTAGGCTGCAGTCCGTGGAGTCAGTAGAGTCAGACACGACTGAGCGACTTCACTTTAACTTTTCACTTTCATGCATTGGAGAAGGAAATGGCAACCCACTCCAGTGTTCTTGCCTGGAGAATCCCAGGGACGGGGAAGCCTGGTAGGCTGCAGTCTATGGGGTCGCACAGAGTTGGACACGACTGAAGTGACTTAGCAGCAGCAAGGTCTGTTTAGTCAAGGCTATGGTTTTTCCAGTGGTCATGTATGGATGTGAGAGTTGGACTATAAAGAAAACTGAGTGCTGAAGAATTGATGCTTTTGAACTGTGGGGTTGGAGAAGACTCTTGAGAGTCCCTTGGACTGCAAGGAGATCCAACCAGTCCATCCTCAAGGAGATCAGTCCTGAGTGTTCATTGGAAGGACTGATGTTGAAGCTGAAACTCCAGTGAAGAACTGACTCACTGGAAAAGACCCTGATGCTGGGAAAGATTGAGGGCAGGCGGAGAAGGAGACGACAGAGGATGAGATGGCTGGATCGCATCACTGACTCAATGGACATGGGTTTGAGTAAACTCTGGGAGTTGGTGATGGACAGGGAGGCCTGGCATGCTGCGGTTCATGGGGTCGCAAAGAGTTGGACATGACTAAGCGACTGAACTGAACTGAAGTGAAGTATTCTAAAATTTTTCCGGTTCTTTGAATATGCTATAGTCTTTCTTCCTTCTGTTCCTTTTTAGCACTGGTTGTTCTCACTGCTGGGAATATCCTTTATCCATATCATGTTGATTCCTATTAAACTTCAGGTCTTAGATCTTAAGTCGAAAAATCAACTCTTGCTCATTGCCCCTCCTATGATCTCTCCTGTATACTCTAAACAGTACTGGTCATACTGGTGTGATTTAACACACACATATATATCACTAGTTGCCTATACACACACACACACACACACACACACACACACATACATATATATATTTATTCACACATAAGCTCTGTAAAAAGACTGTGTCTCAAAAAAAAAAGACTGTCTCTCTTGTTCACTGTTATAATTCCCAGAAATGAGCACACTTAGTACACAGTAATAGTCAATAAGAATTTGTTAAATGAAAGGGAAAGTTTTTAAAATGTTCTAATTTTGCTTCAACTCTATTGACCTTGGAAATCAAACAGTATATTATGGAAAATATTGTCTCTATAGACATTTTCATGGACTAAAAAATAATAAAAAGTTATGTGTTTTGTAGTTTTAGCTACATTCTCACATTTTGCTGATGTTTTTATAGAACTGTAATTTGGAGACCAAAACCTAATAAAGCCTTTTCAGCAAAGGTCCCCAGAAGAGCTATATAAGTAGTAGGATAACTTTTTAAATAATCTCCTCTTTCATGATCTTTTTATAAAACTCTGAAACCATGAGCCCTCTAGTATTTAAAGAGCTAGAGCTGACACAACCTTTTTACATTTTGTAAGAATATGAGCAGTAGCTTGAACACAGAACAGTAACAAAACAAAAGGTGTTTATTTTGGCTCCAAGTCAGCCAATAAATCTTTTATATTTCTCTTTTTATTGGTAAGACTTAGACATTAAAAAAAATTATGTCTGTTTCAATCTTTTATACATTTACTCATCTTGCAGTTTTGAAAAGCTGAAGAATTTAAATATTGACTAGTAAAGTAAAATGCAATGAAAAATATGCAGTGCTTTCAAATTAATCTGAACATTATATTAGTAAAATATATTTGAAATATATGAAACTTTCCAGATTAATCAATGGCTCCCAGTACCCTAGAAAATTAATACCAAAAATTTTTAGGCTAGCATACAAGGCCCTCTAAAATCTAGTCCTAATCAATATTTCAAAGTTTTCTTTCTCTCTTCTTACAGGTCTTCTGCTTGTTACGCTAATGAAAGTGACTAGCCATTTGCTATACCAGAACATGTGCATGCATGCTCACTCAGTTGTGTCTGATTCTTTGCGACACCATGGACTGTAGCCCACCAGGCTTCTATGTCCACAGAATTTTCCAGGCAAGAATACTGGAGTGGGTTGCTATCTCCTACTCCAGGTGAATCTTCCCAACCCAGGAATCAAACCCGTGTCTCCCGTGTCTCTTGCATTGACAGATGGATTCTTAACCACTGCGCCACCTGGGAAGCCATACTAGAACAGTGAAAGTGAAAGTGAAGTCTCTCAGTCGTGTCCGACTCTTTGCGACCCCATGGACGGTAGCCTACCAGGCTCCATGGTCCATGGGATTTTCCAGGCAAGAATACTGGAGTGGGCTGCCATTTCCTTCTCCAGGAAATCAGAGTAGATGCTTAAATGTTAGTTAGATATTAGAAACTAGGTTTGTTTTAATCAATGCAAGTAAAATTTGCAGAGTCTTAATCTAGACCAGTGTTTCTCAAACTGCTTGCATCAGAATCACCTGGCAGGCTTGTAAAATTCAGATTTCTGGGCTCCACCCCAAAATCTGGTGCAGCTGGTTTGGGTTGCAGTCTGAAAACTTGCATTTCTAACACATTCCCAGATGATGCTGATGGTCCAGGAACCAGACATTTTGAGAATCACTGGTTTGCTTGTTGACTGCAACTAAACTTGAATTGAGCTGCCTTTGTTCAACACAAGAATGAATCTTTGAAAAGTAAGTCAGATTATACCACTTTTCTGTTCAAATATCTATGCTGGTTCATCATTTCACTTCAGGTAAAATGTGCTGTGCTTTCAGTGGCTTACAGGCCCACATTATTTGCCTCATACCTCTGGTCTCATCACCTGCTTCCCCCCAAATCCCATTCTGATACAGCCACGCTGACCTCCTTGTTTTCATTTTGACACATTAAGCACCTTCATGTCTGAGGACATTCGCTCTGAGTATTCCATCTGCTTAGATTTTCTTAAATATTTGGCCAACTTTTTTACTATCTTCGGTTCTTTGCTCAAGTCTCACCTTCTTAGTGATGAGGCCTATCCTCATTCAATACTGCATCTTGTCTATGTTCTCACTTATATCAGTGAGAAGCTAAAAAACCAAACTTATAGGAATAGAGAACAGATTGGTGGTTTCCAGAGGTGGGGAAAGAGGGGTTGTTAGGGCAAAATAGGTGAAGATGGTAAAAACAACAACAACAACAACAACAAACTTCCAGTTATAAGATAAATAAGTTTTGGAGATATAATGTACAGCGTGATAAGTACAGTTAATACCATACTGTGTATGTGAAAGTTCCTAAGAGAGTAGATTATAAAAGTTTTCATAATAAGGAAAAAATTATAATTATGTGAGGTGATAGACGTTAACTAAACTTACTGTGGTGATCATTTCACAATTATACATATACCAAATGATTATGCTGTACATCGTAAACTCATATAGTGCTATATGCCAATTATTTCTTAAATAATGAAAGTGAAAAATAATACTGCATCTTGCCAATCATCTTCTCATTCCAAACCCCTGGCACTTCGGATCCTTCTTAACTTGTTTGATTTATACTTCTTTGGTGATGTTATTAATAGCACTTACCATCTTCTAACATATATACTATATACTTCATTTATTAATTTTATTTATTGATTTTTATTAGTTTTTATTGGAGCATAGTTGCTTTCCAATGTTATGTTAGTTTCTGCTATACAGCAAAGTGAATCAGCTATACATATACATAGCCCCTCTTTTTTTGGATTTCCTCCCCATTTAGGTCACCTCAGAGCACTGAGTAGAGTTCCCTGTGCTATAAAATGTTCTCATTATTTATGTATTTTATATATAGTATTAATAATGTATATATGTCTGTCCCAGCCTCCCAGTTCATCCCACCCTCTTCCCCATTTGGAATCCATGCATTTGTTCAAGGTTATGGTTTTTCCTGTGGTCATGTATGGATGTGAGAGTTGGACTGTGAAGAAGACTGAGCACCGAAGAATTGATGCTTTTGAACTGTGTGTTGGAGAAGACTCTTGAGAGTCCCTTGGACTGCAAGGAGATCCAACCAGTCCATTCTGAAGGAGATCAGCCCTGGGATTTCTTTGGAAGGAATGATGCTAAAGCTGAAACTCCAGTACTCTGGCCACCTCATGCGAAGAGTTGACTCATTGGAAAAGACTCTGATGCTGGGAGGGATTGGGGGCAAGAGGAGAAGGGGACGACAGAGGATGAGATGGCTGGATGGCATCACTGACTCGATGGACTTGAGTCTCAGTGAACTCCGGGAGTTGGTGATGGACATGGAGGCTTGGCGTGCTGCGATTCATGGGGTCGCAAAGAGTCGGACATGACTGAGAGACTGATCTGATCTGATCTGATGTCTCTATTTCTGCTTTGTAAATAAGATCATCTATACCATTTTTCTAGATTCCACATATATGTGTTAATATACAATATCTGCTTTTCTCTCACCGACTTACTTCACTCTATATGACAGTCTCTAGGTCCATCCACATCTCTCCAAATGACCCAATTTCATTCCTTTTATGACTGAGCAACATTTCATTGTATATATGTACCAAATCTCCTTTATCCATTCCTCTGTTGATAGATATTTGGGTTGTTTCCATGTCCTGGCTATTGTGAATAGTGCTGCAGTGAACTTGGGGGTGCCTGTGTCTTTTAGACTTATGGTTTTCTTTGGGTATATGCCCAGGAGTAGAACTGCTGGGTCATATGGAAGTTCTGTGCTTAGTTTTTTAAGGAACCTTCATAATGTTCTTCATAGTGACTGTATCAATTTACATTCCCACCAATAGTTCAAAAAGCTATACAAACTGGAAAATAAGTAAAAATGTCAGTGTTTGCAGATAACATGATACTATACATAGAAAATCCTAAAGTTACTACCAGAAAACTACTAGAGCTAATTAATGAATCTGGTAAAGCAGGATACAAAATTAATGCATAGAAATCTGTTGCATTCCTACACACTAACAGTAAAAGATCACAAAGAGAAATTAAGGAAACAATCTCATTTATCATTCTATCAAAAAGAATAAAATACCTAGGAATAAACGTACCTAAAGAAGTAAACACCTGTACTCAGAAAACTATAAGACACTAGTGAAAGAGACCAAAGATGACACAGAAGGTGTTTTTGGATGGGAAGAATCAATATTGTGAAAATGACTATACTACCCAAAGCAACCTACATATTCAATACAATCCCTATAACAGTATCTTTCTGAAAATGTTGCCCCATTGCCATGCAAGGCAGTAAACTAATTTCCTGTTTTATCTGCTTGTTAGTGCATACATTCTTTCTTTTAGACATTTTTACTAGTGGAATTTTTTTTACTAGTGGAATTTTACTGAAGATGTGAAATACCCCCATACACATATATATTTAAATATATCCTGTACAAAATGGTGCTGGGGCTGAATATGTTTTAGATTGAAAAATTTCATAAGCTGACCCTTCACTGGGCACACAGAGTTAAGGAAACTACATGTTAGTCCCTAAGGTACTATGGATTTTAAAGGAGTAATAAGGTTATAAGGTATTTTTAGTCAATGAAGAGTAGATCTTATAGGACAACAGTTTATACTAGTATTTCATTTTTTTAGGACTTACTATATGACAAGCAACCCGCTAAATGCTCCACATATTTTAGGTTATATAGTTTTCATTACAACCTTGTGAGTAGAAAGACATTGGAGTCCAAAGACCTTCAACAGCTGGCATTGGGTTACACAACTGTAAGGGGCAGGGTAAGTTTCTATTCTAGATCTGTTTGAATTCTACTAAAATGAAAGTCTGATGGTTGGGGCATGCAGAAGGGAGGCTCAAGTATATGTGTATCAGTTCAGTTCAGTCACTCAGTCCTTTCCAACTCTTTGTGACCCCATGAATCGCAGCACGCCAGGCCTCCCTGTCCATCACCAACTCCCGGAGTTCACCCAAACTCATGTCCATCAAGTCGGTGATACCATCCAGCCATCTCATCCTCTGTCGTCCCCTTCTTGTCCTGCCCCCAATCCCTCCCAGCATCGGGGTCTTTTCCAATGGGTCAACTCTTCACATGAGGTGGCCAAAGTACTGGAGTTTCAGATTCAGCATCAGTCCTTCCAATGAACACCCAGGACTAATCTCCTTTAGGATGGACTTGTTGGATCTCCTTGCAGTCCAAGGGACTCTCAAGAGTCTTCTACAACACCACAGTTCAAAAGCATCAATTCTTTGGTGCTCAGCCTTCTTCACAGTCCAACTGTCACATCCATACATGACCACAGGAAAAACCATAGCCTTGACTAGACGAACCTTTGTTGGCAAAGTAATGTCTCTGCTTTTGAATATGCTATCTAGGTTGGTCATAACTTTCCTTCCAAGGAGTAAGCGTCTTTTAATTTCATGGCTGCAGTCACCATCTGCAGTGGTTTTGGAGCCCCCCCCCCAAAATAAAGTCTCTCACTGTTTCCCCATCTATTTCCCATGAAGTGATGGGACCAGATGCCATGATTTTCGTTTTCTGAATGTTGAGCTTTAAGCCAACTTTTTCACTCTCCTTTTTCACTTTCATCAACAGGCTGTTTAGTTCCTCTTCATTTTCTGCCATAAAGGTGGTGTCATCTGCATATCTGAGGTTATTGATATTTCTCCTGGCAATCTTGATGCCAGCTTGTGCTTCTTCCAGCCCAGTGTTTCTCATGATGTGCTCTGCATATATGTTAAATAAGCAGGGTGACACTATACAGCCTTGACGTACTCCTTTTCCTATTTGGAACCAGTCTGTTGTTCCATGTCCAGTTCTAACTGTTGCTTCCTGACCTGCATATAGGTTTCTCAAGAGGCAGATCAGGTGGTCTGGTATTCCCATCTCTTTCAGAATTTTCCACAGTTTATTGTGATCCACACAGTCAAAGACTTTGGCATAGTCAATAAAGCAGAAATAGATGTTTTTCTGGAACTCTCTTGCTTTTTCCATGATCCAGTGAATGTTGGCAATTTGATCTCTGGTTCCTCTGCCTTTTCTAAAACCAGCTTGAACATCTGGAAGTTCACGGTTCACGTATTGCTGAAGCCTGGCTTGGAGAATTTTGAGCATTACTTTACTAGCGTGTGAGATGAGTGCAACTGTGTGGTAGTTTGAGCATTCTTTGGCTTTGCCTTTCTTTGGGATTGGAATGAAAACTGACCTTTTCCAGTCCTGTGGCCACTGATGAGTTTTCCAAATTTGCTGGCATATTGAGTGCAGCACTTTCAAAGCATCATCTTTCAGGATTTGAAATAGCTCAACTGGAATTCCATCACCTCCACTAGCTTTGTTCATAGTGATGCTTTCTAAGGCTCACTTGACTTCACATTCCAGGATGTCTGGCTCTAGGTGAGTGATCACACCATCATGATTATCTTGGTCGTGAAGATCTTTTTTGTGCAGTTCTTCTGTGTATTCTTGCCACCTCTTCTTGATATCTTCTGCCTCTGTTAGGTCCATACCATTTCTGTCCTTTCTCGAGCCCATCTTTGCATGAAAGATTCCCTTGGCATCTCTAATTTTCTTGAAGAGATCTCTAGTCTTTCCCATTCTGTTGTTTTCCTCTATTTCTTTGCATTGATCACTGAGGAAGGCTTTCTTATCTCTCCTTGCTATTCTTTGGAACTCTGCATTCAGATGTTTATATCTTTCCTTTTCTCCTCTGCTTTTCACTTCTCTTCTTTTCACAGCTATTTTTAAGGCCTCCTCAGACAGCCATTTTGCTTTTTTGCATTTCTTTTCCATGGGGATGGTCTTGATCCCTGTCTCCTGTACAATGTCACGAACCTCCGTCCATAGTTCATCAGGCACTCTGTCTATCAGATCTAGTCCCTTAAATCTATTTCTCACTTCCACTGTATAATCATAAGGGATTTGATTTAGGTCATACCTGAATGGCGGAGAAGGCAATGGCACCCCACTCCAGTACTCTTGCCTGGAAAATCTCATGGATGGAGGAGCCTGGTAGGCTGCAGTCCATGGGGTCGCAAAGAGTCAGACACAACTGAGCGACTTCACTTTCACTTTTCACTTTCATGCATTGGAGAAGGAAATGGCAACCCACTCCAGTGTTCTTGCCTGGAGAATCCCAGGGACGGCAGAGCCTGGTGGGCTGCTGTCTATGGGGTCGCACAGAGTTGGACATGACTGAAGCGACTTAGCAGCAGCAGCAGCAGCAGCATAACTGAATGGTCTAGTGGTTTTCCCCACTTTCTTCAATTTAAGTCTGAATTTGCTAATTCACTATGTTACAGCAGAAACCAAAACAATGTTGTACAGCAATTATCCTCCAAATAAAATAAATAAATTAAAGTCTGAATACAGAAATAGCATTTAGAATCAAATCCCATACCGGCCAGAGAAGCTCAGAGGGCTCAAACATACCTTGTACGCACCAGGACCTGGAGACCCCACAGAGACTGAGACAGAACTGTGTTTGGGTGTCTCCAGAGGAAGTACAGGTCAGAAATGGATTGCTGCAGGGGCGGGCGCTCTGGGTTCAGTAGACCTGGGTATGGCATAAGCCCTTTAGGAGGAGGTCACCATTAACCCACCATAGAGTCGCTAGGTCTTACACAGGACTAGGGAAACAGGCACTCGAAGGGCACAAACAGAACCTTGTATGCACCAGGACCCAGGAGAAAGGAGCAGTGACCCCACAAGAGACTAACCCAGACTTTCTCATAAGTGTCCAGGAGTCTCTGGTGGAGGCATTGGTCGGCGGTGGCCTGCTGCAGGACTGGGGACACTGAGTATAGCAGTGCGTGCATGGGACCTTTTCATTACCTCCACCATAGTTTGGCCTCAGGTCAAATAATACCAACAAAGGTCCGTCTAGTCAAGGCTATGGTTTTTCCAGTTGTCATGTGTGGATGTGAGAGTTGGACTGTAAAGAAAGCTGAGCACTGATGTTTTTGAACTGTGGTGTTGGAAAAGACTCTTGAGAGTCCCTTGGACTGCAAGGAGATCCAACCAGTCCATCCTAAAGCAAATCAGTCCTGAATATTCACTGGAAGGACTGATGCTAAAGCTGAAACTCCAATACTTTGACCACCTGATGTGAAGAACTGACTCATTTGAAAAGACCCTGATGCTGGGAAAGATTGAAGGCGGGACGAGAAAGTGACAACAGAGGATGAGATGGTTGGATGGCTTCACCAACTCAAGGAACATGAATTTCAGTAAATTCCAGGAGTTGGTGAGGGACAGGGAAGCCTGGCGTGCTGCAGTCCATGGGGTCTCAAAGAGTCGGACATGACTGAGCGACTGAACTGAACTGAACTGAGTACAGGAAAAAAACAGGAGTAAAACAATTCTTGGAGAAATATTGTGACGTAAATCAAAATTTGGGGCTTAGTGTTGAAAGTGAGCTGTTCCACGTTCTATCTTCAACAATATAAGAGAAAAGGCCTGTTAACAAGTAAGCCCACTCATATTTCATGTAAATACCTCCTGCCTTATGTCAAAACTGTTTTTTCAAGAGCAACAGAATTTTTCCTTTAAATTAAAAACAAACTCAAGATTTTAAATGATTGTTTCCCATTGTTTGTTCCTTTCCTGTCTCTGTTTTTTGACCTAGCGTAGAGTCCTTAGTGGGAAAAGGAAGGGCATGATCATTTATCTCCATTAACAGTCTTGAGTGGTTTCTGTGATCTAATCATCTGAGTCAAGAGACATGTAAATGCTCATGTAGTTAGAGGAACTATTCATCCACACTGGACTTTTACTTACGATCTGTCTACATCCTTCATAGTCATGTTTCAGAGAATGTCTCATTAACTGGGCAGATCTTTGAAAATTATACTCTTTCTTTGAAAAAAACCTCTTATTGGATTTATACCAACAAAAAGCAGAACCCATTCTTTAATAGTTTAGTATTTGGAGGGAATGTAAGGAATTCCTGTTATGTTCTAAATTCATTTATGATACCATTGTACCTTAGAGCAGAGTCAACCAGATTGCATTCACAGTGGAACCAAAATCTGTCATTTTTCAGATGTTCAAGTTCACTGCAGAGATGAAAACAAGAATGACCCAAGTGCAGATAACCACTTTTTATTTCATCAATTTGAATCCATTATTGTCTGTGTCCTACTCATATATTTGGTCTTAAGAAAATATGAGCGCCGCAGAATTAATGCTTTTGAACTGTAGTGGTGGAGAAGCCTCTTGAGAGTCCCTTGGACTGCAAGGAGATCTAACTAGTCAATTCTAAAGAAAATCAACCCTGAATATTCATTGGAAGGACTGATGCTGAAGCTGAAACTCCAATACTTTGGCCACCTAGTAAGAAGAGCTGACTCATTGGAAAAGACCCTGATGCTGGGAAAGATTGAAGGCAGGAGAAGGGTATGACAGAGGATGAGATAGTTGGATGGCATCACCAACTTGATGGACAGAAGTTTGAGCAAGTTCTGGGAGTTGGTGATGGACAGGGAAACCTGGCGTGCTGCAGTTCATGGGGTTGCAAAGAGTTGGACATGACTGACCAACTGAACTGAGCTGAAGATAATCTTAAATATATCTTCCTCTTGATCATGCTTTTTACCCTGTTATTAGTCATCTTGTTTTCCAAAATATGGTGCTATAGGAGACAATTTTATTTCATGGAGAGTGAGTAAGGAGATTGTTTTTATGACTATTGTACTGTGCCCACCTGACAATTTTTACCCCTTATCAATGAAGTTAACTGAAGTGTATGAGTGGATTGTCTGAGAATTTCATGACCTCTCTCCCTTGGGTGAGCAAATGAAGGATGCAGTGTCATCTCTTTTGTAAGAATCAAACTTTTCCCCCCATAACCATGGGTTCACTTACATTTGCAAGCATCTGGGGCAGAGAAAGGTCTTCGGAGGTCCCAGTAGAAGCCTGGCTTACATCGCTGGCAGTGTTGACCTTCTGTGTTGTGCTGACAGTCATTGCAGACGCCGCCACTACGATTCCCTGATGCCTCCCACACATTAATGTCAAAGTGACAGGCGTCAGCATGTCCATTGCACTTGCAGGCTGGGGGAAAGAAGAATCAGAGGAAAACAAAGAATTAAAAATAAAATGACAGTTTCTCTAGTATTCAGGCAGTTACGAGTAGGGCAAACTGACTGCTAAATTTTTTAAAAAATTAGTTTTTTCAGATTCATAAGTAGAAAACAGACTTGTGGTTGCCAAGAGGGTGCAAGGATGGGGAAAGAATAGAGTAGGAGTTTGGGGTTAGCAGATGAAAACTATTACATATAGAATGGATAAACAATGAGGTTCTACTGTAAGAGCACAGGGAACTACATTCAATAAACTGTGATAAACCATAATAGAAAAGAATATGGAAAAAAAGAATACATGTGTGGTGTGTGTGTGTGTGTGTGAAGTTGCTTCAGTCGTGTCCGACTCTTTCGTCCCTTAAAGACTGTAACCTGCCAGGTTCCTCTGCCCATGGGATTCCCCAAATAAGAATACCAGGATGGGTTGCCATTCCCTCCTCCAGGGGATCTAACTGACACAGGGATCAAACCTGTGTCTCTTATGCACTGGCAGGCGAGTTCTTTACCACTAATGCCACCTGGGAAGCCCTATGTATGTATAATTGAATCACTCTGCGGAAATTAACACAACATTGTAAATCAATTGTACTTCATTTTTTTTTAATTTAGTTTTTTGAATAGTATACATTTTCACAATACAGGAGTCAAAACAGTGTAAGCAGGTTTACATATTAAGAGCTCTAGTCTCCCCATCCCTATTCACCCTGTTTCCTCTGGCCCTCAGTAGTTTCTTTCCTTTCTTCCTTCCTTCTCTTTCATCCTTCTCTCCCTCCCACCTTCCTTCAAACCTAGAAGGAAACCTCTGGTGCACAGGGGTTAGTAACTTGGCAGATAGATTGATTTGCCTTTCATGAAGTACTGTTCTTCAGTTATTATACTGGTGAGTATGAGGTGGTCTCCTAAAGAGGCCTTAATTTTCTTATGGGAGAGGCTTGCAAGTTTCTTATGTAACAGATTCTCAAAGTCATTTCTAAGATTATAGTCAGTAGCACCAAGGGACAAGTCTCTGTGTTCTATATGTATTTAGATATGCAGCTGGTTTCTGTGGAAAGGGTCATAATGGCACTCTAGGAATTCGGAAGAAATTCTTTAGATTCTCTTGATTGATTTAGAATAAGGATCTGAACTTTTTCCTGGAGGTCAGCTGTATTTGAAAATGTTTTTGCTATTGTTTTTCATTGTTTCCTTGATGTGTTATGATATTTTGACCAGATTCATAGTCTTTAAAAAGCATACTATAAGATAATTTAAGATTTATGCTTAGAGGAAATCCTGTACATTTCCGTGAAACTAAAATAAATCAGTTATGATTCCAAACTACCTATGGGAAGAGACTTCTCACAATTTTACCCACTGTGTTTCCCTTTAAATCCTAGTAAAGTTGAAGTTTGTTAGTGTAAACATTGTTATGGGCACGTGCATTTCTCTGTGCTTGTATATTTCCATTTCATGTGTGCTTCATTTTTAATTGCAAAGAAAAAAATGGTTCACATTCCCATATTTTTAACTCTTCTATCTAATCTCAAACCTCAAACCCAAAGTTAGCCATGACAGTGTTAGTCTCATTCTTGATGAATTGGCATAGTTTCAAATCTAATTTGTTTTTAAAAGTATAAGTGAAGAGACAGGCATTATGGTATTCTAGAAAAAAGTATTTAATTTGGAGTCTGAAAACTAGGGATCAAGTCCTGACTCTATCATTTACTAACTTTGGCAAGATACTTAAAATTTTATTGGACCTCAGTTTACTGATCTCTAATATGGGATTAGGAGAAGGCGATGGCACCCCACTCCAGTACTCTTGCCTGGAAAATCCCATGGATGGAGGAGCCCTGTAGGCTGCAGTCCATGGGGTCGCTGAGAGTCGGACACGACTGAGTGACTTCACTTTCACTTTTCAGCTTTATGCATTGGAGAAGGAAATGGCAACCCACTCCAATATTCTTGCCTGGAGAATCCCAGGGACAGGGGAGCCTGGTGGACTGCTGTCCATGGGGTCTCACAGAGTCGGACACGACTGAAGCGACTTAGCAGCAGCAGCAGCAATATGGGATTAACACCACCTACTTT
This sequence comes from Bubalus kerabau, assembly GCF_029407905.1. Classification (NCBI taxonomy): domain Eukaryota; kingdom Metazoa; phylum Chordata; class Mammalia; order Artiodactyla; family Bovidae; genus Bubalus; species Bubalus kerabau. The sequence goes on along the minus strand of NC_073624.1, from coordinate 62,078,457 downwards.
ATAGGATTGTTTTGAGAACTGAATTCAAGATACCTATTTTCATTATTATAATTCAGTATCTGTGAACTCTAAACCTCAGTTGCTCTGTGTCTGGCCATGTTTTTATTATGTTAAACTCTCAAGAAGGGTGCTCAGGTTCAACATAGAGTCCCAGCAAATAAGCAACACATTTTTGGCAAAATAGTCATACCAGCGACTTTGCAAGCAGTAATTGTTTCCTGAGCACCGAAGAACTGATGCTTTTGAACTGTGGTGTTGGAGAAGACTCTTGAGAGTCCCTTGGACTGCAAGGAGATCCAACCAGTCCATTCTGAAGGAGATCAGCCCTGGGATTTCTTTGGAAGGAATGATGCTGAAGCTGAAACTCCAGTACTTTGGCCACCTCATGCGAAGAGTTGACTCATTGGAAAAGACTCTGATGCTGGGAGGGATTGGGGGCAGGAGGAGAAGGGGACGACAGAGGATGAGATGGCTGGATGGCATCACTGACTCTATGGACATGAGTCTGAGTGAACTCTGGGAATTGGTGATGGACAGGGAGACCTGGCATTCTGCGATTCATGGGGTTGCAAAGAGTCAGATACAACTGAGCGACTGAACTGAACTGAATTGTTTCCAATGGCTGAAGTCACAGTGGGCAGTGATATGGGCTATGTTTGTGTAGGTTAGCATCTGTAACCTACCACTTAATATTGTGTTTCTCAAGACAACAAACAAGAAGTCTACAGATGTTTACTTAACAAAGAAGGCTTCTGAGTCTGTGGACTTGGTACTTACTTCTGCACTCATTTGGAGACCCTGTTTTTCCATCAGCTGCCTCCCAGGGGTGGTCGTTATATAAAGGTGCACAGTGTTGGCAGTGGGTGCCCGCTGTGTTGTGCTTACATATACACTTTCCATGGACCTGCAAAGAAAAGTAAGAGCTAAGAGCACAAACAACGCTAGGAAAGAACATTCTTCCCACAAGCTCATCTCGTTCATTGGCTTTAGCCATATGACATTCATTCACTTGAAGACGTTAATCATCAAGATGAGAGATCCTTTCTTTGGTTTGTCTTTGCTGTTAATTCAAAAAACTACAAAATATATATTTTCTTGACAGCAGGATACATGACCCAAATAAGCAATTCTGAGATAATTGCTAGGCATTTACTTAAATTTTTAATACTTCAAATTTTTTTTTATTCTTTACACAAAAGTGATACATCTTCAATACAGAAAATTTAGATCTTTCCATGTCATTAAATGTTTTTGTACAACACCCATTTTAATGATTTCCTTGTACAATATACAGTTTATTTAACCAATCACCTATTTTTGGCTATTTAGGTTTTTATATATTTTTATACAGTATATTTTAATTCTATAATTAATATCCTTGTAGCTATTGTGTACATCTTCATTTATTTGGAATGTGTTTTCTAGAAGTAAAGTCGAATAGTCATCATCTGTATATTTTTAAGGCTTTGAAGACATTTTGTCATAATACTGGGCATTTTCTTTTAATCCCATAATTCAGAGTAGCTGAGGGTTTTAAAAATAGTATTTCTCACAAGGAAAAATATTTTAATGGAATTGTTGCAGGAAGGGGGATCCCTTCCAGGGCCCGAAACTGGGCTCTTGTCTAACACTCGGAAAAGAATTGTCCAAGGAGACACATGTGCTGACAAAACAAGAGATTTTATTGGGAAAGGGCACTCGGGTGGAGAGCAGTAGGGTAAGGGAACCCAGGAGAACAGCTCTGCCACATGGCTTTTATGGTGATGGTTTATGGGGCTTTATGGGTTTTATGGGTTTTTATATGGTTTTATCAGGTTTTATGGTGATGGGATTAGCTTCCGGATTGTCTTTAGCCAATCATTCTGACTCCAGAGTCCTTCTTGGTGGTGCACGCCTTGTTCAGCCAAAATGGATGCCAGAGAGAAGGATTCTGGGAGGTGGTCGGACCTGTGGTGTCTCCTTTTGACCTTTCCCGAACTCTTCTGGTTGGTGGAGGCTTATTAGTTCTCTGTTCTTTACCAGGACCTCCTGTCCTAAAACAACTTATGCAAATGGTTACTATGGTGCCTGGCCAGGGTGGAAGGTTTCAATCAGTGTGCTGCCCCTAACAGAATTATTTGGGATCTGAGCATTTTATGAGAATTTTAATATTTTGTATTATCTCATCAATAATTTCTAAAAATTAGTATTTGGGATGATCTGGAATACTTCCTAATAACTAAGTTTGCCATGAATTCCAGTACCACAATGAATTTATTGACACATGATATCATGACTGTACAAACGAACGTTTTTTGAAGTAGCTCAGAGACAGAGTCCCAAACTTGGATCTATGAAGTGTTTGTTTTTTCTTGAGAAACAGTATAAAAAATAAATCAATGCAGAGGTAATAAGTTATATCAACCATTTACAATTATTTAATGAATACCTACTAGAGAAAGTTGCTATATTAGGCAATGTTTGATACACAAAGCATTACAAAACATGATTTCTGTCTTTAAGCAAAGTACAATGTAGCTGGATAAAAAAGATTTACATAGAAAAAATGATGCATAAACAAGACAATAAATAAATACCTAAGAAAGAAAATCATGTTGGAATTCAGAAGATGCAGAAATCACAGTAGATTAACAGTGACTGAGGACTTTATGAGACAGACGGGTTTTTGAGATGGGCATTGAAGTTGGGCAGTATTTCTGACAGGCAGAAGGGAAGAGACTTTCCAGGAAGAGGAAACAAAATTAACCAAACTGTGGTTCTAGAAGGTTAGGGAAAATCTATGAACAAAGTTTATTTCAATACATCTGAAATATTCTGACTGTGATGATAAAGGAACTACTAAAAATGAGACGTACTTAAACCGGCCAGAAATAAAATTAATCTTAGGGTTCAACAAATGTGGAAATAGCTACAACCAATACATTGAGGTACTACTGCTCGACCTAATTTAACACTTGAGAAAGTTGTGTTGTCTACCCAAGCTCTCCTTTCTCTTTTCATTCTCTTGGAATATATTTCTTTGTTTCCACTGGTAGAGGCACTCTGGGAACAGCATATGCATTATCCAAGTGTGTTATGTGACTACTGTGGACCTTTATGTACACATAAAATTCAAGTACAGGAATTATTCAGGGTTTGGAGGTCCACAGGCTACTTGTGAATGAATCACATGAGACCTAAGAGCCATCTTGCTAAATTTAGTTTCTATGTATTATAAACAAAGGTTTTTGTGCTTAATGAAAATGAACTATAGCTGTCCTTTTAGTTCTTAGGGATTAGCTATGATATAGATTTTTTAAATGGTAGAATTGACTCAGAGTACAATATGTTACAAAAATTTTTGTTGATTTTCCTTATAGAAACTCAGCTAATATTATAGATTCAATGTATTGGTTTTGTTCTTGGAATGCCCAAGCATGAGGTGAATTATAGTTACCTTTATTCTTGGGCTTTTCTTTGTGAAAAGACTTGTTTATACAACAAAGCTAGGACTTGTTTATACATAAAGTCCCATGGAGTTGTTAGGAGTTTACTATACATAACTATTCACACATCCAGGTAAGAGCTAAAGACAACTTTGCACTTAAATTTGGAGAGCTGCAGGAATTCAATGTTCACTACTTTATAAGAATGAGGTGTTTTCATCCTAGCTCCTAAATATCTAATTTTTCATATATTCTGGTAGAAATGCTTCAGTCCAACTGCTTTTTATTAAATCTTTTAAATTCAACATTCTTATCATCATGAAAAAAAATAGAAATTCTATCAAATAACTTCTACAAGGTAAGATTCTTTTTCTTAATTGAAATATAGTTGATTTACAATGTTGTATTACTTTCTGCTATACAGCAAAGTAGTTCAGTTATGCATATATATATATATATACCTTCTTTTTCATATTCTTTTCCATTATGATTTATCACAGGACCATGAATATAGTGCCCAGTGCTATAAAGTAGCTTGCTGTTTATCCACCCTGTATATAATAGCTTGTATCTGCTAGCCCCAAACTCTCACTCCTTCCCTCCCCCACACCCCCATGGCATCCCAAGTCTGTTCTCTCTGTCTGTGAGTCTGTTTCTGTTTCATACATAAGTTCATTTATGTCATATTTTTTTTTAACTAAAAAATTTTTACTGGAGTATAGTTGATTTACAACATTGTGTTCCAGGTATACAGCAAAATGAATCAGTTATATATAGGTGTGTGTGTATATATATATCCAGCATATATATATATACCTCCAGCATTGCAAGCGGATTCTGCTGCAAATTATTGCTATTTTTCTTTAGAGGAACTAAACTATCATTATAAGTCAGTTTATCAGGTTTGGTCTTGGAATGCCCAAGGCCTGTATGTAATTTCACCCAACTCTGGTTAGTCCTGGTCCACAAATTCCAGAACTCAGGAGACCAAAGACACTTAGGGAACCTCATCAAACATTCACGTGCATCACAAGATGATGTGGACCGGTCAGTTCCCTCTGGAGTAAGGATCTCAGAGCACTTCCTTGCACCCACATGCAAGGATTAGGATGAACCTCCCGGGGTCTGAAAGATGCCAGCACAGCAAATATTTCTGCACACAGAAAAAGTCAAGGAACTGTCATTTTGAGAATTACTAAAAGTAGTTGTAAATCATTACCTAGACCATTTGAAACAAGAAATCCTTTCTCAGCGATACAACTGTTACTGTTCAAGCTTGAAAGATCACCCACTATTTGATGCTTGTGAAAAATGTACAAGTGAAACTAGGTCTTCACTGGGGAAAAAAAAAAAACAGAAAAAGGAAACTTTAGTAACAAGTTAAACAAAGCTCTTGTTTGGTACACAAACATAAACTAGATAAAGAGCAGGAAAATGGGATTATGTATTTAAGGCTTAGTTGAAAGAGAGGTGTCTGGCTGTGTAACTGGGAAATGAGAATTCATCTGTAACAACAAATCGACAACCCTAATTATACAAGAGTTATACCTTGGCATTTTTGATAGTCTATGAATTTCATAAACCCCTCCATTATACTGAGAGTACATTTCTCCATTGATGTCAAAAGTTTCTTACTATATCCCATACAGGGAGGGAATCATACAAACTTTGAATAAGAAATTTAAGGGATTACTAGAACAGCTTGCTCATGAATACCTGTCTACTTTGGTGACAAATATGATATATTAGAGGTAAATAGACACAGAAGAGAAAATACTGCTCCTTCATATGTAAGGCTCTAAGAATCTATGTGGGAACAAAATGAGGAAATTATTATCTTTCAAATTTGTCATTGTAAGATAACCCATCTTGCTTAGAAAAGCTCATTTTTAATTGTTCTTTGGGGGCAGAAGGCCCTCTAGTAGTCAGCAAACATAGACTTGAGGAAATTGTCCATGGCAGGAGGTTGTGAGAATCTGGCCATTGGCAATGTTAAGCACAAGGGTTGGACAATCGCTTATCAAGATAGTGTAGATATTTAAACATTAAATGGAAGATTGGCTTTGACAACTTTTAAGGTCCTTTTAGTCTTAAGGTGATTAGTCCTGGGTGTTCTTTGGAAGGAATGATGCTAAAGCTGAAACTCCAGTACTTTGACCACCGCATGTGAAGAGTTGACTCACTGGAAAAGACTCTGATGCTGGGAGGGATTGGGGACAGAAGGAAAAGGGGATGACAGAGGATGAGATGGCTGGATGGCATCACTGACTCGATGGACGTAAGTTTGAGTGAACTCCGGGAGCTGGTGATGGACAGGGAGGCCTGGCGTGCTGCAATTCATGGGGTTGCAAAGAGTCAGACACGACTGAGTGACTGAACTGAACTGAACTGAACTGAGTCGTGCTGCTGCTGCTGCTAAGTCGCTTCAGTCGTTTCTGACTCTGTGCGACCCCATAGACAGCAGCCCATCAGGCTCTGCCATCCCTGGGATTCTCCAGGCAAGAACACTGGAATGGGTTGCCATTTCCTTCTCCATTCCATGAAAGTGAAGTCACTCAGTCGCGTCCGACTCGTAGCGACCCCATGGACTGCAGCCTACCAGGCTCCTCCATCCATGGGATATTCTAGGCAAGAGTACTGGAGTGGCTTGAGGTTCTATGATTCTAAGGCCTGCCTCTGTGTATTGTGAATACTGCCTGGTTGAAGGCAACTACCCATAATCCTTTCCAAGCTGCCAAATAAGCCTTAAATGTCATATGGCAGGGTCCTATTACCATTTCACCAAGAGTGTTTCCAAATAATGTGAAAGTCAAATAAGGGAGAGTTAGAAGAATATCTCTCCTTTTTAGCAGGCACTACCTGATGTGGCAGAAATGAAAAACTAAATGTTAATAGTCTCTGAAGATGGATTTGCATATGTCAATAATGACTATACCAAAACTAAAATAAGTTTCATTCTTTCTGATTTTTCTCCTACTATTTTCCTCCTTCTGTACTGCATTTTCCCCATTGCTTATGAGAAAAGTAATCAGACTGTCATTCTAGCACCTGCCTTCCAAATAAAGGTATATTTCATCATCCACAGACATTCACTATAATGGAAATACCAAAGCAAATAATAAATATGGTTAAAGCTTTGGAAGACTCAAATTAACTGAATTCTTTTATCAATGTCTGATAAAATTTGCTTCCCAGCTGCTCTCCAAGAAAGAAAGAACCAACTATTGTTCAAGTCCTACTACAATTTATAATGAAAGTTAGTGGGAAAAAAAAGATTTTACAGCCAAGTATTCAGAAATTCTTCAATTTCATCAACTGGGTACTTTCCTTTAGCTCCTGTGCCATTATTGTTTATATATATATGATTTTATTTTCTTTCTTTACCATTCAACTTTGAATTTCAATGGAAAATGAATATCCTTTCATACCATCATTGGAACCTTAAAAAATGTTTGTGAAAAGAGAATACAAACAGTGCCTATTCTATGATCCTAAGAAAACTGCCCACTTAAAGGCAGCTATGGCAATTCACAGACCTTCATTTAGCTCTGATAAATGATTTACAAAAGTGGAATAATGCTTTGCAGCAACTTTAGAAAAGATGTAAAGGCAAAAAAACTGATTTAATTTCTAAAGAGATAGTATGTCCCTTTTAGAGAAAAGGATTAGCTTCCAAATGAATGAACTTCTTATGTATGAAAAGAGATAAATTCTAATAATGGGCTAGCCTGTTAGAACCTGCTCCTCTTAAGCAGGACAAAAACAGGCACAACAATGCTACAGCACAAACCTTTGAATAGAAAGCATTGTGAGGAAAACATGTCTTTTCATTAACAAATAAAATCTTTCTCTACCCCTATTAAAGGTATGCATATTTCAATTTAACAGAAGTGGGAGTTCTATGGTGAATATGTAGCACAATAATTGAGTTTGGTAAAAGGAGGCTTGAAACATAGTGTTAGAATGGAGTAAAATGAAGACTGAATATTTCAAACCCTTGCCCAATAATATATATATCGCAGGATTGTAAGCAGTGGAAAAGCTCTACAATCTATTCTTTGGTCTATACTTGAACACTAGAGAAAACAGGTCTTGTAAGAAAGCATGAGCAATAAAATAGATAGGTATAGAGCAGAAACAATTACGATTAAAGAATGAAAATCAGCCACAGGAGACTTCTCTCTTCCCAGTCAGCCTGTTGCCTGAAATTCTTCCTATCAGGACTCATTCCTTTAGGCCCTGAATATCGTTTTAGGTTCAAAAGCTCCCTACAAAAAGGGACTTAAGCTCAGAAACCGTAAATCCTTAAATTATTAGCAGCAAACATATCAGCAGGGATTATAACCATCTGTTCTCAATTCTGGAACTGTACTCAGAGTTGCCTAAAGAAGGAAGTAGCTTTCTGGTGGAGGGAAAGGGAATGTCTAAAGAGAGGGAAGGAGCCAAAGATAAACTGTGCCTACTTCACTAAGGTGCCAAGAACCTTGCTCTGGCTGACAAACCTGGAAAAAATGCATGGGGCCAATGCAAATTTCATAACAAAACTGCATTTAAGTACACTGTATGGTAATCATGTGTTTATATACATCTCTCTGATAGATTGTAAGCTCTTGCAGGGAAGAAACTATGGCTTAAATTTCTTTGAATCCCTATTAACTGGCATATAATAGGTTTTCAATTGATAATGTGTTAATTTTTTTCATTCAGCCAATATATATTCAATGGAACATGGAGAACCTTAGTTATTGAGTTTAATTCCATTTTCAAAACTTCCCAAGAAGAGAGGGTGCTCATTATTCATTTGAAGTGGGAATGGGGTACTTTTGTTTGTCACAGAGCAGGATTTGGGGCAGAACAGGGTTGAAAGATACTCAGCTTTGTCCAGAGCACTTTTGAACAAGTCACACTGGTAAATATGATGCTATGTAGAGAGTTACTGTAAGCCCAAGGCATAAGGTTAGTCAGGGAAGGAAATGAGAATAAAGATGAAGATGATGATGATGAATTATAAAAATAATAGTAGTAGTTAATATTAATTAGCACTTACTATGTACCAGGTGCTGTTCTAGGCAGTGTATAAATATTAATTCATTGGATTTACACAAGAACCCATAGTATTTTAGTTGCTAAGTCGTGTCCAACTCTTGCGACCCCATGGACTATAGCCCACAAGGATCCTCTGTCTGTGGGATTTCCCAGGCAAGAATACTGGAGTGGGTTGCCATTTCCTTCTCCAGGGGATCTTCCCAACCCAGGGACTGAACCCAGGTCTCTTATATTACAGGCAGCCTCCTGCATTGCATGTGGATTCTTTACCCAACTGTGCCACCAGGGAAGCCCCATGAGAACCCTATAAAGTAGGTATAACTATTGCTGTCATTTTACAAATTAGAAAACTGAAGCTTAAGTAATTTACCCAAGAATTCTATAGCAGTCTGACTCCAGAGTCACGATCCTAACCCTTAAATGACCCTGGGGAGTAGGATTTTTGAGAGATCTACCTTGGCCAAATATCTTCAGTGTGTTACTTAAATAATATTGATGTTTCAAACCAATTTGTCTGTCCTTGAAGAGCTCCTCAGGATGAAGGTTGGTATGGACTCAAAGTGAGTCATTTCAAGGGTATTCTGTTCTTGAATGGATTATTTGTCCTCTTCCTCTGTGAGAAGCCTAGCAATTTTGGCAATGGGTGAATATAGGAAGATTGGCCCCATTTCCCACACCTGGCATCAATAAGTTCAGGGCATGTAGGAGTAGAGAATATTTTTAGATTCTTATTGGTGCAGTGTAAAATCTATCTGTACCTTGGAAATTCTGATGCCTCCTAGGGGTATTTGTGGGCCACTGCAGGTGTTAACAAGTCTTAACTTAGAAGTGAAAGTCACTCAGTCCTGTCCAACTCTTTGTGACTCCATGGGCTATAGTCCATGGAATTCTCCAGGCCAGAATTCTGGAGTGGGTAGCCTTTCCCTTCTCCAGGAGATCTTCCCAACCCAGAGATTGAACCCAGGTCTCCCACATTGCAGGCGGATTCTTTACTAGCTGAGCTACAAGGGAAACCCAAGAATACAGGAGTGGGTAGCCTATCCCTTCTCCAGGGGATATTCCTGACCCAGGAATCCAACCTAGGGTCTCCTGCATTACAGGCGGATTCTTTACTGCCTTAACGTAGAAACTCCCCTGAATAAATTTGCAAATGGAGATAATAGGAAAGTATGTAAATACATTCTAATTAAAGATTTGCTCTTTGTGAATAGCCTCCCTTTTGTTATCTGTTCTCCCTAATAGATATGATCTGGTAAGGATAGATAGTAATACTGTGTAGTGTGATGGCTTTTACAGTTAGTTTTAATTTATAAAGAATGGTAAGTCAAACATTGTACATAACCTAATGATTCAGGTCAAAGTTAAGATTCAGGCTGTTGGCTTATTTCCATTTTTTTAATGTACAAAACTTTGTATGCCCCAAAGCTTTGATTTGTATATCTAAATGGCAGTTTTTCTGTGCCATTGTGCATGGTATTTATCAGAAGAAATCAGTAGCTGAGGTGCTATTCGGAAGCATGAATCCACATACACAGAATTTCCAAATGCTACCGGATCTATGTATTCCCAACTGTGGACATTAATTTTAAGATTTCTTAAAGATGTATTTCAGTAGACCTTTGTTTTGTAGTATGACAGCTAGAACTGAGAACTAACTAAATTAAATTTTGTGGTTTATCTTTCAACATACCACATGGCCCTTGCTGAGAAATTAGATGATTGGTCAAAACAAAGCAAAACATACAAAATCAAACCTTCCAAACCCAGTATCTGCAGAAAAAAAGGCAGAAACTTCTCCAGGACAGAGAAAAGCCTTTTGGACCTTCCAAATCAATTTCAAAATACTTTTGAGTTAAAAAATGTTAATAAAGTAACCTATTTTAAAAGCCAAGTGAAAGATTTTAAAATATTCCCATTGTTTTAAAATGTACTGTTAGCTCAACTGTGTTTTTTGTAAGTGAGCACTTTAGTTTAAATTTTGGGTTCTTCAGTAAATTTTAGGTACAATTTCCTCTTAGCTTTCAGAGTGATGATTTCCTGGAATAAAGAAAATCTCTCTTTGTGAGTCCAGGGATAGGGAATACTTTTATTTATAACCATGGGCAGGATCAATGCAGGATCTTTTGGAAAACCACATTATTAGAATACTTTTCTTTGCCTTTTTCTCTAATTAACAAATAATATTCTTTCTATTGGATAAAATTGTGATAAACTTTGAAATGCACCCGCCCCCCATAAAGAGAGACTAAGTGTTCTGGCTAACATACTTTTCTAGATTATATCTGCTTTTTTCTCTTTTTAATTGAAGTATAGTTGCTTTACAATGTTGTATTCATTTCAGGTGTACACCAAAGTGATTCAATTATATATAAATATATATATATATTCTTTTTCAAATTATTTTCCATTATAGGTTATTACAAGATATTAGATATAGTTCACTGTGCTATACAGGAGGTTCTTGTTGTTTATCTGTTTTATATATAGAATTTGTATCTGTTAGCCCAAAACTCCTAATCTATCCCTCCCCTACTTTTCCTTTGGTAACTATAACTCATATGTCTGTGAGTCTGTTTCTGTTTTGTGAATAAGTTCACTTGTATCTTTTTTTATATTCCTCTTATAAGCAATATTATATTGTATTTGTCTTTTTCTGACTTACTTCACTTAGTATGATAATCTCTAGGTCCATCCATGTTGCTGCAAATGGCATCATTTTATTCTTTTTTATGACTGAGTAATCAGATCAGATCAGATCAGTCGCTCAGTGGTGTCCGACTCTTTGCGACCCCATGAATTGCAGCACGCCAGGCCTCCCTGTCCATCACCATCTCCCGGAGTTTACTCAGACTCACGTCCATCAAGTCAGTGATGCCATCCAGCCATCTCATCCTCTGTCATCCCCTTCTCCTCCTGCCCCCAATCCCTCCCAGCATCAGAGTCTTTTCCAATGAGTCAACTCTTCTCATGAGGTGGCCAAAGTACTGGAGTTTCAGCTTTAGCATCAGTCCTTCCAAAGAAATCCCAGGGCTGATCTCCTTCAGAATGGACTGGTTGGATCTCCTTGCAGTCCAAGGGACTCTCAAGAGTCTTCTCCAACACCACAGTTCAAAAGCATCAATTCTTCGGCGCTCAGCCTTCTTCACAGTCCAACTCTCACATCCATACATGACCACAGGAAAAACCATAGCCTTGACTAGACTAACCTTTGTTGGCAAAGTAATGTCTCTGCTTTTGAATATGCTATCGAGGTTGGTCATAACTTTCCTTCCAAGGAGTAAGCGTCTTTTAATTTCATGGCTGCAGTCACCATCTGCAGTGGTTTTGGAGCCCCCCAAAATAAAGTCTCTCACTGTTTCCACTGTTTCCCCATCTATTTCCCATGAAGTGATGGGACCAGATGCCATGATCTTCGTTTTCTGAATGTTGAGCTTTAAGCCAACTTTTTCACTCTCCACTTTCACTTTCATCAACAGGCTGTTTAGTTCCTCTTCACTTTCTGCCATAAGGGTGGTGTCATCTGCATATCTGAGGTTATTGATATTTCTCCCGGCAATCTTGATGCCAGCTTGTGCTTCTTCCAGCCCAGTGTTTCTCATGATGTGCTCTGCATATATGTTAAATAAGCAGGGTGACAATATACAGCCTTGACGTACTCCTTTTCCTATTTGGAACCAGTCTGTTGTTCCATGTCCAGTTCTGACTGTTGCTTCCTGACCTGCATATAGGTTTCTCAAGAGGCAGATCAGGTGGTCTGGTATTCCCATCTCTTTCAGAATTTTCCACAGTTTATTGTGATCCACACAGTCAAAGACTTTGGCATAGTCAATAAAGCAGAAATAGACGTTTTTCTGGAACTCTCTTGCTTTTTCCATGATCCAGAGGATGTTGGCAATTTGATCTCTGGTTCCTCTGCCTTTTCTAAAACCAGCTTGAACTTCAGGAAGTTCATGGTTCACATATTGCTGAAGCCTGGCTTGGAGAATTTTGAGCATTACTTTACTAGCGTGTGAGATGAGTGCAATTGTGCAGTAGTTTGAGCATTCTTTGGCATTGATTGAGTAATATTCCATTGCATTTGTATATATATATACATATATATACATATACACACCACATCTTCTTTATCCATTCATCTGTTGATGGACATTTAGATTGCTTCCATCTCTTGACTGTTGTAAATACTGCAGCTATGAATACTGGGGTACATGTATCTTTTTGAATTAGAGTTTTCATCTATTTTGGATATATGCCCAGAAGTGGGATTACTGGTTCATATGGTAAGTATATTTTTAGTTTTTTAATGAACCTCCATACAGTTTTCTATAGTAGCTGCACCAATTTACATTCCCACCAACAGTGTAGGAGGGTTCCCATTTCTCCACATCCTCTCCAGCATTTATTGTAGACATTTTAATGATGGCCATTCTAACTGCTGTGAGGTAATACCTCATTGCGGTTTGATTTGCATTCTCTAATAATTACCGATGCTGAGCATCTTTTCATGTGCCTGTTGGCCATCTGTATGTTTCTTTGGAGAAATGTCTACTTAGGTCTTCTGTCCATATCTGCATTTTATTATCACTGAACTATTTCACAACTCCATAAGCTGTAGAAAATTAACAATAATGCAAACAGTTCTTCTCCACAGAAATGCAAGTCAGTTGTGTCTGACAGTGCAGTTGAACAATTCTTATCATATGACCTGTTTTGCACCTCTTTGTAAATATATTTATTTGCCAATGTATGTGTGGTTTTTTAAATTTTTCTTTGAAGCAGTAGTAAGGTCTTACTGTCCCCTTATTAATTACTGAGTTAAATAAAATTGTTGACATGTATTTATTTTGTATCTGTGTGAATCATGACTTTATTCTTTAAAAGAATATCCTTTAATATTGCCATTTCTTATCCTCCACGTTACCTAAAGTTCTTCCATGTAGACTACTTAAGAATATACTTCTAAAAGTGGAATTTCAACATGCTGTATGTAGTTAAATGGGTTTTGAATGTCTCATATCTTTACAAGATTAATTCTACTAGCTTTGTTTTTTTCCATTTCATCAGGCACTTCATCTCTCCTGTGGAAACTGTAATACATATTTCAGCCATAAAAGTGTAAATAGCATTAAACTAAAAACTATGATGCCTAGGAGGCTTATGAAGATTACATTTAGATAAAATCAAACTATTACCAATTTAGGTGATTTTCTTTCTATCCTTACTTCATTACATAGAACTCTCTCTTATTTGCTTTTTGTTTTCAATGAGCTTTACGTGTTATTTCTGACTACAGGCTTTTAAAAATGATGTCTGTCCAACAGACTTACTTATTTGGATAAATCCTACAAATGAATACTTAGGTTACATGCATAATCTGGTTTCAGATTTGCATGTGTACAATGGAAATAAAGCAAGGCACTCTGATTTTAAGACATTTATTTTGGTGTATCTATGGAATTACCTCAAAATGTCAAGTTAGCTCCTTTTCTACAGTTACAATTTCTTCAAGGTACAGAGTAAGAGAAGATTGACAAATACCATTAGATTCTTGCTGCAGTTCTTGTTTATAGGCAGACTTTGACTTTACTACAAGACTATATATGACACTACCTTAGTATACAGATTCGACATTTAAAATCTGTTTCAAGCCTGCTACCTGGTTACTGTGTTGAGTTACTGAAACAGTTGCTACATAGCCATGTGATCCACTTCATCTCTGTTCTTCATTTGATCTCAGTTAAGTCTTGTTTTCATAAGTTCACTTTGCACTTATCTTTTTATATTTAAGCTTTTCCAGGGTCACAAGGCAAGTCAGTGGCAAAACAGAGAACAAAACTCCCAAGAGAATCCAAAAATATTAGAGGCTTCCATCTTGGAACAGTGATGTCATCAGGAAGATTTTTTTTTTTTCTTCCCACAAACACCTAAAATAACTTCTTAGGATAAACTTTCTTGAGGGGTAAAAAGGGTAATTTCAAATTTTTATCTAGTTAATTTGAATAATTTTAGAAAGAAAGAGTGAAAGTGGAGTTAACAGTATATAACTTCTATGCTGTTAAAACTATTAGCACAACAACTATCAGACAAGAACCTGAGAAACTAAGTGAAGGGAAATACTAGAACTAATTTTGTGAGCAACTTATCTGTCAAGCAGCATTTGACACAAGAATGAAGGAAGGTCTTGTGGGGTTTTGTTCAGTGTCTTTTAGGATTTAGATGGGTTTTTATAATTAGTAGAAGACCAGGTAAATTCTATTAGAAATGCTGTGGGGGACTATTAAGTACTTTTCACTTGCTCAATGTGTTCACATAGCTTCTGGTTATTTTAAAGAAAATTCCTTGTCACAGACTATTTTGCATTCTCTTACAATTTTAATTCATTCTACTTCACATTTCTCACTGTTTTTCCTCTTTTCTTGACAGTTCTGTTTAACTGTCACTCAGTATTCTATACAGTGCAGAGGGTGTTACAAAAGTTGACTTGTTTAAGATAAATGAGCCCCTGATTGTCGTACAAGAAGCCAATTGCTAGGGCATGTTTTCTTCCATAGTCTTTTTTTGTTAAATTAATTCATTAAGATGCTTCTTTTCACACTGGAAAATTGCTTGTTTCTAGGTGAACCATGTAAAACATAGTCTTCATTACTGAATATGTTCATGTGAATATCAAGGTGGAAATACTGATATATTAAAACTTATGCTTATTTGATAACTCTATCAGAATGTCATTACCAAATCTGTGGTCATTTGTACACATCCAGAAACAACAACTGCAGCTACTGAAAGAACTGGTTTTCCTCAATACCCATCCATCCAAAGCTAGTGCTTTTTAAAACAGTCCCAGCTAATGACTGGGACTTGAAAAGAAATATATTCATTTTGTAAAGTTCCTTTATAACCAGCCATAGGTTGGTTTGTTTTTCAGCTTTTGATTTTTTCTTACTGAGATTATATTCACATAGCATAAAATGTATCATTTTAACTATTTTAAAGTATATAATTCAGTAGTTTCTAGTATATCCAAAAAAAATTATGCAGTCATTGCCATTATCTCATTCCAAGGCATTCCCATTACTCCAAAAAGAAAATCTGTGTCCATTAAGCAGTTACTGCCCATTCCTCCCTAAGCTCCAACTCCTAGCAACCACTAACCTACTTTGTCTTTATGGATTTGTCTTCCCTGGACATTTGATATAAAAGGAATAATACAGTACGGGGCCTTTTGTGTCTGGCTTCTCTCACTCAGCTAATGTTTTCAAGGTTCATTCTTGTTGTAGCATGTATCAGTACTACATTCCTTTTTATGGTTGGATAATACTCTGTTGTATGGATATACCACATTTTGTTTATTCATTCATCAGTTGATAAACACTGGGTTGTTTCCACCTTTTGGCAAGAATAAAGCAACTATGAATATTCAGGTACAAGGTTTTGTGTAGACATTTGTTTTCCATTCACTTGGGCAGATACTAAAGAGTAGAACTGCTGGGTCATAAAATAATTCTGTTAAACTATTTGAGGACCTGCCAGACAGCAGCAGCACCATTTTACATTCCTACCAGCAGTGTGTGAGGGTTCCAATTTCTCTGCATCCTCATCAAAACTTGTTATTATTTGTGTTTTTCATTATAGTCATTCTAATAGATGTGAAGAAGTATTTCATTGTAGTTTTGATTTGCATTTTCCTAATGACTAAGAATTTCAAACATCTTTTCATGGGCTTATTAGGCATTTTCATATCTTCTTTGGAAAAATACCTGTTTAAACCTTTGCCAATTTTTAAATTGGGTTCTTTTCTTAGCATTATGTGGATAAATATGACATAAAGAGAATAAACTTTGGAATTAGATACATGGGGTTTCCAATCCCTGCTCTCAGTAACCTTGGATAAATTCCTTAATAACAAGCCACAGTGTCCTACCTATAAATAGTACTGGCTCCATGTATTTGAGAATTAAAAGAAAATGCGTGTAGATGTGTGACACAATCAATCAAGAGCAGTCATTATTATTGATTTTTAACATTATCTGAAATAAATCCCTTATTTTTAAAATTCTATTGACTAATTCATTCATATATTAACTGGTGATATTTTGAACCCACTATGTGTTTGATATTTTGATTATTCCATCATCTGCCTTTAAAGAGTCAGAGAGGTTAGCAGATAGGAAAAGCTGAATATGTAAGCAAATGATACAGTGAGGTAAATATTTTAATTGCGAGAGGTACAGGGAACTCTTGGAGGTCTGAGGAATGATTGGGGCTTTGTGTCTAGGCCACTAATAACCTATTTGTTTGAAAAAATAGGTTGTAATTCTTTACTTCACATGTTAGTGAAGTTAAGTGCCAAAACAGAACCCATAGAGTGAAATTCCCTTTTTATTACCTATGAGAACTGGCAAATGAGAATTAGAGGCTAAATATACTACAATTATGATCTTTAGCCCTTATTCAGAATAATGGAAATACTAGGATCCCATGTTTTCTTTAATCTTAATGCTACTCAGCCCTTATCGGGGAAACAATGAAACCAATGCCCTTCAGGAATTCTGAGAGCTGACTGAGCCAGCTAAATTACATGCCTGGTACTAATGCCCTTAGAGATGCAAAAATAGAAGGCCAAGGACACTTGGTCAGTGTTTACTTTTATAAATTTAATAATTGTATCTATAAAATATTTCCTAGTGGAAAAATAATCATTTTTCCATTTCCACATATATTGTAGTTTTTGAAACTACAATATATTGTAGTTTTTGAAGCCATAATTTTCTCTGCTTTTTCTATCTAGATAGCTAGAGCAAAGAGGTTAAAAGATACCAAAATTTCATCTTATTAAGAATTAACTAATACTATACTGTTTCTATGGAGAAGGCAACGGCACCCCACTCCAGTACTCTTGTCTGGAAAATCCTATGGACGGAGGAGCCTGGAAGGCTGCAGTCCATGGGGTTGCTGAGGGTCAGACACGACTGAGCAACTTCACTTTCACTTTTCACTTTCATGCATTGGAGAAGGAAATGGCAACCCACTCCAGTGTTCTTGCCTGGAGAATCCCAGGGATGGGGGAGCCTGGTGGGCTGCCGTCTATGGGGTCACACAGAATCGGACATGACTGAAGTGACTTAGCAGCATACTGTTTCTATACCCCCACATGTGTACTATTTCATTCCATTAAATATTTACATTGCTAAGATATAATATGACTGTAGTTCCAGTTATAGTATTAAGGTTTTGAATGCTAAGACTAAGACACTTTGCTGTTCTCACTATTTGAAATGACTCTGAAGTTTCTCCACCTTGTGGAATAATTATTATATATATTATATCACATATTGTATATATTCATATATTATATATGAATATATATACATATACATACACACGTGTGTATGCGTGTGTATTTTAACTTTGTGTGTTTGGTCACTAAAATTCACCTCATAAGAGGGAACAGGACTTAAATTACAACTTATCTTCCACTGAATGTAATTGTTTTAAGACAAATCGAAGTACATTTCCAGCTCTTATAAAATTGGCAAGGCACAAGTGAAATACCACAGAGATACGAGACCTGGGGTTGTGAACCAGAAGTCAGATATCTGTAACTTCAGCTTTTTTCCATGTAGCTTCGCCCTCCACTCACTCCATTATACCAACAATTGAACAGGGAGACTAGGCTTTCCAGACACACAGATCTGATCTAGGCTTCCAACTATCTATGAGATGGACCTTCCAAATGCTACAGCACTGAAAAGGAATTAGTCTTAAGAAAATTTGCAAAGTGATATATTAAACTCATTTTTGTACCTTTACAATACTCAAAATTTGACCTAAATATACATGTGATTCACATTCTTCAAAGCATATTCATGAAAAGTTGAACATACAAAATATAGTATTTGGAGAATCAACCTTATTTTCCTATTGGCTTGTATTTTATTTTCAGAGATGTCAGCTCTCACACTAACATCTTAGCTTTCCAGTATTTTTATCCTTTAACCTCTCTATTAAGCAGTCCAAAGCCCATAAACAAATACTTAAATGTTCTGGGGAACCTTTAAAAGGAACTTCACAGGGAATTGCTTTCCTGAGTGCAAAAATTATTTTGTAACACTTCTAGTTCTTAAGTCTTCTGGTTTCCTAATCATCAAATAAAAAGAGTAATCTTAGGCAACGTTTGCCATTAAAAGAGAGTATGTCTTACTGTTTAGAGGGAAAATAAGGCTAGATTCATTTGCAGTCTTATGGTCAAAACACCAACAATTTCCAACCATGAACATATTTTCCTGACTTGTCCTGCTACTAGGAAACACAAGGTAGTAATGAAGTATAAAGAACATTCTGTACACCTTCTATTATTGTATCTGTAGTTACTCATTGCCAAGGGACTACTGGCAAAGCTATACCATACTAACATAGGAACACTGAAATAAGAACATTAAGATTTTGAAATGAGTTGAGAATAGTCTCACACTAACTGTGTCAAGTTGGCAGTTTCTATTTTGTTAATATTAGGAACAACATTGTGTCCCCGTTGGTGATAGGATTACCCATTCCTCCATGTGACACATCAAGTGTGTGAGGTTGCTGCTGCCTTTCATTAGCTGTAAAAATGATTTAGGGCTGGAGATGGAAGTAAAGAATGGTAGGTCCAGAAATCCCTTTCTAGTAAAACCAAAGATACTCAACAAAGATGAGTCACACACTCCAAAAGACAGGTACTTCTAAATTATTCTCTTTGTAGATTTTCCAGACTTGTTTTTACTCTTTCTTCCCTTTGGACCATTTCACTAATGAACAGAAGAGAAGAGAGAACCAATGATAATTTCAGATTCAACATTAAAATGCAGATGACTTGGATAGATTACCTATTCCTATGAAAAGAGTCTCTTTAGCGAAAGCTTTTTCCTTGGTAGCATATTGAGGGTAGAGGTGGGGTACAGTAAAAAGAACTCTGAATGTAGAAATTACTATCACTGTGACTATAAGCAGGTAAATTAATCTCTCTGTACCTCAGTTTCCCTTATCTGTGAAACAGTATTGACAATGCTCATCTTCCAGAATTGTAGTAAGGATCAAGGGGAAAAAAATGCATGGGAACAGGCTTTATAAAATGTAAAAATTAAGAGCTTTTGGTGGTGGAAATAGTCTTTGCTCTCTTATGTCATTGCTCAGTTTATTTATTTATTTTTTATTTTTTGGCCATGCCACACTGACCTGCATCTTCTGCGATAAAAGCACAGAGTCCTAACCACTAGACCACCAGAGAATTCCCTTTGCTTGGTTTAGATTCCATGATCCATGATGATTATTAATTACTTGAGTCTATCTCCACCTCTCTTGCCCTCATGTCCTGTCTATGCTCTTTTTTCCTCTGTTCTTGACATATTATCAACCCTGTATAGATTAAATTTTTACAGTACAAAAACAACAAAAAGGGATGGACGATGAATTTCACCTGAGCTCTACTCTTCATTAATCTTTGGGAAGTCAGTTAGCGTTCCCAAGCCTCAGTTCCTCATCTAAGAAAGAAAGTGATGATGACACTCCACTCAGTTGTTGTGAAGATTAAATTCAATAAACGCCTGTAACACGACAGCACGAAACCCGGCACACAGTAAGTGGTAACTGTTAGCAGTAGTGTTTATAATCCATGATAATCATTTTTTTCTCTGCTGAGAACTCAGACCTGACACTAATTTACAAATGTTCATTTCCAAATACACGTGTATGTTTGCTATAAAAATATGTTAAAATTTTGATTTAATATTCTCATTTAATAACCTTATTGTTTTTAAACCCTATGTCCTTTTCCGTAATACCTTGAAGAGCCAAGAGCTTTCAAATTAATACATATTCACAGTACAGCAAAGAATTTTTAAAAAGAATATAAAACTATGGCCTTAAATCTGTCCTGAATTTATAAAACATGACATATAAGATGAACAAATATAAATATGTGAATAAAAGTCTTCAGATTCAGAGGAGAACAATGTTTGTAATGACGTTATATGAATGATTCTGCTACCTGACTTACACAGCTAGTAGCTAAGTAATATCTTCCTCAAACCTCACTCTATGGTTCCACAAGTTTTGATGTTTACCTTCAGATTTAGAACACATTAGTCAAAACTCTTATAAAAAAGAGTTTCTGGTTACAAAGAAAAATCCACTTTAACCTTAGTGTAACTCAAGGCATTTAAACAATTCTCCACAGCCTTCTTTTTTTTTTTATGTTTTCATATATTTCTTTTTGTTTTTTTTTTAATTTTATTTTATTTTTAAACTTTACAATATTGTATTAGTTTTGCCAAATATCGAAATGAATCCGCCACAGGTATACCCGTGCTCCCCATCCTGAACCCTCCTCCCTCCTCCCTCCCCATACCCTCCCTCTGGGTCGTCCCAGTGCACCAGCCTTCTAAGGCCTGTGTGTTCTCCAATGAATGGTATTTTAGTAAAACAATGAAACATTCCATGTTCCTTCTTATTACCATCCATCATCCCACAGCTGTAAAATCGCCAGCTGCTAGGAAAAAGGGAACTAAATCAGTCCTCCCCAGCTGCACAGAGAAAAAGCTTAAGATCTCCCTGCCACATCATTTCTGGGATCCCAGCAGGCTGGAATCAAAGTACCATTTTCCGTGGCATAACACCCCTGCTGCTGCTGCTGCTAAGTCGCGTCAGTCGTATCCGACTCTGTGTGACCCCATAGATGGCAGCCCACCAGACTCCGCCCTCCCTGGGATTCTCTAGGCAAGAACACTGGAGTGGGTTGCCATTTCCTTCTCCAATGCATGAAAGTGAAAAGTGAAAGTGAAGTCGCTCAGTCGTGTCCGACTCTTAGCGACCCCATGGACTACAGCCTACCAGGCTCCTCCATCCATGGGATTTTCCAGGCAAGAGTACTGGAGTGGGGTGCCATTGCCTTCTCCGCAAAAAGCACCTGCTCTATGATTTATTCTTGTTGTTATTGGGAAAGAAGTGTCTGTGAGAGAAGTGGTAGAAAAGACAATACAAGATAACAATAGTGATGTAAATAGTGGCTACTGAATGTCAGGCACTGGCTACCCCATTTTTAAGCCTCACAATAACTGTGTAAGGTAGACATTGATCTCATTTCCTTAAGGAAAATTTTCTTGCTGCAGTGGCAGCAGACTCGCTGTTTTTCATAGAACATGATTTCTATAATACGATCTATTGATAAAACCCCTCAGCTATAGGAGGACAAACAGGCTGACCATCAATGTCAGAACTAGGGCTTCTCACGAAGCCTCTAATACGGGCTATTTCTTGTGCCGGATCCACAAAGGAACCCCCAACACCATAGACTGCTTCCTTTAAAGTTTCCAAAATATTACAGTGGAGTGATGGGCAGGTTTTGGGGGTCTCCGACTTTCTTACACATGTAAATTCTTAGAGAAAAGCTGTAAATATAAGGATGGGGAAGAATTTAGTTTAGAGCCACAAAGCCACCAATGTTTCTGCCCCATTTCACTATATGTTCTTTTTTGAGAAACACTGCTGAGTGTTAGCACTGTGGTTGAAAGAAATGATTCACTTACCACCATCCACCCTCCTTTATCCTCCTTGTGAATCTCACGAGCTCAGAGGCTGAAGACAAGAAGGTTTTCTCTGTTCTCTCTCATCAGGGAACTCACTGAGTGACCTGGTGGCTGTCATGAGAGAGGCAGCCCAGTTGCCTGTGTCCCTTGCCACAGAGATGTGGCTGACTTTGTCATGTAGATGGAGAATTCCTTGGTTGGCCACTCCACCTACTTAGGTGGGTGTTAGACCTGTGAAATGAAACTTGCCAGTTTGGTCAGGGATGTGCCGCCCATTGTGTGAGAAGCCCTCTTTCTTGAGGCTGGAGGCAAGTTGAATCTGAGCACTAATGACACAGTTGGCCATGCCTTTAATTTCTTGCAACCATTGTTTTTTGCAAATCTGGGCTGGTCTCAGGGATTAAGGCAATCAGGACTCCACTGAGAATACATAGGATGGATCAAGATCTTCAAGTGCAATTCCACCCTTTTGGCTCCATCGGCATCTTTGTAGAACCATAGTGAAGGCTCCCACATGCTCACATATAAGCATAGGACTTACATAGGCATAGGACTATGTAACGTTCTTGGCATAGGACTGGCAGAGATAAACACAAATGCCCTCTTTCATGAAGTGCCGCACAGCCCAGACATCCTTGTTATCACCACTGGCAAAGCCCTTGATCATCTGGCTGAAGATTATATAGAATGGTTGTATTTTAAGACTTCTGCCATCAGCAGACCAGGTCAGAAAGGGGCACTGAGGTGGCTCTGCCTTGCTGCTGGTACCGATAACATCTTACTTCAAATCTGGATATTGAGGCCTGCAGTGGCTCTGGGGCCGCAGTGGCTGAGGCTGAAGCACTGGGAATTGATGATGTCCCTACCAGCTAGTGTATAAAGATGCTTGCTTTTATTGAGGGGCCACAGCTAGGCCTGGCTGTCCTTGCCCTCAGAAGCACAGAGGGATCCCTATGGAGAGATAGTCACAGTGGTCAGGTAGTCTGGGGGGCTGATATGATTGGTCTTCAGTTTGCAGTTTACCAGGCTTCATATCTTGACCAGCTTGTCCCACGCACAGGAGACAGTGATGGGATTGCTGCTATTGAGTGAGAAGCATATGCAAGACACCCCTCTCAGTGGCTCTCACTCTAGACAGTGTACTTGCAAATACCCAGAATATATAATAAAAAACTTCTGGGATTTTCTCTTCAGCCTTAGAAAATGTTGCTAGAATTGGCATAGGATTGGCAGAGATAATCTGCCCACTTGAAAGTTTATATTCAGAAGATTTACTTTAAAAAAAAAAAAAAAAGAAAGAAGCTATTGCTTTTAAATGCATACCCATGAATGCTTTATAAGGCTCTTGAGAACTCTGGTAATTTAGTTTGGTTGATCAGAGTCATTCAGGTTGTCTCATAGGTCATGAGACAAATCAAATGTGGCCTATCCTGTGCCACTCATGTTTTGGGGGCCTCTAAGCTTGTATCCATCTTCAGGACTCTACCCTGAAACTATCCTGTAAGGCTCAGGTTACAAGAGACAGTTGAAGAAACAAGAGGCCAGTGTCGTAGTCTGTTTGGGCTGCTAGAAGCAAGTACTATAGACTGGGTGGATTATAAAAGACAGAGATTTATTTCTCAGAGTTTTGAAGGCTGAACGTCTGAGACCCGGGTGTCAGCCTGGTCAGGTACTGGTGAAAGCCTTCTTCCAAGTTGCAGACTGCTCGCTGTGTCCTCACAGGACAGAAGGAGAAGCTAGCAAGCTATCTGGCTTCTTCTTTTCAGGGCACTAGTCCCATTCATGAGGGCTCCACTCTCATGACCTAATCACTTCCCAAAGGCTCCATCTCTATGTACCATCACACTGGAACTAAGGGCTCAACAGAATTTGGGGGTGGGGACACAAACATCCAATACATTGCAGCCTGCAGGCTCTCCTTTCACTAATGCACCTAAATATAATGGCAGAAAGTTACTAACATCTTAACTCATACAGACTTGTTTTCAGTCTGGTTGACACGTCTCTAGAAAATCTAGGTTACTTTCTATTTGACTAATACCTGAACCCAATTAACTTAGGTGTAAAAAATTATTTCATCATTTATTTGAAACAATATTGACTCAAAAACCCATTAATGAGTAGAAACTAGTACATGTTTGTTGAATGAATATTGCACTTTCTTCCACTTGGGAACCCCAGATTCACTTCGAAGTAATAGCATTATTTCTATTCTTGTTACTTCCTGGCTGCTGTCCTAATCATTTCAGTTACCCCAATGCTACTCTGCACCCTGCCAACTCAGCCCAGCTAACAAGATAATCAGGCTGGCTAACTGGTTCATGGTCCCTGGTGGCCCTATCCTATATCAGGGCTGGTAGAAAGAAGACAAATGTGTATGTCAACGCTTTAGGTAACAAAGTAAGGATATTCTGAAGCCTTTTATTTATTTTTGATTTGGTTTGATTAGAAGTATCAGAAGAAAATATAAAATTAAAGAATCAGAATGCTCTCCTATTTCCCTATTCTCCATTCATGCCTCCACATGAATCCCAAATGGTTCTTGCTGTCTGAGACACTCTGTGTCTTTTTTGGAAGAAGATGAGGTGAGGACAAATGGTGACAGTAATTTACATCCTCTCCCTATTCCTATGTTGCTATCATTCAACCAAATACCTGCTGAACACCTTCTTCTGGCTCAGGTAACACAATAGATCCTGAGAATACAAAGATCACACAGTGCCTGTCCTCCTGGGAGAGGCAAACAAGTAAAAGTTCACAGGAAAAGTGCAATGAGAAGTGTGAGCCTAGAGGAAAGAGCGTTTAAGTCTGCCTTAGGGTGAGAGGCCACTCTTAAGAGAGGAAAATTATTATTCATTCTACTGGCTGGCAAGCAGAAGATACCAGGAGTTAAACTAAGGTTCTTATTTTTTACACTCTAAAGTCCATTTAACAAGAGTACCCATTTACTGTCAAAGCTGGTTTCTATGTGATAATGCCACAAATATGATTATGCTAACCTCTCCTACTGCTCACCTTACACTTTATATCTGAAGGTCATAGTACTAAAATCTGGCATGAATGTTTTCCAAGGAATCTGGTTATCATGCTTGACTATTTATAATTCATAAATGGAAGATTAAACAAAAACAAAACCAAGTCAATAGGCACATCCTGAGATGACCATGGAGTTGGAGAGTGAATCATCAGAGGAAGAAAGAAGAAGCACTGTGCAAGCATAGACTCACTGTAAGAGAATTTAGACTATCTAAGGATTTTTTTCATAAGTGAGGACTTGTTTTACATACCACGTGGAATGCTCCAGGGGCCTTGACAGGTCTGAAGCCATCAATAGGTATGCACTGGTCAGCATGGCCGTTACAGAAGCAGCTGCCCTTAACAATGAAATCATAGATTGCATAGTGGGTAAAATGTTGAGGCTCTGCATTCAGGTGGTTTCTCTGACAGGGACAAGACTGTCGTTTTAGCAGCTGCACACGGAGGTTGGTGATCTTCAGCTGCTCCTGCACCTTGGCACCGTAAGGGTTCTCCATATCATTCGGTGGTGACAAAGCTCTGAAAATAACCTGTAAAGAAAAAGAAAACGCGGTGCATATACAGGACTGTGTGCAAACCCTGAACTCTTCTGCCCCGTGTAGTCCTACTTTGCTTTATACCTTTCATCATCTACAAATGATAAGATAAGAGGGTTTCAGACCTTGATCCCATCTGGGGAAGAGCTGCCCTATTATTTCAAGGAACAGATGTGCTGCCTGTTTGGATGCAGAAGTATAAACTGAGTAACAGCAGAAACCTGACTCTTGGGATAAAGGCAGCCATACAAAGATCTTGAGAGAAGAGCCTTCCAGGCAGAAGGAATAGCCAGTTTAAAGACCTTTAAGTAGAATCAAGCTTGGCTTATTCAAGGAAGAACAACAAGATCAGTGTGACCAGAGTCCAGGGGACAAGGGGACAGTGTTCAGAGAGGAGGACAGAGCCCTTGTATGACAGATTATGAATACAGTGCCCTTTAAAGGCCATGGTGAGTCATTCTAACTGTAGTGGGAAGCCACTGGAAGGTAATAGGCAGAGAAGCGATGTGATCTGATTTGCATTTGTGTGTGTGTGTGTGTGTGTGTGTTCTATAAGGGCTAAACCAACTTTCTTTCTTTTTTTTTTAATTTTATTTTATTTTTAAACTTTACATAATTGTATTAGTTTTGCCAAATATCAAAATGAATCTGCCACAGGTATACATGTGTTCCCCATCCTGAACCCTCCTCCCTCCTCCCTCCCCATACCATCCCTCTTTTTAAGAAAGGGAACTTACTTTTGTGAGGAGGGTGGATTACAAAGAGTAAAGAACAGAAGCAAGAAGACCAGTTAGGGAGAGACTGCAAAATAATAAAGATCCAGGCACTTATATTTGTAAATGAGGTATGACCTTTTCAAAGGCTCATCAGTTATTAACTGAGGCCACTTCCACTAGAAATATTTTTGGTCCTCCTTTTCTGGATCTGCCTGGCAAGCCTGTGGCATATATTTGGAATATTTTTGTGTGTTAGTCACTTATGTGTTAGTCACTCAGTCATGTCCAACTCGGCAACCCCATGGACTGTAGCCCACCAAGCTTCTCTGTGCATGGAATTCTCCAGGCAAGAATATTGGAGTGAGTTGCCATTTCTTTTTCCAGGGAATCTTCCCAAATCAGGGATTGAACTCAGGTCTCCTGCATTGCAGGCAGATGCTTTACCATCTGAGCTACCAGGGAAGCCCGAAAGTGAAGTCACTCAGTTGTGTCTGACTCTCTATGATTTCATGGATTGTAGCCTTCCAGGCTCCTCTGTCCATGGGATTTTCCAAGCAAGAATACTGGAGTGGGTTGCCATTTCTTTCTCCAGGGAATCTTCCCAACCCAGGGATCAAACCCAGGTCTCCCCTCATTGCAGGCAGACTCTTTACCGTCTAAGCTACCAGGGAAACCACAATATTTTTACTGGCAGTAAATATACAACCCTTTGAGAATGGATCTGATTTCTGAAGTTAGTCAAAAGTCATTTAAATCCAGAGAAGGCAATGACAACCCATTCCAGTACTCTTGCCTGGAAAATCCCATGGACAGAGGAGCCTGGTAGGCTACAGTCCATGGGGTCGCTAGGAATTGAACACAACTGAGGGACTTCACTTTCACTTTTCACTTTCATGCATTGGAGAAGGAAATGGCAATGCACTCCAGTATTCTTGCCTGGAGAATCCCAGGGACGGGGGAGCCTGGTGGGCTGCCGTCTATGGGGTCTCACAGAGTCAGACACAACTGAAGTGACTTAGCAGCAGCATTTAAATCCAATGCAGTAAGTAATAAACCTGATTGAGTTAGTTAACAGCACTTTTGGTGAAAAGCAAGGTATAATTAAGTAATGATTTTTTTTTTTTGTTTAGGTTATAGATAGGTTATAGATTCTATCGGCAATTTAAGGTGTTAGGAGGGAGGGAGGAAAACCAGAGGGAGGAAGGCTCAGAAGGGCATGTGAAGGAGTCTATACCTTATATGGGGGTAATAACATGGGCCTTGGGGTGGGGTGGTGTAAAATTCTCTAGTGGACCTGTTACCTTGGAGTAGAGACTGGTGGAGAAGGAAATCGCTGCCTGTTGAAACTAGTGAATATAAATATAATGTAACATGAAGGATTATTAGAAGGAAGGCAACACTCATGCATGAGTTGCCTCAACACTCATGATGAGTTACACCTCATCATGCAGTTAAACAAAACAGACAAAACCTCAATCAATTTCATTGATTTATATAGTAAGAAACACGAAGCTCATCTGAAAAATTCTTAAGCATCTCTTGGCTTTAAAAAAAAAACGCCAAAACCTTATTTACAAAAAAACAGAAATATTTTGATAACCACATACAGCCATCCCTTGGTATTCCAGAGGACTGGTTCCAGCACTGCCCCCGCCCCAATACCAAATTTTGCAAATGCTCAAATCCCTTAGTTGGTCCTCCATATCCACAGATATGAAGCCTGTGGATACAGAGAGCTGACTATACTATGAAATAAATTATTAAAAAGTAAGCTTTGGATAAACTCCCATTTAGAAAGAATGTATGTAAAAGTGACTTTCCAGGGGGAAAAAAATTTTTCTTTAAGGAATACTTTGGATAGAAAAATTTCATTTTACAAATCAATTTTGCATGGAAAGTATGAAAAGACAAGACTCTACTGTGTAGGATCAGATTTCCAGGTCTACTGGTACAGAACTGTCCTCAGTGAAATATAACTTAAGGCAAGGTGCTAATTCAATGGACACTAGGCCTCCTCTAGCCAATTCTCCATCCAGCAGCCAGAGTGATTCTTCACTAACAGAAATTGGACCATGTCCCTTGCTTAAATCCACACCCACCCAAAGACCTCCCATTTCTCTCAGAATAAAATACAAAGTCCTTATAATGGCCCTGCTTTATTTTTTATCTTAGTGCTATTACCACCTGCACATTATAGTTGTAGTTGTTTAATGTTTTACTAGTAGTCTTTTCAATATAGAATATAAACTTCTTTTTTTTTTTTTTTGGCTGCACCACAAGACATACAGAATTTTAGTTCTCTGACCAGGGATCAAACCCATGCCCCCTGCAGTGGCAGCGTGGAGTCTTAACCACTGGACTGCCAGGGAATTCCAGTTCCCTAGAATGTGAACTTCTTGAGGGGAGTCACTGATGTATCTCAGGACAGTGCCTGGCACAGAACAGGCCTGGTATTCAACAAATTTTTGGTAAATAAATTGATTAATTATAACATTGTTCTCCGCATTCAAATAACAGATGAGAATTTCAAATAACTTCCTTCTATAGGTCGTAAACAAATTCACATACTGAATTCATGTCACAGCACTAGAAGGGAACAGGTAAGTTATATTAAAGCAATAGTTATAAATAATGAATTATTAACCAGTATGTAGCTAATTTTGAACTTGCAAAACTTAAGAAAGCTGTGTCTTAAACAATAGTCTGTCTCCTTCATTCACATGTAAGGTGGCAGAAAGCAACACATTATCAACTAAAGTTTTCCAACAAATAATATGTCACCTATTTGAGAGTCAATATAAAACTAATGTCTTTTGAGACTTCCCTAGGGTCTAGTGGGTAAGATGTGCTCCCAGTGAATGGGGCCTGGGTTCCCTTCCTGGTCAGGGAATAGGATCCCATGTGCCACAACTAAGACCAGGCTCAGCCAAGTAAATAAATATTTTTTTAAAAGAATGAATGTCTTTTTCTTTGAACAATAGACTAAACAGAACATGGTTTTATATTTCCAATCATTAAAAAAATTTTTAAAAACAGTGACTTCATTGTGAGATTTACATAGGGTTTATTTTCCATATGACTCCAAACACTGGCATTATGTTAGACACTTGTGAAGAACTCTTGCTCTAAATAAGATCAGTGATGTGGCTACCTCCCAATTTATTAACCAGTGGTGCAAGGACATGGAAAAGGGTAACCAATGCTAAGTAAATGTGTTCCACTCAAAAGTCTTTGCATACTACACTGTCACCCACCCATCCTTTTCCTGAACATTGGTGGCAACTGTGTTTGCTCTCTCTGCTCCTGGCACATTTTCACCCTTGACATTTACCCTAGTTCCCTCTCTCTCCCTCCCCGTGAGAATTGTTCAGCACATGCAAGACTACAGGAAGATCTGTCAAGGTTTGTAGGAACTCAGAGGCTATTTTGCTTCCTGAACCCAGACTGTGGAAGCTGAATGGTGGCTCTGTGCTTGGTGTGCATGACACCACAGTTGGCACACTGATATCAGCAGGGAACGGGCATTGTGACCCCCGAGGCTGCATGCTGGAAAGGAGACAGCAGAGTGCCACAGACACAAAAGTGAACGGGAATTTAAACCATGAAATCTTTTTTTCTAGAAAGGAGACGCCTTAATCTGATACCCTGGGAAATGGATCTACCCTGCACCAGGAAACAAAGAGTGTGCCAATCCAGATGCTTCAAACTTCTGGCAGGTCGCCTTTTGGGTCCCACCCAGTTTTCCTTCAAACATCCACAGAAGAAGCCTGTATGGCACTACTAAAATGAAGGAAGAAAAAGTGTAGAAGCTCTCCATATAACATCAGCCTCTTGTGTCTTTGTTCCCATCAGGAACTTGATGTATACACAGGGGCCATTGCTGTTCCTCTGTCTGTGATTGCTTCTGAAGATGCACTCCTAACAAGACATCGTTAAAAAGCCAGAGGGGGGTGAGGATCCAGCCCAATTCAATGTTTCCAGCTTGTTAGTGCTATTGGCCAGGACTTCATGATCTTAGGCTTCCCCGGTGACTCAGATGGTAAAGAATCTGCCTGCAATGCAGGAGACCCTGGTTCAATCCCTGGGTTGGGAAGATCCCCTGGAGAAGGGAATGGCTACCACTCCAGTATTTTTTCCTGGAGAATTCCATGGACAAAGGAGCCTGGCCAGTTGCAGTCCATGGGGTTACAAAGAGTTGACACAACTGAGCAACCATCATTCATGATCTTATCTTTTTAACTAAGAAATTTGATTATGTTTTAGTGATTATACTATGCTCATTACAGGAAAATCTGTCACTCAAAGTGTAGAAAACATTAAAAACTTACAATCTGATCCACGTGGAAGACAACCAGGGATGCCAGCTTGATAACATTTTTCCATCTGAACTTCTATATGTATACATACAGAGTATAATGTAAAAACTTTGGTTCAAATTTGCAAAACCTTGTGAATATTCTTCCAAATCATTAAAAATAACTCTACATCAGTTGTTCTCAAAGTGTGGCCTCCTAGACCACTATCATCAGTAACAACCTGGGAACTTGTTCAAAATGCAAATTCTTGGGCCCTACACCAGATTGACAAATCAAAAACTCTGGAGATGGAGCCCAGCAATCTGTGTTTCAACAAGCCTTCCAGGTGGTTTTGAAGCACAATAACATTTGCAAATCACTGCCACATAATTTTAAAAACTGCTTGGCATTCCATTGTGTCACTATGACACAATTTCTGCAGCCAGGCTGGTATCATTGTTTCCAGCTTTTCAGTATAACTCGTTACAAAGTACAATGTTATAGCTAGAATATGGGAGTTTATAATAATATCTTGACACATTTCCAAATGTGAAAATTAAGAGTTATAGTTTCAAAACCTATCTGAGCTTCTTGAATGAATCATGTACCCTTTCTTACCTAATCTTTGGAATCTTGACATTTCTCAGTCTTGCCTCACTTCTCTAAGCCTGGAATGCCTCAAACTTTGCCTAAGGATCTGGATTCTTGGCTTAGGCTCTGCCATTTCTCATGCTCTACTAAAACAAAGAGATCTTCTGAACAGGGTAGAATCACCTACATGTTCTTTCTTTTCTAGAATACTTACAAAAAACTCTAAATAATACTGAGAATTAGTTAAAAAATGGCATTCTATACATTTACATAGCATTCTATTTATACTCAGAAATTTCAACAGAGTACCAACACAGTGTGGACAAAATAAGTAGTAGAGTAATATTAGGTATATAATAGTCAAGGAATTCTTTCCATTCTGAAGTCTAATTTACATACCGTTTTATACCTAAAATTGTATTGCCTGTGTAGAATAATACTTCAAGAAACTTAGTTATCACATTTGAAAAAAACAAAAACAACTTTTTAGCTGCTAGTTTGAGGAATATTTCAGGTCCAAGCTGATTACCCATTCCATGGACTCCTCTGGCACTTGTTCTTCCCATGATGGCATTTTTACACTAGTACATTGTTATTGCTTATTTACTTGTCTGTATCCCACATTAGACTCTGCTCAGTGGGCAAGGATCTTGTTTGTCTGGTTAACAGCTGTGTCCCCCAGCAAGTCCCACAGTCTTTGGCAAATTGTAGCATTTCATAATTAAGTTGAATGAATAAATGAATGACTGATTTCTCCAAATAGCATTTTTAAAAAAGGAGAAGCCAAATAGGGAATAGGGTTTAGAAAAATAAAGAAAGCAAGATGGTCTTACCACAAGTTCTGCACTCCTGATGAGGAGTATGTAAACACACATATTTGTATAAATACCTATGTAAAAATATAAGTAGTACATTTCAAGTGGTTTCATAGATTCTTTCCCTTCAGTAGCACACAAGATCTTTCATGTTCTTCAGAAAACAAATCAGGCAGGCATGAGCAAGGACCCAAACACATACAAATACTAGATATTTCCCATGGTTTTTGGTCTAGTTTTTTTTTATTTACCAAAAATAGAAGCTTCAGGATCATAACTGCAATTGTTATTTAATGGTTTTTGAAAGCCTAGATAGCTTCATGTTCTCAAAAGAGCCTTTGGTTTCAATGATTTTCTCTATTTTTCTATTTCGTTTTTGCTTTTTAAAAACAAAAAAAATTTTTTTAATTTATTTTTGGCTGTGCTGGGGCTTCATTGCTGCTCGGGCTTTTCTCTAGTTGTGGCGAGCGGGCGCTACTCTTTAGTTGCTGTGGCTTCTCTTGCGGTGAAGCATGGGCTCTAGGTTGGGCAGGTTTCAGGAGTTGCAGCACATGGGCTTTGTAGTTGTGGCTCCCAGGCTCTAGAACACACACAGGCTCAATAGTTGTGGCGCTTGGGCTTAGTTGCTCCAAGGCATGTGGGATCTTCCCAGATCAGGGATCCAACCCATACCTTCTGCACTGACAGGTGGATCAGATCAGATCAGATCAGTCGCTCAGTCGTGTCCGACTCTTTGCGACCCCATGAATCGCAGCATGCCAGGCCTCCCTGTCCACCACCAACTCCCGGAGTTCACTCAGACTCACATCCATCGAGTCAGTGATGCCATCCAGCCATCTCATCCCCTGTCGTCCCCTTTTCCTCCTGCCCCCAATCCCTTCCAGCATCAGAGTCTTTTCCAATGAGTCAACTCTTCTCATGAGGTGGCCAAAGTACTGGAGTTTCAGCTTTAGCATCATTCCTTCCAAAGAACACCCAGGGCTGATCTCCTTCAGAATGGACTGGTTGGATCTCCTTGCACTCCAAGGGACTCTCAAGAGTCTTCTCCAACACCACAGTTCAAAAGCATCAATTCTTCGGCGCTCAGCCTTCTTCACAGTCCAACTCTCACATCCATACATGACCACAGGAGAAACCATAGCCTTGACTAGACGGACCTTTGTTGGAAAAGTAATGTCTCTGCTTTTGAATATGCTATCTGGGTTGGTCATAACTTTCCTTCCAAGGAGCAAGCGTCTTTTAATTTCATGGCTGCAGTCACCATCTGCAGTGATTTTGGAGCCCCCAAAAATAAAGTCTGACACTGTTTCCACTGTTTCCCCATCTATTTCCCATGAAGTGATGTGACAGGTGGATACTTTACCACTAAACCACCAGGGAATCCCCTTATTTTTGCTTTTACCTTTATTACTTTCTTCTGCTTCCTTTGGGTTTCATTTTCTTTTACTAGTTTCTTGATAGAACTGTAGATCATTGTTTTGAGACCTTTTCCCCTAAGTGCTTCATTAGTTGCCGCTCATAAATTTTTCTATGCTGTATTTTCATTTATAATTCAGCAGAAATGCTTTATAATTTTCCTTTCTATGTCTTCTTTGACCCAAGGGTTATTCAAAAATGTGTAATTTCCAAATATTTGGGGATTTCCAAGATACCTTCCTATAATTGATTTCTAAGTAATTCCTTTGTGATCAGAGAATAAACTTTGTATGATTTGAATATTTTTATATTTCTTGGCACCTGTCTTATGACCCAGTATATGACTTATCTTGATAAATGCCCTTGAAAAGATTTATATTCTACTGTTGTTGGTGAAGTGTTACATAAATGTTAATTACATCAAGTTGGTTGATAATGTAATTCAAATCATCTATATTCTTTTCCCTACTTGTTATATCATGATTTTCTCTACTTATTATATCAATTTCAGTGAGAAAGTTGTAGAAGTCTCCAACTATAATGATCAGTTTATCTATTCCTTCTTGCAATGTTTGCCACATTCATTTTGAAGCCTTTTTATTAGGTGCATAAACATTTAGGGTTGTTATGTTCTCTTGATGAACTGGCTCCTTAATCAGTATGAAATGTCCCTCTTTACCCCTGGCAATATTCTTTGATCTGAAATTTACTTTGTCTGATAATAATATAGCCACTATCAGAAGCTTTTGATTAGTCTCAGCACTTATCTTTTTCCACTCTTCTCCCTTTAAATTATTTACATCTTAATATTTAAAATGGATTTCTTATAAGCAGCATGATTGTGTCTTTTAAAAATCTGTATTCAATTTCATAATCTCTGCCTTTAATTGGAGTGTTTAAGCCTTTTAAATGTAATATGATACACGTGTGTTTAATCTACCATCTTGGTTTTTGCTTTATATTCTGTCCCCCTTCTTTTTCTATTTTCCATTAGATTGAACATTTTAGGGTCCTTTATATTTCCATTTTTATTAGTTATAACTCTTTTTTAAAAAATAGTAATTGCCTTAGGGTTTATAGTATACATCTTTAACTTAGCACAGTCTATCTTTAAGTAATATTTACTACCTCACTAACAGTATAAGAAACATCATAGTGTACTCCCTTCCCTCCCCTCAACCTGTGTCACTGTGGTCATGCATCTGACTTCTATATATATTATAATCTCCACCACATATTGGTAATACTTTTCCTCTAAAAAGTCAATTCTCTTTTAAAGAGATTTTAAAAATAAGAAAAAAGTATTTTACATGTAGCCACCTATTTTCCCTTTTTGATGACCTTCATTCCTTTACATAGATCTAGATATCCTGCCTGAAGGATTTCTTTTTAAAATTTCCTGTAATGCAGGTCTGCTGGTTGCCTTTTCATGCCTGAAAAGTCTATTTCTTCTTCATTTTTGAAAGATATTTTTGCTGGGCATAGAAGTCTAGGTTAACTTTTTTTTTCCTGTCAATACTTTCAGTATTCTGCTCAACTATCTTTTGGCTTGTATTGTTTCTGTACAAAAGCTATCATTCTTGTATTTGTTCTTTTGTACATAAATGTGTTATTTTTTTTGTCCCCCTCTGGCTGCTTTTAAGTTTTTCTCTTTGCTATTCATCATTAAACTATTTGATTATGATGTGCCCTGGGGCAGTTTTCTTCCATTTCATGTGTCTAAGGTTTGTTATACTTGCTTGTTTAAGGTTTGTTGGATCTACGGATTTATCAGTTCAGTTCAGTTCAGTCGCTCAGTCGTGTCCAACTCTGCGACCCCATGAATCGCAGCACGCCAGGCCTCCCTGTCCATCACCAACTCCCAGAGTTCACGCAGACTCACGTCCATCGAGTCAGTGATGCCATCCAGCCATCTCATCCTCTGTCGTCCCCTTCTCCTCCTGCCCCCAATCCCTCCCAGCATCAGAGTCTTTTCCAATGAGTCAACTCTTCTCATGAGGTGGCCAAAGTACTGGAGTTTCAGCTTTAGCATCATTCCTTCCAAAGAAATCCCAGGGCTGATCTCCTTCAGAATGGACTGGTTGGATCTCCTTGCAGTCCAAGGGACTCTCAAGAGTCTTCTCCAACACCACAGTTCAAAAGCATCAATTCTTCAGCATTCAGCCTTCTTCACAGTCCAACTCTCACATCCATACATGACCACAGGGAAAACCATAGCCTTGACTAGACGAAAAACTTCATCCATTATTCCTTAAATTTTTTTCTGTTCCTCTCCTCTCCTTCATGGATACCAACTTATTCATGTACTACAGTTCACTGATTTATTTATTTTTTTAATTGCTGAGTTATTTATTTTTCTGCTTTTTGAAGTTGTTCCACAGCTCACTGATTTATTTATTTATCTGCATTTTTTCTCCCTGTGTTTCATGCTGGACCATTGCTACTGCTATGTATTGAACTTCATAAATCTACTTATCTGTAGTGTCTAACCTACTAATCCCATTCCATGTATTTTTCATCTGAGACATTGTGTTTTTCAACAGTGAATGTTGAACTGGGATTTCTGCCATATTTTCCATGCTCCACTTAACATGGTCAGTCTTTCCTCTACATTCTTAAACATAAGGAATATAGTTATAATCGTATTAATGTCCATGACTACTACCCCTATCATTTATTTGTGTCACTTCTGGATCTGTTTCTGTTTACTTTTCTACTCATCATAGGTTGTATTTTCCTGCTTTTTTGCATAGCTTCATTGGCTGCAAGACATTGTGAATTTTACCTTATTAATGGCTGGATTTTTTTTTTTTTTTTTTAATTCTTGAGCTCTTTTCTGGGATGCAATTACTTGGAAATAGCTTGAAGTTTAAATAGCTTTTAAGTTTTGTTAGGTGGGACCACTGCATTTTTTAGTATCAGGCTAGTTCTGTCCTTTCATTCAGGCAATACCCTTCTAATTATTCTACCGATGCATTACAAGGTTGGATTATAAAGTTTTCCACTGTGGCTGACTAATCCTGGTCCTGTGTGATCTCTAAGGATTTGTTCCCTCTGTCCTTTAAGGTGGTTCCTTCTCTGCCTTCAGGTAGGTTTCTTAAACACATGTGTTGATTGGTACTCTGCTGAAGACTTGAGGGGGACCATTTGTAGCTCCCTGGAAGTCTCCCCCAGTGCAGCTGTTTTTGTTGTTGTGGTTGTTTCTGGTGCTCCACTCTGCAAACTCTGCCTCCTTGGTCTTCTCAGACTCTCAGCTCTTTAATTCAGGAAATCTATTAGGCTTCTCCTCAGTTCCTCTTTCCTGTGCCCCAGCCTGGAAACTCTAGGCAATAAGTTAGGGCAATCATAGAGTTCACCTCATTTGCTACTGCTCTCTTCAGGGATCACTGGGATGTCCAATACCATCAGGGATCTGCTGCTTGATGTCCAATACCTGAAAACATTTGTTTCATAGATTTTGTCCATTTTTTTAGTTGTTTCAGGCAGCAGGATTAGTCTGATTCTTGTCATTGCATCTTAGCTGTGAGCTGAAGTCTAAAGAACCAAGAGAGTTTAATTGTATAAAATATAATTTAAAAAATGATAATTGAACTAAGTCCTTAGTTTTGTATAAAGCTATCATGGAAATTATACATTGAAATTTTAGAAGTGTGGGAACCATACTTGGAACATTTAGTAGATAAAAAGGCTTGAAAACTTGTTTTTTTATTGGGCATATCAAACTAAGAAATACAAAGAATTGAAAACAGAAGCATCTGAACTTTGTAAGTTTATTCAGTAAATCTGTTTTGGTAATTTGCATATTTTAATAGACAGGAAAATCCTCATTATAACATTCTTTACAGTTTATGTGACTTATTATAATCTTCTACTTTATATTTTTAAGTTTATATCATGCTTTGATGCATCTTTGTATTCCCATCTAATACTGTCTGATAGATTAATAATACTATTGAAAGAGTGTGTTAATTAGGATCATGCTAAGACAGGCTTAAATTTTCTGATTTAAGAATAATATAGATATAAAATTTTATTTATATAATGTGAATTTTATTCATAAAAGAACATACTAAGCACATAGTACTTCACAAGAAAGTTTATCATCTTAAAAATATCTTGTTTGTTAGTCTTACACTACCTAAAATTTTTACCTTATTAAAAAAAGGATTCACTATAATCAATATTAAAATACTTTCTGAGTGACAAATTTGAATAATGTATTTTCAGTAATAAATTTACATCAACTGCAAGAATGACAACACATTTAGAAAGGGAATCCCTGGTACTTTTGCCTAACATAATTTAATAAAAAGATAAAACACCTCTACCGTAAAAACTAACTGTATATATATATTAGAAAAATAATCACACTTCTTCCCAGCTCTACAGAATGACATCTATATTGAGAGATATTTCCAATTGCATTATAAAGCATTTATTTCATGTGTTTCAAGTCATCTTTTTCATGTGTTTGCTTCAAGTTGTTTGTTTCATGTTTACTAGTTCTTTAGAAATCACACCTGGTTAATTCATTTGAATCTCATTACTACACATTGACAACTGTTCTGTTTATTGTTAGGTTGATGACACACCTTAAGATCTAAACATAGAAACTAATATATCTGTCTTCATTTTTACTGTTCCTCAAGCAAGATTGCAAACTCTCCTGCTTAAAAAGTGCCTAAAATTTAGTGGGATTCACACACTCTAGTTTTGTATTGTCACCACACAAACAAGGAAGGCTTTATGTCACCTGGCTTCTGAAACTAGTTGCTGGCACCATGTAAGCTGACATTTTAAGAATCTGAGATGGAAAGCTGAAAGATTCTTTGAGTACCTGTACCCTAATATATTTTTGAAACCAGCTCTCTGTTGTCCTGGGTAGGTAATCTTTGGGAAAGTATGTGAAGTTTCAGGCCTCTTAAGGGTTGCAGTGAGTGGAGTTCTGGTTTCAAGGGGAGAGAAGGCTGGACCAGGAGCAGACAGCATAATTAACAGGTGGGCGTCTGCGGCAGAGCAGCTGGTTGGGTTAATTTTAGAACATTTGTCCTTGACTGTGCCACTTTAAGTGGAGCACCTACTTGTGTTAGAGAAGTGTGTCTG
Source organism: Bubalus kerabau (assembly GCF_029407905.1). Classification (NCBI taxonomy): domain Eukaryota; kingdom Metazoa; phylum Chordata; class Mammalia; order Artiodactyla; family Bovidae; genus Bubalus; species Bubalus kerabau. The sequence continues at coordinate 62,039,916 of NC_073624.1, read as the reverse complement.
TCTTTGGGCAGTGCCAAAATCCTTTTGCTTACACTCTGGAGCATTAAGCACCCTGTTTCATCAGATAGCCCACCTTTTAAAGTGGGAGAGTTTTATCTACTCAACTAGTTCTTCTAAGATAGGACAATATAACCTAATAAACCTCTCAGTGGAGCAAGCTGAGGAATGCAGTGCACTCAAGTGACTTACTTGTACGATAATAACCTCGATTTGTAAGTACACAAAAGGCTCTTTGCATGTTTCAAGGACATATTTACAGTTTTAAAATGATGAAAAGGCAGCTTCTTAAATATCTTCAGGGGGAAGGGAAATGACAGAACTGCAAGGAGAAACAAGAAACAAGACAGAAGATCAAAATAAAAATAAAGACTGGGGCTAAAAATAAATTTTAAAACATTCTCCAATACATTTGGAATGCTGGCTTTTCCTTTGCCCTCAGTAGTTGGAGTCTTGGGATCTGAGTGTCAGGAGAGTCCTTAGCAACTGATAATCTAGTCTGATGAGAGGAAACTGAGGTGCAGACTGCTTAAAGTGATTTACCAAATGTCAGTAAACAGGTTTATGACCAAGCTAAAACTAGCACCCAGTTTCCTGAATCTAATCTCATGAGTTTTCCAATATATCCCACTTTATACTTGTTTGGCAGCCAGCCATTCCTGAATTAAAGTTAAATTTTAAATGCAATATTAAGGAGAATTTTATATATGATTTATCCCACTTGTCATCCTCATAATGGATGAGACTAACTGTGCCACCTTTTTTTTTAATGGATATGACTAACTATACCCTTCATAAAAGTAACAACACTTACTCTTGATTGGCTCACAGGGATGCAGGGAAGATTTTTTAAAAGATATCAGATATAGAAACATTTTGAAAAATCACTGCTCTTTATAAATAAAATTGATTGGTGAATAGCTTTTTATTAGGGACATGCCTTGTTTTTGTCAATCTACCTTCTTTGGGACTGAGCAGCCCAGTGGCTAGGATTCATGACAGGCCCTTCAGATGAGGGCTGTATGTCAACCTGAGTAACTTCCCAGTCTTTCCCTTCTGTTTCCTGGCAACACGGTCAGTCTACAGTCTGGAACACCCTCTGCCTCATCTCGGGTCATCAATGCCTTCTGTTTGCCTCACCTATGCTAGAAATTGCATGCATGACCTCTCTGCTTTCACTGCCTGTCCCTTCCAACTCTTGCTCCCTCTTTGTACTCAGTTTTATATACTCCAATCATATTGAACTCCTTTCTGTTCCTAGAGAGCCCCATGGTCTCTCTCCCTTCCCCTTCCCAGACTTGGCCCATAATATTTCACTGCCTGGAATCCTTTTTACATTTTTTTTTTTTTTTTGCCACTGTCACCCACTGCTTGACTCCCCTTCCTTCCTTGGCCAACTGGTTACCTGTCTTTTAGGTATTATCTTCCGCATCTTTCTTCACCATTCCTCTCCACTGTAAGTTTAGATGAGATGTTCTCATATGCTACTTCAAGCACCTGTTATTTCTTGCAGACTTCACACTACTGTGTCTATTTTAATTGCTTATATTCCTCTCTAGACTGTGAGCCCCATGAGTGCAGAGGGCTGTGTTTGCTTCTCCACCAGCATATAGCCGATGCTTGCCACATATAAGTCACTTAGTCATGTCCAACTCTTTGTGACCCCATGGACTGTAGCCTGCCAGGCACTGCTTCCCATGGAATTCTCCAGGCAAGAATACTGGAGTGGATAACCATTTCCTTCTCCAGGGGACTTTCCCAACCCAGGAATCGAACCCAGATCTCCCACATTGTAGGCATTTTATTTACCTTTTAAGCTACCAGAGTCCCAAGAGTTAACACATATTCTTAGAAAGATGATACTCATGCTTAATAATAATTCACATGTCACACACTGCTTTCACCTTTATTTACCTCATTTCATCCTTGCAGTAAACCTATGGTTGGTATTATTCATTGCCATTTTTCAGACATAGAAATTGAGGTGTTAGTTGACATGTCCAAATTCACCTAGCTAGAAGTGGCAGAGCCAGTATTGGAACCCAGGTTGTTGGATTCCAAGTTCAGTGTTATTACTATTACAACAAACTTTGTTTGGTTATAGAATAATTAAAAGTCTTAAGTAGGTGACCAAGGGAGAGACATAATTGGAGCTTCTCTACTGCTGCTGCTGCTGCTAAGTCGCTTCAGTCGTGTCCAACTCTGTGCGACCCCATAGACGGCAGCCCACCAGGCTACCCCATCCCTGGGATTCTCTAGGCAAGAATACTGGAGTGGGTTGCCATTTCCTTCTCCAATGCATGAAAGTGAAAAGTGAAAGTGAAGTCCCTCAGTCGTGTCCTACTCCTAGCGACCCCATGGACTGCAGCCTACCAGGCTCCTTCGTCCATGGGATTTTCCAGGCAAGAGTACTGGAGTGGGTTGCCATTGCCCTCTGCAGAACTTCTCTACAGAAGAATAAATCTGGCAAAGAAAAGCGTCTGAACCATAGTGGAGGCAGTGGGGAAAGGGTAGGGCAGACAACCCATAGATAAGAGGCAAAAAAAAAAAAAAAAGAATATTAGAACAAAAACTAAGAACTAAAGGCTAAGCTTTAGGAGCCACTTTTGGTTAAAGGCAGAAGAAAGGAGATGAGCCAGAAATAATACAAAAGAAGGGTCAGTGAGCAGTGTAGGAAAATATTAAAAATTCATTTTCCTAGAAGCCAAAGGAAGTAAGAATGCAAATAAAGAAAATTAGCTATTAGTGATTAGTGATGAGCTGAATACAGGAGGCAAGAAAGAAGACTGAGAAAAAAAAGGGGGGGGCGCGGGTGGTGGCTGACTGACAGAAGACTTTTGAGAGCCTAGACGGAATAAGGGACGGTTTATAAAAATTTCAAGAAAGAATAAGGGACAAAGAAGTGGAAGCAAAAAAGAAGTGACTGAAGAATTTTGGCAGTTTGTTTATTCATTAATCAGTTGATAGACATTTGGGTTGTTTACAGATTTTGGCTATTATGAATAAAAGTGCTATGACATTCACACAGAAGTAATTGTGAGAACCTAACTCATTTTTCCTGGGTATTTAGAAGAGGAATTCTTAGGTGGTGTGATAAGAGTGTGTTTAATTTTATTGGGAACTGAGAGTCTGTTTTCTAAGGTAACTATACTATTTTCCATTTCTCCTAGCAATATATGATGAAACTTTTAGTAGCTGCACATTCTCACCAACACATGGTATTGTCAGTCTTCTTAACTTTAGCCTTGATAGTGAATATGAATAGTCTCTCACTGTGGTTTTAATGTACATTTCCCTGCTGACTCATGGTGTTGGGCATCATTTCATGTGTTTATTTGCTATACGCCGTCTTTGGTGAAGTAGCTTTTCAAATCTCTTGCCCATTTTTATTCTTGTTGTTTTCCTTCTTGTAGACTTGAGTTCTTTATAAATTCTGATATATAATATATATGCGGTAAAGAATCCGCCTGCCAATGCAGGATACGCGGTTCAATCCTTGGGTGGGGAAAACCCCCTTGAGAAGGAAATGGCAACCCACTCCAGTATTCTTGCCTGGGAAATCCCATGGACAAAACAGACTGGCGGGCTACAGTCCAAGGGGTCACAAAGAGTCAGACACAACTGAGCATGCATGCATGCATATTCAGATATATTACTGGCACATATTTTTTCCCAGTCTGTGGTTTGTCTCTTCATTTTCTTAATAGTATCTTAAAAGCAAAAATTTTTAATTTTATGAAATTGAACTGTGGTGTTGGAGAAGACTCTTGAGAGTCCCTTGGACTGCAAGGAGATCCAACCAGTCCATCCTAAAGGAGATCAGCCCTGGGTGTTCATTGGAAGGTCTGATGTTGAACCTGAAACTCCAAAACTTTGGCCACCTGATGCAAAGAACTGACTCATTTGAAAAGACCCTGATGCTGGGAAAGATTGAAGGCGGGAGGAGAAGGGGATGACAGAGGATGAGATGGTTGGAAGGCATCACTGACTCCATGGATATGAATTTGAGTAAACTCCAGGAGTTGGCGATGGACAGGGAGGCCTGGTGTGCTGCAGTCCATGGGGTCGCAAAGAGTCGGACACAACTGAGCGACTGAACTGAACTGAACTGAATGAAATTGAATTATCAATATTTTCATTTTATGATTTATGTTGTGTCCCACCTAAGAAATTTTTGTGTAACTCAAGCTTATAAATATTTTCTCCTATGTTTTCTTCTAGAAGTTTTATAGTTTTAGCTCTTACATTTAGGTATACAGTCCATTTCAGGTTAATTTTCTCTAAGGTGTGAACTATGTGTTGAGAACTAAGTTGTGTTCTCTTTTTCCTTTTTGTTTCTTTCTTCTTCTCCTTTTTTGCATGTGGATATCCAATTACTCCAGCACTGCTTGTTGAAAACACTACCTTTTCTTTATTGCATCACCTTGATAACTTTGGTATATAGTTTTCTTTATGTTTCTTTTGCTTGAAGTTTACTGATATTATTAGATCTGTGGATTTATAGTTCCCATCAAGTTAGAAAAGATTTGCCTGCTATTCCTTAAAAAAATATATTTTTTGGTCCTCTGCTTCTCCTGTTTAAAAAATATTATCTATCCATTAAATTTTTTAGTCATACCACACGGCATGCAGGATAGATCCCCAACCAGGGATTGAACCCATGCCCCATGCAGCGGAAGCACAGGCTTAACCACTGGACCACCATGGAAGTCCCTGCTTCTCCTTTTAGACACCAGCTATATGAATGTGTCAGTATTGTCACACAGTTCACTAACACTCTTCTCATTCAATTCTCTTTTTTCTTTATGCTTCATTAATTTATAGCTTTCACTGCTATGCTCTCTGGTTCACCAGTCTTTTCTTCCACACTATCTACTCTACTGTTAAACCTTTACAGTATATTTCCATTTCATATATTGCATTTTTCATCTTTAGAAGCTCCATTTGGATCTTCTTTATATCTTCTATCTCTATATTCAATGTGTTTTCTGTATTCAATGTCTCAAACATACGGAGTATATTTATAATGGCTGCTTTAATGCCTTTGTCTGCTCATTCTATCAGCTGTGCCATTTCTGGGTGTGTTTCTATTAACTGATTTTTCTTCTAGTCAGGAGTTATTTTCTCATGATTGTTAAATTTTTTTATTTTTTAAAAACTTTCTATTGGAGTAGAGTTTATTTACAGTGTTGTGTTACTTTCTGCTGTACAGCAAAGTGAATCAGTTATACATATACACATACTCTTTACTCTTTTTGGGGGGAGGGGGGGCTTCCCTGGTGGCTCAGATGGTAAAACGTCTGCCTGCAATGCGGAAGACCCAGGTTCAATCCCTGGGTTGGGAAGATCCCCTGGAGAAGGAAAAGGCAACCCACTCCAGTACTCTTGCCTGGAAAATTCCATGGGCAGAGGAGCCTGGTAGGCTATAGTCCATGGGGTTGCAAAGAGTCAGACACAACTGAGCGACCTCACTTATACTCTTTTTTAGACTCTTTTCCCATGTGGGTCATTACAGAGTATTGAGAAGAGTTCCCTGTGCTATACAGTAGGTCCTTATTAGTTGTCTATTTTATATATAGTAGTGTGTCATGTTTGTTAATTTTATCTATTTTTGGCTGTGCTGTGTCTTCTTTGCTGCACAGGCTTTTCTCTACTTGCAGTGAGCAGGGCCTACTCTCTAGTCGGGTGCAGGCTTCTCATTGCGGGGGCTTCTCTTGTTGCAGAGCATGGACTCTAGGGCATGAGGGCTTCAGTAGTTGCAGCACGTGGGTTCAGTCGTTGCGGCACAGGGGCTTAGTTGGTCTGCAGCATGTCAGATCTTTCTAGATCACGAAGTGAGCCCATGCCTCCTGCACTGGCAGGAGGATTCTTTACCAATGAGCCACCTGGGAAGCCCAAGTTTGTTCATTATGATTGAACATTAGACGTTGTAAACATTATGCTGCTGGTTGCTGGATTTTGATGTACTTTTCTAAGAATGGTTAGACTTTGTTCTGCAGTCAATTTACTTGACATCAATTTAATCTTTTTAAAAATGAAAAGTGTTAGTTGCTCAGTCATGTCCGACTCTTTGCGACCCTGTGGACTGTAGCCCGCCAGGCTCCTCTCTCCATGGAATTCTCCAGGCAAGGGTACTAGAATGGGTAGTCTTTCCCTTTTTCAGGGTATCTTCACAAGCCAGAGATCAAATCTGGGTTTCCTGAATTGCATGCAGATTATTTACTCTCTAAGCCACCAGGGAAGCCCAATCCTTTTGATGTTTATTTTAATTTTTGTTAGGGTTAATCCAGTCTAGTCTTTATTCTCAAGCTAATTTAGCCCCACTATTAAGGCCATCTGAGAACCCTTCCAGGTGCCTGTGAATTATGAGGTCTTTCCACTTTGGATGGTAGGACCATAAACTATTCTCAGCCTTGTGTGAATACTAGGGATTGTGCAGCTAGCCTCTACATTCTACTGGTTCTTTCTCTACTCTCATAGAGTTTAGTTCACACATAAGCAGCTCAGTATTCAGTCAAAGATTTGAGGGGACCTTTGGACAGATCTCTGGACTTCTCCATGCAGCTTCCTCTTCTTCAGGGTTCTTCCTCACAAACTGTAGCTGTCTTGGCCTCCTTGAGCACTGATCTCCTGAAGTCAGTAAGATAACTGGACTTTGGGTTCCCCTTCACCATGCCTTAGAAATGCCCCATCGGTAACCTGGACAGTCACAGGGCTTGTCATGTTTTGTTTCCCCTCTCTGATCAGTTTTATGCTGCCTGTTGGCCAATGTCTGAAATAATTGTACCACATATTTTTTCCTGGTTTTCTAGTTTTTTAATGTAGGAAGGTAATTCCTACAGCAGCTAATTCTTCACAAGCAGAAATTCCATTTCAAATTGGTAATTTTTAAGATGCTATAGGGCTTCCCAGGTGGTACTAGTGGTAAAGAACCTACCTGCTAATGCAGGAGATGCAAGAGATGCAGGTTTGATCCCTGGGTCAGGAAGATCCCCTGGAGGAGGGCATGGCCACCCTCTCCAGTATTACTGCCTGGAGAATTCCATGGACAGAGGAGCCTGATGGGTTACAGTCCATAGGGTCACAAAGAGTCGGACACAACTGAAGTGACTTAGCACATACACACACACAAGATGTAACTTCTGGAGTGTCAGAAGACAAAAGGGAAAGCCTATATGATTTAATACTTAAATGTAATTATTCTTTCTTTCTTATTTCTTCCCTACCCATATCCCTTTCCCTCCCTAAAAGATAGAGGATTCTACTTGAGATTTTTCCCTTGAGCAAATGAAACTTGCAAATGAAGTTGCTTTCTATAATTTGTTGTATTTGGAGGTGTACTCATTACTTAAGAAGCAGAAACCATTGCGTTGCAGATACTTTCTTTTTCAAAGTAGATGGTATTACAATAGCTCTGGGTTGCTATTTCACTTACTGAATTAACAGTTCCTAGGATTTCACTTTGGCCCTGCTATCATTCAGCATGATCAGAACAAAGCTATTTACAGCCTTCTATGCCTCCTCAGTCACTTAATTGTAATGCTGCTGCTGCTGCTAAGTCGCTTCAGTCGTGTCCAATTCTGTGCGACCCCATAGATGGCAGCCTACCAGGCTCCCCAGTCCCTGGGATTCTCCAGGCAAGAACACTGGAGTGGGCTACCATTTCCTTCTCCAATGCATGAAAGTGAAAAGTGAAAGTGAAGTCACTCAGTCGTGTCTGACTTTTAGCGACCCCATGGACTGTAGCCCACCAGGCTCCTCCATCCATGGGATTTTCCAGGCAAGAGTACTGGAGTGGGGTGCCGTTGCCTTCTCCGCTTAATTGTAATATCAAGTACTTTAACACAGAATGTAAATTGTGCACACGGCAAAAGTGAATTTTCCTGCATCACAGTAATTGAGATATCCCTTTAAATGGAGTGACCTAAGAGGCATCCTTGGATCTCCAGTGTACTTGAAAAACATAGCCACATTTAAAAAAGATAAACCATGAACACTCAGTTATTAACATCCAGAAGAATTCTCTAAGTCTACTATACCTACATTTCTATAAATACATCCTCCTCTTTAAGAGTAAGACAACTCTTAAACACTAACAGGACCAAATGCCAGTAAAATTGTCCACTGTAGCAAAATTTTCAGCCATTTTTTCATGTTAAAGGCTTTAAAAATTTTATTCCTCTTTGTTTGTCCCCTCAATTAATCTTCCTTATAAAAATGCATATATACATATAAGTTAAAAATAAACACTTTCCCTAACTGGCTACCATAGAGAACCACAGTTAGCAATTAGTTTGACTTTAAAACTAGCTTTCTTGTTGAACATCTGTGTGCCTATTGGAGGTTTTCCATAATGCAAACCTTTGCTAGAATGTGCTTTCAACTTTTCATTCAAGAGACTTAATCAGGAACAACCAAAATATCCTGCTTAGGGTTTAAAACATATATCAAACTTTAAACACTGTTACTCTGGTGGGGAGATCCTGGCTACCAAACAAATAGACTTCAAAGGAACTCCCTGGGTTTCCCGAAGCCACAGACAAATATTTGCTATTATATTACTGTGGTAATAGATACCATATGGCCACTTTGTCCTTCACCTGCAGGAGATCTTGAAGATAGCTGTTGATCACCACAATGAAGTTTTCCCAGTAGAGATGAATCTCATATATCTTCTCCCATTAAGTTCTAGTCTGACATACAATGACTAGTTGCAAGAGCTTAATTAAGGAAGAGAGCTGAGAACTTAAATAGAAGGATAAATTTGCAGAAATAAACGCCCCACTCCGGTGTTCTTGCCTGGAGAATCCCAGGGACGGGGGAGCCTGGTGGGCTGCCGTCTATCGGGTCGCACAGAGTTGGACACGACTGAAGCGACTTAGCAGCAGCAGCAGCAGCAACCTGGCTTAAAGATAAAAAAGATACTATTTCTCTACTTTGACCTATATATAGTGAAGTACAAGCACTTCAACTGAAAGACTGGTATCCCTCATTTATATGATTTGTAAAGACAGAAAACAATAAATACTATAAAATTAGTATAAATTTGCTTCTGCTCCAGAGTAGAGATTTACAGAGAAGAACTAGAAGTATACAATTTTCAGGATGTTTAAGCCATTGAGCTTATAGAACAGGAAAGCCCATAGAAGAAATTCTGACCTCCAAAGAGAAGTAAGTTAAATCTCATTTCCTGGTGGCTCAGACAGTAAAGAATCTGCCTGCCAATGCAGGAGACTCGGGTCTGATCCTTGGGTCAGGAAGATACCCTGGAGAAGGGACTAGCTACCCATTCCAGTATTCTTGCCTTGAAAATTGCATGGACAGAGAAACCTGGTGGGTTATAGTCCACGGGGTTGCAAAGAGTTGGACATGACTGAGCGACTAACACTTTCACTTTCAGTTTCTAAAACTGTTTCTCATACTTTAGGTAAGAAAAAGACATTTCCAACCTGGATAGATTTCAAGCTTGGCCAATATAAATCCCAATTGTGACTCTTATCAGCAGTGTCATTTCTGAGTGATGACAGAGCTGTGATTAAATAAGATAAAATCCCAGGTCTATGTGACATTAAGCCTTTTTATAGAAGAAGCATTTACTTATTCATTCAATCATTATTATTGAGGAGTACTTTGTATCAGGCACTGTGCTAGGTACTCTGGATACAGAATTGAATAAGAAAAATCAATCATACATAGGATTTCAGTTATTCCATAATTCTTGAAAATTGAGTGAACTCTGTCAAAAGTGATGTTATATGACCTAGAGGGGTGGGATGGGGGGAAGGGGAGGGAGGCTCAAAACGGAGGAGATAGATATATAATTATGATTGACTCACGTTGTTGTATGGCAGAAACAACACAACGTTGTAAAGCAATTTTCCATCAATTAAAAAATAATTCTTTTTTTAAAAATGGTGTTAGAAAACAGCTCAAAACATACATATTTTTTTAAATCAGAAGGGCATATAAGGCCATTTAATAGAATTTCTCAATGCTGGAAGTTCCTCTAGAATGGCTAATATTCTATTAGAGTATTAGCTACTCTAATAGAGTATTAGCTCCATTCTCTACTAGATCCCACAACCTCATCGGGCAGCATGCTTCATTTTTAATGATTCTAATTATCAAAAAGTTCCCTTATGTTATGCTAGGATCTGTCCTCTGTAACTTCTAATACTGATCTTGGAGCTACACAAAATAAGTCTATTTTATCTTCAACAGGAAGTCCTTCAGATACTTAAGGGCAGCCACCAACTTCACTTGCATTCTCTAGGTAAAATATTGACAGTGTCTCATATCACATAGTTTTTAGACCATTTTCTACCACTCTGGCTAGGGAGCAAAAGACCTCTGTTTTATTTACATATGTAAGCTACCAATGACACTCTTTTCCTCACATTTTCCCCTCTAAGATTTCAAAAAAATTCTAATCTCTACTGGTGGACATTTTTTTTTCCCAATTCTTTCTCAGTCCAAATGCATTTCAAAGGTTTTTCTGTAACCTAAGGAATATTCATAGGTTTTTTTTTTCTTTTTGTATTATTGTATTTTTGTTTTTGTAGGAGAAGGAAAGAACAGCTTTATTACAGGCAAAGGGGGAACACAGTAGGCTAGTGCCTCAAGAACTGTGCCTGCCCCCGCCCAGAAATATTCAGATTTGTTTAAAAGACCTATAGTATGTCAGTACAGCTATTTGGGAAGAAATGGAGTTGATGACTGGAGACAGTGGTATTAAAGTGAATTCATGATGAGAATATTGTTTATGTGGCCTCCTGAGCACTCACCTACAATCATGGTCAAATAGGGAGGCAAGACTGCAGTAACGTCATTATTTTGGGAGGTGGGGAAGGGAAGGAAAGTCACTCCTGTATATGAATAGAATGTTGTGATATTATCTGCATATTTCCATAGCATTCCAATGATATATCTGTCATTGTATTATTTAGTTCTTGAGAAAATAATATTTCTGGTTATATGCCAATGAAACCAATAGGAAAGCCGGCAGGTAAAGCTAAGGTAACAAAGGTGGGTTGGGAGAGGTGGCAGCAGTCTAAATATTCAGTAATTACATATGAACATATTGGTTCCCCCTGTCTCCAGAAGTAGCTCAAGTGATGAAGGTGACTGGTTGGAAACTGATCAGGAGATTAAAATGGCCTTTGAGGATGAAAGTACCAGGGGCCAGCTCCACAAGTAAACATCCTTCTGGTTATACTTACAGCACCTGCTGGGTCACCCAGAAGTAGCTAAATGCTTCCTCAAGTGGGCTTTTTTTTAAAAAGGAGAACTAAAAAGGAGCAGAAATAAATACATCACTGAACTCCTGGCCCATGAAGCTGGTACATATTTCATAAAGTTCTTGGAAAACAGGTATTTTCCACCTGTTCTGGTGACAGTATTTCAAATTGATAATCTTTTGAACATAACTCCCTAACTTGAAAAGGACTTCAAGAAAGACTTTTTCAAGCATATTGTTTTAAAAGACCATTAATTTTAGCGACAAACCAACAAAGTCATGAAGAGTATCTAATCTTAACCAAAGCATTAAGGCAAGTCCAAATACAGAATCCAGGCCAGGGCCAGGAACTGAACTTTGCTCACTCACTCTGAGTTCACTACAGAGCAACCTCTTACTAGAATCACTTGAAAATTCCTCCTTGAGTCTGAAATATCAACAAGGTGTAGGCAGATACTTTTCAGTTTTGATAAGAACTTTTACTTTAAGCTCATACTTGTGTCTTAACATAACTTTGCCATCTAAAAATATCTTTAAAAACGTAGTTCCTTATCTTGTACTTGACATTCATAATATAGTTTTAAAAGAATTTGTAGCATCACAATAGATATGTAGAACTAAATATGGAATGACGAGACATGAAATGTTCTTTGTACGTGTGATGTGTTCATTTTTCTCTCACTCTAACTCCTTCTACTCTATTTTGCCTGTTAGTAAAGATGACTGGTTTAATAAAAAGTATATAATTCTTTATATTCACTTTATTTACTATAAAATGACTAAGACACATGTGTTCTCTAAACTAAATACCTGTCCAAATTAAGAAAGAAATGTACACCCGTGATGCTCTTGAAAAACTTTGACAGTTAACCAATGTTAGTACAGAATGTCCTGAATTTGCAAGTGACTTGTGTTCTAAAAATTTATTTGTAAGGTCAGTTACTTGGGCTTTATTTTTGTTTACTACTGTATCCCTAGAGCCTGGGATAGGGCTAGACACACAATGGGCATCCAAATATTTGCTGATTTACTGAATGAACTGGCCTAGAGTGGATTTCACTTATGATACAGTTGAATTATATTATAATAATAATTAGCATTTATATAGTACTTAGAATTTATAGAACACATTTATATGAGCCATATTTTACCCTTTCTCACATTGATTCCATTTACAAATGTAGCATCTAAGCCCCGCAATGCCAAGAAATAGAGGAAAACAACAGAATGGGAAAGACTAGAGATCTCTTCAAGAAAATTAGAGTTACCAAGGGAACATTTCATGCAAAATGGGCTCGATAAAGGACAGAAAAGGTATGGACCTAACAGAAGCAGAAGATATTAAGAAGAGATGGCAAGAATACACAGAAGAACTGTACAAAAAAGATCTTCATGATCCAGATAATCACGATGGTGTGATGACTGACCTAGAGCCAGACATCCTGGAATGTGAAGTCAAGTGGGCCTTAGAAAGCATCTCTACGAACAAAGCTAGTGGAGGTGATGGAATTCCAGTTGAGCTATTTCAAATCCTGAAGGATGATGCTGTGAAAGTGCTGCACTCAATATGCCAGCAAATTTGGAAAACTCAGCAGTAGCCACAGGACTGGAAAAGGTCAGTTTTCATTCCGATCCCAAAGAAAGGCAATGCCAAAGAATGCTCAAACTACCACACAATTGCACTCATCTCACACGCTAGTAAAAGTAATGCTCAAAATTCTCCAAGCCAGGCTTCAGCAATATGTGAACCGTGAACTTCCAGATGTTCAAGCTGGTTTTAGAAAAGGCAGAGGAACCAGAGATCAAATTGCCAACATCCGCTGGATCATGGAAAAAGCAAGACAGTTCCAGAAAAACATCTATTTCTGCTTTATTGACTATGCCAAAGCCTTTGACTGTGTGGATCACAATAAACTGTGGGAAATTCTGAAAGAGATGGGAATACCAGACCACCTGACCTGCCTCTTCAGAAATCTGTATGCAGGTCAGGAAGCAACAGTTAGAACTGGACATGCAACAACAGACTGGTTCCAAATCGGGAAAGGAGGACGTCAAGGCTGTATATTGTCACCCTGCTTATTTAATTCTATGCAGAGTACATCATGAGAAACTCTGGGCTGGAAGAAACATAAGCTGGAATCAAGATTGACGGGAGAAATATCAATAACCTCAGATAAGCAGATGACACCACCCTTATGGCAGAAAGTGAAGAGGAACTAAAAAGCCTCTTGACGAAAGTGAAAGAGGAGAGTGAAAAAGTTGGCTTAAAGCTCAACATTCAGAAAACGAAGTTCATGGCATCCGGTCCCATCACTTCATGGGACATAGATAGGGAAACAGGGGAAACAGTGTCAGACTTTATTTTGGGGGGCTCCAAAATCACTGCAGATGGTGACTGCAGCCATGAAATTAAAAGACGCTTGCTCCTTGGAAGGAAAGTTATGTCCAACCTAGGTAGCATATTCAAAAGCAGAGACATTACTTTGCCAACAAAGGTCCATCTAGTCAAGGCTATGGTTTTTCCTGTGGTCATGTATGGATGTGAGAGTTGGACTGTGAAGAAGGCTGAGTGCCGAAGAATTGATGCTTTTGAACTGTGGTGTTGGAGAAGACTCTTGAGAGTCCCTTGGACTGCAAGGAGATCCAACCAGTCCATTCTGAAGGAGATCAGACCTGGGATTTATTTGAAAGGAATGATGCTAAAGCTGAAACTCCAGTACTTTGGCCACCTCATGTGAAGAGTTGACTCATTGGAAAAGACTCTGATGCTGGGAGGGATTGGGGGCAGAAGGAGAAGGGGACGACAGAGGATGAGATGGCTGGGTGGCATCACTGAATCGATGGACGTGAGTCTGAGTGAACTCCAGGAGTTAGTGATGGACAGGGAGGCCTGGTGTGCTGCAATTCATGGGGTCGCAAAGAGTAGGACACGACTGAGCGACTGAACTGAACTGAATTGGAGCCCTGCAAATTTTTTTTAACTTCTCATTTAGGATTTATTGTTAAAGTTGATTTGGATTATCATAAGTATTACAATGGTTTGAGCTAGGTGGTATCCAACTCTTTGCAACCCCATGGGCTGAAGCATACCCAGCTCTTCTGTCCGCCACTATCTCCTGGAGTTTGCTCAAGTTCATGTCCATTGAGTCGGTGACACTATCTAACCATCTTATCCTCTGGCACCTCCTTCTCCTTTGGCCTTCAACCTTTCCCAGCATGAGGGTCTTTTCCAGTGAGTTGGCTCTTCCCATTAGGTGGCCAAAGTACTGGAGCTTCAACTCCACCATCAGTCCTTCAGTGAATATTCAGGGTTGATTTCCTTTAGGATTGACTGATTTGATCTCCTTGCAGTCCAAGGGACTCTCAAGAGTCTTCTCTAGCACCATAATGTGAAAACATCAATTCTTCAGCACTCAGCCTTCTTTATGGTCCACCTCTCATATCCATACATGACTACTAGAAGAACCATAGCTTTGACTATAGGGACCTTTGTTGGCAAAATGATGGGTCTGCTTTTTAATATGCTATCTAGGTTTGTCATAGCTTTCTTTCCAAGGAGCAAGCATCTTTTAATTTCAGGGCTGCAGGCACCATCCACAGTGATTTTGGAGCCCATGAAAATAAAATCTGTCACTGCTTCCACTCTTCCCCCTTCTATTTGCCATAAAGTGATGTGATCAGATGCCATGGTCTTAGTTTTTTGAATGCTGAGTTTTAAGTCAGCTTTTTCAGTCTTCTCTTTCACTCTCATCTAGAGGCTCCTTAGTTCCTCTTCACTTTCTGCCATTAGAGTGTTATCATCTGCATATCTGAGGTTGCTGATATTTCTCCCAGCAATCTTAATTTCAGTTTGTGATTCATTCCGCCTGGCTTTTTGCATGATGAGCTCTGCATGTAAGTTAAATAAGCAGGATGACGATATACAGCCTTGTTGTACTCCTTTCCCTTTGGAACCCAGTCAGTGTTCCATATCCGGTTCTAACTGTTGCTTCTTGACCCACATACAGGTTTATTAGGAAACAGGTAAGGTGGTATGGTACTCCCATCTCTTGAAGAATTTTCAACAGTTTGTTGTGATCCACATAGTCAAAGGCTTTTACATAGTCAATGGAGCAGAAGTAGATGTTTTTCTGGAACTCTCTTGTTTTCTCTATGATCCAATGAATGTTATCAATTTGATCTCTGGTTCCTCTGCCTCTTCAAAACCCAGCTTGTACATCTGGAAGATTTCAGTTCACATATTGCTGAAGCCTAGCTCAATAAAGTGTTGTCAAGAAACTGTAGGCATGATAGCCATACTCAACATAACCCAAGGCTGCTCATAAGACCCCTAAATTAAAGAGAGAGCCATTTAAGTTACTTGAGAGGATTGGGTGTGAGATGAGGGAGCTTGAATCAACATGGTGACAGTGGAGGTGAGAACCAACTTAGAGACAGAAACACCAGAACCTGGTGATGGACCTCATATAGGCTCCAACTCCTACACGTATGGTACCACATTGCATCTAATAGTGTAAGCTGTAGATAAAATATCATCTCTTCATACAAAATAGAGACTCGGAGAGTAGAGACTCATTTCTTTTTCTCCTGTCACCCTTTTCTTTAGCAGTTACGTGAGATCCTTATGTTCAGTGATTGAGAAGAAGGACCCTCTCACTTCGCAAGAAAAGAGATATCCCCAAAAAGATTAAACCAAAATTGAAGGCTCCTGTCTAGCTAGCAGGAAGACTGGTGTGATTAGCTAAGCAGTCTGAACCTAAGACCCCTGCTATTGGAGTAGTTTGAATGTAAAGAATTTACTCACTCTATGGTATAACCCTTGTATTCAGAGGTGGGTGAGACATTAAGGGGTCCTGAGACAAATCTTCAAATCTGCACACAAATCCTCTCCATAACATCTCTCACAGAGGCTCATTCAGGTCTTGCTGAAACACTTCATGGGATGAGAAACTCAAGGGGCCTCACTTTGTCTTTTGGATACATCCAGTTTTTAAGAAAGTCTTTCTTTGGTCAAACTCTTGCTTTCTGAAAAGCATCCGAGTCCATTTAATCCCTCTTCAAATATCTGAAGAATGCTAGCAATTCCTGAACATCCATAAATCCTCTCTCATAGGCAAAATATCCCAAGTTAATTGTTCATTATATAATGAGGTTTCTAATTGATCTCACAAGTTCTGAGCCTTCTCTAAATAGGAATATCTTGACCTGAACATAATATTCGAGCTATGCGTTGACTAGAGAACACAACAGAAGGACTATTCTCTTTCGTTTGGAGCATTATTCTCCTATTAATGCAGCCTAAGATTGCATTAGCTTTTTTGGCAGTCATGATGTACTGTTGACTCACACTGAGATTACACTCAACTGAAACCCTCAGGTCTTTTTCACATGAATGGCTGATAAGTCACACCTCTTTGGTAGTAGTACAGCTGCGTTTTTAAAAGAGGAATTTACCACAATTAAGTTTAATGTCATAAATTTTACTCAAAACTCTTTCACACTGTTCCCTGAGCTGTTTTTCTTAAACAGCTCTGATTATGTTATCCTTACTCAGAACTGTTGATTGATCTCTGCTACCTATAGAATCAAATCCAAAATACTTTGCATACTGCTGCTGCTGCTGCTGCTAAGTCACTTCAGCAGCAGTGTCCGACTCTGTGCGACCCCATAGACAGCAGCCCATTAGGCTCTGCTGTCCCTGGGATTCTCCAGGCAAGAACACTGGAGTAGGTTGCCATTTCCTTCTCCATTGCGTGAAAGTGAAAAGTGAAAGTGAAGTCACTCAGTCGCGTCCGACTGTTAGCGACCCCATGGACTGCAGCCTACCAGGCTCTTCCATGGGATTTTCTAGGCAAGAGTACTAGAGTGGCTTGCCATTGCCTTCTCCAACTTTGCATACTAGACCCTGTATAATCCAACCTGAGCCTTCAGGGTCAGCCTCATCTCCCCTCAGCTCTCTCTCCTCTCCACACCATACTATACCAGACTCTCCAGTCATTCTAAGGGTTGACTTTCTTCATACA
This sequence comes from Bubalus kerabau, assembly GCF_029407905.1. Lineage (NCBI taxonomy): Eukaryota > Metazoa > Chordata > Mammalia > Artiodactyla > Bovidae > Bubalus > Bubalus kerabau. The sequence goes on along the minus strand of NC_073624.1, from coordinate 62,022,660 downwards.
TGTGCACTTTTCCATGCAATTCCCTTCTCCGCCTTGCAATTATTACTTCTACTTTTAAGAGACAATTTAAAAGTCCCAATTAGGATGTGAACTTCCTGAAGGCAGGAATACACTACATGAAAGTTCAGGTAATAGAAAATAGGAGCTTCCCAGGTGGCGCTAGAGATAAAGAACCCACCTGCCAATGCAGGAGACACAGGTTTGATCACTGGATTGGGGAGATCCTCTGAGGAGGGCATAGCAACCCACTCCAGCATTCTTGCCTGGAGAATCCCTGTGGACAGAGGAGCCTGGTGGACTACAGTCCATGGATTACTAAGAGTTGAAGACAACTGAAGCAGCTTAATTTACAAGTTTTATATTTTTAAGTTTTTTTTTAAGAAAATAATATTTAAACCTCTTTTTCCTCCCACCTCTAGAAATCCAGGTAAGGGGCATTTAGCTTACTTGAAACAGTAATTCTTAGGGAGAGGAAGTAACAAGCTTGGCAGTTTAACCGAGTGAACCACATAGCTGCACAGGTTTGTCAAGAGGCAGTGTATTATTGTGATTATTTTCCAGAATCACACACACACACAAAACCACCTTTGCACCCAGTACAACACTGTGAAAAGAAATCCAGTGGGAAGCACTGCAGAAGCAATCATTTCCAGTGATATTGATGAAAAACTAAACAAAATATCCCTGTTAACCTTTTCATACCCCTTCCATTGTGTTCCAAGAGATGTTGATGGATTTGTATCTTTCAATCTAAACTGCTTTGTGTCAGGACTTTGCAGATTAGAAATAGAGCCTGTTGTTTGGGCTTGTAAGGGGATAGAGGCTAAGACATTGTTCTTGTTCAGAAATTGTACTAGTCAACTATCTGCCTTAGAATCTGTCATCCTAAATGGCTAATTTAACAGATATTTAGCAAGTCATCTCTCATATAGACTGTTTAGTGTACCTGCACACCAGGTGAAAGTGAAAGTGTTAGTCATTCAGTCATGTTTGACTCTTTGTCTGCCATAAAGATGCTTTAAACAACTAAAGGAAATAAATAGTCATTACCAATAATATTGGGCTTCCCAGGTGGCTTCCCAGGTGGTAAAGAATCTGCCTGCCAATGCAGGAGACCTAAGAAACACAGGTTTGATCCTTGGGTCAGAAAGATCCCCTGCAGGAGGGCATGGCAACCCACTCTAGTATTCTTGTCTGAGAAACCCCACAGACAGAGGAGCCTGGCAGGCTACAGTCCATAGAGTCACAAAGAGTTGGACACTACTGAAGCAACTAAGCACGCCCACATGCATGCACCAATAATATTAACAATGATAATGCCTCAGAACCAGAGATCAAATTGCAAACATCTGTTGGATCATCAAAAAAGCAAGAGAGTTCCAGAAAAACATCTACTTCTGCTTTATTGACTAGACCAAAGCCTTTGACTATTTGCATCACAACAAACTGTGGAAAATTATTAAAGAGATGGGAATACCAGACAACCTGATCTGCCTCCTGAGAAATCTGTATGCAGGTCAAGAAGCAACAGTTAGAACTGGACATGGAACAACAGACTGGCTCCAAATAGGGAAAGGAGTACGTCAAGGTTGTATATTGTCATCCTGCTTATTTAACTTATATGCAGAGTACATCATGCAAAATGCTGGACTGGATGAAGCACAAGCTGGAATCAAGATTGCCGGGAAAAATATCAATAACCACAGATATGCAGATGACACCACACTTATGGCAGAAAGCGAAGAAGAACTAAAGAGCTTCTTGATGAAAGTGAAAGAGAAGAGTGAAAAAGTTGGCTTAAAACTCAACATTCAGAAAACTAAGATCATGGCATCTGGTCCCATCACTTCATGGCAAATAGATGGGGAAACAGTGAGAGACTTTATTTTGGGGGGCTCCAAAATCACTGTAGATGGTGACTGCAGCCACGAAATTAAAAGACGCTTGCTCCTTGGAAGGAAAGTTATAACCAACCTAGACAGCATTTTAAAAAGTAGAGATATTACTTTGCCAACAAAGGTCTGTCTAGTCAAGGCTATGGTTTTTCCAGTAGTCATATATGGATGTGAGAGTTGGACTATAAAGAAAGCTGAGAGGCAAAGAATTGATGCTTTTGAACTGTGGTGTTGGAGAAGACTCTTGAGAATCCCTTGTACAGCTAGGAGATCCAACCCATCCATCCTAAAGGAAATCAGTCCTGAATAACATTCACTGGAAGGACTGATGCTGAAGCTGAAACTCCAATACTTTGGCCACCTGATGCAAAGAACTGATTCATTTGACAAGACCCTGATGCTGTGAAAGATTGAAGGTGGGAGGAGAAGGGGGCAACAGAGGATGAGATGGTTGGATGACATCACCAACTCAATGGACATGAGTTTGAGTAAACTCTGGGAGTTGGTGATAGACAGGGAGGCCTGGCGTGCTACAGTCCATGGGGTCACAAAGAGTCAGACACGACTGAGTGACTAAACTGAATGCCTCAGAATCCATGTATTTGATAAACAACTATTTATTAGGCAACATGTTAGAGGCAAGGGTAGTGTTTCTCATACTGTGGTCTGGACTATCTTAAGGAACTCACAAAACAATGTGATGAATGCCATAACAGATGAACGTGTGCCAAGAGTGCACATGTGTGATGCACATACACCATGCACCTAACCCACAATTTGGGAAAGAGGTGAAGATTAAGCCAAGTCCTTAAGGATGAGTAGGAATTATCTATTCTTTTATCTATCTGTCTCCCCAAAATATATGAGTGACAACTTAGCTAAATGGATAGAGGTAGGACTCAAGAAAAGGAGCATCTCAGGAACCGGAAGCATGTGTGCAAGGGTCAGGGGATGAGAAAGAGCATGGCACCTTGGGGTAAAACAAGCAGTTCCACATGTAGAGCTGGAGGCTGGGGAGTAAGAGGCAGTGAGGAGGCTGAGGCAGCAGACATTCAGAAAGGGCCTGGCATTAAACAGTGTGGATAATGTGTGAGGAAACTGGAGAGTCAGTGAAGGGTTTTAAGCAGAGAAGTGACATTTTGGATCTCACAAAGATCCTTCAGAGTACGATATAGAGAATAGATTGGGGAGCAAGCAAGACCGAACAGAGTGAACTCTCAGGTCGAGGGGACATTCCTATAAGGCATAGAAATGGTCTGCACCACCACTGGTAGCTTAGGGATGGAGAGAAGCATATGGACTCAAAAGAGACTCCAGGAGCAGAATGGGACAGGCCCTGGTGAATGTCTAAGGCTGGTGAAGGAGAGAAAGGATGGAATATGGGTCTCAGTTTTTGTCTTGATGGGCCTTTCTGGGTTAGATAGTAATACCATTCATTTCAGTTTTTATTTTCTCAGTGAGACAAGAGGCAAGCTCTGTGGCTGAGAGCAAGCAATGAGTGTGAGGAGGGGTCTTAGGGACAGGAGAAGATACTTTGAAAGAATCACTACAGGAATGGAGAAGAGTTAAGGGAAAAAAAGGATTTCCAGGGTAATTTAAGGGCCACATTCAGAGTGGGAAAAAAAATTTGTAGAGGCATCTCTAAGCACAATTGTGTTATTATTTTACCATTAGAGTTCAGCTCTTTAGCTGAAGGAAGAAGGTGAACAGTAGAATTGATAAGCACTGGGCTGAGATGGACAGACAAGGGGGCAATGGAGTTGAGCAGACTCATAGAAGATTCAAAAGAAAATCATGGGAACAAGCTAGGTATCATGCCCACTTTTGCAGACAAATAGCTATGTGGGGGCCAGAGAGGAGAGAAAATAAGTGGTCTAATGTAGCATAACTAGATTATTAAAAAGAAGAAATAAAAATTAGAAAAATGGCCAAAAGTAACAAATAGGAATTGATAAGGAAAGGAAGGGAGCTAGGGATTTGCAGAGGAGGAGTTGACAATTACCTGTTTGTTTTTACAAACTACACTTCTTCACTACACCCTCTGTTCTAGGAAGGATCCCCTAGTGGACCTCAGTTCTTCTGAACTTTGATAATTATCAGAGAGGGAGCTGTTGTTCCAACAGGGTGACTGTAGTGTCCTACCCCTTTAGATGTGCTGGGAGGGGAAACATGGGTTGTTGGAGATGAGGTGCCTAGTTCTCCTGGAAGAGCCAGAGCACTGGTCCACGTGACCTCCATTTATCTTTGCTTCTTATCTGGAGGTAGGGGTGGAGTCAGAGGGCTATGCACTGGGATACAGGATATGAGAAAACTATAGAAATCAATTACAAAAGGAACTGATGGAAAACCTCAGAAACCTCAGAAAGGTCAGGTTGACTGCCATAAAAAGAAACATAAATTCTTAATGGAGATTAAATAGTATAAGAGAGTGATTAAATTTTCTCTTTTCGATTTAATTTAATTTTTTTTTTTTTTATTGGAACATTAACTTTTTTTTTTTAATTTTATTTTATTTTTAAACTTTACATAATTGTATTAGTTTTGCCAAATATCAAAATGAATCCGCCACAGGTAACACCAAAACCTTTCTAGTAGCTGCTGAAAGATAGTGTTAGCACAGATGACGTCACCCAGAAAGCATCTGACTGTTTTTCAAAATTTTTTTTGTTTTGTTTTAGGAACTATGTGATTATGAAGTGTAAAGTAACGTCTGCAAACATAGCAGAGGCCTTGAAAGACTTCTGCTTCTCTCTGTTACAGACAGGAAAGTTAGGAAGAGAAGTGAAATATGACACAGAAAGAGGATTAGTGTTTTATTTTTGTTTGTTAATAAGACAAACCATCCAGGAAAAGAGCTTGTTTCTTAAAGTGAGATGTATACAAAATGCCCAACAGAGAAACTGGCACATTTTACTGTGATCTCTAAATGATACTTTTCTCTTCTCCTCCTTAAGAGAACAATTAAACATTCATTAAAAAGTAACATTTTCTGAGATTGTGAAAATGTAAATACTTTTACATAAATGGGATTAATTGCATAGCACCCTTGCCTTAGGTAGATGTTCTCCATCACATTCTGCAAATTAAATTTCACAACCCATTAAGCAGAAAAAATGTGTACAATGCTCTATTTTAATTTCATTTCCAATGCTGCGACAGTTCATGGATATTAAAAATGACTTCTAAAAAATCATCCTGCCAAATTTCTCCTATAGCTGGAATTTAGGGTCAAAAAAGGATTAAAAGTTGGATGAGTCAAGATAAAATGGAACGTGAGGTCCTTAAAATCTGAACGCCCCTAAAATCAGCATTTCTCTTTCAGCATGTTTTCAAAGATGTCTTTCTCCTTCAATACTGTTCCCTCTCCCTTTTCTATCATCATTATCTGACCAGTCTTTCCTGTCTCCCTATTTGTTTTAGTTCATCTTTTGAAAATCTAAAGTGGCAAATTTCACGCCTTCCCTCTCACTTTTCATTTTAGAATTTGTACCCACTGTATTGACAGTGGCAAGTCAATGTTATTCAAATTCATGATGTTGCTTAATTAAACAGCCATTGAATCTGCCGGTTGGTAAGACTGGTCCTTGTATATGCCTGGGCAGTTGCAAGTGTTTTTGGTAATGGCAGAGTCAGTGGAATAACTTTGATCCTCCCCTGGACTCCATTCTTGGACATTCCTCTTTTCTGTCCACACCCACTCCCTTGATGATCTCATCCAGTTTCATGGCATTAAATATCATCTCTGTGCAAATGACTCCCAAATGTATATATTTAGTTCAGACCTCCCCTTTGAACTTTAAACTCCCAGAACCAACTGCCTACTCAGTATTTCCACTTGGATGTGTTACAGGCAACTTATACCTAATGTGTCCACATATGAGTTCCTGACATTCCTTTCCAAATCTACTCCTTCTAGAGTCTTCTCCACCTCAGTAACTGGCTGTCCCATTCTTCAGGTACTTAGGCTAGAAACATCCTTATCTGTTTCTTTCTCTCATACCTGCACCCAACCTGCCAACAAATGCTGTTGACTTTATCCATAACATTGATCCAGAACTCAACTACTTTTCATCATTTCCACTGCAACCTTCTGTTTCTGCGCCATCAGATCTAGCCTGAAATTACCGGCAATAGCATTCTAGCTGGTCTCCCTGCTTCCCTCTTTGGTCTTTCCTTACCCATAAACCAGAGAAATCATATTAAAAATAAATTGATCATATTATCCTTCTGCTTAAAGCTCCAATGGCTTCAAGTATCATTCAGAGTAAAACTCATTGACTTTATAAAAATTTATTGTCCAGATTGGGACCTCTTTGAGAGTGAAAGGGAATGCTATTAATAGTTTAAGTGATTTCGGTGTAAATTTGGGCCATCCTGGACACCCGCTTATAAGGATCTGCATAATTTCCCACTCCTTGCCATTATCTCTCTGGCCTCTTACCTCACCTGTTATACTATACCTCAACCCTTCTGCCTCAGCACCAGCCTCTTCACTATCCTGACGGCAGGAGGCAGACTTCCTCAGGACCTTTGCCCTTCCCCTAGACATATCCATAACTCATTTCTGCTTCCCTTCAGATCCTTATTCAAAAATCCCATTAAGGTGTTCGTTCCCTGGAAGCTGTCTAAATATTTAAAACCCCCTTTCTACTACTACCTAGTCCCCTTCCCTGCTTATTTTTTTTAATAAAATTTACACTTATTACTATCAAACATCCCATATATTTTATTTACTTAACTTGTTTAGCACCTTACACTTAGAATGTAATCTCAAGGGCAGGAATTTTTGACTTTTTGTTTTGTACCCTCCATTCCTAAAATAGTTGGAACATAGGAGACAGTATGTAAATATTTGTAAGAAGAATGAATGAATCATGATTAGTTTGAAAGGATACATAGGAGTTGTGTAACATCCGACACATTTAAAAAATAGTATTATCATTTCACAGTTATTTTCATAGAATTCAATTCAGCACCAGCCTCCTTGCTGTCCTGAAGTACTGTCTGAATGTATCTGGACACTTATGACTTCTGGGGATATATGATAGATGCAGAAGTTGGGGGTCTAGGAGCCACAGAACAAATACAATGAGAGAAGAGGCGAAGTTCTTCAAGAAGTGAACACTATAGGAGTAGAAGAGATAAGGGACATGATATTATAGTTGCATGTGAGTGACACAGAGTTCATGGGTGTGCAGAAGAGACACAGTTTATATTCAATGACTTTTCAGACACTTCTGATTACTGATCAGAAGCAATAACTTCCATATTCTCTGGAATGACTCATTTTCCTCATCTTCCAAAGTGCCCAACCCCTGCTGCTGCTGAAGAACCCCCATTCTGGTTTGCGTTCTCCATCCCTTAGTAGGAAGCTACCTTGTATGCCCTACCTGACCTTCAGGTATCTGTTCCTCATTGTCTTAATTTTTCAACATGAATCATCGGTTACTAACTCGGCATTTTGCAATCTGATCTCTCAAAGTTTCCACAATATTACAATGAAATACTGGCAAATATGAAGCAAACAGATGCTAAACAGATTTTTTTAATAGCTATAAAGAAAGTATTTGCAGAGGAAAAATCCACCCATTGAAACCAATCAATCAAAGTTTATTGATTTAATCTCTGGGTTTGTTCTAATTTTTAATGTAGTTTCTTTGAATAATTTTAATTGATAACCATCCTGTGGGTTTTCCTTAAACTAAAGGCAATTTTTTAAAATGTGCTTTTATAAGTCTCCTGCCCCACCCCTACAGGAAGGGAGTAGCCTAGCCCCAGGGTGTGGATAATCAAAGCACTCTAAACAAACAGATAAAACATTTATTTTCCAAAAAATTCAACAAAATTATAGCTGAGAACATGCTTCAAAGTATAACATTAATAACTTAGAAAAATTACTTAAAGCAGTTACCAACTAGATAAAAAGTATTTCCTTCACCCTCATCCCCCACAAACAAACCAATCAATAAAAAGTGTGCTAAATGGTACTGAAGAACTGTTAATACTCATTCCCATATGGTTTATGCTAAATGATCTTGTGTTAGTCGCTCAGTCATCTCAGACTCTTTGTGATCCCGTGGACTATAGCCCGCCACGCACCTCTGTCCATGAAATTCTCCAGGTAAGAATACTGGAGTAGATTGTTATTCCCTTCTCCAGGGGATCCTCCCAACCCAGGGCTCAAACCCAGGTCTTCCACATGGCAGGCAGATTCTTCACCATCATCTTGGGTAACATTAAATGCAAAGAGTCTTTGCCTATTATCTTTCTATCTAATGTAAAAAAAAATTAACTTTATTATACAAAGTTCTCATGCATGCATGCTAAGTTGCTTCAGTCGTGTCCGACTCTTTGCAACCCCATGGACCATAGCCCACCAGGCTCTCTGTCCATGGGATTCTCCCATGGAGAATTGTCTCTTATGTCTACCTGCAATGGCAGGCTGGTTCTTTACCACTAGTGCCACCTTGGAAGCCCAAAGTTCACATAGCCATATTACAAATGATCAATTAAGCTGTAAGTTTTATAGTTTAATCGTTACCAGAGCAATTTAATTTTGTTTTGTTTTTAATTTTTGAGTTATAATAAAACCTAATCATATAAATAATTTTAAGGCAATCTAGTCATCCCAGCTCCAGCATCGATTACTTCCTCTGACCAAGTTACCCTGATTCACTAAGTCTCAAGGACTTTATCTGTAAAATAGGGTTGATACTGAAACCCAACTAACAACATTCTTTTGAAAATAAGGGATGTAGAGAACTCTACAGAATGCCTGGGTATGGGAAGCTGCAGTATATAAGAGCTGCCACCATAACTCTCATGACTGATGCTGCTGCTAAAACAGGCACGAGCATATTTCAATGACTGAAGAAAACAAGTAGCTAACCAGAGTAGTGTCTCGAAAGTATTCCTACTTGTGTATTACTTTATCTTTACAGTTTAAAAATCCTAAATATTGCTGAGCACCTTATACATGTAAATACCTATAAAACCCTGATTAATGTATCATTTTCTGCACATTTGTGCCACACTGACTTTATCACAATGTACTGAAATGTAATCCTCTTCAACAGCCTAAAGAGACACACACTCAAATCTTGAAAAGCATAGGACTTGCACAGCATACTGGGGGAATTAATCATGCACTGTCTCATATTATTTAACAAATCAGTCCATAAATGATATTTAATCTCTTACGCACTAGACTGTAAGGACTACAAAGGAAAAGCAATGTATGTAGTTTTTGCATCTTTCACACTACACAGCTTGACACAAAGGAATTTCAAATGATTGGGCTGCCCAAAAAGTTCGTTCATGTTTTTCCATAAGATGTTACAGAAAAACCACAAACGAATTTTTTAGCCAAGTCAATAGTACAGTGGAGTTAGCACTAGGCGAGAAGTCAGGAAATACAAACTTCAGCTGAGTAATTGTAGACAAGACATTAATTCTCTTCAGGCTTCAGATTACTCATCAGTCATGTGCTTTTCCATCTATGACATTGAGGTTCCTTTTCAAATGCTCTCATTCTAAAAAACACTAGCAAGAGGGATTTTTACCAGTGTTTGTTATTTTAATACACAACTTCATTTTTCCATATCAAAAGATTGAAGAAAGCCTTAATTATAGATTTTGTTCACTCATGAAATCTTGCCAGGAACTCAGAGTTCTTATCACTGTCTGTTTCATCCAACACAAATCCTTCACTCTGTTATAAGAACAGCAACCCCTCCCCTGCCAGCATTCCCACTGTCTGTGTGTTAGTCACTCAGTCGAGTCCAATTCTTTGCAACCCCATAGACTATACAGCCTGCCAGGCTCTGCTGTCCTCTGTCCATGTGATTCTCCAGGCAAGAATACTGGAGTGGGTAGCCATTCCCTTCTCCAGTGATCTTCCTGACCCAGGGATCGAACCCAGGTCTCCTGCATTGCGGGTAGATCATCTGAGCCACCAGGGAAGCCCTCCCCACATCCTCTATCCTGTTTTATTTTCTCCTTAGAAGTCATCACACTCTGGCATACTGTATAACTTAGCTAATTTGTTTTGTCTTCCCCACCCCACTCTCACTACTGTGCCAAGCACCAGGCCTATCTGTGCCTTTAAAAAAAAAAAATGGAGGTATATTTGGAAATTAAGAATTATATGTATTTAAGGTTTACAATTTGTTACACATAAATATTGTCAAATAATCACCACATTCAAGCTAATTAACATTTCTGTCACTTCAGATAGTCACCACTTTTCAGCACATGTGGTGAGAATACTTAAGATACAGCCTCCTGGCAAATTTCAAGTACACAATCAAGTGTTGTTAGCTGTAGCCATGAATGCGTGCATGCTCAGTCACCCAGTCGTGGCCGACTCTTTGCGACCCCATGGACTGTAGCCTGCCAGGCTCTTCTGTCCATGGGATTCTCCAGGCAAGAATACTGGAGTGGGTTGCCACGCCCTCTCCAACTATAGTCATACTATTGTACATTAGTTCTCCAGAACTTGTTTATCTTTCATAACTGAAACTTTGTGCCCCATGAACAATATTTCCTCCTGTTTGCGTCTTTCACCAGGATTTTGGGAGCACTTAATACCTCACCCCAGCATTTCCCAAATTATGCTCTGAGGATCTCTAGAGTTCTAAAAGGTAGGAATTGGAGTTCTGCAAAGACAGGATTGCATGGGCTAATAAGTTTGGGAATGTCCCATCCTATACCTCCCATTTGAAGATACAGGACACATAATGAGAATATTTATGTGTTTATAAATGTCTCGTTTTGTTAAACCCAGTCAGTGTCTCCCAACCTAGTTTGGCTATGGAAACTTTTATTCCCAGAACACCATCGACATCTCAGAGGACACTTTTGCTTAGGAGAAAGCTGTTTGGCAAATTCTTTTTTACCTTCATGTCACATCCAAATGAACAGCAAATGTGAGAGAGTGAGCGAGAGTAAAGAAAGACATCTCTTTGCTATCAACTCTTAGAGGTCAGTAATGGCGAGAGAACATGGTTTTATGAAACAAATACTATACTTAAAGTCTTTGTGATTTAGTCCAAGCTCTGTCACATAACTAACTGTATGAAAGTGTTAGTCGCTCAATCCTGTCAGACTCTTTGCAATCCCATGGGCTATAGCCTGCCAGGCTCCCCATCCATGGGATTCTCCAGGCAAGACTACTGGAGTGGGTACCCATTCCCTTCTCTAGGGTATCTTCCTGACCCAGGGATTGAACCCAGGTCTCCTGCATTGTAGGCAGATTCTTTACCATCTGAGCCACCAGGGAAGTCCAACTAATTGTAAGCTGAGCAACTCACCTTATCTCTGAGCCTCAATCTCCTCTCCTATAATGAGACACATTGTAGGATAATCATATCCCGTTCTTTGAAACTGCTGACCAGCTTAGAACGTTTTGTGTAAACTTAAACTTGTATTTAAAAAGTATTCTTCTGTGTGGATTTTTGAGGCCTGTATTTTTAAAGTCCTCTTTCAGATGACTGGTGCCTTCCACTCTGAAGATGGACATATCTGATTTCTTAGACATGAAACGACAGGACTCTCTAAAGCCCTAAAAAGCCCAAAGAAGTATTTCAGAATGGACAATGGAAACAAATTTAAAGACTGGGATATATTTACGTTAGCCTACGTAGTAGGATAATACCTAGAGAAGGCCTGAGAAGTCTTATGTAGAATGGAGAAACATATAGGTCTACAGTATTATAAATAAGGAATAAATGAAATCTGAGCCTGCTTATTTGATGCTAGATTAATTGGATTATTTTTCTGCTCAGTTTTCAAAAGTAGTGACTGATGCTACAGAATTGTACTGAAAAATTAATTTGTAGCTCAGCACTAATTTATATTTCAAAGCAACAAAGGAGCGGTAGATAATGATCACTTCCAAGGAGGCTTCCTCTGGTCCTTATCTTTGAGGAAGATTCTCTTCTAACTCAGGAGGGAAAGATTCATTCCCAAACCTGTCTCTAAGGGAAAGAAATTCTATGATGGTTTAACATATACTTGCAAGTAATGCTCTAGAGAGAACTAGATGGCATTTAATGTTTTTCTTGCCATTGAAATATGTCTGCTGAAATAACTACAATAAAAAAAATTTTAACTAGATATAAAAGGTGACTGCACACTGAAAGATCGATCTACCATAAGTTTTAGTCTCTACCTGCTTGAAATTTGATATAAGCATTGATGACAATAAGTAGTTTGGCTTTAAAGAAAACAAGATTTTGCTCTGCAGTGGAGAAGGCAATGGCAACCCACTCCAGTACTCTTGCCTGGAAAATCCCATGGGTGGAGGAGCCTGGTAGGCTGCAGTCCATGGGGACGCTAAGAGTCCAGCACGACTGAGCGACTTCACTTTCACTTTTCACTTTCATGCATTGGAGAAGGAAATGGCAACCCACTCCAGTATTCTTGCCTGGAGAATCCCAGGGACGGAGGAGCCTGGTGGGCTGCCGTCTATGGGGTCTCATGGAGTCGGACACGACTAAAGCAACTTAGCAGCAGCAGCAGAGTAAATAAATGTTTAGTCATTACTTTAGTCATCTCTAAGTAATTTCTTGGCCATTGAAATACATTTAATATGATATTTGCTAAGCAAGCATGCCTACCATCTGGTTACTGAAACTCTTATTTTTGCTACTTCATAGATAACATGACGCAGTAGCACTGAGATGGAGGGAACTGATATGAGCTTGTGGATCAATTCCAAAGCAATCTGAGAGTTCAAGCCATTCATTTGTTTGCAACACAAAGTGTTCTCCACAGAAGAAAACAAAGAGTCTAACTTATCTGTCTCTTTCCTGTCCTGCTATCTGGAAAAATGTCCATCGTGACAGGGTGCACACAGGTTTACAATACTAAGCCAACTTAAGGAAGAATGGAACGAAGAGTAAGAATGGAACACCATCTGCGTGCTGCTTGGGCTGTATCCTCCTTGGTTCTGGTGCCAGCAACACTGTTCCAGGTCTGCAGAGCGCACACAGAAACAGCAGCAGCTGGATAACATGGCAAAAGTCCACATGTCTATGGGAGTAAGGGGGAGAAGTACCCAAACCAATCTTTCCATCAGTCCCTGGCAAGTACCCCTGTGCACCAAACCAAAGACAGAATTTGTAGCACTGCCTGACACATAGTAGGGACTCAAATATTTACTAAATATAATCATCTGGGAAGTCTATGAATAGTAATATAAACACTGCTGGAAGAATGATCATCTTAGTGTCTGGATGTATGCTTAACACTTGGTCCAGACGTTCACAACTTTGACACTATTGACATTTTGAGCAAATAATTCTTTTCTGGGAACCGGAATGGGAGGAGTGTTATCTTGCGCACTGTAGGAGGCTGAGTGACCTCCCCAGTCTCCATCTACTAGACACCAACCGTGTCACCCCCACCCTCAGCAAAAGTGTCTCCAGACACTGCCAAATAGCCCCTGAAGGGTGATGTTAACAAAATCACCTCTAGTTAGGAACCACTTACCTACTCTCTGTGTCAGGTTCTAGAACTAGAAATACTATATTCTCTTCTCTTTTTTTTTCTACGTTGATATTTCTTGATCTATATATTGAAGGTACTTTATTCTCTAAACCTGCTTTCACCCCATTGTCTCTAAACTCCATGTTTTTATACATCTCAGTGGGGGGAGGGCTTTCTAGGTACATCCATACAAATTAAAAGAAAAAAAAAAGTCTCCCCCTTGAGCGATGGGAAATATGAAGCAAAGAGTAAACATTCTGTATAGAAATGGTACTAGTAGATAAGGGGCTGTTTTGCAGAGTGATATTGAGAAGGTCTTGCACCCAGGATAGACCCAGGAGCCTGAGCTGCAACTGATGTGTGTGTGTATATGCCCAGAAAGAATTCCTGCGTCTAAAAAGAAACTAGCTTCATTTGTTTGCTATGCAGTCTCTTAATCTTAACAATAAAACTCCTCTGTTATACAAAAGTATCCTTCTGACAAACATAGTATTTTCCTCCCTTGGCTTTGTTTTTATTTACTTCCTATTTATGTTAAGGTTGCAGAAAGATAGGCATGGGCTCCAGGAACAGGCAGTCTCAGTAAGGCTTGCCCCTGCAGAGGCACAGTAAGCAGTCCTGCTGACTGAAGACACCAGTAGTCTTTTAAACCTCTAAGGTAAACTGATAATGTTGCTTATCTACTCTTCCTTTAAATGAAAAAAAAATTAAAATCTTAGATTTCTGATTTAAACCTAGCCAGTAGGCAACCCGCTTGAAAATGATTCCACATGCATGTCTCAGGGTGAGAAATAATTTATGACAAATAAAGCTCATGAAAAATTCTAATTTCATTCATGTTGCTACAAGTATACCTTCATGCTTTAAAAAAAAAAATGTGGGCTGGTAACATTTTTCTACCTTACTTACAGTGTGGAGTTAAACCTGTGCCCTTACCTCTCCTCCAGTGCAGGGAAAAGGATTGGAGTATCTAGAAGTGCAAATAGCTCCCTTCTTGACAACATCGTCTTCCAGGCCAAATGTAGCTGAGCAGTTAGTTGCAAAGTACTTGTAAGGCTTCCATGTTTTTCCAAAGTCCTGGGACCGGTCCAGCACCATGGCTGCCGGCCGGGGAGACTTGAACACCATAATTAGATGAGTGAAGTAGAATTCAGCTTCCAGGTCTAGCTGGATCTTTTCTCTGTGTACATCCTCAGCAGACTGCCACCACGTGCGAGGATACCTGAAGGAGGAGTCTGCCATGGCAGCTGGTAGGTGAGCCAGGTGAGGCTGGGCAGCATTGCATTTGTCACATTTGGGCTGCTGACAAGTCAGATCAGTGTTCTCACTGTAGAAGCAGTACAGTTCAGTGGCGTTCTGACCACAGGTGGTGTCTGTCCAGAGTTTTCTCCCTAAAGCCAAATTTCCCATCCGAGGGTTACAGGCTTTTTCACAGCGGGAACTCACTCCAGCCACTCCACTCAGTCCTAGAGATGGGAAAGCATATGTTATTCAAGACAAACCCATCTGGAAAGCTCTTCTGTCCACCCAGTCCATCTTCAGCAGTCCCCATGTTGCCCTGAGACTTTCAGTAAAGAGGAAATTCTACCAAATGCAAATATGGAAGTGTGTGAATGTGCATGAGTGTATGAGGGTGTGCCTGCATGCGTGTTTCATGTTCAGATGTACAATTCACATAAAAGAAAATAAAATCACTTTAGATAAAGGGTGAGAGGAAGGAAAGTGTTAACATTGGGAAAAGATAATGGGCCTAAACCTTTTCAAATATTTTTAAACAGTCTCTATTTTTGAAACACACTCATTTGCTTTTGAAGCCATGACATAAATAATACTAAAAACCAATAATGTTTTTAAGATCACTCAGTTTAGTCTTTCAAATATAATTTGAGTCCTTGGCATTATCTAATATGTGTATGAGAATGCACTACAGAGGGAATATAGAATTCTACCATATTTTTAAGACAAAAATATGAAGGGACAAATTCTCTAGGAAAATCAATATGAGATATTGGTATACAATGGGATCTCATTTAGGGAACTAAGATGTGCAATATCCGTTTTTAGTACTGCATAAATGTAACTAAGAAAAAACCCTCTAAACTACCAGATGACAGAAAAGCTTATTTGATGTGCTCTCTCCCTCTTGAGTGCTTCTCCCTATGACAGGTTATATAGTAGTCACCTGTTTGCCTAACAGGAGAATGGTTACAGTCTGGCAGCCACTAACAGCACCTTTAAACATAATCTGTGAACTAAAACACCTTCTTAAAGAAACATGTGCTTCCACCCAAACAAAGGCCCAGCAGACTTTAATGTTTCAAAATTACTTAAAATGATAAACATTATCCACCCATTAACATTCTGACTACATAATATAATCCTTTAATTTGGGCTTGTCATTTTAATTATGAATACCTTAAACAAAATTATCTATTTTAAAAGTTAAAACAAAGAGGGAAAGAAGGAAAAGGAAGTCAAACCCCAAATTCTGGCTAATTGAACGTTTCTGCTTCTTAAGAGGGAGCACCTCTGAATTGTTATCACTATAAGCCAAATGACAACTTAGACCAAAAGAGAGACATTTCACACACTATCACGAGCCTCACATAGTCTTTGCAACCTTAAGAAAGGGCTTCCTTAGGCATAGTTTTTAAATGTCAGATTCAAGTGTGCCTTATGTCTGGACTCTGCTTGCCACTTTTCTGATTAGCTGGGGCATCAGCTGCTTGTGGCCAACATCACACGAACACACAATGTGCTATGACTCACCTGTAAAGCATTTCAGGGAAAATCATATACTGCCCGTACAAGTATTTTTGACTTGAAACACTTGCCTTGTGATATTTATTTACAACCTTTTGATTGCTTGCATGTTTTTGCCATAACATGGTTTGAAAGGTTTATTAAAGTTCACTTTGTGGTTGGGGGAGCATACATAAGTGCACACAGGGATGCTTAAGTAGCAGGAATTAAAATAAAAGCTTAGACCCTTTAACAGTTCCTTGGGAAACGTTCTAAGTAATTTTAGAGCTCCCCCTGCCCCCGCCAAAAAAAACTAAGAAGCAATCCAGAGAAGACTGGAGTTAGATAAATAATCGATGGACACAATACTTAGAGATCCCTAAAGAAGTGACCATCCAAATATAGCAAGGATGCCCCTAACAGTTCGACTGGGGTTTGGGATGCAGATTCTAAAGCCTGGCTTTTCTTCATGCTGGCATCTCTGGGGGCAAAGTAGATAAAACCGAAGGGAAGGGAGAAGTGTGCCAATGCTCCCTCTCCACCCGTCAATCCCTCCAGCCCACACTCTCCTTTCTGGAGCAAGTGAGATGCTTTGAAAGACCAAGAGGCCAAATAGTTACTCACTTTCTTTCCCCCTTACACCCTGAACTGCACTTGAGCCTAACTGGAAACCAGGTGACCTACAAGAGGAGAGAGAGGAGCAGAAGGGGCTCCCAAATTTAGAAAGAGCAAGCTAGGACTGGTGGCCAAGGGCAGCCCAAGGCAGCCCGGGTGGGAGTACAAGGGCGAGCGCATCTGACGACGCCGCTGCCCCGCGTCCAGTTACCCAGACAGGAAGCAGACCCGCCTCCGACCTCCCGCGGAGCCTCCGCCAGGGTACCAATTCCCCAGGGCGGCAAACCAGCTCCTTGCAACCTAGGGTGATCACCACCTACCGTCCCAGGCCGGGGTCTGAGTTCTAGCCACTGTCCCGGTGAGAGGGCCCTCACCCCGCCCCAGGTGTCCCTACCTGGCTCCCAAGTACCCAGCAAGAGTTCGGGGACGACGGCGATCGCTCTCAACAAGAGAGCGGCCCCGGCCCACGCGCGCCCAGGGTCGCTGGGCCACCCCTCCCCGTCATTCCTCAGGCCATGTAGTGCCGGGGGATGGCGAGCCTGGTCCTTTGTTCCCTCACAAAGTGGAAAGGCAGTTTTTTACTAGTCCAAACCGAGGAAAAAACCAAGGTCGCACTATCTCAGGCAGGGCGCACCCAGGATATCGGGTTATCCAAGGGCATGTGTATCGCAGATGCAAATTAAAAAAAAAAAATCAATAATATTTTAAACTGAGGAGACCCGGGGAAAAGGAGGCGGAACATGGCCACTCATTTCATCCTTGGGCGCTGAGCTCGGTGCTCTCAGCCTGCGCTCCCCTGTATCCCCGAGTCCCGAGATGGGGAACACAAGAGCGAAGGAAGGGGGGTGGGGGCCCGGCAGCGTCACCACCCACCTGCGGCCACCGCGGAGCAGCCCCAGAGCAGTAGCAGCCGCGCGCAGCTCCCCATGGCCGGGAGAAGCCGGGAGGACCCGGGCCGGGCGCGCGGGAGGGAGTCGAGCCCTCGCGGCTGTGGGATGAAGCGCCAACAAGTCCTCGGGAGGAACCAGGGCTCTTTATTTCTTCGTCCTCCTGGGGTGCCTGGTTCGGTCAGTGGGCGCGGGCGCCGGGAAGCCGCGGGCTGGGGCCGCGCTGGGAGCTGGGGTGACCCTCGCGCACCGGCCTGGAGGGGCCCGGGCACCTCGGGGGCGGCAGAAGCCCTGGGACCATAACCTGCCCGGCCGCGCTGCCCAGCGGAGCAGTCCGCGGGCTCCTCCGCGGCTAGCCCGGGGCTCGGCGCCCGCAGCAGCCGCTGAACTTTGCGAGACCTTTCACTTCCCGGCCGCCGCCGCCGCCTCCTGGGCGTCCTCCTCCGCTTTTACCACCTCCTCTGGCTGCGGCGTCTCCGTCCCCTGCTTCTCCATGGGCAGTTCCATGGGATGCATTTTTATTGCACCGACACCGCGGCGCTCCGGTGCCAGCCCTCCTCCCCTCGCACCTCCACCCCTTCCTCCCTCCCGCCCCCCGCGCTCGCTTTGACAGCCGGGGCGCTGTAGCCTGTGAGGGCGAATTGCCGCCGCAGCTCGGGGAGGGACGCCCCCCACCCCACCCCCCACAGCCAGACCAGCCGCCCCGATGCCTCGCTGCCAGCTTGACCCGCCCGCCTCCGCCCCTCCGCGAGCCTTTCACCTCGGGCCCCCAGCTTCGCCCGTGCCCCTCCCGGCTCTCGCCCTGCATGTCCCTGCGTGACCCCCCTGGTGCCCTCCAGCACCCACAGGCCTCCTTTAGAAGCAGTCTCCCACCTTCTCCCGGAACATTCCACAGAGCAGTTGACTCCTTGTTGATCAGGTCAGGGCATGCCAAGGGGCTTAAAGAACCGCGAAATAGGCTAGCGCCTACTTCCCACATCCCCCCAGCAAAAACAAACCCTCCCTCTTCTCCACCCCTTCTCCCAGAGTTTCACGACCCAGGGATAGAACCCCACACACACACACGCCCACCCAATCGGGGTCATGGGCAAGAGAGAGCTCATTAACTGCATTCGCCGCTTCTCTGCTGACCCTCAGGGGAGTTGAGGAGGGAATCTTGGCTAAACAATCAATGCTTACTTTATCCGAGGTGTATCCTTTTTGATATAAAAAGTGTTTCCTAATTCAAACTCAGGGTGCTAAAAGAAAAGGGGCACAGGATTAGCCAGTGCCCAGTTTAAGAACATCCTTGCTAGAGGCAGGGGCATGACAAAGAGAACCTCTTTGGTCCTTCCAAGCACTGTCCTTCCAGTTGTGCTGCGAAACAGTGAAGTTGTGAAATAACCTAAGGGAGAAGATTTAGTAGCAGCCAAAAGCAGCTAATTGTCCATAGCATTGTGCCGGGCTGCTGATTATGGAAGCCGGTTATGGAGCACTTGAATCTGGGGCTGACTCAAGTTCTGTGAAAATCAAGTTCTATGTACACATCCAGGGAAACTGGCAAAAGTTAAGTAGAAAATAGGTTTTGATTGCAGTGTTCATTTTGTGCCTTTGAATATTTTCCTGAAAAGTAACTGTTTTACAGATACAATTCAGTTGTGTGTGTTGCTGATGATGACAATTTAGATGCCTCAGAGTACAAGTAGGTATTATTTATGACTCAGCTGAGGCTATAGAAGAAGTTTATATCTCCCAGGAGGGACTGGGACGTGGTCAGCATCATCCATTTGGGGACATTAAAATTATTCTGGCCAGCACTGGAAAGTGGCAAAAGATGTGGAATAGCAATTTATATAACATTTCAGAAAAAAAACCCTTTAAATTTTCAAATATTGGCAATTTGGGGGCTTTCTTCATATCTTATAGACATGCTTCCAACTGAGTCAATTGGACATCTCTCCATATTATTCTTACCAAATAAATGACAGGAAATAATAACAATCCAAGGGCTCTTAACACCAATATTAACCTAATTATCAAAGCAAACTTTTAAAAAAGAAAAAAAATGCACATTTATTATTAACTTCTGATTCTACCCTATTGAGGCAGAACTACTCCATTTCCCATTACAAATATTAAGGGCATTACTATCTGCACCAATCCTGCCTTGATAATATACTTCTTTGATTGCTCTGTAACTGGTTCCTACTTCCTTTAAGGAGACATTGAGTTCCTTAATGGTCAAGCAGTCTGTTATACTTAGTCTGAACAAAACATTATTATCATTTTCTTTTATTCTTAACTGAAAACACCTGCTAGATATAAAATAAATTTTCATTAAACATTTTTGACTGGGTTATGTTAAAAAGCGATTGCAGTATACTAAAGACCAGGGATTAAGAAGAAAACCAGTGAAATCAGAATGATTCCCCATATTCTAAAGAAATCTGTATGTTTATACCAATATTTTATATATGAAGCAGCTCAGAAGAGAATAGTAATTAGCTTTCTAATCAATTTCATTTGGTTGCATAGTCTAATTTAGTTATAAATTCTGTTTTCATCACTGAAAATTTTTTTGTTACTTTTTTTTTTCTATTTTCATTTTGAAGATGCTATACAAGGAAAGTTTACCTACCTAAGGAAAATCTTGCTCAGTGATAATCGAGGGCATACACTGCCTGTGATTAAGTGTTTTTGAAAATTTCAATAATGAGTTTAGAATTTTTTAAAAAATTTATGTTAGTAGGAAGCTTAGCAAACCTATGGAATTTTGATAACAAGTTTCCAGACACCACATAATTGACAGATCTAGAATACTCCTGAGAATTTGAAAGAAAGCTAAAAAATGCCTTCAAGAACTAAAATTGATGGCAAAAAGTCCATATACCAAAGACCTTATTTACAGGTGAGCTCTTTAGGTCTTCACTTAAATTATCCACTCAGTGTTAATAAGTTTGGTTATGCTGTTATCCTAGACGACAGCATATTAGAAGCAAGAAAGTAGAATGAAGCAGGAGGTTGTTAAAACAAGGAATGAGTTGAGGCAACCTGGTAATAAAGAGGATGCATGCTGTGCATGCTAAGTCGCTTCAGTAGTGACCGACTCTGTAAACCTGTAGCCTGTAGCTTGCCAGGTTCCTCTGTCCATGGGATTCTTCAGGCAAGAATACTGGAGTGGGTTGCCATTTCCTCCTCCAGAGAATCTTCCTGACCCAGGGATCGAACCCCCCGTCTCTTTTGTCTCCTGCATTGGCAGGTGGGTTCTTTACCAATAGCGCCACCTGGGAAGCATAAAGGGGATGGTAGAACTATAAAAAGTAGCATAAGGACCAAAAACCCCGTAGCAATCTGAGGCCTTTAATTCAGAGGCAAAGCATCAAAAAGCTGCAAAGGTGTCACCCTATTATAACTTAGTACAGTAAGTGATGTTTCTATTGGATCATGGGGTTATTTAGCATCAAAAGGGACCTTGGGGTCCTTGAGGGCAACTTCTTACCTCATCAGATCCTCTCCCCAGAATCTCTGTCCAAAGGTCACCCAGATGCTGTTCTAGAAATCTCAGTAAACAAAAGCCTCAAAAACAGCCCTTTTCATTTTGGGTACTATTGTAATCCTTCTCCTTAAAATTCTACCTGTGTTTATAGTTTAATTGCCTGAACAATATAGAATAGGCCCAATCTTTTTCCAATAGGTATTTGAAGGTCTGAAGTAAAGTTTTATTGCTCCTCCTATTTTCTTCTCCAAGTGTTTAATTGCCCATATAGCATGATTTCCAAACCTTTAACCATCTTATTCACCCCTTTTCAGATATACTACAGTTTTGTCAACATTGCTTTTATACTGTGTACCTAGAACTCAACTCTAGGTTTGTCTGAATTGGTGTAGAATAAAACTGAACTAATAGTTCACTTCACTTAGGTCTAGGGCTTATATTTCATTAGCCTAAAAGTGTATTAAAAGTTTTATGATGTCAACTGATATTATGCTTGAAGCAAATTAAAATCCCCTTTTTATATGCTGATGTCTTAAGGACTCATTAATAAAAGGTAAACGTATTTTGTTTAACCAGAAGGAAAGAGTTCCACTAAAATACATTGCAGATAGAAAGCATTTGATAAATATTAGGGAAAAAATCCACAAATGCAAATTGTTAATTTTTAAAAATGATTAAATTTTTTAAAGGAAACTATTAGTTCTGAATGGGGTAAGTATTTTCTGAAAAAATAATCACTTTTATGGAAAATTTGATTCTTTAACAACACTGTATTCTGCTGCTGCTGCTGCTAAGTCGCTTCAGTTGTGTCCAATTCTGTGAGACCCCATGGACAGCAGTCCACCAGGCTTCTCTGTCCCTGGGATTCTCCAGGCAAGAATACTGGAGTAGGTTGCCAGTTCCTTCTCCTTAACAACACTGTATACATTGATATTATTATACATTTCCAAGAAAAGGAGGAACTTTGAAATAGTGATTTTAGTACGCTTAGTATCTTCCCTCCACAGAACTGTAAACACTATCTCAGTTATCCCAGAAGCATCAAGGAACAGGAAAAGTTTTTCACGTTTTCTGAGAGAGAAAGTGATATGAAAGACATAAATGCCAAAGTTAGATCATCCAATAAATACATACTAGAGATAGGACATGGATTTCCAGATTTGTTTGTGTTTTAACCATTGCTTATCCATCAGTTTTCCATGAGTACAATCTTCTCTTTTTGAACTAGAAAACCATTAGGATAAAATGAAATGGAGAATTGTTTCCATTCAAATAATCCTATATTTTGTTGTCTACCTGGTCTATTCCCTTTGAATGCCGTTTAAAAACACCATCTTGGGAATTTCCTTATGCTTTCATCTAAGCCTCTTACCACTGGCACTGTATTTCTTATTTCATCTGCTTCCTGGCTATAACTGTTCATTCCTAGGAAGGGAGCAGGAACCTTTGAAAATATATTTGCTCTTCCAGGAAGGTAAGCAGTACGTTTCTTATAAAAAAAAAAAAAATGCATGCTCTCTCATGTTCAGATTAATTATACGGAATCTAGAAAGTTCAAACAAACAAGAACAGTTCTGTTGTTACAGAGATAGCTCCTCTGGACAGCACTATACTGACAAATTTTAAACAATTTCTCTTCAGAATACTTCTTAGCTAAAACTTTCTATACATATTGCTATTTCTGACATTAATGAAAAGATGCTAAGAGACAAACAACTATTTTTTTAATGTGGGAAAATAGATAAAGAAATAGCTACCAAAGGCCTCATGAGGATGAAAGAATAGTAAGCAATGTGAGTAATTTCTCTTATTTATTTATGTCTTTTATATAGTATAGTAATTAGGGGAGGAGGAAATGGCAACCCATTCCAGTATTCTTGCCTGGAGAATCCCATGGACAGAGGAGTATAGTGGGCTTCAGAGTTAGACACGACTGAAGCAATTTAGCACACACACATGCATAGTAATTAGGAGCATGGACTATGGGATCTGTTTCCACAGATTTGAAGCCTGGCTCTGCCACCTGCTAGCTGTGTGACTATGGGCAAGTTACTTAACCTCTTGATTCAATCATTTCCTTATTTGCTATATGGGAATAATAACAGTATCTAATTAGTAAGGTTATTATGCACATGAAATGTGTTAATGTTTATGAAAAGTTAGAAAAGAGCAAGATACATTGGAAGCACTTTGTTTTGTTGTGAAAGTTGCTTAGTCATGTCCAACTCTTTGCAACCCCATGGACTATACAGACCATGGAATTCTCCAGGCCAGAATACTGGAGTGCGTAGCCTTTTCCTTCTCCAGGGGATCTTCCCAACCCAGGGATTGAACCCAGGTCTCCTGCATTGCAGGCGATTCTTTTGTTAAATACCTAAAATAGTAATACAAAAATCCATCAAGTACATACAATCTCCTTTGACCTGCCCTAGAATTCCATCTTCAAGTTATTGGTTGACGAAAAAGTTCATTTGGGGTTTTCTGCAAAATGTTGTGGAAATATATATGGGTATTTAAAAGGCAGAAATAAAAGAGTTGCCCTGACTTAATTTTACATGCAGTTTCAGCTGTATTAAAAGTTGCTACACAGGAGATGAAAGTATGAAGCAACAAATCTTTTCTAACTAGAGGGAGAAGAGAATGGCACTGATGGAGCAACTACAATTTACCAGACACAATACTGAATACTTTATAATTCTCATAGCAACTCTAAAGCTAGGTTGTTGACCCCTTGTTGAAAAAACTGAAGCTCAGAGAAGTTAAATATCTGAGCCAAGTTCACACAGCTAAGTAAACTGACAAGGCAGGATTTGAACTGTGGCATGTCTGACTTTAAGCACAGTATTCTTTCCATTTCCTCTTTCAAGAGAAATGGCATAGGAAGGCAATTAAAGAAAGGGTTCAAGACTAGATTGCCAACTTTCTCATAGGCAAAGACACCCATAGAATAGTTTCTACTTTGACAGTGTCAGTTTAACCCATTGAGCTGTGGATTTATCCACCACCCTACTTTGTTTATTCCCAAATGTCACTCATGAGCTTCAAGGCCGTCAATGGACAGCTCCACTTAGACATCTTTAATTCAACACATTTAAATCTAAACTCACTATCTTTCTCTTCTATCATGTTACTCCTCCTGTAGTAGAATGTCATAACTAAATCCATCTACTGGATCAACACAAGTAGTATTTTCCAAACTTCTACAGAATACTCGTGGTCAGTGAGATATACGAAGTGTTCTGAGGAAAAACAGCTCTGTAGTCAGATCAATATTAGATTAAACAAAGTTAAATAGGACTTCTCAGAATCTTTCATATG
The DNA here is from genome assembly GCF_029407905.1 of Bubalus kerabau. Lineage (NCBI taxonomy): Eukaryota > Metazoa > Chordata > Mammalia > Artiodactyla > Bovidae > Bubalus > Bubalus kerabau. Next base: position 61,998,238 of record NC_073624.1, on the reverse strand, counting down.
TTAAGTCATTGCAAATCATTAAGAAATGGACATAATATTAGATAGGATTGTATTCAATTGCATGGACTCAACTCAGTAGCTTAACCAAATCAAGACTGATTTTCTTCCCATGGCAAAGAGGCAGGAGGTAGACAGTCCAGAACAAGGAAGTCATTAGGACCTATGTGGTTTTCTTTCTCACGGTTGCAAGATGGCTGTGCCACCTCTAGGACTCGTAGCCCCCTTCTAGGCAAGAGAAATGGAAAAGAGAGAAGGGGAAAAGATATATGCCAGCTGAGTCTTTAAAAGCTTCCCCAGCAGCCCCACACATCTGCTTATATCTAACTGACCTGAACTGGATTATGTGGCCTCTTCAGACCATGAGGATGTCTGAGGAGGTGAATATTTTAACTGGGCACATTGCTACCCTTAAAAAATGAAACCTTTTCTATTAGAAAGAAGAGTAGGTTGAGTGTAAGTAGACATACTGTGTATGTCATCAAATGTTAATAATTTCACCAGTGTATCTGGCCCAAGCACCTAGTAACATATTTCATGGCTCCCCGTCATTGACAGATGGAATTCATGCTGCTTGGCTTGGCACCCAGACCCGCCATGTACCAGTTCCTGCCACAGGGTCTTTGGCTCCACCCATAGTGAATTTCCTGCAGTCTCTGAGCTAACAATGGGCTTCAAGCTCCTTGTTTCTGCACACTCTCCTCTGTGTCCTCTTCTCTTCTGCTTCTGGCTAGCTCTGGCAGATCCTTGGAAATTCAATTCAGACATAACTGCTGTGACATCTTTCTTACTCTCTCCTCTTCCAATAGTGTTATTTGCCCCTCTGTCATCCCATAGATCACTTCATTATCCTCAATTACAGTTTTTTTCTTATATATTGAGTGGGGGCAAAACATGAAGCAAAATCATATCTATACCTTAGTTATCTATACCTATGGAAAACATACATATTAAAAAGGCATACAATATATTAAAAATACTAGAGATGACCATTTCTCTAGCTTTGAAATTTTCAGCAATACCATATAATTGTTATGATCACATTTTTATTGTGAAATTGTAACAACTTAAGGCTGAATATGATAAAAACAGTATCTGATTAATGACATATTGGTAGGTGATTAGTAGCAGGTGGAACACTGTAGGCTCAGAAGATTAGAAGAGCTATCCAGTGGATGTGGACATATTTGACCCCTAACATTTGAATTAATTTAGATGGATTGGTGGCCAATGTGGGTAAGCCTTGCTTGTAATGAACAGGAGTCAATATACAAGGTGCCTCCCAGGAGAGCGAGTGGTGTCTAATAGGAGAGCGGTCAGCAGGAGATGGGGAAAAAGTAGACTAGGGACAAATAGTTAATGCTTTGGTGAGTCCAGCTGATCTGTGTTGAAAAGTTACATGATTACAGCTGTTATTATCTAGATGTGACCTATAGTAGGGCTTCCCCAGTGGCTCAGTGGTAAAGAATCCACCTGCAATTCAGGAGCCACAGGAGATGTGGGTCTGATTCCTGGGTTAGGAAGAGCCCCTGGAAGAGGGCATGGCAATCCACCCCAGTGTTCTTGCCTGGAGAATCACATGAACAGAGGAACCTGTCAGGCTACAGTCCACAGGGTCGCAAAGAGTTGGACATGATTGAAGTGACTTAGCACACACACAAGACCTATAATAAATTAGAAAAAAGAAGACCTAGAAGGAGAGTTGAGAGCTACTTTATGAGGAGACTTGGATATAAACCAAGGTGATGTTAGAGAAGATGGAGAGAGAGGAATTGAAGGAAAAACGGGATTGACAGGACTTTGTAAATGATCATGGTATTGACAAAGAAATAAGTTAGAATGTTAGAAGAAAGTTAGAACCTGGTGGCTCTGAATCTGGTTAGTTGAAAAAAAATGATAGCTTATTTTATCAAAATAGAAGAGTCAGAAAATTCAGTTGCTTTAGGAGGTGGGGCTATAGGAGATGGCCTTGAACAGGTTGAACTAAAGAGAATAGCTGAGCAGTCAAGTGTCCAGACACAGGTTTAGGAATCATTTACATAAAAATACAGTTGAAGGACTTTCCTGGCAGTTCAGTGGTTAGGACTCAGTGCTTTCACTGCCATGGCCCAGGATCAGTCCCTGGTTGGGAAACTAAGATCTCACAAGCTGCGGGGTATAGCCCCCCCACCCCCAAAAAAGATACAGTTGAAATAATAAGCAATAAACAATAAGTTTAAATCCCCCTGAAAAGTGGGTAATTTTAAGAACATTTGCCATCTGTACTGTAACTACCTATTTTGTAATTTTCACAATATAATATTGGCATAGGAAAAGACTTTGGAAATTATTAGGCCAACCCCTTTTTATGGCATGAGAAAACTGAAGTCTGCTGGGACTATACATTTAAAACCTTTTATTTCATGAGCCCCAGTCTACTCAGGGTTATACAGCTAGTTAGGACCAGTGACTAAGTTGGGGTTGAGCCTTCTCTGTGCCCAGTACTCCTAAATCGTCAATCTGGAGCACAAAGGAGACTCCTGAGAGTCCCTTGGACTGCAAGGAGATCCAACCAGTCCATCCTAAAAGAGATCAGTCCTGGATATTCATTGGAAGGACTTACGTTGAAGCTGAAATGCCAATACTTTGGCCACTTGATGCGAAGAGCTGACTCATTTGAAAAGACCCTGATGCTGGGAAAGATTGAAGGCAGAAGAAGGGGATGACAGAGGATGAAATGGTTGGATGGCATCACCGACTCAATGGAGATGAGTTTGAGTAAACCCCGGGAGTTGGTGATGGACAGGGAGGCCTGGCGTGCTGTGGTCCATGGGGTCACAAAGAGTCAGACATGACTGAGCGACTGAACTGAACTGAACTGAGAGCACAAAGGTTCTACTCAGTTTTTTTCTAGCTCTTCAGCTTAAAATCAAATAAACTATTCCCCAGTACACACAGCTTAGAAAGCCAACTCTAAAATGCCCATAGTCTCCTAAAGCAGCAATTTTTAAAAATTTTATTCATGTTTAGTTGATTTACAATGGTGTGTAAATTTCTGCTTACAGAAAAATGTATTCTTTTCCATTTTGGTTTATCATGGTTTATTGAATATAGTTCCCTGTGCTATACAGTAGGACTTTGTTATTTATCCATTCTATATATAATAGTTTGCTTCCTAAAGCAACAATTTGATATTAAAAAAAAACTTCGCAAGTGGGATTTCAAGATAAATAATATAGGACAATATATTCAAGCTGCTAATTAAGCTAGGTGTGCTTCTAGTTCGGTTTTACCTACAGATCATAATTTCACTGGATAATTTTTAATCCTAAACTTGGGCTGTGATTTCAGACACAAGCGCTTTTCTCAATGTTTTCATTTCAGGTCTCACAAGATTACAATGCAATTTAGCAGGTAAATCTGTGACATAATTTGCTCTAACCCTAAATTGAGTATAATAGACCTCATTGTAGAACACAGATTCAGTTACCAGGAACATCAGAGAACCTCATTAAATAATGTCAAACCATACACCATCTTCCAGCTGAGTGGTAAAGAAAATGGAAGGCCTTAGCCACCCAAGGTTACAATAATAATAATTTCATTTATGTTCCTGCAAAATTCAAAATGTCCCCTCCCATGTTCTACCTTAAACTTTCTCTACTTATAAATGCTATTTACTCACAGAAATATTGCCTATTAAACTTGAGGAATAAGGGCCTTAAATCCAAAGTTAATACAAAATTATTATGAAAATAGTCCTAACTCTGATGAAGTCTAAGCACTTTTTCATGAATGCAGTTAGTTTCTCTAACATAACTATAGAAGATTCCTTCATCATAAAGGAATAATATAGCATTTTCCCACTTTCTTCCTTCCTTCAGGAATGTTTGAATGAAGGCAAGTTTTATTACAAACAGAAAAGAAGGAATCCTTTTTAAAATGATTGATTATTGTTAGAATACATAATATCCTTATTATGGGGAGAACTCTTTTTGGGAATGAAAGCATATATTACTTTTAAAGCAGTATTAAAATTTATATTAGAAAAAATTCCAAGAAGTATGGGATTTCTCAGTCTACTAATGACGCTTTAGGGCACTTTAGGGGAAAGTCCCTGTAGCTCAAATGGTAAAGAATCTGCCTGCGAGGCAGGAAACCAGGGTTCGATCCCTGGGTTGGGAAGTTCCTCTGGAGAAGGTAATGGCAATCCAATCCACTCCAGTATTCTTGCCTGTAGAATTCCACGGACAGAGAAGCTTGGTGGGCTACAGTCCATGGGGTTGCAAAGAGTTGAGCACTACTGAGCGACTAACATACACACGCACACTAATGACCGTGTAGGAAGTTTGCTCTGTAAAACTATCATTTTCTCTGGCTTCCTACCCATCCAACAGGGAGAAAGAAGGAGGCTCAGATTACTGTCTCTTACTCTGGAAAAAAAAAAGGTCAAACCTGCAGACTTGAAGTAATAAGTAGCTAAATTCACTAGCTTTGAATTCTTTTGAGTATCACTGGTGTGGTCTTGGGTATAATACTTTTAAATACCCAAAGAGAGTCCAATACGCTTGTAATTTTCTAGTATGTGTTCTTTTTTGTATACAAAAGCATTTTTAATCACCCCTCTATGGACTCAGAATATTCTGCACTCAGTAAACAAATATCTTGGATATGATGAAATCCAAAGGGATCAGTAAAAATAAAAACCCCCTTTGAAAATTTGGGATGAACCTCTTCCTAATGTGCTTGCTCTCAATAGGACTTAAAAAAAAAAAAAAAAACTACTGTAACCAGTAACAATAGCTACTGTTTATTAGAGACTTACAGTGAGGCAGACTCTGTGCTAAACCTGTGACAGGCATCACCTTCAGTCCTCACAGCCACAGCAGAGAGAGACCTTCAGTCATCATCTCATTTGACAAATGGGAACTGAGACTCCCACAACAGGGTGGAGACAGTAACCCAAACCCCTGTTCTCTAAAGCCCATGATCAAAGCCTCTATGTCCATCATGGTCTTTGGGAATATGGAAAAGCAGTAGAAAGAGCAAACCCATTGTAATGAAAGGGCAAATCAGCCAAGATGGCATGCTCAGGCTCTCTCGCCCCACGGCCTCTCACTCTTCCCCGCGTTTTGTAAATAATGATCACTAACAGCTGAGATCACCGATAGCACTGTGCATGAGCATCACAAGGAACTCTCTTGGTCATGGACTACTTTGTGAGTACACCTGTATGAGCTTTACCATGAAAGCCCTGGCTGCTGCTGCACTGGGGCTACATTGGAGCGACTTCATGATTATGTTATATGAAGTTATGTTACAGCTCTGTTACGGTTGTGTTGTGGCTGCTGCCACAGCTGCTGCATCAGGCAGGAGAGAGGCTGTGTTCTGGCTGCCATGCCAGCCAGGAAAGAATAAATGTGTCTGCAGTTCCTATGGCTCCTCAAGGCTCCTTCCAGCCTCTTAGTTTGCACCTTGCCCACCCTGGGTTCAGCGAACAGTGTGGACAGCATGAATAGCAAAACAATTGGCGTCACGAACAGGATGAACAACAATACACCCATCATACCAAGAAAGCAGTTTACATTTTGGTATATACTTTTCTGATTGTATTTCTAGCCATACGATTTTTGTTTCATACTCTGACTTCTTATTATCGAGTTATTACAAATTATTTCAAAATAACATCACCATGGCCGACAACTATTCCAATGATTGTACACTCCTTGTTCAACTTAATGCCACACTTGTTTGGACATTTGGGCCATTTTCAGATTTTTGCTGTAAATAATACTTGCATAGCTATTTATGTGTGTTAAATATTTTCTTAATCTGAGATTGTTTACAGTCATTAAAATGGAAATACATTTAAAAGCCACAATAATTACATTTAAGGTCACATTGCAAACTTCTTTTCAAAAAGGGTTATTTCAGTTTGTACAACTACTTCTAATATACTGACTATTTTACCTCACTCATACCAAGACTGGGTATTATACTTTAGAAATATAAATTTCCTAATTCAGTATGTGAAAAGTGATTCTTCTTAGTTTGCATTTCTTTTCCTGGATTATATGTAAAATTGAACATTTATTGTAAAATTTTTTATGCTTGCTAATCAGTTTTTTTTTTTTTTTCATTTTTCATTTATTTTGGCTGCGTTGGGTCTTTGTCACTGTGAGCAGGCTTTCTCTAGCTGCGGCCAGCGGGGGCTTCTCTCCGTTTGCAGAACATGAGCTTCTCAATGCAGTGGCTTCTTCCGTTGCGGAGAACAGACTCTAGTTCACCAGCTCAGTAGTCCTGACACACTGGCTTAGTTATGCTGCGGCCTACAGTATCTTTCCAGACCAGGGATCGAACCCATGTCTCTGCATTAGCAGGCAGATTCTTAAGCCCTGGGCCACCAGGGAAGGCCGCTAATTGGTTTTATTTCACCCTTTTTATTAGATTCCCAAGGTGGAAGCTTAGATTATTGACTTTAGTTCTTTTCTAACATATGCATTTAATTCTATAAACTTTCCTCTAAGCAAACTGATTTTGCTGCATCCCACAAATTTTAACAAGTTGTACTTTTATTTTTCTTTAATTATAAATCTTTAAATTCCTCTTGAGATTACTTCTTTGGCTTGAGTTATTTAGAGGTATGTTGTTTAATTTCCAGATATTTGGGGACTTTCCAATTATCTTTCTGTTATTTGCTTCTACTTAATTCACTGTGGTCTGAGAACATACCATGCTTGATTTCTATTCTTTCAAGTTTATTAACATGTGTTTTATGGCCCAGTATATGGTCTATCTTGGTATATATTTCTCGTGTGTCTACCATTGTTGTATAGAGTATTCTATAAATGTCAACTTTATCAAATTGACTGATCTGTTCAGGTCATCTATACCCTTACTGTTTTCACCTTTTTCAAATTATGCTCACTTTTTACTAGTGAACAAAACAACAGAAAAGTAAATAAAAAACTTAATTACACTTAAAGTTTATAATGCAGGAAACAGATTTCCATGCACGCTTTTCATGAAGTTTTTCACTTTTGCCTGTTACCTCATTCTAACAATGAAAAGGATGTATGAAAGGAAAAGGTGGGTGAGAGGGTAAGCCAGAAACACAGAAGAAAGTGTTGAAAGGAAACACCAGTTACGTCACTAGGCTGAGATTTTTCCATATTCTAAATGATGCTTTCACACCTATTTTTTTAAAAAGCTTATTTTCTCTTTGTCTTCTTGAGAATTTGTAATTTTTAATTAAAAAGTGATATTATAACTCTTAAAAAGAACATCTATAATCTTGTGATTTGAACTGACCTTGTTTTCACTGTAAAATATCACAAAATCACAGTTATAGAGTTGTAAAGGTAACTGTAATACGGAAAGTTTGGCTGATAACATAGTATTATAGTTTTAAGAGCTCCTTCAAAAGCAATCAGACTATTTGGAAAACCGTTTTCATAATAAATGTCTTCTTCCTTTAAAATGTAATCACTGAGCCAATCTCAGAAGCAAACACTGACTGCATACTTGTAGCAAGCCGATTGTTGTATTTAGTTAGAACAATCCAAAAACGTGAACCATAGGTTTACTTTTTAACTCCAACCCTGTTCAAAGATCACTTATTGGCCTCTGAAGGAACAGGTGGCATGTCTGTTATAGTTTAACAAATGGCCTTTGGGTGAGGTATAGTCATTCAGATACCTCTGGATGCTTTGGACGCTCTCATGTGTGGCAGGCTGCACTTGCTAAAACATTCTCCTTTCTAGAACTGGAAACCCAGAGTCTGTGTCTTAGGCATTAAGCTGGTATTCCAGACTTCCCTTCTGAGTCATAGATGAAAAATGCCATCTTGCAACTGAGGCAGCAATTCCTTTGCTAAGAAACTACATTCCTAATTTCCCAATGTTGACATTAATGTCCAATTCTTGGTATATAAGAGAACTGTTGTGTTTGCAGTATACATATATCTGAGCATTCATCTTTCTGATAACAAACTTCACAAGGATTTTTTTTTCCTATTAGAGGTAACTTTAATTATATTAGACTCCCCCCAAATTCCAGATTCACTTTAGGTACCAGCAACTCAATTATATTCCACTACTCATAGCTATTGAGTTGTGTTTAACTGGAATTGTATTATATATTCAAAGTTAACTTTAAGGTTATTTACTTTCTTCAGAAATTGAGTTCGCATTTTTATAAATATGGTATAACTCTTTATGTATTTAGGTCCTCTTTAAGATATTTCAATAGACTTTCATATTTTCTTCATAAAAATATTGTCAATCTTTAGATTTATTCCTAGACACTATCTTTCTAAGTGTCTTTTTAAAAGTAGCATTTTAAAAATCATTGTTGTTGGCATATTGGGACATAATTGATTTTTTTGTGTATTGATCTTATATCTAGCAACCTTACTAAATTCTTAGTTCTGATCATTTTTAGTTTTTTGGACTTTTCTGTATAGATAGTCTTATCATATGTGTATACCTATGGCTTATTTCCAGTCCTTATAAGTTTTATTTGTTTTTCCTTGATAATTACACTGGCTAGAACACTTAGTACATTTGGAATAGTTACAATACTGGATGACTGATGAACTCATTTTGTGAGGTAAGCAAAATTGTGTGTGTGTGTGTGCACGCGCATGTGTGTGTGTGTGTGCATGTATATGTGTGTGTTTTGGCCAGCTCCAGCTTGTAGGATCTTAGTCCTCTGACCAGGGATCAGACCAGGGCCCCCTGCCATGAAAGGGAGGAGTCCTAACCAATGGATTGCCAGAGAATTCTAAACAAAGTGTTTTAAAGTTTTGTGGGTTTTTTTGTTTGTTTTTTTTTTAACCCAGCACTAGGTGTTTTGTACTGAGAGAAATCAAAGTGTCTAATCTGCCCTATTGCTAGAGTCATAGCCTACCTTTAATCATTTCCCATACTTTTACCTACCTTTTCTACTAGGTAAATTGCTCTTTATACATTTTCTGAGCCCATGTTTCAAATTCACTTTTCTCATTTCCAATGGTGTATTTTTGTGAAATTGAATATTGATTGTGAAATCAATACCCTAGTGAGAAACTGTCTTTCTCTTTACATTCAAATTATTCATACTTCTTAATATTCATGGCTTCTAGGAAAAAATTAAAAATGAATGTACTTTCAAAGACAATGAGATGACTATGGGTCTACCTAGCACATCAGCGTTCTCTGTACCTTCCTACAATTTTTCTAGTGCTTCCAACATGCAGCTTGCTTTGTTGCACAACATCAGAGGCACCATTTACATTACTGTCTCTGCGAATGGCACTCCCTGAAATTCTGCAGCACACAACCTGCAAGGCTGCTGTTGTGGCCTTGCCTGTGTATTTCACTTTTCTGTCTAATTAGGACTTTGGGGTCTCTCTCAAGCAAGTAGTGATAATCTGCAAATGTCTGACTCCAGAAATAACCCTAAATGTGTTTCAAAAAGATTCTTTGGCTACAAGTAGAAAAATGCTGTCTAGGAGACATGTTGCCATTATAATGTAGCTATAGTAGGGCAGCCTCCTTCTTCCACTCCAAATCGGTGTTGATTCAATGTTCTTTAACTTTAGTATTATGTAATTAAGTAAATTGTCACTCCTGTTTATATAAACATACGATTAAGATGAAGTGAAAAAATGGAAAGAATTAAATGTATTGCTTGGGGGAAAGAGTCAATGTAAAACTATTAAATTACAAATCTCACCAGTAGTAATAATAATATCTGTGATTAAATAATGGTAAGGTGCTAATGATAATAATGAGTCCTAGTTGTTTGGTTTAGTTTCATTTTTTTAACTCTTTTTTCTTAACTGAAGTATAGTTGATTTACAGTGTGGTGCCAAATGTCTGCTATACAGCAAAATGACTCAGTTATACACCATTAGACACTTTTTAATCTTTTTTCCATTATGGTTTATTACAGAATATCAAATATAGCTTCCTGTTCTGTACAGTAGGACCTTGTTGTTTATCCTTCCTATATATAATGATTTACATCTGCTAATCTCAAATTCCCAGTCCTTCCCTCTCTTACCCTCCCTCTCCTTGGCAACAAGTCTGTTTTCTATGTCTATGAGTCTGTTTCTGTTTTGTAGATAGATTCATTTGTGCCATATTTTAGATTCCACTTATAAGTGGTATCATATGGTTTTGATATCACTTTGATATCTCTTTCTAATTTACTTTACTTAGCATGATAATCTCTAGTTGTATCCATGTTGCCGCAAATTACATTATTTTGTTCTTTTTAATGGCTGAGGAGTATTTCATTGTATATATGTAGCACACCTTTATCCATTCATCTGTCGATGGACATGTAGATTGTTTTGGCTATTGTGAATAGTGCTGCTATGAACATAAGGGTGCATGTATCTTTTTGAACTATAATTTTGCCCAGGTATATGTCTAGGGAGTGGGATTGTTGGATTGTATGGTAATTCAATTTTTTAACTTTCTGAGGAAACTCCATACTATTTTCAATAGCAGCTGTACAACTTACATTCTCATCAACAGTGGAGGAGGGCTCCCTTTTCTCCATACTGTCTCCAGCATTTGTTACTTGTAGACTTGGCTTAGTTGCAAATTCAAATTGCTTTGGGGCTTCAGTTCAGTTCAGTTCAGTTCAGTCACTCAGTCGTGTCCGACTCTTTGCGACCCCATGAATTGCAGCACGCCAGGCCTCCCTGTCCATCACCAACTCCCGGAGTTCACCCAGACTCATGTCCATCAAGTCAGTGATGCTTAGTTTCTGCCATAAAAAATTCTTAAGAGAGAGGATTATATACCATAGCTGCTACCTTCTCACTAAGAAATGTCAGTGTTAATGACATATGCCAGACATACAATGACACCAGATTTCCAATTTTTTGAACTCTCATCTTGTGCCCAAGCAATGTCAAAGTTAATTTTATCTGACTGAACCCATAAAGTTCTGTTTAGAAAGACAGATCTTCAGTTTTAGACTAAAAAGGGGCAAAACTTATAGCCAATTCATCTTTGTACCTGTACATCTGTAGCTTTGAGTTACATATATTTCATTGAGTCATTCACTATTGTGTAGCACAGTTTTAGACCTCACAGAAGATAATACCACAAAGGAAATAATATGTGCTGAGTACAAAGTTGTTGCTGTTCAATAGCTAAGTTGTGTCTGACTCTTTACGACCCCATGGGCTACAGCTCACCAGGTTTCCTGTCCTTCATTGTCTCCCAGAGTTTGCTCAAACTCATGCCAATTGAATTGGTGATGCTATCTAACCATCTTATCTTCTGCTGCCCTCTTCTCCTGCCCTCAATCTTTCCCAGTATCAAGGTCTTTTCCAATGAGTCTGCTCTTTGCATCAGGGCCAAAGTATTGGAGCTTCAGCTTCAGCATCAGTCCTCCCAGTGAATATTCAGCGTTGATTTCCTTCAGGATTGACTGGTTTGATCTCCTTGCTATTCAAGGGACTCTCAAGAGTCACCAGCAGCATAATTCAAAAGCATCAGTTCTTCAGTGCTCAGCCTTCTTTATGGTCTAACACTCACATCTGTACATAACTACTGGAAAATCCATAGCTTTGACTATATGGACCTTTATCAGCAAAGTGACGTCTCTGCTTTTTAAAATACTGTCTTGGTTTGTCATAGTTTTTCTTCCAAAGAGCATCTTTTAATTTCGTAGCTGCAGTCACTGTCTACAGTGATTCTGGAGCCCAAGAAAATAAAATGTGTCACTGCTTCCACATTTTCCCCTTTTATTTGCCATGAAGTGATGGGAATGGATGCCATATTAGTTTTTTGAATGTTGAGTTTTAAGCCAGGTTTTTCACTCTCCTCTTTCACTCTCATCAAAAGGCTCTTTACTTCCTCTTTACCTTCTGCCATTAGAATGGTATCATCTGCATATTTGAGGCTGATATTTCTCCCGGTAGTCTTCATTCCAGCTTGTGATTTATCTAGCCTGGCATTTCACATGAAGTACTCTGCATATAAGCTAAATAAGCAAGGTGACAATATACAGCCTTGTCATATTCCTTTGTCAATTTTGAACCAGTCTGTTGCTTCATGTCTGATTCTAACTGTTGCTTCTTGACCTGCATACAGGTCGCAGTAAGGGTTTGCAACCAATTTGCACTGTCAGAAGAAAAGCACTGGATGGAGCCGAAAGAGGAGTGTAGGTCAGTCGTGACCTCGATATAAAAGGATAAAATTTGGATGCTTGGACATATTTGCAAATAATGATGCTAGCAGAGGAACTAAACAGAAGGCAAAAAGAGAGACCACAGGTTGTATAAAAAAGTTACGATTAGTCAAGAGTTGGAAAACAAGTTAAAAAAAACAAAAGCAGTCTGCCCTGCCAATGTATAAAGTATAGAAGGCTTGTCGCTACTATAACAAAGGTCAGCATAGTCAAAGCTATGGTTTTCCTAGCAGTCAAGTACGGATGTGAGAGTTGGACCATAAAAAAGGCTGAGCACTAAAAAATTGTTGCTTTTGAATTGCAGTGCTGGAGACTCTTGAGAGTCCCTTGGACAGCAAGGAAATCAAACCCTAAAGGATATCAATCCTGAATGTTTATTGGAAGGACTGATGCTGAAGCTCCAAAACTTTGACCACCTGATGAGAAGAGCTGACTCATTAGAAAAGACCCTGATGCCAGGAAAAATTGAGGGCAAAAGGAGAAGGCAGCGGGAGAGGATAAGATGGTTAGATAGTATCACCAACTCAATAGACATGAGTTTAAACAAACTCTGGGAGATGGTGAAGGACAGAGAGCCTGGCATGCTGCAATCCATGGGGTCTCAAAGAGTCAGACACCACTGAGTGACTCAACAACACTACTCTGAGGTGGCCAGGGACAGTAACTGTATTACTTCATCCTTATATCCCCAATCCTGGGCACAGAATAAGCTCTCAATATAAATACATGTTGAAAACTGAAGAAGGATGATCAATTAGATAGATATGTGATTTAATTTAAAATATCCCAACTCACAAATGTCACATGTTATTAAAGGAAATCTGTTTCTGATTTGTTTTGTGGGTGTGGTTCACCCAGCATTGGTGACACATCAGGAAAGATAACAAACAGACTGAGAACAAGCTGCAAAAAGTGATCTCACTGTAAACAGCATGGGTGGGCCCGGTAGGTCAGTTCTCATACAAGCACAGTCATCAGAGAAAGCTGTCATATGACTAAGAACTGCGAACAGAAATCGAGGCGATTTCATCATTAAACAAATAGGAAACATCAAATAGGTAATGGAAAATGTTGAATGAGGATAGGAAGAAACATTTTTAGTTATTTTTATAACTTTCTGCCCTTTCAATCCTTTTCACATATTGACCTCTCTCTCTTCCTATTCCCCTTGCCCTCTTCCATCCCTACCTTACAAGGCAGGGATGTTTCCCTCTGATCCATTCAAGAGCACCATCTCTGGAGGTTAAGTAACTTGCCCAAGATCACCTAAGAAGAGACAGAGCCAAGATTTGAAAAACTGGACACCAGAGCTGGTGGCTATTACCATTCTACTAAACTAGATGACGCAGTAGTTACGTGGCAGGATAAAAGCAAATCCCTTGAAGTTGCCGTGGGTTTTTTCACTATTCTGTCATTAAGCAGCATTATCCTTCAACTAAAAGATTCCAAGATGTCAACCTTCCTCACCAGAAAAAGCCCCCTAATGTTTCCAAAATATTCAAAGAAATTTGAAACAAGAAAACACCAAAGATCCAGGAATCTCCAGGAATAAAGAATAGAGGTGGGAGGGGAGAGGGTGAGCATTTTACCCACCCACTTAACCTCATTCATAAAATGGGAATAATAATGATGTGTATTTTGTAGGTTTCCATAGAATTGAATAAGTTCATTAAGACATTTAGAATAATGTTTGGCACACTGTAAGCATTTAATAACAAGTTAACTATTATTTATCTTTTTTCTATCAGGGATAGTGGATTGTTTTCTTTTCTGATATTTTTTCTAAAAATACAGCTACATGTTTTCAATTCCTGTCACCCAAAAATGTGATTTCTAGCATGTACTTACATTTTTTAAAACTCTATAGGACTTATTTGGATATCCATGTTGTAAAACAACACAGCTCACCTCACTCTTTTAACTAGGAATTTATATTGCTTTAACAAAAGTGAATTAAAAGATTATTGATCTTGTTGCAAAGGCAGAACAGTGAGGTGCTTAAAAGCTCAGACTCTAGCATTCTAACTCTATAAGAATCCCAGTTCTTCCACTCACTAGCAGAGTGACTTTGGGCAAATTATCTACCCTCTGTATACCTCAGTTTTCTCATCTATAAATTAGGATACTAAAAATAGTATCTACTTCATAGACTTCTTATGAGGACTAAAAAGTCATTTCAAGTAAAGTTCTAGGAATATATCTTGTGCACAGCATGCACTTACATGAGTTTTTATTTCTCCTATATTTTGTCCATATAGTTGGAAAATGTATTTTGCCAGCAAAATGTCCATAGGGAAACATTCAAATTCCCCTACTCTAAATGCCTAAAATATATTTAACAGGTGGTTGAAATTCAGACCTTTCTAACTATCTGCCTAATTTTAGTATATTATAATTATTGCTTTAATTCTATTTTAATCCTCAGATACTTTGTTCAGGGTAGTTGCCGTTTACTGTCTCAGCCTGTTACTTTTCCTAAAACTCATGCTTAAGTTTAAACTTATTTATATAATTTTATATTAAGCCACTTTCTATCAAAGCAAACTCTTAAGGTATAGTAAATGGTAATAAATGCTTAGAATATTTTATCTGTTTGTACAGACTCTGCTAAACATCATAAGGCTTAGGGCTCAAAAATTAAAATACATGTACGTATTTTTAAATTTTATGCTTAACCACTGTTTATGAGTGTTGAAGTTAGCAACCGTCTCAAATCAAGCAGAGAAATATGCTAGTGACTCATCACATTTTCATGCTGCTTAATTTTTAGGCTTCCTGTGTGAATTAGCTAAGAGATACAGCAATTTAAATAATAATGACTAAAACCTTTTCTATTTCCTGTTTAATTTCTTTCTGAAGGAAAGTATTGGTGTTTGAATAGTTCTCAGATGTTCTCTATATAAAGAAAACCAGGGAATTAGAATTCTCTTAACAAGCATAATTTCTAGACCTAAGAATTTTAGATGAAGGAAAAAAGTTAATAGAAAAAAATTTTTTATTTATTTAGAAATAATAGGTCTATGTAGCTCTAGAGTTTAAAAAGTTCAATCAAATATTGTCAGTTTCATGTTGATAGAATGTTATTTTGTGAATTCTCCAGTCTTGTCCCAATGTCTGACTTCATTCACACACCTGCACACCAGGTACTGGTGGCAGTAAGACAGCACAGTGATCACCTCCCCTTGGAAGAAAGATGAATAAAGAATATTTGCCATTTGGGTCACTCCTTGGAAAATATTAGAAGCATAATAGGAAAAACAATTAAAACTATAAAGAAATTTTTTAAAAATTATTAAGAAGTCAGAGTGATCAGTTTTCTTATTTATAAGGATGGAAAACATTTTATTCACATTACTAAGAGTGTAGATAAGGCTTTCTTTAACTACACCATGTCCTCTCATAGAACTGAATATTTAAAAATATAATGTACAAAATTTTAAAACTCTCCTGGTCCAAAATCAATTGACTATTCAAAAACCTGTGTCTTCCTCTGCTTCCATTTCATGATTTATAAAGAATTAGCCTCAGCACTCTTTTTAGAGCATAGGTTGAAAAGGCATTTTAATTTCCATCTCAGGGTAATTTTAAAACCACATCAATTATTTTTCATGTGCAGCTGTTTTTTATCCACAAATTATTGCTCTAGGCATTTTTACTTTACCACACATTTCAGAAGAGAAGGAATGAAGGGAAACCAGCTAATCTACAAATATTTCACCTACAGTAGATCAGACCACATAAAAGTGAAGGGGGAGTTATAAACCAACATTTCTTTAGGAATAAAAACTACTCATTAATAGTCTGAACCTGGATATATAATCCACTTTGGTGGTGCTGGTTTAGTCACTTCAGTTGTGTCCAACTCTGCGACCCTATGGACTACAGCCTGCCAGGCTCCTCTGTCCATGGAACTTTCCAGGCAAGAATACTGGAGTGGGTTGCCATGCCCTCCTAGGGGATCCCCCCAATCCATGGATCAAACCTGTGTCTCTTAGGTCCGCTGAATTGGCAGGCGAGTTATTTACCATTAGCACCACCTAGGAAGCCCATAATCCCTTTCACTTGCATTTAATTTTCACTAAATAGATGGGGAAACAGTGGAAACAGTGTTAGACTTCATTTTTTTGGGCTCCAAAATCACTGCAGATGGTGACTGCAGCCATGAAATTAAAAGACGCTTACTCCTTGGAAGGAAAGTTATGACCAACCTACATAGCATATTCAAAAGCAGAGACATTACTTTGCCAACAAAGGTCCGTCTAGTCAAGGCTATGGTTTTTCCTGTGGTCATGTATGGATGTGAGAGTTGGACTGTGAAGAAGGCTAAGCGCCAAAGAATTGATGCTTTTGAACTGTGGTGTTGGAGAAGACTCTTGCGAGTCCCTTGGACTGCAAGGAGATCCAACCAGTCCATTCTGAAGGAGATCAGCCCTGGGATTTCTTTGGAAGGAATGATGCTAAAGCTGAAACTCCAGTACTTTGGCCACCTCATGCAAAGAGTTGACTCATTGGAAAAGACTGTGATGCTGGGAAGGATTGGGGGCAGGAGGAGAAGGGAACAACAGAGGATGAGATGGCCGGATGGCATCACTGACTCGATGGACGTGAGTCTGAGTGAACTCCATGAGTTGGTGATGGACAGGGAGGCCTGGCATGCTGCGATTCATGGGGTCGAAAAGAGTCGGACACGACTGAGCGACTGAACTGAAATGAAAGAGTTGATTTCTGATTTACTTTCCCCCTACCATTTACTCATTTAATAAATATTTATCTATGTGCTTGGAAACATAAGTAAACCCTAAGAATGTTCTCAACCAGCTTACAATCTGATT
Source organism: Bubalus kerabau (assembly GCF_029407905.1). Lineage (NCBI taxonomy): Eukaryota > Metazoa > Chordata > Mammalia > Artiodactyla > Bovidae > Bubalus > Bubalus kerabau. The sequence goes on along the minus strand of NC_073624.1, from coordinate 61,981,235 downwards.
AGGAATATAAATGCTTGCTGCTAAGTCACTTCAGTCGTGTCCAACTCTGTGTGACCCCATAGATGGCAGCCCACCAGGCTCCCCCGTCCCTGGGATTCTCCAGGGAAGAACACTGGAGTGGGTTGCCATTTCCTTCTCCAATGCATGAAAGTGAAAAGTGAAAGTGAAGTCGCTCAGTCATATCCAACCCTCAGCGACCCCATGGACTGCAGCCTTCCAGGCTCCTCTGTCCATGGGATTTTCCAGGCAAGAGTACTGGAGTGGGGTGCCATTGCCTTCTCCGAGGAATACAAATAATTGTACACAAAACAAATAGAGAATACTATAATCCAATAAAACACACTAGAGACTGGGATGCCCAGAAGAGGAAGGAGAAGAAGAAGAAAAGAAGAAAAGCAGCAGCAGCTGATGGAGATGATAAGCTAAAGAAAAGCAGGAAAGACATTCTCCAAAGGCACGAGTGAAGGTTTAAAGTGAATAAGGAATGTTTGGATACACTGGGTAGGCAAGTTATAGGAGCAAGGTTCACAAAGGCCAGTAGAATAATAGAATTTAGCTCTGGAATGGAGCTTAGATGTCATCTTTCTGAAGGTGCAAAAAAATCTCTTTTATAGCATCTCTGGATGATAGCCATTTAACACCTACGGTTACATGTTTCTTGTTTGTTTAGCAAAACACTAATTATGCTCCAGGTTCTACTCTGAAGACTTCACCATTAACTCAAGTGGTCTCATAACAGTCTTGTGATAGAAGTATAATTGTTATCCCTACTATACAGATGAGGAAGTGAGGCAAGGAGAAGATAGGTCATTGGCCTCAGGTCACGTTGCTGTGAGTGACTGATCCAGGATCCTTATGCAGAGTCCACACTCTGACCAGGTGTTTACCCCTTTTGAGGGTAGAGATGACCCTTCCACTTTGGGCCAGATCAGGTGATTAGACATGAGGTTGGAAAACTTCTAAAATTTTTCCTATATTTCAGCATTATTTGCGATGTAGATTTGCCTCATAATAATTCAGATTTCAAGCAAAGTATACTGTAGAACTCTAAGAATTTGAGTGAAAATCTTCCCAGTGGTTACCCTCTAGTAACCGCACTGTAAACCAAAGGCATCATAAATCAAAAATGCCCTTAACCTACCGAACATCATAGTTTAGCCCAGCCTACCTTAAACATGCTCAGAACACTTACATTAGCCTACAGTTGGGCAAAATCATCTAAAACACAAAGCCTGTTTATAATAAAGTGTTGAATATTTCATGTAATTTACTGAATACTGTGCTGAAAGTGAACAACAGAATAGTCGTATCAGTGGTTTACCCACGTGCTTGTGTGGCTGACTGGAGCTGCGGCTCACTGCCACTGCCCAGCATCATGAGAAACTGTGTCACTAGCTCAGGAAGAGTGCAAAGTTCAGAATCCACAGTACAGTCTCAGCTGTATGTGAATCACTTTGGCATCATCAATATAAATTGAACCAGAAAGAAAGTACTTTTCCAAGGAGCATGAGAAAGGGGAGCTCCCTTTGAGGAACACCTGGGTCTGATGCTACCTCCCAGCAGCTTTTAACTCCTCCCCAGGCTGAGAAATTCTAAATTTTAAAACATCCTAATAATTTTTAAAGTATCAATAATGATGGTAAAATAAACACTCAAATTTAGTATGTGGTATGGGGGGCAGGAGGAGAAGGGGACGACAGAGGATGAGATGGCTGGATGGAATCACTGACTCGATGGACGTGAGTCTGAGTGAACTCCGGGAGTTGGTGATGGACAGGGAGGCCTGGCGTGCTGCGATTCATGGGGTCGCAAAGAGTCGGACACGACTGAGCGACTGATCTGATCTGATTATCATATAAAACAAAGTATTTTATCATAGAACCAGAAACTGACACAAGGCTCAAATATTCTTACAAGATTTTGGCTATCGAACCAGAAATACCAGTATTTAAGCCATGACTCATATAAGATGATTTTCTCCAAGGAAAAGGTTGGTCATTCAATTAAGCACTTAGTATAATAGTGTTTATGAAGAAAAGTTCAGATGTTTCTAAATTCTAAGGCCAGAGAGAAAAAGTTAAATCAGTGACTGAAAATTTACAGATTTTATTGAATAAATGATAAAATACTTGGTTGTGAAAATATGTTTTTCTCCCTAGAGTTACAAAACTTATATCATTCTTTAAGAAAACATCCTAGGAACATCATCAATTATAAAGAAGTATCAGAATTCAGGCTTTTTGCTTTAAGGAAAAGGAACTCTGAATATTTCTTTAATTGCCCGAATAAAACAGCTGCAACACAGCCTTTTATACCTCTGATACAAGCTATATGCTCTTTGATCTATCCAAGTTGTGAAAGTTTTTGGTGGACAAATAATTAGAACCCAAGATAGATTCTGTTCTCTTATAGCAGGTTCCATTTTCTACATATAAGTTCACAATGGATGCTATAACCCACTAGGTCTATACACAGTCATTGCACCAAATTAGGACTTGAAAATATTCTTAGTTTACTTTACCAAGGCTTTGCACATGTATCAGGGTTGCATGTGTGTGTGTTAATCACTCATTCATGTCCAACCCTTTGACCCCATGGACTGTAGCCAGCTAGGCTTCTCTGTCCATGGGATTCTCCAGGCAAGAATACTGGAGTGGGTTGCCATTTCCTTCTCCAGGGGATCTTCCTGACCTAGGGAATCAAACCTGGGTCTCCCGCATTGCAGGCAGATTCTTTACCATCTGAGCCACCAAGAGAAAAATAAACCCTGGTACAATTTTCATAGCATTGACATGATCTCTGTTGAGTAAAACCACAATTAAAAAACAAAACCGGCCCAGTATACTGTCGTAACTATGGCCTTAAGTTGTTAAAATAAAAAGAATTGTCATGTTAAAGAAAAATTCTGTTTGTTATTCAACACCTGATATTGGTAGATTGAGACTGTGACCAACAGAACTGAGAGTTCCTGAAAAGAGGAGGCCTTTTAAATAAGGAAAGAATCTGAAACAAAGACAATAAACAGATTTCAAATTTACTTGGTTTTAAGCGTCTTTACACGATGTAGTGAAATTTCATTGATTTGCATTCATAACATCAACTAATGTCACCTAGCTAGTGCCAAAGGTTACTTTTGAAGTATTTATGATGCAAGAAAATCAATAATAAAAATTTAAAATAGTTCTTTCCATTTAGAATGCATAAAATGAAAATATTTGGACAAGGTGGCTCAAGGAAATATTTTTAATTTGTAGAGCAATTCCTGGGATTTAGTTTGCTCTGCAGGGAAGAACAAGCTTCCAATAAATATTTTCCCAAATAAATATGTTATTACATTTTTTTCTTAAGTAGTCTAATAGGAAAAATATATATGTAAATACTTTGATTGGTATATATAAATCAAATATTTCCAAAGTAGATATTGCCCACATTTGCCTATACCTGAATTTACAGGGTTTGTCTCTCTTTTCATTCACATGATCAAATCATTAAGCCACCATCATGGATGCAGGCATCAGCCACACATTCTAGTTATTGCCGGAGTGAAAGTGGAAGTCAAGAGGTTTAGGAAAAGCGACTAGGTAAGTGCTTTTGCCTGTCTCAAGAAGGGGATTCCAATCTGGGGCCCATGCATGAGCTTTAATGAGGTCTGCAAATCTGCAGAAACTGCATGAAAATTTTTGTTTATATGAACATTTTCAGAGAGTCCATAGTTTTCATGATCATCAAAGGTCCTTGCTGCTGCTACTGCTAAATCGCTTCAGTCGTGTCTGACTCTGTGCGACCCCACAGACGGCAGCCCACCAGGCTCCGCCATCCCTGGGATTCTCCAGGCATGAACACTGGAGTGGGCTGCCATTTCCTTCTCCAATGCATGAAGGTGAAAAGTGAAAGTGAAGTCGCTCAGTAAATGTCCGACTCTTCATGACCCCATGGACTACAGCCTACCAGGCTCCTCCATCCATGGGATTTTCCAGGCAAGAGTACTGGAGTGGGTTGCCATTGCCTTCTCAAAGGTCCTTATCCCCCTAAAAAGTTAACAATTGTTGATTTAAGGAGTCTTTGTTCGTGGAAAATCCAGTGTGCCAATAAAATGCAATATGACTTTGAATTAAAAGATCTGAAATGGGAATTCGATGGCAATCTAGTGGTTAGGACTCAGTGCTTTGACTGCTGGGGCCTGGGTTCAATCCTGAGAAGAAAGATCCCCTAAGCCTTGTGCAGTGTGGCAAAAAAAAGATCTGAAAAAAAAAAAAAAAAAAAAGAAGATCTGAAATGATGACCCGTCCCCACTGACCACAAACTGAGCTTTGAGATTAGAGTCACAAGTCTCTCCTGAAAAACACTTCAAATACCTAGCTGCCATTTGAAAGAAAAACTATTCTATATGTAATGTTATACACTTTGGTAATATTAAACAGTTTTCTGTTAAAGTCTCTTGTATCCCTTCCTCAGTTAACAATATTTTGGCAACAGTATTACATGCAGTAGATGTTGAGAATAAAAACCAGGAACCAAAACAGATATGCCCCTCACCTTACAGAATGTATATATAGCAGAAAACACTCTCAGTTTTCCTCCTTCTTTACATCAACTGGAGAGGGAAACAAATGTCTAAGACATACTCAAGTTCATCTAATCTCAACTCAAAGCACTCACATTTAACTGAATTAATGAAGTAAAGTGACATCTAGTGTTGGTTAAGTGGCAGTGAACCATGTATAAGTACACTGAGGCTTTAGCTTATTCTCTGGAAATAATGTTAAACTTGACCAATTCTTGAAAGCATAGTTTTCATTTTTAAAGATATTCTAGAGTATTTTGAAATAATCTGAATTTAAATGTTGATATTGTTTTTACTTTCATTAAAAAAACTCAAAGTGCAGAAAGAAGTATCATATAGGCACTCAAGTATCTATCACCCAATTTTGGCATTTTACTGTATTTGCATCAGATAGCTTAAAAGTAAAACACAGGAGACACATTTGTACCCTTTGAACTCTCTCCTGGCTTCATTTGCATCTTTTTCTCCTCAGAAGTAACCACTATCTGGCTTACTATTTCTGTGCCTGTTTTTATATTTTTATTACATATTTATGTGCCTATAAAATTTATAAAATAATACTTTTATGCTTGATTTATTGATAAATAATACCACACTGAATAAATCCTCTGCAGCTTGCTCTTTCTATCTCAATACTATACTTGTCAGATTTATTCATATAGATCTTTAGTCATTGATTTTAACTGCTGTATGGTAGTAATCCATTGACTGAATTATAGCACGATTTATTTATGGACATTTAGATTGTTTCCAGGATCTTGCTCTTTTAAACCATGCTACAGTGAACATGGAAACTGGAAAAGGTCAGTTTTCATTCCAATCCCAAAGAAAGGCATTGTCAAAGAATGCACAAACTACTGCACAATTGCACTCATCTCACACACTAGTAAAGTAATGCTCAAAATTCTCCAAGCCAGGCTTCAGCAGTACATGAACCGTGAACCTCCAGATGTTCAAGCTGGTTTTAGAAAAGGCAGAGGAACCAGAGATGAAATTGCCAACATCTGCTGGATCATGTAAAAAGCAAGAGAGTTCCAGAAAAACATCTATTTCTGCTTTATTGACTATGCCAAAGCCTTTGACTGTGTGGATCACAATAAACTGTGGGAAATTCTGAAAAAGATGGGCATACCAGACCACCTGACCTGCCTCTTGAGAAACCTATATGCAGGTCAGGAAGAAACAGTTAGAACTGGACATGGAACAACAGACTGGTTCCAAATTGGGAAAGGAGTACATCAAGGCTGTATGTTGTCACCCTGCTTATTTAACTTATATGCAGAGTACATCATGAGAAACACTGGGCTGGAAGCAGCACAAGCTGGAATGAAGATTGCTGGGAGAAATATCAATAACCTCAGATAAGCAGATGACACCACCCTTATGGCAGAAAGTGAAGAGGAACTAAAAAGCCTCTTGATGAAGGTGAAAGAGGAGAGTGAAAAAGTTGACTTAAAACTCAACATTCAGAAAAATGAGATCATGGCATCTAGTCCCATCACTTCATGGGAAATAGATGGGGAAACAGTGGAAACAGTGTCAGACTTTATTTTTGGGGGCTCCAAAATCACTGCAGATGGTGACTGCAGCCATGAAATTAAAAGACGCTTGCTCCTTGGAAGGAAAGTTATGACCAACTTGGAGAGCACATTGAAAAGAAGAGACATTACTTTGTCAACAAAGGTCCGTCTAGTCAAGGCTATGGTTTTTCCAGTGGTCATGTACGGATGTGAGAGTTGGACTGTGAAGAAAGCTAAGCGCCAAAGAATTGATGCTTTTGAACTGTGGTGTTGGAGAAGACTCTTGAGAGTCCCTTGGACTGCAAGGAGATCCAACCAGTCCATTCTGAAGGAGATCAGCCCTGGGATTTCTTTGGAAGGAATGATGCTAAAGCTGAAACTCCAGTACTTTGGCCACCTCATGTGAAGAGTTGACTCATTGGAAAAGACTCTGATGCTGGGAGGGATTGGGGGCAGGAGGAGAAGGGGACGACAGAGGATGAGATGGCTGAATGGTATCACTGACTTGATGGACATGAGTTTGAGTGAACTCCAGGAGTTGGTGATGGACAGGGAGGCCTGGCGTGCTGCAATTCATGGGGTCGCAAAGAGTCGGACACAACTGAGCGACTGAACTGAACTGAAGAGTGAACATTCTTGTATGTGACACCTGTGCACACCTTTGAGAATTTCTCTAGGCTGTATGCCAAAAAGTAGTACTCAGGTATATACTTAAAAAAAAAAACAAAAAAAAAAACTATAGATATTGAGAAATCACTTTCCACAGTGATTGGACCAATTTACACCCTCATCAGCAATGAACAATGGTGTAAGAAAATTTCTATTTCCTCACTATCTCACCAACACTTGATATTGTCAGGTGTTTAAATTTCTAACTATCTGCTTGGTACAGAATGTTATCTCATTGTTATTCAGTAAGTGTTTCCCTGATTAGCAGTAAAACTGAGTTTCTTTAAAAAATGTTTTTACCATCCAAGGGTCTACTGTGAATCGCCTATACCTCTCCTGTGTCTATTGGATTACTGGCCATTATCCTTACTGAATTGTTGGAGTTCTTTACATACTCTTGATATAAGTACTGTGTAGGTTCAACACATTGCAAGTATTTTATTGTTCCCCAGTTTACAGTTTGGCTCTTCACTATGTTCATAGAATCTTTTATTTTTGATAGAACCAACTTTAGCTATCTTGCCCTTTCTCCCTTTATGCATGCTAAGTTGCTTCAGTTGTGTCCAACTCTTAGCAACCTCTAGACTGTAGCTGACCAGGCTCCTCTGTCCATGGGATTCTCCAGGCAAGAATACTGGAGTGGGTTTCCACGCCCTTCTCCAGGGGATCATCCCAACCCAGGGATCCAACTCACGTCTCTTACATCTCCTGCCTTGGCAGGCAGGTTCTTTACCACTAGAGCCACCTGGAAAGCTCCATTCCCTCTTTATAGCTCAAGAAATTCTTTCATGAGCTTTTCTCCTAGAATGTTTGAAGTCTTGATTTTCATATTTAGTTTTCTATATTGCTAACTTTTGTGTATTATGTGAGGTAAGAAATTCATTTTCTTTTTTCCTATGAATAGTAATTGTTCCGGCATTATTCACTGAAGAAACTATCTCTTCCTTACTGTTCACAGAAAAGTTGTGCCAAATTTCTCTTGTGTAGCACTACTTGAATAGGGCCTTTAGCTTCCCTCTACTGAATCAAGCGTATCTACTGACACAATGCATCTGTGGGCTTTTCCGTTCTCACTGAAATGCTGGACCTGGTTTGCCATCTGCCCGAGAAACACTGGGCAATCTCAGGACCATTCTTTCTAAAGTTCCGAGACAGTGTCTGTGTTCTCACCAGTTCTTGCAATCCATATCTTTGTTTGTGTTCCTATTCTGGGTTCTGAGTTAAGGTGACAAGCCATCCAGGTTTGCCCAGGAGAGAAGTCTCCCAAAAGCAGGACTTTAAGTGCAAAAAATGGGACAGTCCCCAGCAGACTGGAGTGGGCCAGGTGGTTACCTTAGTTCTTTCACCTCCAGTTTTAGCTTCCTCCCATGTTGAGTCCTTTACTGTTTAAAGTTGGTGCTGTCTCCGTGTTCATCAATCATCTTTATATTGAACTCATGTTTGTTGAGTACCTACTTTGTCAGAGGCTGTGTGAAGCATTTTCACATAGGGTATCTCACTGAATAGTTGCAACAGAGTTATGTGTCTTCTTTTTATACATGAGAACTGTATTGATAATTGGCAAGAATCACAAAATTACTGACATAAAAGACAAAATATTTTATTTCTACTAAACTTGCTATCATCCCATCTGTAGCAAAACACTGATGCAATTTCATATATGGGATCCACCCTTATATGAACTTAAGTACTAACTGAACTTCTAGGTGGAATTCCGTTATGTCTAGCTTCTTGCTGTCCATACAATTTTGGTCAAATGTTATTCCTGGTACATTTGACAGTACATAAAGTCAACTTTATTTATTATAAAGCAAAAATCACAATTCCATTAGCTATGTAACAGTACAAACATCTCAATGACTCATTAGGATAAAAAACAAGAAGAAAGAAAAACACGAATATTATAGCATGGCGCATCACACTGCCATGTCAGACTGTATTCCTCCAGTCAAAATGTTACTGCATGGATGTGAGATCCTTTCATCTTACTTCATCCACTTTATCAATCTTTTCCTTTTTATAGCTTATTTAAGAAATCTTTCATTGTGGTCTCTACTTTCTCCAAATCCCAAATCTTATGTATAAATTGTTAATACAAAAGCAATTTGTATAATATTAGTTCCCCAAATATTAACAGGACTTAGATGGGAAGAAGAGAATCCAATTAGTTTGGAAAACAAACTTCTTTGTTCCAGAACTTTTCAGTCTTTGTCAGTTTGCTTTGTTACTTCCCTACACAGAAAGCGTAGCATCTTCTGAATGATTTGAGCTTGGAACATTTTTGTTTGTTTTCTTTTCATAACTTATCCAGTGCTTTGGAATATACAAAGAGAAATTCTGCTTTCATCCATCACAGCAGAATACCCTCCAGAGGGCAGCAGATTCCCTTGGCATATGGCCAATTACCTGTTCATTAAATAGGTTGACAAGGGTCCTGGAACATATTCTATGATTATTCAGTTCACAGATGGAAAATTTTAGTTCCTATAGCAGGAATAGGCATTGAAATCTAGCTGGAAATAAATGTGTGGCTGAAAATAAATGTTCAGTACTAAGATATAATACTGAAAAATAAACCAATGGAGTCTCTCATTAAACACAAGTACATCGTTGGATTATATAGTTCAGATAACAGATCACATCTTTTCCTTCTTCATTCTTCAAACTACAAATATGAACCAAATGTTCTATAAAGAATAAAATGAAGTATTAGAATCAAGATTGGGAAATAATTTAGATAAGGCAGCATGTTACCTCAGTGACTTTGATTCCTGGCTGTGATTTAGAATCACAATAATAATGCCCAAGTCCCACCTCAGAACAATTAAATTTGAACCTCTGTATTTTAGTGTCAGGCATGGCATTAAAAAAATACTCTCAGATGATTTAATGAGCTGCCAGGGTTGAAAACCACTATATTATGATGATCAAATAATGCTTTAGGGAAGCAGTTTCTGACCCTTTCAAAGAAAAGCAGAAATTTAGGCTTTTCCCCCCACAGGAAATGTTTTAAAAGTGTGTGCATGCACACTCAGTTGCTCAGTCATGTCCAAGTCTTTGCGACCCCATGGACTGTCGCACACCAGGTTCCCCGGTCTGTAGAATTTTTCAGGCAAGAATACTGGAGTAGGTTGCCATTTCCTATTCCAGGTGTTTTAAATGTGGAAGAATACAGAAAGGAAAAGTCATTCTTACAGCTTCTGTCTATAGTTAACCTATGTCAACATCTTTATTCTTTCTTTTAGTCATCAGAATTGCATACAACAAAATCAAACAATAACTCCACATTTTATAGTTCCTAATGGCATCCGGTCCCATCACTTCATGGCAAATAGATGGGGAAACATCTATTTTATTTTATTTTTTTGACTGACTTTATTTGGCTGACTTTATTTTTTGGGCTCCAAAATCACTGCAGATGGTGACTGCAGCCATGAAATTAAAAGATGCTTACTCCTTGGAAGGAAAGTTATGACCAACCTAGACAGCATATTCAAAAGCAAAGACATTACTTTGTCAACAAAGGTCTGTCTAGTCAAGGCTATGGTTTTTCCAGTAGTCATGTATGGATGTGAGAGTTGGACTATAAAGAAAGCTGAGCACAGAAGAATTGATGCTTTTGAACTGTGGTGTTGGAGAACACTCTTGAGAGTCCCTTGGACTGCAAGGAGATCCAACCAGTCCATTCTGAAGGAGATCAGCCCTGGGATTTCTTTGGAAGGAATGATGCTAAAGCTGAAACTCCAGTACTTTGGCCACCTCATGCGAAGCATTGAGTCATTGGAAAAGACTCTGATGCTGGGAGGGATTGGGGGCAAGAGGAGAAGGGGATGACAGAGGATAAGATGGTTGGATGGCATCACCAACTCAATGGACATGAGTATGGGTAAACTCCAGGAGTTGGTGATGGACAGGGAGGCCTGGCGTGTTGCGGTTCATGGGGTCGCAAAGAGTCATTACTAAGCGACTGAACTGAAACTTCTCAGGAAACATTTCCTAGACTTAGAGCAAAAACATCATTTTTTGCCTCCAAAACTTCATTATCACTCACCTTAACAAGTAGCCTATCTCATTACAAGTCGATCCGCTGGACCCATAAGGGCCTCATCTGACAAAAATGAATTCTGTTCACTTGTCACCTGAATTATTTGTGCAAAAACTAACCTGTGAGACAGAGGAGGATGGAGAAAAAGATCAAGATAATATGAATGAATATACATCTTCCCTGGATGGCTAGAATGAGAAGTGTAGGCTGTAGTTATGGATCGGAGGTTTTCTTCATGCAAAATTAACAGATTTACAGTGGAAAGTGAATGCATGGAAATATGTCTCATTAACATCATATTCTTACCTTGAGCTCAGTTAGTGTCAATAACCTGATAGGATGGCCATTTTTAGGGCATCATAAAACTGGAGCCCTCCTGAAGACAATGATAAGTCTTTGAACTAAAAGATGGTATCTGAAAATAAAATTTAGGCACAAATACGGATGCAGGTCCTCTGACAGCTGATAGAGATTTTAAGCAAGGAAACAAATCAATATTTTGTAAAAGACTTTAGAAATCAAACTAAAAATGCCTAGCTAGGTCTAATAAAGTGTACTTCGAGTGATCCAAAGGAATATATTATTATTATCCATATTTTATGGATGAATCAGAGAAATTAAATAATTTCCCCATGACTGCAAGCAAATAAGAAACAGACAGGCTTCAAAGTCTGCATGCTTGACTACTACACTGTATTGCCTCAGAACTTGCAGAAAAAATTTCACGTTGCAATACAGAACACACATATTCACGCATATCACATGTATTTCCTGTTGTAAGACACTTAATTTAACATCTCTAAAACTGGGATATTACCAACAATCAATGGGGTCTACAATCATAATTATCTATACTGATACATAAGTGATACCTATAACTATAACTGATACATAATTGATATATAAAACAATGCTGTGTCTTTGAAATATAGTAAAATAAATCTCATAGGCACTTGTAGTTTTTCCTTCCTATAGAAAGATGTTCGTAAAATCAGAAATCTTTTTTTTTAAGAAAAGTGATTAAATAAATACAAATTTCTGCAAATGAAAATTTACTTACTCTTTTAGCCACCAACCATTCATTGAGTTTGGTGATCAAAGTAGCAAAAACTCTGAAATCAGACAGACTTACGTTAAATACTAGTCAAACCATTTTCAAGCTGTGTGACCTTGAACAAGTTTCCTAATCTCTCCAAACCTCAGTCAGATGAAGATGTTAATAGTAACTCTTAAAGTTATCATGAGGATTCAATGTAATAATTCATTTAAGGGACCAGCACAATGTTTAGCACACTGATAAGTGTTATCCACTATTATCACTATTAATTTTAAAATCTTTTACATACCTCTGTTGTGCTACACAGTGTTCTAAGGTTAGGTAATACCCCAATGTTCATTGCAGCACTGTTTATAATAGCCAAGACATGGAAGCAACCTAGATATCCATCAGCAGATGAATGGACAAGAAAACTGTGGTACATATACACAATGGAATATTACTCAGCCATTAAAAAGAAAACATTTGAATCAGTTCTAATGAGGTAGATGAAACTGGAACTTATTATATAGAGTGGAACTTGTCACCTGAATATATATATATATATATATATAAAATTATATATATAATATCTTATTATATAGAGTGGAGCTCTATTATATAGAGTGAAGTAAGCCAGAAAGAAAAACACCAATACAGTATACTAATGCATATATTTGGAATTTAGAAAGAAGGTAATGATAACCCTGTATGCAAGACAGCAAAAGAGACACAGATGTATTGAACAGTCTTTTGGACTCTGTGGGAGAGGGAGAGTGTGGGATGATTTGGGAGAATGACATTGAAACATGTAAAATATCATATGTGAAATGAATCACCAGTCCAGGTTTGATGCATGATACAGGGTGCTCGGGGCTGGTACACTGGGATGACCCAGAGGGATGGGATGGGGAGGGAGGTGGGAGGGGGGTTCAGGATGGGGAACACATGTACACCCGTGGCAGATTCAAATCAATGTATGGCAAAACCAATACAATATTCTAAAGTAAAATTAATTAATTAAAATAATAAAGAAAAATTAAAGAAAAATTTAAAAATAAGGTTAGATAGCATATTAAAAAGCAGAGACATTACTTTGCCAACAAAGGTCCATCTAGTCAAGGCTATGGTTTTTCCACTGGTCACGTATGGATGTGAGAGTTGGACTATGAAGAAAGCTGAGCACCGAAGAATTGATGCTTTTTGAACTGTGGTGTTGGAGAACACTCTTGAGAGTCCCTTGGACTGCAAGGAGATCCAACCAGTCCATTCTGAAGGAGATCAGCCCTGGGTGTTCTTTGGAAGGAATGATGCTAAAGCTGAAACTCCAGTACTTTGGCCACCTCATGCAAAGAGTTGACTCATTAGAAAGGACTGATGCTGAGAGGGATTGGGGGCAGGAGGAGAAGGGGACAACAGAGGATGAGATTGCTGGATGGCATCACTGGCTCGATGGACATGAGTTTGAGTAAACTCCGGGAGTTGGTGATGGACAGGGAGGCCTGGCGTGCTGCAATTCATGGGGTCATAAAGATTAGGACACGACTGAGCAACTGAACTGAACTGAACTGAATGACTTTAAAACAATGAAATAACAAAAAGATTTAGCTCTCATAAAGCTTATATATATCCTAGTAGAAAGGGACAAAATTATTAATATATATACTTTGTGGTCAGCACCAAGCAAATCACTTAGGGTTTAAGATGTGAGTTACATATAGTAATAACAAAGTAATGCTCAAAATCCTCCAAGCCAGGCTTCAACAATACGTGAACCATGAACTTCCAGATGTTCAAGCTGGTTTTAGAAAAGAAATAGGAACCAGAGATCAAATTGCCAACATCCACTGGATCATCGAAAAAGCTAGAGAATTCCAGAAAAACATCTATTTCTGCTTTATTGACTATGACAAAGTCTTTGACTGTGTGGATCACAACAAACTGTGGAAAATTCTGAAAGAGATGGGAATACCAGACCACCTGACCTGCCTCTTGAGAAATCTGTATGCGGGTCAGGAAGCAACAGTTAGAACTAGACATGGAACAACAGACTGGTTCCAAATAGGAAAAGGAGTACGTCAAGGCTGTATATTGTCACCCTGCTTTTTTAACTTATATGCAGAGTACATCATGAGAACCGCTGGGCTTGATGAAGCACAAATTGGAATCAAGACTGCTGGGAGAAATATCAAGAACCTCAGATATGCAGATGACACCACCCTTATGGCAGAAAGTGAAGAAGAACTAAAGAGCTTCTTGATGAAAGTAAAAGAAGAGAGTGAAAAAGCTGGCTTAAAGCTCAACATTCAGAAAACAAAGATTATGGCACCTGGTCCCATCACTTCATGGCAAATAGATGGGGAAACAATGGAAAGAGTGTCAGACTTTATTTTTTGGGGTTCCAAACTCACTGCAGATGGTGACTGCAGCCATGAAATAAAAAGACACTTACTCCTTGGAAGAAAAGCCATGACCAACCTAGACAGCATATTAAAAAGCAAAGACATTACTTTGTCAACAAAGATCCATCTAGTCATGGCTATGGTTTTTCCAGTGGTCATGTATGGATGTGAGAGTTGGACTATAAAGAAAGCTGAGCACAGAAGAATTGATGCTTTTGAACTGTGGTGTTGGAGAAGGCTCTTGAGAGTCCCTTGGACTGCAAGGAGATCCAACCAGTCCATCCTAAAGGACATCAGTCCTGAATGTTCATTGGAAGGACTGATGTTGAAGCTGAAACTCCAATACTTTGGCCACCTGATGCAAAGAGCTGACTCATTTGAAGACCCTGATGCTGGGCAAGATTGAGGGCAGGAGGAGTAGGGGACGACAGAGGATGAGATGGTTGGATGGCATCACCAACTTAGTGGACATGAGTATGGGTAAACTCCAGGAGTTGGTGATGGACAGGGAGGCCTGGCGTGCTGCAGTCCATGGGGTCGCAAAGAATCGGACATGACTAAGCGACTAAACTGAACTGAACATATAGTAACCTAGTAAGCTAATTGTTGGGCTTCCCTAGTGGCTCAGTGGTAAAGAACCTGCCTGTCAATGCAGTAGACACGTATTCAATCCCTGGTCAAGGAAGATCCCCTAGAAAATGAGATGGAACCCACTCCAGTATTCTCACCTAGGAAATCCCATTGACAGAGGAGCCTGGAAGGCTACAGTCCATGTGGTCACAAAAGAGTCAGACATGACTTAGTGACTAAACAACAACAAACTAATCATTAACATCTAATTGTAGAAAGTCCCTTTTAAAGTAGTTATGTCCTTAACAAGGACAATAAAGACATTTCTACTTATGGCCTAATAAGAGATTCAAACTAGTTAATCCAAAAATATTTGTTGAATCAAATTAGGCTGCCTATCTCTTCATTCTAGTTTGCTGTGAGCCAGGAAACTACAAGGGGCCTTCTTCCAGACGGTTTTTTAAAAAACCAGTTTCCCTCTAAAAATGCTACTTTAGAATCACAGGAAATTTTAAAATGTTTAATATTTTCAATTACATATTTTAATTACAATTACACAGGTAATTACAGTTACTTCCAGTTACACATTCAGATACTTCCAGTTACACATTCAGATGTTTCACGCATTGCTATGTGTCATTCTGACATATTAACTAAGTTGTCCTTCATCACTAGGGTGATTATTTTCTCTCATCAATGATATGCTGAGTCACCAAAAATTCAATCCACCACATGAGTTCGGCCTCAATGACTAATTCTTCATGCTCTTTTACATGACTCCAACCATCTTTACCTTTATATAAGACGAGAACTAGAGCAAGTGAGATGGTTTAGTGGCTAATTTTCTTTGTATCAGATGAGAACTAGAGAAATTACGCTGGTTTCATGACTCTTACCTCAAGGCTCAGGAAAAAGCATCTGAGCCAGTACAGTTTCCCGGTTCCAGTCTAAGAATGTTCCACATAATATTCCTGGTCTCGATTTAGGAACTGAAAGAGATTTTCTTAGTATTTTTTTGTGAATATGAAAGTAACATATATACTGGTTTCTGAATATTTGGTAAAAAGAGAAGTATATAAATATAACACAATCTTATCACCCAGAGAGAGCCAAATACTAACATTCTTACATATTTCTCTCTAGAAAAAGGAAAACAGTAAAAGAGGTGAATACATATATATACAGATTCAGTTCAGTTCAGTTCAGTTCAGTTCAGTCGCTCAGTCATGTCCGACTCTTTGCGACCCCATGAATCGCAGCACGCCAGGCCTCCCTGTCCATCACCAACTCCCGGAGTTCACTCAGACTCACGTCCATCAAGTCAGTGATGCCATCCAGCCATTTCATCCTCTGTCGTCCCCTTCTCCTCAGGATACATACAAATGTATAGGTGAAATCAACAAGTAGAGTACTTACTACTTTATGAAAATAAATAAAAACAAGATGTAAGTGATTCTTAGAAAACTATAAATTACATTAATTGACTCAAGAATAAGCAGTTGTTGTTGTTTAGTCACTAAGGTATGTCTGACTCTTTTGTAATCCCGCCAACTATAGCCTGCCAGGCTTCTCTGTCCATAGGACTTCCCAGACCAGAATACTGGAGTGAGCTGTCATTTCTTTCTCCAGGGGATATTCCTAGACCAGGGATCAAATCTACGTATCCTTCATTGGCAGGAGGATTATTTATCACTGAGCCACCAGGAAAGTCCCCAAGAATAAACAGTAGAAAACCTAAACAGATCTTCAACTATGAATGAAACAGAAAAAATTTGCAGAAATTTTCCTCCATGAGATAGATACCATTATAACCCCCATTTTACAAAATGAAGAAGTTACAGGTCAAAGAACTAGCAGAACTGAGACTTGTCAGTGGTTTCCATGATTGTAATCACCATACTCTGTGTAGGTCTGGACCCCAATGAGGAAAGATTCTTCCTATGGTAGACAAGCTATTTAACAATCAGTAACCCAGCACCTTTTCTGTACTAAGCATTGCTATGGATGCCAGGGACACAAAGATGAATAAGTACACCATGGTCTCTGTGTTCAAGAAGCTTCAAGTTGAGTCAAGACCAACAAATAACTATACAGACTATATTGCAATGTATCAATTGTATTGCCAGAGCCTAGAGGAAGGAGTGATGCCATGGGAGATAGGGAAGGGATCATATTGAAAATACCATCTGGGCTGTCTCTGGAAAGTTTGGCAGAGAAGGGAGAGGCAGGCATTCCATGCAGAGGGAACAGCACGTGCCAAGGCAGAGCGCTATAGATAATCTACAAGTTGATGTGTCATTAAATCTCTCTTTAAAACAGTGCAAAGAGACATTATGCTGCTTTTGACAGAAGGCAGCAGTTCTCAGCAGCTTCTTTTTCCATCATGACAAAAACTGCTCTCAGTTCACTTTAAGGGGGTAGTGATATTTGGCAGAAATCTACTGTATTTCTTCCTTAATGAGTTGTCAGAGATTCTGCCATGCCATTTTTCTTCTAGGCAAGTTATTATGAAGGCTGTCAGTAAAGAGTAAAAATGAGGATAAGCAATATATTCACCAGTCAGCAGGGGGCTGAGAATCTGTTCATTCAGAAGCAGCAGGGGGCTGTGGGAAAATGTCTATCCTTTAAGCAAGCCTATGAAGGACAACCATTCAAAAGACAGGGCAGATTTGTAAGAAGCTAAGAATGTCTTTCTCTAATTTAAACTCCCAGGAGCTTTCTTTGGTTCCTATATCTGCTTACAGACAGAGAATAGAATAAAGAATAGCAGACATTCTGATATAAGAGTGATCTTAATTTTGACCACACATCAAAACCTAACTTGGAGACTGACGGAGGAGTCTGATACTATACGGAAGGTTATGTGTATGGGTAATTAAGTGGGCAATCACATATGTCAAAATAAATCACATTCAGTCTGCAGTACAGAAATTTCACTCTCTAACTGAGGCTATTAACTATATGTAGAATTAAGATAAGATTGTGTTTGTTTGTTTTCCCTGGGCTTCATATAGTTTGCATTAGCAGTGCTAAGGAGCAAAGTTGGAGACAGATCCTGGCTCTGAGGTTTAATCCTTGTGGGATTTTCTGCAAGTTACTTAGCAACTCTAGCTAATAATAGCTGCCTCACAGAGTTGCTGTAAGGATTAAATGAGATGATATATGTAAAGTGTTGACACATAAGTGCTCAATAAATGGCAGTCATAATGATGCTGCTGTTGACTTAAATATTATTATTATACAGATCTGAAAACAGTCTAGACTTTCCCCAAAGCATAGCAAGTTCCTATAAGGAGAAGAAAACTTTTATTGTCTAAATAATTATGGATAAATAAATTACATTATGAATAAAAATAGTCTGCTGAATAAATTTAATCTTGTGTTCAGTTATAAAAATCTAATTTGTCATCTATAATTGGATAGAAGCAGAATCAGCTTTAGTTTCCCTTCTAAATTATTACATTTCTAATTGCTCTATTAGACTATGGGAATCAAGATACAGATGTTTAACAGCATTATTGCAAAATCTCATTTTACAGTGTATGGTTTTAAAAGAATCATATTTTCTTGCCTAACACTCTGAACATACATGGAAAACTGAAAGGCTTAATCTGTAAGAAACACTGTTACACAAACTGAAAATCTATTCTGTCTTTTATTTGGGAGTATGAAGGATTAATCTCATATTGAGACCATGGTTACAATTCAAGTTACAACAATAGTTACAACTATATCAAAATAGGTATTTCCTATTTTAATCTTCAATTTATTCCAGTTATTAATTTAAACTATCAGAGAAAATGATTTATTTCAATCCCTTAATTTGACTAATGCAAAACTAAGGCCTAGAGAGGTCAACGGACTTCACCAAATATCTATGGGATCAAGTGTAGAACTAAAAAACTTCTTTGTTTTCAGAATCACAGCAACCATAAATAAAATAAGTTGATAACTGCTAGAAATAAATAGAACTATATTGGTATGGAATAAACCTGACTTTTAAAATCTTAACTGGTTCTCACACCTAAGGATAAATATCAACTATTTGGAACAATGTAAATAGCATTAAGTGCCTCATTTCTACAGTTCTTTACACAATAGCCCACTATATTTCTACAACACATGGACAGGTTCTTCAGTGCTTTAAAAGTCAAAATGCTACTCAAATTCCATCATTTTAGACATTGGCTAGCAATGGATGTAGCATCATGTTTGGCTTTGGGAAATTTCAATTTCTTGGTGTATAACTAATACATTCCTCAAATATTTGTCTATACTGTATTATTCACTGTAATTACAGTATATATTGGCCAACAAGATCAAATAATTTTTTAACAAAAGATACTCTCTGTGTTTGAGAATAACAGAGAATGGCTATTTTTTTACAAGCTAGTTGATGTTACTTTATAAAATATACAGTAATTATGATTAAAAAAAACTAAAATAGACTTCTTAACCTTATACGTCAACAATTTTTCACTCATTCACATTCAGTCATGCATGCAAAGCTGTCATTTCCAATCTAGACTATTTCTGGTTAGTCTCTGCTGTTCTGAAGCAATGCCAATCAGAGTGATTATGTTATCACTGTTGTGGCAATTAAATGCTCTATTTTTTTACTACTGAAAGCATGACTGATCTGATACACAGTCAAATCATAAATAGTTCTGTGTCTGATATTAATGAATGCCCATAATGCATTTTTCCAAAGTTATTTCTTCACAGTTAAAATAACTCTATTTACAATGAATCCTTCCTATTTTAATCAGTGGTTCTCAACCAGGGGCAACTTTGTCTCCCAGGGACATTTGGTAATATTTAGGGAAATTTTTTCACAACAAACTATGGAAAGTTCTGAACAAGATGGGAATACCAAACCACTTGATCTGCCTCTTGAGAAATCTGTATGCAGGTCAGGAAGCAACAGTTAGAGCTGGACATGGAACAACAGACTGGTTCCAAATAGGAAAAGGAGCATGTCAAGGCTGTATGTTTTCACCCTGCTTATTTAACTTATATGCAAAGTACATCATGAGAAACGCTGGGCTGGAGGAAGCACAAGCTGGAATCAAGATTGCCGGGAGAAATATCAATAACCTCTAATACACAGATAAAACCACCCTTATAGCAGAAAGTGAAGAAGAACTAAAGAGCCTCTTGATGAAAGTGAAAGAGGAGAGTGAAAATTTTGACTTAAAACTCAACATTCAGAAAAATAAGATCATGGCATCTGGTCCCATCACTTCATGGCAAATAGATGGAGAAACAGTGGAAACAGTGGCAGACTTTATTTTTTGGGGTTCCAAACTCACTGCAGATGGTGACTGCAGCCATGAAATTAAAAGATGCTTACTCCTTGGAAGGAAAGTTATGACCAACCTAGACAGCATATTAAAAAGCAGAGACATTACTTTGTCAACAAAGGTCCATCTAGTCATGGCTATGGTTTTTCCAGTAGTCATGTATGGATGTGAGAGTTAGACTATAAAGAAAGCTGAGCGCAGAAGAATTGATGCTTTTGAACTATGGTGTTGGAGAAGACTCTTGCGAGTCCCTTGGACTGCAAGGAGATCCAATCAGTCCATCCTAAAGGACATCAGTCCTGAATGTTCATTGGAAGGACTGATGTTGAAGCTGAAACTTCAATACTTTGGCCATCTGATGCAAAGAGCTGACTCATTTGAAAAGACCCTGATGCTGGGCAAGATTGAAGGCGAGAGGAGAAAGGGATGACAGAGGATGATATGGTTGGATGGCATCACTGACTCAGTGGACATGAGTTTGAGTAAACTCCGGGAGTTGGTGATGGGCAGGGAGACCTGGCATGCTGCAGTCCATGGGGTCGCACGACTGAGTGACTGAAATGAACTGACTGAGGGACATTTTTGATTGTCGTGACTGACAAGAGGAGGGATGCCACTGACATCTAATGGGTAAAGTCCAGGGATGCTGCTAAACATCCTCCTACATATAGGACAGGCACCCTACTTCAGCCCCAACAAAGAATCATTTGATCCAGAATGTCTGCAGTGAAAAAGTTCTGGAGATGGATGGTGGTGACGGTTGTACAATAATGTGAGTGTACTTAATGCCAATAAACTATATGTTTAAAAATAGCTTACATGGTAAATTTTATGTTATGTATATTTTACTACAACAAAAACATCAATAAATCAATAGTTCTGAGACAGAGAGCTTTAAATCACTTAGCGTCCTTTTATAAGGAATGTATTTCAGTACTTCTAGGAAGGCCGAAAGACTGCACCTGGAAAAGTGACGTTAATAAGACAAACAACTTTACTTCCTTCTATCAAATCATATTTTGTTCTCTCTTGACTTACTTCCAAATTTCTTTCATCCACTAGTGAATGACTAAAAACAACAGTTTCCTCACCAACATGCACACTGTTGAAACAAAAATGAAAACAGAAACTATAATCAGATTGTTTTTTTCCCTTAGGCTAGTTTCAGTTACATGCAACCAAAATCTTGACAAACACAGGACACAACAGAGGAACTTGGACAAAGACCAAATGTAAGAAAACCTAACATGTGGGCTGTATGGAAAAGAAAGAAGAAAAAAGCAATAAGCAAAAGATATAAAACATATGTTCAGTTCTCTAGTAGTCATGGAAATACAAATTAATATGAAGTATTAGTTCACACTAAACAAGTTGACAAAATTACAAGAGTTGGTAACACTGTGAACTCTCAAAAGGTGTTGGTAGAAGTGTAACTTGATACAACCTGTAATGGTTAATTTGATGTGTCATCTTGACTAGGTTATATTATCTGATTGCTTGGTCAAACACCAGTCCAGATGTTGCTATGAAAGCAACAATGTATTTTTCGATGTGATTGACACTTAAATCAGTAGACCTTGAGTAAAGCAGGTTACCCTGTGGAATGCGGGTAGGCTTTACCCTATCAGCTGAAGGAATTAAAAGCAAAGACGGGTTTTTCAAAAAAGTGATTCTGCCCCAAGACTGCCCTGACTATATTTTCAGTTACTGAACTGCTCTGCAGATTTCAGGCTCAAACCAGTAATATCAAGTCCCACCTGAATCTGTAGTCTGCTAGTTTGCCCCACAAATTTTGGGCTTGGCCCACAGCCTTGTGAGCCAATTTCATGAAATCCCTGTCTGTCTCTGTCTCTCACTCCATATTATACGTATGTGTGTGTGAATAATCTCTGTATGTGTGTGTTTATATGTCTGTGTGTATACACACAGAACCTCTTGGTTCTGTTTCTCTGAAGAACCCTAATACACATCCACTTTGAAGAACAGTGTGGCAATTTCTGGGAAAACTGAAGATGAAAAGGTCTAGAAAAGCTGAAGATGGGCATAGCCATTTTCAGATCTAGGTATGCAGCCTGCAGTTCCTCTCAAAGGGGAACTACTGGAATTGTGGTGGGGAAGTGTAAAATAAGATGACGGAATGGAACTTCTATGTCTTAAAGAGTGTGGGGTGGGGTGGGAAAAAATATGGCAAATGTTAGAATGTGCTAAAAACAGAGATGAAGTATATTTCATGTTGCCATATTGTTTTCTGCCTTTCTTCTGTATTTTGTAATATTCTGACACTTCAATAAAAGCAGTTTTATAGCAACTTTTGTTAAGCCTGATGGCAATGGAAGTGACCCTGACTGACAGGCCAAATGCACTTAAGCTCAAAGGGGAAAAGACAGTCTCAGCAGAGAACAAGGATGGGTGAGGAGAGGTTAAAGGATAAAGTGAGTAACACTTGAGAACCCCAACACTTTCAGAATTCCCTTTGTGCACAGAACTTCCTTTGACTTCAAAATGGCTCATTTATCATTAACTGGCAAAGTAGAGAATACACCTTTGTCAGATTAACATGACACCCATGGATATCAGTGATCATCTTGACCTTCATTACTTTGTTAAGGCAGTGTTTGCCAGATTTCTGTACTATAAAGTTACTCTTTTCTCTTTTTATAGAAGTTTTTGAGTCTCATCTTGGAAAATGTTATAAATGGTTAATTTGCTATAATATCAAGTACAACCCTTTGATGATTATCACAAATGAGTTTTATGAGAAATCGAAAGAAGACAGATAACAGCAAGGAAAAAATATAAAAAGACTCGAATAGGACAAAGGTAGGAAAAAAATAAGAGATGTTGCTTAATCCCTAGTACTTTGCTATTTTTCTCTCTGCCTTCCTTTGTCCTAGAAGTTTTTTTTTCTTCTTTCTTTCACTAACTGGGTCCAACTAGGTCTAAGCACGCAGGAACCCAGCCTCTATTTGTTAATCTTTGGATCTCCAGAGCCTGTAATAGAGTCAGTGATAAATAGATACTTATTGAAGAAAAGGGAAGAGAAAAGATAGGAGAAAAAGAGGAAATAACTGACCATACAGATTATCAATATATTCCTTAATATTTATTTTCTGTTACATAATCTTAAACTGAGCTTCATTGATTTATATCTTCTCTCTCTCTTAAAATATTTTCAAAAGTAGATTTTTTAACTCGATATCACTCTAAATTCGTATTTTTTTTATTGGTTACCTGCCCTAAATAAAAATTTTACCATGCTTGCTTTAACCCATAGGAATTAATTTCAAATGCTAAAATTTCTAATTCCCTAGGAGATAAATAGGCAAAACTCCTAGCTACACTAAAAATATGTACTACATTAGACTACAGTATTCTTCTTACTCCTTATTTGCAGGAAATATACACTATAGTATTTGGTGTAATAGAGCATCATGTTGGCAACTTACTAGCAAATGATTCAGGAAAAATAAAGTTAATGTGCCACGCTTGCAATATTTCAATAAATTTGAAATTATTTCAAAATAAAAATAATAATTTCCTTTCCATGAATGTGATTAACTAATTGATGTCCTAAGGGCTGGAAACAAGCTTACATAACTAATTCATTAGTTTATATAAGTGTTGTGCTGCTGCTGCTGCTTAGTTATATCCAACTCTCTGCAACCCCATGGACTCCAGGCTCCTCTGTCCATGGAATTTTCCGGAGAAGAATACTGGAGAGGGTTGCCATTTCCTACTCCAAGGGATCCTCCCAACCCAGGGATTGAACCTGAGTCTCCTGCATTACAGATTCTTTAGCAGTAGTGCCACCTGGGAAGCCCTAATTTATTATAGGTGGAACTGAAAAAAAAAGGCCACAAACCCGGTCACCATTGCAAGGTTTCCCTTCTCTGAAAGCATCAACCTAAATCAAAACTAGAAAGAGCAGCCATACCTTTTGCTTAACAAAAGTAGCATCTGCAGTGGAACTCGCAATTGGGAAGAAAAGAATAAGCATTAAGACTAGTTTCAAGGTTCTTCAAGGTTCTTTCAAGGTTCTTCCTCACGTATAATTCTAATCTACGGCATGTCTGTGAGATAATCTAGATCACAGCGAGTCCGGTCATCATTTTCTTCCACATGTTTTATTCATTCAGTCAATACTGGCAAAGTGAAGCTCTACCTTGGGTGTCATCTGATTGAGTGATGGACTAGGGCCAAACAGTGAAGGAAGGAATCTGCAGGCAGAAGGGTCAGTGACCTGACTGGCATTCCATGGACCAATATTTGTGGGCTTGATATGGCCAGACACTTCAAGAATTGTGCTCCAGAAGAACAAACTTGCCTGCCCCTCCTTGTCAGAAGAGCCTTGCATGTAGAGGAAAGTGGTCTTTGAGCTTGGTTGTCAGCTGCTCAGAGCTGTTCCCTACAAGTGCTGGGAACACTTAGAACTTGGAACCTTTGTAGAGAGAGAGAGAGCCAGGAGCCACCAAGCCCAGCAAGCTTATTACCAAGCAACCCAGACAGAGCCACAGGATGGTCCAGCAGACACGCTTGTTTGACTCACTACACTCTATCAACATTTATCAGAAACACTGAATTTTTGTTTACCTGGAACCAAAGGAATTTGAAGTGAAGTGCTTGTTGCTCAGTCATGTCCGATTCTTTGCAACCCCATGAACTATAGCCCCTCAGACTCCTCTGTCCATGGTATTCTCCATGCAAGAATACTGGAGTGGGTAGCCATTTCCCTCTCCACGGTATCTTCCTGACCCAGGGATCAAACCCAGTCTCCTGCACTCTAGGCAGATTCTTTACCACCTGAGCCACCTTAGAATCCAACAGGGTGGGTAACAGATGAAAAGTAGAATAATAAACTTATTTTTTAAAAATTGAGGGACTTCCCTGGTAGTCCAGTAAAGACTCTGCACTTCAAATGCAAGGGGAAGTGTTCAATCCCTGGGCCCCAATTGGGGATGCTGCAAAAAAAAAAAAAAAATTTAGAAGTTTGATTCACTGGAAACTCTGGAGGAATGAGAGAGGGAGGGAGATTGTACAGCACAGGCGACTGTGGGAGAAGTTCCATGTGGTCTTGTTTGGTTTGTGTTTTGAGAACAGTGAAGTCCCTTTTTGTACAGATAAACTTCGAAGTGTCTGTATGATTAGAAATTTTACTTAAAATTCACCACCAGCACCCTGTGGAAGTACAGCAAGGAATCGAACTGTGTTTAAAGTTGATATTTGAAGCTGTCATCTGGTTGAGGAGTTCCTAGTCTTTTTACCTCTATATACATGCTCAGTTGCTCAGTCATATCCTACTCTTTGTGACCCCATGGACTGTAACCTGCTAGGCTCTTCTGTCCATGGTATTTTCCAGGCAAGAATACTGGAGTGGGTTGCCATTTCCTTCTCCAGGCAATCTTCCCAACCCAGGGGTTGAACCCATGTCTTCTGCATCTCCTACATTGGCAGACTGATTCCTTACAACTGCACCACCTCTAAAGGGTTTTACTCTCTACTTTTCCCCCAAATTGAATCTATAATTTGTGAAACTATAAAACATTTATTGACAATTTGCTTGTCCATTTTTATAAACCAGATACATCTAATAATGCCCGTAGAGCTTCTGATCCATGATTATCAACTAGTATTTATATTTTTAGTTGATTTCATTCTAATAAAAAGCAAAGGAGCATCAAGTTTTCATCACTCTTATACGGTCTCTATTTAAGGTACTGACCTTTTCAAGTCCTGTGGCAAAAAAAAGGTAAGCATATTTAATAGAGACTGTATAAGACCTCAGATATGCAAATGACATCATCCTCTAACATCCGTTGAATCATTGAAAAAGCAAGAGAGTTCCAGAAAAAATATCTACTTCTGCTTTATTGACTACACCAAAGCCTTTGACTATGTGGATCACAACAAACTGAGGAAATTTCTTAAATAGATGGGAATACCAGACCATCTGACCTGCCTCCTGAGAAAGCTGTATGCAGGTCAGAAAGCAACAGCTAGAACTTGACATGGAACAAAAGACTGGTTCCAAATCGGGAAAGGAATACATCAAGGCTGTATATTGTCACCCTGCTTATTTAACTTATATGCAGAATACATCATGCGAAATGCCAGGCTGGATGAAGCACAAGCTGGTATCAAGATAGCTGGGAGAAATATCAATAACCTCAGATACACACACGACACCACCTTTGTGCCAGAAAGTGAAGAACTAAAAAGCCTCTTGATGAAAGTGAAAGAGGAGAGTGAAAAAGTTGGCTTAAAACTCAACATTTAGAAAACTAAGATCATGGCATCTGGTCCTATCACTTCACAGCAAAAAGATGGGGAAACAGTGGAAACAGTGTCAGACTTTATTTTGGGGGGCTCCAAACTCACTGCAGATGGTGACTGCAGCCATGAAATTAAGACGCTTGCTCCTTGGAAGAAAACCTATGACCAACCTAGACAGCATATTAAAAAGCAGAGACATTACTTTGCCAACAAAGGTCCGTCTAGTCAAGGCCATGGTTTTTCCAGTAATTATGTATGGATGTGAGAGTTGGACTATAAAGAAAGCTGAGCACAGAAGAATTGATGCTTTTGAACTGTGATTTTGGAAAAGACTCTTGAGAGTCCCTTGGACTGCAAGGAGATCCAACCAGTCCATCCTAAAGGAAATCAGTCCTGAACATTCATTGGAAGGACTGATGTTGAAGCTGAAACCCCAATACTCTGGCCACTGATGTGAAGAACTGACTCATTTGAAAAGACTCTGATGCTGGGCAAGATTGAAGGAGGGAGGAGAAGGAGATGACAGAGGACGAGATGGTTGGATGGCATCACTATCTCAACGGACAACAGTTTGAGTAAGCTCCAGGAGTTGGTGATGGATAGGGAAGCCTTGTGTGCTGCAGACCATGGAGTCACAAAGAGTCGGACACAATTAAGCAACTGAACTGACTGAATTTTTAAATGTACAATTTGTTAGTTGTTTTATTTTTGAATAATAAAAAAGTTTGCAAAGCCCTAATACTACCTGCTAAGTGAGCCAAGTCTGTGGCCTGTGTTCGTAAACCATTGATCTAATCCAGAAGTTTTCAATGGGGGACAACTGTGTCATCCAGAGGATGCTGGGTAATATCTGGAGACATTTTTGGTTGTGACAACTTGGAGGGAACGGGTTGCAACTGGCATCTAGTTGGTAGAGGCTGAGGATGCTGCTGCAATATATTCATTCTACAATAAAAGGGCAGACCCCACAGCAAGAATTGTTTGGCCAAAAGTGTCAATAGTAGTGAGGTTGAAAATTGTGATCTAGTCCCAAATGGTATAAATGAAGAAAACGAGACCCAGAATAATTAAATGACTTTTCCTTGTATTTTAAAAAACTTAGTCTGATTTTAAATTAGACAATTCATTCAAGGATTCCAGAAATAGAACATATAACTTGAACATTTATCCAAAAATATACAAGTAGCCAATAAGCACATGAAAAGATGCTCAACATCATTAGTCATTCAGTTCAGTTCAGTTCAGTTCAGTCGCTCAGTCATGTCCGACTCTTTGCGACCCCATGAATCGCAGCATGCCAGGCCTCCCTGTCCATCACCAACTCCGGGAGTTCACTCAAACTCACGTCCATCGAGTCGGTGATGCCATCCAGCCATCTCATCCTCTGTCATCCCCTTTTCCTCCTGCCCCTAATACCTCCCAGCAATGAGTCAACTCTTCGCATGAGGTGGTCAAAGTACTGGAGTTTCAGCTTTAGCATCATTCCTTCCAAAGAAATCCCAGGGCTGATCTCCTTTAGAATAGACTGGTTGGATCTCCTTGCAGTCCAAGGGACTCTCAAGAGTCTTCTCCAACACCACAGTTCAAAAGCATCAATTCTTCAGTGCTCAGTTTTCTTCACAGTCCAACTCTCGCATCCATACATGACCACTGGAAAAACCATAGCCTTGACTAAACGGACCTTTGTTGGCAAAGTAATGTATCTGCTTTTCAATATGCTATCTAGGTTGGTCACAACTTTTCTTCCAAGGAGTAAGCATCTTTTAATTTCATGGCTGCAGTCACCATCTGCAGTGACTTTGGAGCCCAAAAAGATAAAGTCGGACACTGTTTTAGGGAAATGCAAATCAAAGCCACAATGAGATGGTTTATTAGGATTACTATGATAACTATTGGAGAAGGAAAGCAGCAACCCACTCCAGTATTCTTGCCTGGAAAATCCCATGTACAAAAGAATCTAGGGCTACTGTCCTTGGGGTCGCAAGAGTTGGACACAACCGAAGTGACTTAGCACATGGGATAACTATGATTTTTTTTTTAACGGTAAGTGTTGGTGAGATAGTGGGGAAGTTAGAAATCTCATACATTGCTAGTGGGAACATAAAATGGTGCAGGCATTGTGGAAAACAGTCCGGTACAAAAATTCAAGTACAGAATTACCATATGACACAACAATTCCACTGTACATTAAAAGGATTAATCCGCGATAGCATAAATATCCTCCACTTCAAATATAAATGCAGTATAAAGACTGTTGCGGACCTCTGTCCACAAGGCAGAAGAAAGAGATGGGCCGGAAGACCACCACGCCATATTCCAGGCTTCATCTGAAATATATTCTGTACTTGAGCTTCTGTGAGTTTCAGCTCCCCTAAGTCTATCCAGTCTTGCTTCTAACTCCAGAGACCCAAAGTCGTTCTCCCAAGTGTACAAGGACTAAGGAAACCCCCAATAGCTATAAGTAGAAAGTAGAACGTGAAGTCGCTCAGTCGTGTCAGACTCTTTGCGACCCCATGGACTGTAGCCCGCCAGGCTGCTCCGTACATGGGATTTTCCAGGCAAGAATACTGGAGTGGGTTGCCATTTCCTTCTGCAGAGGATCTTCCCAAACCGGGGATGGAACCAGGATCTCCCGCACTGCAGGCAGGCTCTTGACCGTCTGAGCCACTAAGGAAACCCCCACTAGCCAAGCTGGCGAGAAATCACGATCCCTCTACAGGGTACGCAACAAACCCTTGAGGAAGATGAGCATCTCACTGCCTGTTCTGCGTCTTGGGTACTCATTCTTCCGGCAGAGCGAAGTAGCTCGTTTTCCAATGGCCGCGCGCTACCAGGAAGGTACGCACCCGTTGGCTCCTGTGGTTGCCAGGAGACAGGCCACCCACTTCCTCCAATCAGCACGCATCTCTTTGAGTCCAATCACGGAAGCCAGAAGAGCTGTAGTCTGAGGTGAAAGGTCATGCTGCTATTTGGCGGCCATTTCTCTTAAAGGCCTGTGTGGTTACTTCAGTCCTGAGGATCGCACGAGAGTTGCGTCGGCGGCGAGTATCCTGCAGCATTTCCCCACTACCGCAGCAGCAGTCGCGATGGTAAGGAGAAAGAGAACGACCAGGGTTGCGCGTGAGAGAGAGGGAGGCTTGCCGGGCCTGGTGGTGGTTTTCGCGCGTTTCCCATTCATCCGCGTGAGGCGCCGCGGGCCCGGTGGCCGGCCCCTTTCTCCCCGCCCTGGTTGTCTGAGGTGCGCCCTCCTTCCGAAGCCCTGTCTTTCCCTCCCTAGGAGTGCTCCTGCCTCCTTCCTCTTCGTTTGAATCCGAGCCTGAGGTGTTCTTGCTGCCTGGGGCCCGGGGTTGGGGTAAAGATAAAGCGACTTTTCACGTTCCACTTTACACACTCCAAAATCCTGTTTCGTCCAGTGATGTTGGGAGGCCCTACAGCCCTTTGGAATACTGAGCCCAGCCTTTGAGTATTCTCAAGTAAATTTGTTCATTTAGCAAATGTTTACTGAGCGCCTGCTACCTGCCAGGGCCTGGGCCAGGTAAAGTTCTAGGTGCTTGGAATATAGGATGAAAAGTATTGATGCGGACCATGCTCTAGGTTAACTAAGTCGGTATGGAAGAAAGACATTAATCAAATAACGATAAATATGTACTTTCAAGTAATGTTAAGTGCTGAGAAGGGCGCAAACAGGGTGCTGTGAAGGCCTGCCATGGTACGTTAGAAGGGTGGTTACGGTGTGCATCTCTTGGAGGAGGGATTTAACCTGAAACCTAAGCGTTATGAGAATACAGCTCCTTAAAGAGCAGGAAGAAGTGTAAGAAGGCCCAGCTCAGGGATCAGGAGCACAGGCTCCAAGGCCTAGAGGAAAACCTGACCAGTTGAAAGAATTGAGAGCAGGCTGCAGCCGCTTGCAAGGATAGAGGTTCTGAGATAATAGGGTTGGGCAAGACTTCTTAGGCCTTATGAGGGATTCTGGATTCTACTCCCAAGTGCATTGGGAAGCCATTGAAGCATTTGAAGCAGAGATAAGATAAAAGTAATACTTGCCTTGTGGCTGGTAAGTTGGAGAAAGACAAGAGTGAAAATTGGAGACCCACCTGAGATCACTCCGAATATGTTTATTCTAGAGGAGTTCAGTAGCCAGGTTTCTTGGTTCTTTTCCTTCTTTGAGCTGATGAGTGAGCAGATGAGGAAAGGGAATAAAGTCTGAATTGATTGGGAATACTATTGGTTTGCTGAATAAACAAGTTTAGGGATTGCCTATAGGTAGGAGACACTGCAAGTCAAAGAAGAGCCAATCCTATCTCCTGGAATTCTAAGTGAAAAGCTGTGGAGCATGATCTGTCCCCTGCCTTCTCCTGTGGCCTCACACAGAACTAACTCCTATGTCCCAGAGATCACCTTATTGATTCACTATTCCCTCCTTTTACATAGGTAGCCCAGCCTGCCTAAATCAGCCCTTTTCCCTCTGGAAATACCTCTCATCCTTTAAAACAAAGGCACTACTTATTTCAGGCAATCCTCCCTTTGCTTTTAACCTGAGATTGTTTGGTATCCTTGTACGCAGCATATATCCTCTTACTACATTGCAAAATAATTGTCTGTCTGTATGTTTTGACCCTCCCACTGTGGGCTTCAAGAGAACAGGGACTATCAGCTGCTCTTTTTCCTTTTCCTTTTTTGCCTTTACCTTTGTTTCTTTGTGGCCTTGGAACAGTGAGTGATGTATATTAGGTATTCAGTGTTTCTTAAGTCAACAATGAATACTTCTGTAAGTTTTAATGGGTTGAAGATGAAATTGGCTGACTAGGTATTTTAATTTCTCTGAAGCTCTTCAACAAAAGTGAAAATTATGTAATAAAGTGAGAGGAAATCAAGAGTTTGCTTCATTTGGACACCGTAAAGTATTGATGGTTTAATAAAGAAGAGAATTAATCAAATTGGGTTCTTTTTTTGTTGTTGTTCTTTATGCAGAGTTTGCCCCTCAACCCCAAACCTTTCCTCAACGGATTAACAGGAAAGCCAGTAATGGTGAAGCTTAAATGGGGAATGGAGTACAAGGGCTACCTGGTGTCTGTAGATGGCTATATGAACATGCAGGTGAGCTGAAGAGTTATAAAGATCATTAAGTTGTATTTATTTTTCTTCCCCTGACTCCTCAGGTTTAGTGTGACTTACAAAGATACAATTCGTATAACTGACAAACATAAAGCAAAATTCAGGAATAAAGTCAAGGCCAGGGAGGATGCTGTAACTGTGATCACTATGTGTGAGATTGGGCACAGATTTCCCTCCTAGTGTTTACAAGTAAGAAGAGCTCAGACATTTAGTTCACAGTGCCATAAGACAAATACACTAGAGTGTACAGAAAAAGCACACATTTTTGCAGCACTTAGCTCTGAGAGAAACTTTTCAAGTGAAGTCTTTTGATGAATGCTAAATGTATAACATCAAAGTAATTTGATAAAAGCAGTTCTTGAGGGAGAAAACAGACCGAATTGATGAACTGACTATGTGTCTGTTAAATTGGCTACTGTAAATGTTTCGGCCAGGCTTTATACTTTGTGTTTAATTGTGATTTAAAAATGTATAATGTAAAATTTACCATTTTAATCATTTTGAAGTGTGCAACTCAATGGCATTAACTACATTCACACTTTTGTGCATCCATCACCATTATCCATTTCAAGAGCTTTTTCATCATCCCAAAGTGAAACTCTATGCCCATCAAACAAGAACTTGCCATTCCCTCTGCCTCCTGGTAAACACTATTCTTTTTGTCTTTATTCAAGGTACCTCATATAAGTGGAACCTTAAAATATTTGTCCTTTCATGTCAGGCTTATTTCATTCAGCATGGTGTTTCCAGGGTCCATCCATGTTGTAGCATGTATCAGAATTTCAGCCCTTTTTATGGTTGAAGTAATGTTCCGTTGTGTGTAGCAGTCCCGTAGTATCCTTGGGGCGTTGGTTCCAGGACCTGCCTGGTGTGCTAAACTCCACAGATGCTTGGAGTCCATAGTTGGTTCTCCATATCGTGGTTCTGCATCAGCTTGTCCATGCAGTTCAAATCTGTATTGTTCAAGGGTTGACTCTATATACCTCATTTTACTCATTCTTCTGTTGTTGAATATTTGAATTGTTTCCACCTTTTGACAATTTGTGAATAATGCAGTGAACATAGCTGCACATGTATCAGTTAAGAGTCTCTACTTTCAGTCTTTTTGGGTCTTATATCCAGAAGTGGAATTGCTGGATCATACGGTGATTCTTTAATTTTTTGAGGAACTGCCAGACTGTTTTCCATAGCAGCTGCGCCATTTTACATTCCACCAGCAGTGTATGAGGGATCCAATTTCTTAATATCACCAACACTTGTTTTCTGTTTTTATAATAATAGTCATCCTAATAATGTGAAGTAGTATCTCATTGTTTTGATTTGCATCTCCTTAATGATTAGTGATGTTGAGATTAGTGATGATTTATGTGCTTACTGGTTATTTACATATCTTGAGGAAAATGCCTATTCATGTCCTTTGGCCATTTTTAAATTTTTGTTGCTTAATTCTAGTAGTTTTCAGCCACTTTTTTGAAGAAAATATTTGAGGTTATAT
Organism: Bubalus kerabau; assembly: GCF_029407905.1. Taxonomy (NCBI): domain Eukaryota; kingdom Metazoa; phylum Chordata; class Mammalia; order Artiodactyla; family Bovidae; genus Bubalus; species Bubalus kerabau. Next base: position 61,948,246 of record NC_073624.1, on the reverse strand, counting down.
TTTCCTGAAGCACAGGTATTTATGTGACTGATTAATGACTGATGAATGAATTTTAAAGGGAACCTAGATAGGTGGTCAATCCAATCATGACTCCATGTATTCTATACTGGTTATGTTTTTAGGTGAATACTAATAGGAGCACTTATAGGCTCAAAGCTGAGATTTTCCTTAATTTAGAGTTTACCACCTGAACAGACCATGCTCAGGTGCCCAGAGTTCCTGGAAAATTATCTAAGCAGTAATCATTTACCAGGGCTATAGAAAAATTTGAAGACTATACCCATTGTGCTAAAAATGTTCTAGACATAGTGGTGATTAATTACACAAGTTTGTGAATATACTAAACATCACCAACTTGTACACTTGAAGAGAATTTTATGGTATAAGAATGATACTTCATTAAAAGAAAGGAATAAAAAAATACCCATCAAATATTTGGTTTTAGAAGTGATGTAGCTTTCTAGTGAACCAGCAAGAGTTATGAAATGTATCTCTGAGTCACTAACCACATTGGTGATGCTTTTTTGAGTTTGTTCACTGGCACGGAATATACTGGTGAACAAAACAAAAGTTGCTGTGCTCAAGAAGTTTATGCTTTAGTGATGGAAGATGGTTATATAGTGTGATATCAGGTAATGGTAGATGCTTTGAAGAAAAGGAAAGCAGAAATGGAATAGAGTGACAAGAGTGTACAGTATTAGAAGGGATAGCCAGGGAAAGCATCTCTGAGAAAGTAAATTTAAGCAGAGACCAGAATTGACTGAGTGCGTGAAGAATATCTGGTGAAAGTGAAAATCATTCAGTCATGTCCGACTCTTTGTGACCCCATGGACTATAGGCCATGGAATTCTCTAAGCCAAGATACTGGAATGGGTGGCCTTTCCCTTCTCCAAGGGATCTTCCCAACTCAGGGATCGAACCCAGGTTTACCCACATTGCAGATGGATTCTTTACCAGCTGAGCCACAAGGGAACCTCAAGAATACTGTAGTGGGTAGGCTATTCTTTCTCCAGCAGATCTTCCCGATCCAGGAATCGAACTGAGATCTCCTACATTGCAGGTGGATTCTTTCCCAACTGAGCTGTCAGGGAAGCCCTTTCTTGGGAAAGAGCATCCCAATTTGAGGGAACAGCAAATTGCAAAGGCTGTGTAACAGAAACATGCTTTTTCCGTTCAAGGCTTGGCAAGAAGGCCAGGGCAGAGTGAGTTAATAAGGGAAGTATGATAGTGAAGTTGGAGTGGTAGTCATGGAATGCCTTTTAAGTGATAGTAAGACTTTTGGATTTAATTAAAATATGATAATATACAAACAGCTCATACAGCCCAATTTAAAAAAAAATGGGCAGAATACCTAGACATTTCTCCAGAGAAAACATACAGATGGCTAACAGGCACATGAAAAGATACTCAGCATCACTAATTATTAGAGAAATGCAAATCATAACTACAATGAGGTATCACCTCACACTGGTCAGAAAGGCCATCATTTAAAAGTCTACAAATGATAAGTGCTGGAGAGGGTGTAGAGAAAAGGGAAGCTTCCTACACTGTTCGTCAGGATGTAAATTGGTACATCCTTTATAGAGAATAGTATGGAGGGTCCTTAAAAAGCTAAAATATAGAGTTAACATATGATCCAGTAATCCCACTCCTGGGCATATATCCAGAGAAAACTAATTCAAAAAGATACATGCACCCCAGGGTTAAGTCTTAAAGAGGAAAATGTAGAATCTAAAAAAATGATACAAATGAACATGTTTACATAACAGACTCAGAGACATGGAAAACATCTTTGGTTACTAAAGGGAAGGATGGAGAGGGATAAATTGGGAATTTGGGATTAACAGATAACACACTACTATATGTAAAATAGATAAACAAGGATTTCATGTATAGCACAGGGAACTAAAACTACCCTGTATCTTGTAACCTATAACGGAAAAGAATCTGAAAAATGTAACTGAATCATCTTGCTGTACACTCAAAATTAGCCCAGTAATGTAAATCAGCTGTAATTCAACTTAAAAAAAAAAAAATGTCGTAGAAGGCCTTTGAAGCATCATTGTATAATTTAGAAACCAGTTAAATGTTGGTGAACAACTGCTGCAAATAATCACTTTAAAAAAAAAGCTGGTTGATCTTTTGCATACAGAGCTAATTGTCGGCAGTAATTTCAGGCAAAACCATATCCTCTACGAGGTTATTTTTGTTGTCTAGAAGAAGGAATAGTATCCAGTAGCATTATTAATTCATTAACATGTTTTAACTACTTTATCTAACATCCGTTCTAAGCCCTGTTTTTCTTTCCCTTTGCCCACTTACCTAGTTAGTGATGGAAATTTGCCTGTTTCCTTTCCTGTTCATTTCTTTTCTGAGTCCCAGTAGCACTGATTGTGATTTTAATTCACAAGTAAAGTTTATTAACTATATGTAGAAGGAAAGCTAAACATTTTGATGTAAAGTTAGAAATTATAATAGAGTTCTCTAAAGTAACCATAAAGGTCACTCTTAATTATTTAACCTCTCAAGAACTTTTTTTTTCCTGTTTGTTAGCACATTATTTTTTAAAAATACTTATTCAGTTCTTTAGTTTGGTTGTTGAATAATATAAGACTTTTTGGCATTTTAATCATAGCTTTTATACCCATTGGGATCCTCAGTATGATGATACAGTGTTGTTACTCCAAGAAAAGTTACTGTCTAGTTCTTTAGAATTATTCAAGCTTATTCATAAATTGGAGACTTCCTATCATGTTAATGTTTAATAGAAAGAAATATACATTACTGAGAGATTTTAAAAATTGTGTTGAAACAAGCTTTATTATATATTAGTTCAACATCCATCAATGTTAACTTTACTTAATGTTCTACATGAAACCAAAAAGGACTACAGTAGTATTGGAAAGCTAATCTAATTATTGTAGATAAATGTACATCATTGGTACAGAAAGGTCTCGGTTAATAAGTTCTCTCACCAGTATTAGGTATATAATACTGTTTTCCTCTGGCATGATGATACATTTTCTTCTTATTTAAAGCTTGCAAACACAGAAGAATACATAGATGGAGCATTGTCTGGACATCTGGGTGAAGTTTTAATAAGGTAACAATGTCAGTAGTATATATAGGGAGTTGGTGATGAGCATTAGAAATACATGTTTAAATAAACTATTGGTGCCTCAATCTCAGACTTTTTTTTTTTTCTAACTACTATTAATTTAGAATAATATGCTACAGCTAGACTTCGAGAGTCTTGAAATTGTTAAACTTGTCAAAGCAGATTTAAATACTTCGGAGCTGTTCATTCTTAAGGTTTTCCTAGTGTGGCTATTAAACTTTGTAGCTCTTAACTGTGCCTTTTTCAGTGGTTTTAGTTGCAAGAACTTGATTTTTGGGTGGGTCTGTCTGCTGTTAGGTATTTGTATTATACTACTTTCTAGAACTAGCTTCACACCTCTAAATTCTAGTCATTTTTACAACCACATTGTATAAAAATAGTACTGTGTGCTCTATAACAACCAAAGGTAAATTTTTTTAAAAGAGAAATGATGTGTTGTAATTTTAGCATTAATATTTTTGTAATGAAAAAATCTAGTAATAGTAATAATTCAGATCTTACATGGTTTCTTGTTGAAACAACAAAATGGTGTCTTTCTGTTTACAGGTGTAATAATGTCCTTTATATCAGGGGTGTTGAAGAAGAAGAAGAAGATGGGGAAATGAGAGAATAGCATCTTTGGGGGGGAATTTTTTTATATATATTTGTATACAATAAAAATCTGTTTGGTTTTCAGTTTGACTGTGAGCGGCTATTCATATTCAGATACTTGCATATTCAGATGAAACAGTTCAAAGATTATTCACAGAACTAATACTTTAAAAGCCACCCAACTTTATTCAAGTTTGTTTTCATGTAAACCCAGTGCTGTATTTTTTTTTCCTATGAGAGAAATGTATTTATATGTTTTATAAATGTTTGTGAAAGTGAATTTCAGCCCTTGGAATTGTATATTAACCGAGACCTTTTAAAGTTATTTTTGAGCCACTTTTGACATATATAAAGTTAAATATTTTCTTAGAATGCATATAGATTGTGTTATTTTACTCAGTAGTCAATAAATTACACGTTAACACTATATCAGCGTAAGCTAAATGATACATACATTACAGCTAAAATTGAAACACCACCTGAAAATTAAAATAGTTGAGTATAGAACACAACAGAAATTGTGAAATCAAATGTAGGCTAAAGGCATATGGTTTGTTCACTTAAGAGAATTAAATTTTCTGAACAGAACACCTTAACGTGAATTAGAAATCAGTCTCAAGGTTGGTTATGTTTAGACCACATAATCTAGTGGTTTTAAGTTTTAAACTCCTCAAAATCAGTGTTTTAGAGTTGTACATTGTTAAAATGTATACCTCATGGTGATAAAATGTATATTATGAACTTTCCTGTGGATCAGTTGAAAAAAATTATTTAAAGTCTCCCGTTGTCAGAATGCCATTATTGCTCTTAAAGGGTCATTCGCCATAAAGTTACACTAACAAAGTAGCTGTGGATGTGTATCCCCAACTGGGACAACAGAAGGTATAAATGTTTAGCTGTATACAGTAATGGTTAGGATATGGATAATAAAAGTCTTCAACAAAATAATGTAACTCTCATTTCCAATCATAAGAGTCTTTTAAAATAAGGGCCTGTCTTCTGAAATTGGTTAGGCCTGTATGTGTGGCAGAATATTGCCATGACTGAAAAGCAAAATCTACAGAATATGCCTAAGGCATTCTGGTAATAAATGTCTTACTTCTCCTGTTCAAGTGAAAAAATACTCTTCCTCCAGGGATTTCGTTCTTGTATCCTTGACTAAAAGTAGTTCATGTTTGTTACCAGATGGAGGTTTTGAACGGTAGATAAGTTGTCTTCCCTGCTGAAACAAAAGAGAAAAATAATATTTTTCATGTAACTATTATCTATTGAAGTATAACCCAGAATACTAATTATTAACTTGATTTTCCCAAAGAATAATATAGTTTAAAATAATCCAGTTACAAAGAGATTGATGACTAATGGATGTCCAAACACAGGCAGAGTTAAGTAGCAAATGGAGTATCATGGTATGCAGAAGACAGAGCAGTTAGGTGTTATGGGGAAATGGGAGGGTATAGATAAAGTCATGTTTCAGATATGGTAAGCCATGTTTGAGGCCAACACTTCATTTCTCAGTAACCACCAGTAGGAGTAGCAGCTAGTTTCTCTGGTTAGAAGTGATACTTTCCTCTGCTGAGCAACAGTTACTAGCATTTAAAATCCTGTTAAACAATAACTTGAGAAAACCACCTATTATCTTCTTGAGCACTCAAAATCCTGTTGGCTTTTGGAGGTGTTCCAACCAGGAGAGGCTTAGGGACACCCTGAATCATACCTATTTATTCTCTCTGGGGCATACACTCAACTTATGTCATACTAATTTTTCTCTTTGAATCTTTTCTCTCCCTTTTGTTTATTTTTGTTTTGCCTTTATATCTGAATGTGTGTAAATTAAAAGGATAAAAAACTGTTTTGTTGGACATGAAATTTGATGAGACATCTCCATTGTGTCTCAAAAGAGGCAGCAACCCTGTGTGTGACCATCCCTGCATTGCAGTATATTTGACGTTCCTGGCTCCAGGGAACTAAATTGCACTGGCAATCCTCCCCTTCATTATAACAACAAAAATGTCCTTAGAGGACCAGAATCCTTGAATTCCTTTTCTAGCTTCAGATTCCCCCACCTCCCCACCCTGCACCAATCTCCTTTGATAACCTTTGTTATTAATTTCTGCCTGAGAAAATTGCCAGCAATGAAGTGTTCTGAGTAAAAACCTCTTTCAGAGGTCTTCATATATTGTTGACTTAGCAGCATTTTTTTTTTCCAGTTTTCTTCCAGATTCAGTTTGCATTCTCATTTTTAGTCTGTTAACTCAGTAAGCATTTATTGACTGTCCATTGTGTGCCAGGCATTGGGGATACAAAGGTCATAAAACTCATTATTGGTCACTTTAACTTGGTGGGCTGAGTAAATAATAATTTATACATGTAGCAGGGTGTTAACTGGCTAATTATCTCTTGGAAGAAGAGGACAAGTCAGATCTTCATAGGCAGAGTTGAACTAGGTAAGTACAGATCCTTTTAAAAAATAAACACTAATTTAAATAAAAATCATTACTTTTTTAACATAGTACATATTAACAGTTACCATACTTCACAACTTTTAAGTACTTCAGTGGCTGGTTGTGAGGTGCATAATATGCGTTAGCTATGACTGTGGTTAGAATCAGTGTCCACATTAATTCTGCAGATAACTATGAAATTGCCTCCCTGCAATATGATTTCAGACTCAAACTCAGAGCAGGAAGAGAGGCATATAGAAACAAAAGGCCCTTCATACCCAGGGGGAGTAACAGACCACATGTACTTGGAGATTGCCCCATCCTGAACTTCTTATTGAACAGGTCATCTTGAAATATGAAGAACCTTGGCTTCTGCTTAGATTCTGCTGCTAAATCTGAAGTGACTCTGGGTAAATTATTTTAACTTCAGCTATAAATCTCATTATTTTCACAATGTGAGGATTAAAAGACCCTTCCAATTATATATAATACACTATTATTTTTGTATTTCTGTAGTTTCATGTACCTGGAGCTAAAGAGGTGAAGGAGAAGTTTCTTTTACCAAAAGTGAGTTTAATGGAAAACTGTAGACCCAATAGTTTGAATTATTCTAAAAATAACAAGGAACCAGAGAGATCAGTTGAACTGTCAGCAAACTTACTGAGGTTTAACCTGAATAAATGAAATGAGTTAGGTATTTTGTTTTTATATTACAGAAGCCCTCACACATTGATGTAGCTGGACCTATTAATATTAACAATAAAACACAGACCTTCTTTTTCTTTGGTTGTGCTACTGCTCTTTCCAGGGCAGCTTTTAGCCTTTCCTCCTGGTGTTTCTGTTTCTCTCTCATTTTCTCTTCACGCAACCTGTCAAAAGAGGAAGACGTTCTAGCTATAAATCCCAGTCAAAAAGATCTACATCAATACTATTTGATAAAGAATTACCTAAATACTGTTAAGTCTCCTTTAAGGCTAAATGAAAATAATACTTCATCTTCCCCCATAATTGTGGGTTTTGAATATTCAGGTGAAATTTCAACAACAAACCCTGTTTATGTTGAAATGGGAAGAAAGTGCCTGTCACTGTTGTGGAAGAAGCAAAATCTACCCAGATCTTGGTCCAAAACAAGCACCTCAACAGAGCCCTCTCATCGTTTCATTTACAGTTCAGTACTTTATATTAATCTATATGATGGCCACTTGAATTATTGATAGTTTCCAGTTATTTTCCCCTCATTTTAAACCTTTTTATTGAAGTATAACATGCAGAAAACTACACAAGTGTATAGTTCAATTGATAACCACAAAAATATATTTTCCAATAAATCTCTTTGAATGTTATCCTCAAATTAAGGCCAAGAAATACTATTTGTCTTTATTCTCTTTAGGGTTGTTAGGATAAAATTAAATGAGATATGCACACTGTCTAGTCCACTGCCTATTGCAGAATAACCATTTGCCAAGTGACTATTTTATGGATGTATATAATTATCAATGTAACATTCACTGAACATTTTTTATGCAAAATTAGTATTATGTTAGGTGCCTCCGAACCATGGGAAAACATCCACTAAAATTTTTTTGATCAAAATGATAATTGGGATTAGATTCATATATTAATCTCACTGTTAGAAATAGTTGTAATTACACTTTAGTCAGAATATATTTTCTACTGTAAAAAATGCAGATGTTCTTAGTGTAAGTGAAAGGTCATCTTGTGGAAGGAGGGATTTCTCATAATTTCTTTAAAATGTGCTTCATATTCAACAAAATCCCATCAGGATCACCTTAATATATTCTAGTCTTTGGTTTTATATGGGTGGAACAATATCCCCACACCCCAGTAAAGTGGTAAACAATAACAAAGTATCTAATATGAATGTCTGCTATTAGATTACTTACTGTACGCCAAGCATGCTTTAGTGCTTTTACATAGATTATTTAATTCAATCCTCACAACAACCATATGAGATAAGTGTCATTTGCCATTTTACAGGTAAGGAAACTTAGCTGTTGGCAGTTAGGAACCAAGGAAAAAACCCTCATTATCTTTCAAACAATTTCTTCACAGATTAAATCTCCCTGTAGTTTTCCAATTAAGGAAATTCTAGTCTTAAGCCCTTTCACCACAAGTATGATTCTCCTTCCACATGATAATCCTTTGAATATTATAAGTAGGGAATATTCACTCTGAAAATTCACTTTTTTTCAGACTGGAAGGACCCCTTGCCCATCTGAAACTATGTCATTTGTCCCTGGTGAACTCTTTGCTTCACAGTGCTCATTTTATCCTTGGTAATGACATTTATTTCATAAGAATATTGATGAATATATCTCCATACTAAATAATAGCTCTATGAGGACAGCAGGTCTGAGTTTGATTCCAGTGTCTATATGGCGTATAATGAGACTTGCCATATAACAGACTTGCCTAATGTGTAAGTGTTTTATTACATGTATATCATAAGACAGTGACTGTACCTTTGCCGTCGTTCTTTCTGTTTCATCCTCTCAATTGCCTCCACATTTTCTTTGGGAATGGAGTCAATGAGATCACTCAATTCTACCAGGCGAGACTCTACTTTTACCAGCTTTTGAACCGGGTTGAGACTTCCAACCTCAGCATCTCCAATGCAGACTTTGTATACTTGGTTAATTTTTTTACTAAGAGAGTCTATCAGTTTTTCCTGAGATTAAAAAGAAAAGGAGAGCAGAAAACATCTTATTACTGTTTGCTTGTTCATTCAATAAATGTAAAATTCCCTTTTACTATATTGTAATAAAAGGCTTTTATTAATATGTTCTACTAAATACTTCCTTTTTTAAAAGAAAAACTTTAATACAACATTAGAACAGTGAAAAAAAATGCAGCAGTCAATTTATGTCATAATTTATAGTCAGAGCAGGCTTCCCTGGTGGTTCAGGGAAAGAACTCGCCACAGTGTGGGAGACCTGGGTTCAATCCCTGGGTCTGGAAGATCCCCTGGAGGAGGGCGTGGCAGCCCTCTCTAGTATTCTTGCATGGAGAATCCCAGTGAACAGAGGAGCCTGGTGGGCTGCAATCCATGGGGTCGCAAAGAGTCAGACACAACTGACCGACTAAGCACAGCACATAGAGCATTACTATAATAACATCCTGGATTATTTCTTTAAAAATATTTCAGTCTAGGTATAAAATAATTTAATAAGATGCTTGAATGTTTTTGTGTATCATTCCCATTCAAGTAGACAAACTACATAAACATTTAAATCCTTTTTTCTCCTCACTCCAGTGCATTTCCTAGCAGCAGTATGTGAACTCCCTTTTTTGTTGTTGCTACTCTAATTACTGGCTTCCCTAGTGGCTCAGAGGTTAAACCATCTGCCTGCAATGTGGGAGACGTGGGTTCAATCCCTGGGTTGGGAAGATCCCCTGGAGAAGGAAATGGCAACCCACTCCAATATTCTTGCCTGGAGAATCCCATGGACAGAGGAGCCTGGTGGGCTACAGTCCAAGGGGTTGCAAAAAGTAACTACTAACACTATAATCCTGTCTGACAGTTATTTGCATACATGTCTTATTGTCCCTTGTAGACTGTAAGCACCTGGAAGGCAGGAGCTATTACTTATGTTTATACTTATATCTAAAGTAGCCCCTTGCATGTAACTATGCACTTAATAAATGTTTGCTGAATAAATGAATGCATTCTCTCAGAGGGAAAAAAAAGTTACAAGCAAACAGCTTCCCAGGCTGGCCTACAAAACATTTTGAGTTTTCATTCTCTCCATCTGGAAGTCATTACAGTATTCTACTCTAAGCGGAGGCTTAGGCCACACCTTGCTGATCCCTGTACCTGGCCACTGTGCCATTTTAACTGTTGGTAGAGATGTTCAAACTTGTAGGTAACATTTTTTGGGACTGTAAGAAAGCTCTGTTTCTGTGTTTCCACTGTATACCCAGCATTCGCAGATAAAAGGATCTCAATAAACTTCTGGGCAAAGTAAATCATTCTCCTGGTAGAATCCTGCCCGCATTCCTGCTTCTGCTCAAGAAGATGAGAATCACCATAAAGCCACGGACAAATAATACTCAAGATAGATGTGGCTCCAGGAGCCATGGGAAACCCCTCCTGAAACCACAGACTCATTACAGAGCTACCAACACTTAATTACAAATCAAGATCTGTTACCAGTAGCTTACTTCAAACAGCTTGTCTCTCCCACCTAGTTTAACAAGCTTTCTGATGGTCCTATTTACTATAAAGCCCTCTCTCTTTCCTCCTACAGTAACACTTACTGTAGTCCCTATTTATATTTAAAATATGATTTTAGGAAGTTTGGAGAAATACCTATAAAATAAAAGGAAAAAAGAAAGAAAAAAAACAGTCCTGTTTGACATAAAGCTCCTTTTTTCTACCCCTGGGTCAGGAAGATCCCCTGGAGAAGGAAATGGCAACCCACTCCAGTATTCTTACATGGGAAAGAAAGTATGGACAAAGAAAGGATCCTGGCAGGCTACAGTCCATGGGATTGCAAAAAGAGTAGTGACTAAACAAGACAGACAAATTTATAGAGAGAGAAAGTAGAACAGAGGTTACCAGAAGCTGGAAGGTGGGAGAATGGGGAATTATTGTTTAATGGGTACAGAGTTTCTATTTGGGATGATGGAAAAGTCCTGTAAATAGTGGTGATGATTATGCAGCACTGCAAATATAATTAATGCCACTGAATTGTACATTTGAAATGGTTAAATGGTCAATTTTATGATATGTATATGTTTTACCACAATTTTTTTTAAGGCGTAAAAAAGACAGCACTGAAGAGCTGAAAGGTAGCTATCACCCTTGTGCTCTAGCAGTGCACAACCCCACCCCCTCCTTCCTTGGTGTTACACATAAGAAATGTGGACTGTGACTGGAGCCATAAACAGGTTTGTTTTTGTAACCCTGCCTGCTTATGGGTAAGCACAGTCATCTTCTGATAGAGTCCCTTTAAATCTACTCCTGTTTGAAAGTCAAGTTCATAACTATAATTGTGATATTAGTTTCACATACGAGTTTTGAATTTTTATTTCATTCAAGATTTTACAAGGAAACCAATGCTAGCTGGAGTTTATTACGGGTCTTAAAACTAGCCTGATCATTCATTCAGCAAACATTTATGGAGCACCTGCTTTATGAGGTTGCTAAACTGAGCTGAATAGAAGGGTAAGACAAGCCTTGCCCTAGGGTTTGCATCCAGCTGGGAGAGACCTGCACACAAACAGGTAAGCACACTAGTCTATGTCACAGGTGCTCTGGTGATAGATCTCTGCAGACCCCAAAGGGGCCACAACCTATTACAAGCTCAGTGTTGGGAAGATACTCCATTCAGTGCTGATTCAGTGCTTTCTGTCTTCATTATTTGCCCTTGAAATTAATACCAAAATGATCACAGGCAATGAACTACTTCATATGTATAGTCCTGTGTATACTGACTAAAACAAATATATTTATAGTTGGGGAAATCTCAGCATCATACTTGGTAACCTTTTAAGAGAGTACCAATGATAATTGAATGTTTTCTATCTACTGTGTAAGTTGGCTATACATATTGACAAGGTAATTTCCAAGCAGGTTTTCAGCCTCTGTCATCAACCTGGGACTTGTGGTTTGCTTTAATCCTCCTATTCCAATGCTTAAGACACAGTGAATGCAGATTCTTATTATCATGAGCCAAAATAAAATTACTGCAGGCAAAGAATGATTACCTGAGCATCTGAGTTATATTGTCCAAAACTAAATAGCCTGGACCTTAATTCCAACTCTGCTGCTTTTTCTTCTTCTCTTACACAGTTGGCCTTGAGCAATTCCTTGTGTTCCAAAAGAAACTCTATGTTGGTATTTCTATTGCAAAGAAGAAAGAGACCCTTATCTGTAATTTATGATTCAGTGAAATAAACCATCAGTCAGGAGCTTCAACACTCTCTAGATCATGTGTCAACATCCTATGTCTAGTAAGCCAAATAGAAGTTTATATTTTAAGATATTGACAAAGTACCTGCAACTTTTCAGGTTAAAATAAGAAAAATAAATGCACAGATGCTTGTCAACATCTATCGGGAAGTATTTTCTCACCCCTCTACTTCTGTGGCTCCCCTGAGTCCCCCAAATAGAAAAAGCAGTAGAACTGAGGTATTGGAAACCCAAGCTGGGTGACCTAGGATGTCACTGTTCTCAAACCTGACTGATAATCAGAATACCTGGGGAGCCACTGGGAAAAGTAGAGACTCCTGACTCCTTACTTAGAGCTTCAGATATAAATACCCTTTTCCTGCCCAACCATACACACCCCATCCCCTCATATCATAGTGTCATGGTGGGGGCACCATATACTGAGGACTGGAAGTGAGGAGACAAGGATTTAAAGGAGACAGTAGTTTACTGGGTGGCTATAAGATTATGGTTTTAAGTTCTTCTAATATGTCCCAAAGTTCAATTCAGTTTGACTTAACTATTTTAAAAAATTGACATATTCTGGTGCAAATGAGTCTTCCAAAAAAAGGTTCTGCACATTTTTACAACGAGTATTAAAGTAGAAAGGAATTTTTTGGGTCATCAAATCCAGCCCCCTTCCCAAGAGAAGTCCCTTTTATAATAGCCCTGATATAGATAATGTACATTATAAAATGATACAATATTTAAGTCATGAAAAAACTTTTGCTGAGAGTCACAGCCAAGGAAAATGAGTTTATTAGCATCATCATCCAAAGCATGATTTGGTCAGCCAGATGACAGCGTAAAACTGCATTGAACAAAGAGTAAGGCAGTAGGTGACATTTTGATTCTTTATAACCTTCTATATTGTCTTTTATTCTTGCTAGCTAGGAAAATATTTTGACAAGTGAAAGGAATTAGGGACTAAAACTAAAACCAGTCTATTCTGTATAAATATAATTCCTACTTTTTACATTCTGCAGTATAAACTATTATTAATAAAAATTCTTCCCTAAATCCAGGGAAACCACAAGGAAGGGCCACACATAAATGAAGGTGGACTTCGTCTCTGATTAGAAATTGGTTAATAGAATGTCTACTTGTTTTTTATGACTTACATTTTATCCTGTATAACTTTTTCTCTTTTATTTACATCTTCAAGATTTTCGTCTACATCTTGGGAATATTGTACCAAAGTAAGATTCTGCTCTTCCAGCTCTGTGAGGACTTGAAGTAACTCTTCAGGTTCTTTGAAATAAAGTTCAGGTTCCTAATCAACAATGAAGAATATAATTAATTCACTTAACATGCTACCTGTGCATATGTGACTTATCTAGGAAAAAACAGTGGGGTAAAGGAATACTGTTCTGATTATAAGGGAGATACGGGCAAAGAGTGACAGCAGCCTATTTCCATGTGAAAGCTGGCCTTAGGAAAGAGAACACTTTTGGTGTTGGGGGGGAGATGAAGTTTATTAGAGAAGGTGAAAAGGAAGAAGAGAGTGAGGAAAAGAAAAAGGAGAGGGATGGGGCAGAGGAGGAGGCAAAAGCAGGAAAAAAGGAAAGGCAAGTTTCTAGGGAAAGACGAGAGAAGAAGTAGAATGAGAAAAGACAGAGGACTAAGTGAAGGTCATTTTCTCCCTACATTTTAATAATTTTCTATTTTCTAAAATTTTAAGTATAAGTTTATATCACTTTGAATTAATTTATAGCAAGATGACTTGGATATTTGCATCCCCACGTTCATCAAATTTACTGTAGCAAGAAGTGGAAGCAACCTAAATGTTCATCAATGGATTGATGGATGGCTAAAGAAAATGTGGTCTATCCACCCTTAAAAAATAAGGAAACCCTGTCATTTGCTACAATATGGATGAACCCGAAGAACATAAGGACATGAGACTAAATGAAATAAGCCACTCATGAAAAGACATACTGCTTCCACTTTTACAAGGTATGTAAAGAAATCTAACTCTTAGAAATATAAAGTAGAATGTGGTTGCTAGGGGCTAGAGGGAGTAGGCATAGGGGAGTTGTTCAGTTGATGTATAGTTTCCGTTGTGCAAGATGAAAAAGTTCCAATGGTCTGTTACATCAGCATGTTAATAGTTAACGCTGCAGGATCATACACTTACTAGTTAAGATGATAAGTTGTGCTTTTTCCACACACACACAAAAAAAGATGATTTGGATAAGGTATGTTATATGTAGTATACAGTTAATGCTTTTAAGTGTTTTGTTCCTTTTCTGTGAGTTTCTGTGGTTGTATTTAGGGTGAGATTAGTTCACAATCAGACCTGTAGCTACAAAGAACTGTTTTGTTGAAGCTCAATTTATCTCACAGTCCAGCTACTCAATATATCTCAAGCCCCAATAAAATGATAAATAATCAGAAGGTGGTTATGTTCACAGGAAGATTGTAGATAATATATATCTCCTAAATTGTTACCTTCTAAAGGACACATTTATTTACTTATAATTTTTAAAAAAATCTTTTGGCTGTGCCTCACAGCATCCAGGATCTTAGTTCCCCCAACCAGGATGGAGCCCATGTCCCCTGCAGTGGAAGTGTAGAGTCTTAACCACTAAACCGCCAGGGAAGTCTTGACATTTATTTTTCATTAAATGTCTGATGACAAACATGAACTATATATACAACTAGAGAACAGTAGCAAAATCATATTTTGGGGGATTTCCCCAGTGGTCCAGTGGCTAAGGCTCCATGCTGCCAGTGCAGAGGGCCCAGGTTCGTTCCCTGATCAGGGAACTAGATCCCACATGCCACAACTAAAGATCCCGAATGCTGCAACTAAGACCTGATGCAAACAAATTTTTAAAAATCATATTTTCTTCTGAAAGGTTGTGGAATATTTGGAACAGGACATTTTAATTTCAAAAGAAGAAATGAGCATCTATACTTTTCACCAAACAATATTTAAGTCAAGACAAATAGTCCAGTTACCAGATCGTAGTCCATATCATCATCTAAAAAGAATTCCAAACTGTCTTCTGAACTGATACTCTCAGTTTGGCTGTAAAAGGAAAAGAAAATGCCTGATTTCTGAGCCATTTTCTATCAACAGATTTGCTTTCATGACTAAGTTATTTTTGGAACCTAAATGTAACCTAGTTCTTTTCAATAGCCTGTTTAGCCTTTTAGGGAATTGCAGGAATCCATGGATTCCACAAGTATGCAAAAGAAAATCATTCATTCCCAGACAAGGGTGACATATGCAAACAAAGAGACCATAAGGAAGAGCTGTACCACGTGCTACCAATTACTTGATGTGCATCTGTAAAATATCTTCTGATCAGGCTGGGGAAATGTTGGTTGGGGAGTGGGGTGGGTGATGAGATACATACTTAAAGAATAGTTATGTGGCTTGCAAGGTGGCTCTGAAAGAATCCTTTAAGAATGATAAATTGAAAATGATTGGAGTGTTAAAAGGGCAGGGGCTAAGGAAGGAGTAAAGCAGCTATTGGTGTGACCTAGGTAAGTAATGCTTGTAGTGATGGTGGAAAACAAGTCAGTGGTTGGGGGTTGGGAGGAGAATCTAGAGACACAGGAAAGAAAGAATTCATGGGAACCAAGAATAGAAAGAGCTCCTGGGGCACAAAGAGAAGAGACCAGATGACTTCAGCGTTTGTAGTCAGTAAGCCTGGAGTAATGGAGGTCATGCTAACAGGAAGGAAAACAGCTTTAAGGATAGGATAAGGACAAGATTGGGCTTCCCTGGTAGCTCAGCTAGTAAAGAATCCCCTCTGCGATGCAGGAGACCCAGGTCGATTCCTGAGTCAGAAAGTTCCCGTGGAGAAGGGCATGGCAACCCACTTCAGTATTCTTGCCTGGAGAATCCCCATGGACAGAGGAACCTGGTGGGCTAACAGTCCTTGGATCACAAAGAGTCGGACACGACTGAACGACTAAGCATAGCACAAGGACAAGATTAACATTTGCTTTGTTCATACTGAGTTTGAAGGGACAAAATAACCTGCTTGGAAATGCCCTTTAGCAATGGGAAATATGTTGTAGGGAAATTGAGAGGGCCATAGAAGTCAAGGGATACTTGGGAAACATCCACAGTTCAGTCCACTCTTAGTGGATTCAGTAATATCATTTTCAAATCAGTCTTCTCCCACCTCTCTGATACTATGTTACTTTTTGGTTCCTTTTCTTTGAGTCTGTTTCCTCAGCCTTCTTCCCTCTCTTTCTACCCATCCTCTGGGGCTGATCCTCTCTTATAGATTCAACCACTACTAACATACCGACTCCCACATCTCTGTCTCTCTTGAGCTCTGGACTTCAGTGTCCAGCTTCCAGCTGAACATCAGTATCCACTTGGGTGTCCCATAGAGAGCTCAGATGAATGCATCCAAAATCACACTCCTTATTTTCCTCTCAGGCCTGCTCCCCTTGCTGTGTTCCTAATACCTTTGAATGACAACACCACACATCCAGTTGCCACATGAGAAATTTGGGAGTTATCTGTGGCCACTCTTTTTATTGGGGGAATTCCCTAGGTAGCATTTCCCTGATGTGTCCCACAGCCACTCCTTTGTTCCAGCTGCCACTGTCTGGCTGGGGGAGTTCATTATCTCTCATCTAATGAATTGTGACCACAGGTTCCTAACTGGCTCCTCTACGTCCAGTTTTTTCCCTGTCCATTCTGTTCTCTAAAATACTACCATCTCCAATTTTCTAAAATGTAAATCTGATTTGAGCCTCTGTCACATTCTTGCTAAAACCTTCAGTGACTCCCAGGGCACTTGGAACAAAACACAGACACCTTTGGGATGACCCCACTGCCTCCTTGCTCATGAGACAATACCTAGTTACCCCTCCAGTCTTGTCCATTTACACCCTGCAGCCCAGCCCTTCTGAACAGACCCAGACACTGCCACCCTTGTGCCAGCAGGCCCCTCCCTCTTCACTGACCCCTTGTCCTCTCAGCAGACACAGCTTAGATGCCATCTGATCTGGAGGGTGTCCACTGATCCCGCCCTTGCTTCTCCAGTCCCTCACCTCTCCTCTGGGCTGAGAGTCCTTCCTTTGCATGCCTGAGGCACCCTGATTGTCCTTCCAATGGCCTTATCATGGCATAATGTAACTGACGAACTCCTTGTCTGTCTTCCTCACTAGACAGTAGGCTTGTTGAGAGCAAAGACTGTCTTTTTTTTTATTCTGGCCCTATAGGGCACTCAGTAAATACGTGCTGAGTAAATGAAAGAAACTAAGAAGCAGTGAACATTCTGAGAAAGTGACTGTGACGTCTGCGTATTACTTTGTGCTTCAACATGGAAAATCCTTATGATGATGTTCTGGTTTTGATTGTATCTTGACTGTACTGATGTCAATATCCCGTTCGTGCTATTATACTACAATTTTTCAATAGTTGTTACTATTGGGGGAAACTGGGTAAAGTATAGTGAGACCTCTCTGTATTTTTTCTTGTAACCGCATGTGAATCTATAATTCTCTCCAAGTGAAAATGTAATTAAAACACAACGAAACAGTGACTCTAAAATGCCACAGAAGTAGAATGACCGCAAGGCCCCTGAAATTCAGAGCACAGTGTCTGTGTTGACTTTTGCCATGGATAATACACTGCTGGCCCAGATACTTCCTTTGGGGTCAAAGTATCCATCCTGGACATCAATATATTTTCTTACAGCTCCTCTAGGGTAGCTGGGGGCTTCCCTGATAGCTCAGTTGGTAAAGAATCCGCCTGCAATGCAGGAGACCCCAGTTCAACTCCTGGGTCGGGAAGATCCACTGGAAAAGGGATAGGCTACCCACTCCAGTATTGTTGGGCTTCCCTTGTGGCTCAACTGGTAAAGAATCTGCCCGCAATGCGGGAGACCTGTGTTCAATCCCTGGGTTGGGAAGATCCCCTAGGAAAGGGAAAGGTTACCCACTCCATTATTCTGGCCTGGAGAATTCCATGGACTATACAGTCCATGGAGTCGCAAAGAGTCGGACACAACTGAGCAACTTTCACTTCACTTCAGGGTAGCTAGGGTGGAGAACTACCACTTTCTGAAAAAATGAATATAAATGAGTCAATAATCAAGTAAGGGAAGAAACAAAAAGTGCTTTCTAGTCCTATAGTGGAGAAGGCAATGGCACCCCACTCCAGTACTCTTGCCTGGAAAACACCATGGATGGAGGAGCCTGGTAGGCTGCAGTCCATGGGGTCGCTAAGAGTCAGATACAGTTGAGCAACTTCACTTTCACTTTCATGCAGTGGAGAAGGAAATGGCAACCCACTCCAGTATTTTTGCCTGGAGAATCCCAGGGATGGGGTAGCCTGGTGGGCTGCTGTCTATGGGGTCGCACAGAGTCGGACACAACTGAAGCTGCTTAGCAGCAGCAGCAGTTCTATAGCAGCAATTTTGAATGCCATGGTAAATTTGTAAACACATGAGTCAGCAGAGTAGATCAAAAACAACGGGGCAGTAGATTCTGAGAGGCAAAGACCCAAGAGGCAGGGTGTGGGTGGTTTCTGCAAATAGCAGATGTAGGCCCTCATCAAAGGATACAGGAAGACCTATGAGAACTTGGTCACCTGCTGAGCACACAGAAATGGCAACCGCTACCTCCAGCATCTCTTATGGTGGGTATGGATACGTGGCACATATGTTGAAGAAAGGCTAAAAGAGATATTTGCTTATAAAAAAATACACCATTTCCAAGAGAGGTAATCAATATGTACTGTACTTTGATAAGGATGGTTTCTTATCCTCTAGGTTGGGAGTGGTCCTCCTGCGTGATCTTGCTATTCAGAATGTCCAGGTGAAGTCCACATCATTGGTGATGGTGGAGGTAAAAAGAACATGTAATTAGGAATGAGTGCTTGCTATTTGGTGAGAGGGATTCATTTTTCTGTACTGATATGCCCATTACTTAAAAAAAAAAAATTATTAGAAACAGTCATATAGAAAATGGTGCTGTTTTATTCTACTGACTTTTGGTTCCAAGCATAAAATCAGACATCGCTGTTTGGGGTGGTGTTTTTATTGTCTAAAACATGGCACAAATCAGGGACATAAATGGTGAATATAAATCACAGTTCTCTTGTTACCTTATCATATACATTTTTAATCACAGATTTTAAAAGATCAAGATATAAAAATGGTGGACTTTATTTATTACCAATGTCTGGGTCTGACCATAGTCTGAAACTCAGAAGTGGGCAACTGGTCTTGGATCTCTGCATCCACTGGCCCCCAGGTCATGCTTCCTCATGCCCGAGCTTTTGTGGCTTCCAACCACCCTTCCTGCTATTCCGTCTTGAAACTACAGCAGGTCTCACTCCCCGATCCCTCTACCTGGAAAGTCCCACTTATTCTTCAAAATCCAGCTCAGATGTCACCTCCTCTTAAAGACTTTTCTGAACGCCTTAGGGAGAGATCACATGTTTGGTTTCTGCCCCCAGACCCCTCACCATCACTGCTGTATCATTTGTCCCATTACATTGTATTTGTATAGTTCCAGCATGCAGAACTATATCCTACTCATCTTTGTGTACTTGGAGTCTCGAAAAGTTGCTGATACATAGTATTCCTCCAGTATATCCAAGGTGAGTGGGGGAAGGAAAGAAAATGGACAAGAACCAGTGGATTGTAGCACCACCGTAAATGAGCATCTTAAATTTTTAGGCTGATACTGGAACACATATTACTAAAAATGTCTTGGGAAGGGATGCTATTCAAACTGAGTGACTCCTATATTCAAGAGTTTAAAGAGAAGAAAATATGGACCCCACCACCTACTTCCTCTACACCCCGCTCCCCTGCACCCTACTCCAGATCCTCTAACAGACAAAGTAGTATGTCTTAAATAATTTGGGTCCAAATTGGCCTCACACTCTGAAAGAATCCACCTTTTCAATCAGCTGGCCAAGTGCACTTAGGTGAGGGTTGTTTCTGGGCAGGCGAATTGTATGGTTGAGCTTTACCCCTACCACTAAATACCTCTGATGGTTGGCAGCAGGATAAAGGAGAAAGAGAGTCCCTGGAAGTCAGCTTGCCTGTGTGTGTTGAATGACTACAGGGCAGGGGTTGGGCAGGGGTTGAGGCTGAAGGTATCCTTAGAGTGGATTATGAACATGGTAGAGCTTCCTCAGTCTTCCCAGTTACTTCCCTGAGTCACCTGCCAATGACAGTCACCTGGTTGCCGTTGGCCTGGATTGTTGGGCCCTGGGAATTGGTCCACCAACACCAGAGGGCAGGCTTGAACCAGAGGAATGAGGAGGCCCAGCTGAGAAGGACCTCAGAGGATGTGCTAGTCAGCCAGGGACAACTTGTACAAGATCCTCTGCCCCTGACTTCTCTGCCGGTTCTATTCATTCCCCCACCTCTCTGAGTTTTGTAATAATGTCTGGAGAGACAGAAACAGAACACCTAGCTCCCCAGGATTAAGGGTGATTTGGACACTAGGCTCTGTTTTTCAGCTTAGTTTATATGTCCTGCATCTCCACTTTGAGATGGGCACCTTCTCTGACTTTACTTTTGTGGGTAAAGTGCCAAAGATCCAGTGTTACCTTGGCTACTTCTTCCCAGAGAAGAATCTTCCGAAAATGATGTCCTCCTGGACTCGTCAATGGTCTCTCTTCTCCTTGCACTTAATTCTAGAATGGAAAATAAACAAGTTGGGGTGGGGAAACACTTTTGAGAATGAGAGCTTTGTTTCAGGGTGAAGGCCAAGTTATTGTGAAAATTTCCAGGGACAGAAATGTAAGATGGGGACATGGTAACCAGCATATGTATTATGCAGATGGCCAGGGCTGGTCTCTGGAGAAGGCAGGATGGATGAGAACTAACCTAGAGGGCCTGAAGAAGTCTCTTTCCCATGTCAGTCTATCAGAACTTCTAAAATCCTGGTGTTAACCATTCAACCCTCTGGACTGAGACTCAGCGCTTTCTGAGCATCCTTGAGGACAAGTCTAGGAGCACTGAATCCTAAGCTGTTAAATGTAAATACTTCTCAGTTTTCCTTCCCATGTGTTTTCTCTCTTGTCAAACATCACATATTGAGTTTAACCCAATGTCATTACTGTGCTTGACACTTTATACACATGATCTCATCTAAGCACACGCAGCAACCATGAGACACACAAGGGAGCTAAGCAGGGGAGTCACCCCTGGTGTGCTAATTAAGGCTTAAGAACCGGCTCTCAGGGGAAAGATTCTCCCTGATTTGTAATGTGCTGATTTCAGTGGTATAAGTACTCTCACCCCTAAGGCTCAGGATGAGCTCTCAGCTGACGAGTCGAGAACCCTCTTTCTGTGTGGCTTTCTCCCCTCCAGTACTCTGCTCGGGGGACTCCAGCCACCATGGCCTCCCTACCCCCGGCTCTGTCTTCTCCATCCACAGAGACAGCTGAGGCCCCCCTCTGCCTCACTGAGTCCTGGAAGTGTTCTCCAGGCAGTGCCCTGAGGCCAGCACAGGGCTCAACTCATGTGTTTCCCTTCTCTCGGGGATTACTTTGTTTTGCTTCTTGATGTCTGATGTCTTAAAACTGTTGTTTCCTATGTTTTTCAGGCAAGAGGATGTGTCTGGTCCTTGTTACCCCAATGTTGCTGGAAGTCTGTCTTCATCTTTGATTTGTGACCCTACATTCATCATTTACGTATGAAATTCTTACCTATAATAGGATCTATTCCTGTTCCACTGAGCTTCTTAATGCCAGTACCGTACCATATAGTTTTCATTTTTGAGACTGTGATAATATAACATCTTAAAGGATAAGTAACACACCCACCCTCACCTTCTTAGTTCAGAAGTATTTGTGTATCTTTCTAGATGAACCTCAGAATCATCGTGCAAAGATCTACCTAACCCAACTCTCTGAGGAATTTTTGGTAACATTATTATTATACTTCCATAAAGCTTATGAATTTCAGAAAAATTGGCAACTTTACAAAATCAATTTTCCTATCTGATAACATATTTCTCATTTGTCAAATCTCCTGGTCACACATTGAAGGTTATTATTGCTTTCTTGAATTTAACTCCCTTGTATATTTTCTAATTAATAAAGTTAACCTATTTAGCTTAATATAATAGGTTAATAAGGAGAAGGCAATGGCAACCCACTCCGGTACTCTTGCCTGGAAAATCCCAGGGACAGGGGAGCCTGGTAGGCTGCCATCTATGGGGTCACACAGAGTTGGACACGACTGAAACGACTTAGCAGCAGCAGCAGCAGCAGTAGGTTAATAAAGTATAATTGACTTTGTGTCTAATTACTCTACAGAATGTTTTAACAAGTCAAATTGTATTTCAGGTTTTTTATTGGGGAGAGGTTTGTAGCTATGCTATTCTCACTATCTACAAATAAAATATTTTCTATTTTTCCATGTATATATTTTTATTGCTTCATATTTGAAATTAACCTGTATTTCCAAATTAATAATTTATAATATCAGAGTTAGTCGGATTGTTCAGGGTCTGCCTACAATAAAAATTATAACTATTTAATAACAAACACTGAAGCAGAATATTTTAGAATTAGGATATGTACTTAATTGGATATGGGACTTACTTGTTATTATACTTGGAAGCATGACATTCACATTTTCTTTACTCCTTGACACCCTTTTCATTGCTTGCTGGATCTGCCATTGTTTTGGAGACAGTTTCAGCAGAAAAAACCCATATTTCATGTACTCTCTAAGGAGGAATTCTGTTTTTGCTATTTCACTACTCAAAAGAAAAATAGATATGGTTAGATATACCCGTGTGAAAGCATGTTCATTTTTTAAATAGGTTTTAAAAAAGTCATTCTCTTGATCATGTATTTGAATAATAATTTGTTTAACAAATATTGTAAATATGGCCATAAAAATAAGGACTTCAATAAGATATGAGACAAGAGGCAAGAAACCTGTACGAATGTTATTTGAACCAAAATGCCCAAGGCTAGGCAGCTGACCCTCAGAACCAGCACTGAGGCGGAAAGTCCATTGAGGGGGCCAGGATCGAGTGTGCCCAGGTGTTCCCTATAAAGGAGCAGCATGTGCTCTGGGCCCCAGATTGGCAAACCCTGGTGCTTTCCATCATCTCCCATGAACGCAAGGGTTTTCCAGGTGCAGCCAGCATTGCAGCATCCCACGGACCCCGAGCCTCTTGTAAGACTGACATCTGGGCCAGTCCATGGAGGCCAGGAAAAGGCAGCAGGCATTTGCTCACAGCAGTTGTTCCAGGCTCTTCCATGTTTTTTCTGAGCAAGAAGCAAAGTGCTTCGAGCACAACGACGGGAGACAACGCAGTCAGCCAGCGGCAGAGCTCCAACTTCACTGGGGGCTTGTTTTCCCCCAGAGGACAGGCTCCCACATGGAGTAGTCCTGTCTGTCCCACCATCAGCTCTGCCTCGCACTGTGAATATCAACTTTCCTCAGATCAAGAGAAAGCAGGCAGAAGACATTTGACTGGCTTTTCTAACTTACTTTGCATTTTTTTCAGCAGCAAAACCATATTGGGTCTTTATGTCAGAATGAGAATTTTTAGAACAGATGTAAAATTACAGTTCAAGGTAAGATTCAGAAAAAGCCTGTCTTGCCTGAAGTCAGAGCCTAATGATGATCTTGACTTACTACATTTGGCTCCTCCTTGGGTACCCAGTGTTTTCCTCTTAAAAAAAAAAAAAAAAATTGAAGTATAATTGATTTACATGTTGTTAATTGCTACTGTACAGCAAAGTGATTCAGTTATATATACATTCTTTTTCATATTCATTTTCATTATCACAGGACATTGAATATAGTTCCCTGTGCTGTATAGTAGGAAATTATTCATTCTGTATATGAGTTTGTATCTGCTAATTCCAAACTCCAATCCTTCTCCCATACCCTGCCCCTTGGCAATCACTACTTTGTTCTCTATGTCTGTGAGACTATTTCTATTTCAGAGATAAGGTCATTTGTGTCATGTTTTAGATTCCACATGTAGGTGATATATGATATTTGTCTTATTCTGACTGACTTGATAATCTCTAGGTCCATCTATGTTGCTGTAAATGGCATTATTTCATGCATTTTTATGGCTGAGTAGTATTCCATTGTGTATATATACCACATCTTCTTTGTCCATTCGTCTGTCGATGGACACTGAGGTTGTTCCTGTGTCTTGGCTACTGTAAATAGCGCTGCAGTGAACACTGGGGTGCATTTGTCTCTTCAAATTGCAGTTTTCTCTAGATTTATGCCCAGGAGTAGGATTTCAGGATCACTGGGCAGTTCTGTTTTAGTTTTATGAGGAAACTCCATACTGTTTCCTACAATGGCTGCACCAATTTACATTCCCACTAACTGTGCAGACTCCACACCCTTTCCAGCATATGTTATTTGAGGACTTTTTAATGACAGCCATTCTGACCAGTGTGAGGTAATACTTCGTACTTTTGATTTGCATTTCTCTAATAATTAATGATGTTGGCCATCTTTTCATGTGCCTGTTGGCCATCTGCATGTCTTCTTCTAAATGTCTATTTAGGTCTTCTGCCCATGTTTGACTGGATTGTTTTTTGTTATTGAGTTGTATGAGCTATTTGTATATTTTAGAAATTAGGCCCTTGTTGATTGCATCATTTGGTTCCATTTGTTTATTTTTGCTTTTAGTTCTATTGCCTTGGGAAACTGACCTAAGAAAATATTGGTACATAAAATCCTTGTTTTAATATCAATGTTAATTTCAACCAAGTGTAAGTACAAATATAAAAAATACTGCCAATTATAATTGTAAGATAATTGTAAAAATATTAAAAGCATCCTAAATTCAGAGATGTTAAAATGGGGGAGGGGAAGAACAGTGCCTTAGAATGAAGAAAAAAGAACAATTAGGAAATAATTTGCTTACCTTTAACATTGGTTTCCTTCTTTTCAACTAATATCTTGTAATGACAAGTTAGAGAAACTTTTCAGCCAGAGGTCACTGTCTCCGGTCCCCAGGTAGACACAATTGTTGATCAACAAATTACTTATTTTTAAAATGTGTTCATACTTATGAAATCACCAACTGATCAGGATTAGTCCCGCTGAGGTCTTGCCAGGCACTAGTAGGTTTCAGTGGGGCAGGGACAAATGATGGGTAGAGGACAGACCCAGCCTCACCTTTTCACCGACTGGATCTCCAAACTCGCCTTCTTGAGTTCCGCCGTCATTTGCAGTTTGTTTATAGTTTCCTGAGCTGCACTGAAAAGGAACAGATTTGTTAGTCTGTTTTGTATTGGGCTGTGTTCTGAAAAACTAAAAAGAAGAAAGAAGACGGTAAAAAGCGATTTGGCCAAAGCCGGGGGCGGTGGGCAGTAGGGGGAAACGAACATTTTGAGAGCATCTACAGATCTCTGGTCGTTTTCTCGGAGGAACTCCTCAAAGGCTATTGCGTCGTCTTCGAGCTTTTTTTCTGCTTTCATGAGTTGCCTTTCCTTCATTGCTGTGTGTTTTTCAAACCTTTGAATGGTGTTTCTTTTGGTTGACAGAGTATACTGAAAATGTTGAAAACACAAGTGCATCAAGAACGTGACTCCACATTTCTAGCACATTTCAAAGGTCTCATAACAAAGGGGGAAAATAACCTGCCTGGTTATTTTTGTATATCTGTGATCATTTGTATTAGAAATAATAGCGTGTGAACCTTGGGGCTGTGGCTTTCATTTCATGAAGGAATTCTATTTTCAGGATAGGTAGAAGGGAGACTAATGCCTCTCTATGACTTTTATGAAGAGGCTTGATATTGCTCCAAAATAGCCCCACAAATAAAAATAGCTATGTGTCTCCTCAGGCTGTATCCTTAAAAGGGGGGAGGGGCATGTTCCATATTTCTCCATAAAGCAGGTCCACTTAGTGTTACCCACACTCTGGTACTTGCTGGGCCTTGGGAAATTGGATTGTCTGCAATCACAAAGGCTCTCCTATAGGAAGTACCATGGGAGAGTCAGGGTCCAACAATTCCTCCAAGCCAGCCCCAGGGTCAGGGGGAGCTCGGGGTGGGGGAGTGTTTAACCAGCCTCAAAGCACCCTGTTTAGATCCTCCAATGCAACTTTGATAGCTAGATTCTGTTTTGGTTTTTGTTTTTTTTTAACTACATAATGTAAGAATCTACTTGTATTTTTAATGCCATGCATGAACAATAAAGTATAAACAAAGCCACAAACATTATAATATAAATGGATTCAAATGTGGAAATGAGATAACTTTAAATAAACAACAGCCAGGACTTCACTGGTGGTGCAGTTGGATAAGAATCCACCTGCCAGTGCAGGAGACACGGGTTAGCTCCTGGGTCCGGGAAGATCCCACATGCCTCAGACAACAAAGCTTGTGCTCCACAGCAAGATAAGCCACCATGGTGAGAAGCCCGGGCACTACAACAATGACCCAGGGCAGCCAAAAATAAGTAATCAATGAATTAATTTTTTAAAAAATACAGTATTTCTAAATATGAATGGATGTAAAATAAAAGATTAAAGGGAAAAAAAAAATATACTCCACGTGTATAACCCCCAAATATTTATTACTTCATTTGCTAAGCAGTTACTGTGTGCTTACTGTGCACCAGTTCTGTTTTAATCATTCTTTTGGAGCAGTGAACAGAATAAAATGGATTGCTTTTGTGAGATATTCATTCGAGCAGAGGGAGATGTCGATTAAAGGGGAATAAGTGGTCCAGCGGGCAAGGGCAGGAGATTAACACCATGTTTAGCCCAGGAAAGACTCCCTGATACAGTGAAAACTTAACAGAGACTGAAAGGAAGTAGGGAGCAAATCATGTAGGTATCTCAAAGAGGAATCTTCTTCCCAGAAGGAAAAGCCTCCTGTGCAACGGTCCTGAGGGAGAGAGAGCATGACTGGTGTGTCCCGGGAACAGCAAGGAGGCCAGCGTGGCTGAAGCAGAGTGCGCAACGCACAGGGTGGAAGGAAGGAGGTCAGAGAGTGAGCAGAGCTGGGGACCAGAAAAGTCAGCTCTTCAGCAGAGGAGGGGCAGGGGACAGACTGACTACAGGGAGCAAAAGTGGAAGCAGGAAACTAGTGCTCAGAAGTTATAATAATAATCATGCAAGACCTACTGGTGACATGAACTACAGTGGCAGCAGAGGAGGTCGTGAAAAGTAGGGTGATTACAGATATATTTGGGGGGAAATATATCCCAAAGGGTATTTGGATGTGGGTTGTAAAGGAGGAGTTGAAGATAACCCCAATATTTTAGGTCAAAGTAACTGGAAAAATGGAATTGCTGTTGACAGAGATAGGAAACACTTCCTGAGATTCAGATTTGCAGATGCAGGAGAAAGGATAACAAGGGAAGTTTTGGAAATGTGAAGTCTGACATCCCTATGGAGCATCTTAAGTAGAGATGTTAAGAATTACGGTTATAGTTGTTGGGTCTGAGTTGTACTGGTGAGTCTAGAGTTCAGGAAGGAAAATCAGAAGTAAATTTGGAAGCTCTTAATAGGATGGTAGGATTTAAAGCCTCCAGCCTGGAGGAGGGTGGATAGAGTGTAGGGTGAAGTGTGAGCCCTGGGGTATTCTAGCATTTTAAGATCAGGGCACAGAGGAACAAGAAAACTGTGAAGGAGTGAGCTGTCAGTGCTGTGGAAGAACCAGGACATAGAGGGTCCTGGAAACTAGCTGAAGAAAAGTGTTTCAGGTAAAGATGATCACCTGGGCCAACAGATGCTAGAAGTAAGTAGAAGGAAGATTGAAATGACTGAATTGGGCAATGGAAGTGGTGTTGATGGAATGATGAGAACAAAAGCCTGATTGAAGTGGGTCTGGAAGAGGCTGGGTCTTTAGGGTAGGAGGGCAATGGAGCTGGGGCCTGTCAGGGGAAAGGAAAACATCCAGGTGAAAATGTGGCAGTGCCATTCAGGAAGTCTTCAATTCGGCTAACAGGAGAAAGAAATTATTTTAACTACCTCGAGCATAAACCTGTCTCTCTGGTCACTAATAAATTCATGGATGGTCCTTTTTGTGTCTGCACCTTTAAAGAAAATTGAAATAGACTTAGGTTTGGTTCATTATCCCTCAGAGATGTTATATAAAATAAAAGCTATGTAATTAAATTATTGCATACAATATGTATCTGAGTTTTAAAAATACTATACTTTTAGAAAAACTTTTTTCCTAGCCACTGAAAAGTGACTTTAACAATATTATAATAACTATCATTTATTTTATGTCCATATTCCAGGAACTTCACTAGATTCTTTACATCCATAATTTAACTTAATTCCATTAATACCTCCAATAAGGTTCTTGTTACTATCCCCATCCTGTGTGTGAGATCCTGAAGCTCAGAGATGTCACAAAGCTTGTCCAAGATCACACAGCTAACAAGTGGCAGAAGGTATAATCACTGGTATATCACTATATTACCAGCATTCGCCTCTTTTTCATACAGTTACCTGACATTAACAATAAATATTCAAAATGATATTCTTAAACAAACAGTAATTTAGACTTACCTTCTGTTAATCTGAGAATAAGAGTGGGATCTAGCCCCAGTCGTTCAACTGAGGCACCACCTGCGTCGGCGAAGATTGCTATTTGGCCCAGGTGTGAACGATTCTTCATTCGTGATGAAAAAGTAGACTTTTGGTAGACTTTCATATTACGGTTCAGAAACTTTTCCTGCCCAAGTGAAAAAGTTTAACAGAATTTCTAATGTACCAAAATAATGTTGTCTTAAAATAGTGATCATATATAAATATCATTTGCAACAAGTCCTTTTCTCAGTACTAATTCGTTAAACAAGCAACTTCAAGTTCTCATGTCTGAAAGGTTTTGCCTGGTTTTCAATCCCTTCTCGTAGGAAGCTGAGCACAAAGAAAGAACATTCAAACTTGATTAAACATGAACTTCACAAACAGATTAGAAAGTGATCTGGTTTTAATTTCACAGTTTCATCTAGCTCAGAATGCAGGTCACTTGGAGATTCCACTGACTGAAAAGGATTGGTTCTGTCAAATTGAAAACTTAGAACAAATAGACCTCCCAAGTAGACATTCAAAAAAAAAAAAAAATCACACAGTGATGTGGGGTCTCATCATACAAGCAGGAAAATTAACTGCAAGGCATAGTTGGGAAGTTGGCCATAGTTTCATACCAGCTCATTCTAAAATGACACCTCTTCCTCCACTTTTATTCCATCTTCCTCCCCAGTACATACATATGCATTCTCTTATTTGCCATCTGCCTGGCAAATTCTGAACTCTAAGATGCCATCTGTAAGATGCACTATCATTTTATGCAGTGCCAGTGCTGTATGGCATCCCATCTATGTAGCTGAGCCCTAATTTCAGAAATGTGAAAATGCGAGAAAATGTGGGCATCAGAATTGATGGATAGGGTATACTGTACCTGTCATACCAGATTGTAGTGCTGTGCCTGTATTCTCCAGTAGGCGGTGATCGCTAACTCCCTACCACGGCTGGACGCTGTCCTAATACAGCGATTACACCATCTCCTGGCATAGTGGGAGACACGCAATCTGACATCTGACTCTATGTCTCAACCCAGCAAAGTTCATAAAAGTGATGGCTAAGAGAGTATGATTCTAACATTGATTGCGATTGTGGTTTATCTTACCCTTTTCTTTGCTGCCATTTCATTTTCTTTGTAAAGAAAGAGATCTTTAAAAAAGATCTTATATGGCCTGTCCTTTTTGATTGTCTCATCTTTTTCTTTCTCTGTTAAAAAAAAAAAAGGAAACAAAAAACTTCTGTCAATCCTCCTGTTGACCAGAACAGCAAGGCTCCCACCATCCAGGGGAGAGTAAGTGAGGGCACCTGCGTCTCTGAGGAGGAGGATCCATGCAGCCTTGCCCCCAACAAGGCGGGGATGTAGGGCCTGGATCATAGGGGCAGGAGCCACAGTTCCTCTCTTTCCCAGGGGAAAAGGAAGGAGCCACTGCCCTAAGCAGTACAAGGTAGCTGAACACACAACACTGGACTGATGAGACTGGCAGCAAATTTAAATAGTCACATAGGCCCCAGTGTAGGAGGATGCCATGGGCCATGCAGGGCCATACCACATCACATGTGCACTCAGGGGCAGAGTGAACCAGGAGCTGCAAGAGGCAAGCTTTGTCATAACAAGAGGGTTGAATGACCTCTGGCTTCTACAGGAGGATGTGACTGACTTGTTTGAATAGTTTCACAGGCTGGCAGGAAAACGAAACCCATTATGTTGAAGAGCAATGGAGCATAGCTGGTCCTGCTGATAGAGGAATTAGCTTCATGGGGAACATTTCCCACTTGGTGGATGTCATATCTGCCAAGAACAGGAGGACTTACAGTTAAGCCTTTAGAGCTCTCTGAGGCTCAAAGATGTCAAAGCAGAACATGAAATTTTAAGTCTTGTAATAAATTAGCAGAGACAGTTGAGAGTGGGTCCAGGCAGCTGGGCTTGGAGATGGAGTGTGGATGAGAGTAGGCAACAGGCTTGATGGCTGCCCCAGGTAAGGGAAGGTAAGGTATGGGGTGCAAAGTATTGTCAAGATCCTAACTTTTGTGGGTTCTTGTGGGTTCAGAGGGTCATATAATGTTATTAATATGTAATTTTATTAATTTATAAGAAGGTCATGGGCTCAGGAAACTGGTCCCAAAGATGTTGTTCATTGCTCTGTGAGTGATGAAATCCTTTCACTATGACCCAGGAGTTTTGTATCCAAGCAACTGCGGCAAGCAAACTTATTAGTTTGTAAATAGAGGAACATCTTAGATACCTCATAGTTCTTGACAAAGTAATACAAAACTTTTAGGAAAGGACGGATCATCTAATACACACTATTCTATTATTCTGCATCTTGGTTTTATCAGTTGGCAATATACTTAGAATTCTTTCTATATCAGCACATATATATTTAGCTCATTTTAAAAAAAAAGCTATCTAGTAGCCAATTCTTTGGATGTATTATACTTAATACAACAAATCCCATATCAATGGACATGATGGTTGATCCCCGTCTTTTGCTAGTATAAATAATGCTGCACTGAATATTCTTACATACATATCTTTAATCACTTGTTCAAACGTATCTGTATAAGAAATTTCCAATATGGTCCTATTTAAATGCTTTTTAAAGTTTAATAGTGGAGCAGAGGCTACTAATGGTTCTCTGATACCCATTCTCCATTATTCTAAGAAAGAGAGCCTTCAACTCTAACTTGGCACACGGGCACCCAGAGTTAAGACTACATGTCTCAACCTCCCGTGGAGCTAGACATAGCCATGTAAGTAAGTTCTGGCCAAGGGGATGTCAGGGGAAGTGGTGAGTGCAGCTTCTAGGAAGTGTCCTAAAAAGGAGTGTGCACCTCCCTTCCTCCTTCTCCCCCTTGCTGGGAGGAATATAGGTGTTATCGCTAGTGCGGAAGTAGCCATCTTGGATAAAGAGTACAGACCAGCAATAAGCTAAAAGAAGCCTGGCCCCCTGATTTGAGCTCTCATAGGAGCTGTGGAAAGCTTCTATCCAGAGTTTGTTACTTAAGAGAGAAATAAACTTGTGTCATGTTTAAGTCACTGTTGTTTTATATTTTCTGTCAAGTGCAGCTAAACCTTTTAATTCTAAACACAGATAGGGCTATGGTTTTTTTTCCAAAGAGAATGCCTCTGGAGCACCTGTTATCCACAGTACATTCTTGGTGTTGTCCAATTTTTAAATCTTTGTCAAATTTATAAGTGATAAGTTATTTTTGTATATAGACCAATACAAATTCCTTGTCCATTTGTAAAGCGGAAAAATGAGATAAAGGATGATAAAAGAAAGGAGAAGACAGATTTTGTTAAAGGGTAGTTTTTATGTCCTTTATTATGATGAATAATTGAGCTAATTATTTTATATCATGAAGGACTCTAAGAATGTACCTAACTGTGATCATTTAATGCCCCTCTGATTTGAAGATTTTTCTTTTCAGTATTAACAAATATAAGGGAACTTTCTCAGCAGGCAGTTCATAAACTCTTTACATAGAGACACTAAGTCTGAACTTATCATGCAGTCATGCAGTATTCTCCTTTTCTTATTGCCTAATCCATCATGGAGACTAACTGTAACTAGCTACAAAGTAAAAACCCAGTAATT
Organism: Bubalus kerabau; assembly: GCF_029407905.1. Classification (NCBI taxonomy): domain Eukaryota; kingdom Metazoa; phylum Chordata; class Mammalia; order Artiodactyla; family Bovidae; genus Bubalus; species Bubalus kerabau. The sequence continues at coordinate 61,916,054 of NC_073624.1, read as the reverse complement.
TATTTCTTCTTTACCTGTAGGAGTCACTGGTGATAGTGACAAAAACTGGGATGACATTTTGTGTCTTGGCCCTGTCCAAAGAAAAGGAAATATATTTTAAAAACTCTATAAACATTACATAATACATAGCACATGTAAAGGGAATCAATAGTCTCTAGAAGTTATTCTACATCTGTATTTTCATATGTATTAATCCCTTTGTTGATAAATTAAGGGCTGGTGATGAACATAAGGGAGAAGAAGACAGCCAGCTATTCTTAGAGATTATAAAGTTCCCAAACTAAACCAATATGATATACCAACCAGGAAAAATAAGTCAAAGTCAGTGGATGTTTTTGTTGTACAAAATAGAAATAGCAGGATGACTAATGGGCTTCCCTGGTGGCCTGGATGGTAAAGAATCTGCCTGCAGTGTGGGAGACCTAGGTTCAATCCCTAGGTTGGGAAGATCCCCTGGAGGAGGGCATGGCAACTCACTCCAGTATTCTTGCCTAGAGAATCCCATGGACAGAAGAGCCTGGCAGGCTATAGTCCATGGGGTTGCAAAGAGTCAGACACGACTGAGCAACTAAACACAGCACTCCCAAATGAGAGGGAAAATGTTGTCAGGTTGCATAGCAGATGCCCGCAAATTCACATCTAAAATACATGTACAAACCCAACTTCCAATGGAAGAAAAAGAAAGCTGGAAAACCAGGGATTGAAAATGGTGGTGTTTGATTGCAAGCCATCATTTTTAGAGGAAACACAGGCTTGTGATTAAGAGCCTGGACTCTCATTATGCTTCTTCATCCTTACCCCTCAATTTTCCCATCTTTCAAAAGGGATGGTAAGAATAGCACCTACCTCCTGAAATTGTTACAGGAGTTAGCATATGTCTTGCCCTTTGGACAGCATCAGAAGCGTAGTAAGTGTCATATAAGTGTAAGCTCATGGAGAAAATACTCTAAGAATGGAAGATACTTGGTGTGTTTGAGAACAGCAAGAGACTAGTGGAGCTTAACCAGTGAATAAAGGGGAGAGTGACAGCCAAGGTCAAAGAGACAACAAGACCTTATAGGTCATTTACAAATTGGAATAAAGATCATTAAATGAATCACTCTGAGTGCTGAGCTGAGAAGAGACTACAGAAGAGGTTGAGGGTCAGGTATGGAAATCTGATGGGATGCTACAGCTATTGAGAGGCAAGAGCTTATGGGTTCTCTTAGGATAGTAACAGAAGTGGTGATATATTTGGAAAGTAGAGACTATAGGACTGGGCGATGGTTTGAATATGGGGTATGAGATGAAGAGCCCAGGAAATAAAGGATGAAATTGCCATCAATGGAGACAGAGAAGACTGGGGGGAAAGGGGAGGTTGGGAAGAACAAAGGTTCAGTTTGGAATATGATAAATTTGAGATATCTATTAGACCTCCAAGGGGACTAATATAAATACACTAATATAAATACTATTCCAAGTGAACACCGTGCTGTTTGGTTTAATTAATTCTTGCAATCTTCTAACATTATGCAATCACATGTGGTCACTGCATTATATAAAAGACAGGTCCTTTGATGCGTATCATCGTAGGGTAGCATGAATGCCACTGTAGAAAGACCCTAGCCTTTGGGGACAGGCATGTTTGAATCTTGTTTCTGACTCTTCCCGGCTCTCTCTCTTAGGCCTACCCGATTAAATTCAGTGCATCTAAACTGCTTCTTCCAAGTATGGATACTAATTTTCTTTCAGCCTTTCTTACAGCCTTGTAATTTCCAAACACAGATAATGTATGCAACGTGCTTACTCATGATAGACGGATAGGGAAATAATTGCTTATACTTTCTTCAAAATAGATATCCAGATCTGTCTTCTTTCTAGTCCACTCTGTCTTATGAACAACCACAGTACTCATAAAGAATAGGAGGGGTAACTGACAACCACTTTCATAAGAAACCCTGAATTAAAGTTCTTGAAACCAGGTTGTTTGAGAGGAGTAGACCACAAATATTGATACAAATTTGGGGAATCTGACCTACCTTATTGGGTTTCCCAAGTGGCGCTACTGGTAAAGAACCCACCTGCCAATGCAGGAGACATAAGAGATGATGCAGGTTTGATCCCTGGGTTGGGAAGATCCCCTGAAGGAGAGCATGGCAATCTACTCCAGTATTCTTGCCTGGAGAAACACGTGGACAGAGAAGCCTGGTGGGCTATAGTCCACAGAGTCTTAATATTCCAAGCTTTGTGAAAGAGGTGGGGTTTTACATAACAATATCTAAACCTACAGTCCTAGAGCAACTTTAAATGAATTCCCAATATCAGTATCTAGCAGATGTTATTTGAAGCAGTTTGTGTTTGGTTTTCTCAACAATTCTCTCTATAATTCAATGGAAGTGGATTTGCAGATTCTTTCATCAGAAGATAGAAAGCTTTGTCTCTGAAATGCAAACGAAGATTTAGACAGGTTCTCTCAGACCCAATGCCTTTCGACTTTTTCCCACCTTCTTCCCTCCCACTTGGACAAATACTCGGAGAAAGGGCTGTGAACTGTGTCCTTGGATGGTGTAGAGACACCAGCGCAAGCAATCTTTTTTTTATTTACCAGAAAGCTGGGAGCCACTAGGTCCTTGGCCTGCTCCATGACCTGCCTCTCTCGATTAGGTCAGAAGCAGAGCATGGTGATGAGGAAATTACCTTCAGCTTGACCTTAGAGTCCCCGCTGGCGTCAAACTAGCTCTTTTGTACGGACTTTTCTGTTGACATTTCTGACTGTACCTTTTGCAAACTGAAAAATAACTGCAGGTCCAGAAAAAGGAAGAGTAGGGGAAAGAAACTGGCCAATGTGCGTCCCATGATGTGGAAAGTACTTTGTAAACTAAGGAGCTGCAGAGATGCTGGTTATTTCTTGAGGCTAAATGTGTTATCTTCACCCCTCTATAATTATTTAACAATGACTGGAGGAGAGAAGTCTGCTCTTAACCTTCTTAACTTCTGCAAACTTGTTTGCAGGGGCTTTTTTTAGCAATGTTGTCTATGTGGACAGTAATCGAATACACTCAGTTCACCCACAGATATAAATCCTCGTGAAGAAAAAGGACAACTTCTTTTAGACTTACAAAGAACTTGTAAGCTTTAAATACATGGTATGTGCTTTGAAGGACTATTGATTGAAATCAAATCTTTAATTGACCAGCAAGACAAATAACAGGATTAAAATAAACTAACAGTAATAATCAGTAATAATAGTATTACTTCTTTAGAGCTAAGCACTGGGCTAAGTGATTTACACACCATCTTATTTAAAGCTCAGGTAAATCCATAAAGTAGAAACAATCATCCCCATGATATAGATGAGAAAATGGGAGGCTTAGGGAAATTAAGCAAACTCCCAAGGTCAAACAGTTCATAAGTAACAGAAGTGGGATTAAGATAAGTTTATCAAACCCCAAAGGCTTCTATATTCCTATAATTTCATTCCATCCTTTATACCTAGAATTGCATATATCTGCAAATATGCCTATAAATGCAAAATGTAACTGATTTAGCAGAAATTTTCTAAACAAAATGTTAACATTTCTCTGTAAATTAGTGACTTTATGTGTCTCTGTTTTCCACTGTTTCTACTTCTATTATTTCTCTGCATATATTATACTTTTCTTTTTAAAACTGTGAAAGACACCTCTGTTTGTGATTGTGTGTCTGAGCTGTGGGTAATCTATAGATTTTTTTTTCTCCTTTAGTGTCTCTTATTTACATTATCTACTTAATTCTTTCCCATTTTCCCCTTCTCTTTCTTACCTGACTGATCTCTTTTTTATGGCCATAATATGAAATTTAAGTATATTCTTATTTATTGTGTTCATTTAAAGGAGTTCTTGCTTTCTGTTCTTTGTTATAAATGATTTATAATGACACAAAATTGACTTTTAGACTTTGTGGTTTTGCCAGCCTCAGCTTCTTTGATCATATGTTATTTGCATCCATTAAGTGTCTTCCTTTTTACTGTAGTCTTTGCTGGGAAGAAAAGGGGCCTTCCTATCTTTGAATGTCCTACAAGGCCTAACAGAGAGCTTCTAATAAGTGTATAAACAAAACAAAATATTTAGAAAGCTCAAAATCCTGTGCCTGCCAGTGTATTTACAGCAACTGACAGGCAAGAAGAGATGTGGCTAAGAATTATGGACCATCTTCCTTTTATTTGAAAGTGAAAGAAAATGAAATCGCTCATTGGTGTCCGACTCTTTGGGACCCCATGGACTGTGGCCTACCAGGATCCTCTGTCCATGGGGTTTTCCAGGTAAGAATATTGGAGTGGGTTGCCATTTCCTTATCCAGGAGATCTTCCTCCCAGGGATTGAACCTGGGTCTCCCCGCATTGTAGGCAGACGCTTTATCCTCTGAGCTACCAGGTAAGTCTCCTGATACTTGAGGTGGTCTCCAATCTTGGTGGCTAATTGAGGGCAGGCCCCGCTGTATACAGTTGGGATGGGGGACATCAAGCTGAAACCAGTTTTACCTCAACAAGTTGGGATCCAGGAGCGTTTCTAACCTATCCTTCAGGAAGGGGTTAGGGGAAGCTGGGTGAAGGCGCCAATCGCTTCTGCAGTCTCGGCTCTATCCTCTCCCACTCCGGTAGTATGGGATCCGGGAGTGCAGCTGGCCAACTGAAAAGTGTGAGGCACCGGTCACCGTGCTCGTGGCCGCGCGGACCCTGGAGCAACTCCACCCGCAACGCCCCACCACTGACGCTCCCACCCCACCCATCCCCAGGTTCCCTCTGCGGGTGGCCCCTGCGTCCCAGGCTGCCGCTCCAGCCCCCCTGGGCAGAGGTTTCTCCAAACTCTGTCCCCTCCCGGGGCTCCCTCCCAGGTTCTTCCCCCCACATCCCCATTTTAACTCCTCTGGGGTACCCTAGTCCTCGGTGACGCCCTTCCGCCAGGTCGCGTGATCTTCGTAGCCCACCTTTCTCTCCCTTCCCACCACTGAGCTGCAGTTTTCTCATCTGTGAAATAGGGACAGTAATTCCTACCGCATTTACCCAGAACGTGACAAAGTGGCCAGGAAAGAGGAGAGTCCATTATAACATTTATTACTAATCAGCATTCTTGTCCTTGTACTCTCACTGACCTCGCGATGGTGGAGGGGAGGCCCGCATCCCTGGCAGTCAGGGAACTCCAAGGCGAGGAGCCCCCGCCCCGCCCCGCCCTCGGGGCTGGTGGCTACACCCTTGCCGACCTGCCCCCTCCAGTGCCGGCCGAGCTCAGCGCAAGCCCAGCAGCCTCCCCTAGACCCAGGGTGCCTGGCGACATGGCCGGCGGCCACCGCCTCCTGCTGGAGAACGCGCAGCAAGTGGTGCTGGTGTGCGCCCGCGGCGAGCGCTTCCTGACCGGGGACGCGTTGCGCAGCCTGGAGGTGCTGGAGGGCGCCAGCCTGGTGGTGGGCACGTAAGTGGCCGCGCCGTCTGGGCTGCGGGCGCCGCGGGTCGCTTGCTTGGGGGGACCAGTCTGCCAAGTACTCTTTCTGTAACTTGTGCACTGTGGAGGAAAAGGCGGTAATAGCTTTCCCGCACCCAGGGAGATGGTTGCACTCCTGCCTTTCAGGCGCCTCCTGCTAATGTGTTTGGCTGCTTCGGGTTGTCATTCACTTGGAAAAGAAAAGCACTCTCAAGCTGCACAACCCACTGAGCCGAATCAGGATCGCGCCTCTGCTGATAAAATATGATTGCAGCAATCAGAAGGGGTAGGGGTTCTCTCCAATGCTTCCTGAAGTGTGGACAGGGGCCACCTGCGTCAGATGGCCTGAGTTTGTTTTTTTTTAAGACAGATTTCTGATCCCTCCCCAACCCCTTATCCCCAGATCTCCCCTCCTCCACCAAGTTTTATTGAGATATAATAGGCATACAGCACTGTGTAGATTTAAGGTGAACAGCATAATGAATTGACTGACATACATCGTGAAATGATTACCAGTAAGTATAGTGAGCATCCATCCTTTCATACAAAGTCAAATAAATAGAAAAAAAATTTTTTTCTTTGTGACCAGGAGGACTCTTACGACTTACTCTCTTAACAACTTTAATGTATAACATGTAGCAGTGTTCATTATATTTATCATGCTGTGCATTAGATCCCTAGTACTTATGTATCTTATAACTGGAAGTTTGTACATTTTGATTACTTTCGTCCAGTCCCTGCCACCCACTCCGCACCTATCCTCAGGTCTTTTGAATCAAGATCTCTATGTGTGGAGTTCTGAGATCTGAATTTTTACAAAGCGTATCTCCCACCTGCTTCTGCTGTACCCCAAAACTTGAAACCCACAGAAGCCCTTTATGTGGTGATAGTTTGGGGTGATCAGTTCAGTTCAGTTCAGTCACTCAGTCATGTCCAACTCTTCGCGACACCATGAATCGCAGCACGCCAGGCCTCCCTGTCCATCACCAACTCACGGAGTTCACCCAGACCCACGTCCATCGAGTCAGTGATGCCATCCAGCCATCTCATCCTCTGTCGTCCCCTTCTCCTCCTGCCCCCAATCCCTCCCAGCATCAGAGTCTTTTCCAAAGAGTCAGCTCCTCGCATGAGGTAGCCAAAGTACTGGAGTTTCAGCTTCAGCATCATTACCTACAAAGAAATCCCAGGGCTGATCTCCTTCAGAATGGACTGGTTGGATCTCCTTGCAGTCCAAGGGACTCTCAAGAGTCTTCTCCAACACCACAATTCAAAAGCATCAATTCTTTGGCACTCAGCCTTCTTCACAGTCCAACTCTCACATCTATACATGACCACAGGAAAAACCATAGCCTTGACTAGACGAACTTTTGTTGGCAAAGTAATGTCTCTGCTTTTGAATATGCTATCTAGGTTGGTCATAACTTTCCTTCCAAGGAGTAAGCGTCTTTTAATTTCATGGCTGCAGTCACCATCTGCAGTGATTTTGGAGTTCAGAAAAATAAAGTCTGACACTGTTTCCACTGTTTCCCCATCTATTTCCCATGAAGTGATGGGACCGGATGCCATGATCTTCGTTTTCTGAATGTTGAGCTTTAAGCCAACTTTTTCACTCTCCACTTTCACTTTCATCAAGAGGCTTTTTAGTTCCTCTTCACTTTCTGCCATAAGGGTGGTGTCATCTGCATACCTCAGGTTATTAATATTTCTTCCGGCAATCTTGATTCCAGCTTGTGTTTCTTCCAGTCCAGCGTTTCTCGTGATGTACTCTGCATGTAAGTTAAATAAGCAGGGTGATAATATACAGCCTTGACGTACTCCTTTTCCTATTTGGAACTAGTCTGTTGTTCCATGTCCAGTTCTAACCGTTGCTTCCTGACCTGCATATAGGTTTCTCAAGAGGCAGGTCAGGTGGTCTGGTATTCCCATCTCTTTCAGAATTTTCCACGGTTTATCATGATCCACACAGTCAAAGGCTTTGGCATAGTCAATAGAGCAGAAATAGATGTTTTTCTGAACTCTCTTGCTTTTTCCATGATCCAGTGGATGTTGGCAATTTGATCTCTGGCTCCTCTGCCTTTTCTAAAACCAGCTTAAACATCAGGAAGTTCACGGTTCACGTATTGCTGAAGCCTTGCCTGGAGAATTTTGAGCATTACTTTACTAGCGTGTGAGATGAGTGCAATTGTGCGATAGTTTGAGCATTCTTTGGCATTGCCTTTCTTTGGGATTGGAATGAAAACTGACCTTTTCCATTCCTGTGGCCACTGCTGAGTTTTCCAAATATGCTGGCATATTGAGTGCAACACTTTCACAGCATCATCTTTCAGGATTTGAAATAGCTCAACTGGAATTCCATCACCTCCAGTTTGGGGTGATAGAAAATTAAAATTCAGCCACCAGAAAGAGAGGACATTTTTCAGTTATTTTCATTTAACCTTCTGAGAGTAAAAGAACAGCTGAAGCTTGGAAGGCAGACTTGGAGTGGGCCTAGGGGTTGGATCCCATCTGAATCGAAGAGCCGGTGACACTGAAATTACACACGTTTCATCCCTTATCTGAGGCTGCTTAGGGTTGTGTAAGAGCCCAGTTTTAGGGACTCTCTGTGTGTTTAATTAACAAAGGAATAAAAATATTCCCAGTGTTATAGTCAAAAATTTGTTAAAATCAGTTAACAAGAATTGCATGGATGTAGGAACCTAGGGTCAGTTGATAGCCATACTCCATGGAGTTCCAAGGATCTAGACCCCTACCTTCTTGCTCAGCTGAGCACCCCACTCTTCCTCACACTCACTCCATCATCCAAGATGGTTGTGCCTTCTCTCATTATGGTGTGTACATTCCAGCCGGTAGGAAGTAGGAAGAGAAGAGAATCCTATTGGCTAGAACTTAGTCACATGGCCTCACTTGGCTGATGGGAGACTTAGAAATGAAGTCTTTATTCTGGGTGGTCAAGATTTCAGCTAAAATTTAGGAATCTAGCACTGTGGGAAAAGGAAACATTGATTTTGGGGAACAACTAGCAATCTCTGCTACACATGACTTTTTGCCTTGCGTGTGGCTGGAGTCAATTTCCAAAGACAAAAGCTCAAGAAGGAAATATAGTAAATATTGATTGACTGAAAGTAACTTCATTATACTTACTGGCAATCATTTCATAGTTTAAATCATTGGTCAAATTTTTTACAATACTTCTTTCAAATTTCATGATAATTTCTTGATTTTTCTTCAGAGATGGTTTCATAAAAGCCATCGGTCCTGCTGATGCTATCCAAAAACAGTTTTCAGAAGAAACATTTGAAGAAAGAATTGACTGTTCTGGGAAATGCATCTTGCCAGGTATTAACCTCTTTTGCAATAAAGGCCTGAAAGCAGTTTTAATAAAGAGGAATAGTAGTACCTTGTTTTAAATAAGGTCTCACAATATATGAAAATATAATATCTGCCATTTATTGAATTTCTACTAGTAAATGTCTAGCTGCTTTACAGACACATTTTCTTGTTGAATGACACTGAACTGCCTTGTAAGTATCATTGTCTACACATCATAGATTAGAACACTGATATTTACATGTGAAATATCTTACCCAAGATCTTTAAACAGGTAAAGGACCAACTGGAATCAAACTCATTCAATCCACTTCTTTCCACTCACCTGCTGAAAAGAAACCAGCTGTGTTGGGTTTGGATTCAAAAACTGTCCAAAGAACTTTATTAATCCATTGCATAGGGGAGGCAAATAGGGAAGCTGCTCTCTCTAATTCTAGAATAGACTCTAAATTTGTATAGAGTATGAAACAAAGGACCCATCTCCAGGCAGAAGAAACATAAGCCAAAGATCCCTAGAGATTTCACCAAAGTTCATTTTTATCTTTAATGATTGACAACAGAATCAGTTTATTAGCCACCATATCCTAAATTATCCATGTTTTATGGCTTCCCTGGTGGCTCAGCTGGTAAAGAATCTGCCTCCAATGCAGGAAACCCGAGTTGGATCCCTGGGTTGGGAAGATCCCCTGGAAAAGGAAATGGCAACCCACTCCAGTATTCTTGCCTGGAAAATCCCATGGACAGAGGAGCCTGGTGGGCTACAGTGCATGGGGTCACGAAGAGTCAGACACAACTGAGCACTAACCCTTCACTCCATCATGGCTTTTATGTAATCATCTGAAACAAAGTTCACACTAATTTTGAGTTTTGTGCAGACATTGAGGCTAGGGTTTATACCTTAAAAATGTGTAGTCTGTATATCTGACAGAACTTTTACTATCTGGCTCTTGGGGTTCAGGAGAGAAACTCAGGGTGAAATCTCAGGAGAAAGAGCAGAAAGTGGTAGAGAAAGCAATCCAAATAGGGACTTTTGGTTTTACTCTAATCAAAGCCACTAATGAATCATTTAATCCATAAGGTACTTAAATGCTCTGGAAAGACATAGTTTACCAAATTGTACCTGCATAAACAAAAGTTCCAAGTGGTTGCTTTATAGTTTCTCTTTAATTAAAACATATTTCTTTCTTGAAGAAAGATTCCTCTTTATGATTTCATATTTTGCCTTCTCAAAGTAGAGGGTAGGGATTGTATTATTCTTTTTCACACCTAGATTATTGTTTGGTGATAAAGTCTTTGTTTTTGCTCAACTAGTAGGTTTGACATTCTGTTCTAAAAGCTTGTTTGGAGAGCATGGATTTATTGGGCAAAAGGAGCTGTGTTTCTTCAGAGGCTGTTTTCATCATGTTGAGTCAGTCTTCCATTAGAGCCTTCTAGACCAACTATGGAGAGTCTTCTTGGAACCACACAGACACATTCTTCCTCCTTCACCCTCCAAGATGGCTATCACCATCATGCTTTCCCAAGAACCATGTTAGAGTCTGCCTACTGTCCAAGTGCTTTTGATTTCGTAACTTTAAACATGATGTGATTTGTTGATTACAGGTTTGGTGGATGCACACACACATCCAGTATGGGCTGGTGAAAGAGTTCACGAGTTTGCAATGAAGGTAACTGTAGTCAACAATGGCAAATCAAAATAAAGCACAAATATATACAAAACTTTTTCTAGAGTTTGTAAGCTGTTAGACTTTACAACAAATGTCTATGTGTCTATTTAATGGATTTTTTTTTTTACTAGCTTTGACTATGGAGATAAGTACTACAAAGTTAACTAATTTATGACTTGGTGCCAAATCTTTATGTTGTGCACAGGGCTATCAATAGTTTAAAGTATAATAGTTTTCAAGATATTTTAGCTGCCAAATGCTCCTTTTAAAATAGAGCTTTACCTGGTTTGCTCACTGATTTCCCCTCTTTTCCCCCCATTCCATTCCCTGGTAGCCTTTGAAGGGACTCCAGGAAGCAGTTTGAAAATCGCCACTAATTGGGGTCAAAGTTGGAAAAATATATTATTAATCACAAAATAAAATAAGCTTTATATTGTTCCTACAGAAAAATGAGACATTAAGAAACATAAATTTTAGTCTTTTATCAGTCATTAATTAGCCACAGTTAACCCTCACATCCCTGGTTTGAGCCATTTTCACACTGTTTATTTGCTTGTTTTTAGTAGACTTTTTTAGAGCGGTTTTAGGTTCACAGCACAATTGTGTGAAAGGTTCTGAGATTTCCCATATACCACTGGCCCCCAACTTCTGTCCAAAGCACAGCCTTTTCCATTTCAGCATCCCTGACCAGAGATGTACATTTGTCAGCATGGATGAACCTACACTGGCACATTATTATCACCCAGAGTCCGTAGTTCTTGTTACTGTTGACTCTTGCTGTTGTGCATTCTCTGGGTTTGAGGAAATGTCTACTGACATGCATCCACTATTGTAATATCATACAGGGTACTCTTACTGTCCCCCCCGAAACCCTCTGTGCTCTGCCTAGTCTCTCCTCCTAAAAACTGGCAACTGCGGATCTTTTTACTGTTGCCATAGTTTTGCTTTTTCCAGAATGTCGTATGGTTGGAATCCTACAGTATGTAGCCTTTTCAGATTGAGTTTCCTTCATATTTTTTCTTCACACTGTTTTTTAAAAAACTGTGCATCCTAACAGCCAAATTGGATGATTTCAGAAAAAGAAAAAAAAATTTTTTTCAAGTGTTGTCTACCTTTCTCAACAATCTAGAGCTGTTTTTTAAGACTTTATTAAACCACTGAATTTCAGAGCCAAAAATTTAGAGGTTTGCAGTCCAATTCTCTAATTATCTGATGCAGAAAGGGCCGAGCCCACCAGGTTTTTGTGAACATGAAATCCTTGAAGATAATTTATTATAAAACCATTGAAACTTTCTTTAAAAGCTCTAGTGCAATAACTTGAATGTGACAGAATTAAGAACAAAGGAAAGGGTGTAGCAAAGGGAGCCCCCCAGGATGGCACATTGGTCTGCACCACCCTCCTTGCAGCTCAGAATAACAGGAGCTCAGCAGGATCTCAGAAAGAGCCTTTTTATTTTCTTGAGTGACAGAGGTCAGGCCTGAAACTCTAGGTGGCCCAGTACTGAGGGGTTGAAATGCTCTGGGCCTCTTGGTGGAGACTCAGATATCGACAGTGGGATCCCCTAATCGCCTAAGCTTCACTTTCTCATAGGTGCTGAGCAATAGACTGAGATTAGCTGGTATGAACTGGGACTAACTGGATTGTTAAAATACTTTTGTACCTGTTGGTAAACTGTCACTACCCTGAGACCTCAGGTCCCTACCACGTCTCCCATCTCTGCTACCCTGGTCCCTTCCTGGCACACCTCAAACCCCCACAACTCCTCACCACCCTGGCAGAGTAGGGACTTCTAGAATTGTGTGTCCCAGCATCCTTTCTGATTGGCTATGGTGCCTATGCCATATCAGTTGTCAATCATGTTGAATATCATCCCTGGACATAGGTTCTGTAGACCTGCCTGCAGTCTCCCTTTATTTTCCAGACCTAAGGGTGAGCCTGTGTGTTCAGTTGGCAGGAGCCACATACATGGACATCCATCAGGCTGGAGGAGGGATCAACTTCACGGTGGAGCGCACCCGCCAGGCCTCTGAGGAGGAGCTGTATAGCTCCTTCCAGAAGCGGCTTGGGTGCATGATGCGGGCGGGGACCACGCTGGTGGAGTGCAAGAGTGGATACGGCCTCAGCCTGGAGACGGAGCTCAAGATGCTGCGGGTGATTGAGCGCGCCCGGCGGGAGTTGGACATCGGCATCTCGGCCACCTACTGCGGAGCCCACTCCGTGCCAAAGTAACCTCAACAGAAGGGACCGGGGTTTAACTCGGGCAGTTGAAGACCAGAAGGGGTCATGTGGGGGTGTCTAAGTGGGGGCTGTGTTCTCCAGGGGGTGAAGGTGCACCAGCAGCTGAGCTCTTGCAGAGGAACCAGTAGAGCCTTTGGAAAGGTGTTCTGATTTTAAAGGTCAGCCGTCTCACACACATGGTTTTAGCAAGGTGGTCTCCATCAGACCCACCCATTTGCAAGTCTCTTCATGGTGAAGGAAAAACAGATGTTCACAACTTTTTTTTTTTTTGGTCAACAAAAAGAAATTGCCCTGATAGGTCCTTTAAAATGACAGATACTCATTTAAGTAGTTTCCCATGACAGTGATCACAAAGGCACCTTAGAGATTAACACCCTGTAGAGGTATCTGATGTCAAGATAACTCACGCTGGTGTTAGTTTTTGTTCATCTGTTTGCTTGTTTAGCAGCAAGCATTTTTGTTTTATTGTTGTAAATGTGTTTTTCAGCTTTTCTCTTTATCTAAAAAGTTTCTCCAGTGTGGGATTTGCCATAGAGAATTCTCTCCCCTTCTGTTCCTGCATCTTGTCTGTCCTGGAATTACTACTTCAGAAGGCCCACAGTTCCAGAACCAAAAGATCCAAAAGAAATCCAGGACTACAAAATTCACAGGACATTGCCTGTGAAGTTTTAAGTCGTGGTTCAGTTCAGTTCAGTCACTCAGTTGTGTCCAACTCTTTGCGACCCCATGAATCGCAGCATGCCAGGCCTCCCTGTCCATCACCAACTCCAGGAGTTCACTCAAACTCATGTCCATCGAGTCAGTGATGCCATCCAGCCATCTCATCCTCTGTCGTCCCCTTCTCCTCCTGCCCCAATCCCTCCCAGCATCAGAGTCTTTTCCAGTGAGTCAACTCTTCACGTGAGGTAACTTAGATAATAAATGCCGCAGGCATACCAAAATGGTTTAATTATTTAAATATCCCATTTAATTAAATAATATTTAAAATTAATAATTAAATCATTTCAGGTTTAATTAAATTTTTTACACTTATTTAGTTTTGTGAACTTTGAAAAATAGAAATTTTAATGTTAATATTTGTTTACCATCCTCAATCAGAGGAACCAAAAAAATTAACATTGAAAATTATTGTGAAAAATTTACAAAATGAATTAAGTAGAAAGAAACATAAATATTGAATATTTACAATGATGTTTGTTGTATGTATTTACCATTTGTACTTCTGAAATTATTAAGACTTGAAACTGCACTAAGACTTCTGGGATATCCTGTCCATGATAGTCTGTTTTTTGTTATTTTTTTCAATTGAAAAGACAATGTGACATGGTAGAAAAGTCTCAGACTTTGGAGAGACCTCAGACCTGGGTTTGAATCAAGCTTAGCTCTGTCCAACTGGTTGATTTTAAGTTTTGATCATTAATTTTTCTGAACATGAATTGTTCATTTGTAAATCAGCAAAATAACACCTTTCCTATATGGTTGTCTGAAAAATAGAAACAACATGTATAAGTACCTGTCTCCTCATAGTACACATCTGTCTACCCACCCAGGCAGTTTTTGCTGAGTGAGAGTTTTCTGTGTGCCAAATACAAGGCTGATGTTTTACAGAAAATTTCTCCATCTGCCACTGAGCCTGTGAGGTCTCCTCTTCATCCCCAAAGATAAAGGTCCAGAGGATGCCACATGACGTCTGCATCATGTGTCCAAAGTTGTACAGCCAGCAAAGTGGTGGAGCTCTGTGGCTCTCTGACTCCAAAAGCCCAGCCCATTCTCAGATATAACTACCCAGGAATTGTAGAATTTCAGGGTCTCCTTCTTCCCCTATGTCTGATGAGACAGAACTCCTTAGGCAGATGCCTCTAGAAACTGTGGAGGAAGAAAAAGTCAGGATGACAGCTGGACCCAGGTAAGGGGCCCACAGTTGGGTGTCAGGGAAGCATCCAGGATGTCCTCTAAGTGTCCTTGACAAGAAGATTCAGGTTTTCGGCCAGGTGGCCTTGCTGACTTTCCCAAAGGCAGCCCCAGTATGCCAGAATGGGTGAGCCATCTGTCTCTCTGCCTCTAGGGCCAGTGTATACAGAAGTCTTGTCAATACCTCTGTTAGGCAGGCTTGTCCCAATTGTTAAGAGTCCTGAGTTATAGCTTTGATTCTTTCTTTACCTTTTTGAGGCTCAGGGTCACATATCTATAGTTTCTCAGTTTCTCCAAGTACCAAAGACTCCTTTCTCCAATAATTTTTTTTTTTCTTTTTTAATTTGCCTGTGGTGATCTCCTTTTCTTCTCTCAGAGGAAAAACTGCTTCTGAGGCCGCTGATGACATCATCAAAAACCACCTCCCAAGGCTGAAGGAACTTGGCAGAAATGGGGAAATACACGTTGACAATATAGATGTGTTCTGTGAAAAGGGTGTCTTTGATCTTGATTCCACCAGAAGAATTCTTCAAAGTGGGAAAGATATAGGGTTACAGATTAACTTCCATGGGGATGAACTCCACCCCATGAAGGCTGCTGAGGTATGGCTGTTCTTTTGCTCTTCTTTTGTCAGCACTCATGCTATGGAAAATTCAGTGAGTTTGTTCAAAGGAAGGAATGACCTTCTGAAAAAATAGAGAATGGGGAAATTTGTTAGAAATATGTGCAGGTTGGTCTGGTTGAGCTTTGGAATCCTTTTTTGCTGATTATTTACTTTTATTATCTCCTCCTGGTGATACTAGTAGGAAAAAAAATACCTTTGTGATCTCATTTACTAAATTCACAACCTGTTTTGATTGTCACTCGAAGTCACCCTAGCACAGTCTCTTAATTTCACATGAAGAGTTTTTCTGTGGCAGCATTCAAACGAATTTTAGTGGAGCATGCCTTAATAGTGACAGGATGATTTTCAAATTGTTAAGTCTTTCCCAGATTCATTTATTCATAGATGAAAGAGATTCAAAATCCCCTCCAGGTTTCATCTGAGTGACCACCTCTCTGGGATCCTTCCCAAACCTCTCCAAGAGTGGGTTATAGCCTCTCCCTGTCCTTGTTCCACTGTTTAAAATCTCCTGTGATCCCTACTGGACATGAACACATTGAGGACCACACCCATGTCTTCTTGTGTGTGTGTGTGTGTATGTGTGTGTGCACACGCTTAGTTGCTCAGTCATGTCTGACCTTACCCAGCCTTATTTCCTGGAGGTTAACACAGTGCCTAGAGTGCAAAGGGTCTTTAGAAAGTAAATATTTGTTAAATGAATGAGAACTGGGTGGTCAACAAGACACTTTGGGCTGTAGAGAGTGACTGTGAATTAAATGTGAATTAAATCAATAGAAGTTGATTATTCCCTGGATGAGCAAATCAAGTTTGGAAAAGTTGAGGAAGATGCTAAGATCAAAAGGGAACCTGCCTTGGGGAGGATCGTCTGCACTGTCCACAAGCCCCCAGAGCCCCGATCCCAGTGCTCGTCTACCTGAGCCAGATGCTGGTGGGGGGCTCTTCTTCCCTGCCCTGGTGTGGGCATCACAGCCTCCCTGGCTCACATTGGAATGCCAGCAGCTATCAGTCTTCTTTCCTTGGGATGCTCATCATGTCACCTTTCAGCCTGGGGCACTTTGCATGTGCGCACATGTGTCAAAATTTGTCAAGTTGAGAAATAATCTACTTTAATACATTCTTATCTGAGCATTACCTCTTCTTAGTTGTCTTCTAACAACCTAGCATAAACTTTTCATCTGGAGGAAAACCAAGTTCAAGAAGATAATCTAGGGACTTCCCTGGTGGTCCAGTGGTTAAGTCTCTATGTGTCCACTCCCAGGGCCCCAAGTTAGGCCCAAGAATTAAGACCCCTAAAGCTGTGAAGTGTGGCCAAAAAAGATATTTTCAAATTATACAAATGATTCCACACTCCTAAAGTCTGTTTTCTCACCTGATCTGTTTTCTCTGAGTGCAATGGCATTCCAGGTACCTTTCTTGTATTTTTATGATGTTTAACAATCAGATTTTACTACCAGGATTAGTCAATGTTTTATTCTGATTCATAAGATTCATAAAATTTTTAGCAAATGTTTGAAGATCTTGGTAAGCATTTGTGTGTAAGAATAGTTTTTGAAGTAGCATGCTAGCTAAATTTTCAAATGAATGTCCACCATAAACCCTTTACCCACTTGGAGGCTTGTGCTCACAAGAGGTAGCTGGCAATAATAGAGTATTATTTATTTTTGTAGGAAAAACCATATACAGGCACTTTATTGATTTGTTGTTGCTGTGCGTGAAACCTCTCTTTCTCTGTCCATTCTGCTTAGCTTGGGGCGAAACTGGGAGCCCAGGCCATCAGTCACCTGGAAGAAGTGAGTGATGAAGGCATTGCTGCCATGGTGTCAGCCAGGTGTTCTGCTGTCCTCCTGCCCACCACAGCCTACATGCTGAGGTGAGGTTGTTTTCCACCTCCACGCAGGAGCTGCAAGTACAAGCTGTAAAGGCACAGACTTCCCAGATTCCCAAATATTTCTTCATCACTCTTACAGATCCCCTTTAAAATGCAGATCAGGAAAACTTAGCTCATGGACGATGCCAATTGTATGGTGTGATGTATGATGTGATGTTCATAATGAATGACCCCAAGGAAGGAGCTTAGACCCAAATTTCATTTGAGTAATGGGAGTACTGGGGAGCATGGAGCTTTATTTTACTTTCTTCCTCATTTCTGGAATTTTCCAATTAAAAAATCGATATACATTACTTTTAAAATTAGGAAAGAGGCTTTATACTTTAAAAAACACACATAAGATGGTAGGAATATTCTGAATCCGAATGAGTTGGTTTCTAAGATGATGCAAGTGGGGACCATTATCCTCATAATTCCTACAAGTAAGAGGAAAAAGGAGATGTGATGTCTAAGTATATTTTGTGGCATCTCCCCAGGGATTTAGCCATGTTCCTTCCATGGATTGAATCTTTTTCTAGTGGTAAGCAGGGACTATTCTTCGTTGCAGTGCACAGGCCCCTCGTTGCAGTGAGAGGCCCCTTGTTGCAGAGCACAGGCTCTAAGTGCACGGGCTTTAGTATTTGGAGCGAATGGGCTCAGTAATTGTGGCTTGAGGGCTCTAGACACGGGCTCAGAAGTTGTGGCGCACAGGCTTAGTTGCCCCGCAACATGTGAAATCGTGCCAGACCAGGGCTTGGACTGGTGTCCCCTGCATTGACAGGTAGGCTCCCATCCACTGAGCCACCAGAGAAGTCCTCCATTCATCCTTTTAAAACATCCAGTTACCCTGCAAAAAACAAAGTTCAGTTCACACTGGACTCTTCCCTTTTGCAATAGCTATTACTGAATTAAATCTCTCCTCACCATATTAACTAGTGTCCAGCTTTGTTTATCTTTGACATAACTTTTGAGCCATGTCCTAAAGACTAAATTGTATTTGGTCAAGGAGATCAGGGAAATACCCAGTCCAGGAATAAGCACAAACATTGTACATCTTAGATTCTTGGACCTTCAGATGAATTTTAAAGAACCTACAAAAATGTTTGAGACCCCCACCTTCCAAAAAGGAGAGGGAGAGATATAAATTTTAAAGTTGCAAAATGAAAGTTAACTTTAAAAGCATTATTTAAACCTTGTTGTTTATATTTGGGAATTCCAAAAAATGTATTATGTTTGAAAACAATTTTCAGTTACACTTTTCCTTCTTCACAAGAATCTCTCAATGTAGTGATTGTCATGATGATCCCCAATTAAAGAAGTTAGTCATACCCAAGTGATTTCAAAAGCAGGATGATAAAAATCAGGAGTCCTGGGGTTATGCTAGATCCCACCCCTAATCACTTAATCTTGAATTTCTGTTTCTTCTTCCAGAACACAGAGGAGTTGGATAGTTTATTGTTATTCAGTTGCTAAGTAGTGTCTGACTCTTTGTGATCCCATGAACCGCAGCACACCAGGATATCTTAAGTCTGCTTCAATTCTGAACACCTATTCTTCAAAATTTCCACTTCTCGAGACTGATATCTTTCTTCCCCCTTCTCTTTAGACTGAAGCAACCTCGAGCCAGGAAAATGTTAGATGAAGGAGTAATAGTCGCCCTGGGCAGCGATTTTAACCCTAATGCGTATTGTTTTTCAATGGTAATTATTTTTAACATGCCTTTCTGAGCAGACTGAAACTTCTCCCAAGCATATAAATAATTTAAAACTATTTCACTAACTGGTAAAATGTATCAAAGATCTAAAAATGTCTTCCAGTGAAACAGGAAAAAGAATGTGTAGACAGCAGTGTAATTGCGTATTTCTGTGCCTCTTGCATGCCTCCAGGTTTAGGGAGAGGAGAGAAGGGTCTATTATGCTTTGATGCAGCCTTAGGCATTGTGGTTTTACAATAACCTATTCTCCCCCTCAGAACTGAATAATCTCAAAGAAGTTTTAGTAAGTAAATATGGAGGTGAGCTTCCTATGACAGGAAGTGACCTTGAAAAGTAGTGTTCGTGCTCGTGTTCGACTCTTTCTGCGACCCCATAGACTGTAGCCCACCAGGCTCCTCTGTCCATGAAATTTTCCAGGGAGGAATACTGGAGGGCATTGCCATTTCCTTCTCCAGGGGGTCTTCCTGACCCAGGGATCAAACCCAAATCTCCTGCATTGACAGGCGGATTCTTTACCACTGAGCCACCAGGGAAGACCCTTGAAAAGCAATAAATAAATATTAAATACATATGGAGTGGGTGGTAAGTAATCTCTGTAATAAATCTTTCCCAAAGCATAAGAATCTTTACATTTAAATTTAAAATTTTCCCCATGTTAATTCAGCCTGCTCCACTTGGGCATTTATCTGTCATTATTTGTTGTGCTTTGTTGAGAAACGTTCTAGGTGGCAGTTGTCTCGTTGCTTTTCTCCGATGCTTTTCTCTTCCCATCTTAGCCAATGGTCATGCATCTGGCGTGTGTGAACATGAGAATGTCCATGCCCGAGGCCTTGGCCGCTGCCACCATCAATGCCGCTTATGCCCTGGGAAAATCCCACACACAGGGATCTTTGGAAGTTGGCAAGCAGGGAGATCTCATTATCATCAATTCACCCAGGTGAGTGTTCTCCCAAGTAAACCATTTTATTGTATGAAAATAAAAGTGTTAGTAGCTTAGTTGTATCCAACTCTTTGCAACCCCATGGACTGTAGCCTACCAGACTCCTCTGTCCATGGGATTCTCCAGGCAAGAATACTGGAGTGGGTCACCATTCCCTTCTCCAGGGGATCTTCCTGACCAGGGATTGAACCCAGGTCTCCTGCATCACAGGCAGATTCTTTACTATCTGAGCCACTGGGGAAGCCCCATTTTATTGTATGCGCACTGTCATATGGAGACTTGGTTAAAACTTTTTTCCACTGATGATTCATGTCAGGCTCTGTGTAAGCTCAGAGAAGCTACCCCGTCTTATTGTCACCCTTTTCTAAGCAAAAAGTCTCCCTCAAGGTCCTAAATTTCATGGAGAAGGAAATGGCAACCCACTCCAGTATTCTTGCCTGGAGAATCCCATGGGCAGAGGAGCCTGGCAGGCTACAGTCCATGGGATCGCAAGAGTTGGACACAACTTAGCAACTAAACCATCCATCCATTCATATCCTTCTACTTTTCTATTAGTTTCTGAAGAGTCTGATATTGAAATTCTAACTAAAAATCTTAATTTATCTACTTAAAACAGTAATTGCAATATACAGCGAAACTGTAGTTAACTTTGTTCTGTACTTTCTAAGTCTCCTGTAAATGTATCATCATACTTCCATAAATTAAAAAATGAGAAAGAAAGAAAAAAAAAAAAAAAGGTCCTAAATTTCAGGGTAGACCGACTTTTCTGGTCTCTTCACCTGTCTTACATCTTTCCTAGATCTCTGGGTTTCTGCTCTGTTTACCTGGACCTTGGACTTGTGCTGCTCTTTGACATGTGTTTTTGTTTTTCTTCTTGTGTTCTGACCTTTTCTGCTTGCACTGAGCCATGCAGGTCACAACTCTAGTTTGTCACCCTGCTTCTAATTCATTACCTCTCTGACTTCTCATTCCTACTGCATCCCAAAAGCTTTGCTTCAGTTATTCTGCCTCTGGTTTTGTACTATTCACCCACAGTCTGCTGCCTCGTGGACCTCCAATGTAACAATTTGAGTCTTATTGTTATAAATCTTAAAGTTGTGAATTCTATGGTGTCTGGACACTAGCAAGTCTCTCCCAGCTCTTGGACCTCATGTTCAACCTAAGAGGGTGGCTCCATAATTCTACTCTTGAGGATCATAAGCCATTGTCTCATGGAAAATAATGCTAATGTT
This sequence comes from Bubalus kerabau, assembly GCF_029407905.1. Lineage (NCBI taxonomy): Eukaryota > Metazoa > Chordata > Mammalia > Artiodactyla > Bovidae > Bubalus > Bubalus kerabau. The sequence goes on along the minus strand of NC_073624.1, from coordinate 61,895,097 downwards.
ACCATTTATGCATCATTTAACTGAACCAAATATTTTAAGATCAGATATTTAATATCATTAAACAATATTTGATTTATCATAGACTGATTATCATGGTACTCTGTCATTTTTTTAAAAGCCCAAATAGTGACTACTAAGTATACATAAATTTTTAGAGAATGTATTTTGAAATTAGCACTTATTGACAAAGTAATCATTTTGACTTGTATGCATTAATGTTTGATTTCTTTCTAGATGGGAGCATTTGATTTACCAGTTTGGAGGCCATCATGAATTAATTGATTATGTTATAGCTAAAGGAAAAGTCATCTATAAAAAATGATAGATCTATAAGGAAAGAGGAGACTCTTCGACTGCATAAGTCAATACAGTTATATTAAGAGTTAAAATACCTTAGTGGTTTAGCAGAAAGATGTCACTTAAATATATTTCAATATTTTGTTAATCCAGTTGAAAAATCAAAGGGATTCACTTATTTTAACATGTGCACATAGACATATAATCAGGTAAACAATTTGTGATGATAGTCTCAAACATTAACTTCACAAAGGTTTGTTATAAATATTCTGCAGATTAATTCATTAGTGTCCTCTGAGGGGAGGGTGTTCTTCTATTTCTAATTTCTTCTCAACCCTTACAGTAGAGATCCATGGCAGAGTTCAAGACTTGTCATTTTATACACAAGTACAGGGACCTTCTTGTAATGGATGTATTTTGATCAAATCCAATAATACAATTTTTTAAATTTGTTTTTAAGTTTTTGATTCTTCACATTAATTACAAATGTCTGAAAAATTTTATAGCTCTTAATAAATATTTGCTGTCCCTATTATTGTTGTTCTTTACAGCAACACGAGAAACCAGTCAGTTCTGTTGTCTATTAGAGCTTTTAAGGAAGTGAACAAATTACAGAAGAAAGTAGATTACATACAGAAAAAGTGGATGATTATATAAATGGGTGTCTCTAAAGCCTTATGAGTTTACTTGAAATCTTTTAAAATGCTTTCATCATCTTAATAATCACAGCTTCATGATCAAACTATGTTCTGTTTAGGAAGAGATGACTAGACAAGTAAGTTCAGTCAGTTCAGTCGCTCAGTCATGTCCGACTCTTTGTGACCCCATGAACCACAGCACTCCAGGCCCCCCTGTCCATCACCAACTCCCTGAGTCAACCCAAACCCATGTCCATTGAGTCGGTGATGCCATCCAACCATCTCATCCTCTGTCGTCCCCTTCTTCTCCTGCCCTCAATCTTTCCCAGCATCTGGGTCTTTTCCAATGAGTCAACTCTTCACATCAGGTGGACAAAGTATTGGAGTTTCAGCTTCAACATCAGTCCTTCCAATGAACCCCCAGGACTGATCTCCTTTAGGATGGACTGGTTGGATCTCCTTGAAGTCCAAGGGACTCTCAAGAGTCTTCTCCAACACCACAGTTCAAAAGCATCAATTCTTCTGTGCTCAGCTTTCTTTATAGTTCAACTCTCACATCCATACATGACCACTGAAAAAACCATAGCCTTGACTAGACGGACCTTTGTTGGCAAAGTAATGTCTCTGCTTTTTAATTTGCTGTCTAGGTTAGTCATAACTTTGCTTCCAAGGAATAAGCATCTTTTAATTTCATGGCTGCAGTCACCATCTGTAGTGATTTTGGAGCCCAGAAAAACAAAGTCAGCTACTGTTTCCACTGTTTCCCCATCTATTTCCCAAGAAGTGATGGGACCGGATGCCAAGATCTTAGTTTTCTGAATGTTGAGCTTTAAGCCAACTTTTTCACTCTCCTCTTTCACTCTCATCAAGAGGCTGTTTAGTTCCTCTTCACTTTCTGCCATAAGGGTGGTGTCATCTGCATATCTGAGGTTATTGCTATTTCTCCCGGCACTCTTGATTCCAGCTGTGTTTCCTCCAGCCCAGCGTTTCTCATGATGTACTCTGCATAGAAGTTAAATAAGCAGGGTGACAGTATACAACCTTGACATATTCCTTTTCCTATTTGGAACCAGTCTGTTGTTCCATGTCCAGTTCTAACTGTTGCTTCCTGACCTGCATATAGATTTCTCAGGAGGCAGGTCAGGTGTCAGGTCAGAATTTTCCACAGTTTATTGTGATCCACACGGTCAAAGGCTTTGGCATAGTCAATAAAGCAGAAATAGATGTTTTTCTGGAACTCTGTTCCTTTTTCCATGATCCAGCGGATGTTGGCAATTTGATCTCTGGTTCCTCTGCCTTTTCTAAAACCAGCTTGAACATCTGGAAGTTCACGTTTCACGTATTGTTGAAGGCTGTTATCACTCATTTCAAGTGGATAGAGCCTAAATCAATGAGTCTTTACTGTATTCAGTATAGATCAAATCAAGAGATCCCTCGTCAGAAGGCTAAAGGTAACAGTGCCCGTTGCTATCACTGGCTAGTAGCGCAGAGTCTCTGGAGCTCGGCTCCTCACGTGCTTGGTGAAGAAGCTGAAAGGGTGTGGGAAGCGCATGGTTGCTGTGGGTGATCCCTCCCCTGTGACTGGTTAACAGTGGGAGTCTGGGGTGCAGGAGATAGCTAGGAAGGCCAACACTAAAGATTAGGTCTGTCCTAGAATCCAAGCCTGGAGAAGGAAATGGCAACCCACTCCAGTTGTCTTGCCTGGAGAATCCCAGGGACGGGGGAGCCTGGTGGGCTGCCGCCTCTCGGGTCGCACAGAGTCAGACACGACTGATGCGACTTAGCAGCAGCAACAGCAGAATCCAAGCCATGCAGAAGTATATCCTTACACTTAGGAATAAGCAAGTGAGAGAGTCATTTCCTAGGCAGGTTGATAGAGAGTCTAGGGGTCCCCAAGGAGAGAGGGGTCTGGAATTCTCAAGGAGGAAGAAAGGACAAACTTTTTTTCTTTCTCCACATTCCTTAGGATTATACAACAATAATGTATCCTGCCTAAGGACAATTTTTGGATTAAACCTTCTGTTATCTTAAAATGTTAATTATGGGAGTAGACCTGGTCTTTACAAGAATGTATCTTGCCTGAGGACAGTGTTATCTTAAAATGTAAATTATGGGAGTAGGTCTGATGGTCTTTACAACTTCCAGACATTCTTTGGATTATATAACCTCATTGTTAACACTAGCAAGCGGGTACTCTTACTGCCCCCTTCTGATGCCTATGTCAGAAGCTTTCTCTATCTCCTTTATACTTTAATACAACTTTATTACACAAAAGCTCTGAGCGATCAAGCCTCGTCTCTGGCCCCGGATTGAATTCTTCTCCGGGGGCCAAGAATCCCGGTGTCTTCGCGTGATTCAACAACAACCTTTCACAAGTTAAGCGCTTCTTATTTTCCTTCTGTGTGTGCTTAGTTGCTCAGTCATGTCCAACTCTTTGTGACCCCATGGACTGCAGCCCTCCAGACTCCTCTGTCCATGGGAATTCTCCAGGCAAGAATACTGGAGTGGGTTGCCATGCCCTTCTCCAGGGGATCTTCCCAATCCAGGGATCGAGCCCAGGTCTCCCATATTGCAGGCAGATTCTTTACCATCTGAGCCACTAGGGAAGCCCATTTTCCTTCTAGGAAACATTAACTCTAAATAAGTAGCATTCTTGCCTTTTTTCAAAGAAACCAGAAGAGGATGCCCACCTGAAACTGCCATATTCCTCCCAGACCAGTGTCCTACAAGCCCCTTGCAACTCATGAAAACTGGCTAGGAACACAGAACCTCAGCCCCACTCCACATCTACTGAATCAGAATCTGGCCTTAACAAACCCACAGGTGATTTGTCTGCCCCCTTGAGTCTGAGAAGGGCTGCGGTCTAGACCCTAGCCACACATGGTGCCTCAAAACCTCCATTTGCTTTTGCTGCTCCAGACCTCGCAGCACATTTTCCTGTGCCTAGAGTGCTTTCCCTTCTTAATGTGGGAAATCGGAGCTAGTCCCTCCCCATGCCCACCATGCTCCCATTCCTCTGTAAGCGCCTCTAGGGCATTGCAGCTGAACTGTCTTTCTCTTTAAACTGTGTGTTAGGAGAGGAAAGAGCCTGGTCATGTCCCCTGGATCTAGTACAGTGACTGATTCATAGGAGGTGATCAATGAATGAAGTAATGAATGGCTGCACAAGCATACAGATGGTCATAGAGAAAAGTACTTATTAAAATACAGGCCAACCCAGGAATGAAGTGTTAAAGAAAGTACTTGTTCCACATATTGGAAAGAGCATATGAATTCCTTAATGTAATGTCATTTCTGTAATGTAATCTCATCACTGCGGATGGTCATTACAGCCATGAAATTAAAAGACGTTTGCTCCTTGGAAGGAAAGTTATGACCAACCTAGACAGCATATTAAAAAGCAGAGACATTACTTTGCCAACAAAGGTCCGTCTAGTCAAGGCTATGGTTTTCCCAGTAGTCATGTATGGATGTGAGAGTTGAACTATAAAGAAAGCTGAGCACAGAAGAATTGATGCTTTTGAACTGTGGTGTTGGAGAAGACTCTTGAGAGTCCCTTGGACTGCAAGGAGATCCAACCAGTCCATCCTAAAGGAGATCAGTCCTGGGTGTTCATTGGAGGGACTGATGTTGAAGCTGAAACTCCAATATTTTGGCCACCTGATGCGGAGAGCTGACTCGTTTGAAAAGACCCAGATGCTGGGAAAGATTGAGGGCAGGAGGAGAAGCGGACGACAGAGGATGTGATGGTTGGATGGCATCACCAACACAATGGACATGGGTTTAGGTGGACTCCAGGAGTTGGTGATGGACAGGGAGGCCTGGCGTGCTGTGGTTCATGGGGTCACAAAGAGTTGGACATGACTGAGCAACTGAACTGACTGGATGTGATGTCAAAAGATGATGCTTATGGGGAAGTAAAGATAAAACGTAACAAGAAACAGTGTCATGAATGGGTGGAAAGGGGCATTGCCATCCTTAACTTGGGAGCTTGGAAGGATTTTGATGTGAAGGAAAGGCTCCAAGGTAGGGGATCATGAGGGTGTTCAGGAGGGGGCGGGTCTGAGTCCTCCTCAAGGTGGGTACTGGGACTGTAACGTTGACTCAGTTTTCACGAGACTTGGCATGTCAGGCTCACTCGTTGGAACTTCATTCTTAAAGTCATGGGAGGCCACTGCAAGTTTTTGACCAGGTTAGGACCAGGACAAGTGTTTGTTGTAGAAAGAAGAATCCGGTTTTAGTCAACACAGTCAGATATGTGCTGTGTGAGTGGACTCAGGAAAGACACCTTAACCAAGTCCTTTGGTGGAGAGAATAGGAGGTATCAGGTGCTAGAAGTCTGGATGAAAGCTCTCAAAATGGCACAGTGAAATATGAACACCCCTATATGACCATGGCTTGAAAAACAAGGAAGCTTATTAGCTCCCCCTTGGAAGCTCACAAGAAGGACAGGCTTCAGGACTGGTTATCCAGCAGTTCAGGACCCCTGAAGCCCCAGAGTCCTTCACCCGCTCCTGCTCTGTCTTACAGTGTTGGGGACACCCCAAAGCTAGGTCCCCCCGGTGTGGCAGTCTAGCAACAGTCAGAGGGGCTGTGCCTCCTCATTCAGGTCAAGCAGGACAGGGAGAAAGCCTGCTCTCAGGAGAGAAAGAGTTTTCTAGAGGCCTCTGTTACTGACCAGGGTTCTTGGCCTCCTTAGCTGATGGAAATTGACCAGAGGCCAGACAAGAAATTCAGGCAGGGTTTTACTAGGGCTCCTGTTGCAGCAGGGGTTGCGGGGAGGGGGAGGGCGAGAACAATCAGCAGTGTCCCCTGTTCGCTGGCTCTCTGAGGGGTGGGGGCAATTTGTTCCTTATATGGAGTGAGGGTAGGGGTGTGTCCAGAGGTTGGCCAGAGGAGTGGCTTAGGTGGTGGTGGGTGCAGGGGACATGTCCAGTACCCTGCTTTGGCTAGCAACCTCCTTCTTTTGCTCCAGGCTCTTTAAAAGTTGCAGTTGGGTTTTTTTTTTAATCTTTTTGCAGCTTTTGTCCAGAATTTGTCCCAACTGACTATGCATATGGTTCATTTTAGTCCCATGTAGTTTCTTTGTATTTTATTGTTCAAGAAAAGTGTGTCCAGGTATAAGCATTGCAGTACTGCCACAAAGGGTCCCAGGACCCAGGCCTGTCTCACCTCCAGTAAAATTCTTCTGTTTCATTGGCCCACGCTGTACCCCCCCTAATATCTCTTGAACTAATCACCCAGTAGAGGGAACGGGACCATCTTGAGACAAACCAGGCCTGTGCCCTGAGCTGAAATGAGTTTCCTCCAACTCTTTTTTTTTTTGGTATAATGTTAATGTTAACATTAAATGTTTACATTTAATAAATGAGTACCTTCAACCAAAGTAAACTCCCAAGTGTAAAATGATCATGCTATTCATGAGATAATTAGAAGCTTTAATAAAAAATAACTCAATGACCAGGTTCAGAAATGAGACACAGCTTTAAGTAGTAATGAAAAGTAGCTTCTTTGGAATTTTTCAGGTTATGTGTGGAGTTTCATGTATGTGGCAGGTTGTTATAGCAACAGCCCCAAACCACATGCCCTCATGTGTTACTCTCCCAAACTGATGTGGGCTTGACACGTGACTTGCTTTGGCCAACTGGACATTAGCAAATGTGGCACAAAAGGAGCTTGAAAAGCCCTTGTGCTTTCGGTTTTTTTCTCTGGCTGCCCTAAGAGAGCAGGTAAAGAAGCCCAGGTGAGCTCACCTGCATGAAAATCACGATGCCTCCAGCTCTTCTGGGCTCCTCAGTGGGAAAGAGAGAGAAAGAATGTCTACCAAATCAATCACATTGTCTAAAGACACTTTGTACCATGTGAACATTCAGTGACAAAAATCTTACACAAATGTAATTAACTGCAATTAGAATAACCTTTCCCTGATGAGGTAATATGCTGCTACTGCTGCTAAGTCGCTTCAGTCGTGTCCGACTCTGTGTGACCCCATAGACGGCCTCCCACCGGGCTCCCCCATCCCTGGGATTCTCCAGGCAAGAACACTGGAGTGGGTTGCCGTTTCCTTCTCCAATGCATGAAAGTGAAATACATTGTTATAAAAATCTAAGAATACAGCAATGACATAAGACAGTAAGACTTAGTTTATTCCACATTTACCTTGAAATTCCCTTGAGGGCACAGTTACAGATCTGTATAGAAAACTCAATAACGAAGGGCCCCAGAGGACCAGTCCTGGCAACCAGCACACCCCACAGCAAAGTGATAAACAGCCGTCAAACCACTGGGCTCACTTGCTCTGCTGCAACTTGTGGATAAGAATGAATAAACTTCATTCCTGTGTCCACATTTCAGCAAAGAACAGCATCAAGAACCACCTTTCTATAGGTCTACAGGTTCCTCGGCACATTTTGGTTTGTACCTCTCTCTCCACCTTTCCTGTAGACAGGTTGCAATTAGGAAAAACTGCTGTGAAATCCATGTTGGACACATTTTAGGCTGTCATCAGGTAGGAAAGCGGGCAAGCATGTCTGCCCTTTCCTTGACCAACTGCAGTCGTTACAGCCATGGTTTCACTGCACTTGGAAAGGGCTTTGCTCCTGTTTGCACAGAAGGGTGCAGAGTCATAGCCTCAGGGAGTCAAGAAGTCATTAGATTCATCCTTCATTTGGACAATTGCACTTAAGCCTTCCCAAGAGGTCCTGTATCTTCTTCAGTGGGGCGGGAACAGACTGAGTAACATCCTGAGGCCCATCTGATCTCTCTCACCAGGGCCTTGTTTTAATGATTACCATCACAGAGAGGGGGTTGATTAACTTCTAAACATCAGATTCCTTACCTGTGAAATGAGGAGGCTTCTTATACTAGGTTATTACAAGAACATGAACAAAGTACTAACACGTAATAAGGCAGCAATAACACTAACCTCCTACTACAGTTTAAGCATCTGAATCATTTCTTTGATATGCATAGTGACATCTGATAAATATGAAACAGTTCATTGAGAACCCCTCTAATAGCAATCTTTCTATTCATTCCTTAACTCCTTGACGCAGAATCTCTTGTTGACCAATTGACTATTCTTTACTACAATTCAAATAATAAAACAAAAAGCAGCTTGAGAACAAATTATGACTTAAAAAGTGTTGTTTACAAAGACATATTAAGGAACATTCATCATATCATGGCTTAGTATAATCCACCAAAGTTAACTAGAACTTGTCAAAGCAAAAACAAAAAGAACAACCAAAAACCAAAACAAAAGAAAGATTCACAGAAGTCTTATGTTTTTGGAAAAGAATGCCATCAATCTGTTTCAAGATTTGAGTTCATCTAATGTCAAGAGTCAAACATCCACACAATTGTGGTTACTCTTCTTACCCTTAGGAATGAGTGACCTGTAGATATCGTTTAGAAATAATTAAAGTGCTATAACCTGGAAACACTGTTTACATCTCTAACTCAGGTCAACAAGAACACAGTACTAGATTTAGTAAATGTAATATTATCACCAGCCTAACCAGAGCAGGTTTTATAAGACCCAAACTATATAACAGATTGATACGCCTGAGAAAGTTCTCAGGTCTCTCCTTCAGCATAGTACTATTTACTGTAAAATTAAGTGCTGTCTAATCTGCTAACTTATGACAAAAAGCATTAAAGATCCTCAGACTCTGGGATCTTGGTAGATTTCTTGTGCAGAAATTCCAGTGAAAATGCTGTTGGAGAAACAGGTCTTGATTCTGGAATATGCTCCATTCTGTATTTTTCAATGTATGGTGCAGCTACTTCCCAAACCTGAGACACAAGGACAGAGCAAAGTATTGACAACATTGTTTTCACATGCATAAACAACTTTATCTGAAGTCAAAGCATTATCTCTACCTGACTAGATACACAGCAACTGTTTGCTTGCTTTTATCATAAGCCATTTGACACTTGACCTGTCAATTCGTTTTTGGTTGCTTTAACAGCTTTTAAAATACAAAGTTCAAAATGTTTCTAAAGTGACATTAAGGTTTTCAGCTGTTTGCTCTTCTAAAGCAAAACAAGCCAGTGAACAAACAAAACGTAGAGGATTCAGTATGGGTGGAATTAAGGAAAGTTACCCAAGGGTGGAACTGTGTGTTTTCTGAGGCAAGCCTTTAATGATAAGAGGCAGTGGATCTCCTCTTTGCCCCACTTCCGCACCAATGCACTCTGTTCTTTGGACCCTTGTTCCTCAGAGCATGGCCCCTGCACCAGCAGCATCACCTGGGACGAGTCAGAATGTCAGCCCTACTGCAGACCTGCTGAATCTGATTCTGCATCTTAACAAGATCCCTGGGAAAGCCACGTGCTCTTTACAGTTCAAGAAGCACAGCTTCATAGCCTTGTTCAGGGTTTACCTCCACCGGCCAACTATTCCCTTTCAAGCATAACACCTTCTCAAATGAAGATCCAGTTTTTAGTTTATATTATAGATGCGATTCATGGGGTCGCAAAGAGTCGGACACGACTGAGCGACTGATCTGATCTGATCTGATAGCTGCTTTTTATTCGGTTGCCCCTGATAGGAAAGGAGCATTTCCTATTTGTTTGTATTACCTTAGAAAATGTATTCTTTCGAAAGCGACCCCAGGGACTGTAGCCCGCCAGGCTCCTCTGTCCATGGAATTTTCCAGGCAAGAATACTGGAGTCAGATGCCATTTCCTTCTCCAGTTTCAAAAGCTAACCTCTTTGAAAAGATATCTGCACTTCCATGTTCACTCCAGTGTTATTTACAATAGCCAAGGCAAGGAAGCAACCTAAGTGTTCACCATCAAATGAATGGATAAAAAAACTGTGATACACACACACACAGAGTGGAATACTATTCAGCCATAAGAAATAAGGAGCTGTTGCCATTTGCAACAACACAGATGGACCTTGAGGTCATCATAAGTGAAATGTCAGACAAATATCATATGATCTCACTTGTATGTGGAATCTAAAAAAATAAAATAAAATAGCTCATAGATACAGAGAAGAGGTTGGTGATTACCAGAAGCAGAGGGTGGAGGAGTGGGTAAGAAATGATTTGACAGTAGTCAGAAGGTACAAACTTCTGCTTATAAAATCAATAAATCCTGGAGATGCAATGTACAGCTTGGTGACTATAGTTAATAATACTGTATTGTATATTTGAAATTTGCTAAAAGAACAGATCTTAAAAAGTTCCTATCACAAGAAAAAAATAACTGTGTGGTAATATTAAAAGACGCTTACTACTTGGAAGAAAAGTTATGACCAATCTAGATAGCATATTGAAAAGCAGAGACATTACTTTACCAACAAAGGTCCATCTAGTCAAGGCTATGGTTTTTCCAGTGGTCATGTATGGATGTGAAAGTTGGACTGTGAAGAAAGCTGAGTGCAGAAGAATTGATGCTTTTGAACTGTGGTGTTGGAGAAGACTCTTGAGAGTCCCTTGGACTGCAAGGAGATCCAACCAGTCCATCCTAAAGGAGATCAGTCCTGGGATTTCTTTGGAAGGAATGATGCTAAAGCTGAAACTCCAGTACTTTGGCCACTTCATGCGAAGAGTTGACTCATTGGAAAAGACTCTGATGCTGGGAGGGATTGGGGGCAGGAGGAGAAGGGGACGACAGAGGATGAGATGGCTGGATGGCATCACCGACTCGATGGACGTGAGTCTGAGTGAACTCTGGGAGTTGGTGATAGACAGGGAGGCCTGCTGCTGCCGCTAAGTCACTTCAGTCGTGTCCGACTCTGTGCGACCCCATAGACAGCAGCCCATCAGGCTCCCCCATCCCTGGGATTCTCCAGGCAAGAACACTGGAGTGTGTTGCCAGTTCCTTCTCCAATGCATGAAAGTGAAAAGTGAAAGTGAAGTCGCTCAGTCGTGTCCGACTCTTAGCGACCCCATGAACTGCAGCCCACCTGGCTCCTCCGTCCATGGGATTTTCCAGGCTAGAGTACTGGAGTGGGGTGCCATCGCCCTCTCCGAGACAGGGAGGCCTGGCGTGCTGCAATTCATGGGGTCGCAAAGAGTCAGACATGACTGAGGGACCGAACTGAACTGAATGGAGGTTAACTAACTGTAATAACCATTTTGCAATATATATAGAGATCAAAACATATTGTACACTAATATAATGATGTATGTCAAGCATATTTCAATTGAAAAAAGGCTGAGCTCTCTTCTAGCACCAAAGCTGGCAGCAAGCGAGGAAATTCCCCCTCAAAGGGTATGGGGACCACTTACAAATGACAGGAGTGAAGGTCAAAGGAAAAAACTGTTCTCAAGAGCAGAGCAATAGTTCCAAAGGAAGTCAAGCAACTCTAAGGGACATGATAGCTACAAATTACTGCAGAAGGTTTAAAGAACTTTTAAAAATATATTTTAAAAATGAGTCTGCATTCTAGGCATCTGTCCCAATTAGACAAGTCTGTAGTCAATGGAACCAGAGGGAAGAAGCAGTAAAGAGAACCCGTATCTCACCCAGCCTGATGAGGAGGACACACCAGTGCAGGAGGTAGACCCAGAGCCCTTTGAATAAAAACTCGGGAAGTTTGTTTTCCCTTCAGGTCTGTGCAGTTGCTGGACCAGGTGGGGGCAGCATTACAGAAAAAGAGTGTACTTTTGAATAAAAGAGAACCTTCTTGGTGAGGAGGAATCTATGAACTTTCATCTTATTTTCTCCCCATGAATACTTGTCCCAAAATTCTATTTAAAATTCATTTCAGCTCCTAATTCTTAGACAGTCAATGTTTGGATGCAACATGGGGCATTTGTGAGTTTGTCAAATAGCTTCTTAGTGGCCTTAAAAGTTGCATGAGTACCTTTTGGTTCACTTCCAAGAAATAGCCAGGAAACAGAAGAATAAGAGAATGTTTCTCTACTCCCCACCCCCACCCTGCTTCCCCTTGTGGTGGGGTGATTTAGTCACAAAGTCATCTCTGACTCTTGTAACCCCATGGACTGTAGCCCAACAGGCTCCTCTGTCCACGGGATTTCCAGGCAAGAATACTGGAATGTGTTGCCATTTCCTTCTCCAGGAGAATCTTCCCAACCCAGGGAACGAACATGGGTCTCCTGTATTGCAGGTGGATTCTTTACCAACTGAGCCACCAGGGAAACCCTGCTCCCTCTTAAAGACCCCAAACTAAAAAACAAGGCAGGCAGCCCGCTTACCTTCTGCTCTACGAGCAGCCTGTGCGCTGCCTCGATGTCTGGGGCCATGAAGCGATCTTTTATCCAGGGCCTGCAGAGAAAGCACGTCACACCATCAGCCAACGTTAACCGCTGCCAGGGTCCACAGTTCTGAAATGGTATCACTTTCCAGGGATCTGTTTGGTTTTACCTCACAACAGAGCGCACCAGGTCATAGACCTTCTCCAGTGGAGTGGTGGTTTTCAAGGGGCGGAGGAACTCTATGCCCTGGCAGGCTGCAAGAAGCTCGATGGCCAACACTGAAACAAGGAAGGACAGGGGATGGCTGGTTAGACTGTGACTCCAAGCTTGAGGGGTATAAACCCCACGCAAGCTGCCAGCCAACTAACGGATAGTTGGTTTTCAGCCTATCGGCAGAATGAAGCTGCCTTGGTATTTGTATACCATTTTAAATCTACTTTTCTAACCCTTCAGCTGCATCTTTAATGCTGAGAAGGGGAGGACTACCCAGGTAAATCAGCTTTCTCCTTCTCCCTTAAGCTGATCAAGATGGATAACCTCTGTTTCCTATTTCCACCCTTGTGTAAATTTCCATTTGTCTTCAGTCTTGCTGTTCCCTATGGCCTGAAATACCTGGCACATACACCTTCATCAGAAGACTGAAGGAGTCAGTGAATGAGCAGATAAATCTTTGGTTGCCACGGAACTGTTTCTCTAATGTCTATTTTAAACCTTCAATTTCAAAGGCTCCCAACAAGACCACATAGGGAGGATGAGAGAGTGATGGATAAAGGGTGCAAGGTTTCTTTCTGGAATGATGAAAATGTTATAACGTTGACTGTGGTGTCGACTCACAACTCTGAGTATATTCACAGCTCTACTAAAACCCACTGAGCTGTACAAGTTAGATGGGTGAATTGTATAGTATATGAATTATACCTCAATAGAACTGTTGCCCGCCCCCCAAAAAAGGATACTCAACTCTCTTACATTTATCTTAAAATAATGCTATTTTGTCAGCCAATTGCTTCCAATACAGTTGCAAAGATTGAGGAATTTAGAGAACAATGCCTAAAGGAAGGCAGTTTCTCTTTAAGAAACAAACAAGCAGTGATTAAGAAGGCTGGAATACTTTGACCCAACATTGCCCCACCTGTGAACTATCTTTGCCAAAAACTGCTGGAGCTAAATCTTGTCAAGTCTTTAGGACCAACCGCAACCCACAAGAAACGGGACAGAACAAATGTACCACCACAAGCACGCTCACAGGTAAATCAAGAATGTCAGTCTCTCAGAAAACTAAGCTGGTTTTCAAACTAGTCAATGACATGAATTTTTTTAAAAAAAAGGGGGAGTAAATGAAAAGAAGCTTAAAACCTTGACCACTAAATTTAAAGAGTGGGTCTCGAATCTTGGTTTGAACAAACACTGGAAAGACACTGAAATAATTGGGCAAATTTGAATATGTACTCGATGATACCAAGACTTATTGTTGATTTTTGTTGGATGTGATAATGGCAGTGGGTAAGAAAGCAAACGTTTGTATTTGAGAGAGAGAGCGTGCAGGAAGAAAACACGATGACAGGGATCGGCTTGAAAATGAGAAATTTTTTTAAGAAATGAAGTATAATGTATTAACTGTTGAATTAGAGTGAGGTGTATATGAAGGTTTATGGTACTAATCTCTCCACTTCTGAATGTTTTAAAATTATTTCATTTTTTTTAAAAAAGCCAACTGATGAACTGGCTTAGCCAGAAAATATGGATTCTTAATCTTCAGCCAGCATCAAAATCACCTATAGGGCTTGTTAAGTGCAGATTGTTTTGGTCTCAGAGTTTCTGAGTCAGCAAGTCTGGGGCAGGCCCTGGGTTCCCAGGTGATACTGATGTTCTGATGGGGATTCCATTCTGAGGACCATTGGCACCTAGGAGCTCTAGGTCATCAGTGAGGCCTGCATTCCAGCTGGCTGGGATTACCTTGCTCCACATGCTCAATGACCCTGAGGGCCTTCCTTGCTGCCCATCCTCCCATGGAAACGTGATCCTCCGTGGCAGCGCTGGTGGAGAGAGAATCCACGGACGAGGGGTGGCACAGAGCCTTGTTCTCAGAAACTGCAAGAGGCCAGAAACTAAGTTAGGAACATATTTTTGTTCCTAATAGAAAAATGTGCCAATGACACATGGCTCCCCAAAGTGCTCCTCAGTGCGGGATACCCTCTCCAGGAGTTCATGGTCATTATCAAAGAACTAGATGTTCCAAAGTTACTTTGGGAAAAGGAAGTCATGTGGGTTTTTTTTTCCCCCTCAAAGTAAGAGGGACTCTTAAAATTGTAGGGAGTTCTGAGATGGGACTGGGAAGGGAACCCTCATATTACAAAGCAAAGCTGAAAATACTGCAAGCATTTGGCATGCCAGGGAGACTAAGCGAAAAAAGAAGTGATGGTCATTTCCAGGACTTGGAGGAGAATCTGGTTATGTCAGCAGACGAGGTGGGATGGCATTTGTAGGTTGAGGCTGGACCCACAGACCTTGAGCAAGAAGATTTAAAATTGAAACTGTCCAATGATGACATAAGTGGATGTACTCAGTTTAAGCAAGGGCTCGATGACAGCTGGGGATGTCTTGGAGATGTGGGGGGAAGTCTAGAGTTGGGCCTAGGTTTCTGTCTTTCAAACTTGATTGCGTGTGAGTCGCTCGGCCTTGTTTAAGTGCGAATGTTGCATTTCAGGTGGGGCCTGAATCTGCTGTTCTAACAAATTCCCAGGTGATGGCTGTATTTTTGGCCGGGGACTATAACTTAAGCACCAAGGACCTAGAATACAGAGTTCCTTCTCCCCAGCTTCAGAAGCCAGTAAATGTCCAAGTCAAGAGTTTTTCCCCCACTTTTCTTTATGACCTATGAGAGCAGCTTTGAGTTCTTTTCTATGCTATAGGGTATCCAGGGATAATCCAGTACAAACTATAGTGATTCACTCATCCTATTTTGCCCAGAACGTTCAGGTTTCAGCACTGCAATATGAATCACCTGGTTTGGTGGAGCTTGTTTAGAAAGGTAACTTACAAGTGGCCAGAAAAAAAAAAAAGAAAACCACTAGTTTAATTATAATGAGAGCAAGCCAAGCAACTTCAAACAGCTAGGGCAGCGAAACACATTCAAAGGAGACGCCCCAACTTCACAACATTCTCTAAAAATCAATGACCACCCCACCATGTTAATGTGGGGGCTTCCCAGGTGGTGCTAGTGGTAAAGAACCTGCCTGCCAATGCAGGATACATAAGAGATGAAGGTTCAATCCCCAGATCAGGAAGATTCCCTAGAGGATGGCATAGCAACCCACCCCAGTGTACTTGCCTGGAGAATCCCATGGACAGAAAAGCCTGGCAGGCTGCAGTTCATAGGTTTTCAAAGAGTTGGCCATGGCCGAAGCGACTTAGCATGCATGCGTGTTAATATGAAAGGTCACTGCCTTTTAAAGGGATTTTTTTAGTAAGGAAGTAAGTGAGCAGATAGAAGATACTGGACAGAAGATGAATTCAGTGGCTCTTTGTTAGCTGTGTTGAGTCTAAGTGTGAGACTTAGCTGAAAAAGTGGTGAGGAATAATAGTAACAACTAATATTTAGTGCTTACGGTATGCCAGACATAGTTCCAAGGCTTTCCATGCATTAATTCATTTACTCCTCAGAACAGCCCTATTAGGTAGGTTTTTCACCCCCATTTTACACAGGAGTAAACTAAGGGTCAACAGGATTAAGAGACTTGCTCCACATCAAATTGCTGATAAATGGGTGGAGACAGGATTCAGACCCCGAGGCTATGCTCTTACTGAACTGCCATGCTATCCTGCCTGTTGGGTAGGCTTGCCAAAAAAATTGCAGATGCTTAGTTAAATTTGAATTTCAGATAAAAAAATAATTTTTAGTAACAAATAATGTGCTGAATAATTCAAATTTAACTTCAATAAATTTATATTAAGTGCATCCTGCATTTCTGTTTGCTAAATTTGGCAATGATATTATAGGATTAAGTATTGATCAAAATGAAATCTTCATTAATTGAAGTCTGAGCATAGATTTGGGAGCCAAAATTAGTGGGTTTGAACTCTGCCTTATTTCTTAGTAGCTGTGCAATATTGGGTACGTTCTTTACCTTCTTGGATCTTCAAATATCCATCTGTGAAAGAGGAAATAATAGTACCTGCCTCTTGGTATTGTTTGACAATTAAGGGAGTAAATATAAGTAAAGCCCTTTGTGCCAGGTCCTGTTCTGATGTTATTTTTCTGTCCCTTACAGTCTTGAATCAGAAGTCTGCTATTTTCCAGCTCAGTTTTCATAGAGGGCATCTTGCTTCTTATAAGCATTTTTGTGTGTTTAATCACATCCTTATGTTTTTAGTAAAAGTTTCACCAGTAGCTATAAACATCTTTGTCTTTTTCCTTCTGATATTCTTCAAATTGAGATTAGGGGAAAAGCCACAAAAAGGAAGTTCACATGTGGTATCACATTGCTTCCTACAGAGAAATCATGAAAACCTCCCTATTTACAACCTCATTAGTGTATTATTACATTTCAGTATAATGTTGCTTAGGTTTTATTTTATATTTTTTCTCGAAACATGCTTTTGTATTGAGAGAGGTAGGATGCACATAGAGGTGGTGGAAAAGTTAGATCTCATTCAAAGACAGAATGTGAAACTTTCAGGTAAAATGGAAAGACCCATAAATGGATGGACTTGAATTCTGGTCAAAAGGCAGGGTCCTTACCCAGGGCTGCAGAGGTGCAGTGGGCTATCATGAATCCAGAATTCAGACCACCTTCAGCCACCAGGAAGGCAGGCAGCTCGCTAAGGGAGGGGTTGCAGAGCCTTTCAATTCTTCTTTCACTAATTGCGGCAAGTTCATGGACACCAATGGCCAAATAGTCCAGGGCCTGAAAGAGTGTCTCAATTAGGTTGGCCTATACTGGAATATGGGCTTCCCAGGTGGCGCTAGTGGTAAAGAAGCTGCTACCAATGCAGGAGACATAAGAGATGCAGGTTTGATTCCTGGTCGGGAAGATCCCCAGATGAAGGAAATGGCAACCCACCACAGTATTCTTGGCTGGAGAATTGCATGGACAGAGGAGCCTGGCAGGGTACAGTCCATGGGGTCGCAAAGAGTTGGACATGACTGAGGGAGTGACTAATGCTTTCACGCATGTTGGGATATGCTTTCAGGGTCAGGTTAGGAGCAATTCTGAAAAGCTTACTTTGGCTGCATATTCACCATGGAAGTTTCCTCCAGAAATAGTCTCTCCCCTGCTGGCAAAGACCATCTTTCAAAATCGGTTAAGGCTTCTGCATAACACTTGCTGAAAACTTGGAGCATAAGTCTCTCCCTAATCGCTCATTTTTAACATTGAGGTGGCAGCCCTTGTAAAAAGCCAGGGTGGAGATAAGGAGAGTCTTTGCACAAGTAGGTGTTGACATACAGGGATATAAAGGTACACGAAACAAAACAGAACCCAGCCTGAAGTAAGCATGTCGGAGAAGCCACACTGAACAGGTCTAGTGAGAAGCCTCACACAACTGCTGTCTGCTAGCCCGGGCTGTGCACGGCTCTCAGGGCTGCTCATCAGTACTTTCTCCAATGTTAAGAACTGAGGCAGACGTGAGGGAGAAGAAATAGATTCCTAAGGGGTTGGATGGTCTTTAAAGGCAGTGCTGTCTCTGTGATGACTTTGCCAGTATGACTCCTGACTGATCACATCAAATTATAAGGAACTAAGTCAACACAGAACATTTTGTAGCAAAAACAAGGTGGCGCTGAGAAACCCATACTGTGAAGGAAAGGAGCGCTCCATCCTTAAGACATGGAGGCATTCTTACACTTCTCTGTACAAACATGGGAACACTGATTTGAGTAAAGTGGCACTAGTGGTAAAGAACCGGCCTTCCGATGCAGGAGACATAAGAGATGTGGCTTCTTCATGGGTCAGGAAGATCCCCTGGAGGAGGGTATGGCAACCCTCTCCAGTATTCTTGCCATGGAGAATCCCATGGACAGCCTCGTGGGCTATAATCCATTGGGTCGCAAAGAGTCGGACACAACTGAAGTGACTTAGCACTCACTCACCACATCAGAAATAAACTCAGGATGGGGAAAGTCATAACTCTGATCAATACTTAGGTAAATGTTAAAAGGCTTCTGTGTAGTACACCAAAGTATCACTGAACCCCAGAAAGGCTTCTATAAATGCCATGGTACTCAGGGTCTCCACAATCACACTTGTGATGTAGGTCTTCATCCTTCTACCAACAACCTCAGCAATGGGTTTTAGGGCAAATGCCTTCGTGAAACCCTTCAGCTGATGCTGGAAATATCCCCTTTAATCTTTCATCCATCAGTTTTGGAAGCACAGCCTGTTAGACTCCAAACCTGAGGCAAGGTTCACAGACCTGTTTCTGCCACTTATCAGCTCAGATCTACAGCTGATAGAGGCATTTAACCTCAGAGCCCAGGCATTTAGTCTATGAAATGGAGAACCAGAGAGGTTATACAATTTTAAGATCTTCATCAGATCTTAAAATTACCAGCTGAAATTCTGTAATTACAGCTTAGTAAGCAGTTAAAAGATACAGGGTTATCTGTTGCACTGTTAATTTCCGTGGTTATGATGTTCTTCACAAATGCTATTGTGTCATTCACCACACCATGGACCTAAAAGACAATATCAAATGAGTTAATTCATGGAAGACACTGAGTCTGGTGCCTGTCACATAGTCTGATATTCTTATTAGAACAGTAAGAACGTTTAAACTGGAATTTATTCTTACTGTAGAGCTCATATGTCAATCATTCCCCACAGACATTTTTCAGTCTAGCTGAGCTAGAACCGAACTTGTTGAGAAGAAGGAAAAGAGCATAAAATGAAATGAAAATAAAAAATTAAGTTTCATTAAATCATGTTCATTTAATTTATTCTATGGAGAATTCTTCAGTACACTATGGCTTGGAACTTGGTACAGCCTGAAATACTGTCTCAGTCTTGAGATGAGGTTAGCTCCTTATCCTACTAATTTCTATTTGCAAATGAGTTATAACATCTGCAATACACGTTGCCTCACTACAGTTTAAAGTTAAAGTTAAGACTCACAGATTCATTTACAATGGTTTATGTCTGCCTGTTAAGTGCAGATAGATCTAATCATGGATATGCCCTCGAATTGTGGTTGGATTTTCCGATATATCCCTGGAAGTTCTAATAGGGAGAACCAGTAAAACTCCATTGACTGGTTAGGATGATATTATTAATAAGAATTTTTTAGAATTTTTTAAACTTAGGGCACTAAACCTAAACAACAAGCTGTCTGTTGAACTTCTCTACAGGGTGGTTGAGCAAAGCAATTCAAAGGGAAACAAGCAACTTACCATAGAGAAGAGAGACTTCATAATAATTGGACAAATGGGGGTATATATGATATACATCATTTTTAATAGAGGCCGTAAAGAAATCTGGATTACCATTAACATTACACAACTTCCTGACACCTTCCTCTCTTTCTATCGCTATCTCAAATTGGGAGAAAGAATAGAAACTTGTCAGGTTTTTTGTCTACCTGTGGACAGCAGCGCAAGGTGTATGCATCTTGAACACGATCGCAGAACCTGTGACTTTCTACGGAAAAGGTAGAGGGGATGGCAAGGGGCATGTTAGCAATTCTTTGCAATTATTTTCAAAAGCAAATAAGTTCAAGTAGGCATTTCCAGACCTGCTATTTCAGATGGGTGGTGATCCGAGTCCAAGAGGGACCGAAACCGAAAAGCAACTTCAACTTGCCCACGATGAGGGCGAACAGCATGAATGTCTAGAATTGATGAAGGAGGAAAAGTCTGAGCAGTTCTTATATTGAGTGAACTACCATCACTGGCACAGGACCGTCCACTGTGCTGACCTGGTCCTGAAAAGCCCCAGGGCTCCTTAACTATTGCTCAGAATTAGAAACTTAACTCCAAAAGCAAGATTTTCTGTATTGACTTTATTCTTTCTACTTTAAAAATCTGAATGCAAACTATGAGTTGAGCCCCCAGGGAACTCAACTCAAGACACTGGGCCTACCCTGAAAAGATTTAGGCTCATAACAGAAGGGAGTTCAGTGGCCTAGTTTAATTAAGTCATTTTTAGACAGGTTTTTTTTTTTTTTTTGGTCCTTCTACATATAAGAGTGGAGAGTCCTTCAAAGTCTAGAAAAGCTATCACTTGTACAATTTTTCTCTCCCGATTTTCTAATGGGCACTAGCTGTAATTCCACGCCAATTCTCAAATCCTGCCAACAGATCCTTAAGACAACAAGTAGTTTGATGGGAATCAGAGCTGGTGGTCTGGGGCAGGTCACGTAACTCTCTGGGTCAACATTTGTCTGTGAAACGTGGTTGTTTCAAGGATCAAGTGTGGCATAACTGAGATGAAACTGCAGCAGTCCTGCGAATCCACAGGCACTTGGATTTTCTTCTTCCCCACCATCTACCCCCGCCACCCCCATGTCCAAAGACCTTGACCATCCCATCCCACCCCCACCCAGCTCTGGCTGAATGAATAGCAAACAAACAGTAGAACCATGCTGACCAGTATCGAAGGCTTTGGTGGTGCCCTTGAGAACCTCGAGGGTCAAGGCTGCCACTATGTCAGCTTGCCGAGCGATGGCACCGGCTCTCTCCACAGCCTCACAGCCGAGCGAGGTGATCATCTGCGTCCCATTGATGAGCGCCAGACCCTTCGGGTGATGCAAGAGACATTTCCTAATGCTTTTTGTTGTAACAAGCACTGCTTTCGCTTTCCTATGATGAAAATTTGCCTTCAGCTGAATGATGTTGATTCATGGTTTCTAAAGTGCAGGGCGGTCATGCTTGTTGAACTACTCAAGGATGAGTGTCATCATATAAAATTTGGCAAATGGAATAGCTGTGAATAGTTTCCCTGTCATGAAGCAGCAGTGGAGTTCCAATGTAGACAGCATATAAAACCTTTAGCTCTTCATTATGCTGTATTTCAAGTTCTCATCATTACAGATAAGACACCTTGAAAAATTTCTGATCTGAGGCTCTTAGAGCATCCTAAGTGATGTTGGTTTACAGTATCATTCAGGGATCCTTACAGATCCTGATTAGAAGTTTAAGTTCTCCTGTAAAAGAATCCCTGAGCATCTCTGTACTGGAGAGGCTTTTCAGTAAATAAGGGAGAACCCTTTCTTCAGTGACCAACTTAAGCAACTGCTGCTGCTGCTAAGTCACTTCAGTCGTGTCCGAATCTGTGCCACCCCATAGACGGCAGCCCACCAGGCTCCCCCGTCCCTGGGACTTTCCAAGCAAGAACACTGGAGTGGGTTGCCATTTCCTTCTCCAATGCATGAAAGTGAAAAGTGAAAGTGAAGTTGCTCAGTCATGTCTGACTCTTAGCCACCCCGTGGACTGCAGCCTACCAGGCTCCTCCATCCATGGGATTTTCCAGGCAAGAGTACTGGAGTGGGATGCCATTGCCTTCTCCAAACTTAAGCAAACATGGAGGCTATGTTTAAGAAACCAGTGAGGCTGATATTGAGACTAAAAGTAGCGCATAATGATTTGTTAAAAGGAACAACTTTTCCTTGAGTCTCTTACCTCTTTTGGTTTCAAAACAATTGGCTTCAATCCATGAGCTGCGAGGACCTGTAGAATGATTTAAACAGTGAAAATGGGTATCAAATGAAATACCAGCATATTTCTAACTTCATGTAGAATCTAATAAAAGTAAGCTCAAAGGTCTGTCTTCTAAAAGATTAGACCTACGTAAATTTGCTCTGTTCATCTTCGCTGATCTATTCTCTAGTTCTGTTCTTTAGTCTGCAAGCAGACTTAGCTTTTGAATAACTTTTGTACCTAAAATTATCAGAGGCTAGTGTATACAAAATCAATCCTGAATATTGGGTTCTAGGCCCTTTGCATTCAGTTTGCACTTTAGTGATTCACTTTTTTTTTTTTAACTGCTGCTTCTGAGCACATGTGTACATCCAGATGCAGATGCTCCAAGGCTGGTTCCTAACTCTGCCCACACTCCCTGGCCTCTAGAGCTTGACCTAAAGTCCTCCACCCTCATCCTACTTATCTGAACACCAGCAGAACCTCACGCTATCAGAGCAGGGCTTCTCACTTGTATGGCATATGTGTGACCACCAGTGAAGAGCGGAGTGTATGGCCTAAGAGATAGACACAAAATCCTCAGAGGAAATGGGCAGAATAATCTTCCTCTGAAATAAAAGAAGTGAAAGCAGTCACTAGGTTAAGATTCTTCTAGGGAAGGAGCAGCAGGGAAGAAGGAAGACAGAGGTACCACAATCATTTTCACAGCTTATTAAAATACCAGTCGCATGTCTAATTCTGTCCTGGATGTGGGTCTGAGGGTAGGAAAAATGGAGACAGACAAGTTCAAGGGCAAATACAGTCATAGGTTAAATACAGTCTTAGGCAAATACAGTCATAGCACATAGGTTAAGTGCTCCAGGAGGTAGGAAGTGGGTAAGGTCCAGTGGAAAATAGTCACATAAGATGCTGGGGGAGCACACAGGAGGGGCAAAAGGAACTTGGCAGTGGTAGGGTATAGGGAAAAGAAGCAGAAGAGCAGAGAAGGAAGTTTCTCAGAGGGCTTAGCAGAAACAGGAAGAGAAGGGTGGACATGACTGGCCCCTCCACCTCGGACACAGCATGCTCCAGCTGCAGGGCACCTCTAGCTTCTGTGATGTGCAGTGTTGGTGGGGAAGGATTCGGGTGGCTGGGGGTGTGGCAATATGGCAATAATATGTCAAGACTCTTGTAGGCCACTTTCATTTTAAACATCATCCTAAGGACAATGAGAAAAATGACAAGTTTTGGCCAGGACATGGTCAGAATTGCTGTGTGAAGGCAGTTGAGGGGGATGCTGGATGTAGAGAAATAATCAAGATTAGTGTGTAAAGAAGGAAGGTGATCTGGAACTCAAACCCTTAGAAAGACCACCTGTTCTCTTGACTTCTTCCTCCTTGGGCCTCTGTCCCTGGACTCAGTGTTAGGGGACCTCCCAGCAAAAGGTCAGAGATGACACTTCAAACAGTTATTTGGGCTGCTCTGACAACCCAGGGACCAAACCCACACCTCCCACAGCTGGCAGATTCTTGACCATCTGAGCCAGCAGGAAAGCCTCAATGAATGTATAGATAAAGGAAATTTTAAAGCTTTGTCAAACCCAGGCCCTTCTGACTGACCACCAGGATGACAGCTTGGGTGTGGGGGGATATGGAGTCTCCTTTCCAGGGGCCTTGTATCAGGGCCATGATCCACAGCTCTGTACACATTAGACCAGCAACTAGCTAAACCTCCAACAACGTGTGACCTCCTGGATAGGCACTGGGAGTGTATGAGGTGCAGAAGAAGTTCCTGCAGTGAACACTAGCAGCTTTACCTTTTTACCAAGGTGATCACCAAGTCCAGGAGGCTGACGGTTGTGTAGGGAAGCTAAGAGTATAGCTTAGTTGGACGCCTATAGTGCACTAAGGGGCTTCCCTGGTGGCTCAGGTGGTAAAGAATCTACCTGCGGTGCGGGAGACCTGGGTTCAATCCTTGGGTTGGGAAGATCCCCTGGAGGAGGGCATGGCACCCACTCCAGTATTCTTGTCTGGAGAACCCCCATGGACAGAGGAGCCTGGCGGGTTACAGGCCATGGAGTCACAAAGAGTCAGACACAACTGAGTGACTAAGCGTGCACACACACTGCACTAAGGCTGAGCTCCTGACTCAGTCTATACTTCTAAGCTTCAGTTATCACAGCCATAGAGTGGGAATGCTTTGTCATCAGGCTGCTGAAAAGATGAAGTGCTAGAAAACACGGAAGTCTACCTGGTATCCATCCTGGGGAAATGACTGCCACAGAAGCTATTATTAGTCTTACGTATTTAGCATCAGCCCAGCCGCTCTTTGGAGACCACATCTTCCCTTCACCAATCAGCCCAAGAGCAAGATGAGAGAGTGGGGCAAGGTCTCCACTGGCACCAACAGTTCCTTTCTCCGGAACATATGGCAGGCAGGAGGCTGGGAGGAAAGGAGACACTGGTTACTTCAAGAGTACTTCATTCTAGCCAGCCTCACTTTGACACTGAGACCAACCTATCCCAAAAGATTGAGGATCACAAATGGCATAGACACCCAGGGAAAGACAGGTAATGCTTAAGGGACCTGGCTGAGCTGCTGCAGAAAGAAAGAGGTGAGGGAGAGAAAGAAGATGGGAAGGCAGACCCTCCTGGTAGCAAAGTCTTCTCCATAAGCCACTCTAAGTTTAGACTCTATTCTAAGGACAATGGAAAGATAACAGGCTTTGGCCAGGACATGCTCAGATGTGCTGTATGAAGGGGTCGGGAGAACGCTATACACAAAGAATTAAAATCAGAATGCCTAGAAGAAAGGTGATCTGGAACATGTATCCCACAATGACCATCTCTTCCGTTCTTCCTTCTCTGCCCCTGGGTCCTCTGCCCCTTTGTTTACTGTTACTGTACATGTTTTAATCTGACCTAGAAATTTCTGGAATTTTTAGCAATGTATCTTAAAGATGTGATCAGGAACTAGCTGTTGTTCATTGCCACCTTATTTCTAGGAGCAAAAAGTAAAAAATGTGCTATAGAGGAAGCTAAGAGAATTCCATTGAACCAAATGGTGTGTGTAGGCATTAAAACCTATTGGAGACTATTTGAAATCAAGTAAATGTTTATGGACATGAGTTTGAGCAAGCTTCGTGAGTTGGTGATGGACAGGAAAGCCAGGTGTGCTGCAGTCCATGGGGTCTCAAAGAGTCAGACATGACTGAGCAACTGAGCTGAACTGAAATGTTTATTACATTAAAAAAGTAATACAGAATTTCCCTGGTGGTCCAGTGGTTAAGAATTTGCCTGCCAATGCAGGGGACATAGAATTGGTCTCTGGTCCAGGAAGATTCCACATGCGACAGAGCAATTAAGCCCATGAGCCCCAACTACTGAGCCCATGTGCTGCAACTACTGAAGCCGGTGTGCCTAGAGCCTGTGCTCTGCAACGAGAGAAGCCACCACTTCTTCAACAGGGAGAAGCCCGTGCACTGCAACTGGAGAGTAGCCCCCACTCCCTGCAGCTAGAAAAAGCCCACTGAAAGCAACAAAGACCCAATGCCACCAAAAATAAATAAAATTTTAAAATTGTTTTACAAATTGTTCTAGAAGGATAAAGTGCACTAGGGTGTTAACAGGGGTTCTTTGGGGGAGGTAAAGTCATGGGCAACTTAATCTCTGCTTTTCTGCCTGATTCCTGGTCACCTAGTCAACCAGCTTACCACCACTTCTAAAGGCACATGTATTGTTTTAGATGAAATTCCCATTGGTGGTGATTTAGTCGCTAAGTCGTGTCTGTCTCTTGCCACCCCATGGACTGTAGCCCACCAGGCTCCTCTGTCCATGGGATTTTCCAGGCAAGAATATTGGAGTGGATTGCCATTTCCTTCTCCAGGGGATCTTCCCGACCCAGGAATTGAATCCTGGTCTCCTGCATTGCAGGCAGATTCTTTACCGACTGAGCTATGAGGGAATCTCCATTAAAAGGGAAATTCCCATTAATTTACTAAAACAAACAAACAAAAAGGCTATATTTCCAAGGTAAATTCAGACTACTGATAGCAATGGTTTTTACAACTGCTAAGTGATGTCAGTGGGATGAAGCCGTGCCATCCGTAGGTCAGCTTCCAGGCCATAGTTCACCCTGGGGAATTCTCAGAATTCTAGGACCCAGAGGTGCCTTAGGCTCACCCATAAAGCATAGGTGGATTCACGGCTGAAGCTGGACTATCTGGGATTTTAGGCTTAGAGTCGGGAGTAGAAATAGGTGTTGAAATCACTGCTGGTCTCTTCAGCACAGCCTTGTATGCTATAGATTTTTCATTCAAATCACTGTTCACTGGTTGGCATTCATAGGTCACTTGTGCCTACAGCATGGGAAATCTCTCACGTCCTTTGTGCTATGTGATTGCCCAGCCCTGCTTCTGCGCCCACTCCTTCACCCTACAGGTCCCTGAGCCCCCACTGACCTAGAATGCTTATCCTTATCTGTGGGAAGGAACAGGCTTGGCCTCCCAAGCATGTCACATCTTGTCTCCACACTGGAATTTTCCCAAGAAGCAAGCCCCAAAGAGTCGAATTGCTTTTTCTCTTATCACTAGACCACTACGTGATCACAAACGAGCCTTTCATCTCTATATTTCTGTTCTACCTTTGGAAGAGGCTGAATTTCAGTTATTTTTAAGTCTGGCAATCCCACCACTTGGGGAGCATGAAGAGTTCAGATTCCCAGGCACCAACCAGAGTACTGAATTGGTCTTTGGGATGGACATCCAGGAATCATCATGTTTCCCAGATGATCTGAATAACTTCTCTAACTGCGTTCGAGCATCACTGAATCAAGTGTTCTCTCCAGCTCTGAACTTAAGGGGTTTGTTCTGATAGAGAAGGATGTAAGTTGACAGGAGTAAGAGTCTCTGCCCCTGCCCGCCCCCCACCTTCTGCCCCCATATAGCTATCTTCCTTCTTGCCAAGCCCACTTCCCACTCATCATCATTAGTTTATGTCTTATCTCACCAATATCTCACCACCCTGTCAATCAAGTCTGCCTGTGGTACCCACCCAGCCTGCATGGAGGGTCATTTGGGGATCCATTGCATTACCATTAAATACTTCGATAACTTGTTTGAGAGTCTCCAGGGAAATGCCACTGTATCCTTTGGCTAAGACATTGATCCTTAAAGCCAAGAGCATCCGGCATCTCTCAGGGCTTAGTGGTTTTCCAACACCTACAAAACAGAACTGATGTTATCTCTAAGATAAACAAAATCCCCCTCCTCCCAGCCACCTCCACCTCAAATTGCTCTCCAGGTCTTGGTTCAGGTAGTTGCCCTGCCTCCCCTTCTGATTGTCCCACTTCTTCAGGTCTCATCTTCCAGACAAATGTGAGACTCCAGTTTTGCCTCCCCAGTTCTCTTCCTTGGAAGCTTCAGTGAGCCTGCGCCCTCCCCAACACCTTTGGAATGGTGTCTAGTCTTCTCACACAAGGTCTCCTGCAGTCTGATGGGAGGCAATTCTTGACAGTTTCCCTTCTCACCACATCCAGATCCACTCATCCCTGAGTTCCAGCTGTAATTTTGTCCCCTGACTGCACCACTCTTTTGGCATGACCGTATTCATGCTCCTCATCCCAATTCTATTCTTCCATCTAGCCCATTCCTTTTTCTGGGATTCAGTTGAAAGGATATCATGTCTGATGCTCTTCTTCCCTCCTTGGCAGCAGAAATGGCACCTACTCTTTGGAATGGGCTAGCTGCTGGTGGCTGATACAGGATGTCTGATACTGTGCTGTATGGTCATCCCTAGGTATCCCTGCAGGGTTCCAGCCCCGCCCCTTCCCTCCCCTCAGCTCCTCCCACCCCCTGCCCCCTTATGTAAAGCAACATAGTACAGTCTGCCCTTAGCACCTGTAGATTCCTTATTTGTGTATTCAACCAACAACTGAGACTGGCTGAATCATTCAACCTGTGAATGTAAGAACCTAGAGATACTGAGGGCTGACTGCACTTCATTCATCAAATCAAACAAAACCTAGGCGGCACTGGACATTTGGAATGAGTTACCTGAAGAATGTGAACGTACTAGGTTGAACTGGAGCTCCCTAGAAGACAAAGTGAAGAAACCCCTCTCAGCTGGGAAAATGAAGGGAAAATAGTCAAATCTTTGGAGGGACAGATTAAGGCATGATAGAGCAATGGAAGAAACCAGCAAGTCTGTATTCTCTACGTCAACTCGTGTGTGTTAACCTGAGCCTCACCCTCCTTGTCTGTAAATTGGAGCAAGTATTAATTATTTCCATTGTTGAAAGGAGTCTCTAAGATGAGAGTTTGTGTGTGTTTGGTGGGGAGTGAATCGAATTCATGTGAATGTGTGTGTCTTTGGTGGGGAGTGAATCAAACTTACTCGAGTTTACTGATGGGAATTACAGTTCTGGCAAATTTCCCAAAACCCGTAGTAATGCCGTAAACAACTAGAATAAAAAACAGACATCATACAATTGGACACAGGCTGCATTTTTTAAGTCTGTAAAAAGAAATATGTAACACAAAGAGAAAAAGATACCAGTTTTTTCTTCCACGATTCTGTCTATGACTTCCCTGGATTTTTGCACCCTCTTTTCAGCAGTGGGGGTAAGCTAGGAAGACATTGGACAGAGCTGAATATGTTGAAGACTTACATGGGCAGCAAGAAAGGTTAGGACATCATCCCCCTCTATTCAGCATACCTTGATTTTGTAGCATCCCTTGCCCAAGCTGACCAGGTCCTCTGTGGTCAGACTGTCCCCATCTAAGGCAATGTACTGCACAAAAAGAAGGGGATCTCCGTGAGCATGAACAGCTTAGTTGCTCAAACAAAAGAGCAGGGAAGCGTCGAGGAGAATCAAGCTGTGGCACTTCAGAGATTTTATCACTACTATGAAACATGAATATGGTAGTTGAAAAGACAGCTTGCTGAAGAGGAGGTTAAGGAAGAAAAATTAGAAATCAAAAAGCAGGACTTCCATGGTGGTCTCCAGAGGTTAGGAATCCACCTGCTAATGCAGGGGACAAAGGTTCGATCCCTGGTCTGGGAAGATTCCACATCCCATAGGTCGACTAAATCCACCTGCCACAACTACTAAAGCCCACATGCCTAGAGCCGTGCTCTGCAAGAAGAGAAGCCACCACAATGAGAAGCCCCTGCTCACTGCAACTAGAGAAAGCCCTGTGCAGCAATGAAGACCCAGCACAGCCAAAAGTAAATAGGTTAAAAATAATAAATGGAAAAGCAAAATGTCTTTCCCTGTTACACAGAGCTGGATAATGCCCTGTCCTCATGGGTTATGTTTTGCTCATGAATTTTGCTAGCCCTCCCCCACTTAAATGAGGAGAGGGAGGGACTTAATTTTCTTAACAGAAAGGAAGTGGTTTGAAACTTACCTTCTCGGGTTCCCGGTATTTGCTGTATCTGAAGTCAGGTAAAGGATAATACTGGGGAATATGGAAAAGCCCCCAGCCCCATCAGTGGTGGGAGGGGCCCCCAGAGCAGACCAAGGAGCCTGCAGGAAAGGATACAAGTAAACTCCTTCTGGCTGCGAGGGAATGAAGTCGGGAGACATAGCATCTCCTTCTATAACTGAAACAAGAGTGCAAGAGATACTCTTATGAATCATAACCCAGAGTCACATTTGGCATTACCAGTAAACCAAGAAAAGAGCTCTTCAATTACCTTCAAGTTCTATAGAAATGACCGCTTTAAAACAACTTCAGATGCTTTCAGACAGCAAAAAGTCAGAGATGTAAACATGCATGAAAAGGTTTAAATGAAAGTTCAAGATTCAGTCTCCACTTCCATTTTGTTTTAAATCTTTTGTTTATTTTGTTTTAAATCTATTGTTTCAATATATAATACTTTTAATATTTAGTATTTGCAATGCATTTAATAGATTTAATATTTAAACCTATTTATCTTAGTGTTTGACAGTTTTGTTAAACAAAATTGATTTAACTTGGTTTTAAAATGATGCTACTGGCCTCCTATCTGGTAGGTTCTTTTGAAGAGCAAAGGGACTTTGAAAATGATCCAGTAAGCAAAGGTCTTTAGCCCTGCAGTCTTGAGTTCAGATCTAGTCTTTGCTATTAGTAAGTAACTCTCCTCCTTTCTGAGTCTGCTACCTCACTGTAAAAGGTAGATCAGAATACTGCCTTCCTCACAAGGGTGTTTGAGAATTTAAGATGCTCAGGCAGCATGCATTTTCACCAGAGTAGATCCTCTGGAGGAGGGCATGGCAACCCACTCCAGTATTCGTGTCTGGAGAATCCTATGGACAGAGGAAACTGGCGGGCTACAGTCCATGGGGTTGCAAAGAGTCAGACAGGACTGAGTGACTGAGCACACACCGCCTATACACAGGAAGGACAGGGACCGTCTCTCCCGACGATGCCCGGCTGCATGCTTTGCGTCCCCTCCCCTCCAGCCACTCACCTACTTCCACGAACTCGTTGTCCTCCAGGGCCACGTCCAGTGGGTCCTCATTGTCCAGCAGGCCCAGGCCTTTGCAGCGGCGCACGAGGAAGCGGGCGTCGTCCACCGAGGCGAAGCCACCATTGTCGGGCTTGTTCTTGATGTACCGCCGCACAGCCTCCCGGCCCAGCCAGCCCACCGTGAGCTGCGCGTCCTGGCAGGGCACGGCGAGCCACTCTCCTCGAACGTGCACCGTGTACCTGGGCATGGCTCCTTCGCCTGTGACAGTCACCGGGCGGGCAGGGAGAGCTTTATTGGGAGTCACTGCCGAGGTGTGGTCCACAGACCTAGGATGGACTTTCAAACACGCCCCCCTTCCTTTCCCTGACTCATTCCCGCAGGGGACAAATATTTATTGAGGGCCCCACGGTGTCCATTTGAGTTTTTGCCGCTGAGCGAGGAGCAAGAGTGAGGGTTGCCGCTGCCGGCTACCTGCCCTCCACGTCTGCTACCGGACAGGCCTGGGGTCTCCAGCCTGGGGGTCCTGGCACCTGTGGGCCCTGCTGCTGACCTCTCTCCGCAGGGGCTCTGATTCCTCCCTCCCCTGGTTTCTGTCTGTGTCCCTTCATTGCCGGCCGCTTATAAACACCATGTTCCTGTCTTTATCTGGAATTACTCAACTGTAAAATGCTCTCCACACCAGGAAGTGTGGCAATCCTCATCCATTTGTTTATTCCCCAAATACCTGTTGAGCAACTTTGCCCTTACCACGACTAAGGTTTTCTGAAGCTGTCCCTCTAGAGATCATCTTCACAACTAAAGGTCACCATCTGGGTGGCAAGCCGCCGTCGACTGGAGGTGAACAGCTCAGACAGCCATAGGTGGGGCACAGCTCCACCACTTATCATCCTGGAGCAGTAAGTTATTGACCAGCCTGTGTTTCCTCATCCAAAAGCAAAGGGACTAATTTCCTCACTGCAGTGTTTGCAGTATCTATGCCTTATATGTGCTAAGTCGCTGTGGCTGTGTCTGACTCTTTGTGACCCCATGGAGCCCACCAGGCTCCTCTGTCCATGGGATTCTTCAGGCAAGAATACTAGGGTGCATTGCCATTTCCTACTCCAGGGGATCTTCCCAACCCAGGGATAGAACCTGGGTCTCACATTTCCTATATTGTCAGGCAGGTTCTTT
Source organism: Bubalus kerabau (assembly GCF_029407905.1). NCBI lineage: Eukaryota > Metazoa > Chordata > Mammalia > Artiodactyla > Bovidae > Bubalus > Bubalus kerabau. Next base: position 61,863,752 of record NC_073624.1, on the reverse strand, counting down.
ACCACCAGCACCACCTGGGAATCCCTACCCGTGCTCAAATCCTGGCCCCGCCATTTCCTGACTGTGTGACCTCTGGGCAAGTTACTTGACTTCTCTGGGCCTCAGTTTCTTCACCTACACAATGAAGATGATAGTAGTACCTATTTCAAAGGGCTTTTGGGAGGACTAAATGAGTTCATACATGTAAAGCTCTTAGAGCAGCACCTGGTACAATGGAAATGCTACAAAATTATGATGACTATCATTGAGACTTTTTAAAACAATATATTAAAAAAATATTTATTTGGCTACATTGTGTCTTATCTGAGGCACACGAGATCTTCATTGCATCATGAGTGATCTTTCTTTGCTTGGCTGCTGCTGCTAAGTCGCTTCAGTCGTGTCTGACTGTGCAACCCCATAGACGGCAGCCCACCAGGCTCCCCCATCCCTGGGATTCTCCAGACAAGAACATTGGAGTGGGTTGCCGTTGCCTTCTCCAATGCATGAAAGTGAAAAGTGAAAGTGAAGTCATTCAGTCGTGTCCGACTCTTAGCGACCCCATGGACTGCAGCCCACCAGCCTCCTCTGTCTATGGGATTTTCCAGGCAAGAGTACTGGAGTAGATATTTCTTATTTCTTCAATCTCATTTTAGGCCTTCTCTTCTCCAGGAAGCATCCTCTAAACCCTTCTGCTAAACTGCTGCTGCTAAGTCACTTCAGTCATGTCCGACTCTGTGCAACCCCATAGACGGCAGCCCCTCTGTCCCTGGGATTCTCCAGGCAAAAACACTGGAGTGGGTTGCCATTTCTTTCTCCTAAAACCTTCAGTGGGGGTAAATGGCCCTTTTCTGGGCTGCTTTCCTTCTTCTTTAGCGTTATAAAGAAGTTATTTTTTTTTCATTGAAGGATAGTTGATTTACAGTGTTAATTATTGCTGTACAGCAACCATGATTCAGTTGTATATACATATATACATTCTTTTTAAAATAGTCCTTTCCATTATGGTTTATCACAGTATATTGACTATAGTTCCCTGTGCTATACAGGAGGACCTTGTTTATCCATACTATATGTAACAGCTTACATCTGCCAACCACAGCCCCCCACTCCTCTCTCCCCCAGCCACCTCCCCAGTAGCAACCACCCGTCTGTACTCTATGTCTGTGATTCTGTTTGTTTCATGGATAGGTTCATTTGTATCATATTTTAGATTCCACATGTAAGTGACATCATATAGTATTCATCTTTCTCTTTTGGACTTACTTCACTTAGTATGATAATCTCTAGTTGCATCCATGCTGTTGCAAATGGCATTATTTTGTTCTTTTTTATGGCTAAGTAGTATTCTACTATATATATATGTGAAAGAAAGAAAGTGAAAGTTTGCTCAGTTGTGTCTGACTTTTTGTGACCCCATGGACTGTAGCCTGCCAGGCTCCTCTGTCCATGGAATTCTCCAGGCAAGAATACTGGAGTGGGTGGCCGTTCCATTCTCCAGGGAATCTTCCTGACCCAGGGATCGAACCCAGGTCTCCTGCATTGTAGGCAGATTTTTTACCGACTGAGCCATCAGGGAAGTGCCTGTATATATGTACCACATCTTTATCCATTCATCTGTCGATGGACATCAGATTGTTTCCATGTCTTGGCTATTGTGAACAGCGCTGCTGTGAACACAGGGGTGCATGTATCTTTTTGAATAGTTTTGTCTGGATATATACCCAGGAGTGGGATTGCAGGATCATGTGGAAGTTCTTAGTTTTCTGAGGAGCCTCCATACTGTTCTCCACAGTGGCTGCACCAATGTACATTCCCACGTTGGATGATTCTCTTTTCTCCACACCCAGAAATTACTTATTTTTGTTCACTCAGAAATTATGTGTGAACCCAGCCTGGCACAAAGACATTCAACGTACACTTATTAGCTGAGTAAGGGTATGTTGAGCTGAGTAAGTGTATTTGCTGAGTACAAAGACATTCTACATACACTTATTGCTGCTGCTGCTGCTGCTGCTGCTGCTAAGTGGCTTCAGTCATGTCCGACTCTGTGTGACCCCATAGACGGCAGCCCACCAGGCTCCTCTGTCCCTGGGATTCTCCAGGCAAGAATACTGGAGTGGATTGCCATACACTTATTAGCTGAGTTAAATGTACATTGAGCTGAGTAAGTGTATTAGCTGAATAAGCGTAGCTGCCACTGAACTGGCTCCAGGTAAATCCCTATGAACATTTGTCTTTAGCGCCCTCTACCTCCTCCATCCCGTCCTTCAAGACCACCCTCCTGTATCCCTGGCCCCAATTCATGTTCAGTATCACTAATCAATGATATTAGCTCAGAGTATGGGGTATGCTTATAGATCAAGGGAAGACTCCTAAAGCATCACCTGCGTCCATGGATTTGCTCAAGTCCAATCACTTAGGGCTTCCCAGGTGGCCCAATGGCAAAGAATTTGCCTGCCAAAGCAGGAGATGCATGTTCTATCCCTGGGGTTGGGAAGACCCCTTGGAGGAGGAAATGGCAACTCCAGTATTCCTGCCTGGAGAATCCCATGGACAGAGGAGCCTGGCAGGCTATAGTCCATGGTGTTGCAAAGAGTCAGACACAGCTGAGTGACTGAGCATGCACACAATCGCATAGAATGTGATTATATCCCATGAATTTGAGCTGAACTCTGTCCTCTGATAGTCCCGGCATGGAGATGAGTGAGAGCAGGAGCTTGAAAAACAGAATTGCACTGCAGTGTAGAAACATGCCCAAAGGGAGAGGACTGTTTGGGAGAGTGAAAGCAGGGAGGTCTCAGGACTACAAGAAGGGTCAAGGTGTTTGCTTCAATTTAAGACCTTCCCCCTCTTTTTACTACATTAGCACTTTTGGAGGGTATTTAATGATGATATACCCCAACCCACATTTATCCTTCAAGACACCATTCGTCTTTGCTCGAGTTTACATGGCCAGATCAAACCTGGGTCAGAGTCTCACCTGTGGGAATTTGGAATTAGGACAGTCTCTCCACATGGTAAGAACTATCTGCAACAGTAAAGCTAGGGGTGGCCAGACTATACAAGGTGGGCCAGTTCAGTTCAGTCACTCAGTCGTGTCCAACTGTTTGCAAATAGAAATGGAAGATAAGAGTATTGATGTCTCTCCTGTCCTGGTGTCAGGGCCCTTCTGTCCATCCTCAGATGCTGATAACCTCCCCTTACCCTGTGTTCTTAAAATAATCCTTTTCCCTTTCTTAAAATAATAATAATAATAATATAATATAATAATATATATTATATATATAATATAATAATAATCCTTTTCCTTTTCCTATCTTAAAATAATCCCAACCCCTTTCATCGGGGTTGCTGTCACTTACGATCAAAGCATCCTAATTAATATAACAGTGGTTTCCAAGCTCTGTGCTGAGGCACCCTAGGGCACTTCATTACATTCATGGGGGTACGTTGTTACTCTCTCACTTGGATCAAGTTGTTGTATTGTTTTTAATTCTTTCTTTCTCTGTGTTGTATGCTGTTTGTTGGTGGAGAATGTTTGCTGATCACTAAGGAAATGAGGCAGGTTGAATAGATTGTCAGGTATACCTGAGGGAAGAAGCAGGGTATTCAGGTTGACCATCTGACCCTAACAGACAGGAGAACAGGCCAGCAGGGGATCCAGGTATGGGGAGCAGAGTGCTCCCCCCAGTTTATACACTTTTGGTAAGGGAGTTGATCCTATGTCCACCAGCTGGGTGATGAGCAAATCTAACCAAGTATTCATGTGTAAGTTTATTTAAAAAGAAAAATCTTAATTATGCTGAATTTTTGGTGTGCAGAAGACTCAAATTAGAGAGCTTAAAATAAGAGGTAAATAATAATATGTTGATATGTCTATCTTGTGACCATGCTGCTGCTGCTGCTGCTAAGTCGCTTCATATAGGGAGAAAATGAATATGAAATAATTGAAAAACCTGACATTTATAAATCAAAAGGTTAAGCTTTGCTAAAATTCACTGTACAAAGAACATGCCACCAGGGCTGCAACAGGGGGAGGTAGCTCAGCTTTATTTATGAAAAAAAAAAAAAAATCACTGACAAAACAATAAAAAGCCAAAACTAAAAAGACATTTTTAGTTACAATGTGAGCTGAAGCGTTGTATTTTTTTATGAATTTGATTTTAAAAAGAGAAATATCTGACATCAGCAATGGGCAGGTCCTTAATCCACTTTTAAATCCTTCCCCACAAGCATGGCAGTCACAGGGTGCATGGACGCTTTGTGCTCCTGGTAGGTACGGATGGCTTGATCACGGGACTTGTCAAAGGCAGCAAGGTCCCTGTGTTGGAAAAAAAAAAAAAAGATAATGACTTGTCGACTTGTTTTGGCAAATTTTATTATGCTTGCAAAGCAAACAGATTAATAATAGATATGCCAGGTTATATGTTTTCAGAATTCCTGTCAAATTCATAGTCAAAATAATTTCACTGAGGTATTTTTAAATTGTTATCTTGTGGGCAAGATAACAACTTTTTTCAATTTTACCAAGCATTCCTTTATTAAATGTCAAGCAACCTATTCTTCTACCTAATTGCAACATTTGAATTAAACAGGTTTGGCTTTACCTGCTTGATCCTTCTTGCATTTAACTTCAGACACTTTTTTCTTGTGCTTCCCTACTCACTAATGATCTTCTACTTGATTTTAAAGATCTTCCTGTGTATATAAGATTGCCTTCAATTTATTTCCTTTTCAGCAGCATCTAATCCTGTTTGGCTGGCCCATAACAGATAATCTTCTTAAAAAGCTAATGAAATCATCTCAAATTTAAAATATTTAGAAGTGTTAACTCCTATTCCAAAATTATATCTTTAACAAATTTTAAAATATCATTTTTAGATTGCACTTTACAAAGTATTATAGTAACAACAAAAATATCTGTTTAAGATTTTTCTTAAAAAAAAAAAAAAGATTTTTCTTTCCCATTCTTAATGTAAAGTCAAAGTACAGGGAGACTTGGTTCTTACTTGAATAAGGGCCGTGTAAACTTCATCCTTCCTTGTTCAGTTGCCATTTTTAGAGCCAAAGGAATTGCTTCCTCCCATTTCGATTGAATGCAGAGCCGTAACCATCTAAAAGGAGGATTTTAGGGGGTGTGGGGTGGGAAATGAGGTGGAAACAGGATATAACAGGCAGATCTGAAAACTTTTGTAATGACAAGTAATCCCATTATAGCTGCACTGCACACCACTTTGTATTATGTCCTTATTCTGAGAATCTCAAATCCTTATATATATCGTTCAATAATTGGAGAAGAGAAGGAAGAAAAGTGTGTTCTTGAAAAATATCATGTTTTAGAATTTGGATTATGTAGGTGCTCATGGGCCTAACATATGCGATTTCTGAAGGAATTAAACTTTGATTCAGGCTTATACTACCAAATTTAAATTAAGAAAGATGGACAGAATCAAAGATTTCTGACTGTTCCCATTTCAGAGCCCATTTGGTTAGTTGTGGAAGAGTGCTGATTTACCACTGGATCCTTAATTCTAATTTTTTTTTAAAGGCAAAAGCTTACAGAGAATTCTAACAAAAACTAATATGATCATATTACAGACACTGCAACTATTCCTTAAAGACCACTATAACTCTGTATATAAATGTAGTGAATTTAACAAGGATTTCTCGAGACTCAAGTATGTCTCACATGCTGCTTCCCCTTTCTCTATCTGTTAAACTAGTTTTCTACTTTCTTCCACAGAGACAAGTTAAAATGATGTACCTGAATCGTATTTCAGAATTGTTAATGGCATTGAAGTTGTACACCTCTTGCATTCGCTTTATGTGCCCCAATGGAAGAGGTGCCTAGAGCAAAATAAAGAAGTATAATGTATCATTTCAACAGGATTCCTTGGAAGAAAGGAGTGGGAGAGAAATTCTTAGCCAGATTAAAATCCTCAAGTGTATAATATAGCAATTAGTTAGATAAAAATAAACAAATGCACACTAAGATAAATTTTGTGCAAACTTATTCTGAATATGGATGTCCTGCTAGGAGGCAAAGTGTCAGTCACTCAGTCGTGTCCAACTCTTTGTGACCGCACGGAGTGTAGCCCACCAGCCTCCATAGAATTCTCCAGGCAAGAATACTGGAGTGGGTAGCCATTTCCTTCTCCAGGGGATCTTCCTCACCCAGGTCTCCTGCACTGCAGGCAGATCCTTTACCGTTTGAGCCACCAGGGAAGCACTATGAGCCAAGGGTTAATTTAATTTGCAAGATACATGGAGAATTAAATGAGAAGTACTCTCTTGAGACTTTTGGATGTGTATAAATACTAACTTTCAGACCCTTTCCAGAATCTTTCAAGTTCTTCCTTATACTTTACATATCTTAAATTTATTCTATTCTCCAGATTCAATCACAGTTAATTTTTTTCCCTCACTGAGTTCCCCCAGTGTTATCTTTGTATGTTTCCTCTGAAATCCCTTTTAAATCATCTATATCCCTACAGAATAGCAGTTTTTAAATTTTTATCTTACAGACCCTTTTCAGAATCTGATGACTAATATGTACCCTTTCCTTAAGGGGAAAGTACATATATAAACACAAACTTATGTGTACAGTTTCAGGGGGTTCATCAACTCTTGTGACCAAGTTGTGTGTGTGAGAGAGCGCTCAGTCATGTCTGACTCTTTGCAACCTCACAGACTATAGCCCACTGGGCTCCTCTGTCTGTGGAATTTTCCAGGCAAGAATACTGGAACGGGTTGCCCTTTCCTACTCCAGGGAATCTTCCCAACCCAGGGATCGAACCCACATCTCTTCCATTTCCTGCACTGGCAGGTGGTTTCTTTACCACTGTGCCATCTAGGAAGCCCCTGTGCCCAGGTTAACCCACCCTAAAGGGAGAACAAGTTTGGATGAAGGAGAGAAAGAAGAGTTCAGTTTGGTCAAGCGGAGAGTCTGTGGTGCCTGCATGATGCAGGCTGAGGAACCATGAGGTAGTCGGTAACTCTCTGCTCCAGCCATGACTTTTTCTTACAGAACCTCACTCCCACTCATTAACCATCTCTGCTCTCACTGACTGCGAGACCTTTCCCAAATCATTTCAGTTCAACTCAGCTCCAAGTCAAGCCAGGCTGGCTAGCTGGTTACAGTCTCGTCCTCAGTGCCCTTCCTCTCCAGTGTTTGATGTGCCTGCTCCCCAGTCACCCCATCATTTCTCTTTTCGCAGTTCCAGGAGACAGGGCAGGAGGGGCTACAGAAGTGTGTGATGACGGCTTCACGCACTAAAAAATGCTCTAAAGCCCCTGTTGCTGTAAAATGCTATTCCTCATCTTGTATCGATTCCACAGGAAATTCTGTTCAAAAGTCTCCATCCCTCTCAAGGTCCTTAGACCTAAGCGCTTAGGTCTAAGGACCTGTCTTATAATAAGAAAGACCTCACTGTGTCCTACTCAACATACAGTATCTCCTCTCAGCTGTGCATATTCATTTAATCCCCTGGCTTTGAAACCTTCAAGTCTGCCTGGACTTCTTCCTGTTAACCTCTAATCCAGTGAGTCCCCAAACCCCTCGCTCCATCCTGTGATCTCCTTCTCCTTGTCCTGTTCTTTCCCTTCCCACCAGCTCCCTCCCTCCTGTCCTGGGCTCCTTCGAGTCTCCCAACTAACTTCACTGCCAGCGTTCCTCATTCCATCCAGCCTCCCCAGCATTAGAGGAATAGTCGTCATAATCACCATTGCATCAGATGACTCGTCGTTATAATCACCACTGCATCAGAAGAAAGTGAAAGTGAAGTCGCTCAGTCGTGTCCGACTCTTTGCGACCCCATGGACTGTAGCCTTATCAGGCTCCTCCGTCCATGGGATTTTCCAGGCAAGAGTGCTGGAGTGGATTGCCATTTCCTTCTTCATGGGATCTTTCCAACCCAGGAATCGAACCCAGGTCTCCCGCATTGCAGGCAGACACTTTACCATCTGAACCACCAGATGACTCATCGTTAAAAATGTGAAATCCTTAGCTCCTATCTAGAATCACATCTAACATTCCTAGCTTGACATTCAAGACTTGTCACATCGGGTCCCAGCAGTCTTTCTCGTGTTCGCTCCATTAACCGCTTTCCCAAACCCACAGCTTCCTCCTCTTGCAGCACCAGCCACGCTCTGTCATGTTCTGCTCCGTCCGACTTGAATTTCTACCTCCCTGCTGACTCTGTTCTGCTCAGATCAATCCCCAGTCCCCCCAAATCCTTCCTGATTACCCCGGTTGGAAGGGAATCCTTCTTCCCTTTTTTCACAAATGACACCTAAAATTCCTTTTACTGCTAAATTTTGCATGTGTGACTGTTCCTAGTAGCTTATAAACTTTTTGAGGACACGGGATATTTCTTTCTTACATACTTTTATATTCAGCACTGTATTAAACAGCAGGCATTCAATCAACAAATGTTTTTAAGTAAACAAATGAATTTTAACAAATCATTTTTTTCTGTTAGTTTCCACATTAATACTTTTCCAATGCCGTGCCTTTATGCCCATTTTAATTTCTAATATTTTGAGCTAGTACTTACACTCTGGAGCATCTGTGCTAAAAATTCATTCACTTGATGGGAAGAGAAGTCTTTTAGGTCTGCTGAGCTGAATGAATTTAAATCATCATCTTTGGCCTGAAATAAATGTTGCCTGATTATTTACATTCATGTACAACTCAACAAAATGTATTGGTTTATCTGACATAAAAGTTAAGAAAGAGAAATACAAGGAGACATACAATTATAAAAAAATTAAGCATTAGCTATTTTAAATCATTCTGAGATGGCATCAGTGTAAGTTAAAGAGCTGATATGATTCCTAGATCTATATTACTTAAGAAAAATTAGATTGTTAAGAGTGGAGGAAACTTTTGACATCCTCTGCCATTTGCATTATATAGATTTCCAAAGTAAAGAAACACTGCAAAATACACGGCAGGTAATTTACAGGCAATTCAAAAATGTGGGTAAAAAACCATATTGCATATTCTTTAAAATACCACACTAAGGAACACATAAGTCTACAAACAGATCTTTCCCTTCATCTCCACATATTCTATTTTCCCCTGCTTAAATCTTGGAAATTGTCTAAGGAAAAAAAAGTCCTTCTGTACTTTTCAATTTAGGATTCACTGTGATTTATCTTTGAGGAAATGATTAAGGAATATTAATAAAGCTTATCAAAATGGGTATTTTTAGAATCTTTTAAAACAGTTTCAAATTATTTTAAACTAGGGTTTCTTTTAAAAGAAATATATGCAAAGGTTTGGAAAAAAAATCAAATAGGACCAAATGAAAAATTCCTCTGCTTTTGCTCCCTGTCTCTAAGTCCCACTCCTCAGAAACCTACATTAATAGTTCCTTGTATATCCCTCCAGAAAATTTAATGTATGCATATACATCTTTGTATAGAAACATTATTTTACAGCTTCCTCCCCTTCAAAATGCCCTTAATATCAGAACTTCTTCCCTTTTTAGAAACTGACCTCAATATTAGAAGTTACAGATCTCATTCTTTGCTTAAAAACATGCAAATTTAAACTATCGAGGATATACTCATTAGTGGTAAAAACATAAAGAGCAGGGGAAAGATAAAACCACAGTTCACGGTCATGGTTACATGGCAGGGCCAGGTGGGTGGAGAGAAGAATGAGATGCGGAGGGCCATGTACTGGCAGAGGAGGTACATATGTGTAGCCAGCCACTGCTCTGACAGGAAACTGTTGGATTTTATATTTTCTTATGTTCATATTTTATTTAAAACCAGAGTATCTTTGTCATGGTTTCTCGTTCTGTTTTCCTGATTTGCCTTACTCCTGATTTGGTTTCTTTTCCTTTTGCTGGCTTTCCCTTGGTTCTCCTAATACCTGGAGCTTTCTGCTCCTCTCTTACACTCCAGTCCCAGACTTTGGGGGAAACTGTGCCTCCCTATCTCTTCTTCTAAGGGCCCCTATATTCATCGTTCCCAAAAATCATTTCCTTTCCCCTAAGAGGCCTATATTCCCCTTTCCCTTTTAAGATCAAGAAAAATCAGAACCAATACCATCAACATCCATCTGTTTTCCCCTCAAATTTAACTTTACACACTGGGGGCTGGTATATGTTATTTTGGACAAACCAGACTGAATGAATAGCCTTTCCGAGCACATGAGTTCATAAGTAAAGCACCACTCCCCTACTTCATTGAGTAGAGACATATTTGTACAATTCAAAAAGGAGGCAAAAACCATACATTACTACTCACAGTGATCCATCTTTGACTCAAGGAAATGCAAGCATTTGTCAGGGTCATATCATAACTGCAACAATGAAAAAATGTTAGAGCTTATATTTTATACAAAGCCACATGCTTTTGCATCAATGCCATTCTGAAATTATAGAACATACCTAAATCTCAAAGTTCTTTTGAAAATAACCTCAGAGTGATGGCAATAGGAAATCTTCTACCTGATTTAAATATGACTGATATCCTCTAAGAACACAGAAATCCAAGTAGATACCAAATTCATGAAACACTGGATTATTTTGTTTTTTATTATTGTCTGTGCTGGGTCTTTGTTGCTACGCGAGGGCTTGCTCTCACTGTAGCGAGCAGGGGCTACTCTTCACTGTTGTGTGCGGTCTTCTCACTGCGGTATGCAGGCTTCTCAGTGTAGTGGCTTCTCTTGTTGTGGAGCACAAGCTCTAGAGCTTGGGTTCAGTAGTTGTGGTGACTGGCTTACTTGCCCTGAGGCGTGTGGGGTCAAATCGCTGTCCCTTGCCCTGCCAAGCAGATTCTTAACCACTGGACCACCAGGGAAGCCCCAACACTGGATTATGCATTGGAGAGAATGCCAAAACCTCATAGCAGAGACTGTCACACGCTTCAGCAGTATGTGCTGAAGGGGCTGGGCTGAGCATATGTAGTGTTTTCTGATGGCAGGAGCAGTTGCTGTTACACAGGACAACATGGCAAATACCACAAGGTCCTTGCCGTCGTGGATTTTACCTCCCATGGTTCCACCCATCTAATCATCCACCAGATCTGCCAGTAACTGCTGTGTGATAGGCACTGTCCTAGATGATGGGGAAATAATAGTGACTCCCTTGGGAGACTCCGAAATCTTGTGATTTTGTTCTTCTGTCTTCAGAAGAAAGCAGAATTAACGAACCCTGACCATTAAGCAAAGCAACTTATGTTAAGGTTTATGCGTTCTCAGCTTGGAAAACAAATCATGCATTTTGCAACAATGGAAAAGACCATGTAATGTGTGTGAAATTCTTGTAAAACATCTCTCTTTGTCTGTAAGTCATGCTTGCTTGACTTGAAATGTTTCTGTTAGAACACAGAGGTGTACCTTTCCTGCAGGGCCTAAATGAGGTAAGTTTTGATTAGAAGTGACCACAGAACTTGCTTTCAGACTTTGTGCCATGGGGCAAGATAATAAAAGGGTCAAAGCAGTGACCTTTTTGTTTGCATTTTGTTTTGTCGCCCCATGGCTTGTGGGATTTTAATTTCCTGATGAAGGATTGAACCTGGGCCCTTAGCAGTGAGAGCACGCAGTCTTAACCACTGTGCCACCAGAGAGTTCCCAGCAGTGATCTTTTCTGAATTAAGCTGTCAGTTTATTTTCATGAAGTAGTCAGGCTGTGGGCAGTGGGCAGAACCTTTTGACTGCCCTCGAGCCCAAAGTGGGACCAGAGGTCCTTGACTGCTCAGAATGTAAATTACCTTCAATTAGAACATGACTTCGGAGAAGGCAACGGCACCCCACTCCAGTACTCTTGCCTGGAAAATCCCATGGATGGAGGAGCCTGGCAGGCTGCAGTCCATGGGGGTCACAGAGTCGGACACGACTGAGCGACTTCACTTTCACTTTTCACTTTCATGCATTGGAGAAGGAAATGGCAACCCACTCCAGTGTTCTTGCCTGGAGAATCCCAGGGACGGGGGAGCCAGGTGGGCTGCCATCTATGGGGTCGCACAGAGTCGGACACGACTGAAGTGACTTAGCAGCAGCAGCAGCAGAACATGACTTAGTACTGATTTCATAAGAAACAGCAGGACAGTAAAAAAAAAATCTTCAGCTGGTCTGTTTCTTGGTGCCTGAAACTTCCTTCTCAATGTAAAAAAAAAATTAAATAAGGATTAGCCCAGGCAGGCGAAGCAACCCTTTCTTAGGGCAAGGTCCTAAGAAAAGTAACGAGTGACCCAGGTATGAGCCCTGTTCTCCTGGTGCTTCAGTGGAGTGAAGGAGAAAGACTTAATAATTACACAAATAAATTTAAGATTACAATTGTGGCAACAACTGTGAAGAAGTGATCCACAGCACCGAGAAACCCAAAATGGGAGGCTTGACCTAGTTAGAGAGGTCAAGGAGTGCTCCCATGAGAAATCGGTTCTTGAGTTGAGACTGGAATTAACTGGGTAAAGAGTACTCAGGTAGAGGGAACAGCAAGTTCCTGGCTGCAACACGGAACAGTCAGCATCTCTGAACAGGACTCTTGGAAGACCAGGGTTCAGGCCCCTGCTTTAAGGAGTGTGCTTTGTGTAAAAGGCAATATAATGGGTTGATGGCAACCAAAGTTTAAATCTCAACTCTCATTATCTCCTGTGCAACCTTTGACAAGACCCTTTACTCTAGCTAAGCCTAATATACCTCCTCTGGAAGTGGGGATGGTAATTTATGACACTGTTGTAATAATGAACATAAGGCTTTTGTGTTATTTTTCTTACTGCAAAGGTTTTCAAGAAAAGGGTAATATTCTTTTCTGTATCTCTCACCATCTTTGTGCAGAAAGGAGGCACTAAATAACTGTTGTTGTTGTTGTTGTTTAGTTGCTGTGTCAGGTCCGACTCTTTGCAACTCCATAGACTGTAGCCTGACAGGCTCCTCTGTCCATGGGATTTCCCAGGCAAGAATACTGGAGTGGGTTGCCATTTCCTTCTCCAGGGGAATCTTCCCGACCCAGGGATCAAACCCGCATCTCCTGCATTGGCAGGCAGGTTCTTTACCACTGAGACACCAGAGAAGCCCTCTCAGTAAATATCTGCAAGGACTTTAACTAATTTATATTTATAATATTACGGAAATTACTTTTTTGACCCCAGGGTTAAGGTTCTAACACCTAAGAACTCAACTCTTATTACAAACTAGTAATAGCTTAAGGAAGGCATAAAACTCTTTCAGATACTTTGAGGAGCTCTAGGATTTCAGAGAATGAGAAGGAAAGCTTTAGAATGTAAGCACTTACTTGGGTTTTACAGGGGGCAGTCCAGGAGAGTACAGCCAGGTGTTCCAATCCACTTGATTGAGAATATCAACCTGAGAAGAGAAGGCACACGCAGTTTGCTACAGAACAGTCTTTTCTATTGAAAAAAAAAAAAAAAATCTAAAACAGATTTTTAGGTCCTTAAATGTATAATTCTGTCTACAATGATGTGCAAGATAATTTTTAAGTCTCTCTGAAATAAATGTATATTAATCGGCAGTATTCTTTTAAATAAATAGGAAAATCAAGTACACACACAAATCTCTGAACATATTGTTGCAGATTGCTCTGATATAGGAAAATTCTACACATTAGTTCATCCTGTTGAGACCACATTTTAAATAGGAAAACATTCAATGAAAGACTAAGTCTTAAATTCTTGGCCAGTACCACTATCAGGCAACTCAAATCGGCCTAACAAATAGCTTTTAAATAAAGACAGATTAGGCATGCAAAATAAGAAAACTCTTAAAATCCAACCTTATCTTTAAAGTGGGAATACAAGAAATCCTTCCAGTTATCAGTAGTTATGCTCTTGTAGGAAAATTTCTCAACATAAGCCTTTAAGAATCCTAGGAAAACCTCTAAGGTGTTTTAAAAAGAAGAAAAAAAAGAAAAAGTCAATTAATAGATAAATAATTAGTTAATATATTTTTTTGGCACATTGTACTAAACAGCAGAGAACATTCAGAGAAAAAGAAAAGCAGAGAGAGCTACAAGGATAGAATAATGTCAAAATGTTCAAAAGTAGAGGTAGAATTTAAGTTGTACCTTGAAGAACATATGTAATTTGGTGGAAGGGAGAAAAGAAATCCTAATTAGAGATAAGAGGATGACATAAGACACAGAAAAGGAATACACAATATAAATTCTAAAAGCAATGATCCGAGTATGACTAGAGAGGAGGAAAATCAAATTGGACAGGCAGGATGGATCCAGATGAGGAAGGGCTTTCAAAGTCTATCAAGTCAAAGTCCAAAAGAGAGTACAGTTATTTATTTATCTAATCATAAGTTTTTATTTTTTTAATTGAGGTATCATTGATTTACAATGTTGTATTAGTTTTAGGTATACAGCAAAGTGATTCAATTATACATATCTGTGTGTGTATACATATATTTTTTTTCATATTCTTTTCCAAAAGAGAGTACTTTTAAATGCTCATCAATGGGGAAGGTTACATAAACTCCATACAATTGTTATTAAAAAGCATAAGCTAGATTTGTAAATTCTATTATGGAAAGATATATGTGAACCATTGTTGAATTAAAAAACAAATGTAAAAAAATATAGGACAAATATATAGTATGATCCATTTTCTGTATTTAAAAAAAGTATATGTACTTATTTGTCTGTTCATTTACACTGAGAAAAAGATCTGGAGCCATATACACTAAACTGAGGGACTCTCACTTGTCACCCCTATAACTTTCTATACCACATTAACTGTTTTCAATGAGCACAAGCTATTTTCCTAATTTTTAAAATATTGAAGAGGTTTTTTTTCCTTTGAAGCGAAGCAGTACAATTCAGAATTCAGGGGCTATCCAAGGTTTCAAATAGAGAGGTAATGTCAGAAAATGATATCGATTTCTTTAGCAGCTACATAAAGAATGAACTGGAAGGATAAGACAGAGAAAAAACAATCGTTAAAAACTTTATTACTCTTGAAAAAAAATCAGAAAATGCCAACTACTTGCCTGGTCCTCCAAGAAGCTGTTCAAGGTAAAAGAGTAAAGCAAAGCCCTTCTCATAGGGAACTGAAGAATATGCCACGTCAGGGTCTACGTTCGTCAGGTCAACCACGAGTTTGGTGAAAGGATGGGTCTCCCCAAAAGTCTTTATCTGTGGGACACAGAGAAAAGTTCAAATATGAAGTCTGGTTACCACCTTGCAGACAAGCCAGTAAGGAAGTGTTACTTTACTCAGTGTCGTAACTTTAGGGGAATCTAAATTTTAGGAGAATTTAGAGAGTGGTAATTATAGGATATGTTAGCACACATTTCTGGAAATCAATTAATGGAATGGCTACTAGTGTAAGATTCTGTAATATTTCTTGCCTAGACTAGAACAATGTTTCAGTGCCTGGTTAGCAAATTCAGCTCTCAGGAGAGAGCATTTAAAAATGACATAAATACACCAAATAAAATTCAAACTCATTGAATATATTCATTGCAAAGCCCCAGTAAGCTCCGACTAGTCATGAACACCACCATACACAGGATAAGGATTAACATGTAACAAGAGAACATAATACCAGCATCCGCTTGCTTTCCCATACTGGTAAAAATGACTTTCTTATTGCCATTTAGTACAGTGCAAAGTAAAGCTGCCTTACAAACTGAATCTTTGAGTTTGACTTACACAACCTGGGATGGATGCTTTTAGAAGTATGACTCATTTACCGAATTCTGGAGTTCTCCCCATCCACCCAGAGCGTGAAAATGTCTAAACTTTTCACCAAACAGTCGTCCACAAATGTGGCGTTCCAAGTATACGGTATGTCCTTCATTTAACCTGAAAAAAATTGAAGAATAAAAACACTGGCATGGCTGAGGAAAAAAGGCATGTGATCAACAAGATCTTTTCTTTTTGGTGTTTCTACAGAGCAAAGCAATTGTAAAGTGTGAATACTCCACTCTAAGCAGACTACTCTGCGTGGCTTCCTTGCATTCAGTTCAGAGCAATGGGAAGCCCAGCCCAGAAGGTGGCAGTGTGGGAAGTAAAGCTATGGCTCTGGTTTTATGTGTCCCTGTGTTAAAATATGACCACACCACGAACTAAATAGCATCAGCTGAAAACTTCTATTCTATCTGACACTGTGCCAAATATTACAGAATTAAAGAAAAAAACCCTGTTAAGAGATGATAACAAAGATATACACACAATCCAGAGACGTGGAAGGCAGGGAAAGAAATAAAAAACAAGAACCAATAAAGAAGGAATAATAATAAATCTTACCAAAAGTGATCCCAAGTTTTGTTGGTCACTAGATTTCCTGTCCAACTATGAGATATTTCATGTGCTATAACCTAAAGGAAATAGAGGAAGTGATTATCTTAATCTAAAATAATTCATTATGTAAGCATTCTACTTTTTTCAATTCCATGTTGTTCAATTTATTTCATTTTTTCCCTACATTTTCAGTTTTTTTAACATTAGCTGAGATATTCAAGGAATTATTCAGTTCAGCAAAAAAAAAAAAAAACAATTCAGCCAAACATAAAGTATTGTAGAGTTTAAAAAATGGAAATTCAACATTATTTTAAAAATACTAAATAGATACATTACTCCATTAAATAATATTTCATAAATATATCAAGAGATCAAACCATAAAATGTTCTTAAATCTAAGGCAATTAAGAGCGTAGTATATGGCTGATACATGTTGAGGTTTGACAGAAAACAACAAAATTCTGTAAATAAATTATCCTTCAATTAAAAAATAAATTAATTAAAAAAATAAAGTTGGAAGGGTTCAGAAAAAACAACAACAATGTAGTAATGTCTTGAAACAAGATAATACATTTTAACTTACATTGGAGAGTGACTTGTCACCAGCCTAAAAAAATAAAGAAAATTACCTTAGTATTTCAGAAATCAAATTACAGACTATATCTAAATGACAGCCTATGTCAAGACATAAGTCTGGCATTTATGGTTCACTGTATTTCTGCTATTGTACTCCAAATAGTTCAAAAGCAACATGTATTGAGGAAATTTTTTAAAAATGCAGGACTAAAAATAGCATTATTCTTTCTCTCCTTAATCTTGGGAATTTTCCCAGTACCAAGAGGCCAGTATACTTGTCTCTAATTTCCCAGAAACATTTCTCCTCTTCCATTTTTTTAATGTACCCTAATTTTCTTTCATTCTCTCCTTAAAACCCACAGTATATTTAAGAAAATTTTGTAATGTCCTGTGTCTACTATGGTGTGTTTTATTTATTTAGTTGCCAATCCATTACTCACTTGGTTTTAGGAAGGATTTAAAGTAGCTTACAAAGGCATATAAAATATAGCTATATACTATGGGCTAATTCTTCCCTAGTCATGGTAAATGGAGTTTTGTTTTGCTTTTAACCAGAACCTACATGCCAACTGTAAATGTTTCTTTCTCTGGATACACAATCCATCAATAGACTGTTATTACACAACCTTCCAGTCCCAGCATCCCAAAGCACCTTGAACCTATATTATTTTCTCCCAAATGGCCAAGTTAGAAGTTGATATGATGATAGTAACTACAAGAAACAATAAAATCAGAAACAAAGATTACATAAATAGAAGACTTTAAAAAAATTATTAGGAGCTGAAGTTTCTTCTTACATAGGTTTATGTTTGAAGCAAATTCAACTTTAGATGAAGAAACTTTTACACTTACCAGCAGAGTAGGAGTTACAAAAGTGAGGCAAGGGTTTTCCATGCCGCCATAGGGAAAGGATGGCGGCAGGACCAATAGGTCATACTGCCCCCAAATATATGGGCCTCCCAGATCTTCTGCAATTTTAAGCATAGATTCAGTCTAGAAAATGAATGCATATATATTTGTACATCTTAATCATTGCCATCATAAATTTCTTAAAAGTACACATTGCTTTCTATGAAGGCTATGAGTTAATGATGCTATTTTAAATGAAAATGATACCCCAAAAAAGCATCAACTGCAAACTCATATAAAATAAGATACACTATTTGACTCTTTTACCACATTACTTAAAACCATTCATTTCATACTCAAAATCTTAAATCTACTTTCTATCACTATTATTTTAAAAAGGGTAACTTTATGACCAACCTCAGAAAATTCGTAAGCAGACTTTTCCACCTGCTCTTTCTCAGACCATACCAATGTCCTTGGGCCAATCTGCCTGCAAAATGAAAAGGCTCAATAAAAATGAAATTCAGGGCAAATTACTCACCTGGTTCTAGGAAAGATTTAAAGTGTCTGCACACAAATCCTGACAGAAGTATGATTTACCACATGCTTATGGGGAGGAGGTGAGGCTAAGTAGTTTTTCTGAGGTACAAACCTCCTGTTGTACATGCGGCAGTAAATCTGCTTGTCTATGAAGGGGAGCAGCTTGAGCCACGTGAAAACCTAGACGTTACGTGCCCCCAAAGGTTAGCTCACTGGCTCAAGTAAGACCCTTAGGGATCTAGTTTTTTCTTCCCTCAATCTTACAACTGTAGAAACCCAGTCACGGCTCAATAAGAGGTTATTCTAGAATAGAAGTGGATGTAAACTCTGTTATGCACTTAAAGGTTGATTGCTTTTATAGAAGAATAAACAAACAGAAAGAGAAGGAAATTCTGTCAAATGCTATAACATGGTGCAATAAGGCAGTTACTGATGGACACATATTCTCTGATTCCATCTATGAGTCAAACTCAGTGAAACAGAAAAAGGAACAGTGGTTATAGAGGTGGAAATGGAGCTGTTGTTTAAAGGGTACAGAGGTTCAATTTTTCAAGATGAAAAAGTTTTGGAGATTTGTTTCAATAATGACACAAGTGACTACTGAACTATACATTAAAGCTAGTTATTATAATTTTGTGTTTGTCTTTTAAAACCACAATTTAAATAAAAGGAAGAAACAAATATAACTATATACACATATAGGACTATAACTCAAACATTTTTTTAATCTAAATTTCATCTTGAAAATTGTATGCAATGCAAACCCCAAACAATAAGACTTAGCCTTGATATTCTTCCCCAGAAAGGCAGTGGACTCTAAGGCAATGCCTCTCAAACATCAATGTGCTTACAATTATTTGGAGAGCTTGTGCAAATACAAAGTTTGATGTAGTAGGTCTGGGATAGGACCCAAGGACTTGTCTTTCTTACTCCTTTTTAAAAATATTTATTTATTTGGCTGTGCCAGGCCATAGTTGCAACATGTGGGATCTAGTTCCTCAACCAGGGATTGAACCCAGGCCCCCTGCATTGGGAAAATGGAGTCTTAGCCACTGGACCACCAGGGAAGTTCTTGCATTTCTAACTAACTCCCAGGAGATGCCAAAGCTATTGATCTGTAGACCACTGTGAGTAGAAATGGTAACCAGGGCTATGTAATATAAATTAATGACAGCTGCAAATGTGAGCTACGTGTGTAATTTTAAATTGTCTAGTAGCCACATTTAAAAAAAAAAAAAAGGCAAAATGAAGAGGGTGAAATCGGTTTTAATACTATATTTTGTTTAACCCAATACACCAAAAATATTATCATTTTGACATGTAATCGGCATAAAAGATTATTAGTAGAATATTTTGCATTCTTTTTTTTCATATTAAGTCTTTAGAAATCCAGTGTGTGGTTTACACTTGTAGCACATCAAGCCTCAGGTGGTTAGTGGCTGCTCCTGCAGACAGCAGAGTTCTAAGCTACAGGGGCTCCAACATCAGATGGCCTAGGATGGGTCCCAGCTCGAATATTTTCTAGCTATGCTACTCTGACCCAGTTATTTAAACTCACTGAGTTTTTTTTATTGGTAAAATGAGAAAGAGTAATTGTATTCATTTCACAGAGTTGTGAGGATTCAAGAGGATGATGCTCTGGAAAGTGAAAATGAAAGTCGTTGAGTCACGTCTGACTCTTTGTGATCCCATGGACAATACAGTCCATGGAATTCTCCAGGTCAGAACACTGGAGGGGGTAGCCTTTCCCTCCTCCAGGGGATCTTCCCAGCCCAGGGATTG
Organism: Bubalus kerabau; assembly: GCF_029407905.1. Taxonomy (NCBI): domain Eukaryota; kingdom Metazoa; phylum Chordata; class Mammalia; order Artiodactyla; family Bovidae; genus Bubalus; species Bubalus kerabau. The sequence continues at coordinate 61,843,800 of NC_073624.1, read as the reverse complement.
AACCCAGCTCTCCCGCATTGCAGGCTGATTCTTTACCAGCTGAGCCACAAGTGAAGCCTGATGCATTGGAGCTGGTACCTAATGAGACCTGCTAATTGGCAACTGCTATGACAATGACGACAATTATTATTTAGTGAGTGCCTCCTATACGTCAGGAGCTTTACATATGTTGGGTCTATCAATCCTCACAAAAATCCTTTGAAGTACATATGATTATTTCTAGGTTTTAGGTGACAAAGATAAAACCCCAAAACCTTCAGCATCCTCTGAAGTGAGATGTGGGTATGTCTTGGTGAGTGTTCATCCTGATGCTCACAGATGCTCATCCTGAGAAGTGAGCTACCCAGGGATGTTCATAGTTAACTTCGAGAACTGGACTGGAAGCTGTGTTTGTCTGACATGTCCACCACGTCCACATTTCTGGCAATTTAAAGAATGTGATTACTATACAGCCATTCTTAGTTTTCAGTTGTTTAGAAATAGGAACAAACAAGAAATTAAGAAAAGGGCACTCTAGCTGCTGGTACGGAGAAGGCAATGGCACCCCACTCCAGTACTCTTGCCTGGAAAATCTCATGGATGGAGGAGCCTGGTAGGCTGCAGTCCATGGGGTCGCTAAGAGTCAAACACGACTGAGCGACTTCACTTTCCCTTTTCACTTTCATGCATTGGAGAAGGAAATAGCAACCCACTCTAGTACTCTTGCCTGGAGAATCCCAGGGACGGGGGAGCCTGGTGGGCTGCCGTCTATGGGGCGCACAGAGTCAGACACGACTGAAGCGACTTAGCAGCAGCAGCAGCTGCTGGTAAAACTTTAACAAAATATCTTATATTTCTGTAATATTCATAGGCTTCCAAGTGCTTTAAAATACTTTATCTCATTTATTGCACATAATCACCCAATGAGCTAGGAAGGGGGATGTCGTAATTTGAAGGATGAAAAAACAGAGGTTATGAGGATTGACTTGTTTAAACTTGTTTTAGACTCCAGATTAACAGTAAGAGTATGCTCATTCTCTAATACTTGGAAAGTCCAAGGAGTGACTGGTAAAGATTTTTTAATTTAAAATTAATTTGTGATTCACATTTCATGATTATATTTGAATATTTCTAGAGCTGTCAGCTTATTATCTTGAGAAACACAAAAGTGATCTAAAATAAATCCTGACAGAGGGTCAAAACACCTAAGGTTTGATCTTTGTGTATACTTCAAAATTTGTACAAAAGCTCACCTGCTTTCTAAAGCTCCAACAACCAAAGCAATCAGGTAGCAGGGGATTGGAACCTGAAGGGGCAAACAAGACACACAGCACACGCTCAAATCAGTGATCAAGAATGTTAACAGAGTAAGACAATTCATATTCAAAAGAAAGTTTCCTTTCAAATCTCCAAACATTAGTGTAGATTACTTTCTTTTGGTACTTCTCAAATGGTTCCCATTTTTGAGGGGTCTAGCAGTTCAAAATTGTAATATAAAAACTTTCAAAACATCTATTTTCCTTTTATCCTATTAGGAAGGAAAGCTTCTGAAATGTGAAAAATATGACTGCACAGTATTACAAGGTACCTCTTAAGTATTTCACAAAAATTGACAGATAAGAAGCCAACTGTGCTTTCCTCTTTGTTTTGTCCTTTCTTCTTGAATTAAAAAATTTCGTTTTAAATTGCTTTTTTGCAATCACTCCTGGCATATTTGAGAGACACAAAATAATCCAGCAATGAAAGGATGCTAAAGGTTTTAGAATCCCAGAAGCTGGTGTGGGGACAAAACTGTCCACTGTGATTCAATGACAAGTTCTGCTAAGGAGGATGATTTTAAAAAGCATTAATGTTTACACACACACAGACAACACACACAATTCATTAAAAGTCAAAGAAAGAAGTCAAACTACCAGCTACCTAGGAATTGTAACTTAAAGGACTGAAACTGTTTTTTGGTCTAAGATAGCTCTTCTATCTGTGAAGACTACGCCAATACATACCCACAGTTTGGTACCAGGGCAGGTCAAAGTAACTTAGGAATAAGAAACTTGCTACTGACTGAGATGAGCAAAAATGCATCAGGCACACCCCCTGCCATACTCACCCAGAAGCTTCATTCTTCAATACAACGTTGCAAGCAGAACTAAATATTTCAAAAGACCAAGAGATAAAAAAAGCAGAAGCTGCATTCTAAATTCTGAAATATTTCAAAAGCCATTTTGCTTTCCAAATGGGAAGAAGCTACTTAGAGTTCACCACCAACTAAAACACAAAATCTAGACCCTAAGATCTTACTTTTTGGCTGAATCTATAAATTTTCCTGTTCGGGTCTTCTGGGTCAGGTGCTTCTCCGTCACGAATGGCACTCATAAGTGCCACCAGTTCTTTGGGGACAGACACCTAATGGAGAAGAAAAGTCATTACCAGTTATAAATAAAATGTTCTACGTAAAATAACCTCTTCCGCCTTCTTGACTCTTGATCCAGTAGACTACGAACTAAGTACAGTCATATGTATCAGTTTTATAAACAGAATTAGCGTATGTAAAACTGGCTTCTTTAAAAATGAATGTGAAATATCAACATTTTCATTCACCTATTCATACTGAAAGCATTTGGTAGAAACTAGATTAAAATCCCAGCTCCGCCATTTACTAACTGCATGGACTTGGGTAAATAACCCTCCTGAGCCTCCATTTCCTAAATCAAATGAGGGTCATACTTCATAGAATTGTTGTGAGGAATAAATAACCTAAATTTATGTTACTTATAAAGAACATACATTATTTATTTTAATCATTTATTTTTATTATGTTAATATTTTTATCACACCTGGCAATGGCAGTCACCAGGCCTGATCCCCTCTATACCCCCAGGAGAGATTCAAAAGGATGCTATACTCACTTTAGAACAAAGAATACAATTCTGAAAATTTAAATATTTAAAACATAAGAGTTACAACATTCTACTTTTAAAATATCTTAATTTATGTATTTTTGGCTGTGCTAGGCTTTCTCTAGTTATGTCAAGTGGGGGCTACTGTCTAGTTGCGGTGTGCAGGATTCTCACTGCCGTGGCTTCTCCTGTTGCACAGCACAGGCTCCAGGCAGGCAGGCTTTCGTAGCTGCAGCGTGCAGGCTCAGGAGCTGTGGCACAGGCTTAGCTGCTGCGTGGCATGTGGAATCTTCCCTGACCAGACACTGAACCCGTGTCCTCTGCACTGGCAGGTGGATTCTTATCCATTGTGTCACCAGGGAAGTCCCATATTCTACTTTTTAAGGGTCTTGAGTGTGAGGAACTTAAGCTTATTGCTGAGAAAGGTGAAATAATCTTCTCTGGAACCTTGTATGGAGAAGATCCTTATGGAGCAAACCTATGGTCATTGGTGTGTGTACCCTAGCTCCATGATTCTGAAAGTGTTACTTCTAATGAATGCCAGAATAAAGGACCATCCCCTGAGTATTAGTGACTTAGCAAGCATCCATTCCAACAATTCTGGACTTTCTTGTTCTGTTTGCACGTAGTAATGTTAGTCGCTCAGTTGTGTCCAACTCTTTGTGACCCTGTGAACTGTAGCCCACCAGCCTTCTCTGTCCATAGGATTCTCCAGGCAAGAATGGTGGAGTGGGTTGCCATCCCCTTCTTCAGGGGATCTTCCCAACCCAGGGATCGAACCCTGGCCCAGCCCTCAAAGCTGTTACCGCGGCATGCACAGAATCAGGAGCTCCAGAACCAGCGCTGCTATAGCCACGGATCCTGGAGCTAAAAGCCTAGGGACTACTGTGGCTCCACTTCCTCCCTTCATTTAGGCAGTGATACATTGTCCAGATGAGAAAGCTGAGGTGGGGCGGTCACAAGACTTGCCGAAGATCATGCAGTTATTCAGTGGTGGAGAAGATCCCAGATCCTGGGATTCTTGGCCTCCAACTGTAGTTTTTGCAGCGTTATGCTCAGGGTGGTTTGGTGGTGGGACAATGTGGGAATCAAGATGTTTCCATAAATACCAGATGGTCCTCAGTTCCATTTGCCTGGTCTGAGTAAGTCTAGCCTCTGGGATAGTATTTATTAATTATAGTCCACCTTTTCGTAAAAGGGTTAGAAGTACCTACAATAAGAATATGTTGGAAATGCATACAAATAAGTCTGTAATATACACCCATTAGGATACCTAGATAGATATTTACATGGCTAGTTCCCAGGTGGTGCTAGTGGTAAAGAATTCACCAGCAATGCAGGAGACAGAAGGGATGTGGGTTTGATCCCTGGGTCGGGAAAATCCCCTGGAGGAGGAAATGGCCAGTATTCTTGCCTGGGAAATCCCACAGACAGAGGAGCCTGGTGGGCTATGGTCCATGGGGTTGCAAAGAGAAGGACACGACTGAAGCGATATGCACAAAGTGCATTTACAGAGTATTTAATTCTACAAATGTTTTCAAAGTTAAAAAGAGTTGCTCCCAAATTCTTGATTTTAGGTCTAGAATTCTTTTTTTGTGTATGTTATTTTATTTATTTTTGGCTGCACTTGGTCTTGGTTGCTGCATAGGTTTTTTTCTCTAGTTGCAGCAAGCAGGGGTTACTGTTCGTTGCAGTGTGCAGGCTTTTCACTGCCGTGGCTTCTCTTGCTGCAGAGCGTTGGTCTAGTTGCGGCTCCCAGCTCTAGAGACAGGCTCAATAGTTTTGGCACACGGGCCTAGGTGCTCTGCGGCATGTGGGATCTTCCGGGAGCAGGGATCGAACCCTGTACTGGCAGGTGGATGCTTCACCACTGATCCACCAGGAAAGTCTCTGAATTCTTTTTAAAATCAGAATGACACTCATTTCCCCTTTTTACATTTATGTTTGAAACTGCCTTTGGAACAGAGGTTCAAAATGAAATCCATTTTTCTAACATATTTCAGGCAGAATTTAATAAGTAAACTATTGCTAGCTAAAAAAAACATTATTATCTCTGCTTATCATTATTGACTTATTTGATTCATTTTGGAAACACATTCTGTGTTCATGGATTGGAAGAATTAATATTGCTAAAACATCCATATTACCCAAAGCAATCTATAGATTTAATGTAGTCCCTATCAAAATATTCATACAGAACAATTAATTCAGCTAATAATTTCAGTAATAGTTACCTCTGCACTGTAGGTTAATTTCACGGAAGGAGTGTCCTGGCAAGGAAGAATAGCTCTACAGTGGATAGCCTGGAAGAGAGAGGGAAAAAAGAAACAGCTGTTTCCCTGACTCATAAATCAAGTCATTAAGAAGTCATTACAATTGCAGCATTGTTCTTAGATACGTTCTTTTTATTTTTATTTTTTTATGATTATGGTTATTTTATTATGGTCATAGTACTTAAAATTTAGTTGTAATTTTAGAATTTTAAAGTGCAAATTATTATCCTGTATTTTTAAATTTAAAAGTAAAATTAAAAAATTTTTTCACAATATACAATTTTGACAACTAGAACATTAGGAGTAATAAGAAAACAGAATAATATTTAGATATAATTTTTTACAGGCATCCACTAAGGTAAACTGTATCTATTACTAAAGCATCATGTTATATCACTTAAAAGGCATAGGCTTTGTTGTTCTGAAATTGGGCTTGTGAAATGAAACTATCTCCTGCCATATCAGTAGACAAGCAATGTCGCAGCTATCAGGACGTCCGGTCTCCAACTGTGAATGCGGGCTCCCCAAACTGCTATCCAGAGGATGCGTTCTTTTTAAAAGTAAAAATGTCTCACATTTCTTCAGTTCTTTTCAAGTAGCAAAAGTAGATCTGTGGATAAAAAAAATCTAATTTCCCCTTTTAATGTATGCCCCACTCTCACATTTCAGTTGGAGCATGAAGCAAGGTTAAACAATGATTCCTGAGTAACAGTAGCACCCAATGAGAAGTTGTTAAGAACCCTGTCAAAAAAGGGCTCTTTAGTGAAGTAAATTTGAGAACCATGGCATGTTACATGCCTGTCTGGGAGAGTCACCAGGAACATTAGCTTTCTGAAGGCTCTGAAGAAACCTGTTCTTATACTTATTTCAACACAAAACCCACTTTCTTTCGGTTAATTATTAAAGTCTAATGGGACGCCAGATTTCTGAGAAACACAGCTTGGACAATGTGGTTAAGGTCTTGACATTTTGATCTTGTGGCAAACGTTGAAAGTAAACACTAGGAAGGCAGGAGGGAGAAAGAAAAGTCTCTTTTAACACCATCTAGACATATCCATTCACCTAACAGGTAGACCGTTTCTTTGCTTCCACATCCATCTGTCATAATGATCAATTCCATCAAGAAGAATGACCAGAGTACCTATGATTTCATACCCTGGCCTATTGTAGGATAAGTCTGCATCTATTGCTGGTGAGCAAAGGGAACCCAACCTCACTGAGCTAGAAGGAACATTGACACTCACCTCTCTCTCTGAGGTTGTTATAAATCCCAGACACACTTCACACCTCTGCAAACTTCCTCCTATCCTCCAGACACCAGCTCTTTTCACTTCAGATCTAATAGATTCTCCAAAGATACAGGAGTCCAAGTGACCTCACCTCTAGTTGGATTAAGTTGAACTAGAAGAACCAGATAGTCTGCTCTCCCCAAACAAGGTTCTAAGACCATGCATTTAGGGTTCCTTAAAGGTTCCTGGTTATGTGACTCCGTAGTGCCAGGGGTGAGGTTTATGTGTATTTCACTGGATAAGACCAAACCCAGAAAAATATGCATAGAGAACAGCTATAAGCAAACTCATCAAACAAAACATGTCTATGTGCTTCCTATCAACTGCAGTAATTTAACTGAAATCGCTTTCCTCCATTTTGAAAACTGCTTCCAACAAGAAATGGAATAAAATGTTCAAAATTCACATTCTTGTGACTCACAGATCTTGCATTTCTTGCTAGCTTTAGTTTACGGACATTCCATAATAATTACTGATGAAAATCAGATAAGAGATGGAGTGTATAATTGGTACATTCTTGCCTAGAACATGGTATCTCTTCCAGATTAGTGAACTGAGGATTTCTTGACAAAAAATAAAACTTCATTTGGCAATAAAAACTAAACATTGCCAGCATTGCTTCCTTTCTGATAGACTTGTTTTCCAATGTGAGCCTACCATAGTGTCTTACACAGAGGAATATTTAAAGGATTAAATACGCAGAGTACCTTACACAATGCTTGGAAATATAGTCAATGTTTAATGAAGTAAATTCTTTTCATTGTAAACTATTTGATTGCTAAAAGAATTAGTTTTGTTTCTTTCAGGAGTTTGACATTATTCTTGTGACAGACTATCTCTTAAGTATGTTCTTTATTTTTAGTTTTTAAACAGAAAATAGATGTAGTCTAAATCATATCATCTTAATGGTACATTAATATATATACATAATGTGTACATTTGTAAATGTGTAAGAAAAATCTGGAAAGGCTACAGACCAACTCAGTTGTTATCTAAGGACAAGGGTATCTGGAGAGGATTGGGAAATCTGATCCTTCCCTTTATCGTTAAGCAGTTTTCATAACCAGTACATATTTTGTTTAACAGTGTTTTCCTTTCATTTTAAGACCGTTTACTGAGTGACCACTCTATGCCAAGTTCTATGGTAGGTGCTGAGGATATGAATATATTAATAAATATGACCTAGATAGTCCAGCCTAGGTAGACATGTTTCAAATGAAAGGAAGTTTCTTTTTAAAAGTAATATATGAATGTATTAATGGTGAGAGATATAAATGAAAATGTATGTAGTCTTTTTAAGATAAATACTATCTTAGGTAAGATCCCAGTATCCGTAAGACCACTGTCCACTTTGCTTCATTCAGTTGCATGAGCTGGGAATAAGAAACCATCCCAAGTCCTTTTTACCTGGCACTGACTAAAGAGATAGGGGTGCTCTTTCCCAGAAGTTTGTTCAGGAGTGAGCCACTGAAGAGCAGAAGATTTTGGAGATGTCTCGAAAGAAATCTCTATAACAATTTCTTGATTTCTGTATGAAAGGAACAAATACATTAGTAGTATACAATTCAATCTAACTAAAATTTTAATTCATAATACATAAACAACATGATATACACCAAATAATATAAACAGAATTTTATGAGGTCTCATTACTGCTTGAGAGTAAGTTCTAGGAATGTTTGCTTTGCACGCTCTTACCTGAGTGTCAGCCTATGAGTCTTTTTTTCTACATGGTAACTGCTTATGAAGATGTAAGAGGAAATAATATTAGGTGAACACCCCAGCTTTTTTTCTGTGATACCAGGTAATCTTTTACAGTGGTGGGAAGGTAGAAGGAATAACTTTGGAATGCTGACGACCACTGCAGGGGTGGCAGAGCATAACACAGGGCAGTGCTAGTTTGCAAACTGTTTCTGGAAGAGTTAAGTCAAGAACTTGAGAGTAAATGTTCATGTTTGTTAAATCTATGATAAAAGCATATGTGTTTGTATTTAATCTCTTCTTCCTAGTAATTAGTTTTTACTGCATTTTACAAAAGTATTAGCCTGTGGTGGACTGGAACTAACAAAAACTGGGTCCTTCACCCAGATAGATTGAGCAGCATTGTTAATGAAGAAACAGCAAGAGCCCTGGAGACCAGTGGCTGTGCTTGAGTCCTGACTCTACCACTGACTGTGAACTTGGCTGTGCTGTGAACTTGAGCAAATTATTTGACCTTCCTATGCCATAGTTGCTTCATCTGTGGAATATGGTTAATGATATACCTCACAAATTATGTGTGTTTCCTTTCTTTTTCTTAAATGGGAAGAGAAGATATGAAAACACTGGCTGGTACAAGGTGGGATTAGATTGACTTTGTTCTAGGTCAATGATTTTCTACCATTTATTCCCTCCCCAATATACCAAGGAGTGGGATATACTCCCAACATGACACCTCTGGCTAACTTTCTTGAACAAGTTACCTTCTGTCTCTGAGGTTCCCTTTCCTCATTTGTCACTTGTATTAATCGAATAACAATGACAAACACATAACCGTTTCACCTAACCATTTCTACATACTAATCTTGGGATAAGCGCTGTAGATGTAGTCTTTAATCCTTACAGTGTATGCGTGCTAAGTTACTTCAGTCATGCCCCTTTGTGACCCATGGACTGTAGCCCACCAGGCTCCTCTGTCCATGGGATTCTCCAAGCAAGAATACTGGAGTGGGTTGCCATGCCCTCCTCCAGAGGATCTTTTCATCCCAGGGATCGAACCTGCATCTCTTACATCTCCTGCATTAGCAGGCAGGTTCTTTACCAGTAGGGCCACCTGGGAAGCCCAAACCCTTACAGTAACCCTTTGTAAAATGTAGATCACGCCACAAAGGGTTACTAAAGGGATTAGAAGAAAGAATACATCTACAGCACTTATCCCAAGCACTTATGTTTGTCATTGTTATTCCATTAATAAAACCGGCCAGCCTCTGGCGAGGAGGTGAAAAATACACAGCTTATAAGAGCTTCCCAGGTGACCCTGAAATGCTTTCTTAAGGCATTCCCACCATCACTCTAGGTATTACTAACATGATGAGTGAAGAAGTAACAGTTATCAAGTCCTATTTTTCAGTATTTTATACAGCAAATTTCTTTAGTTTTCTATAAATTCTATAAATTTCTATATATTTTAGGAATATATAATTTTCACTATAAGCTTCGATCTGAACAGCAGATTGGTAGGAGGAGTGTACCAATTACTACATACACACAAACTAAAAATAGGAAATGAAAAAAGAAACTAAAATAAAACTATATATTCCCCTTATTTAGCCATAAAAGAGAAAGATGAGAATATCCATACTTGCACAGAGCAATAGGAAGAGAGATTTCGATTGGTGATCCTTTGTAACTTTGTCTTTCTCCAAGAGTATATTTGACTTCTTGTCCATTGATGACCACTTTTTCTATTGTGAGGTCCTTTGTATCCAGAATCTAGAAATAAATCAGTATTTTTAGATGATGAGAAAATGGTTTTATGCACTGGAAAAAACTAAATGATAGTCACAGTCTTACTACAATTTCAGATTAGAACTAGTTGCTTTAAGACAGAGTAAGATACAGAGTGAGAGACAGGAATTAAAGGAGTTGACAGTTAGCATAGGTCCCAATCCACATTCTCTAAACTTCCCCTCTACCGTCTGAGCTACCAGGGAAGCTCTGGCTTTAGGTAAAAGTCAGATCTAAATGAAAATGCCTTTGCTTCTGTCTCCTAAAACTTAACTTCTCTACTATGAAAAAGCTCATCTACAACTTGTCTTTCATCATGACTCCTCAATATATATTACCTTGTATTTCTTCCTACAATTCATATAGTCCTACTGCTCTGTACTACTTTCATAGACCCCAAAATTAAAACAAATCTTGGTTCTAATTATGCAAATAAGCAGACTGTACTGCTTTGTGTATCTAGAGAAAGTCCAACCTGGTTATGGCAACTCTGATCAAATGGCCCTATAGAGCAGCGGTCCCCAACCTTCTTGGCACCAGGGACTGGTTTCACAGAATACAATTTTTCCATGGACCAGGGGGGTTGGGGGGATGGTTTCAGGATGATTCATCCACATCACATTTATTGTGTACTTTATTATTATTACATCAGCTCCATCTCAGATTATCAGGCCATTAGACCCTGGAAGTTGGGGACCCCTGCTACTGGGAGATTGGGAGTTCATATCTACTTGCCAGGCAGATTATCTGCTTTGGGCAGGAAGGGAGTGGCAACAAGTGTCTGAGGATTTTCCATCCCAATATTCCTCTATCTAAGCCCTAGAACCCATACCCTTTCATTATCTCTCAACTAATCTCTTGTCCTAGAATCTTCAACCTTCCTATGCCACAAGCCTGTTTCCAAACAACTTAAAGCTTCCAGCTTCCTATATTAATTTTAAAACTTCACTCAATCCTTCTCCCCCCTCTGGTAACTATTCTACTTTTCTCCTTCCTTCCTTAAACTCCAAGGGTTATCTATGGCTGCTATCTCCACTTCCTCATCAATCTATCCTCCCTTGCTCCTCTTCAGTCTGACTTCTAGTTTTTGTGCCACAGGAAGGGCAGTCCTCCTGATCAATAGGTCTTTTCTGTTCAGTAACCTGGACCTCTGCTGCTAATGGCCCCAGTGGACCATAACATCTGTTTGAAGGCCTTTCCTTGGCTGCTTTGACTTCACACATCAATGATGTGTGAAGTTACACATCTTTGTCTAATACTTTTTTCCTCCCCCTCCTATCTAACTACAAAATCTAGATATGTCCCCATGCACTAACTAGCCTTGGGCTTTCAGTTTACTTACCATATTCAATCCCTAGTTTTGCTCATTCTCACATCTTCACCTGGAACCTCTGTGCAGGTGACTACCCATCTATTTCGCAGCTGCCTCCCCTCCCCAGGATTTCAGCAGCTATCTCTAACTGCCTGGTTAACATTCCCATGGGAAATAGCATCTCATATTCAATAGGCTCCTGAAGATTTTAAAAACAAAGCCACCCTTCTGTACCCCAAGTTTGCTCTCTCTCCTGTTGTCTCTATTCCGCTGATGGAACTCCTCAACTTACCTAAGGTTTGAAATATTCAAATAATCCACAATTGGTCCCACTTCCCAATCCCACATAGCCAAGTAACAAATTTTTCTTTCACACTGTTCTCAGTTTTTTTTTTCCTTTCACCACCACCCTAGGTCAGGCCCTGTGGACTTTCAGAACTGCTCACCATCTAACCTTCCTACCTCTGACATCTTTCCCTTGAAATCTGGCCTAGAATAGCATGGGGAGTTAGACTGCCCAGAAACAGTCACTTTCCAGTCCCCTCTCTTTTGGATCAGTTAACTGGGTGATAAGTTGAGGAAATTTCAACAATTTTATTCTTATCTAGAGTCAAGAGTTTTTGGCTGGGAAGAAATTTCCATCCTGGTTTTATTATCTTTTCCCTTTCTCTTTGTTTTTTAAGAGCAGCCAAATTTGTTATGAGTATCATCAGTTTTCCTTCCAATGGGCAATTATTATTTCTTTTGGAGTACTCTCTCTTTTTGGGAAGTCCCTCAATGGTTGCCCTTACTCTAAATTAAATTATCTTCCCACTCTTGCACATTCAGAAATACTGGATTTTATAGTTTAAGAATAATAAAGGTACTCCTTTGCTCATATTCCAGTACTTGTTTCTGAATATCTGATTTGCTGTAAAAACCTGATGGGAGTATCTTATGTATACAAACTACTTATGTTTATACTACTTTTATAACCATAAGGGTTTCCCTGGTGGCTCAGCTGGTAAAGAATCTGCCTGCAATGTGGGAGACCTGGGTTCAAGCCCTGGGTTGGGAAGATCCCCTGGAGAAGGGAAAGGCTACCCCCTCCAGTATTCTGGGCTGGAGAATTCCATGGACTATACAGTCCACACAGTCACAAAGAGTGGAACATGACTGAGTGACTTTCACTTCACTAAAACCATAAGGGTGAATCATTTGGGTCATTTCCCAGTGAAACATATTCTATTTTCTGTATTGCCTAAACTTTTCAAACCTGTTCTGAATCAGAAGACTGTTGTAACTGTTTTTCTGTGAAACCTTTTCCCTATCCTCTGTGTTTGTTACAGCAGCTGGCCCAGATTTCTCCAGCCCCACTTACTGTGCCACATTACAAGGATTTGTTTTATCCATTAGACTGAGGGCTCTTCAAAAGAAAAAGAATGTTACTTAGGCTTGCATTCCCAGGGTTTAACACAGTGCCAGAGAAACAGTAGATGCCAATTAATGCATGAAACAAGTCCTGGACCAAGAGAAAATAGGAAATGCAATGTTTAAGCTGTGTATCTCAAGTCCTAACCTCAGCTAGCACTCCCAAATTACTTAAGAAATTCCCTTCAAATTTCACTGATAAATGTTATTAAGCAATTGATCAAAAATAGAAATGAGAAGGAAAAACAAAGGAAACTGGATAGTTGGCTAGTTGGAATTAGCAATTTAAAAATCTTCTCTTGAAATTTGCAGAATGCAGAAAAAGCAGGCAGGTTTTTAGACTGGAACTTTGAACAGACATAAAATTTAAGCATCCTAACTCTAGCTTACTCATGGAACAGAGGTAAAGGTTTAATTTTTATAAATAGGAGTGCAAGGTCATATTAAGCAGTGACAAACTATCAAAATTCACTTTCTTTTACTAAAAGGAGAGACTGCATTGAACGAGGACTTCAGTTCAGCCAATCCTGCCTGGGCAAAGCTGTCTGCAATAATAAATGATAGCCTGGCATTTCAAGCAGACAAAGTGCAGCCTATAAGGAAATAGTTGTGATCTTGCTAATACTACTTTGATTTATTTATTTCCTTATAGTACTTCTGGGGACTACACATCAATACATAGAGGAGTCCACCAATTTTTCAAACCAGAATTAGTCTAGGAAAATGTTAAATAACAAAGTAAGAAGGTTAGGTGCTTTATTGGTTCATATCAATGAACTCAAAATACAGGTCTATTACTCAAGCAGGCAAAAGTCATAAAAGCCACCAACTCTTATCTAAACTTATTAATACGCCCAATCAGTGGATCCCACTGATTTCCCCCTATCAAGCTTACAATATACCTTCTCTGCTGCTTATTGCTGGGCTGTAGTAGCCATCAGCACACTATGCAATATATACGGCTAGTTTTCTTGTTCCTCTTATTTGTAAAAATCCTTATCTTTGAAATTCAAATATTATCAGACAGTTTGAGTAAGAACACTGGAAATAGGCTATGTTGTACAGATAAAATAATAACACTTCACAAAGCCAAACAAGTTTTTCATCATTCTGGTGGCTAGAGAGCTTGAAGTCCTTATTTTCTAAGAAAGTGCAATATTACTTGCTGCTGGGAACCAACTATTAATCAGTTGTATTGAGACATCCTTAGAAGCTTGAATGTCCCACCCCTCCTTAAATTATTCTCAGAGAAGGGTGATAAGAAGCAAAGGTAGGAAAAACCATGAATCCGGAGACAGCTGCACCTGGAGTTATAAAGCAGAGACTGAAAGTATTACAGCAGGGCTTGGAATTCTAGGGGGTTTTAGAACTGGCAGGGAGATGGTGATCCGGTCATATCTTGTAGATCTGCAGGTTGAAATAAAGGGGCCTGGGAGGGAGAGGTGGGACTGAGAATCTGCAGGACAGAGGGCCTGAGACTTAGCTGAGATTGTGGACTGAGCAAAGTGGGCTGGGGACTGGATGAATTCTGGGGCCTGAGGAGGGAGTTCTGGGCTGCAGGCCGAGGAAATGGGGAGACTACAGGGGGCGGCTTTAGCGCTGGGAGCTAGGATTAGCGGGGAAAGGAGAATTCCTGCTAAGATGAAACTTGAGGGCTGGATGAGGAGCGGGGCTGGAATGGGCACCAGGATGTGTCCAGGAACTGCGAAGGAGGCTTTGGGGGAAAGGAGCGGAGGAGAAGGCAGGTATACATAGTGGGTAAAGAAGGAATGCAGAGACTCCAGTTGGGTTGGGAGGGATCGATATGGGATGCGTAGGGGGCTGAAGACGGGGCACTGAGAAATGAGTTGAGGCTAAAGAGGAGGTGCAGAACAAGGGTTGTGAGCTGAGGAGGAGCATCTACGGATGCGTGAAGCAGGCGGAGGGCAGGCACCAGGAAGGGGCCGAAGCGGGGTGAGAGACGGGAGACGGGTGGCCAGGGAGAGGAGGGCACCCCACCCGGGAGCATGTCCCACCGTACCAGGCTGCGCAGATTGTCCTCCTGGGACTGGACGGTGAGCGCGGCGGTCCCGCTCAGTACCCGGCGAGTAAAGTCGATGCTGCAACGCAGGTGCAGGTGTTTGGTCTGGCAGACGGACGCCGGGGAGGCCAAGGAGCACGTATCCACTACCTCGGGCATGGCTGTGAGGAGTCCCGATGCACACGATCTGCACCCCAGCTCTCAGCAACCAGACTACTCCGCTGAGCGCGAGAGAAAGGGGGAGTGAGGTAAAGAGAGGAGGAGGAATTCGCGGCGTCTGCTGGGAAAGGAAGTTCTTTGAAGTCAGCAAAGAGTAGGGTGTGGCATTGATGGAACTACAAGTCCCATGGTACAGTGCGACAAGGCGTGCGCTTTGCTCTCTGGGAGTGTGTGTGTGTGTGTGTGTGTGTGTGTGTGTGTTGAGGGGTGTAGAAGTGGATCGATATTTCTCCCAAAGTGGGAGGAGGGGAGAAAAGAAGGGGAATGGAAGTTAGAGGAAGGGTAAGCAGATGGAAATAAGTGAAGGCTTTTATTTTAGTTCCATTCAACTTCGATGGAAGTTGCAATAGCAGTAGAAGTGTCAGGCCTACTGATGATTGTGGGTCATGAGAGGGGCGGGGTAAAAAGAGATAAGAGAATTGTCAGAACACGCTTTGTCGTGCAACTCCTCGTTAGTATAGTGGTGAGTATCCCCGCCTGTCACGCGGGAGACCGGGGTTCGATTCCCCGACGGGGAGGCATTAAGGAGTTCTTTTTTTTTTTTTTTCCTTGCAGGGTTCATGTAAGCATTTCAAAAGCTATTGTGAAAGAGAGTCAACATCAAGGTTTATATTTTAAAACCGTTTTGTGTCTGCTTTCCATGTCGGCAACCCAGTATGTACATTTCCAGGCCCTAGAGATCAAAATAAAAATAAACCACATTCTCATCTTAGAAGCTTAGAACGATTACCTCAGTATACTGTAGTGAGAGAATTTTATGATAAAAGTGTGCAGTGGGTGCAAGGGGAATGCAGACCTGGGGCATACTGGATGTGAGGAGGGGTTGAAGGATGACTTACCTAAAAAATGGAACCTGAGTTGAAACTGGGAAAATTGGAGAAGAATGTGTCTCGAAGGACTTTGAACAGCTGGACATTTAATCTTGAATGCTTAAAGGAACACTGGTAGCATTCAGAGAATGACTGTGTGTGTGTTAGTCTCCATGTGACTCTTTACGACCCCATCAACTGTAGCCCCTCAGACTCCTCTGTCCATGGGATTGTCCAGGTAAGAATACTGGAGTGGGTTGCCATGCCTTTCGCCAAGGGATCTTCCCTACCCAGGGATCGAACCTGGACCTCCTACATTTCAGGTAGAGTCCTTACAGTCAGAGCCACCAGGGAAGCCCCAGAAAATGGGTATGAGGTATCAAAACCAGAGTCAGGAGGTTTGGAAACTGCCAGGCTTCCCTGGTGGCTCAGATGGTAAAGAACCCGCCTGCAATGTGGGAGACCTGGGTTCGATCCCTGAGTTGGGAAGATCCCCTGGAGAAGGGTGTGGCAACCCACTCCAGTATTCTTGCCTGCAGAATTCAGACAAAGGAACCTGGGGGGTCACAGTCCGTGGGATCACAAAAAGTGGAACACCACTGAGTGACTTTCACTTCACTTCCACTGCTAAAATAGTCCAGGAAGAAGATGCTGGGGGGCCTGACATAGGTATCTAATAAATAGAGATGGAGAGGAAAGAATGGAAGGAATACTTAAGAGATAAGTGGTGTCACATTAAGAAGGAGCCTAAGATGATTTGTTAGATTCTAGGCTTCAGTGGTTGGGTAGTCATTAACCAGAAGTAGAGACTATGTGAAGAGGATAGACTTACGTGGGAAAGATCTAAGTTTAACTTGGGACAAATGGAGTTTGAGAATGTATGGGAGTCAGAGTGGAGGCATCCTTGAAGTATTCTGGGGAAGGTTCAGGTAGATATGCGAGTATCATCATACGGTGAGTGAAACTATGACAGTGAGTAAACTCAGCCCAGGGATCATGTGCAAAAAGAGCAGTGAAAACAGCTGGGAAGCTTGGAGCGTGCCAGAATTTAAGAAAACAAAGCTAGAGGATGGGAGGAATCCTTTCACCGTGAGTATGTATACCAAATTACCACGCGCACACTTTCAATATCTTAACATTTTATTTGTCAATTCTACTTCAATAAAGTTGCATTTTTTAAAAGGTGGGGGATGGTGGTGCTAGAGTAAAAGGAACTCATGAAATAAACTAAAAAGAGCCAACCAGCAATGTTAAATACAGCCTAGAGGGCCATTACAATAAGAGGTAAAAAGTCTTCCTTGAATTTGGCAATGGGATGGAGGTGGGAAGATGGTGGTTTTGTTGACCTTTGTGGTTTAGTTGAAGGTGGATGACAGAGAACAGCAACTGAGCAATAAAAAGAGTAGAGGGGAAATAGAACAGAGGCTGCTCTCTCAAGACCTGTGGCCAATGTGAGAAGGGAAGAAAAAAGAGGAATAGGGAGGAGTATAGGAGTATGGTGCTGAGAAAACGTTGTCTTTAGAGAGAGGGAAACTTTAACATGTTTAAAGGTGAAAGGATTTCTAGAGAAGCTGAATTGAGCAGTTGGAGAGCACTACATCTCTCCGTTCTGTTTCAAAGTTATCTAGCAATTAAATTTGGCCCCAGCCACAGATAGAGAGGCTATTCAGTAGGTTATCTTTGTGTTGGCCCCTGAAAGCCAAAGAAGAACAAAATGAAACCTCTCAAACTATGAAATCCAATACCTTACACATGCATAAATCCTAACTCCATAGAGCCTAAGAATCCATGACATGATTGGCATTTGCAAACACATTTTGAGGCCTAAAAAGTGTTCCTGGTGTCACCAAATCTAGGATAACAAATATGATGCACTAGAATTGATTTAGCAAAAGAATATACAATCAAATTATCTTCCTAGTGGAGAAAGGATAGTTTGTTTTACTAAGAGAATGTCAATATCATCATCTTCCATTATTAATCACCAGGAACCCATAGAGTTTATGCCTCTGTGTTAAAGAAGAGATATCCACAGACAAACACATATGAATCCCTCAAACAGATTAATAGATTAATCAAAAGACAAATATACAATAGGAATTGTTTTCTATGATACCACAGACACCCAAATATAAAGTATACAATAATAGCAATTCACAAATAGGAGTGTCATTCATATCTAACGGTGGATTGAGTTTTTTAAATGAAGCTTTCCATTGCTTTTCTAAAATGAGGATTCTATGAGGGTGTATATGCAACAGGAGATTTATATTATATATATATATATATATATATTTTTTTTTTTTTTTAAGATTTATTTTTTGACTGTGGGAGGTGTTTTTTGGTGCATGCAAGCTTTCTCCAGTTGAAGTGAGCAGGGGCTGCTGTTCATTGCAGTGTCCAGGCTTCTCATTGTGGTGGCTTCTCTTGTTGCAGAGCACAGGCTCTAGCAAGGAGACTTCAGTAGTTGTGGCTCTCAGGCTCTGGAGCACAGGCTCAATAGTTGTGGCACCTGGGCTTAGTTGCTCTGCAGCATGTGGGGTCTTCCCAGATCAGGGATTGTATCAGTATCGCTTGCATTGCAAGGCAGATTCTTAACCCCTGAACCACCAGGGAAGCCCTAATTTTATATTTTTTAATTGTATTGAAGTCATCTGGTCCCATCACTTCATGGCAAATAGATGGGGAAACAGTGGAAACAGTGTCAGACTTTATTTTTATAGGCTCCAAAATCACTGCAGATGGTGACTGCAGCCATGAAATTAAAAGACGCTTACTCCTTGGAAGGAAAGTTATGACCAACCTAGACAGCATATTAAAAAGCAGAGACATTACTTTGCCAACAAAGGTCCATCTAGTCAAGGCTATGGTTTTTCCTGTGGTCATGTATGGATGTGAGAGTTGGACTATAAAGAAAGCTGAGCACCGAAGAATTGATGCTTTTGAACTGTGGTGTTGGAGAAGACTCTTGAGAGTCCCTTAGACTGCAAGGAGATCAGTCCTGGGTGTTCATTGGAAGGACTGATATTGAAGCTGAAACTCCAATATTCTGGCCACCTGTTGCGAAGAGCTGACTCATTTGAAAAGACCCTGATGCTGGGAAAGATTGAGGACAGGAGGAGAAGGGGACTACAGAAAATGAGATGGTTGGATAGCATCACCGACTCAATGGACATGAGTTTGGGTAAACCCCAGGAGTTGGTGATGGACAGGGAGGCCTGGCGTGCCTCAAAGAGTCAGACGCAACTGAGTGACTGAACTGAACTGACAGTTGATTAACAATGTTGTGTTAATTTCTTCTGTACAGCAAAGTGACTCAGTTATATGTATACACCCACACATATATATGCGTATATATGTGTATATATATATATTTTTTCATATTCTTTTCCATTATGATTTGTCACAGGATATTGGATATAGTTCCCTGTGCTAAACAATAGGCCTTTGTTGTTTATCCATCTTACATATAATAGTTTGCCTCTGCTAATCCCAAACTGCCATCAAAAGGAGATTTTACTAAGGATGAAAAAGATGATTTATGTAAAGTTCTATGAAAAGAAATGTACATATATTTACAGAGCATTATGAACAGTAGGCATTTCAGCTCTACTGCTCTATGACTCTACCTGGTTGCTGTTGTTTAGTCGCTAAATTGGGACCACATGAACTATAGCACGCCAGGCTTCCCTGTCCTTCACTATCTCCCTGAGTTTGCTCAAACTCACGTCCACTGAGTCAGTGATGCTATCTAACCATCTCATCCTCTGCCATCCTCTTCTCCTGCCCTCAATCTTTCCCAGCCTCAGGGTCTTTTCCAATGAGTCGGCTGTTTGCATCAGGTGGGCAAAGTACCAGAAAGAACAATTCTGGGAGTAGAGAATTCTCAAGCTTAATTCAATGCTGCACACACTCCTTAACAGTTTGCCTTGCTTCTTTCCTCTCAAGATTATATATCTGACACATAGAGAACATTAACTATTCCCCAATATATATATTTCTTTTCACCTTTAAGTAGTAAAACCCTCAATGTTTATATGGACACATGGCCTCTCAGTAGACTGCATTTTCCAGCCTTCTTTGAAGTCATGGCCATGTAACTAAGTTCTGGCAGAATTGTCAATTATGACTTTTAGAAAGTGTCCTTAAGAGAGACTTTTAAAAAACACTTTTAAAATTCTGTTATGTGGAATGCAGACTTGATGTCTGGCACTCTGTCATATTGTATCATGAGGTTGGAACCATTCTTGAAGGTGGTGGAGCTGCAGCATAGAAGGAGTTGGAAGTATGGGCTGTAAGTAGCCAGTTGTCTGGTGATCATGGAAGGCCCTTGTGGACTAGATTCTTTTCCTTGAGAGAGAAATAAAATTCTGCTTCAAGACAGTTATTTTGGGTTTTCTGTTATCCCTTGGGAATTCAGTCTTTACCAGGACACCTTGTTTCAGTTGGATGAGTTTTTTGGTTTTGTCCCAGACTGTTACCGTTGTCCATCCATTTGTTACCACTTATTTTGAGCTATTACATAAGTTTGAAAAAAGTGATCAAGGTAGGCTTTCTTCCCTCTATCTTGTGTTTTCTGCTGCAGCATTTTTTCTAATCATCTCACTACCCTGCTTAAAAGCCTTCAAGTTCCCATCAATGTCTGCTCTAGATGTTCTCTACTTTTTGGTAGATGTGGCCTGGGTATGGTTTAGTGAAGACTGAGCAAGGAACAGACACAAGAGGTGTGAGAGACCATGAAGCAGCAGAGACAGGGGACTGGAGTTCCTGGGGGGCCACGGGCAGTTGAAATCAAAGTTCATAGCTGAAAAGATAAGGGGTTGGGTGTGGTCAGGGAGTCTGACAGAATAAGATTATGGATGACTGCCTCTTTTTGTATAAAAGGGGAAGGAGAATATATACAAAATTTGCTCATATTCTGGAAGGATCTCAAAAAACTCATGGCATGGTTTGCTATGAGGAAGGGAAGTGAGGTGGCTAAAAAACAGAGGTGAGAGGTAGGTATTTCAAACAAGTAACCTGTTAGAGTGAAAGTCGCTCAGTCGTGTCTAACTCTTTGCGACCCCATGGACTAGCCTGCCAGGCTTCTCTGTCCATGGAATTCTCCAGGCCAGAATACTGGAGTGGGTAGCTATTCTCTTCTCCAGGGAATCTTCCCAACTCAGGGATTGAACCCAGGTCTCCTACATTGCAGATGGATTCTTTACCATCTGAGCCACCAGGGAAGCCCAAGTAACCAGTTAAGCCTTTGAATTTTGATATATGTGAACATGCTACCTATTTATTCAAAAATATTATTTGTAGATATTTTAATATCTATATTATCACCAGAACTCAGATATGCAAAAAGAACCAGGAATAGCCTTCTGTGACTTTTGTTTATATGAAGCTCCCTAGCACAGGAGCCCTGCAGTCTCACCTCCACCTGCTCTGCTTCAGCAGTGCTGAATACACCTTGCTGGAGACCTATATTCTCCCTGGAGCTGGAGGCCACTACCCTACCCCCACCCCTACCCCCTCCACCTGCAACCCACCCACCTCCATTGCAGGGCTCCATGGCAGGGCCCTTCTTTTGGGAGCTAAAGGTGGCTGAAATCATTTCCTCGATTTTCTCACTCACTGGCAGGATGTGAAGGGCATCACATACACCTGTTCCATTGTTATTGTTCAGTTGCTCAGTTGTATCCAGACTCTTTGCGACCCCATAGACTGCAGCATGACAGGCTTCCCTGTCCTTCACTATCTCCCAGAATTTGCTCAAAGTCATGTCCATTGAGCCGGTGATGCCATCCAACCATCTCATCCTCTGTCGCCTGCTTCTCCTCCTCCCTCAATCTTTCCCAGCATCAAGTCTTTTCCTTTGAGTCAGCTGTTTGCATCAAGTGGCCAAAATATTGGTGCTTCAGCTTCAGTCCTTCCAATGAATATTCAGGGTTGGTTTCCTTTAGGATTGACTGGTTCCTTAAGGCAAAGAGATTCTCCTAGACTCCTGCCCAGACCCAGGGAAAAGAGGAAGAGTCCTGGGGGGCAGAGGAGGGCCCTCACATGGCTGACTGGCAGGCAGGGTCTGGAGAGCCTCACCAGGGAGCTGGTCTCCCACCTAGATCCGTCTTTTGTTTCTCTGCTTGTGCCCTCAGAGGGACCAGCCTGAAAAAGACAGATTGTCAAGCTGTGCCTGGGCTGGAGCTGGAGAATCACTGCTGGTCACTCTCCTAACTCACACAGAGTGGTTCCAGCACCAATAGACCTCAGCCACCACCCCACCTCCCCACAACACACCCGACTCCCACCTACAGGATGAGAATCTGCATCTCACAAGATTCCCCAGGTGATTGATGTGCATATTACAGGCTCAAAGGATACTTTGGAAGTCAAGGAAGTTCATTTCCAGAGTTAATCAAACTTGGCAAGACCCCTCCTCTTGGAGTTGACAGCCCTGGACCCTCCAGTCAATACTCCCTTCACACCCTATTGTCACCCCGAGCACAGCACCTCCCACCTTGTGTATAACTGTTTACTTAAGTCCCAGATGGTATATTTTCTCTCTCTGAGCATGTGTGTAGTTGGAATAAATACCTGTGTAAATGAATGAATGAATGAATGAGATTTCGTATGAGGCTCCAGGCATCCTTGTACTCAGTGTGTTGATCTGTTGACTCTGGAGCAAAGAGGGCCCTCTGAGCCCTTCCTTGTCTTGTGATATCACCAGGCAGAGTGTTTGCTTGCAACAGGAAATGCCCTTACCACCCTCTTGCTAATGGTAAACACTTCAAAAACACTTTTCTTAAAGCAAACTCTCCATTCTTAAAATCGCACCTCTCATAAGCATATTATTCTCTGAGTAGCACTGACATACGTACACTATATGTTCAGGTGTAAAATAAACAGCTAGTAGGGAGCTGCTGTATAACACAAGGAGCTCAACTCAGTGCTCTGTGATGACCCAGAGAGGTGGCAGGGGTGGGTGGGAGGGAGGCTCAAGAGAGAGGGGATATATACATATATAGTTGGTTCTTGTTTTTGTACAGCAGAAACTAACACAGTGTTGTAAAGCAATTAGACTTCAATTAAGAAAATAAGTACATTACCCTCTGAACTTGAACTGAACACACCCAGTGCAAACAGCAGCTAGATTAGACACAGAGCCTGACCACCATCACCCCTCCCCCGCCACCAGATGCCTTGTCAAATTCCCTTCCAGTCTCTATAAATCTCACTCCCCAGGGGTAACTGCTGCCTGAATTGCAATAACTCATTCCTTCTACTGTTGAGCTCTTTATATTTCCTTTTGTTGTTTAGTTGATAAGTTGTGTCTGACTCTTTTGTGACCCCAGGGACTGCCAGGCTCCACTGTCCATGGGATTTCCCAGGCAAGAATACTGGAGTGGGTTGCCATTTCCCTCCCCAGGGACTTTTCCCAACCCAGGGATCAAACCTGCATCTCCTATATTGGCACTCGTATTCTTTACCACTGAGCCAAATGGAAATATGCAGGAGAGGTCCTCTTAAGCCTGACTTCTGCAGCTCATATTTGTGGACCCTCCACACTGTTGTGCATTCTCATTGCTGTGTGGTATGACACGTGTGGACAGACCATGATTTACTTATCCATTCTACTATGGATGCACATTAGAGTGATTTTCAGTTCTGGTACTTATACTGCTTGGGACAATTCCAGAACATGTCTCTGGTGAGCACATTATAGCTAAGTTTTGATGTGCTGCTTTTAAGTTTGGACAGCATTTTTCCAGAAATTTCCTGTGGGACCCTTCCACCAAGCCAAAAATCAGTCATTGGGGCAACCCAGGATCTCAAGTCATGGATCAGGCATGGGGGGAAGATGTTTTCCAGTTATAAGAAAAAGATTGCTTTGCAAGTGAGACGGGCTGGAACCTGGAACCCTTTGCTGCAATGCTGCAAAGCTTGCACCTGTACATACCTCTCCTTGAGCTACAAAATACAAAGAAACTGTAGGGGACAAATTAACTCTGTGCACGCAGTTGAGGCAAATTCTGGAGCAAAAGATACAAAGACATTTCTGAAGATCAGGGTACAAAATATGGGTACTGCGAATGTCCCCCCTGCATACAATACTACCTAAGGGGTGGGCAAACCAACTAAGCCACCCCTCCAGCCCAAAAGCCTTGCCTGAATTTCTTGTCTGGCCTCTAGCCAATTTCTATTGATTGGAGAAGGCCAAGAACCGTGGTTGATATCACAAGTACTGGATCAGATCATACTTCACTGTCCCCTCAGTCACTTCTGTTTCTTTTCTGGGTGTCACTGATAGCAAAGTTCAGCTCTACTGGAATTTTTCCTGACTCAGAGATTCCAGGTCTAGTTATACTTTTCCGACAAAGTAGCCAGAGGTATTTCATCAGAACAGGTACTTCCACCTTTTGTTCTAAAGAATGAATGGGATTTGACAAGTGTCTACAGGGTCGTGTTTTCAAAAGCATTTTCAAAAGCATACTTTCAAAAGTATTTCTGCCTCTTATGGGTTGACTTTGAGCCCATTTCCTCTTGCTTTGCCAACAGAGCAGGTTATTACTACCTGCTGGTGTTGAGCAAAGACCTTCCCCCATCCCCCCAGAGGCTTTCCTCCTAAACATTTTTCTTACCTACAAATTTGTGTTTGAGGAAGTAACTCTTATTTTGTCATCTCTTTTGAAAGGCCTCTCGTACTTAGTATTTGGAGTTGAGCAACTCAAGTAAGCTTCCATAGTTGACTTGCTTTTTACCTTCTCCAGCAGAGGTGGCTCGGTTATTTCTCAAGCTGAGGCATGGACTTCCTCCTCCATCTGGTTCCCACCACCCTTCCAAGCCGCTTCCTCTTGGCTCCTAGACACACCTCACCATGCTTAGCTGTCCCCATCAGGTTCCTAGAATATCCCCTTTTCTCATTTCTCTTCACCAACCCCTTCCTCCACGAATATTTTCCCAAAGTATTTTCCTTTCTCTTTGGGTCCTTACATTTTCTCAATGCAAGTTTTATACACACACACACACACACACACACATATACATGCATGCACGCACACATACACACTCACATAGTGAACCCTCATTAGTGGCAGATTTCATGTTTCTGAATTTGTCTATTCCCTAGAATTTATTTTTTACCCACAAATCAACACTTGTGGTCATCTCTGTGTGCCCAGAGCTGTGAAAATTTCAAATTATGCAGCTAAGGTTGAGCTTAGCCTTGCTTCTGTTGCTATACTGTGAACACGTGTCAGTTTCGTGGTCTATTTAATGACACGTTTTTCACATTTTCATGCATTTTGCTGGTGATTTCGCTGTTAAAAATGTCCTCCAAGCCCACGCTGGAATGATGCCTAGTGTCCTTATACATGAGAAAGCTGTGATGTGCCCCACGGGCAATGTACACAGGTTAGCTTCACTCAGGCCTTTGCTTAGCACAGTTCACATGCTGTCAGCTGTTAGTTCAGTGTTAATGAAGCTGTATGGTATTTGTAGGAGTACAGGTGCCTTTAGACAAAAACACACATAAAGTAAGCTTACCTATTGACTGACTGATGAAAATGTTATGGTCTGAGGCTCTCGGGACCGTGCTGTATTTCTCCTGGGAGCCAGGGACCAGGATTCACTAATTCAGTACTTGAGGTGACTTTATGAAACGTAATTGCTACAAATAAGGGGAATCAACCGTATATATTTCTTGTCCTTCAGTTAGTTTGCATTTGTTTCTTTCAACCTCTCTCCCTCTGTTCCCAAAGTAATTAAGGTGGCAAGCTTCTTCCAAGCCTACCTTAACTGTCTTGAAACACCAGCTCAGTACAAAACAGCATGCTGTGTCCTCAGCAGGTGTGGACTGAGTAACAGAAGCGAGGGTATAGGGGTTAGGATGGAGGGATGACGAGGAACAAGGAGAATGGCAGAAACAAAAGCCCCAGTCATAGAAGCAGAGGTGATTGCTTCCTCTAAAATGGTTTGGGTTCCCCGAATTTTTCAATCTCTCAGTCTTCAAATGCTTCCTCTTTATTTCTGAGCAGAACATTAAACTAGAATAATATAAAATTAGAAATTAAGTGTTGTTTTGTGATAGATTTGATGTATGGAAGTCTTAAAGCTGTCCTTTTCTGATCCTTAAGGAATCAAACAGAGCAGATCATCCAGATTCTTTTGCTGTTTTTCCATTTTCCGTCTCCTCACTCCCTCCCCCTAGGGCTTCCCAAGAGGCTCTTGTGGTAAAGAATCTGCCTGCCTGCCAATGCAGGAGACTTAAGAAGATCCCCTGGAATAGGAAATGGCAACCCACTCCAGGATTTTGGCTTGAAGAATCCCATGGACAGAGGAGCCCGGTGGGCTATAGTCCACGGGGCTGCAGAGAGTTAAATACGACTGACTCAGTCAGTCGCTCAGTCTCAGCATGCACACACACCTCACCCCAACATCTTGGTCTTCACTTGGAGAGAGAGAACCACAGAACTCCTAAACTTGGGCACTCACAGCAGGCATAACCACAACATGGCAGCAGCATCAGATGCCTTTCATGGGTGTCAAGCCTCATGGATGCCTGCTGGTGCCTGGGAAGTTAGTAAACCTATTGGGAAAATGGAGATAATAAAGTGAAACCGCCAAAGATCAGTGTGGGAGACTGACTAATTAAAGGGCACTCAGATGGACGAGTCTGCAAATGCTGTAGAATTCAATAGAAAGATGAGTGGGCATCTTCCTGGAAGCAGTGAGGCTTGCATTGAACCATAAAGCAGGGATCTCTAAATTTTTAAATGACTAATAACAATAAAAATTTGGGACACACCTTCAGTAAATATTTATAACTTCTCCACATGTGTTAATATAATTAATGAATATTTGGGCTCCAAAATCACTGCAGATGGTGACTGCAGCCATGAAATTAAAAGACGCTTACTGCTTGGAAGAAAAGTTATGACCAACCTAGATAGCATATTCAAAAGCAGAGACATTACTTTGCCAACAAAGGTTCGTCTAGTCAAGGCTATGGTTTTTCCAGTGGTCATGTATGGATGTGAGAGTTGGACTGTGAAGAAAGCTGAGTGATGAAGAATTGATGCTTTTGAACTGTGGTGTTGGAGAAGAATCCTGAGAGTTCCTTGGACTGCAAGGAGATCCAACCAGTCCATTCTGAAGGAGATCAGCCCTGGGATTTCTTTGGTAGGAATGATGCTAAAGCTGAAGCTCCAGTACTTTGGCCACCTCATGTGAAGAGTTGAATCATTGGAAAAGACTCTGATGCTGGGAGGTATTGGGGGCAGGAGGAGAAGGAGACAACAGAGGATGAGATGGCTGGATAGCATCACTGACTCGATGGACGTGAGTCTGAGTGAACTCCGGGAGTTGGTGATGGACAGGGAGGCCTGGCATGCTGCGATTCATGGGGTCACAAAGAGTTGGACACGACTGAGCGACTGAACTGAAGGCACAAAATGAGGCTTCCCAGGTGGCTTAGTAGTAAAGAATTGGCTTGCCAATGCAGGACAGTATGTTTGATCCCTGGGTTGGGAAGATCCCCTGGAGAAGGAAAAGGCTACCCATTCCAATATTCTTGCTTGGAGAATCCCCATGGACACAGGAGCCTGGTGGGCTACTGTCTGTGGGGTTTCAAAAGAGTCAGACATGACTTAGTGACTAAAAAAACAACAAAGGCACAAAATACATCAAGGGCAAGGTTCATTGTTAATGACCATGAATATAAATAAAATAGCCATCTTAATAATGTTGATTTGGCATGGTAGGGGGCTACCCTTCTTATCTGACTTATCATCATTGTTTTGTTCATCAGATCAACATGCCCACTTTATCCTGGAGTAGGAGAATCTTTAGTTCTGTCATTTTCCTGGTGCGCATTTATGCTACATGCTACCTTCTACATTGAGGTTGCAATTTGTGAAATGTGATTCTAGAACTCTGAGTGACTTGAGTGTCTAGAAAAGTCATGAGCCTGCAGGAGGTTTTAACAGGGGTGATACTACCCACTGAAAGAAGTTACAGGAAGAGTAGAAGAACAGAATATAATTGCTTATGATCATATCTCAGAAGTCATGCCTGTGAAACAAAGCAAATACATAAATAATATTCGAGATTTACTATTTTATGCCTGAACGCACATGGTTGCTGTGTGCATGTGTCCAGCCCACTCTGGAAACCCCTTCCTGGATGAATGTGTCAAGTTTGGAAGGGAGATTGAAAGGGAAAGGACTCCCAGTGAGGTTGGTGGTTAAGAGCAAAATCAGATACCAAAGGCAATTTCAGAAAAATAACGCACACTTCTTGAACCCCTAGATGTATTTCCAAAGAATGAGTCCACTGCATTTTACACAAGATGCCTGTGTGCCCTGGGATGGTCCACTCCACTCTGGTCTGATGACCGAGGCAGGAACTCATTGAGGTTTCCTGTCCCTTAGAGGAAGAGAAATTAGCAGCTACTGGACAGCTATCTTCCTAGCTTTAAGCTAGCATCATTGAGCCTTGAAGTGACATACCACCACTTTGCAATGTTCGAATGGTCATATAGAAAACCCTGATACGATGGAGGGAACCGCACAAAGCCGCAAAAGCAGGAGGTGGGGGTTGTTGGGGACTGGCTACTACCATGAAGTCAGCATTATTATCGCCCCTGTTTATAGAGGAGTAAACGAGGCTCTGAGAAATAATTTGCTCAAGTCACTCAGTTTGGAACAGGCAGAGCTGGGGCTCAAACCCAGGCAGTGTGACCCCAGAGCAATCCTTTTTGAGCACTGCCCTGTAACCTGGCTACACCACAAGCTTTTTTCTGACTTCCTTTCTTTCCCCCACTGCACCAAGCCTTGCAAATAAGGTATATTTCCTTTTGCTTAGACCATTTGGAAGGTCTTTGTTTCTTCAGGGTGGAGCTTGGAGAGTTTCCAAAGAAAGAAATATAATGAGAACATCTGGCCAAAGTCCCTAATGTGTACACATTTATTAATTAGTTAAGAAGACATAACACAGAGACTACAAATAACAAGACCATTGAACTAATTTCAGAGCCTGAAATTTACAAGCCATACCCAGGCAGAGTGGGTTGTATGTACATTCTGTTAAGCTCCTTTTCTTTGTGATTGCTTGGGTCAGATTGTGGTCTCATGAGGTTGGGTGGGCTCCACTGAGCAACATTTTGCTAAAACAAGTCTGCAAGATTAGATCTTAGGAAACAAAAGCCGGAACAAGAAACTACATTTCCTATAAAATGCGTAACCGTGGGATAACACATTTGACAACGGTGTGACTGGATAGAGGCCAATTCATTTATGAGAAGGAATGGGATTATGTATGATATATAATGTCATCTGTATAAGTGATCACATGAAAGATAAAGCTTTATTTTGTTGTTGTTGTTGTATTTTTTTTTAAACCAAATTTTTGCTGCATTAGACATCCCCGTCATAAGCCCAAAGCTGCCGGCAGCCTTCTTGTCATCATGCTGTGTTTGAGAATGACACCAAAATAAAGAAAGTAAGAAAGGAATGCAAGAGAAGAGGTCTGCTGGTGACATTGTTTGACCTTCTGGATCACACCCACTGAAATCCAAGATATACTCATGGACTTCATGTGCCAATGAGTCCCTTTTCATATTATGCCAGTTGGAACACTAACCAACAGATATATTCCACTATATATCTACATGTCTATATCTATTTCATTATATGAATATGTCTCCCTACTTGACCATGATTCTTTGAGGGCAGTACATGCTCAGTATTTGTTGAATGAATTTAGTTGAAAAGTGTTTTGAGCCTAGAGCAGGGACATCTTTTTTTTTTTTTTTAATTGAAGTGTAGTTGTTTTACATATGTATATATTCTTCTTCAGATTCTTTTCCATTATTGGCTGTTATGAAATACTGAATATAGCTCTAGAGCAGGGCCATCTTTAGGGAAGATAATGAACTTGGTGCAAGATATGATCAAGGCACTCAGGTTGGAGTGGGATTGAAAGAGAAGGGACAGATGCCAAACAAGGAATTAGTGAGGCAGTGATGCAGAGTGGGGCAGAGCAATAGTTGGCTTCGGTGCTACCGAATTCTGTGTGTTTGTGTCTGTGTTGTTTTAGTAAGGTTCTCTCTAGACTAAATTAAAATTGGATTTTACCAGCCTGTCTGAATCATCTATCTCCACCAGTTTATCACAAGTGGGGAAATTCACATTGGAGAATCAGAGGCTCACATATGGGCAAATAAGCATGATGGTCACACACAAAAAGAGTTGTTCCTAAATAAGCACCGTCAGGTCTTCATAAGGGCATGCCCAGAGCTTAGAGGCCTAAACAGCTCAGTTTGCAATGACAAGCAGCTTCTGGACAATTTAATGGAGTACCGACTGCAAGCAAAGGCCCCCGAGTGAAGTGGAGATTGGGAGGCGAGGTTTCACTTCCCTTCTAGATCCGCCAGCCAAGAAGCAGACTTGTGGAAGGGATGAACAACAGACCCACCAACCAGCTCCAGGACCCAGTGGAATGGTCCCTCTCTTTCTTCCATCCCATCACCTTAAAAAAGAGTTCTACTGAAATCTGACATCTTCATTTTCAGCCCACGCCTGGGAGGGTCAGGAGGAGGAGGGGCACTGTCTATTTGGCTTTGAGATTATTGCTCTTCTGTTCTCCGACTTGGTCACCGATCTACAGGCTCCCAGCTGTAAGGTCTCTGTGTGACCCACGCTCAGGTCATCCTTGGGGAAGACCCCACTCTCCAGGATAAGGGATCTGCAGCATAAATGTCCAGTGAAATTTTCTGTGATGATGGCAATGTTCTGTACTTATGCAGTCCGTGATGGTAGCCACATGTGGTAACATCAGCCACATGTGGTAACATCAGCCACATGTGGCTATTGAGCACCTGAGATGCGTTGAGTATAACAGAAACTGAATTTTTAATTCAATCTAATTTAATTAGCTAAACTTTAAGCAGTGACTAGTGGCTACCCTGTTAGACAAATCAGCTCTCCAGTTTCTTTCTCTCTCTCCCTCCCCTCTCCTGCTCTGCCTTCTACTTATCTCTTGACCCATCCCGCTCCCTCTTGCTAAAATAGCTCCTGTGGAATGTGGACTTTCTATTTTTTAAAACTCTTCCCGTCTGGACCAGTGCCCTAAGCCAGTGGATACACAATGAGTCAGTTGAATGTGACAAGGAAGATTCTTGACAGTGAAATAACAATAGAATCTATGAAGAATAAAACAGTATGCTGACATTTTTTATTCTAAGAATTTATGTTGTCGCTGTTGTTGTGTTGTTCAGTCACTAAGTTGTGTCTGACTTTTTGTGACCCATAGAATGCAGCATGCCAGGTTTCCCTGTCCTTCACTATCTCCCAGAGTTTGCTCAAATTCATGCCCCTTGAGTCGCTGATGCATCCAACCATCTCATCCTCTGCCGCCCTATCTCCTTTTACCTTCAATCTTTCCCAGAATCAGGGTCTTTTCTAATGAGTCGGCCCTTCACATCAGGTGGCCAAAGTACTGGAGTTTCAGCTTCAGCATCAGTCCAGTGAAGGACTGACTTCCTTTAGGATTGACTGGTTTGATCTCCTTGCTGTCCAAGGGACTCTCAAGAGTCTTCTCCAGTATCACAATTCAAAAGCATCAATTCTTCAACACTCAGACTTCTTTATGGTCCAACTCTCACATCCATACATGACTAGTGGAAAAATCATAGCTTTGACTATATGGACCTTTGTTGGCAAAGTGACTGCTCAGCTTTTTAATATGCTGTCTAGGTTCATCAT
This sequence comes from Bubalus kerabau, assembly GCF_029407905.1. NCBI lineage: Eukaryota > Metazoa > Chordata > Mammalia > Artiodactyla > Bovidae > Bubalus > Bubalus kerabau. The sequence continues at coordinate 61,812,363 of NC_073624.1, read as the reverse complement.
AACTTTCCTTCCAAGGAGCAAGTGTCTTTTAATTTCGTGGCTGCAGTCACTGTCCACAGTGATTTTGGAGCCAAGAAAATAGAATCTGTCACTGTCCACTTTTTCCCCTTCTATTTGCCATGAAGTAATGAGACCGGAGAAGGCAATGGCAACCCACTCCAGTACTCTTGCCTGCGGAATCCCATGGACGCAGGAGCCTGGTAGGCTATGGGGTTGCTGGGAGTCAGACATGGGGTTGCTGGGAGTCAGACACGACTGGCCGACTTCACTTTCAGTTTTCACTTTCATGCATTGGAGAAGGAAATGGCAACCCACTCCAGTGTTCTTGCCCGAAGGATCCTGGGGACGGGGGAGCCTGCTGGGCTGCTGTCTGTGGGGTCACACAGAGTCGGACACGACTGATGCGACTTAGCAGCAGCAGCAGCAATGAGACCGGATGCCATGATCTTAGTTTTACAAATGTTGAGTCTTAAGCCAGCTTTTTCATTCTCCTTTTCACCTTCAAGTGGCTCTTTAATTCCTCTTCACTTTCTGCCATTAGAATGGTATCATCTACATATCTGAGGTTTTTGATATTTCTCCTGGTAATCTTGATTCCAGCTTGTGCTTCATCCAGCCCAGCGTTTCACATGATGTACTCTGCATAGAAGTTAAATAAGCAGAATGACCATATACAGCCTTGATGTACTCCTTTCCCAATTTGGAACCAGTTCATTTTTCCATGTCCGGTTCTGTTACTTCTTGACCCGCATACAGATTTCTCAGGAGGCAGGTAAGGTGGTCTGGTATTCCCATCTCTTTAAGGATTTTCCAGTTTGTTGTGATTCACACAAAGGATTTCATGTAGTCAATGAAGCAGAAGTAGATGTTTTTCTGAAATTCCCTTGCTTTCTCTATGATCCAATGAATGCTGGCAATTTGATATCTGGTTCCTCTGCCTTTTCTAGATTGTTTATCTCTTAATAAGAAAAAACTGTAACAGCCAAGAACATGTCTATAAAGAGTTCTGGAGCCAGACTCCCAGGCTCAAGATGACGGTCTCACTTATTAGCTAAAGTCTCTTGGGCAAGTTACTGAATTTCTCAGTATTTCAGTTTCCTCCTCCTGGAAAGAGATAACAGTACCCAAAGGGTTGTGGTGAAGCTTAAATAATTTTTCTTTGCAAAGCAATGAGACAGAGCTTAGCACATAGTAGGTGTTAATCCGTATTTACTCATATTCTCTTGGCACAGAAGGGGCTCAACACAAATTAGCTGAATGAGTGAATGGATTAAGTATGTGGCCACCGGGTGGCAGTCGTGCCTTACTAATAGAGACTGAACCAAAACCCAGGGACTGTGCTTTATAGGCGATTCCCTGAACCTCCCTCCTGAAGCCCCAGATGCACAGTATGAAGAACTGAGCCTCTTCTCTCTCCTGCCCCTCCTTTTTCTCTGATCTCTGCCCTCTCTCTACTGTGATGACCCTTTTCTCATTTTCCTACTGTATTGCTCTGCTCAGGCTACCGTTACAAACGACTGGGTAGCTTAGTGACAGACACCTATTTTCTCATAGTTCTAGAGGCTAGAAGTTCAAGGTCAGGGTGTCTACAGAGTTGGTTTCCAGTGGGGCCTTTCTCTTGGTTTGCAGATTGCTTCTTCTCTGTGCATGCACACAGAGAAAGATCTTTGGGATCTCTTCCTCTTCTTATAAAGTCACTAGTTACATTAGATTTGGGTTCCACCCTTTTAACCTGATTTAACCATAATCATAATTTAATCATAATCCCTAAGGGCCATATCTTCAAATACAGTCAACATACAAATTTTGGGGAGACAGGGACACAATTCAGTCCATCAGTTCAGTTCAGTCGTTCAGTTGTGTCCAACTCTTTGCGACCTCATGGACCGCAGCACGCCAGGCCTCCCTGTCCATCACCAACTCCCGGAGTTTACCCAAACTCATGTCCCTCAAGTCGGTGATGCCATCCAAACATCTCATCCTCTGTCGTCCCCTTCTCCTCCTGCCCTCCATCTTTCCTAGCATCAGGATCTTTTCAAACGAGTCAGCTCTTCACATCAGGTGGCAAAAGTATTGGAGTTTCAGCTTCAGCATCAGTCCTTCCAATGAACACTCAGAACTGATCTCCTTTAGGATGGACTGGTTGGATCTCCTTGAAGTCCAAGGGGCTCTCAAGAATCTGCTCCAACATCACAGTTCAAAAGCATCAGTTCTTCAGCACTCAGCTTTCTTTATAGACCAACTCTCACATCCATACATGACTACTGGAAAAACCATAGCCTTGACTAGATGGACCTTTGTTGACAAAGTAATGTCTCAGCTTTTTAATATGCTGTCTAGGTCGGTCATAACTTTCCTTCCGAAGAGTAAGCATCTTTTAATTTCATGGCTACAGTCACCATCTGCAATGATTTTGGAGCCCCCAAAATAAAGTTTGCCACTGTTTCCCTATCTATTTGCTATGAAGTGACAGGACCGGATGCCATAATCTTAGTTTTCTGAATGTTGAGCTTTAAGCCAACTTTTTCCCTCTCCTCTTTTACTTTCATCAAGAGGCTCTTTAGTTCTTCTTCACTTTCTGCCATATCATCACATTTATTTCTAATCTCTATTCTTGAACATATATGCTCATTTGTGTCCAACTTTTTGCAACCCCATGGACTGTAGCACACCAGGCTCGTCTGTCCATGGGATTTTCCAGGTGAGAATACTGGAGTGCATTGCCATTTCCTCTATTCTTGTATTTGTTACCAATGTGACTTTCCTTTCTTATTTCCTATCCTCACCCCTGCCCTCCCTCAAGCTTTGCATGGCTTTTCTAGGATTGGTTGTACAGGTTATAAACTGAATACCTCTAGGGGGGGCACCATTCATATCATATTTAACATATATTCATATATTATGACTATGCTGAGACAAATGGAAGGAAAGTTATGACCAACCTAGACAGCATATTAAAAAGCAGAGACATTACTTTGTCAACAAAGGTCCGTCTAGTCAAGGCCATGGTTTTTCCACATCATGTATGGATGTGAGAGTTGGACTATAAAGAAAGCTGACCGCCAAAGAATTGATGCTTTTGAACTGTGGTGTTGGAGAAGACTCTTGAGAGTCCCTTGGACTGCAAGGAGATCCATCCAGTCCATCCTAAAGGAGATCAGTCCTGGGTGTTCATTGGAAGGACTGATGTTGAAGCTGAAACTCCAATACTTTGGCAACCTGATGCAAAGAGCTGACTCATTTGAAAAGTCCCTGATGCTGGGAGGGATTGGGGGCAGGAGGAGAAGGGGACTACAGAGGATGAGATGGTTGGATGGCATCACCAACTCAATGGACATGGGTTTGGGTGGGCTCTGGGAGTTGGTGATGGACAGGGAGGCCTGGTGTTCTGTGGTCCATAGGGTCGCAAAGAGTCGGACACGACTAAGCGAGACAAATGGTGTAACGTAGACAGGGGAGTCCTTTTCTAATTCACACGAAGGGTTGGCTTCCTCATATTCGTCCATTGTCTTCCTTTCCTTCTCAGTGTCATTCTCTTTCTTTGGCTTCCCTCCTTCCTTGCTCTCCTCTTCAGGCTGAACCTGCTCCGTGTTCATAAAAAGATGATGAAATTCATCATAGCACACGTTTGTTCAGTACCCTGGGGGAGCTGGGCTCTCTGTGAGTGCCAGATGATGCATCCTGCCCTGGTACCTTTAAACCAGCCAGTCCTTCCACATCCAAGAGACTGTTACCCCATGGAATGAGCCTCCAACATCCTTGGATCATTCAAGGCCTTCTATTACCTTGGAGCAGACATTAGGACCAAACATGGGCTGGGAGGGAGGCATATAGTATTATGATATAAACTAGCATTTGCTAAACACATGCCATGTGCTGCAGACAGTTCTGGACCCTCTCTATGTATTAGATTTAACATTAAAGCCATGCTCTTATTTTGTAGATGAGAAAACTAAGCTGCAGAGAACATGGCAGAGACTTCTGATTTCCAGCGTCTCTTTCTTGAAATAATAGAACCCAGGAATTTTGGCTGGGCCCAGGGCTCCCCAAGAATAGTCTCATTTCTCAGCCTCCCGTGCAGTTTGATGTGGTCATATGACTCAATTCTGGCCACTTAGATGTGAATAGAAATGACATCTGCAGGTTCAGGGTTCCCATTCTTGAAAGGAAGCTTCTTGCTGTCTGTGTCCTCCTTTCTCTGTCCTCAGGCTTAGACAAGGGTGGGGCAGTAGTAAGCCAGCTTTGACTATAAGAACAAGACTGTGATGAACAGAAAAGGAACCTAGGTCCCTGGATGAGTTTATGGGACAAAGGCACATGCCTGCCCTAAATCTACCTTCAGATTATTATGTGAATAAGAACTAGCCTCCTATCTTGCTTGAACCAATGTATTTTGGGATGTCTTCATTACAGCAGCATAGCCTGTGTTGTAACTAATATGAAGAGGTTAAATAACATGCCCAAGACCACACAGATAATAAATGGTAACAAGAGGATTTAAACTCAGGCAGGATTTGAATCCAGAGCCCAGACTCCCAGCCAGTAATTGGATAATAATGTCTTACTCCTGCAGAAGTTTATAATCTCCAGGAAGACAACATCCTGTGCTGAGCTTTGAAGGACAGTCAAGTGGACTCTAAAACACCATTTGTATAGCCTCCTCACCAAGTATCTGAAAGCCCTATTATTATCATTCTCTTCTTTGAGGCATTAGCAATCAGGTTAAAATGTAAACACGAGGTGCAAGCCACACAGAAAGCTATTATCAGTCCTATCCGACTCATTTTGATCCTGTGGACTGTAGCCCACCAGGCTCTTCTGTTCATGGGATTCTCTAGGCAAGAATACTGGAGTGGGTAGCCATTCCCTTCGTTCTCTAGGTAATTTTCCTGACTCATGGATTGAACCCAAGTCTCCTGCATTGCAGGCAGATTCTTTACTGTCTGAGCCATCAGGGAAGCCCCTTAGGCCATTTGGTACTAGTTAATTCCTCATACTTTCTAGTCTCCCAGAGTTGAAATAAAGTAAGACACGGGACAGATAAAATTTAAAGGAATGCTGTGAGGGAGATAGGTATCACTAAAATATAGTATAGGGGAATAGAGTATAGGAAAGAAAAACAGAGGGACCCTTTGCCTTAAAGGACGATGTGGTACATAGAATAATATTTTTTCTGCTCCAGTGATGTCCACGTCTTAATCTCTGGAACTGTGAATATGCTAACTTGCAGATTAAGGATCTTGAGATGAGCTGATTATCCTGGATTATTTGGACAAGCTCAACCTAATCTCTGGAAGCCTTACTGTCAACAGCAGAACAGAAAGTCCTTGGTTCTTGTCTTTACAAAGAGAAAGAATTCAATTGAGAGACATGGAGCGGCTTTAAGTAGCAAGAGTTTCATTAAGCAGAGCTAAAGTACACTCCTGAGAAAGGATGAGAGTGAGCTGTCTGGAAACCAGAAGCAGCCTTGCAACGGGGTGGGGCTGGGTTTTGTAGAGTGGTGGCCGCTCCATGTCCTGCATCATTTGACTGACTGACTGACTGACAGTTTTAGGTTGTATAGCTTTTCTTCTGCTGCACAGGCACTCACCATAAACACCCAAGCAAAACCCATGGGGAGGGGGGGTACAAAACCACAATGCTAATGTATTATAATTATGGCACAATGAACCAACCCTAGGTTACTTTGAGTTACCTTTTAGGTCTTGGTGCCTTTGTGCCAACCTGTGCTGGTGGTTTTATCTTGCTTGGTCTTGATATGGCTGGACACCTAGTGGGTGGTCCTTGGCTACAAGAGGGAGGGTCTCTGGGTATATTCTGATCACCAGTGTCTGGGGGCGGGGAGATGACCCCATCCAGGACAGGGCAGGGACCCACTCATGTCTGACTAGCTACCTAATGTTATAAGGGGAAGAGGGAAGCAAGATAGAGTCAGAGAAGGCAATATGACGGCAGAAGCAGAAGTCAAGAGACAGAGGAAGAGAAATATGAATATGCTACACTGCTGGCTTTGAAAAGGGAGGAATGGGCATGAGACAAGGAATGTGGGCAGTCTCTGGAAGCTGGAAAAGGCAAGGAAATGGAGTTTTCTCTTAGATGCTCCAGAAGAATGAAGCCCTGCTGACACCTTAGTTTTTAACTCAGTCAAACTCATTTTGGACTTCTGACCTCCAAACCTGTAAGATAATAAATACTATCAACTTTGCAGTTGTGATAATTGCAATTTACAGGGAAAATATTTATTTGGTCACTCATATCACCAAAATATATTTCTTATATACATTTGGTCTTCCTCCACAGTTCCTGGCTCACAGCTCCTCAAATCCTATGAATTTCCGAAGTGCGGCAATAAAGGTGTCGTTTGTTATGTGAATGAGTGACTTTTGGAAAGTACCTGAGGATGACCCAGTGGAACCAACCCTGTGATCAGAGGATGGGAACTTTCAGTCCTATAGGGAGCAGGGAGGAGCTGGAGGGTGAATCAGTCACCAGTGGCCTAATCAATCATGACTATAAAATCCAAAAGGACCAGATTTAGAGAGTTTCTGGGTTAGTGGGCATTTGGGAGACTGGGGAGGGTGGGGCCTGTAGAGAGCATGGAAGCTCCGTCCCCTTTCCTCATGCCTGGATCTATGCATCTCTTCCTGCTGGTTGTTTCTGGGTTATATCTTTTTATAATAAACCTGTGATGTAGGGACTTCCTGGCTGTCCAGTGGTTAGGAATCTGTGCTTCCACCCAAGGAGCTATGGGTTTGATCCCTGGTTGGGGAACTAAGACCCTATATGCTGTATGGTGTGGCCAAAAAACAAACAAACCAAAAAACCTGTGATGTAGTAAGAAGACTGTTTCTCTGAGTTCTGTGAGCTTCCCTAGCAAATTAATCAAATCTAAGGAGGGGGTCATGGGGAACCACTAATTTTTAGCCAGTTGGTCAGAACCCCAGGTGATAACCCGGGCTTGTCACTGGCATCTGAAGTTGGGTGGTCAGTCTTGTGGGACTGAGCCCTTAACCTGTGGGACCTGATTCTATTTCTGCTTAGGTAGTATCAGAATTGAGTTGAATGGTAGGACATTCAGGGGCTGTCTGGAGACTTGCTTGTTGGTGTAGGGAAACCACCTTCCCTCCAGTATACACACATTGAAATTGGATCTAGGAACAAGCAGAGACATTACTTTGTCAACAAAGGTCCATCTAGTCTATGGTTTTTCCAGTAGTCATGTATGGATGTGAGAGTTGGACTATAAAGAAAGCTGAGCACCGAAGAATTGATGCTTTTGAACTGAGGTGTTGGAGAAGACTCTTGAGAGTCCCTTGGACTTCAAAGAGATCCATCCAGTCCATCCTAAAGGAGATCAGTCCTGGGTGTTCATTGGAAGGACTGATGTTGAAGCTGAAACTCCAATACTTTGGCCACCTGATACAAAGAGCTGACTCATTTGAAAAGACCCTGATGCTGGAAAAGATGGAGGGCAGGAGGAGAAGGGGACGACAGAGGATGAGATGGTTGGATGGCATCACCACCTCAATGGTCATGGGTTTGGGTGGACTCCGGGAGTTGGTGATGGACAGGGAGGCCTGGTGTGCTGCAGTTCATGGGGTCTAAAAGAGTCGGACAAGACTGAGCAACTGAACTGAACATATAACTGGGAATTTGTTAGAATATCAATAGGAAATAGTACAAGGAATGTGGTTGTCAGAGTCCCTGCTGGAAACAAGAGGCATACATATAGGGCTTAAGTATCAAGAGTTTAATAGATTATGTCTTATGCAGGTATGGACAGGTTTAAGAGCACAAAAAAGAGTGAGGAGGCTTTAAGCGATTAACAGTAGAGGGGAGATGATCCCATCATGAGGCCTGAAGAACAAGGTGTCACTGGGGACCAGTGAGAGCTACGGTCACAAAGAAGATGCCCAACAGAAGCTGTGGCCACAAAGATGGGGCTCTGGATGGCAGATCTCCCAAAATTTTCCATTATGTATAATAAACTCCATCAGTGAAGAATTCTTCATAAAAGACTTTTGTCCCAGAGATTTATAATGAATTCCTCACTCATCCTGTGAGGCCAAACCAGATGATGTTAACAGTTGACTTAATGAGGAAGAAACTCCATTAGACCTGCTTATTTGTGTAACTTAACTCTTGTACTAGCTTTTACTTTGTTTTGAATATGTAAAAATGCTCTTAGTGATTATGATTTATGCTCCTTACTTCAACAGATCTTTTAATGGAAAAAACATATCAGTGAAGCTTAGGGTACAAAGGAAATGCAGTTATCCACCCATGCAAAAGCTCATCTAATTGGCAGAAGCTATAAACTGAGTACCACTGTGCATCTGGGGGCAGTGACCCATATTTCAGGCAAAGCAACAAGGGGAAAATGTAAAGTTCCTCTAGTTTTAATATAGTAGTGATTACCCTAATCTCACAAATCATACCCAGAATCAACTGGGAGAATGTGCAAGGGGAATGGGTACTTTGATCTTTTCATAGTTTCCTTCTCGGTAAATAAACTTATATTTTCAAGCCAAATCTCATCTTGCAATTTCCTGCCAACTTCAGTTCTCTGTGTAGCTTACCTTTGCTTTTTCCACTTCTGGCCTCTGGCATTCAACAAACACTTTGCTTTTTTTTTTTATTTTCCCAGATTTAAATTAAATGTTTTAGAGAAATGAGGCATGTGATAACAGTCTCTGCAGCTCTCCTCTATAGTATGACATTAATTTGGGCCTCTGTTTTCTCTCAAACTTTCTATTGCCCCCTGACTTATATTAAATACAGCTACACTGGAAGATTTAGAGGTAAGTTAAGTGGAAACAGCTTGAGTCTCTAAAAAAAATACATATTGTAAAAGTCAGAATAAAATAATTACAAGCAAATTGGAAGAACAGACTCAATTTTGTCACCAATAATTTTTAGAATTTGTTAGATTGTCACTTGTTATTACTCTGTTTCCACTTCTTCAGCCAAAACAAGTTCTAACAAACCTGACTATTTTTGTAGATGAATTCAATAAATTTCACATAACTTGAAAGAAATTGCAGAACAGTTACATAATGGAATCCAATTCACTTGGATCCTACCTATATTTGCCATGATTTGGATATGAATTTGTTCAGAGTTTACTTTTCCTGTCCACGGGGCGGCGGGGGGTGGGGGCGTGGGGGGAAGAGTTTACTAGGAAAATAATGTAAATAAGATTTCAATGTATTTAAGAAGTCAAATGGCTTCCAAGTACTTGAAGAAACTTTGAGAGTGTTAATTTGCATGTAAATCAACTGTTTCGATAATGACTAATGATTATCAACATCCCTGACTTCACTGACATTTAATTTGAATTTGTAGTTCAAAACATTTTTGTGAATCAGAATTTTTATTCTCACTGTATAGAGACATTCATTCAACAAGTATTTTATTGTGCATCTAGTGTGATGCCGGGCTTTCCCTATATGGGCTTCCCCATAAGTCATACCCAATAACGTATGGGCTTCCTTTGGCTCAAAGGGTAAAGAATCCTCTTGCAAAGCAGGAGCTGGAGGAGACATGGGTTCAATCCCTGGGTCAGGAAGATACCCTGGAGAAGCAAATAGCAACCCATTCCAGTATTCTTGCCAGAAAAATCCCATGGACAGAGGAGCCTGGTGGGCTACAGTCCAAAGGGTCGCAAAGGGTTGGACACGACTGAGTGACTAAGCATGCATTCAAGCACGGTGCTAGGCATTGATCAAAAGCTGAAAAGAAAACTGTAGGCCTAAACCAGAACTTGTACCTAGGTTATATTCATCTTCCCACTCACCACCCCAACCCCAGCACCACTCCACTAAATATTGAACTTGCCCCTTTAAGGACAGAGTATATGTCTTAATTATCTAGCTCTCCAGAATGCCCAATATCTAGAACTGAGCTTGGCACATGCTGCTGCTGCTGCTAAGTCACTTCAGTCGTGTCCGACTCTGTGTGACGCCATAGACGGCAGTCCACCAGGCTCCCCTGTCCCTGGGATTCTCCAGGCAAGAACAGTGGAGTGGGTTGCCATTGCCTTCTCCAATGCATGAAAGTGAAAAGTTGGCATATAGTATATGCTCAACGAATGTTCATTGAATGAAAAACTTCTGACTCCCAGTCCAGTGTTCTTTTGTTATAACACAGCTAATACTTATTTAGAGACAATTATGTGTTTGGTGCTTGGCTAAGGAGTATACCTCATTCCTCAAAATAACCCCGAGAAGTAGATAGGTAGATAGTAATAGTTTCACTTAATAGATAAGAAAAATGAAACTCAGAGGGTTGAAAGTATCTTGCCCAGGGTTGCATACCTAGAAAATGACATAACCAGCATTTGGATCATCCCAGATCAGGGGGTGCCTACCTGGTGTCTAACACCAATTATTTCCTCCTACTTTGCTGCCACTAAAGCCACACCCACAGCCCTTCGGTTGCACTGCCGGGACACTCCCTGAAGCCACTAAGCTCATACTAACAGGTTTTCGAGGTGGGCAAGCTTCCCTGGTGGATCAGATGATAAAGAATCTGCCTGCAATGCAGGAGACCTGGGTTCGATCTCTGGGTCAGGAAGATGCCCTGAAGGAGGGAATGGCATCCCACTCCATTATTCTTGCCTGGAGAATTCCATGGACAGAGGAACCTAGTGGGCTACAGTCCATGGGATCGCAAAAGAGTTGGACATGACTGAGCAACTAACAAACTCCTTAGATGATCTTAAAAGGAGAGCTAGGACTGTTCTCTGGAGGTGATGGCGAATCCTTTTGTTCCTCTCTGGGCAGACAATTTAGAGAAAGGCTTCTGCTCTCTCCCTAGGGCTTCTGCTTTCTACCATCCGTGCACCAATCCCTGAAAAGCAAGTGTGGAGGTGAAGTTCCATTCACTTCCTTCCAGATTCCCACTCCTCCTAGACTCCTCTTGAATTCTTTGCCAGACCAGCCCAATTAGTCCCCTCACCCTTCCTGAAGCTTTTCAGGGAAGCAATATTACAACAGCAACTCCCTCATTATCTCACTCCTTCTAAACTCTATGATTCTAAGAGCCACCCCCACCCCCCTGGGGGTGGGGGGCGGGGTGTGGGGGGGTGTGGGGGGGCGGGAGGGCAGAAGCTAATTAGCATGACTCTTTAACCCTTCCTTGAAAGACTTCTACTACACACACACACCCCAAAACAAGGTGAGAGGAGGGGGTATTCAAGAATGCATTTAAAAGTGAGACAGAATTTCAGACGGATTGTAAGTAAAAGAGAACACAGTTCTATTCAAGTACAATGTGAAAAAGTAAAGCACAATGCCTGTGTTTCCCAATTCTCACCACAGGATGCAATGAAGACTTTTTTAATTTACGGGTTTGTTAGTGTGAAAGAAATCTCGTGAGTATAAAATCAAACCATTAACAAATTATCTTATTAGAAAGGAGTATAATTACATTGTGGGACCCTTCATCCCCCTCAAACACAGGGGGCAGGGTTACCTCCAGGCTGGGCTAGTTCTACTCATGGAAACACAACCTTGTGATTTGTACTAGGGTTTTTCACCTTTTCATCTGCTGACGTCCAAAGTAGATGTACTTGTTCAGGATATCCATTTAAATGCTGTGTCTTCTCTGATGTCTCAGCAAAATGTCCAGAGCATAGGCTGGAGGGAGTGGACAGATGCTCCAACTCTGTGGACCCTGGGAGTATCAGAGAGGTGTTTGGAGAGTGGAGGTTTCTGTGGGGTGAGCTCTGTGCACAGAGGGGTAAGCGTATTTGTGTTCCTCCACTTCTCTGCTGTCGTGACCACGACTTCTTTGCATTCTGTGATTACTGTTTATGCAGGAGAGTGAAGGAAGGGGTTTGAATCCTCACTGATGGTTATATTACCAAGCAGGGATTCATGTACCGGGAGACACAGAAAACTCAACTCTGACGAGTGTTTGAAGGGCTCCAAGCTCATGCTTCAAAGACCCAAACTTCTTGATGATTTTCAGGCAAGGTTTTTTTTTTTTTAATTTATTTAATTGAAGGATAATTACAGTTTTGTGTTGGTTTCTGCCATACATCAACATGATCAGCCATAGGTATACATATGTCCCCTGCACCTTGAGCCTTTCTCCCACCTCCCACCCCATCCCACACCTCTAGATTGTCACAGGGCCCTGGTTTGAGATTCGGAGTCATACAGCAAATTCCCACTGGCTATCCATTTTACATATGTTAGTGTATACAGGCGAGCATTTTTAAAGACTGTCAGGATGAGTGATCAGCTCATGGGCTTTCTTCTGACTGGTGAGTGGTGAGGTCATAAAGTGTTGTTTTGGGGAATCTAGGTCATCATCCTTCTGGTTCCTACCAATCTGGGGTCCACATGCTTGTGGTCAGCATGTAGTCACCCTCCTCTACCTGGGTGAAGGTCTTAGTTTCTGCAGAACAACTCAAAGATACATATCAGATTGCCTTTCTGTATCCCATCAGGAGGAACTAGGAGTCCTGTGACTACTGTCCTAATCATTAGCTGCTTGAGCCTGCTCTTTGGGAAGGCCTAGGAGACTAAAGCCCTTTCTTTTCTATCAACAAGAAATGGGGAGCACGGAGGAGCTTTTGTACCCAGGAAGTGCCTGCAGGGCCCTGTCGGGTTTCAAACCTCCCGCTTTTCTTTGATACGTCTCAATCTTGAGGGGAACAGGGCCGGGACAAGAAAGGAAATACAGTTTGGGATAGAGAGATTAATTATAAACTCAGCAAGAGAACTTGGTTTTGTTTTGTTTTTTGGCTGCTCCACGTGGCATCAGGATCTTGATTTCCTGACCAGGGATGAAACCCACGTCCTCTGCAGTGGAAGTGTGGAGTCTTAATCGCTGAACCACCAGGGAAGTTGAGAACTCAGTTATAGGGGGACTCAGCTTCATTTGGGATGGTGGACAAGGCCTGGCCCCAGGAGGAACCATGTTGTAGGCAAGCTCATTTTAACAGAAATAATCACAGGACGGTGGTACTTCAATGAGTTAGTAAAAGTGAAGCAACCTGAACCGTGCCTGGTACGCAGGATACCATAGCCAAAGTTCAGCGGTTACCCACTGCGTTCGAGCGCAGCACCTCAGGCAAACACACGCTCACTGCGTGTTTGTTGAATGAGTGACTGTTACACTCTGTGCCACCCTGGCAGCTCCAGCAATCTCAGGATGATCCTCCTCCCGGCTGTTCTTTTTCTTGCATCCTCTACAAAAAAGGGCATGAGCTCACTACCTGACCCCTACATCTTGAACAAGGGGGCCAACCCTCCCACCTCTGCTCAAAGCTGGGAAGCTTCTGGTTTTGCGGTGAGCGAGGGACCCCTGTTGGCAGTGAAAGAATAAAGGAAGAAAGACCCAGCTGGGTAATAAAACTGCTGCAAGTCACTGCAGGAAAGAGCAGTTGTCTCCAAAAAAATGCAGTTGCACCAGATTTTCTAAACAATAAGGAGGGTCAGTCCCTCTCAAGAGGAAAGAGTCAAGGGTTCCTCTGAGAAGGAACTAACTCCCTCAGTAAATCAGGAAACCTCAAAGCACTCACTGGCCGAGGGGAGGCCCAGCACCTCCCCTGAGTGATTCACTTGCTCCCACTGAACCTGGAAGCTCAAGACCAATTGGGCCCCTTCCTGGGAACCCTTTGCTCCCTCTTCTCCCCAAGAAGCAGGTTTGCACCTTTCACAAGACATCCTTCCATGCTCAGTGACTCCCTTCCCCATTGATTCACAGCTGGCAGCTCCTGACCCCTCCCTGGAGAACCTTGGCCTAGCAGGCACCCTCTTCCTTCACCTGGAGCCACATTTGGCCTAATACTTGTCCCTCAGGAGCCTTTTAATTGTGAAGCCTTCCATTTCATAAGCCAATGAAAGGTGCTGTGAGGCTCGTACTAGTAAACAGGTCCTGTGCGTGGACTCCACGGAGAGTCCCTGCTGCCTTTTTCCTCCTTCCGTTCACCCTGGCCTCCTGAGGGAAGCGCACCATTTTGAAGAGATCAAAAGTAAGTTGCTGGGGTGGTTTCACCGGTTTGGGGCTCTCTTTGGGGTGATGAAATCGCTTTGGAACTGGATCAAGGTGGTGGTTGTTGAGTATCATGAATAAACTAAATGCCACTTTAAAAGGGCTAGTTTTATGCTGCTGCTAAGTTGCTTCAGTCATGTCCGGCTCTGTGCAACCCCATAGTCGGCAGCCCACCAGGCTCTCCCGTCCCTAGGATTCTCCAGGCAAGAACACTGGAGTGGGTTGCCATTTCCTTGCTAGCCCTCAATAAAAAATTAAATTGCTTTTACCACCAAATATTGGCCCAGATTCTCAGGCAAATGGATTTAGGGGAAATACTGTAAATGAAAGAATGGGGAGCTACTTTGGAGAGAGCAAGGGAGGCTTGCCTTTCTCAGGCTCCAAGGCAGAGGCTAATAGGGTAAGGAAAACAGAAAACCCAGTCGGCTGCCCTGCATATGCATTCCCTGTGGTGTAGAAAGGGCTGGGCTGGGCATCACTAAGGCATCAGTTTGCCCTCAAGATAAGGTCACTTGAAGGTTTAAATTTTTTTCCTATTTTCTTTTTTAATTTACTTTTTAAATGGAGGATAATTGCTTTACAATGTTGTGTTAGTTTCTTCTGTACAACAATATGAATCAACTTTTGTTCAGTGGCTCAGTTGTGTCTGACCCTATGGATTGCAGCATGCTGGGCTTCCCTGTCCTTCACCATCTCCTGGAGCTTGCTCAAACTCATGTCCATTGAGCCAGTGATGCCATCCAACCATCTCATCCTCTGTAATCCCCTTTTCCTCCTGCCCTCAATCCTTCCCAGCATCAGGGTCTTTTCAAATGAGTCGTCTCTTTGCATCAGATGGCCAAAGTATTGGAACTTCAGCTTCAACGTCAGTCCTTCCAATGAATATTCAGGATTGATTTCCTTTAGGATGGACTGGTTTGATCTCCTTGATGCCCAAAGGACTCTCAAGAGTCTTCTCCAGCACCACAGTTCAAAAGCATTAATTCTTAGGTGCTCAGCCTTCTTTATAGTCCAACTTTCTCATCCATGAATCAACTATATGTATACATATATCCCCTCCCTCCTGAACCCCTCTCTCCCCACCCCTACCCCTCCAGGTCATTACAGAGCACCAAGCTGAGTTCCCTGAGCTCCGCAGTAACTTCCCATTAGCTCGCTATCTTATACATTGTAGTGTATATGTTGATGCTACTCTATCAATTCATCCCATCCTTCCCTTCTTCCCAGTGTCCACAAGTCTGTTCTCAACATCTGTAATTTCATTATTATAGGACAACAACATTTCTTTTTTGTGAAGAGTCCCTTTGACTGAGTTGGTGATAATTGGTCATTTGAGTTTCCTATTCTAAATCACTCATCCCTTAAACAAACATTTCTTGAGTCTGAGAACCAACTCCTAGAAGAGTTCAAAGGCTAAACTATTAAATAAGGAAGGCAGACTTCACAGAAGGATTGCCTTCTACTTCTGCCTTCAGTAGAAGCTTCTGGAGGCATCCTGTACCTGGGTTCAAGTTGCCAGAGAAAATATTAATACAAGGTGCCCATCAAATTTGAATTTCAGATCAAGAAAAAATACTTTTTAAGCCTAAGTATTTCCAGTGCTGTATGCTGTATTTGGCCTATAATTATACTAAAAAAAGAAGTGTTCATTATTTATTTGAATTTCAAATTTCAAATTTCTGCATTTTTATGTGCTAAATCTGCTAAATCCAATTTCTAGAATTACAGATGACCCAGGCTGAGAGTTTGGAGAATGTATGGTCTCCTCTAGGACATAAGTTCCCCCACTTTAGTCTTCTTCCCTCTGAACATTCAGGCTCCCCAAATGATTGTGCAGTTTCAACTACCATGAGCCTGAAATTTGTAACAAATGACCAGTGGCTAGTTTTGTTTGCTAATACCCTGCCAGTGGCCACAATAGCCCTTATAATTTGCACCAGCAGCATCAAACCTTCCAAATGGAAACAAGTTGTTTGTGATCAGATGGAACATGAAAAGGGTGGAGCTCAACCCACTTTGAAGCAGCAACCTAGCTCCATTAAGAAGTGCTTGGTCTTGGCCTCACCTATTTCTGGTGGAAAACTTCCTGGGGAGTTGCTTCAAGGTGGGCCCGCTGGATTTTGTCATTCTCCTCCTGCTTCTGTTCTCCTGTGTTAAGCTTAGGCCATGAGGGCTAGGTGATGGGAGGAAGAGGTCTAGCCGCAGTGTGAAGTTCTTGTAGATAGGAACTCAATACAGCTTAGTGATGGTCCCCTGCTGAAAGCTGGACAGCCATTCTGAAAGCCTGTTTGCCTCAGCTCAGACTTGGACCCCGGGACAGTAAAACAGAAAGAGATCACTGTCGACTGCAAATGGTTGACAAGATTGGTAATAGACAGCACCCTCCCACATCATCAAGCCCACCATTCAGCCCCAGTGCTTCACTTGCTTGAAGATTGAAGGAGGAAAAAAAAAGGTTTGGCTCTCTTGATGGAACTCACCCCCGAGCGCATCCACCCCTGCAAAGTTCAAACAAATCTGCTCCAGGCTGGGGCGGCAGTCTTGTCATGGAAGTCTCCCTCTTGGAGGCAGTTGGCCAGACCCCCTGAAACACACAATGCTTTGGCCCCGGCTCAAAAAACACCAACATTCATTGCCGACAACGTTCCCAACTACCACCCGTCCCCACCCACCCCTTCCTGGAAAGTGTGATGCAGGGTGGTGTGGGGGGGTGGGGGTGGGGGCGACTCCAACACCACCACCTGGGTCTCCTGAGCAGACCTGGATGCCGGCCCGGAAGCAGCCCTGGCCGGCTGGGTGCACAGACAGCTTCTCCGGGCTGTGTAGGGGGGTGGCCCAGCCTTATTCTCACAGTTTTCACTTCCTGCGGGGCTGTGCAGTCACGTCTGTTGGCTTGGGTCTCTGTGACCTCGGATGATATGGGAAATGGGGGGCTGGTGGGTGAAATTGGGAGGCCGGGCTGTGATATGCCACCATCCGGCTTAGGGTGGGACGCTTTGTCCCCGAAGAGGGAGGGTGACTTCCCACCACACCCAGGCCCAGCACAGCCTTTCCAGGGTCACCGGCCGTCCCCTTCTCTCCATGCAGCCCTGAAAATACAGGCCACAGGCTATGGCCCAGTCGCTGTCGGAGGTAATCCGAACCTGGCGGAGCGGCTAACACTCAGTGCTTTGTCTACTGCTGCAGGAAGTCTTAACTCCCTTTAGGATAGCTGAGTTTTGGAGACCTGTGGAGGAGGGGTGTGGAAAGTATAAAAGCATACTTTCAGAAGTTTGCTCACAAAACAGTGTCGTGCTGAAAACTTCCAGTGATTCCAACAGCACTGCCTGAAATCCTACACTCCCATCGATTTCCACTAATCCAGACATCTCATCAATATGGCATGTTTTTCTCAAATGTTTCAAACTGGAAATAGATAGATGGACTCTGTCACATCTGCTCAGTCAGACACAGCACCCGGCGGCCTCAGCCAGATCCCAAAGGGAGAAGAGTATAGATGAAATCTGACTCACTCAACGGGGTCCTGGAAAAGAGGACACAAAACGATCGCTCACATGGTAGGAGAACCTGATGATAAGACAGAACTTTCTCCTTTCAGACGCTGAGGAGTCACTGAATTTCCTACTCAACACAATTCAGATTACTGAAGTGATGCAGAGAGACTATTCTCAGGTTTTCTCCAGCCAGCCTTTGTGGAGGGTCTTTTATGTGCGTGCATGCTAAATCACTTCAGTTGTATCTGACTCTTTGCGACTCTAAGAACTGTAGCCCACCAGGCTCCTCTGTGCATGGGATTCTCCAGGCAAGGATACTGGAGTGGGTTGTCACGCCCTTCTCCAGGGGATCTTCCCAACTCAGGGATCAAACCCAAGTCTCCTATGTCTCCACTGGCAGGTGAGTTCTTTACCACTATCGCCATCTGAGAAGCCTCTTGTATGTGTCTCTTAGGTTTCTCCTCAGCTTGGGGCTCCCTATCTGTCATTCCCCTGCCTAGGAATGCTCCAGCCTGGAGGATTTTCAACCCTCAGTGTATCTATCCCTTCCTCAGAAATGTTTCCTAACCACCTCTTTCAACCTTAGCTTAGCTTCTCCCATTTGAATTTGTTATTCTTCTTGTTACTGTTAGAGCACTTAGCACAAATGGTATTTTCATATTTAATTGTGTGATGATATATTTACCATAGAGCTCCTTCCTAAGCTAAAATCTCTGTAAAAGCAATGTTATGGGTTGAGTTGTGTTGTTGTTATTATCGTTGTCATTATTATTATTACGGGTTGAGCAATGGCCCCCCAAATATGTTCTGTCCGATTTCTTGGAACATGTGAGCATTACCTGACAAAAGGAACTTTGTAGACATGATTAGTGGAAAAAAAGTGAAAGTGTTAGTCGCTCAGTCGTGTCTAACTCTTTGCAACTCCATGGACTGTAGCCCACCATATTCCTTTGTTCATGGAATTTTCCAGGCAAGAATATTGGAGTGGATAGCCATGCCCTTCTGCAAGGGATTCCTGATCCAGGGAACAAACCAGGTCTCCTGCATTGCAGGTGATTTCTTTACTACCTGAGCCATTAAAGATCTTGCAATGGGGAGATTTTCCTGGGTTATCTGGTTTGGCTCAATGTTATCACAAGGATTCATATACGTCAAAGAGGAGAGGCAGGGTCAGATGTGATAATGGAAACAGAGGTTGGCATGCTGGGATTGCTGGCACTGAACATGAAAAAAGGGGCCACAGGCCAGGGGATGCAGGCGACCTCTTAAAGGATTGGTGACAGGTTCGCCCCTGGAGCCTCCAGAGGGAACACAGCCCTGTGTCTACCCTGACTTTAGCCCAGTGAAGTTCATGTCTGATTTATGACCTATAGAACTGCAAGAGAATATATCTGGGTTGTTTAAAACCACTAATTTGACTTATGTGGTAATTCGCTGTAGCTGCAATAGGAGACCAATACAGTTATTATTATTTAACATTTGTATGCTATTGAATCCAAACCTTGACTTGAGAAGGTTATGGACTTCATTCAGTCTTGTCTGGAAACCCAACCTCATCACCTGCCCTTTCACTTACTTTGGGTCTTCTCTCTTCCTTAAACTTCCTCAGGCTTTCAATTTGCCATTCCTTTTGCTTGAAATGCTCTTCCCCCAGCTTTTCACATGGCTTATTTGAAGTGTTTGGGTCTGGAAATAAATGTCACCTCCTCAGAGACTTTCTCTGATCATCCTTCTAAACTCTCCCTCTCCACCCTTCTCTCTCTCATTACCCTATTTTATTTACTTTATAGCCTTCATTACTTTAAAAGAAGACTTAATTTTTTAGGATAGCTTTAGATTTACAGAAAAATTCCAAAGATAGTATGAAGAGTTCCCGTGCACTCTACTCCTGGCCCCAGTTCCTGTATTATTAACAGCTTACACTAGTGTAGAACATTTGTCATGATAAATGGACCCGTATCGATACATCTTAACCTAACGTCCCTTTTCTGTTCCAGGATTCCATCCAGGACACCACAGTACATTTAGTTTTCTCTTCTTGGCTGCGATAATGTTTTTGATGACCTTGACAGTTTTGAGGAGTACATGTCAGGTATTATGTAGAATGTTCCTCCATTGAGATCTCTCTGATCTTTCTCATGATTATTCTGGGGTTCTGGATTTTGGAGGAGAAAGACCACAGAGGTAAGTGCCATTTTTGTCACATTATGACTTACGATCTGGTTTGATTTATGCCCAAACATTTTTTTAAATATTTTAAAATTTTATTTATGGCTGCACTGGGTCTTTGTTGCTTTGCTCTGGCTTTCAGGTGCAGCGAGCGGCTGCAGTGCATAAACTTCTTACTGCCATGGCTTCTCTTGTTGTGGAGCATGGGCTCTAGGTGCACAGGCTTCAGTAGTTGTAGTGCGTGGGCTTACTTGCTCCAATGGATGCCAGACCAGGAATTGAACCCATGTCTCCTGCACTGGCAGGTGGATCTTAGCTACTATGCCACCGAGGTAGATCTGGTTTGATTTATGAATGTTGATATTGACCTTGGTCACCTGGCTGATGTAGTGCTTGTCAAGTTCTCTATAAAATTACTCATTTCCCTTCATTTTGATAGGAATGGAAGGAAGTCAACACACACAGTCCACACTGAAGGAATGGAGTCAAGCCCTTGTTATTTTTTAAGTTGTTGTATTTATTTGTTCAATTATGTGTTTTGGATGACTCGATTTCTGGGCTAATTCATAGTCACTCTCAGCTGCCTCTTTAACTTGCTGCTTCCAGGCAGATGTAGGAATGTCAGAGGCCTATTTTCCTGTCTCCCTCCTCACAATGAAACAGAAGGAAGTCTGGTATGTTTGGGGGGAAGGCATTTGCTTTCCTCACAGGAGAGATAGACACAGTTGTTCTATTGTTTCCTTCTTTCTGCCTTGAAAGTGGAATCCTGGAGTTGCCGTGGCCGTCTTGTGACTATGAATGACAGGCATGGTGGCAAAGTCAACATGCTAAAGATGCCAGAGTGGAGAAATAGAAAAAGCTTGGGCCTTGGATGACAACTGATGCCAACCACTGCTTATCTTTGGATTTCCTGTTATGTGAGGGGAGTTTAAGCCACACCTAGTGGGGTTTCCAATTATTGTTCAAAATGTTCTTAACTGATAAGGTAATTCTTTCAGATCTTTTTCTAAAGGTGAAGTTCTTTAAGGGAGGACAGAAACCTTGTCTGTCTTACTCATCTTTATGTTTCATACAGGGGTTGAATTCGAGTAGATCCTCAGTGTCTTTGGGCTGTATGAAAAGATGATGATAGTTTAGGGGAGAGGTGGGATCTCAGGAGATATTTCTTTTAAGAATTAGGGAGACTGGAAAATAGTTGTAGGATAATGAGAAGACAGCAGAAGAGAGAGGGAAATGGAAGGTATAAAGGAGAGAGAAGGAGAAGATACCTCATAAAGGATGGTCTCAGAAAAGGGAGAGGGATGGGATGCCATTCCCTGATAAAAGTGTGTATTGGATTATGAAAGGTCAAAAAAAAAAAAAATCAGAGAAAGGTTCTTAATTTCTTCAACCTGGGTGCATTTGAGAATCAGCCAGGAAGCTATGGAGACTCTCCCTGCAAAAAAGCATGTAGTCATATGGACATCATTTTACATTTATTTTCATGAGGTTCATGGATGCTATCCCCCCATTCACCCATGGCTTCCTCACTTGAATTTCAGTACCAGTGAAATTAAAAATAAAATGAGAAAAATTGACATCAGATTATCAACTTTTGGGGGCTTCCCAGGTTGTGCTAGAGGTAGAGCCTACCTGTGCTAGAGGTAAAGAGCCTACCTACCTCCTACATGCAGGAGACTTAAGAGATGTGGGTTCAATCCCTGGGCCAGGAAGATCCCCTAGAGGAGGGCATGGCAACCCACTCCAGTATTCTTGCCTGAAGAACCCCATGGACAGAGGAACCTGGTGGGCTACAGTCCATAGAGTCACAGAGTCAGACACCACTGAAGCAACTTAGCACAGCACACATCAACTTTTTAGATTTAATTAATTTAATTTTGGCTGTGCTGGTTCTTCATTGCTGCACACTGGCTTTCTCTAGTTGCTGAGAGCGAGCGGGAGCTACTCTCTAGTTTCGGTGTACAAGTTTCTCATTGTCATGGCTTCTCTTGTTGCAGAGCATGGGCTCTAGAGCCCACGGGCTTTTAGTTGCCCTGTGGCATATGGAAATTTCCCAGACCAATGTCTCCTGCATTGGCAGGCAGATTCTTAACTACCAGGAAAGTCCCAGGTTGTGCGTGCTTGTGCTCAATCATATTCAACTCTTTGTTACCCCATGGACTGTAGCCCACCAGGCTCCTCTGTCCATGGGATTTTTCAGACAAGAATACTGGAGTGTGCTGCCATTTCCTTCTCCAGGGGATCCTCCTGACCCAGGGATCGAACCCATATCTCCTGAGCCATCAGGGACATTCTAGGTTATCAACTTTTAATTTTCCTAACTAAAGATATTAAAAAATGAAACAGTTGCAATCTCTGTCTTTTCATTAAAGAGTGGTTTTTTTAGGTTCAAAAAGGCAGGAAGGAGCTGATCTCAAATGGTATAGTACTTATTATTTATATTGAATAAGTTTAACATCACAGATAACTTACTGCATTTTCCTTAATAGAACCATAATGCAGGTTTATAGTTAAACAATCTGAGCTCAGCCCTGCCTCTTATGTGTTGCATGATATTGGGGAAGTTTCTAAACCCCTCTTAACTTTGATTTCTTTAGCAGCAAAAGAGGAGAAAATAGTACCTAACTCATAGGGTTGTGGTGAGAATTAAATAAGATCATGTCAGTGAACCCATCCTAACACCCAGGGATAGCCAGTTAGCTTTTAGGGAAGGATCCTTCTAAATATGGGTGTGAAAATGATTATATTAATATATATATAGCTAGAAACATACATAACCACACACACAAACCAGATGCTTGTGTTTATCTTTGTAATCTGCTTTCTCCCCCTCTTAAGAATAGTCCATAAACATCTTTCTGGTCACTGCATATTCTATGACATTATTCTAAGTGGTTACATGGTAGTCTATAAAATGATGTAGCTTCATTTATCTATCTGATCTTGTTGGACATTTAATTAATAGGAATGCTTTGTTTTATTTTGCTTTGCTTTATTGAGCATCACAGATTTGCTTTTTTTTTTTCAAATTAAAGATTTTTGGCAACCATGCATCAAAGTTAATCAATGCAATTTTTCCAACAGCATTTGCTCATGTCCTATCTCTATGTTATGTTTTGGTAATTCTCACAATATTTGAAAATTTTTCATTGCTGTATTTGTTATGGTGATCTGTGATTAGTGATCTTCGTTTCTATTGCAAAAAGTATCTCGCTAAAGGCTCAGATGATGGCTAGAAATTTTTAGCAATAAGATGCTTTCTACTTAAAGTATGTACATTGGTTTCTACAACACACTGCTGTTGCACATGTAATAGACTACAGTAGAGTGCAAACATAGCTTTCATATGCACCGGGAAACCAAAAAATTCATGTGACTTACTTTATTGCAATATTTGCTTTATTGTGGTGGTCTGGAACTGACCCTGCAATATCTATGAGATGTGCCTTTATTTCCAACTTTTAGCAAAGATAAACAACTCTGCAGTAACCCTCTTTCTAACTAAAGTTTCTCATAGCCGTGATTGTTTCCTAGAAAACAATTACTAGGTTAAAAAATGTTATGTCAAAGATATATGCTGTTTAAATTCATTTGCTTTATAAAGCCACATTGACTTCTAAAAATTTTGTGCTAATCTAAAATTGAAGAAAGTAGGGAAAACCACTAGACCATTCAAGTATGACCTAAATCAAACCCCTTACAATTATACAGTGGAAGTGACAAATAGATTCAAGGGATTAGATCTGATAGACAGATAGATTAGATCTGACAGATCTAATCAGGCACTTAAGTTCTAGAGTGCCTGAAGAACTATGGACAGAGGTTTGTAACATTGTACAGGAGGCAGTGATCAAAACCATCCCCAAGAAAAAGAAATGAAAAAAGGCAAAAGGATTGTCTGAGGAGGCCTTACAAATAGCTGAGAAAAGAAGAGAAGTGAAAGGCAAAGGAGAAAAGGAAATATATACCCATTTGAATGCAGAGTTCCAAAGAATAGCAAGGAGAGAAAAGAAAGCCCTCCTCAGTGATCAATGCAAAGAAATAGAGGAAAACAACAGAATGGGAAAGACTAGAGATCTCTTCAAGAAAATTAGAGATACCAAGGGAACATTATATGCAAAGATGAGCACAATAAAGGACAGAAATGGTACGGACCTAACAGAAACAGAAGATATTAAGAAGAGGTGGCAAGAATACACAGAAGAACTATATAAAAAAGATCTTCATGACCCAGAAAACCCTGATGGTGTGATCACTCACCTAGAGCCAGGCATCCTGGAATGCAAAGTCAAGTGGGCCTTAGGAAGCATCATTACGAACAAAGCTAGTAGAGGTGATGGAATTCCAGTTGAGCTATTTCAAATCCTAAAAGATGATGCTATGAAAGTGCTACACTCAATATGCCAGCAAATCTGGAAAACTCAGCAGTGGCCACAGGACTGGAAAAGGTCAGTTTTCATTCCAACATTACTTTACCAACAAAGGTCCGTCTAGTCAAAGCTATAGTTTTTCCAGTAGTCATGTATGGATGTGAGAGTTGGACTATAAAGAAAGTTGAGCACCAAAGAATTGATGCTTTTGAATTGTAGTGTTGAAGAAGACTCTTGAAAGTCCCTTGGACTGCAAGGAGAGCCAACCAGTCCATCCTAAAGGAAATCAGTCCTAAATATTCATTGGAAGGACTGATGCTAAAGCTGAAACTCCAATACTTTGGACACCTGATGCAAAGAACCCACTCATTTGAAAAAACTCTGATGCTGGGAAAGATTGAAGGCAGGAGGAGAAGGGGACGACAGAGGAAGATACAATTGGATGGCATCACCGACTCGATGGACATGAGTTTGAATAGGCTCTGGGAGTTGGTGATGGACAGGGAGGCCTGGCGTGCTGCAATCCATGGGGTCGCAAAGAGTTGGACATGACTGAGCGACTGAACTGAACTGATACTTCTTATAACAATCTGTAAAAGTACCTATTTCTGAACTCCCTCGTAGTACTATATATTTTACTCTTCTAAATTTTTTCTTTTTTTGAGAGAAGAAATATCGTATCTGTTATTTTAACTTATATTAACGTGATTACCAGTAAAAATCAATTTTTTCAAATGTTTATTGACTGTTAATTGTTTTGTGAATTTGCTATTGTATCTTTACATATTTTAGGAATATTTTCATTTTCTTATTGACTAGTAGAAATTCTTTATATAATAATGCTAATCTTTTGTCATTCAATTATATGGCAAAGGACTAGGTCATTTATGTTCCTGAAACCTAAAGAGAATACAATGAATAACTTTGACCATTACCTGGGACTTTGAATTGGGAAGGGGAGCTTGGTGGAAAGTCAAGGGGTTATGACCTTCTGAAGTGGTGCTCATCTCTGACCTTGAAATTCTAACTGTAGAGGGCAGTGAATAAACCAGATCAGAGGTGATGGCTGGGTGAATTGGGAGAGGTTGTCCAAAGACCTAAAGATGGCTTTGGGTACTGACAATAATCTTGTCCTTTCATAGAACTGGAATCTTTAAGTCAATTCCTGGGGTCTAATCAAAGAATTTTAGATCCACAAACAGCTGTCATTGACTGATAAGACCACAGGACTTTAACATTGCTCTTGTTTCTTATGTCAGTAGCATCTTCCTTCTGTAATGGTTCCCTTTCTGCTTATTCACATGGTACAATATTCCTTATATCCCTAGGAAGCATATTGGCTATTAGAAACAATATATTCTGTAATTATGACCTTTTGCAGAAATGCATAAAAACAGCAATGCATGTGCCAGGCCCTTAATTAGTATTTGTCACACTGAATGAAATGAAACTTCTCAAAATATCACAAAGCTACAATTCTGATATGAAATAGAAAGTTTTTCTTAAAAAAAAAAAAAGTTGTTTCAGAATGTAGGCAAAATGTGTCAATAATTGACTTTGCTTTTAGAATGTGGTCTAAGAAGTTATGGCATGCTTTATCTTTTCTCTTTCCTTCTTTTTTAAACCTTAGGTTGGTAAGGGACCAAACCCAGCAAGTTCAGCAGCTCTGGATAGAAATGGGTTTCCACTTTGTGCTGCAGTGGCAGGCAGTATTGGAAGTATTTACCTTTCTTTCAGTTTTATGAAGCTAAGTGTTTTAAGTTACCTGGATATTTGCATAACACACATTGTCCTGGGTTTGTTTGAGGGATTGTAAAGTATATAGTTTTTTTGGCTTTAAACTTACATGGCACTAAAGATGTGGAAAGTAGGGTTGGCTCAGGAGACAGATTAGACTAGGTATTATAAATACCCAACTACGTCCCTGGATTAGGGTCTGCTATTATAGACTTCAAGGCTTTCTGATTAAAGCTAGGAATACTATGCTGAATTATGTTGCTTTCCATTGGTGCTGCTGCTTTCTGCCAAGCCAAGTTCATGACAAACTTTTGCCTGTTCTCAAACTGATGAGAGGAGCCAAGACTTATAGAATACCTTTTTTCATATATTTGGTGCCAGGCGCCACTTTTCATATTAACTCACTCAATCCTGATAACAAAGCAATAAGATAGGTTGTATGAGGGCAGTGAGAGTTGCTGTAACAAAGAAACCCTAACATTTTATTGGCTTAATCTAAGAGATGGTTATTTCTTATCCCATAAACTCATCTACAGGTATTTGATAAGGAGGTTCAGGGACCCAAACTTCTTTACTCTAATAGCTTTCCAATACCATGCTGCTGCTGCTGCTAAGTCGCTTCAGTCGTGTCTGACTCTGTGCAATCCCATAGACGGCAGCCCATGGGCTCCCCCGTCCCTGGGGTTCTCCAGGCAAGAATACTGGAGTGGGTTGCCATTTCCTTCTCCAATGCATGAAAGTGAAAAGTGAAAGTGAAGTCGCTCAGTCGTGTATGACTCCCCGTGACCCCATCATGGACTGCAGCCCACCAGGTTCCTCCACCCATGGGATTTTCCAGGCAAGAGTACTGGAGTGGGTTGCCATAGACTTCTCCAATACCCTAAGAGCCCCCAAATCCTTCTCTTTTCAGCTAGCAACTGGAGAACAAAAAAGGAGAAATTTTTTTAATTCATGAGGCCTGAAGCAGTGCACATTTTCTGCTATGACATTTGCCAGAGCTCAGATATATGGCCTCATCTAACTGCTAATGTTTAAGAAATATGGTCTAGCTGGATTTCCAGGTAAAAGAGGAAATGGTCTTGGAGAACTATGTATCTGCCACAGCCTGTCCTTTGGTTACCAAATAACCTTACTCACCTAACCCCTTTTCCCACACAGACGACACACTCGTCCCCTCCCCAGAGGAGACGACCCAATGTCCTTTACAGTCATTACATTCAGCTAAAACTTCAGGATTTCTGGGTGGAATGGGGACTTTTCCCATCAAGATGGAGGGTTTGCCTCATTGTCCATCAACCTCTGACTTGAAAGGACAAGCTGCTGTCTCTGCCCCATTCATATGCCATATAAAGCGTTGGGCGAGAATGAGATAAAGTGACACACATGCCCATTTGGAAAGGAAGGAGTGGGAGGCACACAGCACACAGCCCTGGTGATGGTGGAGTCCTGACGCGAGCACGTTGTGGTGGCCCCGTCCTGGGTGTAAGAGTGAGTTCCTTGGCTGCACCCTTCTTATCATACCCTTCCCTGTCCTTTGCTCTCTCTGGTCCACCTCTGCTCTCTGGAAGGCTCTTCCTCAACTGTTATCTTCCATGGCCAACCAATAGGAACATATGGGATATTGGGGGGCCCATCGTCTTTGAGGACTGCATGGCTTTGGAAGCCCACTTCCTGCTTGGACAAGTTTGGAGACTCAAGGATTGCTTCAAGGCCCTCACTGTCAAAGACCTTTAAATCTAGGCTCATTTTTCATTGACAATGTGATTCCCTAAAAACATAGAAACCTCCAATCTTTGCTTCTCAATAATTCCATGATCAGAAGTTCATACAAAAGTTTTTTCCCATATAGAATTTTTCAAGTTTCATCTGTTTCTTTGCTTCCTCATTAATGCCTTTCTCTTGAGTGGCTTGATGGACAGGGAGGCCTGGCGTGCTGCAATTCATGGGGTCGCAAAGAGTCAGACACGACTGAGCGACTGAACTGAACTTGAGTGGCTATCTTGAGAGTATCTCAGATAATAGGCAAATGGGAAAATCACACTCTTACTCAGATCTTTGTCAGTAGATGTGAGTCACAAAGGGCCTTTGGCTCTCAGATAATCTTACTATATGGAATCCAAACGTAGTAGGCTTTTATATCCCTTTGGATCCTGTGTTTCTGGATTCTCTAGACTCTTTCTCTTCTTTCAAAAATTAGCTAGTCATTCCTGAACATACCCCTTTCTTGTAACTCATTGTTAAGAGCAGAGTTGTGCAAGTAGCTGCTGCCTTAATCTTGGGCCCTGGATGCCTCACTCAACTTATCCTGGTCCCTGCCCTGGGAAGGGTCAACACACCCTATTACTCTGACTCTTCCCAACCACCTCCCCTGAAACTAAAGGCTTATCAGACATGCTGTCTGCCACTGAAGGCAGTGTTTTATAAAACAAGTCTCCTTCTTTCCAGCCTATTATGTCACTTTCCTCACCAATTGCTACTCAACTGCTAAGTCATACGATATTATTTTAGCTTTTTGTTGTGGCAGTACTCCACTTTTAGGTACCAATGGTGCCTTGCTTGGCACAGCTCTAGATGCTATAACAAGCCTTGGCATTTCAGTAGCTTAATCGAATAAAAGTTATTTCTTCTCACAGTCAACCCAGTGTAGGTATCCTCTACATGATGCTTCATGGCCTCAGGCTACTGCCATGAGTCCTGCCATGCCCTGGGGGCAAGAAATCCTCAGCTTCCAGGCAGTAGATCAGTAGAGACACAGAGGATCATCCATGGGAGGATTTTAATGTCCAATCCTGGGAGTTCAATTCTGTCCACATTCCGCCAGACAGAACTCAGTCACATCCACATCTAATACAAAGGGAACTGAGGGATGTCATCTATAGTCGTATGCTCAGTGAGAAGGACCAGGCTTTGATGAACACAGAACAAACACATACAGCACCAGAACTGAGCCACCAAACGGGTTGTTCTTTGTGTCTTCATGGCATGATGATCTCCATAAAGTACAGATGTGTCCTTACAGAGGTCCAAGTGCTCGACCACACCGGAGAGTGAGCCAGAGTACAGAGGAAGGTTTTGTGTATGTGTGTGTGTGTTTTGTTTAATGGTAATTTACTGCAACCATCTCTTAGGGGTAGTTTCTATAAAGATAGAGACTAAGGTAAACTTGACATGCACCTTCCGCCTCCACTTTTTGTCTCTGAAGATGGCTCAAGGATTCCTCCCCCCACCATTGATGTGTCTGATGCCAGGGAGCTGGGGCTGACAGACCATAGGGAAGGTGTGTCTGGATGGGAGCATATCAAACTAAGGGATCGGGCAGCCATCCCTTTAGAAATGCTGAGTGGTGGTGGTTTCCCCCAAAGCAGGGCTTGAGTATATGTAGTTTGGAGGAATGATCCAGAAGGCACAAATAAGGAAGTACGAGAGGTAAGTCGGGGCAGAGAGAAATCCCCAAAGCAGGTTACACTCAGGGAAAAAGGCACTCAGTTCCAGTGGGGACCTTCTGAGAAACAAGGTGGAACAAGCTCAGCACTGTACCCCTGAAATCAAGGAGGCTGGGGCATTTCCCCAGTAAGTCCCATTTGTGTCACTGACAGTTGGCCCCAGAGCACTAAGCATCCTCTCCCCCATCTATGGGTTGTGTGTACAAACAGTCTAGTGAGCTCCTGTGACGGGTATGAACAAAGACCTCTCTAGGCACTTGAGAGGAGAAGTGGTCGGCTGGCCCTGGAGCTGTCCACAGCTGCAGGGGGAACCAGGTGGGCCAGGGAAACTGGAGCACCTGCTACAGGTGGGAAGAGGCACAAGCAGCGGGAACTAAGAACCCTGACGTACCACAGCCTCTGAAAACCTGCCTGCTGCTGCTGCTGCTAAGTCGCTTCAGTCGTGTCCGACTCTGTGTGACCCCAGAGACAGCAGCCCACCAGGCTTCCCCGTCCCTGGGATTCTCCAGGCAAGAACACTGGAGTGGGTCGCCATTTCCTTCTCCAACGCATGAAAGTGAAAAGTGAAAGTGAAGTCGCTCAGTCGTGTTCGACTCTAGCGACCCCATGGACTGCAGCCCACCAGGCTCTTCCATCCACGGGATTTTCCAGGCAAAAGTACTGGAGTAGGGTGCCATTGCCTTCTCTGAAAACCTGCCTAGCAGACATCAAATACTATATCTCTTTTTTGGGTGGAACCAAACTCTGCCTCCCTCATGTCCTAACTCATATTAGCAGCCAGCACTGACTGAATATTCATCAGGTGCCAGGAACTGTAAAAGGGCTTGACGTAAGTCATCTCATTTTAATATTCATTGACCATCTTCCATGTTCCACAGGAGAAGCAAGAGCAAGTAAGACTTACTCCCTGCCCCTAATTTAAACTCTGGCAGGAAGGCAAATCTTGGCAAAACCCAAGATTTTGCACAGCAAAGGCTATAACGACAGCTGCTGCTGCTGCTGCTAAGTCCCTTCAGTCATGTCCGACTCTGTGCAACCCCAGAGACAGCAGCCCACCAGGCTCCCCCGTCCCTGGGATTCTCCAGGCAAGAACACTGGAGTGGCTTGCCAATTCCTTCTCCAATGTATGAAAGTGAAAAGTGAAAATGAAGTTGCTCAGTCGTGTCTGACTCCCAGTGACCCCATGGACTGCAGCCTACCAGGCTCCTCCATCCATGGGATTTTCCAGGCAAGAGTACTAGAGTGGGTTGCCATTGTCTTCTGCATAACGACAGCAGAAGGGTTACAAATAATGAGGAAGTTTATGAAGCATGAAACTAACTTCTGAATGGTGGATCAGGAGTTCTTGAGGAAGAAAGAGGCATTTGCCTACCCTGGAAGGATGGGCATATTCGGGGAAGTACATTTGTAGACAAAGCTACAGAGTGTTTGGGAAGGTGGAGGGGAAGGAGCCAGGACGAAGGTGAAAAGGAGGACAATACGGGCATTGCCAGGAAGCTGTCGCAATACAATCATACCCAGGAGTGAGACAAATCCCTAATTCAGATGTGATGTGAAGGTTGGAGGAAGCCAGATCAAGCGTGAAACTGGCGGACGGAGAACATATCCAGTGGAAAGTATGTGGGAGAGGAGAAGTTTGGGGGAGGAGGGAGATACAGTGGGGTGGAGGGAAGTGATTCATTCAGGAACAGTGCTGTGATTGCTAAGTGTCTGTAGCAATCCATTCAGTTGCTCGCTACCCTTCATTCATTGTTTTCATGTATTCAACAAGTATTTATTGAACACCCACTATTTCAGATACTCGTTTAAATAATGGGGATACAGTAAAAAACCTCTGACATCATGGAGCAGACACAGACAATATCATAGAAATGAAATATCTAGCATGGCAGGTCATAGGTGGTATGGAGACTAAGTTAGGGGAAGCAGGTGGGCAACAGGAGTGCTATCTGGAGAGAAAGGTTGGTGTTTTAGAAAGAGTGGTCAGGGGTAGTCTCCATAGGAAGAGAGACATTTGAACAAAGACCTGAAAGAAAGGGAGTGAGCCACGTGGCTCCCTGAAGAAAGACTGCAAGGGCAAAGACCCAGGTGGGAATACGCCTTACGTGGCCCAGAAACAGTAGGGAGAACAAGTAAGGCTGAGCAGAGTGAGTGAAGTACATAATGGTGTTGAGGTCAGAGAGAAGAAGGCAGACCAGATGGTAAAGGTCACTGGTCTTCAATGGGGTAGTACCATCTCATAATTAATGTTTTTTGAAATTCATGGAGATGTTTTTTACTATAGTGTAGTTGCGCCTGAATGTTAAAATACATATTTTCTTGCAGAGTACTTTCTCTGAATTTGTGCCTTTATTTATTTACAGTGAAAAATACTTGACATATGATATTATGTCAGTTTAAGGTGTACTCATAAGTGATTGGATATTTACATACATTACAAAATACTTTCTGTGTTAAGTCTAGTAACCGTATGAAGTCTGTAACATATCATACAAAATTCTTACAATATTATCGACCATATTCCTTATGGTTTATTCCAATTCCCAAGGCTTATTTACCTTATAACTGGAAGTTTGTACCTCTTAATCTCCTTCTCCTATTTAATCCTCACCCCATCTCTCTGGCTGGCAACCACAAATCTTTTTCTCTTCATCGACAAGACTGTTTTTGTTTTCTTTGTTTTGTGTTTTAGATTCCACTTATGAGTGAGTCTGTATGGTATCTATCTTTCTCCAGCTGCCTTATTTCACCTAGAGTAGTACCCTCTAGGTCCATTCATGTTATTGCAAATGGCAAGATTATTTTTACAGTTGAGTGATATTTCATTTTGTGTTTGTGTGTGTATGTACAAAATATCAAGTCAAAATGGAATAAAAGTTCACTTATTTGCAGCCATAAAATTATTAGAGTAAGTATTCAGATCTTAAACAGGGATTTCTTCTAGTCCAGCCTAAGTATTCTTAAAAGACTGTAGCATCTCTAGGTCAAACAGTATGTTTAACCTCTGAATCTGTAGGGCATTACATCTAGGAGATATTTGCAGAATGAATATTAGTTAAATGAATACATTCTAGTATATTTTTTATGATATTTTTATTAGGTATATTTTTAATGTGGTGTAATCACATATCCATTTCATTTATTTCCTAATTTTTACTTACTATTTTATAATTATATATATATACTTCATTAACTATCATTTTATGACTGCATTATCTACTATATGGATGAACTGCTGTTCTATTTTCTACTCTTCATTATTCAACATTAAGACTCTTTCAGTCTATCGAAATAATAAATAAAACATCAATGAACTTTTTTTCTTAACGAGCTCTTTAACTGTTTTAGATTATTCCAGTGGGGTGATAAGATTTCTTGATCAAAGGTTATTATAGATAGTCAAAATATTTACCCATATCTGTTACTCTACTTCTTTTGCACAAGTAGGAAACCTCATTTCTTAGCCTACTTGCCATTGGGTAGGAGTAACTAGTTCTGGCCAATGAAATGTGAAGGGAAGTGACATTAATAAATACTACCTCACTACCAATCTGAGATCAGTAAGTTGAATGAGTAAGACGTAAACCTTTGTTATGATAATCTACTGGGATTGTAGAGTTAATTTGTTATCACAGCTAACCTAGTTTATCCTGATGATTACATAGACTTTGAACCTTATTATGGATTACAGCGTACATTGGAAAATTGCACAATGGTGTAGGTACCAGAATGAAGCAGGGCAAAGGCTAATAGAGTTTTGCCAAGAGAACGCACTGGTCATAGAAAACACCCTCTTCCAACAACACAGGAGACAACTCTACACATGGACATCACCAGATGGTCAACACCGAAATCAGATTGATTACATTCTTTGCAGCCAAAGATGGAGAAGCTCTATACAGTCAGCAAAAACAAGACTGGGAGCCGACTGTGGCTCAGACCATTAACTCCTTATTGCCAAATTCAGACTTAAATTGAAGAAAGTAGGGGAAACCACTAGACCATTCAGGTATGACCTAAATCAAATCCCTTATGATTATACAGTGGAAGTGAGAAATAGATTTAAGGGGCTAGATCTGATAGACAGAGTGCCTGATGAACTATGGACAGAGGTTTGTGACATTGTACAG
Source organism: Bubalus kerabau (assembly GCF_029407905.1). Lineage (NCBI taxonomy): Eukaryota > Metazoa > Chordata > Mammalia > Artiodactyla > Bovidae > Bubalus > Bubalus kerabau. The sequence continues at coordinate 61,779,013 of NC_073624.1, read as the reverse complement.
GAGACAGGGATCAAGACCATCCCCATGGAAAAGAAATGCAAAAAAGCAAAATGGCTGTCTGGGGAGGCCTTACAAATAACTGTGAAAAGAAGAGAAGTGAAAAGCAAAGGAGAAAAAGAATGATATTCCCATTTGAATGTAGAGTTCCAAAGAAGAGCAAGGAGAGATAAGAAAGCCTTCCTCAGCGATCAATGCAAAGAAATAGAGGAAAACAACAGAATGGGAAAGACTAGAGATCTCTTCAAGAAAATTAGAGATACCAAGGGAACATTTCATGCAAAGATGGGCTCGATAAAGGACAGAAATGGTATGGACCTAACAGAAGCAGAAGATATTGAGAAGAGGTGGCAAGAATACACAGAACTGTACAAAAAAGATCTTTACGACCCAGATAATCACGATGGTGTGATCACTCACCTAGAGCCAGACATCCTGGAATGTGAAGTCAAGTGGGCATTAGAAAGCATCACTACGAACAAAGCTAGTGGAGGTGATTGAATTCCAGTTGAGCTATTTCTAATCCTGAAAGATGATGCTGTGAAAGTGCTGCACTCAATATGCCAGCAAATCTGGAAAACTCAGCAGTGGCCACAGGACTGGAAAAGGTCAGTTTTCATTCCAATCCCAAAGAAAGGCAATGCCAAAGAATGCTCACACTACCGCACAATTGCACTCATCTCACACGCTAGTAAAGTAATGCTTAAAATTCTCCAAGCCAGGCTTCAGCAATACGTGAACCATGAACTTCCAGATGTTCAAGCTGGTTTTAGAAAAGGCAGAGGAACCAGAGATCATATTGCCAACATCCGCTGGATCATGGAAAAAGCAAGAGAGCTCCAGAAAAACATCTATTTCTGCTTTATTGACTATGCCAAAGCCTTTGACTGTGTGGATCACAATAAACTGTGGAAAATTCTGAAAGAGATGGGAATACCAGACCACCTGACCTGCCTCTTGAGAAATGTGTATGCAGGTCAGGAAGCAACAGTTAGAACTGGACATGGAACAACAGACTGGTTCCAAATAGGAAAAGGAGTACGTCAAGGCTCTATATTGTCACCCTGCTTATTTAACTTATATGCATAGTACATCATGAGAAACACTGGGCTGGATGAAGCACAAGCTGGAGTCAAGATTGCCGGGAGAAATATCAGTAACCTCAGATATGCAGATGACACCACCCTTATGGCAGAAAGTGAAGAGGAACTCAAAAGCCTCTTGATGAAAGTGAAAGTGGAGAGTGAAAAAGTTGGCTTAAAGCTCAACATTCAGAAAACAAAGATCATGGCATCCGGTCCCATCACTTCATGGGAAATAGATGGGGAAACAGTGGGAAACAGTGTCAGACTTTATTTTGGGGGCTCCCAAATCACTGCAGATGGTGATTGCAGCCATAAAATTAAAAGACGCTTACTCCTTGGAAGGAAAGTCATGACCAACCTAGATAGCATATTCAAAAGCAGAGACATTACTTTGCCAACAAAGGTCCATCTAGTCAAGGCTATGGTTTTTCCAGTGGTCATGCGTGGATGCGAGAGTTGGACTGTGAAGAAAGCTGAGCACCAAAGAATTGATGCTTTTGAACTGTGGTGTTGGAGAAGACTCTTAAGAGTCCCTTGGACTGCAAGGAGATCCAACCAGTCCATTCTAAAGGAGACCAGTCCTGGGTGTTCATTGGAAGGAATGATGCTGAGGCTGAAACTCCAATACTTTAGTCACCTCATGCGAAGAGTTAACTCATTTGAAAAGACCCTCCCTGATGCTGGGAGGCATTGGGGGCAGGAGGAGAAGGGGATGACAGAGGATGAGATGGCTCGATGGCATCACTGACTCAATGGACGTGAGTCTGAGTGAACTCTGGGAGTTGTTGATGGACAGGGAGGCCTGGCGTGCTGCGATTCATGGGGTTGCAAAGAGTCAGACACAACTGAGTGACTGAACTGACTGACTGAAATGCAGGTACCCAATAGATATCTATTAAATAAATCAACGAGATTAATAATATGTGAAAATACCAGTTCCACTGTTTTATCAACAGCAATGAATTTACTATTTGATTTTTCTTGCCAATCTAGTAGGCAAAAATATCATCTTGGCCAACAAGAAATTTGCCAATTTCTTTGCTTATTGAAAAGGTTGAACATTTTTTTCATTTCTTAGCCATTTCCTCTTTTGAGCCTTATTTGTTTAAAAATCTTTCATTCATTTTTCAATAACTATTCATTGAATGCCTTCACCATTCTGGATATTGGGGCTATCATGGTGAATAGCATTGCTATCATAGAACTTTTATTCTGGAGGGGAGAAAAATGACATGTAAACAAATGCTTAACTATTTTGGGGAATGGTAAGTGCTGTGAAAAATAAAGCAAGGTCAGTAGCTTAAAGAGAGACTACGCATGTTTTCCCACAAGGTTCTCATGCAGCATCTTTCTGATAATATCACTTGTGAACCAAGGGGATGAACTAGGAAGATATTGGGAAGAGGGATGTTGCAGGCTTTGGGAACAGCACATATGAGAGACTTAAAGGCAGGGACATAACCTGGTACTTTGAGGATGTATCAAGAAGCCTGTCTGGCTGAAGCAGAGTGAGCAAGGGGAGAGCAGCAGGACATGAGATTGAAGAGCTAACAAGATGGACCATGAAGGGTCACCTTAGCAATTGTTAGGCCTTTTGACTTTTCTCTGGAGTGATACAGGAACCACTGGAGGGTTTTGAGTTGAGGAATGACGTGACATGACTTACTATTTAAAAAAGATTGCTCTGGCTTCTCTGTGGATGAAGTGATCAGGGGCAAGTAGGAGGAGACCAAGTATGAGGATTTTGCAATATTTGGATGGAAGATGATGATAACTTAGCCCAGGATGACATTGAGGATAAAGTGAGAAGGGGTCAGATTCTAGATACCTTTTGTAGTAGAGATAATAGGGCTTGATGATTGATTGGAAATAGGACTGAGTGAAGGAAATGAAGCAGTCAAGGATGATTGCAAGGTTCTGATTTGAAAAAATAGAAGGATGCAGTCTACTGTGTTCTTTATTCCTCTTTCGAGCCATATTTGGTATTTTAAATGACTCCAGAAAAAGCCATGTCAGAAATTAAAGGAACAGTGTACTGGTGTGGGTGTGGTGCTCACTTCCCAGATGTAGGCGGAGGTTGATTGAAAGTGATCATGGTCTTGAGTCAGCTCCCTTCAGCAGTGTAGGGCTCCCATCTTCTCTGGCTCACCTTGCCATATCCTTCTCTCTTCTGGAAACATGGCCTCCTGTGTGGCTGTCTCTGATGGCAGCATCAGGGATTTGTTGACACGCAGGTGAACAAGCCATTGAGGTGAAGAACCACAAGAAAGTGGTGCTTTTATTTCTGAGTGAGGACAAGAAGATCCTCTGGGAGGAGGACCAGGAGATCCTGGTGGGTAATGTAGACCAGGCTGATGATGACTACTTGCCCACTTAGGCAGGGCACCACTGGAGGAGGACTGCCACTATATCCTCTATGATGCAAACTAGAAGACCGAGGGGAGTGAAAAGAGGATGTGGTACTTATCTTCTGGACCCCTGAGTCTGCATTCGTTAAGAGCAGAATGATCTATGCCAGCTCCAAGAACCCCATCAAGAAGAAGCTGAAGGGGATCAAGCATGAATTATGAGCAAACTGGTATGAGGAAGTCAAGGACTACTCTACCCTAGCAGAGAAACTGGTGGGGGGTAGGGACAGTTCTGTTTCTCTCTGGAGGGCAGCCTTGGTGAGCCCCCTCCAGCTCCCTGCCTGGAGTAGAGGGCAGCCCCAGACCTACCCACTGGGGTTGCAGGCTGCCCGCTTCCTGACCTGAGAGATCTGGGGGATTCCAACTGGGGGAAAGCAATCTCTTTATTTAGTCACCAGACAGCCCCCTACCTCGTGGACCTTCCTCTTCCTCCCTCCATCCCTGGTGGCCTGGCCTTCCTAAACCACTTTTAATCTTCTGATTCCTCCTGAGGTAAAGCAGACCAAGTGCCTCCTTAGTACTGCAGTTCAGGGAGGGTCTGTATGTTTTCAGAGACACTCTCCTACTCCCCACTTATTTCTCCTCCTTCCCATACTACCACCTTCTAACCACAATAGCGAGGCTGTGCTCATCTCTTTAGTTCTGTGTGTAAAGGGAAAGTCGAAGAGATGACCTCACCCTTTGTCTCATGGTTGCAGCCATTCATGGAAGCAGGACCAGTAAGGAACTTTCCATTAAAACACTCATATGTACATGAGTGAGCACACACACAATTTTTTTTTTTCCCTCAAATGTGATCTGTTTATTGACCATGGCCACAGTGATTGGTTTGGGGTTGGGCATGTGACCTTTGATGATTCAATCAGAGACCCAGGACTTTCACTGAATGATTTGGGACGGCTGTTCCTGCTAGAAATGAACAAGGAAGAAAGCTTGGCTCCCTGAGGCTTATAGTAGTTCTCTGGTTCCTTTGATAGAAACCAGCCTTAGAATGAACTTGACATCGTGGAAAGGAGAGAAAAGAGATAAAAAGAAAGGTTATTTCTTTGTGTGTTTGACATGGTTGAGTCACTATATCCATCCTCCCCTAAAATCTGTCCAGAGATGTTCAGTTACAGGAGCCAACAAGCTCCCCTCTCTCGTGTACATCAGTATGGGCTGTGTTTTCTGTTACTTGCCACCAGGCACCTCCTGCCTGCTTGGAGTGGCTTTCCATGTACATGCTGTCCACAGTTCTCAGGCAGAATGCTCTCACCACCTGGTATCTCAGAACACAGGAAACAGTCACCCCAGAAAATCTGCAAACCATTTGAGGCTTAGGTTCAGAGAGTTACATCATGTTCTGAGAGAGGAAAGACCACCTTTGGAGAGTACGCCATCCAAAATCCTGGAGGAATGGATCCCAGGAACTGTCAGAGCCAAGAACATCACCTGGCATCAGTTGATCTCAGCTGTTTCCCGAGCAGTGAGGGCTGGGCATCCTTTCTGAAACGGAGGGTCTTTGGCAACTTGCTTCTGGATAGTGATGTGTTTATGGTCATATCCACCAATTGCCGGAAGTGTGGGGTGGAAACTGATTCTGAATGCACAGTCTCCTTGAATACCAACATCCTGCTTCATTATTTGTTTCTGAAAACCTTTTACCAGTTTGTGCTCCTTTCAGGACAGTTTGGGATCATGATGAACAGGACTACCTGGGCTTCTTCTTTCCTCACTTCCCTGGGGCTGTTGAACCCCAAGGGGTCCCAGGGCCGAGTTCAGCTGGCAGGTAAGGGCCTTACATTCCAGTCCCAGTAAATCCTCTGCTAGGCACTTGAGATCTTCCAGGATTGCTATAGGGTGGGCTTCGCAGAGCCTGTCTCCCCAGTTGTCTTGATTGTCATCAGTTTGAAAGGAATTCTAGTCTAGTGACCATAAGCATCAACAGCCTGCTGCCAGACTGTTGAGATTTGCATCTTAGATCCACCACCAAGGACTGTGCAAATGACCTTACCTCTCCCTGCTTCAGCTTCCTCCTCTGCAAAATGGAGATAATAAAACCAAACAAAAACACAACTATCTCTATCTCCTAGACTTACTTGGAGGAGACATGAGTTACTATGGTCTTTGAACAGTGTCTGGCATCAGTGAATATTAGCTGTTAGGCTGCCTGTAACTTGCTACTAAATAATGATACAGAAACACCAAAGCAAAAATGAGTTGGGAGAGAAGAAACAGAAATGCCTAGAAGCAAAGACTACCATTGAATATCTGACAAAAAAGAGACTGGTCGGGGTGCCTTTCGACAAGGCTCAGTCTCCTCTCTCCAGCCAGGGTGGAGTCTCTGGGCTGGAACCAACAAGAAGGAAGGGGAAGCCCAGCCACCTCCTTCCTGTTGCCGTGGCCAGCAGCCCCTGTGGCTTTTTTTTTTTTTTAATACTGCATTAATATTCCTCCTCCTCATAACTACCACTCCTCACTTTAACATTGAAGTTTGCAGAGCTCTTTCATACCTCTCTTTATTCCCCTTCCAAAATGATACTCAGAACCAGGTAGAATCTATTGTTTTCCTATCTCACCGATGGGGAGAACAGGTCTTAGGCTTGCCATCCAGTTTCAGTAATATTCAGAATATGCAAATATTGTGGATTCTTTCTCCATGTGTGTGTGTATGTGTATATACATATATGTGTACATATAGATGTAGTGTCCTAGGGCACAGTTTGCAAACAACACGCCTACTTGATTTCTCGGAGCTGACTTTTCTGCCCGGTCATTATAAACGTGTTTGATGGATGCTCTGATTGACTGAGAACCTGGGAAATTTATGAAGTTAATTAGAGGTATACTTTGTGTCAAGTGAAAGTGAAAGCATTAATCACTCAGTCTTGTCCGATTCTTTCTGACCCTATGGACTGTAGCCTGACAGACTCTTCTTTCCATGGGATTTCCCAGGCAAGAATACTGGAATGGGTTGTCATTACCTTTTCCAGGGCATCTGCCTGACCCAGGGATTGAACCTGGGTCTCTTGCATTGCAGACAGATTCTTTACCTGCTGAGCCACCAGGGAATTCCTGTGTCAAAGTCACAGTCAGATAAAAACAAAGTACTAAACCTCATATCTTAGCCCCTAAAAATATTGATAACAGTAAACTGGATAAATGGATACCTGTTAGCTGCTCCTCAATCAAATTCCCAGAGTACAGACCTCTGTACACACACTGACCCTAAATATCACGTGTCTCTTTCTGCCAGGGTTTCTTACTTGCAAGTATTATATTTTTTATTTTAGAAATTTTCTACAATTAAAAACTGCATTGCTCTTCTTTTGTTTTAATAATAATAATGCGTAATTCATACTGAACATCACATGTGCTAGGTATTGCCTTAAGAACTTTATTAAATCATTTACTTCTCACAGAAATTCAGTTAGGTGGTCACTATTACTTTTCTCCCTTTACACATACAATTACTGAGGCACAGTTTGCTGCTGCTGCTGCTGCTAAGTCACTTCAGTCGTGTCCGACTCTGTGTGACCCCATAGACAGCAGCCCACCAGGCTCCCCTGTCCCTGGGATTCTCCAGGCAAGAACACTGGAGTGGGTTGCCATTTCCTTCTCCAGTGCATGAAAGTGAAGTCACTCAGTCATGTCTGACCCATAGCAACCCCATGGACTGTAGCCCACCAGGCTCCTCCGTCCATGGGATTTTCCAGGCAACAGTACTGGAGTGGGGTGCCATTGCCTTCTCCAGAGGCACAGTTTACCTGCCTCTATTAGGTTTAAACTCAGGTAGTTTGGTTTCAAAACCAACACACTTAACTACTATATTAGTCTACCTGACCGAGGTAGAATTTTAATAACACGAGCAAAGCTAAAAAGTGGGAAAAAAAAGTTTAAGTATAATTCTAACACTCAGATATAACTACTGTTAACATCTGATGTATATTAAGGACTATAAATCAGGCAGGTGGTGAGGTGGAAGGGAAGCATATACCAGAATTATTTGGGGAGTTTTTTTAAAAACACATATGCTTAAAGTTGTCTCCCCAAGGAGGAAGGGCAAGCATGAGGATTTGGTGGAAAAAATTAGGTGTTACTAAAATAAACAGCCTCCCCTTTTCCCTTCCATGTTCCAAATACAATCCTCCATCCCAATTGAAAGCCACTGGTGTTTCTTTGCAATCTTTTTTCTCTGCACAGCTACATTTGTATACACAAAAATACACACTTATTATGAGGGACAAGTCAAAAACAAATGGTTGTAAAAAAAAATACCAGGGCAAGCAAGAGATGCTGGCTCATAGTAAGATAACATTCCTAATTGGCCTGGATTCTTACTGTACCTCCAGTGCACATCAGTGAGACAGAGTTTCCAGGTTGGAACCCGGTAGGCTTTTCGGCATTAATCGCTCTTCCTGTGAATTTGTTGTTTTGTGATTTGGCAGGTGGAAGGAGCCAAGTTATTTTTCTGCCCAGGTTCTCCCAGGGGCCTAGTACCCTGGGCTGATTTGTGCTTCACCGTTTTCCAGACACAGCTCCGTGCCAGGGCCCTGGATGGCTGCCTGGGCGCAGAGCATTCCCTGTGCAGGCGAGCCTGAGAGCCTGGGGAGAAGAGGCAGGGCGAAGCCAGCAGAATGCCTGGTGTGTTTAGGAAAGAGTGAGAACCTGAGCCCCTAGGGAGAGCCGGAATGCGGTGCTTCCTGTCTCGGCTCTGTGACAGCCCAGTGTCACCCCTGTGACCCTACGCCCTGGTGTCAATTTACTCTCCCGTCCCCTCAGTGGACTGGGTGCTCCTTACGGCAGGAGGCAGGTCGGTTATTTTGTCTTTCTTCCTCTTTGTATCCTGACTGCCTGGAATGGCACCTGGAACAGAGTAGGAGCAGCAGCTCCTTGTAGGAATGAATTATAGGTGTGACTACAGCCAACATCCAGGGCTGCTCTGTGCCTCAAAGGCAGCTTAACAAAACAGTTTCCCATCCAATCTTCACAACAGCTCCATAAGGGAGAGTCTAGAGCCTATTAACTAGGCAGAGAGAATTTGAGTAACTTGCCCAAGGTCACACAGATCCGTGGCTGGCTGCAAGGAAACCCAGGAAGCTGAGCTCCAGAATTCATATTCTCTGTCTCTCTTTTTAAAAATGTATTTATTTGGCTGTGCCAGGTCTTATTTGCCACATGTGGGATTTTTAGCTGTGGCACATTGGATCTAGTTGCCTGACCAGAGATCGAACCCGGACCCCTTGCATTGGGAGCATGGAGTCTTAGCCACTGGACCACCAGGGAAGTCCCCTGAGTTCAGGTTCTTAATCCCTACCCTGTGCTGCTTCCCCCATGCTTCCCCCTCCTTCAGCTCATTGGCCAGTTGTGAAATGTGCATGTATGCTCAGTTGTGTCTGACTCTTTGTGACCCCATGGACTATAGCCTGCCAGTTTCCTCTGTCCATGGGATTTTTCCAGGCAAGAATACTAGAGTGGGTTGCCATTTCCTTCTCCAGGGGAATCTTCCTGACCCAGGGATTGAACCCATGTCTTCTGTGTCTCCTATATTGGTGGTTGGACTCTACCACTGAGCCACCTGCGAAGCCCAGAGTGATCACCTAAAGTTTCACTGTAGCCCATCACTCTCCTGACCAAGAACCTTCAAGGCCGGCCTCCCCAGGGTGGGGTATAGGCTATCTCCTATTGTTCCTAGTCACCTCACCATATCAGAGGCAGTAGGAATTTGATCCCAGTTCTGTTTACTTGCCGCGTAACCTTGGACATGTCACTTGACCTCTCCCCACCTCATGCTCCTCAACACACAGCGAGGGCAGTTACAGGACCAATTTCATGCTGTGCTCATGAGGGCTTAATAATCATCTGTGTGGGAACTGCTTGGGCCCTGGGTTTGCAAACTTTTTCTGCAAAAGGCCAGATGGTAAATGTTTTCAGGTTTCTGGCCATACGGTCTCTGTCACAACTACTCAACTCCGCCACTGTTGTGCAAAGGCAGCCAGACAATAGGAAAAAGAGTGTGGCTGGGTGCCCGTCAAACCTTATTTATGGCCTCTGAAATTTGAATTTCAAATAATTTTTTGTGTCATGAAATAGCCCTCTTAAATCCCCCACCCCCTACAACCATTTAAAAAAAAAAAGTAAAAACCTTTCTTAGCTCAGGGAGAGGACAAAAACAGGTGTTGGTCTAGATGTGGTTGCTAACTCCTTTGGAACATTGATACAGAGGATGTGCTCAATAAGTCCAAGAGAAACACTGTGAAATAGGAGCACAAAGGAGGAATTTGTTAAGTGCTGAGGCCTTTGACTTGGTGGGGAGGTGTGGATGGAAGAGACAGGCCAAATGTCAGAGGCTGAATCAAGGAATTGACATCTGCTAAGCACCCAGTCTGGCCAGGTACCACTTTCTATGTATCTTCCCACTCTGTCTTCGTGCTGACGCTAACCTTCCATCCTATTTACAGAGGAGATGAGTGAGGCTCAGTGAGGTTAAGTAACATGCCCAGAGTTGCACAGTTTTAAATATTAGAATTAGGATCTGAACCTAGTTTTTACAGGATACCATAGACTCTGTTTTTTCTTCTATACCATTATGTACTGCACACACACTGAGAATCTACCACGTGTAAGGTTCTGTGCCAGGTCTGGGAACACAGGGTATAAAAGATTTCACTTTGCCCAGATGGAACGTATGGTATAGTAGGAGAAAGTGAAAGTGAAGTCGCTCAGTCGTGTCCGACTCTTTGCGACCCCTTGGACTGTAGCCCACCAGGCTCCTTCATCCATGGGATTTCCCAGGCAAGAATACTGGAGTGGGTTGCCATTTCCTTCTCCAGGGATCTTCTCGACCCAGGGATCGAACCCAGGTCTCCTGCATTGCAGGAGCCACCAGGGAAGCCCCTAGTAGGAGACCAGAGATCCAAATAAGTTATAACTCAGGGTGAAAACGCCAATGAGAACACATGGGAGGGGATCAGAGTTGAAGATTCTAACCCACATCCGGGAAATCAGAGTGGGCTTCCTGAAGGAAGTGATGTAAAAACTGAGACTGCAGGTCAGCAAGGAAAGACCCAGGGAATAATAACACTGAGTTCCTGTTTCTTGTCTGCTCAACCAGGTTGTCAGTGGGCAATCCCTACCCCTGAGAAACCTGGTTCTGAGATTCATGGCCTTTGAGATTCACAGCCTTTGATGGTCCCTTCCCAAGATGGCCCCTGAGTCCTCTGTCCTGAGGTGTTCTCTGCCTCTACCTCGCTCATCCTGAAATGCTCTTATGATTTTGCCCCACAGCCCTCCAGAGATAAGACTCAGCCCCTTCTCTATTTTCCTCATTACTTACTTCAGGTATTGCATGAATTGGTGAACCTGACTTAAGATTTTGGTGGAGGGAGGCAGGCATCATGGGGAGGGTCCCTTTCAGAGCACAGGGTTTCGCCCTCTCCTGGCCCCCCACTTCCTCCCTTGAGCTGCAAGCAAAATCCTCTCTTTGTCTTGCTGGGAGCGGCCCGCCTACCTCCGTCCCCAAGGATCTCGGTTTTTACTTCTAGCAAAGGATTTTCTCAACAAACACAGCTCTACCTTCCTAAGAGGAATTCTGATGAATAAAACGCTCTTCTCTTTACACGTGCATTGTCTCATCTGATCCTCCTAGCAAATCTCCAACAGAGCCATCATTGTGCCCATTTTACAGACGGGGAAACTGAGTAGCCAGGTGGTGGCACTGAGAGTAAAGAGTAGGACTGTCTGAATCCAAAATCTCCATTCTCAGCTACTCTATCCTGCTTTCCAGTAGCACTCGGATTGGATCTGGGGAAGAGAGGGGTTGGGAGGGAGGACAAGGAAGATGATTAGATCTCAGAAGCTGGGTCCATAGAAAACTATGGATTTCACCAGCGATGCTAGTTTGCAGTGACTTACATCTCCACAACCTTAGGGCAACTATTTCTCACTCTTGTATTTTTTTTCTTTTTGGAGCGGGAGAATCGGACCTGATTGGCTAAAGTCACCAGTCCCCTCAAACAGACAAGACTCCTTTATTAGAGGATTAGAATTGCCCTAACAGGTCAGGGTGATCATGCTCAGTTTGGGGAAACAGCTGTGACCTGGCTGTGGACACCCCAAAATGCTCAGGCCTGGGGCTCATTCCACCGGCTGGGCCTGAGGACCCTCCTGAAAGTAGTGCTGTTTTTTCCTTATCAGGGAGCAGATGCTAGGGAGACAGGGAGAAGAGGAAACAGGAAATGAGAGAGAAAAGGAAGTGGAGGGGGGAACAGTTCTATATGAATACAAGCCATGTTAGGTTTACAGTGAATCCTGATGCTGAAGCCAGAAACGCTAGACCCATTCACACAGGTGGAGGTTTGGGGCCAGCTCTTCTGAGAGCTTGGTTCCAAGTCTGGAAAATGAAGTTATTATGAAGCTAGTGTCTCAACCCAGGAATTAAGGCCTCACTTCCAGCGAACAGAAGATTTTGGAGACAGAGTCACTAGCAGCACCCGGGTGCTAGAAGCTTTGAACCTCGCCCACGTGTGGGTATGTGAGAGCCGTGTGCCCAGAGGAAAGCCTGACGTGCAGCAGAGAACAGGGAGCCCCGCCTTCAGGAAGTCTTGAGAGAGGAGCAGCAAAAATGTGCTTCCTCTTCCCTCCTCTCTCCAGCCCCGAAGGTCACTGTGGGCTGACAAGCCCTCCCCCCACACCCTGTGACTTGAACCTGGCTCCCCTCGCCCCACCCCTGTCCTCACTATCCCCCTCTGCTGTATCGGGCCCCTCTTTATACTTGTCTCTGTCCTGGATGGGCTGTCCAGTCTTTGCACCTTTGCTCTGAAAGACGATGGGTACCAAAGGCCACTGTCACCATGGCACATGTGCACTGACCCCAGTAGGTCTGCATCTTTTAATGGTGGGTGGCAGTGGGTGGTACACTGGGAGGCCCAGGAAGTAGGAAATCCTCTTCAGCATCCAGGGGAAATATGCTCAGAACAGCGTCCGGTCTGTGGTAACTGCAGGGGAGCTGTTAGCTGTCATCCTTGCCCCCAGCCCAGCTCTGAGGTATGTGAGAGTGAGTGGACAAAAGAATGAGGTGGGGATGGAGGGGACCTTGAAGGTTAAACCCATGAGAGGCTGCTTGGGGCAAGTGCTGTACAAAGGCCCAGCAGTAGGAATTAGCAAGGTGTCTTGATAGAAATGTGAGTGGACCAGAGGAAGACAGCGGAGCGGTCACAGTAGTGGGATCAGGTTACAAATCCTCAGATTGCTTAGGGCTCTTGATTGCCAGCCTAGGCTATTTGAATTTTATCCTGTAGGCAATAGGGAGTTGGCTGATTTGATACGATTTTGCTGTCGCAGATTTAGACTTGGTACTTAATTGAACTCTCACAAAGTTCAAAAGTACAAGGTTCAGTTTGGTACCAACTTGACCTCTTGCTTTGTATTTGAGTTCTGTGTTTTTTCCTTCCTTCCTTTCTCCCTCCCTCTCTTTCTCTCTCCCTCCCTCCTTCCCTCCCTCTCTCTTCCCCTTCCTCTCTCCCTGCCCATCTCCCCTCTCACTCTCACTTTCTCTCCTTGCATTTCCCCAATTCAAAAATTTTATGTATTATATTTTTTGTGTCGTTGGTAACTAATTACCATCTCCTGGGAATCTTCATGTCAATTGCTGAGAAGTTTGGAAATGTCACACATTCTTTTTTTTCTTTATTCAGCAGATTAACCAGCTAGTTGTACAGTCTGCACAGAAGGGAGGGCATCTCACTTGTCACCTCTGAGGTTGTCTGATCCTGTCTTGTTGCACCAGAGACTTAATTTATGCTATTAGGGTTATCATATGCAACTCTCATTTGAGTTGCCAGGGGGTCTCACTCTCCCCAGTCCTAATAGACAAATGGCTTTCAACCAGGGACCATTTTGACCCTCAGGAGACATTTGACAATGTATGGAGACATTTTTAATGTTCACAGCCTGGGTGTGTGTGTGTAGGTGGCGGGGGTGATATGCTACTGACATGTAGTGGGAGGGAGCCAAAGATGTTCCTAAACATTCTACCATGCACAGGAGAGCACCCACAATTCTTTGGATAACAGAATTATCCAGCCCAAATATCAATAGTGCTGAGGTTGAGAGATCCTGCATTAGACTGGAACCTCTGACCAAGAAAGGAGAGTGAAATAAACTGAGGGTCTGTGTGGACAGGATCGGGATGGGGAATGATCTGAGGAAAAGATCCACCAGAACCAACTGTGCTGAGAAGGACTAGGCAGCAAACAAAACCCAGAAGTTTAAAAATAATGTTTTTTATTAGCCAGTGCAATTCGCCTATTCTTGATTGGCTCTATGGAGATAATGAATTGCATTTATTGGTTCTGGAGGGCTCCCAGCAAGAGTAGCTACAGTTGTGTTGGGTGTTGCAATGTTGCCAGTAACAGCCTTTGAAGCCCCTCATAGCTTCGACTTTAGGGAAATACAGGTAATAGTGTTAGAAGGGAGCAGGTGCTAGACATCTGTTTTGATGGGAGAAATAAAACATCGAAAGTATTTTTCTAGCCCAAGTGGTAAGACACTGACCCTGATCCTCTTAGAAAGAAAGTAGTTATTAACTCCGTGTGAAGGATTCGGGACTCTGATCCTGGTGGTTCCCTGAATCAGTAATCCTGCTCACAGATCTGATGTCCAGGATCTCCGTACAGTAAGCTCTGTGTGCCTGGCTCAGTCCTCAGTCTGGTCCCTCTCCTGTGTCCGCACTCATTGCCATGTGCTCTCATCCACTCCCGAGGCTTTCATCCTCTCTGGGGTCCTTCACGCTAAAGAGCAATCCCACTGCATCTCCCCAGTCCTTTGACTCACCTGATTTCCTTGGAGGACCATTTCACATCTTCCTTCTGCTCGAATTTCCAACATCCCCTTTCCCATCACTCAGCACTGATGACCTGACTTCCTGTTTCCCTGAGGAAACAAGTAATCAGAAGCCACTCCCACATATTTCATCACATGTACCAACCTCTGTCCTTTTGTCCTTCTTTTCTTCCATTTCTATGGTCCAACTTTAGATTCTGCCCCATTTGCCACCAGACAGACATTGCTGCTTCTTTCTCCTGGATTCATGCTCCCCCATGCCCTCAACTGGATTATTACTGTCAAACTTACTTAGAATATATTCTATATTTTGAAAATATCTTCCTTGACCTTGCACCTTCCTTCAGCTGTGGCCCCAGCCTCCAGTTACCATAACAGCAAAAGAGAGCTGCCTCCTTATCCCCTCCTCCTCCTCCTCTGTCCTGAACACTTTTTTTTTTTTAACACTCTCACTCATCGAATCACCAGCAAATCCTACTGGTGTCAAGGTCACTATGACCTCCACCTGGCCAAATTCAATGGTTAATTTTCAGTCTTTATTGAGACATTCATCAGCATCCATCACAAGGCTAACTCTCCTTCTCGACTCTCCCGTGACAGCCCAGGAGAGCATGGTGGTTTCCTTAGCAGTGAAATGTCTTCAACGCAGGGAATGCTTGGAGATGATGAAGTCAATCACATCCATAGCAGGAAGTTTTTTAATGTGAAGTTTGGAAATAACCTTGCATTTGATATTTTAAGTGTGTGTAATGTTTAAACAAATTTGGTATATTAGAGAACCATTTGCTACATGAAAAGACTTTTGTAAAGAGTAATCAATTATGTCAGTTTGTAATCAATTATGGAACATGTAAAAGAATTTTGAACCTGTTATACTACATTTATAAGTGTAATTTTATTAGTTTAACAAGAATGACTGAAGTAGTCAGGATTCTTTTTCTTTTTTTTTTTAGTCGATTAATTCAGAGTTAGCTAATTAACACAGGCTAAAAGTCAAAACCTGGATTCTAAAGCCAAACTGTATGGTTCACAAAGTAATTCAGATATTGTTAGCTACGTGACCTGTTGAAAATTACTCTCTGTACCTCAGTTTCCCTACATTTGAAACAGAGGTGAAAATACTTGAAGATATCTGGTTGAATTGCTGTGAGAATTAAATGAGTTAACAATGTAAATTGCTCAGAAAGGTTTCTGAGCCTAGTCAGGGCTGTCAGTGTTAGCTGTCCTTGAAAAGCAAATCACATATATTATATTAATAGATGCAGTTAAACACCTTTAAATTTGTTTAATTAACTAAGTCTAAGTGGAACCAACCCCTTAATAAAGTCTCCCAGAAAGTAAGTTAAGATTTTGCCTGAGAAATAGCACAATTAGCTTTGTAAAAGGGGGGTTAGAAATTTAAAGGAAGGTGGTGGTGGTTTAGTCACTAAGTCGTGTCCGACTCTTGCAACCCCATGGATTATAGCCTGCCAGGCTCCTCTGTCCATGGGATTCTCCTGGAGTGGGTTGCCACTTCCTTCTCCAGGGGATCTTCCCAACCCAGGAATCGAACCCAAGTCTCCTGAATTGCAGGCAGATTCTTTACCAACTGAGCTACAAGGGAAGCCCCACTTAAAGGAAGGAGTTGAATTCTGATTTGTTGCTCCAATAAATCAAATATGGCTTACTGAGAAAAAAAACTGTGGTACCAAAACGGTCTTTTTCTGTACTACAGAGTTGTCCTCTGAGATTAGCTAACACTGTAAATTCACAAAGGCAAAACTAATCTCCAAGGAGCCTTGGCATCTTCTGGTTGCCTCTGGACTTTTGAGGGGCCTGTGGTGTGAGAGGGAGGCTCATTCAGTGGGCTAACCCTGAGGCCAGCCCCCTCCCACCCACCCTAAGCCTTAGCGACTCCACTTAGATCAGTGCACTAGGAGGGGTTTCTGCCTCAGACTTCAGGGTGTGAGAGTTTGGGCTCCAATGAAGTTCTAAAATACCTTTGTTTTATTTGGATGATGACCTCATCTTCTTTAAGCTTAAATTTTTAGAGGCTCCTGAGAAGCATTATCCCAAAAGTAATACATCTTTTAACCAAAGTCATGCTATTGAACTCCATACAGCCCAGGAAGAGGAAGGTCAGTGTGTGAATTCCAACAATAAGGCTCTGTTATAGACTCAAGGGCTGGAGCTGGACAGGGCTGTCTCTTATCACACAGTGGTTGTTGCAAACCAAGAAGCTGCTCACTTCTTGGAGTGGCGAGAATCTGGCATCAAATGAAATCGCAGTCACTGAGCAGCACTTGCCAGTGTCTGGTGCATAGAAAGAGTTCCGACTATGTAATTTGCTTTGAGGCTGACTTCTCATCAATTCCTAAATTTTTCATTTTTTAAGAAGAGGGATCTGCAAACTTCGAAGGTAAAAGGACAGAGAATAAGCATTTTAGACTTTGCAAGTCTAATGACCTCTGTCACTGCTGCTCAGTTCTGCCAATGTGTCACAAAAGTTGCCCTATGTAAATAAATGGGCATGACCCTGTTCCAATAAAACTTTATTTAAAAAAAAAAAAACAGGTGGAGGGTCAGATTTGGCCTGTTTTAGAGCAGTGCTTCTCAAACTCTTTTCACTATGACTGTTGGGTTTGTGTTCAACAGTTTCGTTCAATAGATTATTGTTCCTTGCCTCCTTGATCCTGGACTCTGTTGTGTGACTGACTTCAGTCAATAGGATTGTGCCATCCACTATACGTTGCCTTTCACCCAGGGGAATGTTAGGACATGAGGCAAGCAGAGGATTGAATTGTGCTTATGGGATGAGGCTTGCTCTTTTGTGCTTTTAACATTATGATGAGAAGAACTACTCCCAGGCAACTGCTGCCCCTTTAACCTGTGACCATGGTGGGACAGATCCGGGTCCAGCAGGAAGCAGCCAAGCTTGGTAGGACCTGCAGTTTGAAGTAAAGCTGCCCAGGTGAGCCCAGCCTAGATTAGCCAATCCTCAAGTGACCCACAGGTGAGTGAGCATGTACTTTATGTATATAAGCTCATATAATACTTACACTAACTCTATGAAGTACATAGGTATTATTATTCAGGTAAGGAGACTGAGGAATGGACGAGTTCAGTAACTTGCCCAGGGCTGCAGAGCTGGTACACGGCCACGTGGTAGAGATTCGCAGTCGACAGGCCTGGCTCCAGAGTTCATGGTTAACTATACCCAGATATTGTCTATTCCAATATAATCCATTACATTTTTTTTAATTACATTAAAAAAAATTGATGGTTGTAGTCCACTGCATGGACTTCATGACCTATGATTTTTAACCTCCTCCAAGGAATTATTCTGTGACAAGAACCAAAAGCCAAATTCTCACTCGAGAATCTTAAAAACAAAATTTCCATAGTTGGATTATGTTCCTAGAGCCTGTCATCGCTGTGTTCCTTGCCGACCCCCAAGAAAAGTGCTTTGCGGAAATTGAAACTATAATCAAAAATCTTCCAGCAAACAAAAGCCCAGGTCCAGACGGCTTCACAGCTGAATTCTACCAAAAATTTCGAGAAGAGCTAACACCTATCCTGCTCAAGCTCTTCCAGAAAATTGCAGAGGATGGTAAACTTCCAAACTCATTCTATGAGGCTACCATCACCCTAATACCAAAACCTGACAAAGATCCCACAAAAAAAGAAAACTACAGGCCAATATCACTGATGAACATAGATGCAAAAATCCTTAACAAAATTCTAGCAATCAGAATCCAACAACACATTAAAAAGATCATACACCATGACCAAGTGGGCTTTATCCCAGGGATGCAAGGATTCTTCAATATCCGCAAATCAATCAATGTAATACACCACATTAACAAATTGAAAAATAAAAACCATATGATTATCTCAATAGATGCAGAGAAAGCCTTTGACAAAATTCAACATCCATTTATGATCAAAACTCTCCAGAAAGCAGGAATAGAAGGAACATACCTCAACATAATCAAAGCTATATATGACAAACCCACAGCAAACATTATCCTCAATGGTGAAAAATTGAAAGCATTTCCTCTAAAGTCAGGAACAAGACAAGGGTGCCCACTTTCACCATTACTATTCAACATAGTTTTGGAAGTTTTGGCCACAGCAATCAGAGCAGAAAAAGAAATAAAAGGAATCCAAATTGGAAAAGAAGAAGTAAAGCTCTCACTGTTTGCAGATGACATGATCCTCTACATAGAAAACCCTAAAGACTCCACCAGAAAATTACTAGAACTAATCAATGACTATAGTAAAGTTACAGGATATAAAATCAACACACAGAAATCACTTGCATTCCTATACACTAATAATGAGAAAACAGAAAGAGAAATTAAGGAAACAATTCCATTCACCATTGCAACGGAAAGAATAAAATACTTAGGAATATATCTACCTAAAGAAACTAAAGATCTATACATAGAAAACTATAAAACACTGGTGAAAGAAATCAAAGAGGACACTAACAGATGGAGAAATATACCATGTTCATGGATTGGAAGAATCAATATAGTGAAAATGAGTATACTACCCAAAGCAATCTATAGATTCAATGCAATCCCCATCAAGCTACCAACAGCATTCTTCACAGAGCTAGAACAAATAATTTCACAATTTGTATGGAAATACAAAAAACCTCGAATAGCCAAAGCAATCTTGAGAAAGAAGAATGGAACTGGAGGAATCAACCTACCTGACTTCAGGCTCTACTACAAAGCCACAGTTATCAAGACAGTATGGTACTGGCACAAAGACAGAAATATAGATCAATGGAACAAAATAGAAAGCCCAGAGATAAATCCATGCACCTATGGACACCTTATTTTTGACAAAGGAGGCAAGAATATACAATGAATTAAAGACAATCTCTTTAACAAGTGGTGCTGGGAAATCTGGTCAACCACTTGTAGAAGAATGAAACTAGGACACTTTCTAACACCATACACAAAAATAAACTCAAAATGGATTAAAGATCTAAACGTAAGACCAGAAACTATAAAACTCCTAGAGGAGAACATAGGCAAAACACTCTCTGACATACATCACAGCAGGATCCTCTATGACCCACCTCCCAGAATATTGGAAATAAAAGCAAAAATAAACAAATGGGACCTAATTAATCTTAAAAGCTTCTGCACATCAAAGGAAACTTTTAGCAAGGTGAAAAGACAGCCTTCAGAATGGGAGAAGATAATAGCAAATGAAGCAACTGACAAACAACTAATCTCGAGAATATACAAGCAACTCCTACAGCTCAACTCCAGAAAAATAAGTGACCCAATCAAAAAATGGGCCAAAGAACTAAATAGACATTTCTCCAAAGAAGACGTCCAGATGGCTAACAAACACATGAGAAGATGTTCAACATCACTCATTATCAGAGAAATGCAAATCAAAACCACTATGAGGTACCATTTCACGCCAGTCAGAATGGCTGCGATCCAAAAGTCTACAAGTAATAAATGCTGGAGAGGGTGTGGAGAAAAGGGAACCCTCTTACACTGTTGGTGGGAATGCAAACTAGTACAGCCACTATGGAGAACAGTGTGGAGATTCCTTAAAAAACTGGGAATAGAACTGCCTTATGATCCAGCAATCCCACTGCTGGGCATACACGCTGAGGAAACCAGAAGGGAAAGAGACACGTGTACCCCAATGTTCATCGCAGCACTGTTTATAATAGCCAGGACATGGAAGCAACCTAGATGTCCATCAGCAGATGAATGGATAAGCAAGCTGTGGTACATATACACAATGGAGTATTATTCAGCCATTAAAAAGAACACATTTGAATCAGTTCTAATGAGGTGGATGAAACTGGAGCCTATTATACAGAGTGAAGTAAGCCAGAAAGAAAAACACCAATACAGTATACTAACGCATATATATGGAATTTAGAAAGATGGTAACAATAACCTTGTGTACAAGACAGCAAAAGAGACACTGATGTATAGAACAGTCTTATGGACTCTGTGAGAGAGGGAGAGGGTGGGAAGATTTGGGAGAATGGCACTGAAACATGTAAAATATCATGTATGAAACAAGTTGCCAGTCCAGGTTCGATGCACGATACTGGATGCTTGGGGCTGGTGCACTGGGACGACCCAGAGGGATGGAATGGGGAGGGAGGAGGGAGGAGGGTTCAGGATGGGGAACACATGTATACCTGTGGCGGATTCATTTTGATATTTGGCAAAACTAATACAGTTATGTAAAGTTTAAAAATAAAATTAAAAAAAAAAAGAAAAAAAAAAGAAAAGTGCTTTGAACATGCTTGTTTGTGCCTTAGTGTCGAGGAGCTCAGCAGATAGAATAACTTGGGCCAGACATCCCCTCCCCCTCGCTCACCCACTTCCCTCCAACTCCCAGGTGCTGCAGAATCAACAGGAATTGGCAACTTCCTGACGAGAAAGAATGTCACCAGCATTTCAGGGAAAGCAAATGGCTGCCTCCTAGTGCTCTCGGGGGCTCTTGGAGCTTTGGTCTCGTGAAGAAGAGCCTGAGTCTGAACAGGAAGGTAAAGTGTGATTCAAGGACAGGAGTTTCTGAGGGGTCCAGACTACCCACTGGGTCAGGGCAGGGCAAACCTCCGACAGTTTTAGGATTTGATTGAAATGGAGGGTAGAATTGTATCATTATAGATATGACATGGAAATGAAAGTAGTTGTACCCTTAGATCCACTGTGGAGAGAATGCGTAAGACCAACCTTGGGTAATAGAACAGCTGCTTGATTTTTTTTTTTTTTAACACAATAGAAAAAAAGCCATTTTATTGAGAAATAACAGACATACCTCACTGAATGAGTTGAAGGTATACAGCCTGATGGTTTGAGTTACATATATTGCAAAATGACCACCATAATAAGTTTAGTTATCATCTATCATCTCACTTAAATACAATAAAAAAGTTTCCCTTAGGATGAGAACTTTGGGGATCTGCTCTTTTAACAACTTTCCTATGTATTATACAGCAGTATAAACTAGTCATCATGTTGTACATTCCATCCCTGATACTTATTCATTTTATAACTGGAAGTTCACAGCTTTTGGCTGCCCTCATTCAATTTTCCCTGCCTGGACCCCATGCCTCTGGTAACCACAAGTCTGACCTCTTTTTTCATATGAATTTGATGGAGTTTTGTTTGTTTGTTTGTATTAGATTCCACATATAAGTTAGATCATACAGTATTTGTGTTTCTCTGCTTGACTTATTCATATTCACTTAGCAACATGCCTTCAAGGTCCATCCATGAGAAAAATATTTTTATAATATATAATTAACAAGTTTCACATGAAAAGGAAATAGAAATACAATGTTCAGATATTTAGGAGCCTCAACTCAAAACTAATATTAGAGTATTGATTTAGGGGGGAAAGAAAGCTAAATGAAGGCAACTAGAAGTATGTAGAAAATGTTATTTATAGAATGACCTTTAAAATTTTCTGATGTTATTTGAATATTTTAACTAAGAGTAACAAACGAAACTCTACCCCACTGCATCTTACCTCACAGGAGTGGTTTTCAGAGAGTCTTTAAGGCAGTGAATTAAAATCTTGCTATTGTCAAGGAACTGACAAAAACTTCCATGCTGTACATGATTCTTTTTCTGTTTTTTTACTTATCAAAAGAAAAACCCAGAAAGATATGTCAGGTTTGTGTAAATGAGGTATTCAGAAAGAGTGGCTAGTTTTGTTTTATGATCTTACGAAGGAAAATGAGTGTATGTGTGTATATATATATGTACATATATATCTTGAACTAACAATGGGACTTCCTTTATATTGCAAATTATATCTTAATTTTTTCTTAAAAAGGATTTTTAAATGCAAAATGCAGCTGCTGCTGCTAAGTCATTTCAGTCGTGTCCGACTCTGTGTGACCCCATAGACGGCAACCCATCAGGCTCCGCCGTCCCTGGGATTCTCCAGGCAAGAACACTGGAGTGGGTTGCCATTTTCTTCTCCAATGCATGAAAGTGAAAAGGGAAAGTGAAGTCGCTCAGTTTTTCGGTGTTAACCATACCTAGAGTCTGTAATTAACAGTACTGAATTTCAGGGTCTCATGCTGTCCTATATTGTTGGCTGCCTTTTCAATCTCGCTCACAGCACCCTCTGGGCTGTGCTTCAGTTTTACACCAGTTGTATCAACTACACTAGAGGAAGGGCTGGTCTGCTGGTGGAGATCCTTCAGTTCCAACCTACAGTCAACTACTGACCAAATTTTGCTTCCTTCTTGTTCCTTGGACAATCTTTGTTTGTACCAGGATCTAAGTTTATAAATTAAAAATTGTAGCTGGTTTAAAAAAAATCCCATAAGACTCAAAAGAGAACAAGTAAAGCACTCTAATTGCCAATCAACCAATCATCAACCCATTTTTACCAAATAATCATAAGTCTTCCAAAACCTATGGAAGATTTCTATCTAGGATATCCACAGTGGAGATTCCTATATAGGATTTAGGAAACATGAGGTACCCATCTTCTTTTCTAGTTTTGGAAATTTTTATTTTGAAATCATTTTAAACATATGAACTCCTATATGCTCTTCATTCAAAAACCCTGATTATTAACAATTACCTAATTGTTTTTTGTCATTCTATCATTGTGTGTGTGTATTATTTTTTCCAAGCCATTGGAGTGTAAGTTCAGACATGATGCCCGTTCACTCCTATATACTTCAATGTGTGTTTCCCAAGAATGGGGGAAATTCTCTCACAGTGTGACTACAGTTCAATTTTCATATTAGGGAATTAAGATTGATACAATATTAGCTTTTAATTTATAGTCCTTATTTGAATTTTACTAACCTGCCTCCTGAGAAACCTATATGCAGGTCAGGAAGCAACAGTTAGAACCGGACATGGAACAACAGACTGGTTTCAAATAGGAAAAGGAGTACGTCAAGGCTCTATATTGTCACCCTGCTTATTTAACTTCTATGCAGAGTACATCATGAGAAACGCTGGGCTGGAAGAAGCACAAGCTGGAATCAAGATTGCTGGGAGACATATCAATAACCTCAGATATGCAGATGACACCACCCTTATGGCAGAAAGTGAAGAGGAACTAAAAAGTCTTTTGATGAAAGTGAAAGAGGAGAGTAAAAAAGTCGGCTTAAAGCTCAACATTCAGAAAACGAAGATCATGGCATCTGGTCCCATCACTTCATGGGAAATAGATGGGGAAACAGTGGAAACAGTGTCAGACTTTATTTTTGGGGGCACCAAAATCACCACAGATGGTGATTGCAGCCATGAAATTAAAAGACACTTACTCCTTGGAAGGAAAGTTATGACCAACCTAGATAGCATATTAAAAGGCAGAGATATTACTTTCAACAAAGGTTCGTCTAGTCAAGGCTATGGTTTTTCTAGTGGTCATGTTTGGATGTGAGAGTTGGACTGTGAAGAAATCTGAGTGTCGAAGAATTGTGAGTCCCTTGGACTGCAAGGAGATCCAACCAGTCCATCCTAAAGGAGACCAGTCCAGGGTGTTCATTAGAAGGACTGATGCTGAGGCTGAAACTCCAATACTTTGGCCACCTCATGTGAAGAATTGACTCATTGGAAAAGATCCTGATGCTGGGAGGGATTGGGGACAGGAGGAGAAGGGGATGACAGAGGATGAGATGGCTAGATGGCATCACCGACTCGATGCACATGAGTTTGGGTGAACTCCGGGAGTTGGTGATGGACAGGGAGGCCTGGCGTGCTGCGATTCATGGAGTCGCAGAGTCGGACAGGATTGAGTGACTGAACTGAGCTGACTGAATTGTTTTAATAATTTCCTTTGTACCAAAAACAATTTCTATTTCTGGCCCAGGATCCAGTCAAGGGCCACAATTTGCATTCTCATCTCCTCTGTAAACAGAGTTCTTCAGAATCTGTTTCATGACCTTGACATTTTTTAGAAATACTGACTGGTTACTTTGTAAAATGTTTCTCAGTTTTGGTTTCTCTGAACTTTCCTCCTGCAAAGGTATTTTTGGCAGGAATACCACAGAACTGATACTGTTTCTTTGCAGTATCATGAGATACACCATGTCACTTTGTTCCATTCCTGGTGATGTTAACTTTGATGATTAAGATGGTGTCTGCCAACTTTCTCTACTGAAAAATAACTAATTTTATCTTTGTAATTAATAAGTAATTTGTGACAGGTACTTCCTCATCAAATTTCTACTAATTTTAGAATCCAATTGATGATGCTTTCTGAATCAAGTGTGACATTGACCAAAGGATGACTCTCCCACCCGCTGCAGGTTTATTGAGGTTTGATTGACAACTAGAAGTTGTATACATTGTATACAGTTATACATATTGTATAAAGTGTACAACTTGCCATTTTGATACATATACATTGTGAAATGGTTACCACAGTTAGGCTAATTAACATCTGTCACCTCACATAGTTACCTTTCTTTTTTTGAGTGTGTGGTGAGAGCATTTGAGATCTACTCTCTCAGCAAATTTCAAGTATATAATACATTATTATGAACTATAATCACCATGCTGTATGTTAGGTCTCCAGAACTTATTCACTCACCTTTAACTGAAAATTATACCTTTTGATCAACATCTTTCCATCCCATTCCCACCCTGCTGCCCAGCCCCTGGTAACCATTATTCTATTCTCTGTTCTCTGAGTGCAACATTTTTTATTTTTTATGATTCCTTAGCTAAGTGAGATCCCCACTCCAGTACTCTTGCCTGGAAAATCCTATGGATGGAGGAGCCTGGAAGGCTGCAGTCCATGGGGTCGCTGAGGGTTGGACACGACTGAGCGACTTCACTTTCACTTTTCACTTTCATGCATTGGAGGAGGAAATGGAAACCCACTCCAGTGTTCTTGCCTGGAGAGTCCCAGGGACGGGGAGGCTGGTGGGCTTCCGTCTATGGGGTCACACAGAGTCAGACGTGACTGAAGCGACTTAGTAGCAGCAGCAGCAGCTAAGTGAGATCATGCAGTAATTGTCTTTCTGTGACTGACATATTTCACTTAGAATAATGTCCTCCAGTGTCATTCATGCTGTCCAAAATAACAGTTTTCCTTCTTTTTCAAGGCTGAATAATATTCCGTTTATATTTTGTATATTAACCCTTTATTGAGTATGTGTTGTGCAAATATTTTCTCCCATTCCATAGATTGCCTTTTTGTTTCACTGACTGATTCCTTTCCTGTACAGAAAATGTGTAGTTTGATTTAGTTCCACTTGTTTATTTGGGCTTATGTTGCCTATGCTTTTGGCATCAATCTGAAAAATTATTGCCTAGACTAATGTGTAGGAATAGCTCTTCAATTCTGATGTTCACCCAGACTGCACTGGAACTTACCCATTCATTTCTCACTCTCATCCACAGGTCCTCCTCTCAATCACACACCCTCACCCCAACTCCCAAACGCATACAACAGTTACATGAATCCTTTGTTTCTAAATTATTCTATTATCTACTCCTGGACCATCTTGACTTGAAAATATATCCACTTAAAGGATTTAAAGAACTCTATTAAAAAAACTAGATATGTTCAGGCAATGTTAAGTACTAAGAATTAAATGAAATAAGGACGGAAGTGTTGAATGGAGGTGGGACTGCTTTAGACACTGTGTTCAGGATTAGCCTTTTAAAATGAGACCTGCAGCATGAGAAGGAATCAGCCAGTGAAAATCAGGGAAAGAGGGTTCAACACTAAGGAAACTAATGGCTCAAAGACCTTGAGGCAAGAATCTGATTGTCTGAGGAAGCAGAAGGAATATGGCTAAGGATATTAAGACAATTTAGTGGAGAAAGAAACATCATCTTTTCGACACATGGGGCCAGAGAACTGGATAGCCACATGTAAAAGAATGAAACTGGACCCCACTTATACTATATTTAAAAATTAGCCCTGAGTGTAAGTTCAGTTCAGTTCAGTCACTCAGTCATGTCCAGCTCTTTGCGACCCCATGAATCACAGCACGCCAGGCCTCCCTGTCCATCACCAACTCCCGGAGTTCACCCAAACTCATGTACATTGAGTCAGTGATGCCATCCAGCCATCTCATCCTCCGTCGTTTCCTTCTCCTCCTGCCCCCAATCCCTCCCAGCATCAGAGTCTTTTCCAATGAGTCAACTCTTCATATGAGGTGGCCAAAGTACTGGAGTTTCAGCCTCAGCATCAGTCCTTCCAATGAACATCCAGGACCGATCACCTTTAGGATGGACCAGTTGGATCTCCTTGCAGTCCAAGGGACTCTCAAGAGTCTTCTCCAACACCACAGTTCAAAAGCATCAATTCTTCGGTGCTCAGCTTTCTTCACAGTCCAACTCTCACATCCATACATGACTACTGGAAAAACCATAGCCTTGACTAGATGGACTTTTGTTGGCAAAGTAATGTCTCTGCTTTTTAATATGCTATCTAGGTTGGTCATAACTTTCCTTCCAAGGAGTAAGCGTCAAAGAGCCAAAACAATAAAACTCTTCAAGGAAAATACAGGAGTTTATCTCCATGACATTAAATTACACAAAGCCTCTTTAGATAGGATGCCAAAAACATAAGCAGAGAAAGAAAAAAATAGATAAATCGCAGTTCATAAAATATTTAAACTTCTGTACTTCAATGGACAAAAAATGGAAAAAACTGAAATGTCTATCAATTGATGAATGGTTAAAGAAAATGTCTATATCCAAAATATTGTAATATTATATTAGTAGAATACTATTAATCTGTAAAAAGGAACAAAGTGTTGATATAATCTACAATATAAATGAGCCTTGAAAACATCGTGCTTAGTGAGTGAAGCCACATATAATGACCAGATAGTGTAGGATTTCATTTATATGAAAAGTCCAGAATATGAAAATCTATAAAGATAGAAACTAGATTAGTGGTTGCTTAGGGCTGCAGATGGGCTTCCCTGGTAGCTCAGCTGGTAAAGAATCTGCCTACAATGCGGGAGACCTGGGTTTGATCCCTGGGTTGGGAAGATCCCTTGGAGGAGGGCATGGCAACCCACTCTAGTATTCTTGCCTGGAGAATTCCCATGGATAGAGAAGCCTGGTGGCCTACAGTCCACGGGGTTGCAAAGAATTGGACCTAACTGAACAAATAAGCACAGCACAGCATGGGGCTTCAGGGCAAATGGGGAGTGAGTACAATGGGTACAGTTTCTTTACAGAGTGATTAAAATGTTCTAAATTCATTCCGGTGCTGGTTTATAACTGTAAATATACTAAACACTATTGAGTTGCATAGTTAACTTAGGTGAATTGTATGTATGTGAATGATATCTCAGTAAAGCTGCTATATAAAAAGAGAAAGAGAGAGGAGGGAGTAAGGGAAAGGATATCCAATGAGGCAGACAGAGGGCTATGGTGCTATATAAACATTCACTGCTAATTTTTAAGCTTCTTTTAGAAATCAACATACAAAAATATATTGATACAGTAGTTCAGATAGTACCTGAAGCATGTGCATAAACAAAGAGTAGGACAAACTACTAAGGGCCTCAAAGTTAGAAGCAAACATCGTGGGTCAGATATCTTAAATGAGACTACGGAGTTGGACACAACTGAGCGACTGAACCGAACTGAACCACCCTTATGGCAGAAAGTGAGAAGAACTAAAGAGCCTCTTGATGAAAGTGAAAGAAGAGAGTGAAACAGTTGGCTTAAAGCTCAACATTCAGAAAACTAAGATCATGGCATCTGGTCCCATCACTTCATGGCAAATAGATGGGAAAACAATGGAAACAGTGAGAGACTTTATATTTTGGGGTTCCAAAATCACTGCAAATGGGGACTGCAGCTATGAAATTAAAAGACGCTTACTCCTTGGAAGAAAAGCTATGACCAACCTAGACAGCATATTAAAAAGCAGAGACATTACTTTGCCAACAAAGGTCTGTCTAGTCAAGGCTATGGTTTTTCCAGTAGTCATGTATGGATGTGAGTGTTGGACTATAAAGAAAGCTAAGTGCTGAAGAACTGATGCTTTTGAACTGTGGTGTTGGAGAAGACTCTTGAGAGTCCCTTGGACTGCAAGGAGATCCAACCAGTCCATGCTAAGGGAAATCAGTCCTGAATATTCATTGGAAGGACTGATGCTGAAGCTGAAACTCCAATACCTTGGCCACCTGATGCAAAGAACGGACTCATCTGAAAGGACCCTGATGCTGGGAAAGATTAAATGCAGGAGGAGAAGGGGATGACAGAGGGTGAGATAGTTGGATGCCATCACCGACTCAACAGACATGAATTTGAGTGAGCTCTGGGAGTTGGTGATGGACAGGGAAACCTGGCGTAATGCAGTCCATGGGATCGCAAAGAGTTGGACACGACTGAGCAACTGAACTGAACTGATCCAACAGGTTAGGATTTTAGTTAGGATACTAGTTCGACTACTGTTAAAAAAGTCAAAATAACAGTAGCTTAAACAAATAGAAGTTTATTTTTCTGTCCTGTAATAGTCAAAGCATAAATAATACAAGGCTAACGTAGTGACATCATGGTAATAGAAACCCAAGTTTCTTCCATCTTGACTCTCTGTTATCCTCAACAAAGGGCTTCTGTCTTATGGTTGAAAGTGGTTGCGCCAGATCCTGCCATCATGTCTGCCTCCTGGCCTATAGAAAGGGGAGATGGAAGAAGTGGAGGCTTATTTTTTCCCTGTAAGATCATGGACCAGAAATGGCACAACTCACTTCTGCTGACATCTCATCAGTGAAAATTTATTCCTTTCCACACCTAAGTGCAAATAATGCTGAAAAATGTATTTTTTAGTGAAACAGTCACTGGTTTGGCTAAAAGTCAGAGACTGAATCATCAAAGGAAGAAGGAAGGATTGGCTGTTAGGGGACACCCAGCAATCCTGCCACAGGGTAAAACCAGGTCAATAGACCCTTGTATAGAATCCTGCCTTGAGAAGGCTTATTTCATATTGAATACACACCATTTTGTATTCACAAACTATTTTACTGCTTTTCTGTACCTTTTAAGAATACAATGGAACTACTGATGACTGGCACCTCTAATGTGAATATTTGCAGAGAAAGGTTTTTTAGCAGAGAAGCTAAAAACTCAAAGGATGACAAAATCAGTCTACATTCCTACTCCCACTTAGGGTGAAAGCATAAAAAGTTAAAGTAGATGCATAAGAGAACCAAAGGAAACCCACTAGCTTGATGTTCCCACATGATGTGTACACAATGTGAGGTACTCAGTAGATTGGGTACTTTTCTATCAGCAGTTTAGTCAGTTCACTTGGAAATGGAATGGATTCACTTCTGCACAATGCTAGAAACAGCAGGATCACATCTTTTTTTCCCAACACCCCATCTGCCACATTTAGACTCAGATACTGGCTTCGCTGTGAATACAATAGGCAATTCCCCGGCGGTCCAGTGGTTAGGACCTTGCGATTTCACTGTGGACAGCCCAGGTTCAGTCCCTGGTTGGGGAACTAAGATCCTGCAAGCCATGTGGTGCAGCCAAAAAAACAAACAAAAAAACCCATGAACCCAGTAATACACTGTGGACACAGAGAGCATACCCATGGAACACATTGATAGCCTTGGAGCCATTTCCTCACCTTGTTTACTCTGGTCTGAAAGACTGGTTCAGATTACATCAAAGTATGTATCGGTATCAGCAAAAACCCATGTCTCATAGAACTGAGCTGCTAAACATTATGATCAATACAAGGGTGACTTGATGACCCACAAGCATAATATAATTTATAGGTTCATGTCTAAGTTCAAGGAGTAAGACAAATATTATAAAATTACAGGCTCTGTCAAATGACTAAAACCACCAGTCAATTTAATAATAACAGTCAATGAAAATCCATCAGATGGGTTATTTAGGAAACGCTTATATAGGCCATACAGTAAAACAACTGAATTTTTCACTCATCAGCAAATTACCTGTGCCTTGTGAAGACACAAGCTAAAAGAATAATAAAACCAAGGGACTCTAGAAGTCATCATATCCAGTCCTCCGTCTGTGGTCAGGTCAATACTTAACCTATTTTTAGCAAACTTGAGTAATGGGAATTGAACTGTCTTCCTCTGAAGTCTGTTCCAGGGTCCAATTAGGAAATGCTTTCGTATTCATAACCACCATTGTGCTGTAATCTCAGCCCATTTCCTATAATTTGCTCCTCCATGGAGATGGAAAACAGCTGGCCATTTTTTTCTTGTGATAATCTTTTTTTTTTTTTTTTTTCCCAAATCCACGCACACTCTGTTCTTGCCTTTCCATGTTAAAACACCCAAACTTCTTTAGCCTGTTTCTGGAAACTTCTTTATTTTCTAGCGCTTATTGTTCCAACTCTGGTTCTGTGAGTTTCTCTGTATAGCTTTTAAAAATA
The DNA here is from genome assembly GCF_029407905.1 of Bubalus kerabau. Lineage (NCBI taxonomy): Eukaryota > Metazoa > Chordata > Mammalia > Artiodactyla > Bovidae > Bubalus > Bubalus kerabau. The sequence continues at coordinate 61,748,346 of NC_073624.1, read as the reverse complement.
CAAAGTCCTGAGCAGTTTAAAATGGCCTTGCTCAGTTCAGAAACGCCGAAGGAGTCTGTCTCAGCCTTGGTATCTCATAGTCTCGACTGTGGTCTCTGTTTAAATTTTAGTCCTCTGTGACCTTCAGGTCATTTTCATGACCTGAGAGCTCCACCAATTTTTTCCCCCATTCAGCTTTTGGAAAACGACTTCTTTTGTTGGTCAAGGTGGCTTAGGACATGATTTCCCTCCTTCAAAACGTTTAACATGTCCCCAAACCTGGTGTCCTCTGTGACCAATAAACACAATTTAAATGAATTCCTCCAGCAGCAGACAAAGATAGCTACAGCCCTAAACTAGCACATGTGAGTCACAGGAATATTTCCCCTCACTGGATGCTTCAGAGCACAAACCTCCACAGACACAGTTGGGTTCACTTGACATATTGACTAAACACTGTGGAAGGTACAGTGAAGACCCAGGTTTAGGCCAGGCCAGGGTTTCTCCATCTTGGCACTCTCAATATTTGGAACCTGAGAATTCTTTATTCTAAGAGGCTGACCTGTGCATTGTAGAGTGTTTAGCAGCATCCTTGACCTCTGTCCTCTAGATTCCAGTAGTAATTTTCTGCCCAGGGATGAGAGTCAAAAATGTCCTCAGACATGGCCCCAAATCCCCGCTCCAGAGTGGAGCACAATCAACCCCCAAGTTGAGAAACCACTCTTCCAGATGTATGACTTCCTTTTCCAGGAAGTGAATTGGTTCAAGAAAATTTGCTTACAGCAGGTTCTCATTCTGTGCTTCCCAGCCTCCCAGGACCTGTTGGACTGATCATGCATTGTATGCTGAGGTGCTTTTCCCATCTTCTCTAATCCCATCCTTTGAGATCAACATGATCCCCTTTATTTTATCAATATTGAGTGGTTGAACTGAGTTATGTATGGATGTGAGAGTTGGACCATAAAGAAAGCTGAGTGCTGAAGAATTGATGTTTTTAAACTGCGGTGTTAGAGAAAACTCTTGAGAGTCCCTTGGATTGCAGCTCCAATACTTTGGCCACCTGATGTGAAGAACTGACTCATTTGAAAAGGCCCTGATGCTGGGAAAGATCGAAGGCAGGAGGAGAAGGGGACGACAGAGGATGAGATGGTTGGATGGCATCACTGACTCAGTGGACATGAGTTTGAGCAAGCTCCAGGAGTTGGTGGTGGACAGGAAAGTCTGGGTTGCGGCAGTCCACGGGGTTGCAAAGAGTCAGTCATGACTGACTGAACTGAACTGAATTAAGAATGAAGTACCACTCACCTACCAAGGGGTGTATTTGAACCCAGATCAGGCAGGATGTAATGGCTCTGTTTTTCCATCATCTAATACAGCCTCTTTTCTCGATGGTTGGTGATTTGTAATTACTGGGGTCATCCTCTCCCTTTGAACACGTTGCAGATCTCATCCTATAAGAATGCTGCAGTCTTCTTTAAGTAAAACCCACACTGTTTCACTGAGGTGGTAAAGAAGGAAACCCCAGTGGAGAATCCCCTGCTGGTGTGGACCTTGACAAATCTGGGTTTACTTCATTAGTTGAGATGGCAGTTTCCTTGTGCATCTTTAAAAAGCTGTTTCTTCTCCCCCAACCCCTACACACACCCTGCCCTCAGAGTTTCACTTCCCCTTGGTATCGTCTGCTCTCACCATCCACACATCCAGACCCTTTCGGCCTGTTCAGTTGTGCAGGGACTGTTTCGGTCTCCTTTATCACCTTTCCCCACTGTCAGCGGTGTTGGGTTACATTTGCCTAAGACTTTGTAATTCCCAAAGCACTTTCCCATGTGTTGTCACATTTGATTCCTGCCCCATCTATGAGGGAGCCTGGGCAGTGGGATTACCGATGAAGAAAACAGAGGTGCATGCAGGTTCTGGATGGCGGGGGAAGGCTTGGAAGTAGGGTCAGGCCTCCTGACTTCACCTCCAAAGCACATTCAAGGGACATCTGTTTGGTTAGACGGCAGTAAGAGCTCTTTCTGCAAAAGCTGTGCTTTGGTGGCTGTTCACACTCCCCTTTTTTCTGTGAAGGCTGGTTCCATTCCCTGGGTCCTCTCTTTTTATCTAATAGACAGAAAGAATGGTTTTTAACTTTGTGAGCACATCAACCTTTAATAATGGCATCATTTTCTGCCTTCCATTGTCCCCTCATGGTCTACCTAAAAGATTAATTTCTTTCTTCACGCAGACAAGCCAGGGTCTAAGAAATCTGTTTCGGCTGCATCCTTTCCATGCACATGATCTCTTCTGCCAGGCAGCACCAGAGTCTCCTTGCTTTCCCCTGTTGGCTGCAGCCTCTAGGGAATTCATTCTTTTTTCTGTGTCTCATATCTCATCCCCTTCCCCTTGCTCCCCGCAGCTCAGTGCCGGCACCTTCTGAAGTCCCCAAAGCCAGGCCTCACCCACTTGGTCTCACCCATGCCTATCTCACTGGACTGAAGTGAAAATTGGATGAAACGCTGCCTGTGAACTACATAATATACACAAGAAGGGCATTATGACGAATTTAGTATATGATGTGAAAAGGGCATCCTGTTCCCTCAGACCCTTTGTCCCTCAGATTTCGTTCCCATTAGCTTTTCTTGCCAAAACCCTGAGCTTGAAGAAATGCACCTTCCTGCAGCCTGTTTTCTTTATCTCGCTGATTTCTCTCCTTCCTTCCTTAGAACCCTGAATGTTATCATTTTGTAGTCATTTCCACTGAAGTCCCCGGGCACTTTTCTCCAAAGATGGGAGAAATGTGGATATGTTTAGAGGCTGAGCAGGACTCGGGAGAGAGGGGAAAGTTAAAGACATAGAAGACCAGAAGGATTATTGAAGCAACAGAGTCCTGGATGAGATGAGTCCCTAGAATAGGAGCAAGGACTCTCTGAGGTAGGAAGCACAGAAATGAGATGGGTGCAGATAAGTTGGGGGGGGGTGTTGAGGGACATTTTAAGGTCTTAGACTTAGTGCAGCAGGGGCTTCGTGAAGATGGGCATGGCATGAGGCGTTGGTTGACTTGGAAGAGCCCAGTGACCCAGCATAGGGTGGAGGGGGGCGTTACTGGTTTAGAGAAGGCTGGACAGTTTGGAGGATGGGCTTTGGAAGAGAACGTTGTGAAGGAGCAGAACACACATGTTCAAACTGATAACTGGTGGAATCCAGGCTGGGCAGGAAGCAAGTAAAGCAAAGAGGGTTAATAGACTTGGATTATGTCCTCAACAAGAGAGCTGAAAGGCTAGACGTTGGAGGTCTGAAGCCTCGAGATTAGAATTTAAGATTTCTGGCAGAGAACACCTCTGGGTGATGACAAGGCCCCAGATGTGGTAACATAAGCGGCTGCCCAAGAACAGTGGAGGTGAGGGCTGACCCACATGACTGTGTGGACACTGCTCCCATGACCTTGCCAGCGTCCCATAGAACAGGGAAGACCTCATGAGCCCTGTCCCTGGAGTAAGTTCTGCCTGATCTGATCTGTGCCTGCCCCTTCCTGTCCGCACCGACCCTCAGTGATCAGTTTCACCAGTGTCGCCTTTGCCTGGCCTCTCTCCTCTTATTTCTTCCATGTTTTCCACCTCACACGCAAGTAATGACTTTGGCTCTTCCCAACAATGACCCCATCTCTCCCTCCTGGACTTCAGAGCCCTTCAGGGTACTCTCTCCCCAAGGACCTTCCTTCTCAGGCACCACCCCAGAGAAGATTACTTTCACCCAGCTGGCCTTGGCCTCAGGTGGAGTGTGGACAGGACTCCTCGACACTGAAATCACCAGAGGACAGCAACCATCTGGGGAGAGGGGAAGATTCTAAGGCAGGTTCTCAGTGACAGTGAGGAGCTAAGGGCATATAATATTTTTGCTCTGCTAGGACTCAAATTCCTATAGGAAACAAGCAGGTAAATAAACCAGTGATGCCACCCAATGTCGTATGATAGAAACCAGTGCGGCCCACAGCCACCTGGCAGACACATGTTCTATCTGTGTGGAGCAAGAGTGCTCAGCTCCCAAATTGTTGCCATACAGGAATGTGGGCTCAACGCTGCCAAAGCTTTTCATCATTCAAGAGAAGCCAGAAATCTAGGTTTGTACATAGAATCTCCTGGTTTTCAAATGATTACAACTCACTCAAAAGAACATTTTAAGCAACTTGTTAGCCAGACCATTTCTGATGATTGAATATCACCTGAGGGTCGCCAGTGTGCCTGAGTAATGGTGTGACCACACCAAAGACAAGTGAAGAGAAAGCTTGTTTTCCATCCTGGGAACTAGGGACAGCCCTGGTGTTGGGGTGTGCCAGTAAAGGGATTTCCTATGAAGGGTATAATTTTTCCTCCTGCTAAGACTCAAGAAACAGAGTTGACAATGAATTTTAAGCTTTTTTCTCTCAACACTTTTTTTTGTTACTTTTAACCCTTTGGTAAAGTCAGTTAAAGACACACAACCTTGATTGGTGGCATGTTGGAAAACTGAGAGGTAAGCAATAAGAAGTAAAACTTCCTGCGCAAGCCCTCCTTTCGGGTTGTTGTTGTCAGTCGTGTCCGACTCTTTGTGACCGCATGAACTGCAGCATGCCAGCTTCCCTGTCTGTCACAATCTCCCAGAGTTTGCTCAAGCTCACATCCATTGAGTCAGTGATGCCATCATCCAACCATCTCATCCTCTGTGGTCCCCTTCTCCTCCTGCCCTCCATCAGAGTTTTTTCTAGTGAGTTGGCTCTTCTCATCAGGTGGTCAAAGTATTGGAGCTTCAGCCTCAGCCTCAGTCCTTCCGATGAATATTCAGGGTTGATTTCCTTTGGAGTAGCTTAGCTGTATTACATTGTACAGGGTGGAGGATGGGCACCTGGAGGATGGAGAACCAGGAAGGCAGCAGCAGGTGAGCCAGAAGAGGGACCAGGAACAGCTGGGAGGGTGAGAAAAAGCAGGAAATGTAAATAAACAGCTGAAACCAGGACTGACTCTGCTGAGACCCAGGATAAATCACCAAGGAGGATGGCCATGATCCCCAAGGTTGGTGGAGGCTGACATGGAAAGATCTTTGCCATATGTGGCTAGGTGGAAAAGCAAATCCTAAGAGAACATTACAGAATGGTCCATTTTGTAAGAAACACATGAATATTTAGATGATATGTGCATGGGAAAAGGTTGGAAGAATATAAATGAAATATTAAATGTGGCTTTTATTGGAGAGTAGGGTGGTAGGTGAATGGTATGTTTGTACAATTCACAGAGATTGCTTTTGTAGTATAGTAGAAATGGGTCTGGCATTGCTTTTTTTTTTAAGTATCATAGAGTTTATCTCTTAATTTTATTATTTTTTAGCCACACCACCTGGCATGACAGGTGTTAGTTCCCCAACCAGGGATCGAACCCACACCCCCTGCAGTGAAATGCCAAGTCTTGACCACTGGACCACCAGTGAAGTCCCTGTTACCGCTTTTTAAAAACTTTGCACGTGTTAATGGGTTTGACCCTCACTACAGCCTTCTGAAGGCAGTACTGTTATTATCCCCCGTTTTATTATTGAGAAGTAAAAGAAGGTGAGGAAATCTAATAACTTGCCCTTGCTCATACAGTTGGAAGCAGTACAGTGGTATTAATATTAAAAATGTTACAATTGTTTTTATAAAGAAGAAATTATCTCCACATGTGAGCACTTATTTGAAAATCTGTGTTGTGCAGTATTTTTTTTTTCCAGGTGATAATTTTGGGGGTTCAAAACTTCTTGCCTGTTCCTAACCTAAAACAAACCAAAAGTTTTCTTGGTGATTGGATCGCCATCTTCTTTCATCTTGGTCACTGATGGTCTAGAGCCTATTCTTAGTCTTTACTTCTTCCCCATACGTTTATTGAATGCATTTTTATGACATGTGTAGAATCTGTGTTTACCACTCTCCTGCTTTTATCCCTTCACTGTTTTTTTCAATGAAAGTGAAAGTGAAAGTTGCGACCCCATGGACTATACAGCCCATGGAATTCTTCAGGCCAGAATACTGGTGTGGATAGCCTTTCCCTTCTCCAGGGGATCTTCCCAACCCAGGTTTCCTACATCACAGGTGGATTCTTTACCAGCTGAGCCACAAGGGTTTTCCTTGATATATATTTTATTATGAAAAATAATGGGTTAAGATTGAGTTCTTTCTGGGGCTTCCTTGGTGACCCAGTGGTTAGGACTCCACACTTCATTGTGGAGGGCCAGGGTTCAATCCCTGGTCAGGGAACTACAATGCCACACAGTACAGTTAAAAAAAAAAAATTGAGTTCTTACTATGTGTCAAGCACTATTCTAAGCCCCTTTCAGAATATATTGTGTTTAATTCTCACACCACCTTATCAATAAGTGCTCTGATTGGGCCACAGATGAAGACTGTGAAGCACAGAGAAGTTAAGTAACTCTGCCAAAGGCACACAGAGAGCAAATGGCAGAGCCAGGATTTGAACTCCAGTCTGTCTGATTCCATAGTTCATGCCTTTAAGGGTTACACTCTACTGCTAGCCCTACTCACTGTATAGTAAGGGAGTGAACAAGACTCCTTTGTCCTGGACCTCAGGGTATACACGGACATCCTTGAGGCATAAGGCCTCCTGCTTCCCCTGCCTGGCTCTGTTACTTTTGGCTAAAAATCATGGCAACCTGGAATAACCCAGGCCCCTCTGGCCCACATTCTTGGCACGTTTGCCAGGCCACTGTGTCTCACTTGTGCTGATGACATCATTACCCTGGTCCTGAGCTGAGAAGTCAGAAGCTCCTTCTCTTCACATTTATGTATGACCCTTTTCAGTCGGTCCGTCCATCAACATGAGTTTTCCTCTTGCTTTCTTTTCCCTTGGCTCCATTCTGGCTCTCTTCTAACTTACCATGTCTCTACAGGGGCTTGATTTCCCTTTGGGCTTGGAAAACCCAAGCTGTCTTTGACTTAAACCCTCTGCTCCCTTGGCCCTCCAGCCTGTTCCCGAAGACACTTTCCCTTTACTGAGGATACAGTCCCCTGCTCTCAGATCACACTCCTGTAGAAAATTGAAAACACTCCTCCAAATCACTTGTACAGGGAGTCTTGTGGGTCATGCCCACTCCTCTTTTCTGCTCAAATATCTAAAGTTCCTCCTGGCATGCTTGTCCTAGTAGTGGCTGGTCAATATCATTTCAGCCAAATCAGTACAGAAGGTAGTTAGTATCTGGAGAAATGCTTAGTGATAATATGGAGCTGGGTGTTCAGTGGGTAGCCATCTTCCAGATTCACTGAGTGATTGGATGACCTGTTTCTCTCCCCAGACCCTCTCATTTTCTGTTCCTCTTCTCTGGTAGGAAAAGGTATGCTCTTAAAAAGCCTCCTTTTAATGGACCAAGAGCATTTCTTTTTAGCCACGCTGTTCTAGATCCTAAAGACCCCTTCCCTAAAATGAGAACAACTTGGTGCAAGGGGAAGAGTGATGATCAGAAGATCAAGGTTGTAGAACTGGTTCTGTTAGTTAATTGTGTGTTTTGAGCAGTCACTTGAGCCCCCAGAACCTGAATCTCTCTCTCTTTAATATTTATTTATTATTTGTCTGCACTGGGCCTTTCTTGCAGCATGTAGGATCTTTCATTGTGGCACACAGACTCTCTAGTTGTGGCATGAAGGCCCCAGAGTGCTCGACCTTCAGTAGTTGTGGCATGCGGGCTTAGTTTCTCCATGGCATGCAGGATCTCAGTTCCCCGACCAGGGATTGAACCCACGTCCCCTGCATTGTGAGGCAAAGTCTTAACCACTGGACCTCCAAGGGAAGTCCCCTGAATCTCTTTTTATGTGAAATGCTAGTGATCATCCATCCAGTGTCAGAAGGTTAAAGAGGTTAAGACAACTTTGATGACAATGCAGACATGAAGTCACATTATTCCTTCAAGTTTTCTCTCTTGGAGGCCCATGCTGTAAAACTATCAAAACTTCTACCTTGACTTCTAAGAGGAAAGTTGAAATCCTTAGGTGATTGGTTTTAAGGATAGAAGGTATAGTAATGACAAGGTATGGAGGTGCCTGGGGCTGCCTTGGCCCCTCCTAATCTATGATATGGACAGTCGCCTGCTTCTCAACCTTAAAGGTGCAATGCAAATGCAGTTTCAAGACCTCATCCCTACTTCCCATTTAACTGTCACTTTTAAGTCCCTTCTGTATAGAAATCCTAAAATCATATCAGATTGCTGTCTATTAATTTGTAATGTGAAATTGAACAAAAATTAGATAACATATATTTGTATATGAGCTATCTATATGAATAGCCACTGTATTTTTAAGTAAATACTCATATTGTTCATCTTATAAGAAGTAGACATATACAGTAAAGAGGGTTTCTAACAGAATACAGTGCATTTTTAGGCTTTTCCTTAGACATACTTTCACATCAATGCTCAGTAGAACCTCTATTACTTACTAAGAAATAGAAGCATCTCTAACATTTACTCCTTGGCAAATCCAAGGAGTAAAAGTTAAGATCAAGAAGAAGTTGTTTGTCATAGGTCTATCAGGTAGGAATGCTTTTGACTGCAATTTGCAAAAAGAGCCCAACAATAGTTAAAGCCATGTGTATATCTATTATTTACTTAAGAAATCTAGGGTTAATTTCTGTATTTCAAGAATGAAATCAGTCAAGGAACCAGGCCTTTACATTGTCCTACTCAACCATCTTCTGCATGATGCCCTTACCTTTATCACCTCATATTTGTAAGACGGCTGCCATTGCTCCAAGTATCATATCCCTTTATGATAGCATTCCCATCAAGAAGGAAGGAAGGAAGAAAGAGAAAGTACGACAAACCTTTTTCTTCATGCAACTCATCAGGGAGGAGAATCATTCCTGAAGTTCCCAGTAAACTCTGCGTTATTTTTCATAGCTCAGATTTAGGTTACATGTCATCTTCAGTCCTATCACAGGCGAGAGAGCAAGAGGCTTTGGTTGTGATTCATCCCTCAGGCTGAGTGAATTGCAGCCCTGAGTGGCTATTGGGTAGACAACAGTATTAGCCACAACAAAGTAAACCAAATGTGGGCTTACAGAAAATGAAGAATTTGGGTTAAGTGAAAGCACACACATTTCTCAAATGTAAAGTAGCTGTATGTTTTATTCATGAGCTAGAAAATAAGAAACAAATGTACAAAAAGATGTGCTGGGTTATGCCAGGCAGAGAGTATATAGATCTGGTCTGCAGAGTGAGTGTGTCTACCTGTATTAAGCAGGTGAGAATGTTGAGTGGATGAGACCCACTTGGCTGGAACCCATGGAGATAAGCAAAGTGACAGCAGGCAAACAAGCTTCTATATAGGTATCTCTAGGAAAAAGAATTGCTATATCCAACTGACAAGTCTCTAAGAAGAGAGATCACTCTGTGTTGGATGTCTACCGGCTATCCATGTCTTGGGGGATCACAACCCCAAGACTCCAACATCACAGCCCCTCCAGTGGGCCTGTGCTCTTCATTTGAACTGATTGAATCCTCCATCCTCAGCTTGTGAACCTGGAGCAGAAACACAGAGAGACAAATATAGTTGGAATTAAGTCATCCTATGGCAACACCTACAAAGAGGGTTCAGAAGTTCCTGCTACTGGTCATCCCTGTCTCCTGTCACCCATTCCCAGGGCTTAATTTTTCAGCTCCTCCTTTCTACTCATTGATTATTTTTTGGAGGGGGTTGCTACACTGGATCTTCGCTGCTTTGTGTGGGCTTTCTCTAGTTGCAGTGCATGGGCTTCTTGTTGTGACGGCTTCTCTTGTTGCAGAGCATGGGCTCAAGGTGCTCGGACTCAGTATTTGTGGCACATGGGCTTAGTTGCCCCATGGCAAATGGGATCTTCCCACGTCAGGGATTGAACCTGTGTGGCCTGCATTGCAAGGCAGATTCTTAACCACTGGACCACCAGGGAAGCCCTCTACTCATTGATTGATCCCACAAATATTGGTGAGCATACTGTGTGTGCTGGGCCCTGTTCTAGGGTCTGGAGTACAAACAAGAATGACAATGTCCCTGCTGTCATGGAATGAGCAGTCTCATAAGGGAGACTGATGACAGACCAGTAAAGAAGATCATTACCCACTAGACAAGTCCTGTGAAAGAGAAAGGGTGTTGGTGTATTAGAGATCAACAGAAGAGGTCACTACAGATAGGATGGTCAGGGAAAACCTCCATGAGCTGCCCATGATCCTCCAAATAACCCTTCTTTCTTGCTCTGTGTAACCAGGGTCAGTTTCAGTTGCTTGCTGTCGAACATTTCTGACAGACACATGGAACCAAAGGGAATTCACGAGACCCTATCCCAGGTGATGCTACTGGTAAAGAACCTGCCTGCCAATGCAGGAGACATAAGAGATGCAAGTTCTATCCCTGGGTCAAGAAGATCCCCTGGAGGAGGGCATGGCAACCCAGTCTAGTATTCTTATCCCCTGGCTACAGTCCAAGGGGTCGCAAAGAGTAGAACATGACTGAAGTGACTTAGCACTATCATAGACAGGAAATATCAGCCTATGGATCACAAGCCCTTCTTTCTCTGAATCCATATACCCAAATCATCTTTTGATAACTAACTTAACTTACTAAGAAAAAAAATCTAGGTAGTATATTAATACACATATACCATTAATGTAGGGAAAAGGTGTTCTGGAGAGCAGATGGAGGTCTTCTTGCTACTACATATTCATAAAGAAGCTTTCTGGGACAAATCTGACTTGTCTGAGTTTGGGGAATATGAATCAGTTCTCCCAGGGTCTGATCTTATCTCTGAATGAGGTGATGGCTTCAAGTGGTCAGCACTGAGAGTTAGTACCTGGATAACTCAGTAAAGTACCACAGCCCATGAAGTCTGGCTGCATGAGTCTGTGGATCTTACCCATCATCTTTAATACTGAGGGTAGTTTTGAAGCCATCTTGACCTCACAGTATTCATAAGGAAACCTAGGCTAGGACCCAGATCAATCACTCAGGGCAACCATGCCTCAGCACTTATCTGGGTCAGGAGTTAGCATACTTTTAGTCTGGAGCCCTGAGTGTGAACCGCAGCTGCCTTGATCATGGAACAAAACATCTTAACACAAAGAATTTTGTATTTAGTGCATGGCAATGGAGGACCTGTGGTGAGACATGCGGCTTGAAGAGTAAGTTGGAGCCCGATGGTGTAGGGCTGACTTGCCCTTAGGAACAGGGAGACACAGAACACTTTTAAGTAAGGGAAATGGTGAAATCAGATCTGGGTTTTAGAGAATCAGGTCTGATGAGAAAGGGGAGGAAGGTACTAGCACAGGATTAGGAAGGATGAAAACAGTTCAGGTGAAGTCTTGAAGTAAGGCAGTGGGAACAGAGAGAAAGGAAAAACTTTTGCAAGACCTTACAGTGATATCAATAGGCCTTGGGGGGAAGAAGAGAGGGAGGGATCTAGTCTGGGCGGATCCAGGCAGAGAAGGAAGAAAAGGTCCAGAGAAGTCACAAGTGAGAGTGAGAGGAATTCGGGGTGGTCTTGATGAATTTAGTTTTAGCTTAGTTAGAAACATTTACCTAGAAGTGTAACCCCCAGGGTCGGCTAAACCACCGTTTTGTAAAGTAGCCACTGATACTACCCATGGGGAGGAGGTGCTTTGGTAGAAAATCCTAAGAATAAAGGGTAGAAATGAAAGAAGTGGGGACAAATGTAGGTTTAAAAAGAGAAATGATTGGGTGCGATGGCTGAGGGAGAGCAGAGGAAGGAGGAAGAAAGCAACAAGAATTGCAGGAGCAAGCCAGAAATAGACCAGGGGCAGGAGCAACCACACAGGAAGGAAGGGGAAAGATGTGAACATGTGGGTGGAAGGGGGAGAAAATAGGTGGGAAGTAGAGGATGTGAGTGTGGAAAGGACATCTCCATTGGAAGGTGGAGGACACAACTCTTTTCACAGTTGCTTCCCCCACCCCCATCTCTCTCTCTTCCAACTACTTGTATCTGTGCAAAAAGGATTTTAGGATGAGAAGCCTGCCTGGATCAGACCTAGGGGGGTGTCTTCTGGATCAGAGGGTGTTCATCAGCAGTCTTGAAAAAGACCTCCTCTTCCTTAAGAATTTTTGTTGGCAAAACATGGAAGGTATATATGAGGTACAGATATCAGACGCCCCTGGGATTCTTCTTTATCGTCTTCCTCCTCACCTTCCTCTTGGTTTCCCAGGTCAAAAGGGCAGAACTTCCTGTCGGAATTTTAAAGCCTCTGTCGCCTTGATTTTGTTCCTGGCTCAATGGAGATGAATTCCAAGTTGAAGACAAACAATTGTGCCTTGTGAACAGTCGTCCATGTGTTGAAAAGACTCTAAGAGTGTTTTTTTTCTTTTTTTTCCAACCTGTCTCAGGGAAAATTCCCCATGAGGGAGGAAGGGAGAGTAAAATCCATCCTAGAAAGAGCAACTTCTGATGACTCTGAGAATGTGATTTTCTAAATAAATTCATGAAAGTCAAAGGTGTCTAATAAGAAGAGATGTGGGGTTGACTGTAAAGAGAGAAATAGCATTCCACAGAACAAAACCTCCCTGAGCAGCTGTAAGTCTTGAGGTTGCAAAAGTTGCTTGCATACTCTCAGCCTGCTGCTGGGCACTTTACACCTATGATGGCTGGCTGCCCAAAGTTACCATCTCCTCTGAATCACAGAAGCTGCAAATTAAGAGCTTTCTGGGTAGGCGGACACACACTGCTGTGCAGACATCCTGCACGCCCAGTCTTGTACCGCTTGCCTGGGTAGAACCACCTCAACTTTCACTCTCCTGATTTTCAAATTACTGCAGAAAAGCAGAAGTCCCTGATCTAGGAAAGGAGTAAAAAAGTCTCTGAAATTCCATTCTCAGGATAAAGTTTACCTCTACTCATACAAGGACTGATGCTCAACAAGAAACATTTAAGCAGTATCAGTCATGTGAAGACCAGCCCTCCGAGTCCTTGTCACCAAGTCTTTGCAAATTATTTTCTAGAAATTGTGATCCTCTCCTCTCCTCTGTTCTTGCCCAAAACAGAGGCAAAATATTGTATTTATCATCAGAAATCTGTATGCAAGTCAGGAAGCAACAGTTAGAACTGGACATGGAACAACAGACTGGTTTCAAATAGGAAAAGGAGTACATCAAGGCTGTATATTGTCACCCTGCTTATTTAACTTCTATGCAGAGTACATCATGAGAAACGCTGGGCTGGAAGAAGCACAAGTTGGAATCAAGATTGCCAGGAGAAATATCAATAACCTCAGATATGCAGATGACACCACCCTTATGGCAGAAAGTGAAGAGGAACTCAAAAGCCTCTTGATGAAAGTGAAAGAGGAGAGTGAAAAAGTTGGCTTAAAGCTCAACATTCAGAAAATGAAGATCATGGCATCCGATCCCACCACTTCATGGGAAATAGATGGGGAAACAGTGGAAACAGTGTCAGACTTTATTTTCCTGGGCTCCAAAATCACTGCAGATGGTGACTGCAGCCATGAAATTAAAAGACGCTTACTCCTTGGAAGGAAAGTCATGACCAACCTAGAGAGCATATTCAAAAGCAGAGACATTATTTTGCCAACAAAGGTTCGTCTAGTCAAGGCTATGGTTTTTCCTGTGGTCATGTATGGATGTGAGAGTTGGACTGTGAAGAAGGCTGAGCGCCGAAGAATTGATGCTTTTGAACTGTGGTGTTGGAGAAGACTCTTGAGAGTCCCTTGGACTGCAAGGAGATCCAACCAGTCCATTCTGAAGATCAGCCCTGGGATTTCTTTGGAAGGAATGATGCTAAAGCTGAAACTGCAGTACTTTGGCCACCTCATGCGAAGAGTTGACTCATTGGAAAAGACTGTGATGCTGGGAGGGATTGGGGGCAGGAGGAGAAGGGGACAACAGAGGATGAGATGGCTGGATGGCATCACTGACTCGATGGACTTGAGTCTGAGTGCACTATGGGAGTTGGTGATGGACAGGGAGGCCTGGCGTGCTGCGATTCATGGGGTCGCAAAGAGTCAGACACGACTGAGCGACTGAACTGAACTGAACTGAACAAGTGTGTAGTGACTGCCTATTGTATGCCATCCGATTGTGCTAACCACTGATGTGAAGTTATATTAAAAAGCCAAAGTGATTAAAAATTAATTTTTCTAAATCTTTTAAAACATCTAGAAATGTTGTAAATTCAAGGTGAGATGTCCCTGTCACAGGGAGATATTTTTTTTACTTTTTAAAGTAAAAATGTTTTAAGAGTTCCCTCTTCACAATATTATCTTTGGAATCTTCTGTTAAAATACTTATTTACTTAATTCATCCAATAAGTAATTGAAGGGTGTACTAGGTGTCAGGCACTAATCTAAATGCTGAATAATTTAGTAGTAAATAATAATAATTGTAGTTTGTATATATTGAGTACTTTCTGTGTACTCATTGTGTTAAGCATTATGTGAAAAGTGTTATGTGTATTCATTAATTTAGTCCCAAAACACTATGATGTAGATGCTATCAATGTTATTATAAAGTATTACATATTAATATAAAAGTTTTAAGATGAGTAAACTAGGGCAGAGAGAGGTTAAGGCACTTACCCTAAGTCACATATCTAGCTAATAGAGGAGCTGGGATTTGAATCCAACAGTCTGGGTCCAGAGCTCCAGCTCTTAACCTCTTGGAAAACCTCTGCTGTCATAGAGTTTGCATTACTAGTCATTATAACATGTGCTGGTATATTCTTTTGCAAGCATGCAGTGGCCTCTGAGAGGTCCACATTCCTCAAACTGGGAGAACAAATAGAATAGTAAAAATGAGCAGTAGATTCAGAGTCAGGAGGCACTAGGGGTAAAGAACCCACCTGCCAATGCAAGAGACTTAAGAGATGTTTGATCCCTGGGTCGGGAAGGTCCCCTGGAGGAAGGCATGGCAAACCACTCTAGTATTCTTGCCTGGAGAATCCCATGGACAGAGGAGCTTGGTGGGCTACAGTCTTTAGCGTTGCACAGAGTCAAACACAACTGAAGTGATTTAGGTTCAACACCTCAACAAAGCATTTAACCTTTTGAGATTCAGATTTCTCATCTTTACACTGAAGATAATCACCTATCAGGGATGGTGAAAGTGAAATGAAAGTGTTAGTTGCTCAGTCATATCCAACTCTTTGAGACCCCATGGCTCCTCTGTCCATGGAATTCTTCAGGCAAGAATACCAGAATGGGTTGCCATTCTCTTCTCCCGGGGATCTTCCCAACCCAGGGATCGAATCCAGGTCTCCTGCACGGCAGGCAGATTCTTTACCGTCTGAGCCACCAGGGATGGTATCATTCATTAATGCCTTCCGTCTGTGAGGTTGACCTGTAATGCTGTTGATCAGCTTGGGTGCTGCTGGTGATGTGGGGACTCACTACAGAGGGTTAGAGTAGCAAGAACAGCCCCAGCTCTTTCATCTAAGCTTTAGCCATTTGAGTATAGAAGACATACAGCAGTTTCCTGCTCCCATGGGGAATGTTTTCAAGTGGGAAGAGAAGTTAAGTTCAACGATGCTCAAAATTTAAAGTAATTAGAGCTGAGCAGTCAGGTTTAACCTAGTTGACATCTATGTTAGCAATAAATGATCTACAGATCAGTATAAAGTTGAAAAACTTTAGAAAGTATCACACGGAACTAGGAAGTGTTTCTATCAGTATTAACACTATGAGATTCACTGTAAATGGTAGGAATAATGCTTGTCACATATTAAAAAAGACTTAGAAGGTAGAGAATCTTTAAAAATCTATTAATCTTTATTCACAAAATTTTATAAATTAATCCTTATTTTCCTTTTTGTAGTTGTAAGGCTTGGACAAATTACACACTCCCTGAGCCTCAGATTTCTCATCTGTGAAATGGGAAAGTTATTACATTGCAAAGTTGTTAGGAGGATTTGAGATAACACATGTTATATTAGTTCTGGCTGTTATAACAAAATACTCACAGAGTGGTTTAACCAACATTTATTCCTCACATCTTTGGAGTCTGGGAATTCCAAGATCAAAGTACTGGCAGATTCAATTCTTTTTTTTTTCTTCAAACTTACTTTGCTGCATTGGATCTTAGTTGTGGCACAAGGAATATTCATTGTGCCATGCTGGCGTCAGCAGTTGCAGCATGCAGCCTCTCTCTAATTGTGGCTCATGGGCTTCAGAGTATGTGGGCTTCAGTAGTTGGGGTGCACAGGCTTAGTTGCTCTGAGGCATGTGAGATCCTAGTTCCCCGACCAGGGATCAAACCCTCTTCCCCTGCATTGCAAGCTGGACTTTTAACCAGTGGACCATCAGGGAAGTCTCTGGCAGATTCAGCTCTTCATCAGGTTCCTTTTCTTGGCTTGTGGACGGCTACCTTCTTGCTGTGTCATCACATGGCTAAGAGAGAGAGAGTGGAAGTCAGATCTCCATTGTGTCTTCTTATAAGGTTGCTGCTGCTGCTAAGTCGCTTCAGTTGTGTTTGATTCTGTGCGACCCCTTAGACGGCAGCCCATCAGGCTCCCCCATCCCTGGGATTCTCCAGGCAAGAACACTGGAGTGGGTTGCCATTTCCTTCTCCAATGCATGAAAGTGAAAAGTGAAAGTGAAGTTGCTCAGTCGTGTCCGACTCTTACTAATCCCATAATAGGGGCTTCCCTTGTGGCTCAGCTGGTAAAGAATCTGCCTGCAATGCAGGAGACCTGGGTTTGATCCCTGGGTTGGGAAGATCCCCTGGAGAAGGGAATGGCAACCCATCCCAGGCTTCTGGCCTAGAGAATTCCATGGACTATATAGTGGCAAATGACTGAGTGACTTTCACTTTCACTTTTCAATCCTATAAGGACCTCACCCTCAGCACCTCATCTAAACCTAATTACCTCCCAAAGACCCCATCTCCAAACAGGATCACACTGTGGTTAAGGGTTTAACATAGGATTCTGGAGGGACATGATTCTGTCCATAGCACATGTAAAACCTCAGTACAGTGACTAATAGGTGCTCAATAAGTAGTAACTATTTCCAGCTTTGGAAGAGGAAAATCAAGAGTTTCTTTTCCCCCCAGACACATCTGTACTTATGTCTATGTTGCCTCTACTGGGTTCCTGCTGTAAGCCGTTCATTCCAGAGTTTGTAGCATATTTATAGTACAAGCATTTCCTATACTTGACTAATGCCTGGGCATATTTTAAAGTAAAAAAACCATTATAGGTTGATTTCAATTGTGTTTCATCCCAAACTATAGAAGCATAAAATTATATCTAATCTCCTATGCAACAATAAAACCAAACTGAATATAAGAGTCCAAACTTACACAAGCAGTATAATTCAGAATAACAATATTAGCATGAGAGATGGTGTTTACATTAGCATAAATTATTGAACACGAGGAGACTATGGCTCTGACTTCTCGGTGCCAGGTCTTCTGTGTGGTTCCCGCCCCCACTTTTCTTGTTTGTACAGTGTTCCTTGATGTCACTTGGTTTTCAAGGTATCGCTCAGGAATTAGGTCCATCCATGCTCCTTTCTCATTAACCCAAGGTAATTACAGTGCTCCTGCTTTCTGCCGAGATGACAACAAACACACAGACTTGGGAAAATAGTCCCTGTATATGGGATTGGTGATCCAGAATATGTTCACATTAAATCTTTAAGAATACATTTGATATTAGTACACAAAAATCACAATTTTTTATTTTCATTTTTTATTTATCCTTAAAATTTTGTAAAATATTTGTTTGGCCGCACCAGGTCTTAGTTGCAGCGTGTGAACCCTTAGTTATGGCATGTGCAATCTAGTTCCCTGACCAGGAATCAAACCCATGCTCCCATCTCAGGGAAGTCCCTAAAGCACAAAATTTTAGAATCATCAGGGCAAACTCTTAGACCTATAGGGACCTACAGACCTTGGTTGAGGAACGTTGATGTGATCCTTAGATCTGTGAGCTTTGCCCTCAGGGAGTCTAGGTTTAAATCCTGAGCTCCACGTGGTACTTGTGGAATCCTAGAGGAGTTCACCCTTTTAGCCATTCAACAAACACACAGTGAGCACCTACTATGTTCCAGGCACATTTTTAGGCCCTGGGGATATAATGGGATACAAGACAAACAAGGTCACTGCCTTTGTGGAGCGTACATTCTAGAATCTCATGGGACAAATCATTTAAACTCCTCCCCAAGCCTAAGCTTCTGTATTTATAAAATGTGAATAATAATGGGGCCTACCTCTGGTGAGGATGAGATGGTTGGATCACCAACTTGATGGACACTAGCTTGAGTAAGCTCTGGGAGTTGGTGATGGACAGGGAAGCCTGGCATACTGCAGTCCATGGGGTCGCAGAGTTGCACACAATTGAGCAACTCACCTGACCTCTGGCAAATCTCTGGCGGCCTAGATAAACTGACACATACTTAAAATGTAGGCTGGATTTCCCTGTTTGGTCTAGTTTCACTCTTCATCCTTCTTATCCTGCTCTGTGCTTCTGGTTGGGCTCAGCTACACCAAATCTCACAGCGAAGGGCAGAAGATGGAAGAGTAGGGTTGGGGTACTTATTCTCTAGGCTCCTTGCCTGCCAGGCTTCCTGTAAACAGCTCCAGCTTCAGCCTCATACGTGAAACAGGAATCTCATTTCACAAACCTATATGTGCAAGAATGTATTTTCGTTGAAAAGAATTAAATTTGCCTCCAATCTCCCATTCCACTGGGTTGGCAGGAAATGCCATGGCATTTCTCTCCTAAGGGTCATGCAGGTCACGTCTCCTCTAAAGAGGTTCTGTTCACAACAGAGATCTATACTTAGGTTTGTGAGACTGTGAGGGTGGGTGTGTAGAGTCCAGGCCTGTACCTGAGTCTTGGAACAGCAAGGTCCGCTGAGCTCTGCACACATCCTGTAGATCACAAACACACACACTCACTGGCATGTGGGACCGTGCCCTGCCCCACCTCATGCCAGCAGCTGCCGCTTCCTCCCGACCACAGGCCTCAGAGACCCTGTTCCTATGCGCCCCTCCCTCTACACCTGACAGGCTTTCTTCACCTGTCCACATGTACAGCGTGTGTGTGAACAGGAGTGAGCTCGCTGTCAGGACCCCTTCCCAGCACAGGCTCCACAAAGACTAACCAGCGAGAGTTGGTCAGACAGCATGAGAACTGTATTCATCTACTGGGGCCATAACAAAGTAGCCCAGGCTGGGTGGCTTACACAACAGCAATTTATTTTCTCACAAATTCTGGAGGCTGGAAGTCCAAGATCAAAGTGCTGGCAGGACTGGTTGCCTCTCTGGTTTCTCTCCCTCTGGCTTGCAAATGGCCATCCCGTTGTTGCTTCCTGCCATGATCTCTCTGCTCATGCGGCCTCCTGTGGTCTTTTTGTGCATGTGGGTTTCTGTGGTCTCTCCGTGTGTCCAAATTTCCTCTTCTTCTAAGGACATTGGTCAGATTGGATTAGGGCCCACCCTGAAGCCTCATTTGAACTTAATCATCTCCTTAGAAACCCATCTCCAAATACAGTCACTTTCTAAAGTACTAGGGGTTATGGCTTCAACATACAAATTTGGTGTGGGGAGGGGATGGTCACAATTCAGCCCATATCAGTAAAATAGTAACTTTATTTTATATGAAGAAGATTGCCTTTCTCTAATTAACACAGAGGCACATAAAGCTTCCCTGATAGCTCAGTTGGTAAAGAATCCACCTGCAATGCAGGAGACCCTTGTTCGATTCCTGGGTTGGGAAGATACGCTGGAGAAGGGATAGGCTACCCACACCAGTATTCTTGGGCTTCCCTTGTGGCTCAGCTGGTAAAGAATCTGCCTGAAATGCGGGAGAGCTGGGTTCAATCCCTGGGTTGGGAAGATCCACTGGAGAAGGGAACAGCAAACCTCTCCAGTATTCTGGCCTGGAGAATTCCATGGACTGTATAGTTCACGGGGTCACAAAGAGTCAGACACAACTGAGTGACTTTCATTTCACCACATGGACTAGTGGTGGCCCAGCTGGTGATCCTTTAAAGTTCAGTGATTCTAGGGCTTCCATGTCATGTTTGGGGTGTAGAAATCTTTGCAAGGGCTGGGAACCTAGGGCCTGAGTCCAGCCTTCCCAGGACAGATGACCATTCCTCTCTGGGAGCCTTAGCAGCAGCACAGTTCCAAGGAGTGGGGTTTGGTTTCCATTGCCAAAGGACTTTCTGACCTTTGCCCTCCTTTTAGTCTGGGGGACTTGCTCCACTCTCCTCCTCTCCTGCTTCTTCCTCCCCTCACTGCTCTCCCTAGCCATGAGATCCAACACTATCTCCTCCATGAGTTTAGCTTTTTTTTTTGCCAAAGAGAAGGAGATATGTTATATTCAGCTGACTTTGATTCTTGGTTCTTCAACAGCAACTTCTCCTTGGTCACTTCTTTCTTGGATTTTTGAATGCGGAGAGAGAAAGAAGGCAATGATGAAAAAATTAACTTCTCACTAAATTAACCTGCCACATATGGAACACTTTAGCCCAGTGCCTGGCAAAACCAGCCCATCCTCATCCTTATTATTAATGTAATTGCTATTCTTACCACAACACTATATGAAGCAGCACTCAGAGTCTATGGTCTGAGCAAAGGGCACCAAGAAGCTAGTGTCTAAAAGAGCACTGTCCAATAGAACTTTCTGCTGTGATGGAAATGGCCTTCATCTGCACTGTCCAATGAAGCAGCCATCAGCTGTTTATGGCTTCTGAGCACTTGAAATGTGGCTAGTGCAAGTTTAACTTCAAATACAATGCAGCTGGCTGCTACCCTGTTGGGCCATACAGATTTATAAGATTTTCATAGCAGCTGACAACAGAGAATGTTTGAGCATTTTCAGTCCAAAAATAGAACAATTTCAATTTCATTTCCCAGCCATGCCCTGAGCCCCATTTTGCCTCTTTGCCCACTACAAAGAGGAGGGCTGCCCCCCTACAGATTCGACAAACAAGCCAGAAAGCCAACAACAACATTTGGAAGCCTCGGGGGATATTTCCTTGTTGAAACCTTGACCTTCCCAGTTCATTCTGCATAGCAGGAGTGTCACAGAGCGATGCCATCCTTTCCTGACTTCAGTTTATGACATCCCCTTCCCCAGGTTTTATGTGGCATCTGAAAAAAAAAGAAAATCAAAGTGGAATTCAAATGAGTTTTGCTTTCCTGCATTGGGGCTGTCTTTTCACACCGCCTCTCAAGACCCTCCAAGATGCTACGAGGCTTTGCTCAGCCAGGCCTGGGAGGCACACATTCCAAGCCAGTCCAAGCTGCCAAGCTCCATGAAAACCCTCTGAGCACAATTAGGAGTTTTTACTAGATGCCTTAATGGTGTGCCCACTGCAAATGTGTACCTTGGCATAGCCAGTCCTCCAGGCTCCCGTCACCTTCTTACTGCAACTGGAATTGGCATCGCAGCCCCTGGAAAATGGGCACCTCTCTTCCCGACCTTCTGCATGAATCGCTCTGTTCTGTGGAGGAGCAGAGCTTGCCTCAGACGCCTGCAGACAAAACAGACGGGCTGCTTTTCCTGCGTCGGACTTTTCCCGGGGACTGGAAGGGAGCCGAGGAGCTCTCCTTGAGCTGCTGTAATTTTTCCTCTCTTCCTTCCCTGCCTTTTCCAAATTATATAATTTCCTTGGAGCCACATGTTTTTAAAAAGTCTCTCATTCACACACCTTCACAAACACTCTCAAATAATATTCATGCATCTGGGTGTGTCTTAAAGGGACACACTTGACAAATGCATAGAGTTGAAGGAAATCCGATGGTGTCACCCCCTGGGAAGCACTCCTCTGACTCCCCATCACTTACAGAATGTAGTACAAGCTTGTTAATTACAGTAAATGAGGCCTTTTACGATCTGGGGCTGGCTTACGTTGACAGCCTCATCTCCCTCTGTTGTTACACTGGCTCCAGCAATTCTAAGCAGCCTATGCTTCCTCAGACAAACTGCTATTTTGCTCCTGTGAATATTAGCCTATGCTGTTCCACCTGCCCTGCAACCCCTCCTTGTCCACCAGGGAACTGTCCTTCCCTGATTCTTAGGCCAGCAGGCACCTGCTCTGGGAAGTTCTTTCCTCTTGCGGTCCCTCTGAGTGTTCCTTTCTCCCTCTGCATTGTTTCTGTGCCCTGCATCTTACATTTACCCGTGTTTCACTTGTCTCTTTATATTATCTTGTTTCCTTGCCCATCTTTCTCCTTTCTTGGACTGTGAAATCATTGAAGTTTAACTTTGTGTCTTTTTCCTTTTTGCTTTCTTTATTATTTATTTATGTGGCTGCATCAGGTCTCAGTTGCGGCATGCAGGCTCTTCACTGCAGCGCGCAGGCTCCAGAGTGTGTGGGCTCAGTAGTTGCAGTGCGTGGGCTTAGTTCCCTGACCCGGGATCTTAGTTCCTTGACCAGGGATTGAATCTGCATCCCCTGCATTGGAAGATGAATTCTTAATCGCTGGACCACCAGGGAAGTCCCTCTGTCTTTTTCACCGGAACTGCCACAACCAATCATAGTGCCTGGCTCATAACTGCCAATCACAACCCATTGTTGCAATGAGCTGAAATGAACAGAAAGAACATCTGATGTGAGAAGTTGTGCATTCTCTTCGGAATGCAGTTTTGTTGAATTCATTTGAATTGGCTTTGGTTGTAATTATCATCTGTGCCTTTAAAGAAAAAGATGTGAATTACTATGGAAATAATCTTTTGCCAAAAAATGAAAGAGATAACAAGGGAGAAACAGGAAAAATACATATGTGTGGAAGCATTCATTCAGGCCTGTCCTATGGGCTTCAACTCCAAAGGCAATGTGAATCTGCCTGCATCTCTCTACTGAGTTACATCCACCCTGGTCCAGGCCCAGCCATCTCTCACCTGGATCTCCGCTGCCACTTCCTCTCACTGTTGCCACCTGCCCTGCTATGAACTGCACGTTTGTGTCTCCCCAAAAGCCATGTGTTGAAGCTCTAAACCCCAATGCTTTGGGAGTGTAATTAGATTTAAATGAGGTCATGAGAGTGGAGCCCTCATGATGGGATTAGTGTCCTTATAAGAAGAGGAAGAGAGACCAGAGCTTTCTGTCATGTGAGGACACAAAGAAAAGATGGCCATTTATAAGCCAAGAAGCAGGTCTGCTGTCACCATGATCTTCCCAGCATCCAGAACCATGAGAAACAAATGTCTATTGTTCAAGCCACCCAATCTATGGCATTTTATTGTAGCAGCCAGGGCTAACTAGCACATTTCCCTCCTCACTCCATGCTCCACCCAACAGCTAGAGTCAGCTTTTCCCAACATAGGTCAGTTCAAGTCATACTTAACCACCCCATTCACTTCCAATCCCACTTGAACACAACCACACTCCTCTCTCCGGACTACCAAGACTTTCCATGGTCTGGCTACTACCTCCTTTCTAGAATGCTGTCTTAGCTTCTCCCCCTTGTTCACACTCCAGCTGCATCACCTTCTTTCGTCCCTCCCAGGCTCAGCCCATGTGTGCTCTGCCCAAAGGACATTCCTGCAGCCAGTTGGAATGACTGACCCTTCAAAGAAAGACTTCCTGTCACTAGCTCTCCCCTGACTACAGTATCTGAAGTCATTTCACCGTCACTTTCCACCATGTCACCTGTTTCATTTCCTTCATAGCTCTTTCTGGGACCTGACACACCTTCTTGTTTATTTCCTCATTCATTTTCTGCCTTTCCCAGCTGAGTTCCTGGAGGACGGAAGCCTCACCTGCTTTGCTTGCTGCCCTGTTCCCTGCACCTAGAACAGAGCCTGGCCCAAGCGGTGTCAGAAATGACTGGTTATCCAGACACTAGTAGGTGCTTGGTGCTGTGCTGGACACTTCCACAAACAGTACTCCATGTAATCATGTCCAGGAGGGTGTCTTACAAAAGTTAGCAGGGAATGGCCCATGATTTTCAGTGTTTTGACATATCTGAGGTGGATTCATTTATAATTCGTTTCTTTGAAGTAGAAGTGAGTCAGAGAGAGTGACTTCATACCCAAGTCTATCCACATCAAAGCATTTATGGATGAATGCCAGGGCAGCAAAATTAATGTGACATAAAAATGGAAGGTTCAACCTTAGCAATGTGGTGGCTGGTGGCAGCACCCCACTGGGGTCTACAGCGCAGCACTTGATCACTCCAGCTCTGAGGCACCCATAAATTGTGATAAGGTTGGCTCGCTTTAAAAGCAGGTTCAGTTCTACCTCTCTACCCCTTTAGAAGAGATGAGTGCAGTTTCTGAAACACTGAGTTTCTCAGAAGCAAAGTTGACTATGAAAGTTAAGTTGTCATTTTAGGAGAGCTCTGTCATGGAGAACCACAGAATTTGAATTCAGATTATATTGCTTGGGAGCTCCTCAGCTTTAGGCAGTTCACCTAACCTCACGTGATCAATTTTTCCCTCTGTAAAAAGAAGTACTTGCTCTATCTGCCTCAAGAGTCCATTCTAAAGGTCAGAATTAAATAGAATGGTGCTCTGGAGGAAAATGTAAAATGGTAAAGTACCATGCATTGGAGTGTGTTACTCTAATTATCATCACAATCTACTTCCTACAGAATCAGAGAATGACAGAATACTAGAAATTATTCATTCAAACCCTTTTACGTGATATATGTGTGCACGTGTGTTTAAATGTTACATGGGTCATAGAAACATGTTTTTGGTGACTTCTTGTCTACTTGAGAACACTAATACATGTAAGAAATTCTGACAATAGAATAAATGATCAAATATGCACTTTGTGTGAGTTTGGGGTGGTGGCCTGGAGTATTGTGATGGTGTCCTAACCATCTTTCCTGCCCCTTAAGGCTCTCTCCTCCCCAAGCTACCCCCAAGTATTGGCACAAGAGAGATTTCTCCAACAAACTGTAGTATAATAAGGCGGTTAAAGGTGCAAACTTTGGACCCAGACTGTTTGGGTTCAAATCCCAGTTGTGCAGCTCAACTAGTCAGTTATTTCAGCTCTTTATAAAAATAGGAAAGTATCAGTAATTTCCTCTTAGGGTTATTCTGAGGATTTAATGAATTACTGGGGCTTCCCTGATAGCTCAGTTGGTAAAGAATCTGCCTGCAATGCAGGAGACCCAGATTTGATTCCTGAGTTGGATGATCCGCTGGAGAAGGGATAGGCTACCCATACCAGTATTCTTGGGCTTCTCTTGTGGCTCAGCTGGTAAAATATTTGCCTGCAATGTGGGAGACCTGGGTTCAATCCCTGGGTTGGGAAGATCCCCTGGAGAAGGGAGGTGCTACCCACTCTAGTATTCTGGCCTGGAGAATTTCATGAGCTGTATAGTCCATGGGGTCCTCAAGAGTTGGACATGACTAAGCGACTTTTCACTTCACTTCGCAATGAGTTACTATCTGTGAATATTTAGCATCTGTCTGACACTTGATAAATATTTGCTATTGTCATTCACTTGCTCTCTGATTCTATCACTGAACTACTACAGATTTTCTCATGGGGTCTTATTTCTTTCTAAATGAAAGTCACACCCCTGAGCATGATGTCAAGACCTTCCTCTCCCCATCTCTGCAGCTTTGACTGTTACTCCCTTCACTTCCTTTTCTCGACATCCTTCTTGCCTTCAAGGCTTGTTTCTACTTCTAGGTTGGAAGCGCCTGGTCTTTTACTCTGAGCTCTTAGAGAATCTTGTCTCTGTCTCTTAGCACTTGCCATTCTAGTTTCTGAAGTCACTTTCTCTTCCCCTACTAGACTGTAAGCTCTTCAGTAGCAGGAATTATGGTTTATTTGACTTATATATTCTGCAATATCCCAAACAGACCCTTTGACCATTGTAAGTATTTAGTCAAGGGTTGTTGAATGAATGAATGAATGAATGGCCTGAGGTGATCAGAGGTCACATCACAGAAATGAGAGTTGAACTATATCCTAAAAGAAGAACAGGTTTTTAAAAATTATTTATTTGTATTATAATTTAGTGATTAAGATCAGACAATATGGAGCTAAACTCTCTAGGTTCAAATCCTGATTCTGACATTTACTAGCTCTGGGTGAGTTGCTTCACTTCTCTGTTCCTCAGGTTTCTCATCCTTTGAATAAGGATAACAAAACACCTTTCTTCCTGGCATCACATTTTGAGGATTATCACATGAATTTAGTGGCATCTTGGCATGTTGTCCTTACACAACAATAGCTGTTATTACTGTTGCCATAAAAGTAATAAATGATTCTTGTAAGAGGTCCAGGAATACAGTAAAAAGTGCAGGGGTTCCCTACTCCACTCCAGCAGTCTCACCCCACAGATGTCGCCATTACTATTGGTTTAGTAAGTATCCTTTCAGGACTTTTATGAATATAAAATGTATTCAGCAACATATATGAAATCATACCACATATAGAGTTCTTCAAGTTTTTCTTTACATAACCATATATCATGCTTATCTATTTATGTCAATACATATTGCTCCATCCCTTTTAACACTTGCTCAGAATATCAGTTTATGGATTCATGGCAATTAACTTAGTAAGCGCCATATTGGTGGCTACTGAGGCTTTCCCAGTTTCTCACCATGATGAACACTATGCAGTGAATATCTTAGAGGTGCAATTTTACACACTTGTGATAGAAGATCCTGGATGTAACACCATGGCCAATGAAGACTATTTCTACAGATGTGCAAGAACATCAGTTGTACATTACAATCCTTGGTCCTTCTCATGTTGTCATTATTGGACCTTGCATGGCCCTCTTGTATTTTATTTGTTGGTCTATATTTGATGATAATGAACACAATAACCGTGTGCTAAAGTTTCATAATCATTTTCCAGTTGTTCTCTGGAAAGATAGTAACAGTTACACTCAAAGGATAGGATTTAAACAGGCAGAGAACAGTAGAGCTGCTCTTGTTAGGGAAACAGTTTGTACTTGGGGAAGTAACACTAAATAAGTCTTGTTGAGGTTCCGTGACAAAGAGTTCAGTCTTCATTGAGAATGTTTCTTTACTGAAGTGGTGGGACAGAAAATCAAATGTGGGACTGAGAAGCAAAGCCAGGGAGCTAAGATCTCACACCAGACTGCAAGACGAATCATATAATCCAAGAGGTATTTTACAAAGATATGCCTGGGGACAGTAGTCAGGATGGACTTTCACTCATATTAATAATTCACTTTTTCAGTGTACAAGTAGCTTTTTACACTGAAGACACCTGTATCCGTCACAAGGGATTAGGTTATGTTGCAATAACAAACAGCTGAAATCCCCTAAACAGCTGCTTTCAACAATAAGTCTCTTTCTCTCTCATGCTACCTGTTCACTGGGGATTGGTCAGAAGAGGAGTGGGAATGAGGTGGTTCTGCTCATCATTGATCAGTCATGAAGGAATGAGGCTGATGAACAGTCACAGCCTCCAAAGTTGCCGGCTTTCAAGCCAAAGAGAAGGAGAGGATTGGTGGGTGTTGCATTGGCTATTAAATACTTCAGCCTGGAAGGGACACACCTCACTGCTTCTCACAACTCATTGGCAGGAACTAGCCCATTGACCCCATCCAATGCCCCAAAGGGGACCAGAAGTTTAATCCTATCATGTGCCCAGCAGAAGGGTTGGAAATAATTGACAAATGTTATTACTACCCATCTACCAACCAGAGTCCTTGCCCTTCTCCACTCAATAGAAATTGACTAGAGGCCAGACAGGATATTCAGGTAAGGCTTTATTGGGGCTTCTGCACCAGCTGCAGGAGGGAATGAAAACAAGTAACAGGCTTTCTGCACCCCACTCCAGGTTGGGAGCAAGTGGAGGTCTGTCCAGGCATTAGGCTGGAGGGGTGGCTTAGGCAGTTTGCCCTCCCTTTAGGTGGTGGTATGTGCAGTACCCTGATTTTGCTCCTGACACCCAGTTTTTGCTCCCAGCTCTTCAGAAATGATTGTTGAGTTTTTTTGTCTTTTTTGTATCTTTTGGCCCAGAATTTGCCACAACTGTGCATGCACTCAGTGATTTTTAGTCTCCTACAGTTTCTTTGTATTTTGTAGCTCAAGGAGAAGTGTGTCTACATGTGAGCTTTGCAGCATGGCAGCAGGGGCCCCAGGTTCCAGCCTGTCTCATTTCCATTATTTAAAATATCCTTTTCAGATAATCTCATGACAACTGAGAGAGAAGGGTCAAGTAATGCTGTTGTGTCCAATGTTACTTCAAAATACTGGGCTCCAAACAGGCCTTGACTATGCTTGGAAACAGTTTGCTTCTATAGGCCAAATACTATTTTGATAATGGCTTAAAATGAGGCAGAATAGCATGAAAAAGCCATTGGAATAGGTGAAAACTTATCCAAGCAAATTTTCATAGCAGATCTATAGTCCTTTCACTTTGAATCTTTCCTTCTCCATTTTCTCTTCCCTGGGTTCTTAGGCCTTCTTTGGGTCCTTTATAAGACCTATGTCAGTCTCCAATAGATTCTCTGTCCAAGGGCAGAGTACAATCACAGCAATGATAATTGTAATAATGGTAGTAACTCCTTTAGTATTATTTTCCATACCAGTGCTTTTCATCTATTAATTCATTTTTCCTCACACCAACTTTATAAGGTCAACATTTTCCCCTTTCTAGAAATGAGGAAATTGAGGCACAAAAAGGTTAAATGACTGCGCTCACCAAAGATGAGAAATCAGGTAGTGTATGACTGCTAGGGCAATTGCTGTAAGAAATGTTCTAGAACATTCCCCTCCCCCAACCACAAACTCCTAGCTACCATAATTTACCACAAAAATTTCTGTGTCTTATTAAAAGCTTTCCACCCCTAACCCATGCCCCATTAATTTCAGCCAGCATTCAATGCAGAGAAATGGTACCACAATGAAAGTTCATGGAGCTGACAGATTCTTTAATAGACTTGACCTAAAAAATCTTATATAAAAATCAGTTATGCTGTCACTTTGGTGGAGGACCTGCTTTGTTCTTGTTAACTAGTTTGCTTTCATGGTCACCCATAATCCCTTGATGTTTGATGTTTACCTCTTTCCTTTTTTTTTCACTCTGAATACTTTTATAATTTCACCATGAAAAATCTTATTTCATGGGGCATGTCTTCCCCTTGGGTAGTGGGAACTTTGAAACATACACCAATATTCCTTTACCTTTAAATCTAGTTAATACTCACTTGACTTCAGGCTAATTAGGGTCAGTAATGGTATGCATTCTTGCAGTTTTATAAGAACGTTCATCTGAGACCGGTAGAACACTTTATCTACCTTAATTAATCCTTCACCTCTGTGAAGCAGGGATGGGCAGGGGAAAGTGCAAAGATGAAAAGAAACCATGTGCTAAGTATGTGACATAAGCCAGAGATATTCCTTCCACTTTATGTTTTTTGTGTGTGTGTTCATCTTTTCAGTGTAGGCATGATCAGAAAACTTTTTTATTGAAGAATTATCTGGTTGGCCTGCACCTTTTTTTCTCTAGTGTAAAACCTCAGCTATTGGTACTTGCCCACAGGCTCATTCTGTGGCCCTTTGGACCTTACCCCTGGGTTATAGGAGAATCCTTTCCTTAGAGTCTGGGAGCCACCCTTCTACTCTCCCCCTAGTGAAGTGGAACATATGCTTAGCCTAGGATGGATGATCTGACCATACCAGCCACATGGGAGGAAAGAGAGTGAAGAAGGAATTCCACATTGATAAGAGGGAATCCAGGCCAGCCACTGGCCCAACCTGGTTCTGTTAGTATAGTACCTTGACTCATCCCAGGTATGACCACCACTTTCTGCTACTTATGGTATGATCTGAGGACTCGGTTTTGTCAGTAATTTGCTCTGTCTTAGGGAAGATGAGGTGTGGTGGAGTTGCAGTCATAGAAGTTAGGGAACATCTAGGTGTGTGACTGATGTGCCCATGAGAAGAAAAGGTTGCTGGCATTGGGCCTGACACCCCAGTGAAGTGGAAGAGATGAAAACTGCACACACCCTGGCCTGGGAACTGGGAGGGCAGGCTTCTGTGGTGAGAGCTGTGAGAACCTGGAAAACCAGGCAGTTATCCCAGATCAAGGTCAAGATTAGCGCAGAGACGTGGAATGGAAGACAGAGTAGAATCATCCAAATAGACCACTGGACCAGCTCTGTGGGAAACTGCCCAAAATTCTTCAACATGAAAGAGCAACATGGTTCCCTTTCGAAGAACTAGAGAGTCATGTAGTTGAGAGGACTTGAGAGGCTTAACCATGGTTTTTGCTCAGGGAAAATCTTGAGCTGTATTCCTTCAGCCTTAAGTTGTAGACACAAGGGACTTTTCATTCCATAGAGAGACCTTGTCAGGTACCCAAGGGCTCCATCCTCCTTGGGGACTTCAAAGTACCCTGAGATATTGTGTGTTAGGTTGATCATATGGCCTAAGTCCAACTGCAACAACACAGCCAAGTTTGGGGGCATAGTCCATTGTTATTCCTGCTAAAAAGTCAGCAAAACATTCTCACTGGAAGCCAAAGGACAAGGTAACTAGTGTAGCCCCAGACATGGGTGATACATAGGGTCATGTGAGTGGACAATGGGTGGTCTATGGAGTCTGTTTCTTTTCATGCCTACAGAGTCCCTTCAGATCTGGTGCTCTTGTGCCAGAACCCACCAATTTTTCTTTCTCATTGGGTTCTCCCCAGTTCTTAGAGCTCATTGGGTAGGGCTGGGGAGGAATTTTGTTCTCATTCACGGTATTTCTGCCAATGTTTTGTCCTTTCTGTGCGTCTTTTCCATTTCCCTAATGGCCTACATAAACTTTTGAAACTCCAAAGTCAGGAACAATCTTTTCCCTGGCTCTTTTTCCATTGTAACGTCTTTTCTCTGAGGCAGTCAACACAGAAGAGCCCAACTGCTTCAAAGGGAGTAGGGACATGAGGGAAGCACCAAGGAGAGAGCGGAAATGTGGGGATTGAGGGAAAGTATTGGTCAAAACAATACAAGGATGTTAAGTATTTTTCTCCCACAAATCTAATTCCTTGGAGGCTGATCTAAAGTCACTTGCCTCACCTGGATAGAAAAACTACCTGGGGTAACTCTGGGCAGATCAATTGGACTTCTGTGTCTGAAACAAAAGTTGGGAACTCCAGGATGAGCACTGCCCTGTGGGTCACCTGGGACCCACAGGAAGAGAGTCAGGAAATTTCCTCCTTACATGCAAATATCTTCACATAGCAGAAGGTGGTTGAGTTGCTCAGTCATGTCTGACTCTCTGAGACTTCATGGACTGTAGCCCACCAGGCTGCTCTGTCCATGGGATTTTCCAGGCAAGAATACTGGAGTGGGTTGCCATTTCCTTCTCCAGGGGATCTTCCCCACCCAGGGATTGAACCTGGGTCTCCTGCACTGCAGGTGGATTCTTTACCAACTTCACCAGGGAAGCCCCACATAGCAGAAGAGGAGCCACAAACAACTGTCAGGGTGAGCAGTGGGTGGGAGGAGCCGGGAGTTCCAGGACAAGACTGGCTGAGGCCAGAATCTCTTTGGTCAGAAGTAGAGCTCTGGATAGGGATGATGTGGAATCAAATTGCCTTTTCTGGTTTCTGTTCTCTTGAGAGGAGTTAAACCTGATTGTTTCATGATTCCATCTAGTAACTGTCGAAGTTCTGAGTCTCAGCACCAAGGTGAAAAGTTGACATTGAAAGGAAAGATTCTTCTGTTTATGCAATACTGTGGTTTATATAATTCCTATGTTTAAAGTTTATAGGCAGTAAAACAACCAATTCCCTCAAAATATAATTATCTGAGGTTGATTTTATAGGAAATGAAGCATCTAGATGAATCTTGAATCTTATCCAGATTGACCAAATTGGTTGAACTGGGTTAAATGGAAAATACTGGGTCAGTTACAAAGATACCTTGATTCTTAAGAAACTGACTAATCTTCTGTCTGAATTCTGTGTCAACCCCTGTGTCATGCATGAACTATTTTAACTGACGTGAAACCCTGTATGAAGGATTTCAGTTCTTTTAGTGTCTATGCCATTCATGCTACACACACACACACACACACACACACACATCCGTCAAGGTCCACAGCCCCAGAAGTCACTTTATCAAAGGAGAGATGAGAAAATAAAATGATTCTGAGATGCTGGGAGGCAATTTGTGGCAACCATCAAGCCCAAAACTCCCCATGGAAGTATGAGTCCTTTTCAGTTTTGAAAGATGTCATTCGTGTAAAGGACACATTCTTTTGGGGGTGAGCGGAAATGTCCCCGATTTCTGGTGGTAGCGGATACATCTGAAAAATGGAATCGAATCAATTTTGCTCCCCAGAGGGACAGGTAGAGGACTCCCATTTCCTGCCAATTCAGTTGAAAACAATGAGGAGAGAGAAAAAAAAAAAAAAAATGGAGCCCTCCCTTCTCTTTCTGGCCTTAGACATGAACTCTCGATAAGATCCTGGAAAACAAGCCGCGTTTTTTAACAGCAGTTTGCCCTCTTCAGCTGAGAAAACAGCAGGAGCCAAAACTAGGAACTGGGGCCACCTCTATTGTGAACGTGGCCAGGCTGACTTATTGTCGCCAAAGAGCAAATCACAAAATGACTGAGATAAGGCATATAATCACATTTTCACATGAACCTTACATTCTTACCTCTTCTATAGGAGAGGATATCCCTCCAGGAAGGAGGAAGGTGGGGCCCCGCCCGTGTCCTACAGGAGCGCTGGGACTGCATTGTCCCAGCCTTTTGTAGGGACACAGGAAGAGGGTACGGAAGTTTCTACAGGAAAACAGAGAAAAGTTCAAACATAAACAGCATCCCAAAAAATTTACCAATAGTGAACTAGGTTTCCTCTCTGGGCCTTCCATGCTTCCACGCACCACTGGGCTGGCAGATTTTAATCTCAGATTCTGTTCACCTTGGTAACCTCCAGCGTGTGTGATTGTGCTGTTTCCCTACTTAATAAGTAAGAGGATGTGTTTTCTATGGCACTGGAGACAAAAACAACCTCTTTCCAGAGACTGTATCCTGGCCTGGCTGGAGTCTGTTCTGTCTTTTCCATTTGTCATTTCTGGGGAGGGCACGGCTTCCCTGAAGTCCCGTGTGGGACAGGGCGGCTCCCTTTTAGGAGGCTTTGAACAAAAGTTGAAAGTGGCCAAATTGCTGCTTCCCATGACAAGGCAAGGGCTTGGGTTCGGCTCCGGGTTTTGGCCAGAGACGTGCCTGAAGAAACACACTCCTAAAGGATGTGAGAAGAGTTGTGTCCCCACGGCAGTGAGGGCTGAAATTTTCCCTCCTACCCGCTACCAGGGCTCAGAGGAAGAGCTATAAGAATCTCTGAACCCAACCTGAGGCCACACGGCTCTCTCTCCGGCTTTAGGCTTGAGTTATGAAAACCACAGCTCGAACAGAAGGAGTGATTTCATTGTTAAATCTGAAAGAAAAGGGCCATGGTGAAAAGAGAGAGCAACTTTTGGGAGTCTCTTCCCCTATTCCTAGTCTCTGTGTGTGAAATCCCTGTGTGAAATCAAAATGGCTGCCCTTCACCTCAAACTACAGAGATGGATGACAAGTAATGAAGTCAACTTCTAAAGTGTAAGGAGTGTCTCTCTTTCTCACTGATTGAAGAAATGCCTTCAACTTGGCTAGGAATTGTGGAAGTCACTTCCAAACTGGCTCTAATGGGGGCTGCCAGACTCTTAAAAGGAGCATTCATTACTTCTCAGACAGAGCCAATCACACATTGAAGAAGCAAATGGTTACAGCGAGCAGACAGACTTCCTAGAAGATGCCATTATGGGAAATTAAAGCACCCCTAGTCTCCCCCAGCCCCCAATAGCTCTTAAGCCCAAGTATCTTTCATAGCCCGTCAGAGGAGAGAGTTCTGAGTGGACTACTCTAGCGTTTTAGGTGATATGTTTTTCTGAATTGCTTTTTCCAGAACAAATGACTTTCATTATGTTCAGCCAGGGACCGATTCTTCACTTAAGTATGTAAAGCAAAATATGGCTTGTGTTCCGGATGTGTTACAACAGAAAGCTTTTCTGACAGTTGCCCCGATAGGTGACTGAAGTGTGTTATATAAAAGCTCAGGGGCAAGTATGAGGGTGACCTTGACTTCTGAAAGCAGTTGAAAATGCTGGCTAAAATGTACTCAGACTGCTCTGCTGCTTGGAAGGAATACCTGCATTTTCAGAAAACGGTTGATGGACATAATGCCACACAGATTTCTGGAACAACTGTTACTGACATCCTCCCATTCATTCACTCACTCATGTATTTGTTCATATGTAGAATAAGGTACCATGCATTGGGTTACATTTCAAGGACAATCCAGGGTGGTTTTCAATACATTTCAGAGCGAGGCATTGACTTTGGACATTCTGCTGGCGGTCCCCCACCCCTCTGCCAAGTGTTAACCCTTTAGCTGCTTAGTGCATTTCAGTATTTTAGTAACCACCACAGCTGTGCCAGTGCATGAAAGGCTAAGCAACAGTCCTGATATGATGATGTACAGAGCACAGTCTCCCATCTCAGAAACCAACAGTCTGGGGCCTGCTGTTCTAAATTAGTAGCAACTTAGAGAGAGACAAGGTCCAAGGCTCTTTGAGTCTCAACTGACCTGAGCCTAAAACCCCAGATAGGCCCTAGGAGGGTCTTAAATCGCACAGAAGGGAAGCAGTGGGAATAGGGAGGGCCCTTCTAATCAGGGACAGGGAATGATATGGGACTGGAAGCAGCAAGGATGCTGCTAAGGGTGATGAATCAGGAGGGAGACTGACAGTGCTTGTTCCCCACCTGGCCCAGCAGGGGTGCAGGGAAATCAGTCCTGCTGCACTCCTGGACTAGAGGTACCCCAGCCCAGGCCTCCCCTAGCTCTCTTGTTCTGCCTTCTCCCCAGTCTTCATTCATTCATTCAGCATACTTCACTGGTGAGGATACAGCAGTGGCCAAAATGGACATGATCCTGCCCTCAGGGCGTTAATAGTCCAGCCAAATATCAGAAAGGTGTCAACTTATACTTGAATCTCTTGAAAAGTTCTTCTTAATCATATTTAAACAGGCTATTTAGAAGCTGATATTCCAGTCTGGTGAGATAACAGATTTTTCCCATCCTTTTTATCAACCAAATGACTTCTACTGTGTTTAAATGCTTCTAGAGTCTATAATAATAAACCAAGTAGAATTTTATTAATATTAGTCATATTTAATTGGATTAAGATTTTTGCACATATAGAGTTATAAATTCAAACACCTTGAATTTAGCAAGCCCATCTGAGCCAGATCAAGGCTTCCCGAGGATAAAAGGGATTCAAGGCACAACCTTCTGTTAGAGTACTTAAATTAACACCCAGAGTAGCATTTATGGGTGTGTGTGTGTGTGTGCTATGATTCAGGCCCTTTGCTAAGCATTTTACATGGATTCTTTTATTTATCACAACAATTTAAGAAATAATCACTAATATTATCCCTATTTCACTGACAAGGAAACCAAGGCTCAGAAAGGTTAAATAACAAGTTTTAGGAGAACAAAACTTTTAATGATCAGATCTGCAACTCATTTGGCTTTGCTGCACTCAAGGACAGAGATGGTGAGCAGAATATTTCACAACTGATACACTGTGGATACTAACTGATCAGAACAGATGCCAGGAGACGGAGTGAAAGCAGTGTCCCTGGGAGAGAGGCTGAGTTTGCCGGGGTAGCCAAGTCATAGATGCAATTGGCTAGGACAGCACCTGTTTATGGACCAATAAGAAATTGTTTCAATATGTTAACAACTTCAGTTCAGTTCAGTTCAGTCGCTCAGTCGTGTCCGACTCTTTGTGACCCCATGAATTGCAGCACGCCAGGCCTCCCTGTCCATCACCATCTCCCGGAGTTCACTCAAACTCACGTCCATCGAGTCGGTGATGCCATCCAGCCATCTCATCCTCTGTTGTCCCCTTTTCCTCCTGCCACCAATCCCTCCCAGCATGAGTCTTTTCCAATGAGTCAACTCTTCGCATGAGGTGGCCAAAGTACTGCAGTTTCAGCTTTAGCATCATTCCTTCCAAAGAAATCCCAGGGCTGATCTCCTTCAGAATGGACTGGTTGGATCTCCTTGCAGTCCAAGGGACTCTCAAGAGTCTTCTCCAACACCACAGTTCAAAAGCATCAATTCTTCAGTGCTCAGCTTTCTTCATAGTCCAACTCTCACATCCATACACGACCACTCGAAAAACCATAGCCTTGACTAGATGGACCTTTGTTGGCAAAGTAATGTCTCTACTTTTCAATATGCTATCTAGGTTGGTCATAACTTTTCTTCCAAGGAGTAAGCGTCTTTTAATTTCATGGCTGCAGTCACCATCTGCAGTGATTTTGGAGCCCCCAAAAATAAAGTCTGACACTGTTTCCACTGTTTCCCCATCTATTTCCCCTGAAGTGATGGGAACAATTTAGCCTTATCTATAGAGCCTGCCCAGGTGAAATGGAAAGGTCAGGCCCCCACCACCTCCTCTGGGTCAGCTGAGTGACTACTGTTCAATTGTGTTCACCAGCAAATTGGAGAGTTACTAAGGGTCAGATTGACACTGACAGCCTATTCCAAAGACTTAGTGTATGCTGAGATGGTGAGTATAATTTTATATGAACTGTCTTAAGTTACCAAAGATTTCTTTCCTGATTCTAGATCAGAACACCCAAATTGAAAGTCTATGGGTCACATCCAGCCTGCAGATATGATTTATTCAGCTCATACAATGACTTCTCATTTTAAATAGTAAAAGCTAACATTTCTGGAGCCCTGACTACACACCAGGTATACATGTGCTTTATTAACTCACTTAATCTTTACCTTAAAACTATTATGACCACCCCCATTTTACAGATGAGAAAACCAAGGCACAGAGAGGCTGAGTAACTTGACTAAAGTGGCACAGTTAATTACTAAAGGACAGAGGTGGAGTTTGAACCCAAGCCATCTGGCTCCAGAGCGAGAGTTCTTGACCGATATGCTCCTCTGCCTCTCTGGTATGTTTGAATAATTAGCTGACATTTAAAAATCAAGAGAGATAAGATAAAAACCCAGATTTCCAGCTTGTTAGAATTAAAGTCAGAGCTTATACTCCCCCATGGCAAAAATCTGCCTCTTTTCCATGGGAATGTGGCTTTCTCCAGTCCTCATTACTCTCTATGGCCTTTCAACACTGAGGTTCATCATCATTTGCCATTTGTCATCGGGCTGACACTGTTGTTTTCTTACAGACAGCCCTCTTCAGTCCTCTTCACTCATTTATGTGACCTGCTTGGCCCCTCAACTAGACTCTTCCTAAAGATGGGATGTACTTTTGCTCTGATAACACATATATCATGGTATGCAGAAGTACCGGTGGAGCTTACTCCTCTTGAGAATTGTTACTAAGTACCAGAAAGATAACAGGTGAGGAGAGAAATGAAGCAATGATGCGCAAATGTAAAGCAACTACTGGGAAGAAAATCCTTGATCCCCTCAAGCCAAAACCATGTAAGACCTCAAATTTCTACTTAAAAACAACCTGATTATTAAGCTAAATTCCATGCAACTACAAATAGCTTTCCATAAAAATCCAGTATTTTACAACATATTACTGTAAACCAATATGATTGTCTTTTTAAACTCATTTACTGGAATTTTTACATTCAGATGCAAACCTGCTAAGTGATCCCCTTGGAAGATTGGTCCCCTTTCCTGTGATGTCCCTGCCAAAAACATTTTGGGATTCCCCAGGAGGGCTAATCTTCAAGGCAATTTATGAGCCACACAGTAAAAGTCAGTCTCATTGTTTTATATTCACATCTTGTTTTTGATCCAGAACAGTAACACCCACTTTTTTCACTGTTATTCAAACAATTTTTCTGTTCCAAAGTAAAATCCATTAAAGGATGAATATTTGTTTATACTGGAGATAAAATAATTAGCAACAATCTTGGAAAGCAATTCCATAAGTGTATTAGCAACAATAACATCTTTGAAATCAGAGCATAGCCTCCCAAGGTGACCTCTTTGAATGGCTCATTATTTTTTAAAATATGTTTTGATATGTTTAAAGAATCTGATAAGAGAAAAATAAATATCTATTTTTATGGAGTGTATATATGTACAAATAGAAAGCATATACACTGAGGCATATATACTGAATAATCATTTCTGGGTAGCACAATTACACATGGTCTTTATTTTCTTCATTAATATTCATTCAACAAGATTTCAGCACTTACTGGCACTATGTTAATGCTAGGAACACAGCATAAAGATTTCCTTACAGTTTTGCATTATAATGAGAAGGTCTGATTTTTGCAATCATAAAACTGTAAACTATTTCCATTTTGAAAATGACATATCTATGTATCTATCTGCCAGATGAAGAAAGCTAGAAGGGGAAAGAGGGTTTGTCTTTATAAATTTTTTAGGACAACTAGCTCTTTATGAAATTATATAAATTTGGCTTAGGAGACAGAGGCAAATGAAATCTCATGCAAAGCCAGTGGGTGAATTAGAAAACTAATAGATTGGTGTAGAAAAATTAGACATTCAAGACCCATACCTGACATTATTGTGTGACTTTAATGGCCTTAAGTTTCTTCTCCAAATATAATGATATTGGATTAAATGATCTGTATGGTCCCTGACAACTTTGACATTTTATGACTATTCTAAAGTTAAACCATTCAGTTAAATCACACAATAAAATATGCTAGTCACATGGACATGCGTTAGTCACAAAGAAAACAGGGCTGAGTAAAAAGATAGACCTGCAGCAAAGAATCACACAAACTACTATAATAGGAAGTTATTTTTCAAAACATTAAGCTAAAAACCATGTAGCTTCTGCCCATGAATAGATAAATTCAGAAAGGGTGGCTGCCAGTTAGGAGAAAGAAGTCAGTGCCCAGGCTTGGGAGTCACACTTGATTTTTATGTGTTTTTTTTTTAAGTTTTTTTTTTGATTGGAGCATAGTCAATTAGCAATGTTTTGTTAGTTTCAGGTGTATAGATAAGTGATTCAGTTATACATATACATGTATCTATTCTTTTTCAAATTCTTTTCCCATTTAGGTTATTATAGAATATTAAGCAGTTCCCTGTGCTTTACAGTAGGTCCTTGTTGGTTATCTATTTTAAATGTAGCAGTGTGTACATGTCAGTCCCAAACTCCCAGTCTGACCCTCCACATCACCTTTCTCCCCAATCCCCATAACCATAAATTCGTTCTTTAAGTCTGTGTGTTTTATAAATAAGTTTATTTGTATAATTTTTTTTAGATTCCACATATAAGAAAATGATATCTGTTTTTCTCTGACTTGCTTCACTTAGTGTGATAGTCTCAAGGTCCATCCATGTTGGCGCAAATGACATTATTTCATTCTTTTTAATGACTGAGTAATATTCTATTTAGTCAAGGCTATGGTTTTTCTAGTAGTCATGTATGGATGTAAGAGTTGGACTATAAAGAAAGCTGAGCACCGAAGAATTGATGCTTTTGAACTGTGGTGTTGGAGAAGACTCTTGAGAGTCCCTTGGACTGCAAGGAGATCCAACCAGTCCATCCTAAAGGCAATCAATCCTGGGGGTTCATTGGAAGGACTAATGTTGAAGCTGAAACTTCAATACTTTGGCCACCTGATGCAAAGAGCTGACTCATTTGAAAAGCCCCTGATGCTGGGAAAGATTGAGGGCAGGAGGAGAAGGGGACAACAGAGGATGAGATGGTTGGATGGCGTCACTGACACAATGGACATGGGTTTGGGTAGACTCCGGGAGTTGGTGATGGACAGGGAGGCCTGGTGTGCTGCAGTTCATGGGTTCGCAAAGAGTCAGACATGACTGACTGTACTGATGAACTGACTGAATATTCCGTTGTGTGTATGTACCACATCTTCTTTATCCATTCATCCCTCGAAAGACATTTAGATTGCTTTCAAGTCTTGGCTATTGTAAACAATGCTTCAGGGAACACTGGGGTGCATGCATCCTTTCAAATCATGTTTTTTTTTTCCCTCCAGATATATACCCAGGAGTGAGACTGCTGGATCATATAGCAGCTCTATTTTTAGCATCTTAGGGAACCTCCATACTGTTCTTCATAGTGGCAATACCAATTTACATTTCCACCAACAGTGGAGGAGGGTTCCCTTTTCTCTGTACACTCTCCAGCATTTATTGTTTGAATTTTTTTGATGATTACCATTCTGACTGGTGTGAGATGATACCTCATTGTAGACACTCAATTTTTAGATCCACAAGACAATAATCCTAAAAGGCAGGCTTTGTGGGAGAAAGGAAATGTTTAAGTTGGGATGCAGGTGTGTGTGTGTGTGAGGGGGCAAGAGGTAATGGTTAATTTCCAAAGCTTGCCTTTACACACAGAGAGGCAGACCTGGATCATGAGATTTGTGGACACATGCTGTGAGTCCACAGAGGCCATATCCTGGGGCCTAGGATCCAATAAGAGTGGAAGACCAGGGAGAAGCTCTTTTACACTAGGAAGAGGAGGGTAGGGGAGAAAAAGACTTGGGTACCTTGCTGTCCCTCAGATGCTCCAACTCTTTGTGATTCCATGGACTGCAGCACACCAGGTTTCCCTATCCTTCATTGTACCCCGGAGTTTGCTAAGACTCATGTCCAATGTAGTCTGTGATGCCATCCAACCATCTCACCCTCTGTCACCCCCTTCTCATCTTCAATCTTTCCCAGCATCAGGGTCTTTTCCAATGAATCCACTCTTCCCATCAAGTGGCCAAAGTATTTGAGCTTCAGCATCAGTCCCTCCAATGAATATTCAGGGCTGATTTCTTTTAGGATTGCCTGGTTTGATCTCCTTGCTGTCTAAGGACTCTCAAGAGTCTTCTCCAACACCACAATTTGAAAGCATCAACTCCTGAACAAACATCCAGGCAGAGATAAGGACAGTACAGGTGGTAGAGGGGATTCAGATCAGAGAAGACTGGGCTCTGCTTTCTGCTCAGAACTTGGAGAAAACTCTCTCTTCAGGCTCCTCATCACAGCAGAGTCAAAATGGTGATGGGTGGGCTTCTGCCAAGTGGGGCCCGAGACTGTTCCCCACTTCCCCTTGGCCTGCTGTGGCATGTAAGGGAAATAGAAGTTCCTCAAGACATACTCCCAAGACAGCTGAGGATATCAGACTGTAAGCTTTCATAGCAAACCAAGACAGGGACTCGAAACCGAGGGCTGGAGGGTGGAGCTGAGCCCCCAAATGGCAGACATGGAGGCACTGGGGATGTCCAAGGTACAAAAGGTGTCCTGGAGGTATCCAGGGCCAACAGGAGCTGAGCTGGGTGTGTGGTGGGCAGGAGATCCCTGGAGTCTCCCAAAGCAGGATCTGTGCAAGGCCAACATCAGAGATGATACCCAGGAGGGGAGGGGTCCTCCTCAGCCTAGGGCAGCCCACCTGGGCCCTGAGGCCCCAGATCCTTCCTTCCCTGCATCCAGACCCCATCTTGGGAAGGAGGACCAGCAGGGCAAGCATTTGAGAGGAAAGGGAGAACCCCTGATAGGATGTGTCAACCTTGAATTAACCGATTGTTAGAGGGAAACAGATGGTTTTAAACCAGAAGGGGCTGTTCCCTTCCTTTGGCAAGTTGAAGGTTTTTTTTCCCTTCCCCACCATCAGCAGGAATGGGAGACTAGTTATAAAATTAATCATTTAAGCTACCTTTAAGAAAAGAAAGAAAAGAGAGGCTGAACCGTCATGTGTATATTTCCACCCTGCTGGGTAAGTATGTAATTATAATTACTGTGAGTCCTGTGAAAAGTCCCTAGTGCTTTGAATGCATTTAATCAGGGCACAGAGACTGGCAGGCAGCCCTCGGGGACGGCCTCAAGAAGGAAGTGATATTAGAGCTGAGATTTAAAGGAGGAGTTCGGTGAGCAGGGGAGAGTACTAGGCCCCCAGGAGGAATGAGGCTGGTTCCCAGAGGAGCTGGGAGGATGGGGTAAAGCAGTGACAGGTGAAGAGGTTGAGGCCAGTGGCACTGGACACCTTTTAACAGCTCTTAACAGTTGGCAGGTGCACTTTGACTGAGCTTAATTGATTTAAATGCTCCTCGATTTTGTGGGGGAAAACAGCATTAACGAACTGTGTTTTAGCTATTAGGGCAGCGGGGATGCATTTAGAG
Organism: Bubalus kerabau; assembly: GCF_029407905.1. NCBI lineage: Eukaryota > Metazoa > Chordata > Mammalia > Artiodactyla > Bovidae > Bubalus > Bubalus kerabau. The sequence goes on along the minus strand of NC_073624.1, from coordinate 61,706,324 downwards.
ATAGTCTAAGAATACGTCAAGATAGCAGCCTAGGAAAGTGGATCTGCAGCTTGGGCGGCTGGTAGGAGCCCAGACCACCACCACTGCCACCCACACCTGCCAAAGCCCACAGCTGTCTCAGCTTTCAGGCATTCCTGTGCCCTGCCAGTCTCTCCAGACCTCTGAAGGGCTGGCACAGGGACTCTCCTTCTTGTGGGATTGAGCCAGAAAAAAGAGGGCCAAGGAGACACAGACTAAAGGACGCGAGCTTCTGGCCAACTCTGGGTACCTCTCACCTACCTCGTAGGGATTTCTCCTGGGCCCTGGGCATGCAGCAGCATCACCGAGAAGCCTCCTGGCTGGGTGGATGGTTCCCAGAAGTAGTAAGATCAGACAGACTCTAGCCTGGAGTGTGTAGGGGTCATCTTCTCTCTCTCAGTGGGGCCCACGCCTGCTCTCACCACCAGTAAACTTGCTTGGACCATTGTGGCCATCTCGTAATTGGTCTTTCTGCTCTTACTCTGTCCTGCCTACATTTTTCTTTCTTCTTCTTTTTTTTTTTTTTTTAGAGAACTGTTTTTACAAAACAAATCAGATTGCATCTCTCCGTACAAAATCCCTTACTAGTTCTTCATTTTTTTTCTTTTAATAAAATCGACAGTCCTTCTGAGCCCGCAGGACTCTGGACGCTCTGGCCCCTGCTCACCTGCATCATGCTCCACATGTTCATTCCACACAGGGCACCTTGAACTCCTTTCAGCTTCTCAATCTGCCATTTTCTCTGCCTGTATTAGGACTTTTGCCCTCCCTACTCTGCACCCCACCCCCATGGATCTCTTCCAGACCTCTTTGTTCCTTCTACCCAAAATGCCACCCTTCCCTCCTGTTCACATTTTACCTTATCTCCCTATTTAGTCCCTTCATAGCATTTATCGATCTGATATTTCCTTGTTTACTTATATGCTTGTTTATTACTCATGTCCTCCACTAAAATTTAAATTTCTTGAGGGTGGGGTTTGCCTTGAGTAATGCTTGGCTCAAATAAGACCCTCAACTAGCACTTGTTAAATAAGTGCACAAACACATGACCATATAGGTGAATTAACAAATGAACTTTGAGCAAGGGTGGACCAAGGCAACGGAATGATTCTGGACCACGAACATTCTCATTATATGGCTGGTCCTGGAGGGTAGTGGTGGACAAAAGGCAAATAAAATGTGCAAAGAGATTGCTGGCAATCCCATCATTGAGACAGGCACACTCAACTAACCCTAACAGAATTACTAAAGGAAGTGTTGTGGTCCCATTAAAAAGCATTGCCTTCAACTGGGAAATTGAAAAAGTTTCCTAGATCCAATTGAGTTCAGCAGTTCAAGAAACAGTATTTGGGCTTTTACTTGATACTGGGAAAGATTGAGGGCAGGAGGAAAAGGGGGTGACAGAAGATGAGATGGCTGGATGGTATCACAAACTCAGTGGACATGAGTTTGAGCAAACTCCGTGAGATGGTGAAGGACAGGGAAGTCTGGCGGGCTGCAGTCCATGGGGTCGCAGAGTCAGACATGACTTAGTGACCGAACAACTGCTCTGCAAAACATGGAGCATGTAGATGAACGAGTCCCAGACTCTGCCTTCAGGGAACATGCAGTCTAATGGAGGAGACAGACATAGACGAAGCTATTTATTCTATTGTATAAGGTAATAGGTATGGAGTTGTTGTTCAGTCATTCAGTTGTATGGGAGTAGCCAGGGGGAAATAGGAAGAAGTGACTGGCTCCACCTGGAGAGGGTGGGGTGGACTGTCTGTAGTGGGGTCGCTGTGAGCTGTGCCCTAAAGGTGAATGGGATTTTAATTGGCTGAAAAGGCTGGGGTGGATGAAGGCAGAACTAAAATGATCAGTTAGGAGTTATGAATGACAGAGGCATGATTCTGAATGTGTTAATCTTGTAGGGACCTGGAACACTGATGTGACTGGAGAGCTAGTTTGGGAATCCTCAGTAGCTGTTGGAACCGCAAGCTTTTAGGAAAGCTCCCAGGGAAAGCGTTTGAAGCCAGAAGGGGAGGAGGCAAACTCCAAACCCTGGCAATCAGCAAAAGAACGATCAGAGGAATAGGAACTAGAATCTGGAGAGATGCAAATCCCAGAAACCAGGAGGGAAGAGACTCACCTTTCAGAGTCTTTCCCCAGGTCCTTCTTCATAACACCCATCTTGCAGGCTGCTACTTGGTGAATGCCTGTCCATTCCCACTAGAAATGAAGGTTTGTGAGGGCAAGAAATGTTTGTCTTGCTTATTGCAATATTGCCTACACCTGGACTGGTGACAATTATCACCTAATTGAATGAATGAATGAGTATTTTCAAGTTACTCAGAGTTTAAAAGGCTAAAAGTTGCAAATAAGACTTTCGATTTGGCAACTGGACATGAGGGTGACATTTGAGAGACCAGCTTTAGGAATGGGGTTAGCACTAATACCTATGTAATGTGGTAGTTATGAGAATTAAATGAGTTAATACGTGTAAATGCTGAGCCCAGTGCCTGGATGTAGTTAAAGCTCAGAAACAATAGATGGTTATTATTTCTTCTAGTCTTCACTTTCAGAAACAATTCTGGTGAATTAATTCTTGATAGCTGTATTGCATCTATCAGATTGGTTTACCACCCTTCCAAGATATACTCGAGACATATTGCCTTAAAAACTACCACGACAGAGCACTGTCTTATCAAATGACTGTAACAGAACCCAGTGAAATTAGATTTTGCTGTCAAACCTGGCTATGGCCTGGGAGCCTGGCAAGCTCCCAAGAGGTCAGAAGACAGAATGAAGTCTCCTTTCCTATTAAGGAGACTTGTAGAACAAAGGCTTACCTAGTGGCTCGGTGGTAAAAAATCTGTCTGCAATGCAGGCAACACAGGAGATGCAGGGTTGATCCCTGAGTTGGGATGATCCCCTGGAGAAGGGCACAGCAACCCACTCCACTATTCTTTCCTGGAGAATCCCATGGAAAGAGGAGCCTGGCAGGCTACAGTCTATAGGGTGTCAAAGAATCAGATATGACTGAAATGACTGAGCATGCACTCACACATGCATGTAGCCAGGTTTTGGTTCCTAAATGTGTGATTGTACCAGTCAGTTAATCCAGAGGATGAAGCCTGAGAAGTGGGATGGCTCCAAAGACTGGCTCTGTCACTAGGTTTGGATAAAGAAGAGAGAGGCTGCAGGTGGAAGAGGTCTTTGAAGTATGAACTGAAACAAAGGAGACCTGGGTTCCCATTCTGGATGTGCCACTAACTCTCAGAACTTGACCAAGTTACTTAGACTGTGTGTGTGTGAGTCTTCTCATTTGTATAATGAGAGGCCTACATGAACCTCGAAATCTCTACAGTAGATGGTTTGCAAAGATGGCCACAATTTCTCCCATCTCTATCTGTTTGCCTCCTTTGCAGCATAACTTCACTTTTTCTCCTATCAAGAGGTAGAGTCTATTTCCTCTCCCCTTGAATCTGGGCTAGCCTTGTGACTTGCTTTAATAGAAGGGAGTACAAGTGACATTCTGTTTGCGTCGAAGCATTAAGAGGTCTTGCAGCTTCCACTGTCACTCTCTTGGAATGATGCTGTGGCCGTGTGAGCAAACCTAGGCCCGCCTCCTTGAGTAAAGCTGACGTGGAGCGGATTGGCCAGCATCCGGCACCAACTACCACACAGTGTGAAAGTGGCCGTCTTGGACCATTCCACCGCCAGAAGAACAGTCACATGAGCTGTCCCAGACAAGACTAGCAGAGGAGCCACTGCACTGAGCTCCACCAAAATTGCTGACCCACACAACTGTGAGCAAATATAATGGTTGTTGCTTTAACCAACTAAGTGGTGGTTTGTTACACAGAACCAGATAGCTGATACAGCCCCTTTTATAAAAGCTGACATTCTAGAGACCAATTTTATTGCTATGAAACAGAAATCATGCTCTATGATCTTTCAGTTTCACATTAGGGTTGGCTGCAAAAAACTCAAAGGTTAAGGGACTGTTTCATTTCCTCCCCTCCTCCCCCAATCCCTGACCCTGAAGGTCTTCGCTTTGCAACATCACTGCATATGGAACCACTAGAGCTTAAGCACTTTGCCATCTTCCCACCATGGAAGACACTGAGCAAGACAGGAAATGGCTTGGTGACTCAGTGGTCCTTTCTTCTGAGTCACTGAGTTGTCACTTCCCCTCTGCGTGGTTCCAGAGAACATTCCTTCATTCAGCCGATACCTTGTAAACAGCTGCCCTGTGCCAGGCCCAGCCTGGAAAGCAGTGTGGTGAGGGACGATCTGGCCATGGAGTGGATGGGTCACAGGATCTGTGTGGTTCTGATGGAGAGGGCTCACCCAACACTCCCTTCTCAGATGCTTTCATTTAGCATTCATGCACATGCTCTGGGCTTCCTGAAGTGGCTCCGTCTGGCATGGAATTTCAGAGCTGGGCAACTTTTAAGGCCCAGTCATTTCAAGCTTTTCTTTCTTATACTTATGAAGTAATGAAGGTCTGAGACTTAAATAATAGAGGTAGCTTGTGGCAAAATTAGGCCTAGAATTCAGACCTCTTGCTCCAAATCCAGAAATCTTTCTATTGCATTAAAAGGCCTCTCAGAGCTCAGATTCTCCTTCCTTCTCATTCCTGAGTTTCCCACACATTTTTCTCAGTTTTGTATTTTAGGCATGAAGTTAGTTCCCTTTTTTGGCTCAAGATTCATACCTTACCTGTGGAAGATAAATTCCAGCCACCAAATGACAATGATAATTATAATAACATAAACTCAAAACATATTTTTCGAGTACCTGTTATATGCCAGGCACAGCCTCAGTTTTGGGGATATAGTGAATTAGAGACACAAGGAATCTACCTCTGGGGAATTTACATTCTTGAGGGAGGTAGAGCAGACAATATACAAGATAAAAAGAATTAGGGATGGGGTGGTATAAAAGTAAACAAGAAAATGTGATAGAGGGAACTAAACTGGGAGATGTATGGCCAGGAAAGGCCTCTTTGACAATGTGGCATTTGAGCTGATAGTTGATTGGTGAGAAACCAATAACTCTTTAGAAAATGCAGACAGCAAAGGCCCCAAAGTGGGAACAAACTTTCCTTATTTGAGAAAACAGAGAGGAGGCATGTGGTCTCTTGAAGGGAAGAATGAGGGGATAGGAAGGAGGCAGAGGCAAGATCATGTTGGGCCCACAGGCCACAATACAGAGTCAGGAATCTATGTATTCGTGGGGGCACATGGGAGTGTACTAATATGACATGATTTACATTTTTAAGAGATGGATCTGACTGCTTGGATGAAGAATGTATGTTAAAGATTAAGAGTGAAATTGGGAGGATAGTTTATTTATATTATGTGTGGGGTACTTTGTATATTTTCTCTCTAGTCCTCCCACACTTCAAATCAGATCTTATTATGTCCATCTTGTGGACAAAGAAATGGAGACTGGAAAAGATAAGGGAACATATTCAAGGTCATGGAACTGAACTTGAACCAAAGACCATCTGACTGCACTGTAAGAGATCTTCCTATGTAGCATGTGGCTTTACTAAGATGGTTGACCACCCTGGGCTAATTAAATTTTCTGATTATCATTGTATTTTGAAGTGCAAGATTTTAGAGCCGTAAGTTATAGATTGAAAGTTCCTTGGAGGAAATAATCATATATTACTTATCTTGCCATTTATAATAGTTGTGACTCAATCCCTGACACACAGAAGGTACTAATTCATATATGATGGATAAATGAATGAATGGGTTTCAGTAATGAGAGGTTTTCTAAACCACCTCCCACCTCAGGCCTACCATTTCCAGAAGTATAAGTATCTTTCACAAAATCATATTACAGGGATGGAATGAGAGTCTAAGCTGCTGAATCATGCTTCTTTCCACCAAACAATGCTAGCTCCAGTTTATCTGTTTAGGACAGATTTCTTGGTTTAACCTAAATTTTAGTTTGGTAAATCCTCAAGGTCAGGCAGTGTCTACCTTGTACCACGCACATTGGGAAAGTGTGTGGAGTCTACAGAGAGGCTCACCCTGGGGCTTGGAAGTAAGTTTTCTCTCAGAAAATTAAACAAAAAAGGTTAAATCCACATATGATGAGGAAAAAACAGACATCTTCAGGTTTCCTGGAATAGCTACTTTGCTGGAGTTTAATGTCTAAAGAAAGGATGTTCAGACAGGGCAGAGTGTGACTGGGAGTGGAGCACAAAGAGAAAGGCCATCTTGGCTTGATCATCCAGCAGAATGTAGTATAGGGACAATGTATGTGAGGAATGGGAGCTCTGTGGTTTCCAGAGATGACCTTCCTTGATAAGAAATTCACCTCATGTTTTTTCACTGTTGACCACCAAGCAACAAATACTGTTCATGGGGTCCTTGAGGGAAGAATACTGAAGTGGTTTACCATTCCCTTCCCCAGTGGACCACATTTTGTCAGTGCAATACTTGGGTGCAATCTCAAAAACAACATTTCCAGTTCATTTCCAAGGCAAACCATTCAATATCACAGTAATCCAAGTCTATGCCTCAACCACTAATACTGAAGAAGCTGAAACTGAATGGTTCTATGAAGACTTACGAGACCTTCTAGAACTAATACCCCAAAAAGATGTCCTTTTCATCACAGTGGATTGGAATGCAGAAGTAGGAAGTCAAGAGATCCCTGGAGTAACAGGCAAGTTTGGCCTTAGAGTACAAAATGAAGCAGGGCAAAGGCTAACAGAGTTTTGTCAAGAGAATGTGCTGGTCATAGAAAACACCCTCTTCCAACAACACAAGAGATGACTCTACACATGGACATCAGTTGGTCAATACCCAAATCAGATTGATTATATTATTTGCAGCCGAAGATGGAGAAGCTCTATACAGTCAGCAAAACCAAGACCTGGATCTGACAGTGGCTAAGGTAATGAGATCCTTATTGCAAAATTCAGGCTTAAGTTGAAGAAAGTAGGGAAAACCACTAGACCTTTCAGGTATGACCTAAATCAAGTCCCTTATGACTACACAGTAGAGGTGACAAATAGACTCAAGGGATTGGATCTGGTAGAAAGAGTCCCTGAAGAACTATGGACAGAAGTTCATAACATTGTACAGGAGGGAGTGACCAAAACCACCCCCAAGAAAAAGAAATGCAAAAAGGCAAAGTGGTTGTCTAAGGAGGCCTTACAGACAGCTGAGAAAAAAAGGGAAGCAAAAGGCAAAGGAGAAAGGGAAAGATATACCCAACTGAATGCAGAGTTCTAAAGGATAGCAAGGAGAGATAAGAGAGCCTTTCTCAGTGATCAATGCAAAGAAATAGAGGAAAAAATAGAATGGGAAAGACTAGCAATCTCTTCAAGAAAACTAGACACCAAGGGAACATTTCGTGCAAAAATGGGCACAAAAAGGACAGAAACTGAAAGGACATAACAGAAGCATTAGAGATTAAGAAGAGGTGGCAAGAATACTTAGAAGAGCTATACAAAAAAGGTCTTAATGACCCGGATAACCATGATGGTGTGGTCACTGAGAGCCAGACATCCTGGAGTGTGATGTCAAGTAGGGCTTAGGAAGAATTACACGAACAAAGCTAGTGGAGGTGATGGAATTCCAGCTGAGGTATTTCAAATCCTGAAAGATGATGCTGTGAAAGTGCTGCACTCAATATGCCAGCAAGTCTGGAAAACTCAGTAGTGGCCACAGGACTGGAAAAGGTTAGTTTTCATTCCAATCCCAAAGAAAGGCAATGCCACAGAATGTTCAAATTACTGTACAATTGCACTCATTTCACGTGCTAGCAAGCTAATGCTCAAAATTCTTCAAGGTAGGCTTCAGCAGGACGTGAACTGAGAACTTCCAGATGTAGAAGCTGGATTTAGAGAAGGCAGAGGAACCAGAGATCAAATTGCCAATACCTGCTGGATCATAGAAAAAGCAAGGGAATTAAAAAAAATGTACTTCTGCTTCATTGACTATGCTAAAGTCTTTGACTATGTGGATCACAACAAACTGTGGAAAATTTTTCAAGAGATGGGACTACAGATCACCTTACCTAACTCCTGAGAAGCCCGTATGCAGGTCAAGAAGCAACAGTTAGAACCGGACATGGAACAATGGACTGGTTCAAAATTGGGAAAAGAGTACGTCAAGGCTGTATATTGTCACCCTGGTTATTTAATTTCTATGCAGAGTACATCATGTGAAATGCCAGGCTGGATGACTTGCAAGCTGGAATCAAGATTGCCAAGAGAAATATCAACAACCTCAGATATGCAGATGACACCACTGTAATGGCAGAAAGTGAACAGGAAATACAGAGCCTCTTGATGAAAGTGAAAGAGAAGAGTGAAAAAGCTGGCTTAAAACTCGACATTCAAAAAACTAAGATTATGGCATCCAGTTCCATCTCTTCATGGCAAATAGATGGGGAAAAACTGAAATAGTGACAGACTATTTTCTTGGGCTCCAAAATCACCACTGACTGTGACTGCAGCCATGAAATTAAAACATGCTTGCTCCTTGGAAGAAAAACTATGACAAACCTAGACAGCGTATTAAAAATCACAGATATCATTTTGTTGACAAAGGTCCATATAATCAAAGCTATGGTTTTTCCAGTAGTCAATCAGAAGTGAGAGTTAGACCATAATGACAGCTGAGCACCAAAGAATTGATACTTTCAAACTGTGGTGCTGGAGAAGATTCTTGAGAGTCACTTGGACAGCAAGGAGATCAAACCTGTCCATCCTAAAGGAAATCAATACAATATTCATTGGAAGGACTGATGCTGAAGCTGAAACTCCAATACTTTGTCCACTTGATGTGAAGAGCTGATTCACTGGAAAAGACCCTGATGCTGGGAAAGACTGAGGGCAAGAGGAGAAGGGGGCGACAGAGGATGAGATGGTTGGATGGCATCATGGACTCAATGGGCGTGGGTTTGAGCAAACTCCGGGAGATAGTGAAGGACAAGAAAGCCTGGCATGCTGCAGTCCATGGGGTTGACTTAGCAATTGAACAACAAAGCAACAAATCCTCAAATGATGTGGGAACAAAACTGGGTCATTTGTAGTGATATGGATAAACTTAGAGTCATATAGAATTAAATAAGTCAGAAAAAGGAAAACAGATATTAACGCATATATATGGAATCTACAAAAATGGTACTGATGAACCTATTTGCAGGGCATGAACAGAGATGCAGACATAGAAAAAAGACTTGTAGATGCAGTGGGGGAAGGTGAGGGTGAGATGAATTGGGAGAGTAGCATTGACACATATACACTACCACGTGTAAAACAGATAGCTAGTGAAAAACTGCCATATAACACAGGGAGCCCAGTCTGGCACTCTGTGATGATATATAGGGGTAGGATGGGTGGGGGAAGGAGGAGATATATGTGTGTATATATTATATATATATATATATATATATATATATATATATATATAGCTGATTCACATTATTGTACAGCAGAAACCAACATTGTAAAGCTATTATACTCAAGTTTTTTGAAAATGTTGATTTGGCTTGGTTGGTTATGTAAGGGGTCGTCTGAACAGTAGAGGCAAGCATTTTAGTCACTTTGAAAAAGGAATGCTCTTCATTACAAGCAAATTCACTTGTCAATGTTTCAATAAAACCGTATCACTGAGAATATAGTTTTCCCTGGGGGTGGTGCCTCTCCAAGTTGGGAATGGCATAGACCATTGCCATTTGTTGAAGTTCTAGGTATATTAAAAACTGAACAAATGCAAACGAAGGGTATAAAACTTGTGATTGATTGTCACATTTTTACATTTTAATTGTTAACATATAAAACACAATGCAATGTTATTGTACTGGTGACAATATAATTAAGGACCTACAAAAAGATTAGTTCTTAGTGCATTTTAAGCAGTGGTTGGAGGATGCGATGTACATATAAGGATTTGTGATGAATGCCTTCTACTTTCAACTTTGTCAGGCTGTCTGCACTTACATAAATGAGATCCTTGGGCAACAAAGTTAGAGCTAGAGCTAAACATGAAGCCTTGACTGGTGAGGCCATGCTCAGAGGTGTATTTCTACTCTCTGTACCTGTCAGCTCAGGCTCAGACTGTCACCAAGGTGGTGCCATCCATGGACCATCAGCCAAACCAGCCTTCCCATGGTGACATCTGGGTCTTGTTGTGTGCACCCTCACCACTACCCTGCTAAAATATCACTTGTCTCACCACGGTAAGCACAATTGTCCATTAGTATTCACATCGTATTTACATATAACCTATGCACATTCTCCCATATGTGTTTTTAAATCAGCTTTTGAACTTTGCTTTTTGATTGATTGGTTTACTTATTAATTGAAGTACAGTTGCTTTACTAACACTATAACAGTTGTATTAGTTTCAGGTGTATAGTAAAATGATTATATGTATATATTCTTTTTTCGATTCCTTTCCATTCTACACCATTACAAGATATCGAATCTAGTGCCCTGTGCTATACTGAGGGATTTTGTCATTTATCTGCTTTATATATATAGTAGTATGTATGTGTTAATACAACAGTCCTGATTTATCCCTCTCCCTGTTTCCCTTTGGTAACTCTGTTTTCTATGTTTGTGAGTCTGTAGCTGTTTTGTAAATAAGTTCACTTGTATTACTTTTTTAGATTCTACATATAAGTGATATCACATGGTATTGTCTTTTCTGACTTCACTCAGTATGATAATCTCTGTATTTGTCCATGTCACTGCAAAAGGCAGCATTTCATTCTTTTTTATAGCTGAGTAATATTCCATTGTATCTCCTGTATACTTTAAATAATCTCTGCTGCTGCTAAGTCGCTTCAGTCGTGTCTGACTCTGTGCGACCCCATAGATGGCAGCCCACCAGGCTCCCCTGTCCCTGGGATTCTCAAGGCAAGAACACTGGAGTGGGTTGCCATTTCCTTCTCCAATGCATGAAAGTGAAAAGTGAAGTCGCTCAGTCGTGTCCAACTCCTAGTGACCCCATGGACTGCAGCCCACCAGGCCCCTCCATCCATGGGATTTTCCAGGCAAGAGTACTGGAGTGGGGTGCCATTGCCTTCTCCATAAATCATCTCTAGATTACTTCTAATATCTAATACAATATAAATGTCATGTAAGTAGTTGTAACTAAAATGTAAATACTATATACCTAGTTGCTGGGTACACAGCAAATTCAAGCTTTGCTTTTTTGAACTTCCTAGAATTTTCACCCCAAATATTTTCAATCTGTTTGGTTGAAACTGCAATTGCGGTACCCACAGATACTGAAGACCAGCTGTGTAGCAGCCGGCTACAAACACAGTGAATGTTCCTCAAGAAACATGTTGACTGATGGGTTGATAAATCAAAAAAGTGATAAACAAAGCTAGGACATCCAGAAGTATCTCTTAAATACTGCATTTGGGGAAGACAGCTTCAAGACAGAGCTGGGAACGTGCTTGGTGAGATGGGAGACAATGTGAAAGTGTGGGGGGGATGTTCAGAAGGACACTGACTCATACACAAACAGAAAAATACTCTCCCTTTTATATTAAGCCACTTCTCCCAGTGGACTTCATCTGGCTTCTGTGATCCCATTTTCACATGGTCTGCCTTACCACTACGGCACCCCACTCCAGTACTCTTGCCTGGAAAATCCCGTGGACAGAGGAGCCTGGTAGGCTGCAGTCCATGGGGATGCTAAGAGTCGGACACGACTGAGCGACTTCACTTTCATTTTCACTTTCATGCATTGGAGAAGGAAATGGCGACCCACTCCAGTATTCTTGCCTGAAGAATCCCAGGGACGGGGGAGCCTGGTGGGCTGCCGTCTATGGGGTTGCACAAAGTCGGACATGACTGAAGCGACTTAGCAGCAGCAGCCTTACCACTAACCCTCACTTTTCAGCTTTCTAAGCTGCTCCTCTCAAACCATTCAGGGATCTTGAAGTCAAACTGATGGGCTGCAAACGACATTTTCTAAGCAAATAAAAAGGGATCAGATCAGATCAGTCACTCAGTCGTGTCCGACTCTTTGTGACCCCATGAGTCACAGCATGCCAGGCCTCCCTGTCCATCAACAACTCCCGGAGTTCACTCAGACTCACGTCCATCAAGTCAGTGATGCCATCCAGCCATCTCACCCTCTGTCGTCCCCTTCTCCTCCTGCCCCCAATCCCTCCCAACATCAGAGTCTTTTCCAATGAGTCAACTCTTCGCATGAGGTGGCCAAAGTACTGAGTTTCAGCTTTAGCATCATTCCTTCCAAAGAAATCCCAGGGCTGATCTCCTTCAGAATGGACTGGTTGGATCTCCTTGCAGTCCAAGGGACTCTCAAGAGTCTTCTCCAACACCACAGTTCAAAAGCATGAATTCTTTGGTGCTCAGCCTTCTTCACAGTCCAACTCTCACATCCATACATGACCACAGGGAAAACCATAGCCTTGACTAGACGAACCTTTGTTGGCAAAGTAATGTCTCTGCTTTTGAATATGCTATCTAGGTTGGTCATAACTTTCCTTCCAAGGAGTAAGTGTCTTTTAATTTCATGGCTGCAGTCACCATTTGCAGTGATTTTGGAGCCCAGGAAAATAAAGTCTGACACTGTTTCCACTGTTTCCCCATCTATTTCCCATGAAGTGATGGGACCGGATGCCATGATCTTTGTTTTCTGAATGTTGAGCTTTAAGCCAACTTTTTCACTCTCCACTTTCACTTTCATCAAGAGGCTTTTTAGTTCCTCTTCACTTTCTGACATAAGGGTGGTGTCATCTGCATATCTGAGGTTATTGATATTTCTCCCGGCAATCTTGATTCCAGCTTGTGTTTTATATCAAAATACATCACACATAATAAACATTAAAAAAAAATCTATTGTGAAACCTGTTTCAATCCTTTATACGTGTGTATAGGACTTAGACATAAACTGCATTTTCTCCTGTGGGTTGGAATTAAAGTTTTCAACCTGCTGCTCCAGGGGGCAGATTAAAATGCCCCAGCCTTCTGCTGTGCAGACTCTGCGACCAGGGGTTTCTTAGGCAGAACTGCTGTGAATAACTACAGTGGGAGGTGAGGTCTCAGACACTCTCTGGTCCAGTGTCCTCAGTTTATAGTTTGATGGGGGAAGACGCTGAGTCTAAGCAAGGTGATATGACAAGTTAGTGGTAGAAACTTTACTCCCAGCAGTTCCCCAGCCTCTCCATTCTGGGTTTCTCCTCTTTACCTTGTGGTGGTGTTCAGTTGCTCAGTTGTGTCCCACTCTGCAACCTCATGGACTGCAGCACCCCAGGCTTCCCTGTCCTTCACTATCTCTGGCAGTTTACTCAAATTCACATCTATTGATTCGGTGATGTCATCCAACCATCTCATCCTCTGTCATCCCCTTCTTTTACTGCCTCCAATCTTTCACAGCATCAGAGTCTTTTTCAATAAGTCAGCTGTTTCCATCAGGTGGCCAAAATATTGGAACTTCAGCTTCAGCATCAGTCCTTTAAATGAATATTCAGGGTTGATTTCCTTTAGGATTGACTGGTTTGATCTCCTTGCTGTCCATGGGATTCTCAAGAGTCTTGTCTAGCACTACGGTTCAAAAGCATCAGTTCAGCGCTCAGCCTTCCTTATGATCCAACTCTCACATCCATCTATGGCTACTGGAAAAATCAAAGCTCTGACTATACAGACCTTTGTTGACTAAGTGATGTCTCTGATTTTAAAAGAGCTATCTAGGTTTGTCAGATTTTCTTCCAGGGAGCAATCGTCTTTTAATTTCATGGCTGCAGTCACAGTCTGCAGTGATTTGGGAGCTCAAGAAATTAAAGTTTGCCACCATTTCCACTTTTTCCCCATCTATTTGCCATGAAGTGATCGGAGTGGATGTCATAATCTTAGGTTTTTCACCTTGTGTAGTCCTCTATTAGAACTCAGTAAAGAGTACCAGAAAGGATTTGGGGTTTGGTCCAGAAACCTGAACTTTAGTCCCAACCCCATCACTTACTGTTGGAGAAGGCAATGGCAACCCACTCCAGTACTCTTGCCTGGAAAATCCCATGGGCGGAGAAGCCTGGTAGGCTGCAGTCCATGGGGTCACGAAGAGTCGGACATGACTGAGCAACTTCACTTTCACTTTTCACTTTCATGCATTGGGGAAGGAAATGGCAACCCACTCCAGTGTTCTTGCCTTTAGAATCCCAAGGAGAGCGGGGCCTGGTGGGCTGCCGTCTATGGGGTGGCACAGAGTCAGACATGACTGAAGCAACTTAGCAGCAGCAGCATCACTTACTGTATGACCCTTAACCCACAAATCAATATCTCCACTCTTCAGTTGTATCAAATGTAAAATAGGATTCATAATATTAGAGACTGATTGAATTCATCTATTTAATTGCACTTTTTAAAGTGTGAGGCATTATACACATTTTCTAGTTGTTTTTGCTCTTTGAGTATATATCACATTTATTCAAGAAATGTGTATTGCTGTGGACATGAAGTGGGGGGTGGAGGGTGAACGTAATATTACCAAGTCTCACCCCCTCTTAAGAGTATCCATTGACACTTTGCGGGGAGGGAGATACTTCTTCCATACATTTTACCTCAGCATCTGCTTTTGTCCTCAGAACTCTCGCCGGAGCCTATAGAAATCCTAGTTAATTTAAAGCTAGTTCAAAAACATGCCATTGTCCCAGCTTCCTTTACATCCAAACCCTGGCGCCTGGTTTCTGACAGCAGCCTGTAGGTGGCATTTCTCTTCTCCTCCATCGTGGGTTCCATCTGTAGCGTCAGCAGCCTGTGGGAGACACGAGGCCCTAGGACCACGGATGTTCCACTAATGACATCGTTGACCGTCTGCCTGCTCTTGGGGGGACTCAGTACTGCACCTCTGCTCCGCCTAAACCCAGTCTTCTCCAGTTATTTCTCAGATTCCAATTGCGATGTCTTACATGAGGTGACTGGGTAAACCCTCAGTCCACTGAGAGCCTGTTGTATAGCACAGGGAATTCTACTTGATGCTGTGGTGACCTAGATGAGAGGGGAATCCAGAAGGGAGAGGATATGTGTATGCATATGGCTGGTTCACTTTGCTGTATAGCAGAAACTAACACAATGTTGTGAAGCTACTATACACCAATAAATTTAAAACAGAGTAAGTGCCCTAGTTTCTTGTTCTATGCATTTAAAATCCAAAGTAGTTGTTTATACAGGAACTCTAGGCAAGGCATCACTAAAAGAAAAAAAAACCAAGACCATTTGTACCTTTTTGGACAAATCAGATTTCTATTATGCAGGAAGTGATTTTGACCAGTAGCTGCTCAGAATAGTTTCTCAGTTGTATTCACCCTGGAGAGTACAGCAGATTATTTTATTTATATATATATATATATATATATACACACACACACACACACATATATATATATCTGTATAATCTACAGAGATTATAGAAAGGAAAATCTCCTTTCCTTTCTAATGATATAGTGTGGTTTGGGGGTGAGTGTGGGTATATAAAATATTTATAACTTTCAATCAATTGAGAATCTAAAAAAATCTAAAGCTTGGAATCATTGTTTATTCCTTCCAAATGTCATCAATTGTTATCCCTTTTAGTGATTGTTCATGCGTCTCAGTTAGTAATGTACATCATTTATAGAACTTATGTATCAGTCCTTTTATTATTGATGAATTGATTGATTAAAAAATTTGTTAGCAACTTTTCTGGTAGGCATTAGGGATAATGCTAAGTGGTAAAGTTCAAACCCTGTATGATGGGGATGCAGGAGAAATGGGCCATGCACTTCATCTGGTGGATCTTGAAAGACTTCTTGGAGGAGGTGGAGTTCGAGCTTAGTCAAAAGGATGAGTAAGACATTTACAAGGCTTTCATGAGCAGAGAGGTCATCTGGGTGGAGCTCTGAAGATACAGAGATTCTTGGATTCAAGGTCAGAATCTCAGGGGTGAGGCCCTGGCATGTGTGGTTCCAGTGTGTAAACAGGACCGGGAACTCAGGTTTGTTCAGAGACCAGAGAAAAGTTTGAAAGGCTATCTCCAGGGCTAGGAGAGTCCAAACCAGCTATTCCCCACCTCAGCAGAAGACCAAATAAGAGGAATTAAATGAAGTCCAACCACTTGGTTTCCTTTAAGGAAGTTTCTGGATGTGAAGTTTGTTAAAGATATTAAGATTTTAACCCCATATGAGAGAGAGCGGTCTTCTCCAGAATCAGAAAGAAAATGCAGCTAAAACAAAAACAAAAAATAGGGCAAAACTTGATGGCCTATACCAGGGGTTGATAAACTTTTTCTGTAAAGAGTCAGAAAGTAAATATTTTTGCTTTATAGACCATACCAGTCTCTGTCACAACTATTAAACTATGCCACTGTAGCATAAAAGCACATTAGGTAACCTGTGAGTGAGTTAGGGTGGCTCTGTTCCAACAAAGATTTATTTATGGACACTGAAATTTGAATTTCATATAATTTTTACATGTTACAAAATATTATTCTTCCTTTGATTTGTTTTCAATCACTTAAACACATAAATTCTTATCATTCACTAGAGCCAGGAGGTAGAAGCAACCCAAATGTGCATAAGAAGATGAATGGTTAAAAAAAATGTAGCATGTATACACAATTGAATATTACTCAGCCTTGAAGAGGAAGGAACTCCTGTCACATGATATACCATGGGTGAAGCTTGAGGACACTATGCTAAGTGAAATAAGCCGGTCACAAAAATGATAATCCCACTACTGTATACTCCCACTTATGTATACTGTATAATCCCACTTATGAAAAGAAGTGAAAGTGTTAGTGACTTAGTTGTGTCCAACTCTTTGTGACCCCATGGACTGTGGCCCACCAGGCTCCTCTGTCCATGAGATTCTCCAGGCAAGAATACTGGAGTAGGTAGCCATTCCCTTCTCCAGGGGATCTTCCTGACCCAGGGATCGAACTCAGGTCTCCTTCATTGCAGGCAGATTCTTTACTGTCTGAGCCACCAGGGAAACCCAATCCCACTTATATGCGGTACCTAAAGTAGTTGCATTCATAGCAGTTGAAAGTAGAATGGTGGTTGCCAGGGGCTGGAGTAAGAGAGAATGGAGCATTGTGTTTAATGGATAGAAAGTTTCAGTTTTGCAAGATAAAATGGCTCTACAGATCAGTAGTACCACAATGTGAATAGACTTTACACCCTACTATACTAAACACTTAAAAACAATTAAGATGATAAATTTTATGTTATGGTTTTTGCCAAAATTAAACTTTTTTTTTAAAGAAAAAGTTAATTCATACCTTGAAAGTCATAAACAGGCAGTGGGTCTTGTAGACTGCAGTTTGCCAACCTCTGGCCCATGGATGGCCAGTCTGAGGACAAAAACGATGGTCCAAATCAGTGCTTCTCAAAGGTCCCGATTGACGGACCTCTAACAATGCAAAAAGGAGAAGGCAGACTCTCAATGGGTCTGCCTGCAAGTCTATACAATTATTTTAAATATTCATTCAAATGCAGTTCATGAAAAATGTCAAATCCTGGTTCATAGCACATGTTGTTTTAATGTAAAATTGGCATTCAATGTAAAATTCAATGAAAACTGATGTTCATGCAGGCTCAGAGAGGGTGAGTGACTTAGTCAAGGTCACAGAGCTGAACAAGTCAGTGTGGGACTGGATCCCCAAATTCCTGACTCCATTTGTCTACTTGCCACCTGCGTGCCACCTTTTCATCCGGCTTTGGCTGTCTATTTCCAACTCCCATCCACATCCCCGCCCATACTGAGGCAGTCTCCAAAGTAGTGAAGCAAACCACTTTTAAGTTTCTACCAAAATTCACTGATTCATAAGTTTAATACCATCAATTCATATGTTTCATATATTATTTGTTCTATGTTCTAGAATATTTTAGTCTGATATATTCTAAAACTCACTTTTTCTTGTCCTATCTAATTATACTTCCTCATCCATCTGTATTTTTTAAAATTGTTCACAGCATCCCATTCTGTTACACATTGTGCAATGTTAAATTATGAGGGAACCAAGAGATTTTCTGTTTTTGAATACCCAGCATCCATTTTCTCTTATGGTAGATTATTTGTTCATATTTCTCTCATTTTTCCTCTTTGTCCTTCTCCCTGTTCCATTGACTTTATTTTTTAATTTATTTATCTCGTTGTGCAGGTCTTAGTTGTGGCACATAGGATCTTTCAGTTACAGCATGCAAACTCAGTGGTGGCATCTCAGATCTAGTTCCCTGCCCAGGGATTGAATCCAGGCTCCCTGCATTGGGAGCACAAGAGTCTTAGGCACTGGACCATCAGGGAAGTCTTCCCATTGACTTTAATTTTTAAAAAGCACTTTATTTTTATAATTTTATTTATTTATTTATTTATTTTTGGCTGTGCTGAGTCTTCGTGGCTGCGTGGGCTTTTCCTTAGTTGTGGCAAGCGGGAGCTACTCTCTAGTTAGAGTGAGCTGGCTTCTCATCACGGTGGCTTCTCTTGTTACAGAGAACAGGCTGTAGGGCACATGGGCTTCAGTAGTTGGGGTTCCTGGGCTCTAGAGCTCAGACTCAATAGTTGTGGCTCATGGGATTAGTTGCTCCATGGCATGTGGGATCTTTGGGATCAGGGATTGAACCTGTGCCTCCTGCATTGACAGGTGGATTCTTCACCGCTGAGCCCCCAGGGAAGAGCCAACCCAATCTCTTCCCCCGACCCCATTGACTTTAGCTTTGGCCACATGACTCACTTTCCCCTCTGGGTTATGAGTTGACCCGAGGGTGTGCTAGTCCTAAGCAGAGGTGTTAAGAGGCTCCATGTGTCTTCACTCACTTCTCTTGAGCTCCTGTCCTTCTAGAAAGTCACAAGTCTCGTGTTGAGCCTGTTCCTTCAGCCTGGGTCCCAGAATAAGAAAAACATGTGAAGCAACCTGAACCCAGGCAACTGAGACCCACTTGTTGTAAGCCACTGGGTGTTGGGGCTGTTTGCTACATACTACATACATATATGTAGCCCAAATAAAATTTGCTACATACTATTATCCCAGCAAAAGCTGACCAATACACCAAGGTTTTGATTTTCTTCTGGAGATACCCGTCCCCCCACCCCCACTCTCCATCCATAAGGTTTACTTGAACTGATCCTCCTCCATCCTGCCCTAAGCATCCTCGAACTCATCACACTGACTAACTCCAATCTCTGTTGGAGATCTGTTGTTCTTTTCAAAGCTGAGAGAGCCTTATTCTCTCTTGGCTGGCATTCATTACGAGTTCCTGTCATAGAGGGTTTCTGAAGAAATTACTCATCATCCATATAATCCAAACTCCTATCTGTTTTATAACAGAAGCATAAAAAGAATGTGATCATATAATACTAGATGCTACATCTTTTGGCCGCTTTTTGATAATGAGAAGGAAAGCATAGAAAACCAATAGCAGTTGTGAACTAAATGTTCCTTGTCTCTCCTAAATTCACATGGAAACGAATAACTCCTAGTGTGATTGTATTAGGAGGCTTGGCCTTTGGGAAGTAATTGGGTTTAACTGAGGTCATGAGGGTGGAGCTCCTGTAATGAGATTAGTGCCCTTTATGATAGGAGACACCAAAGAGTTTGCTTCCTCTGTCTCCTTCTACATGTGTGTATTGAGGAAAGGCCATGTGGGGACACAACAAGAGGTGGCCCTCACCAAGAACCAAATCTGCTGGCACCTCGACCTTGGCATTTATTACAGCAGCCTGAGTTAAGGCCTGCTGACATCTCCCTGCACCTTGAGGAAGAGCTGTGTCAGCCCTGAGTTATTCATTTTAAGCAGAAGCTTGGACTAGTGATATGGACAACCTAATAAAACACCAGGAAAACTTAAGGAGGTCTTCATTTGGTCTGGGAAACTCCAGGACTGCCCATGAGTGTTTCAGAAGTGCCTTAGACAAATAAGCATTTCTTCAAAACAAAGCCTAATGAAATCATGTAAACCTTCTCTTGCTTACATATTAGGATTCAACAAAGATTTTTTATGAAGATATATAATAAAAAAGGATGAAAGCCACTAGTTTAAGATACACTCATGCTTTGCTTTGGCATACACTTTTTAGATAACACAGTGCTCTGAATTGTATGTCTGAGATGAACATTCCCCTGGTCCCCAGCTGGATCATTCAGAGGTACAGAGTGAGCTCTACTGAGTGATAGAAGCCCACTAGGGATTAAAACAATAATCTCTAGAGTGGAAAATTATCTGTGGAAAATCAGGGGTTGATAAATAGCCTTCTTCCGCATACCCTCTCCTTCTTTACTCTCCTACCTTCCCCCAAGCCCGGAATTCTTCATGTTTTCCCACCTCTCTGGGAGGTCTGGTGGGCTACAGCCCCACTTCTCAGTGAACTATCCACACCAGCCCCAAAGCAAAGGCTGAGGAACTGGACTGTCCTATGGTCAGGTGCTCTGATTGACACTTGGGGGTGGGATCTGGTACTAACTAGAGTAAAATACAACCCTGCCCTTAGAAGCCCACAGTTAGTAAGAGTGAGAGATTCATAAACAAATAGTCTTCAGAAAGACTGCAAAAATAAGAAACAAATAAGCAAGTGGGGGAACTCTTAGAGAGCCACCCTTTGGAAAGCACACAGGCCCTGCCACCAGGAAATTCGACTTAATTGGTTTGGGCTGTGCATAGAGATCAATAGTGTTCAAAACACTCCCCAGGTGATTCTAACTTTAGCCTGGGCTGAGAACCATCCCAGACCTTTTGAATCAGGAACTTCTGTGGTGAAGTTAAAACCCGTTTTAACAAGCCCCCTACGTGATGCACACTCTTCAATTTGTGAGCCGCGGGTCTGCGGTGCTCAGGAGGGAGAGGCGTGGACAAGGAAGGGGCCAGAAGCTGAGCAGTTGGGGCTGGAGCCCAGGACTGGGGTTGGGGGATCCTTCCACCGGCCCCCCCTTCTAAGCCTCAGGGCAGTGGATGAGCTCTCTCGTCAGAGGCTGGCCTGAGCCCTTCGAGGCGGGTGTCCCTGTGGGGGAATAGTGTGGTGTGGGGTCCAGTTTTGAGACCACGGAGCCTCCCTCCGAAGCCTCAGTCACTGGGCCCCTGGTCGCTGCTCATTTCCCTCTGAAGTCCCCTTAGCAGGCAGGAAAGGTCGAGCCCGGGGTAGGCCATAGCGAACGGCCAGACAGGGCTCTTCTGGAGAATCCTGGCTTCCAGTTTGTGGCTTCTCATCCTTTTCCCCCAAAGTGGGCCCCCTACTCTGAGCGCTGGCTTTTTTTTTTTTTTTCCTCAGACAAAACCCGCGCCTCCTTTTCTGCACATGCAACAAACATCTTCTCCTCCTTAGCAATCACGCCCCCACCCACGATCAAAGCAGCCCTTTAGCCCAGAGCACCGAGACCCCACTCCCGATGCCCCTCGGCCCCACCGCTCTTCCATCCCAGCTGACATTAAACAGCAAGTCCAGCCGCCTCCCCACTTGAGGCCTCCGCGTCCAGACCAACCGGGCAGGGCAAGCCCCTACAGCGACGCGCAGCGCAGTACCCAGCCCAGGGACCCCCGGTTGGGCGGCGGGGGGAGGTGGTTAGAGGGTGGAGAAGAGGAACCCCCCAGGCCCCGGCCGCCACCCAAGGTCAGCCCCTGAGCGCGCCGGGGCAGCTCCTACGGGTTTCTGGCCGACTTGCCCGCCCCCCCCTCCCCGTGGGGAGGGGCTGCGGCCACTCGGAGTCGCCAGGGGTCCGGAGGCTCCTCCCCGGGGGTGGCAGAGCAGGAAGCGGGGAGCGCGGCGGGCGGGGGCGCGGGCGCGGTGCGGGGCCCCGGGCGGCGGAGTATGCGCGGGCCTCGGCGGCCAGCCCCGGCGCACAGCCGCGGCCGGGGCGCGCGGCGCGGGGCGGAAAAGCCTGTTTACACAGACTGCACACCGCCTGGGGAATAATGCAGTAAAGGAAGTGAGCCGGCTCGGCCTGACTGCTCCAACTTCCTGCTCTCACACACACCAGAGGGGGAAAAAAAAAAAAAAGAGGAGCGAGAGAAAGAAAAAAAAGGGGGGGAAATCAGGATCTCATTACAAGAGCAACAGACCGTCTGCAGACGCCTGTCAGCATGGAAAGTCGGGGGCTTTCGCCCGGTTCCTCCTAGAAATTCCCCCGAAGAAGGATCTTGAAAGCTCCCCCACATCTGGGTAGGTAGTAGGGTTCGTGCCTGTTGCTCGGACACTTGCAAAGTTTCGTGGGGGTTGGTTTTTTTTTTTTTTTTTTTGCTTTGCTTTCTTCTGTGTGGTTTGGTGGGGGTGGGGCGGGTGGGCACCGCGTAGGAGGCTGCAGGCCGGGGGGCTGCGAGAAGGCCGCGAGGAGTGGGCGCCGTGGGATGTTCCTGCGCCTGGGTCCGCGCGCCTGCCCCGGGGGCTGCGGCCACCCGGCACGGGCACACCCCGCCCTGGGCTGCGCTGCGAGCCCGGAGAAGGGGGCGCGCCGGAGGAGCGGGGGACGGTGAGACTTGGGGTCCCCGGGAGGATCGGTGACTGGAGCAGGCTGCGTGCCTGGAGGCTGGACCACCGCTGACCTTCGAGGGGGGCTGGGACTTCCTCGGGGTTGCAGTGGGTACGGATGCTCGGATTCGGGGAGAACAGGGGTGGGGAGGGAAGAGGAGGGCGTGGGGAGCCGAGCGGCGGGGTTGGGGGCCGCTTCCCCTCTGGCTCGGCAGGTGACCCCCAGCCCGGGTCGGCGCCCCAGGCGCACGCCCAACTGGACCTTATAAAGCCGGCAGAGTCATTACTGGACACGGTTTGGGAGGAGGACCCGGCAGGCCGGCGATGGTCTTGGAACCCCCAGCAGTTTGGGATGGGGCTCTTCAACTTGTAACTGAATGTTGGCCTGTAATGCTACTGTAACTTTAGGGGGTGGTAGTCACAATTTTGGACGGTTAAAAGAAAAATCGGAGGTCTGGATTTTTGTTACGTTTTCTGAACCGAATCATCTTGAGGACAAGCTGCAGTTAGGCGGCGGGTGGGGGTGGGAGAAAGAAATGTTATTTCAGAAACTGCAAAAGGGGCTTTTTAGAAGAAGAAGGAGAAAAAAAACGAGTGTCGGGAGAGTTTCTGGCTTGTCTGGAAACGGCAAGACTAATTGCCATGCGCTTCCGCTTTGAAACTGGCAGCAGACAGCATCTTGAAAATGACTCACTAGAGGAGCTCACAAAGAAACTGTGGTTTGCTCCTTCTCAGGTTTATATATTTGTGCCTTTTACAGTTTCCTTTGTAGTATTCGAGGGGTCACCCGCCCCTTCCCTGCCGGCCCCCTCCCACCCTCCCGCTTTTGGAAGCCCCTGGCGGGTCTTTAACTCCCCCAGCGCCCCAGCCGGGAGGTGGGGGACGCCGGGGGAGGCTGAGTTGTTTTTGGAGTTGGCTGGGGAGAGGGTTAAAGGGATTCTGCTGCTGCAGGGGGAAAAAGTTCCCTGAATTTTCCACTGGCTGCTGCAGGAAGAGAGCCCCTTTAGTCATTGCTAAGTAATGTCTGCACACACACCAACTAATCTCATTAGGAGTTTCCGCTGCTCAGCACAGGAGGGGTTTTGTGCAGCCACTGTCAGCCCGGGGAGCCCTGCGCTGGAGACCGAGACAAGTTACGGCTTTATTTACTTAGAGGGGCAAGTCGCCCAACGAACCTTTTCAGGGTAGCATCTTAAACTTTGAAGTCATTTTGGATTTTGGGCTTACAAGGTTTTTCTCTCCTAGCTGTCCGTGGGCGCGCGTGCGTGCGTGCGTGCGTGTGTGTGTGTGTGTGTGTGTGTGTGTGTGTGAAGTTTCTATTACCCAAGCAGCTCAAACACACCCATCCTCTCTCATCTGTGCTTCAGTTGGGGGGGAGGGGGGGTTGCGGCGGAGGTGATGAGAAACCGAGCGTGTTCCAGGCATCTGTTAATGAGCTCAAATTGATTTCTGAGTCTTATTGGCAAACAGAATACCCTCTGATCTCTCTCCCTTCTCTCTCCCTGTGTGATACACTTTTATTTGGGAAAGGTCAGTTATGAGTTTCAATTTATGGGGATTATAAAATTACAAATTGTATTAGGAGGGCTCGCGGGTCAGACAGTTAAGACTGTCCCTAAATGTTTTTAGGGTTTCCAGTAATGATCCTCCCTGCAAAACCCCCTGATGGTCATTCTGTGCCAAATATAGCCAAGGCCTTCTGGGCTTTTTTTTTTTTTTTTAACCTTTCAATGTTGGGAATGTGTAGAGTTACTAAAAAGGGTAAATAATTTTAAGGAACCTGATTGCAATTGTGGGTCTCCTTTATTGACAAGGACATGCTGCTCTCTTGAGGAGTTTTTAAGGTGTCAGTGTTTCTTTTCTGGTGGCAAAGCGTGTCCTGAAAACAACCCAACCAGCCCCACCAGGGTGTGAGTCAGTGGACATGAGTACAGGATGTCCCCAACACTGCACCTGGCACAGAGTAGATGCTCAATAAATTGTTGCATTGAAAGCTGTAAGTAGGATAACAGAGCTTACAATAAACAGATAAGGAAAAAAGCTTTCCAAAGGCAGCATCATTCTGCAGGAGCTATCTTAAGGATGAAGGTTGTAAATATTCTCTGTAGACTACATCTCCTTCAAAACAAAAAGGAGGTCAAGTTCTTTATTCTGATAAGTTATTATTTGGAATGCATGATGTTCATTTATATCAGTTCTCAACTAAGAGTAATTTTGCTTCCCAAGGGATATTTCACAATATCCAGGGACATTTTGGTTGTCATAATCAGAGGGGATACTACTGGCATCTACTGAGTAGAGGTTAGGGATGCTGCTGAACATCCAACAATGCCCAGGATAGCCCATCACAAAGAATTTTCTAGCCCAAAATGTCAGGAGTACCCAGATTGAGAAACTCTTGTTTACGTTAATGATGAAGATGATAACTTTCATATGAATTTATTCAACAAATAGGACATATAAAAATCATCATTGGCACTTTTCTATTGTGTTGAATAACAAAGTAGGCATGAATTTTTTCTCCCTTTCTCTCTTTTTGGCTAGTAGTATGTGTGGAATGACATGTAAATAATGATAGTGTGATGGTGTACCTTTGTGAGCTGAGCTAGACCCTCTCTGAAGCTGACTTACCTGGTACTAATGCTGTCTAGACCAGAATGGCAGTAGCCCAGATGGGGGAGAGCAGTGGTGGTTTTTTTTTTTTCAGCCCTACTTTAATTTTGATTTTGCTAAACATTTATGAAAGACCTTCTCTTATTAAAAAAAAAAAAAGCTTAATAATTCAAACCTGGTAATACATAATAACTGTAATTGTGAGATCCTATATTGAAATTTATATTTGTAATAACTTTTTAGAACTTGAATCTTTTCCTGAAATCGGTTGTAAAGGGCTTCCAGGCAGTGTATATAAATTAAAGTATTCCATTCTTAGCTGTCAGATACTGGATTTTATACATCCTGTGCTGCCCAATTATATGTTTATCAGATTCAGAAAACCAACATGGTTGCAAAACATTACCTAAAACCAAACAAACCCAATACACTGAAAAAAAAAATTAAGGATATGACTTCCTGGAGTAGAGGTGTTTTTTTTTCTTTTTTTTTGCTGATGGTGAATTGCTGCTTACTAATTAATGGCTCTGCTCCTTTCTAGTCCCAGGGAATGATTCAGCCATCTTTGTGATTTCTAGACCTGGGGTTCCTCATTAAACTTTAAAAGAAACAAGATTCTCTATCCCTTTTGGGTTTGACCTGACTGTGGGCAGACAGCTTCTGCCCCTAAGGGCCAATACCTGCACATACAGATGAGCAGTTGTGGTCATTTGAATGAAGGACTCCATTTCTAGCAGATGTTTCTGTATGCTTAAGGCAAGATTTTTTCATGTTTTATTATTTATCTGTAATTCCCCTTTGCCTTCATAGATTGATATATTTGAGGTCACATTAGTATAGCAATATTTTCTAAAGGTTTTTTTTCTATTATAAAAATATTAATGTGAATTATCTTAGGAAGAGTGAGAAAACCACAAAGAAAAAATAATAAACATCTCCCATAATCTCTGTTAACACTTCAGTGTATTTTTTTTTCTGATCTTTAAAAATACATACACACATACCCACACATGCACACACAAAATTTTTAATTGGAGTCACACTATACTTTGTTTTGTAACTTATTTTCAGTTAACGTATCGTGTAACACAGTTTAATAACTTGTCCTAAGACCAAAATCACCACCCATAGAGCTTGTATTTATTGATCCAATAAATGTGTTGACTCAACAGTGAATTGACATAATTTCTACATGAACTCGTTCAGTATTTTTGTCTCTGTGGCTCCCAAGTCATGTTCTAAGAATGCTGCCCTCATGAAAGACTGAATTCATATATGCTGTGAAGTTTGGGATTTTGATGAGCTTCTCTGTGATTTAAGGATGAGTCATGATTTGCAGAAGAATATCAAGATGTAGTAACAGGAAGTCCAGGGTGCTACACATCAGAATAGAATGCTCAGTGGTGAAAACAGAGAAACTAGGTTAGACCAGAAATACACCTTGAACTTCTCTAACTGTAAAGAAGGGAAGAAGGTGCTTCTTGCACATTGGGTGACTCGTATTCATTAGCGTTTCATTTTATATCAGTAAAGTTTCCGAACTTTGAAGTTGGTATCTTCAGTGAATTTGCAGTTCCAGATTATTATTGCCCGTGACCAATTTGAATTGAGATCATCCAGCTTTTTGGCTGAGACTGTGGCAGTGAGAACATGAAAATTCTGGTTTTGCCACTTAGAATACAGCCTCAGTAAAGGGAATTATCAGTGTTTGTGTGTGTATACTGTTTCTTTTTGATTGATACATAATTGATTTATAATAATGAGCTAATTTCAAATGTACAACAATGATTCAATTATGTATATTCTTTTTAAGATTCTTTTCCTTATAGGTTACTACAAAATATTGAGTATAATTCTCTCTGCTGTGCAGTAGGTCCTTATTGGTTATCTGTTTTATATATAGTATCATGTATATGTTAATCCCAACCTGCTAATTCATCCCTGCAAGCCCTCTTTTCCTTTCAGTAACCATTAGTTTGTATTTTTCTGTGTCTGGGGTGCACTGTTAACACATCCTATGGGCCTTCAAAAATGGTAGATAATTCAGTCTTTTATGTAGAAATTTGACTCCTCATCATCCCTATGCACAACCAAAATGAAAATGGTTTTCATCCATTACTGGAAACTCAAATATATGTCAGCCATTTAAAAATAAACTTTGAATTGACCGTTTCAATAAGTTGTAGTTTGGTTGACTTGCCACTAGGAATTACTCACAGACCACTTTGTATGTTTTAATTTAAAGTTGCTGGAAAGTTATTATTAGGAATTAAATGGGATTATTTTATAATTGGACGTGAGATTTATTTGCGTATTTTTAAAGAAATTAAGATAGTTATGCTAATAGATTCTGATTTGAATTGGATTAAAATAAATTTACTCATATACATGCTCTAAAAAGAAGTTCCAAAGCACATAGCATCCAAAGTATTTTCAAAGTTACCATATCTAAGGACAGTTCCTAATTTTCTAAGTATAAATATGGGAGTGATGAGACTGTTTGGTGAGGTTAGGGGTCATTTACTCCAAAAGTAGAATGAATCTGAGACTTTGTGTCTTTTTATTTCTTTCACTGATGTATAATTTACATACATGAAATTGCACAGATCTCAAGTGTTATAGTATACACCTATGTAATCCCCACCCTTTACCTCCAAGGAGAGAAATTTCTATCATCTAGAAACAGTCCCTGGTAATTTCATTATATTATGGCAATTTCATGATTCTACCATGTTATTAAACCCCAGAGCACCAGGATAAAATACTGTAGTATTTTTATTTGATCTGTTTGGTTAAAAAGAAATTGTCAAAATATGTGGATTTCCTCATCATCCTGTAAGAGGGAAAAAAAAAAATCCCTTCTACACTACTTAGTATCACTTATGCTAACCAACAGTCATATGTATGTTGCAGGAAAAAGTAGATTCCCTTAAAACAAGTTGGGTGTAGAGGCTAACTTGATCTCCCTGGATGGAGGTTTTCCTGGCCAGAGGATAGAGTGGTTGGAGAGTTAGATCCAAAGTCCTATTTGTGTTGGATTTTTTTTTTTTTTTAGAATAGAGAACTTTAATTCTTCCAGGAGTTGTGAAAGTGTAAAGTAAATGTTGGCTGTCATCCCCCAAAAGCTGACTTTGAGAGACAGGCAGCAAGTTTTTGAAACTGTTTGGTGGTGGAAAAAGGGATTCCCCGTAAGTTTCCCTTCAATCCCATTTCTGCCCATTGTTGAATCAGGATCACCCGAGGGAAGGTGCCAAGCCCCCTTTCCTCCTCCTCTTGAGGTTTGTGACAGGCACCCCTTGTTTCTAAAGACCACAACTGCCTCATTCTTGGGGACACCAGTGACTGTCTCCAGGTTGGGTACTGAATAGCCTGGATCAGATTTTGATCACCAGGTTGGGTCCCTGCTCTTTCCTCCTGATCATATTTGAAAATCCTTCCCCTGCTGAATCTGAGGGGGTCCACATTTCCCCTCATCCCCTCTGGTCCCTTCCCTGCCCACAAGCTAGAGCAGTCCTTCAAACCCAGTTCCGACCCTATGGCTCCTCTGCTTACAATCTCCCAGCGGCTGCAGCTGGGATACAGACCAAAAATCTCTAATGTAAGCGACATGCTGTGATTTAGGCCAACTCCACTGGCCTTTCCTCAAGTTCTCAAATGTGTAACGTGCCCTCTGACCACTGGGCCCTTCCAAATGCTCTTCTGTCTTCTGGGAATCCCCTCCTGGTCCTCTGTTCCCATCAACTTCTCTCACTACACTTTTGAGCCAGCATGTGGTCATCTGTCAGGTCTCTGCTCAACCATCCCTTCCCCGGGGAAACCTCTGCCAGTTCTCCAGACCAGATCTCCCCCATCTTCCATTCCTGGCCTTTAGAGCCCTTGCCACCGGCTTTACTTGTGGTTTCCTTTTACCTGAATTCTTCCTCTGCAGATTCTTGCTATCCAAGCGCAGGTACCAAACAGTTTCACATGTTTATTTCTGGAGATGGGGTTGGTGTTTCTTATTATTCATTAATACTCCTTATCCAAAACTCAGGAACCATGTAGATTTGATAGCTGGCTACCCCTTGTTATCTGAAGTCACCGTCCAAACCCTGAAATTCATTAGATGCAGAAACTGAGGGATATCTGCACATGAATGTATCAAGATGTATTGCTCATCAGTCTTGCCCAACAGTCTGTAAGCTCCCACTGGGCCTCATCTTTTCTCATCGTTGTATTTATTCCAGCCCTTTGTACAATATGTGACATCCATTGAGTTAAAAGCAACCTGAAAGGGAAAGATTTTGTCAGTATGGCTCTTCTCCCCTCATTTTGCCAGTGAACTTGATATTGCTATTCCTAAATCCAGCTCTTTCTTAGTAAGTTATTTGAATTAATAAGAGGCATATCTCTTGGTTAAACCAAAGAGACAGCCAAGAAGGCCCTCTATAGAGGATATATTGTTGTCCAGAGTTTTTATCCAGATTTGCAGCAAAAGTGAATTTATAGAGATCAGGTTAGTGTGTTATCATCTGAGGGGACAAACTTTAGCTCTGTTGTTGATATGTGTTATACTCAGAGTGCTTGGTTAGCAGTTAGGTAATTTATAAGATAGTACAGCTTGAAAGAATCTCAATGTAAAGTTCTTTCCATATTAAAATGAATCATTCTACAGTAATCATAGTCCTTTATTGAGACTTCAGTTGACCAAATTTCCATAGGTTCCTTGGGCTGAGTTCCATAACAGTCACTGTTAAAAGTGCTTCTTCATTTATACTAAAACCTTTGTGTAGCTTTTGTTTATAACTTCTTATAATAAATGACATTTCTGATTGAGTTTTAAAATAATAAGACTGCCTGGGTGATGATGAAAGGATGAATAATTAAATACCTAAATTGTTTTCAGTTGAGGGCTAGATCTGCTGCTAATTTCAACTGGGTTTTGCCCAGGAGTAGTTTGTTGATAGTCAAACCTTGATTAATCAGAAGGTGTAATTAAGCAATATTTTTTTTCTCCCTGCAGTTAATTGTCAGAAGAGAGAGATTATGACAACTACCACAACAAAACAAGGCCCAGAAGTTATTCCGGGATGTGCTCCCGAGTAACTGCAGGGTCTCTCTGTAGGAATTAACTGCAGGAATTCTTAAGATGTTTACACCTGTAAGTCCTTGTCATTATCAGAATGGTGACACGAGAGCCCAGGAGAATCAGAATGTTCTGTTAGGCAAACGAAAAAGGCTGTAGATGTGAGAACAGTTTCCCAACACTAATGGTTAAGAATACGTCTCTGATTAATACTCAGTGAATTGGAGAGGTAACTTCCTCAGTACCCCTTTACTGGAGCATTGGCACGTGTGTGTGTGTGCACGCGCATGTGTGTGCCTCCATGGATGGAGCTACAGGAGGAATGCATGAGTCTAAGAGAATGAGACAATACATGGTCTCAGTTTTTGCTCCTTCTCCACAGTCCCTCTTCTCATGTGGGATTCAAGCCCCAGTTCTATATAGAGGATTGGCATAAGGGAAAGTTTGCCAGAGCTCTTCATCCCATCCCAAAGAATCATTACTTTGAGAACTCAAAAGAGCTTGGATTTTTTAATATAATTTTCAGGAGAGAAGAAAGCCCAGGTACATCATAATTTCAGCAAGCCCCATATAGAACATACAGGAAGGGACCAAACCGCTTAGCATCATTTGAAGATTATGTGGATGCAGCTCCTTGATCTTTTCTGTATGGTCTTACATTTGAAATCCTCTGGATTCTAGACTTCATGAGGGTTTTGGGGAAGCTATTTTTTGCTAACATTCCTGCCTGTTTTTAAAACTCCAGATACTGATCACTTAGACCAGAAGGTGTTGGGTAGTAGAGCATGACTAGGTTTTTTTTATTTTTTTTTCTTTCTTTCTTTCTTTTTAGAAGCATTTTAGGACAAACATCTCCAGATTTCTCCCAGTGATATTCTGAGTCAGGGTTGGAAGTAATTAAACCCCAGGTGGAGAGAGAGAGAGAGATGCTGTCCCATTGTGCTGAGTCTCTAGAGGAGGGAAGACTGCCTGTTGGTGAGCCCTCTCCATCTTTGATGGTGGAGGCAAAACCAGAAGCATGGATCATCCAGCCACTTAGCGTTCCTGAGTTTGCTTCATTCACTTCTTTAGGTTCTTTAGCACTGATTCTCAGTTCTGCATTTGTGATCCTTGGATGCACTGAGTAATTTTGAAGAGTGTTAAACAATTTCCTAAAGTGAATTACTTTCATTACAGAAGTATATGCTATTAAAAGATGTCTTAAAGCAAACCGAATGACCCAAGAGTACTTGGGGCTCCCAGAAGCTCAGTATCACTGCTCCCCAGAGTTTTGCCCTGCTTTGATTTAAATCAGAACTGAACCACAAGAACAGCACCCTCCTCCAGGCTTTGCCACATCCTTTGTTTTTTTTTTTAACCTAAATATTGTGCATGCTGTGTGTGCTCAGTCACTTTAGTCATGTCCGACTTTTTGCGACCCTATGGACTATAGCCTGCCAGGCTCCTCTGTCCATGGGATTCTTCAGGCAAGAATACTGGAGTGGGTTGCCATGCCCTCCTCCAGGGAATCTTTCCAACCCCAGGATTGAACCCAAGTCTCCTGTGTGTCCTGTATTGCAGGTGAATTCTTTACCCACTGAGCCACCTAGATATTAAGACTTACCAATTTGTCTTTAGGAAAACAGAGACTTTCAGATCTTGATGGAGAAGATTGTATATGTACCAAATGCTTCAAATACAGAAAGGGTGATTTTCTTTAGCAAAGGGAAAAGATCATCTAAAGTTGAAGCTGGCATTTATTTTGTGCAATTAATATATTTGTGTGGAACAGTTACTGGAAGAGTAAGCAGAGGAACAAGTCATATGTGACATGTAAGAAAAGGGCTAACCCGACTTGGTGGATGGCAGATGCCCACGTGGGAATTAAGGTGTGTGAGGAGGCTTTCAGCACACTGATGTTGGATGCTGATGCGGCCAACAACCGTGCTCTTCTGTTGGATGCTTTTGTTGGTTTCTTAAAGGAAACATGTGCACATCAGCCTGACACGAATGAATGAACTCTCAGTCTTCCACTTGATGACAGTTTCATTGTTATTTTGTTCATTTATTAATTGCAGTTTGGGGGTTCATAAACAGATTTTAAGTATAACGCCTTGGAGAAGATTAGTTTTGAAATCACACATTATCTGTTTTTGCAACATAAAAAGATACAAGTAATTATACTCAACAGAAACACCAAGATATTTTAAATGTGTTCCACTTTCTACAGTTTATCTACAAGTCAGGCTAGATTTTTGAAATGGACGTTCTCTCAAACAATGAGATGCCTTTTGCTTGCCATTTTACCTTCATGCCGTTGTAGTTTTGCTTCATGTTAAAAAGAACTTTATTAGCAGTTATTTGAATTTAGACGAAACTCTGCATTTTGGTACCATACTGGTCATATATAGCTACACTTGATATCTCTACAAAAATGTGGGAGAGAATTATGCATATGGAGACAGTAAAGCTATAAAAGTGAGACTCTACCTTCATGACTTTAGATGCAGCTAAAATCCCCCACAGATGTCCACCACATGAGCAGGTGATGATATTTTGAAGACTGCAGAGTCACTGTTTTTTATAGATCCCTTCCAATGTGAACATATTATCATACCAGATTTATGTATAAATGTTGAGGCCGAGAATTTGCATTTTCTAAACCATGCCAAGCATTTTGTCAAGAAGAGCATTCAAGAGAAGTAGTGATGCTCAAGTAAGCGTGGATCTTTGCTTAGGTAGCCACCCCTGAAAGGCAGGTCTTTTGTGCTTCTCCAGAATCCCTAAAGAAGATGTCACAAATACCAGGAACTTGTCACTATTTTTGTAACAGTACTATATATAGTAAGGCCCCCCAAACTAGCTAATGTTAGACAATATATCCCAGCCAAATTTTGACATTTTCACAATCCAGCACATTTTGTGAAATGTTACACTTCAGAAAAAGGAAAGGGGAAAGGTTTATATTTATATTATTATTAGCCATTTGTAAACAGTTCAAAAATGCTGTAACGTTTCTAACACCGATCATATACTTCTTTTTTTTTTTTCCGATCATATACTTCTAAACAATGTCAAGATCAGCTAACTAGTATCATTTTCTATTTTTAGAAGACATGGAAAATGGTTTTGATGGACTTATTCCAGGGAAAGGGAAAGATAACTTTACTAGGAGTGTTAATGTTGGTGACCATTTTTCTTTTTAGTGATGTAGGCATTCAGATATGATTGAAGAAATGATGCCTTTTTAAAAAAAACCTTTATTTGGAGTATAATTGCTTTGCAATGTGGTGGTATTTTCTGCCGTACAGCAAAATGAATCAGCCATACGTATACATAGATCCTCTCTTTTTTGGATTTTATGGAGAACAGTGTGGAGGTTCCTTTAAAAAATTAAAAATAGAACTATCATGATCCAACAATCCCGCTCCTGGGCATATACCCGGGGGAAACCATTCCAAAGGATACATTCACGCTAATGTTTATTGCAGCACTATTTACAATAGCTAGGACATGGAGGAAATGATTCTTTGATTATTTTAAGTTCCGTAGAGAAGACAAGAGAGTTTCCAGTGTCTCCGGGAAGACCACAGCTCTCTCCCTCTCCTGGCCGATGCCAGGGCTCTCTGGGAAGGAAAGCTGGAAGGAGAGGGTCAAGGGTTCCTTTTGCTCCATCCTGTTCCCAAGATCAGGAGCCTGATGTGTCATGCATGCATGAGAAGCAGTTGCTGGTCAAGAGACGTGTTCAGATGATGGTGGTAAGTGGAATTGAGATGGACTGAAATGATCTGTGGGAGGCTTTGGTCAGACAGAGGAGCAGAAGCAGTGGTCACCATGGAGAGAGTTTGAGGGACTGGAGATCAGGGCCACAAGGGAAGGGGAAGCTCTGAGCCTTTCCCCCGACTCGGGGGGAAGCGAGGGAGGTTGAAATGCCTGCAGATGTTGGAGGTGGCCCAGACTGAGTGCATTCAGACCAGGGAAAGGGGAAGATGCACAGATGGTTACCTTTCTACCAGGAAATGCCCAACCCTGCAGCTGGATGGGGACACCAAGCACAGCTGTGCAGATTTCCTGGTCCCCACGGTCCCTTGGGGGGCCTTCTGCAAGGAAGGGATGGTGTCACAGGCCACTCCTGACCCCATCCGGGACTCCTTCCTCCCTGGCCCTAGTGTCGGCCCTGTGTGTGTGTGTGTGTGTGTGTGTGTATACATGTGTGAGAGAGACCAGGCAGATGTGATGTTGATCATTTGTGTGGGTGCATTGAAGGAATGGCCTGAGGACCAAGGACACAATTGTTAAGCAAAATATTACTGGTCACCATTGATGGGAAATGCGCACTGTCCACAGTTCTAATTAGCAGAGTTTATGACATGACTTTTGTTTAATTCAACATGTTTTCTCTTGCTGCCCCCCCTTTTTTTCTCTCTTATGTTTCCACTGGGTGGTGCTGCAGGAATTCCTACCTTTTGCCTTGAAATCTACCCTTCCCAGAAAGACGCCTCTAAAGCATAATAGGAGGAAGTCAGTCCTGATTTAGAAAGATTTTACAGTTTCAACACAATAGTGGAGTTTGGAGGATGCTCTGGCAGGAAATGTCTCAGTTTCTGGATGTGGAAAAACCACCATCATGTTGTATCATGCAGAAGTGTTCTGACTGCACTCTGTATATCCTTGTGGAGTGTATACGCAACTTGCTATTTAGCACAGAAGAGCTTTCAACTTTACCTGAAAGGTTATAGTTTCATCCTAGTAGAAGTGGCATGTGAGATTTCCTTTGTTTTTGATTTTCGTAAAAGTAGGTAACTAGACATTTTCTGCCTTCTACTTAGTTCACAGATTAAAAAAAAAAAATCTCTCTCTGAAGACTTTATTTGAAGCTGAAGGTATTCCATTTTTATTTTAAAGATCATTTAGACAGCATATTGATCAAAAGGATATCTTAGATTTTTACTTTTGAAATACTCTTCATCAAAGAAAAGTAGTTTGTAGTTTGCTAACCCTGTATGGAGCAGGGTTAGGGTTGGTCTTACTTAAAAAGTTGAAACAGAGAAATTAACATTCTTCCCTGAGATCATGCAACTCCTCAAGGCCATGACTATGATGAGAATTTATATGTTCTGACATCCAGTGTTTCTCCTTGCACACAGGATTGAATTTTATTAACAGTACAGAAATTTAGGGAAAAGATTTTTCCATTCAAAGGCCTATGAAATATAAGAATCGGGGTAGTGTGGAAGAAAAGTACCCACTGGAAATTAGGGAGCTCGTTAAATTGAAGCTCAAACTTAAGAACACTTAGCAAGGTTTTAAGTAAGTTTTACTCAATGCAAAACACCTTTTTTATTTTATATGCATGTCATGAGACACCATGAGATCCCACGTATTGCTTTCTTAGAACCTGAAACAGGGATTCCCCAGAGATGTTGGTTTTTAAAGAAAGTATTTTTAGCCTCTGCTGGGTGCTCACCAAGTCCGGTGGGTCATGTCTTTTTAGGGGGGCCCGCAGCCTGCCCCTATTCTCAGTGATGTATTTCTCATGAGTCATGCCGTTGTTACATGAAATGCATGCAGGTTTGGGGCTCTGCTTGGGGGGCAGGTGAGATCACCTACCTTTCATTTCCCATGTTCCTCCTCCTGATCCACCATCTAGCGCGTGCGTACACACCAAACGGGAGGATGTCTTTCCTATTGAGAAAGAGCTAAATAATAGAAGGCACAGCTTCTTATCAAGAAGCAACTTTGGTTATTTAGCATTGGATGAAGCTGCCGCGTATTGAAGCCAATAGTAGATCTTTTAAAAAAGGGAAACTTTTTTTTTGGTATGTTTTAAAATGATGGGATGGGTTCAAACTTTCTTAGAACCAGTTGGAACAACTGGAGTCACAGAAGCAAAACCAGAAATGAACAAGGAAACTTCTTAATTTGATGTCTCATGGGAATGTTAACTGTATTTCCTTCTGTGTTAAAATGGGACGTTTCTCTTAGTAGCTATAAGGTGTGCATATAAGAAATGAAACCTCTGCTGGGAGAACTGTGTGTGGTGATTAAGAAGCTGGACTCAGAATCCAGGTGCACCTGGATACAAGTCTGTTTTCCCATAATACTCCTGTGGCTGGAGCATCTTATTCTACCTCATTAAATCATGGGTATCCAATTTAGACAACGTAGTAAATGCATAGTAAATGCTCATAGTAAATGC
The DNA here is from genome assembly GCF_029407905.1 of Bubalus kerabau. NCBI lineage: Eukaryota > Metazoa > Chordata > Mammalia > Artiodactyla > Bovidae > Bubalus > Bubalus kerabau. The sequence continues at coordinate 61,670,021 of NC_073624.1, read as the reverse complement.
TCATCACATGCTAACATTAAAAAAAAAGTTCCTCTTTAAAGAAGAAATTGTGTTTTTTTGTAGAAGCCTTATTCTTGAAAATTCCATGGACACTCAGTATTGCTGGTGGTGGGGAAAGATATAGCTAACATTTCCTTTAGAACGGGGCTCTCTGAGATTTATAAATTATCTTTAGGATCTAAATATATCTTTTTTCCCCCACTAGAGAATGTTAGATTCTCAAAAAGGGTCCATAGACCAAACACAGGAGGAAGATACTGCCCTGGAGATGAGTGTGTGTGTGTGTGTGTGTGTGTGTGTGTGTGTGTATGTGTATCTATCCTCTCGGTATATTAACAATTCTATGTTTTAGGTTGACTATAAGAGATTGCTGGTATTTGACTATTTTCAACCCATGAAAACAATATCATATGGTTCAACCTAATAGCTCTATGGTTAAGAACATAATTTGAAATAGCATCATAATGAGAAATTATAATGAGGGATGATTATTTATTTTCATATGTTACTTATCAAGGCCTCAAAAGTCAGAATTCATCTGACAGCCTTGGACTGCTAGTAATCATCCTGATATACAATAACTTGTGCTGTGTACAGTACTATCAAGCGGTCTTAAATTTTCACTGGGGACTTAGTTTGATCACATTGAATGAATCATTTTTCTAGCTCCATATGACTTTTGATCCAAATGACTACTGTTAGGAGAATTTGCTTAGTACTTTTTTCCATGTTGAATTCATACGGTTAATTACTCTGGGGAAGGAAAAAAAGTCTCGATGAGTTTCCTTGGGCAATAAGCATAGCAGTGTTCTTTCAGAAAGTCGAGTTTGGCTGTTGTGTTGAGGGTTAAAACAGAGCTGACACACAGGCAAAATGAAACCAGAGCTGCAATTACAAAGTGGGACAGATGTAGGAGGCCAGGTTTCCTGTGGCCCATTTTCCAGTTTCCTGCCTACAACCTGCAGAAGAAGAGGAAGCTGAATGTTACCAAGTATGAGAGCTGGAGGGAGATGTGCTTCAAGCCAGAATTAAGATCCTCGAAAACAACGCAGACAACAAAAACAATTGCAAAGAAAGCGAAGGTTCAGGTTTTAGTCCAAAAGTGTCCGGGAAGGAGCAATTCATCTGTTTAAAGAAAAGGCATTGTCAGCAGAGCCTGGGCTTTGTGAGACTCTATGGAGGGACCTGGGGAGGGACCCAGGTTGTGGGAACCTCTGATTTTTTATAGCCCTACTTATCTTTCAAGATGTGGCCTGGTTTTTTAATACTGTTGGTTACCTGAAAAGATTTTCTCTTCAGTGCCCAGGACTTCTGAGTCTGTTTTTTTGGGCATGTTGATATACAAGGGAGGTAGATGTGGTTAACCGATTGGCTGTAATGAGCTACAGCCCCACTTTGGGAGGGCTGGGTGACCAGTTGGCCGCTTTGATCTAGCAGGCTTGTGTTCCCTTAACTGCCCAATAAAATTATATTTGATGTTTTCAAAGAAGAGATTAAATGGAGATGTGTATATATGTGGGGGACTAAAGATCATACACTATTTGTGTGGCTACCTGATTGTAAGCCATGTGGGGAGATGCCAGAGAAGTGGGCAAGTCCATCTTTCTTCCAAGAAAAAAGGAGAAAAATAAAATTCTTCTATGTCTGGGCTCTTTAGCAGGTGATAGAAGAGTCTCTGAAGTCAGATATTACAGTCCCTATCTTAAGGGGAAAGAAATTGAGATTCATGATACTTTTTTATTGAATGCCCATTGTTTACCAGGTGCTGTGCTGAAATTGCTGGATGACACTTATGTAGTGACTGTCATTGTTCAGTTGCTCAGTCATGTCCAACTCTCTTGTGACGCGTGGACTATCGCCCACCAGGCTCCTCTGTCCATGGCATTTCCCAGGCAAGAATACTGGAGTGGATTGCCATCTCCTTCTCCAGGGGATCTGATGGCCAACAAGAAATAGCTCCATCGGTGGGAGGCTTGTTCAGGGCTTCACAGAAGGCACGGATGCAGGCAGCATCTAAGCCCCGGGGAAGGCTCACGATGTACGGGGCACTGTGCTGAGCTTTTCCTATACACCATCTCATTCAGATCGACCCATTTGTTTCTTCCAGGTGCAGAGAAATAGGTGGGTGCTTCTGGGACAGCCAGTTATTCTATTTATTTATTTTTTAACCCTATGAATTGATCACCACCTCTTCTGGCACAGGAAGAACAAACTCAGTACCAGGAATATTAGAAAGTTTGGAGATCTTGCCAAATTTAGAGACCCAAGGGGTATCCATCCATGCCAGGCAACCTAGAGTGAGAATAGGCCTTTTCTTATCTGCATGTGGGCCTAGTTTGAAAATGTGAGGTGAGCTAGGACTGGATGTGCAGTGGTGGGGCTGGGTGGGGTAGGAAATGATGGGACATGGCTTGAATATACAAATGTGACAGAAAGTAGAATGGCTGGAACCTACTTTCCCAGCTGGAGTTAATGTAGCCATCCATTTACTTTTCCAAAGGAAATTCACCCTATAAAAGTCACCAACAAACCAACTGAGTTGCTTCCCATATATCCACAGACAACACAGAGTTGTTCAGAAGGAAAGAGGAGTGGATTATCTGCAGAGAAAACAGCAGGTGTTGTTATCATAGTGCCTATCAGTGACTTCCCCAGAAAAAAATCTTTCTCTGTGCTCAGAATAATTTGAAAAACGCTGTGAACTGTAAAAGGTATTTAAAAAAAAAAAAGGCGGAGCGATGACTGCTTTCCCTCTTTTCCTGCTCACTCTGCTCTTTAAGGGGCCCTTCCTAGGTGGTGCTAGTGTCAATGCAGGAGACCTGGGTTCGATCCCTGGGTCGGGAAAATCCCCTGGAGGAGGGCACGGCAACCTACTCCAGTATTCTTGCCTGGAGAATCCCATGGACAGAGGAGCCTGGTAGGCTACAGTCGATAGGGTTATAAAGAGTTGTACATGACTGAAGGGACTTAGCTCACACACACTGCTCTTTAAAGCACGGACAATCTGCAGATAGTCACAGAATGAATGAGAATATAAACATTTTTAATAAATAAAAAGAGCCTCGAGGGACATGAATTTAGCCTCGCAGATTAGCATTTTTTTGCATACAGTGGTTGACAAGAATTAAAATGTCTTTTGAAAATACATGTCAATAATCTTAGTTTCACCTTCTCAAAAATAATATAAAAAAGACTTCCATTTGTGTTGCTCAGTTACCAAATATTAATCCTTATTTACTTAATGCCCTAAAATTATTCTGTGCCAAGTTACTGCTGACCTCAAATAGTACAAATTGTTGTTTTCTAGTTCCCTGCCTTAAATACAGGTTTTTGTTTTTGTTTTAATGGAATGGTTTCTGACATTTCTCTACAGAAACACTTAGCAGATATTCTGGGCAGAGGAATTGAAATTCAGAGAATTTTCGGTACTGAGTGTTGAAGTTTCATCCTGACTTCTCTAACTGTGCAAGTTTTAACAAGTAAAAAGATGTGAACTTGCTGAACACCTACTTTGTTTATTTCTTTCACCGGAGTTTTTCTCCTTTCCTTGGGCTCTCTCATTTCTAACTGGTTTTTTCTAAGTTGGCTAAAAGTTCTCTAGTTCCCACAATATATAAGCTTTACAAAGACAATTTTTCTGAACCCTCTAAACTCCAACTCAGGGTAGCTTAAAAAAATGAAACTAGAAACATGCAAAGAGAAGTGTTAGGTTGCCACAGATAGGAAGAAGAGCAAATAAGTGGTTATTTCAGCTTCTAAGAGTGGAAGCAGAAACCTCAGGCTTTGCTTACAGATTCTGTGCAGCTGTCTCACGTTAGGATGTTTGGCGCCACCTTGTGGCAGAATGACTGCCATCAAGGAGAGGAGCACAGCTTCTCAGGAGGAGGCAGCCTGAGAAGGGGTAGGGGCAGGAATAAATTGTGGGAGGTGTGGTGCTGAAGCTTAAAACAATTTGCAGAAATCCTCTTTGTGCAGACCCCCACAAATTATGAATACAAAATCACTCGAGCCCCTAGACTTGTGCAAAGTGATGGTCCCTGAGGCATTAGCTTCACCAGGAGCCCTCTGGTGCAGGGTGACAAGGTGATGCTGGTGGTCATGGGTTGGGATGGACTCTCCTGGCAGCCTGGCCACTGCTGGAGGCTTGGTGGTGTTTGAAGGAGCACAATAACCTCTGCTACTGGATGGACTTAGCTATTACTTTGCTTGAGGTATAGTTGATTTACAGCATTAGTTTCCAGTGTACAGCAGAGTGATTAAAGATTTCATAGGTTAAACTCCATTTGTAGTTATTATGAAATATTGGCTATATTACCTGTGCTGTACAACCCATCCTTGTAGCTCATTTGTTTTACTGACGGTTGTTCAGCAGATAGTTGCGATTCTGGGGCTTCCATGAGAGGGAGTAGGTTCATGTCCCTCTACTCCACCATCTTGTCTCTGCCCCATGCTTATTTAATGCACAGTAGTCTGTGGTCCTATCTCATCCCTTCCTCCTTGCCCCTCCCTATTGGTAACCACTGGTTTGTACCTATGGGTCTTGGGTGGGCTTTGTTTTCAGGCATGAGTTGGAGGTTGTCTCTGGGCAGGTTACATGGCCGTCTCATCTAGGACTCCACACTGATTCTTGCTTTGGACTTTAGCCATCAATGGCTGCTCCCACCCCTGCCCTGCCTATGGTGCAGAACTTCTGCCTCTCTCCTCTTTAATTCAGTTCAGTTGCTCAGTTGTGTCCAACTCTTTGCAACCCCAGGGACTGCAGCACTCCAGGTCTCTTTGTCCATCACCGACTCCTGGAGTTTACTCAAACTCATGTCCATAGAGTCGGTGATGCCATCCAACCATCTCATCCTCTCTCATACCCTTCTCCTCCCGCCTTCTATCTTTCCCAGCATCAGGGTCTTTTCCAATGAGTCAGTTCTTCGCATCAGGTGGCCAAAGTATTGGAATTTCAGCTTCAGCGTCAGTCCTTACAATGAATATTCAGGATTTATCTCCTTCAGAATGGACTGGTTGGATCTCCTTGCAGTCCAAGGGGACTCTCAAGAGTCTTCTCCAACACCACAGTTCAAAAGCATCAATTCTTTGGTGCTCAGGTTTCTTTATAGTCCAACTCTTGCATCCATACATGACTACTGGAAAAACCATAGCTTTGACAAATGGACCTTTGTTGGCAAAGTAATGTCTCTGCTTTTTAATGTGCTGTATAGGTTGGTCATAACTTTTCTTCTAAGGAGCAAACGTCTTTTAATTTCATGGCCACAGTCACCATCTGCAGTAATTTTGGAGCCCCCCAAAATAAAGTCTGTCACTGTTTCCATTGTTTCCCCATCTATTTGCCATGACGTGATGGGACCAGATGACATGATTTTAGTTTTCTGAATGTTGAGTTTTAAGCCAGCTTTTTCACTCTCCTCTTTCACTTTCATCAAGAAGATCTTTAGTTCTTCTTCACTTTTTGCCATAAGGGTGGTGTCATCTGCATATCTGAGGTTATTGATATTTCTCCCGGCAATCTTGATTCTAGCTTGTGCTTCATCCAGCCCAGCGTTTCTCATGGTGTACTCTTATTCTCTCCTCTTACCCTTTTCTTTTTGAAGGTGAAAGAGTGATCTTTTCTTGCCTTCCACCCCCTAGAACTTCAAATGCTCTCCTACGGCAAGACTTTTTCCTGATGACACAACTCCATGAATTACAAATCTGTACCAGAACCTGGTTTTTATGACCCAACAGAAGCTAAATGTTAACAAGGAAAGGGGAGAAATCACGGGCGCGGTCCTCTGAACAGAACTCTAGCTCTATGCTTTTGAAGGAGGGGCGTTGATCAAATCCTCTCACCCTTTTCAGATTTTGCGCACCCTTTTGTTCAAGGCTCTGCTCAAGCTCACTCCTCTAGCAAGCCTTCTCCAGTAGCCTGCTCCCAGTCCTGATCCTGATGCGAGTTCCTTGCTCTTGGTGGGAGGCAGTGTAACAGTGGTTAAGGGCACAGACTGAGGCCTGTACTAACCTCAGTCTTACTCATTCATTTATTTGACAAAGTGGGCAGAGGGAGGCACCATCGGTGACGAGAGTGGTCAGTATATTCAGTCTATAGCCTCCTTCTCTTTGAGACTCCCTCCAGATAAAAGAGTGAATCAAGGATACTATTTGTGTTCTTTAAAGACAAAAAGAGTTGAAAACACAGAATGAGGGTGGAAGGTGACTGCTCAGAGTCTGCCTAAATGTCCCTCCCTCCCTCTCTGTGCCACGGACAAGCTCTTCACGCTTGGTCCACCTCCACGTGAGCGGCCCGGGGACGCTCCCCAGTTGGGCTCCGTCTTCACAGGCAGTGTCATCATGGCTGTCCCTTGGATCGTCATTTTAGAGCCCTTCTTCTACCTCTTTTGGAGCCAATGGTTCTTGTCTCCTTAACTCCCTTCCCTGCTCCAGGGGCACAAGATAGATCAAGGCAGAACTAGTCCCAAGGGAGGTATGAGCACCCAAGGGCTGTCTTTGCTAGAGAAACAGCTTGGAAGCTTCAGGATAAGCATTTTACACCAGGGTTTCTTAAGCTGAAGGCAGCAGATATGTGTTTAGGGATCTGAGTTTTCTGCCAGAAGTTTTGAAAATCTGTTTTTTGACTTTTAAAAATATTGACATATAGTTGATTAACAATGTTGTGTTAGTTTCAGGTACACAACAATGTGATTCATTATATATATATATATATATTCTTTTTCAGATTCTTTTCCAGTATAGATTATTACAAGATAGTGAATATAGTTCCCTGTGCTACACAGTAGGTCTTTGTTATTTATTTTATATATAGTAGTGTGTATCTGTTGATGTTTTTTCATCTTTTGATGATAGTCTTTTTAAAAACCCACATAAACATATTCTGCTGCTGCTGCTAAGTCACTTCAGTCGTGTCCAAATCTGTGCCACCCCTGCCAGCCCACCAGGCTCCCCCGTCCCTGGGATTCTCCAGGCAAGAACACTGGAGTGGGTTGCTATTTCCTTCTCCAATGCATGAAAGTGAAAAGTGAAAGTGAAGTCTCTCAGTCGTGTCCGACCCCTAGCGACCCCATGGACTGCAGCCCACCAGGCTCCTCCATCCATGAGATTCTCCAGGCGAGAGTACTGGAGTGGGGTGCCATTGCCTTCTCCGAAACATATTTTAGGTCACCTTATAAACAACAGTCACCAAAGAGCTGGAAGATTCTTCCTGGATTTCAGTGCCTATTGTGGAATCATTGCCTAATGAACAAAGAACCAAGGTGGATATAGTATCTAAATGATGCCTTTGAGCTAGGTGAAGGCCAAATATCCTCACAACATGATTTATGAAGAAGTGTCTGTTGCTTAAAAAATAATAGTAAACTTTGGAATAACACTGTGTACCAAGTGTAGTTCAAGTGCGTTCTTAGTAACTCATGTAATCCTTGCAACAGCCCTGTAAGGGAGACACTTGTATCATCATCATCTCCATTTTCCTTATGAGGTCATTGAGGCACAGAAAGGTTAAGTAACTTAACCAAAGTCCCACAGCCAAATAGGACTGGTACTTAGATTTGAACCCAGATAGTCTGGCTCTGAATCTGCTCTTCCTCACTGTGTAGCCTTCTAAGAAGACAAGCAGTTCACCCTCTCATCTGCTGAAAGTTGTAGAAGATAATTATGCTTCCACAAAAAATTGTGCATTGTCTAGACTCTAATCTCTGGAGGATGTGATTCTGGTTTTATGGAGGGTATTTTACAATCTACTAATTAGAGATAGCTGATAACAAAAATAATTATTGTCTATAGGCATGCAAATTCTCTCTTATCTTGTAGAGTTCAGTTGACTCCTCTGTCACCCCTGTTTGTGCATTCATTTCAGTATTCCTAATTTATAAATGCCTTTGTTATTCAGATTCTTTTTTGAACTTGTTAGAACACCTGCCAAGTTCCCTGGTTGACTAATGAGTGAAATAAAATCGTTAACATGTCTTCATTTTATATCTGTAGGAGAGCCACGATTTTACCCATTTTGAAAATTATTTTTTAACAAAGGTATTTCTTAGCTCTTAGCTTCTCAATGAGGCCTTCCATGACCTTCTGCTCACACAGCCCAGGCTCCCACCTCCTTAACCTGCTCTGGTTGCCTTTCCCTGTAACACTGTTTTTCCAAAATATTGTGTTGCAGTAGTCATATGTTTGTTGTTTTTGGCCTGTCTTCTCCCATTAGAATGTAAGATTCATGAAGACAAAGGTCTTCATCACCCTTGTCTCTGATGTGCCCCAAATACCCAGAGAGTGTCTTAACATAAAATGGATACTCAAAAAAAATTTAAAAAGGTAGAGAGAGAATTGAGTCTCTCTCCTCTTTGTAGGGTATAATTATATAAACACATCTTACTCAAAATACCTTACATGGCCATAACTTCTGTGTTAGTTGTCTCTTAACCAAGTATCCTGTGTCATATGTAAGATTAATTGTTAATTTGCATAGGATGGGAGCGATCAGCTGGTTGTATAAGAACTATAAACCTTGAGGCACTTATATCCATTTTTCTTCTTAATATTGAAGGGAGACTATAATAAGATATTTAGTGAAGATGATTTGCCCACATGAGGACCTATTAATTTTTTGCCTCCTGCTCCTTCCAAAGGAGGGATGTGTGTTATTCAGATTTGACAAACTGATTTAAATGATCTAACTATCCTCCACCATGGCAATATCTAGGCTATAAATTACAAAGGAGAAGGAACAGCTGGGGCAAATAGCAGGTAGCTCTGTTCTCTGGAGAGGCCTGGAAGAGGCCTTGTCAGCTGCTGTGACCGTGGTCTTGGGTTAGTTCCAGTAGAAGTGCTGAGAGAGAAACCATGTGCAGTGGGCGGCAGGGTCGAGATGTGGTCAGGGGTGGTACAGAGAGGACCTAATACGGAGGGCACCTCTTCCTGCAAGAGCAGTGATGCTTTCACAGTGGATCCTCCTAAACATAAAAGTGCAGTGCTTGATGTTCACATTAAGCATGGCATTATGAGCACTGTAAAATTTAAAGACTCTTTCAATCAATAAAAATTTAACCTTGAAAAAAGAGGAAAAAGAAAAATAAGAATAGAATCATGTGCTTTCTGTGAAATTAAAAATAATTTAAAAACCATCAGTCAATGATTTTGCAGCTATCAAATTATTTTATGAGATTTTAAGATTTCTAAGGATCATGTGTTCATATTAAACATTAAATTTTATCGACCCTTGGAAAAAGAAAAGAATGGCATTATCCTACCTGATAAAATTTTATCCATTCAAAATAAGGCGTGGGGTGGCAGGGGAAGAGTAACATTTTCTACTCAGCTGAAAGTTTGATTTGGGAAATTTTTTTTAAAGAAAATTATAGCATTTGTTTCATGTATTCTACATATTTTAAGTGGAGAGTTGTGGGAAATCCGCTAAATGAGGCTAGGCTGATGAGACATACTACGTTAAAGCAGACCCCCGCTTGTATAATAATGTATCAAACATAAATGTCAAGTATCAGTCCCTTCTTGAACTTTTTATTTAGTAAGAGCCACAGGATGCTGCCTGAATTACATACATTCTTCATAATGGCAGCCAGATACACTGGACTTGATTGTACCTTCATGTTAAGACATAGGACTTTATTAAGGATTCTAGGCATCAAGGAATTAATTTTTTTTAAAACACTACAAATAATTTTTTTTTGGTGAGAGATATATTAATTTTGATGAATTTGCTAATATGTGTTGGTGGTTGGGGGGAGAGTGTGTTCCCCAGTCATGTGTTAGACTCTTTCCTTTGCCTGTGTCCTTGAGGGGGCAGAGTTTGTGGCTGGCAAAGGTGTGAAGCATGACTGTGCGTGAAAACACTTGTGTAAATGATGACACTGAATCATAGTTACTAAGGTTGGAACTAAAATCAAGGAAACGCTGAGTATCTTAGTGGTGGGAACCACAGTGGTGAGATCAGTTGCTGACCCGCCCACCCCAAGCCCTACCGTGTGCCCACTGCCCGCATACACTCAGCCACTTCCATCACCAGAGAGGTGGCAAGGGTGGAGTCCACAGTGGCTGTGGGGGGCCCACTGCCTCCCAGCGTGACTTCTGCCAAGTGTAGAAGTGGGTGACAGATGTTTGTAGAGGTAATAAGCTCGTGGGGCAATGTTTTTGAGACTGTACTCTGAGTCATGTGTGGCTGGATTTCTCACAGCAAAGACTTGTGTGGCTGCACACTCACTGAAGCTGGCGGATCCACCAGCATGGAGTGGCTGAAGGGCTGGAGAAGGAGAATGGGGCTGTCAGAGGCCGGTTTGTCGTGCTTTAGGCAGGAGTGGCTAGATGGCTTAGTCACCTCCGGTGTAGCCCTGCCACTCACATCAACCCTCTGAGGAATCCTCCCAGCCTCAGCGGTAGCCTGGGTCTGACACCTCCATGTGGGAGAGTGACGGGGGAGGAAGGGGACTTTCCTCAGCCCACCCAGCCTCACCAAAGCTCTGAGTGTGTATGCGGGGCAGCTCTGGGATTCCTGGCGCTCAGCTTGTGCCTCTCCTTGGCCCAGCTCATCAGTTCTGGAAATTTGGCAGGGCCCTGATGAGGGTGTCCTTGTCCTTACCCTTTGCTCCTCTGCCCTTTCACTTTCCTCTCTTATATCTCCCCTTTCTTTCCCTCTTTCCTCCTTTTACCTTTGCTGTAGGCCATGCCATAGCACCCATGGTCATTTATGTGGCCCACTTGTAACCCTCAGAGTAAAGACAGGATTGGCCAATCCCCCTGCATAACATGCTTTTTCATGCCTAGACACACCTCATGATTATGAATGTAAGTTTACAGTGTAAAGATATCGTACCCCAGCAAAGAGAGTTTTTTTAGACTAAGACATTGTAATAGTCAGCTCTTGCTGCTATGATACTGCATAACAAACAGACTGAGAGTCACTGGTATACAGCAACATTTATTTTTCTCATTGGTTGACCTCAGGGACACTGCTTCAGACTGTGATTTGTGGGACTTGGCTCCAGGCTTTGGGTCGAGCTCAGATTGGCTCCACATGTCTCATTTTTGTGCCACAGCTTCACAGTAGTAACAGGAACACAAGAGGAAAAGTGCAAACATAGGAAGCCTCTTAGGCCTCAGCTGAGAAATGGCACATTGCCATTTCTGCTCATCATTCCATTGGCCAAGTCAAATAACGTGGCCATCCCCAAATATCAGTGGGATGGGGGAAAAGTACTCTACCCATTCTGGGCACTGCTGCACGGTCACTTGAAAGGGAGAAGGAGTGAAAGACTGAGAACATTTATCCGGTCTACTATCCAGTAGGTCCTCATCGTTTATGCCTGGGGCACATGGCTCCAATACTCAGGGTTGGAATGCCATGGAAAGGGATTCCAGGAAGCACAAGAAGCTCTGAGGAGTCCTGGTTGGTAGAAGTACTAAGTGTGAAACACATGGAGATGTTTACATTGTCCTCCTGTTCCTTCTGGAACATTATGGCTCATATCAGAGATGGGGGAGGTGCGAGTGGCTAGAGCCACCAACCCAGGAATCCCTTCCATCCAGACCTCCACACCCACTGGCAGCCTTCTACCCTTTGGAGCAGGTTCCTCCGAGCATCCACTTTAAAATTTTAGAGATATTTGAAAGCTTACTGTCTGAAGGGTTTGGATGAGAAAACACCGAAGAATTTGAGACAACTGTTAGCGATTCTTAGTGCCAACGATGGGGGGAAAGTTGTGGTCCGTCCTCAAATAATCAGAAGCTCATATTTGGAGTTGGAGCTGGCAGGCCGCTGCGTGTGTTTACGAGACTCATGAGATACAAAAGGCTGTTTTGATCCAACAAGGAGATGATTTATTGTCTTACAGACTGAGTGGCCATTGTGGTGAAGATTGATTTCTGAAAAGAATATCTCCTTTAAAGAGCCGTAAATAAAAAATGCCCTGTGGGTATTTGAAGAACATTACTATTCTGTTTCTCTTTAACCAAGAAACCCATGTTGCTCAGAGAAACAGTAAAATGTGTTCTTTTGGCTGAACACGTGAAAGGAAATAAGGAAATAAATACTTACTGGAAAGCTAGGTATTTTTCACATGGATCCCCGTGTGGAAAGGGAAAAAAATGATTCGTCAGTCTGACAGCTGCCCCTTTAAGAGAAATGCAAGAGAGGAGGTGTGGAGCTGACAAAAACATTGGTACAGATAAGTCTCCCTAAGGCTGTTCCTCTGGCTTCTGGGTCTCCTGAGTCATGTGTTTCTCACCACTCCTTTGTTCCCGTCACCCTGGCTGCCTCCTGGGGCTTCAGTGTTTCCTCTTTGCATCACGGCATGATCCCTACTTCTCTCTGTCTTTGTCCCCACCTCACAACTGGCCTTCAAAGCTTCTGTCTGTGCCAGAAGCCAGTTTTCCACCCTCTGGTCATCTTGGGCTTCCTCATTCCAGCATCTTTCCCAGATCAAAACCCAGGGCACTTCACGTGTCCAGTCATGAGGGTTGAGCTATGATGCAGCTCTTGAGACCAGCTCAACCGCCTCTCCTTTCCTAATGTGTGATTGTTGATGAGACAAATGGTCATTGTTGTTATTTTTACAGTCAGTACCCATTGCCATGAAAGTCTTCAAATGTCTGAAGTTGGGAACTGCCTGGGAGGGAAAAATTTCCTTGAGAAGGTCCCATATGAACTGGGTAGTGATGGATGAGTAGGATTTCACCAATCTCCAAAGCTGAGGAACAGCATTTTAGTCAGAAGGAACAGCATTTACAAAGTCCTCAACAGAGTCAAGGGGAAAAGATAACATTTTATAGGCTTCCTTTTCATAGTGAAGAAAAGAATGCGTCTCCCATCTCTGTGCTGGTGACAATGGTGGGTTTTGGGGGGGTGCTGTGCGGGGTCTTATTTACCACATGTGGGATCTTTAGTTGTGGCATGCGAACTCTTAGCTGTGGCAGGTGAGATCTAGTTCCCTGACCGGGGATCGAACCCAGACCTCCTGCACTGGGAGCACAGAATCTAAGACCACCAGGGAAGTCCCACAAAAGGTGTTTCTATCTGCAGCGTGACAAGTGCCTGAGAAAGAGACAATACCTCAAGTCTTTAAGCATGTATCAGCCGGGCATTGGGCTGGGTTATCAGAGCACTGGGAATACAGAAAGAAGCTCCTCACGCAGTCACACCTATTGGCATACCCCTGGCTCCTATGTAACCACACTTAGCGGCTCCAGTGTTTCATCCAGGTAACAGCCTAGAGGCTGACCAGCGAGGGAGCTGATAGGATGAATGGGTCCAGACACCATGTGCATTGTATGGGCAATCGTTTGTATGAGGACTGATCCTAGGAAGGGGCAATCCGTTAATCATTTTTTTCATATCGTTCCCAGTGTAACCCTGTCACCTGTGGGGATGTGTGTGGCACATACCAGGGTCACAGGGCTTCCCTGTATTTCTGAGTCGTGGCTGTTTTGCAGACATGCAGCCAGATATGATTCAGAGTGGCCGGTTGGGATGGAAATGAAAGTCACTTGAGGTTCGCTGGGGTAGGCGGTGGTGCTGAGGTGTCCACTCAAGTGCCCCCCCGGCCCCCTCCCCAGCCTTGGCAGCTGCACTGACGCGGCCCTCCCTCCCCAGGTATGGAGAGTGCAATCACGCTGTGGCAGTTCCTGTTGCAGTTACTGCTGGACCAGAAACATGAGCACCTGATCTGCTGGACTTCCAACGATGGTGAATTCAAGCTCCTCAAAGCAGAAGAAGTGGCCAAGCTGTGGGGACTCCGGAAGAACAAAACAAACATGAACTACGACAAGCTGAGCAGAGCCCTGCGATACTATTATGACAAGGTAAACCTTGGCCGTTTCGGGAGGCTGTCACGGGGAGGGAGCGACCCTCACAGTCCCCTGAGGACAGCGGAAAATAGTGTACAGTGTGTGTGTGCGCATGTGCGTGCTCAGTCATGTCCAACTCTTTGCGACCCAATGCAGTACTAGCCCACCAGGCTCCTCTGTCCATGGGATTTTCCAGGCAGGAATATTGGAGTGGGTTGCCATTTCCTTCTCCAGGGAGTGTACCATGAAGGGCATCAGATAGGGGCTGTTGATGCAAGTTTGGTTGCTATTTAAGAAAGGCTGTGCTGTAGGGACTTTTTTTCTGGCAGCCCTTTAGGTGATGGTGTTTTTGTCGTTTAGTCTGATAAGTTGTGTACAACTCTTTCTCGACCCCATGGAATGTAGCCTGCCCAGGCTCCTTTGTCCATGGGGTTTCCTGGCAAGAATACTGGAGTGGGTTGTCATTCCTTCTCTAAGGGACCTTTCCGACCCAGGGATTGAACCTGCATCTCCTGCATTGGCAGGCGAGTTCTTTATCACTTGGCCACCAGGGAGGTCCACCCTTTAGGTGTGACCGTGGGTCAAATTTTATTGCCTCTGCTTTTTCTTTGGTGGTTGCTGCAAAAATTTGCTCACAACAGAAATTAGGTGCAGGGAGGTTCTGGGGCCTCCGTCACAGGTAGAGTGACAGAATGAATGTGACAATCGAGAAAGTCTGTTTATCCAGTCTGGTTTGTGAATCACTCAAACAGGCTTTTCCAGGGTGGGGAGGGGATGGTACCTGGGGCAAGCTATTTAACATTTGGGTGCTTGCTGTCCTCATTTATAAAATGGGGCTCAAATAGTGTGGGCTCAGGACTCTGTGTAGAACTAAACAAGCAAACACATGTGGAACACTTAGAATAATGCTTGGTACTCAGGGATCGTGACTACATGGGAAACCTCCCTAATTAAAAGCAAAACCATTCTCATGTTTAAGTCCCGGAAATAAGTCAGAGTGCTCTATTAATGATAACACAGCATAGTTTCCAAAGCCTGGACAGTCGGAGTGAGCTGTAATGTGTTTCTGGAAAAGCAATTGATGTGACTGCTGGGGCAAAATTATTGCTCTTGAGGGGTAATCATTTCAGGCCTGTAATTGTTGACCGTTTCTGTGTAGAGCTATTGTTGCTGAATATTTAGCCTCACAGACATAAAGATTTGGAGTCCTAATAAGGGTAAGCTTTTGTTCCAGTTTTACTATTCATGTTGAAAGGTGAATTAAAAACTGATTTAAATATTAGTTCCTGAACTATCTTTAGTGCCTTCCTCCTGCCAGCCTCTTTGGAATTCAAGACAGAAGGATTACACATTTCAGGAAGTGGCGGCATCGTTAATTATAAAGTGTTCCTTTATATGATCGTAATTGCATATGATTATGTCATTGAAATGTTAAAGGTGCTTCCCTTTAATGTAGCAATTAATTAATGCCAGCTTAATGCAGAGTCCTACCAAGATGTAAAAAGCACTTCTCACAAATGGCACTGTCTGAAAGCCTCACAGATGGTTTATTGTTTTGCCTTTTTCCCAGGTTCTAAGTCACACAATGAGAATTGGGGCCCTCTGAAGGAAAACTGTCATCTTGCTGGCTGGCAGAATGCCTAAGAGCATGACTTTGAGACTGACCAAAAAAAAAAAAAAAAAAGTGATTTTATAGTTTTAAATCAAGGTGTCACAGAAAAGGGGTTCGGTGTCTGTGACTCGGTTTCCCCTTTTTCACATGGCCCAGGCATTGGGACAGAGGACTGTGGGATTTCAGCCCAAAGAGAGATCAGAGGATTAAGGTGACTTCCCCAAGAGACAGGCCACGTCGTGCAGTTCAGTCTACATCTGATCTCCCTTGGGCCGATTTTTAAATCTCTGGGGAAAGCAATTTCAGATTCTACACTCACCCTACATGTTTTGTACAGCCTGGTATCCACACCCCCGAGACTGTCCTGTGGGCGTCTCTTCCTTTACAGGTAAGGACGTGGGCCTTTGATGGGAAACCTTGCCCACAGTCCTGCAGCCAGAGAGCGGTAGAGCCAGGGTGCCCACGCTCCTGACCGGAAGGCACATGCCCTGCCTTCTGAACCGTTTGTTTCCTGTGCCTCTGAGCACCTGACTTCCAGGTAGGCAGTCAGACAGCACAAAGGGTATCACAGCCTTAGACGTTTTTGTTTTTTATCAAGCACCCCAGGTCCAAGTGGCCAGTGTGGCCTGCTCACCCCCAGTGTCCCTTTCCTCTCCTGCTGGGCTGAGCTAAGGTCTGGCCACGTGACCTCTGTGCTGCCAGCTAGCGCTGGCAGTGAAGGCCAGCGTGGCTCCTGTCCAGGTGTCCTGCCGGCTCGGCCGCCAGGAGAAGATGCCCTTCCTCCTTCCTTGGGAACATGTACACCATATGCTTGTGTGTGCGCTCGGCTGTTTGACTCTTTCTCTTGAGACCTGCAATGGTCATTAGACACTGAATACAGGGCTGTTGGTTTTTTAATATAATTTTTTTTTAATTTTAAGTTATTTATTTGTTTTGGCCGTGCTGGATCTTCATCGTGGCATGTAGGCTTCTCTAGTTGCGGTGCGTGGGTTTGGTAGTTGCACCAAGCAGGCTTAGTTGCCCTGAGGCATGTGGGCTCTTAGTTCCCCGACCAGTGATTGAACCCGTGACCCCTGCATTGGAAGGTGGATTCTTAATCACTGGACCTCGAGGGGAGTCCTGACACCAGACACTAAATATAGTTTTAAGTGAAAAAGGAAGGAGGGACAACATGGAGAGGACATGAAGAAGGGATGGGGGGCCTGAGTGAGTGAGGGGAGAGAAAGAACAGAAAGGGGGAAAAAAGGGGGAGAAGCAATGAAAGACGGGTGAAAAGTTGTATTTTACATTTCGTGATTAAGACTTTTTTCAGTTTTGTCAGTGTGACTCTAGGACTCTATGTATGAGTTGAATGGTATGAAATTGGCAACATCTGACTATTTTTGATCCACAAAAATGGCACTCTTACATGATCTGACCTCTCACCTGAGAGGTAGGTTCGAGGAAGGTCTTTGTGAATGTGGAGCCCCTGACCATATGGGCGCCCTTGCTGTGCCCCGTCCTGCACTGCATGTGCTTCTCACGGTCATGCAGCCCTCCTGTGACCCTGTCTGCCTTTCATGCCTTCCTCAGTCCCCTTCCTCCTCGTCCCCGCTCCCCTCTCCTCCGCTTCTCCGACACTTGCCCAGAACCTGCTCTGCAAGTGGCATACATTAGGTGACTCCCCACCTTGTCAGCTGCTGCTTTGTTCCTGTTGTCTTTCCCCTTCTCTGCCAGCTAGCATCTCTTCCCTGTTGAAACTGTACATCCCTTGATTTGTCCTAATAGGCAAGTTTTCCTGCCAGAGTAAGCAGGCATGAGGGCATTATTGTTTTTCATGCTACATGTTAATATTTAGAAATGGGCAGAGGGAAAAAGTGGAAAATGTATGCAAAACTTTGCAGAAGACATCAGAGAACAATGTTTAGGCTAATGGGACCAGGTTGGGGCTGAGGCTCTTTAATCCTTCTTCCTCAAGAGAATGCCCTCAAGTCTCCCTACACACACTCCCCCCACCAGCCCGTCCTGGGCAGATTATCACAGTGAGAACTACAATAATAGCATTAACTCTGGGCTACATGGTTTGGATTTAAATCCAGCTCCATGACTAATGCTTTGCCTAATTTCTCTTGGCCTCAACTTTCTTTTCTGTAAAACGGGTATAAGCGTAGAGACTATGTCATAGGATTGTGGTAGGGATTAGCTAAGTTAACACATGGTTAGGGCTGAGCCTCTTAATGAAGGTGAAAGAGGACAGTGAAAAAGCTGGCTTAAAACTCAACATTCAAAAAATTAAGGTCATGGTATCTGGTCCCATGACTTTGTGGCAAATAGATGAGGAAACAATGGAAAAAGTAACAGACTTTATTTTCTTGGTCTCCAAAATCACTCCAGATGGTGACTGCAGCCATGAAATTAAAAACTGCTTGCTCCTTGGAAGAAAAGCCATGACAAACCTAGACAGTGTATCAAAAAGCACAGACATTACTTTGCCGACAAAGGTCCATCTAGTCAAAGCTATGGTTTTTCCAGTAGACATGTATGGATGTGGGAATTGGACCATAAAAAAGGCTGAGCACTGAAGAATTGATTCCTTTGAACTGTGGTGTTGGAGAAGACTCTTGAGAGTCCCTTGGACTGCAAGAACATCAAACCAGTCAATCCTAAAGGAAATCAGTCCTGAATATTCATTCAAAGGACTGATGGCTGAAGCTGAAGCTCGAATACTTTGGCCACCTGATGCGAAGAGCCGACTCATTAGAAAAGACCCTGATGTTGGGAAAGATCGAAGGCAGGAAGAGACGGGGACGACAGAGGATGAGATGGTTGGAAGGCATCACTGACTGGATGGACAGGAGTTTGAGCAAGCTCCAGGAGTTGGTGAAGGACAGGGGAGTCTGCCATGCTGAAGTTCATGGGGTTGCAAAGAGTCGGACGCGACTGAGCAAATGAACTACAACAGCAGGGCTAAGAACAGCACCCAAGCGTGTTCAGTGCTGCTGAGTGCTGAGCCACAATAATAACGCAGAGGCTGGTTCCCTGAGCGCTTATCTGAACAATTCAGGCAGGTGCCAAGAAGAAAGTTAGCGTGCACAGCGTCCTGCACCAGCACACTCCGGGGTGGGGTGGGGGATCGTGCATGTCCTGGGTGTTACAGCTTTCTTACTCATGCTAAGAAATGCTTTGTGCTGTTTTTCTTTTTAATATTTATTTATTTATTTTGGCTCTGTTGGGTCTTAGTTGTGAGACGTGGATCTTTGTTGCTGCGTGTGCTCTCTAGTTGTGGTGTGCAGACTTAGTTGCCCCTCAGCGTGTGGCATCTTAGTTCCCCAACCAGGGATTGAACCTGTGTTGCCTGCATTGGAAGGTAGATTCTTAACCACTTAGACCACACAGGGAAGTCCCTGTGGTGCTTTTTAATATCTGTTTTGGCTGATTTGAAAATCAAGCTTTCAAAGATGCTTTCATGTTTAAATGACACTTCCCACCCCTCCTGATCAGACACTTCCCGGTGCTTCCCCTGGTGGGGCGAGCCTCCCCCTCCTCATGCTCCCTTTGTGGTCAGTGCCATCCTGGTAGAGTCCTAGTGTCTCCATCCCTGTGTCTCGGATCCCTGATGGGGAAGTGGGCACCGAAAAGCACCTTCCTCCCTGGATTGTGTGAGGCGCACGTGTGACCGTGTGCTCACACCTGGTGGTTGTTCGGTTGCTCTGTCGTGTCTGACTCTTTCCAACCCCATGGACTGCAGCACACCGGGCTTCCCCGTCCTTCACTATCTCCTGGAGCTTGCTCAAACTCATGTCCATTGAGTCAGTGATGCCAACCATTTCATCCTCTGTCGTCCCCTTCTGCCATCAATCTTTCCCAGCATCAGGGTCTTTTCCAATGAGTTGGTTGTTTGCGTCAGGTGGCCAAAATACTGGCGTTTCCACATCAGTCATTCCAGTGAGTATTGAGGGTTGACTTCCTTTAGGATTGGCTGGTTTGATCAGCACCTGGTAAGGACACATGATAAAAATGCCCGTCATTTCTGTTATCTGTGTTTTAAGACTTACTGCCCGGTGGTGCAGGCGTTTGTTTCCATGACCACTCACAGAGCCATCTACACCACAAGCTCCTGGCTCACCCACTTCCGTCACTCTGGTGCTCTGCACCGAGTCTGGCATGTACCCGGGGCTCAGTAAGTATTGGAAGCAAATGAATGAGCAAACGGGTAACATAGTAAAGTGGCCTCCACCCAGATTCAAATCACTTCTATCGTGAAAGCTGATGCTAAATACATGTCAGAAAAAAGTTACTGCCTTTCGGTTATTGTATTAATTATCTAGAGCTACTGTAACAATTTGCCACTAAGTGGGGGGCTTAAAACTGCAGATATTTGTTCTACAGTTCTGGGGGCTAGAAGCTGAAGTCAGGGTGTCAGCAAGACCAGATTCCTTCTGAGACTTGGGGTAGAATCCTTTCTCACCTCTTCCCAGCTTCTGGTGGAGATTGTTAGTCCTTGGCATTCCTTGACTTGTAGCTCCAGTCTCTGACTCTGTCGTCCCATGGCATTGCTCCCTGTGTCCAAATTTCCCTCTTAAAAGGACACTAGGTGTATTGAATTAGAGTCCACCCTCAACACCTCATCTTAACTTGCTCACCCCTGTGAAGTCACATCCACAGGTCCTGTGACTAAGCCTTCGCCTACCTTTTTGGGAGCACACTTCAACCCATATGATGTATATGATTTCTGACATTCCTGGGCTTGCATTTAGATTTTCACAATTTTGCACCAAAGGAGAGCTTTGGAGATTGTCGTTTGATTCACCGAATCCTAAAGGATCATTGTTCCTGTGACATGTACAGCAGCTCAATTCAACTGCAGGTGTGAAACTCGACTCTATGAACGGAACGTCACAGTGTGCTCACCATGGACCAGGCACGGTGCTGGGTCCCCAGGGTGGAACGAAGGCCATGAAGATGAGCCCCACCTTAAAGGGTTTCAGAGTCTATGGAAATTCAGGGGTTCCATACAAGACACAGATTAGAAGAAAAGCTTACTGATCCCAATGGCCCCAATCCTGGATTTGTAAAAAACACAGTATCTACAAAGCATAGTAAAAGAAGGTATGCCTATATAATTAGAACCACCCAGAAGCTGTTCAAGAAGGGACTCAAAGCTCTGAATCCCAGGTTGGAAACACACAGGTCACGAGAGGACACCTGTGTCTGAGCCCATGAAGGGCAGACACCAGAGCGGACAGAGACCTACATGGGACGTTCAGTTCATGCCTGGGCATTTCACTGTCATCTCCTACCAAACAGCTTGTTTTGCTGTCTTGCTGTGAGCCTCAGAGGTGGACTGGTTCATTGCATCAGTAGTTCTGATGGCTTACATTTTGGGGGTAGGGTTTTTTCTCTTCTTAGGTTTAAACCGAGTCTTCCAGAAGGTACATCTACAGTCTAATGTAGACATAAGGATTTCTCACAGAGATTTTATTTATTAAATAGTTTAGCAACTCTTAATAACATCAGGCAGACTTGGTTTTAAAATCTCTTGTCCTGGGGTGGGGAAGAGAAGTGTCTATACCCAGAACACACCTGTCTCTGGCCCTGATTACTGCTGGCACCCATGGGCCTAAGTGTGAGGGGCATGGGGAACCCCCGGGATTCACAGCATTTACTCACTTCATGGACAACTTTTAGGTGGTTTCTAATTATACAGGCATACCTCGTTTTATTGCACTTTGCAGAAACTGCACTTCTTTATGAACTGAAAGTTTGTGGCAACCCTGTGTTGAATGAGTCTGGTAATTTTCACGGTATTTCAGACGTTTTTATTAGTTTTACGTTTGTCATAGTGATCTGTGATCAGTGATCTTTGATGTTACTGTTTCAAGAAGATTGACTTGCTCAGATGATGGTTAGCATTTGTTTTAATCAATAAAATATTTTAAACGTATATATGTTGGTTTTTCAGATATAATGCTATTGCACACTTAACAGACTACAGTATAGTATAAATATAGCTTTTATATGGACTGTGAAACCAAAAATACTGTGTCTCACTTTATTGCGATAGTTGTTTTAGTGTGATGGTCACTTTATTGACGGTGATCTGGGAGACCAAACCTGTGGTATCTCTTGAGATATGCCTGTACATCCTTCTCAAGTTGGCATGGTCGCTTTCTCTCACCTCTGCCTTTTCTTCTATGGTTAGACCATTCCTTTGAAAACATACCCCCTGCCCTTGAGTGGTTTAGCAGCTGCTCAGGGAGACAAACACGAAAACCAGTTATGATAGCAAAGCGCTGGCTTGGTCATGATTCTAGTATCTACCTTGCAGTAAAGTGTTAGTCACATCCAACTCTGACAGACCCCATGTACTGTAACCTACAAGCTCCTCCATCCTTGGAATTCTCCAGGCAAGAATACTGAAATGGGTTGCCATGCCCTTCCCCAGGGTATCTTTATCTTCCCAACCCAGGGATTGAACCCAGGTCTCCTGCATTGTAGGTGGATTCTTTACCATCTGAGCCATCAGGGAAGCCTGTAAAGTCAGAGACAAAGCTGCCAGAGGTCCAGACATCTGACCCAGGTCTTGAGTAAGAACACATTTACCAGGCTGACAAAAGTAGCGAAGGGATATACTGAGGAAGGGACCAGCATGTGCAAAGACCGGGAGGTGTGGAAGAGTCGGAGTGTTTATTTAGGGAATGAAGGAGGGATGAGATGGCAAGAGTAAGTGGGGGATGAACTTGATGGCGAGGGCAGCGGAGACCCAGTACAGGGCTGTCCGCGAGAGAGTGCCATGGTCAGATTTGCATTTTAGAAATAAACATCTGTGTTTCCTGACTCTTCGTGACATCAGTGGTGTCTCAGTCTGACCCCATAGCCCCGATCTTTGTGGCTATCTGGTACCAGTCGATTGCTGTCTGCTGGCTGAGCTGGTGCCGTCACACCTTCCGCATCAGATCTGCATGCCCCCTCTAGAACTGACCGAGAGTGAGGGGGAGAGAAGGGACAGGGTGGCGTCCGCCTCTTGCATGCACCCACCAACTGGCTTCTGCTCGAGGAAGCCCAAGCCATGACTCTCTGTGTAGCTGCAGAAGGAGATCTGGAAGCTTACACGATCTTTCATCCTTTTCTGTCCAACAGAGCTTTTTGTCCTTGTTGTTGTTGGCAGTGAACACTCATCCCAGGGGGAGGCTGAGAGCTCTGCCAGCTCCCTTCTCATCAGGAGATTGAAATAGTGATATGATGAAGACTCCTCCTGTCTCCACAGCAACCTCCCGGCTTAGCCTCACGATGTACTGAACGGTCTTAACTTAATTGGAAGGGTTTTTAGGGGAGAACAGTCAAGACAGTCACTGGCAACATATTCCTGGAAGCAGAATGCATCACCTTCTTAACTTAATTGGATAATTCATTTTAAATTGGGTGTGCAATCACGACAGGAAAATGTTAGCATTAATAATACATATCTGAACCCAACTGCCTGCACCAAGAAGCCTGGCCCGGGTGGAATTCTTTAATTCCTCCAAATAAATTTTGTGAAAATTATGTGATGTATTGTCTGTCAGGGTGGAGAAAGAACAAAAGTCTGGCAAGCATTTGTGTCCTGGTACTTTCTAGAACACCTTCGTGGGTTGTGAAATTTCACAGAAGACCGTCTATCTTGGACTCTGTTAGGGGGTCTTTTGTGTTTCAGACAGTCCTGTGTGCTCAGCCCTGGGTCTGAGTATTGAGGGCCGGGCATGTTTCGTTGGACGTCTTTTTTTCTTTCGTGTCCTGTCAGCCGCTTGCATGGTTAAAAGTACAACAGATGGCAACTGGGTTTTGCCTGGGGGCCGCAGGGATGACCAGGGCCTCTCTGCAAGCTTTTGGGCCGGGATGCTGCCTGGAAACCTGTGAGGTAGCTGCTGGCCTCGTGGAGGGCTTCCAGCCTGGCCCCCATTGCCCTGGGAGGGAGCAGCTGGCGTGAGGGAGCTGACCTGCTGGGGGGACCCTGGGAGTTGATTAGGGGTGCCGCCTGTCTTGCACAAACTTCCAAGCCAGCTTCCCCTTTGGCACTCAGTGTTCCCCCAAATAGGGCCGTTGCTAAGAAACACCTAGAGTCTTGGGAGTCACTTCAACACTGTGCTGACGAGGCTGCAGCACTTGGCAGCCTGGCCAAATCCACTGACGTCAGGCCATTGCCCAAGCCCACACCAGCTTGCCAGCATGAGCCTTCCTGATTCTGGGCTTCTCATGGCAGGAAAATTGAGTGGTTGTGGAGATAAACTGACAAAACCCCAAACCCCTCGTGCTCACATCATACCGCCCACCACCCGCCCACCAGGCCCAGCTGCTCCCCGAGCCGCCTCCTTCCCATCTCCTTTGGGCTCCGGCGGCAGTTTATCTCAGTTCCTACCCCACATTTGTGACAGAAACAGGGAAAGCTCACATGTATGGAGCCTCTGTTTTGAGCTAGGCCCTGTTTAGAAACTCATTTCCCTGCCTGTGAAATGCCCGCTGGCTCTGTCGGCAGTGGACCCATTTTAGAGAGGGTGATACTGAATCTCAGCGAGGTTAATAACAGATTCAAGATGAAACGACTGCTGAGCAGCAGAGCTTTCTACCTAGGAATCTCAACCCCAAGGCCCGTGCTCAGGACTGTAAAGCTGGAGGGTCACACAGCCGCAGAGCCAAGAACTCAAGCTTGAATCCGGTATTCCTAATATTGTTGATGATCGCCCCAGGGCAGGCAGGGAGAGGGGCATCACCGCCAGTGTTTGTTGTCTGAAACGACAATGGAAGAACTACTGGCAGTGTCCCCCGAGCCTGCTGAAAACATGAGGTGGTGGTTCTGGACACCCCAGAACACCCTGCCCTTCCTGTGTGTCCAGATGACGCTTCCTAAAGAATGCCAGATCGGGAACTTCCCTAGTGGTCCAGACTCCGCACTTCCAGTGCAGGGGGCGTGGGTTTGATGCCCAGTCAGGGAACTAAGATCCCACATGCTACCTGGCGCAAACACTAGAAACAAAAAACTTACCTATTAAATAAAAAAGGCCAGATCAGAGCATGGCATCCCTCTGTTTGTGCACCTGCCTGGCTCCCTGTGGCCCCCAGGAAAGGTTCCAAGCTCTCTACTCCATCTGGCCCCAGCCCGACTGCCTTGCTGCACTGCCCCAGCCCCAGCCCCTTGTCCAGACCTCACGTGTGCCTGCACTCCCCCTCTGCCTCTCCTGCTGGGCCCCCATCATCCTCCAGCTCCTGTTTGTGTCACCTCCTCCCGCTGATGTGGACACTTGGCAATGCCTCCTCTGCTCTGTGTTCCTGCCTCACTGACTGGGAGCTGGCCTTCCTTAGTACTCTCAGCATCTACAGCGCAGTGCTGTGCTCAGTTGTATCTGATTGTGCAACCCTATGGACTGTAGTCCACCAGGCTACTCTGTCCGTGGGATTCTCCAGGCAAGAACACTGGAGTAGGTTGCCATTTCCTCCTCCAGGGGATCTTCCTGACCCAGGGATTGAACCCACATCTTCTGCGTTGGCAGGCAGGTTCTTTTGCCAGAGCCACTTGGGAGCTGGGACCGCATGAACGCAGGATGGAGGGAACAATGAGCGAGCACCAAGACAAAGCATCAAGGGAAATCCACCCTCTTGGAATGTCAGCGCTGGAAGGTACCTAACATCCCCTCCTACCGTGCCTGCTCCTCATTTACCACGTGAAGACCCGAGAGGGGAAGCGAAGTTTCAGGAAAATCAATGGCAAAGCCAGAATGAGACGATAACATGCTCCCAGACCACCTGTGGTCCCCGACCCCCGCCCCCTCCAGCCACCTGCCAGTGCTGGCTGCGGCTGCTCGAATCGAGGTCACTGCCAACAACTGCCCCACCCATGGGGGAAAGAGGGGAGCAGTTCTGCATTATATTTTATTAACACTCCAGAGGCCTTTTAATAAAAATACCCTTGAGTGTTGAAAGGGGGCCAGTGGGAGACAAGACTCCCTGTCCAATGAGATGCAGCTGCGAGCCCAGAGCGGGTGGGAGGATGCCCTTAATGTCACGAGGTCTGGCTCCCCCCACCACCCAGTGGGGCAGCAAGAGTTTCTTGAGCGGCAGTGCCAGGAGGATTTGGAAGGGCAGTTCGCCCGACGGCTTAGCAGTGCCAGAGAGTAAAGAGATCTCATCCTAAACCACATGGAAACCTCCCCCGGGAGTCAGTTAGCTCCGAGACAGAGCTGGAGCCCTTTATTGGCAGCGCGTTATTCTTAGAAGTTGCAAGTGGGGGTGGATGTGCACGCTTGTGTGCAGGGTGCACTCCGGGCTTCCACAGTGCACCCAGGGCGGCCCAGGCTGCACCCGACTGCGTGCCCTCGGCAGCATGATGGCCCTAAGGCCAGCCGAGCTCTGGAAGGAAAGGCCAGGCCTCTCCACCCTGCTGGACAGGGACATTAAGATAGGAGAGGATGTTTCCTTGGGCTGCTGTGACAAATTAACACACAAGTTGGTGGCTCAAAACAATAGAAGTGTATTCCCTACAAGTTGTGGAGGTCAGAAGTGTGAAGCTGAGGTGTCAGCAGCACCGGGCTCCCTCCGAAGGCCTTAGGGGAACCTCCTTCCTTGCCGTTTCCAGCTTCTAGGGCCCCTGGAAATCATTGCTTCCTAACTTGTAGCTGCATCCTCCAATCCTTTCCCCTGCCTTCCCCCGGCCTTCCTCCTTGTGTGTGTCTCTGGATCTTTTCTTTTCTCGTAGGGACGCAGTCACTGAATTCAGTGCTCACGTTAACTCCAGGATGATCCCATCCTGACGTCCTTAGTTGATTACATGTGCCCTCCGTCCAGATAAGGTCTCATCTTAAGGTTCTGAGTGGATGTGGACTTTATGGGTGGCAGGGAAGCTCTGTTCAACTCATGACTGAGGGGGAGGACTGCCCCAGGGGAGGCAGTTCAGACTCATGGGTTGGGTCTCAGGAGCCCTTTCATAGCTGCTCTAGGGCAGACGGTGTGCGGTGAGCCTGCCCATAACAGGTTCCCAGAGAGTCTGGTATGGCTGGCCAACCACTGTGTCCCCTCGGGTTCAGGTGGCAGGGGCTAGAGGAGGCAGGGGCTGCCACGACCATCCGAGTAGCTGTCAGATGCTCCGAGGATGAGGACGGAGACCAGGTTCCTTTGCTTTGCTGTTCCTCAGAGCCGAGCAAGGAGCTTTTCATACAAATGCATCTTCAGTGTTTGCTTGTTATGGAGGAGGTACTTGGAGCATGACTCCTACAGTGAGTGCTTGTTCTGATTTTGGAGAGAGGACAGTCAGTTTCTGTGTCGGGAAGGAGTGAGTCAGACCATGGTCTGGATGGAAACCCAAGACGAGGAGCTGAAGACCGGGTGTTGGCTGCGAAGCGGGGGGACCTGGAGAGTCCCCTTTGCTGCTTACTAGGTTGTGTACTCACCTCCGAGCCCTGACTCCTTATCTGTGAAATGGGTTTCAGAGTGTTGCGAGGGTCACATGAGACACTGTGTAAGCCTTCTGTGACTGCATGCCAAAGCACCCATATAAGGAATTTTGATTACTTGAAGGCAGAATAAAATGAGAAGACAGTGTGATATAATGAGGATGCTATTCAATTAGATCATTGCTTGCTGGGCGACATTCCACCGGGTTAGCTCTCAGGCTAAAGACTTCTCCGAGTGAGGCACTGACATACATTGGCCTTTTAGAACAAACTGCCCTGTGAGAGATTTTTATTTCCCTTTTAGGAATGAACTAGGCATCTAGTTGGGGAAAGCAGCTATCTAATACATCTTCTTGTGACATCTTGAATTCGTCTGTATGATTTTCAAAGATACCACCGTCCTTTCGTTTTGAAGATTGTTTAAAATTCATTTTCCTAAATTCATGTAAAAAATGTTGCTCTGAGGATATCAACATTTTATTTTTTATTTTTTTTAATTTTATTTTATTTTTAAACTTTACATAATTGTATTACTTTTGCCAAATATCAAAATGAATCCACCACAGGTATACATGTGTTCCCCATCCTGAACCCTCCTCCCTCCTCCCTCCCCATACCATCCCTCTGGGTCGTCCCAGTGCACTAGCCCCAAGCATCCAGTATCGTGCATCGAACCTGGACTGGCAACTCGTTTCATACATGATATTTTACATGTTCCAAGATTAAACGTGTTCCAGTTCATTGAATTGAGGTGAGCAAACTGAAGCCGGCTAAGTTTTGGTACCTTTTCAAGGTCCTAGTAAGTAGTGAAGCTGGGATTCGAACCCCGGGTGGTTTGTCCCTGTGCTGGCTGCCCTTCGCGTCTGGTGCACCCAGGCCCTGGGCCTGTCTCCTTGCGTGAGCACCTCTACCCGGGCCTGTGGATCCCGGGAGTTGTTGGGTGCTCTCTGTCCTCCCTCTGAGCCCTTTTGCTGCTCAGAGAGGGCCATAACCAGGCCATGTCTATGGACATCAGCTTCCTGTTATTTTCCCATCACTCGTGGAGGTTGGCTTCCCTGGTGGCTCAGACGGTAAAGAATCTGCCTGCAGTGTGAGCTTTTGGGGTCCAACCTGCTGTGGGACCGCTGGGTCCCCAGTGCCTCCTGCAGGGTGTCCCCTAAAAGTGGGCACCTCCTGTACCCTGAGGGTGGGCAGGGGCAGCTCCATCTGTAGTTACAGATCAGCCTCTGAAGGGCTGGCCAGGCTCAGGAGGCATTAGCCATGCGCTGGCTTCCTGAGCAAGGGGCTGGTTTTCCCAGGCTCGCCGCAGTTGTCCCGAGCCGTCTCTGGAATGCAGAGCCCGAGGTCCTGGAAGGCTGACTTGGGTAGCAACCTCGGAGTCGACTCAGCTGCTTTCTGGGAGAGGGTGTGCTGGTGGGACAGAGGAGGCTTCGTCTGGGCTCTGGACAGAAGCTGGTTCAGCTGCAGCTCCTCTAGTCACAAGCTGCGTCATCCTGGGCACCTAAGGTTTTTAGAGCCTGATTGTTTCTCTGAGTTTGTCAAGCAATACATAGGAAACATAATTCTTTTAATGTGAAAACACAGATTTAAAAAATACAAATCAGCGGTAATCCTACTTCTGTCAAATTTTATTATACATCTTCCAAGATTAATTTTTCTTATATATGTGTGTGTGTATATATATATAATTATTTTGGTTAAAATAGTGGAAGCATTTCAGGCCTGCTGCTTTTTTACCCTAATTTTATTTTAAAGGGGCTTCCCTGGTGGCCCAGGCAGTAAAGAATCCGCAGTGCAGGAGACCTGAGTTCAATCCCTGGGTTGGGAAGACCCCCTGGAGATGGGACCATCTATCCACTCCAGTATTCTTGCCTGGAGAATTCCATGGACAGAGGAGCCTGGCGGGCTATAGTCCATAGGGTTGCAAAGAGTTGGACATGACTGTTAAAGACATGGGAAAATGCTAATGATGCATTGTCCTCTGAAAGAGCCCTGGGGGATTCCATTATAAGGTCCACCCAGTACTTTTTTTAAAGAGGATTTAAAATTTTGTTTATTTATTTGGTTGCCCCTAGTCTTAGTTCCCTGACCAGCGATCCAGAGCTTCCAGCTGAATTCACAACCAGGGATCCAGTCCAGGCCCCCTGCATTGGGAGCGCAGAGTCTTAGCCCCTGGGCCACCAGGGAAATTCCTCCACCCAGTATTTAACCTACCCCTGTGGATTGGAAAATTGGATATAACCTCATTTCCAACCAAGAGCCTCGACTTCTGCATCTTTAAAATGGGACCACAGTGCCCATCTTGCAAGGCAGCAGTGGGTGTGGAGCACATGATTTATTCCTGGAAATGCTTGCTTCTTTCTTTTGACCTTTCTGGCCACAGGTTCCTTTTATAGACGGCGTGTTATGAGCCTCAGACATTTCTCTGTGTTGAGAACAAGATAGGAAAGTTGTGAAATCAGGGGGCAGGGGTCCTGCAGTCCTGGGAACCCTGAAATGGTAGAGGAGCAAGAGAGCGCCAGCCCTGCCGATGGGGAGCTCAGAGCTGGACCGGCTCCTCCCAGGGGAAGGGCAGTGCTGGAAAGAAATGTGAGCTGGGTAAGAAGTCTGAGTGCTGGAAAGCCCCACGCATGACTCTATGTCAGAATTGGGGTGCCAAGCCAGAGCCCACACACGCAGCAGGTATTTGCTGGGGACTTAGATAAGGAGAATTACAGTTTAGTAAGCTCTAATTGGGTGGCTCAGTAGTAAAGAATCCGCCTGCCAATGCAGGAGACTCGGGTTCAATCCCTGGTCTGGGAAGATCCCCTGGGGAAGGAAATGGCAACACACTCTAGTATTCTTGCCCGGGAACTCCCATGTACAGAGGAGCCTGGTAGGCTACAGTCCATGGATCACAGAGTCAGACGTGACTTAGCGACTCAACAGCAAGCTCTCACTGAAGGTATGAAGTTGTGGGGCCTTGCATATAGTTCCCAGTGTCTGGGAGTTTTCCAATAAAAAATGCCGGCAAAAAAGCACATGCCAATACATATATGCAATGCTTCATATGGAGCTTTAACCAGCCTGGGGATTAGCTACAGAAAATTGTGTCTGTCATGGGGTAAGGCCTTCGGCTTCCTGCCTGGGTTTGTTCTATCCACAGTAAGAGTCATTCATTCAATAAATGTGTAATGAACTTAATATTATCCTTCATAACATCAAAATGAAGAAGGTAAATTCAATTCCACAAACATCTCTTTATTACCCTGTAATTTTTTAAAAAATTATGGAACTTAATAAACATATGTCTGAGTTCTCCACTCTAGGGGATTATTTACACAAATTCCTTCTTCTTCAGTGGGAGGAGCAGGCAGAGTTGGGCATGAGGGTACATATTTGAACACACCCATGGACACACCTATTTGTGTAAGTAAGCCTGGAACCTGTCAGGGCAGCAGGCAGTGCTGAGGGAAATGGAAATGGGACTCACTCTCTCAGCATCATCCACCTTGGGAGGCTCTCACAGGACCAGGGGTGGCTGGTGCTTCTGGAAGGATTTCTTTGCACAAGGCGACCAAGGTGCTGACCCAGATGGACTGCTTGCCCTGTAGGCTCCTACAGTCTTAAAACACCCACTGGGCAGTGGCGATGAAGGGAGTGGTTTGGAGACCTGAGCTTCTACTTCTGCTGGAACTGCCTCTTGGGGTATACTGGATGAATGTCGCTTTTCCCCTTTGCTGAAGCTGGTCCCATCCTTGCCGCCTGTAACCTCACACAGAATGTCAGGTCAGGAGTCCTCCTTGGTTGTGAATGCACATTTGATGGGAAGTTACAAGTGGAGGCTGGTCCCCTACACGTGGAGGGAAGCAGATGTGTGCAACTGTTGCTCTGAAACTGCGCTTGGGAGAGTCATTCAGCCCCACTGGACACAGACAGCGTTTGTCAGGTTACCAGGCAACCGTCAGCAACAAATACTTGTGAGCCTGGGAGGAAGGGGTGGAAAAAACAGACTTCTAAATATTCTCATCACTTTTCATAATAAGAGCCCATACCCAAGTGCTCTCATGTTCTGGGCTGTGTCAGTTAGCCCAAGTCTTATGTCACCTTCTGTTCTGACCAGGGGCTCTGGGGTCTGATCCCCAAGTACGTGCTTGTGATTGGGGATGATTTATAGTCTCTGAGCCTCAGTTTGCCCATCTCTAAAATGGGAGTAATAACAGTTCCACTTTTTCAGAGGATTCAAGGATTTAAGGGTGGTCAAGTTCTTAGTACACAGCCTGACACCTAATAGTCAGCAAATACTATCTAGTGTTATTTTCCTATACTGTGTGTTTTCTCAGCAAGCCCCTCCCAGGCTACACTCATGCAAGGAAACTTTGCTTTGGAGACTTACAGAAAGATCTTCAGACGCACATGCCACTGACACCATCCTGGGGTCTGTGCTGAAGTTACGTACGAAGGGGCTGTCAGTTCACCTGCCAGGCATGCACCTCCTCCCAGTCTGCCCACCCACCTGGATTGCTGGCCTTGAACATCTTGGTCGGGGGCTTTCCTTACAGGTTCTCCTCCTGTGAGCAGACATCTCCAGTGTGGAGTTGGGTTCCTAAACAGCTGGCCTGCAGGCTCTGCCTTCCTTCACACATCCCACCCTCCCCTCTTTCTGCCTCGGTCCCTTTCAAGCCTTCTATCCTTGCAGAGGTTTCAAATTGTCCAGGTGGCCAGATCAAATCCATCTTTCCTGTTAGTTTCTAGAGAAGCAAGACCCAGCCTGGCTCTTTCCAGAAACTGTTTCTTTCTCCTTTGGTCAGCTCCTTTCATCATCTCCATATCCCTGTCCCCGTGTCGCCTTTCCCTAAAAAGCCCTCTCGGTGTCCAGCTGGTTCTCCTCACCAAGGCAGCGGCTACTGAAGGGCCCTGACTGCTTCAGCTGAGTTCAGTGGCCTGTGCAGTGTCTCTGTCTTTCTGTTCAGAGTGGGGTTTAGCAGGTCATGGCAGCTGCCATCCAGCCATCAAACGTTCCCACCATCTTCCCTTTAAGCATGCCAAAATTCTTCAAATTCCTTATGTTCTGGATGGACCTCGAGGGCATCATGCTAAGTGAAATAAGTCAGAGAAAGACAAATACTGAATGATCTCACTTATATGTGGAATCCACAAAAGCTGAACTCAAAAGCACAGAGTAGCTTGATGGTTACCAGGGGCTGGGATGGGGAACCAGGTAGATGCTGGTCATCGGGTACCAATTTCTAGCAGTGAGATGAGTAAATCTGGGGGACCTAATGTAGAGCATGCTGACTAGAGTTAACAGTACTGTAATGTATAATGACAGTTGCTGAGAGATCTTAAATCTGCTCACAACAAAATGGTCATTATGTGAGTGAAGGATGTGTCAACTAACCTTATAGCGTAAATGTTTTGTGATATATATGTGTGTGTGTGTGTGTGTGTGTGTGTGTATCAAATCATTGCATTATACACCTTAAATTTACACAACAGTCAAGCTGGGGGGAAAAGATTCATTTTTTTTTTTAAAACAGTTTTATTGAAGTATTAGTCACATACTATCTAATGCACCTGTTTAACGCATATTAGTCATGCCTTTGAGCCTATGTACAGAGTTGTACATCCATCACCATGATCAACTTTAGAATATTTTCACTACCCGCCATCCCCCGCAAATACCTGATTTTTTAACTAGCACCCCTGAGTGCCTCCATCCCACCTAGTCACCCCTTAGGAGATGACTCATCTATTTCTATCTCTATAGATTTGCCTATTCTGGACATTTTATATAAATAGAGCCAAATATGTGGCCTTTGTGTCTGGCTTCTTTCACTTAGCGGAACTCATTTGAAGTGCATCCATGTTGTAGCATGTGACAGCGCTTCACTCCTTTTCATGGATGGATGACACTCTATCTTATGACTGCTGCTGCTGCTAAGTCGCTTCAGTCGAGTCCAACCCTGTGCGACCCCATAGACGGCAGCCCACCAGGCTGCCCCGTCCCTGGGATTCTCCAGGCAAGAACACTGGAGTGGGTTGCCATTTCCTTCTCCAATGCATGACAGTGAAAAGTGAAAGTGAAGTCGCTCAGTCGCGACCCCATGGACTGCAGCCCACCAGGCTCCTCCATCCATGGGATTTTCCAGGCAAGAGTACTGGAGTGGGGTGCCATTGCCTTCTCCGATCTTATGACCTTCACTATTTTATTTCTCAGTTAACCATCGTGTGGATTGTTTCTTACTCCTTGAGTTCTTTTTTTGTTTAATTAAAAACACTGTTTTGGCTGTGCTGGGGCTTTGTTGCTTCCCACAGGCTTCCTCTAGTTGCGGTGGGTGGGGGCTACTCCAGTTGCGTTGAGCAGGCTTCTCACGGTGGTGGCTTCCCTCGTGGTACACAGGCCCTAGAGGGAGGGCTCGGTAGTTGCTGCTCGTGCGCTCTAGACACACAGGCGCAGTAATTGTGGCCCATGGGCTTTGTTGCCCCACAATGTGTGGGATCTTCCCAGACTAGGGATCGAGTCTGTGTCTCCTGCATTAACAGGCGGATTCTTAACCACTGGACCACCAAAAGTCCCCTTACGTTCTTTTTAACACATCAAGGCCCAGCTCTCTCTGAGTTTGCCTTTCAATTTCCAACTACGTTTATCATTTTTGTCACAGCCCCACATGACTTCTTGGTTTACTTGTGAGTGTAATCCCCATTCAGACATTATGTTCTGAATACCCATAATAACATTAAAGGTTGGTTCTGTTAAAGAATTTATAAGACCTGCCAGAAGAAAGGATTCAGCCCATACGGTTTCTCTTTTCTTCTATGTAATTATCTAGGCTCTAATGATTCACTGAATTTAGATGAGTGTTCAACCTGGCCGAGAATAAAAGGAGGTTTTGTCCCAGGGAGAAAAATATTATGAGTGAGAAGCAAAAATACCTTAGAATTCTAGCAGAGGAACACACCAGGCAAGATGCTTTCTTTCCATATCTATAGGTCAGGTGGCACTAAAGACATCCTTATTTAACCCTTTCCTGGTTGGGAACTGATTTCTCCTGGGTGAGTTGTACACCCAGGCCTGGTGTGTCACCTGCAGAGATGCTGCCCATTAGGCCCAGGGGGTCTTTTAGGTTTATCAGATCTCTCTGAAGTTTCTGAAGGTGGTTTTCAGCTGTGCTAGTGTTAAGTGTGAGAAAGAGGTCAGATGGAATCAAAGGGAGCAGGCCACGGTCCCAGGCACTGGAACTGCCCAGCTTTGAATGTCTGAACCTCCTGTGTGCTGGTGCTGAGCCAAGTTTCACCAGGATTTGCGTTACTGGGATTTCTGGTGCTGCTTGGGGACCTTATGTGTCCCTCCGTTAGAAGCCTGCCCTGAGGAATTCCTCCTCAAAAATCTCAGTGGCTTGGTAATTATGCCCATCGTTCTTACTGCTGGATAAATTCACTTCTGGGATTTGAGGATCCATCTAAGGAGGACAAAGGCAAGTTAGCAGGCTGTAATGTAACAAGAGGGGAGGCAAAAACATATTTGTACACCAAACAGATCACAAGAGAAACATCAGAATTTAATTAAATTTCCTCTCATATATTTGAAAGTTGCTAACAGGATAGATCTTAAAAGTTCTCATCACAAAAAAAAAAATCTGTTGATTGATGTGAACCAGACTTATTGTGGTGGTCGTTTGGCAATATATACAAATATTGACTCATTATGCTGTACACCTGAAACTAATGTTATATGACAATTTTATCTCATTAAAAAAAAACTTTATATGAAATAATTTTAAACTGGCTCTTTCATTCTTTCCCTGAAACTTTGTGTGGAAATGGGAATAAGATTAGGTTTTAGCATTAGTAATCTTGTGGCTCCTTGCTTCCCATCTCTGAGCTCATGTCATAAGGAGGATATCTTCCAGCCTGCAAGTGGGTTCGTGTGAGATCATGTGGGATCACTTGTGGATAATACCCAGGACAGAGTAGGTGCTTAGTAGGAGCTACTTTTGGGTTTTCTTTTTCTTCTCACCAGTTACCTACTTCACACATGGTGATGTGTGTCTGTCACTTCCTCCATTCACCCCGCTCTCTCCCTCCTCTACTGTGTCCACAAGTCCATTCTCTGTGTCGGCATCTCCATTCTGTCCCTGCAAATAGGTTCATCGATACCATTTTCTAGATTCCATATATATGCATTAATATAGTAATTTTTCTCTTTCTGACTTACTTTACTCAGTATAACAGGCTTTAGATTCATCCATCTCATTAGAACTGACTCAAATTCGTTCTTTTTCATGGCTGAGTAATATTTCTCTCTCTCTCTCTCTATTCTTTATCCATTCATCTGTCAATAGACATCTAGGTTGCTTCCATGTCCTAGCTATTGTAAACAGTGCTGCTATGAACATTGGGGTACATGTGTCTTTTAGAATTGTGGTTTTCACAGGTATATGCCCAGTAGTGGGGTTGCTGGGTCATATGGTAGTTTTATTCCTAGTTCCTATCAGTCACTAAGTCATGCCCAACTCTTTGCTGTCCCATGGACTGCAGTATGCCAGGCTTCCCTGTCCTTCACTATCTCCTGGAGTTTGCTGAAACTCATGTCCATTGAGTCGGTGATGCTATCTAACCATCACATCCTCTGCTGCCCCCTTCTCCTTTTGCCTTCAGTCTTTCCCAGCATCAGGGCCTTTTCCAGTGAGACAACTCTTCACATCAGGTGGCCAAAGAAGAGTCAACCCTGAATATTCATCGGCAAGACTAATGCTGAAGCGCCAATGCTTTGGCCACTGATCTCCATAGTGGCTGTTATCAATTTACATTTCCACCAACTGTGCAAGAGGAGCTACCTTTAAAGCTTTTCTCCCCAACATGATTTTTTTTCACCCTCCTTCCTACCCAGCTTGTAGGAGGAACAGTTTATAAGGAAGTCCTTTTCCCATAGGATGGCACTGCCACTTCTCTGTGCTCGATGGAGACCATCCTTGTTTTCCTTGAGTATCTCTGCCAGCAAGCATCTGGTGTTTGCTAATGTTCCAAACTAATAAACCTCAAGAACAGTACAGCCTTTAAAACGAAGTCCATTCTCCCAAAGTGGGGTGGTGGGTAGGGGGGGCGGAATTTGCAGAGATTATTGGTTTTCATTTACATCCTAATGTTTAAGGATGAGAGCCATAAACTGAAGAGCCAGAATTAGATAACATTAACTTAAAATACTGTATGAATGTCCTAAACATCCAAGTAGACACTTTGTTTTTTTCCTCCAGCGGCTTTCTTGGCAGCAAATTAAAAAGGAAAAAAAAAAAAAAACTTCATGATTTAAGAAAACATTGTGGTGTTTGGTGATAACAACTTACGTTTCTATAATGCTTTCCAGCTTATAGAAGGCTTTCCCATTATTATTTCTTTGAATTCTCACAAGCCCCAGAGGTCAGTAAAACAATACTGTATTATGGTTGGGGAAATGCTGCCTCCACCACTTACCTACCATGTGGCTATGTGGGGTATTTAAAGGCTCTAAGCTTATTTCCCTAAGTTTTAAAATGGGAGTTGAATAGTCCCTTCCTCTTAGCATTGCGGTACAAATTCTATGAGCCAATGCAGAAGCAATGCCAGTGACACAGGAAGTGCTTAATAAATGGCAAGAGTTTTATATTCTTAGGTATAATAATCACTTCACAGACGAGGAAACTCAAAATGACCATCAATTCGCTAAAGGTCACACCATTTGTAATTAGCAGACCCTGGAATGCGGCTCCGGAGAAGGCAGTGGCACCCCACTCCAGTGCTCTTGCCTGGAAAATCCCATGGACAGAGGAGCCTGGTGGGCTGCCATCTATGGGGTCGCACAGAGTCGGACACGACTGAAGCGACTTAGCAGCAGCAGGAATGCAGCTCAGATTCTTCCACTCTCACCCTGTGTCCTGTGTGCACTGCGCCTTAGCTGAGATGTGTCATCGAGGCTGTTTTGATGCTCCCGCCTGCAAAATAACCCCAAGAATGACCCTCTGAGCCGGTTTCTCTGATGCACTCATCTTTTCCATGTCTGCTTTTGTGTTTGCAGAATATCATCAAGAAGGTGATCGGGCAGAAGTTTGTATACAAATTTGTCTCTTTCCTGGAGATACTGAAAATGGACCCTCACGCGGTGGAGATCAGCCGGGAGAGCCTCTTGCTGCAGGACAGCGAGTGCAAGGTGCCCCCCGAGGGCCGTGAGGCGCACAGACATGGCCTGTCCGCCCTCAAGAGCGCCAGCCGCAATGAGTACATCCACTCGGGCCTGTACTCGTCCTTCACCATCAACTCCCTGCAGAACCCGCCTGAGCCCCTCAAGGCCATCAAGACAGAGAAGCTGGAGGAGCAGCTGGAAGACAGCCCCCCCGCGGAAGAAGTCAGGACTGTCATCAGGTTTGTGACCAACAAAACCGATAAGCACGTCAGCCGGCCCGTGGTGTCCCTGCCCTCCACGTCGGAGGCCTTCCTGGCCTCGTCCGTGTCCGCCAAGATCTCCTCCTTAATGTTGCCGAACGCCGCCAGCATCTCGTCCGCCTCGCCCTCCTCGTCTCGGTCCCCATCGCTGTCCCCCAACTCGCCCCTCCCTTCCGAACACAGGAGCCTCTTCCTGGAGGCTGCCTGCCATGACTCGGATTCCCTGGAGCCCTTGAACCTGTCGTCGGGCTCCAAGACCAGGTCTCCATCACTCCCCCCAAAGGCCAAAAAGCCCAAAGGCTTGGAAATCTCCGCGCCCCCACTGGTGCTTTCCGGCACCGACATCGGCTCCATCGCCCTCAACAGCCCGGCCCTCCCCTCGGGATCCCTCACCCCAGCCTTCTTCACTGCCCAGGTAAGAGCCATAGAGTCCAGTTGTCCCGGCTGCACACAGACTCATTGGCTTAGGGAAAAGTGGGGGAGAGAGGCAACTTCTGTCTTCCCCTCAGAGGGTAATCCTTGGGCCCCTGTAGCAAGGTCACTGTGCATTGTACAGGGAAATCACACCCAGACAGAGGTGTACATAAGAGAAATTGGCTGTGGTGGGACACTTGATCGGGTTCTTTTAGGGGCCTAGAGTGATGTAAGGTGGAATATGCACACGGGCCATCAAAGCAGGTCCAAACAGTGATTTCTGAGGGCAAGCTGAGCACTGACAGTGTTAGTCCCTCAGTCCTGTCCAACTCTTTGTCACCCCATGGACTGTAGCCCACCAGGCTCCTCTGTCCATGGAATTCTCCAGGCAAGAAGACTGGAGTGGGTAGCCATTCCCTTCTCCAGGGGATCTTCCTGGCCCAGGGATTGAACCTGGGTCTCTTACACTGAAAGTAGATTCTTCACCCTCTGAGCCATTACACTTTTAAGTTGCTGAGCAGGCTAGTGACATTTCAGAAGGCACTTGGGTTTTATGAAAATTTTATGGCAGAATCCTCTTTGGAGGGCACTCATTTGTTTTCTGTTAATAACAAAGTACATGCTAACCAATATGGCCATTGCAGTTATCAGTGGGGAGCTGGGCTGTCCTGTAGTCCCTAAAAAGCAATGCAGAGGCCACACCAAATGATGATAAAGAGATGCTTTAGTAAAAACAGTGCTGTTCTGAGAAAGCCCAGGTCCCTGGCACAGGGGAGGGAAGAGCAAACTCGGGGAGCAACAAAAGTCTTCAGTGTCCTTAGCTCCACCACGAAGGCAGCCTCTTCCTCTAAATACACTATTCAGATGCTCACTCTCGTCCAGCTGGCAAAGGCAGGGCAGGTACTGGTAAACCTATTTCTGCTTCCCCTGGAAAACTGGATGCATTTCAGTGGCAGAGGTTAAGTTCATTGGCTTCAGGGTCACAGACCTGGATTCAGTTCCTGGCGGCACTGCTGGGTAGAAATGTGACTGTGGGTACTTGCTCTCTGAGCCTGTTTCCACATCCGTGAGACGGATTGTGTGAGGATTAAATGGGATAATGGCCGTGGGAAGAGAGGTGGCTACAACTGGCGGGTTTCAGAATCATGTGACCTGGTGGCGCCAGGGCGGGGACGTGCTTGAGGCGGGTGGAGCTCTCTGTCCCCATCGCTGTGGGTGTCCTTGCTGTCACCACCATTAGCGGCAGCACAGTTGAGCGTCTCATGTGTCAGGCACTGTTGTGAACACCATCCACGCAGCATCTCAGTGACTTATCATTACAGGCCTGTGAAGGAGATAACTGTCAATGTCCAATTCTTCCAGCAGAGGTAAAGGAGGCAGAGGTCCAGTAACTCACCCAAGGTCACCCAGCTAATAGGACTTGGAGGTGAAAACTTGAACCCAGTTAGCCTGCTCCAGAATCCACGCCCTTTAAGTAAAATGCTCTCTGCACACGTGCTGGGAAAATGCCTGGCCTTCTCTGATCGTGAGATGTCCATGGAGTCTGCGGGCAGCTGAAAGCAGCTCTTGGTCCTTTTCCTCTCTGTCGCTTCTCCGGAGTGGCTGTCAGCGTGGCTCGTGAGCCTGTGGTGCCGAGCATGCTGCCACGGAGGGGCTGGCCGAGGGCTTGGTGACAGGTCAGCATGAGCACATGTGCTCTAAACGGGGCATTTCCTCACTCAGCACCACTGGCTGGGGACTAACGACCTCTAAGTAAATGACTCAGAAACAGCGGCCTCTGACGTGGCCCAGAGAAATGACCCGAGAAGCTGAGTTCTGAGTGGACAATCTGAGAACCTCCTGCCCAGCCTCCCCTGTGTTTCCAGCTGTGAGGTGTAGAGAGATCTAGAGCCAGGCCCAGGCCAGCTCTGATTTCAGTCTGTGCTTGCTTGGGGAGTTTGTTATCATCATCTCTGCACACATGCCAGCCCTGTAGCTGTGTCGGAGGAGAGTGGCTCAGGCTGGCCCTGTGGTTTTGGACCAGGACATGGGGAATGAAGGGAGGCTCCATGCACTGTGGCTGAGGACGTGTGTAGCTGGGCGTGGGTGTGGGTGACACCTTAGCGCTTTGTTACAGACGCTCCACTTTCCCCTCTGGGGTGTGCTGTGTGCAGTGTTTACACCTGTGGGCACCTCCAGCCAGTCAGTCTTCATGGCTAGCTTTACAAGAGATAAAAGTGTGCTGTAATTACTTGATACCCTGAAAATGACGTTCCCAAGAACTTGTATTTATTCCAAAAAAGACATTTTATTTAGTCATATATTCCACAAATAATCCCCAGTTTCAGCAAGAAGCACGGTAGGAAGAAGGGGTGGGATTAAGCATGTCTTGGCATGCTTAGGGTCAGGTGGTTACAGTTCCCTCCCAGGACCTTATTAAACCACAGACCTCCTGTAGGCTTAAATTCAAATTCGAAATTTCAACCTACATGATGGGCATGAAAAAATCATCTGCAGCCTGCCAGTCCCCCAGCATCACAGCCTCCACTCCTGAGAACACTTATGGTACAGCCCCTGGGACCTGTATTATGAGCCTTTGAGAAACCACAGTTACTAATGTAGACAGACATGATGATCACCCAGAGGCACCCCCAGCATGGACTATGTGGAACTGAAAAAAACGAGAATACAAAAGGCAGCTGGGTGCCAAGGAGTAAGGCAGTTGGAGCTTGGCCACCGAGGTCATATTGCTGTTGCTAGAAAAGCCAGAATGTCTCTCGGATGGCATGAGTTACCAGAAACTGAGATGGGAGGTGGGGGAGGAGCTGGGATGTGAGACCCTCCTAGCTCTCAGCCAGATATCATGGAAACCTGAATGGTGCCAACTGGAACTTCTGATTTTCTGCCTCATCTGTACCTGGGTGTTATCTGGCCCTCCTTTCATTTGCCTCTCCTGTCTAGTCTCTCCCTCCCCCTCTCTCAGCAATGTAGTTAGTTCAGATGAGTGGCTCATCACTTGTCCCTTTCTTTATGCTAAGACCTCTGTTCATCTCCCATGTGATGTCTAAGATGTTGAACTCAGATATGTATGGGCACCAGGGCGTGAACTCATACCATCAGAGTCTGAGCATGCATGCCCCGGGCTGTTTTATTAGCAGCGGCTGTGGATTACCACTAATTGAGTAGAGACAGCTTGATGAGGACTGAAATGCTAAAAGCTTATTTCTGCATGTACTGATAGATATACAACCTTGAACCCAAATCATAAAGTGGGAATTGGGAGTAAGATGGATGTGTGCAGTGAGTGTAGACTGTGTCCTGGCTCGGCTTTGGGTGGTTTCTCAATTTACTGTCTCTTTTGCCATGATCACAAAAGGAAAAATGTTTTTTCCTTCCCACTACTTCATCCCACTCTGTAACACTGCCCTAGCCCAGCCTGTAGCTTCCTCCATCCTGGTCTTGCAGAAGGATGTCCTTTAAAAACTTGGCAGTGGAGGATGTTACTGAAAGACTTTTGCATGACTTGACTCTCCAGCTGGAAGTTCCTGCTTTCCCCCCAGCTCTGGGTGCCTAGGATGAACCAACCGTGATAGCTGCCCCCTGTCTTTCCACCCTGGAACACGTTTTTTCTTGTAGATCCTTCACAGATTGCTGACTCTTCCCCTGTTCTGACTTTGTTTTTTCCTCTCTTACCATAGCTACACTGCACCAGTAGGGTAACCTCTTCATCCTCTTTTCCTTCATTTCAGCATGTTCAGTGCTACAGAAACTTCTGTTTGTGACTCTACTTCTTTTTGAAAGTTGCTGAATACGTTTTTATTTGAATTCATACAACTCTAGGAGTTTCCAGGGGTTCACTGTCACCTTTTGAGGATTTTTTCTTTTTAACCACAAAATGGCAGTGTCATGGCATCCATGGGGGATTAAGGTTAGAGATGTTTGTTGCTACAACTTGCCCAACCATCAGCTAGGCTCCTGGAGATAGAGAGGTGAGCAATAAACAGTTCCTGCTCCCATAAGCTTACAGGCTGACTGGCCAATAGGTAATGAAAGAGAACAATTAGTAACTTAGGGTCGTGTGAAATTATAGAGGGCCCAGGGAACTCGTTGAGGAATTCAGAGGCCAGAAGTCCCATGAGTATGAGTTTCATGGGAGGAAGGAATTTGTTTTTATGGGAAAGTAGGAGCTGCTGAAGGTGTAAGTCAGGGAAACAAAGATTCTTATTAGAATCTATTGACAAGTAATAATTGAGCATTATCTGCACATCATAGGAAGGGCAAGTGCCTACTTTCATGACCTTCTGTTGTTGGATATAGCTATGACAAGGTGTACACACGCATGACAGTGCAGTGCAGAGAAGGACCTTAGGAACAGGAGAAAGAACAACATGTAGTTCAATTCAGTGAACACGAACTGAGCACCTGTCATGTGTCATGGGCTTAGCTTGGAGCCGGGGATGCAAATGTGAATCAGGCAGCCCTTATGAATTGGGAGGAAGCTCGTAACTTACTTTTAGGTTGGTTAAATATAGTATCCTGGACACAGTACATACACAGAATTTTTAGGTGTAAAAGGAATACTAAGGAAGAGGGTCTTCACTTTGCTGGGGGTGGGGATGTTGCAAAGGCTTTGTGGTCATAAAAATGTGCAACAGCTTTGTGCATTAGGGCAGTAGTTCAGTAAGGGGGGGGGATACATTCCAAAGGTAAAGGAGGTGGTGGGAGGAGGAGCCTGAGTGACATAGTGAGAACTGTTTTAGAAACCATTCTGAAGACATGGGCAAGGGAGGGGTGAGGCTGGAAGCAGTTAGATGACTG
This sequence comes from Bubalus kerabau, assembly GCF_029407905.1. Lineage (NCBI taxonomy): Eukaryota > Metazoa > Chordata > Mammalia > Artiodactyla > Bovidae > Bubalus > Bubalus kerabau. The sequence continues at coordinate 61,627,604 of NC_073624.1, read as the reverse complement.
TAAAATTCCAGGTGAAAAGACAGTGAGGACCTGTGGCTGTGACAGTGGCATGAGGCCAAAGGAGATGGATCTGACAGACACACGTGATGGGTGTGAGGCGTTAGGGGTGAGCAGCAGTTGAGTATGAATTTCATGGGAAGAAAGAAACTCATGGGGAAAGTTTCCAAGTCCAATTTGGGCCATGTGGAGTTTGAGGACATTTGGGAAGAAACATCCAGCTGCAGTTGGAGCTAAGGAGAGTCTGAGGTGGTTACAGGAGGGTTGAAAACCATAGAAATAGATGAGATCCTTTGTGGAGTGGCACTAGCCCAGGGGGTCAAGGGCTGAGGGGTCATGGAGGTTTTGGAATGATTGCTGAACAACTGCTAGGTTGGAATTGTGTGGTAGTCGGGACCCCTGGAGCAGAGGAGGGGCAGGGATTCACATTCTAGGGTGTTATGGGTCTACCTAGAATTTTGGCCAAGGGAAGTTGAATTTTTTTTTTTTTTTTTTGGCTGCATGGCATGCAGGATCTTAGTTCCCCGACCAGGGACTGAACTTTACCCCCTTTAGTGGAAGTGCAGTCATAACCAATGGACCGCCAGGGAAGTCTTAGGTTGAACTCTTCTCCTTCCTAAAATTGTGAACGGTGTCTTAAGGTGATTGATTCGGTGGTGGTGCTCAGAATAGATTGGAAGGGAGACACAGAGACAGCTGGACTGGTTTAGTTGGCAGTTGCCAAATGGCATCTAAGTTGATGGGGGCTTGGATGCTGCAAGACTGGAAATGCGGGGATAAACAGGAGAGTCAGTTCAAGGAAGGATCTCCAGGCCGTGCCCAGAGGTTGTGGCGAGGAGACGGGGGGAGGCATCTGCATCTCCGTGCCTGGGATGCTGGGTTGCAGATGGGCTGAGTACAGGGGCAGTGTCTTATTGTTTCTCTGGCACCTGATACATACTATATACTCCATCAGTATTTGCTGAGTGGGTAGATATATGGTGGTACTGTTGATAGAAACAGAGTCATAAACACTGGATTGGGCAAGGTGGTGAGTTCGTGCCATCTGGCTGAGGGGAAAACAGAAGTCTCTTTCCAAGAGGCGGAATCTTGGTGGTCAGAGGGCACTCAGAAGGGGCCTGTCTGGACATTAGCTCACTCAGTTTAGCTCCGATGTGTGGGCTTTCTAGAAGACTCAGTATTCAATGAAGAACCGAGTGGGGAAGATGACATGAGGTCAAACAGGAGGGTATTTCCCCTTGAAAATGAACACCCATGGCCCTTGGGTCCAGGAGCATCTCCTTTCCTGCAGGTGACAGGGTCAGGAAGTTCCTGTCTGCCACTCAGAAGACCCCATTTGCTAAGACATTCTTTAGGGAAGGAAGAGGAAGCATGCATTTTGCTGGTAGCTTCTTTCTTTAGCCTCTGTCTAGGGCTCAAGGAGCTTCTGGAGACAGGCTCTGAAAGCTCCCACGGTGAGAGAGAACTCACGCCAGGCTTTATAGAAATTTTCCCTAAGAGTAACCAACAAGATTTTCCCCTACGGCCATAGAATCTTCAGCCAGAACAGAGGTGGGAGGGAGAGGAGTGAATGAAGTCATTTTACGGTATTTATTTGCATATATTATAGAAGACATTTCAAATATATTAAATAGGAGAAACAGAAGGTTACTATATTCTGAGTACATCCTGTATCCCTTAGAAACAAATGTGCAAACATCTCCAATCCAGACATGGGTATGACATTTAGACTACGAAAATATATTCTATACCTCATATTGCTCAGAAGGTTAAAAAGGAGTGGATGTCTATTTATGGCTGTGGATGAGAGAGAAAGCTGTTTTGTAGTTTAAAGGATTCACTGTCTCTTTAGAGCTGTGACTTTCATTGGTAGGTAACCTAGGAGGCCCTGAACACGTTGGTTAAATGTTAATGTGGCATACTGTGGTTGGAACCTGGCTTGAGTGACATGCAAATGTTAGTTCTCAGATCAGATGAGCAACAGACCTGACACTAACACAACTGAGAGGAACCCTAAGGTACTGGCTGCCTGGGTTGGTCTGTCTGTTTCAGTTCTTTATACAGTTGAGGATTTCTCCCATGGCTGGGTTTTAATACAGTTAGTCAAATACACTTAATTACTGATAGCAGTCTTGGAACATTTTTTGAGCATTTCTAATCTGCCAGCTTTACACAGATCATTTACTCTTCCTGATGATCCTGTAATGTAAGACATGTAGGCATTTTTCTGTTTTATAGCTTAGGAAACCAAGGCAGGGAGGGGTTGTTACCTAACTCATAAGTAGTTGTTCTGAGGTTGGAACCCTAGTAGAGCCCATGTAGAACTGCCAAGTCTGAACTGTTAGGCCAGATGGCCTGGCCTGTTTATGAAACTGCCTTGGATTAGAACAAATGGGAAATTTACCCAAAACATGTATTTTGGGTAACCTCGTAGGTCATTTAATATGTAGGAAATGCTGTGGAACCAAAACTCAAATTATTTGAGTCTTTCCAGCAGCTCCATTTTGAGAACCTTTGGATGTTTATCTCCTTTCTGCAGAACAGAACAGACCTTTCCATTTAGGTTTAAGCCAAATGTTCTGGATAATTAACAAAGCTGCTGAGGCCAATTCTAGGGGGGAAGAAAACCACTTTCGCATGCAGCATGATGTCATCTGAAATGCTGGTGCCCTCACTGCCCTTCTTACACAGAGCACCTTACTGACATCATGAAACTACAGAGGGGCTCCTCCTAGTCCCTTAGACGCACAGCCACCTGGACAAGAAGCTTGTCTCTGTTGAGAATAAAAACCGGGCAGGCTTACCGGTGGGGGTGGGTTGTTCCTTCTGCACTCTAGCTGGCTTGAAGACCAGGACTCCTGCTGCGAGTATGCAAGCAAATGCCATCCTTGGCACTCTCCCAGGAAACCCAGCATTTTGGCTTTACATTCTATCTGACAAGAACGGATTTTGTTTCCCTCTGAGCCATTCCTGGGGAGATGAATTCTCATCAGCCCCATATCCAGAGTGAAATCTGGTAAACTCAGTTCAGAGCTTTTCATGAAGCTGCTACAGGGTATTTTAGCAGCAGATCCTCAAGTATTCAAAGGGTTGTTGATGGGGAGAGTGAAGCTTGGGAGGCCCTTTAAAAATGTGTGTGTGTAGCCCAAGTAATGGATGTCCACTGTAGAAAAATTAATATAGAGAAGGAAAACTAAAGTCCTCTCTCATGGGATCCCATTTGCTTGTATATTGTTGTGTTCATGTGTGCTCAGTCATGTTTTGACTCTTCGTTGAGTCCATGGACTGTAGCCCGCCAGGCTCCTCTGTCCATGGAATTCTGCAGGCAAGAATACTGGAGTGGGTTGCCATTTCCTCCTCCAGGGGATCTTCCCGACCCAGGGATCAAATCTGCATCTCCTGTGTCTCCTACATTGGCAGGTGGAGTATTTACTGCTAGTGCCACCAATCTTGTTTAATGTGTGAGGGGGAGCAAATTGAAAAAAGAAGCTTGACAAAAGTTGTTACAAACTTGAGTTTTCTACTAGAATGGTTATGGAAGGTAACTTTTCCATTCTTTATAATACAAATTGCTCATACAGTTAGCACTGAAGGAAATTAAACTGCACAGCCCCGCAGAAATAACGCCGTCAGATTTTCCTGAAATGATGAGGTTGGTTTGTGGCTGGTGCCCCGACCACACTGTTGACCACAGCGGGAACCGGCGATACAGGTATCAATCCTGTGTGTGCTTTCTTTCCCAGACACCAAATGGACTGCTTCTGACCCCGAGTCCACTGCTGTCCAGCATACATTTCTGGAGCAGCCTTAGTCCAGTTGCTCCACTGAGTCCTGCCCGGCTGCAAGGGCCAAGCACGCTGTTTCAGGTGAGCATTTAGAAATGAACTTGTACATGTGCAATTTCTGAGGGATGTGTTTCCTTGATAAATCTGCAAGGTAACATTTTCTCTAAATGTAGGGCAGAACTCACTGTTACGTTTCCAAAAGGAATTCATGTTAACGTGGCTGCAAAAGGCACCTTCAGAGGCAGGTACTTTCATTGAGGTGGCGTGCACATGTCAGCTATCCATAAGTGGAACAATAAGTTCTCCAATTGTTCATTTTCACTAACTATGAAAACTAGAAATTTATAAGGAAAAATTTTTAAATTGTATTTTATAATATCTCCTAAGACTTTAACATACTAACCTATTAGTATAGTAACCACACAAAATAAAGATAAAAATCGTGAACTCTACATTGTAATAACAGCAAAGTTACCTGCATAATTCTATGAGTCAGAATCAAGTTTTCCTTGTTCTACAATAGAAAAAAGAAGCATCCAGGGATCTGATTAAAAGTGAAAAGTCTCAGCTGTTCATCTTGTAAAGCTCCCTGTACTAGGTAAGCGATTCATTAGTCATCTCCATACTACAGACCTGCAGTAGCATCACTTGCTATCATGTGGAAATTTGGTATTTCCTCTTGGAGACCCAAAGATTATGACTCACCGACCAAGATGTTACTGTCTGGACATGTGAGTGTAGAAAGGATCCCAGGGACAGGAATGAGGCAAAACTGGATCAAGTGCACACACCTGTTCCTGATTCTGACCTTGTCTGTCTCGTTCACCTCTGCCCCTCAGCCTGGCTGACCTCAGCTGTCGTTCTTTGGTTCTCATTGCACCTAGCACTAACCACTTTGTCCTGCCTGTTCATCTGACAATCTCCCCACTAAACACTGGGCCCTCAAGAAGCCAGAACTGCATCCTGCTTGCTGTGGTGTGTGCCTGGCATCTAGCACACTGCTTGGTACACAGCATGTTCAGCAACTACCACTGACTGACTAAAGGAAGGGATGCCTCAGAATTCACCGAGAAGACATGTCTGAGAAAGTGTTATAAGATCATGTCTCCAGTGCTTTTCCTTATTGTTCATTTTGTTTGTCAAGGTTAGTATTCACCTCTGTGCCAGGGGCTATACATGCTGGTATTTAGGGTCTCATTGGGAGAAGGGTAGAGCTAGAGAGCTTCGGATTACTATCTTGCTTCTCTGGTTTCCTAGTAGGGATGAGGCAGGGTGTCAAGATGTGACTATACTTGAGTTATCAGGTTTCTCTTCCTGGCCTTCCTTCTCATTACAAGAAACTGAGATATGGTCATGCACAGCCAATGTGTTGATTCTTAGCCATTTTAACTCAGGCAAAGAAACAAAAGCTAGCAATAGCAAAAGGCAGTGAGCAAATGCAGAATTAGGCAAACTTTCGATTGGTGATCTTTTGGTGGGGAAACTCAACGACCTTATTTCCTGGAAGTCTCCAGATGGGAGCAGCAGAGAGTTCCTGAGTAGAGCAGACAGGATCGTGTGGTGCGTAGTCAGTCAGCTCCACAGTGGGGCCTGTAATCCTACCCTAATCCTGGAATCGAACACAAGGCCTCTCTAGGTTTCCTGAGATATATGTGAATAATGAATGGACTCTCGCTTCCATCCTTGCTGAAAATCCTACCACCAGACTGTGCAGGGTTTGGTAACTTCCCAAGGAAGCCCTCCAGAACTACTGGTCCAGAATCCTTGGAGATTTCTAGCCCACTACTCCCAACAGTTAACAGGAGTTCATCTCCCCACTGATTCTACACATTAAAAGGTATCAGGAGCTCTGGGAATTGGCCAGGATGCATATCCCTTCAGTCACTATTGTAGACTGTAGTTCTGTGCTGTAGACCCGTGGTTCTCAACACATGGCAGACTCAGCCAGAGGCTGGGTGTGTTAAAATGCACCTGGCTGGGTCCCTCCCTCCCCCAGAGTCCTGATTCAGAAGGTCTGGGATGGGGCCTGGTAATAATACTCTTTAATACATTCCTAGAGACGCTGCTGCTCCAGAAACCCCACTCAGAACCACTGCTGACCAGTGGCTCCTGATTTACATTTAGAATTCTGCAGAAGAAAAGCTGCGCTTAACGGCTACCTGCTTAGAACTGTGATTTCACAAATTGGGCCTGTCCTCTCTCCTGGAGCCATTCAGAACACAACCCTGAATGGGAAAACGTAACCATGTGTGGATGGCTGACAGGCTGCATGGCCGTGGGCCCTCTTTTTGGGGTTGGGGTCTGTGAGACTAAAGAAAAATAACTTTGTACCGTTTAGAGTATTACTTCTCTTTCTATGTATGATAAGAGGACTGAGCTGGTGAAAGCTGAAATTTGAAGTTTTGAAAATGGTTAAAATAACATGGTAAGAATCATTTTTTTTTAATAAGACATTTCAAATCATCAAGTTTCAAATTTAGATTACTATCAACAGTATGCTTTTTAAACTAATGGAAGTAACTTTAAAAATAGGAAGCCTCTTTCACATATGTTATGTCCATGTGTTGGAGAAGGAAAACAAATTAGACTTGGCCTATAATGATGCTGGCAAATTTCCTGTTATAATTAGAAAAGGAGATCAGAATCCTTACAGTAACAGTTGACAAGGCTGAGGAGGAGTTCTGGCACTGAGGGGCTCTTGCTATTATTAGTAAGTGATAGCAGATACTGAGAATTTCAAGGGAAGGAGAGTGGAGATATGAGCCTTTCTAGAAGAGGTATGCTTGGTAATTGAGACACATAAAGAGCGAGATGCCAAAGACACTGTACTAAATCTAAATATACACCTTGCTTTATAAAGTGAGATGGGTTCCCAGTTGGACGGTTTAGTATTTTAAGCGTGTCTTTAGGATGTCTGTTCTGCTTTTGAAACAGATTTTGATCATATTTGGAATATACCTAGTAGGTATAGATACAAGGTAATTTTCAACTGAGAAAGTTTTCCGTTAATTTTTAACTCAACAAATCTAACCCAGAAAATACTTGTAAAGCTCTGAGGCAGGGACTGTGGGGATATACAACACGTGAATGCTGCTGCTGCTGCTGCTAAGTCACTTCAGTCGTGTCCGACTCTGTGCGACCCCCATAGACGGCAGCCCACCAGGCTCCCCCGTCCCTGGGATTCTCCAGGCAAGAACACTGGAGTGGGTTGCCATTTCCTTCTCCAGTGCATGAAAGTGAAAGTGAAGTCGCTCAGTCATGTCCGACTCTTAGCGATCCCATGGACTGCAGCCCACCAGGTTCCTCTGTCCATGGGATTTTCCAGGCAAGAGCAGTGGAGTGGGGTGCCACTGCCTTCTCCGACAACACGTGAACACCAGGTGTGTAAACACAGTGCTCCAGGAACCCAACAAGAATTGCTTTTTCCAGCTGGGGCCTGAACAGAGAGAGGCCCCAAGGCAGAAGGGACAGCTGAGCTGGGAAGATGGGACAGGATCACGGCAGAGTGAAGTACATTCTAAATGAACAGATATGCATCATTTGGATATGAAAATACATAGTCTGTTCTGGAAGGGACCTGGGTGATAGACTGGTTGGAAAAGCAGCAATGGGGCTTGGATAGTATACTAAAGAGTTGTTAAGTGAAAACAATGGGAGGCCTTTTAAAGCTGGAGATAACGTCAGATCTCTATTTTAGAAAGGTTATCACTGGTATCATAATGTGGAGAGAGGACAGAAGGCAGAAAGAGTAAGGGGCAGGAATACATAGATTTACACTACTCCAAATTCTGAGGGGAGAAACCACCTTTTACATGAGTGAAAAAGACATTCCAGAGGTAAAACTGAGAGGATGACTTTTAGATGGGTGTAAGGAGTAATTAGTGAAAAATCAGGAAGAGGCAAGCATTACTAAGTGATTAAAAGACTGGGAATGCTATTGATAACAATAGCTACAATTTTTTGAGGGCTACCAATATGTCAGACATTGTTCTAAAGCACTTTTCATGGCTCCTTATTTAAAAGTCTCAACAGCTCTATTTGAAAAGATGACCAATTTTACAAGAGAAAGAAACTAAGGCCCAGAGATGTTGCTCAATTTTCCCAAGATCCCATGTTAACAAGTAGTAGAGCCCTGATTCTTGTTTAGTGTCGTGCTCCTTACCCCCATTATTACTGACTTTAAAGTGAGTGGGCAAGAGGTGCTGGGGCTGTCTGACACCAGGAAATGTTTCTTGAGTACAGTACAGGAGAAAGGAAGGCTGAGGACAGAAGTTGGGGAATGCGGTTTAAGAAAAGGGACTGCGAGTGGATGAGGGGAGGGGGGCAATAAAGAGGAGTATGAAACATGTCAGAAAGGTCAGGCTAACCAAGAGAAATTGTGACACTTGAGTAGACAGAAATAAAGAGGACAGAAGTCAATAACAAAACCAAAACTTTTGAGAACACCAGTAAGATAAACAACTACTAAAATGAGAGAAGATGTATGAGAATTCAAAGTCTGCTCTTCTTCCAGTGTCTACTCTTAATCAATGGGAATAGTGGTTAGGAGCACACCTTAAATAAAAAGTAAAGTATAAGCTAAATGTAAAAATAGATTTGATAACCCAGATAAAATGGATAAAATTCTATATAATGTTAAAATTCAAAGTGTCGGGAAAGAAAATCTTGATTATAACCATTACAGAAACAGTAATTAATAGCACCACCCCCTTACCACTGACATTAAAATAAGTTGGGCAGTTGGGTACAGAAAGCACAGTATATAGACTAAGCAAGAGTTAAACTAGAAGACAGCCCAAGAGATCACTGTGACTCATCTTGTCCTCAACAAGGAAAACTTAGTTTTCAACAATCATGTTTTAGAAGGAGGTCTTTAAGTATTTTGTGTTCAGTTGGGAGTATAGCTGCTATACTTTAGACATGAAAGACATCAAACCATACACGTTTGTCCCATCGTAGTTACCAACAAGACAAATTAACTATAAATTTTGGCACTTACAGGTTATCTATTTGGTTTGGTATTATCATTTTAACTAGAATATTTTTAAAGATATTGTTTTCTAAATCTCTTAAGATAAAAACATACCCCATTTTTAACAGTTACTGAGAAACACCAGTAGTACTCTGGAAAACCAATAGTTTTAAAATACAATATGAGAAATTACTGATTTCAAAGAGTTTCCTAGTATTTTTTTCTAGTAGCCTCTGCACATAAAATAATTTGGAATATTTTCTAAGCCTTAGCCTCTGCTGTACGTAATCTTGATTTCATTGTCATCTTCCAGTTACTCATTCTGTAAAATAATTGGCAACATGGACTTTCATAGTGGTCCAGGCATTAAGAATACGCCTGCCAATGTGGGGAACATGGGTTCAATTCCTGGTCCGGGAAGGTTCCACATGCCTTTGGGCAAATAAGCTCGTGCGCCAGAACTACTGAGACCTACACGCTTAAAGCCTGGGCTCCGCACCAAGAGAAGCCACTGCAATGAGAAGCCCCCATACTACAACGAAGAGCCAGAGCAGCTAAAAATAAATAAATAAAATTATTTAAAAAAACTGGCAACTGACCTCTATCAATCACAGAGGTGATGAGAGAACTGGTCCACTGTGGTCTGTCTAGGAATGTTAAAAACTCTGGTCTTCCCAATGGATTTGCAATACTTATTGTAAACATCTTTTGCCCCTACAGTTCCCAACACTGCTTAATGGCCACATGCCAGTGCCAATCCCCAGTCTGGACAGAGCTGCTTCTCCAGTATTGCTTTCTTCGAACTCTCAGAAATCCTGATGCCATCTGGCCACAATTTAAAGACTCATTCACTGATGAAACAGTTTGTCCCCATGGGCTAGTTTACCTGTGTCGTGAGAAGGATGTTGTGAAACCCGTCTGTTAATTTGGTTTGCACTTTTCATAACATGGATGGTCTAGATTTATGTTAGCATTTTAAAACCTTTTTTATATTCAAGTATATATGAAAATCTGTTTTGCATTAAGTGAATTTTAATGTTTTTGTTTTTATATCTTCTTAGCTCTTAAGTGTTGAACACTGTTGACAGTGAAGAACTTTTCTAAATGGTTTTCAATGAAATAAGGATGTGAAGCTTTCTTCCTCTTTAATTCTGCAAATGCTGAACTGTGCTTATATACACTATAACCAGCTGTGCCTTCCTTTGCATTTAGTTTATTGTAAATTATCTATATATATTTTTAGTATTCAGAAAATGTTTGAAAGACAAAAATTAGTATCAAACAACTCTAGTAGAATTTCATTATTTTTCACAAGTAGGCAATATGAAAGCATTCATTACTTTTCTTTTTGGCTTTCAACTGTATGAGAATTGCCTTAGAACCTCTTTTGAACTGAAATTCAGTGAATATAATATCCAAGTAATGTTTTTATAAAAAACAAGCCATATTTAGACAATAAAATTTCATGAAAATGTTCTAAAGTGCATTTTTTGAAAAAATGAACCTTGAAAGGCTAGCCTCCTGTTTACAATCTTTGAGACTCCTTCCACACAAAAGCCTGAGATGGAAAAACTATATCAAGTTCAATCTATGCCCCTGGAATATTTCCTAGGTTAGCACATGCTTATTTTAAAAAATTAACCTGGTTCTTCCCATTTTCCATTGAGAATCATACCTCTCTGATGCATTTACTGTATCTAAGTTAGGGTTTCTCTGAACCCCAGAAACTAATTAACATTTAAAAATCCTGCGCTTTGGAAAAGGTTCACAGATTGGTGATGAATACATATAACAAAGAAAACATTTTGTAATACCAGGTATCTTCATGTGTATGGGTAAAGCCTTGGTTGTGGAAATTGAGGTGTAGGATACACTGCTTTATGTATTACTGTTTATGGTGAGAATGAAGGAAAATTGATTAAAAAATATAAAATTCTTCAGGAACCTTATTGTGGAACTGACCTTATGTAACAACCTGCAGTACTAAACAGTGAATACTTTTGTGTAGTGTAGTTTAGAGCAGTGATAATAGAAACATTTTCTGTTCCTTCAGAAAAATCAGCAGGCACCAGTTTAAGGTGCCCATCTGTATATGAAGTAGTAAAGTTCTAATGTAAGATTCAAGAACTGGAAGATGCCCAGTGCGTTCAACTCAATAAAATTACCATCCTTAACTATAACAGAAACCAATTTGAAATGTGGCTAAATAATTCACTGATCCAAATGAGGCGTTAAATGGCAGGGATTATGAGAAAGGGTAAAAAACAAAGGTTGTAAAAACAAACATTTGAGTTTTCAAGAAATCTAAAATTTTGTTGCGACACTTTTAATGCTTGAGATGTTCAACTGGAATTGAGCTTGAGATTTTCGATTGGAATTTTACTTGGTGATGTAAGCCCTTATCTGGGGAAAAAATCCAAACTCTAATATGCATCTTTGGATGTAAAGTAATGGGCCTGGTTCCACAATCTGCAAGGAGACACTACTGCCACTACCCACAGACTAAGGATGATTCTAGACTAGAATAAAGACCTAGTCCAGGGGACTGGTGTTTACCGAACATAAAATGTTAGAAGAGGCCTTTGAGATACCAGGTAAGGACAACTGCACAGAAGTGCGAATGCCTAGCTACATAGCTCACTGAAGGTAGAACAATGACTGGTGCTCAGTCCAGTTCTACCTCCACACGCCTAGCTATAGGTACCAACTGGTCCAAAACTGCATGTTAAGTAGAAAAAAACAAAAGAGCATTGAAAACAAACAAAAAACAAGTCAGATAAGAGCATACCTCAAATGCAGGATTCTTAGAGAAACTGAAGTCAATGTGCAAAAACCTCAATCTAGTATTCCCTTCCTCCAAATACTATGATTAACATACACTCTAGCTCCATTTATTAGAAATGGAAAAAATACAGTAATTTTTGATGCACCAAAAAAACTCACATGACACAAATAGATAACTGGAGGTGTTGAAGTATATAAGCCTTATTGCTCTGCCTCATTCTGTGTGTGTGTGTGTATGTTGGGTTTGTCTTTTTTAAACAATTATTTTAGTCAAAAAATACGTTTCAAAGAACATAATAACTTTGTTTTCCCTTTTTATGTTTGCTTGATCAGTGTTAAAATGCTATGGTAAAGTTTATAGAACTATAACCTGTTGGTCTCTTTTGTACACATCTTTTCTATGACTGCAAATCTTCACTCAATTTTCATATATGTATCATTTTTACTGTTATATTATTTTTGTTCAATAAATACTTTGTGATAAAAGGTGTAAAGAGGCAAGTGGGTTGTATTACTTCCATTTACTTGGAATGATTCAAATGCCGCTATTCTATGGGTATAAGTTGGAAAAAGAATTGTTATTTAGCTTAAATATTGCACATTGAAACACTACGTATATATACATTTCAACAGGTATTTAAGGAAACAAATATACTTATTGACACTGAGTTGGGTAGAAGGGAATGGATTTGAAAACTGGTCCTCTGATCACTTAAATCTGAAGTTCTGTCATTCTGCATTGAGGTAGGGAGGTAATGAGGAGGGGGAAACTACATAACCATTTACTCTCTTAGCTGCGATTAATATCAAGAAATTAAAGTCATCCCATGGTCATGGATTAGAACACTTAATATTGTTAAGATCACAGTACTACCCAAAGTGATCTATGGATTCAATAAATTCATCACAGTCCCAAAAATCTCATCCTAAAATTTATATGGAATTTCAAGGAACCTAGAATATACAAAACAATCCTGAAAAAGAAAAACAGAAGTGGAGGACTCACACTTCTTGAGTGCAAAACTTATAAAGCTACAATTAATTAAAACACTGTGGTACTGGTAGAAGGATGGATATGTAGACCAAGAGCAGAATTAAGAACTCCCAAACAAACCCTCATTTCTATGATCAACTGATTTTCAACAAGGGTGCCAAGGGGGAAAAGGTCAGGTCTTTCAACAAACAGGTCTAGGAAAACTAGATACTCACATGCAAAACAATGAGGTTTGCCCTCACTTTACACCACAAACATTAATTCAAAACAGAAGGTCCTAAATGTAAGCACTAAACTATAAAACTCTTAAAACGGGAAAATATTCAAAACCTTGGATTTAGCTGCTGCTAAGTCGCTTCAGTCGTGTTCGACTCTGTGAGACCCCATAGATGGCAGCCCACCAGGCTCCCCCGTCCCTGGAATTCTCCAGGCAAGAACATTGGAGTGGGTTGCTACTACCTTCTCCAATGGATGAAAGTGAAAAGTGAAAGTGAAGTCGTTCAGTCGTGTCCTACTCTTAGCGACCCCATGGACTGCAGCCCACCAGGCTCCTCTGTCCATGCGATTTTCCAGGCAAGAGTACTGGAGTGGGGTGCCGTTGCCTTCTCCGTGGATTTAGCTAAAGCAACTTAAATATGCAAAGAAGAACTAAACTGGACTTCATGAAAATAAAAAACTTTTGTTTATCAACAAGACACCCATAAAGTGAGCACAACCCACAGAAAAAAATAATTACAAATTATATATGTCATAACACTCTAGACAATATAAAGAACTCCTACAATTCAACAACAAAAAGACATACAACCAAACTTTTTAAAAGACAAAGGACTTGAAAATACGTTTCTCTAAAGCAGATAATGGTCGGTAACACACGAAAAGGTGCTTAACACCCTCAAGTCCTTAGGGAAATCAAAACCACAATGAGACACCACTTCAAAGTTATTAGAATGAATATAATGGGAAAAAAGAAGCAAGGATGAGGAGAAATTGGACCTCATGCATTACTACTAAAAAATGTAATATGGTGTGGGTACTGTAGAAAACAGTTCGGTGGTTTCTGAAAAAGTTAAGGATTAAATTACCAACTGACCCAACAATTCTACTCCTGGTATATGAACCCAAAGAATTTGAAAAGGCTCAAACAGATGCTTGTATACCAATGTTCATAGCAACATTATTCACAACAGCCAAAAATGGGAAAAAAAAAAAAAAACATGTCTATCAACAGATGAATGGATAAGCAAATTATCCATATTTTGCCTGGATATACAGATAAATGGATAAGCAAATGTTGTAGAGTCACACAACAATGTTACTCAGCCATGAAAACAAATGAAGTTCTGACACATGCTACAATATGGATGAACCTTGAAAACATTATGTTAAGTGAAATAAGCCAGAGACAAAAAAACAAGTGTGATACGATTAAATATGTAGTTTTTGTCTCGATGAATTTGCTTATTCTAGGTAAGAGATTATCCAAAGGATGAGGGAAGAAGAAAACATGGTGGTGTGTGAGGGGCGGGGTGGAGATTATAATGGCTACAAAGTTTCTGTTGTTTGGAGTGATGAAAGATCCTGGAAATAGACAGGTAACTGCTTTACAACACTGTGAACATAATACTTAATGCCACTAAATTGTATGCTTACAAAGGGTTAAAATGGTAAATTTTATGTTACATGTATTTTACCACAATTTTAAAAAACAGTAAACACACACACACACACACACACACACACACACACACACACACACACACACACCACATGAACTGTCTTGGGTCAAAAAGATTGTAACATGTTAACAACATCACTTGGAAGGAAAAAAAAAAGGCATCCCCTCTTACCTTTAAGAACCTTGTCAGTTTAAGACGAATCATCTGTTCAAGGTTCACAATTTGAGCTTCAGTTCTCTTCACTGCAAAGTTTTCAGAATCTGAATGATGCTCAAGTATCAAAAACAGAAAATCAAATTCCTTAATAAAATGAAGGAACATCCGTAGTTTTTCCTAGGAAGAGCAATTTTATATAACTGTTGGATACAATTCTTCACCTTTTATATGCAAGAATGAAACATAAGGATAACTGTCAAATTTTCAAAAAATCAAATAGATAACCTATGAAATGAAAAATCTGACAATTAAAAGTGCTATCTTGTAAAATTACAGTAAAGATTAGTAAATGAATGGCCAGCACAATTATAAATTAATTGCTACTGGCACAGAGACACTTCTTCATCTTGAGACACATAAAAGAAAATGGTCCCATTCTGCACAGCCTTCTTCCCCAAGAAAGAACCGTGACTCAACAAAACCACATTTTAACAACATGAAGATTTTGTTATTATAAATTTTGAAACAAAATGGAGGAATTTTCACATAATATTTATAACCTTCAAAGTACAATATTAATACATGTCTGTCAGTTAGAAATAACAGCAGTTTGTTAGGCTACAGAGTTTAACATAAAACCAATTTACAAATGTGAAAAGCAGTAGTGGTCCAATATTCACCATTACACATGAATCTGTTTCTTCCAGAAATTTTTTTAAAAATTAAAACTTCAGTATCATGAAATATTAAAATAACACCCCAAACATGCCACAATCACTATTCACAAATAAAGTTAAAATGAAACATACAAAAATTCACTTAATACTGTTAAATAACAATAAACTACAAGATTTCCTGAACAGAAATGGTAGGACCCTGAATGTTTTACAGTGAATGTCAGGAAAATGAATTAAGTTATGACTCTTTTCATGATATATAAGCCCCAAATTTACATGACCATTTCAAAATATAGCAGTTAAGATTTGCAGTTGGTAAGGATGCACTAAACAAATAGTCCTTAAAAGTGAACACAAATGCTTAAAACACTGTTACCAACATCAAGGTGTATTTATGATATTCAAAAAGATGCATATTTAAAACTGTAATATTTACTATCTCTGGTAAACAGATAATACCTAGAATGCTTTAAAACAATCTTCCAAGTTCTCATTTCTCTCATTTGTTATTTATCATGGCTCATTTCAAACACATATTACATCTTTCAGCTGATTCCAAGTGAATGCTATTAAAACACACACACATACACATCTCTCAAATGAAATAAATTGTTCCCCATTAAAGAATCATCCAATCTAATTTTTAAAAGAATTGTATTTAAGACAAATAAACAAAACAAGATCCCTCATGTTTGACTGGACTTGTATGGTTTAACTAAATTAAAGCACAATGTAAAACAGGTTAAGTGTATTAGTATACAAATATCCAATAATATGCAGTAAATATTTCTAAAATGAGGAAAGGTAAAAATAAATAATTGTGGTACTTTAATTTACTGGTATGTAATTCGAGATCCCCAAAGTGTCAGGTATTCACTTGCTTGAATCAACTTCTGCATCACATGCTTTCCTAAACATAATGTGCTTATTGATTTCTTAGCTACTCTATTTGCCAATGTTCAATAAAAAATTATATAGCATGAATGTAAGAGTGTTCAAGTTGGCTCACTTATTTTACTGTTAAGCAAAGCTAAATTTACATTCCAGGAAACAATGCAGTTTAATTTTAAAAACAAACAAAAAATGCAGCAGTAAAACAATTTATGAGGAGAAACAGATGCATTCACATATAATAAAGCCACTGCAACTTCTTCAGGCATCAACTTGTGTTAAATAAACAGACAGTAGTTATTTAGCAGCAATGATTCCGCAATAAATAATGCACTGTGTTTCTCAGTCCTGCACAAAAATTGCAGCTATAGTTACATCAACAGCTGTAACCTACTGGCTCTAATGGCAGAGAAGACCTTAAAACCAACTGTACAAAAAAATTGTCACACTGTGACAACAAATATAAAAACAATTTGTAGGTCTGAAATAAAAAGACTCCACTGTGAAGAGGACAGTGTAGACAAACGAAGATTCCAAGTCCACCAAAAGAAATAATTGCCTTCAGATATGAGTCCTTGATTGGTAAGAAAGGCTGGGGGCTGGGCTTGAAACCATGTTATCAGACTTAAAAGAGCATGCTCTGTCTTCTGTTCTTCGCATGTCCTAAAATATAAAGTCATTTTATGAGGCAGTTCAAGGTTCAGTTTTATCCCACATACAGTATTTGGTGACTCTATGAAGCTAATGTTCCCACCAGCAAAAGCTAATTCCATGGTAAGAGTGATCAGCTCTGTCTTAAAGGACCCTCTTGTTGATGGGGTCAGTCTACAGCTTCTATGCTTCGAAGTGATGAACCTGATGACTAGGGGAGCACAGATGTGTCTTCTGCCTCAGGTGCCAGGGGTGGCGTGTCAGTGATCAAGCCAGGTCACTTGTAAGAGGTCTCTGTGCCATCTGCAGCTTTCAGGATCCCTGATTGGACTGAGTCAGATTCTCTCTGAAGAATTACTGAGCTGCCCACATCATAGAGAAAAGTGAGTATGTGCAATGCTAAACATACACCGTTGTGGAATGCACTGTACATTGGTTTTTACATAATTTTACTGATCAATTTATAAACCAAAAACTTGGTTCCACACAATATTTCATGAACGACATGTGAAATGGTTTATGACAAACACACCTGTCTCTGGATAAGAAGAATTTCGAAAACCGGGGTCCTTTTGCAATTGAATCTCTTTCAAACTGAATATTGATACACCTAAAATGCATAGACAAAAAAATAGCAGATGAAAGCCTATCATTAAAGCAAATATAATCCAACTAGACACAAAACATCTAAATTATATACTGAGTGAATGTGAAACATTTATACTACATTTACAAGGTTAGAGCCCCACTGAAGTATTTCTCTTTTGTTCCAAGGTTTTGAGAAGAAAACCAAGCCAAATAATCTCCCCTCAGAACCTTTCTCCTCCAATCTGGCTTTAAATCAGGCTGTGTGTGTGTGTTTCTCTGAGGAGAATGTACACTGTTTATTTCTAGGGCTTACTGAGGTTGGGAGACTTCATCAAAATGTATTACTCAGTTTTATTCTATCCTTTATCCATTTGTCTTATGATGGCAGTGAAGGTCCAATCCTCAAACTATCTTGAGAATTTTACAGAAAAACAAGAAATAGGTTTGTGCACCTTTCCTGCAACTCAAACTTTAAAACTTGATATTATTAGTAATAATGAAATGTACATAGCATCTTAAAAAATACTTGTAATTCATCTTTCTCATTTCCATCTCTGCCACAGAGGTAGTCTTTCATTATAAAATATCCTTTAAGTTCTAAGTGAAAAGTCATGAGGAGTCTTGATTCCAATTAGAAAACCATTGTCTAGTAAATGAAAATGGGAAATTAATGAAAGCTTTTGGTAGCTCATTTCCAAAATATTCTCTTAATTCCCCACTCACCTTGCTCAGTTTTAAAGTAAAATATTGGGGTAATTTTTAAGAATGTTCTGAGTAAAATCAAGCAGTTACCTCAGGCATAAGAAATCAGCTATTTTAATGACAATATGCTCACCTCTGTCATGGGGATAGTTAAGTCAGAGTGAACACAGTTAAGGAAAACCATCTTCATGTCTTAAAAAGGAAATTTACTTTCATGAGAAAACTAATGTTTTGGCTGTGTTTCATTACGACTTGCTTGAAATCCATTTTTAACAACTCTGAATAAAAAGTAATTTAGATTGGGCCTAATGACAATGTCTATCATTGGATGGCATTTTCCAGCTTAAGTCCAGTAAGACTAATGACCCACATAGAAGTGCTACTGATTTCTTAAGAGTCGTAGCAACATGCTCAGTGTTAAAAGAAATAAATTAAAACAGGTAAATAAGACATATGCCTCCCTTCAAGGATTTCTGATCTAATTACAAAAAGACCAGAATTTTAGGCTTAAAAAGCAATAGTCCCTTCCTAAACTCCTAATTCACCCCAGTCTCCAAACCTGGATAAAAATAATGGGGATGGAAGGACACACTCTAGAATTTCTCTTACTTTCAGGTAAAGCATGTATTCTTGGTCCCAGACTTCGAAAGTACACATGTTTCATGGCCTCTTCTGCTGAAACCCTTTTCTTAGATTCATACTGTGAAAAACCAAAAAAGCGGCTTCATTAATTTTTTTCTCTAAATACTGGAAAAAGCATGTGTGAGGGGTAGGGGACACACACATAAATTAGCATTTAAATGTTTAGAGCTACCGTTAGCTTGATTACTTAATACTTAATAAAAATTACTTATTTTTAAGAACCAATTTACTATGCTCTAAATTGAGTTACTACTGAGCTTATGTAGCAATGATCCCAACTACAAATTTCCAAAACAAACCTGGATCTTAACTAAAGATTAAGATTTCTTATATTTTCTGAAGTGATGGGGAAAAAAGCAAAATATCTGACCTATGGTGTTACTTTTCTTCATGAACAACAAAGGATTATTAGAATGTAACTAATACCTTTAAGAAAGATATTATTAAATTATCTATTCAATACCCATTTCCCCTTCTTCCTTCATGAGATAATGTAGATTTAAGGCATTCATGCTTCCAACTCTGACATAAGAATCATGACTGTTCTAAGTTAGGCTAATTATGGCAATCCAGCTCCCCAATTCTCAGCCTCTCTTACAATCAACATTCTAGCTATATGAAGATTTCGGAGACATAGGAAGAAGTCTTTAGAGGGGTTTTGGAAAAGCCTTTGCTTTGCAGATACAAGAGGACTAATGTGACTGACACACTCTTATCTTCTCTGTCGTTTCTGCTCTGAATGCAGATATGGATGGATTTGGAGGTACAACAGCCTATAGAGCGTAGGTATAAGGAAAAAAGAAAGCGAACATAAGAAAACATGAACTGCAGAGAACATGGCCTTGACACAGTTGATCATTGCCAGCAGCTAACTATCTCAGTGAAGGGAATATGCTATGCACATTTTTTTATGTTTTTTTTTCTGTTTCTACATAGTCTGGTGGAGAATCACCAAGAAAGTCGACGGACAACAACAGCAATTAGCAACTATCTCTTTGGCTTCTATGATCGTCAATAATCACCAAAAATAAGCTTTTAAAAAAAAATATTCCCTTCACCTCAGACTGTTCTTGTTCTGGGTTACAAGGAGAGACCCAGACACACTAGGAGAAACCATATTTTTTCACCTAAGCACATGCCTTAAGCATGCTAGATACTAGCATAAATAATCTTATTTATGAGAGGGATATTACTGATCCCATTCTATAGATGAAAAAACTAAGGCTCAGAGAAGTTACCATACCATTTAATGACTATAAAAAAGATGTAACTTACCTGAAGAAATTTTGTTATCAACTCAATTCCTTCAGAGTCTAACCTAAAAACAAGGAAGGACAAGTAACAATTTATTTATTAATCTTAGCTGATAGCAACTTTCTAAATAAAACTATTTTCCAAGTGTTTTCATCTGCTAAATTCAACTGCCCTAAAATAGCACACTTTGCTGCTTTTCAAACAGATTCAAATATGTTTTATCCTTAAGATTTATCGTGCCACTTGTTTAAGAAGAAATCACAAGTAACTGGGCATCAACTCAAAATTTCAATATTCAAGAGGAAATTAGATTACTAAAATGATAGAATTTTTAAAAATCACTATTTTATCTCTAAACAAAATAACCTGTATTATTGAAAAAAACTTTAGTAAACTAGATCTGTTTTCACAGTGTTCTAGTGAAGGCAAGAGTACAACAGCATCATTTCGTATTATACAGGTGAAAACACAAAAGTAAAAGACCTCCAAATTTATCACTGTGGTTCAAGATAAACAGAGATGAATCACTCAACAAATTTTTACAGGACAATATGCTAAAGATTGGGTACTAGAAGCTATAAAGTTCAATTTAAATATGCCTCAATAATTTCATAAAACTTTATTTAAAAGGGATACAAAACCAATGACATAATCAATAAAGACAAAAAATTGTAAGGATGGAATTAATAAAACAGGAGTAGAGGATTTAGGGGTTATCTTAAAGAGATAACTTCTTGATCAGAAGTCACAAGTCACAAATTCTATCATGCACTGATATTCACTGGCAAAAAGCACAATTACGGAAACTGCCTCCTCTCCCTCCCATCTTAAGTGCTCTTAGTAGGAACTGTGGATGCTGTGGCCTAGAGATTCTCCAGAGTCTCCTAATCCTTTGCAGTCTGACATTCTGACAAACACTCGGAACTCTGTGGCTACAAATAAAGTGGAAGTTGCTCAGTCGTGTCCGACTCTGTGACCGCATGGACTATACAGTCCATGGAATTCTCCAGGCCAGAATACTGAAGTGGGTAGCCTTTCCCTTCTCCAGGGGATCTTCCCGACCCAGGAATTGAACCAGGGTCACCTGCACTGCAGGCGGATTCTTTACCAACTGAGTTATCAGGCTACAGATAAGGTAGGTGCTAAGCTCATGAAGAATCTGCTTTAAAGAGCTGCAAATTTTTACCCTGGACATTACAACAGCAAGCAATATATATATGACAAAAATAGGATTTATGCTTTTATGCTAAAAGTCTAACACGTTATATTATTCTTCCTTCTTAGGAAGTCTACTTAGAATGTTACCAGTTAGTTTAGTGACAAGGCTATCAAATCACATAAACATTTTCAAAATAATTTTGGCACCAGAATGATCTTACTAATCGTCCCTATCTTGAGAATAAATGGAACTAGAGTGAGTATGTTATGTTGTGAGCAATGTGAATGGCTTTTGATTAAAACAGATATTTGCCTAATTTGGTATCTTGGTGCCCTTTTCACATCTATTTTTTTCTTAAGGAAAGATGAAAAAATACAAAGGGGGTTAGTGATTCTAACGTTACTTACAGAAATGTAATACATTCCATAAGTAAAAACATTCTCACTCAAATTTAAATGGGAGTCTTAGATGGATCTGAGGTAGGTCTGTAATTGGATGGGCAACATATAGGATATGAAGGGTCAGAAAGTTCATATTCTTCAAATACAAATTATCATTAACACTGGCCAAAATTATGTTGGGTCATCCTGTATAAGAGCCAAGATTTTGCCTATAACATTCCTAAGTAAACACAGAATGTGTGTGCTCAGTTGTGTCCAACACTTTGTGACCCCATGGTCTTTGTAGCCTGCCAGGCTCCTCTGTCCATAGGATTTCCAAGGTAAGAATACTGGAGTGGGTTGCCACTTCCTCCTCCAGGGGATCTTTCTGACCCTGAGACTGAAACCCGTGTCTCTTACATCTCCTGCAATGGCAGGTGGATTCCTTACCACTACACCACCTGGGAAGCCCAAAATATAGAATAATTGTATAAAAAAAATAAATTTCATCATGGTCTTCACAGTTCTGAATAGGGCATATATCAATGTTTTCCTTCTGGGAAAAGGAACAACCTACATAAACCCTAGAATTATATAATATATATATATTCTATGCTCTTTTTATTTATAGTTCAATTCTGTGGACTTACATAGTTTGGTGATTCTTGGTCACTGAATTATAAAATTAATTTGACATAGGAAGAAATTAAATTCTAAAATATTTAAGAATTGTGTACGTATATCAAGTATTTTTCCTGAATCCTTACCATGACAAATGGTTCAAGAGACTAAAAAGAAAAACAAAAGAGAGAGAGAGACTAAAAAGAATTTAAAAAAAAATAGTGTGTTCCCACCTTCACGTAAAGAGAGAAAAAAAAATACCTGGGTGCGTGGTTAATTAGAGGCTGTGGTTTATATTTTGGAAAGTTGTAGTTCTTGAACTCATCATTTGAAGAAACACCTGGCCAATTTTCCTGAGATGGAGTTCCTGAATTTAAAAATATATATACTTATATAGAAATTTTTATACAGGCAAATATATATAGGCAGAACAAAAGTGTCTTAAATAACAATTTATATTTAGTAGATAATCTGTTTCAACTAAAATTAGAATGACACAAACAGTAAACATACAGACTTTTTTTTCAGACTAAGCAAAGATTCCACAAAAATGATGCCTAATTGACATCTAAGCTAAAATATTTCCTAATAATGTGCTAAAAGTCAATTTTCAATAATATTTCTCTTCTGTTTTTTCATAGAATCATTATTGCACAGGTAGAAATCAGTAAATAAAAAGCAGAAGTTATCTAGAAGGATCTTTATCTTAACATGCAAATTATAATTCTTATAACAGCTATTTATGTTAGTCTCAGTATCAAATTTATAAATATATATTTGAAAGATGTAGTCATATCCAGCTACTCAATTACAGGTAACAAATCACTGAGAAGAGAGTTCTTCTGTTACCTAGCAGTCGGAAAATTAAGTGCAGTTCATCTTCCACAGTTGATCCTGGAAACAGAGGTCTTCCAGAAGCCATTTCAAAGAAAATGCAACCAACACCCCTATAAAATATACCATAAAAAAAAAGATGAGTAATCCATTTATATATTATTAAGCACAAGAGTCTTTTCCCTAAGGCTGCCTCTCTGGAGAATTTTGTACTAGCCTGCTAGAAAATCTGCAGATTTCTTTCAGATATAACTAAACTAACTTGTTAACATTTAGCTTATCATCTTCCATACTTCTATATCCATTTTCCCCACTTAAAATGTCCAGCCCTCTATCTACATGATCCCTGAAGAATACCACTAACCATAGCTAATAGTGATTTAATGCCTACTATGTGTTAGGCAGTGGTGGTCAGCAGAGAAAGGGAAAAACAAATGATTCAAGATGTTTTTATGTAGGAAGCAGAGACACAGCTCATAGATGTGGGGTAAAGTGAGTGAGAGTGAGTAAGACATAGAGAAATAGAGAGAGAATGTGTTAAGAGAAGGAAGAGAAATGGATAGAGGCTCACTAAATAGATACTGTCTTCACCTGTGTGAAGACATGAGTTTAAGATAGGAGTCCTTGCTTTAAAGACTCACAACCTAGCAATTACATATATATATGTGTGTGTGTGTATATATATAAATTAAAATATTATATAGAAGATTAAATAATGGAGCCACTATGGCCAACAGTATGGTAATTCATCAAAAAGTGTAAAATAGAATTGCCATATGATCTAGAAATTCCACTTCTAAGTATATAACCAAAAGAAAAGCAGTATCTCAAAGAGGTATTTGTACACTCATGTCCACAGCAGCACAACAGCCAAAACATGGTAACAACCCAACTGTCCATCAGTGCATGAATCAATAAACAAAATAACATATATGTACAATGATTACTCAGCCTTAAAAATGAAGGAAATTCTGACACATAAAAAAGTCAAGTGTCTATCTTTGCCAGGGGTAAACCTTGATGACATTTATGCTAAGTAAAATAAACCAGTCACAACAAAACAAATATTATATGATTTTACCTATATGAGGTACTTAAAAAGCCAAATTCACAAACCCAGAAAAATGGTGGAGGGAAAGGGAAATGGGGAGTTACTATTTAATAAGTACAGAGTTTCAGTCTGCAAAATGAAAAGAGTTGTGGAGACTGATGATGATGGATGCACAGCACTGTGAATGTACTTAATGGTAAATCTGGCTATATATATATTCCCAAAATTTAAAGAAGCTTTAAAAAGAAATGTTTCACAATACAAATTATATAAATGTTCAACCCAAGACAACAACAAAACAAAGTATATGATTTATCACTACACAAAGAGTACTTGCAGTAAGTGTAAGCACAGTTCAAGGGAAAAAATTAGCCATGGGAGGCTAGGTTATAGTCAGGGAGGATTCATGAAAAACTATGTTTTGAAGGCCCTAGGCATAGGCCTTAGTCAGAGAAACAGTAGTCATTCAAGACAGGTGAACTGGTATGAATATAAGAGCAAAGCTGGGAAAGCCCAGGTTTATTTATGAAATATAGTTAAGTAGCCATTTGGCTAAATGGAAACATCTACGCTGAATAGTGTGAAGTAAACTGAAAAAGGAAGAGACGTTTCATGAAGATTATTAAATATCAGACTGAAGAGCGATACCTTTTTCTATAACAGGTAGTGAATGGGGAAGCAGCAAATGTGTTTGAATAAAGGAGTGTCATGATCCAAGTGCCAGGTGAGGAAGATTACTACTGTATTTCACTGTTGCAAGATCAACTTAAAGCAAGTGGGTTTTGGTGAATATTAAATGATGATAAAAATAATAATTTTGTACCAGACACTCTTCAAAGTGCTTTATATATATCAGCTCATTTGGTCTTAACATTTTTCACAGAACAGGCTTTTAAAGTAGTTATTGTTATGATTCTCATTTCCTTAAATGAGGAAACTGAGGCACAGGCCAGTAATGTCAAACAGGTTATATAGTTATAAGTGGTAAAATTGGTCTTTAAACCTAGGTGATCCTACTTGCCAGAACTCTTCATCATTGTTTATATTGTCTCTCTTTAAAATAACATCTCCTTAAAGCCAAATACCGGAGAAGGCAATGGCACCCCACTCCAGTACTTTTGCCTAGAAGATCCCATGGACGGAGGAGCCTGGTAGGCTGCAGTCCATGGGGTCGCTAGAGTCGGACACGACTGAGCGACTTCACTTTCCCTTTTCACTTTCATGCACTGCAGAAGGAAATGGCAACCCACTCCAGTGTTCTTGCCTGGAGAATCCCAGGGACGGGGAAGCCTGGTGGGCTGCCGTCTATGGGGTCGCACAGAGTTGGACACGACTGAAGTGACTTAGCAGCAAAGCCAAATACCAATCAGTATGGCTACATTCTTTCAAAATTATAAATGGCAATAACATATGCACATATTTACCACATGTCAATCTGTGTTGAGTACTCTGAGGAACCCAGAAGCACATCAGGTGGCCGGTACCAAAGTGTGACAACTTCATTTGAGTAGGTCTTTGTGGGAACTGACTTGGCTCTGGCTAGTCCTTCACAGGGAAAAGAAAACAATTAAGAAACAGCTAGAATGTATTTCCCACTTCATATGACCACAACGATTGCAGTCACATGGATGCCTGAGATGGCTACTCTATACCTTTTTGAAGCTTAACAAAATTCGTTTTATGAATTTTTGAGTGTGCATCGTCTTGGGTCAGCAAATCTTCATGTAATTAAACTAAATAATAATAATTCCACAGTCAGGGACTATGTTTCCTTTTACGAGTGAATGCACCTGGTCTCAGTATCTGGGCTAATCTAAACTTAAGATATCTTCCTTCTAGCCATGATTATGCCAAAATTACTTCCTACTTCAAGTTAAATTAATGCAAAACAGGCCAATGATATTAAGATAAACAATTTTATTTCTTACAGTTATAGGCTTATTGACTTTTAACCTGATTACAATTTTCATTTGCTGTACCAATTCTTACCAAAAAGCATGAAGTTACTGGTCCACGATCCTGTTAAGTTTTATTAATAATTCCCCTGCAGAAGTTTTTATTTAAAATCTTCTTGGAATAAACTACATTGTCGTTCTGTACTTCTTAAGTTTTACGTTATATAGTTAATATTAAAATACAATGAACCTGTCTTTGGATATTATTAGTTGCTGTAGATAACACGTGCCCTTCCTGTGCCTGTTGAATATGAAATTCACTGATTATCTAGACATAAAGGCAAGAGCTCGCAACTCTCCCTCCTGAGCCACTAGTGTAAGAGTTGCTTTTATTACCCCCATGCCTCCAAATTCTTGTCACCTAAAGAAGTAACTTTTTAAAAGATATCTGAAGAAATATCAATTTTAACATATACTTTATTTCAAACAGGAACTAATTCATCCATAGGCTGTGATTTCTGCTGTGTGTAACTATTATATCTGATTAAAATACTAAGTAAGAAAAATGTCATAGAAGAATAATTCAATACTTTGTTAAACCAGATAGTCATCCAAGTGAAACCAGAATTTTTTATTTTTTAAATCAGGCAGTATTCATAGTATTTTCATTTAGTTTAAGGGCTAAAGGATGTCACTGAAATAACGTTGACATTATTTTATTTAATTACAGATTTTATTCTACCATCCCAACTTGGTAAAATAAATTCAAAATTTTTTGATAATTAGCAAATGGGAGCAACTTTCGGATTCCGCTCCCTGATACACTGCACTGGGTTATGAGGGGAAAAGGACAGGCTTCGCGTTTGCTCTTCCTTTCCATACCACATCAAAGCAACTGCAGCTGTCGTTTCCTCAGGACCTTATTCCTCTCCCTCTGAGAGACTTCTAAACTATGGTACTTGCTCAAACAGGCTTCTGGTTCAGTTCACAATTAGATTTGCAATACTGGCATGAAATGCAATAGACGATAATTTCGTCCAAACCAAATTAACTAAATGTGACATGGTATTATTATATAAGCCATTTTCTATTATTAATGAAAATGTCTATTTATGTGAATACTTGCCTGATCACAGGAAAAGTAGAATTTTCATCTAGATCAACAACAACTTTATACCTCTGGAGATCCCCTGAAAGGGTCTCAGCACGCTTAGGGGACTAGGGACCACTTCTGAGAACCTGTGATATTTAGCATTCACTAATATAACTGACCACCAAAATTTTCAAATATCTTCCAAAAACTTCCAAACTCACATAAAAGCAATCATACAGTGTCAATACTTGTTTTTTCTTTTAAACTTAACCACCTGGAACTATCTATAAATATCTCATACATTCCGTACCAAAATCTGCTAGCTTTAATTCTCCTTTTTCATTAATGAGGAGGTTCTGTGGTTTTAAATCTCGGTGTAACACCTTTCTTCTGTGGCAATATGCCAAACCACGTAGAATTTGGTATAAAAACAGCTATGGAAACAAAAAGCAGTAATTAGTCTTACACATAATAGACATACTTTGGTGTAAGTTATGGCAAACAGAAAAGCAACTGGCCTAGAATAGTCAAACAAAAAAAAAAGAACCATCTCCTTTTCCTTACATACTTATCTAAATTTTACAATTCATTATTCTATTTGAGGCATCTTTTTTCAGTGTGAACGAATGAAACTTTCTCTTAGTAGTAATAGTTCACTTGTTACTGAAAATGATTTTAAATAAATGTACCACATAAACTTACAGGTCTACTAATTAGAGGTTTATAGTTTAATTATGAAATTCTCACAAAACAATCAATCTTCTAGCATTACCCAACCCTCCTCCCCTGAAAAAAAACTGATGTGGGACAAAGCCTTTAATGTAAGGCACTGGAGTTGGTGGCTTTATGAACATTTTGAAGTGTCAAAGAGATGGGTGCTGCACAGCTCTGGCAAATTACGTGCTATAAAAATAACCTAAAATAACCTAACCCAGCTTCTATCACCCACCTCCTGGGTACTTTACTTTCAGCACCTCCCACTCAGCCTTCAAAACCTGCTATGATTCAGAAAAGGGATTAAGCACTGTGGAGCTCTGAATGACTCTTGGGAAAAAGCAATTCCTATAAGGCTAATGGTAAACTTTTTTGTTGTGGATTTTGGTGGAAAAGAGAATATGAAAAGCAGAAGGTATTTGATTCTTTGTGGTTAACAAAAAAGAGCCTCAAGTCCACAGCATTCAGGAGTGTACCCTTGGTTTTCTTGGAAGGTGAAAAACAGCATTAGAACTTCGAGAATAAGCCAAGGCAGCAGGTGAACAGTGGGCCAGAAGAAACTGTAATTAGCAGAGCTTCTATACTCTACGAATTTGTGTTTTGAAAACTCTTAAATTACTACTTCCAAATATTCTCATTACTTTTTATGTTTAACAGAGAATAAAATACTTTTCAACTTAATTCTGGCATGCAGACCTGGCTTAAGACAAATAAACTTCTCAAATCTGTCAAATTATGATAATTAAGGACAACTTTATTTACAAATTACTGATAGGACTGCAGGAAAAACAACATAAAAGCCATAAGCAGAAGTAAACACAAATGAGATTCACTACACCTTGCCAAATAAAACATAAAATATGATGAGAACAATTCTCACAGAAAATACATGGAAAAGAGACTTAAAACTTAAAGCCCTATTCTAAAATTCCTAGCAATGTGTTATATCCATATATTTTGAACTACTTTTTAGTAAAAGAAACTGGCTCTCCTTTATACCAAACTTAACTATTTATTTTTTTTTGATGTTTTTTTTTTTACTTTTATTTTATTTTTAAACTTTACAACATTGTAAGTATCTTAAATTTAAAAGTTAGTATCTATAGAACTGGAACTGTCGCAAAACCACAGCTAGGACAACCTATTTCCAGAACAGTCTCATGAACCATAGAGTGAGTTCGGATAAACAGATCTTTGCTAAATTTGGAGTAAATCCAGTCAAAGAAACCTACTGTAAGAACACAACTGTATCAAGGGTTTTTACTTGATCTTACTTCTACTTTTGGGCTTTATCTGGCACAAAGTTTATGTCAAACTTGTCTATCATTACTTGCATCTTTGCCTATTTTTCAGGTAAGAAAACATAATTATTTTACTTTCCCTCCTAATAGTGCAGAATGGTATTTCCAGCCTAGTATTCATAATACCTATGTAGCTTCCTGACCTTACTCACTAATTAGTACCTTCAAAAGTTGTTTTATAATTAAATACCATTCTAAACATGAGGACTTTGCCATTTAAAGGAGGCCCTTTGCAAAATGCACTGTATAATTTTCATTTACCTTAAACATTTGGATTCTGATAAAACAGGCTTGTTGTTTTCTTTCTAAGCAGAATACACCTGTAAATGTTCTATATATATCCAAAAGAACCAATAATACTGTGAAAGGAAATGTCAGAAGACTTTTCTGTTTTGAAGCAGAATAAGGTTAAAAGTTTATTGAAGGGCTAAGCAAGGAAAACAGGTGGCTCCTACTCAAAAACCTCAAATTCCTCCGAAGTACTTATTAAAACTTTTAAAATGAAGTAGTTCTACAAAAAAGGTCTGATTCTAGGAAATACTACAGTACAGCAAACAGAAATTCTGAGTAAATGTGTTCAGACAACAACAGCCTATGTAAAATGCATAACAAAAAATTCCGAAGCAGAATAGTTATGAGACTGGCGTATTTCATTATGTAATGCAGTTTGTCTCTGCTTAAGTGTTTGTCTCTAAACAAAATTTTAAACGACACAGTAAGCATACCTTTACGTTGTGCATACTCATGATGTTTCCACAGTCATCCATGTACTGTTTTAGATCTTTATCCTGAAAAAATAGAGCACTATGTGATACATAGTTTTCAAAAGGCATGACATTTACTTATTTAGTTTTTAAAAATAAGTTTGCTTTTTAAAATTGAAGTATAGTTGCTTTTCAATGTTGTATTAGTTTCTGGTATACAGAAAAGTGATTCAGTTATACATAGATATTATTGTTTTTTAAAAAAAATTAGTTGTTTTTTGAAGAAAGATACAGAATGTACCACACATAATTAAATGCTAATAATAAGAATGTCCCTGGGGCTGTTAAAAAAATCCAATCTGTGATGTTTTATTATAGCAAAATTAAATACTGAAGTTTTATGAAATGCTTACCAGATACTCAAAGACCAGAGTCAAAGATTTATCTGTATGAACAATGTCATGTAAGGTTACTATATTTGCATGTTTTAGATCCTTTAATAGTGAAACTGCAAAACAGAAAAGAAAGCCAATTATTTAGTCTGTGGTAGCCAGTCTTTTAAAAAACCCTAAGTTTAACATATGAAGGCCCGAATTTAGGAGTCTCTTAAAACAATCCAAAGGAATTTGTAGTAGAAATTTTAAAAGAATTTTTTCTTTTCTTTTATGGTACTGGGTTTGATATTTTTCATACTTCTAAATTTTTCCCTATACTACATTAATACTCTACATAACATCTTTTTTTCGCTCAAATGTTAACTTATCCAGACTGTCCCAAGATATGTTTTCCTCTTCCAAACTGGCTTATCAGTCACCTCAAGCCGTTTTCTGGATAATCCTTTTAAAAAAATGGTACCATTATAAAAATATATTTACATCCTGAATACACTATTTATGGTCAGCTCTTCCCCCATGCACCAATATGTAACATTTCCCAATGCCAAGTATTCGTCTATGACAATGATCTTATGACTTCATACTATTTCATCATAAGCTGTATGATAATATATCTAATTCCTTTTTGTTAAATATTTTAGCTTTAGATATTGCTTCTACCCCCCAGGGCCTCATTTTATTGTATTCTTTTTCCTCAATGAGATGCCATTAGTTGTGATGGCATATTATTTTCCAGTCATGTATTATTTCCGTATCTGAGCTCTTTGTACTTACAAAAAATGAACTCTTATTACATAGCTTTGGTTTTAAAATGTTCTATATAAATTTGATAAAACATTCTGCTCACAAAAAGTACTAATTATACCTTCTCTTATTGCTGTGCAGGGTGCACCTTCTTCATGTTCCAACCGGATCTCTTTCAAGGCCACCAAATTCTCTGTCAATTTACTTCTTCCTTTATATACTGTTGCATAGGTACCCTACAAAATATATTTTGAAAGATACATGAAAGCAGCATGAGTCTATCTATATCATCAATACAAGAAAG
This sequence comes from Bubalus kerabau, assembly GCF_029407905.1. Classification (NCBI taxonomy): domain Eukaryota; kingdom Metazoa; phylum Chordata; class Mammalia; order Artiodactyla; family Bovidae; genus Bubalus; species Bubalus kerabau. Next base: position 61,596,637 of record NC_073624.1, on the reverse strand, counting down.
AGCCCTACCTAAATTTCTGATTTCTAACCATGTGTTAAATTCCATCTTGCAGAGAAAACTTGACCATGACTGGTTTTGGTTTTCCTACAGCTAAGAGGACTTTCAGTTCCCTGCGCACAGCTTCCCTACTCTTACAACCCTTCAGAGTACTTCAAAAGTAAAAACATAAGGAGAATATTTAATTTAAAAGTATTGTATTAACTACAACTACAATGGTATGTGAAGATTGAGGAAATTAATTAAGCACATTAAGTGAAAACTGAAACTGTAACTAACATGTTATTAAAATTCTACCAATTTTCAGAATCTTTGAATGCTAGAGCTCTCCTTTAAAAACCAAATGTATTTTACAGATATCTTCTATCGTTGCCAAGACAGTTCTCAAACTCCCTTAAGGCCTCCCTATTAACTAATTCTATTATTTTCTTTGCACTTTATCACTCTGGGAAGCAGACCATTTCAAAACTAGTACTAGTAGCAAGATCAGGAAAACCTTGAATTCATTTAAAAAAAAATGAGCCAAGAATTTCCTTAACCTTTAAGATGTGTCTTTAGCTTTACAGATAGTATTTTGATTTTTCACAAGTTTGAACACATGGAATTTCCCATATGACAGCATAGTCACAGAGTACCAAGGAGCAAACTAAAAGATAGATGCCTATTTTGTTACCAAAAAAAGCACAATATTTTGTGCATCAACAGGTTACAATGCTATTAAAAAAATTCATTTCTTCTCACACTGATGGAATAATTTCAAGAATTGAAGGGTATTTCTTTCTAAAATTCTATTGCCTTTACAGGACAAGATACAGTCTTTTAGGTGATGAATAAGAAAAATATGTATCTTACATTTCGACATAAGTATTAACTTACCTCTCCAAGCTTTTCCAATTTGATGTAGGTTTCCATTTTTCCAAACCCAATTTCTGACTGAAAGCAAACAATTATAAATTTAGTATTCTTCAAATTTCAATTCTTCTCTGCCTCAATATCTGAAACTCTCCTGCTCTCCGAATGTTTTGGAACAGAAAAATCTGATTAAATAGTAGAACATCTGTCAAATTTTAAACTTGGAACATTTAAAGGCTCAAAAACAAAGTTCACAATTAAAACTGTAAACTCATCTTTTTTACAAACTGATTAACAGTCTGCTTTGAAAAATTTCTGTTCTACTTTAAGACTCTGAAATTTTAAGATATCACAGGCATTTTAGGATACAAAAGGATTTTATAAAAGATAACTACATGATTTAACAAATCACAAAATAAACAATTTTCCTACATATTTTCCTTCATCAATCTTTTGTTTTCCCTAGGAAGGCCTGCAAACAAAACACTATTTCAGGTTTTCCCATCGAAATATAATAAGAAAGATAACCACATGCCATACTCTATGATGAGTCAGGAAATGCTAACACAGAAGAAGTATAAGTCTAAATCAGTCTCCTCCATCACCCACAAAAAAGTGAGTTCTGAAAAGCATTCTTTTAAAAAACCTTGAGCTTGACTATTTTGAATGGAGTCGATAAATGAGGTAGATGGAATAGTCAAATATGCAATGGGAACTCAGTATTTAAAAAGTAATTAAAAAAAAAACACTGAACACAAAAGATTTAGGGGAAAAAACAAAATGATAAAAATTTAGAGACTGAGAGAGCAGAGATAGGGGAAAAAAGTTAAAAAGAAGAGAATAAGAATTTTCTTAAATTCCTTTCTAGTACCCCTTATGTAGATGGTGGAAAGGGCAACAGTAATCTAAAACTTCACTTCTCAGAGATACTAATGCCCTTAAGTAGCCAATGAAAGGAATAATGTTCTTTTATATATAACTCTTAAAGGTGTATGCTGGATTATTAAATTCTGTGTCAAATTCTGGAAGTTCAGATACACTTTTTCTGGAGGTGTTGAACAAAATAAAAATGATACTTAACAATTTGACTTAACATCACTCACCGCTTAAAACAAAAAAGGTAAACTGCCCAAAACTGACAGTCAAAAGTAGCAGGGGCCTCTCAAAGGAACTGCTGTACAAGGAACTTTTTTACAAGACATATGTATCACTTTAAAAGCCATGAGGAAAACTTCAAATTCAATGATACTCATTCAATTTTGGTAAACTAATAAAAATTGTGGTCACAGGTGGTGCTGGTGCTTTCACTGAAGGACTGAAAAATTGCTTCTCTCTGTGTACTCTTAAAGACTTTTTCCTATATACGGTATTTTCTTTTTCTTTTTCTTTTTTTTTTAATTTTATTTTATTTTTAAACTTTACATAATTGTATTAGTTTTGCCAAATATCAAAATGAATCCGCCACAGGTATACATGTGTTCCCCATCCTGAACCCTCCTCCCTCCTCCCTCCCCATTCCATCCCTCTGGGTCGTCCCAGTGCACCAGCCCCAAGCATCCAGTATCGTGCATCGAACCTGGACTATATACGGTATTTTCAAAAAAAATTTAAATAAGTGAGATTTTTGGAACCCATCATGATCCATCCACCCACACACTATTTTATATATGACTGACAGATATTAAGTCCTTATTCTGTATTGTCAATAATTACACAGGGTAATAAAACTACAATAGACAACACTTTCCAAATACAAATGGGAGTTTTTAATTTTAATATGGGAAATGTGGCAAAGAGACCACCATTTGATACATGAGAACCCGATTCTGAATAATTTTTTGATTTTGTAGTTCTTCTATAGTCTATTTACATATGATCTCACATAACACTTAAAAAAAAAGGCTAATTGCCAAGGTCACACAAACTATGATAGAGTGTTTATTTTCTTATACCTATTTTCTAGAATTCAGATGATTAAATTCACAAACATGGAACTATTTTGACATAAATTTCAAATCTCACCTGATTTTTTTATGAAGGAAAAAGAATAGCAAGAATAAATGGAAACTAGTATGAGCAAAATAATCAATGTCCCCCCCGCAAGATATAATTAAAATGTCATCATCTGTAACAGTGAGAAGCACATAGAAAAATACAACTACAAGCAAGGAACTTTCTTTTTTGCCACACCACGTCTTGTGGAAACTTAGTTCCCCAACCAGGGACTGAACCATGCCCGCAACAGCAAAAGTACATTGTCCTAAACCACTGGACCGCCAGGGAATTCCCTGGGAAATTTTTCTTATTAGGAGTTGGGAAATTTTCTTATTCATTTTTTTAATCTTAAGTGAATAAATACTAAAATGTCCTTATAAGATCACGTACACTTTTCTCTAATGGTGGCTTTGACAAAAATGTTTGTTTTTTTTTAAACAGTGGATAAATGAACTACAAATTCAAGACTGTAAAGACAGTACTGATGTAGAGATTACCATATCATATAAAGTATACAAGGAATAAACTATAAGAGATAGCTTATTATATTAACTATATAGCATAGCATCTATATTAACATTACATGAAATATTAACATTAAAAAGAGTCACCCTTTAAATAGTGAAATTTAGTGAGATCATTAAAATATATTGAAAGTATGCTTTTTAAGAAGAGGGTAAATACTGGAATTGTCTGCCACAACCCAATTAAAGAGGTTTTGAATTGGGTTGACCACATTTTAATGATTCCCAAACTTTAGGATTTAGTAATTACATACAATTTATTGCTTAACTGAATCTTTATATGGAATTTCTAGAAAATTTTACTTGCATTTTTATCTGCTGAGCATGACAAGATTAACAATAGACATAATGACTAGCTTGTTGACACACTCTCCTACGGAAATTATTCAGAGGACAGAAGACAAAGCTCATTTATTCAACATTTACCAGGCATAATGCTAGGTACTGGGGATAGAGTGAAGGAGACAGACATGATTCCTCCTCTCATAAGTTCACAATCTAGACTGACTTTCATCCTAGATTATTTTAGAATATTTTTAAAGTCTCATAAAAACAGAAATAATAGCTGTATGATTGGAATACACTTTGCATTTAAATACAATATGAAAATCTTCTTAATTCTGCTTCAAATGAAGCTAATTTTTTTCTGATACTTCACTGCTCTAAAAATTAGCCTTTTGGAAAACCAAACAAACTCCTGTTCAAACAGCTCTTATAGCTGAGTAATATTTCACTGTTAAGTCAGAAAGAGAGAGACAAATACTATACATTAATGCATGCATCTGGAATCTAGAAAGAGGATACTGATGAACCTATATGCAGGGTAGCAATGGAGACACTTAACTCCCCTGGTGGCTCAGACGATAAGGCGTCCACCTACAACGCAGGAAACCCAGATTCAATCCCTGGGTCGGGAGGATCCCCTGGAAAGGAAATGGCAACCCACTCCAGTACTCTTGCCTGGTAAATCCCATGCAGGGAGGATCCTGGTAGGCTACAGTCCATGGGGTCGCAAAGAGTTGGACATCACTGACGGACTTCACTTTCACTTTCAATGGAGACACAGGACATAGAGAACAGACTTGTGGACACAGTAGGGGAAGAAGAGGGTGGGACAAATTGGGAGACTAGCATACAAACATACATTCAGTTCAGTTCAGTTCAGTTGCTCAATAGTGTCCAACTCTGCGACCCATGAATTACAGCACGCCAGGCCTCCCTGTCCATCACCAACTCCTGGAGTTCACCCAAACTCATGTCCATCAAGTCAGTGATGCCATCCAGCCATCTCATGCTCTGTCGTCCCCTTCTCCTCCTGCCCCCAATCCCTCCAAGCATCAGAGTCTTTTCCAATGAGTCAACTCTTCGCATGAGGTAGCCAAAGTACTGCAGTTTCAGCTTTAACATCATTCCTTCCAAACAACACCCAGGACTGATCTCCTTTAGAATGGACTCATTGTATCTCCTTGCAGTCCATGGGATTCTCAAGAGTCTTCTCCAACACCACAGTTCAAAACCATCAATTCTTCAGTGCTCAGCTTTCTTCACAGTCCAACTCTCACATCCATACATGACCACTGGAAAAACCACAGCCTTGACTAGACGGACCTTTGTTGGCAAAGTAATGTCTCTGCTTTTGAATATGCTATCTAGGTTGGTCATAACATTCCTTCCAAGGAGTACGAGTCTTTTAATTTCATGGCTGTTATCACCATCTGCAGTGATTTTGGAGCCCAGAAAAATAAAGTCTGACACTGTTTCCCCATTGATTTCCTATGAAGTGATGGGACCAGATGCCATGATCTTTGTTTTCTGAATGTTGAGCTTTAAGCCAACTTTTTCACTATCCTCTTTCACTTTCATCAAGAAGCTCTTTAGTTCCTCTTTACTTTCTGCCATAAGGGTGGTATCATCTGCATATCGGAGGTTATTGATATTTCTCCCAGCAATCTTGATTCCAGCATGTGCTTCTTCCAGCCCAGCGTTTCTCATGATGTCCTCTGCATATAAGTTAAATAAGCAGGGTAACAATATACAGCCTTGACTGTACTATACAGTACTCCTTTTTCCCATTTGGAACCAGTCTGTTGTTCCATGTCCAGTTCTAACTGTTGCTCCTGACCTGCATACAGGTTTCTCAAGAGGCAGGTCAGGTGGTCTGGTATCCCCACCTCTTTCAGAATTTTCCACAGTTTATTGTGATCCACACAGTCAAAGGCTTTGGCATAGTCAATAAAGCAGAAATAGATGTTTTTCTGGAACTCTCTTGCTTTTTCGATGATCCAGCAGATATTGGCAATTTATCTCTGGTTCCTCTGCCTTTTATAAAACCAGCTTGAACATCTTGGAGTTCATGGTTCATGTATTGCTGAAGCCTGGCTTGGAGAATTTTGAGCATTACTTTACTAGCATGTGAGATGAGTGCAATTGTGCGGTAGTTTGAGCATTCTTTGGCATTGCCTTTCTTTGGGATTGGAATGAAAACTGACCTTTTCCAGTCCTGTGGCCACTGCTGAGTTTTCCAAATTTGCTGGCGTATTGAGTGCAGCACTTTCGCAGCATCATCTTTCAGGATTTGAAATAGCTCAACTGGAATTCAATCACCTCCACTAGCTTTGTTCGTAGTGATGCTTCCTAAGGCCCATTTGACTTCATATTCCAGGATGTCTGGCTCTAGGTGAGTGATCACACCATCGTGATTATCTGGGTCATGAAGATCTTTTTTGTACAGTTCTTCTGTGTATTCTTGCCACCTCTTCTTAATATCTTCTGCTTCTGTTAGGTCCATACCATTTCTGTCCTTTATCGAGCCCATCTTTGCATGAAATGTTCCCTTGGTATTTCTAATTTTCTTGAAGAGATCTCTAGTCTTTCCCATTCTGTTGTTTTCCTCTATTTCTTTGCACTGATCGCTGAGGAAGGCTTTCTTATCTCTTCTTGCTATTCTTTGGAACTCTGCATTCAGATGCTTATATCTTTCCTTTTCTCCTTTGCTTTTCACTTCTCTTCTTTTCACAGCTATTTGTAAGGCCTCCCCAGACAGCCATTTTGCTTTTTTGCATTTCTTTTCCATGGGGATGGTCTTGATCCCTGTCTCCTGTACAATGTCACAAACCTCCGTCCATAGTTCATCAAGCACTCTGTCTATCAAATCTAGTCCCTTAAATCTATTTCTCATTTCCATTGTATAATCATAAGGAATTTGATTTAGGTCGTACCTGAATGGTCTAATGGTTTTTTCTACTTTCTTCAATTTTAGTCTGAATTTGGCAATAAGGAGGTCATGGTCTGAGCCACCATCAGCTCCTGGTCTTGTTTTTGCTGACTGTATAGAGCTTTTCCATCTTTGGCTGCAAAGAATATAATCAATCTGATTCAGTGTTGACCATCTGGTGATGTCCATGTATAGAGTCTTCTCTTGTGTTGTTGGAAGAGGGTGTTTGCTATGACCAGTGTGTTCTCTTGGTAAAACTCTATTAGCCTTTGTCCTGCTTCATTCCATACTCCAAGGCCAAATTTGCCTGTTACTCCAGGTGTTTCTTGACTTCCTACTTTTGCATTCCAGTCCCCTATAATGAAAAGGACATCTTTTTTGGGTGTTAGTTCTAAAAGGTCTTGTAGGTCTTCATAGAATCGTTACCATATGTAAAACAGACAGCAATTGGGAATTTGCTGTGTGACACAAGGAGCTCAACCCAGTGCTCTGTGACAACCTAGAGGGGTGGGGTGGGGAGGGAGGTGGGAAGAGGGTTCAGGAGGAGGGAGGGGACATATGTATACCTGGGACTGATTCATATTGATGTATGGCAGAAATCAACACAATATTGTAAAGCAATTATTCACCAATAAAAATTTAAAAATAGCTCTTATACAATAAGCACATGAAAGTTAAATAAAATAAAAACAAATTATAATTTATAATAGCCTTTCTGTAATTTTGAGTAACTTTTAAGTAGCATTGATTATTATAGGGTATTTCTTCATTACTTTGGTCTAACAGTATAATCATTCTGCCGAAGTTATAAACAAGTATTACATGCTGGCAATGCAATTCTAAATGAGCTTCACAACAACTGAAACATGTGCAATAACTCTATTAGATGCCATTCTAAGAGTAAATGTGCATATAAAAAACACTGGGGGCAAAGACAGATTTTTCAATTATCCATTTCCCACCTTGTGAGATTTACCAAGTTACAGTTACTGATAGGAATGTCAGTCTACTGAGGTAGACTAAGGTAGGTCGACTGAGAATCTCTATTCTACTTGATCATTTGTATTACAAAATATTACCTTACCCCCGTCCATAATATGCCATAGGTAAATTAAATTGTGGGGTGAACTTTGAACCTCATTTCCACACGTATAAGCTCACTTCTGAAAGACATTAGGACTTGATACCCTATTTTCTCACCTGTCCTTAGAAATAACGGCTATGTATGATCTATATTGGTAAAGCCATGAATGAGGAACCCAAAACTTAATGTTTAGGAAGAGGCATATTCTTAGAATTCATATAACCTAAACTTCAATAAAATGAGACAAACTTTCCTACACAGACTTAGTTTACTAAAGTTGCACTTAACACTCTTATGAAAATTTCCATGGGGTATGCCATCACTTTAAGTGTAACAATGCTCTAATAAATCACTACCTGCCTATGGGCTTTCCCACTAGTCATTAGTTTAAGTATTTTAAGAGTTAGAATATTCCATTTCTTATCAATTATAAATGAATATTAAATAACACTTTCAGTTCAGTTCAGTTCAGTTCAGTCGCTCAGTCGTGTCTGACTCGTTGCGACCCCATGAATCGCAGCATGCCAGGCCTCCCTGTGCACCACCAACTCCCGGAGTTCACTCAAACTCACGTCCATCGAGTCAGTGATGCCATCCAGCCATCTCATCCTCTGTTGTCTCCTTCTCCTCCTGCCCCCAATCCCTCCCAGCATCAGAGTCTTTTCCAATGAGTCAATTCTTTGCATGAGGTGGCCAAAGTACTGGAGTTTCAGCTTTAGCATCATTCCTTCCAAAGAAATCCCAGGGCTGATTTCCCCTAGAATGGACTGGTTGGATCTCTTTGCAGTCCAAGGGACTCTCAAGAGTCTTCTCCAACACCACAGTTCAAAAGCATCAATTCTTCAGCGCTCAGCCTTCTTCACAGTCCAACTCTCACATCCATACATGATCACAGGAAAAACCATAGCCTTGACTAGACGGACCTTTATTGGCAAAGTAATGTCTCTGCTTTTCAATATGCTATTTAGGTTGGTCATAACTTTTCTTCCAAGGAGTAAGCGTCTTTGAATTTCATGGCTGCAGTCACCATCTCCAGTGATTCTGGAGCCCAGAAAAATAAAGTCTGACACTGTTTCCACTGTTTCCCCATTGATTTCCCATGAAGTGATGGGACCAGATGCCATGATCTTCATTTTCTCAATGTTGAGTTTTAAGCCAACTTTTTCACTCTCCTCTTTCACCAATCCAATAACCAATATTTTTAAAATAAGATAGAACGACTAAATGTAATGTGGTGTCCTAGATGGGATCCTGGGGATAAAAAGCTATTAGTGAAAAACTAGAGAAATTTGAATAAAGTATGGAGTTTAGTTAATAGTAATGTACCAACATTGGTTTCCTTAGTTGTGACAATGTACTAACGTCATGTAAAATGTTAATAACAGGCATAACTAGGTATAACTAATTACATGGTATATGGGAATTCTCTATATGATCTTCTAAATTTTTCTGTAAATCTATAATTACTCTAAAATAACTATTAGAGTAGAGTTAGTATAGCTGTAGGTAGATTTCACATTTGTAATTCAGAAAATGAGAGGGTTTCTAGTTAGTGGCTTCTCTCTTCTTGGTCGTGTAGTGGGAAGAGGTCATTTGCTTAGAGTGAGAGAAGAATTAACCAAAGAAATACAATACAATAGGGTAGCCAAATGATACTGAGGATCCAACTGAGCTTGATGCTCATAATTTTATAGAAGAACCAATCAGCCCTACTGTATATTCACCAGAGGTGAACTCAGCCTTGTTTCTTACCTCCTACTTAAGTGATTTATATTATTTTTACTACTCTACTTATTATACATTGCAAACTGAAAGTACAAAAAGAAACATGTACACATTGCTATATTTAAAATGGATAACCAACAAAGACCTATTATAAAGCACATGGAACTCTCAAGGTTATGTGCCAAGGTGGATGGGAGGGGGCTTTGAGAGAGAAGGGATACGTGTATATGTATGGCTGAGTCCTTTTGCTCTTCGCCTGAAACTACCACAACATTGTTAACTGGCTATACCCCAACACAAAATAAAAAGTTTAAAGTTTAAAAAAAAAAAGCTTATCCTTTTAGAAAGACAAAATTTTATATTTTGTCTTGAAACAAAAATGTTTTTAAGATAAGAGTATATCATCCATGGAAACATAAGCTCTAACAAATGTGAAGTGTATTTTCATTTTCCCATCTCCTTTCCACGGATTCCCTAATCCTTCCCCTTCACATATAAACCTAGGGTATTAAGAATAATTTTCTAATATACTTCAAAAGAAACCATGACTTTAGTGGGGAAAAAAAAAAGAAAGAAAAGATCAACAATGAAAAGAATGAACCAATGAAAACCAAAACAGAGCTTCAATGATTAATGTGAAATCGGTAAGCCATTTCAGATTAAAAAAACAAGAGAATTAAGATAGGAACTTTCAACACAAATAAAAACTCCAGTCACTCAGCATTCATTAGAGGGCACTGTTTTCCTTAATTTCATGTACACTGAAAAAGATAAGTCTTAGATGATAGCTTTGGTGATTAAACCATACCTTTAGTCCCAATCTGAATATTTACTAATTCTAAAATTGATCCTAAGTACCAATCTTTAGTCAAACTTGATAACCAAAGAACACTTTCAACCTGGTAATTAAATGACAAAGTTATGTTAATGAAAATGTCTTAAGCAGTAATGTAAAACTATGATGATCATAAAGCTATACCAAAACCAAGCTTTAACCTTACTGTATACTAGTAAACAGTGAAAGTCGCTCAGTCGTGTCCGACTCTTTGTGACCCCATGGACAATACAGTCCATGGAATTCTCCAGGCCAGAATACTGGAGTGGGTAGCTTTTCTCTTCTCTAGGGGATCTTCCCAACCCAGGGATCGAACTCAGGTCTCAAACCCAGGTATCCCGCATTGCAGGTGATTCTTTACCAGCTCAGCCACAAGGGAAACCGAAGAATGCTGGAGTGGGTAGCCTATCCCCTTTCCAGGAGATCTTCCCGATCCAGGAATCGAACCGGGGTCTCCTGCATTGCAGGTGGATTCTTTACCAACTGAGCTATGAGTAAAGCCCCTATTGTATACTGGTGAATGTCAAATAATAATGTGCTCATATTATACAGCATTAGGTAATTTTATTCTTTAGAAAATGCAACCAAAACAGAAGTTGTTGGCAGATAAAAATATTCCACGATACAATATATAAGAAGAAGATAAAACAACTGTTAGTGACCCAATACTCATCAATGGCTCCTTCTTCAGACCCAAAGTTTAAGAAGGTACTCAGTGCAGTCGCTCAGTCGTGTCTGACTCTTTGTGACCCCATGGACTGCAGCACGCCAGGCTTTCCTGTCCATCACCAACTCCTGGAGATTACTCAGACTCATGTCCATCGAGTTGGGGATGCCATCCAACCATCTCATCCTCTGTTGTCCCCCTTCTCCTCCTCCTCCTCCTCAGTACTAAGTGGTTCCTGAGTATTTTATCTTTACACAGTCCCTAGCATCTGGGCTCTACTTTCCATTTCCACATGACTACCACATCATCCTTAACTATGAATTCATTTCCCTGCCTCTAGTCTTTCTCTTGTTCTATTTGTTTACACTTTTCCTGAAGTAACAGTTATGAAACAAAAATGTGATTATGTCAGCTCTTGTTTAAATAAATGTCTCTGAGGTCCTTCTTTTTACATGGGATGAAGTCCAAACTCATTGGCCTGACAGCTGAAGCTTTTTATAGTCAACAGCAGGGGTCCCCAACCTGTGAGGAACCCAGCCTCACAGCAGGAAGTGAGCGGCTGCACAGCAGGAGGTGAGCGGCAGGCAAGCAAAGCTTCATCTACCGCTCCCCATCTCTCACATTACCGCATGAACCACCCCTCCAATCCTGTCCATGGAAAAACAGTCTTCCACTAAATTGCTCCTTGGTGCCAAAAAGGTTGGGGACTACTGGTCTAGATCTATCCTATCCTTTCAAGGCTTATTCTTTAAAATTATTCCATATCCACCCTTCGTATCAATTATAATTTCCCCAACATACTCACATTCTCTGGATTTTACTACATGAAGTTTCCTTTGCTTAGAACACTCTTCTAATAACTGTCAACTTGACAAAATTCCTACCCATCTTTTTGAGCCAATTTAAGCACCATCACCTCTGTAAGCCCGTGACGTGCAAAGACATTTTACTTGCTCTTTAACTGTCCCACAGCACTTTATATACACTTCTACATAGAACTAAAGTCATCCAAAAGAGATCCTCACATACACAATCACCTGAACTTATGTCAAGATGACACTGCAACAAGGAAAGCTATTCTTTCAAAAAGCAGTGCTGGGTCAACTGCTACACAATGGAGACCAAGATACATAACTGACAAGAGCCTTTTATACAGAATGTATAAAGAATTCCTCACAAATCAATCAGAAACAGGCAGACAGTCCAACAGAAAATAAATAATAGAATTCAACAATTCAAAGAAGAGGATATTTAAATGGCCAATAAATAGTAGAAAGGTGTTCAACTTAAGCCATTAAGAAAATGAAAAACAAAACCACAATGCCTGAATGCTCTGTCAGGTCTGACTCTGTGACCCAATGGACTGTAGCCCATTCCTCTCTGTCCATGAGATGTTCCAGGCAAGAATACTGGAGTGGGTTGCCATTTCCTACTTCAGGGGAACCACAATGCGATAACACTATACACTCATCAGAAAAATTTAAAAGTTTCTTTGAAAAAGAAAACAGTACCAAAAAAAAAAAAAAAAAAATCATGGAGAGCAACTAGAATGGGATGTAAAATGGTATAATCACTTTGGAACCAACTTTGACAACACCTAGAAAAGCTGAACATGTGCACACAATCTACCCAACAACTCCACTCCTAGGTATGCATCCAACAGAAATGCTTACATATGTTAACCAAAACACATAATCAGGAATGGTGATACAAGCAATATTTGATAATAGCCAAAATTAAAAATAACATAAATGTAAACGTTCATCAACAGAAGACTGAATAAAATATAGTATACTCACCAATGGAACACCATGCAACAAAAAAAGAACAAATGAATAACCTAACTACATGCAATAACCCAAATGAAACTAACACTAAGTAAAAGAAGTCGGCTGCAGAAGAATACATATTGGTATACTTCTATATGTAATAAGATATTTTTGTATACTATACATATGAATTTGTATGTATATATATTTATATATATATTTGTGCAATATATTGTATTTGTAGAAAATGTATTTGAAGCATTTGTATATTCATAATTACATAAAGTTCAAAAGTTTAAGAATAATCAGAAAAATATAAAATGCATTTTTGAAAATAAATAAGAATGTATGTAAATCAAGATAAAGAAGTCTTTCTTTACATTAAACACTACAAACATAATCAAAACAGTGAAAACCATATAGGTAAAACTAATCTTTGGCATTAGAAGGCAGAGATAATGCCAAAGTTGAGGAAGGGAGAGTAGAAGTGAATAATGAAGTGGCAGGACGAGTTTTCTGGAATTTGGGGGATTTTCTTTTATGTATCTGCATACAAGTTACACTTGTATGCTAACTTCACAAAAATTCATGAAGCTCTACAATTACGTTTATGTACTTTTCTGTGTATCTAGTACATATTAACACATACTTATATACCTGGTACATATTTTGTTCATCCAGCATGTATCAGTAAAATTTACCAAAAAATAAAATAAACCTAAATTCTATTCAATATAACATCTTTAAAATGTTAAGAAGGGAAAATGACAAAATCCAGAAAACAATGTAATAAACTTTAGCTATTAACAATATAAAAATTAATATAAAATGTTTATGCCCAGAAAAACAAACCAGATCTAATATAGTAGGTATAGGAGACTTAAAAACTTACTAAGGAAGCTCTCCGAGACCTTCGGCTCATTGGTTGATCAAATGGTGGACTGTTTATCTGCAACTTTTCAAGATACCCATCAGGTATTCTGATATCTGCAGGCAGTGATAACCGCTTATTTAAATCCTTTTAAAAACCAAGAAAAAGAAGATCTATATAGGTAACCACAAACAGAGACGACAAGGACATTTGACTTTTTAATTCATGAGCTCTAATATATTATTTCTTAGCAATCAGTAACTATAAAGGTTTGTTGCAATTACAAAGGCATTTACATTAATTATAAGCAGATTCTTTATGGTCTGAGCCACTAGGGAAGCTGTATGTAATATACCGAAAGCAAATGTATTTACTGTAAGCAAAAGTATACAATGCAATTTATTTTACAGAAATGATGTTCTACAACTGAGTTGAGTCCTTTCATTGATAAAATCAGCATGGAATTAATTTTGACATTATTATACCATATAGTTGCTTTTAAGTCACTAAGTCGTATCTGACTCTTTGCAACCCCGTTGACTGCAGCACGCCACGCTCCTCTGTCCTCCACTACCTCCCAGGGGTTGCTCAAATTCATGTCCATTGAGTTGATGATGCTATCTAACTATCTTATCTTCTGCTGCCCGCTTCTCCTCTTGCCTTCAATCTTTCCCAGCATCAGGGTCTCTTCCAATCAGTTAGCTCTTCACATCAGGTGGCCAAAGCACTAGAACTTCAGCATTGTCCCTTCCAATGAATATTCAGGGTTGATTTCCTTTAGGATTGACTGGTTTAATCTCCTTGCAGTCCAAGGGACTCTCAAGAGTCCTCTGCAGCACAATTTGAAAGCATCACTCTTCAGCGCTCAGCCTTCTTTATGATCCAACTCTCACATTCAAACATGACTACTGAAAAACCATAGCTTTGACTATACAGACCTTTGTTGGCAAAGTGATGTCTCTGCTTTTTAATATGCTGTCTAGGTTTGTCATAGCTTTTCTTCCAAGAAGCAAGTGTCTTTTTATTTCATGGCTGCAGTCACCATCTGCAGTGATTTTGGAGCCCAAGAAAATAAAATCTGTCACTGCTTCCACTTTTTCCCCTTCTATTTGCCATGAACTGATGGGACTGGATGTCATGATCTTAGTTTTTTGAATGCTGAGTTTCAAGCCAGCTTTTCCACCCTCCTCTTTCACCCTCATCAAGAGGCTTTTTAGTTCCTCGTTTTCTGCCATTAGGGTGTTATCATCTGCATATCTGAGGTTGCTGGTATTTCTCCCAGCAATCTTGATTTCAGCTTGTGCTTTATCCAGTCTGGCATTTCGCATAATGTACTCTGCATATAAGTTAAAAAAGCAGGGTGACAACATACAGCCTTGTTGTTCTCCTTTCCCAATTTTGAACCCGTCAGTTGTTCCATGTCCGGTTTTAACTGTTGCTTCTTGACCCACATGTCCTGGCAAAGGAGCTTGCATAACTCAATGAAGCCATGCTGTGCAGGGCTAACCAAGACAGAGAGGTTATATGTAAAGAGTTGTGGCAAAACAAGGTCCACTGGAGGAAATGGCAAACCACTCCAGTATTCTTGCCAGGAGAACCCCATGAACAGCACACGATATAGTTCAGTTTAGTTGTTCAATCGGTCCAACTCTTTGCGACCCCATGAACTGCAGCACACCAGGCCTCCCTATCTGTCACCAACTGCCAGAGTCTATCCAAACTCATGTCCATTGAGTCGGTGGTGCCATCCAACCATTTCATCCTCTGTTGTCCCCTTCTCTTCCTGCCCTCAATCTTTCCCAGCATCAGGGTCTTTTCAAATGAGTCAGCTCTTCGCATCAGGTGACCAAAGTATTGGAGCTTCAGCTTCAGCATCAGTCCTTCCAATGAACACCCAGGACTGGTCTCCTTCAGGATGGACTGGTTGGATCTCCTTGCAGTCCAAGGGACTCTCAGGAGTCTTCTCCAACACCACAGTTCGAAAGCATCAATTCTTCGGCACTCGGCTTTCTTTATAGTCCAACTCTCACATCCATACATGACTACTGGAAAAACGATATAGTAGGAATAGGCAAAGTCTACCATAAAATGGGGTTGGTTTGAATAACCCATCATGTGGATATTGCATGATTTGCGTGCAACAGTGAGATAACTGAAATATTTTATTATTGCTATGTCAGTGGAAATAAGTAAAAGGTATTTCTATTTCATTTAATTATGTGAACTGAGAGAAACAGAGATCTTGCCTATATTATCACACCAAGAAACATAAATTCTATAAAAAAAAATCCCTGCTGCTGCTAAGTCGCTTCAGTCGTGTCTGACTCTGTGCGACCCCACAGACGGCAGCCCACCAGGCTTCCTGTTCCTGGGATTCTCCAGGCAAGAACACTGGACTGGGTTGCCATTTCTTTCTCCAATGCATGAAAGTGAAAAGTGAAAGTGAAGTTGCTCAGTCGTGTCCGACTCTAGTGACCCCATGGACTGCAGCCTTCCTCCGTCCATGGGATTTTCTAGGCAAAAGTACTGGAGTGGGGTGCCATTGCCTTCTCCAAAAATAAATCCCTGCTATTAATAATAAATCAGGAGATAAAATTGAGATGTGTAGAAATCGTACACAGATTTATTGGGAAATATATGGCTTAAGTATCAAAATATATCATGTTCTCAACTATTGAGAAAATAATAATTCTCCCAAGTTAGCTTTATGTTTTACATCACTCTAAACAAATCACAGTAAGATTATTCTTGGAACAAAACATTTAAAATTTATCTAGAAGAATAAATAGAAAGCAATATCCAAAAACATTCTAAAATAAATAAAAATATATGTGTGGGTGTGGGGGTCTTTCCAGATACTAAAGTATACAATAATCAAGAGTATGTCACCTTTGGGGGAGAATACAGCTCAATGTCCAGATATAGATCCTAGTATTAAATAAAACTTTTAAACCTATAATAAAGAAAATCATACATATGGTGAAGAGAAATAAATAATTTTATTACTATTGTGATGTAATTTATACAGTGATATGAACAGTTATCATGAGTTTGAGTGAGCTCCAGGAGATAGCGAAGGACAGGGAAGCCTGGCATGCTGCAGTCCATGGAGTCGCAGAGTCGGACACGACTGAGTGACTCAACAACAATGAACAGATATCAAGTTGATTTCAAGAGCTGAAGATGGTATTTTACCATTTAAAAACTGGTATTGTTTTGCATAACTGATTCAGAAGCAATCTTTGATCAGCAAAAATGCAATCAACCAAGAGGGCAAATACCCTAATCATCAACACCTCAACAGCACTGAAGAAAATAACAACATTCTTATTTCAAAATGTGCTCAATTTTCTAGAGAATATTATTTTTAATCTATAGTATACATATGGAAATAATATTCATAATCAACTTCTGTCTTCAAGGTTATACACAACATTGACAGAGAGAAGGAAATGAGCTTTTCATTCTTTCACATGGAGAAATAACTTAACATGTGCTACAGAGATTAGTAGGTACAATAAACCAAAAAAGGAAGTGATATCCATATTCATAATATAAAGTAAGGGAAAAAAGCTGGTGCTTATTTTTTGTATACTTTTTGAAATCTGAAAATATTTATAAAATCTGAAGTACCTAGATGAATCTCAAAAATACTAATTAAAATATTTTCTAAAAGGAAGACTTTCCCTAATGTATCATCTTGGATTTCTGAAACTTTTGAAAATTCAAATTTCCCTTACAAAGACTCTACATAGTATTTTGCAGAATGTTTAAGTATAATTACTGTATATGTGCCTTGGTATAATAGATAATTAGGAAAAAATAATCACAGACTAGTTTTTATTAATGCAAAGCAACAACTTTCTTACAGGTGTCATTGCTGTCATGAAAATTTTCAAATAGGCATTTATTCTTAATAGGCATTTATTCTTATGTATTTATACACACAAACACAGGCATATTTATGTTTTTTTAAAAAATGGTACCTCTATTGAGATCCGCCTATGTATACGATTTCTAAGACAAACACCCGTAGGTGACTGGACTTCATCAGATGATGTCCCAGAAGCTTGGTCACTCTCGCCATCTGATCCCATTTTTAGATTTTCATGAACAATATCTGTATCAGAAAATGAAATATTATTTATCTTAGAAGAGATGTATTAAATTCTACAGAATCACATAATTTATTATCTCTACATGTAAGATGTAGACAGCCAACAGCCAAAAAACATAGTATAAAAGGTCTTTTACATTCTGGGTACCACAGGTGTGCAGTTAATAAAAACTGCACATTTAGGACAAATGTCCTAAAACAGTAGTATTAAATCCTCTTATGCTCTAAGATTATAAAAAGTTATTTAAAAAAACTAACATTCAAGTTATTAGCAAGAGTTGAATAATAAAATTAGAGACCAAAAATAACACTTGACGATTATTTAGTCAGTTCTCTTATTTTCCAGATCTAGAAACTGAGACTTTGAAAGGTTAAACGACTTTCAAAGGTCACAGAGCTTAGAGGCAGAGCCAAAATAGAAACCTGAA
The DNA here is from genome assembly GCF_029407905.1 of Bubalus kerabau. NCBI lineage: Eukaryota > Metazoa > Chordata > Mammalia > Artiodactyla > Bovidae > Bubalus > Bubalus kerabau. Next base: position 61,578,559 of record NC_073624.1, on the reverse strand, counting down.
CTTTTATTTAGTTTAGTATTCTTTCCATTTAATAATGTGCCATTAGGTCATATCAAGATGAACTGGTTCTTTGCATAGTCTTTAAAAAAACTGTTTTACAGTTGCTAATGTAGCTCCCCATCCCCAAGTGTTAAAAAAACAATTCAAAAAAGTATTCACTGAGTACCGATTTTGTATAACTACAAAAACAGTACCACAAAATCGACTGGGGGCAAAAACATATTTCACTTACAATGCAAGGTAAATTATGATTTTTTTAAACAAGAATAAAAGTTAAATGGGAGTAGAGGGTAGGGAGATTAATTCCTTTTATACCTGCTCTTATATTTACACTGGTCAATCACCTTCTAATTCATCTAGCGAAAGTAGCCCACCAGAAACATATGCTAGATCTCAAACACATCTCTTTCCATGGGTCCTCTCCACAGAATTATTCACTCCCCCAAAAGTATCATGTTCCACACTGAAGTGCTTTAGCAAGCTTTTTATTTTTTCTTATCTGTAAGAGGTTATTTCTTCATTTTATCAATGTGGTGAATCCATTCTTCAACAGTATGCTCATATGTCATCAGGTCTTTTCTACTCTCAGACACAAATGAACACTGTGCCCACACCTAGCACACCAACTGTGTTGAAGAGCAGTTTTTGGTTCATGTGATTTTATATCAAGCTATGAGATCCCCTGGGGGCAGAATCTGACTTATTCACTTTTCTATTCCTAGAACCGAACTAAATTTGTTTAGTAAGTAGTTCAACAAATACTACACTGATTTAAACACTTACTAAAAAAGAAAAAGAAAAAATCAAAGTATGGACCAGACAACTGAACCATTTCTTTCAAATGAAATGTTATATGAAATATCAACATGTAAAATAAATAAGAATAGTATTTTACAACTACAAATTTGAACTTCTAGTTATTTACTTACAAAAATATGAGAACTACTTAAATTAACAAAAAAACTGAACTCCAGGGCCTCATCAAATCAGTCTTAGATTTCATACATTTCTGTATTTTGTCTTGGTAATACATTACTGAGAAAATTCTTATTCACACTGATAAGCAGCTGCAAAAATAATGGTTTTTAATAGACCAATATGTAATTTAAGAATACAGTTTAGTGACACATTTCTGGAGAAATTTTATACTGAACAAAAAATTAATTTGGCAGTAGAAGTCAATGTACTGGGTGATTGATTCCTAATCTGATGGTATTAAAGACATCTGAGACCAAGCATTCTTTTCTACCACTCTTTAAAAATGTTAAAGGTAATTTAATCCTGTCTTCCAAAAATCTACAAATCTTCCTCAAGAAAATGTTGAATATACTTTAAAATGTATAGCTGAGTTTGCCTGACGGCATGCTTAATACCCAGGGAGCAGAGACAGAGAACTGAAGGTCCAAAATTGTTATGCAAAAATTGACTTGTTACTTTCTTGGGAGGGGTTTCTGATCTTGGTAAGAGTGTGCTTGGATTTAGCCACCACAGTGAAATAAAAGATGAAGCCTTGGGTGTCCCACTTGAAAATGAGAGCTTTCTGTAGAAAGGCAGATGACTCTCAAAAGAGCTACATCTTCAGTAAAAGGCAGACTTAAAAACAGAAATCTGCTCTCCCACATGAGGACTACAAAGGAGTTTATCAATTTCAGACTATGAGTAAATACTTGGTAGCATCTGACTCAACCAAGAAACACCTCATGTCACTAACAAGCTAGTTCCGACATGAATACCAGTTGGTATCTTCGCTTCCATCAATAAGAAAAGAGTGAAGCAATGAAGCCTTATGTCAAGACTTCATTCATTTGTCACCAGTATGAGCAACTTCTTTTCTGAATCAGGTAATAATTCTTAAGTAATAGAGAACTTACTTAAGAAATTACTTCTCAAATGGCTCAATTTTTGTATAATTCACAATGTTAACAGCTACAGACAGACATAACCCACTTTCAAATTTAATCTGCATTACTAACATTTTCAACATCACTTTTAGACCAAGGATCAGTATATATGACCTGTTTTTGTATGGTCCTGAGCTAAAAATTGTTTTGGCATCCTTAACAGATTCTTTTAAAAAGATTACCATATATGGCCCACAAAATTTGAAAAAATTTTTAGGGCCTGAACCTTTATAGAAAAAGTTTGCCAACCCCTAGTCTAGACAATCAAGAGAACAACAAATTAAGCCCTGATCTGAGGTTTTTTCCAATTTCTGTGAGGGTAAATACTCCCTTTGTGGCCAAACCTCAAGCTACCAGTATGGTATCATTGAACACCTGGTTGGGTAATATGAACACCATGACATTAGTATTTTTGAGTATTCAGATACAGGAGAAATATCCCCAAAGTGTAGGCAACAGTTAACTGTAGTAAAATAATTAGGAAATAATGACTTCTGGCTATTTATTACCTACAGTTTTAATTTGATTTACTTAATTGTAAGTTTATATAATTTAAATTTCAATAATGGCTATGATTAACAATCAGCTTGCAAAATTTCTGAAAATTTAACAATCATCTCTCATGAACCAGTCTGAGACACAGACAAAAACCCCTGTAGATAAGCTCATCCTCCCAAAATTAACACATAAGAAAATAATCTGTGGGTTGATACCATGGCAAGATTAAGTAGATAAAGAAAGAAGCAGAATAAAACCTTCAGAAACTTCAGTAAATATAATTATGTCATGAGTCTATAAAATAATTATATTTAAAATTATTTAAAAAACAAAACATGATAAGAAAGCATAAAAAAAAAAGACCAGAGAAATAAACAGAAACTTGCGGACATATATATTTTTCTTAGATTTAAAATGACACAGAGACAAGAATAACAACTCAGGTAATAATCATATATACTAATTATTGCAGTTAGCTATCAAAAAGTGATAATCTGGAGTTACTGAGGTATGACCCCAAATTAAGCACCATCTCAAACTGCTATTCATCCTGAAATTTTACATCTACCTCTTAAGGGCTCTATTTTCTTTCTGGTGAACAGGTTTTCAAACATTACTCCTCCTTAGTGTCAGCACTACTGCCTGTCCAGAACCTTCCAGTTTTCTGCTCTCTCTCCTATTCCCTTGATTTTTACCTTACAAGAAAAAACTAGATAATAAAGGCGGGCAGACTTGCATACAGCTGAAACCTAGCTATGGACATAACCCACAGTCAGAAAAATTTTAAAAAGCAGAAACATTACCTAATCTGCTTCCATTTCTGGGCATTGCCATGAAGGAACCAAGGCTTCCTCCAATAACGCTATGTGGTCTCCGCAGTGGGGGCTTCTTAAAGGACCCTGTGTACTGGTGGAGGAAGGAATGCATACTGTGCGAGGTCGGAGGCCTGCCATTCTTCACGATAGGCTCTGCAGTTCACAGTATCCAAAAATCATTCCATTAATAGCCCAAGATCCAGGATGACATGAGAAGGATTGAGAAAGCAAAAAAGAAAACAAAAGATTATGATAGAGATCATTACATTTAACCTTATTTCTTTGGCTATGCATATAAAGTGCTAGAATTAAAATAATTTCTATGAAAAATACTTACAGAAAATACTATTTGGAACTGATCCAGTAACTTAAAGATCCACTTTTAAAAATCTACTTTTTGATTGAAGGATAAGTAAGTAAGTAAGTGTTAGTTGCTCAGTCGTGCCTGACTCTTTGCGACCCCATGGACTGCAGCCCACCAAGCTCCTCTGTCCGTGAGAGTTTTCCAGGCAAGGATACTGGAGTGGGTTGCCATTTCCTTCTCCAGGGCATCTTCCCAACCCAGGGATCGAACCCAGGTCTCCTGCGCTGCAGGCAGATTCTTGACCGACTGAGCTACAAGGGAAGCCCCAAATGGAGGATAGTTGCTTTATAATGTTATATTGGTTTCTGCCATACAATATAAGTCAGCCATAAGTGTGTGTGTGTGTATGTGTGCATATATATAAATGTCCCCTCTCTCCTGAACCTCCCCTCCCACTCCTCTGTTTTTAATACAATTGAAATTGGTTAGCAATCACAAAGCTACTAATATAGCCCACAGGTTTCTGATCTGTTTAATACATCTCAAAATTGTTTCCATAATTCTAACATTTACTGACTGCCTCATATATGCCTTATGATTAGGAATGCTGTAGAATATAAAAGCGAGAAGGCAATGGCACCCCACTCCAGTACTCTTGCCTGGAAAATCCCATGGATGGAGGAGCCTGGTAGGCTGCAGTCCATGGGGTCACTAAGAGTCAGACACGACTGAACAACTTCACTTTCACTTTTCACTTTCATGCACTGGAGAAGGAAATGGCAACACACTCCAGTGTTCTTGATGGGAGGATCCCAGGGATGGGGGAACCTGGTGGGCTGCCGTCTATGGGGTCGCACAGAGTTGGACATGACTGAAGCGACTTAGCAGCAGCAGCAGTATATAAAAGACACAATCCTGGCTTGAAATAACTATATCCCTGTTTGCTAGACATTCAAAAAAGTATGTCAAGTTAGTAAATAAAACAGAAGTACTTAAGTACGTATCAATACAGAGGTTCTGAAATTACCCCCAATTTAGAATTTTTCAATAGTTTACAAAGAAAAAAATCACAGACCTAGAACCATGCAGAAACATTACAAAAACATAACACTGAAAAAGAGCAGGTGACTCAGATTCACAGAACAAGACCAAGGCATGGGCTTGGGAAAAATGAGCCAAGAAGGCCACTTAGTCTCTGCCTCTACTAATAATGGCTCTCTGAAGGGAGGAGAGAGACAGAGGATGGAACAAAACAATCCTCAAGGACCCCACAGGCCTAGGTCATCTACTCTGGATAAAACACCAGACTAGAAGTAGGGGAAGTGCATAACTAGTAACGCCGAACATCGGTCCATGCCCGTGCCTGGATGTACATTCCCTGACGGTAGCTAGCTGATCAAAGACTGGGGATCCTAACTTAAGCCGAGCAAAATGAACAGTGACTTAATAATGAATGGGGGCAAAAACACTAGTATACAAATGGCTACCATTAGTAGTTTTTGAAAGCTATATATGTAGTAAATATATAGGAAACTACACTGGTACAGGAGGGGAGAAACGGTGAACAGAAAGCTAAAAGAGAGAAAAGAATCAAGAATAATTCCTGGATTTTTAGCTTTAAGTGGTTTAGGTTATGTGAGGAAAGCTGGAGAAGAGGCTGATTTGGGGGGAGGGAAATCAAGATTTGTGGTCTGGTCATATTAAGTTTAAGATTCTTATTAAACATCTATGTGAAGAAGCCAAATAAGCATTTGGAAATGAATCTAAAGATCCAGACAAAAATCCTGACTAGAGAGACAAATTTAGGTGTAGTCAGCATGTACACAGTAGCTGAAGTTATGGGACTAGATGAGGTCAATTACTCAAATATTTCAAGATTATGACAGCAATTAACTAGACAGTTCAGTAGAATAATAATATTCTATATCTTTAAAAGTAGTGGAAATCTTTAAGGCATTATGCTAAATTTATCATATGCATTATAATTTTTCTAAGATTTTGAGAGTATTATCTCCATTTACGTGTACTTTCTCATTCGTTTTATTCTAGGATATGCACGAGAGTCACTTGCCTACATATAATGCAAAAGTGAGAGTATTCTGTTGGTACAAGCGACTGAATAAGAGACAAGAGATCAAAAATTGGTTCAAAGGTAGTTTACTTAGGAAATTCATAAACTATATTCTTCCTCAAGTTAGCATTGCCTCTATATGGTTAGGCAAAGACCACTTGTTTCACAAACTGGTTGTACAGCACGTGAGACCATTTAAAAACTATAGTCTATCTCTTCTCATTTGTTAAACCATATTCAGACAGACAGTATGTGTTACCGATCTTAGGAGCTTTTTACCCTCTAAGATAAATTCTATAAAGAAAGAGTACGTTGGAACCAGCTATCAAGCTTTGATAGATGACCAGAAAGGTATTGCATCTTTGTGAAAACTGTCCCGTGTTCTTTATACACAGGGAATAAACAATAACAGATTATAATTCAGAGATAACCTATGCTACCATTAATCTCTGCAACTGAAGAGGAATCAATGTCTATTATGACACCTTCAAGTATTACTTCAAGTAATTCGAGAAATTTATAGAGGAAACTGAGTAGTTTCTATTTTTCTCTTCTTTACTAATTTTAATGTTACTATTAGAATTAAAAATAAATTTCAATAAACTATATTTTACTTCAATTTTTTTTTAAATATTTCACCATTCACTATAAATTATGCACGTAATTTTAAGACAGTTATTACTAAAGTATTCCAGAAAATATGTCATGAATCAAAAATATTAATTAGCTCTCCAAAAAGTATGTACATTTTCTTTGACTCACACTTTTTTTTTAAAAGAAGATATTTGTCTTGTAGTCAAATTCCTATCAAGAATGTGTCCCAGAAACCATCCATGAAGAGTATTCTGTGCCTACTTTACTTCTGAGTATCACTGGCAGATAGCTAGCAATACTCATGGAGCCCAAGAATGAACATACAGGGTTTAATTAATATCAAGGATTCAAGGAGATCAGAGAGATTTAAGGATTTTTCTCCTTGCAAGAGGAGTAGAAGACATAATAATATCAGCTTTGAGATTTGATTCAAATCTCAGATGTAAAACATCTCCCTCCTACATGTAAGTAAATTATACCCAAATTATTAAATTTTCTACCCAACTCATCTATGTTTCCCCTCCTGTATTATGAGCCAGATAACCTTGAGTAAAATAACGACACTCTGAAGAAAACAGTATAAACTGAAGCTTGGGTACGATAAATTACTTACCCAGAGTCATACACTATTAAGTATATAAATGTATATTCCAAATTCCAATCCATAACTTTTAACTTAACATCCAGAGCGCTTTTCATTATATCTTTCCCTCTCTCACAAGGATATTTATATTTCAGCTAAAGGGGATAAAGAAATTCATGATTCCACCCACTGCCACAAATCTCTAACAGGAAAGTTTCAGGCAGAGGCAAGGAAGGCTTTCCAAAGAATCTGCACATTATGACACACGGGCAGCCATTCCTGTAAGCTCCTTCCCTATTATTATGACATCCCTAGGGCTATTTCAGTTTTGAGTATGTAGCCTTACTCTATAATTTCATCAGGATTTTGCATTATAATGCATTCAATTTAACAATTCCTTTTTATTTTAAATTAACATCTGTGTACTAACTACATTATAAAAAAACTGCCAAACTTGTGGAATATTATATGCTTATCTTACTATAAGAGCTCTCAATACTATGGATAGATTCTTTGGTCAATATAAAATAAGAAAATAGTATGATTCAGTCATGTGAAAAACCTTGTGGTCTACGTGGACAGTCAATATGCCATACATAATGTTATAAATCTGTGATGAAATCTCAAACAGAAATTTCACAAACTTTTTTTCCTGGACGCACCACGCAGCATGTGGGATCTTAGTTCCCTGACCAGGGATGGAACCCGAGACCTTGGCAGTGAAAGTGCTAAGTCTTAATCACTGGACGGGCAGGGAATTCCCTGGAATTTCACAAACTTACTACGCACTTCTAAGGTGTATTAACTTTAGTTATAAGAATAACAAAAATATTTAAATGTTAATTTAAAAGTAGGTACTTAACTAGGACATTACTATACAAAGCATTGTTATTCAAGAAAACCACTGCAAAATGGAAAGATAAACAGGATATAGAATTCATCAGTGTTAGAGACCAGGTAGAGTAACACTGTTTAAGAATGGAACATTCCAGTAAGCAAGCGAAAGTTACTGAACTAGGGAAGGAGGCAAAGAAATAAACAAAAGGAAGCTTGTTAGGAACTTACCAGGAAAGTAAACATACATAGGATTTATAAAGCAGTTCAAGGGAGAAGCATCTCTCCTTCCCACCCCACTCACCCAAATATTTACCATTATCTTTGCTGCTGTTTTCTTCAATAGTCATTTGCTCAGCCAATTCAGACAATGATTCATCAATAGTCTGGCTTCCTCGAAGCGTGAGGGATAGCCTTCTCTTAAATTTTTTCATCCTATCAACTGAATGTGACTTGAAAAATCCTGAAAGAGAACAGAATGAACACAAGAGTAAAGCTATGAATATCTTACTGCTCAAGAACAATGTTTTTCTGGGTTTACTGGGAATCTTCAAAATAAGTATAAAGAAGGAATTCTCATGTGCATCAAACATCACAAAATCTAGCCTCTTCCTTAAAAAGATCCGTTCATTTTGATTAATGCCATATGTATATAGCATCATTAGAAGAGCAAGAATTCTACAAAACTAAAGATTGACATTTTAAGCATCACAATTAAACTTAGAAGGATTAGAAATTTTCCTACAATGAACTCTAAAAGCTACTTCAGTGAAACTATATTATTATTTTGATGTGTCAGTTCCATCATTATAAATATCAATCATCGTATTGGAATCAGTGGTATCTTTAGATACAACTGAGGAGACAAGACAGGTGAAAGCAATGAAGCAGGGAGAGACTAAAGAATGAAGTCTGACAATTTATTAAACAGCACCAGCAGAAATTTTCTAAGTTCTTATTTAGCCAATATATTGGGGTTCTGTTCCCCCACCCCATCCCATCAGTTGTCAGGAGTCTCTTCCTATTATCATAACAAAGCCAAATTTTAGAAAGAAAAAAATCAAAGTCTAATTAACAGGTTTCAAAATGCCTACTCTGTAAAACTATTCGTATCTCAATTCATTTAGCCTTCCTAATTCTAAAGAGTAGACTATACTACCCCAATTTCACAAATAAGCAAACAGGCCCAAAGAAGTTCCTTGACTGAAAGCAAACAATTGATGACATAAGTGAGGTTTAAAACTAAGATTATCATTTCTGAAATCAAGACGTATCACAATTAATGCAATGTCAATTACAACTGACAGCTTTCTCTTTTCTGAGTTGTACATATACCAATGGTACAATTCATAGTGGTGTCTTAGATATGATTAAACAAGGTACTGGTTGCCAAAATCAAGTCCTCAATTATTTACCCATAACTTCTTTTCTAATTTCCAGTCTTAACTGTTGGAGAAGGAAATGGCAACCCACTCCAGTATTCTTGCCTGGAGAATCCCATGGACAGAGGAGCCCGGCAGGCTACAGTCCACAGGGTCACAAGAGTCGGCCATGACTTAGCAACTAAACCAATTTACCAGATTACCAAGCATAATAAAACCATTAGCCCAACTAAAAGTAAGAATGTTCTAACACTACTATGTTAAAATACCTGTTTAACCACCTAGCGCTGGATATCTATTTTGAATTGGTAAGTATTTTGCTTGCTTTTTCATTCCAGGGCTTCACTCCAAGTAGCTGAATGTGCTAAACAAGCTACATAAGGTATTTATAATGAATAATTTTTGTCTGCTCAAAGGCTGGGGGGAGGGTATCAAATACAAATTTGTAAGTAATATTATGTTTTACCAATTCTGTTTTACATTCTTAAAGATAAATTACTGTTGCTGAATATTTTCTATTATCTTCCAGTTGACTAATCCTCTTTTCAGCTGTGTCTAAACTACAGTTAAACTGATCTATTGGGTTCTTAATTTCAGTTACTCTATTTTCAGTCCTTTATTCTTAATTGATTCCTTTCTATACATTCAAGTTCTCCAGTGAACTTCACCATGCTGTCTCTTTACATGACTAGGTTAGTTACAGTGTATTAAAGCTCTTGCTATAGCTCCAGAATTACATAACCTATGAATAATCTGTATAACCTGTTTCTACTGCTGGTTTTCTTCTGTTGGTCCTATTGCATGCATAGTAATTTTTTTTTTTTTTTACAGAATACTACACATTGTATGTGAATGACTATATGAAAATACTTAGGAAAAAATGTAGAAGCTCTGGATGATGTTTTCTTCTTCTAGAAAGGATTTTTTTCCACCTGCTCTTCCAGAGTAAGAGCAGACCACCTCAGTCCAATTAGGAACACAGCAGGTTTGAGACTGAGTTTCAGATACAGTAAAGACTGGCCTACTTCTGTTTGCTTCCACTCAGTGTGGCCTTTCAAACAATGCCAGCTGCAAACCTAGGACAAAAACAGCAGCAAAATCAAAGCTCCGCTCAACTCCCTCAAGTCATATTTTGCTCACCTCTCATACACTGCTCAATTTTATCTTATCCCAAAGAGCTTAAGAGGTAGAAAATATTTCAAAAGGAAACACAGCACAGAGTCTCTCTCTCTCTCTTCTCTCTTGAATCTTTACTCCTGAAGTCCTGACTGACTCAGAATCTCTACAATGCCTTCAAACTATACTTCTTGTTCCCTAGTCTAATAAGGAGCCTTGGTGGTGGTTTAGTTGCTAACTCCTGTCCGACTCTTGCGACCCTATGAACTATAGCCTGCCAGGCTCCTCTGTCTGTGGGATTCTCCAGGCAAGAATACTGGAGTGGGTTGCCATTTCCTTCTCCAGGGAATCTTCCCAATCCAGGAATTGAACCAGGTTCTCCTACATTGCAGGCAGATTCTTTGCCAACTGAACTACGAGGGAAGCCCTTGATAAGGAAGGAGCCTTCGTTTGATACTTGTTCCTCTCATCACAGACAGAAATGGAAGTTCAGATATGGATTAGATGGAGATAATACATATTTTAACAAACAAGGTGAATTTATAGGAGGCAGTCAGTAAACTCAAAGATTGATTCCAATTAAGAAATTTGTAACTATAAAGCTCTCCTAAATGTTAGATCCTTCACTTTTCAAAGTCAGTCTTCATTTAGCTCTACCCTGAGAGTCAGTAATCTATGCTATTTGTTTAAAAAACAATAGTATTTAAGGTGAATTGAGCTATTGCCAATCTCATCTACCCTTTAGTTTCTTTAGGAATTTATACTAGAGACACATCCTTCCTTTGTAAAGCTCCAGAATCACCCTGTGCAATAATGGGCTAATTCTGCAAGCTTGGGGGGTCAAACTCTACATTCCAAAGAGGGATCACTTAAGACTAGCTCCTGGAAGATAACCTCTGACTCCTGCAATATACTGCCTGATAAATTTCTTTGTATAGCTGAAATCTTGGGTCATACCCAATAATTTATATTAACAATGTAAATTATGGTAAATCCTTTTGTATGCCTGTCAGTTTGACCTCTGGGGAGAGAAAGAGACAGTCATGTAGGTACTTCCATGCTTATGTTCAGTCGCTCAGTCGTGTTCACTCTTTGTGACCCCATGAATCACAGCACGCCAGGCCTCCCTGTCCATCACCAACTCCTGGAGTTCACTCAGACTCACGTCCATCGGGTTAGTGATGCCATCCAGCCATCTCATCCTCTGTTGTCCCCTTCTCCTCCTGCCCTCAATCTTTACCAGCATCAGAATTGACCCCTAAAAAAACCCTCTGCACTCCAAGATTCAGGTAAGCTTCCCTGGTTAGCACCACTCTGACATGTTGTCATATAAGACAATTGGAAGAATGAGGCGCTGTCATGCAACTCCACTAGGAGAGAATAACTGAAATTCACACCTCGTTTCTCTTGGACTCTGCCCTACACACCCTTTCTCCTTTGCTGACTTTAAGTATTTTTTCCCTCTAATAAAACATAATCATACGCTTAACAGCTTTTTAAAAATCTCCGTGCCCTTTTGCAAATTATCAAGCATGACAGTATCCTAGGAACCCTCAACACATACTCCTTCAAGAAATCTGCGTATCCAAACAAAAAGCCCTAAGAGCTACTCACTCACAATTATCAATTTTTTGACTCCAATTTTCTCAAACACAGTCACATGGTTACTAATGTCTAATCATACAAACAGCACCACTTGAGAATCTTACAAACCATTTCTGAAAATTTGCTGACCATGTATCTGCCTCTTATTTTAGATGACAATAAAGATTAAAAAAAACTATAACAGATATGTTATTATGGAATTAATTCACATAACACAGAAACAACCCATTCTGACCATTTGAAAAGTAGACAATCCAAACTCCCTTGTACTATAAGTAAAAAATACACACTGGATTTTAAAGGCTTAGTAGTTTAAAAGAATGTAAAAAGAAATCATTATATGCATAATGATTTTTTAAAATTCTAGATTTATTTAGTTAAATAAAATGTATATCAAGAACTAATTCTACTAACTGAATATGCCTGCAAAATACTTTAAAAATCCAGTATGGTGCTTGCATTGTATTTCTATTGGGATACTGCCAATATAGAGCTTGAAGTAAATTTTGGTGGTTTTAAGTGGGTACCAAAAAGGGGGATGGAAGAAAATCACATAAGCCTTAACATTTTCTTCATACAATGCTTTCTGAACAAAATAGTAAGAGAAACTCTGTGTGTTTATAACTTAGAATAGTAGGCATTTCCATCACGAGTGGAGAAAATTCTAGTCTATAAAATAACTTTATATGTATTTTCTAATCTGTCAGGATTAAGAAAGACATTTCTAATTCATATTAGTAAGAGAAAAGACACTTCATAATAAAACACATCACAACCTCAAAAAGGTCCTATTTTTATCTTCCATGCTGTAACTGTAATCTTTTAATTAAGTCACAATGATCAGTAAACACGGATGTTAAAGAATTTCATTAACACTGCCTAGATCATTATTAAAGAAAAAATACTCCCAAATTAAAGATTTACCAACATTTCTAATTATCTTTGAGTTGTGCATACCAACCTTTTTTCCCATTAGCCTGATGACAAAAATACATACAATGCTATAATAAAACACCTTTTGCCAAGTAAAAATTACTGTTTACATTAACTACTACATTATAATAAAGCAGTGCTAAATTACTGATTTAGTAAAACCAAAACCCTCAAGAGATGGGATAAAATATTTTTTCTGTTTTAGTAAAAACTTTTATTTGGAATTGTGAGGATCTTTCAGTTCAGTTCCGTTGCTCAGTTGTGACTGACTCTTTGCGACCCCATGAATCGCAGCACACCAGGCCTCCCTGTCCATCACCAACTCCCGGAGTTCACTCAGACTCATGTCCATCGAGTCAGTGATGCCATCCAGCCATCTCATCCTCCGTCATCCCCTTCTCCCCCTGCCCTCAATCCCACCCAGCATCAGGGTCTTTTCCAAGTATTGGAGTTTCAGCTTTAGCATCATTACACCATCACTTTTATGAAGATTAAGATATGGTAAGAATGTGATTTAGAGTGAATGCTTAAATATTTAGTTTTATATTTAATTCATGCCACTGAAAAAACTATTTTTACCTTAGAAGTAAACGTGCTGTGATTTAAAATTAACCCTAAATAAAAACTCTGCAATTGTTTGGTTTTAATATTTTTAAGACTCATCTATAGAGAGAACAATTATTTTCAAATTGTTATTGAAACTATTATTATTGTTATTGAACAATTATTTTCAAAATCAAATTTCAGCCTAAGTATTACCATTACTCTTTAGAGGGCTCTTTCCTGACCGCCTCTATTCCTTTCTTTTTTACTCACAGCACTTAACACTAATATACAAATACATAAATACATTTATATTCCATTCAAATATATGTGTGTATGTATAATACAAAACAACTTTTATGCCTTTCTAGCTGTCAAAAAGATCTCTAGTTTTTTGCCATAGCTAGATCAAAATTTTAAAGGTAAGTAAACAAGTGGACAGGGACAGGGAAGCCTGGCGTGCTGCAGTCCATTGGGTCACAAAGAGTCAGACACGATTGAGTGACTGAACTGAAACAACTGGGACCTGATCAACTTAAAAGCTTTTGCACAGTAAAGGAAACTATAAGCAAGGTGAAAAGACAACCCTCAGAATGGGAGAAAATAATAGCAAATGAAACAATGGACAAAGGATTAATTTCCCAACATATACAAGCAACTCATACAACTCAATATTAGAAAAACAAACAACCCAATCAGAAAGTGGGCAAAAGACCTAAACAGACATTTCTCTGAAGAAGAAAACAAACACATGAAAAGATGCTCAATATTGCTCATTATTAGAGAGATGCAAATCAAAACTGCAATGAGAAAACACCTCACACCGGTCAGAATGGCCATTATCAAAAAGTCTACAAACAATGCTGGAGAGGGTGTGAAGAAAAGGGAACCTTCTTGCACTGTTGGTGGGAATGTAAATTGATACCACCACTATGGAAGATGGTATGGAGATTCCTTAAAAAACTAGGAATAAAACCAACATATGACCCAGCAATCCCACTCCTAGGCATACACCCTGAGGAAACCAAAACTGAAAAAGACACACGTACCCCAATGCTCACTGCAGCACTATCTACAATAGCTAGAACATGGAAGCAACCTAGGTGTCCACTGACAGACGAACGGATGAAGAAACTGTGGTACACATACACAATGGAGTATTACTCAGCCATAAAAAGGAACACATTTGAGTCAATTCTAATGAGGTGGATGAAGCTAGAGCCTATTATACAGAGTGAAATAAGTCAGAAAGAGAAATAACCTATCAGTTCAGTTCAGTTCAGTTGCTCAGTCGTGTCCGACTCTTTGTGACCCCATGAATTGCAGCACACAAGGCCTCCCTGTCCATTGAGTCAGTGATGCCATCCAGCCATCTCATCCTCTGTCATCCCCTTCTCCTCCTGCCCCCAATCCCTCCCAGCATCAGAGTCTTTTCCAGTGAGTCAACTCTTCGCATGAGGTGGCCAAAGTACCGGAGTTTCAGTTTTAGCATCATTCCTTCCAAAGAAATCCCAGGGCTGATCTCCTTCAGAATGGACTGGTTGGACCTCCTTGCAGTCCAAGGGACTCTCAAGAGTCTTCTCCAACACCACAGTTCAAAACCATCAATTCTTAAGCACTCAGCTATACTAATGCATAAATACGGAATCTAGAAAGATGGTACCAAAGAATTTACTTGCAGGGCAGCAGTGGAGAAACAGACATAGAGAACAGACTTATGGACATGGAGAGAGGGGAGGAGAGGGTGAGATGTATGGAGAGAGTAACATGGAAACTTACATTACCATATGTAAAATAGATAGTCAATGGGAATTTGCTGTATGTCTCAGGGAACTCAAACAGGGGCTCTGTATCAACCTAGAGGGGTGGGATGGGGAAGAAGATGGAAGGGAGGTTCAAGGAGGAGGGGAGATATGTATACCTATGACTGATTCATGTTGAGGTATGACAGAAAACAACAAAATTCTATAAAGCAATTATCCTTTAATTAAAAAATCAATTAATTAAAAGAATTTAAAGGTAAAAGGGCAATAAATGATACTCAGAATTACTTCATATAAACCGTGCTTCTTTCCCTTCCTTCGCCAAATACACACAAACAGCTGAAAATGTTGAAAAATCAGTTTCCAACTACAAGTGCTTAAAATATGTAATGTGTTAGCTTACTTTATCACTGGAGTCTAAATTTGATCAGGGATTGCCTGCTATACAATTAAGAAAACTCTTCAGGTTATTTTTTTCTTTTAAATCCTGAAAATGTAACTACAGGCATCCTTTCTTTCATTGCACTCTGATTTATTGCACAACAGATAATGTGGGTTTTTTGTTTTTTTACATTAATGGAAGGTTTGCAGCAACCTGCAAGTCTATTGGTACCATTTTCCAATAGAATTTGCTCACTTTGTTTCTCTGTTGTCCCATTTTGGTAATTCTCACAATATTTCAAACTTTTTCATTGTTATTGTATTTGTTGTAGTGACTTGTGATCAGTGATTTTTGATGTACTATTGTAATTGTTTAGTATGTATAATATACATATGTCTTAAAAAATGTATGAATTTTTGCCTAACTGAAAAATTTATGGCATTTTGATTTCTTCTTGTTTGACTTAGTATGAATGGAATGCTAGATTTCTAATTTAAAAAAAATAAATAAATACGCAACAAGAAACAAAGGTTTACCGTACAGCACAGGGAACCATAGTCAATGTCTTATAATAACCTATAATGAAAAATAATCTCAAAAATAATATATGTGTATATGTATAACTGAAATCACCTTGCTGTACACCTGAAATACTATAAGTCAACTATACTTCAGTAAACATACATCAGATCAGATCAGATCAGTCGCTCAGTCGTGTCCGACTCTTTGCGACCCCATGAATCGCAGCACGCCAGGCCTCCCTGTCCATCACCAACTCCCGGAGTTCACTCAGACTCACGTCCATCGAGTCAGTGATGCCATCCAGCCATCTCATCCTCTGTCGTCCCCTTCTCCTCTTGCCCCCAATCCTTTACATAGTAAGAAGAAAAAAAAAGGAAATCAAAACAGCCTTACTTCTGATATGGAGAAAGTTTTAGTAGGCTGGATGGAAGATCAAGCCAGCCACATTCCGTTAAGCTAAAGCCTAAATCACAGCAAGGCCCTAACTCTAAATCTATAAAGGTGAAAGAAATTAAGGAAGCTGTAAAAAAGTTTCTAGCAAAGGCTGGTTCATGAAGTTTAAGAAAAGATGCTATCTCCAGAAAAGTGCAAGGTGTAGCAGCAAGTATTGTTGTAGAAGCTGTAGCAAGTTATTTAGAATATCTAAGCCTGGTGGGCCGCCGTCTATGGTGTCGCACAGAGTCGGACATGACTGAAGCGACTTAGCAGCAGCAGCTAAGATAATTAATGAAGGTGGCCACACTACACAACAGATTTTCAATGTAGACAGAACAGCGCTGTACTTGAAGAAGATGCCATCTAGGATTTTCACTGGAGGAGAAATCAATGCCTGGCCTCAAAGTTTCTAAGAACAGGCTGACTCTCTTGTTAGAGGCTAGCACAGCTGGTGAGTTTAAGCTGAAATCAATGTTCATTTACCAGTCTCCAAATCCTAGAGACCTTAAGAATTAGGCAAAACTACTCTGCATGTGCTCTGTAAAAGGAACAACAAAGTCTGGATGACAGCACATCTGTTTACAACAGGTTTACTGAGTATTTTAAGTCTACTCTTGAGATCTACTGCTTAGAAAAACACTGCTTTCATATTACTACTCACTGACAATGCATCTGGTCACCCAAGAGCTCTAATGGAGATGTACAATGAGATGAATGTTTCGTGACTGCTAACACAACGTCCACTGTGCAGCCCATGGATCAAGGTGTAATTTTGATTTTCATGTCTTAAATATATTTAATACAGCTACAGCTGCTATACACAGTGATTCCTCTGATGGATCTAGACAAACATTCTTGATTCATGGGAAGAAGTCAAGATATTAACAGGAGACCTGGCAGAAGTTGATTCTAATCTTCATGGATGACTCTGAGGAGGTCAAAGACTTCAGTGGAGGAAGAAACTGCATATTTGATAGAAATAGCCGAGTTGTAGGATTAAAATGGAATCTGAAGATATGGCTGAACTGCTGCAATCTCATGATAAAAAGATTTAACAGACAATTAGCTGCTTCTTAAAGACGAGCAAAGAAAGTGGTTTCTTGAGAGAAATCTCCTGGCGAAGATGCTATGAAGATTGTTGAAATAACAACAAATGATTTTGAATACCACATAAACTTAGTTGATAAAAGAGCAGAAGAGTCTGAGAGGACTGAGTTCAATCTTGAAAGAAGTTCTACTGTGGGAATAATGCTATCATACAGCATTGTATTCTATGGAGAAATCTGTCACGAAAGGAAGAATCAATTGACACATCAGTTGTTACAGTAAAAAATTGCCACAGCCACCCCAACCTTTAGGAACCACAACTCTGATCAGTCAACAGACATCTTCCAGAAAAAAGATTACAGTTCACTGAAGGCTCAGGTGGTAGTCAGCATTTTTTAGCAGTACTTTTAAATTATGGTGTACATACTCGTTTTTTAGACATAATGCTATTGCACACTTAGCAGACTACAGTATAGGTAAATGTAAGTTTTGTATACACTGGGGGAAAAATCTGTGTGGCTCACTTTAATGCAGTGTCTGGAACCATATCTACAGTATCTCTGAGGTACGATGCCCATATTCCATTTACTGACAGAATATACAGATAACCATTCTGGAATACAAACTGAGTTTTGCCATAGGAATGGGAAACCACTTCTTTATTTTATACTGTTGTTACTGTTTTTAAGCCAACAGCTGTATAAAGCTATAAAAACTCACAACTAGGTCCTTCGCTATGAGTATTTACCCATAAAAATGCTGTCATTTTGTGGACCGTTTGATACTTCCAATTAAAAAAAGAATTTGTACTCAAATTTACCTTTTCAACCAAACTTTTCCTAATTAAAAGATTTGAGTGGCAATTCTCTGCTTATATCTTTGAAATATTCTTAAAACAATTTCTTATTAATGACTGTAGTTAAAGTCGAAGAAAAAGCTAAAAATTGTTTTAAAAATGTTATGACTTTCCTTTAGGTAAAGAAGCTAAATTTACATGCAGAACAAATTAAGCATTTTAAAGTTTTGATTAAAATCCAAGACTGAGGGACTTCCATGGTAATTCAGTGGCTACAACTCTGCTTCCAACGCAGGGGGCATGGGTTTGATCCCTGGTCAGGGAACTAGGATCCTATATGGCACACAGTGAGGCCAAAAAATAAAATTTGTTTAAAAAAATTTTTAATGCAAAATTGAATTTACAAACTAATACTTTTTCACTTAGCCCTGCTGTTGTCAACCTTTCCAAATACCTAGTAGTTAATACGACTTCTCAAAGAGAGCTTTATTTACTTCTTTATAACATTTTCTTCAGTCACTTTTATATTAAACATGTAAATGAAATAAATTCACTGAGTGCACTGTAAGCAAATTTTCTAATAGTTTTTCCTCAATAATTAAATCACAATAAATATCTACCACTTTCTAGGACACTTGAGCTAGCTATACTTAGAGGAATAACTAAAAGTGAAGTTTTTTCACTAGATACAACAATTTCTTATTTGTAGAAAACAAAGTTTTGTACAAAAGACTGACAGAGCACTGAAATAAAATTTCAGTCATGCCCACGGGTTTTTTCCACCACTTAGATACCTTAATCCTTTATGTGTTCAAATCTGAGACTGATTCTTTTCATTTTAAAGTATGAGCAGTCAAACACACAACCAGAAAAAAAAGAAAAAGACACCTACCAACGACTTTTGTCTATTGATAAACACACATTAGAAGGGCAATGTAGCACTGTGACACTTCAGGTGCAAAGTATCATTGTAGGAAGCTCTTGGGGTTGCTCTCACCCCAGCCCTCACCAAAAACAACCAGCAAAGTCAAAAAAGGACCAGAATCAACTATCTCAGAACTCTGTCACCTGACTGAACCCATGTAACAACCACGGGAGCGCTTGCTGAAGGGAGAGGCTGCTGATCCTGACAGGAGATCCACATGTGCAAACCAGTGAGCACTGCTCACTCCTCAGCCTGGTTCCAACAACAGAGACGGCTGCAATGCAACCTGCATTCCTAGAGCAGCTGGCTGGTGCCAGGGGAGACAGTGGGGAACTCTGACACACACAAAAATAGGGGCTGCAGATTTTGGTCAGTCTGGCAAACCCCTTGAGAGACTGACACAGATGAAGGCACGCTTAAGGCCCTTTTGGACTGACAGGTGTGCCTACACCAGCATCTATTAGGAGGTTTAAAGAGACAGCAATGGTTTTTTTGTTGTTGCTTGAGCCAGTATTAAAGAAGATCTTCATCAGGTCACTACCTGACTGCAAAGATAATGGAACAGAAACTTTAGTGACCACACACAGGAATACACATTTACAAAAATCATTTGGCAAAGTCACAAATGGATGGGAGCAGACCTCAACAAGCCAAGAAACATCCACAGCCATGGTGTGGGAGTATCTAATTTACAGATTTACCACATTATAGTACAATGTCCAGATCTCAACAAAAATCACACAGCACACAAACAAGAAGAAAGCATGGCCCATTTATAAGAAAAAAAGCATTTCACAGAAACCTTGAGGAAGACCAGAATTTGTAATAACCAAAGGTATTAAGTAAACTGCCCTAAATATGCTCCTAGTTAAAGGAAGCTAAGGACAAAGAACTAAAGGAAACCAAGAAAACAATGTACTGAAAGAGAGTATGAATAAAGAGACAGACATTATAAAGGAACCAATGATAAAATTCTGGGCTTCCCAGGTGGCACTAGTGGTAAAGAACCTGCCTGCCAATGCAGTAGACTTCAGAGATGGGGGTTCAATGGTCAGGAAGATCCCCTGGAGGAGGGCATGTCAACCCACTCCAGTATTCTTGCCTGGAGAATTCCATGGACAGAGAAGCCTGGTGGGCTATAGTCCATGGGGTCGCAAAGAGTTGGACACGACTGAAGCGACTTAGCATGGCACAATGTAAATTCTAGAGCTAAGAGTACAGTAACTGAAAAATTCACAAGAGACTTAAGTAGACAGAAGAAAAGATCAGTGAACTTGAAAGAAAGTAAAGCTTACTAGTCTGAGGAACAGAAAGAAAAAGGAAAGAAGAGAAATGAATAGAGCTTGAGGGATCTACAGAACATCATCAAGTGGAGCCACAAAACCAGTCACAGGAGAGACGAGAAAGAGAAGAGGGTTAAAAATATAGAGGGAAGAAATAAAGATTGAAAGTTCCCTAGTCTGATGAAAAACATGAACATATACATCCAAGAATCTCAACAAACTCCAAGAAGGATAAACTCAGAGATCCAAGCTGCAACACATTATATTCAAAGTGTCAAAACCCAAAACAAAAAATAAATTTTGAAAGCACCTAGAGAGAAGCAACCTGACACAAACAAAGGAACCCTCAATAACATTAACAATTGATGTCGCATCAGAAAATACATGAAGATCAGGTGGCACTGAGAATAATGTATTTAAAGTCTGAAAAGGAAAAAAAAAGTCTGTCAACCAAGAATTCTAATTTGGCAAACTATTCTTCAAGAATGAAAGATCAACAGACATTTCAGATAAAAGCTTAAGAGGTTCATTATTAGTAGATCTGCCCTGTAAGAAATGTTAATGGGAGAGCTGTAGGTTGAAATGAAAGGACATTCGATGGTAACTCAAAGCCATAAAAACTAAAAAATACCAGTAGAGGTAAGTATGTGTAGTTATAAAAGATAGTATCATTGTACTTTTGGTTTGTAGCTTCACTTCCCCCCACTCTTTCCTATATGATTTAAAGGACAATGCACACACACACTTAAACCTATGTTAATGGGCACACAATGTATAAAGAGATAATCTGTGACAATAATATTGACAGGGAAGTTAATATATTGTTTATATATATAAATATATATTTTTATACATATCAGAGTGTTTATATATTATTGAGGTTAAGCTGGTATTACTCAAGGTAGGTTGCTGCTGCTAAGTCACTTCAGTCGTGTCCGACTCTGTGCGACCCCAGAGACAGCAGCCCACCCGGCTCCGCCGTACCCGGGACTCTCTAGGCGAGAACACTGGAGTGGGTTGCCATTTCCTTCTCCAAAGCATGAAAGCGAAAAGTGAAAGTGAAGTCGCTCAGTTGTGTCTGACTCCTAGCGACCCCATGGACCGCAGCCCACCAGGCTCCTCTGTCCATGGGATTTTCCAGGCAAGAGTACTGGAGTGGGGTGCCATTGCCTTCTCCGCAAGGTAGGTTACTAGAAGCTAATTCTAGTTTCCAAGTAACCATTAAGAAATTAACTTTAAAATATTACAGAGGGCTTCCCTGGTGGCCCTGTGGTTAAGAAGCTGCCTTGCAATGCTGGGGACAATGATTCAATGCCTGTTGCAGGAAGATCTCACATGCTGTGGAGCAACTAAGCCTATGCACAACTACTGAAGCCTCCACGCTTACAGCCCATGCTATGCAACAGGAGAAGCCACCATAATGAGAAACCTGTGCACTGCAACTAGAGAGTAGCCCAAGCGCAGCAGAGAAGACCCTGCACAACCAAGAATTTTAAAATTAATTAAAAAAAATATTACAGGAAAGGAAAGAAGGTAAAGAGTAAAAAAATCAACTACAAAAAAATCAAGTGTAAAACAGGTCAATAACAGAGGAATGAAGGAACAAGAGACAAAGGTATATAGAAAAAAGAAATCCTTCCTTATCAGCGGTGGTTTAGTCTCTCAGTTCAGTTCAGTTGCTCAGACATGTCCGACTCTTTGCGACCCCATGAATCGCAGCACGTCAAGCCTCCCTGTCCATCAACCATCTCCTCAAACCCATGTCCAACGAGTTGGTGATGCCATCCAGCCATCTCATCCTCTGTCATCCCCTTCTCCTCCTGCCCCCAATCCCTCCCAGCATCAGAGTCTTTTCCAATGAGTCAACTCTTCGCATGAGGTGGCCAAAGTACTGGAGTTTCAGCTTTAGCATCGTTCCTTCCAAAGAAATCCCAGGGCTGATCTCCTTCAGAATGGACTGGTTGGACCTCCTTGCAGTCCAAGGGACTCTCAAGAGTCTTCTCCAACACCACAGTTCAAAAGCATCAATTCTTCGGCACTCAGCTTTCTTCACAGTCCAACTCTCACATCCATACATGACCACCGGAAAAACCATAGCCTTGACTAGACAGACCTTTGTTGGCAAAGTAATGTCTCTGCTTTTGAATATGCTATCTAGGTTGGTCATAACTTTCCTTCCAAGGAGTAAGCGTCTTTTAATTTCATGGCTGCAGTCACCATCTGCAGTAATTTTGGAGCCTCCAAAAATAAAGTCTGACACTGTTTCCCCATCTATTTCCCATGAAGTGATGAGACCAGATGCCATGATCTTCGTTTTCTGAATGTTGAGCTTTAAGCCAACTTTTTCACTCTCCTCTTTCACTTTCATCAAAAGTCGTATACAACTCTTACAATCCCATGGACTGTAGCAAGCCAGGCTCCTCTGTCCACGGGATTCTCCAGGCAAGAATACTGGAGTGGGTTGCCATTTCCTTCTCCAGGGGATCTTCCCGACCCAGGGATCAAATCCAGGTGACCTGTACTGCAGGCAGATTCTTTACTGACTGAACTCCGAGGAAGCCCAATACTGGAGTGGGTAGCCTTATCCCTTCTCCAGCGAATCTTTCTGACCTACAAAACGAATCAGGGTCTCCTGCATTGCAGGCAGATTCTTTACCAGCTGAGCTACAAAGGAAGCTACGTTAAATGTAAATATTTTATTTTTTTTTAATTTAATTTTATTTTATTTTTAAACCTGAAACATTGTATTAGTTTTGCCAAACATCAAAATGAATCCGCCACAGGTATACATATGCTCCCCATCCTGAACCCTCCTCCCTCCTCCCTCCCCACACCATCCCTCTGGGTCCTCCCAGTGCACCAGCCCCAAGCATCCAGTATCGTGCATCGAACCTGGATGTAAATAGACTAAACTCTTCAATGGAAAGGCAGAGGTTGGCAGAATGGATTTTAAAAATATGGTCCATCTATGTGCTGCTTCGGAGAAGGCAATGGCAACCCACTCTAGTACTCTTGCCTGGAAAATCCCATGGATGGGGGGGCCTGGTGGGTTGCAGTCCATGGGGTTGCTAGGAGTTGGACACGACTGAGTGACTTCTCTTTATTTTTTCACTTTCATGCATTGGAGAAGGAAATGGCAACCCACTCCAGTGTTCGTGCCTGGAGAATCCCAGGGACGGGGGAGTCTGGTGGGCTGCCATCTATGGGGTCACACAGAGTCGGACATGACTGAAGCGACTTAGCAGTAGCAGCAGCATGTGCTGCTTATAAGAGGCTTATTTTAGATACTAAGATTGAAAGTAAAAGGATAGAGAGAGATATTCCATGAAAACAGTAACCAAAAGAGAACTGAAATGGCTAAATTTTTTGTCAGAAAAATAGAACAAAATAGTGAAATAAAGGTTACAAGACACAAAGACACTATGATAAAAGATTAAGACATAACAATCACAACATCTTCCCGTAACAACAGAGGCTGAAAATATATTAAATAAAAACTAACAAAATTCAAAGGAGAATCAGACAGTTCTACAATAGTAATCGGAGACTTCAATATTCTATTTTCAACACTGGATAGAAGAATCAGACAGAAGATGAATAGAGGAGCTGAACAACACTGTATACCTAGAGTAACAGACTCAACAGACATATACAGAATGCTCCTCTTAACAACAGGAGAATACACACTGTTCTCAAATGAAAACAGAACATTCTCTGTGATAGACAATAGTAAGACCACAAAACAAACCTTAATATATTTTAGAAGACTGAAATCATACAAAGTATACTTTCTGATCACAATAGGAAAAGGAGTATGTCAAAGCTGTATATTGTCACCCTGCTTATTTAACTTATATGCTGAGTACATCATGAGAAACGCTGGGCTGGAGGAAGCACAAGCTGGAATCAAGATTGCTGGGACAAATATCAATAACCTCAGATATGCAGATGACACCACCCTTATGGCAGAATGTGAAGAGGAATTAAAAAGCCTCTTGATGAAAGTGAAAGAGGAGAGTGAAAAAGTTGGCTTAAAGCTCAACATTCAGAAAACGAAGATCATGGCATCTGGTCCCATCACTTCATGGGAAATAGATGGGGAAAGTGTCAGACTTTATTTTTTGGGGCTCCAAAATCACTGCAGATGGTGACTGCAGCCATGCAATTAAAAGACGCTTACTCCTTGGAAGAAAAGTTATGACCAACCTAGATAGCATATTGAAAAGCAGAGATATTACTTTGCCAACAAAGGTCCGTCTAGTCAAGGCTATGGTTTTTTCAGTGGTCATGTATGGATGTGAGAGTTGGACTGTGAAGAAAGCCGAGTGCCGAAGAATTGATGCTTTTGAACTGTGGTGTTGGAGAAGACTCTTGAGAGTCCCTTGGACTGCAAGGAGGTCCAACCAGTCCATTCTGAAGGAGATCAGCCCTGGGATTTCTTTGGAAGGAACGATGCTAAAGCTGAAACTCCAATACTTTGGCCACCTCATGCAAAGAGTTGACTCACTGGAAAAGACTCTGATGTTGGGAGGGATTGGGGGCAGGAGGAGAAGGGGACGACAGAGGATGAGATGGCTGGATGGCATCACTGACTCGATGGACGTGAGTCTGAGTGAATTCCAGGAGTTGGTGATGTACAGGGAGGCCTGGCATGCTTCGATTCATGGGGTCACAAAGAGTCGGACATGACCGAGGGACTGAACTGAACTGAACAAAGAAAACTGGAAAACTCATAATAGCTGTAAATTAAACAGCACACCCAACCAACGGATCAAAGAAGTAAGAAGAGATATTATAAAATACAAACAAAAGAAAACAGAAACACAACGTATCAAAACTTATAGGATACAGCAAAAAGCAGTGCTTGGTATCTGTAAAAATCTACAATAAAAGATCTCAAACCAACAACCTAACTGCAGGCCTCACAGAACTGGAAGAAAAGCAAGCTAAATAGAGAAAAAGTCAACAAAACAAACTTTGTTCTTTGAAAAGATAATCAACAAACCTTTATCCACACTAAAAAAAGGACTTAAATTACTAAAATCTGAAATTATGGTGAAGAAGTTACTGATTATACAGAAATAAAAAGGATTGTAAGAGAATACCATGAACAACCATGGGCTTCCCAGGTGGTGCTAGTGATAAAGAACCTGCCTGCCAATGCAGAAGACATAAGAGACGTGGCTTCGATTCCTGGGTCAGGAAAGTCCTCTGGAGGAAGGCATGGCAACCCACTCCAGTATTCTTGTCTGGAGAATCCCATGGATAGCAAGGAGCCTGGCAGGCTACAGTGTATAGGGTCGCAAAGAGTCAGACATAAATGAAGCGATTTAGCACATGAACAACTGTACATCAACAAACTGGGTAACTTAATGGAGTGAAGAAATTCATAAAAATACATAAATTAGTGAAAAGAACTCAGTAAGAAATAAATGCAAGTCAATGTTTATGAATTTAGATTTAAAAATATTTAATAAACTACTACCAAAAGGATTACACTTAAGAACAAGTGGGGGTCTTCTCTGGTAGTCCATTGGTTAAGAATCCATCTTCCAATGCAGGGGATGCGAGTTTGATCCCTGATTGGGTAATTAAGATCCCACGTGCTGTGCAACAATGAAACTTGCATGCTAAGACTACTGAGCCCAGGCACTTTAACTAGAGAGCTCACGTGCCACCAACTGCAGGGTCCAAAAACGCTCTGGAGGCTGTGCACACCTACAGAGAAGCCTGCACGCTGCAACAAACAAAGGATCAAACAAAGCCCTTGCACTGCAACAAAGGATCCTGCATGCCGCAACAAAGATCCGACACAGCCATAAATAAATATTTTTTTAAAAGTGGGATTTCCCAAAAGGTTAGGGAGGTTCAATATAACAGAATAATCAGTTTTAATGTAGTGTTATTACACTACACTACATTAAAAGAATGAAGGAGAAAAACTACATGAACATCTCAATTCACACAGAAAAATATTTATCAATATCCAATACCCTTACATGATAAAAACTCAATAAACTAGAAGGAAAAGCAAACGTCCTGAACATAATTCATAACACCATGGAAAACCCATAGCTAACATCATATTCATTGATGAAAAGACTGAAAACTTTTCCCTAAGATCAGAAACAAGACAAGGATGCCTGCTTTCACCACTTATACATAGTATCTGAAAATTCTAGCCACAGTAATTAGGCAAAAATAAAATAAAAATAAAATGCATCATAATTGGAAAGAGAAAAGTAAATGTATATCTATTCACATGACATGACCTTACATGCAGAATACCCCAAAGAATCCAAAGTAAAAACCTGTTTTACTAAATGAATTCAGCAACATTAGAGGACACAAAACTGACACACAAAAATCAGTTTTATTCTATATGCTTGCAATGAAAATAGAAAAAGAAAATGTATATAGAATCAAAACTAATAAAACATTTAAGAATAACTTTAATCAAGGAGGCAGAAGGTTTGTACACTGAAAACTATAAATGTTGCCCCCAAAATTTTAGAAGATCTAAACAAGTGCAACGACATCTGTAGTCATATATTGGGTTAGCCAAAAAGTTAATTCTGTTTTTTCCATAAGATGTTACAGAAAAATCCAAATGAAGTTTTTGGCCAACCCAATATTATAAGACTTAGTATTCAATTACAAAATTACCCAAAGTGATATACATAAGCAATCCTTATCAAACAAAATTCCTATAGTGTTTTTTGCAGGAATAGAAGAGCACATCCTAAAATTTATATGGAATTCCAAGGGACGTTGAATAGTCAAAACAATGTTGTAATAGAAGGACAAAATTCAAAGACTCACATGTCTTGATTTAAAAATTTATTACAAAGTCTGGTGGCTCAGATGGTAAAGGATCTGCCTTCAGTGCAAGAGACCCAGGTTCAATACCTGGGTTGGGAAGATTCCCTGGAGAAGAGAATGGCAAGCCATTCCAGTATTCTTGCCTAGAAAATTTCAGGACAGAAGAGCCTGGAGGGGGCTACAGTCCATGGGGTCCCACAGTCAGACATGACTGAGCACCTATCACTTCACTTCACAGTAATCAAAACATTATGGCAGTGGCGTAAGGACAGACATATAGACCACTGGAATGGAGCTGAAAGCCCAGTCACAAACCTTCATATCTGTGGTCAACTGATATACATGAGAAAAACAATTTGGACCCTAACTTTATGCTATATTACAAGAATTAATTCACAATGGGTCAAAGGCCTAAATCTAAGAGCTAAAACTATAAAACTGTCGGAAGAAAAATATGAAGGAAATAGTCATGATGCTGGACTGGCAATGATATATTAAGTATAACACCAACAGCACAGGGAACAAAAAAGACAAATTAGACATTACAATTAAAAACTTGTGCATCTAGAGACAGTATCAAGAGAGTGAAAAGACAACCTGCAGGATGGGAGAAAATATCTGTAAATCATGTATCTGATAAGAGTTTACTATCTGAAAAATATAAAGAGCTTCAACTCAACAACAAAAGACAATTTTAAAGAATGGGAAAAGGATCTAAGCAAACATCACAGCAAAGACGACATACAAATGGCCAATAAATGCAGGAAATGATGTCCAACATTATTACTCATTAGAGAAAAGGAAATCAAAACCACAGTGGGATCCACTGAACACCTACTATGCTATGCTATGCTATGCTATGCTAAGTCACTTCA
The DNA here is from genome assembly GCF_029407905.1 of Bubalus kerabau. Taxonomy (NCBI): domain Eukaryota; kingdom Metazoa; phylum Chordata; class Mammalia; order Artiodactyla; family Bovidae; genus Bubalus; species Bubalus kerabau. The sequence continues at coordinate 61,550,530 of NC_073624.1, read as the reverse complement.
GTTGTGTCCGACTCTGTGTGACCCCATAGACAGCAGCCCACCAGGCTCTGCCATCCCTGGGATTCTCCAGGCAAGAACACTGGAGTGGGTTGCCATTTCCTTCCCCGATGCAAGAAAATGAAAAGTGAAAGTGAAGTTGCTCAGTCGTGTCCGACTCTGCGACCCCATGAATCGCAGCATGCCAGGCCTCCCTGTCCATCACCAACTCCCCGAGTTCACTCAGACTCACATCCATCGAGTCAGTGATGCCACCCAGCCATCTCATCCTCTGTCGTCCCCTTCTCCTCCTGCCCCCAATCCCTCCCAGCATCACAGTCTTGTCCAATGAGTCAACTCTTCACATGAGGTGGCCAAAGTACTGGAGATTCAGCTCTAGCATCGTTCCTTCCAAAGAAATCCCAGGGCTGATCTCCTTCAGAATGGACTGGTTGGATCTCCTTGCAGTCCGAGGGACTCTCAAGAGTCTTCTCCAACACCACAGTTCAAAAGCATTCTTCGACACTCATCCTTCTTGACGGTCCAACTCTCACATCCATACATGACCACAGGAAAAACCATAGCCTTGACTAGACGGACCTTTGTTGGCAAAGTAATGTCTCTGCTTTTCAATATGCTATCTAGGTTGGTCATAACTTTCCTTCCAAGGAGTACCTTATTTAGAACAATTTTATTAAAAGAATAGGCTAATAGTTTCAGTTTGAACAGTCAACCTATACAAATTATTCTGAACACAAAAGAGTAAATACTAGGACTACTGCTTATGATTGAGATGTAGAAACTTACAAAAGACTATTGTTGCTCCCACCTTAAGAATAAGAACAACCCAGAAAGGCTATAAAATCATAGTCTTTTAAACTCAGTTGAGATGCAACCAATCAATAAACGAATTAAATTCCTAGAGAGAACTAGCCTTTGTAGGAATGAAAACAGTAATGGTTGGGGTCATAGTGAAAGGAGAAGTAAACTCGCTATAAAAGGGGGAAACTAGCCCAACTTTTAAGAATCTTTTTAGGAGTTCATGGGGGCTGGCAAGACATTAAAACCTGGAGCAGCTTCAGTCACAAAGCAAATCTGTACTTTCTCAAAAGGACTCTTTCTAAGTATTTAAGTTGTATTAACAAGGGAGTGGGGATGCAGGACTGCAAAATGCTGGGGACAGTGCAGCAGAGCTAACAGGAAAACACTCTGTCCACAAGGGGTAAGTCCATGCTTACTACAGAAAGGTGTACGGGTATTTATTAGGTGAATGCTTTCTCCAGAGGCAAGGAAAGCCAGGAGTGGGGCTAAAGAGGAAAGAAAATGGCTCAGCTGCCCAGACACCAGCATCTGAGCTGTGAAACAGAGATCTTAGAGTTTTACTGTTGGCTGCACTTTAAACCATGAAGAGATTTCCTGAGTCTCACAGGTGGCTCAGATCCCAAGCCCTAATGAAGGGAAAATTCTGATTCTGCACTCAAAACATTTGATACCAGTAATGAACTAATTATAACTAAAGCTGTAACAGAGTTAGAACTTAAACTAGGCTGTTTTCGTATCAAATATTATATTTCAGCTCTTTCCCCACAACTATGTCATAGAGACCCATTTACATAAATGAGTGTAGCTATTCAAAAGAATTAAAAGTCTAGCATCTGGGAAAGACATCAAGGAGAAAAATAACACTGTATCTCCACTGCCTCCAAACCCTGCTCCTCTAATAATTTTCACTATCCCAGTAAATGGTAACTGCTCTGGTTGTCTTCCGATTTTTGATACCCCACAATCAATATATCACCAAAATCTGCAGGCTCCTTCAAAATATACCCCCAGTTTGACCACTTCTTACCACCTGAACTGCTAAAATCCTGAGTAAAGTCCCATCATCTCTTTGCTGACAATATTTTGAGCATCCTAATTGGTCTTCTCACTCCCACCCACCACACTCCCCCCTCCCTGCCCCACTACCCATAGCATATTTTCTATATAGCAGCCAGAGCAAACATATTAAGTCATCGATAACATCATCTCTTTTTCAAAATCTTCCAACGACTGGCACTTTATTCAACAGTTAAACCCAGAGCCCTTAAGTGGCTACTAGACGCTGTATGACTGCTCTGTCACTCCCCTTTTTAACCTCATCTACTATCATACTACTCCACCCACTCTACTCTAGCAGCACCTGTCTCTGCTGATTCTTGCCTTTGCTCTTGCTCCTCCTCTGCTGGGAATGCACTTCTCCCAGACACGTTTAAGGTTAACTTCCTTCTGGGTTCTACTCAAATATCACCTCCCTGGTCACCCTGTATAAAACAGTGACAACTCTTCAACCAAGTTACACATTCCATCCCCCTTGCCTGTTTTAATGTCCTTTATTGCCTTACTTGGACGTGGGGTCTCTCTTCACAGCTGCTCCAGAGACCCAAGTCCAAGGTAAGAGAAACCCAAGTAAGACAGTAGGCGCTGAAAGAGGGCATTAGAGGGCAGACAGACTGAAACCACAATCACAGACAACTAGCCAGTCTGATCACATGGACCACAGCCTTGTCTAATTCAATGAAACTAAGCCATGCCATGTGGGGCCACCCAAGATGGCCCGGTTGTGTTGGAGAGGTCTGACAGAATGTGGTCCAATGGAGAAGGGAATGGCAAACCACTTCAGTATTCCTGCCTTGAGAACTCCATGAACAGTACGAAAAGGCAAAATGATAGGATACTGAAAGAGGAAGTACCCAGGTCGGTATGTGCCCAACATGCTACTGGAGATCAGTGGAGAAATAACTCCAGAAAGAATGAAGGGATGGAGCCAAAGCAAAAACAACACCCAGTTGTGATGGAAGCAGGGTTCAATGCTGTAAAGAGTAACATTGCATAGGAACCTGGAAGGTTAGGTTCATGAATCAAGGCAAATTGGAAGTGGTTAAACACGGGATGACAAGAGTGAACATCGACATTCTAGGAATCAGCAAACTGAAATGGACTGGAATGGGTGAATTTAACTCAGATGACCATTATATCTACTACTGCGGGCAGGAATCCCTTAGAAGAAATGGAGTAGCCATCATAGTCAACAAGAGTTTGAAATGCAGTACTTGGATGCAGTCTCAAAAACGACAGAATGATCTCTGTTCGTTTCCAAGGCAAACCATTCAATCTAACAGTAATCCAAGTCTATGCCCCAACCAGTAATGCTGAAGAAACTGAAGTTGAACGATTCTATGAAGACCTCCAAGACCTTCTAGAACCAACACCCAAAAAAGATGTACTTTTCATTATACAGGACTGGAATGCAAAAGTAGGAAGCCAAGAAACACCTGGAATAACAGGCAAATTGGGCCTTGGAGTACAGAATGAAGCAGGGCAAAGGCTAATAGAGTTCTGCCAAAAGAATGCACTGGTCATAGCAAACACCCTCTTCAAACAACACAAGAGAAGACTCTACACATGAACATCACCAGATGGTCGACACTGAAATCAGATTGATTTTACTCTTTGCAGCCAAAATGGAGAAGTGCTATACAGTCAGCAAAAACAAGACAGGGAGCTGACTGTGGATCGGATCATGAATTCCTTATTAGCAAATTCAGACTGAAACTGAAGAAAGTGGAGAAAACCACTAGACCATTCAGGTATGACCTAAATCAAATCCCTTATGATTATACAGTGGAAGTGAGAAATAGATTTAAGGGACTAGATCTGATAGACAGAGAGCCTGATGAACTATGGATGGAGGTACGTGACGTTGTACACAAGAAAGGAATCAAGACCATGCCCAAGAAAAAGAAATGCAAAAAACCAAAATGGCTGTCTGAAGCGGCCTTACGAATAGCTGTGAAAAGAAGAGAAGCGAAAAGCAATGGAGAAAAGGAAAGATATATCCATTTGAATGCAGAGTTTCAAAGAACAGCAAGGAGAGATAAGAAAGCCTTCCTCAGCGATCAATGCAAAGAAATAAAGAAAACAATAGAATGGGAAAGACTCAAGATCTCTTCAAGAAAATTAGAGATACCAAGGGAACATTTCATGCAAAGATGGGCTCGATAAAGGACAGAAATGGTATGGACCTAACAGAAGCAAAAGATGTTAAGAAGAGGTGGCAAGAATACACAGAAGAACTGTATGAAAAAGATCTTTACAACCCAGATAATCACGATGATGTGATCACTCACCTGGAGCCAGACATCCTGGAATGTGAAGTCAAGTGGGCCTTAGAAAGCATCACTATGAACAAAGCTAGTGGAGGCGATGGAATTCCAGTTGAGCTATTACAAATCCTGAAAGATGACGCTGTGAAAGTGCTGCACTCAATATGCCAGCAAATTTGGAAAACTCAGCAGTGGTCACAGGACTGGAAAGGGTCCATTTTCATTCCAATCCCAAAGAAAGGCAATGCCAAAGAATGCTCAAACTACTGCACAATTGCACTCATCTCACACGCTAGTAAAGTAATGCTTAAAATTCTCCAAGCCAGGCTTCAGCAATACGTGAACCGTAAACTTTCAGATATTCAAGCTGGTTTTAGAAAAGGCAGAGGAACCAGAGATCAAATTGCCAACATCCGCTGGATCATGGAAAAAGCAAGAGAGTTCCAGAAAAACATCTGCTGCTGCTAAGTCGCTACAGTCGTGTCCAACTCTGTGTGACCCCATAGACGGCAGCCCACCAGGTTCCCCCATCCCTGGGATTCTCCAGGCAAGAACACTGTAGTGGGTTGCCATTTCCTTCTCCAATGCATGAAAGTAAAAAGTGAAAGTGAAGTCGCTCAGTCGTGTCTGACCCTCAGCGACCCCATGGACTGCAGCCCTCCAGGGTCCTCCGTCCATGGGATTTTCCAGGCAAGAGTACTGGAGTGGAGTGCCATTGCCTTCTTCGAGAAAATCATCTACTTCTGCTTTATTGACTATGCCAAAGCCTTTGACTGTATGGATCAAAATTAACTGTGGAAAATTCTTCAAGAGACAGGAATACCAGACCACCTGATCTGCCTCTTGAGAAACCTGTATGCAGGTCAGGAGCAACAGTTAGAACTAGACATGGAACAACAGACTGGTTCCAAATAAGAAAAGGAGTACGTCAAGGCTGTATATTGTCACCCAGCTTATTTAACTTATATGCAGAGTACATCATGAGAAACGCTGGGCTGGAGGAAGCACAAGCTGGAATCAAGATTGCTGGGACAAATATCAATAACCTCAGATATGCAGATGACACCACCCTTATGGCAGAAAGTGAAGAAGAACTAAAGAGCCTCTTGATGAAAGTGAAAGAGGAGAGTGAAAAAGTTGGCTTAAAACTCAACACTTAGAAAATAAAGATTATGGCATCTGGTCCCATCACTTCATGGCAAATAGATGGTGAAACAATGGAAAACAGTGACAGACTTTACATTTTGAGGCTCCAAAATCACTGCAGATGGTGACTGCAGCCATGAAATTAAGATGCTTACTCCTTGGAAGGAAAGTTATGACCAACCTAGACAGCGTATTAAAAAGCAGAGACATTACTTTGCCAACAAAGGTCCATATAGTCAAGGCTATGGTTTTTCCAGTGGTCATGTGTGGATGTGAGAGTTGGACTGTGAAGAAAGCTGAGTGCCAAAGAACTGATGCTTTTGAACTGAGGTGTTGGAGAAGACTCTTGAGAGTCCCTTGGACTGCAAGGAGATCCAACCAGTCCATCCTAAAGGAGATCAGTCCTAGGTGCTCATTGGAAGGACTGATGTTGAAGCTGAAACTCCAACACTTTGCCCACCTAATGCGAAGAGCTGACTCATTTGAAAAGACTCATGCTGAGAAAGATTGAGGGCAGGAGGAAAAGGGGATGACAGAGGATGAGATGGTTGGATAGCATCACTGACTCTATGGATATGGGTTTGGGTAGACTCCGGGAGTTGGTGATGGACAGGGAGGCCTGGCATGCTGCATTCATGGGGTCTCAAAGAGTCAGACACGACTGAGTGACCGAACTGAACTGAACTGAATTGCCTTACTGCTTTACGTTCTAAATATTGGTTTATTACTGATAACCTCCACTAGAATTCAATATCCTTGTGAATAAGGACTTAATGTTTTGGCAATCATTTTATTTAGTACAACCTAGCATTTAGCACAAAACCTGGCATTCAACAGGCATCCATAAATAGCTGTTTGAAAGAATGAATGAATCAGTGAATAAAAGCAAATAATAGAGATAAGTCATCTTTTATAACCCAAAATCTTTCTCCTATCTAAAGTCAATCTATCATCCAGCAAAAGTTTTAGATCACTGTCATTTTCATCTGCTTAAGATTTACCCTTATGTTAAAATGTTTTATTCATTCATTCAACAAACATTCACAAAGAGGCCCTACCATGTCCCAGGCAATATGAGGAAGAAAGATAAATAAGATATGAACTCCGCCCATAAGAAACTTAGCTTGGGAAGGTGTCATATCATTTTCAGAATGATGAAGTTGTAGTACAGCAAGTGAGTAACTCTAGGTTAATACATTAATCATTTTTATAATTGTTACAAAAGCCAAGCAATTTATTCAACCAAGAGGATAGTCAAAGTGCACTTTTTGTGAAAACCGTTTTATCAGTGTGACATATTATGTGAAATTTAATTTGACTGGCTAACTTTATTATGGTTGTAAAGATCAAAACATTTTGTTCATTATACTGGAACCCCTATAGGTACATGATATGACTCATGATCCCCAGTGGCTCAGACAGTGAAGAATCTGCCTGCAGTGCAGGAGACCTGGGTCTGATCCTTGGGTGAGAAAGATCTCCCTGAGAAGTAAATGGCACTCACTCCAGTACTCTTGCCTGGAGGGCTACAGTCTGTGGGATGGTGAAGAGCTGGACACGACTGAGCATGCACAAACTTAGATGAAATATAAACCAGTTACCAAGGAGTCTCTAGCGGGCTTCTTAATGCTGAATACCAATACACTGACTGGTATAAATAATCCCCCAAATCCTTCATGTTTTAGATGGTAATAGGTTTCCCCTAAAAGTTATTTTGTTGTTGTTGTTTAGTCACTAAGTTGTGTCCAACTCTTTGCAACCCCATGACTATAGCCTAACAGGCTCCTCTGTCTCTGGGACTCCCCGGGCAAGAAGAGTAGAGTGGGTTGCCATTTCTTCCTCCAGGAGATCTTCCTGAACCAGGGATCGAACCTGTGTCTCCTGCATTGGCAGGCAGATTCTTCACCACCATTCTTCCCTGATGGTTCAGTGGAAGCCAGAGTCAGACATGACTTAGCGACTAAACAACAACAATAAAAGTTATTTTAATTATTTTCTTTAAACATGCATTGTTGATACATATTCTGATGGGAAATAAGTTAAAATTCAAAATGTGATTAAAACCCGATTTAAAAAACACTCAAAATGCAGAGACTTCCATCATGAATAACCATCAATTGATTTGCAGAGGAAAAATCATCACAGAAAGGGCATTTGTTTGAAACAGCTGTTCAGTTCCAGTGAATTCAGAAAGTCATCTATTAAGAAATGTCATCTGATGCTTTTGACAATAATGGTCTTACTCAGAGCAGAACCAAAGGAGCAATTGTAATCACTTGAGGTAGTGCCTCATTTTGATACACAAATGGCTATATACAAAAAGGAAAAGGCCCATCAAAACAGCAGCCAAGATGTGGAAATAAAATGGTATCTGAAAAATGTATTATCTCATTAATATTTGTTTATTTCTTTGTAAATAAATCAAATTCTCTTAATTATTCATTTCAGCTGGATTTGTTGTACCAAATTCTCTGTGATTTAAACAAAAACTTGAAAATAAATTATAAAACCAGGAGTTCTTTAAAGATACAAAGAGCTGCTCTTAAAACACTTGCTCTGCCAATTATCTCCTACACTTGAGATCAATCATCATCTCTGTAGGTAGTAGAACATTGCTACTCTAAAACAAATTAAATTTCTCCACTGTAATTAAAAAACAAAGAATGTAATTCAGATTACCATTCTATATCACCTGATTTGGGGTTTGCATATAAGTACTGTATTTCTCAGAGTACAACCACAGGAAGGTTATAGTAGACTTAATTATTCTGAGCTTCAAATTACTTAGTCCTTTGAGATCTACCGCTTTTAAACAATAAAGTAAACACTGGGATTTTACAGCTTTGTGTAGTACCTATCATATTTATTTCATGAAGAGTGAAATATTCATTTGAAAATAGGTGGGTTATTTTCAAATATCTTCTGATACTGATTCCTAAAATAATTTCACACTAATAAAAGATTCTGTATGATTTCAATACCTTTAGGCCATGAAATTTTTGCACCTTGTTTTATGTCCCTGGATATGTTCCAGTGTCTCCTGGCTTATAGTCTATGTGACTGTGAAAAGAATTTGCACACTATTTTGTGAAAATTATATAAATTTTAATTATGTTGAATTGGCTCACAGTGCTTTTCAGGCCTACTATATTCTTCTACTACTTTTCTGTATATGTATTCTATTAAATTTTCAGAGTTTTATATTAAAATCCAACTAAGAATCTTAATTTATCTACTTAAAACATAATTGTAATATATGATGGAACTATACATAACTTTGTCCTATATTTTCCAAGTCTCCTGTAAATATGTTGTCATATTTTCAATTAAAAACAAAATAAAGTGAACTGTTGTTCAAACTACCACACAACTGCACTCACCTCACACATTAGCAAGTTAATGCTCAAAATTCTCCAAACTAGGATTCAGACGTACGTGAACTGAGAACTTCCAGATGTTCAAGCTGGATTTACAAAAGGCAGAGGAACCACAGATCAAGTTGCCAACATCTGCTGGATCACAGAAAAAGCAAACAGAATTCCAGAGAAGCATCTACTTCTGCTTCATTGACTACGTCAAAGCCTTTGACTGTGTGGATCACAACAAACAGTGAAAAATTCTTAAAGAGATGGGAATCCAGACCATCTGACCTGCCTCCTGAGAAGCCTGTGTGCAGGTGAAGAAGCAACAGTAAGAAAAACAGTAAGACATGGAACAACATACTGGCTGCAAACTGGGATACGAGTACATCAAGGCTATATGTTGTCACCCTGCTTATTTAACTTCTATGCAGAGTACATCATGTGAAATCCTGGGCTGAATGAAGCACAACTGGAATCAACACTGTTAGGAGAAATATCAATAACCTCAGATACACAGATGACAGCACCCTTATGGCAGAAAGCAAAGAGGAACTGAAGAGTCTCTTGATGAAAGTGAAAGAGGAGCATGAAAAAGCTGGCTTAAAACTCAACATTCAAAAAACAAAGATCATGGCATCCAGTCTCATCACTTCGAGGCAAACAGATAGGGAAAACAATGGAAACAGTGTCAGACTTTATTTTCTTGGGCTCCAAAATCACTGCAGATGGTGACTGCAGCCATGAAATTAAAAGACGCTTGCTCCTTGGAAGAAAAGCTATGACAAACCTAAACAACATTTCAAAAAGCACAGACGTTACTTTGCTGACAAAGGTCCGTCTAGTCAAAGCCATGGTTTTTCCAGTGGTCATATATGGATGTGAGAGTTGGACTATAAGGAAAGCTAAGCGCTGAAGAATAATTTATGCTTTTGAACTATGGTTTTGGAGAAGACTCTTGAGAGTCCCTTGGACTGCAAGGAGATCCAACCAGTCCATCCTAAAGGAAATCAGTCCTGAATATTCATTGGAAGGACTGATGCTGAAGCTGCAGCTCCAATACTTTGGCCACCTGATGCGAAGAACTGACTCATTGGAAGAGACCCTGATTGGGAAAGACTGAAGGCAGGAGGAGAAAGGGACAACAGAGGACGAGATGGTTGGATGGCATCACGGACTCGATGGACATGAGTTTGAGCAATCTCCAGGAGATGGTGAAGCACAAGGAAGTTGGTCATGCTATAGTCCGTGGGATTGCAAAAGAGTTGGACATGACTGAGCAACTGAACTGACTGATAATACTAGAATCACAGTTTCAAATTATTCTTGAAGTAGTTTGTTTTTCAAGCATTAGTACAGGAAAAGACAGTATCCTACAAAATCTCATGAGGTAAAACGCTTTATTTTTAAAATCAGAAAATGATGGTGGAGAAACTAAAGAAGAAAAATTGATCTGAGCACTTTTTAACTACAAGGTCAGAAAAGGTAAACTATATTTACATCTTTGATATTTACATTTTTGGTTCACACACAAACTAGAAACTCAAGTCATTCTTTACCCTTTCCACTCCTTCAGCGGCAGTATACAATAGGATCATCAAGTTAGATCATGTTCCTTTTATATCCCTCACATTTCGCAATCTCACCCTCTTTTCTCTATTTCTACTGCCAGGTCTTAGTTCAAACCACCATAATTTGTTATCGAAATCACTGCAACAAGCCCCATTATTATTTTCTCTGGTTCTTTCAGAAAAGTTATAAGATAGAAAAACCTCTGGCAGTCTGTCAAGGGTTAAAAAAAAAAAAAACCGTTTAAGTAACAGCATCATTATAACAGCAGAAATTAATTTATTAGGGACCATCTTGTAAAGTTAAACACTGAATACCCTGTGATCCTGCTGTTCTTACCCTTGGTACATATCCAGGAGAAAAGTTTAACAGAAACATGAACAGAAATACTCATTGCAAAAAATCTATAACAGCATAACACTGGAAATAACACAAATGTCTACATACAGGAAAATGGACAAATGATGGTAAACTTGCAGAAAGACTATACAGTGGTCAAATGAATGAACTGAAAGCACATGCAGTAAGAATGATTAGTGATATTTAATCAAGAAAGCAAGTCCAAAAGACTACATTTAGTATATATTTTTAACAAAACAAAAAACCATACAGAATATATTGTTCAGGTAAACATACATATGCTAAAACCTTTGTAAAATTTAGAAGATTAAAATACAAAGTTCAGGATGACAGTTACCATTTAGGGAGAGGCAAGGAGAACACAATGGCACCCCATTCCAGTACTCTTGCCTGGAAAATCCCATGGATGGAGGAGCCTGGTGGGTTGCAGTCCATGGGGTCGCTAGGAGTCGGACACGACTGAGCGACTTCACTTTCACTTTTCACTTTCATGCATTGGAGAAGGAAATGGCAACCCACTCCAGTGTTCTTGCCTGGAGAATCCCAGGGACAGGGGTGCCTGGTGGGCTTCCGTCTCTGGGGTCGCACAGAGTCGGACACAACTGAAGTGACTTAGCAGCAGCAGCAAGGAGAACACACAGGAAGATGCAAGTTACTAGCAAGGTTTGAGAAACTGGATTGACAGATACTATTTTATTGATGTATATAAATACATACACACTAGATTGGAGAAGGCAATGGCACCCCATTCCAGTACTCTTGCCTGGAAAATCCCATGGACAGAGGAGCCTGGTAGGCTGCAGTCCATGGGGTCGCTAGGAGTCAGACACGACTGAGCGACTTCACTTTCACTTTTCACTTTCATGCATTGAAGAGAATGGCAACCCATTCCAGTGTTCTTGCCTGGAGAATCCCAGGGACGGGGGAGCCTGGTGAGCTGCCGTCTATGGGGTCACACAGAGTCGGACACAACTAAAGCGACTTAGCAGCAGCAGCACACACTAGATAAGCAGATCATGCACAGTCCAGAGAGAATAATCATGATCCAATAATTATGATTAGCATTATTCTGTGCAAATTGGTTAAAAATGTTAATACATTTAGAGGGGGAAAGTAAGGAATGAGAAGAATAATGGATCAAAAATCTCAAGAGAATAAGCGAAATCTTTTAATTATAAAAAGGACAGAGGGCTAGAGTCAATAAGGCTGATTTCTTTTTCCTAGTCCTACCACTGAATAGCTGTATATTCTCAGACTAGTCACTTAACAGGTGAGCTTTCAAAACTGAGTTTCCAAACTGTCAGATGGATTAAAAAATTTCTTTTCCAGAAACAACTGAACTGTATTTCAAGTTAACGGGTATGAAACCTGGTCTTTTTTAGATGTGTCATCCCATTCTTGTCTTCTCTTCCATTCCTGGCCCATCAACATTCTATTACTTGTCACTGTACTATTTTGCACACAAATAAGGCACCCAGCTAATCATCCCAGTAGATTCACTTTATAACTTAATACTGATTATTACAAACACTTAGGCTAAACTTCAAAAGACACATATAACCTGGGAGAACAAGGGTGAAATAAATGTTGTTACTACAAAAAAGTATAAGGTTTAACTAGGTTATGCTACTGTAACAAACACAGCTTGATGGCTTAAAATAACTAAGACTTTATTCTTTCACGCTCTATGTCCCTTGAGAGTGGACTGGGGCTCTGCTCCAACTCTTCAAGGACCAATCCAAAGTTGAAGCTACCACAGGAAGGGAACAAAGAGTATGACAAAGAATACATTTAATACTACCTCTTAAAGCTTCCATCTAGAGTACCACTTTTACTCATACATTACTAGCTAAATCAAATCACATGGACATGCCTAATCTTTTTAAGCAGGCAGGAATTCCTACCATATTCCCAAGAGGAAAGTCAGACTACGTGTGAACATTTTCCATAATTTCACAATGTCTTAGCATTTGGAGACAAACATCAAATGTAATATTAACATATTATTATGCATTAAAACTCAAGATTAGAAATAACCAACATAATTGATTTTTAAATGATTTAACAATATAAAAATTCAAACAGCAAATAAAGAAAAGATCAAATGCAAACCAAATCACCATCAAAATTTCCAAAGATTGGGAAAAATATATACCTATTCCTTAACAAGCATTAAGACATTTCAAGGAAATATTTACTTTCCCCGCAAAATGTCAGTATTGCTAAGACATTCAAATTGTCCATAGTTAAGCTGCTCAGTTCAGTTGGTAAAGAGTCTGACTACAGTGCAGAGTGTCAGACTTAATTTTTTGGGGTTCCAAAATCACTGCAGATGGTGACTGCAGCCATGAAATTAAAAGACGCTTACTCCTTGGAAGAAAATTTATGACCAACCTAGGTAGCATACTGAAAAGCAGAGACATTACTTTGCTGACAAAGGTCCGTCTAGTCAAGGCTATGGTTTTTCGACTGGTCACGTATGGATGTGAGAGTTGGACTGTGAAGAAAGCTGAGAGCTGAAGAACTGATGCTTTTGAACTGTGGTGTTGGAGAAGACTCTTGAGAGTCCCTTGGACTGCAAGGAGATCCAACCAGTCCATTCTGAAGGAGATCAGCCCTGGGATTTCTTTGGAAGGAATGATGCTAAAGCTGAAACTCCAGTACTTTGGCCACCTCATGCGAAGAGTTGACTCATTGGAAAAGACCCTGATGCTGGGAGGGACTGGGGGCAGGAGGAGAAGGGGACGACAGAGGATGAGATGGCTGGATGGCATCACTGACTCGATGGACTTGAGTCTGAGTAACTCCGGGAGTTGGTGATGGACAGGGAGGCCTGGCATGCTGCGATTCATGGGGTCACAAAGAGTCGGATACGACTGAGTGACTGAACTGAACTGAACAGTGCAGAGACCTGGGTTCAATCCCTGGGTTTGGAAGATCCCCTGGACAAGGAAATGCCAACCCACTCCGGTATTCCTGCCTGGAAAATCCCATGGACAGAGGAGCCTGGCAGGCTCCAGTATATGGGGTCGCAAGAGTCGGACACGACTGAGTGACTTAAGCACACAGGCTGCTCAACAGATCCTCCACTAAAAAGGAAATACAACAGGAACAGAAAGATTTCCCCAAAACTCTCATTTTGGAAAATAGTAACTATAGATTTAAATTGTTTGATTTAAACTGAGGGGAAGGTAACTTGCACTAAAGGGTATTACAACAAGAATGACAAGGTGTACCACAATGGAGGCAAGAGTTTAGAACTCGGATTGATGTAGACCAAGATAATCGTACCATATACTAGAGAGGGAAGTATATTGTAATCAATTTAACTAGAAGATCTGGAAACTCTCGGGGCTACCTTGTATTAAGCATACACTTACATAATAATGATGAAAGTACACTGAATAGGGCTCACTCTGAATATAATGAAGGTGGAAGGGGAAGCTTGAAGGTTTAATCAAAGTGAGATATGCTAGGCCTCATAACCTGAAAAGATATCATGATTTGGATTCTTACCTGGAACAGAGTTGTATAACAGTTGGTGAAGATGTGCTATTAAGGACTAGGCATATTCAATTTCATGAACAACTAGATTAGAACAACTGAATCAGAAAGGTCCAACCAAGCTTGAAGTATGTGTCTTTTGGAGGGGTAACATATAATCCCTCATGTCATACTAATATTTGGTTTAAACTCCTCAATATCTGAGGAGCTTGAGATGCCAATAATAATCAAAATAAGATCCTTCCCTTCATCAGATAATTTTTATTTGGACTCCTGCCCTTTGCAACCATTATCTAAAAGCACGTTCATTATTTAAAATACTAACTAAGCATCCAGTATACACAAATCCTGTGTTAGGAGCTAAGGACTGGCCTTGAAGTCAGAAATAAAGAAAAGCAAACAACAATAATGAAGTGGGATAATGATGATTCTCAAGCACTCTGGGACCACAATTGAGGACATCTGATAGTGGACAAAGAGAACAAAGAAAGGCCTGGCAGACAGACTGCACAGGCTCAATAACTACTAAAGGAAGAGTAGCCTAATTTGATCTCCAGGACTTTAATTTGCAAAGATCTATTATTTTGACCAGTGTATTGGTCAGGAATCAATCAAAAAACAGAAAAGACAACAGTAATTTTAACAGAGAGAATTCAATTTAAGTTGTTAATCAGGAACTGGAGAACTGAAAAGGCAAAAAGAGGACACAGAGTGATAGGATCTGAAGGGGCAGCTAAGACCCCCAGAACGGGAAGAAGCAAAGCAAACCTGGAATTACTAAACCCCAAAAGCCTGGAGAAACCCCACGAACCTGGGCCCAATCCCTGAAAGCATTCTTTGAAGCACCCCAAGAACCTGAAGGAGGGTCCCTGAAAAACGCAAATAGGAGCCATCTGCCACTCCTCCTTCTGCCCTAGTGTAGTCCTATCTCTGTGGAGACACAGACAGGAAGAAAATGCAAACAAGGAGAAGCAAATCCTCTGACCCTCCTTTTTGCTTTACCGTCTCCCACCGGTATCTCCTATAGGCAGAATGTGACAGGGAACCAGCAGGTAAAAGAGGAATACACACAACAAAATAAAGTTTAGAAGGCGGAGCCTGAAGCTGACAGAAATTACCGCTCAATGGCAGCACCACCTATAATTTTACTTCTCCATTCTAAATATTTAAGAATATAAAATATTTAATATTCTGCAAATATTTAGAATTACAAAAGTCTAGCTGAATAAAGCTATTTGAGCCTTCTCATGACTTGTGAGGAAATTAAATAATAGAGACCAAAGTGAAGGGATCTATTTTAAAACCCAAATTTTAAACCAACCACCATTTCTGTACTCTATAAATTAGGTAACATATAGACCTTAAAAAACAAAATCAGAATCTCAGAGAGTTCAGCAAAATTCTGAAGGCTCAAATTTAATGTCTACATACAAATTTTAGTTCCAGATATGGCAAGGAAAGATGAGAAAGCTTTCTTAAGTGACCAATGTAAAGAAATAGAGGAAAACAATAGAATGGGAAAGATTAAAGATCTCTTCAAGAAAATTAGAGATACCAAGGGAACATTTCATGCAAAGATGGGCACAATAAAGGACAGAAACAGTATGGACGCAACAGAAGCAGAAGATATTAAGAAGAGGTGGCAAGAATACACAGAAGAACTATACAAAAAAGATCTTAATGACTTAGATAACCACAATTGTGTGATCACTCACCTAGAGCCAGACATTCTGGAATACAAAGTCAAATGGGCCTTAAGGAAACATCACTACAAACAAAGGTAGCAGAGGCCCAGTTGAGCTATTTCAAATCCTAAAAGATGATGCTGTGAAAGTGCTGCACTCAATATGCCAGCAAATTTGGAAAACTCAGCAGTGGCCACGGGACTGGAAAAGCTCAGTTTTCATTCCAATCCCAAAGAAAGGCAATGCCAAAGAATGTTCAACCTACCAAACAAGTGCACTCATTTAACAGGCTAGCAAGATGATGCTCAAAATCCTTCAAGCTAGGCTTCAGCAGTATCTGAACCAAGAACCTCCAGATATACAAGCTGGATTTAGAAAAGGCAGAGGAACCAGAGATCAAATTGCCAACATCCGCTGGATCATCGAAAAAGCAAGAGAATTCCAGAAAACCATCTACTTCTGCTTCACTGACTATGCCAAAGCCTTTGACTGTGTGGATCACAACAAACTGTGGAAAATTCTTGAAGACATGGGAATACCAGACCACCTTATCTGCCTCCTGAGAAATCTGTATGCAGATCAAGAAGCAACAGTTAGAACCAGACACAGAACAGACTGGTTCCAAATTGGGAAAGGAGTACATCAAGGCTGTATATTGTCACCCTGCTTATTTAACTTATATGCAGAGTACATCATGTGAAATACCAGGCTGGATGAAGCACAAGCAGGAATCAAGATTGCCGGGAGAAATGTCAACAACCTCAGATACACAGATGATATCACCCTAATGGCAGAAAGTGAAGAACTAAAGAGCCTCTTGATGAAAGTGAAAGAGGAGAGTGAAAAAGCTGGCATAAAACATTCAAAAAACGTAGATCATGGCATTCAGTCCCATCATGTCTTGGCAAATAGAAGGGGAAAAAGTGGTAAGATTGATTTTCTTTTTTGGGGATCCAAAATCACTATAGATGGTGACTGCAACCATGAGACTACTCCTTGGAAGAAAAGCTATGAAAAACCTAGACAGCATATTAAAAAGCAGAGACATTATTTGCCGACAACGGTCTGTGTAGTCAAAGCTATGGTTTTCCCAGTAGTCATATATGGATATGAGAGTTGGACTAGAAAGAAAGCTGAGTGCCAAAGAACTGATGCTTTCCAATTGTGGTGCTGGAGAAGACTCCTCAGAGGCCCTGGGACAGCAAGGAGATCAAACCCGTCAGTCCTAAAGGAAATTGACCCTGAATATTCACTGGAAGCACTGATGCTGAACCTAGAATACTTTGGCCACCTTATGTGAAGAGCTGATTCATTAGATCTTTTCTTGTAGAAAAGACCCTGATGCTGGGAAAGATTGAGGGCAAGAGAAGGGGTTGACAGAGGATGAGACAGCTGGATGGCATCACTGACTCAATGGACATGAATTTGAACAAACCCCAGGAGATACTGAAGGACAGAGAAGCCTGGCATGTTGCAGTTCACAGGTTCAGAGAGTGGGACACGACTCAGCGGCTGAACAACAACAATAAATTTTGAACTCTCACCTATTCAAAAATCAAAGGAAAAGATTAATGTGGATTAATGAAAGGTCTGAATTGCTAAAATTTTAGATAAATGCTATTTCATTACTTTCAGATGTTAATAGCTCTTTCTTTTAAACCAAATCTTAATCTGAATGACTAATATTTTTATTGCTTGAAATGTTCTGCATCTCTGGAGTAACTGACTTAAGGATACATCATTTCAAACAAACACCATTTCACCAAATCTAAGATGCCATCAACTAGTTGTTGTTGTTTACGTAGAACACAGCATCACCATATAAACCATTAAGGAAAAAATGCTACAAACTATGACTTCATGAATTCTTTCATAGACTTTTAAGACTTATTGTAAGAATCATACTCAGAATATACTTTAATAACTTTTTCATTGTCAACTGCTGTTATACTAGTTTTTAGAGTACATATAAGTATTTTGGTTTCTTAAGTTTCTACTTTTATTTTTCTTATAGCTTTGTTTATCCTACTCAACAAGTATCTTTCTCCAGAAAGAGCATCAAGATTAACCTGACTTCATTTCAAACTAGTGAGCTAAACAGTATCATTTAACATTCATAGAGCAAAGGCACGAGTAGTGAAGGCTGGGAAGGAATAGGGTACAGGGGTTTGTTTGTTTTGTCATTTCCTCATTTACGTTTGGCTGTATCGGGTTTTAATTGCAGTATGCAGGCTCCAGAGCACGTGGGCTCTCTATCTGAGGCATGGGGGCTCAGCAGTTGTGGTGCTCAGGATTAGTTCCTCAACCAGGGATAGACCACCATCCCCGTACCCAGCATTGGAAGCTGGATGCTTGACCACTGGACCACCAGGGAAGTCCCCAGGTACAGAGTTTCTATTTTGGGGCAGAGGTTGATGAAAATGTTCTAAAATTATAGTGAGGCTTGTAGAACTGCAAATACATTAAAAACCAGTGCACTGTGCATTTTGAAGGGGTGAGTTTTATAGTACATAAATTACAGTTCAAAACTGTTAAAATAATTATATTTATGATAATTGTGTTCTCTCACATCAAAACAAACAAAATATTTATAGCATACTTTCAAAATAACTGAAAATAACTATACATTAGAGGAGTCTCTAGTTCAGGTGCCAGCAAACTTTATCTGCGTATTACTCACTAGAAAGTATTTTAGGCTTTGTGGACCACATATAGTCTCTGCCAAATTTTTTAAAAGCAACCTTTAAAAAAGTAAAGCCATTCTTAGCTGTAGGACTGTAGCCTGTTGATCCTGCTCTAATCACATACTACTTTTCTATTTCAGAAAGCAAACAGTCCAAAGTAGCCTACAGTGGTAGAAAAGCAGTTTCAGTCTTCTGATAAATTCAGTTTTCCTCTCATGTACTGCTGCAGGGGGGAAGGGTGGGGGTAGAAAGTTGGGTACAAAAATTATTTCCACATCATAAATCAGACATTCTAGATGTATCGTTCCAGTATCCCAGGCGCTTTAATGAAAGGAGCCAGCCCTCAGACATTTATAATTAGTAACTCACAAGTTATTCACATCCAAAAAATATTTGAGGGGATACAGACAATTACAGAACTGACTCACAGACACACATCTATGCATCTAATCAAAACTCACATCATTTCCAGTTTTGAAATGAAATAAATCAATTAGTATCAATGAGCATTATTATAATTAGAATGGCCAGTACAGTTTTTCAAATGGGGTTCCACAGAATCCTAGGGTTCCACTAGGTGCTACTTGTTCTAGAGATTGTGACTTAAAGTAAACATAGCGTTTTTTTAACTTTGTACACTGAAAGAGAGCTCACAGTGCTGGAAAGGTGATCAAAGATTTCCATTAGCAGCTTCCTATCTGTAGGCCCTTGGAGGTAGCACATTCTTTAGAACTCCATGTAAACTGAAACACGTAAGAGTGTACAGTCTTATAACACATGACTTCTTTACTCAGCACAGTGACTGTGAAATTAATCCACATTTTATGTACCAGGCTTCCCAGGTGGCTCAGTGGTAAAGGAATCCGCCAGCCAATGCAGGAGACGCAGGAGTTGCAGGTTCGATCTCTGGGTCAGAAAGATCCGCTGAAGCAGGAAATAGTAACCCATGCCAACATTCCTGCCTGGAGAATCCCATGGACAGAGGAGCCTGGCAGGTTACAGTCCATGGGGTCACAAAACATGACTTAGCTACTGAGCAGGTAAGGATAGATACAGGGCTTCCCTGGTGGCTAAGACAGTAAACAATCTGTCTGCAATGCAGGAGACCTGGATTCAATCCCTGGGTCAGGAAGATCCTCTGGAGAAGGGAATGGCTACTCACTCCAGTATTCTTGCCTGAAGAATTCCATGGACAGAGGAGCCTGTCCACAGGGTTGCAAAGAGTTGGACACAACAAAGCAAGTAACGCACCTGTACCAGCAGTTTGCTTTTTATTGCTGAAGAGTATTCCATTGAATGAACTACACCACTTTCTCTTCTTTAAACTACGTGTTCTTTAACAGGCTGTTTCCAGAGTTTGAATGTTTCTAAGAACATTTTAGTACAAATCTTTTTTGCAGGGTCATATGGTAGATGTTTGCTTAACTTTCTAAGGAATGTCCAGTTTTCCAAAGTGATTGCACCATTTTTATATTCCCACCAGCAAAGTATGTTCCAGTTGTTCCACACCCTCATAAACAGTGTATTATTAAACTTAATTTTATATATAGCTATGTACCTAGCTTTATGTCTTCACATCTTGTTTCTTAGAACAATTCTGTCAGATAAAAAGGTATTATTTATCATTCCCATCATACAAGTGAGAAAATAAAAGCTCAAAATTTAAGTAACTCAAAGTCATTCACTAAGTAAATCATTGATAAAGCCAAAATTCAAATCTTATGTGCTCTTTTCATTAACCCACACACAAATAAGTTGGTTCATGTGCAGTTTACAAGGGAAATACAAACTGCCTTTCAATTTTTGTGAAACTGAGTAATATTCTTGAGTAAAGTTAATCAAAGCAACTATAATAATCTTTTATAAAAGAAAAATCACAACTTAGAGCAACTTTAGTCATATCAAATTATCTGCAAGTCAACAGATTTTACTTACTATCCTACCAAAATGTGCTCAATAAACTATTTCCTAATGAGGGTATCTTATCTGATATTTCTTTTAAATATAAACTAGGTTTATACAAAGTAGGTAATACTATCAATAGTACATTTACAGGAAACCTGTAAATATTCCTCCTTCCATAGGCCTACAAACATTTCTCCCTGGGCAAAATCATAAAGATAAATTCCAGATTCAATTCCACAAGTGGTTAGGAAAAATTTCAACTATTTCTGCTTATATTTTAACCCTCTAAGAAGAGATATCTGACAAAGAGAAGGACAAAAGGCTCCTAGCAAACCTTCGACAGCTATCCAGTCTTCCTAGTCAGTGTATTTTTAAATGAAGTTACTAAAATAATTAATAACAGTATTGTCAAGAGTTAAGACATCCCATCAGAGAAATAGGCCACACTCATTATTATAGGAACACAGACATTACCCTTACCCTTACTACATAGCTGGTCAATTCTGTCATCACTTTTATGGGTAGTATAACTCAGTCCTTCATATAAGGAAAAGCAAAATAAATATCCACATGGAAAGCTTCCTTAGTTCTAAGTATAATAAACCATAGCCATTAGCTAACATATTATACTAATATATGATATCTGGTATGTTATATCTAGTAGAAAAACAGAAATGAAGAATGTAAAAATCATCTCTGAAAAATAAAAAGTGGAATTATAAAAACTGTTTTTAAATTCCACTATCCCCCCACCAAAAAAGTCAGTTATTAGTAACTCATATTTGTTTAAAGTATTTGGTTAAGGGTAAGACCAATAATTTGATCCTTATATAATTCAGTTAGCTTTGCACTAGTAGGAATCTAAGTACCCACAACTCTGGACATTAAGAAATGGAACTATGTATATCATTGGTCCTATGAGAATTTAGCTAAGATTTCAGGTGGTTCAATGTCATCACTGACACAAAGGATGCGACCCTGGTTAGATAGCTGGGGTCCTTAAATATATGTCAACAAAATTTTAATATTTACAAAAACACCTGAATATATTTTTACCTCATTTCCGTTGATCATCTCATTGAATGACATTTTTAATTATTTCTACTATTGTTTCTCATTCTAACTCAATATATCCTCTGAAAGCACTTGACTACTTGAATTTCTAACAGTTGAAATTAAAAAACTGAATTATACTTAATGAATTAGAGCCAATTCAGGGTTATTTCAATAATAATATCACTCCCAATAATGAATGAGAAAGAAGAATGGTTTTACAGTTTATGAACTGGAAACTGCTCACAATTCTCAGTCTCTTATCTATATATAGTTTTCCATATGTGAAATTATCTTTGCTGTCATGTGAGTTACAGCACAAAGTTGAAACCTCTAGAAAACAAAGCCCAGTAAGACCTCTACAGTGACTGTATGAGTATTCAGAGAATAATAATTCCAAGATTTATCAAAAGAAAGCAATCACACAAAACTGTATATATCAAGAAACAGTGGTCTGCTAACAGACAAGAGAACTGTCACACTCTGGTGTGCTTTTTTTTTTTTTTTTTTTTTTTTTTAAGGAAAAGAGAGGGTTTACAAACACAGTCTCAAGTCTACTATTTTATCTATACTGCATCTATAGGAATGATCTAGGAAGATTTCAATAGAAAAAAAAAAATTGAGTTAGAGGGGAGGGATGATTTCTCTACTCAACAAAATAGTACATTATGACTTGTTTCTTTTACTGTTCTGAATCTACCTGTATAAAGGATAAAGAAAGTCAAGAGGTCACAATCTTTAAATGTGGCTATATGTTCCCATGCTATTTTATGGTTAGAAGTTAGGGAAGTGACTGGAATTGTTCCCTCTCTCAAAGGTAGGAAATGAGAGGTTATCCTAAGGTCAGAATCTTCTAATGTGGCTCTTGATTTAAATTGTGTTAACGAGCTCTGCTCCAGGATGAAAGCAATTATGACCAGATCAATGTGCTCTGCAGCTGGCTAGTCAGCTGCTCCAGAACAGGCAGCCAGCAAAACAGCTTTGGGGCCCTCTCCGGGCACTGTGCCTCCTCAGACTCGAATGCAGGCCAGTCTTGTTGATACTAATTCTTATAAGGTATTTTCAGCTCCCCAAGGGAAGAAGATAAACATAAATAGGAAATACCCTTTTAATTTTCCAAGCAAGCTATAACTGTTGAACTGTTTCACATTTCAGTCTAAAATCCACCAGAAAATGAAATATTTTGACACCTCTATACAAAACCAATATCCTGGCTCAAAAGTCTGCCTTAGAAGCATCAGATGATTCCTTGGGAAGAGGAAATTCTAAAAGAAGCCATTCTGTTGTTGTTGCTATTTTTAAAGTGTGTGTTGGGGCGGGGGGTGGGGGGGGGGGCAAAGCTAAAAAGAGGCATCAGAGGGTTACCATGCTAGGAGGGATTGGGGGCAGGAGGAGAAGGGGACGACAGAGGATGAGATGGCTGGATGGCATCACCGACTCGATGGATGTGAGTTTGAGTGAACTCCGGGAGTTGGTGATCGACAGGGAGGCCTGGCGTGCTGCGATTCATGGGGTCGCAAAGAGTCGGACACGACTGAGTGAACTGAACTGAACTGAAACCTAGGTAATTACAAAGTTTTCTTAAAGGAGACAGCTAGAATGCAAAATTTTATGACTGTTGCTATAACCACAAGTGGTACTAACTATAGAATCACAAAATATTCCAATTTTACTACAAAATCCATGTTAAAGTTTGAAACAGTGCTTCAAATCTACTGCTTTCTTTCAAGTGAGAGTTTAAGAAAAATGTCTCAGATACAATGGGATAGTCACTAAAAACAAGAATTTGTGAACTCAGGACCAGTCCACTAATCAAGTCAGTAATTCAATAACTCACAAAAGGGAAAAAATTACACGTATGTACCTTATGCATTTTAACTTAAAGCATTCAAATGTGCTTACCAATCTTCTGCTGTTAAAACAAAAGCCAAGATTGGAATTTCTTACATAAACACATGTGCCAAAGCAGACACTACAATTTCTAGAAGATTTCTTTTAAATTGAAGGGAACAGCTGAAATACCTGAAAAGCAATCAATGCCCAACTGTGAGATTTGTATGAATGTTCCAGGTTTTTCATTGTCTTCCTTACATCTGATTCCAAATGATTTTTTTTTTTAAACATCAACCAGCCTTTATCAACTCTGTCCCAAGTTTTCACAGAAATAACTCTTATACACTGAAATTTTATTGGTTTAGGTAATATTTGGTTAAATTATATAATTACAAGTAAAGCTGGCATACAACAACTGGTAGGAAAAGAAGATCAAACTAAAGACCAGACTACTAGTCACTGGTTATTAAACATGACATGACCATCAACCAGCAGTCTTACAGGAGGGACAATGAGTCAGAGCTTCTACTACACCCTCAGCTGTCTTCTTAAACACTGCACACAGAAGACTCTGCAAGCATGCAATCATCTACATGATTCAAAATACTTTAATGTAACCAATTTTTTTAACTGCCAGAACTTTCCTTTCTAAATGGAGTGCTAACAAACTGTAATAAAATTTCTACACAGGTTAAAAAAAAATTCTTAAACTGCAAAGGAATTAAACCAGAGAAAAGCAAAGAACCTAACTCAGTAGTCCAGTTAAACAAAAATTTTGTTGTATAATCTTATCAGCCTATCTCTTTGAATGTGATCTTTTTAAAATAAGGTTAAATTCCACTGAGAAACTTTTTCTTATTTCATTCTACTACTACAAATACTACTTGAAATATGTAGATACCAACTAAGATTTGATTACTGTATATATCAGTTCAGTTCATGTAATACCAACTAAGATTTGATTACTGTGTATCAGTTCAGTTCAGTCGCTTAGTCACTTCTGACTCTTTGCAACCCCATGCACGCAGCACACCAGGCCTCCCTGTCCATCAACAACTCCCGGGGTTTACTCAAACTCATTTCCATTGAGTCGGTGATGCCATCCAACCATCTCATCCTGTCATCCCCTTCTCCTCCTGCCTTCAAACTTTCCCAGCATCAGGGTCAAATGAGTCAGTTCTTCGCATCAAGTGGCCAAAGTATTGGAGTTTAAGCTTCAGCATCAGCCCTTCCAATGAATATTCAGGATTGATTTCCTTTAGGATGGACTGGTTGGATCTCCTTGCAGTCCAAGGGACTCTCAAGAGTCTTCTCCAACACCACAGTTCAAAAGCATCAATTCTTCGGCATTCAGCTTTCTTTATAGTCCAACTCTCACATCCATACATGACCACTGGAAAAACCACAGCCTTGATTAGACGGACCTTTGTTGGCAAAGTAATGTCTCTGCTTTTCAATATGCTATCTAGGTTGGTCATAACTTTCCTTCCAAGGAGCAAGCGTCTTTTAACTTCATGGCTGCAGTCACCATCTACAGTGATTTTGGAGCCATCCCCCAAAATAAAGTCTGTCATTGTTTTCACTGTTTCCCCATCTATTATTTGCCATGAAGTAATGGGACCAGATGTCATGATCTTAGCTTTGTGAATGCTGAGCTTAAGCCAACTTTTTCACTCTCCTCTTTCACTTTCATCAAGAGGCTCTTTAGTTCCTCTTCACTTTCTGCCATAAGTGTGGTATCATCTGCATATCTGAGGTTATTGATATTTCTCCCAGCAATCTTGATTCCAGTTGTGCTTCTTCCAGCCCAGCATTTCTCATGATGTACTCTGCATATAAGTTAAATAAGCAGGGTGACAATATACAGCCTTGACATACTCCTTTCCCGATTTGGAACCAGTCTGTTGTTCCATGTCCAGTTCTAACTGTTGCTTCTTGATCTGCATACGATTTCTCAAGAGGCAGGTCAGGTGGTCTGGTATTCTCATCTCTTTCAGAATTTTCCACAGTTCATTGTGATCCACACAGTCAAAGGCTTTGGCATAGTCAATAAAGCAGAAGTAGATGTTTTTCTGGAACTCTCTTGCTTTTTCGATCATCCAGTGGATGTTGGCAATTTGATCTCTGGTTCCTTTGCCTTTTCTAAATCCAGCTTGAACATCTGGAAGTTCACGGTTCATGTACTATTGAAGCCTGGCTTGGAGAAGTTGGAGCATTCTTTGGCATTACCTTTCTTTGGGATTGGAATGAAAACTGACCTTTTCCAGTCCTGTGGCCACTGCTGAGTTTTCCAAATTTGCTGGCATATTGAGTGCAGAACTTTCACAGTGTCATCTTTCAGGATTTGAAATAGCTCAACTGGAATTCCATGACCTCCCTTAGCTTTGCTTGTAGTGATGCTTTCTAAGGCCCACTTGACTTCGCATTCCAGGATGTCTGGCTGTAGATGAGTGATCACACCATCGTGATTATCTGGGCTGTAAAGTTCTTTTTTGTATAGTTCTTCTGTGTATTCTTGCCACGTCTTAATATCTTCTGCTTCTGTTGGGTCCATGCCACTTCTGTCCTTTACTGTGCCCATCTTTGCATGAAAAGTTCCCTTGGCATCTCTAATTTTCTTGACAAGATCTCTAGTCTTTCTCATCTATTGTTTTCCTCTATTTCTTTGCACTGATCACTGAGGAAAGCTTTCTTATATACTGTATATAAAAATTAAAAATAAGTATTACAGAATTTGACCTGATGCTGGAAAATCAATTTTTGTTTTTATCATGCTTGGCACAAGGTTTATAGTGAGCTCCTAGGCACCTGAGCACATGTTCACTTATATGATTGCTTCCATAACAGCAAGCTGAATATATGATTAAAATCCAAGTCATTGGGTATGCAATCAATAGGAAAGAAAACCTAACAGTACCTACCAAGGTTCTCCAGAACTCATGAGTAGTAAGAGTCAGTAAAATGGGTATGAACTAATTATTACTGAACTCCAGAATATATTTTACTCTAACTTTATTCAAATATGGTGGAGAGGGGGGAGCGGGTCCATTATTTAATTACCATGAGCGAGTGCATTCAATTTAATACAGTTTTTTTAAGTGCCAGGAGTATCAAAGTGCTTCTCAAAGAGTCCAAAATAGACTCTTCTTTGTGATGCCAAATGCTTCCAAAAATATGGCTTCTTTTACCAAAGAGATATAACACCAATGAAGTTTTTCCTAGAGCCCTAATGCATATTTGCCTTCTGTGTACTCACTGCACTATCACTTCTAGCTCTCTTGACATCCTTAGTGAAAAAAAAAGACAGAAAGGTTTCTACTCTTTTTCTATTATTTCTGTAAGCAGAAGGGATTAAATTTAAAAATGATTTTCACTGATTGTTCAAAAGACTCCTCTTACCTCTCAGTAATCATTGCTCTAGAATGTAGTAATTGTTATAGTTTACTACTCAACCTGACACTCACTGGTTTTGATCCAAAATTTGATTTACCAAGAACTACCTGAAAGACTTGTTTAAATGAATCAGTCTCAACATGAAAATTATGAGCAATTCTGTGTAAGGTTAACCAGGTAACTCACAAGTTTATGCATTCCTTATACACTGGAAAATGATTAGGAATGTACAGAAAACAACTAGTACCCAGTGATATTAACGAACAATTTTTCTCTCAACAAGTGAGATTTAAGTTTAGGTACTTCCCTGCCCACTAGTTTCTCTAGCATTATCATGTAAGAAGGTGTCTATAATAAATTCAGTGGAAATAAGTACTTAAGATTATTAATGTGAATTTAGGTAAAATACGGGCTTCCCTGGTAGCTCAGTTGGTAAAGAATCCACCTGCAATGCAGGAGACCCCAGTTCTATTCCTGGGTCAGGAAGATCGCTGGAGAAGGGAGCGACTACCCATTCCAGTATTCCTGGGATTCCCTTGTGGCTCAGTTGGCAAAGAAGGCACTTGCAATGTGGGAGACCTGGGTTTGATCCCTGGGTTGCGAAGATCCCCTGGAGAAGGAAAAGGCTACCCACTCCAGTATTCCGGCCTGGAGAATTCCATGGACTGTATAATCCATGGGGTCACAAAGAGTCAGACATGACTGAGCGACTTTCACTAGATAAAATATATTTTAACTGTTAAGAGATCTGGCCTTTAATCAATTTTCTCCTCTTGTGCAAGCCAAAGTAATAAAAACCATGCTTTGGAAAACAACAACAAAAAGAGAAAAAATTAGCTTTTCACATTATATAAGTTTTCATCAATCCTTTTAAAATATAAAATCTCTGTGAGACTACCAGAAGTTAACATTATCAAGAAAATTATCTTTTCCCAATTTTATGTAATAGGAAAAGTAGTTAATAATTTGATGTGCCAATCTATTCTAGTGCTTTATTTACATTAATTTCTTTTAACTATCACAGTAACCCTGTAATATTATTTAAATTATCCCCATTTTATATATCTAAAGAAGCTGTCACTGACGACTTAAAAACTTTCTCAAGGTTACATACAGCACAAGAGGCAGCCGGAACCCAAGTAATGTAAGACCCTACCAAGTTCATGCTCTGAACTAACATATCCAGAATAGGGTTTAACACATTGCTTCACTCAATAAATATGAATTGGCTGGGTGCTTAATGGGCTTCTCAGATGGCGCTAGTGGTAAAGAATCCACCTACCAATGGAGGAGACCAAAGAGATGTGGGTTCGATTTCTGGGAAGAACCCCTAAAGGAAGGCACGTCAACCCACTCCAGTATCCTTGCCTAGAGAATCCCATGGACAGAGGATTCTGGTGGGCTACAGTTCATGGGGTTGCAAAGAGTCGGACACAACTGAAATGACTTAGCATACATGCACAGATGCTTAATAGATATCCTTTCTTCTAGGAGTTATAAAAATCAGCTTTTAAGAAATAAGGCACATACTAATCCTTTTCCTTTCCTTCTTCTACTTTTACCTAGAGAATATAGACCCTACACTATGTTGCCCTTATTTTCATATACATCGTTTATGTAGCATCTTCCTATTTTTTTCTTATTAGTTTAAGTATGAAACTAAGAAAACTTGCAGACAAAGGATGTTTCACTGTTCTTGTTTTAAAATTTCATTTCCTTGGAGGACCTAGATCTAAGAAGGAAGATTCACATAAGTGTTGGACAGGACAAAAAGGAGAGCAGTTTTAAAAAAAAAAGTCACTCTCTAGAGTAACTTATAAAGAAAAGGCAATGTAAAATTAGAGCATACCTCAGGTAGCATTCTTTCTGCTAAGTTCTATCAATAAAAGATTCTATTAGCAACTGTATATAACTTTAGTTATCTAATTTGATTTCCATGAAAAGACTTATGAGTTGGTAGTTAAAAACTGCTCTGCCCATTTTTACAAATAAGGAAAACAGTCAAAATGTTAATGAATTTGCCTAAATTCTTATAGTTGGCAAGCCTTATTTCCAAAAGCAGGAGGGGAACATTAAAAATCAAAGCCTATAGCTCCAAGGCTCAAGACAGCAAGAAGTAGATTCGAGAAATAGAATTATTATTTCAGTGGGTTACTACAGCTTAACAGACATAGTCCCTAAGAATATCTAATATAGAGAGGATGATAAAGGGCAGGATTAGGATCCAATTTCATTTTGCTCTAAAGCAGAGGTTCTACAAGTGTGGTCCATGGAATCTTTAAAGGGGGGGCTGGTACTTGTGTTAGCTGCTCAGTCATGTCAGACTCTGTGTGACCCCATGAACTGTAGCCTGCCAGGCTCCTTTGTCCATGTCCATGGAATTCTTCAGGCAAGAACACTGGAGTGGGTTGCCATTCCCTTCTCCTGGGGATCTTCCCAACCTAGGGATCGAACCCAGGTCTCCTGCATAGAAGACAGATTCTTTATCATCTGAGCCACCAGGGGGCAGTTCTTAAGGCCAAAACAATTATCGCAATAATACTAAAAACATATTTGCCTTTTTTACTTTTCTCTCATGAGTATAAAGTGGAGTTTTTCAGATTACATTTCACATAATATTGCAATAGACTGAAATATAAAAGATATGAAAAGCCAGCTGTCTTCTACCGAGATAGACATTAAAGAGATTTGCAAATATGAAAACAATGCTACTCTTCTCACTGTATTTTTTGAAAATAGTTGTCATTTATTTGCAACACTTGTTATCTTTAAGTAAATTAATGTAAAAATTAAAGAATTTTTTAATACTGAGACCAAAAAAGGTTGAAAAGCCACTGGTCTAAAAAGCTATGTTCAACCAATCCTGAAATCTAAAATCTGGTCTTCTAAACTGATTTACTTACCAAGATAAGTGAGCTATGTAAATGGGAAGTTCCTGAGTTTCACGATAGTAAAAACTCTTTAACGACAGAAACATTTAAAAAATCTTTGTGTCTCTACCTACCCTCATCACATCACTCATATCCCAAAAAAAGTGCTGCATTAAGTCTATTTCTTCATTGTACATTTCTAAATCAACACTATACTTTATACCTAAATTACATACAAGTTTCTATAATACCACATCACCTCAAAATAAACTGAACAGGAATGTTAGCCCACATAACTCAAACGGTCAGACTTTGTCACATGGTGACAAATAATGACCTCACTAACATAAAGATTTTGCTGTAAGGCTCAGCTAATCATTCACTCTTCCAACCACCTCCTAACTTCAACAGAAGGGAAGTTAAAAAAGCATTTTAGGCAAAGAATCATGTAAAATACACATTTAGATATTTAGAAGGTCACATTTCTATGGCTATTAGAAAAATAAAACTTCCACTCCTTAAAAAAAAAATCACACATTTTTCAGTTACCAAATAAATTATGTATTGTTTTATATGTTTTATATATGTTTATATGTTTTTATATGAAGTACAAATTTCACAAAATCATTTACTTTTATCCATGATTCACTGAGAATGTTGTTACCATACTTGGCACAAGATAAATATGAATTTGTTCTTGATGTTTAAAAAAAGGAAAACTGTGTAGGCAACTTTCTAGCCTCTCTCTCCAATAAACATCTGAACTAGATAATGTGTTATCTTGTCATTCCGTAACTTGTGATTCAATAATAGCTTCACTTTTTTTTTTAAACTAACACTTCATTAAAGCTTTCGTAAGACAAATTCTACTGGATAGTGGCCAACTTTCCTCAGCAACAGTGGCATTAAAAATGCCAGCACTTTTCAATCTTCTGGTAGTTGTTCTTTGGGGAAGAAAGGGCTGTTTAGGGGGGAAAAACACTTACAAAGTGGTCACTTAGTTTTAAAGGTAACAGAAAATACCCCCTAAAAGGATCTTCCTAAGAATGAATCATGTATCAGTTGATCTCAAATTTTTAAAACTATCAGAAAAGCCTTCTTGCGATTTTTGAGGGGGGGAAAAAAAAGTTCTCTACACCGCATTACTTGCTAAATGGAAAATTAGAAACTGCTCACATACCAATACTAAGAGGGAGGGCGCATAAACAACCAGTCAATTAACAAGCACACTTAATTTACTTTATAAGATCTATAGTAGAGGCTAGGGTGTAAGAGTTCAATCAAAACATTAAGAAGAAAATTTGCCCCTAACCCCCATAGCTACAATGCTGGTATTTTCCACAAGTTTTTCTCTCTAGCATTTTCTAGTCCACTAATTCTACTTATTTAGGAAATCTTTACATATTAGAAACAAGAAAAGTAAGGAACTAAATTAGATGAACACAACTGAAGAACAAAGATGGTAAAATGTACCTTTTTAAAAAGTAACCAAAAATAGGTTACCTGTAAGGACACAGAAAAATATTGTAAAATGACAATTCCTAAATATCTCCTTTAGGTGAAATTAAATGGATTCCAGTTAAGAATTCTAGATAATAAGGGCCTAGATCCTCTCTTCTTTGCTTTGTTATTGCTTACTACCTATACAGTCAGTCACAATCTCAAAAGCTAAGAGGTAACACATTCTATATTTAATTAACAACTGTGGTAAAATGTTAACTACATACAAGTTTGGCTCTGGTTAATGAAGGGTTTATAGCATGTCCACTTGGTGAAAGGGAGCGTAAGCCTCACTCAGGTTCAAATCTTTTTTCCTTCATATAGACATTAAGGAGAGTGAGAAGTAGAATGTTGAGAAAACCAACCTTAGTTTGCGCTTGGAAGAAAGGAATTAACAAGAATGTGAGATATACATTAGAATATATATATAATGTGCCTAGCACACAGTAGGCATTCAACAAATGTAAAGAAAGAAAGTGAAAGCAACTCAGTCCTGTCGGACCCTTTACAACCCCACAGACTGCAGTCTGCCAGACTCCTCTGTCCATGGAATTCTCCAGGCCAGAATACTTGAGTGGGTTGCTGTTCCCTTCTCCAGGGGATCTTCCCAACCCAGGGAATGAACCCAGACCTCCCACATTGTAGGCGGGTTCTTTACCATCTGAGTTACCAGGAATGTAACTTTCTCCCAAATTATGAGCAGCAAATATACACACTATATATAAAATTGCTGGCTATACACCAATGACCTCCTTTCCTCAATCACAGTCAAAATGAGAGATTAAATAACTTTTATGGGGTAATGTCGGGGCAAGATGGTAAAATAACTTCTAAGAAAATATTCTTAATTTCAAATAAGTACCCTGCAAACAGAATTGCCCACTAGGCAATTCTTATGTGAAGAGTATCATGACAGAGCAAATAGTTCTGTGAACAGTCTATATTTTTGTACATGTATAAGAACTGTTGAGTGAAAATTCATCACTGGGGCCAATAAGTCTTTCTCCTTTTAGGCATGAAAGGGTTTTGTGTACTGACCCCATTTCTTTATAGCCACATCTCCAGAGACCACATAACAATATCCTGGTTTTCTTTCTACCTCTCTGGCCACTCTCTCTCACTCACTCACACACATACACAGTACAGCCATTAAGCACTGAACTCTTTAGGCCCAAGTATATTTCTTCGTACTATACTGCAGACTCATGTGTGACCCCACAGACTGTAGCCCACCAGGGTCCTCTGTCCATAGGATTCTCCAGGCAAGAATACTGGAATGGGTTGCCATGCTCTTCTCCAGGGGATCTCCTCCACCCAGGGGTCTCTTACGTCTCCTGCATTGGCAGGCAGTCTCATACATACAAGCAACTACTTAGGTGTCTCAGGAATGAAGTTAGGCTTCATTCCTCAGGAGGGAGAAAAAAAATGTCAAACTCTTCACCAAACGAATGCACTGTCTTTGTAGATGGGCCTAAGGATTAGACTTTTACAAACAGATTTTCAAACTTACTGTGGTTCTGAATGGGCACTGAGAACTGAAACCATCTGCATCCAGAGTTTACAGTCCACATTAACATCACATTCAGCTGTCTTCAACAACACACTTTACTATTCCAGGAAACTCTTGCCCAGGCAGATAAGAATTGCAAATAACTTCATTGTTCATTCCAGGAACTTCACCAAAACCCCCTATAAAACATCAGACTGTTCAACTTTTCAATAAATAGTAGCAAATGATTGTTTACTTTCCAAGATTCTGGGGAAAAAAAAAAATCTCACCTCAAAATCCTTGCTTTACTACTCTATCAATCCTAAACTATAACATCATGACCTCTACTAATTCTAATCAAGCTCCTACACTGAAATATCTGCATTAAAGATTTCAAATCTTCAATAAATATTCCAACTTTGTTCTCCTTCCTAACTCTGCTATTCTTTTCACCCATACACATACCCCTCTTGTCCCAGCAGATTCTACCAACTCAGGAAAGGTGGTGTCCTCCTTTACTATCACAAGCAACAAACTCACCAGGTTATTTTGGGTAGTATTTTCTAGGAACCAACATTCCACAGCACTACCAGATAGTTTCTCAAATGTCTGTTAAATTCAGTTCAGCAATGCTAGTTTCACAAGTACGATGAGGAAAATATGGATAGCTAAATAACACGGTGTAAGAAATCAGCACCCTGTATTACGCAACACATGCTGACACTACTGGCCCCAGTTTCTTAATGAGTTAAAACTAATTTCTAAATAAAATGAAATAAAGAGATTACTGACATCAAAGAGGCCATAAAACCAGTGAAGAGTTCTAAGGAAGATAGAAGATAAATCACAGAGAGGTTTAATAATCTAAATAGGAGTCAAAGGAGAAATAGGAAGGGGTAAAAACTAAATATATGAATAATCCACAATGCTAATCATCTGGAAGAAAAAATACTGCTAAATATACAACAGTATAACGGTGAAAAGAAACTTTAATAAGAGTCTTTATTTCTGTAAAACTTTCAAAGCATGATTCAGAATTAAGATACAATGAAATGCTTAATGTATTTTCTATAAAGTCGAAATTTCATATCCACTAAGAGTAAATGTATCAAGATTTCTTCTACTATAAATCATTTAAAGTACCAATAAGGCTACAGGCATGCTTACACAGGCATGAAAGAAAAGGTTAAGCATTTAAAATGACTAAATAATTGGGAGGAACTGAAGAATTCAAACTTTTAAGATCTAAGTGTAAAAAAGGAAATCACAAGTACTAGAAGAAAATATGGATGAATTCCTTCACAACCTTGGAATGGTGAAGACTTTTCTAACTATATTTCAAAATTCAGAAACACTAAAAAACTACCATATAAAAAAGGAAAAATCTGCATGAAAAAAATCAGAGAATCTATACATAAATACTTGCAACCCATATCACAAAAAGGGCTAATCTCCCTACAGGGAACTAGATTCCATATATATGGAATCTAGAAAGATGGTACTGATGAATTTATCTGAAAGGCATCAATGGAGAAACAAATACAGAGAACAGACTTATGGTCACTGTGAGAAGGAAGGAGAGGATGAGATGTATGGAGAGAATAACATGGAAATTTACATTACCATATGTAAAATAGATAGCCAATGGGAATTCAATGTATGTCTCAGGAAATTCAAACAGGGGCTCTGTATCAACCTAGAGGGGTGGGATGGGGAGGGAAATGGGAGGGAGGTTCAATAGGGAGGGGTATATGTATACCTATGGCTGATTCATGTTGATGTTTGACAGAAAACAAAATTCTGTAAAGCAATTATCCTTCAATTAAAAATTAATTTTTTTAAAAGTGCTAATATCCCTATAGAGAACTCATGAAATTAACAAGAAAAAGGCCAACAACCAAACAGAATAAAGAACATGAACGTTAAAAGAAAAAATAAGTTAAATGCCCATTAGACATATTAAAAAAATAATGTCATTCATGATGAGACAAACACCACAGTGTGAGTTACACCAGTTCTTTAAAAAAAAGTTTTTAGGTACATCTAACAGATTTACAGAAACACCCATCTGTATTTTTTAATAAATGTTTTATAATAGTTTTAGATTTACAGAAAAATTTCAAAGATAGTATGGAGTTTCCCTAACACCACACACTTAGCTTCTGCTATTAAGATCTTGTATTACCATGGTCTGTCACAATTAATGAACCAAAACTGATATAATTAACTAAAGTGTTTATTTAGATTTTATTAGTTTTTATCTAATGTTCTTTTGCTGTTCCAGGATCCCATGCAGTATACCACATTATAGTATAATCATCTTCTCAGGCTACTTTAGGCAGTGACAGTTTCTCAGATTTTCCCAGTTTGGGTGACCCTGACAGTTTTCAAGAGTAGTGTTCAGTTATTTTGTGGAATACCCCTCAATTGAGATTTGTTTGATGCTTTTCTCATGATTAGCCTGGGTTATAATTTGGGGGAGGAAGACCACAGAGGTGAAGTGCTAGTCTCAACACACTATATTATTAATGTAATTTATGACTGATGAAGTTAACTCTCTCACCCTATTCAGGCTGCTATAACAGAGTACTTTTAGACTACGTGGCTTATAAACCACCTAGTTTATTTTCTCACAGTTCTACAGGCTGGGAAGTCCAAGACCAAGGCTACTGCACATTCAGTATTTGGTGAGAGCCCACTTTCTAGCTCACAGACTGCTGTCTTCTCATTGTGTCTTCACAGAACAAGGGATATCCTTGATTTCTTACCACTAATTCCATTCATGAGGGCTCCACCCTCATGGCATAAGCATCTCCTAAGGGTCCCACCTCCAAATACCATTACACTGGGGATTAGGTTTCAACATAGGAATTTTAGGGAAATACTTGCTCTTAGACTATGTTGCTATTGTTATTGTTCAGTCACTAAGTCTTGCAAGTCTCACTAAAGTCTTTGCAACCCCATGGACTGCAACACCCCAGGCTTCCCAGTCCTTCACTATCTCCTGGACTTTGCTCAACTCACGTCCATTGAGTTGGTGATGCCATCCAGCTATTTCATCCTCTGTCGCCCTTTTCTTCTGTTCTCAGTCTTTCTCAAGATCAGGGTCTTTCCAATGAGTCAGTTCTTCGCAACAGGTGGCCAAAGTATTCGAGAGTCAGCATCAATCCTTCCAAAGACTATTCAGGACTGATTTCCTTTAGGACTGACTGGTTTGATCTGCTTGCTGTCCAAGGGGCTCTCAAGAGTCTTCTCCAACACCACAGTTCAAAAGCATCAATTCTTCTGTGCTCAGCTTTCTTTATAGTTCAACTCTCACATCCATACATGACTACTGGGAAAACCATAGCCTTGACTAGACGGACCTTTGTTGGCAAAGTAATGTCTCTACTTTTGAATATGCTATCTAGGTTGGTCATAGCTTTCATTCCAAGGAGTAAGCGTCTTTCAAATTCATGGCTGCAGTCACCATCCACAGTTATTTTGGGAGTCCAAGAAAAGAAAATCTGCTACTGTTTCCACCTTTCCCCCAACTACGTGTCATGAAGTAATGCGACTGGATGCCATGACGTTAGTTTGTTGAATGCTCTTGGATTATAAATTATCCATTTGCTTATGCAAATAGTATGCATATGTTATTCGTTTGGCAAAATAATAGCAGAAAATAGGAAAAAACACAAAGATCCCCACAGGACTGAGTGACCATATATCTAATAGAAGGAAAACCACCATTAAAAATAAAGGAAGATCTTTATATATGAAAAAAGCCTCCAAACTAATATATATATTTATTTACATTTGCAAAAAAACACTTGAAAAATAAGCAGGATACTAAAAGAAATGTTTGCCTATAAAAGGCGTGTGAGGAAAAACAAGAAGAAAGCAAAAGAGGAAACAAAACTTTTGTGTATCTCTATACATTCTTCTAGGTTTATAATCACATTGGGTGCATGCTAAGTAAGACACTTCAGTTGTTTCTGACTCTGTACCACCCTACCAACTGCAGCCTGCCGGGCTCCTCTGTCCATGGGGATACTCCAGGCAAGAATACTAGAGTGGTGGTATTGTGGTGCCCTCCCCTCCAGGGGATCTTCCCAACGCAGGGATAGAAACCACATCTGTTACGTCTAACCTGCATTGGCAAGCAGGTTTTTTACCACAAGCACCACCTGGGAAGCCCCATAATCACATTACTTATTCCAAAAAAATTTAATTTTAATTTCTGCAAATAATTTTTAATGCCTACAACTATAAAAAAAAATTTGAAGGGTTCAAATAGAAAGAAAGAATGAGGAAAGGGAAGAATCATTTCTGAAGAGTAAGTATATTATGAGATAAGATAGCTCCCGCTTAGGGACAATTATGTACCAAAAATTCATTGCAAGCTTTAATTAAAAAAAAAAAAAAATGCTGAAATGTACTATACCTGCTGCTGCTGCTGCTAAGTCGCTTCAGTTGTGTCCGACTCTGTGCTACACCATAGTCAGCAGCCCACCAGGCTCCCCCATCCGTGGGATTCTCCAGGCAAGAACACTGGAGTGGGTTGCCATTTCCTTTCCCACTATACCTGCTAAAATTACCCTATTCTCAAAACTTAACTGTATAGTAATAATTAGACAAATAATTTGACAAATAATTATAGTGCTGTAAAATCACCTTCGTTATTAGCACAAAGATAAAGTCTAAAGAACTACAAAATCATCTGTATAAGCACAATATTTGTGTTATTGACTTGTAAGCTGATACTTAAGGTTAATTAAAAATATCTATTATTTCTACAAGCTATAATTTACTATTTTTTTCTGTTTCCCCAAGAAAATGATGAAACCAATTTCTAACGTACAGAAACATATTCTCATTGGAAGACAAAAATGGCAGGGGTCTGCAAATAAAAACCCACATCCAAGTGCTCCTAAGAGCCAGTAAAATAATTTTCATGTCTCTGAGGTGAACCAAACCAGAGAACAAGGACACAGGGAGCTCTTGTTGAAGTAGGAAAGCAATCCTCTAAGGCCTCCATCACAAAAAGCTGTCCATTCAACACTCAGAAGTAGCTCACTTGCAGCTGTTCACAAAACTTGCCCAAAACTCACAGTAGAAAAGATTATATTATGCCTAAAAATGTTCCACTGGTGAATAAAATCCAAACTCCTTGCTGGTTTATCTCCCTCTCTGATCTCATCTTCTACCACTATGCCCATAAGCAACCTCTATTTCTCTATTCCTATTATACCACAAGTGGTTGATAGAGAATATATTCTTTTAAAATAATGCTTAAAGTCTTTATTCATACCTCTTTTTCACCCACTTCTTTTATCTGAGAATGCTTCCCTTCTTTTCTGTATGTAGAGCTAATTATCTTTAGCATCTCCTCTGAGAAATCTACCTAATACCTTTCGCTAAAAGTCATTCCTTCACTCTCTTCAGGTTAACCAAGTCCACCTTTAGTGAGAGCATGAAATGGATAAAATCTATCATAAGTTACGTAAGTTTTACTGAGATGCTCTTTACATGGCATAATCTGGACTAAGTAAATAGAAGTCTATCCTGATTCCTAATACAACTATTAGATGTGTTGACCTATTTAGGGTTAAAATTTTATAGCAGAGAAGACCAGTTTTGCAAAAAAAAAAAAAAAAATGGAGACAACTATATCTACTTTTTTTTTGGCCTGTTATTTACAAACGTAGAATAAAAATACATATATAATATCAAAATTATTGGGAGAAAATATTCAGCATCTTGCCATACCAGGCAGGAAGATATAATATGGTGAAAAGTTAAAATAAGCTGGCATTAGTACAAGAATACATGGATCACCAAAATATAAGATCACCAAAATGAATTCTCTGACTTTAGAAAAGAAAAAAAGCTTTATGTGTAGTAATTTGATACAAAGAAAATATCACAAAATAACAACTCTAGTCAAAGCTATGATATTTCCAGTAGTCATGTATGGATATGAGAGTTGGACTATAAAGAAAGCTGAACGTCAAAGAATAGATGCTTTTGAACTGTGGTGCTCGAGAAGACTCTTGAGAGTCCCTTGGACTGCAAGGAGATCCAACCAGTCCATCCTAAAGGAGATCAGTCCTGGGTGCTCATTGAAAGGACTGATGTTGAAGCTGAAACTCCAATACTTTGGCTACCTCACGCGAAGAGTTGACTCATTGGAAAAGACCCTGATGCTGGGAAAGACTGAGGGCAGGAGGAGAAGATGACGACAGAGGATGAGACGGTTGAATGGCATCACCGACCCTATGGACATGAGATTGAGAAAAGTCTGGGAGTTGGCGATGGACAGGGAGGCCTGGTGTGCTGCAGCCCATGCAGTCGCAAAGAGTCGGACACGACTGAGCGACTGAACTGAACTGAACTGAACAACAACAACAACAAAGCTGTGAGGATTTAGGGATTGCTAATAGTCTCCTCCCTAGCAGCTTGAGGGGAGAATACAGAGGGAAGGAAAAAAACAACAAAAGCCAACATCCTAGCAATCAAAGAAATTCAAATAAAATGGTTATCTTTCTATAAGCAAATTATCAGAAGCAAATATTTTAAATATTAGTATCACTGAAAATAGATGTGGTAGATTATTGAAGGCACTGGTACAACAGGCATTACCAGAAAAGGTTCACAGGCTTCGATGTGGGAAGTCCATTTCTGTATATCTACTCATCCTAAGGAAATGTAAAATGGAGGTGGTGCGTCACATGCTGGGGTCTGTCCCTGCACAATTTAAAATAGTGAAAATTTTAAAGTGATAATTTAATAATTATCAACCACTGTGAAATGTTTAAATTCTTTTGATTGATGATTAACCACTAAAAATTATAGCCATAAGAATTAGTATTACCATAAAAACTTACATTATAAAAAGGAACCTGGGCAAAAATATTTAACTCTAAATATGAAAAAAGACAAAGGGACTATTTGAAGATAATAACCACTGTAAGGAATTTAAAGTCTGTTTTTTACATTATTTTATGTTCTTATATTTAAAAGATAGTTTTCAAAACATAATAATTGAGACTATAAAGGCAGGAAACAGTAAGACACTGGAAAGAAACTAAAATTATTGAACAAGAGGGCATTAGACTGGGGTGGCTCCAATGCTTTGGTAGTCTACATAAGCAGACTAAAACCTAAGCCAGACTCAATACACTTGTATCTGAGAAAATTAAACTTTAGAACCACCAACCAACTAGGCTTTCCTAAATAAGGCAATCACTTAAGCTATAGCCAGTCAAGTTAATTTCCTTTCTTTGCTTCCATGTCTTCTCTATAAAAACCTCCACCCACCTCCTATTGGTGGAGCACTCCTAACCACTTGTGGCTTGGTACTGCCTGACTCAAATCAAGGTATGCTCAAATAAAGTTGAAAATTTTTAATGTGCCTCAGTTTACTGGTTTTTGTTTGGCTGGTTTTTTGGGGTTTTTTGGCTGCACTGTGTGGCAAGCAGGATCTTAGTTCCCCAACCAAGGATCAAAGCCATGCCTACTGCAGTGTACTCTTAACCACTGGACCATCAGGGAAGTCCCCTCAGTTTACCTTTTAACCAAACAAACTAAAAAGCAAGACAAAAACATTCACCAAAGTAAATAAAATAACTGGAACAGAAGTACATCAACCTAAGAAAACCTTCCCCCAAACACAATTAAACTAGGAAATATAAAATAGAATAAAAAGAAAAAAATAAGATGGAATGATGAAAGTTTTTAATCACTTTGCCTTTACTTTAACTTTTATATGAGTGGTTCCTCCCCTTGACACTATGCTAAATCCTAGAACAATGACTCTGAAATTCAAGAATTACTTGAAATATTCTTTAAAAACCCAAACCCAGAGTATCCCAATTCAGGTGCTCTAGAACAGAGC
Source organism: Bubalus kerabau (assembly GCF_029407905.1). Classification (NCBI taxonomy): domain Eukaryota; kingdom Metazoa; phylum Chordata; class Mammalia; order Artiodactyla; family Bovidae; genus Bubalus; species Bubalus kerabau. Next base: position 61,510,180 of record NC_073624.1, on the reverse strand, counting down.
TTGAAATTTTACACACACACAGAGGCTTCTAGTTTTGTCATTTTTAATCAACAAGTGTGCTTCTGAAGTTCAGGTTAAGGCCACTGACCTACAAATAAGAGAATAAAAACACAGTAAACAGCAAAAATCTAAGCAGATTTTATGACGACGGAAAAATGCAAAACTAGTTTCTTTTTTTGATGGGTAAGTTGTATTAGCTGTTATTCTATTTTGACTTCAGAAAATTTGAGTCACACATAAAACTCATTAAGAAGGAAAGCATATATATTGTCTAGACCATTAAGATGTCAAATAAATGGTATAGCACAGAAAAACAGGATGGTTACAAGAAAAATTTGGTTGGCCCTAAGGAAAAGCTTATCAATGTGCTCATCAGGAAGATTATGACAGTTTTATCCCTAACGGTCATTAGATATGAAACAACAATGAATATCCCACTTTAGTCCGCTAGCCTATGCTATTCCCCTCCTGCCAATACACATAAAGGGTGCAACATACACCCATCAGTAAACTTAACTCACTAACACATTGATTCTCAAATTCGGTGGGAGGCATATTAGAAAATCCACAGGGTATATCTATAGTTTAAAACGCCAGAGATGATTTTGACTCAATTATCCTTGTGAATCACTTAGACATTCATCAACCTGAAGCAATGGCTCTGCAAAGCAATTCTAGTACCATAACCAAGTTTTTCCCAGAGTAATAATAATAATGCAGAGTAATAAAAATAATTGCTAACTGAGTACTCACTAGGTGCAAGGTACTTTGCAGTCTTCTATACATACCATTTAATTTCTATAACCCTATAAAGTAGGGTCTGTCATTCCCAATTTTACAGAAAATGACCCTGAAGAGTTTAAGTAGCTCAAGATCACATAGTTATTAGTTATTACTGAAGTAGTCTTTATGGGGGGGGGGGGGGGGGGACTATAATCAATTCTAAACTTTACATAATAGAAATGAGTTGTAGAGTTTTTTTCCAAAAAATTATAGCTAAAAGTTAAATGTCAACCATTTTATAGCTTCCTGGAAAAAAAGGGGTCAGAGGAAAACAAAAATGTAAATAATATCTGCAAAAGGAATGGCAAAAATCCATGTTCACAAACTTACAGGCAAAAATTACTGAAAAATACAATGCTAACTTCTGTTTCTGGAGTGATAAAATGTAGGTATATATCATCTTGAAAATTTAACTGATATAAACATTTTCAGCATTTTAAGGCCATATAATAAACTGAGGAATATGAAAAAGCATCAAATCTTACAAATTGTGAAAACTTGTTTTTTTTTTAAATGTCACATCAAGATATTATCAAGCTATAATCTGATTTCTCAAATCTAGTTATAATAACATATTATATCAAAGATATAATTTAAAACTCAATTTTAAAAACCTCAATGAAATGTCTAATTTTAAAAGTTGACAATAAAGCAGTTTATTTAAGTACAGTCATTTCAATGAAAAGTGTGTGTGTGTATATATATATAAACTATAAGGTTAACAGGAATGACATTAAATGCGCTGTTCTGAATGCAATTCTGTATTTTAATGAATTTAAGCCTAGTACTCTACAGCTAAACAGTTGGATTTCATTAAGGATGAAATTTTATCCAAATCTTCTTCTTGATATTAACCAATGTTTTTAGACCTTTAAAAATAGCTATTTTATTCACATGGGCTTCCCAGGTGGTAGAGTGGTAAAGAATTCGTTTGCCAATGCAGGAGAATCAGGAGGCATGAGTTAAATCTTTGGTCTGCAAGATCCCCTGGAGGAGGAAATGGCAACTCACTCCAATATTCTTGCCTGGAAAACCCCATGGACAGAGCTTGGCGGGCTACAGTCCATGGAGTGGCAAAGAGTTGGACACAACTGACCGTGCACACACACATACTGTATTTACATATAGATATTGTATTTACATATAGATATTGTAATTGATAGATCTAATTTGTCTAAAAGAAAAATCTTTGAAGATTACATCTCTTTTCATTTGCGTATATCTCACATGTAATTTAAAAGGCCCAATAATATCAAGTTATTGTCCCTCCAAATTGGCCTAGTAACTGCTTCCAGATTACTCTCATAAAAACACAGCATACACGAAACACAGGCTCTTCATTTTCTACTGTATCAAAATTACTTGACTATTTCTAGGCCATAACTAATCTGACTCTAATTTACTAATTCAATGTTTTTTCTAATTCTATCACTTCATTCATTCAATTAAGCAATACATAATATGGGGGAAATACCAAAATTTAAAAAGCATGGTCCCTCTGGTGCACAAAGCAGTCAAAAGGGTAAAGACTTGTAAATAATTAATTACAACACACTGTATTAAGTTCCATGCTATGCTATGCTAAGTCACTTCAGTCGTGTCCGACTCTGTGCGACTGACCCCATAGACGGCAGCCCACCAGGCTCCCCCATCCCTGGGATTCTCCAGGCAAGAACGCTGGAGTGGGTTGCCATTTCCTTCTCCAATGCATGAAAGTGAAAAGTGAAAGTGAAGTCGCTCAGTCGTGTCCGACTCTTAGCAACTCCATGGATTGCAGCCTAACAGGCTCCTCCATCCATGGGATTTTCCAAGCAAGAGTCCTAGAGTGGAGTGCCATTGCCTTCTCCGATTAAGTTCCATACAGGGTGCTAAGTCGCTTCAGTTGTGTCCAACCCTTTGAGACCCTATGGACTGCAGCCTGCCAGGCTCCTCTGTCTTTGGGGATTCTCCAGGCAAGAATACTGGAGTGGGTAGCCACGCTCTTCTTCAGGGGATCTTCCCAGCCCAGGGACTGAACCTCTGCTCTTACATCCTCTATTGACAAGAGGGTTCTTTACCACTAGCACCACCAGGGAGGCCCCACTGAGTCCTGTGCTGCTGCTACTGCTGCTAAGTCGCTTCAGTCATGTCCGACTCTGTGCGACCCCATAGATGGCGGCCCACCAGGCTCCCCCATCCCTGGGATCCTCCAGGCAAGAACACTGGAGCGGGTTTCCATTTCCTTCTCCAATGCATTCAAGTGAAAAGTGAAAGTGAAGTCGCTCAGTCGTGTCCGACTCTTAGCGACCCCACGGACTGCACCCTACCAGGCTCCTGCGTCCATGGGATTCTCCAGACAAGAGTACTGGAGTGGGTTGCCATTGCCTTCTCCATTGAGTCCTATACTAGACATAAATGCTATAGCAGGATCACAGTAACTCTGCCAGAATGAATCAAAGACAACTTCGACGAAGTAACATTGTCCTCAAAAAAGAGAATTTCTCTCCAAGCACTGTAATATCTATGTGCCAGTTTCCTCATCTTTGTATCCTAGCACTGACCACAGTGGTAGTACAGGGTAGACATGTACTTCAGACATGGATGAACAGATGAATGGATAGATTTCATTAAGGATGAACTTTATCACAATAAAATTTGGTACATGCTCAAATAAGGTGAACTACTTTTACACTTCAAGAAAATTATAGACAACTTTCGATTATCCCAATGTCATGGATCTATAAATCTATCTCCTTACATATAGTGTTCAATATCATATGTTACAGCAGAACATAGCATTATTTATAGTAGGCATCCCACCTATTAGATTTACTGATTTTCCAAGTTGGCCAAAAGAGAGGAAAACAGGCTAGGAAAGGTAAGCTGCATCTCAGATATATTTAATATATTTTTCTGGTCCTTAACAATCTCTCTCTTCAGGTCAAATATTTTGCAGATATCAAACTGACTGCCACTAAAAAATCTGGGAGCAAAACAATGACAAAGAATTCACAAATGACAGTAAAAATTCTTGGCTTAATTTTGTAAGTATCTCACAGAAATCTTTTTTTGAAAGTCTAACAGGTCCTCTCCCCACCAGTTCAAAGAAATTGCCAACACTGTAAGCTGAATGCTAGTAAATTATACTAGGTTTTCTATTGTAGGCTGATTTTACTTCATAGATACTATATAAAGCACATTTTAAGATACCATCAACCTACTGTTTATCTTCATCATTTCAAATGCTGTCATAATTCGTTTACAAACTGCATTTAAAATACTTTTTCCTTTTAAAAGATTAAGCAGAAACTACACATTCAAAATTCAAAGAACTGTTTTTCCTTCACCTATGTGAAAGGGGACAACTTTTAAAACAGATAAAATACTCTAAAGAATATTTTATAAGCTGGATTTAACTTATAGTGTCTTTTTTCTATAATACAGCAATATATTCATTACAATTACACATCATGGAAGTATAAAAGCCATATAAATGTCATGTCATGATGCTCTAATTTTTATTAAGACTACAGAACAGTAATAAAGATTCAAAATGTAATGCCCTATAACTATTCAGTACTGTTAGACAATAACAAAATATCAGGGCAAAAACTGTGTTCATAGAAAAATTTTTTATATTAAGTAACATTATTATCTTCACTTTTGAACGTCTATCTCAGTAGCCATTGTTCACAATATTGCAGTGTTTTAGTTAGCACTATTTCACCAACAGAGGAGAAAAATACTGCTGAAAATAAGGGAAAAAACAAAAGCAATGACAGAGTAAATTTTCCATGCCATCTCTTTTCACCATAATCATAGGACTAAACCGGTAAATGAAAACTAAATATATCAACACTTACATACTTTTAAATTTTCTTAGTCAACACAGCTATTTTGTGCTACAAAAGAAATTAATTTTTCTACTGGTAAAACCAATGACTTATTAGAACAAGATTGCTGGTGTACAAAGCTACCACTACCACACTGAATCGCTATCATACACTGAATTAATTATTCTAATTTCATGTTTCCTTACTATGTATCTTTTTGCCTTTTCATTACTATGTATTGCTTCTTTTTTCTTCAGGTAATCAGACTCATTTGGAAGGCTGCACTATTTCAAATATCTAACACTAAAAGTGATTTTAATGGACCTGAATCCAAAGATGAGAATACATTACACATTTTATAGAAGCTCCTTTTAATAACAGGCAAATCAGAATATTAACAAGACAATTTTTTTTAAACAAGAATTTAATTCTCCATGTATTTTTTTTTTACTGATTGTAAAGGTCAGGTGAAAATTTGAAAGATACAGAAATGTATTTTTATTCATCTGTAAGTCCCACTACCCAGATCTCTGATGACTTTTTGGTAGATTTCCTTCTAGTGAGGATAAAACTTCAAGTAACTAATTAGACACTAATAATTATGTAGAGGGGGAGAAATCAGTGTATCCTCAATACAGCCTTTCGATAAATATATAAAACATTGATTATTAATGATATGACCTGTTAATTTCACAAAGAATTTAGGGAGTCTTTCAATTCAGACTGATCCCTAAACTGAAGTCCCTTTCACAATTTTTATAGTGTCAACATTTTTTTAATGGCTACAAGCAGCAAGATGAGACTATTCTTAAAATGATTATCAACAGTGATGTCAAACACATTTCAACATGTTTTTATTTTTGCTGTTAAAAAATCAATAATATATTTGCACAGTCATTTTAAAAGTTTAAATTCAAAGACAAAATTCTTTGAAGCCCAATATTCAAAACCATTAGTTTTCCTGGCTAATTCCATAAGTTAATTTACCAGATAAAAGGTTACCGCTTCTACATCTGGAAATCTCTTCCATTAAAAAAAACAAAATTCCTTAAATATAGCCACATTTTTTCTTTTGTTCCAACCCATTGTTTATGGAAGTATGCAGATATTAGGAATACAAAGACTGAAATAACTTCATTAACAAAGCAACATCAACATTTAATAAATAAACCAACTACTTAATCTTATAAAAGAACAGAACAAAACCAATTAAATCCTAGCAAGTCCTTTTCTTACAGTATGGTTGAACCTGATTTCTACCTTCTAGAAGGCCCTCCTTTACTCAGGACATCAAAGATCTTAAAAATCCCATTCATTTTCTTCTAATGGTCAATACGCCTAAAACATAGTAATTTAAATTTGTTACTCTGACCTTCTTACGTAAGAGCCTTTTAAAAGAAATCCTTCAACAAAGACTCGAGAAAGAACCAGCAAAGTTTGAGTAAACAATTGTCTAAGTCAAGCATTTCCTGATAAGTGACAGAAGATCTAGTGGCTGCCAGGGATATACTTGCTGACCCTAGGAACAGTCAAAACTCAAAAACAAAATTTGCCACTTCTGTATCTAAAACGTTAATTTGGCTAATAAGTAAAAGGTGATAATCCATGACCAGCGACGTGTCTCTGGTGGACACATTAAATATAAAGGAGGAGCGCCATGGATTTCAGCTACATGCTTTTGCCATTTTTGCAGAAGAAAAGCTAATTGTTAACGGCCATGTGACATTATAAGATCCCAGAAAGGAAAGGGTGGGAGGAAGAAAGAGGAGTTCAAGGCAGTTCAGGGTCAGAACAAGCTCAGACATCCTGTCATTAGCAAACGTTCCCCAAGCTGAAGGCATAATGCTGCTTACCCGAAAAGGAGTGGGTGAGAAGGGAAGAACGAGGGGAAAACCGCAGGAGAGTCAGTGTGGCACGGAGGGGGTGATGGGAGGGAGCAGATCTGGAGCTCTCTAGCCGAGTTGGGGAGCAAAAACCGTCGGGCACAAAAACCCTGAGAAAAGCAACTGCGACGCAGACGACAGTACTTGGCAGCCCCTTCATCTCCCCCTCCCCATCGGTTACTGGGGTTTCCCACCTTCCCTCCACGTCCGCTCTGGCCAACACTCAGAGGTGTGACCCGCCAGCGGGAGGCTGCCCCGAGCTTTGTCTCAGCCGGCTCCCCACGCGAGGGCTCCTCCTCCCGCTCCCCACCCGCGCACACCTCCGGCGTCTCCAAGGAGCTGGAAACGCAGCAGCCGCCGCCTCTTCGCCCACCTCCCGCGGACCCGCGCCCCTTCCTTCCCCTCGGGGCTGCGCCGCCCGCTCCCGCAGCTCCACCCCCGCCGAGGGGACCTTTGTGTCTCGGGAGACTTTCTGCCTCTTCCCCTCCTCGGCCTCGCGGGGAGACCGGCCTGCCCCCGGAGACCAAAACGGCAGCAAACACGGACGCGGCGGCGGCTGAAGGCGCCTCCAGCGAAGGAGCCAGAGCGTCAGACACCCACACCCCACCCCACGCCCGGGGAAATGCCCGGGGTCCGCGCTGGACCCCAGAGGCAACAAGCACCAGCGAGCCCCCTGCGCCGCGCCGCCCTCTCTCAACTTCCCGACCGGGCCTGAGCCTCCCACGCCCCTACCCAGCCGCTCGCCCCGGCCCCCAGTCTCAAGCACCCTGCGGCCCCACTCCGCCCGGGGTCGGCGGGCCAGGAGGGAAAGCCCCGCGCCGCTGCCGGCCGCCAACTCACCAGCAAGTGCGGGGGCTGCGTCCCGAGAGCAGGCGAGGCGAGGGAGGCGCAGAGGCAAAGCGGCTCCGCCGACGCCCGCGGCGACCGGATGCAGGTCCGGGTCCCAGCCGCTGGCCGACCCGAGGCGCCTCAGACGCGCAGGCCTCCGCCGCCGCAGCCGCCTTCCAGCTCTCGCCGAAGAGTCCGAGCCTCCGGGAGGGACTGCGGGTCGCTCACGCGTTGCCAAGCCCCCCGGACAACATGGCTCCCGGGCCGCCGAGTCGCGCAGGCGGCCCACTAATCCCCTTGGAGGAGCCGGGGTGGGAGCGAGGCGGGCAGGGAGGCGCCGACGCCCGGCTGAGGCGGCCGGGCCGGACACGGGCTCTTCTTCTCTGGGGCCGCCGGACGGTACCGAGCCGACGAGACGCTCGCCGCTGCGTGTGCGTCGCTTTCTCACTCGGCGGCTGCGGATTGACGCCTCCGCCTGTTTCCCGGGGGAGAGCGAGCGCGAGAGAAAAAAAGACTTTTATTGAAACGCTCCAACCAGCAGCAGCAGAGAAAGGCGACCGGCTGCGGGAGCTTCCCCCACCAGCTCTCGAGCCGCTCGCCGCGGGCAGCGCGACCCCTGCCGGTAGCCGCGGCAGGGGCGGGGCCTAGAAGGCGGGGCGGGGTATCCCCGGGAAACCCCCCACCCCGAGGTGGGGGCGCTCTGTCTCAAGTGCCCCGCTTTTGGGGTGGCGAGAGGGCGGTGGGAGAGGTGATGAGACCCCATGAGGGTGAAGGTTAGGCAGTGCCTGTCCACGGCGACTAGAGAAGAAATCTCACTGGTTCAGCCCCTTCATCTTTCAACATCCCCCCCCCAACACAAAAACTGTGGCTTAAATTATCCAAGTAATTATGTAATTTAGATACCATTGCCACAGTTCTCTACTCGTTCTCTAGAAAGCTGATGTCAAAGGACCCGCACTTGAGCTTGATTGCTGCAACTTTTCTCCTTTATTGTGGGCGGCTGGGTGAATACGAGAGCAGCAATCACTCACACAGGCAGCATTTATTCAGTTAAACTACAATCTCCTTTATATTATGTTTTTGACAATATACTAGGTCCTTAAAGGACTGAGAGTCTCACTGGCATGAAAGATACGCCATAAGCAATTATAATAAAAACCTGAGCTTTATGAGAAGGGAAATAGAAGGTGCTGTGAGAACAGAAAGGAACTTCTGTTGCTGAGCTGGTTAGGTTTTGTTTTCTTGGAGGAGGGAGGCCGGAGAGAGGTTGGCCCAGTTTCTGTAAATGTTTTTACTTTCTTCTCTCCCAGAGGCTAAAAGCTAGTTCAGGAATGAACAGCAGAGTGAAAGTGAAGACAAACTGAAGTAATACTGACCCACTTTTTTCATTTAAAAAAGGATAAAAGCATAAAGTAAACACAAAAATATAACCCCCTAGAGGGAGATCATGAGAGGACTGAAAAGAGAATGGAAACCGGATGTAGACAACCTAAACAAGAAAAAAAAAAAAAATTAAAACCACATAAAAGGCCCAGTGAAGTGAGATATAAATATTTTTCCATTGTAATACCCAGAAATAGACTTACTAAAATTTTAATGTAATTTCAAATCACATTATGTCCTAAGGACTTCTGACAGTTATCTTTCGGATTCCTGGGTGAATCTTTTCTCCCTAAAAATAATGTCTGCCTATTTCTCTTATTTTGTTGGACCAAACTGAATGTATCTACTGTAATATTCAACAATCATACATTTCAATCAAACTACTCCCATACATCTAAAATTACCAGAATCCATAAGTTAGTGGCATTTGTGCTCTACACATATTTAACACTTGCTTATCATACAAGAACACAAATATATAACAAGCTCTTTTTTAGAACAAGTGGGCTTAAAAAAAAAAACTGTAATTGACACTTTTTAAATTTGTCCAAGTCAAAGAACTTTATAATATGGCAAGAAGTAGCATGATTCAGAGATCTTTTAAGGTTGGAAAGACAGAAAAGTTGGTATTTTTATAAGACCTACTTATATACCAAATATTTATCACATACTTGCCTTATTTAAAAAAAATAATTGTACATCTTTTTTTGGACCCTTAGTGATGTTAGAAATCATAATAAAAGTAAGTTTACAAAATAACATCCTGAGTTACACATCAATAATTCCCCTTCTATCATTATATTAGAATTACTCCATTGTAAATCAAAAGATTATTCTAATTGCCCCATCTAAAGCTGGTGAAAAGTACCTTTTCCTCTTCCTATATCTTTTATTACAATAAGGATTTCATAATTAGAGCTTAGTTAATGATTATATCCATCTATTTGTTCTTTCCATCAGAAAAATTTACGGATTACTCCTGATGTGCCAGGCACTGTTCTAGGCAGTGAAATATAGACGTGAACAAGACCAAAAAGATATAGCCATTATAGAACTGTTTGTTAGTGGTAGAAACAAGCAATAAATATGTAATCACTTAAGAAATTCATAACCCATATCATGAGAAATCTAATAAAATAGTAATGCAAAGGAAATTGATAGAACAGGATAAGTGGTGAGGTGAGGAAGTCTTGATTATCAACAAAGGCTGAAAGCCATGGGTTCTTTCTTTGTATCAACTTAGTAAATTATTTAATCTAGAAAATATCATATAAAAAAACAAATGTGGTATTTACATACAATGGAATATTATTCAGCCACTAAAAAGAGGGAAATGATGCTACATATGGATGAAACCAGAGAACTTTACCCTAAGTGAAATAAGCCAATCACAGAAGCACAAATGCTTCATGATTCCATTTATATAAATTATGATAGTCAAATTCAGAAGCAGGAAATAGGAGAAGCCAAGAGCTAGAGGGTGTGGGAGATGGAGAATGCTACTCAGTGGGTATAAAGTTTCAATTATGTAAGATGAAAAAGTTCTAGAGATCTGCTGTACAACTTTGTGCCTATGGTTAACAACACTGTACTGTGCCCTTAAGAATTTAAGAGGGCAGATATCTTTTTATCTGTTCTTATGCAATTGTAATAAAAGAAAGTCACATTCAGTCAAAATAATGGGTGCGTGCATTTAGTTAATTTTTAAGACCAGTTTAAAATTCACACATCATGATTTTGGCATGTTGGCCTTTTCCCTAGGTTGTAATATAGATTTTTTTTTTCTAACCTTGTAGAATCAAGTTAAATGATAAAGTTATAGATCTCCCAAACTGTGCTTAGATAGATATTTCCTAGAGCTTGGTAGGCTTCCTAGGTGGCTCATGGGTAAAGAATCTGCCTGCCAAGCAGGAGGTGCAGATTTGATCTGTGGGTAGGGAAGATCCCTGGGGTGGAAGGACAGCCATGGCAACCAACTCCAATATTCTTGCCTGAAGAATCCCATGGACAGAGAAGCCTGGCAGGCTAAAATCCATAGGGTCGCAAAGAGCCAGATGCAACTGAGGCAACTGAGCACACACACAGTTTGGTGGGGGAAAAGGGTTGAGAAGGATTTAAAATTCAATCCAACTACTTAATCTCTTTTGGAGATTCACAATGCACATTTATATATTAAAAGCTCTGAAAAGTCCTGACACTAAAAGTAATTTTCTCTCCAGCTGAACCAGTGTATCCCAAAATGTTCTGATCCTAGAGTAGCTTTATCACAGGACATATATGAAAATATTGAGGAACACACAATTGCTGATGAGCAGTTTGGGAAACTGCTCTCTTGAAGCCTGAGACATTTACTCTTCAGCCTCAGGAAAGGGGGCTCTCGAAGGGGAGAATTTGAAGGTCATTGAACTTTGCACAAGGAGTAGGTGGAGGTGGAGACAGAAAATATTTTCTGTGATTCACACTTTGAGAGTGATATAGCCTGGAAAACAAATATGAAACATGACCAGATAAGATACAGAAGAAAGAAGCTGGTTTTCTTAAGCTGATTTTCAGTTGCCTTACATCAGTGGTTCTCTAACGATGATCTCTAATCTGCAGCAGCAATATCACCTGGGGATTTCTTAGAAACGAAAATTGTCAGGCCCCACCTGACACCAACTGAATCAGGAACTCTGGGATGGAGCCCAGCAAGCAGTTTTAAATCTGCTGGATTCCACTGAACAGGAAAGTTTGGAACCACTTGTGTACACAACATCAATATATAGTTTTACCTGTCTACAAAACGATTTTCCACATGTATGAGTTTCTGGAGCCTTTCCAATTATTAATTGTAAAAAAGTCCTCGAAGAAATTAACTTACCAAATTGAGGAAAAGCTTTTTTGTCTATGCGCTTCTCTGTTTTGCTAGGCCAAATGCATCATACATTTATTTTTTTGCAATAGGAATGAAGCAAATTAAGCTAAGGGCAGCAATCAACTATCATCCCCTAATATTAGTTGAGCAAAGTAATTTTATGTTTCATAAAAGTGAGATGGTGACTGCAGCCATGAAATTAAAAGATGCTTGCCCCTTGGAAGAAAAGCTATGACAAACCTAGATAGCATATTAAAAAGCAGAGACATTACTTTGCCGACAAAGGTCCATATAATCAAAGCTATGGTTTTTCCTGTGGTCATGTATGGATGTGAGAGTTAGACCATAAGGAAGGCTGAGTGCCAAAGAACTGATGCTTTTGAACTATGGTGTTGAAGAAGACTCTTGAAAGTCCCTTGGACTTCAAGGAGATCCAACCAGTCCATCCTAAAGGAAATCAGTCCTGAAAATTCATTGGAAGGACTGATGCTGAAGCTCTAATACTTTTGCCACCTGATGTGAAGAGCTGACTCATTAGAAAAGACCCTGATGCTGGGAAAGATTGAAGGCAGGAGGAGAAGGGGAAGACAGAGGATGAGATGGTTGGATGGCATCACTGACTTGATGGACATGAGTTTGAGCAAACTCCGGGAGATGGTGAAGGACAGGGAAGTCTGGTGTTCGGCAGTCCATGGGGTTGCAAAGAGCTGGACACGACTAAGTGACTGAACAACAACAACAAAAGTGAAACTAGCAAGAAAAGTGTTATTTTCCAAGGATTTTTTTGAACACGCTTTGAAAACAGAACAGCTAGCCTCACCTCGACATTTAATTTTTATAAACATTTTGTACCAATCCAACATTTGCAAAAGAGCTTGATACCAAGGCATAATGATATGGCTGTAGCCCATTATTTTAAAAGTTAACTGTAGAGAGTTAGTTTACAGAGTCAGATCTATTTACAATCATTATCAGAATATCGCCATAGACATACAATTTACAAATCTGGGGAGGGAAATTTCTTCCCTGTCTACATCTTAATTTTCAAATTTTCAATGTTTGAAATACTGAATTTAACTGTAAAGGGTTAATAGATAGCATCCAGGATATTTGGTACAGTCTGGGCAACATTATAAAAAGCTCTAGGAAAGTGATGTCAGGTGTCCTTCCAAGGGAAACAAATCCAGAAACCAAACTCAGTCTTGGCAGTTAAGGAAGGCATAGTTTTCAACGATTTCATTTTAAAATGAAGTTGTTCTCTAGTTGTTGAGAAAATTGCTTCATTTTTTTGGTCTCTAGAGTGTTAGTCTCCAGGCTTCCAGTAAGGTTCCACACAAGGCTCTATTAAGAGACTAAGCAGGAATTAAATAGTTTTTCTTTGTTTTTTAAATCTTGTGATATTAACTGCTCTTAGCTAAATTGATGGTCTGTCTACTGGGGAAAAAAAAAGAAAAAGCAGAGGTGGTCTGTGAATCAGTATTTGAGCTTCCTGAAAAATGAAGCAATGCATAAAACTATCTTTAAGATTTAACAAATTCATCCCCTTAAAAAGAAAAAAAAAAGTAAAGAGTTAGGGGTGTAAAGGTTTTTCCCTCTTAAGCATATTAAGAAGGGAGATGAGGTAATTAGCCATTTTCCCAAGGGCTTGTCAGAATGATTACTGACCTTTTTTCATCCTTGAAAGAATGAGAGAAGAGAGGGAGTAGAGCTGCAATGGCCTTTTCATTTGGTCATCTTTGAAATTTGGCCCACTGGTTCACTCTTAGAGAAGTTTATAAGGCTGATTTGTAGATGTGATCCTTCTAGTCTTACTTATTAGTTCACAAGGGCAAGTTTCTCAATAAACCAACTTGCCTTAACCAAGACAATAGGAAGGACCCTGGGATCATTTTAGAGTTGATATAACTTATGAAGAGGGGACTAGAGGAAATGTTAGGCATTTAACCTTCAAAAAATGGAAAACAAGAGAGAGAAAAAAGATGAAAAGAAAGGTAAAAAGCAGGGGCAGAGAAGAAGGAAAAGAATTAAGTCTCATAAATGTAATTTCATTTCAGCCACAGGGAAGTTGCAAATGTTAATTAATATTAAGCTTTATGTAATAGAAAGACTAGAAAAAGCACAGGACTAAGCAGGTTAGTGTTGTAGCCCTGAAGCAGAATTTGCAAAGGACCTGCGCTTTGCAATCAAGTAATTGGATAGCAATCTTAGCTTTGCCACTGTGGGATTTTGGTTGGTTACTTAACTAAGAGTTTCCTCATATGTAAAATTGGGATAACATACTTACCAGGTTGTAGGAGTTGAGATAATGAATGAAAAACACCTATATCACAACTTTTTCTTTTGTAAGTAACATAAACAGAAATTCAAATAATCTAGTGTTACTGTTTAGTCGCAAGTCATATCCTACTCTTCTGGACCCCAAGGACTGTAGCCTGCCAGGCTCCACTGTCCATGGGATTTCCCAGGCAAGAATACTGGCGTGGGTAGCCATTTCCTTCTCCAGGAGATCTTCCCTACTCAGTGATTGAACACGCATCTCCTATGTCTCCTGCATTGGCAGGCAGGTTCTTACAAATAATTTATACAAAAGGGGAATTTTGTTGTTTACATAACTGCAAAAACCAGAGGTAGTACAGACTTCAGGGACATCCAATCCAAGAAGTTCACATGAAGTTGTCAACGCCCACTTTCTCTCCTTCCTTTGGTCCTGCTTTTGGTAACCTTGGTTATCCACTCATTAGGTCAAAAGATGGCTGCAATATTTGTAGTTCTAAACTTTGTGGTTCAAGTCTTTCATGAAAAAGGGAGCAACGTCTGTAGCACAAACCTGACTCTAATTAGCCCAGCTTGCATCCACGAATGTCACTGTGGCCAAGGCAATTGAGTGAGTGGCCACATATACTCTACCCTTAAAGCCAGGGTGGAGCTTGCTTCACCTGGATACCATACACTGAGAGTATGGGAAGAGAGATTCCCTCCAAAACAAAATGGGAGTTTACTCTTACCATAAGTAGGGTGTGGATGCAGGCATCCACATAATTAAAATGCAAAAGGCCAGGAACCAAGCAAACTTTTTCATCAGTTGGATCCAGGAAGTCTGCCTCAGAACAGTCACTTCATCTTTCACTTGAGCTTCAGTCTGCGCCTACCTGTCTCTCGCGATTCTTTTCAAGTTCACTGGCATCTCTGGGATCACACCCTCACAGTTCCTTATCTAACGGAAAGGAATTTCTTTGAGAAAAGTCCAAAGAAGAACCCTGATTGGTCCAACCTGGGTCATATGTGTCCACCCTACAATCAAAAGAGTCCCACTGGATCATGTGGAATGGGGGAGACGAAGTTGTCAAATGCTATTGACAAATGAAAGTGGGAAGGGGTACAGGACAGTCAAAAATTGCAGAGGTCCACTGTACCTGAGTAAATGCCAAGGGAATAATCAGAAACTGCAAATTAGACAAAGTAATTTCAGTGTGGACGGCAGAGTGCACCAAAAGGACTGAGTAAATGAATGAATAAATAGATGAAGGGTGGTATATTCGCACTTAACTTAGGACTCTACTCAGCAACAAAAAGAGATTAATTACTTATATATGCAACAGTGTGGAGGGACTCCATAATAACTATGTTGAGTGAAAGAAGTCAGATGGAAAAAGAGTACACATACTGTATGTTTCCATTTTTACAAAACTATAAAAAATGCAAATTAATCTACAATAAGAGAAAGAAGATCAGTGACTGTTTGGGCCTGAGGAAGGGAAAAGTTAAAAGAGGCATGAGTACACTTGGAAGGATGATATGTTCTTTTTTTCTGTATTGTGGTGAGTTTCATGGGTGTACACATGTGTGAAAACATCGAATTGAACACTTTAGTTATGTGCAATTTATTTCATGCTAATCATAACTTAATAATACTATTTAAAAAGAGAGAGAGAAAATGTATGCCAAAACACTATCCTGTTTCAAGGCATTTAAAACTGTTACCTCACCTGTCTGTACAAGTCTGAATTTTTCGACAGTATTATAAATGCAGACTGTCTCTAAATATTTATATATATATGTATATACATATATATATAGAAGTCACACCTCTTAAATCATAGGTAGTATCTAGCCTCAAGGTCAAAGAAGAGGTTAATGAAGAGTACAAATAAGATTGTATTTTTTTTTTTTGGACAGATTTCTCCCTATGATGAAAAAGAATGTAGCAGTAGGCAATAGTAAGTGAGCCATTCCTATTGTAAACCTACTTGACCCTGTATAAAATACTGACCTGCTAAATCTAGAACCTAACATATTGGGCACCTACTGACCTAGGGGTCAGTAGGTGCCCAATATGCTACTGGAGATAGGTGGAGAAATAACTCCAGAAAGAATGAAGGGATAGAGCCAAAGCAAAAACAATACCCAGCTGTGGATGTGACTGGTGATAGAAGCAAGGTCCAATGCTGTAAAGAGCAATATTGCCTAGGAACCTGGAATGTCAGGTCCATGAATCAAGGCAAATTGAAAGTGGTCAAACAAGAGATGGCAAGAGTGAATGTCGACATTCTAGGAATCAGCGAACTAAAATGGACTGGAATGGGTGAATTTAACTCAGATGACCATTATATCTACTACTGTGGGCAAGAATCCCTCAGAAAAAATGGAGTAGCCATCATGGTCAACAAAAGAGTCCGAAATGCAGTACTTGGGTGCAATCTCAAAAATGACAGAATGATCTCTCTGCGTTTCCAAGGCAAACCATTCAATATCACAGTAATCCAAGCCTATGCCCCAACCAGTAACGCTGAAGAAGCTGAAATTGAACGGTTCTATGAAGACCTACAAGACCTTTTAGAACTAACACCCAAAAAAGATGTCCTTTTCATTATAGGGGACTGGAATGCAAAAGTAGGAAGTCAAGAAACTCCTGGAGTAACAGGCAAATTTGGCCTTGGAATACGGAATGAAGCAGGGCAAAGACTAATAGAGTTTTGCCAAGAAAATGCACTGGTCATAGCAAACACCCTCTTCCAACAACACAAGAGAAGATTCTACACATGGACATCACCAGATGGCCAACACAGAAATCAGATTGATTATATTCTTTGCAGCCAAAGATGGAGAAGCTCTATACAGTCAGCAAAAACAAGACCAGGAGCTGCCTGTGGCTCAGACCATGAACTCCTTATTGCCAAATTCAGACTTAAATTGAAGAAAGTAGGGAAAACCACTAGACCATTCAGGTATGACCTAAATCAAATCCCTTTTGATTATACAGTGGAAGTGAGAAATAGATTTAAGGGCCTAGATCTGATAGATAGAGTGCCTGATGAACTATGGAATGAGGTTCGTGACATTGTACAGGAGACAGGGATCAAGACCATCCCCATGGAAAAGAAAAGCAAAAAAGCAAAATGGCTGTCTGGGGAGGCCTTACAAATAGCTGTGAAAAGAGAAGCAAAAAGCAAAGAAGCAAAGGAAAGATATAAGCATCTGAATGCAGAGTTCCAAAGAATAGCAAGAAGAGATAAGAAAGCCTTCTTCAGCGATCAATGCAAAGAAATAGAGGAAAACAACAGAATGGGAAAGACTAGAGATCTCTTCAAGAAATTTAGAAATACCAAGGGAACATTTTGTGCAAAGATGGGCTTGATAAAGGACAGAAATGGTATGGACCTAACAGAAGCAGAAGATATTAAGAAGAGGTGGCAAGAATACACAGAAGAACTGTACAAAAAGATCTTCATGACCCAGATAATCACGATGGTGTGATCACTCATCTAGAGCCAGACATCCTGGAATGTGAAGTCAAGTGGGCCTTAGAAAGCATCACTATGAACAAAGCTAGTGGAGGTGATGGAATTCCAGTTGAGCTATTACAAATCCTGAAAGATGATGCTATGCAAGTGCTGCACTCAATATGCCAGCAAATTTGGAAAACTCAGCAGTGGCGTCAGGACTGGAAAAGGTCAGTTTTCATTCCAATTCCAAAGAAAGGCAATGCCAAAGAATGCTCAAACTACCTCACAATTGCACTCATCTCACATGCTAGCAAAGTAATGCTCAAAATTCTCCAAGCCAGGCTTCAGCAATACGTGAACCATGAACTTCCAGATGTTCAAGCTGGTTTTAGAAAAGGCAGAGGAACCAGAGATCAAATTGCCAACATCTGCTGGATCATGGAAAAAGCAAAAGAGTTCCAGAAAAACATCTATTTCTGCTTTATTGACTATGCCAAAGCCTTTGACTGTGTGGATCACAATAAACTGTGGAAAATTCTGAAAGAGATGGGAATACCAGACCACCTGACCTGCCTCTTGAGAAATCTGTATGCAGGTCAGGAAGCAACAGTTAGACCTGGACATGGAACAACAGACTGGTTCCAAATAGGAAAAGGAGTACGTCAAGGCTGTATATTGTCACCCTGTTTATTTAACTTCTATGCAGAGTACATCATGAGAAACGCTGGACTGGAAGAAGCACAAGCTGGAATCAAGATTGCCGGGAGAAATATCAATAACCTCAGATATGCAGATGACGCCACCCTTATGGCAGAAAGTGAAGAGGAACTCAAAAGCCTCTTGATGAAAGTGAAAGTGGAGAGTGAAAAAGTTGGCTTAAAGTTCAACATTCAGAAAACGAAGATCATGGCATCTGGTCCCATCACTTCATGGGAAATAGATGGGGAAACAGTGGAAACAGTGTCAGACTTTATTTTTCTGGGCTCCAAAATCACTACAGATGGTGACTGCAGCCATGAAATTAAAAGACGCTTACTCCTTGGAAGGAAAGTTATGACCAACCTAGATAGCATATTCAAAAGCAGAGACATTACTTTGCCAACAAAGGTCCGTCTAGTCAAGGCTATGGTTTTTCCTGTGGTCATGTATGGATGTGAGAGTTGGACTGTGAAGAAGGCTGAGTGCCGAAGAATTGATGCTTTTGAACTGTGGTGTTGGAGAAGACTCTTGAAAGTCCCTTGGACTGCAAGGAGATCCAACCAGTCCATTCTGAAGGAGATCAGCCCTGGGATTTCTTTGGAAGGAATGATGCTAAAGCTGAAACTCCAGTACTTTGGCCACCTCATGTGAAGAGTTGACTCATTGGAAAAGACTCTGATGCTGGGAGGGATTGGGGGCAGGAGGAGAAGGGGACGACAGAGGATGAGATGGCTGGATGGCATCACTGACTCGATGGACGTGAGTCTGGGTGAACTCCAGGAGTTGGTGATGGACAGGGAGGCCTGGCATGCTTTTATTCATGGGGTTGCAAAGAGTCGGACATAACTGAGCAACTGAACTGAACTGAAATCTAGAACATCCTTTTAAAGCAGATTATAGTATTAAATATATAAGTTTCTGAATATATATATTTTTTGTTTTTGTAGTCCTGAAATATAGATTATCTGTGCAACTGAAAGTGCTTTTCCTCTAGGCAGGGGGAGACCTGCTGTTGGGCAGGACATCCTGTTTCTCTGGGCACCTGAAACTCAAGCCATTAGATAGATCACAGTCAGAACTGCTTTCCATAGCTCAGAACAGTTAACCTATTTGCAAATGCTAGTTTGATTGGAAGGCATCAGAAGTGCTAAATGTTTTAGTATTACCTCTCATACACCTAGAAACACAAAGACATTTTACAAGGACTGCTTCATTCCTTCACTACCTTCTACTCACTATCAGAAGTAAATAGAGTCAGATATGCCCTTTCATTTTGTATAAATTTTCACAAAAGTTTTACCATGAAACAATGGAAAGACCATAGCAGTGGTCCCCAATCTTTTTGGCACCAGGGACTGGTTTGTAGAAGACAATTCTCCCACAGACAGGTGGGAAGGGGAATGGTTTCTGGATGATTCAAGCTCATTTCACATATTGGGTTTGTTGAGCAGGAGGGAGCGCTCAGGTGGTAATGTGAGTGATGGGGAGCAGCAGTAAATACAGGTGATGCTTCACTCAGTCACCCACCACTCACCTCCTGCTGTTCAACCCTGTTCCTAACCCCACGGGGGTTTAGGACCCCTGGACTATAGGATTCAAAGAGAAATGATTTAAATCTCAGCTCCACTATCTGTTGTAAGGCAATGAGAAAGATAGTCAATCTTTCTGAGCTTCAGTTTCATCATATGTAAAATGGGCGTATGTCATGCAGTCTTTCACGAGGATTCAAGACACCAAATATAAAAGTGCCTAACACAGTCTTTGGCACTTAACAGGCAATGAGTAAATGTTGGTGTTCTTCCTTCTACTGCACACTGTGACTATAAAAGTCATGGAAAAATACTGTGATGAAAAGGCATCTAGGTAGGCAGAGATCTAAGTTTATAATGCTCAAGAGAAATGATCTGTTTTCTAAGAGAAGGAGCCAAAATATTCAGAAAAAAAGAAATAGATACAAATATTTTTACTGGAAGATTAGCAACTCCATTTAGAAAAGAGGTGTTTATATCCTAGTGTATTTCATCACAAGCATTAACATTCAGATGTGAAGGGTCAGTAATAGTTACTATGAATAAAATACATGTACTTTGTGATCTGTAAAGATTTTCCTGGAAGAATAACAAAATACATAAATATAGATTCTTATTTTTCTACTTTTTACATCTTGTATTTATAAGTACAACTATAAATATAAACCTCAATTTATTTTATCAGTGATTCTCAAGCAATTTCAGGTTTGGGAAGTGAAAGAAGTCTTCCAATTCTCATGTTTACTTTTCAATGATCACTTTGTTCAAAGTATTACCCCAACCAATAGCTATTTGGCATCTACAATGTACCATGCAACGGTATTCCTTACCGTTAAGGAATAGAAAGATAACAAGCAATGTCTCTGTCCTCCCCATGAGGGGAGAAAAAGGTCTGATTGTAACTCAAAAATAACTAATTGCATAAGATAAAAATTTGAGGAATTCCCTGGTGGCGCCAGTGGTAAAATATCTGCCTACCAATATAGGAGAAGCAAGAGACACAGGTTTGATCCCTGTGTTGGGAAGATCCCCTGGAGTAGGAAATGACAACCCACTCCAGTATTCTTGCCCAAAAGATTCCATACACAGGGGAGCCTGGAGGGCTACAGTTCATGGGGTTTCAGAGTCAGACACAAGTTAGCACGCATGCCATACACCATCTATATGCCTAGTGGTTAGGACTCAGCACTTTGACTGCTGTTACCTGGGTTCAATCCCTGGTGGAATGGTTGGCAAGCTAAGATCCCATAGGCCCCATAAAATAAAAGGTTAAGATTTGAATGTGCTACTCAGGAAGAGGAGGAGGGCTTCTAGTTGAGAGAAGTGGAGGGTATAGGAAATCAAGGCAGGTTACTCTCTTACAGAAGACCAGTCAACAAGCACTTATTGGTGACTAATTAGAAGTCTAGTGTTGAGTGCTATAGAAAATGCAGAAGTACCTTAAATTGTAATTCCTGACTACATCAATGTTCAACATGTGATTTGACAGAGTATTCTAGCCAGGAAGAATTTGCAAGGTAGGCAGGCTATCTCTACTCCTTTTATAACTTAAAAAAAAAAAAAGAAAACTTGTCTTTTTTTTTTTATTATTATTTAATTTTTTTGTCTGAGTTGCATGGCATTTGAGATCTTAGTTCCCTGACTGAGGAAGTACAGGACCACTGGACCACCGGAAAAGTCCCACCTTTTAAAACTATTGATATATTTATTTCAAATGCCAATGGCTTGTAAATATTAATATTAGCAGCAATCCAGTCTCAAAAAAAAAAAAAAAAAGCTGCTCTGCATGTAGAGACAAAAGGCGACTGTTTGTCTTTGAGTGATTTGATAAACAGTGAAAAAAAGAAATCAAGACATTTTGAAATAGACTCTAGTCCTTTGCCAGATTGTGAATGGACCATGCCATTCTTTAACAATTTTGTTTGCATGACAATATTTTGAAAATTAAAATTTGAAGTTAGTTATTTGGTTACTGCCTAGGCACTTGCTTTTACAGAATAGTATAGTCACTGACTCAATGGACGTGAGCCTCAGTGAACTCCGGGAGTTAGTGATGGACAGGGAGGCTTGGCATGCTGCGATTCATGGGGTCGCAAAGAGTCGCACACGACTGAGTGACTGATCTGATCTGATCTGAGAGTTATGGTGAAGAGACATACAAAATTTTCATCTAGTGTTTACACATAGCAAGATTAAGTTGGGTACTAAACTTCTATTAGAAAAATTAAGCATTTTATTTCACAACAGATGTGAATCCTCAAATTTATTTAAAAATGGTTGGTTGGTTTAGTCGCTAAGTCATGTCCAACTCTTATGACTCCATGGACTGTAGTCTGCCAGGCTCCTCTGTCCATGGGATTCTCCAGGCAAGAATACTGGAGTGGGTTGCCATTTCCTTCTACAGGGGGTCTTTCCCACCCAGGAATTGAAACTGGGTCTCCTGCATTGCAGGCAGTTTCTTTACCCACTGAGCTACAAGGGAATCCTTTATTTAAAAATAATCTTCAGAAATAAATTTAGTTTTTATTTGTATTGTAAGTCCATTAAATGTGAATTGGTCTATTTCTTTCCCTAGAATCAAGTTTCCAGTTTTCACATCTAAAACAACTTCAGTCTTCAAGTATGGCACCTAAATTTTTCCATTTTTCCCTTGAGAAACAGTGCTTGTCCTTTTGTATCTGATTCATGTCTTCTGCTGTCTTATAAATTGTATGTCAGCTTTTTTTTGCAAGTCACGTACTTCCAGCTCAGATTTAGGCATGTTTGTATGGCTCACTCCAGTGACACCCTGGCCAGCAATACACAACAGGCTCAAACTATATCATAATTGAGCCTGAAGGAGAGTAATTATTTTATTTGAAAGAAAGAACAAATTAGAATGAGAATCAGCTTGAAGACAGACCTTGAAAAAATGACAAAGGATGGAAGGAAAAGTTATTAGGGTTTTTAAGAACTTTCTCTTTTTCTTGTAGAAGATAAAAGTGTTAATTAAATGTTCTCTTTGCCCATTACCTTTTTGGGTAAAAACTCTAAAATTTATAATAATATTACAAAAGAGTCAGAACACAAATGAAAGAAAATCACCCATAATTTTTCAACACAATAACTTTAACCATTGTGAAGTATCTCTCTGTAGCCTTTATTTCATATTCATGCATCTTTAAGTGAAAGTATTAGTCGCTTAGCCATGTCCAACTCTTTGCAACTCCATGGACTGTGGCCTGCCAGGCTCCTCTGTCCATGAGATTCTCCAGGCAAGAATACTGGAGTGGGTTGCCATTCCCTTCTCCAGGGGATCTTCCTGACTCAGGGATCGAACCTGGGTATCCCACATTGAAGCAGATTCTTTACCATCTGAGCCACCAGGGAAGCCTTCATAAATCTTAATATACAGGTAATTTTGTATCACATTCTTCATTTATGGTTATCATAAACATGTGTTTCTGTTGTCTTTATCCTATTTACTGACTGCCTAACACTCTGGAACCTGTGTTTCCAGGGCCCTCCCCATCTTTCTGCAAAGTCTTTCCCAAAGTGTACTTGGGAGTCACTACAGGGAATAAGTTCTTCACTTGTGTTTCTGTCTGGTCAGCTGTCATGGGTAATATCTAATTGCTCGTCTCCATTGCTGGAGACTACCATGTTTTCAGGAAGCTGAGTCTGTGAAAACTGATGCTGCCCCTGGATACTACTGACTCCCATTTTAGTCTATCCTCTTAAACCACCCACCTGATGCCACCCACGTCTGCTTCAACCTAAAGGGTTCCTACTTGCAGAGAGGGGACTTTGGGCTGGGGGCCTATGAATGCCCTTGGGGTTCCTTAGAAGTAGGCACACATTTTTCCTGAACTACCTCCAGGGATTCTCTAGGCAAGAATACCGAAGTGGGTTACCATGCCCTCCTCCAGGGGGTCTTCCCCACCCAGGATTGAACCTGCGACTCTTATGGCTCCTGCATTGTAAGGCGGGTTTATGTCCCCCTAGAATTCACTTGTTATATCCTAATCCCTAATATAATGGCATTAGGAAGTGGGAGCTTTAGTAAGTGACTAGTTTATGAAAGTGGAGTCCTCATGAGTGAGATCAATGCCCTTATAAAACACCCCAGAGAGCTCCCTTGTCCTTTCTGCCTGAAGGACTCAGTAGGAAGGTGGGTGTCTATAAAATAGGAAGTGGGCTCTCACCAGACACCAAATCTGCCAGTGCCTCAGTCTTGGACTTGCCAGCCACCAGAACTGTGAGAAATAAATTTCTGTTGTTTATAAGCCACCCAGTCTATGGTACTCTGTTTGAGTAGCCCAAATGGACTAAGACAGTGTTACAAACAGAGTTCAGACAATGGCGAAATGACACAGCAGGAAAAACTAGGGTTTGGGTTTAGAGAATAGAGACACACCCAGGTGAAGGCCAATGTTGGTTATTTAAGATACTTAAGTCTGTTAGAGGATTTGGAACTGGGACATCTGTCATTAAAGAAGAAAAACAAGCAGGAACAAGATGAGGTAGGTGGCAGATGGATTGCCCAAGCAGCTGACAGGTCTAGACAGGTTGGAGGTGAAAGTTGAGAAAATCCAATAGTAACACATTTGAAACAAAAGCTTTCATTTTCAGTTTTTTGTTTGTTTGTTTTTTGTTGATTGTTTTTTGTTCTGATTCCAAAGAACTTTCTTATGTGACCGTTGCATATTCCACTGAAGAACTTTAATGGCAATAGAGTACAGAGGTCTTAGACACAGAAATTCCAGTTCTAAGACTTACTAGCTGTGACTTTGAGCAATTATTCCAGTGTTCTGGAGTCTCCACTGTAAAATGAGGTGGCCATATTAATCGCCATGCTCAGTCGCTCAATTGTATCCAACCCGTTGTGACTATGGATTACAGCCCGCCAGCCTCCTCTGTCCATTGAATTTCCTAAGAAAGGATATTGGAGTGGGTTACCATTTCCTCCTCCAGGGTTATTAAATCTAGAGTTCTTAAATGTTTTGGAGAGGGGGTGTCATTCACCTCCTTTGAGCAGATGAAAGAAAAGGATCACTGTCTCACAAAAATGCACATAAACATCCCTTCCAATTTGGGCACACACAATTTTATCACTTTAGAAACTGATTTCCTTCACACAGAAAAAAAAACTTACAAAAAATTTCCTTTTCTCATTTCTTGTTTACTCATACAAATGAAGAAATTTGAAATTAATCCAAGTGTGCAAATGCAAAATAACAAAATTAAAATTCCTTCCCAAAGCAAAACGAGAAGGCTATCATCATTTGACTTGAAGAGAAGAAATTATGGCATAGTCTTTACAACACAGTGTTTGTCATTTGCGCTATTCTATCAGTTTTGACTTTTAATTTTGATAGGGCTTCCCTAGTGGCTCATTGGCAAAGAGTCCGCCGGCAATGCAGGAGACATAAGTTTGATCCATGGGTTGGGAAGATGCCTTGGAGAAGGGAGGGGCAACCCCCTCCAATAATTCTTGCCTGGAGAATCCCATGGACAGAGGAACCTGGCAGGCTACAGTCCATGGGGTCGCAATGAGTCAGACATTATCTAGCCACTAAATAACAGCAACGATTTTGTTAGCAACAATTGAAAGAAAGCCCTGATTAACAAAGCAGATTGTAGCAAACAGATAGGCTTAGGCTGAGACACATGGGATTTCTCTAGGATTCTTCAAGCTGATATAGTCGCATCATTTCCTCTTTCCTTAGGTCAATGAGTTTGGTCATCTTTGCAAAGTCTAAATCATCTCTGCTGTTTATATCAGTGAGAAAATGATTAAAACCCACACTTAAATTTTAAGGTCAAATGAATAAAACTAACCTTTGGAGAAATTCTGCAGTATTTCCAGGTGTCTGTAGATTTTTGCCTTGTGAGAAACTGACATGTTTCATCACTCTTAAGCAAGGCCAAGAGACTCTCCTCCAGCACAGGGAAAGTTCTTATCTGTCTGTTTCCACTCTCTTCTCCCACAGTGGCAACTTGGCCAGAAGGGCTTATGGAGTTTATTGGTGTGTGTATGTTTTGGTTAGCTTCCAAAATGGTGTCCTCAGAACCTTATGCTGAAAAAAAAACCTTATCTTATTCAATTGAACAAATACATCAAAGCAACAAATAACTTTTCCCCTGTGGAATTATTTTAGGAGGGAATTTCAAAGAATGACTTCATATTCTGCTTCCATTTCTTGACAAAAATTTCTTTAAATCCCAATGAGTCAAATCTCTGAGTCTGGAGAAATTGATGACTTCTGTAGCAACAGGCAAAACGTCTTCAGGACTGTTGTCAAGGGCTTTGGTGCCTATGCAAGGTGATGTAGAAAACTGTGACTCATGGTTCTATGTTGAGCTTCTTTCTTCATCAAAGCAGAAAAACTACATGTGTTGCCAAACACTGTATGGGCACTGTAGTTCCCAATTTTGTTTGTAATAGGAGTTTTTACTTGAAGAAGTAACTCTACCATTTCAAGTAATTCTGGGCCTTTGAGGTTTCCAAATGGAGCTCATAAATTAAAGTTATTTACGTTTTTTTCCAACACATATTTGACAGACATTAGAAAATGACTGGCACTTTTTTTGCTGAAGAAACCGGCATAATTGCAAATTTCTGCAAAATAACAGACAAAATGTCAGTAAACCCAGGGCAGAGTATATCATTTCGCAAAGGCATTGGTTCCATATTATGCCTTTATTCCAAACCATAATTTAACATGACCATTGAAAAGCACAAGGTTTGTGTGTGGCTTCTTTTGTCTAGCAGTGTAATTGGAATCCTTCAGACAGGAAGTGTTGGGGTAAATGCAGGCTTTCAGAAAATTCCAGCCTTTCCAAGTTGAGCCTTCTCAAAATAAAACAAAAACACATAACAACCAAAGCACCTCATTGTCTCAGGTATTTTAAGGGTAGAGTGATACAGAGGTGTTTCTTCAGTTCTTTACCTGCTAGCTGCCACGAGCCAGAATCACAGTGTACAATATGTAACCTTTTGCATCCATAACAACAGAGTATAGATGAGGAATTGAAACTCAGAAAAGATAACCATCTTGCTTAATGTCACACAGCTAGTGGCTGAGCCAAAGTTTGAAATTGGGTCTCCTTAACTCCAAAACCTGTGCTTTTAATTACTATACAAATATGAAGGAATCAGAGATGTATGTGAGAAAGTAAGTATAAGCAGAATTCTTAGCTGAAGGGTAAATATGGGATATTCATGGGAGGGGAGATTAATCAAAAGAGAAATGACTGAAAGTATCTTTGGAGAAGGTTGTTGCTCTTGCTAGTCTTGCTAGTCACAAGTCATGTCCAATTCTTTTAGACCCCATGGACTGTAGCCCACCAGGCTCCTCTGTCCATGAGATTTCCCAGGCAAGAATACTGGAGTGGGTTACCATTTCCTTTACCAGAGGATCTTCCTGACTCAGGGATGGAACCCATGTCTCCTGCATTGGCAGACAGATTCTTTATTGCTGAGCCAGCATGGAAGCCCCTTTGGGGAAGGTAACATATTACAAAAAAATCCAGCTCCCTTTGCTCTTAAATCTATACTCCCAAAGAGTCTCCTGATTTGTGACTTCACCTCCACAATTGTATTTATCAAGAATGGAGTCCCAATTCAAAATTCTCAACTCCAAGTCCTTAAAAATTTCCATTGTTATTAATATCTAATGAATTTCTTTCACATCAAACAATCTCCTGGGGGTGTTGAGGAGTAGGAGACAATTTTCCTGAGACCTAATTACACCAACTCCTTCTCTGAATTCCTTCTTTTATTCATCCCTGTATCCTCCCAGCCGTGCACAGTGGCTGGCAGTTAGAAGGCCCCCAGTAAATGTCAGCTGACTGATAAAATACTGAAAAAGGTTTTGAAAGACTCACCAAGTCAAGTTGGCAGACTCTAATACCCAGCAATTTGTTGAAATTGTGCTGCAGGAGAAACATTTAGATAAACTTGATCGGTTACTCCTCCTACCTTCATCCCATTAACAACGTAGAGTTTGACAACGAGCAGAACCATCTTGCAGTTCTTGCCTGACAAACCTTTGTTTCAACAAGCATGTGCCTGAATTAAGCAGCCCTTACTGGTGCTGATTCCAGCGCATCTCTTGGTCCCTGCTGTCTCTTGATTCTTTTTGCAATCATTTTATGCCATCTTTTTTTTTATCTTTAGAAAGCATATTTTTTCCACTGTCCTTGGCCATACTAAAATTTGTTCATTTGAATTCTGACCTCCTTGATAATACACAACAGTTAATTTGTGCTTTTTCTATTAATTCCTTCCAGAATGAAAGGGAGAAGAGCTACGTTTTCTTTTTAGTTGCAAACAACACTTTGCCCCTTTCCAAGCCCCCATCATATTATCAGGTAATCTTAGTGACAGATAACTAAAACACACAATGCTGTAGAAGTGCAAAAATTCCACCTTTCTCCCGAATTATTCTTCAATAATCCAGTTTTTGCCGTTTTCCAATTGTTAGCTCGGCAAGGTGACTCTGCAGGTTTTTTTTTTTTTTTTCTGGGGAAACACCTGTTCTTCCTGCAAAAGAAAAGCTATTGCTCTCACTAAATGAGTCTGAATGCCCTGGGAGGATTTCCTTCTGTGGCTTTGTTTGTTCCTGAAACAGGTTCTCCTGCTGAGCTTTTTCGCCTCTGCAGCTCTGGTGAAGGGAAATTCATTTTGCTGGCAATTTCTTCCATTCTTAATATATTAATAGCCCTGTTTTCTTAGCAGTGCCCGTGTAAACTCTTATCATGAGTGGAAAAAAGATAGCCTTGACTACCCATCCCCCCCGCCCCCCTGCCTCCCGCCAAAAGACAGCATTTACCTTGGGAATAAACTCCAATAATTTTCTTCTCCCTATAAACTGTTTCTATAAAAATGCAAGGGCAATCTTGGCTGACAGAATACAGTTATTTAAGTGTTAAACAATGTAAGATTCTCCTGATGACTTCAACTTGAGTATCTGAAAGAGCCAGGAACCCATGATCCAATTCCCTGTTAGGAACCAATCTTATATTAAAACATGACAAAACATTATCTATGAAATTTTACTGCAGTGCAGCTGGGAATTCTCTTTTTGAAATTTACTGCAGTGCAGTGGGCTGAATTTTGAGCTTGGAGGGATTCTTTGTCCAAATTCATATTCTGAAGAAATCTTAAAATTTCTTACATCTCAATTGTATACTAAAACTGTATAAAAAATACTCTGTCTTTTAGGTCCTACTTATCTATGTCAAATAATCAAAGGTTTTGTGGACTCTTGTTATGTATCTCATTATGATGGCTCACTCGGTAAATAATCTGCTTGCAATGTGGGAGACCCAGGTTCAATCCCTGGGCCAGGAAGATCCTCTGAAGAAGGAATTGGCAACCCACTCCAGGATTCTTGCCTGGAAAATCCCATGGACAGAGGAGCCTGGTGGGCTATAGTCCGTGGGGTTGCAAAGAGACATGACCAAAGTGACTGAGCATCATGACCACCAAAGATAGGTCATCAACATCTATTGTATTTTATTTTTAAATTCAGTTTAAATAACTTTATGTAAATATACATATATCCATATAAGCATATGTGTATATTTTTCTCCTTCTCTTTGCTGAAATTATATTAAGATGTTTGAAACGCCTCACATGATAAGATACTAAAATGCCTCATAGTGGGGAAGTCAGGCAGTTCCATCCAGGCTCCAGTGCTTTCTATCTGCTTGACATTTTTCTAAGTCTTAGTTTTTTTAATTCATAAAACTCAGGATTTTTTTAAAGATTGAATGAGATAATTCATGTAAAGCAGTTAGCATAGAGGCTGGCAAACTGTACTATTAATCATTATCAGGAGAAAAGTCAGAATTTGGGAAAAAGTAAAACACATATTATAACCATATAGATAAATACACTGTCTTAATTGTTCAAATTTAATAGTCAGATTAATTTTTAGTTTTCTAGCTCCCACAATAGTAAGATGAAACACAATCCATTATATAAATTTGAAGTTCAAAGAGAAAGAAGTAAATTAGTTCAGAAGTAAAATTTTTGCTAACACTGAATTCCAAAAAGAAGTTCTAGAGAGTTCATTGAATAATATACTGAATAATATTTTCAATGCCATTTAACGGCAAATACTGTAATGAATTTAACATCATTGTTATTACAACCTTTGGTAAAAACCCAAAGCACCCATGGCTGATTCATTTCAATATATGGCAAAAACTACCACAATATTGTAGAGTAATTAGTCTCCAATTAAAATAAGTAAATTAATTTAAAAAAAAGAATAAAAAATCCCCCAAAGCATTGAATTAAAGTGTAGCTCAGTAAAGGACTAAGTAATGTGAAACTTAATCTATGGGCTTAGTAAATATAGCCCCAATTTATAATCATATGGAATTCAAAATATCATTACAGAGTATCTGGTTTGTATAAGATACTGTCTGAGGCTCTGTAAAGATAAACATAGATAAATTGGACTCAGTTCTTGCCCTCAAGAATTTACTAATTGTGGGGACTTCCCTGGTGGTTCAGTGATTAAGAATCCACCTTGCAATGCAGGGGATGTGGGTTCGATCGCTGGTCAGGCAACTAAGACCCCACATGCTGCAGAGCCATCAATCCCACGGGCAGCAACGAAAGATTCTGCATGCAGCAATGAAGACCTCTTGGGCCACAACTAAGACCCAACACAGCCAAATCAATCAATAAACATTAAACAATAATTTACTAATTGTAAGTCATGAAAGGGATTAAAGGAAACTAGTATAAAACCCCAAAGGAAGATATAAAATGCTCTGGAGGTTCAAAGGAAGGAAAGGTCTGTTCCTCAAACAAAGCGAGCTCAGCCTCACCTCCTGGCTTTTGCATACGCTGTTCCCTGTGCCTGGGAACATCTTCTCCCCATGCCACATATTTCATTCTCCTCTCCCTTCAGGTCTCAGCTTATGTTTTCACCTTGTATAGGCCTTCCCTGACCACCTATCATAGAGGAGACTCCCCTCTATAATTCTCTGTCTCAGCTCCTTGTTTGTCATTGTTGTTTACCTTCATAGCATCCTTTACAGTTTATGGTTATTTCATTCGTTTGTCAATTTACTTCATTTTTTTCTGTCTCTTCATGTAGCATATAAGCTCCATGGACTTATATGGAGCTTACATATAAGCTCCAGGACTAGGTCTGCCTGTCTTCAGTCAGTTAAGTTCAGTCGCTCAGTCGTGTCCGACTCTTTGTGACCCCATGAATCGCAGTACGCCAGGCCTCCCTGTCCATCACAAGCTCCTGGAGTTCACTCAGACTCACGTCCATTGAGCCAGTGATGCCATCCAGCCATCTCATCCTCTGTCGTCCCCTTCTCCTCCTGCTCCCAATCCCTCCCAGCATCAGAGTCTTTTCCAATGAGTCAACTCTTCGCATGAGGTAGCCAAAGTACTGCAGTTTCAGCTTTAGCATCATTCCTTCCAAAGAAATCCCAGGGCTGGTCTCCTTCAGAATGGACTGGTTGGATCTCCTTGCAGTCCAAGGGACTCTTGAGTCTTCTCCAACACCACAGTTCAGAAGCATCAATTCTTCGGTGCTCAGCTTTCTTCACAGTCCAACTCCCACATCCATACATGACCACTGGAAAAACCATAGCCTTGACTAGACGGACCTTTGTTGGCAAAGCAATGTCTCTGCTTTTCAATATGTTATCTAGGTTCTAATTCTTGTTGCCTAGAACAGCTTCTGGCACGCAGCAGGCACTCGGTATATTTGTTGAATGAACCAATGAACAAACAAAAGATCACATTTGGTTGGTAGGATCAGGACAGGGTTCATGAGAGGAAGGAGGGAATCCTTAGAATCTGGATAGGTTGTAGGGAAGGGTGGGGAGAAGAGAGATGTTTCAAACAGAAGGAAATCTGTGTGCATGCTTAGTGGTGACCCACTCTTTTGTGACCCTATGGACTGTAGCCCACCAGGCTCCTTTGCCCATGGGATTTCCCAGCAAGAACACGAGTGGGTTGCCATTTCCTCTTCCAGGGGATCTTTCCAACCTAGGGATCAAACCTGCATCATCAGCATTGGTAGGTAAGTTCTTTACTGCTGAATCACCTGGGAAGCCCAAATAGAAGGACAGGCATAAGCAAGTGTTGGGACCTCAAGAAATACAAAGCATTTTCTGAGAGCAACAAACCCTGTCCATCTTTTAACTTAAGATGCACACTTATCCTTCTTCCCCCTTGTTTTTTAACATTTCCAAATTGGTAAAACCAGTATGTATCTTATAATCACTAACTGAATATACTGTGGTTATATCCTTTTTTCTCTAAAATGTTATTAAATTGATAGCATCTCTTATCACCATCTGTTGCATTTTAGAAATGGGAAAATAAAGTTATTTAGTTTCATTGGAATGTAGAGTATGGGTAGGGGAGCTGAGAAATTTCTGTTGTAGAAGCCATATAACAAGGCCAATGTGGTGAATATATACTATATTAATTTATCAACAATGGGGAGTTCCTACTGAAATTGTAGTACTATATATATTTTTAGATTCTTTTTAAAAGATGTATATTTTTAAATTAATCAATTCACTTGGGTGCACCAGCTCTTAGTTGTGGCATTCAAACTCTTGGTTGGGGCGTGTTGAATCTAGTTCCAAGGATCAAGCCTGGACTGCCTGCACTGAGGGTGTAGAGTCTTAGCCACTGGACCACCAGGGAAATCCCTGTAATACTGTATTATCTCCCCCCAAAGCGTAAATTTTTCTGTAAAGATGTATTTTTCCTCAACTATTTACATTTAAACATTTAACCTCAGGACAAAAGCTTTGTATGGGGAACAGGAGGAGATAATTTCTCCCCACTTGACAATGAGTCTATGAGGACAGAGACTATATCTTCAGCAATTACATGCTACCCGCTATGGAGTAGTATACGTTAGTTGCTCAGTCGTGTCTGACTCTTTGCGACCCATGGACTGTAGCCCACCAGGCTCCTCTGTCCATGGAATTCTCCAGGCAAGAATACTGGAGTGGTTAGCCATCCCCTTCTCCAGGGGATCTTCCCAACCCAGGGATTGAACCCAGGTTTCCTGTGTCTCCTGTATTGGAAATATGGAGTAGAAGCTCTATAACTACTTATGGAATGTTTAATTAATAAAGAGTTGCTAAAAAATGACAAATGGCATTTTGCCATTCTTATACAAAAAATTATTAAATGGATAATGGAAATGAAGGCAATGGTGGGTAAGAATTTTTGATGGAGTTATTAATAATTGAGGGGATGGCTTTGGAGGTGGAACAGGGAGGTACTTGCTTAGCCACTATTTGGAAGCAGGGAAGAGATGCGGATTGGCAAAGAGAGATGTAAAAAACTCTACCTGGGAGACAAGACACTTAAGTCCTCTTAAGCTTTATGCCCCAAATGATGAAATATGTGTGGGAGCCAGAGAGGAAGCCAGGGGGAGGAAATTGTACCCAGTGGGAATTCCCTGGTGGTCCAGTGGTGAGGACTCTATGCTTTCACTGCCGAGGGTTGGATTCAGTCCCTGGTTGGGGAATGAAGATCCTGCAAGCTAAGCAGCACAGCCCAAAAAGAGAGAGAGAAAAAAAGCCCCCAGTGAGGGCAGTGGGAGAAGGAAGAAGTGAGACTCAGAACCAGAGAGGGCATGAATATGTCATGACTCACTTTTACAGACAGTCAGTTATGAGCCAGAAAATACACATAGAGGTTTGTGTGTGCGTGCTAAGTCACTTAAGTTATCTCCTCCTCTTTGTGACCATATGGGCTGTAGTCCACCAGGCTCTTCTGTCCACGGGATTTCCCAGACAAGAATATTGGAGTGGGTTTCCATGCGCTCTTCCAGGCATCTTCCCAACTCAGGGACCGAATCTGCATCTCCTGTGGCTCCTGCACTGCAGGCAGATTCTTTACCACTGAGCCACTGGGGAAGCCCACAGGGAGGTTTACATGTGGCTATTGGAGTCTTCCAGAAAGATAGCAGGATCTCTCTCCCACTCTTACAGGCAGTTTCCACACTAAACACAGGGGATATGTGAGTTCTCCCTACACCTGACAGTTTAGTAATATCTGATTCTATTGACCTCGCTTCCCTTTTTAAAAAATTATGATAAAATACATATAATATTTCCCATCTCATCCCCTTGAAGTGTACAGCTCAGTGGCATGAAGCATATTTATACTGGTGTGCTACCACCATCATTGTCCATCTGTAGCACTCTCTTTATCTTCTAAAAGGGAAACTTTATACCCATTAAACCATAACTCCCTATGCTCCCTCCCCACAGCCCCTGGAAACCACTGTTCTACTTTCTGTCTCTGAGTCTGACTACTCTAAATTCTTCATAAGAGTGGAATCCTACAGAACTTGTCTTTTTGCAACTGGCTAATTTCATTTAGCATATTACCTTGAGTTTCATCCTCGTAGCTCAGTCAGTAAAGAATCTGCCTGCAGTGCAGGACACCCGGAGTTGATCCCTGGGTAGGGAATATCCCCTGGAGAAGGAAATGGCAACCCACTCCAGTATTCATGCCTGGAGAATCCCATGGACAGAGGAGCCTGGCAAGCTTCAGTCATGGGGTCTCAAGAGTCAGACACAACTTGGTGACTAAACCACCACCTCGAGTTTCATCCATACTGTAGTATGTGCTCAAATTGCCTTCCTTTTAGAGGCTAAATAATATTTCAATGTCTGTATAAACCCCACATTTTGCTTATGACCTCTCTTTACTTTAGGAGGCCCTTTTAGAATCTCCCTTAACGTCCACAGCCATTTTTCCTAGTTTCACTGTTACCTCCCTGACATCTATTTCTCTGCTTCTTTTCAGACTTGTTTAATGTTCCCTAAAACTTTGTCTCAGGCCCACCTCTCCCCTTCCTCTCTACTCTTTCCTTAAACAAACTCACCCAAGACCATGTTTCCCTGCCTGTTTATTCGCCAGGGTTTCTTCATGTGCAGCCTTGTGGGGGAAGGGTAGACAGGGAAGAGTGAGGAAAGGGGCCGGGCCATCTGCCTCCCCAATCAGATCGGTAGCATCATCACTGATGACAAAGGGTCCACGGATGTCTCAGCCAAATTGCTCTCACATCTGGATCAGGAGTTTTAGTATGACTATAAAGGCATGAGGCCAAGGAAGTTGACTCCGCTATGATTTCATAGGAAAGAATGGAGCAAGAATAAGCTATTGGTACCTCAGGTGCAAGGTGACTGGTATCTGGGCTGTCTTTGATGACAGAAATACAGTTGAAGGAAAAATTGGTTTGTAATGGAGAAACGGACACAAATTGGTGGTTGAAAATGTGGGATATAAGAAGGGACAAGTTAATAGTTTCCTTAAGGTTTTGCCCTAGAGATGCAACACACCATCTCCGTTTTGATCATGCTTAGGTCAAAGAACACTTCCTCTGAAGATGAAATGAAAAGACCTAGTTAAACCATTGAAATTGTTTTCCTGCCAGTTCCTCCGATCCCTTTTTACTTCATCCTCTAGGGGTGAAATCTATGCAAAATTCAGAAAGGGACGCAGAAGACAGGCTGATGATGGTGTCAATTGTCTATGCTTTGTCTCCACTGTTTTTCTCTAAAACTGATTTTTTGGTTAACAACCTCATTTTTATTCTGCTTCTTCCATCCTTGAAAAACAGCCATGTTATATCTCTTTATAATTATCATTGACAGGCTTTCTGAGTTTAAAAACCTCTAATAAACATGAGGTTTCTTTAAAATAAAAATGATCAGTGTTTCCAGTCATGTTAAATAAAAACAACCAACAAACCTCAATCATTGATAATGGTTGAATTAGGATTTTAGGCAATGTGGTGGATAAGATATAATCCTTGTCCCATTAACATAATATAACAAATATAGAGCAACAAGACAGTCACAAGTAACAGTAGCAAGATTGTTTTTCACCTTACTCCTTCTTCTAGTGACAGCCCTCTAAGTTTGGGGTACTACTGGAGACAAGTAATTTTTTTCAAGCAAACAAAGAGGTGGGCATGGCCCAAGTTAGGCCATCAAATGCTTGCTTGCAGGAATTTGAGTCTTAAGCAAAGGAAACAAAAGACTGAAAAAGATAACTTCCCGCTTGCTATCTGGATCCCCCAGGTTGCCCTGGTCCTGGTCTTTTCTGAGCTTGATTATGGAGCTGTGCTTTCCATTCTATGAGCTAATGCACAGATTGTAAAGTTCTTTTTTGGCCTACCTTAGCTTGTTTCCTTTACTTCCAATCAGCATTTTATCTTGAATGCTTACAAGTGCCAGCCCCTATTCAAAAGGCGTTGGGTGGATGATGTCATTTGATCTTCAAAATAACCCTACAATTATTATTCCCTTTTGAACAAATGAAGCTGAGCCTTAGAAAAATTAAAGCTACTTGTCAAACTTGACAGAGTTAGCAAGAAATATAACTGGGATTTAGACTCAGATAATATGACTCGTCCTCAGCATCTAATCTCTGGGGAAGAATTATTTAGGAAAACTCATTAAGTGGGTCTTTTGGTAATCAAGTGGTGGGGAAATAGTTCTAAGAACTAGGTGAGACAAAAGGTTATGACTTGGAACTTTCCTTAGGGAGCTACAGTCTAGTTAGAAATGTCTGTGAGTGGCAAGATGGTGAAGAGCTTTATGTATCACTGTGGACAGTGACTGCAGCCATGAAATTAAAAGACACTTGCTCCTTGGAAGGAAAGCTATGACAAACCTATACAGGATATTAAAAAGCAGAGACATTACTTTGCCTACAAAGGTCCAAATTGTCAAAGCTGTGGTTTTCCCAGTAGTCATGTATGGATGTGAGAGCTGGACAAAAAAAAGGGTTGAACAGTGAAAAATTGATGCTTTTGAACTGTTGGTGCTGGAGAAGACTCTTGAGAATTCCTTGGACAGCAAGGATATAAAACCAGTCAATCCTAAAGGAAATCAGTCCTGAATACTCATTGGAAGGACTGATGCCGAAGCTGAAGCTCCAATACTTTGACCACCTGATGTGAAAATCTGACTCATTTGAAAAGACCCTGATGGTGGGAAAGATTGAAGGCAGGAGATGAAGGGGGCAACAGAGGATGAGGTGGTTGGGTGGTATCACTGACTCAATGGACATGGGTTTGAGCAAACTCTGGGAGATGATGATGGACAGGAAAGCCTGGCGTGCTGCAGCCCATGGGGTTGTAAAGAGTCGGGCATGACTGAGTGACTGAACAACAACAAACGAAGGTGGACTTTTAAAATGAGGCACCAATGAAGGTTTCAGAATATGGAACTGACAAGGTTGGTAGTTAATCTAGCAACCATCTCCATGATGAATTGGAGGGTAGAGAGACCAAAGATGGGAGATGGGTCAGGAAATTCCAAGCAAGTAAGATTCCAAGCAAGGGTCGACAAGGGTCTGGGCTAATGTGTGCTATCCGGAAAAATAAAGGAAGAGGTGGGTTTCAGAGACATCTAGCCTGCACTGATGCTTTAAGCTGTCTATCACATCTCTGTTTCATGCAGCCAGAAGCACATTGAGGGAGTCTTCCAGGAACTGCCCAGACACACTGCCCAGTCCTGACCTTTTCCCCAACTATTCCCCACACTGCATTCTGACATGATCCTAGTCCCCTTCCCCACTTACTGCTCATATTTACCCTTTGGACTTCACCCCAGCACTACTTCCCTGGTTACTGATTGATTTCTACCACTTATAGGATGTTTTAACAGCTACAAGAAACAGACAACCCAACAAGTTGTAGCCTAAGACCATAAGGGTGTTTGTTGCTTACTTAATCAGAAGCCTAAGAAAACTAAGATCATGGCATCTGGTCCCATCACTTCATGGCAAACAGATGGGGAAACAGTGGAAACAGTGTCAGGCTTTATATTTTTGGGCTCCAAAATCACTGCAGATGGTGACTGCAGCCATGAAATTAAAAGACGCTTACTCCTTGGAAGAAAAGTTATGACCAACCTAGACAGTATATTAAAAAGCAGAGACATTACTTTGCCAACAAAAGTCCATCTAGTCAAAGTAGTCATGTATGGATGTGAGAGTTGGACTATAAAGAAAGCTGAGCGCCGAAGAATTGATGCTTTTGAACTGTGGTGTTGGAGAAGACTCTTGAGAGTCCGTTGGACTGCAAGGAGATCCAACCTGTCCATCCTAAAAGAAATCAGTCCTGAATATTCACTGGAAGGACCAATGCTGAAGCTGAAGCTCCAATACTTTGCCCACCTAATTTGAAGAGCTGACTCATTTGAAAAGACCCTGATGCTGGGAAAGATAGCATCTTTCCTCCTAGCGGGAAGAAAAGGGGACGACAAAGTATGAGATGGTGGGATAGCATCACTGACCCAATGGATGTGAGACTGAGTAAACTCTAGGAGTTGGTGATGGACAGGGAGGCCTGGCATATTGCAGTCCATGGGATTGCAAAGAGTCGGACATGACTGACTAGAAGCCTGTCTCAAAGTTGGCTTGATAATTCAACAATGTTATCAAGAAGGCATATTCTACCTTGTATTCACAGTGAGTCTCCCTTTGTGAAGGTTAGATGGCTGCAACCACTCTAGGAAGCAAGGGGAGGGAGACAAAAGGGTTAACTCATCTTTTTCACTTTATCAGGGAAAAAAATCTTTCCTGCAAGCCCTCAACCAACTTCTTCTTACACTGCAATGGTCAAGTAGGGGTCACATGCCCACTCCTAGACCATTCACTGGCAAAGGAGAATGGGTTCACCATGATTGGATGAAACCAGTCATCACTTATCCTGTGTGCTGAGCACTTTCCTTGAACAAAATTGAAGCTTGTTGGCAGGCAAGAAGGGGAATGGCTTTTGGTCAGGTGCCTCAAGGCGTCTGCATTGGGCTAAAGGGTATAGAATCTCAGCTCACCTATCCCAACCTGCTCCATTATTTACTTTCCAACTAGCTCTTGGAACCCCAAGAGCTGGAACCTCAATGCATCCAGCCTCTACCTCCCCTGTTACTCCGCTGGGAAGTTCTTGACCTGATTCATCCTGAGTCCTTAAGCAAACAAGATGTAACAAGAGTCATTACAAAGGAAGAAATGGCTGGACTGGCCATTGCTTAGCTCCTTGAGGCAAGGCTGATGCTCTAGGACATCAGGGGGCCATCTGAACCTCTGTTATGACTTTTACCTTCCATGCAAAGATTTGAGAATACAGTCCTTTTTTAAAAAAAATTCCTGGAGTCTGCAAGTTGTTGGATTTTAAAGAGGTGGATAATATAAACATCCAGGATTAGAGAACAGTTTGAGGAGGAGCTGAAAGGAGAATAGAGGGTGCCAATGTGTCTGCAGATGACAGGGCTTTTGTAAGCCTCTCTTATTATCATCTTTTCTGTGGTTCATTTCACATTAAAATTTTGCTCAGCATTTTGGCATGGATAAACCTTGGCAATGTCTCTTTGAAAAAAAAATTATCATGTATTTTTTTTTCTTTTTAAAGCCAAGCAGATTTTTTTAAATGGTTACAGCTCTGGAGTATTCATTAGTAAAATCCACTGGGCGTTTAGGAAGTGGGTATCATTAGAGTTCTGTAATGTAGCTAATTTCACTCCCCTGACCCCTTTTCCCATCTACCTTTAATTGTTCTTTCTGCTAACAATTTTAGTAACCATAAATATAAAAGAGGTAAACATTTCCTTATTTTTTAAAGACATTTTCGCTTTTTACCAACCCGCAATGCTGTGCTGCCCTGTGCTTACAAATATCCCTGTTAACCTTCATGCCCCAAGATTTATTTTTGATTTGAGAGGAAGAAGGGCCTTGTGACTAAAAGGGGCCAGCTCTCTTTGACCTTGTGAGCTTCTTCTATTTTCCCTAAAATAGCTTGTCTGTGCCCTATCCTAGGCCATATTTATGCTAGGACTTCTTACTATGCCAAATAAAATGTATAAGTAAATCTGAGCTTAGTTGAGAATTCTAAGGAAGATAAGCTTTTAGTTAAACAGTGTTTCATTTCTTCTTCTATTCATCTTTATACCCCTCACCTGTGTACATAACACACACACACACACACACACACACACACACACCCCCTCCCTGTTATCTGGCCACCCTTGATCAGTCATCATTCACAGAAAAACCTCCTAATCTTTGTTCATTATATTCCCTTTATAGGGAAGGGCCATGACTCTCTACCTGGTTGTTCCAATGTATCCTTTTCAAAGGTGTAAGACTTTTCTAGACATCGCCTCTGTCCTGTTCTCTCTCTAGTCCTGTAAGAGTTTGTAAGTAGCTTTACTCAATGCTTGTAATGTCCCTGCCTGTCCCATCCCTGCCCACTGCTGGCTGGAGTCTGGCTTCATCACTGGACAGTGCCTTTTAGAAGCAGGACACTCCATCCTCCTCTTAACCTTGATACTTAAAGAGGCAAGCTGCAGCTCACCCAGCAATTAGCCTGAGTTTTGGGGTAGAAACATCAGCCCTTGTCAGCCAAGTGAGTCCTGCTCTTTGGGTATTATCACTGGGATGGCTGCATATCCTTTAAACTGATTTACTCCCATATCCCCACTGTTTTCCTGTATTCCTAGACTGTGAGTGAACTCATTGAGTGCGGGGACAGACTTTGCAACCTAGAGATGACATAAATTGCAACATCTCAAACAGCATTAGTGAGAGTCACGTTAAAGACCTCAGTTTAATTTGTGTTGAGTCATGGTGCACAGGGGTTTTAAATATAGAAGCTCCAAAGATTGTTCCCTTGGTGAAGGTGGCTTCAAAAACAAGCAGTTCACAGAAAAGGAAAAACAAATGATTCTTGAACATGTAAGATTGTATTTAATCTCACTCATAATAAGAGAAGTACAATTTAAATATATGCAGAGACGCCATTTTTCACTCCTGCTGCTGCTGCTGCTAAGTCGCTTCAGTCATGTCTGACTCTGTGCGACCCCAGAGACGGCAGCCCACCAGGCTCCCCCGTCTCTGGGATTCTCCAGACAAGAACACTGGAGTGGGTTGCCATTTCCTTCTCCAATGCATGGAAGTGAAAAGTGAAAGTGAAGTCGCTCAGTTGTGTTCGACTCTTCGCGACCCCGTGGACTGCAGCCCACCAGGCTCCTCCCTCCATGGGATTTTCCAGGCAAGAGTACTGGAGTGGGGTGCCATTGAAATATATAAAAAGCAAAATCCTTGCTAACATGCTGTGCTGTTGAGGATATGTAATAACATATGCATATGTAGATGCACATATTCTCTGACCTACAAATTATCATTTTCAGATGTTTAGCCTAACAGATATGCAGATAGGCGTGCAAAACAACTACATAGAATGTTACTTATTTTTGTGTTATTTCTGATACGATCAGAGTGTAACAACCTCATGTTTCATCAATAATAGACTAAGTGAGTTAATTACAGTACATCCCCATGTTGACATACTCCGTAGCCAAAAATGCTGTGGAAGTTTTTAATGTACTGATTGAAACAGTTTCCAAGCTATCTGTCTGGGAGAGTAACAGCATGTGGAAGGCATGAAGTATCAGGAGCATGTGCACGGGAAGGGGGAATCTCACTGTTTACCCTCGTGTGCTTTTCCTTTTACGAACCCTAACAATGCATTATCTTTTAAAGAAAATGAAACAAACAAACAAAAAAACCCAAAGCATTCAACTATAGAGGACTAGGTCTTTTCCCGAACACTAAGCACAGGGTTTTGTTTTTGCCAGATGTTCAGATTCCCTAGAAAACAGAGCCTGATGTAAGAGCTTATACATCTAGAGTGTAATTCCAGAGAAGAGTGAAGTAAGAGTGAAGAGGGAAAAAGGGAGTGAATCAAAGAAAGAAGAACGAATATGAGGTAGTGCATCACTGAGTTGGCCTCGGCTTCATAACCAAACAAAGCTGATTGTTAGGTGTCCAAAGAGGCCATGCTGCTGCTGCTAAGTCGCTTCAGTCATGTCTGACTCTGTGCGACCCCATAGACGGCAGCCCACCAGGCTCCCCCGTCCCTGGGATTCTCCAGGCAAGAACACTGGAGTGGGTTGCCATTTCCTTCTCCAATGCATGACAGTGAAAAGTGAAAGTGAAGTCGCTCAGTCATGTCTGACTCTGTGTAACCCCATGGACTGCAGCCTACCAGGCTCCTCCGTCCATGGCATTTTCCAGGCAAGAGTACTGGAGTGGGGTGCCATTGCCTTCTCCGAAAGAGGCCATAGGAAGCCAGAACAGTTCAAGGATGTGATGATTTTTTTAAAATTAATTTTTATTGGAGTATAGTTGATTTACAGTGTTGTGTTAGTTCCTGATACATATATTCATGGATGAGAAGAAGGACAATCTATTTGTTGGGTTCGCCTGTCCCCTACCTTTCACTAGGTGAAGTCTACCATATTGACTCCTTTTGCTTTCTGTGATTTTCAGCCAGTTCAGGTAGCCTCTGGTGAAGTCAGAGCCTCCAGGGTCCAATGCAGCCAATCCGTGCATACAGTGGTCCCTCTGTGTCAGCTGACACTGTACGCAGGGGCTTCTCTTCCTATTGCATTGATGGGGGAAGCACGTCAAATGACTGTGGTGTGGGAATGGGGACCAGACACTGTTGAGTGATCTGGTATGGCACATAAATGACTCAATACCAGAGGTGCTCAGGTTTGTTTTCTTAAATACACTTTATTTTTTTTAGAGTAGTTTAGGTAAAATTGAGCAGAAAGTACAGAGATTTCCCGTATACTCTCTGGCCCCACACGCTCACAGCCTCCCCCACCATTAACATCCTGCCCCAAAGTGGTACTTTTGTAATAATTGAAGAACCTATATCACTATCATGCAAATTCAGAAGAGTTTTTAATTTATGTTTG
This sequence comes from Bubalus kerabau, assembly GCF_029407905.1. Classification (NCBI taxonomy): domain Eukaryota; kingdom Metazoa; phylum Chordata; class Mammalia; order Artiodactyla; family Bovidae; genus Bubalus; species Bubalus kerabau. The sequence goes on along the minus strand of NC_073624.1, from coordinate 61,467,907 downwards.
TTTGCTTAATAAGTGGTTGATTCATTGGTTAAAATAGGCAAGGTATTTCCTATTATCTATAAATCTCAGAGTCCCTAAGAATCTAGCCTATTTAAATCCCCTAAACACATGATTATCTTGTTTCAGTGCTAGATTATTTCATTTTACTTAAGTTGATATATGTTTGTTACATAGTTGTTACAAAAGCACACTGCTGCTGCTGCTAAGTCGCTTCAGTCGTGTCCGACTCTGTGCGACCCCATAGACGGCAGCCCACCAGGTTCCCCCATCCCTGGGATTCTCCAGGCAAGAACACTGGAGGGGGTTGCCATGTCCTTCTCCAATGCATGAAAGTGAAAAGTGAAAGTGAAGACGCTCAGTCGTGTCTGACTTTTAGTGATCCCATGGACTGCAGCCTACCAGGCTCCTCTGTCCATGGGATTTTCCAGGCAAGAGTACTGGAGTGAGTTGCCATTGCCTTCTCCACAAAAGCATACAAGTATGCTTAAAACATACTTGCATTAAAACAAGAATGCAAGAATTAAGAAAAAACATTGCACAACAAAAGAGCACAAAATGTGCTCCATCAGGGAAGTGATTAATAGCCAAGTGAGAAGTAGATACAATAAATACTATAAGGTTTAAGCAATTCCTTTTACCTGGAGTAGTCAGGGAAGACTTGATGGTGAAACAGTAAGTTGAACTGGTTTTGAATTATGGGCAAGACTTAGAGAAGAGAATAGAAATGGTGAGGTCATTTTGTCTGACAGCTGAGCCTAAGCCCAAGTTCTGAAGCTTGCAACACCATGTGTAGACTGTTTTTTTCCTTTTTATAAATAATAATCGTGGGATGGATTGAGATAAATTCTGGAAAGGTGTGTAGGTGCTATGTTGTTCGAGGCTTTCAAATTATTTGCAAATAGATTAGAATTTTATTTCATAATCAAGGGAAAGTCATTGGAATTTTTGAGCAGAGCAGTCATATACCCTATTGGAAAACGGTTTCTGATGAAGTGTCTCCAACATACCCCTGCCCCAGACTAAATCAGAAGACATTCCTCCAGATCCTGCCATGGAAATGTCTGTAGTAGAGGCTGACCAAAGAGTGAAGGTAACTGATTTCCCTAGAAAGAGATCTTGTATATTTCTGGAGCTTACTAGATCATGGGGGGAGAGGGATACTGTTTGTAATACTGAAATATTTTAATTCTTGTCTTCCTATATCTTGCACAGCATAAGCGTTATTTTAAAGGTCTGTGTAGTCAAGGGGTGGTCTTTGAAGTCTGAATCTAGATTAGATTAGTAGAAAACTGTGAATCACTGGCCACGGAATGGAAGGTGGCAGCGTTTATCGGCAGCATCTAAGAATCTAAGGCCAGCACTTACAACATCACATCCTCTCCTTTCTGCTATCAGTTGGATGCAACAGGAAACTGACGAAGGTGCTAGGCAGTTTCCTTTCTGTTCTGACCTGACTAGTTTCCTCTGCAGCTTGCTCACAGCTTATTGTAAAGGAAAATCATGAAATACCAGTGAATTTCCTCCAGTTGGATCAGGTCTAGGACAAGGAAGGAAAAGCAAATTTCTAAGATTAGTCAATTTCCCTTTACAGCTATGAAGTTGGTTCAGGGCCTCCAGCTGAACCTTCTCTTTAAACGTGTCTCTCTTATGGCTCAGCTTTGTATTATAGGCAAGATAAGGACTTGTGGCAAAGTGAGCAAGGCACATTATGTAATTCTTATAGGAAATCTTGGATTCATTCATGGGAAAACTACTTGCATGGAACAGTTTATTTGATAAACTTTTTGTTCTTCTTTGACTTCTATCAAGCTCATGAGTTCAAAAGGGTTAAACAAAATACAGATAATTCTCGTGGGTATACCCAGCAGCCCAGCTCTTTTGCTCTTTTCTCAGTATGACTATGGAGGAGCTGCTTCCATGGAGAATGTTTAGGCAAAATTAACAAAATAATTAATTTAGCTTTGTGGAAGAGACAGAGTTGGACTATCCAAAGAGCAAGAAGTTTTATTTTAAGGTCCTAGGAGGTAAAGTGAGTTTTGAGGGGTGTGAGAAGGAGTCGCTATGGCCTGTTGAAAATGTAGTGAAGAGTCTGGCATCTGAAGAATGTGACTGGCTTACTTTGTGGAAGTAATTCAACTTCAAAATGGAAATTACCATGTAAAATATCTCCTCTGCAAACAACAATGTGGAGGAACAATGCCGTATTGGAGTTCACATTGAATAAGTATATTGAGTTAGCAGGTAGATGATTCTACTGCATTCCATTCAATTTCCTGTTATTTTAACTTACTTGCTTTTAATTTCCCTTTGAAAACTCCCCTCATTTCTGTATTCATCATTATTATTAAAAATAACTCTCCCATAAATTTCCCTTTTATATATTTGCATGATTTTTAATATGTATACTATAGAAATTCCTCTAACCCCAGGCATAAATTGTCATTGCTGAAATTGATAATGTAAAAAAAAAAATAAAAGAATACAAATGTATGAATCTTTGAAATATAAACAGTTGATAAAATGAATAAGGTAAGGATTCAAGGTTTAACTTTAATAGTGTTTGGAGCAGTCATTTTAACAGGCATCTGACTAGTAACAGATTTGTGGGGGCTGTGGCATTCTACTCCTTTTTTCCCAGGGACTAATTATCTATTATTTTCCAGACTTGCTAAAATACTGCAGAGCTCTGTAAAACAACTTGGTTGATCAACCGGCAGTAGCATTATTAAACCAACAAACAAAAGAATTTGCACACAGATAATGGGTCTAAGAATCTTTTTAGGGGATCTGTAGATTATTACTTAACATTTATGAGAACAACATACCTTTTATTTTTAAAGATAAATCAGCTCTCTGAGGAGATTTTACTGATTTTTCTCTGAGAAAATTTTGATTAGCCTGAATCAGTAAGATGGTTTCCATTATCATCATTCATAAACATTTTAATAGTGGGTTCTGGGTGAATTTGCCTAGCTAAAATTTCAGACAAAACAGCACATGTGATTAATTTCATGTAGTCAAAGTGTTAGCAGGTCTGATATCCAGTCAGTTGAACAAGGTTTGCATTTTTCAGAGTAGCCAATGAATATTTTATGATATATACTCCAATAGGCCTACAAAAATTGTGAAAATGTCTTAGGTCTGCTTTGCACTCCTCCCCTTGCCCTCTTCACCTTCCTCAGGTGTTGATGTCAAGGGAGCTTATTAATAAACACCCTGCATGCTATAGACTCTTGTCTCAGAGCCTGCTTTCTCAACGCGCTCAGTCTTGAACAGTTATTCTGTTTAGAAGCAGCCTTGACCGACTGGAGTGTGAGTCAGAGGAAAGGATGAAAGAATGGAGAATCATGTCATACAAGCATGGACTAGACAGAGAGCGGAGAAGGCAATGGCACCCCACTCCAGTACTTTTGCCTAGAAAATCCCATGGGCGGAGGAGCCTGGTGGGCTGCAGTCCATGGGGTCGCTAGAGTAGGACATGACTGAGTGACTTCACTTTCATGCACTGGAGAAGGAAATGGCAACCCACTCCAGTGTTCTTGCCTGGAGAATCCCAGGAACGGGGGAGCCTGGTGGGCTGCCGTCAATGGGGTCGCACAGAGTTGGACACGACTGAAGCGACTTAGCAGCAGCAGCAGCAGACAGAGAGCAAGAAAATAGGGGAGAAAAGTTTGTGTAACACAGTGACTGAGTGAGTAGACTCAAAAAAAAACCTAGCTTGAGGGGATTTCCCTGGAGGTCCAGTGGTTGGGACTGTGCTTCCTTTGCAGGGGATGAGTTTGATCCCTGGTTGGGAAACTAAGATTCTGCAGGCTTTGCAGTATGGCATCCTAGCTTGAATATGTACTAACTGAGAGAGCAGCACAAGTTTCTTAACACTCTATGCCTAAGTTCTCTATGGGGTCAATGATAATAGTATCTAAAATTATTGTGAAAGTTAAATAAACTACTCCAGAACACTTTGACTAGCGCTTGGGACACAGTCTGCACTATATGTAAGTGTTTGCTGTTGTTATCACTTGACTCATCAGATACATGAGAGATTATGATTATATGCAGAGGAGGATGTGACTATATCTGAGTATTCCAGAGGGCATTTCCTGGACCAGAGGGTGAGAATGGCAGCAAATTTGACTTTGGCTCAAAGATGAGATCGGTCCAGGGCAATGAGGGCTGTTTTCACTAGAGCATGGAACTTCTCTTAGGGGTGTTACCAGGGTGAAAGTAGATTGGGCTGGAAACTGGAGAAGATGAATCCTCTTGCTCTATTACAATGGCTTTTCCTCCTGTTATCAAAGCCATCCCTCCCTCCTCCTCAGATCAGCTGGGGGCTGGAAGGAAGGAGGAATCAGAAAACAGAGCTCCAGCTCTTTTTGCTGATTTGAACAGACTCTTTCCCAAACAGGAGGCAGAATGCTCACCCACCCAAGCCATCTTTTTACTTCCCCTGTCTTTTCCCTTCCTCTCATCCAAAACCATAAAGGCAGTTGGTGGGTGTGTGGGTTTGTGCTGGTTAAAATTGGGAATCGGGCCAAATATTCCTTTATCTTCTCATTAGTTTCTTTTTGGTATTTTTCTCTCCAACTTTTGATGGAGAAATGATCCTGGAGTTAAAGACATGAGACTTAGCTTTAGCACAGTTAAAATATGCTTATATGATTATGAACAAATGGTGGAATCTTCTGGGGCTAAACTTCATTTGTACAGGGCATAGTTTTGGTGGGTGTGATGATGATGGAGATTGTGATAGGTAATATTAAAGATTTACTCAAACATTGCATTTCAGGTGGAGATAAAGAAACTGAGTAGGACCCTGTGGGCTCCTGGGCATGGAAGCCTTTCCATGTCCCCTGTTTCTTGTTTGTAGGGAATAGACTCCAGCCTCCATGACTTCCCCTGAGTTCCAAAGGGCAGATTGAAACAGTTACTAATCAGGGAAGGGAGGGTCACAGAGACAAACGAGGAGCAGCTATGAAACAGTAGCGCCGTCTTGGGGTCCTAGTTTCACCTCAAGGGATGCGCAGAACAATATCTTTGAGCCCTTTATAGAACTAAAACTGCCAACAAATGGAAGCTGTTGTGCATGTTAAGTTGCTTCAGTCATGTCTGACTCTTTGCAACCCCATGAACTGTAGCCTGCCAGGCTCCACTATCTGTGGGACTCTCCAGGTGAGAATACTGAAGTGGGTTACCATGCCCTCTTCCAGGGGATCTACCCAACCCAGGGATTGAACCATCTCTTACCATCTCCTGCATTGGCAGGTGGATTCTGTACCACTAACACCACCTGGAAAGACCCCTGGAAGATGTTAGTATTCTTCATTCCAGAGAAGACCACTTGAGGCCAGATGAAAGGAGTGCAGGTCCTGCACACACCCTAATCCTATCCTTGAACAATTGCTATAAAACTCCTAGTCAAATCCTCCTGGGTTGGACATACAGTCTTGAGAGGCGTGAGCCTGCTATGTCCCCCTTCGTCTGGCAAAGCAATAAAGCTACTCTTCTGGTGGGCTTCCCTATGGCTCAGAAGTAAAGAATGCATGTGCAATGCAGGAGATGCAGGAAATGTGAGTTCAGTCCCTGGGTCAGGAAGATCACCGGGAAGAGGAAATGGCAACACACTCTAGTATCCTTGCCTGGAAAACTCCACAGACAGAAGAGCCTGGCAATCTAGTCCATACGGTCACAAAGAGTCAGATATGGCCAAGCACACACACACTCTTTTCTTTTACCCCAAACTCTGTGTCCAAGACTTGATACAGTACTGGCACCCAGATATCAAGTTTTCAGTGTCAATACCAAACCCATAGAGCACCCAAGACCCCTATGGTGTATTTCACCATTCAGGTTCCTCCAATATAGGATTCCTCCTAAGAATACTTGATACTTATTTAACTTATTTTTAAACTTTTTTATGTCTTTATTAAATTTGTTGCAGTATTGTTTCTGTTTTATGTTTTGTTTTTCTGTCCACAAGGCATGTGGGATCTTAGCTCCCCCACCAGGGATTGAACACTCACCCCTTGCATTTGAAGATGAAGTATTAACCTCTGGATCACCAGGGAAGTCCCTAGAATACTGATTCTTGAAAGACTTTTACATTATCCACTTAAGTATAGGTAACCTGAATCTCATTCCTTTGGGAATCTAGTTTGAATAGACTATAATTAAGTTACAGTTTAATTTGCTAAAGTAATCTATGGATTAGTCAATGATAACGTTTCCTTCACAAGAGACAAACTTCACTGATATTTTAGGGGAAATTACTTAACCTAAAAGTAACATAAATAATAGCAACATAGAAGAATATAGAGAAAATGTTTGGGAACAGGTAAACTCTTCAGTGGCCTCTAAATGCACAATGTACTCATTATTTTAATTGCATGATGAAGTCAACTTTAATTCACCTGTGCATATGACTAGCTTATGAAAAGTAAATACTATCAGTGATGGTTAATGGTCTAGTACAATATTCAAGAATATAGACTTCAGATTCAGGCAGCCCTTTCAACAGAATCTAGGGTCAACTCCTTTCTACCTATGGGACCATTAGCTATCTCTAACCCTTAGTTTTAACATTAATAATGTAGGGTTGTTGTGAAAATTGTTTTAAATAAGCAAATATATATAGAATATCTGGTATCAATATATTGACTCAGTTCAGTTCAGTTGCTCAGTCGTGTCTGACTCTTTGTGACCCCATGAACTGCAGCACTCCAGGCCTCCCTGTCCATCACCAACTCCCGGAGTTCACCCAAACTCATGTGCATCAAGTCGGTGATGCCATCCAGCCATCTCATCCTCTGTCGTCCCCTTCTCCTCCTGTCCCCAATCGCTCCCAGTATCAGAGTCTTTTCCAATGAGTCAACTCTTCACATGATGTGGCCGCAGTATTGGAGTTTCAGCCTCAGTATCAGTCCTTGCAATGAACACCCAGGACTGGTCTCCTTTAGGATGGACTGGTTGGATTTCCTTGCAGTCCAAGGGACTCTCAAGAGTCTTCTCCAATACCACAATTGAAAAGCATCAATTCTTCAGTGCTCAGCTTTCTTTATAGTCCAACTCTCACGTCCATACATGACCACTGGAAAAACCATAGCCTTGACTAGACGGACCCTTGTTGGCAAAGTAATGTCTCTGCTTTTGAATATGCTATCCAGGTTGGACATAACTTTCCTTTCAAGGAGTAAGCGTCTTTTAATTTCATGGCTGCAGTCACCATCTGCAGTGATTTTGGAGCCCAAAAAAATAAAGTCTGACACTGTTTCCACTGTTTCCCCATCTGTTTGCCATGAAGTGATGGGACCAGATACCATGATCTTCGTTTTCTGAATGTTGAGCTTTAAGCCAATATTTTCACTCTCCTCTTTCACTTCCATCAAGAGGCTTTTAAGTAACTCTTCACTTTCTGCCATAAGGGTGGTGTTATCTGCATATCTGAGGTTGACTAGTACTGAACAAATGGGAGATCAGTCCTGGGTGTTGATTGGAAGGACTGATGTTGAAGCTGAAACTCCAATACTCTGGCCACCTGATGTGAAGAGCTGATTCATTTGAAAGACCCTGATGCAGGGAAAGATTGAGGGCAGGAGGAGAAGGGGACGACAGAGGATGAGTTGATTGGATGGCATCACCGACTCAATGGACATGGGTTTGGGTAAACTACGGGAGTTGGTGGTGGACAGGGAGGCCTGGCATGCTGTGGTTCATGGGGTCGCAAAGAGTCGGACACGACTAAGCAACTGAACTGAACTGAACAAATGGTGGTCATTATTCTCACCATTGGAAACTTGAAAATGGCTAAAAAATTGATTTTTCCCTTTATTTCAAGCTCAGTTTCCTCCAGCTATAAAAAAATAATGCAGTCAGCTCTTTTTTTTTTTTTTTTTTTTTTTACTCACATTAATTTACAGGGTCAACATTCCTAACCCCAACTCAGTATATATGCTCAGGAAATAGTTGGTGAATTTGAATACTTGTGGCCAAGGCTACTCCTCCTGCTGCTACTCTATTGAAGCTTGGCATGTCTGCAGAGGCACATCCCAGGAAGAGCTTGTCTCAGCTCTCAGCTTCAGGAGGAACTCTGAGATGAGAAGGGTTTTATTTCAATGGCAGTAATTTATAAAGGAAAGGTAGAGAGATCAGCCTTGAAAACTCTAGACAGAACAAACTGAGTTGCTTTTCATTGGTTTGATCTTGGCCATCCTTGCTGCTAATGTAAATGATAATGTAGCTGGTTAATCAATGGAGAATCAGAATAGTTCCTGCTCTGAGGATACTTCCTGTTTTCTTAATGTTGTTATGAATCATTTTCATGTGCTTATATTTTTAATGTAGATATGTATAAACTCATGGCACTACTATGTTTCTGAGATTTACCCATGTTGATAGATTTTTCTGGTTTGTTTCTCTACTTATTGCTGTACTGGAGTCCACTTAATGAATACATTGTTTTGATCACTAGAATAAAGTTTGGCTAAAGATAACCAACAAAAAACAAAGAGGGTCTTAAACAAGATAATAACATTTTCTCTGTCTTGTGTGTGGATCCAAAGGTAGTTTTCCAGAGATGGTATGGAGTGCCACAAATTCAGGGACCCAGTCTCCCTCTACCTTGTTACCTCACTCTGCATGGATCTCTGCATACTGGTCTCCTTAAAGTTTAAAATGGCAGCTCCAGCTCTAGTGGACCCATTCACATTCCTCTCACAGAAAGAAGAAAGAGAAGACATTTCGTTCTCTAATTTCACTTGCATTCTATTGGCTAAAACTTAATCATATGATCACAGCTGTCAAAGAGAATGGGAAAAGGAATCTTTAAGTGACCATGCATCTAAAATTTGGCTGTTCAATTATTGATGAAGAAGGGGGAAAATAAAGTTGGGGGACCAAGTACACATCTCTACCTTGAAGGACATTTAGGTGATTTTCAAATTTTTGCTATTGCAAACAATGATGTGACAAATGGGCTTCTCAGGGGACTCAGTGATAAAGAATTCTGCCTGCCAATGCAGGAGACACAAGAGATCCGGATTTGATCCCTGGGTTGGAAAGATCCCCTCGACTAGGAAATGGCAACCCACTTCAGTATTCTTGCCTGGAAAATTTCATGGACAGAGGAGATTACTGTTTACATGGGGTTGCAAAGAGTCAGACACGATTGAGCATGCACAAATGCTATGACACATATTCACTATATATATATATATATATATCTTCCTGTGCTCATGTGAAAGAATTTCTCTAGGGGAATATGTTGTTGGTGATTTCTGTTTTCAACTTTACCAATCGCTTTCCAAAATGGTTGCACTGATTTTTACTTCAGCTTTAAAAAATTCCTGTTTTCCCACATACTCCTAATATTTGGTATCAGACTTTTTCAAAAACATTTTTACAATCTGATGGGATTGTGGGGCTGTGACCTTGGCAAAGGCAGTTTGGGTAGAGTGGCAGGAACAGAGAAGACAGAGTGCCTGGGTTGAGAGAGAGTGGGAGACAGTGAAATCAGGCTAGTGGGTGTAAATTATGCTTTCACCAGCCTCAGCTGCAAAAGGAATGAAAAAGTACTATAATTGGTGGAGCATTTGTGTTACAACTGGGGAGTCTTGAGCTGTTTGGAATAAAGCAGTAGAAAATGTACTCAAGAAATTGAAGGTAGCAATTGGAATGAATTTCCATGGGGTTTAAGATTTCAGATATGGGACATTTCCAAGTGATGATTGAAGTGGGTGTTGAAGTTGGTAGCTGCTCTTTGGTTTCCAGAGGACAGGACACTTGGAAGCTTGAAGTAAGCCAAATAAATTATTCACGCAGCAAATATTTTCAAGCACCTCCTAGGTGTCAGGCATTGTTCTAGAAACTGGAGTTGCATGTGGAGTAAAATAGATAGGCAAAAATCTTCTCTAAAAAGGGCTGACAGACAACAATTATGTAAATAAATGAGATAATTTGTGAGCGCAAAAAACAGCTATTAAGAAAACAGGAAAGGATGCTGTTTTAGTGAGAATTAACAGCAGTGTAGGTAGGATATTGCTCTGGTGCCTCCAACTTTAGACATCAATGTCAAGATGCAAAAGGCAAGCCAGGTGATTAGGGGTGGTATGGAATGAGGGGATTTGCTGATTGCAAAGAAGTGCATCTTCAGAGAGAATTGTGGGTAACCTGGATGTCTCAAAGAGAATGTTCACAGATTGACTAGCTCTAACTGGAGACAGTCAAGGAGACAAGATACAGGTATTAAGTGATAAGAATTATTGCTTTTTATCTTGAATTTATAGCTTTTATGAATAATTTATATTTATGAACAGCAGACTCTTTAGAATTTAGTTCCTAAGTGAAGTCACTCAGTCGTGTCCGATCTTAGCAACACGACTGAGCGACTTCACTTAGGAACTAAATTCTAAAGAGTCTGTTGTTCATAATTATAAATTATTCATAAAAGCTATAAATTCAAGATAAAAAGCAATAATTCTTATCACTTAATACCTGTATCTTGTCTCTGTATCTTGTCTCCTTATAACTTCTTCCTTATAACAAAGGATAAAATGCATAAGCTTATTTTTACCTTTTTACCCCCCTTTTCCTTCTATAACGTCTCCTTTTGGTCTTGTACAAGAAGGTCTTTTTTTTTCCTTTGGTTGCACCATGTGGCATTGTGGGATCTTAGTTCTCCAACCAAGAATTGAACCCATGCCCCCTGCAGTGGGAGCACTAAGTTTTAACCACTGGACCACCAGGGAAGTCCCAAGAAGGTCATTTTTATCTCTGTTAGAATGTGAAATATTAATCTCATGATAAATCATGAAGTATCTCTTAATTCTCCCCCTTTTCCTTTATCTCAAAGCCTCTTCTTTAACTTTTCAAATATTGCAATTTCTAGAACATATCTGTAACACAGGAAGTCAATTGCTATCAGGAAAAACAAGAATTAAGAAAAAAGCTTTCATTTCTCAAATTTCACTAGAGGGGTGATACAGATGACCCTAGGAACTGGCGCAAAAACCTGATGCTCTTGGCAAATGAGTCAGTTGAGATGAAAATGTTAATGTATTTGAACAGACATGAGTCAATGCTATTCTGGGAATGAAAAGAAACATGGTTTACTGTACAGGCATGTATATTACTCAGGAAAACCTGGAAAACATTGCAGGGAACCATGACAGATATGATAATCACTTTTAAAGGCTTCCTTTAAAATCAAGATAATAATTTTCATTAAAATATGGCTTCGGATGTAGATCAAACCTACATAACATAATCATTTCTAGATGAAAATCTAGATAATAACATGATTTTAATGATTTCCTAATTCGGTTCCCAAAGCAACCAAACAGAGAGGCAGGGAGATAGAATGAAAAGAACTCTGAGTTAGGATACTGGGTGGTAATTTTGGCCTTGTCACTAATTATACTAATTAGCTTTGAGATGATGGGTGAATCACTTGATCTCTTTGAAATTAGTTTTTTTATTTGCAAAATAATGGGATTGGCCTCGGATTTTCACTGTTCCTTTCTGATTTAAATAATATGCTTTGGGATTATATACTGTAAAGGAATACACAATTAGGACCCTGAGGTGACCCATAATATACCTACAGTGGAGTGTCCAGGGGCTGTGTGGAAATTTCCAAGGTATAATTTCCTGCTTTTGTGTGTGTGTGTGCCAGATTTTTACCCAGCTTTCTAGATTGATAAAGCAGGGGGAAGTCATGTGTGAATGTTTGTGCATATTAACAAATGCTGGCTAAGGTTGAGACTGACTACATGACAGAAAATAATCCTTTAGACCAGAAACCTTTCTTTAAAATGACAAAACACTGATTTTGGGGAAAAAAAAATTCAGTTAAATAGTTAACTGAACTCATGAGTTAACTTCTCTTTCCATTTAAAAGCCCCACAGAAATGACAGAACTAATATAGAAGTGCTAAACCCAGAACAGCCCTAGAAAGCCAGGAACAGTGCTATTGTCTGATATGAGGGATTTAGGTGGTGGTTAAAAATATGAGCCCTGGAACCAACTGCTGGGTTCTTAGTAAGCTGCCTACTCTCTTTGGGTCTTCCAGCCCTTGGTTAAATTACTTTCCCTCTTTATGCCTCAGTTTCCTTATCTGGAGAATGAAAGTACCTACCTCTGAGAATTAATACAAGTCAAGTGCTAAACAGTGCCTGACACATAAGTTTTCACATCTCGCCTATAATTATTGTTGTGTTCAGTTGTGTCTGACTATGGCAACCCTGTGGACTTTAGCCTCCCAGGCTCCTCTGTCCATGGAATTTCCCAGGCAAGAGTACTGGAGTGGGTTCCCATTTCTTTCTCCAGGAGATCTTCCCAATCCAGGGATCAAAATCACATCTCCTGCATTGGCAGGCAGATTCTTTATCACTGAGCCACCTGGGAAGCCCATAATTATTGTTATTGTAGGTTTAATATTGAATATTAAAACAGATGGGGTTAGTCATGGATGATAACACCCACCAGGGATTAAAATACACACACACACACACACACACAACATATAATCCATAACAGCTCTGATGACCCCTGAAAAAGAAATCTAAGATGTTAAGTAATAAGGGCAGAAGAAGGCAGCCAGTTGGATAATTAATTACAGGGATGTGAAGTAGCTATATCAGTCTTTTATTCTGCAAGGGGCTGCTGTACCATTTGTCCCCAGGTTAAAGCCATGAATTCTGCTCCCTAAATTAACTGGTATATAGGCTGCCAGATTGTCCCAAGGTGGGTGCTGGGGCCAAAGAGAGAAACGGGACAGTATCTCAGCTAACTTCCATCTGTCATGAGAAGGATGAAAATGAAATCTGTTGTCTAAACTGGGACACTTTTGAGTAAAAGCAAGTGCTATTAATAATTATGCCAGGATAAGAAATGTAACCTGTGACCATCCTAGGCAAACCAGGACATCACTTCCCTGGGCCTTGAGGGATAGACACTGAGATCACCAAAGGAAAGCCCACTTGTCAATACAGTCACTCTCTCCTACCCCCAAAATTGGAAAGATTGCCCAGAACACAAGAATTTTATGAGTTCAAATACTCCAGCTACCTAAATAGGTCAATCTAAACCTGAAATTATAAGTGTGATAGATGTTGAGGATTCCTGAACATTCCAACAGCCTGAGTGACACCACACTGTTGAAACAAAAATGTCCTGTGTGGAAACAGAATTAATGCAGGAAGCTGAGAGATCCGCACAAATTTATTATATCTATAAAGCAAGAATTGGTTGCTATTTTTAAAACAAGCAATTTAAGTTCTGGGAAATTAAAAAAAAAGAATTGTCCCTCCTTTATGGTTACAAGATTGAGCAAACTAGATAAAGGACACTCAGCTAAATTTTAATTCTTTCTAATTGCTTATGAATATGTTGTTGTGTAGTTGCTAAAAGTCATGTCTGACTTTTTGTGGCCCCATGGGGTGTAGCCCACCAGGCTTCTCTGTCCATGGGATTTCCCAGGCAAGAGTACTGGAGTGGGTTGCCATTTCCTTCTCCAGGGGATCTTCCCAACCAGTGATCAAACCTGCATCCCCTGCATTGGCTGGATGATTCTTTACCACTGAGCCACCAGGGAAACTCCTGTGTTTAAGAACATTAACTTAAAAAAATATTGCATACTTATGCAAAAAAATTACATTTATCTGAAACAAATTCTAAGTATCTAAATTTCATACTTCTTCCTTTAATTGTATTTCCTTTGGCTATCCTTAGTGATTCTTTGTTATGCCAAATTTGCTTATAAAATGCCTTTCAGTTACAGTCCATGTTCCATTTATACAACATAGCTTCTCCAGCTGTCAATTTGTTTCATTCTTTTGTCTATTGAACATTCATTACTGAGAAAACATTCTCAACATTAGTAATGTGAGCCAGTGTACTGAAAGTTAACAATGTTAAGAAAGTTGAAGCAGACAATACAGTAATACAATATTTCAGCCACAACTTGCTTTTCCATTCTTTAGAGTTATGCTGTGATGCTTTGATCAATAACATTTAAAAATGCCCACCAACAAAAAAGAGTAATGTCATTGATTTTTATTCCCTCTTCTACAACACTACACATGATTCCACTTGTTGCCATACTGGAAGAGAATTTCGTACCACCCTGTGAAAGAATAGAATCCTTCAAGTGATTAAACTGTCAGGAGTGCCATATTAGTTATCTATGTCATGTTGGAATTTCTTTTTCTGTCCATAAATCGTGTTATTCCATTTACAAATAAACTCTACACTTAGAGGGATAAATATTTCACCTGTTTTTTAAGAAAACACACTTAACAAGGGTTTTTTGTTTGTTTTTAAAACAATGGGGGTACTTTAGCTAGATCATCTGAGCTGAAAGGCTGATACTGATACATGGTGTGAAAGGTTATTACAGCTTCTGGTACAATTATTTTATCTTCTTCATCTGAATTTCTCTTAATAAAATACTGTTATTTTATCACTTCCTTTGGTAATAGTTGAGTAAGGGATACATCTCCTATGCTTAGTTGTTGGTATATATCGATTAGTATCTGACTTTCTGCTATTTTTGATATTGAGTAAACAATTGCATACTGAGAGCTTCAAAATGACTTCTTCATTATCTAATGCATGCATGCTAAGTTGCCTCAGTCCTGTTCGACTCTGTGAGACCCCACGGACTGTAGCCCTTCAGGCTTCTCTGTCCATGGGACTGTCTAGGCAAGAATACTGGAATGGGTTGCCATGCCCTCCTCCAAGGGATCTTCCCAACCCAGGGACTGAACTGGCGTCTCTTATGTCTCCTGCATTGGCAGGTGAGTTCTTTACCACTAGCATCACCTAGGAAGACCTCTTTATTTAATAAAAGACCACTATTTAGAAAATGCAGCACAAAATTTACATGTGGATTTTCAAGTTTGGGGTTCAAATAGATAAAAGATAATGGCAACCACTGCCAGAACTGAGAAGACTGAATTTATCTCACAGCATCAACACATCTGTCACTCAGAAGTGCAGCTCACATAAACAGGGTTTGAAGCATTGAAAGGTTGAAAGTTAATGGACTAATGATAAATCAAACTGTCCAATGCAAAAAAAAAAAAAAAAAAAAAGCCACAAAAAACTGAATTTCAGGTTTCCCTGAAAGGGAGAGCTGTACTCAAAAGAACATTTCCCCAAACAAGGCCAAAGCTGATCTTACGTAAGGTTTTAGGAAGCCGGGCATACAGGGTTTGGTGGGCTTTTAAAGGTAGGAGTGTTCAGGGATTGACAGATTTTCGGGTGCATTCCTGTGGTCATGGGAGCCGGGCTGTGGTTCATCCACTGGTTTGAAGCTGATGGGCTGTTGGCTAGAAGGGCAGAATTGTCTGTCATTGACAGGCTGTCTGTGGCTTTCACTCCTAATTGGCTGGTTTCAGAAGCCAGGTGCTATCACTAATTTGCCAACTTTCAGAAGCAGATTGAGGCTGTTTATTAGTGGACTTTTAGAGCATTTGTACTTCCTCAGAGTTATCCATAATTCAGGGTTTGTTTCTTGTTCACAATTTGGGTATTTGGCCAAAGAACAGTCTTATCCTTTCTTGGCTATGGAAAAAATTTTTAATTCTAAATCCTCCAGTTTGGTCTTCCTTTAGCAAAACCTCAGGAAAGACCACAGGGAACTGTCCAGATCTTCACTGCAGAGGCAAGTTGTCCTTTTAGTGATGTAAGCACCAATTATCAATATGAGGAAGGAAGAGGCAAAACTGCCGTTATTCACTAGAAATAATGAAACCAATGAGCCAATGACACAAACAAGATTCTGTGAGATGATAAAAGATGAAGTTACAAAAGTAAATAATCTATGTACAAGCAATAATCAAATAGAAAATGTAATGGAAAAGGACTGCAGACACAATACAATAAAAGCATGAAAATATAAAGGAATAAACTTAGCAAGAAATCTTTAGGATCCACATAAAGAAAACAACAAAACTTTACTGAAGGTTATAAAAGAAGAGCAGAATAAATGTAAAGATGTGATTTCTCCTAGATGTGAAAACTCTGTATTGTTAAGGTGTCAGCTTGCCTTAAATTAATCTGTAAGTAAAATGTGATCCAAATTAAAATCCTATCTGGATTTTTAAAGCACCATTTGTAATACACCATCTGCATAGTCACGAATGTAACAGATAAATCCCCAAACCTTAGTGGCTTAATACAATAAGGGATTTATTTCTTCCATTTGTTGTTCAGTCACTCAGTTGTGTCTGACTCTTTGTGACCCCATGGACTGCAGCACACCATATTTCCTTGTCCTTCACTATCCCCCGGAACTTGCTCAAACTCATATCCATTGAGCCAGTGATGCCATCCAACCATCTCATCCTCTGTCGTCCCCTTCTCCTCCTGCCTTCAATCTTTCTCAGCATCAGGGTCTTTTCTAATAAGTTGACTCTTTGCATCAGGTGGCCAAAGTATTGGAGCGTCAGCTTCAGCATCAGTCATGAATATCAGCAATGAATATTCAGGACTGATTTCCTTCAGGACTGACTGGTTTGATCTCCTTGCAGTCCAAGGGACTCAACAGTCTTTTGCAACACCGCAATTCAAAAGCATTAACTCACAGTTAATGCACGAGTTCCTGGTCAGGCTGACTGAAAGCCAGGTATCTTTCATTCTGTGGCTCTGGCCTCCTGGTAGGTCGTTGGAGTACCTGAATGGGGACAATGACAGTGAAGGAGGTGTACTGCTTCCCCATCCCTTTGACCTGAAAAGGACACTGTATTTGCTCACATTCCACTGGCAAGAACTCATCATATGACCCTCTTCAGGTGGAAGGGGAGCTGAAACATGTAGTCCCCAGATATTAATAGGTAGTTTCCTGCTGGCAACAAAGCTTTGACCTGAAAGCGTTGATCCTTGCTTTGACCATTATGAAAGAGGAGCATGAGGTTTTGGTGGTCATCTGGCTATCTCTGCCATAATCTGCAACAGTAAGAGTACAGGAATGCTTTTATTTATTTATTTTTTATTTTTGGCTGGGTCATGCAGTGTACAAGATCTTAGTTCTCCAACCAGGGATTTAACCCCAGGCCCTTGGCAGTCAAAGTGCCAAGTCCCAACCAACCACTGAATCACTGGGAATTTCCAGGGATAAGTTTTAAAGAAGAACATAAAGTTACTACTACTACTACTAAGTTGCTTCAGTCATGTCTGACTCTGTGCGACCCCATAGACGGAAGCCCACCAAGCTCCCCCGTCCCTGGGATTCTCCAGGAAAGAATACTGGAGTGGGTTGCCATTTCCTTCTCCATGCATGAAAGTGAAAAGTGAAAGTGAAGTTGCTCAGTCATGTCCGACCCTCAGCGACTCCATGGGCTTCAGCCTTCCAGGCTCCTCCATCCATGGGATTTTCCAGGCAAGAGTACTGGAGTGGGGTGCCATTGCCTTCTCCAAACATAAAGTTAACATATTAAAATATGGTACAAGGGAATTTCCAGGGATAAGTTTTAAAAAAGAACATAAAGTTAACAGATATTAAAATATGGTACAGCATTATAGTAACTAAAGTAATATGATACTCATAGAGAAGGAACAGTGTATTAATAGAAAACAATAGTGAGTAGAAACTGAACTATGCATGTGTGGAAATTAAGTGTATGATAAGAGTGTCACTTCAAATAAGTTGGGAATGGATACACTGTTTAGTAAATGGTAATGGAACAAGTGCTCACCCATTTGGACAAAAATAAAGGTAGATATCTGCCTTATATCATACTCCAAAATCTAGGTTATTAAAAGCACAACCATGAAACACAAAATAGTGAGAGTACCATAAATACATGTAGGAGAATATTTGTTCACAATCAATTTTCAACCCACCTACACGCATACATACACACACACCACCCCCTATATGGGGAAAAGGTCACTTTCATATTTTATAACAGGATATAAATTGACATGTCCTAGTAGAGAAATTCAAAAGCATTTGAAATATACTTTAAAATATGTATTGTTTTTGATCCATCTCTTTCTTTTCTAAGCATTTACTCTTTAGAAATATTGAAGTATAGACACAACGGTTTTATTTGCAGCATTCTTTATGAACACATTGGGGCAATCTGTATGAATCCCAGCAGAAGAATGTATTACATGAATTATAATAAATCTATGCCATGGTACTATCTGTTTTTTGAGAAAAAAAAAGTGAGGTGGAAGGAGGCCCACAATATAATCATGAGTAAATATAACACAAGTTACATAATAATAGCTGACATTTGTTGAATTGTTTTTAAGTGATTGAGTATTCATTTTCCCAACAGTGGTATGAGGTATGTACTAATATTATTCTCATTTTTAAGATCAGCAAATTTTGGAATTGAGATGTGTGGTAACTCACAAATGTAGCTTAGTATGTGGTTGAGCTGGAATTTGAATTGAGGTGGTATTACTTAAGGCCCATGTTCTCAAGTAGTATGCTATACTGGCTCTGTGTATAGCACAAAACCATTTTTTTAAAAAGAAAAAAGTATTTGTGTGCATTTTTATTATTATTTTAAGAAGTGTGAAAGATATCCTGCAATGTAATATTGGTTACCCCATCTAGTGGTGATAGCTTTTTCTGTATGGCTTGATCATTTTTCAAAAAATATCCCTTGTAATGTAATAAAAATCTTAAAGTAAAAGTTTAAGTTTGATGATACATGTTGAAGTGATCCCATGCTATTGATGCTACAGTGTAGTCATTAAGATTTAGTACCCAGCCAAGTATCTTGTTTATGGCAAATACTTGGTAAAAATTTGTTGAAAAAATGAATGAATCACCTGCCTCTTCTGCTAATCTCTAGACTCTTCAGGTCTGTGGACTGCATTTTTATCTGATCAGTTTCTACTCTGTAACTGTGGATTCCATCAATAAATATGTGTTAAGCTTATGCATATATTCCCATTGAATTGAACTATACTTCTTATTTTTATTATAGTTCCCCTCTCCCTTTTAAAAAGCCTTAAACTTTTTCCTCAAATTTTGTTGATATCATTGATTTAGAAAACTGAAAGTGTCTCGTAATAAGTCTCCTAAGTAGTAATCAATGCATGCTATGAATAAATATTTAATGGCCCATCATGGTTTTTGTTTCTAATGAAGTGAAGTTAATACTGCAAAACTAATCTAAAAATCATCTTTAGGTTTCAAGTTGTAAAATAATATCGAATTTTAGAGCTTATATGCTTTCCCTTGTTTGGGGAAATGAGTCAATTTGAACTGTTTGAAATCTAATGGGAACTGTTTCTTTGTTTCTAGAGAACACTGTATTTGAAAGACAAGGACTTTGCTTCCAATTAGAAGCACATCTTTTGCATTCGAGAGAAACCTGGAGCCTCTGGAACATACTGTGACAATCCAGTGCACTTAGCAACTGAAAAAGCGTGGGCGGAGAGCGTGTGGAGCCTGGTGACATTAAGAAATCAATTTGCAAAGAGGTGGTTTCAAATTTGCAGGCTTTTCTCAAGGTGTTGAAGCCACAAAGAGATTAGAAAAATGACGTGAATTTCACTGCTTGTATAATATTCTGTGGTTCAAATTTCCTCTATATGTCTTCTGTTCTATTTTCTCTTATTCCAAGATAGTACCATCATGCCTTGTAGACACATGTACAGAGAAAAAAAAAAGAACAAACCAAAAACCCTGTCTATTCATGTTGATACATGGCAAAACCAATACAATATTGTAAAGTTAAAAAATAAAATAAAAAACAAACAAAAAAAAATAAAAAGAAAAAAACAAAAATGCTGTCTATAGTGTTTGTTTCTAATCTAAGGATCAAACCCAGGTCTTCCACATTGCAGGCAGATTCTTTACTATCTGAGCCACCAGAGAAGTTCCTGATAATCATACACCTCTTAAAAGCTTTCCTTTTTCAGGACTATACACTATAAACAGCCAGATGTCATAAGGCTCAGAAATTTGGGAAGCAAGGGTACTTTCTCTTCTGAGGTTAAGGTAGTAAAAATGCACTTGTGTTGAAAGATAACTCCTAACAGGACAGGAAGAAAAAGGCCTGGTATTTTATTGAAGACATAATGAAGAATGTTGGAACACTTGGACCAAATGAGGTAAAAAAAAAAAAAAAAATTCTTAAGAAGGAAAGAAAACCCAGATTTAACATATCCCAAAATGAATCAATCATCTACTGCCCTGTCTAATCAATGATTCTGGACTAAGAGCACCAGAAAATAAATCTGATTACTTTGTCTTCTTTCCCCCCAAAGTGAATTTATTATAAGGATATCCAGAAACAGTGACATGAAGGCAGCTGGCCTCTGGGAGGGAATAGAATCAGGACCAGAAAACTCTCATTAATGTAGGCAGTACTCTGTCTCCAGGTTCTGCCTTTGCTTTTCAAAGACGTCTTGCTTTTCTCTCTCGAGACAACTTTCTCTGTTTTTCCAAGCTCTTGGAAGACTTGACCACTCTTACAAGCAGTTTTACTATGCGCAGCAGAATCTCAGTTTCAGATTCCCAGGAGAAATCCCTGGCCTCACTATTAAGTTTTACTGATTCTTCACTCCTGGCTTTGCCTTTCAGTTTTCTCAACTACAGCTTTGACTCAAGACCATTTGGATTGATCCTTGTGGTTTAATGGAATCATGGATAGGGAGTTAGAGATTGACTAATTTTGGAAGTAGAACCAGGGTATCAAAGGGCCTGAAAATTCAGGGAAAACTGTTTATTCTTGAAATATGGACATACAAAATGGAATTCCAGGTAAGATGACTGAGCACTCATCAGTGAGCCTTTGGAGTAAAAATACATTACTTCAGTAGACCTATGATGTACTTTGGAGTGCAGAGTTTTAGGAACTCTAAGATCATGGCATCTGGTCCCATCACTTCATAGGAAATAGATGGGGAAACAGTGGAAACAGTGTCAGACTTTATTTTTATGGGCTCCAAAATCACTGCAGATGGTGATTGCAGCCATGAAATTATAAGACTCCTTGGAAGGATAGTTATGACCAACCTAGATAGCATATTCAAAAGCAGAGACATTACTTTGCCAACAAAGGTCCATCTAGTCAAGGCTATGGTTTTTCCTGTGGTCATGTATGGATGTGAGAGTTGGACTGTGAAGAAAGCTGAGCACTGAAGAATTGATGTTTTTGAACTGTGGTGTTGGAGAAGACCCTTAAGAGTCCCTTGGACTGCAAGGAGATCCAACCAGTCCATTCTGAAGGAGATCAGCCCTGGGATTTCTTTGGAAGGAATGATGCTAAAGCTGAAACTCCAGTACTTTGGCCACCTCATTTGAAGAGTTGACTCATTGGAAAAGACTCTGATGCTGGGAGGGATTTGGGGGCAGGAGGAGAAGGGGACGGCAGAGGATGAGATGGCTGGATGGCATCACTGACTCGATGGACATGAGTTTGGGTGAACTCCAGGAGTTGGTGATGGACAGGGAGGCCTGGCATGCTGCAATTCATGGGGTCGCAAAGAGTTGAACACGACTGAGCGATTGAACTGAACTGAACTGAAGATATGCACAAATGTTTGCTTACCATATAACTTCAATAATTAAATATTTGTTTTTGTTTTGTTTTAAAAAAAAGACACCTGAGTAACAACTGCTTGAAAGTACTCTTCCAGTAACACTTAAAATAGTCATGCAAATTTGGGAGGAAAAAATAACTTTTTTTCTTTATTGAAAGAGAGAAGTCTTGGTGTAGGGTACTACAAAGATAATGAAAATTCATTGGCTAGAAATTGCTTGCTTCTCCCTTCAAAGTCATCTTATAAAGTATAATAAAAGTCAAAGTTCACATAATGGAAAAAAATTGGTAAAGCTTCTGCATAGCAAAATTGAAAAGTAACCTTTTCTGATGATGCCATCAAATGAGCAGGAATTGTAAGTGGTTGCCTAGGAGAGGAAGGTAAGGGAGAGCAGCCTGAGGAGCCCAAGCCAATTAGCTGAATAGGGCAAGCTCTTGAGTAAAGCTGGAGCTGAGAAGGTATATATGTGTGTTCGTGTTTTGGGGACAGAAGTGGTGATGGTGGGGATATGGGTAGCATGTCATGAGAGATAAGTTAGATAGTGGTCTTTGGGCTTTCTTGTTTACTCCCTAAAAGCATTTCCCAAAATTCTATATTTCCTTATATATTTTAGAATAAATTTGCAGCATGGTGTGAATATTGTATTGGCAATATATCTTATAATGGGTAGGCAGGCAATAATGGCACCTTGTTTAAAGGAATTGGTTAATTGTTCTTTCAATGCCTCTTAGTAAGATTCTAGATACTTTTGTTTTGTCAAGAATATCTAGAGGAATGGAGCAACAGTCAACGGGGAAAAACGAAGAGAACTTTGACTGCGGGTGCCTCTGAAGGCACAGAAATATGTAAGTGGAAGATCTGAAAACTGACTCACTTAAAACCAGGTATGCCCAGACCCTTGGAAAGTCTTGCTGTATTCTAGTGGGTAGGAGTGCCCTAGGTTGAAAACTAGGGGTTGGTTTCATCAGTTCAGTTCAGTTCAGTTCCTCAGTCATGTTCAAGTCTTTGCAACTCCGTGAACTGCAACATGCCAGGCTTCCCTGTCCATCACTAACTCCCGGAGATTACTCAAACTCATGTCTGTCGAGTTGGTGATGTCATCCAACCATCTCATCCTCTATCACCCCCTTCTTCTCCTGCTTTCAATCTTTCCCAACATAAGGGTCTTTTCCAAGGAGTTGGTTCTTCGCATCAGGTGGCCAAAGTATTGAAGCTTCAGTTTCAGCATCAGTCCTTCCACTGAATATTCAGGACTGATTTCCTTTAGGATTGAGCGGTTTGATGTCCTTGCAGTCCAAGGGACTCTCTAGAGTCTTCTCCAACACCACAGTTCAGAAGCATCAGTTCTTCAGTGCTCAGCTTTCTTTATGGTCCAAATCTTACATCCTTAGAAGACTGCTGGAAAAACCATAGCTTTGACTAGGTGGATCTTTGCCAGCAAAGTAATGTCTCTGCTTTTTAATATGCTGTCTAGTTTGGTCATGGCTTCCCTGATAGCTCCGTTGGTAAAGAATCCACCTGGAATGAAGGAGACCCCGGTTCAATTCCTGGGTCAGGAAGATCCCCTGGAGAAGGGAAAGGCTACCCACTCCAGTATTCTTGGGCTTCCCTTGTGGCTCAGCTGGTAAAGAATCCACCTGCAATGTGGGATACCTGGGTTTGATTCCTGGCTTGGGAAGATCCCCTGAAGAAGGGAAAGTCTACCCACTCCAGTATCCGGACCTGAAGAATTCCATGGATTGTATAGTCCATGGGGTCACAGAGTCAGACATGACTGAGTGACTTTCATTCACTAGGTTGGTCATAGCTTTTCTTCCAAGGAGCAAGTGTCTTTTAATGTCATGGCTGCAGTCACCATCTGCAGTAATTTCTGGAGCCCAAGAAAATAAAGTCTGTCACTGTTTCCATTGTTTCCTCATCTATTTGCCATGAAGTGATGGAACCGGATACCATGATCTTAGTTTTTTGAATGTTGAGTTTTAAGCCAGCTTTTTCACTCTCTTCTTTCGCTTTCATCAAGAGGCTCTTTAGTTCTTCTTCACTTTCTGCCATAAGGGTGGTGTCATCTGCAAATCTGAGGTTATTGATATTTCTCCTGGCAATCTGATTCCAGCTTGAGCGTCATCCAGCCCGGCATTTTGCATGATGTACTCTGCATATAGGTTAAATAAGCAGGGTGACAGTATACCGCCTTGTGAACTCCTTTCCCAATTTGGAACCAGTCTGTTGTTCCATGTCTGGTTCTAACTGTTGCTTTGACTTTAAATATGAAACTATGAGATTAAGGCAATGGTGACTCATAGAACTATAGCAAACTATTTGTGTTAGTTTGACTAGATTTTCAGTTTAAAAGATCATTCTGGCCCCTTTGAAGACAAAGTTGGAGAAAAGTCAGAATGGAGGCAGAAACACGAATGTGGAGGCTTTTGCAGAACCTCACTGAAATAGGATGAAGGCCTGAGCTAAGGCTAGGACCATGGGGATGAAGAGAAAAAGACAGCCTAGAGTAGTGCAGTCCTATAGAAATATAATGCAAGACACAAATGAGGGATACATATGTCATTTTAAATTATCTAGCAGCATATTGAAAAGATAAAAATAAGTAGAATTATTTTAATAATATATTTTAGTTAACTCAGTATAGCCAATATATTGTCATTTCAAAATGTCATCAATATAAAAATGTTTTATATTCTTTTTTTTTTACAAAGTCTTAAAAATCTGTCTTGTATTTTACATATATAGTACATTTCAGTTTTTACTAGTTGCTTTTCAAGTGCTTGATATCCACATGGAGTTAATGGCTGCCATATTCGATAGCACAGGTCTAAAACTAGGACTGAATAGGATAGAAGAACTCAAAGATAACACTGTTTCTTATTTGGGTATCTGAAGGAGGGGCCAAGAGAGTGAGTTGAGGGGACTGCAGCCAATTCATAATTTCAATCAACTCCATCAGGCTGACTAAAATGATCATGCAGTCTAAATAACAATTGTGTGCTTGCGTGGAAAATGCAGCTTTAAAACTAGTCTCCTAGCTCTTCCTTCTAACCTAATTGCTACATCAACCCTCTTCTAGTACGAAAATTCTGGCGCCTCCACTTGTGAGAGAGAGAAAGCAGGAGAGGAGGAGATTGAAAGACGTGTGTTTAGTTTGGATATGTTAAAGTTGAGGTACTCTGGTAGCTTATATTAGTCAAAATATTACCTGTTCCTCCCTGTGGGAGGATTGTAATTCCTGGCACCACTGAGAACAGCCTTAATAGTTTGGGTTGTGTTTGAAAATAAAGTGTAAGTGAAAGTGATTGGTGCCAATTTGGGACAGAAGCTTAAAGAGCCATTGAATGGTTCCTTGATCATTTTTTCTCTGCTTCAGATTTTACAACGTCCCACATACGGCTTGCTCTTCCAGCCTTAGTCCCAAGATGAAGAGTATGTGGAGCAGAGATTAGCTGAACTACATTATTCATAAATGTGAGCAAAGGATAAAATTTTGTTTTTGTAAGCCATGGAGATACAGTATTATTTGTTACTCTAGCATAATTTAGTCTAAGGAGATTGATGTAGTGTTTTGTACTGAAATTAGGGTGCTGCTTTAACAGAAATTTAAGGTGTGTAGCACTGACTACAGAGCCAGAGAGTGGGAAGCAAGGAAATTGTTCTTGGAGCCTAGAAAGATGACTACTTGTGTTATTTTGTGATAAAACATTTGGTAAAACTGACATCTGCAATAACTTGGTAGCATAAAATATACTGAATAAACTTGGGGCTCTAGGTGAAGGGAAACAAAAAGCATGTGTTGATTGCTATTGGCTGTAGTTGCCAAGGTACCACAAGAAAGACGTGGGAGGGGCTTCCCTGGTGGCTCAGTGGTAAAGAATCTGTCTCCCAATTCAGGAGACGTGGGTTTGATCCCTAGTCTGAGAAGATCCCACATAGTAAGCCCATGTGCCACAACTACTGAGCCTGTACTTTAGAGCCCAGAATCCACAACCATTAAAGCCCGAGTGCCCTAGAGTCCATGCTTTGCAACAAGAGAAGCCACAGCAACGAGATGCATGAGCATGACAGCAAGAGAGTAGTCCCTGCTACCCACAACTAGAGAAAGCCCACACAGCAACGAAGACCCACCATAACCAAAATAAATAATTTGTTAAAGAGGAAAGATATGAGATCAGAAAATAATCTGCTGATTCTCAAGCGAGGAAGAATGAAACAGTACACAAACCCTTAGACTTTGCAGGTTTTTAATCCCAGTTTGGTAACAGATAAAACCAAAGGCATTTAAATGCAACTCCCTGACAGGAACCAAATTGAAATTATGGTCATAATGCTCTTTGTATTTCTGATCATACATTCTACTAAAAAGGTTTGGAAACAATTAGACTGAGGTTTTATGACCAATCCAGAAAGTCAGATAAATTTTTTTTTTCTTTAAACAACTTGTTATGTGACAGATAAGATCATTGGAGAGGCTTCTTTTCAGTAATCTTCCAATCTCCACTCTGCTTAAGTTTTTCCTTAGGAGACCTAGTGTTCTGGATTTCCATATCTCTCTTATATTCCTCTTTATTTCTTGCCTGTAATACCCTAGGAGTCATAGTATTTTAATTCATGGTAAATCAAGAAAGTTGGTGGTAGGGAGAATGAAAAGGAGAGGTAGGACATTTGGTGGGGTCCATGTCGACCCTAAGGGTTGGAGGTCAGTCTTAAACAGCCATGCTGTTTAGTTGTTCTGTCATGTCTGACAGTCTGCATCCCCACGGACTGTAACTTGCTAGGCTACAGTGAATCAAAATGAATCAAAGACATTTTCTTATTTATTTATTTATGGTTGCATTGGGTCTTCACTGCTGCACAAGGGCTTTCTCTATTTCCAGTGGGCAGGGGCTACTCTCTGTTGTGGTGCGCTGGCCTCTCATCCTGGTGGCTTATCTTGTTGTGGAGCACAGGCTCTAGGCACTTGGAGCACAAGGGCACAGCAGTTGTGGTGTGTGGGCTTTAGTTGCTCCTAGGCTTGTGGAATCTTCCTGGGTCAGGGATCAAATCTGTGTTCCCTGCACTGGCAAGTGGATTCTTATCCACTGTAACATCAGGGAGGTACCCTCAAACCAAACATTTTCTCCTATTTCTGAGATTCAGGAAACAAAGCAAATAGTATGTAGTCCGAGATTGTGCTTCTAAATAAATCCCCCCAAAATGATGCAGTTAGTGAACATTCTGTCTAGCTAAGGAATACGGAATTTTTAGTTTTAGTTTGTATGTATATTGTTATGTATCTTCATTCTTTCAAAAAAAGTATGCTTTTTTTTTTTTTACAATGAAAGTAATACATGTTCATTGTAGAAAAACAAATATACCGAAAAGAACACAGAACAAATATCCTCATAACCTGAAGTTTTACTGTTAAGTAAAACTATTAAGTTTTACTTTACTCTCTAAGGGATGCCAAAAAGAAAAAAAGAAAAGTTTTACTTTACAGTTACTGTTACATTTTAAAATTAACTTTAATTACATTGATACTACTGCTGCTGCTACTGCTGCTAAGTCACTTCAGTCGTGTCCGACTCTGTGCGACCCCATAGACAGAAGCCCACCAGCCTCCCCCATCCCTGGGATTCTCCAGGCAAGAACACTGGAGCGGGTTTCCATTTCCTTCTCCAATGCATGAAAGTGAAAAGTGAAAGGGAAGTCGCTTAGTTGTGTCTGACTCTTAGCGACCCCATGGATTACAGCCAACCAGGCTCCTCCATCCATGGGATTTTCCAGGCAAGAGTACTGGAGTGGGGTGCCATTGCCTTCTCCTAGGAAGATCTTTTCTTTGTTAAAAAAAAAAAAAAAAAAAAAGGACAAGGCTAAAATCTCACTGGATCCCCATTTTCAATTCTAGTTTCCTGCCAGACATAACCATTTCAATAATTTATTGAGGATTTTTTCAGAACTTCTCAGCACATTTATCCTCTCTTTCACTCTCCCATCTTCCCTGGGGCTCTTATAATATATACACACATATAAATACAAATATTATAGTATCATTTTGTGGTTCTTTCAAAAATGACAACATATTGTTTACATCATTCTAAAATTTCTTATTTAATTAAAAATAAAAAACCTTAAAAAAAAAAAGCCTTAAATTTATTTTCATGTCAAAACAGAAAGATCTACTACAGATGGTCCCTGACTTATAATTTTTGACTTTATGATGGCATAAAAGTGATACATGTTCAGTAGAAACTTCTTTGAATGCTGAATTTTGATCTTTCCTGGGCTAGTGATAATGGTGATCTGCTATTCTCTCGTGGGCGGCGGCAGCGAGCCCCAGCTCCCAGTCAACCTCATGATCAGGAAGGTAAACAAGCGACACATTGACAACCGTTCTGTACACATACTACCATTCTATTTTCACTTTCAGTACAGTATTCAATAAATTACATGAGATATTCAACACTTCATTGTGAAACAGGCTGTGTTGGGTGATTCTGCCCAACTGTAGGCTAACGTAAGTGTTCTGAGCACATTCAAGTGCCCTGCTGGAGAGGCAGCCACTGGCGCCCATTGAAGTTGCATCTAGGGTAACTGAAGAGCTCGAATTGTGATGCAGTGCTGGACACTGTGTGCCCTCCTGGGAAATGGCTCTGTCTCTGGGCCCATGCACACTGGGTCTCATGGAAGCACCATCCCTGATGATCTCTGAATTGCCCATGTGGTCGTTCTTCCAGTGTTTTGAACAACAGCTCCTAGGTTCTGTAGAGATGACTGATCCATAATAAACTCCTTATTGAATGATCTCTTTGTGTTCTCTTTCAAATATTCTTCCTCATTTTTTACCCTATGAATAGGCTGAGAATTTTCCAAATCTTTAAGCTTCCTTTTGGCTTGGTCATTTCTCTCTTTCCACATTGTCCTATAGGCTGTCAGGAGGAACACACTGTACCTTCAGCACTTTGCTTAAGAGATTGCTTCAGCTAAATATTCATTTCATTGTTCCCAAGTTTTACCTTCCACAAAATACTAGAATACAAACACAATTCAGTCAAGTTCTTTGCCACTTTCGTAGAATGACCTTTCCTCTGTTGTCCAGTAATACATTCCTCATTTCCATCTGAATGAGACCTCATCAGAATGGCACTTACCATCCATATATGTACCAAATTTCTGTTCAAGATTACTTAGTTATTCTCTAGGAAGACTAAGGCTTTCTCTGCAACATCTCCTGTCCTCTTTTCTCTCTGAGTCCTCTCTAAACTTTCTCTAGAGAGGTCCATTCATGAGAAATGGAGGCTTTTTCTAGCATGCAGATTAAAACTCTTCCAGCCTCTTTTCATTACCCAGTTCCAAAGCTAATTCCACAGTTTAAGGTATTCATACAGCTTACAATGCAGAGGCAATGGTTTTGATTCCTGGGCAGAAAACTAAGAGCCCCACATGTCAGACAGCATAATAAAAAGAAAAAATTTATTAACAGACAAATAGGAAATATGTATAAGGAATATACACAAATTGACAAGGAATTGACTTGTGATTAGGAGGTTGTTCAGTTCAGTTCAACAGTAGTATGGGTGAATTTAACTCAGATGACCACTATATCTACTACTGTGGGCAGGAATCCCTTAGAAGAAATGGAGTAGCCATCATGGTCAACAAAAGAGCCTGAAATGCAGTACTTGGATGCAATCTCAAAAACGACAGAATGATCTCCGTTCGTTTCCAAGGCAAACCATTCAATATCACAGTAATCCAAGCCTATGCCCCAACCAGTAACGCTGAAGAAGCTGAAGTTGAACGGTTCTATGAAGACCTACAAGACCTTTTGAACTAACACCCAAAAAAGATGTCCTTTTCATTATATGGGACTGGAATGCAAAAGTAGGAAGTCAAGAAAAACCTGGAGTAACAGGCAAATTTGGCCTTGGAATACAGAATGAAGCAGGGTAAAGGCTGATAGAGTTTTGTCAAGAAAATACACTGGTCATAGCAAACACCCTCTTTCAACAACACAAGAGAAGATTCTATGCATGGACATCACCAGATGGTCAACACCGAAATCAGATTGATTATATTCTTTGCAGCCAAAGATGGAGAAGCTCTATACAGTCAGCAAAAACAAGACTGGGAGCTGACTGTGGCTCAGACCATGAACTCCTTATTGCCAAATTCAGACTTAAATTGAAGAAAGTAGGGAAAACCACTAGACCATTCAGGTATGACCTAAATCAAATCCCTTATGATTATACAGTGGAAGTGAGAAATAGATTTAAGGGCCTAGATCTGATAGATAGAGTGCCTGATGAACTATGGTTGGAGGTTCATGACATTGTACAGGAGACAGGGATCAAGACCATTCCCGTAGAAAAGAAATGCAAAAAAGCAAAATGGCTGTCTGGGGAGGCCTTACAAATAGCTGTGAAAAGAAGAGAAGCGAAAAGCAAAGGAGAAAAGGAAAGATATAAACATCTGAATGCAGAGTTCCAAAGAATAGCAAGAAGACATAAGAAAGCCTTCCTCAGCGATCAATGCAAAGAAATAGAGGAAAACAATGGAATGGGAAAGACTGGGGATCTCTTCAAGAAAATCAGAGATACCAAAGGAACATTTCATGCAAAGATGAGCTTGATAAAGGACAGAAATGGTATGGACCTAACAGAAGCAGAAGATATTAAGAAGAGGTGGCAAGAATACACAGAAGAACTGTACAAAAAATATCTCCACGACCCAGATAATTACGATGGTGTGATCACTCACCTGGAGCCAGACATCCTGGAATGTGAAGTCAAGTGGGCCTTAGAAAGCATCACTACGAACAAGGCTAGTGGAGGTGATGGAATTCCAGTTGAGCTATTCCAAATCCTGAAAGATGATGCTGTGCAAGTGCTGCACTCAATATGCCAGCAAATTTGGAAAACTCAGCAGTGGCCACAGGACTGGAAAAGGTCCGTTTTCATTCCAATCCCAAAGAAAGGCAATGCCAAAGAATGCCCAAACTACTGCACAATTGCACTCATCTCACATGCTAGTAAAGTAATGCTCAAAATTCTCCAAGCCAGGCTTCAGCAATACATGAACCATGAACTCCAAGATGTTCAAGCTGGTTTTAGAAAAGGCAGAGGAACCAGAGATCAAATTGCCAACATCCGCTGGATCATGGAAAAAGCAAGAGAATTCCAGAAAAACATCTATTTCTGCTTTATTGACTATGCCAAAGCCTTTGACTGTGTGGATCACAATAAACTGTGGAAAATTCTGAAAGAGATGGGAATACCAGACCACCTGACCTGCCTCTTGAGAAACCTATACACAGGTTAGAAAGCAACAGTTAGAACTGGACATGGAACAACAGACAGAGTCCAAATACGAAAATGAGTACGTCAAGGCTGTATATTGTCACCTGCTTATTTAACTTCTATGCAGAGTACATCATGAGAAATGCTGGGCTGGAAGAAGTACAAGCTGGAATCAAGATTGCCAGGAGAAATATCAATAACCTCAGATATGCAGATGACACCACCTTTATGGTAGAAAGTGAAGAGGATCTAAAAAGCCTCTTGATGAGAGTGAAAGAGGAGAATTAAAAAGTTGGCTTAAAACTCAACATTTGGAAAACTAAGATCATGCCATCTGGTCCCATCACTTCATAGGAAATAAATGGGGAAACAGTGGAAACAGTGTCAAACTTTATTCTTTTGGGCTCCAAAATCACTGCAGATGGTGATTGCAGCCATGGAATTAAAAGATGCCTACTCCTTTTAAGGAAAGTTATGACCAATCTAGATAGAATATTCAAAAGCAGAGACATTACTTTTCCAACAAAGGTCCATCTAGTCAAGGCTATGGTTTTTCCAGTGGTCATGTATGGATGTGAGAGTTGGACCTGGAAGAAAGCCGAGTGCCGAAGAATTGATGCTTTTGAACTGTGGTTTTGGAGAAGACTCTTGAGAGTCCCTTGGACTGCAAGGAGATCCAACCAGTCCATCTTAAAGGAGACCAGTCCTGGGTGTTCATTGGAAGGACTGATGCTGAAGCTGAAACTCCAGTACTTTGGCCACCTCATGTGAAGAGTTGACTCATTGGAAAAGACCCTGATGCTGGGAGGGATTGGGGACAGGAGGAGAAGGGGTTGACAGAAGATGAGATGGCTGGATGTCATCACCGACTCGATGGACATAAGTTTGTGTGAACTCCAAGAGTTGGTGATGGATAGGGAGGCCTGGCGTGCTGTGATTCATGGGGTTGCAAAGGGTTGGACATGACTGAGGGACTGAACTGAACGAACTATGGAGGTTGAAAAGCCCCATGATCTGCTTCTGAAAACTGGAGAACCAGGAAAGGCAGGGGTAATTCAGTTTTTGCCAAAGCCTGAGAACCAGGAGTGCTGATGTTAAAGCAGGAGCAAAAAGATTTCCCAGCTGAAGCGGAGAGAACAAATTTGCCCTTCCTCTGTCTTTTTGTTCTATTTGGATCCTCAGTGCACTGGTTGATGCCCACTCCATTGATGCGGGCATTGTTCTTTACTCAGTCTACTGATTCTAATGTTAATATTTTACACTCTAACAGACACACCCACAAATAATGTTTTACTAGCTAGCTGGGCTTCCCTTAGCTCAGTCAAGTGGACACATGAAATTAACATCAGAGCTAATGTCACTTCCTTTTCTCCTACTTCTTGTTTCAGAGGAATCACTTCCAAACAAACCACAAGCACTTAAGCTTTTACCAGAAGGAGACGACAGAGCATGAGATCGTTGGATGGCATCACCACTGACTCAATAGACATGAGTTTGAACAATCTCCGGGAGTTGGTGATGGACAGAGAAATCTGGCGTGTTGCAGTCCATGGGGGTCACAAAGAGTTGGACACGACTGAGCAACTGAACTGAACTGTTGTCTAGAGAACCCAGGTTAACACAGTGATTCGGTTTTAGTTGCTAAGTCGTGTCCAACTCTTGCAACCCCATGAACTGCAGCCCTCCAGGCTCCTTTGTTCATGAAAATTTCCAGGCAAGAGTAGAGGAATGGGCTGCCTTTTCCTTCTCCAGGGCATCTTCCAGACCCAGGGATCAAACCCCAATTTCCTACATTGCAGGCAGATTCTTTACCAACCTAGCTACCAGGGAAGTCCAGAGTAATGAGCTATAAAATGAGCTATAAAAAGTGGACTCCCCAGGATGGGATTTTAGGGTTGAATCACCCACCATCTGAAAGCAATAGGGAGCCAATTGTGGTCATAAATTGGGTCGGCATGCAGTGATTTCTCTCATGGTTTATTGTGATGAGGTGTAGGTAGAGAGCAAGGTATGGGGAGGTCAAATAGCTATTGTAGTTAATCAGTATGGGGCAATATTAATGAAAGGGATTGTAGGATGGCTTCCTCTGAGGCACTGGAAGTTCTTCAAGCATTCTCTAAAAGTCAGATTGCCTCTATTGCAGCTCAGAGTAATGACAGTGTAGACTGCTAAAACTTGGGCCCACATCTGATTATGTAGCAGAGGTTCCAAGAAAATAATGGGATTCAGGGATATAAAATGGAGATATTTAAGTAGACAAGTCTAATTTTGAGCTCTTGAATTCCTCTGAACCCTCCAGGGTTGCAGAAACATCCTCTAACCACCTGCCAGAGAAAAAGAGTCTTGTTTTCTGTTTTTTTTTTTTCTTTTCGCCTGGAGGAACGTGCAATGACCTAATCTGAAGCAGGTGCCTTTCAAGATGATTCTTGTTTCCCTCTAGATATGCCCCCCAACACCCTTCATTACCTCCTGGCTAAAAATCAAACACATTTCAGCACAGCCTGAACAGGAAAATACAAGCTGTGTTCTGGGAAGAAATAGCCCACATGCCAAAGGAATTGCAGGATCTGGCTTACAGGGATTAGCTGAAACTGGGGGTAACATGTGTTCAGAGGGTATTTTGAGTACACTAGACCAGAAGACAAGGCTGGATGGAGTAGAATTCATTAATATGGGGGTTGTTATTGCTGTTCAGTTGCTAAGTTGTGTCTGACTCTATTGCAACCCCATGGACTGTAGCCCACTAAGCTCCTCTGTCCATGGAATTTCCCAGGTAAGAATACTGGAGTGGGTTGCCATTTCCTCCTCCAGGGGATTTTCTTAACTCAGGGATCGAATCCACTTCTCCTGCATCAGCAGGCAGATTCTTTACCAATGAGCTGCCAAGGAAACCCAATATGGGGGGCTCAGCCATGATTCAGAATTCCTAATCACATAACAAGGTAGTTTCTGGAAGTGCGGATCTGATACTGTTCTACATTAAATGAAATGAAGATGCAGCACTTCCTTGACATGATTTTGAAGACAGGGCCAGAAAGCCCAGAGAGATAGAAATGTTAGAATGGATTTATTACATATGTCCTAAAGAACCTACATTTTGGCTATGTTCCCTTAGTTGGTCAGAGGACGACTCCACTGAGAATGCAAGGAATGTAACAACAAGGTGAGTAACAGCAACTTTGGAGAAGCTTGGAAGTTTTCTGTCTGTGGGCCAGGGCTGTGGGCAGTAAGGGATTCTGCCATGAACTTTAGTTTCATCATATTAGTGGTGCTCAGTCTCTCAGTCATGACTGATTCTTTGTGACCCTGTGGACTGTAGCCCACGAGGCTCCTCTGTTCATGGGATTCTCCAGCCAAGAATACTGGAGTGGGTTTGTCATGCTCTCCTCCAGGGGATCTTCCTGACCGGAGACTTGGGTTTGAACCCATGTCTCCTATGCCTCATGCATTGCAGGCAGATTCTTTACTGCTCAGCCACTGGGGAAGCCCATAAT
Organism: Bubalus kerabau; assembly: GCF_029407905.1. Taxonomy (NCBI): domain Eukaryota; kingdom Metazoa; phylum Chordata; class Mammalia; order Artiodactyla; family Bovidae; genus Bubalus; species Bubalus kerabau. The sequence continues at coordinate 61,433,624 of NC_073624.1, read as the reverse complement.
ATTAGTGGAGGTGATGTAATTCCAGAATGGCAAAGCCAGGTGGTAGCAGTTAACAAAGGCCAGCATGAGATGTCATTACCATAATGGATAGCCCAGGCCAGAGTGACAACCAAGGTGTCTCTACCTATAGGGATATGCAGTGTTGGCTAATGAATCATGGTGTTACAGGGTCAAGATAGATGGATGAGAAGGCAACAAAGTTGCTGCTTGATACATATAATCAGAAAAGTCAAGAAATGGTAAGCAAAAGTCTGATATTAATTGCTGCAATGGAAAATTGTGCTTCCTCATCTAGTTTCCAGATCTCAGGCCGTTCAAAAACCCAAAATCTTTGATTGAAGGTGAGACTTAGTATCTAGCAGAACATGGGATTTCTAACCTGTGGCATTAGAGTTTGGTAGAAGAGCCAAGTGGAGGTATCTGAAACTGTCCATACACCAGAGTATTAAATTGAAGCAACACTGCACTCCAGAGGAACTGCAGACATTTCTTCAAGCATCAGAGACTTAGTCAGTCAGTTTAGTCTCTCAGTCATGTCCGACTCTTTGCGACCACATAGACTGCAGCACGCCAGGCTTCCCTGTCCACCACCAACTCCCAAACCTTACTCAAACTCATGTCCATTGAGTTGGTGATGCCATCCAACCCTCTCATCCTCTGTCATCCCCTTCTCCTCCTGCCTTCAATCTTCCTCAGCATCAGGGTCTTTTCAAATGAGTCAGATCTTCCCATCAGGTGGTCATAATATTGGAGATACTGCTTCGGCATCAGTCCTTCCAATGAGTATTCAGGACTGATTTCCTTTAGGGTGGACTGGTTGGATCTCCTTGCAGTCCAAGGGACTCTCAGACGTCTTCTCCAACACCACACTTCAAAAGCATCAATTCTTCAGCACTCAGCTTTCTTTATAGCCCAAATCTCACATCCATACATGACTATTGGAAAAACCATAGCTTTGACTAGATGGACATTTGTTGGCAAAGTAATGTCTCTGCTTTTTAATATACTGTCTAGGTTTATCATAGATTTTCTTCCGAGAAGCAAGAATCTTTTAATTTCATGGCTGCAGTCACCATCTGCAGTGATTTTGGAGCCCCTCAAAATAAAGTCTCTCACTGCTTGCATTGTTTCCCCATCAGAGACTTAAAAGACATCTGGATATTACCATCCAGCATTATGCATCACTGGTGAGGATGCTAGATCATGGAAATTTATATTCCGATCTCTCCTGGATAATGATGCTGATATCTTTGTTGTGTAGCCTGACTACACTGACTTCCACTGGTAGACTGTAATAAGTAAAGCTGTTTTATGTACTCAGTCTCCTTATCTGGCCTTTCTTTATTTTTTAATTTTTTTTTTATTGAAGGATACTTGCTTTACCAGAGATCAAATTGCCAACATCCATTAGATCATCAAAAAGCAAGAGAGTTCCGGAAAAGCATCTATTTCTGCTTTATTGCCTATGCCAAAGCCTTTGACTGTGTGGATCACAATACACTGTGGAAAATTCTGAAATAGATGGGAATGAATACCAGACCACCTGACCTGCCTCTTGAGAAATCTGTATGCAGATCAGGAAGCAACAGTTAGAACTGGACATGGAACAACAGACTGATTCCAAATAGGAAAAGGAGTATATTAAGGCTGTATATTGTCACCCTGCTTATTTAACTTATATGCAGAGGACATCATGAGAAATGCTGGGCTGGATGACGCACAAGCTGGAATCAAGATTGCCAGGAGAAATATCAATAACTTCAGATATGCAGATGACACCACCCTTATGCCAGAAAGTGAAGAAGAACTGAAGAGCCTCTTGATGAAAGTGAAAGAAGAGAGTGAAAAAGTTGGCTTAAAGCTCAACATTCAGAAAACGAAGATCATGGTATCTGGTCCCATCACTTCATGGCAAACAGATGGGGAAACAGTGGAAACAGTGTCAGACTATTTTTTTGGGCTCCCAAATCACTGCAGATGGTGACTGCAGCCATGAAACTAAAAGATGCTTCCTTTTTGGAAGAAAAGTTATGACCAACCTAGACAACATATTGAAAAGCAGAGACATTACTTTGCCAACAAAGGTCCATCTAGTCAAAGTAGTCGTGTATGGATGTGAGAGTTGGACTACAAAGAAAGCTGAGTGCCGAAGAATTGATGCTTTTGAACTGTGGTGTTGGAGAAGACTCTTGAGAGTCCCTTGGACTGCAAGGAGATCCAACCAGTCCATCCTAAAGGAGATCAGTCCTGGGTGTTCATTGGAAGGACTGATGCTGAAGCTGAAACTGCAATACTTTTGCCACCTGATAGGAAGAACTGACTCATTGGAAAAGACCCTGATGCTGGGAAAGATTGAAGGCAGGAGGAGAAGGGGATGACAGAGGATTAGATGATTGGATGGCATCACCAACTTGATGTACATGAGTTTGAGTAAACTCTGGGAGTTGGTGATGGAAAGTGAGGCCTGGTGTACTGTGGTTCATGGGGTCACAGAGAGTTAGACATGACTGAACGACTAAAGTAATTGCTTTACAGAATTTTGTTGTTGTCTGTCAAACCTCAACCTGAATCAGCCGTAGATATACATATATCCCCTCCTTTTGGAACCTCCCTCCCATCTCCCTCCTCATCCCACCCCTCCAGGTTGATGCAGAGCCCATGTTTGAGTTTCATAGCCATACAGCAAATTCCCGTTGGCTATCTATTTTACACATGGCAATGTAAGTTTCCATGTTACTCTTTGCATACGTCTCACCCTCTCTTTCCCTCTCTCCATGTCCACACATCTATTCTCTATGTCTGTTTCTCCATTGCTGCCCTGGGAATAAATTCTTCAGTACCATTCTTCTAGATTCCATATATATGCATTAGAAAACTATATCTATCTCTTTCTGACTTACTTCACTCTGTATAATAGGTTCTAGGTTCATCTACCTCATTAGAACCTACTCAAAGGCATTCCTTTTTTATGGCTGAGTAATATTCCATTGTGTATATGTATCACAACTTCTTTATCCATTCATCTGTTGATGGACATCTAGGTTGCTTCCATGTACTAGCTATTGTAAATAGTGCTGCAGTGAACAATGGGATGCATGTGTCTTTTTCAATTTTGGTTTCCTCAGGGTATATGTCTAGGATGGGATTGCTGGGTCATATGGTGGTTTTATTCCTGTTTTTTTAAGGAATCTCCATACCATCTCCCATGGTGGCTGTATCAGTTTACATTCCCACCAACAGTGCAAGAGTGTTCCTTTTCTCCACACCCTCTCCAGCATTTATTGTTTGTAGACTTTTTGATGATGGCCATTCTGATGGTATGAGGTGATATCTCATTGTAATTTTTATTTGCATTTCTCTAATAATGAGTGACAGAGAAGGCAATGGCACCCCACTCCAGTACTCTTGCCTGGAAAATCCCATGGATGGAGGAGCCTGGTAGGCTGCAGTCCATGGGGTCGCTGAGGGTCGGACATGACTGAGCGACTTCACTTTCACTTTTCACTTTCATGCATTGGAGGAGGAAATGGCAACCCACTACTGTGTTCTTGCCTGGAGAATCCCAGGGACGGGGGAGCCTGGTGGGCTGCCGTCTATGGGGTCACACAGAGTCGGACACGACAAGTGACTTAGCAGCAGCAGCAGCAATAATGAGTGATGTTGAGCATTTTTTCATGTGTTTGTTAGCCATCTGTATGTCTTCCTTGAAGAAATGTCTGTTTAGGTCTTTTTCCCACTTTTTGCCTGAGTTGTTTGTTTTTCTGGTATTGAGTTGCATGAGTTGCTTGTATATTTTCGAAATTAATCCTTTGTCAGTTGTTTATTTGCTATTATTTTCTCCCATTCTGAGAGCTGTCTTTTTACCTTACTTATAGTTTCCTTTGCTGTGCAAAAGCTTTTAAGTTTAATCAGTCCCCACTTGTTTATTTTTGTTTTTATTTCCATTACCCTAGAATGTGGGTCATAGAGAATCTTGCTTTGATTTATGTCATCGAGTGTTCTGTTTATGTTTTCCTCTAAGTGTTTTATAGTTTCTGGTCTTACATTTAGGTCTTTAATTCATTTTGAGTTTATCTTTGTGTATGGTGTTAAGAAGTGTTCTAGTTTCATTCTTTTACATGTAGCTGTCCAGTTTTTCCAGCACCACTTACTGAAGAGGCTGTCTTTGCCCCATTGTATATTCTTGCCTCCTTTGTCAAACATAAGGTACCCATAGGTGCATGGGTTTACTTCTAGGCGTTCTATCTTGTTCCATTGGTCTATGTTTCTGTTTTTTGTGCCAGTACCATAATGTCTTGATGACTGTAGCTTTGTAGTATAATCTGAAGTCAGGAAGGTAGATTCCTCCAGCTCTAATCTTCTTTCTCAAGACTGCTTTGGCTATTTGGCATCTTTTGTGTTTCCATATGAATTGTGAAATTTTATGTTCTAGTTCTGTAAAAAAATGCCATTGGTAATTTGATAGGGATTGCATTGAATCTGTAGCTTGCGTTTGGTAGTATAGTTATTTTCACAATATTGATTCTTTCTACTCAGGAACATGGAATATCTCTCCATCTCTTTATGCCATCTTTGATTTCTTTCATCAGTGTTTTATAATTTTCTGTGTATAGTTCTTTTGTCTCCTTAGGTAAGTTTAATCCTAGATATTTAATTCTTTTTGTTGCAATGGTGAATGGGATTGATTTCTTAATTTCTCTTTCTGATTTTTCATTGTTAGTATATAGAAATTCAAGTGATTTCTGTGTATTGATTTTTTATCCTGCAACCTTGCTAAATTCATTGATTAATTCTAGTACTTTTACTTTTTTTTTATTAACTTTAGGGTTTTCTATGTAAAGTATCATGTCATTTGCAAACAGTGAGAGCTTTACTTCTTTTCTGATCTGGATTCCTTTTATTTCTTTTCCTTCTCTGATTGCTGTAACTAGGACTTCCAGAACAATATTGAATAATTGTGGGGAAAGTGGGCACCCTTGTCTTCTTCCTGATCTTAGGGGGAATGCTTTCAATTTTTCACCACTGAGAATAATGTTTGCTGTAGGCTTATCATATATGGCCTTTACTATGTTAAGGTAGGTTACTTCTATACCCATTTTTTGAAGAGTTTTAATAATAAATGAGTGCTGAATTTTGTCAAAGGCTTTTCCTGCATCTATTGAGATTATCATATGGTTTTTATCTTTCAATTAGTTGATATGGGGTATCACATTGATTGATTTGCATATAATCCTTGCATCCTTGGAATAAACCTAACTGGATCATGGTGTATGAGCTTTTTGATGTGTTGCTGAATTGTTTGGTAAAATTTTGTTGAAGATTTTTGCCTCTATGTTCATCAGTGATATTGGCCTGTAGTTTTGTTTTTCTGTGTTGTCTATGTCTGTTATTGGTATCAGGGTGGTGGTGGCCTTGTAGAATGAATTTGGAAGTGTTCCTTCCTCTGCAATTTTTTGAAAAGTTTCAGAAGGATAGACATTCGCTCTTCTCTAAATGTTTGATAGAATTCTCCTGTGAAGCCATCTGGTCCTGGGCTTTTGTTTTTTGGGAGATTTTCTTTTTATCACAGCTTCAATTTCAGTGCTTATAATTGGATTGTTTATGATTTCTATTTCTTCCTGGTTCAGTCTTGGAAGATTGAACTTTTCTAAGAATCTGTCCATTTCTTCCAGGTTATCCATTTTATTGCCATATAACTGTTCACAACAGTCTCTTAAAATCCTTTGTATTTCTGCATTGTCAGTTGTAATCTCTCCTTTTTCATTTCTAGTTCTGTTGATTTGATCCTTCTCTCTTTTATTCTTGGTGAGTCTAGCCAAAGGTTTGTCAATTTTGTTTGTCTTCTCAAAGAACCAGCTTTTAGTTTTATTAATCCTTACCATTGTTTCTTTAATTTCTTTTTCATTTATTTCTGCTCAGATTTTTATGATTTCTTCCCTTCTACTATTTTTTTTTTGTTGTTCTTCTTCTTTTTCCAGTCATTTTAGGTATAAAGTTAGGTTGTCTATTTGGTGTTTTTTATTGTTTCTTGAGGTAGGATTGTATTGCTATGAAATGTCCCTCTTAGATCTGCTTTTGCTGCATCCCATAGGCTTTGTGTTGTCATGTTTTCATTGTCATTTCTTTCTAGAAAATTTTTATTTCCCTTTTGATTTCTTCAGTAACCTGTTGGTTATTTAGAAATGTGTTGTTTAATCTCCATGTGTTTGTGCTTCTTACATTTCTTTTTTCCCTTGTAATTGATATTTAGTCTCATAGTGTAGTGGTTGGAGAAGATGCTTGATATGATTTCAACTTTCTTAAGTTTACTGAGGTTTAATATGTGACCCAAGATGTGGTCTATCCTGGAGAATGTTTCATGTACACTTAAGAAGAAGGTTTATTCTTCTGCATTTGGATGGAATGTCCTGAAGATATCAATAAGCTCCATCTCATCTAATGTATCATTTAACACGTTTCCTTATTAATTTTCTGTTTTAATGATCTGTCCATTGGTATAAGTAGGGTGTTAAAGTCTCCTAATATTATTGTGTTACTGTCAGTTTCTCCCTTTATGTCTGTTACTGTTTGTCTTATGTATTGAGGTACTGCTATGTTGGGTGCATAGATATTTACAATTGTTATGTCTTCCTCTTGGATTGATTCCTTGATCATTATGTAGTGTCCTTCCTTATCTCTTGTAATCTTCTTTATTTTAAGGTCTATTTTGTCTGACATGAGGATTGCTACTCCAGCTTTCTTTTGCTACCCATTTGCATGGAATATATTTTTCCAGCCTCTCACTTTCAGTCTATATGTGTCTTTAGGTCTGAAGGAGGTTTCTTGTAGACAGCATATATACGTGTCTTGTTTTTTATCCATTTCAGCCAATCTGTGTCTTTTGGTTGGAGCATTTAATCCATTTACATTTAAAGTAATTATAGATATATGTGTTCCTATTGCTATTTTCTTAATTATTTGGGGTTGATTTTGTAGATCTTTTTCCTCCTCTTGTATTTCTTGACTATATAAGTCCCTTTAACATTTGTTGTAAAGCTGGTTTAGTGGGACTGGATTCTCTTAACTTTTGCTTGTCTGAAAAGCTTTTGATTTCTCCATCAATTTTGAATGAGATCCTTGCCAGGTACAGTAGTCTTGGTTGTAGATTTTTCCCTTTCAGTACTTTAAATATATCCTGCCATTCCCTTCTGGCCTGCAGAGTTTCTGCTGAAAGATCAGCTGTTAATCATACGGGGTTTCCCTTGTATGTTACTTGTTGCTTCTCTCTTGCTGCTTTTAATATTCTTTCTTTGTGTTTAGTCTTTGTTAGTTTAATTAGTATGTGTCTTGGCATGTTTCTCCTTGGGTTTATCCTGTATGGGACTCTATGAGCCTCTTGGACTTGATTGACTATTTCCTTTTCCATGCTGGGGAAATTTTCAACTATAATCTCTTCAAAAATTTTCTCATACCCTTTCTTTTTCTCTTCTTTTTCTGGGACCCCTATAATTCAAATGTTGGTGCATTTGATATTGCCCCAAAGGTCTCTGAGACTATCCTCAGTTCTTTTCATTCTTTTTACTTTATTCTGCTCTTCAGAAGTTATTTCCATCATTTTGTCTTCCAGTCCACTGATTCGTTATTCTGCTTCAGATATCCTGCTATTGATTCCTTCTGATGTATTTTTGATTTCAGTAATTGTGTTCCATTTTGTTTTCAAGGTTTTTGATCATCTCTACTATCATTATTCCGAATTCTTTTTCAAGTAGTTTGCCTGTTTACTCTTCATTTATTTGGACTTCTGTGTTTCTAATTTGTTTCTTCATTTGTGTAGTATTTCTCTGCCTTTTCATTATTAAAAAAAAATTTTTTTTAACTTATTGTGTTTGATATCTCCTTTTCCCAGGCTTCAAGATTGACTTCTTTCTGCCTTTTGGTTTCTGCCCTCCTAAGGTTGGTCCAGTGGTTTGTGTAAGCTTTGTATATGGTGAGATTTGTGCTGAGATTTTTGTTTCTTTGTTTGTTTTTCCTCTGATGGTCAAGGCTGAGTGAGGTGGTAATCCTGTCTGCTGATGATATGGTTTGTATTTTTGTTTGTTGTTTAGATGAGGCGTCCTGCACAGGGTACTACTGGTGGTTGTGTGGTCTTGTGTTCAAGTGGTTTCCTTTGTGTGAGTTCTAACTATTTGATACTCCCTAGGGTTAGTTCTCTGGTCATCTAGGGTCTTGGAATCAGTGCTCCCATTCCAAAGGCTCAAGGCTTGATCTCTTCTTCGGCCGCATTTCAACAATGTTTCTTCTGTTTCAATTAATCTGGAGGTTCAGGCTTAACAGGAGGTCTTCTGGAATCTGAGTCTGAGCCGCATGAGCTTTCTGCTGAGTTCGTTTTTGCTGTTCCAGTTTCCAGCATGCTGGGCTTCTTGTCACTTCCCCTGTGCTGTTTTCCCTGTGTTCAGCTTCTACTGCGGGAGCTTTCACTGAGTTGGGCTTCTGCTGTGCTTGGCTTCCGCCTCAGGGAGAGGAAGGGGAGGGGGCCAAGCCGAGATTGTTTCAGCCAGGTTAAATCCGAGAATCAACACCATATATGTCAGGAGAGTGTGTAATTTCCTTGGTTCCATCTCATTGCAGCAAACATTTGAAGTGACGGACAGACCAGTGTTACAGCTCTGTGTTACATCTCAGTTTTATTTAGAAAGCAAAGGAAAATACATCCTTGAGGTGTGAGGGTGGGTCGACCCAAAAGACATGAAGAGAAGAGAAGCCCTAGCTAGTCTTTCTATTTGTCTTCTCCTGATATTTATCAAAACAATATTCACACAGTATGTTATGCATTAAAAATATCTTTTCCCAATATATGCTTTGTTGTTCTACTTCTGTGGTGGTATCTTTCTTCCTTTCAAAAGTTTGCCTTTTAATGTATTCAAATTGATCTGTATTTTCCTTTTTGTCTTTCAGTTTTGTAGCTTTTAGCGAAGACTTTACTGTAAGATTATAAATACATTCTGTTAGAATTTCTTCTATTTTGCAACAACTACATATGTTTATATATATATAATGAAATATAAAACAAAATATATATTATTACATTTAATATAATTGTTATATAAATTATGTATTACTCCATGACTCTCATTTTACTTAATTGATCAGAATTTGGTTTCCTACTGATTCCAGCTCTGTTTCTATCTGTGGTTTTAGTTTGACTGATTCTGTCTCGTTGTTGACTGTGTATAATGGTTGTCATGATCTGTGGGGCTTAGATCAGATGCAACCTTCTTCATGCAAATCTTTCATTATACCATAATAGTTTTCTTTCTAAAATACATAAAATATACTCTTTTCTGCTTAAGGATGTTCAATGGTTCCCAACTGAATAATTATATTAACAAACATTTGTACAGCACTTGGGGCTTCCCTGGTGGCTCAGCAGCAAAGAATCCACCTGACAATGCTGGAGGTGCAGGTTCAGTTCCTGGTTCAGGAAGAGCCCCTGGAGAAGGCAATGGCAACCCACTCCAGTATTCTTGCCTGGAGAAACTCATGGACAGAGGAGCCTTGCAGGCTACATTCCTTGGAGTTGCAAAGGATTAGACATGACTTAGTGACTAAACAACAACAATATAGCATTCACTATGTGCCAGGCACTGTTTTAAGGATTTTACATATGTTAACTTATTTAATTCCAAACAAAACAAAACTATGAGGTAGGTAGTATTATTATTTCATTCCCTTTTTACAGATGAAGAAATCAAGGCAAACTGAGCTTAAATAACTTAGAAGAACTGGGTATTTAACCATGATTTCTGGCCTGATATTATTTTGGAATTGGATTTTTAACCTCTACATGACATTGTTTTTCTAACTGAGGTTCCCCACTGAATACAGAACTAAGTCAAAATTTCTAGCATATTTTCTAACTATCTATTTGATTTGATCATGCTTCTGTTTCCACCTCATCTTCTGCTGTCTATGACTCACCACACTAGGCAAATTTTCTTATTTAACTTGCTGTGTGTGCTTATGACTTTGTTTCTGACTCAGTCTTTTCTCTCAGTTAGGAATATCCGAAATGTTCTTCATCTTGCTTTTTTTCTTTTCATTCACTCATTTATATGGGGACTTCCCTGGTTAAAGAATCTGCCTGCAATGCCTGAGACCATCTGCAATGCAGGAGACACAGGTTTGATCTCTGGGTTGGGAAGATATCCTGGAGAAGGAAATGGCAACCCACTCCAGTATTCTTGCCTGGGAAATTCCATGGACAGAGAAGTCAGGTGGGCTATACAGTCCATGGGGTCACTAGAGTCAGACACGACTTAGTGACTAAACCATCACCACTTGTTTATATACTCTGCCAGTGGCCAGTCTTCAGTGCTAGGTTATGACATGTGTGTTCAGTCACTCACTTGTGTCTGACTCTTTGTTACCCTATGGATTGTAGCCCACAAGACTCCTCTGTCCGTGGAATTTTCCAGGCAAGAATACTGGAGTGAGTTGCCATTTCCTCCTCCAGGAGATCCTCCTGACCCAGGGATTGAACCTGCATCTCCTCCATTGAGGGTGGATTCTTTACTGCTGAGCCATCAGTGCTTCCCAGTAATTAGGCAAAAGCCTACTGCAAAGGCTTTTCTATTAATGAAGAGTGGTTATGGTTCAAGGTCAAAACATCACTTCCTCTAGAATCCTTTATTCTCTCTCTAGTCCCAAACTTCATTTTGGGGTTCCTATAGGATTGGAAAGTCTTTATTACAGCATGTTTCATAGTATGCCTTCTTCAGGGTTAGTTGTGGGTGTGTCATCTGCTTCTTGCAGGGAATATGTGGTTCATTTATGCATTTATGACATATTCAAAAATGGCAAAATGCAAAAGTAGGAAGTCAAGAGATACCTGGAGCAACAGGCAAATTTGGCCTTGGAGTACAAAATGAAGCAGGGCAAAGACTAACAGAGTTTTGCCAAGAGAATGCTCTGGTCATAGCAAACACCCTCTTCCAAAAATGCAAGAGAAGACTACACATGGACATCACCAGATGGTCAATACTATAATCAGATAGATTATATTCTTTTCAGCCAAAGATGGAGAAGTTCTATACACTCAGCAAATATAAGACTGGGATCTGAACTTTAAGGAGTTCAGATCATGAACTCCTTATTGCCAAATTCAGACTTAAATTGAAGAAAGCAGGGAAAACCACTAGACTATTCAGGTATGACCTGAATCAAATCCCTTACAATTATACAGTGGAAGTGACAAATAGATTCAAGGGATTAGATCTGATAGATCTAATCAGGCACTTCAGTTCTAGAGTGCCTGAAGAACTGTGGACAGAGGTTTGTGACATTGTATAGGAGGCAGCAATCAAAACCATCCCCAAGAAAAAGAAATGCAAAAAGGCAAAATGGTTGTCTGAGGAGGCTTTACAAATAGCTGAGAGAAGAAGAGAATTGAAAGGCAAAGGAGACAAGGAAAGATATACCCGCTTGAATGCAGATTTCCAGAGAATAGCAAGGAGAGATAAGAAAGCCTTCCTCAGTGATCAATGCAAAGAAATAGAGGAAAACAATAGAATGGGAAAGACTAGAGATCTCTTCAAGAAAATTAGAGATACCAAAGGAACATTTTATGCAAAGATGGGCTCGATAAAGGACAGAAATGGTATGGACCTAACAGAAGCAGAAGATATTAAGAAGAGGTGGCATGAATATACAGAAGAACTATATAAAAAAGATCTTCATGACCCAGATAACCATGATGGTGTGATCACTTACCTAGAGCCAGGCATTCTGGAATGTGAAGTCAAGCAGGCCTTAGGAAGCATCACTATGATCAAAGTTAGTGGAGGTGATGGGATTCCAGTTGAGCTATTTCAAATCTTAAAAGATGATGTTGTGAAAGTGCTGCACTCAATATGCCAGCAAATCTGGAAAACTCAGCAGTGGCCACAGGACTGGAAAAGGTCAGTTATCATTTCAATCCCAAAGAAGGGCAATGTCAAAGAATGTTCAATGTACCACACAATTGCACTCGTCTCACACACTAGCAAAGTAATGCTCAAAATTCTCCAAGCCAGGTTTCAACAGTACATGAACCACGAACTTCCAGATGTTCAAACTGGATTTAGAAAAGGCAGAGGAACCAGAGATCAAATTGCCAACATCCGTTGAATCATAGAAAAAGCAAGAGAATTCCAGAAAAACATCTACTTCTGCTTTATTGATTACACCAAAGTCTTTGACTGTGTAGATCTTGACAAACTGTGGAAAATTCTTAAAGAGATGGGAATACCAGACCACCTGACCTGCCTCCTGAGAAATCTGTATGCAGGCCAAGAAGCAACAGCTAGAACTAGACATGGAACAATGGACTAGTTCCAAATTGGGAAGGGAGTTCATCAAGGCTGTATATTGTCACACTGCTCATCAACTTCTATGTAGAGTACATCATGTGAAATGCCAGGCTGGATGAAGCACAAGCTGGAATCAAGATTTCCTGGAGAAATATCAATAACCTGGGATACACAGATGACACCACCCTTAAGGCAAAAAGAGAAGAAGAACTAAAGAGCCTCTTGATGAAAGTGATAGATGAGAGTGAAAAAGCTGGCTTAAAATGCAACATTCAAAGAACTAAGATCATGGAATCTGGTCCCATCACTTACTTCATTGCAAATAGATGGGGAAACAATGGAAATGGTGACAGATTTTATTTTCTTGGGCTCTAAATCACTATAGATAGTGACTGCAGCCATGAAATTAAAAGACACGTGCTCCTTGGAAGAAAAGCTATGACCCACTTAGCATATTAAAAAGCAGAGACATTACTTTGCCAACAAAGGTCCATCTAGTCAAAGCTATGATTTTTCCAGTGCTCCTGTATGGATGTGAGATTTGGACTATAAAGAAAACAGTGTCGAAGAATTGATGCTTTTGAACTGTGGTGTTGGAGAAGACTCTTGAGAGCCCCTGGGACTGCAGGGAGATCAAACCAGTCAATCCTGAAGGAAATCAGTCCTGATTATTCATTGGAAGGACTGATACTGAAGTTGATGCTCCACCTGATGCTAAGAGCTGACTCATTAGAAGAGACCCTTATGCTGGGTAAGATTGAAGGCAGGAGAAGGGGATGACAGAGGATGAGTTGGTTGGATGGCATCACTGACTCGATGAACATGAGTTTGAACAAGCTCTGGGAGTTGGTGATGGACAGGGAGGCCTGGTGTCTCCTCTCCTGGTGTCTGCAGTCCATGGCATCGGAAAGAGTAGGATATGACTGAGCGACTGAACTCAATCGAAAGAAATGGCTGTATTTCACTGAAGGAAAGCATGAAATTAAGAATGGTCTAAATATTAGATAGGTAGGAAAGGTAGATCTTCATGCTTTTTTAAAAAATATCTTACATACTTCAGACAGTCCAAATGATTAACAACCACATTAGGAATAGAAAGAATTTTAACTTTATTTATTCTTTCTCTAACAGTAACTTTAAATGATAAAGACTCTTGAACGGACAAAAGGATCCCTGCAGCCTGCAGACACTTAATTTCCTTAATTATTAGGAAACAGCAATTTACATTATTTATAAGGAAGCTATTTACATTATTTAGCTGTCAGACAGTTGCAAAGCTCTATTCTTTCACTACAGTAAAAAGAATAAAGCGAAGTGACAAGGAAATAGAAAAGATATCCTAATAGCTGCTTCTCATTATCAGAAAGATAACATCTCAAAAATATTTAAAAAACATGATTTAAATATAATTTAAACTGAAGAAAATGGAAATATCCATCTTACCACAGTGATGATTCAGAGTATAGCACCCATTTAAACATGCAGATGAGCTTTCAAAAACTACTGAAAGTTATGCGTTGTTAGCTTGAGTGTGTGTGCAAGGAGGAAAATGACTAAGATACAATGTTTCATAATTCAAGTATTTGAATTTAATTAGTCACATTTTCTTTTACCACTGACTGATATGTGTCTGAGCTATGAAAGCTGTTTGAGAGAGCAGTCAGATCAAGGGGGAATAAATCTACTTTATGTGTTTTATTTTTATTTTCTTTCCTCCTCTCTGACCACTTTAATTTACATTTATCCTGCAGCTTCACTTTCATCAATATAAAAGACAGTACTCAGTGGCAAATTATACCAGCTTTTGATCTGAAGTGGACATGTCTGTTATGTAAGAATAAGAGGATGGGAAGAGAAAGAACTTACCAAGCTGACTTTTTAAAAAGGTTTATTAATACTTTTTGTAAATGCCCCAAAGATAAATTATTTCTTTAGGCCTAAATTCTTTAAAATCTTAGCATTTTTACTGCTCATTTAGAGATAAGATAAACATCTTAATCAAAGAATATTTCTACATTCTTATTGGAGAATTGAATTCCTGGTAGTCTGGTGTCAGAGGAGCTTGCTGTTTGCCAGGAAGGTTCTTGGGCCATAATTACCTGCCTTGAAATGCAAAATCATCATCATTTGCCTTCAAAGAATATTAGGGTACAGTATACATGGCATACTAGGCCAACCTTGCAAATTAGCACAGGTCCAGAGAGTCTGCAAGAAATTAGGTCAGCCCTGAAAGAAATCAGTCTGTGGTCCAATAAGCTTCTTAATCTTAAGTGGGAAATTGGGCTGACAGGGTGTAAAGGTTACTGTCTTTACAGGACTAGTAACAGTTTTCAATGTTAAAGACCCCTTTTCCTAAGCCATCAAATATTTCTGATCCTTCTCTTAGACAATTTTTGGCACTGCATAACATTTAGAAAGAAAGCAAGTTCTGTACTAGTTGGAAACTCATACTTTAAATTTATAAATAAACTTACTATTGCCCATAATTCAGGGAAAGAACTTCTCTTGCCCCCAAATAGTTCCCTTGAGGCCATCGCTTCCCCATCAGAAGCAAAATCTCCTAAAATCCCCATTTAAAATGCAAAATTCTTTGAGAGTTACCACTTCAAGCATTAGTACACATTAATGTCCACAGGTTAAGGCTGAGTTAAATGCTTATGAATTTAAAATATAGTGATAATCAAGATAAGGCTGAAATACAAATGAATAAACAGAGTAGTCATAACTACTAGACACCAACATCATCCGCAGTTACAGACCTCAAGGTCCAATAAGAGGGACCAGAGTGGATCAGTTGCATGCACTTGATTCTTAAACTATTTTTAGTTCTTTTGCTAACCTTAGTTTGAGTGCATGGTGGTGGGGAAGGTCATTTTGAGCACAGCCTTTGGAGTCTGAAGGCAGATCCCTGCCTTCAGAGTAAACCTCCAACGGTTTACTCTGACCTTTGTCAAATGGCTAAACCTCCCTAAACTTTGGTTTCTTAAACTGTGAAATGGAGATACTAGTAATATCCTAAATTGCAAAGTTATAATGATGATTAAATGGGGCAAATGAGATTACTTGTTTCAAATGCTTAGAATAACTCCTGGCATATATTAATGAGCATCATTATTAAGTGGTAGAAATGGAAAAAGTATAGTTTGGATATGTGATCCTAAGTTTCTGGCTCTCCTATTCGCTCTATCTCCAGAATCCTCTCAGTTATAACATCTAGCGGTGAGCAAGACAGCAAAAACACCTCAGGAGTAACATTGCTTTCTGGACAAAGTTTTTCTTCTTTTGCCCTCCAGGGGCCGCTGTATTTCTCCGAAAGCTCGCGGGATGCCTGGTTACCACGAGACCGTCGCCAGGCAACCGCGTGTACACACACCCCGGGACGGGCCCGGGTCTCGTCAACATGGCGGCGCAAGGCACCTGCTCGGTCTCTTCACCAAACGTGTCTCCCACTTCTGTGTCGCCGCCGACTCCGCCCCCGCCCTCTACTGGGATTTCGAAGTCGACCCTGGTGGAGTCGAAGGCGAGCTCTCTGAGCCCACAGTCTCGCTCGGCCGGCCACGAGGACTTGTTGCCCCTCGCAGTATTTTATGGGCCGCTGGACGCAAAAAACCCACTCCTGGCCTCCTGTGAGAAGGAGATTCAGGAGTTGCTAGACTTCATGAAGAGAAAGAAGGCTTTAGCTACAACGGAGGAACAGAAATATGAGTTCCACCGGCTTTGGTAAGCAGAGGCAGGGCCCTGGGGCGGGTGCTGTCCGGAGAAGACAACTCCCAGGGCCAGAGGAGGAGATGCTATGAGGAGGCAGGCGGTGGTCCCTGGAGCTGGTAGGTGTTGAGGATGCAGAACCTGGCCAAAGGGCCCGGAGATACACACAAAGTTTAAGAAGTGAAGACTCGTCGCTATTACAATCCTTATTGCCTGGTAAATGTGTCTTGACTTCCTGCTCGGGTCAGAATAAAAGTCAACAAAGAAATGTTTCCTATTTCACAAGTTCACATGATTCAGCATTTGTTCTGACTGTCTTCTAATTGCCAGTGCATGCCAGTGAAGTTTTGGCTCACTCACAGGTTTCACAACTTTCCATGTTGTGGGTACAGTTTTGTATATGGAGGGAAAGGAATAACTTTGAGGTCACTTAGGTTCATGAAAAAGTTAATTCTTGATGCCATGAAGTATGTCATTCTGTGAGCATTTGTACTTTATTCCTTTTTCAACTGCTACTATTAATAGCATCACAGTAACTTGTTCTTGATTTTGTGACTCATTTTGCACGTTTGCCTTTTTTTGGATTCCATCACCATGTTATTATCTCAAACTGCAGACTACCTGTTTTTAAGGCTCTTTCCTGTTTGTGTTAACCATCTTTCTTTCCCAGTCAAAACACATTGCAAATGAAACAGTTAGAAATGTAGGCAAGTGGCGAAGAATACTAGAATAGTCAGTAGTTTCATCTTATATTTTTCATCCATGTATTTAATATGAAGAAATAGTTTTAACTTATATTTATTATTCATTCATGGATTTAACTGCATATTTATTGAGCACCTCCTAAATATCAGGTTCCATTCCAGGAACTAGGAAAACATCAAGTTAAAAAAATATACAAATTAATATCCCCATGGAATATGTATTTTTGTGTCTACAAACAGCCAGTAAACAAATATGTAAGGAAATTATTTTACACGGAAGTAAGTGCTAGAAAATTAGAGAAAATTAGAGCAGGGAGGAAGATAATGATATCACGTGGGTGTTATAATTTAAAATGGGATGGCAGGGGACATGGTCAGGGAAAGTCAGGAAAAGTGACCTTTGATAAAGATGAGAGGGAGGTATGGTAGTAAATGATAAGATTTCTGTACAAAGAGTTGGCCACACTGGGAGAATGGCAAGTGTGAAGGTCCTGGGGTGCGATTGTGACTGTGGGATGAACATGTTTGGGCAGGAGTAAGGGAGATGAAGACTTAGTTTTTAGATATATTAAGATTGAGATGTAATTCACCATCCAGGTAGAGTTATTATGTAGGTAGTTGGATATGTGGAGTCTGGGGGTCAGAGGAGAAATACTTTTGGGATTCATCAGCATATGGATGACATTTAAACTTTGACATTTGATGGAATAGCTAAGGGAGTGAGTATAGATGGAGAAGAAAAGAGTCCAAGGACTGAACTTTGGAACCCTCCAACACTGACAAGTGGGGAAGAGATGGGAAGAAACTGGTAGAGACTAAGGAGGAGTGGCCAAAGAGGTAGAGGAAATCCAGTGGTGTATTGGAAGCCAAGTAGAGAAAGTGCTTTAAGAAGGAAGGAATGATCAGTCAATTGTGGCAAATCCTGCTGATGGGCCAAGTAAAATGAGAACCAAGAATTGACTAAGGAAAGCACATTACATGGCTAAGCTACATGTGTGCACATGTGTGCTAAGTTGGTTCAGTTGTGTCCTACTTATTGCGACCCCATGGATTGTAGCTGGCCAGGCTCCTCTGTCCATGGGATTCTTTAGACAAGAATCCTGGAGTGGATTGCCATCCCCTCTTCCAGGGGATCTTCTCCACCCAGGAATGGAACCTGCATCTCTTACATTTCCTGCATTGGCAGGTGGGTTCTTTACCACTAGTGCCACCTGCGAAGCTCAAGCTACATATATTTATATTTAAAATATTTCTGTTTTTGTGCCTTAGATAATAGTTTATCTTTCCATCTCCACTACCAACATTCCGGTTCAAACCATCATCATCTCAAATTTTCTCTGCAGCTGCTTGAGTCTCAAATATATCCTTCACATAGCAATCAGGGTGACCTTTATAAACAAATCACCCACTCCCTTATCTACAGACTTCTGTTTCCCATTGCTTTTAAAATAAAATTACGAGATTTTCTGGTGTCTTCCAGGGTCTGAAGCTCTGGCCTTGCCTGCCTCTTTCATCTCAGCTCATCCCTCACTTCTCTTCCAGGACTTTCCGGGAACACAGACCTCTGTTTATCATCCCAGGGGCTTTATATTTGCTCCCTCCTTTGTTGGAAATGTTCTTTCCTCAATTTTTCAAGTATCTGGCTCCTTTTCTTCCAGGTCTTCGTTTGGTTGTTACCTCCTTAGGAGGCCTTTCATATCTAACACAGGGTTTACCCATCAATTTATACTTTTATTGAATATTCATCTCTTATGTATTGTCCATCTCTCCTGTTAGAATGTAAGCTTCCTGTTGAGTTTAGATGGTGACCCATTTTTTCATTGCTGTATATCTAGCACCTAGCCTGAGCGTTGGGATATTGTGAACATTCAATGAATATTTGGCATTGAAAGAATTCAAGAATTATCCTTTTTTTCCTCAATAATTGTTGATCTGGGTCAGTTGGTAAGTACAGTATCGGCCCCATCTTTAAACAGAGACTCACAAACATTAAGGATTGACACAGACCTTAGCCATCTAACTTCTCACATGCTTAGGTATTTATTTTCAGAATAATTTTTTATTGAGTGCCTACTATAAGCCAGGGCCTGCACTGTTGTTGTTGCTGTTTAGTTGCTAAGGCACGTCTGTCTCTTTTGTGACCCCGTAGACTGTAGCCTGCCAGGGTCCTCTGTCCATGGGATTTTCTAGGCAAGAATACTAGAGTGAGTTGCTATTTCCTTCTCCAGGGGATCTTCCCAGCCCAAGGATGGAACCCCCATCTCCTGCTTGGCAGGCGAATTCTTTACCACTGAGCCACCATGGAAGCTCTAGAGCCTGCACCAGTTATGAGTTATACAGTGATGAGCAAAATAGATATGGGAATCTGTGCTCATGGAGAGAGAGAGACAGGCTTTTAATGAGTCACTTTTAATAAGTGAAGGCTTTTAATAAGTCAACACACAAACAACAAGCGCTGTGAAGGAAGAAGCTCCTGAGAATTTACATGTGCCATGTATTGCCCTAAGTCCTGTGGATACAGCAATGACCCAGAGAAAAACCTCCGGCCCTCTTGGTGCTTATATTCCAGAGGGGCACATAACGATAAACATATTAAATAAGTACATTTTGTGGTGTCCTAGAAAGTGATACATGCTAGGTAGAAAAAGAGAGGAAAAGTTATGGAGTGGGAGACAGGAGGTTGCAATCTTCAATAAAGTGATTAGAGTAGGTAACAATTGAGCATAGGCTTAATGGGAACAGAGTGGAGACCTGCCTTCAAATGAATGGTGAGGAAGGTGACATGAAGCTGAGATTAGAAGGCTGCCTGGCAGTCAACCAGCAAGGAAGAAGAGGATAAACAGAAGGAACAATCATGTGGGAGAATCTTGGCAGGAAAGAGGCAGGGCCCTTTGGAGGAGTGGACAGAAGCCTATTTAGCACAGTGTGGAAAGTGTGGGTGCAGTGGTATGAGATGAGATTAGAGGAGTAGATCGGGGTGTGCAAGGTTTTAGAGGCCATTTATAGAGTTTACATTTACTCCAAATGCAATGAGAAATCATTGCTTAGTTTTTGGCAAAGAATTAACCATATGTGATTTTTAAAAAAAATATGTTGTTTGACTTAGTACAAATGGAGTAATGATGGCAATGTGGAAACCAGTTAGGAGTACTGGAAGTAGGAATTGCTTTTATAACATATTTGACAAGATGGTAATTTTTTAAAATAAAAAATTTCTTACTTTTATAACTGTAGAGTCTCATATAAGTATAAAATTTGTAGTACCTAACATACAGATTTTGATCATATCAGCAATGTCCTTAAATTTAGAGTGCAGTGTATTTTAAAGTTATGCTTTTGTCATAAGCACACAAAATTTTGATATTCTTTTTATATAGTTATGTTTTTCTGCTTTGCTGCTGCTGCTGCTGCTGCTGCTGAGTCACTTCAGTCATGTCCAACTCTGTGCGACCCCATAGACAGCAGCCCACCAGGCTCCCCCGTCCCTGGGATTCTCCAGGCAAGAACACTGGAGTGGGTTGCCATTTCCTTCTCCAATGCATGGAAGTGAAAAGTGAAAGTGAAGTCGCTCAGTCGAGTCCGACTCTTAGCGACCCCATAGATTGCAGCCTACCAGGCTCCTCCGTCCATGGGATTTTCCAGGCAAGAGTACTGGAGTGGGGTGCTATTGCTTTCTCTACAATAGTTATAATCAAATAGCAATCAAAAGTGTATTAACAAACTTTCCTAAATGATGTGTGTTACATATTATATGTTATATTTTCCCCATTTAATCATTATGTAAGCCATTTCCCAATAAGCAATTTTAACTTGAACTTATGGCTCACTTAAAAAAAAAGGAAATTCTGTTATGTAACTTTGAGTGATTTATGAAGTTGGTATTTTTCTTTTATGAGTAACAGACCTACTCACCATTATCTCATCCTTAAGGTTTGGGAAGAAGAACTCTTTCAACTATGTAATTTAAGAATTCTATCTTAAATTTCTTGGATTTACTATATTTATTATAATGCATTTCATGAAGCAGAAATCAAAGGGAAAAGGACAAAACAAACCCAAACACATTTACCTTTTTAAACTTCTGTGGGCTGTTTTCTATACTCGTTATTTGGCATGATTACATGTATATATTTTACTACCCTTAAATATTATTAATCTGTCCATGAAGGCAGGAATACCCTGTATCTGCCTCCTTTCTTGTCACTGAGCTATTATCATTTAATTTTTTTTTTGAAAGTTGCTCAGTTGTCTCTGACTCTTTGAGACCCCATGGACTGTAGTTCTTGGAATTCTCCATGTCAGAATACTGGAGTGGGTAGCCTTTCCTTCTCCAGGGGATCTTCCCGACCCAGGAATTGAACCAGGGTCTCCTGCATTGCAGGCAGATTCTTTACCAACTGAGCTATCAGGGAAGCCCCATCATTTAGGTAATTAATTGACTTTTTTTTTTACATGTTTTTATTGAGGTTGTTCCATTAATACCCAGATGTGTACCTGATAAATACTTGAGCCATCTTCAGTCCTTAAGTTCTTTTTGCCTATATTAGTCAGCTTGAGCTACTAAGAATACTGGAGAGGGTTGCCATGCCCTCCTCCAGGGGATCTTCCTGACCCAGGGATCAAACCCACATCTCCTGCATTGTAGGCAGATTCTTTACCAACTGGGAAGCCCAATTACTAACTTCAGTTCAGTTCAGTTGCTCAGTTGTGTCCGATTTTTTGCAATCCATGGACTGCAGCACCCCAGGCCTCCCTGTCCATTACCAACTCCCGGAACTTACTCAAACTTATGTCCATCGAGTCAGTAATGCCATCCAACCATCTCATCCTCTGTCATCCCCTTCTCCTCCTGCCTTCAATCTTTCCCAGCATCAGGGTCTTTTCAAATGAGTCAGATCTTTGCATCAGGTGGCCAAAGTATTGGAGTTTCAGCTTCAACATCAGTCCTTCCAATGAATATTCAGGAAAGATTTCCTTTAGGATGGACTGGCTGGATCTCCTTGCAGTCCAAGGAACTCTCAAGAGTCTTCTCCAACACCACAGTTGAAAATCATCAATTCTTCAGTGCTCAGCTTTCTTTATAGTCCAACTTTCACATCCATACATGACTACTGGAAAAACCATAGCTTTGACTAGATGGACCTTTGTTGACAAAATAATGTCTCTGCTTTTTAATATGCTGTCTAGGTTGGTCATAACCTTTCTTCCAAGGATGTGCTGCAATTGCACATCCACATGTGAAAACCATATCTAGCTAGAGACCTTACACCCTTCACCAAAATACTCAAAATGGATCACAAACCTAATGTAAATTATATGCTATAAAACTCCTAGAAGATAATATAGGAGAAATCTAGAAGACCTTTGATATGGCAGTGGCTTTTGAGGTACAACACTGAAGACATGATCCATGAAAGAAAGAGTTGATAAACTAGACTTCATGAAAATTAAAATTTTCTGCCCTGTGAAAGACACTGTCAATAGAATGAAAGCCAAGCCACAGACTGGGAGAAGAAACTTGCAAAAGACATATTTGATAAAGGACTACTATCTAAAATATACATAGAACTCTTAAAAACTCAGCAATAGGAAAACGAACAACCTGATTTTAAAAATGTGCCAAAAATCTTAGCAGACGTCTACCCAAGGAAGATAAATAAATGACAAATAAATATATGAAAAGATGCTCCAAATCATATGTTATCAGGAATATGTAAGTTAAAACAACAGTGAGATACCACTACACACCTATTAGCATGGCCAGAATCCAGAACACTGACAAAACCAAATGCTGACAAGGATGTGGATCAATGGGAAAATTTTCATTCATTGCTGGTGGGAATGCAAATTGGTAAAGCCACTTTAGAAGACAGTTTGATGTTTTCTTATAAAACTAAACATATTCTTACCATATAATCCAGCAGTTGTGCTCCTTAGTATTTACCCAAAGGAGCTGAAAACTTATTCCATACAAAAATCTGCACATGGATGTTTATAACAGTTTTATACAAATTGCTAAAACTTGGACACAAACAAGATGTCTCTCAGTAAGTAAACTGATAAACTGTGGCATATATAGACAATGGAATATTATTCAGTGCTAAAAAGAAATGAGCTATCAAGCCATGGGAAACCATGGGTGAATCGTAAATCCTTATTACTAAGTGAAAGAAGCCAATTTAAAAGTGCTACATATTGATACTGTATGATTCCAACTATATGGCATCTTGAAAAAGGCAAAACTATAGAGAGAGTAGAAAGTTCAGTGGTTGTCTGCAGTTAGCGGGGAGCGAATGATGAATAGGCAGAGCACAGAAGACTTTTAGGGTGGCGAAACTACTCTCTATGATTCAGTGGTGGATACATGGCACTATCAGATCAGATCAGATCAGTCGCTCAATCGTGTCCGACTCTTTGCGACCCCATGAATCGCAGTACGCCAGGCCTCCCTGTCCATCACCAACTCCCAGAGTTCACTGAGACACAGGTCCATTGAGTCAGTGATGCCATCCAGCCATCTCATCCTCTGTCCTCCCCTTCTCCTCCTGCCCCCAATCCCTCCCAGCATCAGAGTCTTTTCCAGTGAGTCAACTCTTTGCATCAGGTGGCCAAAGTACTGGAGTTTCAGCTTTAGCATCATTCCTTCCAAAGAAATCCCAGGGCTGATCTCCTTCAGAATGGACTGGTTGGATCTCCTTGCAGTCCAAGGGACTCTTGAGTCTTCTCCAACACCGCAGTTCAGAAGCATCAATTCTTCGGTGCTCAGCTTTCTTCACAGTCCAACTCTCACATCCATACATGACCACAGGAAAAACCATAGCCTTGACTAGACGAACCTTTGTTGGCAAAGTAATGTCTCTGCTTTTGAAAATGCTATCTAGGTTGGTCATAACTTTCCTTCCAAGGAGTAAGCGTCTTTTAATTTCATGGCTGCAGTCATGCCATATAATGGACGGCACCAAGAATAAACCCTACGGACACTGGGTGATAATGATGTGTCAATATGTTAATTGTAACAAATGTACCACTTTGGTGAGTGATGTTAATAATGGAGGAGGCTGTGCATGTGCCAGAGATAGGGGTATTTGGGGGAATCTCTATACATTCTGCTCAATTTTTCTGTGAATCTAGAACTACTTTAAAAAATAAAGTTGATTTTTAAAAATGCATACAAAGAGTCAGTCCCAGTGTTCATAGCAGCAATATTTATTATAACTAAGATATGGAAGCAACCTAAGTGTCCTTCAAGAGATAAATGGATAAAGAAGATGTGATACACATATGAACACACACACACACACACACACACACACACACACACACACACAGGAATATTACTCAGTCATAAAAAAGAATGAAATCTTGCCATTTGCAACAACCTGGATAAACTTGGAGGGCATCATTTTGCCAGGTGAAAGAAGTCAGCCAGAGAAAGACAAATACTTTATGATATCACTTATATGTGGAATCTAAAAAATACAACAAACTAGTAACTATAATAACAAAGAAACAGACGCACAGACATAGAGAACAAACTAGTGGTTACCAGTGGGGAGAGGGGAGGTGTGAGGGGCAAGATAGAGGTAGGGGATTGAGAGGTACAAACTGCTATGTATGCTACAAGGATATATTGCATAGCACCGAAAATATAGTCAGAGGTTGATAATAACTATAAACGGAGTATAGCTTTTAAAAATTGTGAATCACGATGTACATCTGAAACAAACTATATCTCAATAAAAATATTAAAATTTTAAAATCATTAAAAATGCACATTAAGAGCTGTCAGTGCTTGGTACAAAGGAAATAATACTTATAACCATAATTACATTTATCAATAATTAGACATTGACAATATGGCACATTAGAAAGCATAAGGGAGGAAGGATGGGGGGGAGGGATAGTTTGAGAGTCTGGGATGGACATGTACACACTGCTATATTTAAAATGGATAACCAACAAGGACCTACTGTACAGCACAGGGAACTCTGCTCAATGTTATGGGGCAGCCTGGATGGGAGGGGAGTGTGGGGGAGAATGGATACATGTATCTGTATGGCTGAGTCCCTTCCCCGTTCACCTGAAACTGTCATAGCATTGTTAATTGGCGTCTATGGGGTCGCACAGAGTCAGACACAACTGAAGCAACTTAGCAGCAGCAGCAATACAAAATAAAAAGTTAAAAAAAAAAGACTTAGCACAAGGTAAGTTTTTAAGGATTGCTTGCCAATTAATTTAGGTTTCCTGCTGACTTTGAAGATATCGTTTTATTTTATAATTTTTACAGTGCCACCTCTTTGTTTAATATCTGGACCAAATACGCCCCCCGGCTGCCAGCTGCCTATTACAACGAGAAGCTTCTGAAGGTTGGAGATAGCCTTTGTGAAATGAAAGTAAGTACCTCTGGAGTAAAAAGAGCCCAAATGAAACTCATTTGGCTAATTATTATTATTATTGGATAGCATTCCTCTTTTACACGATTTGATTTTTTGTTGTTGGAAAAATCCAAGGGGATATGTAAAAATTTTAATGAGGCACAGTGACAGAAAAAGTGTTCACTTTAAAATTTTGTAGTTGGGATTCTCCAGAGGTGAGAGGTTCCTGAACAGAAAGACAGTTGGCTGAGGCTGAGCAGGAGCACAGCCCATAGTTAGCAGAGGGTGTGGTAGGCGCCCAACAGGAAATGCTGAGTCATCATGTTCCTACCTCATACAAAGGAGCCCAGACACCACTTCCTGTTGTTTTTCACATGGCTGACCTTGCCCACAGCCCTTGCAGGGCCTTGCTGCTGTGTTGCTTGCTTCCAGGTGCCTTGTTTCAATGACCTTCAGCTCCTTCTCAACACTTTGCCATATGTAATTGCAGCAGTCATTCCATACAGACCCCAGTTCTTACTCAATGTTGTATTCCAACTGAGTTCCTGCCTTATTTCTAGTTCCATTATCAATGCCCGGGTCTTGGATTGCTGCGGACTCATGGACTTGGTTTGATAAGACCACACTGAGGCTGGGTTTTCAGTTAATGAAAATGTGAATTTTTCCCCATAACCTCTGGCTTGGGCCCAAATTATTCCAAGTTAAATATGATATCTTTGGCACGTGTATTAATAGGCTCCTTGGACCAAGTGTTATCTTATACAAAGTGATTTTAGGCCAGACATGGGAGGTATTCTGTCTGTTACCAAGCCAGGTCTGTTTTCCTGACATGAAGCGAGCCAAGTACTGAGCCGCTGAGGTTTGCAGCAGAGAAACAGTTTATTCACAAGGCAACCAGGCAAGGAATAAGTCTCAGATCTGCCTCCTAGAAAGCGAGAGAGTTGGGATATTTATGAGATATCAACAGTGTGATCTTAGGCTCAGGGAAAGGTGATTGGAGGTAGGGGGAAAGGTGAGGTAGGTAGTTGGAGTTCTGCACAGCTGCACCTGGGTTATGTATGTATTCAAAATGGAGGTGCACAGCCTGATGGGAGCCCAGAGCTTTTCAGCCTCTGACGTCAAAAGGACTGGTCAAGAGATGCCTGGGCAGGCCTAATTTTAGGGTTGGGGGTCCTAACCTTCCCCCAGTTGGCTGGCTCTAGGCCAGAGCTGACTCTAGTTCCTGGACAGCCTGAACAACTGGACAGCCTGAAGCTGTCCATTCAGTTCAGTAGCTCAGTTGTGTCTGACTCTGTGACCCCATGGACTGCAGCAGCGCAGACTTCCCAGTCCATCACCAACTCCCAGAGCTTGCTCAAACTCGTGTCCATCAAGTCAGTGATGCCATCCAACCATCTCATCCTCTGTTCCATTCTCCTCCTGCCTCCAATCTTTCCCAGCATCAGGGTCTTTTCCAATGAGTCAGTTCTTCCCATCAGGTGACCAAAGTATTGGATTTCAGCTTCACTATCAGTCCTTCCAATGAATATTCAGGACAGATTTCCTTTAGGACGTACTGGTTGGATCTCTTTGCAGTTCAAGGGACTCTCAAGAGTCTTCTCCAATACCACAGTTTAAAAACATCAGTTCTTCGGTGCTCAGCTTTCTTTATAGTCCAACTCTCACATTCATACATGACTACTGGAAAAACCACAGCTCTGACTAAATGGACTTTTGTCGGCAAAGTAATGTGTATGCTTCTTAATATGCTGTCCAGATGGGTCATAGCTTTTCTTCCAAGGAGCAAGGGTTTTTTAATTTCATGGCTGCAGTCACCATCTGCTGTGATTTTGGACCCCCTCAAAATAAAGTCTATCACAATGTTTCCATTGTTTACCCATCTATTTGCCCATGAAGTGATGGGACCAGATGCCATGAT
This sequence comes from Bubalus kerabau, assembly GCF_029407905.1. NCBI lineage: Eukaryota > Metazoa > Chordata > Mammalia > Artiodactyla > Bovidae > Bubalus > Bubalus kerabau. The sequence goes on along the minus strand of NC_073624.1, from coordinate 61,406,596 downwards.
CTTTGTTTTTTGAATTTTGAGTTTTAAGTCAACTTTTTCACTCTCCTCTTTCACTTTCATCTAGAGGCTCTTTAGTTCTTTGCTTTCTGCCATGAAGGTGGGAAGATACGCAATTAAGGAAAGAAAGAAAGAGAAAAAAATAACTAAAGCTACCATAATCAGTGAAGGTATTTACAAACAAAGGGCTTTTAACAAACTCTTCCCTTATCTGTTGTTCTATAAGACAAGCTCATGAATTTCTATTTTGTTATGAGCTTCTCTTACCTCTTTGGGGGCACAGTTTCAAATCTTCTAAGTCTACAGTTTCTCAGCTTCATTTTCCTCCTCCATTTCTATTTTCTGGGCTTGAATCTTTTTGGAAATTTACCGAATGGAGGCAAAGATGCAGAGGAACTTGCATAAGGGAGCACTAAGATCTATTTTCAGCTGCCCAAATTAAAGAATCCTCTCAGCTCCATGTAATTGGACCATGGTTCTTAGAGACTTGAAAATACAGAGTTTGGGAAACTACAGAAAAAGAAACCAAGTGAGATCCAACTTGTAAGCTATATTCATGTGAAATGGAATAACAGTTTTCACAAGAATTAGACGAGTGCCCCGCTCTTTATTTTTATGCTTCTTCTCAATATAATGAGGCTTCCCTGGTAGTTCATATGGTAAGGAATCTGCCTGCAATGTAGGAGACCTGGGTTTAATACTTGGGTCAGGAAGATCCCCTGGAGAAAGAAGTGGCACCCCACTCCAGTATTCTTGCCTGGAGAATTCCATAATAAGGAGCTGGTGATACACAACACGGTCTGAGGTTGTTTCAGGAGTATCCAGATGGGTGGAGGGAGGAAGAAGGAACATGTTAGAAGTTGATAAAGCAAGTTGATAATGGGTATTGGCCAAGAATTCAGAGTATTTCAGGTAGAATATCTAAAAGATTTACTAAAGAAACAAAATGTTTTAACTACTTTTCACTGATGGGAAAGTGGGCCGGTAAAGGTATTTATAACTCTGGAAACAAACTTGAGTGGTTACTTTGGTTTCTAGAATCTATTTTTATTTTAGTTACAGTAAAGCTCATCTTGTTGGACTACTCTTGTTTTGAACCTAGATTTGAATTCATTATGTGAATCAAGTTAGAATGGAAAAGATTCAGAATTAATTAGTGAGTAAGTGACAAACAAGTCAATAGAAATAGGAACAAAAGAGCATTTTAACTCTGAATCTGTGGAGGGGCAAGGTAACCCAAGAGGCAGTTCACACCCAGGGCAGCTGCTCTTCCTGGAAACACAGTGGCATGGGAAGAAGCAGAGGAAGGGCTGTAGCTGACTCATCTGTGGAGCCTTGTTGGCATCCACCACCCTGAAACTCTCCAGGTCAGCTGTGCCCTGTGGGCTTCAGAAATGAGGCATCTGACTGTGTAATGGGAAACTAAGCATGCATCAGAACTGACGAGAATCGTTAACTAACAACAGCACAGACTGATTGGTCCTGATGTAACTTCAGAAATGGAACATGAAAGAGCCAGCTTATCACCTGCAATCTTCTCTTCTCTTCTCCTTTCTTTCTTTTCTTCCTTCCTTTTTTTCCTCTTCCTTCTTTTCTCTACCCACCCCCATTTTTTCTCCTCTCCCTAGCTGCCCTCCCCCACCTGTCCTTTCTTTTTTGGAGCTTAGGAGGTATCAGAGAAGCAAGGCTGGTTAAACAGCTCCTCCACCTCTGTGATTGAGTTGGTGGATTACTATCCTCTGTTGAGGTTGAACCTGTTGGATTTTGAGTATATCCAGGTATTGCCACACACAATGCCCTGGGGAGTATCCCCGTCTTTGAAGTCTCATCTCACAATTGGTTTGTTGTGAGGAGAATTAAATAATGCACATGAATTGCAAAGAACAGTGTCTGTCATGTGTGTGTTTGGAAATAGTTGTGATAATGTTAGTAATGATGTCATGGTGGAAGTAATGGTGATCATAGTAATTATCAACATTGCCATCATTGAGAATAATATGAACGTTGGCTGTGCTAAGTTGCTTCAGTCATATCTGCGTCTTTGTGACCCTGCCAGGCTCCTCTGTCCATGGGATTCTCCAGGCAAAAATACCTGAATGGGTTGCCATTCCCTCCTCTGGGGGATCTTTTCAACCCCAGGGATCAAACCCATGTCTCTTCTGTTTCCTGCATTGGCAGGTGGGTTCTTTAGCACTAGCGCCACCTGGGAAACCCAATATCACCTAATTTTAATAATGATAAGAAAAATGGTATTTTAAAACCTTCATCGAGCCCTTTTTTTTATTTCAGGAATATAAATTGGCCCTTTTACAGTGCTATGGCAGATATCTTCAGGAGTTCAGCATCAACTTTGATGAGAATAAAGCAGACGTGAATCAATTCAAAACTGTCTTTTTCCCAAAAGGCTTTGGAGACAAAACTGCAGCACATACAGTAAGATGAAAGTGGTAGCTAAAATAGCTACCATTTATGATTAGCTATGCAACAGTCTGTCCTTTAGCTGACAGCTTCTCAGTGTCTTTCATTTGCCTAGCATGGTATTTACCTGTGTACTATAAGTTGCTTAATAAATATTTTCTGTGCTGGATGAGAAAGTGCACTTACTAACTTTTGTAAAGATGCTTTGGAGATTTTATCACTATAAGCACTTATTCACCCAGTAGGCAGTTTTTTTATTATTATAACTAATATTGGTAGAATGCTTTTACTCTTCAAAGTACTTTGGAAAACATTGGCTCCTCACAATAACTCTATGAGTTAGATACTGTTATTATCCCTATTGTATAAGAGAGAAAAAGAAAGCTAATCACACAGTATAATAACTAGTGACTCTGGAGAGGAAACATAGATCTTTTGATATGAAAAAAAATATGCTTTTTTCTAGTATACCAGCATTATTATGTTAATTGCCACCGATGAGTCACTGGTTGAGCAGTTACCTGTGCTAGGTAGTCTTCTAAATGCTTTATATGAACTGTTATCTTGCAGCCTCATTGCAGTCCTAAGAGATGGGTACTATTATGCCTCTTTAACAGATAAGAAACTGAGGCTTTTTGGAGAGTAAAAAACCTAGTCGTTTTAAGCAATAGACACAGTTGGTGTTTGAACCCTAATTCATCTGAATCCAAGGCTGTGTTATTCCAAACTTAATGGTTGTTCTAGGTCTTGAAAACAACATGTGGTTTAAATTAGCAGAAATGCTGAAGCATGTTTGAAGGCACATTCAGTTTGCCTGTGACACAAGTGCATGAATGAGAATACTGGGCAATGTGAGTTGGTGCTTAATATGGAGGGGAGGGATAGGGATCCTGATACCAAGAAATAATTCTTGGAACACTAGCTGATTGTCCTACAGCTCAACTCGATTCTGACTCTAAGAGGAGATGGAGTCAGATTCCACAGGTTAAGGGTTCAGTCTTAAAAAGACCACTCCCCATTCCACCCCATCCCATACTCACTTCAGATGCCAGTTGCAAGCTCCAGTTGTTACCTCAGAGGTTCCTGCGACCCATCCTTGGGTTCAATAATTTGCTGTAGTGGCTCATGGCACTTGTGAAAACGTTTTAGTTATTAGATTACAGGTTTATTATAAACGGACATAATGTAACTCAGGAACTAGAGGGAAGAGATACATAGAACAAGGCATGGGGAAAGGGTGTAGTGCTTCCATGGCCCCTGCAGGCACCCCACTCCCAGCACCTCCATGTGTTCATCATCTTGGAAACTTCCCAAACACCATCCTTTTGGGTTTTTATGCAGGCTTCATTATTGTTGTTCAGTCACCAAGCCATGTCCAATTCTTTAAGACCTCACGGACTGTATTATGCCAGGCTCTTCTGTCTTCCACTATCTCCTGGAGTTTGCTCAAATTTATGTCCATTGAGTCAGTGATGCTATATAACCATCTCATCCTTTGCTGCCTCTTCTTTTGCCTTTAATGTTTCTCATCATCAGGGTCTTTTCCAGTGAGTCAGCTCTTCCCATCAGGTGGCCAAAGTGTTGGAGCTTCAGCAACAGTCCTTCCAATGAATATTCATGGTTGATTTCCTTTAGGATTGACTGGTTTGGTCTCCTTGAAGTCCAAGAGAGGCTTCATTGCATAATTGTGATTGATTGAATTATTGGCCATTGATTGTAGATTCAACTTCCAGCCCCTATTCCCTTCCCTGGAGGTCAGGGGATGGGACTGAAAGTGCTAAACCTCTAATCACATGGTTGGCTCCATTGGCAACTTAACCTCCATCCTTAGCCACTTTCCAAAAGTCACCTCATTAACATAGCCAAAGATCTTTGTCACTCTCAACACTTAAAACAATTCCAAGGGTTTGGGGGGGGTGTGAGCTAGAAACTGTGGATGAAGAACAAACATATATGAGAAACATATTTTGGCCATCTGAGCGGCCAAATATATATTTCTTATAAATTGTAATATCTCAGTGCCCCATTGGGAAGAGTGCTGAATGAAAAATTGGAACTTTTGAGCCCTCCCACCCCCTACTACCCTGGCCCAGGCCTCCATATCTCTTATACTATTGTATTATCATGCTTACACTCAACCTCCCTAGCTGTGAAATCAGTTTCATGGTGGCTAGAAATACATTTATCCAAGCAGACAATCTGCCTGGTAGAATAAGGCTCATTTGTGTTATTATGAGTGTACACTCACACAGCTTTAGTAGTTCTGATGTTTCTCTAGCCAAAATCACTCTCCTGAACTCCCCATCTATCCAGGTAACATCATAAAGATCTCATAATCAACATGTCCCAAATTGAACAAACATCTTTTCTCCAATAATTGGCTCCAGTCCATCATCCAAGCAGGAAACCATTGCAAGCCTCTTCCTCTCTCTTACCTCTCACTTCTAATTGGTCACTAAATGTCATGGATCTTAGATAAGACTTAGCTCTTTCCTTTCTCTTCATCCCCACTTTCAGAGCCCCATTTCAGGGCCCTTTTGTCTCTGGACAACCTCAGAAGCCTTTGATCTCTGCTAGCCTCTTGCATGTAGCTTTGTCCCCCATCTGCTTTGCATCTTTCATACTTTTGTCAGAATTCATTTCTAAAAAGTGTAAATCAAATACTAGTCCACATTCCTTGGAATGGTGTCCATGTTCTAACCATGGACCACTTCTATAGCTCAATTTGTCTTAAACCTTCTTACCCAACTTTAAAAAAGACTTTCAGCTCAGTGACCACAGCAGTCACCTTAAGCATCCCTAACACAGTGTGTGCCTGGAAGGGTTTTTCCTCTGTCAGGAGCCTTGTCTTCCTCTTCTTTGACTCCCTGCTGCTTAGCAGAGTGTGGCAAACAGAGGTGCTCAACAAACATTTGCTGACAGAATTGTGTACATACATAACATCTGAATGTTAACATGCCATTAGGAGACTTTTAAAAATTGTTTCAATCCTATATTCTTGGAAGTAAGACTTTTTTTTTTTTTTTTTTGGAAGTAAGACTTTGTAAATTTTTTTTTTTTTGACTAAAGAAAGATGATCTTAACTAAATGGATGGTTTGAATAAACTTATTTTACCAAGTTTCTTCCCATGTGTTAGTCCACTAAGGCTGCTATAGCCAAAATCCAGAGATTGGATGGCTTAAACAACATTTATTGCTTGTGGTTCTGGAGACTGGCGAGTCCAAGATCAGGGGGCTGGAAGACTCTGTGTCTGGTGAGGGCCTGCTTTCCTGCTATGTTCTCATATGGCAGGTGGTGAGGTTTCAACATACATTTTGGAAGGACACAAACATTCACTCTCCTGTACTCTACTGATCTATTGAGTTAGTTATGCATAATTTGTTTCCATTTTAGTTTTTTGCATTTTAAGAGGTGCTTTCCTAAGTTGTGTAAACATTATTTATATTCTTTTTTTCTCATATGTTTCAGTTTCATGCTTTAAATGGCAAAAATATTTGCAACTACCAGCTGGTCTGTGACAGTGATGTGAACCTGCAGAATAAAGAATCTGTGACCCACTGTCTGCAAATCTTGTCCTCCTTCAGGCTCATCATGCAGGTGGCTTTGCCACAGGAGCACCTGTGCTGGATTATCTTCAATGGTATATATCAGTGTTCAATATTTTATTTTTCATTGTGTCTTTCAGGAAGTCATTTAATTTCCAGGTTCGATGGTGACTTGATTACTTTGTGATTTAGATAATGTTCATTTCATAGGAGGACAGTGGTGGGCTTTGTTACATTTTTATCACATTTTAGTTTGTCCTTAGGAAAATCCCACGGACGGAGGAGCCTGGTGGGCTGCAGTCCATGGGGTCGCTAGGAGTCGGACACGACTGAGTGACTTCACTTTGACTTTTCACTTTCATGCATTGGAGGAGGAAATGGCAACCCATTCCAGTGTTCTTGCCTGGAGAATCCCATGGACAGAGGAGCCTGGTGGGCTGCCGTCTATGGGGTCGCAGAGAGTTGGACACGACTGAAGCGACTTAGCAGCAGCGGCAGTAGGAGCAGGAACTTATACAGCAAGTGTGTGGGTTTTCTGCTCAAGGGAGGATCAGAGCTGTGGAGATAATTAGTTTCACATATAAACAAAATAGGGGGCCACAGTTAGTAAGTCGATATTGGGTTGGCCAAAAGTTCTTTCATGTTCTTCTATAACATCTTACAGAAAAGCCTGAACAAACTTTTTGGCCAAGTAAATCTAAGTGGAGAAGGATCAGAGGGCCCTTGCAGGTTAGATTATTTCTAAGCATCATCTACTTATTGGTCCTCTCCTCAAATATTTTGGCCGGTGACTAGGGCTTCCTACATATCAGCCTTCTCCTCTTCCTTGTTTTTGAGTGAGGAACTCTGAGAATGTGCATGTACATGTGTATATGGTTTATTTATATACATATATATGCATTATATAGATAAACATTTGTATGCATTATATATGTCTCATAAAATGAATCTTATCTAAATCTTATAAAAATGTAACCTTTTTTTCCTTTAAGAGTTACAATTTAAATTCAACTTAAATTCTCTTTAAAGTTACAATTTGAAGTTATAAGGAGTAACCTATAATATTGTTCTCTGGATCACATATTCTTGTAAGAAAAAGAATGACAGTCTGTTCTGAGTTTATAAGACGAGGGCAAAACAACTTGAAAGAAAGCATATTGGATTTTCTCTCATCCATGGCAACTGACAGTATGTTTCCTAGTCTTTTCCTTCTTCACTGTCCCCAAATAATTTTTTTTGACATTTTGACTGTAATCAGACCTTACATTTGCTACCGCGATGAGAGTGTCTCTGGGAGACATTTTTCAGGCCAGTGATTGTTAAACTTTTGCATCCCATCATCATCAGAATTGCCAGGGCCATGTCTCCGGGTGAATTGCTCATGCATCTTGGCAGGGACTGAGCCAGAGCAGAGCTTCTGTGCTCAAGAAAGGGTGATACCCAACCTGATGGTTGGGTCCTGGGGTCAGGCTCTGCTTAAGAGGTGGAGATGATGCAGTGTGACTCCCTATCTGAAATCCTTCAAAGATTCCCACAAAACCACCCCCCTCCCATTTTCTTTTTAAAAAGGACAATCCCTGTGTCTTCCACATCCTTATTCTGCTGGGTGCTTTTTCTTTGGCATCATGTTCTAGATTTTATCCTGTTTCCTAAATATTTTCTTGCTCAACACTATGGTTTTAGAATCTAGCCATGTTCCTATATGTAAACCTGGTTTGTTAACTGCCTGCTGAATTGTATTCGGCAGAGACCCATAATAAGGATGGGCACCTGGTTTGCCCTGCCTCTCTGACCTCACAGATAATCCTGTAGTGAGTATCCTCACATCGGTCCTCTTATAGACCCGTGTGAGAGTTTTCTGGGACGTGCCCCCAGGAGTGGTTGCTGGATTGTGGGAGATACATGCACTTAGTGTCATTAGTTGCCGTCCCTGTTTTAATTAACTCATCTCAAACTTAAGTGCCAGGCATTGTTCCAGGTGTTAGGGATACAGGAGTGGACAACACACAAAAACCCTGTTTCTCATGCTGCCATAGTACTTCAGAGAGATGATAAACAAGTCAAAACTAAGTGATGTGTCAGGTGGTGATGAGGACTATCTGTGTGTATGCTCAGTCATGTCTGACTTTTTTGCGACCCCATGGACTGCAGCCCACCAGTCTCCTCTTCCATTGGACTTCCCAGTCGAGAGTATAGGAGTGGGTTGCCATTTCCTTCTCCAGGAGATCTTCTCGATCCAGGGATCAAACCCTCATCTCTTGCATTGGCAGGCAGATTCTTTTACCACTGAGCCACCTGGAAAGCCCCTGATGATGAGAGCTATGGAGGGAAATAAAGTCTAGGAAGGGATTAGTGAGAGTGATGGCTGGTCTGGGGCCTGGGCTGCAATTTTAAATAGAATGGTCAGGGTAGACCTCACTGGAGATTGGAACAAACACCAGGCTGAGACATCTGAGCATTCAGGGCAAGGGCATTCCGACTGGGAGATTAGCAAGTGCAAAGGCCTTGTAGTTTTAAAACTTTGGAATTTGAATTGTGAAAAAATGACCTGCAGTCAATTTCTTAAAATACATTAGAACTTTTCTGCTAAATATTAACACTCTTTAATTGACTATTATACAATTATAAGAGTTGGTTTCTTAAGTTATTTAATCAATCTTGGTTCTTTCACAAAATCTAACTGGGTAAATGAATATTGGATAATATTGGATAATATCTGACTTCCCAACTAACCTGAACGCAAATTATTTAAGCCTTCAAATAGAGAGATTATTTTGGTGGTGACTGTCTTTGATGAAAAGGAGTCACATGTCAAGGAGTCACTTGTCACAAGTCACTCTGTATCAGGGATTTGGTTAAAACATCAAACTAAGTTCCAGAGGCATTCTGAGATCATAAAGATTCAGTCTGTGCTCCATTTTGAACCATTTAGTCTGTCCATTGTGCTTCTGCAGTGGAATCTGTAAGCCATGCCAATATCCTGAACCATCAACGAAGAATTCCATTATGGTCAGGGTGCACTAGGGGTGCAAAGATTAAAGGTACATCTTTGAAGTACCAAGAGCCCTTGTTATTCTTGAGGGTGGTCTCCTAGGGCTTTCTGAAGTCCCCCAGTTCCCATTGCTGAATGTTTGTCTTGAGTTCCCTGCTCACACCTGAGTCATGTGTTTTGTGAAGAGTTACATGTCTCCTATGCATATCCTCACTAGGTGATTTTTTTCCTAAGTAACACAGTTATACAGATCAGGTCAACAAAGCCAAGTTAAGAATGCTGAGCCTGAGCTCTTACTAGCTGAGGAATTTTTCCCTACTGGATCTTACTGGAGATAAACAATTCTACGTCATGAGAGCAGGCACATTAAGAATGCTGAGGCTCTGAATGTGAAGGACTTAATTGCATTCTCTGTGAACTTCATGGTTGTTTAAGTATTTAAGATTTTATTTAGTATATTTTGTTCACTGATTTGTGTCACATTTATTATGCCTGCAGGTGTATTGTAATCAAGGGATGTGTGTTTTGGAGCAGGTGCTATTTTCTCAGAAGGTTTTTAAGTTTAAAAGTGAACATAGGATTTGTAATTGTTGAATTGTGGTGGTTATGAATTTTAGATCAGATATTTTATGGGAAATATTTAGATTGCTTGCCATTATAATTAAATGCCTTTTTAAAGCATGCTATACTGTCTTTCTGAAGTGACTTAGCAGCAGCAGGATACTGTCTTTTGGGTTATGTTTATAGCCTGATAATATGTTTTCTATGTAGAAAGATATACAGTGATGTCATTCTCCACTTGTCCTCCAAATGCTGCTATGAAATGAGCTGTCTATCTTCATTTAATTATTGGCCTGATTTTAAAAATGATCGTACTTGAATGATCTTACATAGGAGTTGGAAATGGCATTTTTCATCAGAGTGCTTATGGGACGTTCTTAATAATGGAATAGATATTATATGAAACAGCAAGTGAATATAATGTAACCTATTATGCATTATGAGTTTTAAGTTATGAGTTTCTTTGTTGAGTATTGTGCTATATGATTAAATATGTATCCTAGTCTTATTTGGAGATAAATCTTTAGTTATGCAACTGTGAGGAAACCATGGGAACCAATAAAATTTTATATGAATTAATAAAACCACAAAGTACATACATTATGCTATTAAAATATCCTTTTGTTCAGTATATTTCAAAACTTAAACTTATGTCTTACTATGGAGCTTGATCTGCATTTTACTGGAAGAGCTTGGACTGTAACTTATGGCCCTGATACTAGTTGGCTAAACAAATACCTCAGCTATGTCCCAGTCATGAGCTGGCTTTGTTTTATAGTAAGGCTTGGGTTTCCCTGGTGGCTCAGAGGGTAAAGCATCTGCCTACAATGCGGGAGACCCAGGTTCGATCCCTGGATCCAGGGATCCCCTGGAGAAGGAAGTGGCAACCCACTCCAGTACTCCTGCCTGAAAATCCCATGGACTGAGAAGCTATGGGGTCCCATAGAGTTGGACACAACTGAGCAACTTCACTTTCACTTCTCACTGACCAGTACTTTATTTTTTTTATTATTTTTTTTTAATTTTATTTTATTTTTAAACTTTACATAACTGTATTAGTTTTGCCAAATATCAAAATGAATCCACCACAGGTATACACGTGTTCCCCATCCTGAACCCTCCTCCCTCCTCCCTCCCCACTCCATCCCTCTGGGTTGTCCCAGTGCACCAGCCCCAAGCATCCAGTATCGTGCATCGAACCTGGACTGGCAACTCAGTACATATACACAATGACCAGTACTTTAAAATGCCTTTAAAGTAAGACTAAAAGTTTCCTGTGTTAACATTTTAAAAATATGGTCATATTAATTCTTTTAAAAATTTAGCTGCAAGTTATAAAAAGTTTTATAATGATTATAACTTTGGCCATTATCAGATTTTCTCATGAGAGAGTCATTTGTTTTGGGAACTACCAACTTAGAGTGTGGAATGTAAAGTTCTATCATGTGACTATAAAACATATTAATCTTTTTCTCCATCTAGGTACCATTTACATTTACACTATTTGCAGAAAATTGATGATCAGAGGTCATTCTTCCAAGGTATGAAATTTACTGTCAGAATATCTTCCCCTGTATTTCCTGGTTTTCTTAAGACTTTTGTTAGCATTGAATGCTAAACAAAGAAAATTTAATGACTTAGTATCACAAAAGTTAGTGGCTGTATTTGTATTACTAGGTATACTGTTTTTAGTTTTCCTTTAACATGATCATAAATAAAAATGTAGACAGTAAAGTATTTATGAAAAGAAAGAATTTCCCAAATGGATAGATATTTCTCCAGGGTCCCTCAGTCTTTCAGATTAGTTGTAACTTGTCAATATGATACTGCTGCTACTGCTGCTGCTGCTAAGTCACTTCAGTCGTGTCCGACTCTGTGTGACCGCACAGACGGCAGCCCACCAGGCTCCCCCGCCCCTGGGATTCTCCAGGCAAGAACACTGGAGTGGGTTGCCATTTCCTTCTCCAATGCATGAAAGTGAAAAGTGAAAGTGAAGTCGCTCAGTCATGTCTGACTCTTAGTGACCCCATGGACTGCAGCCTACCAGGCTCCTCCGTCCATGGGATTTTCCAGGCAAGAGTACTGGAGTGGGGTGCCATTGCTTTCTCCGCAATATGATACTGAATATCCATCTAATAACTATATTACCCCACTCCACCCCACCTTGCTGTGGAGCTCAGACCACATTTGCTTGAAGAACTTGTCTTGTACTTATGGCCCAGATACTCGATGGGTGAACAAACACCTCAGCTATGTCAGTCATGAGCTGACGTTATTTTATAGTAAGATTCGCACTGACCAGTACTCACTGCTTAGTTTTAGCTGTAGGGGATGGCTTCTGTTGATTTCCTTACCATGTTGGTAGCACCTTTGTCTGCAGGAGACATATTTATTCCCTGTGTTCACTATCCAGTCATTGGAATGTAGGCCAAGAAAGGACAACATTCTCTCCTCGAGACCATGCTTGAGTTGTTGCTGGCATTTGCAACATTGCTATTTGAGTCTTCTCTGCTGCTGCTGCCATTGCCTTCTCCGTGAGTCTTCTCTATTGTATGTAAAAACTTGCTCTGGATATTTGGACACTCGGGACAGATATTATTTTCCTTATTTCCTCAAAACATAGCCAAGTATCTTAAAAACTGACAACACTTAAAAAAATAGATGCCAAGATGTTTGCATGCTTAACGGATAGCATTAATTGTGTGTTCTCTCTCTCTGTTTTGTTCCTTTCATTTAAAAGCTCTATTACTGACAGTGACTTAACAAACTCTATGCCAGCTTTTTGAGTGTGAATTAAAACAAGGAGAGGCTGTACCATGCATAATGTAAATTTGGCCTACAGACTATTCCAATGATTCTCTATTCAGTTCCAGATGATTTCCTGAAAGGAATTTAGGAAATCTCCTGTTGTGCTTGCTGTGGCAACAAATAACTGCTCCACAGAATCACCGTAGTTTGGTCTGCTTATGACATTCGTCTGGCAAAGCTTTGAAGGGCAGAGATGTCTGTGCCAACATTTAACTGTTAGTGTTTGTACTTGCTAATGTTGAGGGAATTTTGATTTAACGTGATAGCCATCTTAAAATAATTTCTTATTTATATTCCGTATAAGATTTCTTCTCTCCCCCTCATATAACGTGAGTTTCTCATTGACAGAATAAGGAAGGCCCGAAGGAGGATCATTTCAAAGACCCAGTCTGTGGAGTGGGAGTCGGGGGAGTGAGGAATGCAAGAATTTTGGGATGGTGGGTGGCTGCACAATTGGCACTTGCAGATCAGGCTGGAATTCTTTCAGTGTATGTTCAGTGTAATAAGATTCAAGGAAATTAATTTTTTACCCTGAAACTCACAAACCCTCAGCTGATGAGTCGATTCCTGAGCTGAGACTCTACACGGACTCGATGGGTCCATTTAATGGGGACAAGCCCTTGGCAGTCCAGCCCCATCTGAATCCTCCTGATTTTGTAGCTACTGTAGAGTTCAAGTCCATTACAGTCCAAAACAGAAGGAGAAACAGACATGGGGTCCTCAGGTTTTTAGTGGTGTCACCCCAGAGCAATCTAAACTCCTATTCCTATAGGATTTGGTAATTATGATTACCACTTGTTATTATTGAATATTTATCGAATCCCTACTATGTGCTAAGTGCTGTGCGAAGGGCTCTGCGTACACAATAATGCCTTGGTAGTCTTACGAGGGTGAGACCTTAAGACTATCATCACTGTCCTTTGTTGAATGAATGCTTACCATCTCTCAGGTATGCTTCTAAGCCATTTTCACATATTACTCATTGAATTCTCACCAGCACTTGGAGAAGGTAGCATTATCACTTATGTCTTACAGATGAGGAAGCTGAGGCTTGGAAGAGTTGCATATCTAGTTAGGATCGTTAGAGATGTAGCTGAGGCCAGAGCCAATGCGCGAATGCTGGTTGTCAGATTCTTCCACAGACCATCACATAATGTTCAAGTCCAGACTTTGAAGTGCCTCTCTTTGCTCCCCTCCAAGGCCGTGAACTGAAATAAGTGACGCTGCACTGCCATCTTGTGGCTCGGCTGGCTAATCCTTGTGTGGGTCTTCCTGCTGGACACCTTAACCATACTCTTGCTAGGCTCCTAAAATTTGTATTTTTCAAAGTTTTGTTCTCTCTTCTTTTAATGAAGAGACTAGTCCTGCTGAAATCATCAAATTTTTGTTAATAGAAATAATTCTTTCTTTTATGGGCGAGAAAAAAATGCTGCAATCAAATTAAGTAGTTTTTTTTCGAAATGGCATTTCAGCTTCGAAACCTGAACGATGGTTTCTCAGAACCCTCAGTGGAATGATGGCTTTTCTTCTCTTCATTGAAGTTGCCCCGTGTAGTGGGAACAATCCTGCTGCCCTTAGGAGTCCAGAGACCCAAATTCCAGCCCCAGCTCTGTCACTTCCAAGCAGTTTAGCCTCTTGGAGTCAGATTAGGTTACTTTTAAGGTTCTGTCTGGCACTAAAAATCTGTGATGTGGGATCTTTTATACTAAATCTGAGACCACCCCAAAATATTATGTGAACAACTGGTAACTGTAGCTAGCTAGTTTTATTTTGAAGTATGAAGTTTTGAATACCAGGAATCCTGAGAGCTTTGAAAGCCACGTGGATATAAAGGGGGAACAATTTGTACATGATTTAATCCCACGCCCCGCAAAACACAACTATATGAATGCAAAAATCCACAATAGGATTTCTTTACAGTAGATAACGTGAAACTCAAGAATTTTCACAGTGTGGCAAAATTAGCAAACAATGACAGAAACAATTAAAGCAGCAATAAAGCAAACCCAGGTTGACTTAATAGAGATATAGGGACCAGAACCAGAGAGTGAGAGTTTCATTTTACTGTGGTCTAGTCATATACTGTACAGGGACATTGGCCACCTCAAATAATACCATGGTAAGAGAGGGAAGCTCTGTTCTGGGAGGATAGAAGTGCTTGGGGATCTTAGTCCTGGAGAGTGCTGGGGGAGCGGGCAGCCTGCATAGATGCTTTCAGATTCTTGGAAGGCTGTATAATTCTCAAGTTGAGTCTTGAGTGGTCTTGTGCTGTTCTAGAAGGCATAACTAGAACGAATGCACTGGAGGTGTATCAAGGTGACTGCATTTCAGGTTAAAGAATATCATGTTTAGAAGTGTCTTCTTATGCCACGTGGCACATTCCTTGTTGCTTGTGGGCAGAGAAGGTGAGGGACATCAGGTGGTGGTGCTGGTGATGTTGAGGGAATGAAATTAGATTCTCAGCCCCTTGATGCTATGATTACTAGAAATATGTAGCATCAGGAACTGAAACTTTTCAATGAAGGTCTGTTGTCAATCAATCAACAGAAATTTGTTGCTAATAACAATTGCATTGTTGCAATTAGCTCCTTGGGCTTCCCTTGTGGCTCAGCTGGTAAAGAATCCTCCTACAATGCAGGAGACCCTGGTTAGATTCCTGGGTCAGGAAGATCCCCTGGAGAAGGGATAGGCTATCCACTCCAGTACTTTTGGGCTTGCCTTGTGTAGCTCAGCTGGTAAAGAATCTGCCTGCAATGTGGGAGACCTGGGTTCAGTCCCTGCATTGGGAAGATCCCCTGGAGAAGGGAAAGGCTACCCACTCCAGTATTTTGGCCTGGAGAATTTCATGGACTGTATAGTCCACGGGGTCACAAAGAGTCAAACACGACTGAGTCACTTTCACTTTCATGCCTTTCATAATTAGCTCCTCGACTAGTGTTGACATTTGGTAAATGTTAAGAAGAATAAGCTGAGTTCATAGGACTCTAGTAGCTAGGCAGGAAGACATCGTAAAATGGCTAACTTGAGATTTTGAATTCTTGAAATTCTTCTTTAACTTTTAAATGCTTATTTTTTAGTTGACTCATTATTTGTGTATTTTTAGCATCAGTGACTTGTGCTCACCATTCTTCATTTGATTATATTGAATAAAAATTGGCATTATTCCCTTAAAATGAAAAGACACTCAATCGTGCCCTTTCTGATTTAGGCCTTGGAATACCTCCTGTGGGCCAGTATATGTATGGAGTCTTCAGTGCCTCTCCTGTCCATCAGGTACTTGACGTGGAGAGCTACTCTTTACACAGCTGTCTGCCAGTGCTACTATGACTGCCAAGCTGGTGTTCATGGAGAGGTAGGCTGCTTTTTGGGCTTCCCAGGTGGCACTAGTGGTAAAGAACCTGCCTGACAATGCAGAAGATGTAAGAGATGTGGCTTCAATCCCTGGGTTGGGAAAATCCCCTGGAGGAGGATGTGGCAACTCACTCCAGTATCCTAGCCTGGAGAATCCCATGGACAGAAGAGCCTGTTGGGCTACAGTCCATAGGGTTGCAAAGAGTCAAACACACTGAAGTGACTTAGCATGCCTGTGTGCAGGCCATTTTTTAATTATGAGGATGCTAATACTTAAAAATACAACATATTCAGCATTTTCTTCATTAGATAAGTGGGAAGAAAACAAGCAAACCAACAAAAGCCAAAGAACTGGGATGAAGCAAAGATACAAGTCCCAGGCTTTATTTGCAGACATTTGCCTGGCTTCTCCATTCTGTGAGTCTCTTGCTTTTACTTTCTGCTTCCCCGTTTATTCTCTGTTCACTTCCACCATCTTTGCTTCTTTTCTGAATAAGATCTCTGATATCTTCCCTTCCTCTTTATATTCTTGTATGCAAGCCACTTTCCTTCCCTGTTTAGTTTTTTTATTCCAAGCTGTCTACTATCTGTTTTGTTTTTCTCTGCTTCCAGCCACCATTTATTTAGTATACTCTATTTCTTATTTTTCCTCTTTTCCTGTATATATTTTTGATTAAATATTTGAAATGTAGCTTAACTGGTTGGAGCTTCTATTGACCTATGCCACATCTCTGTGCAAATGAAATCCGGTACCCTCACTATAGTATGTAGTACTCTGCTTGTCAATAGACCGGTAAGAATTAGAAACAGGCATTCCTTCCTTTGGACCATCCCATCCCTGCACCAGTGAGCATAACTTGGTGAGTGCAGTGGGGTCTGGATTTCAGCAGGAGAATAGCTTAATTCAGTCCTTGTGGGATACTTTTCTAGCCTAGGATACATTCTAGAAACTACTCACCATATATGCAGAGTTAGTCTTAGTGTTCTAGTGGTGGCATATTGCTATAGCTATTAAATTTATCAGGGATAGACATGTTTGCATAGTTTGAACCATTTGATTCCTATTGGAATTTTTTTCTTATTGAAAAGTGTAACCCTTTATGTTACTGTTATGTTCTAGAAACATCTTCATGAAATCATAAATTATAAATAAAATACTTGAAAGAACTGCTAAAATAAATTACAGGAATGAAACTCATTTTGCTATTATCTCTATCATAGCAATAGAGAATTATAATAATGGTGATCTGATTAAATAAGCACGCCCACCTTCTTCCTTTCCTCAGATATTAATAAACACTTTCTGTATGTTGGGTACTGGAAATATAAAAACAAGGCCCTTTAAGGACCTAACAATTTAGTTGACAATGTGTACAGTTGAATAGATAACACAGCTGGTTTTGGTGGAAAGGTTAGAATTTGAGAAGAGCACTGAGGAGGGGTGTATGTGTGTGTATATGCATGTGCAATACCGGAGAAGTGATCATCTATAAGAAGCTACTCTGTAACCAGAATTTGAATTTCCTTACTTTTTTGAATTTCTTTACTTTTCTGCATTCTAAGGTTAGTATAGCCAACATTTCATTGACTTTAGATTTACAGAAATTAGTGGTGCTTCTAGGAAATGATTGACGGGTCAGCTACTATGTTCTAAAAAAGTCAGCATCAGCCTACAGTTTAATCCACAAATTAAATCAAATGTCTGGGAGAGTAAAACATACTCTCTTGATACATTTTTAATCACTGTACTCTAATGTCTTATGAATTAAATTTATTTTAATTGCATGTAGGCATTTGCTCGGCGTGCTTTAGCTAAAATTGATGAGTTACGGCAACTGGAATTAATGAGTTCCTCACAACCACAGGAAGAATCCAGAGAATATTATAGAGAGGCCACAATAAAGGTATAAAAATTTCATGAGATAAATCCACTGTACTCTACAGATGATGAAGTACTTAATATCAGTAGTTGAGAAGTGTATCCCATTGATGCTTCATAAGTAATTTTTCTTTTTGAGGCAGATGGCAGTCATGATCTTCAAAAGAGGAGTATTTGAATCTAGAAGAAAAAACAAAAGTTTCTTTAGACCAAAGATAAGAGTTAACATAAAGGAAGCACAAACTGTAAGTCTCAGAATATCTTCTGTGTTTCAGACTATTTCTACAGTGTTTATATTATACCTCTGTGTCCTTAACGCTTGATCATTATTCTTCCCTGGTGGCTCAGATGGTGTAGAATCTGCCTGCAATGCAGGAGACCCAAGTTTGATCCCTGAGTCAGGAAGATCCCTTGGAAAAGGAAATGGCTACCCACTCTAGTACACTTTACTTGGAAAATCCCATGGACAGAGGAGCCTAGTGGGCTACAGTCAATGGGGTTGCAAACAGGCCTACAACTAACACTTTTACCACTCAATATTAAATCCTGCCACCTATCTGTGATGACCTAGAGGGGTGGGATGGGGGCTGGGTTGGAGGGAGGCTCAAGAGGGTGGGGATGTATGTATAAAAGCTGATTCACCTTGTTGTACAGCAGAAACCAACAAACATTGTAAAGAACATTCTTATCCTCCAGGTAAAAAAATCCTGCCCCCAATCCCTGCAAATAGAAGAATGTCTTCCTAATTTGGACATGGTCTTGTTTCATCCTTTCCTCAGAGCTTTTGTACCTTTGCATAATCCTAGTTTTGTAATGTTAAAGGGCAAGAAGCTGAAGAAGAGCCTGGGAAAGGTTCAAATTTACAGCCTTCTGAGTAAGACCGCAGAAGCCTTTTGACCACTTGGTGTCAGTTTTGAAGGTGTTGAGGATGGAGAGGAAGTGGAGGCACCTTTTCTTATCAACTTCCGGTTTCATCTTTGGAGTATTTAGGATGTAGGTTGGGCTTCCCTCATGGCTCAGTGGTAAAAGAATCCACCTGCCAATGCAGGAGACATGGGTTTGATACCTGATTAGAGAAGATCCCATGGAGAAGGAAATGGCAACCCACTCCAGTATTCTTACCTGGGAAATCCTGTGGACCGAGAAGCCAGAGTTGGACACAACTTAGTGACTAAAATAACAACAACAGGATGTAGTTGCACTAAAGTAGTAAACGAGCCCCATGTCTCAGGGGCTTTAAAACAAAAACTTATTTCCCACTGGAGTCAAATGTTATTATAGTTATCTGCTCATGACTGATGCTCAGGGCCAAATCGAGAGGTGGTCCTCATTTGGAAAACTGCTAGGTTGTTCTGCCAGAGGAGACCTAGGTCGTTCTGCCAGAGGGGACCTAGGGGAGCTGTGGAGGACTTCACGTAGGTAGTGATACTCAGTATGGAAGTGACTACAGTCTTCTTTCTCACAAGCCAAAACCCCTCACACAGCCCCTGTTGGCCACAAGTATGTTTGGCCAGTTGCACTAAGGGAGGAGAGTGGGACAGACATATGCCTGTGGGATCTTCTGCCGTTCCTCCCTTCTGCCTTTTTCCCTCTCCCACTGTCTTCCCCCTTGGCCATTCGGAGTCTCAGTGTCCTTAAATCCCAGCTCTGTATATCTTTGCAGTGCCCTGTGACTGTTCTGGATAGCTGTAAACTCTCTTCTATGAGCTTCTGTGTAGGGATTGAAAATGAAAGTAGAGGGGAAGAATATGAACACTTTCTGACAGAAGAGATGTAGAATCTCAGAACCTGGAAGGGATTTTGGAAATCATTTGGGTCAGTCCTTTTCTATTACAGATGGGAAAAATAAATCCCAGAGTATTTAAGCCAGTTGCTGGCAACCCTTGAACCAGAACCCAGGTCTCTAGCCCAGGGTATTCTAAATAATCCAATGACTGCTGTTCTCTTTCCTCATTTCTTCTTATAAACATTTGAGAGAATTTCTCTTTTCTTTTAAATGAATCCAAATACTAAATGAAAATATCATTTGGACACAGTAACTTTTCATTGCTACTTAGTGTCCATGATATATTGACTGGTGAGCCCAGACATACAGTACATACATCCTTTTAAATTGTACCCCTTATTGACTCATGGTGTCTAACTGGTTGAGGGTGGTAACCTGCCAAATTGTAGATAATCCATTGGATGAGCTGTTGAGTACCCTGCATCTGGTATCATTAAGTAGTAATGCTATAGTGTTTGTTAGAGAGCAGGGGTAATATTTTGCAGAATGTTCTGCTTTATGCTTATGAAATCATTTTATTATGTTTCTACAAAAGCAAATGATTTCAATATGCATTAAATCTATTTTATAAAAAATTTCTGAGTTTGTAGGTCAATTGTTAACTTGCAGTAAATCATTTTGACTCAAAGGATTGTTTCGTAGGACTATTAATTCAGACTTCTGATGATTGACCATTTAGTGATTCATTCAAAAAATATTTTAAAGTAACTTCTCTGTGAACAAAATATGGAGAGGTTACATTCTAGTGGAGAAATTACATAAGAAATAAGTAAATTAAAGCCTGTGATAAGAATTAAGAAGGAAATAATGGTGGTGATTAAATGAGTTACATGTAACACCCCTAGAATGTTCCTGGCAAATGGTAGCACCTTAGTAGTATTAGCTGTTACTGTTATTTATTTTTCATGCATTCATTTAGTAACCATGTATCAAAGGCCTACTGTGGTCCAAGAGTGGTGGCATATATTAATAGAAAAGATGAAGTCACTGTTCTGTTTTTTTGAATGACTTTGAAATAATAAGCAGGATTTGACTGGACAGGGAGAACAGGAAAAACATTCTAAGTAAAGGACAAGAGCATGATAGTATTTTGGAGGCAGAAGTAAGCAAAGGCTTTTGGCACACAGTGAGACAGTGACACTGAGCTTGAACAGGGCGGGTGTATTATGTTGAGAAATTAACACAGTAAGTCTCATGGCATAGATCTCATGGGAGCCATGGTATTCAGGATTGGAACTTACTGCATGGGTTGTATCATTCAGCTTCTCATCCATCCTGACATTTTAAAAGATGTCTAGTATACCCTAGGCATAGCTCAGTTGGTAAAGAATTGGCCTGCAATGCAGGTGACCCTGGTTTAGTTCCTGGGTTGGGAAGGTCCCCTGGAGAAGGGAAAGGCTACCCACTCCAGTATTCTGACCTGGAGAATTCCATGGACTGTATAATCCACAGGGTCGCAAAGAGTCAGAAATGTCTGAATGACTTTCACTTTCACTTTTCACCCTAAGCAGTACATGTACCAGATTTGTCCAGTACTTTTTATTACTAATATTTTAGTTGTTTTCCAATCCTTTGCTATTATAAATATTGATGTAGTCAACATCTTCAAGTATATTATTTTTTTCCTTCTTTTGTTTCCTGTGGATAAAATTTAAGGTGTAGAATTTGAGTAAAGTTACAAACACTCTTATTTCTCTTGATGTATATTACCAGATTGAATTTCTGAAATGAGTTCTCCAAGGTGACAACCTGCCTATGCCAATTTCACCATTATCATTTTGATATTATTTCTTAATATTTAAAATAATTAAGTTTTCATAATATGGCTTGTTTTAACTTTATTGTTTTGAACCAGATTTTCCTTACATTTGTGTTTACTCTTTATATTTTCTTTTTAGGTGAATTATCTTTCACAGTCTTTGACCATTTATCTACTAGAGACTTTAATTTTTGAATTGTATTTGAATGGGCTCATTCTTTTCATAGACATCAATATTTTGTTTGTCATGTTTGACAATTCAGTGTATTTATTACATTAGCTTTAAATTTTTTTTATAGATCTTTTAAATATTTCTACTTTAAAATCATTTGCTTGTTATTCATCTATAGATCTGATAAATATTCTAGTTCACTTTTTGTAGTTTCTCTACAATATTTTAAAAAACAAATTTCACTGTAATCTATCTGGGATTTACCATTTCATTTTGAATACTTCTAATTATTAAGAAGTTTATTATATTGTTTAACTATAAATTTTTAAACCTCTGTCTTAACCTATAGCAAATATCTTAGAAGAAACCCTGACCTCTGTTTGTAAAGCAAGAGGCCTGAAGTTCAAGTTTTACTGAGTTGTTTTTTTTTTTTAATTGGAGTATAATCACTTTACAATGTTGCATCAATTTCTGCTGTACAACAAAGTGAATCAGCTATATGTATATATATATCATCTCCCTCTTGGATCTCTCTCCCACCCCACCCCCATCCCACCCCTCTAGGTCATCACAGAGCACCGGCTGAGCTCCCAGTATTATATAGCAGTTTCCCACTAGCTATCTATTTTACACATGGTTCAGATCAGTCACTCAGTCATGTCCGACTCTTTGCGACCCCATGGGCTATAGCATGCCAGGCTTCCCTGTCCATCACCAACTCCTGGAGCTTGCTCAAACTCATGTTCATCAAGTCAGTGATGCCATCCAACCATCCCATCTGCTGTCATCCCCATCTCCTCCTGCCTTCAGTCCTTCCCGGCATCAGGGTATTTTCCAATGAGTCAGTTCTTCACATCAGGTGGCCAAAGTATTGGAGCTTCACGGTAGTAGTGTATGTATGTCAATCCTAATCTCCCAATTCATTCCACCCACCCCTTCTAGAAAAACGGTACAGATGAATCTATTTACTGAGGTGGTTTTTTTTTTTTTTTTTTAAACATATCAGTCAGCCTAAGGGTTGAAAACACATAGACTCTAATAAGCAAGGAAGTTGGTGTTTGGAGAAAAATAGTCCAAAGCACCTTTATTTCTGCTTTTGCTTTTCTGTCTTCCTCACTTTGCCTCAGGAAGATGAATGAAGCAAGGAAATCATGGGAAATGTGGATGCCCGCTAACTGGACATGGATTCTAGCAAAGCCAACTAAAGCTATCTTTCTTATTTCTTGGTAATCTAAGCACAGAGAACAGCTCATTAGTCAGAGAGAATAATGAAGTGTGTAGGTAGGCCATCTGCCAGGAGTGAAATCCTTTCAGGCTGACACAAAGTAGAGTGACCGGGGATCCACATGGGGCTGTGAGTGGCACCTGCTTCTTTGTATCCAGTTGGTCAACTCTTCTTTACAGTTGGCTGTTGAAAGACTAGTTGCTGCTGCTGCTGCTAAGTCGCTTCAGTCGTATCCGACTCTGTGACCCCATAGATGGCAGCCCACCAGGCTCCCCCATCCCTGGGATTCTCCAGGCAAGAACACTGGAGTGGGTTGCCATTTCCTTCTCCAATGCATGAAAGTGAAAAGTGAAAGCGAAGTAGCTCAGTCGTGTCCGACAGTCGTGTCTGCCTCTACTTATACGATAAGATATTATTCCAATTTGAGTTTGGGGACCTTCTTCATTAGAATTTCAATCCGGTTTTCTAAAAATGCTCCACCCAGACTCACTGTCTGTCTGGAGATTTGGTTGGTGAATCTAAAAAGCTCTCCTGAGAGATTCTCAGGCAACTCGAGTTTTGAGTATCAGTTTCCTCAGGGCTGTAATTAAGTCGCTGCAAAGCATGTGGAGACCAATGCTGTTGTTTATTAATAAAGGGCCTTTGTAGGCTGTCTTGGAAACACAAACATAAAGAAAAAGCAAAGTCTTTGATGTAATGGTAGCACAACATAAACTTTAATAAAATCTGGAGTGACACCTCAAAAATGGAAACCCTAGAAGCAGCTGTCTCATCGACAGGCCAACCAGTCTCTCTGTTAGCATTAATAAAGCGCACATTACTCATCTTTGCCTTATGCCATCAGACATTGTAGAACTTTAAAAAAGTGGGCTGTATTTTTTTTTTCCCCAGATGCCATGGCCGCGTACGGCCACAGAAAAGCTGTTGGAGGAGTTGTTTGATAGCACTGCCTCCCGGTTTCTGGCTGTCTTGGAAGCGCTCTCTGACTCAAATCGGCGAATACTACAGACTGGACCTGTTTTTACAGATGAAGTAGAAGTTCGTGATGTTGTCTCAGAACTGTTTATGGCAGGAAAAGAACTTTTAATAAGTAAATAAGTTATTAAAATAGTATTTTATAAAAATACTATTTTGTGGTAGAACATAAATAACAAAAATTTTAGCATGATATTTGACACATAAGAAACCAATACCAATTTATTGATCTTTTTTTCCTTAAAGATTTCTTTTTTTGATGTAGAACATTTTTAAAGTCTTTATTGAATTTGTTACAATATTGTTTCTGTTTTATTTTGTATTTTTGGTTTGCTAAGAGTTTTTAATTCTGAATAGTTGTTGAATTTTATTAAAACCTTTTTCTGGGTTTTTTGAGATTTATTGAGTTCATCAAATGGATGAACTTTTTTCTATTAATATGGTGAGTTACAATGATTACTTATATAATCTTTAACCACTTCATATTCACTGCATATTTTTGGAATAATCTTAATCTGGAGGTGAGAATTATTCTTTTGATATATTTCTTGGTTTTCTTCCTAGTGGCTAATGTTTCTGTTAATTAGATTTCTTTTCTTACAAAGTCCTTTTTGGATTTTCCTCTCGAGGTCATGTTGGCCTCAAACAAAAGTTGAGCTTTCTGCCCTCTTTTTCTATTATCTGGAAGAGTTTTTGTCAGATTGGTGTTATTTCTTTCTGAAAGTTTGAATTTGCTGGTGAAGGCATTTGGACCTGGAATTTTCTCTATGGAAATATTTTTAGCTATGGATTCCATTTCTTCTATAGATATAAAACGATTTAGAATTTCATTTTCTTTTAAAAAATCTTCTGTTTGGTAAATACTACTTTGATTTTGTCTATATTTTCAAATTTTCATAGAATAGTTAATGACATCATCATCACCTTCTGTGTGCGCTAAGTCGCTCCAGACCTGTCTGACTCTTTGCACCCTATGCACTGTAGCCCGCCAGGCTCCTCTGTCTGTGGGATTCTCCAGGCAAGAATACTGGAGTGGATTGCCTTGCTGTCCTCTGATCTTCCTTATCCAGGGATCGAACCCGCATCTCCTCTGTCTCTTGCATTGGCAGGTGGATTCTTTACCATTAGCACCACCTGGGAAGTCCTGTCATCTTCTAAGTGAGCTTAAAGATGTGCATGTGTGTGCATATGTGTGCCCATCTGAGGGCAAGGAGCCTCTGTACTGCAGTTCAGTCTCATCTTTTCTTCATGAGGAAAATACAAGATCTCAGAGGAGAATTCCTTTGACTTGCTTCACCCACACCTGGAAATTTACCTTCCTTTCCACTGTCTCTCATTAAAATGGAAGGGATGTTCTTCCTCCTTCCCTTTAGGTCTTTGGGCCATATCTCTGCAAATTGCCCCTTCATCCCTATCCAACTTCCTCTCCGAATTTCTTCCTCTTGTTAGAGACAGATTTGTTGAAGGAATGCCTTTGTTCACTGTTCCATATTCTTCCCCTCCTACTTATACTTGGCAGTCTGCTGTCATGGACAGAGAATGTCGTGGACAACTTCCTTATTGTTCAGTTGAAAGTCAGTGCTTTTCCATTCCTTTGCTTTCTGTAGCAGTTGTTGTTGATGACACCTTCTTTCTCTTTAAATACCCTCCTTTGCAGCCTTTTCTCCCCACCTGCCCTTCTCTTACTTGTTGGGGTTCTTTGCTCTTCTATTTTTGGCAGCCTTCCATTGCTCACAGCTGATCCACTTACTTACGGTGCCTATGTGATGACTCTGGAGCTCTGTCCCTATTTTAGGTCTCCTTTCTGAGCTCCGAGTCTGTAATATCCCGCTGTGTATTTTGCTAGTTAACTCCTGCTAATTCTCTATTTTTGAGATTCCACATCCCTCCCTTTGGGTGATCTTTCCTGACCGAACCTCATACCCCACACCTAGGTTTGAGGCCCTTCTTATTTGTCCCCAGAGCATGCTGTTTTTGCCTACTAGATTTTTAAAAAAATTATTAAAAAATATTTTTATAGATTTTATATTTTATTTTTATATTGAAAGAAAGTGAAAGTCACTCAGTTGTGTCTGACTCTTTGCAACCCTGTGGACTATACGGTCCATGGAATTCTCCAGGCCAGAATACTGGAGTGGGTAGCCTTTCCCTTCTCCAGGGGATCTTCCCAACCCAGGGATTGAACCCAGGTCTCCTGCATTGCAGGTGGATTCTTTACCATCTGAGCCACAAGGGAAGTCTAAGAATACTGGAGTGGGTAGCCTACCCCTTCTCCAGGGTATCTTCCTAACTCAGGAATTGAATTTTTATATAATATTTTATTTATTCAGTGTGTTTTGGGCTGCTGTGCAGGGTGTGGGATCTTAGTTCCCAGACCAGGGATCAAACCTGAGCCGCCTGAAGTGGAGGCACAGAGTCTTTTTTTTTTTTTCTTTTAAAAAACTTTATTATGAAAATTTCCAAACACAACCAAAAGTAGAATGTACAGTAAACCCTGTGTACCTACCACCGGAGGCCTAGAATCTTAACCACTGGACTACCAGGGAAGTCCTTGCCCACTATGATTTCTTGTTTTCCCCGCCAGAGTGTGAGTTCTGTGAAGGTGGGAGTTGTGTTTGCTTTTTTCCCTCATTGTTTCTCAAGTGCCTGATATTTAATGTTTAGTAAATATTTCTTTGCATGAATGACCCCTCTCTTTTCTTTTCTAGTGTCAAATATTGGTGCAGATGGCATACTTGATTTTCCAAAAGCACATCTTTTGGAACTTATTATAAAAAAGAAGAATCTTATTTCTGTGAATGCTGCCGTGAAATTTATAAAATTAGCTTTTATGTATGAGGAATGGAGTTTATTTGAATCTGCGGCTGGGCAGCTTATTGATTTTCTCCAGGTAATACATGTAAAACAATGGCTTTGTTTTTATGGTATTAACATGACGTTGAAGTGCTAATTAACTTGTGAGATATACTTTTCTTAGAGGCAGGATGACCCAGCGTCAAAGAAAGCGGAAAAGGATTTAATTCTTCTTGTTGCGATAGAACCTTTGATCAATGTAAAGAGAAACAAAGGTTTGATCTTTCCTTTTGACAACTACAAAGAAGGTCAAGTCTATGTAAAAAAAATTGCCGTTCATGGTGAGTGTTTATTTGCCTCTTTGAAAGCTTAAGATGACTTTATACACTCTCTATAGGTGAAATGAGAGAAAGAATATTCCAGGTAGAGGGAGCAGAAGTGTAAAGGCCCTGAAGTGAGAGTGTGCTTGGTTGTTGAAGGAATAGCCAGGAGGCAGATGTGGTTGGAGTGTTCTGGTGGTGGTGCTGGCCTTTGAGAATGTGGTAGGAACTGAGATCAGAGAAATAGCTGGATGCCTGATCTTGCAGGTTCCTAGGCCTTGTACAGATGCTGGATTTTATTTATTTACTTAAAAAACTTTTTTTTTTTGTTCACACTATGGGGCATGCGGAATCTTAGTTTCCTGATCAAACCCACATTGCCTACAGTGGAGGCACAGAGCTTTAACCACTGGACCACCAGGGAAGTCTCTGGATTTTTCTGTTGCAACATGATTTTGGGTAGGAAAAATGAGGCTCTATTTTAGCTGCTGCCTTATTAATGAGAGGTCAGCAGGGCATTGAATCAGAGGTATCAGTTGACTTTGGCAAGGCAAACTTTGATGGTCTCCTGTCTCTTTCCAGTATGCAGAGTTTTCCATTCTAAAACTCAGTTTTAGGAGTTATTGTGTATATAAATGAACATCTGCAGCCTCTGTCTTTTAGAGAATCATTTAATCCCGTGTTTTATGTTTTATCACATGCTTAAGGCATTGCATGGCTGCTCAATTGTGGTAAATAATTTGTACCAAGTAATGATGCTTTTTTTTTTCTTCTAGTGGTTTCTGAATAGATATCTTTCTTATTTTTATTTCAACAGTCACAGATGTTTTAATATTATAAACCTTCACAATTCCATTATGGACATAGCTGGTATACAGATTGCAGATAATGAAAATGATAATAGTCCATTTTAATTGAATTAAAGCCTACTTAGATTAGTTTTCAAATGGAAGCATTTAAAGTATGTTATTGACATATTTGCCCAGATATCATTTATGTTATTTTTGGAGAATTTCTATGTTGCTATGCATTTTCTACTTGAAATTTTGTAACTTTTTTTTTTTTTTTGCTTCATTTTCTGTACTTTATAAATTGAGATACTTGTGTGAAGTCTTGTGGATACTCAGAAGACATTTTCCGTTTGGCGACAACCTTGTATTCCTGTGTCTGTGACTCTCCACAGGTGAAAAAGTTATTTTGGACAATTTGTAATAGTGTCAAAAGAGGCTCTTCTCCGTAATTTAAAGCCATATTTAAAAATCACAGGAATTTCACCTTGCTGAAATTCTATACTGTTCAGTCATTAGGATA
Source organism: Bubalus kerabau (assembly GCF_029407905.1). Lineage (NCBI taxonomy): Eukaryota > Metazoa > Chordata > Mammalia > Artiodactyla > Bovidae > Bubalus > Bubalus kerabau. Next base: position 61,378,703 of record NC_073624.1, on the reverse strand, counting down.
AGACATTGAGTTATATCTTGACTTACAATTTTAAATTTATATTTACTATTGTTATCATTTTGGACATCTATCTTTTCCTTTCAGGGAAATTTCAAGGCTAGCTATATTTCTGATAATGGAGGAAATGAAGCAGTAGTTTTGATGAGAGTTAATATTCTTAATGAAACCCTCCTTTCCAGTCCCTAAATGCAAAGCCTGGTTACTGTTTGGAGTCACTTAGCATACAATGCAGAGAAGGCAATGGCACCCCACTCCAGTGTTTCTGCCTGGAAAATCCCATGGACGGAGGAGCCCGGTAGGCTGCAGTCCATGGGGTCGCTGAGGGTCGGACACCACTGAGCGACTTCACTTTGACTTTTCACTCTCATGCATTGGAGAAGGAAATGGCAACCCACTCCAGTGTTCTTGCCTGGAGAATCCCAGGGACGGGGAAGCCTGGTGGGCTGCCGTCTATGGGGTTGCACAGAGTCGGACACGACTGAAGTGACTTAGCAGCAGCAGCAGCAGCAGTGCAGCTCTGGTTTTAAAACTGAATTCCATGGATCCTCAGAGCTTCTCTGAGGTCACCATTTCCTTCTCCAGGAGATCTTCCTAACCCAGGGATTGAACCTGGGTCTCTTGTATTGCAGGCAGATTCTTTACCATTTGAGCCACCTAGGCACCTCCTAGTATTATTACTTTGGGAGTTAGAAATTCAACATAGGAATTTTGAGTTGACCATTCAGTTCAGTGCAGTATGTATGAAGCTCTGAGAATGTTGTCTGGCACACATTAAATGTCATATGTCCATGTCTATATATCTTATTGTTCTTATTTATTTACTTTACCACTTTTGCTTTCAGAATGCTCAGCCGGATAAGGAAATCGTTGTGGACATGATAATGTTCCTGTGGCAGAAATGCAAATTAGGAATGCAGCGGGTCACTGTGTCCAAAAATGACTATTCAAAGTTTACCCAGAAGATCAGTACTAATAAAGTATTCCTTTTTGTTTCCCTTCATATGCTTTTTGTTATTGCTAATTTCATTTGTGATGCACATTTTAAATCTAAATTTTCCCTACTTACCCACCTGCATAATTACTATTCTTTAAATGTGGTAATGAGGGAACCTTTCCTTTAAGTGTATTCCCTGTACTTCTGCTCCAGCTTAGTTTTGGGAAACAAGGAGGTGTTTCAGTTTTTTCAGGGAGGAATAAATATGGTATGTTTAAAGGTTATATGAACTTGAATAAATGCATTAAGAAAGTGAATAATAGAAAACAGATAAGGCATTTTAGCTCCCTGGTAGCTCAGACAGTAAAGCGTCTGCCTACAGTGTGGAAGACCCTGGGTTGGGAAGATCTGCTGGAGAAGGAAATGGCAACCCACTCCAGTATTCATGCCTGGAAAATCCCATGGACCGAATGGGGTCGCAAAGAGCTGGACAGGACTGAACGACTTCACTTTCACTTTCTGTAATAATACTCTATTTAAACTAAAGAGCTCTCTCATGGAAAGGAAAAAGTGGAGCAGGTCAATATTATAACCTAGAAACTTAGGAGAGAGTATTTTAACAATAACTCAGTCTTCTGTGATTCTGAAGCCTCCTAAGATTAGCTATATTAGGATGCATGGACATAATTTTATCATATACTCTAATGAAACAATGATCTGGTGCATAAATGTTTTTTTCCCATTTTAACTCCCAAAATGTGATGGCTAATTTTATGTGCTAAGCTTTGAGGTTATAGGCATGAAAGACAGCTTCTAAGGCACTCAGTGTAGAGCCTGAAACATCTACTTCCCCCTCACTATTTGGGAGGACTTTGATAGTGATAGTCACTGCTGCTTTTTGAAGGGAGAATGACAATTTTGAGGATACAGATAATCTTCATTGATACATAAAAAAGTCAGATGATAAGAGAAGGCAATGGCACACCACTCCAGTACTCCTGCCTGGAAAATCCCTTGGATGGAGGAGCCTGGTAGGCTGCAGTCCATGGGGTCACTAAGAGTCAGATACAACTGAGCGACTTCACTTTCACTTTTCACTTTCATGCATTGGAGAAGGAAATGGCAACCCACTCCAGTGTTCTTGCCTGGAGAATCCCAGGGACAGGGGAGCCTGGTGGGCTGCCGTCTATGGGGTTACACAGAGTCGGACATGACTGAAGTGACTTAGCATAGCATAGCATAGCATATGCAGACTACAAGCTAAATAATTCTTCTTCAAGAATATGTGTAAACAGAGTGATCATTAACTATCATCTTATTAGGATTATTAATTTTCTATTATAATTAAGATCCACTGATAAAAAGGTGTTAGTCGCTCAGTCATGTCCGACTCTTTGCAACCCCATTCACTGTAGCCTGTCAGATTCCTCTGTCCATGGGATCCTCCAGGCAAGAAACTGGGGTAGGTTGCCATTCCCTTCTCCAGGGGATCTTCCTGACCCAGGGATCAGGTCTCCTGCATTGCAGACGGATTCTTTACCATCTCAGTCACCAGGGGAGCTAGTACCTGTATAACATTATATGATTAGAAGGTGGCGATTTCAAGAAAGTACTCAATTTTATAAAATGTGACTCTTTCTACAATGTAGTGCACTTTCAATTGATTTTACTGTGTATTTTCTCTTTTTAGTGGATTTATCTACTGTGGCAGATAAATGAAATCATTCACTGCTATAAGATGGAAGACATTGATGTTGTGATGGTGGCAGAGATCACGTTACGATTAAGTGAAATATTGGAATCTTTAGGAAACCCAGGAAGGAAATTTAAAAAATTTCTAGGTAAAATATTGAATTAAAAGGCATGAGGTTATTAATATATATATATGAATATATAAGCACAAATTGTAATACTGTTTAACATCTGTTAATGGAAATCAGACATTTCAGTATTATGCTTCATCGATGATTTATAATCAAAGGTAGAAGTAATATAGGTTCAACCAAGTTGATGTTAAAAAAAAAAGGTTATATGCTTTCTGGTTCAGTGGCAAATGAAAATCTTTGCGTCTTCTCCTCACTTGTATACCCTTCTCTGTCCCTCGTTGTCCACCTACACCACTCACCCTCCCTCCCCATTCTTCCTTTTTTCTTTCCTCTCCTCCTTTTAATCCTACTTCCTCCTCTTCCATTTCCTGCTAGAGTGTATACTTCTTGAAGGAAGAGAATGTATTCTGGTCACCATGATTCTTGATACCGTCATGCTGCCTGCCACAGAGGAAGAGCTGGAATGAGTGGATCCATGTCCTTCTACCTTTGTCTCCTTTGTCTCTTCTCTCTTGATTCCCTCCTTTGAAAATTCTTCTTCTTTCTTTGTCCTGTTTCTTCTTTTCTTTTCCCTTTTTATCTTCTTCCTCTTTTTGCCCTCCTTTCTCACTCATTATCCTCCTCTCCCTGTCCAGTCCCTTCCTGCCACTATTCTGTTCTCCTTCTGGGAGGTGCCTTCTCTCAGAGGATGCTTTGACCTCCTCATTCGTTCTTCTGCCTGTGATTGAACCCCAGAGTTGTCTGTGTCATCAGGCAACTCACATACAGAAAGTGAGGTAGAGGAGCATAGGGGTGCCTGCTTTCCTGTCTTACCCCTCTTATAGTGTGTGTGTGACATCTGAGGGATTCGGTAATAAAAGTTATTGTAATAATTGTTCTCCCAGAGCTTCGCTAATCTGGCACTCCATTGTTGAGCTCAGCTTTGCAGATTGAATTAGATAACTATGGTTCTCAAAGTTTGGTTGATATAAGTATCACTTTGAAACTTGTTAAAAATATGAGGCTCAGTTCTATTGCACCTCAGTTAGTATGGACCTTTCTAGTCTTGATTAGCTTACCAGGTGATTTTGATACACTTAGAAGTTTGAGGACCACTGGTTAGAGTTCTCTGGCTAACACTTTCAATGACTTGAAGCCTTATTTTTTTCTAACTTTATAATTTTTATTTTGTACTGGGGTATAGCCAATTAACAATATTGTGGTAGTTTCAGGTGAACAGTAAAGGGACTTAGTCATGCATATACATGTATCCATTCTCCCCTAAACCCTCCCCCCATCTAAACTGGCACATAACATTGAGTAGAGTTCTATGTACTATGTAATAGGTCCTTGTTGCTTATCCATTTTGAATATAGCAGTGTGTACATGACCTTCCCAAACTTCCTAACTATCCCTTCCCTGCCCCAGCAACCATAAGTACATTTTCAAAGTTTGTGAGTCTTTTTCTTTTTGTAAGTGAGTTCATTTGTGTCATTTCTTTTTAGATTCCACATATAAGGGGTGTCATGTGATATTGCGCTTTCTGTGTCTTGAAGTCATACTTTTTGACATATCCTGTCTTAAAACATTTTTCCTTTTTAAAATTTTTATTATGTAGAATTTCAAATAGAGACATGAAATAAGTCACAGTACTCATCATCCAGTACCAGTAATTATGAACATTTTGCCAACCTTATTTAATCTCTCTTGGCAATACTTTCTTTTTTCCTGGACAGTTTTAAGGCAGACAGCATGTCATTCACCAACAAATACCTCAGCATATACACATACATGTGTGTGTGTGTTGGTCTATCTAACAGAAGGTTTTTTTTTTCTTTTTACACAACCACAATGCTATTAATACATTATACCTTACAAAATTAGCAAACATCCCTATGCCCCTGATTGTATTAAAATCTCTTGTTGGTTTGTTTCAATCAGGATCCCGTTGAGCCCATATATTTTATTTTCCATCATGTCTCTTAAATCTTTCTCTGTAACCTACAGTCCTCCTCTCCTTACCCCTGAAGAAACTGAATCATCTCCCTGGAAGATTTCCCACATACTGGATTTGGCTATTTGCGTCCTTATGGTGTTAACTTGTTTCTCTACCTGATAATTAGATCTGTCAGGTTGGTTATATTCAAGTGATACACTTCAAAAAGTTTTCTTGTCAATCTTATTTTTTTTTGGCAAGCGTACTTCATGCATACTCCCTATTGCATTGAGTCAGGAAGTATGTGATGCCTGATTGTCTCACTTGTTATGATGCAAAGATTTACCAGTGAGTCCAGGTGTTGTCACCTTGAACTTTTTCCTGGATTGGTTTCCCCAGAAGCAGATTCTGAGACAGAGTTGAGTGTAGCAGTTTATTTGGACTGCTATCCAGGGAAGCAGGGTGGTGGGGTGAAGCGGGACAGAAGGAAAGGAAGCCAGTACAGGGTACTGGAAGTTCGTGAGAAGGCTGCTATTGTGGGTATAGGACTTAATCCCACAAGGGGCTTCCAGAAGACTGTATAGAATGTCCCTTAAAGAGCTGGTAGGCTGGGGTGTTTGTCCGACCTTTATCTGTCATTGGTTGAAGGCTACTGGAGTAGGGGTGGAGGGAAGCCAGAAGGGGCTTCTGACTTCTATCATCTCATCCATAGGTATTCTGTTGATTTCTTAAGTGCAGAACTTGCTTCATCAGCTATTTGGTTAATCTGGTTATTTTAAGTCTTGTGGTAGACACTGTTTCAGTTCAGTTCAGTCGCTCAGTCCTGTCCGACTCTTTGCAACCCCATGAATCACAGCACGCTAGGCCTCCCTGTCCATCACCAACTCCCAGAGTTCACTCAGACTCACGTCCATCGAGTCAGTGATGCCATCCAGCCATCTCATCCTTTGTCATCCCCTTCTCCTCCTGCCCCCAATCCCTCCCAGCATCAGAGTCTTTTCCAATGAGTCAACTCTTCGCATCAGGTGGCCAAAGTACTGGAGCTTCAGCTTCAGCATCATTCCCTCCAAAGAAATCCCAGGGCTGATCTCCTTCAGAATGGACTGGTTGGATCTCCTTGTAGCTCAAGGGACTCTCAAGAGTCTTCTCCAACACCACAGTTCAAAAGCATCAATTCTTCGGCGTTCAGCCTTCTTCACAGTCCAACTCTCACATCCATACACTATATTTGCTACTAATATTTTATAAAAGTAACTTGAAGCCTTAGATGATCTGTTCTTCCAGGGAAGATTTATGCTTGCTTTTACCAGATACATGAAGGCACTGCAACTTCAAGTTCGCATTAATCCACTTTGAGATATTAAGATAATTTAAAGCTGAGATGCTCTTTATTCAGCCTATTTTCAGTTACTCTGACTCCTAGGATGTAGCCCCTTCTGGCTTTTCACCCTTGATGGGCCCTGGATACCAATCTCTGTTGCTTTAGCTCCTCAAGGCTGTCAAAGCACCATTCAGCTTCTCAGCTTACCTTTCCAAAACTGACGAAAATCTTCGGAGGGAAAAGTAGCTCGAAGGACATTCTCTAGGCCCCGGGCTCGCTTCCCAAGATCCAGGGGATACTCTCTTTCCAGGATACTGGCTCTGTACTGATATTTTCATTATTTTCTTAGCTTGCAGAAGAAAAAAACCAACCCTGCATTTTTCCAGCTTTTCCAGCCAGGGGAATGTTTCCAGAATATCTGTTACTAGAACCAAAAAATCTAATGATTGCTTTTATAAAAAAGTGTCTATTCTTATTAAATTTATTGTTTTGTTTACTTTGGGGAGACTAATGTTTTATTGTATTTTATATTCTTTAGTTATGGATGGGCTTCATACAACTGATTATACTGATCCTTTGTTAAAATATTTGATTTCTAAAGAACTAATCAGTATTAGAACATGATCCATTTGTAAATTTGAAAACATCTACATTTATGTCATGAGCAGTTGTCCCCATTTAGATATGTAAATTTAAATTTTTCAAGCATTGTTACTCTAATCATCTTATTGGCACATAAAACACAAAGTACAAGTCATTCTAAGTCAATTATGATAATCTGCTTCAAGATGTTTATTAATATTAGTCTATTAAGTAATTCATTGTTTAATTGGAATTACTGAAAAATTTTTAGACTGGAAAATTAGCATTGTCATATACATTTTTATTATTTGTATTCCTTAAATTAAAGCCAGACTTCTCTGACATTTGTCTAAATTTACTGTTAGTTTATGAATGCTTTTCAATGGATTTTCCATAGAATATACAGAAAGACAATCTCTTTACCATAATATTACCTTGCTGATAATCAAGATTTTTGTATTGGTTTGTTGTATTACAAAATGCTCTTAAATTTACTTTTATAAAGACAAAATATAACTAGCTGGAAGAAATAATTTGGTATGCAACTTCTAAGTGTTGAATCATTTCTAAACTCATGAATAATTAAAAAGATAACTAATATAGCATAATGTTTTTTTATGATTGTGATTCACTGTTAATTCCCATTTTTTTGTTTCATCCTTTTATTTCCTTTGGTCCTCTTTCTCTCCATTTCTTTCTCTCCTACTCACTCCTTCTCTTCTTCCTATTTTTCCTCTCTTTTATTCTCTTTTTCCTGAACTCCCTCCTTCTTTCCCCTGCTTCCTGTTCTCCCTCCCTCCCTTCTTTCTTCCTCTTTCCTTCCTTCCACTCTTTCTCTCTGTTTTTCAGATGTATCTTTAAAGAGAGGGACTAGTGAAATCTTTGGGGGTCCAAAAGGGAGCATAGATATTCTTCCAATAATAAAGGTAAGGTACTTCAAAATATTTTAGAAAATACAGTTAAAAACATTTAATTTTAAATGTTTAAAATTTAATTTTTAAAAATACTATTACATGTGTAAATGTATAATGGTTAGTTATAGAAGTAATTTTGAGTATTTAATATCTGAGAAATTATGGTTTCTATATACATTGAGAACTATAGGAATATTTTTCTACCTTTTGTTTTTACTTTAGAAAAAAATCCAATAAGCTTCAAAAATAAGCTAGATAAAGGGTCTTAGAAGGAGTTATAGTTATATTACTATTGATATTTTGAATGTTGTATTTCATAGACTCACAGAGCAGGGATGTCCTTCCTTAGCACTTACCTGCTTTATGAGTCCATGAGTTACAACATTCAAAAAAGTAGCTCACTTTTTATCTTAGTGCTGTGTTTGTACGGTTGATTTATATAGTCACAGTGATCATTTTCACTACTACATTTTATTGGACCAAGATTGCACAGCTAAGTGGATTTGAAGTTAGAGTGTTTCCTTCAAAGTTCAGGCATTTAGCGACTATGCTATGCTGTCCATTGATGTTAAAAAAGAGTGTCTTCAGAATACTTGTATAAAGTATACTTTTTTAATACACAAAAATGCAAGTGCTAAGAAACTGGCTATAAATCAAATATCATAAGTATATCAGAACTTTCTTGAATATTATATTCATCTCTAATAAAAGGCTTCAGGGAATGCAATTTTGAGTTTTCTATGCTGCATTGTGTCTTGAGAGGTGAGAAATTTGAAATTGACAACAGAAGATGTTTGAACTGTGTAAGAGATTGAGGGGGCATAAGAGGTGTCTGCCAGTGGCTTTTCCAGGGATCATTTGCAGTGCTTATTAAATACATAGCTTCCTTTTTTCCATTTTGGACATAGTGAATCATAATTTCAGGTATGAGGTTCTCAAAAGTTTGTAATTCAGGTGTGAGGTTCTTAAAAGTTTGCCAGGTAGATTCTTAAGGAAACTAGAATTTAAGAATTACTTGCTTAGTGTACTGGCACTTATTCTGTGAGGCTTCGTACAGGAATAGGAATAGTAGTAGAAGTTACAAAGTACTAGATTTTGACTTGGATAGAAAAATTCTGGCGATTAAAGGCACTAAATGAAATGGATTTCTTAGAAAGTGACCATGAAGAAACTGAAAATCATTTATGAATTATTGCTACTGTTTTTAAATTAGAAAAATGCACTCTTTTCTTGATATAATTTATCGCCATCTGCTAGGAAATTGTCAAAATAAACATAGAAGTCTATGATGACTAGAGTGTGAATAGCACCTCTAAACTTTTTCCACACGCTACCTGCTCAGCTGTATGGGGGTGTGCGGTGTATGGAGTAGGGGTGATTCACTGATATGGCCTAAGGGCATAGCAGTTGATATTGGGAGACTTGGAGTTGAATTCTGACTTTAATGTTGACTGTGTGATCTTAAATAAACTAATCTGTTTGAATATGTGTCCTCCTTTGTAAGATGATAACAGTAATATCTATTCTACTGGTAGTTTTTAAGTGATTCAGTCCAAACGAGATGTTGATAACATCGTGGCACATGGTGGCAACTCAGTTTTTCTCTTACATTTTACAAAGGGCACTGAATCTCAACCTAGAGTCTCAGAGCTATTTGGAAGGGAGTGAAATGGGGAGAAGGAGTGAGAATTTATTGTAAGGAGAGTCCAAAATCCATATGCTCACCTAGCAAAGTCTGGAGGTGGGGTAAACTGTGTATCTTTCATGTTTGTTGTTAATGTTCAGTCCCTAAGTTGTATCCCACTCCCTGCAACCACATGGACTGCAGCACTTCAGCTTTCCCTGTTTTTCACTATCTCCTGGAGTTTGCTCAGACTCATGTCCATTGAGTTGATGATGCCATGACATCTAGCCATCTCATCCTCTATCACTCCCGTTTACTCTTGTCCTCACTCTGTCCCAGCATCAGGGTCTTTTCTAATCAGTCAGCTCTTGGCATCAGGTGGCCAAGATATAATATCTTGCATATACACATGGAACTATTTGAAAAATATATAGGGTACTATTGTGATTATATATATATATTTTAAATTTACTTTAAAGTTTTACTGAATTCATGGCTATTTTTGACAAATGGATTATAGTGTTAGTTGCTTAGTCATGTCCAACTCTTTGTGACCCCATGGACTGTAGCCCACCAGCCTCCTCTGTCCATGGAATTCTCCAGGCAAGAATACTAAAGTGGGTAGCCATTCCCACCAGAGAATAATAAGTGCCTCATAGGATTATGGTAATTTAAAAATTAGTCCACATAAAGCATTTAGCCTAGCACTTGGAACACATTTTAATTCAATATTAGCTGTAATGATATTATAGTATTAGCTGGGCTTCCATTGTGGCTCAAATGGCAAAGAATCTGCCTGCAATGCAGGAGACTCAGGCTCAACCCCTGGGTTGGGAAGATCCCCTGGAGAAGGAATTGGCAACCCACTTCAGTACTCTTGTCTGGAGAGTTCTATGGACAGAGAATTCCATGGACAGGCTACAGTTCATGGGATCACCAAGAGTCGAACATGACTGAGCAACTAACTTTCATTTTCACTAGCTGTAACATTGACAAATGACGGTGGTGGTGATGATGATGCTAGAATGTGTGTGTGTGTGTGGGAGGTCTTTGAAACTTTTTGGTGTTAAAAGCTGTGCTTAGAGACTTCTGTTTGTGGCTAAATGGGAAACTAGATGACCTGAAAAAAGCTCTTGCTGCAAAATACCTGGAAATTTTGGAGAAAATTAAACAAATATCCTCAAGCACACCACAGAGTTCACAAGAAAGAAAGGTAAATCCCAGGAGCCAAAATAGAAAGGAGAACTGAAAACCAGAATGGTCAGTTTATGAATAGATGCTGGAGTAGGTTGTTGGTCTCAGTTACAAAGAAATTTAAATTAACCACCACCTAGGGAAAAGAGATGAGCCTTGAACACATGAGAGATGGGGCTTGGAACTCAGACTCACACATTTAGTTAGAGCCTACAAGACTTATCCCAGGAAAAGGTCAACTAGGAAAGTATCTGCCTATTCGGTAAGGAGGTTTCTCAGTTTGGGTATTGAGAAGTGGAGTAAACAAGAGAAAGGCTCTCTTCCTAATAATTTGGGCCTGCCCTCATGTTGGTCTGTCATTCAAATTTACACTGCTTGGGTTGCTTAGGAAACTCTCGGAGCCTGTGATTCCTTTCTTTTTTAATTAAAAACTTTTATTGAAGTATAGTTGATTTATAATGTTAATTTCTTCTGTACAGCAAAGTGATTCTTTATGCATCTATATTCTTTTCCATTATGTTTTATTAGGAGATGAGTATAGTTCCCTGTGCTGTATGGTAGGACCTTGTTTATGAACCTGTGATTCTTGAATGGAGATATCTAGCTATACATATGTTGAATGGATGTGTGTAATCAAACTATGTATATTCCAGAATGCAGGGATGATTTAACACTAGAAATTCCATAATGCAATACACCACATTTGCAGATGAAAAGGAAAAAATATGACCACATCATCAGATAAAGAGGTGCAACAAAAGCATTTGACAAAAACAACAATCACCTTTTAAAAAATAACTCTTAACAAGTTAGGAATAGAAGAGAACTTTTGTATCCCATAAAGGGTATCAACCAAGACCTTTAATGACGGTTACACCTATGGTAAAAGGCAGCCAGAGCCGGAAGGGGGCAATCGCAGCCCCAGAGAGACATTATCTATAAAACTGTAAGCAGGCTTCTTTGCTAACTAAGACTTCTTGGGGGTCTGGACGGTCAACATCCGCCTGAGAAGGTGCACCGGTTGTACACCTAGATAACTGAGTGGCGGGGAGGCGATAAGTTGCAGCAGTCGCGCTCGCCAAACACCTCATCACCTGAGCTGCTCGGACCTGGGAAGGGCACAAAACTCAGGCCAACCGAGTCTGCGCCTCTGAGGACTACCCGAGTGCCTGAACCTGAGCGGCTTGGACCTGGGAGGTGCAAGCAGCCCAGGGCTGGCCACGGATGGTTCCCTGTGGAGCAACCTAGAGCCTGAGCAGTGTGGGCAGGGAGGCTACACGTGCCGTGAGTGGGGGCAGACCCAGTGTGGCTGAGGCACTGTGAGCACACGCCAGTGTTACTTGTTTGCAGCGTCCCTCCCTCCTCACAGCGTGACTGAACAAGTGAGCCTAAAAAAAAAAAAAGTGTCCTCCACCGTCCCCTTTGTGTCAGGGTGGAAACCAGACACTGAAGAGACCAGCAAACAGAAGAATCTATAACAGAGGGAACCTCCTTGGAAGCTACAGGCAATAGATTAAAACCCTGTGGTTAGTACCGTCTACATAGGAAGGGGCCTATAGATCTTGAGAATGTAAGTCGGACCAAGGAACTAGCCGAAAATGAAGTGAACCCACAATACCAACAACAAAACCAGAGAAAGTCCTAGATATATTTTTACTATTTTTACAATCATTCTTTCTTTCTTTTTTTTAAAATTTTAAAAAAAATTTTAAGTACTCTATTATTCCTTTAATTTTCACTTTTATAACCTACTATTACTTTGCAAAAAAAAAAAAAAGACTTTTTTTAAAGCAAACTTCATATATATATTTTTTATAATTTTTTGACCTTTTTTTTTTTTTTTCTTCTTTTCTTTAACATTGTATTTTTGAAATTCCAAACTCTACTCTAGATTTTTAATTTTAGCTTTTTGGTATTTGTGATCAATTTGGTACCTATATATTTATTTTTTTATATATACTTTTTGTGACTTTTTTTTTCCTCTCTTTCTTTCTCTTCTTCTTTTATATAACATTGTATACCTGAAATTCCAAACTCAACTCTAGATTTTTAATTTATGCTTTTTGGTATTTGTTGTCAATTTTGTACCTATGTTTTCTTTATAATTTTTGCGACTTTGTTTGTTTTTGTTTGTTTGTTTGTTTGTTTTCTCTCTTTCTTTTTTTTCTTCTTATTTTTTTTAACATTGTATTTTTGAAATTCCAAACTCTACTCTAGATTTTTAACTTTTGCTTTTTGGTATTTGTTATCAATTTTTTACCTATATTTTCTTTATAATTTTTGCGAATTTGTTTTTGTTTGTTTTTTTCTCTTTCTTTTCCTTCTTCTTTTCTTTAACATTATATTTTTGAAATTCCAAACTCTACTCTAGATTTTTAATTTTTGCTTTTATGTATTTGTTACCAATTTTGTACCTTTAAGAACCCAATCTTCAGTACCCATTTTTCACTAGGGAGTGAAATTACTGGCTTGACTGCTCTCTCTCCCTTTGGACTCTCCTTTTTCTCCACCAGGTCACCTGTGTCTCCTCCCTAACCCCTCTCTACTCTACCCAACTCTGTGAATTTCTGTGTGTTCCAGACGGTGGAGAACACTTAGGGAACTGATTACTGGCTGGATCTGTCTCCCTCCTTTTCATTCACCCCTTTTATCCTCCTGGCCACCTCTGCCTCCTTCCTCCTTTTCTCTTCTCTGTATAACTCCGTGAACATCTCTGAACGGTCTAGTTGTGGAGTGCACATAAGGAAGTGATTACTGGCTAGCCCACTCTCTCCTCTATTGATTCCACCTCATCTCATCTGGTTCACCTCTAACTCCCTCCTTCCTCTTCTCTTCTCCTTGTAATGCTGTGAACCTCTCTGGGTGACCCTCACAGCAGAGAAACTTTTCATCTTTAACGTAGATGTTTTATCAATGGTGCTGTATAGAAGGAGAAGTTTTGAAACTACTGTAAAAATAAGACTGATAACTGGAAGCAGGGGGCTTAAGTCCAAACCCTGACTCCAGGGAACTCCTGACTCCAGGGAACATTAATTGACAGGAGCTCAGCAAACGCCTCCATACCTACACTGAAACCAAGCACCACACAAGGGCCAACAAGTTCCAGGGCAAGACCTACCAAACAAATTCTCCAGCAACGAAGGAACACAGCCCTGAGCTCCAAGATACAGGCTGCCCAAAGTCACCCAAAACCATAGACATCTCATAACTCATTACTGGACACTTCATTGCACTCCAGAGAGAAGAAATACAGCTCCACCCACCAGAACACCGACACAAGCTTCCCTAACCAAGAAACCTTGACAAGCCACCTGTACAAACCCACACACAGTGAGGAAACACCACAATAAAGAGAACTCCACAAACTGCCAGAAAACAGAAAGGACACCCTGGACTCAGCAATTTAAACAAGATGAAGAGACAGAGGAATCCCAGCAGATAAAGGAACAGGATAAATGCCCACCAAACCGAACAAAAGAGGAAGAGATAGGGAATCTACCTGATAAAGAATTCCGAATAATGATAGTGAAATTGATCCAAAATCTTGAAATCAAAATGGAATCACAGATAAATAGCCTGGAGACAAGGATTGAGAAGATGTAAGAAAGGTTTAACAAGGACCTAGAAGAAATAAAAAAGAGTCAATATATAATGAATAATGCAATAAATGAAATTAAAAACACTCTGGAGGCAACAAATAGTAGAATAACAGAGGCAGAAGATAGGATTAGTGAATTAGAAGATAGAATGGTAGAAGTAAATGAATCAGAGAGGAAAAAAGAAAAACGAATTAAAAGAAATGAGGACAATCTCAGAGACCTCCAGGACAATATTAAACGCTACAACATTCGAATCATAGGGGTCCCAGAAGAAGAAGACAAAAAGAAAGACCATGAGAAAATACTTGAGGAGATAATAGTTGAAAACTTCCCTAAAATGGGGAAGGAAATAAAAGTAATCCCTTTATCCCAGTGTATAAACTTAGATGTCTGTCATTCTAATCAACATGCCCTAGGGGTCTTAGCTGTGTGAAAAAAGAGAAGCAGAAGAAAAGGTGGGCCTGTAAAGAAGTCTCAGACTAGTCTAGTAACATAGCACACTTTTAGTAATAGCAGTCTAAATGTTCATGGGGGAAGAGTGGATAAGTGAATTGTGATGCAGTCCTCAGCAATACCATTTCATCCCAGCCATGAAGGTGAATCAGCTGCAGTGGCCTTGAACTAGAGTCAGCTAGTATCATTGCTATCCCCTTCCATAATCAGCTTCACACTAGAGCGAGAAAGACCTGGAGCTACATTTCCCACCATCTCATTTCCATATGGTTCTAGGTTAGTCTTCCAATTAGGGGTATTTGAATGAATTTGTTCTACACAAGGGAAGAGAGAGTTCTTATACTGCAGAGGAGGATGCAAGAAGATAATTGATCAGCCTTGTTTAGCAAGCCCTTGCAGTTCCTTTGTTTCAGTGTGGTAGACACTTGAGATTGTCATCTGGCTCCTGGATTCTTAGCTTGCTGCATGCACTAAAGTCATCCCTGACAGCTCTCTTGATCTTTGCTCCCCCAGGGCTTCCAGCAGTGATGGACACTTCTAGTTCTGTCCATTAAATCCCTTTCTGCTTGGAATACTTAGAGTATTCCAAGTATTCTTAACCAAACCCTGCCAGACCCCCTGAGTTGCAGGAGAAGGTTTCAATGACATATGGTTGAGTGAAAAAAATGAACTGCAGAATTTCACAAGAGAATCAAAAACATGCAAAGCTATATTGCATCTTGTTAGTGGACACATACATATGTAGTAAAAATTTAAAAACATGCAAAAGAATGGAAACCAAATTCAAGGACAGTGGCTTCCTCGGGGAGGGGGTTTTGAAGTACTGTGAAGTTTGGAAGTGTTGTATATGATTTCCCCTTAAATCTGAATTTTCTGTTTTGTTTGTAAAATTACTTTAGAAAAAACCTGAGGAACAGTTATTTTTGGCCTATGAACTTCTTGACAAAGCCATTGGTAGCATAAATTTGAACTGCATGTTAACTGCTTTGCCAAATGGATCATCAGTGATTGACCATTGCCATGCCACGGTGAGAATGAGAAACTCTTACATTAGACTTATTGTCCTTAACTAGGAAGCATAGGTAAGTAAGAATGATCTATGGTGGTTCCCCTCTCACAGACTGGAAATACATTTCTCTCCTCTCAGAAGAAATCAAGGAGGGTGAGGAGTCTTTGAACCTGTCATTACAAGGCATTGCAAGGCCATTGGTGAATGTGGAAAGTGGATTAATTATTGTGTAAGCCAGATTTTAAAGGGTTAAGACATGAGCATAACTTAAAGGCTAAGAATAAAATGATAACCTGAATAATAATAGGATAGAGCTATTTTTGTATGTTTCGATAACTGTATTCCTTTTTAATTTTTGCTTCAATTCTACCGAAGCACAACCACTATATAGATGGAGACATGTGCAAACCAGTCACACCGAATAATTTCATAATGGATTTGCATCTTGAACTAATTCAAGCCCAGCACCGAATAGCTGTTGTGCTTCTTGACCAGTTGCAAGGTAGTAGTCATCAAAGCAGATAACTTGTTCTGAATCTATTTTAAGACATGTTCAAGCGTGGAATCAATTTTATTTGTGAATAATGTTCTTGTTGACTGGGTGTTTTTCAGATAAATTTTGTTGCTTTGTTTTTTCTTACTTCCCTGATTAATATCAATAGATACCTTTGATTATTTCTTTACACCTGCTTAGCAAATCAGTAAACTTCTGAAAAATTAAATGATTTGAGTTATAGTAAATTATTGGTATTTTCTTAATTAAGCAAACATTTATTGAAGTGAATATCAAGATCTGGGAACTGTTTTTAGGTTTGGTCCAAAAAAGACACAGCCTTTAATTTTGAGCTCTAGATAAGTAAGCCAACTGTAAGAGTCAAGGTTAATAAATGCAGTGGAAGTGGACTCAGAGTGGTTGCTCTTGGCACACAGAAGAATATAACTGACAAGAAAGTCAGGGATGGCTTCCTGAAAGAGATGAGAGTTGACCAGAAAGCTAGCAAGTGTCTTTATGAAGAAAATTGAAAAGGAGGCAGTCATTTCGAATGGAGAAAGCAACTTTTAGCAAGGTGGAAGCAATTATATGAAGTATAGAAACTGCTGGAATTCTCTTATGGCTGCAGTAAAGAGCACACATGGGAGACTGACACAACTAAGCCTAGAGATAGATCACAGAGCTTGAAGGGTTAAAGGGTTTATATATTATCCTGAAGCTATTGAACTGACCTGAACTGAACTGAATTGAAAAATTTAGAAAGATATCTCTGACAGCAGTGTCAGAGGCTAGATGAGTTGGATTATGTTGCATCATATACACGGTTTGTTGTTCAGTGACTCAGTCATGTCCAGCTCTTTGCAACCACATGGACTCCAGCATGCCAGGCTTCCCTTTCCTTTGCCATCTCCCGGAGTTTGCTCAAACTCATGTCCGTTGAGTTGGTGATGCCATTCAACCATCTTGTCCTCTGTTGTCCCCTTCTCCTCCTGCCTTCAGTCTTTCCCAGCATCAGGGTCTTTTCTAATGAGTCAGCTCTTTGCATCAGGTGGCCAAAGTATTGGAGCTTCAGCTTCAGCATCAGTCCTTCCAGTGACTATTCAGGACTAATTTCCTTTAGGATTGACTGTTTAGAAAATAGATTTAATCAAATGTTGGTTAATTAAATAATATTTGAGTGCAGATTTTTTTCTCCTCAGCTTTATTAAGATATTATTGACAATTACATTATGTAAATTCAAGGTGTACAATGTGCAGATCTGCTACACTAATACATCGTAAAATGATTATTGTTACAGCATTAGCTAACAACTCCAGCACATTAATAATCGCTGTTTCTTTTTTTGTGGTGAGAATATTTAAGATTTACTCACTTAGCAACTTATAAATATATACTCTAGTGTTATTAACTATGATCCATGCTATATATTAGCTCCCCAGAGTTTATTCATCTTATGACTGGTAGTTTGTACCCTTTCACCAATATCTGTTTCTCCACTCCCTCAGCCCCTGGTAACCACCACTCTACTGTATGTTTCTATGAGTTTGCCTTTTTTAGATTCCTTGTAAAAGTGATACCATCCAATATTTGTCTTTCTCTGTATGCTTATTTCACCTAGCATGATGCCCTCAAGTTTTATGCATGTTATTGCAAATGACAGGATTTCCTTCTTTCTCATGACTGAATAATATTCCATTGTGCATGTGATATATATCTATATCTATCTACCTCTATATGTACATCACATCTTCTTTCTACATTCACCCATTGATGGACACTTAGGTCATTGTGATATCTTTGTTGCCATATTTTAGCTATTGTGAATAATGTTGCATTGAAAATGGGACCATAGATATCTCTGAGATCTTATTTTCATTTCCTTTGTGGATATATCCAGAAGTAGATTTCTGGATCATATAGTAGTTCTTTTAATTTTTAATTTTTGGAAACCTCCATAATGTTTTCTGTAGGGGCTTAACCAATTTACACCCCCACCAATAGTGCACAGTGGTTCCCTTTTATCCACATCTTCCCCAGTGTTTGTTATCTCTTGTCATCTTGATCAGTTCAGTTTAGTTGCTCAGTTGTGTTCAACTCTTTGCAACCCCATAAACTGCAGCACACCAGGCTTCCCTGTACATCACCAACTCCGGGAACTTACTCAAGCTCATGTCCATTGAGTCAGTGATGCCATCCAACCAGCTCATCCTCATCATCCCCTTCTCCTCCCACCTTCAGTCTTTCCCATCATCAGGGTCTTTTCTAATGAGTCAGTTCTTCGCATCAGGTAGCCAAAATATTGGCACTTTAGCTTCAGCATCAAGTCCTTCCAATGAATATTCAGAACTGATTTCCTTTAGGATTAACTAGTTTGCTATCACCATTCTAGTTGATAGCCATTCTAATAGGCATGAGGTAATATCTCCTTGTGGTTTTGATTTGCATTTTCCTAATGATTAGTGACGTTGAGCATCTTTTCATGTACTAGAGAGCTATTTGTATATGTTCTTTAGAAAAATGTCGTTTAGTTACTCTGCCCATTAAAATCAGAGTTTTATTATTAAGTTATATGAGTTCTTTATATATTTTGGAAATATGTACGTACATACTTATATTTACATGGAATTAATTATTATTTCTTTGCAGTATCTGGATCTGCTTGATATTTTTCTCTGCCTTATTGAACTGCCACCCTGGCACAGATGATCACTTTTTTCCTCCTGTCATCCATTACTGTCTATGCTGCCGTCTGACTAATGTTGCCTAAAGACTGCTTTTGTCATTCTTATTCAAGAACTTTACAATGGGTGTCTGTTGATGATTGTGCTATAAAGTGTGACTCCTGTATTGGGCATTAAAATTTTTCTTGCAGTGTCATCTTTCTTATCTCCAACGATTATAATCATGAGAACTATCAGTTAATTAGCATTTATAATACCCTAGGTGCTGAGAGAATGGTGCATTATTTTCTCTTTTCCATGAAGGTAAATTTCCTTATCCTTTGCCATTAAAGAAACTTTATATTTTTAAATGGTGTCTGTTGACATCTTTTCATCCGGCAGTCATCATCCCATGGTGGCTCATGTGCATTAGCACAAATAATTAAACCTCAATAAAAGGGTTTATTGTAAGGTTATTACAGGTACCCTATTTCCAGGTCTTTTGAGAACTAGATCTAGAAAATCAAGAAAGTTTCTTGATATATTTTCTACCTCCCTGGGTCAGCATACCTTCATCTTCTTTTCCCTCATCCTGCTACCTCTTTCCTGGACCACCATGATGGTCAGTCTCAGCTACATACCAGGATCTCTCTCTGCTCATAACCAGCTGGCAATAATTTGTGTGTTAGTTGAAAATTTGGAGAGAATCTGATTTTATCAGCCACAGATAGAGCAGAGTGGAGATCTTCATGTGGTACCCAGAACTCTTGCAGGGACCATGGATGGAGCAATTTTGAAAAGCTTTTGGGGAAGGAAAGTGACCAAGAGTAGGTTGGATCCTATTTACCAACATACAAGATGATTTTATTTAAAGTGAAATAGAAAATCAAATATTTTTATAACTTGAAAATTCTTCATGTCCTCATACTGTGGCTAATAAAAGAATTTAATGATAAAACTCTTATATTTGTTTGAATTTTTATCTATTAATGAAAAAAGATGACCTATGATAGAGGATTTGATTTAGGTCATACCTGAATGGTCAGAAAGCAACAGTTAGAACTGGACATGGAACAACAAACTGGTTCCAAATAGGAAAAGGAATACGTCAAGGCTGTATATTGTCACCCTGCTTATTTAACTCATATGCAGAGTACATCATGAGAAACACTGGACTGGAAGAAACACAAGCTGGAATCAAGATTGCCGGGAGAAATATCAATAATCTCAGATATGCAGATGACACCACCCTTATGGCAGAAAGTGAAGAGGAACTCAAAAGCCTCTTGATGAAAGTGAAAGTGGAGAGTGAAAAAGTTGGCTTAAAGCTCAACATTCAGAAAACGAAGATCATGGCATCCGGTCCCATCACTTCATGGGAAATAGATGGGGAAACAGTGGAAACAGTGTCAGACTTTATTTTTTGGGGCTCCAGAATCACTGCAGATGGTGACTGCAGCCATGAAATTAAAAGACGCTTACTCCTTGGAAGGAAAGTCATGACCAACCTAGATAGCATGTTTAAAAGCAGAGATGTTACTTTGCCAACAAAGGTTCATCTCGTCAAGGCTATGGTTTTTCCTGTGGTCATGTATGTATGTGAGAGTTGGACTGTAAAGAAGGCTGAATGCCGAAGAATTGATGCTTTTGAACTGTGGTGTTGGAGAAGACTCTTGAGAGTCCCTTGGACTGCAAAGAGATCCAACCAGTCCATTCTGAAGGAGATCAGCCCTGGGATTTCTTTGGAAGGAATGATGCTAAAGCTGAAACTCCAGTACTTTGGCCACCTCATGTGAAGAGTTGACTCATTGGAAAAGACTCTGATGCTGGGAGGGATTGGGGGCAGGAGGAGAAGGGGACAACAGAGGATGAGATGGCTGGATGGCATCACTGACTCGATGGATGTGAGTCTGGGTGAACTCCGGGAGTTGGTGATGGACAGGGAGGCCTGGCATGCTGCAATTCATGGGGTCGCAAAGAGTCAGACACGACTGAGTGACTGAACTGAACTGAACTGAATGGTCTAGTGGTTTTCCCTACTTTCTTCAATTTAAGTCTGAATTTGGCAATAAGGAGTTCATGATCTGAGCCACAGTCAGCTCCTGGTCTTGTTTTTGCTGACTATATAGAGCTTCTCTACCTTTGGCTGCAAAGAATATATCAGTCTGATTTCAGTGTTGACCATCTGCTGATGTCCACGTGTAGAGTCTTCTCTTGTGTTGTTGGAAGAGGGTATTTGCTATGACCAGTATGTTCTCTTGGCAAAACTCTATTAGCCTTTGCCCTGCTTCATTCCGTATTCCAAGGCCAAATTTGCCTGTTATTCCAGGTATTTCTTGACTTCCTACTTTTGCATTCTAGTCCCCTATAATGAAAAGAACATCTTTTTTGGGTGTTAGTTCTAGAAAGTCTTGTAGGTCTTCATAGAACTGTTCAACTTCAGCTTCTTCAGCGTTACCGGTTGGGGCATAGGCTTGGATCACCGTGACATTGAACGGTTTGCCTTGGAAACGAACAGAAATCATTCTGTCATTTTTGAGATTGCATCCAAGTACTGCATTTCGGACTCTTTTGTTGAGTATGATGGCTACTCCATTTCTTCTAAGGGATTCCTGCCTACAGTAGTAAATATAATGGTCATCTGAGTTAAATTCACCCATTCCAGTCCATTTTAGTTTGCTGATTCCTAGAATGTCGACGTTCACTCTTGCCATCTCCTGTTTGACCACTTCCAATTTGCTTTGATTCATGGACTTAACATTCCAGGTTCCTATGCAATATTGCTCTTTACAGCATCGGACCTTGCTTCTATCACCAGTCACATCCACATCTGGGTGTTGTTTTTGCTTTGGCTCCATCTCTTAATTCTTTCTGGAATTATTTCTCCACTGATCTCCTGTAGCATATTGGGCACCTACCAACCTGGGGAGTTCATCTTTCAGTGTCCTATGTTTTTGCCTTTTGATACTGTTCATGGGGTTCTCAAGGCAAGAATACTGAAGTGGTTTGCCATTCCTTTCTCTAGTTGACCACATTTTGTCAGAACTCTCCACCATGACCCGTCTGTCTTGGGTGGCCCTACACAGCATGTAAAGCATGAACTTCCAGATGGTCAAGCTGGTTTTAGAAAAGGCAGAGGAACCAGAGATCAAATTGCCAACATCCTCTGGATCGTCGAAAAAACAAGAGTTCCAGAAAAAGATCTATTTCTGATTTATTGACTATGCCAAAGCCTTTGACTATGTGGATGACAACAAATTGAAAAATTCTGGAAAAGATGGGAATACCAGACCACCTGACCTGCCTCCTGAGAAATCTGTATGCAGGTCAGGAAGCAACAGTTAGAACTGGACATGGAACAACAGACTGGTTCCAAATAGGAAAAGGAGTATGTCAAGGCTGTATATTGTCACCCTGCTTATTTAACTTATATGCAGAGTACATCATGAGAAATGCTGGGCTGGATGAAGCACAAGCTAGAATCAAGATTGCCGGGAGAAATATCAATAATCTCAGATATGCAGGTAATACCACCCTTATGATGGAAAGTGAAGAACAACTAAAGAACCTCTTGATGAAGGTGAAAGAGGAGAGTGAAAAAGTTGGCTTAAAACTCAACATTCAGAAAATTAAGATCATGGCATCTGGCCCCATCACTTCATGGTAAATAGATGGGGAAACAGTGGAAACAGTGTCAGACTTTATTTGTTTGGGCTCCAAAATCACTGCAGATGGTGATTGCAGCCATGAAATTAAAAGACGCTTACTCCCTAGAAGAAAAGTTATGACCAACCTGCTGCTGCTGCTAAGTTGCTTCAGTTGTGTCCGACTCTGAGTGACCCCACAGACGGCAGCCCACCAGGCTCCCCCATCCCTGGGATTCTCCAGGCAAGAACACTGGAGTGGGTTGCCATTTCCTTCTCCAATGCATGAAAGTGAAAAGTCAAAGTGAAGTCGCTCAGTCATGTCCAACTCTTTGCGACCTCATGGACTGCAGCCTACCAGGCTCCTCCATCCATGGGATTTTCCAGGCAAGAGTACTGGAGTGGGGTGCTATTGCCTCCTCCTAGACAGCATATTAAAAAGCAGAGACATTACTTTGCCAACAAAGGTCTATCTAGTCAAGGCTATGATTTTTTCCAGTAGTTGTGTATGGATGTTTGAGTTGGAGTATAAGGAAAGCTGAGCACCAAAGAATTGATGCTTTTGAACTGTGGTGTTGGAGGAGACTCTTGAGAGTCCCTTGGACTCCCAGGAGATCCATTCACTCAATCCTAAAGGAAATCAGTTCTGAATATTCATTGGAAGGACTGATGTTGAAGCTGAAACTCCAGTACTTTGGCCACTGATGTGAAAAGCTGACTCATTTGAAAAGACCCTGATGCTGGGAAAGATTGAAGGTGGGAGGAGAAGGGGATGACAGAGGATGAGGTGGTTGGATGGATCACTGATTCAATGGACTTGAGTTTGAGTAAACTCTGAGAGTTGGTGATAGACAGGGAGGCCTGGCGTACTACAGTCCATGGAGTTGAAAAAGAGTCGGACATGACTGAGCGACTGAACTGAACTGAATGATAGAGGAAGCAATAATTTTACAAATAGATAGTTACTCTTTAGTGTTCAGAAAATATTTCCTTTCTTGAATGTAAACCTAATTGTAATGACAGTCTTCTTCTTTTTCTTCTTCTTCTTCAGTTTTGCAGACTCCAACTGTGAGCAAAAATACATCTACCAAAGGTACAGAGAAGCTAAAAAAACCTGCAAACCCTGATTGTTTTACAGGTAATTAAAATTTGGATAAAATGCTTTTCCAAATTTCTTCAAGATAGTTTTTATGTTGCCCTTTTGGTAAAACAGTTGTGTGCTTTTACAGAATTAAGTGTGATGAATAAAATAAGGAAGAATAAGCTGTCTAAAGCAATTTATTTGATGCAGAAAACTCTTCTAATATTTGAGAAAGATGCAGCCTGTTCTTCTCTACAGAACTACTTGACGGTAACAGTGTATACCATTCCTTACTTTAGTCCAGACTTGAAACCCCTGGTAAAAATGAATGATTTATTGCTCTTTTCTAAAAATAATGTGTTGCCCTTAACATTAGTTTATGAACTTTCAGATTTTCCGTGTTTAGTCCTCTCTTTGTGAAGTGAAATAGTTCTAAGCAGGAAAATTAATGTATATCTCCTGCCTTGAACTCTCTTGAAATGAGAGATTCTCCTTCTGCAGGGGGGACCTTGCATAGGGAACCAAATAAAATCAGAAGGGTTCAAAATGAGATAAACTGTAGAATGTAAGTGACACTGTGCATGCATAAATGCATTCCTTACTATGGAACTAAAATACTTAAAGTCCTTGGGCTAAGACACTTTGCTAAGATGGAGATTGCTGATTTATGGACCAATTGCCTTACTGCTGTCTCTCTGTGACCTGGAAATGGTTCTGTCTTCTTACTAATTCATTTATGTTGATTTTAGAGTTTAAATTTCTGAGGGGAATCACATTTCTGTTTTATTTTGTCCCTATGCATCACAAAACTTTGATTGTGTTGGGTGAATGAATGGCACATGATAGATTAGAGACTACCAGTAGCTTGACTGACATAGGATAGAGGAGTGTAGGTCAAAGCTAGGGGGAGGATACAGCTTTGAAGAAGAGTCTGACATCCAGTGGGGATCCTATAATAGAAGAGGGAAAGGAGATGAGACTGAAAGCACATACAAAGTGATTCCTCTTCAACGGAGGGTGGACTGCAGAGCAGACACCTCATCCCTCTGATGTAGAAGGCAAGGAGCAACAGACAGATATAGATTTCTATAGTCTGTTGTGGAGGCAGGGAGTTGAGTGGATACTTTCTTATCTTAATCATCTGTTAAAGTAGGAGGCAAGGAGATCTGCCAACCATGGAGTGTGGGGCTGGGTAGATGGACTGAGGAGAGAGAAGGTGATGGGAGAGTGGAGAGGAATGGATGAAGGAGCTAGCTCTAAGATAAAGGGCTGGCCAGCATTGTGAAGTTCTAGCTGAGGCTGAAGACCATGGATTTCCAAAAGGCCCCATCTGCATGCTGGTATGATGTTATCCGGGTGTGGTATTCTTAGAAGCTGTGACAGTAGAATACTTGTGACAGAGAACTGTACCAGACTGGACTTTTTAAAAAGTATGGAAGTATAGGTTAAAAGTTCACAGTGAGAAATGGGTGCAGATTGAGTAGAGAAGGCAGTAACACCCACGAAGGCTTTTAAAGACTTAGCAGACTATGGAGATATCAAGAGATTGGGCGTCTCTATGAGGTTGGGGGCCATAAAATCAGAATTTGAGAGAGTTGGAAGGATAGGTGTTTGAAATCAGAAAGTAGAATATTGGAATTTCAGATTTCTGGCATGTAGAGTTTCCTGATCACGAGTCCGTCACTTCATTTATCCAACAAATGGTTTTGAGGGCCTGTGATCCATTCAGCAAATGTTTCAAAGCAAGTTGACTATGTGCCTGGTATTATGCTGAGTACAGGGGATAAAAACAAAGATTCTTTCTTCATTCAACTGATATTGATGGATTGCCTACTCTTTGTGGTTTCTGCCTTCAAGATAAATCCAATCTATGGAAAAATAGACATGTAAGTAAGTGATTGTGAGTCATTGTCATAAGTGCTTTAATTGCAAGAGTGCCAGGGAAATTCAGGAAGAGAATACCTAGCCCAACAGTGGAGAATGTTTGAGGAAACATTCAGAAAAGATGACACAAAGTTGAATACTGAAAGACAGGCAGGAGTTGCCAGAGACAGAGAAAGACAAAGGTGGAAAGGACATGCAAGGCAGAGAAAACAACTTGTGCAAAGGTCCTGAGGCTGGAAGGGTCACAGAATGCTTGTAGTCCTATAGGTCATTCAGTGTGACAGAAGCTAAGATGCAATGGCAAAGGGGAGAGGGGTGTTTGGAAAGGATAGTAAAAGGTGAGCCCAGAAAGAAAGTAGAGTCTAGTTCAAAAGAAATCTAAGGATTCTGGATGGATGCTGCCAGTATTCAAGGGGAGAAAGTCTGTCCTGGCCGTATTCAGGGAGAGCCTTGATACACTAGAATCTCCATCATTTGAATGAAGGAATTTGATGATGGTGTTGGATCATTTAAGCTGACCAGGCCAAGCAGTATCTGATCTCTGTCGGAAGACTCCTGGGGTGTGTTCAGGATCCCATTTCTTAGCAGATGCTTCTATAACCAATCTTTATTACCCAGTGTTTGGAGGACATTGGTACTGCAGTCCTATTTCGATGGCAAGTAAAGCTTATCTTTTAGAACTATTTCTTTCAGGACTCATTTCTTTCATGGCCTCTTAGAGTTCAGAGAGAGTAAATCCTCCAGGATTTTCCCTTTTGTTTTATTATGACACAATTTTGTCTTTATGCTATCATAATATACCCATTCCCCTGTTATTTCTCTATCTTCCCACTATCATGATTGGAAACACACTGGAGATGTGGGAAAGCTGAAGTGTTCATTTTCTTCTCCTTGTGTATCTTTTCTTTCTATTTCTTAAGTGAAACTATTTAACTTAAGAAAAATTAAAATATTCTGTTAAACTCATGAGAAGCATTTAGAGGCTCCACTTTTTTTTTTTTATGAGGGGCCCTCCATAAGGATTGTCACCAGCTGGGAAATGTTGAATATTTTTTTAGAAGTCCTGAAATCATCCATCGCCACCTCTGCTCCTCCATGGCAATTTTTTATCCTAGTGTTAAAAAGCTTAATGATTAGTCCTTAGAGTACTCTGATAAACGACGATGTTATGGATCAAATAATTGCCAGAATTTCTTTCCTTAAAGAAGACAAATAAATTTCTTTCCCTTGGCAATCATTTTTTTTTTTCGGGCTATATTACAACATGCTTTACATTATCATCATCTGGTAATAGAATTATCCCCAAATCAGTATCTGATGTGTCACCTGATACCATAAAAAAGATTTGGAAAGCCTGGGTCTTTGCAGAACTCTTCAATAATTCATATCGTGTTTCAGTTTTTCAGAAGTTTCCTGACCTCTTAGAGATGAATGCTCTCATCAGGTGTCTGTTTTATTCTAAGTCCATTAAAGGTGGAGCAGCTTGTTGCCACAGATAAGGGACCAACTTTTGATAAGAACCTGTTAACCTTCCAGATGAGATGGTTAGCTTTTTTTTTTTTTATTGTGGGGATTAATTTTTCTCATTTTCCTCTCTTGGTTATTTGACTTCTGAAAGTCCTTGTTGGCATTTTACACACTATACCTCTGATTTATTTTAATGGCTTGCACCTAGAACCAGCCCGAGATGTCCCTGATCTTCTACTTCTGATCAAATAGAGGAATCAGCATATGGCTTATGATCTTCACTCTTAGTTCACTTCAGAGTCTAGCACTCCAACACTGAGCATCTTTACAGTGTAATTTCTCTCTGGGCAGAGGCAGGAATACTCTTCAATGCAAGTGTTAAGGGTACCAGGGCAGGTTATATACTGCTGTTTTCTGTCTAGCATCCACTTTCCTTTCCAAATGTCACCTTTGGAGGAATTTCTTCTTCCCCACTAGATGTAATCAGGTGGGACTTTTCAGGGCCACTCTTCTCAGCCAGCCAAGAGGATGACTGGTGAGGCAAGCTAGGCCAATAGGTTGTTCCCTCCTTGGAATCTGAATCTTGAGCAGAGGGATAAAAAGACAAAAACTGGTTGGCATTCAGGACTTTCCAGGTGTCTCAATGATAAAGATTCCCCCTGCCAATGGAGGAGCCTCAGGAGACGGGTTCAATCCGTGGGCTGGGAAGATTCCCTGGAGGAGGAAATGGTAACCCACACCAATATTCTTGCCTGGAAGATTTCATGGATAGAGGAGCCTGGTGGGCTATAGTCCATGAGGTTGCAAGGAGTCAGACATGACTGAGCATACACACACACACACACACACACACACACACACACACACAGAGTTGGCATTCATTCATTCTGATACCCATGTCCTGATCAGATTCTTTTAGTTGTATTCTGAGGACCCTCTTGCCTCTGGTCCTGCTATGGTCAAAGTCTCATTTTCCTGTTGCTTCTGTTACCAAAGAACCCTAACTGATGCATCTAGTGATCTTGTACTGTTTGTTGAAACTTAAATCAGTAATTGACTGTTCCAAAATTCAGTTATAGTGCTTCAACTCTAAGCAAAGAGAGCATTATGGATTAGCAGATTATTTTTTATAATCAACACAAAATCTAATTTTATGGCCCTAATTTGGAACCATAACTAAAGAAGCCCAGCCACTAGAAGTTCTAATCACTCCTGGTTTTAATATTCCTGAATTTACAACTCAGGGCTTCCCAGGTGGTATAGTGGTAAAGAATCTGCCTGCCAATGCAGGTGATACAAGAGACTTGGGTTTGATCCCTGGGTCAGGCAGATCCCATGGAGGAAGAAATAGCAAGCCACTCCAGTATTCTTGCCTGGAGTATTCCATGGACAGAGGAGCCTGATGGGCTATAACCCATGGGGTGGCAGAGTCAGACATGACTGAGGGACTGAGCACAGTGCAGAGCTCCTAAATACTATTGTATTAACTATGTTACCAATTGAAATGATTTTCCCTATTTTGTAGCATTTTAGTCAAATCAATCCTATTTGCTTTTTTGAGGAAAAGTATATGTAAGCCAATTTATTTCAGAGACCTTCTCAGTTCTTTTAAATTGTTCCATGCTAAAATCTTCCTCATAAAGAGTAAATCCCTTTTTGATTCTGACCCTCTTCTTATGAGGTCATATTTTGACCCCAAGTCTTCAAAAGAAGACTTCAGTCTTTTAGCATATTTACATTTTAGGATTTTTTTCTTTTAAATATTTTGAGGTTATTGCAGTGAAAACATCATCTAGGTTGCCTTTTCATGCTTCTTTTAAAATTCACTTTGCTTTAAGACAAGAAATCATAGTGGTTAGACGTAGAAGGATCTTGATTAGAGCTGTGGTTCTGCTGCTGACTAGCTATATGACCAAGGTCAAGTTACTTATGCTCTCTTAAGTTTTACTTTCTTCATTTGTAAAATGGGTGATCTTGGGGAAGATTTTATGAAATGCCTATAAAATGCTTAACATTTGGCACAGAGTAAGCAGTCAATATGGAGAAGGCAATGGCAACCCACTCCAGTACTCTTGCCTGGAAAATCCCATGGATGGAGGAGCCTGGTAGGCTGCAGTCCATGGGGTCACTAGGAGTCGGACACAACTGAGCAGCTTCACTTTCACTTTTCACTTTCATGCATTGGAGAAGGAAATGGCAACCCACTCTAGTGATCTTGTCTGGAGAATCCCAGGGATGGGGGAGCCTGGTGGGCTGCCGTCTGTGGGGTCGCACAGAGTCGGACACGACTGAAGCGACTTAGCTGCAGCAGCAGCAGCAGCAAGCAGTCAATAAGGGCTTCCCTGATGTCTCAGATGGTAAAGAATCTGCCTGCAGTGCGGGAGACCTGGGTTTGATCCCTGGGTTGGCAGGATGCCCTGGAGGAGTGCACAGAAGCCCACTCCAGTATCCTTGCCTGGAGAATCCCCATGGATCGAAGAACCTGGCAGGCTACAGTCCACAAAGAGCGACTAAGCACAGTATATGCAGTTAGTAAATGCTAGCCATTATTATTACTACTACTTCTATTCTCTCTTCCACTTTAAGCACTCTGGGATATTCTGTTTTGTCATATTAGAATAATTTTTGGTGCTTTTGATAGATTTTTGTCTATCAAACTACACATTTTTTTCTGTCTTTTCTCTTAGATCTTATAAGTTGTATATTTTATTCTCAGCAATATTCTTTGTTAGGATTCTTGGATATGACTTAACCTACTTTTCATCTCCTTCTGAAATGTACATAATATTGTTGAGAACTCAGAATATACTTTGAGAGATCTACTAGATGAGGAATAAATATGGCACTTTATCATTCCAGTCTTATGATTGTTATCATGCCCTTCAAAGTTGCATTACATCTTTCCATAAGTGTTCTGCTGCACTGTGGATGTTAAGGCATTTTCAGATATATTTAACATCAATCTGTCCCTATAAGCATTGCATACATGCTGCATGCATGCTAAGTTGCTTCTGTCGTACCTGACTGTCTGTGACCCTATGGACTGAAGCCCGCCTCTCCTCTGTCTGTGGGATTTCCCAGGCAAGAATACTGGAGTGGGTTGCCATGGCCTTCTCCAGGGGATCTTCTCAACCCAGGGATTGAACCCGTGTCTCCTCTGGCTCCTGCATTGCAGGCGGATTCTTTTCTGTTGATCCACCGGGGAAGCCCTTTTAAGTATTGAGTAACTTATGAAAAGAAGTAGGTCACATGTTCTCTAATGGGAACTATAGGGAGAGAGATTGCATTCAGATGATTGTACTTTGGACTTCAGTACTATTGTGGCAATAAAACAGTATGTTTTTTTTTTGGAATTATTTTTTGAAATTGAAATGTTGTTGCTGTACAATATTATGTAAGTAACAGGTGTACAATATAGTGATTTACAGCTTTGAAAGGTTCTAGTCCATTTATGTGCATGCTTAGTTGCTCAGTTGTGTCCGACTCTTTGTGACCCTTTGGACTGTAGCCCTCTAGGCTCCTTTGTCCATGGAATTTTTCAGGCAAGAATATTGGAATGGTTGCTGTTTGCTTCTCCAGGGGATCTTCCAGACCCAAGGATTGAATCCGTGTCTCCTGTATCTCCTGCATTGCAGGTGGATTCTTTATCTACTAAGCCCTGGGGAAGCCCTACTTCATTTATAGTCATTATAAAATATTGGTTTTATTTTCTGTGCTGTACAATATATCTTTGTAGCTTATTTTATTTTAAATTAAAAAAATTATTGGAGTATCGTTGATTTACAATGTTGTGTTAATTTCAGGTATACATCAACAATCTTGGTTTGTAGTTTTCTTCTCTTGTGTTGTACTATCCTTGTCTGGTTTTGTATCAGGGTAATGCTGGCCTTGTAAAATCAGTGTGTAAGTGTCCCGTTCTCTTCAGTTTTTTGAAATAATTTGAGAAGGATTGGTGTTAATTCTTTAAACTTCTGGCAGGAATTTACCACTGAAACCATCTAGTCCTGGACTTTTCTTTATCAGGAAGTTTTTGATTACTTATTCATTTTCTTACTTGTTACTAGTATGTTTGTATTTTCTATTTCTTTATGGTATTTCACTATTGGTAGGTTGTGTATTACTAGCAATTTATCCACTTCTTCTAGGTTATTCAGTTGTTGGCATATAATTGTTCACAGCGGTTTCTTATGATTCTTTGTGTTTCTGTGGTATCAGTTGTCTCCTCCTTCATTTCTTTAATATGTGAGTCATTCTCTATTTTTTATTCATCTAGCTAAAAGTTTGTCATTTTTTTGAATCTTAAAAAACAGCTTTTGTTTTAGTTGAGATTTTCTATTGTCTTTATGGTCTCTATTTTATTTATTTTCCCTCTGATCCTTGTTATTTCATCAACTAACTTTGATCTTAGGATTTTTGTTCTTCTATTTCCTTGAGGTGTGAAGTTAGATAGTTTATTTGAGATCTTTGTTCTTATGGTGGACATTTTCACTATAAACCTTCTCTTAAAACTACTTTTGCTGAATCCTGTAAGTTTTGGTATGCTGTGTTTTCATTTGTATTAAGATACTTTTTGACTTCCCTTTTGATTTCTTTTTAAATTAATAATCTTAAAAACTGCTCAAATGTATTTTTGGCCATTGAACCTATAATCATATTTTTTATCATTTGATTTATGGATAAGTTAAATTATATTCCTAGATTTCCTAGTATTAAATCATCCTTTTATTCCTGAGGAGACAACATAATTACAGTACACTATACCTCCAATATATTATTAGATCAGTGAATTAGTGTTTTATTTAGAATGTTTGCATTTGTATTTGTAAAAAGATTTCTTTATGTTTTTAAGTACAGTCATTTTTTCAGGTTTTGTTATCAAAGCTGTAATAGTTTTAGAATATTATTTCAGAAGCTATCTATCTTTCTCTGTAGGTAGAAATTTAACAAATGACATAGGAATTTTCAGTTCATTGAGATTTGAAATATTAACTTTTAATAATATCATTTAAGATTGACACTTGTGGGAAGTAGGTTTTTGGATATCTGAGTTTCTTTCATCATTATTGCTGTGTTGAGGTTTTTTTGCTTTTGTATTTTTGAGTTAGCTTCTGTATTTCCATCACCAGTGATCAGTGATAATGTGCATCTTTTCATCTGCTCACTGACTATTTGTGTTATCTTCTTTGGAGAGATGTCTATTCAAACCCTTTGTTCATTTTTTTAAAATTTATTTTTTTATTGAAGGATAAATGCTTTACAGAATTTTGTTGTTTTCTGTCAAATCTCAATATGACTCAGCCATACATATACATATATCCCCTCCCTTTTGAACCTTACTCCCCTCTCCCTCCCCATCCCACCTCTCTAGGTTGATACAGAGCCCATGTTTGAGTTTCCTGAGCCATACTACAAATTCCTGTTGGCTATCTATTTCACATGTGGTAATGTAAGTTTCCATGTTACTCTTTCCATACATCTTACCCTCTCCTCCCCTCTCCCCATGTCCATAAGTCTATTCTCTATGTCTGATTCTCCATTGCTGCCCTGCGAGTAGGTTCTTCAGTACCATTCTTCTAGATTCTATATATATATATGTTAGAATATGATATTTATCTTTCTCTTTCTGACTCACTTCACTCTATAATATATAATGAGGTTCATTCACCTCATCAGAACTGACTCAAATGCATTCCTTTTTATGGCTGAGTAATATTCCATTGTATATATGTACCACAACTTCTTTATCCATTTGTTTGTCGATGGACATCTAGGTTGCTTCCATGTTCTCAGTTCAGTTCTGTTCAGTCGCTCAGTCATGTCTGACTTTGCGACCCCATGAACCACAGCACGCCAGGCCTCCCTGTCCATCACCGACTTCTGGAGTTTACCCAAACTCATGTCCATTAGTCAGTGATGCCATCTAACCATCTCATCCTCTGTTGTCCCCTTCTCCTCCTGCCTTCAGTCTTTCCCAATGCAGGGTCTTTTCAAATGAGTGAGCTCTTTGCATCAGGTGGCCATGTTCTAGCTATTGTAAATAGTACTGCAATGAACAATGAGATAAATGTGTCTTTTTTCAATTTTGGTTTCCTCAGGTAAACCCTTTGTTCATTTTTTAATGGAATTTTTTCATTATTGTTTATTTTTATTATTTTATTATTTTTTATTATTGTGACTGTTCTTTATATATTCTGAATATAATTCCTTTATCAGATATATGATTTGCAAATATTTTGTTCCATTCTGTCAGCTGTCTTTATTGTTTTGATGATATCATTTGAGGTTTTTAATTTTGATGAATTTAAATTTATCTGCTTTTTCTTTTGTTGGTGTTCTTTTGGTGTCATATCTAAGAAAGCATTGTTTAACTCAAGGTTGTGAATATTTACTTCTATATTTTCTCCTAAGTATTTTATAATTTTAGCTTTTACATTTGGGTCCATAATTCATTTTGAGTTAACTATTTGTATATAATGTGATATATGGTTCCCTCTTTTTTCTTTTGCACATGGATCTCTAATCATCCAAGCACTCTTTGTTTGAAAGGGTATTCTATTTTCTATCCTTCAAGTTAGTCTTTACATGGGTTTTTGCTTTAGTACTCTATCAGAGTCTTTGATTTTTCATTTAATATAAAAGGAGTTTAACTCATTTACATGTATTATTGTTGATTTAGTTAGTTTTACTTTTGAAGTATTTAGATTTTCTGATATTTGTGTTTTTTTTTTTTGTTTTATTGTTGTCACTGAATGTGTAACCTTTAAAAAGGTTACTGCCTTTCCTTTAGGTTTATAGAATAGATATTTGTGTATATTTTATTTCTTTTTGCCAATAGTAAGAAACCCTCAATAATATTAATTTTGTAAACCACATATACCAATGATTATTACTTGAGAGTCATATTTCAAGTTGCATTAAGTGTAAATATATAATTCATAAGTATAAATGCAGATAATCGTGTTACAAAAATTTTTAAGGACAATGAAATATGATGGCAGATATTCAGAGGACTTGATCTGAAACTGAAATGTCTTATATTAATGTATAATAATAATGATAAACATGTTAGACATACAGTGTAATTGTCTTAATAGCTATTTTTTACTTGTCCTTGTTTAGTAGTTTGTTTTTACTTCTGGAATATCATTCAATGTTTGAAACATGTATACTACCGAGGCCCAAAAAATACATATATCAAGATAATGTTGTTTAACATCACCAGAATTCTCCAGTAAAATGAAGTTCAGGCTCTTAAAATGTATTTTCCTATTTTCACACTTTATCATAGGAAGCATATTCTTTGATTGAGAAGACCGAAGCAGAACAAAGTATACAATATTCATATCAGAAATATGTGGAAACTGCCCAAAGAAAGAAAAGCAGGGTCCCTCCTCCACCCATCCTGCTATCCCGAACTTACCGTTCTGTGACATTAAAACCTGCCCCATTTGTTTCTGATGTTAAGGTATGTTGTCTATTTTGATCTTTACCTCAAGGAAAGCATCAAAGGTACTTCAATAACTGTAATGATTGATAGTTTTATTGCTTTTAGCACTTGGATAATCTTATTTATAAACCCTGAACACTGAGATTAGTATTTTAATATCTTAACCAAACTTAGTTTCTTCATGACCCTTTTGCCTTTATGCTATTTCCCCTTTGGCTCCATATAGCTTTGCTACACCCAAATATATAATAAGGAGAAATAAGAGAGAAGCATTTCTCTCGAAGTACCTTTATCACTGTAACAGTCATACACTATATACTAGAGTGCTCAGTATCAAGAAGGTTTCATTAAAATAGAGTCAGACACTTGAAGGGGATAAAAGTTACTCTGAGAACCAATGTTGAAGACAAGAAAATTGAGGGGTGGTGAATTTAGAGGCTCTTTCTGAAGTTCTTCTGAGTAAATGAGGATTGTTTTAATAAAAGGCTTCCCTGATAGCTCAGTTGGTAAAGAATCCACCTGTAATGCAGGAGACCTTGGTTCAATTCCTGGGTCAGGAAGATCTGCTGGAGAAGGGACAGGCTACCCACTTCAGTATTCCTGGGCTTCCCTTGTGACTGAGCTGGTAAAGAATCTGCCTGCAGTGTGGGAGACCTGGGTTCGATCCCTGGGTTAGGAAGATCCCCTGGAGAAGGCAACGGCTACCCACTCCAGTGTTCTGGTCTGAAGAATTCCATGGACTGTATAATCCATGTAGTCACAAACAGTCAGACTAAATTTTTATTAAAAGAGTCTTTTAATGAAAGCAAACAATAATTCCATTCATATTATAAGTCATAACTCTATGTGTTTATTGAAGCTCTTTCTCCCAGCCCCAGTGCCTTGGAATTAGTCTGTGTGTGACTATATCTTGAGGTTTAGTTTCCTCACAAGCATTTGGTTCCATCTAATTCATATTTTAAATATTACATTTTCCTCTTTTGGGTGATGAACACATGCTCTTTGATGTTGTATAAAAAACAAAGTTGTTTCTTTGATTATCCTTAGGATGTTCTGTTTGAACTTACACTGACTTGATACAGTGGAAAGGGCATGGGCTTTGAAGTGAGATAAACACAGACATAAAATTCTTGCTCTAGCACAGCAGTATGACCTTAGGAAATCTAAATATACTTTCTGAACCTTTCTTAAATTTGTTTTTTTACTTTTTCATTTGTAAAATGTTTCGGCTGTGAAAACTAAATGAGATATTATATCATATTCTCAGCACGTTGACCAAGGTCCCTACATTTCTTGTATTAACCTTATGTAATAAGGTTTGCTAAAATTAGTTAATGGGGTTATACTCTGTGATTATATTATCTGATGATTTTTTTTTTTCATAAATTCTGTTCAGTGATCATTATTGAGTGTGTGTTATCTGTTAAGCTCTATGTGAGGTAAAGTATAGAAGTAAACACAAATAAAGCATGATTCCATTTTTTGAGGAGTTTTAGACTAAAGGGCAGAGAAGGCAATGGCACCCCACTCCAGCACTCTTGCCTGGAAAATCCCATGGACGGAGAAGCCTGGTGGGCCGCAGTCCATGGGGTCGCTAAGAGTTGGACACAACTGAGCAACTTCCCTTTCAC
Organism: Bubalus kerabau; assembly: GCF_029407905.1. Taxonomy (NCBI): domain Eukaryota; kingdom Metazoa; phylum Chordata; class Mammalia; order Artiodactyla; family Bovidae; genus Bubalus; species Bubalus kerabau. The sequence continues at coordinate 61,343,024 of NC_073624.1, read as the reverse complement.
TTTTCACTTTCATTCATTAGAGAAGGAAATGGCAACCCACTCCAGTATTCTTGCCTGGAGAATCCCAGGGACGGGGGAGCCTGGTGGGCTGCCAGACGTCTATGGGGTTGCACAGAGTTGGACACAACTGAAGCGACTTAGCAGCAGCAGCAGCAGCAGACTAATGGGAGGTGGACATCAGTGAGAAGTAATACCACCTTCCTAATGCCTTATAATTGAACGAATAGTAACAACATTCATCTTATACCCAACTGTGCTATGATAAATGCATTATTGCAATTTCTAGCAGTATTAAAATTCAACTTTGGGTCTGGGGGATCTGTTTTAAGAATAAGGTTCATTGGCTTTAGAAATTCAGGATAGAACTAAGACTGGATAATTTCCCAAGAGTTTTTGTTTGTTTTTATGTAAATATTTTGATTTATTTAACCAGGTTCTTATTTTTTAATGTATCTCAAATTAGTGACTAGTTTATTTCATAATGTTAAGAATAGGAAGACATAAGAACCCCATCTTGACCTGCAGCTGTAAGACTTGTTACTCAGCACATGATGTGAAGTTGATGTATGTTCAATGTTGGGAGAGTTGCATGCTGCTGGAAATGACACCTTCTGTTACCTACTCCTTAGCACTAGATGGTGCTGTGGGCTTAAATACATTTTCTAGTTTGTGATTTCAGCCATCTTTTGTTTTACCAAAATCCTCTTGTTAAGGCATTCATTGCATTAACATCTGTTTTAATAGTTAAAAATATTAATGCTGTTTATAAAATTTTACTTTCAAAGTTAGTGGTGATTTTTCCATTGTGTCCTTACTCTTACATAGATTCTAAGGACTTACTCTTCTTATATAAACTAAGATGTTTTCATCTGGGTAGCAAAATAGAAATATAAAGCCTGCTTGTAAAAATGCTTTTAGAGAAAACTTACTCTTCAAAATCTGTAGAACTTCAAAATATGTAGAGCTTCACTTAGAGCAATAATGATCCAGGTCATAAAACAGAACATTTCTTCCTTTTTTACCTCTATGGCACTTTTTTTACATGAAAAGTCAAGGAAAGTTAGTTTCTAAGTTTTTTTCTGAGAGTCATGCTGAGTTTTTTTTTTTCCTCTTCTCCTGGCCTCCATCTTCCAAGTTCCTTCAGTGTGTTTTTCGTCCTTGAAGTTCTACCTTTCCTAGTGCTCTTTAATCACCTGAGAAATTTTCTTTAAAAACACAAAAGTTCGGCTATTTTGCACTAGGTATTCATATTCACTGAGGGGGACAGGCTTGGGTAGATGTAATTTTTTTTTTTTAATGGTTGATTATGTACAAACTGTATTTTAAAAAACAATCCTGTTGCATAGTCAGAGTGGAGAACTATTTGTGCAGACAATACACAATTAGTATTTTTCTGTTGACCCAGAGGGAGAAATAGCAGGCGGAGCTGTAAGAGGCAGCTGCTTCTGAGACAATTACATTCCCCGCCCCCTACCCTTTTTTTCTAGTTTTAGAAGTTGAGATGTTGTGAGGTGGGGCCTTTGGGGAAAAGGGAATGAAATGCCACATTGATGACGACCCCTACATCACCTACCCCTGGACAGTATACCTCCTAATGATGCTTTTTTCCTAGGTATCACCTCTCCCCCTTTCCCTACAGTGAGAATAATTCATGATGATGAGGAATCTCCATTATTTTGACGTTTTGGCAAAAAGACCATTATTGTCTAACCATTTAGTCAAGTTTTAAGTTTGCTTTTTTTCTGTGCAATTTGCATTTTGCTTTTGGTTTATATCTGTATTTAATAATTATCAAAGGAATACAATGTTTCAGAAAATTTATAGACCAGAGGAAAAAATATTACCCATAATCTTACCATTTTATCACCCAAACTCTACTGTTCTTATTTAGAAACGTTTTATTCTAGGCTTTTTCATATGCACTTTTACATTTTATTTAAAACACTACAATTTAGAGCCTTGGTTCTTTTACCACTTACTTTTTGTCACTTATTATTAAATAAAATGTGAAAATCATTTCCGTGTTGGTCTTTTTGTCATCAAGATGAGCTCATCTTTGGAGTCACTCTCTGCCACTGTCTGAACACTGCTTAACACATAGGAACTGCTCACTTCATAAGATCTAAAAGTAATTAATAATGAATAATATTTTAGTCTTGGTCCCAGATAAACTATATTTGTATTTTTAAGAAGTGTAAACCTAAGTATCTTTGTAAACTGAGGTTTCATATTTTAAAACTTGAATAGTTATATTTTTGTATAGAAAAGTATTCCTTTTGCCACATCATGATAAAAGAAATCAAATGCTGTGTAAACTGACTAGAGATGACAGGCTCATCTCTCTCCTTGGCAGGTCTGCTGGTACTGCATTTTGGGTCGCAAAGCAGAAGGAAGCTATGGAAAAGTAAGACTAAACAATAATCATCTTCCAAACTCAGGAGAAGCGGTATGTTGAATTGAAAAAACCTTTGAATGTCAGGAAGTCTTACCAAAAGTCTCATTAATTACAACTGAGTGTTGCTGTTTTTTTTTTTTTTCCTTTATGTAATCACTGTTTCAGTGAATTTCTCTTGATTTCAACTTGAGTCATAACTAAAATCTTACAGTAAATGGAAAGTTTTTTTTTTAACCTATAACGATCCCTTAATTATATTAAAAAAACCCCTTACTTTGATTTTCCATGTATAACTTGAAATATGTTTTTGTTAATAGATACCAGCAGATGGCAAAAGTGTTTTTGAGGTAAAAGGTTTAGAAACCAATGAAAAATACGTCTTTGCAGTTGCGGCTTACTGTTCTAAAGGAAAGCTGATTGGTGATGCTATTGGCGAGACAACTAAACCAATTCTGGTTTACCCACCTCTTTCTGCTGTTACTACTCGGATGTTATTGACGCAGGTAGATGAGGTTTCTCCTAATTTTTTCCTCTATTTTTTATACTGTTAACCAATTACTAAGTAATTTCTGATGAAAAAACAGTCACAGCAGATATTCTGAAGCTCCTGTAATACATATTTTCCTTGACCACAGTTTAGTCTCCTAAAATATAAATCATTATTTCTCTCACTCATGAGTTTGTTTTATATAATAACATTTTTTTTCCTGCAGTAAATAACATTTAAATGCAACATATACTGATTTTAGAATTTTGGAAATAAATGTTGCCTGTTTTCCTGTCAACCAGTAGCAGTTCTTAACCTGAAGCAGTTTGGGCCCCCAGGGAACATATATCATTGTCTGGAGACATTTTTGGTGGTCACCATCTAGAGGAGTGCTACTAACATCTGGAAGGTAGAGGCCAGGGATGCTGATAAGCACACTACAATGCAAAGGACAGCATTTCCTCCCCTCAACAAAGTGTTATCTGGTCCAAAATGTCAATAGTGCCATGGCTGAGAAGCCGTAATCCAGAGATATCCTTTTCTTTGCAGGCATATGTATACATTGTTGTTTAGTTGCTAAGTTGCGTCCAACTGTTTTGCAACCCCATGGACTGTAGCCCACCAGGCTCCTCTGTCCACGGGATTTTACAGGCTAGAATACTGGTGTGGGTTGCCATTTCCATCTCCAGGGGATCTTCCCCACCCAGGGTTCAAACACATGTCTCCTGCATTGGCAGGAGGATTCTTTACCACTGAACCACTTAGAAAGCCTGTATGTATACAAATATACATATATATATGTCTACATACAACATGTGTGTAGACAAATATACACGTGTGTAAATTTATGAATAATATATAATTTTAGTCATAGTGTACATATTATTTTACATCTGATTGTTATTTACTACATAATTGACTTTTTTCCATTCCATTAAAGTATTGTTTCAAAACATAATTTTTAACATTTGTATGGTATTGCATCTTAAAAATGTCATAATGTAGTATATATATATGTGTGTGTATATACTGGACTACTACTCAGTCATAAAAAAAGAATGAAATAATGCCATTTGCAGCAACATGGATAGACCTAGAGATCATCATACTTAAGTGAAGTAAGTCAGAAAGAGAAAGACAAATACCATATGATATCACTTATATGTGGAATCTAAAATATGACATATGTGAACCTGTTTGTGAAACAAAAGTAGAGACTCACAGACATAGAAAACAAACTTATGGTTACCTAAGGGGAAAGGGAGTGGAGGAAGGATCAGTTAAGAGTTTGGGATTAACAGATATAAACTACTGTATGTAAAATAGTTAAACAGTAAGGTTCTACTGTATAGCACAGGGAACTATATTCAATATTGTGTAATAAACCATAATGGAAAAGACTATGAAAAAGAATATGTGTCTATATAACTGAATCACTGTACACCAGAATTGTACACCAGAATTGCTGTACACCAGAATCTAATATAACATTGTAAATAATTATTCTTTCAATAAAAAATATATATCAGTTGTTTTACAATATTGTGTAAGTTTCAGGTGTACAGCAACATGATTTTTATACATATGTATGTATTTTTTCAGATTACTTTCCATTGTAAGTTATTTTAAGATATTGAATATAGTTCTTTGTGCTATACAGTAAATATTAATATTTGATGATTGTTTATTTTCTGTATAGTAGTTCATATCCATTAATCCCACACACCTGATTTATCCCTTTCCTCCTCCTTTTCTCCTATGGTAGCCATGTTTGTTTTCAATGTCTGTGGGTCTGTTTCTGTTTTGTAGATGAGTTCATTTGCATTGTATTTTAGATACTACATGTAAGTGATACATAGTATTTGTCTTTCTCTGCCTGAGTTGCTTTACTTACTATGATATTCTCTAGGCCCATCCATGTTGCAGCAAATGGCAATGTTTTGTTCTTCTTTATGGCTGAGTAATATTCTGTTTGCATGTGTGTGTGTGTGTGTGTGTGTACCTCACATCTTAAACCAATCATCTGTTGTTGGGCACTTGGGTTGTTTCCGTGTCTTAGCTATTATAAGTAGTGCTGCAATGAAGATTGGAGTCCATGAATCTTTTCAAATTATACTTTTCTCCACATATATGCCCAGGAATGGGGTTGTTGGATCATAAACTAGTTCTATTTTTAGTTTTTTAAGGAACTTCCATCCAGTTCCCCTAGTGGCTGTACCAATTTACATTCCTATCAACACTGTAGGAAGGTTCCCTCTTTCTTCACACCCTTTCCGGCGTTTATTGTTAGTAGACTTTTGATGATGGCCATTCCGACATGGCCATCAATGAGATGGCCATACAATGAGATGATACCTCATTGTAGTTTTGATTTGTATTTCTCTAATAATTGGTGATATTGAGCATCTTTCACTGCATCTATAATTATTTTCTTTGGATTGGTTTATAGAAGTGAATTTTCTGGGTTCATAGAGACAGACCTGAGTTTAAGATGCAGATCCTCACACTAGCTGTGTGATATTAGTCAATTAACCTTCGTCTATGAAGTGGAATAATAATAGTAGTTACCTCCCAGAACTGTTATGAGTATTAAATGGAATTATGCTTGTCAAACATTTAACCATAGCACTTACCCCACAGTAGGCATTTAATGAATATTATTGTGGTTCTTAGTTATGGATATACTTGTGAACTGACATTTTTGCTGAAATAATTGCCTGACTTAAATAAAACATGTCACCAGTGAATGGGATTCTAGAAAAAAATGACTCATTGACCCAAGTCTCAAGCATATAATTTTAAGTTTATTGTTGGCTTTTCCAAATTTTATCCCATTTCTATTGTGCTATTTTTCCTCTTAATAGTTGATTAGTATTATAGGCTAAAGTCTAACTGGAATTTTATATTATCGTATTTTTCAAAGAAAATTAAATTGAGAGAATTGCTAGGATTTGTCTAGCATTCGTTTAGCATGTCATTTGGGTTCATGGTTTTCTGATGTTTTGATTTCTTTGGAATCTAATATATTTCCTAATTTGCAGTGATGGAGTTATTTCAAAGTAAGGCACCGAATATTTCATCAAGGCCTAATTTTTCTCCAGGGAGTGGTTTGACTCTTGGGCTTCATTTGGCATAACTTTCATTGAAAGTTAATAAAACGAAGTCCTAGCTATACTGCTAGGATAATGAGAAGTGTCATAAAGTAATGGCCTGTGTTTCTTTACTGATACTGTATTTGCAGTACTGTAGTTCATTTATGACAGTCTAAAATCATTCTCTCTCATAATGTTAAGTTGAATAAGCAAAATTTCCTCCATTTAAAATTTGAGTTTAAGCTTTTAAATTTTAGCAGGAAAATGTACCTTTCTTTTGGAACTGAGATGAAAAGCTGCTGTTTTTTGTAAGAGTGGCTAGCTTTTAGTTTCAAGATAATTCTGTTCTTTAAAAAATATTATCATAAATATTTTATAGTAAAATATGGAGTTACTTTGCTAAATGTTTATGAATAACTTGGCTTAGAGTTTTTGGTTGTACTTTTTACTAAACATTATTTTATAAATAAAAAGTCTATAAAGTCAGGTAAATCTCTACTAGATTTTTATCTTACTGTAGAAAACTATAATAATTTAGGCTATCTGGAAAATTTTTTGAGGAACCTTTATGAATTATATATTGTCTACATTTATTTTCCAATTTCATTCCCTTTATAGCCTCATTTCTTTTTATTATTCCCTTTTAAGTTGGGAATGACTAGATAATGTGATATAAAATATAGACAATTAGAAATCTGTGAGCAGGATTGTAGGATTTTAGGCAAATTGCTTGGTCTTAATTTCCCTATCTGTAAAACGGATACAAGACCAAATGCCACATACTGCTGGATTATTGAACTACTAAATCAAATAGCAAGTGGGCACCATGACTTGTTGAAATGAGAAAGTGAGGAATATCATTTATTAAAAAACTGTTGCCTGACAGACATTTTAACATTTATTATTCCATTGATTACAGTAACTCTAAAGATAGAGGTGGTAGTATTACTTTCAAGTTCAGGAAACAGATGAATTTAGCCCTTCCTCTGTCAATCTCATTTTATTCCAGAGTGAGTATCTTAGGGAGGTTAAGTAATTTACCCAAGGTTACTCCAATACTTGGGCCACCTGATGTGAAGAGCTGACTCATTGGAAAAGACCCTGATGCTGGGAAAGATTGAGGGCAGGAAGAGAAGGGGATGACAGAGGATGAGATGGTTGGATGGCATCACTGACTCAATGGGCATGGGTTTGGGTGAACTCCGGGAGTTGGTGATGGACAGGGAGGCCTGGTGTGCTGTGGTTCATGGGGTTGCAGAGTCGGACATGACTGAGCGACTGAACTGAACTAAACTCTGGTGGTAGATGATAAGCCTGCCATTTGAACCAGCTCATGCCTTTCAACTGCTCTGTCCAGGTTCCCAGGAAATCATGTGTTCACCATCTAACATGTGCGAAGTTCATCTAGAGCTTACATCTCTCCCATCTCTTCTCTTCCTAGGTTGGTGTACTCCATAGGTCGTCATGATCTGTGGGAGCAGTAGAGTTTGATGTTGGGTTGGGAATCACAATGGTGGCAGGAAACTGAAATTTGTACATTTTTTCCAATTCATATATGAATTCATTGAAACCCTTTTATTAATAGAGGTTCCCCTTTTGTCTATGACCATTAAAAAGTATAGAGCTACCAGGTAAAATGTAGTCATCCCCATTTTTTAAGTTTATAAGAAGTTTCAACTCTTCTTTTCCCTCTTTGAACAAACAAAAATTCAATGTTTGTTTTGTGCCAGGTTCTATGTTAGGTATCATCTCTTTTTCATTTGAACTGTGTGTTTTTGTTTTTTTTTTTTTAAATCAGTCTCATCACCACAACAGTAATCCTCATTCTAGTTGATTTTTGACTTATGGTTTCAGTAGGACCCCGATTGCAAGAAAGCCTCCCTTGGGGAAATGCAGCCAGGCCCTGGGAAGGCTGCAAAGTTCAGGCAGCTGTAAGCCTCATACCTCTGATACTCTCTATACACTTGCTTTCTTTTTCCCTCTTTAAATATTGATTTTCCTTTCCATCTCTGGAGGGAATATGGCAGCCCCTTGAATGTTTTTGTGTATTTCTCAATTTCAGCCATATTCTGGGACTGTTTAGCTATGACCTAATCTTGATTCCAAATTTCTGGGAAAGAGACCTGCACTGGTTCACCCAATGTAAGAGTCTGATCTCATTTTTAATGTTTGGCCACTGACTTGTTTTTAAATCTCACCCATCTTTGTTCCTTTGGCCCCATATCTGAGCAGGCTACTAAGGAGGTCTCTGACTTCACCTTTTCCTTTGGTTCCTGCAGGAAATTTAAAGGTCCCAGCCAGCAGGAACTGTGCCCAGTCCAGCCACTAACAAAGCCCAACCTATTCCTTCTGCTCTGCCCAGGAAAACCTGGACCTGCCTGTGCCTGCCCATGGGACTCTCCCTGGGAGTCCCTTGTGTGAACAATAAACTTTCTCTCAGATCCTCCTGGTGCAAGTAATGTCTTCAACCTTAACACCTGAAGCAGACTGTGTGTGTGTGTATGTATGGGGTCCATCTTGCTTTGCTGTGGACCCAGTTTGGGTCAGGCACTCACACTGGGCCAGTCAATTGTGTTATTTTGTAGCATACCTCCTGGGTGTTCTCTTCTGTACAGAGAGGGAAATTATCAGGAAAAGCAGAATTTTAAGTTCATTTAACACATTATTATTGAGTGCTTACTCTGTGCCCGGCATTGCTGTAGGCTAGTGATTGTAAAACTTGAGCCTGAATCAGAATGATCTGGAGTGCTGGCCTAAAGAGATTGCTGCCCCCACTGACAGAGTATATGGTTCACTTGGTGTGGGATAGGACCTGTTAAGTCTGCATGTATAACAAGTTCATAGGTGAGGCAGATGCTGATGGTTCAGGGACCATACTTTGAGAACCACTGTTCTAAGTGAAGTGAGCAAAATGCCATGGTAGGAGGTAGGTAATAGACAATGAACATAGTAAAGAAATAGATTGCCTATTAATAGTATGTTAGAAGGTAAGTCCTGTGGAAAGATAGTGTAGAGTACAGTCAGAGGAATTGGAAATGTGAAGTGGGATAAATGTGAAGAAGGTAAATTACAGTGTTACAGTGTTAAGTAAGCTGAACAGAGAAAATGTCATCTGGAAGATGAGATGTGAACAGACATTTGAAGGAGGTGAGGGAGCAGCTCTGGAGAAAGAAGATTCCACAGAAGGAGCTAGAAGAAAAGCCTGAAGGATTCCAGAACTGTACTTGGTATAACATAAATAGCAAGGAGACCAGAATGACTAGATTAGAGGGGCCTGAAGGATTGCTTAGGGAGGTAAAAGGTGAGCGGATGGGGGGAAAGTAGATCGTGCTAAGAATTCCAGACCAATGTAGTAAGTATGGCTTTTACTGTGAGTGAAATGGACAGCCACTGGAGAGAGTTTGATGTAATAGGACAACGTAACTGACTTCTGTTTCAAGGCTCACCCTGGCTGCTGTGTTGTGCACACACCATAAGGAGTGAGTGTAGAAGCAGAGGGAGCTGTTGAATACCTCCCGCTGTCATCCAACCAGAGGTGGGAGTGGCTTGGCCAGGGTGATGGTAGTTGATGTGATGAGAAGTGGCCAGATTCTGGATATATTTTGAAGGAGGAGTTAACAAGTATTCCTGTTGGAAATAATTTATAGAGAAAAATAGGAGATGCCTTGAAGGTGTTTAGCCAACTGACTAGAAGGACAGACTCGGACCACAGCTGAGCTGGGGATGGCTGTGGGTGGTGCAGAGAAAGATAAAAAATTCAGTTGGGGGCATGTTAAGGTCAGATGTTTATTAGATATTCAGAGAGAATTGTTGAGTAGTCAGTTAGACACGTGGATCTGGAGTTGGGGAGAGAGGTCTGGGCAGCAGAGGGAATTGAGAGTAGTTGTGTGACAACTATAGCCGTGGGGCTGGATAATAGCAGCAAGGACATGAGTGCTGAGGAGAGGAGAGGTCAGAAGACTGAGCCCTGGGGAACGCCAGTATCATGAGACTGAAGAGAAGAGGAGGAGCTTGCCAAGGTGCTGCAAAGGAATGTATTAGTTTGGCCAAAATGTTTGTTCCATAGCATCTTATGGAAAAACCTACATAAACATTTTGGGATCTGGTTCCCTGACCAGGGATCGAATCCGGGCCCCCTGCATTGGGAGTGTGGAGTCTTAGCCATTGGACCACCAGGGAAGTCCCTCTTTTAATGCTTATTTCTCATTTTAACCTCACCCCCTCTAAAGTCTATTCTGCACATGACTACTACTTAACCATCTTTGAACCTGCGAATATCAAGCACTCCTCTGTTAACTCACACAAACTCATGAATTTATAAACCTTTAATTTTATCATGGCATTTTTTTCTTGTTTTGCAATGTCCACTGACTGAACAAATAATATTATTTTTATGTTTTCACCCTTTTTATAAAAAGTTAAATATAGTTGATTTAGTGTTGTGCCAATTTCTGCTGTACAGCAAAGTGACTCAGAAATAACTATTTTTGAAAAGCTATATTTTAAAAGGAAAGAACATTCAATTATAGTTTCACCAACTCCCTTACACATCATCTGTTATCATTTTCCATGGTGAATCTTAGAATTATAATGGTGTTTTAATGACCACTTAGTCCCACTTTTTTGCCCAATGTGGCCCAGAGAAGGGACCTCATCTATCACATTAAGTCTTGATTCTACTTTTTCATTTTATTTATTTTTTACTGAGTATTTGGCTCTGTACAAATTATTCTACTTGTCAATACCCCAGTTTCCTTATCTGGAAAACAAGGACACTCATAGAGCTCACTTCACAGAACTGTAATGAAGAGTCAATGGAATAATGCATGTGAAATGCTTGGTCCAGGACCTGATATCTTTAAATACTTCCATCTGATTTTCAGGGCTTCCCAGGTGGCTCAGTGGTGAAGAATCTGCCCCCCAGTGCAGGAGATGTGGGTTCAACCCCTGGGTCAGGAAGATTCCCTGGAGAAGGAAATGGCAACCCACGCCAGTATTCTTGCCTGGGAAATCTCATAGAAAGAGGTACCTGGTGTGCTACAGTCCATGGAGTCACAAAGATTTGGACATGACTGAGCCAACACACACACACACATCTGATTTTCAAGACTTTCTGAAATCCTGTCTCACTTTACCTGTCCAATCATACTGCCTGTGCTGTGCTTAGTTGCTTCAGTCATGTTGACTCTTTGCAATCCCAACAGACTGCAGCCCGCAAGGCTCCTTTGTCCATTTTTCCTTCTGGCAAGAATACTGGAGTGGGTTGCCATGTTCTCCTCCAGGGGATCTTCCCAACCCAGGGACTGAATCCAGGTCCCCCTCATTGCAGGCAGATTCTTTACCAACTAAGCCACCAGGAAAGCCCACCATACTGCCTGAGTGAGTGAAAGTCACTCAGTCACATCTGACTCTTTGTGACCCCAAGGGCTATACAGTCCATGGAATTCTCCAGGCCAGAATACTGGAGTGGGTAGCCGTTTCCTTCTCCAGGAGATCTTCCCAACCCAGGGTCAAAGCCAGGTCTCCTGCATTGCAGGTGGATTCTTTACCAACTGAGCCACAAGGGAAGTCCTACTTTTCTTCAAATTCTGACCTGTCTTTCCAGTCTCAAATGCCCTGTGGCAATTTCCTTCACAGGACCTTTTTCAGATTCCATCTAAGCTGTGCCCATTTGAACCTTAGCCCTGTCTTAGGGTTTACATCAAGCCCTGATTCCTCCTTGAAGTCTTCATTTCTCCTTTTTTAAGTCTCCACAGTTATGATGTGATTGTTTGCAATTTTTCTGTAATTTCATGTGTTTTACCACTGTAACTTGATTACAGTTTCATGGAGTATGAAATTGTTTTAAGCTTTGAAGAATCTAGATTTACAGTGCTTAGCACCAAGTAGAAAGTTCATAAAAGTTTACTGGTTGGTTGATTATGAGTATTGACTTGGCAGATTTTAAAAGTTCTGGCCCTGTAAGCTATTCCCTTGTGTGGAATATAGTCCAGTAACATGTCATTTACATACTTAATGAATTTATTTATACTTAATATCCTACCTGCTTCCACTGAGAATTTGAAGCAGCATATAACTCGTGTGGTATGATTTCATATTGCTACACATATTTGGATAGAGTGATTTTTAAAGATACAGTTAAAGAAATATATCCCACCAAAAGAAATAGGTAAGTTGATGATTTTTTCTTGCAAGCTTCTAGGTTTTTTCAGTGAAATCAGTTATTTTACCAACTGGTGAATGTGTGAAACTTAAAACACATTATGTTGTTTTAATCCTTATTCTTTTCAGCTCTGAAGCCTTTGTTGCAAAAAAAGCTCTGAAAGCGTCAGTCAGAACCAGAGAAGAATGAAGTATATTTCATATTTTGGGTTTGGGAAATCTGATTGTTTCTCTTGGAACAGATTGTTCATTATAACAGTGTCTGTAATAAATGGAGTGCACTGCCGAGATAGATGGAAATGAAATTAATTTGGCTCAGATGTGATCTTTGTTTTGCTTATGAGAATTTGAAACATCCTTACAGAGTTTCAAATTTCCATGCAATTTAGAAATAAAAGAGATTTCAAAATGTGTCTTTCTCCCTTGCCATGGCCCTGTAGAACAGAACAGCCAATGTGAATAACTTTGTAGGAAATTAGAGTGTGATTGGACCTTCTCAGAATTCTTGTTGAAAGTATACACTCCCCAAATTCAAGTAATGCCTAAGAGAATGTGCTTTCTGTTGCAGGTCGCCTATCAGACTGGTAACTATGATCTGGCTAAGAAAGTTTTCTCACCAGTCTGGGATTATTTTGTTGCTTCACCACCTCAGGGTGACCAATCCATTATTTGTTTAAGCAATATAATGACTATTACACAGAGAAGGTAATTAGAAATGTTCTTTTAAAATATTAATTTGCTTATTGAAAAGACAGGTGTTAGCTCTGAAGCCTGGAGTTAATTTATTTTCAAGTTCATGTTGAGATGGTATATGTAAAACTACTTCCAACAAGTAAAGCGTAGATATTCTGAAGGTTTGGGTCCTTCTTAGAACTTTCTTTGTTAGAATCAGAAAAAACACTGGAAACATATGGGTACATTCTGAATATAAGCTAATGAGGTTATGAGGAAGAAAACCCCAAATACTAACCAAGGTAGTGTCAGTTTTACTAGAAAACACAAATACGTATTGGGGACCTTTATCACAGAGAAAGGTCAGGTTGAGATTAAGGTTAGGGTCTGGTGGGTGAGCTCTTAGGATAAGAAGGCTTCTCCTTTGCTTGAAGAGGCACCCAGGATTAGGCCATCAACTGCAAATAGGTCTGTAGAAGCCATAGAAAGCTACAGGCTACCCTTTGCCATTTTTTCCTTAAGAAACCAAAGTTTAAGGGCAGCATCAGAAACGAGCATTAGTATAATTTCAGCCTGTCTCAACATATTCAATAAGAACAGTCTCCTTTACCTGCTTGATAATGCCTAAAATTCCCTTAATAAGGCAAAAACTCTTCACTCCTCAAAGATAATGAGTTTAAAAATGCAAATGCTGAATGAGGCAAGACATTGGTAGCACTTATTCATGTAAATGTATAATTCCATTCAATTAAACAAACATAAACTTAGTGTTTACCATGTATGAGGATGCTCAGTACTGTGGGGGATGGATTCAAGAGGCATTTCAGAAGAGGAAGAGACAGATCTTGGCAGATTTTATGTGACTTGTGGGGATAAGACAGAGAAAGGAGGGGAAGCTGCCTGGGATTTCCAGCGAGGGTAAGCCTCTGATGTTACTAAGGGAAGCTGAGAAGTGGAGTGAGTTTTTGGATAAAAAGAACGAATTTGGGGATGTATGGAGTTCAGTTTTCCAGCAGGACAACTCTGTAGATATGAGCTGACACTCAGGAGAGAGCTCAAGGCTAGAGACATATGTAAATTGTTCACTGAGGTCATTGTTGGAATTTTGACAATGAGTGATATCTTCTGAGAAATGACCATTGAGCAGAAAAGGTAGAAGGCTGGACTTGAATCCTGGGGCGTTGCTTACATTTAAGAGATAGAAGTAGGACTTGGAATCAAGGAAGGAAATTGAAATGGATCAGTTCCGGAAGTGAAAGTCCAGGAAAGTGCATTGCCAAGGGAAGTGAGAAGATTATCATGGAGGCCCTGACCAGCACTGTTATATGCTGGCGCAAAGTCAGACGGAGTAGTCGCTTAAGAAAATGCTGCAGAGAGGTTGGGTAGGAAAAGTTGGCAAATAGGAAGACATTGGTAAGTTGAAGAAAGCCATTTTTGTTCTGTGATGGGCCAGAAATATATTGCAGTTAGTTAAGGAATAAATTAAAATGGAAAATAGTAGCAAGCAAAAACTACCCATGTGAAGTTTGGTGGTAAAGATCAGAGGAAAGTTTGCAGAGGCTTTTGGGGGAAGGCAAGCTTGCTTAAGGACAGAATTTTGGAGGATTGAGATAAGAGACCCAGTGGCGAGGGAGAGCCTAAGAATGTATGGTGGTGGGGCTACAAAGATCCTAGAGCACATGGAGGTGGAGAACAGGAAGTTCATATCATTTTATTTGGGGAAAATTAATAAGGAGGCATCAGGGATAGATTGAAGTGTTGCTGAGAATCATGGCTCAGCTGATGTTATGTAACATGAATTGTATCAATAGAAGAGCCCAGTTCCTTGTGGCTGAGGGCTACATATGATTCACTTTTATATTCTAGGATCGAGAATAATGATTTTATACATGGTTGGTGTTGAGCAAATGCTAGTTTGAATGAAAAAAAAAAAAGGAATGAGGTAAATAAATAAGTGATTAATTGATTGGCCATTATGGGAGGGATAAAAAAAAATCAGATGATGACATCTATGCAAGGTCAGGCAAGTTTATTATTGCATAAATTATGGGGTGCAGAATCTAAAGTGCTAGAGCGGTCACTATGGAAATGACTAACCAGAGTCCAAGCTGGGTATTGGAGGAACTAGAGCCAGGAGGAGGTGATAACCTGGATTTACTGTGTGTGTCGAACTACTCATGGTCATCAATGACAAAGAAAGTTTAGTATGAGTTGTAGAAGCAGGATAACTAAAATCCTCCTGGCAAAGACAATTTCAGAGTTTAACATGGTGGTGAAACAGATCATCTTTAATGTCAATTACTGATGTTGGATCCTTTCCTGTTTTATAGGGAGAGTGGAGGGACCTGAAGCTTAGAAGAGAGGGTTTGTCACCAATTTAGGCTTAAGGGCAAGGAAGGGACTACAGAAACAGAGAAGGAAGACTGCAGATTTCACAGTTTTGCCCGTGGTGGGCACTGTTGACTGTAATTTAGAAAAGATAATTTGAAGTGACTCTACTTCTGTAGGGCTTCCTTGGTGTCTCAGATGGTAAAGAATCTGCCTGCACTGCAGGGGACCTGAGTTTGATCCCTGGATTGGGAAGATCTCCTGGAATAGGGAATGGCTAACCACTTCAGTTTTCTTGCCTGGAGAATTCCATGGACTGAGGAGCCTGGCGGGCTATAGTCAGACATGACTGAGTGACTAACACTTTCACACTTCAGGGGCAGATTTGGGATAGAGTTAGGGTGCAGTGTGTTAATAGCTCAGTTGTGTCTGACTGTTTGTGATCCCATGGACTGTAGCCCACCAGGCTCCTCTGTCCATGGGATTCACCAGGCAAGAATACTGGAGTGGGTAGTCATTCCCTTCTTCTGGGCATCTTCCCCACCCAGGGATCAAGTCCACATCTCTTACATCTCCTGCGTTGGCAGGCAGGTTCTTTACCATCTGAGCCACCAGGAAAGCCCAAATCTGTCTCTACTTCTCTTTAACCATGGCTGATTTTGCTATAAATAACCCCCATTTTCAGAAAGTTTATTGATTGAAATATTGGGCATATTTTCCAAACTTCTGAGTATCTATAATGATTTCAATTATATTGATAGAAAAGAGCTATATATTTTAGAATCAGAAAATTTTGCTAATGGTTTATGTTTTATATATCCATGACATATGTCCATAGCTTAATTTTCTTAGTTATGAACTTGTTGTTAAGAACGGTCTTTAATTTCAATTTAAACAGCTGTGCAAGAGTTACTATGTTACATACTTTTGCTGCTGTGCTGCTGCTAAGTCGCTTCAGTTGTGTTCGACTCTGTGCAACCCTATGGACAGCAGCCCACCAAGGCTCCTCTGTCCACAGGATTCTCTAGGCAAGAATGGCACCCCACTCCAGTACTCTTGCCTGGAAAATCCCATGGACCGAGGAGCCTGGTGGGCTGCAGTCCATGGGGTCGCTAAGAGTCGGACACGACTGAGCGACTTCACTTTCCCTTTTCACTTTCATGCATTGGAGAAGGAAATGACAACCCACTCCAGTGTTCTTGCCTGGAGAATCCCAGGGATGGGGGAGCCTGGTGGGCTGCCGTCTATGGGGTCGCACAGAGTCGGACATGACTGAAGTGACTTAGCAGCAGCAGCCATTTCCTTCTCCGACTTTTGCTGCTGTCTTGGGATAACTGTGTTGGTATAACAAATCAATCTACAAAGTTGAATTCACATACTAAATCACCTTATACCTGTAACATCATTTACTTCTTTTTGCAGATTACATTCAGATATTTTGGCAGAGAGTTCTTCAATTCTCTTATATCTTTTTCTTAGAAATATTTTTGTAACAAGTGACATTAAAATTAAAGAAGAAAATTTTTTCTGTGATAATATTAAAGGCAATGAGATTTTCCCTTCTCAACAAGTAAGTGAATTAAAATCATTGCAAATGCATTGATTTCCCTTGATTTGTTTCTTGATGTTTCAAGTTTATGAGCTGTGGGGATTGTATATCCTCACTTGTGAACGGACTGAGAGACCTTTGTATGATTGTGCTGTTGATATTATTTGTAGATTTCACAGGCCTAGGCTCATGGTTTTTTTCCTCCTTCTTTTCTATTTATATATATATTCCTGTATAAAAGTAGTATAAATTCCAATATTCAAAATTTATAATGTATAAAGTGAAACCTGTTAGAATCCTATTATCCCTAAGAATGCTACATTCTTGTTTTCATGTGATTTCTCCCATTTTTAAAAATACACATAGACAAATATGCTATTATTACTTACAAAAACAGAATCATGATGGACTCACTGTTCTGTAACTTGCTTTTTGAATACTTTTTATAATTTATCTTGGACATACTTTCATGCTGGTACATATCCATCTAGTACATTTTTTAAAACTATAATATTGCATCCTGTGCAGAGGCAGGAATTTAACTTATCTCCTATTGATATGTTCTCAAGTTACTTATAAATATTGCTCTGTTACACCTGCAGCCTTAAAATACTCTTGCTTTTAGTAACAATCCTACATTATTTTTTTCAATCTAAATTGAGGTTCACTCTTCTTTTTCTCCCTTCCTTCTTTACTTACTTTAGATATATGGAGACTTTAGTCATTTTTGTTTTTCTTTTACAGTTGCTTTTTCCTACCAATCCACTTATTCATTAATTAATTAGCCAATAACTTGTTCCATGAGACTGCCAATTTCTGTGGCTATGAAAGTAAAAAAAACCAAACAAACATGACTCTCTGCCTAAGACAAGTTCACACTCTTGTAGAGCCCAAGCATTCACAGCCATTGACCTGTCCTACTAAGTTGCATTCGGCTTCTTTTATCTTTATCATCTAGTCTGAAAATGAGGACAGTCTTTAAGTACTTCAGTGAATTCCAGAATGCTGGACTACCATTCTAATAACAATTTGCTGTATAGAAATTTCTGATTGCTCCTCATATTATTTTCTTTCAATGAAATGTCTCCCCAGGAAAGAAAAAAGAGTAAGATAGGATTCTTACTTTTCTTAAGTGATGTTTAATCACAAAGAGCCTAACCTTACATTTTGCTTTAAGTAGCAGAAGTATGGGAGAAGGCAATGGCACCCCACTCCAGTACTCTTGCCTGGAAAATCCCATGGATGGCGGAGCCTGGTAGGCTGCAGTCCATGGGGTCACTAACAGTCGGACACGACTGAGCGACTTCACTTTCACTTTCTACTTTCATGCATTGGAGAAGGAAATGGCAACCCACTCCAGTGTTCTTGCCTGGAGAATCCCATGGACGGAGAAGCCTGGTAGGCTGCAGTCCGTAGGGTCGCACAGAGTCGGACACGACTGAAGTGACTTAGCAGCAGCAGCAGCAGAAGTATAATAGAAGATACGTTGGTCTACAAAAAATTTACCATTTTCTCACAAATCCAGGAGAGAAATAAGACTCTATTAATCAAGTGGGGGCCATATTACAGCAATTCTATATTTTAATTATTATTTGTTATAGTTTATGTTTTTGAAAAAGCTAGAGTTTTCCTCCTAAAATATAGCCAAGATTTTATCTTACCAATCAAAAAAGATTGGTGCCTTTTCTGTTACTAGTGGTATTTGATTGCAATTCATAAAAAGATTTTAAGTTTAATTCTAAGATTGTGTCATCCGTATGTATCAATAGCATTATTGGGGAGTTAGAATTGTTCCTGAATTTAGGTTTTTCTTTTTATCAACATTCATGTTATTGTTCAGTTACAAGGATCACATTTCCTACCCCTTCACCTCATTAGAGACACACAAGTTAAGTACCTGGTGTTCAGCTTGAGTAACAATACCTGTTTCTTTACAGATTGCTAGACTAATTGAATGTGAGAGAGTATTGGTGGCATTGGAACTGAGCAACTACCTAAATGATTCCAGTTATGCCCTTCAGGCTGTGACTCAGTGTTACGGCCTCCTTGCTCCTATCATTTATCACAATATTGTTTTGGTACCTGTTGTACAGGTAAGGGTTTCACCCCCTCCCCATAAGGGTATTTTTTTACAAAGGCAAGTCAACACTGCATTTTGGAAAAGAAAATGCAACATGTCTCTTAGAAAGTACAAATAGGTCAAGAATGAGTATTATGACATTTCGTGAGTTAACTGAAAGACATTTTAATAATTTAAATTATATGTCTGGGAATAAATAAGAACTTAAAATGTGTTTCCCTGAAAACATTCAGCCCTGTTGCTGTCCATATTTAAATATGGGTACCATACTTTTCTAGGTTGTTTTTTAAAAGTCATTTCAATTTTTATGATCTTGTAATGTTAGAAACAGCAATATTTATTCAAGGCATACTGTTAAAGCCATCACTGAGGGGAAAAAAATTGGTGGATAACCAGAAAATAAACTTGATGTCTCTGTGGTGAAATTGGAATTTTTGGAAAAAAGGTTGATAAAACTTTGCTGAACGGATTGTATTAGTTGTCTGTGTTTCCTAACAAATCACCAACACTCAATGGCTTAAAACAACACCCATTCACTATCTTATAGTTTCTGGAGGTCAGAAGGCTGGATACAGATTGTCTGGATCTTTGGCTCAGGATCTCATCAGGCTAAATTCAAGGTGTTGGCCAGAGCTGTGGTCTCATCTGAGGCTTGGGGTTTCTTCCAAATGCATTGGTTGTTGAGAGATTCATTCTGTTGCGGCCATGTGATGAGTCCCTTAGTTCTGAAAGGCTGACCACCAGGGCCCTGCAACATGCCCTTCTCCACAACATGGCAGTCTGCTTCTTAAAGCATTGTCCTTTCTTCTTAGAAGTGAGAGATTAGAGATGTCAGACCTGCTTTGGAGTGGGGGCATGTCTCAGCACGTCCCAGACATTTCATTAATGTGTCAGGCCCCTGACTCTTCTTAGGGTTTATTTCTATCCTCTGAAGGGCAAGCATCTCACATCTTCAACGTACTTGCCATTTCTGGTTTATTAGGTTCAGTTAGCATGATTTATTGATGTAGTGGTCCAGTGTTTTGTTTTGAGACATGTCCACAAAGTTAAGGTCCTTTCATAAAATATTAGGTCAGAGAGTAGAAGCGTTATCACTGCCCTAGGCCAAGACTCTAAATGCATGTTTTTATCTGCCTGGTGTGAATTGGAGCTTCTTCGGATACTTCTTCCCCATAGGATATTATTTCTGTCCAATAAGATAAAAAAGGCAACATTAGCCACCTCAAGGCACCTCCACTCCTTTTTTTAAAAAAAAACTTTTTATTTTGTACTGGAGTATAGCCAATTAACAATGTTGTGATAATTTCGGGTAAGGGACTCAGCCATACGTATACTCCTTTTATTCATTCTCTCCCAAACTCCCTTTTAAGTGCTCCAGCAAAGGTACCACAATGGAACAGTGCCTGAAATTGCTGCTTCCTTGGTTGAGTTGAGGGTAGTCCCCTGTCATCCTCTGGGATCCTACTGATTCAGGATGCATTTAACTCAGAAAGTGGATTATAGCTATGAGGGAAAGACTTAGGAAAGGAGTTTTTAAATTAAATTATGTAGTTTAGAGTAGGAAAAGATGAGTGGAACAAGGGATAGATGCCAGAAATAGGCCTCACTGTAGACGAATGTAATGTATGATGGAATTGGCTTTCCAATTCAGTGGGAAGATAATGGATATTTTTAGTAAATGGTGGTGAAACATCAGGATATTCCTCTGAAAGAAAGTAGAATTTGACCCCTACTTTGTACCATATGTAAAAAGTCCAGATACATTAAAGGCTTAAATGTAAAAGAAAGCAAAATCTTTTGGAAAAAAATAATCCCTAGAGTCTATGTACAGTCACTGTTGGGGAACTCTAACCAAAATAGAACTCTTAGATATAAGAAATATTTGACTGTATTTAAATGGCAACCTATGTGTGGCAAAAAGAGCCATAACAAAGATAGTAGGCAATTTATGGATTTGGGAAAGGTATCCAACACTAATGAGGGTAACTATATATAACAAAAGGTCTTTTAGTAACAATAAATAATGGGCATGGGATAATAATATGAAGTTTATAGGAGAGCAAATCCAAGTGGCAAAAAAAACATAGGAAAAGATGCTCAGATTTTGAATATCCATAGAAATTCCCATTAAATCAACAATATAATATCACTAGCAGAATTGAAAAGATCTGTAACTCCTATTGCTGGTGAGGATGTGGGGCAAAGGTATTCTCATTCATCAATGGGAGAAATGTGAACTGTTATAGTCTTTAGAATTTGGTAATACAAACCTAATTTTAATTAAACTAAGTATAAGCAAAATTAAAAACAAATATGCCTAACATAGCAATTCCTCTGCTAGTAATTTATCTCATGGAATAATATTTTAGTAAATTAAAAAGTACATTTACACAGCCCAGCAATTCCTTTCTTAATGATTTATCCCATAGATTAAAATCACCCCTAGTTCCACCCATTGCTTCCATCTGTTCTACCTACTGGGAACACAATACCACATAATGGCACTGATTTAGAGGGTCTACTGTACCCTGGAGGATGGTACCTCACCCTCCCTAGGTATCATCTCAAAGCTGGCACCTCACTTGCTGCTCATTTTGGCAACTGAATAGGTAGAAGGATGGTTGTTGTTGTGGTTTTTTTTTTTTTTTTTTTTTTTGGCTATGCCGTGTTGCTTGTGAGATCTTAGTTCCCCAACCAGGGATTGAACCCACTGGACTGCCAGGGAATTCCCTGTGTAAGGGTGTTTATTGTAGCTTTCTTAGTGAAGGCAAAAAATCTGGAGACAAAGAGGACATGCAGTAATTGAAGGATGGCCTGAACTGCCAGATTGTAAAACATCAACCTTAAAACTGTGCAACAGGAAGGCTCTGGAAAATGGTTGCAAAATTATGATTGGTTTACAGTAAATAATACTAGGCAACCGTTAGAAATGATGAATTAAATCTAAACCTGTAGACTTGGAGGGATTTTTCGCAAGACATGCCTGAAAGGGAAATGCATAGTAAGTGTGCTTAATTTCACTTTGTAAAATAACATTAACTCTCTCTGTGTGTGAAAGTGAAAGTGCATGTGAAAGTGAAGTGAAAGTGTTAGTTGCTCAGTCATGTCTGACTCTTCGCAACCTCGTGGACTGTAGCTCACCAGGTTCCTTTGTCTATGGAATTCTCCAGGCAAGAATACTGGAGAATACACACACACACACACACACACACACACAAATATACACACACACATAGGATTACATGAGCCCAGAGAAAACTACAGAACTGCTAGGTGGTTAACTTGATTCGGAGATATGGAACAGTAGGTTGGGAGATGGTGATGGTGAAAGGGAGGAATTAAAGCTGCATTGAAAAGAATTCATGAGTTCTGTGACAACAGTAATAATATTGTTAGATTGATGGCTTGAAGCAATTAATGTGTCCACAAAGGACCAACCTCCATCTATTAATTTGTCCTTTGGGATAATCTGAAAGATGAATAGATTGATGCAATATAAGTCTGCTTTTCTGATAGCAATATTGCTCAGAAGTGTGTGGCAATATTGAAAGCTAAACTCAATTGTCTAGCTCTGGATCAAATTCAGGATCACATGATATGGAGAGTAATTAAGGAAGTAAGTGCCAATTTGGAAAACTCAGCAGTGGCCACAGGACTGGAAAAGGTCAGTTTTCATTCCAATCCCAAAGAAAGGCAATGCCAAAGAATGCTCAAACTACCACACAATTGCACTCATCTCACATGCTAGTAAAGTAATGCTCAAAATTCTCCAAGCCAGGCTTCAGCAATACATGAACCATGAACTTCCAGATGTTCAAGTTGGTTTTAGAAAAGGCAGAGGAACCAGAGATCAAATTGCCAACATCCGCTGGATCATTGAAAAAGCAAGAGAGTTCCAGAAAAACATCTATTTCTGCTTTGTTGACTATGCCAAAGCCTTTGACTGTGTGGATCACAATAAACTGGAAAATTCTGAAAGAGATGGGAATACCAAACCACCTGACCTGCTTCTTGAGAAACCTATATGCAGGTCAGGAAGCAGTAGTTAGAACTGGACATAGAAAAACAGACTGGGTCCAAATAGGAAAAGGAGTACGTCAAGGCTGTATCTTGTCACCATGCTTATTTAACTTATATGCAGAATACATCATGAGAAACGCTGGGCTGGAAGAAGCACAAGCTGGAATCAAGATTGCTGAGAGAAATATCAATAACCTCAGATATGCAGATGACACCACCCTTACGGCAGAAAGTGAAGAGGAACTAAAAAGCCTCTTGATGAAAGCAAAAGTGGAGAGTAAAAAGGTTGGCTTGAAGCTCAACATTCAGAAAACGAAGATTATGGCATCCGGTCCCATCACTTCATGGGAAATAGATGGGGAAACAGTGGAAACAGTGTCAGACTTTATTTTTTGGGGCTCCAAAATCACTGCAGATGGTGATTGCAGCCATGAAATTAAAAGACGCTTATTCCTTGGAAGGAAAGTTATGACCAACCTAGATAGCATATTGAAAAGCAGAGACGTTACTTTGCCAACAAAAGTCCATCTAGACAAGGCTGTGGTTTTTCCAGTGGTCATGTATGGATGTGAGAGTTGGACTCTGAAGAAAGCTGAGCGCCGAAGAATTGATGGTTTTGAACTGTGGTGTTAGAGAAGACTCTTGAGAGTCCCTTGGACTGCAAGGAGATCCAACCAGTCCATCCTAAAGGAGATCAGTCCTGGGTGTTCACTGGAAGGACTGATGCTGAAGCTGAAACTCCAGTACTTTGGCCACCTCATGCAAAGAGTTGACTCATTGGAAAAGACCCTGATGCTGGGAGGGATTGGGGGCAGGAGGAGAAGGGGATGACAGAGGATGAGATGGCTGGATGGCATCACCGACTTGATGGACATGAGTTTGGGTAAACTCCGGGAGTTGGTGATGGACAGGGAGGCCTGGCGTGCTGTGATTTATGGGGTTGCAAAGAGTTGGACACGACTGAGCGACTGAACTGAACTGAACTGAAGTGCAAATATTAATTGATTTCCTGAGATATGAGTGCTTGGTTTTATTTTAAAGGAAGCTGTTATACCAAGTACCCATATTGCTGTATATTTAATATGGTAATAGTCCTTCTCTGTAAGTTTTTTTCAAGGTTCTCCTAAGCCTGAATGTCATCTTTAGTGTCTTGTACACATGTAACATTTTACTTGTATCTTTTGTAGTACTTGTCAGTATGGGCTTTGTTTTATCTATTTTTGTATTTATTTTATCCTTTCCACTAGCTTTCAAGTTACTTTAGATGAAGTACTCATCTGAACTTACCTCAGAGTACACTTCTTTGTACAAGATAAGCAATTGGTCCATAATTAACAACAATAAAATGTGATGGCTTCAACTTGCATGATTTAAATAGGGTATTTTTTTAATGAGTAAAGATATTTTCAACAAAAAGCATTGTGTTTCTATTTTTCAGATCTTGATAAAGTGTGTGGTGGTTTTGCAAGGACTACCAAATGTCATCCACTCAAAGAAACATCTTGCAAGCTTTGAAAGTGTACAGCATATGATAGCTTGCTGTATCTTCTACATAACAAAGGTATCTACCTCATTCTTTCACTAGTGCCATAAGACTTAGGAGCCCTAATGATTTAGAAAGTTACTTTTTTTTTAATATAAATTTATTTTAATTGGAGGCTAATTACTTTACAATATTGTATTAGTTTTGCCATACATCAACATGAATCCGCCATGGGTATACATGTGCTCCCCATCCTGAACCACTCACCCACCTCCCTCCCTGTACCATCCCTCTGGGTCATCCCAGTGCACCAGCCCCAAGCATCCTGTATCATCTATCGAACCTGGACTGGAGATTTGTTTCATATATGATATTATACATGTTTTAATGACATTCTCCCAAATCACCCCACCCTTTCCCTCTCCCACAGAGTCCAAAAGACTGTTCTATACATCTGTGTCTCTTTTGCTGTCTCATATACAGGGTTATCATTACCATCTTTCTAAATTCCATATATATGTGTTAGTATACTGTATTGGTGTTTTTCTTTCTGGCTTACTTCACTCTGTATAAGAGGCTCCAGTTTCATCTGCCTCATTAGAACTGATTCAAATGTATTCTTTTGAATGGCTGAGTAATACTCCATTGTGTATATGTACCACAGCTTTCTTATCCATTCATCTGCTGATGGACATCTAGGTTGCTTCCATGTCCTGGCTATTATAAACAGTGCTGTGATGAAAACTGGGGTACATATGTCTCTTTCAATTCTGGTTTCCTCAGTGTGTATGTCCAGTAGTGGGATAGCTGGGTCATAAGGCAGTTCTATTTCCAGTTTTTTAAGGAATCTCCACACTGTTCTCCATAGTGGCTGTACTAGTTTGCATTCCCACCAACAGTGTAAGAGGGTTCCCTTTTCTCCACACCCTCTCCAGCATTTATTGCTTGTAGACTTTTGGATCGCAGCCATTCTGACTGGCGTGAAATGGTACCTCATTGTGGTTTTGATTTGTATTTCTCTGATAATGAGTGATGTTGAGCATCTTTTCATGTGTTTGTTAGCTATCTGTATGTCTTCTTTGGAGAAATGTCTATTTAGTTCTTTGGCCCATTTTTTTTTTTCTCTCTTTATTTTATTTTTTTTAATTTTATTTTATTTTTAAACTTTAAATAATTGTATTAGTTTTGCCAAATATCAAAATGAATCTGCCACATTTTTTGATTGGGTCGTTTATTTTTCTAGAATTGAGCTGCAGGAGTTGCTTGTATATTTTTGAGATTAGTTGTTTGTCAGTTGCTTCATTTGCTATTATTTTCCCCCATTCTGAAGGCTGTCTTTTCACCTTGCTTAGAGTTTCCTTTGTTGTGCAGAAGCTTTTAATTTTAATTAGGTCCCATTTGTTTATTTTTGCTTTTATTTCCAATATTCTGGGAGGTGGATCATAGAGGATCCTGCTGTGATTTTATGTCGGAGGGTGTTTTGCCTATGTTCTCCTCTAGGAGTTTTATAGTTTCTGGTCTTACGTTTAGATCTGTAATCCATTTTGAGTTTATTTTTGTGTATGGTGTTAGAAAGTGTTCTAGTTTCATTCTTTTACAAGTGGTTAACCAGTTTTCCCAGTACCACTTGTTAAAGAGATTGTCTTTTCTCCACTGTATATCCTTGCCTCCTTTGTCAAAGATAAGGTGTCCATAGGTGCGTGGATTTATCTCTGGGCTTTCTATTTTGTTCCATTGATGTATATTTCTGTCTTTGTGCCAGTACCATACTGTCTTGATGACTGTGGCTTTGTAGTAGAGCCTGAAGTCAGGCAGGTTGATTGCTCCAGTTCCATTCTTCTTTCTCAAGATTGCTTTGGCTATTTGAGGTTTTTTGTATTTCCATACAAATTGTGAAATTATTTGCACTACTTTTAATCACAGTGATTAGAATACTTAAAATAGTACGACTTTGTCATTATTCAGAGCCATTACTTTGTTATTATTCAGAGCCATTACTTTGTTGTTATTCAGTTGCTAAGTCATGTCTGACTTTTGCAACACCATGGACTGCAGCATGCCAGGCATCCCTGTCCTTCACTATTTCCTGCAGTTTGCTCAAACTCATGTCATTGAGTTGATGATGCCATCCAACCATCTCATCCTCTGTTGCCCGCTTCTCCTTTTGCCTTCAATCTTTCCCAGCTTAAAGGTCTTTTCCAGTGAGTTGGCTCTTCACATCAGGTAATTAAAGTATTGGTGCTTCAGCTTCAGCATCAGTCTTTCCAATGTATAATCAGAGTTGATTTCCTTTAGGATTGACTGGTTTGGTCTTCTTGCATGCCAAGAGAATCTCAAGAGTCTTCTGCATTACTTTAGTTGGGGCTTAAGTTTGCTTCTGTGGAGGTCTGTTAACAGAGAGGCCTCTACTCTCTACCCTAGCAAAGGGGTCATATCCTGACCTCAGGAGTAGAAAATCATATTCCTTCAATCACTCACTGGTTTGCCACTGTAGAGAGACCTCTATGCCCTGATCTGTGTAGATGCTGAGGGAGCATAAGCCATTAGAAAGAAGAAGTGATAATAATTCACTTATGGGAACTGAGAACCCCAAGGAGAAAGAACAAGCCAAAAACTAGAATAATTGTGTTATTTGTTCTTACAGTGTTGAAAAGGATCAGAAATTACTAAAGAAAAAGAAACCTTTCAAGCAGTACAATTAGAACAAATTTAATTCTTTCTTCCAGTTTTGTTGGGCTATAACTAACATACAGCACTGTATAAGTTTAAGATGTACAACATAATGACTTGATTTACATACATCATGAAGTGATTACCATAAGAAATTTTGTGAACATGCACATCTCCTAAAGATACAAAATTGAAGAAATAGAAAAAATGTTTTTTCTTGTGATAAGCACTCTTAAGAATTTACTCCCATAGTAACTTTCATATATAATAAATTTAATTTTGGATTAAAAATGAAACGAAGATTGTGATTATACTTCTTGATTCACATATGGAAGCTCAAGAAACACCTGCAGATGTTGAATAGTATTACCTAGAGATAAATTCAGAAGACAGATCCAGAAGTCATAACATGAAATAAAAGGAGTCTGGAAGTAGAAAAGAAATATATAGAAAAGTAATCATCTTTTTGAGTCAGAGGCAGGATTAATGTTAGAATATATATGTAGACACATGTTGGTGAAATTCCTGAAATCCGAGGACAAATCTTAATATTTGAGACCAAAAGAACAGGTTACTTATTTGCAATGAAAAGAGAATCAATTAGCTTCAGACTTTTTATCAGCAACACTAAAAGTTAAATTCCTGGAGCAACATTTGTAGAATCCTGAGGGAAAAAGACTTAAGGCCTGTAAATTAATAACCAGGAAAAGATATCATTCATTTGTCAGGGCAAAATAAACATTTTCAGAAGTGCAGGCATTTAAAAAGTATTCCATCTATGTATGTATCTGAGAAAAACACTTGAGGAAGTACTCTATCAAATGACAGTTGGTTCAGAACAGAAATCCCAAGATAGGGAAAGATGAAAAGGAGAGGAATAATGGGAGCAACGAATCTTGCAATATATGCATTATTAAAATTAAATGGATAATAATGATGTGACTAGGATTTTGTAATATAAATGCTAAATAGGGAGTCTTGAAATAGAAGAGTCATCCATGAAAAGAAAAACCTATTAGTAACCTAGAGCTAAAGCTTCTATCCTGTTTAGGGTTGAGGGAGTGATGAGCAGCTATAGATTCTTGGTGCATGTGTGTTAAAAACACACATAGTATAAAAGTACATATTGTATAACTTTATTATTTTCTTTTGAAAGAATATGTATATTTAAAGATGACTCAGGAATATGTAGGCATGAGCTGATCTTTAAAATACTGTAGGACTTCTAAACTGTCAAGAAGGAAAAGCAAACAGGAATGACAGGGAGGAAAAAAGAACAAAAAAAAAGTGGCGGGGACGAAACAGCTAATTTAACAAAAGTAAGAAGAAGGAAATTGAGATTGTATTTCAGATGGAAGGAGTAAAATCAAGTACATTAATTACTTCACCAAGCGTGAATGAACTCAAGAGACAGAGACTGTCAGGTGGGCTGAAAAATTAGATTCAAATGTGTATGATTTCAAGACACCCTGTAAAACAAAATAACAAGGAATTTGAAAAATAAATGGACACAGATATTGGGAAAACGCAAACAGAAGTGAAGGAGGCGTGACAATTTTCATATCTGAAAAAGCAGAATTCAGGGTCCAAAACATTAAATGGATAAAGAGAGACATTATGTCCATCCAGTCTGTTCTGATGATCACCCTTTTCTGTTTCTGGATGGCCTCTGGCACTTTCTAGTCATAGGGCAGTCTCATTGTCAAGTATTAAAGATCAAGTCTGAATTAAAACAAAACTTCATTTTTTATAACAGCAAATTAAAGGAGAAAAACAGGTTATATGAAAATGCTACAAAGGCACTGGATAAACCTTAGCAGCCTTTCCTAATAAAATTTCTAAGTAGGTTAGACATGGAAGGAAGGTATTGCATAATGATAAAGACATTTACCAAAAATTTTTAGCAAATATCATGCTAAATGGCAAGTTTCTGAAGTCATTTCTTTAAAATCAGGCACAGGAGATATTGACTCTTAATACTGTGATTCATTATTTGTAGAGCTTCTGTCTCATGCAACAGATAAGGGCATGAAATAATTTTGTAATATTAGAAAAGCATAATTTGTCTGAAATTGTAAGGTCTCAAAAAACACATGAGAATCTAGCAAAAGGTTACTAAAATTAAAAAGAGAATTTATAAAGTTACATATGATACAAACTTGTTTTTATTTTTAATATGAGCAGTAGCCAGGACAGGGGAAAATATACCACTTATAATGATATACAGTATTTTAAACTTAACAAAATGTTGAAGAACCTAAATAAAAGAAATGTGAAATCTTATTGAAAGACATAAAATAAGATCTGCACATATGGCAGGCCACACCAAGTTCTTGAATAAGAAGACTTACTGTAATAGTAAAATAAATGTTTCCTAAAATAATATTTACATGCAATGCAGCCTTAATCAGAATCCCAATGATGTTTCCTTGAAACTGATTAGAATTATTTAGAAGTTCTCAGTAGGTATTAAAATTTACCAAAAGTTCACTCCAGTGAAAAATGGTCTTAACAGAGTAATGGGCAAATAGATCAGTGGAATAGAATAGAGATTCTAGGAAAAACTGGCCCTGGGTCAAAGGAAGGACTTAATATAAGACAAAGGTGGCATTTAGGTTCATTGAGAAAGTGATAATTTATTAATAAAAGGTGCCGATATTACTGACTATTCATTTGAGAATAAACAAAGCCAGAGTCCTTTCTCATACCATAAGCAAAATGAAGTCCAGGTGGATTTGAGGATATTTGGTTGGCATTGAAATCATGGGAGACCTTCTATAACAGGGCACAAAATTCAAAAGGTACCAGAAAAGTAGATAAATAGATTACATGATAAGTAAAAAATAATTGTTTATGGCAAGACACTATAAATAAGCTTCAAGGCAAGTAGTTTTTGAAAATACAACAGATGCAGGATTATTAACATTGATTGTCTCAGATAGTAATCAATATGAAAATAGGAAATAATTTCATAGTTTGGGAAAAGAAGAATCATACTGATTTTTAATTATGGAGGATATGATTAAATATTTCGGTCAGCTTAAAAAGTGGAACAGTGAACCAGTACCAGACAATGAATGGCCATCTAATGAGGTCAGATAGGAGCCATCGAAGGGTTTCAAACCTGGGAATGCTGTAATGAAATTTGCATTTAGAAAAAAGAAATTATTCTGGTTGCGCAACAGCTAATCATTAGAGGAGAATAAGACCTGAGGCAGGAAATGAGTTAGAAGGCAAGAGATGATAAATGAAGCTAGTGTGGAAAAATGGGAGATAGAATTGAAAATGTTTCAAGAGTTGTTTATCAGATGGAATTGAATAGAGGGGGATTGGGGAGGGAGAGGGAAGAGTCCCCAATAATCCAGATGTCTAGACAGTTGGGTGAATGCAGTTTGTTGAACCCTGAGTAAGAAAGGGGGAAAAGATAATAAGTTTTGAATATATTGAATTTTGGGGCATACAAGATATTCACAGAGGCAGGAATTATATAATAAATTCTCCAAGCCAGGCTTCAACAGTACATAAACCATGAACTTCCAGATATTCAAGCTGGATTTAGAAAAGGCAGAGGAACCAGAGATCAAATTGCCAACATCCGTTGGATCATAAAAGCAAGAGAGTTCCAGAAAAACATATACTTCTGCTTTATCGACTACACCAAAGCCTTTGACTGTGTGGATCACAACAAACTGTGGGAAATTCTTAAAGAGATAGTAAAACCAGATCACCTTACCTGCCTCCTGAGAAATCTATATGTAGGTCACGAAGGACCTATGTATAGGACTGGAATAGAACAACCGACTGGTTCCAAATCAGGAAAGGAGTACATCAAGGCTGTATATTGTCACCCTGCTTATTTAACTTATATGCAGAGGACATCATGAGAAATGTTGGACTGGATGAAGCACAAGCTGAAATCAAGACTGCTGGGAGAAATATCAATAACCTCAGATATGCAGATGACACCACTCTTATGGCAGAAAGTGAAGAGGAACTAAAGAGCCTCTTGAAAGAGAGAGAGGAGAGTGAAAAAGCTGGCTTAAAACTCAACATTCAAAAAACTAGGATCATGGCATCTGGTTCCATCGCTTCATAGCAAATAGATGGGGAAACAATGAAAACAGTGACAGACTTTATTTTGGGGGGCTCCAAAATCACTCCAGATGGTGACTGCTGCCATGAAATTAGAAGACACTTGCTCCTTGGAAGAAAAGCTCTGACAAACCTAGACAGTATATTAAAAAGCAGAGACATGACTTTGTCAACAAAGGTCCGTCTAGTCAAAGCTATGGTTTTGCCAGTAGTCATATATGGATGTGGGAGTTGGACCATAAAGAAAGCTGAGTGCCAAAGAATTGATGCCTTTGAACTGTGGTGTTGGAGAAGACTCTTGAGAATCTCTTGGACTGCAAGGAGATCCAACTAGTCCTGCAAATCCAACTAGTCCATCCTAAAAGAAATCAGTCCTGAATATTCATTGGAAGGACTGATGATGAAGCTGAAACTCCAATACTTTGGCCACCTGATGCAAAGAGCTGACATTGGAAAAAACCCTGATGCCGGGCAAGATTGAAGGCAGGAGTAAAAGGGGACAACAGAGGATGAAATTGTTGGATGGCATCATTCACTCGATGGACATGAGTTTGAGCAAGCTCCCAGAGTTGGTGCTACAGGCCTGGCATGCTGCAGTACATGGGGTCACAAAGAGTCGGACACAACTGAGTGACTGAACTGACTGATTTATTGGCTTGGCCAAAAGTTTGAGTTTCCTGAAAGAGCATTTGAAGCCCGAATGAACTTTTTGGCCAACCCAATATTAATGTCAGAATTTTGATACTAGAGCTGATTTTTTTCACAAATTGATAGGCTGGGAGAATCATCATTTCATAAGTTTCTTCCAGCCTGACGAATAGACCAAGAAACCTGACTACTCAATCCCAGATATGAGGTATTCATTTGATATAAATATATATTTTCTATAGATTTTCTCTTAGGACATGTAAAGCCCAGTTAGTCAAATAACCCTGTTTCTTTTCTCTGTTATGTTTTAAAGCTTGGTAATCTTTCCAGATGGTTCAATCTTTCTTCTTTAAGTAGCAGTATTTTTTTTTCTAAAAGTTATCAGAATTCTAAATAAAGTGCCACTTCTGAGATATGTTGTCTTGTGTTTCATTATTTTTGAGTTGTTAAAAAAATTTATTATGCCAAACATCTGGCACATTTTAAAAATTTCTGTTTGTCATTTGGTATATTAAATAGCACTGGTTTTCTTTTTCTTTTTTTTTTTAAATTCTTTTTCTTTTGATTGGAAAAAATTCATTCTCATTTAGTATTTTCCACTGGCATATTAAAACAAGGGGAAAAGATTGCACAGTTGTCTATAAACCAAATATGTTGGAAAGCAAAGGTGAATAAGGTGCAAATGTTATCTCATTTCTGTTTTCTAGTAACAAATCTCATTCCCTCTCATATCAATTTTACGATGAGTTGGGCTGTTTTACTTGGTATTCAAGGCACTACTTGGCCTAAACCCCTACTGCCTTTGTAAAGTTTGTTTCACCGTTTTCCTTCCCACATTCTGTCCCATAGTCAGCATTAGTTGAACACCACTCCCCTTGT
Organism: Bubalus kerabau; assembly: GCF_029407905.1. Lineage (NCBI taxonomy): Eukaryota > Metazoa > Chordata > Mammalia > Artiodactyla > Bovidae > Bubalus > Bubalus kerabau. The sequence continues at coordinate 61,310,467 of NC_073624.1, read as the reverse complement.
CTTACAGAAATAGTTTTAGTTCTTAGCACTTGCATTAGATCAGATCAGTCGCTCAGTCATGTCCGACTCTTTGCGACCCCATGAATCTCAGCATGCCAGGCCTCCCTGTCCATCACCAACTCCCGGAGTTCACGCAGACTCATGTCCATTGAGTCAGTGATGCCATCCAGCCATCTCATCCTCTGTCGTCCCCTTCTCCTCTTGCCCCCAGTCCCTCCCAGCATCAGAGTCTTTTCCAATGAGTCAACTCTTCGCATGAGGTGGCCAAAGTACTGGAGTTTCAGCTTCAGCATCATTCCTTCCAAAGAAATCCCAGGGCTGATCTCCTTTAGAATGGACTGGTTGGATCTCCTTGCAGTCCAAGGGACTCTCAAGAGTCCTCTCCAACACCACAGTTCAAAAGCATCAATTCTTTGGTGCTCAGCTTTCTTCACAGTCCAACTCTCACATCCATACATGACCACAGGAAAAACCATAGCCTTGACTAGACGGACCTTTGTTTGCAAAGTAATGTCTCTGCTTTTGAATATGCTATCTAGGTTGGTCATAACTTTCCTTCCAAGGAGTAAGCGTCTTTTAATTTCATGGCTGCAATCACCATCTGCAGTGATTTTGGAGCCCAGAAAAATAAAGTCTGACACTGTTTCCACTGTTTCCCCATCTATTTCCCATGAAGTGGTGGGACCGGATGCCATGATCTTTGTTTTCTGAATGTTGAGCTTTAAGCCAACTTTTTCACTCTCCTCTTTCACCTTCATCAAGAGGCTTTTGAGTTCCTTTTCACTTTCTGCCATAAGGGTGGTGTCATCTGCATATCTGAGGTTATTGATATTTCTCCCGGCAATCTTGATTCCAGCTTGTGTTTCTTCCAGTCTAATGTTTCTCATGATGTACTGTGCATATAAGTTAAATAAACAGGGTGACAATATACAGCCTTGACGTACTCCTTTTCCTATTTGGAACCAGTCTGTTGTTCCATGTCCAGTTCTAACTGTTGCTTCCTGACCTGCATACAAATTTCTCAAGAGGCAGATCAGGTGGTCTGGTATTCCTATCTCTTTCAGAATTTTCCACAGTTTATTGTGATCCACACAGTTAAAGGCTTTGGCATAGTCAATAAAGCAGAAATAGATGTTTTTAGGTAGGTCTTATCAGATATAAGCAGGCACTCACTGCTTTTCAGCCACTTATATATCCTTCACTTCCTGGGAAGTCACAGTTGTTACCTATCTTAAATTGTTATTGTTTAGTCGCTAAGTTGTGTCCAACTCTTTTGTGACCCCATGGACTGCAGCTCACCAGGCTCCTCTGTCCATGGGATTTCCCAGGCAAGAATACTGGAGTGGGTTGCCATTTCCTTTTCAAGGGGATCTTCCTGACTCAGGGATTGAAACCATGTCTCCTGCTTGTCAGGAAGTTTCTTTACCACTGACCAGTAGTGGTAAAGAATCCAGTTATCTTAAATACTAACCTATTCAACCTAACAGAATACATCTACAGATAAGTTCATACAGACTTATTTATACCCTAAGAGAGTTTCCCTGGGGGTTCATGGTGAATGTGTCCCCTTGTGTGATCCCTTGCTAGAGCAGGGTCTATGCAAATCAGATTGTAGGCCAGGGAAGCTTTCCTGGGTTAATGTTAGAGCCCAGGTTTTAATGACCAGGTAAAGCTGTATAAATAAGGAGGGAAAGCTGTTCTGGGATAAACCTCCCCTGTAGGGAGGCATGAAGTCCTGACACCACGGTGAGTATCAGGATTGATACTTGATTCAATATTTTGTAAGCTGAAAGTACAACACAAGGAGATGAATACTGGAAGATGACAATGGAGAGGGAGGTAAGGACCAGGCTAGAGGAGGCCAGATAACAGTTTGTAACCAGGAATGCGGATGAGACTGGGTGGCAGAGTGGCTCCTTCTTATATTCTGAGTACAGCGTGTGCTTTCCAGGGCTCATGGAGAATCTGCCCAAACCAGCTGATCTCCATTCTAGTTCAACACGAAGGTCATGTATATCATTCACAGCTAAAAATGTTCCCCAAGATGTCATGAGGTCAGTAATTATGTCATTTCACAAAGAAAACAACCCAAGACAAGAAGTGGTGGTTACATGGCCTTTAAGAATGATTTTGTTTTAGCGTGGCTCTTTTAAGTGGAAATGTTTTTTAATAGTTAGCTTACTATACCAAAAGATGTATGTCCCAGCTGTGCTGTGCTGTGCTTAGTCACTCAGTTGTGTCTGACTCTTTGTGACCGCATGGACTGTAGCCCACCAGGCTCCTCTGTCCATGGGGATTCTCCAGTCAAGAATACTGGAGTGGGTTGCCATGCCCTCCTCCAGGGGATCTTCCCAACCCAGGGATCGAATCCAGGTCTCCCGTATTGCAGGTGAATTCTTTACCATCTGAGCTACCAGGGAAGCCCCAGAGATACCAAGAATTCGTTACTGATGAGATTCCTGGTTTTTCATTTGTTTGTTTGTTTTTGGTCCTTTATTTAAAATACTGAAATCATACAGTTTGAATTCTAGAGAAATATGGTCTGGAGGTATGCTTACATAGCAAAAACAGGGGCATTACATCCAAAACATGAAACTTATGAATTTCCAGAAGGTGATACATGGCACTTGAAAATAGATGTGAATTTCCAACAGAGATAATTAATATTTTTAATCAGATTCTGCGTTCATGGAAGGAATATGACCTGGCAGTAATGATTATAAATTATGGAAAAAAGGTGTTGGACATCTCATCAGGTTGCAAATCTCTATTTGGTACTACAGACCTAGAGGAAATGCAAGACGAGGTAATTGTTTGTTCTTTGTGTCTCATCTTTAAACATACATTATTTGAATTTTATGAGAGGTCATGTAGTGTTAGTAAATATGTTAGATAATTGATCAGTTTTTAGTTTGTCATATTTACATAAAAGAAGATGAATGTATAGTGAAGAGCTTCTTTTTTCCTTCCTTTTCTTTCAATTTTAATTACTATCCAGAAAATGAAAAGGTCTGTATGCTAGAATATTGAATAGCCCCCTGTTTCTAGTATTGATGATCAGTTAGGTGTTGATAGAGAGCTTCTTATACCCAGTTGGACATTAGACTGAAAGCCCTCAAAGGTCTCTCCCAGACTGAAGACTTTTATTATTTTCGGTGGGTCACTGAATGCAGTAAATATGTCAGAGCTTTTTGCTCTGCCCCAAGTAGATTTCCTGAACTTCTTGTGACACTTACATTGTCTTCCTTATGAGGCTTCTAATGTTTGAGATAACTTTTAAGTAAGACCCATGCTGACTCCAAGCATGGGTCTTACTAGATCTTTATTGCCTTTTCTTGAAAGTATGTGGTTAAATGATTTTGTAGGTAGATCAAATTTTGAAACATTGCTTAGTTTATCTGGTTTCTGAAGTGTACTGGGAACTGCTTGCAGCCTCTTTTGTGATCAGGATTGGGATTGAGACTATGACCCCTAAGCCTGTTTCAATTGGAGTAGCTCTATCTCTATTATATGTGGAAAAAGCTTGAGAAAAATCCCATAGTTTCCCTGGATGAATATTTTTAGCCATAGTACTTTTTGGGGTGTGTGTGGGGATTCTAGAGAAAGTTTTGATTAAGCTGAAAGTGACTTGAGGATTTTTTCTTCACCAAGTGTTGTCCACTCTCAGAATCCATCAGCCAGCCCCTTCATGTCACTGAGGCCTTGACTTAGGGCCCTGCCCCTTCGCATCACGGCAGGACAGGACCCCATCCCTCTTTCCTTGGAGCCTTTAGTCCTGCAGCAGGTTGTGATACTTCTTTCAGAGTAAGACTGTGGGGATTGAGAATCTAGTATCTAGTTTATAGAAGCCAGGAATCATTATAAGCATCTGGGGTCCCTCAAAGCCAAAAGACCTTGGGAGGTCTATTTTTTCAGAGAGTGGGAGACATGAACCAGTCAGTTCTCAGGCTCAGACAGTTGAAAACATGGTGGGGAGCCTGAGTGCAGACCCACCAATTCTTAATCCACTAATTACTGATCATGTTATGTTCAATGAAAGGCAAAGTAGCAAAAGCAATTAGCTTAGTTGTAATGAAGCTCCCTCTGGGGCAAGGAAAAAAAAAAAAAGGAAGGAAAGAAAAGGATACATTTCTGAAAGCATTTTCTTTTGAGGATTTTGAGAGCTGTATCTGCAAGTGCTCTCAAAAGGGTGTGTGTAGCGGGGAACGGGCTGCTTAGGGGAGTAGAAGTTATGGGAGGAAGGGAAAGGGAATAGAAGAACTATTTTGGTCAACCTCCATAAAACACTTCATATTGTGTCTGGCATTTAGTTAGACTACAATGGGTTGTTATTAATTAATTATTAGTACATTTAGCCATGTAGATTCATAAGTTGGTCTACCAAGTATGAAAGTATGAACATAATTTAAAGAATGTTATTTGAAAATGACAATTCTTGAAACATATTGAAATACGTCCTGACATTTAACCAATGTTTCTAGGGTTCTTCCAAGAAGTCTTGCAAGAATAAGAAGCCACAGCAGGTATTAGTACCTGAAAAAATAAATGAACAGCTGGTTTTATTGGAGACACATCTACTCAAACTGACAAAGCAATGTAATCTATTATTTTTCTTTCTGTATACTTCTGTTTAGCATTTTTTTTAAATAAGAAAATATTTTGTTAAAAGGATTAGAATGAGATTAGCATTTGGTAAGCCCTTTAAGGTTTATGCAGTGCTTTTACATTATGTCCTTAATCCTAACAATACTCTGTTAATAAGGGATTGCTAACCTGATTTTTACAGATGTAGCTCATAAAGATTAAGCGGTTTATTTAGGATTACATAGTTGGCTTGGATTTGAGCTTAAAGCTTCTCATTCTAAAGCAGAGTTTCTCAACCTCGACAATATTGCCAAATTGGGCCAGATAATTCTTTGCTGTGGGGGACTGTCTTAGGCATTGTGGATGTAAAACAGCATCTCTGGCCTTTGTCCAGAGATGCATAGCACACCATCCCCTCAGGACTGTCTCCCCTACCCACAACCCCCACCAGCCCCAGCTGTGACACAAGTGTTGGCAAATGTATTGTAGAAGGGGAACACAACATTGAGAATCACTGTTCTGAAGGCAGAAATGTAACTGAGAAAGAAAGGGATAGCATGAGAGGTGTTAATATACGAGTGATTTGAACCATGTGAAACACTCAAGTGAAACACTGATTTTAGGTCATTGGGCTGTATTGTAATTTAGTAATAGACCAAAATGCTGACACGATGATTGGAGTTTTGGAGTTTGCATCTGGGAAATCTGATTAAGAAATTGATTTACTTTCTGGTGATGACAACTGTTCTCACATTTTTAAGAAGCAGCACTTCAGACCTTCTAGAAGAACAAAAGAGTACCTAAGTTTCTCTCATTAGAAGGTTGCACTTTTGGCCCCTTGGTTTTTGGGAAGTCACTACCCTTGTAGAATTCTGTGTCCCCATCTCATCTGTCTTACTCTGTGCCTCGGTTATATATAGGTGGTTGTACTGTTTCAGAATTCCCTGACTTGAATCTCTCACTTTATTTAAACACACTCCATGTCTCTGTTTCCAACTGAACTTATGAATTGAACCCAATGCTCTATTATTCACATAACCTATAAACCTAGTTTTGGGAAAGCTGTAATTGTCTGGTTACATATAAAAATTATAATTCCTTAAATTATAGAAAGGGTTCTGGAAGTGTGAAGGGTTCTGGAGATGTGAATTACTTATTTTCATATTATCACCCCCTCCACATTTCACTAAGGAGCACAATGTAAAGTTAGGAGCTAAACAATAGATTTAGTAACAAAACAATAATAAAAATAACAGTTTTATACAGTGCTCTCTGTGTGCCAAGAACTATTTTAAGTGTTTTATTCATATTAAAACTTATATAGTCCTTATATAACAGCCATATGAAAAAGGTACTATTATTATTTCATTTTAAAGATAAGGAAAGGGAGGCACAGAGAAGGTAAGTAACTTCCCAAGGTCTCATAACTAAGACATGTAAGACTTAGGGACTTCCCTGGTGGTTCAGTGGTTAAAACTCCATGCTTCCAATGCAGGGGTGTGGGTTCAATGCCTGGTCAGGGAACTAAGTTCCTGCATCCCACATGCTGTGCAGCCAGAAAAAAAAGTATCAAACTGAGAATCTGGTTTCTGTGTCTGATATTTGTTGATAGACAATAGCTGTTGAGTAATAAAGATTCATGCTTTAGAGATTCTTCCCCTATTTGGTAATAAACTCCTTGGACTTTAGGGGAAAAAATGAAAGGAAAATAATTGAATTATTGAATCTCTTAAATCTCAAAAATATGTAATTTATATTTTAAGACAAGAATTTAAGACGTCTAAAATGTTTACTTGGGTATTTTCCTATTTTTCATCCTCCACCAAAGGATTTTCATTTTTGGTTATTGATATTAAACAAAACCAACAACTTGCTAATTCTTTTTAACCTTAGATATTACAACTGAACTCTCAGGAGCAGAAGATCCCATATTTCTTTACCCTATAGTTTTAAACTGGTCGGTCAAAGGTGCTGTGAAAGAAGGTAGGTTACCTTGTCATACATATGTTGCTTGCTCACCTTACTGCTGAAGATCTTTCATTCCGTGAATTCTGTTGTTGGCAGAAGATTTCAGGTTCTTACCCATTCAGAATAAAGCAGACTCTTGATTGTCAAGTAAGGAAAGAGACCAAAATAGGTACCTGATTTAAAATCTGAAAATGCGGAACCTTTACGTTGACTTATTTTGGCAGTAATTGATGTTGTGTTGTTATGAAGCTTACAAAAACTAGGAACTGAACAATGTGTTAGTGATTTTTAAGCTCAACTGTGAAGAAATAGCTGCATTATTGTTTATCTCAGAGTGAAATATAATAAAAATTAGGATGACTAGTTATTCTGGCAGTTATCAGCAGTATATTTACCCCCACCTAGTCATAGGCAATGGCACCCTACTCCAGTACTCTGGCCTGGAAAATCCCATGGATGGAGGAGCCTGGTAGGCTGCAGTCCATGGGGTCGCTAAGAGTCGGACACGACTGAGCGACTTCACTTTCACTTTTCACTTTCATGCATTGGAGAAGGAAATGGCAACCCACTCCAGTGTTCTTCTCTGGAGAATCCCAGGGATGGGGGAGCCTGGTGGTCTGCCATCTATGGGGTCGTGCAGAGTCGGACACGACTGAAGTGACTTAGCAGCAGCAGCAGCAGTCGTATGTTAGGGAACTTTTAGGAAATCTTTCAAACACCGAGATATTTGGAAAATAAATGAAATTTAGATTATACAGGATTGTTTGATCATAGGAAAACAATAGTCTCACCATATTTACTCCTATACATTTTTAAAAAGTAAGAAATCTAGAAAGAAATTAAGGGACTTCCCTGGCAGTCCAGTGGTTAAGACTCCATGCTTCCAATGCAGGGACCATGGATTTGATTCTTTGTTGAGAAACTAAGATTCCATATGCTGCATGGCACAGGCCAAAAAAAAAAAGCAGGTTAATAAACTTGCCTGTTAGAACAAAATGACTAATAGCAGTAGTATCCTTTCAATGCCATTAACCAAGTGTATTGGTGATTATACATGAATTTTCTTGTTTTCACAGTTATGAAATTTAAGCAGAGACCTAGATTCCTGGAATTCTTTACACAAGTTATGCAAAAATGTATGCATGATGAAAAATTTCAACCTATGGTGGAGATAACAAATCCTGTCTATGACTTCTTGAAAAGGTACTGTAATATTTGTTTGATTAGCATTAACAACTTTAAAAAATGAGTAAAATTGTTCCTTAAAGATATATGGTGTGATTATGAGTTAGTCGCTCTGTTGTGTCTGCCTCTTTGTGACCCCCCTGGACTGTAGCCCACCAAGCTCATCCACTTATAGAATTCTCCAGGCAAGAATACCAGAGTAGGTTGCCATTTCCTTCTCCCAGGGATTTTCCTGACCCAGTGATGGAACCTGGGTCCATCCTGGGTCCAGGTAGATTCTTTACTATCTGAGCCACCAGGGAAGCTCTAAAAGATATATAGGATGGATGAAAAAGAGAATGGAGTCTATGCAGTTAAAACAGGCATTTAGAAGGTAGTGAGTATCTGTGTTTGGGTAAATAAATAAATACACACAAAAATGTTTGTGCACCTGAACTAAAGAATAATAGAGTGTGTTCTTATTTCTAGTAGGAAATAAATTATCCCTTTTGCTATTGAGACATGTTGGATGATTGAATTTCTAGGCCATTAGCATCTCTCACACAAACTTTGGGGTCCAGTTATTTACTTAATTTTTTCATCCAGTTTAACTGAGATATGATTGACATGCAGCACTGTATAAATTTTAAGGTGGACGACATAATGATTTGGCTTATGTACATCATGAAATGATTACCACAGTGGGTTTGGTGAACATCCATCATCTCATAAAAATGCGACATTAGAAAAGCAAATCCTAAAGAAACCACCAGAAAATTACTAGAGCTAATCAATGAATATAGTAAAGTTGCAGGATATAAAATCAACACACAGAAATCCCTTGCATTCCTATACACTAATAATGAGAAAATAGAAAGAGAAATTAAGGAAACAATTCCATTCACCATTGCAACGAAAAGAATAAAATACTTAGGAATGTATCTACCTAAAGAAACTAAAGACCTATATATAGAAAACTATAAAACACTGGTGAAAGAAATCAAAGAGGACACTAATAGATGGAGAAATATACCATGTTCATGGATCGGAAGAATCAATACAGTGAAAATGAGTATACTACCCAAAGCAATCTATAGATTCAATGCAATCCCTATCAAGCTACCAATGGTATTTTTCACAGAGCTAGACCAAATAATTTCACAATTTGTATGGAAATAAAAAAAAACTTCAAATAGCCAAAGCAATCTTGAGAAAGAAGAATGGAACTGGAGGAATCAACCTGCTTGACTTCTGGCTCTACTACAAAGCCACAGTCGTCAAGACAGTATGGTACTGGCACAAAGACAGAAGTATAGATCAATGGAACAAAATAGAAAGCCCAGAGATAAACCCACGCACCTATGGACACCTTATCATTGACAAACAAGAATATACAGTGGAGAAAAGACAATCTCTTTAACAAGTGGTGCTGGGAAAACTGGTTAACCACTTGTAAAAGAATGAAACTAGAACACTTTCTAACACCATACACAAAAATAAACTCAAAATGGATTAAAGATCTAAACATAAGACCAGAAACTATAAAAATCTTAGAGGAGAACATGGGCAAAACACTCTCCGACATACATCACAGCAGGATCCTCTATGATCCACCTCCCAGAATATTGGAAATAAAAGCAAAAATAAACAAATAGGATCTAATTAAAATTAAAAGCTTCTGCACAACAAAAGAAACTCTAAGCAAGGTGAAAAGACAGCCTTCAGAATGGGGGAAAATAATAGCAAATGAAGCAACTGACAAACAACTAATCTCAAAAATATACAAGCAACTCCTACAGCTCAATTCCAGAAAAATAAACGACCCAATCAAAAAATGGGCCAAAGAACTAAATAGACATTTCTCCAAAGAAGACATACAGATGGCTAACAAACACATGAAAAGATGCTCAACATCACTCATTATCAGAGAAATACAAATCAAAACCACAATGAGGTACCATTTCACGCCAGTCAGAATGGCTGCGATCCAAAAGTCTACAAGCAGTAAATGCTGGAGAGGGTGTGGAGAAAAGGGAACCCTCTTACACTGTTGGTGGGAATGCAAACTAGTACAGCCACTATGGAGACCAGTGTGGAGATTCCTTAAAAAACTGGAAATAGAACTGCCATACGACCCAGCAATCCCACTGCTGGGCATATACACCGAGGAAACCAGAATCGAAAGAGACACGTGTACCCCAGTTTTCATCGCAGCACTGTGTATAATAGCCAGGTCATGGAAGCAACCTAGATGTCCATCAGCAGATGAATGGATAAGAAAGCTGTGGTACATATACATAATGGAGTATTACTCAGCCATTAAAAAGAATACATTTGAATCCGTTCTAATGAGATGGATGAAACTGGAGCCTATTATACAGAGTGAAGTAAGCCAGAAAGAAAAACACCAATACAGTATACAAACGCATATATATGGAATTTAGAAAGATGGTAACGACAACCCTGTATGTGAGACAGCAAAAGAGACACAGATGTACAGAACAGTCTTTTGGACTCTGTGGGAGAGGGAGCGGGGGATGCTTTGGGAGAATGGGATTAAAACGTGTATAATATCATATAAGAAACGAATCGCCAGTCCAGGTGTGATGCAGGATACAAGAAGCTTGGGGCTGGTGCACTGGGATGACCCAGAGGGATGGTATGGGGAGGGAGGTGGCAGGGGGGTTCAGGATGGGGAACACGTGTACACCCATGGCGGATGCATGTTGGTATATGGCAAAACCAATACAGTATTGTAAAGTAAAAAAAAAAAAAAAGATTAAAAAAATAAAAGAAAAGCAGAAAAAATTATTTTCTTCCTTGTGGTGAGAATTCTTAAGATCTATCCGCTTAAAAACTTTTATTTATAACATGTAGCATGCATGTTAGTTATCTTTATCATGTTGTACATTACATCCCTAGTTGTTCTTTACCTTGTAACTGGAAGTTTGTGCCTTTGGGCTATCATCAGTAATTCCCCTTCCCCCTCTCTTTGATGTAGTCCCATTTGTTTACTTATGCTTTTTTTTCTTTAAGGTGTTTACAACTCATTTTAACAGGTTAAAATGATTGCTTACTTTTGCTTTTGTTTCCCTTGCTTGAGGAGACATATCTCCAAAATATATTGCTAAAATTCATGTCAAAGAGCATACTGCCTGTTTTCTTCTAGGAGTTTTATGGTTTCAGGTTCTTCCCTTTAAGTCTTTAATCCATTTTGAGTTTATTTTTGTGTATGGTGTGGTTTTGAAGTCTGGTTTTGGCCATGTACTATGCTTTTCCAATTCTCTACAGTAGCAAGCAGTCATTCCTTGGGGCTCCCATATGTATATGTGAATAGAGTTCCTCAAATAGAAGTAGTAAAACTTTAAAGTTAACCCTTTTATTCACTAAGCCCAAATGGCTCTCTCTGCCCCCAAGGAAAATTGTGTTTTGTGCCAACTAGTTATGAGAGATGCCAAATGAATTCAGCTTTTCTTCCAATAGTTGGGTTTTGATTTTAAAACTGGGCATAGGTCTAATCTATCTCATTGTAGGAAAAACATCAGTAACACAAGATCTACTTTAAAAATGTCAAAGAGGAACAGTCTCATAAAAACCTACAGGAAAATATTCTTCCTAAAATAGGCACTTCATTTATTAGAACAAAAGCTTGAAATACATGTGCTTCGTATTTTTAAAAGATGAAAGAGGAAATTGCTTTCATTACATGAAAGCAGGCCATTGTAATGAGAGAGCTGGACAGAATTAGAAAGTCCCACCAAATTAAATAAATGATAGCCAAAATGAGAACCTTGGAAGCTGTAAATAATATTCTTGATACCAAAGAAAATCAGAAGGCACTTTCAGTGTGCAGTAAAATTTGGAGGACTGACCATGGAGGTCCAACTGAAGAAGAATAGATAATCTGAAATAGGAAAACAGAATAAGTATTTGAGACCAGTGGTACAAAAAAAGATGAGTTTGGAGCCTGAACAGTATAAGTGAGTTAAAGTCAAAGGTAATGATTTCAACATTTAAGGCTGGGCAGATGTTCTAGGATGTTCTTCAAGTCAAAAAATACAGAAGCGGGGCAGAAGTAAGTCCTTGATCTCTACTTTGTTAGTAATATCTGTTTTCTTTTCGTATTTGTATGCTTGACATATTTTTGCATGAAGAAACTTTTTTTCTACTTCAACAGACAAATATGCAGCAATATTTTCTTCCAACTTTTTAGTTTCACAGTTTAGATTTAGTGTTTTAATCCATATGGAATTTATTTTGGTGTAAGGATTTAGATTAAACTTTAGGGTTTTTTCTCTTTAAAATTTTAATTATTTGTCTTGGAAATATTTAAAAGTAATCTCTTTGTTACTTATTTTTAATGCTAACTTTTCACATTGGTGATTCTATTAATAATGCTTATAAATCACAATCAAGATATTTCATGAATTTTTATGTTCTACATAACAAAAAATAAAAGTATATGGAAATAACTGATGAAAAGAAGGCTAATTTGATAGAAAATAATGATATTGAGAGTTTAACATGATACTTAAAAAGAGATAAGGACATAGAAAATGTATATAACTAATAAGATTAATTTAATATATATAGCCAGCTGAGACTAAACACCCTTTATATTATAGTACTTATTAAATTTTAGAAAAGTAATTTTTAAACTGCAAAATAAATCTCAATAGATCACCTAGTCTAAAATTTGTAAAGATCACATTCATACAATGCAATTCATGCAATACAACTGAAATATTATAACAAAATAATGACTGGTATATATAATTGTATATAACTATAATATATAAAAATAAATTTAAAAGTATAGAGCATGAAAATCATGCTAGTGAGAAGCCCAATATCAAATGTATTCAAAGCAGTAAAAACAAATTTTTAGCTTTAGAAGCTTCTGTTACTTACTAAAAGAGTAAAATAAAATTAAATTAGCTTTTATTGAACTCGAGAAATTGGTAAAATAAAATAAATCTAAGACAGTAGAAAGAAGAAATAGAATAAGTCGAAATTAATCAATTATAAATTGGTTTTAAAATAGTCCAATGGTAACTGCTAGGTTTAATCTTTGAAGATATGAATAAATTAGGTAATTTTCTGGCCAACAAAATAAGAAAAAGTGTAATGTAAGTAATCCAAAGAGAAAATAGTCATAAATTTGGAAGTTGTTAAATTTTAGAAAACTATGTAATTTAACATGAATCAGTTTGAAAATCTAGCTTAAAGTGATGATTATCTGGAAAATTTTTAATTATATGAATTTATTGAAGCAGTAAAAAATTTGGAGAGATCAAAAACTTTTTAAGCAAGTTCTCTCATAGGAACAAATAATTTTGTTTTACATAAAGCTACTTCAGGCTTCCCAGGTGGCCCAGTGGCAAAGAATCTACCTGCCAATGCAGGAGACACAGGAGATCTCGGATTTGATCCCTGGGTGGGGAAGATCCCCTGGAGTAGGAAATGGTGACCCACTCCAGTATTCTTGCCTGAAGAATTCCATGAACAGAGGAGCTTGACAGGGTGCAGTCCATGGGGTCACAAAGAGTAGGACATGACTGAGCACATACACACTTCAGAATGTAGTTGTTGTTTCCTTGTACATTTTTACAGCAGACTCTGATAACACATGTGTAAAAATAGAATTAAAAAGTAGAAAATTAGGGGTTGACTTTATTTAGAAATATACAAAATCAAAATAAAGCACTAGCTTATAAATTTAGCTGTGAGAATGTAGATTTTGTTCTCAGTATATCATGCTACTGCTGCTAAGTTGCTTCAGTCGTGGCCGACTCTGTGCGACTCCCTAGATGGCAGCCCACCAGGCTCCCCCGTCCCTGGGATTCTCCAGGCAAGAATACTGGAGTGGGCTGCCATTTCCTTCTCCAATGCATGAAAGTGAAAAGGGAAAGCGAAGTCACTCAGTCCTGTCTGACTCTTAGCGACCCCATGGACCGCAGCCTACCAGGCTCCTCCATCCATGGGATTTGCCAGGCAAGAGTACTGGAGTGGGTTGCCATTGCCTTCTCCACAATATATCATAAGAAGTCTAAATATAATTATCACTAGTAGTCAAAGGAGTCTTTTGTGTTGAAAAGTCATATCATGAAGTTCAGCAACAGCAATTCCTAGCAAATTAGGATTAGAAGAAGATTTTCTGTTAAAATATGCAGTACCACACAGAAACCTATTATTCCTCCTATCTTTTATTAAAAAATATCATTTTGAACATTATTGGCAGTGCTTTAAAGTAAGAAATAGAAATTAGGATTAGAATTCATGTGATTATCATATGATAGGGTCCCCAAAATGTTTGCCAAGTGAATTCCAAGGTGAAGTACTTGGAAAATAGAAGGATTGATATCTGCAAATTATTATTATTTTTAACTTAATAAGTTAACTAAAAACTATCAGAACTAACAATAGAATTCCATAGGATGGGTAGATGCAAAAATCAGTGCTTTGCTATGTCAACTAGAAAGTATAATGGAAAAACGATTCTGTTGTTGTGAAGTACAGGATTAAGTTTATCAGAAATTGTGAGGGGATTTAGGCTAATATAAAGAAGACCAACATCTTTTCTAAGAGGTATAAAAAAATGACTGGAATAAATGGAGAGACATAGTACATTACTTGATGAGCAGATGGAATATTGTAAAGATTTCTATTATTCTCAAATTAATTTATTGGTTTAATGCAATTCCAATCAGATTAGTTTGTATGGAATGGGCTAGAGTAATGAAATATATTTAAAGAATAAAAAAGCGTGAAAAGAGAGGCTTTTCTGTCGAATAAAGTATAACAGAGTTGTGTTTATGAATTAATAGGCAGACAGTCATTGGAAATCAATGTTTTGCGTCAGAAGCAGGCATGACGTATGTAACCAAAACAATGAATAAGCCATGAAATCAAAGATCAGTAACATTGATTATATGATAGTTTAGAAATATTATTTTTCATAACATACCATCAACAAAATAGAAAGCAGTCAGAGCTAGGAGAAAGCATTCTGTGAAGAGGTGGAGAAGTGGAGGAGTTTACTCAGTGGAAGACCATTCTGCAGAGCATGGAGGAGATTGCTGACAGAATTGGGAAGATAGTGCTCCATAACCTCCTCTTCTTTCTAGCTCTTTCTGGAATAACAGCCACAAAAGCATTCTGGTGGGGTGGGAGAGATAGGAGGTAGAGGAGAGACCAGGCTGGTTGGAAAACAGCAGGCAACTAGGCTCAGAATGTAAGTAGCAGAGCACAGAAGGGATTCCCAAGTCTCCCACTGATCAGTGGTCCAAGCTTTGTGTTATAGTTCGGGCAGACAAAACATTTGCCAAAATGAATGCCAGCTAGGGGAAAGGGAGGACATTTAATATTGTTGGACGTTGGCATCCATTCTGCATCTAGGCATTCAGCCAACCATGGATCAGAAATATTCGAAAAAAATTCCTCAAAGTTCCAAAAAGTACAACTTGAATTTGCCACACTCCTGTGAACTATGTACATCATATTTATGTTGTATTTACAGTTATTTATACAGAACTGAACTGATACAGAATTTGCATCGCAACTTAAATGATTTAAAGAGATGATTTAAACTGTATAGGAGGATATGTGTAGGTTATATGTAAATAGTATGTCATTTTATATAAAGACTTGCACCTCCTTGACTTTTGGTACCTGAGAGGGTCCTGGAACCGAGCCCCTGCAGATACCCATGGATGAATGTAGTAATCTAAAATGCTTAGCTCCTGTTGATGTCCGAAGGTGGTAGTGGCTGGGAGCTTGCACATGGTAGAACTAAAGGGACTGAAGTTGTTGGAAGCAAGATATCCTGTTTAGGGTCACTTGGTTTTAAAGCAAAATGTTCACTTTTTTTTTTTTTCAGTTCGATTCTATTCGATCTACATCATATCGATACTTCAGCTCTCATCACATTTGATGCTATGATTTACATTTTGCTCTTTTGAGAGGCCAGCTATTCCTTGATGGGACTGGAAGTATCACAGTCTCATTTATGCATGGAATGCAACCAATTTTGGAAATGCTTCTAGAATAATTTCAGTGACAATACTCATTAAAAATTTATTACTTTGGGGGTAGTTTTGCAAATTTTTGCATATCTTTTAACTGTCTTCATCTTTTTGTAATAGGAGGAATGAGTCCCTTCTTGGAATAAAAAAACTGAAATACAAGGATACTTTGTCTAAAAAGGTCATCAAACCTGTGAAGAAGTACAGAGCTGCAGTAGTGGAGATTGGAAAAGTAAGTTTCATATAAATTTTGAATTTTCAATTAGTGAACTTAAGAGATTCATGTATCTAGAGATGGTTGGCTGCACTATAATTTATTATAATATTAAACACAAGATAATACCAACAAGCATAAACTTATACAATATATTTTAATTCTTAAGTTATATGGATATTTTTATAATCTTCTTTTATCTACAGTGGTACTTCTGTTAGTTTTGATAAATAATTTTAATTGAAGGGCATAAAGAAATCACTGTTTTAATGTCAAGAGGTAAGCATTAGAATACAAGTAAATTATGTTGTACTCAGAATTGTGTTCAGATTTTAATTTGTAACATTTTTGTTATTTCCTGTGTTAAGACTGCAGAAATGAAGCAAAAAAAAAAAGCTAAAAGAAAGGAAACTCTAAGAGAATTTTTGAATAAAAATCCCTTTATTTCTGAAATGCCGGAGCATGAAAGGTATTGATTGATTAATTAATTAAAGGTACACTTGAGGGTTACATGTGTTGCACATTATTTTAGGCACCAGGGATACACTGGTAGACACAACAGATAGGGTCACTGCCATCAGTGAGCTTACATACTAATAAAAGGAACATAAAATAAACAAACATACAAATAAGCAAGAAAATTGAAAATTTTGATAAATTTTATAGAATAAATGAACAGGATGATATACTAGAGAGTAACTGTCCTGGGGTAGAGCTGGTGGTTGCAGTAAATTAGATTAAGAGTGGCCAGGATGTCAAACTGGTAAATTAGATTAAGAGTGGCCAGGATGTCAAACTGGTAAATTACTTCTAAGTATTGGCCAATGGTGTTCTTGTTTCTAAAACTAAAACTATAATACTTATTGGGCTTCCCTTGTGGCTCAGCTAGTAAAGAATCCACCTGCAATGCTCCCGCATTGGGTTTGATCCCTGGGTTGGGAAGATCCCTTGGAGAAGGGAAAGGCTACCCACTCCAGTATTCTGGCCTGGAGAATTCCATGCTGTAGGGTTGCAGAGTGGGACACGACTGAGCGACTTTCACTTTCATAATTCCTACTGTGGTATGTTTAGCTTTTATTGTTATGAGTACACAGTTTTGATTCTTTATATCGTTTACTTTCATTATGTAATGTCTTCCTTTACCTGCTTAGTGATTTTGATCGTAATGTTCAGCATATAAATATTAATGAAACAACTCTCATTTTCTTTTTGTTTGCATTTGCCTCACAATCTGTTTGATTATTCCTTCATTTTCTTTATTTAAATTATGGTATGATTTAGGTGAGTATAGAAAATAATATAAAAATGAACATGTACTCAATATGCAATGTGCCATATAAAACGTTTGGAATGTATTTCTGTCTCCCCTCTATCCCAGTAGTAATATTATCCAAAACCTAGCATTTATCATGCTTATGAGTGGCTTTATACTTCAATTATATATATGTGTATGCCCCTAAAGAACATGTGGTGTTATTTTTTACAATTTGTTTTGCCATTATGCTCTTATACCTCAATATTATGTTTGTGAGATTTTTTTCATGTTGATTATACATAAGTCCAGTCCACATTTCCATTATGTAAACAGTGCTACAAAGGACATTCTTGTATACATCTCCACATGCACATTTGAGAGTTTCTGGCATAAATACCTAGGAGTGTAGTTTCCAGGATATGAACATTTTAACATTTTTAGATATTGCTAAATTGCTTTAAAATTTTCATCAGTGGTGTGTCAGGTTTCCATTATTCAGCATCTTCCCTGATACTTACTATTAGTATCAAATTTTCAAATTTTTGTGGACCTATGAGCTGTGAAATTTTATTTCTTTGATTATGAATGAGTTTAGGCAGCTTTTCATATTTGTTTAAACCCTAGGGTTTTTCTATTCTCAAGACTGCTTGTTTAGATCCTTTGCTCATTTACAACTTTTGTTTTCTCATTTATTTTTAAAGGTTTGGATACTAATGCTTTTCCCAGATGTCATTCATCCATTTGCATTTTAAAGGTCTTCTTTTTTAAATTAAAAGTTGTAATTGTTAATGGGATCAAAGGTATCAGCATTTCATTTTATTATTTTTGAAATTTTTTCTGAGTAAAATATTTTCTTTTTCAATGTAAATATTTGATTTTACAATTGAGAATTTCATCCAACTCGAATAAATTTTTGTGAATGGTGAGAGGAAGAGTCTCTCTCTCCCCTTTTTTTTAAAGTTTCATTATACCCAATTGAATAACTCTTTATTGAGTAGTCTATTCTTTCATTTTTGTCATTTAGCAAGTTGTCATATGTATCAAATTTAGGAAATTGTCTGATTTCTTGTTTTCTAAAAATTTTCTTCTGAATTGTGTTCAGTTTTGCTGAATATTTCTCCACTGAGATTTTTTTGTTTTTTAATCTGTGCAGTCAAATTACATTAATATGTAAATGTTAAACTGTGTGCAGTGTCTTTGTCTCATACCTTTGACTCCAATGGGGTGTCTTCCAAAACCAACCACTTTTCAGGGAGTTGGGACAAGAGAGTGGAGTAGAAGGACCTTGGGCTCACCTCACTCGAGCACACCAAAATCACAACTGCAAAACAACCATCAATAAATAAAACTGGAAACTGCCCCCAAAAGATATCCTATATCCAAAGATGCAAAACCAACCAATTCTCTGACTGCAACTGAGAGAACTGAGAGACCCCCATACACCCTTCACCTAGTTTTCTCTTAGTGGTAACACCTTGTAGAACTATAGCATAAAAATTCAACTCAGTTCTATCTACCTGGAGACAGCCTTAGTCCCACAAGTTAAAGGACCCTGCCCCACTTGTGGTGCCAGCCACAAATAGGATGGCCAGGTACACACATTTCTGTTGAGTCTGTTCCAAGTAGGGGGTTCCCATAACTCCTCTTCCCCTCATTCAGGTCAGTAATTTGCTAGAATGGCTCACAGAATTCAGGAAAATATTTTACTTATGTTTACTGGTTTGTAATGGATGCAAATGATCAGCCAGATGAAGGAGTTCGTAAGATGATGTCTGGAAGGGTCCTGAGCACAGGAGCTTTTGTCTCTACGGAGTTGTGATGTGTCACTCTCCCAGCATGTGGATGTGTTCACCAACCTGGAGGCCCTCTGAACTTCATTGTTAATAGGTTTTTTTTTTTTCCCAGTAAACATTTTATTAAATACATAAACTTAGATATCACAAATTTAAAAGTCCCAAGAACAATAGGAAAGCAGACAAAAAAAATGCAATCACTAGAGGTATAATAATAGTGAATATAAATTAAGGAGTTCAGTTCAGTTCAGTTGCTTGGTCATGTCCAACTCTTTGTTATCCCATGGACTGCAGCACCCTAGGCTTCCCTGTCCATCACCAACTCCCAGAGCTTGCTCAAACTCATGTCTGTTCAGTTGGTAATGCCAGCCAACCATCTCATCGTCTGTTGTCCCCCTCTCCTGCCTTCAATCTTTCCCAGTATCAGGGTCTTTTCCAATGAGTCAGTTCTTCACATCAGGTGGCCAAAGTATTGAAGCTTCAGCTTCAGCATCAATCCTTACAATGAATATTCAGGCTTCATTTCCTTTAGGAGTGACA
The DNA here is from genome assembly GCF_029407905.1 of Bubalus kerabau. Taxonomy (NCBI): domain Eukaryota; kingdom Metazoa; phylum Chordata; class Mammalia; order Artiodactyla; family Bovidae; genus Bubalus; species Bubalus kerabau. The sequence goes on along the minus strand of NC_073624.1, from coordinate 61,290,925 downwards.
GAATATTCAGGGCTGATTTCCTTTAGGATTGACTTGTTTGTTCTTCTTGCAGTCCAAGGGACTCTCAAGAATGCCAAGAAAAGAGAATAGATTATTTTTTTATTATTTTTTTTAAATTTTATTTTATTTTTAAACTTTACATAATTGTATTAGTTTTGCCAAATATCAAAATGAATCCACCACAGGTATACATGTGTTCCCCATCCTGAACCCTCCTCCCTCCTCCCTCCCCATACCATCCCTCTGGGTCATCCCAGTGCACCAGCCCCAAGCATCCAGTATCGTGCATCGAACCTGGATTGGCAACTCGTTTCATACATGATATTTTACATGTTTCAATGCCATTCTCCCAAATCTTCCCACCCTCTCCCTCTCCCACAGAGTCCATAAGACTGTTCTATACATCAGTGTCTCTTTTGCTGTCTCGTACACAGGGTTATTGTTACCATCTTTCTAAATTCCATATATATGCGTTAGTATATTGTTAATAGGTTTTTTAAAAAACCTAGTCTGCAGTTACTCTCTCCAGAGACTGGGGGTTGAGACTGAAAGTTCCACTTACTCATCATGTGTTTGATTTTTCTAGTGACCAACCTCTATCCTGAGGCTCTCTAACAGCCCAACCCTGAGTCACCTTACTAGACTCAGGCGTATTCCAAAGGAGTTCATCATGAATAACAGGAGATTCCTGTCACTCAGGAAACTCCAAATTTTAGGAACTCTATACCTGAAATAAAAAACAAAGTCCAAATATATATATTTTATTATAGCATTCTAGGTCTGCCCACATACATTCATTTTTTTTTACCTACTGATTCAGCTTCTTTAAGATGAATAGCCAATTTGAGTCTGTGATTTTTTTTTTGAGTTCTTTTTGATGAATTCTATTTTTTAGGAGATTATCCATTTTACCAAATTTTCAAAGTTATTCATAAAATGTTATTATGTTTTCATGTTATCCTTTGAATCTCTGCTATATCTACAGTTGCACACTGTGTTTCATTCCTAACTTCATTAATTTTTGTCTTCTGTCATATTTTTGTGATTTATCTTGCTAGAGGTTTGTCTATTTTCCCCCCATTTTTTCAAAGAGCCAAATTTTGTCTTTGTCAGTCCTCTTTATTGTGTTTATCTTCCTTTCCCTTAATTTTTGCTTTTATACTTATTACTTCCCAATTCATTTTTTAAAACAGGTTCACTGAGACTTAAGGCAAAAAGAAAAAATGAGTTTTCCTTCTACCCTCCTAAGTTCTCCAGCTGGAACTTGGTAAAATTAGACTAACAGAAGAGTGATGAACAAGAGAAAAACAGCAGGGGTTTATTGACATATGCTTATGCATGGGAGAACTCAGTGATGAGTAACTCAAAGGGGTGGTTAGGATTTGGGCTTAGGGCATCTTCAAAAGGACAATGAATTTATAGTAGAGTGACCAGGGGTGTAGGCTTTCAAGGGCAGCAAACTGTGGTAGAAATATGAGAGAAAACGAATGGAGTAAGACTTGTTTGGGCAGGTCCATCTAGGTGCTGTTTTTCCCTCTTCATAGTCATAAAATTTCCCAGGAGAGGAGTTTTATGGCATTCTTCATATTTTTCAGAAGTTTCTATTTCCCCTTAAATAAGGGCATCTCCAAGAAGGCATCCTTTTGCATCTATTGATTCTCATTTACCTCCAGCTCAAAATAATCCTAACGCGAAAGCGAGAGCTGTCTCCTTGCACCATCCCACCCTCTCTAGCAGGGAAGATGCCTCTGGTTCGGTCACTCTCCTTGGCCTCTTGAGGTGACTTAACCATCTCACATGGAAAGATCCCCTGGAAAAGGAAATGGCAACCCACTCTAGTATTCTTGCCTGGAAAATCCCATGGATGGAGGAGCCTGACGGGCTACAGTCCATGGGGTCACAAAGAGTCAGACACGACTGAGTAAATTCACTTTCACAACCATCTCACACAGGAAAAAGATTGGCTTTTATTTTGGAAATTATAGTTTTAATTTTTAGGGTTGAAGTATTTAAAACATTTCTGTTTGGAAATCACATGACATTACCAAGACAACCAAGTGAAGTGAAGTGAAGTGAAAGTTGCTCAGTCGTGTCCAACTCTTTGTGACCCCATGGACTGTAGTCCGTGAAATTCTCCAGGCCAGAATTCTGGAGTGGATAGTCTTTCCCTTCTCCAGGGAATCTTCCCAACCCAGGGATTGAACCCAGGTCTCCCACATTGCAGACAGATTCTTTATTAGCTGAAGCGCAAGGAAAGCCCAAGAATACTGGAGTGGGTAGCCTATCCCTTCTCCAGCAGACCTTCCTGACCCAGGAATCGAACTGGGGTCTCCTGCATTGCAGGTAGATTCTTTACCAACTGAGCTATCAGAGAAGCTAACCAAAGATAACCAAACAACAGCAAAAAGCTCAGAAAACCTTGGATTCAAAGGAAGTCAGTCACCAACGAATACAGAATAACTCCACACTGAATGATAATATCAACACTGCATGTCAAAAATAGTTTCCTTCCTTCCTTTATTCTCTAGAATATCTGTGCTTCCAGTGCAGCAAGGTCTACCTTCCTTCCTTCCTTCCTTGCATCCATCCATCCCTATTTCCCTTCCTTTATTTCTGTGTGTGTGTGTTGACTCAGATTCATACTTGTTATCTTTTAAAGTGAGCAAGATTCTTTAACTTACAAATTGAGATCTTTTTCCCCCTCTTTTCCAGTATAAATCAGGTAGAATGAGGGCAGCAACATCGTCAACTGTTTTAAAAAAAAGATTAAGTATTTTGAAGAAATAAAGTCATGCCATATAAACAATTATGTAACTATGAAATTAGATGGGCTACTTTGAGATTTTGATAGAAATAATTTGAAACAAATTGAATATGTATTATCCTTAAAATCTGAACTATTAGCCAAAACTTGAGATATTAGTGTTTTTCAGAGCACATTGGGTATGGATGTATGAAGTTATTGCATGTAGAGTTGACTGATGTTTTATTTCCTCTGTAATCTAGATAATGATAGGAAAAATTTGGCTCCATTGTTTTTCTTTTCCTTAAGGAAAAGAACAGAGAAATGATTTTCTTGTTTAATATTGAAGTTAGTTGATGAATGTGAACATTACCTTATAATTTGGTTGTCTAATCTCAGTGGTCTTTCGGTGACGGAAAAGAAAAGCTGTTTGGTTTGGGCCTAGGACGCAGACAGCAGAGAGAATGGAAGGCAATTTGTAGTGTCCTTGTCCTCAGTGTTTACCCTCATGCCTTCTTCATTGTCCTGGTTCACATTTTTAGCACTAAGGACATGACAAATAAGCCAGAAACATTTGCATAAGGACAGGCAAGTGATTTCTTGCTGTATTTTGTACAGACAGGGACCGTTCTTTGTTATGTCTAAAAGTTCTTGTAATTGCAAAACTTCTTTTTCCCTCTACAGAAATAAGAGAGCTGATGTTCGAAAAGTAGCACATCGATTCCTGGTGGAAAACTTGAATCCTTTAATATTAAGTTATGTTAAAAAGAAGAGGTTCCATCAAATATTTCTTGAGGAGATGCCCTGGAAAGCTCAGATGAATCTGTATCTGGCAAGCGCACACTTCAACTTGCTTTTAACAAAGCTAGGGGAACGTACAAAGATAAAATTTGGTTCTTCACCGATAATGGTCAGGTATAGTATATTATCAATGAATACTGTTTTAGTCTCAAAAACATGGATAGTATTTGTATGTTCAGGGCTCCAATGCTGATGATAACTTTGGTATATTTAAAAATTTCTTATCTCAGAATCTTTCCCAAACAAGTGCTGGATATAAGTACTTATGAAGTACTAATTTACATACATTTGAATATGTTATTCAATATAGCTTTCAGGGAAAGGAGAAGGTGAATTTTCCAAGAGAAGTTTAATATTAATTGTACCTCTCCATGCTCAGTCTCTCAGTTGTGTCTGAGTCTTTGCTACCCTATGGATTATAGCCTGTCCTCTGTCCATGGAATTTTCCAGGCAAGAATACTGGAGTGAGTTGACATTTACTTATCCAGGAGATCTTCCCAACCCAGGGATCCAACCTGGATCTTCTGCATTGCAGGCAGATGCTTTTACCACTGAGCCACCAGGGATCCCCCTAACTTGTATAGTAACCAAAATATTAGTAGGCCTTAGGCAAATCTCTGTTTCATTAGAGGTATATTTTAAGCCTCCATAAACACAGGTCATACTTTCTTATATAATTTACACTTTCTGTCATTAACTCAAAAGATATTTTCCAGTTCTTGTTTATTTTTGGTTAAAATGTTAGAGGAGATAAAATGGGATGTAAAAATATAAGATAAACACATAATATGGAATACCATGTAACTAGAGCAACTTTATGTAACCAGAGTTTTTCATTAAAAAAAACTACTCATTGAAGGAATTTCCTGAAGTCTGGTTATTAGTACTGCATGCGTTCACTGCACAGGGCAGGGGTTTGATCCCGGTCGGAGAACTAAGATCCAACGAACTGCATGTGGTGGTGGTTTAGTGGCTAAGTTGTGTCCAACTTTTTGTGACTCCATGGACTGTAGCCCACCAGGCTCCTCTGTCCATGGCAAGAATACTGGAGTGGGCACAGAATATTGGAGTGGGTTGCCATTTCCTTCTCCAGGGGATCTTCCCAATCCAAGGATCGAACCTGTGTCTCCTGCTTGACAGGCAGATTCTTTACCGCTGAGCTACCTGGGAAGTTCAGCACAGCCAAAACCAAAACAAAACCCTCATTGAGCACTTATTAGAAACAAGGTACTGAGGTAGGCGTGAGGTGCATTCTGAGATGAACAGGATCTACAAGTTGGAATCTGATAGAGTGGCTCATAAATGTTCACAAATAATAGTCAATAAAGGTAAAAGGTGAACTACACCTTTTAGGTATAAAGTCTTTGTACCTGGGAAGGAGGCTTTCTACTGGCTGAGACTACCAGAAGAGGTTTCACAGGAGAAGCTACTTGGCCTGGGTCCTGATGGACAGGCAAGATTTTAAAATATGCAGGTAGAAAACAAGCTTTCCAGAATGATGGAAGAACGAGTCAAAGCCCAGGTAGGAAACTCAGGACAGGAGCCCCTAGTGGTCTGACCAGAGTCTAGGGCATCTGAAAAGGAGTGGTCAGAAATGATCAGAAGAGAATGTCGGTACCAGAACATGGATAGTCTTAACTGTCTATAAATCTGAATTTTAATTTATGTACCATTTTAAGGTTTTTTTTTAAACAGGGCTACGATAAGAAATTTTTCTGATACCGAAATACTGGATGGATTGGAGGAAGGAGAGACTGATGATAGGGATATGAATTAAGAGGGTATTTATTTCAGTAATCCAGCGATAAAATATGCAGGTTGAAATCTGCAAGGAACTTGAACTCAGTTTCTGTTTCTCCAGAGTTTTGGTTAAAATAAAATTCTGGTCTATGTGGACTAGACCAAGTTAGCATTTAGGAAGTACTTGGATTTCTTGACAGAGAAAACTTTCAGCAAAGTGACCCATTTTTGAGGCTCTGAAAGGGAAAACAGTTCAGATCAGATGGGCTTCCTTACTATCCTCTGGACATGGAGAACTCTTCTTCTCTGGCTGTCCAATCACACATGACCATTCATGCATCATTACTTGGCAGCATGATAGTTAAACAATGACTGAAAGGCTCAGATGGTAAAGTATCTGCCTGCAATGTGGGAGACCCAGGTTCAATCCCTGGGTTGGGAAGATCCTCTGGAAAAGGAAATGGCTATCCACTCTAGTATTCTTGCCTGGAGAGTTCCATGGACAGAGGAGCCTAGTGGAGTACAGTCCATGGGGTTGCAAAGAGTTGGACACGACTCAGTGACTTTCACTCACTCAGGTTTGTATCAGGGTAACGTGGTGCTAAATCCAATTTCATTGAAACATTTATTTATTTATTTAGTATTTGACAGAATTCAATTTTGCTTCTATTGTTTTTTTAGTGAGTTTTTTTCCCTTTGCAGTTTCCGATCATGTGACCCTACTATGTTCTCACTGTATAATTCAGGAACAGTATTACCAACAGGAAGAATGACTCTAGAAAACTATAAAGTGATGCTTGATTTCCTTCTTACAGCTAAAAAAAGAAAGGCTCACTTACCATCAGGTAAAATAAATACGTTATATACTATCAAATTGTCTTTAGATATTTTTATTCACAAATGGAACACACACATACACAAACACATGTTCCCTGACATGCACCCCAACAGACACTGAGTTACATGGATCATTTTCCAGTGACTTAGAAATTTTGTTGAGTTGTGGTATTTTGTAGAAGATTCTTATTTGTTCTCTATTTTTAACTTACTGCATTTTTAGAATATCATCACATATGTTGGGAAATATTTATATTGAATTTTCTCCTACCCCAATTTGCCCATTCAACAAATATAATGTTCTTTAAAAAATATTCATAGCCTTCAGTAGCTAAAGTAAGTGAAAACTTACTCTCAGGTGATAAAGGCTTGGATGAGGCAAAATTGGTGAAGATGGAGAAACATAAACAGAAAGAATGCCTTTTGGAGGCAGAACCTATGGGATCCACTCAGAACCTGTACTGAGTATCGATAATATACCGTGCCTGGTTCTAGGCCCTTTGTGTATTCACTCACTGGGTCATTCAACAAATGTTAGCCCTGCCTGCTCTCACATGTTCAATCCCTGGGTGGGGAAGATCCCCTGGAGGATGAAATGGCAACCCACTCCAGTATCTATGCCTGGAGAATCCCATGGACAGAGGAACCTAGTGTACTACAGTTCATGGGGTCGCAAAGAATCGGACATGACTGAAGCGACTGAACATGCACGCAAGTTTCAGGAAAAATTCCACCAAATATACTGCTGCAAGCAGGCATGACAGCATCAATTAGCTGCTTTCTAGTTGTACTCAGGATCTTGCCTTAGGATCTTCAGTCAGCACCTTCCATGAAAGTTTACTCCAAGATGAATGAGATAATATTCTAATGGTAGGACCAGCCAATACTGTCTTCTGGTCAGGTGACAAGGGCTCCCAAGAGGTGGAGAGATGTATGTGAGCAGGGCTCTCTGTTTGGGTGTTGCACTGATGACACTATTCCTGAGTAATCACCTACCTTGAATACCACTCATTTCACGAGCAAACATTTATCTCCAACATCTTTATATTATTGCAAACCCTCTTATATAGATTTTTAAAAAATGACACTTTAAATGCTGTTTGGCTTATTGTGGGACAAACTATTTCATATGCTGGTTAACTTTCCCAGGAGTTTTGATTCATATTTGAGGTACTTGACATGCTTTTTAATTTCTTCTGGGGTATAGTTTTACTGGTACCTACATGTCATTCTATGACTATTAAAGTATTTAAAAGTAAATTCCCTAGACATAGAAAGAGTCCGAGTTTTCATATGTAGACTACTATATATATATATTTTTTTTTCTTGAGTTTTCTTTTCAACTAGCTCCCTAAGACCTCCTATGAAATTTACAATAGATTCTGCAATTGAGAATTAGCGTTTAATGCAGAGTTCTAATAAGAGAATGTTTGTGGCAGAAGTCCTCTGTGGTTTTTATAGCACAGCAACGGGAGAATGAGTGATCAGGGCTGCTGCACTGCCTAACTGCAGGAGATCCTCCTCATCTTCCAGTGTATGTGTCCAGGGAATAGCCTGTTTGGAGGGAAGTTAGGATCCTGTCATTCTTCTCCCCTGAAACATGACATTCCTACCTCTGCATCATTCCTTTGGCCAATCATCTTTGCCTGAAATGCTCTCCATACTCTTCCCCCACAGCTAAATCATGATTCACCCTTAAGAGCTAATCTAAGCACCTCCTTCTCTGGAAACTTTCCCTGGTTCATCGCATCCATAACAATTTTCTCCTTTCTCCAAACTAATGTAGCAGTTGTTATCTGAATTATTTATTTGATGCTAGTCACCTATCGTGTTTTCTGAAGCTTAACTCTCTACTTTCAATAACTTTATACTTTATTTTTATACTGTAGATGCTGAAGAATTTTTGGCATTTCTTAATTCCAAAATGAGTGGTGAAAATGTTTCCAAGACCCAAACGGTTTATGAATCAGACTCTCAGTCGGGACTTAGCAGTAAAGAAAAGGATCGATCTGCAAATGTGGGTCTCTTGGATCATTTTATGAAAATCTTTTTATATTGCAGGAGAGCAATGGTAAGTTGGTCCTTCTTTGTTAATGTAGTGGACATGAATCTCAGCCCATGAGTTTGGGCATGTGTGATATATTTATTTCCTTATTATTCATAATTTTGATTTCAACAGTGAGACTAAACTTGCTGGATTTTGTATCAATCATCCGTGAGGCTTGCCACAGCACTGAGGTCTCAGTAGTAGAGTGGTAGAGTTGTGAGGGAAATGGTGAACCCCTTTAGTCATTAGTCATCCAATCATCCAGAGCTGAGGTGCCCTTTGTCCTTGTCTACAAAGTCTCCTTGAATATTCAGACACCCTTCTGCTGCTTTCTAGCCACACTTGGGACATGGGCTTCTCCAGTGAGACCAGGGGTTCCTCTTTAGACTGTTGCTCCCTCCTGGGCAGCACATGCTCCTTTCTCTCCTCTAGGAAAGGGGAAGATCTTTCTAGATATAGGAAAGCCCTAACCCTTCCCCCTGACCTGCTTCTACAGGCTATTTGTATCTTCTCTCAACTGCTTTTCTCTTTTTCCTTCTTAAATGTTATCTGATAGATTATTAAACTCAGAATAGGAATTAACTACAAAGAAATTAATTTCCTTTTTCTCATAGCAAGAAGCAGAGGTACATCAAACTTCTCAAGAGATGAGAAGAAATCTATCGTTTCTGGACAAGAAAGAAAGACTTAAGTTCCCATATTTCTTCATGGAGTAGAGAGTGACTTTTTAAAATATGTAAAGTCATCTCACATCATCTCCCATGGGCATTAACAATGCATCCCATCCTCCTTTCTAGCAGCTTCAGGGCCTGGAGGGTCTGGGTCCTACTTACCTCTCAGAACTCAGCTCCTCTCTCCCTGGTGCAGTCTACTCTCCCCTCTGTGGTTCTGAAAGCACTAAGCGTGCTTTAGAACCTCCCTCTTCAGTCCTCAGGCTCCCCATCCATACTTTGCACCTCCTGTTCCCTCAGCCCCAAATGCCCTTCTCCTCCCGATAACCCCACCTTGTCCTTCATATGACTTGTTCCACTCAGCATTCTGGGTTCTGCTCATATGTCACCTCCTTAGAGAGGACTTCTCTCCTGACCACCTTGTCCTCTCACCCTTCCCAGGGTGAGTAGTTTCTACTTTAATTTCCTTTATAACACTTATCATTCCCTGAAATTGTACTTTGATATGTCTGCTTAATAGTGTCGGATTTTCCTAATCAAAAGCAGCACAAGGTCAGGCCCAGTTTCCCTTGCTCACTGAGACATTCCCAGCACTTAGAACAATGGGCATGTTGGAGTCCTAGCTCATCATTTAGTAGAGTCATAACCCAGGGCAAGTTAGCCCCATGCCTCCATTTCCTCATCTGTAAAATGAGAATACTAGTGCATACTTTCTTCATAGGAGTTGTTATATAGAATGTTATATTAGAATATAAATGTCTTACCACGGTGTCTAGCACTGTAAGTAGCATATAACAAATGGTGTTGGTTACTTTTATTACTGACTTAGAATATCAGCAGAGACGTGAAGTCACTCAGAGATCTGTAACTTTGGCATCTTTTGAATGTTGTGCTTGTCTTAGGTTCTTGCTCATCGTGGTGGCTATTGGACTCTGCTTCAGAACTGCTGTCGGGCCCTTTGGAACTTTACTCAGGAGCTACAAATACTGCATAAACAAGCAGTGGATCTGTATAAGACATTTCCTATTAGCCAGGATAGTTTCCTCTGTATCTCTGTTTTACCATTCTATTTGGGAGCAGAATTACTTATTGACATGTTAATAGAACTACAGAATACTGATTCTATTAAGGTAAGAGTATTTGGGCAATTCTCTTTATTGTAGTTGATTAACAATATTTTTTGTGTACCATACAGCTTGGGATAAGTAGAAATTTTATATTTTTCTTGAGTTGTTTTTTGGTTTGTCTTAATTTTATTTGCTTTGTTATTTGGTTCACAGTATATAATGTGCACTGACGTTAATTACAAATATCTGCCTGAAAATCAGTTTATTAAATGGAAAAGAAAGTAGCATTTATTGAGCTCCAGCTTCTACAGAAACTAACCAAAGTACATTTAATCTTCACAGCAATCATTTGACAGAGAAAAAAACAGACCCTAAAACAGATCATGTAGCTTGTTGGTTGATACTTGTTTTAGTCCCTGTTCTATTTCTATAGATGTAGAATTTGCAGCCATTTCAAATCTACCACACTGTGGTTTAAATCATGAAAATAAAACTGAAAAAAAAGCAAACCTCATATATCTTAAACACCTTAAAAATTAGTAAACACATAAATATTTTGAATTATGGGGTTTATAACATTTTTCAGATGTAAAATGTATGATAATGATAGTACAAAAGACTGGGAGGGCAAATAAAATGAAACTGAATAAGTTTTTAAACTTTATATAAATATAAAGTGATATAGTATTAACTTTAAGTGGAATGTGATAAGTTAAGTATGCATTTAATAATCCCCCAAGTAACTACCAAAAAAAGTGATATAGCTAAAAGGCCAAATAAAGGCTAAAACTAAAATGGAAAACTAAATAATAGTCAGTTAACTAAAGAAAGCAGGGAAAGAGGAACACAAACACATGGAACAAATAGAAGATAAATAACCTAACCCAATTATATCAATAACTATATTAAATATAAATAGACTAAATACCCCAGTTAAAAGGCAGAGATTGTCTGGATTAAAAAAAGAGAGACATGTACTTGTCCATAAGAGAAGCACTCTAGATATGAAGAAACAGATAGATTGAAAATAAAACAATCTATTGAAAATAAAACAATAATTGGAAGAATTATAGTCCCTTGGACTGCAAGGAGATCCAACCAGTCCATTCTGAAGGAGATCAGCCCTGGGATTTCTTTGGAAGGAATGATGCTAAAGCTGAAACTCCAGTACTTTGGCCACCTCATGCGAAGAGTTGACTCATTGGAAAAGACTCTAATGCTGGGAGGGATTGGGGCAAGAGGAGAAGGGGATGACAGAGGATGAGATGGCTGGATGGCATCACTGACTCGATGGATGTGAGTCTCAGTGAACTCCGGGAGTTGGTGATGGACAGGGAGGCCTGGCGTGCTGCGATTCATGGGGTCGCAAAGAGTCAGACATGACTGAGTGACTGATCTGATCTGATACTACAAAAATAGTTAGCAGAGAAAGGTTGATGAGGCTATATTAATATTAGATAAAATGATCTTCAAGTCAAAAAGTATTTTGAAAGACAAAGAGAGACATTTCACAATGAGAAGAAGCTCAGTCAGAAAGATATACTAATCATTAATGTGTATACACCAAATAACAGAGATTCAGAGTATACTTTGGACACCCACAGGTTGAAGAACTTTCTGCTTGGTGGACACATTGATGTACCAAGCAGATCTCAGGCCCTGAGTCCATAAGGAAAGGTCACAGAAATGCCTTATCTTAGACCCATCCAGACCTGGCCCGTCTTGCATTTGGCTGTTCTTGGGTTGTATCCTTTATAAGAAAACTGTGTCAGTGAGTTCTGAGTCATTCTAGGAAATTACTGAACCTGAGTTGACAACTGGTCAGTCAGAAGTTCAGGTGCCAGAGGACCTGTGACTGGCATTTCCAGTGAGCACTGACCCTTAAGCCTGTGGAGTCTGACCCTAACTGTGGGGTAGTTAGTGTCAGCACTGATGTATAGTACATTGAGGGAGGTTGGAAAAAAAGCACATAGTGCATTCACCAAGATGGATTGTCAGTCCAGTTGCTCAGTCATGTCCAACTCTTTGTGACCCCGTGAATCACAGCATGCCAGGCCTCCCTGTCCATCACCAACTCCTGGAGTTCACTCAAACTCATGTCCATCAAGTCAGTGATGCCATCCAGCCATCTCATTCTCTGTTGTCCCCTTCTCCTCCTGCCCCCAATCCCTCACAGCATCAGGGTCTTTTCCAATGAGTCAACTCTTCGCATCAGGTGGCCAAAGTACTGGAGTTTCAGCTTCAGCATCAGTCCTTCCAATGAACACCCAGGACTGGTCTCCTTTAGGATGGACTGGTTGGATCTCCTTGCAGTCCAAGGGACTCTCAAGAGTCTTCTCCAACACCACAGTTCAAAACCATCAATTCTTCGGCGCTCAGCTTTTTTCACAGTCCAACTCTCACATCCATACACGACCACTGGAAAAACCACAGCCTTGACTAGATGGACCTTTGTTGGCAAAGTAATGTCTCTGCTTTTGAATATGCTACTAGGTTGGTCATAACTTTCCTTCCAAGGAGTAAGCGTCTTTTAATTTCATGGCTGCAGTCACCATCTGCAGTGATTTTGGAGCCCCCAAAAATAAAGTCTGACACTGTTTCCATTGTTTCCCCATCTATTTGCCATGAAGTGATGGGACCAGATGCCATGATCTTCGTTTTCTGAATGTTGAGCTTTAAGCCAACTTTTTCACTCTCCTCTTTCACTTTCATCAAGAGGCTTTTTAGTTCCTCTTCACTTTCTGCCGTAAGGGTGGTGTCATCTGCATATCTGAGGTTCTTGATATTTCTCCTGGCAATCTTGATTCCAGCTTGTGTTTCTTCCAGTCCAGCGTTTCTCATGATGTACTCTGCATATAAGTTAAATAAGCAGGGTGACAAGATACAGCCTTGACGTACTCCTTTTCCTATTTGGAACCAGTCTGTGGTTCCATGTCCAGTTCTAACTGTTGCTTCCTGACCTGCATATAGGTTTCTCAAGAGGCAGGTCAGGTGGTCTGGTATTCCCATCTCTTTCAGAATTTTCCACAGTTTATTGTGATCCACACAGTCAAAGGCTTTGGCATAGTCAACAAAGCAGAAATAGATGTTTTTCTGGAGCTCTCTTCCTTTTTCCATGATCCAGCAGATGTTGGCAATTTGATCTCTGGTTCCTCTGCCTTTTCTAAAACCAGCTTGAACATCTGGAAGTTCACGGTTCATGTATTGCTAAAGCCTGGCTTGGAGAATTTTCAGCATAACTTTACTAGCGTGTGAGATGAGTGCAATTGTGTGGTAGTTTAAGCATTCTTTGGCATTGCCTTTCTTTGGGATTGGAATGAAAACTGACCTTTTCCAGTCCTGTGGCCACTGTTGAGTTTTCCAAATTTGCTGGCATATTGAGTGCAGCACTTGCACAGCATCATCTTGCAGGATTTGAAATAGCTCAACTAAAATTCCATCACCTCCACTAGCTTTGTTCATAATGATGCTTTCTAAGGCCCACTTGACCTCACATTCCAGGCTGTCTGGTTCTAGGTGAGTGATCACACCATCATGATTATTTGGGTCGTGAAGCTCTTTTTTGTACAGTTCTTCTGTGTATTCTTGCCACCTCTTCTTAATATCTTCTGCTTCTGTTAGGTCCTTAGCATTTCTGTCCTTTATCGAACCCATCTTTGCATGAAATGTTCCCTTGGTGTCTCCAAGTTTCTTGAAGAAATCTCTAGTGTTTCCCATTCTGTTGTTTTCCTCAGTGGCTTTGCATCGCTGAAGAAGGCTTTCTCCTCTCTCCTTGCTATTCTTTGGAACTCTGCATTCAGATGCTTATATCTTTCCTTTTTTCCTTTGCTTTTCACTTCTCTTCTTTTCACAGCTATTTGTAAGGCCTCCTCAGGCAGCCATTTTGCTTTTTTTTGCATTTCTTTTCCATGGGATGGTCTTGATCCCTGTCTCCTGTACAATGTCACGAACCTCTGTCCATAGTTCATCAGGCACTCTGTCTATCAGCTCTAGTCCCTTAAATCTATTTCTCACTTCCACTGTATAATCATACGGGATTTGATTTAGGTCGTACCTGAATAGTCTAGTGGTTTTCCCCACTTTCTTCAATTTAAGTCTGAATTTGGCAATAAGGAGTTCATGATCTGAGCCACAGTCAGCTCCCAGTCTTGTTTTTGCTGACTGTATAGAGCTCTCCATCTTTGGCTGCAAAGAATATAATCAATCTGATTTCATTGTTGACCATCTGGTGATGTTCATGTGTAGAGTCTTCTTTTGTGTTGTTTGAAGAGGGTGTTTGATATGACCAGTGTGTTCTCTTTGCAAAACTCTTTGCCCTGCTTCATTCTGTACTCCAAGGCCCAATTTGCCTGTTACTCCAGGTTTTTCTTGACTTCCTACTTTTTCATTCCAGTCCCCTATAATGAAAAGGACATCTTTTTTGGGTGTTAGTTCTAAAAGGTCTTGTAGGTCTTCATAGAACCGTTCAACTTCAGCTTCTTCAGCGTGAGTTGGGGCATAGACTTGGATTACCATGATATTGAATGGTTTGCCTTGGAAACGAACTGAGATCATCCTGTCGTTTTTGAGATTGCATCCAAGTACTGCATTTTGGACTCTTTTGTTGACCATGATGGCTACTCCATTTCTTCTAAGGGATTCCTGCCCACAGTAGTAGATATAATGGTCATCTGAGTTAAATTCACCCATTCCAGTCCATTTTAGTTTGCTGATTCCTAGAATGTCGACGTTCACTCTTGCCATCTCCTGTTTGACAGTCCATTTTAGTTTGCTGATTCCTAGAATGTCGACGTTCACTCTTGCCATCTCCTGTTTGACCACTTCCAATTGGCTTTGTTTCATGGACTTAACTTTCCAGGTTCCTGTGCAATATTAGTCTTTACAGCATTGGACCTTGTTTCTATCACCAGTCGCATTCACAACTGGGTATTGTTTCTGCTTTGGCTCCATCCCTTCATTCTTTCTGGAGTTATTTCTCCACTGATCTCCAGTAGCATATTGGGCACCTACCGACCCAGGGAGTTCCCCTTTCAGTATCCTATCATTTTGCCTTTTCATACTGTTCATGGGGTTCTCAAGGCAAGAATACTGAAGTGGTTTGGTTTGCCTTCCTTCTCCAGTGGACCACATTCTGTCAGACCTCTCCACCATGACCCGTCCATCTTGGGTGGCCCCACACGGCATGGCTTAGTTTCATTGAGTTAGACAAGCCTTGGTCCAGGTGATCAGATTGGCTAGTTTTCTGTGATTATGATTTCAGTATGTCTGCCCTCTGATGCCCTCTTGTAAGACCTACCATCTTACTTGGGTTTCTCTTACCTTAGACGTGGGGTATGTCTTCACGGCTGCTCCAGCAAAGCGCAGCTTCTGCTCCTTACCTTGGGAGAGGTGTATCTCCTCACGGCCACCCCTCCTGACCTTGGACGTGGAGTAGTTCCTCTTGGCCCTCCTGCACCCACACAGCCACCACTCCTTGGATGTGGGGTTGCTCCTTTCCGCAAGATGGATTGTACACAGAGTCAAAAAATAAGTCATAATAAAATTTAAAAGACTTAAGTCTTAAAGAGTATGTTTACTCTTTATAATGTAATGAGCTACATTATAAACAGGTTAATATAATGTAGGAAGGAAAATTTTCAAATATCCGGAAATTAAACAACATAATTCTAAATAACCCATGGGTCAAAGAAGAAAACATAAAAAAAATTTAAAAAATATTTCAACTGATGAGAATATATCAAAATTTTGAGATGCAATAAGCCAGTGCTTAGCAGGAAATTCATAGCTTTAAATGTTTAGTAAATAGGAACAAAGATATAATATCAACCATGTAGTGTTCATCTATAGGAGCTAGAAAAAGAAGAATAAATTAAACCCAGAGTAAGTAAAAAGAATAATGAAAATAGTAAGAAAGAAGAAAATGGTAAGAGCAGAAGTAAATTAGATACAAAAAAACCCAGAAAATTAATAAAGTCATTCAATTAATCTTTTGAAAATGATTAAAATTGACAGAATCTTAGGAATACTGATGAACAAAAGTGAGAAAAGTGTGAATTGCTATTATTAGTAACAATAGAGGGATATGGTTATAGTTCCCATATATATTAAAAGAAAAATAAGAGAAATCATATCCAATTTTTACTACTGAATTGGATAACTTAGATGAGATGGACATGTCTATTAGAAAGTACAGCTTAACAAAACCGACACATATTAACCTAAATATATTAAATTGAGTTTATAATCAGAAACTTTGACATAAAACTCTAGGCCCAGAATACTTTTCTACAGAATTCTAGCAAACATAAAGGAAGAAATAATAAATAGTATACTGTTTTTGGGAAGTGAGGCCAGCTTAACCCTGACAGGTACATCAAACAGAAAAATATTAATCAATATTACTCATTAACATATACACCAAACTCCTTAATGAAGTATTAGCAAATTAATCCCAGCAATATATAAAATATGCAAAGAATATATATAATATATACAAATGATGATCAAGTGGGGTTTGAGCCCAGATATGTAAGGTTCACATTTGAAAATTAATCAATATAATTCACCATATTAACAGGATAAAGGAGAAAAATCATATGGCCATTGAAATAGATACAGAAAAAGTATTTACAAAATTCTGTATCACTTTTTTCATCTGCTCCTTCTCTACCTCTGGTTGACCCATGCTCGCTCTGAGCTATGGGTACCTGCTAAGCCAGGGAAGCTGTCATCTTCTATCACAATTATTTACTGGGACCTCATCAGTCATCATGTGATATTCCCTGGCAATTATAAGATCCTGAAGATCCTGAGTGGGCTGTGCCTGAAAGTGGAAGGGAAGATGGTCAGTATGGCTGAGGATACCATTGATGGAAATGTACTTTGCTATCCAGTGCTTTCAGTACCCAAGGTGAAAGCACAGTATTCACTAGTGTTGATATGATCATGAATCATCACTTGCAGAAAAATAGTTTCACAAAAGGAGCATGTAAGAAATAAATCAAGGCTTTCCTGGTGGTTCAGTGGTAAAAGAATCTGTGTAACAATGCAGGAGACACAAGTTTGATCCCTGATCTGGAAAGATCCCACATGCCACCAAGCAATTAAGCACATGTGCCACAACTATTGAGCCTAGGCTTAGAATCTGGGAGCCACAACTGCTGAGCCTACATGATGCAACTACTGAAGCCTACATGCCCTAGAGCCTGTGCTCCTCAACAAGAGAAGCCACCGCAATGAGAAGTCCTATACACTAATAATGAGAAAATAGAAAGAGAAATTAAGGAAACAATTCCATTCACCATTGCAACGAAAAGAATAAAATATTTAGGAATATATCTACCTAAAGAAACTAAAGACCTATATATTGAAAACTATAAAACACTGGTGAAAGAAATCAAAGAGGACACTAATAGATGGAGAAATATACCATGTTCATGAATCAAAAGAATCAATATAGTGAAAATGAGTATACTACCCAAAGCAATCTATAGATTCAATGCAATCCCTATCAAGCTACCAATGGTATTTTTCACAGAGCTAGAACAAATAATTTCACAATTTGTATGGAAATACAAAAAACCTCGAATAGCCAAAGCAATCTTGAGAAAGAAGAATGGACTGGAGGAAGCAACCTGCCTGACTTCAGGCTCTACTACAAAGCCACAGTCATCAAGATAGTATGGTACTGGCACAAAGACAGAAATATAGATCAATTGAACAAAATAGAAAGCCCAGAGATAAATCCATGCACCTATGGCCACCTTATCTTTGACAAAGGAGGCAAGACTATATAATGGAGAAAGGACAATCTCTTTAACAAGTGGTGCTGGGAAAACTGGTTAACCACTTGTAAAAGAATGAAACTAGAACACTTTCTAACACCATACACAAAAATAAACTCAAAATGGATTAAAGATCTCAATGTAAGATCAGAAACTATAAAACTCCTAGAGGAGAACATAGGCAAAACACTCTCCAACATAAATCACAGCAGGATCCTCTGTGACCCATCTCCCAGAATATTGGAAATAAAAGCAAAAATAAACAAATGGGACCTAATTAAAAATAAAAGTTTCTGCACAACAAAGGAAACTCTAAGCAAGGTGAAAAGACAGCCTTCAGAATGGAAGAAAATAATAGCAAATGAAGCAACTGACAAACTAATCTCAAAAATATACAAGCAACTCCTGCAGCTCAATTCCAGAAAAATAAACGACCCAATCAAAAAATGGGCCAAAGAACTAAACAGACTTTTCTCTAAAGAAGACATACAGATGGCTAACAAACACATGAAAAGATGCTCAAGATCACTCATTAGCAGAGAAATGCAAATCAAAACTAAAATGAGATATCACTTCAGTCAGAATGGCCATGATCAAAAAGAATCTACAAACAATAAATGCTAGAGAGGATGTGGAGAAAAGGGAAGCCTCTTGCACTGTTGGTGAGAATGTAAATTGATACAGCCAGTATGGAAAATAGTATTGAGATTCCTTAAAAAACTAGGAATAAAGCTACCATATGACCCAGTAATCCCACTAGGAGGCATATACCCTGAGGAAACCTAAATTGAAAAAAACACATGTACCCCAGTGTTCATTGCAGCACAATTTACAATAGCTAGGCATGGAAGCAACTCAGATGTCCATCAACAGATGAATGGATAAAGAAGCTGTGGTATGGATATACAATGAAATATTACATTTGAGTCAGTTCTAATGAGGTGGATAAGCCTATAGTCTATTATACAGATCAAAGTAAGTCAGAAAGAGAAAAATGAATATTGTTTAGTAACGCATATATAAGGAATCTAGAAAGATGGTACTGATGAAATTATTTCAGGGCAGCAAAGGAGACACAGACTTAGAGAACAGACTGATGGACATGGTGAGGGGGGAGGAAGGAGAGGATGGGATGTATGAAGAGAGTAATGTGGAAATAAACATTACCATATGTAAAATAGATAGCCAGTGGAAATTTACTGTATGCTCAGGGAACTCAAATCTGGACTCTGTAACAACCTAGAGGTGTGGGATGGGGAGAGAAGTGGGATGGGGAGAGAAGTGGGATGGGGAGAGAAGTGGGAGGGATGTTCAAGAAGGAGGGGACGTATATATATATATACCTATTGCTGATTAATGTTGATGTTTGGCAGAAACCAACACAACATTGTAAAGCAAGTATCCTTCAATTAAGAATAAATAAATCTTTAAAATTAAAAGAAAACATCTCTAGGGTGCATCAAATGCAGCAGGGACTTATAGGAAATGAATACAATAGTTACATAGTAACTCTTCAATTTTGGTGAAAAGAGGGTCTACAGTAATCCAAGCCTATGCCCCAACCAGTAATGCTGAAGAAGCTGAAGTTGAACGGTTCTATGAAGACCTACAAGACCCTTTAGAACTAACACCCAAAAAAGATGTCCTTTTCATTATAGGGGACTGGAATGCAAAAGTAGGAAGTCAAGAAACACCTGGGGTAAAAGGCAAATTTGGCCTTGGAGTACGGAATGAAGCAGGGCAAAGGCTAATAGAATTTTGCAAAGAGAACGCACTGGTCATAGCAAACACCCTCTTCCAACAACACAAGAGAAGACTCTACACATGGACATCACTCTACACATGGACATCACCATATGGTCAACAATGATATCAGATTGATTATATTCTTTGCAGCCAAAAATGGAGAAGCTCTATACAGTCAGCAAAAATAAGATCGGGAGCTGACTGTAGCTCAGATCATGAACTCCTTATTGCCAAATTCAGACTTAAACTGAAGAAAGTAGGGAAAACCACTAGATCATTCAGGTATGACCTAAATCAAATTCCTTATGATTATACAGTGGAAGTGAGAAATAGATTTAAGGGACTAGATCTGATAGAGTGCCTGATGAACTATGGATGGAGGTTTGTGACATTGGACAGCAGACAGGGATCAAGACCATCCCCATGGAAAACAAATGCAAGAAAGCAAAATGGCTGTCTGGGGAGGCCTTACAAATAGCTATGAAAAGAAGAGAAGCGAAAAGCAAAGGAAAAAAGGAAAGATATAAGCATCTGAATGCAGAGTTCCAAAGAATAGCAAGGAGAGATAAGAAAGCCTTCTTCAGTGATCAATGCAAAGAAATAGAGGAAAACAACAGAATGAGAAAGACTAGAGATCTCTTCATGAACATTAGAGATACCAAGGGAACATTTCATGCAAAGATGGGCTCGATAAAGGACGAAAATGGTATGGACCTAACAGAAGCAGAAGATATTAAGAAGAGATGGCAAGAATACACAGAAGAACTGTACAAAAAAGAGCTTCATGACCCAAATAATCATGATGGTGTGATCACTCACCTAGAGCCGGACATCCTGGAATGTGAAGTCAAGTGGGCTTCAGAAAGCATCATTACGAACAAAGCTAGTGGAGGTGATGGAATTTTAGTTGAGCTATTTCAAATCCTGCAAGATGATGCTGTGCAAGTGCTGCACTCAATATGCCAGCAAATTTGGAAAACCCAGCAGTGGCCACAGGACTGGAAAAGGTCAGTTTTCATTCCAATCCCAAAGAAAGGCAATGCCAAAGAATGCTCAAACTACTGCACAATTGCACTCATCTCACACACTAGGAAAGTAATGCTCAAAATTCTCCAAGCCAGGCTTCAGCAATATGTGAACTGTGAACTTCCAGATGTTCAAGCTGGTTTTAGAAAAGGCAGAGGAACCAGAGATCAAATTGCCAACATCCGTTGGATCATGGAAAAAGGAAGAGAGTTCCAGAAAAACATCTATTTCTGCTTTGTTGACTATGCCAAAGCCTTTGACTGTGTGGATCACAATAAACTGTGGAAAATTCTGAAAGAGATGGGAATACCAGACCACCTGACCTGCCTCTTGAGAAACCTATATGCAGGTCAGGAAGCAACAGTTAGAACTGGACATGGAACCACAGACTGGTTCCAAATAGGAAAAGGAGTACGTCAAGGCTGTATCTTGTCACCCGACTAATTCAGCTTATGTGCAGAGTACATCATGAGAAACACTGGGCTGGAAGAAGCATAAGCTGGAATCAAGATTGCCAGGAGAAATATCAAGAACCTCAGATATGCAGATGACACCACCCTTACGGCAGAAAGTGAAGAGGAACTAAAAAGCCTCTTGATGAAAGTGAAAGAGGAGAGTGAAAAAGTTGGCTTAAAGCTCAACATTCAGAAAACGAAGATCATGGCATCTGGTCCCATCACTTCATGGCAAATAGATGGGGAAACAATGGAAACAGTGTCAGACTTTATTTTTGGGGGCTCCAAAATCACTGCAGATGGTGACTGCAGCCATGAAATTAAAAGACGCTTACTCCTTGGAAGGAAAGTTATGACCAACCTAGATAGCATATTCAAAAGCAGAGACATTACTTTGCCAACAAAGGTCCGTCTAGTCAAGGCTGTGGTTTTTCCAGTGGTCATGTATGGATGTGAGAGTTGGACTGTGAAGAAAGCTGAGCGCCGAAGAATTGATGGTTTTGAACTGTGGTGTTGGAGAAGACTCTTGAGAGTCCCTTGGACGGCAAGGAGATCCAACCAGTCCATTCTAAAGGAGATCAGCCCTGAGATTTCTTTGGAAGGAATGATGCTGAAGCTGAAACTCCAGTACTTTGGCCACCTGATGCGAAGAGTTGACTCATTGGAAAAGACTCTAATGCTGGGAGGGATTGGGGGCAGGAGGAAAAGGGGACGACAGAGGATGAGATGGCTGGATGGCATCACTGACTCAATGGACGTAAGTCTAAGTGAACTCTGGAAGTTGGTGATGGACAGGGAGGCCTAGCGTGCTGTGATTCATGGGGTCGTAAAGAGTCAGACATGACTGAGTGACTGAACTGAACTGACTGAACTGAACTGATAGACTGTTTTTCCTCATAACTTTACCTTATTTATTGGTTTAATGTTCTTACTTAAATAGTGACTATGTACCAGGAAGTATAGTAATGATTAACCATATGTGGCTATGTATATTTAGGCTTAAACAATTACAATGAAATAAACTTAAAAATCCAGTTGCCGTAGTCAGACTTCAACAGCTCAGTATCCACATGTGCTTAGCGGCTACTGTATGGAACAGCACAAATGTAACACATTTTCTTCATCAAAGAAGAGCTATTGAACAGTATCATCTAGCTTTGATTTACATAATAAATATATTCAGTATTTTTCTGTTCAGTTCTTTTCCATGTTATATTTTTAGCTATTCATTCCGTGTTCAGACCAGACATGTAGGGAAATATGAAATTTCAAAGTTTTGTTTCAATGTACTACTTGCAGACTATTGATGAAAAAGGAGAGTTCAGTGTCCCGAGTTGCTACGGAAATATTAAAAATGATAACGGTGGTTCCAGCCTTACCTTTGAGCATCCTCTGGATGACGTCAATGTGGTCGATTTGAAATGGATCCATGACTTTGTATTAAAATCTCTGGAACTTGTCTATCAAGTAGAAAAATGGGAAACACTCGTATCACTTGCCATTCAGTTCAATGCAGTTTCGCAGTAAGTATCTCTGAAAGGGCGGCTAACAGCGATAGACTTCACTGAGAAGAACGTGTCTTTACTAATGTTTGTTTCTAATATATATTTTACTCTTATCCAGTGAAAGATATACAGAGCAAGTGACTCCACTCCTGGTTTACGCACAGCGCCAGCTTCTACTGCAAATATCCAAATGCAAGGGCCCAGACATCAGCCAACAGGCTTGTGTAAGATATGAGACTGAATACAAACAGAAGGTAAGTTTGGCTCTGTTATTCATGCAGTTGTGATTTCTTATTAGTACGCAGATAGCTAGCAAGGTTTGGGATCAGATAAACGTTGCTATTTTCACTTAGGCATTTATCATTCAAATCAGCAAACATTGTTGAGAATCGCTGTTTGACAGTATTTTCCAGATACAGAGAAAACAAAAATTAAGTCCTTGTACACGAGGAGCTTATATCCAGGTCAAAGCTGATTTACCCATTAGGCACAGTGAAAAGAGTGCTGGAGACATAGCACTTTTTTAGGAGCCATTATATGTTTTGATTTCTTTTACAATCAGAAGAAAAAGGAACTTTTATGTTAAAGACAATGTTGCAGTTTTAATAATATTTTTTGATGGAGCAGTAGGCCCATGAAGGCAAAAGTACCTAGGGCTAATGAATGACATGTTGCAGTTTAAGTTGGGGGAGGAAAGAGATACATCTATTCTCTCATTTATTAGCTTAATAAATATGTACTGACTCCCTAAGATTAGAGCTGCTGCATTCAATTGTGCAGTCTGTGTCCTGCCCTAGGGCACTTGGCATACGTTGGGGTGCTGAATCCAGCCCCTGCCCCACACACTAGTCCATGTGGCCTTGAGGGGCTTGCAGCCCCCCAGAGAAGGGAGGGCTTTTTCCTTCTCACAAAAGCTGCTTATGGTCTTGGCATATTCTTGCCTCTTGCATATTCTATGTAGAGAGAGCTGTGTTCTTGCTTTATGGAGTTTAGTTTCAGAAGTATGGAGGTAGGACCAGTGGATAAACATGTAAACAGATAAAAAGATTTATGATCAGCATAAATTCTCTGAAGAAGATAAAACAGCTACATGGGATAGAGATAGGCTGGGGTGAGAGGTGGAAAAGTTGAGCAGAGGTGATCGGGAAGGTCTCTTGGAGATGGTCACATTTGGTGGGAAAGGGCCAGCCCTATAGTGGAAAAGAACATTCCAGCCTAAGGGGAGAACAGGATCAAAGACCTTGAGTTGGGGCAGGAAGGAGGCCCAGACCCTGCAGTGCAGCAGACAAGAGAGATGAGAAGAAGGGGCTGCTCCTTCTGCATCTTCTTGGGTGCTTCCTTCTCTTCTCCCTAGTGTCCCAGTGTTAGTACAGCCCAACGTTCTGCTCTTGGTCCTCCAGTACTCTAGCTAGATATTCTCTGTTAGAGAGTTAACTCAACCTGCAGCTCAAAGTAAACATCTTTATGACGATGGCTACCAAAATTACATCTCCTGTCTAGACCTTTCTCCTGTATTCTGTGCTGACGTATCTAACTGCCTGTATCAGTCAGGGTTCAATTAAAGAAGCAAAATTAGTTACAGTTGTCTTTCCCTTCCCCAAATGTCCACATTGATTTTTCCCACACCTTTTCCAGTCTTGACTGAACATCACATTCTCTGTGAAGACTTTTTCCTCACTGCCTTGTTTAAATGTACGTGTCTGTTTGTCTGTTTTTCTCTATAGCATTTATAACTCTTAGTCCACTTTATCATGTACTCTATATATTTTGTTTATTGTCTATTTCCACTACAATAAGTACCACAAGAAGAGGAATTTTTGCTTATTTTCTTTTCTGCTATATCATCTGTGAGCTTGGAGTAGTGCCTGGCACATAATAGGTGTTCAATAAAGATTTTTTAAATGAAGCTGGAGAGGTGGGAAGGACTAGGTCAAGTAAGATCTTAATAGGCTGGGGGAAGGAATTTGCATTTTCTTAGACTGTCCTTGCATCTCATTATAGAGGTAACTACAAGGGATGATAATAAAGAAGCATCATCTATATCAGACTGGGGTTCAAGGATGGTTGTATTTTGAGCAGGGATGTGGGAGGTGGGGTGGAGAAATGGAGAGAAGAGGATCTTGGACCTTTTAAAGGAATTACCTTATGTCTAAAAATGGTCTGTTTCATTTTAGGACTCATTATCTGTTAAAAAATACTACAGAGGACGTTAGTTCTGAAAAACTCCACCAGGGAAGTTTAAGTAGTGTTAATTATGAGTAGAGGGGAAATCTGCCATTGAAAAAGCAGCCTCTATTTTAAATATGTTTCGACTTACATAATGGGAGATATATTTAGACTAGTGAATTTATAGAACATCAGAGAAATTATTATAATTGCTCTACATAATTTGCCTAATGCTTTTCCAGCTGTGGTATACATAAGAAATATGAAAAATTATGTAGCCACTTTTTTTTTCCCTCAAAAGTTCTCATGATTGAATGTTACTCTGGAGCTTTTATTTGTAGCATCTTTTTGTATCTCTTCTTTTTGGCTAACGAAAAATAAGATGAACATTTCAAGTAAGCAAAAATTTGGCTCCAAATACCTAAGTGATATTTGTTTTCTCCTATCTTTTTAAAGATAACCTGCCGAAATTTCGTTGGGGTACAGCTCAAGATTAATCCTCCAACCAATAAAGGGACAGCTACAGGACAGCGAGCAGATGTCCTTAGAAAGCTTATCTATTCAGGTTGGAACCAATCTTAGCTTGAAGCTCTTTCTCTCTTCTTTAAAACAAGATTGCTGTTGTGTTCTGCATGTCCAGTCTCCCATAATTAAAGTGTTTGCAAAATCTCTTTTGCAGATTTGACTGAAAATAATCCACTTGATATTTACCATCTTATATTGCTATAAATGTCACTTAAGGGGAATTAAAACTCATGTCTTTTATTAGTTTAATCTGTAAGTTAAAAAAGGGAAATAAGAGAAGAGGGAGAAAGGAAATTGATGGGAAAAATTAAAGATGAGAAAAGACTGTTTCACAAGTTTTTCTCTATTTTTAATTTCACTTGGGAACTCTTTAAACTGATCTTTCGCTATTTTCTTGGTTCTATCCTGATCCCCATAATAACTTCCATTTCCATAATCAGTATGGATTATTTTTCTACTGGTGTTACCAAGGTTAACTTGTTGGTTTTTAAACAAGAGTACAACAGAAGATTCTGAAACATTATGACTCCTTTGCTTTTAGCTGGTGAGGCCTCTTGGAATGTTTTGGCAATGTGGCT
Source organism: Bubalus kerabau (assembly GCF_029407905.1). Lineage (NCBI taxonomy): Eukaryota > Metazoa > Chordata > Mammalia > Artiodactyla > Bovidae > Bubalus > Bubalus kerabau. The sequence goes on along the minus strand of NC_073624.1, from coordinate 61,265,234 downwards.
TATAGGAATGAGATGATGGGAAGGGATGAAAATGGGAGTAATGCCTCTCTCAGTAGTGGTTTTCCTGTCTCTGTTTTGGGTAGAGGAAAGAAATGCAAGTCTTCTCTTTGATATCTCTTGCATTGACAGGTGGGTTCTTTACCCCTAGCATGATCTGGGAAGCCTTGATGTGTTTGGATTCCTTCATTTATTTATCTGTTGATTTTAGGTATGTATGTGTGTATGTATGTATTTATGCATGCATTCATTCATTCATTTCTTGAGTCAGGCAGCCATTCAGTCATTCAGCAAATATTTATTGAGTATCTACCATGTGTTAAGTGCTATACTAGGTCCTGAGAAACTGGGAAAGATTGAAGGCAGAAGGAGAAGGGGATGACAGAGGATGAGATGGTTGAATGGCATCACCAACTTGATAGACATGAGTTTGAGCAAGCTCCGGGAGTTGGTGATGGACAGGGAAGCCTGGCGTGCTGCAGTCCATGGGGTCACAAAGAGTCGGACACAACTGAGGGACTGAACTGAATGACTGACTGAGGTCCTGAGAATACAAAGATGAATGAGACTAAAGATTTGTTATATGATTTACAGCCCATTGAAAGAGACCGATAAATAAGCCAGAGATGATAGTGTAGAGTAGTAAGGTCTATACTGTTGTGACTCCTGCTGCTGCTATAAACAATAATAGTTAATGGCTAACATCATTTTTGAGAGACTCTATGTAATTTAGTGGGGTTATCATAAAAGTAAAAGGCAAAAGTTGAGAGCAGAAAGGTTGGCAGGAATTGGATAATAAGGGGTCTTAGAAGGTAGGGTAAAGAGGCTCAGATATATCTAGGGAGCTGAAGGGAGCTAGTTAGAAGGGTTTAAAGAAGGAAAATGAAATGATCATATTTGTGTTCTTGAAAGACACTTCAGCAACGTGGAGAATGGGTTGGAAGGAGACCACATGGCGGCAGGAGAGCTGCTGCTACCTGTTTATGGGTTTACAGACATGAGGAGGTCCTGGACTTAGATAGTGAGAACAGAGGGGTGGGCAGCTGTATGCTCATTAGGTGAGGGGGATGCACGAGGAAGGGAGGAGTTCAAATTGCTTTGGTTTCTGGCTTGGGTGGCTAAGTGGTTGTGGTATCTTCACTCTATTAAAAAGTACTGAAGTGAGGGGCAGGTTAGAGGAAAACATCTCTTTGCTATTACTGAGTTTGAGGTGTCTGAGTAATAGTTGAGTAGAATCATCCAGTCAGTCAGTGATCAGTGCAAAGAAATAGAGGAAAACAATAGAATGGGAAAGAGTAGAGATCCCTTCAAGAGAATTAGAGAGACCAAGGGAACATTTCATGCAAAGATGGGCACAATTAAGGACAGAAATGGTATGGACCTAACAGAAGCAAAAGATGTTAAGAAGAGGTGGCAAAAATACAGAGAAGAACTATACAAAAAAGATATTCATGACCCAGATAATCATGATGGTGTAATCACTCCCCTAGAGCCAGACATCCTGGAATGTGATGTCAAGTGGGCCTTAGGAAGCATCACTACGAACAAAGCTAGTGGAAGTGATGGAATTCCAGTTGAGCTATTTCAAATCCAGAAAGATGATGCTGTGAAAGTGCTGCATTCAATATGCCAGCAAATTTGGAAAACTCAGCAGTGGCCACAGGACTGGAAAAGGTCAGTTTTCATTCCAATCCCAAAGAAAGGCAATGCCAAAGAATGCTCAAACTACCACACAATTGCACTCATCTCACACGCTAGTAAAGTAATGCTGAAAATTCTCCAAGCCAGGCTTTAGCAATACATGAACCATGAACTTCCAGATGTTCAAGCTGGTTTTAGAAAAGGCAGAGGAACCAGAGATCAAATTGCCAACATCTGCTGGATCATGGAAAAAGGAAGAGAGTTCCAGAGAAACATCTATTTCTGCTTTATTGACTATGCCAAAGCCTTTGACTGTGTGGATCACAACAAACTGTAGAAAATCCTTAAAGAGATGGGAATACCAGACCACCTGACCTACCTCCTGAGAAATCTGTATGCAGGTCAAGAAGCAGTAGTTAGAACTGGACATGGAACAACAGACTGGTTCCAAATAGGAAAAGGAGTACATCAAGGCTGTATATTGTCACCCTGCTTATTTAACTTATATGCTGGATTGGATGAAGCACAAGCTGGAATCAAGACTGCTGGGAGAAATATCAATAACCTCAGATATGCAGATGACACCACCCTTATGGCAGAAAGCTAAGAAAAACAAAAGAGCCTCTTGACAAAAGTGAAAGAGGAGAGTGAAAAAGTTGGCTTAAAGCTCAACATTCAGAAAATGAAGATCATGGCATTTGGTCCCAACACTTCATGGCAAATAGATGGGGAAATAGCGAAAACAGTGAGAGATTTTATTTTTTTTGGGGGGGGGGGCTCCAAAATCAGTGCAGATGATGACTGTAGCCATGAAATTAAAAGACGCTTGCTCCTTGGAAGAAAAGTTATGACCAGCCTAGACAGCATATTAAAAAGCAGACATTACTTTATTGACAAAGGTCTGTCTAGTTAAAGCTATGGTTTTTCCAGTAGTCATGTATGGATGTGAGAGTTGGACAATAAAGAAAGTTGAGCAGCAAAGAATTGATGCATTTGAACTGTAGTTTTGGAGAAGACACAAGGAGATCAGAGAGCCTTGGATAGCAAGGAGATCCAACCAGTCCATCCTAAAGGAAATCGGTCCTGAATATTTATTGGAAGGCCTGATGCTGAAGCTGAAACTCCAATACTTTGGCCACCTGATGCGAAGAACTGACTCATTTGAAAAGACCCTGATGCTGGGGAAGATTGAAGGCTGGAGGAGAAGAGGATGACAGAGGATGAGATGGTTGGATGACATCGCTGACTCAATGGACATGAATTTGAGTAAACTGGGAGTTGGTGATGGACAGGGAGGCCTGGCGTGCTGCTATCCATGGTATCACAAAGAGTCGGACACAACTGAGTGACTGAACTGAACTGAACTGATGATACATCAGTGAGGCACTCAGCAGGTTTGTATTTTCACCACCAATGCATTGGTATTGGTTGAAATCAGAGGCTTGAACAAGGTCACCCAGAGGGTGTTCTTAAGAATATGGACCTGGGGATGCCATCACTTTGGAATCTGTGTCAGTCAGAAAGGGCTGGGGTACATAGCAGTTACGAACAATCCCTGAATCTCATTGCCATAAGACAAGGAAAAGTCTGTTTTTTGCTCATGCTTGTGTTCAGTGAGGTTGAGCAGCTCCTCATGGACTGATGGAATGTCCATCTCGACACAGGCTTCCATGATGGTTTTAGAGGCAGGAGACAGAACACTAGTGTTATCCTCTAGGGCAGCTATAACTGGAGGCATATAGGAAATGGTTAAGACTTTGAAGTGAGACAACATGCATATACCATACACTTTACGCTAAGGGCTTTAAGTGGATTGTTTTATTATAACAACCCCATTAAAATTCATTGGACATCAGGCACTCTGATAAATGTTTTGTGAGTATTAGCTTACAACTGCCTGATGAGGTAGGTTTGCTGTTGTCTCCATTTTTTAACCAGGAAAAATAATGTTTTGTATATTTTTCATATTTTATAATTTTATATTCATAGTTTATATATAAGTCAGATGATGGCTGTTCAAGCTGATACTTGAAGGTGACACATTTTCCACAATTTTATTGGCTAAAGTCATGTGGCCACATCTAACTTCAAAAGGGGAGGGTAGTGTGATTGTACTCTGTACCCCAAGGATAAAGACGGACTATGTGAAGAGCCCTAGTGACTGTGATGGAAAAAACAGAGGCAGAGCTCATATCTGAAAGAAATTGGGATGTGGCTTAAGAGGTGGGAGGTACAGGAGCTGAGGGTGTTACAATAAGGTGGAGGAGAGAGAGAGTGTGTATGAGTCAACAGTCAGAGAGAGGTCAACTAAGATGAGGGATTCTGTCCATTGTATTTGGGAAGTCATTGTCCCTGGCCTTTCTGCTATGACACCCTCACCTTAGGGTCTTGCTCTAGCTGTTTCTCCTTCCTGAAGTGCTCTTCCCCCATCCAGGTGGCTCTCTGATAAACCCCTCACTTCCTTAAAATCTTTGTGTGCATCTCATCTTTTCTGTGAGGCTTACCCTGACCATTCTATTTGAAACTGCATCCTGCTTCTTTCCTTCCAATTCCCCTTACCCTAATAAATGTATTCTTTTTTTCCCCCCTGAAGCACTTATAGCCACTTATCACATTCTTTAACTCAGTTTTTAAAAACGTATATTTATTGATTACTAGTCTGTCTCTACTGATAAAAGGTAAGCTCTGTGAGGTCAAGGACAATTGGTTTGTTCATCGATGGAATCCACATGCCTTCATCAGTACCTGACACATAGTAGGAACTCAGTGTCCACTTGCTGAATGAATGACTTTAACAATAGTAGTTTCAAAGAAATGGCTGTGAGGTTAATGGCAGTGTTTTGAGTGGTGGGTGTGGTAGTGGTAAGCTATGCCTGCACAGTGTCACTGAATGAGAATTGCCTTTGATGAAGCTTAGAAGTGACAAGAAAGAAGCAGGAGCGGCCAGAAGGGAAAGTGGAACCCAGGGGGGCTTTGTTTTATTTGTGTGGTTGTTTTAGTAGAAGAGAAGGAGAATATTTCTATATTAAATAGAAAGATCCAGGAGAGAGGGAGAGCCAAGAGAGAAAGATATTTAATCAGGCAAGGAGCTTGAGGATGAACAAGGCAGAAAATGGGATATATGGGACTTAGGATGTTGGGACACCCCTGATGCTAGATAAGAAAGGAAGGAGAGAACAGGTTCAAATGCAGGAAAATTTGTAGATGGTAGTGGTAGAATTTGAAGGCATCTTTACTGGGCACTAGAGATTTTCTTAATGAAGCAGGGAGTTGAGAGCACAGCCAAGGTTGAGATTCCAGGAGAGATGTGAGGTGGTGGACTGGAAAATAGGAGAAAGGAAGATAGGAGAGCTGCAGAGCAGTGTAGACGATCCAGTTGAGTAGCATTGGTGACCATGAACTTGTAGGTTTTACTGCCAATGATAAATTATTTCCTCATATTCAGTGAACAGCAGGAGGACCAGCTTCCCCTCATCAGTCGTGTGTGAATAGTTCCAAAGAGCATGTTTCTTCCTGGGTGTGTTGTCCTTTTCTTCATCTTGTCTGTCAAACCTCTGGAGATCCTCCAACTTGGGATCTGTAACTCAGAATGTGATTTATACTGTCCCCTCCATCCTAAAAAGAACTGGCAACAAATGTGAGAAAATTTGTCAAAAATGCTTGTTATCAATCTTCTGGTTACCGGGGGTGGGGGAGTAGGGGGTGTGGTGTGGGGAAGGGGAGGAATGAATTGGGAGATTGGGACTAACATATACACACTATTATACATAAAGTTGGAGAAGGCAATGGCACCCCACTCCAGTACTCTTGCCTGAAAAATCCATGGGCGGAGGAGCCTGGTGGGCTACAGTCATGGGGTCGCTAAGAGTCGGACACAACTGAGCAACTTCATTTTCACTTTTCACTTTCATGCATTGGAGAAGGAAATGGCAACCCACGCCAGTGTTCTTGCCTGGAGAATCCCAGGGATGGGGGAGCCTGGTGGGCTGCCATCTATGGGGTCGCACAGAGTCAGACACGACTGAAGTGACTTAGCAGCAGCAGCATACATAAAGTAGATAACTATTAAGGACCTGCAGACCACCCTTATGGCAGAAAGTGAAGAGGAACTAAAAAGCCTCTTGATGAAAGTGAAAGAGGAGAGTGAAAAAGTTGGCTTAAAGCTCAACATTCAGAAAACGAAGATCATGGCATCTGGTCCCATCACTTCATGGCAAATAGATGGGGAAACAGTGGAAACAGTGTCAGACTTTATTTTTCTGGGCTCCAAAATCACTACAGATGGTGACTGCAGCCATGAAATTAAAAGACGCTTACTTCTTGGAAGAAAAGTTATGACCAACCTAGATAGCATATTGAAAAGTAAAGACGTTACTTTGCCAACAAAGGTCTGTCTAGTCAAGGCTATGGTTTTTCCAGTGGTCATGTATGGATGTGAGAGTTGGACTGTGAAGAAAGCTGAGCGCTGAAGAATTGATGGTTTTGAACTGTGGTGTTGGAGAAGACCCTTGAGAGTCCCTTGGACTGCAAGGAGATCCAACCAGTCCATTCTAAAGGTGATCAGCCCTGGGTATTCTTTGGAAGGAATGATGCTAAAGCTGAAACTCCAGTACTTTGGCCATCTCATGTGAAGAGTTGACTCATTGGAAAAGACTCTGATGCTGGGAGGGATTGGGGGCAGGAGGAGAAGGGGACAACAGAGGATGAGATGGCTGGATGGCATCACCGACTCAATGGATGTGAGTTTGAGTGAACTCCGGGAGTTGGTGAGGGACAGGGAGGCCTGGCGTGCTGCAATTCATGGGGTCGCAAAGAGTCGGACACAACTGAGCGACTGAATTGAACTGAACTGAACTGAGTACTTTGTAATGAACTATATGAGAAAAGAATCTTCAAAAGAGTGTATATATGTATATGCATGGCTGATTCACTTTTCTGTACAGCAGAAACTAACACAACATTGTAAATCAAATATATTCCAACAACAACAAAAAAAGAAAATGCTTGTTATCAAAATGGTGACTAACATTTAAGAGCTAGGAAAAGCATACCTAGGAAAACTCTAGACCCACATGACCAGTAGGTGCTTAATGACAATGGCTGCAATGTGTCAGGAAAGCACGTTGCCAGTCTGTTGTTAGGTTATATTTGGAAAGGCAAGAGGGTGGGTGGTAGGGCAGAAAGAAAGATGGGGTCATCAGGCTTCAGTGATCCTTTGAGATGGTTCTCATCTCAAATGGTGGTGGAGGTAGAGCTAGTTTGAGCAATGAACAGAGTTATTGTTGTTGTTTAGTCTCTAAGTCATGTCTGATTCTTTAGTGACCCCATGGACTGTACCCCTCCATGCTCCTCTGTCCATGGAATTCTCCAGGCAAGAATACTGGAGCAGGTTGCCATTTCCTTCTTCAGGGGATCTTTCCAACCCAGGGATTGAACCTGAATTTCCTGCATTGGCAGGTGGAGTCTACTGCTGAGTCACTTAGGAAGCCCATGGACAGAGTAGGAGTATTCAAATAGATAAGATCTAAAAAATATTGTAATGGCAGTAATAATTGATTGAGCCAGTACTTTATTATCTTCTGGTGGCTCAGATGGTAAAGAATCTGCCTGCAGTGCAGGAGATCTGAGTTCAATCCCTGGGTCAGGAAGATCCTCTAAAGAAGGGAATGGCTACCCACTCCAGTATTCTTGCCTGGAGATTTCCACAAACAAAGGAGCCTTGCGGGCTACATATAGTCCACGGGGTTGCAAAGAGTCAGACATAACTGAGCGACTAACTCTTCAACAATTGTAGGAGGTAGATATTATTATACTTATATTACACATTAGATAATTAAATGTTACAAGTGAGTGCTGGAATCATGGTTCAAACTCTGGTCTGTCTGATTGCTCACGGGGCTCCACTGAGCTATTAGGTCTGTCTGTCCTTTGTCCCTTTTCAGGTTAGATTCTCTTCTTAACTTATAGCATTCAAGAAAAAATTTGCTATATATCAGTAATCATGGGGAAACAGATATTTTATTGTTACTTGTTATGATAGTTGCACAATTTTAAGATGATCCTGCATAACTACTACAGGTTTTACAGTGAACCATTATCATTAAAATCTTGGCATCCACCTGATACCTCCTTATGAAACTCTAGGACCTCTGTGTCTAGGAGCATAATTTGGGCTGTGCTTTTGGGCTTATTAGGCAAATTTTTAGGATGCTGAATTTTTTTTTAGTGTACTAAATTCAGATCATTAATGTGTTTATAAGCATGATGGTCCTTATATCACCATGACATGTTTGCAATTCTTAAAAGAGTTTTAAAAAAAGAACAAATATACTCCTGATGGTTTCCACCCCAGATCACTGCTAGAACATCATAGATTTTCTTTTGGCATAATAGCATTTGGAGGTAATGCTTGATACATTTAATTCTTCAGAACAGATACTGTAACGCTCCAGTGCCTAGGAACATTTGGTATTCTCATTATTTAACAGCATTCTATTCTCCCTCTAGCTATTTAATAATGCATATGTAATTTGGTACAGTCTCTGTAGGATTTGGAGGAGTGAGAATACCTTACTTTATAGATGATTTTTTGTATGGATGAGTAACCCGCCTGCTTGTTAAGCTTCAAAGGGGTGATAACTCTATGGATATGCCTTTTATTGTAGCTGTTTTTGCTTTCTGTCTGGGATCTCTTTCTTCAGGTTTGGCTGTATTGGCATCTAAGCTCTCTAACAGGATACTTCAGCCTTCACGTGTGTTGGAATTTTGAACCCTTTGGCTGGTGTGTTTTATTAGTGCCTCTGGGCATTTGGATTGATGTCACCAAAGGTGTAGAAAGTGGCCCAAATTTTATATCACTCACTGGGATTCTTCCTTATTGAGCCCATCTCTCTGGAGTCATTGCATTTCAATTTTAATGTCTACACTGGTACACGAGAGACATAGTAAATCTAGTCTTCTCTCCTCCTCCTCCTTATTTTTACCTATTTCAAACTGTTGAGGCTATTAGTGCCTTTAAAATAGCTTCTGAATTATCCATAGAAGTTCTCAGAGAGGGACCCCTTGAGACAGAGATGGCAGAATAAGGCCTGCAAGCTAATGATATTTCCTTATTGCTTTGCATCATTTATCTCCTGTAGACAACCACCAAAACACCAACAGAAGCCTAATTAGACAATAAGAAAAAAGGGTATACTAGGGCTTGAAAGAAGAGAAAAAAGTAAGGTAAAATATAATTTAGGAAAACAACAAAGAGAAATTATTTATAAGCATATATTTGCTAAAAAGTAGCAGGATGATTTTATTCAGAGCCCATATTTTAAAGATGGCAAACATCTCCTCTTTTCTCTCTTATAATCTGTAATCACTGGCATGCCTTTGTGACTTTTATTCTAGAACGTAAGCTCTGGGAGAGCAAGGAGTGTTTCTATTCTGTTCATTTGTACCTGCTCGGTGCCTGGCATGGCACCTAGTACTGGTACGTTCTCAGTGGACATTTTTAAAATATAATGTGAGCTCCATTTATTAAATGCTTCCTCCATGACCAATACTGTGCTGGACCTGTCACAAACAGGTTAAAACGTAGTCTAGTAACTCTTGGAGGTAAATCTTACCATCCCAGTTTTAACAGATCTTGCAAATGAAGGCCTCCTGAGAAAGTTACTGTCTGAAAATATTAATATGTGAGGGCTTCCAGTTTCCTCCCTTTCCTTTGCTTTGCTGAACTTCTTTCCCTCATCTCACTCGCTATGGAAGAAAAAATGAAAGCCAAGCTCTTGAATTCTGGCGGGAAAAGTGGAGAAACGGAGCAGAAACCTATGATCTTCAGGGTGCTGTGCGTAAGGGTTGGGGTGGGAGAGATGAGGGCATGCCTTGTCAGGACTCACGCAGGACTGTGCATGCTTAGAGGAGAGGTGGGTGGTGGAGACAAGGTGGGGGGACAGGAGAGCGAAGTTGGCAGGAGAAGAGTGTGACCTGTGCCTCATTATTTGATCCTCTTAAATGTATGACAGGGAAGTGTGTCATGAAGTGAGTCATGAGTGAACTTGCTGGGGGCACAGATGCACTTCTCAACATAGCCATGTTCCTGGTTTGACCAGAGCCTCCAGTGTTTCTAGACATCAAGGTGTAATGAAAGATGTGTCTCCACGGTCATTGAATGTGACCCCGTGTTATTTTCACCAAGACCTCACTGGGCTTACAAGGACCCCAGGCTTAATTTGTATTATTCTCAAAGTGTCTCTGTGCCCACATTAGCACGCCTTAAATTAGGATCATTGCCTGTTCCCCAGATCTGACACCCTTTGGGAAACTATTTGGGAAAGGCATCAGACTAAAACACTGGTTCTCTCTCTTATGTCTTGTAAGGGCTTAAAACAAGTGTCGCTGTTGTTTTCTAATTGCTAAGTCACGTTTGACTCTTTGTGACCCCATGGACTGTAGCCCACCAGGCTCCTCTGTCCATGGGATTTCCCAAGCAAGAATACTGGAGTTGGGTTGCCTTTTCCTTCTCCAGTTAAGACAAATGACTGTCCCTCAAATTCACTTTTCCTCCTTTGTAAAGTATGAGTGATATTTATCTCTGCTAGTTGTAAGATACTGTGACAATAAATTGAGATTAATGCCTATGGAAGTGATTATTAATAAAGTTTGTCCCAAGCATTTAGCTTTGAAAACTGTTGTCATTCATTCATGTAATGAATGTTTATTCAGCACATACCTTGTAATAGGTACAGTTATAGGCCAGGGGTGAATTCAGTGGACAAAATGGGCAAAAATCTCTGCTCTCACAGAACTTGCATTTTAGTGGTCAGAGACAATCAATAAATAAGTAAAACCCATAGTAGGTCAGAAGCTAATGGGTGCTGAGAAGAAAAGAGAAGTTGTGACAATGTTAAAGAGAGTGATCAAAGAAGGCCTCACTGAGGAGTTAACAGTGAAGTTGTAAGCTTAAGGAGTTGAGGAATCAGACCTGGGGATATCAGAGGGAAGAATGTTCTAGGACAAAGTGAACCACTGGTGCCAAGACCCCTGGGTGGAAGCATGCCAATGTGGGAGGGAGTAAGGGGGAGAATAGTAAGGTCACAGGGAACCTCTTCTTGGTGGGCCTTAGAGGTCACTCCAAGGACACTGGTGTTCTCTCTAGGTGATGGGGGAGTCTTGGACAGGGGTGTGACATGAGATAATTTATATTTTAAAAGGGATAACATATTTTAAAGGGGGTCCTCTGGTTTTTTTGTTGAGACTGGCAAGGGTAGAAATGGGGAGACTGCTTGGGGGTGGTCACAGTGATTCAGAAAGAGATGTCGGGTCTTGGAACACAGTGGAATGGAAGTGGTGAGTAGATCTGGGGAGAGATGGTGGCACTCCAGACATTTTCTGAATGGGGAGCCTCCAGGATTTGTTGTGAATTTGACTTGGAGCTTGAAATGAGATAAGTCAAGGATGATGCCAGCTTGTGGCCTGAGCAACTGGAAAAATAGAACCACCCTTTAATAAGATGAGGAAAGACTATGAAAGGAGTAGGTTTAAGGAGGAAAGATTAGGAAATCAGTTTGGAACATGCTAAGTGTGAGATGTCCATTAAATGCCCAGCAGAGGAGACCAGTGGATAAATGAGCCTGGACTTCAAGAGAAATGGGGCCAGAGATAGAAATTTGGGAGCCACCAGCATGTAGATACTTAGACCCATGAGACTAGATGAGATCATCAAGGGGGTGAATGTGTTACTGAACTGGGTTCTTGGACTCGTTAATCAATAGAAATTGATACGAGACAGGATGAGGAATTCAGGCAAGGCTTCATTGGGACTTATGCTACAGCACAAAGGAATGAGAAGAAGTAATAGATTCCCTTCCTCAATGTCCAACTGACAGGGGGGCTAGTTTCTTAAATTGGGTGTGAGAGCAGGGCAGTGTGTTGGTAGGGGAGTCACTGAGGTTGGTCTCCCTGTGCCCTGGTGGTGCTGTGTGCAGTACCCTGCTTTTGCTCCAGGCCCCAGAGATGGCAGATGGGTTTTGGCCTTTGTGTATCTTATTGTTCAAGATTTGCCTCAACTGTGCATGCACACAGTTGTTTTTAGTCGCTTATGCTATGCTATGCTATGCTATGCTAAGTCACTTCAGTCGTGTCCGACTCTGTGCGACCCCATAGACGGCAGCCACCAGGCTCCCCTGTCCCTGGGATTCTCCAGGCAAGAACACTGGAGTGGGTTGCCATTTCTTTCTCCAATGCATGAAAGTAAAAAGTGAAAGCAAAGTCGCTCAGTCGTGTCTGACTCTTAGCGACCCCATGGACTGCAGCCCACCAGGCTCCTCCATCCATGGGATTTTCCAGGCAAGAGTACTGGAAGTTTCTTTGTATTCTATTGCTGGAGGAGATGTTTGTCCAGATGCAAGTATTCCACTAAAGGGTCCCAGGTTCCAGCCTGTCTCAAATGTTAGTTAAGAAGAAAAGAGAGGCAGTCTAAGGGTTGAGCCTTGGGATTTTCAAATATTAAGAATTAGGGTTGACAAGGATGAATTAGCAAAGAGGGCTAAGAAGGAGGGGTCAATAGGTTGGTAAAGGACCTGTAAGCCAAGTGAAGAAAGTATTACAAGGAGGAAGGAGTTAGCAACTGGGTCAAATGCTGTTGAAAATTTATGTGAGATAAAGCCTAAAAATTGAAACTAGATTTATTCTAGTGACGATCCTCGGGGTGAAATAATGGGGGAAAAGTCTGATTTAAGCAGTTTTAAGAGAGAATTGGAGAAGGAAATGGCAACCCACTCCAGCGGTCTTGCCTGGAGAATCCCAGGGACAGGGGAGCCTGGTGAGCTGCTGTCTATGGGGTCGCACAGAGTCGGACACGACTGAAGCGACTTAGCAGCAGCAGCAAGAGAGAATGGGGAACAATGAAAATAGAACTTTTTGAGGAGTTTAATTATAAAATGGAGCATAGAGATAGGATGGTAGCTTGAGGGGAAAGAAGTGTCAAGAGAAAGGGTTAAAAAAGTTTTTTTTTTAGAAATTTAGATATAGTCTCTGTGCTATTCTTTACAGTTTCAGAACTTATTTGTCTTTTAATAGACATTTGTACCTTTGGGTCACCTTCACCCATTTTTGCCCACCACCCCACAACTCTGCCTCTGGCAACCACCAGTCTCTTCTCTGTTTGAGTTCAATTTTTTTAGATTCCAAATGTACGTGAGATCATTCACTGTTTACCTTTCTCTGTCTGATCAGGGCTCATCCATGTTGTCACAAATGACATGGTTTCCTTCTTTTTTATGGCTCTGAATAATATTCCATTGGGTAAATAGCACATTGTCTCTATCCATTCATTTGTTGATGGACCCTTGAGTTGTTCCATATCTTGGCTACTGTAACTAGTGCTGCAGTGAACACAAAATTTTTGACGATTTTTAAAAATAGGAAAAAAAGCAAAATGGGATGTTGACTCAGCAGAGGGAAAAACTGGTGACTGGGAGGAGAGAGGAGAATTGCCGGAGTGATGACCTTGCAGTGTAGATAGCACGGGAACTGGGGGCTGTGTGGGTCTAGGGGTAGGGGCTTCCAGGAAATCCATTTGGATTCCTTCCATTTATTCCCATTGAGGTAAGAAGCAAGGTCATCAGCCCTAAAAGGTAGATAAGAGGCAATTTCCACTCCTTTTTTTTTTCTTCGCTTAGTAGCCAATTAACCATTCTCCAATCACTTCTAACATTGGAATTTTCCCTGTGTCCCTCCCTTGTTCCCACAGCTACCATCTTAATCAAGTTCAAATCATACTATGTCGGTGTTGTAACTTCATAACCTCTCAGCCACCACCCTTGTTCTATTGTAGCCTGCTGTGCATACAACTGCTGGCTCACGCTTCCTAAAATATGAATCTCCTTCTGCTGGGGTCTTACTCAAAACGCTTTCTTGGCTGCCCATTAAAGAGGATGAAGGCCACATACACAGTGGGGGCTTTAGGCCTCTGGAAACCCTTCTTGGTTCAAAAGAACTGGCCGTGTGATCTCACTGTGCCCTGCATTGCCACTTTTAATCCTGATTTCAGCCTCTCCTGTGCAAGCTGGTTCTGTGACCCAAGGGAAGCTGAGACTTCTCTATGCCTGATTCTCATCTGTAAAAAGAGGATATAATGGGACATACCTCTTATGAGTGTTGCTGCTGCTGCTGCTGCTAAGTCGCGTCAGTCATGTCCGACTCTGTGCAACCCCATAGACGGCAGCCCAACAGGCTCCCCTGCCCCTGGGATTCTCCAGGCAAGAACACTGGAGTGGGTTGCCATTTCCTTCTCCAATACATGAAAGTGAAAAGTCAAAGTGAAGTTGCTCAGTTGTGTCTGACTCTTAGTGACCCCATGGACTGTAGCCTACCAGGCTCCTCTATCAATGGGATTCTCCAGGCAAGAGTACTGGAGTGGGGGTGCCACTGCCTTCTCCAATGAGTGTTGCTAGAATTCAATAAGACTATCACAGTGTTTATTTAGAATAGTTACTGGTATAGTATAAACACTTAATCAGATTCAGCTATTCTTTTTTTTTTTAAGATTTTTTCAATGTGGACCATTTTTTAAAGTCTTTATTGAATTTGTTTTGATAATCTTTCTGTTTTAAGTTTTGGCTTTTTTGCATGTGGACTCTTAGTTCCCTGGTCAGGATCGAACCCCCAACCCCTGCATTGGAAGGGGAAGTCTTAACCAGTGGACCTCCAGGGACGTCCCAGCTTCAGCTCTTCTCATTCTATCTGAAACCCCTTCCCTTACTTCCTGATAATCTTCCCTGTTCTCTAAGACACAGCTGGTATGTCTTTCCCCCCATGAACTGTTTTTTGCTCATCCTTTCCTTCCTGCACTGATCTCTCTTCTTTCTCGCCATCATTTTGGCGTGTCCCCAGACGCTCTGTCAGTGTGATTTTCATGCGCCAGTGTTAAAACGCCCTCATAGCTTCAGCTATAGGGTGGATTTCTTGAGGACAAAGGTCATGTCTCGTAAGCTGTTACAGCCCTGTTCCCTAGCAAGTTGCTGGACTCTCACGACTTCAGATTTGACAGGAGGTATTTGACCTGTTCAATTCATTGAAGGGGTAAATTTGTTTGTCGTTCAGTCTGAAGCCTGTGTGTCCTCTCTCCCACGTGCCTGCTTCATAGCATATGCAGCTGGTCTGCAGCCTAATTCATGGGTCTGGCACTTCCTCTCCAGAGACCTCACGGCAGCTCTGCCAACATCTGCCCTTCTGGCCACTTTTCAGGATGGCTTTTCAGTTCCCTACATGTTTATGGCCTCATCTTCTTTTCCTCTGCCTTCTCCAGTGTTAGAAAGCTGTCGTTTCCTCTCTTAAGAGAGCAGTTGCCCATCTCCAAGCTTTGTTTCCTCCTTTCGTCTCTTTCCCAAGGCACCTTGGCTTTGAAGAGGCTGCTGAAAAGGAGCAGATTATTTTATCTTTTATGATCAGCAAAGGAAAAAGTAGGAGGCTTCATAAGGAAAATTGGCAAGATCTAAAGTTATTTGCATTTCATACGAATCAAAAGTTTTCTAAGTTTTTTTTTTCTTTTTTAAAAAAAGAACTGTCAAATAAACCAAGAAAAAAAAAATTGATCTGAACATTGAAACACCTGCTGCAGACCTGGGGGCTTTGAATTTAGCAGCTTTAGTTTGGGCCCAAGAAATTCTCTGAATTAGAAAGGCTTTTGCTGCTCCTTGGCTTGCTGCAACATTTCATTCCTAACGTCACTCTTCCCTTTCCTTTTAGAATACAGCAGAGCCAAAGAGCTCCTCTGTGTGCCTGTGGACGTGACAGACACCCTGAGATGTTTTAGAGAGACCTTGGAAAAATCCAAATATCACAACAGATCAATCCGGCACAGCAGAAAGTTGCTTTCGTTATTTCTCGCACAGACACAAGGTGAAATCCAGTCGTTCCAGTCGTTCCTGTGCACCTGTGGGGAATGGGTTCTGGGACCCCCTGTGGATACCAAAACCCGTGGATGAGCACGTCCCGTACAGTCAGCTCCCCCCTCCCTAGTATCCATGGCTCTGCATCTCCAGAAACAGAGGGCTGACTGTAGTTGCTCTGTGTTCCTGTCTCTTTATTTTCACAGGGTATCATCCTGTGGGTCTACCATGTTCTGTAGTAGGTTCCTCCTTCCCCCACTTCCATGCCCGCTTTCAGCTGCCTTTCACTCTTTCTTCTTGTCCAGTGGATCACACCTCTGTTTCCCACTCTTGATTCCAACCAAAGCACTGCCTCCCTCATGTTTTTATGCCTTCTGAGTATACTCCCTTGAGTGGAGTAAATACGAAAGCAGTGTTAATGTTGGATTCTATACCTCTGTGTCCTTACTCTTTGCTTTGCAAGTATGGTGCTATAGTCTTGTTTTATTTTCATAAGTAGATGAATTGATTCATACAGAATTAACTACAGTCTTTTACCAAAGCACTACTTTATCAATGTCAAACAAATAGATGCATTTTAATATACACACCAGTAAAATTCCTTATCAATACCATAGATTTTCATCTTAGCTTAAAAAAAAGATATTCATTATGTTTGATTACTTTACACTTGTTTTCTCCCTTCTCAAAATCTATTGATTTGTAAACTCAGTCAAAGCAGGGCTTCAAGTGGTTAACCTCAGAGAGAAAAAGGATACTCAAATGTAGGTTAAGAAATCCCAAATTACCTACATTTAGGTAATCTAAAATCCTAATTTATGTTTATAATCCTTACTGTTCAAATTTATCAGAATAATAAAAATAAATTTATATTAATAAACTTAAAATAATTAAAGTTTTATTAAATATTTTAAAGTTAAAATATTTTAAAGTTATTAATAATAGATTTAAATTTAGCATCTAGGATGCTAATATTCTCTGAACTGATTTTTTTAGAAACTAAACCAATTTTTTTTACAACTACTGACAAAAGTTTACTTATGTATATCATATATGTATCTATGTATGTATATATGTATATATATATAATGTATGTGTGTATGATGTATGAATGCATATATGTGTCATTGTTGCTCCCCTTCTCCCCCCAGAAAGCACTTATTATGATATGTGCCCACAGTTTTTGATTGTATTGTCCACAGACACACTTAGCCCTCCATATCATGTTTTGGAGCTTCCCTGTGGCTCAGATGGTAAAGAATCTGCCTGTAATGCGGGAGACCTCGGTTCAATTCTTGGGTTTGGAAGATCCCCTGGAGGAGGGCATGGCAACCCACTCCAGTATTCTCATGTGGAGAATATCCATGGACAGAGAAGCCTGGAGGGCTTATAGTCCATGGGGTCTCAAAAAGTGGGACACAGCTGAATGACTAAGCACAGCATATCATGTTTAAACTTCCTTTGGTTATGGTGTACATTAACAGTGGTTAAGGGCATGAATTGAAAAAAAGCAGATACAATTCCTAAGGATGGTTTATACCACTTCATTCTGAATTTCACCTAGTATTAATACTAAGATACCCTCAGAAGTTTATCTCCAGTCCTTGGCTGTAGACCTAAATCCATTTTAGTTTCTCTCTCTCTGAGGTTTTAAACTCCTTCCCCAAGAATATTTTTCCCTTTCTTTTCCCTGTGTGTTCTCTGACCTTACACAGACACAGATTCTTTCCTATTTCTTTCCCCTTAGGTCAGAACTACCTGTACATTGCGCCTATCCCAGAGGTCTCTGCCCCAGAGGCAAACTAACATCTTAATGTTGGAAACTCTTTTTAAAAAAGTAAACTCAAACTGTGCAACTTCTCCCCCCGATCCCCAGGAGGAGCAAAGCATTATCTCAGCATTCACTTTCCAGCAAACTGCCCTCTGCACTATTCCTTCTGAGGTAACACGAGTGTAGAGCACATCGACACACACCCAGGCTCTTCAGAAATGGTTCCAGACACAGAGTTTAAAGAAACAGAGTCCCTCCAACTGTAAATGAGGCTCAACTCTATGTAAAACCCTTCCTTCTCCCTTTCTATTCCTCCTACTTTTTCCCTCCTCTTAAACTTCCCTTCTTTCTCCATTTTAAAGCTTCTTTTAAAATTTTTCCCATGAATTTAGGAGACAAAGGAGGAGTGAACAATTTAAAATTTGCTACTGGGAAGGTGGAGTTTTCCATGGGGACAGAAGAGATGCACATGCCAACACCCCCCGACCTTTCTCAGGAGCACTTCCGAGTTTTCAGCTCAGTGGAGAAGAGCAAGCTTCCCTCCTCACAACTTGGACTCGTAATTTCTTCTTATTACGAAACTATTAGTAAGGTTTATTCATTACATGTTCATTTTCAATATGATCTGCCACATTAATATTGAGATTGCATTTGGTCTTGAAATGATACCTTTTTAAATATATTTTTTATTGACGTATAGTTGATTTACAATATTGTGTTAGTTTCATCTGTACAGCAAAGTGATTTGGTTATATGTACGTGTATATACTTTTTAGATTATTTTACATTATAGGTTATTACAAAATATTGAATATAGTTACCTGTGCTGTACAGTAACTGAAATATCATCTGTAGAAGTGGGATGAAAGAGCTTGAACATAGACTCTATTCATCACACCCTTGTAGGCAGTAACAGAGCAGTGAGGAGAGGGGCCGCTGCCACCCGCCTCCTGTGATCCTCTCTCCAGCCTAGCTGTTACCATTGCGAGATTCTAGGCGCCCTCCCACTCATCCCACTTTAACTGAACCTGTGAACCGTTTGTTGAGATGTGGCCACTGTTATGTGCTTTTGCTTTGCCCCAGCTGGTTCCATTTTCCTTGTCTTTCCACTTGATTTGGCTTTTCTACAAATTCAGCAGTATAAATTCAACATGTTGTAGATCCAATGTCCCTCTTTTTTTACAACAGAAAATATTCCCCCTTTAGTGCCTGAAATAAAATTTGTATTAATATACTCTTCCTATACACATTATTTAAAAAAATAAATATGAAGTCCTAAATATAAATTGAAGGATAAATTAAATGAAATCACTTTATAATAAAAGAATCTATTTGTTAATATGTAAGAGCTTAGATGGGCTTCCCAGGTGGCTCAGTGATAAAGAACCTGCCTGCCAATGCACAAGATGTGGGTTCAGTCCCTGGGTTGGGAAGATCCCCTGGAGAAAGACATGGCAACCCACTCCAGTATCCTTGCCTGGAGAATTACACAGAGAAATCTGGTGGGCTAAAGTCCATGGGGTTGCAGAGTCAGACACGACTAAGTGACTAAATGACAACAGTTGCAGCGAGAGCTTAGGCGCCAGAGGTACAGAGAGTCAATCAGATGCTCATATATTGTATGTAAGATATACAGAATACATAGGAATATGGCAGCTGCAAATGCAGACTGATACAAGTGTATTATATTGGTGACTCAGGTACTATCAGCATTGTTAATTTTGGTGCCATGATTTTCTAAAATGGCAAATGTAGGGCATTCAGAACAAAAAACAAAATATTACAGGGATTGCATTTCTGGAAAACTGCGCATTTTGAAAACATGTAAAAATACCCTTTTATGTATAAAATGAAGTTAGATGTTAGATTCAGATAATTATCTACAAGTTTCTCATCTTTTTCCTCCCTGTGGGGGAAGGTTCTGTACACTGCAGGGCCCCCCAGTGCCAGGTCCTCACTGAGGAAACACTAGCAGTTGCCCCATTGTGACAAATAACAGCCCCCTCCCTTAGATTTCTAAAATACCCACTAGCCAATAGAGCTACCCTCATTAGGAACCAATGCCATGTTAGATGGGGTTTTTTTGGCTACATATCCTGGAATGCATGCATTCCTCAGAAAGCAACAACAAATTCAAGTCATAGTAAAGATGTGCTTTTTTGTATTTGGGTGAAGGAAGAATCTGATAAGCTGCACTCTTGTCACATCTCTGATCAAAACCAAACCATTCAAGTCTTCCCATCTGCTGTAGAATAGTATTCACATTTTTCCAGTTGGCATTCAGATGCCTCAGTAATCTTACCACTACGGCTTCTTCAACCTCCCCCAAAACCATATTCCGGCCACATATGACATTTCTATATTTTATACCCAGTCCGATCTCCCTTGTATGCTTTTTCTAGATTTTTCCTCCTTCACCATCTTGACCTGCCTCACTCTTACGCTATCTACTTTATTCATGCTTCCTACCTGTTAGATCCAATCTTGTTTCCTCCCTCTTAGATCCACTTTCCTACTCCCTAACATTCAAACAGAACATCATTTGTTCTCTATAGCTATATTGTGTGACATTTAGAGGGTCTATTAACTTGAAGTTTGCTTATCTACACAGTCAAGGTATAAAGCAATTTAAAATATTCTTACATACATAAAGGAAATATTTTACAGGGACTGACATTTGTTCTTTCACTTGATTAAAAATACAGATGTTCTTCAAACCAGCAATCAGAGAAGTCTTCATGTGCAGGCGTTGCATGAACTTGGAAATCTTCTCATCTTCGCACAGAAGAAAAGGTAGCTTATAGGAGTCAGTAAAACAGAGAGAACTCTGTTCACCTGAAAAATGTTTAACTATTGTGAAAAAAAGCACCATCTTTCATAAATTTTAGTTCTTGGATAATATTCCATTGCTGTGTTTTAGTCATCAAATGCTACCGGAGAGAAACGGTTATGAGCAATAAATGGCACAGATCCATTCTTTAACATTTTGATGAAAATGCTTATTCAATGCATTTTCATTCCTTTTTGAAAGATAGATTTAACAACACAGATCTAATGCTGCCTGATGCCCCATTTGTGTTTCAGGGCTGCTTTTAAGTGTTGGAGTCAAGCTCTGGATGAAATTTTTAGAAAAGAAGATGTGCTCCATACATGGAAGGAGATTGGCAGCTCACTCACCAATGCCACTGATGGCTGGTCACCTCCAGGTTCCAAAGACTACAGTGAGGAGCTCCTGTCCAAAGGCGGCATCTGGGGGTGTTTGCAGGGAGCGGTGATATCAGCAAAGATAGCACAGTGAGTATGACGCTGGAGCCATCTGCATAGGACCTGGGGCCTTCCTTCATGGGCTACCCACCCAGGCCATGTAGGGTGCCTCACACACACTGGGTTCTTGGGCAGCTCCATTCATATCCTATAGGCTTATTATACACTTTACTTGTTTGTGCTGTTGCTTGTTTATGGCCGTCTCCTCTTCCTGTAACCAGGGCCACCTCTGGAATGTGAGCACTGCGTGGGCTCAGGTCTTTGCTTTGTTCACCAATGTATCCCAAGTGCCCAGCATGGAGATGGCATTCAGTAACTGTTGAATGAATGACTGAGTGGATAAACAGTTGGTAGGTGAGCAAGAATAACAGCGTGGAGGCAGGCCAACTAAGGCTTAATTTAAGAGCCTCCTAATAACTCTGGGTACCCCCTGGCAAGTTACTCATCCTCTCTGAGCCTAACTATTCTCATATGTAAACCATAGTGACAGAAATCACATGACATACCGTATTCATTTGCTACTACAGACTAGTGACAGAATATCAATCTGTGAGAGATTTACCATCTCACAATCTTGGGGTCTTGATATCTGAGATTAAGGTGTTCCCAGGGTGCTTTCTTCTGAGGCCTCTCTCCCTGCTCATAGGTAACTCTCTTCTCAATCTCTTCGCACATGGTCTTCCTTTCTGTGTGTATCTGTGTCCTAATCTCCTCCTCTTGTAAGGATACCTCTCATATTGGATGATGGCCTACCCTAATGACTTCCTTTTAACCTGATCGCCTCTTTAAAGACCCCATTTCTTAGTCACATTCTGAGGTTACTAGGGGTTAGGATTTCAACTTAGGAATTTTGGGTGTGCAGGGGTGCTTATGTGTCAGTGGCTCGGTCATGTCCGACTTGTTGAGATGCCATGGACTGCAGCCCGCCAGACTTCTCTTCCTGTGGGATTTTCCAGGCAAGAATACTGGCTGCTGCTGCTAAGTCGCTTCAGTCGTGTCCAACTCTGTGCAACCCCATAGACTACTGGAGTGGGTTGCTATTTCCTTCTCCAGGGGATCTTCCTGATCCAGGGATTGAACATGGGTCTCCTGCATTGGCAGGCAGATTCTTTACCAGTGAGCCAGCAGGGAAGACCCAGTGGGGCATATAATTAAGCCCATATCACAGACTGTATTAATTTCCTCTTGATGGTGTAACAAATTCCACAAAATTCAGTGGCCTGAAACAATACTGATTTATTGTCTTATGGTTATGGAGGGCGGAGGTCCTAAAATCCAAGTGTTGGCAGGGCTGAGCTACCTCTGGAGGTTCTGGGGGTGAATCTGTTGTTGCCTGTCTCAGCTTCCCGAGGCCTCCTGCATTCATCTTCCATCTTCAGGACCCACAGACTCTCATCTTCCTTTCTGTCAGTATGCTTCTATCCTCACATCTTCTCTGACTCTGACCCTCCTATCTTTCTCTTAAAGGACCATTGTGATTAGATTGAATCCATGTGGATAATTCAGTAGAACTTTCCCTCCCATCTCAGGGCCCTTAATTTAATCACATCTGCAGTTTTTTGTTTTTTGTTTTTTTTTTTCACTGCATCATATAACTGGAAGGATCTTAGTTTCCCGACCAGATCATAGATTGAACCTGGGCTCTCATCAATGAAAGCGTTGAGTCCTAACTGTGGGACCACCAGGGAATTCCCTTTTTTTTTTTGTTTTTGCCACATGAGCAACATATGCATAGATTTAGGGAATTAGGATGTTGGAATTGTTGGGCAGCCATTTTTCAGCCTCCCACATATGGCGTATGTGGAAGTCTTATCACAATGTCTTATGTCTACTTAGGACTCACAAATATCAAATATTTGATTAAGGTGAAAAACATAAAACGTATGAAGAGAGTAGAGGTACAGGTTTCCGTTACCTCTGTAGTTACATTATAGGGCATGGTGAGGCAAAATATCTGCACAATATTTTGAGCTGTAGAGAAAAATTTTTAAAAATAGTAACTTGTCTTAGTTAACGATCACATTGTTTTCAGAAAATTAGCATTTGGGCAAGGGAAGTATGGAATTACCATTTTAAAAGTATAAAACGTTCAAAGATTTAAAAAGAAAACTCTGTTGTTTGATTTTTCTTTTGCTCTCCTGAGAAGGAACTCTTCCTTTCACACACACACACACAGAGTCCCCATACAAGTCTGAGTTTATAACTTAGTAGCACTTGTCAGCAGAGAACAGAAAAGCTGAGAAAGGTTCCCAGCTTGAAAAGAACAGCTTACAGCTTTCCTGCCAGAGGACACCTTAGGGTCTCTGGGCCTCTGAAGTTGTTAGTGATTTTCAATCAACAGAAAGTCATTTCCTGGGTTATCCAGCTGGAAGTCGGACTTCCACAGGCTCTAAGGTACTCCAGGGGTTTGGGCTATTCTTGGAGACTCCCTGAGGAGAAGAAACTTTTCTCTCCCACTGCTCAGCAGGCAAAGCACCTCACAAAGAAGCTGAACTCATACTGGTGTTATTAATACAGTGAAGTCCACTGGTGTTAAAATAAGACTTGGGAGAAGGTAATGTGGTTTATAGTCACACATGTGAGTTTCAAGACTCGTGTAAAGAAAACTCAGACTCTACTAAGGGACATAAAATGAGACAGTAATAAACACAGAGTTACCTCAATCTTTGGTGGAAAGATTTAATATCATAAATGGATCCATAATGTACTGCTGGTGAGGAAAACAGTGTTTTAGTCTATGAGAAGAAATTAATTAATTGTGCTCATGAAAAAATTTTAAAATTGTGTACCTCCATTTCCCCAAAATTCCA
This sequence comes from Bubalus kerabau, assembly GCF_029407905.1. NCBI lineage: Eukaryota > Metazoa > Chordata > Mammalia > Artiodactyla > Bovidae > Bubalus > Bubalus kerabau. Next base: position 61,241,871 of record NC_073624.1, on the reverse strand, counting down.
CTTCTAGGGATTTATCCAGTGGAAGTAATAGGACAAGTGCTCAAAAATGTAGGTATGACAGTGTTTGTTTCAACAATGGAAAAAATCCAAATGGAGATGAATATTTTAATACTCTGGTACATGTGTCTGATAAAAATATTAAAGTTCTGTAAAATAATTATATAACTGATTATGTTCAATAATAGAAAATTTGTTTATAAAAATATGTATTGCCTAATTTCAGTCTTAATGTGAATGTGCATCTGTATAATTATATGTAGAAGGAAATCTAGAAGGAAAGTGACTGAAATGTTACTGGTAATTATGTTTGCTGCTGCTGCTGCAATCATGTTTAGGTGGTAGCCTTATTGGTGAATTCCTCATTTTATTTTTTTCTGTCTTTGAATGTTTTAAATCTTACATGAGACTGTAGCACTTTTAGAATTAAAAATTAAATTTTTAATTTAATTAAAGGCTACTTAAATTTTGAGTTAAAATCTATGAGTATTAGAGTTGTATTTATGTAAAAATATTCTTGGAACATTGTCTCTGAATCAGTTTCTTTTTCTTATACTTAGATTTATTCAGACATTGGATGTTGAAAAGAGAACCAACTGTTGCCTTTTATCAGCATTACTCTTTCAGGTAACACTTCATATATATCGTTCTGTAGCAGCACAGCCATTTACTTAGTAAAATTTAAAAAAATGCAGTGGTTTATTACATTCATAAAACTGACATTAGGAAAATAACATAAACCTTGATTAAATATCCTACGCCCATCTTTCCTTTGATGACTGAACCCCTGTGGCATTTTCACCTTTAGTATTCAGCAGAGTCAGTTTTCTCGTGTTCACTGTAGATGGAGAAGTTTTACAGATGAGGAAGCTGAGTCTCCTGTCCTTCTTTCATGGAGCATTGAAGCCAGTCTGACTGAGTCTAAAGGGTTGCCCTGCCTCATCTTGAAATAAACTTTTGCTTAATTGCATGATGTAAAATACGCCATATAATGCAAGCCAAAAATAAGTTGAAGACTACAGAAGTAGAGTGTCTGCAGTTCTTAGTTTGATTTTACTGAAGAAGAAAGGAGCTTTTATCCAAAATATAAGACATTCTGAGATTCAGGAACAAAGCCAGGGGCTTCTGCAATCTCCTGGAGGTCCTGTTTATTTTGAAGGATGGAACACCCTTGTTCTGTGTATCAGAGAGTCTGATAGCTTATGAAATCTGGGTGTATAAGATCTTTGAGACAGGTTTCTTGAAGTATATAGCCATATTTTTTAGTTTTCTCATGTTCCATACACCTCTTGCCAATGCTTCAAAGGGAAGAGGTGGAAAAGGCAAGGATGCAGAGGGAATGATAATCCGAATCAGATTTTTTCTGTTGCATCCTTTACTTTCTCCTGATATTCCTCGTTCTTGAAGATAATGCTGTTTATGTTTTATAAAATAAGTAATTTTTTTGCTTAAATGTAGATAGCATTTCTTAGTAATTCGACAACTAAAATAAAAATTAGCTCTGGGATTTATTTTAAAAGTCTGTTCATTCTTTTCATGATTTTAAACTAAAAATTAAGCAATTGCATAATATTTTAGACTAGGTATCTTATAAGTTTAATGAGCAGTCTGATTAAAGTTATTCCTGATATATACATTAAAATAATTTGATGATGCATTTGTCATCAAGAAATGTCATTGTTTAAGAAAACATAAGAAGTACTCCTAAATGTACAATTTGATTTTGTGTATTCATCTTGTTTCCGAATGTCTGGCACAATGTTGGTCATAGAAATTGTATTTAGAAATACTGGTCAAATTAAACCAATTACCTTTTCACTTAATTCAGTTAAAAATTTAGAATTACCTGTGCTTGATTTAGACTTCTGAAGTATATTTTTCTTTCTTCTACTTGTAGGTTGGTAGAGTGGAGAAAACAGATTTTTGAGTCAAATAGTCAAAATTTTTGAATCTTCTTTTTGCCAGCATTAACTGCCAGCATTAACCTCAGAGAAGTTAATCATTTCAGCCTCAATTATATCACTTGTGAGATAATAAGTCTTCCTTCTAGGGGTGGGTTAAGTGAGGATTAAATGAGATAATATTTATGAGGAATAAACTAAGAGTGCCCAACACAAAGTCAACTCTCAACAAATGATAAAATAATGATAATTTCTTCTTAAAATAATAAGTATCCAACTACCATGAGGTTTAAAAGGCCCATTGTCAGTGATAAAGCATTTGGAACCTGTAGTGATGAGAATATAAATAAGTACCTTTCATTGATGCTTTCAAACTGTGGTGTTAGAGAAGACTTTTGAGAGTCCCTTGGATAGCAAGGAGATCCAACCAGTCAATCCTAAAGGAAATCAACCCTGAATATTCATTGGAAAGACTTATGCTGATGCTGAAGCTCCAGTATTCTGGCCACCTGTTATGAAGAACTGACTCATTGGAAAAGACCCTGATGCTGGGAAAAATTGAGGGCAAGAGGAGAAGAGGGTGACAGAATGAGATGGTTGGATGGCATCACTGACAATGGACATGATTTTGACCAAACTCCAGGAGATAGTGAAGGACAGGGAAGCCTGGTGTGCTGCAGTTCATGGGGTCAGGAAGTGTCAGACACTGCTTAGCAACTGATCAACAACAAACAGCCCTTTATCATAGGGTACAGTGTGCTAGGCAACACAAAGCACTTTGGGAAGGAATACATTTATTCCTTATATCCTTTAAATACTTATCTTTCTTGTTGTTACAAATGCAAATTCCAGCTGTTCATTTCACCTTTTTCGTCCTCAGGGTTTGCTTAGAACTACACTGCCACATCCTAAAGCTGAACGTTGCTACGCTCAGTATGAAATCACTCAGCTTCTCCCGGGCATCGAGCTCTTCTCAGACAGATATCGGGCTGACATCTGCTCTGTCATTGCGAGTTTGTATTACGTCATCCGCGAGCTGCACTTTGCTAAGCAAAATCTAGTAGTAAGTGATTTGTAAAATCAACAAATCATAATTCATGGTGATATCTTACCCCACTTATATTGTACTTTTTACTTGGCAGGGTTAAATTTTACTATTGTTCTTGTGATCAATTCTTGTTAAACTTTTAAACTCTATTTTCAGGATTCTGATCTGTACTTCAAAATAAAATAATTAATGTTATTTTTTTAACATCACTATTTGCATGCCATTTTGAATATAATAGCCAGGTCTATTTGATTTGGTTCTCTCTTTTTTTTTAACACTATTATTTATTGTTTTTTCCCCCTTAAGATATGGTGAAATTGACTAGAATGTTTAACTGGTCTGGAACACAGAAATCTAGTGGGCTTATAACTTCACTTTATTAAGTCATGAAGGAATATCAATATCAAAACTATGGGAGTATTTCTTTATTGAGACAAACTTATCTTTGTATCTGTCTCATTTCTTCTATATTAAGGGCACATCTAAGTGAAAAACAGATTCTAAATATGAAATTAAAGACACTTCTTAATATCCTAAGAAATTAAAACTCTCAAATAAAAACTAATTTCCTTTGGGAAAGTAAGTCACAAATCATAAATTTGAAGTTGATTTCGTTTTAGACATAAATTAGTATTTTCTGTTGGTTATTATATTTATGGTTTCCTCCTTTATCTTAGTTTTTATTTTTTCTTCCTCTGTGCTATTTCCTCTACTATTGTATGTCTTTTCTCACTGTGTTTGCTTCTTAATATCTGTTCTTTCTCTTTTTCTGCTTCTTTCCCTTTCCTCTATAATTTTAATACTTATTATTTTCTCATACGTTGTTTTCTGTTCTCTTGTTCTAAATTAACTCTCTCGTTTTGAAAAGATTTATTGTCCCCTGATATTAGTTGTTAAATTATAATGTCATGTGTTAATGTGAAAAGGTTGATAATGCTTGTAATACTTGTCAGATTTGGCACACAAAAAATGTTTATTAGAAAAAAAAAACAAATATGGTGTTCCTCTCATTGTTAAGAGGATTCATTTCTGGATTTAGAAAATAGTTTTACCTATTCCCTGGGTAACCTTTAGCTGCCTAGTCCTATTCATATATAATACATATCACTGCACTGGAAAAGAAATGAGACTTTTTTCTCTGAAGCTTAAGAAATTGAGAACATTTTTCTGAATAATTGAGCAGTTGGAAGCAATAAAATGGTGTGTTTTTATTTCTCACTAAAGAAAAGATACAATCTCAAAGGTAATAGCCAACTCTTATTGTTTTGTACTGCGTTAATTGTAGGAAAAGGTATTGTTATGTTTGTAGAGCATCATTATAGAAAAATGTATTGTGTTATGTTTGAAATCATTTAAGGCCAGTTCTAATCCTCTTTAAAAGCTGTTGCTATTAGCAGCTGCCAGTTGACTGACAATGAGAGATTCCTTAGCTGAACTTGCAAGATGTAAACAGTTTACATTTTGTATTACACTACCTTCTAGAAGTGCCTAAGGAGATTGCTGTAATATGTAAAATTTACCAAGGGACCCCTTGCTGTGGAATAATGGGAAATAGTTTGCTAAATAATAAGGATCCAAGTTCCCATTCTTGCTCCGTCTTCCTTTGATGGGGCAGGACCCAGCTGCAGGGAGTGAACTTCAGTTTTAAGTTGCAGTTAAGAGCTGTTCAAAAGTCCAGGCAAAACTATCCCTCAACACCTGCCTTTAGCTGAATCGCGGTTAGGCCAACTGAAAAGTTGATAGTCTTCAAGCTTTCACATACATCTATGGGACATCAAGAAGACTTGAACTTTGGGGTTAATTCTAGGAAAATAAAAATATTATGTGGAGAGTAAGCTTGAGTTTTAAGCAGTAGAATATATGTTCTGCAATGGCAAGGACTTAGATTTTTTCTTCATTCAACAAAGTCTAACATTCATATGACAGGCATGTTATACTTTTTTTGCTGATAAAGATATTTCAATTGAAGACAATAGAAGTTGACATTGAGATGAATAAATAGGAGCTATTAGGGGACATGGATGTGAGTTCCTCTGTTTTAAATTCTGCATTTATTTGATAGCTTATTTGCTAGAATGTTTCCACAGGCCTCAGTAATTCATATATATATGTTGAATTAATTTTTTTCAAGAAGGATGATTAACTTGAGTTTTATTTTTCCATGCTTATGGAAATGTGAAACCTAGGTTTGGATACCAAATGGCATCTACTTGGAACTATAAGTCACTGATAGCACTTTCAAGTTTTGATAAAATCATGAAGCATATGCTAGGCAGGTCATTTCACTTATACTAAATAGTACAGTCTTATAATATGGAAAAAATAAATCATGATTTTGTACAATATCTCTTGCATTAATATTTGGTTAAATTGTATTGTTATATTATTAACTTGATAACATATATTTCAAAACAAAGAGTGTTTTTCTCTTGATAGATTCTGCCTCTCCTTGCATTGTACCAATATTTTGTTTCTGTAATTTGCCAAGACCTAGTCAAAAATCTGGAAGCAAGAATCCTCAAGGTATGTTTCAAGCTTTTAAGACATTTGATATTTTTCAACTATTGAAGATGTCATCTTAAATTACTTTGGTTATAATACTTATAATCATAAGCTGATAGTAATACATGGTGTTGAACTGATATTAAAAAACCTTACCCAACATTATCATAAAGTGTAAAAAAGAGCTGGGTAGAAAGCTTAAATCATTTTATGCTTTGTTTTGTTGTTGTTCAGTCCCTAAGTCATGTCCAACTCTTCTGCTACCCCATGGGCTGTAGCCCACTGGGTTCCTCTGTTCATGGGATTTTCTGGGCAATTTTATGCTCTGGCCCACAGTAAAGTGAGGAACAGCTATGCCTGGTAACAGGCTAACCTAACAACATTCAGTCCAGAAATCACCTTTTCTGAATGACTGGTTTCTCATGAAGACTAAAGTTTTTGAGTTGTTTTTGCTAAGGATCTTTTGTATATCATGGTGCACAAGAGTTTTTCATGGCATAGGTAGTTGAAGTGATAAAATTCACAAATACCAAATTACAACTAATTATGTAACCCTTAAAAGTCAGGAGGCTCTCTACCTTCAAGATTCATGTAGTTGGCTTGAGCCTCATGTGGAGTGCAGAATGTCAAGCGTCTCCTTTGTTTTTTCCCTGGTCACCCATTGTCAGAGGCTCCCACTTACGTTGAATTTGTTTTGCACCTGGATCCTCTCAATAGCCAGCAAATTTGCTCCCTGTTCTGTACCTCCTCATCTCTAATATGGAATCCAACCCTATTCCATATTTTACACACACACACACACAAACACGCAACACACACACATACAGAACACACATACACACATTGTATTTACCTAAGGTCTTTATTTCTATATCAGATTTTACTGAAACTTGGGAACATAAGGCAAGTTGGTTGGTTGCTCAGTCATGTCTGACTCTCTTGTGACTACATGAACAGTAGCCATGTAGTCAGAGGAGCCAGGTGGCTCCTCTGTCCATGGGATTTCCCAGGAAGAATACTGGAATTGATTGCTCTTTCCTTCTCCAGAGAATTTTCCTGACCCAGAAATCAAGCCCACGTCTCCTGCATTGGCAGGCATATTCTTTACCATGGAGTCACGAGGGAGGCACTTGCAACTTAGACTATTTGGCATCTCTGAGTTTAAATATTTCATGCTGGTAAATTCTCCACAACCCACTCTAAAAAAATAGAAAAGCCTTGATTTGTAGCATTTGCACTTTCCATGGGATAAATCCTCCCACTGCAGTTGACTTCAGCCTGCCAACTAGGCGTTACTGAACATGGGGTTGGGGCAAGATGTGCACGCTCAGCTGGGGGTGAGTGGCACCAACACTCCCTTGGCTGAGCTGTCCTTCTCCTTTTTTGGAAAAACCCTCCTTCCTCAGATCCTTTAAATGTTGTAACAAGGGAAAATAAGATTTCCCTTTGAACTGCTCTCTCCAGGACCCAACCTGTGAGCCTGTGTTTTCAGACCAAATAGTCTATCACATCCTATTTCTTAATAAAGATAATACCTTCTCTAAGAGAAGTTCTGGTGCTCTTAAGATAATACATTTTAACCTAGGAATAAGTAATTGGTTTTCAGCCACGAATTCTGAGTTACTGAACTCTTTAAGAGTTCTCTGACTTTTGAATTTCAATAACACTGTTTAAAAAGCGGCATACAACTTTTCTCTCTCTGTTTTTAAGATAGTACTCTCTTCAAAACTGAAAAATTCTCGAGGCTAGGGCATGTGTCTTATTCATCTTTTGGTTCCCTATAGTGTCTTGAGTAGTAAATTCATATATTTGATATTCAGTAATTAATTATTAAATTGAATTTAAAGTCTTCAGACATATATCATGTGCCTACTGTTCACACTCTCCTTGGTGTTCAGTGGGAACTCATCAAGAAGATACTTGGTAAATGTTTACTGCTTTATCTCTGGAGCAACATTTCTTGAGTATCTCCTAATAAAGGCACCATTAGTAACTCTGATCGAAGAAATGTAACCCATATACCTTGCTTGTAAGGAAGTGAAAACGGGGAAGAGAGACAGGACGTTATGTGTGTACCTCCCAGTTGATCATTTCCAGATGAGTGTGATGAATACCATTTCCAGGAGCTTGAAATAGGGGAAAAGGGCTTTGGGTCTCTGCTGCTGCTGCTGCTGCTGCTAAGTCGCTGCAGTCGTGTCTGACTCTGTGCGACCCCATAGACGGCAGCCCACCAGGCTCCCCCGTCCCTGGGGTTCTCCAGGCAAGAACACTGGAGTGGGTTGCCATTTCCTTCTCCAATGCTTGAAAGTGAAAAGTGAAAGTGAAGTCGCTCAGTCATGTCCGACTCAGCCACCCCATGGACTGCAGCCTACCAGCTCCTGCATCCATGGGATTTTCCAGGCAAGAGTACTGGAGTGGGGTGCCATTGGCTTTACCAAGTACATAGATAAGATTTAGGTTTGAAAAGAGTAGAACTAACTGAGCAGGAGAGAGGAAGAAGGGAACATTGTCAGCTGACAACTGTGTGAAAGGTATAGAGGTGAGAAAGTGTTGATTTGTTTTAGGGGGCTGAGGGGGCTTGGTTAGACTGGAGTGGGGATCTTGAGTAGGCAGTTTGGAGAAGATGACGTGAGGACACCAGAGGCCCAGGATGTGGAGGAGACTGTGGGTCCAGTCTTGAACTCCAAGCTGAGACGTAACGTGGAGGGTGAGCAGTGAGAGAGATGAGGAGGTGTGGAGTCAGAGTAGGGTGACAATTTTATCCTGGTGTCACTAGGAGACAAGAAGCATTGCAGGGTTGCAATGATCATCAGTAGCATGTCAGAAGGAGATCAGAAAGGCATTGAAAGAATCTGGGACAAAGTTTTTGATTAAGTGACTATTTTTTATTGGATTGTTAGCACTCGGCAACTCTTTTTGTATGAGAGTAGCTTAAAAGTCAGTGAGAACTATGGAGAGTCTCCTGTAGTCTTGTGCTGAGAGGGGGAATTCATGACACAGTTTTGATCAGGAGAAGGATGAGATCAGATGTATCTGGTAGGAGTGTTAGGAGTAGAGTGAGATGAGAGTAGGATCTTATTGGCATAGCATGACTGGAAACTCAACTACAGCATTGCCAGAATCCATGAAAAGGGGCAATTGTTGCATCATACCGAAGAAAGAATGACAGCCCCTGTGAGTAATTTGTCTGACCTTCCCGAACTAAACTTGGGGTCAGTGAGTGGGAAAAGAGAAAAGTCACAGTCAGAAAACAATAAACAGTGATGCTTTCTGACAAATCAAACAGCAGTAAATCACACTGTTAAGTCTCTACCAGTGCTCTAATGTCTTTCAGGGAAAGCTTTAAGACCTCTTTATGATCAACTTGTCTGGCTTCCTAAAAGATGTATGACTCTCAAAACATCCAGCATTCCTGGGAAGGGTACCAATAGTTCTGTATTTGTATGATGGAATGGTTGATTTATGGGTGGTTCTTTTTTCCACCTGGCTTGTTTATGTTCACAATGTTTCTGAAAATACATGTCTATTATTATCACCATGGCTTTTTCAAATGGTCAGATTCATTTAATAAACTGAACCAGAGGTAGCCTGAACAGTTACAAGTGGTCCACGTATAGCAATCTCACATTCAAGACCAGAGGAGACTGACCTCACACAGACATGGGGAAATGTTTCCTCTAAGGAGCAGAGAGTTCAGTCGACTCCCTAATGTCTGCTTTGGTATTATACGACTCCAGGGAGATTAGAGCCCAAAGTGTTTTAGGCAAGAGCCAAAGTGTGCAACTCAATAGGCAAGCCATTTTCTCTTCATTAAAAATATTCTCCTGACTTTGTATGTTTTATTTTTATGTTCTTCTCACATCCTGTTTCCTTCTAACTCACCTTCTTTTTATTTCTTTAAAATTGGTACACTCTTGAGATTCCTAAGATAATATAAAGGAAAAGAGAGTAAGATGAGTATATGTGTCAAGGATAAATTGGATTTTGTTTTAGATATATGTCACCTTCATCCAAGTGTGTATTTTACCCCCTGCTCCAAGTTTACTATTTTCTGTCCTCTATGAAGTCACTTGTTGCTGTTCAGTGGCTAAGTTGTGTCCAACTCTTTGCGACTCTATGGACTGCAGCACACCAATCTTCGCTATCCTTCACTATCTCCCAGAGTTTGCTCAAACTCATGTCCATTGAGTCAGTGATGCCATCCAACCGTCTCATCCTCTGCCACCTTCTCCTTTTGCCTTCAATCTTTTCCAGCATCAGGGTCTTTTCCAATGAGATGGCTTTTTGCATAGGTGGCCAAAGTATTGGAGCTCCAGCATCAGTCCTTCCAATAAATATTCAATGTTGATTTCCTTTAGGATTGACTGGTTTGATCTTGCTGTTCAAGGGACTCTCAAGAGTCTTCTCCAGCACTACAGTTTGAAAGCCTGAATTCTTCAGTGCTCAGCCTTCTTTATGGTCCAGGTCTCACATCCTTACATGACTACAAGAAGAAGCATAGCTTTGACTAGATGGACCTTTGTTGGCAAAGCAATGTCTCTGCTTTTTAATATGCTATCTAGGTTTTGTCATAGCTTTCCTTCCAAGGAGCAAGTGTCTTTTAATTTCATGGCTGCAGTCCCCATCCATAGTGTTCTTGGAGCCCAACAAAATAAGGTCTGTCTCTGTTTCCACTTTCTCCCCATTAGCCATGAAGTGATGGGACCAGATGCCATGATCTTAATTTTTTTGAATGCTGAATTTTAAGTCAGCTTTTTCACTCCCCACTTTCACCCTCATCAAGAGGCTCTTTATCTTTAGTTCCTCTTCACTGTCTGCCATTAGAATGCTATCATCTGCATATCTGAGGTTGTTGATATTTCTTCTGGCAGCCTTGATTCCAGCTTGTGATTCACTAGATGTTTTCAAAACATCAGTCAGGTACAGACCCTGCCCTGTTAAAAACTCTTCAATCACTTATTATGCATAGAATCAAATCCCAAGGGTCCACTCTGGTTGACTGGCCACCATTCACACGTAGCTGCCAACCCTCTTCTCCTCTCTCTAAGCTCCTGGCACACAGGCTGTTCCCTGAACACACCAGGACCCCAGGATTGCTTCTGTCACCACATGACCTTTGTATTCAAGGTGCCCTCAGCAGATTTTCACATCTCCCTCCATCATATCATTTCCCAAATATTCTCTTGAAAGTTTTCTTCTCAGAGAAGTCCCTCCGGATCACAATTTGAAACATAGTATTTTGTCAGTACCTTTTATGTCTTTTCATACTGGATATATCTTTATGTGTCACTTAAATTTAGCTAATAATTTATCCAGTGGATGTAACCTTCAAGATGGCTCTGTGTAGAAGAGAAGCTCAGTTTACATTTTGAACAAATGCATGTATTTGATCAGGATCTTTCCTTTTCTTTCTGTAATTTCCTTATTGAAAGTCTTGCTAGGTTATATTCAAAATAAACCACGTACAGTATATAGTTACCAATTGACTAATGCTTTTAAGTACATGTCTGTAAAATCGACAGTGTCCGTTCATTGTGGATAAGAAAATGAACAGCTGATGTACTGTGGAATTCATCTCCTGGTTTGTTTGACATCCCTCAGAGTATTAGAGAAAGCAGAAGTGTTTTGTTTTGTCTTTCTTTTTCATTTATTTGGCTGCCTTGGGTCTTAGATGTGGCATGCAGAATCTTCCATTGCAGCTTGTGGGCTTCTCTCTAATTGTGTTGCACGGGCTTCAGAGCATGCCAGTTCAGTAGTTGTGGCAAATGGGCTTAGTTGCCCTGTGGCATGTGGGCTCTTAATTCCCCGACCAGGAATGGAGAGTCCCCTGTATTGGAAGGTGGCTTCTTAACCATTGGGCCACCAGCAAAGTTCCTGTTTTGTCTTTGTTTGAAACCATATTTTGTTGTTGCTGTTCAGTTGCTCAGTCATGTCCAACTCTTTGTGACCCCATGGACTGCAGCATGCCAGGCTTCCCGGTCCTTCACTGTCTCCTGGAGTTTGCTCAAACTCATGTCCATTGAGTCAGTGATGCCATCCAGCTGTCTCATGCCCTGCCGTCCTGTTCTCCTCTTGCCCTCAATCTTTCCTAGCATCAGTGTCTTTTTCTGATGAGTCTTTTCCAATGAGTTGGTGACATCAGGTGGCCAAAGTGTTAGCCATACTTTACCATGGGGACAAAAGGATGAAGTAAATTGTTTAAAATGCTTCCATGTCTATCTTATTTCTTTAAATGTGTTTGCATCTGTTATTACTGATGAATGGCCGTTGTCTTGAAAAGTCACTTGCTGTGATTCCCTAGTTTTCTTGGTCTTTGTACACATGAGCTGGCTTAGGGACAGAAACATGCATCTCCACAACCGTGTTGTCTGAATGTTACCTTGTAATGCATTACCAATACGAAGCACACATCTTGGATCTCAGAAAGTTGATGATTTTTCTCTAAAATTTTAATTTTGTAAGTAAAACAAATGGTTTAATTTAGTATCTCTCTTTTGTTTTCTTTCCTTTAAAGATAGAAGTCCTTACAGATTTAGGATTCTTTTCTGAAGCCTTTCATGAGCTCTCCCAGATATTTTATGCGAAAAACACACCTTCTTCAGTACCTACCAGCTGTAAACCTACTGGAAAAATGAAGGTAAGCCTGCCGATTTAATTCAAAGCTGTTTTTTAACCTTTTCAAGGTCATTTTGAAAACTACATTCCTAAAATCTAGGAAATCCTTCCACTAATGGTATTTACAATCTCTGGCACTGCAGGCTTCTTTTAAGTCTGATTATCGTACTAATCATTCAGTAGTGTCTGACTCTTTGCTACACCATGGACTCCTCTGTCCATGTCAGCCTCCTCTGTCATGGAATTCTCCAGGCAAGAATACTGGAGTGAGTTGTCATACCCTTCTCCAGGGGATCTTCCCGACCTAGGGATCAAACCCTGGTCTCCCTCATTGCAGGCAGATTCTTTACCGTGTGAGCCACCAAGACTGATTAGAGCTAACCTCAGACATACACAAGGCTTCCTTTGCCTAAAATGGAGGGGTGGGTGTCAAGACAGGGATGGGAGTGTGGTCTGGGTGTAGGTTTTGACTGTGGAATTTTGACTCTGTGTTATCATGGAACGTCTCAAGGGACATATTTATTAGCCACTGCCTCTTAGACTTTTGAATCTGAGCTTGTAATTTCTAATTAATATTTTTAGTCAAAACAGTCTCTCTTCAAGTTTTATTTGGATATTTTGATTTATATATTAATACTTTATACCAAAAAGTTAAGCATATGTTCAAATTTCCTCTGATTTTTATGAGGAGAAAATGTTCTAGTTTGTCAAGCCTTATTGGACTGGAAGAGAGTTTTACCTGGCTTGCTTAATTGGTATTTGTAAATTGCATAAGTGAAGCATCCTTGAAAATGAATGTGTGTGTTAGTCACTCAGTCGTGTTTGACTCTTTGTGACCCATGGACTGTAGCCCACCAAGCTCTTCTGTCCATGGAATTCTTCAGGCAAGAATACTGGAGTGGGTTGCCATTCCCTTCTCCAGGGGATCTTCCCAACCCAGGGGCTGAATACTGACCTTTAAATTTAAATCAGAGTGAGCTATCATCATTTTCCTCTGCTTTGGTGTTTTTGGTGATCTGGGAATCACTGGATGATCTTGCTTAGGAAAGATATTTGGACGCTCATACACAGGCCAGCAATAAAGGAAACAGGAGAAGGGAACAAGTCAGTTTCCTAGGAGGGACCATGTGTGTGAGGAGTGAGACTGACAGGCACAACACACGCTGGTGGGATTCAGATTTGGAGGACCTAAAAGAAACTGTGCAATGGCTATACATCTTGAGAAATATTTGCATAGGCTGACAGTATATTTGCATATGATGCATACATTACTTCAGTGTGTCCCACTAAAATGTTGCTGCTTTTTCTCAGTATGACTGCTACATTGTTAATATTTACTGTACTGAGGTAACCTAAGAGGAAGGTTTCCCTAGTGGCTCAGACAGTGAAGAATCTGCCTACAATGTTGGAGACCCAGGTTTGATTCTTTCACTTTTTAGCCTAAGAGGGACATTCAGTAGGTGATAGGATGTGTGTGTGTGTCTATACACCTACAGTTTCAACCAACCATGGTTCAAAATATTTGGAAAAAAATTCCAGAAAGTTCCAAAAGGTAAAATTTAAATTTGCCTGCTAGCAATTGCTTACATAGCATTTACATTGTATTTACAGTTACTTACATAGCATTTGCATTGAATTAGACATTATAAATAATCTAAAGATGATTTAAGGTATATGGGAGGATACACCTAAGATATGTGCAAATACTGTGCTATTTCATGTAAGTAGTTAAGCATTGAAGATTTTGGTAAAGGAGGTTGGGGGATGAATCCTGGAATCAGTCCTCCACTGTATTTCTATCTAGTTAGCTGTCTATCTGGGAGTCTGTTGGGTTTTTTGGTTCATTTTCTATGGCCCAAATAATTTATCTTGTTACCTGGGTTAAATGATCAGTGTTTTCTTGTTTGTTTCTCAAGCAACATCCTTTCCTTATTGTAAATAGTTTTGTTATTAAAATCATATTTTAATTCATTGAAAATTATTTATTGAATGTTGACTGAATATAGGCACTATTCCAGACATGGAGCCAGAACCATGGAAAGATAAATGGAGTTCTTGCCTTGCTGAAGGCACGTTACCATTAGATGGTCTAGTGAGGAAGACAAATAATAAGCATATTAAGCACACAACTATATGTCAGATGGTGACAATGGTGTGAAGGCTGATCAAGCTGGGTTGAGGGGATAGGAAGTGGCCAGAGTGGTGGGCGAATGTCTTATTGAGGGTGGTTTGGGAAATCTAATAAGGAGTGGAAGATTTGAGGGAACAACCTTCCAAATAAGAGGAAGTACAAGAGGAAAGGCCTGGAAGACGTGGTTGTGGAAAACTAGAGAGGCCACGTGAGGCTGGGCCCAGACTGGAGAGAAAGTAGAGGACAGGGCAGCACCCAGGAGCTAGGTCATATTGGATCACACAGGGCTGGGTGAGGACTAGAGTTTGCTTTGAATATGAGAAACCTGGTAAAGCTTTGAAAGAGGACTGATGCAATAGTGGTAAGTTTCATAGAACCATTTGCTTGCTATTTGGGGAATGGATGGTAGATGAGGTTGAGTATAAATAGCGAGACCAAGGAGAAGGGCTTTGCAAATGAGCTGAGTGAGACATGCCAGTGGTTAGAGGTAAACGGGGTGGAAGGAAAGAAATGTGGTGAAGTTCTGGATGTGTAGCTAAGGCAGAGCTGACAGCATTTGCTGATGCTGGTTGAGATATAGGAGGTAAGAGAAAGAAGTTAAGCATGACCACACAGCTTCAACATGAGCAGCTGGTAGGAAAGTGTTTTCATTGACTGAAATGGGGAGTCCTGCTGCTCTGAGGCAGGGTGGAGTGTGTTAAGTGTGAGATTCCTAATAGACAAACAGGTGGAGAGGCTGCCTGTGTAGGTGCAGAGAGTATATGATTCAGAGGAGTGGTTAGGGCTGCAGGTAAATTTGGGAGCATTAACAGAGAGTTAAAAAATCATGGGACTGGATGAAATCAGCTGGGGACCAAGGCAGAGTGAAAAGTAGAAGTCAGAGGACTGGATGTTGGGATCCTCCACACTTAGGGTCCAAAAGACAAGAAGGAAAGGGAAGTCAGCTGGGTAGAATGGGAAGCAAGAGAAAGTTTTCAGTAGTCACTGGTATCACCAAAGCAAATAAACAAGCAGCCTGAAACTCACGTGCTCAGTTACTTCAGTTGTGTCCAACTCTTTGTGACATATGGACTATAGCCCGCCAATCCAAACTGAAACTTATGTATACAGATAAATTCCAAACTTTTTTAATCAACTCATTTGCGTAAGACAAAAGTGGGGGAAAATTGTCTCCTGATAGACTGTGACTTCATGTTTTTTATTCTCAAAGTTATTGTGCAGCTTTCCAGCTTCAGTTGGGAATTTAGAAAGCGTAATTAAAAGAGGAAGTGCATTCAGGGTTTATAATTAAAATAGGTGCCAATGTTATTAGGCTGCAGGCTAGTTATTTAAAGAAAGGATTAATGAATTAGATTTCAGTGTAAAAGCAGTTACTGAAAAAAATCTTACAGATTATGATTGGACTTTTCACAGGCTTTTAAAAAATTCTATTTTTAAACATACTCATATTGAGTTTCTGTTCTCATCACCCAATCTAAAGTCCTGTCATTAAACTTCTTCAAATTATATCACCAGAAGTCTCACCCTGGATTTGCTTACTCACTTTTCAATGTATTCAAGGAGATAAAGACTAGCTTAAAAAAAAAAAAAAAAGGAATGTCTTTAAACACTTACCAACGCTTTCTTCCCTTTAGAGCTATGTATGATGGCTTGATTTAGAGGTCCCTCAAAAGCAAATCCTGAGATAAAGATTTGGGAACAAGTAGTGTGGTCAGGGGACTTCCCTTATGGCTCAGCTGGTAAAAAATGCACCTGCAATGTGGGAAACCTAGGTTTGATCCCTGAGTTGGGAAGATCTCCTGGAGAAGGGAAAGGCTACCCACTCCAGTATTCTGGCCTGGAGAATTCCATGGACTATATAAATATAGTCCATGAGGTCACAAGAGTCTGACACGACTGAGCAACTTTCACTTTCACAGTGTGTTTGGGCGGTGACTCCAGGAAGAACTGTGAGTAAGGGGGAAAGTCAGACAGCAAAATAAGGAAAACCACTCCAAAGAGTGTTAATGAGATCACTGCCATGGCAGTCGGGGCCACGGAGGGACAGTCCCTCACCCCTCATGGGTAGTGGCTGCTCCTTACGTGTCCAGCCTCTCCTGAAACTCTCTTGTGGCCGCAGACCACCCTCAGGTAGAGAGGTCCAGGTGGTTGAAGTAGGATACCATCCACATATGAGTGACCTGTTCATGGAAGATGCTGGTGACTTCCAGGTGACCAAGAGGATGTGAGTGAGGTATTAGTATTGATGCCTGAGAACAGGTGCCTTTTAAAAAGGTCTTCCGTACCAAGGGGGATGCACACTCATAATGAGACAACAATGTTCTGCAGCAAATGAATAGAATGTTTTCTAAGGCAACATTATATTTAGAACATATTAGCAGGTAATTCACAAACAAGGAAAGAACCACAAAAAGCATCATTCTGAAGAGTAATAAAATTTTACCTCAAACTGGCAAAAAAAAAAATATAGGCGCTAATATGCAATGCCGTTGAAACTGCACTAATCCTTTTCATACAACGTGGGTGGAAGGTAAACTGAGCTGTGAGTGTGTGTTAGTCGCTCAGTCATGTCTGACTCTTTGTGACCCTATGGACTATAGTCCGCCAGTCTCCTCTGTCCATGGGATTTTCCAGGCAAGAATACTGGAATGGGTTGCCATTTCGTACTACAGGGGATCTTCCCAACACAGGGATGGAATCCGGGTCTCCTGCACTTCAGGCAGATTCTTTACTGTCTCAGCCACCAGGGAAGCCTCTTATTCTTATGACCCAGCACTTCTGCTTCCAGGAATCTATTCAAAGGTGCTAATCAGAAATACTCATCACCAATATTATTTAGTACAGGGCTGAATGGTGGGGTGAAGGTGGAAGTGGTCCTCTTTGCCTAACAATAGGCAAGAGGATAAGTTATTATGCTACTGTGATTGGCCAAAATGTTCTCTCAGGTTTTTCCATGGGATGTTACAGAAAAACCCGAACAAACTTTTGGCCAACCCCAGTACATTCGTAGGCTAGAGTGTCATTGAGCTGTTGGATGAGGTTTACAAATAACTTAATGGCTTGAGAAAATAATTATGATGTAACATTTAGTGAAAAGGAACACAAATCCATATATAAAGCTTTAAAATACATCAGAAGGAAGTTGGTAGTAAAGACACCAAGATATTAACATTAACAACCTAAAGATTTTTTCCTTTCTTCTTTATACTATACTTGCCTTTTCTGACTAGAGCATGTATTACTTTTATAGTAAAAATGGTATTTAAAAATAGCTTTAGAACACATTAATGTTTTCATCTAAAGGACCACTCAGTACTCTTGTTTCTAATGTTAACATTTTGTATATTGACAGCTATTTCAATCATTTGACTCGGGAAAACCTCTGATTAGTAAAGAGAATATGCAGGTAAGGATAACATTTTATAAACTTTGGCTATTTAGTGTGGATAATTTTTGAGTCACTTCAATCTATTTGGTGTGTATAATCTTTGTTTTTGAGCACTGCTGTGAATATATTCTTCTATTCTAGTAAAGAGGTTTTACCCCCAAATACTGAAGCCAGCAGTACAGTTGGACCCAAACTGATCTGCTTTTCAGATACAACAAGCATCAGTTATTGCTCCTCAATTTTTCAGTTATACATGCATCTTCAGTGTCTTATCTAGCCATGCCAAACATCTAATATTTATCTTAGTTACCTAGTAGCTTTGATCATAAGTAAAGGATTTTCTAATGGGCCACCTGTTCAATACTGCTTTTACTTAGACCCTTGCTCCAGTCTGAGATGGCCTCTCAACCAGTGTTTGGAAGGTTTTCTTTTCTTTTTCAGTTTTTTACTGGAATGTAATCAACACATAATGTTGTGTAAATGTGAGGTGCATAACTGCATTGATTTGATACTTTTATGTATTGCAATATGATTTCCCCTGCAGGGTTAGCTAAAGGAATATTTTCATATAGCATTTTCATAAACAATTCCTCTGACTTTCCCACTACTTTTTACAAAGAGAGGACCAGATTGCCCATCTCATTAAGTTTGTTCTTGTCAATAATTGAATGATTGGGTTTTAAGCTTTTGATGTCCTATGAGCATTTAAGTATATTTTTTCAAGTCATTAAAAAAAATCTTAAGAGTACCAACTATTTGTTCCACTAGAAAGTGTTAATGTGGAAGGTTGGTATGGTGATCATTGTTAATGGGATTGCAGATAGGTGAGTGGTTCATACAGCTAGGTGATGGTTAATGCATCTAGCCAGACACATGTAGTTTTCATTTTTTTTAATGCTCAGAAACAGCATTCTGTTTCACTAAGTATTAATTTTTATGAAATAATTTTGAGAGACATTTCCTCAAAATTGCTTTATTTTTTCTTCCATAATTTTGATATATCCACCTTTTATTAAATATGTAATCTTATTACTTTTCTATTATTGTTCATTTTATTCCACAAACTTCACTTTTAATTATCCTTCAGGTGACTCATTGTTTTTGTCTTAAAATTTGTTTTAATTTACAACCAAGTTGCCTGACATGGAAGAGCTAGTATTAGGAAGATACAAATACATATTCAACTTTCATTTTAGTGTTCTGAGACCTTGGAATGTTTCAGAATATTTATTTCTTTCCAGTCATAAATGCCAGGGCATCCTGAAAACACTTCTTTTGGTTTTGGTTATAAAAGTGGTTTGGGGTATAAACAGAATGTCTGTCTGATTTTTTTTTTTTTTTTTAAGAGACTGACAGTATAATGGAAAACCGATTTCGATTAGCTAATTAATTAAAACAGAACTGCTGGTCTGCTTAAGACGCTTCAGATTACATTTTATATTTTCTGTAGAAAGAGAGAGAAAGGAGTGTTAGATAGCATTACTAATTAATCTTCTTTTGATCCTCAAGTGTTTGTGTGTAATTGTCAGGGCTCATTAAATCACTGTTTGCTGTGGATAAAAAAGAGAAACCTTCTCCTACACATCCCTCCACCCCTAACCAGTCTGAAGTTCCTTTTTCTAGATGGAGAATGTCAACCATTGTCCTAGTACACCCATTTGTTACCAAATCAGTCTCAGAGTTGCTCCATGTCTGGTTCTGATGTGGGTATTGTTTTCCACCCTTTACAAGAGGGTTAAGCAGGGAGAATGAACAACAGCAACAGACCTCCCCACTGCCAGCATTGGCTCAAAATCTCTCAAACGATGAGATTTTTCTTTTTCAGTTTGCATAAGGCAAATAATTTCCTTCTTTTTAGAGTCAATAGTCCTGGCATCTGCTTTTTATATTAATTTAACAAATATTTACCAAGAGCCTGTTGTGTACAAAGCACAATTCTTGAGCTGTCAAATAAATGCATCAGTTAATCAACAATACGGATTCCAAGCCCTCAGAGAGCTTATAGTTTAGTGGGCAAGACTAGTAATAAACATGTTATATGTCTAAACATTATAAATGAGTAAATTATATAGTATGTTAGAAGGTGAACCATGCTGCAGGGGAGAATGAACCTAGCAGCCAATAAAGAGGGTAGGCTGGAGTTGTAATTTTGAATGAGGCAATCAGCTTAGTCATCACTGAGGTGACATTGGCGAACAGACCTGAAGCAGATAAAGTTGCAAGTCATATGAAATCTGGAGAAAGAATAATCTTAGAACAGGCTACAGTGGGTGCAAAGGCCCTGAGGCAGGATCGCCTACTTAGTGAGGGACACCTTGGCCAGTGTTCCTTGAGTTGTGTGAGTGATGGGAGAACAGTAGGAGACGGGTCAGAGAGGTAACGGGGTGGCTAGTGATGGGGTGCCCAAATGGAGAAGGGCCTTGTAGGGCTTTCATCATCCAGGCTCTTACTCTGAACAAAAGGAGGAGCCACTGGAAGATTCAGGGCAGAGGTGTAGCCTGATCTACTTTTTTTTTTTTAATTTATAATTTATTAATTTTTGACTGTGCTGGGTCTTCTCTGCTGCACGGACTTTTCTCTAGTTTCAGAGTGTAGGGACTCCTCTCTAGTTGTGGTGCATGGCCTTCTCATTGCAGTGGCTTCGTTTGTTGCAGAGCACGTGGGCTCAGTAGCTGAGGCTCCTGGTTTCAAGAGCATATGCTCAATAGTTGTGGCACGTGGGCTTTGTTGTTCCACAGTATGTGGGATCTTCCTGAATCAGGGATCAAACCCATGTCCCATACATTGGTAGGCGGATACTTTATCACTGAGCCACCAGGGAAGCCCTACTTATGTTTTAAAGGGATCATTTTAGCTAATCTGTGGAGTCTACTGTGTGTGTCAGGTACTATTATGGTGCTGTCAATCAGACACATTAGCCAATAAACAATATAGACAAATTCTCAGTCCTCATAGAGCTTATATTTTGTGAGTGTGTGGTGGGGGATGGAAATCAGTAATAAAATTTTGGACATGTTGAGTTTGAGATGTAAGAACTGAGTCAGAAGTTGATTACACGAGTCTTGAGTTAGAAGAGAAGTTGGAGCTAGACACAAAAATGTAAGACTTAGCATTTAGATGAGATTAAAAGCATGAGCCTGATTAAGATCATCTAAGGGGAGAGAATGAGGATACAGAAGGGGACCAAGCCCTGGGATACTACAATACTTAGAGGTCTAGGAGAAGAGGAGGAACCAGCAAAGAAGACTGAAAAGGAGGAGTGGATAGAGTAGGAAAAGAAGCAAGGGAGTGTGGTGGCTTGAAAGCCAAGAGAGGAACATTTTCAAAAGAGGGAAGATTTAATAGTGTCAAATATTGCTGACAAATGCAGTCCTGTAATTCACCAAGTCTTAAACATTCATTTTAATAAAACATTTAATAGCTCTGCAGTTAGAATGCATTTTACAGTTGCAGGCATATGAATGTTTAATTGGCATATAAAATAATGGTGTCTTAGATTAACATAACATAGCATATGAAGCAGGCTTCCCTGGTGGCTCAGACGGTAAAGAATCCGCCTGTAAGGCAGGAGTCCCAGATTTGGAAGGGACTCCTTGGGTCCTTCCTTTGGGTCAGGAAGATCCCCTGGAGAAGGGAATGGCTACTCACTCCAGTATTCTTGCCTATGAAAACTAAGAATTGAACAATGGCTTTAGCCTAAAGTAGGCCATTGATGACTTTGAACAGAGGATTTCAATGTAAGGATGGAGTATGTTTACAAGAAAATCAAAGGAGAGAGATTGGAATAGTGACAACCTTGTAGGTTGTTGTAAACAAAAGAGAAAATTTGGGTAGTAAATGGAGAGGGAAGTCAGAATGTAGAGAGTTAATCGGTTTTTAAAATGGAGAAGACAGAGTACTGATGAGAATGTCTGTAGAAAGGAAACATTTTTTACAAATTGAAGTATAGTTGATATACCATGTTGTATTAATTTCTGCTGTACAGCAAAGTGATTGAGTTATACACATATATACATTCTTTTTCATATTCTTTTTCATTACGGTTTATCATAGAATACTGAATTTAGTTCTCTGCATTATACAGTAGGACCTTGTTGTTGATCCATTCCACATATAGTATAGCTTACATATGCTAACTCCAAATTTCCAGTGTATCCCTTCCCTTGGCAAACACAATTCTGTTTACTGTGTCTGTGAGTCTGTTCCTGTTTTATAGATAAGTTTGCTCATGTCATATTTTAGATTCCACATGTGAGTGATATCATGTGGCATTTGTCAGAAAGGGAACACTTACACCGTAGGAGAGAATGGCTCATCAGACTGGTGGGGATGGGACTGATGACCTAAGTAGCGGCACTGGCCTTAGGAAGCAGGAAGGAAGGCAGGGCAGTGAGGCAGGTGCGTGGAGAGGTGGAGCTGCGGGGTCTGTGGGCACTACTCTGACGGCTTCAATTTGCTCATTTGAGTAGAGGAAGCACGGTTATTCGCTGGGAGGGGCATTGGGGAGGAAGTGTTAGAATTTAGAAACAAAAAGGGCATGAAGTGGTTGTCTAAGGAGAGAGCAAGAGTGAATGGACTGGGAAAATGTAGGATGATGACAGGTGGCACTGAGGCTTGGTCAGGAATGTAAAGTGGGACCACTTAGAACAATTGCCAAGGAACTGTCTGTGTGCAAGGGAGGGGGCCAGGAAGTTGAGGGAGTCCTCAGGTGGGCATTCTCATGATTGACCCAGAATCTAAGCTGGGAAGGGGTTGCTTGTCTACCTGCTCTTCCTCCTCTTCCAACCTGTGAGCCCTAATTCACTTGAGCTAAAGCAGAGCGGCCAACATGCCTGGCTGGTGAGCTTTTTTAGTTGCTCTATTTTGTCCCCTCCT
The DNA here is from genome assembly GCF_029407905.1 of Bubalus kerabau. NCBI lineage: Eukaryota > Metazoa > Chordata > Mammalia > Artiodactyla > Bovidae > Bubalus > Bubalus kerabau. The sequence continues at coordinate 61,219,414 of NC_073624.1, read as the reverse complement.
CGATGCCAGCACCAGGTTCACTCTCATTGCGTGGCAGGGCTGACCTTGTGGGGCAGGTCACCCACTGGTGAGGAACGGCAGTAGCACTGTGGACCTGCTGGCATTGTGATATCATGTCACTCTCAATGGACTTGCCAATTACAGTCCCTCATGTCTAGCCCTCCATTCCTTCATCCTGTGCCAAATAAGGACTGTAGAAGGACTGAAGCTAATAATATCTGAGAATAGTATTTTACTACTTTTCCTGATTTTCATTTTTTTTTTCTCCATTTTTTAGGCACTTGATGATTTAATAAATAAAGGCATGCCTCTAATTCTGGCTACAGTCAGCCAGCAACATCTCTTAAATAAGTTTTTATTTGTTAAAGCATACTTTTTCATAAATGTGGCTGCAACAATAAATTGTGTCCCAGAACAGACAATGAAACCAGTCAGCCATGGAGTTATGAATGAGAAAAGCAAACCAAATCTTCCAAACTTGAAAGGTACCGATTTATTTTAGTTTTGCTTATTTCTCTTTTTATTTCCTTTCCCTTCCAATTCCCCACATTACCCACTATAGTCCATATAAACATTCTAGCAGGTATTCTTTCATAGTTTTCTCTGAGTTCACTTAATGACACACATATGTGGTTATGTCTAGGTGCCATATCCACCAATTTATCTGCATATATGTCTACTTTTTTTACATTATGTGCAGTTGACCCTTGAACAACACAGGTTGGAATTGCGCAGGTCCACTGGTTTATTTAATTTTTTCAATAGTGAATATTTCAATACTGCAAATCTGTGGTTGGTTGACTCTGCAGATGCTAAACTGTAGATATAGAGGACTATCTATACCAAGCACCGAGTATAAATTATGCATGGATTTTGACTGCATGGAGGGTCAGTGCCCCTAACCTCTATGTTGATCAAGGGTCAGCTGCACATACAAAATCAGATTTGTCATTTGCTTAAGAGACGATGTATTTTTCATTTTTCTGCTTTTTGCAGTTTTTATGTAGAAAACTTTGCTAAGCCACCCCAAGTCAACTGCTTTGCTTTGTCTCCTATCTTGGCTGTGTGGTGTTCTATGCTGTGAACATCCCATGATTTATTCAACCATTCCTTTGTTGTGTGTTCATTTTGTTTCCAGGATATGGAGTATTTGCATATCTCTAGATACTGCCATATCCAGGGATATGCAGAAGCACTACATATCCATATTATAGTATATATTTCTATGGGATAAGATATCCATGGATGGAATTTATAGCCCATATATACATATAAAACTATATAAGCATTTTGCAAATGTAATAATGTTGCCTTAAAATAGTTTTTTTTAACTACTAAGTATGATATTAACTGTTTTTCGTAGCTGTCCTTGATCAGGTAGAGGAATTTCTCTTCTGTTCCTAAGTTGTTGAGTGATTTTATCATGAAAGGGTGTTCAGTTCAGTTCAGTTCAGTCACTCAGTCGTGTCCGACTCTTTGTGACCCCATAGACTGCAGCATACCAGGCTTGCCAGCATACCAACTCCCGGAGTTTACTCAAACTCATGCCCATGGAGTCAGTGATGGCATCCAACCATCTCATCCTCTGTCATCCTCTTCTTCTCCTGCCTTCCATCTTTCCCAGCATCAGGGTCTTTTCCAATGAGTCAGTTCTTCTCATCAGGTGGCCAAAGTATTGGAGTTTCAGCTTCAGTATTAGTACTTCCAATGAATATTCAGGGCTGATTTCCTTTAGGATGGACTGGTTGGATCTCCTTGCAGTCCAAGGGACTCTCAAGAATCTTCTCCAACACCACAGTTAAAAAGCATCTATTCTTCAGCATTCAGCTTTCTTTATAGTCTGATTCTCACATCCACACATGACTACTGGAAAAACCATAGCTTTGTCAGCAATGTCTCTGCTTTTTAATATGCTGTCTAGGTTGGTCATAGCTTTTCTTCCAAGGAGCAAGCATCTTTTAATTTCATGGCTGCAGTCACCACCTGGAGTGATTTTGGAGCCCAAGAAAATAAATCTGTCACTGTTTCCATTGTTTACCCATCTGTTTGCCATGAAGTCATGGGACCAGATGCCACGATCATAGTTTTTGAAAGTTGAGTTTTAAGCCAGCTTTTTCATTTTCCTCTTTCACTTTCATCAAGTGGCTCTTTAGTTTCTCTTCACTTTCTGCCATAAAGGTGGTATCATCTGTGTATCTAAGGTTATTGATATTTCTCCCGGCAATCTTGATTCCAGATTGTGCTTTATCCAGCCCAGCATTTTGCATGATGTACTCTGCATATAAGTTAAATATAGTGTTGGATTTTATTAAATGTTTTTCCTGTGTCTATTAAGATGATTATATGTTTTTTATTTTGTATTCTATCAATAGGGTGTATTGGTTGATTTTTGAGTGTTTAATCATCCTTGCTTTCTTGGGATAAATCCCACTGGTCATGGTATAAAATCTGTATATATATTCCTGGATTGTTTTCTAGGATTTTCTTAAAGATTTTTGCATCCATATTCATATGATATATTATGTAGATTTTTCTTTTTTTCTTATGATATCTCTGTCTAGTTTTGGTATCAGAATAATATTGACCTCTGTTTTAAAGTGTAAGTTTTATTATTATTCAGGTATGGTAAGGCCAACTGTGGAGAAGGAAATGGCAACCCACTCCAGTATTCTTGCCTTGATAATCCTGTGGACAGAGGAGCCTGGCGGGTTACAGTCCATGGGATCACAGAGTTGGATACGACTGAGCGACTAACACTTTCACATACACACTTAAGGCCAACAGATCAGGAAATGACTGCCAGTGAAAACATAGTTTGTTACTTAGAGCCCCCAAGAGGTAGGGGCCTAATACAACATGGGACCGCTGCTCAGGAGACAGAGAGGGCCAGAGGAAGATGTGGGTCAGACTCTTCCTGGGGTTTCTCCATACCAACCTCCAGGCATTTGTCTTCTATCCTTGTCTCTCTCACACTTTCCCTTAGGGAAGAAGACCACAACCCAGATCTTTCTTCTGGGCCCTCCTTCATCCTCAGCTGACCCCTAGCTCCAGAGCCTCCTAATTTAGGAAAAGAGCCAGGTAGGTTGAAGTTGGAAGAAGGGAGGAAGTCAAGAGTGTTCAGTTCCATGATATTCAGACTCCCTGTTTCACTTGGCAAACTTAGCCTCTTTACGTGGGTCATTTGTGCATTAATTCCTAGTCAAATAGGACTTGTCATTTTTCTCCCTTTCGTAGTCTAGAAGCCAGGCTTACTAAAGCAGGCAAAGACTGCGATATAAATTGTCTCAGTTCTCCCTTGCTCAGAATGAGGGCTGGCTTTGGATCGTAGGTAGGAATGTCAAGATGTTTGAGGAGTGTAGGTTGTGCTGTTCCAAATGGTCTCACTCTCTGGTCTTAGAGTGAGGGGCTTGTGCAGATCAGCAGTACTGACACCTCCAAGGAGATCTTACTGAGATATTATAAACATCTAGAAGTCTCAGAATACTTTGAGAACCTTATAGGGTCACAGGTGAGGAACCACTACTTTGTATCAGTAGTTGATTAACTTGAATGGCATCAACAAACATATGAGGCATCAACAAACATATGAAAGATCTTTCAGAATTGTCTTGGAGAAGGAAATGGCAACATTCTCCAGTGTTCTTGCCTGGAGAATCCCTTGGACAAAGGAGCCTGGTGGGCTACTCCATGGGGTCATAGAGTTGGACACAACTGAGTGACTGACACACACACACACACAATTTGTTTTAAGAATCAGCCATAGTCTTCTAACATATGATATTTGAGGACCATTGTATATAGCAATATATTTCTAATTATCATTGTAGTTGATTTTTAAACATTAAATTTCCCAACTAATGATAAGTTTTATAAATTAGAATTCACATTTAAGCTAACCATAGATATATGTAGTTCTTCTAAAATATTGTGTTTTGTAGAGATGTGTTTAAAGGATGAGGGAGGCTCACTTTGTCATCTGACAAAATTGAAAGAGAGCTTTGCTCTTAGCACGCTAAAGGTAAGTTTAAAAAAAAAAATTTCTCAAATCATAGTGAATCAGTTACCACAATGCCCATTCTTAGGCCCTGGCCAGGCCAACTTTCACGTTTGTGCTTGCTGTTGGGAAATCTGTTAGCTTTTCTTTCCCAAGCATGGGTTGGGGCCAGAGATGGGTCTACTCCCCATGAGAAAAGCAGATGCTGAGTGGTGTCAGACTTTGACCTTTTAACTCAGTTAAGTTGGTGGGGAAAATAAGATTTATTATTTGATGGGATCTAAGCTTTCCATACCCTGTTTGGCATCTCCTAATCGTAACAGTGATTCACAACAGCAACAACAACAGAACCATTTATTCGGTACTTACTATTATACATGACAGGCACTTTGCATTATATTTAATTCTCACAACTCCGTGATGTACCTGTTAATCATTTTTGAACTATATTGTGCTGAACGATGAATAAATTGAGGCTTAGACAGTAAGAAATTCACTAATGCCATGTAATTGATAAAATACAGATCATGTTCTTAACCATTATACTAAATTACCCTAGTCCTTACATAATATTTACTGCCCTATACAAAGAAGTCTTCAGAGACCTGTTCCTTGAAAGTTTGGTTGGGCTCTTTCTCTTTTGCTAATTAGTACTGATTGTCCACCTTAAAATCTTGTTATCTTCACATTACAAGTTAGATGAGCATAGTTTAATTTGAAATACAGTTGATCCTCATTGTTTACAGATACAGTATTTGCTGATTTGCTTATCTGCTAAAAGTTACTTGTAACCTCCAAATCAAAACCCTTGGCTCTTTGGTGGTCATTTGGGGACCTGCACAGAGCATAGAAGAATTGGATTTTTCTGACATGCACATTCTTAGCCAAGTTGAACAACACAATGGTGACTTTTTGTTTCCACTCTCATACTATAAACAAGTATCCCTTTTCATGGTGTATTTATTGCCAAACTTTTCACATTTTTGTGGGGGTTTTGTCATTTCATTATTTGAAATGGCCCCTAAGCATAAAGCTGAAGTGCTGTCTAGTAATCCTAAGTTCAAGAAGGCTGTGATGAGCCTTTTGGAGAACATGTGTGTGTTAGACAAGCTTCAGTCAGGCATGAATTATAGAGCTCCTGGCTGTGAGTTCAGGGATAATGAATCTATATTATATATTCAATTATATGTCTTTAAACATAGACACACATTAAACAAGATTACATATTGATCAGCTGACAAAAAATGGTGTGACCAGAGGCTTGTAGGAACCTATCCCTGTATTTCCCCTAGGAGTAATGCTTCAGCATTCACTGACTCAGTGTTGGCAGGAACTTTCTAGAACACAGCTTCTGTGAATAAGCAAGTATGGGCATCAGCTGTGTGTGCAGTAAAGGGCCACTGTCCTGCACCTTACTCCTGCCATTACTGCCCTTTTCATTCTCTGCTAACTTTTCCTGTTCACTGAGCTCTCTTCTCTGATGCTTTTGTTCAGATTTCCTTTTTGCTCTTCCATTCATTGTTACTTTTTAGTACGTAAAAAATACTTGCTGAGTAAGGATGAGACATGGTTTGTATTATGTCTGGACTTGGGTGACTGCATGGTATTCTTTCTTTAGTCAATTTTACTGACAGAAGCTGAAGACAGGCTCAACACCCTTCTGTCGGAGATGGACCATCTAAGCCATAAGGACCTCTCTCAGTGTTCTGCTGGTGAACTGGAGATTGTGGTGGAGGTCAGACTGCAGCTGGCTGCCATTGCCCTGCAGAGACACCGGGCAGCATACAGGCGAGTATCTGCACACACGGTTTCTTCCTCACCCTGATTTGCTCAATATATCTCAATTTTATGTAAGCTTCAAAAATTCCTAGATTAATAGAGCAGACTTAGGATTCAGGGTTTTTTTTTTTCACATGTTACTACACTTAAAACTATAGTCCTCAACAAATGAGTTGGTTTATTAAAGCACATAGCTCGGATGTTTTATGTCAAACATTAGCAAATTCACAGATCTCTCCTTTTCAGAATTAATCTATTTTTTTAAAAGGCAGAATCTAAATTCCTTATAGCTTTTTACAAATTACACCTGTGGAGTATTTTTTCCAACCAATAACAATATTAAAAATTAACTCTATTTCTAAAAAGTTACTATGAACTATGCTGTGCTGAACCATTGAATAAACTGTTGTAGGTGGCAGATTTTTAAAATGTGGTGCAATTGCTAATGTCAGATTTTTCCTTTCATTTGTTCATTGATTGATTCATTTATAGTGATCAGTATCTGTTGACATTGCCAAGTCGCTTCAGTCGTGTCTGATTCTTTGTAACCCTATGGACTGTAGCTTGCCAGGCTCCTCTGTCCGTGGGACTGTCCAGGCAAGAAGACTAGAGTGGGCTGTCATGTGCTTCTCCAGGGGATCTTCCCGACCCAGGGATTGTAACCACATCCCTTGCGTCTCCTGCATTGGCAGGCGTGTTCTTTACCACTAGTGCCACCGGGGGCTTCTCCCACCTGTCTGTAGTGTGGGAGACCTAGGTTAGATCACTTTTCACTTTCTTTCATCTGCTGAGTACCTCGCTCTAGGGCTCTGTTCTAGACACTGAGGATACAAAGATGAATAGAATATAGTTTCTGTATTCAAAAGCTCATAGATGGTTAAAATACTTCTCAATGATTTTTTAATATTGAATAATATAGAAATATACTTTAAAGAGCTTCCCATATCAGTTATGATAATCACCTCTATCATTAGTATACTTTCAATAGTGATGTTTTGAATAATGAGCAAATTTCTTATATTAACATTCATTCATTCAAAAAATAATTTAGGGGCATCTACAATATGCTAGGCACAGTCCTAAATTCTGTATCCCAGTAGACAAAAAGTACATAACAATATTGACAAAAATCCTACCCTCATAGGGTTTATAATCTAATAGAAGATAAGCAGGCTGATGATAAACTGTAAACCTAACAGTTAGGTAAACTGTATAGTGTGGCCAAAAATAAGTGTTACGGAGAATATCTGAAGGCAGGAGGAGGAGGAAGGTTATCCTTTTAAAATTGTGCTATTGTAGTAAAGAGAATGACTCCATTTAGATGTTCATTAACTGACTGCTCCCACTCCCCCTTCTCGTGCCCCATGCCCAGACAAGCAGAGAAGAGAGCCTAGTTGCCCGCTCCTTTGGTGCTGGTGGGAAGTCTAAACCACACAGACCCTGACCCACACGTGGGAAACCTTAACCCAGCACCGCCCGTTAACCACCATAAAGCCCAGTCAGTTACCTTTCTCTTTCCTCTTTAGACATTTTCAACCTGTTTGGGAGGCTGCTGTGCTCTTCCTGGATAGTTTCCCTATGGAAGTAATCATCCTTTTCGTAGTCTTCTTGATGTGCTTGGCATCAGTGTTGACATATAACCCAAATCTGGTGTGGTCAGGGTAGACTTTATGATGAGGTGACATCTGAACAAATAAACACGGGGGTTGTCCATGCAAATACCTGTAGACAGAGTGTTGCAGGCTGTGGGAATATGCCTGATACTCGTTTGGGGGATAGCACAGGGTCTCTTGTGGCTAGAATGGAGCAAGTAAGAGTTTTCAGAGATCCTCAAAGATGTACTTGGTGGGGGAGGCAGATCGTAAGGGATCTTGTGGCCAGGGTGAAGATTCTGGCTATTCCTCTGAGAGAGCTAGGGAGTCATTATATTGTTTTGAGCAGAAGAATGACATGATCTGATTTTCACTTCCAAGGGATGACTCCAGTTGTTAGGTGGAGAATTGATTGTAGGAGAGAAAGGGTTTGAAAGCAGAGAAATCAGCTGGGGAAGCTGTTATAAAAAGAAAGATGTTCGTGGCTCTGAAAAGGGTGGTAGCACTGAGGATGGTGATAAGCCATTGGATTCTGGGTATATTCTGAAAGTAGAACCGTTAGAATCTGCTGATGCATTAGCTGTAGAGTAGTGAGAAAGAGAGAAGAGTTACAAAAGAAATTGTCCCTCACCAAAATGGGGAAGACTGCAGAGGTGCAGCTTATTTAGGGGAAAGATCTAAAGTTACATTTTGTATGTGTTTAGATTGAGATGTCCCTTTGAGGTACAATTGGCAATATCAAATATTCTTGGAGTCTTTAGAATATAGATAGTATTTAAAGCCTCTGTTTTTTAAAATATGTATTTATTTATTTGTTTGGGTGCCCCAGGTCTTAGCTGTGGCATGGGGCATGTAGGATCTAGTTCCCTGACCAGAAATTGAACCTGGGCCCCCTGCATTGGGAATGCAGCAGAATCTTAGTTACTGGACCACCAGGGAAGTCCCTTAAAGCCTTTATAAAGAATGAGATTCCTTAAGGAGTGTGAGTAGATGAATGAAAGAAAAAGACCAAGGACTGAGGGTTGGGCGTGGTAAAAGATTGGGGAGAAAACGAGGAACCAGCCAAGGAAACTGAGAAGAAATGACTAGTAAAAGAAAAAAAAAAAAAAAAACCCAAGAGATTATGAAATCCGGAAAGCCATGTGAAGAAAGTGTGTCAAGGAGAATACAGTGATCAGCTGTGCCAAGAGCTCCAGGTAGATTGAGATGAGAACATAGAATTGGCAATTGGATGGTTTATAAACGTGGACATCACCAGTACTTTGTACTTTGACAGGAGTAATTTTAGAAGGTAATGGGGAAAGAGCATGTTTAGAGTGGTTTTATGATAACACGGAAGGAGAGAAATTGGAATGCGCAAGAAAAGATGATTCTTTTGAGGAATTTTCATGTAAAGGGAAGTAGAGGAATAGGGTAAAGTTGGTAGAAGTAGGATCAAGACAAGTTTTTTTGAGATGAGAGCAACAATAATGTATTATATACTGATGAAAATGACCCAGTAGAGAGAGTGAATTCGATGTTCTGATATAATTTGTACACAGTAGGGTAGGATCCCAGTCCAGTCTTCTCTGTTTCTCTAATACAGAATAAAATTATCCCCTAGGTTGGGATTTCAGAAAGGTCTCTGGGGACTAGCCAGGAACCTGCTTGCTGCCTGCACTGAGTATAGTTGGAAAAAGAGTAGCCCAAGACAAATAAGTTCCTCAGATGGATGCTTTTGGCAAGTGCAGGGTCCAAACTGGCACTGACAGTGAAAGGCAGAAACCTTGAGAAATTAACTTTGAAACTGGTCTTGACATCACAAAGCTGGAGCAAAGACAAAGCCAAAGTTGTCTCATAGAGATTAACTTAGGAAATGCAGGACTCCCATGGAAAATAACTGCCGGTAAAGCTAGCACAGAGGCAAATATCATAAACCAAATGAAGAAACAGCCTCAGAAGAGAGCAGACAATAAATGGCAGAGTTTGCAGTCCAAGAAATGAACTGTTCAAAGATGTGAAGGATGGACGAGAATGAGACAAGATTATAAAAGAAATAGGTGAGTTTAGGGGAAAAAAACTAGAGATTTTAGAACTGAAAAATATAATCATTGAATGAAAAGAAGAAATGATCAAATTAGATGGAAACAATTTTTTTCCTCTCCTTTCTCAGTATACTGAAATTCTGTGCATTAGGTTCTATGCATTGGGTCCAGAATTTGGAAAGGGACTTAATTTTTTAGATGGCCATTCTCTTTAAACAGGAGAAGTACTCCTGCAGCCTTCGCAAAGGGGAAGTCAGTTCAGCAAAAACCCCCCTTTGCTTGTACTTAGATTGGTAACATACAATCATCTCACTATTGCCTTGATTGAAGGCTTTTCCATGGTTGTTGTTGTTCAGTTGCTAAATTGCAACCTCATAGACTGTAGCTCGCTGGGCTCTACTGAGTCCACATCTAAATTTGATTTTATGTTGGAGACAGTACAGGTTTGGGGGAATTTATAAATTTTTGTGGTTTCTAAGCAGCGATGAAAATCCATAAAGTCTTTTTGGGGCAGTGATTCTCAAATGTGGTCTGCAGATCTTTGGATGTTCCTGAGACTCTTTCAGGGAGGTCTGTGAGGTTAGAACTATTTTTATAGTAGTTTATAACATAGTAAACTATGTGTATAATAGTTTATAAAATGAAGATGTTTTTTGCCTTTTCTGTGTGTTGTTATTTGCAACTTCCATCAGCTCACCATGAATCAAAGCAGTGACACCAAAGCGAACTAGTTGTCTTTCTGTTCTTCACTGCTGTGTGCTTGCGATTAAAAAAAAATCAAGGCAGATTCACTTTAAGAATGCTTTTGCTGAAGCAGTAGAATCTGTTACATTCATGAATACCTATTCTTAAATAAATTTGTAATAATCTGTGGGAATATATTAAGTGGCAAGTGTACCTCAAGCACTTTCACTGTGTAGCGTAGTCTGATGGCTGTCTTGAGGAAGAGAATGCATGTGGATGAATTGAGAGCTGGCTAAGCTGTTTTTCTCATGGAACAACATTTTTGTTTATAAAAACAACTGAAAAACCATGATTATTCAGACTTGGGTATTTGACAGGCATTTTGTTGAAAATGAGTGAAATGAACATGCCATTTCTAGGAAAACAACTAATTGTTTTTGTTGCCAGTGATAAAATCTAAACTTGCATGAGAAAACTGGAGTTTTGGAAAATTTGTATTTGCCATCATGAGCTTGACAGTTTTCTAATGCTTAGATTTTTTGGATGAGACTGGTGGTGACATTAATGGGCATTGTTTTTTAAAAATTGTATAATGAAATGCTTCAACATCAGGAAGTTCTGTATAACTCAGGGAGCTTATGTTTTCTAAATGACCACATATGATGTTCCCAAATCCTGGTTAACAAGAAAGACCGTTAGGTTTTCATGTAACTGAGTAGGAAAAGTGCATCAGTGGATGGTATTACATTTCACATAACAACAAACTTAAGAAACTATAATTTGTTGGACTTCCCTGGTGGCTCAGACAAGAATCTGCCTGCAATGCGGGAGGCCTGGGTTCGATCCCTGGGTTGGGAAGATCCCCTGAAGGAGGGCACAGCAATGCACTCCAGTATTCTTGCTTGGAAAATCCCCATGGACAGAGGAGCCTGGCGGGCTACCATTCATGGGGGCACAAAGAGTCTGACATGATTGAGCAACTAAGCATATCATTTGTCACATGTTGGTATAGTATCAAGGAAGAATATTCACAATTATTTGAAGAGGCTCTTAAAATACTCCTCCCATGTCCAGTCACTATCTATGTGAGGCCTAGTCTTCTGTACTTCAACCAAACATTATGTCAGAACAGACTGACTAGTCTTCTATTCAGCAGATTTTCTCTTTTCAAGTCAGATATTAAAGAGATTTGCAAAATGCAAAAACAGTGGCATCTTTCTCACTGTTTTTTGTTTTTGAAAATATATTTTCCATAAAATACATTATTTATATTAAAATTAATGAGTTTTTATTTTTAAATGAATTAATAAATGTTAATGAATTTAAACATGACTCAATTTAATTTCCAATATGGTAAATATTGATAGAGCTCTTTGATGGTTCTCAATAATTTTTAAGAATGTAAATGGGTGTTGAGATTAAAAAAAACTTGGGACCCACTGGTTTAAAGTATTGTCACATTTGTAACTATCTTTAAACTATACTGGTAGTTGGTTAAAATAGGCTTACATGGCTCAGAGGGTGAAGAATTGGCCTGCAATGCAGGAGACACAGGAGACATGGCTTTGATCCCTGGGGTGCTAAGATCCCCTGGAGGAAGAAATGGCAACCCACCCCACTATTCTTGCCTGGGAAATTCTATGGACAGAGGAGCCTGGTGGGCTACAGTCCAAAGGATTGCAAAGAGTCAGACACAACTGAGCGACTAAGTACTGCTGCTGCTGCTGCTGCTAAGTAGCTTCAGTCGTGTCCGACTCTGTGCAACCCCAGAGACGGCATAATAATAATAATACACCATTTCCCCCACTGAAGTTTGAAGACAAAGGAACTTTTACTGTATTATTTCCTATAGAAAATAAATGATTTGAATATATAATATGTAAACATATATTTAGAAAATATTTATATATCTTAATGTTATTATATATATGATTATGTGTGTTATCACTATATAGAATATATATGTATATCTATATATGGAAAATAATGAACATATGATTTCCCATGGTGGCAAGTGGAACTGTTTTTTCCAAACTGTGTCTCAGAGAGCAATAGCAACTGTGGAAAATATTTCTTGTCTCTTACTTTGTTTCCCCTGCTCTCTACATGTCTTATATATACCCTTTTAGTGTGGAGGATAAGAGTGATTTTTTTTTTCTTTAGTGAAGAGGAATGAAATGAGAAACTAAACATTAAAAAATAGCATAGAAAGGAATGTCACAACAGAACTTTAATTTGACAACCAGATAGATGTATGCAAATAATATGCAAGTATACCAGAAGCGCACCAATTTTAAGTCCATGAGCCAGGCCCTTGGGACAAAACCTGCAAAAGCTTTGCCACTGCTGGCTGTTAGTGACAGCGTTGTCACTTGGGAAAGCCTACTGTCAGGAAGAATGTGTTTTTGCAGGTGAACTTCACCCTCTGTGAGCTTCTGTTTGGGCACTGCTGAGAGTGTTGGACAGTCCCTTTTCCAAATGATGGTTAGCTTGACATTTCATGATTCTTCTAATAAAATTATGTGTCAAGGAAATTGAAAGGCACGTTCCCTCGGGTGACAGGTGGAGTGAGCCACATAGATTTTATGAGAACAAACTGACCATTTTTGTCATGAATGTTAATAAGAAATAAATGGGATCAAAGTTATGCAAACTGTATTTCTACTCCTTTCAGGGCTGCCTCTCTATTTCAGAATCGTCTTCTTCTTTTTTTTTAAATGGTCCTTTCTGTTCTCCTTTGTATTTAATTTATTGTCTAAATCGGATAACATTTGAGCCTTTTAATTTTGTGTCAGAATGAAATGTCCTTCTATTGGGATTCAGACTGTTTATAGTCAGTAATCCTCTTACACTTTCTGTCTGCCTAGTGCAGAGGAGAAACTAGAAGTTTTCCATTGTGCAACTAAGCAGTACCAGGTGGATTAAGACATACCAGTATGTTTATATTTTATTGACTAAGTTTTGGGGTTTGCAAGATTCCAAACCCTGTATCTCATTTCTCTTGAAATCAGAATTAGGCCTTCAGATCAGAAGAATGAGATAAGTACTGTTTCCTTCTTCCAAGGTCTCTAGTTGCTATCCTGTGCTAACTCTGAAGCTACTGAATAAACAGAGTGCATTAGAGACGTGTATGTAGCCTGCAGGGAAGAAGGGTGTAGGGGAGAGGAGATTCTGTACCTGCACACAAACCCCATCAACATTATACTTTTGTTTGTTTGTTTGTTTCTTGGTTGCTTGTTTGATTTTAATTTTTTTAAATAGTAAGTTTAGATCATCACAAGCCATATTTTAGAAAATACAAGTATCTAAACCAGTTTAATGACCGAGTAAAATCCTGAGAGTTTGAAATTCAGTAATGGCTGAAAAGCTTTGATGCTGGTTAACAACTCAGAAAAAAAATCAATTTAGTCCTTGCATTTTCCCTGTCCAACTTTATACAATAATGACAGCTAGGAGGATTATAGCAAGGATGCACTGAATACTGTCTGTTTGCTGAGCATTCCTCTTTGCTAAGAGCATCCTGCTCTCAATAGAATGTCAACTCCGTGAGGTCAGGTACTGTATCCATAACCCCTAGATTTGCTTCTGGCCTATAGCAGGTGCTCAATACATATTTTTGAGCATATAAAAGACTAAGTACCTCATTTAATATCCTTAAGATAACCCCATTTAATGAAGCTTACTGAGTAGAATGAAGGCAAAAGACATTAAAAAGCTGAACGAAGAGGGCCTTTTATATCATGCAAGGTACAGTTAACAATAATTAGATAGTAATATAAATGTGGGACCAAGTAACCCTGTGCCAGGATAAACAAAACACAATGTGTTAGAATTGTAAAAAGGAAAAGGCCACATTATAGAAGAATCATGAATCTGAGAATGCTACAGGCGCCAGTGGCCTGGGTTCTGATCCTGCCTCCCCTTTCTACCCGAGTCACCTTTGTTCTGTTCAGTGGCTCAGTCGTGTGTGACTCTTTGTGACTCTCTGGACTACAGCATGCCAGCCTTCCCTGTCTATCTCCTGGAGTTTGCTCAAACTCATGCCCATTGAGTCACCTTGTTGCTGCTGCTGCTGCTGCTAAGTCGCTTTAGTCGTGTCCGACTCTGTGCGACCCCATAGACGGCAGCCCACCAGGCTCCCCCATCCCTGGGATTCTCCAGGCAAGAACACTGGAGTGGGTTGCCATTTCCTTCTCCATGAGTCACCTTAGGCAAGTCATTTCTGGGTCTCAATTAACTCATCTATCAAATAGGGATGATAATAATACATACTTTGTAGGTTTGTGGTGGGGATTAAGTCAATTAATTCACAGAAAGCACTTAACATAGCACCTGGCAGGTGGTAAACACAGTAAATACCAGTTACCATTTTAAAAAAAGATTGAGGGAAGACGAGAGAGAGGATATCTTTTAATACAACACATGGATGCATACCAAAAAAAAAAAAAGGCTTTAAAATGTAATGAAGATCTGAGCATATGTACATACCTTGGGGGCCTATACACAGAGACTATACCTTCTTAGAAGTATCCCTGGACCCTGATGAAGCTGGTTTCTTGGCCAGAAACCTTACCCAAAGGAGATGGTGTACTGGCCACAGCCAGGGAGGCTTCTGGAAGGAGGACTGGGGAAATGACATGATCTGATTTACATCTTGAAGAGAGATCGATGTGGCCAGAGTAGGAACCAGGACCACAGGGGTGGGAGCCATATCAGACAGACTGGCCAGGAAGTTCCCTGGAGATGTTGGTGGCTTGGATGGAGGCATTAGCAGTAGCAGTGAAGGAAGGAAGGAGCTGCTGGATAGTATCCAGATTTGAAGGTGAAGCCGACAGAACTTGTTGACGGATTGAACATGGAGTGGGAGGCAAAGGGGAAGCAGTGGTGATACTGGGCTCTTGATCTGGGGTAGAGAACAAGAAGGAGGAGTAGGTTTGGTGGAGGAGGTGGAAGGGAGGAGGAGGTGGAGGGGCTCTGCTTTTAATCCATCCTAGTTTCCTAGGCCTTCTATACAGTTCATGAGGTTCTCACGACATGTGTACTGGGGTGGTTTGCCATTTCCTCCTCCAGTGGGCAGATTTGCTATTCCCTCCTCCCAAGGGCAGAAGGAGAAGAGGGTGTCAGAGGATGAGATGGCTGGACAGCATCACCGATGCAACAAATGTGGATTTGGGCAAACCCCGGGAGATGGTGGGTGAGGGACAGCGAGGCCTGGCGTGCTGCAGTCCATGGGGTCACAAAGAGTCGGGCATGACTGGGCGACTGAACAACAAGTTTCCTAGGGCTAACATAACAGAGTACCCAAGACTGTGTCTTAAAACAACAGAATTTTATTGTCTCACAGTTCTGGAGGCTGACTGTCCCAAAATCAGGGCGTTGGCAGGACCCTGCTCTTTTTGACAGCTCTGGAGGGAGCCCTTCCTCACCTCTTGTTGCTTGTCAGCGATCTTTGGTGTTCCGCATTGTGCGTGATGGAGAGGTGCATCACTCCAGTCATGGGCTGCCTTCTCCCCATGTGTCTTCACATCAGCTTCCCTCTGGGCATGTCTGTTTCTCTGTTCATGTCTGTCTGTCTGTCCAAATTCCCCCCATTTGTAAGGACACTGGTTATATTGGAATGGGGCTTTCCAGGTAGCACTAGTGGTTTCCAGGTAACACACCTGCCAATGCAGGTGACGTAAGAGACACGGGTTCAATCCCTGGGTCAGGAAGATCCCCTGGAGAAGGAAATGGCAACTGTCTCTAGTATTCTTGTCTGGAGAATCCCGTGGACAGAGGAGCCTGGCAGTCTATAGTCCACAGGGTCGCAAAAGTCAAACACAATGAAGCGACTTAGCACAGCATGTAGCACATACATAGGGTCCACCCCAATGACCTTATTTTAGCTTGGTTACCTCTGTCAAGACTCTATTTCCAGGTCAGAACGCATGCTGAGGCACAGAGGGTTAGGACCTCAACACAGTTTAGCTCATAACACCTCTTAAATGCGATTGTTATTTACTATTCAAGTGGAGATATCAAGTGATCAGTTAGATAAATGGATATATTGTCCATTTGGCTTTCAGCCAATCTTTCTGTGTATAAAGTAGCATAACAACAAGCATTGTCAGGTAGATTATTCTGCATTTGAATTTTGTTTTGGTCTAGATTTTCCAATGAGAAGGTCTGTTGACATATATTATTAAAATATTTTGAAAAAGTGTGACATCAGTTATATGTATATCATCATACAGGGAAAGAGGATGGGATGGCTTAAAGTGAAGAAAAACTTACATCCCGGGCAACAGGAAGTGAGAAGAGTTCCTATCTCCTGGCTTCAATTTTCTTCATTAAGTGCATTTACCTCTTGGCACTGCTAGATACTGATGGAGCAAAAATTTCCCTTAAGATTTTCCAAGTGCATAGCATTAAGCAACACAGTTTTATGGCATCAAAAAACCCCAGAGAACCATATTCTGATGTATGGAAAATACATCTGTGCTCATTTTATTAATGAATGTGTGAGTAAATTTTGTTTTAGATCATGGAAACATTCATTCTTTTGTTCACACTTTTCATTTAAAAATATTTTTTAACTTCTATTGTGTCTGAGCCACTAGATGCTGGTTTTCAGCAAGGAATAAGATAAATTAGGTGAGACTATACAGGGGTTTGCAGGCAGTTAAATAATGTGTTAGGTACCATCCTGTGGTTAAGGCCACACGAGGGCACCCGGACAGGGCACCTAATTGGGGCGGGGGTGGCAGTACGGGGGGGTTTTGGAGGAAGAGACTTAGGAAGTAAGGTACAATGCCACGAGTGTAATACTGATAATGCTTCAATTATATTCTCTCTTTTAGTGCTGCCATAGTATTTTCCACACTTAGACTTCTCCAGGATTCAAAACTTTTTAAAAAGAAAGTAGTAGAAGATGACTCAGAGAATTGCACCTCTCCAGAAAGTTATGTATGTATGAATTTAATGTTTATCCTTATAATACTTATTATGGAATAATTATTGGCATACTAGGACATTGTCTCATTATTTAAATGAAACAAAGGGATAAAGTACTGAAAACATTGAGTTCAGAATAAAAAGATCTGTGTTTAAGTCCCATGTTGATGCTGTTTATTAGTCAGTATACCTTGGGCAAGTTGCTTAAAATTTTTTTAAAGAGCTATGTGATCTCATTTAGGAACTTATGGAATTGGATGTAATAGTGACTGGAGTCCTACCAGATATATCATTCTAGTCTTCTAGATCTGGTGTCACCAGTAAATGAACTTGTTTCACAGTACTTGGTCTTCATTTCACTTTCGATTATATTTCTTCTTTAGCATTACCAGTGCGACACGTGTGCTGTTTCCCATCTTGAATTTCTCACAATTAGATTCTTCTGCACTTCAGCTCTCAAATCTATATGGCAACTGGTATCTCACATTCTTCGAAATTTTATGGACTTCAATTAGACCAAGTAATTTAATAATACAGGGTTGTTTAGAATTAAAATATAAAGATTCAGTACACTAAACCCTTGCTTATTTTAAAACGAATAAAATAAAGCTTAAGCTTTACTAATAAAATTGCTGCTATCTAAGTCTTTACAAAATAAAACTAATTGACTCATTTCTTACTATATTAAAAGCAATATGTATGCTAAAAAGCAATCTGATTCTGAGAATTTACTTAGAGTGGTGGTTGTCAATTGGAGGCGATTTTGCCTCCCAGGGGACATTTGCAGTGCCTAGAGACATTTCAGTTGTTCTAACTAGAGGCAGTGCTAATGACAACTACTGGGTGGAACCCAGGGATGTTGTTCAACATCCTGTAACACACAGGACATTTCCCTCACAACAAGTATCTGGCCCAAAATGTCAGTCATGCTGAGGTTGAGAAGCCCTGATTTAGATTAAGCATGACTTAGCTTTTCAATAGTAACAGGCATGTAGGCCAAGATAAAGGTACATAGATAGGTATTTTTTTCTGTAAATCTAATCTAAGTAGTAGACCCCTCATTCTAATCATGATCCTCTCCCTGGTTCTCTGTTCCCTTCTTACTCTGGTCCCAGGAACAGCTCACCCTCTCCTCCTCTACACCTCACCTGTCAGTCACTTTAGCCCCCATCAAGTCCAGGTCACAGCTCCTTGATAACACATGTTGCTGACTGTCTGGAGATGGTGAACTGTCAGAGATGCATAGCAGGAAATTCCTGAAACAAAGAGGCATTGTTCTAGATGAAGTGTCTGAGATTGATACCTCTGGAAGAGTTCGTTTGTCACCTCCCTCCCATTGGTCATTTCCTTTGTAAAGTGAAACTAGAAGGATAGTAAGTCATAAAATATGTTCGGGATGTGAGCAGCACCTAGCAATATAACTTAGTCAGTTAAGACTGTGGGCTCTAAATTCAGAAAGACACAAGTGTGAATCCTCTGCCAGAATATGATGGGATTTAAGCAAATAGTTAGCCTCCCTAGGCTAGGAGTTGGACACGACTGAGCAACTTCACTTTCACTTTTCACTTTCATGCATTGGAGAAGGAAATGGCAACCCACTCCAGTGTTCTTGCCTGGAGAATCCCAGGGACGGGAGAGCCTGGTGGGCTGCCGTCTATGGGGTCGCACAGAGTCGGACACGACTGAAGCGACTTAGCAGCAGCAGCAGCAGCAGGCTTCACTTCTCAAATCTGAAAAACAGAAAATAACAATAACCGCTCTTTGGCTTGTCAGGAGGATTAAATGAGATAATATGTATAAAGCATGTAGCACAGCCCCTCGCATACTCAATAATTAGCCAGTATTATTGTTTTTCAGCCTTTAAAATGATGGTCACAAAAGTTTTGAAGGTATGGAAACTGTTGATATAGTTTGCAATGAAAAATTCAGACTGTAAATCTAGTTTTCAACGGTGGGTACACAGAGAAAAAGAAAGCACTTAAATGAGGATCAGTGTTAATAGTGATTTTACTTGTTTTTTGTATATCTTTTATGTTTTATAGAATGTTAAAGAATAATTTCTAAAATTAAAAATTTAATGCTATTAAATGGTATCAATGCTTCCCTTAACTTATATTTAACACTAGGCTAGAACTTGGACATTTTTAAGTGGAAAGATAATCATCATTTTGATATTGTTTAGGCGACTGAAAGTAAAGACGACAATTTTTTAGATCCTATTTCCCTAAATTCTCGAGAATATTTCAACATTCATCTGTGGTTGAGGTGCCGCTTAGCCTTGGTGACTGCATTTGTTGCCCAGATTCGTGGCATTGGAATCGTGAAAGGTACAAATATCCTGTCTCTTCAATCAAAGCTTTCATAAAATTTAATTTTATTTAGGTAACAGAGGTTTTATTGGGATGTATTTTATTATAACATTAACATTTTATAACTTCTTAGCTTGATCTGTTACCAAAATTTTAAAAATTGAGATATTAAATGAGGATAATAATTTTCAGCAGTCCCTTGTATCACTGAAAATGGCATATATGTTACTGATGTATGCATTGCAGGCAACGAGATTTCAGGATACTAATACACAAGCCTTCTTGTCATCTAGGAAGGCAGCCTGGTGCAGGGGTCCAGAGAGCAGTTTCTGGAGCCACCCTGCCTTGAGTTCAAATACTCTATCCACTACTTCCTTGCTGTGTAATCTTGGCCAAATCACTTAATCCCCCTATGCCCCAGTTTTCCCCTCTGTAAAATAGAAATAGGGTACTTACTTCATAGGATTATTTCCAGAATAAATGGGTTAAATTTCTAAGGTTCTTAGATTACAACCTGGCACATAAACAAATATTAGTGCTGGCAGTGGTTAATAGTTATCTGTATGTGAACCTATCTATTTACCCATCTCTACCCATCTCCCAAATTAAATTATTTCATGCAGTATCATTATTACTTTTGCAGTGTTTGAATACTCTAAAGTACTTCCCCTCGAATTACGTTTATTTTCAATATTTCATGTAGTTTTGTTTTCCATCTTTGCATCTTCCTTTTCTTCTATTTTATACAATATTCCTGTGATAAACTTTGAGGATATTATGCTTATACAGTTTCTTCCTGTCTTGGTGCATTTTAAGTAACTGTGTTTGTTTATTTTAGAAAACGATATAACAGATTACGTGAGCCTTATCAATGAAGTGTGTGTGGAGGCAAAAGCTGCAGGTGACAGGGAGCTACAGGCTGAATTCTTGATGCAAGCTGTAATTATCGGCCTACAAGAAAAGCATTTAAAGGCAGACATCATAAAAAGCCTTCAGGTAGGAAGGCAGTCTCATTCACATTGATATTTACCGAAGGATTCTGGTTAGAATAAAAGGAGAGAGTTTAAATTTCCATTAGTTACTGCTTGTATGGCAGTCAATATGGCCAGCTCTTGTTTCAGTGAATTGTAAATGGTACTATCAGACATAATAATTTTATTTTAATAGGAGGTAATACAGTTGCTTGAAGGGCATGACTTTATTTCTCCTCGATCTCATTTAACCTTGGTGAGAAGCATGCTTTTGCTGGATGATTTAACAAAAGCTGAGAAATTCAAGGAAACTCCTTCTTCGAAAATAGAAAAATTGTATTTGTTGACTCAGTCTCACAACATTCTTATAGAACAGGTGAGAATGCTTTACTGTCCAAAAGATTTAGAAACTTACTCTTCTTTTTCTTATTGCAGACCACATTAGCTAATTACTTATTATAATGTTTCTTTTACAGATGATAGCTTTTGGAGAAACAATTGAATTGCCTTCATCAAACACTGACTATGCAAGTCCATTACTGCCTTTGAAAAATATTTATCTTCCTCACGTCATGTTATTGGCCAAAACAAAAATGAGAATTGGTAAGGACACTTAAACATATATTCAAGACACTGATGAAAAAGTTT
Source organism: Bubalus kerabau (assembly GCF_029407905.1). Taxonomy (NCBI): domain Eukaryota; kingdom Metazoa; phylum Chordata; class Mammalia; order Artiodactyla; family Bovidae; genus Bubalus; species Bubalus kerabau. Next base: position 61,198,480 of record NC_073624.1, on the reverse strand, counting down.
AATTTATTTTCAAACAGGCTATCTTGTGAGTGCATTTAATTTGGGGCAATATTTATGAATACCCAGATTCCATTTATTTAAAAAATAGTTGAAAAAATTATTATTAGTGCCATGTTATTCCTTGCACACAAAGGCATTTAATTAAATAGCTGGTTATACAAAGCTGTTTACACAGTGTAATCCTTTAGTTGAAAAGTAGTTTGTATGAAAGGATACTTGATAGTGGAAATGTTAGAAAGCAATTATGTACTCAATTCTTCCTTTTGCTGATGAAAGAACAGACATCTGATCACCTACCATGTGCCAGCCTCCATGTGAGGTCCTGGGATGCTACTGGAGATGAAAACAGATGTAGTTCCTGCTCTTAACCTTGAAGATAGAGATAAACAAGTAAACAAATCATATACAGGAATAAATATTATATCATTTATCATATTATAATTTTATAAAATATTTTAATATTTATTCAATATTTATACATTTTTATAATATTTAGAAAATTTAATATGTACATATTTTATAGAAATCTGTATTTGATAACAACTATATAGGAAATCTGCAAGGATATAGTAAGCTTAAACATGATGATGAATTATGTTTATGTATGTAATTGTAATTAGTGTTATAAAAGATGTGGATAAGGTCTGTTGATAAAGAATAGCAAAGGAAGGGGTGTCTATTTAAGTACTGAATAGAATAATTGGGAAAGTTCTCTTTGGGGAGGTGGTATTTAACTCTGGACTGTAAGTATTATGCATATGCATAGCAGAGTCATGAATATGCATAGTGGAGTCATGCATAGTGGAGGCAGAGCGAGCAGAGCAGTGAGTTGTAGGTTCTGAGGTCAGGACACACTTGACATATTCCAGAACTGCAAGGAGACCATTACAGCCAGAGCAGAGTTGGGTAGGGGCAGCCTAATGGGAGGAGGTGATCAGGGAACAGTTTATGTTTCAAAGGATTACCCTGGCTGCTGGGTGAAGAATAGGTTGGAGGAGAGCCTGAAGCCAGCCAAGAGAGGACCTGATTGTAGAAGGTAGACCAGTAAGTCAGAGGTATACATGTGTGTGCTCAGTTGCTCAGTTGTGTCTGACTTTTTGTGGCCCTATGGACTGTAGACTGCCAGGCTCCTCTGCCCATGGAATTTTCCAGGCAAGAGTACTGGAGTGGAGTGCCATTTCCTTCTCCAGGGGATCTTCCTGATCCAGGGATCGAATCAGCACCTCTTACATTTCCTACACCGGCAGGCAGATTGTTTACCGTATAACTCCTAGGAAACCAGTATTGCTACACTTCACAGGAGCTCACAGACACTGTTGACCCAAAGCTATGTGCCTCTAGTTCCAAGGCTCTTGTCTGTCTCAGAGGGCTGAAAATCTTGTAACAGCTCTGTCTGTTCTAACCTATATTAATCATTCCTTAAAAACAAAAAACAAAAAACGTATATCTGGGGCTTTCCCAGTGGCTTAGTGGCAAAGAATCCACCTGCCAATGCACAGGTTCAATCCCTGATCTGGAAAGATCCCACAAGCCACCAAGCAACTAAACCCATGCACCACAACTATTGAGCCTGTGCTCTGGAGTCTGGAGTTGCAACTACTGAATTCCACCTGCCCTAGAGCCCATGCTCTCCAACAAGAGAAGTCACCACAATGAGAAGCCCCTGCAGTGCAAGGGGCTAGAGGGTAGCCCCCACTTACCACAGCTAGAGAAAAGTCAGTGCAGCAACAAAGACAAAACACAGCCAAAAACAAACAAATAAATAAATAAATATTTTTTAATATATTCCTAAAAAATAAAAATAAAAAAAAGAAAAATGTATTCCTGATGCTTTGACATCCGGAATCTTGCTGACCAGGGAGGGACTTCCCCTCTCAGGGTTAGTCAATTCTTAGAGATTAGTTAACCACTTTCCTGTGATGGTGACTTTTATATGCAAATCAGCTTTTCCAGAGCCCACACCCAAAACCTTTACTGAGCTTGCTGGGTTCTTACCTTGGGGCCAGTATTTCTCTGCCCTAATCACCCCAGAGACAAATATACACTACTAGCAGAGACGACCGAAATTGTATAAACTAGCCAATCCTAAACCTTGGTCTGCTTACACTACCCACCCACTCCTTTCCACAAAAAACACAATAAAGACTCTTGCCCACATTTTTTCCTGGCCCCTTCTGCTACCCCATCCAAGCTCGCTCTTCTTGCCACAAAACAGACCAATATATCAGAGACAAGGTATTGAGGCAAGGAATATGACTGTAATCAGAAAGCCATCTGACCAAGAAGATGGCAGACTAATGTCTCAAAATAGCCATCTTATCGGGGTCTGGATGCCAGTATCTTTTATAGAACACAGAGCAGGGGAGGGTGAGGAATTACAGTGAAAAGGCCATTAATCTTGCAAATATCTCCTGGAATGGCCAGCCTCACAGAGTATGTGTGTTAATTTCTCCTTTCTGTAGCCATCCACAGGTGGATAGGACCAGGGTGTCTCCCTGAACAAAGGCACTTTGGCTTAACATTCAGACAGAGGGGCGGTGTTCCTTGAGGCAGGCCATTATGTATAGACACTATCCTTTTAATAAACAAAAGCAATAGGAAGTAAAGATTAAAATCAAAGAAACAGATCCAACAGGAGTAAGATTTTGTTCTTTCCTGTAACATTTCTATCTCCTGACTGACCCTCATGCTTCTTTGTGGTGCCCTGCATGGCATGTGTGCCCCCCTCCTCTTGAGAACTTTGAGCAAAGAAAAACCAGTCTTTTCAGTGGCCATCATCTCCTGACCTGTTTACCTTGTCATACTTGAATAACAACCAAACCAACATTTTGAAACATCACCCCTCGCCTCCTGGGTCCCACTTACCTCCCATTCCAGCAGCTGCTCCGCTCAGGAGAGGCTGGTGATTGGACTAGAGTTGGGGAGGGAGGGTAACAGAAGTGTGTTCAAACTGCCCAGAATCTTTTCCCCTTGTTCCCCTTCTTCTCCTCCTCATCATGATTATCATTATTTCATGATTATCATCATCATTTATGAATTTTATTGCTGTAGGGAAATCCGTTCACCCCTATTATTAATGTTTCCTTGTTTATGAAATTAGGCTAGCCTAGCTGACCTGCAGAATTCCTATCCTGTTCACTGATCCCATGAGAGCTATTTTCCTACATTTTTAGCCCACAATTTATATTATCAATATATTTGATGTCTATAAGAACTTGAAGCGCAGGTTGTGTTGCGTGTGTTCTCTGCTCGCCTGCCTTACTAAGCTTGAAGATGTGTCACCACTCGGTGCCAATACTGCTGCTGCTTTTTAGACTCACTTGAAGCAGAACAGCTTGCTTTCTGTTATGTTATATTAAATACCAACTTAAAGAACAAAAACCAAAAGCAGCTCTTCTGTCAAAATAACGTCAGCTTCACAACATCTTTTTCACAGAGTTGATGTTTATTGCAAAAAGGAGCGCTTCAATATTATGAAGCATAAAAATCCTCTGATTTGATGTTTCTCTACAGTTTTCCTTTTCAGTGATAGTATAGATTGCATTGCAAGAACAGAGGCACTTAACGTTATTTTCTTTCTTTGTGAAAACCTCTTACAGAGAAAGACATTTTGAGATTATTTTTCTAAAACAACAAAAAGATAAGTATCATGGTTATTAAAGATTATTTTTCCCATTAATGACTGAACCTAGAGCTTCCTTATTAGTTGAAGAAGTAGATTACTGATTGAAGAAAGGTTCAAGAATAATGCTGGGGAGTAGGAATATAACTGGGAGCCATCATCTTTGCCTTCAAAGGATCTGTTATCTAGTTAGGAGAGAGAAAAAAAAGTCATTTTCTGTAACAATTCTTTTTCTAGTTTTAACAAAAACATAGAAAACAAGTACTATTATTATATGTCAGTAATTATTTATAGTACTATAGTACACATTGTACATGTATATAAGTGCCTCAATGACATGAAGAGACTTGATATTTTTGTTTTATGTTAATAAACAGTTGTAGTGTACTTTGATGGAGAAGGTGATGGCACCCCACTCCAGTACTCTTGCCTGGAAAATCCCATGGACAGAGGAGCCCTGTAGGCTGCAGTCCATGGGGTCGCTCAGTCGGACAGGACTGAGCGACTTCACTTTCACTTTTCACCTTCATGCATTGGAGAGGGAAATGGCAACCCACTCCAGTGTTCTTGCCTGGAGAATCCCAGGGACAGGGGAGCCTGGTGGGCTGCCGTCTATGGGGTCTCACAGAGTCGGACACGACTGAAGCGACTTAGCAGCAGCAGCAGTGTACTCTGAAACAATAAGCAAGAATGGGAGAGGTATTGAGTTGTGAGATGGTATAGGACAAATGGCATTAGCATATCTTTCTTGCCTGCCATCTAATCGTTGTTGGTGATTATTGGGGTTAAGACCATGGGCTCTGGAAAAAGAATTCTGGTCTAATTCCCTCCAGGAAATCATTTCACTTCTCTGTGTTTTCAGTCTCCTTTCTCATAAGATGTGGGTAAGAAAAGTACCAATCTCACAGGATGAAGTGAATGGAATGTGTAACACGTTTAGAAGGGCACCTGGTTTGTTCTTAGAACTTCATAGGTGTCAGCTATTCTCATTGTTCCATGCCTGGCCTCCTTACTCTCTTAGGAAGCCCCGGGAAGCAAGCCTTCAGTTTCTTCATCTCCATTTCTCAGCAAAGTGCCTTGTCCAGAGGAAGGGCTGTGTAACTTCTCCTTGGATAAGAGAGAGAAGGAGGGAGAAAGACCCTTTTTCCACCATCCTTCTACTCAAATAGCTCATTCCTGAGCTACACATTTACAAAACAAACAAACAAACAAAAAAAAACCCCTAGACTTCTTAAAAACTCTTTGTAGGGCCTGGCGTCTTGGATTTCAAATTTTCAGAACTCGAAGAAACCTCAGATAGTTTCCAGTTCTGCTGCCTCAATGCTCAGTGGCATGTAGGGACCTGTTCAAAGGCTCTGGTGACACAGTAACACCAATGACTGGCTTGTACCCAGCATTTCAGCTGGAATCCTACACATTCTGCAATTTTACACTACCTTTCTTTTCATACTCCCCCTACTATGCCTGTTAAGCTATTCTATCAATACAACTTTTTCGCCCAGTTGCCTTTTGCTTTTATCTCAACATTTTTCTTCTTTAAACATAACAAGGTGATCATCAGTTGCCCGCCCTGATGGCCGTACTCCATAGGCAGGCAGCCCTGACCTTTCTCAGGTCTGGCCCAGGGCTCCTATAACCTGCCACCACAGTGTCCTGGGCTTTCACTGCCTACACAGTCAACCACACAGTATTTTGATTGCCTGTCTGGCCGTTCACATTCCCTGTTAGACATTAAGCTCCATGGTCTCTCACTTAAGAGGTTTGCTGCAGAGTCAGGGTTTAGGGTATGGGCCCTGGAGCTGGACTGCCTAGGTTCAGATGGTGTGATTTTGGGCAATTTATTTAAACTTCACTGTGCCACTGCTTTTTCCTCTGTAACATGAGCATAATAATGATATCCACCCAGAGTTGGAAGGATTACATGAGATAATGCTTATGTACTTGGGATGGTACCTGGCATTGTAGAAACCTTAGTTCTTATTTTCCACTTTTCTCTTTCTTATCCAGTGCCTAAGAATTCAGAAAATATTTGTGGAATAAATGTCTGTCTGTCTTTGGGGTGATTAGAAATTAAATCTAATGCCCCTTCAATAATACAATAATCCTTTATTATTTTGAGAAGTGATGGGACCATACCAGAAGTATGACGTGAGGTCTTTGTCCATAATGGGTTTGCAAACAAGTTATAATGAGAAAATATACAATGTGAGGAACCACTATAGAACTGAATAGAAATTACTGCCTATTAATATATGCAAATTTTATTGGGAACAACATAAAAGTTTATAAAACTTCCAGGTGTTTCACTACTAACAACCTTACCTCTGGAACCCAGAAGTTATGGTAGAGCATTATGAACTTTTAGAACGGAAAAAGACTCAAGAGATTATCCTTCATCTTAAAAATGAGAAAAATGTTGAAATTTATCAAAGACCAAGTTTCAAAAGGCTGTTGTTTATAGTTCATTGAAATATTTGGGTACTGAGTTTCCTTTAAGTGTTTCTTCAATGCTAAAAACTAAAGACACCTAGAATTCTGTTCTTTTTTTTGACCTTGCTAAGGGTTTGTGGGATTTCCTGACCAGGGATTGAACCCAGGGCACAGCAGTGAAAGCCTGGAATCTTAACCACGAGGCTACCAGGGACCCTCGTCCCCCACACACCCAGACTTCTTAGTTGCACCTACTGTGAGAGGAGTCTGTTAACTGGGAGGTTGGGTATGAATGGGTGTGTGTGTGTGCTGTCGCTTCATTCGTGGCCGACTCTTTGCAAGCACATGGACCTTAATCTGCCAGGCTTCTCTGTTCATGGGTTTCTCCAGGCAAGAATACTGGAGTGGGCTGCCATGCCCTCCTGCAGGGGATCTTCCCGACCCAGGGATTGAACTGGCATCTCCTGCATTGCAGGCCGGTTCTTTACACTAGCACCACCTGCGAAGCCCTTGTTATGAACACTATGTATATTTCTCCCTCTTCATCTAACGTCTTTCTTTTAGGACATACAGTGGCCAAGCAAGTATATTATACCAGTAAAAAGAAGGATTCTTCAAAGTGGTTACCTGCCCTTCATTTTTTTGAAATAGCTTTGAAGCTCGCTAGGACATCAGGAACAGAAGAACATGAGGTGGAAGCTGAAATCTTTTTTCAGAAAGGTAAGATGTATTTGGAGTCACAACTATGATAAAGTTTGGCAAAACTTTTTTTCCTGTTAACAAAAGGCTTCTTAAAAATCTGGTCACTGATTATGTAAAATATTGATTTTACAAAGGGCGTGGTGTTGACAAACACCTTGATGTCTCTGCCAAACTCAGTTTTGGATAAAGTGAACATGCTTATATTAAGTTTACATCTAGAAAGGGGAAAAAGACTTCTATTTTCATTTCTTTTATAATTATGACTGGCTTTCCTTATGCAAAGTTTCACGTTTGACACAAAAATCTCATTATCAGCCATTTAGCTATGAAAAATGTTACTTAAAGAATGCTTAGAAGATATTTTTATGCATAATTTCATTACTTAGCTAAAATAGCCAGTTTCTGTAAAAGATACCTATCCATTTAGATAGCTATAGCATATCTATACTTATAACTTGCAATACACATTTGCATAATGCATTCATATAACTTTGTTGTGGCCATTTTAGCCCTGAGAAAAGTGATGATGACATCTAGTATCATTTATTGAACATCTACTAGGTACAAAGCACTGTAATCAGTGTTTTACATCTCATATTGCCGGTTCCTACAATAGTGCTACAAGTTAGGCATGATCAATCCTGGTTGGCAGATGAGGGCGGTCTGGGTAAATAACCATCCATAAGTCAAGAGCTACTAAATGCCCAGATATGAACTTCACATGAGGTGGCTCCATGCTCTGTCCACATGCTGTATGGAAACTGTCAATCCTTTTCACAGTGATTATGAGATTTCCCTTTCCAGTCATTCTGGCTATAGAAGTAGCATTCCAGTGCCCGGCATTTGAGGGCTGCAGCTTACCATGAGGAAGGGGGAGCTGTGTGCACACGAGAGCATTTTCATCATCTGTGTTGGTTTTCCAGCATTTGCTGATTTTCTAGGATTTGTTTCTAGCAAAGGTATTTCCTATGATGCCTGCAATGATTGAGGAAAGAAGAAAACGGATGTAGATTAAAGGAATGCACTGCAGGAGGAAGTGAGAGCACAAAGTAAGGAAATGGAAGGAAAATAGGATGATAACACTTGTGTCCGAACAGTGAAAGGAGGCAGGGGAACCTCGAGGTGCCCAGGGAAGGAAGCAGCAGCTCTTTCCCCACTGGTGTACCTTCCAGCAGGAAACGAGAGATGGGCAAGCAAGGAGAACACATCCAGTTTTCCAAATTTCCAGCATAAAATATTTGTTCTGAAGTCCTAAATGATAGAAAAAAGAAAATCCATCTTTGTATATCCTTTTCCTCTTTCAGGCAAAATAGAATGTCAAATATTGATGGAAGAGAAACCTCCAACTATGCAACTTGAGAGTCTGTTTGAAGCTATACAGCTAAGCTTGAGAAATGATCAAAATTCAGGGTAAAAAAAAAAGACCTTTCCATTATCACAATATGCATTTGGGTTTGAGCCCCGTGTTCTGGATGTGTGCTGAAATGACTGGGACACTCTCTTCCCATGACAGGGCTAGTTTGGGGTGTTCATTGTCCAACTGGTTCACTGACTTCCTTTTCAAGCTTGTTGCTTTCGGCTCTGCCCCAAGGCTTCATTCTCAGTGACAGTTGATGACAGCAGTTAGCCTGGTGACATCCTGGACTGTAAATCACTTCCGGGCTATACTCAGCTTGATCTCCTGTCAGTCCAAGGACACAGGAATTTCCACCAGATGTGAAATTGTATCGAGAAGGGATTTGTGTCATGCTGGTTTATCAGTGCCAAGGCTGGGTGGCTCAATTCTATATAATTGACTTAATGCACTGATTTAAATGACCCTGTCTGACAGGTTTGATAGTGAACACACAGCCCTCACCCACACCAAGTCATGGCTTTCAGAATAACTCTGTGTGTCTCTTTAGAATCTAATCAGTGTAGGAGGGTAGAGACAGAGACCTGGTTTTCCAGGCTTGACTATCACTTCTGTAGTGCCTTGTGTGCTGGAATATTCCAGAATGGTCTTGATGCTGGACTCCTTGCAGTCATGGCAGGAGGACAGCACAGGACAAGGAAGAACACACAGCTGTCTTTAAGAGCTTCTGATTTCAGTAGGGAGGAAGATGCCAGTGTTTAAGCCACAGGTGCTATGAAAAAAGGGTCAGTTTGTAACAGATGTTAGTTTTGCCTGTTTTTACCTTCATTTGCTCAGAAATTGTTGTCACATGATGCAAAATGATGCTTATGAGTAGTGAGGCTATGTAGTAAGTACAATGTTTTATTGTTTTAGGTTGATAAGAGACTCCTACCTTGAAATAGCCTTATTATTTTTACACATGAGGAAGTTAAAGAGCAAACTTTCAGTGTCACCATTGATGACTATTAAGGTAATAAATGATTTTATTAGAAATATAAAGTATTAAATGTAAAGTATATTGCCTTTGAGCTTGCTTATTTTGCTACCTCTGTGCTATGGATATAAAGAGACATTTTTCTTTGTGACTTGGAGGAATTAATTTATTATTTTAAACTCATACTCATATTTAGATACCTCTTTGGACATTTTTACATAAGATTCTGGAAATGGATTTCATTTGGAGATTTTTGCCTGTTAAAATGTTATCCATGAAATGTCAGTCGGTCATTTCAGTTGCTCAGTCGTGTCCAACTCTTTGCGACCCCATCAATCACAGCACGCCAGGCCTCCCTGTCCATCACCAACTCCCGGAGTTCACTCAAACTCATGTCCATCGAGTCAGTGATACCGTCCAGCCATCTCATCCTCTGTTGCCAGTCCCTTCTCCTCCTCCTTCTCCTCCTTCCCCCAGTCCCTTCCAGCATCAGGGTCTTTTCCAGTGAGTCAACTCTTCACATGAGGTGGCCAAAGTATTGGAGTTTCAGCCTCAGCATCAGTCCTTCCAATGAACACCCAGGACTGATCTTCTTTAGGATGGACTGGTTGGATCTCCTTGCAGTCCAAGGGACTCTCAAGAGTCTTCTCCAACACCACAGTTCAAAACCATCAATTCTTCGGTGCTCAGCTTTCTTCACAGTCCAACTCTCACATCCATACATGACCACTGGAAAAACCATAGCCTTGACTAGACGGACCTTTGTTGGCAAAGTAATATCTCTTCTTTTGAATATGCTATCTAGGTTGGTCATAACTTTCCTTCCAAGGAGTAAGCGTCTTTTAATTTCATGGCTGCAGTCACCATCTGCAGTGATTTTGGAGCCCCAGAAAATAAAGTCTGACACTGTTTCCACTGTTTCCCCATCTATTTCCCATTAAGTGATGGCACCAGATGCCGTGTTCTTTGTTTTCTGAATGTTGAGCTTTAAGCCAACTTTTTCACTCTCCTCTTTCACTTTCATCAAGAGGCTTTTTAGTTCCTCTTCACTTTCTGCCAGAAGGGTGGTGTCATCTGCATATCTGAGGTTACTGATATTTCTCCGGGCAATCTTGATTCCAGCTTGTGCTTCTTCCAGCCCAGCGTTTCTCATGATGTACTCCATGAAATGTAGGTGCATATAAATATGCTCAGTCATTAGGATTTATCAGATGTTTGCAGGAAATGACCTATTGCTTAAGCTGATAGACAAGTATGGTTTTCATTACTGAAGTGGCTGGCAAACAGATCATCTTTTGATAAGAAAAGTCATTCATTCATTTATCACATATCTATTGAGCATGTCCTAGAACCCAGACCGTATTCTGGATAAAGCAGAGTCCAGGGCAATCTCAGTGCTTGTTCCCATGCACTTACTCCTCAGTGGAGGGAGACAGGTAATAAACCTGTAAAGGAAGAAAGGTGGGAGGGAGGGAGGGAGGAAGAGAAGGGAAGGAAGGGTTGGGGGTGTTTTAGGTGGTGAAGTTTAGGATTAAGAAATAACTTGAGTTGGTGGGATTGTGAATGACTGCAATGGAAAGAGGTGAAAAGTGAGATTTGATCATTTGGGAGGGAGCCTTGCAGGGTGGCAGAGGCATGCACTCCATCAAGCAGCTCTTCCAAATAAGGGGCAGAAACATCTCCATTGATCCTGTGATCCTGTTGAGGTCAGAGGTTCAGTCTTTCTCAGGAGCTCCTAGAAATGCCAATGCTGCTGGTCTGTGGGCCATACCTGAGTACCCAGGATTCAGACAGGGAGATTTTCTTTCTTTTTAAAAAAAATTAATTTATTTATTTTAATATCTAATTACAATATTGTACTGGGTTTTGCCATACATCAACATGAATCAGTAGCAGGTGCAAATGTGTTCCCCATCCAGAACCCCCTTCCCACCTCCCTCCCCATCCCATCCCCCAGGGTCATCCCAGTGCACCAGCCCTGAGCACCCCAGAGAGGGAGATTTTCTAGGCAGGAAGTTGGATGGGGAACTTTGTGTTAATTTTTTTTTTTTGAAAACTTGGTTTTTATTTTTCAAAAAATACCATCTAATTGTTTATTCCTTAGATTTCAGTAGGCTTTATATATTTCATTCTCATTAAATAATCCTCTGACCCACCAAAAAACCTCTCCAGAAAATTTTGATGTCAACTCTCTAATCTTTGAGACAACATAAACATGATTTAAATCCTGTAGACAAATAGGCTTTCAGTCAGTTGGAACAACTTAAATGGTTGCTGCCTTAGGTGGGTAACAGCTATTTTTTTTTTTCATCAAAATGATTACATAGAAAACTTACCTTTTGTGATATGATACACATCTTTACATCCAATAAGAGAAAACAGAAATCTTTGTTTCCATGGCAGTTTGCAATGCAAATTAATAAGATGCTAGGATAGAAAATATATCACCTTTTGGGCCTTCTCTAGGGAGCTGTTTATAATTAGGAGCTTAAACAAATAAGATTGGAGTGAAAGAATAGTATAACTCCAAGGACTGAACAGCAACAACAAATACAATATGAGCATTATTTTCTGTATATCTTGACACAGCATAAATATTTTAGCAAGACATACAATTATTAGACACACAGAAAACAGTCAAAAACAACTAAAATTCATCTAGGCATATTCAGACCATTGAAATAGAACATTTAAAATATGTCCTAATAAAGACAATTGCTATATAAATGCTGAAAAGACAGCATTATTGTTTCACTTATATGGAGAGTCTGGAGTATAGTGACTGACACCCTGGTTTGGGTTGGAATCCTATTTTCATGACACACCAGTGGGAGCGAAGCCTTTCTAACCCAAGTTTCCTCATCTGTGAAATGAAGGTGAGGATGCTTACCCCTTAGAGTAGCTAGGAAAATTAAGTAAAATAAAAGACTTGGCACATAATAAATACCCAAAAGAAAACCCAATAAGAAGTGAGAGGACTATCCTTTATCATTATGTAACTTTGACTAGACTCCAATATTATATCTTTCTGAAGTATTTTGTACATAGAAGACAATGGCACCCCACTCCAGTACTCTTGCCTGGAAAATCCCATGGACAGAGGAGCCTGGTAGGCTGCAGTCCATGGGGTCGCTAAGAGTCAGACATGACTGAGTGACTTCACTTTCACTTTCACTTTCATGCATTGGAGAAGGAAATGGCAACCCACTCCAGTGTTGTTGCCTGGAGAATTCCAGGGATGGGGGATCCTGATGGGCTGCCGTCTATGGGGTCGCACAGAGTCAGACACGACTGAAGTGACTTAGCAGTAGCAGCAGGTATCCAACAGTTATTTGTTAGTTGAACTATTTCTGGAACATTCATTCATGTATTCATTCAATCAAGCCAACACTTATTGAGTGCTTAATGTATGCCAAGCATGTTACTCTCTTCCACTAAGAAGCACAGAGGAGCAAAGAAAAGAAATAATTGTAATGTATTGAGGACTATAATAAGATAGGTCAAGTAGGCAAGTAGAGCAAAGTGGCTAATTCTGCTTTGGGGGAATGTAAGAGAAAGCTTTACAGATGAGATGAGTTTTGGAGGATAAGTAGAAGTTTTCCAAGGAATTGAGAGAAAAAAATAGTTCAAAGAGAGAGATTATCAAACACATGTTTAGAAAATAGATTTATTGAATCATAAATTATATCTGTGAAATTAACCTATTTTAAGAGTGCAATTCATGGATGTTTAATGATTTTACATGTTGTGTAACTATCATCACCATCCAGTTTTAGAACATTTCCCTCATCTTCAAAAGATCCCAAGTGCCCATTTGCTATCATTCCCATTTCTACCTCTAGTCCCAGGTAACCATTAGTCTGTTTTCTGTCTCTGTAGATTTGTCTTTTCTGTATAGTTCACTTAAATGGAATCAAACTATGTAATCTTTCATGCCTGCTTCTTTCACCTGGCATTATGTTCTTGAGGTTCACCCATGTTGTAACATGTAACAGTATTTGTTCCTTTTACTTCTGAGTAGTATTCTTTTATATAGTTTTATTACCTTTTCTTTATTCATTCAACTGGAGCTGGATATATGAATTGTTGCCACTTTTGGCTATTATGAATGATGCTGCTTTGAATACTCATATATAGATTTAAATTTTTTAAACTTATTTTTAATTGGAAGGTAGTTGCTTTACAATATTGTGTTGGCTTCTGCCTTAGAACAATGTGAATCAGCCATAAGTATACATATGTCCCCTCCCTCTTCAACCTCCCCCCAGCCCCTACCCCCTCCCACCCATCTAGGTTGTTACAGAGTACCACATTGAGCTCCCTGTGTTATACAGTAACTTCCTTTTAGCTGTCTGTTTTACATATGATAATATGTATGTTTCAGTGCTACTCTCTCAATTCCATATACAGATTTTTTATGTGAACATGTTTTCAATTCCTTTGGGTGTATACCTAAGAATGGAATTTCTGGGTCATACTTCGACTCTCTGTTTAGCCTGTTGATGATCTGTTATATTGTTTTCCTAAGTGCTGTACCATTGCGTATTCCTAAAAGCAGTGTATGAGTGTTTCAGTGTCTCCACATCCTTGCAAACATTTGTTATTATTTATCTTTTTGATTGTAGCCATCTTAGTGGGTATTAAGCAGTATTTCATTAGGATTTTGATTTGCATATCCCTAATGGCCATTTGTATATCTTCTTTAGGAAAGTATCTACTCAAATATTTGGCCCATAAACTAAACTGAGTTATCTTTTTTATCATTGAGTTATAACTTTTAAAACATATGTGTTCTAGATATATGTCCCTTATCAGATATATAATTTATAGATATTTTTTCCAGTTGATGGCTTGTCTTTTCATGCAATTAATGGTATCTTTAGAAACAAGAGTCTTTACTTTTAATGAGGTACAGTTTATCATTTTTTTATATATTTTGTGGTTTTAGTACCACCTTACCTAACCCCAGATGTTGAAGATTTTCTCCTGTGTTTTCTTCTAAAAGTTTTTTAGCTTTAATGCTTAAGTCCATCATGGTATATTTTGATTTAAGTTTTGTGTAAAGTGTGAGGTAAGGCTCTAAATTCATATTTTTGCACATAGATGTTCATTTGTCTGAGTATCACTTGTTGTAAAGACTATCTTTTCTTTATTGAATTGCTTTGGCTCCTTTGTCAAAAAATTTATTGATCAAAAGTCTAAATATTTTTCCTAGACTTCCAATTCTATTCCATTGATCTATAATTCTACCTTTATGTGAGTATCCACTGTCTTGATTACTGTATGGCTTGTAGTAAGTTTTTTGAAATTGGAAAGTATTTGTCCTCCAATTATGTTCTTCCTTTTCAAAATTATTTTCACTTTGAATCTTTTACATTTTCTTCTTCATTTTAGAATCTGCTTGTCAGTTTCTGCCAAAATGCAGAATTTTGGTACAGATTATGTTGAATCTACAGGTAATTTGTAGACATTTTGCATGTTAACAATTTTGAATCCTCAATTCATATATATGAACTCTCTTCATTTATTTAGATATTAATTTTTCTTGATAATTTTTTTTACTTTTCAGTATGCACATTTTATACATTTTTGTTAAGATTATTTCTATCATGAATGGATATTTTCTTAATTTCATTTTCAGATTGTTCATTGCTGATACAATTGATTTATGAATATTGAGTTTTGTATCCTGTGACCTTGCTAAGCACATTTGTTAATTTTAGAGGGGTGTGTGTGTGTGTGTGTGTGTATCTTGGGGTTTTCTACATATAGGATCATGTTCCTTGCAAACAATTTAGCTTCATTTCCTATTCTAGATGCATTTAAAATGTTTCTTGCCTGTTTGTATCAGCTTGTATCTCATATGCAGTATTGAACACCTCTCATGTAAAAAAATGCCCATCATATTTTTTTTCCTGTTTTCATTCTGAGCTCAAGTTTGACCTCAATAAAGCCTTCCTCTCAATTCAAAATGAGCTTTCTTTTTTGAATGTCTGTGTCACTACTTGTTCTTACAATATAGTTACTTAATGTTATTCTGTACTCAATGCCTATTAGCCTTGTGTCCAGAATTAAATAGGTAAATTGCCCAAGGTTATAGTCAGTAAGCTGGCAGTGGCTACCCCAGAGCCTAAGCAGTGTTATTACAGCTAGTGAGGATGGTCTTCATATTTGGGACAGGGCTACATTGATTAGATTTTAGATTCCCCATGGACGGATCTCTCCAGGTATCACCTGTCTCCAAGTTTAAAACTTGATCTAGTCACATTTGTGCATTGTATTTCCTGCTCTGGTATCAGCTTTACTCATTGCTTTTCCTTTTATTTGGGAGTCTTATTGCCAGAAGTAAAAAAGGTATTTTTATTATTGCTTATTTTATTGTTGAAGATCTAAAAAATCAGGTAAAATATGAATATCAACAAATTAGAATAAGCCATCTAATCGAATAGTTTTTCCAGATTAGTTGGATCTTTAAATTTGACTATTAATACTTTAAAAATGTAAAACAGACAGCTACTATGTTGCTGGCAGGGTTTCTGTTTACTTCTGTATTCTTGACTTTTTTATATTTAAAAACTGAACACACATGCCACACACACACACCCTCACATTGCAGGTATCTCCGTTCATTGTCACTTTTTGCTGTTCTGTAGAACTTCATGATTACAGTTATCCTTTTAACAGTTCTGTAGTTAGAAAGCTGATGGCAAATACCTATCAAAAATCTTTAAGTAGTATTCCTGTTTCTGACATCTTTATACACAATATATATTCAATTTATAGATCCTCTATTAAAATGGTAAATAACACTTAAAGTGCCATTTCTGTTTATATTATTGATATTCAAATAATGTAAGCTCATCTAGAAAATCACATAAAAAAGTTAAATATAATTAAATTACCCATAAAACCTGGGATAACCACTGTTGATAATTTGCTCTGTTTGTATATACAGAGAAATATATATTATCTTTTAAAAAATGGGATCATACTTTGCATGCTATTTTGTAACATACACTTTTCTTTTGCTAATATGATTAGGATATCTTTTCATGTTGATAGATGCATGTACATTATTATTCTTAATGGCTACACAGTGTTACACTAAAATCTCATCTTCAGAAGATTAGAAAATCTGTCATTAAACTTTAGGATATCTTTATCTGTCTTTATCATAAAATATTTGCCATATTTTGTAGGCTCTTCCCAGAAGGCATAGTTCTATTAAAGAACCAATAGTAAATAAACATGAAATGTACAGTTTATTTGCCTGGATTGCAATAAGAGCTGCTGCACAGGTTGGTGTGATTTTTATTTAATTCTTTCTTTACTGTCACATCTGTTAAGGCAACGCAATCTATTTATTCAAGAGAAAGAAAAATTTCACATTCTTTGAGATTTGTGCCAATGATATTTCTTTGGGGCGATTAGAAGTGCTCTTTAAATGTGTAGTGTTTTTAATCTCTATTAGCCAGACTTGGTTTTGTTTGTTTCAACTTTTCTTTAATGAAAGTGTTGGCAGATACACATGTGCACGTATTTTGGGAAATATCTGTCACAGCTAGGTGAGGGAGCCTATTCAGAGTGACTTATTTATTGATTAAATTGTCAACAATCATGATTTGTTTGACTATGATACATAGTACATGCAGGGGATCACATATTGTTTTTCAGATTGTCTTTATTTTTCCTACAGTGTATACGAAATATTATGAATTCGCTCTTTCATATTCTTCACCTAATGGATATCTATGAATCAAAAAGCTTGCATTTATGAATTCTAATTATGCATTAATTTTAGGTCAGTGAGGCTGTGCTGGCAATTAATCTACTTATTGGAAAGAAGAATGCTAGAACTGATACAGTTAGCCAAGGGGCATTATCAAATATCCCAGAATTTGCTTCCATGGATCTTTTGTCTTCGTACACAGATTATTTGCTTGGTATGTTTGGATGTTGGGCATTTTATATACATATAATGTATAATCAAGTTTCAAAGATTTAATTCTAGAGATTTGTTGGGTTTTAACTTTAAAACAACAATGGTTTGGGAAACCTCTAAGACCCTGAAAGGGCAAATCTCAGGGTCTAGCTGCTAAAACATAGGGGCCCCCGCTTGCTGTATGTATGTATATGTTATTCCATTCACTGCTGCATTTTAGGTGCAGGGTTGTGTGGGAAAAGAGTGATATTTCCTGATGGCCTGTTTATTTTCCACTTCACCCATTTGAAATGAAACTTTGTGGGATTATTTATTTGAGAGACCTTCTCTGAGCCTCTGAAATGTGTACCTACTCTTACACTCTGATTTAGCTCCCTGTTTCTTTTCTTAGTTCTTTTATATTTGTGTGTGTGTGTGCTTGTGCATGTTTAAGCTTTTTCTCTTATTAAACTATCATCAGCTTCCTGAGGGCAGGGAAGTTAGCTATTTGATTTGCTAAGGGCTCTCCTTAGAGACAATGGAGACAATGGAAACAAGAGACAAGAAGAAACAATGGAAACAGTGAGACACTTTATTTTCTTGGGCTCCAAGATCACTGCAGACGGTGACTGCAGTCATGAAATCGAAAGATGCTGTCTCCTTGGAAGAAAAGCTATGACTGACCTAGATAGCATACTGAAAAGCAGAGCCCATTGCCTTGCCGACAAAGGTCCATCTAATCAAAGCTATGGTTTTTCCAGTAGTCATGTATAGATTTAAGAGTTGGACCATGAAGAAAGCTGAGTCCTGAAGAATTGATGCTTTTGAACTGTGGTGTTGGAGAAGACTCTTGAGAATCCCCTGGACTGCAAGGAGATCCAACCAGTCCATCCTAAAGGAAATCAGTCCTGATTATTCATTGGAAGGACTGATGCTGAAGCTGAAACTCCAATACTTTGGCCACCTGATGCAAAGAACTGACTCATTTGAAAAGACCCTGATGCTGGGAAAGATTGAAGGTGGGAGGAGAAGGGGACATCTCATCCAACCATGAGATGGTTGGATGGTATCACTAACTTGATCGACATGAGTTTGAGCAAGCTCTGGGTGTCAGTGATGGACAGGGAAGCCCGGTGTGCTACAGTCCATGGGGTTGCAAAGAATTGGACATGAATGAGCATGAGCACACACTACAGAAAATCACATATTACTTATACATAGCAAGGATTGATATTAATATTTGTTAAATGAATGAATGAAAAGTTAGTGGAATTTAAACTTAACCTTACTATATTTTTTAAAATTTGTAAGTCTGCTGTTGGTTACAGTAAACTATAGTATAAATCTGTAAGTCATACCAGCAATAACATAAATATTGAACAGTCATTTTATGTTTTTGCCCATTCATTCAAAAAATATTGAGTGCTGTTTTGTGCTAAGCACTTGGATAGGTCCTAAGAAGCAAGGTACTGGAATTTTACTTCCAGAAGGATATTTTAGTAACAACAGTATCTAATTTTGCTTGGCATTGGGTGAGCATTGAGCCAAAGGGGATGAAAAATGTTAACTTTAACCTGATGGGGTGAGGTAGTCTTTCTAAAGCCTCTGAAATCATTCTGGTAGGCCAGAGCTTACTGCTGAAGGGTTGAGTCAACCTTAGCTGAAGAGTTTGTGTCTGAAATCATCTCCTTCTTTGGCTCTCTCTCTCCTGAAGGCTAGGTGGCCCAGACTATTTTCCAAACTAAAATGGTTTGCTCTGAGGTTAAACCATCAGATGGATTTTTTTAATGCTAAGGTATTGTCTTCTTATTTTTATTTCCTGGTGGAATTTTACTTCATCAGACTTCTGGTCCATGACCTGGATCTCAGACAGGGCACATGGCTTTTATTAGAGACTCCAAAGGTAGGCTCTTGGGGGACAAAGCAGGGCAGTATAGCAGTATATGCTTTTTTCTCTTGACACAGCTTGGCAACTCAGTTCTCCCTGCTTCAGAATGCCAGGAAGGCAGTCCTCTTAGAAACACACATTATTGTTTTGCCACAAAGGGAATGCAGAATTAATAATGAAGAGGTTTCAGCTTATACCCTGATCCTGTCAAACCACTGAATTTCTCTCAGCCTCATTGTCCTTAATCTTTAGACTGAGTGAATTAGATTTATTTATGAAGAAGACTGAAATCTGAATTTTAAGACTGTGATTCCAACTACCAACATGGCTATTTCTTTTTCACAGTGGTCCCTTATTGCCTCAGATAGATCTTGTCTACTTCATCCTGCTCTGTTTTCTCATGCTTTAAGTTTTTAGGACAGAGATAACAAATAAGTTAGATCTGAAATTCTGTGTTAATCAGTTATTGCCAAAATTGCAGTGTATACCCAACAATCCTAAAACTCAGTGGCAAGAACGGCATGACTTCTTTCTTTTACTTGTCTCCTGTGTTCTGCATCAGGCTGCAGGCCAAGTTCCAGTGCACTTCATGTACATTTGTTATGAGACCCAGGGTAAAGAGGCAGTGACTGCTTAGGGGGTGCTCTTCTCACGGTACAGACCAGAGCACAAGACCAAGCCCAAGCACAGAAGCACACTTAAGACCTCTCTTCACGTTACATCCCATTAGTCACAGCAAGTCCTATGGCCAAGTACAATGTCAGTGAGGCATGGAATTAGACTCTCCCTGCAGAGAAAGGAAAGTGAAAGTGAAGTTGCTCAGTCGTGTCCGACTCTGCAACAGAAGGAAGAGGGATGTGAATGTTTGTGGGATGATAGTCCAAACTACTGGGCTTCCCAGGTGGTGCTAGTGGTAAAGGATCTGCCTGCCAACGCAGGAGACATAAGAGACATGGGTTTGATCCCTGGAGGAGGGCATGGCAACCCACTCCAATATTCTTGCCTGGAGAGGGACAGAGGAGCCTGGTGGGCTACAGTCCATGGGGTCTCAAAGAGTTAGACACTACTGAATGACTGAGTGCACACACACCTAATCCACACTATGGCTCAGTTCAGTTCAGTCACTCAGTCGTGTCTGATTCTTTGTGACCCCATGGACTGCAGCACACCAGGCCTCCCTGTCTAACACCATCTCCCGGAGTTTACTCAAACTCATGTTCTTTGAGTCAGTGATGCCATACAACCATCTCATCCTCTGACATCCCCTTCTCCTCCTGCCTTCAATCTTTCCCAGCATCAGGGTCTTTCAAATGAGCCAGTTCTTCGCATCAGGTGGCCAAAGTATTGGAGTTTCTTCTTCAGCATCAGTCCTTCCAATGAATATTCAGGACTGATTTCCTTTAGGATGGACTGGTTGGATCTCGGCTGGTGGCCACCTAAGAAGAATTCTGAACTGCTGCATGCAAGGACTGAAAAATTGCTGCGGTGATCAATTAGGTGTCATGCATGGACCCACACAGTGGGGAATGGCATCTCCTAATCAGATGATCTTAGTTGATCCCATTGGGCTAATAGTCTTCATCTCAATGGTGCCTAATACTAGAATTTATGCTTTACTTTTCTGTTTCAGTGGTTTTGGTAGCATCTTCCAATTTTCTGTTTCCATTTTGTACCCATTAATATTCCTTTATTATTGTACAAAGATTCTAGTGTTAAATGACCTGATTTTTTTAAAATGTATTTTTCTTTTTTAATTATTTTTTGGCTGTGGTGGGTCTTCATTGCTACACAAGGGCTTTCTCTAGTGCAGCAAGCAGGGAGTTACTCATCATTGTGGTACATGGATTTCGTGTTGCAGTGGCTTCTCTTATTGCAGAGTGCAGGCTCCAGGTGCACGGGCTTCAGTAGTTGCTGAGTGTGGGCTCAGTAGTTGTGGTGTATGGGCTTAGTTGCTCGGCAGCATGTGGAATCTTCCCAGACCAGGGATCAAATGGATGCCCCTTGCATTGCAAGATGGATTCTTAACCACTGGACCACCAAGAAAGCCCTGTAATGACCAAATTTTTTAAGCCCAATTCATTTTGTATTTTGCCTTAAGAATAATAATTTTGCTCTCCACTATTATTCTAGCAGTCTGATCATAAATTACTGTTACAATTTCCCTCATTTCAGTATTTGGCTTGGAAAGAAATATTGACTCCCCAACTGATTGCTTCAAATACCCAGATGGCAGTGAACTTCATATTATAATGAATTGCTAAAGGGCAACAACAACAAATAAAAATTGTTTGATTTTCCTTGTGTTAGCATACATTAGCATCCAGGAGAAAACCTCTTCAGTCATCTTATCTTCACTAGCATTGATCTGTACACTATGTGGTAAAGGGTATTCATTGTTATCGTGTGTAGAGCACTATACAGCTATTTCTGTCCAGAGGGAAGGAAGGAAGAACACACCAAGGAGTAGGTCTTGCCACCCATAAACTTCTAGTCTTTAGCAATCAGAGCAGGCATCCACTTTGAAATGATATAAATGCATTTATTAAGAGGACCATATTTTAAGTTAAAGCTGGACACAGGCTGGGTGGGCATTTGAATTTATTAGGAACATTTTTTTTTTTCTGGAAGAAGTACATGTGAGGCAGATACAAATGGACTAGAGGCATGGAGAGCAGGTAGAAGGGAAGCTTATTTTCTCAGCACTCTGAGCAGTTGACAGTCAGAGAAGCATGGTGACAGAATAGACCAGTCATGTGTGGAGGATGGAATAAAGATCATCTTGCCAGGACCAGAGAGCAATTGTATGATGTCTATAGAACATTAAGAGAATTGAGTGATGCAGCCGGCCCAATTTACTGAGATTTCTTCTACATTGTCTTGTAGAAATACAGAACCTGAAATGATGCTACTGGCAACAGGGGACCATATTTAGAGTGAATGCAAAAAACACCTACTCAATATCTACTTTGGGCCCCGTTATATTCAAATATATTCCATCTTTTTGTCTTGATTTTCTTGCAACCTTAATAAAAAATTCTGCTAGGATTAAAAATTATTAAATTCTGTAATATGTTTTGAATTAAAAGTGACATTCAGGGTCAGTGGTCCTGGATGCAGCCTCTCACAACTAAATACACTTGATATACAGAAAAATATAAATATGTGTCATGCCAAAAATGAATGTTGATGAACCTACTGTCAGAACATAAAGAGAAATCTATGGAGCAGAACCAAGAATCAACTGATCCTTAGTATTAATACATGTTTTGCCTCTTGAGATGGAGAAAACCTTCCATCCTGGAAAAAATGTGATTTGTCTTTCCTGTTCTGCCTTGTCCCTTGCTCAGAGATATGGGTCAGTGCCAACTAAAAACTGGGATATCATTCCTCTACTGCTATCCTATTTTCTATTCCTCCGAGACACAAATTTCCCATACTGGTGGGGAGCTAGAAGGACACATTATATCTTCAAATCCCAAATAATTATACCATGTACAGGTGAGAATGGAGATAAATTATTCATGCTAGCAATACTGATTATATACATGCATGCATGTGTGTGCTCACATGCTGCACCAATTCAGATTGTCAACAATTCAGACAGTGAGGGTACGATGAGAATTATCCTCAGTGAAGCAGAGGCCCCAAATCAGTGTAACCAGGCAGTCCTGGCTGGAGGTGGTGGAAACCATTGCAAAGGGATGCTTCTCAATGCAGGGTGTAAGGGATGCTCCCTCCAAAATATTCTTCTAAAGATAAACTTACAGATAGCACAGATAATACGTGGACAAATTTTGTCCTCATTTATGGATTGTAAAGACAAAGAAAATAATTGTAAACAGAAAAAGCAAACTTTCTACAAAAGAACAAAAACTAAACTGGTCTTATTTTTTCTCTGTGACATTAAAAACTACATAACATTGGCCACATAAATGTAGAGGTTCTTTTTTGCTTTTAATTTAGCTCAGTTTTTTGCACAGGTCATTTATTTTCAAGAAGCACAATTCAAAATTCATAGAAGGGTATGGAAAGACTTGTCTCCCTTCCATCTTCTCTGCAAGTGACTCAGTTCTCTTCCCCAGAGGCAAACAGTGTTGTCAGAATGCGTATGTGTAAGCTAGATTGCTTCAGTAGTGTCTAACTCTTGGCAGCTATATGGACTGTAGCCCACCAGGCTCCTCTGTCCATCGGATTCTCCAGGCAAGAAGACTGGAGTGGGTTGTCAGGCCTTCCTGTAGGGGATATTCCCGACCCAGGAATTGAACCATGGGGTCTCCTGCATTGCAGGTGGATTCTTTACCAACTGATCTACCAGGGAACCACTAGTACCATATCAATGCTCTATTCCTCCTATAACAAATAGCCACAAATTCAGTGGCTTAAAGCAACACAATGTATTATCTTACAGTGCTGGTGTTCTGAAGCCCAACATAGGACTTATTGGGCTAAAATTAAGGTGTCAGCAGGCTACTTTCCTCTGGAGGCATTAAGGGAGAATGTTTCCTTACTTACTTAGAGTCTCAGATTATGGTCAAGACCTAACTATGGCAAAAATCCAAAAGTTATCAAAGAAAAGGTTAATAGTTTATACTACTTAGAAATGAAAAGTTTCTTCATAGCACACAATTACCATAAAGAGGGTTAAATAACATGTGATAATTGAAAAGATGCATTTGCAAATAATATCACAGTTAAAGGGTTTATTTCTATAATAAAGAGCTTCTGTGTGTGTGTGTGTGTGTGTGTGTGTGTGTGTGTGCTTAGTCGTTCAGTCGTGTCTGACTCTTTGCGACCCCGTGGACTGTAGTCAGCCAAGCTCCTCTGTCCATAGAATTTGCCAGGCAAGAATATTGGAGTGGGTTGCCATCTCCTCCTCCATGAGCTCTTCCTGACCCCAGGATCAAACTCCTGTCTCCTACATTGCAGGTGGATTCTTTACCACTGAGCCACTTGGGAAGCCCAATAAAGAGCTTCTGCAAGTATTTAAGGAAAAGGCATGGACCCTTTTACTAGTTAATGGAAATCTATTTGGAATATGTAAAAAATAACAAATGGATACAATTTTAGTTTTCCCAAATGGCTATCCTATTTCTGTACTTTTTTCTAATTTCTATTGATCTGTCTATTCAGGATTCAATACCACACTATTTTAATTATTATAGCCTTATAATATATTTAGTATCTATTAGAGTAAATCCTCACTTATTACTCTTTCTTCTCAAAATTGTATTTCTTTTATGGCTTATTTTTTCTACTTTGGAAACAACTTGTCTAGTTTAAGAAAGTTCTCTCATAATTTTATTAAAGTTGCATTACCTTTATATTTTATCCTAGAAATAACATGTTTTTATTCTGTTGAGTCATCTTAACCAAGAATATTGTATGTCTTATTTTTTTAGTTCATTTTCATGCTTTTTTTTTTCAAAAAAATCAGTCCCTTAGGAGTGTTTTAACATTTTAAGTAGATCTTATATGCTTCTTGTTAGACTTATTTCTCAGATATTTTATCTTATTAGTAGTATTGCAGAATTTTTTCATTAGCTTTCTATTGGTTGCTGTTTTTGTGTATGGAGGCTATTGATAGCTCTGTATTACTTAATTATCTTTAGATATTTTTCCTCACTTTATCCTTCATGAGCAAAGTCTAGTCAGCACATGTCTTCTGTAAAGGGCCAAATAGTAATATTTTATGTTTTGTGCTCTCTGTTGCAGCTGTTCAGCTTTGCTGTGTTAATGTGAAGGAACCATAGACAAAATGTAAATGAGCATGGCTGTATTCCATTCTTAAGGACACTGACATTTGAATTTCATATAACTTTCACATATCACAAAATATTAATTTTTTCAAACACTTAAAAGTATAAAAACCATTCTTAGCTTATGGGTCTTACATAAACATGCATTGACCTAATTTGGCTCATAGACTAGAGTTTCTCCTTATAGATCTAATTAATTCTAATTAAATTAATCCTTATATTTGTTCAAGTTTCCTTTTTTTTTTTTTTTTTTTGTAACACAAACAGTGCTGCCACGAGTATCTTGTGCAGGACTCCTGGTACATGTATCTGAGTATCTGCATTTAAAATTTTATTAGCCTCTGCCCAGGAATTTGCTCTCCCAAGTAGTATATGAGAATTATGGTATCTTCACATTTATTGCGTTCAGATTTTAGTTTCTGTTAATTGCTGAGGAATGTGAAATGGTATTTCATCTTAATTTATCTGATTTTTAATGATGCTAAAAATTTTGGCCATTTGGTTTTCCTTTTCTACAAGTTGCCTGTTGAAATTCTTTGCCCATGTTTCTGTTGGACTATCTGACTTTTTCTTATTGATTACATAGTAGAGAGAAGATAATTTATGATTTTTTAAACATGTTTTCTCAGTCCATGGTTTGTTATTTATGATTGGTGTCTTTTGTGATACAATTTTTTTTTAATTGAATGCAATCCTAAGTGTCAATATTTCCTTTATAAGTTGTGCTTTTCTTTTTTCACATATGGTTATTTTACAAGGAAAACATAATATTTGTATTCTAATTTTTTTTTTTTTACACTTTCAGATAACTACCAAGTTGTCTTCCAGACTGGTTGTACATTTTCTTACGTTAGTGAAGAGATACATGAAGAGGTAGATTCTCAGAAAAAAAACCCAATTAAAGTGGATATTACATGGATTCTTCTGCTGCGCTACTATATTCACCTACAAAGAATTAATAATATGAGCAAATTGCTAGGTAGGCCTTTGAAAGAACATATTCCTTTCCAGTCATTAAGTCATGTTTCTTACTTAGAACTATAAAATATGTTTAACATCTTTCTGAGTGAACTCTCATCAGAAGATGGAAATTTCAGGGGTTCTTTGCCTGATATACAGGGACCTTTGAAAAGAACAGTATTTCAAAGTATTTAAAAACATCCTTAGAAGGAGGCATCCAGAAACTTCCCCCAAGACTACTGAAGAGCTGTGTGACTCAAAACAGTTAAGAATCAGAGTGACCCTAATGTGACAGGTTATAAAATGAACAAGATGAAATCTTTGGCATTAAGGAGAGAAAGAATATCTAGTATTTAAAGAGAAAGACAGGATATTTAACTCTGAAGTTTTGAATTTTGTTTGTTGTTGCTTTTATTTTAAAATCATTGGTGCTCTAAAGAATAGCCAAAAAAACTGTTGTAATCTAAGTCACATTCTCTCCTCTTGTGGTTTTGTGATGATGTGTTTATCTGTGCCCATGAAATTGGTGAGCCAGTGTTGCTTATGAGAGCAAACAACTGGGAAGGACAGCTTGACTAAAGCAGCACCCAGTGATGGGGAAATCAGCAGGGCCAAGAGGCCAAGTCACAGAGCGGCTCAGCCTGGTTATCAGAGTTAGTGATGGGAGAGGCAAGCACTGAGAAAGGTGGTGGGTAAAAGGTGCATCGTGATAGGGCCAGTTCAGTAGCGAAGGAAGTGGATATAATCCAACACAGTGGGCCCCAGTGATGCCCTCCTGTTATCGATTCAGCTCCCCCTGGATTCACCTGCTAGTATCTCCCATGTCAATCATGCACATTTTGCTTCTTTCTGCTCTGGGCTTTCTTAGAAATGACTGAGGCCCAGCATATAGGCAAGATAGCCTGGAAGTACCAGGGACTGCACACATTCAGGAGTAACCTGCAACTGCTGAGGGAGGGAGCTGGTTGATAGATATTCCAGCATGCCAGCCCCCTGATGGAACAGTTTTCCATGCTTTTTCTTAGGAGGCCCTCAGCAGGACTGAGCTCTCCTTGTCCATAGCTGGAGCCCTTTCCTAACTGGTTGTCATTGACTCTTTTCTGTCACACATTTCCCATTCTCTCACTTGAGATCAGTTTTCAAATAAATTACCTGAATCTGAATTTTTGCTTTATGATTTTTTTTTTTTGGCTGGGGATAAGACAAATAAGACAGCTAGATTGAATGTTTTGCTTTGATACGCTTGAAACCAAAAGTAGGATCACAGGGGTCTGAGGTGTTCTTTCCTTCCTGTGACCAGAAGCAATTCTGTTAGTGTACAAGCTTGAAAAATGGAGGAAGGTCATGGGCAGCCACTGAGTGAGGTGGGAATGTGCAGGAATGAGATTAGCAAGCAAAGGACAGCAATATTGAGACCATTCTGTTATCTAACATGATTCTATAGTAGTTTTTGTTTTTCCTTTAAGCATCTCTGAAGCCAGGATCTGGGATGTCTTTGCCAGATGACACTCTTCTCACTTCTCTTTTTAACTCTGGATTGATTTTGCGCCAAAAAGAAATGCATTTTTTCCTTAAAAGATTCTTACAGCTATATTCTTCTTCTTGTATTGATGAATTTCCAAAAGAACTATTTCAAGTCATGGAACATCCACCTGTTCTAGAAAAAGTCTTATATGATTCAGCAAGCAAGGTAATGTTTAAAACATTATATAATTATACATTTTTTTGGAAGACTTAATCATCCTTTTATTTCAGAAAGAAGCACATTAACCTCCATACTGCACAAAGGTTTTTAGTTTCCTCAGAGGTTTTACCTGAGGAAACTTTTACCACAGAGAAAAACCAACCAGACATGCTGGTTTTCTGTTTTCATATGTTCTGTTTTGCTGCTCTTATAAGCCTTCAAAATGTCCCAGACTTTTCTGTATTCCTACACATCACAACTTCTCTGAGTCATTTTGCCAAGAAGTTATACAAATTTCAATATAATACCCTATAAGGAAATTAAACTGAGACTTTCTCAATCTATACCCAATTTCTGTACCTTTGTTTTACATGTGTAATAAAAAGCATTCATTTTTATTGTTAGCAATCATGAGTGTGCTAAGGGTAAATGGCAAGTTTTTAAGTAAATTAAAAGTTTGAAGATTTTGTGGGTGGGGGGAGGGAAAGTGTTATTCAGTTGGATGGACTTCCCCAGAATATGTAATATGGAAACCTTTATTAAGTTATCTATTGAAGAGATGTAAAAGAGGGTCTTGAACAAGCTACTAGGGTCTTGAATAATAGTAATTTTTAAATAAACTACCAAAATGGGTGGATTGGAAGATACTGAAAAAGTATAAAGAGTTTCAGTAAAAATGGAGATTTGTTTCAAATTTGGTATATTCAACAAACATATGTTGGATACTGACAATCTACCAGACACTCTTAGGTGGTGGAGAAAGCAGGAGTGGATAAAGCATAGTGTCTGGTGTGGTTGTAGAGAAAGATTGGTAGAGTTAGTACAAGAGAAAATGGCAGCACCTCCACAGATGCTCTTTAAGAAAAACATGGCAAGGTTAATAGCAGAAAGAATATGAAAATCAAAATGTTAGTTCTACTGTCAATAGCACGTAAGGCTGATTGGCAAAGTATAAGTGAAAGGATGTTATCCGAGAAAGAGATGATGAAACAACTAAGCTTATGATCATGACGAATGGGAATGAAGAGATGGATATAAAAGATGTTGCTTAAGTAAAATTGAAAACAAAACACGTTAGTGACTCTATGGCGATGGCAAAAGAAGAGGGAATGAGAAAAGTTTTATCCCATCATTTGGAACCCCTGTCTGTGATCCCTAGAGCATGATGACACCATTAGCAGATACAGTGGGGGCAGGAGAGTGAGAATGTTTGTGGACAAGGCTTGTATGTTCTGCTTTGAAATTATAGTAGAGAACCCAAGAGAACATAGTGTAAATTTCCAATATGTATTTGTGAAATGAATAAATCAAGTCATTTGCATAGAATTCTTTCAAAACTAGGGGGAAAAAACCCACTGATTTATCTTGACTTTGGATTTCACCATATAGCCCTTTAATTTTTACAATTATACCCATACCAGACACATTCATGTTTCTGTTGTCAACTGTCCCAGAGAAGTGACCTGAAAATGTGTCTTGTTCCCAACGGGAACCTTTGCTCATCCTACTGGAGTATAGTAGCCTTATGTTTAGGGCTTCCCTGATAGCTCAGTTGGTAAAGAATCTGCTTGCAATGCAGGAGACCCCGGTTCAATTCCTGGGTGGGGAAGATTCCCTGGAGGAGGGATAGGCTACCCACTCCAATATTCCTGGGCTTCCTTGTGGCTCAGCTGGTAAAGAATCCGCCTGCAGTGCTGGAGACCTGGGTTCAATCCCTGGGTTGGGAAGATCCCCTGGAGGAGGGAACTGCCACCACCCCAGTGTTCTGACCTGGAGAATTCCGTGGACTGTACATGTCTGACTCTTTGTGACCCCATGGACTATGCAGTCCATGTATAGTCTTTGTCTCTGACTCTTTGTCTTTCACTTTCACCCTTGTGTTTGGGGTAAATAATAAAATTTTAAAAAGATCATTCTTTGGAACAAGAGAGGAGGGTGATTTTAAAAAGGAGTGGAAAGACCCACTAAGGAATATTTATGGATTCAGTTAAGTGAGTCTCAACTGGGGTTATTGCCCCCATGGCAGTGTATTGCAATCCACATGGGAGGATTTTTCAGATTACTTCCTAGATACTGGAAGTATTGGAATGCCCCAAACTCAATGCCCCTATTTCCTGTCTCAGATTCTAAGTCATTTGAGAAATAAAAGAGTAAGACAACTGAGATTAAAAAATACCTTACTTTATGAGTCATGTGTTGATACTGTAGGAAATGGTTTATATTTACAGGTAAATGGTCTCCCTAGTAGTGATTAGCAAAGTTGACAGTTCTACCAGTCCAGGCTGATGGGTTTTGGTGGAGAGTGGGGTCATTACAGGTCTCTTTAAAACCTGTGGGGCCAGAAACCCCTTTAAAATCTGTCGCATGAAGGAGCAGAGGATGTTCACTCCCTGAAAACAATATGCTCGGAAGAAGGGTAGAATTATGCATATCCAAAATTCTTTTTCTCAGATACCGGTCAAGTAACTCTGTCTAGGGAGAGGAGCAGAGAGAAGGTGAAAAGGCCTGGGATGTGTTGTTAATGTCTGGCCCTCCACCTGGCAGGAACCAGTAGAGTAGGATCAGATCATTCCACCTAACACAACTGTCTGAGTCACCCCTCCTAGGACCTGAGACTGCCTTGAGGATTCCTTCCACGTGTCCCAGATACCTCAGGTGTTTTGGAATAGAAGAGAGAGAATGAGAAAGTTGAGAACTATAGTTTCAGTGGATGTAGTCTTGTGAATACTTTAAAAGAGTTTGGAAACTAATGTATGTGATTTCTTAAATACTGTTCTGAAAGGAGCTTTGCTGAGCATTGCATTATTAAGGGCAGCCTATCATTACCCAGTTCCTAAGGATGGTGCTCCAAACATACAACCTTGAACACAGTGTAAATACATACAGTATTTCTAATACAGTAATGATGTCAAAGAGTTGTTTCACCGTGTTTGCTCTTTATCTTGATATAATTAGTGGAACACTCCCAGAATAATCAGCCCTGGAGATCACTGTCGCTTGCCTGACAGGTGCAAGCCACCTAATCATGTGTTCGTTTCACTGGGGTAGATAGCTAACGAGCATAAAGCCTTTTGGATTTTTAAAAAAGTAAACTCCAAGCTTGGCTGACTTTTATAATAACATTTCTGAGCCTTTAATCACTCAGGAGGCCATTTCAATCAAGCCCTTCCCATAATTTTGTACTTAAACCTGTTTCTCCCCCACAAAGAAGTAGATACATTCCCAGAACCATCATATATACATGTCATGCTCATCAGCTTTGTGAGTCTGCCTGTCGTCAAGTCTATTGAAGCTTTATGATGGAAAAACAAAGACGCCAAACAAATTACATTAAAAATTCCAGAAAGGACATGATTAAAATGGTGCACAATGCAGAGTTATTCATGTTTAGCCTGTGTGCCCATGACAGACTGTGTAAGGTCAAACATTTGATTAGTGCAGAGTGATTTGATGTTTATAGTACATGATGAGCAAGAGTGCTTCTGGTAGGTCTGTTGTTTCATTCCTTTCAGAGAATAAATCAAACATATTGAAAGTACCTGGTGTATAACCCATTGGCTAGCTTATGTAATTAATCCCATTAGGAATTAGATATTGTGTTTTTTAAAAGAGAAAAGAAAATTAAATGCCTATATTAATATTGATTTTTGTTGCAGTTCATTATTATTACGCTATTATGTGAATAAACACTATATCTATGTTGACATAGAAGGTATTTACTTTTTATTTTTCTCCACTTAGCTAGTTATTAAATATGAATTCTTTTCTAAAATAGTTGTCAGAAGCTCTGAAAGGCACTCAAGTATGAAAAAAAAAATGAACAATTTTTCCTGAATCAATCATTTACCTGATTTTTTGGTGAACTGCCTGACATAGAGTTAATAATTTTATTTATTGTGCATGTTGGTCATGCTTTTAGTATCCTAGTGCTAATAAATGAGGATTCTGGCTTATCATATCCTTTTATGATAGTCTCTAGACATTTTAAAATAGTTTTCACCTTTAGCATTACCTTTCAGTCAAGACATATTTTTTTCTTTTATCAGTAGACAACCGGAAAGGTCAATGTATTTATTTCTCTTTTTATTTTATTTTGAAGACTTTGCATTGACAGTCTTCAGTTGTATCTTGAATAGGCTCAGAAATGGAAGGCAGAGAGTCCTACAGAAACACCAGGCCTTTCTTTACAGTCACTGACATGTTCCCCTCGGTCACCAGACTGAGACGCCTTTGGAGGTCAAGATTTAGTAGAAGAATTGCTTTCCAGTTACCACACTGTAATCTTGGGAATAATGAGAATTTAATTTTGAAAATAGTTTACACTCCACTGAAGAAAGTCCTTTTTAGAAGTGAGATATTATCATTATTATTATCTTTCTGGCTAGACTCTACTTTTATTAACAGCAATCATGCTTTACGTTTTTTAGCTACCTTAAAGAACTAAGTAAATATTTTATGAAATCACCAATTGCAGTCTATACATTTATGCTTCTTGAAAACTCCTGATTCAGTGACGAAGTTCTATCAAATGAGCAGGGCCCAGATTAAGCAAGACTAAACTTGCAAACCAGCCATATTCATTTAAAGAGGGAATGAAAGTAATGGATTTTGACCTCTTAGAGCAAAAACTGTGTCTAATTTTTCATAAGGTACTGCAAAAAAAAATGCTGTTGGAAAGCAGATAATAAATTGTAACCAAACCCTTAGTATATATATACCAATGAATAAACCAGAAGAAAAGTAGATGTTCTTAGACTCTATGGTGATCTTGAGACTGAAGTGATAGCCCTGATATTTCTCCTCTAGATCATTGCTCTTGGATATTCACCAAAGTGGCAGACATTTGTTGAGTCCACTGGGTTTTGAAGTGTATTTTTTTTCCACAGAAGAGTCTTCTCTGTGGTAATTGGGAGGTTTTTAAGACCTACATCCATAAAGCAAGCTGGGATGATTCCCCGAGTTTTCCAGTATAGTCACTATTGAATGAAAATTGAATGAATGTCTTAAATATTGAATACATTCATTGCCAGCAATAAGGTGAATGTTTCTCTTTGTTCCCCAGACAGGAGTAACTGATGCTTCTCTATACTCCGATTTATCATTAAAGACCGTTACCAGCACGTTGTATGGAGACGTGGTGCCACCAGTGGTGGCAACACAAGCTTTAAACAAAGAACTTTGTTTTCAGTGGTACATTCCTCCCCTGGAAAAACCTCCAAAGGAAACAGAACCTATGGTATGTAACATAATTACAAAGCTAAATCTTACATTTGGATGTAAAATTTAACGGAGCCATTATAAGAGTAGAGAATATCCTCTAATCATATAAACAGAAATGTCCAGCAATTTAGAATCTATATTGTCTAGTACAATAACAGTGCAAGTAACTAAGAAATCTTGAGAATGTCTGATTCCTGTTGATCATATTCCTTTTTCCTGAACTTAAAAAGAGACTTTTCAGTGTATCACCATTATATGTGACATTTAATGTTTTCTTATAGTTATCCGTTATTACATTAAGGAGATTTTTTTCATACTTCCACTTTGGTAGAAAGTTTTATCATGACTATTTTACTGTATCTATTAAGATGACTTTATGACTGATCTCTTTTAATATGGTAGTTGATTTTATATTTTAAATCAACCATGTGCTCCTGAAATTGGCCATGATGTATTAATTTTATTGGATTCAGCTGGCTAATGTTTCCTAATGAATTTTTGCCACTGTTTTCAAGAGAAATGGGGCTTCCCTTGTGGTTCAGCTGGTAAAGAATCCACCTGCAATGTGGGAGACCTAGGTTTGATCCCTGGGTTGGGAAGATCCCGTGGAGAAGGGAAAGGCTACCCACTCCAGTATTCTGGCCTGGAGAATTCCATGGACTGTATAGTCCATGGGGTTGCGAAGAGTTGGACACAACTGAGTGACTTTCACTCAAGAGTAATGTTGGGCTATAATTTTTCCTTTTTGTGCTATCTTTGTCAGATATTTTCTGTATGAGGCTTTTGTTAGGCTCATAAAATTCACTGATAAATAAAATCATGGTTTTCTGTTCAATGTTGAAGTTTGTGTAAGTTTGTGGTGGTGATATAATTGTTAAGTTGTGTCTAACTCTTGCCATCCCGTGGACTGTAGCCCACCAGGCTTCTTTGTTTATGGGGATTCTCCAGGCAAGAGTGCTGGAGTGTGTTGCCATTTCCTTCGCCAGGGGATCTTCCTGACCCAGGGATCGAACCAGAGACTCTTGCATCTCCTGCATGGTAGGCGAATTCTTTACCACTGAACTCGGTTCAGTTCAGTCGTTCAGCTGTGCCCAACTCTTTGCTACCCCATGGACTGCAGCATGCCAAGCTTTCCTGTCCATCACCAACTCCCAGACTTGCTCAAACTCATGTCCATCGAGTTGGTGATGCCGTCCAACCATCTAATCCTCTGTTGTCCCCATCTCCTCCTGGCTTCAATTTTTCCCAGCATCAGAGTCTTTTCCAATGAGTGAGTTCTTTGCTTCAGGTGGTCAAAGTATTGAAGTTTCAGCTTCAGCATTAGTCCTTCCAATGAATATTCAGAACTGACTTCCTTTAGGATTGACCGGTTGGATCTCCTTGCTGTCCAAGGGACTCTCAAGAGTCTTCTCTAACACCATAGTTCAAAAGTGTCAGTTCTTTGGTGCTCAGCTTTCTTTATAGCCAAACTCTTACATCCATACATGACTACTGGAAAAACCATAGTTTTGACTAGATGGACCTTTGTTGGTAAAGTAATGTCTCTGCTTTTTAATATGCTGTCTTGTGGGTCATAGCTTTTCTTCCAAGGAGCAAACGTCTTTTAATTTCATGGCTGCAGTCACCATCTGATTTTAGAGCCCCCCCAAATAAAGTCTGTCACTGTTTCCATTGTTTCCTCATCTATTTGCCATGAAGTGATGGGGCCGGATGCCATGATCTTAGTTTTTTGAATGTTGAGTTTTAAACCAACTTTTTCACTCTCCTCTTTCACTTTTTTTTTAAATTTTATTTTATTTTTAAACTTTACAATATTGTATTAGTTTTGTCAAATATCGAAATGAATCCGCCACAGGTATACCCGTGCTCCCCATCCTGAACCCTCCTCCCTCTTCCCTCCCCATACCCTCCCTTTGGGTCGTCCCAGTGCACCAGCCCCAAGCATCCAGTATTGTGCATCGAACCTGGACTGGCGACTCGTTATCAAGAGGCTCTTTAGTTCTTCTTCACTTTCTGCCATAAAGGTGGTGTCATCTGCATATCTGAAGTTATTGATATTTCTCCTGGCAATCTTGATTCCAGCTTGTGCTTCATCCAGCCAGGCATTTCTCATAATGAACTCTGGATATAAGTTAAATAAGCAGGGTGACAATAAACAGCCTTGACGTATTCCTTTCCCAATTTGGATCCAGTCTGTTGTTCCATGTCCGACTCTAACTGTTGTTTCTTGACCTGCATACAGATTTCTCAGAAGGCAGGTAAGGTGGTCTCATATTCCTATTTCTTTTTTTTAACCATTTATCATTTATTTATTATTATTATTATTTTTTACTTTATAATATTGTATTGGTTTTGCCATACCTCAACATGAATCTTCCATGGGTGTACACGTGTTCCTCATGGTGGTTTTGATTTGCATTTCTCTGATAATGAGTGATGTTGAGCATCTTTTCATGTGTTTGTTAAGCAAGCAACTCCTGCAGCTCAATTCCAGAAAAATAAACGACCCAATCAAAAAACGAGCCAAAGAACTAAATAGACATCTCTCCCATTTCTTTAAGAATTTTCCACAGTTTGTTGTAATCCACACAATAAAGGGTTGTAAGTTTGGAGTAACCCTTTTTCTCAGATACCTGCTAAGAGTTTATGAAAGTAAAGCATTTATGTTTTTGTTGTGAGGCAATTTAAGACTTGTGATATAATTCTCCATAGTTAGAGGCACTCTTTAAGCAATAGTACTAACAACGTGCTGGTTTTCAGAGCTGGTATCAGTTCTGGTTGGGCTAATATCTGTTCTAATGGTAAGTGCACGTGTCAAAACAAGTTTTAAGTATTTTAACTGTCACCCCTGTGACATTAGGGTTTTCTATTTCTTCTTGAGTCAGTTTTGTCTAAAGTTTCTTTTTCTAGGAAATTTTCCATTTTATTTAAAATTTGTCTCATCTTTTTGGATAAGGCAATGGCTACCCACTCCAGTATTTGTGCCTGGAGAATCCCATGGACAGAGGAGTCTGGTGGGCTACCGTCCATGGAGTTGCAAAGAGTCAGACACGACTGAGTGACTAAGCACTCATGCTTATCTTTTTAACCAATCTGTGTATTTGTAGCTGAAGTGCCCCTTTTGAAACTTTATATTGCTTATTGGTGCATTTTTTCTTGGTTATTGTCACCAGAGATTTCTCATTAATCAATTTTATTTCATTAATCCTACATATCTTTCTTCTACTGTTTTTTTTTTTTTAATGTGTGTATGTGTTTTCTTTTCCTAACTGACTTCTTGAGATAGATGTTTAGCTCAATATTTAGTCCTTTCTTTCTTAATCTATGCATTTAAGGCTATCAGTTTCTCTCTAAATTTTGTTTTGGCTTCATCCTACAAATTTTTATTATAGTGTTGTCATCATCTTTCAGTAAAAAAATAACTTGTTAAACTTCCAATATGATTTCTTCTTTGACTTACAAGTCATTTCAACATGTTTCTGAAATTACAACCTATATGAAGTTTTTCTAGTTATCTTTTGTTATTTATTCCTAGATTATTTTGTTCTGTGTCAATAAAAAATATTCTATATGATTGAC
The DNA here is from genome assembly GCF_029407905.1 of Bubalus kerabau. NCBI lineage: Eukaryota > Metazoa > Chordata > Mammalia > Artiodactyla > Bovidae > Bubalus > Bubalus kerabau. The sequence continues at coordinate 61,162,388 of NC_073624.1, read as the reverse complement.
ATTTGTTGAAACTTGTTTTTTCACCAGGAAATGTTTATTGTGTAAATATTCCATTGCTCTGAAAAAGAATGTGCTCTCCTCAGTTGTTGAGGCAGTGTTGATATATGTGCAATAGGTCAGTTTGTGTAGTCTTATTCAGGTACTCTGTATCCTTACTGACTTTTCTATTTTTGTTTGGCTTCTTATTTTTTTAAATCAAGAACTGTTGACCCTTGAACAACATAGGAGTCAGGGTGCTGGCCTTCCACACAGATGAAAAATCTATGTGTAACTCTTCAGTTGGCTTTCCACATCCACGGAGAAGGCAATGGCACCCACTCCAGTACTCTTGCCTGGAGAATCCCATGGGCGGGGGAGCCTGGTGGGCTGTAGTCCATGGGATCGCTGGGAGTTGGACACGACTGAGTGACTTCACTTTCACTTTTCCCTTTCATGCATTGGAGAAGGAAATGGCAACCCACTCCAGTGTTCTTGCCTGGAGAATCCCAGGAACAGGGGAGCCTGGTGGGCTGCTGTCTATGGGGTCGCACAGAGTCAAACACGACTGAAGTGACTTAGCAGTTCCACATCCACATTTGTGGATTCAGCCACCTATGGATTGTGTATAATAGTATAATAGTACATATTTATTGAAAAAAATTCTCATAAAGTAGGACCTGTACAATTCAAACCTATGTGTTCAGGAGATTTTACCATTTAATTCTGTCACTGAGATTGTTGTTGTTTGGTTTTTTCTTGTAGTTCTGTCAAATTTTGCTTTGTGTAATCGGAGGCTTTGTTCTTAGGTACGATCAGGTTGACAAGCGTTGTGACTTCTTGGCGATTTCAGTATTTTGTCATTTTGAAGTGACTTCTGACCTTTTCATAAGAATACTTTTTTCCTTCATAAAGTCTGCCTTGTCTGATATTACTAAAGGAAAATGACTTTCCCATGGTTATTATTTTCACAATATTTCTTTTTCCAGCCTTTTGCTTTCAGCCCTTCTGTGTCCTTGTGTTTTAGTTGTATTTTTAAATAAGAATATATACTTGGATATCTTAAAATGCAGTCTGATAACATTGTATTTTGACTAGCAAAGGTAATTCAGTCACAGTTAATATAAATACTACTCTATTTGTTTTGAAATCTACCATATTATTTTAAACTATGACTTCTCTCAGTTTTCTGTCTTTCTCTCATTTTGGGATTGATTATTTTTTCTCATTCATTTTTACTTTCTGAATTTTGAAATTATGCACGCTTTTGCTGTGCTTTTAGTGGTTACCCCTCGGGACAACATACATACTTACCAATTTTAAAGTCAATGAATAATGTCTTTATTCCTGTAATGACTTATATTATTGTGCATTTTATTTTTAGTAACCAAGATAATATTATTTTTATTTTATACAAGAGTTATTTTCCTTTAGAATTTTATATGTATTCAACATTTGCTTTGCTTTCTATTCCCTCTTGCATTTTAGACTTTCCATTTAAGATCACTTCTTTCTGTTGAAGTATATATTTTGAAATTTCTTTTGGTGAGCATCTTCTGGAGGCAAACACTCTCAATTTTTGTTTGCCTGACAAATGTCATTGTTTTACATTACCTAGGAAGTAAATTTTTATGGAGTAGAGAATTCAAGCTTGGAAATTATTCTCTTATAGTACATTGAAAATGTTACTTACTCATTTCCAGTGTTGCTCTTAAGAGTCAAATTGCTGTTGCTTTAAAAAATATTCTGACTTCTTTGATGAACCACTTTGGAGGCTGTCTTTGCACAGTTTTACTAGGAATGGTCTTCTTTTTATTTATTTTGCTTTCATTAGTGCAGTGGTTAAGAACACAGGTTCTAGAGCCCTCAGAATGGGGCAGATCAAACTCCTGTCTTGAATCCCAGTTCTGTTATTATACTTAGTAATTTTGTGACCTTTGGTAGATAAGTTTTCTGTATCATGAGTACCCCAGAGATAATTGTGTAAACGTGTTAGTCACTCAGTTGTGTCTAACTCTTTGCGATCCCATTGACTGTAGACCACAGGCTCCTCTGTCCATGGAATTCTCTGGGCGAGAATACTGGAGTGTGTTGCCATTCCTTCTCCAGGGGATCTTCCTGACCCAGGGATCGAGCCTGTGTCTCTTATATCTCCTGCATTGGCAGGCGAGTTCTTTACTGTCTGAGCTACCAGGAAAGCCCTAATTGTGTAAATGTAACCTAACTTATATGCAGAGTACATCATGAGAAACGCTGGGCTGGAAGAAGCACAAACTGGAATCAAGATTGCCGGGAGAAATATCAATAACCTCAGATATGCAGATGACACTACCCTTATGGCAGAAAGTGAAGAGGAACTAAAAAAAAAAAGGAAAGTGAAAGAGAAGAGGAGAGTGAAAATGTTGGCTTAAAGCTCAACATTCAGAAAACTAAGATCATGGCATCTGGTGCCATCACTTCATGGGAAATAGATGGGGAAACAGTGGAAACAGTGTCAGACTTTATTTTTTGGGGCTCCAAAATCACTGCAGATGGTAATTGCAGCCATGAAATTAAAAGATGCTTACTCCTTGAAAGGAAAGTTATGACCAACCTAGACAGCATATTGAAAAGCAGAGATATTACTTTGCCAACAAAGGTCCGTCTAGTCAAGGCTATGGTTTTTCCAGTGATCATGTATGGATGTGAGAGTTAGACTGTGAAGAAAGCTGAGCACTGAAGAATTGATGGTTTTGAACTGTGGTGTTGGAGAAGACTCTTGAGAGTCCCTTGGACTGCAAGGAGATCCAACCAGTCCATTCTAAAGGAGATCAGTCCTGGGTGTTCATTGGAAGGACTGATACTGAAGCTGAAACTCCAATACTTGGGCCACCTCATGCGAAGAGTGGACTCATTGAAAAAGACTGATGCTGGGAGGGATTGGGGGCAGGAGGAGAAGGGGACAACAGAGGATGAGATGGCTGGATGGCATCACCGACTTGATGGACATGAGTTTGTGTAAACTCTGGGAGTTGGTGATGGACAGGGAGGCCTGGCATGCTGTAATTCATGGGGTCGCAAAGAGTTGGACACAACTGAGCAACTGAACTGAACTGAACCTAAATAGTAGTTGTTATTTATTATTATGTAATTTTAACATTATTACACTATTTTAAAGTTTAATAACTTCAAATATACATATGATACTCTCGGTAAGCATCATTTTTAAAGCACCTTTTAAAAGACATACAGATGGCTAACAAACACATGAAAAGATGCTCAACATCACTCATTATCAGAGAAATGCAAATCAAAAGCACCATGAGGTACCATTTCACACCAGTCAGAATGGCTGTGATCCAAAAGTCTACAAGCAATAAATGCTGGAGAGGGTGTGGAGAAAAGGGAACCCTCTTACACTGTTGGTGGGAATGCAAACTAGTACAGCCACTATGGAGAACAGTGTGGAGATTCCTTAAAAAACTGGAAATAGAACTGCCTTATGATCCAGCAATCCCACTGCTGGGCATACACACCGAGGAAACCAGAATTGAAAGAAACATGTGTACCCCAATATTCATCACAGCACTGTTTATAATAGCCAGGACATGGAAGCAACCTAGATGTCCATCAGCAGATGAATGGACAAGAAAGCTGTGATACATATACACAATGGAGTATTACTCAGCCATTAAAAAGAATACATTTGAATCAGTTCTAATGAGGTGGATGAAACTGGAGCCTATTATCCAGAGTGAAGTAAGCCAGAAAGAAAAACACCAATACAGTATACTAACACATATATATGGAATTTAGAAAGATGGTAACAATAACCCTGTATATGAGACAGCAAAAGAGACACCGATGTATAGAACAGTCTTTTGGACTCTGTGGGAGAGGGAGAGGGTGGGATGATTTGGAAGAATGGCATTGAAATACGTATAATATCATATATGAAACGAGTCGCCAGTCCAGGTTTGATGCACGATACTGGATGCTTGGGGCTGGTGCACTGGGACGACCCAGAGGGATGGTATGGGGAGGGAGGAGGGAGGAGGGTTCAGGATGGGGAACACATGTATACCTGTGGCAGATTCATTTCGATATTTGGCAAAACCAATACAATATTGTAAAGTTTAAAAATAAAATAAAATTAAAAAAAAAAAAGAGAGAGTTGCAACAGAAAAGAAAAAAAAAAATAAAGTGTACCAGCAATATTTCCCTAGAGATACTTCAGGTGCCAATGTTGTACAGAAAAGAGAGTAAAATCTGAGTAACCAGCAAAACTGAAATGTATAGTAAATGGGAGAAAAAACTTAATTCCTCTCTGAATGCTGTTTAAAAATTTGTATCACAAGCATAACTCATTTTAATGTTTATTATCTTTAATTCTATATCTTTATCCATGTCTATGTTCTTACATGTGTATAGATGTTTGCAATAGGGCTAACTGAGGAGCAGGAGGAGAGGTGGGCAAGTATTTGGGAGCAGTTCAGTATCAGTGCCTGAACTCTTTGGAGACAGAACACTGAGTCCAATTCTGGGAGAGTCTTGAAGATGGGTCAAGCTTTGACAAATGGGACAATTGGTCACTATCACCTTTTGCAGAGGAACCTTCCACTATAGCATTCCTTTGATTTCTGCTGTCTCTAAGAAGGGCCTCAGACTCTTTCCCATGAAACATTTCCTGTATATTTTTGCCCTGTTCAGCACTTTTTAACTTTTTTTTTTTTTTGCCTCCTGCAATGGACTGCTCCTGCACTTCCCAGCTCTTGAGTGCTGTCCCCTCTAGCGGTGCCTCTGGTAGCTTCTGCTGCTCCTTGACTCATGTGACCTGTGTCAGATGGTAAAACCTCCAGAGCCCACCCTTTCTTTACTCTCAAGCACAGCTTCTCCCAACAGCCCTTCCATTCTGCGTCTCTAGGCTGGCAACCTAGGGCTAACTCCGGGTCTGTTATATATCCCTCCTACCTATACAAAAAAGAGAAACTGTAACACCTCACTTCCCAGAAACATTTAAAACTGTTTATCATATTTTGAAAGTACTCGCCTTCCCACCCTTTCCATGTTCAATCCTTGCCAGATATTCCATATGCATTTTAAAATAAAAAAATCTGTGGTCTCTTTTGGGGGAATTTAGTGCAGTAGTTTTCAAATCACCATTCCAAGAATCCTCATGGGTCATGGAGTCAATATAGTGAGTGGGTCATGAGTGGTATATTTTTTTTAAATAAATTAAATATAAGAAGGCAGTGTCAGAATGCACCACATACAGTAAGTGGAAGTGTTTTCTGAAACATTTGTTTCAGGATAGATTCTGTTAAAAAGAGCATTTCTAGATTGATGTTCGGCATTCTGAAGAATTTGTTTACTGGCTGACAAGAGAACCAACAGAGTGATAGAAGAGGATTTCCATTCAGAAAGGGTTTGGAAACAGAAGGATGGCATGGTTGGGAAACAGATTGTTTACCCCAACAGTTAGTTTTAAAAAATGAGGAACAAAGCATAAAGTTCATTTCACAAAGCCATAGAAATATCACATCCCTATCAGTCTAGGGCAGGATGATCTGGGGGAGTTAATGCTAAGACTGCATCTGTGGCTAATAATTAGAATAACAAGGTTTTATGCATCAACAATAACATCTGACAATTAGCATGGACCCATGAACTGGTGTCAGACAGAGATTAGAAGTGGAGCACCAACTAACAAATTCTAATTTAAACAGGTTGCTTGAGTAATTTTCATAAGCCACAAGCAAAGACACAGAACACACAGTTTTCCTATCTTAGTTCAGGGACATTTTTTTCCACCTTTGACAATAAGTATGTATGTATTGGGTCATGATAAAAGATGCAGTGGCTGCCATAAATCTCAGCTACATAATCAGGAAATGCTGATTTAGGAGAGCTAGATGTTCTCAAACCTAAGAGTCTATTTTTTCAGAAGATAACACTGAAGTTTTTTTGATAATTTAAATATTATTTGTGAGCATTCATCTATTCATTATCTTAGGCCTTCAGTGTAGAGTTTAATGTAGGAAAAACTGGGTGAAGCTCATGAAACCCCACGAGATGATACAGGTATTCTACTTCATTAACTTCACAACAACTCTATGGGATAGGTACAATTGTCCCTCAGTATCCACAGGGGATTGGTTCAGAAGCCCCTCAGTTATCCACCAAAATCCAGAGATGCCCAGTCCTTTATATAAAATGGCAGGCATGTGTGCTAAGTAGCTTCAGTCGTGTCTGACTCTTTGCAACACTATGGACTGTACCCCACCAGGCTCCTCTGTCCCTGGGATTCTGCAGACAAGAATACTGGAGTGGGTTGCCATGCACTTTTCCAGGAGATCTTCCCAACCCAGGGATCGAACCCACACTTCTTAGGTCTCCTGAATTGGCAAGCAGGTTCTTTACCACTAGTAACACCTGGGAAGCCCCATAAAATGGCATAGCATTTGCACATACACTCTACACATCTTCTGTATACTTTAAATCATCTCCCCATTACTTATAAAACCTAATATGATATAAATGTTAGGTAGGTAGTTGCCGGAACATGACAAATTCAAATGTTGGTTTTTGAAACTTCCTGAATTTTTTAAAATATTTTTGATTCGCAAGTTGTTGGATCCATGGATGCAGAAACCCTGGATTATAAATTATACTATCCTATTTAACAGAATTACCTTTAGTAGAATATAATAGAACCACACATGTTATTCCTTGAAACTTCTTTACAAGCAAAGCATCTTTTGAACCATTTCAGTGTCTCCTAAGGACAATTACTGAAGAGACTGCCAGAGCTTATGATTCTAATGAACCTCCCAGACACTGGCATTAAAAAGCGTTGTGAAGAATGGCTGATTTAGACAGAAGACTACAGCTTAGCCTTAAGGAAATATAACCATGACCAAAGGTTTGATGGTCCAGATTTGTCTCAAAATTACACTTTAGGGCCTTTAGCTTTAAAGCACCTCATATTCTTGCTATTTCTAGCATCCAGGGTAACCAGTAGAATGCTTTAGCTCACAAGCCAGCCTATTTGAGGTTCAGAATGAGACTGGAGTTATGTTTATAACTTGATAAGGCTCAAGGAATGCAACCCAGAGCAAGCAGAGCAGGGGAGGGGCAATAAAGCTTCCGTAACTGGCCCTTCCTTTTGGCCTGAGACCTAAGTTGGAGGGATGCAAACGACTGCAGGGGCTATTGCGTTGAAGGCACAGCCCAAGGCATGTTCTTCAGAGGCCACGGAAGTGGTAGGCAGACAAGCATGATCAAGTTAAAGAAGTCTGATCAGGCAAAGCTTGCCAGACTCCATCTGGCAAGTGAAAACACAGATTTGTACAGAGCTAAAATAGTTCTTGGAGATAAATTTATTCAGAAGCCCAACAAGTCTGGGAACAAGAAATACAGAGCTAGTGCTCTTTTTTGGAGGTTTTTATACCCCTAAGAAGAGCAAGACACTATTTCAGGGTCCCAAACAAACAGGCTATGCATTCAAGACAAGCTGAGGCCTAGCTGGATGGTAAAGGATGAGTTAGGATTCCTGGGAAAACTAACAAGTCTTAATAAAAGCAGAAGCTCAATGTTATTAACTTGGATGTTAGGAGTGCTATAACTAAGATCATACAGATGCCCAGGACCTCCCCTGAGGTCTTCTAGATTCTGGGACTTGTTGCCTAAGTGATTAACTAGAGTTGGTCCTGCATATGGGGCCCAAGATTACCTCCAGCTTCTGGGAACTGGGGAAGACAAAAGCTGGATAAGTGAGGCAGGAACTGGCATCTGATAGTCCCTAGCCCTTGCAGAGTGTGGTCAGGAACCAATACCACCAGCACCCCTGGAAGCTCATTAGAAATGCAGAATCTTGAATCTCACTTTAGACTCACTGAATCAGAATATGCATTTTACTTGCACGTTCTAAAATGTATGCACTTTCAAGTTTGAGAAACACTGGTCTAGACTGGTGATACCAATGCACTTATACTCTAAAGATGACTCTCCAAGAAGTATTCTATTACCAATTCATATAGTGGGCTCCACTGGTAACCTCTGATTTCTTTTGGTCCCACCCAAGTCACATGTCAGAACTGAAAGGAAACTAGAATACCTAAGCAACACTCTCATTTTACACATGAGGAACAAAGTTCCATAGGGGTAAAATAACCAATGTCACAACTCATAAGTGACAAAAAATAAGAATGCAAACCTAGGTCTTTTCATTTTAAATATTAATTTCTATATAAAATGTGTATAACTAATTGCTTGCTAACTAATTAATAAAGCATTTATTGAGTGCATACTGTGTGCCAAGCATTTTGTTGGGCGATTAAGATATCAAGATGAGGAAATTACAAATCAGCTTGATCTAATGGAAGTGGAAAGTAGATTCTTCTTTCATTGTTCCTGGGCTGTAAGGACAAGACAATTTTTTTAAAAAGTGATATTTGTTTTTAAAAACTAATATTATATTAGTTTCGGCATAATGATTGCATATTTTTATACATCACGAAATAATCACCATGAAAAGTCTAGTTACCATCTGTCACCATACAAAGTTGTTACAATATGATTGACTATATTTCCTATGTTGTGTATTATATCCCTGTGACTTATTTATTTTGTAACTGAAAGTTTGTAGCTGTTAATCTCCCTCAACTATTTCACTCATCCCCCAGCCCCTCTCCCCTATGATGACCAAAAGTTTATTCTCTGTATCTATGAATCTATTTCTGTTTTGTTATGTTTCATCATGTTTTTTAGATTCCACATATAAATGAAATCTTGTCATATTTGTCTTTCTCCATCTGACTCATTTCACTTAGCATAATACCCTCTAGGTCTATCCATGTTGTCCCAAATGGCAAGATCTCAGTATTTTTATGGCTGAGAAATACATAATTTTCATTGGCATATATATAATTTTGAATTAGTGTTTTTTGCAGAGGTGGGATTGTTGGATGCTATGGTAGATCTATCTTTCAGTTCAGTTCAGTTCAGTCACTCAGTCGTGTCTGACTCTTTGCGACCCCATGAATCGCAGCACGCCAGGCCTCCCTGTCCATCACCAATTCCCGGAGTCTACTCCAACTCATGTTCATCGAGTCAGTGATGCCATCCAGCCATCTCATCCTCTGTCGTCCCCTTCTCCTCCTGCCCCCAATCCCTCCCAGCATCAGAGTCTTTTCCAATGAGTCAACTTATCTTTAATTAAAAAAAATTGTTTTCTATTGTGGCTGTACCAGTTTACATTTCTACCAGCAGTGCTTCAGTGTTCCCTTTTCTCCACATCTTCATCAACGCTTGTTATTTGTTGTCTTTTTTATAGTAGCTGCCCTTTTAGGTGTGAGGTGATATCTCTCTGTGGTTTTGATTTGCATTTCCCTAAAAGTTTTTGATGCTGAGCAGTTTTTCACGTGCCTGTTGACCATCAGTGTGTCTTCTTTGAAAACATGTCTGAGATCCTCTCAGATGTCCAGTTTTTAACAAGGTTGCTAATTTGTTGCTTTTTTTTTGAGGTTGAGTAGCATGAGTTCTTTGGATAGTTTGAATACTAATATCTTACCAGATATATAATTTGCCAGATTCAAAAAAATATTGCTAAGGCCAATATCAAAGAGCATATTACCTATGTTTTCTTCTAGAAGTTTTATGGTTTCAGGTCTTACATTTAAGTCTTTAATCCACTTGAGTTTGAGTTTATTTGTATATATAGTGTGAGAGTAGTACAGTTTAATTCTTTTGCATGTAGTTGTCCAGTTTTCTGAACACCATTTATTGAAGAAGTAGTCTTTTTCCCATTGTATATACTTGCCTTCTGTTGTAGAATGATTAACCATATAAGTGTGGGTTTATTTCTGGGCTCTCTATTCTGTTCCATTGATCTATATGTCTGTTTTTGTGCCAGTACCATTCTGTTTTGATTGATATAGCTTTATAGTAGGATTTGAAATCAGGGCGCATGATATCTCCAGCTTTGTTCTTATTTATCAAGATTCAGTTCAGTTCAGTTGCTCAATCATGTCCAACTCTGCAATCCCATGGACTGCAGCATGCCAGGCTTCCCTGTGCATCACCAACTCCCAAAGGCTACTCAAACTCATGTCCATTGTGTTGGTGATGCTATCTAACCATCTCATCCTCTGTCACCCCCCTCTCCTCCCGCCTTCAATCTTTCCCAGCATCAGGGTCTTTTCCACTAAGTCAGTTCTTCACATCAGGTGGCCAGAGTATTGGAGTTTCAGCTTCAGCATCAGTCCTTTAATGAATATTCAGGACTGATTTCCTTTAGGATTGACTGGTTGGATCTCCTTGCAGTCCAAGGGACTCTCAAGAGTCTTCTCCAATACCACAGTTCAAAAGCATCAATTCTTCAGCGCTCAGCTTTCTTTATAGTCCAACTCTCACATCCATACATGACTACTAGAAAAACTATAGCTTTGACTAGACAGATGTTGGTAAAGTTATGTCTCTGCTTTTTAATATGCTGTCTAGGTTGGTCATAACTCTTCTTCCAAGGAGCAAGTGTCTTAATTTCATGGCTGAAGTCACCATCTGCAGTGATTTTGGAGCCCCCCCAAAATAAAGTCTCTCACTGTTTCCATTGTTTCCCCATTTGTCCTAGTTCTGTAAAAAATTCCATTAGTATTTCAATAGAGATTACATTGAATCTGTAGGTTGTCTTGGGAAATATGGTCATTTTAACAGTTTTAATTCTTCCAGTTCATGAACACAGTATATCTCTCCATTTGTTTCTGTTGTTTTCAGTTTCTTTTTATTGATGTCTTACAGTTTTCTGAGTACAGGTCTTTCTTTTACCTCCTTGGTTAGATCTATTCCTAGGTATTTTATTCTTTTTGATGAAATTGTAAATGGGATTCTTTGCTCCTTCTGACAGTTCATTGTTAGTGTATAGAGATGCAACATTTCTGGATATTAATTTTGTATTCTGAAACTTCATTGAACTTCATTTATATTAGTTCTAATAGTTTTTCTTGTGGTGTCTTTAGGATTTCTATATATAGTATCATGTCATCTTCAGACAGTGACAATTTTACTTCTTTCTCTAAAATTTGGATACCATTTATCTTTTTTTCTTGTCTGATTGCTGTACCTAGGACTTCAAACACTATATTAAATAAAATGGTCATAGTGGGCATTCTTGTCTTATTCCTGAACTTAGAGGAAAAGCATGATGTTACTTGTAAGTTTGTCATATATGGCCTTTATTATATTGTTGAGGTATGTTCTCTTTTATACTCATGCTGTTGAAATTTTTTTTCACCATAAATGGATGTTGAATTTGTCAAAAACTTTTTGCGCATCTATTGAGATAATCATGTAATTTTTATTCTTCGGTTTGTTAATGTGGTGCATCACATTGATTGATTTGCAAATACTGAGTCATCTTGCATCCCTGAGATAAATCTCAGTTGATCATGATGTACACACAAGACAATTTTAAATATAGTATCCCTCAGTGTTTGTAAAAAATCACATCACTTTTTTTTCATTGAAAAAGTCTTTTCAGAAGTGAATAAGGAAGCACTGGAAAATTTTTCATGGGTGTATTACCTCCTGAAGAATCCAGTCCTGGATATGCAAGGTGATATAACTTATCCCTGAGGGTAAAGACAAGTTGGGAATAGATCTAAACACTGTTCTCAACTGAAAACTAAGTGGATTAGATGAGAACAGGCTGGGGGATCAGATGGGAAGCTGGTTTGGGATTAGCAGCAGATCTAAGAGAATATGGAAAGTGAGGTATCCAGGTCAGGTTAAGGAGCCAGGGATGATCATGGGGCTACAAATGACAGCAATAATGCTCTAAATACCACTTAAAGCAATTCACATTGACTCAGTCCTCACATTGATCCGTTGGATGAAGATTACCATATCTTCTACTTTACAAATGAGAATACAGAGGCATGATGTTTTAATAGTTTTCCCAAGATCACACAGCCAGTAAGTGGTGGAGGCAAACCCAGGCACCCTGGCTCCAGAGCTCAGGCTCACAACAACTCTGTGAGTTTAGTGCTTTATTATTTAATTACAGCCCTATTTTATTCAAGTTAATTTTGACTTCAGGCTTTTATATTTTGAATCCAATTATCTATGCCAGGCTTCAGTTAAGTTCAGTTAAAGAAGTCTTTAAATTGTGTTGCAAAACCATTGACAAGTATCAGTTTTAGGAGGGACAGTGTCATTTCCATAATCAGGGGTTAAATATAAGGCATAGCTTCTATTTAAAATTTAAATTAAAATTTAATTTAAAACTAATACAATTATGTAAAGTTTAAAAATAAAATAAAATAAAATAAATAAAAATTCCAACTAACATGCCTTGGGGAACTTGACTAGTTCTTAGCAGATTAATGGAAATTTCAGAAATATAAAGATGTTAGCGTGTAGCAGGTGTATGACTGAGTTGCTTGCTGTGCACCTGAAACTCTCACAGCACTGTTGTTCAGCCATACTCCAACATAAAATAAAAGTTAAAGGAGATGCTGTAAGCACTGCTAAAGAAGTACAAGATATCACTCCTGTCCTCGGAGATTTTATATGCTAGCCTGGGAGTCAAGGTGAACAAACACAGGCTGAGAGCAAACACCACTAAGCACTGGGAGATCTTGAGCTAATCTCTTTGGGATTCATTTCATTTTCTTTTCAGAAATGTTTCGTCAAATTTTCCAAAGTTTGAAAAGTCAAATATTTTTAATGAGTAAAAAAAGAACAATTCTCTGTCTAGCTCTCCTTCTCCCTGAATCTCTCTCCTCAGATGTAATTGCTGCAAACTCTTTCAGCTGTTTTTGTTTGGTTGTTTTGCTTTCTCCCATTTAACTAAATTATGTGCTCAGGTGATGATTTCTCAAGGGATCAGCCTTACACACTCTTCTTCTCTGCACATTCTCCTAACTGAGTCCTATCACAATTCTTAAAGCATAGTCAGTGTTTATGTTATGACTATGTAAATGTCACTCACTGCTGAGCCAAATAAGGTACTATTTCCTTTCTTGTCTTCTTTCCTGCAGGAAAAAAAAAAAAAAACACTAACAAAAACCTGCCTCACTTTTGTTTCACTTAGAATTCTCTGTATTTTAGAATCTCTTATTTTTCCTAAGGTTTCAAATAACTATACAGTCCTTCTCCATGTGGACAAACTCATGAACTTGTCTCTTAGTTCGTTTTTTCTTTCCTTCCGAGACATGCTTCAAACTGGACCAATTGCTTTCATGGCTCAAATATCATCTTCAGAGCCCATTCTCCATCCTCCTAATAATTCCTTCCTCTCTGAGTTGGATTCCCTCGCTCCCATGTTTCTCTCTGTCTTGGCTTGCTCTCTCATGTTAAATGAACACATCTTCCATCTACCCGAGAAAGAATGTGCTGGAGGTTCTGGTAATTCAGAGCTCACCAGACTCCACAGATTGCATCCACGGAAAGCTCTAGCAAAGAATAAAGCATGGCAGGATGAAGAAAACACAGATAGCCATTAGAGAGACTCAGGTACCCAGGAGGAGCTGCCTGGTCCTCTCTCAGTTACACGGGACACATGCTATCTATGGGTCATGAACCACTGAAATATGGTGAGATATGTTGGTTTCAAGAAAGCTGCTGTCTTACTTTGGAAGATCATGATCAGAGGATAAGTCTCTGATCATGTAGTCAAAACCAGACTGTGGGGCCAGACTCAATGAGAGAAGTGATGATAAAAATAGACTCCAGATGTAAGTAATCAACATGTGTATTTTCTTAAAAAAAAAAAAAAAAGTGCTGGTAAGCTGGCACAGGCAGCCTCCTGGTGTGCTTCACACCCAAAAAAAGAGCTGTGTTAATTATTTGCTAGTACATTCCATTCAGCTTTGGTCAAGGAACAGTTCCATGATTTCAGTCCTCTGAGATGGTTACCAAGGTGGCAATGGATTGAGATTATTCCTGCACTTACATAGGAAGTAAAGAGACCTTGTATACCTGACCAAAGGTAATCATTTTAATACTTAATTCACTGTTGTCTCGGCATAGAATTCTAGGTTGAAAATTATTTTCCCTCAAAATGTAGGAGGCACTCACTGTTCACTGCCTCTGGGAATTCTGCTTTGCTGTTGAGAGTTCTGTTCCCATTCTGATTCCTAGTTCTTTATTTGTGACGTCTTTCCTCTGCAAGCTCTGGGGATCTCCCCTCTGTCCCCTGTGTTCTAAAGTTGCATGGTGCACCTTGGTGTGGGTATTGTTCTGGATCTTTAGGGTGCCTCTTTCAATATATGAAGTTTATTCTTTGGTTCATGTAGATTTGTTTCTTTGATAATTTGCTCCTTCTAATGATCTCTGCAATTTTTGGAATTTCTGTTATTCAGATATTGAGCCTATTAGATTGAGTGTTTACTTTTCTCATCTTCCCCTGACCCTACCATTTATATTTTTAAATTTAGGTTTATTTGGGGGGAGATATATTTAACTTTGTATTTCAGTAATCTTTTATTGATTAGTTGTTATGATCATATATTTTTTTAAAATTTAAGAGTGCTTATTCTCTGTTCCATTTTAATAGCATTGTGTTCTAATTTTTAGATGCAACCCTGGCCTTTTTCTGTCTGAGGATATTAATTATGGTTTCATTGACATTTTCTTCTGCTCTCTGTCCTGTATCTGATTCTCCAAGTCCCTTTATTACATTAGTTCTGGTCTCTACCTTTCATTTCATGTCTAGTGACCCTTGGCTGTTCACTCATGTTTGAGAAAATGAGAATCATATTTAGTCAGGCTTGTGGACTTTTGGCCTCACTGCAGTGTAGCTGAGCTAGCAATTTCATTGGAGGATCCTGAAATGTTAGATCTGAAGTTCTCTTCTCTTCATCTGATAAATTTTCCCAAAGAGGATCTTCTAGATTCCTACTTGGTTTTCTACGTTCTGGGTAGGGGCTAGAGTGGGATAAAGGGATGCCTCTTGTTCAGAATACGGACTTTCACTTATCAATGTTTTCAATTCAGCATTTCATTCCTGGACTAATGTCCTTCCTGAGCATAGATCTTCTTTTTCTAAAATTTTTAATTGGAGGATAACTGTTTTACAATATTGTATTGGTTTCTGCCATACATCAACATGAATCAGCCATAAGTATACATATGTCTCCCCGCTCTTGAACCTCCCTCCCACACCATTCCACCCCTCTAGGCTGTCACAGAGAACCTGATTTGAGCTCCCTGCATCACAGAGCAAATTCCCACTGGCTATCTATTTTACATACGGTAATTCGTATGTTTCAGTGCTACTCTCTCAATTCATCCCACCCTCTGCTTCCCTCACTGTGTCCACAACTCTGTTCCCTATGTCTGCATCTCGTAGATCTTCTCTGATTTAACCTCAACAGTGAAAGAAGTTTGGCCAGCGTAGACGAGGCAGAAAAGGAGGAAGGGAGTCTCCTGGTTGCAAGAACTCAGAGAAGAGATGGGAGGGAGATTATTCCTGAGGTTGTTGAGGTTCTTGGTCATGCTTGTCATCGGCAGCCCCTCTGAGGCCAGGTAGGACACCACCTTTCCTCTCTGCTGACTCAGCTATGCTCTTCCAGGTGATTTCACAATGTTGCTTCCGTCTCTCATCTACTTCATTTTCTCTTTTGCTTCTGTCTTTGTGAATTTATGACTTTAAGACATTTTTTTTTATTCTTAATTCATATTGGGAGACTGCAGGATCTTAGTTCCCTGACCCCTCATAGGGATTGAACCTATGCCACCTGGGGTGGAAGTGCAGAATTCTAACCACTGGACTGCAAGGGAATTTCCCACATCCCTTTACTCTCACTTTAGTTTGACTTGAGAGGAACCAGAGATAAATGAATGCACTTAATTAGTCAATTTTGATCATCAACTCTGGGGTGAAGCTTTCTTATATCTAAAATGAAGGACTTAGAGCGGACCACCTCTAAGTTTCTCTGAATCTCAAATTCTATAAATTCATTATAAAGAGGTGCCGTAGAGTGTAGGCCTGACTCTAAGAACTGTCAAGAGTTCAAACATTAGGTAAATTACTAAAGCATGAGTTATTAGGAGACGTTTCATCTTAGAGGTGGGGGCTGAAAAATTGTGTGTGGGTTGCACGCACAAAGAGAAGAAGAAGGGAATCGCCTGAGTGCACAAAAGTAGCCAAGACCACTGATGGGGAAAGGGGCATTTTGAGAAGGAACAGGAAACCAAGTTGGATATTTACCAGGTATATATCAGAACTTGTTGCAGAGGACCTTCAAAGGCTAAATTTTAAACTTAACTGCAGTAAGAAATGTCAGTCTTTAAAAATAATATAATCTTAGTACCAACTAGCATTTATTTTCATCTCATAACCTTTGCACAATTCTTGTTCATATCATTTCTCTTTAAAGGGAATTGGGGGGAAAAGCCTCATTTTTTCTCTTTCAAAGAAAAGCCTTTTAAAGTATAATGACATTGTTTTGAGAACCAATGCTGTAGTTTTTGAGGTGGAGTGTAATTTTGATGTCACATTTGAGATGTCTTTTCATTTTCTTACAGGTTTTATTGTTGTATGCCTATAATATGAAGCCCCTGAATATTTCTGATGTTGCATCTACTGCTTGCAACTGTGTGTACGTAGGCTCTTTCTGGGTTCCACTAAAAAGGCAAGTAAAGATGGATTATCTGCAATTCTAACCCTCTTTGCTGATATTTTCATAAGGTTGGCTGTTTCAGTAATATACACGGTAAATCCAGGAGAACTTCTGGAAGACATTTTTGGAAGAATCTTCCTTTTACTTAGAGAAGTATGATATTTCAGTGGTTAAGAGCATGAACTCTGACTTCAGTCTTCTTTGGTTCACATGCCAGTGTGGCCTTCCCTATCTTAGTATCCTTGACCAGGCTACTTAACGTCTGTGTGCCTCAGTCTCTTTATCAATAAAATAAGAATAATAATAGGACCTAGTATTGCTGGAGTATGTGTTGGAGTTTTGTCCTAGTATTGTGGGGCTTCCCTGGTGGCTCAGAAGGGAAAGAATTCGCCTGCAATGTGGGAGACCTGGGTTTGATCCCTGGGTTGGGAAGATCCCCTGGAGGAGGGCAGGGCAGCCCACTCCAGTATCCTTGCCTGGAGAATCCCCATGGATAGAGGAACCTGGTGGACTGCAGTCCATGGGGTCACAGAGAGTCAGACACGACTGAGCAACTAAGCACAACAAATTGGAGTAACAGTTCTAGTACTTCATAAACAGATCACAGAGAGTACAAACATGCTGTCTGTAGTTTTGCCTGTAGTTTAGGGTGTGTTTTAAAAATAACTTAATGTGACTCTGTATTAAGTTGTAATTAAGCCCAAACTCCATCCCCATCCTAGCCTCATCCTTCCCTCTCTGCGCAGTCCTATACGTTGGCCAATCCTATCTGTTCCCCCGTCAGAAGTCTCTGCATCAACCACATTGTTTACCTCCCTCTTCATCCAACAGTGGATGGAGACTCTTAACTTTCACTCATGCCTGAGTTCTGTCTCTTCTGATTTCACCTTATTCAGTTCCTTGTTTGTTTTCATTTTTTTTTCTTTGCTTAGTTAATTTAGTTGTGATTCCACTATTTGTTACTGTTGTGACCTTAAGCCTAACCCATTCCATTTTCTCATTTCTGAGATGGAAATAATACTCTGCCTACCTTTGGGGGTTATTGTTGGGATCAAGTCAGACAGTATATGCATATGCGTTGCATGCATGTATAATATATGCATATACTTTGTAAAACCAAAAGCACTGGGCAGATGTCAAGTTTCTTCACGGCCTCCTACACCTGTCAGCCTCGGCTCCTCCCCCTGTTCACCACCTACTAAGTGCTCAGTGAACAGAGACTTGGTGCTTCTCCATCCTTCCGAGGAGAGTCTGGTTCCTGCTTCCTGATTTCCATTTGGAAAGACTGCCTGGCCTCACCATGAAAGGGAATAAAACAAGAGATGTTTCAAGAGCTGGCATACTTTCAATTATTCAGTCAACTTTCTTTTCTTTTTTTTCGGTGAAATGGCAGAAAATCTTAGACATAAGACTGTACTAGCACCACTAAGCCACGACACTGGGAAATCACGCTCCCACCTTTGTTGTCGTTCAGTCACTAAGTCATGCCCAATTCTGCTCTTACCTTGTACATCCAAAACGTAGCAGGATTTTAGAACTGCATGATGAAAATGATTATAATTTCTGCAGAACAGAATGTAATGAAACTGACAGGATTCTTTTTTTTTTTTTTTTTTTAACTACAAAACGCTCTTGATTTTGGTGTGTTTATGATCAACAGTAGGGTGATTAAAGTTAGGGACACGCCCCTGTCGCTGAGGCTCTTATCGGGGAAGCTAACTGACAAATGTTCATCTGATTCATCCCTTGGTGATACAGTGAAAATAGACTATTTCTCTCACCCAGGGTGGAGTTCCTTGTGTTCCTATGGGGGTCAAGCTAAGGGCAGTCTATAGGGAGTTGCTCTTGTTAACCATCCTTTAGAAGGCAAAGTAAGAGGATGCTGTGGAAAACTGGGGAATTGATATTCCTGCGTTTGTACCTGATGTCATTTTGGTTTTTTGCATTGTCTACTTCTTTTACATAAAAATTTCCCTCCATCCCTGGATAGAGACCTGTGGATCCATGCACATTTATGCACGCACCTGTTCTCTGCATACCTGGATCCTAGAGTCACCAAGAGCCCTGCAGGTGGCTGTTTGTTTCCTTTCACTGTTTTCATTGCTTTTCCAGCTTCTGACCTCATTGACTAGTTAACTCCTGCCTTCGACACCTCCACAAGACACTGGACTGTGACTCCAGAAGCTTTCTGGCCTCAGTGTAATTACCACTGTGTCCTCTTCCCTCACCCTTGGCTTTTGCTTTTCCTTCTTTCTTGATTCTTCTCCCTAACCCCCACTCCCCACACGGTACACGTCACTGTATGGGCTCCTTGATTGGTCTCTTAGAGCCATGGCTGACTTGTCCTAATTCTTAGCTTCAGACCAGCCAGCCAATCAGAGATGGTACTGCGTTTAAGCAGGAGTGGATCTTTTATCACTACCTGGTGTTTCTTTGCCGAAGTAGATATTTATTTCCTTTATTTTCATCTTAAGCAATATTTTGGCTGTCTACATTCCTTTTCTCACTATGCCTTTGTGCTTGTGCTGCTGTGCTTAGTCATACCCATTTCCTTGCAACCCCATGGACTATAGCCCACCAGGTTCCTCTGTCCATGGAATTTTCCAGGCAAGAATACTGGAGTGGTTACCATTTCCTCCTCCAGGGAATCTCTATTATGCCTTTGCCAGTGTATAAATCTGAGTGTATAACTAAATCATAAACATCATACAGACAAGAATCACATCTCTTGGCTCATGTCTCTTGAATGAAGGAATAATTGAATGAGTGATGTTTGGGGGGGGCAGTTGCCAGAAATCTAAGTGTTAAATAACTAAGGATTTATTTTACACATATTATTGATTCTGGGAATAAATGAATGCCTTTCTTTTAAAATAAGATGCATATGTGTTTATTATTTTTAGAGTTATTTCAGTTCATGAGAAACTATCTAATCTTATGCAAATTGCTGAAATATCATTGCCAACAACTCCTGAAGTTACTTCAAATGAAAATTTACGTGAAGTAGAGGAAACAGAAGAGAAATCAATTGATGCAGAAATGGAAGTAAGTTAATGGAAAATTATATTGCAGGATGGATGCCATTATCCATAATCATTTAAATTATTTTTTACTTTGTCAGAGCAGAACGAAATGTAGATAACAACATTATCTACATAACTAAATGTAGATCATGTGGTTCTTCTGGCCTTTACTTTCTCTACTTAGGGAACCAAATATGACCCAACTTTTGGACACATAAGTAATGTTTTCTTCAAAGCTCTTCTAATACTAAGAATCAGATGGTAATGAAAACAAAGCCAACCAAGAGCAATTATTCAGATATCACCATGGCTCCTAAGAAACAATGCTCTATAGCTTTATAATGTTACTTTTAATTTTTCACTCTAAGTCTAATATTTGAGCATTTTTATTATGCAAATAATATGTGAAGAAAAATTAAAAAATATAGATAAGCGTATATCTTTCAGACTTTTTCTGCACATCTGTATTTTTCTAACTAGAAAAAAAGGCATATTATATTAACGTTATAGTGTGTTATTCATCTGATTACAGAGTTGAGTGATTTTGTGATGACTGATGTTCATGTTTTGGAGGAAAGGGTTATTTCTCTTTTATTCCTTCTGTGTTCTAAACCCGTTGGAAAATGTGACACAGGAAATGGATACTGTATATGGAGATGTCAAAACATCAGCATTGTTACTGATAAAACTGATTAGCAAACATGGCACTGGATCTATGGCCAAATAAGCTTGTTAGTATTCCACCCCTAAATTAGCCAGACTTGCCCACCTAGTCACACAGTTATGTAGCATACTTGTGTGAACATAGGATTTCCACCACTCCCCTCCTGCCCCTGGAAGGCTGAACACATGGAGGAGCAGAGAATAATAGTCCTGTGGGCAGGGTGCCTCCAAAAATGTAAGCAAAGATTGCCTTGATGGAGCTGAGCCTAGCACACTCTGTTGCTTTTCTCAGACTCATCAGTCAAATAAGTGACCCTGCTCTCCTGGCTAGGTCTGAAAGGAGCTACAAGTGTCCCTCCTTCTCAGGAGTGGAGTGTAAGTTCCTAATCCTCTATGGAAAAATGAGAGAAGCAGAGAATGTGTGTCCTCCCCTAACCACTTGCTCTTTGAATTTCCATTTGTACATTCATCAGTTTCTTGAGATATGTGTTCCCTAGTTACTGCAGCAAATTTTTTTGAAAAAAAAAAAAATCAAATAGATGGACAAGGTTTAAAATGAAAAGGGACAGTCTCCTGCCCAACATGTCCACAGCTTGCAGTCCTGCAAGCAGTCCACTTGCAGCTCTTTCAGCTGTTCCTTTTGTTACTTAGTTCCAAGTCTATAAATAATTTGCAGAATCAGTTGCGAAAAACAAGGCAACCAATACAACTTCAAATCCAAGTGAGTCCACTGGGCTCCATGGCTCCCCACACCAGCCTCCAGGCTGGCAGAGCACCCATTCTCTGGAGCATCCCCAGGCACTGGGCTGCGGCGAAGAAAGGGAGCACAGCATAGCCTGGTTCTGCAAGTTTACATCATGTCACTTCCTTTCACATGTCACTGGATGAATAATTCACAAGCCATGCCAACAATTCTGCTACCAACTTGGCAAGAGGAAAGCCAGAATAATGATGAATAATGCTACTGAGAGCCAAAAATAATTAGTTTTCTCCCTTGATGTATCAATTCCATGTAGTATCTCTTGATTTTACTATGATGTGTAAGGACTTGAATCCCTTATACTTCTCAACTGTTCCTTTCCCCTTCCTTTCTAAATACTGTTATATCACAGAATTTAATTAAGCCAACATTCAGTGTTTACATTATTATAACCCTCTAAACTGTGAACACTGTTTAGAGGGTACTGTGGTTATTTTCCTTTCCTATAAAAAGTTTGATTTTTCCTCTATCTGTCTTTTTTCTTAGCTTCTCTCTGGTCATTACATGAGGACTGTCATGTTCATCCATAAATTTTTTTACCCAAACATAAATACTTATTCTCAACTCTTCTTTCCCTTCCTGGAGGCCCCTCTCTGACTCTGGTTAAGGACTGGTCATCCCCAATGCTGGTGGCACACCTCTAATTCTGGGACCTCCCTCTGCTGCTTTTCTGTTTGAATTCCCAGCCACTTGGGTCCCATATCTGTTTGACTTCTCTGTTAGCTTTTAGGATCTTTCGTTTATTTTTGAACCGATGAATCTTTTTTTTTTAACCACTTTTTGCTAGTTTGATATTTAATTGGTTACCAATAAGAAAACATTTTTAGTTCTTAAAGAGTATGATTGGTATGGGCTCACTTTGTTTTCTTGTTTACCTCATCTTCACACCAATTATGGGAAAGTGCAAAATCTAGCAACTCTCCTGTTCTTCAGAATATACACGTGGGTGTTTTTTGGTCTAAATTTACCAGTGACGTGAATGAGTGCATTTTTCCCTGTTGTGAAAGCACCAGTCCTGTAAGAGGATTATCAGGCAAGAACAGTTAGTCTTTGCAAAGAAACAACTTTCCAGAGTTTGTATCACCTGTGCTCTGTGCCTACATTTATTATAGAACTGATAGCTTAGAATTTTAGTTGCACATCCTTTACAGGTCCCCAAATGTTATGGCACAAATTACCAGATGTTTAACGATAGCAATACTATCCTGAGAACTTACAATAAATCTCCTGGTAGATCAGATACCTCAAGCTCATGAGATTCATATACGTAATTCTTTTCCTAAAGTGCATTGTTGCCCTTTCACATCTGTTTTAAAGAACTCATTTTTAAACTTCTTTCATAAATCTCTTACAATCATACTTTTTTAGTCATAGACCAAACTTAACAGATCCTGAGCCATAACCTAGACTACTCTTTGCTGAAATTGTCCTTGAATCCATTATTAGTTCGTAAAAGGAAAGTGATTGTGTTTCTCCTGAACCCATTTGTCTTCCCAGCTGACATTGTCTGAGACAGGAGATTGAGTGTCCATAGAGTAAGCATTCTAGGTTGTGCCCTGCCACTCAGCTTTATACCAAGTGTTAGTCACCTAACCTTCCCTGGGACTAGTTTTCTCCTTGTCTCTAGCCATAATCTTTTCACTCAGATACCACTGAGATGAAGAGATGGCTCCTTGGTGAGAATGAGTCATCAGAATTTCCCTGGAAGTCAGATGTCGGTATCAAGCTCATCCCCATTAGCCCAGCTCCTGAGTTAAGAAGTTGACTATGAATACAAACAAATTAGGAATAAACAGGGAAAGTGGGGGCATTTGGCAGGCAGAGGGGACAATCCAGATGACCCACCTTGCCTGAGTCAAGCTTTGCATCTTGCTTTCATGTCCTGACTAGAGTGATATGTATGAGTGGCTCAGTTCCTGAGAAGAATAAACTCCTTTCAGTCCTGATGTTCTCCTCTGTATTTTTGAGTTTGTTTTATTCTCCAACTTAAAAATGTTTATTCAACTTTAATTAGGGCATTGTGAAATGTGTTCCAGTTCTGGTTGGTATTTATATATGCAGGAATGTCACAAAGTGAGGAAAAAACTAATATTTTTAGTGTAGGTGAATTAGCAAACAAATTAATTCACAACATTTGAAAGTTGTGAAATATAACATTTTCTTTTTTTCCAATATCCTAACCAACATGTAAGGGAAAAAAGCACCTAGGTTCTGAGTTATATCAAATACATTCCATTGACTAAAATCTGCTGGTTCGTTGTCATGACAACCTTCAGTTGGAGCTAATTAGAATTTAACTAGGACACTTGAAGAGATCGATTCTGGTTGGGAATTGGACAGGATTTCATAACCTCTATAATCTAATATATTTACTTCTATCACAGTATAGATTTTTGCTGGGTTGTTAAACATAAAGGTTCAGAAAATGTGCCTTTGGTTGATATGGAGGTAGTGCATCTTGTTATGTTTCTCATTCCCTTCCTTTTTTCTTTTTTCCCCTCCAAATCCCTATGGTCTGGAATAAGCCAAAAACTTGAGAACACAGATATTAATTTAAGATGTTTTGGGAGGGCTACAGAACAGGTGTTGCAGTCACTTCTGGCTTGAAAACATGTCCTTCTTCCAAAATGAACAACACTGGCTCTGAATCACTGGGTTATTTTAACCTGTCATTCTTCACTTTATGGGGTATCTTCAGAGCATATCAGGTGCTTTAAAGCATAGGAAAGATACAAGCCATTCTGATTTTAAGACAGAAACACCTTTTCGGAATGATAACAACATAGTAATACAAAAAGCCTAAAATAGATTTACCAGGTCATCTAAAATGAGTTTAGTAAACATGTGTGGGACACCTGATTGTATAAGGCAATTAAAGTTAGTTAACATATCCCAAATATCAAAGTACCATGAAAACGTAGAACAAAATACAAAGCATTAGCATGAATTAACACATTATTATTTTTTTTTACTTTTATTTTATTTTTAAACTTTACATAATTGTATTAGTTTTGCCAAATATCAAAATGAATCCGCCACAGGTATACATGTGTTCCCCATCCTGAACCCTCCTCCCTCCTCCCTCCCCATTCCATCCCTCTGGGTCATCCCAGTGCACCAGCCCCAAGCATCCAGTATCGTGCATCGAACCTGGACTGGCAACTTGTTTCATACATGATATTTTACATGTTTCAATGCCATTCTCCCAAATCTTCCCACCCTCTCCCTCTCTCACAGAGTCCATAAGACTGTTCTATACATCAGTGTCTCTTTTGCTGTCTCGTACACAGGGTTATTGTTACCATCTTTCTAAATTCCATATATATGCGTTAGTATACTGTATTGGTGTTTTTCTTTCTGGCTTACTTCACTCTGTATAATAGGCTCCAGTTTCATCCACCTCATTAGAACTGCTTCAAATGTATTCTTTTTAATGGCTGAGTAATACTCCATTGTGTATATGTACCACAGCTTTCTTATCCATTCATCTGCTGATGGGCATCTAGGTTGCTTCCATGTCCTGGCTATTATAAACAGTGCTGCGATGAACATTGGGGTACACGTGTCTCTTTCCCTTCTGGTTTCCTCAGTGTGTATGCCCAGCAGTGGGATTGCTGGATCATAAGGCAGTTCTATTTCCAGTTTTTTAAGGAATCTCCACACTGTTCTCCATAGTGGCTGTACTAGTTTGCATTCCCACCAACAGTGTAAGAGGGTTCCCTTTTCTCCACACCCTCTCCAGCATTTATTGCTTGTAGACTTTTGGATCGCAGCCATTCTGACTGGCGTGAAATGGTACCTCATAGTGGTGTGATTTGCATTTCTCTGATAATCAGTGATGTTGAGCATCTTTTCATGTGTTTGTTAGCCATCTGTATGTCTTCTTTGGAGAAATGTCTATTTAGTTCTTTGGCCCATTTTTTGATTGGGTCATTTATTTTTCTGGAGTTGAGCTGTAGGAGTTGCTTGTATATTCTGGAGATGAGTTGTTTGTCAGTTGCTTCATTTGCTATTATCTTCTCCCATTCTGAAGGCTGTCTTTTCACCTTGCTAATAGTTTCCTTTGATGTGCAGAAGCTTTTAAGGTTAATTAGGTCCCATTTGTTTATTTTTGCTTTTATTTCCAATATTCTGGGAGGTGGGTCATAGAGGATCCTGCTGTGATGTATGTCAGAGAGTGTTTTGCCTATGTTCTCCTCTAGGAGTTTTATAGTTTCTGGTCTTACATTTAGATCTTTAATCCATTTTGAGTTTATTTTTGTGTATGGTGTTAGAAAGTGTTCTAGTTTCATTCTTTTACAAGTGGTTGACCAGATTTCCCAGCACCACTTGTTAAAGAGATTGTCTTTAATCCATTGTATATTCTTGCCTCCTTTGTCAAAGATAAGGTGTCCATATGTGCGTGGATTTATCTCTGGGCTTTCTATTTTGTTCCATGGATCTATATTTCTGTCTTTGTGCCAGTACCATACTGTCTTGATAACTGTGGCTTTGTAGTAGAGCCTGAAGTCAGGTAGGTTGATTCCTCCAGTTCCATTCTTCTTTCTCAAGATCGCTTTGGCTATTCGAGGTTTTTTGTATTTCCATACAAATTGTGAAATTATTTGTTCTAGCTCTGTGAAGAATGCTGTTGGTAGCTTGATAGGGATTGCATTGAATCTATAGATTGCTTTGGGTAGTATACTCATTCTCACTATATTGATTCTTCCGATCCATGAACATGGTATATTTCTCCATCTGTTAGTGTCCTCTTTGATTTCTTTCACCAGTGTTTTATAGTTTTCTATATATAGGTCTTTAGTTTCTTTAGGTAGATATATTCCTAAGTATTTTATTCTTTCCGTTGCAATGGTGAATGGAATTGTTTCCTTAATTTCTCTTTCTGTTTTCTCATTATTAGTGTATAGGAATGCAAGTGATTTCTGTGTGTTGATTTTATATCCTGCAACTTTACTATAGTCATTGATTAGTTCTAGTAATTTTCTGGTGGAGTCTTTAGGGTTTTCTATGTAGAGGATCATGTCATCTGCAAACAGTGAGAGCTTTACTTCTTCTTTTCCAATCTGGATTCCTTTTATTTCTTTTTCTGCTCTGATTGCTGTGGCCAAAACTTCCAAAACTGTTGAATAGTAATGGTGAAAGTGGGCACCCTTGTCTTGTTCCTGACTTTAGAGGAAATGCTTTCAATTTTTCACCATTGAGGATAATGTTTGCTGTGGGTTTGTCATATATAGCTTTTATTATGTTGAGGTATGTTCCTTCTATTCCTGCTTTCTGGAGAGTTTTGATCATAAATGGATGTTGAATGTTGTCAAAGGCTTTCTCTGCATCTATTGAGATAATCATATGGTTTTTATTTTTCAATTTGTTAATGTGGTGTATTACATTGATTGATTTGCGGATATTGAAGGATCCTTGCATCCCTGGGATAAAGCCCACTTGGTCATGGTGTATGATCTTTTTAATGTAACACATTATTTTTGAGACACTGGTATGTGCAAGAATTTTCTAGGCTTGAGGAGATAAGAACATACTGAAATCAGTACAATTAAGTCCCTGTCAGGAGGAGCTTAATCACTGGCTGAGTATGGTCATAGGTACCCAGATGTTGTTCATAATGAGCCCAGCTGCCTGGTGGCCCTTAGCAAGAAAAGTCTGCCATTCAAAGAAACATAAATTTAATATTCAAAACAGTTGAAAATACATCTAAATCTTCATGGAGCTGCTCATAAGAACATCTGAGAGGGAATCCTTTCATCGTATACAGCATAACTTCTTTTAAATCTCCTTCTCCCAACTGCCTTGTTCTTTGTGCCTCCCTGGCTTCCATGGCTGCTCTCTAACCTCTGAACCTTTCCCTCCAGCCCAGTGGTGCTAGTGGTAAATAATCCACCTGCTAATGCTGGAGATGGAAGAAATGTGGGTTCAATCCCTGGTTCGGGAAGATCCCCTGGAGTAGGAAATGGCAACCCACTCCAGTATTCTTGCCTGGAAAATATCATGAACAGAGAAACCTGGCTACAGTCCATGGGGTTGCAAAGAGCTGGACATGACTGAGCAACTAAGCATGTACTCCCTCCAACTCAGTCTGCATGGAGTGTTTTGCCTCCTCTCAACTTCCCACTCTGGCTCAGCTCTTGATTATTGAAGTCGCCTTGTCTCTCTGACACCTTCCCATTTTCCTGTTTCCTCCATTCTGGGTGCTACACTTACACAAAAGGGCAAGGTTGCTAGAAGCCTTCTCAATGGGGGGACTGTTGATGGCAACTATTCTAATTTATCATTTAAACAAATCTCATTAACATAGGGTTGTGTGTGTGTGTGGTTAAAGAGAAAGCTGAACTAGACTTTGTCTGTGCTTCAGTAGCTCAGGCAGCATTCTATTAGCCTGTAGACTGAAATAAAGACCATGTTTCTTTAAACCCCCAAATACCCTGTGCCCCCTTACTATTGCATATTGTTTTGGCCATTATCTCTTTCTGTGTCTCTTTCTGTCTCTTGACTTTGAATTCCTTTGCTCGGGGGTCTGCTTCATCTTTCGATGTTCAGTACCTCGCCCGGTAACTGACATGTAGTGCCTCTTCAATAGTTGCTCATGAAACTTCTCATTGGAGACCTATGGAGAGCGCCTACTCCTGACCAAGGATCCAGCAGGAGATGAGATGTGAAGTCATGAAGCTGGATGTTATATCAGGGTGTCAGGGGTGCAGGGTGAATGTAGGACACTGGGAAAGCAGGGCTGGTGAGGGGTGGGGGTTGGAGAAAGTGGGGGCAGCACCCAGAAGAGCATCCCCTGACCCATCCTGAGATTTGCTAAGATAACCCTGATGGCATGTGGAGGAGGGATGTGGGAAGCAAGAGTTTGGAGGATGGAAAGCAATTTAGAATGTTTTTTTTTTTTTTCTTTCCATGAAACTGGTGAATGACCACGAGAACTTCAAAGTCAAAATGTTGGCTCTGTTAGTTTTGTAGTAACTCAGAGGCCCACCACTCATAGAACCAACAGATGCTCCTTCTTAAGGGGGAAAATGGCAAATATTGAGCAAGAGACCGTCTGTGCCCTCCCGGCCCCCCTTGCCAACTGCAGCATCCCTCTGGCAGCCTTCCCAGAAATTGATGAGCTTGGTGCTTCCCTTGTCTTCATTTCTAGGCAGAAAGGTCACAGGAGGTCCTTCACAGCCCAACAGCAAATCAGCCAGTTTCTGACACATGTACGTCATCTACCTGAAATAACACCAAAGAAATACAACATTGTTGAGGCAAAATTTCTGTTCACTATGTGTTGAGATAGACCATGGAAGGCATTTATCAGGAAACATGGTGTCTCCATCTGTTATGTGAAATGTTTAATGATACAGACAGTGTCGTTTTGCTTGATAGCTCTTGATGAAATCATGACAGCGGCTCATCACAGCTATTATTGCAACCTTTTGTATAGAAAGAAAACATACTTTAACTAGTCCTAAGAACTCAATTAGAAACATAGAAATAGGGACAAATAAGAATATGTAAGAACACACTCCAGGAAAGTGTGTTGCCCCATCTAGTAGAGGGGACGAGACTGCAAAGTTCACCATAGAGACCTGGTGACCCCCGATGAGTGCTGGATGTCCTGCTGCCTTCCATCCTTCCTGGTCCCATGAACGCTGCCCTACTTCTGGTCATGATCACTTCCTGCCCAATTTGAGAAGCCTCCTAGCTAATTTCGTTCTCTTATTTCTTCCTAGTCTAGTTAACCTTTAAACAGTGGCCAGATGGCCAGAATTATTATTTTCTTAGAGCAATTGTTATCCCCTCAGTCCAGTGCCTCTCAATTTCCTAAGCAACAAAACCCAAATTCCTTACATTTACATGTCCTGTTCGGAGAAGGCAATGGCAACCCACTCCAGTAATCTTGCCTGGAGAATCCCAGGGATGGGGGAGCCTGGTGGGCTGCCGTCTATGGGGTTGCACAGAGTTGGACACGACTGAAGCGACTTAGCAGCAGCAGCTGCAGCAGCACATGCCCTGTTATAAGTATACCTCTCAGTCTCATTCCTCACCACTCTTACCACCAAGCTTCCAATACACTTCCGTGGTAAAGACCATGCCAGGCTCTTTATGGTCCTTGAGTGTCTGCTGTTACATGGCTTACATGGCTCCCTCCATCCTTGTCCCCATCCTCTGCCAGCTACTACTTTCTCATGTCTCAATTCCCTTTCTCCAGGAAATGTTCCCTGTTCCATATACATATTACTCTTTCTCCCATCTCTAGGCTCTTATAACATGTCTTAGCTACCCATGTTCTGACCATGCTGTAGTTGGCATATTATTTAGGCAAGTATGAATCTATTTTTTTCCCAGCTCTTATACACTTTGTGAGGACAGGGTCTGTTTCTTTATCTTTGTGTTCCACAGTGCCTAGTAGAATGCCTCAGATATATTTATTAAAGTGAATAGAATTAGCTATAGCTTTGGAACTCCAAATTTTGATCTTTTCTATGTTTGTGCATTTGTTAAAACTTTAATATGAGTTCAATTGTTTCCTTATTTTAAGGCTTTTAGCCAGCCTTGGTGAGTGTTAATTTTAAAATGAATGTACTTTGATCATTTTCATATTTCTGGATGTTAGTACATGTACGTACTAATACTACTGAAATAAAAGCAAATTGTTGAAAGATGTGAGCAACACTGTGAGATAAGCATAGTTTATCTCTGACAGTCTTATGATCATGACTCCTTTAGTTGTAAGTAAAGAGAAACTATCAGTACTTACACTAACCCAAATGAAATAGGTTTGATAAGGAGGCAGTGTTTGGCAGGGCATGGTCAGTAAGCTCTTACATAACCAAGGACCAGGGACAAAACACAGTGGACCCCACAGAAAATGAAACTTGGAGAGTCAGGAGCCAAGAGTGCACATGGACCTACAGGGGCATAAGTTCTCCTTTATCTCTGTTTCCTCCTCTTACTCATTATACGTCTAGTCCATGGGCTGCCTTCTCCAACTCCTGTTGGGACCTCTCAGCTCATGCAGCCAGTACTGCTGACAGCGCTCTACTGTTGTCTTTCCTTATGTAAAATCACAGTGATGGAGAATCTGATTGGTTGATCTCTCCTGGGTCCAGCATCCACTCAGAAACACAGCTGTGGCCATACAGTAGGAGCTGCAGCAGTGTCTTCAACAATGGTCTGAGGACGATACTGACTCTTCCTCTTTTTAAAAAATACTTATTGTATTGGTTTTGCCATACATCCACATGAATCCACCACGGGTGTACATGTGTTCCCAATCCTGAACCCCCCTCCCACCTCCCTCCCCATACCATCCCTCTGGGTCATCCCAGTGCACCAGCCCCAAGCTTCCTGTATCCTGCATTGAACCTGGACTGGCGACTCTTTTCATATATGATATTATACATGTTTCAATGCCATTCTCCCAAATCATCCCACCCTCTCCCTCTCCCACAGAGTCCAAAAGACTGTTCTATACATCTATGTCTCTTTTGCTGTCTCGCATACAGGGTTATCGTTACCATCTTTCTAAATTCCATATATATGTGTTAGTATACTGTATTGCTGTTTTTCTTTCTGGCTTACTAACCTCTAATTAAAATAAATAAATTTAAATTAAAAAAAAAATAAAAATATCCACACAAAAAAATACTTATTTATTTGTCCTTGCCTGGTCTTAGTTGCAGCACACGGGACTTCACAACTAAGAGTTCACATGCCACAGCTGAAAGATCCTACATGCCACCACTCTCTTCCTCTTTATTTACTCTTTCCAGTTTTTTTTTTTTTTTTTTTTTGTCAATTCCCAACTGTTCATCTTTTCTTAAATCCTTTCTGAGATCCAACCCTTTTTATTCCAGGGCTCTCATCTCAGAAGAAAAGTGGTCTTCCAAAATCTTATTTTGGTGTAAATTCCTTTACCTGTACTTCTGTAACGTATGAATTTTAATGGTGAATTTGCAGGGGAAAAATCCTAAAATAGTTTATTATTCATCATTAAATCTTATATTTTGTGGCTATTCTGTATCTTTCAAGGAACCATAATTACTTTAAAGATTGTGACCTCTGAATACCTCTAAATTTCATCCTGGGAATTAGGGTTAGAGAATGATGTAGCAAAAGACAAATGAGACAAATAATTTGTAACTAAAATACCCAGTATTTTACCAATAAGATCAACCTCACTATGTTGTCTTTTATTTCTAGAACATGATTATTGTCTGTTGCAATGAAATAGTATCTTTGTTTTTGGGTGATGAAATGGCAACTCCACTATCTGAGGTATGTATCTCTTATAAAACTATATCTGATTCTCTCACAAGTATGTTGTTGCTATGGAAATGGAAATGCAGAAAACATCTATTATGAAAGTATCAAGGGCCTAACCCTCCTTAATTAATGTGAAAAAAGTGATAAATTTGAGTTTATAACAGCATGTTATTTTGGTTAGACATATTTTTTGTTAGAAAATAAATTAGTACAGAAAATTGTGAAGAGGATAATCTTAAAATCATCTCAAACCCTCCATTCAGAGAATAACCACTATTAACATTTTGGAGAATATCTTACATATTTTTCATATATAATTAGACTTTAGAATTTTTACATCAATGAGATCATTCTGCACACACATTTTTTAACTTTTTTTTTAAATTCAGCAATAGTGTTAATGGAGATATTTTTTGTGAAAAGTCTACCCTGTTCAATTTAATGCCTACATAATAGTTTCTTTTGTGTATTGTCATGTCAGGCTTTATTTATATAATTAGATCCTTATTCATGGATTTTGAAGTTGATGGATTCTAGTACATACTTATTTCACCCTTCTGCATTACCCATCCTCCACGTTAATTGTTAGGAATAGGATTTTGGAGTAAAAAGCATATACCCGTGGTCCCTGATTTACAGTGATTCAACTTATGATTTTTTAACTTTACAATATTGTGAAAGCAATACCTATTCAATAGAAACTGTACTTCGAATTTTGAAATTTGAAGTTTTCCCAGGCTAGTGATAATACAGTCTGATACTTGAATGCTGGGCAACAGCAGTGAGCCACAGCTCCCATCAACCACATGATCCCAAGAGGAAAGAATCCACACATGTAACAACCATTCTGTTTTTAACTTTCAGTACAGTATGCAATAAATGTGCATACTGAGTATGCATAAGCTGCTGCTAAGTCACTTCAGTCGTGTCCGACTCTGCGACCCCAGAGACGGCAGCCCACCAGGCTCCCCCATCCCTGGGACTCTCCAGGCAAGAACACTGGAGTGGGTTGCCATTTCCTTCTCCAATGCATGAAAGTGAAAAGTGAAAGTGAAGTCTCTCAGTCGTGTCCGACTCCTAATGACCCCACGGACTACAGCCTACCAGGCTCCTCCGTCCATGGGATTTGCCAGGCAAGAATACTGGAGTGGGGTGCCATTGCCTTCTCCATGCATAAGCTGCTGCTGCTAAGTCACTTCAGTCGTGTTCGACTCTGTGCAACCCCATAGACGGCAGCCCACCAGGTTCCCCTGTCCCTGGGAGTCTCCAGGCAAGAACACTGGAGTGGGTTGCCATTTCCTTCTCCAATGCATGAAAATGAAAAGTGAAAGTGAAGTCGCTCAGTCGTGTCCGACCCTCAGCGACCACATGGACTGCAGCCTTCTAGGCTCCTCTGTCCATGGGATTTTCCAGGCAAGAGTACTGGAGCTACTCAACACTTTATTGTAAAGTTGGCTTTGTTTTAGATGACCGTGTCCCACTACGGGCTAATGTATGTGTTTTGAGCACATTTAAGGTGTGTGCTAGGCTAAGCTCTGATGTTTGGTAAGTTAGGTATATTAAGGATATTTTTGACTTGAAATATTTTCAACCCACGATGAGTTTATCCATTTATTGTTTCTGTTCAGTTGGTCAGTCATGTCTGACTCTTTTCAACCCCATGGACTGCAGCACGCCAGGCTTCCCTGTCCTTCACCAGCTCCTGGAGTTTGCTCAACTCAACTCCATTGAGTCAGTGGTGCTGTCCAACCAACTTGTCCTTTGCCTTGTCCAACTTGTCCAGCTTCTCCCTCCTGCCTTCAGTCTTTCCCAGCATCAGGGTCTTTTCTAATGAGTCAGCTCTTCGCATCAGGTAGCCAAACTATTGGAGCTTCAGCTTCAGCATCAGTCCTTCCAACAAATATTTAGGATTGATTTCCTTTCAGTCAGTTCAGTCACTCAGTCGTGTCCGACTCTTTGTGACCCCATGAACTGCAGCACGCTAGGCCTCCCTGTCCATCACCAACTCCCAGAGTCCACCCAATCCCATATCCATTGAGTCAGTGGTGCCATCCAACCATCTCATCCTCTGTCGTCCCCGTCTCCTCCTGCCCCCAATCTTTCCCAGCATCAGGGTCTTTTCAAATGACTCAGCTCTTTGAATCATATCTCCTTTAGGACTGACTGGTCTGATCTCTTTGCAGATCCATTTATTGATCCATTTATTGGGACATCACAAAGAGTCAGACACTTTTCACAACCCCTCCCTAAATCAAGAAAGATCTGTATACACCTTATTGTGGTTAACCATATATAATATAAAATTTATAATTTTAATCATTTCTAAAGTGTATATATCAGTGGCATTAAGTACATTCAAAATATTGTGCAAACATCTCCTCCATCCATCTCCACAGATTTTTCACCATCCCAGTTAGAAACTTTGTACCCATTGAATAATAACTCTCATTTCCTCTCCTCCCCAAGTTCCTGATAACCTCTATTCTACTATTTGCCTGTTCTGAATATTACATATAAATGGAATCATACAATATTGGTTTTTTGTGGCTAGCTTACTTCATTTGGACTTCCCAGGTAGCACTAGTGGTAGAGAATCTGCCTGCGAATGCAGGAGACTTAGAGATGCAGGTTCAATCCTTGGGATGGGAAGATCCTCTGGAATAGGAAGTGACAACCCATTTCAGTATTTTTGCCTGGAGAATCCCATGGACAGAGGAGCCTTGTGGGCTACAGTCCATGGGCCACAAAGAGTTGGATGTGACTGAGCTACCAACACACACACACTTCATTTAACACAATGTTTTCAAAGTTCATCCATGTTTTAGCATATATCAGTACTGCATTCCTTTTTAAGACTAAATAATATTCCATTGTATGCATATACCATATTTGTTTATCCACTCTTCTGTGGATAGATGAACATTCAAGGTGTTTTTACTTTTTGGCTCTTGTAAATAATGCTACTATAAACATGAGTGTATACGTATCTAGGCATATACCTAGGAGAGGAATTGGTGGCTCATATAGTAATTCTGTGCTTAACTTTTTAAGGAACGCCCAACAGCTGCACCATTTCACATTCCCATCAACAGTGCAAGAGGGTTCTAAAATCTCCATTTCTTCACCAACACTTATTTTCTCTTTTTTGAAAATAGCCATCTTAATGGATGTAAAGTGGTACCTCATTGTGATTTTGACTTGCATTTCTCTAAAACTAATTTAATTGAGTGTCCGTCATGTGCCGATTACCCTTTTGTATATCCTTGGAGAAATGTCTATTCAATCCTTTGCCCTTTTTGAATGGGCATATACAATTTGGTGTATAATTGCAAATGGCCACCAGTTTTCTCTCCTATCTACAGTAGTGAGAGGCCCAGTTTACCCACATACCCATCCACACCAGTTCTCGTCCTCTTTCTGCTCTCTCTCTCCCTCCCCCTTACGCCCCTGCTCCCCTCCTCATCATTCTCTTCTTCTAACTGTTGTACATCTAACAAGTAAAAAATGACATTTTCAATTATTTTATATTTATTAATAGTAAGGCCAAATATAGTTCATATTTTGTTGGCAGTCCGTGTTTCTCCTTTTGTGGAATGGTGTTCATTCATGTAACTGATCAACAAATACACAGAGTGAGTTGCCTAGGTGTCAGGAACTCTTTTATAGACCCTAGAGAGCCTGCTGTGAACAAGCAACAAGGACCCCACTCTCTTGGAGCTGCTATTTTTTTGTGTGGTGGAAAACAGTAAATAAATAAATAAGATAATGCCACACTTTGTTAAGTGCTATAAAGGAAAAAACAGAGTGAGATGTTAGAGTAGGGTTGGCAAACTGTGCCCAGTTGGCACAGTTACTTGGCCAACTGCCTGTTTGTAAATAAAGTTTTATTGGAACACAGCCATGTTCATTTGTTTACCAGTGGGTCTAAAGCTGCTTTCAAACTACAACAGCAGAGCTGAGTGGTTTTGACAGAGACCATATAACCCACAAAGCCTAAATCGTTTACCATCTGGCCCTTTACAGAAAAAGTATGCTTATCCCTGTGATAGAAAGTAACAGAGAATGGGTCAGCAGGTTAGATAGGTGATAAGGGGAGACTTCTCTTAGGAGAATATATTTTAGTAAGTCTTGAAACATTACACTGTGTCCCTACCACGAGTGCTTTGGCTTCTCTGGAGCAGGGGTGATGCTATCTCAATCTTTGAATGAATTCTTACAGTGCCTTGTACAGGATATCACTTGGTTAATGTTTCTGGAACTGAATTAAATTCTCTTTAATTTTCAATACCTGAAATTTAATATCTGATTTTTTTTATCTAGCCATTTGTTCTTTTTCCATTTTTTTTAAATGAAGAACTTAATTTTTTATTGTGGAAATGTGTAGAATTACTGCAGCAGACCATTGGTAATTAAAAAAGCAGGCTTAAATATCATTTTGTGCAAACTGTGGTTTACGAGGGCTTCCCTGGTGGATCAGATGGTAAAGAATCTGCCTGCAATGCAAGAGTATGTCACAGAAAAAAATTGGTTTTTGAAGACACATGATTTATAACATTTACAGGCTTTGGCTCCTGACAGACCTGGGTTGAAATCCCAGCCTTGGATCTTGTTTGACCCAAGGTAAATTATTTAACTTCTCTAAGCTTCAGTTTTCTCAGATATAAAGTGGGATAATAATACCAATAATGCCTCACAATCGTGAGGATTAAAGTAAATAAAGTATGTTAGTATTGGGAGTAGGGTCTAGTGCAAATAGGGGTTTCTCAGGTGGCGCTAGTGGTAAAGAACCCGCTTGCCAATGCAGGAAACCTAAAAGATGCACGTTCAATCCCTGGGTCAGGAAGATCCCCTGGAGGAGGACATGGTAACTCCCTCCATATTCTTGCCTGGAGAATCCCAAGTACAGAGGAGCCTTGTGGGCTACCGTCCATGGGGTCATAAAGAGTCAAACATGACTGAAACGACTTAGCACAGCATCAGTTCAGTTCAGTTCAGTTCAGTCACTCAGTTGTGTCCAACTCTTTGCAACCCCATGAATCACAGCACGCCAGGCCTCCCTGTCCATCACCATCTCCCAGAGTTTACTCAGACTCATGTCCATCGAATCGGTGATGCCATCCACCCATCTCATCCTCTGTCGTCCCCTTCTCCTCCTGCCCCCAATCCCTCCCAGCATCAGAGTCTTTTCCAATGAGTCAACTCTTCGCATCAGGTGGCCAAAGTACTGGAGTTTCAGCTTTAGCATCATTCCTTCCAATGAACACCCAGGGCTGATCTCCTTCAGAATGGACTGGTTGGATCTCCTTGCAGTCCAAGGGACTCTCAAGAGTCTTCTCCAACACCACAGTTCAAAAGCATCAATTCTTCGGCACTCAGCTTTCTTCACAGTCCAACTCTCACATCCATACATGACCACTGGAAAAACCATAGCCTTGACTAGACGGACCTTTGTTGGCAAAGTAATGCCTCTGCTTTTCAATATGCTATCTAGGTTGGTGATAACTTTCCTTCCAAGGAGTACGCGTCTTTTAATTTCATGGCTGCAATCACCATCTGTAGTGATTTTGGAGCCCCAAAATATAAAGTTTGACACTGTTTCCCCATCTATTTGCCATGAAGTGATGAGACCAGATGCCATGATCTTAGTTTTCTGAATTTTGAGTTTTAAGCCAACTTTTTCACTCTCCTCTTTCACTCTCATCAAGAGGTTTTTTAGTTCCTCTTCACTTTCTGCCATAAGGGTGGTGTCATCTGCATATCTGAGGTTATTGATATTTCTCCCAGCAATCTTGATTTCAGCTTGTGCTTCTTCCAGCCCAGAGTTTCTCATGATGTACTCTGCATATCTGTTACATAAGTAGGGTGACAATATACAGCCTTGACGTACTCCTTTTCCTATTTGAAACTAGTCTGTTGTTCCATGTCCAGTTCTAACTGTTGCTTCCTGACCTGCATATAGGTTTCTCAAGAGGCAGGTCAGGTGGTCTAGGATTCCCATCTCTTTCAGAATTTTCCACAGTTTATTGTGATCCACACAGTCAAAGGCTTTGGCATAGTCAATAAAGCAGAAATAGATGTTTTTCTGGAACTCTTTTGCTTTTTCGATGATCCAGCGGATGTTGGCGATTTGATCTCTGGTTCCTCTGCCTTTTCTAAATCCAGCTTGAACATCTGAAAGTTCAAAGAGCAAATAAATGTTTAGTAAATTATTAACTATTTCATTGTCATCATCATCATCTTTACCATAGTCTTGCCTCTATGTTTGAATTCTTCAAGCTCTAGTCAACTAATTTCAACTGATTTTTAAGATACAGATTTGTTCTGAAACATTGACAGAAAAGGAGAGCAATGGTGCTAAAGATAGGGAGAAAACCAGGAGTCATTTTCTGTTCCTGTAATATAAATCACTGTTGGATCTTAGAGAAATTCCATCAAGGTGCAAGATTCCAGCATGAGATCCCAATCTTCAGTCTTTGGTCCAAGAGAAGGTGCCTCCAATTGACCCCATGCTAACCCCTCTACTGAGAGCTAGACTAACCTGAGAGTGCTGGATGGAGCATGGGCATTTACAAGCTTGTTCCAAGAAATAAATTGTCAGACAAATACAATTACATGCTTTTTTTTTTTTTTTTTTTTTGGTCACTGGGATGAGATCTTGCTGTTTAGTTCCTTACCGAACCTACCTATTATAATTGCCTTTGCTTGTATTGCCTCTTCTTGATTAAAATAAATATTGCCACATAGCTCGTGACAAAAAGAACCTGCGACTAGCAAGGAAATGAAGCAAGAGAATGAGTGCTCTATGCTGACCTTCTTAGCACAGAATGCAAATGACAATTAGGTATACTTTTTGGTGTGCCAGCAATGAAGCTATCCTTTTATTGCCTACATAAGTTCAAATTACTACAGTTTCCAAGTTGTCAGATAGGATTCAAATATGATGCTGAAAATATTCTTTCCGCTCTTGATGTGATTAACTGTGGGGAGGACTAAGTCATCTTACACAACTCTCTGTTCATTGGTAATTATTGACTTCCAGCTGTATGCAGAACATTGTTGCAGCTATTTTGGGAAAATGCAGTTGGCCACAACATCCGATAAAGCATTCCTAATTTCTAGGCCTCTTCCTGCTCTAAGCAGACACCGCTCCTGGCAAACTGCTCAGCCAATTTTTTAAAATTCAGCTGCTATGGAGTTGCTGTGTGTTTATACACAGAAGACAGTGGAAAAACTAGGTGGATTCTCAACATACCCTTTGAAATAAGCCATGCAGTTTTTCTGGGTGTTGGAAAGGGTTGCATGTGTCCCTGTTTATGTAGGAGAGCTTCCATATCACTCATATCACTTTTTGGGGAGCTGTTAAGTCTGAGAGGGTAGTGTTATGCTTTTTAACTTCCTTTGGCTAATTCTGTTACATGACCGTATACCTCTTGGTTTCTTTTTAACAAAATTTCCCAAATGGTAACAATGATAATACCATCTTTAAACTGTCATTTACAGCATGGATAACAAGCTATTCTATAGTTTATTAAGTATTAAAAAATTAATTCTATTAATATAACTTCTTTTGGTTGAGAGTTGCAGGGTTTTTTTGGTACCAGCTAAGAGCTGTCTGAATAGATTTTATGGGTATCAAGAATTATATCTTTCTTCTGTGAGACATTATCATTCTGTCCTCAAGTGAAGAGTATCCTTTGTATGTAAGTTCATGAGACATCCACTTAATATTCTTATATTCTTTTGAAGACAATGCCGGATGACATCATTTCCACACTGCTTTTAAGACACGGCTCTGACTTTGATTCCATCCGCTCACTGTTCACTTCCAACTGTCAGATTTGGCTAAGGGAAAAAGAAAGCCCTTAAGAAAAGGCCAGGCTATTAATGTGCTCTTCAAAATGCTAAGAAAAGGCTAAGCTGTTTATAGCGTTTTCAAAATGCTCATCTCTCAGAGATTTGCCAGCAACAGTGTCAAGGTGAAACAGCTCTCACTCATCCAGGAACCAAGAGCCTTTGTGTTCTCTGTGCTCAAAGCACTGGTCCCACTTTTGTCAGACATGCAATTGGGGGTATAATGATACTTGGATGTAATTTAAGCCAAAATATAGTCATGAACCTGATATTGTGTATTTACTGGAAAAGTGGTAAGAAGTGTGTGCGCTGCTTGAGAAAGCAAGCCTGGCTTAATTTCAGATACAGCTGTATTTCAGAATCAAGGGGACAGTTTCCCAAAGTTGAGTCACTTTGTATGACCTCAAAGGTGGTGAGAGGCAAGGACATTATTAGCAGATCTGTTCATTGCTTTCTATCTCACTGCAAACTGAATTAAGTGCTTAGTTTTCACTCACTTCATCCATTTTTTGGTAACGGTTTTGTCTTGATTAAAAAACTGGTCCCTTAACAGTGGGATTATAATGCACTTTAGGGGGATGCTGATTTTTGCCCCATATTTCTGAGTCAGAGGACAGATCTTTTGAAATGTTCTGAATTAGAGTTCTTTATATTCAAATACATCTATAAAGGAGGAACTTGTGTAAATTTACCCGTTTTCCTTGTTATACTTTGGACACCAGCCTTTTTGAGATTTTTGTCCTCATTTCCCCTGTCTCTCAGGCAGCTGATATTGCCATTATATTCTCTTCTCAACCACCTGTGAGAGCACAGCATGGTGGAAAGAGTGCTCTACGAACACTCAAGCCCCAGTGTTACTCCTGTGGACAAGCCATTTGTCCTTAAAGACCTCAGGTCAATTCCATATTGTTGAAAGTCTCATAAGCAATGTATTTCAGCAGATAAAAGCATGATTTGATTCTTAGTTCCACCATCTATTATGATGTGATGGTGAACTACTCACATTTCCTTCTCTGCTTCAGCTCCTTATCATTACTTTGATGATAGCTCCTCCTCGTGTAGGATTATGTTAGACACAGTGCGTAACACATCTGATATACTGCCTGTCAACACCATGTGTAAGCTTCCAATACACTGTAGCCATCTTTTTTTCCCCAGACTTAAAATAATGAGTCATTTCTTCATTTGATCATTAGTAACTCTCTGCATTAGTGACCTTTGGCCTATCTGAATGCTTGCAACTTTTCAAAGAGCAAATAGACATTTAATATAATCTTAATATTATTTTTCAACCATTCTTCATTATAGACTCCCATGAAATAAAAATATAACATAATAATGTATTACAGCATGAAGCTATATTACAATATCACAACCAGGATATTGACATTAATAAAGTCAGACTGCAGAACAATTTCATCACAACAAGGACCCCTCCTGTTGTCCTTTTATAGTCACCCCCAATCTCACACCCCACCCTGTCCCTGACTGTTGACAATGACTGATCTATTCTCCATTTCTATAGTTTTGTCATTTCAAGAATGTTGTATTAGAAGAACCATACAGTATGTAAGCTTTGAGGATTGGTATTTTTTCCCTCTCAGCTTAATTGTCTGGAGAACCATTAAACTATGCTTTTGATGAACAAAAAAATCCATATAAATATTGACACATTTTACTTTGGCCATACAATTAGCATTAGCCCAAGAGTGCCTGAAGTGGTACCAGGCACACAATATGGGTTTAGATGTTCATGGAGGCTCAGGGTGGATCCCACTCTGTTTGATTCGTCTTTTTACTGCCTCTCCTCCTCCCCTTCCTCCTTCTCTTTCCTTGCCCCCTTCCCCTCCACATCCTCTTATTAATATTGACAAACCAAAGGCTGATTGCTCACGTTAGAGATACTGAAAAAAAAAAGCTAAAAAGAAATACTTTATGTGAAATTGCTTTGTAAATTGTATGCTCTGCTACACTTCTTATCAGAAATTGCCAGTCAGTGGTGGCCACGCTGTAAGAATGGTTGGCAGCTGTTTGCGGTGTGTATAGATATGAACAAAGCAGTTAGCATGAGCAGTGTTCCCTCCACACACTAGAGCCCACAGGGCTAGCCTCTAGTTTCTGCTGCAGTGGGAGCTGCTGACCAACAAAGCCCTTCATGCTTTCATTCTCACCAACAAAGTCCCCTGAACAAAATGCCAACATCAGTTCACATTCTTTGTAAGTCTTTGCTTTGAAAAAGAGCCCCCTGTTTAGAGTTGCCTGATGTTAAGCTTACTGAACTCCTTCATAAAAAAAGCATCAAGAAATGCCAAGTATTGTTCAAACTCTGGAGTTTTCATTTCAGTCTCCCAGGTTAAAAGCCCATAAGCAGACCAGTCACAGCTGTTCAGAAGGGAACCCAGCATCGGCATTTGTACCCAGTTAGAGCATTTCTTCCTGTAACTTTGCTGCTGAGAGCAAATGACCTGACCTTTAAGTGGAGTCAAACCCTTACACTGATGGAATGTCCCCTATTCAGAAATACAATCAGGAGAGAGCAAGCTTGCCAGAGTGTACGTGTCTGAGTCAGGATAGCTTAGGCTATGTTCTACGAACAAATACCCCGTGAACTGGCAATAAAGGTTTATTTCTCATAAAAGTCGGCAAGGGGAGGGCAACTCACCTTCAACTTGTAACTCTGCTATCTGGACTACCTGGCCTCCCAGTCAGAGGAGAAGAGGGCTGGGGGATTTTGCAGGATGTTTTTAAGTTGGGTGATTATAGATATTCAGGTTTGCCTGTAGCAGTCACAGTGTATACCTGTTGATTTGGTGTAATAGCTGATATGGTTGGTGGTGGTTTAGTCACTAAGCTGTGTCTGACTCTTTTGTGACCCCATGAACTATAGCCCACCAGCCTCCTCTGTCCATGAGATTTCCCAGATGAAAATACTGGAGTGGGTTACCATTTCCTTCTCAGGGTATCTTCCTGACCCAGGGATTGAACCCTTGTCTCCTGCATTGCTATACAGTGAGCAAAAACAAGACTGGGAGCTGACTGTGGCTCAGTTCATGAACTCCTTATTGCCAAATTCAGATTTAAATGGAAGAAAGTAGGGGAAACCACTAGACCATTCAGGTATGACCTGAATCAAATTGATTTAGATTATACAGTGGAAGTGAGAAATAGATTTAGATTAGACACTGGAAGTAAGAAATAGATTCAAGGGATTAGATCTGATAGAGTGTGTGAAGAACTATGAATAGGTTCATGACATCATACAGAAGGCAGTAATCAAGACCATCCCCAAGAAAAAGAAATGCAAAAAGGCAAAATGGTTGTCTGAGAAGGCCTTACAAATAGCTGAGAAAAGAAGAGAAGCTAAAGGCAAAGGAGAAAAGGAAAGATACACCCATTTGAATGCAGACTTCCAAAGAATAGCAAGGAGAGATAAAGCCTACCTCAGCAATCAATGCAAAAAATTGAGGAAACAATCGACTGGGAAAGATTAGAGATCTCTTCAAGAAAATCAGAGATATCAAGGGAACATTTCATGCAAAGATGAGCACAATAAAGGACAGAAATGGTATAGACCTAACAGAAGCAGAAGATATTAAGAGGTGGCAAGAATACACAGAACTACACAAAAAAGAATCTTCATTACCCAGATAACCATGATGGTGTGATCACTTACCTAGAGCCAGACATCCTGGAATGTGGTCAAGTGGGCCTTAGAAAGCATTACTACGAACAAAGCTAGTGGAGGTGATGGAATTCCAGTTGAGCTATTTCAAATCCTGAAAGATGATGCTATGAAACTTCTGCACTCAATATGCCAGCAAATATGGAAAACACAGCACTGGCCACAGGACTGAAAAAGGTCAGTTTTAAT
Source organism: Bubalus kerabau (assembly GCF_029407905.1). Classification (NCBI taxonomy): domain Eukaryota; kingdom Metazoa; phylum Chordata; class Mammalia; order Artiodactyla; family Bovidae; genus Bubalus; species Bubalus kerabau. The sequence continues at coordinate 61,119,380 of NC_073624.1, read as the reverse complement.
TCTTATCCCAAAGAAAGGCAAAGCCAAAGAATATTCAAGCAACCACACAATTGTACTCATCTTATACGCTAGCAAAGTACTGTACAAAATTCTCCAAGCCAGGCTTCAACAGTACATGAACCATGAACTTCCAGATGTTGAAACTGGATTTAGAAAAGGCAGAGGAACCAGAGATCAAATTGCCAACATCTGCTGGATCATTGAACAAGCAGTAGAGTTTCAGAAAAACATATACTTTTGCTTTATTGACTATGCCAAAGCCTTTGACTGTGTGATCACAACAAACTGTGGAAAATTCTTAAAGAGATGGGAATAGCAGGCCACCTGACCTGTCTCCTGAGAAATCTGTATGTAGGTCAAAAAACAACAGATCTGGACATGGGACAACAGACTGGTTCCAAATCAAGAAAGGAGTATGTCAAGGCTGTATACTGTCACCCTGCTTATTTAATTTATATGCAGAGTACATCATGAGAAATGCTGGCTGGATGAAGTACAAGCTGGAATCAAGATTGCAGGGAGAAATCTCAATAACCTCAGATACGCAGATGACACAACCCTTATGGAAGAAAGCGAAGAAGAACTGAAGAGCCTCTTGATGAAAGTGAAAGAGGAGAGTGAAAAAGTTGGCTTAAAGCTCAACATTCAGAAAACTAAGATCGTGGCATCTGGTCCCATCACTTCATGACCAATAGATGGGGAAACAATGGAAACAGTGAGAGATTTTATTTTGGGGGGTTCCACAATCACTGCAGATGGTGACCACAGCCATGAAATGAAAACCACTTGCTCCTTGAAATATAAGCTATGACCAACCTAGACAGCATATTAAAAAGCAGAGACATTACTTAACCAACAAAAGTCCGTCTAGTCAAATCTATGGTTTTCCCAACAGTTATGTATGGATGTGAGAGTTGGACTATAAAGAAAGCTGAATGCCAAAAAATTGATGCTTTTGAACTCTGGTGTTGGAGAAGACTCTTGAGAGTCCCTTGGACAGCAAGGCGATCCAACCAGTCCATCCTAAAGGACATCATATTCCTGAATATTCATTGGTATATTGAATAGCTGAAACTCCAATACTTTGGCCACCTGATGTGAAGAACTGACTCACTAGAAAAGACCCTGATGCTGGGAAAAATAGAAGGCAGGAGGAGAAGGGGACGACAGAGGATAAGATGGTTGGATGGCATTATCGACGTGATGGACATGAGTTTGAGTAAGCTCCGGGAGTTGGTGATGAACAGGGAAGCTTGGCATGCTGCAGTCTATGGGGTCACAAAGAGTCAGACATGACTGAGTAACTGAACTGAACCGAACTGAACTCCTACACTGCAGGCAGATTCTTTACTGCTGAGCTACCAAGGAGGCCCAGTAGTTAATATACTTCCCTTTATTCTCAAAAGTCTCCCAGTTTAGGCAATAAATTAAGGTGACCATTTATAAGAGCCAGCATGGAATCCGTGTCATAATTTCTGCTCTGATCCTCTTGGCCTCACCCTAGTGTGCAAGGATGTATGTAGAGAACCGTGGAGGAACAAGTATGTACTTGGTTTAGTGAGCACTAATAACGTCTGGCACTGCAGGCATCTGCAGAAATGCCATGAATTTTTTAAACACTTAATTCAGTAACTTCAATTACCAAAACTCTGTTGAGAAGATATGATATAAATGTGATATTCTTCTGAACTAAGCTGTCTTATTTAATCACACGTTTTGGTAGGTTGAATCATGCCTCCAAGAGATGTGTACACCCTAACCCCTAGAACCCATTATTTTATATGACCAAACGGACTTTGTAGATCACGTTTAGGATATTGAGGTGGCAGTGATTATCCTGAATTATTTGCATGGGCCCTAAATGTAGTCCCAAGTATCCTTGTCAAAGGGAGGCAGAGGGAGACTTGACAGCAGAAGAGGAGATGGCAAAGTGATGATGGAAGCCAAGATTGGAGTGATGTCTGAGGATGGAAGAGGCAGCCATATGGTCTCTAGAGGCTAAAATAGGCAAAGAAACAGATTCTTTGCTGACAGCCTCCAGGAGGAACCAGCCCTTCCTCCACCCTGACTTTAGCCCCATGAAAATGAATTTAGGTTTCTTATCTCCAGGACTGTAAGAGAACAAACTTGGATTGTTGTAAGCCGCAGGTTTGTATGTTACAGCAGCAGTAGGCAGTTAATCCACACTACACTCTGAAGTTCATTCAGAATGTGACTTTAGGTTTCTGTTTCTGTTTAGATTTCTATTTAAAAAAATCTTTACATGTGAGAAATGTAAGTCACTTGCCCAAGGTCCCTTAACTGGTTAGCATCAGAGCCAGGTTTTATACCCAGGCAGACTGGCTTCCCAGATCACGTTTCTAACCACTGTGCAGCACTGCCTCTGCCCTACTGCTCAGCTGCCCTTGAACTCTGCCTGCAGTGCCTGTAAAACATGAAATACCCCTGTCATGGGCAGCCTCCCCCCACATCCACCTGACTCCAGTCCCCTGCTCCTCCCATGGGCTCTGTGGGGCCCCTGGACTTGTTTTCAGCTCCCACTTTTGGGGGAAAATTTTTTTATGTAAGGTTCTAGGCCTTCCATAGGGAATTCCTCAAGAAAAGTTAAGCTGCAGGCAAAATTATTGAATTTCTTCATATTCAAGTTATGGGAGGACAGTATTTGAGGGAAGATATTATTTCTGAATCTTCTTCCTACTCCTTAGTTTCTAATTCTCTTCCACATACTCCAGAGGGGGAAATGTTCCTGAGAGTAATCAAATAAAGTGATTAATAGAAATAATACTGGGAATGTATTAAGTTTGTTTTACTATGACCCAGAAAATAAGTCTCTAGAAATCTAGTATAAAAAATTTCAATACATTAAATCTCCCATCGGCTCATATCGGCTATATACTAGTATGTGTTTTTCTGTCATATTGCCGTTTGTTTAGCAGCTTCCCTAGTGGCTCAGATGGTCAAGAATCTGCCTGCAATGCAGGAGACTCAGGTTCAGTCCCTCGGTTGGGAAGATCCCCTGAAGAAGGAAATGGCAACCCACTCCAGTATTCTTGCCTGGAGAATCCCATGGACAGAGGAGGCTGGTGGGTACAGTCCAAAGGGTTGCAAAGAGTCAGATACAACTGAGTTAGAAGCAACTAACACACACACACGCACACACACACACACACACACACACACACACACACACACAGTTAACCACTCAATTAAATATTTATGCCTTTGTGGCCCCTGAAGAACTTGTTTTCCCAGCTGTGGGAATGTGTGGACCAATAGCCTTCAATTCTCAACACTCTCCAGGAATCCATGCCTAAAGGCATGGTCTTTTTTGGTGGGGCAGGAAGCTGTCTGTATCTAATTACTGGTTGATATGGTGAAATGACCCGACCCCCCAAAACCACAATTTAGGACAATTCTAAAGGGCCACTGCAGCTTCACCGCTCCCCATGGGGTTGGCATGGGGTTTGTTGTGACCACATAGCAGCCCATCTTCTCTCTCTCTGCCGAATCCTGCCTTCTCTCCTTTCCCCATGGGTGTTGATCCCAAGGGATTGCCCTGATAAACTTCCTAAAAGCTAAGTTCTATCTCAGGCTCTGCTTCCCAGGAACCTGAACCACAACAATGAGTTAAAAAATAAATAAAAAATGAAGATTCCCCAACTGGTGATGAGTTCATAAGAGTGCTCAATTAATCTTTATATTGGAACTGGAAGAGTTCTAAAGGAAGTTGGAAACATTCTTGCTGGTTTAAAGTTTATTTTCTAATGTAGAAGTGAGGGGAAAACATCATACACAAGCCACCCACTCATGATTAAAAATACATTCTACAGTGTGACCCAGAGTTCAATCACATTTTCCTTTGACCTCCATTTTAACAGTTAATTTACAAATGAAATAAAGTCTGTAAAGCAAAGATTCCAGCACATATCCAGTTCTCAGTAAATACAGGCTTCCTTTTTCAGAGAAACACTTTTTCCCCGGAGTTAAAAAAGAGGACTTGATAAAACTTTAAAACCATCTTCTGAAAATAAAGGCAATGAGGTAAGAACAATGTCATCACATATAGAACAGTATCAGAATTTATACATCTCCACAGAGAGTGAGGAATAGACACTCAGTTTTACAGCACATTGAGTATAAGCATTTCTATTCAGTCACCTACCCCAGAACACTGTTCCTTTAATTCTTCCTCCAACCCCTGATTATAAGCACTGAATCCTTGGTCATGAACTCGCATCTGGCCTTTATGCCTTATGCACTTCATTGTTGGTTGTATAACTCCTGCTTCCTGTTCTGATTAGAGTTTGATGTTTTGAAGGGGATTTGCCCTGTTTGAGACCCTTTATTAGTTCTTTATTTGGTGAAAAAGACTTTGCTGGAGTGAGAGACCAGCCGTTCTTTCTGCACAATAGGGGTCAGGTTTCAAAAGCTCTTTTCTCTGGGACTTAGACTCTTGAGTCCTCAAAATAAGCCTGGATATGTACAGCCAAAACTTTTTACTTTTCTCTTAATGGTCTCTTTTGGTCTTAAAGGATTGTTTTCTTAAACAGTTCCGTATAAAAAGCATATACCCATAATGGAGCTATCGGTGCAAGTGCTATTATTTTTCATCACATAGTGCCTTGGCTCAGCCTGGGGTAGGGTATGAAGGGCAGGCCATGTGTGCAGAAGGGGTACCAGGGAGGAGGAGGAAGAGTGAAGGAAAAGCCCAAAGGCATTCAGTGGCTAAACACTGCCGTAATCTATGTAATGGCAGATACAAGTCTTATAGGATTTTCTGGACACTAGCTGATTCTACAGTTTTCTGCCACCAACTGGATGCCCAGCAAGTCAGTTCATTTCAGACACTACTATGAAGAGTTAGCACAGACTCCCACAGGTGAAGGGCTCAGTCCAAGAATGCCCCCACTTCAGATGCCAGCTTAAATGAGGTACCCAGGATACCCATGCTTCTGCCACAGCAGACTACAAATTCAGAAGTTCCCCCAGTGTTCACTAAGGTTCGATAATTTGCTATAATAACTCACAGAACTCAGGAAAACACTTTGCTTAAGTTTACTAGTTTATTATCCCAGGTGGCACTAGTGGTAAGAACCTGCCTGCCAGTGCAGGAGACATAAAAGATGCAGGTTCAATCCCTTGGGCAGAAAGATCCCCTGAAGGAGAGCATGGCAACCACTCTGGTATTCTTGCCTGGAGAATCCTATGGACAGAGAAGCCTGGCAGCCAGTAGTCCATAGGGTCACAAAGAGTCATGCACTGAAACAACTTAGTACACACTCAGCATGCACAAGTTTTTTGTAAAGGCTACAACTGAGGAATAGCCAAATAAAGATGCATTAGGGCAAGACATAGGGGTTTGGAGGAGCAGAATTTCCATACCCTCCTTGGGTGCATCACCCTCCCAGCACATCAATTTGTTTACCAACCAAGAAATTCCTTTAAATGTTTGCGAGCATTTTGTTTTCTGTTTTGTTTGTTTGTTTGTGTTTTGCCCTACTGTGTGTCATGTAGGACCTTAGTACCTGGACCAGGTATCAAACCCATGCCCCCTGAAATGGAAGCATGGAGTCTCAACCACTGGACCTCCGGGGAAGTCCTCATCATGGAGTTTTTATTGAGGTCTTATTACGTAGGCACGGTTGATTTAGTCATTGGACATTGGTCATTGAACTCCATCTTCAGTTGCTCTTCCCTCCCCAAAGGATGAGTTATTAGACTGGAAGTTTACCTCTCTAAACACATAGTTGGTTTTCCTGGTGACCAACCACATCCTGAAGCTATCTAGGCATCTTTCCTCACCTTGCTGCTGCTGCTGCTAAGTTGCTTCAGTCGTTCCTCACCTTAGTCATCTTATAAGCATATGAAAGAAAATTTCCAAGGTTTTAGGAGCTCTATACAAAAAATCAGGGACATAGACCAAATATTTATTTATTATTGTGCCATAACTGTAAAGTATGGACATCACCTAACATTGATTTTTGAACATATATCCCAATGAATGTAGTCCCCCTCAATATTAGCTTCTCTCATGGAGGTGCTCTTCATGTATTTCAATAAAGAAGCCATTGTCCTGAACATTTTTGGCATCTACTTAGATGTGAAAATGGAGACAGCGCTCCTTACGTAGCAGAAATATTTTCGGCTGGACTGAAACCTTTGGTGTCGTGATCATAAGGGGCAATATGTCTGAGCAAGAATTGCCCTTTATTAAAAGGTGAACTCTACTCAAGAGCTCAAGGAAACACCATGCATAGCCAGGGTTCAGTGTTTGTAGAGTGGCAGTGCAGTGATGGTGATGGGCATCATGATTTAAGAATAGATCCTATTCTTAGGCAGTACGACTATTGAACCAGTTTTTGGAACATATGCTTTCTCTGCCATAATCTTATCTTCAATTTTTAAATTTCTTCTCTGCAAAATGTCTTTTTAACAATGTTATTTCTTTAAATTTTAAAAGATTTCTATTATCTTACCAGTCTGACTCTTTGATCCAATATTATGTTTTTTAAAAAAAACTTTTCTGTTATATTTAAATTTTATTAATACAAAAATTTGGTTGATGAAAAAGATAATTTTGTTCCCAGCAAAGTGTGAAATTTCTATGTCTGGTAGAGTTGTTTATAAGCCTTTCTCATATTCCTTAGAGTTGGGTGCTATTTCTGTTAGATTGGGGAGAATAACATTATTGGTGGTAATGGGATCCACTTGGTCATATAAAGTATCGAGAAACCAAATACATCTGTTAATGGTTCCCTCTCATCTGAAACTTTTATTAGTTGGGTCACTAGTCATTCATGATATCAGCTCTTAAGTAAGTTAGTATCACATTATCCTTTCTACTGTGGAATGCATCTTTTTTCCCCGATCCAAAAAAAAAAATCCAATAAATCACTAACTTTAAAGATTCAGGTGATATATAAAGAAGATATAGAAAACATGATAGGAAAAGACATGTGAGAATGCTATATAAAAACTATTTGTTTTCCTACCTTTGTTGGCAAAGTAATGTCTCTGCTTTTGAATATGCTATCTAGGTTGCTCATAACTTTCCTTCCAAGGAATAAATTTCTTTTAATTTCATGGCTGCAGTCACCATCTGCAGTGATTTTGGAGCCCCCAAAAATAAAGTCTGACACTGTTTCTCCATCTATTTCCCATGAAGTGATGGGACCAGTTGCCATGATCTTAGTTTTCTGAATGTTGAGCTTTAAGTCAACTTTTTCACTCTCCACTTTCACTTTCATCAAGAGGCTTTTTAGTTCCTCTTCACTTTCTGTCATAAGGGTGGTGTCATCTGCATATCTGAGGTTATTGATATTTCTCCCAGCAATCTTGATTCCAGCTTGTGCTTCTACCAGCCCAGCGTTTCTCATGATGTACTCTGCATATAAGTTAAATAAGCAGGGTGACAATATACAGCCTTGACGTACTCCTTTTCCTATTTGGAACCAGTCTGTTGTTCCATATCCAGTTCTAACTGTTGCTTCCTGAGCTGCATATAGGTTTCTCAAGAGGCAGGTCAGGTGGTCTGGTATTCCTATCTCTAAATCTACTTGTTTAGTGGTTATTTGGCTTTCTCCCTTTTTTCTTAGTCATTAATACTTAAAATCAATGAAAAGGCAACTGACATTGGGCTGAGAGAAATAAGCAAAGGTCTCAAAGTAGGTGCTCAGTAAAAAACTTAGTGGCTTAAGAAAACTCATAGATATTTTGAAGACAAAACAATTTTTCTTTCAATCAAGGAAAATAGTAAGAGCAAAGGAACAAAAGTAATAAATCTTTCATTATGGTAAAATCTAGTTTTCATGCTGAAACTCATATAAAATACAGCATTGGCAAATAACCTTTAACTCTCCAATGGCTTTCAGAACTCTTCTGAACAAGTTCAAGTCCAGGCCAGATTTTAATGAACCCCTTCAGTGTGCTCCTCCTTGATTAACTTCCTTTGCCTTCCTTGTACTGTTTCATACTTTTATCCTCTCTAGGCAGGCAAAATCATCATCCTGTCTTTGATATTGCTCCTTGAATCATAATCTACTTGAACTAAATTACAGTCTGCTACCTATCAAGGTATTTTTTCCTTTATTTCTATAAAACCTTTCCTAATCCAGGTAAAGAAACCAAGATTCTCTGTTATCTTATCCATATCCATTTGGGCTCAAGACTATTTACTAAACACATACAATACTTCTCAATAATTATATGATTGCCAATATTATCTCTGTTGAATGACAAATAAAGAAATTCTATAATTTCACTTGGAACCTAACTTTTCCTGAGAAATTCTTTAGGGAAAACCCAGAACCGTCCATAAAATTTCTGAAAGCTAATACTGGAGAAGTGTCCAAAGTGCCACAGAGACCATGGGAAAATTTTTTAATCAAGGAGATGAAAGTTTTGTTCACTGTAAAGTATTATGCACTAATGCAAGAATTGAAAAAGACACAAATAAATGGAAAGATATTATGTGTTCATGGACTGGAGAACTTAATATTGTTAAAATGACCATATTACTCAAAGAAAATGAAAATGTTAGTCACTCAGATGTGTCTGACTTTGTGCCACCCCATGGACTGTAGCCTGCCAGGCCCCTCTGTTTATGGGATTCTCCATCTGTTACTCAAGACAGTGAAGAATCTGCCTGCCATGTAGGAGACTGTGATTCAATCCCTAGGTTGGGAAGATTCCCTGGAGAAGGGAATGGGTATCCACTCCCCTCCAGTATTCTTGCCTGGAGAATTCCATGGACAGAGGAGCCTGACAGAGTGCAGTCCATGGGGCCGCAAAGAGTCAGACATGACTGAGCAACTTAACACTTTTACCTTTTCCTAGAGTAATGAAAATAAAAACAAAAATAAACAAATGGGACCTAATTAAACTTAAAAGCTTTTGCACATCAAAGGAAACCATAAACAAAGTGAAAAGACAACCTATGGAATGGGAGAAATTATTTGCAAGTGATGAGACTGACAGTGGATTAATTTTCAAAATATATGAACAACTTATATAGCCCAATATAAAAAAAAACATGTTCAGTTCAGTTCAGTCGCTCAGTTGTGTCCGACTTTTTGCGACCCCATGGACTGCAGCATGCCAGGCCTCCCTGTCCATCACCAACTCCCGGAGTTTACTCAACACATGTCCATTGAGTTGGTGATGCCATCCAACCATCTCATTCTCTGTTGTTTTGGAAAGATACTCTTTAAACTGCTAACACTGATTACTTCAGAATTAATAAAGCATGATATTATTAATTTTCCAAGTCTTTATTATCTGAAGTTATAGAAAGTATTGGAATGCTTTTATCATTTTTTAATCCAATTGAGTGAAGAAAAAGAAATGAAAACCAGCCTCTATTTTTAAGTTCATTGTATTTTCTTCAGAATAAAAGTTTCATTTAACAAGAAGACAAGACATTAATAAAACTTGTCCTCTAGTTTCTTACAAGGATTCGGCACCCCAAGGCTTTAATTCATGGTGACCATTCTACATGCTATTTGCTCATGTATCTTCACAAGTATCTGAGTCTGCATGAAGTGCTTTCCTAGAAACAAGTAAACACTTGTTTTCTTTCCTTCATGTTTGATCTTCCCACTTTCCTTCTTGCCCTTCTTCCCACTTAAATAAACAGTGTGCCATGACCCCAGAAACAATCTTTATTTTCCATTTTTCAGATGACTTTGGCTGCATTAGGCCTCAACATGGTAACCATGTGTTTCTTTCAGAAAGAAGGAACTCCAAACATAATTTGCTTCACCATGTCAGAATTTAAACTCAAAATGAGGGGGAGAGATTTGTTCACTGCGCAATGTGTTCTGAAGGGAAATGGTTCATTAGGAACTGGACTAAAATTCCTAAACCTAAAATCATATGCTATGATTATTTAAAATCAAATGATGCATATTTCTAGAAATGTCTACCATTCTATAGTCTCATTTTTGTAGACTTACAGACATGAATCTGTATGACACTTTTATATATTCATAGATATGAGTCTTATTAGGATAGAAAATGATATATAGGACATTTTAGCAAAGAAGAGATGTGAAATTTTGTGTCTTATCTTAGGCAAGAGTTAAGAATATTTCACATAAGATCATTACCTAGAATTGGTGTTTATGTGTTTTGCGACTGTTACTTCAGTCAACAGTTTGAAACAATGCATTTCATGAACGCTTTTATGCTTTTTCTCAGGTCCCATTTGATGTCTCGCTGCCATCTATATTCAGTCTGGAGAGACTTTTTGATCTTGCTAGTGGCTGTATCATATCGGGAGGAAGCCTTTTCAACTGGGTGGTGTCAATTATTCCCTGAACATCCTTTGTATGTTAGCCTTATAAAGCGATTGTTATTTCTTTACTTGGTTTGTAATAAACTTTCAGAGCTATCCTCTTACACTAAGCAAAATAAAATTGCTTTTTTTAATACAAGCTAAATTTATCTAAAAATCATAGTTATGAGTAATGTTTTCAACGATATTTGAATTAAAAAGTAAAGCTGTTGCTTATTAAAAACTGTCTTACAGAGCCAGTCGTGGAAAATATGTTTGTTCACAGTGCAACTATTCCTACTTTTGTATAATGTTGAGGTTGTCTTTGGATGCACCCATACAGCAAGACTGAAATTAAGCCAGTGGGTTCTTGACCAGGGGCAGTTTTGCCTCTCAGGTAGCATTTGGCAGTGTCCAAAGATATTTTGTTATTATTATTACTATAACTCCAAATAGAGTGGGCTTCCCAAGTGGTAAAGAATCCATCTGCCATGGCAGGAGACACAGGAAACACTAGTTATATCCGAGAGTCAGGAAGGTCCCCTGGAAAAGGAAATGGCAACCCACTCCAGTATTCCTTGCCTTGAGAATTCCATGAACAGAGGAGCCTGGTGTGCTGCAGTCCATGGGGTTGCAAAGAGTCAGATACAACTGAGAGAACATGCAGGAACTCAGAGAGAGTACTACCAGCATCTAGTGGCTAGAAGCCAGGGATGTTGTGAAATGGTCCGCAATGTCCAGAAGAGCCCCCCACAACCAATAATTATCTGGCATAAATTATCTGTGCCGAGGTTAAGAATCTCTTAATATACCTCAAGTCAACTCAAAGTAATCAGTCAACTTTAGAAGTTTGTAGGTATGGCTTGAGAAGAAATCTACAGTGAATTAGACTTTTCATATTTTATACTTCTGAGAGATAGCATTGCATAAAGTTTTAGGACATGAACTATGGAGCTATATAGACATGAATTTGAATAGTAACTTTACCACTTGCTAGTTTTGCTACTTTGAGAAAGTAATACATTCTTTAAGACTTCCTTTCCTTATATATAAAATGGGAATATTAATAGAATGGCTGTGAGGATTAAATTAAGTGATATGATTAAAAGGTTCTTCAGTAGCTGAAGTATTTTTTTTTTGGTTTAATATTATTATTACAAATCATGGGGATACACTTATCTTAATGATCAGTGTATATTTCCTTTGAATTATGGATTAAGAAACGTGTCTAGGAATGGGATTATTTTTTAAATTTTATCATATTTTGTAATATTGTCCTCCCAATTCTTTACCCAATTTTTAAAAATTTATTTTAATTGGAGGCTAATTACTTTACAATATTGTGGTGGTTTTCACCATACATTCACATGAATCAGCCATGGGTGTACATGTGTTCCCCATCCTGACCCTCCCTCCCACCTCCCTCCTCAATCCCATCCCTCAGGGTCATCCCAGTGCACCAGCCCTGAGCACCCTGTCTCATGCATCTAACCTGGACTGGTGATCTGTTTCACATATGATAATATACATGTTTCAATGATATTCTCTCAAATCATCCCACCCTTACCTTCTCCCACAGACCAGAAGTCTGTTTTTACATCTGTGTCTCTATTGCTGTCTTGCATACAGGGTCACCGTTACCATCTTTCTAAATTCCATATATATGTGTTAATATACTGTATTGGTGTTTTTCTTTCTTTTTTTTTTTAAAGTTTCTTTTATTTTTTAACTTTACAATATTGTATTGGTTTTGCCATATATCAAAATGAATCCGCCACAGGTATACATGTGTTCCCCATCCTGAACCCTCCTCCCTCCTTCCTCCCCATACCATCCCTCAGGGTTGTCCCAGTGCACCAGCCCCAAGCAGCCAGTATTGTGCATCAAACCTGGACCGGCGACTCGTTTCATAAATGATATTATACATATTTCAATGCCATTCTCCAAAATCATCCCACCCTCTCCCTCTCTCATAGAGTCCAAAAGACTGTTCTATACATCAGTGTCTCTTTTGCTGTCTCATATATAGGGTTATTGTTACCATCTTTCTAAATTCCGTATATATGCATCAGTATACTGTATTGGTGTTTTTCTTCCTGGCTTACTTCACTCTGTATAATAGGCTCCAGTTTCATCCACCTCATTAGAACTGATTAAAATGCATTCTTTTTAATAGCTCAGTAATATTCCATTGTGTATATGTACCACAGCTTTCTTATCCATTCATCTGCTGATGGACATCTAGGTTGCTTCCATGTCCTGGCTATTATCAACAGTGCTGCGATGAACATTGGGGTACACGTGTCTCTTTCAATTCTGGTTTCCTCAGTATGTATGCCCAGCAGTGGGATTGCTGGGTCATAAGGCAATTCTATTTCCAGTTCTTTTAAGGAATCTCCACACCGTTCTCCATAGTGGCTGTACTAGTTTGCATTCCCACCAATAGTGTAAGAGTGTTCCTTTTTCTCTGCACCCTCTCCAGCAGTTATTGTTTGTAGACTTTGATAGCAGCCATTCTGACCCGTGTGAGATGGTCCCTCATTGTGGTTTTGATTTGCATTTCTCTGATAATGAGTGATGTTGAGCATCTTTTCATGTGTTTGTTAGCCATCTGTATGTCTTCTTTGGAGAAATGTCTGTTTAGTTCTTTGGTCCATTTTTTGATTTGGGTCACTTATTTTTCTGGAATTGAGCTGCAGGAGTTGCTTATATATTTTTGAGATTAATTCTTTGTCAGTTGCTTCACTTGCTCTTATTTTCTCCCATTCTGAAGGATGTCTTTTCACCTTGCTTATAGTTTCCTTTATTGTGCAAAAGCTTTTAATTTTAATTAGGTCCCATTTGTCTATTTTTGCTTTTATTTCCATTACTCTGGGAGGAGGGTCATAGAGGATCCTACTATGATTTACGTCAGAGAGTGTTTTGCCTATGTTTTCCTCTAGGAGTTTTATAGTTTCTGGTCCTATGTTTAGATCTTTAATCCATTTTGAGTTTATTTTTGTGTATGGTGTTAGAAAGTGTTCTAGATTCATTCTTTTACAAGTGGTTGACCAGTTTTCCCAGCACCACTTGTTGAAGAGATTGTCTTTTCTCCATTGTATATTCTTGCCTCCTTTGTCAAAGATAAAGTGTCCATAGATGTGTGGATTTATCTCTGGGCTTTCTATTTTGTTCCATTGATCTGTATTTCTCTCTTTATGCCAGTACCATACTGTCTTGATGACTGTTGCTTTGTAGTATAGCCTGAAGTCAGGCAGGTTGATTACTCCAGTTCCATTCTTCTTTCTCAAGATTACTTTGGCTATTTGAGTTTTTGTTTTTTTTTTTATTTCCATACAAATTGTGAAATTATTTGTTTTAGTTCTGTGAAAAATACTGTTGGTAGCTTGATAGGGATTGCCATTGAATCTATAGATTGCTTTGGGTAGTATACTCATTTTCACTATATTGATTCTTCCAATCCATGAACATCGTATATTTCTCCATCTATTTGTGTCATCTTTGATTTGTTTTATAGTTTCCTATATATAGGTCTTTTGTTTCTTTAGGTAGATTTATTCCTAAGTATTTTATTCTTTTCATTGCAATTGTGAATGGAATTGTTTCCTTAATTTCTCTTTCTGTTTTCTCATTGTTAGTGTATATGAATGCAAGGGATTTCTGTGTGTTAATTTTATATCCTGCAACTTTACTATATTCATTGATTAGCTCTAGTAATTTTTTGGTGGAGTCTAGGGTTTTCTATGTAGAGGATAATGTCATCTGCAAACAGTGAGAGTTTTACCTCTTCTTTTCCAGTCTGGATTCCTTTTATTTTTTTCTGCTCTGATTGCTGTGGCTAAAACTTCCAAAACTATGTTGAATAGTAGTGGTGAGAGTGGGCATCCTTGTCTTTTTGACCATTGAGGATAATGTTTGCTGTGGGTTTATCATATATGGCTTTTATTATGTTGAGGTATTTTCCTTCTATGTCTGCTTTCTTGGAGGGTTTTTATCTTAAATGGATGTTGAATTTTGTCCAAGGCTTTCTCTGCATCTATTGAGATAATCATATATATGGCTTTTATTTTTCAATTTGTTAATGTGGTATATCACACTGATTGATTTGCAAATATTGAAGAATCCTTGTGTCCCTGGGGTAAAGCCCACTTGGTCATGATGTATGATCTTTTTAATATGTTGTTGGATTCTGTTTGCTAGAATTTGGTTAAGGATTTTCGCACCTATATTCATCAGTGATATTGGCCTGTAGTTTTCTTTTTTTGTGGCATCTTTGTCTGGTTTTGGTGTTAGGGTAATGGTGGCCTCATAGAATGAGTTTGGAAGTTTACCTTCCTCTGCAATTTTCTGGAAGAGTTTGAGTAGGATAGGTGTTAGCTCTTCTCTAAATTTTTGGTAGAATTCAGCTGTGAAGCCATCTGGTCCTGGGCTTTTGTTTGTTGGAAGATTTCCGATTACAGTTTTGATTTCTGTGCTTGTTATGGGTCTGTTAAGATTTTCTATTTCTTCCTGGTTCAGTTTTGGAAAGTTATAGTTTTCTAAGAATTTGTCCATTTTTTCCAAGTTGTCCATTTTATTGGCATATAGTTGCTGATAGTAGTCTCTTATGATCCTTTGTATTTCTGTGTTGTCTGTTGTGATTTCTCCAATTTCATTTCTAATTTTGTTGATTTGATAGTAGCTGAAGTATTAATAGTCATCATGCTAGGACTTGTCATTTCCCTGTCAAACTGGAAGAGGATCGGGCATCCTGACCCACTTTGTTTAATATCAGGGAATGCTTTACACAAGTGTTTCCTACATACGGGCTCATGCATGGATATTCATGGTAAAATGGAAAAATAAGGAAACATAAATATGTTTTTTCTAAAGTTAAATGTGTTCAATGAACTACTCTTTATTTGAAGATGGATTTTCTGCTTACTGTTCATGTTAAAATGGCCTTTCTTTTTAATTTTTTATTGGAAATTGAAATATAGTTGACTTACAATGTTGTGTTAGTTTCAGGTATACAGCAAAGTAATTCACACACATGCACACAGACACACACACACACATGTATATATTAACATATATATGTTATATATACATGTATATATATACATGTATATATACATGTATATATTAACATACATATATATCTCACATATATACATTAATTTTTTACATTCTCTTGCATTATAGGTTTTTACAAGATATTGAATAGAGTTCCCTGTGCTATATGAATAAGTCACTGGTGGTTATGTATTTTATATATAGTAGTATGTATATTTTAATCCCTAACTCCTAATTTATCACCCCTGCCCACTTTCCCTTTTGGTAGCCATAGTTTTTCCTATGTCTGTTAGTCTATTTATGTCTTATTTAAGTTCATTTGTATAGTCTTTTAGATTCCACATATAAGAAATATATGATATTTGTCTTTGTCTTATTTCACTTAGTATAATAATTGCTGGGTCCATCCATGTTCCTGCAAATGTCAGTATTTAATTTTTTATGGTTCACTAATACTCCAGTGTGTGTGTATATATATATTTCTCCACATCTTTATCCATTCATCTGTCGATGCACACTTAGGTTGTTTCTGTGTC
Organism: Bubalus kerabau; assembly: GCF_029407905.1. Classification (NCBI taxonomy): domain Eukaryota; kingdom Metazoa; phylum Chordata; class Mammalia; order Artiodactyla; family Bovidae; genus Bubalus; species Bubalus kerabau. The sequence goes on along the minus strand of NC_073624.1, from coordinate 61,103,516 downwards.
TTGGTTGTTGTAAATAGTGCTGCTATGAACACTGGGGTGCATGTATCTTTTCAAATTATGTTTTTCTCAAGATACATGGCCAGGAGAGAGATTACAGGATCATATGGTTGCTTGATTTTAGTTTTTTGAGGAACTTCCATACTCTTCTCTATAGTGGCTGTACCAATTCACATTCCCACCAATAGTGTATTTTCTCCACATCCTCTCCAGCATTTATTATTTGTAGACTTTTGGATGCTGGCCATTCTGACTGGTGTGAGGTAATACCTCATTGTAGTTTTGACTTGTATTTCTCCAGTACTTAGCAATGTTGAATATCTTTTCATATGTCTTTGGCCATCTGTATATCTACTTTAGAGAAATATCTTTTTAGATTTCCTGCCCACTTTTTGATTGGGTTGTTTGTACTCAAAAACAAGAATTAGGATGATGATGCATGTAGGATGACTGACTCTGGGTCACAAATGAGGGAAAAAGCACATTAGCAGTTCTGCAACTTGTCCAGTGATCCCATTTAGAGATAGAGTCAGGATCTGGCTGGAGAATTTGGACTCTTTGTTGCTGACTTGGCTTCCCCAGCCCTTTTCCCTACTCTACTGCTTTGGAAAATTTGAAAATCAAGGGAGAGGAAGACATAGCTGAACCTCAAGCTAGAACTGGAATACCTATTGGAGAACACCCTGGAAACAGTTGAAAATCACTCATAGACCTGAATGAATAACTAAAAAAGTCATGAGGTGTCTCCAGTGTGATCTGTGCCAGTATATTGATTTCCTTTGAGAAAGGTAGGTGCCTTCCTACTATTGGGCTTCCCAGCTGGCTCAAAAGGTAAGGAATTGTCTACAATGCAGGAGACCTTTGTTCAATCCCTGGGTTGGGAAGATCCCCTGAAGAAGGAAATGGCAACCCCCTCCAGTATTCTTGCCTGGAGAATTCCATGGGCAGAGGAGCATGGCGGACTACAGTCCATGGGTTCACAAAGAATCAGACATGATTGAGTGACTAATACTGTACACTTCCTAATATTACTGATAATATTTCAGCACATCTTTTACTTTCTCCCCCACATTTAGTAATGTACAGATGTTGTCGTTCTTGGGTGTTGTTTTGACTGAGAAATACTGTCTGAAATGGCACCGACCCTGCAATCACAGTTTCCCCACTTTAAGCCACCATTCCAGAAATTCCCCATTTCTTCTAACTTTCTGTGTAAGGCAGTGAGGAAATGTGATGAACTAGCTGAAGTACAAACAAATAGAAAATTCAAAATCTACTAGGATGAAAGATGTGTTTGTTTCCAGAGATGTCTTTCAGATTTTTCTTTAAAGACCAAATTACACAATTTGCAGCTGCTTTTTTTCCCCCATGTAACATACAGTGTCTACAGATGCTTTATAGCAGGCACCTGCAATGTTTTCTATTTAATTATAACAGAGAATGACAGCAGACAATGTGAAATGGAAAGAAGAGAAGGAGAAAGCAGGGGAGGGAAGCAAGGAGGGAGAGAAGAGGAGCCAGTGCCAGCAGCTAAGTGATGGGTAATAAAACCCCAGCACTCCCCATATCTTTCTCCCTATCAATCTCCAAGAGATTGCTTTAGAAATTGACCACCTGCTGGCTATTCAAAACCTTAAATGCAGTAGTCTCGGTTCAGTACACATGTAGGCACTTTCCATATTCCCCAGCCCGGTTGACTTGTTCTTTTTCACTGCATTGCAGAGGGAGAAAAATGGTACATTTCTGGAGAGTACTAGAAACTTGGCTTCAGCCTCTGGTCTGCTTTGCCCTTCTTTCCCCTCCTGGACAGTGTTATACAGATGACAGAGCAGCTCAGATGACAGAGCATAGGGCTTCCAGAACTCTTCAAGTGCTTCCTGGTGCCCTGATCACATGGGTCTTAACAGTGCCCAAGAGCACATAGCTCTGCATTATATTTCACAGTGAGGTCTTATGACCTTAGCTCAAGGGTGTCATAAGTGTGAGCCCACCCCACAGTCCTTTGGCCTTCATTTGGCTTGAGACTGTGTACGTCATTATTGGGTGATGCATCTTTTAAGCTACAGGGTGTCCACAAGGCCTGGAAACTTGGGTGAGATATACATAAGATGGACATCTTCAATCCATAGAAAAATAAAATAATATTCTAAACTTAAATATTATCTATGTGTGCATAGAATTGGACAAGCCACTAACTGGGAGTTAGGGAAGAAAATAGTGGATCCAGAAGTCCACTGTTTAACCACCTTCTCATTTTCTCATATTTGAAATGCTCATGATATATCCCTGAAAGAAACTCCCACCCATATGCCCAAGGAAACATGTAAAAGTGTTCACTGATGCCTAGATTACAATAGCAAAACAAAAAAGGAAACCTGCCAAATATTCCTCATATGAAGAATGGATAAATAATAGTGTAATCACACAGTAGAGTATTATACAGAACACATGCTGCTGCTGCTGCTAAGTTGCTTCAGTCGTGTCCAACTCTGTGTGACCCCATAGACGGCAGCCCACCAGGCTCCCCCGTCCCTGGGATTCTCCAGGCAAGAACAATGGAGTGGGTTGCCATTTCCTTCTCCAATGCATGAAAGTGAAAAGTGAAAGTGAAGTTGCTCAGTCAGGTCCGACTCTTAGCGACCCCATGGACTGCAGCCTACCAGGCTCCTCCGCCCATGGGATTTTCCAGGCAAGAGTACTGGAGTGGGGTGCCATTGCCTTCTCCCATACAGAACACATAAATGAATGAATAATAGACTACTACAGAGCAACTGTAAATTAATTAAAGAGACATATCAATCTGGATATGCTTCAAAAAGTAGGTTGAGCAAGAGAAAAAAAATGAAGTGACATAAAAATATATATAGGAGATACCATTTAAATAAAAATTTGAAAATAAGCAAAATGACATAGTACATAGTATTTGCGGATGTATAGCTATATACTAAACTTTTTAAAGTCAAGTTAAGTAAAGATCAATACTAAATTCAAGTTTGTGGTTCCCTCTTGGATGAAGGAAGAAAATGAGGCCAAGTAAGAATTCCCCAGAGATTTTACCTGCAAAATTTTCTTTCTTAAACTGAGTGGTTGTCATATTGGTTTCTACTTTTTTGCATACATGATATATTTCATAAATTAAAAAGAAACACATCATTTACCTTCCTCATCTTGTTGGCCAGCAAGCTTAATATAACTATGGGCTCACCTATTAGTAAATAACTCTTAAATGTAAGTTATGACTCTGGTCTCATTATATAACTATAACTGCATTGTTCACATATAGTTCCATTATTTGGGATTTTAATGACAGCTAAAAATAATTTAAAAACTAATGTCAAGCTATATAAGTGCCCACTTTTAGAAAACTCAGTCCATGAAAATATTAATTTTTATAAGATAGTAGAGCCTCAATAAATGTTTAATTAAATTGAGGTGGATTACCAGTGCAATTCTTATCTTTTATAAGTTCCCTAATTATACTTTATTTGATTTTCCAAAATGAGATAAATGCCAAACTTTTCATGATTGCTTAGTTATACAAAATGAGGTTCACTTGTAAAATCTACCCGCTGTCCATAATTTAAGTGTTTTTAAAAATATATTAAGGAAGAAGTTTCTCCTTGCTAAAGATCATTTCCTATTTTTACTTTATACTTCTGTAAAGCTTTATGAGTTGCAACTTTGACACTAAAATTTCCATGGCAACAGATTTTTTTTTTGTCATAAACACAGGCATGATTAAGAAGAAGGGTTTAATGACAGCAGTTTTCTTCATAATTAAATTCATTACTTAAAATGCTGGGTTAAGAAGTGTAGGAATTTTATTACACCAAAGACGTTTTCAACTGGAGCTTTTGAGACGACACAAAATTAATTGCTATTAAATTGCCTTTGGTAATATTTGATATTTAAGATAACATTTATATATTTTGTATTTAATAGCTTAGAAAGAACATGTCTAAAACCATATTCTGCCCAAGGGCTAATCACCCTGAACCCTCCCTTTAAATTGTCCACAATGTGAAAACTCAGTTGATTTATAAGTATTCCAGAACTTTTCTAATTTAATTCTCCCCAACAAGATTCACAGGCATTTCTTGACCTGATTTCTCTTCTTGTCATTATAAAAGTGATTCAGAACTGATGGAGAGGATTTGCAAAATACCAAAATGTACAAAGTGGAAAATAAAAGTTACTCAGAAATCCTCTACTGAGAAACAACCAATGTTAGCTTTTAAATGTTTTTCCTATAGCACATCTGTCTTCCCTAATAACCAAGGAAAAAAAAAACCTTCAGCTGAAAAGTATCGAGATTTATGGCAACTATCCATGTGTCCTAAGGTTTAGCTCAGATGGGCTTTTTCAGAGTCTTGACTGGGAATATTTCTGAGTTGGGAGTATTTAATCCTGGTGGTTGGGATGAAATGCAGTTAGAAAAATCAGGATGTAAGTGAATCCAAAGGAACTGTTGAATTGTTTGGAGTTCTCCTTTCAAGTAATAAGATGTATGGTAATGATCCATAGGAGGGGAAAAAAGTCCTTTGGAGGCTGTTAGTTTTGTCCTTTGGAGGCTGGTCATTTAATTCTTTCAAAGATGCATTAGTATGTCCCTGACAAACAGCTCATTCATTCATGGACCCATTTGTTCATTTGATGGATTTTTTTCTGGGCCTTTGCTTCCCGGCAGAAATGTCCCTTCTCACTCTTTTTATCTAAAAAAAGACTTATCAAGTGCCTTCTGTATGCCAGAGATTGTGCACTTGCGGAATGCCACTTAGGCAGTCCCTGCCTTCAAAAACTCACATCTAATGATCCCAGCTCTTCTTTCCAGATTCTTCTGGGATCTCTCCAACCATGAGCCTGTATTTTAGCTTCCCGCTGGTGTTTTCTTGTAAACACACATATACTCTGTCACAGCCACTCTATCCTATACATGCTTATCTGCGTGTCTGTTCCCCTCCTTGAGGTCAGGGAACAAGGTAAGTGAATTCTGTCAACTACAAATTGGCACTTGCCATCTACCTCTACAGGACTTCCCAGGTGGCTCAGCCAGTAAAGAATCTGCCTGCAGTTCAGGAGACCTGGGTTAGACCCCTGGGTCAGAAAGATTCCCTGGAGAAGGGAATGGCAACCCACTCCAGTATTCTTGCCTGGAGAATCCCCTGGACATAGGAGCCTGGTGGGCTACAGTCCATGGGATTGCAAAGAGTCAGACGTGACTGAGCGATTAACAGTTTCACTTCATCTACCTCTATAAGGATTAAATCATGTGCTGCTACAGCTGCTGATTTTCAAAACCCCCTGAAAAGAGTTTCAGGGTAGAAAGCAGAAATGAAGCACTCTTTGCTTAGGGGAAAACTTGCAGAACAGGTCTTTAGAGAAGAGAGTTAGATATTTGCAGGAGCTGATTTTATGAGCCCAATTCTTGTATCTCTTCATATCTAGAAAAGCACTAAAATCCTTCATAGTGACATCTGCTTCTTGTATCTAGCAGAAACCTTCTGGAAAAAAACATGTGCTTGATTGCATGTATTCCCTCTTCACCAGATTCACATGTATACTGACCTCCCCAGTACCTCTTTGGAGCAGTTTCTCAGAGCTATCTGAAGTGTTGTATCCCAGGCTTTCTATTGTCCTCATTTTTTTCCCAAATAAAACTTGACCCACAACTCTCACATTGTACAATTTTTTTTAAGTTGACAATTCCAAGGAAACCAATTTATTTTTCCATTGTTTATGGGAGTTTCTCATCAAGTTTTGACTTGCATTTCTTTGACTAAAACTGAGGTTGGGTTTTTTTCACATTGTTATCTGCCCATTGCATTTTTTTCTCTTCTTGTATCTGTTTTGGACCTTTCCCCAGTTTTTTACTTGCAAGTTCACATATTTTTCTCTTGTTGACTTCCAATATTCTTCACAATCAAGACTTTTCACCTTTTTTATATGTCTTGTATATTTTGGTCAGGTTTTTATTTGCCTCTCAGTTTTCATTTACTGTTTGGTAGTTCTTATTTTTAAAACTGTGGTAGTCAAGTTGAGAGCATTTAGTTTTATTCAGACTTTTTCAAAAAGGGATTTAAGGGGACTTACAAATAAGCATTTGTTAAAACAAGATAAGAAACATGAGGCCAAGAAAACAAATAAAAAGAGAACAGTAAGATGGAGCCAGAAGTTGTGTTAATTTCTTGAAAAAAGATGCTGCTACAAGCTTTAGTCTTACTAGTAGTCAGCCACAAAGATAGCTGTGTGCTTTCCTGCAGCATATGTTGGCAAGTAAATACAACACATTACAAGATCAACTTTGTAATGAGGAGAAAGCAGACCATGGACTTTGAAGAAGTGCTGCTGTTCCTGGTACTAATTCCAGAAAACAGTTTTTGCTGAGGATCCTCATGAGAATATGCTCTAAATAAACTATGTCTTCAGCAGCAGCCAACAGTAAAATATAACACATTTCATGGATTATTTCAAGGACCGTAGACTTCTTTTTCAAGCGTTTTTCATTTATTTTATTTTTGCAAAACCGTATCCATTTCTGATTAATTAGTTTACAACAATTTGGCAGGCATGTAGCTAGGGATGGATGTCAAGGAAGGGATATTTTTATTGATCTTAAGAACAGTTTCATTTTTGTCCAAGGAAAAATACTTCAATGTGTTTTTTTTTTTCCCCTTAGAGCAATTTCACTGGTTAAAAATATTTTCTGAATATATTTGGGGTGGCATGGAAAAACACCCAAATGGCTATTTTTCAAAACTTCAAAGACTGATGCTCTGAATTACTTGAAGTAAGTTGGTTTATCAGTCTTTACATTACATTTGGAATCAACACAGGATGCAACCAGCACTTCAGCCATCAGTTCAGTTCAATCACTCAGTCGTGGCCGACTCTTGCAACCCTATGAATTGCAGCACGCCAGGCCTCCCTGTCCATCACCAACTCCCGGAGTTTGCTCAGACTCACGTCCATCGAGTCAGTGATGCCATCCAGCCATTTCATCCTCTGTCGTCCCCTTTTCCTCCTGCCCTCAATCCCTCCCAGCATCAGAGTCTTTTCCAATGAATCAACTCTTCGCATGAGGTGGCCAAAGTACTGGAGTTTCACCTTTAGCATCATTCCTTCCAAAGAATACCCAGGGCTGATCTCCTTTACAATGGACTGGTTGGATCTCCTTGCAGTCCAAGGGACTTTCAAGAGTCTTCTCCAACACCACAGTTCAAAAGCATCAATTCTTTGGCGCTCAGCTTTCTTCACAGTCCAACTCTCACATCCATACATGACAACTGGAAAAACCATAGCCTTGACTAGACAGACCTTTGTTGGCAAAGTAATGTCTCTGCTTTTCAATATGCTATCTAGGTTGGTCATAACTTTTCTTCCAAGGAGTAAGCGTCTTTTAATTTCATGGCTGCAGTCACCATCTGCAGTGATTTTAGAGCCCAAAAAAATAAAGTCTGACACTGTTTCCACTGTTTCCCCATCTATTTCCCATGAAGTGACGGGACCAGATGCCATGATCTTCGTTTTCTGAATGTATATTGTGCTACATGAGGTGCTGTAAGTCAAATTCTAAAACAGAGAAAAGAGAATTGACTTTTGCAATAGCTGGGTAGACATGCAAATACTCTTATTTTATGTGCTTTTTCTGGATTGAAGGGACATAATATTTCTTGCATAAAAACTTAACATTTTTTGCTGATTGAGGGTTATAATTTTTTTTAGACTAGTGGATTCATAGGTTTAAAAGAACTATAAAGGTTATTCAGTTGAATTCTCTAAGCTTAATCCCCTTTGAAATGTCTCCATCAAGGAACAACCAGCACCACTTAAGTAGCATCATAGCCTCACTGTTAAAAGAGCCAATATATCAGGTCATGTGAGTTAAAGTCTTGGTTTCCCTATTTACCATCCTTATGAACTCGGGCAAGTTTCTTAAACTTTCTGAACTTGTTTGCTCGTCTGTCAACTGGGGACAGATAAAGCACCAAAATCATTGGTCTAGCAGATACTGAATACTCAAAAACAGTGATCTCTTATTACCATTATCACATTCTTATATTATTATACACACCTTCCAGGAAAGTTCAGTTCTGTCTAAAAAGACCAGAATTTTGTGTTTCTAGTAATAAGGGGAGTTCATTTCTGACAATAGTACAGTAGCATTTATTGAATGACCATCTGCTCATCACAATTTTGAATTTTCAAAAAAATCAGCATGAACAATTATAAGATCTGAATTAAAATAACTGAAGCTCCTGGGGAATGACTGGAAATATGCAGATACTAGAGGATACATGATTATTGCAATAAGGGAAACCAACTAGGTGAGAGCCACACTGGACAGTTTTTTTCTTGAGGACATGCCTCATTTTGTATTGTAGTTGAGGAAGGAGCTCAGGAAGAGGCTGACAGACTGGATTAGGATTCAGAGGTCAGAGTGTGGCATTGCCAGAATTTCTGGAATTAAGGGGGGATGTTCAGAATACAGGGAGGCAGGATGGAGCGCCCCCTGTCTGTGCACAAATTCTCTCAAATTGTTGGCTGACTACCAGACTGCAGGTGCTCACAGTGAGACCTCAGGGAGTCCAGTGGAAAGCACCAGTGGAAAGGTCAAAGCAGTGGTCCCCTACCTTTTTGGCACCAGGGACCGGATTCCCAGAGGATGATTTTTCCATGGACCGGACATGGTGGGGTGGGGGTGTGGGAAAAGTTTGGGGATGATTCAGGTCTATTACATTTATTGTGTCCTTTATTTCTATTATCGTTACATTTTTGTTGTTTAGTCACTCAGTCGTCTCCAACTCTTTTGAGACCCCATGAACAGTAGCCCCCCCTAACCAGGTTCCTCTGCCCATGGGATTTCCCAGGCAAGAATAATGCAGAGGGTTGCATTTCCCTCTCCAGTTGGTGCATTGTGATATATATAATGAAATAATTACACAACTCACTATAATGCAGAATCAGTGGAAGCCCTGAGCTTGTTTTCCTGCAACTAACTGGTCCCATCTGGGGCTGATGGGAGACAATGGCTATGGCTCCCCAGCACTAGCATCACCACCTTAGCTCCACCTCAGATCATCAGGCTTTGGATTCATAGGAATGTGCAACCCAGATCTCTTGAAGCCAATGTCTAGTGCAACCTAGAAGCAGTAAGGTGTGTGCTTCTATGTCACTGCTGATCTGACAGGAGGTGGAGCTCGGGTGGTAATGCAAATGATGGGGAGCAGCTGCAAATGCAGACAAAACTTCACTTGCTTTCCCACAGCTCACCTCCTATTATGCAGCCTGGTTCCTACCTTGGGGTTAGAGGAATTGTTGCTCAAGTGCTCAGACCCTTGGGTTAAAGATTCTAAGCAGAGATTTCATCAAATGCTTGATGCTGGAGAGACAAAGTTTGGAATTCAAGTCCAGCAAAGGACTTACTAAATTCTTTGTGCTTTTCATTGAAATCCTAAGAGGGCTACATGTTAAAAATAAAGATGCAGGAGGAAGGACTACAACTGAGGCCCAAGAGCAAAACAAGGAGCCCATCCTGTCAAGCCTCCCCAAGATCAAGGTGATTCATTAGTATTTCAACAGTCTACTAGAACAAAACTCAACACATCCCAAAGGAAGATAATGTATCCTCTATAACATATTGCTCACAGTGTACAGTATACAACAGAAAATTACTGTATATTCAGAGAAGCAGGAAAATACAGTCTACAGTCAAGGGAAAAAACAATGAAACAGAACCACAAAGTCCAAATGTTAGAATTAGCAGATAATGACTTTAGAATAATTATGATATACAAGAAACAAATCTACTGGGAAAGATTGATATAATGGTTGATGAGATGGGAATATCAAGAAAGATATGGAAACTAATTTTTTAAAAGTAGAAATCCTTAGGCTGAAAACTAAAATATTTAAAATTAAAAATTCATTGGATGAACTTAACAGTAAATTAGGTATCACAGAAGAAAATAAAGGGATGGAGAAATGTATACCACACAAATACTGAATGTAAGAAAATTGGTGTGACTTTTATTAACATCAAGATATATTTCAAGGCATGGATTACTGCCAGAGGCAAAACAGAACATTTCAAAATGATAAAAGCATCAATTCGTTAAGATGATATAATCCTATGTGTGTATGTATCTAATTGATAAATGTTTATTTTCTCAACATCTGGTATAGGGAGAGTTGCCTTGATTTGGAAAATGTTTGATATGTCTCTTGGAACAAGTGGCTTCTGTGAGTCATGGGTGTGGGCTGGCTCTGCTGCTTCAGAAAGGGACGTGGTGGTATTTAGTCATTAAGTCTTGTCCAACTCTTTTGCAAACCCATGGACTGTAGCCAACCAGGCTCCTCTGTCTGTGGGATTTCCCAGTCAAGAATTCCGGAGTGGGTTGCCATTTCCTCCTCCAGGGCATCTTCCCAACTCAGGGATCAAACCCACATCTCTTGCATCTCCTGCATTGGCAGGTGGATTCTTTACCACCAAGCCACCAGGGAAGCCACCAGAGAGGTAGGTAAAACTACTTAACTTGAGACAAAAAGATAGAGTTAACAATCTTTCCAGTTTGCCCAGGACTGAGATATTTTCATGGGACGTGGAACTTTCAGTGCAAAAATCAGGATACTCTCTAAACTGGAAAAAGTCCCAGGCAGTCTGAAGTCATTATTCACCCTACAAAGAGAGGAACAGAGAATAAAGAGAGTTTGTTTTTGATGTTTGTAAGTCTGTTTCTATTTTGTAAATAAATTCATTTGTATTGTTTTTTAGGTTCCACATATAAGTGATGCCATATGGTACTTGTCTTACTCTATCTGATTTACTTCACTTAGTATGATCATCTCTAGGTCCATCCATATTGCTGCAAATGGCATTATTTAATTTTTTTTGTGACTGAATACACAATAGTATTCCACTGTGTACATATAACACATCTTCTTTATCCATTGAATTGCTCTTTAAATATCTGCTATACATTGTTTATATCAGGGGTTCACTGGTAGCTCAGTGGTAAAGAATTCACCTGCCAATGCAGGAGGTATGGTTCCATCCCTGATCTGAAAAGAGCCCATATGCCACAGGTCATCTAAGCCAGCGCACCACAACCACTGAGCTATGCTCTAGAGCTCAGGGGCTGAACTACTGAGCCCATGTGCTGTAGCTACTGAGGCCTGCACGCCCTAGAGCCTGTGCTCCACAAAAGAGGTCACCTCAATGGGAGGCTTGTACATCACAACTAGAGGGTGGCCCCTCCTCACCGCAACTAGAGAAAAGCCTGTACAGCAGTGAAGACCCAGCACAGCTGATAATAAATAAATAAACATTAAAGATAATAAGTAAACAAACATTAAAAAAAGTATTTACATCAGAGTGCCAGTTGGTCCCAAAAGACTCTCAGGGAAAGGAGAGTGTGACAGTGTGTGTGTGGGTGGATGGGTAGGTGTGTGTGTGTGCGTGTGGGTGTGGGGGTGTGTGTGTCTGTGTATGCATTCCCATGGAATTACCCCAATGCCATCGGATGATGCTTCAGCAATCCTTATAATAGCTATCCCTCTACTTACAACGGAGTTACATCCTGATAAACTCATTGTAAATTGAGAGTATCGTAAGTAAAAAAATGAATATAATACACCTAACCTACTGAACAGCAGAGCTTAGCCTAGGCTACCTTAACTGTGCTCAGAACACTTACATTAGCCTGCAGTTGGGCTAAGTAATCTAATATAAATCCTATTTTCTAATAAAGTGTTGAATATCTCCTGTAATTTATTGAATACTATAATGAAAGTGAAAACTAGAATGTTTTATGGGTCCAGAATGGCTGTAAGTGTATCAGCTGTTGACATTCATGATCGCGTGGCTGACTGGGAGCTGCGGCTCACTGCAGCTGTCCAGCATCACCAGAGATTACTATACCATATATCACTAGCCTGGGAAAAGATCAAAATTCAAAGTATGGTTTCTACTGAATGCATATCGATTTTGCACCATTGTAAAGTCGAAAAATCATGAGTCGATCCCTTGTGGGACCATTTATATTTCTAGCACACTTATGGTGAAAAGGAAGTATTCTGATTGCTCTTTTTTTCCTCCTCAAGGGATGCATAAAACTTAGAAATAAATCAAGACTGTGACCTTAGACTGAGGGATTTTTCAGCAATATCTGTCAGCTTTTGGAGATTTGGGGAGAAGAAATAGACATGATTCAATATCTTGCTTGCACAGAAGGCTGCAGTTCAGACTTGGATCTTGCTCCACCTGATCTGTTATGATGTATCCAAGGGCTCCAGATATTGCTTTGAGATTTTGCTCTTGCTCAACTGGCCTCTTATAGCCATTAGGATGTCTTAGCTCTCACTGAGGCAGTTTAACTACTTCCCTCCCTGTTACTTACAGATCTGTCTCTTCAGCATGTCCAATGATCTACTTCCTTATCAAGTTGCTTTAGCTTCTTCAGTCATATCTGTCTTTTGAAAAGAACAAAATTTCAAAATAACAATGTGTTTTGCTTGCATACTTAGTTCTTCATTTATTCAATACACATTTTTTATTTTTATTTTTTGCAAGCAAGCATATTGGTTTTAATGATAACATAATGTTTGGGACCGATGAACAAAAACTATTCTAAAGACCACTTATTTGCATTTTAAATAGTATTAAGAAAAAGCCACTCCTCATTTTAAAGATGATGATGATCTTGATGGTGATTGTTGTTTGTGACTGATACACATTTTTTTTTTTTTATCATTGCTATCCACTAGACATGTTGTCAGAGTTTGAAAATACAAAGATCTGTGAGCTGTGGTCCAGCCCATAAGATGCTCACAGTCTATTAAGGACAACAGAAATGCAGACTTGAAATTCATGGTACAACAATATAGATGTTAGAAAGAAGCCTGAACCAAATATTTAGGGAGAGAGGGAATGAACAAGGGTTCACAGAGGAGATAAGGCGGATACTCCTTTAGGGAAAGAAAGAACAAAAGAGGGAAGAAAGGCAAAAATGAGAGTCCCTAGTCCAAGATACTGTTAGTTGAGCCACCAGAATGACTACTTCCAGAAGGAGGAAGAATTGAGAAGATGTATTGGGTAGATGAAATGCCTAATGAGACCATAAATGAGGAGAATTGCTTCTTACAGCATATGAGAAGATGATTTTTATCAGATAATGAAATTGTTTTCAGTCTTCAGAATGAAAATGAATCCCTTGCTAATGCAAATCATGCTAATAAAGGGAGTGAGAGAGAATGTCGGAATTACACTTGGCTGGCGGTAGGCAGAAACAGAACCTAAATAGTCTAGGAGAAAAAAAAGAAAGATAATGAAGTAATCAAAATAATTGCTTAATAGGGAATGTGAAAGATCTGAAATGTTAAATTATAAATGTACATTTTCAAGAAAAATGAGGTGACCTTAAGGAACAGATTGGAAACCCAAATTCATGCCGGGTAGAAACGATGCTTTTCATTAGCAAATGTGAGGATTAATTAAATCTGGCGCAAGCTCTTTGAAATCCACAAGTGCGAGTTACGTTAGAATACAATATAACCGGCATATTGGTATCATAATTAATGATTAGCATGGACTTCTCTATTAAACTTGTTCTGGTATAGCGATGTAACAGATGTGAAATGAAGAGGACAAAAATGTGTTATTTAAAAACTAAAATTGACTTTAGGAGAATTTGCTTTCAAAAGTGGGGAGGGAAGCATAGTTTATTTAGTGAGGAATATATTGTTCCCTTCCCCCTTTGAAATTGCCTTGAGACCCATCCCAAGCATGATGGAGGGGCAGTGCCCCTCACCAACCTCTGTAGGGAACTAGGGAAGAGAGGGGAAGAAGGTGGCTTATCAATTACTTTTCAGTTATCTTTGAATTGATCTCTTGCTTCAGCTATATAACTTCAGAGACTGGTGGTAGAGCTCAGTGCTTCTCAAGACAGAAGAGTTGGAGAAAATGGTCCATTGTTTATAGAGCATATTGTTGTTGTTTAGTACCTAAGTTGTGTCCAACTTTTTGTGACCCCATGGACTACCAGGCTCCTCTGTCCATGGGATTTCCTGGGCAAGAATACTGTAATGTTAATCTGTCTTTGGTCGTCTAGTTCAGAGAACCTGAGTCAGTGAACCTAGAAGGGTAGAGAAGAATGTATTTTTTACTCCTGTACAAGTGTTTCCAGAGTGAGGGGTGAAAAATCCTAGATGCTGTGAGCAGCAGATTCAGAACTGGATTTTATGTCCAAGATATTCATAAAGTGAACAACTATGAGGGGGAAAGAAGAACAATGGTGAAGGCAGGAAATGATAAAAATCATGGCAGAGACAGGGAAGATCTTTCTGGATAATGGGGAATCTTAGAGCCAGAGTCACTTTTCACAGGAGTCCCACATCTCATAGGGACCGGCCAGCCTCAGTATCTGTGTCACTTAGTCAGTGAGCAGTCTAGGGAAGGAGGACAAATTTCCATTCTGGTTATCACAAAACAATTTATTGCATTTAAAAACAAATTTAAGGAATGTCCCTGGCAGACCCGTGGCTAAGATTCTGAGCTCCCAGTTCAGGAGGCCTGGGTTCAATCCCTGGTCAGGGAACTAGATCCCACATGCCTCAACCAAAGATCTTGGATGTTGCAACGAATATCAGATGCAGCCTAATAAATAAATTTTTGTAAAAGTTAAAAATTACATATGTGGCTATTTCCACTTTCTGCAAGGATTTTCAGAATAGAATCTGAATAGACTTTCAGAAATCTTTTAAATGTGACTGAGAGAAGCATCTCTAAATAGTCCAAAGTTTGGGTGTCACAAAAAAACTCAAAATTAAAATCTTTATGCCAAACTCAGAGTAACAGCCAAACATAAAAACCATCTCTAACATGCAATATTAGGTGAGTTAGCCCATCATTAGAGTAAAGCTAAGCTAAGCTAAGCTAAGTCGCTTCAGTCGTGTCCAACTCTGTGCAACCCCATAGACGGCAGCCCACCAGGCTCTGCCGTCCCTGGAATTCTCCAGGCGAGAACACTGGAGTGGGTTGCCATTTTCTTCTCCAATGCATAAAAGAGAAAAGTGAAACTGAAGTCACTCAGTCGTGTCCAACTCTGAGCGACCCCATGGACTGCAGCCTATCAGGCTCCTCCATTCATGGATTTTATAGGCAAGAGTACTGGAGTGGGGTGCCATTGCCTTCTCCTCATTAGAGTAAACTTGGCTATAATTCCATCTTATCACATGCCCTCCCCCAAGACTGTAGGTTAGTTTCTGTCTCTTGCCAGCTCTGTGTATTTCCAAGATTCTGGGAGTGGATTGCACTTTACATTTTTATATCACCTTTGGCTCAGAATTCTCTGAACCAGTTCAGTTTAAGACTCATCTTCCCTCATGCACCCTAGTCCAGGATCAGTCTTTCTTGTTGTGCAGGCCATCTTGGTGTTAACTTTCTGTTTTCTTCATGGTCATAAACTTCCCTGGGAGAGGGGATTTATCAGTAATCATCATTTCTCAGAAGTTTCTGCTTTTCAACAGACATGAAAATCTCTGGGAAGTTTTCTTTCTGCATCTATTGAATCTCAAATGCTTACAGCTCAAAATAATCCTTATCCTGAAGTGGCATATTTCAGGGTGGCATGTTTTGATCCCCTAGACACTACACTGTGGGGTAAGGAATCTGGTATCCTGAGAGACTTCAGATGACATGTCCTGGGAGAGCGGGGCAGCTGACCCCACATGGGTGGACTCTGTCCTGGGAAGCAAGAGGTAGGAGGGGTCAGAACAAGCAGATTGCCCTCCTCCTATCCCCTCAGTCTGAGGCATTGTTTCTCTCTACAGTCATCTTGAGGAATCCTAAATACTCCACAAACACATCTGCTGAGCAAACTGGTATATCTCTTCCAGGCTCACCATGAAGCAGTGGCCAGTGTGGTAACACAGTTCACAACCCTTCTTCCTTCAGTCAAGTCTTCCTCCCTCAACCTCAGATTATTCCTCCCTGTCTCCTGTATAAAGCACCAGAACTGATTTCTGGCCTTTAATTCTGTTGTCTAGGAAACCTGGGCTAAGACAAGTTTTAAACTAATCCTCTATATGTACAAGTAAGAAATAGCAGCTGTAGGTGGAGGAAAATAGTCTAGACTTAGACAATAGTATATTTGGACACCTAAAGGCAAAATCGGAGAAGGCAGTGGCACTCCACTCCAGTACTCTTGCCTGGAAAGTCCCATGGACGGAGGAGCCTGGTAGACTGCAGTCCATAGGATCTCTACGAGTCAGATACAATTAAGCAACTTCACCTTCAGTTTTCACTTTCATGCATTGGAGGAGGAAATGGCAACCCACTCCAGTATACTTGCCTGGAGAATCCCAGGGATGGGGGAGCCTGGTGGGCTGCCATCTCTGGGGTCGCACAGAGTCGGACACGACTGAAGTGACTTAGCAGCAAAGGCAAAATGGAGGCTGACTTTTCTGGAAGTTGTAAGAAGTTCAATTTTCCTGGAGCAGAACAAGCCTGGGTGGTACAGGTTAGGGCTGTGAGAGGATTGGCTGGAGAGGCACCTGGTCACAGATTATTGTAGGAGAGCCGGGGTCCAGCCCCGGCTGATCCAGGGTATTTGAAGGAGAGATGGCGTCGGCGACCTATTTATTTAAATATTCATCAAAGATATAAAGAGTAATAGAATGAGGATAGCTCAGTGAGGAAATTTAGTGGAGAAAAGCAGCTGAAATAAGGATAGCTCAGTGAGGAAATTCAGTGGAGAAGAGAGGCTAAAATAAGGATAGCTCAGTAGGAAAATTCAGTGAAGAAAAGAGGCTGAATAAAATTCCAAAGCAGGGAATTTACGTCGCCTACGAAGGCCACAGGCATCCTCCCGTTGTCCCAAAGGAGAGGAGACACTAAGGCCTCCCCGGTCAGATCTTAGAAGCCCAGGCAAAATTAGTAGGCTTGATGAGCTTCCCTGCCTCAGAGGAAAAATTCAGCCAGAAGGTGAAAGAAAGAACGACATGGGGAGACCAAATTTCGGTGAACAAAAAGGGGCGTACTTTATTTCCCAAAGTAGTTTTATACCTTAAGTTATGCATAGAGGATAATGGGGGAAGGGGTGGAGTCATGCAGTAAGCCAGGCTTTCTTCCTGCAAACTTATCATACGCAAAAGTTTAGGTGATTTGCATCATCTTCTGGCCCGGAGGCCTGTTAACATTTTAAGAAACTTATTTTTCTCTAAACGTGGTTATTCTAAAGTCAGGCACCAGCCTCCAAAAAGCATTGGACAAAGCTGCATTCCTATAGGGCAAAGGTGAGGTGGGCTCAATCAAGAAAAGAATTAACTCAAGGGTCCAAGGTCACAAACATTGAGGCTACTACTTACATTTCTATACACCCATTATATCAATCAATACACTGCCAAGGACACAGTAGGTAAGGGATATGGAGACTTAGCAGCAAACATTGGCCCAACAAGTGAAAAACCCTTCACCAATACAATTTCTAATCAATCTTTTAACTACTCAAAGGAATCTGTGTTTAGACAGTTTAGAACATCTCCTGCCTCTCATAGTTGGGAGGCTCTGAACAATCACATCTGGCCAGAAAAACCTATTCAGGCAGGCTAGAGGATTTCCAAAGGAGTTTGTAGGTTGAAACACTGTCACACCCAGGAATTATTAACTGGAGCTGTAAGCTAACTCTTTTTTCAGAGAGAGGTAGTGGGGGACAGCCCCCTGTAAAGTCAGAGGTGTAGGTGAAAGCACAAAGCAGAAAGTAGGCAGACTCTGGTTTTGGGGGTAGATGCTCGAGAATTTCCAGGGGGACTCCTGAGGCTCGATCCCACCTTTGCTTATGCCAAGCCTCCTTCCTCATGACCTTTGCCACAGGCGGAGCTCGCTCCCAGCATAGGAGTATTGTATTATTAAGGAGTTTTGACAGCGACAAAGGACTTGAAGCTCAGGAATAACAATCAGATTTGCATTTCAGATCTCTGTGGCTGCAGTAAGGATACTAGATTGAAAGTGGGCAAGGGAGAGGCGTATTAATCTTTGCAAATCTTCCTTAGGGTTGTGGTATTGATGTTAATTTTTATGATAAAGTGAAAGTAGCCTATTACACAGGGCTTCCCATGTGGTTTAGCAGTAAAGAAACTGCCTGCCACGCAGGTGGCTCAGGTCCCATCTGTGAGTGGGGACGATCCCCTGGAGGATAAAATGGAACCCCACTCCAGTATTCTTGCCTGGGAAATCCCATGAACAGAGGAGTCTGGCAGCCTACAGTGTGGGCAGGGGTGGGGATGGGTGTCACAAGGAGTCGGACATGACTTAGTGACTGAACAAAAACAACAACAAAGTTACTCTAACATTTAAACAATGTTCTTTGAATAAGACAGCATCTTATAGCTTCCCTCATTAATTAATGAATTAAAGAAAGTCTTTGTCCTGTATTCATCGTATATTTCTATAAGTATAGTGTTTTAATTTGTAAAAATTATATTTTGACAGGGAAAAACCTATGATAAACAGTATAGGCAATAATGACAATAATTATTTATATGTAGTGGTACTATTTACCTTAATCATGCCAGAAAAGAGAGTCAAGAGACTGGTACTTAATAATCATGTCATTTTCTCCATCAGCACCTACTTCACCTTGGTTTTAAGACATATACCTCTGTTTTCTAGATACTGCTTTTCCCCCCATTTTCTCTCTCTTCTCTTCTTTGGGAACTCTTATTTTATTATACATGTTTTAGGTCTTTTCATTCTGTCCTCTCTCTTAATGTGTCTTATGTTTTCTGTCCAGGTGTCTTTCTGGATAATGTCTTTAAATTTACCTTTCAGTTTGCTAATTCAGATTTTGTGTAAATCTTGTGTGGTTTGGGCTAAGTTTGGGCTTTTCCAGAGGGGATTTTTCAAGGAACATCTCTCTGAGAGAGCAATTATGTTGTTAATTTCTCAGTTTGAGAGTCCCAGATCAAATAGTGAAGAGCTGGCCATGGCAACAAATTCTCAGGGGAGATTTTTTTTTTTAACCGAAAGACATAGGAAATTAGATAAGTTTTCTTGTTCTTTACCTGTGCTAATGAGCACACTTTTTTCTAGTCCATTACCTGTGGAGAGTGAAGTCTATGTTCATTTCCTACTGTTGCTATAGTTTTATAGGTCAGAAGGCCAAGATGTATATCATTGGGCTAAAATTGAAGTGTCAGAAGGCCTGTTTTTTTTTTTTGTTTGTTTGGTTTTTTCCTGGAGACTCCAGGGGAGAAGCCATTCTTTGTTTTTCCCCCTGCTTCTAGAGGCTGCTCACATTCCTTGGCTGGTGGTCCCTTTCCATCTTCAAAACCAACAGTGGTGGGTTAGTCTTCCTCATGATGCATGGCCCTGACATTCTCTTCTGTCTTCCTCCTCCACTTTTAAGGACCCTTGTGACAATGAAACTGAATGAGGCTCTGTGGGACTCCCAGGCATAGAGGTCTTTCTGTCCCCCATTTCTTGCAGGAAGACTCCAGCCATTATAACCTTTGATGGATTCCAAAGGGTGAATTCGAACAGTTGCTAATAAAGGCAGGAATAGCCAAGAAATCACCTGACACAAGATTAAAGGGACCAGAGAAGTTCATTAAGATTAGGAGACCGACCACTTGATATGAGATTAAGGGGGCTTCCTTGGTGGCTCAGTGGTAAAGAACCTGCCTGCCAATGCAGGAGACTCGGGTTTGATCCCTGACCTGGGAAGATTTCAGAGCAACTAAGCCCATGTGCCACAATTATTGAGCCTGTGCCCTAGAGCCTGGGAGCCACAGCTACTGAGCCTCCTTGCCGAAACTACTGAAGGCCATGCACCTTAGAGTCTGTGCTCTGCAATAAGAGAAACCGTAACAATGGGAGGCCCGCACACCAACCTTGAATATGAAGGACTGATGCTGAAGCTCCGGTTCTTTGGCCACCTGATGTGAAGAGCCAATTCCTTGAAAACACCCCTGATGCTGGGAAAGATAGAGGGCAGGAGGAGAAGGGAGTGAAAGAGGATGAGATGGTTGGATGGCATCACCGACTCAATGGACATGAGTTTGAGCAAACTCTGGGAGATAGTGAAGGACAGGGAAGCCTGGCATGCTGCAGTGTGGGATCACAGAGTAGGACACAACTTAGCTACTGAACAACAACCACTTGCCTCAACTAGAGAAAGCCTGAGCACAGCAGAGAAGACCCATTGCAGCCAAAAATAAATAAAATTATATTTTAAAAAAGGTGAGATCAAAGGATTCAAGCCCTATTCACACCCTAATCTTGTCAGAGACCTCAACTTTGAACAACTGTTATAAAAACCCTAATCAAGTTTTCAGGGTTGGAGACAGAGTGTTTTGAAGCAGAAGCCTATTGTGTCTCCCTTTGCCTGGCAAAGCAATAAAGCTATCCTTTTCTATTTCACCCAAATCTCTGTCTCCGGGATTTGATTTGGCACTGGTATACAGAAGCCAAGCTTTCAACAACAATAACATTAGTAACACTCAGATAACCCAGGATAATCTTGTTATTTTAAAGTGTTAGTCACTCAGTCCTGTTTGACTCTATGCAGCCCCATGGACCATAGCCTGCCAGGCTCCTCTGTCCATGGAATTCTCCAGGCAAGAATACTGGAGTGGGCTGCCATTTCCTACTCCAGGGGATATTCCCCACCCAGGGGTTGAACCCATGTCTCCTACATTGCAGGCAGATTCTTTCCTGTCTGAATGTGATGGGTAACATTCACAGACTCTTGGCATTAGGATATAGAACTCTCTGAGGAGTCATTTTCTTCGAACCACAGAGTTTTCTGAGAATGTCAGCTTTTATACCAGAATCTTTGTTCTAACTTGCCATTCTTTGAAGTTCCAGGCCTCACAGTTATTAAAACCTATTTGCATTCTTAGTCACTTCAGTCGTGTCCGACTCTTTGCCACTCCCGCATCGAAGGTGGATTCTTTACCGTCTGAGCTACCAGAGAAGCCCATTAAAATCTACATCCTTAGGTTAACCAAACCAAATACTTCATCCAGGGAGATTGCAGGATCAGCTCATACTCTCTTTACCTTGGATTTCATGTCTCCCTTTCCTTCTTTGGCGATTTCTTAGAATAAGAAATCTTACTACTTAAAGGAATATTTGTTACATTTAACCAGCATTTCTAGGGGTTCACAGAGAATTTGTGGATTATATGGCCAACAGTAATGCCAGAAAAATACATTTCCAGTATGATCATATTCAATCAATGGGGTATAGAGGCATGGGCTTCCCAGGTAATGCTAGTGGTAAAGAACCCCTCTGCCAATGCAGGTTAGACGTAAGAGTTGCAGGTTCAATTCTTGGATCGGGAAGATCTCTTGTGGGAGGAAATGGCAACCCACTCCAGTATTCTTGCCTGGAGAATCCCATGGATAGAGGAGCCTGGAGGATGGCAGTCCATAGGATCATACAGAGCTGGGCAAGACTGAAGCGGCTTAGGGCACATGCATGACTAGAGGCATATAAAGCATATATTCAAATACAGAATAAAAGAATACAAATAAATAGAAATAAATACAAATAAAGAATACAAATCAAGCTATAATTTTTTAAGACTAAAATGTATTCCATCATCCTAACTTGGAAAATACACTTCTGTCAGGACCTGTAAGGCCAGATCTGGATATAGGTTCTCAGATTCCCTTAGGTTCTGTGCAGGACTTTGGTTGGACAGGGTAAGATGCCCTGGGCTGCTGTCTGTCCTTCTCCTCACACCTGGCTCCGTGCAGCACTGCGAGACCTCACATATGTGTGCCTCATCCCCTCTACCCTCCCCACCTTCTGTCCAAACCTTTGGCAACTTGGCAATCATTGCTGCTTCTCTGTGTTGTGTATACAAATAGCAAGTTCTGGCCCAAACTGAAAGAGCCTGGAAAAGAATTCCATGAAGGATCTGGATATTCGCTGAGGGCAGTCTAGGCAGGGAATGGTTCTGTGCACCTGAGGTTAAAGGGGGAAGCGTGGACTTCAGCAGGCCAGTCCCCTTAAAACCATACAACTCAGAGTGGGACTTGAACCCATGCACCAGGACTCCATCCCAGGCAAAACCCAGACCAGGACTTGAATCCACATTCTTTTAATTGAGATCACACACCTGGTCTCAGGACTTAATGAAGCTCAGGTTCTTTTTCTTTTTTTTTAAACACCAAAAACATTTTGTATTGGGTTATAGCTGATTAACAATGTAGTGATAGTTCTAGGTGAACAGCTAAGGGACTCAGTCATGTGCATACATGTATCCACTCTCCCCCAAACCCCACTCCCATCCAGGCTGAAGCTTAGGTTCTTAATGTGTCATTGGAGGAAGAATTCAGTGAGAGACAAAGTGATAGGTAAGAAGAGGATTTATTTAGAGAGAAACACTCCACAGACAGAGTGGGGGCCATTTTAGAAGGCGAGAGCTGCACCAGGGTACGGGTTGTCAGTTTTTATAAGGATGGGTAATTTCATAGGCTAGTGAGTAGGAGGAGTATTATAGCTACTTGGGGGAAGAGGTGGGGATTTCCAGGTTTGGGCCACTACCCACTTTTTGACGTTTATGGAAATGTCATGGTGTCTGGGGTGGGTCATTTAGCTTGCTGCTGCTGCTGCTGCTAAGTTGCTTCAGTCATGTCCGACTCTGTGCGACCCCATGGACTGTAGCCTACCAGGCTTCTCCGTCCATGGGATTCTCCAGGCAAGAACACTGGAGTGGGTTGCCATTTCCTTCTCCAATGTATGGAAGCAGAAAGTGAAAGTGAAGTCGCTCAGTCGTGTCTGACTCTTAGTGACCCCATGGACTGCAGCCTACCAGGCTCCTCCATCCATGGGATTTTCCGGGCAACAGTACCGGAGTGGGGTGCCATTGCCTTCTCCCATTTATGGAAGTCAACTCATCCACCATCTTGGACCTAATTAATTTGAATGAGTTTATGTTGTGTCCTTGGGCTATGCCATTCTTTTAAAGGTTTTGCCCTGCCCCCCTCCCTCCTGTTTCACCCTTAGGCCTATGGATCTTGCTATGCAGGTAGGGGAGTGGCCAGAGAACACTTTTCTAAAGCACCATGCCCTGGGCAGGAGGCCCTCTTGCCTGGCTCTCAGCATAGTTCTGCAGTTGGCAAAAATATTTCCACCTGTACCTTGACTGTAAGTTACAACTGTCCCAAGCTATTTCTTGGTTCTCCTATTGCAATAGCTTGCTAATTGGTATCCTGACCACTAGGGTGATGCTTGGTCATTAAGAGGCAGAAAACCTGTTTGGAATCCTGGCCTTGCTACTTATTAGCTAAATAACTTTAGGCTAGTCAACTAATCTTTTTTGAGTCTCAATTTGCCCAACGTAACTGCTGTCAAATTCTTGACTCACAGAAACTATGAGAAATAATAAGTATTTATTGTGTTAAACCATTGTTTTCTGGATAAATTTGTCAAGCAGAAAGACAAAACTAATATATTACCATTCCACCCCTGCTTCTCAAATTATGGCCTTGATATCCATTACCTCAGAGAGCCTTTCTGAAGTAATAACGGGAATTTCCTAACTCCCTAATATAGGAATTCCCTGGTGGGCCAGTGGTTAGGACTCAGCACTTTCACTCCTGGGACATGGCTTGAATCCCTAGTCAGGGAACTAAGATCTTACAAGCTGCATGTCCAAAAATAAAAACCTAATATAAAAACAATAATGAGGATGTTTAATTAGAAATATATTAAAACAGTCTGCCTGTTGTATGCTATTAATTCTTCAATATTCTAAGCCTGGATTTTTTTTTTCAAGATAAAGGTTAAAAAAAATATTAGTAAATTGTACATGACAGGTCCAATCCCTCTAATACCAATGGCTCTTCTCATGACATAAATTAAGGTATTGTAACATGGGGGAGGGAGGCAGTGCTGTGCGCTGTATCCCTCACTCCAATTCTAAGCCTATCCATCTTGCCCTACAGCACTGTAGCTACAACACCCCTGAACGTTAGTCACTAAGTAAGAAACCTTATTCTTCCTGACTTTATCTGGTAATATTGAGGAACTGAGGAATAGACTGGTTTGGTTAAACATTGCATATAATACTTACCAGGATTATGAGATTCAAGCTTTGTAGAACAGGACCAATGTCTAAGATAATCATGAACATAATTGACTTGAGGGATCTTAGTTTCCTGACCAGGGATCAAACCTGCACCCCTTGCAGTAGGAGCACAGGGTCCTAACCACTCTGTGCCTAATTCCCTGGCACTGGACTGCCAGGGAGTTCTCCCACAATTGTCTTTTACAATGTAAAGAATACTAATTCATTGTATTCTTATTCCGAGACATTAACACCTGTTCCTAATTTCTTTAGTTTTGTTATTTATTCATTCCTGCAGTATAGGTTTATATTTACCTAGTAGCTTCTCTATCCTAGCTCCCATAGAATACAAACTAAATAAAACATTTGGCCTACTCTCAAGGAACTTAGAGTCTAAGAAAGAAAGAGAAGTTATAGTCTAGTAAAAAAATAGATGCTCTTAAGAAAGTGATCCTTTTGTGTGAAGAGGAAGCATGTGTGTTCCTGGAACATGCATGTATGTCTATTTTCCAGGTGGGGAAGGGACATTACTGGGTTGTTGTTTACTCTTTACTGACCTTTAACATGAGTTCAGTTCAGTTCAGTTGCTCAGTTGTGTCTGACTCTTTGTGACTCCATGGACTGCAACACGCCAGGCTTCCCTGCCCATCACCAACTCCTGGAGCCCACTCAAACTCATGTCCATTGAGTCGTGATGCCACCCAACCATCTCATCCCCTGTCGTCCCTTTCTCTTTCTGCCTTCAATCTTCCCCAGCATCAGGATCTTTTACAATGAGTCAGCTCTTCACATCAGGTGGCCAAAGTATTGGAGTTTCAGCTTCAGCATCTGTCTTTCCAATGAATGAATGTTCAGGACTGATTTCCCTTAGAATTGACTGGTTTGATCTCCTTGCATTTAACATACATACAGAAAATTGCACAAATCCTAAATATATAACTCAATGAATTTTTTCAGAATGAACTTAGTAACCAGCATCTAGATAAAGAAATAGAATTTTACTAGTACCCAAGAAGCCCTTTTCTGGTCAATACTTCAGGAAGGGGAAGAAAACATATCAAAGCAACTTTTTTTTTCGTTTCAATCATCTGCTTGATGCATACCTTCCTGCATCATGAGTCACCCTCAGACCATTATTAGTCAGTCTTTAAAAACAGTTTCTGGGACAACTCCCTCCTCCTCATAAGCTGAAATCAGTGATGAAAGTCCAGGTGAACCAGAGTAAAAATTTCCAGTTGTCAAACTAACAGCCGGGAAGCACTTTTTTCTTTCCAAAAGATGGGTCTGGACTTACGGAAATTTCAAGAAAAAAAATCCATTAGGTCATCAGGTGAAGGATTGTTCCCTCTGATATAATTCCTAGTTTTTTTCTTTAGTTTAAAATGAGAGCAGCTGTTCTTATTCAAAGTCAAGCTGTACACAAAAGCAAACCTAATGTATCCTCTATTGTAGAAGTAGATGGCAAGCAGGCATAGAACCAATTAGATAGTACAACCCCATGATGCGGCATCAAAGCCTGTGGCATGTTTTTAGAAACCTAGTGATACAGAGTGTCTTTTATTTTGTGTTTAGAAAGTATAGGACAGATATCTGACCCAAAGGTGAACCTTACACAGGTACAGTCAGACAAAGCACTTTCCATCGAAATGTAAGAGTTTAGAGCTGTGGTGTTCAAGATTCCTTGAGTGCTAATATCTATCCTTAGCTATAAGAAATGCAAAAAGTCACTCTTTGGATTGACTCTTCCTTTAATCTTCCTTTGATCTTTTCCAGAAGTAAGAGTGGGTCTGTAGTCAGCAAACAACATAGGTTGGGGGCTCTTGTATCAGGTATTTGAAGTTTCCTCGTGGAATTAAAGGGAGAAGACGATGGCACCCCACTCCAGTACTCTTGCCTGGCAAATCCCATGGACGGAGGAGCCTGGTAGGCTGCAGTCCATGGGGTCGCTAAGAGTCAGACTGGACTGAGTGACTTCACTTTCACTTTTCACTTGCATGCATTGGAGAAGGCAATGGCAACCCATTCCAGTACTCTTGCCTGGAAAGTCCCATGGATGGAGGAGCCTGGTGGGCTGCAGTCCATGGGGCCGCTAAGAGTCAGACAGGACTGAGTGACTTCCCTTTCACTTTTCACTTTCATGCGTTGGAGAAGGCAATGGCAACCCATTCCAGTACTCTTGCCTGGAAAGTCCCATGGATGGAGGAGCCTGGTGGGCTGCAGTCCATGGAGCCGCTAAGAGTCAGACAGGACTGAGTGACTTCCCTTTCACTTTTCACTTTCATGCATTGGAGAAGGAAATAGCAATCCACTCCAGTGTTCTTGCCTGGAGAATCCCAGGGATGGGGGAGCCTGGTGGGCTGCTGTCTATGGGGTCACACAGAGTCGGACACTACTGAAGTGACTTAGCAGCAGCAGCAGCATGGAATTAAAAAGAGTAAAGAAAACATGAATCACAGCATGTGTGTTGTAAATTTCCATCACATTGCTTAGTGACTTTCTCCAAAGAACTTTAAGCTTATTTGCAAAACATAAGCAAAACAAATAGCTCTTTAAGGAGAAATCTAATTTTTGTTTTCTGCAATTATAGCATTTACCATAGCACTTGGGTTATGATAAGTATTTGTTAAATATTAGGTGACTGACAAATGGCTGTGTATACTGAACTGAGTTAAAACTTTATCCTAAAAGCTCTGGGTGTCACTCCCTGAAGCATGTTCAGAAGAGTAAAACAATCCTATTTACTTTGTAGGAATGTGCTCTGGCAGTACACCAGGCTCCTCTGTCCTCCACTATCTCCTAGAGTTTGCTCAAATTTATGTCCATTAAATTGGTAATGCTATCTATCTCATCCTTTGTTATCCCCTTATCCTTTTGCCTTCAGTCCTTCCCAGCATCAGGGTCTTTTCCAATGAGATGGCTCTTTGCATCAGGGGGCCAAAATATTGGAGCTTCAGCTTCACCATCAGTCCTTCCAATGAATATTCAGGGTTGATTTCCTTTAGGATTGACTGTTTTGATCTCCTTGCTGTCCAAGTGACTTTCAAGAGTCTTCTCCAGCACCACATTTTCAAAGCATCCATTCTTCATTCCTCAGCCTTCTTTATGGACCACCTCTCACATCTGTACATGACTGCTAAAAAAAACCATAGCTTTGACCCTACAGAGCTTTGTCTGCAAAGTGATGCCTCTCCTTTATAATATGCTGTCTAGGTTTGTCATAGCTTTCCTTCAAAGGAGCAAGTGTCTTTTAATTTCATGGCTGCAGTCAACCATCTGCAGTGATTTTGGAGCCCAAGAAAATAAAATCTGTCACTGTTTCCACAACTATTTGCCATGAAGTGATGAGACCGAATGCCATGATCTTAGTTTTTTGAATGTTGAGTTTTAAGCCAACTTTTTCACTCTCCTCTTTCATCCTCATCAAGAAGCTCTTTAGTTCCTCTTCACTTTTCTGCTATTAGAGTGGTTTCATCTGCATATTTGAGGTTGCTGATATTTTCCACAGCAGTGATATCCCAGACTAAAGTAGGAGTTTGTTAGGACTCCCCCAGTAGCTCAGCTGGTAAAGAATCCACCTGCAATGCAGGAGACCCCGGTTCAATTCCTGGGTTGGGAAGATTCCCTGGAGGAGGGCATGGCAGCCCACTCCAGTATTCTTGCCTGGAGAATCCCCATGGACAGAGGAGCCTACAGGCTACAGTCCATGGGGTTACAAAGAGTCAGACATGACTGAACAACTAAACACAGTGCAGCACAGGGGACTGTTAAGGCACTAATTTGAAGGATACACAGAAAGTGAAATCTATATGATCATATGATTGATAGAATGTGGAGGGAGAGAGAAGATAGGGGAGGATGATTCTAACAATGATTCTTGGGGATATGGTCTGGCCCTTTGGATGGGTGATGAATTAACTGGTTGAGATGCAGAACATAGCAGGAAGAGGAGCAGGTTTGGTGTCAAAAAACAATAGGGTTTCTTCAGCCCCTTTGGATTTTAGATGCTCATGGGATATCTGATATATAGTGAATAGAGTACAAATGGTTTTTGAAACCATGAGTTTTAATGCTATTTCACAGGAAGAAAGGCATAGCATGAAAATCCAGAGGGCAAAGAAAGAGACCATGATGGAGGGGCTAGAGAGGTGGGATAAAAGCTGGGGAAGAAAAAGAACAGAGCTAATGAAGATACGTACTTCAAAGAGATTGAATGAGGTAAAGACTGTGAAGTCAGACTGCATATATTGGAACTAATGTGTGAGAACAGTAATTGAGTCTCTTTAATCACAAGCACTAGAAACTCAAATCAGCTTAAGGAATTTATTGGTTCATGTTAATGGGAAGGAGAAGGGAGGATCCAGAGTTTTAATATTAATACCGTTTTCTCCCGATCTCTACCATAACCCATTACAAGTCTCCCATACCATTACAAGTCTGTCCTTCCTGTTTGGTCTCACTCTCTTCTACTGCACACAAACATCCTGTCCATGGAGGGGAACAAACCATAGGTGGCTCTAGGCTTGTATTTTCTCAGCCCTGTAAATCCAGAGGAGAGTGGAAATGTCTCTTTTTCCATTTCAGAATACAGAACTTGCTACAAAGAACTCTGATTGGTCAAGACAGCCAGGATCATGAGCCTACCCTTAAGGCAAGGGGCAGATACTGAGAATGGTTACTCCACCAAAATCATGTGATTTGAGGAAGGAGGAATAGATCCAAAAGAAAGAGGAGGAAAATATGCTGTTCCCAGAATCTAGGGTAGGAAGGGAGGGTAACTAAAAACAACAGATGTCTACAATCTGTTGAATGATGCTGGTGGAAGCCAGTTTGCAGTTGAAACCCAGTCAGCTTTTCAGACTCAGCTGTCACAGATATTGATTCAAAAACTAAGACACATTCTCATAGAATGTGCTTCATTTTGAAAATGCTTGCCTATTAATTGAACATATGGATTAAGATATATGTATTCCCTAAAAGTCACACATAAGAGAGGCAGGCTTTTCACTCCTTTATGGTAATTGAAGTTTTGGCATGAGAGAAGATTATAAGGTTATAGGATTTAAAAATAAATAAAAACACTAGAAAGTTTTTCCAAGGTGTTCCCTTTGGGAGTCTGTACATTTATCTTAGCAGTGATGTCACTGCACAAGACAGTTTTGAAAATTCTCTTTTGAATTTGCCTCTGGCATGAAGGGGTAAAAAATCCATGTCTTTTAAGGGCTCATTTGAATTTTGAAAACATCTAATTTGTCATTTGGAATAAAATCTGGTGAAAAGGGCAGGTTAGAGGCATACAGCACAATCATGTAATCCAATAATGAGATAGATTGATTTTTCTCTCCAAGACCCTAATGACCTCCTCTCCTCTTTCTCCTTCTCTCTCTCCCTCCTCCAGTAGCTCTTACACATTCATCCAGACTAATCTTTCTGAAGCATAACTCCAATAATATTACTACCTTTTTCGAAATCTATCAATGACTTGAACTACTGATTTGAAAATATCCAACCTCTTTGGTCTGAAAGTCAAGACAATTTGTAGTCTCACTGAAGTTTGTTATTTGTTCTCCCTTTCAGCACCCTCAAACTGAACCCTTGAATATTTTTTGTTAAATCTCTATGAATTCTTGTTGTTTTCTATCCATGACCAGTTTCTATCTCACTCTTGTAACAAGGATCAGATCCCGCATCCACATGTGCTCTTCTCCCCAAGTCCTGCCCTCCAGTTGATTATTCTTGATTTCTTTCACCCAAGATTGACAAGTCATTCTCACACCACAGGAATGTCTAAACTGCTAGTTACTATGTATCTGGAATTTTGTGGGTATCTGGTGTTAGATTGTTGTGATGTTCTAGTTATTGATAATAATGATATATTTAATATAGCACTAGAATTTAAAAGAAGTGGACAATAGTAAGACATCTAACACAGATTATATTGATCTTTACAGGCTAATCAAAAGAGTAAGCATAGCCTTTAGAGGCAGATAGATTTTAATCCTAACTTTGTTGTTTATTAAATGGGTATCTTTACACAATCTATTATAAACATTTCTCTAAGCATCCATCCTCTCCTTTGTAAAATGGAAATAATGACACTAGTTTCATAAATTTGTTGTGAGGATTAGAAGAGGTCATGGAAAAGGTTTTGAAAAGAATCTTAGAGAGAAGAAGACTTCTATAAGCATGAGAAAATTCAGAAACTGTAAATAGTGATATTTTGATTGCATAAAATGTAAACATTTTTATGTGGCAAAAAAATACCATAACCAAAGCCAAAGAGGGTAAACTATTTGCAACATTTATGACACATAAAGGGATTGTTTTAATTCATACATCAATAAGGAAAAAGACCAACCCAGTAGGAAAAAAATACAGACATAGGTCTCAAAAATAATCCACAGAAAAGGAAATATAAACAGCTTTTAAACATGTAAAGAGATGCTCAACCTCATGTGTAATAAAGCAAATGCAAATTAAAACTCAGTGATATACTGTTTCTTACCTGAGGGGAATGTACACAGATACAACTTCTTTGAAAGACAATTTGGCAATGACTGTAAAATTTATGCACATACTCTTCTGAGCAATTCCATTTCTGGGGATGTATGTATCTATGCTGTCCAATACAGTACCCTGTGGCAACATCTCATTACTGAGCACTTGAAAGGTGGCTCATCTGAATTGAGATGTACATTATGTATAAAATACACACTGAATTCCAAAGACTTAGTACAAAGAAAGAATGTAAAATATCTCATTATTAATTTTTTATAATGACTTATGAAGATCCATATAGTCAAAGCTATGGTTTTTCTAGTAGTCATGTAAAGATGTGAGAGTTGGACCATAAGAAGGCTGAGCACCAAAAACTGATGCTTTAGAACTGTGGTGCTGGAGAAGGCTCTTGAGAGTCCCTTGGACTGCAAGGAGATCAAACCAGTCAATTCTAAAGGAAATCAATCCTGAATATTCACTGGAAGGACTGATGCTGAAGCTGAAAATCCAGTACTTTGGCCACCTGATGCAATGAGTCAACTCATTGGAAAAGACCCTGGTGCTGGGAAAGATTGAAGGCAAAAGGAGGAGCAGGTGGCAGAGGATGAGATGTTTAGATAGAATCCCCGACTTAATGGACATACATTTGAGTAAACACCGGGAGACAGTGGAGGACAGAGGGGTCTGGCATCTGCAGTCTATGGGATTGCAGAGAGCTGGACATGACTGAGAGACTGAAAAACAACCACCATATGTTGAAATGACAATAGTGCATTAAATATAATACATTAATAAGAACAGTTTTAAATGTCTGTTTTAACTACTAGCACATTTGAAATTTTGTATGTTGCTCACTTATGAATAGTGGTAACATATATGGTTCTACTTGCATGTATGAGAAACTATGTATGCATAAAGAATATCTGGAAACATCTTTAGTATTCACTAACAGAGGCTTCACTAAATAAAATATGATACATCCACAGAGTGGAATATCATGTGACCAGGAAAAGGAATGAGACTAATAAGTACTAAGATGGGTAACTCTCCAATATAAAGTTACAAAATAAAGTACAAAACAGATATAGGAAGTTAATGTTTGTGTTCAGTGTACACTGAAGAAATTTGGAATAAATTATATAAAATTGGACATATGCATAGAATATTCCTGGAAGGGTACACAAGAAATTATTTCTAGTTATTGTCCTAAAGAAACCTGAGAGGCCTGCATATAGCAAGCCAAGTAGCAACAGTTAGAACTGGACATGGAACAACGGACTGGTTCAAAATTGGGAAAGGAGTATGTCAAGACTGTATATTGTCACCCTGCTTATTTAATTTATATGCAGAGTATATCATACAAAATACTAGGCTGGATGAATCACAAGCTGGAATCAAGATTGCCAGGAGAAAATCAACAATCTTAGATACGCAGATGATACCACTCTAATGGCAGAGCATGAAGAGGAACTAAAAAGCCTTTTGATGGTAAAAGAGGAGAGTGAAAAAGCTGGCTTAAAACTCAACATTCAAAAACTAAGATCTCGGCATCAGGTCCTATCACTTCATGGCAAATAGATGGGGAAAAAGTGGAAACAGTGACAGATTTTATTTTCTTGGGCTCCAAAATTGCTGCAGATGGTAACTGCAGCCAAGAAATTAGAAGACGCTTACTCCTTGGAAGAAAAGCTATGATAAAGCTAGACAGCATATTAAAAAGCAAAGATATCACTTTGCTGACAAAGATCCATATGGTTTTTGTCAGTAGTCAAGGCTATGGTTTTTCCAGTAGTCAGGTATGGATGTGAGAGTTGGACCATAAGGAGGCTAAGCACCGAGGAATTGATGCTTTCAAATTGTGGTGCTGGAGAAGACTTTAGAGAGTCCCTTGGTTGGACAGCAAGGAGATCAAACCAGTCAGTCCTAAAGGAAATCAGTCCTGAATATTCTTTGGAAGGACTGATGCTGAAGCTGAAGCTCCAATACTCTGACCACCTGATGTAAAGAGTCAACTCACTGGAAAAGCCCCTAGTGCTGGGAAAGATTGAGGACAGGAGGAAAAGGGGGTGACAGAGGATGAGATGGTTGGATGGCATCACCAACTCAATGGACATGAATTTGAGCAATCTCTGAGAGATAGAGAAAGACAGAGAAGCCTGGCATTCTGCAGTTCACGGGGTCACAAAGAGTTGGACACCAGTTAGCGACTGAACAACTGTCCTAAAGGAAGGTAATTGTGGCTCAGTATCGGGGTAGAGGAAGATTTATTTTTAACTCTACCTCTTTGCACTCATTAGCCAATGTCTTTACAATATGTATTCATTACCTATTCAGAAAAAAATACAATTACACATTTTCTTTTTTTTTTTTTCCACAAAAAGCTCAAGAAGAATTTCCCAAAGTCAGTTATGATGGCTTAACAACTTAGGTTAATTTTTTAAAAATAGAGCTGATAAACCATGGTGTCCCGCACACAGTAGATGCCTAAGAAATATCCATTCATCTCCTTTCTCCACACCTGGACTAGTAGCACAGATACTATAACAGCACCTTTTTGTTTAGGGATGTCGTAGGTGCTAACTTCATGTTACGGCTCTGAAGATGTCAAGTGTTAACTGGGATGAGGCTGCCCTGATCCTATGACATGCCCTGGAAGTTAGTTATTTTCCCCCAATAAATCCCAGAAATATGTTTGCTTATTTTTTATACCCCCTCATCAAAATGGAAGGCAGCTTGTATAATGTATATCTTCACAGTTAGTGTGGTATTGTAAGCTGTCTGCAAATTTTATTACTACATTAAGGGCTGAAGCAAACTTTTCCAGTTATTACATCCTCTGCACTAACATCCTCACTCTCCTTGTCAGTCTCTTGATTCTTTGGCAGTTAAAACACTCTCTTTTATTTCTGTATCAGAGACTCTGTGTGCCTTGCTAACCTCTTTGTCGACTCACTTTCATGAAGTTTGTTGATTGATTGCTTCTCACAGGGTATGGCTGGCTTTAACCCTGTGTACGAGACAGCAAAAGAGACACTGATGTATAGAACAGTCTTATGGACTCTGTGGGAGAGGGAGAGGGTGGGAAGATTTGGGAGAATGGCATTGAAACATGTAAAATATCATGTATGAAATGAGTTGCCAGTCCAGGTTCGATGCACGATACTGGATGCTTGGGGCTGGTGCACTGGGACGACCCAGAGGGATGGAATGGGGAGGGAGGAGGGAGGAGGGTTCAGGATGGGGAACACATGTATACCTGTGGCGGATTCATTTTGATATTTGGCAAATCTAATACAGTTAAGTTAAGTTTAAAAATAAAATAAAATTAAAAAAAAAAAAATAAAACACTGGAGCCATCCTTCAGAAAGTACACAGCGCTCAATCAATTGCATTTGCTCATAAAATATCTTTTGTTTTTGGAACAAAAGTCTCTTGATTCTGACTCCTTATTTCCATTCCCATTGCTTCTGCCTGAGTCCAGGTCCTCTTCATCTTGTCTAGAATATGTCAATTAGCTCTTAACTAGTCGGCATGCTCTCAGACTCCCTACCAGCAGTCCATTTTCCACTTTACTGGTAAAATTTAAAAACAGGGTTCTGAAAAACAGATTTATGCATTCATTCGTTCATTTATCAAACATTTATTAAACAACTCCTTTGTGTCAGGCATCATGCTAGGAACTGGGAACACAAAGAAATATTTTTCCTATGCAGCCACTGTGAGCTTTGCATCTAGTCTAGGGGGTCAATGAGTAGACGAACACATGATTTATAGTCCATGAGGGTAGGCCCAGCATGCCATGGTAGAAGCCAGCAGGGGAGGACAGTTTCTCAGTCTTTGCCACTTGATCAAATTGGAGAGAGGCAGAGGGATGTGTTTTAACACGCCCTCTCCAAGGGCAAAGGCTGGACAAGTGATGCATAGCATATGTGATCAGTAAGGCTGAACGGATAGTCAGAGAGGAGCCGCAAACAACAGCATGAGGCAGTGAAGGGCCTAGTGCTCAGTCGCTCGGTCGTGTCCGACTCTTTGTCACCTCATGGACTGTAGCCCACCAGGCTCCTCTGTCCAAGGAATTTTCCAGGCAAGAATACTGGAGTGGGTTGCCATTTCCTCCTCGAGAGGATCTTCCTGAACCAGGGATCGAACCCAATCTCTTATATCGCCTGCACTGGCAGGTGGACACTTACTACTAGCACCACCTGCAAAGGAGTTTAGACTTTATTCCAAAGGTTTTAAGTAGAGTAGTCATATGATCAGATTTGTATATTATAAAGAGCATCGTGCTAAGAGTTTCAGTAGTTCAGTTGCTCAGCCGTGTCCAACTCTTTGCGATGGCATGGACTGCAGCATGCCAGGCTTCCCTGTCCATCACCAACTCCTGGAGCTTGCTCAAACTCATGCCCATCGAGTTGGTGATACCATCCAACCACCTCATCCTCTGTCGTCCCCTTCACCTCCTGCCTTAAATCTATAATAACACATACACACACACATATATAATGTATATACACTTTATACACACTGTACTATATATAACACACACATATATATATACTTTATGCATATACATATAGAGCTTAGCAAAGTGTGTGCTCCATAAATATTATTATATATGTCATTGTATCAGTTATATATTAATGTATCATATATTGTCTCATATATTCTAATCTTCACTTTTCTGTCTTCATTTTCAGAGATTTAGCTGTCTTTTCTTCTATTTGCCCTTATCCTTCCTGTCTCTACTCTTACCCTATTTTATCTCCCAACTTTCTGGCTCCCATCCCTTTCAAAATTGATTTAATAACCTCAAGAACTGTACACTACAATTAAGGCAGTTCCTGCTCCCTATCTTTTTCGTTTTGAGGCTCCCTATCAATCTTTACAGCTTTTTTAGGACTTCAATTTCTGCTCTGAAAAAGTGTTTTCTCCACACTTATTAGTTTTCCAGTTATTTGCAATATTGGTGCAAATAACCAGGGCTTATGTACCTAGTTCAAAAACACAATCCAAGTATGTACTTGTGCTGAAAGAATAATAACAGTTTGTAGAAGAAATGCCCTATATTTTATAAGGACTCTCAGCAAAAATTGTCAGTAGAGCTTTAAAAAGAAAAGGGCCCTGGTATAAGGAGCATATGAAAGCTCAATTCACCTACTTTTTCCACTCTGAGAAGCATCTCCTTCCAAAAAATTCCCAACTAGATGGGAATGTTCCTGACCCCACAGCACGATTTGGAAAAAAAAAAAAAAATCACAGGTTTTGAAGTCTGATATCTCAAGACACTTATGCTTTCCATTATTTCTTAGCTTTTCTCATCGTGTCTCCTGGTTTGTAAATTGTATCGGGTATTCTTGGCTTTCCATGGTTTCCTCTTTCGGGAAGCCTTTCCCAAACTCACATCCATGTTCATTTCCCTTTCATACATTTTATACCTTTTCTCTGAGGCAACTCTCAAGAGTTTCCGCTTTTCATTTAAGTATGTAATTATTTATGATCGTCTGCCCCTTATACTGGATTGTAGCTCCACCTGGCTAGAGACCACGAGCGCTGACCCAACCCCTGTATTCCCAGGCTAAACTCAGCACTGTAAACCCAGTCTAGCCGAGGGCCTGGCATGCAAGAGGGTCAGCGAACAAATGGATGTCAAAAGGGAAGCAGCCAGCGGCACCAGCGCCTCCCTGGCGCAGAGAGGAGCCGCCCAGGCCCTCAGTTCCCACCCTTCCGTCCCTGGCGCTTGGATCAGGACTCGAACCCAGGCCCAGCACTGTTCCTGGCCCTGCCTTGTCAACTTGAGCCCCTCCTTGGGGAAGCGCCTCTCCTAGTGACGCCACTCAGAGGCGGGACTTCCGGCCGCCGAAGTTTAACAGTTCAGGCGGGAGCCGGAAGCCTAGCGCCGGAGCGGGCCGCGCTGAGGCCCCCGGTGTACGGCGGCTGAGAGGTGAGGTTCCGGAGGTTCCGGGGTAGGGCCCGCCGCCCGCCGCGTACTTGCCCTCTCCTGGTTCCCAACCCGCCCTCCGATCACCTCAGGGGGCGGGTCGGAGGTCCCTGGGCTCCCCGCGACTCAGCGGGTCGGGCAGGGGCGCGGCGGCCGGGTTGGCGCGGAAGTGCCCAGGAGCCGCGGGCCGGGGTCGCGCACCTCCGGTCGGGCCTGAGAGGTGGCCCGGGTCGACTGGGGCAGGTCGGGGGCGGCTCCGGGGGCTGCACCGACTCCGGAAAGTTTGCGCTTGCTAGCAGTCCCGTTACCTTTTTGTAAACCTCTCAAATTCGACTCGTTTAGCAGGCGCTCGAATGCATTTAACAAGGTAACTCCAGTTGAGCAAGACTCCTGCGAGTAAAATGCATTTTGGGTGAAAGAAAGTTGGAGAGCTTTTGCTTAAGCTCAGTGTAGTGAGTTGTTTCTTGTAGCCTCGAGGCTGATGGTGTTACGGCCGTGTGTCCTGACAGCTCACTTTTGATGGGAGCCTCTTTCTGCGGCTAATGCGCCGCGCCCTTAAGTGTGCTCAGTTCTCAGAACACTGGTTGATGGGCCTTTCCCCGCTCTCCTTTGAGAGGAGCAAACAGTCATTGAGTGACTCCGCCAAACTGACTGTCACCTAACTCTGGGGCAGGTCATCTGAGCCAGGACTAAAGTGATCTTTCCGCTACATCACACCGCTCAACAGGTGTGGTCTAAGATTACAGTAAAGATATCTTTCAATGTTGTTTCCTGGGTTTACAGATGCTTTTCCAGCATTTCATTGTTGTTGAGGAGGAATCCAAAGGCATAAGTTATAACATGTTAAGCCACCAAATCCAAACACTGTGTCTACATTTCAACAGATGACTAAGGGCTGTTAGTTGAACTGTGTTGATCTGCTGAATGAAGCAGAGTGAATCATGTAAGTGACTTTTCTAGTTAACGTAATTTCAGCCTCATTATAAACACATTAAAATTTCTGTCTCTTGAGAGTTGAAAGAGCCCTGTATTTTACTATGTCTCTAAATTGTCCTCTGAAATATCCTTACAAATGTGATGTTTTGTTGATGACTTGGGAACCTGTGACATCACTTATGCTCTGCCACTCTCTTGACACTGTCCACACCAGGAAGATGTGAAGGTATATTTTTAGACCCTTCCCTTCCCTTCCCCTTTCTCCCAGGCTGTTTTTGACCTTTTTTTTTTCTTACCCATCATGCATTACTATGTGTGTTTTGTCTTCTAGACCGCCTGGGTTTGTGAAATTACTTTGTAGGAATTATGGATTCGAACCGTGTACTGTGAATAGATAATACAAGCGAAGGCATTGTGGATCAGGTGTTGGTGTAGGGACTTAGTGACATCTTCTCAGGTTGTATTTGCTAATTTTAGAGTTATTTGGAAGACCTGCAGTGGTGGGATTCTAACCTGCAGGAGTGCTAGAGTTTATCATATCTTTTTTTTTTTCAAGATGAGGCATTTACCTATCCAACAGTTATTTGTTGAATACCAACTGTGTGCCAGGAATGTTTGATGACCGGTAATTAACAAGACAAGACAAAAATTCCTGTCCTCGAGATCTTTGTTTTGGTCAAGTCAAGGGCCACAGATGTTATGAGAATAAGAATTGCAGATAGCAGGAAGGGCCATGAAAAAGTGCAACAGGAGAATGGGGTTTAGAACAATGGGTTTAGCCATGGTGGTCAGGGAAGGCCTTTCTGAGGAAGAAACATGAGCTGAGACTGGGATGATGTGAAGGAGATGACCCTGGGAAATTGGGAAAGGTCATTCCTGGCAGACGAGGTAACAGAAACACTTGGAGGTGAGAAAGAAGGCCAGTGTGTTTGGTGGCCCCGAGGAAGAAAGGAAAGTTACATCAGGCCAATTTATGAAACACTCCTAAGTGTTTTACTAAGGAGGCTACATTTC
Source organism: Bubalus kerabau (assembly GCF_029407905.1). Classification (NCBI taxonomy): domain Eukaryota; kingdom Metazoa; phylum Chordata; class Mammalia; order Artiodactyla; family Bovidae; genus Bubalus; species Bubalus kerabau. The sequence goes on along the minus strand of NC_073624.1, from coordinate 61,065,062 downwards.
ATTGTAACTGCTGTGGAGAGCCATTGGGAAGGTCAGCTAAGACTATGATCCAGTTTACATTTTAGGAAGATCCATCCAGTAACTCATCTTTGTGGTGAGCGCAGTCTCTGGGACACAAGTGAAAGTGTGGAGCCACTTGTTTTGGATAAGATGCCTCATTTTAACTCTTTTTTTTTTGTTTGTTTTAAACCTATTAATTGTTTTTAAAGCATGTTGTTTTCAACAATTTATAGGTGCAGTCATGCAGGAAAACCTCAGATTTGCTTCATCGGGAGATGATGTTAAAATATGGGATGCTTCATCTATGACACTGGTGGATAAATTCAACCCACACACCGCACCACATGTTATCAGCTCAGTGTGTTGGAGCAGCAATAGTATCCTTTTTTTAAAAAAACAAAAATAGCCACTATGTTAAACATCCAGTAGCAGTGAAACTTTTGTGTGTGATCCATAATGAGAAATATATTTGGCATAGCTGTGAAAGATAAAATGAAATAGGAATTTAATAAACAATATGTCATATGATAGGGGCTTTCCAGGTGGCTCAGTATTAAAGAATCCACCTGCCACGCAGGAAATATGGGTTCAATGCCTGGATCAGGAAGATCCATTGGAGAAGGAAATGGCAACCCACTCCAGTATTCTTGCTTGGGAAATCCCATGGACAGAGGAGCCAGGCAGGCTATAGTCCATGGGTTGCAAAGATTCAGACATGACTTAGCGACTAAACAATGACATATCATGTGATTGAAAACTGATATTCTCCATTGATTTCATTAAAAAAATTTATTTGCAACCCACTACATTTAAAAGCACTGCTATTAAAAATATATATTAGCTACTAGATGCAGACCATAGAGTTTTGTGTCAACAGTTCATTATTGAATTAAATGGAATAAGGTAGGTAATGGTGGAAATAATCCTGAAAGTTCTGGAATGATGTTTTGCATCTGCTGCTAAGTCACCTCAGTCATGTCTGACTCTGTGTGACCCCATAGACGGCAGCCCACCAGGCTGCCCCATCCCTGGGATTCTCCAGGCAAGAACACTGGAGTGGGTTGCCATTTTCTTCTCCAATGCATGAAAGTGAAAAGTGAAAGTAAAGTCGCTCAGTCGTGTCCGACTCTTAGCGGCCCCATGGACTGCAGCCTACCAGGCTCCTCCGTCCATGGGATTTTCCAGGCAAGAGTACTGGAGTGGGGTGCCATTGCCTTCTCCATTTGCGTATTTGTGGATCTAGTTGGGAAATTCAAGACAGAACTTGAAGACAAAAGCAAAAGTTGAGGGAGGAGATAAAAATTGTAGAACATTTCCATGTGACTGAGGTATTTCCTGTATTTCTCTTCCATTGTATCTGTGTTGAAAATAGTCTTGTTTCCCAAAAAGATAAATTATCTTGATTGAATTTTCCTAAGGTTTTTATGTTTCTGATTCCTACCCTTCCTGTCTTAGTAAATTTCTGTGTACTAGGTCGCTTCAATTTTGTCCAACTCTTTGCGACCCTATGGAGTGTAGCCCACCAGGTTGCTCTGTCCATGGGATTCTTCAGGCAAGAATACTGGTGTGGGTTGCTATGCCCTCCTCCAAGGAATCTTCCCAACCATGGGATTGAACCCACATCTCTTAGGTCTCCGGCATTGGCAGGCAGTTTCTTTACCACTAGCGCCACTTGGGAAGCCCAAGTTTATTTGGCTTCTTTGAGTCTTAGTTGAGTCATGTGTGATCTTTTATTGCGGTGTGCAGGCTCTCTGCAGGCTCTTTATTTGTAGCGCTCCCCAGTGGCATGTTGGATCTTAGTTCCCTGACCAGGAATCAAACCCATGTCCCTTCCACTGCAAGGCAGACCCTTAACCACTGGACTACCAGGGAAGTTCCTGGTGGATCAAATGAACTCATAAATAGGGATTTCTCAATATTTCACTACTAACATTTTGGGCCAGATAATGTTTTGTCATGGAGGCTGCCCTGTGCGTTGTAGGATGGTTAGAAGCCTTCTTGACCACTACCAGTGAGACACCAGTAGCCCCAGTGCTGACAGCTGTGGAGCATCTTCAGAATCGCCACATAGCAATTCTGTGAGGGGCCAGAGTCATCCTCAGTTGAGAACCATTGCTGGAAACAAAGTACTGTTACCACCTTTTGTATGAAAATGTTCTGTATTCTTGGTATGGTAGAGATAATCATTCTTTTGTGGAACTCATACAGTGTTTCTTAAACAACAGATTAAGCTTGAACATGTGTCTGATCTTATCAGTATCAAAGTAGTAATATTCGGCTTCTTGATGAAAGTAAAAATATCAAAGCTTTAAAATATGAATGATTCATGAACAAAAACATTAGAAAGTTTTCATGCCCAGTCTAATTATTCTTGTAAATATATATAACAAAAATGACAAGTTTTCTTATTGAATTAAACTTTCCTCTTATCATTCCTTGATTTTGTATTAAAGTAGCAAAGTAAGTTACTTTGGCTCCCTGTTAATCAAACTCATGTGAGGGGACTGTGTTTTTGAAGCCCTCTGCAGATCTATAATGGGGGGAAATGTTTAAAGAGAGTGACAAATATGTGATGTTGCTTCTATTATTAGATTTTTATTATGTTTAGAGCTTAATTTTCCATTACTTACTGCATAAAAGTACCAATTCTTAGTGATTATTTTTTATTCCAAGGAGTTTTATCAGGAGTTGGCGTTTACTGATAAACCACTTAAAGGTCTAGCAACAAAATTGATGTGACTATGACAATGTGATGGTGTCCTTTGGGTTTTGGAAACTGGTTTTATTTCTGTAGTTTTCTTGTATAAGTACATGTGCACTGGAAACCTTTGTATAGTTTTATTCCTATTGAGGCTTTGATGCCTTCCATAGAGGTTAGTTACTGAAGACCAAGGGATTCCCAGACTCAGATATTTGGGGACCCCTTAGCATGGATTCCAAGGACAGAGTTAATGGTGAGGTGCCATGAAGATCCGGAGAAGGCGATGGCACCCCACTCCAGTACTCTTGCCTGGAAAATCCCATGGACGGAGGAGCCTGGTAGGCTGCAGTCCATGGGGTCGCTAAGAGTCGGACACGACTGAGTGACTTCACTTTCACTTTTCACTTTCATGCATTGGAGAAGAAAATGGCAACCCACTCCAGTGTTCTTGCCTGGAGAATCCCAGGGACGGGGGAGCCTGGTGGGCTGCTGTCTACGGGGTCGCACAGAGTCGGACACGACTGAAGCGACTTAGCAGCAGCAGCAACAGCAGCCATGAAGATCAGTTTTCTTTTTTTTTTTTTAAATCACTTTATTATTTTTTTGGCCCTCCAGGTAACACTCCTCACTTTCTTAAGACTTCTAAGACTATATGAGAAATAAATGGAGTAACTTGAGTATACTTTTGTAGTATCTTCTTTCAGTCCTTTCTTTAATATATTCTATAAAGAAGAGTAATAGTAAACATAGGAAGAAGCCAAGGAAAGGGAAAATGATTTGTTTTTCTCAATGCTGTAAAATCTAGATAGGTGGAAGTGATTTTGTTTGAATAATATGTCATGATAAAATTACAGTCCATGGTCTGTAAATGTTCTACAAATCACTTAAAGTAATGCAGTTTGGACTTTGCATGTTAAAAGTGTATGTTTAAACTTCTGATATTTTGTTTTGACTCTCAAAATCAGGCTCTTGTTCTTGGTTGTATTATTGTGTTTAGTCATGTAAGTTTTAAAATACTTACATTATTTTGTGTTTACTGATTATTTCACTTATTTATGTGAAATAAGGTAAATTTAATTTTAAATTATTAAATCAAATTTTAAATAATTCTTATTTTAATAATTTAAAATTGTATTTTAAATAATTTAAATTTAATTGAGCCAAAATAAAGTTAAAGTAAAACTCATAGTTGCTGTGTAATCGCACTTACTTATATTTGCTACATAGAAATTATCTATCACAAGCATTCCAGTCCATTCCATTCCAGGAAATACCAGGCTTTATTTTTTAGTGGAAAAATAGGAGACTAATATGGACATTTGCTTCCTAGCTTAAACTGGTATCAAGCACTGCATTACTAAATAATTATCTTAAACCATATTTGTATAAGAAAAGGCTGATTGGTATTTGCTTGATGTTGCTTTTATCATGCTCTCATTCTTGAAGGATAAAATTAGACCTTCTGGCCTACTCTTTGAGAATGGGGTAGTATTTCACAAGGGTTAAATAGCTTTCAAGTGATAGCAAAGTCAAAAAGGATAGTTCTTCCCTGCAGTAGTAAAGAGAATTAGTCTTAGTAATTAGTAATCTGAGCCAGTTTTGAAAGCTAATGTATCAACTATGTTCAGTGTTTGTCTTCTTAGTTTAGTGTGCTTGCTTTTATCATCACATTTCTTTATGATGGTAGTCCAGTGCTAGAGCTGCCCTTGGATTGTTTGATGTCCCATAACTCTTGATTTAGATAACTTTCTAGTGACAGCATCTTCCAGTGGTGACAAAATAGTTGTTTCAAGTTGCAAATGTAAACCTGTCCCGCTTTTAGAGCTTGGTGAAGGGGTAAGTGATTTTTTTTTAAACTTTTAAAAATCTTAGTCCTGCTTGCGTGGTAATTGCTTATTTATTATGGTGGTAACAACTAAATATAAAGGAGTTTAAAAGCATTATTCTTAACCTGAGCTTAAAATAATACAGTTAACACTTGAAGGTGAGATAAGTGTGCTTACTGATACATCTTTAGGTAAAATAATATTGGATCCTAGGGGAGCAATCAAGGACTTAGATTTCGTCACCTAGGTGGCATCTCCATTTTCCCTCTGTTGGAGGTTTCCTGGTATTGCTATGGCTTTTTAGGACTATGTTCCACCAAGGTTCCTAGGTTGATCTGACCAAAAGGGTCCTAATGATGTAGCCCTTCCCTTACTAACAATGGGCTCAGCACCATCAGCTAAAGACCCTTATCTGATGGTGACCTTCTGCTTTAGCTTCAGTCCAGTGGGTGCTACCTGAGCCTCTCCAAGCCCTCCTGTAACAGAACAGGCTTTGTCAACATGAGCTTTGGTCCCAGAGCATTTAAACGTATTTCTCACTATATGTTCTTACCCTTTTGTTTCATAAGTTTATCCCTCTGATTCAGGATAATACTGGCTTTTTCATTTCTAATCACATACTTCTTGAAATTTGTTTCCATTTTAAATAAGATCTAAATAAAAAGGAATATATAGTTGGTGGTTCTTTTTTTAAATTTCAAAGTTTTATGGTGGACTCTAAGCCATAATGAGTTGTCATGATTTTATACACTGGAGTAGATAAGGTGGCCTAATTAGTAATTGTTCTACTCCAGTTGCTTTGGAGTGGAACACAGCAGGACCACACAATATAAGTTCATCTAACATATTAATAAAAATGACTTAGAATTTCTAGCAGTCCTTTTATTTCTAGCAGTCCTTTCCTAAAGGTGTCTGGTAGGATTGACCTCAGCATCAGTTCCAGCCCACAGGTGGTGGAGACTGGGACAGATAGAATGTGTGTTGAGGGTAGGAATGGCACTTGCCTTTCAGCCTCAGTAAGTGGAGTTGAGGCATGTGGGATCTAGTTCCCGGACCAGGGATTGAATCTGCATCCCCAGAGTGCCACTGGGCGGTAGAGGTAGACTGTACTCTTCAAGAGCAGGCAGAACATCGTAGTCATTTTTGGATCTTCAGATCATGTCCAAGTTGATCAGCTAACATTTGTTGAATTAAATATCAACATCAAAACAGTCTTGATTTGGGGACTGCCCTGGTAGTCCAGTGGTTAAGAATCCTTCCAGGGCAAGGGATGCAGGTTCGATCCTTGGTCCAGGAACTAGGTCTCACATGCCTTAACAAAAGACCCTGCATGCTGCAACTAAGACCTGACACAGCCAAAACAAATAAAAAGCCAAAAAACAAAAACGATTTTGATCTCCACTTCTGCCACTGTTTAAGGTGGAACTTTATTTAAAGTCCATATTAATTTTCTTTGATTTTGTATTTTACCTCTCTAAAGTAGACAGATTGGTCTTGACAGTATGATAATGGATATGATAACCTAGAAATTTGACCTGATATTATCTTCAGATTTTAAAATTCTACCCATTGCTTTTGTCTTAGGATACAGGATTCCTGTAATAACCAATTTCCATTAATTATTTAAGTTCATTACCTACATTAATAATACATTAACATAAAAAATCCTCTCATTAGGGTAAGCAGCTAAAAATATAGGTTTTGTTCTGAGCCCTTATGAATAATTTCAGTTGTTTTTGATGATTAGAATTTTAATATATTGATCTTTGATGGATGCCATTCTTATCTATTTTATTTAAAGGTAAACTCCTGATCTGCAGTAATAACCAGATTCTAAATTTTATTAGTCTATTTAGACCAAAGTCAATTCCTCGAATGATGTCTGCAAGAGAATTATAGTGACCATACTGAAATATTGATGTAATGTGCCCCTGATATTTTTGTGTGTTAATAATTTTGACTTGGTTAGAATTTCAAAGCTGGAAGAAACCTTGGGGGAGAGAGAGGAGGCCATCTGCACCCTTTTAAGAATCTGGTGCTCTCTTGAGCAGAGGATGTTTTTGAAATGCATGGACTATCAAGAACAGTAGATCAGGTCCTCATCTCTCATTTCTCAAAGGTAGAAATGTAGGCTTAGAAAGATGAGATTACTTGCCTAGAGCTAGGTAATTTGCCTTCAGTCACAAAATGTACTCTTTGGAATTAATTTCTACCCCCCCCCCACCCTTTGTGTTCAGCTGGAATGGGAATAATTAATGTAACTATATAGTGTATCTGAAAGTTAATAGGAAAAAAACAACAACCATGCAACATTGTAGCATAGTTACTGATGATACCACCAGATAGATGACATGCATACATACTCATTGTGAGAAAACTTGGTTACCACTGTATTTTTAGCTATTTGTTCTATAAATATTTATTGAACATGGATATGGTCTTTGCTCTAAGGAAACTTAACATTCTGGAGAGAGACACAGAATAAACGAGTAAACAGTACCCAGTGATAGTGGTAAGTTGTTATGCAGAGAGCTGAAGTACGTTATTGAGTTAGCAGGTGGTTAGTTAGCAGTTAGTTAGGTGGGGAAGGGGTCTTCTGAAGTTGTGGTATTTAAGTTGATATCTACTGATCAGGTGAAGTCATTCAAGCCAAGGTTCAGGGGAATTGACTTTCCAGGCAAGAATAGGTGTATAGAAGTCTGGAGGCAAACATAGTGTCATTACATTTAAGGAATGGAAGATGGTCCTTGTGCCTAGAGAATCAGTGGGTGGGGAGGAAACTGGTGAGAGACCAGTTAAGGAAGGGCTAGATGAATAGGGCATTGAAAGCCAGCTTGATGATGAGTTTGGAATTTAGGTGTGATTAGAAGCCACTGAGGATTTCAAGACACACATGATTTGATATACATTTCATAAAGGTCACTCTATGTATAGAACATGGAATGTAGGGAAGCAAGAGTGGAAGGCAGACAACCAGTTAGGAGGCTGCTGTTGTGCTTTGGCAAGTTTTGGATGAGGGTGCTTGCAGTGACGGTCGATAAAGGGGGGCACCCTGTGGGGTATATTTTACGGTTGGAGTTTAGAGAACTTGCTGATAGACTGAGTGGAGGGAGAACAAGGAAACAAGGTTCCTTCTGAACTTCTGTCTTGAGTAGTTGGATGAATGGGACCTTACAGTAAGGGGAAGAGTGTAGAGTTAGTTTCTGATGACAGGATGTTTGAGACTTGGTCAATTTGGGGGAGATGCACTGTGCCTTGGGATTAGTATCTTGTCCTCTTTATAAAACTTCCCCCTCTGTAAATTGAAGGGTTTTAACTAGGCATTCTTCAAAGTCTCCTCTACCTTTAGAATTTTCTGAGCTGTGGGTTGATTTTGATTTGAGATATTCTGTGGAATATAAGAGCAGGTTTTGTTAAAGGGAAATATGCAGGGCAAGTAAGCCCTAAAGGGACTCCAAGACTTGCTGGTTTCCTAAGCTTCCTCTGTCACCACCTTTATGTGAGAAGAACATGAATCTGGTTGATTTCCTTAAAGCCATTTTGAACACTTTGCAGACTGTTGAATTCTTGTGAAAGATGATGAGAGCTGAATCTTTAGTACAAGAATTGACATGTCTATAGCATTTCACTCAAATGTTTTTCATGTGCTTACTAAGTGTTGGATGAGAATTGATAGTCAGCTCTGGTCTCTATTAACATGACTTTTTTTTTTTTAAATAGCAAAAGCAGACATGTGTCAGTTTAAATTCAACATCTATGTATTTGGTAAGCGGAGGCCTAAATAATACTGTTAATATTTGGGATTTAAAATCAAAAAGAGTTCATCGATCTCTTAAGGTAAGCAACTTTTAAAAAAAAAATCTTTACAGAAATGTGTTTATTAGTAATTACCAAAATTTAATTTTGAGCTTTTATGATAACAATAAGCAGCTTCAGAATGAAGTGAGATTTGTTAGGGAATATAAAGATGTGTAGCCAAAAGCTTACTTTTTTGAGTTTATTTTTCCTTCCATGTATGTTACTATGTTACTGTGTTGCTGGGGTTAAAACTTTTTCCTTATTTTTTCACTTTGTTCTGCTCTTGAGTGGACCACTTCCTTCATTTTTAAAAAAATATGGTTTATTGTCATTAAAGGTTTTTTTAAGGCTCTTTGAAAAAGGGAGAGTGATTTTGGGATGATAGTCTTCAATCTGGTAATCAGTTTGGAGATACTGCTTCTTAGTTCTCTGCTGCTATTTGTGTTATTTTTGTGTGTATTTTCATCTTGGTAATAAAATGTTTCTGAAATAATTTACTATTTATAATTAGTGTTTCTTTAAATAGCTTTTGCAGTTTCAGAAAATGAAAAGAATCATTGTGAAAGCCTCTGGTTGTGATTGCTTTTTTGAACTTCTATTGTTTTGGTATTTGGAAGTTCATCTTTAAAATTGTTTTCAATTTTTGTCTTTCAAAAAAGTTTTAACATGTGAAATTTTAAACATTTTATATATATACACACATACCTACACAGAAAAAGAATTTCCTAAAATATAAAGCCATCTCCTGGCATGCTTCAGGGACCATTTGAGAAAGTTGTAAAATAAGTGGAATATTGTTATTACATTAATTATTAGATACAAAGATTGGTTTGTTTCTGTTATTAAGATGTGGCATCAAATTGTTAAAAACTATGCTGACCACTGTGCTCTTAGGCTGCTGCCCTTAATTTAGTCTTGGAAAACATAATCCTTGTGAACTCAGTTTGTTCTAAACTAAACGGTTTTATTTCCTCCAAGTGGATTCCCTTGTGGATCAGGGAGACAGTGATAGTATAATGGGAGGAAAATAAGCTTGAATCCGAGCTTTGCCACTGGCAGTTCTGTGAGCTTGCAGTTTGTTAACCTTAGTTAACTCATCTGTAAAATAGGAAAAATGACTTTGCCTCCCATGCTTTTTCTAAAGATTAATAATAATTAAAACTCCAGCCTAAGTTGGTACTCAACAGACGGAAGCAGCATCTATCAAGTCTCAAACATGCTTTCTCAATTCGGCTTTGGGGCTTTTTTTTTTCCACTCTCTTCCATTTTGCAGTGTTAGGTTTCATTCTCCTTCCCCTAACTTACCTCTTAATCGCTTTGTTTAAGGTTGAACTCAGGCTTCCTGTCTTCTGTAAAGCTTCCTTTGCAAACTCAGCACATAGTGAAGCCTCTTTCGCTTTCCTCTGACGCTTTGACTCTGCCCCTCCTTTAGGATTCATTCTGCCATTTGCATGTTTACTTAAACGTCCTGTCTTCCCAGTTGAACAGTAATATTCTCAAGGGCAGGGACTCTCATAATAGTCAACTTGCAATAAAGGTTACTTGTTAGTGGAAGTGAATTCTTTAATGTAGGCATAATGCCATTTAGAAAATTACCTTTCCTTTTTGTCTCTTGTTTCATAGTGCCTGATCATTGTTATGGTTATGAAAAATAAGTTTGTTCCTTGAAGACTTGGTGCTGATCAGATAGTTTACTACTCATTTGTGTACTTTTTTTTTTTTTTTTTAGATTATTTTGAGGAAAATGTTAAGCAAATATTAGATTGACAAATATATAATATTTACAAAAAAACATGAAAAATATGCTGTTTGAAAGTTGTGTGGCACTCTATTTACTGTCATTTCTTTCATTCAGGATCATAAAGATGAAGTAACTTGTGTAACATATAATTGGAATGATTGCTACATTGCTTCTGGATCTCTCAGTGGTGAAATTATTTTGCACAGTGTAACCACTAATTTATCTAGTACTCCTTTTGGTCACGGTAATAACCAGGTACAGTATGGGTTTATTCAAAATAAAGTTGATAAGAGATTTTTAATTATCTTACATAAGGCAATGAATTTCAGTTTTTAAAATTAAGTATTTAAAATTTGCATTTAGCATGCTTGAAAAACTTACAGGTAGCTATTTTTTAATGGTAGTATTTTAAAACTAGTATATATTAGATGATGAAGCTTATATGAGTTTAGTTATTCTTTGAATGGTCACATGTTCCTAGAACTTAACTGCAGATAAAAAACATAAATAATTATTAATAGATTAAGCCTAAAACATGGATATTAATCTATGACATTACAATTATAGAAGTATCGCATAACTTAAACTATGTCAGCTTCAAGACAGATACTTAATGTTCATAAATACTCTGATGGACATGGAGTATTTGTTTTTAGGCACAGGGCAAATAGAGGCTTTTCTTTTTTGTTTGTTTCAAGTCTGTGATAGTTACAGTACCAAGGCATATTTACGTATTTCAGGTTAATACAGGAGTATTTAAGGAAATACTTTATATTTTATAAAGGAAATACTTTATAAACGCTTTTATAAAGCAAAATTAGTCAGTTACTGAATTTTTCTTTATAAAAAATTAGTCTATAAAATTCTTAAAAGAATAAATTTAGTTTCTTAAGAAATCTAGTTCTTGACTAACTTTCCATGAAATTATCCACAGGAATTTCCCATAAGGTGCAAGTTCTTTTACTCTTACTTTGTATTGTAATCACTTTGGCCGTAAGTATTTTTAGGTAAAATATGGGAGTGCTCCAGTTTTGAAAAGCCTTAAAATCATTCTTTGAACAGTTTATGTTTAGTGCTCAAGGAAAATTTAACGAGTATTAAAAATATACAGAAAAAAGTCTTTTCTCAGATTTCATGTATATTGAGGTAATAGAGATATGAATGATTAGGTTTATGAGAAAGGGAGAGATTGTTGAGAAACAATCTTATGGTCATTTAGAACAGAGAAAAAACTATCTGATTGGGAATAACAGAAAATTGGAGAAGGGACAGTTTGAGCTGGGTCTCAGGCTCGGTCTAAAGGTTTGGTTTGGTTTTACTCCTGTGTAATTTGGTTCTGCCTTGTGCTGGGTTTAGCTCTTTGCGTGTCCTCAGAGTAGTTGGAACTGTGTCTTGTTTTCTTGTCCTCAGCTGTTGTCTAACTTTGTGCTTACATGGGAAAGATCGCCAATAAATATGTGAGTGGATGAGCACATTCAAAGCTAAAGATTTTAATACATTAATACAGAACTTTGGGAGAGGAGTATTTTATTTGGAGGAAATCATACAAACAAAAATAAAGAGAAAGGAAAGTGTATGGGTTTTATATAGGGCTAATGTGAGAAAAAGAAAAGTAGGAGCTAATGTTGATGGGACTTTGAATGCCAGACCGAAGGCTTGGCTTTTATTTTGGAAGACAGGAAACTAGTCAGAATATTTTGATTAGTTGAATGTCAGAACCATAGAATCCTTGAACTGAAAAAAGCCTTTAGAGGTAATCTCATTTTCTGCATTTTATGGATGAGGATAAGTGATTTACCACAGAGAATGATTAATATGGCCATAAAGATAGGAAGTAATATTTTGTTTTTGTAATTTTTTGGTTATTTTTATTATAACTGAGACATAAAACCTAAGCCCATAGATATTGGAACTATTGGAAAAAAAAAAATCTAGTGTTCAAATAGATGACTTGCTTTTTAAAGAAACAGAGTAGTCTTCTCCTTCCTCTTCTACTTCTTTCATCTTCTTCCTCCTCTCCTTCCTCTTTTGTTTCTTCTTTTCCTTCCCTTCCCGCTTCCCTTCTTCCTCTTCTCCCTCTCCCAACTTCCCTTCTCCTCTTCTTCCTTTTTTCTCCTCTTTCTCTTCCTCTTCTTTGGAAGAAGCATGATATATTAGAAGCATGATAAGTTTAGATTTATAAATTCTGGGTTGACTTTCCAGTAACATAAATATTAGGTTAGATACTGCCATGTATTTAAGTTTTTACTGTATTTTACTAGAGAGTTTTGGTTATTGCTCTTGGCCTTATTCTCTGTAAAATATTTAAGTTTTAAAAATTGAGATATGTATGAGATACATACAATAAAGTACATATATCTTAAATATACAGCTTGATGTATTTTTATACATGCATACACCTGTGTAACTACATACTACCAAAATCAAGATACAGAACATTTCTGGCATACCATAGTTCTCCTTCTTAACCCTTTCCAGTGCCTACCTCATATTTCTTAAAAGAATTGTATGTGTCTGGTTTCTTCTGGTCTTCATTATGTTTGTTGCATGGAATAGTAGTTTATACTGCTTTGACTCCTGTGAAGTGTTCCATTATATGGATATACCACCATTTATCCATTCTACTATTGATGGATGTATGAGCTGTTTCTTATTTGTATCTATTGTGAGAAAGCTACTATGAATATTCTCATATGAGTCTTTTTGTGGATATGTTTTCATTCCTCTTGAGTAAATACTCAGGGGTGAAATTGCTGGGTCTTAGGGTAGGCATTAAGTTTTACTTCATTAAAAGTTGTCACAAAGTTTTTAAAGTGCTTGTGCCATTGTATATGTCTATAAGCAATGTATGTGAGATCCAGCTGTTCCACGTTTTTGTTCATATCAAGTATTGTCTTGCTTATTCACTTCAGCCACTTTAATGGTTGTATAATTGTAGCTCATGGTGGTTTTAATTTGCTTTTCTCTTTTGAATGAGTTGGGCACAATTTTTGTATACTTCCTTTTGTGAAGTGACTATTCACGTCTGTTCCTTTTCGTTTGGGGTTGTGTTTTTAGGATTGATTTATAGTTTATTCTGTTTTCCAGATGGAGTCATCCTTTGGATATACATTTTGCACATGTCTTCTGTTTTAGCCTATGACTTTCCTTTTCACTCTCTTAATGCCTTTAAAAAATGAACAGAAGTTCTTACGTTTATGTCTATTGTGCTCCATTTCAAAGTAGTTTTTGTATGTGGTGTGAGATGGGATTCATCTTTCCATACAGGTATATGCTTATACCAGCATTATTTATTGCAAAGACCATTCGACTGCCACTGGGGTAAGTGTAGGTGATGAGAGGGTTTGGAGAACATTCCAGGTAGAGGTTATCACCTTTATAGAATTCTTACCACTATTATTGTGTTTCAAGTACAGTAATTGTCACTTTATATATATTTTCTCACTTATTTTTTGCTGCTCACTTCTGAGGTATAGGTTATTCTCATTTTAAAAATGAGAAAACTCAGATTCCAGGACTTTGAGATCACAAGATTCTTAATTGACTGACTTGAAGGTCAACTCTTGAAGAGTGGTAGCAGTGTTTCCTTTTGAATCTCTCTCTGGCTCAGGGGCAGCTTAATGTGTAAGTATTTGAGAATCCAAAGCTTCAGGAAACTTTGCAGCATTCTCTTGTCACTTTGTGCAGAAGTCCCAAATTTTATTATCTCTTCTTCACATAAAAGAAATATATTTTAAAATGCTAGGTGGCCGGTTGCTGTATTGTTGATTTTCAAAGGATTTTCATTGATTACTTTGCATGGCAGACCTGAATTTATCTTCTAGTTTAGGAAGACAGTAATGCTGAAAGCTTATCTCTTGTGCAGTCAGATAGGTTGCAGTCAGATGAACTGCAACCTATATTTTCATGTTCCCGCTGCCTCCTGCTTGGGCATTTGGCCTCTCTGTGAGCTTTTTTGGGTACAGCTTTATGTTGTAAATCCCACGTTTATTTGGAGGGCTAGCTGTGTGAGCCTGGGCAAGTGACTTAACTCTCAAGCCTCCTTTTCCTTAACTGTCAAGTGAGAATGAAAATATACTTTCAAAAAGGTTTTTGTTTTGTTGTTTTTAGGGCTAAATGAGATGCTAATATAGTTTGTAATATGTGATAAGAGGTCAGGTAACTTTTGATAAATAATCATATTAATTTATTAAAATAGCTTTTGTGGTTAACTTCTACAAACTACTTTGCGTCTTTAGGTTTAATGCATTCCCTCCAGATTAACCAGTTGTAACTTGACCTTAGAAATCATAATTTATGTTTTAGAGCAATGTAGAGTAAGGAGAGCATTAAGAAGGTGAAGAAATCAAACTGGAGCATGTGGTTTTTTTCTCTTTTCCTGGAACAAATGTTTCTATATTTTTTGTGTACTATATTATTTCATTTTTCTCTACAGCATTAAAGCAGAGTGTATGGGCTCTCTGTAAATACCAGTTGGTCTCTAGGTATGTAAGTATGCAGTCTATTTTCTTAGTGAAGAAAGTTGAAGTTATGATTCTGCATATTTACATTTCCATTTTGCAAGCAGCATAATTGAAATCTATGGAGTTTTAAAAATTGATTCCTCAAAATTCATTTAAGATTTCAAGTATATTAAATACTCATTTTAGACATTCAAATAATGTTCATAAAAATTTCAACTCTAAAAATTGACATAATCCAATTCCAGTATACTGTCATCCAGCCAAGTTCCTATGCTGATCAGTTTTACTATAGGGTTTGGGTTATTGAGAAAAATAGTAGGTAGGGCACATCTAATGATTAAATTTAAAATTTCTAATTTTGTTTCTATGAGCAATCAAGAATTTGAAATCTTTAAAAATCATCAAATTGCTTTCTTAGCAAAAGTGACAAAACCACGGAGTCTCACTGAATCTTTATACTGAATTTCATATTAGAAATGAGATTGCCTGAATATATTTAGAATCTTACTTTGAAGTGTCTGAGCTGAATTGAAGCTATTAGTTTTCTGTGGATCGCAGTGTCTATCTGCAGGGGCAAAAAGCCTTACTGCTTCTGTAGAGCTGCCAGGGCTGACGCGCTCCTTAGATTATAATTGCAAGTCACTATTTGGCAAGCTCAGCAGCTTAGGCTCACCAATAAGTTAACCTGTGTTGCCTTTCTCAGACTGCAGTCTTTTTGAAAGCAGTTAAAATGTGGATATTTTATTGATTCCTTAGATTTAAAAGTGATCTTTAAATGTAATATCTGTGAGATTTTAAATATAACATTTTCAGTGTATGTTAAATAAGTCCATTTTCTTCAGTGAAATTTTTGACATTTTAGGTATAGATTCTGTAAATATTAATAAGCATTTGGAGTATAGAGATCTGGTAAATAATTATTAGTTACATTTTAAAAATAATTATTTTATCAAGAATGAGTTTAATTCCAATTTGGTTGACTTGGTTGACTGGTTTTGTTTATATCTGAACTTTGGCACTCAAGAAGTTTGACTTACTACAAAGCTTTGTATCTAGAGTAGTGGTTTCCTTTATGTTATATGGGGACATTGGTATACAGTTGTGTATTATGGTATAAAACATCCTTGATTATCTCAATATATTTCCTTAGTATTCGTCCACTTTTCTAGCCTTTATATTATGTTTTCGAGCAGTTTTGTGATTAACATGTTGGTGTAAAACAAACTTCCATATCTTTATATATTGCATCTTAAAGTATTATTTTGTCCTTTGGTTTTTCTCTTCTAAATTTTCTTTAATAGGAAGTGATTTGAAGAATGTTTTCTTGCAGTTTATCTGTATAGCTCTGTCTTCTTTCCATAAATTTATAATTGTTCCATTGGTTCAGTCTTCTGCTTTTTCTTATTAGTGTTCTATCCTAGGTATTCTCATATTGCTAGTGTTCACAATTATAATTTTTAGTGCCTATATAATGTTCCATTGTTCAAATGGCACAGTTTATTTAGATAATCCTATACTTTAGGTATTTTCCAAATTTTTATAATCACAGTGAATAGTATAATACTATTTCCATAAGTATATGTTTTCTGCTTTTGACTTTTTCTTTGAGATTAAAAATTCTCTTTCAATGTAACTCTGTAGCAGGCTTACATTTTCTTTCCTTGAGGAGTTAAACTGCGTTATTCTTATCATTTTTGGTTTCAAGTGTCTGATCATAATTTAAGTATTTTTTTCCTTATAAGTTACTTGTTCCTTTTCCTATATGTGCAGAGGATTTTTTTTTCCTTTAAAATCCAGTAATTCTACTAGATTATGTCCTGGTGTTGGTTATTCTGTATTGCTGTTTTTAGGTACATGGTATGATCAGTTAATATGTAATTTCAAATCTTTTTTTCTTTCAGGGAGTTTTCTTGAATTCAGTTTTTAGTATTTGATATTTTCTTTATCTTTGTTTTTTCTTTGTTGAATCTTCTTCAGTGATTTGCTACTTTCATATCATTTTTAACTTTTTTCTTTATTTTTGATTTTTAAAAATTCTTTCCTTTTGACCTATCTTTAAGGTATTATTTGTTATATTTCTTCATTCTGTATTCCTTATACATTTAATGAAAGCTATGTAATGTAGCCTTCTTTTCTTTTTTTTTTAGACTTCATCTTTAGGATTAAAGGATTAAAATTTACAATTCTTTTCCAAGTTCTGACATCTCATTTTTGAGTTTTCTAATTCTGACTTAACGTTGTTTTTTTTTAATGTCTTGTATCATTTTCCTGTCTTTTTGGGCATCTGTTGAGAATGTCTTCTTTCTTGTTCTCTTTGTTCTCATAATAACTTTGTCTGGGGTTCATCTGTGAAGTCCGTTTCCCTCAACTCTGCAACAGAGGAGTTTAGAGGGTAACTCTTCTGAGATTGCTTGGTTTTGTTCTGCTCCCGGACTTGTATGTGAATTTTCACTTTGCTTCAACTGTCCTGACTCCAACCTGTTCAGGTTTGTTTCCACTGCTAGTAGTGTCTCCTCAGTATGGAGCCCTGACCTGGGAAGGAGGTGCCTTGGCTGGACAGTTTTGGGGGTGTTCTAGCCCTTCAGACCTTTCTGCAAACTTCTTGGACAGAACTAATGCTGATTCTGTGGGTATTCCTGGTTTAGCTGATATTGTCAGATTGGCCACCACACTTTCCCATGGATACATTTTAGCTATGTGGGGCTTTTCCTGTTCTCAAATCTTTCTCAGTCCCTCTAATTTCCCTCTGCTTCCTCCTGCACAGATACTAATACTATGAAGGACTATGGCTGTTAAATGTTGGATCTGCTAGGATATTTTGGGGCTCATGGGGATACCTGAAACGGTCTAGTTTTACTGTAAATGTTGTTCATGGGGTTTTAGTTTTGCTATCTGGCTTGCTATCTGTAACACATACACACTCACACATTATACTTACTGTCTGTGCTGGGATTCCCAAGACCAGGTTTGATGACTCACTGGGAGGACTCACAGGACTCAGTGTAGAGACGTGGTGTTCATGGCTATGATTTATTACAGTGGAAGGATACAAAGCACATCAGCAAAGGGAAAAAGGTGCATAGGGTGAAGTCCCAAGGAAACCAGGCATGAGCTTCCAAGGGTCTTCTCTCAGTGGAGTAGATGTATTTAATTTTCCAGGATCAAATTGTGACAGCATGTATGGAATATGGTTTACCAGGGAAGCTTGTTAGAGACTGATTGGCCAGGGACTTTGTTGGAGGCTGCTTATCTTGACATCATCTGCCTAGCATGTACTGAATTTCCAAATTCTAATAAGGATAGCAGGTGTTCATCCATGGTTCAGTCCTAAACCATATCTTTTGCACAAACAGTTTGGGCACAGTGAGCCACTGTCTTCAGTTAGGGTGGTGGGAACCCCCAAAAAATCCAAGTTTGAAGACTCCAGCCAAGGGCCCATCTTGAAAGCAGGACTTTATAAGGATAAGCAGTCTTAGGCCTGCTTGTGCACACATACACAACAAATGGAGGGACTTAGGGAGATTGAAAAACTCTGCCACGGTCGTAACCTCTATCTTCTCAGAGTCCTCCAGTTACAAGGACTTTAGGCAAGACAGAATTACATTCAGATTTCCGGCTTTGAAGAAGTTATTGCTGCAGTGGTATGCAGGGTAGATAGCAAGACACTGAGAATGGAAATAGGCAGTAGCTCAGGTGACAGATGATTGGTGCTTGAAAGAAGACGAGTGAAGAAGAGGGAGGAATGGAGTTGAAGGGATACTGTATATATTAATATTTATGAGAATGTGTATGTGTATAAAAGGCTTCCCCGGTGGCTCAGTGGGAAAGAATCCTTCTGCTAATATAGGAGACATGGGTTCGATCCCTGATCCAGGAAGATCCCCTGGAGAAGGAAATGGCAACCGACTCCAGTATTCTTGCCTGGAAAATTCCATGGACAGAGAAGCCTGGTGGGCTACAGTCCATGTGGTTGCAGAGAGACAGTTATCTTACCTTAGGTGTCAGGTTGCAAATACTTGGTTTCCTTAGACAGAATTTGTGTTATGTTATTCTTACATATTTTTTATTGTTGTTGAGGGCTAATACTTACTATTTTGAAACATCTTAAAGTAGAATATGAGTTTTTAATATGTAAAAGCTAGTGGAATCTAAATTTCAAATTTTAAGTCTTTTTGAAGTGTGTTAGATTAGGTAGAACAAACAAAAAGCCTTCAGGTTTGACTTTTGTTCTGTGGCAGTTTTATCTGGGACCTGTATGTGTAGCTGATAACTGCCAACTGTGATTCATTCAGTGATTCGTTGCTTTCCCTGAGACTATAAATAAAAGTGTCTTGTGGCTAGTTTCCCAATCTTTGGATTCTGCTTAATATTGATTTCTATACTTTTATTTTGCTTAAATGTAAAAAATCAGGTAATTGTGAAATACTTAATTCTCAACACAATAAATGATAGTATCAGCGAAGTCAGAAAGTAACATTTTAGTAAAAGTAGATAAATTCATCCACTTTCAGTCTCAGAAGACCTGCTTACTCAAACTGGATCTTTGTTTATTCTTGTCCAGCAGAAACTGAAAAAAGTCTCCACTGCCTCCAGAGATGAGTGTTTTAGAGAAAGGCTAGCGTTGCCCTCAGGCCAATGCTTTTGAAAGAATGGTAGGCCATCCCCAGTCTAGAATGTTGCCAATACCCCCTTTATTTTGAGTTAATTTTTTATTGTGTTTCCACTGTAGAACTGCCAGCACATCAGATTCAAAGAAATATATTCAAATATAAAAAATATATATTGAAAACAAATGCAGACTATTTTACTTATTCTCTACCAGTGTTCCCTTATGTTTATTCATGATCTGTCTGTGACTGGGTCTTTTATTTAGGTGGAATGTTGTAATCCTGATGAATTAATATAGTTTACCTCAGTATATTGTATTTTTCTTCTGTAAAAGAGGTGATTGAAGTAACTCTACTCTGACATAATAAAATCATGAGTACTGTTCAATTACTAGAATTAGGATCTTATAGCCCACTGAATGATGTTATGGTTGTCCTGATCATGACACCTGTTATGCCATAAACCAGGGAAGTTCTGAATCCCTTGTGAATAAAATGGCCATTATTTATACCTCATATAAAATGTTCTTACATATGCTTACAATTACATAAAATTTATTTTTATTTTCCCAGTCTATTCGGCACTTGAAGTACTCCTTATTTAAGAAATCACTCCTGGGCAGTGTTTCAGATAATGGAATAGTAACTCTCTGGGATGTGAATAGTCAGAGTCCATACCATAACTTTGACAGTACACATAAAGCTCCAGCTTCAGGCATCTGTTTTTCTCCTGTCAATGAACTGCTGTTTGTAACTGTGGGCTTGGATAAAAGAATCATTCTCTATGACACTTCAAGTAAGAAGTAAGTATAACATGCTCATTTCTTAATTTAGTAACAAATAATTATTTCACTAGTAGCCTTATTTGTGATTTGCATAGACCTCTGATGAATGTTAAAAGATCTAGAGATTGTATATTTGTTGACTAACAAAGTAAAATTTTCTCTTCTTCCCATGTGCAGAAAAAACTTGATGAGTCTTTAGAGTACTTCTGGGTGATGAATGTTGAGAGGTAGCATGTTGATGATTTCACATCTTTATTTTAACATGCATGCCATGTTATTCTCTTCAGAATACAACTAAATTTGTATATTTTTAAAGCAACATGATTAATTTGCTTTAAAATTACTTCAGTGTCTAGAGCAGGGTTTGTAAGCCTTCAGATTTTGGGCTGGATGAGTCTTGGTTGTGGGGAGTTGTCTTGAGCATTGTGGGATATTCAGCACCTTCCCTGGCCCCTACTTACTATTAGATTGGTGCAAAAGTAATTGTGGTTTTACACTTGAAATTTGCCATTTGATATTGAAATACATTCCTAAATAAATGTGGTTATGTTATTGTTGTTCAGTCATTCAGTTGTGTCCAACTCTTTGCGACCCCATGGACTGCGGCATGCCAGTCTTCACTATCCTTCACAATCTCCTGGAGTTTGCCCAAACTCATGTCCATTGAGTCTGTGATGCCATCCAACCATCTCATCCTCTGTTGTCCCCTTTTCCTTCTGCCCTCAATCTTTCCCAGCATCAGGGTCTTTTCTAATAAGTCAGCTCTTTGCATCAGGTGGCCAGAGTTTTGGAGCTTATGTTATAGATCATTTTAATGCACATTTACCACTTTTTTTGTTTGTTTGTTTGTTTGCTAAAGCCTTTGACTGTGTGGATCACAATAAACTGGACAATTCTGAAAGGGATGGGAATACCAGACCACCTGACCTGCCTCTTGAGAAATCTGTATGCAGGTCAGGAAGCAACAGTTAGAACTGGACATGGAACAACTGGTTCCAAATAAGAAAAGGAGTACGTCAAGGCTGTATATTGTCACCCTGCTTATGTAATTTATATGCAGAGTACATCATGAGAAACCCTGGGCTAGAGGAAACACAAGCTGGAATCAAGATTGCTGGGAGGAATATCAATAACCTCAGATATGCAGATGACGCCACCCTTATGTCAGAAAGTGAAGAAGAACTAAAGAGCCTCTTGATGGAAGTGAAAGAGGAGAGTGAAAAAGTTGGCTTAAAGCTCAACATTCAGAAAACGAAGATCATGGCATCCAGTCCCATCACTTCATGGCAAATAGATGGGAAAACAGTGGCTGACTTTATTTTTCTGGGCTCCAAAATCACTGCAGATGGTGATTGCAGCCATGAAATTAAAAGACACTTACTCCTTGGAAGGAAAGTTATGACCAACCTAGGTAGTATATTAAAAAGCAGAGATGTTACTTTGCCAACAAAGGTCCATCTAGTTAAGGCTATGGTTTTTCCAGTGGTCATGTATGGATGTGCGAGTTGGACTATAAAGAAAGCTGAGTGCAGAAGAATTGATGCTTTTGAACTGTGGTGTTCGAGAAGACTCTTGAGAGTCCCTTGGACCACAAGGAGATCCAACCAGTCCATTCTAAAGGAGATCAGTCCTGGGTGTTCATTGGAAGGACTGATGTTGAAGCTGAAACTCCAATACTTTGGCCACCTGATGTGAAGAGTTGACTCATTTGAAAAGACCCTGATGCTGGGAAAGATTGAGGGCTGGAGGAGAAGGGGATGACAGAGGATGAGATGGTTGGATGGCATCACTGACTCGATGGACGTGGGCTTGGGTGGACCCCGGGAGTTGGTGATGGACAGGGAGGCCTGGCGTGCTGTGGTTCATGGGGTCGCAAAAAGTTGGACACGACTGAGCGACTGAACTGAGATGAACTGACTACTTGCTGTTTTTTAAAAAATATTTATTTTTATTTATTTATTTGACTTTGCCAGGTCTTAATTGTAGCATGTGAGATCTAGTTCCCTGACCAGGGATCAAAACCCTGCCCCCTGCATTGGGAGCATGGTGTCTTGGCCACTGTGCCACCAGGGAAGTCCCTGCTGTTTATTTTATATTTATTTTAGACTATGGAAATGATGTTGGGCTTCCTTGGTGGTTCAGGTGGTAAAGAATCTACCTGCAGTGCAGGAGACCTGGGTTTGATCCCTGGGTTGAGAAGGTCTCCTGGAAAAGGGGATGGCTACTCACTTCAGTATTTTTGCCTGGAGAATTCCATGGACAGAGGAGCCTGGTGGACTACAGTCCGTAGGGTTACAAAGAGTTGGACTTGACTGAGTGACTAACACTTTTACACTTTACATGGAAATGATGTTAGACAAAAAGCAAATTTGAGTGATTTTCTTATTCGAGTTTAAAATGGGTCAGAAAGCATCAGAGACAACTCACAGCATCAGCAATGCATTTGGCTCAGGAACTGCTAACAAATATACAGTGCAGTGGTGGTTCAAGAAGTTTTGCAAAGGAGACGAGAGCCTTGAAGACTGAGGAGTGTAGTGGCCAGCCATCAGAAGTTGACAATGACCAATTGAGAGCGTCATTGAAGCTGATCCTCTTACAACTACCTGAGAGTTGCCAAAGAATTCAGTGTTGACTAGTCTATGATTGCTCGCCATTTGAAGCAAATTGAAAAGGTGAAAAAGCTTGGTAAGTGGGTGCCTCTTGAGCTGACCGAAAATTAAAAAAATCATTTTGAAGTGTCATCTTCTTTTACTGTATGCAACAGCAACAAACCGTTTCTTGTTTGGATAGTGATGTGCAGTGAAAAGTGGATTTTGTACAACAACCAGTGATGACCAGCTCAGTGATTGGACCAAGAGGAAGCTCCAAAGCATTTCCCAAAGCCAAACTTGCACCAAAAAAGGTCATGGTCACTATTTGGTGGTCCAAATCCACTACAGCTTTCTGTATCCTAGTGAAACCATTACATCTGAGAAGTATGCTCAGTAAATTGATGAGATGCACCAAAAATTGCAATGCCTGCAGCCGGCATTGGTCAACAGAATGGGCCCAGTTCTCCATGGCAACACCCCACCATACATCACACAACCAACACTTCACAAGTTGAATGAATCGGGCGACAAAGTTTTGCCTCATCCACCGTATTCTCCTGACCTCTCGCCTACTGACTACCACTTCTTCAATCATCTTGACAACTTTTTGCAGGGAAAACGCTTCTACAACCAGCAGGATGCAAAAATTGCTTTCCTGGAGTTCGTTGAACCCTGAAGCATGGATTTTTATGCCCCAGGGATAAAGTTACTTGTTGTTGGCAAAAATGTGTTGATTTTAATGGTTCCTATTTTAATTTTAAAAAAAGATGTGTTTGAGCCTAGTTATGATGATTTAAAAATCACAGTCTGAAACCACAGTTAGGTTGGCACCCACCTAATAGATGTTAATAGTCCTCCTCAAATTAGCAAAATTACCCTCAGTTGAGAACCCCTAAGGGTATGTGATTCTCTGAGAAGCAAGGGCTGTTATGCCTTCTTGTCCTTCTTACAGTTATAAGTGTGCTTGGTTAGCTTAAAAAAACAAACAAAAAAAAGCTTCAGGAGTGCTGGAGGTATATTCAAGACACCTACCAGTATCATGTGAAGAGAACTAGAAATGATGTAATAATACTACTAGGGAAGGACCTACTGTAAGCCCCCTTTTAAAGTTTACTGTTACTTATTTCACTCTTCTTTTTATTTTTTTTCCCCTTATTCTTTGTTATTCTTTTATTTTGAGCTGATTTACTGAGAACCCTAATAGTAAGCCATTCCTCTCATATACCAGACACCGTAGCCAGGAGCTCAGCTTAGCTTCCAGCAGAGTTAAGCCTCATGAGTTCTAGCTTTTGGGTTAAGAGATGCAGAACTAAGAGCAAAGTGGCAGCTGCTTCCTTGTCAAAGGTCACAGTCCTCTTGAGGCCTAAGCAGGTCCCTAAATGGAAAGGAGATACTTAGAGCCTCCTTAACCCTGAGGTTGTGTGTGTATGTGGGTTATTCGCTCAGTCATGTCCGACTCTGTGTGACACCAACAACTTATAGCCCACCAGGCTCCTCTGTCCATGGAATTCTCCAGGCAAGAATACTGGAGTGGGTTGCCATTCCCTTCTCCAGAACCCTGAGGCAATAGAGACCTTACCCGTGAAGTCATATTCACTGCCAAAACAATAATTACTCAAGAAATAGGTCCTGTTTCTACAAAGTACAGAATGTATCTGTTAGAAGTGAATAGAAAAATAGGATGGAGTGCTTAGCAGTTCCTTATATTAGAAGTGTCTCTAGGTCTAATTCTAAACTTCTGCTTTAGGCAGGTATTTGAGATGGATATTCTAAGTAAATAACTTTGCTGAATTCCAAGTAACTTTGGTTTTTGTTTACAGTTATTTATGTTGTATAGGCTTATATGCACACATCCACATATCTATATATACTTTGCTGTCCTTTCCAAAGGCTCGTGAAAACTTTAGTGGCTGATGCTCCCTTGACTGCGGTGGATTTCATGCCTGATGGAGCCACTTTGGCTATTGGATCCTCCCGTGGGAAAATATATCAATATGATTTAAGGATGCTGAAATCACCAATTAAAACCATCAGTGCACATAAGACATCTGTGCAATGTATAGCATTTCAGTACTCCACTGTTCTTTCTAAGGTAAGATAGTTTCAGCATTTTTTGATTGTACTAAATAAATCTAGATCAGAGTATAGAGGTCATACTTTTGCTTCAGAATCATTCATATCAAAACATTTTTAATAATTTTAGTATAAATCCTTTTGATACTTAGTTTTACAACTTTTATTCATTTATTTTTTTGTACTTTTCACAATTCTCTCTCTTTAAAACTATAAAAGGCTTTTATGGTTCAGAGGGACACTCTCACATCCATCAGTGAGCTTAAGATTTCTAAGGGAAAAAAATATTTTTTAAATGAATAGGGAATTTATAAAATATTAATGTATAGTATGGAGCATTAGAAACCTGAGCTTTTTACATATTCCATTACATTTCAGTCAGGTTTGAATAAGGGCTGTTCAAATAAGCCCACAGCTGTGAACAAACGCACTGCTAATGTGAGCGCTGGCGGAGGAGGAGCCCAGAATCCTGGAGTGGTCAGAGACTCAGCCACCACATCCATCGCCACAGTTCCGCCACAGCCCACGGCAGCCGCTGTGGGGAAGGGAGCAGTTGCTCCTCAGGACAAAGCAGGTAACTGTTACTTATATATAGTATTTGGAGTTCCCATCCTGTTTCCTCCCCAAATGAATGTCATTATCACTTTTCTCAAGAACCTAGAATTTCAATTCACTTGAGGACTTGGGTAAAATTATTAGTAGATAATGAAAATTGAAAAAGTGATAAGTTCCACTTTAGCTCTAACTTTTTAAAAAAATTAATGAAAGATTCTTCACTTATTCTGTTTAGCTGAACTTCTGTTTTAAGAAATATTATCTTAAAAGTAGAATAATGCCCAATCAGAAGTACTGCTATGGACTAGATGACTTTTCATTGCATCTTTAGCTGAATCAATAGAGAATATGAAACTTTGATGGTTTCATTATGATTTGATCTCTTAGTTTAAAAAAAAAAGCTATTAATGGCTCTTTTACTTCATATTTCAAAATGGAAAGTAAATCAGGTGGTGAAATGAATATATTTAAGTGCTGAATAGTGCCTGGCACATATTAAGCAGTAAATTTGTCATTTGTTAAATAAAAGGGAATGAAAATGTTGTAATTTTTAAATAATTTCTATTCTGGTAATCTTATCAGTTCTTAAATAAGAGTTCATTTAGACTTTGTAAAGGTATAATGTGGTGATAAGCTTCCCCATACTTCTTGTAGAAAATACTCTTCACCTACATTAAATAATTCCCTAAATTCCTGAAAACCTTTTTGTTTTTATTTTAAGAAATTATGCTGTACTGTCAACTTTCAACATATTTTTTAAAATCTGCATGATATACCAGTATGTCGCCAAAGTACTCTTATCAGAATTGAAAGTACTCATGTCTTTTTTGATTTTCAGGATAAGTACTTAACTTGAACACAAATACTTGTTGGTGCTTTTTCAGTTTACTATAAAAAAATTTACTATTTCCAAGTATAAGCAAAACTTTAATTTGTTAGTCTTAATAGTGTGGAATAGTTTTTTTAAACAAATAGTAAGTATATTCACTATAAATTATCTGTGAATATCTGTATCATCCTTACATAAAAATCATTATAAATTATATAAAAATAATAGGTTTCTTATTTAAGAACTTGCAGGAATGAATACTATTGCTGTCTCTTTAAAAGAATAAATGTTGCATTAACTATATTATGAGAACTGGCATTTTCCAAAATTACTATTTTATTCATAATTTTAAAAAATTAAACAAAATAAAGATTCTGTCATTTATTGTAAGCTTGCTGAAGTCTCAGTGTCTTTCATTTAATTTTTAATAAGGTTATATGTAACAATGGCAACACTAATTAGATGTTCTAGACTTAGGTCTACAGGGCCATTATTTAATGATAATTCTTGGCTGATTAGCAGTTTCTGGCAAAATGAATGCTTACTGTGTACTCCCAAAGAGTTAGAACTTTGTGTTTATTAATTTTATTTTAAAATAATCACAGACTTATAGAAAAGTTTGAATAACACTGCAAAGAACTCTTGGGCTCTGGTATGTCCTTTAGCAGATTCACCATTTTGTAAACTCTGCCACATTTGCTTCATCATCTTCCCTCTTTCAGCTCACACACCAGATATACGTTTTTCTCCCCCCTCTGAAGCATTGAGAATATATTAGGCTTTGGTCTTAGAACTGTCACCTTCCTACCTGGATGATGCTAGGCAGTTTTCTTTTTTTTGGGCAGTTTTCTTAACCACTTGTTGGAATCTCATTTTTCTCTTCCATAGATAATATTTAACATTTAGAGTTATTGTGAAAATTGGAGAAAATGTATCAAAAATGCCTGGTGGATGTAGGCACCCAATAAATTATAATGTTGTTAATATTGTCATTACAATCATTATTGTTACTATTACTTTAAGCATCATGTAAAATAAATTTAAAAATTGAAACAGTTCATATGGCTTTCTACTGAAGGCGTCCTAATTTAGTTATTGAAAACAACCTCTGCAGGCTTGTTGCTAGTGCTCTTTTTCTGCAGGAAACAGCCATTTAAGAAGTGAAAAATTAGACTTTCACACTATTTTCAAATGATACCAAGCTTCTGTTTCATAAAGTTCTAGAGGCTAGAGTTAGTCATTCAAACATGTTAAGGACCTAGAAAAAGGAGAGGAAATTTCCTGTGTATAACTGTTTGTACTCTTGGTATAAACACCCTTTCGTGATGGTGATAAAAATGTTTGGTCATATTTTAACTTTCTATGAGTTTACCATTAGTTAGGTTTATTTCATTAGCCAGGCTTGGACATTTTTTAATATTTTGAACAGAGCGAATCTTTGTTTTTATCCCAGGATTTTTCAGGTTTCATTTGGGACCAAGATGGCAAATAAAACACCTTTAAAAACAAAGGACAGAAATATGCTACCAATTCAAGTGCCAAGGTTTCATCAAAGTTCTTGATTCTCTAGAACTCAATCCTTGACCCAGAAATGAGCAAGAGGTTACTGAGCCTGCAGAATTCCTCTTAAAAGTCCCTGCCCTAAAGTCATCTTGAGAGAGAAAGCACACTTTCTGCGTGTCTCTATTATTAGTCTACTGCGCTGTTCTTTATGAGTTTGGTATTCTGGTTTCCTTCCTGTGTGGAAGCTGTCCTAAGATTAGTGAAGGCCTCTAAGGTCAGTAATGCTAAGAGCAATGTTAGGTTCCCACTGTTAGTGAAGAAAAAGATAAAGAAGGGAAAAGAAGAGATCATTCACTGTAAGTTGGGAAAGGGAACTAACATCATTTGAATACTGCTGTGTGTTTGGTGCTGTACTTTATGCCTTAGAGACATTTTTTAATCATTGTAGATGATCCTGAGTCAGTCACTAACAAAAATAACAAAATAAGCTGTGCTCAGTATACTTTGTATAAGAAAAATACATAAAATATTTAGAAAATTTCTATCAAAATAGATTTAAAAAGTGGTGTTATATAAATAAGTTAATTGCTTTTGAGGAGCCCTTCATTCCATGAAAATGATGGTTAACTGAGCTGTTGTTTAGTTTTAGTGTTACCAATGATATAGGTAAGACATTAGTTTTTAGTTCCTAGCTTCTCATGATAAACTTATTTCAATATAATAACTTATTTTTATATCCAATTTCTATTAAGGTCTGCCTCGAAGCATAAACACTGATACTTTATCAAAGGAAACGGAGAGTGGGAAAAATCAGGATTTCTCCAACTTTGATGATTCTGGAAAAAGTAGTTTAGGTGACATGTTCTCACCTGTCAGAGATGGTAAGTCTGTTCAGATCAGAGGATCATGTTCTCTTGCTCTGGGGGCCATAACGTTTTTATTCTGGCTAAAAGATGTGGATAATAGCTTCTGTCTCATGCTATTTATGACAGTTGCTGATTTTCTCAGTCCCTGAGGTGTTATCTTTCCCTTTGCCCTGAGATTTCAAATGCTATCTTTTTAAAATATATGCTAATAGTTTTCACATGGGAACCAAACAAATAGCTCTCAAGTTAGCCTTTTTAATTTCCACTGAAGTTTCTTGCAGGAAATTCTGCCTCCACAGACATTCTTTTACTTGCATTTATTTCTAAGAAAGTCTGCCCCAAATCCTGGATTTTTTGATAGGCAGAAAATATCTTCCTAACATAAAAAAATGTTTCTTTGATTATTAGGAACTGGTATTAAGGGTTTTCATGGAGAAATATGGCTGGGGGTTAGATTGCCTCATCTTTTACACTAAGTGTATGAAAGTATCCCCAACATACACACACACACACACACACACACACTCTCTCTCTCTTACTTACTCTCCAAGGCTAGTAGGTGTTCACACACACACATACACACTCACCCAATTACTCCCTCTCTCCTCTCCCCACATCACTAGTAGGCATTGCCATTAAAAAGAAATAAGCCTAAAAAATGAAACAAAAAAACCTTTGCCAGTTTTTAAGCAGGAACATTATGTATCATTGTTGTTTACTTTCTATGAACTAGGCACATGGTTTGGCTGTACTTTTTTTGGTGCTAATGTTCATACTGTTTTCTTTAATGGGATAGTCTCACTACCAACAGCAGTTTATCAACAGTATGGGGTAAATTTCTAGAGGATAATTTGGCAGAGGTAAATATTCATACTTTTAGTCCTGTTAATTCCATTTCTATAAATTTACCTTAGAAGATGTTCAGAGAAACCCTTAGAGATTTGTGTTTACTGTTTATTTATAATAATGAAAAACAGAAGTGAATCTAAATGTCAGCAGCATCAGTATGTTTAATTTATTATGTCCACTCATGATCTTGAAGAGGAACTAAAGCCTCTTGATGAAAGTAAAAGAGGAGAGTGAAAAAGTTGGCTTAAAGCTCAACATTCAGAAAACGAAGATCATGGCATCCGGTCCCATCACTTCATGGGAAATAGATGGGGAAACAGTGGAAACAGTGTCAGACTTTATTTTTCTGGGCTCCAAAATCACTGCAGATGGTGACTGCAGCCATGAAATTAAAAGACGCTTACTCCTTGGAAGGAAAGTTATGACCAACCTAGATAGCATATTCAAAAGCAGAGACATTACTTTGCCAACAAAGGTCCATCTAGTCAAGGCTGTGATTTTTCCAGTGGTCATGTATGGATGTGAGAGTTGGACTGTGAAGAAAGCTGAGCGCTGAAGAATTGATGCTTTTGAACTGTGGTGTTGGAGAAGACTCTTGAGAGTCCCTTGGACTGCAAGAAGATCCAACCAGTCCATTCTAAAGGAGATCAGTCCTGGGTGTTCTTCAGAAGGAATGATGCTAAAGCTGAAACTCCAGTACTTTGGCCACCTCACAAGAAGAGTTGACTCATTGGAAAAGACTGATGTTGAGAGGGATTGGGGGCAGGAGGAGAAGGGGACGACAGAGGATGAGATGGCTTGGCCTGATGGCATCACCAACTCGATGGACAGGAGTTTGGGTGAACTCCAGGAGTTGGTGATGGACAGGGAGGCCAGGCGTGCTGCAATTCATGGGGTCGCAAAGAGTCGGACACGACTGACAACTGAAATGAACTGAACTGAACTCATGATCTTGTAAAATTTAATTTTTTACTTTAAAATTGTCTTTCAAAATTTTTTTCAATTAATTTCATAAGTGGAAAGGATAAATATATATGTAATGGTACAGGATTATCGAGTGTCTTCTACCTTACCCTGGCTTGAAAATGACTCCTTAAATTGTCCAAATTCCTACTTCTATCTAATAAAAGAGGAAGGATTCCTTTCTTTCAGAATGAAGAGAGGTCATACTACATAGTTAAGGGTTCAGTTCAGTTCATTCGCTCAGTTGTGTCCAACTCTTTGCAACCCCATGAATCACAGCACGCCAGGCCTCACTGTCCATCACCAACTCCCAGAGTTCACTGAGACTCACGTCCATCGAGTCAGTGATGCCATCCAGCCATCTCACCCTCTGTTGTCCCCTTCTCCTCCTGCCCCCAATCCCTCCCAGCATCAGAGTCTTTTCCAATGAGTCAACTCTTCGCATCGGGTGGCCAAAATACTGGCGTTTCAGCTTTAGCATCAGTCCTTCCAAAGAAATCCCAGGGCTGATCTCCTTCAGAATGAACTGGTTGGATCTCCTTGCAGTCCAAGGGACTCTCAAGAGTCTTCTCCAACACCACAGTTCAAAAGCATCAATTCTTCAGCACTCAGCCTTCTTCACAGTCCAACTCTCAAATCCATACATGACCACTGGAAAAACCATAGCCTTGACTAGAGGGACCTTTGTTGGCAGAGTAATGTCTCTGCTTTTCAATATGATATCTAGGTTGGTCATAATTTTCCTTCAAAGGAGTAAGCGTCTTTTAATTTCATAGCTGCAGTCACCACCTGCAGTGATTTTGGAGCCCCCCCAAAAATAAAGTCTGACAATGTTTCCACTGTTTCCCTGTCTATTTCCCTTGAAGTGATGGGACAGGATGCCATGATCTTCGTTTTCTGAATGTTGAGCTTTAAGCCAATTTTTTCACTCTCCTCTTTCACCTTCATCAAGAGGCTTTTTAGTTCCTCTTCACTTTCTGCCATAAGGGTGGTGCCATCTGCATATCTGAGGTTATTGATATTTCTCCCAGCACTTTGTGTTTCTTCCAGCCCAGCGTTTCTCATAATGTACTCTGCATATAAGTTAAATAAGCAGGGTGACAATATACAGCCTTGACGTACTCCTTTTCCTATTTGGAACCAGTCTGTGGTTCCATGACCAGTTCTAACTCTTGCTTCCTGACCTGCATACAGGTTTTTCAAGAGGCAGGTCAGGCGGTCTGGTATTCCCATCTCTTTCAGAATTTTCCACAGTTTATTGTGATCCACACAGTCAAAGGCTTTGGCATAGTCAATAAAGCAGAAGTAGATGTTTTTCTGGAACTCTCTTGCTTTTTCAATGATCCAGCAGATGTTGGCAATTTGATCTCTGGTTCCTCTGCCTTTTCTAAAACCAGCTAGAACATCAGGAAGTTCACGGTTCACGTATTGCTGAAGCCTGGCTTGGAGAATTTTGAGCATTACTTACTAACATGTGAGATGAATGCAGTTGTGCGGTAGTTTGAGTGTTCTTTGGCATTGCCTTTCTTTGGGATTGGAATGAAAACTGACCTTTTCCAGTTGTGTGGCCACTGCTGAGTTTTCCAAATTTGCTGGCATATTGAGTGCAGCACTTTCACAGCATCATCTTTCAGGATTTGAAATAGCTCCACTGGAATTCCATCACCTCCACTAGCTTTGTTCGTACTGATGCTTTCTAAGGCCCATTTGACTTCACATTCCAGGATGTCTGGCTCTAGGTGAGTGATCATACCATTGTGATTATCTGGTTCGTCAAGATCCTTTTTGTACAGTTCTTCTGTGTGTTCTTGCCACCTCTTCTTAATATCTTCTGCTTCTGTTAGGTCCATACCATTTCTGTCCTTTATCGAGCCCATCTTTGCATGAAATGTTCCTTTGGTATCTCTGATTTTCTTGAAGAGATCTCTAGTCTTTCCCATTCTGTTGTTTTCCTCTATTTCTTTGCATTGATCGCTGAGGAAGGCTTTCTTATCTCTTCTTGCTATTCTTTGGAACTCTGCATTCAGATGCTTATATCTTTCCTTTTCTCCTTTGCTTTTCGCTTTTCTCCTTTTCATAGCTATTTGTAAGGGCTCCCCAGACAGCCATTTTGCTTTTTTGAATTTCTTTTCCATGGGGGTGGTCTTGATCCCTGTCTCCTGTACAATGTCACGGACCTCATTCCATAGTTCATCAGGCACTCTATCTATCAGATCTAGTCCCTTAAATCTATTTCTTACTTACACTGTATAATCATAAGGGATTTGATTTAGGTCATACCTGAATGGTCTAGTTGTTTTCCCTACTTTCTTCAATTTAAGTCTGAATTTCGTAATAAGGAGTTCATGATCTGAGCCACAGTCAGCTCCTGGTCTTGTTTTTGCTGACTGTGTAGAGCTTCTCCATCTTTGGCTGCAAAGAATATAATCAATCTGATTTCGGTGTTGACCATCTGGTGATGTCCATGTGTAGAGTCTTCTCTTGTGTTGTTGGAAGAGGGTGTTTGCTATGACCAGCGCATTTTCTTGGCAAAACTCTATTAGTCTTTGCCCTGCTTCATTCTGTATTCCATGGTCAAATTTGCCTGTTACTCCAGGTGTTTCTTGACTTTCTACTTTTGCATTCCAGTCCCCTATAATGAAAAGGACATCTTTTTTGGGTGTTAGTTCTAGAAGGTCTTGTAGGTCTTCATAGAACCATTCAACTTCAGCTTCTTCAGCGTTACTGGTTGGGGCATAGACTTGGATTACTGTGATATTGAATGGTCTGCCTTGGAAACAAACAGAGATAATTCTGTCATTTTTGAGATTGCACCCAAGTACTGCATTTCGGACTCTTTTGTTGACCATGATGGCTACTCCATTTCTTCTGAGGGATTCTTGCCCACAGTAGTAGATATAATGGTCATCTGAGTTAAATTTACACATGGAAAGATATGGGCAAAGCAGGTAGAAGTGGCTTGGGCTGGAGATCCGAAAGGGTTTGGAGTTTAGTTCCCAACTGGGAGCTTTGTTTATGAGAATTGCTGGAGTAATTTTTAATTTGAATTTCATTTTTTAATTAAAGGGGCTTTTTGGAAGTGTTTGAGTTATAAATAAAATCTTGTTTAATGGTGTTTGATGGTAAAGTACAGGATATAAACTCCTTTTGAATTGCTTTTGCTGTTTAAAGAAGATATGATTAGAATTTGAGCCATATGCCCTTCCATTTATTAGAGTTTGATATTAATAAGAAAAAATGTGGATACTAAATACAGTACTGATTTCACTGTCAAGAGGTTTGAATTTTAATCTCTATGAGTCAATACTACTTAGGTAAAAGGCTTAATCTTTTTTCCTCAATTTCTTCATCTTTTAAATAATACTTTTGCTTTTGTTAGGAAAAAATGAATAACTTCTAAAAATGTGTGTTGTATGATTACTAGATGTAATACACACATGCAGACAGAGATTTGAATGAATGGAGATATGAATGAAAGTCCTATGGAGATATGGATGAAAGTCCTACTCATATGATAATCATGTATGATAATTCATTGGCCATTTGAATTTCTGGGGAATTTTTAAATGACCTTTCCCCATTTTTATGTTAATCTATTAAAATTGAGATAAGCAGTTTTTGGTTGTTATTTGATAAATGAATAATGAAATATTCTTAAACATATTCTGTCATTGAAAAGATATTGATAAAACCTTATATTTTTAATTAACATTGTATTGTTTGCAAAATATTTTTACATTATTTCAGTTGATCCTTAAAACAGTTTTCTGAGGTGGTTGGGACATTATCCTCATTATATAGGTACAGAAACTGAAGCATAATTGTATTAAAGTCATGTCCAAGGTCACAAAACTGTTAAGTGGTACAGGTAGACCTGGATGACAGGTCTTTGGAACCTTCTCCAGTGCTTTTTCTAGTATACCTTGTTGTCTCATTAAATGACTCTATATCATAGAATTATCTTTTCATATTTGCTACTATGCATGAAGGTAAAAGAGTGAAAAGAGAATTTTTAGGAGTGCTAGCTTTACCTTCATTTAGATTTTTCTTCATAAAATCATTAGTCTCTGAACTCTTTAGGGAATGGATAGGAAACCTAAATTGTTGTGGCTTCTTTTGCATTTTTTGAATTTTATTTTCTAATTTTATTATAGATGCTGTAGTTAGCAAAGGAGGTGATGAGTCCATCGGCAAAGGAGATGGTAAGAACTGTTGAGAAGTATTTTTTATCAACGTTAAAAGTGATTTTGTGTTATCTACTTCTGTGTAACAAATTACCCCAACATTTTGAAGCTTAAAAGAATATTTATATCTTATAATTGTGGATTAAGAATCCAAGCATGGCTTAGCTGGATGCCTTTGGCATCAGGTATCTCATGATGCTTTAACTAGGGTGTCAACAGGAGTACAGTCATCTCAGGGTATGACTGGGCAAGGATCTGCTTCCAAATTCATTCATGTGGCTGTTGGCTAAAGATACCAGTCCTTACTCATGTGGGCAGCTGACAGCATAATAGCTGACTTCACTCAGAGCTGGTGTGAGATGGAGAGGGCACTCAGGATGGACGCTAAAGGACTTCCCTAGTGGTCCAGTGGTTACGAATCTGCCTGCCAATGCAGGGGACAAAGGTTTGATCCCTGGTCCAAGAAGATTGCACATACCGCGGAGCATCTAAGCCCGTGCACCACAACTACTGAAGCCCATGCCTTAGGGCCTGTCTGTACGCCTCAACACGAGGAGCCGCTGTGGTGAGAAGCACATGTGCAGTAATGAAGACCCAGCACAGCCCAAAGTAAATAAGTAAAATATTTTTTTAAAGATGGAAGCCACAGTGTGTTTGAAGTGAGGTCCACTACTTTTGCTACGTGCTCTTTTTTGGAAGCAAGTTCCTAGGTCCAACCCACATTTTAAGGGAGGTGATTTTATGAGGCTGTGGATCCTTGGGAGGAGGCAGGGATCTTGAGGAGCCATCTTAGAGACTGTCTACCAAGATCCACCACAGATACATACCAAATTGACAGTTTTATCAAACATTTTTATTGACTAAAACAGTCATCATGCTTTGCAGTTTTCGGCATATCTTTACATACAGTTTCTCTTTTATACCTCATCCTTTAGGGCAGTGGATATCATCATTCATACTTATAGATCACTTAAACAGTCACAAACAGTTTTACAACTTTTACCCCAAAAACTCAAATGAAGTAAGAGGTAGAGCTGACAAGTGAACTTGTCTTCTGAATCCAGATCCCATGTCTTCCTACTGTATTAACATACCTATTATGTTAAGTGCTTTTCTTAAATATGCAAGACTGGGGACAGTCCATGTAAGTGCTGGCTTTTTTCTTCTTTTTCAGGCCTTGACTTTCTACCACAGTTGAACTCAGTGTTTCCTCCAAGAAAAAATCCAGTAGTTTCAAGCACTTCAGTATTGCATTCTAGTCCTCTTAATGTCTTTATGGGGTCTCCTGGGAAAGAAGAAAATGAAAATCATGATCTGACAGCTGAATCTAAGAAAATGTATCTGGGAAAACAGGAATCTAAAGACTCCTTCAAGCAGGTATCTGCCTGTAAATGATATTGAACTCACTGCATGTGTTTATTACTAGCAAGTATAATGCATCTCATCACTAGAAAGCAGACAGCTGCCACTGGATATGTCCTAATTATTGACAGTGCTGTGCACTTACTAGGTGGAAAATATTCTTAAGTCTTGATGTCACATGCTAAAAACTGAAGAATACTTTTGAAATCTGTCTTTGGATATATTGGAGGTAACAGCAGGTATAATCTTACACTGTTTTTTCCCTAAGACAAGATACTTGATTTAACTGTCTGTAAGAATATTTTATCCCTGAATTCTTTTAGAATGTATTTCCATTGCAGCACAAAGCACCAAGTTGGTGCTTTTACCCTAAGTCTTAGAGCAAATTGACGGTGCTGAGAATGTGATTCATCATCATTACCTTCTGCTGTAATCTAGTAGGGTCTGTTGTTTAGTATGTCTATTTTCATATTTATCTCTTAGAATGGTATTGAAAGGATATTTAAGAAATATGAAAATCTTTTGACTTATTTTTCAAATATTCCTGACTAGTTATCACATGAGAGTTTGGGGATTTATTTTTTATTTGCTTTTTGGCCTGTGATTGCCATCTTAAATGATATTCAACAGCAGATTCTTAGTAAATAAGCTTTTCCTTGTCATCATCAAAATCATCAAAATTGTTTTTGATTAGTAAAGTTAATTATTTTGCCATGGCCCTAGCAACATTTTCTTTTCTCCTTCAAGATTCCTTTCTGTTCTTCCTTTTACTGACCCTATTTACTGGGGAAAAATAGAGAAAAGTAGATACAAATTATATGGGTAATATGGATAAAACCAGAATTTTTTGACTTTTGTTATTGGGGTATAGCCAATTAACAATGTTGTGATAGTTTTAGGTGAACAGCTGTGCATATACGTGTATCCATTCTCGCCCAAACTCCCCTCCCATCCAGGCTGCCACATAACATGAACAGAGTTCCATGTGCTTTACAGTAGGTCCTTTGGATAAAACCAGAATTTATATATTAATTATTTATTTTAAATGTGAAGTTTGCAAAGTTGATCTCCGGTGCTGAAACTGGAAATCTAAATGCCTCTCCATCATCTAACCAAACAAGAAGCCCTGAGAAATTTGAAAAGCCAGAAAAAGAAATTGAAGCCCAGTTAATAAATGAACCTCCAGGCAATGGATCCTCAACTCCAAGTAAGAACATAAACTTCTGATGTTTGAGTGTTAAGTTGAAAACTCCCATTATTTAACTTGTAAAGGATAAGTTGACAGTGATCACAGATGAAAAAGTTATAGGAATTTAAAATTTGTGACCCTAGTGCGTGACTTTCTTACTGCTGCTGCTGCTGCTAAGTCACTTCAGTCGTGTCCGGCTCTGTGCGACCCCATAGACGGTAGCCCAGCAGGCTCCCCTGTCCCTGGGATTCTCCAGGCAAGAACACTGGAGTGGGTTGCCATTTCCTTCTCCAATGCATGAAGGTGAAAAGTGAAAGTGAAGTTGCTCAGTCGTGTCCGACTCTAGCGACCCCATGGACTGACTGCATGCAGCCTACCAGGCTCCTCCGTCCATGGGATTTTCTAGGCAAAAGTACTGGAGTGGGATGCCATTGCCTTCTCTGGACTCTCTTACTAGAAGACAGTAAAACGAAAGGTTAAATTCAACCACATTAATTTGGTATTCTTTGGGTATGAATTTCATTTTCAATCCAATATGTAAATGTCTTGTCTACTGCGGTACAGATAGGAATATAATATAGGGTCATTAACTACCTGAAAATGTCTTTTTCTTTTTCCATATTAAAGTTCTGTCTATATAGAGTTCATGGCAGAGACCCTAAAAACTTGGTCACATTTAAAGCAATATTAGGTTTAGCGATAGGGGTTATCTATACAAAATAACTCTTTGTATAGAAGGAGCTCTTTTATATAGATACCTGTATTTTGAGGTTTCTGTGGGTATGTTGCATTAGCTTAAACTCTAGGGCTTTGCCTGAGAACTACTTTACTCCTATGTCCCTTCTGTTTGTTTCTAATAGTCTTGGTTTATCCAGCAGCTTGTCACATTCACTTTTTGTAAGAGAAAATGGTTCAGTGATCCTTTAAGACTTAATTCCTCTGTCAGATGTTATTACATTAGACAGTTGGCAATTTATATATATATATGAATGACTATTAGAAATAATGTCATAGAAAGTTTCTAAGACTTGTATTCCAGACAGTGAATTTTTCTAAATGTCATGGGAGCACTGCTTTTTTTTTTTTTTTTTGGTGGGGAGGTGGTGTTGCCAGTTTTTCAGGCTTTCTCATGCTGAATCATATTTGATGTCTCTTAGTCCAAGCTGACTATTAATATTTTCTCAAATTTTTATTTCAGATCCAAAGATAGCATCCTCTGTCACTGCTGGAGTTGCTAGTTCACTATCAGAAAAAATCGTTGATACCATTGGAAATAGTCGGCCAAATGCACCGCTGTCATCTGTTCAGATCCGTTTTATTCAGAACATGATACAGGAAACCCTGGATGACTTTAGGTAATTGGGAAATTACTCTTTCTATCTAGACTTTGACTAGCTTTTATTGTTGGGTGTAAAACCGTACCTATGAGTAATGGTGGTGGTGACTACTTTTGCCTGGGTTCTAGGATCTGTAAAAACATAGAAGACATGATGAGTTTTGTGACTCTTTAAGTGCCGAGTTTATTTTCTATCAGCTAGGGAAAGGCACCTTTCCCTGGGGCAGCTATCAGAGGACTTGAGAGTGTGGCGGCTAGTTCCGCTGTGAATTTTTTTATCATTAAAATGTGGACAGATTCTGATAGGCTCAAATGGGATTCCTACAGTATTTATAGACTGCCTGTTAACTATGCTATGTGCAGTAATATGGTAGAGAAAGACATTTTTAAAGGAATTCTGAATATTTTCAAATAGAATGTGTCAGAATATACCTGGTGGCTCAGACGGTAAAGAATCTGACCCCAGCACAGGAGACCCAGGTTCGATCCCTGGATCAGGAAGAACCCCTGGAGAAGGGAACGGCTACCCACTCCAGTATTCTTGCCTAGAGAATTTCATGGACAGAGGAGCCTGGTGGGCTATAGTTGATGGGATCACAGAGAGTTGGACTCAACTGAGCAACTAACACACACAGAGAACATTAACACAGAATTTTAAAAAGTTCTTGCCTGTATCGCCCTTGTCTTCTCATTCTGAATTTTGAACATTGTAAGAATGTTCTAGAATGTTGGTTCCTTTTACCTGTCTTCTCAATATATTTTGAAAGCTCTTTTCAATTATCAGAATCTTTTTACGTTTTTTTTTCCCTTTCTGACCTTTACTTACTTAGTACTCTTGCTCAGATTTGGGATATCATGAGCAAGAATGTTGGAGAAGATGTGCAGTTTTTGTTGTTACATGTTTCTTTTTAATGTTAAAAATGTTTTGAAAAAAAATTAAATGTTAAATATATTTCTAAAGAAAAATAATCAATTTGACTTTTTAAATTAATTAATTAATTAATTTAAATGAGAGGATAATTACTTTACAGTATCATGGTAGTTTTTGCCATACATGAATCCTGGAGAAGGAAATGGCAACCCAGTCTAGTACTCTTGCCTAGAGAATTCCGTGGACAGAGGAGCCTGGTGGGCTGCTGTCCGTGGGGTCACACAGAGTCAGACACAACTGAAGCGACTTAGCATAGATGCATACATTGGAGACAACCCACTCCAGTATTCTTGCCTGAAGAATCCCAGGGACCCCAGGGGCTGCCTGGTGGGCTGCCGTCTGTGGGGTCACACAGAGTCAGACATGACTGAAGTGACTTAGCAGCAGCAGCAGCAACATGAATCAGCCACGGGTGCACATGTGTCCCCCCATCCTGAACCCCCCTCCCACCTTCCTCCCTACTCCATCCCTCTGGGTTGTCCCAGATCACTGGCTTTGAGTACCCTGCTTCATGCATCAAACTTGCACTGGTCATCTATTTTACATATGGTACTATACATGTTTCAATGGTATTCTCTCAAATCATCCCATCCTCGCCTTCTCCCACATAGTCCAAAAGTCTGTTCTTTATATCTGTGTCTCTTTTGCTGTCTTGCATATAGGGTCATCGTTACAGTCTTTCTAAATTCCACATATATGTGTTAATATACTGTATTGGTGTTTCTCTTTCTTCACTCTGTATAATAGGCTCCAGTTTCATCCACCTCATCAGAATGGACTTAAATGCATTCCTTTTTATAGCTGAGTAATATTCCATTGTGTATATGTACCACAGCTTCCTTATCCTTTCATCTGCTGATGGACATCTAGGTTGCTTCCATGTCCTGGCTATTGTAAACAGTGCTGCGATGAACATTGGGGTACATGTGTCTCTTTCAATTCTGGTTTCCTCGTTGTGTATGCCTAGCAGTGGGATTGCTGGGTCGTATGGCAGTTCTGTTTCCAGTTTTTTTAAGGAAATCTCCACATTGTTCTCCATAGTGGCTGTACTGATTTGCATTCCCACCAACAGTGTAAGAGGGTTCCCTTTTCTCCACACTCTCTCCAATATTTATTGTTTGTAGACTTTGATAGCAGCCATTCTGACCAGCGTGAGATGATACCTCATTGTGGTTTTGATTTGCATTTCCGTGATAATGAATGATGTTGAGCATCTTTTCATGGGTTTATTAGCCATCTGTACGTCTTCTTTGGAGAAATGTCTATTTAGTTCTTTTGCCTACTTTTTGATTGGGTTGTTCATTTTCTGATATCATTTTGACATTTATAATGTGCCTCGTATGTATTGGTCCTGAGGATACAAAAACAGGTGATCTGCCCACAAAGATGTTATAGTTTAATTAAGACAGGCATAGTGTGTCCTGCTGTGATGTGTGTTTCTTTGATGTGAATTAGCTCATTTGTAAATAGGGCAGCGATGATAGTATGATGAGGAAGTTTTCTTGGTTCGTGTAACAGCTGTCAAAACAAAGAACGTGAACACAGGTAAAGGCTGCAAGCCGCCTGTCTATGTCCATCGCTCTCTCTTCCCTTCCTCTTAACTTGATTTGGCTATGTGCTGTGTGTTAGGAAGTGCTTATTTTGTGATATTTTTCCCCATCTTTGGGCATTTTATTTTTGCCTTCATGCTTGAGAGCCCCAGTCCTTTCTCTTATCTTCTTTCCCCTTTTATCAAGTAACCCTCACTTTTTTTTAGGGTAAAATCTTTGATTATTCAATATTTAAGCTGTGTTAGTATTTTTATTAGGGTTTGTTTCTGTTAGCACTCTGGTTGCAAAGTTTGTATAGATTTTGAGTGATCTTCCAGAGTTCTTTTCCTTTAAATTGTGTTATTTTCTTTTTTTTTTTTTCAGTGTTATGGTAAGAATACTTACTATGAGATCTACTCTCTTGGAACTTCAAGTGTATAGCATAATGATATTGTTAACTGTAGACACAGTGTTGCACAGCAGGCCTCTTGAACTTACTCATTTTGTGAAACTGAAATTTTCTATTCCTCAATTAGCATCTCCCTGTTTCCCCTTCTCCCCAGCCCCAACACCCACAATCCTGTTCCTTGCTTCCATGAGTTTTATTAGATATCTCATGACTATTTTATTAGACATCTCATGCAAACGGGATTATGCAGTATTTGTGTTTCTGTGTCTGGCTTATTTCACTTAGCATTGTGTCCTCCAGGTTCATGCGTGTTGTCACATGTCACAATTTCTTTCTGTTTTAAGGCTGAATAATATTCCGTTATATGCACATACCACATTTAAAAAAATCTGGTCCTATTATTTTCCATACATAGTTTTTAAAAATATGAGCTATTTCAGGAATGTGTCTGTGGGGAAAAAAATAGCAGAATTGTCTGGATACAGCTGTAATATAATGTGGAACAAAACAGTTGTTGAAAACACAGAAAGGGAGCAGTTACATTGGGGCAAATTTAGAAAGAAATCACTGTCCTGCCTTCAGCTTTCAGCTTGCGTTGTGTGCCTGTACCTAGGGAGTGAGGGCGGCGAGGGGCCCCTCTCCACTCTTCTTCCCCTCTGTCACCCATAGGCAGCCTCTGCTTAGAAACCCGGTGAGGACCCGGAATGACTCAGAGGATTTCTGTAGATTCAGCTGCTCTTACTTCAGCCTTTAGTAGGTCTTGCCAGCCAGACCTTACTTAGAACAAGCTACAGATGGGGCTCTCTGCTAGCTGTTCCCCCTCAGTCTGGAGGCCACCTTTTCCGTGAGGGCCTTCATGCTTCAGGGGGGTTACTCGGTTCTCCTCTGCTGCCCTGTCTTCACCAGGCTCTGTGCATCTGTGCCCCAGGGGCACTCTCTCTGAGCCCTCCTGCTTTGCCCCTAATTTTTACAGAGCATTCAGTGAAGGCCTATGGTGAAAAGTTGTTGAGTGAATGGTGACTTTACATTTGGCTGGGATTCCTTGGGATTCTAAGCTTGTGGCAGTCTTCACTTGGCCTTTAAAAGTTTCATCTAGTTCTCTTTACCCTGTCAGTGGCAGCTTTCTTTACATACTGCTCTTGTCAAGGATGAAAACAACTGTGGGTCTCTCTTCTGGAGGGACTCAAAATTTTCTGGATTTAAATTCACTTAGATTTCTTTGTACTCTCAAAGTTGAATTTATTTTCAAATGTATGATTTTATAGGTTATCTGGCTTGTGCTCATTATTAGAGTTGGAGAGCTTACATCCTAAGCAGAAGCCTGCAGGTTTACTTCTGTTGTCTTTCAAGATTTAAGTTTCCTCTGGCAAGCAAATCACTTCTGGGTTTTTAGTTTGTTTCTGGTTTTTTATCTTGGTGGGTTCTGAGCTTTAACCTCCAATTCTAAAGCATCACAAGGCCTCCCAGATCCATTTCTCCTCTTTAGCGGCCACTTTATGTTTGGTTTCCTGCCATCTAATTTCAGTACAGGCACAGCTTAGGAGTCAAAGATGTCTTGAGGGGAAACTGCACAGTTTCAGGTTTGTTTTCTACTGATACCACCTTCCCAGAAACCTTGCAGCTCTGGCTGCCTTGGGAGTTCTGAATTCTAATACTCCCCAACCCAGTGAGACTGTCTCAGACTCTCGGCCACTGCTTTCCTCCCCGTCTCTTTTCCCCATACTGTGGAATCAGCTCACCCCCCAGAGGTGAACAGAGGTAGTTGTGAAGCTTATCTAGTAGATCCCCTTGTTTACAAGACTGTAAAACTACCAGCCCTGGTTACCTTAGTGGTTCTATGATGCCTTCACTTCTTGTTTTTGTTACTTTGTGTTTCAATACAGCATTTGTCATAGTTAAAAACAGAAGAGA
Organism: Bubalus kerabau; assembly: GCF_029407905.1. Taxonomy (NCBI): domain Eukaryota; kingdom Metazoa; phylum Chordata; class Mammalia; order Artiodactyla; family Bovidae; genus Bubalus; species Bubalus kerabau. The sequence continues at coordinate 61,022,061 of NC_073624.1, read as the reverse complement.
AACTTTTTAAAAAGTACTTTTAATTGTTGCGATAGAAAAAATAAGATACTTGGGAATAAATCTAAGGATGGTAAAGATCTGTTTAGAAAAACATTTAAAAATGTATTCAGTTCAGTTCAGTTGCTCAGTCGTGTCCGACTCTTTGCGACCCCATGAATTGCAGCATGCCAGGTCTCCCTGTCCATCACTAACTCCCGGAGTTCACTCAAACTCATGTCCATCGAGTCGGTGATGCCATCCAGCCATCTCATCCTCTGTCGTCCCCTTCTCCTCCTGCCCCCAATCCCTCCCAGCATCAGAGTCTTTTCCAGTGAGTCAACTCTTCGCATGAGGTGGCCAAAGTACTGGAGTTTCAGCTTTAGCATCATTCCTTCCAAAGAACACCCAGGGCTGATCTCCTTTAGAATGGACTGGTTGGATCTCCTTGCAGTCCAAGGGACTCTCAAGAGTCTTCTCCAACACCACAGTTCAAAAGCATCAATTCTTTGTCACTCAGCTTTCTTTAGAGTCCAACTCTCACATCCATACATGACCACTGGAAAAACCATAGCCTTGACAATACGGACTTTGTTGGCAAAGTAATATCTCTGCTTTTGAATATGCTATCTAGGTTGGTCATAACTTTCCTTCCAAGGAGTAAGCGTCTTTTAATTTCATGGCTGCAGTCACCATCTGCAGTGATTTTGGAGCCCAGAAAAATAAAGTCTGACACTGTTTCCACTGTTTCCCCATCTATTTCCCATGAAGTGATGGGACCAGATGCCATGATCTTTGTTTTCTGAATGTTGAGCTTTAAGCCAACTTTTTCACTCTCCTCTTTCACTTTCATCAAGAGGCTTTTTAGTTCCTCTTCACTTTCTGCCATAAGGGTGGTGTCATCAGAATACCTGAGGTTATTGATATTTCTCCCGGCAATCTTGATTCCACTTGTGCTTCTTCCAGCCCAGCATTTCTTATGATGTACTCTGCATATAAGTTAAATAAGCAGGGTGACAATATACAGCCTTGACGTACTCCTTTTCCTATTTGGAACCAGTCTGTTGTTCTATGTTCAGTTCTAACTGTTGCTTCCTGACCTGCATATAGGTTTCTCAAGAGGCAGGTCAGGTGGTCTGGTATTCCCATCTCTTTCAGAATTTTCCACAGTTTATTGTGATCCACACAGTCAAAGGCTTTGGCATAGTCAATAAAGCATAAATAGATGTTTTTCTGGAACTCTCTTGCTTTTTCCATGATCCAGCGGATGTTGGCAATTTGATCTCTGGTTCCTCTGCCTTTTCTGAAACCAGCTTGAACATCTGGAAGTTCACGGTTCACGTATTGCTGAAGCCTGGCTTGGAGAATTTTGAGCATTACTTTACTAGCGTGTGAGATGAGTGCAATTGTGCGGTAGTTTGAGCATTCTTTGGCATTGCCTTTCTTTGGGATTGGAATGAAAACTGACCTTTTCCAGTTGTGTGGCCACTGTGGAGTTTTCCAAATTTGCTGGCATATTGAGTGCAGCACTTTCACAGCATCATCTTTCAGGATTTGAAATAGCTCCACTGGAATTCCATCACTTCCACTAGCTTTGTTCATAGTGATGCTTTCTAAGGCCCACTTGACTTCACATTCCAGGATGTCTGGCTCTAGATGAGTGATCATATCATCGTGATTATCTTGGTCATGAAGATCTTTTTTGTACAGTTCTTCTGTGTATTGCCACCTCTTCTTAATATCTTCTGCTTCTGTTAGGTCCATACCATTTCTGTCCTTTATCAAGCCCATCTTTGTATGAAATGTTCCCTTGGTATCTCTAATTTTCTTGGAAGAGATCTCTAGTCTTTCCCATTCTGTTGTTTTCCTTTATTTCTTTGCATTGATCGCTGAGGAAGGCTTTCTTATCTCTTCTTGCTATTCTTTGGAACTCTGCATTCAGATGCTTATATCTTTCCTTTTCTCCTTTGCTTTTTGCTTTTCTCCTTTTCACAGCTATTTGTAAGGGCTCCCCAGACAGCCATTTTGTTTTTTTGCATTTCTTTTCCATGGGGGTGGTCTTGATCCCTGTCTCCTGTACAGTGTCACGAACCTCTGTCCATAGTACATCAGGCACTCTATCAGATCTAGTCCCTTAAATCTCTTTCACTTCCACTGTATAATCATAAGGAATTTGATTTAGGTCATACCTGAATGGTCTAGTTGTTTTCTCTACTTTCTTCAATTTAAGTCTGAATATGGCAATAAGGAGCTCATGATCGGAGGCACAGTCAGCTCCTGGTCTTGTTTTTGCTGACTGTGTAGAGCTTCTCCATCTTTGGCTGCAAAGAATATAATCAATCTGATTTTGGTGTTGACCATCTGGTGATGTCCAGGTGTAGAGCCTTCTCTTGTGTTGTTGGAAGAGGGCGTTTGCTATGACCAGCGCATTCTCTTGACAAAACTCTATTAGTCTTTGCCCTGCTTCATTCCACATTCCAAGGCCAAATTTGCCTGTTACTCCAGGTGTTTCTTGACTTCCTACGTTTGCATTCCAGTCCCCTATAATGAAAAGGACATCTTTTTTGGGTGTTAGTTCTAAAAGGTCTTGTAGGTCTTCATAGAACCGTTCAACTTCAGCTTCTTCAGCGTTACTGGTTGGGTCATAGACTTGGATTACTGTGATATTGAATGGATTGTCTTGGAAACAAACAGAGATCATTCTGTCATTTTTGAGATTGCATCCAAGTACTGCATTTCAGACTCTTTTGTTGACCATGATGGCTACTCCATTATTTAACTCAAAAATGTATTAGAAAGCTATAACAAATACATGGGAAGATACTGTGAAGCTATCAGTTCTTTTAAATTGGTCTACAAGGTTGAATATAATTCCAATCAAATCCCAACTGGGTTTTTTGGAAGAAGATGATAATTCCAAAATGTATATGAAAAATGGAAGATCTGGGAATAACCAAGGCACCAGAGAAGAATAAGGTTGAAGGGGACTAGTTTGTCAGATAGATAAGCTATAATTAAAATAGTGTAGCATTAGCACAGAGTGGACAGATTTTGCAAAGGAATCAAATGTATCCCAAAGAAGCATATATGTATCCCATATATACATATATGTGGAAATGTGATATATCACAGAGGAAATGTATAGATCCCTGTTCCATGTTATTTAAAAAATCAGTTCCATACAGAGTAAAAGTTTAAATAGAAATGGAAAAAGTTTAGGCATTGTAGAAGAATTTATATATGACTTTGGGTTTAGAAAATTACTTAAATATAAGAGGGTACACTACCTATAAAAATAGATTGGTAAATTTACATTAATATTAGGTTAGTAAATTTGAGAATGTCAGTAGGAAGTGTTCATCCAGGACACCATTAATAAAATGAAAAGACAAAAGATATCTGCTGCTAAGTCACTTCAGTCGTGTCCGACTCTGTGCGACCCCATAGACTGCAGCCCACCAGGCTCCCCCATCCCTGGGATTCTCCAGGCAAGAACACTGGAGTGCGTTGCTATTTCCTTCTCCAATGCATGAAAGTGAAAAGTGAAAGTGAAGTCGCTCAGTCGTGTCTGACTTTTAGCGACCCCATGGACTGCAGCCTTCCAGGCTCCTCCATCCATGGGATTTTCCAGGCAAGAGTACTGGAGTGGGGTGCCATTGCCTTCTCCGAAGGATATCTGCAGTACTCATATAACCAATAGAGGATCAGATTATATAAAGAACTGTTATGAATAATTTCTTTTAAAAAGACATTGAATAGAACAGTAGTTTAAAGACACAGACAAGCATTTCACTGAAGAATAGTATGAACATAGGGAAAGTTGCTCAACCCTGCAAATTAACCAGAGAACTGAAAATGCAATTGGTTACCATTTCACACCCAGTATATGGAAACACATTTGTAAAAAGTCTGGCAACACCAAGTCTTGGTGTGGATGTAGAGCTAGAGGAACTCTTTTTATTATGATGATGAGCATGTCCATTAATATTACCACTTTGGAAAATAATTTCTATTATTTTGTAAGTTTGAACAGTGTACCTTTCAATCATACCTGTGACTCAGCACATCTTGGATATATTATCTACAGAAATTGGCACATGTGGGTTGGAAGACATATACATTATTGTTTATAGCAACATTTTAATAATAAACACTTAAAAACAGTTCAATTTGACAGAAGAATATACACTAGTACAGATCAATGAATTATAGATACATAGAATATGACCTTGAAAGCATGATACTGGATTATTTTTAACTGTACACTAAAGGCTACATAGGATATAGTACCCTTTTTATAATACTCAAAAGCAAGCATAACAAAAATACATTGACTACAGGTTCTATGTTATGCAAAAATATATAAATACATATATATATATATATATATTTTAAAAAACATTTCTTTGCTCAAACAAATTCGAGAGAGTAGTGACTTCTTTCTTGGACTTCTCTCAAGAGTTAAGTGAGGAGCACCACAGGAAGCTTCTATGATTTTCTTTATGTTCTAGCCCATAATTTCTGTGGCAGGTGACACACAGATATTCCTTTTATTATTTCCTAACTTTTATGTCTTCTCTTTCTTTTTGGCCATGCCACATGGCTTGTGGGATCTTAGTTCCCCAACCAGGGATTGAACCCTAGCCGTGTACTTGAAAGCCCAGAGTCCTGACCACTGGGCCACCTGGGAATTCCCACACTTATGGTTTTGCAGGCATGACTTAATTGCGTTTTATTGAGTAAACCTCTGTTATAAATAGGCTTTTTGCTTTCTGCTGGAAGTTTTTTTTTAATAGCTTAAACGTTGATAATAGTTAAACATTGTAACCTAGAGCATTGTCTGTATTTCACTGTAATATAAACCTGTGTCTTTCCTTAATGATGATTTCTGTATTAAGGAATGTAGTGTAATGAAAGTTCCGGAGGTAGACAGCTGGGTTTATATCCTAGCTCTAACATATACTAGTTGTGTGACTTTGGTTGAGTTACAACTTCTCTGTGACTCAGCTACATGGGTAAAATAGAGGTAGTAATTCTACCTAGTTGTTAAGATTAAATGAGTTCTTAAATCTGAAGTACAAGACACAGAGCCTAGCACATAGTAAATAAATACTGGGTGCAGTGGTATTTTTACTGTTATAATAATTGTTAATAGTAACATGAAATAATAAGAGTATAGTCATTTTCTTGAGTGATTCTAGAATTGGTAAAACTGTTCTAATTCTAATAAATATTATATGTTCTCCCCTAGAGAAGCATGCCATAGAGACATTGTGAATTTGCAAGTGGAGATGATTAAACAGTTTCATATGCAATTGGTATGTATTGACATGTTTTATTGTAAGTGAGCGTAGCTGTGGATCTAAAAAGTCCATGAAAGGGTGACATATTCTTACTTAGTTATATCTAATTGCTAAGAAATAAAAGTGTTTTAGAAATTTAGTAAATAAAATAGATTTTAACTAGTCACCCTTCTTTATAACCTATGATAGTTAAGGCTACTTTTTCACAGCTATTTTTTTTTTTTTTTTAGCAGTAAGTAAGCAAAAACCTTTCCAAATGTGGAAATGTAAGCTTTCCAAATATGTAAATTTTACCAGTGCTCTTTCATTTATATTAGCAAAGTAGTAAGGGTGGTTAAATTGAAAAAAAAATTACTCAGTTAATTGAACATGAGAAAAATGATAGCTGAAAATGCGTAAAGCAGTGTCAAATAAATGTGAAATGCCAGTAATTAAAAAAAAATTTTTTCCCCTTTTCTAGAATGAAATGCACTCTTTGTTGGAAAGATACTCAGTGAATGAAGGTTTAGTGGCAGAAATTGAAAGACTACGAGAAGAAAACAAAAGACTGCGGGCACACTTTTGAAATTTCAGTGAATACTTTGATATTTTGTAATTTGGGAAGGTTCTGACACACAGAACTACATGAAATCAGTATTGTTTTCATAACCTCCGGGAGAAAAAATTTTTTTCAGTAAAAGGGTGTTGGGATTTTATACCAATCACTATTTCATCTTTTCTGTCAAATATATTTATATTTTTATATTAAAAACTGTACACTATGTCATCTGCCTAAGAGGAAAGCCAGCAGAATCTTTATTTTATGAAAGCTTTAGCTATACACTAAGTGCCCTTTTTCATGAAAAAATTGTGCAAAAAATAGGTTATGTATGTTTTTTAATCATCCTTTCTAAACATAATATTTTTGGTTGACAGTTGCCTTCCAAATTTTTTTGGATGTTTAATGATTAAAGAGTTTGATATACCTTCTATTTTTATGGAGAACATAAGTTTAATTGGTGTTTTGTGTTTCTAAGCAATTGACTAATAAAACACAAAGTTGGTTAGTAATTATTTTGTTAACTTTGTGAAGTCAAGTATAACTATTATTTATTACTTGTACATTTGATAAGAAAATTTTCAGATTTTGAATTGCACAGATCACATATCTATTGCATTACTTTTCTATACTTCTAACTGGTCTCTACTCTCATTGATATTTTGTAGTTAATTTTACCTATGAAAACTTTTAAGGGTTTATAAGACTCAACCAGAACTGTGTTATCTGCTGATTATCTCATTAATTAACAGCATAAAATTTATACTGTAATGTTTCAGTCAATATAATTGAACTTAATAATTAGTGAAAATTTCATATTATACTAAGTATTACAGTATTAGTCCATTTTTTTCTTCTCCTAAATGAGGTGTGGTTTATTTTGTTCTGTGGTTTATATCATTAACTTTCTTTAATTCTTTTTTGTGCTGTGTGTAATATTTTTATATTATTGACCCACTATAAAATAAATAAAATAAAAAAAAAACAGTAAGGTTAATTGTCAAAAGAATATACACCTCTTTGACAATATGCGAATGTTGCATGGTGTGATCTACATTTTTAGTGGTATAAGATTAAGAGGGCAGCTGGCTTATTTACCTCTTGTAGTCTCTTGTCCCAAAGATTTAAACTATACCTTGTATATAGCACTCCTGCTCAATTTTAACTTTTGAGATGAAAGTATCTACTAAAATAAAAAAGAAGTCTAGCTGGATTACTAACTTTTTCCTTCCAGGTGATTAAAGATTTTAAGGATATATTTCAGTTCAATTCAGTTCAGTTCAGTCGCTCAGTCGTATCTGACTCTTTGCGATCCCATGAATCGCATCACGCCAGGCCTCCCTGTCCATCACCAACTCCTGGAGTTCACTCAAACTCACGTCTAACGAGCCAGTGATGCCATCCAGCCACCTCATCCTCTGTCGTCCCCTTCTCCTGCCCCCAATCCCTCCCAGCATCAGAGTCTTTTCCAGTGAGTCAACTCTTTGCATGAGGTGGCCAAAGTACTGGAGTTTCAGCTTTAGCATCATTCCTTCCAAAGAAATCCCAGGGCTGATCTCCTTTAGAATGGACTGGTTAGATCTCCTTGCAGTCCAAGGGATTCTCAAGAGTCTTCTCCAACACCACAGTTCAAAAGCATCAATTCTTTGTCACTCAGCTTTCTTCACAGTCCAACTCTCACATCCATACATGACCACAGGAAAAACCATAGCCTTGACTAGACAGACCTTTGTTGGCAAAGTAATGTCTCTGCTTTTCAATATGCTATCTAGGTTGGTCATAACTTTTCTTCCAAGGAGTAAGCGTCTTTTAATTTCATGGCTGCAGTCACCATCTACAGTGATTTTGGAGCCCAGAAAAATAAAGTCTGACACTGTTTCCACTGTTCCTTCCCATGAAGTGATGGGACCAGATGCCATGATCTTTGTTTTCTGAATGTTGAGCTTTAAGCCAACTTTTTCACTCTTCTCTTTCACTTTCATCAAGAGGCTTTTTAGTTCCTCTTCACTTTCTGCCATAAGGGTGGTGTCATCTGCATATCTGAGGTTATTGATATTTCTCCTGGCAATCTTGATTCCAGCTTGTGCTGCTTCCAGCCCAGCTTTTCTCATGATGTACTCGGCATAGAAGTTAAATAAGCAGGGTGACACTATACAGCCTTGACGTACTCATTTTCCTATTTGGAACCAGTCTGTTGTTCCATGTCCAGTTCTAACTGTTGCCTCCTGACCTGCATATAGGTTTCTCAAGAGGCAGGTCAGGTGTTCTGGTATTCCTATCTCTTTCATAATTTTCCACAGTTTATTGTGATCCACACAGTCAAAGGCTTTGGCATAGTCAATAAAGCATAAATAGATGTTTTTCTGGAACTCTCTTGCTTTTTCCATGATCCAGCGGATGTTGGCAATTTGATCTCTGGTTCCTCTGCCTTTTCTGAAACCAGCTTGAACATCAGGAAGTTCATGGTTCATGTATTGTTGAAGCCTGGCTTGGAGAATTTTGAGCATTACTTTACTAGCATGTGAGATGAGTGCAATTGTGTGGTAGTTTGAGCATTCTTTGGCATTGCCTTTCTTTGGGATTGGAATGAAAACTGACCTTTTCCAGTTGTGTGGCCACTGTGGAGTTTTCCAAATTTGCTGGCATATTGAGTGCAGCACTTTCACAGCATCATCTTTCAGGATTTGAAATAGCTCCACTGGAATTCCATCACTTCCACTAGCTTTGTTTGTAGTGATGCTTTCTAAGGCCCACTTGACTTCACATTCCAGGATATCTGGCTCTAGGTGAGTGATCATACCATCGTGATTATCTTGGTCGTGAAGATCTTTTTTGTACAGTTCTTCTGTGTATTGCCACCTCTTCTTAATATCTTCTGCTTCTGTTAGGTCCGTACCATTTCTGTCCTTTATCAAGCCCATCTTTGTATGAAATGTTCCCTTGGTATCTCTAATTTTCTTGGAAGAGATCTCTAGTCTTTCCCATTCTGTTGTTTTCCTCTATTTCTGTGTGGGCGCAGGAGGGCCTAGAGGAGCTACTCCACGTTTAAGGCCAGGAGGGGCAGCAGTGAGGAGATACCCCTCATCCAAGGTAAGGAGCAGTGGGTGTGCTTTGCTGGAGCAGCTGTGAAGAGATACCCCACGTCCAAGGTAAGAGAAACCCAAGTAAGATGGAAGGTGTTGCAAGAGGGCATAGAGGGCATACACACTGAAACCATAATCGCAGAAAACTAGTCAATCTAATCACACTAGGACCACAGCCTTGTCTAATCAATGAAACTAAGCCATGCCCTATGGGCCCACCCAAGACGGGCGGGTCATGGTGGAGAGGTCTGACAGAATGTGGTCCACTGGAGAAGGGAATGGCAAACCAGTCAGTAGTCTTGCCTTGAGAACGCCATGAACAGTATGAAAAGGATATATTTAGTAAGTGTAAAATACTAATAATTACTTCAAGAAATAAATTACTTTGTCTTAGTGGAATACATTTGTATTAAGCTTAAGGGAGCTCCCAGGTGGCACCAGTGGTAAAGAAACCCCCCTCCCAGTACAGGAGACATGAGACCCAGGTTCAATCTATGAGGCAGGAAGATCCCCTGGAGGAGGGCATGGCAACCCACTGCAGTATTCTTGCCTGGAGAATCCCATGGACAGAGGAGCCTGGCAGATGGCAATCCATAGGGTCGCAGAGAGTTGGAGACACTGAAGTGACTTAGCATACAAAGCATAAAGGGATGCTAATATAATCTTTTTTTCCTGACAGGTAATGAAAGCATTATGGCTTGTCACAAATTTTGTCACATATCATTATCAATCAGATTTAGAAGACATAAAAGTGTATTTTGCATTATCCATTAATATTTTCCTATTGCCTTTTTCTTTTTTTTTTTTTTTTTATAGGGGTGCCTTTTTCTATAAATGCACATAATGTATATTAAAAGAAGTTAGATAAATAAAATAATTTTGGTAACCTTATACATACAGATGAAACATTTTTTGTCATGGAATTTAAAAGCTAAGTAAGTAAAAAAAGTTAAATTTTAAATGGTAAAAATGGGAAATCAGAAATTGAATTTTAGCCTGTAGCCAAAATAGAATAATAGGAGATTAGATTTACACAATGCAACTAAATTTTAAAAAGATACAAAATACTTGAAATGGTTTTCAAATACTGAATTTTAAAGAATAAACTCAGAATTCTTTACCTAGAGAAAATATCTTTAAAAATGAAAATTAAAACTTCTTCAGACCTAGAAAGGTTGAAAGAATTTATCACAAGCTAACTTTTGCCCTACAGGAAACATTGAAAGTACCAGATAGAAATCTGCTTCAATGCAAAGGAACGAAGAGCAACAAAATTGGTAAATATGTGAACAAATATAAGGCCTCCCCACCCCCCCCACCCCCGCTTATTTTAAATTATCTTTAAAGGGTAGCGGACTATTTAAAACAAAAATAATAATGAATTATGTGGTTAACATATGTAAAGTGAAATGTCTGACAAGCGTATCTGTCTTCAAGGGTGGGAGGAGGGAAACGAAAACACACCACTCTAAGGTTCTTTAACTGTGGGGCAGAGTACTACTGGGAAGTAGGATGCTACAAGCTAAGCATGTGCACTGTAAACCCCAGAGCAACCACAAACGCAGAACAGTTCTAGTTAGTAAATCAACAAAGACGATGAAATGTAGCCATCAAAAAAAATCCAAAAGAAGCAAAGAACAAGGGGCAAAGAATAAATGGGACAATAGAAAATAAACAGTAAAATGGTAGATTTAAGCAGCAATATCAATAATTACATTAAGTATACATTACCAACTACCCTTATGAAATTGAATTTTTTTATCCAGCTGTATACGAAATAGATGAAATCCACCGAATAGTTTAAATACAAAAAGTTGAAGTAAAAAATTAGTACATGAACTGAATGGAAATAAAAGCAAATTATCATATTTTGTGGGAATCAGCTAAAGCAGTACTTACAGGGAAATTTATATCATTAAATGTCTGTATTAGAAAAGGAAAGGGCTCAATAGCTTCAGCTTCCACCTTAAGTTAGAAAAACAGCAAGTAAAACCCCCAAAGAAAGAAATGAAAAAAGATTAGAGAATACAATGCAAAGCAAAAGTCAGTTGAGGAAATCAGTGAAAGTAAAAGCTAGTGCTTTGAGATCAAACCTTTAGCTAACCAGTTGAGAAACAAACAAATAACCCTAGATTACCAGTATCAGGAATGAAAGAAGTGACATCACTACAGAGATCTGCTGCTGCTGCTAAGTCGCTTCAGTCGTTCGTGTCCGACTCTGTGTGACCCCATAGACGGCAGCCCATCAGGCTCCACTGTCCCTGGGATTCTCCAGGCAAGAACACTGGAGTGGGTTGCCATTTCCTTCTCCAATGCATGAAAGTGAAAAGTGAAAGGGAAGTTGCTCAGTCGTGTCCGACTCTTCGCGACCCCATGGACTATACAGCCCACCCGGCTCCTGCGTCAATGGGACTTTCCAGGCAAGAGTACTGGAGTGGGGTGCCATTGCCTTCTCCAACAATGTGCTACTTAGGTATAAATTTGATACAAGTTATGTATGACCTGTACTCTGAATTCTACAAAACATTACTGAGAGAAGGTAAACCTAAGTAAATGATATGCCAGGTTCATAGACTGAAAGGCTCAACATTGTTAAATATCAGTTTTTCCCATATTGATTTTCCAATTCAATGTAATAATAAAAATTTGAGCAGAAACTATTTTTCTCCTCAGCTATGTCTAATTTAGCTTTTACCTAATCTGGTAAGTATTTAATATCATCTATTTTATTTTTCATCCTAGAATTTCCATTTTTTTATTTTTTATAGTTTCTAATTCTCAGTGAAATCTCCTAATTAAGTATATTGATTTTAGTTTTTTTTAATTTAAATGAATTTTTTTGGTAAACTATACTGAAACAAAACTAGAAAAAAGGTGTGAAGTATATAACATATATGTATGTTTATCGCTTAAAATTAATTTGAATTTATCTTGAGAAAACAAGAACATTAAACAAATGAATTAGTTTAAATCACCACATTAAGGATCATCTCAATAGATACAGAAAGGTATCTGATAAAAGTTACTAATGATTCATGGTAATCTTGTAAACTGAATAGAAGAAATTTTCTTTATGCTGAGAAAATATATCAGAAACCACTGCAAATATTTTGTTTTCTTTTTTAACTGAGATATAGTTAATTTTCAATAGTATGTGTTTCAGGTGTGCAACATAGTGATTCATAATTTTCAAAGATTATGCTTCATTTATAGTTATAAAATATTGGTTATATTCCCTGTGCTATACAGTATTTCCTTGTAACTTGTTTATTTTGTATATCAGTTCAGTTCAAATCAGTCAGTCATGTTCAACTCTTTGTGACCCCATGAACTACAGCACGCCAGGCTTCCCTGTCCATCACCAACTCCCAAAACTTGCTCAAACTCTTGTCCATCAAGTCAGTGATGCCATCCAACCGTCTCATCCTCTGTTGTCCCCTTCTCCTGCCTTCAGTCTTTCCCAGCATCAGGGTCTTTTCCAATGAGTCAGTTCTATGCATCAGGTGGCCAAAGTATTGGAGTTTCAGCTTCAGCATCAGTCCTTCCAATGAATATTCAGGACTGATTTCCTTTAGGATTGACTGGTTTGATCTTGCAGTCCAAGGGATTTTCAAAAAGTCTTCTCCAACATCACAGTTCAAAAGCATCAATTCTTTGGTGCTCAGCTTTCTTTGTAGTCCAGGTCTCATATCCATACATGACTACTGGAAAAACCATAGCTTTAACTAGATGGACCTTTGTTGGCAAAGTAATATCTCTGCTTTTTAATATGCTGTCTAGATTGGTCGTAACTTTTTTTCCAAGGAGTACAGGTCTTTTAATTTCATGGCTGCAGTCACCATCTGCAGTGATTTTGGAGCCCCCCAAAATAAAGTCAGCCACTGTTTCCATTGTTTCCCCATCTCTTTGCCATGAAGTGATGGGACTGGATGCCATGATCTTAGTTTTTTGAATGCTGAGTTTTAAGCCAGCTTTTACACTCTCCTCTTTGACTTTCATCAAGAGCCTCTTTAGTTCTTCTCTTTCTCCCATAGCGTGGTGTCATCTGCTTATCTGAGGTTATTGATATTTCTCCCAGGAATCTTGATTCCAGCTTGTGCTTCATCCAGCCCAGCATTTCGCATGATGTATTCTGCATATAAGTTAAATAAGCCGGGTGAGAATATACAGCCTTGATGTACTCCTTTCCCAACTTGGAACCAGTCTGTTGTTCCATGTCCGGTTGTAACTGTTGCTTCTTGACCTGCATACAGATTTCTCAGGAGGCCAATCAGGTGGTCTGGTATTCTCATCTCTTGAAGAATTTTCCACAGTTTGTTGTGATCTACACAGCTATGCTATTTTATACATAGCAGTTTGTAACTCTTAATCCCCTGTGTCTATCTTACTCCTCCCTTAGTTATTTGCAAGTCTGGAACTGATAACTAATATCTGGATGTCCTGTGCTTTTGTTTCTATTTTACATTATTTCAGTTTTTGATCACATTGTGCCATCTGTTCTTCTTGAATGTTTCTTTATTGAGAGGTTGATTTCATAAAAAATTGTAGGAATTCTTTGAGTCTCAGTGCTATTATCGTCTCTCTGAGAAGTTTTACCTCCACTGTGGCAAGCAGCCAAGTTAGGGGAATGAACATGCCCATGGCACCTTAATGCAATCAGGGATTGGGTGCTTCCTAGTTGAGTTTAAGTTTCTGGTTTATTCTCATGTTTAAGGTTTAACCCTTCAGAGTTCCAAACAAACTCTTGTAGTTCAACAGGACTGTCCTACTTGGCAAGAAAAGAACTCTAATTTTTCTCTCTCCAACTCTTCTTTCCAAGTTCTGTTTTTTACCTTATATCAGTAAGGTTTAGATGTATTAGTTAGCAGTGGAAGTTAACAAAATGCCAGACAAGTTAATGCTGTAGATAATCACTGTATATTTCTAGTAAAGAATTATTTTATGTATTTTATGTATCAAGTTCCACATACTTAGCTAGAGCCCTTAAATCCTACAGAGACAAAAAGATAAAGAGGTAGTCTGTTCATACTTAGATTATTTGTGGGAAAATCAAGGATGTAGCTATGGAAACTATAGTTAGAAGTGCTGAAAGGAAAAAAAAATATAGTTTGGTAGACCAGTAATTCTTAAAATGTGGTTTAGTGAGTGCTGAGAATTTCCAAGATCCTTTTTGGACCCTGTGAGGTTAAAATTATTTTTGTAATGGTACTTAAGACATTGTCTTTTTCATTCTTATTTTCTCATGAGCATAAAGTGAAGTTTTCCAGTGTGGTTACATCACTGTCTTGACACCTAATCAAAGGGGTTCTTGTTTATTCTTGTACTTTCTAGAATTTTCAAAAGTAGCTGTTTGGAATCTTCAATAATTTTTAATAGTACAAAAGATAGCTGATACTAAGAGAATTTAGCACCTGTGTTATGCCTTTTCAAGTGGTATAAAAGACACTTAAGAAGCTTAAAGGCATGGTCTCACATGAGTCTGATATGCATTTATTAGTAATTAAGTTGAGAGAGAGAGAAGCATATCTCGAAAATAATTGTGGGTGGAAAATAATTGTGGATATGACTTTTGGTTCACTGAGTGCTGCTGCTGCTGCTAAGTCACATCAGTCGTGTCCAACTCTGTGTGACCCCATAGACGGCAGCCCACCAGGCTCCCCCGTCCCTGGGATTCTCCAGGAAAGAACACTGGAGTGGGTTGCCATTTCCTTCTCCAATGCATGAAAGTGAAAAGTGAAAGTGAAGTCGCTCTGTCATGCCTGACTCTTAGTGACCCATGGACTTCCAGGCTCCTCCGTCCGTGGGATTTTCCAGGCAATAGTACTGGAGTGGGGTGCCATTGTCTTCTCCGGGTTCACTGAGTAGACTATCAAATGTATAAACATTTACAAAGTGTTTTAAGTGGTAGATTCAGCAAAAGCACTGCTGCCACTTAGGACTAAAAGAGTGAGGCTTTTCAAAAATATAAAAAATTATCTAACCCCTCAACTTTGTAATGCAGGAGGTAGGCCGAGAAAGTCACTCAAGTTGCCAAAATGACCTGCCTTCCGAAGCCCTTTTCAGAAATGATTGAAGTGAAGAAAAAAGAAGGACATCTTGAAGAGCAGTCAGAAATGTGGGGAACAGTGGATTTGGGAGGCACCCCTAGGGGGCAGAACGCAGGTCTAATTAAGAAAATTTCCCATCCATAGAGCAACTTTGGCCCACTTGGATTTCAGAATTGCTGTGGGTCAGTGACTGCTGGGAGTCTCTCATTCTAAAATACGAGTGTTTATTGCAGTTATCCTGTCCTAGTTTCTCTGTTTGTAGGCTCTCTGTGTGTATATACACCTCAGGAGTAGCTCATTCTTCTGTTTATTGTTCTCTAAACAAAGAGCAATGCATTGTTCTTATTATGATGACACATACCTGAATACAGTATTGACTGCATGCATGCTAAGTCACTTCATGTCCAGCTCTTTGCAACCCTATGGACCATAGCCCGCCAGACTCCTCTGTTCATGGGATTCTCCAGGCAAAAATGCTGGAGTGGGTTGCCATGTCCTCCTCCAGGGGCTTCTCCTAACCCAGGAATTTGAACATCTCTTATGTCTCCTGCATTGGCAGGTGGGTTCTTTACCACTAGTGCCACCTGGGAAGAGCCTGCTGCTGCTGCTAAGTCGCTTCAGTTGTGTCCGACTCTGTGCGACCCCATAGATGGCAGCCCACCAGGCTCCCCCATCCCTGGGATCCTCCAGGCAAGAACACTGGAGTGGGTTGCCATTTCCTTCTCCAGTGCATGAAAGTGAAAAGTGAAAGTGAAGCCAGCCGCTCAGTCATGTCCGACTCTTAGTGACCCCAGGGACTGTAGCCTACCAGGCTCCTCTGTCCATGGGATTTTCCAGGCAAGAGTACTGGAGTGGGTTCCCATTGCCTTCTCTGGGAAGAGCCCAGTGCAGATTAAAAATCTTAAATGGCCTGATGCTGTGATTGAATGTGACTTTTAGAGTCCTGGGGTTGGGGTGAGCATATATTGCATTTGGGAATAAAATGAATTACTGTGGCCTGGAGGCCAGAGTGTGGTGTGTTGCATTTTTGTCACCAGTCCTAAACCCCAAGCTGTATTCCTGCCCTTTGCCCTTTGACATTGCAGTTCTTTCTGCTAAAGAGGTGGAATATGTTTCCCCTCCTTGTGACTGGATTTGGCCTTGTGGCTTGATTTGGCCAATAAAGCAGAAATGATGGTGTGCCTGTTCAAACCCAGGCTTTCAGAGCTCTCACATATTTCCACTTGCTCTCTTGTACCCCTGACATGGACCTTAAAAAACAAAACTAAACACAAAAAGCTACCCAGGCCAGCTGCTGGTCCCAAGAAAGATGAGATGCAGGGCTGTCTCAACCAAGCTACTCAGCCAAACACAGCTTAATCCAGCCCAATAGACCCTTAGATCTCTGGGAACAAACGCCTATCATGGTATGCCATTGGGAGTTTCTTGGTTGTTTATTATGCAGCAATAGATAACTTATCAACATTTTGGCTCACCTTTATTCCAGCTGCTGTGATTTAGAGCTTCATGCTTTGCTGAGATTTATTTCAGGAGCCTCTTAATTAGACTGTGGGTCTTCCTCTATTCTTATCTGTTGTATACACTTCTATTAGTGTTGTCCTCACCCGTAAGGCAAGTCTCATTGTCCACAGAAAAAGATCACATGTAATCTTTGGCGTGGCATCCTGATCCTTCCTGCTGCTCTGCACACCCTGCCCCAGATATTTCAATCTCGGGTATCAGAAAGTACCATACCATTTCATAGATCTAGGCAACTACTTCCTTCATTCTCTCTGCCTGAGAAACCCCTACAGATCCTTCAGGACACTTATCACATGTTGCCTCTTTTGTGACATTTTTCCATGACCTAAAGGCAATCATGCTCTCTTCCATGCATCTAAAAATTAATTTCCTGTCATTATAATTCTTAAAGGATTGGATGGTCTGTCTCTAGGTTTCTCTCCTCATAGACAGAGGCAGTTTTGGAAAACTTTCTGTAGATGTAATACCTGGTGTGATGCTTAAACTTCATAGAGGTTCAATATAATTTCATCTAATTTTATCCATTGTTAAATAATTGGAAAACATGTAGGAATTGTTATAAATTATTTCTGTATGGTGTTTATGATATTTGCAATAAACTGGAAATTTGGTTCATAACTCTTCCTTCTTTGTGCATGTCAAATAATAGTATTTATTGTGGGAGGATACATTTATGAACATAGAAAAATGACAATAATGGTTGAAGATAGTTGACATGCCCTTGATGTGTAGATACTGTGGGTCCCTTTTAAGTGAAATCTGACAACCAGCTCACTTAAAATTAAAATGTCAAAAATCAATTATGCTTCATTTTGCATTCAGACAAATTGAACTTCTCAAAATTTGGTTTGAAGCACATCTTATGTCAAAAGACACCTACTCTATTATTTGAATACTAGTGATATGAGAGAACATTTTATTTCTCATTTTTTAATATGATCATACACACTAAATCTTTATCTGCCAAAAAAGAAACAAGAATATCTGGATATCTAAATATTGCTATCATTATTGAACTCTTGTTAAATAGCAAAGTCATTGACTTTAGCAAAGAACACAGTTGCCTAAATTTAATAGGGAACTGCTGGGATGTGGCCTACACAAAGAAGGTTGTACAAGAGAAGACTGGAGAGGAAAGTGGTCTAGATCATGAAGGACTTTTAAGACATGGCTAAGAGTTTAGAATTTATCCAATAAACAGAGGTATGTTTGCCTATAGATTATGGAATGAGGGGACTGACTGCTCTGTTTCTACTCTTCTTGTTAGAAAGTGTGCAGACTCAAGTGTGGTCACCATCTTCAGCTTTGTTAGGTAAGTGTAACTGACATTCATTTTGTACTAGTTTGGCTTTGTAAGTTTGAAAGTGGAATAGCACATCCTCTGAGTATGAGTGTGAGGTGATCTGAGTGGGTATATATGATATCCCTTTTTGTACTGTCCATGGGGTTCTCCATGCAAGAATACTGGAGTGGGTTGCCGTTTCCTTCTCCAGTGGACCATATTTTGTCAGAACTCTTCACTCTGACCTGTCCATCTGGGGTGGCCCAGCACAGCATGGCTCATAGCTTCATTGAGTTACCCAAGCCTCTTTGGTGCAATGAAGCTGTGGTCTAAGGAGGGAGTCATAGAATGCTGAAGAATTGATACCTTTGAATTGTGCTGGAAAAGACTCTTGAGTCCTTTGGAAAGCAAGGGGATCAAACCGGTCAATCCTAAAGGAAATCAACCCTGAATATTCATTGGAAGGACTGTTGTTGAGGCTGAAACTCCAGTACTTGGCCACCTGATATGAAGAGCCCTCTCATTGGAAAAGACCCTGATGCTGGGAAAGATTGAAGGCAGGAGGAGAAGGGGATTGACAGAGGATGAGATGGTTGGATGGCATCACTGACTCAGTGGATGTGAGTTTGAGCAAATTCCAGGAGACCATGAAGGACAGGGGAGCCTGGCATGCTGTAGTCCATGGGGTTGCAAAGAATCAGACACAACTTGGTGACTGGGCAACAACAACAATTGAAGTTTGATTTGTTGGGGTTTCTCTCAGGATTAGTGGTAGATAATACTCTCAGGCATTATCCCCGTGTCTGGGCAACTCCCATGGGAGATTCCATTCTTGACTGTGCTTCAGGAGAGATGTTTCAACTGACAGGACTCACTTCTGCTCCCTCGTCTTCATTTTTTTCATCATTCATTCAGTGAATAGTAGTCATGTCCTATGTGCTAAGCACAGGGAATCATACCGAAGAGCACACTCATTGAGCAGAAAAAAGCAGATATATTAATAGAAACTGAATACTCACGTGCTAAGAGTAAGGAATGGGATATATGCACAGGGCAGCAGAGAGGGGTATTAGCTGCAATCTGAGAGTAGTATCTGAGAAGGCTTCCTAGAGGAAATAGGAGGTAAAAGTCCTGAACTGAGGATTACAGATGGGTAAACACCTGGTGGAGAGGGAAGATACCCCTCTAAGACAGGAGGCTGGAAATAGGCATAGGACCTGCCAGGGCCAAGCAGGGGAAACAGGATGTGAATTGCAGTGATGAGCCCTGTCAGGTCATCAGGAGGCTTGGGAGTATACTGAGGTACTAGGATTCTCTTTGGAGGAGCCAGTCAAGTGTTTTTAATCATGAATGTGACACAACCAGCTTTAGAAAGATGATTCGGATCACAGTGAAGAGAATGGTTTTGAGCGAATTAGATTAAAGGCAGTGATGTTATTGTAGTGTTTGGGCTGCTATAACAAAATACCATAACGGGGTGGCTTAGAAATAACTGGGTTGTATTTTCACAGTTCTGGAGGATGAAAAGTCCAAGATCAAGGACCAAATATGGTCCTGCTTTCTGGTGCATAGAACGTACCTTCTCGCTGTGTCCTAACATGGGAGAAGATGTGAAGGATCTCTCTCTGGCCTCTTTTATAAGAACACTAATCCTATCCAGGAGGGCTCTTCTCTCATGACTTATCACCTCCAAAAGCTTCTACTTCCTAACACCTTCACCTTGGGGATTAAGATTTCAATGTATGAATTTGAGGGGAGACAAACATTCAGATCACAGCATTCATCATTTAGGAGACTGTTCAGTCTTCCAGGTAAGAAACACACCAGGCCTGAACCGTCAAAAGATTGGAAAACTATTTGGAGGATGAAATAAGCAGAGCTTGATCAAAAAGATAGTGGATTTAAACTGGAATGCATCTAGAAGCTACCTGTTACACATTAAGCGGGCTATTGATTTGAGAAGGCTTTTTAAGGTTTAATAATT
Organism: Bubalus kerabau; assembly: GCF_029407905.1. Classification (NCBI taxonomy): domain Eukaryota; kingdom Metazoa; phylum Chordata; class Mammalia; order Artiodactyla; family Bovidae; genus Bubalus; species Bubalus kerabau. The sequence goes on along the minus strand of NC_073624.1, from coordinate 61,002,327 downwards.
ATCCTATAAGCCCTAATTTTCAAAGTGTTTTAAACATTAAAGCTATGAAGAGAAATTTCATAGTTTCTAACATCTGTTGAACATCCCCTCCTTTAATATCTATAGATGCAAGTTGCTGTGATTTGGTTTTGAATATGGACCCATCTTTTGTTTGAGAGATGGTCAGGAAGGATTACTCCTTTCATATAGTGTTGTATTTTCCCCCCTTGTATTTTACTTCAGTGTTTCAATTCTATTTTCATAGCAATACAAATTTATAATTATCTTTGCCAGATTTTTGTATAGGGGATGTTAGCTTCTTAACAAAATTAGGTTAAGTTAAATACATTTATCTAGTCCAGCATACCAGTTAGATTAAAAATAATGTTATAAAGTGACATTTTATACCATATATGTTGATTATGCTAGTTGTAAATTTATTTTATAAGCAAGATGAACAGTCTTTTTATGCCAATCTTTATAACTTGAAGCATAATATCTTTATTTTAAATTATTACAGTGGCTCTGAATCTCTTCTTTGCTTTTATTGTATATAAATTGACCATATCAGTCACAGCAATGACTTATTTGATGCTGGGTCATCAACTTCTTGTGATGGAATTAATCCTACGAGAACACTCTGACTCCGACAGCAGAGGCAAGGAAGGATTGCAGCAGGATAGGTTGTGGGCTCTTTCGTGTGCTGCTGTGTATTGTACGGTAAGTGTACTCTTCTGTTTGTTTGTTGGTTTATAGTTGCATTTTGATCCTTAAAACTGCTGTCTTTTTTTTTCCTTTCATCTGAAAGCAACAAACTAAAAGCCAAAGAGACTGCTAAGAATGAAAGCCTAAGGCAGGGGGTGGGGGGTGGAGGTGGTGGTGGGAAGTGAGACATCCTATTGTAAAGTAGAGCAAATCAAATTAAAGCACTCAATAGTCACTTTACTTTATTGGGGAATTGGCTACAAAAACATTTAAATGTTGTTCTAACCAATATATTCTTTCAATCATTCATATAGTATTTAAGCCATTTAGGAAAATAAGTAAGAAACACATAGCAACAACAAAAACATCTTCACTAGCTTAGAATATATATTAGTTTCTATTTATGCATAAAAAATTGCCACAAATTAACAGCTTCAAGAATCCACAATTTATTGTCATGTGTCTGGAATGGCACAATTGGTTTCTCTGCTCAGGGTTTCACAGGGTGATAATCAAGGTGATGGCTAGGGCTGCATTCCTATGAAGAATGGCTTGACTGGGGAGGAATTCATTTCCAAGGTCATTCAGGCTGTTGGCAGCATTTGTTTTCTTGTGGCCGCATGCCTAAAGCCCCCACTTTTCACTGGCCATCACTTGCTGGCTGCCCACAGTTCTTTGTTACCTTCTCTGCCATGGCTAGTTCCTTCATTATCCTCACAAGTCAAGTTTCTTGCTTCACAGAACATCCAGTCTCTCTTTTGAGGGATTTCACCTGAGTAAGTCAGTTCCTCCCTCCTGCAACCTGAATAATTTCCCGTCTAATTGATCAACACCAACTGACTTAGAACGTTAATTTCATTGGCAAGATTTCTTCACCTTCACTGTATTGTTTGGGCTCCAAGTAAGTCACAGGTTCCACCCACACTCAAGGATAAGGGATTACACACAGTGAGAACACCAGGGAGCGCTGTTCTGCAGAATTACACACTGGGACCTCCCTAGAATCTTTCCACCAGAGAGTTTTTTATATTACCACACATTTCTCATATCAATGTTTTATTAGAAAGTTATACTCTTATCTTTTAGAATGAGGGAAAGGGGCAGTTTTTCAAGACTGAGGTTGTCAGCTGTGGCGTGGGCTTTAAATTTGGAATCTCACTTTCCAGTCTTACCCTCTTGAGCCCTGTGTACCAGTGTGGGCCACTTGCTGCTCCCAAACATGTCACTGTCTTTCATCACAATTTATTACTGCTAAATACTTATCTCTGAAAACCTCTTCTTTCCTATTCATACTCATTTTTCAAGACCTAGCTAAATTTATACATTCTGTAGTAGAGTTTTGATGACTTTCTCAGAGAAAACATCTCTGTTCCCATGATAATTTTTAGAAGACTTTTTCATATGAACTTTTATCTGGAGTTACAGCTATTTGTTTATCCCCACTTCAACCCTGTGCTATGCTGTGCTTAGTCGCTCAGTTGAGTCCAACTCTTTGTGACGCCATGGACTGTTCCCCCCACCCCCCAGGCTCCTCTGTCCATGGGGATTCTCCAGGCAAGAATACTGAAGTGGGTTGCCATGCCCTTGCATGGCAAGGCAAGTTTTTTCCTTGCTTTCTTTGTATCACAAATTATGGCTTACTCTTTTCTGTATCTCTAGTCCCTTATCTCTAGTACAGGGCTTGATCCCTGTAGGGGAGTACAGTAGGTACTCCCTGATTAAACTTAATGAGTGAAGAGTTTCCTCTTCACTAGAGTAAGTAGTAAAATAATTGTAGAAAAATAGGGTAAGAGAAAACAGGAAAACAGTAGTGTGGACAGACTACAATGACGTAATTTTTACTGGTTTTTATCAGAATGTGAGGATGGGAATGTGAAGGAGCATAGTTGTGAATAAGTCTACAAAAGTCAGATGATGGAGGGTCTTGAAATTTCCAGGCTAGAAAATGTGGAGTTCATGGAACTTTAATCTAATGAGGAATAGACATAGTCTCACATATACTTTAATTTCAAGTTGTGTAAAACTCCAGAGAGGAAATGTACAGTATGTTAAAATAACAGTTGGCAAGGAGACCTGATCTAGCAGAGGTCAACTGAACAAATCACATTTGAGGTGAGACCTGAGAGTTGAGTAGGAGTAAAAGGTAAAGGTAAAGAGTGCACGGTAAAGAGTGGTATATTGGGCTGAAGAGGAAATTCAGAATCAGGTCCTGCAGAACTTTACGGGCCATTACCATTTTGGTCTTTATCCTATGAACAGTGGGAGAAAATTGAAAAATTTAAAACAAGGTAGGTTTGAAATGGGGGCTTCCCTGGTGGTTCTGATGGTGAAGAATCTGCCTGCAATGTGGGAGACCTGGGTTTGATCCCTGGGTTGGGAAGATCCCCTGAAGGAGGGCATGGCAACCCACTTCAGTATTCTTGCATGGAGAATCCCCATGGACAGAGGAGCCTGGGTGGGAGGGGGGTGGTGGTGCAGGGAGGGGACAGTCCATGGTGTCACAAAGAGTTGGACTCAACTGAGCAACTAAGCACAGCATAGCACAGGCTTGAAGTGGGGATAAGAGAACGAGAGAAAGAGGGAGATGATTTGTCTTTTTTAAAAAATTCCCTGAATAATAGAGTAAAAGAGTATAAGAATAGATGCAGGTCTAGTTAGGCGAATTTTTTAATGGCACAGAGAGTAGACCATAGTAATTTGACCTAGGGAATGGCAGAGGAGCTTGAAACAGATTTTATGGAGACTCAGTTGACAGGAGTTGGATATGGAAAGTGAAGGAGAGGGAAATGTTTCTAGCTTCCCTGGCTAGATAAATGGTGGTACCCAGAAAGAACAGTGGAATATGGACATGTTTGGGGATGTTGGAGACCATGAAGTCTGCTTTGGAAATGTCGAGGTGTTTTTATTATATGGACTGATGGATACATATAGGTCTTAAGCTCAGAAGAGAAATCTGCATAAGCGATAATAAGGGTTCCTGTGTATCTATGGTCAACTGGGTTTTTTTCTTTTTTTTTAGTATATTTTTCAAAGGATGGAATTAAAAAAAAATTAATTATTTATTTTTCATTAGAGGTCAACTAATTTTTGACAAAGATGCCAAGACCATTCAATGGGGGAAAAAACAATCGCCTTAACAAATGGTTCTGGGACAACTGAATATCCACACACAAAAGAATGGAGTTAAAGTCCTATCTCGTGTTGTTTACAAAAATTAACTCAAAATGAGTACTCAGGAGACCTAAACTTAAGAGCTAAAACTTTAAAACTCTTCGAAGAAAGCATTGGGGCAAGTCTTCATGACTTTGTATTTGGAAATTTTTTTTTCCCTCTTTTAATGACTTCTTATATATGATACCAAAGCAAAGGCATCAATAACAAAGAAGGATAATCTAGACTTCGTCAACACTGAAAACATCTGTGTATTAAAGAACACTATCACAAGAGTAAAATGTCAACCTACAAAACTGGAGAAACGAATTGCAAATTGTATGTCTATTAAAGGTCTAGTATCCAGAATATATAAAGAGCTGTTACAACTCAAAAGCAAAGTGACAAACAACCCAATTTAAAAATGGACAAAGGACTAAAAAATGGAGAAAGGACTAGAATAGACATTTTTCCAAGAAGATATATATAAAAAGCCAAAAATCATATGATAAGATACTCAGTGTCATTATTCATTCAGTTCAGTTCACTTCAGTCGCTCAGTAGTGTCCGACTCTTTGCAACCCCATGAACTGCAGCATGCCAGGCCTCCCTGTCCATCACCATCTCCCAGAGTTCACTCAAACTCATGTCCATCGAGTTGTTGATGCAAATGCAAATCAAAACCACAACACATGGTCCTTTGCATCCATCAGGATGGCCATAATTAAAAAAAAATGAAAATAACAAGTGTTGACCAAGATGTGGAGAAATTAGGACCCTCATACATTGCTCATGAAAATATAAATTGGTGCAGCAATTTTGGAGAATAGTTTAGCAATTACTCAAGTTAGTAAGTTACCTGCTTTTCCAGGTAGCTCAGCTGGTAAAGAATCCACCTGCAATGCAGGAGACCCTGGTTCAACTCCTGGGTCAGGAAGTTTCCCTGGAGAAGGGATAGGCTACCCACTCTAGTATTCTTGGGCTTCTTTGGTGGTGCAGATGGTAAAGAATCTGCCTGCAATGTGGGAGACCTGGATTCAATTCCTGGGTTGGGAAGATACCGTGGAGGAGGGCATGGCAACCCACTCTAGTAATCTTGCCTGGAGAATCCCCTTGAACAAAGGAACCTGGTGGGCTACATTCATAGGGTCACAAAGGGTAGGACACGACTGAGCAACTAAGCACACAATAAGTTAAACATAGAACAAAATGACCCAGAAATTTCACTCCTACGTATAAACTTCACCATCCTTAGGGGCTTTGTGGTTTGCTAGTTTTCTCCCTCCCTCTGTCCATTGTTCCACTGACTTGTCAGTATAGTCAGATGGCAGAGGTATCAGAATGTGGCACGTATTTCATTTATTAATAAAGTGCATATTAAGAATCTACTGTGCACTACTTACTGTTTTAGGTCCTGGATATAAAAAGGAAAACAGTTGAGTCATGATCTCAAATTTTTCTATTTTGAAGGTAGTGTTTAATTAGTTTCCAGTACTCTTTTTGATATTGCATAATAATTCTTTTGGCTGTACTCAAATAAAAAATAAATGACACTTTTTATACGTATAATGTGAGGACTCAGAAGAGTTTAAGAATGAATCCCCCATGGACATAGAGTATGGATTTCAAGATTTAGTCAATGCTGTGGTCACATGTACTCATATTTCTTTCGCATCTTGTAGTTATTGTTTATATCACATACAGTGTGGTGTAACTTGTTATGGAGTCAGATAGCATGTTCTTTCTGTTCATCCAAATTTTCCGGTCTTGAAGCTATTGATAATATTCTTTGAGACATTCAACTTCTTTTGCTTTCATAAGGAATTTTTTGCTTATGAATTTTCACTTTGTTCAGGTGTTTATCAGTCTGATGTTTGATTTGATGTCTATGGCACCCCCCTCCAGTACTCTTGCCTGGAAAATCCCATGGACAGAGGGGCCTGGTGGGCTGCAGTTCATGGGGTCGCTAGGAGTCGGACACGACTGAGCGACTTCACTTTCACTTTTCACTTTCATGCATTGGAGAAGGAAATGGCAACCTACTCCAGTGTTAGTTCTTGCCTGGAGAATCCCAGGGATGGGGGAGCCTGGTGGGCTGCCGTCTATGGGGTCGCACAGAGTTGGACACGACTGCGACTTAGCAGCAGCAGCAGCAGCATAGGCAAGCATACTTTTACTTTCAAGGAGTAATGGATGACTGACTCTTGTGGTTCTTAACAATAGTGAGTGACAACTCACTCAGATTCCATCCTATTCAGAGAGTAAGCACTCATTTAATTAATCAATTTATGTCTTCAATTTATCCTGTGACTCTAAGTCCACTGTCCTTTTTTGTTTTTCGACATGGACCATTTTTAAAGTTTTTGTTGAATTTGTTACAGTATTGCTTCTGTTTTATGTGTTGGCAGGTGTTTTTTTGGCGAGGAAGCATGTGGGATCATAGCTCCCCAACTAGAGTTCAAACCTGCACCCCCTGCTTTGACAGGTGAAGTCTTAACCACTGGACCACCAGGGAAGTCCCTAAGTCCATAGTCTTTTATCTGACACTGTTTGGGGCTTTGGAATTTATAATTTTTTGATTTAATTAAATGAAGAGTTTGTGCCTTAGACTGTCTGACCATCCTGGCAGGGTCTGTAGCAGCATCCTGTAAGCACACACACACACTAGTTGTTCCTTAGCAAAACATAGGAATAGTCACATTACGTGGGATAAGTGAGGACCATGGGCAGCCTCATGTCTATGTAGGGCATGTCTGTTTTGACACCACATGAGTTACAAAGGGACTTCTGGTTTTCATAGGTTTATGGATTTTGGAATCTCAGATAACGGAATGTTTGCTAACAAAATGGTGAGTAAGATGTAGTGTCTTCCCTCAAAGGACACAGACACTTCATGTTTTGTCTATTAAGTCTTTTCTGTTTGTTATAAGCCAGTTCAATGTGTTTAGTTTTTTGTTTTTTTTTTTTTTTAAAGGAAGGTGTTGGTGTTGGAGTGACTTCTTGATTCAATAATTGAAAAGTCTAGCAGGCAGGTTTTGGACAATGCTGTACTCAGGGATCAAATGATGCCATCTGGCTGGTTTTTCTTAATCTTTCACACATCTTCTATTCCAGAGGTTTCAGTCTCTCTGTCTCTGTATGCTCTAAGCCAACTCTTTTGTGGTGACAAAGATGGCTAGGGCAGGTCATTTCATAGTGAAGTTTTCTAGGGAAGAAAAAGAGCCCCATTTCCTGTTGGAGCATTCCCAGAAAAAAATCTTTTTGCATTTCATTGGTTCTGATCTGGTCACATGCCATCTGTCACTGAGGTCAGGGAGATGAAATGGGCTGATTGGTCTAGACTGGTCATGTGATGCACTTTGGCATCAGGAGAGTTAAGCACATGAACTGAGCAGGTGGGATTTTCTCAAACAAAAACTGGGAGCTGTTGCCAGAGGACGTGGGGAATGTTGGGTGGCAAAGCATTCATGTAGACATTCATGGGTTGACACTGGATTTCCTTTGTAATTAAAATTCTTCTGATGGAATACAGTGGAGTTAATATCAATTGATTTGGTCAGCTGATATATAACTTTCCTGCTGATCATATAACTTTCCTGCTGATAATATAGCAAAACATTATTGCTCTTTTATATGTACCAAAATATATACGAGCCTGAAAGTCTAAAATCAAAATTGACTCTAAACTGAACTCCTCATCAGACCATAAGAATTTACAGCCTGGAACCCAATTACCTTCATTTGAATCTTTGCTTCACCCACTTTCTTGGATGAGTTACTTAACCTCTTTGTACTTGTTTTCTTGTGTGTGTAAAGCAAGTGTAATGGTAGCATTTACCTCACCAGGTTGGTTTGAGGACCCCATGAATTAATACATTAAGTATTTAGAATGGGGTTTGACACATAGTAAGTGTGCTATAAACTTTAGCTATTATTATTATTATTCCATAGGGTAACACTAACTCTGAAATTCCCCATGGTGAAGTAGGAATTTTTACAGCATGGATATTAACATTTCTGTGCCTTTAACTAATATTGCAGCTGCCCTGTGTACATTATTATGGGAAATGCCATTTGTTTTATTGTCAGATTAAAGTTTAAAAAATAAGCCAACCATAATTTTTTTTTCCAGAAAGCATTTATTTTGACCCAAGAGATTCCAGTCAGCCTTATAAACTTAGAAAGTGGAAATCCTTTCTGAACTGATGGAAAATGAATCCAATTTCAAATCCCAAACCAGGTTCCTGTTTTTGTTGCTCTTCTTCCCCTAAAAAGACAGAACCTGATGTTTTCACAGTGTATATAAAACAAATTTTAAGATCCATATATAGCACAGTGTTTACCACCCACCCCTGTCCAAGGCCATGAATATCATAAATTCTTTAAATTTCCCAAACATGAGATAAATGTCAGACCATTCTATAAATTGACTTTATGAGGCATTTCTGAGCTGAGCTTTCTGACATTCACACCAATGTTTCCATAGTAACTAATGTGTTCAGAAGGGGAAAAGCAGGAGGAGATGAAAAACAAAGGAGATGATCCAAATAAAAGAGATGCATAAGTAAGGGAGAGTAGAAGGTTCCATAACTTTGAACCATTGCTTCTTGCAGGAGACAAGCATTCTTGTTCATAGGAGCAACCGCCCCTGCTGGCTGACTGATTCAGGGGGTCCTTACTGGGAAAAACTCCCAAAGCTTGACCAACTGATACCCGACTACACTTGGACAACATTTCAATAATGCCAATTTAGACTATTCCTTCCCCCTTTTATTTTAATCTTATTTTTTTCTCTCTTTAGAGGTCCCTTAGTTACCACGGTAACAGTGAAGTAATTTGTGGCTGTCACTGAATTGTCAAAAAAAATGCAGTATCAAGTCAATTTAAAGAATAGTTGGAAATGGAGTGGGGCAACACAGGTGTTAGTGAGCATCACAGTTTGCAAACATTGAAATAAAGACTGCTAGAACTGTCCTCGGAGAAGGCAATGGCACCCCACTCCAGTACTCTTGCCTGGAGAATCCCATGGATGGAAGAGCCTGGTAGGCTGCAGTCCATGGGGTCGCTAAGAGTCGGACACGACTGAGCGACTTCACTTTCATTTTTCACTTTCATGCATTGGAGAAGGAAATGGCAACCCACTCCAGTGTTCTTGCCTGGAGAATCCCAGGGATGGGGGAGCCTGGTGGGCTGCCGTCTATGGGGTCGCACAGAGTTGGACACGACTGAAGCGACTTAGCAGCAGCAGCAGCAGCAGAACCTCTCCTAAAATATAGGTTCTCTTTTCAAATCTTATTCAATGGTGGCCGATTTGTTGCATTTAAAAGCAGATTTTACTGACCAATTATTCTCTCGTAATGGAGAAGGAAATGGCAACCCACTCCAGTAGTCTTGCCTGGAGAATCCCATGGACAGAGGAGCCTGGTGGGCTATGGTCCATGAGGTCGCAAAGAGTTGGACATGACTGAGCACACAGCACATTCTCTCATGATGTCCAGAATACAGTACTTTTTCTTACTAAACATCAGCAAACTTACTTTAATGAAAATATGTTTAAACCCCAAGTTGTTTGTAGGCTTGATCAGGTTAGAGAGTAAAAGTTTTTTACTGAACCATTTGAGGAGAAAAATACAGGCATCTGACTCAGGGAACTAGGCACTTGTTGATAAGCAAAATCATGGCCCCTCAAAATTCCCATGTCCTTCCCCCACAAACTTGTGAGTACTGGTATATAAAACAGCGTATATAAAACAAATTTAAAAATCCATACATAGCACCAACCTGGTCCATGATAATGAGTATCACAAATTCTTACAAGGCAAAAGTGACTTTGTCGATATGATTAAATTAAGGATCTTGAGATAGGAAGAATATCCTGGATTACTGAGGTGGGCCCACAGATAACCTCAAGGGTCCTTATAAGAAGGAGGTGGGACAGCAGAAGCAGAGATGAGAGTGATGTGGGTCCAGGAGCCAAGCTATGCAGGCAGCCTTTAGCTGCTGGACAAGGCAAAGAAACAAATTCTTCCCCAGAGCTTGCAGAGGGAGCACAGTCCTGCCGACACCTTGATTTTAGCCCAGCGATGCCTTTGACTTCCAGAATTGTAAGGGAATAAATATGTGTCATTTGAAGCCACTAAGTTTGCAGTAATTTATTACAGCAACAGTAGGAGAATAATAGAGCATTGTTTGCAGTCTCTGGCCCCACCAGTTCCTCTAAGACAGGGTCATTTGGTGTTTACTCTTACTTGGCTGCAGAAAATGAAGCCAGTTCTGGTTGTAGGCTGAACATTCTGAGTGTCACTGACTGAGGGTCCTGTGAGTAGGGTGTTCTCTGTGTGATACTTTAGGGACCTTGGATCTGGTCCAGGTACTTAGATCTGCCAGTTACTGAGGCAACAGAGACCTCCAAAGTCCTGGCTTGAACACCACAAGGGAACAAATGCTTGCAGGTCCTGGGTGAAAAGTCCTTGAGAGAGAACTTTTGTGCTCATAATCCATCTCTCTATGAAAGGGCATCTGTTTGTTTGTCTTTCCAACTAGATTGTACATGTGTCAATGGTAGACATCCGGCCTTATGGAAATCTGTAAATCTCACATTTCCCAACACCATTTTGAGCCCCCAGTAGGTACGATGAGAAATAACAACTCCTCCTTCTCTGAGTTACTTCCTGTTTTATTTTTTTTCCATTTATTTTACTTTAACCATCTAGGTGCTGGGTAAAGCATCTGATGTGTATTCTCTCATCCAATACTTACAACTCTGAGAGAACCCCTGTTTTCATTCTATAGATGTCAAAATAGAGATTCAGTAACTAGACTGAAAGGTTAAAAAGTGAGTCAGTGGGAGAGTTGGGCTTGCTGTGTCTTGCTGACCCACCACTTCTAATTCCTGCCTTGCTGCCAGGCCAGAAGCACCATGGGGTGGGTGTTGGCCTTTCTTCTTTATGGCCCCCAGTTAATACCCTTTATCCTCTGAGCTCCAGCTTTGGCTCTTACTCTCACTCATGCAGGGGGTGGAGGAGGGGAATGAGAAGGTTGGAGAGGGCTGAGGGCTCAAGACTGGATGGAAGGCAAGTATTTTGGGTACTGAGACCTCTTTGACCTTTAGAGAATGGTTATTTTAGATAGGAATCTGGTGTCCATAAATTAGCACAATTCTATAGCTTTATGCTTTCTTGATTTATTTTCTTCTATCCTTTCCTGTGTCAGGCAGAATTCTAAGATGACTTGAAAGTGTCCCATCCCATGGTATGCATGTTCTGTTTGTGTTCTTCCCCCACCAATGTACACACTGAAGCCCTAATCTTCAACATAACAGTATGAGGAGGTGGAGCCTTGGAAGGTAATTCCAAAGGGTAGAGCCTGTCATGGAGATATTCGAACCCTTAAAAGAAGAGATACTAGAGAGATGATCACTTTCTCTGGCTGTGAGGATAAAATGAGAAGGCATCTATGTGTACACCAGGAAATGGGCTGTCACTGGGAACTGAGCCAGCCAGCACCTTGACCTTGGATGATGTGAAATAAATTTGTTTGTTTGTTTAAGCCACCCAGTCTATGGTATTTTTTGTAATTGTTTAGTGGCTAAGTCATGTCTGACTCTTGCGACCCTATGGACTGTAACCCCCAGACTCCTCTGTCCCACAGGCTTTCTTGGGCAAAAATATTGGAGTGGTTTGCCATTTTCTCCTCCAGGAGATCTTTCCAACCCAGACATTGAACCTGAGTCTCCTGCACTGCAGGCAGATTCTTTACCACGGAGCCATGGGAAGCCCACCCCTTCCATTACCATTAATCTATTAACTTTAAGGTAAAGAAGGCTGTGCTTTCCCATGGAAGAGCCAGGAATGAACAAACCCTCTCTCTCTCACAGTTGGATGGATGAAGTTGATGTAGATTCAAACACCTAATAACTCCTAACAGTTTCCAAAGACTGAGCATGTTCTAGGAGTTGGGCTAAGATGGCTACATGCACACGTGACCTCATTTAGGCTGCTCTGGGTTAATCCCATTAGAATGTACACTCAGAGGGCAGAGTCTGGCTCCAATTTGATTGTCAGGGTATCCTTAGTGCCACAACATTGCTTGGAACATGTGGGGACCTCAAAGCATATTTGAGTGAACGAATGAATACATGAATACATGAGCACGATGGCTTAGATATTAGGGTTGTCACCATATTCTTAGATCAGGAGGCTGAGGTTCAGAGAAGTTAAGAAGTTCAGAGACGTCCCTGGTGCTCCAGGCTCCCAATGCAGGGAGCTAGGTCAGGGAACTCGATTCCGCAAGCCACAACTAAAGATCCTGTGTGCCACAACTAAGACCCGGTGCAGCCAAATAAATAAAATTAAAAAAAAAATTTTTTTTTTTAAAGTTCCTCATGTCTTAAACATTCGCCCATTTCCTCACCCTACGTAGCCCATCTCCTTGGCTCCTTGGCTACCCTGGGTTGGACCTCCGGGATGGCTTGCGGGCCGCGGACGCCCTCTGTCGGCGACACTCAGGTGGCGCACGGGCCTGCTCCTGCGGATGCGCAGGTGCGCACGGGGAGGGTCCCCCCGACTGGCTGTGGGGCCTGAGTGCTGGCTTTCACGTTTGGGGGTGCTGAGCTGTTCCCTAAATGGGACCTGGACATTATTTGTGAGTTTCAGACGTGTAGTCTTGGGCTTCTTTGAGGAATCGGCGTCTGGATGGGCGCTCGACCAAGGGGCAGGAGAACTTGAAGCGTTAACAATTGCCTGGGTGTCTGGGAACCAGAGGCATGAGGGAAGCCGACAGGGCTGAGGTTCAAGAACTCCGGCTCCTTGTCTTGGCTCCTTGACTTCCCTCTGAGGAAGAGCGAGGATGCGGGAGGTGGGGAGTGAAGTTGTCTTTGGGCCGATGGTCAGAATCTGTAATGCAAGAGTGGCCCAAAACCAGAAGCAGGAAGACCTTTGCATCCATTTTCCAGAACCTTCTGTCGCAGTCCCGCCTGTCAACGCAAATGCGCTCAGGGTAGTCGGGTGTAATCTCTTACACTCCGATGCGCAGTAGTTCTACTCTCGCTCCACGCACCAGCCTTACTTAATCCTTTTAGTTTCCTTCCCAGTTCTTTACAAAAGAGATATGTCACTCACATCCAAGGCAGATTCACAACCAAAAATATGTCTTCATTTTCTCTTTAAAAGTGGTGGCTTTGTTCTTGTTTTCGTATCAAGTAAGGACTACTTTTGGGGTTTTGTTTTGCTTTTGATCCCCACTCCATAATTACATCCTTAATTTTTTTAGGTTTTTGTCTATTGAAATTGTAACTTTATTAATTTCTATCTCTAAAACTCCAACGAGAAATACTTACCTCTTACCTCTCCCACTGGAATAATATATTCCCCAGATGGAGAAATTTAGGAATGAAGTAAAAACCTACAGGACAAAAGGAAAATGAACGGGAGGTGGTGAATTGTTCTGAGAAGATAGAACACATGCATTTGCTGGTCCAGATGATTCGATTTTCTCTGGGAGTTTTGGAAAATATGGTTTGAAGGGGGAAGGCGGTCTGCTCTCATGCACTATTCACTAGAAGAGGTTTTGAGGATATTTGATTTGAAACTACCGTTCTTTCCTTTCATAATATTCAGCATGTCCCTAATCGTTGTATTCCAGATATTGAACACCAATTTTTAATCCCTTCTACCAAAATGTTTTGCACTCATTTGAACATTTCTAAATTGAAATTCTAAATTAGTATTCATTGAAAACTGGTTTGACACAAAGAAAGGAACACGAATGAAACCTTCTGAGCCTTCTTTGCATTTCCAAGCGTATGTTCAATTCTTTAGAAAAGTCATTGTTGTTGGTTTAGGAAAGACTTATTCAATTCCCAAGTGCCACCTCCAGAGGGCACAGCTGTCTCAAAAAAAAAAAATTTTTTTTTTTAAGTTCCTTTAGTTTTGCCAAGGAACTCTTCATAGTCTATAATTGTGATTTTTTGGGATCCAAACTTGAAATAGTTTTACCTAATATATTTTAATATTCATTGAGGTGTTATGGTATTCTATATTTTCAGTGATGGACATTTATAATATTTTAAATTTTTATAAAAGGAAGAATTAAATCCAGTATTGGCACTTTGCCCCCTACTTAAAAAAATCTCTCTGTTCTCTCTAGTTTTATGCAATAACTCCAGACAGAGTCAGACAGCACCCTTTAATTTTTTAAAACACATTTAAAAGTTTATTTGCCAAAACTTTGTATTTTCAAGAGATTGCACTCATGGCCCCAGTTATCCTAAAAAATGAAGTATGAAGTGTGCATATAAATTATTTATGATTTAGTGCCCAGTGTATTCTTGTAGAGTCTGCTATTACATTTAGAGTAAATGCTTTGGAAGCTTTCTACTCCTGAAGCTACATAAGCTGTCTGGGGGATTCATTTTTGCAACATCAAAATTTATGGTAACTTTTTATTTTAAAATGCTTTTATTCATCCGCAGAGGAGAGGAAGTTGAAGTGAATTTGCTCAGAAAAGAATGGGGTTATTTTCTTCTAGAATGTACATTAAACGATTTACTCTCTCCCTCGTTTGTCTCAGCCATCTCTGCTGTGTTTAGTGTGAAATTGAACCCTGTAAGGCTAAAATCCAAGAAGAGGGAGACTAAGGATTCATGCAAACAATTTATGTGCATTTCTTTACTGTGTTTTCTTTCAGGCTTTCAGTTGCTGCTCACTTTGGGCTATTTTTCTTTTCCTGTTATTTCTTTCCCCCCTGTTAACATTATGCAAAAAATCTAACAACAGGGTGTGAAAGGGATTGTTTGTAAGTATTTAAAACCACTTAACATCTATTTATATGAAAATGCTGTTTAGGTTTTGAAAGCTTATTTGCATGTTGATACAGAAAAATTTGAAAACTTGTACAGGGTTGATATTGAAAGTGTTTAACTTTCATATTCGCTTTGCATGAATAAGGAAGAGCTAGAGGAGCCACCAAATCAGTGTGTTCTATAAGGAACCACGCTTATGAAGTGTTGTCAGCTAAATGTGTGGAAGAATCAAGAAAAGGCTTGATGAAATATCCTTGAAGTCAGGTTAAGCCGGGGAAAAGCAATTCAGGGCTAATGTGTATGGCGCAGAAGTATAATTAGCAAATCCATGGATTATCCCTCTTCTACTTCAATTCCACATAACAAATGTTAGTTTAATAATATATTCCTTTACTTTTTACGTTAGTCTTGTCTCCCCAGTGGGATGATGGAAGATCTTTGATAGGAAAGAAACATGTCTGATACGCATTTTTTCCTATTTCATCACAATGACTAGCCCAGTGTTAGACCAAAAAGGCCTTCCACAAATAGTTGGCGATTAATTATTAGTCTGTGGAACTGTTAGCCAGGATCTTCTCCCAGGTAGAGAATGCCAGACTCAAAAGTTTAAAGTGTTTGGGGAATCCAAAGTGTTTTTTTCTCCATTGTGTCTCCGTGAGCCCCCTGGCACTCTGTCTCCTTAGGTGAATGAATGTGCTGTTTTAATTTGATAGATGATTTACAAGAAATTTGTCACAAGTATTTGGGATTTTTGGTGCTGCCATTTGTATGACTTAGATAATAAATCTGAGGACAGTGTAATGGAAGGGATCCAAATGCAGGTGAAGTTACTTAGAATATTTGCAATGGAAGGGTTGGGAAACTAGTGTTTCAGCAGAACACAGACGACTAAGATAAAAATATGCTCTCCCCTTGTCCCCTTGTTAATATATGGTAGAACTTGGCTTGTTCATCTGTCAGTGTTAACTGTTCTATACATGGTCTTGTGCCATTGTGGTTGAGTGACACATAGAGCCTTGGAAGGTAGTTATCTCTTGTCAGTGGATATACTTAAGTGAGTCTGTCACGCATGTGCCGTGGGGCCTTGAGCCTTGGAGGAACATTTTGTTAGGTGACCATGAGAAACGCTGGGCTGGAAGAAGCACAAGCTGATATCAAGATTGCCAGGAGAAATATCAATAACCTCAGATATGCAGGTGACACCACCCTTATGGCAGAAAGTGAAGAGGAACTCAAAAGCCTCTTGATGAAAGTGAAAGAGGAGAATGAAAAAGTTGGCTTAAAGCTCAACATTCAGAAAACTAAGATCATGGCATCTGGTCCCATCATTTCATGGCAAATAGGGGGAAACAGTGGCTGACTTTATTTTTCTGGGCTCCAAAATCACTGCAGATGGTGATTGCAGCCATGAAATTAAAAGACGCTTACTCCTTGGAAGGAAAGTTATGACCAACCTAGATAGCATATTAAAAAGCAGAGACATTACTTTGCCAACCAAGGTCCATCTTAGTCAAGGCTATGATTTTCCCTGTGGTCATGTATGGATGTGAGAGTTGGACTATGAAGAAAGCTGAGTGTTGAAGAATTATGCTTTTGAACTGTGGTGTTGGAGAAGACTCTTGAGAGTCCCTTGGCCTGCAAGGAGGTCCAACCAGTCCATCCTAAAGGAGATCAGTTCTGAGTGTTCATTGGAAGGACTGATGCTAAAGCTGAAACTCCAATACTTTGGCCACCTCATGCAAAGAGTTGACTCCTTGGAAAAGACTCTGATGCTGGGAGGGATTGGGGGCAGGAGGAGAAGGGGACGACAGAGGATGAGATGGCTGGATGGCATCACCGACTCGATGGACATGAGTTTGAGTGGACTCCATGAGTTGGTGATGGACAGGGAGACCTGGCATGCTGCGATTCATGGGGTTGCAAAGAGTCGGACACGACTGAGCGACTGAACTGAACTGAAAGTCACCTGCTGATGAAAATGCTGTGTGAGTCTTCATTAAGTCTGCATTACACTCATTTATTGGAATCAAAGACAGTTCTTTAAATGCTGGAGCACAGTAAGGAAACGTGAGATGACAACCAATGGGCTAAAAGCCCAGCATCATTAGATTAAGGGTGTGTCATCCCCATGCAGGGTCCTATTTCAAGGCCTGTTAGCCTGGGTACATGTGTTAATTACATGAGCAGTTCAGATATTCTGTCTCTGACGGGTGAGTCTAGTTTGAAATGCTTATAATTCTAATTTAATTAGAAATGCATTCAGAGAGCTAATGTTATTTGTGAGAATTTAGAAGTAAATCCCTTAGTAAAATAAATGAAAATTTGGTAAAGTGAATCATAACCTAATTTTGAATGTATGGATGGATATTCTCCTATCAGCTTTGCTTGAAGTCTGGCAGAATTGAGGGAAAAATTCTGGTGTAGACGCAGTACTCATCTGTTCTCACTGTATGACTTAGTTGAAGATCTGTATTCTCTCAGCTGCCACCACAGTCTTCAAAAATAAAGTCATTTATTGAAAAAGTCAGTAATCTAAACGATTCCTACTTTTCTTTTTGACAAGGCATCTCCTGGTTACCTGCGCGTCCATGGAGATATGTGACCTCTTAGCAAGGGGGCAGTGCTGTAGGTGGAGAGTCAGGGCAGTGCTGATATTCATTCAACATTCAAGCAGCAGTGCTCTCACCTTTCTTTGGTTGTGGTCAGTGATTTTTAGTCCATTATAGTCATGGGCTGACTGCATGCAGTCAGCCTAAAATCCAGGGCTGTGCTGTGGTCTGTCCTGTAAGTGGCTTCCTGGTGACACCGGAAGGTGACTTGCTTGGCGCGGACAACTACACGTTTGGAGGCAGAAAAGATGCAGGGTGCTGTCCCCACAAGTCAGTGTGCCTTTTCAGAATCCGTTTGATGACATTCACTATGATGTGGATGGGTTCCCCCAATTAATCTTCAGTCTCAAAAAGTGGTTTAGGGCTGGATGCACATGCTGGTGTTTGTTAATTCCTGAGGTAACACTTTTAAGTCCCAATGTTTGATGTTCCAAAGTCCTGGAAAGAATGATTTTTGACTCTTTGATCCTGTAAGAAAAATCCATTTGTTTTGCATCTTGCAGTTCATGCCGATGGTTTTTGTTCCCTCATCATTTTAGCAGATATTTTCTTTTTTTCAGGGCAGAGTCGTGATGTGATGAGGGGAGGTCTGTCAGTCTATTGCAATAATATAAATAACAAGTGGGTGGAATTACAAATAGAGCAGAGATTCTTAAGAGGTTAGAGCAAAAAAAAAAAAAAAAAGTGGTTCTAATTACCAAGCTGGAGGACTATTTCAAAAAGGGCCACAACCCTTTTTTAATGTCAAGTCTGTGTGCAGCTTTCCGTAGTTTAAAAATCATCCTTTCTTTCCTAAGAAAAGAAAACACAGGCTGGGGAATAAAACGCTCTGGACAAGTTTCATTTAGTTAGGTTTTTCCCTCCTTGGTCTTCCTGGTGGTTTTCAACCTCTCCTGGTCTCTAATAATATTACTTAGAGAATTAAAGACAACCTGAAAAACAAAAACTATAGCAAAGGAGAAGGGCAGCCAACAACAATGAACTGAGTTCTCTAGGCTGTTCACAGAATGGTAGCAGAGACAAAAGAACTTTTTTTCATCTTCATAAGAGCTGCTGTTACCTTTTTCTTCTCTTTCAGACCTCTTTCTCCCTGTTCTTTCTTGGCTTCCTTGCAGCTTTCAGTGTCTCATTATGAATGGCTATTTTAACTCCTTTTTATTAGTGAATAAGATAATGTTACTGTTACTAATTTGCTGTTTGGAAAGTAGAGCTTTTAATGTGGCATTCTTGATGGTTTTAGAGTAATTGTAATTTTAAGTCTTTTTTTTTTCTTTTTTCACCCATTGAATCGAGTTTTCTCTCAGCCAAAGTGCTTTGCCTATTCTTTACTGCGTTTTTTTATTTTGTTTTAAGGATAATTGAAAGTTGTTCTACAAATATAGCTTAAAAAATTCATGTTTCTCAGTGAAAAACAACCCTGAAATGAAAGCCAACTTAAATCATACCAGAAAAGACTCACAAAATGAAGCTGACATCCTGGAAGAAGGGAGAAACGCTAAGGCTCCCAAGTAATCAGTTTGGGCCATTTAAGTGCTAAATGACAGGATCAAGAAGAAAAATTTTAAAATTGATTTTTAAGACTGTCTGAAAAAGGAGGCTGAAATGAATATTAAGTGATTTCTTTGGGGCTGTCAGAAGTAATAACGGAAGAAGAGACAAGCCCGGTCTTGCTGCTGATGGTAGGATCAAAGAATTCAGAGTCTGCGTAGGTTGGAGATGAAGTTCTGCACTTCAGTTGTTAAGAAATGTGAATGAAGAGAAGGGAGAGGATGCAGCAAGGGAGCCTAATATGAGTAGGTATGAGCTGGAACCACGCTGGGTTGTTGGGGAAGAGGTGCTGTGGTGTGTGCCGTGCTCTGTGTTCTGTGAGACAAGACCGCATTCCTGGCAGAGCCTGGAGCATGAGGGGCTCCTCGCAGTGGGGATGGGCCGGTCAGGACACATCCATTCTCTCTCCCACCCCCCACCCATCAGCCCATGTCCCGGCCAGTAGCCATATACATCTATCTGTCAGTTGGCCGATGGGAGTGGTGCTCCAAGCTGGGTGTTGAACAAGCCCATATGGCATGAGGGTTGCATTCGTATCTTTGGTCTCATTAGCACCATGTTGGAACCAACAGAGTTAACTGACTAATTAATAGAGAGATGCATTGAGTGTTCTCTGGGATTTGGAATCAGTTTCCCTTAAATTAGCCATGTCAATTACCACAAGCCCATAGATACCAGGAGCTGGAAAAAGATCTGGCAGGATTTAAAAACACATGGGGACCGTGGAGAATGTGAATAAAAATGGAAAAGTAGACCCACCTCACTAGGACTGTGCTTTTCCAGCACACGGATGCTGTCACAGCGCTGGACTGATACAGTGTTCTGATGGATTATGTTTTCCACCATCTGTTTTCAGAAGTTTCTTAAGTTCTACTTTTTTTTTCTCTTGTTCTCTGAATACATTGGACTAGAAAACATACCCTACCGTAATGTTCTGCTTATGTGGAATGTGGAAACGGACATCGAGCCTTAATGCCCCAATCATTTGGCAACAAGATCCAACTTTCTTCTCGGAGATGTATCCATGCTCCTACTTTGTCATATGGGATTCTACATCAAGGTGCCTGGCCTTACCTAAGCCATTTGGAGGTCAATGTTGTGATTCAGTCTCAGCCTGTGGTTCTGAACTAGGGATGAGTTTCTCTCCCTGGGGACACCTGACAATGTCTGGAGACATTTCTGGTTGCTACAGCTATAGAGAATGCTACTACCATCTAGCATGTAGAGGCCAGAGATGCTGCTTAGGATCCTACAGTGGACAAGACAGCCACCTCCAAAGAGGAATTATCTGATCCAAAATGTCAGTAGTGCACAGGTTGATAAACCCTGTCTGAGCCAACTTGAGTTTCCCTTCTGGGACCCTGAAACATCAGTGATGTGGTATAAGCAACAAACCCCCCAAATTAGTCAAACTCATTTATTCTAGGAGCAAAGCCTCATTCAGATGGTCCTGTTAGCTAGATCTCCTCCTCAAATGTGTCTGGGTTCCCACTTTTTTTTTTAATGCTAGGTCTTCAAGTTATCTGTTCTGTGAACTCCACCATACCCTTTTGTTGCAGTCCTTTTCTGCTGGAATTAGCCAGAGTAATTTTCTGTTGCTCACCATCGAAGAACTCTAAAGTGTGTGTGGAATAACTGATGGTTTAGCATAGATATGTCAGATGACACATCATTCGACAATTCCTTTATAAATCCTATCTTTGGTTATTAAGCATCTAGTAAGTTGAGAGTCAAGTTAGAGGAAGCAGAAGCAGTATAGTAGAGAACCCTGTACATTTGAGGGTTCTTGTGCTGACGTTCCACTGTAATGGTAAGAGAATCGATAGACCCACAGAGAGCTTGAGAACTCACTCTCAAGTAGGGAAATAAAGTTTTCCAGTATGGTAGGGCATCAGTGGCAGCAGATCAAGTGCAAACCTCACAAAGCAGGTTAAAAAAAAAAAAAAAAAAGTAACCTACCATTTTGAGACTATGCCTGCCTTTGACCTCCTTGGGCTTCTCTGCACAATTTCGAAGCCAGGGGTTGCAAATGAATAATTTCTTGTCTTTTAAAAAAATCATTCTTCTCAAGGTTCATTTTAAAATAGTGAAAGCATAGATGGCAGTACCTTACTCATAGGCACAGAAGTTTTCTTTAAAGATGTTTAAATTCAGAACTGGTGCTGACATGTAGCTCTAACTCCATTAAATAGAAACTCTACTCAAATTAAGACGATCCAGGGAAAAGAATCTCTTGATTACCGAGGCTGGAATAGGTGGGTGTGGGTGGTTGTCTGAGCCCATTTAGCTGTTGGAGACCTTGGGGGCTGCCTCATAAAAAGACCTGTTTTGTTGGAAGCTTCTCTTTCTCTAAGTGCATGGGTTGGAATATGTTAAACTAGTCTTCAGTGAACAAAGTCATAAAAGGATGTGAGCATACAAATAGAGAATTCATGTTGGAGATCTCATGAGGTTCATTGTACTTCTCAGACAGGGTTTCTTTTTTTAAGATGCCAGCAAAATGCCATGGTATTTTATTTTTGTCTCCAGTAAATTGCTTTGGAAACTTAAACAAATTAAACATCCTGTTTTGTGTTTCTGAGACTCACTGGGGAAACTCAGTCTCTCTAGTCTGATGTTTCAGGTGGAAGTAATAGGTGTGTGTAAATCACCTTTTTAAAATAGTTATGCGTGTGCATGACCCATTCAGTATCACCTGGGCTTGTGTATATTATCTAAAGAAGAAAACAAAAGTGAACTTTCTGGAGTGTGTATGTGTGTAGGTATGTGTGATATTGTTAAGAAATCATTTCTGATGCTTTTTATGTTTTACGAGATGATTTTTAGTACATTATGTTAGTATACTCAAAATCCATTGTTGAAGCCATTTGGAAACAAATTTAAAGTAAATCTGGGTTCAGGATGGGGAAAACATGTATACCTGTGGTGGTGATATATGGCAAAACCAATACAATATTGTAAAGTTAAAAAATAAAATAAAATTAAATTTAAAAAAAAGCAAATAGATAAAATAAAAAGGGACATATTTAAAAAAATAAAGTAAATCTTAATAAAAATAATTATCATCATTCAAATGGAAGGTAATATGACAGAGATTAACAGCTAAACCTTAAAAGTCTGCCTTTGAAATTTAATGGGGCACAATTTTACTTGGATTCCTCATCACAAAAACCACTTTCCTTTGTTTTCTGTGTTGGTCGATGAAAACAGCTCCTAGATACATACATGCCCCTGCCTCTCTCCCTCACTCCTTCCCCCAACTCACTGGATTTCTCTGCAGTTGAAGGATTGTTTCCTTTTAGTACCTCCCTGCTAGGTGAAATGGAACAGCCTGGAAGGCTGGTGCCACTGAGCCTGAGCAATAAAATTAGCCTGGGTGGTTAATTTTAGTGCTTCTCCCCTTCGACAGGGTCTCTTTGACTATAGGAACTGTCTGACTTGGTTACTTCTCATGGAAACATCTCAGACTCCCACGGCTTGAACTCTCGGTTGAAATATTACATTTAAAGGCCAGACAGAACACAAATCAAAGGATGATTGCAGCACCTTTCAAATGTCACTTAAAAAAATTCTTATGTAGTGACGACTCAAGTCCTTTGGGAAGGAGCAGGAATGAACTGTCACCCTCATCCCCCCTTGGCTTTGATTGTGGCTCTCTCTCCTTCTTGTTGGCTTCTCTGCTCTCTCCCTGTCTCCTCCTTCCCTTCCCCTGCACCCTGTTCTCACACACACCTGAGCTACATGAGTGGGTGTGTGCCCTGGAGGCTGAGCTATGCAAGAGGTGTCACCTACAGAGGTGTTTCCTTTCAGAATGTCATGGTTTAACTTCAGGGTCCTGTTATTCTTGTGTGAATGAAATGTCAGAAATGAATTTCACTGTGTAATTTTCCAGGCATTGACAGGCCTTTGCCATCTGTCATTGGATCATGATTTTGCCTTTGGTTTCCTGCCATGTTTAGGGTTTTGACCTATCCCTTTGAGTGCCAGTAATTTTACTTCTCAATATAGCCTCCGATGGAGGTCTCTGCTGCCAAGTGTGACTTGTAACTTTAAGGCATGGAGGGATTTCTTCCCCGGGCTTTGCTTTTTATTATTTTTAAAACCTCAAGTGTCATGAATCCTGTCACTTGAACAGCATTGATTTGCGATTAATCCCATGGGTATTATCTATTTTTGTCTGTAGTCTTTGCTGATGAGGAGGGTCCCACATTACAGCAAAGTCTCAGTCTTTTTGAAACGTAGGACTGAGTTTTATTGGCTGAAAGAGGCAGTTTAGGGGAGAAAGATTGGAGTAGGAAATAATAATGTTTTTTATAAAGAACCCAAGTTTAATTGGAAAGAAGGAAAACCGAAGTTTTTCATTTCACTACATAGTGAAGATTTTGAAAAGTCCTACTGCTCTGAAGTCAGAAGACGGATTTTATAAAGTACAAGCAGATTGTTTTTGAACTGAATGTTAAAGCTCTGCTGTCAGAGTTGACAAGTTCCCGAATTCAATTTTCAAACTAAAACTTAGAAAACCGAGGAGACACTGTGTCTTCTCAGTAGCTTATCAAAAGAAATGCGGTGGCAGGCTCCCACCACTGTCTCGGCCAGCCAGGTTGGAGGGAGGCGGACAGCACCCCCTTCACATCATCTCTGCTCCCCCTGGCACCCGGTGCATTCTTGATATGGGCTGGATAGGAAGGGCTCCAGCTGCTCAAGCTTGCTGAGATTGGACAACGATGACAGGCCACCCTGCACTTCTCTCCAAGAATGGGGAGAGGTTTTTTCTTTTCTTTTTTACCATTTTTAGAGAAGCTTCAAGCACCAGTGATCTTTGCTCAGGACTTATTGGTCTTCATGGTTGGCAGACAGAGGATTAAGAAGCATCGATATTAGCACACTCGTTGTTGCTTTACAAGAACAGTGTAAAGCTATGTAGAATTCTAGGCATGGCCGCCACCAGCCCTGTCATTTTTCTTTCTTTGGGGATAAAAATTAGCTAGTTACAGCTCATGAGTTTTCAGGATCTTCTTTATGCATGTAGACAATAAAAGGTTGTCCTAAGAAAAGAAGGTATTTTGCAATTAACTACTAAAGTAATGTAGGTAAGTATTAAATATTTACCAGGTGCCACATGAAATTTACATGCCTTATAAGTTTACATAACAACCCATGAAGCAAATTACATCATCACCATTGTGCAGATGGGGAGAGTGAGGCTCAGAGGGCTTTTTCATGATTTCCCAACTAGTGAGGAGAGCTGGGATTTAAACCCAGCTCTAATTCCTAACCTTGCCCTCTTAACATTTTACTGTAAAACTGCCTCCAAAGCGACGACAATGATGAGCTCAGTGGTAGAATTTCTTCCTACAGATTCTTTCAGCAGTAAATAAATATCATGACCTTTTGAATACTCTTCAGGTTGTGTGATTCTATTAAGTCTTAAAATTTTCACCAGCTTTTATTTTGTATCCATTTGGTCTTTGAAAATTCAGAGTTATTAGTTGCTATATTTCGTTTTTATTCCTGAAACTGTTATAAAACCTTATTAAATTGAAATCTTATTACCTGGAACTCTCAATTAGCCAGATGTTTCTTTTCTTTTTTTTCCTTTCCTATATTCCACTTGTAGAAGGAAGAAGAAAACCATAGAAAAATATGCCCATATCAGAGTTGCTTTTCAAGATTAAATATGTCCTATGGTCCTTTGCCTTTTAGATGTTATTCCTAACTCCAGCTGTGTTAGATGTTAAAATATAAGTAAATCTCTTTATGATTTTGAAATGCTTAACAGAAAAATCTGCTAAAAGTGTTAAGGGAGTTGTATTAGTAAGAGTAAGCTAAGGGCTATAACAAAGAGTCCCTGCATCTTAATAGCTTATCATAATAAAAGATGACATCTCATTCACTTCATGATGCAGTGGGAGTCAGCAGTGATAGTGGGGAGAGCAGATTTTCTGCTCCAAACCCTCATTCAGATAACCTTGTGGTTCTGATAATTCCTCTAGAATCTCAGTTTTTCACTGAATTTAGAGAACGAGACTGGCAAACAAAGGAAGACAGCCAGCCTGGAAGAGTCTTTGAGAAGTTAGTAGGGACCAGGATTGAAAGTGGTTCTGCCCACTGTTCTGCCCACATTCCAATGGCATGACCCCACCTAACTAAGGGAGGCTGGGAGATACAGTCCAGCTCTGTG
Organism: Bubalus kerabau; assembly: GCF_029407905.1. Lineage (NCBI taxonomy): Eukaryota > Metazoa > Chordata > Mammalia > Artiodactyla > Bovidae > Bubalus > Bubalus kerabau. The sequence goes on along the minus strand of NC_073624.1, from coordinate 60,977,354 downwards.
CCCAGGAAGGAAAGGACATGGGGTTTGGTGTCCACCTAGCATGGTCTCTGTCACAGCAGAGACATAAAATCCTGAGGTCTTTATGGCTCTTCTGATATTCAAAAGCATGTAACAGACATCTGATTCTGAACTGGATTAGTGATTTCCAAAACTTTGCGTCACATGTATGTACTTAGTTGTGTCCAACTCTTTGCAACCGTATGGACTGTAGCCTGCCAGGCTTCTCTGTCCATGGAATTTTCCAGTCAGGAATACTGGAGTGGGTTGCCTTTTCATCCTCCAGGGGATCTTCCTGACCCCCGGATCAAACTCACATCTCCTGTGTCTTCTGCGTTGCAGGTGGATTCTTTACCAGCTGAGCTACCCAGGAAGCCTCCAAAATTTGAGTTATTAAAAAATATTATTGGAACATCACTTAGACCCACGCAGGATCAGAATGGAAGTGTGGACTGCCAGGGGAGGGGATGAAGTGGACCAGGAATCTACATTTTTCAGAGGCTCTCCAGGTGATTCGGATATAGCCAGGCTGGCATCAGTTTGGTGTTTGGTAATCACTGGTCTAGGTAATGCACTTGATAAGGCAGGTTATTAATATAGATTAATTGATTTCAGGAAGGACTTTTAGCAAAAAGGACTGGGAGGAAAAAGAGTGATTTTTAGTTACCTGGTTAATGAGCCTAAATTCCTATTTATACCAACTACTGTAATTAGTCAAGACTTCAGACATATTCTGTGGCCACTTGTTTTGAAAGTCCATAGAGTACTTCGTAGGTAATACAGTTTCATTTCCCAGGGAAACACCCCATATAGAAGAAAGCCATCCTGGATATTGCAGATGCTCACCACCTATACTTTAATTGTTAAAAAATTCTCCTTGTCTCATTTCAACCTTTTTCACCCTCCTAGCAAGCACAATTATAGATTCCTAATTACCTAAATTATGTCAGTAGATGTGAAGGCAATTATAGTAGTAAAAACAGTTTTCTATTTCAAACAGTCACTGGGTTTTAAAAATCAAATTGTGTTTTCTGTTTTGGTATTTAAGAGTATGGCATTGCCAGTTTGTTTTTAACCCACATGTTCCTCACATGACATCCTTCTTCTCCATTTAAATTTTTACTGCTGTATGGCTTTTGAGGGATAAAGATAACCTCTTATAACTGATACAAGTTGCTAGGTGAAATCGATCTCGTTGATTCTGTGAGGCCGTTCCGTGGTTACTTCCTCCAGTGAGAGTGGGAGGACTCAGGGTGATATTTCAGGTTTACTCTTTTGTGTTGCCATCAGGTTGGATTTATGAAAGACAGTGGAAATTTATCACCTTTCTCTGTTATTCTGAAACCATAATTTTCTGGTCTCTCGGTTGCTTGTGAACATTTCTGATAAAATGCACTACTCTCTGAACCTTTGAAACACAGATTTGTTTAAGATCTAAAATTATATGTTGCTATCCAAGCAAAGGATGAGAAACCTGTCTGCTGTACTTCAGTATTATAGGCGGCATTGCCAACCATTCTGCAAGTTCTGATCATACTACTCTCACAATTACTCCATAGTGCTTACCCAATCAACCCCACCTTCCTTAGCCTTGCCTTCACTCATCCCTATCATCTGACCTCTGCTTGAAACTGCTGGTGAGCTTTCCAGTCATTTAGCTTAAAGAGCCCTTCCTCGAAAGTAAGCCTTTTTACCCTAGCCAACTGGTCAAGTCCTCATCCAGCAGAATGTCTTGAGTTTCTTTGCACTTCATGTTTCTACACCCCATCTCTTCCTAAATGAAATTCCATCCATTGTTTAAGAATCAGTTTGAAATGCCACAAACTCTAAAACCTTCCCTCTTCAGCTGAACTATGATGTACCACTTATCGTGATACATTATTCAGTTTGGGATATGCTGATTAGGTTTTCTACTAGAATGTAAGCTCCTGGAGATCAAAGAGACTGCTTTATTCATTTCATATTCCTTATGGCCCTTTAACCATAGTGAACATTTATATAACCTTCATAATAAACAACATTTGGTTGAGAATTAAAATTTAGAGTTAAAAATGCTGTGTTAGACTATTAATTTAGAGCATGATTTCCCAAAGTGAAGCAGTAATATGTTATTTTGGGAAAAAAATATCTGGCTAAGTGTACATAGGTTGTTTTACTACGGGGCTTTTCAGAGTCTTTTAGTATGCTTATAGAATGTAATATGCTAGTATGAATATCTAAGGGAGAATGTGGTAAGCATCATATTTCACATTCTTTTCACCATAGAGCTTTGTGTGTGTGTGTGTGTGTGAACATATTGATAAACCAGGGTTTTTGTAACTGATTTTGGGAACTACTACTTGAAGTAGTATTATGCATTTTTTTAGTACCTCATGTTATCAAAACTACTTTCACTGTTAAAGTCATCCTTGATTTCACTAAATATCACTGACTGATTGTAAGAAAACAAAAATACTGTTTATAGTTTGCACTTCTAAATATAATTTTGGGTGTTATATGTATGTGTGTTTGCTAACTGCCAAAGTTCATCAAATCTACTGTTTAGCTAAGAGGCAGATATAGATGGATTGTTGTTGTTCAGTCACTCAGTCATGTCTCTTTATGATCTCGTGGACTGCAGCATGCCAGGCTTCCCTGTCCTTCACCATCCCCCAGAGCTTGCTCAAACTCATGTCCATTGAGTCGGAGATGCCATCCAACCATCTTGTCCTCTGTTGTCCCCTTATCCTCCTGTCTTCAGTTCTTTCCCACCGTTAGGGTCTTTTCCAGTAAGTCAGTTCTTCACATCAGGTGACCAAAGTATTGGAGCTTCAACTTCAGCATCAGTCCTTCCAATGAATATTCATGGTTGATTTCCTTTAGGATTGACTGGTTTGATCTTCTTGCAGTCCAAAGGACTCTGAAGAGTCTTGTTCAACACCACAGGTCAAAAGCATCAGTTCTTCGGCACTCAGCCTTCTTTATGGTCCAACTCTCACATCCGTACATGACTATTGGGAAAACCATAGCTTTGACTAGATGGACCTTTATTGGCAAAGTAATGTCTCTGCTTGTCCAGGTTTGTCATAACTTTTCTTCCAAGGAGCAAGCGTCTTTTAGTTTCATGGCTGCAGTCACCATCTGTAGTGATTTTGGAGCTCAAGAAAATAAAGTCTCTCACTGTTTTCATTGTTTCCCGATCTATTTGCCATGAAGTGATTGGACCAGATGCTGTGATCTTCATTTTTTGAGTGTTGAGTTTTAAGCCAGCCTTTTCACTCTCCTCTTTCACCTTCATCAAGAGGCTCTTTAGTTTCTCTTTGCTTTCTGCCCTAAAGGTGGTGTCATCTGCATATCTGAGGTTATTGATATTTCTCCCAGCAATCTTGATTCCAGCTTGTACTTCATCTAGCCCAGCATTTCACATGATGTATCTGCCTGCAATACGGGAGACCTGGGTTCATTCCTTGGGTTGGGAAGATCCCCTGGAGAAAGGAACGGCTGGCTACCCAGTCCAGTAGTCTGACCTGGAGAACTCCATGGATTATACAGTCCATGGGGTCGCAAAGAGTTGGACATGACTGAGCAACTTTCACTTTCACTTTTCACTCTGCATGTAAGTTAAATAAGCTGTGTGACAGTATACAGCCTTGACTTAGTCGCCAATTTGGAACCAGTCTGATGTTCCATGTACAGTTCTAACTGTTGTTTCTTGAGGTGCATACAGGTTTCTTAGGAGGCAGTAAGGTGGTCTGGTATTCCCATCTCTTTAAGAATTTTCCATAGTCTATTGTGATCCACATAGTCAAAGGTATCGACTAGTCAATGAAGCAGAAGTAGATAGATAGATATTTCAGGGAAAGTCCTGGTGATCTAAATGAAACCTTTAATAATGAAGACATGCAGCTGAGTCATTCCTTTGTCAAACATCTTTGAAGAGACATGCAAAGGCCTTTCTCTTAATAGTAATTTTCCTGAAGGTCATCTGCATTCAGACTATTTATGTAAATCTCTATTAATTCAAACTTTACTGAATAATTTGCTGAATTAAAGTCAATGCTTAGGATTTTCATTTTTTCTTAGCTATTATTGATTTATCTGGTCTACCCATTCTTTCTGTGGACACAGATTTAAGAAAAAAAAATCAGATCATTTTGTGTTTATATTTGTCTCCTTTAAATGAGTCTGTTATCATCAGCAATCATTTGTCAGGGTTGTAATTGCATGTACAGTGGATGAGATTAAATTTCAGAGCAAGAGGAGTTAAAGGATCTTTTACATCAAAGTTAAACCTGTGATTTTTTATGAACTTTGGTGTGCCTAATTAAGCGATTAGTAACAAGCAGGAGTTTCCAAATGTCAAGTGTATAATTATGAAATAAACAAGAGCTGGTTTTTCCAATAAACTTCTGTACTGTGTTCTATTACCTCTTGCTGGGGACCAAACAATGTCTTCTGGTGAAGAGTACAAAATTAGGATGGATTTCCATTGCCGAAGGCGAGAAATCTTATCTGCTGAAACATAACCACAAGATACTTAGGATAAGAGTAAGTTTGAACCTAGTAAATCTATGGATGGATATTAATTCCACCTCTCAAACCATATATTATAAAGAAATTCCATTTTATTCCTTTTTGCATTTTTATTTTGCATGCTTTGGACTCTCTTGCTATTCAGCTTTACCACCAGTATTTCTCTCTCATTTCAAAATTCAAAATAGTTATTTTTTCTAACTGAAAGATGAATTAAATTTGGTGGGGATGATGAGCTGGGAGTAACATGATAAGTTAAACATATCACTGTTTTAACTGAGTAGAAAGTCCTCTGTGTTATTTCAGATGAAGGATATAATTTTTAAAGCCCATCCCCAACATTTACTCTTGGTGTTTCTGTACAGATAGTCAGTGTTTGACTGATTCCCATAGGTTTTAGCCAACCAAATATTAGGGTCTATTGTTATATGCTAGGGAGAGTGGCAGAGACAAAGCAAATAAAAGTTTTTATGTCTGTGTTTGGGAAGTTTAAAAGATAATTGAAGAGGCAGAGTATATGTTAAGTAGAATGAGTAACACTTATCATGAAATATTTTTGTCATTTGTTGTAAAAGTAATACATACATTAATTAAAAATATAATGCACATATGGCTTATTTTTCTCTCAGAGAGGTAGGTAGATTGATCAATCTAGTTCTTTTAACCACCCACTTTTATTCATTCATTTCTTTCATACTAAGCATTTGTAATGTGTTCCAGCTTAGTTGCAGTCAATATAGAAGCCTGGATAACAGGGTTCAACTAAAGTAGAAATTCATTTCTCTCTCATGAGAAAGAAGGCCAGAGAGGCAGCATAGGGATCCTCCCTCATGCTGGTAGATACCCAGGTTCTTGCCAGCTTACTGCCCAGGCATGTCTTTGCTTTCTGGCCCAATATAGCTGCTGGAACATAAGAAACACACCTGAATTCCAGTCAGTGGGACTGAGGATATGGTGGAGAAAGATGGGCTTCTCTGTCACTGACCAAAATTTAGTTCTGTGGCCATGCCATATTTAGCTGCATGGAGGGCTGAGAAATGTGTTTTGTTGATGTTGTTGTTTTTTTTTTGTTTGTTATTTTAAGCTGGGTGGGAATAGGCCTAGCTAAAGATCAGAGCTTTTATATTAAAAAAGAAAGGTAGAAGAGATTTGGGAGGCAGCTGGTGATTGTTACCATGTGTTACTGTTACCAACAATACAAAAATGAGCATTCCTGAACATGTTCAGTCATGTTGGTTCATGCCAGTAAGTGATATGTGTCATGAGTTACAGGGAAAGAAAGTTCTAGAGGAAGAGCTTGGAGAAGGATGAGATCAGGGTGGGCTGGTGGCTGGAGCAGCCATTGTCGTGGAGATGGATCTGAGCTTGGTCCTGATGGCTGGTGGACTGCAGATGGGAGGACTAATAGCATATCTGGGCCAGGTGAATAGCATATACTGGTTCAGTCAGTCATTCAACCACTGTTTATTGAGCACTTACCATGTGCCAGACACTAGTCATACAGGGATGGAACCAGCATAGCTCCTGCCCTCATTGGAACTCACAAACAAATAATTCATGCCACTTTGATCAGCAGAATGGATATCTTTGGGATAGGCAATGAAGCGACCCTATGCTGGATAAGAAGGCTCAGGCCAACTAAAGAAAAATTGAAGGCCTGTTTAAAGATTGATTCCTGATTTTGTAGCCAGTGGGGAGACACTGAAAGTTTTGATCAGAGGAATGATCTGATCCAACTTGTATTTGAGGAAAACCTGACATGCAACAGGCCAACTAGAGAGGGCAAGGAGGACTTGAAGCAAGTGCTGTTACTGAGCCTTTCCTGTGTGGTGAGCAGGGCCTGAGCCAGGGAGCTGGCCTTGAGGCACGGGCAGGGGCACAGTGCATTAGCTCAGGGCGTACTTTCTGGAGATAGGGGTCCTAATTTTGGATCCTACCTCTATCTTCTAAGAGTGGGCTGGACATGGTCCCTGCCTTAGCCTGACCTAATGAACTGTCATAGACTGAGTGAATTAAACAACAGAAAATTATTCTCTAGTAGTTTTGGAGGCTGAGAAGTATAAGATAAAAGTAAAAGTGTTAGTTGCTCTGCTGCTGCTGCTGCTAAGTCGCTTCAGTCGTGTCTGACTCTGTGCGACCCCATAGACGGCAGCCCACCAGGCTCCCCTGTCCCTGGGATTCTCCAGGCAAGAACACTGGAGTGGGTTGCCATTTCCTTCTCCAATGCATGAAAGTGAAAAGTGAAACTGAAGTCGCTCAGTCATGTCTGACCCTCAGAGACCCCATGGATTGCAGCCTTCCAGGCTCCTCCGTCCATGGGATTTTCCAGGCAAGAGTACTGGAGTGGGGTGTCATTGCCTTCTCCAGTTGTGTCCAGTTCTTTGCAACCCCATGGACTGTAGCCTGCCAGACTCCTCTGTCCATGGAATTCTCCAGGCAAGTGTACTGGAGGGGGTAACCTTCCAGTTACCCTTCTCCAGGGGGATCTTCCCAATCCAGGGATTGAATCTGGGTCTTTTTTGGGCTCCAAAATCACTGCGATGGTGATTGCAGCCATGAAATCGATACACCCTTACTCCTTGGAAGGAAGAAAAGTTATGACCAACCTAGACAGCATATTAAAAAGCAGAGACATTACTTTGCCAACAAAGGTCCGTCTAGTCAAGGCTATGGTTTTTCCAGTAGTCATGTACAGATGTGAAAGTTGGACTATAAAGAAAGCTGAGCACTGAAGAATTGATGCTTTTGAACTGCAGTGTTGGAGAAGACTCTTGAGAGTCTCTTGGACTGCAAGGAGATCCAACCAGTCCATCCTAAAGGAGATAAGTCCTGAGTGTTCATTGGAAGGACTGATGTCGAAGCTGAAACTCCAATACTTTGACCACCTGATGTGAAGACCTGACTCATTGGAGAAGACCCTGATGCTGGGAAAGATTGAAGGTGGGAGGAGAAGGGGACAACAAAGGATGAGATGATTGGATGGTATCACCAATGGACATTAGTTTGGGTAAACTCTGGGAGTTGGTGATGAACAGGGAGGCCTGGTGTGCGGCAGTCCATGGCATTGTGAAGAGTCAGACACGACTGAGCAACTGAATTGAACTGAGCTCCTACATTGCAGGCAGATTCTTACCATCAGGGAAGCCCAAGAGCAAGGTGCTGGCTGATTTGGTTCCTAGTGGGAACCCTCTTCTTGGCTCATAGATGGACAGATGCCTTTATGCTGGGTCCTCACATGGCAGAGAGAGTGAACTCTGGTATCTCTTTCTCGTTTTACCAGCACACTAGCCCTTTGAATTAAGAATATATCCATATGACCTCATCTAGCCTTTATTACCTCCTCAAAGGCCTTATTTCCAACTATAGTCACATGGAGGAGTGAGGCTTCAACTTATCAATTTAGGGAGACATAAATGTTCAATCCGTAAGAGTCCCCATGACCATCTGAAACACAGTTTCTCATTAGCAAAATGGAGGAAATTCCCATCAACCTCTTTATAGGTTTGTCATGAGGATTAAGTGAGGTGAGGTGTGTTCTCAGCATGGCGTCTGGCACCAGGGAGATTTGCAAATAACTGGGAACTAGAAATTTCAGTGGAAAAATTTTCAGGCTTGGGGAAAGGAGACAGAAGACAAGGGAGAGTCTGGGCACAGAGATGACACTGAGGATCTCAGCCAGGGTGACGGGGAGAATGATGTCAGTTGACAGCGATGGGAGAGTCTGGGAAGAAGCCAGTTTTGAGAAAGAGATTGATGAATTTGATTTCAGGTCTGTTGCTTTTGATGAGATGGCTGGATATGTGAGTGGAAATTTCCAGCAGACAGTTGGGGTTTATTTACAAGAGAGGATATATGGCTGCTAACGACAGCTCCTGGGGGACATGAAATTGGTAGAGGCTGAAATTCAAGAGGAAAGAAAAAGAGAATGCAAATGAAGCTGCCCAGACCCAATAAACCCGAGGCCCTAGCCTATGCAGGAGGAATTTAGTTTCGTAAACTTTTCTGGTCAAACAAATGAATAATCTGAGGCAAACTTCAGACTGGGAGCTGAATTCTCCAGGTCATTTCCTCAGTCCTCCACTTTACTTTGCCTATTCTACAATATGAGGTGGTAAGGAGGTGGTTCAAGGTGCAAAGTCATGCAAACCTGCAGAAAGAAATTTACATCTTGAGCATTTGGGTTGTGGATTTCATGTGAAGAGAGAAGTAGCTTTCTCAGGAATAGGACAAAGTAGCTGGGAAATTTCTGAGCTAGGATATTGTCTAAACACTGCAGAGGCTCGGGCAGTCTGAAAAGCCCTTAGCACTTCAGGATCCAATTAAAAGGGAATTATTTTCCCATTCCACAGCTAAGGAAATGGATCAACAAAGAGGCTGAATGACTGTTTTAAAACCTGACAGATGGAACACGACAGACAAGGGGATGGGATTTGGGAGCCCTCCCCCGCTCCCGAGATACTGAGTTATTTCTTTCTTAGTGTGGTCTGTCAGTTCTCCCAGCCATGAGCCAGTTGAAATCAACCTCTGATAGACTCGTGCCAGTAAATAAAAAAATAGCCCACCTTTGTCCAGTCACAGGCAAGGGAAAAGGGTAAGTATGTAGAATTTATGTACTTACTATTAGCTTTTTTTTTTTTTTTTTTTTTTTTTTTTTTTTTTTTTATTTTTTTTTAATTTTATTTTATTTTTAAACTTTACATAACTGTATTAGATTTGCCAAATATCAAAATGAATCCGCCACAGGTATACATGTGTTCCCCATCCTGAACCCTCCTCCCTCCTCCCTCCCCATTCCATCCCTCTGGGTCGTCCCAGTGCACCAGCCCCAAGCATCCAGTATCGTGCATCGAACCTGGACTGGCAACTCATTTCATACATGATATTTACATGTTTCAATGCCATTCTCCCAAATCTTCCCACCCTCTCCCTCTCCCACAGAGTCCATAAGACTGTTCTATACATCAGTGTCTCTTTTGCTGTCTCGTACACAGGGTTATTGTTACCATCTTTCTAAATTCCATATATATGTGTTAGTATACTGTATTGGTGTTTTTCTTTCTGGCTTACTTCACTCTGTATAATAGGCTCCAGTTTCATCCACTATTAGCTTTTCATTTTCCATCTTTCATCCTCTACCCACATACTCCTCCAAATAAAAGTAAAATACTATTTTCCTCACTTTAATTTGCATCTCCTTAACTTTATGTTGCTGAAATAGTTCTTGCTAGCATCCCTGCTGCTTTTTAATCACAAGGTCCATTTGGACTTTTAAAAAAAGTCCTTTTCTGGATTTTTCTGCTGTTTGCCAATACTTCATAAAAACCTCTGTGCTGCTAGTTTCTGTGGAACTTCACTCTTCTAGTTGTCATGACACCTCACAAACTATCCCTTCTTGGTTTTTTTCAGAGGATCCCCTACTGCTTACCAGTTAAATCCTGGCATTCTTTTTATCCTAAGCAAGCTATTTTCCCCATTCTGCATGTTCTCCCGCCTGGTTGATCCAATCCATTCTCATTATTTCAGTTGTCATCGATGTGTTGATGACTCCTGAATCTCATCTCTGGTCCAGATTCTTCTCCCAAGCCTCAGACTTGCATATCCACTGAATAGCTTTATCCAGATATCTCCTAAACATGTGATGATTAACATATCTGAAACCAGGAAAGTCTTTTCTCTTCAAGTTCTTTCTCCTTTACCACCTTCCCATCTATGAAATTTGCAGTCTCAGAACCAATCATAATCCCTTCTCCATCAGCACTCTTGGCACCTACATAGTAGATAATCATTCACTAACTAGTGCAAATGTTACTTATGCACAAGGCTGGCATTTGGGGAAGATAAACATAGCATGATTTATCAGAAGAGGAAAGTGACCAAAGTTTGGATGTAGGATTATCCAATAGTGGTGTAGTTGAACCATGATCACTCCCACTTTAAGATTCCATCTTTAAGGTAGACTTGGTTACCCCACGATGATCCATACATTATAATGAGATTCAGCTTTTTTTTTTTTTTTTGATGGAGAATAAATTGTAAGTATGGGCAATTAAAAACCTTGAATTTTGTAGCATTGACATATATACAGACTCTCATTAGAATGTGTGGATTGTTTTGGGGTAAACAGGTCTACCTTAAAGATGGAACTTGGGAGTGATCATAATTTAACCACACCATCTATATATTGGACATTCCTATATCTAGACTTTTGTCACTTTACTCTTCTTACAAATCACGCTATCCATCTACATATAGCTGATTCACGTTGTCGTACAGCAGAAACTAACACAACATTGTAAAGCAATTGTATTCCAATTAAAAACAAAAGCATTGGACTTTGTATCAGAAAGTGCATGCCCTCTGCCCATTTCCAGGTGGAACATATGGAAATCCAGGGGAGAGCAATGTCTTCCTAGAGTCGTAGAGCTTGCTTGCATGAACTTGCAGGTGTTGTGAGTTTCTCTTCTGTGCTCTTTCTTCTCCACTATGACTTCCCTGTGTACTGTATGCTGCTCTGCACCAGCAATGACTCAGGAAACACTCATAGTTTATCCCTAGAAACTTTACTGGTGAATTCAACTCAATCCACCGATTATCAAGTGGGACTGGACGTGTCCAGGTCTGGCCAAACAGCACATATGTCATCACCCTCCCTCTATGTTAGGTATTACCAATCAGTTCAGTGCTGTGCTCCTAACAGCACATGTATTGTCACCCTCCCCCACCATGTTGATGATGATAGTTTAGTCACTAAGTCGTGTCCAACTCTTGTGACCCCATGGCCTGTAGCCTTCCAAGCTCCTCTGTCCATGGGATTCTCCAGGCAAGAAAACTGGAGTGGGTTGCCATTTCCTTCTCCAGGGGATCTTTCCAACCCAGGGATTGAACCTGGGTCTTCTGCACTGCAGGCAGATTCTTTACCGACTGAACTATGAAGGAAGCCCATACCTTATATGCCCAACATAATACCTCTATGTTAGGTGTTACCTATCAGTTCAGTGCAGTGCTCCCAATAAGCCCAGCATAACCCCAAAGTCCTTAACAGGAGGCTTTTGGCAGTCAGTGCCTGTCAACTGGTGTTTGTAAAAGAATTTAAGCCAATTTTTCATACCTTCAGGAATGGCTTAAGCCCCCATTTCTTTTGTTTCTGAGATTGAGGAGGTGAGCAGTGATGTTCTGAGGATCTTCATCAGCCTTTCGACTGGCATCTTGTCCCTCATCATGAATCTTTAGAGTATTATTGAGCAGTCAGTCCATTGTTTTAAGTCTGTTCCTTTCCTGTGCTGGATTTATTTTTATTTTTAATTAACTAACAATGTTGTAGTTTCAGGTGAACAGTTAAGGGACTCAGCCATAAACTTACATATATCCATTCTCCCCCAAACCCCCCTCTCATCCTGGCTGCTACATAACGTTGAGCAGAGTTTCCTACGTACTATAGAGTAGGTCCTTGTTGGTTATCCATTATAAGTACCCTATACCACATTTATAAATCACCCGTGAGACAGTATGCTGGAGAAGTACCTGCGACCCACTGTGGATTTTCCCATTAAGCCAGCTCTGCTGAGCCCAGAGCTGGCTTCTGGGTTTCTTCTTTATGACGACATGTCAGACCAGAGTATTTCCCACTCTTGGTGGGAACAACTCAGGCACCAGGAAAGGAAATGAGGAGGTATAAGACAGAAAGTCATAATGCAGGCAGAGCCCTGCGACTCCTGAAGCTTCAATTCCGACATGGTATGCCTTCCTAACACTCACCACTACTTCCTGAAACACATTCCAGATTTAACGCATCATTCTTTCTTTCTTTGGGTTAATTTTTTGAAAATATAAGAAAGACTATATTTCTGAATTGATAGAGTCTCTGAGACTCAAAAACAGTGTGCCAGATGGCTGGAGCAGCAGGAAACATGTCCTGTCAGGAGTAGAGAGGTAATTGTGAAGGAATGGAGAAGAGACGGGAAGGACTGTAAAATGATAATGAGGGAATAGAGAGAGGCCAGTTTATTGTAATAATTTTAAAAAGAAATTCCAGTTGGATTTCATGACAGTTACTGGATTCTAGGTATTCAAAGTACGATTTCTTTATTTCCAGTACTCTCCTGCTGCTGCTGCTAAGTCACGTCAGTCGTGTCCGACTCTGTGCGACCCCATAGACGGCAGCCCACCAGGCTCCTCTGTCCCTGGGATTCTCCGGGCAAGAACACTGGAGTGGGTTGCCATTTCCTTCTCCAATGCATGAAAGTGAAAAGTGAAAGTGAAGTGGCTCAGTCGTGTCCGACTCTTCACGACCCCATGGACTGCAGCCTACCAGGCTCCTCCCCCCACAGGATTTCCCAGGCAAGAGTACTGGAGTGGGGTGCCATCGCCTTCTCCGAATACTCTCCTAGGTATCTTGAAAGATGTGATATGGCTCCTTTTTCAGAGAAATGTAAAAATCTCACCAGAGAGATAAGTACTTATGAGAGGATTAGAGACAAATATGAGTTGTCTCTGCAGCAACACACACATCTGGTATTAGTACATCAACTTTCTCATCTTTTCTCTGGTGGCTCAGTGGTAAAGAATCTGCCTGCAATGCAGGAGACCTTGGTTCAATCCCTTGGTCAGGAAGATCCCCTAGAGAAGGGAATGGCTACCCACTCCAGTATTCTTGGCCTGGAGAATTCCATGGACAGAGGAGCACAGTGGGCTACAGTCCATGGGGTTGCAAAGAGTCAGACATGACTGAGTGGCTAACATTTTCACTTTCTGATCTTGGTTCTGGGGTGACACGTCTTCCAGTGTCGTACTTAGATACCACCTGCTTGGCAGGTCTCTCTCAACTTCATTTTCTTCTTCTTGGTCGTTAGTCACTGAGGATTGTGTTTAATTCCATCTTTTATCCTCAGCTCCTTGCACCATTCCAGACATAAAAGACTCTCAGGAATTGTTGAATTGTTATTTGTCTCTGTGCTTTCATTCTTGTAGTTCTTCCTTCTAATTCAGCCATTTGGAAAACTCAGATTCACTGCCTCCTGATTTCACACCTGGATTATTCTCCTCTCTTCCAGTGTTTCACTCTTGCCAGATCAACCTTTCTAAACTGCCACTTTTCTCAAATCATTTCCATGCTCAAGGATTTGTGGGTGTTCCCTGTTGCCCCTGTTGTCAACACTGTACTTCTCTGCTTAAGCTTTTAAGACCTCTCCATTGTCTCTGTCTGTCTCACCTGTGCATCTGTGTCCATCATTATCCTCAGAGCAAGCCTGGGGCTTCATTAAGGTCAGTTTGCTTCCTGCTGCTGCTGCTGCTGCTAAGTCGCTTCAGTCGTGTCCGACTCTGTGGGACCCCATAGACGGCAGCCCACCAGGCTCCACCATCCCTGGGATTCTCCAGGCAAGAACACTGGAGTGGGTTGCCATTTCCTTCTCCAATGCAGGAAAATGAAAAGTGAAAGGGAAGTTGCTCAGTCGTGTCCGACTCTTCGCAACCCCATGGACTGGAGCCTACCAGGCTTCTCCGTCCATGGGATTTTCCAGGCGAGAGTGCTGGAATGGGGTGCCATTGCCTTCTCCGAGTCTGCTTCCTAGTTCCTGCCTATACTTATGTTGAATGCAGCGTCTTAGCATGTGAGTCTGCTACTCTGCCTGCTCAACACTGTGCTCTTCTGTAGTTTACTTACCAAGCCCCATGTCACTCAGTAAGACTTCGCTCATTCAGTAGTCAGCACACAGTAATGGACTGTCTACCGTGGAAATAAAGATCAGGAAGATGTTGTTCATGCCCTTAGGAGTCTCACACTAATCCAGTCCTCTATGCCTTATGCTAAGCACAGTGTTTTGTACTTTTCTAGTGAGTTGAGTGACGGTCGTGGTCACTGCATGACCTTGGACAGACTACCTAATCTTTCTCATGTTCCTTACCTAGTAGGAATGGCAACATAGATATAGATATGTAACTTATTGCCTGGCTCGTTTCAGTACTCATTACTTTAGCTGTCATTATTATTATTAACATAATACACACTGAAAATATATAGTCTCACGCTGTCTTTTACGTTTCCTAAGTTTAGCAGTTCTGTCAGTTGGGCTGGAAGCTATGGGTGGACCAAGTCTTGTTCTTTCTCTAGAACCAACATAGGGCCAAGGGCAAGGCTAGGAGATTGTTCATGGAAGGTTCTTGTTGATGAAGTGTCAGCAGTTCACACCAGGTCTTCCATATCCACTGCGTGGCCAGTGTGAGAAGGACCCAGTGAAATAGACTGAGATTGGTCATCTCAAGAGGCAGGGCAAATAGTGCCAGGAGGAGGGTTAGTAGTTATTGAAAAGAGAAAAATATGGGCTTGTAGGAGTATCCAAGTTCACATAAAAAAGGTTTTAGGAATGAAACAAATCTTGAGGTTGGGGTAAAGATGAAGAGCATTTGTTGGGTTATTTCTGTGTGCCAGGCCCTGGAATTGCTACATTCGTAGGCACCATCTCTTTTATTCCTGAGGACAGCCCAGTGTGGCTAGTATTGTTGTCTCTAGTTTATGTTTGGGGAACCTGAGGTTCTGAGTGGGTATTCTTCTGGCAGAGGTGGAATTGGCAGAATTTTCTGCTATCCTGTAGTAGGTAGTGATATTTGTGTAGTGTGACAATTTCTAAGGAAGTCTGGCGAAAGTCGTACCATGTAATTTAATTTAATGAGGCACATACGGAGCAGATAATACATTAGCACTCACCATTCTGTTTTGTTTGTGCTTCTGATGAGTTCATACTCTGCCTTTCTTTAGGCTGTTATCCTCGTAGAATCTCAGCAGTGGATAAATGTATGGGTTTGGCATTTGTGCATACAAAGAACACAGCAATGTGTCTTGCTCTTGTCTGGGCATCCTTTATGAAATGATCTGAGAGACATTAGTAGACAGTTTTCTTTCTCTGTCTGGCACATCACACTAGTTTTTCCGAAGTGTCTATGTTGCTTATGTCTTTGGGTAAAGATAGTAGAGGCTTCTTTAAAAGTTGGTTATATAGGACTTCTCTGGTGGTCCAGTGGTTGGGAGTCCACCTGCCAATTCAGGGAACATGGGTTCCATCCCTGGTCTGGGAAGATCCCACGTGCTGCAGAACAGCTAAGCCCATGAGCCACAACTACTGAGTCTGGGCTCTAGAGCCCCTGTGTCATAACTGCTGAAGCCTGCATGCCCTTGAGCCTGTACTCCACAATAAGAGAAGTCACCGCAAGGAGAAGCCTCCGCATTACAACTAGAGAGTAGCCCACGTGCAGCAACAAAGACCCAGCACTGTGAAAAATACATTAAAAAATAAGTCAGGGATCTTAGGAAGGGGGGGGAACCCTATAAAGCACTTTTCAATCGTCAGTACCCTGGCTCCGGGAGTGAGCATGTCACAGGAGTCTAGACGGAATAGGAGAAGAAGGACAGATAATTTTTTATTGCAAAGAGAACAATAGGAAAACTTGGACACTAGAGCAGAGACCCTGGTGAGCTAGGGAGAGAGTAGGAGGCTGCCACACATACAGAGGTGGGATACAGGTGTGGGTATACAACTATCCAGGGTAAGCTTTCAGTTAACATAGATCCTGAGTGTTGGAGGGGCAGCAGCAGCCATCAGCAGGCTGCTTTGCCTGGTGGGTGGGGGTGGCTGGGCGTGGCCTGACTTTGTTTTGCAGCAGGATTCTTTTCCATTGTGCCTTTTTTCATGAGAACAGTGCTGGTTTGCATTTGCATGAGGATTAGAACACCTTTCATTGGGAACAGTTTGCTGTGTGTGTTTTCTGGAGAGGAGACTCATGAACTGTCACAGTGCAGGGATTCTCGGAGCCTCTCCTATGGGTCAGAAAGGCCTCATGGGCCCAAGAGCTATTTCCCGAGGGGAAGAAAGACGAGAACAGTGAATGCACAGCAATATTCTCTCAGGGATACCTCGCTCCTTTTCATCCCACACCAGAAATTCACCCTCTATCATGATTTTGAATTAAGACAATAATTACACAAACTATGCAATCATTAGGTTAAATCAAACCCAGCAGCTTTGATTTCCAATCTCTTAAAACTGTGCTGGGGCAGAGGGAGAAGAGAACATAAAAGCGATCCTTTGGAACCTTCTATTCTGCAAGGCTATTTACCTGGGGGCATCGTAGCATGTACAGTGACCAGCCTTGTTTGACTCCCAATTATTCTTATGACAAAGATGCAGATTATGGGGCTGGGAGTGCAGGGAGTAAGACCGAAATGTTACGTCCTTCATAACCTTACAGCCAATTATTGGAGAATCGGACCTTATTAAGACTTGGAGCTGAACAAAGCTAAATTATGGCATAAAAATGCTTTGCACCAGAGTTAGGCAGGAGGTAAATCTTGCCCATCCTTTCTTCTGGAGGTGGAGACAGAAGGAACATAAAACTGCCCTTTTCAAATCTTGGCCATCAATTAAAATGTGCATTTAAAAAATGTAGCTCTAAGGGTTTTTTTCTATGAGAGAACGTAGGCTCCAGAGAGGATGGAAGAAGTTTAGTTGAAATGGGTGAAGATCAGAAGTTGGAACACGCAATTATTCCAGAAATCTAAGTAGTTTAAAAATGGGCAGCAAGAGAATATTGTCAAAGGATGAGTCAGTCTTCACTGTGAAAAATGCTTTTTAGCATGTATGTACTTACTGTGCATTTCATTTGGATCAGCATGCAATTCATGGTTATGGCAGGTTCTTTGTTTCATGCATTGCTTTATTTGCATACATGATCTCATTGTTTGGTAAGAGTGAAATAAGACCCAATTGAGTTTGTTTGGAAATTCTTGAAGAGGAAGTTCTTGGGAAAGCTGATTCATCTTTGAAGCAGAATTAGAAAGCAACAGGCATGGGGCAAAGCATAGGTCATCCTTACCAAGAAAGGGATCAGACAGAAAGGAAAACCTTTGTTCTGGCTGACCCTTTTACATTTGTAAGTTATGGGATCAGCCTGTGTTTGCCAGCATGAGAAGTAGTTTTTTAAATGTCTTAAGGTTTTGTTACATTTTCTTTATAAAATACCAATGAAGTTTCTTTTTGTTTATGTTCACAATTACTAGAAATTCTTTGGAGATCTATCTGTAGACTTTCCCCAAGTTAAAAAGTAAGAGTTTTGGGAATAGGTTGTACTTTTTCTTTTTTCTTTTTTGGTGTGTGTGTGCGTGTGTGCACGCACTGTGCTGAGCTGAGTTGGTCAGTCATGTCTGACTCTTTGCAACTCCGTGGACTGTAGCCCACCAGGCTCCTCTGTCCATGGGGGTTTTCCAAACAAGAATACTAGAGTGAGTTGCCAGGCCCTCCTCCAGGGGATCTTCCCAACTTAGGGATTGAATACAGGTCTTCCACATTGCAGGTGGATTCTTTACTATCTGAGCCATCCGGGAAGCCCAAGAATACTGGAGTGGGAGGCCTATCCCTTCTCTAGGAAACTTCTCAACTCAGGAGTCAAACTGGGGTCTCCTGCATTGCTGGCGGATTCTTACCAGCTGAGCTACCCGGGAAGCCCATATGTGTCTATACACACATTTATATGTGATTTATATATCTTTTGGTATTACATGTGTATTTATATCAGGGGTATTTACATATATATATATGTATATATGTGTGTGTGTGTGTGTGTGGTTGGACTGGCCTTTTGGTATATGAGAGCAGAAACCATCAGCGAACTTTCAGGAACAAGTTTTATTACTCACAGTTGCTGTAGGGTACATGGCATGCCCCAGGGCTACATAGGGAGGTCATGGAGCAGGGTGGGTAGAGAGGGAAAGGGAGACCCTGGGGCTCTGCCTTTTTCAGGGTTTGAGAGTGGTGTGCTCGAGTTTCGTGGGTTCCTCTTTATTGGCTTATTTCAAGCATGAGAGCAGGAATTATGGGTGTGGGAAGGGAGAAGAGTCACTCATGTGGTCAGTTATCTAAGTTACCTAGGAATTTCTGAAAGAGGGACTTTCATGGGTGGGGGTGGCCTAGTTTCTTGTCCACTTGTTTTGCTGGTAGCTGTGTCATATGGCTGGCAACCTGTTTATTCAAGAGGGATGTCTTTTGAAAAGCATACCTTGGAAGCTTAATGCCAGTCACTTACACTATAGAGGAGCACTGGAAGTGGTAAATATGGAGGTCAGTATAGGATCTATCTATTTATTTTATCTTTTATTCTCTTAATTTCTTTAAAACTGCAATCTTGTTTAAATCAATAATTATAATACTATATTGTTGGGTTTATAATGTATAAATGTAATATATTTGATAGTAATAACACAAAGTATGAGGGAAGACATGAAGAATTATTGAAATAAAGTTGATATATTTTACCAGAGTGAAGTCCATATTAACCTGAAGTAGCTTGTGATAAGTTTAGAGATGCACATATTAAATAACCTTAAAAATGGATAAAAATCAACAGAGGAATGATAATAGTGTCCTCAGTTCAGTTCAGTCGCTCAGTCATGTCCGACTCTTTGTGACCCCATGAATTGCAGCACACCAGGCCTCCCTGTCCATCACCATCACCCGGAGTTCACTCAGACTCACATCCATCGAGTTGGTGATGCCATCCAGCCATCTCATCCTCTGTTGTCCCCTTCTCCTCCTGCCCTCAATCCCTACCAGCATCAGGGTCTTTTCCAATGAGTCAACTCTTCGCATGAGGTGGCCAAAGTACTGGAGTTTTGGCTTTAGCATCATTACTTCCAAAGAAATTCCAGGGCTGATCTACTTCAGAATGGACTTGTTGGATCTCCTTGCAGTCCAAGGACTCTCAAGAGTCTTCTCCAACACCACAGTTCAAAAGCATCAATTCTTCAACACTCAGCTTTCTTCATAGTCCAACTCTCACATCCATACATGACCACAGGGAAAACCATAGCCTTGACTAGATGGACCTTTGTTGGCAAAGTAATGTCTCTGCTTTTGAATATGCTATCTAGGTTGGTCATAACTTTCCTTCCAAGGAGTAAGCGTCTTTTAATTTCATGGCTGCAATCACCATCTGCGGTGATTTTGGAGCCCCCCAAAATAAAGTCTGACACAGTTTCCGCTGTTTCCCCATCTATTTCCCATGAACTGATGGGACCAGATGCCATGATCTTAGTTTTCTGAATGTTGAGCTTTAAGCTAACTTTTTCACTCTGCTCTTTCACTTTCATCAAGAGACTTTTTAATTCCTCTTCACTTTCTGCCATAAGGGTGGTGTCATCAGAATAGCTGAGGTTATTGATATTTCTCCCGGCAATCTTGATTCCAGTTTGTGCTTCTTCCAGCCCAGCGTTTCTCATGATGTACTCTGCATATAAGTTAAATAAGCAGGGTGACAATATACAGCCTTGACGTACTCCTTTTCCTATTTGGAACCAGTCTGTTGTTCCATGTCCAGTTCTAACTGTTGCTTCCTGACCTGCATACAAATTTCTCAAGAGGCAGATCAGGTGGTCTGGTATTCCCATCTCTTTCAGAATTTTCCATGGTTTATTGTGATCCACACAGTCAAAGGCTTTGGCATAGTCAGTAAAGCAGAAGTAGATGTTTTTCTGGAACTTTCTTGCTTTTTCGATGGTCCAGCAGATGTTGGCAATTTGATCTCTGGTTCCTCTGCCTTTTCTAAAACCAGCTTGAACATCTGGAAGTTCACAGTTCACATATTGCTGAAGCCTGGCTTGGAGAATTTTGAGCATTACTTTACTAGCGTGTGAGATGAGTGCAATTGTGAGGTAGTTTGAGCATTCTTTGGCATTGCCTTTCTTTGGGATTGTAATGAAAACGGACCTTTTCCAGTCCTGTGGCCACTGCTGAGTTTTCCAAATTTGCTGGCATATTGAGTGCAGCACTTTCACAACATCATCTTTCAGGATTTGAAATAGCTCCACTGGAATTCCATCACCTCCACTAGCTTTGTTTGTAGTGATGTTTTCTAAGGCCCACTTGACTTCACATTCCAGGATATCTGGCTCTAGGTGAGTGATCAATGTCATGAACCTTCATCCATAGTTCATCAGGCACTCTATCTATCAGATCTAGTCCCTTAAATCTATTTCTTTCTTCCACTGTATAATCATAAGGGGTTTGATTTAGGTCATACCTGAATGATCTAGTGGTTTTCCCCACTTTCTTCAATTTAAGTCTGAATTTGGCAATAAGGAGCTCATGATCTGAGCCACAGTCAGCTCCTGGTCTTGTTTTTGCTGACTGTATAGAGCTTCTCCATCTTTGGTTGCAAAGAATATAATCAATCTGATTTCAGTGTTGACCATCTGGTGATATCCATGTGTAGAGTCTTCTCTTGTGTTGTTGGAAGAGGGTGTTAATGGTGTACTAACAAATAGTTAACTCAGAAGAAGGCAGCAGATGAAGAACATAGGAACAAACAGTCACTTGGGAAGTTATTCAGGTGCAGGTTCCTGAACTCCATCACAGGGATACTGATCCTACTTATTGGATCCTGTTGTCTACATTTTAAACACAAAAATTGGGGAGTTACTACTACAGACTTCAGAGCTATACTAAAGATAAATAACTCTAACTGCGTCAACAGTTGCATGGAAATTTTAAAACATGAAATCATAAAGCAAATCCATTACATTAAATGGAAGAACAAATCTGCCTGTAACAATAATTCCAGCAGATGTGAATGGAGTAACTAATACTCAGATCAGAAGGCAAACACTTTTAGAACTGATACAGTAGCAAGACCCGACTATATGCTGTCTTCTAGAAAGGTAGTTTAGGTTCAAAGACACAAATAGGTTAAGAGTAGAAATATGGAACAAGATATATCATGCAAACAGTAACCATGAGATATAGCATGCAAACAGTAATCATAAGACAGCTACTACTACTACTACTATTAAGTCACTTCAGTCGTGTCCAACTCTGTGCGACCCCATAGACGGCAGCCCACCAGGCTCCCCCGTCCCTGGGATTCTCCAGGCAAGAACACTGGAGTGCGTTGCCATTTCCTTCTCCAATGCATGAAAGTGAAAATTGAAAGTGAAGCCAGCCGCTCAGTCGTGTCCAACTCTTAGTGACCCCATGGACTGCAGCCTACCAGGTCCTCCATCCATGGGATTCTCCAGGCAAAAGTACTGGAGTGGGGTGCCATTGCCTTGGGGCTGTATTTATATTAAAAGCTACCTCTGTGATTCTGATGTGCAGTCATAAATGAGAACTGATCACTTCACCCAGAGTGGGTCTGCAGAGCATCAGGGAAGACTTCCAGAAGGAGGCAATACACAAGTGGTTAATTGATATCAATCAGGTAAGGAAGATGATGGGTTGAAGGCCATTTTATTAGAAGGGAAGGATGCAGTGTGAGTCAGCACTGGGTGTTCAGTGAGCTACAGTTGGACGCTGTTCCAGGGTGAAATGAGAGGTAAGGAATGCTGGGGAGTGGCACAGGGCCTGATGACCAGTGGCCTTACAAACCATACATAAACATAAGTTCTTTTATGCTGGCATGTTAGGTTTTAAGTGAAATCACAATGAAATGTGAAGAGGTAAGGATAAAAAGAAGACCATCACCATACAGTGATGGAGGAATCAGTCTTGTGCCCAGAGGCCGTCTTAGTTTTAGCCCCTGTGTTAATTTGCTGGTTTGTGATGAGGATGTGGGTAGATGAATTTGATTTACCATGCTTCATATCAACAATGGCATGCTTAATGCCAATTGTTTTTTCCATAAAAATAATTAGAGCAAGGACTTCCCTGGTGGTCCAGTGGTTCAGACACTGTGATTCTGCTGCAGAGGACACAGGTTCAATACCTCAGTGGAGAAATATGATCCTGCATGCCATGTGGCGTGGCCAAAAAATAGAAAACAAAGTAGAGCATTTACACAGAGAAGTCTAGTTAATTTCATCTGTGTCTATTTCAAATCTAAGACCTCATTAACTGGACAGGGCTTTCTTCAAAACTCTTAAAGCATGAAAACTTCCACGGTTTGGGTCTTTGCAATACTTTTTTCACAGTGCACTATCTCTAGTGGTAATTCCTGAACTTTTATGTTGAAATGTGAATAACAGAGTTACAAGTGGGATCAATATCTCAGGGACAGAGGTCAGTAACCTGCATCTTATCACCAAGGTGATTCTGATAGAGGAGTTTGTTGGACTCCACTTTGTGAAGTGTGTTGTTGCTGGACTTTTATCCTTGACCTTTTTTGCTGTGTGTGATACGGAAGTCTTTTGACATTATTGAGAAAACTGTTCTTTGTAATGGCGACTACACTCTGAAATTCAATGACCTAAAATTGTTGGGAAGAAAGACATGCAAAAGCTAATTTAAATGTCGGCAGATCAACCACATTTTCAGCATACTTAAATATTGGAAATGTCATCAAACAGAAATGGATGTTATACAACAAAATACAGATCAGTTACTTGAGGAGCTGCCAGAACTATTTTCAGAGGTAAAAGTTGGATGACTGTGTTCATTGCCAAATTCAGTTTCCTCAGCTTGTGAGGAAATCTGTATCTCACCAGCCTCTGTGGCATTGTAGTAAGAAGGAGGTCTTGGGAACCTGACCTAAGTTTGAATCCCTGATCAATTTTTTATTAGGGTGTTGGGATTCCCTGATAACTCAGTTGGTAAAGAATCCACCTGCAATGCAGGAGACCTGGGTTCAATCCCTGGGTTGGGAAGATCCCCTGGAGAAGGGAAAAGCTACCCACTCCAGTATTCTGGCCTGGAGAATTCCATGGACTATATAGTCTATGGGGTTGCAAAGAGTTGGACGCAACTGAGCGACTTTCACTTTCCTTTGCACAAGAGTCTTACTTGGCCTTCTTGCATTTTGTGTTTTGTGTGTCTCATGTACAATAGATGGATAAGAGTATAGCCACGAAGGGTCATGGAAAGAATTAAATAAGAAAATGCACATAAAGCATCGGGTATAAGAATGTTCTTGGCAAACATTTATTCCCTTTTATATCAGTTCAGTTCAGTCGCTCAGTCATGTCCGACTCTTTGTGACCCCATGAATTGCAGCATGCTAGGCCTCCCTGTCCATCACCAACTCCCAGAGTTCACTCAAACTCATGTCCATCAAGTCCGTGATGCCATCCAGCCATTTCATACTCTGTCGTCCCCTTCTCCTCCTGCCCCCAATCCCTCTCAGCATCAGGGTCTTTTCCAATGAGTCAACTCTTCGCATGAGATGGCCAAAGTACTGGAGTTTCAGCTTTAGCATCACTCCTTTCAAAGAACACCCAGGACTGATCTCCTTTAGAATGGAGTGGTTGGATCTCCTTGCAGTTGAAGAGTCTTCTCCAACACCACAGTTCAAAAGCATCAATTCTTCGGCTCTCAGCTTTCTTTGCAGTCCAACTCTCACATCCATACATGACCACTGGAAAAACCATAGCCTTGACTAGATGGACCTTTGTTGGCAAAGTAAGGTCTCTGCTTTTTAATATGCTATCTAGGTTGGTTATATATATATATATATATATATATATATATATATATATATATATCCGTAAATACCCTCAGATGGAACTACACTTGTAGTTGATAATGAGAAGGACATATTCTAATAGCCTGAGTTTATTAGTAGGTAGTAAAATGGTCCTGGTATTGTGAAGATGCAATTCAGGATGCTGACATCCTTCATCTGTTTCTCAGGGGAGCAGATCTCCTGCCTCAGTAGTCAATGAGGAGATCAGTACCTAGTCCTCCTGGCCTGTTTGGGGTGGGAGTGGTGAGGTACATTCCTATCTGTCTCATGCGTTCTTCAGTCCTGTGACCTGATCTACTCACCTCTTTTTCAGCCCTGACCTGGGCTAACCACAGGTCTGTGTCCCTCCTTCCCCTACCCCTCTAAAAAAACCTCTGACCTTCAAGATGCTGGCAGATTTTAAGAAAGACTGTTAATTACTATATTGAAGTACTCAGGAGAATTGACAAAAGGTAATGAATCATGAGGCTGACATTTTAAATATGGGAATAATAGACATTTTAATAAATGTTCTCTAAGTAATATAATTTTTAGCCTACCTTATTTCTGAAAAGATTCAGGCAGCATAAAAAAAATACAGTAAACTGAAAATGTGATTATTTAGGTGTCCACTCTGAGAACAGTGCTCAGATTGCCTTTAAACTTATTTTTTGAGGGGGAACATTTTGATAAGGATATTTAGAGTATAAGGTTGTTTACCTTTTAATAAATTCAGACTTCAAGGCAAAACCGAGCATTTTCTTTGCTGAACAAAGCAAACAAACTAACATGGCTGTGAGTCTTGGGCAGCTCCCATGGGGACAGGAGAAAGAGGAAAGGTGATTCACAAGATCAAACAGGCTCACGGAGGGTGCCATTAATTCATTTTGGTTCTTACAAGTGTTCCTTTTGTTTGTTTCAAAATTGATATAAAATATGAGTTTGTTACCGATAATTATTTATTGCAGATTTAAATTCTAAGGTCTTTTCATTGTAGAGAGAAAAACAATATAAGCATAGCCCTTTTCTTAGCAACAGGCGAGGCAGTCCTTGCTAACTTGTGAATCTGAAGATTCAGTTCCAGAATGTCACCCAGGTGTTTTCTGCATGGAAGATTACAGAAGGAAACAGACTCTGGACCATCTTTTCTGTCTTTCATTTATTACCTGATTCTGAGCAGACAATTTTAGAAAGAGCCCTCGTTGGAATAAGGAAAAGAACCAGGCAACTCATATGTTATTCTGTGTCATATCTTTATTACATGATCATTATGTAATGATATGCATGGGGGAATGTCAGCAAAGTACGTGTATGAATCGTCTGTCTGTGCTTTGGGTCAACACACATTTCTGTGATGAAAAAGTCATGATTTCTTGTTGAGTACCTTTCACGTGTGATTTCGGTTGAAATGACATTTACGAGGAAGTTACCATTAAACTAGCCTAAAGTTGTAAGAAGACTGTGTATAGACATCATGCTTGATTCTCCAGCCTGAACTAGTAAGGAGAGATTTGTAAGACTATCTTCCTTGTTTTAACAGAAAAGTCATAGAGAGAAGTTAAAGCTGAACAGATCTTGTAGCTTGCAGTTATTTTTTTTTTTTATAAAAACAACTTTGATGACTTGCTAGTCAAAAAAAATTTTTTTCACTTTCAGACAGTGTAGCAACAATCCTATCAGGAAAAGACTGGGCAGACTGGGAAAAAAATAAGAAAAATATAGATGGAGAAAACACACCAATGAGCATCTCGAAAAAAAATACAGCATCTTGAAAAATAAAAGGAGCTATTCCACTTTGCTCTTTTGGAAGGGTATAGATTCCAGTTACTTATTTTAGGTATAAGATTGGTATCAAGCATATACATTTTAAATGTAATGCAAAGAACTACCCATTTCATTTTAAAATATTATATCTTGACTCCCATCCCATCCCTAGGATGCAGAATCTTGTATTTCTTTCCTAAAAAAGGAGCAGGTAGGGAGAGAAGAGAGAGAACGTAGCTCTCATAGCTCTTTCCTCTAGGAAATTTGAAGCTGCCTCCCTTGCCAGTTTTTAGTGTTTTGCTCATGTTACGTCTACTTTAGATGAATTTGAAGATGCTGAATCATAAATAATAGACACAGTTACAAAGCTGCTGGAAATTTTATGAAATTGCTGGTTAGAGCTTCAGTAAGTCACCAGGTCAGAAGCAAGTTCCCACTGCTCCTCCATTCTCTGAAGCAAGCAGTTGTATGCGGCCCTGCATGAACTCCAAAGGGGTGTGTCAACTGTGCTTTTCTTTAGGTTCTTAACAATGACACAGAGAACTGGGTTAAAATATATTTTTCTCTCCACTTGGAATCAAAACAAAACTCCATTGGCCTCTATCCAGGTTTAGAAAAATGTGTTTGTCAATTTTTGTAATAAAATTAGTATCATGGATGACTAACCTTAAAATTAAGGACAAGAATATTTACATTGTTCCCCTGCACCAAAATCACTTTGTATACCATTTCTTCAAAGAAGTCCTTTCTCTAGACTGGGTAAATCACTTAAACAATTACAAGGAAGTCTTTAAAACTTAGCTGTTGTAATGGGCTGTATAGAAAAGGAATGGTCTTACAAAAGATCTACTTGTTAGTTTTCAAAAAATGGGGAATTAGGAATCCCTTTTGAATACTTTTCTTTCTTTCCTACTTCCTTTTCTCTGTTCCTCCCTTCCTTTCTTTCTTCCTTCCTTCCACTCCTCCTTCCTATTTAATTGTGATTTTTTTTTTTAAGGCAAAATGAGTCATTACAGTGATGCATCAGAGAACTTTCCCATAAACAAAACCTTTTCTAGTTACTACTTCGAGTCCTTAATGCAGCTAATATTTAAATTCAGAAAGTAGAGGTAAAGAGCAGAGGCATTATCTATGCTCAGCAATTGAGGAACCACAAGCATTTTAAATATATTTTGATCATATTTATTAAGGATCGGAAGACTGTTGAGAACTCGTTTTTAAAAACCCTCTAAGATCTAAAATAACCACCAACGACTTTTTCATTTTGCAAGAATCAACAGGATTATGAGACTAGGTAACTTTTTCCTTAAGGAGCTATAAATGCTAGTCATTAGGAAAGTTCATTCGCTTCATTGGAATTCATTTCTTTTAAGGTCTGCTGGATAATTATTCTTTCTAAACACGGCAACAAAAACCGAACAGATGTTTAGGTAGATAACAAGTGTGATGGATAAGATATAATGAATCTGGTCTTTTCATTGTTTTTAATAAAAAAGAAATAACTCATGGTAAGGTTTCTTCAAGGTTCTTAATAGAATATGTTCCCTAGATTAAAGAAGAAGGGGAAAAAAGGTGGTATAGAACTTGATGTGATGCTAGGATAATGAAAAATGTATCACTTAACAAGGTCTGCATTATTCAGAGTTATGCCCATGCAACTGTGTGCTCTAATCCCCAGCCAATACGTTGCTTGGTAACCAGTTACCTGCACACCTGCTCTGTAGCTATAAGAGACAGTGCATGTATGGTTATTGGTTGTATTTAGTACCAAAGAAAAAGATAAAAATCCAAAAAATATTAATATTTTATTCAACAATATATCTTTTACCTTAGTATTGCACTCACTATTTAGCTAGAGATCTTTTTTTCTTTAAACAGAAAAGTCACTTCTTTCTACCCACTATCACCTCTTGAGTAGCACGAGAAAGGACTTAAATTCCTTTCAGAGCATCTGTAATCAACACTGTTTGCTGCAGACAACAGATGCTACCATTAGGACGGATTTTGCACTTAGGTGAGAGGAAAGGCTGAACGGAGAATTTGTTTATAAAAGATTCCTGCTCTGGAGGCAGAATCATCCTAGAATCAGTGTGACCATAAGAGTCTGTCTACACGAATGCTTGATTAACACAGCCCTAGAAATACCAGTCGTTGTGATTAGGCTGTGGCATGGCTGGATTGTTCCTGATTATTTCCCTCTCGGGTTACAGTTCAGAACAGTTCTACCATTGATTGTGTGGCAGTGACCCAGTAGGGAAGCCCTAAGAAGCAAGCTTTGGGACCAACTCATGAAGCTCGTGTATTTTTTTCCCATTAGAAGGCTGATTGCACACTACGCATTTGAGCCTCAGGGCTACTAGAAAGGACGTCCCAAAGGCCTTAAAGCCATTTGCTCTAACTTCTGGCAGGATGACAGCAGTTTATTTAAGAATTGGAAGGTACCTGTAGGGATCATTTAGTTCTTTGATTCTCAGTCCTGCCTGCATATTAGAATCACCCAGAGAGCTTTTAAATCATGCTGATGCCGGGGCCCACCCCCAGAAGATTCTTCAGTTCAGTCACTCAGTCTGTCCTGCTCTTCATGACCCCATGGACTGCAGCACACCAGGCTTCCCTGTCCATCACCAACTCCCAGAGCTCTCTCAAACTCATGTCCATTGAGTTGGTGATGCCATCCCACCGTCTCATCCTCTGTCATCCCCTTCTCTTTCTGCCCTCAATCTTTGCCAGCATCAGGGTCTTTTCCAAGAGTCACTTCTTCATAACAGGTGGCCAAAGTGTTGGAGCTTCAGCATCAGTCCTTCCGTGAATATTCAGGATTGATTTAGCTTAGGATTGACTGGTTTGATCTCCTCTCTGGAACCAAGATGGCAGAGTAGAAGGATGTGCGCTTATCTTCTCCTAGCATAAAAAGATTCTTATGCTTCGTCTATGGTAGGCTTGAGGCTGAGAGAGTGAAGAGCTGGACCACAGCTGGGTATGTCCTACTAATTGATAGCCCTTCACTTAAAAGGCAACATGGGAAGTGAAGAATACCTATTTCCTTTCTATTGGTTCCCATCCTTTTGTCCTCTTCTCAGCATTAACCACTTGGTTAACCAAGTTCCCAGCATTGAGGCTCTCCTCTTTGTTGTACCTGGGGCCCTTGGTAGAGTCCTTCACATGCCACTCTGCCTCTGGAGAAAGTCACTTGCTTGTGGACAGAGCTGCCACAAGCTGCAAAGATCAGCCAAGACTGTACGTGGCATCTTGTGCAGGCTCGGCAGTTCAAAGCCAAGTGCATAACTGTCAAAACCAGCCTCATGGACCATGTAAACTGCTACACACCCAGACAGCCCCAAATCACAGGCTCCACCTTCAAATGCTAACATGCCTTAATTCTCAAAGCTTCTGGTTCATGCATTAGTTATTTTGAGTGGTGGTGGGGTTATTTTCTTTAACTGTGAGCCTCCCTGCTCTGTGGAAATGCGGAATAGAAAGCATGCTTCTGTATGCTTCCAAGGGCAACTTGCCTGTGAGAGAGAGGAAAGAGAAGAGGCTAAGCTACACATGTCTCCTTTCTCTACTGAATTCACCATCGGACAATAGGTATGGTTTGAGGTGGGTGGAAATAAGAGAACAGAGAGAGGTCAAGAGTTTTATATCAATTGATGTCCTTTTGTGTTGAGAGGACCATCAGAAATGGGAAGGAAGTGTTCCTTTCCTGATACTTGTCGACACCTGTCCTACTCCCAGTGTCCATCGGTATCACTGAGTTTTCTCTTATCCGCCTCCTAAATATCTAGTGCATTCGCTCCTCCACTCTGTTTCCACTGCTACTGCACAAGTCAGGCCTGTTTTTCTCTTTTACTAAGATGCGCATTCTCTGCTTTGCTGGGATTCTGGTCTTTGTGCCTCACCCTTGCTGCTGCTTCCCCCTTACCTCCAACATACACACAAGCAAAACTGAAAAAAATATTTGTCTTCCAGATCATCAGACTTGTTATTTTATTGTACACATCTGATGATGTTACTCCATGCTCAGTATCCATCAGTGGCATCCTACTGTTGCAGTAAGGAGGACCCCTTCCAGGGCCTGAAACTGGGCTCTTGTCTAACACTTGGAAATGAATTGTTCGAGGAGACACATGTGCTGACAAAGCAAGAGATATTATTGGGAAAGGGCACCCAGGTGGAGAGCAGTAGGGTGAGGGAACCCAGGAGAACAGCTCTGTCTCATGGCTTGCAGTCTTATGGTGATGGGATTATTTTCCGGGTTGTCTTTAGCCAATCATTCTGACTCAAGAGTCCTTCTTGGTGGTGCATGCCTTGTTCAGCCAAGATGGATGCCAGAGAGAAGGATTCTGGGAGGTGGTTGGACAGGTGGTGTCTCCTTTTGACCTTTCATGAACTCTTCTGGTTGGTGGAGGCTTATTAGTTCCCTGTTCCTTACCAGGACCTCCTGTCCTAAAAGAGCTCATGCAAATGGTTGCTATGGTGCCTGGCCTGGGTGGGCGGTTTCAATCAGTGTGCTTCCCCTAAAACCACTTCCTGAAAGATATTTTCTTAGCTCCCTTGTCTGGTGTACCAGATCCTTCAGAATTTGATAAGTACTTAAGCTTGTGGATTCTGGAGAAAGAATACTGGGTTTCAAAGCCATTGACTAACAGTGAGTCCTTGATCTAGTAACTTAACCTCTTTGTGACTCATTTTACTCACTTGTGAAATTAGGGATAATAATAGTGCTTATCTCACAGGGAGACTATTTTGAAATAATAAGTAATAATCCGTGTGAAACACCTGTCACTATGTGTACCACATAATAAGTGCTCAAAACTAATCCTTATGATTTTGGTTCTGCTTGTTTATCTAGACCCATGTGTCCCATGGTTCCCACCTATACTGGAAGACCCAGTCTTAGCTACTTGCTCTTCTCTGAGCCTGCCACGTTTTATGTTTCATCCATGTTGGTCCTTCTGTTGGAATGCCCTTGCCCATCTTGATTGCCTGGCAACGTAATCTTTATCTTTCAGTTCTCAGTTGAAGTGCTTTGTGCTCTGTGAAGAGCCTTGTGTTTCCTCTCCTGGACTCCCACCTCCCAGTGCCCGTACTGCCAGCAAAGCAAATACCTCAATTCTCCTTACACGCACCACCTGGGGCTGGGGACTGGCTCTCTCTGCCTTTTAATTCCTAGTGCCCAACCCAGTAAGTAGTAGTAGGCACGTATAGAAACTGTTCACAGTGTTTCTTGAATAAGTAGCCATGCGAATGAGGAGGCTCTTTTCTAGGGGAAGTAATTTCAAGTTTTAAAAGCGCTGCATGTTCTGCATTTTATGGAGATTCAACATATTTTCTGCAATCCGGTGGAAACTTTAAATGAAAAAGAATCTTAGGATACAGATAATTGCTATTTTTCACTTTAAACTACTTTTTCAAGTCTAAATTCAGAATTAATAGAGAATTCATTTTACCTGTACTAATATATTGTGGGTGTGAGAAGGAAGGGGAGAAGAATTCACAGCTAACCTTTAGTTACCGTCTTTGTTGAAATAACTTTTCTAAAACTAATGATATAGTTGATTAAGTCTCTTTTAAATGAATTGCCGTGCATTAGTATTACTGCCCTAAGTAAGTTGGTTGGTTTCAAGGCAAACAGTTCTTGTTTACTGATCATTTAGAGCTTTTTTTTTTTTCACATTTTAAAAGGTCAATTGGTTTATTTCCATGTATTTAGCTGCAGTTTACAAAGCAATCTTTTTAGAGCTGTCATTGTATTAATTTTCATGGTTTTAGTAATTGTGAATTTTATATTTCCTTGGGAAGCAATTAATACATTTAGGGACCTCTCCTGGGTTTCATAAACACTTCCAATTAAAATGTATTGATTTGGCAGTGGTTTCTCCTTGCTATTCTTTCACAAAGACCCAACAAGCCATTCATGTGGCTTTGTCTAACCTGAATTTGAGTAAAGGTGAAGATAGTATTTCTTTGTCTGAAGATAGTAGTTCCTTTTCCCTTAGAAGTTAATTAGTTCTATAGGTGTTATTAGCTTGTAAGTGCCTGGAGGGCAAGGATAATGTCTTATTCATTATTTTATCTCACCTGAGTTCTAGCTGAGACCTTGCATATGTTAAGGGTAACAGTTGGCACCCCCACC
Source organism: Bubalus kerabau (assembly GCF_029407905.1). Classification (NCBI taxonomy): domain Eukaryota; kingdom Metazoa; phylum Chordata; class Mammalia; order Artiodactyla; family Bovidae; genus Bubalus; species Bubalus kerabau. The sequence continues at coordinate 60,945,532 of NC_073624.1, read as the reverse complement.
AGGGAATCTGCATAGGTGAAGGCACTTTCCCAGTGGCCTTTCCCAGTGTGGAGCCCAGAAGGAGAATCAGCAAAGGTCAGTGCAAGAGCTTACTGAGTTCTGGGAAACAGAACAGGCTGCAGCATTGCAGAGTCACCTGGGATTAAGTGGGAAGATGGGGGACCAGCAGAGGAGCCCCCTTCCTCAGATGCCAAGGAAGGAGAGAGTGGGGCCCGTCAGGAGACTTCTGGATGTGGTATAATTCCTTGAATACATTTCAGGTTGGAATCACCTGGAGGATTTGAGTCACTAGATAGATATTTGCAGAAATGGGAAAGATTCAGAAGTCTGGGCACAGGAGTTCCGGTGAGGAGTATTTGTGAGGAGGAATATCTGTAAGGAGTAGTATGTGTGAGGAGGAGTATTTGTGATGCTTTCCCACTGAAGGCTATGTGTTTGTGGTATACGTGCGGGGTGTGGCTCCTTATAAAAAATCAGGCCACTCTTGGAGCAAAGGATTGGATTTCTCTCAGAGGCTCATTCTTACGTGTAAGGATCAATAGATCCTTCTTACCACATGCCTAATGCTGAGTCAAATTCTGTGGAAGTACAAGTAAAATAGAAAATATAGTGTTCCCATCAGTAGTTTACGATCTAATTAGATGTGTAAAAAAGATCACGTAGGCATCGGGGCAGGATGTGATTAATGAGGAAATAGATAAGTTGTTCAAGGCATTCAAAAGAGAAAGTCATTCTGAGCTGGCTTTGTGGAGAGTTGAGAGCTTTGAGGGGTGAATGAATGGCATTTCCCTAAGTTGAGAAGAGATGTCACATATGTGAACTGAGGTGCAGACTCATGGGTTTTGAGTGCAAGCTTTTGGATGGTATAGAAGATTTCTGCTGTGTGAGGAGCCGAGGCAGGGAAAGTTGGCATGTATTCAAGACTCACTGCAGTCTGGCCTCTAATGTCAGGTAAAGGCATCTGAGCTTCACCCATTAGGTAGTGGAGCAGTGTTTATGTTTTTTTGCCAAGGGACTGGCATGATCAAAGTAGTCCTTTAGAAGATTACTTTAGCAAAATAATCTGGGCTGGGTTGAAAGAGATGACTCTGAAGGCAATGAGTCCAGTTTAAGGGTGTCAATTTCCTAAAACTCTGGAACACTGTCATCTCCATTTATCCAAATATAATTTGGCCACTTTCAGGTCATTCTCAGCACAATGACATCTAAAAAATGAACTAAATTTTTACAACACTTGATCATATTGCATAATACATATAAAAGTCTTAAAATTCTCTTCACTTATTTAAAGGATGAATTTTTAAAAGATAAAATCATGACTCTCATGCAGACATAAAATGAATATGTGCTGAAGATTTTATTTAACTCATTAAAGAGGGAGCATGTAAGATGTTATAACCAGTTCAAAGGAGAATTCAAAGAATAGATGCACTTATAGATCAGGAATATTCATGTAAATGTCCAGATGGAGGTGAGACTGGATTTTTCCATGCTAGGAAGTGCAGGAAAGTTAGTCACACAGTTGGGTCTGACTCTTTGCGATCCCATGGACTGTAGCCCGCCAGGCTCCTCTGTCCTTGGAATTCTCCAGGCAAGAGTACTGGAGTGGGTTACCAATGCTAGGAAGGGTAGTCAGTTGAACTTCTGTCAGATAGAATTTACATGTCTGTAGACAGGCACTACTTTGAATAGCTATTGGCTATCTGCATTTTATAGTTATAAACTGGCTTAATGGCAATGAAAAGCTAGAATCAGATAATCTAGAAGGGGGTGCTGTAGACAGTGCAGAATTTTCCACTGAAGCACAAAGTCTTTTTCTAAATTCCAAAGACTTATGTCCTTCTCTTTTTACCAAACTTTATTTTAAAATGCCACTACCTTCACCCCCTTCACACTGGGCCACTATTTACTCTTCCCTGTGGGTCAGTTTTCTTTTTCCAAGAGCAGTTCCAGACCCTTTCCTTCTAGTGTAGGTTAACTAATTCTTTCTTTTTCCTCTCAATTTTCCTTCGTTCTTTACTAGGTCAACTCACGAAGCACAGAGTGTTTTCCTTCTCCTTAGAAGAAAGTTTGTGAAAACATATAGTTCGTATTTTCTCCATCATACCATAGTCAAATTTTCATGCAGTTGTTTTGGACCAAAAATACTTTGAAGTTGTGATCCCGATTGCCACTTTTCCCTTAAAGAGTGCAAAAGAAAAACAGCTGGTAGGAAGAATCATCGATTTTCTTTTCTAATTCTGCTATGAATCTCCTACTGAGAGATCTTCTGGTCCAGCCTTGTTTCAGAGCTGAAACAGCTGAAGACATTTAGGGTGAGTGCCTTCTTCAATTAGAGGCAGAGGTAAGACTGGATGTGGCTTCCTTGGTCTAAGACTCAGTTCTACAATGATGTATTGAGTGCCTACTGTGTGCCAGGTCTTCTTGGAGCTTCCATTCTGTGTGGAAGAGATAGGCAATAAATAAGATAAATGAAGAAATGATGCAATATATATCATGTATACATTATACTGTATAATGCAGAATGTGAAAAAATCTATGAAGAAAAATAAAGCAAGGCATTTAAACTGGGGTGTTCAGGGAGGGTGGTGTTTGTGTAGTGACTTGAAGGAAGTGAGGGAGTGAGCCACGAGGATATACTGGGGGGTGTGGTTCTGAGCATAGGGACCAGGAAATACAAAGGCCCGGTGGTGGGAGCCTGGCCGGTGTGTTTGAGGACCAGCGGGAGTGCAGTGTGGCTGGAGTGATGAGCAGCATGGCAGGAGGGGAGAGCAGATAAGAGTGGGGAACAGGTGCAGATCAGATAGAATCTCGTAGGCCATTGTAGGGTTTTTCTGATTAAGGTGGGAAGGTTTTGAGTGACATTATCTATTTTATATTTTAAGAGGATTATCCTGGCTGTTATGTTGAAAATACACTGCAAGGGGACAAAGGTGGGATCTCTGTGGTCAGCAGGGAGGTCACCACACTCATCTGAGAGAAAAATGACAGAAACCTGGAGCTGGGATGAGTGGTGAAGGCCAAATGGTAAAATAGTGATAGGTACAGTGTTGGCCTTGGGGCACTTGACCTGAGAACTTCAATTATCAAACAAGTCAAGGTATTTAGTAGTTTTCTAGGCATCTTGCTAGGGACTGGGGTCCAGTTATACAAGACCCTGTTCCTATCCCTGAGGAACCCAATCTTAAAAAAGAGGCAACTATAAAAAAAAATAGCATTAGAATGCATTGTGGCCAGTGTAACAATAAAAATATGTTCAAGGTACAGAATGAAACCCCCAAAATGGAATGACAAGCAGGGAAGTCTTCCTAAAGGAGCTGCATTTTGAAAAAGAAACAAGAACTTCCCAGGGTGCCCTTCCCGGGGGAGGGAGCTGCTGCAGCGAGAGGGAACAGCCCGATCTGTGGGCTGGGCTAAGCTTTAAGCTCTTCACTTCTGTTTTATTCTCGGTGGTACAGTAGGTCCAAAGCATTGAAACAAAACTCCCCAGTCCCACTCCCTGTGCTCCAAGAACAGACCTGCGTTAAGTTTAAAGTCTGTCTTTGCGGGAGAGGAGCAGGCAGCAAGAATGGCTGAGTGTAAAGACCTCCAACATCTAAACTTGCTATGTTTTTCAGGAACATGAGGAGGCTGGAGACTAGACTAGGGAGCACAGGAACAGATAGCTGAATGCCTGAGTCCCTGGGAAAACATTTAGGGCCATCAAGGAGTTCATCTGGAGCATTTCCAAGGGGAGGGAAAGCAAGCAAATTTTTTTTTTTTTAATTTTATTTTATTTTTAAACTTTACATAACTGTATTAGTTTTGCCAAATATCAAAATGAATCCGCCACAGGTATACATGTGTTCCCCATCCCGAACCCCCCTCCCTCTTCCCTCCCCATTCCATCACTCTGGGTTGAAAAGTAAAGTAGCCCAAGAAAGGTGAGGTAACCTCTTAGAACTTGAGAGAGAGAGAGAGAGCTAGAGCTGCAGCTGTGTTCTCAAGTGTAGGGTATGGAGGTGTCATGTGGTAGGAAAGGGGCACATGGATGGTGTTGGTCAATAAGCCCTGGTGGCACTGATGCACTGGCTGGGGAGACCCAGCCAGTCTGCTGTGTGCTGCTTGGGAGAGGGCGCAGAGGGCTGTGGTCAGGAGCAGGGGTCTGGGGGCAGGCTGGTGGGTCAGATCCCAGCCCCGCCACTCACCCTGGACTACTTGCTGCACCTCTGTGCCTTGGCTTCCGCATCTGCCCAATAGGGCTGGTAAGGGGGGTGCCTGCCTCACAAGGTGGCTAATGAGGACTCTCTTGAGTGAATATTGAGACTTGCTGACACCAGTGGCTAGCACTGTTCCTACCCTCTGGGGCCAGCAGTGCCTGGGGCCTGCAGAGAACCTTGACAGAGAGAGTTCAGTAGCAGAGAGGTTGGTCCCCGGAGGGCAGCCCTGTGGCCTGGGGACAAGGCCTCTTCCTGTCGGAGCCTTGGGGTCCTTAAAGAACTCAGTGAGTGGGTGGGGGGACTGAGAGCCAAGACTATACTCCCTGGGATTGGATTTCTCATCAACCCTGGCAAAGAAAGGCTGAGCCTGTTTTAATTTTATCTAGAAAAGTAAAGAAATGTGATGTTTCTCAAGTGTATCATGAAGCAAACGCTTAGTGGTTACGTGTGCTTAGGGAACTATAAGCAGCTGTAAATTGCTGAAAGATAGATTCTGAGGTGGGGATAGGTGGCAAGTAATGGTGAGAAGGTGGGCAGGGATCAAATCAAGATGGACCTCAACTGCCCTTCAAATGACTTTGCCTTTATTCTGTATGTGCTGGGGAGCCAGAGAAGGATTTGTAAGCAAAGGTGACAGAATCCGATTTAGATCTTTCATAATTTTGTTGGTAACAGGGGCATAGCTGTAAAATTGTCAAGATGGGAGAGAAAAAGCGATCCAGTTAAAAGGCTGTTGCAGTAATACTGAGAAAGAAGAGGAGCTAGATTAAGGCATTGGCAACAGGATAAAGAAGAGACAGTGGAGCTGAGGTATTACCTAGAAAACTCGGACCTGATGTTACAAGACGGAGAAGAGAGAAATCAGGCTTCCAGCTTTGGATATGGGGGGCCAGGGAGAGGTCGGGTTTGAGGATGGCAGTGAGCTCTGTTTGGGTCCTGTTAGCTTGATCTGCCTGTGTCCAAGAGAAAAGTGTCAAGATGCGGCCAAGAAAGAGGGACCACCAGATGGAGGTGGTGGTGGTGAGGGTGGAATTGCTTAAAGCAAGGCAGTAAATTCAGAAGAGAACACTGGGAACATCAGAGGCTGCGGTGAGGATCACTGGGAAGAAATGGTCAGATAGAAAAACAACAGGGAGGGTAATTGCCGAGGAATGAGGCTAAGAGTTTCTTGGAAGCCTCATTATAAAATGCGGAAGAAGACTTTTGCTAACGCATGTCAGTAGGCTAGCAGAAATAGTCAGTTTTCAAGTCAAGGGAGCAGCAAAAAGTGAGGATGTGGTGAAGGGGAGTGTGTGGTCCACACTTTGAAGGAATTTATGAAGAGGAGGATGGTACCTAGAAGGGCAAGGCTGGGTCAAGGAATGGTCCCCTCTCAGTTCTTCAGCTTGTACGTGCGTGCTTAAGTCACTTCAGTCGTGTCTGACTCTTTGAGACCCATTGGACTGTAGCCCACTAGGGACCACATTGGACTGTCTATGGGATTCTCCAGGCAAGAATACTGGAGTGGGTTGCCATGCCCTCCTCCAGGGGATCTTCCCGACCCAGAGATCGAACCTGTGTCTCCTGATTTGCAGACAGATTCTTTACCAATGGTGCCACCTAGGAAGCCCTCTCCAGCTTATAAAGCTTATTAAATCGGCCATGAGAAGTTCTCAGCAGAGAGAGGACATTTGAAAATTCACATATATACACTTTAAAGGCTGGGATGTGTGTAATATGTTTAGAATATTTTCTGTAAAACAAGTCTCAAAAAGTGATCATTTAGACTAGATGAAAAATTCACATAAGTAAGAAGACATGAATGGGATGTTAGATGAAGACTCCTTATATTTAATTGACATTTTCTCAAAGATTGACGTTTGTATTTTCTAAGATGTGTTTTATTCTGCATAAGTCAGGGACTCTATGGCAGCTTCATCTCATTGCATGGCTGTGTGTACTTTGTCCTATCAACTCATCTTGAAACATTCTTTTAAATCTGATATTAAAGTACACAGCTTATCCCGCAGCTCAGCTCAGAAAATTTAAACCCCTGAGTCAAGAGCTGAACAGTGATGACATCCATTTTATGATTTGAAAGGGTGGATGCACGGGGGAAAGGAATGGAGCTTTTATTTTGGTGAACACTGTGGGAGGTATATTTGGGATAATTGTAAATATAGTTTTTCCTTGCATGAATGAATCTTAGATTGTTAGTTAGGAATATCCTGAAACAATACAATTATCAGCAAGAAAACACTCAGATGCCTCGTTTCATTCAGTGGTTTCTTTTATTAATTGTAACACCTGCCATTTCACAGCCTGTGCATCTGTCTCCAGACACAAACTAAAGGAGGGGGTCCTACAACAAATATTGGGCTAATTCATGCTTCCAAATAATACAATAATAGTCAAAGTGTGTACTGTAGCCTTATTCATCTGAATATATCAGGTACGAGCGATTTTCTTCTTGTTGAAATGTAATGTGTTTGATCTGAATTGTTCATTTAACAAATACTAATGAAGTGGCTTTTATGTGCCAGGCACCGTGCTAGGATCTGCACTTATGGTGGAGCCTCAGACAGGAAAGATCCCTGGCCTGGTTTTGTTATATCAAGACAATACTAAAAATAAATTGCATGCATGAAGAAGGAAAGAGAAAACACCGTGGGTCATAGTGATACTCAACAGGCAGGAATGTTGACTGAGATAAATCAAGTCTATTTACCCCTTTATTTGTATGTGGTGGTGGTTTAGTTGCTAAGTTGTGTCCAATTCTTGTGACCCCAGAGACTGTAGCCTGGCAGGCTCCTCTGTCCATGGGATTCTCCAGGCAAGAATACTGGAGTGGATTGCCATTTCCTTCTCCAGGGGATCTTCCCAACCCAGGGACTGAACCCAGGTCTCCTGAATTTCAAGCAGATTCTTTACTGACTGAGCTACGAGTCTATTTTGAAGGTCTATTTGTATGTGGTAGAGGTGAAAACACTGATCTACCAGTTCTGACGGTTCCTCCATATGGAGGAACACCCACTAGACCTCCTGCCTGGCCTCTAATGCCCCTTCACTCACCACCGCCCCCCGCCCCCAAATCCCCAGTGGTAAACTCAGGATAGGACCTGGGCCCACTGAGCTCAGCCTCTTCCCCTTCCTGGCAGGGTTCTGGCCCATTTCTCAGCCAGGTCTCCAGGGATGACTTCCAGCTGCTGAATTCCCTGTGCCCTTCTGAGCACTGGCTTTCAGTGATGAGCCTCAGGTGGTGTCAGAGGTGGACTCTCCAAATAATGGCCTTTCTCGTGTTGAGACCAAGGGGAAAGGTCATGAAACAGCTAATTTCTTGGATTTTATTTTCTTAACCAGGGGCTCCTTAGGATCATGACCACTATGTGATCTTAGTTTGGCTTTGGATTGTTAACTACTGCCCACACTGCCCCCTCCCCACAACCATCCCCACCCCTGCTATACCCAAATCTGCAGAAGCTCAACTCTCATATAAAATGGACTGGTTTTTGTGTATAACCTAGGCACATCCTCCCATATCCTTAAAATCATCTATAATATCTAATACAATATAAATGCTTTGTAAATTGTTGCTGGCATATGAACAATTCAAGTTTTACTTTTTGGAACTTTCTAGATTGTTTTTTTCCTGAATAATTTCAATCTGCAGTTGGTTAGTTGGTTGAATCTGTGGGGACAGAACCTGGGGCTATGGAGTGCCAAGTATATATAAGCTCTGGCTGTGAACTTAAACTTTCAGGACTGAAAGAGTGTCTTCATCCATAAAGAGGTGTTAGATTTCATGAAAGAAAAGGAACGAAAGAAGACAGAGGGAGGGAAGGAAAGAAGGAAGGGAGAGAGAGAGAGAGGAGAAAGGAAGGAAAGAAGGAAAGAAGGAAGGAAGGAAGGAAGAAAGACTGGCATAATATAAAGAGAATATGCTATAGTCTTGGGTTTCAGGGCAGAAACAATTTGATGGAATTTTTGCCAATTTAAAGTCCAGGAAGACAACTCAAAAGGTCTGTATGTGGGACACCTTAGAAATCAGGTTTGCTTTGAAAGTCAGGCAGGACTTGGAGTTGTCTGAAAACATATTCAAGTTTTGCTATCATAACAGAAATAGTGGACGAATGAAAACCAAGAAAGATAGGTTAACTAGAGGAAAAGAGAGATTTCTCATATAAAATAGAGATATTCTTGGTCAGACCAAAACAGACATTCATAAGAACATAAGAACAATAACTCTCAAGACAAGGAGTAGATACAAAATAATTAGGTTCTTTCAGATCTACCTCTTCCTAATGACTTCCCTGGTGGCTCAGATGGTAAAGTGTCTGCCTACAATGAGGGAGACTTGGGTTCAATCCCTGAGTTGGGAAGACCTCCTAGAGAAGGAAATGGCAACCCACTCCAGTATTCTTGCCTGGAAAATCCCATGGACGGAGGAACCTGTAGGCTATAGTCCATGGGGTCACAAAGAGTCGGAAACAACTGAGCAACTTCTATTTCACTTTCAATGAAAAGTACTAGAAAAGGAAGGCCTTCACTCAATAACCACTTATGTTTTTTCAATGCTTCTTTTGTGTCAGGCACTGATCATGAATGTTAGAAAGATATCACTGAACAAAAAAGATAAAAAAAGAAATCTATCTCTGTGGATTTTGCATTTTAGGAGGAAAATCAGACATATAGTGTGTTAGAAAATGATGAGTGTTACAGAAAAGAAAATACGTTGTAGTAAAGGGAATTAGGAGTTCCTGGGAGGGAAATGGTGGTGGTGGTCAGGGTGGGCCTTATAGAGAAGGTGCTATTGGAATAAAGATTTGGGGGAGGTGAGGGAATGAGACATATGACTTCAGGGAGAAGAGCATTACAAGTAGAGGGAATAGCCAATACCAACACTCTGTGCCAGGAGTGTATCTGGTGTGTTTGATGAGGAGCAAGGAGGCTAGTGAGGTAGGAGTGGGGGAAAGAGATCAAGGGGAGGGAGGGATAGTAAGAGAGGACCTTAAAGAGGTGGTAAGAGGCCATATTAAGAAGACCCTTCAAAGTCATTGTGAGGACTTTGACTTCTACTTTGAACGAAGAATAAGGGAATCCTGAGATTGTTGCAGCAATCCAGGAGAAGGATGAAGGTAGCTTGAAGTAGTTGTTGGCAACAGAGATTGGCCAGCTTGTGGATATTTTTGGAAGGAAGAGCCAATAGGATTCCCAGATTGAGTGGTTGTGGTATGTGAAAAAAAGAGAAGAATCAAGGCTGACTCTAAGGATTTTGGCCTCAGCAACTGGAAAGATGGAGTTTAGAGATGTTTCAGTTATTATTAGATCAAAAATGGTGGTTAGGGCTCAAAATATCTGGAGAAGAGAGGCAAGATCTAAAAGAGTTCATTGAATTGATTCCAACTTGAAAGACAGTACCCAGGAAAGCATTAAGAAATACCCTTTTAAAAAGTTACAGACATAGTTTGCTCCAAAATCAATTGAGAATGTATCCCTCCCCTCTCCCCGAAGAGTTTTTTTTATTTATTTATTTTTGGCTGGCTGGGTCTTTGCTGATGTGCGAACTACTCTCTAGAAGCAGTGCCTGGGCTTCTCCTTGTGGTAGCTTCTCTTATTGCAGAATCTGGACTCTAGGGTGCGCAGGATTCAGTAGTTGTGGCACTTGGGCTTGGTAGTTCTGGCTCACGGGCTCTAGAGCACTGACTTAGTAGTTGTGGCTAACAGGCTTAGTTGCTCTGTAGCACAGGGGATCTTCTTAGTCCAGGGATCGGAACTGTGTCTCCGGCATTGGCAGGCAGATTCTTTACCACTGAGCCACCAGGGAAGCCCCTTCCCCAAGAGTTTTGACAGCTATACTAGCCGGTTACAGATAGCCTGGACAAATGTGAGAAGAGAAGTCCAGGAAGATCAGTGTGTAATACCCAGGGAATTACTGAGTGAATTTTAAGGTGATATAATAGTCCTGGAAAATTCTGAAAGAGATGGGAATACCAGACCACCTGGCCTGCCTCTTGAGAAACCTGTATGCAGGTCAGGAAGCAACAGTTAGAACTGGACATGGAACAACAGACTGGTTCCAAATAGGAAAAGGAGTACGTCAAGGCCGTATATTGTCACCCTGCTTATTTAACTTATATGCAGAGTACATCATGAGAAACGCTGGGCTGGAAGAAGCACAAGCTGGAATCAAGATTGCCGGGAGAAATATCAATAACCTCAGATATGCAGATGGCACCACCCTATGGCAGAAAGTGAAGAAGAACTAAAGAGCCTCTTGATGAAAATGAAAAAGGAGAGTGAAAAAGTTGGCTTAAAGCTCAACATTCAGAAAACGAAGATCATGGCATCCGGTCCCATCACTTCATGGAAAATAGATGGGGAAACAGTGGAAACCATGGCTGACTTTATTTTTTTGGGCTCCAAAATCACTGCAGATGGTGATTGCAGCCATGAAATTAAAACACCCTTACTATTTGGAAGGAAATTTATGACAACCTAGATAGCATATTAAAAAGCAGAGACGTTACTTTGCCAACAAAAGTCCATCTAGTCAAGGCTATGGTTTTTTCCAGTAGTCATGTATGGATGTGAGAGTTGGACTATAAAGAAAGCTGAGCACCAAAGAATTGATGCTTTTGAACTGTGGTGTTGGAGAAGACTCTTGAGAGTCCCTTGGGCTGCAAGGAGATCCAACCAATCCATCCTAAAAGAAATGAGTCCTGAATATTCATTGGAAGGACTGATGCCAAAGCTTAAACTCCAATATTTTGGCCACATGATGCGAAGAGCTGACTCATTTGTAAAGACCCTGATGCTGGGAAAGGCAGGAGGGGAAGGGGACAACAGAGGATGAGATGGTTGGATGGCATCCCTGACTCAATGGACATGGGTTTGAGTAAACTCTGGGAGTTGGTGATGGACAGGGAGGCCTGGCATGCTGTGGTTCATGGGGTTGCAAAGAGTCGGACATGACTGAGTGACTGAACTGAACTGAACTGATGGTCCTGGGTCATATGCTAAACATGTAGAATTAGATGTGAGTTTGGTTCATGCAAGAGGAAACATTAATGGGGACCATCTGGGCGTTAATAGTTGGAGTTTGAGTCTGATGTTGATCTGATGAGAACATATGTTCTAGTTGGTATTATTCCATTAGGGATAGGAAAGATGGAAAAGAGACTAGATTTATTTGAACAAAGAAGCCAACCGAAAAGACCCAAAATTTACAGACTTGATAACTTTCTCTCTCACTTTGGGAGTTCACACTAGACTCTTTAGAAGAATATTAGAAAAATGGATGCCTTGACCCGAAAACAAAGAGGCAGTCAAGGAAAAGAGACATTCCTTTTCAGAAAATGATACTAGACTTATATATATTGGAACAATAGAGACCACTTCAAGAGATTAAAGATGTTATGACCTCTACTTAGTCTTTTTGAATGGGATTAAAAAGGCAGTGTAGGGAAACAAAACTCCAGAGGCATGTCTTCCTACAATAAAAGATGTTGCATGAGGAAATGCTTCTTCATCTGGAATATTCAAAGGCTTAGAAGAGACTGTCTTGGTGTGCCTGTGGCAATGGCCAGTGGTATTGGTTGTCACTAAACTCCCAGGGGCTCAGACTGCAGAAGTTACAGTTTAGGAATCTGCTGAGGATGATTCTCAGTGGAAATAAAGGTGAGTTGAGAAAGAACCTCCCTAAAAGTTAGTCTTACAGTTTCAATCAGAGCAGTGCCAAGTCACAGGACAGGAGGTGACTCCCACTGCATTTGGGAGACAGTGGAGGAGTGGAGGCCATGCCACCAGTTAGTGCCTGCAGAGGCACATGGGGTTTAAAAGGAAAATGGGAGTTAGGAGGTTTGGAATATATTGGAATATGTTGGAAAGAGTGACACTTCTCAGCTTTGCTAAAAGTCAGTGTTGTCTGCTTTGAGAAAGGATACATTTATCTGCTGGGATTTGCCCCCAGATTCAGCCATGAATAGTTTCCTGATGGGCAGTTTCTCCCAATTGAGTTGAAGGTCATGGGCTGTATAATCTGGCCACCTGGCACATGCTGGCTGATATCCTACCTAGGCTAAGACCCAGGTATTCTTTACCTACTCTTCAGCAGTACATGAACCGAGAACTTCCAGATGTACAAGCTGGTTTAGAAAAGGCAGAGGAACCAAGATCAAATTGCCAACATCGTTGAATCATAGAAAAAGCAAGAAAATTAAAAAAAAAAAAATCTACTTCTGCTTCATTGACTACACTAAAGCCTTTGACTGTATGGATTACAACAAACTAGAAGATTCTTCAAGAGATGTAAATACCACACAACCTTACCTGCCTCCTGCAAAACCTGTATGCAAGTTAAAAAGCAACAGTTAGAATGGGACATGAAACAACAGACTGGTTCAAAATTGGGAAAAGAGTATGTCAAGACTGTATATTGTCACTTGCTTATTTAACTTCTATTCAGAGTTCAGTTCAGTTCAGTCATTCAGTCATGTCTGACTCTCTGTGACCCCATGAACCGCAACACACCAGGCCTCCCTGTCCATCACCAACTCCTGGAGTCCAACCAGACCCATGTCCATTGAGTCGGTGATGCCATCCAACCATCTCAACCTCTGTCATCCCCTTCTCCTCCTGCCCTCAATCTTTCCCAGCATCAGGGTCTTTACAAATGGGTCAGCTTTTTGCATCAGGTGGCCAAAGTATTGGAGTTTCAGCTTCAGCATCAGTTCTACCAATGAACACCCAGGACAAATCTCCTTTAGGATGGACTGGTTGGATCTCCTTGCAGTCCAAGGGACTCTCAAGAGTCTTCTCCAACACCACAGTTCAAAAGCATCAATTCTTTGGTGCTCAGCTTTCTTTATAGTCCAACTCTCACATCCATACATGACTACTGGAAAAACCATAGCCTTGACTAGATGGACCTTTGTTGGCAAAGTAACGTCTCTGCTTTTTAATATGCTGTCTAGGTTGGTCATAAATTTCCTTCCAAGGAGTAAGCATCTTTTAATTTCATGGCTGCAATCACCATCTGTAGTGATTTTGGAGCCCAGAAAAATAAAGTCAGCCACTGTTTCCCCATCTATTTTCCATGAAGTGATGGGACCGGATGCCATGATCTTCATTTTCTGAATGTTGAGCTTTAAGCCAACTTTTTCACTCTCCTCTTTCACTTTCATCAAGAGGCTCTTTAGTTCTTCTTCACTTTCTGCCATAGGGTGGTGCCATCTGCATATCTGAGGTTATTGATATTTCTTCCGGCAATCTTGATTCCAGCTTGTGCTTCCTCCAGCCCAGTGTTTCTCATGATGTACTCTGCATATAAGTTAAATAAGCAGGGTGACAATATACAGCCTTGACATACTCCTTTTCCTATTTGGAACCAGTCTGTTGTTTCATGTCCAGTTCTGATCTGCATACAGGTTTCTCAAGAGTACATCATGTGAAATGCTGGGCTGGATGAAGCACAAGCTGGAATCAAGATTGCTGGGAGAGATATCAATAACCTCAGATATGCAATTGACACCACCCTAATGGCAGAAAGTAGAGAGGAATTAAACAGCCTTTTGATGAAGGTGAAAGAGATGAGTGAAAAATCGGGCTTAAAATTCAACATTCAACAAATTAAGATCATGGCATCCAGTCCCATCACTTCACGTCAAATAGATGGAGAAACGATGGAAATAGTGACAGACTTTATTTTCTTGGGCTCCAAAATCGCTGCAAATGGTGCCTCAGTTCAGTTCAGTTCAGTTGCTCAATGACATCCAACTCTTTGCGACCCTATGGACCCCAGCACACCAGTACAGACATGGAACATGTTCTTCCATGTCCTGTTCTAACTGTTGCTTCCTGACCTGCATATGGATTTCTCAAGAGGCAGGTCAGATGGTCTGGTATTCTCATCTCTTTCAGAATTTTCCACAGTTTATTGTGATCCACACAGTCAAAGGCTTTGGCATAGTCAATAAAGCAGAAATAGATGTTTTTCTGGAACTCTCTTGCTTTTTTGATGGTCCAGCAGATGTTTGCAATTTGATCTCTGGTTCCTCTGCCTTTTCTAAAACCAGCTTGAACATCTGGAGTTCATGGTTCACGTATTGCTGAAGCTTGCCTTGGAGAATTTGGAGCATTACTTTGCTAGCGTGTGAGATGAGTGCAATTTTGTGGCTGTTTGTACATTCTTTGGCATTGCCTTTCTTAAGGATTGGAATGAAAACTGACCCTTTCCAGTCCTGTGGCCACTGCTGAGTTTTCCAAATTCACTGGCATATTGAATGCAGCACTTTCACAGTATCATCGTTTAGGGTTTGAAATAGCTCATCTGGAATTCCATCACCTCCACTAGGTTTGTTCATGGTAATGCTTCCTAAGGCCCACTTGACTTCACATTCCATGATATCTGGTTCTAGGTGAGTGATCACACCATTGTGATCATCTGGGTTGTGAAAATCCCTTTCGTACAGTTCTTCTGTGTATTCTTGCCACCTCTTAATATCTTCTGCTTCTGTTAGGTCCATTACCATTTCTGTCCTTTATTGAGCCCATCTTTGCATGAAATGTTCCCTTGGTGTCTCTAATTTTTTTGAAGAGATCTCTAGTCTTTCCCATTCTATTGTTTTCCTCTATTTCTTTGCATTGATCACTGAGGGAGGCTTTCTTATCTCTCCTTGCTATTTTTTGGAACTCTGAATTCAAATGGGTATGTCTTTCCTTTTCTCCTTTGATTTTCACTTCTCTTCTTTTCACAGCTATTTGTAAGGCCTCCTCAGACAGCCATTTTGCTTTTTTGCATTTCTTTTTCTTGAGGATGATCTTCATCCCTGTCTCCTGTACAATGTCACGAACCTCCGTCCATAGTTCATCAGTCACTCTGTCTATCAGATCTAGTCCCTTAAATCTATTTCTCACTTCCACTGTATAATCATAAGGGATTTGATTTAGGTCATACCTGAATGGTCTAGTGGTTTTCCCTACTTTCTTCAATTTAAGTCTGAATTTGGCAGTAAGGAGTTCATGATCTGAGCCACAGTCAGCTCCTGGTCTTGTTTTTGCTGACTGTATAGAGCTTCTCCATCTTTGGCTGCAAAGAATATAATCAATCTGATTTTGGTGTTGGTCATCTAGTGATGTCCATGTGTAGTCCTCTCTTGTGTTGTTGGAAGAGGGTGTTTGCTGTGACTAATGTGTTCTCTTGGCAAAACTCTATTAACCTTTGCCTTGCTTCATTCCATGTTCAAAAGCCAAATTTGCCTGTTACTCCAGGTGTTTCTTGACTTCCTACTTTTGCATTCCAGTCCCCTGTAATGGAAAGGACATATTTTGGGGGTATTAATTCTAAAAGGTCTTGTAGGTCTTCATAGAAGTGTTCCACTTCAGCTTCTTGAGCATTACTGGATTACCGTGGTATTGAATGATTTGCCTTGGAAATGAACAGGGATCATTCTGTCCTTTTTGAGATTGCATCCAAGTACTGCATTTTGGACTCTTTTCTTGACCGTGATGGCTACTCCATTTCTTCTAAGGGATTCCTTCCCACAGTAGTAGATATAATGGTCATGTGAGTTAAATTCACCAATTCCAGTCCATTTTAGTTCGCTGATTTCTAGAATGTCGATGTTCACTCTTGCCATCTCCTGTTTGACCACTTCCAATTTGCCTTGATTCATGGACCTAACATTCCAGGTTCCTATGCAATATTGCTCTTTACAGCATTGGACCTTGCTTCTATCACCAGTCACATCCACAACTGGGTGGTTTTTTTTTTTTTTTTTGCTTTGGCTCCATCCCTTCATTCTTTCTGGAGTTATTTCTCCATTGGTCTCCAGTAGTATGTTGGGCACCTACTGACCTGGGGAGTTCATCTTTCAGTGTCCTATCTTTTTGCCTTTTCATACTGTTAATGGGCTTCTCAAGGCAAGAATGCTAAAGTGGTTTGCCATTTCCTTCTCCAGTAGACCACATCTTGTCAGAACTCTCCATCATGACCCATCCATCTTGGATGGCCCTACATGGCATGGCTTAGTTTCATTGAGTTAGACAAGGCTGTGGTCCATGTGATTTGATTGGCTAGTTTTCTGTGATTGTGGTTTCAGTCTGTCTGCCCTGTGATACCCTCTCTCAGCACCTACCATCTTAGTGGGGTTTCTCTTACCTTAGACATGGGGTATCTCTTCATGGCTGCTCCAGCAAAGTGCAGTTTCTGCTCCTTGGACGTGCGGTGTCTCCTCTCGGCCGCTGCTCCTACAGCCATATAATTAAAAGATGCTTACTCCTTGGAAGAAAAGCTGTGACAAACCTAGACAACTGTATCAAAAAGCAGAGACGTTACTTTGCCAACAAAGGTTTGTATAGTCAAATTTATGGTTTTCTCACTGATCACATATGGATGTGAGAGCTAGACAATAAAAAAGGCTTAGTGCCAAAGAATTGATGCCTTCAGACTTTGGTACTGGAGAAGACTCTTGAGAGTCCCTTGGACAGCAAGGATATCAAACCAGTCAATCCTAAAAGAAATCAGCCCTGAATATTCATCAGAAAGACTGATGCTGACAGTGAAGCTCCAATACTTTGGTCACCTGATGTGAAGAGCCAACTCACTGGAAAAGACCCTAATGCTGGGAAAGATTGAAGGCAGCAAGAGAAGAGGATGACAGAGGATAAGATGGTTTGATGGCATCACCGACTCAATGGACATGAGTTTGAGCAAGTCCATGGGGCTGCAAAGAGTTGGACAAAACTGAGTGACTTAACAACTTCTATCAGGTGGTGTTGAGTCTTTGGTAATACTAATAAACCTTTGGTTGTAGGCGTATAATTTTGAGAAGGGTAAATATGTACATAGTTGGAGATTGTTTTCTTTGCTGAACTTGGCAGATGTGGGGCTAGAACTGGGATTCTCTTGCAGGTCCTGTTAACTTTTTGCACATATGAAGACATTTGTCTTTAAGGCTTTGAAAGGTCATAGCCTGGGCTTTCAGAATGAAAAGAGGGAATGTGGGTAGAGCACTTGGCACAGTGAGAATAGTATTAGAAATTGTTATTAGTCAATAGAATGACTCTTTTATGCAAGGCGGTAGTTTAAGTGCCAAAATGGTAATAGGTGGGACTGGAGACAGAAGTCAGATCAGATCAGGCTGGCACTTGTCCTTGTGTACTGAGTTTAGACTTAACCTTTTTTTTTTTTTAATTATTTATTTATTGTAAATCAACTGTCCTTCAACAAAATAAATTTTTTTAAATGTGTGAAAATATGTGGGTAAGTATTCTGGGTTGGATAAATTTATGATGAGGTGCCCCCTTGTGGTGTGGAGGACAGTCTCACCTTGAATGACAGACTTCATCAGGAGTTTGAACAGGAGCATCTGGGGAGAAGATTTCATCTTTGAATGTCACTCTGGCTGGAAGGTGGAGGTTGCTTGTGGGAAGCAGGCAGGACGATCAGTAGGGAGTCTGTTGAGGTAACAGGTGAAAAGGGGCAGTAGCTTTCACCCAAGGTAGGGGGGTGGCAATGATATGGGAAGGGGTAGAGACCTGATGGCCTTGGTGAATGGACGTGGAGGTTCAGGGCAAGCGCGTCATCAAGACTTATTTACATGCTCTGGTCTGAATAACTGAGCAGATGATGATGTCCTTCGTGAGGCAGAGAACTGGAAAAATGAACACAAAAGGAAGGCAGTGGTGTTGACAGACGTAAGAGCTATGAGCATCATTTGAGCCCTTTGTATGTTTTTTGAGAATATGTGAATTGCCTCATTGAATATGTGTGGCAATGAATGTGGTACTTACTATTAGTGTCTGCCTTTTTACAGCTGAGGCAACCCAGGCTCGGAAAGGTTAAGGGACTTGACCTCATCTGGAACTGCTAACACCAAAGTCTGGGATCAGATAGATTTTAAATCCTGGACAGCCAGTCGAGGGAGCTCAGGGATGTCCATTAACTTGTCTACTGTGGAGAGGAGACTTTCCACCTGAGACACTGTGAAAGGACATCTCCAGGGTGCCCAGCACAGTGCCCGGCATAAGGCAAACACAGCGAACAGAAGCTATCACTGAGAAAGTGATGGCAGTTATTATGCTATGCCTGAGCTGGGAAGGACAAATATTCCCGTTTCATAGACCTCCTCAAAAGGGACAGTTATTTATTTGTGCACATAAATATATGTGCCATGTCAGGGAGGCTTCCCTGGTGGCTCAGTGGTAAAGCATCCACCTGCCAACACAGGAGATGTGGGTTTCAGGAAGATTCCCTGGAGATGGAAATGGCGACTCACTCCAGAATTCTTACCTGGGAAATCCCATGGACAGAGGAGACTGGTGGGCTGCAGTTAATGGGTCACAAAGAATTGGACACAACTTAGAGACTGAATATGCTATGTCAGGAAGCTAAGCAAGTTTGTCCAATTCCATATTTTTTTTTTTTTTTTACTGCAACAGGCTGTCTTGAATTTTCTTGAGTCACTTGTCTCCAGTGAAGCTGGGAACTGTGTATGCTCCCCAGCTAATTTTTGCCTGTGTGGCCAGGTTGTGAATTGCATTTTGAGAATTCTAAGCTCTTGATCTGTTATTAGTAGCTGTGATATGTTACAGTCACCTGGGTTTCCTTCTCAAGAGATTGAAGGTAGATGTTTCTTCCTCTCCTTCCAGTCTGCACAGTTGTTTGCTTTGTTACATTTCCATTTCCTAAGTAATTTTTCAGTATAACTTGTAATAAAACATTAGACATCTCTTATTTATTTATTCTTTTAGCCAACATTTACCCTGTGCCAGGCACTGTGTTGGAATGACAAATGAGACAGCCTGTCTGTCCATCATAAGGCTCACAGACTATGAGTGAGACCAAGGTGTTAGTATACATTTGCAATCCTACATCACATGGTGACATGAGCAAGAAGGCAGTGTGCACACAGAAAAGGAACAGAATGATTCTGAGTGTGTGAATGCATGATGGGGGTCAGGGATGGTGTGGAGGAGGGTGGTCACAGGAGGCTGAACAGGAGATGTGTCATTTGAACTGGTACTTTCTTAAAGAAACTTAGTGGGTTCAGAGGGAATAGTGGCATGGATTTAATCAGTGGGCAGACTACTATGTCTTAGAGCAGATTACCCAGTAAAATCACATGGGAGTCTGTAAAAAAACCTGTTCTCGGGTCCCTTCCAAGACATTCAGAAACAGAGTCTCTGGAGGCAGGGTCTGAACACTGATGGTTTTCAGAACTCCCCAGGTAGCTCTCATATGCCCTCAGCATTGTGATCCACTGCCCTGCAGAGACTCCAGTGCAGGAGCACAAAGGGCTTCAGCATGTCCATGGCAGCACTGTTAGTAATAGCAGAAAAACCTGGAACAAAATGAAGCAAACCAATGTGTCTCGACACAAGATAGGATAAGTTGTGCAGTGCACACTTGCTCCTGGAATTTAAGCACTGTGAAGGGAGAGAGAGTGTGTGTGTTCACTGCTGCATCTCCAGCACCTGGAACAGTACCTGGTCCATAGTAAGCACTCAGCAATTTGTTTAGCTATGAGTGTGGCGTATGTGTATAATCCCATTATGTGGGGTACCTGACAGCCGTGAGTGAGGAAGCAGTTATGTGTATGACATGGCTGCATGGCATGAACGTGAAAGGTGAGACAAAAGAATCACAACAGTATGATGCCCCCTTTTAAAGTTCAGAGCAAAACCAAATAATAGAATATTTAGTGACATAGGCATTTTAGATACATAATCATTTTGATACATTTTGATACATAAACACAAGAGAAGCCTGAAGAACCCAAACTCAGGATGGTAGTGGCAGTGGTAGAGGGGTGGGAGCCCAAGGATGGCTTTGGGGAGGAAGCACATGGACACTTCTTTTGGAAATGTTCTGTTTCTTAAGTTGGGTGGCAGTTTCAGAGGAATTTTTTTTACTGTGCTTCATTCATAACTTGTATCTGTATCATACATATTCATTGGATGTGCAAAAATTCTGTTAAAAAAGAGAGCTGATGGAAGTTGATCAAAGGGAAGTGGGTAGCTTACAGAAGGTATTACGTACCTTCTTCCTGGTTTGCTCTCTTCCTGGTTTAGCAGGAGCTCTGGCTATGGGTGGTCTTCCCAGGTGGTGCTAGAGGCAAAGAATCTGCCTGCCATGGCAGGAGACATAAGAGACGTTGGTTCCATCCCTGGGTTGGAAAGATTCCCTGGAGGAGGGCATGGCAACTTACTCCAGTATTCTTAAGCCTGAGAATTCCCTGGACAGAGGAGTCTGGTGGGCTACAATCCAAAGGGTTGCAAAGAGTTGGACGTGACTGAAGTGACTTGGCATGCACGTACCTGCTATGGGCGTCGTCTGCATATCTGAGGCTGTCGATATTTCTCCCGGCTTGATTCCAGCTTGTGATTCATCCGTCCTGGCATTTTGCAACGTGCACTCTGCATAGAAGTTAAGTAAGCAGGGTGACAAAATACAGCCTTGATATACTTTTTTCCCAATTTTGAGCCAGTTTTGTTCCACGTCTGGTTCTGTTGCCTCTTGACCTGCATACAGGTTTTCCAGGAGTCAGGCAAGGTGGTCTGGTATTCCCATCTCTTTCAGAATTCTCCACAGTTTGTTGTGATCAGAGTCAAAGGCTTTAGCATTGTCCATGATACAGAAGTATATGTTTTTCTGGAATTCCCTAGTTTTTTCTATGATCCAACAGATGTTGGCCATTTGATCTTTGGTTCCTCTGCCTTTTCTAAACCCAGCTTGTATAACTGGAAGTTCTCGGTTCATATAGTGTTGAAGCCCACCTTAAAGGATTTTGAGCATTAACTTGTTAGCATGTGAAATGAGTGCAGTTGCATGATAATTTGAACATTCTTTGGCATTGCCCTTGTTTGGAATTGTAATGAAAATTCCTAGGGAAAGGCCTGGGATTGTCACTGAGGTAGCCTTCCTTTGGAGGATGAGTGTATGCATCCCCCTTGGGCTCCTTGAGGACAACCATGGAGTGAGGGGCTGGCCCAACCTTCTGAAGGGAGAGCAACCTGGAGCCGCCAGGAAGCTCTGGTCTGGTGCTGAGGAGGGAGCTGACGGTGGGCCTTTTGCCCAGCCAGTGCCTTGGTGGCTGCTGTTGGATGCCAGGGAAGGGCTATGCACACAATCTGGGATTTTGTTCCAGTTGACCCGTCTTCTAATTTACTCTGTGAACTTGGTGGGCACCACCTCCCTGGGCTCTAGCCCCCCCATCCATATGATCAAGAAACGAGACCAGAGCAGTTGCCTCCACGCTGTGTCTGTGTCACCTTTTGAACTCCCTGGTTATACTGAAGGGTCACTTAAGGAGCAAGTGGGTGCAATTGTAAAGGAGGTCTCATCCTGGTCACCTCAGTCCCATCAGGGCAGCTGCTCTTAAAGGATTTCATGTGTTTAGGTTCCAAGTGGGATTTCAATAAGTGAAGAGTTCTTCTGCCAAAACAAAAATGCTATGAAAATGCAAAGGATTAAAGGTAGGAAACCACTGGCCTTAGATTAGTGTTTCACAAATGTACCTGATGATCAAATCATTCTAAGGAATTAAAAGAAATACAGACTCCCCAGACCTTACCCTTGATTTGTGGAATCAGTATTTTTAGGAATATGGTCCCCATGGGCTTTTGTAACAAGCCCCTCTATGTGGATCTCACAGCGGCAGCCCATCTCTGGTCCAAAGCCTGGTTTCTGGAAGCCCCTGTTGTGTTGGAGCCTCAGAGTTCTCTTCACAGCACCAGCATACTATGAGTCTGTGTTTATATTCCTCCTGTGTATAACACCTTCTGTTCCATTTGTTTATTTTTTCTCCATTTCTACAAAAACAACAGCTTCCAAGAACCAAAATATCAAAACGAAGCTGCCATCCTATTTTTAATTTTTCCCCATGTACAAAATGTGGAGTTGTTTTTCTGGTTTTGTGTCTCCCCCCCTCACACCCCAGAACATTCTGTATAAAAATAGGCTCTTTGTTTTTCCTACAGTGCTTACTGCTGTAGCTCCCACATGCTTTGGAAATCAGGCTATTCAAGTTTGAATAGATACCAAAGGAGCCCAGGGAGTAATTTCCCTTTGCATCATTCTGGTGACAAAATATTTCCAAACTGTGCTCTGATATTGACTTTGAAATATTTCTACCTTCCTGTTTGCCCCCACCTCCTGGAAACCTATAAGTCTGCTTGATTGAATAGTCCACTAGAGAGAGTTAAAGATAAGGCTGGGAACACCTGCTCTTGAAATAGTGTCTGTGGTTAGTACCCCTTAACAAAGAAATATGATTCTTAGAAGGGCCAGTGAAGGGCAGATGAAAGAATTAAGGGAATATGTGGGCTGAAACATGAGGTCAAACTAAGAAGATTAAGACTTTCAGCCCACAGAGATGAAGGCTGCATGGGGAGATGATCAAAGTCGACAAAGCCATGAAGGGCATCAGAATGTTTGAGTTCACCAAATTCCAAAGCACAAGAATGGGCAGGGAGAACTCTTTGAAGCCTGAAAGAAGGGAAATTTAGGACAAATAGAAGAAAAAAAACACATTAGTTTACACATGAGTCATAAACTTTTGAAACAAGTTATTCCCAAGATAGGGTCTGGATTGAAAATAATAAAGGTTCACAGAAGGCATAATATATTTATGAATCGTAGAGACACAATGGTTCTTGAGTGTGAATTACACCCCTTTGGCATTTTGTGTTTGGACTGCTCCCATGCCTGAGACAGAATGCTAAGCTGTGTTTACTCTGCAGGTGATCTAAAATGACAAAATTTATGTGCTTCTGGGGGAAACACCCTATTCAGTCAGGGATCTTAAAACTTTTAAATAATGGAAATAATTTTCTCACTATGTAGAGATTTCCTGCCTTAAGAAAACTCTCTATCCCATCTTTAAAGCCATAGTTTGTCAGTTTTGGGGGGCTGTTTTCAGTGACACAGGGAAGCTCAGGTGGGAATGAGACAACTGTAGAGGAGGCTGCATTGTGGAACTTCTAAACATGTGAGCAGGGCCAAAGAGGGCAAAGGCAGGAAGAGACGCCCCTGATGCCACTGTGTACCCCCTGGGGTCTCTACTAGTGAGAAAGCCATGTGAATACTCCTCAGAGTCACACATGGAAATTCCTTCTTGAGGCAGGCAAGACCTTTCTGCCTTCTCCTCAGTCGTGCAAAAGACTGACATTTGGAGCAGACAGACAAGGGAACGCTACATGTGGGATGTGAAGTCAGCCATAGAAAGAAATGGAGATAAGAAGTGACATCAAAGCAAGAACTGTTAGCCTTCTTTCAACTCTTTCCCAAATTCAAATGAAATATATCCATAAATAAATAAACCTAGTCATAGTACCCCAAACAGCAGGAACCAGAATTTGTTCCTTCTTAGCCTGTCAAAATTATAGTGGATAAATGGCTGAGTAATATAAGAAATTTAGTTGGAAGCTTTAGTTATTGTTGTGTAACAAACCACTCTGTAACATAAGTGCTGAAAGCAACAACCACTGAATGATGCTCATGGATTCAGTGAGTCAGTAACTTGGATGGTTGGTCTCATCTCCACAGTGTATGGGACCTCCAGATGGCTTGGGGCTGGAATCATCTAGAAGTATTTTCACTCATACGTCTGGCACCTGGGTGAGGATAACTTGAAGGCTGCGATCAACTGGAAATGTCAGTCACAGCATCTACATATGGCCTGTGTGGCTTGGACTTCTCTCAGCACAGCAGCTGGGTTCTAAGTGGGAGAATTTGGAGATCAAGCAGATGGAAAATACGTGGCCTATTATAATATGATGTACTTTCAGAAATCATGAAGCATTCAGTGTTGTTGTGCTCTGATAGTATGTGAATCACCGAGGCCAGCCCACATTCAGGGGATGGTGTTAGATACCGCCTCTTGATGGAGGAGAGGTAAGGGTACATTATAGAACAGCATATAGAAGAGCAGATATTCTCATGGCTTTTGTGGACAATGAAATACAATCTTCTGTCATAAGGATATGACTATTGTATGTAAAATAATCACCTTTTTCCCCCCTGCTTTAGAGTCTGAGAGGGGAATTCTGGCATCTAGATGACAGGGAATGCTTGCAATCTAGGGTGTATTTATTTGGGGGTGAGAAGAAAGGGGATTAAGAGCAATATTTGCAACTTATCCATCTGAAGAGAGGAACTGGATAAAACTCTTCTGTAAAGGGTGACCAAACAAACAAATAAAATCAACATGGAACCTTTGGATAGTTTCTGCAACTTCTAAAAAAGGGACGTTTTCTTGAGAAGACATATGGAATGCATACTTTGGGAAATGACCTGTTAAAGGAAACTAAAACATATTTCTGAAATCTTCTTTGGAAGGAAGAAAGGACATTATCGAGACAGAAAACACTATGTCAGTTACCATGAAGATGAAGTTGAGAGGCTCCTTTAGAATGCAAAAGTAATGAGATGAACATGGTAATAGTGAAGTTTATCCATATGGAATGCAGAGATGAGATAATGAAACCATGAGTGTAGGGAGTTTCTGAAGATAAAGTCTGCACAAATGGTATCAAAGTAATAATAAAAGATATAAAGAAGAAAACCTTCCCAAATGGAAGAAAGACTGAGTCAGCATTTGCTAGCACTCAGTAATTCCCACAGAAAATAAACAGGGTAAGACTTGCTTTCAGGCATGTCCTGGCAAAAATAGTTCAACTTTATAGACAAAAACATTGCTATGAAATCTCGAATTCACAAAGCTTTTGCAGAGGAACAGAAATCAAGCAGAATTCAGACTTCATCTGTACCATATTAAATACCAGTGATAGAGTAACCTCTATAATATAAAGCAGTAGATAATAACATTATGAGGGGGACGTCCCTCGTGGTCCAGTGGTTAAGAATCTGCCTTCCAATGCAGGGAATGTGTTCAATCCTTGGTCAGGGAATTAAGATCCCACGTGCCAAGGGGCAACTAAACCTGTGTGCTGCAGCTACTGAATCTGAGCTCTAGAGTCTAAGCTCCTCAACAAGAGAAGTCACCACAATGAGAAGCCCATGCACCACAGATAGAGAAAGCCCGTGTGTGGCAATGAAGACCCAGCACTGCCGAAAGAGATAAATAAGTTTTTTAAAGCCCCCAAAAAAATTATGAGGGAAAAAGTTTTAAACAAATTATTCATCCAAATTCTTAATGTGCAAAAGCAACCAAAAAAAAAAAAAAACACACACACACACATTATCTAATATACAAAGATTCAGAAAGACTATCACACTTGTATGATTTCTCAAAAATAATTAAAGATATGTCAGCTGATGGCCTCTGCTGGAATCATTACAAGAAACTTAGTAATAATTAAGTGGATTTCAAGTTTCATGTTGGATTAACAAAGATAGGAGAGACAATGCTGAGTTCTCAGTTTACATACAGAGCAGTGACAGATGAACTATTTCCAGTTCTGGAAAGTAAATTGTAGATTGGGAGAAAACTTCCAGCCATAATATTTGCAGAGGAGGTTGTAGCTGAGGAAGGAGTAGCCTGTTTAGAATATTCCAAGAAGAATCTTACCCAATTAAAAAATGGCCGGAGGATCTGAATATACAGTTTTCCAAAGAAGACATACAGATGGCCAGCAGGCACATGAAAAAATGCTCATCATCATTAATCATCATGGAAATGCAAATCAGAACCACAATGAGATATCACCTCACAGGTGTTAAAATGGCTGTTATCAAAAAGACAACAAATAACAAGTGCTGATGAGGATGCAGAGAAAAGGGAACCCTTTGTGCGCTGTTGGTGGGAACATAAATTGGTGCAGCTGCTGTGGAAAACAGTGTGAGGAGTCCTCAGAAAACTAAAAATAGAGCCACCATATGATCCAGCAATTCCACTCCTGGGTATTTATCTGAAGAAAGCAAAAACACTAACTAGAAAGGATATAGTCCCTTCTGGATTCATTGCAGCATGATTTGCTATAGCCAAGAAATAGAAGTCACCCCAATGTCTATCAATAGAGAAATGGATAAAGATAATGTGATATTAGCCATAAGAGTGAAATCTTGCCATTTCCAAAAATGTGGATGAACCTAGGAGGTGTTACACTAAGTGAAACAAGGCAGAGAAAGACAGAGACTGTATACTTTAACGTATATGTGGAATCCAAAAAGCAAAACAAGAGTAATTCCCTGGCAGTCCAGTGGTTAGGATTCCGTGCTTCCACTGCTGACGGCCCTGGTTAGATCCCTGGTCAGGGAACTAAGATCCCATAAGCCACGTGGTGTGGCCAAAAATAAATAGATAAATAAAAAACAAAACAAGTGAATTAACAAAACAAAAACAGAATTATAGGTACAGAAACCAAACAGGTGGCTGCTATAGGGGAACAGGGTAGAGGAGGAAAGAAATAGGTGAGGGAGATTAAGCAGTTCAGACTTCCCATTGCAAAATAGATGACTCACAGGTGTGAAATGTTTGTGTGGGGAATGTAGTCACTAACAACATACTATCTCTGAATGGTGACATGCTGTGATTAGACTTATGGTGGTGATCATTTTTAAATATATAGAAATGCCAAATCACTGTGCTGTGTAGCAGAAACTTACATAGTGTTATAGGTGAGTTATACTTCAAAAACAAACAAAAACAAACTCCACAGAAAGAGGAGTCAGATTTGTGGTTACCAGAGGCCCGGTGGGGGGAATGGAATTGGGTGAAGACAAAAAAAGTACAAACTTCCAGTTATAAGTAAGTACTAGGAAAGTAATGTACAGCATAATCAATATAATTAACACTGCTGTATGTTATAAAAGTCAGAGTACATCATGAATTCTCATCACAAGAAAAAAAATTTAATTTCGTATCTATTATAGGAGACGATAGATGTTCACTAAACTTAAGGTGATAATCATTCGTGATGACTCTAAATCAAATCACGCGGCACACTTGACAGTTACACAGAGCTGTATGTCCGTTATGTCTCAATAAATCCAGAAGGAAAAAAGAATATATACTTGAAGCTCCAAGAGGGTAGATAACTGAGTGGGAATGAGTTTCCAGAAAGTGGAATACTAAAGGTTTATATTTAAAGAACTTGTTTATATAAGAACACATAGTCTACTTTCTCCTTAAGAAAGTCTAGAAACCAAACATTTTCCTTTAGGCAAATACAACAACAGCAACAAAACAAACCAGAGTGTTCTTTTCTCACGAAATTGAACATACATTCTGGGAAAACTTGGCTGTTAGTGTGGGTGTTATCACCCCGGAGCCAAGCCCTTCACATTCTGTCCTTCAGTGGCCCATAAGTAAAGCTGGCTCTTACTTCCTCACCCTGTCCCTTTAAACAGAAGCCTTTGAGCGAACAAATTCTGCTCCCAGTTAGTCTTGTATTTTAGAACTTTCACAGCTTGGAAGAGAATGCAGAAGATAATCACAAAAAACTGACCCCTGAAGAAACAGAGAATTCAGGGAAACAAAAATAATTTAAAAACAACTCTATTGTCCTCAGATTTGACAAGATAGGGCATGTTATTGTCTCCATAGAAGGATAAGAAGAAGTTTGGAAAGTGAAAAATACAATCTCCCAAGACTGAACCAGGAAGAAATTGAAAATGTGAGCAGACCAATCACAAGTACCGAAATTGAAACTGTGATTAAAAAACTCCTAACAAACAAGAGTCTGGAACCAGAAGGCTTCACAGGCGAATTCTATCAAACATTCTATTTAGAGAAGAGTTAACACCTATCCTTCTGAAACTACCCCAAAAAATTGCAGAGGAAGGAACACTTTCAAACTCATTCTATGAGGCCAGCATCACTCTGATGACAAAACCAAAGATAACCCAGAAAAAGAAAATTGCTCAAATAGAACATTCTCTCCAGTGTAATTGGGAGAAAAGTTGAGGAAGTTTCCCCAAAAGTAGCCCGACAAGAAAGGAAAAAAGCAAAGATAAAAGTCAGTTAAGGTCAGGATTTAAAAGTGTCCAGTGAATGGATTTAGCAAAAACGAGGGCATTGGTGATCCTACCAAAAATAGTTTCAGGGGAGCTGTTGAATGAATACCACATAAATATCCAAATAATGTGGTACTATTTGACTGGCTTAAGAATATCGGTTCAGGGATTCAAAGTTACTGGGAAAGAATAAGGTTTCTCATCCCAAATATAAGATCCTAACTCATGCATGCAGTTCAGTGGATAATGACTTCACAATCTTGAATTCTTACCCCTAAACTACCAACTGCATTATTTGTCACTTCTGGTTCTAGGTGGGTAGCAGTGACCCCAGGTCAGAAATGACCTGTACCAAGGTTGTCCAGATAATTATTTTCCAGGAATCTAGGTTGTATACCATTAAGGATCTTAATGGTATTGATAGTATTTGGTTGTAAATTGGTGATCTCTTCCCTGGTAGCTCAGCTGGTAAAGAATACGCCTGCAATGCAGGAGACCCTGGTTTGATTCCTGGGTTGGGAAGATCCTCTGGAGAAAGGATAGGCTACCCACTCCAGTATTCTTGGGCTTCCCTGGTGATTCAGACAGTAAAGAATCTGCCTGCAGTATGGCAGACCTGGGTTTGATCCCTGGGTTGGAAAGATCCCCTGAAGAAGGGAACTGCTACCCACTCCAGTATTCTGGCCTGGAGAATTCCATGGACTGTATAGTCAATGGGGTCACAAAGAGTCGGACACAACTGAGCGATTTTCACTTTCACTAGAGGAGGGACATGTGAGTCATGTGATTAGCTTATTCATTGCTGTATCATAATTGGTACTTTATTATATAAGCAATTAGAATTTTCTGAGGGTAAGCATTTTGGTTTTCTGCACATGCTGTTGCTGCTGCTGCTAAGTCGCTTCAGTCATGTCCGACTCTGTGCGACCCCATAGACAGCAGCCCACCAGGCTCCCCCGTCCCTGGGATTCTCCAGGCAAGAATGCTGGAGTGGGTTGCCATTTCCTTCTCCAATGCATGAAAGTGAGAAGTGAAAGTGAAGTCACTCAGTTGTGTCTGACTCTTAGTGACCCCATGGACTGCAGCCCACCAGGCCCCTCCATCCATGGGATTTTCCAGGCAAGAGTACTGGAGTGGGGTGCCATTGCCTTCTCCACATAAATAATAGCAATTCAGATAGATATTAAAGGAAACAAATGAAGAGGAGGTCGCAGGGAAAGTGAAGCTTAAGCTACATTTTTGAAAGATTTGCCTGAAGTATTCATTGATCTTGGGCTTCCCAGGTGGCTCAGTGGTAAAGAATTGACCTGCCAATGCAGGAGACATGAGACTTGGGTTTGATCCCTGGGTCGGGAAGATCCTCTGGAGTAGGAAATGGCAAACTGCTCCATTTTTCTTGCCTGGAAAATTCCATGGACAGAGGAGCCTGGTGGGCTACAGTCTATGGGGTCGAAAAGAGTCAGACATTGCTGACTCACTGAGCATGCGTGTGTGCACACGCACACACACACACATATTCATTGACCCTAAAGTAGTGTATCACCAGTCTCAGCATCTTAAGAGAAGGAGTGACTTGCTGCACTGGTATTATTATTAGACTTTAAGAGGGAAAAAGGTTGCCCTCTGGGTAAGAACTGTCTTGCAGCTTGTTGTTTACTACAAACAAAACATTTCCAGCTCTGTGTGCTCTTTAACTTTGTACCATTGGCAGGAGGCAAAATGATAATGGGCAATTGCTAAAAAAGTCACTTTTTATATAGCGAATGAGCTTGAGATTTTCAGGCCCGCAAATTAAGTTAAAATGAATGGCTTCTAAACAGCACATTGGGTGACAGGAAGTTTATAAATGTTATGTCTCCTGAGGTGTTTCAGTAATAGTAAGTTTGGGCGGAATAAGCTTTTCCTGTAACAGTCTCCTTGGAAAGACCAGCGGTCTCCAGAGAGACTGGTTAATGTCAATTACCTGAATGCTGAAAATGAAATAGAAGAGGTAAGGGAATAAAAAAGACTTTGAAGGAGAAAAATGTTAATTTAGCCAATTCAGTGCTTCCCCTCCCTAAATGACACTCAAGGCTGGCTCACCTACTGTCTATGGTTTTACTCTGATTTCGGTTTGTACGATGGCCTCTGCAGACACAGGGTCTTGTGTTTTGGTGATGCAGAGCTGTTACGGAGGAGACAGTGCATGTAAGTCTCAGGTTTGGTGCTGGGAGAAGGCTGAAAATGGCCTTTGGAGGACCACCAGGATGCTGTATGATTGGACAGCCCAGTGTGTGGGATGACTTGTCACTGGCATGAACTACTCTTGTTCCACCTTGCTTTTGCAGATCTCAGTGGGCATGAAGGTAATGGTAAGTGGTATACCTGTGTGTCGCTATCTGACAGTCATCTCTAAAAAAAGCATTTTTAATTTCCCCACTTGAAGATACTCTCAGAGGAAACAATTAATTGCCTTCAGCAATGCCTTGACACTTTGAGATCACTGGGGGGAATTGGTGCCATATAAGTTCATGAACAGTGTGCACTTGCATATGTGCAGGAAAGAGCACCTCCTTGACAAAGGCAGGGCTGTTCGCCTGAAGTTTTATTTTTTTTTTGTTCTTGGAATGAGGTAAGCTTCTGAAGCAGTGATGAGAAGAGGGTTGAGGTCTCTTGAAGTTTCACTGGCCGCCGACCCAGCAAGTCTCCTGGTTTCATTTTATACACGTAACCCTACATGTGTTTACACATAGTTTCTTTTATTTTCTAGTAGCCCAGAAGTTAATAGTGTTGTTGTTAAATAAATGAATGTATTAATTTTAATGTGAAATGATTTTCGAAAAAGCAGTAATACGTTCTCAGGAAAGCTTCATGAAGTATTCATTTTTCTATCACCACATTGTAAATCTATTTACCAGTTCTAATCATTTTAAGATTTACTTTGTTGGCTTTTTGGTTATTATTTTGACTGAGAAGGCAGGGAGGAGAACATGACATCATTTTATCAGCTCTTCCCTATCTTCTGCTCTCCTCTCTCTGCTCTAATTCCACTGACCCTGGTCAGGCTTGCATCCCCTCTCCTTGCTTGGACTCTTCCAGTAGACTTCCCCCGACTGGGCTTCTTACTCCAGCTTCGTTCCTCTGCAGATCCTCCAAACAAAAGTGATAGATCTCAGGATCATATATGATCATGTCAATTCCTTCCACGATTTCCACTGCTTAGAAGAAAATATCCAAATCCTATATAAAACCATTCATAAATTGACCTATTTCTACCTCTGTAATTTAGTTATTTTCAACCAGGATCGAAATGTGTCAGTTTTACGTCAGAGAGGACATTTGACAATGCCTATAGACATTTTTGATGGTCACCATGAGTGTGTGTGTTTGTGTGTGTGTGTGTGTGTACTGTCATCTAGAGGGTAGAAGCCAGGGATACTATTCAACAGTCTACACTGCACCAGACAGCTTCCACAACAAAGAGAGGAACAAAATGTATGTAGTGCTGAGTTGAAGAAGCTCTGCTCTTATCTAGTCTGCCATTTCTCCTGTGCTTCCAGGACTCCAGTCACAGGAACTACTTGCCCCTTATGAATCTGCCTTGCAGTTAGTCTTGTCCTTGTCTTTGCCAATGCTGTTCCTTCTGACTGGAGTGCCTCCCTCCCCTTTTACAATCTGGATGTTCCCAAGCTCTCATAGTACCTTGGGCATCTATCTAATTTGTGCTTATGTTGCACTGTAATGTTGGTTTAAACATTTTCCCCCCTCATTCCCTACTGGGCAGAGCTATTCGTGTTAGGCATCATGTCTAACATCTTTCTGTTCCCACCACCTGGTACAAATCTTGGCGTATAGTAGGTGTTCGGCATGCTTGTTTGTTGGATACTTGGCTAGATGCATGGATGCATAGAATCTGTATTTAGATCAAATGAAAGAGTCCAAGATTGTTTGTAACCCAAGGCTACTAATATTCCATCTTGGAAATTAATTCTTCTTCTAGACCACCTTCTTGGTTATTTTCTTTTGATTCTTTTCATATTTTGACTGCTGGTACCCTGAACGTGGTAGGTGATCAGTAACTAGTTATTAAAGGATTGTTGGCTATAAGTCTGGATTTAAACATATTGCTGCATTGAGTAACCTTAGATTCTTTCTCTTAAAACATGCAGGAGAGAGAATTTTTCCCTTCAAAATTGATCTCTCTGGGCTGCCAGCTACCTTGTTCCTACTCTGTTTCCCTCCACCTCAATGGCATCTCCTTAACCTCTGCTCCACCCACTACAGCTCAGCCCATCTTGAAAGCTTGGGTGCAGAACTGAAGACTCTGGGAGTGAGAAAGCCAAGGGGCCTCCATGGAGAGAGCTGCCTTTATTCAGTTCACCCCACCCAAGTTCGGAACATTAAATCCCACTCTCATTGTGTTGGTAATAGCAGAGATTTATCTCCACTTCCTGCCACAGCCTCTTCCCTTGCTTCTGTCCCCTTCAATTTTGAATCTTGGTTCACTCACCTTGCTTCTACTCTTCAGTCCAAAGTGGAGCTGTTTCTATGTTTAGCCTCCCTTTTGTCATCTGGAAGAGAGTGGTCTGTCAATTTCTTCTGAATGTCCTTTCTTCCTCTGGCTGGATACAAGGATCATTAAGGAGAAGGACCATATTTCATGTTCGTATTTGGGTGATTTTCCATTCACTTGTCCAACCTCCCCATTCTCACCTTTTTTCTCTCAATACATTCAGTTAGCTGTTGATTGTCCCTGGTTTTAGACCCATTTTTCTTGTTCCTTGGATTTTTCATTTTTTTAAAATAGATTCTGGTCCTATTCTATCTGCAACATAATTACTTTCTTGTGAAGTCTTGGGTTTTTCTTCTGGACTCTTGCTCT
Organism: Bubalus kerabau; assembly: GCF_029407905.1. Classification (NCBI taxonomy): domain Eukaryota; kingdom Metazoa; phylum Chordata; class Mammalia; order Artiodactyla; family Bovidae; genus Bubalus; species Bubalus kerabau. The sequence continues at coordinate 60,912,576 of NC_073624.1, read as the reverse complement.
TTGCCCTCGTTCCTCTGGAGGCATCCATTAGCACTTACATCTCTTTCCTCTGAATTTACCATATCCTTTTTAGGCAATGGCATTTTTTCACAAGCCTTTAACTTGAGTCTCTACTTATTGTACCTCTTGAGCCACAGATGCTTGGTGGTCTTAATCTTCAAGCTTTATTGTGTCTAGGAAATAGGGTTGAAGGGGGGAGAAAAGGAGTATTTAAGGAAGAAAGAGGCAAGAGATCTTCATTTCATTCTTATCAGAAAAGGGCAAGGATCACAGAGTGAGGGATTCTTTCCTATTAAACTCACTTCTGGGTTTTGTAGAATTTCCTTTTTTTTCTTAGAGCCTTGATCTCTACTTCTACCCATAAGCAAAGTTTCAGTAATTTGTAGGATTTGAAAAAAAGCAAAGCCATCCTCAGAGGGGTTGGAGTCTATTCTGTACTGAGCATGGCATGATGAGAAACATACAGTCCCCCACAGGGGAAGCCAGAGGGGAGATAGGTGTATTCAAGACCAGTGGCATTGGAACACAAATAGGTTAAGGAAGAAAAAAGTCAGTTTTCAGCAATCAGAAAGTTGCCCTTCCCACAAATATAAACCAAAAATAAAACCAAACAAACTGTTCTGTTTCCTTTGCTACAGTCAGACAAAAAATACAGAATAGCCCATCAAGAGCTCAGAGAGTAGACAGGCAGTAAGTTACAACACATCATAAACTGAGAGACAAACAGTGTATGTCAGTGGTTAATACAAAAGGTCAGCAACCAGCATGTTCAAGAGGCTACTGGCAGGAATCACATTATCCTCAGCAAAATGATTGATAGTAAAGACGCATGAAGTGAACTCTGTGAAGTGCATTAAGAGAAGTTTAACCAAAGGACATTGATGACAAATGCAGTTACTCCATTGTGGACCAGGGCGGAGTGAGAAGAGGATGGCAAGAACGGAGGAAGAAGAACAATTGCGATTGTATCAGAGGTGCAGTTCCCTCCCCTCAATGGCTAAGGGTTTCCAGCAGTTTTTTTCCATAAAGGAACTACAAGGTGTTTCTTTTAGACCCCTACTCACTTTCCTTTATATTTATGTGTGAATAAAGTTCAGTCAGGGCTTCCCTGATGGCTTAGTTGGTAAAGAATCCTCTTGCAATACAAGAGACTACCTGCAATGTGGGAACCCTGGGTTCGATCCCTGGCTCAGGAGAAGGAAATGGCAATGTACTCCAGTATTCTTACCTGGAGAATCCCATGGACAGAGGAGCCTGGCGGGCTATAGTCCATGGAGTCACAAAGAGTCAGACACAACTGAAGTAACTGAGCCTGTACACAAAGTTCAGTCATTCTCAATGTGCTAGTTATCTTCATGAAGTTACCAGTTAACCAGTTAACCTCACTTGCAGACAGCTTTTATTACATACAGTTGATCGTATTTTTCAGTCAAGAGTCTGGCATGCAGAAGGGGAAGAGTGGGTAGCAGCACCTTTACAGAATATTGCCTTGCCCAAGCCTCCCCATCCTTTGCCATAAGTTTTTTTATATAAAGTAAACCTCCAATGAACCAGTATGTTTTAACAGCCGCAGTTCTCACCTCCACTCACTGTGGTTTAGAATATTTTTAAAATTTTCATGAGAAAAAAGGTCAGACATCAAGAAAATAGATGGTAGCAATACTTAGTATGTGAAAAGATCCTGCAAACTATTTATGATCAATGAATAAATATTCTGGGATTAATATAAAGTGCCATCTCCTTTACATGATTTAAATCAGTCTCTATGGAAACTTGTACTTGAAGTCTGTTGTATTAAGCCTGAAATGATGACCTCAGTCATCAAAGGAAAACTCAGCTATTCTGGATGGTGAATATATTTAGGCTGGAAAGGGAACTAATGCGTATTAGAAGGATTTGAAGCAAAGGTCGAAGCAAAGGTTTCCAAGAACATCCTCAACACCTGGTTTCTAAATGAAAAATTTCAAACATACACAAAAGCAGAGAGGATGATATAATGATCTGAGGGTTCAAGTAGATTCAGGTTCAGTTTGCAGGCAAGACTTTTTGCTGTGTGGTGGGTATCCTGTACTTCCTGTTGTTTCATGTCCTGAAGCTAGAAGTTCTGGTTGTCTCCCTTGAAGAGATGCTCAGATGGATGAGTGGGGGCAGGTGTGGCAGCCTCGTCCTCCCATTATCAAGTTTTGGTTCCTTGATGACTGTTGTCTAGATCCATTATTTCATTGAAGAGCTTGCAAAATGTGATGGATTAGTTTTATCATAGCTTCTTCATTTACTAATGGAGAGTTTTCCCATAAAGAAGGAATTTCCCTCATTAACTGTTTGATTACCCTGAAATACAGGAAGTACTACCATAAAGCAGGATAAATCCTAATTCATTCTTTTCATTGTCAGCCTACAGAGTCACATGTTGCAGCTCCAGCAATCACATTTGTGGCCACTTAATGAATGTGACCTGGGGGGTTGTTTTTAAACTTTATTTGCTAAGGTCTTTGATGAAAAGCTTTTGTCCCCCTGTTCTAGAATTATATTGTTTTCTTGGTTAAATGTAGCCCCCTTACCTTCCTATACATACCCTGACTTCAACAATAACTACTAAAAATTCTCAAATAGGAGTGACAGTAGAGGCATTGGGTTGAAGGCAGAGTTATGGTTTTTGGGTTCATTCTTCAAGTATTTTATGATTTGTGTTTAATACAAGGACCTCCCAGACCTGACATTGCAAGGGTAGCTTTAAATATAAATTCTAGGTGTTGAGAGGTGATGTATGGCCTCCTCCGTCCTTTGTGGCAGGCCCGTTGTAAGAATGTGCACATGCTTATGATATATGGACCCGGAACTGCTGGGGCAGTAGCATTTCTCTGTACTGGGGCTCATGCATCCCGGCAAGAATGCATCTGGTGTTGTCAGCGTGCCTTGTCAGTATTGTAGGAGGTAACAACAGCACACTTCCATAGGAGATTTCTACCATCCTATAAACTGTGTCTGAAATAGGGCTAACCCAAGCTATAATCACTTTCACTTTTCACTTTCATGCATTGGAGGAGGAAATGGCAACCCACTCCAGTGTTCTTGCCTGGAGAATCCCAGGGACGGCAGGGCCTGGTGGGCTGCTGTCTATGGGGTTGCGCAGAGTCGGACACGACTGAAGCGACTTAGCAGCAGCAGCAGCAGCAAGGTATAATCATCAGCACTCCAAGGGCTTTATTTTGGGGGTAGATTTATACCAGAGGAAAGAAATTATTTATTATTTATTTATTGCTTTCCCTCTTTTCTCTCATACCTTGGGTATTCTCTGAATTCAGAGTTTGGTGACCACAAAATTGAGGAAGTGAGAAAGTGTTAGGGTTTGGGCAAAAAGCTGGTTGAAATTTAATTCTTCGAACCTTTCAGGAAAAGGGCTGAAGGTATTGCCAAAGGGAACTTGGAGCATTGGATTGCCAAATAAAATACAAGATACCCAGCTAGAGTTGAATCTCAGATAATAGTTAATTTTTCAGTAGAAGTAAATCTCAACTATTGTATGGGGCATAATTCTACTGAAAAAATTGCTCATTTATCCGAAATTCAGCTTGAACCGGATGCCTTGTACTTTTATCTGCTAAATCTGGCAGCATTCCTTGAGGGGCTCAGGGAATAGTCTGAGAGTTGCGTGTGGTGCTGTGTGCTGAGCCTCCGGCCCTTTAATTATCTCAGAAAAATTCACGGGAGTACTAGTAATGACCATGAATGTTCCTGTACTGTGTGCTGACACTCATCAGAGCAAAGCCTGCTGTTCTCTAATACGCATACCTTTAATGACCATCTTACTGTATAAAAGTGAACATCAGTAGGCATAGAGTTTTCTGGGTTGGGGGAGGGTTCTGAAGACCCCGAGCTAATCAATCTTTCCTACTGAGTGTCTTAGTTATATGAGGTTGCAGTCTGGGAATGGTGAAACACTAGGATTCAGAGTGGTTGTCTTCAGATTTGACCAGGTGAAACGGATGTTAAATAAAATTTTAACTTGTTCACAGATGCAGTGAAGACGCCTGTGTGAAACTTACATTTTTCATAGCCTGGTTATGGAACTGGAAAACTTCAAGGAGATGTGAGTATCTTTTGTTTTTAATGTCATCTCATAAAATAGATCACATCAAAGCCTTTATTTTTGGTGGTCTCTGAGAAGTTTGCACCTGAGATTTCTCTGTACTCAGGATAATCAGCCATACCTAGAGGTGTTCCTTTTTCTCCCTATGGTACATGTTGTTCCGTTGATTTTTATAGTCTATGTTTATACCTGAAATAGAAGCAAGGAGGCAGCTGCCCAGCCATCTTTATGTGATATTGAATAATGCTCAGAGAGAAATCTTTCTTCTGTGTTAAAGAACTAAGATTTTATACAGTTGAGTGGGCAGAGCTTTACAGTTTTCTCTTTCCTTTTGTAAACTCTTATTTCCTTTATTTAAAACTTGTGGGTCTCTAGGAACTGCCATTGTTATAAAAGATGTCCATGTACTCAGCCTTTGATCCAGGGTTGGTTACTTAATAAAAACTGGGCCAATTATTATAGAACTCTGCCCTCCACCCTTCTTGATCACCTGAGACATCTCCAGTATTATTCTAAAAAAATAAATTCCTTTTTTCCTCTAAACTAAAAAGTTCAAATCAGATTTCTTAGATTTGCAAGTCCCAACTAGTAAAATCCATAACTAAAATTTTACAAAATATAGTGAATAAACCTTTGTTGTTGTTGTTTAGTCGCTAACCTGGACTGTGACCTGCCATGCTCCTCCTCCATGGGACTTCCCAGGCAAAAATACTGGAGCGGTTTGCTCTTTCTTTCTCCAGGGGATCTTCTCGACCCAGTGATCGAAACAGGGTCTCCTGAATTGCAGGCAGTATTTTTTTTTTTTTTTACTGCAGAGCCACCTGGGAAGAAAAAATGAATAAATTGTTAGGTTACATTTTTTTAAAAAGCAACAAATTAAAACCCAGCCTCCCCACAGCCTTCTCTTGAAATGTTTCTGTTTACACTAATTTTATGTATTTATTTATTAAAATTTTTTTTAATGTGAACCATTTTTAAAGTCTTCATTGAATTTGTTACAGTATTGCTTCTGTTTTATGTCTTGGTTTTATGGACACAAGATATGTGGGATATTAGCTCCTTTTCACTTTCGTGCATTGGAGAGGGAAATGGCAGCCCACTCCAGTGTTCTTGCCTGGAGAATCCCAGGGACGGGGGAGCCTGGTGGGCTGCCGTCTATGGGGTCGCACAGAGTCGGACATGACTGAAGCGACTTAGCAGAAGCAGCAGCAGCTCCTCCACTGGGAATTGAACCTTCACCCCCTACCTTGGGAGGCAAAGTCTTAACCACTGGACTGCAGGGAAAGTCCATTTTAATGTTGCCGCAAAATGATGCTTTAAAAAAAAAAATTTATTGGTATGTAGTTTATTTATAAGTTTGTATTACTTTCCAGGTATACAGCAGAGTGAATCAGTTATACATCTGTCTATCTATCTATCTATCTCTATATATATATATCCACTCTGTTTTAGATTATTTATCTCATATAGACCATTATGGAGTATTGAATAGAGTTTTTGCTGTGCTCTACAGTAGATCCTTATTAGTTGTCTATTTTATATGTAATAGATGCTTTTATTATTCTTTTGAAATTCTTTTTTCCTTTAATGAATTATCATATTTCATTATTTGTACCACACTTACGATACTTAATTCATACACTGTTTTACCACAATTATTTTTGTTCACTTCTTTCTCCTGTACTTGAGAGCTGGGACCAAAGTTTTACTCATTTTAGTAGCTCTTGCAATGTCCATCTTGTAAGTCAAAAATAATATTTGTTAAATTGATGAATAAAAATGTTCTTGATTATTTTTAATGGGTTTCGGCTGTTCTATATCCCAGAGAAGCTATTAATAATAAAAAAAATTACTTTTGATTATTTAGATATGAGCAGATATGCATGTGAATGACGTATTTCACACAAAACAGAAAAACTCAGTTTTGAAACTCTAACTCAAAAGGTGGGGGAAATGTGTGACTGGCTTGCAGAAAGGGGGTATCCATTGAGGTTCTTTGTGGGCTCTGAAAAGACCAGCCTCTCTTGGTGTCAAGAAGGACAACAACAATGATGTCCTTGGCTTGCTTCTGGGAGGAAAGTAAGAAGGAGGCCCATCAATGGAGTCAGGCTGTGGAATGGACTGGATTCCTAGAGAAAGACATGTGAAGAACTCAAGTGAAGTCACCCCAAGGAAAGATGTTCTGGAGGTTGGCCAGAGTGTGTGGGTGGAGATATCAGAGAGCATGGCTCCCTGCACAGTGCCTCTCCTGTCCCTAATCTGTGCCTCTCAAGAACACCCGTGTGCTCTGGTGTCTAAGGAAGCACGGTGTCTGTGGGGGCCCATGAACACTGATGGCGTTTCCATGCCATTTGTCTGAAAAAAAAAAAGCAATTATTTAAGCTTAACTTTTTATTTTTATTTTTTTTTAATTTTATTTTATTTTTAAACTTTACAGTATTGTATTGGTTTTGCCAGATATCGAAATGAATCCACCACAGGTATACATGTGTTCCCTATCCTGAACCCTCCTCCCTCCTCCCTCCCCATACCATCCCTCTGGGTCATCCCAGTGCACCAGCCCCAAGCATCCAGTATCGTGCATCGAACCTGGACTGGCGACTAGTTTCATATATGATATTATACATATTTCAATGCCATTCTCCCAAATCATCCCACCCTCTCCCTCTCCCACAGAGTCCAAAAGACTATAACCCTGTATACAAGACAGCAAAAGAGACACTGATGTATAAGCTTAACTTTTTATTTTTAACTCATGTAATGCTCACATGAGACTCAGCATTCAAAAAACTAAGATCATGGCATCTGGTCCCATCACTTCATGGCAAATAGATGGGGAAACAATGGAAACAGTTACAGACTATTTTCTTGGGCTCCAAAATCATTGAAGATGGTGCCTGCAGCTGTGAAATTAAAAGAAGCTTGATCCTTGGAAGAAAAGCTATGACCAACCTAGACAGCATATTAAAAAGGAGAGATATTACTTTGCCGAAAAAGGTCTGTCTAGTCAAAACTATGGTTTTCCCAGTAGTCATGCATGGATTGGAGAGTTGGACCATAAAGAAAGCTGAGCACCTAAGAATTGATGCTTTTGAACTGTGGTCTTGGAGAAGACTTTTGCGAGTCCCTTGGACTGCAAGGAGATCCAAACAGTCCATCCTAAAGGAAATCAGCCCTGGATATTCATTGGAAGGACTGATGCTAAAGCTGAAACTCCAATTCTTAGGCCACCTGATGCGAAGAACTGACTGACTGGAAAAGACCCTGATGCTGGGAAAGATTGAAGGCAGGAGGAAAAGGGGATGACAGAGGATGAGATGGTTGGATGGCATCACTGACTTGATGGACATGGGTTTGAGCAAACTCCAGGAGTTGGTGATAGACAGGGAAGCCTTGTGTGCTGCAGTCCATGGGGTTGCAAAGAGTTGGACATGACTGAGTGACTGAACTGAACTGAATGTTCACCATAGTCCTCTTATATACAACTGCCTGATTTCCAGGCTTCTATTTTACTTTATCTTTGTTCATGGAAATATATCTTCTAGCCTGTTTTTAGAATTCTTACATATCTGAGAATGTCTTTATCATTACTTCATACATGGACAGGAAGCTGGTGAAGTAGCAATATTTGGTAACAAGTTTTCCCCTTCAAACCCTGTAGTTGTTGATCTATTTTTCTGTACCCTTTATTGTAAAGAGGAGAAGTCTGAGGCTAGCCTGATTTTTTTCCCTTGTGGATTACATTTTTTTCCACATGGGGTCTAATATGAGTTTGTTCTTCTTTCACCTTGTAATTCAGTTTTTTAAGTGTAAAATATTAGTTCTTAATTTTTCCTAGAATGTAATAAGCCCATTTCACGTGTATACTCAAATCATTTTTTTTTCTAGCTTTGGAAAGTAATTCCTAATCATGTCTGCTTGTTCCTTCTATTTCACATATATGGTTTCATTTTCAGAAACATTTATAATTCTTAGTTTAAATCCATGTCAATTGTGATATTTTAATGTCTGAGGGCTGCTTTTGTGTAGAGAAAAAGGCTCTGCTGTTATTCAAGATTTGAATTTAGTATTCACTGATTATAGGTACAGTTTTTTAGAAATATAGTTTTCTCAAACCTTGAAGTCCACCTTGCACACTTTATTACTTGATTTATGAATCTAGTAAATTTTAACAATTGCTTTCAAGGGAGCCTTTGTATAATATTTGACCAATTTACGTTGAACACATTCAACTCTCAAGCAGGTCCCTTTACAACTTAGTTAATAAAATACCCTTAAGTATTTAAAAATCCATTTATACATTTAATACCTTCAGTTTTCTTTTTTAAGCTTTTCGAATGCCTGACCTACCAGTCAAGTCTTAACAACACCAGCAAATCTAATAAATTAACCTTAAATAATGAATCACATGTTCTCCTAGCCATTCTGATACTTTCAAACTTGATTAAATTCTCTAAATCTTTCCACTTAAAGGTAAAAGTCTAAAATCCATTACCCAATTACCCCTTTTAAATTGGAATCCCGAGGCTAATCTGTCATATTCACTGATATGCCATATGTTATTAAACATTAAACCTCTTTGTAAACTACATTTGTAAATACTGCCCCATGATTTGAAACCAATTCCTAAATGTACTATAAAAGTATTAGTTCTGTAGTTTTGATTTACGTTATCATTTCTATATTTAATGCAGACTTCCTGGAGGGAAAAGACACTTACCTACTAGATTTTATTATGGAAAATAAATCAAGGTTGCCATTCTAAACAAGTTGAAGCCAGGGAGACCTGGGTGCTGTGTTTCATTAATTGGCTGAGAAGGCATTTTGGCTAGAGATTTTTGACCAGGATGCATAGGGTCTAGGGTGATAGCGTAGTACTGTTGTTATGACAACAGGGGACTCCTGATCCACTGCCTTTAGATGAGATTTGTTCCTTCTGGTTTGAATTATTCAATTCTTTTTTTTTTTTTTTTTTTGATCTGAGTAGGGGGTATCTTACACCTAGTATTGCAGCTAGTTCCAAGACTACCTGTTTGGAATTTGCATTTCTTTAAGTTATCTTCGTGTACTTCTCTTCATCTCTAGGGCCATGTATATAAATCTGTCCTCTGATTTGAATAATGACAGCAGCAGCATAGCAACAACTCACCGAGCACCGTGCTACGTGCCAGATGAAGCGATGTACATATCACTCTTTTCAGCTTCACAGCAGTCTCATGAGGAAGGAACTATGATTATTCCCATCTTATAATTTAATTATAAATTTAATTTTTTAGGCAAAAATAAAGTAACTTGACCAGGCTCACATAGTGAGGGAGCCAGGATTTCACCCTGGCAGTGTCTTTAGGCTTACTCACTATGAAATGCCATTTCTTTTTCTATCATTGCTAAAACCAGATGGGGCTTTGAATCCAAACCCTCTGGAGAGGAGTGGCCTTTCCTTGGTTCAAGTTATGCCTTTAGTTTCATAGTACAGCTACTAAGATTGTAGTTAATGTCCTTTCCAACTTCTTTGCTGCCTGATTGAACTCTTGACTCGTCCACAAGTTCTTCACGCAGATCAAGAGTTGAATTGCTGATCTTTCCTGCCTTTGCCTACATCTCTTATTACAACCAATGTCTTGCTAATCACATGCTGTTAGTTGTTCTGCCTTTTTACTCGACATTCATAAAGAGGGCAGTACTCATGTTTTCCCCATCTTTATTTCTGATTTGATTTTTTACATCGCGAATTCAACTTTTTACTGTCTTCAGTATGCTTTCATTCTGCTATGGCAGTTTTAGTTTTCTTCAAAGTCCTTTTTGTTCCACCCAGCTTTTCTTGCACTCAGCTTATTGCTTTCTTTTTTTTTTTTCCCCTCAATCTTTGCTTTCCTGATGGCTTTCTTTCTGGGTATCTTTGTGGGCACAGCCTCTTGGACAGTATCGAATTCTGTACAATTGACTGCCAGGTTAATTTTTAGAATTTTTTCTGACTACTTCAAGTAAAGCACTTTCAGGAGTGTGTTCTTCCTCGAAGACCCAGGATGTTTTCTGTTCCACCTTTCCATGTGATGTTTCAAGCACCCTTGGGAGGGAAGAGGTCTTCCCACAGTGTGCAGCCAGAGGACAGCATGCACCAGCTACTCTCTAGTTCTTGCCTTAGGATTTTCTAGGATTTCCAGTCTGAAGAAATTGAGAGAGTTTGGTGAGATGTAGGAGGTGGGAGAAGAGCAGGGAGAGGGAATAAACAGCCTTGGCTGCTCAGGTTGCCCTTCAGCCCAGTGTCTCAGTGGCCTGGCAAGCAAACATTTTAATCCATGAGCCATATAGCTGACTAAAATACTTCTCAAGAGTCTAGTAATAGTTGTCTCTAACTCTTTTTTTTTTTTTTTTTTGATGGCAGGGTGGATTTTGTATTTTTCTATGACTTTTATAAGTATGTCAGCTAGGAATATTACTCAACCATAAAAAGGAATGAAATTGGATGATTTGTAGAGGTATGGAAGGACCTAGAGACCTTCATACAAAGTGAAGTAAATCAGAAAGAGAAAAACAAATATTGTATATTAACACATATATGTGAAATCTAGAAATATAATATAAATGATCTTATTTGCAAAGAAGGAATAGAGACACAGACATAGAGAACAAATATCTGGATACCAAGGGGAAAATGGGGGGTGTGAGGAACTGGGGGATCAAGACTGACACATGTACACTATTACTACCAGGTGTAAAATAGACGACTAATGAGAACACACTCTATAGTCCAGGGAACTCTACTTAATGCACTGTGGTGACCTGGATGGAAGGAAGTCTATAAGGGAGGGGAGATATGTATATCTATGGCTGATTCATTTTGTTGTACTATAGAAACAAACATAGCATTTTAAAGCAACTATATGTGTGTGCATTCAGTCGCTCAGTTATGTCTGACTCTCTGTGACCCCATGGACTGTAGCCCACCAGGTTCCTCTGTCCATGGGATTCTCCAGGCAAGAGTACTGGAGTGGATTGCCATGACCTCCTTCAGGGGATCTTCCCGACCCAGGGATTGCACCTGTGTCTCTTAGTCTCTTGCCTTGGTAAGTGGGTCTTTACTACTAGCACCTCCTGGGAAGCCCATGGGAAAGGTTGGATATCCTAAATGACATTTCCTGGATTTTATACTGGACTTGGATTTATCTCATCTGTTGTTTTTTTCTTTTCTTTTCTTTTCATCTGAGAGATAACCTTCAAAATCTTATTTATCTAAATGACCAGAACTGAGTGTCATTTATTTATTTATTTATTGGTTACTTACAGAAGCCCAGCAATATAATGACTTTCTAAGGTAATATGAAGCCTTTAGCTCACCTGATTTTATAATAGAGAATAGCATAAGGAGTGTATTTTATTCCGTAAGTGTAACAAATAACAGAAAAATGATGGTTGGCTAAAATGAAAGGAGAGGGAGGGGAGGATCTCAAAGACAAATCTTTAAAACCCCACCAAAAAACACCATTGGCTTTCCCTGGTGGGCAGTGGAGTCTAAATCCCTTACCTGGCTTTCAAGGCAGCCTACCTGGTGGCTCAGCAGGTAAAGAATCCACCTTCAATGCAGGAGACTTGGGTTTGATCCCTGGGTTGAGAAGATCCCCTGGAGAAGAGAAAGACTACCCACTCCAGTGTTCTGGCCTGGAGAATTCCATGGAGTCTGTAGTCCATGGGGTTGCAATGAGTCAGACAAGACTGAGAGACTTTCACTCACTCACTTACTCATTCACAGTTGCATCCCCTCTGCTTTTGCAACCCTCTCTCACCACCTCCCTATGTGGACTCTTCATTTAAGGCAAAGTATTCTACTGGACTGAACTTCTTAGCAAATAATGCCTTCTCTTACCCCTATATCTCTGCTTGCAAAATTCCCTGGGTGAACGTTCTTCCTTCCTACTTAGGGTCATCTTCCAGGACCCAGTTCTTGAAACATGCCAGCATTTATGGTCAGATGCTGCTTGATATGGTGGAAATCTGGTTTCTGTCTTATCTTTCAGCTTGTTTATACTTTCCAGTCTGATGAGAACCCCACAATGTATTCATGTTTGTCCTGAGGGCTAGCAGATTTACTCACAGAGGGTAAGATCACAATGAATAGGTCATTTGATTGAAAACAGAGTTACAGTGAGAAGGAAAATGGAAGGACAGTTGCTACTACTATACTAGTAATAAAAGGAGAGATAGGGAAGACAGACAAAATAGAGCTGACAGAAGGAAAAAAAAAAGGTAGGTAGACGAGGAAGAGTGAGCTAGACCTCACTTTAATTCAGAGAGATACATGTATTTTTTTTCTCATTGAAATGCTTATTAGCATGCCAGTGTCTTCAGTATTAGGGAAAAGAGCCTGTCTGCTTTCATTTAAATATTTGAAAGCTAAGATTGGAAATAAACATTTATTTTCCCATGGAATGCCACAGATTTTGTATTGTATCAAAGAATGTGTTCAGGTTTTTAAAAAGCATTTTGGAAACTCCAGGGTGTCTATCAATTTTCCAGTTATACCGGTGAGTCTCTTTGACTTTCACTTTCTATCATTTTTGCTTAATCTTTGTTATTTGAGAGATTAGGTCTGTCTTGTTTCACAATACCTGAAAGATTTTACTTGAGAGCAGCATTCATTTCATTCTGTGTACATTTTTTTTTCCACATCAAAGTTATCATTTTCTCATATCCAATCACTTTGGGTTTTATTTTAATTGTCTCACAGTGGGGATTACATGTAGAAGAAACCAAACTGAGTGAAAAATTCATCAGGAAGAAATCAGTTTCTCCCTATTCCCAGCTCTTAAGTTGTTCTTATAAACTTCCAGAGCCTTAATTTCGAGCTTAGTCATCTGAAATGCCCACTGCAGCCAGGTTAGGCTGCGAGTCATCATGTTACTGCTAGTTCAACGCCACCTCATAACAGCTTTTCTCAGGCCAAATGCAACGAAAGCTAAATGTGATTTCTAGGCTGTTTTCCACTTTTGCTTACTCCTAAGGTTCTAGTCAGTAAGAGATTTAAACATCCTGAAGCCCTTGTGATACATGCTCTTGTGTAAGTGGGATAAAATTGACTTTATGACTTTTTGAATTTGCATCATTTCTCTGTGGGAATGAGGTTCCAAGCTTTTCATCTGTGCCTGCTTCAGGGTGACAGATATTAAGACGGTGATTCTTGGAATCTGGCCAGCAGCCATGTTTCTCGCCTCACTCCCATTGGAGGGCATTTCTAGTGGAGGAGGTGCATTGGGAGGCTTCTTGGGAAGCCATTGAACAAGGTGTATTACAGAAGAAGTTTCCAGAGTGATGGTAAATTTAGGATGAAAGAATACAGAACCCACTTGCATTACTGACAGTTTTGGTATTAGAAAGTTAAAGTAGAGCATGAGAAAACAACAGTGGAGGTAGGGGATGGGAAGGTAGGAAAGATGTTTCAGGGAGAGGCATCAGCTTACACAGAGACCCAGAGGCAAGAGAGAGCTGTGTTCTGGGAGCTGTGAGTGTAGGTAGAATGCAGTGTGGGATTTGGGAGCTGGAGAGAGATAATTCAAGAGAGATAAGCCAAGGGCCTTGTACACAACAAGATGACGCTGAGGGTTTTTGCTGCAGAGACCTGGCTTCGTGAAATGGAAATATTTAACAATAGCATGAGCCTGAGGATTCAGTTCAGTAACCTGTTTCCTGGCTTAGCACTTAGAAGGAGCTTAAGTCAGGGTGGCTCCTAGCCTGTACAGAGCCTCTGCATGAATTAGAAATAGGTCCTGGTGGATGATGTCCCAGTTATCTATTGCTGCAGAACCAACCACTCAAAGCAGAGTGGCATTAAAAAAACACAACATTTTATTATGCTCCCAGACTCTGTGGATCAGGGAATTAGACAGGGCCCAGAAGTGATGGCTTGTCTCCACTCCACAGTATCTAGGGCATTGGTGGAGAGACTAGAAGGGTGGAGGTGATGCAATAGCTCAGTATCCTTTGGAGGTGTCTTCCCATTTGTGTTTGCTGGTTGATGCTGGCTATTGACCAAGACCTTAGATGCGACTGTGAGGCAGAACACCTATAAGTGTCAACTCCATGCTGTCTGACCATCCTCAGGGCATAGTGGTCACTTTCCAGGAGTGAATGTTGCAAAATGCAGCAGGAGGAAGCTGCCACTTTGTCACTTCCAATATTCTACAGATAGAACAGTAAAAAGCTTAGGTTCAGAGGGAGTGGAGTATAGATCTCACTTTCTGACAGGTGGAATATCAAAGAATTTGGAAGCAATTTAAAAAATCTCCACCTGTTGGTCTTAGGCTTAGTGAAATAAGTCAAACAGAGAAAGACAAATGCTGTATGGTTTCACGTATATGTGGAATCTAAAAATAAAACAAAGGAACAAATAAAACAGAAACAGACTGACAGATACAGAAAACAGACTGGTGGTTACCAGAGGCGAGGTGGGTGGGGAGGAGAAAAATGGGTGAGGGGAATTTAAGAGGTACCTACTACCAGGCAGGTAAGTTACAAGGATGTAATATACAGCCAAGCTAATGTAGCCAATATTTTATAATAACCTTATATTAAGTATAATCTATAAAATACCAATTATTATGTTGTATATCTGAAACCAATATAATATTGTAAATAAACTATATTTCAACTAAGGTAAATAAAAATAGGCTTCCCTGGTGGCTCGGATGGTAAAGAATCTGCCTGCAACGCGGGAGACCTGCGTTCTGTCCCTGGGTCGGGAAGATACCCTGGAGAAGGGAATGGCAACCCACTCCAGTATTCTTGCCAGGAGAATTCCATGGACATAGGAGCCTGGTGGGCTACAGTCCATAGTGTTGCAAAGAGTCAGACACGACTGAGTGACTAAAACTTTCACTTTGAATAAATTAAAAAAATAAAATCACTATTTATAAAAAGATGCTTCATGGTACAGACATATCCCTTGAGACAAGAAAAAACTACCCCTTTCTCCAGATTTGTGAAGCATGCACCAGGGAACACCGTCGGGATCCTGTCTTACTCAACACCTTCATTGAGAGCCTTTGTCCAATTCATAGCCTGCACAACTATACATATTGGTTCTGGGCCTAGTGAATCTTAGGTCCTCACCTTCCATTACTTCTCCAAATCAAGAGGAAAACTACCTTTCTCCATGCAACTCTCAGCTTTGCTTTCTACATCTTTTTTTTTTTTTTTCTCCTTGGAATTGATGCCATTTAATTAAAATTATTTTCTGACATGTGGCTTATGCTGATCCTGAGCTTTTCTTGCTTGGTCATTTTAAAGAGGACTTCACATTACCTGTCACTGAATAGTCTCATTTTCTACTTGATTCCCCCACACCCTCATCCCTTCTTGTAACATACTTCAAACTATTCAAATAGTGGGTAATTGTTTCTGAAAAGCCCAGTTTCAGTCATTTGTATTTTATTTTTGGATTTTTTTTGGGGGGGAATAAAATATTTTAAAAGTGCTAATTTTCTCTTCTCTTAAAAACTTTCAAGTTTTAAATATTTATCATCTCAGAGAAGTTTTTAAAATTCTTTCAAATTCAATCACTTATTATGATATGTTTGAAACCTTAAATATTTTCTGAAGAAATTAGTGTTAGGAGAAAGTAGGCAAGGAAATGAATTAAAGATAATGTGTAGTGGTGAGAAATGGTTACTGAGATAAATGTAATTGAGCTATAGGGGCTTCCCTGGTGGTCGTATGGTTATGAATCTGGCTACCAATGCAGGAGACATGGGTTTGATCTCTGGTTTTGAGAAGATCCCACATGCCTTGAGGCAACTAAACCCGTGCGCCACAGCTACTGAGTCTGTGTGCCTAGAGCCTGTGCTCCCCAAAAAGAGAAGCCACTGAAATGAGAACCCCACACACTGCAACTAGAGAGTAACCCCTACTTGCCGCAACTAGAGAAAAGTCTCTTGTACATGACAAAAACCCAGCACAGCCAAAAATAAAGAAGTGAATACATAAATAGATCTTTAAAAAGGGTAACTGAGCTATAAATAGGCAAATGGGAAGAAGGACTGGGATAGCATATTCATAACTCTATTGTGGAAAATATGGGAAGCTGATGAAAAGAATTTGGGGCAGAACACCATTGTGTGCCAGGCACAGCTGACCCTATTAGCCAAGGAGAGCTTGGGTACTACATGGGTAGAGGAGGAAGTCAGGGAGAGAAGGGAAAGGGGTGTTATTTTAGGAACAGAGGACATTCAAATAAACAGTAAATTTATATATAACATATACTAATAGATTGATTAGCAATACTAGAGTCTGTGTACTATTGTGTGTTTTATTTCCTGACTATAAATCATCTAAATTCTGAAGTTGGGTCAGATTCTTATTTTATGTATTCCACTATCCAGCCAATGCCAGACCTGTAATAATACCATTAAAGTATGGAGTAAAATTCAATCGTGATTTCTAACCAACAGCCTTTGCAGCCAAAGTGCCTTTATCCTTTTATGGATCCACTTTCTTTCTCTCTCTTTTTAAAAATTATGTGTTTATTTATTTTTCTGCACTGGGTCTTCATTGCTGCATGTGAGCTTTCTCTAGTTGCATTGAGCAGGGGCTACTCTTCATTGCAGTGCATGGGCTTTTCATTGCAGTGGGTTCTCTTGTTGTGGAGCACAGGCTGTAGGTGTGCAGGCTTCAGTAGCTGCAGAACACAGGCTCAGTAGTTGCTGATCTCAACTTGTGGCACACGGGCTTAGTTGCTCTGCGGCATGTGGGATCTTCCTGGACCAGGGATCGAAGCCATGCCCCCTGCATTGACAGGCCGATTCTTAACCACTGGACCACCAGGGAAATTCTTCACTTTCCTTTCTAGATGAGGAGATCTTGAAAAAGAGAAGAGAAAATGACTTTAGGAGTCAAAACTATGAAAACTAGCTTTAGATTGTCAGAGAATATTCAGATTCTAAGAATGATAGTGTTTTAGTCATTGGGAGACTGTAAATGAATATGTTGTCTATCACATATTAACAATAAGGGACTATTTTTGAAGCAAATGGAAAATTTATGCAGGTAACATTTCATGTTTCTAAATGCTGTCTTTTGGAACATCCCAGAAAGACCTACTATTTTAAATGGGTCCACCAGTATTCAAACTAAAGACTCTACTTTAGTAGAATAGATTCCCTATGGCCACATTTCAATTTCCTCTGGGTATTCAGTTACTTCATATCAGAGAAACACTGCCTTCCTGGCCTGTTATTCCCTGTAGAGCCGAAGGAAAAGGATTGTAGAGATGAGGGTCTGAGGTGGTAGTTGAGGCTGGAGAAATCCTTTGCTGTCTTGCTCTGGTTCTCTGCCTAGGGATTGCAGGAGAGACAATGAAATACTCTCAAACTGTCCTCTAATGTGAAGATTTCAAGACATGACCTCTCTTCCTTTAATCCACTTCCAGGAGTATAACACTGTTAGATTATTTGTCTACTAGAGGACTCTGCCCTAAGGGATTCATTTTTACCCTTGCACACTTTAACACTTTTTTAACACACTTAAGAAATGTGAAAAAGAGAAGTGATTTTTAAAGCTTTGCTCTTCAATTGAATGCACCGTTTTCAACTTGTGTTAAAAGCACCTTTTGAGGGATATGATACTAGAATAATGCCATATTTCATCCAGTCAAGGCAGCAGTGTTTTATGTAAAATTAAGAAAAGAAAAAATTCACCAATTAATTAGGAGATACTAGACGCCATCAACTGTAAAGTACATTTTGACTTCAGAGGTAATAAAAGGCAAAAAATAGTATCTTAGAGCCGGTGACTTTTACCACTGTATAGCACACATATAATTTTACATAAATGCAGTGTTATAGTGCAGTCTATTGGTCTCTCCTTTCTCCTACCATTGCTACTATGTCTTTCTCTCTGTCTCCCTATCTATCATCTATCTTTCTATTTCATTAATTGTACACATATATAATTAAATTGTATAATATAATACATAAAATGTATATATATATATAATCTATATTTATCTTCATGGTCATATGTAAACCTATATACACAAACTCATAAATTAACATTTTAGGGGGTCTTATCATTGTTTTATGCTGCCGCTAAGTCGCTTCAGTCGTGTCCAACTCTGTGCGACCCTGTAGACGGTGGCCCACCAGGCTCCCCCGTCCCTGGGATTCTCCAGGCAAGAACACTGGAGTGGGTTGCCATTTCCTTCTCCAATGCATGAAAGGGAAAAGTGAAAGTGAAGTCGCTCAGTCATGTCCGACTCAGCGACCCCATGGACTGCAGCCTACCAGGCTCCTCCGTCCATGGGATTTTCCAGGCAAGAGTACTTGAGTAGGGTGCCATTGCCTTCTCCATTGTTTTATAATAAGTGCTTTTTATAAAATTTTTCTACATTTAGATTTTGTCACACAAAACTCTTTATGGAAACCCCTTTTATCCCAACTTGCAGAGCTGTAATTCACCCTTTTTGATGGCTGTATTATATTCCACCATGGATATGATTGTAAAGCATTCACTTTGTTTCCGTTTTGTTGTTGTTGTTAGCCTTTACAAGCAGTAATATAATAAGTGTTCTGTATTTGAGCTTTTATTTCTTTGCCTATAGTCCCAAGAGGGGGTAGTTTGAGGTCAAACATATGTGTGCTTTTAATAAATGTGGACAGACTACTTACCAAAAGCTTTATAATTCACAGTTCCTTTTAAACACATTATTGCCCTCATGCATTTTCTTGTCCTATTTAAGCAGTGTGAAATGGACATGTTTTTCAAGCTCAGCATCAGCAATAATAATTATTAATCTTTCATACTTTGCCAATCTGATGAGCATGAAGGATATCTCATTTATTTTCAGTTACATTTCCTGCACTGCTAGTGAAATCAGACATCTTTGAATATTTTCTTGCCACTTATATCAACACTTCTGTGAGTTTTCTCCTCCTGTTCCTTTCATATAGAATAAAACTGTTTGTATTCCCATTGATTTGTAGGAGCTTCCTGTATATATATTATATATTAACTGCCTGTTTTTCCTCTGTTTTTTAGAATTTTTTCCAAATACATTGTTTGTCTATTGGATTTGTTTAGGGAAACTTTTGTCATCAAAAGTGTCTTGTTTATACTTAACCAAATGTGTCTATTTTCTCTTTTATAGTATATGAGTTTTAAGTTTGAAATTAAGAAGATCTCTCCTTCCCCCTCAACAAACACATAACCTCCTAGATTTTCTTGAAATATTTTCAATTAATATTTTCATGTTTATATCTTTTTTGTTGGTATCTAGTCACTAAGTCATGTCTGACTCTTTTGTGACCCCATAGACTGCAGATTGCAGCCTGCCAGGCTCCTCTGTCCATGGGATTTCCCAGGCAAGAATTCTGGAGTGGAGGCAAGAATACTTCTCCAGTTTATGTCTTTAATGCATATAAAATTTGTTTTGGAATATAGTGTAAGATGTTAGTCCAAACAATTTTTTTCCATGTGGATAACCAGAATAATTTATTGAGTAATACATTTTTTATCCAGTGGGAGGAAATGTGTGACCCTTGTCATTTATTAAATCCTCATATGCTGGCCTCTGGTTCTTGATTTTCTATTATGTTTCAGTGATTTAATTTTCTGTTTCTAAGGTAATACCATATTCTCTTTATAGTACATTCTGATCTGGTAAACCAAGATCTTTTTAATCATTTTCTCAACTGTTCTTAGAGATTTATTCTTTCATATAAAATGTATGAATCATTAGAGTCAAAATTTTAAAAATATCAGAACTTTAATTGAAGTTGCATTAAAATTATATAGGTGCATAGATAGATGTTTATATAGACATTTTCATGGCATTAAGTCTTCTTCTCTGATAACAGACCAATTTTAAGTGACATTGTATCAGTGTGAATTTTTCCACTATGTTATTACAATTTAGTATTATATTAAAGCTAGATTTGTAAATGGCAACCCACTTCAGTGTTCTTGCCTGGAGAATCCCAGGAACGGGGAGCCTGGTGGGCTGCAGTCTATGGGGTCGCACAGAGTTGGACACAACTGAGGCGACTTAGCAGCAGCAGCAGCAGCAGATTTAACTAATGAGATCTCCTTCATTTTCTGTGGCCCAGGATGGCTTAAATACCCCTGTATCAGATCACAGTGCAGGTTTTGTTTCTTTTGAGACCCTTCTCTGTGGCTTGTAAGTGGCCACCTTCACATGGTCTTTCCTCTGTGCACATGGATCACTCATATCTCCTTTTGTGTCCAAATTTCCTTACTCTCAGAAAGACCTTACTCTCTCTGGCTTTATTATAATTTAAATATATATATAGCAGGACTTCCCTGGTGGCTCAGACATAAAGCGTCTGTCTACAATGTGAGAGACTTGGGTTTGATCCCTGGGTTGGGAAGATTCCCTGGAGAAGGAAATGGCAACCCACTCCAGTACTCTTGCCTTGAAAATCCCATGGATGGAGGAGCTTGGTGCAGGCTACTATCCATGGGGTCGCAAAGAGTCGGGTACGACTGAGCGACTTCACTTCATATATATATATATATATATATATATATATAGTATATTATTATACTTATTTTATTTTTTGGCATCCTCACTGGGACTCAGATCTGGTTTTTTGAGCTCTGAAGTGCTAGCATCTCAGGAAGTAAGTGATAGAAGGCAGTGTGGTCTGCGTTCTAGGCAGTTGGCTTGTTTCCAGCCTTGCACAGAGGCACCAGGAAGAAGCTTCATGTCCCAGTTTTTCTTAGACTCTGTGGAGTCCTTAGACTCCCTGTCTGGAGACAGGGAGGACCAGGTCCACCTGCTTAATTACTTTTTATCCAGTCATCTACTACATCTTATCTAAGGATCCCAGGCATGCTCAGGATACTTAGAACCAACTGAGTTCTGTGGACCAAACTCCTTCTAGCATCTTCAGGAGCTTTGGTCCTTGTGCTAGGCCTCTCAGAGATTGGCCTCCTATAGTCTTGCTCATTTAGCTTCTATGTAGAAAACTTGAACCATCTCCTTTGAGGTCTAACTCTGAGTGGAGGCCTCATTTCCACCCAGCAGTTGTTGAACCTGAAAGAAGCAGATAGACTACAGTTAGGACTACAACTGTAACAAAGTTACAAGGTGTCCATATTTTCAGAGTCCTTAGACGCGTGTCTTAAAATGGTGACATTATAAATCGGCAGAGCCAGAGCAAAATCTAGAGAGTTCCCTAGCCTTTTAAATCAGAAGTAATCAGTCTGGGCTGATTCTTTGCCTTAATGCACGTTGGCAACGAGGGCTCAAATGCCAAATGGTGTTTTTTAATTTTTTTTGTTTTTTTCCTTTCACATGTGTGAGATGGAAGAACACTTATTGTAAAAGTTAAACAGAGTGACATCTTGCTTTAGCTGATGTATAAGAGTTCTTGACTGGTCTGCTTTCCTTTCTTCCATAATAAGTAGTTAATAGAAATTCACTGACCTGCAGTGCAGACTTAATTTATCGCATATATCAAGTTGAGTTAACAGGAATGGAATGTGGTGGAACAATAGTTTCCCTCTCTCCCCACCTCTTGGTGATTCTCCAACATTTCGTCTGGAAAGAAAATCAGATTTAATACTATGTAGAACCTTTGTGATTTTAAATAATTGGACTATGTTTGAAAAAAGAATTTCATCAGTGGCAGTCATCTGTTTATTTGAAAAACCACGGGTTGGGGAGGTGATATTGTCTCTGAAATTTTCACTTGTAGGAAAAGTTGAAGTGGCTGAGTACACTATGTACTTTGCACTCTACTAAAGAAAAACTGAAAATCTTGAATTGTTTCTTTCTCTAATGGTGTGTTCTCTATTTAGAGAATCCTTAATTAATTTTGTGTGAAAGCAGACAGTCAAAGGATTTAAGGAAGCAAAAAAAAAAAAAAATCTTGAATCCCCTACTGCTTGCAAAGTGGGAAAAGCGAAAATGGTAGCCTGATTAAAGGAAGTCATCTTGAAGTCTCCCATTATAATGAGATGTAAATAACAACAGCAACAAATCCAAATCATTTAAGAAAGTTTGCACAGGATTTTTCCATTTGAAATGCATTTTTTTCTTCAACTTTGTTCTCTTGAGACATCAGCCATTTAAAAGCATGATATTGGAACTAACCCAGCATCACTTTTAATTAGCACAGAAATGCTAATTATACTTTTTCTGTGTGATGTTTAATGTGAGCTGTCAGGGCACTGCATTTTTCACATCAGTTGCAGTGAGGTACACACGATCAACAGACCATTTTAAATTGTAAAGGCCAGTACATCCAAATTGATTATTATTTTTAAACTACAGGAATCCGCTAGAAGGTACATGAAAAACAGTGGCATTAATGTGAAAAAAGTATGCTTTTTGTTTTCTCCAGACACAAGCATATTTCATTTTATTCAATATTTGTGGTCTGTGCAAATCAAATTTCTTACCATTGAATTGTTTCAAATACCACATAAAGCCTGATTTTGAAAGAAGGCTACTTTTTCATGTAACAGAGTCTCTCTTGAAAAGCAAATAGCCATCCTCTCTTCATTTTATGAATTCAGAGCTTTTCATTTTAGATTTTCTTAAAGGTAGGCCTATCTGTGTTCTTGATGTAATTTTTTTTAAGTTGCTAGCTCTGACTTGCAGCAGATACTGTCTTTTAATACAGTCTTTCATATAAATTTAAGCACAGATTTAATTAAGCTTGTTTTAGTTACTGAAGACAGTTAGACTTAATTCTTCCCAACTCAAACACATAACCCTCCCCCTAATCTCAAACACAAAACAAAGCAAACATATCCAACTATAAAGTCTTAAGGCTTTACATTTTATCAGCATGTATCAGAATCAGGGTGAGACTCAAAGCTTTTAAGGTCTATATTCATTGTAAAATTTTGAGATTCTGTATAACAAAAGGGATTAATTTTATATTAAATATATTAAGAAAAAATATAATGAGCTTTAGAGTTAGCCAGAAACAAGATGGAGGGAATTACTCAACAAAGCTTTGTATTTTGGAGGACACAATTTTTTCCTCAACTAAAGTAAATCCTCTGTAATTTAAAGTTGGGGAAAATTTTGAATTAAATTTCTCAAAGTCTGAATGCAAAATATTATAAAAGAAATTGAATTGAACAGCTTTTGGTACATTTGGCCTATTGTATAATGATAATAAGAACACGACAGTAATCACTGTCATATTTATTGACTGCCTGTACGGTCCTGGCACTGTGCTGTGTGCTTTACGTAAAAATCATACCAAGTCAGAGCCGTTGATGTCTTCATTTTATGACAGAGGACGATGTGACTCTGGATGTTAGGGGCTTGCCTGAGGCTGAAAGTGCAGGACTGAGTCACACCCAGGCCTGTCTGCTACTAAAAGCTCTGGTAACCACTGCATTGTACGATGAAATTTATATGGGTTTAGTGATAGTGGGCTTCCCTTGTGGCTCAGCTGGTAAAGAATCTGCCTACACTGCAGGAGACCTGGGTTCGATCCTTGGGTTGGGAAGATCCCCCGGAGAAGGGAAAGGCTATCCACTCCAGTATTCTGGCCTGGAGAATCCCATGGACTGTATAGTCCATGGGGTTGCAAAGGGTTGGACATGACTTCCAATGAATATTCAGGACTGATTTCCTTTAGGATTGATGGGTTGGATCTCCTTGCAGTCCAAGGGACTCTCAAGAGTCTTCTCTAATACCACAGTTCAAAAGCATCACTTCTTTGGTGCTCAACTTTCTTTATAGTCCAACTCTCGCATCCATACATGACTACTGGATTACCTAAAGTATACTAATCCTGAATATTCACTGGAGGGACTGATGCTGGAGCTCCTATACTTTGGTCACCTGATGTGAAGAGCCAACTCATTGGAAAAGACCCTGATACTGGGAAAGATTGAGGACAGGAGGAAAAGGGGGAGACAGAGTATGAGATGGTTGGGTGGTATCACTGACTCAATGGACATGTATTTGAGCAAACTCCACGAGATAATGAAGGACAGCGAAGCCTGACATGCTACAGTTCATGGGGTTGCAAAGAGTCAGACACAACTTAGCAACTGAATAGGAATAACAAATGTACCATTCACTGAACTGTGTTCCTTAAGTATGCAATTTATTTGACCTATCTTCACAATAATTCTCTGTGGTAGCTACTATTATTATCATTTTATAGATGAAGATACTGAGGGACAGAGAGGTGAGCAGCTTATCCAAGGGCAAAGCTGTAGGATGAACAAGAAGAGAAACAATTCAAACTCAGGCAGTCCAGCTCTCAAAAACAGTCTTTCCATCTTATTCTTCCAGAAGCTGTCAGTTTTCTTATTTGTAAAATGGGGATAATGGCTTCTCTGTTTATGGGAGGAGGAGAAGTAGGTGAAATCATGAATGCAAAAGTACTAAAAAGAAAACAAAACAAAATATAAGGCCTTAATAATTATTAGCACAAATTTTCAAAATTGTTATTTATTTGGTGAATGTATTTCTACCCCAATTTCTTCAAAAAATAAGTTGAGACAAGCTACCAAAACAGGGCATAAAAATAAGATCAATAGGAAAATCAGATTTAGCAAAGGAAGAAGACAGAGCAGCAAATAATGGTAAGCCTTCACAAAGAGACAAAAAAGTGGAACATAAGCTACATCATTTTATCAATAAAAAAGAAAATCAGGAGAATTTTTTTTTCCTCCCATTACATTTAGAAATAAATTTCTCATGTTGGAGCTTCCAAGTAAACATAATGATCAATGGTTCCACAGAGTAAGCAGTTTGATTGATTACAGTATCATCACTTTTGCTCCTTCCTGTCATGGTAGAAATACTTAGGAGCCATGAAACTGTCAAATTTGGTCAGCAAGAGGGAAATGTTGTAGAATATAAGGATATAGATACTTTAAGACTAGATGATCCACACTTAAATTGTTAAAAATTGACTATTTTCCAAAAAAGACCCCCTCAAGGGTGCCAGATAGATCTGCCACGGCCGTGACAATGCTAACCACCAGGTCATTTCACACTGAGGCCATGTAGGGTGGGATGCTGGATGCAGAATTAGATGATTAGATGCGGTTTCTACTCTTGGGGCCCAAATTTTAAATTAGACACAGCATATTAGTGAAGAGACTGGGTCAGAATATAAATAAGGGGAATACTAAGAAAATATAAAAAAAATATAAAGAAGTCAACATCGATCAAAGTACTATCATTATGACTTTTTAGTATGTAGTTCCTTCCAGTCTCTTTTTATCATTCTCATTCTCTCAATAGGTAGAGATATAAATACAAGGACAGTATAGATTTGTTATAGATGTAAATATAGGTCAACAAACATATAGATGCATGTATATGTTCACACACGCTTCCCCAGTGGTTCAGCGGGTTAAGAATTCGCCTGCAATGCAGGAGACCTGGGTTCGATCCTTGGGTCAGTCAGTTCTAATGAGGTGGATGAAACTGGAGCCTATTATACAGAGTGAAGTAAGCCAGAAAGAAAAACACCAATACAGTATACTAACGCATATATATGGAATTTAGAAAGATGGTAACAATAACCCTGTGTACGAGACAGCAAAAGAGACACTGATGTATAGAACAGTCTTATGGACTCTGTGGGAGAGGGAGAGGGTGGGAAGATTTGGGAGAATGGCATTGAAACATGTAAATATCATGTATGAAATGAGTTGCCAGTCCAGGTTCGATGCACGATACTGGATGCTTGGGGCTGGTGCACTGGGACGACCCAGAGGGATGGAATGGGGAGGGAGGAGGGAGGAGGGTTCAGGATGGGGAACACATGTATACCTGTGGCGGATTCATTTTGATATTTGGCAAATCTAATACAGTTATGTAAAGTTTAAAAATAAAATAAAATTAAAAAAAAAAAAAAAAAAAAAAAAAAGAAAGATCCCCTGGAGGAAGAAATGGAAAACCACTCCAGTATTCTTGCCTGGGAAATCCCATGGATAGAAGAGCCTGGTGGGTCACAGTCCATGAGGTTGCAAAAAGTCAGACATGACCGAGTACACACACCCCCATATGCTTTTATAAACCAGAAAAAACTATAGTAAGCCTGACTGCTTTTAGTGTATATGTAAATAGGTTGGTAGAAAATGACATTTTACAATTTGGTATTTTATAATTGCTAGCTATTTATAGCTATTTCTGTATTAAAATACAGAAAATAAACAGGTTGTGTCTGCCCCCTTTCCCAGGTTGAACGTCCAGTCAGTGGTCATGAACAGGGTAGCTTAGTGCTTCACGAATTGGTCACCGGATGTTCTACATTTGAATCATATGGGAAGGTTTTTAAATCTACAGAATTTTAGATTCTACTCTCCAAAGATTCTGATTCTGCAAGTCTGTGCGTTCAGGAAGCTCTGTGTTTGCTGGCCAGGCTTGGAAATTACTTAGTGGCAGGAAGAGGAATAGATGCAGTCCCCAACCACATGTGTCCTTGGGCTGGCTATTTTGATTTTGGGGGTCTTTTTTTTCTCTTATATTTAAACTGAAGGAGTTGAAATGATGATCTTTTAAGTCCCTTCCAGGTCTAAGTATACTTTCATTTCATTCACTAGTTTTTTTTTTTTTTCCCCCTCTATTCTTACGTGACTCTCATAAAGTGCTTCTTCTACTTCATAAAGGAGATAAAAGAGATAAAATTCAAACCAGCATTTCAGCTGTCTTTTGACTGCCAACAAGATGACAGTTTTAGGAGTGTCTTGGTTTAGTGATGTGTAACAGTAATGATAGTGAGCAGTGTTGTATATAATTTAATCCGTAAGCATGCCTCCACCATTTAATGTTATTTTCTATACACTTAAAATGATAAAATAGTGAGCAGAATTTTTTTTAAACATTATTTTGTTATTGTATATGTCCTATTCCCGCAGGAGAAAGTGTAGTGATTTTTTTCTTCTTTTCTTTGGAAATCAAGCTCATGCAAAATGACAGGTTTATAATATATTTCTAAATCAAAGAATGACCATTATAGGACTCGATCATAAAAGTTACTTCCCTAACTACCATTTATTTGTGCTAAAATTGGCTGCATTCCTGATGATAATTCTGCAAGACAGCAGTAGGATATGACTTGCCTTCCCACTGTTTGATATAAATCTCCCCTGATACGAATTGAGTTCAGCTGCAGTGAACTTAAATGCTAATGTTGAAAACATAAGGCAGCCTGCTGCTTCATTTATACCAGAAAGTTTTAACTTCTCCAGTCTCCTGTATACCCCCTCCCATCTTAAGTTAGATCAAATTAGAACCACTCCATTTCTGTCTGAAGGGTGAAATTCACAATCTTGATTTACATAACTCAACATGAAAACAGAAGAAGGAATTATTCCTAAGGATGGGTGCACTCCTCTTGTCCTTGAATAATATACCATAACAATTAGGGGAAAATGGTGGGTGCAGTAGCATTTATCAGGTAGCCAGCCAGTGTTTGTGAAGTACTGGCAGAGCCAGTACTGTATAAAGCATTCTAAGATCAAGAAAATAATGATAGTCAAAATGAATAATGGAATTTGTTGAGTGCTCTGTGTGTGCCAGGCAGTGTGGTAAGCACTTTACACCTGTTATATCAAGGAATCCTCAAAATAACCCCATGAAGTAGGAACCTATAAGGAGAAACTGAATCCCTGAGAGACTTAAAACAAAATGGCCCAGGGACTTTCTTGGTGGTCCAATGGTTAAGAATCTGCCTGCCAGTGCAGGGGACACAGGTTCAATATCTAGTCTGAGAAGATACCACATGCCTTGGGGCAACTAAGCCCATGTGCCACAACTGCTGAAGCCCGCGCTCCTTAGAGCCCATGTTCAGTGACAGGATAAGCCACCACCATGAGAAGCCTGCCCATCACAACTAGAGAATAGCCTCTGCTTGCTGCAACTAGAGAAAGCCTGCACACAGTAACCCAGTGCAGCTAAATAATAAAAATACATTTTAAAAAGTGGCCCAAGGACTCCAAAACCAGGATTCAGACATGGGTATCCATATTCTTGGCTTCTTGATGTTCCCTAACTTTAAACAGCTTACAATCTGAGTTAGGAACACAAGGAACATAGCTACTTTGGAAAAGGCCTCGCATTGCAAGGTAGGCATAAAACAGGTAGCATCAGAGTTCCTCCCTGATTGTGGGAGATGTCAACAAAGGTTCAAGTATGAAAAGAAGGTTAATTCTGGAGTGGGAGAAGTACCCAGGTTAAAGGAAAAAGCAAGAAAGGGGAAGATCAGTTCGCACGTACAACACTTATCTGATTCACAACTAGGATATTCCCCTCAAGCTTACAGATGAGCACTTTTCTCATTTCACTTTTGCTCTGACTCACCATCAATCCTGTGATGCCCTAATATGAGGTGTGCCTGGAATCTTAGATATTCAATGTGACCAGTGCTCTGAACTTAAAAGGGAGAGTGGAATGAGAAGAGATGGAAGCAGCAGGCAGGGGCCAGACACTGGGGGCTGGTGAAGGTGTCCTAAGGAATTTGGTCTGTATCCTAAATTAGACAGGGGAGTGACATGCTTAAAATTGTTTTTGTTGCTTTGGCAAAATTATTCTAGACATGGGACAGGGAATAGAATGAAGGAGATGCAAGAATGACATGCGTGAGCCTGGATAGTGGTTTCAACTTGAATTAGGATGGAATGAATGAGGCCTATCTGGGAAATATTTAGAAAGAGGAGCTATAGGATTTCTGGTCTATGCCGTCATCATTCCTCCAAGACCAATTCTATTGTAGTTGCAATCACTCAAGGTGGCAGAGTCTGTGAATATTTCTCTCTTCCCTTTCTATTTGACAGTATTCTAGATGGTTGACCTCTTGACTTTTGGACCACATTTTTTTCTGTTGTCTCTTTTTCTCCTACTCAGTTTATATTCACCTATTTATCTTCTTTCTAGCCTATTCTTCCAGTCTCTTTTAAACAATTTTTCTCCCTGTGATGAAGTTAGGCAGGGTTGATTCTGGGATTTCTTTCCTTTGCTCTCTGCAGTGTGTAGTGGCTTTGGTGTTTTTCTCATTGATTTAACTGTCTGTATGCTGCTGACTCACTAGTTTGTGTGGTGAGGCCTAGACTTCTCCTCAAAGTGTGAGGCTCATAATCCCCAACTACTAGTTGACTAAGCCATGTGAACATCTAATAGACATTGCAGGTTCAACACATCTGAACTTCCTGGTTGATTCCTTACCCTTCCGTCACCTCAGCTCATATCAGTAGCACCATCCACCCAGAGTCTCAGTTGAGAAGCTGGAAATATCCTTCATTTCTCTCTCTCTCTCTCTCTCTTTTTTTTTTTGATGCCTACATCCAGTGAATCAAGAAAAACTTTCAGTTTCACCTCTCAACACCTGTCACTGCTATATCTTTCTTATCTAGCCCAAAGAGTTATGCTTCAACCTGTCTTATTTTTCTTTCTATTTCTTGCTTTCCCATTTGTTTGCTTGTGTATTGACTGCTGTTTTCTCTACTAAACTGCAAGTTCCATGAGGATAAGAAATACAATTGTTTTGCACCCCCTAGCCCCTAAGACAGATGATAGACTCAGTTAATATTTGCAGAATGAATGAATGAATGGACTTGTGGTTGATTTAATGTGAGTGCTGAGAGACAGAAAGGAGAAAAAAGGTGCCAAAAATCATCCCCAGATTTCTGATTTCAGTTAAGAGGTTACTTGCTCTGCTGTGATTTGTCACTCAGTTGTGTCTGACTCTTTGCAACCCCATGGACTGTAGCCCACCAGGCACCTCTGTCCATGGGGATTCTCCAGGCAAGAATGATGGAGTGGGTTGCCATGCCCTCCTTCAGGGAATCTCCCCAGCCCAGGGATCGAACCCAGGTCTCCTGCACTGAAGGCAGATTCTTTACGGTCTGAGCCATCAGGGGGCGCCCAAGAATACTGGAGTGGGTAGTCTTTCCCTCTTCAGGGGATCTTCCTGACTTAGTTATGCTGTTTCATTCTTTTACAAGTGGTTGACCAGTTTTCCCAGCACCACTTGTTAAAGAGATTGCCTTTAATCCATTGTATATTCTTGCCTCCTTTGTCAAAGATAAGGTGTCCATTGGTGCACGGATTTATCTCTGGGCTTTCTATTTTGTTCCATTGATCTATATTTCTGTCTTTGTGCCAGTACCATACTGTCTTGATGACTGTGGCTTTGTAGTAGAGCCTGAAGTCAGGCAGGTTGATTCCTCCATTTCCATTCTTCTTTCTCAAGATTGCTTTGGCTATTCGAGGTTTTTTGTATTTCCATACAAATTGTGAAATTATTTGTTCTATCTCTGTGAAAAACACCCTTGGTAGCTTGATAGGGATTGCATTGAATCTATAGATTGCTTTGGATAGTATACTCATTTTCACTACACTGATTCTTCTGATCCATGAGCACGGTATATTTCTCCATCTATTATGTTCATTGCAGCACTGTTTATAATAGCCAGGACATGGAAGCAACCTAGATGTCCATCAGCAGATGAATGGATAAGAAAGCTATGGTACATATACACAATGGAGTATTACTCAGCCATTAAAAAGAATACATTTGAATCAGTTCTAATGAGGTGGATGAAACTGGAGCCTATTATACAGAGTGAAGTAAGCCAGAAAGAAAAACACCAATACAGTATACTAACGCATATATATGGAATTTAGAAAGATCATAATGATAACCTTGTATGCGAGACAGCAAAAGAGACACAGATGTATAGAACAGTCTTTTGGACTCTGTGGGGTGGGGGGATGATTTGGGAGAATGGCATTGAAACATGTATAATATCATATAAGATATGAATCACCAGTCCAGGTTCGATGCATGATACAGGATGCTCGGGGCTGGTGCACTGGGATGACCCAAAAGGATGGTATGGGGAGGGAGGTGGGAGAGGGGTTCAGGATGGGGAACATGTGTATACCTGTGGCAGATTCATGTTGATGTATGTCAAAACCAATACAATATTGTAAAGTAATTAGCCTCCAATTAAAATAAATAAATTTATATTTTAAAAAAGTTATGCTGTTTACCATAATGGGAGGGAAGAATTTAAGTTCTTTTTTAGACATATGGCATTTGAGATTTTTGCCAGACCCCCAAAGGAGATGTCCAGTTGACCTTTGGATATGTCAGACTGAAGCTTAGAAATCAGTTGATTTGTAAATGCAGTCTGAAAACTCCTCAGCCTAAGGGTGGTACTTGAAGTATGGGAGTGACTCCGGAAGATCCCCAGAAGGAGGGCATGACAACCCACTCCAGTATTCTTACCTGGAGAATCCCATGGACAGAGGAGCTTGGTGGGCTCCAGTCGATGGGTTGCAAAGAGTCAGACACAACTGAAGTGACTTGGCATGCTCGCAAGCTCCTTCAAGTGAGAGGAATGAGCTCAGAGAAATATTAAAATTATGAAATCTGTAGAAGATAAGAAGTGGCCAAAGTGGTAGGAAGAAACTTAAATGAGTATGGACTGTCAAGAAAAAATGATAATTTTTTCCCATTTATTTATTTTTGGTTGTTGCTGGGTCTTTATTGCCATGTGGGCTTTTTTTCTAGTTGGGGTGAGCAGGGGCTAGTCTCTAGTTGCAGTGCCAGGGCTTCTCATTAACTGTCTGTATGTAGAGCGTAGGCTTTAGGGCACACAGGCTTTAGTAGTTGTGACTTCCAAGCTCTAGCTACTACTACTAAGTCACTTCAGTCGTGTCCGACTCTGTGTGAGCCCATAGACAGCAGCCCACTAGGCTTCTCCATTCCTGGGATTCTCCAGGCAAGAACACTGGAGTGGGTTGCCATTTCCTTCTCCAATGCATGAACGTGAAAAGTGAAAGTAAAGTCGCTAAGTCATGCCTGACTCTTAGTGACCCCATGGACTGCAGCCCACCAGGCTCCTCCGTCCATGGGATTTTCCAAGCAAGAGTACTGGAGTGGATTACCATTGCCTTCTCCAAGCTCTAGAGCACAGGCTTAATAGTTGTGGTGCACGGGCTTAGTTGCTTGGAGGCATGTGAGATCTTCCCGGATCAGGGATTGATCCTGTGTCTCCTGCATTGGCAGGCAGATTCTTTACCACTGAGCCATGAGGGAAGCCCAAAACATGAGAATTTCAAGAAGGAGAGACTGGCCAATCATGTCACATGATGCTGAGAGGTCAGGAAATTGTAACTAAAATGTGTTTTAGTGACATGGGGCACCGTGGTGATATTGGAAAGCCATTTCAGTGGAGTGCAAAGTAGAAGTCCAGATTTAAGGAAGTGAAGAGTAAGGGAGATAAGAAAGGTGGGAAGAATTTATCTAGGACAGCAAAGGAAAAAGAAGGAAACATTGTCACCTGGAGATTGGATGGAGAGGTTTTATTTGTTTGTTTGTTTAATGTAGGAGAGACTTGAGCATGCAAAATACTGACTAGGAAAAGAGAAAAGGAAAGTGATGAAGGCAGGGAGGGAGGGGAGACAGAGAGAGGGGTCGGGAGAGAGAGAGAGAGAGAGAGAAAGGATAATGATAGAGGATAACATTGAGAAGAGAGAGGTAATCGTTAAGAGGACCAGATGTGGGAGGAGGTAGAAACCAAAGAACAGTTAGAAGTGGCTTTCTACAGGAGGAAGAGACAACCTATGTTCTCCCAGGAAGGAGGAGGGACCGAGTGCACTTAGGGCTGACTTGTGGGTTCGGTCAAAATTGTGAGAGCCTCATCTGATGGCTTCCGTTTTCTTGGAAGGAGGAAGACAGGTCTGTGCTAGGACCACCCCTTTCAGGGGCTACCCATTCTCAGTCAGGACTACTCTAAAATGTTCTGTATTGCCAGGTCCTCTTGAAATACTTCCTTTTGATATTAATTCAGAAATGAGCCATCTCCCTTTCTTAATGACATTACCACTCTGTGGACAGACCTTCAGAGCATTGTGGTCAGGGTAGTATATTTGTGCATGGGTGTCATTGTTCCCATGACTAATAAAAGTTGTCTATTTATTATTCTTTTGTTCTGTTTTCTTTTTTATGGCTACTTTGCATTTCACCTTTCTGTTTGTTGCCAGACATGATGAGTTGGAGTGGAGATACTTAGAATAATGGTTTCAAATTATAATATCAGTACACTTTTGATGCCTCTAGATAATTAATGCTAAAATTCACAGCCAGTGCTGGTAACAGGAGTCAGAAAACAACTCGAAGAATGATGCAATATGCTTAATAATTGGTTCGTTTTTTTCCCCTCTGCCTAATAATCAACTTTATTTTTATCTACTATGACAAAGACTGGCTGGGGGAAAAAACTTGTTATGTAAGTCTCCTCCTTGAACCCATCCAAGTCTAAAAGACGTATTACCTGTTCAGTGTGTGACTGGGAATCCAGGCAATGTTGTAGTCCTGGCTTTTCTGTTTCTATCTTGGACATAACAGTAACTACAATATCACTCAACTCTTCAAAGACCTGAGCCACAGTATCAAGAGTCCTCTCAACTGGTTTTTTATATGACCATTAAACAGTTTCAAAAACCAGCTTTTCACTGTTAATAATTAAGTAATTAAGGAGTTACAAGCTTTGACAGGAGTTCATCATTTTTTGATCCCTACAGGGAAAATAAAAACAACAAAGTGGAAGTTAATATACTGAATCCACTAACTGGTTTCCAAGTCCATTGAAATTTCAGAGAGAGCTGGATCAGGCATCCCAGAAATGGATTATTCCTCCCCTCCTCTTCCAACTGGTTGTTTTACTGGAGATCCTCTTTTTTTTATCCCAGAGATAAATATGCATGACATTGGTTAGGTGGCCCTTTGGGAGTTTCCCTTATTCAATCAGAGGTTTGCAGAGCACTGAGAATCCATTTTGAATGTCAGTGAGTCTGAGCAATGGTAAACAAGGGAAGAATCATAAACAAGGAGAGAAGAAAGCCCTCAGAGTGATATTTTTGTTTTGAAGTAAAATGCAGTGATCTTGAGGTCAGATTTTGGCTTCATAACTTATTATTTTGCTCCCTGACAAGTTACTTAATTTCTCTGAGCCTCAGTTTCTTGTTTGTACAAAAAGTGTAATAATACTGGTTTCAGGGAATCCTGGGAATTAAATTAAAACAGTTCATGAGAGCTCCTAGCATAGGGTCTAGCAGATAAAATTTTCAGTAGGTATTAGTTCCTTTCTCCTTCTTTCTCAAAATAAAATTTCTTTGCAGCTCCAGGACATCTAAAGTCTTCTTTAAAGATTCATCTTGTTAGATCTACTTTTGTAACTCTCTTGCATTCTGTGTCTTCCTTTCCATTCCTGCTCCTGATTGGTATCCCAAGTTCAAATGATATCTTTAAACCATGACTCTGGTTACACGATAACTCCAGACACATGAAGGTCTGGAACCTTCAGCAATTTTTCCATTGCCTGACTAGAAAAATCCCAGACTTCTTAGCTCAGATAGTGAGGCCCTCCATGTTTGAATCTTTTTCGTCCTCATCACTGAATTCTGTACATACACTTAACTGATTCATGCTGTTCCTTTCTCCCTGAACACTGCTCACCTTGGCCTGCCTCTTTACATCCTCTGGCTCAGAATCTCCTCTCACCATCCCATCCCTTAGCCAGTGCTTGCTAGTGCTCTGTTTACTCCAGGATGTGCCCTCCTCCTCCCACTCCTGAAAAAGTTTTCTCCTTCTCAAAGCTTCTGTAGAAATTTTTCTTTACATGACCAAATCTGGAACGTTCTTCCCTCGTCTCTGAGCCTTTCCGTCCTAGAGTCTCAGCCCCAAATCACATCTTCAACTGTTGAGTCTACATCAGCCCCTTTTGGTATAAGCTGCCTTAACAACGTGTAGCTGGGTCTGATCACTCTGTTAATGTCTGGTCACCCACTTGTAATATCCATGCAGCTTCCCTGGTGGCTTAGTGGTAAAGAATTTGCCTGCCGATGCAGGAGACACAAGAGATGCAGTTTTGATTCTTGGGTTGAGAAGATCTCCTGGAGGAGGAAATGGCAATTCACTCCAGTATTCTTGCGTGGGAGACTCCATGGACAAAGGAGCCTGGTGGACTACAGTCTGTGGGATTGCAAAAGGGTCAGACATGACTAAACAACAACATTTGTATGCATACCTATCACATCTATGTCACTGAGAACAGAGGCTGAGTCATATTAATTCTAATTGGCTTCACAGCACCTAGATTAATGCCTTGATGATTATAAGTGCTCACTAACTAGTCAGTAAAAAATTAGTGATTGTAGAAGCAGAGAATCCTAGCAGGAAGCCTGCTGCAGGCATGTTAAGTGGCACAATAGTTATCTGTTTGTAGGGATCGGGGAGAGACTGAGTCCACTTCAGGTTTAGTAGCATCTTTTTGTTTTAGTAAACAAAACACTCCTAGTGTGTTATCAACACCTTGATTTTTCAGACCTCATTCATAAATGGCAAGAATTTTTTCAAGAAAAAGCCTTCTCAAAGCAGAGATCAAAACACAAATCCTTTCGATAACAAAAGCAAAAGCTTCCCTTCCACCCCCATGTTTCCGATGAAATGGCCTTTCACCATCTTTCTTTTAAATTGCCCAATCAGTCAGGAGGGGGGGATTTGCACCCCACCTGTTGTGAGACATTTTAAAGAGAGGAGACATTTGATTGCTATGTTTAGATTTATGGGGATTGAGATGACCCTGAAGATTAAATGAAGAGAAGCAACTGGGAAAAAGAAACTGGAACAGGGGAGAACACTGATTCTTAAGTTGAAGACGTATTGGTGTTGAGAGGTTTAAATGAGGAGATAGGTCAGAACAATAAGGTCCAGGCAGGTGGGGGAGGAGGCATCTGGAGAGGAAGCCACGTTGTTTAATTGTCACTGGGGTAATCCCTGTCGACCTTCAAGAGGCTCCAAGAAGGATGATATCATGAGACTTGAGTTTTAAAAATCACATTTAGTGAACATCTAATCACGGCTACAGATGGGCTTTAGATTTGATCGTCCTGATGAAACTGAATTAAGACAGGGTAGAAGACAGATAATAAAGAGTGACTATGAGATGAAATTCCTCAGAGTTATTTTTCAAGATGCGAGAGGCAGCAAAAATATATTGCTGGCTAAAACAAAAGAAATTTAATCAGTGAAGATAAAAAATATGATTATTTTTTTTTCCAAAGGGAAGAAAACTGTCTTGGAGACTTCCCCAAAGCGTATGAGAAGTTTCTTTAGAGGAGATCTACTCCTGCCTACCGGAAATTGACTTATTTCTGTTTCTCTTCTAGGTTACTGGTCTCTCATCTGTTGTTCTACATTTTGCACTATGACATCATTCCTTTTTGCCTTTTCCCCACCACCTTTTATTTCTTTATAAATTAATTTTTATTGGAGTACAGTTGCTTTACAATGTTGTGTTAGTTTCGACTGTACTGCAAAGTGAATCGGCCATACATATGCATATATCCCCTCCCTTTTGTACTTCCTTTCCACTTAGGTCACCACAGTGCATTACGTAGAGTTCCCTTTGCTATACAGTATGTTCTCATTAGTTATCTGTTTTATACATAGTATCAATAGTATACATGTGTCAATCTCAATCCCCCAAGTTGTCCTATCCCCCTTTCAAACCCTTGGTATCACACATGTTCTCTATGTCTGTTTCTCTATTTCTGCTTTGTGAATAAGAAAATCAAAGATCCCCTGGAGTAGGAAATGTCAGCCTGCTCCAGTATTCTTGCTTGGAGGATCCCGTGGACAGAGGAGCCTGGCGGGCTACAGTCTATTGGGTCACAAACAGTCAGATATGACTGAAAGTCTGAGCACATATCATTTTTCTAGGTTCCACATATATGCATTAACATATGATATTTGTTTTTCTCTTTCTGACTTACTTCACTCTGTATGATAGTCTCTAGGTCCATCCATGTCTCTACAAATGACCTAGTTTTGTTTCTTTTTATGGTTGAGTAGTACTCTATGTATATGACCACATCTTCTTTATCCATTCCTCTGTTGATGCCCCATGATCTTTTGGTGACTTCAGAAACACCTCTCCAGAACTAATTATGGAACTTCAGTGGCACTCAGTGGATATATTTTGGGGGCTTGCTCTTAACAATACTGTAGGATTTAAACTACAGGCTCTGTCCTCAAGAATTTAAAGGACTTTTGATGATACAGAGCACATACATGAAATAATGAATAAACAACTAACCATAGATATAAGTCTAATAGGAGTCCAGGAGACAGGGGAGAGAGCCCTGATGGCTGGGCCATCAGGGTAATTCCATGAAGGAGATAGAACTTAGATACAGAACTGGGGAATGGAGAAGTTAGAGGCAGTAGAGTGGACAGTAGACTAGCACAATCTTGAGCCCAGTTGAACATGGGAATGTTGGGTGGTCAGTGAAGAGACTGACCTGATGAGACTAGAAATTGATTACTAAGGAGAAGTGGAGATCAACTGAATTATAATCTGTGGATTTTGGGTAACTGTTTGACTGGAAAAAGAACTATATGTTCTAAGAACATGATTGTATAACTGTAAAGTTTTTATATGTTTAGGCATAAATACATGATGGAAACCCCAAGTCCTACAATTCCGTATGTTTTTTATCCTTGAAAGCCATTCTGTTTACACAGACAGACAGACACACACACACACACATACACACACACACACACACACACACACACGGTATGCAAAACACTTTGCTAAATATCAAGCTCTATGCAATATATATTTAATATGATCGATTTTTCTCAGGTGGGGAGAAATAGCAAAGTGATCTAAGCCCATTCTTCTTACTCAGTAAATAGGCTAAAGGGACTAATAATACATGGCCTTCTGCATGGAAAATAGAAACTACCAGATACAGAAATTCCATTAATGCATGCAAATGAGAACAAAATGATGATAGTTACATGATTTAAATACTAGATTGTTCTCCAGAAATGTACATTTAAAAATATGAAGTAGAGATGTTTGGACAATTAAAATATATCAGGAATGATATAAGAATGTATCATGATGTATAGGTGAGAGAAATGAGTAGGGAGAACAGATTTGCATTTCATAATATTATAAAAAGAATTATGCAGCTTATTCAGGCATTGAATTTTAAGTTATAGAAAACTTGAGCAGTAAAGAATGAGGGCATAAAATGTAACATATTTAGAGGCATCATGAATTGTTGAATAAGTGAAGCACTGGATTGAGTATTTATAAAAATTTCAAACTCTGTTTGCAAACTCCGTTTCTCCATTTTAAAGGAAAGCTATAAAAAATAGTCATCATCACTTTTCCTAGATAGTCCTCGGCTTATTTGTTTTTGGACCCCTTTCTGGTCTTTTTCCTGTTCTAGTCTAAGGAGCAGAGGTCTCTTTGTTTCTAGAGGTTGCATTTGTTGTTATTGTTCAGTCTCTGTCATGTCCAATTCTTTGTAACCCCAAGGACTGCAGCACATCAGGCTCCTCTGTCCTTTACTATCTCTCAGAGTTTGCTCAAATTCATGTCCATTGAATTGGCAATGCTATCTAATCATCTCATCCTTTGCCACCACCTTCTCCTTTGGCCTTCAATCTTGCCCAACATCATGGTCTTTTCTAGTGAGTTGGCTCTTTGCATCAGGTGGCCAAAGTGTTGGAGCTTAAGCCTTAGCATCAGATCAGATCAGATCAGTCATGCAGTTGTGTCCAACTCTTTGCAACCCCATGAATCACAGCACGCCAGGCCTCCCTGTCCATCACCAACTCCTGGAGTTCACTGAGACTCATGTCCATCGAGTCAGTGATACCATCCAGCCATCTCATCCTCTGTCATCCCCTTCTCCTCCTGCCCCCAATCCCTCCCAGCATCAGAGTCTTTTCCAATGAGTCAACTCTTCGCATGAGGTGGCCAAAGTCCTGGAGTTTCGGCTTTAGCATCATTCCTTCCAAAGAAATCCCAGGGCTGATCTCCTTCAGAATGGACTGGTTGGATCTCCTTGCAGTCCAAGGGACTCTCAAGAGTCTTCTCCAACACCACAGTTCAAAAGCATCAATTCTTCAGCGCTCGGCCTTCTTCACAGTCCAACTCTCACATCCATACATGACCACAGGAAAAACCATAGCCTTGACTAGACGGACCTTTGTTGGCAAAGTAATGTCTCTGCTTTTGAATATGCTACCTAGGTTGGTCATAACTTTCCTTCCAAGGAGCATAAGTCCTTCCAATGAATATTCAAGGTTGATTTTCTTTAGGATTGACTGGTTTCATCTCCTTGCAGTCCAAGGGACTCTCAAAAGTCTTCTACACCACAATTTGAAAGTGTCACAATTCTCTAGCACCACAATTCGAAAATCACTGGAGGAGGAAATGGCAGCCCACTCCAATATTCTTGCCAGGAGAACCCTGTGAACAGTACAAAAAGGCAAAATAAAAAGGTTACATGCCAGTTAGCATTTTGCTGGCTCAGCAGGGTTAAGCACCTGCAGATGACCGGAGGACAGGATAAGCCAGGGCATTTCCTCCCCTGTCCCTCTGCCTTGGCTGCTGCTGCTTCTTTATTGTAGTCATTGCAGACAAGCCTCTGTTGTTCTGGATTGAGTAGGGGGACCGTGCACCTAAGTTCTAGAAACACACGCACACAACCTCTTTCACTGGGTTTAGAGGAAGAAACTTCCTACACTCCTCATCTGTCAATTGCTTTCTGTCCCCTTTAGTTATTCACCTCTTTCATCACCTGTTCAACAAAATTCCTCCAGTATTAAATTCCCCTTATTTTAAATGCTGTTTTCTTGGTTGGACCCTGACTGACATGTTGGTTTTACATGGATAATAAAATGAATGAAATGATACACTAGGCCAGTCTGAGATATTTGGAGAAAGACAGTTATACATGTTCAAATAATAATTTTTATTAGAGACTTCATGAATCTAGAGTAAGCATAGTTAACATGACAGGCTTTCACAGAAGTATTGCAAGGCTTACCCATGAGATAAAAATCCCCTGGTGACTCTGAAATTATCCTTTAAGCATTGCTTTCTGGATTGTCACCAAAAATAGATGAATTTGCGAGTTCTGGATTGTATCCAGTAGCTATACAATGTGAAAGCAACCCAGATTAATGCTTTTCAATATTAAATTTATTTTAGTTATTTTGATAGGAATATATGCTTATTTTTGCCTGGGTAAGTGATTATAATGTTTCTTCCATTGCTTAATTGGTTGGTCAAAGAGTACAAGATCATGGTAAATGAAAATGTCTATCTTTGTAAATCAAGTAAATTTCAAAGCAATTCTAGCACTGCTAATACAGGTAATATTGTAAGAACTCTGTTAGTCTGTCATCTTTACAGTTTTGATTATGCTGGCAGGTCATTCGTACATTGTTGATCTATAATGGCTAGACTCTGTTCTGGTCCTTTGATACTTTGATTATCCTTATCAGTTTTTCTCAAGTGTAGTTTAAGATATGCTTAAATTGGAATCACTTGGTGGTGGTGAGTGCTTGTTAAAAGCACAAATGCTGAATCAGAACTCTAGAAATAAGGTATAGAATCTTGAATTTTAATAAGATTTTTTTTTTTTTTGCCTACCAGATTTGTAAAATACTAGACATAAATGAATACAGAATCCCCATTAGTCTGCATCTTATCCCCTCAGTGAGATCAATGGCTTCTGGAGGAAAGTATCCTTCCTCTGTCTTTCCTACATTGTCTGGCAGAGAAATAGGCACTTAGTAAATGTGCAATAAGTATTTATTTATAGAGTTGATTTGAATCCTCTTATCACCCCAATATGAGAAGTAATTTCTTGAACATTATCCTAATGATAATGATTATTGTTTTGCTTTGAAAAAATGAACACCGCTGATGTAATTATCTAGCAAAAGCAAGGTAAATCTATATTGGAAGAATAGAATGAACATTAATAGAAAATATGCAAACATTGATGAAACATATAAGGATAATGATAATGGACATTATGAAATAGGAGTTTGAAAAGAGTTTGAAAATCATGCCAGAAAAACTTGATTGCTTTTTTGATAGAGCTATAAGATCAGTAGATAACAGAAATGTGAAACTGTAGATGCAATCTATCTTAATTTTGGTGAAGTGTTTGATAGTGTCACATGAAATTTTCCATCCTGAATTAATTGAAATTGGCTTTGGTGTGAACTTCTTGTTGTTTCCTGGATGCCAGAAAAGGCTGCTAATATGAAATAACGATGCATCTGATGACAAGATATTTCAGAAATGAATTGCCATATTAGTGTTTGATTTGGACGCTGTTATTTAAGTAAGTTGGTGACATTTTATACTTGGGTTGCATTAAAACTTGTTGGAATCACTAGGGAAAGAGAAATTATGCTAAGATGTGCTCAGATATAATAAATATTCATATTTTGTACCACTGACAACCTTCATGCTTTTAAATATTCTACTACTTGCATAGCTCACATATAGTTTTTCCTTGACTTTGCAAATATAAAAGCATATACCTGTTTCAAACATATTAAGCATTGCCAGATTTATCAAATTAAAATACAGACAACCTGAAATATTAGAATTCATTCTAAAACACAGATGCTTTAGGAGATCCTAAGAAAAAGTTATGAAAATAATAATAATTATACTCATTCATCTAAACATGCTGGGTCAATTCTTTTAGGGCTCACCTGCTTTTTCAGGATGATATCAGTGTCTAGTGTGAAGTATTGACATGGTTTTCCAGGTAGGTATGTTTGGATGTGAATTAGAAATAGCATATTGAAAAGGACATTGGAATTTTTCTTATGATTCAGAGGGAAGCATTATTAGACAGCATATTAAAAAGCAGAAAAATTATTTTGCTGACAAAGGTCCGTCTAGTCAAAGCTGTGGTTTTTCTGTAGTCATGTGTGGATGTGAGAGTTGGACTATAAAGAAAGTTGCTGCTGCTAAGTCACTTCAGTCGTGTCCAACTCTGTGCGACTCCATAGACTGATACTTTAAAAATTTTCCTTGTGGAAAGTGGTAGGAGTGGTTAGTGCTGAAGTATTCGATCCATGTAAGTTAGAAAGGGGAAAAGAAAGAAAGAAAATAAATATTTGTAGTTGACTGAAATGGTAACTAAAGGAATGTGGCATCTTGAGGTGATTAATAAAATCCAAAGGATATGAACCCTGCAGGATTAGTTACCATGGTACATAAGTATTGATGAATGACATTAAGTAAATCAATATTTAAAGAGAATGATAGCAGGGTAAAATATTTTAATTATAAAACTCTTCTAAGAAATTGTTGGGTAGTCCAACTTTCATTATACTTAAAATTAGACTAACAGCCATCATATGCCTCAAAAGGCTTTTAACTAGAGATAACAACTTATTTCTCATTTTCTCTCATTGTATTAATTTTGCATTTTTATATATTAGAGAACTAATGATAGTTAACTTTTAAAAACCTTTTAATTTATATTGGAATATAGCCAATTAGCAATGGAATCATTTCAGGTGGACAGCAAAGCCCATCAGCCATACATATGCTGCTGCTGCTGCTAAGTTGCTTCAGTCGTGTCCGACTCTGTGCGACCCCATAGACGGAAGCCCACCAGGCTCCCCCGTCCCTGGGATTCTCCAGGCAAGAACACTGGAGTGGGTTGCCATTTCCTTCTCCAATGCATGAAAGTGAGAAGTGAAAATGAAGTCGCTCAGTCGTGTCCAACTCTTTGCAACCCCATGGACTGCAGCCTACCAGGCTCCTCCATCCATGGGATTTTCCAGGCAAGAGTACTGGAGTGGGGTGCCATTTCCTTCTCTGAGCCATACATATATATGTATCCATTCTCCCATTAACTTTTATTTAGTGCTAAGAAACAGACTTTGACTAAGCATTTTTACTGGGATTGGCTCACCAAAGTCCTCTTAACAATGCCGTACCTATCAAGAAGTAAGTATTCTCATCATCCTCATTTTATGGGAGAAGAATCTGGGACTTTGATGAGTTTAAATAATTTGCCAAGGTCTCACAGCTAGGAATCAGGGGTTTAAGCTCAGGTCCACCAGTCTCCTAACCCTGTACCCTTAACCACGATGCTACCTAGCATTTAAGTAGGCATTGATTCAATTCCCAAAAGAGCTTATTATCGTTTTAAAGGATAAACTTCACTGGTACATTTGAAATTATTCAGTTGACTGAAATATGACTTAAGCACACCTCTTTAGGAACAGATGTGTTGGGTAAAGTGAGATATGTCTGCAGTGCTCAAATGTCCTTTGA
Source organism: Bubalus kerabau (assembly GCF_029407905.1). Taxonomy (NCBI): domain Eukaryota; kingdom Metazoa; phylum Chordata; class Mammalia; order Artiodactyla; family Bovidae; genus Bubalus; species Bubalus kerabau. The sequence goes on along the minus strand of NC_073624.1, from coordinate 60,869,351 downwards.
TGGTGAGAGACATCAGTAAACCCCACCTCAATTGTGCTCTATGCCGCTAATGATGTGAGGTTCATGAACATAAAGAGTGCTTCATGTAGTTTTCCTGAAACTTCTATGGATGATCTCTCAGGCCTAATGTCCCCAGAAAATGTGTGCATTACCTCAGAAGAAAATGTGATAGTTGAGCCTAGCAGAAAATATTTAACCCACAGAGGATCTAAATCTATTTCTTCTGTGCTTTTTCTATTATCACTATACAAATAATGGTATTTTAGGGAAAAATTGTATTATAAGGAAGAAGACTTCTTTTTTTATGGTATGTTCATTAGTTCTCCAATTAACCTCTCTTATCCCAACTGATTGCTTTATAAAAATCAGGGTAGCAGTTAGGGTCTCAGGTTCTGAAACCTGACTGCTTAGCTTCAAATCTGAGCTTGAGAATACTTGCCTCTGGCCTAGATGGAGTGATAAGGGCTAGATTTACCTTCCTTCCTGAAACAACTAGAAAACTAGACAACATAAATGACACTGGACAGTTTCTAAGACTTCATGCCATGAAGGACAATGATCCCTGAGACATGGGAAGCGAATGAGGTGAGTTCTACAATCATTGCTACTGACTGCCTGGAGAGAGTTTTCAAGCTAAGGTGCAGGGAAGGGAGACCCAGCTAGAACAGGGTAGTCTCCCTGAGTTGAGAAGACAGAGCTGAGAATCCAGAATTTACAGAAGAGGGGGCACGGAGAGAGCTCTGGATATCTGCAGAGGGTCCCCCTTGAGTCTTTGAGGGTTGATCAGCACATTGATGGAAGGAAACTGCCAATGGTGGGGGAGGAACCCCCTGAAATGACTAAAAGGGTAATATGAGGAGCTCTTGCAGACCTGGGACCAGTTCCTCTTCCCACCAGTCAGAGTATAAAACTTCATAATTCATGCGGCAGCAGATAGGGTATCCTGTAGCATTTTGTCTCAGTAGTGAAGAATACTTAGCCCTTGACTGAACACTACTTTGGTCTTACCTAGCAAAGCTTAAAAGCAAAGGCTGAAACAATTTCACCCAAGTGTCTTAACTACATTCCAGAACACAGCTCTAGAAAACAATATCCACAATCTAACACTGCAAAATTCACAGTGTTTAGCTTCAATAAAAAATTACCTAATAATCTAAACTTGAACACTTACCATCTTGAGTAAGTATTCAGATTCTGTAATCCTTGGTTTCTTCATTTACACAATAAGGATAACAATAGTACATTTCATAATATGGTGAAGTGAAGTGAAGTAAAAGTTGCTGAGTCATGTCTGACTCTTTGTGACCCCATGTACTGTAACTAGTGGAGGTGATGGAATTCCAGTTGAGCTATTTCAAATCCTAAAAGATGATGCTGTGAAAGTGCTACACTCAATATGCCAACAAATTTGGAAAACTCAGCAGTGGCCATAGGACTGGAAAAGGTCAGTTTTCATTCCAATCTGAAAGAAAGGCAATGCCAAAGAATGTTCAAACTACCACACAATTGCACTCATCTTACACACTAGCAAAGTAATGCTCAAAATCCTCCAAGCCAGGCTTCAACAGTATGTGAACCATGAACTTCCAGGTGTTCAAGCTGAACTTAGAAAAGACAGAGGAACCAGAGATCAAATTGTCAACATCCGTTGGATCATTGAAAAAGCAAGAGAGTTCCAGAAAAACATCTACTTCTGCTTTATTGACTATGCCAAAGCCTTTGACTATGTGGATCACCCAAACTGTGGAAAATTCTGAAAGAGATGGGAATACCAGACCACCTGACCTGCCTCCTGAGAAATCTGTATGCAGGTCAAGAGGCAACACTTAGAACTGGACATGGAACAACAGAATGGTTCCAAATCCAAATAGGAGTACCTCAAGGCTGTATATTGTCATCCTGCTTATTTAACTTATATGCAAGAGTACATCATGAGAAACGCTGGACTACATGAAGCACAAGCTGGAATCAAGATTTCCAGGAGAAATATCAACAACCTCAAATATGCAGATGACACCACCCTTATGGCAGAAAATGAAGAGGAACTAAAGAGCCTCTTGATGCAAGTAAAAGAGGAGAGTGAAGAAGGTGGCTTAAAACTCAACATTCAAAAAACTAATATCATGGTATCCGGTCCCATCACTTCATGGCAAATAGATGGGGAAGCAGTGGAAACAGTGACAGACTATTTTTGGGGGGCTCCAAAATCACTGCAGATGGTGACTGCAGCCATGATATTAAAAGATTCTTGCTCCTTGGAAGGAAAGTTATGACCAACCTAGACAGCATATTAAAAAGCAGAGACATTACTTTGCCAACAAAGGTCCATCTAGTCAAAGCTATGGTTTTTCCAGTAGTCATGTATGGATGTGAGAGTTGGACTATAAGGACAGCTGAGTGCCAAGGAATTGATGCTTTTGAACTGTGGTGTTGGATAAGATACTTGAGAGTCCCTTGGACTGCAAGGAGATCCAACCAGTCCATCCTAAATGAAATAAGTCCTAAATATTCATTGGAAGGACTGATGTTGAAGCTGAAACTCCAATACTTTTGCCACTGGATGCAAATAACTGACTCATTGGAGAAGACTCTGATGCTGAGCAAGATTGAAGGCAGGAAGAAAAAGGGACAACAGAGGATGAGATGGTTGGATGGCATCATCTACTCGATGGACATGAGTTTGAGCAAGCTCTGGGAGTTGGTGATGGACAGGGAAGCCTGGCATGCTTCAGTTCATGGGATCACAAAGAATTGGACATGACTGAGAGATTAAACTGAACTGACTGAACTATACAGTCCATGGAATTCTCCAGGCCAGAATACTGGAGTGAGTAGCTGTTCCCTTCTCCAGGGGATCTTCCCAACCCAGGGACTGAATGCAGGTCTCGCGTATTGTAGGCAGATTCTTTACCAGCTGAGCCACCAGGGAAGCCCAAGAATACTGGAGTGGGCAGCCTATCCTTTCTCCAGGGTATCTTCCCAACCTAGGAATTGAACCGGGTTCTCCTACAAGAATGGTAAAGAGCAAATAGCTTCACACATGTGAAATACATAGTATAGTACAGTTCATAACAAGTGCCCAGCAGATAGTAGTCATGCATACTGCTATGGATACTTGTGAAGAACTCCATTTCTTATGCAGACTTTCAGACGCCTGTTGAAGACCCTTTTGTTCATAACATCTAAATGTCCATAAAGTACAGAATAGTGTTTGTCATTGTTTAAAGCAAACACCGTTATTCTAAGGTACACTTTGGTTTTTAGCAGTACCTCTCTCTCCCAATTTTATGACTATAAGTATTAGTTGGGAATATACATAGGATGACAAGAATGTAAATATTCTATCTTGATGGACGAAAATATGAATTTTGTCAATTGCAGATTTTATTTGGTGAATAAAATAGCAGAAAGAAAATAATGCCATCAGTTCAGTACAGTTCAGTTGCTCAGTCATGTTCAACTCTTTGTGACCCCACGGACTGCAGAACGCCAGGCCTCCCTGTCCATCAGCAACTCCCAGAGTTTACCCAATCTCATGTCCATTGAGTTGGTGATGCCATCCAACCATCTCATCCTCTGTTGTCCCCTTCTCCTCCTGCCCTCAATCTTTCCCAGCATCAGGATCTTTTCAAATGAGTAAGCTCTTTGCATCAGGTGGCCCAAATATTGGTGTTTCAGCTTCAACATCAGTCCTTCCAAGGAACACCCAGAACTGATCTCCTTTAGGATGGACTGGTTGGATCTCCTTGCAGTCCAAGGGACTCTCAAGAGTCTTCTCCAACAACACAGTTCAAAAGCATCAATTCTTCAGCACTCAGCTTTCTTTATAGTCCACCTCTCACATCCATATGTGACTACTGGAAAAACCATAGCTTTGACTAGACAGACTTTTGTTGGCAAAGTAATGTCTCTACTTTTCAATATGCTGTCTAGGTTGGTCATATCTTTCCTTCCAAGGAGTAAGCATCTTTTAATTTCATGGCTGCAGTCACCATCTGCAGTGATTTTGGAGCCCCCCCAAAATAAAGTCAGCCACTGTTTCCACTGCTTCCCCATCTATTTGCCATAAAATGGGAGCTCATTATTGGGAGCCTCTTCTGACAGGAAGAAGGGAGACCAGGATTGGCTAGAGTTTCTCTTGACCACTGCCATCTGCCAAAATATTAGTTCTGTCAAAACTGCCTCTCAGGAATCTGACTCACAAAGTATCATCCTGTGGACTCTGTCCATTTTTCTCTGTCACCAATCTTACTCTAATCCCACCAAGATCATGGGGACCAAGGCTACAGCAGGTCCATCATGGAGCAGGTGCCGCCTCAGCCAATGAGCCCATCTCTGACTCTGGACATGGTTACTTTGAACATCTGTGGCTGGCTCTACTAATTGTCTTCCTTGTGCAACTACATTTTTAGCAAAACAAGATAGAATCCATTATATTTGATTTGGTGCTACGGAGCCTAACATAAGGAAGTAAACTAACTGAAGTGGTTTTAATGTGGAATGACTTGTTTCTGTTTCCTTCTGTTTTAGGGTATGAGTCTGTTATTTCTAACATGAGGCAGATTTAAGCAAGTTTCCAGTACTTTTGTGTGTGTGTGTGTTTAAGGGTTCCTATCCTGTTATTTCCCTTCATGACCTTTCTTTCTTTGGTTACTAGATTCTTCATTTTATTTTATTTGTTTTTTAGATGCTGGCCCACTGCACCTCCAAAGGTTGTTAGCATTTGTCAGCTTTCAGAATGACAGTTCTATTCACTATAGGAGACAAGTCATTTTCTTCCTGAAGAAAGGGGAAGCTAATCTCCTCCCACAGTAACATGTTTTGAGAAACATAATGCAGTGGGAAAATGTACCAATTATTTCACTGCCGATTGTCTCCCTTTCACTAGATAGACAATCATATCAACATTTTCCGATTTTTTGATTCCCTTTTTTTTTTTTTCAGTTTTATAACACAACTCTCCTCTTGTAAAGTTAAAGTTGATGTTAAAGAAAATGAATGAATGTTCCATGAACTGTATGAGTGATAATGTATTGCCATGTGGTTCTGGGCAGCTATCATTTGAGATTTCATTTCTGTTGATAGCTTCTGTCCAAGCCCTTTAGCAAGAACATTTGTTTTCCATTACACAGGGCCAGCAGTGGAGAAGATGGCTGGATCAGTTAGTTATTCTTTGTGAATTTGGCAGGGGAAGTTAGGTAGAGTGTGTTTATTACATATCCAATTCACTCTGACCTCTTGAATGATTAGAGGGGAATGGGAAGAAGGGAATAACTTCTTCTATGAGTCCATGTGGAAACCAGTTTGTGCATTGCTTTAGATACAGAGTCTGACCTGAGTTCAAGTCCTGGCTCCTGTGCATGCTGGCTAGGTGGCCTTGGGAAAATTGCCAAGCTTCTCTGCGGCCTACTTAGTGAATCTGTAAAATGGAGACAGTCATAGGACCTTCTCTGTAGGCTGCTTCTGAGGGTTAAGGACCCAGTGTACTCGGTGCAGCATCTGGTAGACAAAAAGAGGCTTTAGGGGACTTTCTTGGCAGTCCAGTGGTTAAGACGCCAAGCTTCCAATGTGAAGGGTGCGAGTTAGATTCCTCATCAGGAACTATGCCATATAGTATGGACAAAAAAATAAAAAAGAGGCTTTGAGATGATGCCTGCTTGCTAAGATCATGACCATGATCTTAGACATATATGTATATATATAAGTTAAATGACTTTAAGATGATTTTAAGTTGTTTTAATGTAAAATTGGTGCATGTTTGCTCAGCCTTGTCTAACTCAATGAAACTATGAGCCATGCCATGTAGGGCCACCCAAGACAGATGGGTCATGGTGTAGAGTTCTGACAAAATGTGGTCCACTGGAGAAGGAAATGGCAAACCATTTCAGTATTCTTGCCTTGAGAACCCCATGAACAGTATGAAAAGGCAAAAAAGATAGGACACTGAAAGATGAACTCCCAGGTCAGAAGGTGCCCAATATGCTATTGGAGATCAGTGGGGAAATAACTCCAGAAAGAATGAAGAGATGGAGCCAATGCAAAAACAACACCCAGTTGTGGATGTGACTGGTGATGGAAGCAAGGTCCGATGCTGTAAAGAGCAATATTGCATAGGAACATTGAATGTGAGGTCCACGAATCAAGGCAAATTGAAAGTGGTCAAATAGGAGATGGCAAGAGTGAAAGTTGACATTCTAGGAATCTGTGAACTAAAATGGACTGGAATGGGTGAATTTAACTCAGATGACCATTATATCTACTATTGTGGGCAAGAATGTCTTAGAAGAAATGAAGTAGCCATCATAGTCAACAAAAGAGTCTGAAATGCAGTACTTGGACGAAATCTCAAAAACAACAGGATGATCTCTGTTCGTTTCCAAGGAAAACCACTCAATATCACAGTAATCCAAGTCTATGCCCTGACCAGTAATGCTGAAGAAGTTGAAGTTGAACGGTTCTATGAAGACCTACAAGACCTTCTAGAACTAACACCCCCAAAAGATGTCCTTTTCATTATAGGGGACTGGAATGCAAAAGTAGGAAGTCAAGAAATACCTGGAGAAACAGGCAAATTTGGACTTGGAGTACAGAATGAAGCAGGGCAAAGGCTAATAGAGTTTTGCCAAGAGAACACACTGGTGATAGCAAACACCCTCTTCCAACAACACAAGAGAAGACTCTACACACGGACATCACCAGATGGTCAACACTGAAATCAGATGGATTATATTCTTTGCAGCCAAAGGTGGAGAAGCCTTATACTGTCAGCAAAAGCAAGACCAGGAGCTGACTGTGGCTCAGATCATGAACTCCTTATTGCCAAATTCAAACTTATATTGAAGAAAGTAGGGAAAACCACTAGACCATTCAGATATGACCTAAATCAAATCCCTTACGATTATACAGTGGAAGTGACAAATTCAAGGGCTTAGATCTGATAGACAGAGTGCCTGAAGAGCTATAGACAGAGGTTTGTAACATTGTACAGGAGGCAGCAATAAAGACCATCACCCCAAGAAAAAGAAATGCAAAAAGGCAAAATGGTTATCTGAAGAGGCCTTAGAAATTGCTGTGAAAAGAAGAGAAGCTAAAGGCAAAGGAGAAATGGAAAGATATACCCATTTGATTGCAGAGTTCCAAAGAATAGGAAGGAGACATAAGAAAACCTTCTTCAGTGATCAGTACAAAGAAATAGAGGAAAGCAATAGAATGGGAAAGACTGGAGATCTCTTCAAGAAAATTAGAGATACCAAGGGAACATTTCATGCAAAGATGGGCACAATAAAGGACAGAAATGGTATGGACCTAACAGAAGCAGAAGTTATTAAGAAGAGGTAGCAAAAATACAGAGAACTATACAAAAAAGATCTTCACAACCCAGTAATAACAAAGGTGTGATCACTCACCTAAGGTCAGACATACTGGAATGCGAACTCAAGTGGGCCTTAGGAAGCATCACTAGGAACAAAGCTAGTGGAGGTGATGGAATTCCAGTTGAGCTATTTCAAATCCTAAAAGATGATGCTGTAAAAGTGCTGCACTCAATATGCCAACAAATTTGGAAAACTCAGCAGTGGCCACAGGACTGGAAAATGTCAGTTTTCATTTCAATCCGAAAGAAAGGCAATGCCAAAGAATGTTCAAACTACCACACAATTGCACTCATCTTACACACTAGCAAAGTAATGCTCAAAATCCTCCAAACCAGGCTTCAGCAGTATGTGAACCATGAACTTCCAGGTGTTTAAGCTGGAAATTGAAAAGGCAGAGGAACCAAAGATGAAATTGTCAACATCCATTGGATCATTGAAAAAGCAAGAGAGTTCCAGAAAAACATCTATTTCTGCTTTATTGACTATGCCAAAGCCTTTGACTATGTGAATCACAACAAACTATGGAAAATTCTGAAAGAGATGGGAATACCAGACCACCTGACCTGCTTCCTGAGAAATCTATATGCAGGTCAAGAGGCAACAGTTAGAACTGGACATGGAACAACAGACTAGGTCCAAATCTGGATAGGAGTACCTCAAGGCTGTATATTGTCACCCTGCTTATTTAACTTATATGCAGAGTACATCATGAGAAATGCTGGACTGGATGAAGCACAAGCCGGAATCAAGATTTCCAGGAGAAATAAACCTCAGATATGCAGATGACACCACCCTTATGGCAGAAAGCAAAGAGGAACTAAAGAGCCTTTTAATGAAAGTGAAAGAGGAGAGTGAAGAAGCCAACTTCTTGTTGGCTTAACATTCAACATTCAAAAAACTAAGATTATGGTACCTGGTTCCATCACTTCATGGCAAATGGGGAAACAAAGGAAACAGTGACAGACTTTATTTTTTGGGGCTCCAAAATTACTGCAGATGGTGACTTCAGCCATGAAATTAAAAGATGCTTGCTCCTTGGAAGGAAAGTTATTATCAACCTAAACAGCATAGTGAAAAGCAGAAACATTACTTTGCCAACAAAGGTCCATCTAGTCAAGGCTATGGTTTTTCCAGTGGTCATGTATGGATATGAGAGTTGGACTATAAAGAAAGCTGAGCATCGAGGAATTGATGCTTTTGAACTGTGGTGTTGGAGAAGACTCTTGAGAGTCTCTTGGACTGCAAGGAGATCCTACCAGTCCATCCTAAATGTAATCAGTCCTGAATATTCATTGGAAGGACTGATGCTGAAGCTGAAACTCCAATACTTTGGCCACCTGATGTGAAGAATTGACTCATTGGAGAAGACCCTGATGCTGGCAAGATTGCAGGTGGGAAGAGAAGGGGACAACAGAGGATGAGATGGTTGGATGGCATCACCAACTCAATGGACATGAGTTTGAGTAAAGGCTGGGAGTTGGTGATGGACAGGGAGGCCTGGTGTGCTGTAGTCCATGGGGTTGCAGAGTCAGACATGACTTAGCGACTGAACTGAACTGAATGCTCAGTTGTGTCTGAGTCTTTGTGATCCCATTGACTGTAACCTGCCAGGCTCCTCTGTCCATGGGATTTTCCATGCAGGCATACTGTAGTGGGTTGTCATTTCCTTCTCCAGGAAACTTCCCTACCCAGAGATCAAACTCTAGACTCTGCATTGGCAGGTGGTCTTTACCACTGAGCCACCTGAGAAGGAATGTCAATTTAGCCCTGTACAAGCTCCATTTTATAATTTTGTCCCCCAATAAAACGTATCCATATGCAAATATATGTAGTATATGTGGAAGTGGCTATCACATTTCCTGATACATTGAAGGTGTCTGGTCCATATTATTCCCCTATCGTTTCTGGGGATAAGTATCCTTAAATGAATGAAAAATTTAGGTATTTAAAAATATAGAATTTTTTCAAATTCAGATTAGTAATTCAGTCTGGTAGCTGAAAAGTATTCAACCTGCAGGGTCTGCTTCAGCAGTTTGATAACATCTTAATTTCTAGAGATTGGGGAGACTCTTGTGGTTATCTAATTCAACCACAGAGTTTTATAATTGAGGAAACTGAGATCTAGAGAGTTTATTTTTTCCCCCAAGATTATGTAATTTATTTCCAACAGGGTAGAGTATGAATTCTGATTTCTGAACTCAGATTTCTTTCAGCCTAGTTGAGTACTTTTTAAATGATATCATCCTGTCATTCATTGACTTTTTTGTAATTTTCGCCTCATTTTTATGCAGTGTTTATATCAGAGGCCTCATAAATGTAAAAGTAAGTTACCTGGTCTTCTTTTCATACTCTTTACAGAATTAATTTGCCTTTGTTTTTTTTTTTTTTTGTTCAGTGAAGCTCTAGTCAAAGTTACAAATCTGAAAATAGTATTTTCCAAATGACTATTACTTTAATGGCATCAGTAATTTCATTGCACTTTGTATGGTTCTTAATAGGAAACATTTTGTCTGCATACCTGTGCATTTTCCCACCTTGAAAAGAAAAAAATTAAGCTTTGTAGAGATAATAACTCAAGGAGAAACCCAACCAGGTTTTAATTTGACAACGTGAGTCACGTGTGTGCTAGACGCACAGCTTGCATCTTCCCCCTTACTATGCAATTATCTGTAAATACTCTATGTGCTCAGCTGAAATGCTTGGAAGTCTACAATTATATTAATGTAGCTCCTTAATTGCATATAATGGGATTTTCAGGCTACTGCAACCTATCACATTTATCATATTCCTAATAAAATTACTCAGTTTTTGTCTAAGGCCTTTTTATTTACTCTTCATTTAATTTAGAAGAACTCTAGAAAATAATTTAATTCTTGAGAAATTAAATCATTTGTAATGAAGGAGGAAAATGTGAAATCTAGATTAAGAGCCGAATCCACTTATGAGGCAGTTATCTGAAACCCAGAGTCCTGGTGGCAAGACATCTTGTACTACAGGCGAGGAACACTCATGAGTGAGTCAGGCCAGGACTCTGCTTCTAAGATTCTGGGCTGTCTTTTCAGGAGGAATAGGCATGTGTGTAAACCCTTTGATGTTGAAAACAGATATTCCTTGGTATATAGATTAGATGTCTTCCCCTCCGAAAATTAGCTGCCTTTAAGGCAAATTTCTTCACGTTTAAGTCCCATTTGCACAAATGGCCGTTAAGAATTCCAACTGGCATTTCAAAACTAAAGTCTCTCCAGCATAGGTAGCATGGAGTTCCTAGTAAGAAAAAAGACAGTGGTTTATAAGAAAAGGTTAATAGTATTCAAAAATCCCTGAAAAATACCCATGCTGACCCTCAAAAATACCGAGCTCAGTTTAAACCTGTTGTGGAGAGAAAGTGGGGAGTGAGTGCTCAGGAACTGGTGAGCAGGGAGGATGGCCAAGCTCTCACTGAGGCCATGGTGAGGACCCGGAGCCTGGGAGGGGCAGGCACAGAGGGGCTAAGATGTGGACTGACTTGCTTGCTCACTCTCCTTTACTCTCATTCATCCTCTTTTGAATTCCTCTAATCTCATTGCACTTGTTATTTGTCTGCTCAAAGCTTTCCTTTCTGGTTTATCCAACCCTGGGGCGGAATCACCCTCTCCTTGCATCTGACTGGAGTCCCTGACTACGTGTGTGCATGCTTACTAAGTTGCTTCAGTTCTGTCTGACTCTGCGACTCTGGACTACAGCCTGCTAGGCTTCTGTGTCCAAGGGATTCTCCAGGCAAGGATACTGGAGTGGATTGCCATGCCCTCCTCCAGGAGATCTTTCCAACCCAGGGGTCAAACCCGCATTTCTTATCTCTCCTGCATTGGCAGGTGTGTTCTTTACCACTAGTGCTGCCTGGGAAGCCCCGACTACATATATGGGAGTGGCTGGTCCACTCTTTTTCTAATTCTGAGGAAAGCATGACATTGAAATAGAAAGCGTAGACGTGCTGCTTGGCGTCTTCCTGGTCTCACCTTCTCAGAGTCATCCCTCCAGGATGATCATAGCCTCAGACTGTTCTTCTGGGCTCAGTGAAAACTTTCTCTGGCCCATGGTCTCTGGCTCCTGAGAGTTTTGGCTCTGCCCTGGACTACAGGGTAGGTAGAGGAGTCATGTCTTGTCTTGGCAGCAGTAACTCTCCAGAGAACATCTGACCACTGACACTGCTGTCCAGGAATACTGGGAGAAGGAGGGAGAGAGAGGGGAAGAGAGGGGGCATGTGCACTGGGAAGTAGAAGATAGATAGTGATACAGAGGCCTTTGAAGGCAGAAAATCTCAAGTCAATGTTTGATTTGTCCAAGTGCGTTGGGGACCCTCAAGGAGAGTAGATCAGAGGCATGGCAAGTCCAGACATTCGAGCTGAGATTTAAACCCCCGTACCAATTCTCCCAGTTTCATCATCTGGAAAGTGGGGGTAACGACCTTTAAAGGGTTATGGTGAGGCATAATTAAGGGGCAGAGAGTATAGGTATTCACAATGTGGGCTGTTATTACTAGAAGTCCCAGGGTAGAATGTCCAACCCACCCTTTCTTAATAGGTGCCTTGTAGTTTTGAGGTCAAAATATTGTTCATCTTTGGGTAAAATTAATAGACAGATTTTTAGGGAACACAGGTAGTATGTCTTTGTTTCCTATTGCATATACAGTGTCACTATGAAATCCTGCTTGTCTGGCTGCTCTATCTTGACAATTATTTGCACCATATGCAATGTGTATTTAACATATATGGAGAGGAGGGTGACCAAACCAGAGGCTTTAAACTATAGTATCTTCAGTGACAAAAAGTCTTAAGGCTTTCCCTCTTGAATTATGCCTGCAATTTTCTATGAATCAGGTGCTTTCCTTCAAAAAATTTTTTTGTAATACCTGTCTCCCTCACAACCATCTCCCCAATCCCTAATTCTAAGTACTAAATAGCACATCTACCAGTACTGTATGCAGGTAAGACAGCAAGAGTCCTTGAATTTATCTTTATTCTACTGAGAACTTTCATTCAGGTCTTATTGGTGGACATAAGAGTGATGACGTGGATGTTAGGAGAATTTCTTACTTTTAGCTCCTTGTTTTTCACCTTTTTCAAGGATTCCTCTTGTTGGTTCAACAAATAAGAGAAGTACCAAAGCGTAGAATATATTTTTTTCCCCAATCTAATGGAATTGTGGCTTTGAAAATGTTAAAATATGATGGACTATGTAGAGGACTAGCTCTTTGTGGCTGCCTGGACAGTGAGAATGTTTAGGGCCAGTGTGTTATTTGCCTGCCTGTTTGACCTGATGCACTGGCATCTGAGAGAAATGAACCTCAGGAGAGTATTTACTTGGGTTACCATAGCAACGGAAAGGGGAGGGTGCAAAGATGGGTTTGGAAGCCTGTAAAGATGCACACAAGTCGGTATGACAACTGCAATACCTACTTCTCTGAGTTTAGATGTTTCAGGGAAAGTCTAATATTTAACTTTTCCAGTGGCATTCAAACTTTTCTGGCCATTGGTGGTTAATGTGGCATGACTCAGACTTTGATGTCTGATGTCTTTTTAAGAAGTTAGATTCCTGCAGGAATTCAGTGACTATTACATTTTGAGTCATAATACTCCTGTGGCAGTCTAGCAGGAATAAACTTTTTCTTTTTTTAATTATCTTGTTCTATCTTTTTGGCTTCTGACTAATAAAAAAAAATGTTCTTTTTACTGATGTGTACTAACACCGGGTGCCCTTCTTTATCATTCCATTATTGAGCTGAACATTTTAAATGTCATTTAGAAGAACATTATATTGAGCTGCTCACAAAGAAATGCCTTTCATGTTGGGATTCAATATGGGAATTTAATTCAGCCTTGCCCTGAGATACTGGAAAGATTAACAGATTATACGATGAGAATGGAAATTTAAATGACAGATCAAAGAGAGTTGAGTAGGCTGTGGTCTTGATTTCCCCAACTAAGAGACCTATGAGTAAAATAAAAGTATGTGTATTGGGGGAAAAAGCAGGTATAAAAGCAAGTTATACACATTTATTTGAAATCTCTACATTAGAACTTGGGTGTTGGAATCTGTAGATGCATGGAAATCTGAGGAGCGTAGGGTTGCTAAGACAAAGACTTCCTTCCCATCCATCATGTGTTTTTATCATCACTCTGTCCCGTGCTAAGTCGATTCAGTCATGTCCGACTCTCTGCGACCCTATGTACTGTAGCCTGCCAGGATCCTCTGTCCATGGATTCTCCAGGCAAGGATACTGGAGTAGGTTGCCATTTCCCACTCCAGGGGATCTTCCTGCATCTCTTATGTCTCCTGCATTGGCAGGCAAGTTATCACTGGCACCACCTGAGAAGCCCTGTCCCAACCGTTCCTGCTCCATCTCCTGCTTCAGCTTCTTTAGATCTTCTGCAGAACCTTCTCGTAGCTCCTCCTAGGCATTGAGTAGGTTGACCAGTGGTTCCAGTTTGATGGGACCATCACATTTGGAGCTTTGAAATTCCCATGATGCTCCACAGTCCCAGTCAAACTGGGCAGGTGGTCACCCCAGCACTGAGCGTTCTTTGCATTTTCTTTCCTGCTTTCCACGTCCTGTTTCCTATCACTGCTCCGTGTGCAGCCACTTTATTACTTGTCAATGGTCCGTACAAGTGCAGTATAATACGTCAGCCACTAGCTCCCTGTGATTATTTAAATTTAAAATTATTAAAGTAAAATGAAAAATTCAGTCCCTCAGTCTCTAGCCAAGTGCCCGAATGGCAGGTGGCCACCCTCTGGACAGTGCAGCTATAGAACATTTCTAGGCTCTCAGATGTTCTATTGGACAGTGCTGATTTATCTAACAGAGCTCCTGAGAATGGGGCAGGGGCATGCATGCAAATTTTCTCTGCAATTTATGGCTTAGATATAATGTTCCTTGGACACATTAAATGCTAGAAGAACCAAGTAATCCTTAGGTTTCATTTTCTTTGAATTTCTCCTTATACCAACTGTGGAACATGTAATAAGGCTATCTGTCATCCTTATTGGCTCATTTGTCAAGCAGGTATTGAGCACCTGTGCTAGGATACCATGATGAATTATGGTGTCTGCCTTCCAGTAACTTATGGTCTAAAATGAGAAGAAGAGTTGTGATAGTTATCATATAATAAGTCTCTTCATGAGGCATGTAAGAGGGGTTGATGAGTAGTTGAGGTTCTCAGAGAAAATTTTGCAGAAGAGATGATACAGAACGAGGATTGAAGAAGCAGAGGCAGTGTGGTGTGTGGATAAGGAGCAGGAACATCTGAGTTTGAATCCTGCTTCCTTGCTTCTCCCAGAAGTTTACTTACTGTGTGACTTTGGACAAGTTTCCTAACTGATCTGTGCTGAAGTGTCCTCCTCTCTAAAATGAGGAAAACAATAGTATCTTTCTCACAGGGATGTAATGATTAACTGAGTTAATACTCATAAAGCTCATTGAGTAAGATGTGGCCCATGGTAAGAGCCCTGCAACTGTTAATAAACAAGAAGGGAAGGTAATTGGGGCACAGCATATGAAAGTGCAGAACATGCATTACAGAAGCATGATGTGTTAGAGAACCAGATTTTTAGAACCGTAGGGATTGAAATGGTGGTGGTGGGTGGAGGCCATGCTAGGGGCATGGGGATATAGAACAGGGAGGAGGGGCAGGGAGGGTTAAGGACAAAGTAGATGAACATATCAGTGGACCATCCCCATGACTGGTGACATGATTCTGTAAGTGACAGGAAGTTGATTTTTTTTTTTAAGCAGGGAAGGGAGGAAATTAGATATTCAGTTCACACAGGTCCCAATCTGATGACTGGGAGGAAGTATTTGAGAAGATTGACAGCATCTGAAGTATGAGAAGGCCTGAAAGGAGACAACAGATTTGAGAGACATTTAGAAGTTTTAAAAAAAGAACTGTGGGGAATGAGCAAAAAGGAGAAGTTCTATGTAACAATATATTAGTTAACCTAGTGCACTTGAAAGTAAGAACATAGGGTTAAATTTGGGGGCTAATTCCAAAGACAGTCTTCCCTGCTTCTAGAAGATGTTGTCACAAAGAATATGCTATTATTCTTACTGCTTTATCATAAACTTGTAAATGGAGCCTTAATTTTTTTAAAGAAAATTTCCATATTATATATAGAGAAAGAAAGAGGGAAAATGTGAGGATGGAAAGTGGTAGAGAGTTTAACATCATTCTGTTATTCTAAGTTATTGCTTTGTCTTTGGAAAAGTAATAAAAGCTTATTTCCTTTATAACTTCATCTGTGTTCTCGGGGCTGTCACATTAACCCCACATTAGTATTAGATTTTAATAAAGGACAACACTGCAGGAAGAAAGATGTTTGCTAAATCTAGGAGCAGGCCATATAATTTTGTTTTTGGAAGGTTTCTAATATTGTTTTTATTTTTTCATTGTCTTGAAAATGATATTTAACTTTGTCAGATAACTGCAACAGAAAACAAAGGCTCTTTTGAATAGAACTTGGGAGGTGTGGACTTCTGTTTCTTTACCAGTTTACCTCTTGGTAGCATTTTGGAGCCAAAAGGGTGTTGGACCCCATGATTGGAAAGAGTCCCCAGAGTTCATTTCTGAGTTGAGGTATGTTGCCTTTCTTCCCATATTATATACTCAGTGAGTCTGTTGATGATGTTACAGTATATGACCTTGTGTCATCTGTGAGACTCTGATGGCTAATGAGCTTTGCTGCTCAACCCAAGGCTGGTTCCTACTGCACAGGCAGCTCAAGATGTCCTTGGAGTGTTTCTTTTGGAACCTCTACCCTCACAGCTCCTTTTGAGGGCCTCAGATTTCCTAAAGTATCTTAGGTGATTCAAACCTAAGTGTTTCCATGGATGGAAGATCTTTCCATCTAATACCCCACCTCTAAGATTTAGTTCCCCGACCAAAGATTGAACCTGGACCCTTGACAATAAGAGTGCAGAGCCCTAACCACTGGAGAGCAGGGAATTCCCCCTTCAGAAATATTTTTATTGACTCCTTAATTTCAAGTGAGATCAATCACTCTATAATCTCCTTCTCATGGCAGCATCCTTGAGCCTTCATTAATATCAAAATATAATTATATTAATGGGTAACATTTTGCATGCTGAATGTGCTGAATACATTCATTATTTCTTTTATTCTTTAATAGAACCTACTGAAGTTTGTGCAGTTATTATCCACACTTTACAGGGGAAGGAATGGAAAGTTGGAGAGGATGGTGAATCTGTAACAAGTCACACAATAGAAGGAGATGGAGCTGGGTGATCTAGCTCTAGAATCCAGTCTCTTAACCAATATCCTGTAAGGATCACTTCCCCTGCAGCCACAAGCCTTTGTCACAGGCACCTCGCTTTTAGGAAATGCCCCATGAGGTAGGAAAGTCTGCTGAGGTGTCACTTGGCAGGATCTTGCAGAAAGCAGACTAGTTTTGCCTTTCCTGTTTGGCATGACAAGCTTCTAAGCCTCACTTCTCAGGGATTCCAAAAGCTCTCTTAAGAGAAAATTGCCAAACTTCAGCATGTAAGTGCTGAGTTTCCAGCAGTAACTTTCCCTTTGTAAGACATTTTGATAGCAGTAGCTCAAACTCCTTGAAGAGGAAGACACAGTTTTATCATCTTCATTACTATAGATGAAAAATGGACCGCAAAATAGTTAAGTGGCTTCTTCAGGTTTTGAATTGCAAGTCTTCAGAGGTAACAAAAATGGTGGCAGGAAGATAAATGTCTCCTTTCTCTAAAAGTCTCATAAGTTTGGGGTGTACAGGATTCTCTTTGCTTCTTCAGTGTACCTGTAAGCACTCCCAGGGACTGACCTGATCCCCTGCCCCTGGGAGAATGAGGCAGTGCAGCAGCGAGTTCTTGCAGGGACCCAAGTGGGTTGATTCGTTGAGTAACTGCCTTTTGTTGCTCTCTCCATGCAGGAAGGGCTCTTTTTTCCCTCTGTGCTTATTCAAGTACACTGCTGAGAAAGGCCACAGCGTATTTTTATTTTGGCCATCCTCTCATTACCCTTGGATAAAGTAGCCACAGGCACAGTGTAGGTGGCATTTATAGTGGTTTGCAGTGGAACTGGCGTTCTCTTCTGTTTTGCCAAAACACAGCTAAGAAAAATCTTTTGGTTGTGGGAGAGAATGGAAGCTGCTCACCCACAGGTCATATCCTGTTACAAAGAATGCTGCCACCGCTGCTACTGCCGTGTGATGAAAAGGGTTTTTGGCTACAGCACCCACCTTTCAGAAAGCAACGTGAGACCCATTTACGCCCTGCAGCTACCGTTTCATCTCGTTCCTTTCATCTTAATCACTTCTGGAGCATTATTCCATCTCACAGTTTGAAATTCCCAGACACCCGTTTTAGAACAGCTCTTATTCCTCCAAATTATACAGAGTCCACCTCTTTTTACTAAGATTGCTGAAGGTTCCCTTGACTGTCGGATTCAAAGGCTGCTTCTCAGTCACTCCACCACTTTGGTGCTATGAACAACGCCTTTACCCTTTGCTAGTCTGCAAACTCCCTGTGGATCCCACTCAGTGTCTAGTACATACTAGGAACACATAGAAGAATCGCCCACAATGTCTTGGCCTCTGAGGAATGGTCTCAAGTGGGCTGCCCACCGTTTCTCTGACAACCCTTCTGTACATCCTCTTCCTCACATAAATATCTCTGGAGCGGTAGCCTGGCTTTCTAAACTTTCTACGTCATTTACATCCTCTAGGTAGTTTTGTTTCTTTCAATCTACTTAATTCCTACTTCCAGCACCTCTGATATTCTTCACTCCCAACCCACGTGCCTACAAGGACACCTGTAGACTAATTGTCATGGGGACTGCTTCCACCAAAGGAGTTAGATGTCTTCTCTTCAGGCAGCAATCTGGGTCCCTGTGTCTGTCCACATAGGCCTCTCTTCTGTTGACAGATGTAGAAAAGTGACTGATCAATTTCAAATGACTGCCCTCCCAACCTCCTAGGCCAAGAGTCAGCAAATATTTTCTGTAAAGAGCCAGGTAAATATTTTATGCTTTGTGAGTTTTGTGGCCTCTGTGGCAACTGCTCAACCCTATTATGTGAAGGCAGCCATAGGCAATGTGTAAATGAATGAGTGTATCTTTATTTCAGTAAAACTTTATTTACAAAAAAGCCAGCAGGCAGGATTTTGTTTGTGGACTGGAGTTTATTAACCCTGACCTATGCTATGTGTTTTTTAGCCTGCAATCTTTGAAAGAGTTAATGGGCTTCCCAGTGTAATTTTTGTGATCAGGCCCAGGTCAAACTGCTGTGTTTTGTCCACAGGAGTGTTACCCCTGAACTCTTCTGGAATGTGTGCCCAGATACTTTTGAACTTCTCTCTCTCCCTCGCTGACACTTCTGCATTCCCCTTTCAGACTTCTGTTGATTTAGTCTTTCCCAGAGTCCCTGCCTTAAGCAAGTCCTTTTACTTAATTTCTTTGGTTCTTTACTCTTTTCAGTCATAGCTATGTTACCTTCAAGTCATCTCTTTGGTCTTAGGAATCCTGGATCCAGGTTTCTTTGCTTTTTCTTTTTTGCCATTATAAAAAAGATAGTTGGGGAAAACATAGACATGGTGGGAAAAGCATGGAGTCTAAAAGATCTGCTGGTTATCCTCAGTTCCTTAGTTGCAAACATTAGAATTCGCTCTAGGCAGTTTAAGCAGAAATGACTTTATTACAGAGTATTGCATAATTTGGCTTCCCAGGTGGCACAGTGGTAAAGAGTCTGCTTCCCAGTGCAGGAAACACAGGAGACACAAGCTTGATCCTTGGGTCAGCAAGATCCCCTGGAGGAGGAAATGGCAACCTACTCCAGTACCCTTGCCTGGACAATCACATGGACAGAGGAGCCTGGTGGGGTGCAGTCCATGTGGTCACAAACAGTTGGAGACGACTGAGTGACTGAGCACATTGGGTAATTTGTAGACTTATCAGGCCTGGCAAAGAAGTTTGTATGCTGTGCAAGCAGAAATAATGCAGCCAGCAGAAACACTTCAGAATTGCAAGGGATTTCTTTATGTAAGATCTCTCTACAAACTCTATCTGATGCATTGAACTCCTCACTCATATGCAATTGAACACATAACTTCCTTGACTACTGCACTCAAAGAACCAAAGGTTACCCTGTGCTTGGCAGAGAATTCAATCTCTTCATTTGATGCTCACCACTGCCTTCCTCATCTTGCATAGGTGTATCTGTTTGGCTAAACCCAGGTCACATATAGATGAGAAAACAGTGGAAACAGTGGCAGACTTTATTTTGGGGGGCTCCAAAATCACTGCAGATGGTGACTGCAGCCACGAAATTAAAAGATGCTTACTCCTTGGAAGGAAAGTTATGACCAGCCTAGACAGCATATTAAAAAGCAGAGACATTACTTTGCCAACAAAGGTCTGTCTAGTCAAGGCTATGGTTATTCTAGTAGTCATGTATGGATGTGAGAGTTGGACTATAAAGAAAGCTGAGGACCAAAGAATTGATGCTTTTGAACTGTGTTGTTGGAGAAGACTCTTGAGAGTCTCTTGGATTGCAAGGAGATCCAACCAGTCAATCCTAAAGGAGATCAGTCCTGAGTGTTCATTGGAAGGACTGATGTTGAAGCTGAAACTCCAATACTTTGGCCACCTGATGCAAAGAGCTGACTCATTTGAAAAGACCCTGATGCTGGGAAAGATTGAACGCAGGAGAAGAAGGGGATGACAGAGGATGAGATGGTTGGATGGCATCACCGACTCAATGGACATGAGTCTGGGTAAACTCCAGGAGTTGGTGATGGACAGGGAGGCCTGGCGTGTTGCAGTCCATGGGGTCTCAAAGAGTCGGACACAACTGAACAACTGAACTGAACTGAACTGAGGTCATATATGGGACCAGGGCTGCAAGGGAGTCTGAACACTAGCCTGCATGGTACAGGAAATTACAGTGGAAGAGAGTAAAGTAGGTTAATGGTGGTACCAGATACAATCATTTACTGGCCCCACAACCTTGGGTATATTACTTTGAATTTTCCTGTAGAAAAAAAATAGGGCTAAAATACATTTTATAGTGTTAATAAGCTTTTTTGCAAAACACCTGACACATAATAATAAGTGCTCAATAAATGAACATTTTAAACTACAGTTGACCCTAACAACATGGGAGTTAGGGACACTGACCTGCATAATTGAAAATCTGTATATAACTTTACTGTCAGCTCTCCATATCCATGGTTCTGCATCCCTGGATTCAACCACCATGGATCATGTAGTACTCTGGTGCATATATATTGAAAAAAATTGTTTATAAGTGGATCCATGCAGTTCAAAATTGTGTTTTCAAGGGTCAGCTATATATGAGAATACAATGAGCTCATTAAGGAAAGTTTTCTCATAGAAAAATAATGAAAATGGAGCAAGCTTCTCACCTCAGTAATTTTAATGTTCTGAAACTCTGTCATTCTGTCTTTTGGTCAGTTCAAACAATTATCAAAATGCTCTTTGATGTGTGTTCATTGAATCAAATGCTTTCAGTCTGACTCCAACCTCTAAAATTCACCCACATCTTTTTACTCATAAAACATATAAATTTGATACATGATCACTGTAGGAAAACTGGAAAATACAGAAAAGTATAAAGAAGTATGTAAAGATCACAGGCAGTTCGTACTCATTCCTCACTTATGCATGGTAAAGTAAAACGGCATGCATGGCAGCCAATTCAGGTGTTCATTGTTTGATGCTAATGGAATTGAGGTCGGGGTTCAGCAAAAACTGGAGCACAGGCCACTGTGTTTTGATATGTGTTATTGATTTGTTTCTCATTAACAGCCTGGGAGGCAGCTCTACTTGTCATCTACTTCCTACAATGGAAGAAACTGTAACCGGAAGTGACCAGCGTGTGGTTTCTTGAGAGGCTAGGATTCAAACTTGGGTGTTCAGGTCCCAAGTTCAGCTCTCTTTCCATTATCATATGTTTATTCTCTTTTCATGAGTTGTGTTTCCCTGTCAACCAGTAACATGCAAGAACAATTCCATCACATTCTTAACCCATTATACTGTCCAGGTGGGCTGTTCTTATGCACTTTATGATAAAGAGAAAATTAATATCACACTCTCAGTTTAGGAGAGATAATGTCATGCTCAAAGTTTCACCAATTAGTTGCTCCAGAATAACTTTGGGATAGTGACATAATGAATTGGCAGTACAGCATCAGAGGTGGCTTATTGTATTATAATCATGAAAGTGTGAGTTTTATTTTTTTTGACTGTGTGCTATTAGAGTCTCAGTTAAATATCTTTTGAACTCACTTCATGTTCATAACAAAAGTATTTGACCTGTGGGAAAACATGTTCCTAAATCATTTCCTAGTGATTGGTCTAGTCTCAGGAGTTATTTCCTCATATACTGATCAAATGAAAATAAAAGACAACAAATGAATACCATCCAATTTAAATTTATTTGACTTTTAAAAATATTTTAAAATGCATTCTCACATAATATTTGAATTTACAAGTGGGAGGAATTTTTTTTTAAAAGAGCACCCTGAATGTGTGCCAGATGCGAAAGTATTCCCCTCACTCCCCTTTCCCGTGATTCATGGGAGGGGACCCCCATTCTGATCCTTTCTGCATCCAACTGCAGTACTTCTGTGAAGTGCCCAAGCTCTATTGTTTAATTTATGCAGTGCTTCACCATACATAAATCTATCCTCAAATTGACTCAGTCTCATCAGGGCTAAAAACAAAAATAGAAAAAACAAACAAACAAACAACTCTTGTGTAGCTGATAGAAGAGGATGGACCCAATTGGTTTCTAGGGACACTGGGTCTCTCACCAGGGCTGTGGGAAGCAGAGCTGGTTCTACACATGTGGCATCACCCCGTGAGGATGGCAAAGCTCACAGTAGCCCAAAGTCTACATGCACTGAGAGTGAGTCATGGGCAAGAGAGAAGAGGGTGGTAGCCAATCAGCAGCAGAAATGCGCCTCCACGGAGGCATCACCTTTCGGGTCCTAATGTGACTATTTGACTTCCTGTCCAGGGCATGCACACAGCTGGGTTTCTTCTGGAATGTCACCATATTGTCAGTCTTTCTATAGAAGCCACTCTTAAGAAAAGGCAGGTCTTCTCTTTAAGAAACTAAATGTCAACTATTTCAACATATCTTTCACTCTTGTTGTAGACGTTTATTGTTTTCTGTGAAATTTAATTGCTTTACTCCTTAGCTAGCGTTTTCCTCACTGCATTTCCCATAATATTAAGAAATGGTCTCTCACACGACAGAAGGAGGAGAGGTAATGAAAAGGTATCAATTTTCTCCCTTCTCATGATCACCTTCTAGTCCATAGATGTCACCAAAGACAGCCCCACTTTAAATGTGGTTCTTTGGTTTCTTCAGTAGAAACATGTCTAAGCTTGGAATAGATTATTGTGATCTATTTTAAATGCGAACCAACAGGGACATCTTCTTCCTGACACTGTGCTTTACTTGTGTTGTTAATAAAACTAGAAAGTGCTTACAGTTCTGAAATTCTTTAAATTTGTCTGGTAGTAAAAATAGTAATTAAAGATGAAAACTCTTCTAGTTCTTTAATTCTTGGGGAAATCATGAATTCTGAGTGAGAATTTAGTTCTTTCTCTAGGGTTAAATTCTGTTTTTAAAAACATGTCACTTTTAAAATACCAGGGGGTATTGCAAGCCTCCTTCATTTTCTGACAATAGGAAAGTGGACATATTTCCATTAACTCTAGAGCAGTGACTCTCAACCTGGGCTACACATTAGCGATTACCCAGGGCACTTTAACAAGGACTGGTTGTACCCTCATAGAGTCCTGTTTAATTGGCTTGGGGTATGGCCTGAGTGCTAGGATTTTAAAAACTCCCCAATGATTCTAATGTGCAGCCAACATTAAGAACTACTGATCTAGAGCAAGGATTTTATAGCACATCCATTGTATCCTGTTTATAGCTATTGAAATGGACCCTAGTTATGCTTATGGACCAAAGGAATTTGTTAGAGGATAAAGGCAAGCTCACTGATGCAAAGAAGAGTTACATGACCGGGTCTCAGGGAGGATGGAAACCTCCCTATCGTTATCCATCGAGGTGGCATGAACTAATGGACAAACTCTTTAGGCACTGCTGGGATGAATCAGTTCCAACCATTTTCTTTCCTTGCGGTTCTTTTGCTTAAGGTTCAAATGCCAGGGAGAGAAAGAGGATTGACTGAACTGTTAGCCCCACCTTTGGCCAGGAGAGGATGGGGTGGAGTGGTTCCCCCAAGGAAAATTGATTTGCTCATCTTGGAAGAGGGCACTGTGGATTCTTGGCAGACAACATGGACAGATGTCCCCACACCCTGAGACCATTTTGCTCTGGATGGGGAGATGTAAGGAACATTTCTCTCAGAAAGCAGTTGGCTCAGGATCAGGGTCCCTTGGTATCTGCTGATTTGTTCATAGTAGTTATTCATTCATTCAGAAAATGTTTATTGAATATCTATAATAGGAGTCTCTCTGGGACTGCCAGGTTAAGGAAGTAGTTGATGGTTTTAGGATGCTTACAACCTCATAAGGATAAGAGACATACAAGTGTAAGCATGATATTCCTGACAGACCTCCAGGCATTGTTGCTCAGAGTAAAAACAGCATCAGTCAGTCACTACTTGAGTACCTACAACTGGTTAGACCCTCATAGGCCCTGGCCAGTGGAAAGGAGATGGGAGACCATCAAATGTCTGCAGAAAAGCTTGATCCTTGCATTGGTTACCCCTGGTTGGGATTTCTGATCTTTCGATGGAAACTTTTCCTGTTGTTTCTCAGTCTTTTGGAGTGTGGGTGGCACCTTTCTTCCAGTGAGCCTGAATTCAGAACCGCTTTCATTGCTTTAGTTGAGTTTTCTGGACTTAACCCTCATGCCTCACTAACTCAGAACCCTTGCCCTCACAATTATTTTTTTCCAAACCACTGCTCTGACTTAGTCCTACCTTCCTGCTTTTCGTTGTCAAACAAGGTCCAAGAAAACAGGCTCTCTCCTTAGTCATGGGCACAGTTTTTTGTCTCCAGCACACAGCCTACAGGATCTTAGTTCCCCCAACCAGGGATTGAACCTGTGCTTCTGCAGTGGAAGTGCAGATTCTTAACCACTGGACCATCAGGGAAGTCCCTGGATACATTCCTTATTAGACATGTAAAATATACTACTAGATGGTGGGCTGAAAATATATTCTTAAAACTACTCTGGATTTCTAGACTTATGTTGTAAACTCAGATATTGTCAGATAACTATTATTTTAGACCTATATTGTATTGTGGGTTTACTTTCTTTAATTTCACCCTCAAAATATGGTGGAAACCTGTCAGAGTTATTAGCCTAGCAGCAGTGACAACTACAGAAATCAGAATATTTCTGATTTTTACATTAAAATATAAAACTATAGGATCAAATGATAATAATAATAATGGCTACCATTTATTAAATGTTTGCTATACTTAGTACATGGCACATAGTAAATGCCCCATAAAGACTGGTTGTGGTCTTATGGTTGTTATTGTTCATATTGTTATGTGAGTTGGTGAGCCTCCTGGAATGTGAAGTCAAGTGGGCCTTAGAAAGCATCACTACGAACAAAGCTAGTAGAGGTGATGGAATTCCAGTTGAGCTATTCCAAATCCTGAAAGATGATGCTGTGAAAGTGCTGCACTCAATATGCCAGCAAATTTGGAAAACTCAGCAGTGGCCACAGGACTGGAAAAGGTCCGTTTTCATTCCAATCCTTAAGAAAGGCAATGCCAAAGAATGCTCAAACTACCGCACAATTGCACTCATCTCACACACTGGTAAAGTAATGCTCAAAATTCTCCAAGCCAGGCTTCAGCAATACATGAACCTTGAACTTCCTGATGTTCAAGCTGGTTTTGGAAAAGGCCGAGGAACCAGAGATCAAATTGCCAACATCCGCTGGATCATCGAAAAAGCAAGAGAGTTCCAGAAAAACATCTATTTCTGCTTTATTGACTATGCCAAAGCCTTTGACTGTGTGGAACACAATAAACTGTGGAAAATTCTGAAAGAGATGGGAATACCAGAACACTTGATCTGCCTCTTGAGAAATTTGTATGCAGATCAGGAAGCAACAGTTAGAACTGGACATGGAACAACAGACTGGTTCCAAATAGGAAAAGGAGTACGTCAAGGCCGTATATTGTCACCCTGCTTATTTAACTTATATGCAGAGTACATCATGAGAAATGCTGGACTGGAAGAAACACAAGCTGGAATCAAGATTGCCTAGAGAAATATCAATAACCTCAGATATGCAGATGACACCACCCTTATGGCAGAAAGTGAAGAGGAACTCAAAAGCCTCTTGATGACAGTGAAAGTGGAGAGTGAAAAAGTTGGCTTAAAGCTCAACATTCAGAAAACGAAGATCATGGCATCTGGTCCCACCACTTCATGGGAAATAGATGGGGAAACAGTGGAAACAGTGTCAGACTTTATTTTTCTGGGCTCCAAAATCACTACAGATGGTGATTGCAGCCATGTAATTAAAAGACGCTTACTCCTTGGAAGGAAATTTATGACCAACCTAGATAGCATATTCAAAAGCAGAGACATTATTTTGCCGACAAAGGTTCGTCTAGTCAAGGCTATGGTTTTTCCTGTGGTCATGTATGGATGTGAGAGTTGGACTGTGAAGAAGGCTGAGTGCCGAAGAATTGATGCTTTTGAACTGTGGTGTTGGAGAAGACTCTTGAGAATCCCTTGGACCACAAGGAGATCCACCCAGTCCATTCTGAAGGAGATCAGCCCTGGGATTTCTTTGGAAGGAATGATGCTAAAGCTGAAACTCCAGTACTTTGGCCACCTCATGCGAAGAGTTGACTCATTGGAAAAGACTCTGATGCTGGGAGGGACTGGGGGCAGGAGGAGAAGGGGACGACAGAGGATGAGATGGCTGGATGGCATCACTGACTCGATGGACGTGAGTCTGAGTGAACTGCGGGAGTTGGTGATGGACAGGGAGGCCTGGTGTGCTGCGATTCATGGGGTCACAAAGAGTCGGACACGACTGATCGACTGATCTGATCTGATACATATAAAGATAAGTACTTTCCATTTACAAACTTATTTGGTTCTCTCAACAACCTTATAATGTAGCTTTATTGTTTTCTTAATTCCAAGATAGACATTGTGTGTTTTTACTGACCAGTATAGTGCTTATATATGGTTGCTTCACAGCTGTTTGTTGAATGAATGAATGAATGAGTGAATTGTAGGTTCTGTGGCTGGGTTTTTTCAACATGCTCCCTACTACCATGCTGAAGAGCACAAGAATTGGAATTTATTTAAAATTTTACCTAAACGTAATTATGATAACAATTTATCTACATTAAAAACTACATACTCTATGCTTTATAAACCCAATTTGCATTTAAAACATTTTAATTTATTTATTATTATTTTTCCATCTTTATGATGTAATTTATGTATACCATTGTGTCAACTTAAGGTATGTGAGTGGTACCGTGTGTAAAATGTCTAGTGGGAAGCTGCTGTATAGCACAGGGAGATTAGTTCAGTGCTCTGTGATGACCTAGAGGGGTGGGATAGTGGGGTGGGAGGAAGAGAGACTCGCAGCAGGGGGACATATATATATATATATTTATACCTGGTTTAGGTTGTTGTACAGCAGAAACTAATACACCCATTGTAAAGCAATTATCCTCCAATTAAAAAAATATATAAGGTATACGAGAGTTGATTTGGTATATATTGCAGCATGGTTATCACCATATGCTAGCTCGCACCTCCATCCTATCACATTATTACCATTTCTTTTTTGTGGTGAAAACATTTAAGATTTACTCTCTTAGCAGTTTTTCAAATTATGGTACAACATTATTCACTGTAACCATCATGCTATACATTAGATCCCCAGAACTCGTTAATCTCATAACTAGTCATTTGTACACTTTGACCAATATCCCCCCCTTTCCTCCACTCTCCAGTCCCTGGTCACCACTGCTTTACTCTCTGTTTCTCCGCATTCAGCTTTTATCCAGGTGTTTACTTAATGTGATTCCTCATAATTTTACTAGTTTGAACCACTGAAATTTATTCTCAGATGAGTAATAATTTGGCCAGGGTGGGCAGTACTTCAGGAAGAGGCAATAATAACCAAGAGGAGAGATTGGACTGCTTCATTCTTATCATTTTCCTGATTCTATTTCCTGGGCTTGCATTTCCCAGGCTGGAGATGACTCTCCCCAGAGTTAATTCCTTCATTGTCCTTGCCCTGTCAGATGACTTTCTTTTCTGAAGGATTTCCTTAATCCACTGTGGTTCTTTAAGTGGCTGTCTTGATAACACCAAATGCTGTCTGGCAGGCGAATGACCTTACCTGAATATCCACACATATTGTCAGAGGAGACTGCAAACTTTGTTTTGGCCTTAATTTTAGGAAACCAAATCCCAAGGCAGATATAGCAAACATGAAGACCTTTCCTATTTCCTGTTCCTGCCCTTTGCTAGAGATTAATAGAAATGATTGCTCTTTTCAACTTTGTATTTATTTACCTATTTTTAGAAAAGCTGCTTATTTGTAAGTGACAGGGAAAGGATGCCAATAAAGCAATACCTGGGTGAATCACGGATTGAAAGTAACCCTGCTGGGGAAGATGCACTGTGTCTTTCAAACCAGGAGGTCGTAAAGGCAGCTGTTTATCAAAAACCCTGTAAAGCTTTGCCTTCAGTGCTAAGTTGCGCTGTGACAAAACAAATGTCCATGATAAACACTAAGTTCTAGTCTTCCTGGGCCTGGGACAGTCAGGATGAGGCACATTCCTGAGTGTGGTTTTGGGAAGATCTTGCGTCTAAGAATCATATTTAGCCTGGCTTCAGTACTGGAGCAGGTCTCTAGGCAGAGCACCTGCTGGGGGCTGGCAGGGTGGTGGGCATGGGTGGTAGCTGAACCCAGACGTATCCTCACATGAGATGAAAGAAAGAGAACATCTGCAGGCATTGTTGTTCAGTCACTAAGTCGTGTCCAACTCTTAGCGACCCCATGGACTGCAGCACGCCTGCTTCCCTGTGTGGCTTCTCAAACAGTTCTAGGCTAGGAGAGAAACACCCAACTCAGGCCAGGATGAGCTGGAGGAAATGACCTCTGATCTATGTCTTAAAGAAGTATGAGTCAACTCAGCAAAGAAGTAGGAAGAACTTTCCAACTTCATGTATAGAGACATAGAAAGAGAAAAAGAAACTGAGTAGCTGATAGAGCTCTGTGTGGGCTAAGACGAGAGAAGTGAGCAAGGACCAGATTACAAAAGCCTTACTTCCTCCTGATAAGGGTTTCTCCTTTATCCTGAAGGCTCTAAGAAGAGACAGGAAAGTGACAGCAATGGATTTTCATTTTTGAATCATCATTCTGATACAAAGAATGGGTCAGAGGTGATGGAAAACTAGAAGACGCAGGGATATCAGGTTTAAAGTGTAGTAGCAGGATGAAGAGGAGGGGTTTGGGTTTATCAGATGCTTCAGTAAGTAGCAATCAACAGAACTTGGAGAGTGACTGAGTGGAAGGAGTTAAGGACTTTCCTCGGGCTGGGACACTGGGTGAATGGTGGCCTCGGTTTCTAAGAAAAGGGTGCCGGAGGAGAAACAGGTTTGGAGAAAAAGAATATGAGTGTGCATCCCTAGAATCTGACAAGATTTATATACTAGGCTGTTTTTTCAGTCCCAGCTTACATTGTGTACATACATAATGGTACTTAAGTTCTCAGCCTTGGCTGACGCAGGCCAGCAGTCCTTGTTAAGATTGTCACTGCTGATTCTCTCTTGAATCATTCCAATGTCTCTGCTTTCCTGTCTTGAAAGCAGAGACATCTCGCATCTCAGAATGACTTGAGGTCCTCCCCCAGGCTTGAGCCTTCAAATCTGGGGAACCAAAGCAGTGTTTGGGCTTACTGGCCTCTGAGGGTGGGGAGTAGAAAGATGGTATCACAATCAAGCTATACCTGACAGCAGTCGAACCACTGGATCTACAGGGAAGGGTTGCTCCCACAGCCTCCCAACCGCATTACACAGAGCTCCCTCATTACACAGGAGAAGCCCTGGCATGTCTGCTTCTCTTTCCTTCTACCCTCACAAGACAGCATGCCATAAAAGAGTCACACATCTTGTGCTCTTGTCACCTGCAGGCTCTTTGTAGATCAAACATTTTATTATTTCCAAGATCCACTTTTCAAGTTGTAGAGTCCTTCCTTATGTCTCAGAGATAATACCAAAGCATTCTGTGGTTCTAGCCTTCCCTTGCCTAGTCCTTTCCAGCCAAGTGATTCTGAGGGTGCCCAGAGGGTGTTTCCCATGTGCTGACATGAGGAGTCCTCACGTTCTTTTCTTCTGACTGATCACCCCAACCAGCCGCCGCTGCTGATGCTGCCATTGTTTTTCATTTGTGGTGGGGATTACAATGCCTGGGCAAAAGATACTCTTTAGTTCAGTTCAGTTCAGTTCAGTCGCTCAGTCATGTCCAACTCTTTGTGACCCCATGAACCACAGCACACCAGGCCTCCCTGTACATCACCAATTCCCAGAGTCCACCCAAACCCATGTCCATTGAGTCGGTGATGCTATCCAACCATCTCATCCTCTGTCGTCCCCTTCTCCTGCTGTCCTCAATCTTTCCCAGCATCAGGTTCTTTTCAAATGAGTCAGCTCTTTGCATCAGGTGGCCAAAGTATTGGAGTTTCAGCTTCAACATTCAAATGAACACTCAGGACTGATCTCCTTTAGGATGGACTGGTTGG
Source organism: Bubalus kerabau (assembly GCF_029407905.1). Lineage (NCBI taxonomy): Eukaryota > Metazoa > Chordata > Mammalia > Artiodactyla > Bovidae > Bubalus > Bubalus kerabau. The sequence continues at coordinate 60,839,167 of NC_073624.1, read as the reverse complement.
ATCTCCTTGCAGTCCAAGGTTCTCTCAAGAGTCTTCTCCAACACCACACTTCAAAAGCATCAATTCTTTGGCACTCAGCCTTCTGTATAGTCCAACTCTCACATCCGTACATGACCACTGGAAAAATCATAGCCTTGACTAGATGGATCTTTGTTGACAAATTAATGTCTCTGCTATTTAATATGCTGTCGAGGCTGGTCATAACTATCCTTCCAAGGAGCAAGAGTCTTTTAATTTCATGGCTGCAGTCACCATCTGCAGTGATTTTGGAGCCCAGAAAAATAAAGTCAGCCACTGTTTCCCCATCTATTTGCCATGAAGTGATGGGACCGGATGCCATGATCTTAGTTTCCTGAATGTTGAGCTTTAAGCCAACTTTTTCACTCCCCTCTTTACTTTCATCAAGAGGCTTTTGAGTTCCTCTTCACTTTCTGCCATAAGGGTGGTGTCATCTGCATATCTGAGGTTATTGATATTTCTCCCGGCAATCTTGATTCCAGCTTGTGCTTCCTCCAGCCCAGCGTTTCTCATGATGTACTCTGCATAGAAGTTAAATAAGCAGGGTGACAACATACAGCCTTGACGTACTCCTTTTCCTATTTGGAACCAGTCTGTTGTTCCATGTCCAGTTCTAACTGTTGCTTCCTGACCTGCATACTGGTTTATCAAGAGGCAGGTCAGGTGGTCTGGTATTCCCATCTCTTTCAGAATTTTCCACAGTTTATTATGACCCCCACAAAATTCCCAATTTGATGTGTGATGGTTAAGTTAAGGTGTCAACCTTGCTAGACTATGGTGCCCAGCTGTTTGGTTAAACACTAGTCTAAATATTGCTGTGGAGGTATTTTGTAGACGTGATCAACATTTACAAACAGTTGGTTTTAGGTAGAGCAGATAACCCTCTGTAATGGGGAGGACCTCTTCCAATTGGGTGAAGGCCTTAAGAGTGAAAACAGAGATGAAGAAATTATGCCTCAAGACTCTAAAATTGAAATCCTCAATTTCCACCTGCTGGCCTGCCCTGTGGATCTTAGACTTGCCAGTCCCCCACAGCCAGTGATCCAGTTGAAATTCATTCTCTCTTGCTCTCTCTCCATCTCTAATGTTGGTTCTGTTTCTCTGGACCAAGAGTACTCTGAGCATTCTTCCTTCTTGAGTTTCCAAAGAATTATGACTGTGTCTGCAGGGAAGAGGCTTCTTTCCTTCACCTGTGCGCAGTTTGTCACTTGGGCCCAAAGTGACTCGACCCATGCCTCCTTGTCTCAGTCTCCCTGAAACCTTCATGAACACTTTCTCCCTAGTATCTACCTGTAGCTCATCACTCCATATCACTCAGTTACTGGTAGAGGGTCAGTATTCTTGCCTCTAGCTGAAACCACCTGTGCCTTATTCACCCATGTGTCCCCCAGTCCCTAGTAGACTACTTAAATTTGAAGTTGTAGTGTTTATTTGGGGAGTTGTCATGCAATAGGACATATTGTATAACAGGTACAAGTAAATATTTGCAGACTGATGCATTGAGACAGACCCTTCCTACTGTTTGCTTTACTGGTCACTTTCTTTAGATCCAACAACCCGAATGCATATCAACTTGTTCCAGTCCTGCTTGTGACAACCAACATGCTCAGCTCAAGTCCAGGTAGCACTTTAGATTCTAGTTGAGAGAGGAGTATGCAGTTCCTTCCTCTCTGGCTGGAATTTACCCACCTCGTGCTCCATCCCCACACATCGTAGTCATGCAAAATCCAGCTCATCTGCCTTACTTTGCATTTTCATTATTTTTTCCCACTGATCCCACTCCCCAACATGAATGGAGCCCTGGCTTATATAGCTTTGTGTTAGATAGTATCTGGAGCTTCTTAGATGCTGAGATAATTTTTCAAAAAGAAAGAATGGGTCTAAGTAGGGAAGGGAAGATGATGGCAGAAAGGATGGGGAAAAAGACAGGAGAGAGGAAGGAAAGATGGAGTTGATTAGAGAAGCAAATTCCTACTTTTAAGACAACCTCTGTTCTCTGGGAACTGCATTTAGTTCTGTCAGATTCTTTGGGTAGCAAGTGTTTTGTTAGCTGGTACATGAAGTAGTTTGAAAGGTTTGTTAGTTTGAAACTTGGTACAGTACATAGATGCTAACTTAAGATCTGGGAATAACCTGAGTTCAACTCACTGAACCTCAGAAGCCTAAACTCATTTCCTACGCTCTCAGTCTGGAGCAGACACTTAACTGCTATAATGGAAAATAATCCTATTGCACGATATGCTTTGACTAATGAATGTGTGGGATGGAGTTCCCGTGACGGCGGTACACATGGCTTTAATGTGGCTAAGCGGAACTGATGTCTCTGTGCAGAAATCTGGTGTTAGAACTGTCGCGTTCGCAGCCAGATCCTAGAGAGACTCAGAAGGAAGAATCAACCACAATTAGAATGTCAAATCACACTTCTCCTCTTCAAATTGCATTTCTAAAAATAAGATAATGAAAATATGTATTTGTGTGGGAGAGGGCTTATTGTACAAAGCTGCAAATAAGACACAAGGAAATGTCTGTGCTCAGATACCCCATTCAGGAGGAGGCTTTCACTGCGGGGAGCTTCTTTGCCATGAAGAAAGCTGCATAATGTGCTCTTTGCACAAAAGGGTCGCAGCCAAGAAAGCTGATTGCATTTCTAAGCCTCTGGAATAAAAAGGCATGCAGACAACATTGTTTTTCCAGTTAAGGCCAGTCTTTCCTTCTCCCTGTCACTGGATTTCAGACATTCTTTAAAGGGGCGGGGGAGAGACTTAACATGGTCTATTAAACCTTGCTGCAGTTTTTAAGCCTTTATAAAATGGTTCATTATTGAATACATTTGGTGGCTACTATGTAATGGAAAATGTCTAAGGAGTCAAAGGATCACGCCTATAGTATACTTTCTTTCCTCCAGCTTTCTATTGTGTAGATAAAACCAAATATGGTAAAAAGGTTTAGGGTTGCTGCTGACGGCAAAAGAAAGAATCAACTGATTTGTGAGGTTCCTTCCTTTAGGAGGTTATTCTTTGATAGTGAGAATTATTTGAGGTAATCTCTGTCTTTTGGAATGAAAATATTAAGTGGAGGAGAGGTTTGGGGGACACATATTCTTGAGATTTAGTTTTTATTTTGGGAGTTGTAATGAAATAGAATCATTTTCAGATTCAGGAATAGACTCTTGGATTGTTCTTTTTCTTCCTTTTTGAAGGCTAATGGATTCTTAAGGACTGTAAGATTTCTCTGATTCAGGATGGGAGTAAGGAAACTATTCATTTGGAGCAAGGTGCAGCTAATGTTGGCACCCCACTCTAGTACTCTTGCCTGGAAAATGCAGGCAATTGGATGGAGGAGCCTGGTAGGCTGCAGTCCATGGGGTCGCTGAGTCGGATACGACTGAGTGACTTCACTTTCACTTTTCACTTTCATGCATTGGAGAAGGAAATGGCAACCCACTCCAGTGTTCTTGCCTGGAGAATCCCAGGGACGGGGGAGCCTGGTGGGCTGCCATCCATGGGGTCGCACAGAGTCGGACACGACTGAAGGGACTTAGCTGCAGCAGCAGCTAATGTTATTTTAACAGTTAAAACTTACTAAGAGATAATCAATGTGCAAGGAATTGGTGATAAGTGGTTGAAATACTTGCTGCTTTGGGGATTAATGACAGATATTTGAAAATGTAGGCTTTTCATTGCTTCCTGCATTTCAGTGTTGGTATTTCAGATTACTTTTCTTCTGCCTGAAAAACAAAAAATCCTCTTAGTAATTTTATTTTTTTTAGCTCAGGTCTGCTAGACATGTATCCTTTCCTTTCCATATTTGGGGTTTGTTTGTCTTGAAATATCTTACTTTTCTTTTTCTTTTTGAGTATTGTAATCTTGGTGGTTGTTTTAACACTTTAAAGATGTCATTCCATTGTCTGCTAGTTTTCATCATCTCCCCTGAGAGTTAGCTGTTTTCCTACTTACTGTAAAAGATAATGTCTTTTCCCCCCTCTCTGCTTTTAAGATTTTTAAAATTTTCTTTGTTTTTTAGCAGTTTGATAGGATATAGCTAGATGTAATTTTCTTCACATTAATTTTCTTATTTAGAGTTCTCAGAATTATTAAAGCTATAAATATTGTCTTTCATGAGTTTGGAAAATTTTTAGCCATTTTTGAAGACAAGTATTATTTTTGTTCTATTGCTGTTTTTCTTTTGGGATATCAATTATGTGTATATTAGACTTTTTTTGTTGTTTGATATGTGTTTATGCTAGTTTGTATTTTTTACACTTTTCCTGTCTGTTCTTTAATTTGGGTATTTTTATGGACCTGTCTTCCAATTTAGGAATTTTGTCTTCTGCCATATTAAATTCATCTAATAAATTCTTAATTTCAGTAACTGTATTTTTAGCTCTAGAATTGTCATTTGACTCTTCTTTGTATGTTTTAGTTCTTTGTTAAAATTCTCCACCTTTTCATCTATTTAAGATTTTTTTCTCCTTTACTTTTTTGAAGTTATAACTCATAGTTATTCTAAAGTTTCATTTAGCTGTAATATCTGGATCAGTATGGACCTATTTCCATAATTAGTTTTTCTTTGGCTTTTTAGAAATGGTCTGTCTTTTGTCATGTCTAGTAATTTTTAAATTAAATTTCAGTCATTGTATGTAAAAACAAATTGTGGTCTCCATATAATATTATCTTCCTATAGTCAGAGTTTATCTTTCTTCTATTAGGCAGAGTTGAGACTCTTTCTTAATTCGTGTAAAGAATCTGTTTCAGTGTTGGTAAAGCTCACTCTACTCCTGGTTCACCCCTGCCCATGAGGCCTAACATTCTTAAGAGCTTAAGAAGTTCACTGGGTCCCTCTCCCAGGCAGGGTCTAAACTCTAATCCTTTTCTCCTTAACAAATGAGATTCCTAAAAACTCTGCCCTGCTTTTCAGTTTATCTGCTTAGCTTCTAAGCCTCCTGGCCTTGCTTCAGAAATTGGCATTTATATTAAGGAAAGAGCTGGCTGTATATCAGGCTTAGTTCTCTATTCCTCACCTTGTTACCAGAAACTTGGCTCTTTAAGTCTCAAATTTTGTCCCTTAAGCCTAATAAGACAGTGAAAGATTCTGCTCATTATTCTGTCCCTAGCAGTGGCCTTCTGCCTGGGTGCAACCTAGATTTGCATTCTTTTGCGCCAAATCCAGAATCATCCAAACAATAGCACGATGTCAGTGTGTTTTCTAGTCCTTTCCTTCCCAAAATCATGTTCCCTTTGGTTCTGCTTGTTTCAGCAACTTGCTGGTGCTTTTAAATGGATTTTATTTTTTAATCTTAAATATTAAGTTATTCCTGAAAATGTTGACCCACCATTCTACTGGCTATCCTGTGCAGGGAATACCTGTTTGTTTCAGCATCTAAGATGTATGTATCAGAAACTGTTTGGGGCCTAAGTGCAAAGGCAGATAGAGTTGAATGCAAAGGCAAATAGAGTTGATAAGTTGTTGGGGTAGATTGTGTTCTACTTAGGAATAGGGTCTTGTTATGGGTTAGATTGTATATCCCTCAAAAAGATTGATTGAGATTCTAACTCCTAGTACTTTAGAATCTAGCCTTATTTGGAAATAGCATCATTGCAGATATAATTAGTTATTATGAGATTATATTGAACTATGGTGGGCTCCTAACTCAGTGTGACTATTCTTCTTATATGAAGACAGCCATGTGAAGACACAGAGACAAAGGGAGAATAGCCTATGAAGATGAAGGCACAAACTGGAGTGATGCATCTAGAAGTTAACGATTGCTAAGGATAGACAGCCACTGTCAGAATCTAGGAAGAGATAAGGAAAAAATCTTCACTACAGATTTCAGAGGGAGGTCATTTGCTGACACCTTGATTTTTGACTTTGAGCCAAAATTGTGAAATAATACATTCTGTTATTTCAAGCCACTCCATTTTCAGTACTTTGTTATGGCAGCCCTAGAAAACAAATATAGGCCTCTTGTCTTTAGAAGTCAGAGAAGCTACTGTGAATAAGAGAAGAAGAAGAATTATGAACTCCTGCAAGACAGAGAAAAGAAGGAGCCAGGAGGAAGAGAGACAAGTTAGAAATAGTGGTTTGACATTATACTGTATGTTGACAGTAATGTTTGTGACATTCTAAATCTTTGGGACATTTTAGAAGTGGTACCTAGCTGATATGATGAGATTTCTTACAGCAACCAGAAAAGGGCTTGAGAGCAATGTCTAGGTAATTGTGAGACAAAACCAAATTAAGATAAATGGTGTCAGAGAATGGAAGAACCCTGAAACATCTAAGCCTTGGGCATTCAGAGACATCTTAGGGAGGAATTTGGAATTCTGTTGGCTCTGAGAGTTATCTTCAGTGGGAATGAGAAGGATTAATTTTAAGAAAGTTTACCTTGAACCGAAGAGTCATGGCTATTGGTTATTCATGTGTTCATTCACTCAAAAATTTGTCACATTTGGTGCCTTATTAGCTATATTCTTGAGTCATGATTTTCAAAGATTGTTTTCTTCTCCTGGTTATTTTTTCAAGCAGCACCAGCTATATTATAGGATAGTCTGTCGATGCTGCAAGAATAAATCCGTCCTGAAACCTCAGAGGTCTTAACAAAGTTTATTTGTTTTTTCCATAACAACTAATGTGGATAGCAATGCGGAGTGTTCTGCCCTGCGTAATCATTGAGGTGCTCAATATGATGGAGGCTTTGCTACCTGGATCATCACCATTTACTAAGGCAGAGGAGAAGAGAACGCAGAAGGTTGTGTGCCAGCTCCTAAATTCTTTGGTGGTCTGGGTGACACAGTACTTTTGCTTATGGCTTGTTAACCAGAACTAGTCGTATGGTTCACTTCACTACAAGGAAATGGGGAATGTATGGGAACATATGGAATATTTTGATAGGCATTATTGTCTCTGCCATTCCACCTTAGCTAGTAAATGAGTTACTATTAATATCCCTGAAGACTAGATAAGAACATTTGAAGCATAGAGAAGTTAAGTAATTTGCCCAAGGTCACATAGCTAGAGAGCTGCAGAGACAGGACTCACATGCCAATCTGAATTCACAAGCCCTTGTGCCGTATTATATGGAGAGGAAAGAGTGGTCAGTACACTTTGAATTTTGACCTTCCTAGTGTTCTTCTCTCTGTCACCCATGCAGTAGGGATTTCTTTATGGTATTTCTGATTCCTAAAGTAAGATATCAAGAGCTGAGTGAAACAAATCTTTTGCTCATTTTTGGAAAATGAGAAAAATAGATTATTTTTCCCTAAATATTTCTTAACTAGCTGTCTTACTCTGTTCAGGCTGCTATATCAGAATATCAATGATTGGATGACTTAAACAAAAGACATTTATTTCTCATAGTTCTGAAGGCTAAGAAGCCCAAGATAAAGCCCAAGATAAAGGAACAAGCAAATTCAGTTCAGATGAGAACCTACTTTGCATTTATAGGCAGTGGTCTTCTCACTGTGTCCCCAGATGGCAGAAGGAGCTGGGGTCTCTTTTATAAGGAAACCAGTCCCATTCACAGGAGCTCCACTCTCATGACTTAGCTATCCCCAAAGGCCCTAGACTCTTAAGACCACCACACCTGGGATTAGGTTTCAACATGTGAATTTTGGAGGGCATAAGCAGTCTAGTGCTAAGTAGCTAAAATGGATCTTTCCTTGCTCTGAACCATCACTGCACTTGGATTTCATTGCAAGAAGAAGGAATTGAGGGACATTAATTTTTCCATAATCCCATAATCTTGTAATATCTTTTGGCTTCCCTACCATACATGCAACACACACACAGACACACACACACACAGACACACACACACATCTCTTCACTATGTGCGATTGTAGTTGCTGTTGTTTAGTTGCTAAATCATGTCCGACTCTTTTGCAACCCCATGCACTGTAGCCCTCCAGGCTCCTCTGTCCATGGGATTTCCCAGGCAAGAATACTGGAGTGGGTTGCCGTTTCCTTCTCCAGGAGATCTTCCCAACCCAGGGGTCAAACCAGCATCTCCTGCACTGGCAGGTGGATTCATTACCACTGTGTCACCTGGGAAGCCCTTAAAGCATTTTATGTACATTCAATTTCATCTTCACAAAAACTTAAGAGGAAGACATTGCACATTGGCTCCATTATGCCTTCACCTCACAGAGAGGTTAACTAATGTTGCAAGATCACATGGCTATAACAGTAAGTATTAGAACAAAAATTAATGATTTGGGAAACTGATATTTTAGAAAAACTCTTCCTGTTTGAGTGTGTAGGAGGGAGAGAAGGGTGAGAGTCTGGAATCAGGGCAGATGATGAGAAGCTATTGCAACAGTCAGGACAGTGGTATAACGTGGGTGTTAGGGTCATGCAAACTACAGCAGACACTTCAAAGTGTCAGAGATGATGCCAAAGCTTTCAATCCCTGCATCTGGGAGAAGATTACAAATTCAGAGAAGCAGCCTGTTGGGAATGATACTCTAGGAATAGTAAGTCGTATTGGAAACAAGTTTGGGTCTGACTGTATCTTAAAATCACTGCAAAGACCTGCAGTAAACCATACACAATCATGTCACAGTCATGCATAATCAATAGGTAATTCTCCAGCAGTTTCTAATATCAGGAAATGGTTGATAATCAATGCCTATATTTAATTGCTTGTGTTGCAAAGTCAAGAATATTGTGAAGTGATACTGAATTGAGGCCAGTGAAGACTCTGGAAAGATCTAAATTTAAAGATCCTTTCTTAAATATCTGATGGAGTTCTCTCCTAACCCTTCTCTAACCCTAACCCACAAGTTGGAAGCAGGCCCCGGACTTATTAAAATCAGATTTTGAAAGAACACAAGACCTCCTAATATCTGTGGCAGACAGAAAAACGACATCCACCCCCCTGGCACCAAAGATGTCCACAGTCTAATCTCCAGAACCTACAAGTATATTAGGTTATTTGTTATTAGGTTATTTGGCAAAGGGCAATTAAGGTTGCTGGTAAAATTAAAGTTGCTAATCAGCTGACTTTAATGAGGGTGAGTATCTTAGTTCAGGGGGCCCCAGCCTCCGGGATCTAATGCCTGGTATTATGAGGTGGACCTGATGTAATAATAATAGAAATAAACTGCACAACAAATGGCATGTCCTTGAAACTCCATCCTGAAACTCCACCCCACCCTGGGCCATGGGAAAATTGTCTTCCACAAAACTGGTCCCTGGTGCCAGAAACATTGGGGACCGCTGCCTTAGTATATGGAGAAGGCGATGGCACCCCACTCCAGTACTCTTGCCTGGAAAACCCATGGACGGAGGAGCCTGGTAGGCTGCAATCCATGGGGTCACTAAGAGTTGGGTACGACTGAGCGACTTGACTTTCACTTTTCACTTTCATGCATTGGAGAAGGAAATGGCAACCCACTCCAGTGTTCTTGCCTGGAGAATCCCAGGGATGGGGAAGCCTGGTAGGCTGCCGTCTATGGGGTCGCACAGAGTCGGACACGACTGAAGCAGCAGCAGCAGCCTTAGTATATCCAAGTGGGCCCAATGTAATCACTAGAGTCCTCAAAAGGAACAGAGAAAGACAAAGGAGAGCCAGAGAGATGACAGTGTGAGAAAGACTGGGCCCAATGTTGTTGGCTTTGAAGTTGGAGGAATGAGGATGGTCTCTGGAAGCTGGTTAGGCAAGAAAGCAGGTTCTCCTAGAGTCTTCCAGCAAAAAGAAAATGCATTTTGCCAACCCCTTGATTTTAGTCAAGTGAGTTCCACTCTGGACCTCTGATATGCAGACTGTAAGACCTTACTTACATTTGCATTGTTCTAAGCCACTTAATTTGCAGTAATTTTTTACAGCAGTCGCAGGGAACTAAGTCAAGTATGTTAGAAGATAAACTATTTCTCTGGGTAGTTCAAACTTTTATTTTAACAACGTATTTTTAGGCTGACTCCTGTCCACATGAAACAAACAAAGCTAACAAAGCATCATAGATTTCCATTTGTATTCTTGACAATGGAAACGGTCTTAACCATGAATTGAGCACAAAACCTTCTTACTGAATCATATTCTATCTAGTCTTCTATTCATATTAAAAAAAAAAACCATGCTGGCAACAGTGTTTCTCACATTCTGGGAGGCAACTGCTTCTTTTTATCAGGACATACCCTTAATTTAAAAGCAAAAGAGGCCAAGCCAAAAATATAGTGATTGGTGTGAACATACAGGAAACAGTCCTTTGTCTCAGCAGAATAATGTGAGCAGAAAACGTCTTGCTCAACGAACACATTCTTAAACTATATCAATAAGCGGTTGGCATGAAAAGGAGAATGCTGAAGATTGTGACCTTATTTTCCTCCTGCAAGTTTCCTCCTTTCCCGGGTGTTCTCTCACTTAAGAGGCACAGCTCTTTCTGCCAATTCTTCAGCGTTATTCTCAGCAGGTTGCTGAGTTTGGGGCTGTGTGGTCACTTTAAGATCAATGCAGCCCTTAACCTTATTAAGTAACAAGACAAGAGAATTCCAGGCAGTATGAGAGTCTGTAGTCCAATAAAAGTTCCTTTTACCAAGTCCCAAGTGTGCTAACACAAGCGATGTCACCTTAGAATATGAGATGAAACCTGCCCTGTTTGGGGGTCAGAAAGCAGGGGAGAACTTAACTTGATTAAAAGAGCCCTGTAGCTTATTTTAAACAAGTTCCTGCTTGAGGATCTCTAAGATGGAGCCAGTATTGTGCTAACTCAGCGGTATTACCTGTATTAGAAACCATATTACTCACCTGCTTAACTTTAGTCAATTACAGAAACTAGCACTTCTGACTTCAGTCTAATACTTTGAATTTCATGGGTGAACATAGAGCCTCTAATAGAATAAATTAACCTCTGGCCACATCAAAACCAACCTCAAAAACTTGAGCATCTTCCTAAGTGGGAAAAATAGAAAAAGCTGGAGCCCGGTAAGAATCTATGTCAGCTTCAGAAAGCTCCTTCTGCCAAGAAGTCCTAGAATTGCTTATCAAGTCCAGATGGTCAGATAATTAATAATCAACCAAGAGTTACTGAGAGTTCAACCAAGCATGGTGGAAGGACCTAACAAGTATAAGATGTGCCTAATGCCTTCAAGAAATTTGCAATTAAGTTGGGGAAATCAACCATGGGAAGGTTACAACAAGTAATTATACACTTATTTGTGTATCTGTTGGTCCTGCCTTTACCCCATAGAAAGAGAGACTCCATGCACCTTATTCATTGCTGCACCCACAGGGAGCAGCACAAGGTATGCACTCAAAACTACTTTGAACAAAGAGAGTGAATCCCCAAATGTGTGAGCAGTAGCACCAGAATTTCTACACAATTCTGGTGGTTTAGGAGCCACAGTCTGCTTAGAAGGGAAGTAAAAATCCATATTTGCCCAGCACTACTGCATAAGATTGAGGACATTGTCAATTGCATGTTGGGCTTCCCAGGTGGCTCAGCAGTTAAGAATCTGCCTGCAATGTAGGAGATGCTGGTTTGATCCCTGGGTTGGCAAGATCCCTTGGAGGAGGAAATGGCAACCCACTCCAGTATTCTTGCCTGGAAAATCCCATGGACGAAGTAGCCTAGCCGGCCACAGTCCATGGGGTCGCAAAAGAGTCGGAAATGACTTCAGCGACTAAAGAACAAAGGTGCCTCAAACAGTGTCAGGTATACCGTAAGCACTCAGCCAACATTGGCAGGTAGCATTATGATCATCACCAGTGTGATTAAGATATGTGCTCTTGTCTGCAGGTCCTTCAGGCTTGGTGACCTCTTCATCTTTCCCTGCTCACCATCTCCCCACTGTCCCTAGACCCAGGGCTTCTTCTCCTCTCTTAGGCAAGGAGAGGTGGGAAGCCTTTGTTTATCTCATGAAGCCGTTTTGCCTGCACCCCACCTGGGCTAGAGCTTCTGAGACTTAAAAGGCCAGACTTTGAACTTCAAAAAAGCCTCTTTTCTTCATTTTTGTTCTAACAATACTTCCTGAGTTGGCAGCTTCATTGTTCAGCTTGAATGAGGAACGTGCCAGAGTGTAAATAAAGAAAATACTAGGAATCCCCCTAATCCTGTATACACACCCACCCACCAAATTATTAAAGTGTTACACTATTTAACTTAAGAAGTGTTTTGAATAACAACAACAACAAATATTTATTAAGCTATTTTTATGGCTCGAGCACTGTCTTTGGCTGTAGGTCCCTTGTCTCTGACCTCCACTTCATTCCTTGGCCCTGGATTTGCATCCCTACCACTGACAGTTTGACTCTGCACTTTCCCCCTGTTTGAATTGTTCTCCTGTTTTGTTTATTTACTAACTATATCCTCCATCATTTCCAGCCCATTTGTATCACTGATCACTGTAAAACCCATAGTTCCTCTCTCAGCCAGGCACCATGAGAAATAAAAGTGAACCAAAAGGAAAGGATCTTGCCACTGAAAAGCTAACCAAGGTGGTAAGGCCAATAAATACAAGACACAATAGAGAAAACTCCACAGTCCTGTGAAATTCTGGGGTAAAAATTATAATTGGTGCACAAGTGTCCAGAATGAAAAAGTTGGCTTAAAACTCAACATTCAGAAAATGAAGATCATGGCATCCGGTCCCACTACTTCATGGGAAATAGATGGGGAAACAGTGGAAACAGTGTCAGACTTTATTTTTCTGGGCTCCAAAATCACTGCAGATGGTGACTGCAGCCATGAAATTAAAAGACGCTTACTCCTTGGAAGGAAAGTTATGACCAACCTAGATAGCATATTGAAAAGCAGAGATATTACTTTGCCGACAAAGGTTCGTCTAGTCAAGGCTATGGTTTTTCCTGTGGTCAAAGTGTCCAGAAGGCATAGCCAAACAACCAATTATAATCCTAAATCGACACAGGTATAGAATTGACCAAATCTTTTTCATCCTCGAAGCAGGTTTCTATTATGAGTTTATGAACCTGTTCCAGTTACTAGATATAAATTAGTTCAGGGGCTTTTCACTTTCAGCAAAGCTGATGTAGACACACACGAAACAGGATTTACAAAACATTTTCGGTCATGATTATTTCCACCAAAAGGCTCACCATAAAATTTCTTCTAAGGAGCAAAGTTTACTTGCTAAATAGATTTAAAACATGATTTGATTTGCAAAATGGTTTTGTTTGCATGGGAATTCAGGACAGATAGCCATTGCATTAAAATGAGGCAAACTTGTAATTGCTTTACCCAATAGCCTGGAGTGCCATGAGTTCATGCTCTTCCCCAATAAGCTTAATTCATTCCCGAGAAGTCATCTGAATTTAAGTTTTGGTAGAAGGTGTTCATAAAGCATGTCCAAGAGATAATTAACTGCTCATAGTCATCAATTCAGATGCCCTTAGGGGAGTCTCGCCTCCATCTTTACTCATTTATGACTTTATTTATGCATAGTGAGTCACTGCAAAAAAGAGAGTTTGAACCAAAGGGACAAGAGATCTTGGCATTTAGATTGGTTCTATCTCTAGAGCAAGGGTTCTTAAATGAGATCCTCACATCGTGGATGAGTTTTAGTGGTGTTCTCAAGCGCTGGAAATTATAAGCCAAAAGGTGTGTGTACATACGTGCTTCCTGTGAAGACAGCACCATAGCTCTGATCAGATTCTGCAGAGGGATCCATGACATCCTTCCCAAAGCCAGTCCTTATTCCTCATGGCTGAGTGCTAAGAAGTTTCAGGAACCACCTCAATTTCTATCTCAGTCTTGTATGTCAGAAATACCCGGTTCAAACCCAGTTGGGTACCCAGACTCTCAGGCTTCCCAGGTGGTGTTAGTGATAAAGAATCCGCCTGCCAATGCAGGAGACATAAGAGACTTGGGTTCGATTTCTGGGTCAGGAAGATCCCCTGGAGAAGGAAATGGCAACCAACTCTAGTATTCTTGCCTGGAGAATCCCCTGGACAGCTGGCAGGCTATAGTCCATGGGGTCGCACAGAGTAGGACACGACTGATGAGACTTTGCAAGCACACTCGCACGCATGCACCCGGACTTTCAGTTCCCCTTGTCTCCCTCCTTCACCCTATGTTACCCTGGCGCTGACATTTGCCAATTTGGATTCTGAGAACTTGACTTTATATAGAGTTTCATAAAACATATTTTCCTTAGTATGGTCAAATGATAAAACTAAAACAACTTAGTATGAGTTTGATGCCTTTATTCAAGTGAAAACAACCTGTGGGTTTGGGAAGCACAATGCCTCACTAGCAGCGGACTGCTCTTCCCAAGGGAGTTTGGGTGAGCGCGAGCTTAATGGCGCGTTAGAGGAGGTGCTGTGGAAACAGGGCTCGACTGGCTAGGAGATGGAGGATTTCCTTATAAGGTGAGCAGGTCCTGTGTTCTACATGAGGTGAGCTCACCAAAGCTTAGCTGGGGGACTGTGATTGGTGTTACGTTTTCTTGACAGTGAGGCATTTACCATAAGTGCAAGCTGACTTAGGTCTTTTCTTCACTTTATTTTTTTATTTTTTGGCCACACCACATGGCGTGTGGGAATCTTAGTTTCCCACCAGGGATCTAGTCAGCATGCTCTGCATTGGAAGCATGCAGTCTTAACCACGGGACCGCCAGGGAAGTCCTGACTTACATTTGTGACATGGCCTGGGCCGCTGGGGCAGCCTTCATGCTATGGGTCCCGATATACAAGTTGAGTTTATCAATGTGGTTTGTGTACTTTATGAGCCTCAGTGCCTTGAGAAGGGGTCACCACGTTGTCATCCTTGCGGTGTCCTTGTTGTGAGTTGTACACGTACGTGTCTCCTTTCAGAGCGATCCTCTAGTTTTGGCCAGGGGTATTGTGTGGGGCACGACCCTTCTGACGTCTGCTTATTCAATGATTGTGAGATTATTTGTACCACTTTCATGGGTTTATTTTGACTGTAATGCAATTTTTTCCTGCATTAAAGTTTGAATTACTTAGCGATATACCATGTGTATACCTTTCTGTGAGCATTGTCTCAATCATTAGATAGAAAATAGCTCCATAAAAAACCTAAAAAGGATCAGGGGAACAGCCATATTGTAGAATAATTAATGAAGGGAAAACACCTTGTTAAGTTATGTTATGATAATGAATGTTAACTGTTGAGGTAATCGAGCCCATTGTAGTGGGATTTGATGTTGTTTTAACATAAATGCCTATCAATTTGGAGAATGGAAACACAAAACTCTTTCCCATTGAAACTGATTGTAATAACATTTTGAGAAATAGACCTACAGATTTCTTTTCAGAAACAAATTACTCTCCCATAGATTAGTGTAACACTATTTTGTTCTTTTTCTGTCTGGAAAGACTCTTTTTCAGTATTTTCAGACCTGGGACTCTATTTACTTCCTTTGGCTTTAGGGAAATTGCAGTCTGTTTGATGACCATTCTTCCTTTTCACAGGCAAGTGAGTTTTTTGTTGTCATTAACAACAACAACAAAAAAATAGCTCACACTGTAAACATGGTTTCAAAGAAAAGGAAAAAGGATGCAGATCAATGATTGCCTTACAGAGAGTCAGGTAAGATAAGTTTCCTCTCACTGTAGAATGTCCCAATTTTTATTAGCATGGACTTGAAGTGCTAAAAACACACATATAAATCTATTTGATGAGTGTGTGTGTGTATGTGTGTGTGTTTTGTACGTGTTGGGACATTGAGAAGGAGCCAGGCGATTGCTATTGGCCCCGCGGTACTGCAGGAAGATTTTGATAGATGCTGTTTACTGTTGCTGAAGATCTGACTCAAGCCTTCTGGAGAAAGGTCATGAATGACATCCAACAAATCACTTTTATGTTGTACCTGATGTGAAAGTCAAATGGAAATTGTTTATAAAAGTCAATCAGAGTGAAGCTCACTGTAAGTCTGGTTAGAATAAGTTTCCCCAAACTTATCAGTTTGCAGGCAAAATAGCCATGACCAAGAGCAACAGAAATCAGGAGAGAGAAAAAATCCAGCTTCGGTAAACACTGTGGGAATGAGGGCCTGGAAGAGAAAGGATTTTCAGGGCAGAACGGCCTTTCCAGAGGCAGAACAGCATGCGCCCCTCACCCCCGCCCTCTCCTTCAGCTTCACCTCAACAATGTGGACACTCAGCGCAGAGGCTGCCAGCGCCGTTGGACCAAACCTGCCAGGCGCTGCCTGCTAGCTCAAGCATAAAGACCCAGGGAATTGAAGTCCGTGATTAGGAAATTGAAGACTGGCTGAAAACTTGAGATTTCCTGTACTTAGCTGGGGGGACTCATGAGAGATTTGATTAGAATGCGCGCCGAGAGGCCGGATCTTTTGTCTCTTCTGCTCTACTCTGGGCTGAAGTGGTGGGGTGCATTCCAGCGCCCTTATTGGATTTGTCGCTGAAGATTTAAAGCATTCAGAAGTAAAATTCCATTGATCTGAAAGGTCAGGCAGGGCAGGAGGAGGCCTTACAGGTTTAATTTCCAGTTCTGGGCAACTTCCTGGAACTTTCCCTCCTTGACTCAGTACCTCATCTATAAAAATGAAGGAAATGTTTTTTTTGTTTGTTTGTTTGTTTTTAAAGGAAGAAAGAAAAGGAAAGGAAACATTCCTGAGAAACTATACAAATGATAAAAAGTAAGCATGCTAAATGCTTTCAAAAGAAGTTAGTAAAAATGAATATTGTTAGTACTGTTCTAGCCTCAAGTCTGTAGAAGTTCCTGTTACCAATAAAAAGCAAAAATAAGACAGGAAATTGTGTGCTGTAGTTAATTATGGTTAATGTGAACATAAAGTATCTTCTAACAGAGACGAGAAAGTTGGGGCTTCACTATAGCTTTGGAGCTATGTAATGAAATCCACATATCTAAAAGGAACAAATAAGAGAGGTCAAGACTAGACCAAACGTGCTCAAAAGGAACACCAGGAATAGTCCACTGTGGGTAACTTGGATGCTTTTGACAGGTGCGTCAGAAGGTGTGAGCATGTTAAATGTGGCTCCCTGCCATCTGGGAGGAGTAGGCAATGGCACCTCAATCCAGTACTCTTGCCTGGAAAATCCCATGGATGCAGGAGCCTAGTAGGCTGCAGTCCATGGGGTCTCTAAGAGTCGGACACGACTGAGCGACTTCACTTTCACTTTTCACTTTCATGCATTGGAGAAGGAAATGGCAACCCACTCCAGTGTTCTTGCCTGGAGAATCCCAGGGACGGGGGAGCCTGGTGGGCTGCCGTCTATGGGGTCGCACAGAGTCGGACACTACTGAAGCGACTTAGCAGCAGCAGCAGCAGCCGTCCGGGAGGCCCAATGACAATGAGATGCTCTCTTCTTCATCCCTGTGAACCCCTTCCAAGTTACCCCTTTCATGAATTCCTCCACGTTTTTGTACTGCCAGAGTTATTTTGATTTAGTGACATTTTACCATCCATCTCCTGTGTTTTCTTCCTCCTTTGGTCTAAAGTTAGTATGGCCAGATCACTTTGATGATTCTGAACCTCAGAATCCCAGAGAAAGCCCAACGGTGGCACATTCCTGACTTTGCTATCACAGAAGAAGGCAGAGCTGAAGAGCATCTGTAATGGAAAATATTTTGAATGGCCCTGCTCTGTCTTAGTTCCCGTTTCATTTTTAATGTCAATTTTATACTCCAGCCTTCCTCTCCCTTTCCATTCGGTACTTTCACACCAGGAATCTTTACAGTCATTTCCAACTAACTCA
This sequence comes from Bubalus kerabau, assembly GCF_029407905.1. Classification (NCBI taxonomy): domain Eukaryota; kingdom Metazoa; phylum Chordata; class Mammalia; order Artiodactyla; family Bovidae; genus Bubalus; species Bubalus kerabau. The sequence continues at coordinate 60,821,490 of NC_073624.1, read as the reverse complement.
GCTCTCACACTGGTGATGGTGCAGAACTCTTTGACGTTCTCACAGCTGATTTATGACAGGGACATGTATTGTCAGAGAACACCAGAGAAAATAAAAAGGCAAGAAAAGAATCTGGGTGTACTCACGATTATGTCTCTAATGCCTAATGTTTATGCCTAAGCTGCCCAGCACCTTTCCTGGCTCATGTTAAGTGCTAAATATGTATTTTTCCAATGGAATAATTTAATCTATGATGGAAGTACTAATGACCAAAATTAATGACAGACCCCAAGATCCCAGAGTCATCTTTTAAAATCAGATGTTTCTGAATTTTAGGTGGAAAAAATATTTATACTGTGTTTGTAATTATCTCCTAAGTCAGAGATAACTACAGTCCAATCTGGGGGTCCTCTCTGTTCATTTGTATTTTTTAAGGTAATTATAAGTAATGGGAATAAGTTCCTGTCTTGATTTGGTAAGTAACATTGTCAATACTATTTAATGTTACATTTTCTTTCCTGTAAAAAAAAAAAGGTAAAGAATCCACCTGCAATGCAGGAGACCCCGGTTTGATTCCTGGGTTGGGAAGATCCCCTGGAGAAGGGATAGGCTACCCACTCCACTATTCTTTGGCTTCCCCGATGGCTCAGCTGGTAAAGAATCTGTCCACAATATGGGAGACCTGTGTTCAATCCCTGGGCTGGGAAGATCCCCTGGAGAAGGGAATGGCTACCCACTCCAGTATTCTGGCCTAGAGAATATCATGGACTATCCATGGGGTCACAAAGAGTCGGATATGACTGAGCAACTTTCACTTTCTTTCCTGAGCATTCCTTTTCATTTTTAATAGTACTTCCATCCTGCCAGTCTCTTCTACCAAAGACTTTGAAGTCATACTTCTCTTTTCTCTCCCTCACCCAATGAGTGTGTGCGTGTGTGCGTGCTAAGTCACCTCAGTCGTGTCTGACTCTGTGCAACCCTATGGACTGTAGCCCTCCAGGCTCCTCTGTCCATGGGATTCTCCAGGCAAGAACACTGGAGTGGGTTGCCATCCTGTTGTCTACGGGATCTTCCCAACCCAGGAATAGAACCTGCGTCTCCTGCCTCCTGCATTGGCAGATGGGGCCTTTACTGCTAGGGCCTGGGAAGCCTATATCCAATGAGTAACACATCCTATTGCCTCCACTTTCCAAATACCTGGACTATGACTGTCTCTTACTGCTTGGGTTCAGGCTACCACTGTCTCTTGTCTGAACTGTCACCATTCCCTCCTACCAGGTCTCCTACAGACTTTGCTCAGCAAAGCAGCCACAGTGATTCCTTAAGACCCTTTTAAGTCAGATTCTTTAAATTCCTCTGCTCAGAAACATTCCTGGCTCCCCATTTCACTCAGAGTAATAGCCAAGATCCTTACAGTGACCTCAGATCTGCTCCGCTTTGTCTCTTGGACTTCATCTAGGACCTCATCTAGGACTTCATCAAGGACCTCATCTAGGACTTCAACTAGGACTTTCTTGCCCTCCCATGCTTCCTCCCACCAACCACACTTGTCCTCACAGGGCCACGAGTGTGATCTTCACCCCACCGTCCCCTTTCCTCCCATACAGAACACTCTTCCCACACGTATCTCCATGGCTGCTTCCCCGACCTCCTTTAGGAATTTACTCAAATGTCACCTTCTCCAAAATCCTTCACTGACCACTCTATTTTACTTTTTATTGTTGCCTTTCCTTTTTATAAATTGATTTTTATTGGAGTATATTGCTTTAGAATGTTGTGTTAGATTCTGCTGTACAGCCAAGTGAATTAGTCATACATATACTTATATCTGGGCTTCCCAGGTGGCGCTAGTGGTAAAGAACCCGACTGCCAATGCAGGAGACTTAAGAGATGCTGGTTCAATCCCTGGATCAGGAAGATCCCCAGAGGAAGAAATGGCAACCCACTTCAGTATTCTTGCCTGGAGAATTCCATGGACAAAGGAGTCTGGTGGGCTACAGTCCATAGGGTTGCAGAGTTGGACACAACTGAAGCATCTGAGATTGCATACATGCATTTATATATCCACTCTTTTTTAGATTTCCTTTGCATTTAGGTCATCACAGAGCATTGAATAGAGTTCCCTATGCTATACTGTAGGTTCTAATTAGTTATCTATTTTAGACATAGTAGTGTATATATGTCAGTCCCAATCTCGGAATTCATCCCACCTCACCAACTGCCTTGGTAGCCATAAGTTTGTTCTTTACATCTGTGACTCTATTTCTACTTTGCAAGTAAGTTCATCTTAACCATTTTTCTAGATTCCATATATAAGCATATCATATAATGTTTGTTTTTCTCTTTCTGACTTACTTGACTCTGTGTGACAGTCTCTAGATCTATTCACATCTCTGCAAAGGGCACTCTTTGTTCCTTTTAATAGCTGAGTAATATTCCATTATATATATGTACCACATCTTCTTCATCCAGTCCTCTATTGATGGACATTTAGGTTGCTTCCACGTCCTGGCTATTGTAAATAGTGCTGCTATGAACACTGGGATCCATGCATTCTTTCAAATGATAGTTTTCTCTGGGTATATGTCTAAGATTTCTGTGTCGTATGGTAGCTCTAATTTTAGCTTTTTAAAGGAACTTCCATACTGTTGTCCGTAGTGGTTGTGCCAATTTACATTCCCACCAACAGTGCAGAATGGTTCCCTTTTCTCTACCCTCTCCAGCATTTATTGTTGTAGATTTTTTGATGATGGCCATTCTGACCAGTGTGAGGTAATACCTCACTGTAGTTTTGATTTGCATTTTTTAAATAATCAGCAATGTTGAACATCTTTTCATGTGTTTGTTGGCCATCTGTATGTATTCTTTGGAATGACCACTCTGTTCTAAATGGTTTTCTCTTGACATTCCTATTCCTGCTTTATTTTTCTTTATATTGCTTATCATCATGTAAGGTTCTTATATTTTACTTATTTATCATTAACTGTGGGTCCCCCCAGCATAAGGTGAACTCCTTAAGGCTTAAGGTCTTCATCTGCTTTGTTCCCTGCTCTGTCCTTGGAACTCAGAGAGCTGATTCATTAAATAGTTGCTGAATGAATAAATGAACACTTCCCTATTGTTTGGATTCAAGTTCCAATGCTTATCTCGTTTAATTCAGCTTTTAGCAAACCAAGTAGACTGATTTGTTCTATGATAGAACTTAATAATATGATTTAATACACATTTGAATGTAGATGACAGAAAGAAATTCTGCCAGACCTGTACTCCTCAAATGAACGTAGCTTTGTATATAATTACTTTAAGCTTCATGGGAATGAAACTTATTGATCTAGAATTGCATGCTGCTTTATCAAATTGCCTTTAAAATTATTGGTACTCCATTACCTCTGTAAGCCCATCGACTCAAATTCATCATGCTTAGAAGTCTAGAGGGACAGTCATGTTGCATGGCTATTAGGGAGAAAAAGATGCAAGAGGTTAGCAAATAGGTGGAAAAATATGGTTATGGTTATACACAGGTGGAGGAAACCAGCTGTAGTTGATTACTTGTTATATATAGGGGACATTGCAATGTTTGAAAATTATTACACTGTGTAAAGCCTGGAAAATATTAGGTAAATCTTCATGTCAAAGGTGAAATGATTATGAAAAGCTTGGCACAATCTTTTCTGAACATTTATTGGCCTTGCTTATGACCTAGAGAAAACTGTAAGAATATTTGTCATAAACAATAGTAACCAAAGAAAACAGATCCCTTAAAGAGCTGACTGCTTTTGAAATCCCATTAAAGTACCAGCTGCATTCCAGAGTCCATTAATAAACCTAATTAATGGTATCCTATTTTGGTATTAATGAGACAACTCTTTGACATGGTCTTTGGCTTTGTAACAATAAAATATACCAAAAACAGTAAGATGTAGAAAATAAAAATAGACAATGCTTGGCCCTGTTACTCAGCCCATGAAACTTGGAAGCCACTAGAGTTTTCTAGCTGAGAATGCTTTAGTAGAATTAATTACTCATGTGAATTTATTTCCTTTTACCTTTAAATTATTGTATAAATACATCTATATATTTATGTTTATGTGGGTGTCAAAATATAATCCAAGGTGATAAATCTAGAAAAATGCTTTATTTAGAATAGAGGTGTTATTCGGTGACCTTCTACGTTCGGCTCAGTCAGAAGTACTTTTATCTTATTTAACCCATTACAGTTATTCAGATACACAGTATTTTTAGAAGTCCTGTTTAATTTCCTTTATTAAACACTCATTTAAAGGGCTGATATCATGGCAGTCTAGTATGTCCTTATTTAAAATAATGTTAAATTTGCTGGTTGTAAAATATGATAAAAAAAATCTACAGTGAAAAGAAGTATTAGAAAAATGCTTTTTTTTGCATTTTCCTAAAATTTTCTAAGTTTTCCATTCATCACCAACTAATACATGGCCATGTTTATATCTGCACATAGTGTTTTGCAGCATAGGGTACAGCGGTTGTTAGACATTTGAGCCCACCATCTAAATGATTAAATCTACATCACAGAATGTGGGACAGCAATGGTGCTGTGCATGGAAAGGACTGTCAACCTTGTTGACTATCATTGCAAAGCCTGAGAGCGCGTCACATTCAGTATTTAAGAAGGAGAGTGAAAGATGTGCTATTGAATGCATATCAAATTATGTAGCCTTTTAAAGCCCACTGAATTTTCATCACTCCATTTTTATTTCCTTATAACGATTTTTATAAACACTGTAAAGCCTGTGCCTTTGCAGGGGAGAATTTCTCTCTTTGCAAAAGAAAAATAGTTTTAAGGAGGTTGTTCTTACATTGAAACAAATGGACACCAAGCAGTTGGGGTTCTAACTCCATCTTTGATACTTTGTTAGCTATGTGATCTTGGGCAAGTAAATTAATCTCTCTTTGCAATAGTTACTTCATCTGTAAAATGGGGATATTAATTGCATCTTCCTTGAAGTCTTGATATAAAGATAAAATGAACAAATATGTAACATGGTTAGAACAATGTCTAAAACATAGTAGATTCTATTAAATGAATGAATGTATGAATGGACTTTGGAATCAAACAAATCAGGGTTTGAATCTTTGTTCTTCTACTCTTTAGGCATATGAGCAGTTATACAACCTGTCTCAGTTTAGATTTCCTCATATGAAAAATCAGGGAAATAATTTCTGTCTTTTAGGATTGCTGGATAACATCAAATGAGATTTTATTTTTCACGATTAGAGTGGAAAATCTATACATTTGATTCTCTGCACTGTAGGGAAAATATGGGGGAAGGGTTCATACTCCATTAGCAGAAGGATAAATTGGTGCAACTGTTTTGAAGGACAGTTGGCAATATCTGTTATCTATTTAAATGTACCTGTTTTTGTCCAGCAATTTTACTTCTAGTTTATGTTGTTGATAAATAAAAATACCTACATGAGGATCCTTATTGCACCATGTTTTTAATAGTAAATGACTAGAAACAACTTAGACATCCATCAACTGGGAACTAGTCAAATGATAATAAACTTATATAATAGAATTATATGTAGCCATGAAAAGGAATGAGATAGATACACAGTTATAGAAAGATATCCTATATGTATTATTATATTAAATAGCTAGTTGAGCTAGTTGAAGAATAGTATATATAGGTATCATGTAGAGACACATGCATATATATGGGTATATATACATGCATATAATAAGTATATATAAATGCAAAAAATATGTAGGATCTTGTATGTAACCAGCTTGATACACTTCACTAATTTGTGTTCACAGATGAACACACCTGCCTTATTTGTCCCACTAACTGCTCAAGTGTCCAGCTGCTCCAATGAATTGTCCAAGAATTCTACAGTTTATGTTAAGTTCAAAATGGGTGTGTCATTCCAGCTCTCAACACCAGGGGGAGCCAGCACAGCAGCGTCTGTTCAGTCCTCTCTTGGCCCGGCTTTTCCTTTCCAGACGGAATTGTACTGGCTGGCCCTAGTGCCAGCTACCAGCTTATGCTTTTTCATGGCTGTTGGAATGCCTCACTCTTCCAGAATCCTGAGAGGCTGTGATGGTTCATGTTTGTGCTGTGGAAGAATAGCTGTCTTAGTTTGCACAGTCATTATTCTCTATATCACAGGTCTAGTCTCAGCTGCATTTTCTACAGGAGCCCTTCAACGGAAGCCCATGGACTCAGTGATGACCTGATGTCCTCTTGCCTTCCTGGTGAGGCCTCTGTGTCTTTTCCTGGTGGAACCACTCAACCAGCCATTCAACCAGTTTCCCTGACTTTGGGCACAGATTGAACTTCCTCTTTCCTAGAAGACAAAGGGGACAGTGGTTCTTTCTCAAATTCGCCCATCTCCTCTCCAAACTCTGCACACCAAGGACAAGAGTGGCTTTTGATAAAGCAAGCATGTTTGTATTGTCCCTTCCTCTCCCATCCCAAGACACTGGGTGTCTGCTAGCCTCGTGTTTGCATAACTATAAACAGCTGCTTTTTCATTGCATAATGAAGACATCCCCTTCAAGGTGACTTGCTGGATCTGCCCATTCAAACAGGTAATAATTTGGAGGAAATGGGTGTTCATCCCTGACTTACTCGGCATCCTATTTGTCAGAATATTTATATTTCTAAAGCATGCACGTTTCTGTTTATTTATTTGCTTGTTGACAATGCATAAGGGTATAGAAACTCCCTGGAGGAACTGTTATTAATGCTATTTGTCTATGAGAAGTAAGAATGGTTGTTAGGAAAAGGACTTATTTTTTACCTTATACCTTACTTTTTTGCTTGGGTTTTTAAAGTGCATTTTTTATACATATAAAAGATAATTTTGAAAATGAGAAATTGTATTTCCCAGCCTATGACAAATATTAAAACATGATTGTTTCCTTTCTCTACATGTCACTGGCATTTTTCTGACCCTGTTACCTGGACAGGAGAAGATGGTCAAATCTGTCATGTTTAATATTCATGAACGTGTTTGACCATAGTTGAAATATGAGAGAAGAGTCAGAAAAGACTTCAACTGTTTTAAGGTGGGCCAGTGTATGTGAGTACTCTTTAGCATAGTCTTTGCTCATAAGGTTCCATATATAGTTGTATAGGATGTGCATTAAATAAGATGTGTGTGTCTAAGGGATATGTTCATATAACAGGCATAGTAAATTGGTATATTTATCACTATCGTTGCCTGGAAGACACAGAAGTGTCCTGTTGAAATAACATTGTTATGACAGTCTTATAACAGATGAAAGTAAAGCATATGGGCACTGTAGAGCAAACCGCAGCAGGCCACTGCCGGAATCGATCATTTCCAACAGTCATGGTGAAGGCTGTTCTCTTCTCTTCTCTGACTCCCATTCACCTCTGCAGTCGAGCTATCACATGCCACTGTATCCCTTTCCTGTAGGAGGAGAGAAAAACAAATGCTGGCATGCACTTTCCTCTCCTCTGAACCTTCCTCTCAAACAAGCTATCTTCAGAATCAGTGGATGAGTTTATTGTCATTTTCTGTGAACCAAGATGGAGGTTCTCCTGTGGTCCTTGCTTATATTAGAGTGCTCTTAAGGAGGATGTGACTGAGTTTAAACTAGATGAAATTTTTGTACCCTCAGAAAATTCTCTATCTTCAAATTGTTATGGTCTTTTAATGACAAGGAAACCCAAATAGGGTTAAGAGCACTTGCTTGAATTTATTTTTTTGGTATATTTATTAAAACACAGAAACTGTTTTTAGGGTACTGCTTGGAACTTTCCAAAGATTAATTTTTAATGCATTATGCCTATTAATGTTTGTATATGTTATTTAACTTTATGCTTAATTTATTTATAATATAATCACTGATAGCTGTTTTTATATCCTCAGTGTGTAAACTGTTGTACTCAGACTCTAAAAAAACAAGGGCTACATAAATACTAAAAGTTTATGCATTAAAAGGAATGCAGTTCCAGGAGTCTGCCTGTGCAACTCCAGTGGCCTTATCCAGGTATAAAAAATAAATCATCTGATAACAATCCCTCTGAATAGGGTGTTAAATAGATAAAAAGTTCTATCAGTTAGGACTGTTTCAATTGTAAGGCAGAAAAACTCACATTGAATTGACTGAAGTAGGAAGAGAATTTATTGCTCCTACAACAGAAATGTTCAGAAGCAGGGAAGGCTTCAGGACTGGCTTGAACCAGAGGCTCAAACAATGTCATGAGGACCTAATCTTTCCCCAAGTAAGTTTTTATTCTTGAGTTTCTTTTATGCCAGAAAAACAACTGTTAAAAGATTTAAACATGAACTTATCCAATTTCAAGTCCAGCAGAAAAGAGCATGCTCCTCCCTTAGTCTCTGCATCTAATATTGATCATGGACCCATTCTTGAGCCAATTGCTGTATCTGGAAAACATAATCTTATGTTTTTTCCTAGAAGTGAATCACATGCCCACTTTGGAGTCAGGAGTGGAATCAGCTCTACACCCATAATCTAAGGTTGGGGGAAGGGCTGGTTCCTCAGAGAAATGTTAGGATGCAGGTAGCAGAAGAAAAGGCACTGGGATGCAAAAAGAAAAGGTACAGTAAGGTAGAAGTATCTAACCAAAAGAGAGTGGATAGTCCGGATTTCCAGGTGAACATTCCTCTCTAAGGTGTAAAATAAAAAACAGCAGTCTAAGCTGTTGGGAATGTGTGATGATGATAGTATTATGTCCTTCTGCTCTTCATTGATTCATTAGATTCATTTAAATATTAGTTTCTTTTTGTCCAAGTCTGATGGAAAACACTTGTAACATTTTGTTTTTGAAGTGATTTCCTCTTTAACTTCTTTTTTAATGCTCACAATTGCATCTCTCTCCATACCTCCCATCTTGTGTCTTTGTAGAAAACTTACGAAAATCCCATAAAGAGAAATGAACAAAAATCACTGAGACTCATCAGCTTAAGATTTTCACTATTAGCATCTTGACATATTTCCTTTTTTCTATTGTTTTATTTTGCATCAAAAATTAAAAGGGTGATTTAGAAAGATCAATGAAATAGTGGCAGTTCTGGGCTAAGAGCTTGGTATCTAAAGATTCAGATACAAATGTTTCAGGAGATTTTAATGTATAAAATCAAACCTCAAAAGACAACTGCATTTTCTGTTGCTGTGTTCTATGCTGCAGGCAAGACATTATTCTTTCTTGGGGTATGAAAGGTTATTTCAGTAATATTGGCTTAAATCAAAGAGTCAGGTCAATCTGTCATGTGTCCCTGAGTTTTCCAATCAGCAGGATTTACAATATTATTAATCACATTTTTATGTCATTTTATCAGCTGTAGAGGTCCCGGACAGAACTCCTGTGAGAATATACAGTGTGTCATGCATTTTTAATACACTTGATATTAGGTCTTCCATAGAGCTCTTCTCTATTCATATTGGTATATTCGTATATTAAATCATTTTTAGAATAACATGAAAGTAGAGCAAAGGAAGGTTGCTGCTCTTACTTCCCTGGATGCTCTTTCCCCTTCTGCAAATGGAGATTGTGTTTAATAAAAAGTTACCTAAAAGCAGGTATCTCGGTGCATTAGCCGAGGGCCCTCCTGGCCCAGTTTCTCATGTACTCGTGAAGGCTATAGCTCCCTTCGTTACTGGAAAAGATACAAGTTCCCACAACCATGTGTAAAATAGATAGCTAGCGGGAAGCTGCCGGATAGCACAGGAAGCTCAGCCTGGGGCTCTGTGATGACTTAGAGGGGAGGGAGACTCAAGAAGGAGGGTATATATACATACAATATGGCTGGTTCATATTGTTGTACAGAGGAAACTAACACAACATTGGAAAGCAATTATTCTCCAATTAAAGTTTTTTTAAAAAAGCATACAGCTTCCCATGTTCCTTTCACAAAATCCTGTATTAATGTCCTATGGTTCAGACATTCACTTTTGAATTCTAGTTTTTAGTGTTTGGTGACCACTTAAATAAAAGCCCGGAGAAGGCAATGGCACCCCACTCCAGTACTCTTGCCTGGAAAATCCCATGGATGGAGGAGCCTGGTAGGCTGTAGTCCATGGGGTTGCTAAGAGTCGGACACGACTGAGCAACTTCACTTTCACTTTTCACTTTCCTGCATTGGAGAAGGAAATGGCAACCCACTCCAGTGTTCTTGCCTAGAGAATCCCAGGGACGGGGGAGCCTGGTGGGCTGCCGTCTATGGGGTCACACAGAGTCGGACATGACTGAAGTGACTTAGCAGTAAATAAAAGCCATAAATGATGAATATTCAAATTCAGCTATGGCAAATTTCTCTGGTTGCTATTTGTGCCCAGAATGTCTCAACCTTATTCTTGCCCCTGGTTTAGTAGACAACCAACTCAAATGCTGTGCATGAGTGTTCAGTCGCCCAGTCGTGTCAGACTCTTTGTGATCCCATGAACTGGAGGGTGCCAGGTTCCTCTGTCCATGGGATTTTTCAGGCAAGAATACGGGGGTGGGTTGCTATTTCCTTCTCCAGGGGATCTTCCCAACCCAGGGATTGAACCTGTGTCTCCTGCATAGATAGGAGGATTCTTTACCACTGAGCCACCTGGGAAGCCCCACTCAAATGTTACTCCACTCTTATTGTTGTTCATGTCTCCAGTGATTTCACCTGATACTACTGAATGTTAAGCTGGGAGAATCCTATAAAGACATCTAATCATGAAAGTTTTAGGCTATTGGCATTCACTCTGTCCCCTCTTTAGACTTCTCATTACCTACTTGGCTAACCAATAATGTTCAAAGTCATCTGGCATTTCTTTCATCTCCTCTAGCAGCTCTCCACCAACCCTAAACCAGGTGGTGTAAAGTTTTGCCAATTCCATGGCTGGCTGTGCTAAGTTGTTTCAGTCATGTCCGACTCTTTGGGACTCCATAGACTGTAGCCTACCAGGCTCCTCCGTCCATGGGATTTTCCAGACAAGAGTACTGGAGTGGGTTGCCATTTCCTTCTCCAGAGCATCTTCCCAACCCAGGGATCGAACCCGGGTCTCCTGCATTGTAGGCAGACACTTTACCGTCTGAGCCACCAGGGAAGTCCTAGGTGGTGTATAGTTCTGCCAATTCCATGACCTTGCTGTACTAAGCTGTTTCAGTCATGTCTGACTCTGTGTGACTCTATGGATGGTAACTGTCCAGGCTCCTCTGTCCATGGGATTCTCCAGGCAAGGATATTGGAGTGGGTTGCTGTGCCCTCCTCCAGGGGATTTTCCCAGCTCAGGGATTGAACCTGGATCTCTTAAGTCTCTTGCATTGGCAGGCAGGATCTTTACCATTAGTGCCACCTGGGAAGTACCCCCCCCCCCACCTACCATGGCCTTAATGTTTTTAAATCCCTGCCCCATTCCTGTTTCTCCAGCCCCATGTCTGGACAACAGAACCTATTCTTCCAGTGGGAAACCAGACCCCACCATCACTCTGCACCTGTGTGATCTGGATGGGGCTGACCCAGCTCTCCTCCCAGTCTTTAGGCCAAGTCATTGTCAATACATGGGCTTGGTAGGACCCCTAAGAAAGAGCATTCCCCCTCCATGGGGGTTTCTAATTGGAGCTGCTTTTAACCATTTTTCCAGCAGGTGATTAAAGACTGTCTGAAAGCAGAGATGAACAGGGTAAGAGGTGATTCCTGGAGACTAGGTGGGGTCCTGGGACCTTGCCATGTCAGCCTCTGGAGTGGCTGAGCCATTAAAATCCCTTGTTTCCTTCAATTTGAATTTTGTCATTTTTGAACCAGAGTCTGGGCCAATATAGAGACAATCAACATTTAAATATGTCCTGCTCTAGTGAAAATTTCCTCCTGGAACGCTGGCAGCTATTGTCCTTCTCTTTCTTATTTACAGACAAAACTCTTCACAGAGTTGCTTACCGTAACTTTACAATGTCTGTCCTTCCCATTTTCATGTCCAACTGCAATCTGATTTCTGCCTGTTCCACTCCCCGACCTTACTGACACTGGCGTCACTGAGACCCTAGATTCTCTCCTTGTCAACAGGTCCTGAGGCTGCCGCACTTACTGATGCTCTCTGCAGTGTTGAGCACTGAGCATGGCTGTCTCCACTCCCGACGTTAAAGCCAGTGTTAATGGCCACAGTTGCTGTTCTCCAGCAGAGAACATCATCTTTGTACCTATATAACTATAGGTAAATGATTATAGGTAATTATATGTTTTATTGTGCAGTTGCTCAGTCATGTCTGACTCTTTGTGACCCCATGGACTGCAGCATGCCAGGCTTCCCTGTCCATCACCATCTCCTGGAGTTTGCTCAAACTCATATCCATTGAGTCAGTGATGCCATCCAACCATCTCATCCTCTGTTGTCCCCTTCTCCTCCTGCCTTCAATCTTTCCCAGCGTCAGGATCTTTTCCAATGAGTCAACGCTTTGCATCAGGTGGCCAAAGTATTGGAGCTTTAGCATCAGTCCTTCCAATGAATATTCAGGGATAATTGTTAAATGAATATGTGACTTGTCCTAGGCGCTATGTCCTCAGTAGTGACATTCTTTAGGATACTAGAATCAACCTAACGACTCACAGAAATCCAGGTAGATTTGGTGAATACCCAAGCTAACTATGGGGTTTCCCTGGTGGCTCAAACAGTAAAGAATCTACTTGCAATGCAGGACACCCAGGTTTGATCCCTAGGTCAGGAAGATACCCTGGAGAAGGGAATGGCTACCCATTCCAGTATTCTTGCCTGGAGAATTCTGTGGACAGAAGAGACTAGCGGGCTACAGTCCATGGGGTTGCAAAGAGTCAGGACACAACTGAGCAAGTAACACCATCACTTTCACTTTCACTGGAGTAACTGTACCACTCAGTGACAGAAGGCTTTGCAAAGCTAATGACTACTCATGTTTTAGGTCTTAGCTCAAATACCTCTTTCTTTGGAAAGTCTACAATAACCTTCCTTTTTCTTTAGGGTTGGAAAGTCAGATGCCAATCAGGTAACAGATGAGTATGGTGAGAAGATATTAGCAGAAAGGCAGCTTAAGCTGTATTCTTCAACATCCTTGCCGTATTTTGCATTAAAAGCAATTCATCATTTCTACAAAGAAACATTTCCCCTCCTGTTTTTCTGGGAATAAGCTGCTTTTTCTGTCTTTACTTTCTCATTTTTGATAGTTTCGCTGGTACAAGGACAGTGTTCTCGACTGGAAGTTAGGCAGCAGTGTGAGCACGGTGGTTGTGGCTCCTTGCACTTGGCTTCAATGTCAGGGACAGAATATGAATGGTGGGGACCCAGGGAGCTTGGTTATTGATGCCTCTTGTTCAGTTTATTTACTACTTAACTTTGGCTGGAAATGTGGGTCCAGCTTTGTCAGACTTAATTTTTCAGAGAAGGTGAAAATCTAGATCTTTATGGAGAATCTCTTTATTTTAAAGCTTGGAGCAAATAAAAGAAACAGAAGCAAAGTAAGTATGTGCCAAACATAGCTGGAGTTCAGATCTGGCTTGTGAGTTTGCATCCTTTGTTTAAAGAATCAAACTCTGGTACTTGTTAATATCTCTAAACAGAGTGGGAGGATGGATGCGTGGGTGAGTGAAGCACCGATCTTTCTGCTTCCAGTTTCTTCTCCCTTCAATCTTTGTAGTCAACAGAATGACTTTATAGAATGCAAATTGGATTATGGTGTTCCTACTTAAACACCAGCACCTGACTCCTCATTCATTACCTTTAAGTTATGATACAAACCGACTAGTATGGCCTTGCTGGAGTCTTCATCCTCTTATATGTCTCATACTCCAGGCGCATTTGCCTACTTGCCACAACCTTGAAGAAGTGAATCTGTCCTAACTTTGTTCTTCTTCTTCCCTCAGGTTAGAATGCTTTCCTCCTCATCCCTACTGCTTTAAATCATGCCTGTCTTGCAAATTCCATATTAGGTATAACATCCTCTATGAAGCCTTCATGCTGCAGTCCATGAGGTCGCTAAGAGTCAGACACGACTGAATGACTTCACTTTGACTTTTTACTTTCATGCATTGGAGAAGGAAATGGCAACCCACTCCAGTGCTCTTGCCTGGAGAGTCCCAGGGACAGGGGAGCCTGGTGGGCTGCTGTCTATGGGGTCGCACAGAGTCGGACACGACTGAAGCGACTTAGCAGCAGCAGCAGCAGCATGAAGCCTTCACAGATGTGTAAGACAGAATTAATGAATGGCTTCTTATGTCTTCTCCCCTCCCTTTTTATACCACTGATATAGCTTGGGCTCTGTTCTAATATATATCTATTTTTAACTGTCTCTCTTGCTGTGTTATGAAACACTCAAAGGTAGGGACCAGATCTGGGACTCTTCTTGAGTCATCTCTGTGTTTTATTGCATCCTTGCTTTTTTAACTTTTCATTGGCCTTTCAATCCCTTAGCTTGCCAATTAAGCTGGAAGCTCATTAGGGTAGAGATCGGATGGCTTATAAGCCATCTTACACTGTTATATCTAGAGTACATGCTTAATAATTATATTCTTTGAAATGTCTGAATGATTGCATCACAGTCAACACCTTTTGGAAAATAATAATGAAGATACTGTGTAAGACCAGTGATTTGCTCTGTCTTGTCTTAAAAATAAATTGATTCTAAGGACCATTAAACTGGGCTTATTACTCTTAATTGAAGGGAACTCTAGTTCAATTTTATTTTTTACAGTATAAAACCAGAATTATAGATTTCGTTAAGGAAATTCTATATTTGTTACATTCAAATTCATGAAGCAGAGTGCTTTTTAAAAATCATACTGTACAAAATTGTTTTATGAGTATTGAAAGGATTGCTGGCCTTCATACTTAAGCAGACCAAATTTCAGCTTTGTTTGCACTATTCATTTGCTTAGCGATGAATACTTTGTCTCATCTCCTACCCACATCCAGTACAAAGGCAAATATCATTGGGATGTGATCGCTGTACCATGATTATTGCTGCTACACCAGGCTCTCATTATCTATGGACCACCTGTTGAGCCGTCCTATGACAGATTCTACTATGGATCCATCTTAGACGAAGCGGTATATAATATCTATTATTTAGGATTCTCTGGTTGCAAGAAATAGAAACTGATTCTGTCCAGTTTTTTATTAGATTGTCACGTACCTCATAGAATCAATAGGCTTGATTTTTCTAATTCTGACAAATTCTGATTTTGTTTATTTTCATCCTTTTTTTCTTTGGATAAGTGATCCCACAAGACATTTGCCTTAATTTCTAGTCTAGCAGAATATCTTATAGTCTCCTTAATGGTAAGACCTCAAAAAAGAAGTAGCTCTCCCATCACGATCTCTGTCCACCTCAGCCTTGACTTTCTTCCTTTCCATTCTGTGCTCCATAGGAAACATGAAGTAACACCAGGAAGGAAAACTTCTCCCTTCTTTTAATGGGCACAATTGCATTCCAGGCTGTAAGTGAGTTTTAATTCAAAACAAGTAGAAGGTCAAATGCAGGGTATTAATGAGAACTATATTTTTCTTCGTTGGTGGCTATTAAAATGATTTTTGCCAGTGCAGTGGACTAGAGGAAACCCACTTAAGACCTTCAGGGTTACCATCCGTCGTTAAATCTCACACACATGTGTCATTACATGTGCGTGTTGTTAAGTGCAGCCAAGCTGAGGCCATGGCTACTTCCCTGTCCTGTCTGTCACTGGGCTTAAGTCCCAAGGCAACAAAGAAGGTTTCCTTATTATTGATTCAATGAGAAACAGTGAGGAAAAGTTGGAGCCAGCTCTTGGTGGGTGCATTCCTGAGCCGGGTTCAGGCCAGGTCAGAAGGGCAAGAGTCAGGCAGCAAAGCAAATTATTCCATGCAAAACGCTGGCCTGAAAGGTGATCTGCAGAGGTGAAGCTCTGTTTTCCCAAATTGTCTTGATCTCTAAGTCTTACCTTTCTGTCAACTGTTCTCATGTTTAGTGACAGTTTTCAGGACTGCTGTTTTACTAGACAGCAGTCATACCTGCTATTTTAAATCAGAGTGGAAGGGGAAAAAAAAAAGGGAACATGCATTGGGAGAGGCAGAGTGAGAGAGTAAAGAGGGAAGAATTCAGATGGGTGGTTAACATGACATGGATCCCCTGAATTCATTCACTCCCTCACTCACCCGTTATTGAACCCCTCTATGCACTGTGTCAAATGCTAGGTGTGTCCATGGTACTCAAGACCACCCTCAGATTTCACAATCACTAGAAGGACTCACAGAACTCAGAATAGCTGTTAGATTCATGTTTTTGGTTCATTACAGCAGAAGGATACAGATTAAAACAAGTGAGGTCCAGGAGAGACCAGTGCAAACTTCTAGCTGTCCTCTCTCAGCAGAACCACACATGTGTGAAGTATTACCAACCAGGGTGGCTTGGCTGAGCTGTGGTGTCCAAGGTTTTTATTAGGGGTCAGTCGTGTTGGCCTGGAGCACCTGCTTTACTGACTTTAGCTACTCAGTGTCTAGCCTCTACACCCTCAGAGGTCAGATGGATACAGTGGGTCTCAAGGCCCCAGGCAAGCAAAAATAAAAATCACCATAAACCACGTTGTTAGCATAAAGTAGCTGATGTGGCCCAATACTCTATGTATACGGAGACACTCTATCTGGCAGGATATTGCAAGGGCTTAGCGCTTATCTCTCAGAAGCTGATCAAGGGCCAATTCTTATTTGGAGGATTGGTGCACCCCAAGCCTGTCGAAGAAAACTTTTACTGCACGTAGGGGATGGGGTTCTTTTTCCCAAGAGCCTAGAATTCTGGCTATACAAACAAATGCATGTAAAATAACACAACCAATACTATTTGTTCTTTTGACTCAGCTTCATTTCTTCTTCACTAGCTAGCATATCTACTGTGTGCATGGGACTGCCCTAGTTACTGGATAAAGTAGTGTCCTAGACATCATCTCTGCACTCATGGAGCATCCATGCTAGCTGGTGGAGGTAGAAAACTGACAGGTATTGTTAATAGATAATTGTATGTCAGATATCACGAAAAAAAAAAAAAAAAGTAAAGCAGGGTGTGGGAATAGAAAGAGATGAGGATATGGGATGGGAACAGGTCCCACTGATAAGATGACATCTGAGCAGAGCCTTGAGGTGGTTCAGTGTGGGAAGGAGTTCCAGGCAGAGGAACAGTGATTGTAAAAGCTGGGAGGCAGGGGCTTACTTGGTGTTCAGAGAAGAAGAAGGAAGGCAGTGGTCAGAAGCAGAGTTAGGAGGGAGAGTGAGGAAGAGATGCACTCAAAGACAGAATCAGGGCTGGATTTTGACTCTAGGAGAGATGGAAAGACTTGGGAAGATGTTGAGGAGTGATGTGATCTGAATTACATTTTCCAAGTATCTCTCTGGTTTTTGTGAGGCAAGTAGACTAAGATGGCAAGGATGAAAACAGGGGGATGAGACGGGAAGTTATTGTAATGGTCGGTGGCTTAGAGTAAGTGGCTTATGGTAGCTGCAGCCAGGCTGGCTAGACAGAATCACATCTTTATCAATGTCACATGTAGAACTGCAGGATTTTCAGGTTGAATATGAAGAAAGGAAGGAATAAAGGATAATTTCACTAAGATAAGTGGTTTCTCAGTCTGAATTGCCCTGTAACCTTTAATTTCTAAAATATTTACCTGGTGCTTCATCCTGAAGCACTCAAAGATCAAATATAATTAACACTTATGTAGTGTTTTATGATTAACAAAATTTCATTTAGTGGCTGAGATACTACATGGCATATGAATTGATATTCCCATTTTATAGATGTCAGGTGAGGCCAAGAGTCAAGTTCTGTCAGTGAAATATGGCAGGCATGATTGGTTCAACTTTCAGTCTTACTTGTTTGTATGTGACATCATTATTCAATGAACCCTTGTATCTTTCAAGTATTTTTGGCTGTAAGAAATAGAAACCAGATTCAACTAAGCTTAAACAGTAAAGACATTCCTTATATTACAGAACAGCAAGTCCATGGATGGGGTTAGTTATAGTCATGTTATAATTAGGGCTCAGAGATGTCATTGAAGACCCTAGTTCTTTCTGTATCTTCAATCTGGCCCTTAATGTTAGCTCCCTGATAAGGGCATTTCTCCTCAACTTTGCAAGATGGCTGTCAGTGGCAGTCTGGGCGTCATGCTTTCTCTTCAAGTAAAAGAGAAGCTTATCTTTCAAGTGGGGGATGAAAATCTTTCCCATCGTTCTTATTGGTGCACTTTATCACCCCATGACCAATGGCTGTGTGTGTTTGCTCAGTTGCATCTGACTCTTTGTTACTCCAGGGCTATAGCCCACAGGCTCCTCTGTCCATGAAATTTTCCAGGCAGGAATACTGGAACGGGTTGCCATTTCTTCCTCCAGGGGATCTTCCAAACTCAGGGATCGAACCCACGCCTCCTGCATCTCCCACATTGGGAAGCAGATTCTTTACCATTGCACTACCTGGGAAGCCCTGGCTCTCGCCAGGCAAATGTCATGCACTGATTTATTTATATTAGCCAGGATCTCTCCTTGATTCATGAGTGGGGCAGGCAGTGGGAACAGTTACAGCAGAGGTCCTAAAGAGCATTCCTAGAACACTCTAGAAATAACAAGGACATGAGAGTGGTTGGAGGGAAAAGAATTAAGGGGTGAGTAATAGAGAATGAGGTTAGACAGTGATGGGGGTCAGATCATGTGGGATCTTATCATCAAATGAAATAGGGGGAGGATATTGCAGGATTTTGACCAGGAGATTGACATGCTCTGACTTGTATTTTGAAAGGATTTTCTGGCTGTTGTGATATAAACAGATGCTAGGGAAGCAAAGGTTAAAGTTATCTATCGGAGCAGGTGGTATTGGTGGCTTATGTGTTGGTAGCAGTTTAGCAGTGGAGTTGTGAGAGGTGCTTGGGCTCTTAACTATAATTTGAATTCAAAGCCAACAGAATCTCTGAAAAGACTGGATTCATATTCAAAATAGGAACAGAATGTATAGTTAAATTAAAGGTTACTAATATTGAGAGCTAACATTTATTGGGTTTCCCAGGTGGCCCAGTGGTAAACAATCATCCTTGCCAATGCAAGAGACGAAGAGATCTATGATAAACACGTGGCCTATTGCCTTTGGTACCCATGACCTATGATTTAGATACCACTGCGATCACCATTTTAGAGATGATGTAGCAGGGATTAGAGAGATTGTGTTACCTAGTGAATGTTTCACTGCTGCAGATGGTAAGATGGCAGACCTGCAATTTGAACTGGGTCTTATTTATATAATTGGTTCTCCTGATATTACAAAATTTAGTCTATGTAAAATGTGTGAGGACTAATAAAATTCTAAGTGCTCCAGGAATCCTTGATAAGTTTTATTGAATAAAATCACATCACTGGGTATATGGAGATGCCCAAGCCATGCCCAGTTTGTGGGTATTCTTTGGCCAACTACCCATTTTCCCAGCTGAGATATCCCCTGCTTTCTCCCTGCTACAACCAGGCAGATACAATTTCAGGTTGCCTAGTTTAAAAGCAATTATACCTCTAGAGAATCTCGTTGCCTCTGATTTCTAAGTGCTGGTTGTTTATAGAATTACTGTTCAGATCCCTTTAGTTCAAAATGAACATGCCAATGAAACTGAAATGAGAATCTGCACTTCTAAATTGGATTATCGGCTTCCCTAGTGTACCGGTTTGCACCATTCCTCCTTCAGCGAAGTTGCCCGGGATTCTCAGCAGTTTAGCTTTATGGCTTATGCTGGGTGGTTGGAGCTAGGTGCCTCTAGTTAACTTATTAGTTATGCTGCGTCTTGGGATGACTGTTGCCACAGTAACAGACCAACAGACCTTCTCAACCTTTTCAAATAGATTCCAGACCTTTTTTATTCCTTAAATTACATTGAGAGAAGGGTAAGATCCAACTACCAGTTCTAAATTATCATGTTCCAATGGAATAATAATAATAATAAAAACCCAGGACGTATTCTCTTGCATCTTTCTCTTTTGCTTTCTGCTTGGAAAACACTTTACTGCTTTTCTTTGTACAATGGGAATCAAGTTGAAATCAATATAGCTATTTTGATACAATTGCAATTCATACAGCATGTTTCCATTGCTTACTATTTCTGTTTGGCACTGGCATAATTGACTGATGTCAACGAAGCTGGATTCGTGTTTATCAGTTAACTGCAACAGAGCTGTGCAGAGGAGGTAACACAATGCAGTGTTTGCATGAACTTGATAAAAAGAGTGGGTGGTTTAATTTCTCCCTGAATGGAGTATTAGAAGAATTAGCAGACTTTCTGGAACATGGTATGCTTTCAGGTAAATCAGGCTTGGATCTAATTTCAGTCGTTACCTTTTTCATTTCCAGAAAATGATTGAGCTAAAAGATTTGTTGAGGAAGCATTTTTTTTTAAAATACAGTTATAATGAAGTACTGAATATTTCCAATTTAATAGTAAGAAAAAGCTGACTATACTCCCAGGACTTTGCAATAACAATTAATTGTGGAAGGACAGAGCAGCCGGATGTCAAAGTTGAAGAAACCTGACCTAGGAATACATTTGTGACTTGGGAGCTGTACTCTGAGATCACATGGAGGATAATTTATGCTCTTATGTGGGCAGAGGGAAGAACGCTGACGGTCCACAGACCACCTTTGCCATGCTATTGATTGGCATATACTCCTCAGGGAGGAATTTGCCTTCTCTGCCAAGGGAAATAAAAATATGGCAACACATTGGCAGCTGCTAATGAGAATGAAGAGGCCAAATGGGAAAAATGGAACACATTGTATTTATTTAGCTGGTTTGAGACTGGATTAAAAAGATACTGTGTACCAAGTGCCACTCACCCTCCTAGTTAGCATGGAAAATGTTTCCCTTTAAAAATGGAACTAAAGTTAAGGAATCTCTGCTCACCTGGGAGCTTAGATTTACCCTGTGACTTGCTGCACGTGGTCTTGCTGCCCTGCCTTGCCCACCTACAGGGTGAAGCCCTGGACTCAGCCTCAGCTACACATTAGAATTGCCTGGGTATCTTTCAGAAAGCTTGAAACCCAGAGCAATTCATCAGGATCTCTGGCATTGTTATTTAAACAATCAAACAAGCAACGTCCCAGGTGATTATAACGTGCAACCAAGACTGAGAACCTTAGGTTTATGAGATGTTGCTCTCCTGACTGCCTAAAAGTTGCAGGAGAGGCAGAAGTCTTTATTGTACAGAGGATTCACTAATTTGGGGGAGAAAGCATATTTGAAGATAGTGGGAAGAAAATATTTCCTCGGATGATGAGGTGTACAGCTTTTTTAATCTGGAAAAAAAATTTTTTTAATGGAAATAAATGCTGGGGATAAGAATTAATAAGGGCAAATGAGATTTATTAGTACCACTCCAGTGTTCTTGCCTGGAGAATCCCAGGGACGGGGGAGCCTGGTGGGCTGCCGTCTATGGGGTCGCACAGAGTCGGACACGACTGAAGTGACTTAGCAGCAACTTTGTGCAAGGGACATGAATAGATATTTTTATGTCATATTTCTTTCACTCTTCATAAGCAGTTCTATAAGGTAGCTGAATTTATCCACTTGACAGATGAAGAAATAGAGGCTCTGGGAAAAATACTTAGGATTACACAGCTGTTTGGGCTGGAGCCGCATCTGTAGCTGAGAAATGTCAAAGCTGCTTCCTTCAAAATCACTGCTTTCCCCGCAGCCTAACTTTAAAGAGAAACTGTGCAACCTTGGACTTTCTCCCTTCATAGTCATCTCTCAGAGCTGTAGAAACAAGGGTGCTATTCTGTATTCTTCATATTATTTGAAATTGCCTCTGTTTTCCTCTTTGTTCATCCTTTTTCCCTTCTATTTTGTTATCCTATCTTATTATATTCCTGCCCTTCTTTTCCCTGCTAAGGCCAATATTAGACTGTTTAAATTGTGCATTGCAAAATCTGCTTTCTGGCATATTGAATATTTTTTTTTTTTACCATTATTTGCATACATTCAACTCAGCACACATTTCATTAAACAGATGGGGAAACGAGGGGAAGCAATCTCATTTTTTTCCTCTATGATTTGCAATATTTTCCCCAATGTAAGAGTCTGACCATACAGTCCCATACTGTAAAACTTTACTCTTGCCAAAAGCCTCCACATTATAAATGAGGGAGAAAAATGAAAGGCAGAATTCCCACACTGTTGGTTTCTAGAGTTGGCAATTTGTATGCCCTGGGTAAATGCCTGCTCTTCATGTTTGTCTGGGGAAGCACACTGCGATGCTAAGGGTATGACCTAAAATGATGATTTGAAGAATGGTATGAATTTGAGGTGGGTCCTCTTGTGAGTCATGATGAATAATACCTTTGTCTGCAAATGGATGATAAGTTGCAATTGAGATTCCTGTTTCCAGTATAGTTCAGGAGAAGACCTATTAAAATATCAATAAACTGCCTCCATTAATATAGTGTTGTGGCAGATGTAATTGGTGAGTTTCTCGTTTTTCCATGTTCCTCTTCCCCCAGACTTATTTATGAGTGTTACATAGTAATGAAAAAAGATGGGTCGTATAATGAAAAAAGATGGGTCGGAATGAACTACTGCTAGGCAGTACATTTTTCCAGTGTTGCTAAGAGTTCTTTTTCTTTTGGACCAAATTTTTCTTTTTTTTTTTTTTCTACCCAGTCATCATTAGTCTGTGTTTTGATGATAAAACAGAATGAGGAAGTCGGATATCCATAATTAATACATGTTTACCACGCCAAATGGTTTTTTGCTAGAGAAAACAGTGGCAGGAAACAGTATAAGAAGGGCTTCACTTCTCCAACTCTCAATTAGCAAAGCCACATTAGTTACTGCAGAGGGGGGTGTCTTAAATAGCTGTGCTTTGGAGTGGGAGTCCACAGAAGAGTTTATTTAAATAGAGTTTCTTGGGGCATTCAAGGCATTTACTGCATTCCCTGGTTCTTCTTTTTGTCTAACAGAATTAAAAGGTGGTAACAAATTGTAACAAATCTTCTGAAAAAACAATTATGCTAGCAGCTGAAAATCTGAAAAGCCAACCAGACAGTCAAACTGTCCAATATGGTGGTTCCCATTGGCAGTCCTAATAAGAGATTGATATTAGTTACCATTTTGGAACATTGGCTTATTCGTAGTTTCTGCCTTGAAAAAACTCCAGACATTTCTGATGGAAATCAGAGGTAATATATGGTTTGCTTCAAGAATGATAGCTTTGTGTCTGTTCCTGGAAATCATTAAGCCTCATCTTCTTTCTGCCACATAGCCCCATGTTGTGCTGGAGCCATAGAATTTTCTTCTTTCTTCTTTTTATTTGTGGTATTTATGTGTTTTATTGATTATGTGACATAATAAAACATAGGAAGTCAGAGCCATACGCAGTATATATTTTGTTCAGCCGCAATGCAGAGTGTTGGGGCTCTGCTCTCCACTTGGAGAAACATCTTGCTGGGATATAAATAGATTTATAATGACTGTTAGGCTCTGTGCCTGCAAAATATCCTGGTAGGTAGCTCATTATAGAGCTAACATCATTAATAAAATAGCTGAAAAATTTCACAAGTACAGGAATATCTTTTATATCAGTAGCTGTAAGGGAAATACCTAGCGTATGCATAATTTGAGACTCATTTTAAGGCTATAATTTATCATCATTATCTACATATTATAATGGCAAAACAGGTTTAATTGCTTTTGACTGGACTGGCATGGTGATAAGGAGAAAAGTTAGTAGCAGATGGCCCCACTGTCAAAACTGCAGTCTCTTAGCCCAAAATAAAGTAACAGACTGAGGAGAGCATGTTTCTGGTTTTTAGCTCTATCTTATCTTGATAAGCATGAATTAGCATTTTCCAGTATCATAATTGTCTAGAGAAATGGAGAAATAGTAATTATTTACAGAAGGATAAAATAGCTGTGAAATTCAACTTTAACAGGTTTAAATTGTCTAATATTTTTGGATTAACAGAAATATTTACTTTTGATATGACTTAGTGGGTTTCTAAAATATTTCCACTTCAGCTTTACAATATTAAATTGCTGGCATGTACACATTTTAGAGCACATCCATTTTGGTACTGCATAATATTTATTCTTTTGCTTCTTCTGCAAAGTTCTCCATTCTTTTTGTAATATCAATGACAAAAACCATTTTATTCGGAATAACCAGCCTTTATGTAAACAATTTATCCAGCAGCCCTTAAAGATGTATACTATTCATATTTCTCTCTATTTGAAATTCCAGCATTACTGAATCAGTTACAGTATAACTAACTGGCAAGAGTCCTCCTATGTTAAACCCAACACTGATAGATAAATGTGATTTATTTTAAAAAAATGAGAAAACAAAAAAAAGCCCTCCCTACTCAGTCATGGAGTTCCTCAGCAAATCAAAGAATTTAAGACCAAATCATAAGAATTCAAACTATAAAACTGCAAAAATTAAGTCTTCTTCCTCTTTGTCTTTTACGACTTTGGTGGCCCGAGAAGAACACAATTACCAGGTGGTAGATTATACTGTTGGCTGGTCAATGCAAGTAAATTAACCGCTCCAGCTGATAGAAGAGAAATGCCAGCCATAGCAACTTAAGTGAAGGTGACATGCTATCTGCAAAATAATGTGAATTCGAAAGTGCAGTTTAACCCCAAAGTAAAGGGAAAAAAAAAAAGAATGGAGCAATCTGCCAGACTAAAATAATGTGCGACAGAGAAATTATTCGGAAATGGAACTGGTTATAGAGATACAGATTTATTATTTGGTTGCTGTCATGATAAATTTGCCTCAGCTATGCCCATACATGTTACAGTATTCATGTCTGAGATGAGTGGAGATGTTGCAAAAGGCTTTGCATGATTGAAAATTCTTTCTGAAAATATAAATGGGTAAATGCTCATTTTTAAGGATATATATAGATGCACACACACACATTTACACACATATAGATGTATGTTATATTAAAAAAAAAAAAAGGTCAGTTACTTGAGATGTTCACACACCATAAGGGATTTGAGACTATAGAATGAGTTTATTATTACATATTGGTATAAATGGTTTAAAAAAACCATTTCAATGGCAATAAAATGGTTATTATGACCTAATATCAAATAGAAACTATGTGGATCAAAATTATTAAGTGTGCTGTTCACTCACTATTAGTAACATGTCTAGCAACATTTTCTTGTTTTTGTTTTCACATATAGAAATTTCTGCTATCATGATATATTCAGCATGAAGTAGACTTAGCCAAATATTATGAAAAGTAAAAAGAGGATATGCAATTACTTTTGGTGTAGAAGGGAAATGAGGTTATTCCTCTAGTCAGCATTCATGGAGGCCCCCATGGTTTGGGAAGCCGTAATTTGGGGGGCCTGTTAGGTGATATTTCACAATGTGCTTGGTAGACTTCCACTAATGAATTATACGAAAATCTCCATTTCTACTGAATCAGTTTTCCTCAAGATATATTAATGCATCCTCAAGATGTATTAATGTCTGGACAATTCCAATGATATGAAGCTTGTCTTTACTCTTGGATTTTTTCTGTTCAATGAATATTGTCATTTGGTAGTAGAGTTCTGCTTCTAGTTTTTCTTGTTTTCAGACATTCTTCTGGGGCTGTCTGAAGCATCTGTGGCTGTACCATTCATTGTCTTCATCTCATCTTCTCCTTTTAATTAAACAAGTCTCCTGACTCCTCTTTATTCAGATTTCTTGTCTCTAATACTGAGGCATTTTAAATACATTTCACTTAAAACATCATACTTTGTATCAAGTATAGGGAAGGAAAAAATACTTTTTCTTTTACTTATTATAGGCTCATTGCCTGTGGGCATTAGTGCTAAACTGATTCAGTCCTGTCTGACTCTTTGGGACCCTATGGACTATAGCCCAACAGCTCCTCTGTCCATGGGATTCTTCAGGCAAGAATACTGGAGTGGGTTGCCTTGCCCTCCTCCAGAGGATCTTCCTAACCCAGGGATCGAAGAGTCTCCCGTGTCTCCTCTATTGGCAAGTGGAGTCTTTACCACTGAGCCACCAAGGAAACCCAATTTGCACTTTTAGAGGCAGCAGATTGTGGGCAATTAAATACATGGGAGGAGCTTCCCAGGTGGCACATGGTTAAGACTCTGCCAATTTAGGAGATGCAGGAGACACAGGTTTGATCCCTGGGTCAAAGAGATCCCCTGGAGTAGGAAATGGCAACCCACTCCAGTATTCTTGCTTGGTGAATCCCATGGACAGAGAAGCCTGGTAGGCTACAGCCCATGCAGTTGCAAAGAGTCGGTTTCCAGGCATCAAGGAGATCAGTTCACATGTATTCAGAGTGAGTATTTTGTGGTGTGTGAATCCCCAGTGTTAAAATTGTTATCACCATCATCATCTTCACTGCATTATTCTTATCACATAGATTAACTGACAGCTTTATACCTTGCAGGCACTACCTCAGCGTGTATGATCACATTTGATACAGCAGCAAGTGAGGTAGAGGCTTTTATGATCCCCATTTGACAGATAGGAAACTAAGGTTTAAAGAGTTCAAGTGCCCAAGATCATATAACTGATAAGGGTGACCTGAGATCCCAGCCCATACCTCTTAGACTCCAGAGTCTATGCTGTTAACTACCAAGCTTTTCTGTTGTCTTAGAATTTCAGATTTTGGGTGATTTATAATTAAATGAAATGATATATACTTAGCCCATATATAGGTCTTTTTTTTTTTTTTTTAGCCCATATATAATTTTGATGTTGCCATCATTCTGGAGCTACAATTTTATTTTATTCCTTTTATTTGCAGAATATATGCACATAATGAATCAATTCATTTTTACTTAGATTCTATATTTGCAAAATTTAAAATGAAAGATTTCCCCTCAAATAGTTTTTTATATTTAAGCTCATCTTGAAAAATATAGGATTGGTTAGAGTTCTTGAAATGATCAATATTTGAAACCTTGTTGGAAAAAAAGAAGTGCAAAGTATAACCAATGAAAAGGGAGAATGATAGTGGGTAACATCCATTTGTTTTATTATAGCACTCTTGTTTTATGTTTTGAACAACTTGGAAACAACAATCAAATTAATGTAACATAGAAGCTACTAGTTGGGGGCAATTCAGAAAGTTTTACTGTAGTAAAATCTATTTCACCTAATTCCTGTGTAATGATTTATTATCATCTTCTTTAGAATAATGGAAAAAGAGCATTTTAAATCTATGCTGCTGGAAATACACATTTTACCACTGTAATGTATAATTATAGCCTACTATAGCAGCTTACATTATCCTTTAAATATTTATCTCTTTGAATAAGTGGGTTTGCGAGATTTGAATTCATTTGGTGCATATGCTATTAATTTTTCATATAGTTTGATTGTATACCAGTCATTCCACTTGTTTAGCATCTAGCAAATGTAACTGAGCAGGGTGGAACTTTATAGCAAAATTATTCATCTTTCTGGATCCTTTTGAATATTTACATCCAAAAGAAAATGCTCGTTACAAACTGGGAAAATTCAGTTACTGACTTACTTCTGGTGGCTAAAAATTAATTTGACTAGCCTTCTATTTTACTTCCCTTTGTACTTGAAGGTAATGGTTAAAAATAAATGAAGACAATATTACATCAAAACCATTCCAGAGCTCAAAGAGGTTCATAGGCTGTTTCCATGGTACCCAGTGTGGCAGCTCACCAGCGGAGTTTGGCAAGAGCCGCCTCAATAAAATGGGCCTAACTTTTGTTTTCTGCAGGAACAGTAAGACTCTAAAGGCCTGTGTTGACAGGTAATGAGATTTAATTCATAAGAGGACAAAAATGTGGTGGTGGGGGCGGCGGATAGAAAATATCCATATTCATTGCTTAATCAAATAAAATTCTTTCAGAGGATTCTGGGAATTCTCCCCAGTTGTTTCCAAAGCTTCCCTTTGATAGCTGTAAACAAATTACCTTACGAACAACTTCTTAATCAGGGAAGAGGAGAGCTGTTCTCTACTTGATCTTTCCCTTTGGGTGGTCCCCTTAGAGAGCAGCGGTCTTCCTCCGATAGCCTGGCTCCTGAAAAGCCATATAGCATTGTGCTGCCAGCTGTAGACCTCTTTTTTGTTAGGATAACAAACATCCTGCGTGAGGACAGCATCCAGCCAGCTTGCAGTATGCCCAATTAGAGAAGCTAAAATCTCATTTGTTTCACCATGGGAGCCCCCTGAAAGCACACCGTTTTGGCCTCATTACAGTATTTTTAACTTTACAAAAACAATTTCATTATGGAAATTAAAGAAACTCATTTGGCCTTAGCATGTAGACCCAAGTTAATAAATTCCAGAAGTATTTCAGCTACCCACAGCATGTAGCTTTGTCTTCCCTTAATCACAGCCAATAGTTGCTTTGTAGAAAATATGGTGGGTCCAAGGAAAGTTGTCATTTTCATCTGCTTTTGATTAAAAAACAAACAAACCTGCAAGAAAAATATTAACTTCAACTGTGTTGAAATAGAATGGATTCATGAAATTGGTGTCTTTGTGAATATGTTGATCCCCTGAATACATTAAGCTTGACATGCTTTGTTTACATGCAACTTCTTTGGCTGGTGACCACAGCATACAGAGTGAGATTGAAATAGCATCCTCTGCCCACTCAGTGAAGTCGATGTTGGGTGTTTAAAGAAAGCACTAAAAATTTCCACATTTACTGATGTTTGAAAAGGGAAGAATTTTCTTTTGGAGGTAGTTGGCTTTTTTTTATACCAAATAAGAGGGGAAATAATACAAATAATGGAACGGTGATGTTTGGTAGTGTTAGATTTGAGAGTCCAAACAGCTTTGTATAAAAAAATCATCAGTGTGACTGCCCAAGTAGTGGACACGTTGTGCTGGTCCCCAGTATATCTCATGGTGGACCCTGTGCTGGACTACATGGAGCTCAGTGAATTACTTTCTGAGATGCAAAATGATGGACTAAAACACATCACATCTGTTTTCCCTTGTTGTTGTTGTTTGTCAAAATTCAAATATTCTAAGATCATCTCATTTAGATCAAGTTATAATCAATAAATTGATGACACTGAACAGAAGACCTCTAAATTTCTAATGTTGATACTTTAAATTATTAATTAAGATGTAAATACATACTTTTCTTCCCATCATCTGAAGACAGAAAAATTGTATATTAAAAAAGTTGGCAGGGGGTGGGATGGGGAGAGGGAGAAGACAAATATCAATTTATAAGCTAGAGAAAATAACTGTCAAGAAACATTGTAATAGTTTAGCTTGAAAAATAGAAGATAATGAGCCATAATTCCACCTTTCTGACACACAGAAATCTACTATTTATTTTTGTGTGCTTTTGCCTAGTAACTCTCTATGTTCATTCAACCTCCTTCCTTCCCTCACTGGCTCCCTACCTTCCTCTCTCCCTTCCTCCTTCCCTTCCTTCCATCCATCCATCTCTCTATCCATCTATTCATCTATCTTCATCTCTGTCTGGAGAACAGTTGAACAGTTACAGAGAATGTTCTTTGTTACATAATGTCAGTCTTGCTGCATTTTATGGTCCAGTGCTGATCGTTTGATGCCTCTCCTAGAGGGATGTAGAAGTACTCATAAGGGCAACACAAACCTAGATGCGATTAGGTTTACTGTCAGATTAGTTCCACAACCCCCCGTGAAGATAACTTTGCTGCCTCATAGTGGAAAATTCTGCCAGCATCTCCAAAAAAATTATTAGCAATTTCAGTTAAATATTCCCAGCCTTTCTCATTCTCAAAGGTAACAAACAGCAACTTGATGTAGTAGAAAGATTACTGGAAGGCTTAAGTTTGGGTCTAGCTCTGAGTGTTAACTATTGGTTAATAATACATTGTACCAAAATTTAGTGGCTGAAAACAACAATAAACATTTATCATCTTAATGTAGGTCAGGAATTCAGGAGTGGCTTGTTTGGATGACTCTGGGTTGTATTAGTTTTCTAGTACTTCGCAAGCTAAGTGACTTAAAACAACAGACCCTTGTGGTCTCACCATTCTTGAGACCAAGAGTCCAAAATCAAGGTGTTTAGCGGAGTCATGCTTCTTCCAAAACCCATAGGGAAGAAGCCTGTGTTGCTTCTCTCTTCTGGAGTTTACATGGCAAATCTTTGGTGCCCCTTAGTAAGTAGATGTGCCGCTCCAGTCTCTGTTAGAGCTGTCACATGGCTGCCTTCTCCTGGTGTGTCTCTGTATCAGTACCATCTTCCCACTGTGTGCATCTCTGTCTGTGTCTAGATTTCCCCTTTGTATAAGGACACCAGTCATGTTGGTTTAGGGCCTGCCCTAGTGACATCATATTAACCTTCTTACATCTACAGTAATGAGGTCACATTCACAAATGCTGGGTGGGGGTAGGGTTAGGAATTCATCGTTTCTTTTTCAGGAAGTAAAATTCAGCCCATGACAAGACTCTTTCATGAAGCTGTAGTCAAGATGTTGGCCAGGCCTGCAGTCATCTGAAGTCATAACTGAGGCTAGGAAACCTGCTTTCAGGGTAGTTCATTCACATGACTGGTGTAGGGGACTAGAATATGCCAACCCCAAATATACCTTTTTAGCATCAGGGTTATTTTGAGAAACAGAAGACACAGGAGAAGCTCTGAAGACACAGCATTGTTTCCCTTTTGTGAAGGAAATTTATATTAATAAGGGAAATTTCCAAAGGATGTTTCCCACTCTGTACCAGGAAGAGAAAAATGACTTACTCCCAAGACACCCTTATCCATGGAGAAGGTGCTGGCTTAAATTTGATACTAGATCTTATCCTTGTTCAGCACGCTTTTGCTGACCACCTTCCCATAACTTGCCCAGAAGCCCAAACCCCCTTTCCCTATGTTTTAGCCCCAAGTTGGTTTATAAATCCAAGTTGTAACCACTCCTTTGAGGTTCTCATCCTTGAGTTTCTCCCATGTATATATGAGAGATATATTTAGTAAACTTATTTCTGTTTTTCTCTTGTTGCTCTATACTTTTTTAAAGATCCCCAGCTGAAACCTAGACGGATAGAAGGAAAATATCTTTTCCCCTCCCTGACACTGGTGTGTCGATGCTGGTTGTGGCAGTAAACCCTACTTTTTCCCCAGTTGGGCCTCACTAGAGGCTGCTGGAGTGTCCTCATAACAAAGCCACGGACTTCCTTCAAAACAGGCAATTCAAAAGAAGGCAAAGCAGAAGTGAGAATGTCTTTTGTGACTTAAATTTGGGAATCACACACTGCCCCTTCCACCACATCCTCAGTGTTAGGAGTGAGTCATTAAGTCCAGCCCACATTCATGGCGTGGGGAGTTAGACGATACATTTTGAAAGGAAATACATCAAAGAATTGGTGCACATACTTTACAATCACCCCACTCAACTGTTTAGCAGCCGGGTGATCTTGGGAAAACCATGGTTCAAAAACCATGGGTATTTGAACCTATGATAATCAGCTCAATCATCTTGCAGTTATGAGCATGAATTCACTGCTTTATAGACCTGGAGACAGTCCCAGTCATAGAATTGGAACTGGAAGGACCTTAAATCTCCTCCTGTCTAAATATTTCATGCTCCATATAATCCCAAAGCAAGAAGTCATAGTAAGTATTTCATCTACATTTCATCCAGAGTTCTTGGTTGAGAGAGATTCCCCATCTTCTTTTGAAGCCCGTGGGTGTGCCTTTCCTATTCTGAGCTCAGTATGTTCATCCTGCTCTCTGGTACTGGAGATGGACATCAAGCTCAATGTTTGGATATTTGTGATATTTGGATATTTGGTGATGGTTTCACTGTGCTTATAAGTCAAGGTTGAGTGCAGGAAACCAGAAACACTCTATATTTCAAGCACAGAGTGATTTAAATGATCTATTGTGCAGAATTATGGTCCTTTACAAAATCAAGGTGCAATGGTTAGTTTTATGTGTTAACTTGGCTGGGCTATGGATGCACAGATAGCTGGAAAACATTGCTGAGTATGTCTGTGAGGGTGTTTCTGGAAAAGACCCACATTTGAAGTGGTGGACTAAGTAAAGAAGATCACCCTCACCATTGTGGTTGGGCATCATCCAATCCATTGAGAACATGAATAAAACAAAAGGGAGGAGAAAGAGCAGATTTGCTGTCTGCCTGAGCTGGGACACCCAGCTTCTCCTCAGACATTGGTACTCCTGGCTCTCCATCGTTCAGACTCAAATCAAGACTTACAAAACTGGTGCCAGATCATGGGACTTCTCAGTCTCTAGAATTATATACATATATGTGAAATTTGGGAAAGAAGAAAGGAAGGTGGGGGGAAGAAGAAAAGAAGAAAGGGGGGACAGGAGGGGGATTGAATGAACATAAAGAGAAAGTCACTAGACGAGAATACATAAACATTTTCTATATATATTCTATTTTCCTGAAGATCCTTGACTACTACACGAGGTGAGAGCTAGAAAAGCTGAAGTCATTAGGGTTCTACCAGACTGCTGGTTGAACATTCAGCACTGGAGCTATAATCCAGGCATCAAAAACCTGCTGTGATAGTTGCTTTATATCCACAGAGGGGGCCTGAGTGATATGAAGTCCACCAATATAAACACAGAGGGTAAAGCATCTGCCTGCAATGTAAGAGACCTGGGTTTGATCCCTGGGTTGGATAGATCCCCTGGAGAAGGAAATGGCAACCCACTCCAGTATTCTTGCCTGGAGAATCCCATGGAGGGAGGAGCCTGATAGGCTACAGTCCATGGTGTCACAAAGAGTCAGACATGAATGAGCTACTTCACTTTCACTTTCCTTGTAAACACTCAACCTGTTGGGACTTACTCTCCCGCCGCCAGTCACAGACGCAGGAAGAGCCACTGCCTCTCTGTGTCAATGCAGGCTTAATCTCTGCAAATGTGTCTAGGTAGCAAAACACAATTTATTCGAAAAGTCCTAGCTGCAAGGGAGTCTTGGAAATGTCATTTCACATTTTCTAAACTGCAAGGAGGTCCAACCAGTCTATCCTAAAGGAGATCAGTCCTGGGTGTTCATTGGAAGGACTGATGGTAAAGCTGAAACTCCAATAATTTGGCCACCTCATGTGAAGAGTTGACTCATTGGGAAAGACCCTGATGCTGGGAGGGATTGGGGGCAGGAGGAGAAGGGGACGACAGAGGATGAAATGGCTGGATGGCATCACTGACTCAATGGACATGAGTTTGAGTAGACTCCAGGAGTTGGTGATGGACAGGGAGGCCTGGTGTGCTGCGATTCATGGGGTCGCAAAGAGTCAGACACGACTGAGCGACTGAACTGAACTGAAACTCTCCAAATAGAAGCAAGGTAAAGTGAAACCTGTCAGTCCTAAAGGAAATCAGTCCTGAATATTCATTCAGCTGAAGCTGAAGCTCCAATACTTTGGCCACCTGATGTGAAGAACTACTCATTAGTAAAGACCCTGATTTGGGAAAAGCTTAAAAGCAGGAGGAGAAGGGGATGACCAAGGATAAGATGGTTGGATGGCATCACCAAATCAATGAGTTTGAGTAAGCTCTGGGAGTTGGTGGTGGACAGGGAAGCATGGCATACTGCAGCCCATGGGGTCACAAAGAGTCGGACATGACTGAGCAACTGAACTGAACTGAAAGTGAAGGTTGAGAGAGCCAGTGAGAGTTTGTATACATCATACACTCTGACTGAAGATTTATTATGGTCACTGCCATATACCATGATAACTAATTTTGATGGCAATGACCTTGGAACACTTTACTTTCACCAGCAAGCCCCTAATGCCTTCTTGTGAGTGTTTACATTCTTTCAGTGGTTGCTAGTGATTAGGAATTCCCACCTACCCTCCCAGTAATTAGATTTCAAAATTTTGAAGACAAAGAAAGACCTTGTGCAATGTTTTCACCACAGCAACCTCAGCATCTGATCCAGTGGATCTGCTTTTTTAGAAGCACAATAGAAATTTGATGAATGAATGAATGATTATGAGTTGTTAGTCATCAGGCACTGTCATGCTTTCTAGTTTAGCTATATTCAGGTTGCAAAGTGTTTGTAAGAACAGAACCTTCTTTAGAACCAGAATCAGTGCAGGTAGAATTTTGAAGAGGGGTTTTAAGCAGGACTGTCATAAAGAAACTGTTTTTTAGCTCTCTTTTCTCAGAATTGCCTGACAATCAACTATCTGGGTCAATTTGGTTGAAGAGTTCTCTTGCTGAGTGCCATTTTCCCATTCTTTGAAATTTCACATGACCTTGGATTGGTTTTTAACTGGCTCTTAATATCCGTTTTAATAGCATAGCTTATTTACCTGCTTTTCACTTATGTATCCTATTCACAGTCTGCTGATGTACTGAAAGAGCTTTTGAAGCAGACCAAGACAGTCATTCTGTTCAACCTTGTGACCCAGTGTTTCATCTTAAATATTGTTAACTATAATAATGTTATTAAAAAACATCTCCAGGACTATGTGCCTAGAGTAGTTAACACCTTAATGATATACTCATTTTTTTATTTCAAGAAAGACTGTCTTTGCTTTATTTCTGGGCATTGTGTCATTTGCCTTTGACCTCAGTGACCCAAGGAAAATGTGTCTCTGGTCTCACAGATGCCTGTTGTCGTGTTTCTCCCTTATTCACTGTACGCTTCTATTGAAAGGGCAAAATAAGAAATCTAAAATTTATTCTCAAAATGCACATGATTCAGACTCCAGATCCTACCCACAGAATTTTTCACATGTATACCACATAAATCAGTTGTCTTTCATTTGTATCTCTTGTTTAGTTTGTACTTCGTGCATAAGAATCTGCGCTGGTGGCTCCAGAATTTTACATTGGAGGGATTGAGGGGTAGAAGTCTGGCCTGTGATTTTGTGGCTGTGTGTATTGGGGAAGGAGGCATGTGCATATCTACATATTGGTGCCAAAAAGTTTTATTCTTTTTAAAATATTTTTGTGTCTAACATTTTGATAAAATGGGAATATTAGAGTCTTAGAATATCAGAGCTATGTGAGTTTTCAAGAGATTTTCCACTTTTATTCTCTCATTTTACAATTAAGAAAACTGGGGTCCAGAAAGGTTAAATCTGTGGGGGGAAAATGAAAAAAAAATAAACAAAGCACAGTTGGGAGAGTTGATCCAGTTTGGGGACACCCAGGCTAAACCAGTGTTTAGAGTTCTGTTTACTCCAATGTTAGAAGACAAATATAAATGGTCTTTCATTGCTACTCAGCAGTGAGAAAATTAATTCAAAAGGCCTGAGATATCCTAAACATCAATAGTTTTGGCCAGATGAGTAGTTATATGAACTCATTTAGGAGATGCAGGATATTGATAAATAGATTTGGCTGCTGCGGCCAAGTGTAAACAGCTCCTTCATTGTCTTAGAAGTCAAAAATTCTTTTTAAACATTAGACATACCTCCTGAGAGATACAATTATCACTCCTAAATGTTACTGGAGAATTTGAAGCTTGAAGAAAGGTTAAATAAAAATCAAAAGAAGAAACTAATGCCATTCAGTAGGCAGTCTACCCTGTGTACCATCTGATTCATGCAAGGATCATTGTTTCATAGATCAAGGGTTTTACATTCATACCATACACACCAACAAATCTGAAAAGTGGAGCTTCTCTTCTCTAAATTGAGGCTGAGTTTCAAATAGGGGTATTTTCACAATTCCACATATTTTGATCGAAGTGGTGGAAATTATAGTATAAAGCAAATATGAAATTTTGACAGGTCACTTATCTCCCTAATCCTCACACCTGTATAATGAAATTTACACACCTGTATAATGAAAGAGTTCTTGATGAATCCCCAGGGAATGGAATTGAGTGATTTATTCATTCATTTATTCATCCATTCATTTAATCATCTCTTCAACAAGTAATTGAGGATCGAGGATGCATTTTTTTTCCCTAAAAATGACCCAGTCCTTTTCTCACAAAATCAGATTATGTTGTAATTTGTTTTCTGCCTGAACCTCTCCTGCTGCTACTAGACTATAAACCCCCTGAGGGCAACCACTATGTCTTATTCACTGATGAATTCCTTCCAAGAGGCTGCCTGTCACAGAATGGATATTTGATGAATAGCAATCAATGAATGCAAATATGTCCCTACTAAGTCCTCAGTGTCCTGACAGAGACAGAAAGCCAACAGACAAAAGTCAGAGCTCCTAGTATGGACTGTGAAAGTAATGTAAATTTGGTTTTAAGGAAGCATAAAGGAGAAGCATTGACCCCAGGTAGGTGAAATCGGGGAGAAAGTGTTGAATTGTTACAAAAATTGTGAGATAAGTGCTGTTCCTTTCATTTGTATCAATGAGGGAAGTGAGGTTTTATAACTCTTAAGACTCAAGGATTTCAGTCAGAAAGACATGGGTCTTGAACTCATGTGTGTGCATCCAGACCTTTTCCCTTGACTCTGCTGTCTTTCTTCCCCAGGTTCTGAGGAAGTGGCCAGGAGCTCTGTAAGCCTCTGAATCACTTGAGATGGAAGAAGTTTTGTGTTGTGGTGTCTTTGAGCTGATAGAACACTTCCAAGTTTCTTCTTTGTTTCAGATGGTCCTCCTGAAGGCACGAAGTCTGATAGGTACAGCACTCTCTTTTTTAAAAATTATTTATTCATTTATTTATTTTGGCTGTGCTGGGTCTTCATTGCTGTGTGGGCTTTTCCCTCTATTTGCATGAACAGGGGTGGCTATTCTCTAGTTGTGGTGCTCGGGCTCCTCATGAAGGTGACTTCTCTTTTTTGGAGCGTGGGATCCAGGGCGTGCAGAGTTCAGTAGTTTTGGCCTGTGGACTCAGTCATTGTAGCCCCTGGGCTCTAGAGCGCAGGCTTAATTTCCCTGAGGCATGGGGGATCTTCCTGGACCAGGGATCGAACCCATGTGTCTTGCCTTGGCAGGCAGATTCTTTACCACTGAGCCACCAGGAAGCCCTAGTAAGTGCAGAATTCTTGTATCTCTATTCCGAATTGTCCATATAATGACCAATAAATGTCCAATAAATGAAGTGCTATTTCACCTTGTTTTTTAGTCTTCAGGGATATATTGATTAATAAAAACATAAAGTGCCTTGGCTTCTTGTTTTGTGATTATACAATAAAAGTATTTAAATTCCAAAAACAAGTTTGGTGTGCCCATCCTTTTTCTTTTCAGTTGTAACTCCTGTTTTGATCTTTCATGCTCCAAACATCCTTTCAGTGGTTTCAAAAGGTAACTTCAATACTATTGGTTATCAATTTAATGATGGCTTTTCAGTTTCTACTCACTGGATCAAAATGTTAACGGACCTTTGTCTCTGCCATAAATCCCATCAAAGTGTTTACATCTATCCCAAATCTCTTTTAAATGCAAATAAACAAGTTCAGCAGAGACACAAACACCACGTGGATAATTAACAGCAGCCTGCACTCTGTTCCAGTCGTTAACTGCAGCTTGCAGAGATTCTTGACGAAAAAAGAAAAAGAAAGAAAAAGAAAGCATGGATGGTCTCTTTAATGAGGCTTTCCTTCTCATTTATCAAAGATGGTGTAGCTTTGCCCAGCTGGTCTGGTTTGAAAATCGGAAAATCACTTAATCTGATTCACATAGAAGAGCCCTCTAGCAGGTGAAGAAATACATGTATTAAGAAATATGTTTCTTTGATTTATTTTTTTAAGCCATGTCCTTTGCCATGGATCATAAGATTTAGGGCCTATGCTAGAGGTCATTGAAGAACACCAAAAATCTGACATTTGAGTAGAAAACATATTTTTTTCTTTCTGATTTTATTTAAGTGTCTTCCCAATTGGGATGGTTGAGCAAGCATTAGAGGGAATTATGGGCTTCCTATGTGGCTCAGCAGCAAAGAATCTGCCTACAATGCAGGAGATGCAGCTTCAATCCCTGGGTCGGCAAAATCACCTAAAGGAAGGAATAGCAGCCCACTCCAGTATTCTTGCCTGGGGAATCCCATCCCCAGAGGACAGAGGAGCCTGGCAGGCTACAGTCCATGTAGTCGCAGAGTTGGATACAACTTGGTGAGTAAGCATGCACGCATGGGGCTGGAGAGCGCTTAGAAATGCTCAGATTCAGACCCCTCATTTCCTTGGGTGTCAGTGCTGACTCAGTAGCTTAACCAGTTTCTCACAGATAGTTTGGGGGGCACTTGTGAAACCAGAAAATAGGTGGTCCTGTTTCTGACCAGAATCGTTTCCTGCTACTTCACAGTGGTAAGTTAGGCAAAAAAAAATTTCCTTCTATAGAGGGTGAAATATGCAACAGCGTTTTAAATCTCTTTGGCATGGTTTGTTCAGCTAAGGACACACACAAAGCTCAATACAAACGGTCTTAAGTGACAAAATAGAACCTAGTAGCTCATGCAAGACAAAGTCTAGAACTTGAAGCAGGTCCAGGTCTGTCTTAATTTCTGATCCCCTGACGTCTTATCATCGTGGTTTCATTGTAGGCTCCATGCAAGCTGGCTGCCCACAATGCCAGGACTACATCCTGTCAGGTTCGAACCCAAGGCAAAAGAATATCCCTCTCTTCTCTTAGTAATTTGACCCAACACATACTAGCTCAGTTGGGTCACATACCCACTTCCAGATTTATCCTTATGGCCTAGGGGAGTGATGCTTTCCAGGGATGGGCCTGAATCATGTGCCTTCGGAGGCAAGGACATCATCAATTCTAACAGAAGCATTGAGAGTAGAGAAGGCTGTTCTCTAGAGGAAGACTGGGACATGTTTACCTGACGACGGTTGAGTGGACGTGGACAATACGGATAATCATTACAAACCACATTTGATGACAGTCTTTTCAGAAATCAACAGCTTCCTTTTCTTTGTTCATTTGTAAATTTCTCTCAGCTTTAGCCCAGCAGAATCATAAATATGCAAAGAACAGTTCAAGTCCTATGGGAAAGAGTATGCTTGAATATGATAATGATCCTTTCATTAAAATGTAAGTTCTTATTATTTTAGAAAAAAAAAAATACATGGTGAAATTTTAAAGCAATAACCTGAGTTGACTACCGATCGGCTAGAGCACTTGGGGCACACAGGCAGAGGTCTCCGGAGGAGAGGAGCCTCTTCAAGCTCGGCTGAGTCCCTCTTTCCTACCAATCACCCACTGTGCTCCTCGGTGAATATTGCCTCAGTGTTAGCGGGCTTCTTA
Organism: Bubalus kerabau; assembly: GCF_029407905.1. Lineage (NCBI taxonomy): Eukaryota > Metazoa > Chordata > Mammalia > Artiodactyla > Bovidae > Bubalus > Bubalus kerabau. The sequence continues at coordinate 60,782,424 of NC_073624.1, read as the reverse complement.
GCATTCAATTGCTGCAGAATTTCCTCCTCATTATTCTAATTCTCCTGCAGCATACAGAACGCAAGTACCACACACCAATTGAGAACATTTCAGAGTCCCTTTTCTTTTCTATCTGGGCTGGATAGTTAAAAAGAGTTTAGATTTAGTTTGACCACAGAGAAGTGCAGTGAGTCTTGACATGAGCTTTCTCAAGCTCCCAAAGCCCTCTTCTGTGGTATCTTAGATTTCCAAGCCTGGTTTGGTGGTACAGCAAGCACCCGGAGTCTCGGTATTTATTGCCTTCTTCCTACTAATTGTTCTGAGGATGAGAAGAAGGACTCCTGGCTGTAGGGCAATGTCATCTGGGATGCTCCCTTTGAGAACCAGTGGGGCCTCTGGAAAGGGACCCCATCCATGCCTTTAGTGTGAAAGTGGCTTCACATTGTGAGTCCATGCCCCCGTCTGTAGTATCACCTTCAAATGCAAGGCTGAGAGTGATTCACTTAAAATCCCACCTGGAACGATTCAAACAAGTGTCTGTCCATGCTAATTAGCTCTCATTGCCACACTCTGGATTTGAAATAGAGTCAATAGTGGTATTCAGCATACTTGGATATTGATTAATTAGCAAATATATCTATGCACGAGTACTAATATGCCACCAAACATTCTCTTTGGCTAAGTTAGCTTGTGTACAGATAATATTCTCCAGAAAAATTAACCCCTAAGTGAGAGTTTGGTTAGAAGCTGAATACCAGAGTAGTAACATGTACCCAAAGCATCCCTTTTCCTATAAAATCCCTCATTTGGGCACAGCATGAATATACACTTTCACTACTCAGCCAAAAATGGGAGATTGCTTGAAGCCTTTGATTAATGCAAATAATTGCTGCACAAGAGCATCTCTGACGCTTAGGAGGCCGTTAGTGGTGCAGAGCTGCCGTCAACCAGGATCAAGCTGCGCATACAAAGATGACTCATGGGTGGGTTCTGTGGCCGGAACATCCTGGGTGTCCTATAGGTTGGGGGGATTATCCTTAGAGTCGTCTGTACAGCGTGTGCCAGGGATAAGGGTGTGGGTGTCTGGGACAGAGCACCACTTGCGACAGAGGTGGTAGAGCAGAATGGATGAGAAAGGAAATTTCCTCAATGGCAATTTCTCCTACGTCTCTGGCATTTTATTGTTTATCTACTTTGACTTATACTCCCACAGTGTGTATGTTAAGTGAGGAAGAATTTATCACCTCCGTTTTACCACTAAGGAAAATGAGGATCATGGACATCAAAGGACTTGCTCAGAATCACAGTGATGATGGTTGGTGGAATCGGGACTGTTTGAATCCAGGTCCACTGTTCTTCCTGCTTTACCAAGTAGCAGCATTGCTCTCTGCGGCTTCCCAGATGGCTCAATGGTAAAGAATATGCCTGCCAATGCAGGAGATACAAGAGATGCAGGTTCAGTCCCTGTGTCAGGAAGATCCCCTGAAGAAGGAAATGACAACCTACTCCAGTAGTCTTACCTAGGAAATCCCATGGACCGAGGAGCCTGACAGGCTTACAGTCCATGGAGTCGCAAAGAGTCGGACACGACTGAGCGACTGCACACACACATGCACAGCCTTGCTCTCTGGCTGGGTATAAAGACGTATGTGAGTTCATCCCTTAAAGATTGGGAGTGAAGCCTGGGGCATGAGAACTACGTGAAGGGTAACTGAACTTTGTATAAATCTTGAGCCCTGTACACCAAACTCAATACACAATTGGCCAGACTTTGAACCTAATTGTCTATGGAGCACAGTCTTATTTGCATGGGTCATGCTGTGTGGTTCTTGGCAAATACTTTGAACACAAATCTGATTAGTCAATCCATGGAAAATGCATTTATTTCTGGAGAAGACTCATATAAATCAAGTTTTCAGAGACCGTATGCCAAATTATGAATTTACCCTAAGTAGTAGAAGATCAGGAAGAATATGATGGCCCAGTTTCTTTTTGTGCACATGCTACATGGAATGCTGTGGGGTTTCTTTGCATTTGGTGGTTTATTCACTGAGTCATATCCAACTCTGCAACCCCATGAACTGTAGCCCACGAGGCTCCTCTGTCCATAGGATTTCCCAGGCAAGAATACTGTAGTAGGTTGCCATTTTCTTCTCCAGAGGATCTTCCCAACCCAGAGATTGCCCGTGTCTCTCCTGCATTGCAAGCAGTATCCTGTACTACAAGTGGATTCTTAACCAACTGAGCCACAAGGGAAGCCTTTTTTTTTTTTTTTGGCATTATTTGTTTACAATTCTTCCTTTTCCTCTCACCTTTGCCGTGATTGACTGAGGGCAGAATATGCTTACTACTTTCTCTAACTTTGGTCTTGGTCCTATGACCTGGCTTGGCCAATGGAATATGAGGCATGTTCTGTACAAACCATCCAGTGAAGCTTTAAATATTCTTCTGTGGTTTAGATTGCATTTGTGTCCTGCCCTGCAAGTATGCCCAATAGCCACAGTCCTTCATCCTGAATCTTGGAATAAGAGAGAGACATGTGCAACAGATCTGAACCCAACCTGAAGTCTGAAATAGAACAACTTTAGCCAACCCAAAGATCTGTGAGCAAGCAACAAATGTTTGTTAATGAAGGCTACTAGGATTTTTGCATTGTTTGTGATGGAGCATTACTGTAAGTTACTGGCCAATACAGGTGCCAAGTCACAATCAGAAAGATACAGATTGGGGATGGAATGAGATCAGGTGGTTCAACCTCATTATTGGGTCTGATCACCTTCTCTCTTGAAAGGGCATTTCCATTATCAGCTTTCTTTTCCTTTGCTCTTCTGGCTTACTAACTCCTCTTCTGCTCAACATAGCCTGTTTTTTTTTTTTTGTTTGTTTGTTTGTTTTTTTCTTTATGGGGAATATCTTTAAGTGAGATAACATGTCTCTTTCATGTTTAAAGTTTTACCTACAGAAAGGAACCACGTTTCCCTGATTTTTAGCTATAATGATGCTTCCTTTGAGCTTCTTCTCAGTAGCAGCATCTATTGTAGTTAAGCCTGGACCATTTGGCAGGTGGGAAGGAAGCCCCTGCTAAGCTCTAGTCATAGTGGAAATTAAACCACAGTTAATACTGAGAAGTTTATGACTGGAGCATTTTGTGATCAAGGCAAACAAGCACTGGGATCCTGCCTACCTCCCTGAGATGGGGATGGGAGATGGGTGTTCATGAGCTGATTAACTGCTGACCACATACCTGGAAAAGTGAGAGGAGAGAAGGGGAAGCTATGAAATGTGGGCTCAGACTAAGGATCAGGGAGAGTCAGCCAGGCAGTTATTCTAGGTCCTCCAACCCCAATTAAACCAAATCTAATTAGTTAATTGAAAATTGACCAAGTCAGTTGCTTGGAGGGAGGAGAGTTTTAAATGGAGACAACACTTGATATAGTCATATAATCTCAGGATTAAGACCACAAGTTCAAGCAAGTCTACTCGGGTTTGCACCCTGTTCTCTTCCACCACTGTAAGCTGCGTCATGTGAGAGAACCTCAGGTGTTTTATGGCGGTAGGAAAATGTCCACCTCCTAGGTTTGTTTTGGATATTAAATTAAATGACACGCATAAATGAGTACTTATTAGGGTACTGCTTGGAACATAGTAAAAACTCAAAAAATATGGCTTATTATTTATCAGATACACAGTAGCGTCAAATCTTGTATGATACCAGATGTAAGACAATCTTTATGTTTAAGGAACTTAGAGTCTAACTGAAAAGGCTGCTATTTATCTATAAGAAAGTAAACAATTGTTCAGACAGTATTATATATTTGAAGGGGAAATTATAAATATCAGTGTATATTTTATATTTTAGCATTAGCTGAGATTTTTCTGTGCTTGGGAGACAGGAAAAATTATTATGAGACTGAGTAAATAAATTACAGTAATTTCACATGATGGAGTACTATGAAGCTGTGAAAAAGAACAAGAAAGAACTCTAGATTCTTATTTTGGTGGTCTCCAGGGTGCATTGTTAAGCAAAAGCCAACAGAGTACAGGTTCAAGTTTATAGTGTGCTACCTTTGATGAGAAGGCAGTCAAATAAAATAATTATGTGGCTGTTTGATTACAAAATAAGAAACACTGGAAGGATAAGTCAGTTTTAATAAAAATGGCTACCTTTATGAATGAGGAGGGATAAAAACCAGATTCCTTTGAGTGTAACTTTTATATAATTTTGATTTTTCATCATATGAATATTTTACATATTCAAAAGACAAAATTAATTCAAAAGATTGAAAAAAGAGACAAACCCCCAAATGTAAACAAATGAAAATAAATTAGTCTGATTCTACTTCAGAATTATAACATAATCATGCAGGAAGTGTATCCCAAGTGACTATTGAGCACAATGTTCTGACTGGTCATTAATAGGGTGTATGACTGAAATGAAGTTACTCAGTTGTGTGCAACTCTGCGATTCCATGGACTATAGGGTGCCAGGTTCCTCCATCCATGGAATTTTCCAGGCAAGAGTACTGGAGTGGGTTGCCATTTCCTTCTCCAGGGGATCTTCCTGACCCAGGGATCAAACCCAGGTGTCCCACATTGCAGGCAGATGCTTTACCCTCTGAGTCACCAGGGAAGCTCTATGACTGAAAACAACTACCAAAAAATAATCTTAAATTTCATTCAGTGATTTTGTTGTTAATAGTAGTAATATGGTGTTATAGACTTGAAACTGTTTCATTTATATTGTATTAAAAAAGAATGTTCATACTATTAGAAACCAAGGTGTTCTAATATGAATATAAAACCAAAGACATTAAGAAAAGTCCTGTAATTTAAATTTGGACTGAAAAATATCAATATAAATTTATGATTTCTGAATCACTAAAGGATTTAGGAGCAATAATACTTCAGTAGAAAAGAGTACATGTAATAATGAATTTTGTTTTCTAACTACCATTCCCCATTCAAAGGAATCAGAGCTCATTAGAGAAATGGCTAATTTCAAATCTGGAACAGGGGATAATATGAGCAAGGGACAGATAGTGCTAGAAGAGAGAGAAACACTCAACAGACTAAAGGGGCATGTCAGAGAACTCAGGAGTCGGCTCAATGGTGCTTCCACTGCCCCAAATCTGTGTCAATTTGAGCATCAAAAGAATAATTATTATAATTAAGTTAAAAACATTGAATAAAAACTGTGAATCCTAAGAGAGAGTCATTTGACAATATTGGAAGTGGTTATCACATCGACTCTTTATTCTGAAATGTAGTGACGGAGAAAAAAAGAAAATAAGAATAACAAGTTTACTGTGTTCTTTTTACAGTAAGAATAACAAGTTTAACATAAGAACTATATTTCTGGTTGCTGAGGAAAGCTCTTCTTTACCAAAAAAAAAAAAAAATCCGAGATCTGAATGTTGAAAATTATGGGATGAGGAAATAACCATTTTCAGTCTCCAGGAGAAGTCTTGATTTAGACAAGGATGGTACATGGATGATTAAACCATTAGGTGAGAGGTTGTTGGGGCATTGGGATGCTGTCATGGTGCCAAAGGATCAGACCATGGTTTAATTGCTGATTGCAAAGGGAGAGCCTACCTTTATAATCAGGGTGACAACTTAGTATCATGAATAGAGGGACAACCTAACCTTAAGTGTCTCCACCTGATGTAATATGAAGATCCAGCATCTCCTATCATATTCTTGCTTGAAATATTTGCATGTGAGCTCAGTCACTAAGTTGTGTTCAACTCTGCAATCCTGTAGACTGTAGACCACCAGGCTTCTCTGTCCATGGGGATTTCCCAGGCAAGAATACTGGAGTGGGTTGTTATTTCCTTCTCCAGTGGATCTTCCTGACCCATGGATTGAACCTGTGTCTCTGGCACTGGCAGGCAGATTCTTTACCTATGAGTCACCGGGAAATCCCCAAAATATTTAACCAGAACCTATTGAATGCTTGCTTCTTGAAAGAAAAGCTATGACAAACCTAGACAGCGTATTGAAAAGCAAAGACATCATTCTGCCAACAAAGGTCCCTGTAGTCAGAACTGTGGTATTTCCAGTCAACATGTACAGAAGTGAGAGTTGGACCATAAAGAAGGCTGAGCACCAAAGAATTGATACTTTCAAACTGTGGTGCTGGAGAAGACTCTTGAGAGTCCCTTGGACTGCAGGGATATCAAACCAGTCAATCTTAAAGGAAATAAGTCCTGAATATTCATTGGAAAGACTGATTCTGAAGTTGAAACTCCAATTCTTTGGCCACCTGATGTGAAGAGCTGACTAATTGGAAAAACCCTGATGCTGGGAAAGATTGAAGGCAGGAAGAGAAGGGGACAACAGAGGATGAGATGGTTGGATGGCATCATTGACTCAATGGACATGAGTTTGAGCAAGCTCTGGGAGTTAGTGATGGACAGGGAAGCCTGGCATGCTGCAGTCAGTGGGGTTGCAAAGAGTTGGACATGACTGAGTGACTGAACTGAACTGAATGCTTTTGAAATGTCTATGTTATTGACAAGCTCTTCTATTAGATTTTAGTCAAGCATAAACCACATTAATGCCACCGCTAGAAGTGTGGGTTTCTCTATTATAGAGTTTATTTATTTGCTCTTAATAGTAATTTCCAGGCAGGATGAGCCGTAAGAGGATCTGGCCTTTAGTAACACTCGTTTCTGTTTTATTTTTCTGTGACTGTCTTGTCAGAATCCAAAAGGAAACCTATCTAAGCCTTCACATCACAACGATCAAGTTTGAGAGAATGTAGTACATCTTCTCAGAAGTGTTTGAATAAGAGTAGATTCCATGTAAAATAAAGGTTATTTGCAAAGTGAATACAATAGAGCTATTATGCATCATTTTGGGATTTGAGGAAGCGTACTGACTTTTTTTTAAAGTGAGTTAGTTCTCAGGTAATTGGCTTAGGGATCCAATGAGATGAAATAAAATCTGTGAAAATTCAGTCTGGAAATAAGGCAGATCAAGATTAAATTTTATACTATCTCTGGGGCTGGGTGTGAACCTGATACTAAGATTCTGCCCTCGCAGACATTTGTCAGCAGCATGCCTTAATTAGGGTAGAAGAGGCTGAATGGAGGAAGTTCTTTGGTCCCTTTGATCCCTTTGAAGATTTCTTGTGTATGGGGTTTGTATATGTGTGTCCTTATGTATGTATCCCTTCCAAATGCTTCTCCTCACCCCCCATCCCTGCCCCGCCACAGGAAAACTTTTTCTTTCTTTCACTGCATGTCCCCTCATACGATTGAACTCCCACTGTCAGTCATTAAACGCTTAAGCATTCCAGACAGTCTGGGCTCTGTCTTGGCATGGCTTTCCTGTCATTCAGGGTAGCTGGGGGTTGGACTTGGAGAAAATTGAAGGGCACAGTGAGCCTTGTTATTGCTACCTTGCTGCTTTGATTCTCTCTAGCAAGGGAAATGGAGAAGGCAATGGCACCCCACTCCAGTACTCTTGCCTGGAAAATCCCATGGACAGGGGAGCCTGGTAAGCTGCAGTCCATGGGGTCTCGAAAAGTCGGACATGACTGAGCGCCTTCACTTTCACTTTTCACTTTAATGCATTGGAGAAGGAAATGGCAACCCACTCCAGTGTTCTTGCCTGGAGAATCCCAGGGACAGGGGAGCCTGGTGGGCTGCCATCTGTGGGGTCGCACAGAGTCAGACACGACTGAAGCGACTTAGCAGCAGCAAGGGAAAAAGATTTGGAGGTGGAACCTCCGGGACAAGTAAGCAGTTTTCAGGTGAGACCTACCTATCTACAAAGAGAGGCCCTGTGAGGAATAAAGTAAATTTAAAACTAGAAACAATGACAGAATGATAAACAAGGACCAGGAAGCTCAGCTTCAGTTCAGTTCAGTCACAGTCGTGTCTGACATTTGTGACCCCATGGACTGCAGCATGCCTGGCTTCCCTGTGTAGCACCAACTCCCAGAGCTTACTCAAACTCATGTCCATTGAGTTGGTAATGCCATCCAACCATCTCATACTCTGTCGTCCCCTTCTCCTTCTGCCTTCAGTCTTTCCCAGCATCAGGATCTTTTCAAATGAGTCAGTTCTTCACATCAGGTGGCCAAAGTACTGGAGTTTCAGCTTGGTGCTCTGTAATGACCTAAATGGGGTTTGAGGGGAGGGAGAATCAAGAGGAATGGGACACATGTATACATATGACAGATTCACTTCATTGTACAGGAGAAACTAACACAATATTGTAAAGCAATTATACTCCAATAAAAAAAACTAGATTGTTAATATTACTTTATGTAGTTGAATATCTACAAAAAAAACCCTAGAAGGATAAATCAAAAACCCTTGTCTCTCATTTAATGATTTTGATTTGTTTCTAAAAGCCTTGCCAGTAAGTGAAAAGCCATTAAATAAAAACATTTTTTTCTATTAATTTTGATTGGAAAAAGTTCTGATGCATTCCGCCCAACCCAGAACACCCAATCAATATTTAAAATAGAAAATAGGATCAACTGAACAACAGGAATATCTTTCTATAAGTAATAAATGACAATTTGAAAGTAAATAGGCATCGTTTATTTAAAACATGAAATGTAATGAGGTTTATTGTAATGTCAGTTACTCACCAAGGAAGAGAGATGATGGTTGGCAGATACCAGGGAGGCACTCTTTTGAAGATAAGAGAGAGTCAGGTGATCAGCTTCTAGGCAGGCAGCCTAGGGGAGGCAAGGTGGTGGATGGTAGAAGAGGTGCTGGGTTTTGAAACCATGTGAGTTACTGCAATTTTTTTATCTCTCTGTCAAGCTTAAAAAACTCAAGAGGCCACTGAAATCTTTATCTGGATGAAGTTGGTGGGGGAAAATTTACAAATGCTGTCTCTGTCTCAGCTCAATTTAGTCACTCAGTCGTGTCCGACTCTTTGCAACCCCACTGACTACAGCATGCCAGGCTTCCCTGTCCATCAATCACCAACTCCTGAAGCTTGCTCCAACTCAAATCCATCGAGTTGGTGATTCCATCCAACAGTTTCATCCTCTGTCATTCCCTTCTCCCCCTGCCTTCAATCTTTCCCAGCATCAGGATATTTTCCAATGAGTTTTTTTTTTTTTTTTTTTTTTTTTGCATCAGGTGGCCAAAATATTGGAGTTTCAGCTTCAACATCAGCCCTTCCAATGAATATTTAGGACTTATTTCCTTTAGGATTGACTGGTCGGATATTCTTGCAGTTGAAGGGACTCTCAGGAGTCTTCTCCAACACCACAGTTCAAAAGTATCAATTCTTCAGCACTCAGCTTTCTTCACAGTCCAACTCTCACATCCATACATGACCACTGGAAAAACCATAGCCTTGACTAGACAGACCTTTGTTGGCAAAGTAATGTCCCTGCTTTTTAATATAATGTCCAGGTTGATCATAGCTTTTCTTCCAAGGAGAAAGTGTCTTTTAATTTCATGGCTGCAGTCACCACCTGCAGTGATTTTGGAGCCCAAAAGAGTAAAGTCTCTCACTGTTTGCATTGTTTCCCCATCTATTTGGCATGAAGTGATGGGACCAGATGCCATGATTTTAGTTTTCTGAATGCAGAGTTTTAAGCCAACTTTTTCACTCTCCTCTTTCACTTTCATCAAGATGCTGTTTAGTTCTTCTTCTCTTTCTGCCATAAGGGTAGTGTCATCTGCATATCTGAGGTTATTGATATTTCTACTGGCAATTATGATTTCAGCTTGTGCTCTATCTGCTGATATTGTACCTCTATCTGCTAATGGCATATCCACCTCTCCTTTTAATTTTTTAAATTATTTTTTAAAGTTTTTTTGAATTTGTTGCAATATTGCTTCTGCTTTATGTTTTGGTTTTTTGGCCCAGAGGCATGTGGGATCTTAACTCCCTGACCAAGGATCGAACCTACATTCCCCCTGTTGGAAAGTGAAGTCTTAGCCACTGGGCCTCTAGGGAAGTCCCTCCCCATCTCAAAAAATGATATCTCTTTCTGTTATTCTTTGTATTCATTCTCTACCAGAGTTCTCCCACTAATACTCCAAGAGAAAAAGAAAAGTGAAGAAGAAAAAGACTTTTATTTAGTTACTTTATCATGGCCTGTGGTTATTTGTTTATTTTTACTTGTTGTTTTGGGGGCAATGATTGTCCTGGGCATGTAGGCTAAACACTTAATTGAATTAAATGTTTGTTTTACTCAAATCTCAAAAAGTGATATCTTATAAGAGTTAAGAAGTGGGTTTCCTCAAAATCTTTTAAACTGTTTTTCCCCAAACATCAGCTTCTAAGATATTTCTTCCCAGCTGTTTTTGCATATTTATTTTCTTGTTGCAACCCTCTCAGTTGAGACTAGAATTCACAGCATCTCCCCACAGTGTCTTCAGTAACATTCATTAAGACACTCTTCTGTCTCATCATGTAGATCATTAATGAAGCCGTTAACTAACACTGGTGCCTCATTGATTCCTGAGGCAGGGCTACCAGACCCCTCTGTAACTTGACACATTGCTTTTATCCTTGGTTTCTATGTCACCAACACTCAGCTTTCAGCCAGTAGAGAATGCTGGAGTCCAAATCCAATTCAATTTGAATTTATTTTGCAAGTAAGACTTTATTAGAAACTGTATTAAGTGCTTTACCAAAATCAGGTTGTGTTACATCTTCATTCTCTATCTTTCTTTTATTAATCATGCAATTCCCTCTCCTTTAAAAAAAAAAAAAAGGCAATTAGGTTTGCCCAGCTTGATTCAATCTTAAAATCCAGGCTGCTTATTGCCCTTGGTTCCATTATAATCTAAATGCTTACAGATGCTAACTGTCAGGCGTCTTGCTTCTCTATGAAATCAGTGCCATATTAGCTTCTATCAAGACTTCACACCTCCTTAGGCCTTAGTGGTTTTAGGCTGAAAATCCCACCTGATTAATGATGCTTGGATCTGGAAGTATCTCCAGAGGCATTGAATAATGTGGTTTTAAAGGGCTTTCCACCAAGTCCTGTTTCCCGATAGGTGCTTTGGGAACCACAAGGGAATGATAAGGCAGAAGCCCAGAGGAAAAGGTTCTTCATCCTTGCTTTAGTCAGAGCAATTCAGTTTTCATCTGTCTTCTGTATTTAGTGTTCTACGTAGGGCTATCTCTAGGCCATATGGAGGCTTCATGCAAGTTGAAAAGAAGTCACCCTTCCTCTGGGTGGACACTGACCCACAGTAGGGTGGCTGTGATTTTCAGTAACACTTGATTTCCAAAATGGGACTCCATGACCAAAAAGTAATTTGGAAAACCTCTGACCTAGGCCAGCCACCTTAGGTTCGTGCATGCTGTCACTTCAGTCATGTCCGACTCTGTGACCCCGTGGATTGTAGCCTGCCAGGCTCCTCTGTCCATGGGATCCTCCAAGCACGGATACTGAAGAGGGTTGCCACGCCCTCCTGCAGGGGATCTTCCTGACCCAGAGATCAAACCCGCATCTCTTACTTCTGCACTGGCAGGCAGGTTCTTTACCACTAGTGCTGGCTGGGAAGCCCCAGCCATCTTTGGTAAACCAAGATAAAACCCAAATCAGCAAGACCAACTTTTCACCATTCTACAGCAAGGCATCGCATTCAGGTCCTTTGTCTTAAGTGTGCAAATATTTTGTTATTTTCAGTGGATAGGCACTCCTGCCTTGACTGAATATTCATGCTCACAGACAAATGAATTCATTCAACTCATACTTACTAAGTACTTACAAAGTCTGTGCTCTCACAAGCTTATATTCAATAGGAATAAGATACATCCTAAACAAAATCCTACATAACTGAAATGCTAGGTAGTATAACAAAGAAAAAGAAAGAAAGAGAAAGCATGATAAAAGGAGAGCTTTAACTATTCTCCTTCTCCACTTGGTATTTAAAATGCATTAATTATGGTAATAAAATATATATCAAACATAGTTTTTAATTCATGTAATAAATATTACTGGAGATTAAAAGGAATACATACAAACAAATAAGATGTGTAATAAAAACATATTTCCTGCAGTCAAAGGAACATGAAGTCTAGGGCAAGTCAGGATATACATTTAACCAAACTATAATGTATTTCCTAATGAAATAATTGTCCACAGGTCTTTCAGAGAGCAGTGATTAATTGCAGCTGGCAAGATACTGGGAAGGGGAAGGTTTTATTCAATAAAATTCAACAAACATTTGTGTGTATTTAGTAAGTAAAGGTTGGTCATTTGTGCGAGGCATCAAGGGGGCTGAGAAAGATTTCGTAGGAGGTCAGGGTAGAGAAGGACTGAGCAGAGACAGAAAAGCTGGTCTGAAAAACAGAGAGTAGCCTGATGCGGTCAAGATGTGCAATGTGGCTGAGAAGACCCTGGAGGCATGAAACTGCATGCTCAGGAGTTGTGGTTTATCCCATAGGCAACAGGGAGAGATGGAAGACTCTGATACGATGAACAAATCAATCTAAAGGAGGTTCACAATGAATCTGTGAACCTTATATATATATTACACAAATATATATAATTAATATATAACACAGATAATAGTACATTTTATTAGGGTTCTCCAAACAAACAGAACTACGAGGATATATATGTGAATGTGTATATATATGTGCATGTAAGTATATTTATTTCTAATATTGATAAATGTTAAATATATTTAATATTTTAAAGTATATTTAAATATTAGAAATATGTTATATATATTTCATACATATATATATATTTGCATGTATATATAGAAAGAAAGCAAGACTGATTGAATTTAAGGAATTGGCTCATACAGTTACAAAGGCCAGTAAGTCTTCCGAACAGCAGGCTGCAGGCAGAATTCTCTTTCGCTTGGGGGATGTCATTCCTTTTTCTCTTAATGTCTTCAACTGATTGGATGAGGTCCACCTACATTGTGGAGGATAATCTGTTTCCCTGAAAATCTACTGATTTAAATGTTAATCTCATCTGAAAAGTGAGGCTTCCCCTGTGGCTCAGCAGTAAAAAATCCACCTGCAATGCAGGAGACACAAGTTCGATCCCTGGGTCTGGAAGACCCCCTGGAGGAGGCATGGCAACCCACTCCAGTATTCTTGCTTGAAGAACCCCATGGACAAGGAGCCTGGCAGGCTGCAGTCCATCGGGTCTCAAAGAGTCAGACATGACTGAACTGATTGACCACACACGCGTGCGTGCACACACACACACACACACACTCATCTAAAAAGTACCATCATAGTAACATTTAGATTAATTTTGAAACAACTATCTGAGTACCATAACTTAGCCAAGATGACATAAAATTAGCCATCACAGATATCTTTCTACCATTTTGTCTCTGGCACTTGCTAGATGCTCAGTAAATGGTTCTACCATGGCTCAGTAGCAGTAGGTTTGTGGACAGTGTAAGTGACAGCATGTGTCCAAGTGGTGGGAATAGGAGGAGAGCTCTGAGGTAAATATTTCGAGAGGGCACAGTACTGGAGCTCAGTGCTTCCCAAATACTAACTTGCTTGGGAAGCACTTGGAGATCTTGTTAAAGTATAGATTCTGAATAGGTAGGTCTGAAGTGAGACCCAAGATAGGCATCTCTAAAAAGGGAAGATGATACCACTGGTCCACAGTCCACACTTAGGACTGCAAGGCAGTAGAATTTCCAAAGCTCTTTGTGGAGGAAGAGCAGTCCTCTGAATTATGATTTGAGGGGTAGCAAAAATTGCCTCTAATGTCTGTTTGAAAGCAATTGTTGTCATACTTTTGTGCCTCAAGGTCCCTTAGAGACCTTATAGAACGTAGAGGCTCCCGCTCCTGAAATTGTGACTGAATATGTCTGGTTTAAGGCCAGGCCTCCACATTAATAATAATAATCCCAGGAACTATGATGAAGTTCTGAAACTAGCCTTTGAGAAACACTGGTTTAAATTTTTAAGGCTCAGGAAAAAATACAAATATATTCTCCAGGAAAAGTCTTTGAGTCACCTGCAATAACCTTTGCTGGAAAACAAAACAAAAGTAGGAGATGGAGAATCAGTTCAGTTCAGTTCAGTCACTCAGTCGTGTCTGACTCTTTGTGATCCCATGAATCGCAGCAGGCCAAGCCTCCCTGTCCATCACCAACTCCCGGAGTTCACTGAAACTCACGTCCATCAAGTCAGTGATGCCATCCAGCCATCTCATCCTCTGTCGTCCCCTTTCTCCTCCTGCCCCCAATCCCTTCCAGCAGCAGAGTCTTTTCCGATGAGTCAACTCTTCGCATGAGGTGGCCAAAGTACTGGAGTTTCAGCTTTAGCATCATTCCTTCCAAAGAAATCCCAGGGCTGATCTTCTTCAGAATGGACTGGTTGGATCTCCTTGCAGTCCAAGGGACTCTCAAGAGTCTTCAATTTTGGTAAATTTAGATTTTACTGCAGATGAGGGAATATATAGCCTTGGGGAGTGGTGAGTGTATACCTATATGGGAAAACCATACTGGACATCCGTTCCTCTCCCGCTCAAGGCTTACCCAAGGCAAGGACCAAGAATTGTCCTTAGGACCTGTGCATAGGTACAGGAAGTCTCTGGCTGTGCTGGTTATAGTATTCAGGATTGTCTAGTTGTTGTAGAAAAATGCCTGCAAGTGAGTTTACTGAGATTTCTCTTTTTCTCATGTAAAAGAAGTCTAGCAGTAAGTTGTTATGTGGTGTGGCTGGTGTGGTGACTCCGGAAAACTCACAGACTTTTTCTGTGCTTAGTACATTGCTTCATGGTCCAAAATGGCTGCTAGAGAGCCAGCCATCATTTCCACATCTTAAGTAGCAAGAGGGAGGAAGAATTGAAGAAGGGCATATATTTTTTCCTTTTAAAAAGACTTTTCAGAAGTCCCATGTAGTACTTACTTTTACATTTTAATGACCATACTTATTCAAATGACCAGTTTAGTTTGAATTATGGAAAATACCTCTCCAGTTCCATCCCGTATTTGTATTCTCTGCTAACACTCAAGTGTTCTTTTACAAAGGGAAAGGGGAGAATCAACACTGGAAGGCAGCTAGAAGTCTCCAGGATGAGTTGCTAGAGATTAATCAGTCCACAGAGATGCAGAATGAGAGGGAGGGGAAGTAAAAGGCATTCTTACTTAAATGAGGTAGGATGGAATGACGTATGAAGGCAGGGGCTTCATAGCTAATTTTGTAATCACTGTGGTCTTCATTCATTTATTCAAAAATGCTAATGGAATTCCTTCAATGTGCCAGACACTGCACTGTTTGATAATACAACCATGAATAAGGTCCAGTTCAGGTCTTTCAGGAACCTGATAAGAGTTACTGATAAACTGAAAGATTGTTCAGTTCAGTTCAGTTCAGTCGCTCAGTCATGTCCGACTCTTTGCGACCCCATGAATCGCAGCACACCAGGCCTCCCTGTCCATCACCATCTCCCGGAGTTCACTCAAACTCACGTCCATCGAGTCAGTGATGCCATCCAGCCATCTCATCCTCTGTCGTCCCCTTCTCCTCCTGCCCCCAATCCCTCCCAGCATCAGAGTCTTTTCCAATAAGTCAACTCTTCGCATGAGGTGGCCAAAGTACTGGAGTTTCAGCTTTAGCATCATTCCTTCCAAAGAAATCCCAGGGCTGATCTCCTTCAGAATGGACTGGTTGGATCTCCTTGCAGTCCAAGGGGCTCTCAAGAGTCTTCTCCAACACTACAGTTCAAAAGCATCAATTCTTTGAAACTCAGCCTTCTTCACAGTCCAACTCTCACATCCATACATGACTACTGGAAAAACCATAGCCTTGACTAGATGGACCTTTGTTGGCAAAGTAATATCTCTGCTTTTCAATATGCTATCTAGGTTGGTCATAACTTTCCTTCCAAGGAGTAAGTGTCTTTTAATTTCATGGCTGCAGTCACCATCTGCAGTAATTTTGGAGCCTCCAAAAATAAAGTCTGACACTGTTTCCCCATCTATTTCCCATGAACTGATGGGACTGGATGCCATGATCTTCGTTTTCTAAATGTTGAGCTTTAAGCCAACTTTTTCACTCTCCACTTTCACTTTCATCAAGGGGCTTTTTAGTTCCTCTTCACTTTCTGCCATAAGGGTGGTGTCATCTGCATATCTGAGGTTGTTGATATTTCTCCCAGCAATCTTGATTCCAGCTTGTGCTTCTTCCAGCCCAGCATTTCTCATGATGTACTTGTTACAATGTGTCAATTGCAATATTAATGCTAAATATAGGTGCTGAAGTAGCCTATAATGTCGATATTCAAACTAGCTCTGGAAAACAAGGAAGAGGTCCTAGGTGGGGTGTGGGGTCACTGAGAGTTGAGGGGTGAGGAAGAACTCATAGAAATGTGTGCATATGTAAGTGTGTGTATCTCTGTGTGTCCATGTATGTGTGCAGATATGCACACACTCAGGGGAATGTTCCAGATGCAGAGAAGTCCCTTGCACTAAATAGGGAAGGATGTTAAAGGCACCTATCATGGCAGGCTGCAAAGTTGGCTGGATCCTGAACTGCAATATACATATGCATCCCAACCAAGTGGTAAGCCAATGAGTGTGTGTGCCAGTATGTGCAAGTGTGCTCACCTATGTGCTTTCGTGGAAAAGTGAGGTTTCATTGGGTGTAAGGCTGAGAGAAGCAGTTATTTGTAAGACTATGCAAGAAATCAGAGAGTCATGTCTGCCTCTTTGCAATCCCATGGACTGTAGCCCACCAGGCTCCTCTGTCCATGGGAATCTCCAGGCAAGAATACTGGAGGAGGTTGCCATTTCCTACTCCAGGGAATCTTCCCAACCCAGGGATCAAACCTGCGTTTCTTGTGTCTCCTGCATTGGCAGGCAGATTCTTTATTACTGCACCATCTGGGAAGCCCAGGAAATTATATTTTTAATATCCTCTATGCTATGCTAAGTCACTTCAGTCGTGTCTGACTCTGTGCGACCCCATAGACGGCAGCCCACCATGCCCCCCCATCCCTGGGATTCTCCAGGCAAGAACACTGGAGTGGGTTGCCATTTCCCTCTCCAATGCATGAAAGTGAAAAGTGAAAGTGAAGTCTCTCAGTCGTGTCCGACTCCTAGCAACCCCATGGACTGCAGCCCACCAGGCTCCTCCGTCCATGGGATTCTCCAGGCAAGAGCACTGGAGTGGGGTGCCATTGCCTTCTCTGTAATATCCTCTACACAAAATCAAATATGTGAATGATGACAGATATTTTTCTCACCTACAAGGGATCACAGTACTATGATTGTGTTAGGGCAGGGAGACAGCAAAATCTAGTGTGTCTGTAGCCTTGTACAACTTCCATGCATGCATGTGTGTGAAAAGGCTGGAGTAATTCTCCTGAGATTCAGTTCAGGTCAGTTCAGTCACTCAGTAGTGTCCGACTCTTTGCGACCCCATGAATCGCAGCACACCAGGCCTCCCTGTCCATCACCATCTCCCGGAGTTCACTCAAACTCATGTCCATCGAGTCGGTGATACCAGCCATCCATCTCATCCTCTGTCGTCCCCTTTTCCTCCTGCCCCCAATCCCTCCCAGCATCAGAGTCTTTTCCAGTGAGTCAACTCTTCTCGTGAGGTGGCCAAAGTACTGGAGTTTCAGCTTTAGCATCATTTCTTCCAAAGAAATCCCAGGGCTGATCTCCTTCAGAATGGACTGGTTGGATCTCCTTGCAGTCCATGGGACTCTCAAGAGTCTTCTCCAACACCACAGTTCAAAAGCATCAATTCTTTGGTGCTCAGCTTTCTTCACAGTTTTCCAAAAATAGAATTTTACATTCAGAAAGGCAGAAGGCATCCTTGAAACGAAGGGTTGAATTTTTTTTCAAAGATGCCAAATTTGAAAATTAAAATTTTGGTGAAAAGCTCTTTAATCATTGTGGTCTCTGGACCACTGTGGTAGATCCATCACAAACCCCAAATACCCAGGATGGAAGGTTAGCATACTGATAAAACTTATCCACAACCCCAAAGATGCTGTCATAATTAAGAAGTTTTTGTTTCTCCTAATGGAGTTTGATGGTCTTAGTTTATCAGCAACCTTGGAATTGAATTAACAACACAAAACTAATTAATCTTGGTATACCCTAGCAATCCACTTAGAAGCCGCATGCGAAATTCAATTAAGTCCCTTTGCCTTTTATGAAGCATGCACACTCAAGAAGCTTCAGTGTACAGCTGAGAATTAGGTAACAGAAAGAGCTTGTCATGTTTTTCAAACCCAACTTTTGAAATTAAACAATAGGTTTTAGAATTCTTCCTTGATTCAGAAAGTTGGAATCTGAATAAAAGGACTGAACAAAAACCCTCCCCAAGCTAATCAGCCCTTTACCTCCCTCGCCTTTCCTGAGATCAGAAGAGAAAGATGGTGGTATGTGCCTCTGCCTCTCTGGCCCTGGTTTGTCACCAAAGCCTTACAGCTCAGGCTGTTTCTTGAATGCATTTTTGCAAACTCTTCTTTTCCTGGCTTCTGGCATGCTCTGTGCTGTCAGTCTTATTGATTAAAACCCTTGGTGGATTTCAAGACCTCCTCGCCCCGTATTGTCACAGATCTACTTAAAATGGATTTTTTTCTCTTTGCCGGACCTGTGTTTTTCAGTTGGTTGAGCAGATGCAAAGCAGGTGGTACTGAGATTTCAAATAGAAGCTGTTTCTAGTTACTGCAGGGATAAACGGTGGCATTATCATTTCTTTTGTTTTCTTGTCTCTTTACATTTTTATTGATCTAAAAAAATTCTTTATACTTTTTAGTATGTATGGTTAATTCAAATAAGTTGTATTGATTGCTTTTAATAAAAGAATATTTGGCAGGGGTAACAGTCCGAGGCTTTGAATATCTAAGACATGACGTGAGAAAGATGTGAAAATGCACTGCAAGACTGAAAATGTGTTGTGTGTACTGCGAGCAGCTTCTCCATATTTATTTTCCTTTCCCTTCTAACAGTCCTTGGCACCGGAAAAAAAAACAAAACAAAACAATCATGGAATCTGGTAAATCTGATTTCAGCCCCTCTAGACTCAGTGAATTCCAGGAGTTGGTGATGGACAGGGAGGCCTGGTGTGCTGCGATTCATGGGGTCGCAAAGAGTCGGACATGACTGAGCGAATGATCTGATCTGATCTGAGCCTCAGGTTTGGAAGCTATGACTTAAGAGTTACCAGAACATTTTTTCCCCTGGCTGGGTTGATTGGTTCAGGAGCCAACAGTGATCTAAGATGATCCTACCTGAGTGAATCTCAGGACTTTTGTTTGGAGTGCCAGGATTAAGGCACTCTTTATCTCTCTTTTTTTCAAGATGAAATATGTGAGATGAAGTATGTAAGAATGTCATTTTGTACCAAAGGGACAAAGCTGACACATGGAAGAGTCCAGAGGCCAGAGATTACTGAAAGATTAACAGATTTTCAGAGGACATGCTGAATTTATGGGTCAAAACCAGCCAAGCTATCATTGGCCTTTTCTGTTTGGTTAAATAACCCATTTTAAAAATGCTTAAGCTAGCTAGGGGCTTCCCAGGTGGCACTAGTGGTAAGAACTTGCCTGCCAATGCAGGAGACAAAAGTAGAGGTGGGTTCAATCCCTGGGTCTGGAAGAGCCCCTGGAGGAGGGCATGGCAACCCACTCCAGTATTCTTACCTGGAGAATCCCAAGAACAGAGAAGCCTGGCAGGCTCCAGTCCATAGAGTCGCGGAGTCGAACATAACTGAAGCAAGTTAGCATGTACACATCCAAAATGGAAAACATTCTGAGTCAGCTGTTGCTTCATAACAAAATACCTGAAAATTCAATGACTTATTAAAAACAATAAGGTAATTTCTTATTATGGGACAACTGCCTGTGTGTTGGTTAGGGTCCCCTGATTCAGGTTCAGCTTTGCTGAGGGGCTCTGCTAATATCCCCTGGGCTTGATCATGAACCAGCTGCAAGCCAGCCAGCCAGTTGATTCTTCTGAGGATAAACTGGGGCTGTGCTTGAGTCTGAGCTGGGTTGAGTCAATTTGCCTGGGACAGCTTCATTCCATGTGTCCCTTACTCCCTCAGGACCAGAAGGCTAGCATAGGCATGGTTTTTTTCATGGCATGGTAGAGGCACAAGATGAAAGAAGAAACATGCACAGTCTCTTGAGGCTTGGGCTCCTTGCTAGCTCTTTTCTGCCTCACTCTTTTAGCCAAAGCCAGAGTGACTACATCCAAAGTCAAGATATGAGAAATTAAACTTGATTTCTTTTGGAGGAAGCGAAAAGTCACATAAAAGGGCAGGGAAAGAAGAAGGAGTGACAAATTGGGATCAATGAGGCAAACCGCCACAATAAATGATATATGACCCATGTATGTGTTACCTTAAGAGCTCGAAATAGTTAGAAAACTGAACCATAAAACTGTATAGAAAGCTGTTACGCCAGATGTGGCAGCCATTTGAAACCTAACTTATGTTAGTTAATCTATACACATACTTGTGTTGTTTTTCATTGAAGAAGCACAATTTAATTTTGAATTTTGCTTCAGTTTCTATATAAGCTAACCTCTATTCATACATGAATTAATCATTTTCTACATTTGAAATATTTACTTTCTCTGCACATACTATTTAATGATTGTAAAAACCAATCATTTCCTTGGGAAAATGATGTTTGTATATATTAATGGTCTAACAGGGGCTTCTCCGGTGGCTCAGATGGCAAAGAATCCATCTGCCAATGCAGGAGATGCAGGTTTAATCCCTGGTTTGGGAAGATCCCCTGGAGAAGGAAATGGCAACCCACTCAAGTATTCTTGCCTGGTGAATTCCAAGAACAGAGGAGCCTGATGGGGCTCCTACAGTCCCTGGGGTTGCAGAGTTGGATACGACTGTGACTAACACTTTCACTTTTTATGGTCTAACAGTGCACCTTATATGTGCTGCTGCTGCTGCTAAGTCGCTTCCATCGTGTCCAACTGTGCAACCCCAAAGACGGCAGCCCACCAGGCCCCCCTGTCCCTGGGATTCTCAAGCCAAGAACTCTGGAGTGGGCTGCCATTGCCTTCTCCACACCTTATGTGGGAACATATTTAATTTATTTTGCTGGAAAAAAGCACAGATATTCAAAGCCTGGAACTTTTCACCTTCTGCATTCAGTTGAGACTTGGACATTCTATTGAGATTATGAGCATAATCCTAATAATAATAACAATAATAATAGCTGATGCTTATACAATGTTTCCTGTGGGTTAGGCACTATCCTGAAGTGCTCTACATAGATGACCTCATTTAATCTCAGAACACATTATCTCCATTACACAGACAAGGAAACTGAGGTACAAATTCAGACACATGGTAAATGGCACATCTGGGATTTCATGACCTTAAATATGTTAAAATAACATTGGAAATGCCATCATTGTACTGTAGCACACCGTGATACCTATTGTTGTTGCTGTTGTTGTTCAGTCACTAAGTCATGTCTGACTTTTTGTGACCCCATGAACTGTAGCATGCCAGGCTTCCCTGCCCTTCACTATCTCCCTGAATTTGCTCAAACTCATGTCCATTGAGTAGAAGGTGCCATCCAACCATCTCATCCTCTGTTGTCCCCTTTTCTTCCTGCCTTCAATCTTTCCCAGCATCAGGGTCTTTTCCAATGAGTCAGTTATTCACATCAGGTGGCCAAAGTATTGGAGCTTCAGCTTCAGCATCATCCTTCCAATGAATATTCAGGACTGATTTCCTTTAGGATTGACTGGTTTGATCTCCTTGCAGTTCAAGGGACTCTCAAGAATCTTCTCCAACACCACAATTCGAAGGCATCGATTCTTTGGTGCTCAGGCTTCTTTCTGGTCTAACTCCAAGATCACTGGTGATACCTGTAACGATATTATTCTCTGGGCTGTGATTCCTAGAGACTGCTGCTGCTACTGCTAAGTCACTTCAGTAGTGTCCGACTCTTAGCGACCCCATGGACCGCAGCCCACCAGGCTCCTCTGTCCATGGGATTTTCCAGGCAAGAGTACTGGAGTGGGTTGCCATTGCCTTCTCCATCCTAGAGACTAGTTTCATTAATTTTTATAAGCCCAATACCTGGTATAGGGCCAGTAGTATGAAGATTATTAATATTCTGTGCATACAGAGATACATTTATCACTATAAGTAAATAAGTAATTATTCAAATCTATAATTCATTTAAAGTCTTATTTACCATACTACCTTGATATTCACTTAGTCATGGCTCATACTTTCTGTGCTGTTTTTTTTGGGTGAATTCATTTTTCCTCCCCTTGAGATGATAGAATCCTAAATATTTCAGTGATGTTAGTCTGCTATTGACCCTGATAATCAACAAAACTCCAGTAACATAGATTGTAATGAGAAGTTGGTCAAGTGTGGTTTGATGTTGTAAGAAAATATAGGCATTGGTCTAGAAATGAGAGTTCTTTAATTAATCATTTTTTTCAAAAGTTAAACATCAAATCTCTTAACTGTAGTTAACACTTCAAAGATATGTAGAATCAAGAGTAGGATGCTCCTGGGATCTTCATAGTATTTTATTCAACTTTTATTTTGATTATTTATGCTCTTACAGCATATTCAATATTGTTTTGGGCAGGAACATAAATTATTTTCCATGCACATTTGGTACCATAGCATATTAGAACTCTCTAATACTCAGAGCTGAAACTGAACTTAGAAAAATGGCTTAGAGTAAACAAATCTTTTGGTTCCCTTTAATATTATATTCTATGATTCATTGACTAACACAATATTACACAAACAGAATTGGCTTCATTTCTTTGCTACCGTGTTTTCACAAATGTTGATGAATTAGACCTTGAACCAGACACCACTATTATGAGTTCCTTGAGAGTAAAGTTAATATCTTATTTATTGACATGCTGCAGCACCTAATATGGTAGCTGGTGCATAATAGTTAACAAGGAAAGGATAGACAGATGGGTGAATGACTATCAAAGAAGTACAATTGATGTTTTTATAAGATATATATTAATGTCTTTTGATCACATGGAGATATTGCCAATCAATAGGCTAATGGCAACTAAAACACTAATTTTCTCACCCAAGTTAGTAACAAAAATTATTACAGTGATTATTAAAAATAAAAGAGCGAAAAAGTAAAAACAGTGTGTCTTCAACTATCCATACCACAAATCATACTTCCAATTGAATGCTGTCCTTCAAACATGGGGAAGTAGGCTCCTTATTTAATCCTACTTTGCTGCTCGTGCTTACAACATTTTTGAAGTTTCCTTGAAAAAGATGTCACTCTCTCAAACATTTGGATGCTTGTTAAAAGTCATACACATTACTCTGTACTTACCATGCTCATATTTCATCAAGGTGAAAAGATGACATCTGGAAAAACAAGAGATGACAGAGGTAAAAATGTTAACTTTATTGAACTAATGAGATAATATAGTGATCAGCTGCGGAATTTGATGGCAAAATGAGAGTTTTGAAATGTTTCTTCAGCTACAGGACAATGATAAAATATGCCAATTACAAGACAGGACCTCATCTGCATTTCACTGTGGAAGACTACATTTTCAAAGGACTCATTTTTAGCTGTGTGTCCTTTGATTTATGTCCCCTAATATTTAAGTAGGTGGCTAGATGGAGGAGTTGGAAGCATGCCTTGAACACCTGACTGTCATTTTGCAGCTTCTCACACGAACTGTCTTTTAAAGCAAGTACCATTATCCTGTGTACCTTCATAACAAGGGCATTTTGACATTTTCCTAATAAATTATTGATAAGTGCATTGAGAGATGTAAAAAGCTATGTAACTGCTATTATCTAACATTGAGTATCCTGTAGTTCATTTTTAAAACACCCATTATTATTGTATTTCTTCAGATCATTTAAACTGTGAAAATTCTCTATGTTCATTACAATTTATATGTAATGGGGTCTTTGGGTTTTTGAGGCTTCTATGGGAAGTACTGATTCTCAAAGAGGAATTCAGAATTTTTTGATTTATATGAAATTTTCATTTTCTTTGTCATAACATCTTTAGAAACCCTCAGCCTTCTCATCTCGGGATAGGATTATATCAAGAATTCAGAAAATGTAATTTTCCATTTTGATTGTTGAAATCCTGGGATCATGGTTATTCTGTCAGTTATACCACAATTGTATACGTCATAATGATTGTTACTATATTAATAACTGTGACAGTTGCTAGCAACTTTCCTCCTAGGGCCTTTTTCCCCCTTTGAAGCACATGTTGAGATTTTTTTTAAAGAGCCACAGCCATCTTCTTGTAGAAAACCACATTCTCTTATACAGTTGGAACCATACTTAACCTCTGCTTGGGTTTTACCATCATAACTCTCCCAGTCCTAGGAATTTAAATAATACATTTGTTTGTTCTTTTTTAAAAAATTTAATTGGAGGATAATTGCTTTACAAAGTTGAGCTAGTTTCTGCTGTACAACAACTCTAATCACCCATGTTGTTGTTCAGTGGTTCAGTCGTGTCTGACTCTGTGACCCCATGGACTGCAGCACACCAGGTCTCCCTGTCCTTCACTAGTTTGAGCTTGCTCCAGCTCATGTCCGTTGAATCAGTGACTCCATCCAATCATCTTATTCTCTTGCCCCCTTCTGCTTCCCTCAATCTTTCCCAGCAGCAGAGTCTTTTCCAATGAGTCAGCTCTTTAAATCAGGTGGCCAAAATATTGGAGCTTCAGTTTCAGCATTAGTCCTTCCAGTGAATATTCAGGGTATATATGTATATGTATATGTGTATATATATATACATATATATATATATATATATATCTCCTCCCTTTTGAGCCTCCCTCCCACCTGCCCCTATCTACCCCTCTAGGTTGCCACAGAGTGCCAGGCTGGGCTTCCTGTGTTATACTACAACTTCTCACTAGCTATCTATTTTACACCATTTGTTTACTCTGATGTCCTCTTCTTGCTTCCACTAAGCAGTTGCCTTATTTGTCCAATACTGTATTTCTGTCTTCTTTTATTATGAACCTACCTTCCTTTACTTTAATTTTTTTTTTCTACTCTCTCTCTTTTTTTAACCAGCAACCTAAGAATTCTTTTAGAAAGATAGAAGGAAAAAGTAAAATCCTTTGGGGGATTTAGTGTAGATAGGCATTGACCGAATTAATAAATGTGACTTTAAATATTCTGGATAATATGGCAAAATGAAAAAGATTGTTTTTTTCTATGCTAAAATATTATTCTCCCCAGCCATCCCTCCCCTGCCAAATATATGAGTTGTATAATAAAACAGAGAAAATAAAGTAATCTCTGCTTCTCAACACTGTCGTCTTGTTGTTGGCTTGCCTCTGACACCGGCAGTAGTAATTATGAGATATGGATTAGCAGGAGAGTGACAAGAGCCAGTGAAAAGATTTTGGACGCATCAAGTAGAGGGGCTTCTAAAAGCTCTGCTGTTTGCTAAAATAGGCTTTTGTTAAAATGGAAATCTCCAGTCATCTCTAAAATAATTGATTGGCAAATACAATGAGTGACCTAGCTGAACCAGAAAGAATTTGAAAAGTACCAAAAACAAAATTATATCCTTTTAGCCAAATATGTTTTCTTCTTTTCACTGAAATATGATTGACTCATAATAATGCTAATTATGCCTAATTATCATCTCAATTATTTTATCCTAGCAAGAACATTTCATCATGGTGGTGTTTATCAGTTGTCCAATAATAATTTATATTTCCAGTTTTTCAAAAGAAAAGTTTCACTGGTTTAAACACACTTCCATGGTTTGGTGAGATACATAATTATTACTGGCTTTTTATTTGATTGTTGGTTTTTGATGAGTTAGGGAGCATTGATGTCTTTAAACTCTTCTATAGGAAATTCTATCTGGAGACTACCTTAAGTGGCATAACTGGGCCCTTGTAGGAAGGCTTTCCTTTACAGATTAATTTTGGGAATTGAAATATCTTTTTGTGGGATAAATGTGCTACAGGACCCAATATAGAAGCAATAAGAAGAAAACATTGTTGCAAAGTATTATACATGAAGGTGAAAGAGTTAGTCACTCAGTCATGCCCCACTTTGTGACCCAGGGACTGCAGCCTGCCAGGCTCCTCTGTCCATGGAATTCTCCAGGCAAGAATACTGGAGTGGGTAACCACTCTCTTTTCCAGGGAATCGTCCTGACTCTGGGATCAAACTTGGGTCTCCTGCATTGCAGACAGATTCTTTACCATCTGAGCCACCAGAGATGGATAAACAACAAGGTCCTATTGTATAGCACAGGGAACTATATTCAATACCCTGTGATAAACCATCATGGAAAAGAAAAAATATATATATATATATATATATGTATATAACTAAATCAATTTGCTGTACAGCAGAAATTAATTCAACATTGTAAATCAACTATACTTCAGTAAAATTAAAGAAAAATTAAGCTGCTACCATAGCCTCAGAGCTGCTAAAAAAAACAAAAACAAATAAAAAAACCTTACAGACCATTAAATGGGAAAATTCCCCTTTTGCCTTTGTATCAATCAAATCTTCAGCTGGTCTGCTTTTGAACGTCTCCAGACTTGAAGAAGTCAATTGACTGAAACTATCCTTCCCATCAGTGGACAGTTCTTTTCTCTGAACAGAAATGCTTTTAACTCTTGGTCCCACCTCCACCTCTTGGGGCCACACAGAGCACATCTAAAGCCTCTTCTGCATGACAAGCCTTCACTTTTAATAACGGTGCTTAACATTTGTGAAGCATTTGCTCATTGACAAAATGGTTTCACATACATTATCACATTTAATCCTCTCAGTGACCCTGTGACATAAGCATAGTTATCCTCCATTTCACAGAACACTTTTCTCTCTCTGCTGTCTCACCTTCACCTTTCTCCAAACCTGTCTCACTCAACTTTCGAGTCTTTGGGCACACTTCTGTTCTGGCAGTTGCCCTCTGAGTTCTTTCTCTCTTGTCTGTTTTACTTGTTAAAAAGCGTAACTCTGGGAATTGAGCATCCTACTAGACTTAGCCATCACAACCATGCTTTAACCTATTGAGATCCAAGATGGCTCTTGTAAGGCAGTGTAATATTGCATTCGGCAATGTCATCCTGTGAAGGATTGATGTAGGCTTGGCCTCAACTGAAACTTCTAACAGTTTTTATCACATGGCTGCTCAGTTACCTTCCAGTTACCTTTCCCCATCCTTTACATGTGAGAGTGTTTTCTTTTTCTACTTTTTGTTTTTGGCTGTAATTCTAGAACAGCACCAATTACTCCTGGGAGGTCTGGGGTGAACTGACTGACCACTGGACACAGACAGGTCTGCCCTGAGCTCCAGTTTCTGCTGTACAGTTAGCTAGTCTTTCCATTTCAATAATTGGCAATGCCATCCCGTTGCTCAGACCCAGAACCTTAAAATCAGCCTTGACTCCACTCTCCAAAGTCTTTTCAGCTTCAAACATTTCTGGAAGCTGATCATATCTCACCACCTCCATCAGAACCTCTCAGATTCCCGGGCATCAGTTCTTGTCTGGGTTCTGCAGCACCTTCCTAATTGGTGTCCTCACTTCCTTCCACACATGCCCCTTTACCGTCAGTTCTCTACAGCAGTCCAGGTGATCATTTTAAGTCATGTCAGAGCAGATTATTCCTCTGCTCAAAATTCTCCAATGTCTTATCATTTAATTCAGAGCAAAAGATGAAATACTGACAAGGCCTACAATCCCAAACACAAACCATTTCTTCCCTCCACCCTGTGATTCTCTCCTTGTTCAAACTATTTTCCCGCTTGTTCATTCCATCCGTCCCTGGATGCCTTGTGTTCCTCAAACTCATTAAAAACCTGCTGTAGGACCTTTTTAAAAACCTTTGTATTTTATATTGGAGTATAGCTGATTAACAATGTTGTGATAGTTTTAGATGGACAGCAGAGGGACGCAGCCATACATATACATGCATCCATTCTCTCCCAAACTCCCCTTCCATCCAGGCTGCCACATAACATTGAGCAGAGTTCCATGTTCTGTACAGTAGGTCCTTGTTGGTTATCCATTTTAGACATAGCTGTGTGTGCATCTCCCTCCCAAACTCCTTAACTATACCTTCTCCTTATTTTTCCCCTTGGCAGCTGTAAGTTTGTTCTCTAAGTCTATGAGTTTTGTAAATAAGTTCATTTCTATCATTTCTTTTTAGGTTCCACATGCAAGGGGTATGCTGTATGTTCCATCATATATCATATGATGTTTCTCCTTTTCTGTCTGACTTACTTCACTCAGTATAGCAACCTCTAGGCCCTTCCATGTTGCTACAAATGGCATTGTTTCATTCTTTTTAATGGCCGAGTAATATTCCATTGTATATATGCACCACATCTTCTTTACCCAGTCCTCTGTCAAAGGACATCTAGGATGTTTCCACATCTGGGCTATTGTAAACAGTGCTGCAGTGAACATTGGGGTGCATGTGTCTTTTGAAACTCTCTTCTACCAGGTATCTGCTTGGCCCATTCCATCACAGCATTTGGATCTCTGCTCCAATGCCCCTTCTCAGAGAACCCTTCCCTAGCTGTACAGACTAGAACTTCCTGTCTTCCACAGCCTGCTTGATTTTCCTCAGTAGCACCCACCATGGCCTGCTGTGTCACATTGTTAAAAAACAAGCTGAGGTGTTATTACAAATTTTAAGAGTGGATATGAGCAAAAATGGATTCAAATTAGGCGGCAGGAAACCAGAAGCAGTTAGGGGCACTCCAATGATGGAAGATTTATATAGAGAGGGTGCATAAGCAGAGAAAGGAAATGATTGGCTAGAGCTTAAAGCCTAGTTGACTGTGGATTTGGCTTAGAGTTTGATTTTATACCCTTGAGGCATTTACAGGTTTTAGTTTCTTTACACTGGCCACCAAACATTAGAGCCACATCAATCTACTGGCCCCCATGTTTAGTTAATTTAACAACATATTCACTTGGTTGCATTACTGGCTGTGTTCCTCAACTATAACGATAATTCCTGAAGGTCAAGACTGTTTTATTTATTGCTGAATCCCAACACCTAGAATAATGCCTAGTACATAGTAGGCATACAACACATATATGTCAAATGAGTTTTCAGAATATTGTTACATTTATGACTTTGATTTCTTTATAAAAGAACATAAAATAGAATAAAAAATGAATAGTGTTTGTGTTAATTTCATAGAGGTGTTATAATGAAGTATCACCCACTTGGCTTAAAACAGTAGACATTTATTCTCTCATAGTTCTGGAGGCTGGAAATCCAAAATCTAAGGTATCAGGAAGGTTGGTTCTGTTTGCTTTCAGGCTCTGAGGGAGAATCCTTTTTTTGTGGTTGTTTTAAATTTTGTGTATTTATTTTTGGTCGCACTGAGTCATCACTGCTGTGCGCAGGCTTTCTCTAGGTGCAGCGTGGCATGCAGGGGCTCCTGTTTAGTTCCAGTATGTAGGCTTCTCATTGCAGTGGCTTTTCTTGTTGCAGAGCACAGGTTCTAGGGCATGCAGACTTCAGTAGTTTCAGTTCATGGCCTCAGTATTTGTAGCACACAGGCTTAGTTGCTCCTTGGCATGTGGGATCTTCTTGGACCAGGAATCAACTCATGTCCCCTGCATTGGCAGGGGGATTCTTAACCACTGGACCAACAGGGGAGTCTTTGAGGGAGAATCCTTTACCTATCTCTCTCTTGGCTTCTGGTGGCTGCTGACAGCCCTCAGTGTCCCTTGGCTTATAGAGGCATCCCTCCATCTTTGTCCCCACCGTTACATCACCATCTCTGTGTCTTATCCCCTTGTTTTCAAAAAACCATTGTCGTTGGCTTTAGCCTTCATCCTAGTCCAAGATGATCTTATCGCAACTTGATCTTAATTGCACCTGTAAAGCTCCTCTTTTCCTAATGAAGTCGCATCCATGTGTTCTGGGTGGGCAGATCTTTTGGGGAGCCACCATTTAACCCACTCCAGCTCTATTGTGAGGACTACACCAAGTAAGGTTTATGGAGGCTGTTTGTTTAATTTAATGTAGTAGTCAGATATGAGTCATTATGTTCAAACAGTTCATCCTCTGAGATCTTTTCCATTGTCCCAGGCCATTCAGTTCAGTTCAGTCACTCAGTTGTGTCCGACTCTTTGCGACCCCATGAATCACAGCATGCCAGGCCTCCCTGTCCATCACCAACTCTTGGAGTTCACCCGAACTCACGTCCATCGAGTCGGTGATGCCATCCAGCCATCTCATTCTCTGTCATCTGCTTCTCCTCCTGCCCCCAATCCCTCTCAGCATCAGAGTCTTTTCCAATGAGTCAACTCTTTGCATGAGGTGGCCAAAGTACTGGAGTTTCAGCTTTAGCATCATTCCTTCCAAAGAACACCCAGGGCTGATCTCCTTCAGAATGGACTGGTTGGATCTCCTTGCAGTCCAAGGGACTCTCAAGAGTCTTCTCCAGCATCACAGTTCAAAAGCATCAATTCTTCTGTGCTCAGCTTTAAATATGTTTAAATACTAATTCTAGTTTCTGATATATTCACTGGCCTTCCTAAATCCTGTGTGGCTCAGATGGTAAAGAATCTGCCTGCAAGGTGGGAGATCTGGGATCGACGACTGGGTCTGGATGATCCCTTGGAGAAAGGAATGGCAACCCACTCCAGTATTCTTGCTCGGAGAATCCCAAGGACAGAAGAGTCTGGCAGGCTACAGTCCATGGGGTCCCAGAGTTGGATGCACGACTGAGCAACTAACACTTTCACTTTCCTAAATCCAAGTTGTTAGTAAAATTGCTGAATATGTCTTCCATACATTCATCCTGGTAATTGATTTCAAAGACACAGTGAAAGCACACAGCCATGGAGAGAGCTGTGAGATCTGAAAGCAGGCTGCTTATTTGATTGGCATGAATTGGTTAATCAGTACCTTTTGGGTATCAGGTTTTGTTCAATTCTGAATCTCTGTCAGGGCACTGTCTTCTTTCTGTTTCACCATAACAATATTATGGTATCCTGTTGTATATCTTATGGAAATACAGATATAGTTGGCATATCTTACTTCATTTATTTATTTGTTGATTTATTCAGCCACTCATTCAATCAGCAAACACTGAGTGCCTGGTACTCGGTACCAGGCACATAGAGAAGGTGTCTCTATGCTAAGAGAGCTCATTGTCATTATCTCCTAGTCTACGTACTGGATTTAGAATAAAAACTGTGTGTGGGTATGTTGGGAGAGGGGACCGGAAGTGAAATCAGCCAGTCATGACTTTTTCGTTGTCCATCTTAGCTATCAATGTTCCTTCTCTAGGTGTTTTCAACCATCCCCAGTCAGCTCATCTGTTCATGCATTCCAGCTTTCTCCTTATCTCATTTGAAAATTCAAAGTGCATTTGCTGGCCTCCTGTCTGAGGATATTGAGGTTTCTCTGATTCTTCAGATTCTACCTTGTGGAGGTTGATCAATCCCCTTGGAAATCTCTCTTGGTCCTTCGAGGTATAATTCACGCAGGGCAGCAGACCTGAACCCCTTAACAGAATCTGGATGCCCTTTACTATAGCACTAATATAAGTATTATTTTAAAGACAACAGCCACTACTATAATTTATTCAGACATTCTACTGGGTTAAATGTTTAACATATTGTGTTTAAATAGCCTTACAAATTTCTCCTATGAAGAAAACATTTTATCTCTGCTTTACAGATCAAGAGCTTGTGTCAGTGAGGTGCTAAGTAATTTGCCTAAGGTTGCACAGCTAGTGGTTGTCAGAACCAAGTTCAAACCCAAGGCTCGTATTATTTCACCACCAGGCTACCTGCCTCTGTTCTTTGCCTTTGATCTCAGAGCTCTTTAACTCCCTCCTGGTGTTCTCTTTTACTGATCTGTGCTCCATCCCTTTAGGGCTAGAAATCCGCCGCCCCACCCCACCCCTACCCGCCCTTTTCCACAGCCCTGTTCTTCCTCTTGGTTATCCATCCACTTAGCCCACCAGCCCAAGGCCGAAAGCTGCTTAGCCCTGTCAACTTCGTGTTCTGAATACAACTGTAAAAGCTTTCTTTGTCGCCCCTCACATTTTTCTCATCAAGCCTCAGTTCACTTGGGGCTTTTGCCTTTCTGACACAATTCTTATAAGTCCATGCCTCTTTCATCTGGTTAAGAGCCCTTGTAAGCATCTTTAGAATATTTCCATTTTAAAACTTGAGTGTCTCAGAGAATTGGCTTCTTTCGGTACTTCTTTTTTTTTTTTTTTCTTGATGAGATTTATTTGAAATTGGATGTCAGAATTACTTTTTTAAAAAGAACTTCCCATTTTTTTTGAATAATCTCCCTTTTAGGATTTTGTAGTCTCAGCTTCACCAAAAAATAGTTTTATATATATATATATATACACACATACACACACACACAGTGGGTCAAGCACTGTGTTCTGTACAGAAGTCTAAGAATCCAGTTCCTCAATCTCTTGGAGATATTATAATATAATATGTATAGCAGCATGTACTGACATATATATTAAGTGTCAAATGTGTGCTTACTCATTAAATGGCATAGAATGGTTTAGGGAAATAGATGTGACCGGGAGCAGTGAGGGAAACCTTCATAGAACAGGAGGGACTAGAAGGATAATAACAGAGCATATGTAACATTACAAACCCACTTAATCCTCCCTACAACTGACTGTGTTAAGTACTTAGAGTAACTTCATGCTTCTGGTAAGACAATGGAAGTGCAGAGAGGCTAAGCTAAGCAAGCTGTCTGAAGACACACAGCTTGTATGTGGCTAAGTCAGGATCTGAACCTTGTGAGTACCTCTAGAGTTAAAATTTTTAACTGCCAGGGTCTCCTGGGAAGCCTCTAGAAAAAGAGGAAAGAAAGCCTGCCAGGTGAGACACGTTCAGGTCTTGTTTGGGACAACTTTGAGAAGAGTTTTGTTGAAGGACCTTTACTTTTGATGATAACATGATGCCTTAATATCTAAACTGAAAACCAACTGAACCACATGGGCTCAGAGACTTGAAACAGCACCAGATCTCCCAGTTCTGATATGGTGGCCAGAGTAAAGAGAGGCGAGACTCATCCTGTGAATTTAAAAAATGGAGTGGCAGGTGACAGCAAGTAGTGTCGATAGTTGCCCCTTGCAACTAATCAAATGCATTCGATGTGAAAAATCATTAGAGTACGTTTTGACATCTTGGGTCATTCTCATGCTCACAGATAGTTGTATTGTTAACAACATTGTCACTGAAAAGGAAGAAAAATAACACACATAACAGATAAGAATAAAGCCATGAGAAAGGTGTGGAATTTCTTAGAAAAGTGAATTTTGAGAAAATTTAAAGAAACATGCATTTGTGCCAGAACTCAATTATTAAACACCTGGAATGCAAAAAAAGAAAAAAAAAAAAAAAGATGACTTTGAATAGCAGTTGGCTATATTATCAGCTTGTGGGACCTACCCCCAATAGGTAACCCTGTGAAAACACTACTCCTCTTGTGATCTGCCCCCATGTATTTCATGGAGCATTAAGTTGCTTTCTAAGGATTTCTAAATACCAGGTGGCTGACTGGGTGTGATTATTAACAATCAAAGAGTTCTGTTCACAAGGGTGAGGGCTGCAGTCCTGGGAATCTGGCTAACTTCCAATTGGGTAATTACATACAGAAATCTTGTTGAATCCCCCTTGGCGCTCTAGTTATGAAAGCAACTTTTAGGGTGATTTGTAATTGTGTCTGTGGCCGGAAAGATAGTACAATGTACCAAAACTAAAATAAGCAGTAGCTCCACTTAGAAGGTTAGAAAGCCACCATCATGCCTGCTATGGGAAGCTAATGGTCGTCATTAAAAAAAGAACAACAGCAACAACAAAGACTGCTGATGCAACCAGATATAATCTAAATGAATTCGTTCACTTCCTAGTTTTGTCAAGTACCGTTAACTACTAAATTACAACAGTATGTCAGAGATTAGTTTTGAGGTAATAAAACATTTGCTTTTGCATTATTTATCCTGGATATATTATTTCTTAGGAGACAATTGTAGTCTGAGTCCTGTTAGTTGTTTTTGATATAATAAAGCAAAAGGTTTTTTCTTCTGTAAATTATATCATCTTGAACTTTGCATCCCGTAGATAATGAAGCAGATAAAATTTTTGCTGTTAAAAGATTTGATAATTTGCGTTGTTGGATCCCAAACCCATTAGATACACCTGAAGAGCTTAAAGATTAAAAAAAATTCCATGTTCCCAGGTCCCACCCATGACCTATTTGATCAGTACTTTGTGGTGGGAGTAGAATTTGGTAAGCTGTATTTTTAAAAATCCCCTTCTGATTGTTACGATGTGGAGCCAGGTTTGAGAACATCTGGGGCTTCCCTCATAGCTCAGTTGGTAAAGAATCTGCCTGCAATGCAGGAGACCTGGGTTCATTTCCTGGGCCGGGAAGATCCCCTGGAGAAGAGAATGGCAACTCACTCCAGTATTCTTGCCTGGAGAATCCCATGGGCAGAGGAGCCTGGTGGGCTACAGTCCACGGGGTCACAAGAGTCGAACGCGACTTAGCGACTAAACCACCACCAATGAACCCCACTTAGCCTGTAGAAAATTCCTTTCATTGAGAGTGAAATGTATTTTTAAAAAATGTCTTAAAAGAATGATAGAGACCAGGATAACTTCCCATGCAAAGGAGAAGCAGAACCTTGGGGACTGATGGTGCATGCTGGGGCAAGGACATCTGGAACCACAACCTTTTCTTTTGACATGGCCTCAAAGTTGTTGTTGAACGTAGAAAAAAGTTTTTAAAAATCTGATTGGTATCTGATTTATTAGACAAAGATTATCAACCACTGATAAATCCTGTGTCTTAAGTGTGTTTCACAGTACCCTCTTGAAAATAGGCTACAGTCTATTTTCAAAAACAATTGCTTTTTTAAAAAAAGTATAAGGAATTGAAAGATTTTCTGTTAAAATCTCAAAGGGAAACTGAGTAAAAGTTCATCCATTTCTCTTTCTAGAGGCATTGTTTTTGTTCCCATGTTGACAGTATATTTATAGAAGTGATGAAAACTATCTAACTTAAATTGACTGTTTATAAAAAAAAAAAGTTTATTTTTTGTGGCGTGGAGAAATTCTAGTGTCTTCAGCTGAACCATGGCCGTCTCAATTCATCAGACCACCTATAACTCAAAAGAGTTGTATTCATCAGATTTTGCCAGTTTATTGGCAATGGAAAAGAAAAGTTTATTCATCTTGTTGGATTTGATGCTCTCTAAGGTCCTTTCTGTCTCTCAAATTCTATTATTCTGTTCCATCCCAATGATAGACAAAGTACAGAAATTCATCACATCTCTCTGGTGCAATAGAAACTAGTAGAATCCCCAAGTATTTTAACCCCAAAGTTTTGGTCTTCTCTTGTATTTCACTGGTGAAGCACTTTATGCAGTCTTCACTTTTTTATGATTAAAAAGTAAAAATTCATCAGTAATAGTGGTCACAATCAATATGAAGGTGCTGACTGGTGGTGGTAAATAATAGTCTCGTTACTATTCTCTTGGGTCTTATTCCTAGCTGTTGATAAATAATCTTTGCAATAAATAAGATCCTCTAGGATATTAAATTATATGAAACCTATGGAATATCAAATAGCCATGCCTCTACCTTTGGTATTCCTGTAGTTTTCACATATCTGTTAACTCCTCACTATTTTGCAGTGTTTTGGTTATGTGTCTGTTTCACCTACCAGGCCGGGAACTCTTTGAGGGTCAGATCATTCATCTTTACCTCCTAAGGACACAGACTGATGCTTAGAGCATATTTAGTTGGCATTTGATAGGATGTCTCTTGAATATTGAGTTCAACTGCTTTCCAGTGACTGCTTAATTTTTTTGAAATAAATCTTCAAAGACAAAAATAAAAAATTCATTTTGCAAAGTCTATGATGAAGCTCAGAAAAGAAGCTAGAAGAACCTAAGTACCTAAAAGATGTTAAGTCAAGAGAAGAAGGCTGAAATATTCACTTATCAGGCCAGTTTTTGTTTTCTTGTTTTTTTTTTTCCTTCTGCTTCTAGCAGGGTTAGGTAGATCAATTAAGCAATCATTATATTTCACTTCAGTTTAGTGTCTCTTAGTGTTTAGATCAAATGACACCATATGCACCATTGATTTCATGGGGGAACTTCTCCCTAAGCCAATATTTAGGGATTTAGTGGGCTGCCTTGGCAAGATATTTAAACAGCCTGAACCTTACTACATCTTTACAAATGGAAAGGTTAAGTTGTATCCATGGTTTTCTATCATTATTAATAGTGGAATCTTTTCTGTCTTTAAACACATGCATATGTAAAACCCTTTGTGTAAAAATGGTACATGCAGTGTTACTTAGATTGAAAAAGTGGTTACTTAAGATATTAACACTAGTATGAAACAAATGATCCTGAATCTTAGTAATGCAACAAAATAGTTTATTTTCTACTCACATAAAGTCAGTTTATATCTGAGAGTAGAGTTTGAGGGATTATGTCTCTCTCTGGATGATTACTCAGCAGATAGAGTCTCTGACACCTTCAACATGGGGATGCCAAGGCAGCCCTAGGTTTTGACCCAACTAGAAAACGGGAAGAGAGAGAGAGGATTACCCGTGGGAGATTATTTGCAGTCCAAGCCTGAAAGGTGGAGCGTCAGTTCTGTCACACCTAACTTCAAGGGGGGCTGGGAAATGTGATCCTCCTCTGTACTCAGAACAAACAAGAGAAATGGGTTTGGTAAGCAGATCGCTGTGCTCTGCCACAAAGGCTGGGGTCTGGCACCCAGGAAAGATTGCCCAGCACTCTGAGGAGCACAGTATTTAAGCCCTAAAGCAGATGTACCCCAAGAACCCCTCAGCTTAAATGTTCTCTGATTGTACCCAGTGCTGTGCCTGATACACAACAAGGGTTCAATAAAATATTTCAGTTACCCTGTATCTTTGAAACAGAGATGTTAATTCCTACCTGGTCACTTAGCACAGAGCACTAGTAACACAAGCTGTGTTTTGGTACCTCCTCTCTGCCCTATCCGACAGTGTACTAACACTCCAAGTAGTTTTGGTGGGCCTTGAATTTGGGCTCAAGGAGTGTGAGCTTGCAGAGCTATCTTATTTCTGGTGTGAAGTTGTGGAGTAGGTTTAGCTGTCTTTAGTAAAGATTAAAGAGGATTCAGAAGACATAAATGTGTAGAGTTTGAC
Organism: Bubalus kerabau; assembly: GCF_029407905.1. Lineage (NCBI taxonomy): Eukaryota > Metazoa > Chordata > Mammalia > Artiodactyla > Bovidae > Bubalus > Bubalus kerabau. The sequence goes on along the minus strand of NC_073624.1, from coordinate 60,745,327 downwards.
TCACCCATACCAGATAAGGATTCAAATCCAGGTGATGCTCTAGATATCAGCTCTTCTTTCTGTTTAACCACTGTTGCAAACTCTTGGCAAGATCTTACTCCACCCATGCCTGGCTTGTGTCCTCTATTGGCTCAGTTCTTTCATCCCTCCTCTTGCTCTGTGTCTCTCATCATTTGTGATTTTCTTAAGCACGCTAACTACAAACAGAGTTTTCATTATTATTTGATGACTTCCAAAGCTGTTTATTCAGTGCAAATGTCTCTCCCCATTTCTATAGGTCTGTGTAGCCAGTTGCTCACTTGGCAAGATATTTAAATAGCCTGAACCTCACTACATATTTTAAAATGGAAAGATTAAATTAGATCTACATTTGGATCTCTCAGTGTATCTCAAGTTCAGAATGTCCAAGACCAAAATCCTGTTCTTCCTCTCCCTCAAAGCTGCTCTTCTTGAATCTTGGACATCTTGGAAGACGGCACCATCATTCACTGCTTCATCACATTCAGACCCAGGAATCATTCTGTTCCTCCCTCTTTTTCAAACTCTTCCAAGTCAAATTGTTCACAAAGCTATAATGACTTCTGTCTCCTTAAAAGGGTTTCAGATTGCTCCCCTTTCCCTTTAGTGCCCATCTTTTTTCAGCTGGACTATTTCCACAGCCCCTTAGCTGGTCTCACAGCCTCTAGTCTCTCCCCTCTCCAGTCTGCAGTGCATATAACATACATGTCCCTGTGTAGGCCTTTTGCCTGCCCTTAGGCTACTTATCATCAGACTCCTGCCAACTGTTTGTCTTCATTTACTGTCTCTCTCCCACATGAACAATTTGCTACAAATTACTTTCTTTTTCTAAATGCTCTGTGCCTCTCATCCCTCTAAGCCAGGAGCTAGAAACAGACATAATCAGTAAATAAACAAATGGACACGGCTGTGTTCCAATAAAACTTTATTTAGGGGTTTTCCTGGTGGTCTAGTGGTTAAGAATCTGACTACCAATGCACAGGTCATGAGTTCAATCCCTGATCCAGGAAGATCCCATGTGCTGCAGAGCTGCTAAACCAGGGCTCCGCAGCTACTGAAGCCAGGACGCCTAGAGCCCGTGTGCCACAATAAGAAGACTGTGTGCCGTAACAAAGAGTAGCCCCCGCAGCAATGAAGACCCAGCACAGTCAAAAGTAAGTAAATAAATCTTAATGAAAATAAAGCTAAAGTATTAAAAAAGCTATTTACAAAAGTATATGGGGGCTGGATTTGACCTTGAGGCTGTAGATTGTTGACCCCTGCTCTTTGTCTGTACCTGTTGTTTGTTTTGCCTGGAATTGCGCTTCCGTCTTCATTGCACACCTTATTGTCTACCCCTCCATCCCCATTTTGAACTTCTAATTTTTTTAACTTTTTAATTTTGTACTGGAGTATAGCCGATTTAACAATGTTGTGATGGTTTCAGGTGGACAATAAAGGGACTCAACCATACATATACGTGTATCCATTCTCCTCCAAACTCCCCTCCCATCCAGGCTGCTACATAACATTACGCAGAATTTCCTGTACTATACAATAGGTCTTTGTTGATTATCCATTTAAAATATAGCAGTGTGTACCCGTCGATCCCAAACTCCCTAACTGTCTCTTTCCCCCATTTTTCCTTCCTGGCACCCATACGAACTTTTAACTTTTAAAATGTTTACTTACCATTCTTCCTTTATGAAGCTATGCTTGAATAATACTTACCAGCAGTTTTATGCATAGAGTCAGTTCTTAATATTCGCTGTGGTTATTTTCTATAAAGGTGCCTCAAACACTGAGTTAGCAAATACTGAACCATTGCTCCTGGGGGAGGTACAGGGCTAGGTTCCTGAGAGCATGTGGTCACAACGCTTTCACTAACCAGTTGATACCAACCTTGTTTATAAGTGTTTCTGTCTAAAGACACCTTATGTAATATATTGTTTATATATTGTTGGTTTATTAGCATTGAACTCACAGCCAACAACCCTATAACTCAGGCCTAAATGAAGCTTGTCTGACACACTTATTTTCTCCATAAGGCTCATCACAGCCTTCTGCGCTTAGGATCACTAGATAGCACTATAGCACTACGCTTAGGGAACATTTGAAATATCAGAATCACCAATGAAAGAACACAAATGTGAAAAATGTGGCACTAAATTGATCATAAAAAGAACAGTTGTTGGCAGTGTGGAGTGGAAGCAAGAAGTCTGAGAATCCTGTCTCAGACTGTTGCTGAGAACATGCACACCAGGAAACTCAACATTTTCACTGCCGTGTACATGTCTGTGAAAGACCATGAAAGCACCAAGAGTATTGATTTTGGGGTTACAAATATGTTTTAGAGAATAGAGGAATTTGCAGATACGGAACTGGTGAGTCATGAGGACTGACTGTATCTCCATGCCAGAACCAACAGACTGGATCAGTTCAGTTCAGCCATTCAGTCGTGTCTGACTCTGCAACCCCACAGATTACAGCATGCCAGGCTTCCCTATCTAGCACCAACTCCCAGAGCTTGCTCAAACTCATGTCCATTGAGTCGGTGATACCATCCAACCATCTCATTCTCTGTTGTCCCCTTCTCCTCTTGCCTTCAACCTTTCCCAGCATCAGGGTCTTTTCTAATTAGTCAGTCTAATGAACAGACTGGATAGCTAGGTCCTTGTAAACTCATTAATTTGTTTTCTTCTCCCTTTCTCCATGACCTTACTGCTTAAATGAAGATTTTGAATGAATATTTGTATGAATGAAGGAAGGAATAACTGAATGACTTGAATAAAATATATTGTGCTTAATATTTTCAGTAGAGTCTATAAATGCAGGAAAACTTTTTTTAAATGCCTTTTTTCAGCATTTGTTAAGTGATAAGTAATTCTGCCGCAACACATAGGGAATGATGTTGCTTTCTTCTTATTTAACATCTCATTAATGATCTTCAATAGTCAGTAAACAATAAATTAATGAAATCTACAGATGATCCTAAATTAAGAGGTGTTGAAAACACCAGTGAGAGTACTGCTGTAGCGTAAATGCACTTGGGTTAAAACTTTGAAGTAAGTCAGGACTGATGCAATTGGAAAAATACAAACTAGAAAATGTAGCCAAACAAATTCTAAATGTTCAGGAAACCGGGCACTACTGCTTGTTAATTTTAAATTACTCATGTATTTATTCACTCAGCAGGCATTTATGGAGGGCCTACCATGTACCTAACCTAGTGCTCTGTCCTGGACTTTATCAAAGTGAAAAAGACAGTTGAGGCCCCTGCCTCATGGAATTTATATTCCAGTGGAGGAGACAGGAGAGAGGATTGAGTAGTTAAGAATCTCTGAGATAAGTGGGACATGATATTGGAGTTGAAACATGAGGGATAAGTGGAGGAGTATGGTGGTTGAGTGCTGCAAAGAGAGGAATCTCAAGAGTGAAGGCCCAGAGTGGGAAAGTTAGGCATGGCAGTCACAAGAGCAGAAAAGAGGACGGCTAGAGCTCACAGCTGGGTGACTGGGAGGACAGAGATGGATTGTAACCGCAACAGAGCAGGCAGGGGACGTGTGGTGTGCTCTTTAGACATTGCCAAGGAAGTTGGATTTTATTCTAGGTGCCAAAGGAAACCACTGAGGAATTTTAAGAATGGTGAGAAACAGTTTGACTCACCCTATTGAATGCACTCAGGACAACTATACAGCAAGGGTTCAGTTAGGAGGCGGTAGCAGTAATTCTGGCTTCCCTGATCGCTTAGCTAGTAAAGAATCTTCCTGTGATGCAGGAGATCCTGGTTCAATTCCTGGGTCAGGAAGATCCCCTGGAGAAGGGATAGGCTATCCACTCCAGTATTCTTGGGTTTCCCTGGTGACTCAGATGGTAAAGAATCTGCCTGAAATGAAGAAGACCTGGGTTCCATCCCTGGGTTGGGAAGATCCCCCGGAGGAGGGCATGGTAACCCACTCCAGTATTCTTGCCTGGAGAATCCCCATGGACAGAGGAGCCTGGCGGGCTATAGTCCATGGGATTACAAAGAGTCGGACATGACTGAGTGACTAAGCACACAGCAATAATTCTGGCAAAAGAAGATGGTGGCTTGGACCAAGACATGGAGCAGGAAAGTTTGGGAAGAATTAGAGTCTATTTTGGAAGGCAGCTGTGCTCACCGCTATAGCACCCATGCTGCACTTGGGATGTATCTTGGAGTGAAAACTGGCAGTGCTTACAAATAGACCGGCTGAGAGTGGGGAAACTGTGGAAGGACAATGAGGAATCAAGGACGACTCCTAAACATTATGACCTGAATAACTGATCACTTGTGAAACCAAGAGCTGGAGCCCATACTGGATTCGGGGGATCTAGAGGCTAGAGGAGAGTGAAAAAGTTGGCTTAAAGCTCAACATTCAGAAAACTAACATCATGGCATCTGGTCCCATCACTTCATGGGAAATAGATGGGGAAACAGTGGAAACAGTGTCAGACTTTATTTTTCTGGGCTCCAAAATCACTGCAGATGGTGATTGCAGCCATGAAATTAAAAGACACTTACTCCTTGGAAGGAAATTTATGACCAACCTAGATAGCATATTGAAAAACAGAGACATTACTTTGTCAACAAAGGTCTGTCTAGTCAAGGCTATGGTTTTTCCAGTAGTCATGTATGGATGTGAGAGTTGGACTGTGAAGAAAGCTGAGTGCCAAAGAATTGATGCTTTTGAACTGTGGTGTTGGAGAAGACTCTTGAGAGTCCCTTGGACTCCAAGGAGATCCAACCAGTCCATCCGAAAGATCAGTCCTGGGTGTTCATTGAAAGGACTGATGTTGAAGCTAAAACTCCAACACTTTGGCCACCTCATGTGAAGAGTTGACTCATTTGAAAAGACCCTGATGCTGGGAAATATTGAAGGCGGGAGGAGAAGGGGATGACAGAGGATGAGATGGTTGGATGGCATCACCGACTTAATGCACATGGTTTTGGGTGGACTCCAGGAGTTGGTGATGGACAGGGAGGCCTGGCGTGCTGCAGTTCATGGGGGTCGCAAAGATTCGGACATGACTGAGTGACTGAACTGAATTGAACTGAACTGAGAGGCTAGAGAGGGCTTCCCTGGTGGCTGAAATGATAAAGAATCTGCCTACAATGCAGGAGAGCCAGTTTTGATCCCTGGGTTGAGAAGATCCCCTGGAGGAGGGCATGGCAACCCACACCAGTATTCTTGCCTGGAGAATTCCATGGATGAGGAGCCTGACAGGCTACAGTCCCTGGGGTTGCAAAGAGTTGGACATGACTGAGCAACTAACACACATGCACACACAGAGGAGAGAGAGTTTAAAGGAGGGAAGAACAGAAATTGGTACTTTGTAGATATGTTAAGCTTGAGTACTTACCAGACATTCAAGAGAGATTTCATTATGATTTTAGTTTGTGTTTTCCTGATGGCTAATAATCTTAAGTGCTTTTTCATGTGTTCATTACCCATTCAAATATTTTCTTTTAAAATGTTTCTGCTTAAGATTTTTGCCTACTTTAATTGGGTTATTTATTTTTGCTAATATTTGGTAACTATTTTTGCTTTTTTTGATCATAAGAGAAGAATTTTAGTCTTTTTTAAAAGTCTTTGTCTAGTTTTGGTGTCAGGGTAATGCTCACCTGTAATTTGGTTATAGATTTTCATGATGTATCATTTGATGAATAGAAGGTTTTCGTTTTCATGATGTCCATTACATCTTTCTTTAAAAAATTATAGTTAGTGCTTTCTGGTTTCAAATAGATCTTTGCCTATCTCAATGTAGAAATTTTAGGGAGAGTGGCACTCTTGCAGGAAGTTCCATGCCTTTCCCCTTACCTTGCCCTGTGTATCTTGTTTGTCTGGCTGTAGTTCTGAGTTATAGTCTATCCTAATAAAGTTATAATCTAGTAAGTAAAATGTGCATTCTGTGAGCCACTCGAACAGATTAATCAAACCCAACAAGACGGTCATTGGAACGTCAGATCCACAGCTGGGTGGTCAAAAGCATAGGTGGCAATCTGTACTTTCAGTTGGCATATAAAGTGGAGTGGGGTGCATATATATGGAATCTAGAAAAATGGTACAGGTGAACTTATTTGCAAAGCAGAAATAGAGACATAGATACAGAGAACAAGCTTATGGGTACCAAGGAAGGAAGAGGGGATGGAATAGACTGGGAGATTGGGATCGACATATATACAGTGCTGTGTATAAAATAGATAACTAATGAGGACCACTGCTATCGCACCAGGAACCTAAATGCGAAAGAAATCCAAGGAAGAGCATGTGTATGTGTGTGTGTGTGTGGTTGACTCACTTAACTATACAGTAGAAAGTGACACAGCAGTGTAAAGCAACTACACTCCAATTAAGAAAAATAAAATGGGGTGAGGGACTGTCTTATAGGACTGAGCCCTTAACTTGTGGGATCTGATATTGTCTTCAGGTAAGGAGCTTCAGAATTGAATTGAACTGGTGTCCAATAATTGTGTGGGAGACCACCCCCACACATTGGAAATTGGGTCCAGAAACATTTTACTGTCTATTGAGATTTTACTTATGGGCTGACATTTGATCTATCTTGGAAAATGACTCATGTCCATTTGAAAAGCATGTGTATTCTGCTTTTGTTGAGTAGGTCTGTGTATGTCTGTTTGATCTAGTTGGTTTATTGTATTGGGTAATCTCTCTCTTTCCTTACTTCTTTTCCGTCTGGTGGTTCTATTCATTATTGTGAGTGGTGTACTGAAGTCTCCAACTATTAGTATAGAACTGTCTATTTTCACCTTCAATTCTGTTGGATTTTGCTTTATATATTTTGATGACCTGTCATTAAGTGCATGAAAGTAAAAGTGCTAGTCACTCAGTTGTGTCTGACTCTTTGTGACCTGATGGACTGTAGCCCACTGGGCTCCTCTGTGAAATTCTCCAGGCAAGAATACTGGAGTGCCTTGCCTCCAGAATGGCAAGGAAGGTTGCCATTCTCTTTTCCAGGGGCTCTTTCTGACCCAGGAATTGAACCCAGGTCTTCCACATTGAAAATGGATTCTTTACTGTCCAAGTTTCTAATTATTCTATCTTCTTACTATATTGAGCCTTTTATTATATATACTGTCTTGTCTCTTGTAACCTTTTGTAGTTGTTTTAAAGTCTGTTTCTCCCATATTAGAATAGCTACACCTGTTCTCTTTTGGTTACTATTTGCATGAAATCTCTTTTCCCATGTTCAATCTGTTCGTGTCTTTGGATCTTAAGTGAGTCTCCTGTAGCCAGCATATAGTTGGATTGTTTTCATACATTCTGCCAATCTTTGTCTCTGGAATGGAGAATAGGAACTTTCCAAGTTTCTGCTGTGTGCAGGCACTGTTCTTGGCCTTGTCAGTAAAGCTAAAACTAAGACTTGTGACTAATTCCCTAAATCTGTGACTTCAGGAATTTATGTGTTCTTGGAGGTATACAGTCATTAAAAAATAATTACACAATTAATTTCTTCCAATTGTATAAATCCTACAAAGGACAACATATAGGGGAGTGAGACACAGAATGACTTGTGTGAGATTAAATTCAGGCTTCAAGCCCTACTTAATTATTTAAATCTGGAACTGACAAAAAATAATAGTGTAAATGTTCCTCTCTCTCCATGACTTTACTTGATGGGCAAGTTACATATAATTTTTTGACAGATCACTATTTCTTTTAATGAATAAAATACATCAATAAGCCATTTAAACGTTCAGAAATAGACCACAGAGGATATGCCTATAGTGATAACTTTTCTTAGAAACAAATAACATTAACCTATTTAATACTTGGTTTCATCACAAGAACAGGCGCATTATATTTTCCTTACTGCTGGATTATAGATATTAGAAATGGAAGAAAACAGTATTGGCTACAAAAGTCAGCCCTCACCGCCTCCCCATGACTTAAGAAAATGTCTAAATCTCCAGGAGCCTGCCTGACCTCCTCGTTCTGGTCCACCATTTTAGAGTGATTGCATCAGCTCACCCATTGTGCTGGGCAGAGGTAAGAAGTCCTAATGTAGCCGACAGGAGGTAGCTGGTAGGGTAGACGATTTCCGAAAGCTGTGTGATTGTCTCAAGTGCCTCTATGGGCTAGCGAGCCATGACTGGCCTGATTACTTCCTTTCTCCACATTTTTGATTTTGAGTTCTCTTAGCTAAAAGTTGGCTTAATTTTTAAAACTCTCTGAAATCCGATTATTTAAATACATTTCATTGGATTCAATATCGACAACCTCATTATATGCTGTTCCAAATCCATTAATAAATTAACCATAATTCAACTCACTTCTGTGTATTGGAGTTTTTGCCAGAGGTGCTGTAATTAGAAGAACACCAGCAATTGCTTGTTATTTAATCTAGCGATTTATAAGGATTTTTTTTTAAGTGCTTATAATAGGAAACCAAGTGGCATTAGTTGGGAGCGTTGTTTCTCCATTCACTTCTGGACTCTAATAATTAAACACAGCTTCCTGAAAGAGCTGGTAATGAGCAGCAATGTGATGATAATATAAGCTATTAATTGACTCATCAACTCATAGGACATGAACTGTTCAGTTAACATATTTTAGGAGTTGGAAAAAAATTCTCCTTGGAGAATGAGAGTAGAAGGTGGGAATGAATACTCGTAAGTAACAAAGTTTAATTTTCTCTTTCAACGTGAACTTTATGAATAGTTTTAAGCTCCCCAAATCTAGAATTCAAAAATGGATTTCAATAAGCGTGGCATGTATGGGAAGCCAGTGATGTGACAGGGCAGGGAGATTTTGTCAGGCCATGCTATTTTATCACAAAAGCCCATGGCCTGCAAAGAAGGGCGGGTTTCCATGTTTCTGTTTCGGTCAGCTCTTTGCTTTGTTGATTGCTTCACTGTACTGCTGTTGTCAGGATTTTGTCAATAGTCACATAGATCTCATGACTGGCATTTTGCCTTTTTAAAACCATCCCCTTTGCTGTCATAGAGAATTGGAGCCTTGAAGCCTGGTGGGACTGGCTGGTGCCTTTTTATTATCATTTATGAATTCATCAGAAAGGAATATTGACTTCTAATTAAAACTGGGAAATTACTCCTGGAATAAATTGCTAAAGGTCAGTCTCTTTGCAGAGAACTTGCTGTGTGTCTTTTTGTGCCACATTTTATCACTTTTATAAATAAGGCAGCTTTCAACCGATTTGTAAGAATAGGTAAAGACAACAAATTGTGATATTAGGTCTTACTTTTAGTACTGAATTTCAAGTAAAGTTTTCTTATGCTTTTTCTGTTCTTGGTATGTTTCTCTTCTGAGGGTGGGGAAATTTGCTCTGTAATTAAAACAATTAGAATATCCCATTTTTGTTTTTTCTTAAGGAAAGTAGTATGTGTATCTTTGGTCTAAAAGAATTAAAATGGCAAAACTAGAACCTGACTTCCTAACAAAAGAGAAAGTCTTTCCCCCAATTATAGGAAGTTCTAGGAAAATCATTTGTCTATTTTGGATTAGGAAATCAAAGTGAATCAAAATACTGTAATAATCAAAAGAAATAATCAAAAGAAACAGCCTCACTTGAGATTTTGGCAGTGAATAGATATTTAAATATTTAACAACTCTTTTTATCTTTACCTGTTCACAAGTTATAAACAGGGAGTTGGAATGAAATGAAAAAAAAAGCTGCCTATTGGCTTTGAAATTACAGTAGGTATTATGCCCAGGTTTTGAATAACTTCTCTTTGGTCTGTCAGAAGGCTCTGCTCTCAGTCTTGCTGGGGTTAACTTAATTGTGCGTGTAAGGATGCGGTCATCATGGAATGTCTTTGCCATATATTCACTTATATTTTTAGATTCTTGAGCAGGTTTTGAAATTTATCTACCCTGAAAAAATATCTTGGAGGTGATTTCTGTAATCTTATTGTTATTAAATTTGATTAGTAGATTTAAAAAATTGCAATCTTTCTAGTTTAAGCACTTAGAGCAGAGGTTATCAACTGGGGGTGTTTCTGGCAAATGTCTGGAGATATTTTGGTGTCATTAACAGGGGTCGTGGTGTTACTGACATCTAGTAGATAGAGGCCAGGGCTGATACCCAATATCTTTCGATGTTGACAAGACAGCCTTTAACAACAACAAAAAATCTGGCCCAAAATAATAGTGTAGTAGTCGAGAAATTCTAAGTTAGAGAAATATGATAAAATATTATTCAATGATAAGAGTGCCTCAACAGTAAAACTTCACATTGGGAAATAATTAAAAAAACAACAAAACATCTTTTCCATCCATCTGGGTAGCAAAAATCAGAGGAAATAATAACACTAAGTTCTGGTAAAGATGGTAGAAAGCAAGTACACTCATACATTGCTGATAGGAGTAATATGGCAAAATCTACTAAAAATTAAAGTACCACTTCTACTTCACTCAGCATTTCCTCATTTGAAAATATCAGTATACAAAGATCCAGCCTTTTTGTTCGGCTTAAAAAATTATGGGGAAAAAAGCCTGAAAATTAACAAATGGGGGAATAATTTGTGGGACACCTATAATACAGAGTATAATAACTTCTTAAACTATAACATTTTAGATCTATGTCTAAACTTGGAGGGTATCCATGATGTCTTATTAGGTGAGAAAAATCAGTTTCATAATAGTGTGTGTATTGTGAGCTCATTTTTATAAAACAACTAGCAAATTTCTTCTGTTGTTGTTGTTATTTGGTCTCTAAGTCTGACTCTGTTTTAGACCCCATGGACTTAGCCTGCCAGGCTCCTCTATCCATGGTATTTCCCAGGCAAGAATACGAGCGGATTGCCATTTCCTGTTCCCAACCCAGGGATTGAACCCACACCTGCATTGGCGGGTGGTTTCTTTACCACTGAGCCACCAGGGAAGCCTACATACTATTAACAACTGTTTAACTTGGTAATATCATCGGAAGAGATAAAAATGATGATGGCTGGAGCTTAATTATTAACTTTTACTTTATTTGCTTTTCCATTTCCAACTTGAATTCTTAATTTCAAAATTATTTTTGTAATTTGCAAGCAATTTGACAGAGAAAACCTTAAGGGAAGTGTATGAGTCTTCTGTGGCTGTTTTATATTCAATATCCTTGTCTTGTTAACCTCATGGAAATTTACACCTCAGTTAGTGTAATCACTAGAAAGATACTGGGCTTTGTTTGTGTTTTTACATGATAGATGAATAATGCTAAACTTTAAGATATTATAAAGTAAATATATGTAAATGCTTCCTTTTTTGTCTTCATGGCAAGTATCTTATTCTACCATTTATCATAGGATATAGATTTCATATAATAAAAATTTCCTGCATTAAGAAAATCTGAAAACAATATCATATAATGATAGCAGATAGTGAGGACAAGAATTGGGAGCAGCTCTGCAGGCCCATGGGCCAGCCGTGCAGAGCCGTCCAGGGACCTGTTGAGGAAAGGGCATTGTTGTTTTCCAGTGTCAACCTCAAAGGTTAGAAACCCATCCTGAATCTTTTATTATCTCTATGTTACAGGGAGTTATAAGCATCTCAATAACACAGAAGTTGTTGGAGGTGTGACTTGATTTTGTTACAGTTTGAGAATAATAATGCAGTTACTTCCTTTTCTTGAAAATGACATGTGAATACTTTGGTGCATAAATTATGGTTAAAATATTACATTGCCTACCATCTAGAAAGGGAAATAACAGTGAGAAAATGTGTCTGTACCTTCTTCAGAATTTAGATATAATGGATTCGAAGTCACAACAGAAAAGTATTCACTGAACTCCATGACTCTATCCCCAACTTCTCCCACAAAATCTGCCAGCATTATGGAGTCAATAGTGTTTTTGACCCTATTATGATCTGTTTGTATGTATTAAATGTGTTGATTTTCATGAAAATCTGAAGAGCCATATGTTATTTCAATCCTTATTTTATATATAGGAAAACATACACAGAGAAATTAGGTAACTTGCCCAAAGACACATAGCCTCTATGGAACAGAGCCAGAATTCTGGCCAAGGAAGAATGACACCAGGGTCATTGAAAACGTAATAGAAATTCAAGACTATGGAAATGGAAGAATTTTATTCTTTTCTTCTGAACAAGATAAGAAGAAAAACCTACCACATCCTAATTCAACATATTCTTAGCTTTAATAATCAGTAACTTGGTAAAGGGAGAGGGCAATGGCAGCCCACTCCAGTACTCTTGCCTGGAAAACCCCATGGATGGAGGACCCTGGTGGGCTGCAGTCCAGGGGGTTGCTAAGAGGCGGACACAACTGAGCGACTTCACTTTCACTTTTCACTTTCATGCATTGGAGAAGGAAATGGCAACCCACTCCAGTGTTCTTGCCTGGAGAATCCCAGGGACAGGGCTGCCATCTATGGGGTCGCACAGAGTCGGACACGACAGAAGCGACTTAGCAGCAGCAGCAGCAACTTGGTAAAGAAGACTCTTATGGACTAATGTAAGAATTGATATTGCCTATAATGGACTTGCTAAAGAAGACCCTATGGATTAACTTAAGAATTGATATTGCCTATTATGGACATTGGGTTTCCCTGGTGGCTCAGATGGTAAAGAACCCACCTGCAATGTGGGAGATCTGGTTTCGATCCCTGGGTTGGGAAGATCCCCTGGAAGAGAGCATGGCAACCCACTCCAGTATTCTTGCCTGGAGAGTCCCCATGGACAGAAGAGCCTGGCGAGCTACAGTCCATGGGGTCTCAAAGAGTCGAACATGACTGAGTGACTAAGCACAGCACATTATGGACACTAGCATTTGATATTTAGCTGGGAGTTGTTCATAATTTTTTAAAATTGTGTATATTTTGGTGCAGTAAGTAAATAGCATAATTTCTTCAATTCTCGTCTTCTTTAGACTGAATATGTATATATTCCTGTGATTGCCTTGGAGTCAGTTTGTAGGCAACACAATCTCCTATAAATAAAAAATATTGAAAATTTAAACCATTTGAACCATAATCCAGCTTTTCTGGCCTGGTGATCTGGTGTCTATGATTATAATGTATGCAGTTCTATTACCTCTTAAAATCTCATGTATATGTTCAATTGCATTGTGACACCAATACATCACAGAATGTAGGTTATTAGATGAATAAAAATAAATAGTTTGAGAGGGCTTTCTCACATTTGAGGTTTAATTCTCTCTCTGCTGGGAGTGTTATATTGAGAAGGACATATTTTGCAATCTTTCTGCCTTTGCAGTTACAGTTCTCAATTTCTGTCTCCCCCTTTCCTTTATTATTTCCCTGTTTTTATAAAATTCTTCAGCCATAAAGCCTACCACTAGATGACTGGCTTTGGGGGCTCCACTTTGCATCTAAGTTTTCTTGTCACTAGTGAGCATTTTTCCCCTTCTCAATTTATTGCATAGATTTTTCACACAGCACATAAACCACACATCCTAAAGTGAAAACACTGGTACAGAGTCCATATTTGGGTGGCTGAATGCATCCCCTCCTTTTTTTTTTTTTTGCCCTGAGGAACAGAAAATTCAAAACATGAAAAACTGTAACAACTTATCCATTGCTTTTGATGAACAAACACTTGTACTGACAAGGTGAAAAAATATCTAAGTGTGAAGATCTTGGAGCTAGAAGATTTCTGACAGTTGAGGTTATCTGAGATGGGAATAAGTGAGGGGGAGGTGTGGGGTCTCTCCTTGCTGGAGACGGCTGTGACAGGGCAGACGGCTCTAGGGTCAGACTCCCCCAAGGATAATTCTTCACCATGGTGCCTAGCATGATGGGGAGTGGGCGACATAGTATCTGCCAGTCCTTCTTAGTGCTTTCCCAGAAATATAATCAAACAATGTAATCAGCCTGAGGAAGAATTGACAGGAAGGTATTAATATACCATAGCATTCTGCCTAAAGAAGAGTGGTATCTTTGGGAACAATTAATCCTACTGAACCAGTGCACTTTTCTCTCTCTTTCTCTCTTTTTTTTATCATAACCATCTTTTACCTACGAGGTGTAGAGGGTGAACAAAGTTGAATAAGACATGACTGGCACCTGTTCTCTAGAGGGACGTGATCATTTGATGATGTATATAAGTGTTCTTGGAACTAAGTCTAGAAAAAATCAGATTGAGTTAAGAATTATTATGAAGTGTGCAAGTTATGTGAAATAGAAAGAAAAAGAGGGGAGATTGGTTACAGTCAGGGATGGAACATCTAGGAAGAGCTCCACGAGGAGGTGGTATGTGAACAGGGTCCTTTAAAATGTACAGGACTTGGGCAGGAAGGAAGAGAGGGATCGTGGGAGGAGGGTACAGTCTGAGTGAAAGCAGGAGGATGTAAGTCGTGCAAAGTGACTACTTTGAGATGGTTGAAATAGGGAAAATCAAAGAGCTTGCAGTGAGAGAGAAATTTGGGATTCAATCATGGAAGACCTGGTGCATGTTAGTCGCTTGGTGGAAGGGAAGGAAACATGGTTGCATAATGCCTTGTCTAGCACGCAACAGATGCTCTATGTATGTTTCTGAGTAAAAACCCAGTTCTCTCTAACCTAAAGAGTTAATTTCAATCTGACTGTGTGCTCAAGTGTGTTTTGGCAATATTCACTCCTACCCATTGTCAATATGAATTTCCACCATTAATCCAGTTTTAAGCAGAGCGTGTTCTGATTTTTAAATCTTATGCAGAGGGGAACATTACTTTGTGACACAGCATTATGCCCAGAGTTGTAAATATGGAGTAGGTGGCCCTTGACTTAAATGGGATTAATATAACCCCTCATTTGTTTGGCCAATTGGAAGGAGATTAAACACGTCTGTATCCAGGAGCAATACCCCCAAACACTATAACTCTGGCATTAAAAAAAAAAAAAACAAAAAACCTGATGAAAAATGCCTTGGCTACTCCATCTTTTTCACCCTCTCCATCTTGGACGTTGGATTGAAGGGGAGGCAGCGTGTGAATAAGGTGAAACAAATCACGTCAGTGTGATGGATCGAGGTTGGGCTTGGCACACCCCAGGTGATTGTGTTGGGAGGAAGAGTCATCAATTTGGTCCCCCAAAAGGGTGTGTGGTAGTCATAAATATTTCACAGAATGCGGGGGTGGCATCCGCTTTTTTGTTTACTGAGAACAATGCCTGCTAGAATGTTCCTCCTCCAGACAGTTGTTCCTAGTCCTGAGCTATCAAAAACTTACTTACCTACATTGGGAACTGTTGCTATTTCTTTTGTTTTCCTTTGAGTTTTCATTTTGATTTTTGATAACTGCATATTCTCCAGAGGCAGCTATTTTTTGTCATGCATTTTGTGGGAAGCAAGAGAAAATACACATTCTCGGTTACCGGTTTGAAGTGGCAGTTTCTAAAGGGCAGAATCATTTTTCATGTACTGGTATTTTGTGATTCGGAGAAGAGAAACAGAGTTTTTATAGCATCACAATCAAGAGAGAGATCAAAGTGCACTTTGGAATTTTAGTTGGACCTGTTACTGCTTGTACATTGTCATAATAATTCATATTTTTAAAAGTACTTTTATATGTATAATCTTATATGATTATCACAAAAGGTGCACAAAAGGGTAGGAATTAAATTTTTTTTTCCAGAAAGGAGCAAAGCAAGCCTCAGATGGGTTAAGAGACTCACCTGAATTGATACAGTTAGTTTAGTGGTGGAGCTAAGATTAGAACAATGATCATTCTTGCACAGTTTCTTGCATGTGCGTGCGTGCTCAGTCATGTCAGACTCTTTGGGACCCCATGAACTGTAGCCCGCCAGGCTCCTCTGTCCATGGTACTCTCCAGGCAAGAAGGCTGGAGCTGGTTGCCAGTTTCCTTCTCCAGGGGATCTTTCTAATCCAGTGATTGAACCATGAGCCTTCTGTTTCTCCTGCATTGGCAGGTAGATTCATTACCACTGAGTCACCTGGGAAGCCCTATATAGTTCCTTAAATATGAGCAAAAGGAGTCTTTAAAATGTTGCATCTTTTTGCCTGTTAGTTTTGTTATGTATGGAGCATTCAAAAGTCAGTGCAGTTAAGATCATGGTTGGCAATGAAGTGTATTTGTGTTATTTTGCCCTCTTTGCAGTTAGGAGAAATTGGGGTAGGGGCAGAGGAAGTGAGTGATTTGTTTGTGGTCATAGAGCGAGCTGTGGGAAAGACCGTCAAGGCTCTGTGATTTTTCAGGCTCAGTTTAATCAGGTCCCCCTGCAGTTGAAGCCTCTTCCTTTTAATCCAAGTAATGAAACTGCAGAGATGATAGTGTGCTTGTAATCATCCGTCAGGGCTGTCGGTTAACTGCGCCATCCTCTCCCACCATCACTGTTAAATGCTGGAAATGCAGCTACCCGGCTTAGCCAAGGGCTTCCTCCTTTGTTAAAATTACTGTAACTCGGAGTTATTGCGAGGCCAAGCTGCACCCAGTGCTGTTTCCAGTAGAAATGAATTGTTATCCAGTGTCTGTTTGAAAGCAACAGAAATGTTTTTGTTAAAAAAAAATGGTTCCAAATAAACACTGGAAATGATTTTGAAATATAACTTAATGGGTTTCTGTGGTAGCTGAATGTTCAAATAGGCACAAACCTGAGGTTATTTCAACTTTATTTTTGCCCCCTCTCTGGGGGATTTACAATGGAAAGCAGCTTATATTATTTTGTAATAGGATCCTGCTTTCAGTTTTTTTCTTTATTTTTACAAATATTTGAATTAAGTGCTATTTCCCCAATTTTCTAGGACCAAATTTTTTTTTTCAGTAAAAGATTTGAGAGGGCATAATATTGAAGAGTGGTGGCTTAGTTGCTAAGTTGTGCCCACCTCTTGCGACCCCATGGACTGTTGTCTGCCAGGCTCCTCTGTCCATGGGATTCTCCAGGCAAGAATACTGAAGTGGGTTGCCATCTCCTTCTCCAGGGGATCTTCCTGATCCAGGGATTGAATCCTGGTCTCCTGCATTGCAGGCAGACTCTTTACCAACGGAGCTACAAGGGAAGCCCAGTACTGAAGAGAGGTAATGTAAAAAATTATTCACAAGGATATATTTCAGTGTGCTTCTGTCTTTGCAGTGATAGGCATGTATCTGTCCCCACTTGCACTTTGAGGAGTTGAACTCAGTTTGCTCCTACTGCTGGTGGAGCTGGCCTGAAGGGAGCTGGACTGGGGTTTGTCTCCAGGACCTTGCTTGTGGAAGAATGCAAGTCATGCTGGTGTCTATTTTTGGTTGGATTGTTTTCGTGTCTGGGATTAATGGGAATGTAAAGTCATAAAATGGGACTTTAGGGACATAGAAACAGTGCTGAGCAGGGAAGCTTATTCTTGAGGACAATAAGGAAAAATAAGTGTGAACTTGGTTGGATGGATTATTCATCTCTGCCCTCCATTATGAACATAAACCAGTGTATAGGGCCAAGATGCAGATACCCTGAGAGGCACTCAAGTCAAACTGTCCTTGGAAGTGCCAGCTTGGTCTTCCCAAACATGCTGGGACATTCTGACAACATACTCTGATTAGAGTGAGCCTCACATGGCTATCCCCAGTCAGATCCTGGGACCTGAACATTCTGAAGGTTTTCTTCCATTCTCAGAAATTCCTATGAGTTTTCAGTTTAGGGCATATTTTGACTTCCTGAATACATTTTAGGAAATGATCAGACTTGTTTTTCTGTGATGCATGCATACAGTGGTTTCTCATTTGGCTCCAAGTTGATAATGCAGTTGATTTAGGTCATGAGAAATAGAATTAGATGAATTTTTCACCTTGAAATGAGATTATTGGGTCTGATAGAGAACTCCAAATTCATTCATCTATTTATTCAGTCAGTCACTCAACAAATATTTGTTGAGTGTTGACTGCATGACCAGTAGTGTCCTAGGCATTGGAATACAACTGTGAATAATAATACAATAGCAATAGTGAGGTTGAGCATTTATGGTGCTCACTGTGTGCCTGGGATGGTTGTAATAGCTTTTTACATATGCATTTACAACAAAATGAGGTTATTTCCTATATTATTCCCATTTCACAAATGAGAAAATTGAGGTTCAAGAAAAATGCCTAATAAAAGTAACTTGAAAAAAAGTGAAAACGTTAGTCACTCTTTTGTGTCTGACACTTTGCAACCCTATGGATTGCAGCCCACCAGGCTCCTCTGTCCATGGGATTCTCCAGGCAAGAATACTGAAGTGGATAGCCATTCCCTTCTCCAGGGGACCTTCCCAACCCAGGGATCGAACCTGCATCTCTTTTGTCTCCTACATTGGCAGGCGGACTCTTTACCGTCTGAGCCACCAGGGAAGCCCCAATATAAGTAACTTGCCCAAGGCCAAATCCAGTCTCTCTTCAGAGCCCAGTCTCAACACCACAGAATCTTACCCCTTAGGAGAATGTAAGCTGAAGGGCAGTGGGTCACGTTCTATTAGAGAGAACAAATAGATGCATGCACTAATTTCAAGAGAGTTGCTTATTCAGAGAATGAGGACAGCATGAGCTAGTGTATTCAGAGAAGATCTCTTTGAGGAATTGACAGGGGAGCTGAGACCTGAGTGACTAGAAGCCAACCCTATAAAGCCCTGGGAGGCACTGCACACCCATTGGGGGAGTGGGGAAGCAACCAGAGTGAGATCTGAACACACTTGGTACGAACACACTTGACATATTGTAAACACAGAAGGAAGGCCATAGTTACCAGACTGTGGAGCAGATGAGATTGTATAAGACAAGTTAAGTAAAGTGGGCAGAGGCCAGATTATGCAATTAGAGAGTTTGGATTTTATTCTCAGTGCAGTAAGGAATTTTAAGCACATGCAAGAAAACACCTGGTTTATATTTTGCAAAGGTTCTTCTGACTACTCTACGGAGAAGAGGTAGCAGGTGGCCCAGGACAGAAGTAGAGACATTAGACAGAGGACTAATGTACTAGCCCAAGAAGAGATGACGGTGGCTTGCTTAGTCTCGTAATAGTGGAAGGCGAGAGGGGTGGTCTTCTGGATATGGAGGGATATAAAATGCTGGCTGCTTATTAATCCACTTTTGGGCAGGGGCTTTCCACTTTCATTACTCACTTATTTGTAATGCCATCCTACTTTCAGAGTTTTTTTCTTATATTTATTTTTCAAAAACTACTTGAATTAAATGCTTTTTCCTCTGTTTTGCATGGCCCAGGGTCAAATGTGTTTTTTTATGAACCTGAGAGTCCCTTGGACTACAAGGAGATCAGTCCTGGTTGTTCATTGGAAGGACTGATGCTAAAGCTGAAACTCCAATACTTTGGCCACCTCATGCGAAGAGTTGACTCATTAGAAAAGACTCTGATGCTGGGAGGGATTGCGGGCAGGAGGAGAAGGGGACAACAGAGGATGAGATGGCTGGATGGCATCACTGACTTGATGGACATGAGTTTGAGTGAACTCCGGGAGTTGGTGATGGAGAGGGAGGCCTGGCGTGCTGCGGTTCATGGGGTCGCAAAGAGTTGGACACGACTGAGCGACTGAACTGAACTGAACTGAAAGAGAAGTTAATTGAATATTCAATTCAAAACATTATAATAAAAGTGTGTATCTTGTCCTCAGGTAGTGAATAGTCTAATGAAGGAAATAAAACATAAATACAAAATAAAATGCAGGGCATAGGGCAAGAAATGAGTGTGTTAGAAGTATAGACAAAACAAAAGGAGAGTTCAGAGGAGGGAGGCTGCTTTCTATAGTTACTCTTTTTCTTTAGTCCCTACTATGGCATTGGGAGCATATTAAGATGTATTTGTGTGTTGTTTTAGAAATTATCTGAATTTGTATGGAGTTACTGAAACACCCTTGAGATGTACAGCTTTATCTCTTTGTATTCTCCTTTCCTTCTATGCTGGGTGAAGTTTTGAGCTCAGTTCAGTAACAGGATTGATCTCTTGAAATGCAAAATGTACACAAAAGAGCATAGTGGTTAAGAAGGCAAAAGGAAGAAATCAAAGAAAGTAGCATTTAACTTGGGTTTTGAAAGAAGGTGTGTTTAAACAGGATGGAATAGTCAACTAATGCCCCAGTAAGGCTGTGTAATAAAACACCTCACACATCATGCACTTACTCTCACCCATGTGTCTCTGGGTCGGCTGGGGGTTGGTCTAGTCTTGGTCTGGCAATAACTTGGGTAGTGAACCTGTGCCACTGTTAACTCATGTGGCACTGACTCCAGCATCAGAACTCCTGGAATGGAATACCTCACTTTGGCTGCATGAGTCAGCAATTGGTTTGGGGACAGGCACATAAAACAGTCGAGCTAATAAGAGTCAATAAGACTCAATTCTGTTTTGTTTTGTTTTGTTTTTTTTTCTGAGATAAAGAGAAAGCTAATCTTTTCCCCCCGGTTTCTCCCAAAGTTATGAAGGTAGAGAGCAGCCATAGCCATCATATGTGCATGCCATATCGCTTCAGTTGTGTCTGACTCTTTGCAATCCTCTGGATTGTAACCCGCCAGTCTTCTCTGTCTATGGGATTCTCTAGGCAAGAACACTGGAGTGGGTTGCTCTGCCCTCTTCTGAGGGATCTTCCCAACCAAGGGATCGAACCTGTGTCTCTTATGTCCCCTGCATTGGCAGGTGGGTTCTTTACCACTACTGCCACCTGGGAAGCCCAGCCATCATAAGATCTGTGTGATAATGAAGACATATACAAAGGAAGGCAGAGGTGAATAAAGAAACAAAGACAAATGGTCCCAGTGTCAATGGGGTGGCTGCTCCATCAAGCTATTCTGAAGACAGAATTACCTCTTCTAGTCTACAGATAAGAACAGTTGAGTGGACCATCTGTCGCATACTCAAATCGTTTGGGAACGTATTTTATTTTTTGTACTTGCTGATAACATCTCTCATGAGTTCTTTAGCCATTTCATGTGTCTGTCCATGATTATAAAACTTCTTAGATGGGAGATTTCCCTACAGGAAGATGTAATTTCCTTTTTGCCCTCTCCTCACCTGGTGCCATAGAGAGCACATGGAGGCTGACAACTAATTGGTTGCTGACAGCTCGTCATGCAGGCTACTCACCCCAAGAAGTGACTCATTTCCCTCATTAACTTGATAGTTTGCATCTGAGTTAGCCAAGAAAAAGGATCTTCTACCTACTGCCAGCACTTGTCTCCTCTGTACATTTTTTCCTTCTAAAATTAGGCAACTTTACTCACGAAGACACAGTTCCATGCCCAATAAACCTAAACTGTTGTTATTGATAGTATTCTGTGATTAACTTCTATCCAGCTTTAAAGTTTAAAATTTTTTACTTCTTCAGTGGTTTCCAACCCTAAAAATCATAGAAAAATTCTAAATAAATTTTAAATGCTTTCTTCTTCAAAGACATCTCTTATCATCCCATTTTTATATATGTGTATGTGCATACACAACTACATACACAATTATTTCTTGTAGATCAAAGTTAAAGATCATATAGCCTTTGTTCAAAAAAATAGCAGAAGTTTAACATTCTTAACAGAGAAATAAGTTTGGAATGCATATAGTTGAAAGCATATAGTGAAATGAAATCACCCATGATCTTATTTTTATCTTTGAGAATTATATCTGATACTTTCATCATTAGCTAAGCACATCATTTTGTTCTCTGCAACAAATGTGTGAAGTCTGTAGAGCAAGTATTATTTTTACTGCTTTTTATGGATGAAGAAACTGACACAGAGAGGAATTTGCCTGAGGTTCCATGTAAATGACCAGGTGAGGATGATTCCAGCTTACTCTCCCTGTCCCCAGACACCTTTGATTCTTACCTTGTTTGACATCTTGTTCACAGTGCTTTTGTAGTATGGTTGGCTAAGGTTTCTATTCTAACAGCTCCACAAAATCAAAACCGATTAGGGGTATACCAGGATTCGGATTGATTAGAATTTTGAGAGGAAGAGAGGGTTCATGACTTAGACAAACTCTGATGAGCCAAGCAGGGTGTGGTAGCCATCATTTCTATGTGCACAGCAACCTTGTGCAGTAGATATCATTCTTCCCATTTATAAACAAATGAAGAAACTGCAGGGCAATATTGTGAAAGCATCTATTCAAGACTAGTAGCAGAGCTGAGGTTTGAACCCGGGATTTTGTAATTCTCAGGACTGTCCACTTCCTTTTGCACAATTCTGTTTCCCATACTTAGAATCAGTTAACTTCCATTCTCAGCATTGCCACAATATTCAAAGGGATCATGAGAGATAATGAAAAAAGATGGTAGAAAAAAATTTTAATCCTCCTCCGTAGAGAAACAAAAAATACTTCCAGGGAAACTGTTTTCACTGCTTTTTAACCTGCATGTTATTAAAAAAGTATAAGGGACAAAGGAAATGAAACCTGATATTCCTTTGAAATCTACATATTCAGTGAATTTCCTTTTGAGTAGAATGTGATTAATCTAGATCTTATTTTGAGAAATTATTCAACATCTGTTAGTCAACATCTGGGAATAACCAACAGTAGTAGGTAAAGGACAGAAAGAAAATGTGACTGTATCAGGCAGGTTCCTGTTAATAACATGGATGGTTCTGGAAGCAAGCCTATGGCAGTTGTTCAGATGCAAATGCCCCAGTTCATCATCTCTTTTTTAGAGTCGAGAGTGAAGAACAGTGGCTTAAGAAGCAACTGGAATCTCTAAAGTTCATGGTGTGACTGTGAGCACGTCATTTCTGGCCCCTTTAGGCCTGTTTTCACCTCTGAAAATACACCTAATTGTCTTCACAAAGGTTTTGGGAAAAGATTCATTAAGGAAATTACCACTCATTTAGCAAATTGCTGCTCAAGTTCACTAAACGTCTCCCTGGTGGGCTTAATGAGCAGGAGGCCCTGCTCAAGGTGGATGAATCACCTTTGTTTCCCTGGGGAAGAGCTGTGCTTTTTTTCCTCCACCCCACTCCATGTCTAGTGGTGCCTAGGACTAACAGTTTGGTTTCCTTAGGAAGAACATGACCTATTTACCCCATCTTTTAAAAAGAACTTTGCTTCTTTAAAGTGGTCTGGTTTGTTCTGAGTATTTCCTTCCTATTCATTCTAGACTTGTGAACATGAGGGGTGTTTAGAAAACGACCCATGTAGAACAGCATGAAGACGGGCCCCCTTGATGTTTCCATAATGACGAGTGATTATTCACTCTGTAATTTTCGGATATGATTAGTCAGGATGAACATTATTTTGTGCTGAATTGATGTATAAAGGCGCATAAGAGTAGCATGCCAGACAGTTCACCGATCTTACCCACTGTTAAGTATTTCATAACCCACTTGTTTCTCAAGTCATCAATGAGCACAGGAACAAAATGCCAAAAACAGCCTGACTTGTTCAGCAATCAGGCGGGTAGTTGAAGATGCTTGGTCAAAATCCTCAGTGAGTATTTGACTGTATGAACAAAATGATGAATTAGACACTGTTATTATTGGAGCTGATGGGTGGAAAGACTGGAACATTAGAAATTTGTCTTTTTCTTTTCTCTTTTTGCTGATAACTTCAGGCTTCAACCATCCTCCATTCTACATTCTCCTCTTGAAAGAGAAAACACGGGAATTATTCTGATTGACTAAGAACTTTGGCTGATAGAATATTGTTCATTTCTTCTATTTCTGGCCCTGCGTGTCTTTCACATAATGGTCTCTGAAATCAAGGCCTGGGCTGGCAAATGCTTTGAGCAGAGACTCTTCTGGTGGAGGCTCAGTATGATGAAAAATTCTCACCTTCATCTTTTTGTTGATTTGGAGGCCCTCCTGTTGCTGGATGGAGGCGCTCACTGGGGCTACAAAAGCATACCTCAGGTGGCTTTGCAAACCAAAAAGTCAGCTTTGTAGGTATGTTTTCTCTAATTCTATCATTTTTTAATATTTCTCTAAGCATATTCCAAACTCATGTATGAGGAAATATAGGAGTCCATTTATTCATGCATCCAACCGACATTTTAATGAGATTTGCCATATGACATTATCTATACAACACAATCTATACATAGTACCTCCAAGTGGTAGAGAAACCATAATGAGGAGAAAGAAAAAAAGATGGTTCTTGAAGCTCAGATCCTTTTCATCAGTGGAAAGCAGAGTTAAGGAAAGATGATGAAGCTTGTGTGTGTGTGTGTGTGTGTGTTGGGCGTGTCAGGAGGGACAGAGACCAGAGGCCTATAAAAACACTGACCAGGGGACTTCCCTGGTGGTCCAGTGATTAAGAAATTGCCTTCCAAACACAAGAAACATAAGTTGGATCCCTGGTTGAAAAACTAAGATCCCACATGCCCCAGGGTCAACTAAGCCCAGTACTGCAACTAGAGAAAGCCTGCACAGCGCGGTAAAGACCTAGTGCAGTCAAAAGACAAAAGAAACGCTGACCAGTTCATCTCTCTATTGAATAAAGATTTGTTCTAAGTACTGGGGAAATAATGGTAATGGGGTTTCTGCCTTCACTGTGTTTTCATTTGACTTGATGGAATAGTTTGGAAGATTCTACTTCAGAAAATGTGAGTTCTTTTAAAGATCTAACAGTATTTGGTAAGTAGTGGAGGGCAGACCACATCTTGGAGGTCTTGGGGGCTCAGGAAACAGGTGGAAGGAAATACATGACCCTTTGTTGCATCCGTACTGGGAGCTAGTGCCCTGTCAGGAGCCTTCACTGCCGCCATCTCACTCAGGGTTTCTGCAGTCAGACACTATAGGTCAGGTCTCTATGTTTTAATGACAAGGCAGCCTCAGAGAGATAATTTAGCTTCTTCAAATGAGGAAAGAAAAGAAGAGAACCTATCCACATCCAAAAAGGCTGCAGTAATTAAGTAGTGCTTCTTTTGGCTAAACATTAGAGCTTTTATAATCCTAAGCAGCCTGGCTGCACCCAGACCAATTAATTCCTGCTTTCTGGAGGTGGAGCCCCAGCACCAGTATCTTTTTAAAGCTACCAAGGTGAGTCCAGTGTGCAGCTCCTGTTGAGAACAACTGTTTTAGATGATATTTAAGGTACATTTCATGTATATTTTGTTCTTCAAGACAATGACTGTTAAGGCAGGAAAGAACCCTAAAATCATCCAATCCAGTTGGTTAATTGTACAAAGAAAGACACTAGGGGTGAGAGAAGTCAGGTGACTGACAATATTCTTATGGTTAATCAGGGCTAGAGCTGGGTGTCTTCCTGTCACTTTGTCTAGTTGGCTCCTCCAGAAACACTTGAACACAGTTAAGATGAATGCTTGCTCTTAGAGCTTGTGTGTGTGTGTGTGTTAGTCACTCAGTCATGTCTGACTCTGTGACCCCATGAACTGTAGCCTGCCAGGCTTCTCTGTCCATGTAATTCTCCAGGCAAGAATACTGGAGTGGATTGCCATTCCCTTCCCCAGCTTTACTACAAATTTCCTTGAATTTTCTTTTTTCCCTTTTATTAGCCATACCACACAGCATGAAGGATCTTACTTCCCCCACCAGGGATCAAACCTGTGTCCCTTGTGCTGGAAGCACAGATTCTTAACCACTAGACCACTGGGGGAGTCCCAAAGATTTTCTTGAATTTTCTTTTTTTAATAGTGGAAGCCATTTCTATACATACTACTGTACATTAATATTTTAGTATCTGTTTTGATGGGCTTTATTTAAGGGTGTGATCTTTTTTTTCTTTTCTAAAGAATATCCTGAAGGCAAGGCTAGAAAATAGAAAAGTAATTTAAATTTTATCAAGTTTTTGCATAACTGGTGTATCTCTGCTGTCTCAGAAAAGGACTGGGGAATCAGAGGTCAACTTGAAGAACCTCATTTATATGATAATTACCAGTAAGCAGTGGCCAGCGATTCATGATACAAATCATTTGTTCCTCTGGGACTTGTATGTTTACTGGGCAGGAAGTATGTGATTATGTCGTACTAATTAGTTTCTCGGTGACAGTAAGAATGTAGCACAATTGAGACTAAGTTTGTTAATTGTGTGCTGTTTAGTTTCTTTATTTACTTGTTATGGCAGAGTTTTTAATTTAATTTTTAATCCACAGTAAGTCTCTGGGTGAATACACACCTGGATGACTAGATACTAACTTCATATTATCACTTTCATAGTTTATAAGATGCTTTAATATGCTAATCTTATGTAATCCTAGCACCAGTCCTCTGAGGCACATATTATCATTGTCATAAGACTCCCTTTCCAGATGAACAAGCTGAAGGCAGAGAAGTTAGAGTAAGACTTGGTGATCCTACAACTAGAAATGGATCATATTACTCAGAATCCACATCTCCTGTAATTAATACTTATAAGGAATGATAATGAACAGCTAGAAATGATCATTGTTTAGCTGACTTTTTCTAATTTTCTCAACTACTAAGAAAAAGGCTATGAAGAAAGGAGATAATAAGAAATTGTTATCTAAGGCATGGGGAATACAATTACTGGTGGGAGTATAAATTTGAAGAGGTGATATTTTCACAACTAGGGGAGAGAGCTTCAGTGGACAAAAGCTGAATTTAAAAACAGTGGAATGCTATATGCTATTTGTAGTTCAGCCAAAAAACCAGGAGAGGTCTGAGAAAAGGGAGAAGGTAAGAGCAGCAAAACAGAAATTGACAAAGACCAATAACAGCAAATATGGAAGGACAGAAGAAAGTGGAAGATAATGAGCAAATATAGTGAAAGAGAAATCTGTCATTAAACCAAGGCATGATGGGAAATTAAAATTAGAGGACTAATAATCACTTTATTTTTTAGTGATTTTTAGAAAAATGTTGAAGTCAAGAAATACTCATTTAAAAGGTAGACAGAAAGTCATTATTATCTGAAATGGAACAGAAAGAATGGATAGGAGCCATTTCTATTTACAGCACAGTGTTCACTGCATTAGTCACGAAGGCAAATGATTCCTGAATATGTGTGATGGAGCCTTTCTGACAAATAACACAGAGAGTTTTATTGCCTGAAGTATGAGAGAAATGCTAGCTAGTATGGAAACCAGAGGCCCTCAGATACGGGTGACGTGGAAAGAATATTATCTATGAGATGGCAGATTTTGCTATGCTTATAAAAAGCCTTGGGCAAAATGTAGATTTTACAAGAACCCAAGTCTATCATTGTAGAGGTAAAGCATTCCACAATCTGATAGACAGAATGGTGCTGCCATAGAAGAGTAAAATTCATGAACACAAAGGGCGTCATTTGATTTAATGCCTTTTAAAATCCCCCATGATTTCCTGAGGAAACGTTTCCATATTTCCATAAATTCACAGTCAAAAAAGAATTTGGGGCCAAGGGTATGCTATATATTGTTCCCAGTTAAGTGTCCATTAAATAAGCTTTGCTCATGTTCGGCTCTCAAGTGGCCCATCAGGAGAACATCAGAAATAACTAATGTAGTAGTCAGGGTTTTCCAGAGAAACAGAACCGATAGGATGCGTGTGTATGTATATGGAGAGATCTGTTTTAAGGAACTGGCTTAGGTGATTATGAAGACCATCAAATCCAAAATCTGCTGGATGAGCTGGCAGGTTGGAGACACAAAGTAATGTTACAAAGTCTGAAGGCCATCTACTGGCAAAATTCCCTCTTGTTCAGAGGAATTCAGTCATTTGTTCTATACATTCCTTCAGCTGGTTGGATGAGGCCCATCCATATTGGAAGGGCAGTATGTTTTACTAAAAGTCCACAGACTTACATGTAAATCTCATCCACAAACCCCATTCCAGAACCATTGAGAATAATGTTTTACCAAACAGCTGGGCTACGTATTGCAGCCACATTGACACATGAAATTAACCATCACAGCTAGCCTGGTGAGATTTTATATTCATCGACTTTTACACTATATGAATTCTCTTATTCAAGCTCTTCAAGGTGTGTGTGATTGTGTGTGTGTGTGTGTATTATCACTTCATCCCCAAAGGAAAGGGAAACATCATTGGCTGACTGGAGAAATCACACTAGAATTCAATTCTTTATTGGTGTGGATGGGAAATCCAAGAATAAATGTATAAAGCTGGACATAACTTGTGACAACAGATTCTAATAGCTTTAGATGATGATATCTGTGAAAACTACTATATGAATATGTAAGCACAGAGATGAATGTTTCTATTTTAAAGGAACAATCTTTGGATGTGCTTAATAATGGAGAGATATAAAATTTACAAGATGTTCCAAAGAATAGGACTTGAGTCCTCAAAAGGAAAAGACACTACTACATTTGGTTTAGGGAATAACAATAATAATAATGGCTAACATTACAACAAGTCCTTTAAATGCATGATTTTTATGGAATCCTCAAAAGCAGTCATCTGAGTCTCCAAATGAGGAGACTAAAGCACAGAATGGCCAAGTAATCTGCCCAAAGTCAAGAAGCCAGCAGATGCTAGGACGTCCTTGTGCAAAGAGGGACTTTGACAGTCATGTGGGTTGCTCTCCAACCCAGTGTCCAGTTCTTCCTGACAACAGTGTTGGCAAAGGGCCATTCTGCTTCCACCTATCATCTCCAGACACAGATTACTGCCTGTTTATCATTTTTGCAAATCAAAGAAGGATTCTGGTGAGATGTCCATTTATAAGCAGTGACCCGCTGTTCATTCTAAGCCCTGCAACTACCATTGAGCCCTCCATGCTGCCTGGCCATCATGCCACTCATCTCTGGCTGGCAGCTTTCTCTGTTCCCATGATGGATATTTGGAACCTTCATCAGTCTCCTCAATACCCTTCCCATCCCTGGTCACTCAAGGAGAGTGACCTTACTGAGCCTTACTGAAAATGTAGAGGCTGGTGAACACGCATTCCTATGACTTACCTCCTCTCCATCCAAAAGGCAGCCCCATCTTCACCCATACCCTCTTCCTTCCATCCTAGAGCCTTTACTCCAAGCTGATCAGTTCAGAATGGTCCAGGAGGAAGTTCAGTACTTCGTGTAGCGGAGGGCAAAGGGGATTCTTAGGGCACACTTTCTATTTAAACTAAATCTTGAACTTTCCCATATGATCTTTTTAAACTTTGCCCACTCGATTTTTCAATCTCCTGTATCAGGGCTTCTTAATCCTACTTTTTACTCACCCATCAGATTTAATGCACAGATTTTTGTTTTTGCTTCTTTTTTATGATAGTTTTTGCTTCTCTCTCAACCATAGTGATGACTTGCCTTCTTGAAATTCTTCCTTGAAATATTTAGAAAGGACAGTTAGCTACATCATCATCATCATCATCATCATAGCTAAAGGCTTCCTGAGTGCTCACCATATGGCTGGTACTATTTTAAATGCTTTCCAGGGACCTCCTCATATAAAGATACTTAACTTGTAGCACTAATTCCTTTGAGAACCTAAATCCTTTTGCCAGAAAAATCTGCACCCACGTATCTTCTGTTTTATTGTCTATTACTGTGGAAGAAACCACCTCCAAACAACAGTTTTTGTTTTTTAAAAATTTCTCATGGTTGCGTGCATTGATAGGTGATTCTTCTGATTCATCTGGTGTCAGCTGGGACACTGGTGCAGCCAGGTATTCCAAAATGGCCTCATTCACATGGCTGGAAGTTGGTGGTAGCTGCTAGAGGCTTTTGGTCATTTGCTTCAGTTGTCATCCTCATGGGCCCCTCCATGTGGCTGCTTGGATTTCCAACAGTCTGGTGGTTTCAGAGTCACAGGAGTTTTTACAGGTGGCTGGCCTTTCTCAAGACTTAAAATCTTAAGACCAGATCTCAAAACTGACACTTCCTCCAAATTCTGTTAGTTCAAGTAGATCACAAAGCTTTCCCAAGTTCACAGGAGGAAGCTACACAAGCACGTGAATACAGGGAGGCATGATTCAGTACACTCACCAAAGATCCAGCCTACTGTGTGCACGCACAATTTTGTACAATAATTTCAAGAGGTATGTATACCTCACAAATCCTTTTAAGGATCCCAAGGAATGGATAGGTTTCAGGTTAAGAACTCATGACCTAGGATCAAGCAAGGGACCCCTTTTCCCCAACAGTCTAATGTAGAGTTGTGGGAGATGAGCCACAGTCTGAAAAGAATCATACCTGCACAGTACATGGCATGTTCCAGGGACAGTTAGAAATCAGTTAACTAAAAGACTTGGAACTAAGATTGAAATCAGATTATGGACTATTTGGAAAGGCAGCCTGTGGCACTTGAACTTCATTCCATGGGCACTGGGGAGGCTATTGCAAGTGTTTTTGAATAGATATAGCAGCACAAATGTCAGAATAATTCAGGAGAACTACACGAATTAAGAAATAAAGAGAATGGTGCAGAGGAAATTATGTTAAAGAGCTTTGAGGGGTGATGGGGTTTTGACTCAGAAGTAAGCTTTAAAGTCAGAACTGACAAAATCATCCTCATAAAGAATGGAGTCATAAAAATTTACTGTAGTGAAAGGTTTTGTGGTTCATGATGTTGCAAATATATGGCAATATAGAAAGCATTATATATCTAGTATCATTTTGTGTGTTTGGATTAACAAAGAGCTCCATCAGCTTGTATGGCTTCAATTGACATGAAGAAAAAAATCAAGAAGGGAATTTTTGGAATTGCTTTCTGCCCAGAGTTAATAGAGTTCCTAGTGTGGCTGTAAAGGAGTCTAAGACTGAGATAGTCTGATTTTGGTCCCTAAGAACAAAGACAAAGCCTGTGGGATCTAAGCAAACCTTGACTGTTGGTGGGCTACTTCTCACTAAGGGAGAATACTAAGCATACAGCAAAAATCCCAAAGGTTGGAAAAGCATCAGTAGTAGCCCATTTACTGTTTGTCAGACCACAGAACTGAGTAGAAGACCTCCCCACTTTGGGCCCTAAAATGATACCTGGAGTGGTGTTTAAAGGATATATACAAGAGGTTAGGTGGAAGGACATAAAAGCTCACATTTATTTCAGGGATACATTTCTCTCGTAGGCTTGAATCTGCTGTTTGCTATCTGAAACCACCTCTGCTGGCCTTTATCGTCAAGCTCTTGACTCCATTGGTACCTAACAGTGGCTCTACTATGTGAGAAGATGGATTGGTGCTGAGCTGTCTACATTTTCACTGCAACTTTCTAAGGTTTACTGATCACTATATAAAGGCTTGGACAGGATGGCATTGAGAGTGCCATCCAAGAATATGGAGCTGGTCAAAGTCAATGAGGCTATAGGGATTTCTCAATACTGGAGGTTCACAGACTTAAAAGAAATTGAATGCTTCCGTCTCACTCCAGACATTTTCATTTACTTGGTCTTGGATAGAGCCTTGGAATGGGGGATATTGTGTACATGTGTGTTGCTGGTCTTCCTTTTTCTTTTTCTCTTTATTAAAACTTATTGAGGAATAGCTGATGTGATGATTATATATGTGTGTGTGTGTGTGTGTGTGTAATTACCAAGATCAAGATAACTGAAAATTTGTGTCCTTTGACCTGCATCATTGGAATGGGTGATTCTAATGGGCAGCCATATTTGGAAACCACTACTTTATATTCTGTTTCTTACTATGGGGCACTTTTGAGCTAACTTAACCAGCCATGGTTCCTGTTTTTGTAAGTATTAAAGTTATTTGGGACAGATAGTTCTCAGGCACTTATTAGGAGACAGGAGATGGCAAAAGTAAGTCCTGTATGTATGGTATCATAAGTTATTGGCTCAGAAAATTCAGAGAATACTGGAATCAGGACTTAGAGGGATTTTAGCTTTCTACTTTCCTAGCAGTTAGGTCTCTGTGGTGAAAGCCAGGCAAAATCCAGCCTGGGAAATACACTTGATCTGCAAATGAAAGGAAAAGGAAAAAAGCAGCTGCTGGATTGTTCACTTACTGCATCCTAGTGCTAGTGGGCCACAAGTTTTGTCCCCTTGTACTCGATTCGGGGTGTTCCAGCCTCCCTTCTCAGCAGCCCAACATCGTGACTTCTGGATTTCCAGTGTCTCCTTAGCCATTTGTAATTGTCACTTCCTTGTTGAAAGGCATGGCTTCTGGCCCTTAATATGCTCATTGCACTTTTAAAGTCTAATTCCATTTTGGCTGTTCTGCACTAAGTATGGCCTTTCATCTCTCAGCTCTGTGTTTTCAACGCCGTTCTCACCAGCTAGCTTTTTACCCAACCAGTCTCTCTCTTTCTCTCTCAATCGTCCTCCAACCAGTGCCCCTCACCCCCCCAGTTTTAATACTATTTCATCTCTCTTATTCTCACTTTCAACAACCCAAATGTAGTCTCTCAGGCAAAAGTCACATTCAATAACTTCAGGTTTCCATTTGCTATATTGGAGCACTTTCTTTTTTCTCACTTCACCAGCAATAGCCTTTATGCTGACATAGCAAGAGCTTTGTTCTCAGGATACCAAGAGCTACAAATAAATGTGTGTATGTGCATGTGTATACATAGCAAGATAGGGAACGAGAGAGGGTCGAAAAGCTGAAATATGGACGAAGATAATGGTCAATGCTGGGCTTGAAAACTAGTTGGACAATCTGTCTTGACTTTAGTTGAAAACTTTTCTCATTGAATTGCCCTCTTGGGGATGGAATCTATTCAAATTGATCTTTTCTATGAGTTGGCAGATCATTTTAGAAACATTTCTGTAAAGATGCTCTGTTTTCATGCTTAGGGAAGCACACTGCGTGCTGAGTGAGACCGAAGGAAATGCCAAATTAATTCATTACTTCCCTGGCAATGTTCTTTTCCCAGGAAAGGGCGGCTTTAATAAGGCAGGTGGCTGTGTGTGCCCTGGCGTGCCTGCCTCTGTAGGAAGCTTGGTAGTCTTCTCCCTGGAAAACTCCACTCCCATGTTTGCTGTTTGAGGCTCTTGAATGTACTGTTAGTTTACAATCCCACTCCTGGACATATTATATAAACAGTGGGGGCAGAAAGACAATGGAAATTATGGCAGAGAAGGCTTGAGTTAAGCCTTTCAGAATGCGCGGTGTTGTGCGTGGCTGTGGGTCTGTTTTCAGCACCCTGCCTGAATGAGTGAATGGCCACGGTTCCCTGTTGAACACAGGCGACGGTGGGGCCACTTCAAAACATCAGCGCAACAATGTTATCAAGCGGCCGAGTTCCTACTTCTGTCAGTAAGCCATCATTATTCCTCAGGAGCCGACTGCAGGCGAGGGCCACTGCGACAAACAGTCTTCCGTTGCATTTTAATGTGCGCCAATCAGCTTAACGCTGGCCCCAGCATCCATCCCAGGTACTGCTTTTCCACAGCAGATGCCCACGTGCTGCCTTCAGCCGGGGCTCCCCGGCATGTCTGAGAGAGCAGAGAGGTACCACGAGAGGTCACCTCTAAAGAGAAAGGAACTGAATCTGTGGGTGGATTGAGCACTTTGCAGTTAAGTTCTGTGGTCTGTTCCAAAGTCCTGTCCGCATCGGCGGCTGAGCAGTCTGCACCTTCACGGGTGTACCTGTTCGCAGGTCAGAGGCTGAGACATCTATCTACCCAAGTCATGATGCGCTTCTGCTGTCAAAGTGCACCAGAGAGTCTGTTGATCTCTGGGGGCTTGTAGGTCCTGTGGGGATTTAGCTTAGTTCTTTAGGGAGGGGCGTAAAATGTGGGTGTGATGCTTGTTGTCGCTTGACATTTCAGGCTTGGGGGTGGAGGCCTCCAGAGGTTATTTTCTTGAGCTTCCGTACCTCACTTCTAGACGGCTACTGTGGTGGCTGGACTGTCATTTCTGGGTCACAGAAACCTATCCTCCTGGAAGAACAGACAATTGAGACAGTGATCATCTGTCTAATCATATTTGTCCTGTGGGGCAATGGGGAAGAATTTTGTTATGATATCTGAACCTGATAATCGCTATACTTTAAAAAGTCTGAGTATGTACTTCAAGGCTAAAATAAAACATATCCTTTGACAAACTCAGTAATCAGCAGCAATTGACACTTATACTTCTGGACTTTTTAATAAAAAAATGTTAACCTTGAATTTCCTAAAGGAGTTAAACCTCCTTGGAGGTGTTGTAGGTAGTCTTAGGTTAAATGTTTTCATAGCTTTTGTTCTCTTAGTATATTCTGTTAGCCCAGGGTTCCCAAATGCTGCGATGAACTACCAGGAAAAGAGAAAAATATGCACAATGTGATGAATTTTTTCTTAAAGAAGAATTTATTGAAATTAAAGTTCTGTTTTATTTTGAGATTATGGCTTTACTACTTCTAGTTGAATTGCCCTTTCCTTATGAAATGAAAGTGAAACACATTGTTGTTTGTGGTTTTTTACATCCTAACTTGGCAAAATGAAGCTTAATGTCTATGATAATATACTCAATCCATCTATTCACCCAGCTACTTTTTTCCCCTTGGTTCTTGAAATCCAGAAGTCTAGGAACTGCTGTTTCACCATATAAATCATAAATTCTTAGGAGAAAGATTCAAAATGTCTGTGGGTTCTCCCAGCTGCCAAATAATAACAAACCAGACTATAACAAAGAGCCAATTATGTAGTGATGTGAGATGTAAACCTGTAAAAGAAGCCACAATTTTTTCTAATTAGCAATTCTCCACTCCCTAGCTTCTCGAACCCTTCAGTTTTCTCTCCCATTGAGTGTCTAGTCAGAGATGTTTACCAATTAATGTACATCAAATGTAATTCATATACTTAGTCATGAAATGTTCACCTTTGTGTTATGCTATGTAGTTTTAGCACCTTTAAAAATGTATGGCCCTTGTCAGAGACATCTGACATACTCTCTTTTTTTTCTTTTTCTTTTTTTTGCTGCACTGGGTCTTCCTTGCTGTGTGTGGGGTTTTTTTTCTAGTCGCAGCGAGTGGGGGCTACTCTCTAGTTGCGGTGCACGGGCTTCTCTTTGCAGTGGCTTTAAGAAAAAATTATTGTATTTTTAATTGAAGGATAATTGCTTTACAATGTTGGATTCATTTCTGTCATACATCAACATGAATTAGCCATAGGCATACTTATATTCCCTCCCTCTTGAACCCTCCTCCCACATCCCACCCTGTCCTACCCCTCTAGGTTGTTACAGAGTCCTAGGTTGAGTTCCCTGAGTCATACAGCAAATTTCCATTGGGGATCTATTTTACATGTGGTAGTGTATATGCTTTCATGCTCCTCTCTGCATTCATCTCACCTGGTGGCTTCTCTTGTTTTTGGATCAGGGGCATGGGCTTCAGTAGTTGCAGTACACAGGCTTAACTGCTCTGCAACATGTGGGATCTTCCCCAGCTAGGGATTGAACTTGTGTCCCCCGCATTGGCAGGCAGATTCTTAACCACTGCACCACCAGGGAAGTCCTGGATATAGATTCTTTTAAAGTAAACAAGTTCCCAGCCACTTATAAATTTTACTTTTTGAACACTGGGATCAGGGTTTCAAACAAAATTATGATGTAAATGCCTAATGATAGTTGCCTATACTTTCAAGTTTCTACCAGATGTTATATAAGACATTCTCAATCTCTCCAGCATGCTTGCATGAGCTTCCATGTTGTGAGATTCCACACTGAATATCTGAAGAACAAGATTGGTTCTTTTGGCAGGTATATCTTAAATAGGAAGAATCACACAGATCATCTTTTACAGCCTATATTTGTTATCAGTTGCTGCATAAAATTACTATAAACTTAGTGACTTAACACACTTGATCACATCACAGCTTTGATATGTCAGAAATCTGGGTACAGCTTAGCTGGCCTCTGCATCAAGGTCTCTCATGGGCTGTCAAGGTATTGGTCAGGGCTGGATCTTATCTGAGGAATCAAGTGGGCAAGGATCTGCTTCTAAGCTCTTGTGTTTGTTGGCAGAGTTATGTTTCTGGAGGGTTGTTTCAGTGGAATAAGGGCCTCAGTTCCTAGCTTACTGTTAGATGGAGGCCACCCTCAATTCTTTGCCAGGTAAGCCTCCAGAATGGCCACTTGCTTCATCAGAGCATGCCAGCTGAAAAGCCAAAAGAGAGTCAGCTAGCAAGACGGAAGGTATGATCTTATGTAACAAAAACATGGAAATAACATCCCATCCCTTGCCGTAGTCTATTGGTTAAAAGCAAGTCATAGGTCCCACTCACACTCAAGCAAAGGGGATTACATAAAGGCATGGATATCACGAGGCAGGAGTGATTAAATAACTTTCAAATTGAATAACTTTTAAAAATATTTTTTTCAAATCGAGTAAATTAAAAATACAGTAAAACAGCATCACATGCAATTCCAGTTGAAAACTCTTTCCAATTCACTTCTCAAAATTAACTTACAAAATTGTGTGCAAAAACACTGCCCTCAAATAAATAGGGGGAAAAATGGGAAGAGCTAAACAGTTTTTTGTTTTGTTTTGAAATTAAAAGTTAAAAGCAGTACTTTTAACTTTTGCACTTCAAAGTATTTGCAGGACGAAATCTATCAAGAAGGCCATGTAAAACAGCCTTCAGAGGCAGAGTTACATTTTCAGATGAGAGTTTCTGTGTTCACAGTTCACAAAGGATGCCTCTGTTGTGGTCCCTCACCACGCCCTCCTTAACCAGCTTCAGGAGGAACCTAGTCTCTTTTCTTGTGTTATTCATGGTCTGAAAGCTTGTGGCAGCCATGCAGACTTTGTCAAAGTAGTGCAGATAGCTTTGCAGTTGATTGAGATTATATCTAAAGCATCTTAGAGTCTGTCTGCCATATAACTCTGGACTATGAAGGTATGAAACCTAAGAAACATGCTTAGTTCTTTGTTTCCAACTCTTCTTCGAAGAAAGAGGTCTTTGAGTTCATTTGGGGGAAGTGAGTCTGAAATGGTGAGAGATCTGAATTGCATGTATGTTGGTCAGGAAGCAACAGTTAGAACTGGACATGGAACAACAGACTGGTTCCAAATAGGAAAAGGAGTTCATCAAGGCTGTATATTGTCACCCTACTTATTTAACTTATATGCAGAGTACATCATGAGAAACGCTGGACTGGAAGAAACACAAGCTGGAATCAAGATTGCCGGGAGAAATTATCAATAACCTCAGATATGCAGATGACACCACCCTTATGGCAGAAAGTAAAGAGGAACTAAAAAGCCTCTTGATGAAAGTGAAAGTGGAGAGTGAAAAAGTTGGCTTAAAGTTCAACATTCAGAAAACAAAGATCATGGCATCTGGTCCCATCACTTCATGGCAAATAGATGGGCAAACAGTGGAAAGAGTGTCAGACTTTATTCTTTTGGGCTCCAAAATCACTGCAGATGGTGACTGCAGCCATGAAATTAAAAGACGCTTACTCCTTGCAAGGAAAGTTATGACCAACCTAGATAGCATATTCAAAAACATAGACATTACTTTGCCAACAAGGGTCCGTCTAGTCAAGCCTATGGTTTTTCCAGTGGTCATGTATGGATGTGAGAGTTGGACTGTGAAGAAGGCTGAGCACCGAAGAATTGATGCTTTTGAACTGTGGTGTTGAAGAAGACTCTTGAGAGTCCCTTGGACTGCAAGGAGATCCAACCAGTCCATTCTGAAGATCAGTCCTGGGTGTTCACTGGAAGGACTGGTGCTGAAGCTGAAACTCCAATACTTTGGCTACCTCATGTGAAGAGTTGACTCATTTGAAAAAACCCTGATGCTGGGAGGGATTGGGGGCAGGAGGAGAAGGGGACGACGGAGGATGAGATGGCTGGATGGCATCATCGACTCGATGGACATGAGTTTGAGTGAACTCCGGGAGTTGGTGATGGACAGGGAGGCCTGGCGTGCTGCAATTCATGGGGTCGCAAAGAGTCGGACACGACTGAGCAACTGAACTGAAGTATTGTCAATGGAAGTTCCTCTCTAGCATTCTCTAATAACTGTATCATATCTATTTATAATTATCATTTTGTTTTATTTCCAGTCAATCATTGAGGAGGTGTTTCTTGTGTTTCCAGTGCATGATATATGTGGTAGGGAACACAAATTAGGATTATGAGAAGGTTTGCTCTCTGAAGAGACTTGTATTTAGAAGCAAGGAGTGGTGAGAGGGGAGCAAAGCATACACAACTATAATGGAGAACAAAATAGAATTATACAGTCAAATGCTCCATGCAGTTAACAGCACCCTCAACTCAGGGGTACAGCAAAGAGAGAGATCCATGTTGACTGGAGTTACTAGAAGCCTTCTTGGGAGAAGAACTTGAAAGATGAGTGGAGTTTGGATAAGAAGTGAGAAAGTTAGAAGAATGGGAAAAGAAAATAAAAAGGCAGGAAGAGCCCAGAACTTACAGAGAAAGCTTTAAGAAGCTGTCTTAAAGGGGTGGGCAGGGAAAAAGAGGAGTGTGGCTAGATGTGTTTTTGAATGCTGCTGTGACAGTGACTTGATGGGCAGTGGAGAGTCTTTCTAGATTCTTCAGCAGAGGAGAAAAGCGTTATTTGAAGGGGATCTGTTTGACGGGTATGTGAATGATGGATAATATTAAGAACGCCTGGAAGAGACAAGCACGGGGTGACAAAAATCTGGGCTAGGTTGATAATAGTGCACATAATATATCGAAGTGATATTTACAATGAAGAATCTTCAGTTTGGGGAGACTGATGAAATGAGCTAATAGCTGTGTTCACTGTGCCCAGCCCTTGGGCAGCCTCTTCTCTCCACTGGAAATTGGATAGCATCTAGGCAATTAAGGGCTTATATAGGATTCCCGTTGATCATTGGCTGTGCTAACAAGTTGTCATCTTTTGGCTTTGATCCCTGGGATATTTGTTTATTAATAAAGGTCTCAAAAGGCCAACAGCCCCTCAGTTATTGATATTTTATGATTTGGAACAGTGAGTCAGGAGGGATCTTTATTTGTGCCTCAGATCACACCATATACATGATCAGATTAAGGTTGTAGCAATGCTTTCTAAGGCATTCCACAAACTAGTGGTTTCTGCAATATTTAATAGATTTTCTGGGTGCAGGGTGGGGGGGGCAAAACAATCATATATATTGTGGAAAGGTCCATGCTAAAATACGTTTAGGAAACCCTAAGTTAAAACTCAAAAATCTTCAAAAGAGCAGTGTTAATGAACTACCAAGAGAAATATGGGAGGAGTTATAATCAAAAGTGTTTCCCAAACTTCTTCATTAATGGAACCTCGTGTGTGTGTGTGTGTGTGTGTGTGTGTGTGTGTAGTATTCATTCACA
Organism: Bubalus kerabau; assembly: GCF_029407905.1. Taxonomy (NCBI): domain Eukaryota; kingdom Metazoa; phylum Chordata; class Mammalia; order Artiodactyla; family Bovidae; genus Bubalus; species Bubalus kerabau. The sequence continues at coordinate 60,706,352 of NC_073624.1, read as the reverse complement.
TCATCCTTAGGACTAGTATTCTGCCCAACACACTTAGGTACATGTCAAGGTATTGGCGAGTTTTCGGTGGAGTCAATGGTTGTTTCAGCTTGTGGATCATCAGGTTTCTTCTTAGCATAACTTGCTTTGATATTTTATATAACTGCTTTCCAAAGATACTTCTTCCCCAAATTTTCTATTCCAAAACTTGAACAAGACAAAAAAGAAGAAAGAGAGAAGCAAAAGTAATTCTTTTTCTTCATATTTCTTATAAGTGTTTTGAGAGAAGCATAGGAAAGGAAGTGATTCAAGCTAAGGTGGTACCTGCCTGGGATGTCAAGTTGCCCAGTTTTTTAAAGATCTTTTCTTTCTGCCACTACCCTCATTTAACAGGCAGATGTGGGTTTAAATCCTGCCTGGATCACTATCTGGTCATGGGGCCCAAGATAACTTACTTGACCTTCCAGCTCCTTCCATCTTTTTCTGTTTTCTTTTATCTTTTACATTAGTTTATATTTTTCAACATTGTGAACTTTGTTTCTTAGAGTTTCTATAGGAAGAGCAAGTATCTCTTTAAACTCATAATTTGAGATGTATGTAAGTTAAAAAAAAAAACCCTCCCACTAAGCTATTTTATTAAATTGGGCTTCTAGATGATAAGTTCTAGGATGCTAGAAAGCAGTTGTAAGAGGTAGTGGATGGTAAATTGATGTTGGTCTGAAGCGTTCAACTGACCTACTTCATTAAACACATTTTCACTTGCTATTGTCATTCCAAAGGTGCTATTTTGCTTTGTAAGGTCAGTATCATAGTAGAAAATCTTTTATATGCCCATGCCATGTAATGTTTATGCTTTGCAAGGTTTCTAACATGATATAGGTTATTTAACTTTTCAAACATGTTGAGAGAGAGAGAGATTCTAGATGACTAAAATGGTTATAATTTTACATCTTAAATGAAAACTCGATGCTATATTTAAAAAAAAGCCTACAGACTCCTCCATGCAAAGCCCACCTACTGTGTGTTGTTATCATCATTGCAGTTCATTTTATTTTCATCACATGGGTCTTGTATAAATCTTTTATTTTAACTACATTGTAGTTAAAACCATGACATGGAATGAAGTTGCCCATGGAGAGTGTTGTACTTGCATGTTGAATGTAAGTTATGGGAATATAAGTTCTCCATGTGATTCTTCGTTCAGATTTGTTAATATCAAGAGAGAGAGAGCAGTCCTGACTCGTAAAAAGCTGAACTCAGTAAAAAAAAGTGATGGCTCTTATTATTATTATTTATTGAGCACCTGCTACGTATAAGGGGGTAGCAGCACAGCTGGGAACAAATATACTAGAACCAAATACAACACAATGGTTTAGGTCTGAGAGCAGCACAGAAATGCCGTTGTCTCAGAGACACGCATCCTAGATTTTTCCTCATCTTTAAAATGCTGACTTTCAAGACATCCGGCTGCCCCCATGACCTAAGGTCGAGTCTGCCCTGCTCTGTCCTGTCATGATAGAAGTTCTTTAATTATCTATCCGTCCTCAGAAGCACTAAGGTATTTCATCCATTTTTTCTGCTCTTTCCTAATTCCTCATGAATGTTATTGAGCTAAGTGGCAGCTAGTTGCCCATTAATATTCTCCAGTTTAAGGTTTGCTTGTGCATCTCATCCCTAACTTGTTAATACTAGTTAAAATACACTTTAGAATTTCTAATTTATTGAGTTCAAATTCTGTCATCGCATGACGCTGCCTCTGTGAAATCTTCCCTGATCTCCCACCCGCCTCCAACGGAGCCAACCGCTCTCTCCACTGTTCTCTGCCTCTATTATACTCCTATCACACGAATGGCATTTAATTATTTAGATGTTGAACTCACAGAGCACTGGAGCTATATATTAATCATCTCTGTTGCTATCACATAGCACAGAGTCTGAATCATAAATATTAGTTGAATTGGACTGAACAAGCACAGAAAAGGACACTGCCAGGAAACGCAGATAGCAATGTCTTTCTGGCCAGTCTTTACCTTGTCTCCAAGCCACCATATAGAGCACTGGGAAAGGAACCAGATACATGCAAACTCATTTGGGAAATTCCAGTGAGCATAGCCACAACTCTTAGAAGACAGGAGGCCCTTTTCTTGCTTCTTCTGATAAACACTTACCAGAAAACCTTAACCGGAAAGTTTCTAAAGGGCTCACACCAAAGCAGGACATTTTCAGTATAGTCATGTTAGTTGCCCAGTCATGTCTGACTCTTTGCAACCCCATGGACTGTAGCCAGCTAGGTTCCTCTGTCCATGGAATACTCTAGGCAAGAATATTGTAGTGGGTAGCCATTCCTTCTCCAGGGTCAGTAAACTTAGTGGTGTATAAATACTTATTTTTTTAAGCCTATCAAGACAGAAGCTGTTGAATCTGAATGTGTATGCTAAGGAGATGGCAGAATTTTCCTTTCTGACAACCTGCTATGAATTTTAACAATATTTGAAATATTTTATTGCTAATTAGCCAATTTGATATTTGGCTGCTGCCTTGGGGAATGCACAGTGACCTGTTAACAATTTAATACTAGACCAATTAGGTAAAACTTTCAGATTCCTGGAAATGCCTGAGTACTGTAGGTATATCATACTTGAGTTCAGTTCAGTTGTTCAGTCATGTCTAACTCTTTGCAACCCCATGGACTGCAGCACACCAGGCTTCCCTGTCCAGCACCAAATCCCAGAGCTTACTCAAACTCATGTCCATTGAGTCGGTGATGCCATCCAACCATCTGGTCCTCTGTCACCCCCTTCTCTTCCCATCTTCAATCTTTCCCAGCATCAGTGTCTTTTCCAGAGTTAGTTCTTTGCATCAGGTGGCCAAAGGATTGCAGTTTCAGCTTCAGCATCAGTCCTTCCAATGAATATTCAGGACTGATCTCATTTAGGATGGACTGGTTGGATCTCCTTGCAGTCAAAGGGACTCTCAAGAGTTTTCTCCAACACCACAGTTCAAAAGTATCAATTCTTCAGCATTCAGCTTTCTTTATAGCCCAACTCTCACATCCATACATGACTACTGGAAACACCATAGCTACGACTAGATGGACCTTTGTTGGCAAAGTAATGCCTCATACTTGGGTAACTGGATGTTAACCAGTGGCCTTCTCACTCCTGCCTAGAAGATATGGATAAGCTTCCCCAAAACCACAATTCTGTGGCCCATTGAGCATTTCCAGCCCTCCCATGTGACTGGGGGTGGTGATGCTGATAGTGGTGGGGGAGGGGGTGGGAGAAGTCAGCTACTCCTCCTGCATTGCCTCTCTTCCTCTCTCTTTTTCTCCCCTGCCCTCCTCTCCTCCCACCCTCCCCCTCCACCACCACCGCCACCTTCCCTCTGAGGAGTTACCACGCTACCATAAAAATCTGCAAGAAGCCCAACTCTCCCTCCACGGCTTCTTAAAAACTTCACTTGAACTTGAGTTTAGTAACTTGATTAGAGTCGGGAAATAAGGTAGGGGTCGAATACAGGGTTTGCTCACAAAAAAATGCAGCAGTTAGCCTTGTTGCTTTCCCCCATGCAATTCATCATCCTCCATAATATCTTCCATCATAACCAAATTTTCCATTTCCCTCACATAGAAGAGTTCTATCTACATTCAAAGGGATATATCTACTCTAATGTGGCGTATCCAAGTCTCTTTCCAGCAAAGATAAAGCTTTTCTTGAAATCAGTCCTAGAACTAGCAGCTACATTTTTTCCATATTGTTATTCCTATTAGAGTAAACAAACAAACAAAAATACTAGTTTGTATTGTTTTAGCTTGAAAGTTGTACTAAGTGATTTCGTGACTTTGCTTGATTTGTGATCAGGCAGAGTTAGGGAGTGACCTGGACTATAAAAATTCTGCCACCAGCAATGCGTGTGTGTGTGTGTGTGTGAATTGCTCAGTTGTGTCTGACTCTTCGCAACCACAGAGGAGCTCGCTAGCATGGGTAGCCATTCCCTTCTCCAAGGAATCTTCTCCACATAGGGATCAAAACCTAGGCTGGCTAAGCAAGTGTGGAATCTGTAAGGAAGAGGTCAAAAGTAATTCATAAGTAAGGGCTGAGGCTTTTGTCCATAGACAAAATTTCTTCTGTTTTGGGGAGAAGCCTCAGTCCTGATTTTTTAAAAACATTATTATGGTCAAGTACACATAACAGTTCTATCCATATTATATAGTATGAAATCCTGGATGTGTTTGGATTTTAAGTAAAGTCTTTTGGTTAGGGATTTAATTGCATCTGCAAAATACCTTTAAGAGAATTAGCCTTGCTTAGTGTTTTGTGGAATAACTGGGGACTATAGCCCAGTCAAGCTGAATATCATTAACATTTATTGCAGATGAGGAAACTGAATAAAATGTTTAACACTGAATAATGGTTAGAATGTATTCAACAAAAATTTTCATATTGATAGTTTAATAAGGACACAAAAAAGGAAATGACACAAAAGGAAGAACTCTCCTACTATGCTTGACTCTTCACCAAACTATTTTTCCTAAGGAAACATTTAAAAATACTGATGGCAAATGTACAAATTAAAGAGTATCATAAGAAATAATGCTTATTTTATTTATTAAATTTTCAGCATTCTGTCTAAATTTATAATTATGGCCTGAGAAGGCAAAAAATAAAATTAGCTTCTTTTTCAAAAGGACTGCTAAGAGATTTTATAATACAGAACTTGTTAAGCCAATTAATTTACTCATTCAACAAATATATAATGTAAAGTGAGTCTATTGCAGACACTGTTCTAGATTCTGTGGATAGAGTGATGAATAAAACAAATGCTGACTGACCCTGCCTTCAAGAAATCTACAATCTAGGAGAAAAAGCATATTAAATATTGACACAAATAATTTTCAAATCACAAATGTGATAGTTTCTATAAATCTGCCTTAAATGGTTCCTGACCTTCTGTGGAATGTCAGTAACTTTACCTGAGGACAGATGTTTGAGTTGAGATCTAAAGAATGGGCAAAAGTTACTTGGATGAAGAAAAGGACGAAGAGATTTCCAGGCGGAAGTAAAAACCTGCTTAAAGAACCTGACCAAAGTCAGGAAGGCTGGAGCACAAAAAGTAGGGGCAGGGGACATGGCAAAAGGCTATGCTGGAGAAGTTGACAGAACCAGCATCTTACAAACCATGTTAAGAGCTCTATTTGGTCTTTATCCTAAGAGCAATGGAAGGCATGAAATGATTTTAAGATTTCACACAAGGGAGTGATGCAATCAGTGTATACCTTCTAGCAGGGCTTTGCAAGATAGAGGTTTTATTTTAGCTCCTAAGGAAGAGATTGGAGAAGGCAATGGCACCCCACTCCAGTACTCTTGCCTGGAAAATCCCATGGATGGAGGAGCCTGGTAGGCTGCAGTCCATGGGGTTGCAAATACTCGGACACGACTGAGCGACTTCTTTCACTTTTCACTTTCATGCATTGGAGAAGGAAATGGCAACCCACTTCAGTGTTCTTGCCTGGAGAATCCCAGGGATGGCAGAGCCTGGTGGGCTGCCATCTCTGGGGTCGCACAGGGTCGGACACAAATGAAGTGACTTAGCAGCAGCAGCAAGGAAGAGATAGCAAAAATTTATTATCTATATCAGTAAATCCCTGCTCCTTATCCATGGCAGACATCACCAATTGATCATGACAGATTGTTTTTTTCCCCTTGACTGAACCCAGATTTAACAGTCTCAGATCATTCCAGACAGGCAATCCCAATCAATGTGATTTGGCCCTTAAGACAAACCCCTATTTTACTAATATTTTTGGCTCTTCATAATAAAAAATACAAGATCGTTTGGGATGAGGTTGCCAGATAAAATATAGAACACCCAATTAAATTTGAATTTCAAATAAAAAATGATTTTAGTGTGATTATGTACTAAATATTGGATAGGACACTTACACTAAAAAATTATTTGTTGTCTAGGTGAAATATGTATAGAATGTTTTGGTTTCTGACTTACCTTATTTTTTCCTCCATGTATTAGCTATAAGAAATAGTCAAAGAATGTCTAAAGCTATAATTCAGCTATTTCCCTCTCTTGTTTTTCTAGACTAATGGCTTTCCATCATGTTCTATTGTACCCCACATGATAGTACAAGAAACCCACAGTTCACTTACCCCACTCATTTCCACTTTTTAATGGAGAACAAAAAAAATAATAAGAACATAACAATGCATGCTGCTGCTGCTGCTGCTAAGTCGCTTCAGTCGTGTCCAACTCTGTGCAACCCCATAGACGGCAGCCCATCAGGCTCCCCCGTCCCTGGGATTCTCCAGGCAAGAACACTGGAGTGGGTTGCCATTTCCTTCTCCAATGCATGAAAGTGAAAAGTGAAAAGTGAAAGTGAATTCGCTCAGTCGTGTCCGACTCTTAGCGATGCCATGGACTGCAGTCCACCAGGTTCCTCCATCCATGGATTTTCCAGGCAAGAGTACTGGAGTGGGGTGCCATCGCCTTCTCCGTGACAGTGCATAGGGTTAACCAAACAACCCTCGACAACCTACTTGGATAAAGGTAAAGCTAAATTAAACAGTAATGTTTAATTCAAAAGGAATAATCATAGTTATTCAAATCATAAGCAACTTGAGAAAATTCTGGATATAATGACAACAAATCACACTTTCTGAATTTTGTGGCGTTTCCAGCAATATGTGAGTAATCATAAGCAATGGGAGAGGAGTTTTCATCCTTGTCCAATGCTGTATGGCAGTCAGATGTCTTAGAAAGAATATTATATTCATCGAGCTACCTAGTTTTAGTTCATGAATGCCAATTTCAGTGGCTTTTAATTGATTTAGGAATTTACTGGAAAATAAGTCTTGGTTGTTTATATAAACTGAGGCCATGGAATTATGGGTACTTCACCCTAAAAGACTAAGCAGAGACTTGCAGTCAGGCTGAGAATCATGAGATCAGCCCCATGTGGTCCACACTTTGAGAATCACTGGTCCAGACAGAAGCACTGTCTTTTTGTGGCATTTGAACTCTAAAGTATATGGTAGATATTACAGTGTCTCAAACTATAAATTCAAGTACACTTTATGAAACAAAAACAATGACTTCAGGTTTCTAACTTTACCACCAGAAATTAGGGAAAATATGAGTTACAGCATACCAAACACTTGGACCTCTTGGTTACAAAATGTATTATAAAGGTACATTATTTATTGTGTGTCTAATTACTTCTAACATCTCAGTATCTCTTAGCTGGCTGGAATCAGCATGCTTCTGAAAGAGTTTACATTATAAGCTTAACTACCATCTTTCTTCAAGGGATTTTTTTCCTGGCTTGACCACGGTCGTATTATATTCAAGACTGATGCACTTCAAGATCCCTTGTGGGCTTGCCCAGATTCTTTTCAATAGAAAGGTCCTGTAATTAAGACTGGGAGGTGTGGTTTTGACTGAGTACCCTGCAGATTGCTCATTAACATGCCATCTGAACAATTTAATAACCTTTTTAATTAATCCAAAATTGGCATGTCCCCCTTTAGGCTACAGTGCTGCTTTTGCAAGAGTTGGTCTCTTGGTAGTTCTCAATTTAGCTTATTATTTGAAAGCTAAATCTGTCCAGGCTAATGAGCGTGACCAATTCCTCTCACCAAGACCACATAGGAGTCTCCCCATCTGCACTTCATGGAAGGATGAGAGGACCAGATGTCTTGGGGTGATATTCTGGTTCTTGGCTTTTTAAAAAAACTCCCATCAGACTAGAGATGAAAAAAAAATAATTTATGGAATAGTTGAAAATCAGTTTTTACTTTCACTTGCTGTTTCTTTTATTATTTTTTTTTTCACTTTCAGATTTGACATTTTAGAACTTTCAGTTGCAATTAGCCCCTTATACTTTGGTGCTAGATATAATTTTAAATAATTTAATAGTTTTCAGTAATTTGATATTCTGAAGAAAATGGCTATTTAAATGGTTCTAAAATATAATTTTGGCAAGGTGGGGCTTGTATTTAATTTCTTTTTAATTGGAAAAATAAGACTTGGGGCACTTTTATTTTAATTTTTTAAATTTTATACAATTTTTAATGATTGCAATACATTTACAGTTATTATATTATAAAATATTGGCTATATTTCCCATGTTGTAAACTATAGTTTTATAGCCCATTTTATATCCAAGGGTTTTTATTTTCCAGTCCCCCATGGTTATATTGTTCCTCCCCACTCCCGCCACTGGTAACCACTAGTTCATTCTCTGTATCTGTGAGTCTGCTTCTTTTTTATTATATTCCCTATTTTGTCATATTTCTTTAGATTCTACATGTTAGTGATATCATATAGTATTTGTCTTTCTCTATCTGACTTTTTTTACTTAGCATAATGCCCTCCCATTTCATCCATTTTGCTGTAAATGGCATAATTTTGTTTGCTTTATGCTAAGAGATGGTTGGATGGCCTCACCAACACAATGGATATGGGTTTGGGAGGACTCTGGGAGTTGGTGATGGACAGGGAGGCCTGGCGTGCTATGGTTCATGGGGTTGCAAAGAGTCGGACACGACTGAGCGACTGAACTGAACTGAAGTAGTATTCCAATATGTGAATGTGTGTGTGTATATATATCACATCTTCTTTATCCACTCATCTGTTGATAGACCCTTAGGTTGGTTCCATATCTTGAATATTATAAATAATGCTGCTTTAAACATTGCAGTACATGTATCTTTTCAAATTAGTGTTTCTGTTTTTTCTGATATATACCCAGGAATGGAATTGCTGGGTCATATGATAGTTCTGTTTTTAGTTTTTTGGGAAACCTCCATACTGTTTTCCATAGTGGATGCACCAATTTACATTTCTACCAACAGGGGGACACTGACTCTGTAAAACCTGAAAACAATGGGTGTGTACCTCACCTGGCCTTAGTCTCCAATATTTGAATTACTTTCTCCCTACCAAACAGAATATTACTCTCCTTTCATATTATGTACCTCAGTTGTTTTTGGAGGCCCATAGAAGAGTGCTTCATACAGGCCAGCTCCTCTTGCCTGTCAGTTGCATCCACCATATCTATCTACTTTCTTTTGCATTTTCAGACTTGTTTCTTCCTGTGACAAGAGCTCCCAGTACCATTGCTGAGAATCCCAATTGTTCATTCTTACAATTAATTAAGTACTTTACATATGGGAAGTGTTATGGTAGAAATTCATAAAGATCTAATATCTTTGCTTAAGCTGCTGTCTCCATACACTCAACCCTGTGACCTGGCAGCGGGAGTTCTACTTTCTGGTTCCACATCCATTAGCTTGAAGAGAAAATATCTTGCATCTGAAAGTGCCAAGTCCCATCAGAGTTTAGCACTGGCCCAGTTCATGCACTGCCATCTTCCATGTGACAGGATAAAGCATCAAGACATCCTCCCCCATTATCCACATCAGCATCCTCCACCAGGGTGGTGCATTTGCTACAGTTGATGTGCAGATGTGGGAGGCTGTGCATGTCTGGGAGAGGGATGAGGGAAGATGGAATAGCTCTCTCTCTCAGTCTTGCTCCCAGCAGCTCCCACAGACCTTGAAGAACAGGTCAGGGATAACCCAATGCATGTCTCCAGCCTCTGGCTTTAGTCTCAGGCCTAAATGCCTACTCCTGAGTACAAATGCATATACATTTCTCAGAAGGAGGTGCAGGAAGACAAAGCTTGGCTGGTGGTGGGATGGTGAGTGGGGATCACCTCTGCTTGTAAAAGGGAAGGGGTCGCACACACCAGAACCTCACTGAAGCCTATATGAAGCCACTTTATATTCTGTAAGATTATTTTTTTGGTGCTCGAGAACTCTAGAAAAAAATGGCCACTCTAAAAATCTGTCAGATGACCTCACAGCCCTACAGACGGCCTGTGTTTTACTCACAGCTCCAAGCTGACAACTGCATTTCTTTTTGCCGCACTCCATGTGCTTCTGCCACTGCCATGTGTGCTCATTAATGTGGGTGAAGTGCTCAGTCCCAACTCAGGGCTTCTTGTGTACCTGCTGTGGCATGTTTTCCCTTCTGGGGAATTCCTCCATCCTCTCTGTGAATGGACAGTGAGCAATATTATTGACAGCCAAAAGTGCCAGAGGGTATAGTATATAAAAATATAAACAGAAGGAATCCGTTTGGCATATCTTTTCAATTGGAAGAACATGTAGGCTTTCAAGTGAGTGTATTTCCTACATTTATCAAAATATAGCACCTTTAAAAAGCTAGAGAGCCAAGCGTTGTGAAAAAGCATAGGGGTATTGAATCTCAAGTGATCTCAGATGAGATATTTAACCTCTCTGATGCACAACAGCCCCCCCTATAACATAAGAATATTGGGAGGACTTCCCTTGTGGTGCAGTGGCTAAGACCTCACACTCCCAATGCAGGGGCCCCAGGTTCCATCCATTGTCAAGGCACTAGATCCTACATGCTATGACTAAATGCAATGTGCCCTAAAGACTCAGTGCAACTAAATAAATATAGATAAATATTTTTTTCCCCAAAATATTGGGATGTTGAAGAATTAATTGCAATAAAGAACACCAATTTGTTAGATATATAGGTCTCATATATCTTCCTCCTTCCCTCTTTAAAGGCTTGAAGAAGAGAGGAAGAAGACCTACAATTGAGGGTTTATCACTGATCTCTGTGGGGAAACTAAAGTTTTTCCTTATCTCTCTTAGGGTTCTTGTTGCTGTTGTTCCGTCATGTCTGACTCTTTGCAACTCCATGGACTGTGGCACGCCAGGATTTCCTGTCCTTCACTATCTCTTGGAGTTTACTCAAACTCATGTCCATTGAGTCAGTGATGCCATTTAGTCAACTCATTGCCCCCTTCTCCTTCTGCCCCCAATCTTTCCCCACATCAGGGTCTTTTCCAACGAGTCAGCCCTTCTCATCAGGCACTTAGAGCTTCAGCTTCAGCATCAGTCCTTCCAATGAATATTCAGGGTTGATTTCCTTTAGGACTGACTGGTTTGATCTTCTTGCTATCCAAGGGACTCTCAAGAGTCTTCTCTAGCACCATAGTTTGAAAGGGTCTGAATATGAAACTGGGGAAGACAAATTAACAGGAGAAAACCATACAGATTTATTTGTTTTACATGACTCAGGAGGCTTCATAAGGAAATGAGGACCCAAAGCAACAGTCAGAGCTGAGTATTCTTCTGCCAGGCCTGATGAAGAGTGAATAGTGCTGGAGGAATATGGCAGCTTGAGGAGTGTGGGCTCAGGGTAGTGAACGGGAAGACCCAGAAAGGCGTGATAATTCAGGATTTTCTTGCCCTACCTCTGTCATTGGAGGATGTTCCTTCCTTTGGGATAGGGGAGGACCCCTCTTATAGGAAGGTTTTACGACCTGTTTTGGGCAAGGGAGATAGATGTTCAGAGCGCCCTTCATTTTAGAGTATTCAGTCTTCCCAGGGGTCATGTTGTGGGGGGTGTGTCCTGAACCCCATCTTCTCCAGTGACTCGTACACAGGAATGCATGCACAAAAGTGTTTATAACTTGTGTGCAATGAACAGATCACAGTACCCTCTGTCCTTCAATCCTTCCTTACGCCCCCCTCTCCGGATCTTATCTGTTACTGTCTGTTTTGCAGTGGGTGTGAATGGATGGGAGGGTCACATCGGCTAAGCCTCAGGCTGCCTTCTGAGCCTCTGTTGCTGTGGGCAGAAGCCCGGCTCCACAGGCTCCACTCTGCCAAGTGTTTTTCTGTCATTTTTAAAAGGAGAACAGCAAAGATCCAAATTGCAGAGCCTGCCCAGGGAGAAGGGCACACAAAGAGGCAATTCAGGCGACAAGTGTGCAGGGAGCAGGGGTTGGGGGATAAAGGCAGGCGTCTTCTTCAGGTTCTTTCTTTGCCTTTTGTGAACAAATTTATCAGGCTTGTTAAGAAATAAAGGCAACACTGGGAGGCTTGGTGGCCTCTGGGCTGAGAGGCCCTTCACAGTTCTAAACTCGGGCATCTTGGGGCTCCCCACCTCCTAGGATCCCCTGAGAAAGAACCCTGGGAACAGGCTCCTTAGAAATGCAGAGGAATCACATTTTTGTTCAAGGTGACAGAAATATGACAGTACATGGCACAGGCAGGGAAAGTCATAACCTCATAGTATCTGTCCCATCACTTCATGGCAAATTGATGGGAAAAAGTCGGAAACAGTGACAGATTTTATTTTCTTGGATGGTGACTGCAGCCATGAAATTAAAAAATGCCTTCTTCTTGAAAGAAAATCTATGACATACTTAGACATCGTATTCAAAAGCAGAAACATCACTTTGCTGACAAAGGTTCGTATAGTCAAAGCTATGGTTTTCCAGTAGTCATGTACGGATGTGATAGTTGGATCATAAAGAAGGCTGAGTGCCAAAGATTTGATGCTTTCGAACTGTGGTGTTGGAGAAAACTCTTGAGAGTCTCTTGGACAGCAAGGAGATCAAACCAGTCAATCCTAAGGGAAATCAGTCCTGAATATTCATTGAAAGGACTGATTCTGAAGCTGAAGCTCCAATACTTTGGCCACATGATGCAAAGAACTGACTCATTGGAAAAGACCCTGATGCTGGGAAAGATTGAAGGCACGAGGAGAAGGGAGCGACAGAGGATGAGATGGTTGGATGGCACCTTTGACTCAATGGACGTGGGTTTGAGCAAACTCTGGGAGACAGTGAAGGATGGGGAAGCCCGACATGCTGCAGTCCAAGGGGTTGCAAAGAGTCGGACATGACTGAGCGACTGAACAGCATAATGTCTGACTCAGTCCCCACTTTACTCCCACCCCCACCCCTAGTCTTTCCACAGCCCCTCCCACCGCACCCCAGACCCCAGTCTTCTCAGCATTAGATTAGGCCTCCCCCTGAACCTGTGCTGTGTCCTGTTAGGGTATCCCCCGCCTCGTTTGCTCAGAGTGTAAATACTGTTACTGCCATGAGCTTCTTTCTCCTCTGCTGGGCCTCAGAGGCAGCCCTTCAGTGGCTGGGGTGCTGGTTCCGGTCCCAGCCCTAATTGACGCTATGACTCTGGGCAAGTCACTCTCCCCATCTGGGCCTCAGTTACCTCTTCTGTAAAATGAGGGGGTGGGGTTGGGGTCTTCAGAGTCCTGTCCTGCTCTGACAGGGGCGCCTCAGTGGCTCTAATTGCCTCATTAGAACGCCAGGGAATGCCTTTCTAGTAATTGTCTCCCTGGCTCCTGTCTAACCCACTCCCTCTTGGGCTCTGCCTCCAAGGAAGCACAAGCAGCTGCTCTCTCCTCTAGGGCTCCCTCAGATCTGCAAGCCCTTCTTGACGGCAGATGTGCACCAGCATCCTCTGCCTGTCTTGCTCACTCTGGCTGAGGCCTCTGTCTGAGGGACGGTGGGTGGTACCCCTTTTGAGCCCTGCTGTTTCTCGTCTCCTTCTTTGGCTGGCATTGCTGGCCTCCATCCTGGCAAGATTAAAGTTTCCTTTATTGCTTTCCACCCTGTGCATGGATTTAACGTTGGGTGCTTCACAGACTACTGTGTGCGGCATTATGGCTGAGATGAAAGCTGAAATCACTCAGACACAAATCGCAGTGAATGGAGGAAGATTATATAATCCCACATAACTGTCCCCAAAGAAAGACACATTCAGAGAGTCAACAGCTGCCCTTAAGAAATGATCCCTTTGCCAAAAGCCAGGACATTTCATTGTGGTTTAAGAACTAGGCACAGAGTTGGTAGCGTGGCTTTAATATTTGCCAGATGAGCTGGTCTCTCACAAAACTCTTAATATGTATAAGGTTGTGTGTGTTTCTGGGGCTTCCCTGGTGGCTCGGATGATAAAGAAACTGCCTGCAATGCGGGACACCTGGGTTTGATCCCTGAGTTGGGAAGATCCCCTGCAGGAGAGCATGGCAACCCATTCCAGTATTCTTGCCTGGAGAACCCCCATGGACAGAGGAGCCTGGCGAGCTACAGTCCATGGGGTCACAAAGAGTCAGACATGACTGAACGACTAAGCATGTGTGTGTTTCTGAGAAGTCAGGGATCAGATTCTATATGGTTTTCTGGGCACATACAGGCATGGCTGAGCAAGAGATCAGAGATGTGGGAGGGGCTTGGTGGGAAAATTAAGTTTGCTTGGAGACAAAAGGAAATGACAAATCTAGAAGAATCCAGAACATCAGGGGTCCCAAAACAGAGAACCCAGGAAAGCAGTGGAGGAAGGAAAGATACGCAAATTTGGGGAGATTATGGCAGGTGGGGTCCAGCATCCAGCAAGGTGGAGGCTGAAGCTCCAGCAGATGGGAAACACTGCAGTGGTTTCTGATCCTAGAGAAGAGCAGCTGCTCTCTGCCCGAAAGTCCCTGCAGAGGGTGGGTGCTCATGGATGGCAAATCAGTGCTCTAAACCAGGGCTTTGTTCCTCTCTGGTTTATTTGGCAGCATTCCTTCAGTTATGTGGTATGAGGTTGAAGAGTGTGGATTCTGGTGTTCAACAGAATGGGTTCCAAATCTCAGATCTGCCAGTTACTTGCTGTTACCCTGTGCCTCAACTTTTTCTCATCTGCAAGTTGGAGATAATAGTAGTAATGACCTCCTTGGGTGTTTGGGAGGATTAATAGTGCCTAATGCATTGGCGGGCTCAATAAATGTCAAATGCCATGAGTTCTTTTGGCATTTACTTATTGAACTCTCTGATAAGAACCAGAGGACCGAAGGGTTCTTGACACCTTTTAGCATGCATCCAGATCAAATGGAAGACTTGTTAAAACTCAGATTCGGAGAACCTATCCCCAAAGTTTCTAATTCACTTGTAGTGGACTATGGTCCATGGAACCATACTTTGAGAATCTCCATGGTCCATACTTTGAGAATCACCATTGTGTATCCTATTCACACGACATGTGTGCAAATGAGACGATTATTTAGCAAACACCTAGTTGGCACTTACCATTTGCCAGACTCTGTGTATAAATACAGCACATAATATTAACACCACTGACTCATTAATTCATTACAGAGACCCCCATGAGGCTGGTTCTATTATACCCACTTTATAGAAGAGAAAACTGAGGCACCTGCTCAGCGTTAAGTAACTTGCCCAGGCAGTCTCAGCTGGTAAGTGACCATGTTATAAAACTGAATAAGTGCCACCAGAGGTGCTTCCGTAGGATGAATGAAGATTTTAGGGTTCTCAGGTAGTTTCCAGAGTCTCACCCTGCACACTGGCATAGGTCCATGTAGGAAATTGTGTTAAGGCCCTGCACATGCAGGCCAGGAGCAGGGACTCTGGAACCAAGCGCGGGTAGCAACCCACTGTAGCCATGTTTGAGCTGTGTGGCCTTAAGCAAGAGAACTCATCTTTCTGTGCCATGTTCTTTGTCTAAAAGAAGAAGAAGAAAAGGATGAGGATCATAACACCTGACTTCCCTTGCAGCAGGAGCTTTGTCTGGAACAAAACAAGAAAGCTCATATGAAGTCTTTGGAAGAGAGCAGATGTTCTGGTAGGACAATTTTCTCCCATATTTTCTTCATCTTGTTGTACCCTCAGTGATGGCTTTTGTTTGATGGTAAGATGATAAGAATTCTTTTCCTTCCCCCAGATTACATTTTCCTCAACCCAATTTCAGTTTCTTTTTATCAATCCACAGCATCTTAGGACAACAGAACTAGAAAATACCATAGATCGTTTATTCCTGCCTTTGCGTTGTTGTTCAGTTGCCCAGTCATTTCTGACTCTTTGTGACCCCATGGACAGCAGCATGCCAGGCCTCCCTGTCCCTAATCATCTCCCGGAGTTTGCCCAAGTTCATGTCCACTGCATCAGTGATGCCATCCAGCCATCTCATCGTCTTCTCCTTCTGCCCTCAATCTTTCCCAACACCAGGGACTTTCCCTGCCTATGTATCTAGGATTAAAAAATATAGAGTTCTTTGGCATCTTGTGGCAGATTGGATTATTCTTCAAAAATATTCACTTCTAATTTCCATGCAAAGAACATACTTTTATCCTCTGATATTGGCCTAGGCTTTGCTTTGCTCAACTGGGTATTAAATAGACATAATATACTAAAGAATCTGCCTGCCAGTGCAGGAGACGCAAGAGATGCAGGTTCAATCCCTGGGTTGGAAAGAGCCCCTGGAGTAGAAAATGGCAACTCACTCCAGTATTCTTGCCTGGAGAATTCCATGGACAGAGTGCCCTGGTGGACTACAGTCCATGAGATTGCAAAGAATTGGACACAACTGACCTCTTGATGAAGGTGAAAGTCGAGAGTGAAAAAGTTGGCTTAAAGCTCAACATTCAGAAAATGAAGATCATGGCATCCAGTCCCATCATTTCATGGAAAATAGATGGGGAAACAGTGGAAACAGTGTCAGACTTTATTTTTCTGGGCTCCAAAATCACTACAGATGGTGACTGCAGCCATGAAATTAAAAGACACTTACTCCTTGCATGGAAAGTTATGACCAACCTAGATAGCATATTCAAAAGCAGAGACATTACTTTGCCAACAAAGGTTCGTCTAGTCAAGGCTATAGTTTTTCCAGTGGTCATGTATGGATGTGAGAGTTGGACTGTGAAGAAGGCTGAGCACTGAAGAATTGATGCTTTTGAACTGTGGTGTTAGAGAAGACTCTTGAGAGTCCCTTGGACTGCAAGGAGATCCAACCAGTCCATTCTGAAGGAGATCAGCCCTGGGATATCTTTGGAAGGAATGATGCTAGAGCTGAAACTCCAGTACTTTGGCCACCTGATGCGAAGAGTTGACTCATTGGAAAAGACTCTGATGCTGGGAGGGATTGGGGGCAAGAGGAGAAGGGGACGACAGAGGATGAGATGGCTGGATGGCATCACTGACTCGATGGACATGAGTCTGAGTGAACTCCGGGAGTTGGTGATGGACAGGGAGGCCTGGTGTGCTGCAGTTCATGGGGTCGCAAAGAGTCGGACACGACTAAGCGACTGATCTGATCTGACCTCACATGCACACGTAGATACAGTAGAGGCTTGAAAGGAGCTTGGGAAGTTAAAGCAGGCTCCTTTGCACCTGCTATTACTATGAGAAAACATGCCTGATCTAGCATGCAGGTTCCTGGAAGAGGAGCAGATACTCTCTTCTTCCAGAAGATACTACTCCTCAAAGGAGTAGCACTGATCAGAGTTAGGCTACTCCTGTGGAGCCCAGCTCCCAAATGTCAACCCCAGCTCCCCACCCCCGAAATGTGACTGGGCTGCCAGAACCAGCCAAGCCCTCCAACTGAGCCCAGGCGAGATCAGCTGATGTCCAACCAGCCCACAGACTAGTGACCTAAATATCTGTTGACATATCCCAATAAGATGATGTTATGTTTCTTTGTGAAGGGCCTTTTGTCTCCATCTTGATATTCTCAATGGGACCCAGGAATCTGGGCTTCTAAAAGCCCACCCATGTGATTCTGTTATTCAGCTCAATTTGAAAATCACTGATCTCTGGTCTTAGTGGGAAATGTTGAGACCCAGAATGGTAGAGTGATTTGTGCAAAATCTCAGTACCTGCCTGAGTTAGTAGTAGAATTCTTGGTATTTTATATTCACACTCTTTCTCCTATATCACACTGTCCTCTTAAAAAATTTAACATGGAAAAAGAAATTCTTCATTTCCCCATAACTTAGATGCTTTGGGCTGAAGTATTCCCACCCCACACTGACATCAACCCTTTGAAACCCACTGATGAAAGGAGACACACAATGGAAAGACTATATTGACTTTGGTTGTAATTCTATTTACTATGCCAAATGACTCAACTTGGGGTAAAAACACGGTCACTAGATCATGTGCTTTAGAGGGAATTTAAAGTACAGTATTCTTTTTTAACTTGGGAAAGTTTATGAAATTTCTAGGCAATTATTTCCTGTAGGAATAAAAATGTGTGTTCCTCTTTCATCCTGCTCCTCTTGCTGCAGTTTCTCCTCATTAGTGGTTTCCTTCCTCTTGAGCGGTGGTAATGCCCTCCAAGTATTGAATCTATTACAGCCAAAGCTGGTCTTTGCAGACCTGACAGAAATACAGATGGGAGAACTGAAATGTCTGCCTCAATCGGGCTAATATTTATTGAGCACCTGCTATGTACCCAGCTTATGCAAACTGCTGTCATGCACCCTATTTTTATTAAGTGTACAGGAATTTGCACAGAGTGGGTGTAGAGTCCATAGAAGGGAAAGAAGAGAAAAGAGACACTACTGCTTAAGGCCGTTTTTTCAGACTCCTTTGGTGACATTTCTTTGTTTGCCAACACTCTCCTGTTTAATCTCCCCCATCTGTTAAGTGGTGAAGAATCGTCTCTTTTCCATATCAGCCCTCTAGCCCAAACAGCACCTTTTCCCACTCCGTTTAGTATGCCAGGGACAACTTAAGTAAATATAGCCAGACAAGGTGTTAAATATTTCTTGGCTGAACCAGGCAGAAGCAGGAGTTCCTTCTTGGCCTAAGACTCTTATTGCTTCCCATGTGGGTCATTGCAATGTCCTCCCAAATCTTCTCCCTGCCTGTTTCTCCCTTGTGTAATCTCTCCTACCCAGTTCAACCTTTAAGATGTCCTACCTAGGACCACACTCCTGAGAGGAGTCATTCGTATAATATGATCTCCCTGCTGAAATGTGTCGCTGTCCTTCCTTTATTATATTGCTCGACTCCATCACATCAGTCCATTCTGCTCTCGATGGTGCCATCACTCACTTCTTACACCCCTACTTTTTCTCTTCCTGACTTGGACTACATACTCATGTGCCTGTGTGCACACACAGACACACACATGATGAACTGTGCTTTCAAGCCTTTCTACAGACTTTCTTCGCAGTCTGAGATTCTTTACACATTTGGTCTCAGTCTCCCATAGAGGCTGTGCAGTGTAAATGGGTGTGACAGATGGGTGTGAGACAACAGGGAATCGTGGGGAGCATGGCAGGCTGGAGTGGGCACACCAGTACTCCTGGGCCCTGGTGAATGGCGGCCACGCTACAGCCTAGCCCAGTGTTGCTGTATTCTCTATATTTTTAGAAGCTAGAAATCCAAATTATATATGAATCCTCTAGATTGTTAAAAGTGTGCAAGTATATTAAAATAAAGACAAAAACAGTTTGTATGCCAGATAAGCAAATCTGCTGTGCACTTTTTGCTTATTCAAATCTTGCCAAATCTTAAAATCCAGCTTATGTCTCACCTTACCCCCCCACCCCCCACAAAGCCTGATTTTTGGGAAATATTTTATTTTTATTTTTTACATATTTTTATTGGAGTATAATTGCTTTACAATGTTGTGTTAGTTTCTGCTGTACAACAATATGAATCAGCTGTAAGTATACATATATACCCTCCCTCTTGAGCCTCCTTCCCACCCCTCTGGGTCATCACAGAGCACCAAAATGAGCTCCCTGTGCTACAGCATGTTCCCACTAGCTATCTCTTTTACACACGGTAGTGTATATACATCAGTTCTATTCTCCCAATTAGTCCTACCCTCCCTTTCCCGCATTGTGTCCGCACGCCCATTCTCTTTGATAACTCTGGCCACTGCATTCTTTTCTCTGATTCCTCCTGTACAAAAAGGACTGGGGAGTTATGTGCACAAGGTCAGAAGCAGAGTATTTAGAAGCAAAACCACCTGCCATCTCTGCAACCTTGGGCAAGGTAATTAACCTCTTGAAGTTCTATTTCCTCATCTCCAAAAGGGAGGGGCTAGCTATGATCTGTATTTCGTGGGCATGTGATGAAGATGAAACGAGCATAGGGCGATAGCATATGCAACACAATGTCTGACATTAGTAAGTTCTCAGTGAGTATCAGCTGTTTTTACTTACTGTCCCACAAGCACAAGCATCATCACATGATGGTAAAAATGAGAGGATTCTAGAGCTTGATTTCCAGGGTTAAAATATCAATTTCACCACTTTTTATCTCTGTGGTTTCAGGTGGTTAGTTAACCTCTCTGAACCTTAGTTTTCTCATCTGCAAAATGGGGATCTTGAGTCAGATTTCTCCAGCATCAGCTGTGATATTGTTCTTTCTGACCTTACTCCAGTTATCCATGTATAGGCCCTTAGCTCTGCATCTGCCTGGAGTTGCTGCTCGGTAGTAGTGGACTGGGCCCTAAGCATGTCCCTGTACAGTGAGCACGTTGTTAACTGTGGCCAGCTGAAGGTTCAGGAGGCTTCTCTGTTGGGGGAGGTGGGGGGTCACATGATGGGGGTTGCTCTGACCCAGCCTCGCACCCAGAGTGTGTCAGCTGGCCAACTCACAGCCTGGCCTGGGCCTGGTGGCCCTCTGGCCCTCTTGATGCAGACACTGCCCACTCCAGGTCTCCTACGTCCAGCAGCGCCCACCTCCCTCTGTGCTCCCTGCCCCCAGCTTTGACACAGCTGCACATAGAGGCTGGTACCTGCTTGCTCTGCAGGTGGGCCAGCTCTGGCTCTGGCAACCTGGCACATGCCTCAGCCATCCGTTTTCTCCAGTGAGGTCTGACCCCCAGCTGTGGGTCCTCGCCCTCAGCCCTGGGGCATCCTTTAGAATGCTCTCTACATCTTTGTATTTTTTCCTCTACCATAATTTTATAATCCTTCGTATTAAACTTCCCCTGTTTAAATTACTGTGAGTTTTCTGTCCCCTGATTAAACCCAGGCCAATACATACGTTAAGTGTAAGTCTACTCCTTGATAACCTAGACATCCTGGTTCTAGTCTCTCTGCTTACACTGTATCTGCTTTCTTTCCTACCAACATGCTAATTATCACATGAGAGATACTTCCTCAGATCACATACAGCCTGGATGCAGGTGTGTCTGCAAAGCCCTTAAGCCCAAAGCGATTAATATGGGCTGAGGACGAGACTGTTGCTTTTCAACCTGTTGTATGTGGTAAAGATCATTTTTGAAAATTTAATTTCCAGATCTTTCATAAACCAAAACATTTGTCAAGCATAATCAAAATGAAGTGTTAGAAACATAAAAAAAAAAACTTAAAAAGACATACAAAATACAAGCCCAGTTTTTCAGTGTTAGATTCAATAGACATACTTACTCTATGAAACTGCTCTACAAATTAGTAAATCCCCCAACTTCTGCACTTGTGTTGTCACACGTGGTGACACAGTGTGTGGAGGAGGCCTTGAACCGCCCTGATCGGAGCTCTTCACCAATGTCAGGAGTCGTACTGTGCGCTACCCCGTACTTCTCAAATCCAGTCCTTTCATTGCATCACACTTGCATTTTGGGTTTATTTTCCTACTTTAGGGAGACAGTGGCAGCCTTCTTACTTATCCTCTCATTCTGTCCGGGTGCCTTCTCCAGCACATGCTTCTACTTAGCATCACTTTCGTGAGACATCCTAGCCCAGTGTAGTAACTTTGATCTCTTTTTCATAGCCACAGTCCCACTTCCATTTATCAGGAGGAAGTGGCTGTGGCAATAAAATGTCCCCATATTTTTCTGGGCTTTAGGCCACTGAATTCATAAACAGACACACCAGCGCTCCCATCTACCCCTATGGTTGCAGCTGATAAGAGCCAGAAGCTGAGAATTATTTGCATATGTGACTTGTCTTGATAGCATGGGTTATACCTACTGTTAGAGCCAAAAGCCATGTGTCAGTCCCTGAACTGAGCCAATCAGACAGGAAAATGCAGATGAACTGGCTGTGATGTCCAGCAGAAGCCCCATAATTGTAGTTTAAATGTTAAAAATGGAGGCTAGCTAGAGTCCCCAGTCTCCCTGTCCTTCCATTCTGATGTGGGCACAGTATCCTCCTGTCTCTTAATTATTATCATTACCCTAGTCTATCTAAAATTGTATATTTAAAACTCTTAGTAATCTACAATAATTCCACTGAGTTTATTTCCTCATCTTTCCTCTGGGCTTATGACCTGCCTTTCCAGCTCAGTTTGTCAGCCAGAGATTTATTCTGTATTCAGCAGCACTTCCCTCCCATTGCTGGTGCTCACTAGATTGTAATAGAAATGCCATGCCACCCAACTGCGAGCTGACGTTGTATGACAGTGATACTGCCCCAATTTTACAGACAGTGCCAACGAGCTTCAGTGAAATACTCCAGGTCACAGAGCAAATCCAATGTAGAATCAGGGGTGGAACCAGCTCCTGTGAATTTTGAGCCCAAACCTCTTTTCGTTCTATCAGACTGCCTCCCAAACCTGCAAGAGATACTCTTATCAACGTTGTTTGGTGGGTGTTCAGTTCACTGCAGTCAATACTGTCAAATGAAATCTTCAAACGCCAGAAGTGTGCTGACAGACACTCCTCACCTTTATGAAGTCTAGCGTTATAAGCAGTGGCCACACAGATCCAACCAGAAAATCTGTAGCCAAAGTTAATGCTGATTGTTAAAACTAGGTCTGCTTGCAAGTTATTCTTGGGTGACGATGATCAGTGGTGGCGTTCATTAATACAGAGTGAAGTAAGTCAGAAAAAGAAAGACAAATACTG
This sequence comes from Bubalus kerabau, assembly GCF_029407905.1. Lineage (NCBI taxonomy): Eukaryota > Metazoa > Chordata > Mammalia > Artiodactyla > Bovidae > Bubalus > Bubalus kerabau. The sequence goes on along the minus strand of NC_073624.1, from coordinate 60,683,922 downwards.
TATATTAACGTATATATATGGAATTTAGAAAGATAGTACTGACGATTCTACATGCAGGGTAGCAAAGAGACACAGATGTAAAGAACAGACTTTGAGACTCAGTGGGAGAAGGCTAGGATGGGATGATTTGAGAGAATAGCATTGAAACATGTACATTGCTGCATGTAAAACAGATGACCAGCTCAAGTTAGATTCATGAAGCAGGGCATCCAAAGACAATGCTCTTGGACAACCCAGAGGGATGGGGTGGGGAGGGAGGTGGGGGACGTATTTAGGATTGGGGGGACACGTGTATCCCTATGGCCAATTCATGTTGATATATGGCAAAAAGAAATCACAGTATTGTAAAGTAATTATCCTCCAATTAAAATAAATAAGTTAATTAAAGAGAGAAAACAGAAAACCAACAAAATCCACAAGCCACCTGAAACTAAATCTGAATCACTGGAGGATGGTCCACAGTTCCACAGAGAACCTGGAAACATGTCCCAAATAATCCAAATTATCCAATTCAAAATAATGATAATATTGAACATTTTCCCAAACATTGCTCTTTTCTTTCCTCCTTCCCAGGGTATTCTGATAGCTTTTCCTCCCAACCCTTGGGGTCAAGGCCAGTGGAAAGAGAAGTATGGAAAACTAGATTAAGGATAATTTAATGCAAGTTACTAGTTTAGAAAGGTATTTAACATTGTGTAACAACTCAGAGAAATACAATGATAGATGTTTTACATACATTTACTCTAATTCATGCATCAGTCTTGTAGGGTAAATTGTATAGGTGAGAAAACTGAGTCTTGGAGAAGGTAATTTGCCCATGATCTAGAGGATAAGTAACTGGATTTGAAATTGGGTCTTTCTGGTTCTAAACATTATCCTTCTGCTCCACTCTGCACCTTTCTTTTAAGAAATGATAAGTTACATTGATTAATGGCAGTGGTTTATTTATCTGCCTTTAACACCAGCTATTGGTGCATGGTTGAAGTGGCGCCAATAATCAATGTGAACTGTTCAAAATATAGACAAACTCTGGATACAGAAAGCAGAACAACTTAAAAAAAAAAAAAAAAAACTAAAATCCAGAATTCTGACTCTGTCTTATAGATTGTGTTTTAGGTTGCCAACTGCTAATCATAAAATCAAAGGGAAATGATGAGAAAGGAATCATAACTTCTCTTGTGTTCAGAGCTATTTGTTCTTTATTATTTTAAAGCTTGATGATTAAGGGGCATGAAAGAAATCTGGACTGCAGAAAACCTGGTGTTAGAGTTGTGATTTGGAAGCTTTCTTTGTTCTGCCAGCATCCCTTTCTGTCTTCTCAGTTCCATGTGTATGCTTCACTCTCAAACCTTTTCATTTTCTTTCACTTTATTTCTTTCTTTCTTTTTTACTAAATTAGACTAATTAAAACAGAAGTAGGAATTCACCTCATCCGTGGAGTTGGTGGATATCTGTGATGATATCTATGTCTAGTTTGGGGCAAAATAGGAGCAGTATTATAAAAATACGTTGAATATGTATTCACACACTTTTGTTGTTGCAGTTCAGTTGCTAAGTGGTGTCTGACTCTTTGCAACCCCACTGACTGTAGCATGCCAGGCAACTCTGTCCTCCACTATCTCCTGGAGTTTGCTCAAATTCATATCCATTGAGTCAGTGATGGTTTATTGAGGTTTGATTGATAAATATGGCTTCTCCAGTGGATCAGTTGTAAAGATCTGCGTGCAGTGCAGGAGATGCAGGAGACAAGGGTTCTATCCCTGGGTTGGGAAGATCCCCAGGAGGAAGAAATGGCAACCCACTCCAGTCTTCTTGCCTGGAGAATCCCACGGACAGAGTAGCTTGGGGGGCTACAGTCTATAGGGCTACAAAGAGCCAGACATGACTAAGAACACACACACAATTTATAAATAAGAGTTGTATATATTTAAGATCTACAACTTGATGTTTTGATATGTGTATGTTTGGGGAATGATCACCATAATCAAGCTAATTAACGTATCCATCACCTCACATAGTTGCTTACCATTCATGTGCATATATATGTGTGTGTGGTGAGAACACTTAAGAAATACCCTCTTAGCATCTTTAAAGAATCCAATAATGTATTGTTAACTATAGTCATATTGCTGTATGTTAGATCTCCATAACTTATTCATCTCATATAACAGAAATTTTATACACTTTGACCAACATCTCTCCATTTCCCCTTTCCCCCTAAACCCTGGTAACCAACATTCTGCTCTCTGTTACTATGACTTTAACTATTTTAAATTTGACATATAAGTGAGATCATACATATTTGTTTATCTTATTTCCATTAACACAATGTCCTCCAGATTCATCCATGTTGTCTCTAAAGGCAGGATTTCCTTTTTTAAAGGCTAAATAACATTTCATTATACACACACACTCAGAAAACTAAGATCATGGCATCCAGTCCCATCACTTCATGGGAAATAGATGGGGAAACAGTGGAAACAGTGTCAGACTTTATTTTTGGGGGGCTCCAAAATCACTGCAGATGGCGATTGCAGCCATGAAATTTAAAGATGCTTACTCCTCAGACGGGAAGTTATGACCAACCTAGTAGCATATTCAAAAGCAGAGATATTACTTTGCCAACAAAGGTCCATCTAGTCAAGGCTATGGTTTTTCCAGTGGTCATTTATGGATGTGAGAGTTGGACTGTGAAGAAGGCTGAGCGCCGAAGAATTGATGCCTCTGAACTGTGGTGTTGGAGAAGACCCTTGAGAGTCTCTTGGACTGCAAGGAGATCCAACCAGTCCATCCTAAAGGAGATCAGTCCTGGGTGTTCATTGCAAGGACTGATGCTGAAGCTGAAGCTCCAATACTTTGGCTATCTCATGTGAAGAGTTGACTCATTTGAAAAGATCCTAATGCCAGGAGAGATTGGGGGCAGGAGGAGAAGAGGATGACAGAGGATGAGATGGCTGGATGGCATCACCGACTCAATAGACATGAGTTTGGGTAAACTCTGGGAGTTGGTGATGGACAGGGAGGCCTGGCATGCTGCGATTCATGGGGTTGCAAAGAGTCGGACATGACTGAGTGACTGAACTGAACTGAACTGAACTGATACACACACACGCACACACTCACACTCATATCCTTAAGTGGACATTTAAGTAGTTACCATATTTTATCTGTCACAAGTAATTCTACATTAAACATGGGAGCTCAGATATCTCTTCAAGAGACTGATTTCCTTTCCTTTTGATCTGTAACAACAAGTGGGGTTATTGGATCATGTGGCATTCCTATTTTTAATTTTTTGAGAAACCTCTATACTGTTTTCAATAATGGTGTAACAATTTACATTCTTGTAAACAGTGTACAAGAGTTCCTTTTTCTCCACATCTTTCTCAAAACATGTTATCTTCTGTCTTTTTGGTAATGGCCTTTCTAACAAATCCAAGGTGATATTTCACTGTGGTTGTAATTTGCATTTTCCTGATGACTTGTAATGTTGAGCACCTTTTCATGTGTTTTGGCCTTTTGCATGTCTTCTTTTGAGAAATCTCTATTTGTGTGCTTTGCTTATATTTAATTGGATTATTTGGTCTTGTTTTGGTTTGGTCTTTTTGCTATTAAGTTCTTTGCATTCCTTATATATTTTGGATATTAACCTCTGTCAGATAGATGGTTTGCAAATACTTTCTCCCATTCTGTGGATTGGCTTTTCAGTCTGTTGAGTCTTTCTTTTACTCTGCAGAAGATTTTCAGTTTGACACAGTGGCACTTATTTATTTTTGCTTCTGTTGCCTGTGCTTTTGGTGTCATAGCCAAAAAAATTTTTGCCCAGACCAATACTGGACTCCTTTCTTTATTTCTAGGAGATCATGGCATTCGAAAGCCTCATTCATAGAATACACAGAACCATAATTCTTTCCGAGTTTATAAACAACAGTTAATGACTTGATTTTGCACAAGCCAAAGGCTAAGGCATACGGCTACCTTAAAAGATTTGTTTGAAGGGATGCAGTCAGTGATGGGGAATATAAGACCAAATTTGGAACTTCTAATTCCTAGCTTAATGTCAGTTTAATAACACATTAGGTGTTCAAGTATTGCTGGTATTTTTTTCATTGCAACCACTTAAATTTCATAACAGATTTTTGGCTGAGATGTATAGAAATACCATCAAAACTGTTTCTATAGCTGGATCCTAGTGGCTCAGATGGTAAAGTGTCTGCCTACAATGCAGGGGACCCGTGTTCAATCCCTGGGTTGGGAAGATCTCCTGGAGAAGGAAATGGCAAACCACTCCAGTATTCTTGCCTGGAAAATCCCATGGACAGAGAAGCCTGGTAGGTTACACTCTCCATGGGGTCGCAAAGAGTCGGACATGACTGAGTGACTTCACTTTCATCACTGTGTTGGTCATACTCTGTTCAATAAGCAGTGAATATGTGAGAAAGTTCTGAATGTTAAGAAGAGTGTTATGTCCTGGGAGGACACTAGGAAGATAGGAGACATGATTCTACCTTCAGAAAGCTCACAGTCTGATTTGAGAAACGAAACTCTCTCCTATAAAGCCATCACAGCCCCAAATAGGTGGTACTGACCAAAATAACAAGAGGGACAAGGAACAGAGAGATTGGAAGCTTCAGAGTTCATGGAAGACATATTGTTGAACCTGAAATGTGGATAAATTTCAACAAGGACAAAAGGACAAAAAGAGAACACCCCATACAACGTTGCATAGTGCTTTTTGTTGACAGAGTACTTTCACATTTATCTGGGAATCAATCCCTACAGTAACTCAGTAAGAGATAGTGTCATGATTTTCATTTTACTGGTGAGGATCCCGAAGCTCAGGGAGGTTAAGTAGACTTTGTAAGATGACATAGCTTATCAGAGTTAGATCTATGACTGATGGGCACACTTTTATGCCAGATTTTGGAAGGTTACAAGCTACGTCAAACCAGTCAATACTAAGGGAAATCAACTCTGAATATTCATGGGAAACACTGGTGCAGAAACTTCTATGCTTTGGCCACCTGATGCGAAGAGCCAACTCATTGGAAAAGACCCTCATGCCGGGAAAGACTGAGGCTGAGAGGAGAAAGGGGTGGCAGAGGATGAGACGGTTACATAGCACCACTGGGTCAATGGACATGAGTTTGAGCAAACTCCAGGAGACAGTGAAGGACACTGACATGCTTCAGTTCATGGGGTCGCAAAGAGTCAGACATGACTTAGAGAAAGAACAACTGAACAATAAGCCACAAAGAAGGAAATTATTTCTAATCCTAGACCAGGAGGATAATGTAATGAAAATGGAGTGCAGGAGAGTTGGAGAGATAGGAGATGGGGAGATGAACCAAAGATCTCAGCCTGTGCTACCTCTGTCTTGTGTTCACAACATCTGATTTCACTTGTGCATTTCTGGTCTGTCGGCCCCCTCAACTTCAAGCTCCTGGAAGGCAGGGCTTCTACTTTAATATCAGTAAGGTCCAGCTTGCTGCTAATCTAGTAGTTTTGAATGAATGAAGTAGTTCAGCTTTGATTTTTGCATGAGGTAATGGTAATCTGATGACAACAATGGAATTGGAGCAGTGAAGCTGAATCCATGGGGACTGGTGGAGTAAGAAGTGACAGGATCATCAGGGTGGAGCCCTTTGGGGACACCCAAGACCCTGCCACTATTCTTTTCCTTAACCTGGTTGGAAGGGTACACAGGTACTTGTAATTGTTCTTTAAGTTGTACATATACTTTTACATATTTTATATTTCAGTAATAAAATTGAAAATTTTTAGAAATAGAAAAAATAGAAATATTTCATGACAGATTGCATATGAATAATAAAGAGGAAGAAAATAAATTAAAAAACAACTTCAAGTTCATTATTGTGACACACTTAAAGAGTGGTTACCTGCCAGAAATGGGACTCTTGGAGGCAGAGATGAGAAGGTCAGTTTTGAACATTTTCAGGGGACTTTGTCTGCAGGTTAAGACCTTGAAGCTCCTTCTCCATCCTGGAAAGTTCCTTGTTTTCTTTATTCCTAGGCCCCCTGGCCTGGGGAGCTGACTTACTTCCCTTTCTGCTTTGAGATATCAGCATCTGCTCAACATTGGGGGCTTCTCTTCTCCCAAAATGGATTTGGTAACTGAATGATTCTTTTCAGCATCAAAGATGCCTCCCTGACTGCTCCTCTGGCTGTTCCCCAGAAACCCAGCCCTTGTCCCAGGTGTTCTCACAGGGAAAAACTCTTCCCTGGCTGGTTTCCACAGATTCTTCCCCTGGGTTTTGAAAGCATTGTTCATGGACTTGAAATGGTCCCTCCTTCATCCTTCATTCACTTATTCATTCAACAAATGTTCAACAATTTATTATGTGCCAGACTCTAGAGGATACCTGGATAAATAATTCATCACCCCATTCTCTAAGGTATGCAGAGCCATATGGGATATTCAGGTGTATAAATAAATACAGCTCGCCATAGTTAATGCTGTGGAGGAGGGACATACATGCAGTGAAGGAATCACATTTTGACACTGACCTTGTTGGGGAGAAGAGAGAACTTTCATAGTGGACGTTACTCAGGATGAGTAGAACTTTTCTGGATATACCAGGAGAGAGAAAGGTTGTTCCAAAGACAGAAAGGAGTTCATACATAATTTACCATTGTAGAGAATCATGTATGTTAAGTTTTAATTCAGTGATTCATTCACTCATTGATTAACATTTATCTAAGAGGGTGAACAGCATGTCCGCAGTCATACAAGTCCTCAGTGGATTGGAATTAAGGGCAGTCTAACTCTAGCAGTCACATTCTTTTCTTATCATCTGGTTTAGGACAAGAATATTGTATAAAAGCCACTGCGTTTTGTGGAGTTCCAGAGTGCTTATGTTGCTGACAGAAAAAGAAGTTGACATTTTTTTTTTTTTGAGACAAATGACAACCTTACAGTGGTACTGGAGTTTCTTCAAGGCTCAACTATCTAATGAACCACGCCTAGAAAAGTTCAGACTTGATCTGAAGAAAATGACTTTCTCTTTGGAAAGTGCTATGGTTGGCCTCTCAGCGTTAGCTGGTGTCGCTCCTCGGGAGCTCTCCATTAAGAATTAATTTACTGGCACATAGAAATATAATCTTCATAATCTCCCAGGCATCTAGTGCTGTTGTCTCTGTCTCCTTTTTATGTCCTTTCTGTACTTTTCTCAGAACACAGATAGAGTTGAACTTGGCTAGTGATTTATCAAATACTGTTATGGGAACAACAGCAGCATCTGTCTAGTGCATTACGATGTACAGAAGTCTCCCCATACGTCACATTACTGCCTCCTTGAAAAGTCCCTTGAGGTGGCAATCTCCCTTTTATGCAGAAGAAGAGACAAGGGTTCTAAGAGGTCATGATTTGAATCTTGCTCCAAATTCCATGACTCCTCTCCTAAGAGCCAAAATGACTATTGTTGTTCAGTCACTATGTTACATCTGACTCTTTGTGACCCCATGGACTGCAGCACGCCAGGCCTCCCTGTCCCTCACTATCTCCTGGAGTTTGCTTAAACTCATGTCCTTTGAGTCAGTGATGCCATCCAACCATCTCATCCTCTGTCATCCCCTTCTCCTCCTGCCTTCAATCTTTCCTAGCATCAGGGTCTTTTCCAATTAGTTGGCTCTTCACATCAGGTGACCAAAGTATTGGAGCTTCAGCTTCAGCATTAGTCCTTCCAATGAATATTCAGAGTTGATTTCCTTTAGGATTGACTGGTTGGATCTCTTTGCTGTCCAAGGGACTGTCATGAGTTTTCTCCAGAAACAAAATTCGAAAGCATCCATTCTTCAGCACTCAGCCTTCTTTATGGTCCAACTCTCACATACATGCATGACTACTGGAAAGATAAAATGCCTAATATTGTTTCCCATCTCCTTCCCCAAACTCCTAGACACCATTCCCATCTTAGAGCTGAGATGCAGATGCTTGTAGAGGTTGAGTCACTTGCCCAACATCAAGCCATCAGCTGGGCTGGGAAGGCAGGGTTAAAACATGGGGTTCTGTTTCCACATCTCTCACTGTGTTCAAAACTGCAGAAAAGAATACTCCTCCAGGTTAATGTGTGGTTTCTCTAACTTTAGTCACAGATGGTGCCAACAAAGTCAAGCTTAAGGATGGTGAATGGCATTTCCCTTCCTGTGAGACTCTGAGCATGAAACACAAGCTTCAACAGAGAAAATAACCTGTTGTTAGTTCCTCAGTGGAGCGGGAATTGGAACTCAGAGCCCCCAGGCCCAGCACATTTCTTGGTGATTCGTAGTGTGTGAAGAACAGACTGCAGGGGAGCAGGAAGTGGGCTCTGAGGTGGAGGAGACTTGACGAAGGTTCCCACAGAGCTTTGTAGAACAGCTGAGATGTGAAGGATGGCCCAGGAGACCTGGGTGAGTCAGGGGGTGATTAGTCAGTGGTTTCTCTACGAGCGCCCCTTGGTTCTCTGCCTCTCCTGGGGCCAGTCTCCCTTCCTTCCCTTTCATGTTTTCACTCTCATAGCATTTCTGGCAGAGGATGTTAGAGGAAGTGAATGCTGGAGCAGTTGGCTCATTGCTTGAAGCAGTGTACATTTTGGGGGTGTCAAGGAGTTCTTCCTCAAGCCTCTGAGACCAATAACCCCACATACACAACATAGCTCTCCAGACCCAGGGAGGAACAGGGTCTGAATAAATTAATCAATGAATCAATCTTTGGCAAAGAACTCCAATACAAGGAAAGAACAGGTTGCAAACCAGGCTCTGATCAGTAAGCTTAGAACTGAGTCTTCCAGAGAAGGCCTAGCTTTTAAAGGCAGTGACCAAGAGATGGTCTATCTTGGACTCAGAATCAAACATAGGATGGAGTCTTACATAGAAGAGGCATTATTCATCCTTGACACTTTGATAGTAGGCCAGTTAACCTAAAAGCATCAGTCAGTTCAGGTCAATTGCTCAGTTGTGTCCAACTCTTTGTGACCCCGTGGACTGCAGCACGCCAGGCTTCCCTGTCCATCACCAACTAACTCCTGGAGCTTGCTCAAACTCATGTCTGTTGAGTCAGTGATGCCATTCAACCATCTCATCCTAGGTCGTCCCCTTCTCCTCCTGCCTTCAATCTTGCCCAGCATCAGGGTCTTCTCCAATGAGTCAGTTCTTTGCATCAGGTGGCCAAAGGATTGGAGTTTCAGCTTCAGCATCAGTCCTTCCAATGAATATTCAGGACTAATTTCCTTTAGGATGGACTGGTTGGATCTCCTTGCAGCCCAAGGGACTCTCAAGAGTCTTCTCCAGCACCACAGTTCAAAAGTATCAATTCTTTGGTGTCAATCCCTTCTCCAGGGGATCTTCCCAACCCAGGGATTGAACCCAGGTCTCCCACATTGCAGGCAGATTCTTTACCAGCAGAGCCACAAGGGAAGCCCACCTAAAAGCGTGAAGTGAAGTGAAGTGGCTCAGTCATGTCTGACTCTTTGAAACCCCATGGACTGTAGCCTCCCAGGCTCCTCCATCCATGGGGTTTTCCAGGCAATAATACTGGAGTGGGTTGCCACTTCCTTCTCCAGGGGATCTTCCCAACCCAGGGATCGAACCCAGTTCTCCTGCATTGTAGACAGACGCTTTACAGCCTGAGCCACCAGGAAGACTATGTTTCTCACTGTTCACTGTGTTTCTAACCTTGGTCTTTCATTTATATATTCATGTGGATCATAGGGCGGCCTGGGAGACAGAGTTTTGATGACTCAGGGCCTTTGTCGTCACCACTGGTAGATAAACAGCCCTGACCTCATGTTCTGACTGCAGGTTTGTGGCGTTATCTCTGTAAGTTAAAGGACAGCCCTGTCGCATCACTACAGTATGAACCTATTGGCAGATCGGTCTCACAGATGGGACCTCTGCAGTGTCTCTGGAATCTGTTCTCTCCTCCTCTTTCAGCAGCTGCCACACTGACTCAGAGCCTTCTCCCCAGCTACACTCAAGGCTCTTCTGTGGCCCTCAGTCCCCTCCCTGGTTCCCTAGCACCCACCCAACCCGAGGCATTCAGACTCCTTTTCCAAAGCACGGCTTCCCATATGCCACTTACCAGTGATGAGTCTTTCAGGAGACCAAATGCCCGCATCCCTGCCTCTTCTGAGATTTCAGAATACTTAGTTTTTACTTTAATCCTGCATCCTTTTCAAGCTGTCTTATAAAAATGAATGGACATGAGGCTGTCTTTCCTTACATGATGAGCTTCCTCTGAGCAAATCCAGCCTTCTTGATCTTATGTGTCCCAAAAGAAGCTAACCCAGTGCATGGCCTGTAGTGGGGACCCATCATATGATGGTGGAATTGGAACGTTTAATGTTACTTAAAGTTACATACATCTACACATATGTCCTATACTTCTTATAGAACAGGGGATGACAAATTCCAACCAACTGACCACCAACTAAACCAAAGTCAGCCACTTGCTTCTATAAACCAATTTTTTATTGGAACATAGCTATATTCATTCATCCCCCATCACTTCTTGTGTATTACATGGTAGAGTTGACTAGTTGCAACCAAGATCATCTGGTCTGCAGTACTGAAAATGTTTACCATCTGGCACTTTATAGAACCTAGAAATGCTCTGAGAGCAAGCCTTATGTTTTCTTTATTTTTATATGTAGTTTAGATAACAGGAAGCACAATAAATACTAATTGAATAAATTAATCAATTAATCAATCTTTGATAACAAATTGCAATGCAAAAATAATTTCTGGATAATGTATCTATTTTTTTCTATTTATTTATTCATTGATTCATTCATTCAATGATTATTGAGAATCTACGTGCCTACTCAGTCACTTAAGTCATGTGATCCTGTAGCCTGTAGCCCACCAGTCTCCTTAGTCCATGGGATTCTCCAGGCAAGAACACTGGAGTGGGTTGCTATGCCCAACTCCAGGGGATCTTCCTGACCCAGGGACAGAACCCATGTCTCATGTGTCTCCTGCATTGCAGGTGGATTCTTTAGCACTAAGCCACCAAGGAAGCCCTACTAAGCATGTAATAGTAATACATAATAGTGTCAAACGCTATTCTTGGACAAATGGTAAGTAAAGTCGACATGCTCCCTACTCTCTTGAACTTTAGAGTTTTCTGAGGGAGACAGACATTATTCAAATGTCAAATGTATGGTATTAATTACCAGAAGGACAGAGTGGCACAGGGAGCAAGGAGAGTCTGTTCCCGTGGGGTTAGCTCCATTAGGGAGGTCACGGAATGCTGCTCTGAGATGGTAGCTCTGGCACTAAGATCAGAGGGAAGAGTCGGGGTTAACTGACCAGCAGTTAAGGGAAGAGAGCCCCACACTGAAGGAAAGCACATAGAAGACCCTGTGCAGCAGGAGCTTGGTTGGTATGAGGAACTGATCAGGGTGGCTCAGCCTAGAGAAAGGACACAGTCCAGAGATGGGACTGCAGGAGGAGACAGGGGTCCAGTAGAAAGCCTCCCAGGGGTCTTCTCTCTCCTGGGAACAGTGAAGCGGAAGCAGGGAAATGCTTTGAGAAATAAAGTGGGAAGGGATGGATTTTAATACCATTTGCATTTTGCAAAGATCATTCTCTTCTTTTAATGACAGCTGCTTTCAAATACTGATTGCATATTTCTTAAAAGAATCAAACTCAGGAAAATGACAGTCATGTTCCTATTAAATATTGTGATAGTAATACCTTGTACTTGTTCAACTTTAAAAAAAACCAGCCATATGTTTTCACATTTAATGCTGTCTCTTTTAATAAGTATTGCACACAGGGAACCACAAAGTAGGATATTTGAGCACAGTGCATGGTGCCACCCTCCCAGGAACTGTAAACAGTGGTACATTCATGAAGGCCTTTGGATGCTGGGTTTCACTTCAGGGCTGACGTTTCTGAATCTGTTCAAGATGAATGCTCCTAGTTCAGCCCAGTTGCTTAAAGAAGGAAGGGTTCCCGTGCCTGTGACAGTCTTGGTGATGGCAGCTGGCTGCTGCATTTTGTTCTTAGGCTCAGGGAAGCTGTGGACAGGCTGGAGTGAGCCACTTTTTGTTCTCTAGCTACGCATGGTCTTACCACTCTTGCCTTTCTTTCTTTTTTTTTTTTTTTTTTTTTTTTTGCATTTTACCTTTATTTTACTTGATCATTGCAATTTCTCTCTACTGCCTTGCTATCTTCTCTCCTAAAAATATCTCATATCTTATCAGCTGGAGTGGATGCCTCCCTGGCTTTTCTGTGAAGACCTGTGAGATGGTTGATGGGGCGTCAGAGGTGAGGGGGGCACCGCTGCTAGAAGCACAGGGAAACCTTGCCCCGGAGAAGCCAGGACAGAGAAGCAGGAGGTAGAACCCAGTCTTTTTGTTTTTGTTTTCTTTTCATTGAATTGTGGCTGCTTGCTACTTGGGGTTGTCACATGAAACCACAAGACATCTTGTTGTTACACTGGGTCTCCTGACAGTTGCAACCAGGAGATCTGGGAGAGTCGCTGGCACGTAGGAAGGCCTTGGCCAATGTGTGCCGTTTCTGAGACAGCTGGATAGTTACAAAGAATGTCATGGTTGTCTCCTTAGTGTCATTCTGTATCACGCCATTTATTGGTTATTTGATAAAGACATTTTAATGAAACCACAACCATTGTTTAGAAAGAGAGGGGAATTACTTGCATCTGAACTCAATTGTCTTTACCATGCCTAGATCAACTCATGCTTTCTTTGAGACTAACCTAGAATTTGTTTCCCATTTTAATTGCAATTAAATGTAAACTTGAAAACTGTGTCAATAAAATGCTGTGAAAACATTTTTTTTTTCTTTTCGGAAATTCCCTTTGGGGTTATAACTCTCTTTGGAGTTTTTTTTTGGGCTTTGTTTTTTCATTATCCATAAATGTATATGATGCTCAAGTTTGATGGCCATATCTATATTTCTATTTACCTTCCTTCTTAGGTGTATTATTTTCTATCCTAAAATTCTTTGAAATTTGTTTACTCGTTTATTATCCTTTGGTTCACTAGGTTCTTTTTCACAATAGCCATGATTTTATTAATCTCTTGGTCCAGAATGAAATAGTTGGCTGGAGACAGAGGAGGGAGAGAAAAACAGGTTCAATTTGGGAGCAACCCTGATGATCAAAGAAGAGATGAGATCTGTGAACCATGAAAGATAAGAACTCAAAGTCTGATATTCATGACCTTGCTCTATGTTAAGTGTCAGAGTATCATAGTTAGTAAAATCATAGTAGACATCCTCCTGTTCTGATCAAAACAAAAAAATAGAAGGAAAATCCTATTCTATAAATTGTATTACAAGATTTTGACTAAGACTGAAATTATTTTTCTGTCTTTCTCTAAGCAGAGCTGATCTTAGATCAATGATATTCCTGATATCTCTCAGGGCTAGGGAAATAAAAAGAAATTTGCAATTTATTTTCATCTAAAATGCCATTCATCTAAAATTTCATCTAAAAGTTAATTTCTGGCTGCATAAAATATAACTACCTGTTTGGATGTAAAGTGCTCTGTGGACAGAATGAACTGTTCCATTCTATTTTTTTTTTTTAATTTTTAATTGAAGGATAATTGCTTTACAGAATTTTGTTGTTTTCTGCCAAATATCAACATGAATCCACCATAGGTTTCAGAGGTAACAGTTAGCCAGGAGCTACTAAATTAGCCACAGGTAAAATGCTGTGACCCTACCCCAACCAGTGAGACAGAAAGTGAGACACAGAGTTCTCCCCACCTTTAAGTTGGATGGCATCAGCTGTTTGAATTATCCCACAGAGGGGCTAGAGTGACCGACCGACTCATGTGTTAAAAAAAATTTTAAAAAAAAGGTAGCAAACCCTTAGAGGACGCCATATGCTCTGGCTGTACAGCAAACGGCTGACAGCACATGACAATTATGGACCCGAGATGCTGCACCACCCCCAAAACCCAGTGGGCGGGCATTCCTCTAGGCTTTTTAAATGCTAGTGGGGGCCTCTTCCTCTGTTTCTGATATTTATCACAAAGAGAACTGGGTAAAATGCAAATTCTGTCTGCCTGGAGAAGTCAGTATGTGGGCTGAATTAATAAAATATTATTTTTAAAGTACTGTGTTGAAGTTATGGTTAGAATTCATCTTGCCTCTCAGTCATCCTAACCCTGGACATTCTCACATTCTGAGGTCTTGACGCTTTAAACCTAACCTATTTGAGTGTAGCATGGGTCTAAAATGAACTAGTGTTCCAGAAACTTCTTTATAAAAATTCATCTCAAAAGGCAAGGGTTATAACAGGGTTATAACAGGGCAGTTTTGCATGCAAAGCAGGTGTATATGGGCCTGTATCATTAAAGTCACCTTTACTTCCTTTTGCTCCGTGCACAGGAAATTCTCATGCCTGTAATTACTGGTGAGTTGCATGACTCCTGCAACGTGGAGCAGTTGGCCTATTGTACAAGCTATGATGGATGTGTACTGGGTACCAGCAGATGAGCTTCTCCTTTAACAGGCATGGTTTGCTGCATATTTATGATGTATTATTATAGTCTTCATTGTAACCTAGCCTAGAGTGAAGATTGAAGTGTGATTTCTGTTGTAATTTCTTATTTTAATTCACTCACAGCCCTGAGAAATGAGGTGGATTCTTTCATGAGAGCACTAAAGACCCTTTAGTTGTACTGTGGTTATTCACCTGCCTCTGTCTGACCCAATGAATGTAACGATAAAAGCACTAATATATATTTCTGGGAGATTGAGAGATGAATTCATGAATCAGTGATATTTTGCTATGGCTTTTGCATTATATTCACTCCCCATGTTTTTACTGCTGATAGTTCCATCTATTAGCATGGTAGTTGATGTCGTGTTTTAGCATCCTGTTTAATGCCCTGTCAATATCCAGCCTGCCTGCTAATGACTGAGCAAAACAACAGGTCAAAGGAGGGGGAACTCAGGTCTATAGAAAATCCAGGTTAGGGAAGCCTTTTCAAGCTGTTCTCCTTGAAACCCTTTTCATTTGATCATGGCTTTACTTGCTTTCTTTGTCTCTTTATGCTTTTTGTCTATTGCTCTAAATTTAATGTTCCAGAAATTATAACTCCTTTATAGAGCTGTTTAACTTGAGATAAAGAATTCAACACAAACACTGAGGTGCTGGTGCTGGACAGGTTGATAGGAAGCAGTGACATAACCAGTAAAACATTTAATAACATGGAGATAAGGGCAGAAGAAAAATAATGGGATGACACAGGACATGATTAAAACATCAACAAAATAGCAATGTTATTAGATTTAGTTCCAACCTACCAGAAGGTGGCTTCTTGAGCTCTAGAATGAGTAGAATGAAGCTTCCCTCCTCCCCCCATATCTGGCCATGGTGTTGTGTTGGTCGTGTCATACAGGCTTTGGTAGAGAGCAGTGGTTCTCAAAGTGTGGTCCCTGGACCAACAGCAGCAGCACCTGAGAACCAGTTAGAACTGCAGATTATTGGGCCACACTTCAGACTTACTGAATCAGAAACTCTGAGGATGGGACCAAAAGTCTGTGTTTTAGCAAGAACTTCCAGGTGATTCTGCTTCAGATGAAAGCTTGAGAACCGCTGGCCAGTGAGGGCCTGGACACTAATGGTCCAATCTTCCAATGTTAAGAGCTATCTAGACTTGATAGTACTCTTGGCTTGAACTCTTGTTTGTGATTTGGATGTTTTATTACCAGCACTTGATCACACTAAAGGTGGGTAATCTCAAATCCCAGAGTTCTCCTGATTATGTGTGGGGTCAAGGTATGGATGACCTCTTAATCAATGACCAGGTGGTAGTTTTGCAGTCTGTGTCATTTTGATGATTATGTTATCACTGGGCAAAGATGGGGATTTTTTACATATGTTTTTTAAGAGAATAATCTGTTGATTACTTATGTATTCTTAGCCAGCTGAATGCCAACCTCTTCCTTATTTTACCAATTTTTAATTTTTTTAAATCAGTGGAATACCAGTAAACACTGTCTTTCTGAAAACTTTTTTTTTTTTCAGTATGTGTGTGGTGGAAAGGAGGTGGTGAGGGTCTCAGAGGATGCATAATATTTTTAGTCATTTTGTACACTGACCACAGACTACAGAATTTAGGCAAAACTGTTTCCTTCTCTAGCTCTTTTGCATTTATTAAAATTTGGTCATCTAGTGTATCTGTTAATAGTGACCTCTGCTGTCCAGAATAAGTACTACACCCATACAAATCAGCATGGGAATCAGTGTTTGATAAGGTAATAAGATTTACTGAAGTTGTATAGAAAGGAAAAGGGCTATAGCTTGCTGCAGAATTGTTCAGCTCCTCCCGAATAAAAACACTTTGCATTTGTCTTGAAAATAAAAATAATATTGTTTCTCTTTCATTGCCAGTTACCAAATGTTACCTTTGATGGCATTCCTCAGTAGGGTAGGAAATTACTAGAAATAAAGAAAAGGAAGTCAACATGCTCTCCTAACCACCAAGACAGTGTTCAGTTTTAGCAAGTGAGTGCCATCGTTACTTAATACTAGGTTACCTTACCTCTGATCATCTGAAACAAAATCTTACATTTCTCAAAACATTTATTTTTATATGCCTTAAAATAACTTGAATTGTGGAACTGGTGGGACCAGGGTTCCCACAATATCCAGTAGGTGATCAGAAATATTTGTTGAATGATTATCTAAGGACAAATGGTATGAAGTTAAAGTGCTACATCTGCAACATCTAAGACAATCTTGCTTACAGTAGAGGCAATCAAGATGGCACTTGCCTTTCTGAAATGTAGGATCCAACTCAGAATTTAAGGACTGTCATCCAAATTCCCTTTTACTGTGTGTAAAAGAGTTGCCACTGAGTAATTTAAGCACCCTGTGACAGGAATTAACTATCCAACTAGTATTTTATAAACTAAGCTTCTGGATGCTACTCTTGTATCAATCAGTTTAGAAACATTTACTGAATACCTAACACTGTGTTTTGGTTAAGAAGGAAATGGCAACCCACTCCAGTGTTCTTGCCTGGAGAATCCCAGGGACGGGGGAGCCTGTTGGGCTGCCGTCTATGGGGTCGCACAGAGTCGGACACGACTGAAGCGACTTAGCAGCAACACTGTATTTATGTGTCTAACTGTATAACATAGTAGAAGAAAGCTGGGCTTTGGAATCAGATAAACTTTAGCATGGATATATGGTTCTTTTTTTTATTTGTCGTCATAGCAAGGGTCTACATACTCTGAACCCCAAAAACTTTTGTAACAGGATATTAGGCACAAAAAACATAAAGTAATCTTTTAATGACACATTAAGAAGATTATCTAAAAAGTCCACCTAAAGGACATTTGACTCCTTAAGGAAATGTAGATTTGCATAATTGATTAGGGTCTAGATGTTTTCCAGTTCTTTTGCTGTTATTCAGTTACTCAGTCACATCTGACTCTTTTCTCCTGGATTGCAGCACACCAAGCTTCCATGTTCTTCACTATCTCTGTGAGTTTGCTCAAACTCATGTGCATTGAGTTGAGGATGCCATCAACTCATCACCCCCTTCTCATGCCCTCAATCTTTCACAGCATCAGGGTCTTTTCCTGTGATTCTAGAAAACAAATAAGATGTGATGCCATACACATCTGTCCACGGTAGAAGATTGCCATAAAAGTTGTGGTTTTATTGCCTTGTAGGACCTCTTGATGAAAGTGAAAGAGGAGAGTGAAAAAGTTGGCTTAAAGCTCAACATTCAGAAAACTAAGACCATGGCATCCCCATCACTTTATGGCAAATACATGGGGGAAACAATGGAAACAGTGTCAGACTTTATTTTCTTGGGCTCCAAAATCATTGCAGATGGTGACTGCAGCCATGAAATTAAAAGACACTTGCTCCTTGGAAGAAAAGCTTTTACCAATCTAGATAGCATATTAAAAAGAAGAGATATTACTTTGGTCCAACAAAGGTCCGTCTAGTCAAAGCTATGGTTTTTCCAATAGTCATGTATGGTTGTGAGAGCTGGACTATAAATAAAGCTGAGTGCTTAAGAATTGATGCTTTTGGACTGTCGTGTTGGTGAAGACTCTTGAGAGTCCCTTGGACTACAAGGATATCTAACCAGTCAATCCTAAAGGAAATGAGTCCTGAATATTCATTGGAAGGACTGATGCTGAAGCAGAAACTCTAATACTTTGGCCACCTGATGCAAAGAACTGACTCATTTGAAAAGACCCTGAGCTAGGAAAGACTGAAGGTGGGAGAAGAAAGGGATGACAGGGGATGAGATGGTTGGATGGCATCAGGGACTTGATGGACATGAGTTTGAAGAAGCTCCAGGAGTTGGTGATGGACAGGGAAGCCTGGCCTGTTGCAGTCCATGGGGTCACAAAGAGTCGGACATGACTAAGCAACTGAACTGAACTGAACTGAGGACATTAACTAGTTTTGCAACTAACTTAGCAATACTTTCTCAGTATTTCTTTTTTTTCCCCCCTCAATTCCCTTCCCCCCACCCCAACTGGCTATAATTTTTGTTTTTCATAATTCTTTTGAATTGGTTTAACCATCCTGCTAGTTTCCTTAATAATGAGCTAAATAAAATTTGACACATACTCACTATATGTTTATGTAAAAATAATGTTTTTAACATTTGGAAAATTAAGCTTTGACATAACATACCCTGCAACCCTACCTTGAAGGGTTTTTGTCAGAATTGAATGAGAACTCACGTGGGAAACCCTCTAGCCCAGTGGTTGGCACATAATATGCTTATTTATTTTTCTCTTTCCTGGGTTAAAATGTTTACACATTATTTTTGTCCTGGAGGAAGAAAACTAGCTAGGAAAACACAGTTGTCACCTAAGAGGAAACGGGAATGCTAGGGTCTGGGCTGTGAGGTACCTCTCCAAGCACAGATCTCAAATGCAGAGAGGCAGGCCTGCAGGAAGTTGCCAAAGAGGAATGCTTCATGGTCTTGGAGCTGATGAGGCTGATTCTTAAGACCCAGGAACCTCCATTTTACGTAAACATCACTGGTGACATGGATTGTAACAGTATAGGATCAAAGATAACTTAGCAGAGAGAATGGAGAGGGTAAGTTATCTCCAAACAAACATTTCTAAAGGGACAGTGCTTGGTAACAAACAGGATCTTAGGGTTGAAAGAGGTAAATCCTGTAGTTTAATAGACCTGGGCTGTTACAGTAGGGAGGATGAGCAACATCCTTGAATCTTGGTTCAAGTGTGCAAGAAACTTCTGTTTATTACTGCATGCCATGCTGTGCCATGCTAAGTCGCACTAAGTTGCTCTAGTCGTGTCCGACTCTTTGTGACCCTATGGAGTGTAGCCCACCAGGCTCCTCTGTTCATGGGATTCTCTGGGCAAAAATACTGGAGTGGGGTTGCCATACCCTCCGCCAGAGGATCTTCCCCACGCAGGGATCGAACCTGCATCTCTGTTGTCTCCTGCATTGGCAGGCAGATTTTTTACCACTAGCACCACCTGGGAAGCCTTATTTCTCCATACTGAACTTCTATGTGGAGCTGTTTATCTGCCAGGAGGCAGAAGCATAATCTTTAATGAGAGAAACCCTAGGGTAGTTTTGGTCTACCCATAAAGTGACAACCTGTACTACTGTATATTGTGATCCTGGTTGTCTGTTCTGAGTGTCCTCACTGAGGTCTTGAGAGCTATGGTCAGCATTGACTGGAGAAGGGGGCTGGAGCTTGGGCAACTGCCCCATTGTCTGTCAGGGCTAAGGCATTCCGACTGCACAAGCGACTTCCATTTCCATTTCTGTTTCCGTAACCACTTGTTGTTTAGTCACTGAGTCGTATCCAGACTCTTTTGTGACCTCATGGACTATATAGTCCACCAAGCTCCTCTGTCCATGGGATTTCCCAGTCAAGAATACTGGAGTGGGTTGCCATTTCCTTCTCCAGGGGATCTTGCTGATCCAGGGATCGAACCCCCATCTTCTGCATTGGCAGGTGGATTCTTTACCACTAAGCCTCCAAGGAAGGCCTACCCTGGGGTCCACAAACATAGTCACAGAGGCTGATGGGGTATTTTTATTATCTATTATTTCCAAAATTCCCTTGGCCTAGTGTCCATCTCCCATTCTTTCTGCAGACTAAACTCTTTCTCCTGATCCTCCAGACTCTATCCTAAACTTCTTAACTCAGATCTTCCTACAAACACCCAGGGAGTCTGAGTCTGGTTTCCCTTTGAAATGTAGATGCATCTTCTAACAGTCCTTTGAGAGCTCAAAGATTTAGGATCAGCATCTCTGTGCCTTTGTTTTTGTCTTCTGCATTTATAAGTGAAGGCTCTACCTGTGGCTGGTGCAAACGGTCTAGGTGGGGGTGGAGTGTTTTTCAGAGAATGCAGTACTTTTTTCCCCCCACTTTCCTTGCCCTTCAGTGTAAAAGATTTTTAAAAATCATAGAAGTAGTGGAATAAAATAGGGAAAGTACAGTAGGGCTGACTTTCCCTGGGACCAGGAGAGATGCTTAGGAGAAGAACAGGTTCTATAATACCGTGGTTAAAAGGGATCCTGGTTAAAATGAATCCTTGGTTAAAAAGTTTCCATCTTCCTGTATCATTCCTTCCTCGTCTTCTGTCTCCACAAGTATCTACCCTTGGCACACATTCTAACTTCAGAGGTCCTGATCCCACTTTGTCTCTGGCCACTGTCCAGGAAAGGGGGCTTATGCATTCCTTGAGCATTGATTAATATGCACTGAGCATGTAGCCCTGTGTGGGACACAGGCTCTAAGAGTCCCTTGTAGCTAGAGTGAGGGAGATGGATAGAAGAATCCTTGCTCCCTCTACCACTTTTGATGGGCAATCCCTGACTCCATGTTGAGATTGTTGTCTGTGGTTGTTTAGTTGCTAAATCGTGTTGGACTCTTTTACGACCCTGTGATACTGTAGCCCCCTGGGCTCCTCTATCCATGAGATTTCCCTGGCAAGAATACTGGAGTAGGTTGCCATTTCCTTCTCCAAGGGATCTTACTGACCCAGGGATTGAACTCACATCTCCTGCATTGGCAGGTGGATTCTTACCACTGAGCCACTTAGGAAGCCACATGTTGCAAGGGGGACTCCTGACCACATTTTGAGTAGAGAGAAATGTTACAGGCCCTCTGTGTTGGAATCTTGAATGTAATTTTCCATGAGCACTTTGAATCTTTGCAGATACTATAACTTCCCTCTGAAATGCCCTCTCCTTTCTCTATCATTGTCTCCTTAGGGACATTCCTGAGCCCCACCCACCCCAGACAGAGACCATCCCCATTGAGTCTACAGCCTCTTCACATCCTGGGGACACTTCTGCTTAAGCACTTATGTTACAAAACCAAACATGGTTTTGCTCGCCCGTGTGCAATAAAGCCAATCTACTGATACCTGTTATAGTCCAGGAAAGGGCAGAATTTCTTGTAAGATGTCACATGAGGAATCCAGGGCAGCTCATGCTCAAAAAGCCCAAACTGCCCAGTAGGCTTTGGGGAAGCATTTAAAGGCCAGGTGAGGGAGATGAGTTGCAGGGTTTGTGATGAGCTTGTGCATGATTCTCTGATTGGTTGATGGTGAAGTAAAAGGGCGGTGTCACAAGGGTTAACATTATCAATCTTCAGGCTTTAGTAGGTGTAGGTGGTACTTGCTCAAGGTCATTGAGTAGTTAACTTCTTCCACTTGGTGGGGGTTTTAGCATGAGTAAAACAACTTAGGGAATGTGCATCAAATACAGTTGTCTAAATACTTCAGAGAGGAGCTACAGCAGAGGACCTGGGGAGAGGTGCCCCACAGGGTCCTGCTCAGTCATACTTGACTCTCTTACTGCAAATATTAGTTGACTTCAAAATCTGTTTATTAAATCTTCACCAAGTGGTAGTGTAGAGCAGTGGTTAAGAGCATACTGGCTTTGCAGTCAGATCCCCTGGGTTTTGTTTCACTTTTGTCAATTAGCAGTGTGACCTCAAGTAAGTTACTTAATCTGTCTCAGTTTCCTTCTCTGTAAAATAAAAGATAAAAATAGATTAAGGACTTCCCTGGTGGCTCAGATAATAAAGAATCTGCCTGCAATGTCAGTCACCCAGAAGACTCTTGAGAGTCTCCTGGACAGCAAGGAGACCAAACTAGTCAGTCCTAAAAAGGATCAACCCTGAATATTCATTGAAAGGACTGGTGCTGAAGCTGAAACTCCAACATTTTGGCCACTTGATGCGAAGAGCCCACTCACTGGAAAAGACCCTGGTGCTGTGAAAGATTGAAGGCAGGAGGAGAAGTGGGGAGACAGAGGATGAGATGGTTCATCGCATCATCGACTCAATGAACATGAGCTTGAGCACACTCCAGGAGATAGTGAAGGACAGGGAAGCCTGGTGTGCTGCAGTCCATGTGATGGAAAAGGCACGACTTAGCGACTGAACAAGTACAACAATAGAATTAATCCAGAGGATTGTTATGTGTTGAATGGTATAATATGTGTGAAGTTCTTTGAGCAGTGTTATGTGTTTAATAAATGTTATTTATTACCCTGTGCCAAATATTTCCTATTTGAAGTTGTAAAGCAGGTCTATATCTTATTCATGTTTGCACCACCAGTTCCTAACATATATAATAAGTGAATAAATGAGTCAGTGACAAATATTCACACACCATTCATCCCTCAATCTACCTAAAACAATCATTTTTTGGTTTTCACATTGATTCTATGATCACTGATTCCCAAATGGGATGACTGATTTATACTATTTTCCCCCAAAATTCTTTTCTTCCAAATTGTTTAAATGTTAGAGCTCCTAAGTTAGTAGCTTCTTGTGAATGCATCAGTAATATCGTCACCATCATTAACATTGCATAGAACTTACTATATGCCAAGTACTCTATCTACCAAGTCATTTGTGAAAATGATCTAATTCCTTTAACTTGCTAGGAAGTACTTTCTTCTCATTAACCCCACCTGACAAGACAAGACAATGTTCCTAACTGTCTCACTCAACTATCTGAAGGTAGATAGATTGCTTGGCCAAGGGATAAAGTTGCATTGAGCCCCCAGCAACTGCAGGGAAGACAGTAAGGAGAGAAAGAGCAGAGAAAAGTTATCTCATTCTCTTCCGACTTGTGTAGAATTGCCTCAAGATCTTTGTGGAGATGAATATTAGAAAGTATTTCACAACCAGCAGATGGATGGCTCAGGATTCACAGAGACACTTGGGTTCAGTCTCTGCTCTCCTCTAACTAGGTGACCCTGGGTTAAGTCATTTAACCTTTGAGTCTAGATTTTTTCCTCTCTAAAATGGAAGAGACCGTGACCTACCATCAGGAGTATTCTGAGGCTCCATTCAAATGAAATTATGGTGAAGAATAGTAGGCAAGCTTATGTTTTATTACCTGTCTTAGCTGGAAAAAATCATTTCATTTATGGAGGCCAGAAGGAAACTAGCTTGGGAACTGGCAACTTGCCATATCCAGTCCATTAAAGACTGGCTCTCAGTATTGATGGAAATCTGTGTGGGGAGGACCTTTGACTGTGTTCATTGCCAGCTGATGTAGATACCTGTAGCAACCAGCCCAGGGAATTGTTGAGGCACTGTGGCCTTTTAATGACCTTTGACTTCTTAGGAGGATCCTCCTCCATTCTATCCCCACCCCCAGTGCCGTACAGTTTATATTTAATTTTTAAATCAGAATGCTGTCACTGAGCCCATGATAACAAAGAACACTAGACTAAAGCCAGGAGACCTGGCTTTTTATCTTAGCCCAGGTAGTCCATCTAGTCAAGGCTATGGTTTTTCCAGTAGTCATGTATGGATGTGACCATTGGACTATAAAGAAAGCTGAGAGCCAAAGAACTGATGCTTTTGAACTGTGGTGTTGGAGAATACTCTTGAGAGTCCCTTGGACTGCAAGGAGATCCAGCCAGTCCATCCTAAAGGAAATCAGTCCTGAATATTCATTGGAAGGACTGATGCTGAAGCTTAAACTCCACTTTGGCTATCTACTGCAAAGAGCTGACTCATTTGAAAAGACCCTGATGCTGGGAAAGATTGAAGACGGGAGGA
The DNA here is from genome assembly GCF_029407905.1 of Bubalus kerabau. NCBI lineage: Eukaryota > Metazoa > Chordata > Mammalia > Artiodactyla > Bovidae > Bubalus > Bubalus kerabau. The sequence continues at coordinate 60,659,883 of NC_073624.1, read as the reverse complement.
GAAGGGGACGACCGAGGATGAGATGGTTGGATGGCCTCACCGACTCAATGGATATGAATTTGAGTAAGCTCTCGGAGTTGGTGATGGACAGGGAAGCCTACTGTGCTGCAGTCCATGGGGTCGTAAAGAGTCGGACACAACTGAGCGACTGAACTGAACTGAACCAGTCGTTATCTCAGTGACCTTCGACAAATCATTTAACTACCGCAGTCCTCAATTTCCTATTCCAAACATGAGATCATAATTCTTTTACTGAAGCTTTTGGTTGCTGTGGGGGAAAACATGAGATAATACACATGTCAGCATTTTGAAACAGATAGAAGTACCATGCAAATTGATGTAAGATTGGAGATATACCAAGATTAAAATCATGTATTTACTTATTCCTCCAACAAATCTTCAGAGTCTGCAATATGGAAAACTCTATCCTAGATATTCAAAGGGTACAATGACAATTAGAGTTTACTGGGTGCTAAGTGAAGAGAAGGGGAGAGAGGTACATATAAACTACACATTTAGGTAAATATAATGGCAGAATGTCTCGTGAAGATGTAAGGCATGAGGTAGAGGAGAGAGGGAGAAATCAGGGAGGTTCAGGTGGCACTGGAATTGAATCTGAAGGATGAGTGTGATTTCTACACTTGGAGGTGAGAGGAACAGAGGAAAAGGAAGTTGAACTGGGGACGGAATTCCATGGCCAGACCACAGATACAGCAGAAGTGATTTTTCTTGCCTGGAATCACTGATGAAACAACTAGCAATGGAAGGAGAGGATGGTTAAGAATTTTATGATCTGAATAATTTCTTTTTCTAGTCCAGAGAATTTGAAAAATGTGTTTGAAATATACTTAGGCTTTCTGCTCCTTATCAGTGGACAGATACAAGCTTTTGTAGGACTAATCAGCATAACTTTTTGACTTTGGAACCTCTCTGTACCATACCAAGGCTGTGACGCCTTAAAGGAATCCTTGTGGGCAATGTTATCCCCTAGAAATTACATTCATTTTCATTTAATGTCAGAATGTTTAAGCAATAATAAAATAAATGGGGTCAAGAGAAGTGATATAGAAGGAAAGATTTCGTTATTAGGGAACAAAACAAGAGATACAGCAAAAGAATAGATCCCTTAATATACCAGGAAGAAAATATTAGCTTGTTTCCTTCCTTTCTATTTACTTAATAAAGTGAGAAGATAATAGACAAGAAAAAGGAAATGTAAATATATCAGATTGGTGGATTGTAACCAGAGGAGGATACTAAGGAGTGCCAGGAATCTTGATGGGCATAGTCACGGAGAAGGCGCAATCGTAACTTGGATTCAGATGATTATTGTCACTCAGAAATGCAAGCATTTACCTAGAATTTACCAGATATAAGAAATGTAGTTACCAGATAGAGGAAAATGTGTGCAAAAATGGTTGCAATTTTTCATGCATCCAATATCCAAAGGATCCAATATGCAAAGGACCTTTGTACCTACTCCCATCAAGGGATGAAATCTATTCTTCCAACCTTGAAACCCAGATTGCCTTTATAAATTACTTTGCAAATAGAATGCTGCAAAAGTGACAAGATGCCATTTCTTTTTTTAAAAAAAGGGTTTTTAAAAATAAATTTATTTGACTGCATTGAGTCTTAGTTGCAGCACACGGGATCTTCCTTGTGGTACCTGAACTCTCCAGTTGTGGTGCTTGGGCTTAGTTGCTTCAGGGATTTGGGATCTTAGTTCCCTGACCAGGGATTGAACCCACATTTCCTGCACTGCATGGTGGATTCTTAACCACTGGACCACCAAGGAAGTCCCTAACAAGGTACCATTTCTTGTGTGCTTCCTCTCACCTTCTTGAAACACTGCCCAACCACCATATGGACAAGCCCAGGCTAACTTACGTGGAGAATGAAAGACCATGTGGACTAGAGTTGAGTTAGTCAAGTTGTCCTTATCTAGAGATATGACAGTGTCCAGCCACAATAAGCAAAGCCTATAAGTGACTGCTGATACAGAATGACACCCAGCCAAGATTAGAGAATCACCCAGCTGAGCCCAGCCTAAGCTGCCAATCTGCAGCATTTCAAGCTAAATAAGTGGTGCAAGCCAAACAAAATATGTCTGCAGACTGAATCCAGCTGTCAGGCTACCAATTTGTACCTATGTTCTGCCTTTGCATATTTTCCCTAAGCTGTCTAAAAACCTGGCTAGAATCTTATTAGATGAACAGTTTGTCATTTTCTCTTTCTCTTAGGAAATTATGACTTCATAGTCTATAGGTACCCTTCTTGTCTCCCCTCTCCCATTGCATCTGTTTTTCCTCTTCATTTTCTAATCTGAGACTGTCTCTAGTTCCTGCACCCCAGTGCTTACTCTAATGCAGGACTCATCTTCCAAATCTGATCCTCTGCTGTCCATCTTCCATCCACCTCTGAGGCTGAGATTTCAGAGATCCTAGATATCACCATTTTATAAATAACAGCTAAAATGGAAAGGTACGTGAATGGATAAGGTTATCATCATTGGATTTCTTCTCTCAATAAATCTGAGAATCTCCTTTTGCCGGGTGAGAGGGCACCAGTAAAATATATATCAGCTATGAAATTGTTCCTAATAACCACCTTAGGTAAAGTGGCTGTTGCCATGCAGACTCAGACATTTCACCCTCGATCCTCTAGCCTCCTCTCTTCCTTATGTTTCTCCCTGGTTGTCCTGGCTATCATGTCCTTATTAGGTGTGAGTTTCCTCTATTTTTGTCCCCTTTCTAGTTTAGTATTATATCTATACTTATGTGTTCCTCTCAGTAAATCCTCCCTCCATACATTTTTTGTTTTGTAAAGAAGATTCCAATACCTGTGATGGAAGAGGTTATAAATGCAGGCACGTACGTGTGCACAATAAAATAAAGTCCTAGATCTAGGTATCCCCTCATTAGCTTTCTGGACAGTGTTTCTGCAGAGAATTACATTTTATGTTGAATCTGAGAGCGAGTGCACTTGTGTTCCGAAGCTCATGTCACTGTAGATTTGTAGGACAAACCATTCAAAATTCTAGTTTTGTTTCAAAGGCACATTGCCTTCACGTGGGATTATTATCTTTTCTTTCGTGACTGGTTAAAGTAAAATTCAGATTGTAGTTGAAGAAATATTATGATTGTGTTAGCTGATTAGTTATATATTTAGATGACTGAAATTAGAAATTATATGACAACAATCCTGATTCTCATTAATTGGGCAGACCTGTTCCCAGGATACATTTGAAGGGATGTCATGATGGCAGGTGACAACTCATTCTGTGTTACTCAGTTTTTATTACTCATGTTTTGATCTTTATTAACAAAAAGTTGGTTCCACATTTTCATGCTAAAATGATTGGCTTATTCACCACCCCACCCCCAAACCTCGAGCCTTTGCATTTTTGAGTTTTGTTCTTTCAAAAAAAAACCAAAAAACTTTCCATTTTAATTCCATGAGACTGATGAAATAGAATTGCTGGCAGCATGCAATGGAGGCTCTCCCCGCAGTGCTCTCCAAAGAAGCTATCTCTGTTGTTGGTGTTTAACTCGCTCTTCCTAAGCTCAGAAGTTCCTCTTCTCTCACAATGGAGGAAAAGCACCATGCTCATGGACTAGGTCAGAAAGAGGAGATCTAAACATTAGATTCTAGGAAAGCTCAGATGAGCGTTTGCAATGTGATTTTAAAGACAGCAACCCTCTTCTTTTAAGTTAGGTCTTAGAGGAAAATAGAATACACTGCACTGCATCCAGATATGGCTGGCAAAGGGCCCTGGAAGCAGGTGAATATAGGAAGCCTGGGGCTGTGAAACGGGATCTGGAATTGTGTTGGAGCTTATGCTGTTTCAGGTGAGGAGAGAGGCAGGCTGACCCGAGTGTGAGATGGAACGCAGGTTCTCATATATTACGTTCCAAACCTCTCCTCTTAGCGGGACCAGCCCTGTTTCCAGCAGTTATGGGGAAGTGGGAGAGTTACTTGGGCTGTGTGCTTTATTGACTGGAGACCAAATGGGGCCACAGATGTCATAATCTCCCTATTATCACTTTGTTGAGCACTTCTTGGCCTCCCTTCATTATTTTGCTCCCCATTAGCAGTTAGAAGTAGCTGCTTTATAGGAGCTGAATGTCGTTGAGGCCCTTTGGCAGTGCTTCTGCATGTGGGGAGCCAGTGGGAGGACGAGCAGGAACACAGCCCCTGTGTTTCCAAAGTCACGTGGATGCTCTCTTCACCTCTCCCTTCCATGCTCCAGGGACATTTCTTTCCCATAAGAGAAAAACAGCTATCTCAGTCCTTTTTTATTCCCCAGACCAGAGGGAAAGGCATTAACACTGGAGGGTGGAAGGCAGGTGAGGGCTGTATGTCCCGACAGGGGAGGTTATCACAGATCACGTATAGCCCTTCAGGGAACAAATGCCACCCAGGATGGCTCCCCGCCAGGTGCCTGTGCATTGCAGCTCCAGCTGACCCCGCCAAGTCGGGCAGGCCATCGATTTTATACTCTGAACATTCATACTCTGAGCCCAGCTTCAGAGGAGTCTCTTCTCTGAGACTTACCTAACCTGGGCTTAGAAAGTTACTTTTTTTTTTTTTTTAATCTTTCAATTGAATTTTATTTTATTTTACTTTACAATATTGTATTGGTTTTGCCATACATCAACATGCATCCGCCACGGGTGTACACAAGGAAGGCATACCTGGTACATAAGGCACAATATTCAAAATAGGTATTTCTGACAGATCGCTGTGGTACCTTTGATAATTGTGGTACATGATCCCTTCTACTCTTTTATGATGTTACAGATTTGTGTTCTTTGGGCATGAATGAGAGTGAATTTAGTTTTGTTTCCTATACTCATTGCTAATAATGTAGGTTGTATGTATTTATATGGAGGCACTAGTGGTAAAGAATCCATCTACAATGAAGGAGATGTGGCTTCAATCCCTGGGTTGAGACGATCCCCTGGAGGAGGGCATGGTAACACATTCCATTGTTCTTGCCGGGAGAATACCATGGACAGAGGAGCCTGGAGGGTTATACAGTCCACGGCCACAGAGAGTCAGACACGACTGAGTGACTACGTGGTAGTAGCTGTAGCAAACAGACTCCATGGAATGCAGGGCCTAATACATTGCCTGGCTCACAGCCAAGGCTCAAAATAACTCACTGTTGAATAGCTAAGTGTATGAGCTTCACTATGCCATATACTGCTGGACAAGCCTCAGTTTCTTTTGTGTTATGGGCCTGGATCATCATAGTAACTCTGACTTCCCTGAATAGTTAAATGAGATTATGAATATAAACCTCCTAATTGTAATAGTTAGTTATTTAAAGTGTTGTTTGTTTTTTCCCTTTAATCCTTCTCTTCCTTCCTCCTGGCTATAAGCTGCTCAGGGAATAATGGGTGCAAGTGTTCCAAAGCATCTACACACATACACCCCGGTTTTATTGTTGTCTGGTGGGTCCTGGTGGACAAGTGTAGAAGCGCACTGGCTACACATAAGGCCCATTTGAAAGACTTCCTGTTATCCCACCAGGCAAATGAGCCTGGAAAGCTTCGTGAAGTCTGCCTAATGGTGCTTTTGTCGGAGTCCTGGGAGAAAGACAGGGAAAACTCAGCAGGCATGCACGATGTTCAGGAATTTCACCGGAGAGCCTTAGCTGCCTGTGCCACCTGTGTTGCTAGCGATATTGTCTTTTCAAATGATTGACCAGCCACCCTGAGCATGTGGAGAGAGATGGGGAGATGTGGCTTTTATCCTCTGTAGACATAATGCTCTGCTGGAGACAAGCCCACATACACATGCAGGACAAGCAAGTTTGAACAGAGTTTCATTTTCAAAAGCTCTTAGAAAAAGAGTATGCCTTTTGGTCTCTTTTCCACCAGCACGTTTATAGACTGTTGAGGGTGAGGAAGTATTTGTGTGTGTCTGTGTGGGTTTGTGGAGAATAAAGAGAGAAGGAAGGAGAAAGCTTCATTCCAGGGAGAAAGAAGGAGAAAATTCCAATCAGAGGCTGGAGATGGTAGGACAAGAAAGAAGAGGGATGGGAAAGCTAGCTGAGAGCCTGAGGTGCCTGGAGACTGAAAAATGAAAATGGCCCTACTTCTATAAAAGGAGGTTCTTTCCTGGTAGCTCAGATGGTTAAGAATCTGCCTGCAATGCAGGAGACTGGGGTTCAGTCCCTGGATTGGGAAGATCCCCTGGAGGAGGGCATGGCAACCCACTCCAGCATTCTTGCCTGGAGAATTCCATGGACAGAGGAGCCTGGCAGGCTACAGTTCACCGGGTTGCAAAGGGTCAGACAGGACAGAGCAACCAACACTTTCACTTTCTATAAAAGGAGCCAATAATAGGACTCAGAGAAGGAGAAAGTGATGGTAGACCCAGGAACAGCAGGAGAGGAGAGCAAAAGGCATGGTGACTGCACACAGCAGGGGCACGTCGCAGCCTCCTGGGGGAGACGAGCGGGTGTCAGTAACAGAGAACGTCCTCTGCAGGGGGAGGGGGTGAGTGTGAGACAGACGGCAGATGCACACAGCGGGGAGCAGAGAGGCATCACAGAGCCGGGCAAGCAGAGAAATTAGGGATGGAAAAGACCTGTTAGGTCACTCCTGCTCGCTACCGCTGCTGGTGCTTCTTGAGTTCCTTTGTCTAACAGCTATTTTCAAATGTCTTCCGGATTACTACACCTACTCCTTCCCCTCCAACGCTTTGCCAGAGGATAAGATTTTTTTCCCTAACACTGAGTTTCTGAATATACATAGAGAATACATAAAGAAGGATGGGGAGGAAGATGAAAGAGAGCGAGGCCCTGAATGCAGAAGCACACACCTGTTTGGTGCTCATTAGGCTGCAGCCTCTCCCACGGGGGCCGTCTACAAAGATAAGGATGCACAGAGTTCCAAATGTTATTTAGATAACTGTTCAGGTCTTGATTTGGGGGGACAAGAGAAGGTGAGTTTTAAGGGATAAGTGGTAGAGAGCATGAAGTGGGATGGGGAGCCTGGGCCAAGAGGGAAAGACAGGAAGGGCAGGAGGAGAGGAAGCCTTCTTCCTTCTGGAGGTGAGAAAGTTGTGGGTGTACATGGGGAGGAGGAAGGGTGGCAAGGGGCAAGAGAGAATATAAAGATTTATTCTGTCATCTGCTTTGAGAATATAGAGACCACGAGCCATGGTCAGGAACATTTTACAGCTAGTACAGTGGTTCCCAGGCTTCCCTGGGGGCTCAGTCAGTAAAGAATCGCTTGCAATACAGGAGACCCAGGTTTGGTCCCTGGGTTGGGAAGATCCCCTGCAAGAAGCCATGGCAGCCCACTCCAGTATTCTAGCCCGGAGAATCCCAAGGACAGAGGAGTCTGTCTATTCAATAGGGCTATTCAATGGGGTCGCCAAGAGTTGGACATGACCGAAGCGACTGAGCATGCAGGCACACCGTGATAGTAGGTGCTCAGTAAAGTCCTCAGGACCTATGCGATCTGGAGCCTGCCTGCCTTTTCTGTCTCTTCCAATTCTCCCTTCTGCTCCCTCAGCCTGCTTCAGGCACACTGTCTTTGGTTCCTTCCTGCTTCTGGCTTTGGCTCTCTCTCTGAACATGCGTCTCCTGGCTCTGGGCATTGCTGGCTGTGTCTCAGCATTTAGATTTTACTTATACATATTATATCTCTCCCAACTAGAGTGAAGCTTCTGGAGGATAAGGATTTTGTCTATCTTGCTTTCCATTTTATCCCACAGTGTGTGTGTGTGTTCAGTACAGTGTCTTGAGCATATAACAGTCCCTCAACAAATTTCTGGAGCTTTTGAATGAGTGATGACTGAATAACTTTTCAGACAGTGTAGAAATGAAACTGCCATGCAGTATTTGGGAGACTTTTTTTAAGCAACTTTTTTTGCCTGCACGCCAAGGCTTATGGGATCTTAGTTCCTGACCAGGGATCAAATCCAGGTCCTTAGCAGTGAAAGTGCAGAGTCCTGACCAGTGGTTGTTGTTCAGTCACTCAGTTGTGTACAACTCTTTGAGACCCTATGGACCACAGCACGCCAGATCTCCCTGTCCTTCACTGTCTCCTGGAGTTTGCTCAAAGTCATGTCCAATGAGTTGGTGATGCCATCCAACCATCTCATCCTCTGTCACCCCCTTCTCCTCCTGCCTTCAATCTTTCCCAGCATCAGGGTCTTTTCCAGTGAGTTGGCTCTTTGCACTAAGTGGTTAAAGTATTGGACTTTCAGCATCAATCCCTCCAATGAATATTCAAGGTTGATTTCCTTTAGGATTGACTGGTTTGATCTGGACTGCAAGGGAATTCCCTCTTCGGGAGATTTTTTGGTTCAGACTATTTCTGCTTAAATATAATATGACTAGAGTGAATCCAAGGGGTGTGGTAACGTCTCTTACCTTTTTCTTTTCCCCAACATCATCTCTCTCTAAAGTACATGTGTTGTTCCAGCACTGCTCTTTTAAAGGAATTGCTAAGCCCTTCCTATTCTAGAAGCATTCTGGGGGGGTTGGCATTTGCACTGTTTTTCACCCTACATAGTAGTGATATGAACATAATTCATGGATTCATCCTACCCCTTTCCAATTAGTGAGATGGGAAATCCTTTCCTCCTCTGGGTGGATTTAGACATTTGACATGGCTGGTGCCTCTTTTTGAATAGACAATGGTAGGCAATCCATCACATTACTGAGGAGGGCATTGTCACAAGTCTTTATTTTTTCATTCTACTTTTATCATTGGGTTATTGAGTCTAATGTAGGTATAGGTGCAGATGATATGAATAGACTTCCTCATTTTACAGAGCAAGTGAGAAAGGGCCAGGCACAGTAGCTGTCATAGGTTTCACCACCACCATATCAATGAGATTTTATTGTTATATGTACTCTTAAATGGCAACCCACTCGTGTTCTTGCCTGGAGAATCCCAGGGATGGGGGAACTTGGTGGGCTGCTGTCTATGGGGTCGCACAGAATCAGATATGACTGAAGCGACTTAGCAGCAGCAGTACTCTTAAAATGAGAGTAGGGGGATGCTCAGAGTTGGCAATGGTTCAAGCCAGTGAGCTTATACATGGCATAATGAGAATTCAACCCAGGTCTTTCTTCTGACTCAAAAAGCAAGACCCAGAGACACAGGTTGTGAAGACATCAACATTCATGTAGTGCTGGAAGTCATGGGAGTGGAAGAATTGATCAGGTAAATTATGTAGCATGGGGGAGAGAAGGGGACCTGGGAAGAAATCCAGTACATGTTAGCATTTAACATTCCTCTGTCCAGGCAGAGGAAGGTGAGCCTGAGAAAAGGTAGCTAAGAAGAAGCAAGAGACAGCCTGGGGAGGGAAAAGAGCATGGTGTCAGAAGCCCGGGGAAGAGAGTTTCAAAAGGATAAGCATGATCCAGAAGGCCTAATACTGTGAGAAATAGGATCAAAGGCATCCTGGTGGACAATGTCCTAAGGGTTTGACAACATGAGAGTAAGGATATGTGTGATGACCTTGTAGGTAATTAGTTGAGTAGCCAGATTTCAGTGAGTTGACATGAGAACGTGAGGTGTGAAATGAAACAGAGTGAATGCAGTTTAATGTTTGGCTGAAGAGGAAAAGGGGGAGATCAACATAGGCTGTGTTTGTTTGTTTTTAAGATATGAGAGAATGACTTTAAGTTTGAATTGACATGGCTGGTGCCTCTTTTTGAATAGACTATGGCAGGGGATCCTTCACATTACTGAGGAGGGCATTGTCACAAGTCTTTATTTTTTCATTCTACTTTTATCATTGGGTTATTGAGTCTAATGTATTGAGTCTAATGACTTTAAGTTTGACTTTAAGTTAGGAAGCTTCCAGCAGATGAGAAGGTGAGGGTATGAGAAAGAGAAGATCATCAATGGCTCAGACCCCTGAGTTCAAGAGGGAATGAGTTTGCATTCCTCCAAGTTAATAGGAATAGGGAGAGATTTAGAACCTAGGAAATAAAAATGCAAGCCTGATATTAAAAATCACCCATCTGTTTCCCAGAAAGTCAAATAATTCACATACAGATAAATCTCTCCTGTAGAGAGATAACCTCTTCATCTTATTTTTTTTTTCCTTTGTAGCATTTATAACTTTTATTTGCTTACCTTTGTTTGATTATTTTTGTTTCTGTTCTTTAGTGGAAATGCAGGATCCAGGGGCAGGGCCCCACGTCAGAATAATGGCCTGAATATTTAGGAAACTTTCCCCTTGAAACAATCCTATTTGAAAACTAGGGTGATAGTAAGACATACCTAACATTAAGAGGTTTTAAATTCATGTTGATAACTAAGAAAAAATAGGCAATATATTTTAAAAAAGTATGTGTGTGTGGACTTGAATTGCATTGAACAAGTAATAAACCTAAGGGCATATAAACAACAAAAAAGAATTCTCTCTTGAGCATGTGGAGCTCTTGAATCAAGCTCTTGACCCCTGCCTCTCAGCTTGAAAATTTTCAAATTGGAAACTGTTAATACTAATTTGAAATAGGTAGAAGGTCCCGGATGAGATTCTTGAAGTGGAAACTTTGCATGTTCTTCTCTCTCTCCTTTCTCTGTTTTCTCATCTCTCACTAGCTTACCCCCACTCAGAGGCTGAACTTGGCACTGCCTGGTAGAAGCCTGGAGCACGCACCTGCTCTTGACGTGGTTGTTGGTGTGATTCAGAGGGCTGACATCTGCCCCTCAGCTACCGGAGCATGTCCAGGAAGCCGGATCTTTCCCTTGAGAGAAACTTTTTGTTTTACTGATCACCAACTGATCCTTGAAACCAAATAAGATGAAATGTTGGGTTGTTTTTTTTTTTTCCCCCAGCATCACAAAGAGATGGGTGCCTTGGGACCGTGTGAGGAGTGTAGTGAGGGAGAGGGCTGCTTGCATGTAGCAGAGCACCAGTTTCCAGTTTATAATCAGGGAACACTATCAGACAGTGGCATATTCACAGCCTTGAAGGGAGTCAAGGCTTGATTGAAATTCTGTTCTGCTACATGTAGGCTGGTGACCTTGGCCTGAACCCGAGCATTGGCTTCCTCTTATGGAAAGTAGAGGTTTTTAGGCTTTCATAGCGCTGTGAGGATTAAATGGGATCACCCACGCACATTACCTAGAAGAGCTTCAACAAAGGTGAGGATTCTCCATAGGCTCATTGTATTTTGTACTCTAGATTACTCTGCTCCCCCAGTTCTGTTTTGAGTGAACAACACTATTAAATAGGTATTTTTTCAAGTACAGTTATCCCTCCATAACCACAGTTTCTTCATCCATTCATTCAACCAATTGCAGATCAAAAATATTCAGAAAAAAATTCCAGAATATTTCAAAAAGCAAAACTTGAATCTGCTACAGATTGACAACTATTTACACAGCCCTTTTATTGTATTTTCAATATTTGTATAGCATTTACCTGATTTATTGAATTTACCTTGTTGTTTTAGTTGTTTAGTCATGTCCAGTTCTTTTGCAACCCCATGGACTGTAGCCCACCAGGCTCCTCTGTCCATGGGATTTCCCAGGCAAGATTGCTAGGCTGGGTTGCCATTTCTTCCTCCAGAGGATCTTCCATGTACTAAGTATGATAAGAGATGATTTAAAGTATACAGGAGGTATACATATATCCCCCCCCCCCTTTATGGTTGATTCATGTTGAGGTTTGACAGAAAACAACAAAATTCTATAAAGCAATTATTCTTCAATTAAAAAATAAAATTTAAAAAAAGTTTATGGGTTGATGTGCATAGATTTATACATGATACTATGCTGTTTTGTATAAGGGACTTGAGTACCTGTGAATTTTGGTATCTGTGGGGCATCCTGGAACCATTCCCCCATAGATACCAAGATACAACTGTAATGAGGAACTGAGGTGAGGAAAATCAAAGGAGAATTAGGAGGTGGGGGCAGAAGATGGATTCAGTTTGGAGCGTGTTAATTTTAAAATGCCTTTTTGACTTTCAAGAGGAGCTATCAATCAAAACTTCTGGAGAGATGTCAGTCTGGAAGTTATTAACATGCCAGTGGCAGTCTATATAATATACATACATATATGTATATTATATGTGCACTATATATTATATAGTGCATATAGTTGGCGGGAGTGAAAGAAACTCCTTGAACCCAAATGGTACCATCAGGCCAGCCAATCTGAGAATGAGGTGCTCTAGGAGGCTAAGATAAGTGGTGCAGGGAACCACAAATACCAAAGGAAGAAGAAATTTTAAATAGCAGTGTCGTCCCATGCCAGATGCAGCAGAGTAGTTCAGTAAGATGGTAGAAAGTGTCCCTTAAAGATGTTAAAATATGGAGCTCATGGGTGAACGTGCTGGCAGCATTTCCAGTGAAGCAGTGAGGACAGAAGCCAAAGGGCTGTGGGTGAAATGGAAAGTGAGGAAGTGGAGACAGGGCATGTCAACTACTTTCCCAACAAAGAGGATCGCACCTGGAGGAGGAGGCAGGGTCATGGTGAATGTCATATGGCAGAAGGCAGAGTCCTGAATGTGTTCGTAATCAGAGAGGAAGGAGATTTGAAGATGCTTAAGACCTAAAAAAAGGAGAGGAATTTTTAAAGAAACTGAGGGAGTTGAGAGGGTGTTGGATAAGGAGCATAGGAGATGGCGTTGGTCTTACACATGGCGTAGGGGTACCTTGTGCTCTGGGATTGGAGGAAAGGGGATAAGGCAGGGTGTGAAGGCAGGGGGATTTGACATGGGAAAGGATGGTGATGATGAAGCTCACTGCTAAGAGTACTGCTGGATTTATTTATCCATCTGGAAGTGGTTGGGGGTTCTCAGGTAGCTCAGTGGTAAAGAATCCATCTGCCAAGCAGGAGACACACTTTGATCTCTGGGTTGGGAAGATCCCCTGGACAAGGCAATGGCACCCACTCCAGTATTCTTGCCTGGGAAATCCCATGGACAGAGGAGACTGGTGGGCTACAGTCCGTGGGGTCCCAAAGAGTCAGACACAACTTAGCAACTGAGCATGCACACAAGATGTGGTGACATTTTGTAATGATTATTGAAAAGTTTTAAGCTTTTTAGGGATTTTGAAATTAATAAGGAATTTGCTTAGCTCTAGACTACTTGCTCCCTGGTGGCTTCCCTGGTGGTTCAGACAGTAAAGCATCTGCCTGCAATGCGGGAGACCTGGGTTCGACCCCTGGGTCAGGAAGATCGCCTGGAGAAGGGAATGGCAACCCACTCCAGTACTCTTGCCTAGAAAATCCCATGGAGAGAGGAACCTGGTGGGCTACAGTCCATGGGGTCACAAAGAGTCGGACGTGACTGAGAGACTTCACTTTCACTTTCAGACCATTCGTTCACATAGCATTTGTTCTCCAAGTATGTGAAAGGCATCCACATGCCTAGGTCCCATCCATGCTATGGCTCAGGCTTCTGAGCTATGGCCTATACATGCTTTACTTTTTTTTTTTTTTTTTTTTTGTGGCCAACCTTAAGCACTTAGGAATGTCAAGAACAGCGACTTTGTGAGATCCTTCTAGAGATTGAGTCAGTGATGGAAATCACATAGTCCCATTCCTCATGGAGCTTTCAGTCTGGTGAGGGTAAAAACAAGCTGAATATAAATTACAAGTGACGGTTAGACCTGTGAAAGTAAAACACAGGGCGTGATGACAGGGGATCATAGGAGTCCCGGACAGGGCTGCACAGTCAGGAAGAGTTCCTCCACAAGGAAGAGACATTTAACTGGAGAACTGAAGGGGGGTATCTAGAAAGTCACTTGATGGAGGGGGAACTGCTTGGTGGAGATAAGGGTAAAGTGTTCCAGGCAGAGAGAGCAAGGTGAACAGTTGTGCAAAGGGAACGGAGAGCATGATGCTCTTTTTCAAAGAAGGACGATCATTTGAGTAAAAGATGTGAAGAGAAACAGGCAGACAACTGATGGAGAGAGAGAAACATGGCCAGGCCGCACAGAGCCCAGTTAGCCATATTAATATTTCTGGACCTTACAAAGAGCATCGTGAGACATTATCAAAGAGGTTTAAGCTGTGTGGGGGGATAGAAGAATGGAAACGTGATCAGATTTTCTATTTAAACAAGCTACTTCTTATAGCTTTGTGGAGAACCGTGGAAGGGAACCAAGAGTGGAAGGAGAAGCAGGTGACACTGTAATTGTCCCAGGGAGAGAGGATGGAAGTTTGGATGAGGGTGGTGACAAGGGCTGGGGAGAAGAGAGGACTGATTCAGATCCCTTTCTGGAGGTGGGATTAGCTGACTTAGACATGTAAGAGACAGAGTGCTTTCCCATGGTTCTTGTCCACTGCATTCAGGTGACTTAAGTCCCCGGTTCTCTGTTTTTCCACAGCATTCTCTGTCAATCTTTGGGAAAGTGCCCATTTTAACTAAGATTGATTTAAACAAGCCAAGTCCCGAGTCACATTATTCTGATTATTTGTGATCTCCAGTTATTTCATTGTTGTGTGGCTAGTCATTTAGTCACCCAAGTCTTAAAATCTTATCTGTAAAGGCAGAAATTCCTGGATGGAAATTTTGGAGTTCTATTGAGGGTGAATTAAGAGGACATGGTAAAGTTGCGTTTGAGGAGGTTAAATCCCAAAGTCGGTACTTAAGGTCACCTATGAAGCATATACAGCCAATCTTCTGGTTAAAAGAAAGTCACGGGACAGTAGAACAAATTAATTAGTGTTCAGTAACAATCATATAAATTCAGCACATGGGATCTCCTATCAGACATTGAGCCTCGACTCTTAAACAGTTGGTATCATTGAAAAAAAAAAAAAGTGAAGAGATGTATCAGTTAAATGTGGTGTATCAAACTTGATTAGACCATGATCTGAAAAAAAAAAAAAACTAACTCTAAAAATTGTAGTAAGGACAGTTGAGGAAATATAATACAGATCATGTGGATTGTATTTAAGGAGTTATTGTTACTTTCATCAGGTGTGGGGTTTCCCTGGTAACTCAGCTGGTAAAGAATCTACCTTCAATGCAGAAGACCCTGATTCAATTCCTGGGTTGGGAAGATCTGCTGGAGAAGGGATAGGCTACCCACTCCATTATTCTTGGGCTTCCCTGGTGGTTCAGCTGGTAAAGAATCTACTTGCAATGTGGGAGACCTGGGTTTGATCCCTGGGTAGGGAAGATCCCCTGGAGAAGGGAAAGGCTATGCACTCCAGTATTCTGGCCTGGAGAATTCCATGGACTCTATAGTCCATGGGGTCACAAAGAGTCAGACAGGACTGAGCGACTTTCACTTTCATCAGGTGTGAGAGTTGGATCATGGTTCACGTCTTGTTTCAGGAGCTGTATTTCAAAGGGGTGAAGTGGTATGATGTCTGTAACTTTTAATGGTTATATAAAAATAAGGATGTAGAAATGGACAAGAGATTGAGAGATGAAGCTTCGAATATGGCAAAATAAGAACACTTGCTGTAGAAATTGGACAGATGTATTTTTATTGTCCTATTATTTCAACTTTTTATTTGAAGTTAAATTCTTTATTTTTGGTTGTACAGCATGCATGGCTTGTGGCATCTTAGTTCTCTGACCAGGTATCGAACCTGGGCCCATGGAAGTGGAAGCGCAGTCTTAACTACTAGACTGCCAGGGAATTCCTCCAACTTCTTTACATCCTTGGAAACTTCAGGTTGAAAAATAAGCACAAAAGGCAAAAATTGAGTATGAACAGCATTGCCAGATGAGTAAGTTGGTTTCTGTTTAGGGTTCGTATTGTATGAAAACACATGTATCTGAAAATACTGGATTCATCCTCGGCTAGGAAGGGGCTGACGCTTGACAAGGTCCTCGGGGACCTGAACATTAAGGCCCAGCACCCCTGGGCGTCCCACATGACCCGTGTAGGCTGACTTCCACCCACCACGGTGGCGGGCAGAAGTGCTTGTACGAGGCAAACTGCTAATTTCTCTCTTTGTATAATAATTTGTTTTGCCCAGCTGGTATAGTTGACCCTACTATGAATTCAATACTTACACAATGCAACTACAGTGTGATTTATTTTTGGAAACTGCTTAGCACTGTGTATACATAACGTGGCAATGGCAAACACTATTTTAATATTGTAACCCTTCATCATTCCAGATCAAAGAGCCCCTGTCTTTGTATTCTGTTTCCACTGACCTTCTACCCTCTGCCTTCAGCATCTACTTCACGTTCTAGCTCTTCTTTTCCTTAGAAACCATGAAGGAAGGTGAAATCTTAACCATGTGTTTGATTTCTAGGTCAGGTTGTTACAGGTTAATAGTTGTGAGTTTCCTGAGGAGGGTTGGATCGGGGGATAGGGGTTAGGGGAGCTGAAATTTTGAGAGGTTGTCTTTGAGAAAAATAATTCAAAATTACAAATACAAAAATGTATATGAAAGTGAATATCTATTTAGAATTAAAAAAAGGAAACTGCAACAAACTAAAGTTTTTTTAAAAAATCTAAGTTCATAGACATCATAAGCTCCATAAAGTTAATAACTTAAAAAACCCTAACTTCCTCACACATACCTATAATACTTTTTCCCCAACATTTTTTGCTTTTAATAAGACCACAACTTTACAAAATCATTTTCTATGGAAAAAATAAAAAGACAATCCTATTCTTCCTCTAGCACTCATTATTGAAAGGTATGAAAAGTTTCTTTCATCTTAAAAGTTTGTTATTGGTAATGTCAGATATGTTATTGAATTATTGTTGAATGCAGAAAAGCCTCTATGAAGTTTCTTGCAGAGATGGACTGTAAGACTTCAGGCCATTTCAAGTTTTTCATGTGCAGTGACCAATCACAAATTCTCTTCGAACTGACAGCATTCATTAACCAGTTTTTCATCAATGGTACAATGAGTGTTTTGTCAGCACTGAAATTTCATGTCACCTGGGTGAGTCAGTGTGTAAGCACTAGGAATAGTTCTGCAAGCCATTCCTATACTAGCACAGCTGGCAATAACTCAAATATACACAGGCAGGACACATAAATACATGCTACTAAACCAGAACTACATGTATCCTCAACTCCACTTCCCCTTCCTGCAAAAGTCACTAACCACTCTGATACCACCAAGCACAGGGAGAAGTGTGATGGGAAAGTTAGAAGGAAAGAGATAACAGTGATAAAACTATATGATTTTTGCAGATTTTATAAAAAATATATGAAGTTGTCAACACATTGCTATTAGAAAGGATCTGTGAACACGGTGACTGAGTGGTAAAGTTGGTTGTGACTTAGCAACTGAGCATGCATTCGCGCTCATGAACGTGAAGGCCCTGAAATTTCACTCATTAGCTTTCTGGTACGTCTTACTATGCTTAAGACAAGTTTTTCTCCATTTCACATAAACTTATACTATCAAGTAAAGTTTTCTGCTTACAATGGGCTCCTAATAGTTGTTAAAGATGATTTTAGAGAGAATGGTTTATGTAGTATTGGATGTGTCATTTAAAAACTTCAATAACATAGGTCATGAAGAAAATATTTTTCAAATATGATTATTCCAACTTCTCTCTATATAACGTATATCTCCAAGAATCCTTTGGTGCTGTAGTTTTCAAGCTTGGCTTCACACTAGATTCTCTTGAGATATTTTTAGAAAAATATCAATGGGAGTAACACAGACAATGGTACTTTTAAAAAAAAGCTCTCCAGGTGATTCTAATGTTCACCTAGAAATTGCTGTCTAGCTGATTCTAATGGTTGAAATTTCTTTTTAACATTTTTCTTTTATTTTTTGCTTAAATGTCAAAATATTATTCTAGTTCTCCCAGGATTCTTTTGAATGAAATATAAGGGTATGATATTTGGGAAATGAGTTAACCCATGCTTAGTAGTATAGGCATTATGTAAAATATATCTTTGCTAGAAAGGAACTCTTCTGGTAAAAATTCCTGTTTATATAGAATGCAGTACCACAGTGGTGTGCTGACAGGATGAGATATGAACCAGATGATGTGAACAGCTCCTAATTAAAAATAAAATTAATTTTCTACTGAGCATCCTCTGTTGTACTTGAAGGCAAATGCAATTTTTTTGCTATAATAAAAGGTGCCTTGAAGGGGTCAGCTGCAAGGATATTTCAAACAGAAAAGTGTCCGGCATAATAAATCCATTCCAGCTCATCAGACACCCACGCTTTCTCACCCTGGCTCAGGTCACCTATGGAGCCGGGCCGAGCAGCCAGCTGGCTGCAGCTCTCTCATCTCCTATCAGAGAGGATTGTGCGTTACAAATGATTACTATCTGCTTGTTCACTCTGTCCACCTTGAATATATTGCTCTTATTTCTCCTAAGATGGCTAATTTGAATAATAAATAGAATAACATTTATGATGAAAGAAAATTAGAATTAAGAACATTTTTATAAGCGAGATATTTAATGCTTTCAAGTTATTTAACTGTGCATGAATACAAGCTTAATCTCCGTCTTTTCTTAAAGTTGTTTTTTTAACAAATTGAGAAAGTTCTACATGCCCAACTTTCCTAGTTATTTCACTCCAACCTTCAATGTTAATCAGTTAAAAGCCTTTTTATATGTATTTAAACCTATGCACTATATGTACACAGTCCTCTTTAAGCTTGGAAAGTAATCTTACCCTAATATAAAGAACTTACCCCAAAGGTGATACTGGCCCATGATGGCTTGATTTCATAGGCTTAGAGCTGAAGGGTTTGAAAGTGGTTTCCAGCCTCAGAAGGATTTATAACATGCTAGAAGGAAACAACGACATAAAGAATGTCAAACAGAAATAAATTCTATAGTAAAAAAAAAAGTAAGTGTTTGAACCTGCTCTATGCCAGAACCAAAACATTTCTTCTTGTTTGATCTTTCAGAACTCATAGGGCAAGGAGGTCTTAAAGTTGTAATGAGAGCATCTCCCATCAGATCCATATTTCTTACAGCAGGAAATAGGGCTGCCAGGTACGTTCTTAGCTGATGAAGAGGGAAAGGCTTCTCCATCCGAGGGAAGAAAGAAAAGCCAGAGGTACAACTGGATGCATCAACAGCAAGCATTCTGATAAAAGAAAGTGGGAGTAAGCAAGGGAAAAGTTAAGTCAGTTGCAAGAAAGGATTTGGGAATAATAAGCTACCTTTAACTTCCTCTTTACTTAGAATGAGAGATGACCTGGGTGAGAGGCTCTCAAGACCTCTCCAAGTGACCCAGAGAAATCTTCCTAAAACATGAAACCTAATCACCTCTGCCTAACCTCTACTTAAAACCCTAAAATGTCTTTCCCTAACTTTCCAAATGAAGCACACAGAATGCGAGATTATTTTTAAAAATATAAGCCCTCTGCCTTCGCCTTTAATTTTATTTTCCCCTTTCTTCCTCAACACATTTTCCCCTCTTTTTTCCTCAACACATTCAAATACTTGTGGACACACAGAGACACACATACACAGCATTGTGGTTCTTCAGGCTTCTCTGTTTCCGCACATTCTGTTTGCTTTTTCTTGTTCACTTGACAAACTCCTCCTTCCCCATGAAAACCTTGCTTAGGAGTTGTCTCTCTATGAGGTTTCCTCTGAACTCAAATTAATGATAATAATCTCAGTAATAATTATATCAGTAAGTCTTCTTCTAAAATTTTATAAATTCCTCTGTAGGTGTACAATGCTGTTTTTCTACCTAGAGGATAAGCACCTTAGGGTGGGTACCATTTTGCTTCTCTAGTACATACTATGGACCAATACAAAGGCATTCAATAATTGTTCTGTTACACAGAAGGGGCTAAAGTGTATTATTTCCATTCCCCCTCACTCGTTCTGTTCTCTCATGCTGGGTGAGCCCTCAGGATCACACACCTCTTTATACAAGTTCATTAGCTTATTCATAATACCACTTGGATACAAATATAAGCATAACAACCCATATTTAACTCTTAAGTTTCAACTGGGTATCTCTGTCATTGCTTTTATCATATTATTTCCCAAAAAGCATACCTAGAAAGATAATCATAAACTGTGGTGGGATAATTCTTCCACAAATTCTTTACCACTCTTCCCATTGAGAGGAAGAGTAATTTTTCTCTCCTTGAGTGTGGGCTGGCCATATTGGCATTTTGACCAATAGAATATAAAAGAAGTTATATTCTGGAGTCGCTGAAACTGGATCATGCTTTGAAGCTTCTTCTTCACCTCTTTAGAACACTCCAAGAATCTTGAGCTGTCATGTAAGGAATCTGAAGGGCCCACATACAGGTGTTCTGAGTGACAGACCCAGTGGTGCCCTACTCTTCCAAGGGGCTGACATGTGAATTAATCCGGGATCTTCTAGACCATTTTATCTGCCAACTCAGTGAATACTATGGAGTGACCTCTGTTGACACAACATAGAACAGAAGAAACACCAACTGAGCACTGCCTAATTTCTTGGCTTACAAGTTTATGCAACAACAATTACATAATTGCTATTTTAAGTCACTTAGTTTTGGCATGGTTTGTTACACAACAGTAGATAACTTGAACACAGCCACTTTCTCCCCACTTATGCTTAAGTGCTCACCACCCTTATTGGCTGAGTCACATATAGAAGGATTCTTGCTCTGCATTCTTAAATTATGGATAAATTTACTTCTATAGATCCCTTTTACCTAAGTTGAAGCTTATTTTCTATTCTTTTCTCAGATAATGAACTCTCCATCTGACTCATTCGTTCTTTTAAACTTTTGATTGACTGGTTTGTTTGTTTGTTTGTTTATTACGGCTGAATCTTGTGGCATGAATAATCTTAGTTTCTTGACCAGGGATGAAACCCTCACTCCCTGCAGTGGACGTGCAGAGCCTTAACCACGGAACTAACAGGGAAGTCCAATCTGACTTTTTCTTTAAAATTTCTGGACATTTCTAGCTTTATTATTCCCTTCACTTTCTTCTACCCCAACTAGACTCTCACCTCTCTTGTGTCATTATTATGGACATCAGTAATTCCCGAATCTCCTTGCTTTTCTCAAGATAGCTCCAAGTATAACCCAGCAACCAAACTGATAATAAGCATTTAAATGGACAATTTAAAAAATGTTGGAGACTCTACATCCCTGGAGGATTTTAAGATAGGATATGTAATATGTTACCTATTGGATGGGTGGTTTAAATAGTCCTCATCCCAGAATTAGAAAACCAGGATTAGACAACCTTTAGTGATTCCTTTAAACTAGAAGATTCTACAATAGATTCAGATGCATAGAGCCAGACACAGTCCGGAAACATGTAAGCTATTGATTTCTTGATAGTATCATTTGATCACAAGTAAATAACTGCGTAAATCATGTTTTTGATATATATTTGAAGAATTTCATCTTTGAGGAACATGTTTTACTTTTTGAAAAGAGCTATAAATAGGAGTTTCTTCCAACTATAATCAATGTTTATCACTATATTGATTTTCTTTCTGGTATTTTGCAATCTATAAATGTTTCTGAACTTAATCTGTAATTTTCCATTTTTGGTGTATTGAATTGTTGCTCAAAAGTGTTTTTTATCCAACTTGTGTATAAAAGAAAGAGAGGAAGAGAAATTTGCATTTTTGCTTTGGTGACTAATTTGTGCACTTTAGCCATGAGTAGGATTCATTTCCCCACTTGATAGCAAGATGATGTCCTCTTAGAATTTGAGGAGGAGGTAAAATTCTGATTATCTCTTTTCTGAATTTCTTTTTCTCAAGCAGCACTGCCAGGAATAATAGTTCAATTACTCATTATGTTGACCTTTAAAATGGCCTAGTTACTCCAGGAAACAATTTTTGACCGAAGTGATCAAGATTTTCTGCATCCACCACTAAAAATAGTGGAAGTAAAGAGGTCTCTGCCTGTGATGTGTTGAACAGCCAAAAGACAGATATCAGTGGTCCATATCCTAAGGCAGGAGGAGTAGAACTAGGGCATGGATGGCAGCAGGGAGGCATGCTGTGGATGGGTCCCCCACCCCAATGTCGCTTGCCCGCTCTCACCAATATGGCTAGATTTGGTAGCTGTAACTGAGAGACCTAACATCTATAAAGAAATTGTACTTTGAAGTCTAATTCAAGTGTGGTTGGAATCAGGTTGGAACAGACTCACAGGGAGATTCCTCACTCCATCCATGCTATCAGAGGGAAAAGCAATGTCACGTAGAATCTAAGAGCCAGAAGCAGTCACCTAAGGGGAGCTGCCATATAACGCACGATGAACTACAGAGCTCAGAGCAGCACAAAAGTCCCCAGACTCATGAAAGGCAAAGGGAAACAAAGGCTGTGCCTTCAGATGGGAGGATGCCCACAGGTGAAGAAGCTGAGTTAGAAGAACTGCAAAGCCCATCAGCCTGAACAAACAGAAGTGAGGAGCCACACGCGGTGTCACTCCTGCCTCTCTACTCACATCACTGTGTGTTATCAGACAAGTTAATCCCTCAGTGTCTCCGTGTTCTCCTCTATGAAAAGTTAACACCTACGATTATTGTTATCAGGCTTCCCTGATAGCTCAGTGGGTAAAGAATCTGCCTGCAATGCTGAAGACCCTGGTTCCATCCCTGGGTTGGGAAGATTGGCTAGAGAAGGGACAGTCTACCCACTCCAGTATTCTTGGGCTTGCCTGGTGACTCAGCTGGTAAAGAATCCACCTGCAATGCAGGAGACCTGGATTAGATACCTGGGTTGGGAAGATCCCCTGGAGAAGGGAAAGGCTACCCGCTCCAGTATTCTGGCCTGGAGAATTCCATGGACTGAATAGTCCATGGGGTTGCAGAGTCTGATGTGACTGAACGACTTTCACTTCAACATTACTGTGCTATATTCAATGCATTCATTTTTGTAGTGCTTAGAACAGAGTACTCAAGAAGCGTTAATTTTTGTTAAATGTGTTATTATGGATTTCTAGCATCCTCTTTGCTGTTTATATTGTTTTGTGCATTCTGTACATGTTTTGTAAAGACAATTATTTATGGATAACATTGCTCTATTGGCCAATATAACCCTTAAACTACATAATAGTAGTATTAGTCACTCGGTTGTGTCCAACTCTTTGCAACCACATGGACTGTGGTCCAATAGATTCTCCAGGCAAGAATACTAGAGTGGGTTGCCATTTCCTTCTCCAGAGGATCTCCCCGACCCAGGAATTGAACCCAGGTCTTCTGCCTTACAGGCAGATTCTTTACTGTCTGAGCTATAGGGAAGTCCCTAGACAATAGAATTAAACTAGACAATAAAATTAATCAAATTCCCTTTTATTAACTGGGAGGGAAGCCACCTGTCATATTAGCTGTCTCTGCCTACCTTAATACCTGATAGCTGAAACTATAAAGGGGAAGCAGAACCAATAGAAAGCTGAAATAAACTTCCTAAAAGGTATCTTGGTCTTTCAACCTTCTACATAATACACTAAATATATAGTTCTGCTAACATTGGTAAGGAGCCTTTAAGACCAGAGACAAAATAATCTTTTCTAAGAATGCTTGAAAAATAGTGGCAGCTTGTTTTCCATGTAAACTGTCAACATCACCAGATCAGGGACAGTATCAATCATACTTATCCTGCACAAGGCCTAAGACGGAATAGATGGTTGTCTAATCAGTTTTGTTTTGCTCAGCCAATATTTATTGAAAGTCTATTATATGCCAGGCACAGCACTCAACATCACAGAAGACAACCAAAGCCCATTCCCTCATAAAGCTTATATTGCAGTGGCAAAGAGAGATGATAAACAAAAAAGGAAATGACAGAGAGACAGAAAAATCGATTGTCTCTTGATGTTTAATGTAATGTCAGTTGATAATGATTGCTGTGAACAAAGATAGAGCAGAAAGTGATGGAGGCTGGTGACTAAGATTAGTGATCAGGGACAACCTCTCTGTTCATAAAAGACCTAGCTGAACAAGGGGGCTATGATTGGGAAAGAGCGTTCCTGATAGAGGGAATGGCCCTCAAGAGTAGTGAGTCCAGGGTGTCCTGAACAGAGAGGAGCAGAGGGAGGAGAAAGGATGGGATTGTCCAGGGCTAAGCCACATAGCAGGGCTGTGTGGGCCGTGAGAAGGCTTCACAGCTGACTCCTTGTTCTCTGGAGAGTCCCTGGAGGCTTCAAGCAGTGGAGGAAAGCATCTGACATATGATCAAAGGTTCACGCTGTGGTTTTGTGTGAAGCACCTGTTTCCCAGGGGATTAATGGGCGAATTGGTCACAGAGCAGAACCTTAAGAACACTGTTGAACACTTGACTGCACTACTACCCGTGTGGCCAGGCTCTTCTGTGAGTCAGAGAAGATACCTTTCCTGAGAAACCTGCCTACTCCCTTCCTAAGTGCTGTGGACCTTGGCATTTATCATCATCTTCCAGTTTTCATACACAGATTTAGGAGTCTTTCTTGATTTTTTTAGGATATTGTATCATAAAATATTATACTTTTGGCTTGTCTGTTAATAAACCCATTTGTATATCATTTGAATAAATTTACAGGTTGGATCACTGGGCTCTAACTATGCAGGAAAAGTTAAAATCTGTTTATGTTAAATGCTACAGCTGCATAAAAATTATTATCTAGTACTTACCAATCACCTCCTAAAAATCTGCCTTAAATTTCTTTACTCAGAAGCAGAAGAATAAACAGGAAAGAAGAGACTTGACTGTGGTTTAACCTTAAAGAAACAGATTTCTCTTCCCCTAACTCAGTGAGTCCTTTAGCTATTTGATAGGACTGTGACATATGTCTTGGGCCCTAAATTAAGTAGTGAATGAAACTAACATAGCAGGCTTTCCTGGATTATTCCTGCAGATCTGGGTCTATTTGTGAACAAGCTATAGCCTGGAACTAAATAAAACCTTTGACTATGGATCACAAAAAACTGTGGAAAATTCTTCAAGAGATGGGAATACCAGACCACTTCACCTGCCTCCTGAGAAATCTGTATGCAGATCAAGAAGCAAGAATTAGAACTGGACATGGAACAATGGACTGGTTCAAAATTGGGAAAGGAATACGTCAAGGTTGTATATTGTCATCTTGCTTATTTAAATTATATGAAGAGTACATCATGTGAAATGCCAGACTGGATAAAGCACAAGCTGGAATCCAGATTGCAGGGAGAAATATCAATAACTTCAGATATTCAGATGACGCCACCCTTATGGCAGAAAGTGAAGAGGAACTGCAGAGACTCTTGATGAAAATGAAAAAGAAGAGTGAAAAAGCTGGCTTAAAACTCAACATTCAGTAAACTAAGATCAAGGCATCTGGTCCCATCACTTCATGGCAAATAAATGGAGAAACAATGGAAACAGTGAGAGATTTTATTTACTTGGGCTCCAAAATCACTGCAGATGGTGACTACAGCCTTGAAATTAAAAGATGCTTGCTCCTTGGAAGAAAAGCTATAACCAACCTAGACAGCATATTAAAAAGAACAGACATTACTTTACCGACAAAGGTCCATCTAGTCAAAGTGATGGTTATTCCAGTAGGCATGTGTGGATGTGAGAGTTGGACCATAAAGAAAGCTGAGCACTAAGAATTGATGCATTTGAACTCTGGTGTTGGAGAAGACTCTTGAGAATCCCTTGGACTGCAAGGAGATCCAACCAGTCAATCCTAAAGGAGATCAGTCCTGAATATTCATTGGAAGGACTGATGCTGAGCTAAATTTCCAATATTTTGACCACCTGATAGGAATAACTGACTCATTTGAAAAGACCCTGATGCTGGGAAAGATTGAAGGCAGGAGGAAAAGGGGATGACAGGATGAGATGGTTGGATGGCATCACCGACTCAATGGACATGAATTTGAGCAAGCTCCAAGAGTTGGTGATGGACAGGGAATCCTGGCGTGCTGTAGTCCATGGGGTCACAAAGAGTTGGACACGACTGAACGACTGAACTGAACTAAACTGATAGCCTGGAACAAAAAGACATATCCAGATCACTAAATCATAGTTATTTTAAAATTTGAATGCACCTCAGTAGGAAGACATAGTTTGAATATTAACTTAGGTGGCTAACCTCAGTTTCTCCATCTTTAAAATGGGAATATTAATACTTACCATGTGTGAAGTCAAGTGGGCCTTAGAAAGCATCACTACGAACAAAGCTAGTGGAGGTGATGGAATTCCAGTTGAGCTATTCCAAATCCTGAAAGATGATGCTGTGAAAGTGCTGGACTCAATATGCCAGCAAATTTGGAAAACTCAGCAGTGGCCTCAGGACTGGAAAAGATCAGTTTTCATTCCAATCCCAAAGAAAGGTAATGCCAAAGAATGCTCAAACTACCGCACAATTGCACTCATCTCACACGCTAGTAAAGTAATGCTCAAAATTCTCCAAGCCAGGCTTCAGCAATATGTGAACCATGAACTTCCTGATGTTCAAGCTGGTTTTAGAAAAGGCAGAGGAACCAGAGATCAAATTGCCAACATCTGCTGGATCATTGAAAAAGCAAGAGAGTTCCAGAAAAACATCTATTTCTGCTTTATTGAGTATGCCAAAGCCTTTGACTGTGTGGATCACAATAAATTGTGGAAAATTCTGAAAGAGATGGGAATACCAGACCACCTGATCTGCCTCTTGAGAAATTTGTATGCAGGTCAGGAAGCAACAGTTAGAACTGGACATGGAACAACAGACTGGTTCCAAATAGGAAAAGGAGTTCGTCAAGGCTGTATCTTGTCACCCTGTTTATTTAACTTATATGCAGAGTACATCATGAGAAATGCTGGACTGGAAGAAACACAAACTGGAATCAAGATTGCTGGGAGAAATATCAATAACCTCAATATGCAGATGACATCACCCTTATGGCAGAAAGTGAAGAGGAACTCAAAAGACTCTTGATGGAAGTGAAAGAGGAGAGTGAAAAAGTTGGCTTAAAGCTCAACATTCAGAAAACGAAGATCATGGCATCCAGTCTCACCACTTCATGGGAAACAGATGGGGAAACAGTGGAAACAATGTCAGACTTTATTTTTCTGGACTCCAAAATCACTGCAGGTGGTGATCACAGCCATGAAATTAAAAGACGCTTACTCCTTGGAAGGAAAGTTATGACCAACCTAGATAGCATATTCAAAAGCAGAGACATTACTTTGCCAACTAAGGTCCATCTAGTCAAGGCTATGGTTTTTCCTGTGGTCATGTATGGATGTTAGAGTTGGACTGTGAAGAAGGCTGAGTGCCGAAGAATTGATTCTTTTAACTGTGGTGTTGGAGAAGACTCTTGAGAGTCCCTTGAACTGCAAGGAGATCCACCCAGTCCATTCTGAAGGAGATCAGCCCTGGGATTTCTTTGGAAGGAATGATGCTAAAGCTGAAACTCCAGTACTTTGGCCACCTCATGCGAAGAGTTGACTCATTGGAAAAGACTCTGATGCTGGGAGGGATTGAGGGCAGGAGGAGAAGGGGACGACAGAGGATGAGATGGCTGGATGGCATCACTGACTCGATTGACATGAGTCTCAGTGAACTCTGGGAGTTGGTGATGGACAGGGAGGCCTGGCGTGCTGCGATTCATGGGGTCGCAAAGAGTCGGACAAGACTGAGTGACTGATCTGATCTGATGTCTACATATTCCAATATGTGCTGAAGGTTGTGTCTTTGCACTAGGCATGTGGCTAGATTAGGGGAATATCAAGTAAAATAATTTTGATTCCTATTTTTAAGAAGTTTATGACCTTTTTCACAAGTTTAGTTCATCAAGGTATTACTCTGGGTGGGAGAGGATCTAGGGGCAAGAAGAAGAAAGCCTTGGGTATGAAGTGACATTTGAGGTAATTGTTCAAAGGAGGGATAAGAGAGTTTAGAAATAAGGGAGAGAAAACTGAGCCAGAAACAAAGGGAAGCACAAAAATTTCTAGAATAGGGCAGCGCAAGATTGCGTGTGTTTGGGTTGAGTGGGTGGACTGGAATTAGTTTTGTATGTGAATGCCTAAAATCCTAAAGTAGAGACCTAAACAAGATGAAGGTTCATTAATTTCTCATATAAAAGTTAAAAGCAGGACCCAGGGATGCTATGGCACTTCATCATGTCAGGGACACAAGCTTCTTCCATTTTGTTCCACTAGGTGTGGCCTCATTCTCAAAATTATACCTTACAGTTACGAGGGCTATTCCAGCTCCAGCCATGAAACCAACGTTCCCAAAGACAGGAAGGAGTGAAGGAAGGAGGTCACGTTCCCAACCCCTTGCTTGTTACATATATCAGTGATACTCTGGGACCACATGGAGATGGAAGTATGATCAAGAAATATGGTCTTTATTCTGGGCCCAGATAACCATGGTGATGGGTTTGACTAAAGCAGGAAAGAATGATCCCGGGGTACACTGCAGATCTCTGACTCCGTGTGTGTGTGTGCCTTTATACTTGTGCCCATGCATATGTGTGAAGCTATGCACATTCCTAAATGGCAAGTGGGGAGATGAAGATTAAAGGAGATGATACGTAAGAGATTACTTTGCAAATGGATAAAGGGCTGTACAAAATTAAGGAATTACTTTAGGACAAATACATACGTTAGTAGTTACTTAGCCACTGTTACAAAAAAAGAGCCTGAGTTTACGACACACTGGCAGATATAAACAAACTAAATAGAATTGGTTACTTCCTTATTTATATTCCCATGACACTTTAACTTATATTACATAAGTTATTTTTCTTAATAATAGTTTCTGTCTCTAAACTCTCTAGGCCATAAATAACATTGATAAACTTTATACAGTTATAACAGTTATAAAGTTTATTTTCAGAAACTCTCTGCACTATAAATAACATCTTTGGTTTGGGGAAATGTATTCCCTCCATCTGATGCTTCTTTCCATGTGGGTGGAAATCCATTCATGTAATACTTTTAGACTTTACATCCTGGAATATGGTTAAGCATGGGGGATAAACAACTTAACCAAGAAAATTTGGGTAAAGAAATGGTCACATATAGCTATACCCCTTCCCCCCTCTCTCTGTGAAGTCCTGTCCCGAAAGGCCATACATTCTGTCCTGTTCCTCTAAACAAAAGTTTTAAAGTTTGGGGAGATAATTCCATTAGGAGTATTGACATCTGGTGCACAGGCATGGAATATTGAGGGAGAAATCAAGAGGATTAAGTCTGTGAAGATGGAGTGGCTAGGACAGATGGATTTCAGCTTTGGGGAGGAGGATGGACTCCTAACAGTCTTGGCTAGTAGGTTCCAGCAGCTTGTGGTGCTTTGTGCCTGGCCAAGGGACTGATCTATTCATTCTTTCTTCCTGCAAATATTAACTAGTATCTACTAGCTTCCAAATACACTGTTCTCAGCACTGGAAATTTGGCATTAACCGAAGCAGTCCCAAAGCCTGGCATTCAAAGAGCTTTCACTGCAGCTGGGGAGATAGCCACCAGCAAATATGTTTTTTTATAATTACAAAGTGACATGTCAAACACCAATCAGTGCTTCGGAGTAAAATAAAAGCAGGGAAGAAGGTTGGGTAGGTGAGTGGCTCTGAGATGACTGAGCACCTTCAAGTTTAAATAGCGTGGCCAGAAAAGACATCCTGAAGTGAGAGGGTGAGCGATGTGGAACCTGGGGCAATAGCAGGTGTGGGTCATTGGTGTATGGCTCTTCCCAGTTTGGAGACTTCTGGAGTCAGTGGTGCAAGGAGTATCTGGCAGAGAGTGCTGGGGGTGAAGGAGTCCCACATCCTGACAGTGACATCTGTTTCTTCCAGGGAGAGACACACAGCCCTGGTTAGCAATGAAGTGTAGTGTCTAAGAGGGTAAACCCCTTGGGCATGTTGTGGAGGGTTAGAGGCACTATGTCCTCCTCCATACTTCTGTCCACTTTAAGGGGTGTTGCTAGAGTAACATCCCTGGCCCTATTTCAGCCCCTCACTCACCTGGGGGAAAGGGGCCACTTGCCTGGTTTGATAGGATTTGGGAATAAGGAGTTGGACTGGATGTGCAGATGGTGCAAGTCCAAAATCACTGTAGATGGTGACTACAGCCATGAAATTAAAAGACACTTGCTCCTTGGGAAAAAAAGCTATGACAAATGTAGAAGCATATTAAAAAACAGAGATACTAGTTTGCCAACAAAGGTCCGTATAGTCAAAGCTATGGTTTTTCCAGTAGTCATGTATGGATGTGAGAATTGGACCATAAAGAAAGCTGAGCACCGAAGAATTGATGCTTTTGAACTGTGGTGTTGGAGAAAACACTTGAGAGTCCCTTGGATGGCAAGGAAGTCAAATCAGTCAATCCTAAAGGGAATCAGTCCTGAAAATTCATTGGCAAGACTGATGCTGAAGCTGAAGAAGCTCCAATACTTTGGCCACCTGATGTGAAGAACTGACTCTTTAGAAAAGAGCCTGATACTGGGAAAGATTGAGGGCAGGAGAAGGGGACGACAGAGGACAAGATGGCTGAATGGCATCAACAACTCAATGGATATGAGTTTGAGCAAGCTTTGGGAGTTGGTGAAGGACAGGGAGGCCTAGTGTGCTGTTATCTGTGGGGTCGCAGATTCAGACACAACTAAGCGACTGAACAACAATTGGATGTGCAGAACTGTATCCTTTCCTCTCCACTTTCTCTTATCTAACTCTGGTTTGTGAGTTTGTACTCTGGATTGCTCATGGCCAGGTGGGGAGCTTTGCAATTCACAGGAGAGGGCTGTGGTCATTTGGAGCCCCCTATGCCTGGTTAATAAACCTCCTTAAACCTGGTGTTTGGCATTAAGAAACCCTCTTGTCTGCATATTAGACACAGACTCTTTTAGCAGCTTTATCAGGAAAAAAAACATAATTTGATCTTAATGTATTACTCTTTGATCTTATTTCTCAATTGGATCAGAATTGGGTGAGGAAGAAGGCTGCTATGTATTGGTCATGCTCAAACCCTAAGATTGTGAATGTGTAGAATCTGTTATCCATGCAATAAATAGTGGATGATAAGTTGATGGTTGAGTGTGTGCTCTTATAATTCACCCTGAGATCTTTTGGAACTGCAACCTCTAGCAAAAAGGGTAACATAATTTATATAAGAGTGGGAAAAGTGCTAATGAATAGATAACATTAAGAAAAAGAGACCAGAAAGAGATGATTGTTCAGAACTAGGTTTTTCTATTTTAAAGGGTGAAACTTTCTATTCAGCAATACCCTCTCCTTGTGGCATTTAAGTTTGAAAGAGTAGCTCCTTCAGTTGAAGTTGCTGTGGGTAAGTTTTTAACATACCTGCCCAGATTACCGCAGTAGAAAAATCGTATCCTTGGTCTTTGACTTTTCCTAAAGTCCCCGCTGCTGCTGCTGCTAAGTCCCTTCAGTCGTGTCCGACTCTGTGTGACCCCATAGACGGCAGCCCATCAGGCTCCCCTATTCCTGGGATTCTCCAGGCAAGAACACTGGAGTGAGTTGCCATTTCCTTCTCCAATGCATGAAAATGAAAAGTGAAAGTGAAGTTGTGCAGTCGTGTCCGACTCTTAGCGACCCCATGGACTGCAGCCCACCAGGCTCCTCCATCCATGGGATTTTCCAGGCAAGAGTACTGGAGTGGGGTGCTATCGCCTTCTCCGTCGTAAAGTCCCTAAACAACTACAATAATTATGGGTACTGTTCCTTTCTGACACCGTCTCCAAGAACTTGGTCTGTCCTGAAACTGAAGATAAGGTTTTGCTTTTCCCTTGGGAGGAATAAAGGAGCTGGGTGTTATTAAAAAAAAAAACAAAAACAATAGTTGATGTTATGACAAAGAAAGGGCATTTTCCAAGCTACATAAGGATGGAACCATTTGAGAACCTGCAGAATTTTGAGAGAATGCTGAATGGTCTGAGTTTCTAAAGACGGGTGCTTAACACCAGTAACTACACTTTCTGGGCTTTGAGTCATTTTGTGATCATGTTTTAAATTTTTTTTTTCCTTGCAACATAGTTACTGATGAGCCTAAGGGCTCAGACAATGAAAATCAAAGCAGGAATCGTGAGAAAAACAGTTTGCTTTTCTTTTGTATTTTGCTGAGCATTAAAATTACATTTTTGTTTTTAAGTAGAAATTGCAGCGTAAAAGATACCATAATCCATATTTTGGTTCATTTGGGTGGCTGAATTCGGGTGTAATGGGATTTGCTTATATTCTACTGTCTGATAAATGCGACACCATAAACCTGCCTGGAGCTTTCTTGTGTAAACAAAAGACCAGAGAAATTAGCATTTGGATGAACTGTATTTATAAAACGCTATTAGCTTTTAAGAAAGATTTAGATTCTTTTTCTCTAGTTTGTAAAAATCCTCTACTTCTGTCCTTTTTCTGCTCTGTTATCTACTGAATTCAATGTTATAAACACAAAAGTGTTCAATAAATATAACTCAACGATGACAGGCCTGGATATGAAAACAAAACAGCACTCAAAATTGCTAAAGGAAGTTGGTTATTGTTAGAGCTTTTAAAGGCCATGATAGTACAATTTGGTGGAATTCCCAGCTTCCCTTAAATAATGACAAAAGGTGGCCAGCGCTGTCTCTGTGAGGCCCAGGGGTATCTAGAATAAAGACGAATCAGGAGGAAGTGTCCAGAAGACTTAGCCAAGAGCTTTGTCCTAATGGGATGGAGGGTGGCATAATTCTGAAAATTCTCCTTAAGGAATCATATCCATTGATAAGTTTTCTGGCTCTGCTCAGAAAGGGTGCCGCAGAGCTGTATTAACTTGCCGTGTGAAATAACACTTTACCTTGTTATATCTGGAACATTATAACTGACTTGGTGAGCTTGACTGATATCCCTTCTCTGAGAGTTCATCTTGAATGCTTTATGAATGACAGCCAAGCTCTGAGACCCATCACAACCTTTCTTATATAGAGTCGGTCATCCATAAAACTACCATCCCTTTAAAAAATGACCAATTTTGAACAGATTTGTGAGACAGGGTACCTCTGCTTCTAAACTGTGAAGTCATATTAATGTAAATAGGGTTAGAGTTGGGAGAGAAATCATCCTGAAATATTACTATTTCAATTCTTTTTGAAGACTGAAACTAGTAATAATTAAACCTAATGCACTCCTTAGGGATTCTTTATTTTCATAGAAATTTGGCTTGAACTAAGGAAAAACCCAGGTATAGTGTTTCAATGTTGTGCTGAGGGATTGCTTGACTGTTCCTTCAAAAGGCGTGAGGTTGGTTTATTGACAGTTTATGGTTGGATTTTCATAGTAAGCATAAAATAGTTCAAGCAGCAAATGATTTGTGAGTGCCTGTGAAGGGTAGGTATAGGGAGGTATATACTGTTTTCTCTAGTGATCTGCAAATCTACTGGCACTACAGAATGACTTCTCTGTGTGAGATGACCATATATATCTTTTATTTTTAATATTCCTTAGATTCTGGCCTTCTTCAATGATTTACTTCCAACCAGGGTGTTTCTTGCCAAGTCCTCTGTCCTTACACACTTTGTAGACTGAGGGTGAGAGTAAAATGAGTACGTGCCTCAGTTACAAACTGCTTATCAGTGTTTTTTAAAAAAATCACTTTTGAGATTCTCCCCAGTTTACCCAGAGACCTCTTAACACTGGAGGATTAAGCAGGAGTCTATGGCAGGCTTTAGCTTCTCCCATTGCTGTTCATAATAAAGCCCCTTTGTTCTTCAAACTTCATCATATTCATGCAGATTTATGCTAATGATTACTTCCTATGCAAATATTTCAATTTAGTATTTATAACAGAGAAAGTACTGACCAGCAGGCCTGAAACTGAAGCTTAGATCAGCTCTTAATTATGAGACCTCCTATATTCTACTTAATCTCTCTGGGACATAGTTTCACCTGTGTAGCATGGAGATCTTAACTATCTTACAAAGCTGTGGTAAGAATTCAGTAGATGGAAAGCTTTACAGAGTTTGAAGCACCTTACAGGTATTGGGCAAGTGGTAGATACTACAGTTTGTTCATCCAATCCATTCTCCTCTTCTTAGCAATGGACTTCTATCTGAATCCAGCCAAGCTCTTGCCAGAGGAATGAAAGAAGGAGAGGTATGTATCACTTTTGCTTTATTTACCTAGCAGGATATAGCTGGCCCTGGATTTCAACTTTGTCCTCTTTCTAATGGGCTGGAAGGGTTACTAGCAGAGTGACCTTGGAGCACAAGTATTTGTTACACCAGGTCCCTGAATCAGTGGAAGGGACAGCGCTGTCAGCTGCTCTAGAATACCTGTCCTGGACCAGGTCCTGGGCCTGTCCATGGTGCTGGACCATGACAGAGAAGTAAATTCTATTTTGTTTGGGCACTTGTACTTTGGGATCTGTATGTAAGAGCAGTTTAGCCTATTGGGACTAAGCAGGCTCAAACACACAGAATAAATACTGGCCTTATTTTTTAGTCCTTGTAGATAGAGATCCACAGAGTAATAGGGCTGGAACGATCTACAGAAGTCACATGGAAAAAAAAAAAAACACTTAGGGAACAATTTTTATATAGTCACAGGACAGATTAGTTACAGAACTGGAATAAAATCCAGTGTTCATAACTTTGTTTCTTTGTAAAGTGAATAATAATTAGAATATGTAAGGGCTTCCCAAATGGCTCCATGGTAAAGAATCTGCCTCCAGTGCAGAAGTCACAGGAGCATTGGGTTTGATCCCTGGATTGGGAAGATCCTCTGGAGGAGAAAATGGCAACTCATTCCAGTGTTCTTGCCTGGAGAATCCCATGGACAGAGGAACCTGGTGGACTGCAGTCCATGCATGGGATTGCAGAGAGTCAGACATGACTGAGTGACTGAGCACTGGCAATATTAAAAATATGCAATCTAATACCTGAAAGGTGGTAGAGACAGAATGTATGAATAGATTCAGAAAGTACCCATATAAACTTTTTATAACCCCTCTACAAATGGAAGGGTAGAGAAGTGACATTTTACCCAACCTTTCACTTTGAGGTCAGGATGCAAAACCAGGTTGTCATGGAACACAAGCTCAGGGGCCTTGTTGTTAACAGTTCCAGAGTATGACGGGTCCGTGTGGCAGACAAAGGGTTGCAGCCTTTTTTGGTCCCATGTGAGAATCGCATCAGAGGAAAAATGACCACTCTAGCAGTGGTGCTGGGTATGTTTTAGACACAGCTGCTGGAAGCTTTTGTACTCCAAAAGATTGATCTAAAATGGCCTCTCAAAACATAACCCAATGAGAAAAAGAGACAAGTTTATGTTTCTAGCATTTGAACCAAAACACGTTCACTCTGCTTTAAAAGGTCTTATGGGACTAAAAAAGCCCAGGGAAATAGAAGTTGCTGTTCTCATTAAAAGAGAGAGGTATTTTTATTCATTGTTTTTATTCACATCAGTTAATTCAACATGCCTTGAAGGGGCCTCTTCCAGGCTGGCAATATTAAAGTAGCAGCTTACTCACTAATTATAAACAAACATTAGTCAAGTTGACTTACAAAAGTTGGTGCATGGATAAAAAGCGAAAGAATTACCTTCTACCTGACGGATGGAATGAGTCCCCAAAGTCTCTTTGGGTCTTATAACAACATGCCATGCAAGAGACTTAGAATGAAATCCAAACTCTTTGATTATGACTTGTAAATGATCTGACCCATACCCACCTCTCACTTTTATCTCCGAACCCTCCTCCTGGAGTTCACTACTGAGAAGCTTCCCCCCCCCCTTTTTTTTTTCCTGTCCTATGACCATAACCGCTTTCTGGTGCTGCAAGGTTCTAGGCATGCAGTTACTATGCCTGGATGATTCTCCTGTTCTTGCATCTCAAGGCAAACATCACCTCCTTTGAAACATCTTTGTGACCACCCTACAAAGGGAGGTTCATGCCACTCCATTTTTCCTTCAGTTTAGTTTATTTCCTTCACTTATAGAAATTACTATTTATTTTTGTGTCTGTTGATTTATGGCTGGGCATTAATCTCCCCTACTGGACAATGGCTGAATCAGAGAATGATCTGTTCCATAAAAGGGGCAAAGTTCAATCCAGGGAGGTCAGAAAACTCCAGGTTGAGACCAAGTTAAAGCTCGAGTAGGAATAAACTGAAACCAAAGGACTCCGGATGGAAAGTGGGAAACCTGATAGAGTTTCCTTGGAATGGCAGACAGGCTGGGGGATGCCCAAATGGAAATCTATCTGTTAATAGCATGGGAAGAGGTACAAGATGACCAGGGAAGTCAGTGACCCCAGAAGAAGCCAATGAAGCAGAAGCTAAGGCAGGGAAAGAGGCAGAGTTTTAGATGGACTGATTCCTGGGCCAGTGACTTCACTTCCATCTGAAGGCGGTGCTGTTTTTCCTTTGGTCAGACAGCTGGAGGGTGATTCTTTCTTCTGTCTGGTGTCACCTCTGACCAGTTCTTAACTCTGTACACATATCTGATGCTGAAGCTGAAGTACTAATACTTTGGCCACCTGATGTGAAGAGCTGATTCATTGGAAAGGACCCTGATGCTGGGAAGGATTGAGGGCAAGAGGAGAAGCAGGCGGCAGATGAGATAGTTGGATGGCATCACTGACTCAATGAACTTAAATTTGATCAGACTCAGGGAGATAGTGAAAGACAGAGAATCCCAGAGTGCTGCAGTTCATGAGGTTGCAAAGAGTTGGACATGACTTAGCAACTAAACAACAATAACTCAGCAATGTGATATTTTCTAACACCTAAGGGAGCTGACATCTATGATAGAAGGTATGCACTTTGGTCTCAAAGCAGCTTGTGAATCCCGAGCTGTCCTTCTCCCTTTCCTCGATTCTGACAGTCATGTGTCCCATTCATACATCAAAACCCTCTTCAAGTTTGCCTTCTTTTAAATTCACCTTCCGCTTATTAGAGAGGAGCCCAGGAATCCTCCTGGTGTGTGGACTGCCCCAAGTACAGATGAATCTCTTTAGACTCTGCCTTTCTGTTGTTATAGTAACAGCAGATGTGCCTTCTGGAACACTGTTGTGAGGATCATAAGAGAGATTTACTTGGTCCCAATTCTATATCAGACTAAAAAACATATATATCCTATACCCACAATGGTACTTTTTATCATGCATTATTGAAAGCAGGAGAAGTTAACAGAGTAATAGAACCAACTCTTTGTAAGAAGTAGGACATGTAACATGGTGAATCTGGTATCTAGTATGTTCTACTTTAGTGAAGAAAATATAATGCTAATACTTTACCTTACTGTGATCATCAGCATAAATTGTGCAATAAAATATATGAGTATAATGGAAACTTCAAAAACGTCAAATAGTTGATATATGATATAAAATGTATTTTACCTAGCTTCGATTTTTATATTGGTAAAATGAATGAAACAATGCATTTAAATGCAGAAACCCGTATTATCATAAACATATTTGCTAAAAACAGGAAGCATAAATTGTGGTTAAATTTAGTAATGTCTGAGGGTATGCTTGAATGTTTCTTAGTGATTAAATGTGAACAATTGCTTCTTTAAGGTAAAGGTCTGTGTATATGTGATTAATCCAATTGAAATGAAAGTGCAGACAGCTCATGCCATGCCTGGTTATCAGAATGATTGATTTTAGTCTGTGCTTCCAGGTGAAAAAAATATCTGTTAATAATCCTAGCAGCCCAGCCCCTGATGTCACTGATAGCTCAATGATTTCTGCACATTCTGCATTATGGAGCTCATTTGCAGGTAGAAGGTCTACACAATGATCCACTGGATCACAAAATTATAGCATGAAAAAATTGACATCCAGATTTATGCAAGAATTATGACTGCAAAGTGCATTTCATCAGTGAGAAGTATAAAATTGCTGCTGTTGTTGCTGTCACGGGCATGTTATTTTCTTTGGTTTGTGTGTAGGCAAGGCTGTCAAGCTTTTATCACACAAACTGGTGTTTTTGTGTACTGTAGCTCTCTGCCTGCTGGTGACAGCCAGTCTCTGAACTCGGGTTGTTATTAAGTCTTCAGCTTTAAGATAGTACTTTACCAACTTGGCTGAATTACACTTGATCATAAACGCCTTAATGTTTTACTGGGTGTAAAAAGTTGTATTTTACAAAAGTACTGTGCTGTAAGTATTGGTGGGTTGCTGGTAGAGGCTGTTGCTGTTTGTCACTGCAGAGGAAATGTTGTCATCCTTAAAAATCTCAGTTCTGGGTCCTCTTGAAATGAAGCACTGGGGTTAGCCAGAGACTTCTCATGTAAAAGTCAGATGTCTTCTCTATCCTGTAACCCCTGATTTCTTAGACTTACTATATCATCCAATTGTCCAACACTCCAGCCCTGTGCCTTTCTGCTAAGAAACTTGTTTTCTCTCTACCAAGCTATTTGTTTCTGGATGCATGTTGGTCTAAAATGTCTCTGGGGATTTATCTGGCACCAACTCTCTTTCAGATTAAATTTTTTTCACGTACTCACAATTGGTTTTGGTGCTTTGCTATAAAGAAACCAGGAGAAACTGACAGAGCAATAGAGCCAAATCTTGGAAGGAAAGCAATGAAGATGTCTTTTATATGATGAAATATTATACATAGCATGTTCTACTTTTATGGAGGGAAACATAATGCTAATACATTATCTGGTTTTGATTATTAGGGCATATTGCAAGGTAAAAATATACGGATAGCAGGGAAGCATCAAATGCTGCAAATAACACATCTAAACCAGTGAGTTAAAGTTGTTCAGTTGTGTTTGACTCTTTGCGACACCATGGACTATACAGTCCATAGAATTTTCCAGGCCAGAATACTGAAGTGTGTAGCCTTTCTCTTCTCTAGGGGATCTTTCCAACCCAGGCAATGAACCCAGGTCTCCCACATTGCAGGAAGATTCTTTACCAGCTGAGCCTCAAGGGAAACCCAAGAATACAGGAATGGGTAGCCTATCCCTTCTCCAGTAGATCTTCCCGACCCAGGAATTGAACTGGGGTCTCCTGCATTGCAGGTGAATTCCTTACCAACTGAGTTATCAGGGAAGCCCCTTCTAAACCAGAGTGGATTCGTTTATTTGGCTTCAGTTGTTATACTTTTGAAACTGTGCCCTAAGTATTGGTGGGTTGCTGGTAGAGGCTGTTGCTGTTTGTCACTGCAGAGGAAATGTTGTCATCCTTAAAAATCTGTGTGAATCAATGTATGCAGAAGCCTTTCTTAGAAGATTTTATATAATCGTGTCTGGTACAATACCTGTCCCTCAACAGGTGATCTGTGATAGGAGTCATTATTATTATTATTATTATTAATGTTAGAAAAGTCCTCTTGATGAAAGTGAAAGAGGAGAGTGATAAAGTTAGCTTAAAGCTCAACATTCAGAAAACGAAGATCATGGCATCTGGTCCCATCACTTCATGGGAAATAGATGGGGAAACAGTGGAAACAGTGTCAGACTTTATTTTCTGGGGCTCCAAAATCACTGCAGATGGTGACTGCAGCCATGAAATTAAAAGACGCTTACTCCTTGGAAGGAAAGTTATGACCCACCTAGATAGCATGTTCAAAAGCAGAGACATTACTTTGCCAACAAAGGTCCGTCTAGTCAAGACTATGGTTTTTCCAGTGGTCAGGTATGGATGTGAGAGTTGGACTGTGAAGAAAGCTGAGCGCCAAAGAACTGATGCTTTTGAACTGTGGTGTTGGAGAAGACTCTTGAGAGTCCCTTAGACTCCAAGGAGACCCAACCAGACCATTCTAAAGGAGATCAGTCCTGGGTGTTCATTGGAAAGACTGATGCTAAAACTGAAACTCCAATACTTTGGCCACCTCATGAGAAGAGTTGACTCATTGGAAAAGACTCTGATACTGGGAGGGATTGGGGGCAGGAGGAGAAAGGGATGACAGAGGATGAGATGGCTAGATGGCATCACCGACTCTATGGACATGAGTTTGGGTGAACTCTGGGAGTTGGTGATGGACAGGGAGGCCTGGTGTGCTGCGATTCATGGGGTCGCAAAGAGCTAGACACGACTGAGTGAGTGAACTGAACTGAATGTTATAAGAAAAAAAGGATATAATCACATGTATGCTTATGTGTTGAAGGCCAAAGTAAGACTGCTAGAATAAAAGAGTTCTTGAAGAAATACACACCTAAAGAATCTGTATCACTTCCACTTCCTAGAGCTTGCCTGGCTGTGTGTGTGCTCAGGCACTCAAGTCATATCTGACTCTTTGCAACCCCATGGACTGTAGCCCACAAGGCTCCTCTGTCCGTGGAATTCTCCAGGCAAGAATGCTGGAGCATGTTGCCATTTCCACCTCCAGGGCATCTTCCTGACCCACGGATGGAACCCATGTCTCCTGTATCTCTTGCATTGGCAGGCAGATTTTTTACCACTGCATCACCTGGGAACCTCTTGCCTGGCTATATTCTTATTTTATTTTTATTGGAGTGTAGTTGCTTTGCAATATTGTTTAGCGTCTACTGTACAGCAAAGTAAATCAGCTATGAAAGGGAAAAGTGAAAGTGTTAATCATTCAGTCATGTCCAACTCTGCAACCAAATGGACTGTAGCCTGCCAGGCTACAGGAGTCTCTGTAGGATTCTGTCTGTAGGATTCTCCAGGGAAGAATACTGGAGTCAGTAGCCCTTCCCTTCTTCATGCAATTTTTCCAACCCAGGAATGAAACCTTCCCAACCCAGGTCTCCTGCATTGCAGGCAGCTTCTTAACCATCTGAGCCATCAGGGAATCAGCTATATGTGTACATATATCCCCTCTTTTTTAGATTTCTTTCCCCTTTAGGTCACCACAGAGCACTGAGTAGAGTTCTCTCTGCCATGCAGTAGGTTATCATTAGTTACCTATATACATAGTGTCAGTAGTCTATGTATGGCAATCCCAGTCTCCAAATTCACCCCAACCCCACTTTCCACCTTGGTATCTGTATGTTTATTCTTGACATCTGTGTCTCTATTTCTGATTGTAAATACTTTTAAAGAGACCATATTAATCCTGACCTTAATCCCTGGGGCTGTGCTATCCAACGCAGTAGCCACTAGCCACATGTGCTTATTTAAAGTTCAGTAAAATAAAAAAATTCAGTTCTTCAGTCACACTAGCCACACTCCATGTTCCCAACTGCCATGTGTGGCTGGTGATTACCATATTAGACAGTGCAGAGAACGTCTGTATTACTGCCAAGAGCTGTATTAGACAGTGCTGCCCTTTGCCTTGAGTGCAAAGAACCCAAGATCTGTGAGGTCTCCACAATACAGAACAAAACTGTGCAGTCAAGTGAACACCAGACCTGTTTGTGGAAACCAATTAGCAAGGAGTTGAAGAAGAACAAATTGTACCATGTAGATGCATTGTAAAGGCCTTGGCTTCTCGTGAATGAAATATGCAGGTAAACAGGAAAAACATCAGTCACCATTCAGCATCACCTCTCAGCATCCCCTTGGGATTTTATGGGTCCCAACGAGACAAATGGAAGGGAAACCAAACCCAAACCCCCAAATGAGATTACCCAAGAGAAAAGTATTTCATTATAAAATGTATGTGAAACCATATGAGTCATCTTAAAAGTGGCCCTTTGCTAGCACAGTGTGGTTTGGTTGTTTCTTTAATGTACCTGAGTTTAATTATGGTTAGAAGGTGAACAAACTCGATCTTGGTTACTCATTCTTATGTAAGTTTCCAGTGATCCATCACATCATCATGAATTGTGCTACATTTATTAATGATTCTCACTTAATTAATCCCAAGAGAGGCAGGAGCTAACGTCTGTCTTAGTCTCGGCAATTACTAGAAATGAAACCGATGGCATTGCCTTCAGAATAAGTGACTCGAATTAAATATGTGTAATATTACTTTGACATTCTGTCACAGACACAATGTAAAAATATGTGACATTTAAAGGTTTATAGGTTTTTCTCTATAGAAGTTTCTTAACTTTCTCCATATACTTTCAAATAATTTAAGTCACTTCAGTTAGGGAAAATTGTAGCACCCTTCCTTAAAAGATTCTACCATGTGTGACCTCCTAGGGAATATGAATGTGGTAAATTTTGCTGAATTTCACTGAATTGAAAACTGAAATTGTCACTTATTGGAGAGTGCAGTGACTTGTGTGGTATTGTTAGCATATTAAATCTTGGGTGAAAGTTAGAAATATTATTGATTGTTTTTAAATTAGAGAAGTGTCTGTGTGTTCAATATCAATTTCAGTTCATTTTTTAGAAATCAAGAAATACATTAGAATTGTAGTGCTGGCAGGGACCTCAACTGACAATTTGTCTTTCTTCTTAGACTCTAAGCCAGGCTGGATAAAAGTGATCCTTGCACACTTGCTGGGCACAGGGAAGGAGGGCGATGGAGAGGACATTGGACTGTGGACCCCTGTGACTTATACTCTAGCTCCAGCTTTGCCACAATTTTTCTCCAAATTCTGCAACTTCCCAGGTCTCAGCTTTTTTAACGATAAAATAAGGGAAATGAACAAAATAATTTCTTTTTTTTAATTTTATTTTATTTTTAAGCTTTACATAATTGTATTAGTTTTGCCAAATATCAAAATGAATCCGCCACAGGTATACATGTGTTCCCGATCCTGAACCCTCCTCCCTCCCCATTCCATCCCTCTGGGTCATCCCAGTGCACCAGCCCCAAGCATCCAGTATCGTGCATCGAACCTGGACTGGCAACTCGTTTCATACATGATATTTTATATGTTTCAATGCCAGTCTCCCAAATCTTCCCACCCTCTCCCTCTCTCACAGAGTCCATAAGACTGTTCTATACATCAGTGTCTCTTTTGCTGTCTCGTACACAGGGTTATTGTTACCATCTTTCTAAATTCCATATATATGCGTTAGTATACTGTATTGGTGTTTTTCTTTCTGGCTTACTTCACTCTGGATAATAGGCTCCAGTTTCATCCACCTCATTAGAACTGATTCAAATGTATTCTTTTTAATGGCTGAGTAATACTCCATTGTGTATATGTACCACAGCTTTCTTGTCCATTCATCTGCTGATGGACATCTAGGTTGCTTCCATGTCCTGGCTATTCTAAACAGTGCTGCGATGAACATTGGGGTACACGTGTCTCTTTCTCTTCTGGTTTCCTCAGTGTGTATGCCCAGCAGTGGGATTGCTGGGTCATAAGGCAGGTCTATTTCCAGTTTTTTAAGGAATCTCCACACTGTTCTCCATAGTGGCTGTACCAGTTTGCATTCCCACCAACAGTGTAAGAGGGTTCCCTTTTCTCCACACCCTCTCCAGCATTTATTACTTGTAGACTTTTGGATCGCAGCCATTCTGACTGGTGTGAAATGGTACCTCATAGTGGTTTTGATTTGCATTTCTCTGATAATGAGTGATGTTGAGCATCTTTTCATGTGTTTGTTAGCCATCTGTATGTCTTCTTTGGAGAAATGTCTATTTAGTTCTTTGGCCCATTTTTTGATTGGGTCATTTATTTTTCTGGAGTTGAGCTGTAGGAGTTGCTTGTATATTCTCGAGATTAGTTGTTTGTCAGTTGCTTCATTTGCTATTATCTTCTCCCATTCTGAAGGCTGTCTTTTCACCTTGCTAATAGTTTCCTTTGATGTGCAGAAGCTTTTAAGGTTAATTAGGTCCCATTTGTTTATTTTTGCTTTTATTTCCAATATTCTGGGAGGTGGGTCATAGAGGATCCTGCTGTGATGTATGTCAGAGAGTGTTTTGCCTATGTTCTCCTCTAGGAGTTTTATAGTTTCTGGTCTTACGCTGAGATCTTTAATCCATTTTGAGTTTATTTTTGTGTATGGTGTTAGAAAGTGTTCTAGTTTCATTCTTGTACAAGTGGTTGACCAGAGTTCCCAGCACCACTTGTTAAAGAGATTGTCTTTAATCCATTGTATATTCTTGCCTCCTTTGTCAAAGATAAGGTGTCCATATGTGCGTGGATTTATCTCTGGGCTTTCTATTTTGTTCCATTGATCTATATTTCTGTCTTTGTGCCAGTACCATACTGTCTTGATAACTGTGGCTTTGAACAAAATAATTTCTATAGCATTTTCTGCTAGTTTTTGTTGTTACATAACAAATTACCACAAAGTTAGTGACCTAAAATAATGCCCAGTTAGGACAAAGAACCTGAAGAGATATTTTTTCCAAAGAAGACATCCGAATGAACAACAGGCATATGAAAAGATGCTCGACATCACCAATCATCAGGGAAATATGCAAATCAAAATTACAATGAGGTATCACCTCACACCTGTTAGGATGACTTTTATCTAAAGAAAAGAGAGATGCTGGTGAAGATGCAGAGAAAGGGAACTCTGGTGCACTGTTGGTGGGAATATAAATTGCTGCAAAAGAGTATGGCAATTTCATACTGGAAAACAGCATGGAGATTCCTCAAAAAACTAAAAACTGAACTGCAATGTGATCCAGCAGTCCCACTCCTGGGTATATATCTGAAAGAATTGAAATCAGCGTCTTGAAGAGGTAGCAGCACTTCCCCATCCCTCCATACACACAATGGCAGAGGGATGGAGCCAGCCT
Source organism: Bubalus kerabau (assembly GCF_029407905.1). Classification (NCBI taxonomy): domain Eukaryota; kingdom Metazoa; phylum Chordata; class Mammalia; order Artiodactyla; family Bovidae; genus Bubalus; species Bubalus kerabau. Next base: position 60,615,544 of record NC_073624.1, on the reverse strand, counting down.
GCCTTCACTCCCTAGTAGCAGCCTTTGTTCAGACCATTTATAGGGAGGCATTTTGAATGAGCTGACCTTTCTGCAGTCTAGTCCCTTTGTGCTGATTTCAAACGACTTAAATGGTTATAGTAGTGCTTTTTCTTGTGATTCTTGGGGGTACAAATAAATGAAATAAAATCTGAAAGTACAGATAATCCAACAGACAAAAATGAAAACCATCAAAACCCCGCCATCTGGATATCCACTGTGAATGTTGGGTCACATAATTTTCTAGATATTTTTCTGTGATATGTGCATCAAGTCTTTTTTAAAGGCTATTATACAACATTTCTGGAAGATCATGGCATCCGGTCCCACCACTTCATGGGAAATAGATGGGGAAACAGTGGAAACAGTGTCAGACTTTATTTTTGGGGGGCTCCAAAATCACTACAGATGTTGACTGCAGCCATGAAATTAAAAGACGCTTACTCTTTGGTAGGAAAGTTATGACCAACCTAGATAGCTTATTCAAAAGCAGAGACATTACTTTGCCAACAAAGGTTCATCTAGTCAAGACTATGGTTTTTCCTGTGGTCATGTATGGATGTGAGAGTTGGACTGTGAAGAAGGCTGAGCGCCGAAAAATTGATGCTTTTGAACTGTGGTGTTGGAGAAGACTCTTGAGAGTCCCTTGGACTGCAAGGAGATCCAACCAGTCCATTCTGAAGGAGATCAGCCCTGGGATTTCTTTGGGAGGAATGATGCTAAAGCTGAAACTCCAGTACTTTGGCCACCTCATGTGAAGAGTTGACTCATTGGGAAAGACTCTGATGCTGGGAGGGACTGGGGGCAAGAGGAGGAGGGGACGACAGAGGATGAGATGGCTGGATGGCATCACTGACTCGATGGACGTGAGTCTCAGAGAACTCTGGGAGTTGGTGATGGACAGGGAGGCCTGGCGTGCTGCGATTCATGGGGTCGCAAAGAGTCGGACACGACTGAGCGACTGATCTGATCTGATACAACATTTACCAATATATAGTGAAAATTGTTATGTCATTAAAGATATTTCTGTGGTATTTTAAGTTCTGTGTTCTGTGTGTGTGCATGCTCAGTTGTGTCCCACTCTTTGTGACCCCATGGACTGTAGCCCTCTAGGCTCCTCTGTCCACAGGATTTCCCAGGCAAGAATACTGGAGTGGGTTGCCATTTCCTCCTCTAGTGGATCTTCCCAATCCAGGGATCAAACTCACATCTCTTGCATCTCCTGCATTGGCAGGAGAATTCTTTACCACTGCCCACACGGGAAGTTCTCCTAATATTGTCTTCCATCTTATGGGTAGGATAGTGTTTATTCAATCATTTCTGATAAACATCTGTGTTGCTCCATTTCTCACTTTTATAAATAATGCTTCAGTGGTTGTATATATACGGCTAGATCTTTGGGTGTTGTATTAATTACCTAGGATGTGTTGCTAGAAGTGAGGTTTTCTTGGATAAATCACACACACATATTGAAATCTTTTGAAATGTGTTGGTAATGCCTTCTAATTGTAAAATGCATATTAACTAATATGGCATCCTGTAAAGAGCACTGTGTTTGTGGTAGTAAGTTGGGCTGGTGCTTTATTTCACTGATTGCTCACTCTATAATTTTGATCAAATCAGTATTTCTAACATTCAGTGTCCTTACCTGTAAAATAAAAATAGTCTAACTCACTGTATCTACCTCAGATAGAAGGATTTATATGCACAAGTGCAGTGGCCTTCAGGAAATAGTCCATCATATCCACTGAATTGCATCTCTTCTGAGAACTTTTGATTGTGCTAAAATCTCCCAGGAGTGTCCTGTGGATCTAATGACAGTCCTTTGAGTATACCACTCGTTGTAGTCCTGATCTGAAGGTATGCTTCCATATTTGTATGTCTGTTGCTTTTCTTGCACATTGAAGTCTGTGAAGTAGGAACTCTGCTCTCTGTGGTTACTGTATTTATTTATGTTTTTGTTACCTTGCTTTTTCAAGCTGGCTATTCACTCATTCCCCTGCCGATCTATTATGTTCTCTATGAGGTTGTCTTTATTGGTATTCATAGGTGGCATTTAGCACTCATATGGCACTTTTCATCTTGAAAGCACTTTACAGACATTAGCTAATTAATTTTCACATCACAGTGCGATAGGTGGGGAACTAATCTAAGCATTTGAGCTATGACGATGAAAGGTGTGTTCAAGTACAACAAATTATTATTGCATTATTCTTTGGAAGAAGATGAGATGGTTGTGTAATTCACCCCAAACTTCAGAAAGTATGTACGTTATGATTGAAATTCAAGCTGGATCTGATAGGTAGTTGTATCATGGGCCTTCTTACTAATGCTGATCTGGCTTGCTCCCAAAAGCAGTGTCACGGGAATGAAACCCACCAGCTGGTTTCCCTTTCTGCTCTGTGGGTGGAGCAGCATTATTGGCATTTGAGTCACTTTCTTTCCTTTTTTCCCTTCTGAATGATGGCGCTTACTGAAATGAACCTGATTGGAAGTTTGAAAATATTTCAGAGAAGCCTCCAAGTTTATGAGAGAGGATGGGCGGCAGTGGGAGGCAATACCCCATGTAGAGCAATTGTGGTTGGATCATTGTTTGCTTTTGAAATCTTAAGTTTATCTCATTGGTAAAATGATGATACCGCACTTGCTTGGGCAGATGGGGAAGTAGTAAGGGTGAAAACCTCTTGGCTTGGCTCTCCTGAACTGTACCAGCAGGGATCCTAGAATAGAGAAAGAAGGCAGGAAAAGGAGGACCCAGGAGCAGAGGCTCTGGCCTTTGCTCTTTAGCCCCAGGGCTTCCCTGGGACCAAGATTTCCGGATTGCCCTCTGATCTTGGGGTGCCAATCTGAGTTCCCAACATTGATTTCAGAGAAGAAGGAATACTCATAAACCTGGTTGTTGTGAAGAAAGGGAGCTTTGTCGGAGCCTCCAGAATGCTCCTTCCTGAAAAGTTCATGGATGGAACTTACGCAGTGATAGTCTTTCTCTCTTCAATGTTATATTTGAAGATAGTGTGCGGATCACATTCTTGTAACAGAACATCTAACTCAATTCCCTGTGTCCTGAAATGTGGTCAAGACTTGCAACAATAGTAATATAGGTAAAATCTTTAGGCTTTGGAAGTTGACGATGTGCCTACTGGTGGAGGAGGAAGACAGAAAGAACAAGTCCTGATGTTTAATTCATTTGCCAATAGTTCTTCTCTAATAGTCACATTTCCCTGGTCTCAATAGTTTCTCATGCCAGTGAGTATCAGTCTGAACACCTAAGCAGATGGCCTAAATAAGAGGGGAGATTTGACATTTAGCTGTTAATTTATTTTACGATGTGGGCTGCCATGTATTATACATGAGGTAAATAAAAGTGATGGACTAATTATGGAAACGTGTGCTGCCTTCCGATTACTCTTGGATTACATGTTTAATATTTTGAAGAATTCCAATTATAGGGAGATTTGCCACTGCGGCAAACTTTTATTTGTGGAATTCCAAATTTTTCTCCACTGAGGCTCAGCTGATTTTGTTCTGCTAAGTAAATGAACATCCTAGACTTTCCAACACAATTGGAATTTTTTTTTTTTCTGGTTGAATCATATTTTAGACTTATATTTTTGACAACCTATTTCACAGTTGGTTGGCCTGCCCCTCCAAATCTGGGATTCTCGTCCACTTTCAAATAGTAGATCCACATTTGTTATCATAAAAGGGCAATCTTGTCAGTTTAAAAGGATCACTTTTGGTTAATTCAAGATCTGTAACTTGTTTTGGTCTATTAACTTTCTCATATTTCCTCAAGAACAGTTTGATTGGGAAAGGAATGGATCAACACAGCAAAATGGTTTGACATTATCCAAATGTCTGGTTAAAAATTATATATTTTTTAAAAAGCATAAAAAACTAAGTTCTTTCAAGCTTAGGTTAGCAGTAATAGAAGCACTAGAATGTTTGAAAATCAGAGGATTATTTTACTTTGTCTAAGACTTAATAAAACTCAATTTTGTTTTGTTTTGGACTTATATTCTAATTTATGCTAATGACCCAGAGCCATCCTTCTCAATTTCCTAAAAATCTGAAATTTAATAAAAATGGAGATTTTTTGTTTGTTTGCTTTTCAGTTTAAGCTAATTATTGCCTCTAATGTAGACCTTACCAATTTTATTTTGATCTTTTGCCAAAAGTAGTCATCACACAATAAAGCACGGTAGCTTTATGACAAAGGAGAGTATCATACATTTTATGGTTTGAGCATTATATCCATAAACGGTTATATTAGTCTTACATGCTTATATCTAATCTCATTGCAAACAATCATTTGAAACAGTTTATACAAATATTAATATATAAACTAAAATAGAAAAGTTATAAAATTATTTATAAACCAGTAATAGGAACAGACTAGGGAGTCAAAACTTGGGGAAGAGTTTGAACATAAATAGAAGGAACACAGTTGCTAAAGATAACCACAAGTTGGCTTTGTGTCTCTTGATATCCCAATGAAAAGAGAAAAAGGATTAATCTCATAAGACAAATGATCCTCTAGGAACAAACAAACCTGTTCCTCAGGGAAAACAAAGCTTTTTTTCCCCTTATAATCAAATTAATGTCAGTGTCTTATTATATATAATATTAATATCTTAGCATACAGTTTTGGGCTTCCCTGCTGGCTAAGACATTAAAGAATCTGCCTGCAATGCAGGAGATCTGGGTTTGATTCCTGGGTTGGGAAGATCTCCTGGATATTGGAATGGCTACCCATTCCAGTATTCTGGCCTAGAGAACCCCATGAACAGAGGAGCCTAGCAGGCTACAGTCCATGGGGTCACAAAGAGTCAAAGTGACTCACTTTCATACATTTTTGGAATAACTCTCAATATAAGTTTTGTTACTTTCGTGTCATTTTTGTTCCATAACAAAACTCAAGCATGTTTTAAGTGTTCAAAACAATAAACATTTGTTGTTTCTCTCTGTTCTATGCGTTGTCTGAGTGGTACTTTCGGTCTGGGCTGGTTTCACTGCAGTAGGATGGTCAAGGATGGTCTGAGCTGGGACTTCATGGCTGGCTGGCTCCCATCTCTACATGATTCCTCATCTGCAAGGCAATCAGGCTCGTAGCTGTGGTGGCATTTCTGTTCCCATTAGTAAGAGAGAGCACACTCCAATGTGCAAGCCCTCTTCAAGTCTTTGTTGATATCTTATTGGCCAAAACAGGTCATGTGGCTGACCCAGGTTCAGGAAATGAGGAAAGAGACCACCCCACTTAAGGGTGAAAGCTTTGCAAAGGGACAAGAATGCAGAGAAGGGAGGAACTATTATAGCTCTTTTGCATACCACCTACCACAGTGGGAAAGCCCATCTTTCTGTGTACCACTCCCCATTAATCATTAAGGCTTAGCCCAAGCCCAGAGTGGAGAAGAAGGACATTGTATCAGCTATCAATTTGTTGCCTCTTGGCTCTAAATGCACCCTTCAATATATATGCTCTGTGATAGCCAATGGAATTCCTTTCAACGTTCCTCCTTATAGTGAGCACGGTGGTCAGCTTTCTCAGTAGAGGGCACTGGAGGAACATTACAAAAGAAAGAGACTTCCTGCAGTTTCTGATGGACTGAGATCAGCAGTGTGGGTGTGAAGCACCCTGTAGAGCCTGCCCCAGCCAGAGGCCCTCAGCCCCTCTGTGACTTTACAGCCTTGGCCTGGTGATAACATTTCCACAATCCTTTCCACATGGAAACCAAACCCTGAGCAACCTGCAAACAACTGCCTATCAGCCAGAGCCACACCCTGATCTGTGATCCCACTGGCTTCTTCTTCACCACCCTGGGCAGCCTGGATGCTCTGATGGCCTCTGCCCCAGACCTGCCGGCACCCAGCCTCTCGCTGCACACCTGTGTTACTGGTGGCTGATCATCTGTTCCCCTGCCTGCTCGCCGTAGGTTCACCGAGTGTTTGCCCAGAAACTCCAGGCCAGCTCTGGCCTGGCTAAGGCAGTTCATTTCTCTGCTATCCAGGGACCAGACCACCCCTTCTCCCATGAAGTCTGCACCCCTTCCATGTCCTTCTTTAGATGTTCTCCTTCAGTCCGAGGGTACCAGATGGAGTTTCCTTTTTCTTATAGTTTCTTTTTAATTAAAAATAATAATTCTTATATTAAACTTCTCTTGTTTACCTACTGTGTGGCTTCTCTCTCTTGGTTGAACCCAGGCATGGTATAGAGGACATGGAAAAGCTGAAGAATGCCCTCCCTGATCCTATGAGCAAGTAGACAAGCAGGGAGATAGGAAGGGAAATAAAGGAGGAGAGGTTTGGGGGAGAAGGGAATGCAGGCAAAGGGAGCTAGTCATTTTTCTTCTCTTTTCCCCTGAGAGTGGAAGCTAAGAAAGCATGTTTTGGGCATTAGAGCTACCGAGTCAATGGATAGTAAGTAGAAATCTCTTACATTATTGGTGAGAGTATATTGAGGCATAAATTCTGACAAATGTCTGACAGTTTGTTGTTTAGTGAAACTCAAAATATGAATATTCTATGACCCAGAGATTTCAATTCTAGGAATTTACCCAAGAAAAATGGAAACATATGTCTACAAAAAGATTTGTACAAGGATGTTCAGAACAGCTTTTTCATAACAGGCATAAACTGAAAAAAGCTTGAGTTTCCATCAACAGGACAATTGATAAAGTGTGGCCTAGTCACACCTTGAAATACTATTTAGTAATTAAAAATATGGACTGTTATTGCATGCAATAACATGATGAATCTCCCAGACATCTGTCCATCCATCCACCTATTCATCTTACTCAGTCACTTCAGCTGTGTCTGACTCTTTGCAACCCCATGGACCATAGCCCGCCCAGCTCCTCCATCTCCCGTCAAGAATACTGGAGTGAGTTGCTATGCCCTCCTCCCAGAGATTTTCCTGACCCAGGGATCAATCCCACATCTCCTGCATTGCGGGTGGTTTCTTTACCACCGAGACATCTGTGTATTTCCTGCTAGATACTTCAGCATTCTTAGTGTTAACGAGTTCTGGTTGCTCAGTTATGTGAAATAAATCTTATGAAAAAGAGCACAAAGTATTCATCCAAATGAAGTTCTCAGAAAGGAAAATCTAATCTATGGCAGATAAAAATCAGAACATTGGTTGCCTCTGGGGAGGTAGGGAGGTGAGGGGAAGACAGTTGCGTGGGAGGGGACCTGAGGGAATTGTCTGGGGTTTTGATACTTTTCTGATATCTTGATAAAAGTTTGAGTAGCACAGAGATAAGTATATGTTTGCCCTTGTCAACATCTACAAATGTACCCTTCAGTTTTGTTTAATTCATTATATGCACATTTTACATCAAAAGAAAAAATGTAAACAAATATAACTAGTTAATGATAAAAAGGCTGATGGATAGGTACATGATAAAGAGAAAGTATATTCAAATGCCAATAGAAACTAGATGGCTTCTAGTTTACAGTAAATACCTATGTATTTACTGTAAAATTCTCCCCACTGTGACTGTATTTGAGGTTTTCATAAGAGCAAGTCTTTTTTTTTTAATTTTTATATATATTTTTTGACTGTGCTAATCTTTGTTTTTCGTAAGAGGAAATCTTTTTTTTTTTTTAATTGTATTTATTTATTTTTGGCTGTGCTGGGTCTTTGTTGCTGTGGGTGAGCTTTCTGTAGTTGTGGTGAATGGGGGCGACTCTCTAGTAGTGGTGTGTGGGTTTCTCATTGCACTGACTTCTCTTGTTGCAGGGCATAGGCTCCAGAATGTGTGCTCAGCAGTTGCAGCACAAGGGCTTAGTTGCTATATGGCATGTCAGGTGTTCCTGAATCAGGGGCCAAACCTGCATCTCCTGCATTGGCAGGTGGATTCTTTACCACTGATCCACCAGGGAAGCCCAAGAGAAAATCTTTAAAAGTACCCAGTAAGTTTGGGGAGCTACAGAGCTTTCAGTCTAAGAGGACATATCCCCTGGCTACCAGGAGAAGACTGTAGTTCATTAGGTGAAGCTACATACACAGCTTTGTCCACATGGCATGGTTTGAAGGCACTGGGATAACAGCAGAAAGTGTGTAGATACATGTGTCCCAAGGCAGAGCTCCTCATGCTTTGACTATGATATTCTTACACAGAAATTTTCTCGTGTCCCATAATGGAGACTTGGAGGTGCTAAAGACACCTGTGAATGGCATTTTTGGGTCAGGGTGAGGAGGCCATTGTAGGTGGCAATAAAATTAGGAGCAAAAGGCCAAGTCTTGGTCAAAAGGCCCACACAATGGATGTGCAATAGCTAAGGATCAGCCAAACCTCATAGGTCACCTGTTCATTCATTCATTCATTTTGGGATCATCTACCATGTACTGTACAGTGTTCTAGTATTGGAGGTACAGCAATCAACACAATCAGTTGAGTCTTTATGGTTAAAAAAGCTTATATCCCAGTGGGGGAAACATAGACAACAAATAAATAAGCAAGTATAAGGTATATGTCAGATGGTGATAGATGTTATGGACAAATAAAGTAAGGGAATTATATGGGAAATATCAGAATAGGGGCATTATTAATAGTATTTTATAAAGGGTAGTCTGAAAAGGACTTAAACGTAAGATAATATTTAAGTACGATCTATGACAAACCTAGACAGCATATTAAGAAGCAAAGACATCACTGTGCCGACTAAGGTCTATATCACTTTGCTGGTCAATATAGTCAAAGCTGGGCATCTGGTATGGCTTTGACTCATGATGGCGCAACATTAAAGAATCCGCCTGCAAGTCAGGAGCCTCAGGAGATGCAGGTTCAATCCTGGATTGTGACGATCCCCTAGAGGAAGGCCTGGCAACTCATCCTAGTGTTCTTGCCTGCAGAATCCCATGGACAGAGGATCATGGTGGGTTACAGTACATAGGGTCGCAAAGAGTTGGACATGACTGAGGCGCCTTTAGCATGCATGCAATAGTCAAAGCTATGGTTTTTCCTGTAGTCATGTATAGATGTGAGAATTGAACCATAAAGAAGGCTGACAGGACTTAGTGACTGTATGACAACAACAATTAAACTAATCCAGATGTATTTTAAGAGGGTTTTTGTTTTTTTTTCCCCTTGAATTTTCTTCTCTCATGGATAAGACTACAATATAGATGCCTGTCTTGAAGCCTGTTCTGGTGATTTTCCTGGTAATATGAGAATCATGGCAAAGTTGTCAAACTGCAAGAGAGGCAGGTGACAAGAGATGGAGTTCTTAAAGCAATAAAGAGAAAAGTTAAAAAAAAAATCAGTTCAGTTCAGTCACTCAGTCATGTCTGACTCTTTGCAATCCCATGAACCACAGCATGCCAGGCCTCCCTGTCCATTACCAACTCCCGGAGTCCACCCAAACCCATGTTCATTAAGTCGGTGATGCCATCCAACCATCTCATCCTCTGTCGTCCCCTTCTCCTGCCCTCAATCTTTCCCAGCATCAGGGTCTTTTCAAATGAGTCAACTCTTCACATCAGGTGGTCAAAGTATTGGAGTTTCAGCTTCAACATCAGTCCTTCCAATGAGCACCCAGGACTGATCTCCTTTATGATGGACTGGTTGGATCTCCTTGCAGTCCAAGGGACTCTCATGAGTCCTCTCCAACACCACAGTTCAAAAGTATCAATTCTTTGGCACTCAGCTTTCTTTATAGTTCAACTCTCACATCCATACATGGCCACTGGAAAAACCATAGCCTTGACTAGACGGACCTTTGTTGGCAAAGTAATGTCTCTGCTTTTTAATATGCTATCTAGGCTGGAGCAGCCGTGAAGAGATACCCCATGTCCAAGGTAAGAGAAACCCCAGTAAGATGGTAAGCACTGAGAGAGGACATCAGAGGGCAGACAGACTGAAACCACAATCACAGACAACTAGCTAATCTGATCACGTGGGACCACAGCCTTGTCTAACTCAATGAAACTAAGCCATGCCATGTGGGGCCACCCAAGACAGATGGGTCATGGTGGAGAGGTCTGACAGAATGTGGTCCACTGGAGAAGGGAATGGCAAACCATCTTCAGTATTCTTGCCTTGAGAACCCCATGAACAGTATGAAAAGGCAAAAAGATAGGGATACTGAAAGAAGAACTCCCTAGGTTGGTAGGTGCCCAATATGCTACTGGAGATCAGTGGAGAAATAACTCTAGAAAGAATGAAGGGATGGAGACAAAGCAAAAACAACACCCAGTTGTGGATGGGACTGGTGATAGAACCAAAGTTCAATGTTATAAAGAGCAATATTGCATAGGAACCTGGAATGTTAGGTTCATGAATCAAGGCAAATTGGAAGTGGTCAAACAGGAGATGGCAAGAGTGAACATCAACATTCTAGGAATCAACGAACTAAGATGGACTGGGATGGGTGAATTTATATACCATTATTTATATACCATTATATCTACTTCTGTGGGCAGAAACCCAAATTACAGGATGATCTCTGTTTGTGTCCAAGGCAAACCATTCAATATCACCACGGTAATCCAAGTCTATGCCCTTACCAGTAACGCTGAAGAAGCTGAAGTTGAACGATTCTATGAAGACCTACAAGACCTTCTAGAACTAACATGCAAAAAGATGTCCTTTTCATTATAGGGGACTGGAATACAAAAGTAGGAAGTCAAGAAACACCTGGAGTAACAGGCAAATTTGGCCTTGGAGTACAGAATGAAGCAGGGCAAAGACTAATAGAGTTCTGCCAAGAGAACGCACTGGTCATAGCAAACACCTTCTTCCAACAACACAAGAGAAGACTATATACATGGACATCACCAGATGGTCAACACCGAAATCAGATTGATTGTATTCTTTGTAGCCAAAAATAGAGATGCTCTATACAGTGAACAAAAACAAGACTGGGAGCTGACTGTGGTTCTGATCATGAACTCCTTATTGCCAAATTCAGACTTAAATTGAAGAAAGTGGGGAAAACCACTAGGCCATTCAGGTATGACCTAAATTAAATCCCTTATGACTATACAGTGGAAGTAAGAAATAGATTTAAGGGACTAGAACTTATAGACAGAGTATCTGATGAACTATGGGCGGAGGTTCGTGACATTGTACAGGAGACAGGAATCAAGACCATCCCCAAGAAAAAGAAATGCAAAAAAGAAAAATGGCTGTCTGAGAAGGCCTTACAAATAGCTGTGAAAAGAAGAGAACTGAAAAACAAAGGAGAAAAGGAAAGATATAAGCATCTGAATGCAGAGTTCCAAAAAATAGCAAGGAGAGATAAGAAAGCCTTCCTCAGTGATCAGTGCTAAGAAATAGAGGAAAACAATAGAATGGGAAAGACTAGAGATCTCTTCAAGAAAATCAGAGATACCAAAGGAACATTTCATGCAAAGAAGGGCTCAATAAAGGACAGGAATTGTATGGCCCTAACAGAAGCAGAAGATATTAAGCAGAGGTGGCAAGAATACACAGAAGAACTGTACAAAAAAGATCTTCACGACCCAGATAATCATGATGGTGTGATCACTCACAGTCACCTAGAGCCATACATCCTGGAATGTGAAATCAAGTGGGCCTTAGGAAGCATCACTATGAACAAAGCTAGTGGAAGTGATGGAATTCCAGTTGAGCTATTTCATATCCTCAAAAATGATGCTGTGAAAGTGCTGCGCTCAATATGCCAGCAGATTTGGAAAACTCAGGAGTGGCCACAGGACTGGAAAAGGTCAGTTTTCATTACAATCCCAAAGAAAGGCAATGCCAAAGAATGCTCAAACTACCACACAACTGCACTCATCTCACAGGCTAGTAAAGTAATGCTCAAAATTCTCCAAGCCAGGCTTCAGCAATATGTGAGCTGTGAATTTCCAGATGTTCAAGCGGGTTTTAGAAAAGGCAGAGGAACCAGAGATCAAATTGCCAACATCCGCTGGATCATCGAAAAAGCAAGAGAGTTCCAGAAAAACATCTATTTCTGCTTTATTGACTATGCCAAAGCCTTTGATTGTGTGGATCACAATAAACTGTGGAAAATTCTGAAAGAGATGGGAATACCAGACCACCTGACTTGCCTCTTGAGAAACCTGAATGCAGGTCAGGAAGCAACAGTTAGAACCGGACATAGAGCAACAGACTGGTTCCAAATAGGAAAAGTAGTACGTCAAGGCTGTATATTGTCACCCTGCTTATTTAATTCATACGCAGAGTACAGCATGAGTAATGTTGGGCTGGAGGAAGCACAAGCTGGAATCAAGATTGCTGGGAGAAACATCAATAACCTCAGATATGCAGATGACACCGCCCTTATGGCAGAAAGTGAAGAGGAACTAAAAAGCCTCTTGATGAAAGTGAAAGAGGAGAGTGAAAAAGTTGGCTTAAAGCTCAATATTCAGAAAATGAAGATCATGGCATCCGGTCCCATCACTTCATGGCAAAAAAAATAAAGAGTGATTAATTAAAACTCTTGCTTAATTAAGCATTATTTTTTTAAACTTTTTGTTTTACATTTTGAGTATAGCCTATTAACAATGTTGTAACAGTTTCAGATGGACCACAAAGGGACTTAGCCATACATATACATGTATCCATACTCCCCTAAACTCCCCTCCCATCCAGGCTGCCACATAACCTTGAGCAGAGTTCCATGTGCTGTACAGTAGGTCCTTCCTGGTTATCCCTTTTAAATGTAGCAGTGTGTATCTCCATTCCAAACTCCCTATTAAGCAAGGTCATCATATTATTCAAAATGAATAAAGCTTCTGTTTATAGCAGCCTCTTAACAATCACAGTGTCAGAACAAGCCCTGTTACTGTCAGATCAGCAAGCTAAGGAGCAGGGAGATTGTGAAATGTGCTGGTTACTGGTTAGATAATAGGAGTGAAGCCTCTTAAACTAGATACTCTGTCAATTGTTTCATCCAATATCCTGTCAGTGATCCAAAATTGATAACCCGTGTTAAGTTCTTTGCAAACTCAGACCATTCGTTTTAAAGATATTCAACAATTCTGATGTGTGTATGAAGAGCCTGAAAAATTATCAGTATTTACAAAATATTTATATCTAATTACTGCTTCCCCCCCCACACACTTCTTGACCCACAAAAGTAGTTAAGGGGATCTGTCCTGTCGGCAGGGTGGTGGGGGGAGGTGGGTAGAGAACTCGAATACAGGATCCAAACCTTTGACAAAAATGAACTGGCCATATGAAAACTATGAGAAAAGAGAAGAGAGGCTGGTGGTGAACTCCAGCCAACTTGTGCAGGCCCGTTGGTGCATCACCCCTCATTTTTCCAGAATGCTCCATTTCTATGTAAAAATCCAGTTTTGTGTATTGACCGCTAATTTAAAATTTCAAAAAACTGAGTAGACAAAACACGGTACAAGCAAGATCTTAAAATGAACAAGCGTGTCTGTGGGATGGATCTAGCTGGAAGTGTCCTCTTGGCAGCTCTGGCGTAGAGGTTTGGGGTTATTTTGCAATCTCTGCTCATGTATGATATGCATTAAAGGTACTCATGTGAGCCTAGCATTGTACTAAATACTATAGGGATGAGGAGAAGGGAAGCTTACAGTAATCTAGGACATGTTTTTTGTCTTCTGGTAATTCCTTAGTTGGAAAGACCAATGTATGTGTAGCTATGTACAGATAATTATGTCAGAAATAACTGGGAAGGCATGTAATCAGTATTAGATTCCAACAGTGACTGTTGGAATTCAGAGAGTGAATTCCAGAGGTAAAAACAATTTGAAGTATGAGCTGATTAGTGATGTATTACCTATCAGTTCCAAATACATCCTTTTTGCCTGATCTGTGAAAATGGAACTGGGCCCTTTAATTTCTCCTTTGCTAGTGGGCATGAGGTTAAGCTCTGTCATTGCAGAAGTAAAGAGTTTTGCTTTCTGGTTCTGATGTGCCAACTTGGAAGCCTCCTCTACCACTCCCAGCACCTGGGCTCTCCAATTCTCAGCTCCTCTGTGCACAGGAGTCAATAATATCCATTGACCGACAGCTGACAGGCATCTACCTCAGGCATTTTCAGTGGGTCGCTTCCAGTGAGACATTTTCAAGGGAACAGCTTTTACCCTAGACAGTGGGCTTCTGGAAAGCTTCACGAGGAGGATTTCCTGCAAGTTCCACCCATGTCATACTGCCTCCTCATTCGGTGGACCATGGGCATGGCCTCACTGAGGTGTAGACCTCAACCCTAGGGGAAGCCTCTATCTTGGTTGCCCTGTCTCAGCCTTAGAAATAGTGGCTCTTTCTTATAATAGCTGTTTTGATACTCTTTAGCATTCTCTTTCAGGCTTCCCGGGTTGCTCAAGGGCAAAGAATCTGCCTGCCAATTCAGGAGAAGTGAGTTCGATCCTTGGGTCAGGAAGATCCTCTGGAGGAGGAAATGACAACCCACTCCAGTATTCTTGCCTGGGAAATCTCATGGACAGAAAAGCCTGGTGGGCTACAGTCCCTGGGGTCGCAAAAGAGTTGGACATGACTCAGTGACTGAACAACAATAACAAAACCAATACAATATTGTAAAGTTAAAAAAAAAAGATAAAAAAAAAGTTCTGTCTACTTTTTACTAGCCAATCCCTTGCTATTGTTAATGCATTTTATATTAAAGCTTTCCTATTAAAATTACTGTGTAATTTCAGTCTCCTAATTAAACCAAGAATGACATAGGGTATGTTTTCCCCATCTCAAACTCATAATGATGTTTCCTGGGGCTATTTCTAGGCTACAGATATTACCTTTTTGCACTTTCTCTACTCCAGCATTTGGTATTAGCAGGGGCTGTCTGTCATGGTTCTCATCTTCCTTGTGATTGGTTTATGGAACACGTACTGACTCAAAGCTCACCAGAGTCCTTCTTTTGGTTCTTTAAAACTTGAGCTGGCATGATGGGAATAGCCTATATTGAGACTGTAATAATGGTTACATATTGTTTAGTTGCTAAGTCATATACAACTCTTTTGTAACCTGGTGAACTGTAGCCCACCAGATTTCTCTGTCTATGCGATTTTCCCAGCAAGAATACTGGAATGGGTTGCCATTTTCTCCTCCAGGGGATCTTTTCAGATCAGGGATCGAACCCATGTCTCCTGCATTGGCAGGTGGATTCTTAACCACTGAGCCACCCAAGAAAGGCTGTGGGTACATATAGATGTATACATTTGCCCAGATTGATTCCAAGGGACACTTAAATGGGCACATTTATTGTATTTAAATATATCTCAAAATAGATAATTAAGAAAACCAAAAACTTGTTCCCTGGGACTGAGGCTGAGAACATACAATCAGAGCTGCTTGAAGCCTCAGTTCCAGCCCTGTGGGGGAGGCCCGTGAGAGAAAGAAGCTGATATACACGGAGGAAAAGATGAAAGACAGGGAGAGACAAAGTTTGCAGGTTCTGGTCTCTTGTTCCTGAAGTTATCAAAAGTGAATCTGCCCCCTTTCTTTTCTGCTGTCTGCTCTTAAGAGCGAATAAATTCTCCATTTTGCATAAAGTAGTTCAGTTTGATCTTCTTCTACTCATAACCAAAATATCTAATACAGAGAAAGAAAAGGTCATTGTAGCCTGAATTAATCACTGTGGGCAGACTTTATCTCAAAGATGAGAGTGAGCTGGGTCTTGCATACAGAAAAGAGGTAGAAAACACCGTAAGTGATAATGTAAAGAAAGCATGGTGGAAAATAAGGATATAATGTTGCATCTGTGGAGATAAGCTTCACAAAGTATAGCAGCTCAGAGCAGGATCTTTGAAATCAGATGGCTTTAGACTTAAATATTAGCTTTGTTGCTCACAAGCAGTGTCCTGGGATAGATACCCAAGGTCTCTGAGCTTCAGATAATTTTTGAAAGATTTAAATGAGATTAAATATTTTAAATATCACAGTGAATGGCATAGTAATAGAAATGATTAAAAAAATAGCAGCAGTAGTTAGTTATTCATGCTCATGATTATAGGAAAATAATTCTTTAAAACACAATTATTTAATTCCAAATTAATAGATGGTGAAATTGACACCATTCTTTAGAAAAATCTAAAAAAAAGAAAAAAGAAAACCAAATTTCAATCAGTTAGAAAAGAATTGGCTGGTTCATAAGAGTTAGTAATGGCTCACCAATAGCAGGTCATGCCAAATTAACTGTAACTTTTGTTAGTTTTGGGAGATGGGGGAGTAGGGGTCTATCCTTTTTGAAAGGCACTGAATAAAGTGATCGGATAGCCTGACTTGGATACTTTCAGTCAGGGGACCTCTCTCTACTTAGAGCACCCTAAGTTTCTCATTAGCTATTTCCAGTATTTAAAAAGCCTTTCTTTTTATTGACCTGGAATTTCTATATTTGTATCTTAGTTCTGTTGTTTGGAAGTGCACAGAAAGAAGACTGTTTTCCTTTCTTCCAGTACTTGAAGATTCCTTTTATTTATTTTTTCAGATATTTTCCCTTCTGTTACATTAATCCTCAGTTTCTCACATTGCTCTTCATTTATAATAAATTCTAAGCATTTCCAGCCATCCTTCTCTTTGGTGTTTTGTTATGTCGTCCCCCACCCCCGATGCTGGGAAAGATTGAAGGCAGGAGAAGACGAGGACAACAAAGGATGAGATGGTTGGATGGCATCACCAACTCGATGAACATGAATCTGAGCAGACTCTGGGAGTTGGTGATTGACAGGGAGGCCAGGCACGCTGCAGTCCATAGGGTCGCAAAGTTGGACATGACTGAGTGACTGGACTTAACTGAACTATGTCCCTTATGAAGTGTGCAAACTCTTAGAATTAGTTGTGATATTTCTGGTATTTTCAGACTTATGAAACTACAGAAATACTGTTATATAGGATGCACTAATATTTTTATCTTTTAATATTATTAACATTTTTAGAGGAACTATGTCACTTTGTGGATTCATTTTGAACTTGAGAAGAACAAAATTCAACTGTTCCATTTAAAATATACCTTTATAAATCTAAATCTAGAGCTGTGCTATAACTATTGATTTTTTATCTAAAATGTAGGGTTTTACCATTATCCTTCTTGTTAGTTTCAGCATAGTAACTCAACCTGTCAAAATCTTGATCCTGTCATCTGTCATGTTAGTTATCCTTCCTGGCTTCATTTCATCCCCAAATTGGATTTGCATGATCCTACATCATAAGCCACTGACAGAAGTATTGTATAGGACAGCACCAAGTGAGGAGCCCTGAAGCATGTCCTAAAGACTTCCTTCTACATTGACATAGTTTTTCTAATTGGTACTCTTTCAGTAGAGTGTTTCAACCAGCTTGGAATATTCTTATTTGCACTCTGGTCATCTTCTCTCATGGATATCAAGAAAAAATTCTTGGAGTTGTGATAAGAATATAAACTCTAGATTGTGGTTGTATTAGAGCTCTTCAGAGAAACATAACCAGTGTGTGTGTGTGTCTGTGTGAGTGTGTGTGTGTGTAATTTATATGTTTATATGTAAATATACATATATGTATATGTATGTATATGAACCCACTCCAATATTCATGCCTGGAAAATCCCATGGACCAAGGAGCCTGGTGGGCTACAGTCCATGGGATTGCAAAGAGTCGGACACGACTGAGCAACTTCATTTCATTTCATTTCATACATATATGTATAATATATATGTATATTTTTATATATGTAAATATGCTGGAGAAGACTCTTGAGAGACCAGTCCATCATAAAAGAAATCAACCCTGAATTTTCACTGGAAGGACTGATGCTGAAGCTGAAGCTCTATTTGGCCACCTGATGCAAAGAGCTGACTCGCTGAAAAAGACCCTGATATTCAGAAAGACTGAGGGCAGGAAGAGAAGGAAATGACAGAGGATAAGATGTTTGGATGGCATCATTGACTCAATGGACATGAGTTTGAGGAAACTCAGGGAAATAGTGAAAGGCAGGGAAGACTGGAGTGCTGCAGTCCATTGGGTTGCAAAGAATTGGACACAACTGAGAGACTAAATAACAACAAAAACATATATGTATATTTATATATCTGTATCTACATAGATATGTTCTTCAAATGATTGAATGAAATCTTCTCACATTATGAAACTTCGCTGGTGGCTCAAACAGTAAAGAATCTGCCTGCAATGTGGAAGACCTGGGTTCGATCCCTGGGTCAGGAAGATCCCCTGGAGAAGGGAATGGCTACTCCAGTATTCTTGCCTGGAGAATCCCATGGGCAGAGGAGCCTGGCAGACTACAGTCCATGAAGTCACAATGAGTTGGACACAACTGAGTGACTAAGATTTTCACACATTATAGAGGACATCTGCTTTACTCAGAGTCCACTGATTTAGATGTTAATCTCATCCGAAAACATGTTCAAAGAACTCTAGAATATTGTTTGACCAAATATCGGGCACTGTGGCCTAACCAAGTTGACACATACCATTAAACATGACTCATGGAGGAAGCTTAGATATATCTGGCCTGCCATGAGGGCTGCCAGGAAGAATTGGTCAGTCCATGCCTTTCACAGCGGCACTGGGTTGAGCAAGTGAATGGGCACTGAACTGTAGCCAGTGTGCTACTTACTGAGTCATGAGCCCTGAACCAGGACTGCATCTACTAGCAGGAAGAGTACCTTGTACTAATATATTCACAGGCACAGTCTGTTCACCAAGCCTTGTGCCCTTGGGCACCTTTTTCTAATTTGCACAAAGCCTGTTAGTAGGCAAGCTATGGTCTTACACTCGGCTTCTCATTCTGACTTAGCTTCTTAGTGGCTATATGCCATGGGCTAAGTCAAATTTTTTTCTATGAAACCGATTTTATTCATCTGTAAAATGGCATGTGTACCTGGTCGTAAGACTTAAATGAACTACCATGTATGAAATGCCTGGACCACTTGGCACACAGTAGGAGGTGCATAAGCAATGATAGCCTGGATGGTGATGCTGTACATCTCCCAGTCTACCACCTGGTATTCTCTCCAGGTGATCCCTCCACATAACCTCTCGGTATATGATTCCTCTCAAATATTCCTTCTTTAGTTGGCCTAACTGTGGGTTCTATTTAGAGCCATTGGCTGATCTGGATGACCACAAGGGCTGCTTTCCAAACATTTGAAAAAAAAAAAAAAAAAGGAGACTCAGGCATTGAAATTCCTTGCCTGGCTGAGGCAAAGACTGTCAGAGTCAAGGGACAGTGAGACAGGCCCATAAGTTCCCATTGCCTGGAGCACACAGCTGGCAAGTCTAATTTTAAGTCTTGCTGAAGTCCCTTTTGACACTCAATAAATGCAGAATGTCCTATTTTATCAAAACAATGACTTCTAGCGAGACTCTAAACAGATGACAACCATGCAGCCTTCCCAAATGGAGCAGAACACATGGTCGCAAATAATGTTTGTAAATAAATTAATAAGTCATACAGAGAAATGCAGGATTGAGAATGGATAAATAACAAGACATTTTTATCTTAATTAAAAGGACTTGACTCACTTAAAATACCATAGCACCTTTTGGCTTTGTAGAGAGAGAAACACTTGGAATCATGTGTTAAATCTCTTCTGATAATTCCATGACAACTTCAAATCTCAAAAATATAATGTTTTTAGCTTGACACCCTTCTCCAAAAAAGGGACAGTGCCTTGAATAAATCAACTGTAAATTAATAGAAAAAATATTTTTCAAAAACATTTAATGGCTTCATTTTTATAGAAGTCAGTTTGAAAACATCTGAGAATATAAGTCCTCTGTAGAGGACATTCCTACTCCTTAGGACTATGTTACAGGTTAATTACAAAAATTTCCTAACAAAGCATGTTGGTGTCTTTACTATCTTTCTTTCTGTCCCTTCTCTTCCTCTTCTCTACAGAAAAGCAAACTGCACAGTGAGAGTAGTGTTTGTGCAAACCCGGCAGTTGTGCTGTTTTTCAGTCATTAAGCTGTGTCTGACTCTTTGCAACCCCATGGACTGTAGCTCATCAGGCTCCTCTGTCCTTGGGGATTTCCAGGCAAGAACACTGGAGTGGGTTGTCATTTCCTTCTCCAGGAGATCTTCCCGATCCATGGATCGAACCCATGTCTCATGTGTCTCCTGCATTGGCAGGCGGATTCTTTACCACTGAGCCACCAGAGAAGCCTGGCAGACAGAGTAAAAAAGCTAGGAACAATGTTTTCTTTTTAGTAGTTCTCCCTACCATTGGCTTTCTCTTCCTCTCCTTAAAGTCTGATCTTCCTATGTACATGTGTGCAAGAGAGAGAAAGAGAGGGGAGGAAGGGAGATAGAGAAAGAAAGAAAGAAAGTAAAAGAGACCAGTAGTAGATGAGACAGCTGGAACAAAGACAGGAGGGAGGGAGACAAATCTTGATGGTCCCCTGGGCTCTTTCACTGGTGTCCATCGAGTGAGATTGATTCTGTGATAACTCATCAAAGTTACAGAGAACTTTGTGCTCTGGATGAGATTTGAGTTTCTATTGCCTTAATCTACTCACAGCTCCCAAGACCCTCCATTGACTCAATCCCCTTTAAGCCATAGATAATAGAATCACAGCCTAAAGAAAGGAAGAAAGAAAAAAAAAAAGCCTTTGAAGTTGTGTAGTTCATTTTGTAAAGAAAAGGACTAAGACCCAGTGAAGGGTGACTCAGCCAAGGTCACTTGGCCAGCTGTGGCTGCATTGCACTGGAAATTGCCTTTCCTGAAATCAGTTCAGGGCTTTTGTCACTGCCATATACAGTGTCCCTGCAGTCGGGTCAGCATTCGCATCATCTCTAGTTTGATGTCACTTTGAGCTTTCTTGGAAATACAGTCAGATAAATGCGAGTTGGTTTGTGCATAAATTTACTTTTCTTATACTTTTTCAGAAGGCTGAGAAAACATGCAGTCGTATTAATTTTAAATACTTTGACTTAGCCTAAAAGTTTCTCCACCATCATCATGCTCTCTAGTCTTCCCCAGCCTCATGTTTCAGGGCCCCACATTTACCTTTTATCCCTTGTACACATCTAGTCTCACTTTCACATCCTTGCACAAACCACAACTTCTGCCAGAAATATCCTAGCAACAGTGGCATTTAGTGGAAGCATACAGTGCCTTACCAGCAATAGTCAGTTGGCAGATTCCTAGGATCCTTCACCTCCTGACTTTGAACATTGGCAGACTAAGTAAACATGCAGGGATATTAGGAAACCATGACAGTGCCATCCATTGCTTCCGTGGCTGAAGGAAATATTTCATTTGTTGTCCAGGGAGTATTATGGTGTATCAGTCAAGGCTCAGACAGGAAAACAGAAACTGCTGTAGGTGTTTCAAACAGGAAAGGCTTTAAAATTGGGAATGGATACTAGAAGAACTGGAGGTTGAGAGGTCAGGAAAAAGGCTCTGCTGGTTCTCAGGTTCCTACCAAAGATTCCTGCAAGATGCACAGAATGTTCACCACAGTCTGGAACACTAACTTAGGTGATCTTCAGAGACCACTGCAAAACCTTTCACCCACCACCTAAAGCCCATGAATTCCCATCCCTGCTCTGCTGGAAGAGCACTAATATCATTCTAGTTCTCCTCTGTCTTCTACAGATCATGGGGGTTCTTTTTATAGATGCAAACCAGCCTGGAAACCTGGAAACCAGAGGATTCTGGAAAACGTAGTTTCCAGACTTTCATCCTGTAAGATGCAGGGGATAATGTACAGGAGAGAATAGTATCAAATTCCCGACGACCTAGCACTGAGGGCATCCATGTTTCTCCACATTGCAGTGGAAAAGGGAGAGGAAGGTCCTATTAAGCTTCTATTTCCATTCTAGGTAGACAGTGACTTTTATCATCAAACAGAGTTTAAACTTCCCCCTCTCATCACCATCACCTAGAAAAGAACACAGACCGCATGGAGAATAAAGCTACCCAAGACATCTCAAATAAAACACAACTGTGCTAAAAGTTGCAGTCATTCCCCGGTTAATGATCCAGATGAGAGGTCAAGAAATTTTTCCCAGAAATGACCAGATAGTAAATATTTCAGGTTTTGTGGTCTCTCTCAATCACTCAGCTCTACCCTGGTAGTGCCAGGGCAGTCACAGACAAATGAGGAAGAATGAATGTAGCGGTGTTCTAAAAACACTTCATTTACAAAAATGGGTGGCAAGCCAGATTTGTCCAGCAGACCATAGTTGTGTGATCTCTGATGTAGACCACTAATAAGTAAAAAAAATACCCCCCAAAACAAACAAAAAATAATCCCCGAAACAAGCAGAAAAAACCAATCAACCAAAAAAAAAAAAAAACCTTTCAGCCACCTTACAGAACTATCTGGGAGGATGGCAATGTAGGAGACAGTGAAGAGAATATAGACTAGGCAAGCATTATTTGCTTGACCAGGCATCAAACCTGTGTCTACTGCATTGCAGGCAGATTCTTTACCGTCTGAGCCACTAGGGAAGCCCTTCTGATTAAGAGGCAGGGGTAGAGATGGGCACTGTTCCTGAACTGTGGTGAGGAGAAGCAGTGACTGAGAACAGTATCCTTTGTGGTTGCTTATATATATGAGTTGGGGCTTCCCAGCTGGCTCAGTGATAAAGAACAGTGATAAAGAATCCGTCTGCCAATGCAGGAGATGAAGGAAGTGCAGGTTCGATCCCTGGGCCAGGAGGATCCCCTGGAGAAGGAAATGGCAACCTGCTCCAGTACTCTTGCCTGGAAAATACCACGGACAGAGCAGCCTGGCAGGCTACAGTCTGTGGAGTCGCAAAGACTTCAACATGACTAAGCAACTGAGCATGCAGGCATACATATGAGTATGTATAGTTCCTGGGGGATTTAATTTTCCACCTGAACCTAGGCATTCTCCACAACACACTTTTTTTTGTGCACCATTATCAATAGTCTTTCCATTGCAAGTGATGAAATCCAATCCATATTGGCTAAAGCCAAAAGATGGATGTCCTAGCTCTTGTACCTAAAATTATCAGGGCTCTTACTGACTTGCTGCAAAGTTGACTCTAGGTATGTGTCTAGTGTTGATACAAGTCAGTCTCTTGCCACCACTAAGCACTACTTCTCTCTGCTTTTCTTCGTCTCACTTGAATCGACATTCCGTCTGCATTGGTGATCCATGATCTGCTAGCCCCACAAGCCCTGTGGGAGGATGGTGCCACTTTCCCCACAGTTCCAGTAAAGTTCTCTCTGACTCTAGTTGCTCTGACCTGAGTCTCAGGTGCATTCTAGAACCAAATTATTCTGGCAAAAGGAAAGGAAAATACTATCTAAGCCTAGGTTATGTGCCCTGTTGCAGGTGGGATCGGGCCCATCTCAAATGCACAGACTGAGAATGAGGAGGAAGCATAGCTCTTTTGGGAGGGGAGAAGGAAGTGGCAACCCACTCCAGTGTTCTTGCCTGGAGAATCCCAGGGATGGGGGAACCCGGTGGGCTGCCGTCTATGGGGTCTCACAGAGTCGGACACGACTGACACGACTTAGTAGTAGTAGTATCATTGCTTTACAATGTTGTGTTAGTTTCTGCTGTACTGCCAAATGAATCAGCTATATTATACATATATCCCCTCCCTCTATGTCCTCCCTCCAGCCCCACTCCTATCCCACCCCTCTAAGTCACCACAGTGCACAAAGCTGAGTTCCCTGTGCTATACAGCAGGTTTCCACTAGCTTATCTGTTTTACACATGTCAGTGCACAGACATCAATCTCAGTCTCCCAGTCATGCCACCCTTGCTCCACCCCATGTCCATATGTCTGTTCTCTTCATCTGTGTCTCTATTCCTATCCTGCAAATAGGTTCATCCATGCCAGTTTTGAGAAAATAATAATTTAGAAAGACACATGCACCCCCCAGTATTCATTGAAGGACTGTTGACAATAACCAGGACATGGAAGAAAACTAAATGTCCATCAACAGATGAATGGATAAAGAGTGGTACATATATACAAGGGCCTCCCTGATAGCTCTGATAGTTGGTAAAGAATCTGCCTGCAATGCTGGAGACCCTGGTTCAATTCCTGGGTCAGAAAGATCCCCTGGAAAAGGAATAGGCTATCCACTCCAGTATTCTTGGGCTTCCCTTGTGGCTCAGCTGGCAAAGAACCCACCTGCAATGTGGGAGACCTGAGTTCGATCCCTGGATTGGGAAGACCCCCTGGAGAAGGGAAAGGCTACCCACTCCAGCATTCTGGCCTGGAGAATTCTATGGATTGTATAGTCCATGGAGTCACAAAGAATTGGACATGACTGACTTACACATTCATATATATATATATATATATATATATAGGGGAATATTACTCAGCCCTAAAAAGGAATGGAATTGGGTCATAGTTCTGAAAGGAAAATCAAAATGTCATCTGAATGCTGTGCAAATAAAGGCCATGAGTCTATAGTTGGACTTGCTTTCATAGAGGTCTAGGTTACCCATGCCCAATTAATGCCCTGAACTAGGCAGACAGCCTCTGATGCACATTGTTCAGCTTCTAATGTCCCTCTAAGAGAAAGTGCCGCCTCAGCTGCAGGCACAAAGCTGGTACAAGGCAGATCAGTAAATAAGGGTGAATGAGCGAATGGAACTTATTTAATTAGAGTAAGTATGACAGACATTTTTGGAGGATACATTGCTGAAGAATCTTAAACAAGATGGAGACACCATTTTCTTCTCTAAACCAGAATCCTTTGATCATTTGTTCTGATTTTTTCTTAGTTCTCATGAAAGCAGTTAATGAGAGCTAGGGAGGGAGGGAGGGAGAAAGGTCACAGTGTCCTTTCTAGGAGGCCGTGGCGCTTGACTTTACCTTTCCTTTAGCTTATCCGCTGAGATGGATAAAGACTGAAGCTTTCAAAAGAAAGAGCCAATAGATTTCATTTTATTGGGTTAAAGAGATGTGCGTTTCCTCAGGCCTAAGATCGACCCTACCCTACCAGCCGAGGATATGTGTTTAACCGTGGCCACCAGTACCGCGGTGTAAGCAAGCACTGACCTTTTAGATTAGTGCCTAAGCCTTCATTAAGAAGAGCATCCAAAATGACAGCCATGCCTCTGAGGAAGCCCAGCATTCCACACCAGTAGCCCGAGCAGGGAAATTGACTTGGCGTGGGATTCTCCTCTCCCGGGCCCCCATACTGGGAGCCAGGGGCACAAGACAGCACGTTGGCAGATTCCAGTCACTTAGGAGCTTTCCTTTATGATGCTGCTTTGTAAGAATGCGTCTAGTTAAATTCACGGGGTCATTGACTGTGGCTTTCAAAACACAAGCTTTTATGAAGGAATGCAGACCTGGAATCCAAGGTTCAGAGCCCAGACCTTCAAACAGATTAATCGCCATGGGGAGCATCATAAAAGTTTTCCAACTCTGGCTTCTTCCTGTGCCCTAGCAACCGTGGGGCCCCTATTCAGCAGACCCAGGTGTCCACTATGGTCTGTTGGACAGAGCACTGGGCAGGGAGCCAAGAACTGGGGCAGGCTCATTTCAGCTTCCCAACTGGTTCCGTATATGCCCCCTTGAGCAGGTTTCCTGCTTATTATGTTAGAAAGAGAACAATAATGCCCCAAGACACAGAGTTCCAGGATGAGGGTAGAGGTGGGACAGGTGGATATGTGTGTGTGTATGTGTGAGTGTGTGTTGTGGCAGGGAGTGTCTGGAGAGCAAGTAAATCATTTGCAATGGAAATAGTGTCCTGCTGTATCTAGTGGATAAAACAAGTGACTATTTGCTGCTCTTGATAAGCTGAAGGGAGAGGGAGACGAAAGAGATAAATATGACTGAGGAACAAATGAAGACTTGACAGTCTGTCCTGTGAACCTAATGTAACCTTCCTGAAGAATTTTCTGACGCCTTGTATTGAAATGTAAAACTGTACTTTTCTAAATATGAGCTTAAAATAAAATTTTCTTCCAGATAGGGGACATATGGGAGATGCCAAATAAATGTTTATCACATCAGTCAAATAATTTTAAATTTTAGCTAGAATGCAGCCATAATTAGCAAGTAGACTTCTGTCTGTACCAGACAAGGCAAGCTGTGGAGATGATACCATTTCCTGAGTGCCTACTGCATGCCAAACACAGAGCCTCACACTTTTGGGTGGCTTATCTCATTTCCCCTTTTCAATAGAAGCATAAGGTAGGGTGTTTACCATCATCCCCATTCTGCAGACGGGAAAGCTAATGGATGTACAGGAGTTAAGTACATATCATGAGGTTGTGGAGGGGAGATTTGAACCTAAGCAGTACAGTTGATTCTGGAGTTGGCATTACCCCAACCACTGCTCTGCCAGTGATGGCCCCATCTTCCTGCTACTGTTGTAAAGACTAGGAAGACCTGGGACAGAAGGTACCATCCAGAAAGCAGTGGGAGGGTTGCTGGATTTGGCAAATAAAAATGCAAAGGGTGCACTTCAATCTGAATTTCAGATAAATAATGATTAATATTTTGCTGTATGTCTCAAGCAATATTTGGGACTTACTTATACTAAAAAATCATTTCTTATTTGTCTGAAATTCCAATTGAACTGGGTGTTGTATATTTTATCTTACAGCCCTCTCCTCAGGAGACATGGGTATGGTGGAAGGGAGGATCCATTCCATACAGCCTGGCTTGTCTGGGTTGCCAAAGGAAAGGACCTGCCTGAAGAGTTCCTCTTTATAATTTACCAGTGGTTCTCAACCTTCCACCCAAGACTAGTTGTTTCTCCAAACCAGCTGAAATCTCTAGTGCCTCAGTTGCTTGTAATAAATGTAGATGACTGAGCATGGGAGAGAAGTGGGTACCATAAGAAAAAACCATCCTTATATACATGTGTTTGTAGCAGAAGCTCCGGGAAATTTTTGCTCTTAAAGTAATAAGGACTGTAGGTATGTACCCTCCACTGTCCTGTGGCTCAGAGATGTATTTTCTTCGGCTCAATGATTATTGTTGAGGCTCTACCCTTTGTCCACTAAAGTGTCCATGTGTCCTGTTTTTTCTTAGCTACTGGCCTGCCCCACTCATGTATGATATCTGTCTGCACCTCTCCCCAGCCATTTGAGTTGATAACTACTTTTAGGAAGGCACCTCCCCAAGAGATAGCCAGAATTCAATTTCCGTTCTAAAACTGCATTAGAATCCTTGACATAATTTAGACAAATGTATGCAGGTTTTAATACTGTTTATGCAAATTCCCAATAATCTACCTATTTTATACTCATAGCAATGGCCATTGGTAAAATCCTAGTGAAGTCCACAGGTATAGATTGTGTGTAATTGAGAACTGGATGAAGTCAGGGTTCTCTGAGCCTTAAAAGGGCAAATGGTGTAAATGTTAATAGGGATGAACATGAAGGGGAAAACTGCAGGGACTGCGATGAAACATCTTTGGTTTGGAAGCAGTGAAGCACTTAATCTTTGATTTATAAACAAACCAGAACCAGATGTAGGAATATTCGTTTCTGTGAATATGATGTATCCTGCTGATGAGAATCTCTTTCTCCAAAGAAATAAAGTGAAAATCTGCCAACCATTTAAATGAAGAGAAATGTGTCTGGTACTTTTGCCTGCCTTGTTGTAAGCCAGACTGTGAATTCAGAAGACTTGGGCCTTACTCATGGCTCCATTCTCTGAACAGTATCATTGCACCATCTACCAACTGAGATCCACTCAGCTGTCGAAAAAACTGTTTAGGGCTTTAAGAAATGATGTTAGCATCATGTTTACCAGCTCATTAGGCAACTCACTTTAGTTTTTGCTTTTGACCTTTGGTATCAACATCTTTTATTGTCAGTGGATTCAATAAAGGAATCATCATGGGAGTGATTTGAAAACCATGCAAGGTGAAAAGGTGTTGATGTAACCATTAAGTGTTTCTTAAACTTTGTCTTTGGTCAAAACTTCAGTTTTTGTTTTACAAATAAAAGTAGTGTTTGAAGAGACTGGCTCCTACAAATGAAAAGTAGCATTTGACCTGGGGAGAGAAATGTACCTCGGATTACTTCCCTGTTTCTAGCCTTGAGAAAGATCAGCGATGAGGGGCCATAGGAGGTAGTGGAGTATAACTGCCAAAGCCTGTTATGTATTTAAACCTGGCTGGTGACTATTTATCTTCATGTTCCTTTTATCCTCACCCAAACCATTAGGTAATCAAGTTTAGACTATTCAGATATGCATTTTCAATATTTATCTTCAGGTCATTTAAACCAAGGTGCATTTCCGTGATTAAAAGTGGCACAATGAGGAGAGTTATGAAAAAAATGGCTATAAAAGAAGAAAATTGGAGAGATAAGCTAAATAAACGAACCCAATTAGAAAACAGGCTTCACAAAGAGATGAAAATACATGTAATTTTGTGGAAGAAATAGATAATGTTAGTTAAAGCTTTATAAAGTGCTTGGGGGGAATTGAGAGTGAGCCATTTAAATGTGAGGCAGAGATGAACTAGAAATCAGTAGACTTGATAGAGTGGGGGAATAAATTATTTGAGATTCAAGGTTTTTAATAGGGTTTCAATAGTGTTTTGAGACAGAATGTCAAAAGAACAACATGGTTGAATCACAGAGATCAGGATGGGAGGTAATGAATAAACTTGAGAAGCCAGGATGAACGAAAGAAAGAGAATGAATTCTAAAAGGATGAAATGGGCTTGAGTGGTAATGAATAACATATTGAGACTAAAATATGAATATTCAACAGTAATATGAGACCATCAGATTAAATAGTTAAGAAATGATATGAATATAATAGGAAATAGAAAAGACAGAGCAGATGGAAAATAAGGCATTTTCTATTTTCTCTTTTAGGATTAAGAGTTCTGATTGCAAATGGAGGGAAATAAATGTCAAGATAAATAAAATTAATGTGCTTTGGCAAATAAAGGAAGCTGGAAATACCAAAGAGAGATGAAATGTTGCTCCCTCCCCCAAACACACAGACTAAAGTCAACCATGTTTGGCAATTCTTGCTTCTTCCAGGAAGCAGTCCCTGAAAATTCTCACAAAACATCTCATTCATTATTGTATTTGAATAATAAAGTGGCACATTTTGTAGTGTTTTTCTAATTTGCAATTTTCTTTGTGTTTTGATCAAATTCTTTCTCATTGTTATTGAATATGTAGGTTTCATGTCTCCACCATTTTTCAAGGGTAAAGAACAGAGCTGTGATTTCATTTGTCCTTTTCCCCACTTCATAGCATCTGCTCACAATGTTTTTTGACTGCTTTACCATTACACAAAAATTAGGTATGTGAGGAAAGTCATATTTTTGGAGAAAGAGACTAAAATTTAGAATGAGAGTTAAATTCAGAAATAAATCATCTGAATGGAAAGATAGAAAAATATTAAACAGATGAGAGTTGATTCAAGCACATATCTGACTGCAGGGAGGTCATGAAGGCCATGATGGAACAAATATGTTTCAAGTTGAAAATGGAAACTTAACTCAAGCATTATTTCACCTGACAA
Source organism: Bubalus kerabau (assembly GCF_029407905.1). Classification (NCBI taxonomy): domain Eukaryota; kingdom Metazoa; phylum Chordata; class Mammalia; order Artiodactyla; family Bovidae; genus Bubalus; species Bubalus kerabau. The sequence goes on along the minus strand of NC_073624.1, from coordinate 60,586,162 downwards.
GGAATATCCACATACTTACACAAATGGACGGTTTTTTTTTTCCTTTTCTGTGGGCAGGAAAAATCAATTACATTTTTTTTTTCTAAAAATGATGTCTGCTTGTTCTGCTGGTGATGATGGAGGGATTTGTACCTCACCGAGATGAATGTTCTCAAGTCTCTGTGTCTGACCTTGAATTCGACCAGAGTTTCCTCTAAGTGTTTTTCAAAGACATTGAAAATTTCCTTCTACAAAGTAAAGTGAACTTAACAATCAAAGTCATTGAGAAGACCATGCTGGTCATCCTCAGCCTCAATTGGGCAGTCTACTGGTATGCTTTTTCTTTTTACATGAAAGATTAGCTGGTCTTCAATTGGAGTCACAGCTAAAAGGCACAAAATTGATGGTGACTTTTAAATTTAAAGGCAAACACACAAGAGAGATAATGCACTATTTTGAGGCATGGTCAGGTAACTCATAGTGAATCTGTCTAGAAACCATACTAGCAAGTACTGTTTCATTAGGTCTCCTGGCTTAACTCACTAATAGACCTGTTGGCAGGACACAGAGATCTCTATTCCTTATCATCAAATGACCACTTGAATTAGGTCCCTCATATTAGGTCTCAAGAAAGCCATCTTTCTGCTCTCAAGTGATTTCCTTCTGACTGTGTGATTAAGGGTACCCATTTGCAGTTTTCCAGTGCAAAACAAATTGAGAAATTTTTCTTTGAAACAGAAGGCTGCATTACAGGGCATTAAGCATTCTTTATGACACCAGCAAGATTCAAGAAGAGCATGGATCTTTTCTTTCCTGAAGTGCTAATGGCACAGGGAACTGGAGATATCATTATGCACTTGAAAACTCCAAAAATTACTTTCAGCTGAGTTTCAACATGATTCGGGTCCTTGATTCCATCAGGTGAGGGCCAGCAATTGTTTCAGTGGAGCAGTACTGAGAAGCAGTGAATGTAAGAGCTGGGTTTCCAGAAAAGAGAAGGCACAGTTCATGGTGCCTGCTCCAGGCTTTGGATTGTGGCTCATACAAATCGAAATTCTTTCTAGATTTTCCTCTAAATCTAGGTTTGAAAGAACTGGAACATTTGTTTCATTTCCCCTGCCTTCTTTTTTTTTTTTTTTTTTAATCTCTCCCCATTGATATTTCAAATTTTTTTTCATATGATAGAAGCCAGTTTTGTGACCCTATTCTGATCTCCTTCTCTTTTCTTCTTCTCTTCATCCTTTATTTCTTCCTCAGGCCTTGCTATGGGCCAGGCACAGAGTTGGTGATGGGGATACAGGGCAAAAAGACAATAGAACTGCAGGGAGAAATAGGTAAATCTGCTATTATAGTTGGAGATTTCAACACACCTCTATCTAGTAGCCGACAGAGAAAAACGAAACCTCAGGTGCTCACAATCTTGTTGGACATTAAGACATGTAGCATCCATTATCAGATGGGTGATGAGTGCACCAACAAAGACAGATTCCTTGTACTATGTGGGGAGAATGACCAGGAGGGTCTGGGAAGGGTTTTTGAGTTACGCTGGCAACTCTGCAAGGACTCAGAGTAGCTACTGTCAGATGTTGAAGATGGTTAAGAACTGGAGGATGATGGAGGGATGAATGAAGGGATGGAAGGACAAATTAAGTGAAAGGATTTGCATCTTGAAGAATAAGATGCATTCTCATGTAGGGTACATGAGAATTCTATACTAGGTATGAGAGTTCTCATACTAGGTATGAACTCTCATACCTAGTATGAGAAACTGAAACAGGAGACACAGTTTTAAAGCTTTTAGGATTTATATTTTTAAATATATATATATATCATTAAATATTAAATATATATATATATATATCATTACCCACTGACAGCTTAGTGGTAAAGAATCCACCTGCCAGTGCAGGAGATGTGGGATTGATCCCTAGGTCAGGAAGATCCCCTTGAGGAGGAAATGGCAACCCACTCCAGTATTCTTGCCTGGGAAATCTCATGGACAGAGGTGCCTGGCAGGCTACAGTACATAGGGTTGCAGAGTCAGACACTCACTCTCTCATATAAATATTATCATATTCATAAAAATAAATATACTACCAGGCACAAATGATGCATTTTTTATCTTTTTAACTCAATTACTACAGAGTGGCCCTTACAGATTCACAATGTAAAAATATCATTGGAATGAATTAAGGTGATGGAGGCCATTGGAAAATTTTAACTAAGGGAGTGAACTGAAGAGGTCATATTTTAAAAAGGTGATCCTGGCATTAGTATGGGGTACCACTTTACAGCTTTGTTAATGCGTATGTGCTCAGTCATTAGTGTATGGATTATAGCAAGTTGGGTTATGGCCCGCACTTAGAAAAAATGTTTGTGTGACACAAAGAATAGAAAAAATCAGCATGCATTGCTCTATTTTTATGTATTTTGTACTGCTACGCAATGCACTTCCTACAGTGCCTTGGACAAAAACAGTTTAAGAAATACTGCTTTGAGTTTGAAGAAGCAGAGAGAGCATCACAGGGTACATCTGCAATCGAGGCAAAAAAGGTAATGAAGGCTTGGACCAGGCAGCTGCTTTATATTGCAAGGAATTACACTGGGCTACTTTTCTGACTCATCGTATCTATTCCTGTGTTGAACTTTGCAGGACACTGAATAATGGAGGAAATTGGCAAGTTGGAAGCAAGCTCTGAGTTTAAAGTCAAGAAACTGTGGTTTAGTGCTTCCCTTTGTTACAGAGCTGGGACACCCGTCCTCCTCCTAATATAAGTCATTTGTTTTAGAAAAAGAAATCTTTAAACATATGCATTAAAAGTATGGCTACTGGTTTCCATGGTGTCGGAGTCCCACTCCAGTGTGCAAGTGACTAGATTCATAAACTTTCAAAGAAGGAGAAATGGCTATGGTAGAAGCAGGGTATGCTGTTGGAGGCTCTATTAGCTTCCTAGGGCTGCTGCAAGAAATTTCCACAAAGTGATATCTTAGAGCAGCAGAAATGTATTCTCTTGCAGCTCTGGAGGCCGAAAGTCTGAGATCAAGGTGTTGACGTGCTATGTTCCTTCCAAAGGCCCTGGGGAGAATCTGCTTCTCACGCCCTCTGGCTTCTGCTGGCCGTGGACATTGTTTGACTTGCAGTCTCTGCCTGTGTCTTCATGTCTCCTCCTACTCCGTGCCTGTCTTCTTCTCTCTTTTTCTCATAATGACCCTTGTCCCTGGATTCAGGGGCTACCCAGGTCATCCAGGATGGTGTCCTCTAGATTCTCAACTTCTATGGCATATGCAAAGACCCTTTCTCCAAATAAAGTAATAATCACAGGTTCCGGCTATTAGGACATGAGCATGTCTTCTGGGGGACTACCACTCAGCTAACTACAGAGGGAAAGTGCACTTTAGTCAATATTTGTATCTGATATTCCACCAGAAAAGACCTGCCCTAATGCATCTGCTATGGATTGAATGTATGTGTCCTCCCCTCCCCCACCCAAATTCATAGGTTGACTTTCTAACCCCCAGTGTGATGGTATTTGGAGAGGCCTTTGGGAGGTAAATAGTCATGAGGTTGGTGCTCCCATAGTGGGATTAGTGTCCTTATGAAAAGACAGACAGGAAAAGTACATTCTCTCTCTCTCTCTCCCCTCTCTCTGCCATGTGAAGGTATACAGTGATAAGGCAGCTGTCTGCAAACCAGGAAGTAGTCCCTCATCAGACAGGAGAAGTGCCAACACCTTGACCTTGGATGGCCAGCCTCCAGAACAATGAGAGAGACATGTTCGTGGTCTAAACCCTGAATGTGCCACTCTTTTGCAGCAGCCTGTGCTGACACAATCTAGCTAACACAAAGTTAGCTAGAATCCACTTTGTGGATTCATTCTATGAGTGATGCTGAACATTGGTGCTGAGGCAAGGAGGCCAGGATGCAGTTGAGGTTTTCTGTCCTTGTTGTCATAAAAAATGTGTTAATTAGTTGGGAAGAGAAGTAAATGGCACTATTCTGGGAAAATAACACCAAATATGCAATGCAAAAATTTATTACAAAAGGGATGCTTGATGTGTGATTTGGGACAATTGCCTGACCTCTCAGATGCTCAAAATCCTCTTCTTTATGATGAGCAAATTAAACTAGATTATTCTAAGTTCCTTTCCACTTTTATTTTCTTCTGTAAGAACTTTATGGGCTTCCAAAGTGGCTCAGTGGTAAAGAGTCTGCCTGCCAATGCAGGAGATGTGGGGTTCGATCCCTGCGACAAGAAGATTCCGTGGAGAAGGAAATGGCAACCCATTCCAGTATTCTTGCCTGGAGAATCCCATGGACAGAGGAGCCTGGTTGGTACAGTTCAGGTGGTCGCAAAGAGTCAGACATGACTGAGCAACAAAACGCCACACCACCAAGAACTTTATAGCAGATGTCCAGCTCCCCCAGCCCCTTTTCCTTGCTTCGTGCATTGCTAAGTGCTTGTAGCTTGCTTGCCTTATCACAGGATGGCTTGCTGACATGTGGGAAAGCTAAACCCCAGAGTAGCCTGCTTCTCTTCCAGTGAATGGCTCTCTGGAGAACTCCAGAGTGAAGGCTACATCCTTAAGCAAATTAAACATTTTATTGGCAAAACATATACCTTGATACTGTATATACACCTTATCATGACAATGTAGCAAAAAAAGAAGATCCAATTTGGGATACCAGTGAAAGAGTTGACGTCAATTTGCACATGATGCATGTAGCGTGGTCCCAGAGAATCCTTGTGCTCAGTCACTTCAGTGTGTCAGAGAATCGTTAGGTGTGACTAATTGCTTGTTGAATTTGAATGCACAGGTCTAAGAAAAATGATCCCTGCATAGTCACTACTTTGGAGGGAACCCCTGGAACCCCCACATTGTCCCTGGCTCGCCCACTTTTCCTTCCATTTCAGAGTTGAAAACCTGGGGTCATACTTGCCCTGGAGTTCACACAGCTGCTTCAGCCTCAAGAACTCCAGCCTTGTTATGAGGGGTCTCTGTTCCCTTCCCTTCAGAGTCTGGAGCCCCTGGCATGATATTCACTCCAGGACTCCAGGATTCAAAGGGTTCTGCAGCCACGGAGCAGCTTTGCTTTTAAATGGCCTCAAGCAGTTTTGGAGCTTTGACTCTCTCCAAGCCTGGGTGCCCCTGGGTTGTGACTTCTGTGCTGAGAAACCCCAGTGCCACCTCCTGCTCTCTCCAGGCATCAAACCTGCAATTAGAAGCTTATAGGAACACCTAGTGAACACCTTTCTGTGGGACTCCCTTGTGGTCTGTCAAAACCACCTCTCTCCCAGCCACGCTTCAATTATTTCTCCTTCCAAGATAGAACAGGGGGAAAAAAGGGAGAGTCAAGTGGAACCAACTCTTACGTGCTAATCTACAAGACCTGGCCCAACTTTGGTCTATAGAGTGCCCAGGCAGCTCAGAGACCACCTCAGTTACTGTGGCAACCAGACATTCACGGGGCTCTCAGCCTTGCTTAATATTTCATAGGGATTCTGCATTTTACAGGCTCTCCTTTTCAGTCCTGTCAGTTTAAGCACAACTTCAGTCTACCTTCTTTAACTGATGAAACCTGTGGTTGTTTGCATTTTTTAAGTAGCTGAAATTTTAGACTTAAGATGTCTCCAATAAATACTTCATAAGTGAATAAATGGTTTGAAATGCCTCATTTTAAACAGACTCGGGAGAATGGATTTCTCTAGAGAATGAGGCAGAGTCAAGAAAATCTAAAGGAGATTGGGACACTTAATTTTTCATTCATGCACAATCTACTCTTTTCACAAGACAGATCTGTGCTATTTTTACATAATTCCACACTATAATTGGCTACAGATATTTAACCATAGCAGACACTGGTCTTCAAATAAACATTTTTAAGTAATCTGAAGATTTCTAATTGTTATCATCCTCCAAAGACACTGACTTTCATGTTGGTGCTGCATACATTTTTGTGTGGCTTTGGCTACCCTCCAGAAATTTCCCCTGAACCTGGCTAAATTCCTCTGCTCTCAGAGCTCACTAATCCTAGATATGTTTCTATCATAAAACGTGGGCTATTATATTGGAGACATGATATTCATGGAGATATGAGTGTGACTTTGTCTCTTTCCCTCAAGTGTATGCTTCTCAGTTCTAGACTTACCCATTCTTATTTTCCCAGTGCCTACTATGGTTGTTGAACTGCTCTTCTTGATTTTGACTCTGCTTCTCCCTCTCCACCTCCCCCAGGGCTTTCACACTTTTCTTCTTTAGTTTCTACAGTGGACCTCTGAACTGCTATTCAGCTGTATACCTGAAGTTTGCCATGGAGAATGGATTTCTGTATAGGACTTTGGGTGGAAAATGAGGTCAAGTGACCAGTCTGTTTAAGACAGTGTTAAGTCTCCAGCATTCACTATAAACTGTCCAGCGAGGGAGAGATTCCTAGAGCTCACAAGCTTCCTTTTACAAGGATTTCTCCTGATAGAGGCAGCAGGAGAACTTTCCCCACAAAGAGCACCATTCACCATCCAAATCACAGGCATTTTCTGGAGTGTCATGCTCATTTCTTTGTTCAGTTCATAGATATTTATGGTGCTTACTGTGTGCCAGGGCCTTTCAGATCTGATGAGCTACAAACCAGTGGGTTCTTTAGAAATCAGCAGCCAGTTGAATTGATATCACCATGGCAGGAAAATAGTACAAAAAAAGCATAAAATTCCTGTCCTGGGCGATCTTAACATCTTACCATCTTAAAATGGCTTTTTGGTGTTGAGAACGAAAACCAAAGTACTCTCACTTCTTCAGCAATGAGGCACCTCCCCTCCCCCAAGGAAATTCATTTTTCTCAAAGAATGATCTTAAATGTTCCAAGCAGAAACTAGTTCTCTATGGATTTCATCATAATTTTCCCATTCTTGCTGTAAAGCTGTAGTTTTCAAAAAACAGGCTATTCCACACCTACCCTATCCGCTTTTAATATTTAAGTTTCTGGGCTTAGGTAAAACTGCTCAACTTTTTAAAATACCCCATTTCATATTCATCTTAAGTTTCTTGTATTTTATCTTTTACATTAATTTTAATTTTTGTTTAATATTGTTGCAGAAAGATTTACTGACAAGTGAAAGTGATGTTGGTTGTTTTGGGGAAGCTCTGTTTTGGTTTGGTTTCTAATTTATTTCCAAAATTTTCTACAGACATATGAACAAGTGGTTTTCTTTTTAAAAATATCAGAACTCTGGTAAAGAGATGGAGAGACTTGAGTCTGAGCCCTTTTTCTGCCACTTTCTAGCAAAACAAAATAGCATATCACAGTGGTCCATGCTGGCCACCTGGGAGTCAGACAGACCTAAATTGGGAACCACATTCTGCCCTCTCTCCTTTTCCCCATCTTTCTGCTCTGTAATCCTCTCCAGCTCCAAGCAGTGATTCTCAATGCCCCAAAATTTTCATATATAGGATCCACATTTTAAAAAGACAATTGGAGTTCATATAGCCAAAGAAACCCTTCCCATTGCTTTGGTTTTTATTCTAATGACTAGCTGAGTGATGTTGGACCAATCTGTTAATTCATCTTTAAGATGGAGTGGGCTTGGCCTAGATAATCTCTAAAGACCTCTCTGGCTCTAAAATTTAGTAACACTCTATACACTTTTTGGAAAAAAATGTCTTAGAGGTTTGAATATACCTTATAGTCCAGGAAGGGTCAAACTCACTCTCCTTAGAGGCAGTTCAGGATCCTCTTTATTCCTTCTACTGTGCTAGGTTACTTTGGTCATGTCTGACTCTTTGCAATGCTATGGGCTGTAACCCACCAGGCTCCTCTGTCTATGGGATTCTCCAGAAAGAATACTGATATGGGTTGCCATTCCCTCCTCCAGGGGATCTTCCTAACCCAGGGATTGCATTCTTGTCTCTTACTCTCCTGTAGTGGCAGGCAGATTCTTTACCACTAGTACCACCTGGGAAAACCTCACTCTCCTTAAATTTTTAGGAGACTTTCCAATTCAGTCTTTTATTCGTTTATTCATTCAACAAACATTTACTCAATACACACTAGGTGGCAGTCTTTATAACAGACACTGGATTTTAAGATAAAATATAGTCTCTACTGCTGAGACATCTATGGGAAGAGTGCCAGGTAAACACTGGAGTATAATAGCACATGGTGAGATATGGAGAGGAGTGGGAACTTCTGGAATACATCCTTATCTCAGGAGAGGATGGGCATTTATAAACAAGGAAAGAGGTAGATTTTTTTGCCTTCCATTTCTCCTGCCCCCTACCTCCCCACACCCAAACACACATGCACACATGTTTAACACAACAGACGTGAAGGCTCACTGTGTGCAAAGCACTTTGACTTAGCAAAGTGTATAAATGAGAGAAGCACATTCCATTTTATCAAGTGGTTTATACCTTATACAGAGGTAAAAGATTGGTTCATAGTTGTCTGCACTGTTACATAGAAGGAGATAAGATAAGTAGGTCTAAGAACATTGCTAAAGGGATTCCTGAGAAGCAGAGAGCACTGTGAGTGGAGCATCAGGGACGGCTTGATGGAGAGGCTGACATTTCAAACAGACTCCTGTCTTCTCTCAGGCTGGCTGAGCAATTCCAGCCAAATATTGGGTATCTTATAACTACTGACCTTCAAAGTGAAATTTGCAACCTGGAGTAACATAACTTCATATTTCTCCTTTTGGAAATGATCTCTTTCTTTTTCTACATGAACGTGTAAAATATCTGATGTAAATTAGCAGTTTTGGCCTGAGGAAGCCTTTTTAACTGACCCTTCAGTTTGCCTGCATATTTCTACTTTCAGAAGCTGCTTTGTATGCTTACCAAGGGACAGTTGTATTTATTCCCAAGCTGGGTGTCATTTAATTAAATTTTATATAAAAGTGATGAAATATGAGAGAAGGAAAGAGGACAGGAGTTGTTATTTGTACAAAATTAAACTGCTCTAGAAAGGCTAAATAAAGGTGAGTCATTAAAAATTGCTGTTAAATTGGAAGCAGATGAAAAAAGGTAATTTTTTACTTTTGTGGAAAAGTAATTCAACAAACTACATTTAGCAGACCCACACTTAAAGAAAAAAATGACTTTACATAAAAATTTAGTTAAAACTTTGGAGACACTCACACAACATTATAAAGCAATTATCCTCCAGTTTAAAAAAAAAAATCTATATTACAGGTTTGCTGTAAAAATTAAAGTTGTTATATGTAAAGTAACCTAACATACAGTAATTACTCAATAAATACACAGTAATTTATACAGTAATTATCAATAAATGCTGTGCTGTGCTTAGTCAGTCAGTTGTGTCCAGCTCCTTGCAACCCCATGGTCTGTCGCCCCCCAGGGTCCTCTGTCTGTGGGGATTCTCCAGGCAAGAATACTGGAGTGGGTTGCCATGCACTCCTCCAAGGGATCTTCCCAACCCAGGTTTAGAACCCAGGTTTCCCTCATGGCAGGCAGATTCTTTATTATCTAAGCCACCAGGGAAGTCCAACTATCAGTAAATAATAGCTACTAAAAAAAAAAAAAAACTTTGGAGTGAAATATGTATCATGTTTTTGATCCCCTGCATAAATTGACTTTCTCAACTGAATGTTTCAAATTGTGTAATGCGGTCTCTACTAACTCAACTCACTCTGAGTCTTTTTGTATTACTGCAGACTTTATTGGAGCCTTTAGAGTAACACTGTAGAAGTTCTTTGTTTTGAATGATGGTTCTGATATGTGCATTTATCATTCAGTTTAAACTCCAGCTCCCGCAAAGTCAAAATAGCCATAACACTATGAATTCTGAGAAAGAGAAAAAGAGATTCAGAGTCCAGCCACAAATATTTCTTTCTCGTTTTACATTTTCTCCATGAGTAATCTCTCCCACCTCTAGTTTTTTCCTGCATTCTCACTGACTGCCAAGTCTATATTTTCTGTCCCACGTTCTCCACATCTTTCTTACTGACACCTGTACATTTTCATCTGGTTTGATAAAGCCTTTGGCTGTTGATGACACTTTTAAACTGCATTATAATAGTCATCTAAACATGTTTGCTGGTGTAAATTAATGTCTTTTTCCACCTCCCCAAACAGAATTTCCAAATATCAACCTAGCCAATGAACATGCATTACACGTAGAAAATATACATTGTGGGAAAGTGAACCAAAACAACACATCTAACAAACGTTAACGTTTCATAGTTAGTTGCTAAGTCGTGTCTGACTCTTGCAATCCCACAGACTGTAGCCATCCGGGGCCTCTGTCCATGGGATTTCCCAGGCAAGAATACTAGAGTGGGTTGCCATTTCCTCCTCTCTGGGGATCTTCTTGACCCAGGGATCAAGCCCACATTTCCTGCATTGCAGGCAGATTCTTTACCACTGAGCCACCAGGGAAGCCCTGTATTTAAGTTAGAGATTCATTAAAGGGTTAGTTTGAAAGCAACTTAAAGTGCCTAGGAAGATACTTTTATTAGTTTTGCTTTGTGTAGTTTACTAATTCCTACACAGAACAATCTAGTCTGGATTAGCATTTGAAATTATTATGAAAGTTTTGTTTAGTTTGCTTTTCAAAATTTATTTCTTGTGTTTATCTCTAATTTTGGTGGGATTAATATTTTCTGAAGAAATCATATTTGTAAAGCTGCAGTCAATCCAGCGATTCCCCAATCAATCAGCAATTCCCCTAGGTCAGAACCTCTTAGGGGGAAATTTTTAAAGACAGAAAAATTAAGTTGCAACTCCAACCTGTTTAGACCTATGGAATCAGTAAGTTTGCTGGCAGGGCAGTGTTTACTTTTAAACTCTTGCTGCCTTCCTGAACCGTGATTTGTAAAGGATTACAAGCACTATTGTGCCTGCCACCACCATCTGGAGGAACTTAACTGAAATGCAGGTCCAAAATTTTGGGTAAGTAACTTTTTGAACAATATAACTTACCACTTTGACCAGATTTGAGAGATATAGAAGCCATACAATGACACTATTCTATAACGTTTCGCTGGGTAACAAATATAGGGGAAGTAGTTAAATCAGAGAACTAAATTTGTAGATGTTCTGTGTAATTAATTTCTTCATATTAGTTCAGCTTCTCACTAACAGGAAAAAAAAAATAGAGCCAGTGAAACAACATAGCTATACACATGCATCTCAGATTTGAGCCAAATTTCTGTCACAGTCCATCCCCGCTTCTCTCTCTGCCTTGCACTTTGAATTGTCTTCCATCACGGTGATACTTTTAAACTGTGACTGGTTATAAAGAACATTGTCTTTTCCAGAGACTCACTGGCAAGAAGGTTAGTGGTTTTGGAAGTGTTTTTCTTGGCTCAACAGTGTTTTGGTTTCCTCGGCATTACTCTCCCTGACTGCCTTTTGTCGTTTGTCTAACATTCCCACATCCTTGATTTTCTTGCCCTAGCATCAGGGTTTTGACTGTTCAGCTGATGTTTGCCTGTTCCTCTCTGTGACTAGCTTTTCCCTGCTTCCTCTAAGTGGGCCAGTTCCAATTTGCATATTGAAATTTTTTCTTTCACCCTTCTTCCCATCTCAGTTTGTTCCTCCTGAGCTTTCCTGCTTAATACCTTTCTGCAGGAGTCCAAAGGCAAAAACAAACAATCTGTTTATTACTTGGAGAAAGGTTATTAACCTAAATTCCTCCAAGGACTGGATGAATGCAGTAATGAGTCAAATAGGCAGGTCGGGGGTTGGGGTGAAGGGCCAATAACAATTTGCTCAGCTGGATGTTGTCTTGCTAGAATCAGGGCTAAGGGTGCCAGGCCACCCAGGGTTTTCACAGAAGATGGTAACCCAGAATTTTAAGTAGAATATCCTGACTTTTAAATGTTGGCATCTTATTAATTATTTTTAAAATCTTGTGAAAGAAAAAAAAATAGTCATAGGTAGAAGATGGACTGCAATAACTTTTTGTACACTTTCACAGAAATGATGCTGCCCTTCCTATTCTTAGTGCCACCTCTGCCCCCAGATATTTTCATTGTTGCTTATGTTCAGGTCACCTGCCATAAGGAGGGCCACCAAGATTATAAGTGTTCAGGTCTTCCCTGGGCGTTATGTGTCTCCCCAAAGTTCATACACTGAAACCCTAACCCCCAATGGATTAGGTATTAGGAGGTAGGGCCAATGGGAGGTAATTAGGTTTACTGATGTCAGGAGGGCAGAGGACCTGTGATGGGACTAGTGTCCTTATAAGGAGAGACTAGAGCTCTCTCCATGAGGTGAGGACACAGCACTAAGGTAGTTCTGCAAACCAGGAAGAGAGGCCTCACCAGCTGAGTCTGCTGGCACCGTGATCTTGAACTTTCCAATGTCTCCAGTAGCAGTGCTGTCTGTGACTCAGTGAGTAGACTTTTATAATTCCAAGCTTCAAATTAGAAAGTCCCTGTGGCTGCCCACCTAAGGTATGTTTTCCACATGCCAATAAAGCTGTCACTGTGGTCTCCATCAGCCTGGTGTCTCCATTTGTTCTGCCTGTCTCTTAACTGGTTCAAATTTCTAGCAGAGAATGAGGTATAATTTCTAATCTCAGACATCAGATTTAGATTCTTTGAAATTAAATACACTTTAACTTGACTTGCTCAGGAAAAATCTTTCTTTCTGTGCATCCCTAGAGACACAAGGAGGATTCTGGCCCTATCTTTTCTTTTGTGTCCCAAGAATGGGCTCAGCTCATCCCAGAAAGAAGGATCCTGCAGCCAGTTTTGTTTTGCTTTCAGGACTTAAAATCAGTGTTTATATTTAAAATATCCTTCCAAGATCTTCTCTGTTTGGGGATCATACTTGGGTGTGTTATCCTGAAAGTGTTAGCTCCCTTGATAGTTTCTTCCTCTCAGTAAGTTGGTCAACTTGAGTCATCAAACTTTATCTCTTCTGATCTTAGATGAGACAGTAAGACCAGCCAATATTTTTCTCATCAAATATCAATAAACATCATCACAGATTAGTGTCAGAAACATTTGTTTTCTTCCAAATATTTTCATCATGCTCATACTCAGAGAGGAAGAGAGAGAGAGGGAAAGCTAGTGCATACTGTAGCTGAAATCCTAATCATATTAATCAAAGCCAAGTTTCATTCAGTTGAATTCACTAAAAACTATGAAGATCATCACTAGGGCTTCTGCAATGGAGAGAAAAAAGTATGGGACTTTATGATGAAAATGGCAAGCTTCAAACTATAGATTAAAAATAAAATTTTTCCTATGTTGTCAGGATTTACCAAGGCTTAGCATGTGGCATTCATCACTGTCCACTAACCACATATTACAAGAAAAGATTTACTGTTGGATTTATCATTCTGACCCCGATATGTTAGAGGTCCTTTCCAAACCCACTCTGAATCTTGAGCCTCAGCCAACCCTTTTCATTATAACCTATGGAACCCTTACTCATTCAGGGATAAATTCTACCCTAATCTTTGCCTCTTTGGTCCTCCCCTAATTGAAATGTGTTTTCCCATGACAGTATCATTTCCTTAGAAGCTTCCTTCTTTGAAAGGTGCCCTTTTGTCCATCTTGAGTCAGTTACTTCCAGACTGTTGTTTTTAGTGCCATCACTCAGCAAAGTTCATCTTATTGAAAATGGGTACAATATCTTGGAGAGGTACTATCCTCCTGGAATGTACCAGTCTTATCCAGAGACTTCAGTACCTATGTTTCTTCTTTACCCTACTCCATTCAAGAGTCTTCTGGGTAGCAACATCTGTGCTGATGGTCTCTAACATCTTGGATGTGCTTGTTTTCAACTCTAGTGACCTGTCTTAATTTGGGCCTTTGCTCTATCTAGTATCACTCCCTTTCTCTTTCTAAGCTTCCAGACCACTTTCAGCCTCTGTAAGTTTTTTTTCCCCCCCAATTCATCCAAACAGTTGTCATCTCCCTTCACTGAACACCTATAGTGCTTAGCTTCTGACTTTTTTCGGTCTCTTTTCTGTCTCTTACTATGTGCCTGCCTTATGTCAGAATCATTCATGTTCCTCTGTCCAGAGTATCTCATCAGGGGCAGAATGGAATGGAAGACAGATGTGTGGCCAAGTCAGACTGCTTTGACTTTATTTTTTTTTTTTAATTTTTTCATGTATTTATTTAGTTGCGGCACATGGATTCTTTAGATGTGGCATGTGGGCTCAGTAGTTGTAGCACATGGTCTTAGTTTTCCCCACATGGTATCTTACTTCCCCAACCAGGGATCGAATCCCTGTCCCCTGATTGCCGGGTGGATACTTAACCACTGGAACATGAAGGAAGTCCCTGGTTTGACTTTAAATGCCAACAACTCTGCTTAATGGCTTTGTGATCTTTGGCAACTTATTCAAACTGTTGAAGCCTTAGTGATTTTGGTCTTTTCTGAAAGTTGGGGGCAATAGTATCCACTTTTATGATTGATTCTGAGGATTAAATGGAAAAAATACATGTAAAGTCCCTAACTGTTTTGTTAGGCATCGATCAGAAATTGCAGGGAAGTTATTATTACTAGATACTGGAAGAAAGAGTCTGTTACTGATCCTTGTTGTTCAGTGGCCAAGTTGTGTATAACTCTCTGCAACCCCATAGACTACAGCATGCCAGGCTTCCCTGTCCTTCACTATCTCCAAGAGTTTGTTCAAACTCATGTCCATTGAGTTGGTGAGACCAACTAACCATCTCATCTTTGGTCACCCTCTTCTTCTCCTGCCCTCCATCTTTCCCAGCATCAGGGTCTTTTCCAACAAGTCAGTTCTTCGCATCAGGAGGCCAAAGTATTGGAGCTTCAGCTTCAGCATCAGTCCTTCCACTGAATACTCAGAGTTGATTTCATTTAGGATTGACTGGTTTGATCTCCTTGCTGTCCAAGGAACTCTGATTTTTATCGATTTTTACTGATTCTTACCCCCCATGCTTAGTGCCTTACCCAGCAGATATTATGGTTAATATTTATTAAATAGTTAAATGAAAAAGTGAATGAGTTGAAAGACACATCCTGGCAAAGAACTATTTTACTTCTTAATAAAAAATAAAAATGGATGCATTAAAAATAGAGGATACAGATTAAGTTATTAGTGTTGCCTTCTATATTGGTTTCCTCAGTTCAGTTCAGTCACTCAGTCGTGTCCGACTCTTTGCAACCCCATGAACCACAGCACGCCAGGCCTCCCTGTCCATCACCAACTCCCGGAGTCCACCCAAACCCATGTCCATTGTGTCAGTGATACCATCCATCCATCTCATCTTCTGTTGTCCCCTTCTCCTCTGGCCCTCAATCTTTCCCAGCATCAGGGTCTTTTCAAATGAGTCAGCTGTCTGCATCAGGTGGCCAAAGTATTGGAGTTTCAGCTTCAACATCAGTCCTTACAATGAACACCTAGGACTGATCTCCTTTAGGATGGACTGTTTGGGTCTCCTTGCAGTCCAAGGGACTCTCAAGAGTCTTCTCCAACACCACAGTTCAAAATCATCAATTCTTCAGTGCTCAGCTTTCTTTATAGTCCAACTCTTACATCCATACATGACCTCATGACTAGATGGACCTTTGTTGGCAAAGTAATGTCTCTGCTTTTTAATATGCTGCCTAGGTTGGTCATAACTTTCCTTCCAAGGAGTAAGCGTCTTTTAATTTCATGGCTGCAATCACCATCTGCAGTGATTTTGGAGCCCAGAAAAATAAAGTCAGCCACTGTTTCCCCATCTATTTGCCATGAGTGATGGAAACAGATGCCATGATCTTCGTTTTCTGAATGTTGAGCTTTAAGCCAACTTTTTCACTCTCCTCTTTCACTTTCATCAAGAGGCTCTTTAGTTCTTCTTCACTTTCTGCTATAAGGATGGTGTCATCTGCATATCTGAAGCTATTGATATTTCTCCCGGCAATCTTTTGGTTTCCTAGGCCTGCTGTAACAAAGTGCCACACACTGGGTAGCTTAGAGAATAGACATTTATTGTCTGATAGTTTTGGAGGTCAGAAGTCTGAGATAGGGCTTGTTTCCTTCTCTGGGCTCTGAGAAAATGAGCTGCTCAGGCCCCTCTCCTAGCTTCTGGTGGTTTACTGGCAATTCTTGTTTGTTGGTCTATAGAAGCATCACCTCATTTCTGTCTTCATCATCATATGGCAATCTTCCTATATCCCCACATTGTCTTTCCTCTGTACATACCTGTCTCTTGTGTCTATACCACTCCTTACTTTTTTAATAAGGATGTAGTCATATTGGGCTAGGGCCCACCCTAATGACATCATCATAACTGAATTGTCTGAAAAGACCCTATCTCCAAATAAGGTCCCATTCACCTACAATGGGGGATTGAACTTTAACATCCTTTTAGGGGAACACAATTCAGCCCATCCATCACAGTTTCTGATTTATAGAACTGTAATATATAGAGGGAGACAAGACCAAGATAAGAATAACTAACGAGCAACATAAAAAAGAATATAGTCAATCATTAAACTGAATGACATAAACCACTAAGTGGACTTCCCAGGTGGCTCAGTGATAAAGAATCGGCCTGAAATGAAGGAGATGCAGGTTTGATCCCTGGGTTGGGAAGGTCCCCTGGAGAAGGAAATGGCAACCCACTCGTGCATTCTTTGCCTGGGAAATCCCTGGCAGGCTACAGTCCATGGGATTGCAAAAAGTCAGACACGACTAAGCAACTAAACAACAGAAAAAACCCCTAAGTATTCTATACTTAATAAAAATAATGGTTTTCAGGATCAAGGAAAACTTCGTGGACAAAGGGTCATCTGAAGGTGGAGTCTTTCCTTAAATAAATATTATTTCTAAATAATCATATTTTATACATGTTGTTACTGGTTAACATTTTGAAATAGCTTTAGATTGCTCGAGCTAATGAGACAGCTCAAACAATAGGATCAGACTGCTAATGTGGCACGCAGTAAATGTGTGTTGCAAGAAAGAAGTTTCCAGGGAACAAGAATTGCTATGGTAACCTGATATATCATTAAAAATGTAATGAATAAATATCAACAGGGTCTCAGATTCATCACACAGAAAAAACTTCAAGACTGGGATAACTAAGTAGTTCTCATGCTGATTGTTCAGTGCTTTGTTCGCTAAATCAGAGTGATTGTCCATTAGCAAAAAAAGTAGTAATATTCAAATAATCCAGGGCTCCATAAGGTGCCTAAAAACTCCTTCAGTATAACCTTTTGATTTAAATCACTGCCATTTCCCTCAAAATATTAATTTTAGCTGTAAGAAATAGTCATGATAATAGACCTGATTATATGCTTTTCAAAAGGAAATATTTTGCCAACTCTTAAGAGTACAATAGACACTGTAGTATCTTGGTATTCAGTGTGGAATTAGGAAAGAGATCTTTTTCTTGGAGCTCTCTCCTACTCTTATAGGGTCCACCTTTCATACCCCACCTTTTCTCTCTCTCAACTTAACAACTCATTTAATCCCTAAGATGTATCTTGCTGTTTATTTCAGCTTATTGCATCTGTCTCTGAAGAGATGAGGCAGTGTTAAATAAAATCCAGTGACTTGGGTAGAGGATGTGGAAGGCACAGCTTGGAACAGGTGACTTCTGTAAGTCCTTTCTCAGGGATTCACTTTCTGGATCTCTTGCATGATATCTGCACTTATATTCTCAGTTTCTCTATACCCCATGAGAGTAATGTGGTGATATTACCAGTGGTCTATATGTCCTTGGGATGCTCCTCCTACCACAGGGCCTTTGCACAGACCATTCCCTCTCTCTGAGACACTGTCCTTCAGATTGTATCTTGTCCCTCAGAGTGCAACTTCAGCTTTACTTTCTCACATAGGTCTTCACCTGATTGATCACATTCCCTTTCTATAGGGTCTCATAGCATGCATACCTTTTGTTCATAATAATTATGGTGTCACCTGTATGACAGTTTGATTAAAGGAAGAACCATCATGGAATTACTAAGTATTTTTGCTCACCACTATGTTTCCAACTCTGGTACAGTGACAATGACAAACCTAGGCAGAATATTAAAAAGCAGAGACATTACTTTGCCTTCAAAAGTCTGTATAGTCAAAGCTATGGTTCTTCCAGTAGTCATCTATGGATGTGAGAGCTGTACAACAAAAAACACTGAGTCCCGAATAACTGATGTCTTTGAACTGTGATGCTTGAGAACACTCTTGAGAGTGCCTTGGACTGTAAGGAGATCAAACCAGTCAATCCTAAAGAAACCCTGAATATTCATTAGAAGGACTGATGCTGGATCTAAAATTCCCAGTACTTTGGCCACCTGATTGAAAGAGCCAACTCATTGGAAAAGACCCTGACGCTGGGGAAAGATTGAGGGCAGGTGGAGAAGTGGACGAAAGAGGATGAAATGGTTGGATGACATCACCAACTCAATGGAAATGAGTTTGAACGAACACCGGGAGGTGATGAAGGACAGGGAAGCCTGGTGTGCTGCAGTCTATGGGGTCGCAAAAATTGTATATGACTGAGCAATTGAACAACAAGAACATAGTACAGTCTCGACACATGTTTATTGGATAAATTAATGAATAGCTTGTGTTCCCTGGATTACACTTAAGAATTTCTGACTTAGCTATGCTTGCATCCAAGAAGAATCCCCTTTCATGTTTGCACTGGCACAGTGTGTTGGCAATTAGCATGCTGTGGTCTCACAATCTACAGTGATACCATTAATGACTGCTGAAAACGGAAACTCTTGTGCTCTTATTTGGGGTAGTGTACTTTGTAAATTGAATTGCTCAGTTATAATACCACTGTCCTTGCTGATGTGTATTGTTCATAATATAGTACACACAGTTGTTAACGTAATGTAGCCAGGAATTTTCTAAGGAGAAGAATGCTAAGCTTTAAAATGGTTTTTGAGGTACTGAATGATTACTACTGTGAATGCAGCTGGAAAAAAATGGTAATAGATATGCAGAAACACTTTGAAGTGCAGTTGGTTCTTTAGGATTCTGAGGCCATGTCAGTATTTGGCAGGAAAGATTAATGTCACAGACCTTATAGGCTTAAGAGGTGAGAAGTGATGGTATATTTTCCCTCTTTGGTATAGTATTTTGGAATCTCAGAGAAATAGAAGAAATGGTCTCTGTCTTCAAGAAGCTCAAAATCTAGTTGGGATATGGTCCATGCTAAAATATAAAGAAATCTCAATTTCTGACAATACGGTAAAACACACAGGCGCACACACACACATGCACATAGAGCATTCTTCTGTAGCCATTATTATAAGCAAGAGACAACATCCCCCCCATGATCTACAGGGTCCTGTACAATCTGAATACCAACCTCTCTTACTTCTCTGAACACACTTTTTACTGTTCTTTTCCTCTTTTGCCCCTTTCTGGTCAACTCCTCGGTTCTTCCTCAGGGTCTTTGCACTTACTGGTCCCTCCCCGTGACATGCTCTTCTGCCCGAGAAGTGCAGAGCAGGTGTCCTCAAATCCTTCAAGACCTGACTCAGTCACCTTCTCAGTGAGGCCTAGTTTGGCCACTCTGTTTAAAACTGCAGCATCAGGGAATTCCTTGGCAGTCCAATGGTTAGGAGTCCACACTTCCACTGCAGGGGACACAAGTTTAATCCTTGGTCGGGGAACTAAGATCTCTTAAGCCATGATCCATGGCCAAAAACAAAGAACAGCAACATCAACGAGTCTCACTGTCCACAATACCCCTCCCTTTATTTCTCTCCAGTGCATTTTGTACCATGTAATAATACTGTATCATCTTGCTTTCTGGTGGCCTTCCCTCTAGAATGTAAGCTCACTTCAGAGCAGAGACTTTTATCTATTTTCTCACTTCTGGGCCTCC
The DNA here is from genome assembly GCF_029407905.1 of Bubalus kerabau. Lineage (NCBI taxonomy): Eukaryota > Metazoa > Chordata > Mammalia > Artiodactyla > Bovidae > Bubalus > Bubalus kerabau. The sequence goes on along the minus strand of NC_073624.1, from coordinate 60,566,405 downwards.
AGTGTATGTAGAACAATGCCTAATACATAGCAGGAGCTCAGTATTTGTTGAATGAATGAGAGCACTGCAAAGGATAGAAGGGGAAAGTATTAATACGGGCTATAGAGTTAAAGGCTCCATCTCTACCATTTACTTGCTGGGTTTTCCCAAGCACAACAGTTAGCCTCTGTGAACCTCACCAGTAAAACGGAGAATACCACCACCCCCCAACTCATTACTTCCTAGAATTTCTCTTGTATGTGCCACCTGGTCTTTAATTACAGAAGTGAGACTAGTCATCTCTGTTATTCTTCTACTGGTGGCCTTGTTGATGGCATACAACAGGCGCTCAGTAGGTAACAGCTGTTGTTATCATCAGAAAGGCTTTCTGGAGGAGTCAGTTTAGATAGAGCCTTGAAAAAGATATTAGCAGAATCTGCAGAAACAAATAAGTGACGTGTGGGGGCTGAACGAGATAATGAACGCTAAGTCTAAGGACAGAGCTTGCCTATAGTAGGGGCTTGATCCCAGTGGCAGAATGCTCGCTGTTCTCACAGTGCTGAAGGACATGGCCTACACTGCACAGAAAGGAGAGTGCTGGCACAGGCTAAGAATCTCTGAGCCATGTGGAGACAGCAAGGTGAAGAAGGAGATGTGGGAAACTGAGACCATCTCAGGAGGTCATGACATGACCAAATATTGAGTGGGGAAGATGATTTCTTTAAATACAGGTGGATGTTAGGAGTTTTGAAAACCAACTCATTAGGATTGCCAAGTGGTGATAGGGTAGCTTGCTGTGGGTACTGGAAATGTTCTTTAGCTCAGTCTGGTTGGCGGTTACAGTGAGGAATACATATGTTAATTCATGAAGCTGTACATTTTACAGTGTGTTAAAATTCATCAAGTTATATACTTGACCATATGGAAAGTATGCTTCAATAAAAAATGAAATCGTGTCTATGTGTATGTGCATGTGTGTGTATGCATGTGAGTGTATAATCCCAAGGAAACTTGCTTCACAATGATGAGGTGATGATGCTATGGATAGCGATGCAAATCTGTAAGATTCAGGCTAGAACTTTATCAGTGATGAGTAATACAGAGAACTTGAACTTGAGAGGCCAGAAAGATTGTGGTGCCACTGTCTGAGCTAGAGAAGGAAGGAAAAGATGTTCGCTGGGCTGAGGAGGGAGGCAGGGGAGGTTCAAAGGAGTTTTGGGGTCATCTGCTGTTGAGTCATCACATGGCAAACTGTGAAGCTGCTTCAAGGAAGAGAGTTCTCTTTCAACTTAAAAGAAGAACTGATAGTGTTGCAGACCTGGAAATGTCTGCTATGAGCCCACAAGGCGAGTTGTAAGATCTCCTTGTGACAGTTGGAGGTATTTTTTAATACCACAAAGGAATGTGGGAGAGCTCTAGAAATTCTAGCTTTCCAAAGTAAAATACACAGGACCAACTGTCTATAGGAAAACTTTGATGAATGTGTTGAAGCTGATTCTCTCGCATGGAAGCATAGAATGACAGGTCTGAAAAGGATTTGGTTCAAGAGTTTCCCTTTCTAAAGCTAACCCATGGTGACATAGTTGGTTCATTTAATCAAAATAGAACTTAAATTTACGAAGTAAACTGCTTCTTGACTCCCTCCCTCCCTCGTTCCTTCTTCCCCCCCCTTTCCTTCCTTCCTTTCTTCCTTCCTTCCTTTTTTCCCCCTCCTTCCTTTCTTTTTCAAATTAGGAAGGCATGTTTAATAATTCCCTTAATGACAGGATGAATAATTACTTTTTATATATTAAGAAATTGTATTTATTTTAGTTCACTCTGGTCAATAAATTGTTATTCAGATTGAATTATTTAATATATTGAAATTTATTCTGAGTTCTTTGTCTAAATGGGAATATGAAGTAAAATAGCATATTTGTTTTCTGTGTACACACTTGCCTTAAAACGAGCAATAAGATTATTTTAGGGTCAATAGCACCTTCACAAAAGGAAAGCAGAAACATTAATATTATAATCCTGGGTAAGCTGTTCAAACAAACACAACAGCACACTTTAATTTCTTTAATTCACACTAAATTGTTAGGAAAATTACTCATGTTCACAGCATGGGATCTAACTTCAGGATCTGTAAAACTAAAACAAAAAGAAATGACATGGAAATACTGGGAGAAACGTCAACAGTTAAAATTTTCAAACTTAACCTAGTCATCATCAATTAAACAACCAAGGAAGTGAGTCAGTTTTGAGATGGATCTTAGAACATTTTCAATTAAAGGGAGCAAATTCATTTTCATCTTTTAGTTATATCTAAGGTGCAATTGAAATTCTAAAATATTTTTGAATTTAGGCCTTATGACTAAAATGTAATAGTTCATGATACAGTATATTAAGATTTATGGTACTTTTCCTTTTTATTTCAAGTATCAAAATGTAAGAATGATTATTATCACCTTTTAGTGAAATAGAATATATTAAGTGAAAGGATTGACATTTTTCTCTCCAGGTAAGTGCATCTGGGAAAAGAATTTGAAAAGTCTTGTACCTTGAGCTCATATGGGATTCTGCCCCTCAGTGGACTTTTCATTGTTTGTTGTGTTCCCACATGTGAATCATTTTTGACCTCTAAATCAGGAATGAAAAGAAAAACAGGAATGGGGAGATGTGTTTTCTCTTTGATCCATTCTGTGATCATAAAGGAAACTGGGAATATGGAAATGTGTTTTCTCTTTGATGCAGGTTTTGATCAGCATATTTATAAGCAGCACAGGGAGTTCTTGCAGAGAAATAGAGATGGGAGAAATCTCCCACCCTGGCACATCTGTGGTTCCAATGTATCTGACATGATTATAGAAAGTACAGATGAGCTCAGCTTTCACGGTGGAGTTAAATCAGATAGTCAACAAGTATTTATTGAACATCCACAGGGGTGGACAACTTTGAATTGCACCCCGGGCATACACTGTAACCTCTCACAACTCAGCTTTATGGGGTAGGAGATTTAAGAATGGCAAAGAGCTTCATAGTGGCAAAAATTGTTATTTATCTGTAATCCGGAAACGGGCCTTAAATCTGATATCAAGCCATCTTAGCTGTGGTCACATTCACAACCTTGGAATAAAAATTCATCCATATCCTGGGAAGCCCACATCTGTACTATCTTGTTTATCATTTTCGAATTCTTCAGTTCTCAACATCAAATGGAAATCTCACTCTGTTAGTGATCTTGGTTGTACTCCTAGAAACTCAAAGTGTGCCAATGACAATAGATTTCTAATAGGATTTAGTGTCTCCATCATCTCCGCCTCTTTTCCTTCCTTCCTTCATTCATTTTATGTGGCCACCCACCTGCCCAAAACAGAGCTCTAAATACATATCCAACTTTGTTGTTATGGTTATTAACTCTCTCACCCTGTCAGGTCAGGAATCCCCCTGGGGCCTTGTCGTCATGGTGTCCGGTGGAAACTTCATTCTCTCCTCCTCTTTCCCAGGGTGAGAATCCAGTCAAAGGGCATGGTGGCATGGAGCAGTGGTTCCCCACACCTTAATGATGATCTCAATTTTCTAGGGATTTTTTCTTTAAATAAAGGAAGTCCCTGGGCCCCATCTCTGGACATTCTGATTTCAGTAGGTCTGGGATGAACTCTAATGATGGAGCTGATTTGGGAAACACCACTTTCCTCTCCCTGGTGGCTCAGATGGTAAACAATCTGCCTGCAATGTGGAAGACCCAGATTCAATCCCTGGGTCTGAAAGATTCCCTGGAGAAGAAACTGGCAACCTACTCCAGTATTCTTGCCTGGAGAATCCCAAGGACAGAGAACCCTGGAGGGCTACAGTCCTTGGGGTTGCAAAGAATTGGATTCGACCGAGTGACAAACACACACACACACACATACACTCACACATACTTTCCTCTAGAGCCTGCTACTCAGAGTGCGGTCTGCAGACCAGCAGCCTCAGCCTCACCTGGGGCCTTGCTGGAAATGCAGAATCTTGAGCCTCACGCCAGACCTCCAGCATAGGTCAGAATCAGCATTTTAACCAGCTCTCCACGCATGAGCATGTGAAAGCTTGAGAAGTCCTTCTGTGAAGAACTCTGACTCTGAAGCGGAAAGCTAGACTGTGCCCTCAAAATTGCTAGTGATCTAGGAAATGTGCTTTACTTGCCCTACGCATTTCCTCATAGTAAAGAGAGAAATGGAGAGAAACAGAGATGGCTTAAATACATTATTTTACAAGAATCTAATTAGTTTTAAAGAGACTTTTTTTTAGCAACAAAGTTACATTAGAAAGATAATCAAGACAAATGAAAATCTCAGGATGTGTGATATATTCAGGGTGTGTATGTGTGGTGTATATAGCATGTGTGTGTATATGTGGTGTGGGTATGTATGTGTATGTATATGTGTGTTGATGTGTATGCTATGTCTGTGTGTGGTGTGTATGGTATGCACATGTGTATGTATGCATGTGTATGTGTGGTGTGTATGATGTGTGTGCTTATGTGTGTGCATTATGTATAGTATACATGCATGTACATGTGTGCATGTATGTGTGTGGTATGTATATGGTATGTGTATATGTGTGCTGTGTATGGTATATATGTGTGTGAGTGGATGTGATATATGTATTTTTGTGCGTGGTGTTGGGGAAGCAATGACTCCATGCCCTACGGTATCAGTGTGCTAGGGCTGCTGTAGCCAAGTTCCCCATGCTGGGTGCCTAGACAACAGAAGTGTTCAGTTCAGTTCAGTTCAGTCGCTCAGTCGTGTCCGGCTCTTTGCGACCCCATGAATCGCAGCACGCCAGGCCTCCCTGTCCATCACCAACTCCCGGAGTTCACTCAGACTCATGTCCATCGAGTCAGTGATGCCATCCAGCCATCTCATCCTCTGTCATCCCATTCTCCTCCTGCCCGCAATCCCTCCCAGCATCAGAGTCTTTTCCAATGAGTCAACTCTTCGTATCAGGTGGCCAAAGTACTGGAGTTTCAGCTTTAGCATCATTCCTTCCAAAGAAATCCCAGGGCTGATCTCCTTTAGAATGGACTAGTTGGATCTCCTTGCAGTCCAAGGGACTCTCAAGAGTCTTCTCCAACACCACAGTTCAAAAGCATCATTCTTTGGCACTCAGCTTTCTTTATAGTCGAACTCTCACATCCATACATGACCACTGGAAAAACCATAGCCTTGACTAGACAGACCTTTGTTGGCAAAGAAATGTCTCTGCTTTTGAATATGCTATCTAGGTTGGTCATAACTTTTCTTCCAAGAGTAAGCGTCTTTTAATTTCATGGCTTCATTTTATTTTGGAGCCCCCCAAAATAAAGTCTGACACTGTTTCCACTGTTTCCCCATCTATTTCCCATGAAGTGATGGGACCAGATGCCATGATCTTCGTTTTCTGAATGTTAAGTTTTAAGCCAACTTTTTCACTCTCCTCTTTCACCTTCATCAAAAGGCTTTTGAGTTCCTCTTCACTTTCTGCCATAAGGGTGGTGTCATCTGCATATCTGAGGTTATTGATATTTCTCTAGGCAATCTTGATTCCAGCTTGTGCTTCCTCCAGCCCAGCATTACTCATGCTGTACTCTTCATATAAGTTAAATAAGAAGGGTGACAATATACAGCCTTGACGTACTCCTTTTCCTATTTGGAACCAGTCTGTTGTTCCATGTCCAGTTCTAACTGTTGCTTCCTGACCTGCATACAGATTTCTCAAGAGGCAGGTCAGGTGGTCTGGTATTCCCATCTCTTTCAGAATTTTCCACAGTTCATTGTGATCCACACAGTCAAAGGCTTTGGCATAGTCAATAAAGCAGAAATAGATGTTTTTCTGGAACTCTCTTGCTTTTTCGATGATCCAGTGTATGTTGGCAATTTGATCTCTGGTTCCTCTGCCTTTTCTAAAACCCGCTTGAACATCTGGAAGTTCACGGTTCATGTATTGCTGAAGCCTGGCTTGGAGAATTTTGAGCATTACTTTACTAGCGTGTGAGATGAGTGCAATTGTACGGTAGTTTGAGCATTCTTTGGCATTGCCTTTCTTTGGGATTGGAATGAAAACTGACATTTTCCAGTCCTGTGGCCACTGCTGAGTTTTCCAAATTTGCTGGCATATTGAGTCCAGCACTTTCACAGCATCATCTTTCAGGATTTGAAATAGCTCAACTGGAATTCCATCACCTCCACTGCTTTGTTTGTAGTGATGCTTTCTAAGGCGCACTTGATTTCACATTCCAGGATATCTGGCTCTAGGTCAGTGATCACACCATCGTGATTATCTGGATCATGAAGATCTTTTTTGTACAGATCTTCTGTGTATTCTTGCCACCTCTTCTTAATATCTTCTGCTTCTGTTAGGTCCATACCATTTCTGTCCTTTATTGAGCCCATCTTTGCATGAAATGTTCCCTTGGTATCTCTAATTTTATTGAAGAGATCTCTAGTCTTTCCCATTCTGTTATTTTCCTCTATTTGTTTGCACTGATCACTGAGGAAGGCTTTCTTATCTCTTCTTGCTATTTTTTGGAACTCTGTATTCAGATGCTTATATCTTTCCTTTTCTCCTTTGTTTTTCAGTTCCTTTCTTTTCACAGCTATTTGTAAGGCCTCCCCAGACAGCCATTTTGCTTTTTTGCATTTCTTTTCCATGGGGATGGTCTTGATCCCTGTCTCCTGTACAAAGTCACGAACCTCAGTCCATAGTTCATCAGGCACTTTATCTATCAGATCTAGTCCCTTAAATCTATTTCTCATTTCCACTGTATAATAAGGGATCTGATTTAGGTCATACCTGAATGGTCTAGTGGTTTTCCCTACCTTATTCAATTTCAGTCTGAATTTGACAATAAGGAGTTCATGATCTGAGCCACAGTCAGCTCCTGGTCTTGTTTTTGTTGACTGTATAGAGTTTCTCCATCTTTGCCTGCAAAGATTATAATCAATCTGATTTCAGTGTTGACCATCTGGTGATGTCCATGTGTAGAGTCTTCTCTTGTATTGTTGGAAGAGGGTGTTTGCTATGACCAGTGCATTTTCTTGGCAAAACTCTATTAGTCTTTGCCCTGCTTCATTCCATATTCCAAGGCCAAATTTGCCTGTTACTCCAGATGTTTTTTGACTTCCTACTTTTGTATTCCAGTCCTCTATAATTAAAAGGATATCTTTTTGGGTGTTAGTTCTTAAAGGTCTTGGAGGTCTTCATAGAACCGTTCAACTTCAGCTTCTTCAGCATTACTGGTCGGGGCATAGACTTGGATTACTGTGATATTGAATGGTTTGCCTTAGAAACGAAGAGAGATCATTCTGTTGTTTTTGAGATTGCATCCAAGTACTGCATTTCAGACTTTTTTGTTGACCAGGTTGGCTACTCCATTTCTTCTGAGGAATTTCTGCCCGCAATAGTAGATATAATGGTCATCTGAGTTAAATTCACCCATTCCAGTCCATTTTAGTTCGCTGATTCCTAGAATGTTGACCTTCACTCTTGCCATCTCTTGTTTGACCACTTTCAATTTGCCTTGATTCATGGACCTGACATTCCTGGTTCCTATGCAATATTGCTCTTTACAGCATTGGACCTTGCTTCTATCACCAGTCCCATCCACAACTGGGTATTGTTTTTGCTTTGGCTCCATCTCTTCATTCTTTCTGGAGTTATTTTTCCACTGATCTCCAGTAGCATATTTGGCACCTACTGACCTGGGGAGTTCCTCTTTCAGGATCCTATCATTTTGCCTTTTCATACTGTTCATGGGGTTCTCAAGGCAAGAATACTGAAGTGGTTTGCCCTTCCCGTCTCCAGTGGACCACATTCTGTCAGAAGTGTAGGGTCTCACAATTATGGGGACCAGCGGAGCTGACTGGTTCTGAGGGCTCCGAGGAAGGGGACTGCTCTCACTGCCTCTTCTCCTCACTCTGGCAGCATAGCTTCATTCTCTCAGGACATTCTCTGTCTTTGAATGTCTGTCTCCAAATTTCCCCTTTTCATTAAGACACCAGTCCTGCTGAATTAGGGCCCAGCCTTATGTCATCACTTTAATGATTACTTCTATAAAGACCCAGTCTGCAAATGAGGTCACATCTGAGATACTGAGGGTTAGGATTTCAACATGTGCTTTTAGGGGAGACACAGTTCAACCAGTAACATCCAAAATAGTAGCAGACTACAAATGAGGAGGGGGACATGGGGTCCCCACATCACCCTCTCTGTCCTCCCCACATCTGCCTGGGATTGGATCAGAAGTATTGTGGGGAAATAGCTCCTGGGAAGGCCTGTTCCCTGGCCTTGTGGGCATACCAGCCCAGGCTGATTATGCTAAGCATCAGGCAAAAAACACACATCCTTCCACTGGGCTGACTTTTTTACTTCTTGACCATAAGTGAATAGAGGATCAAGACAAATGATCTCTGATGGAGTACTGGCAAGGTTTATTTCCACTAAAATTCAAACCCACCATCATTTCTTTCTAGTGGCCCAACTGATCCCTGATCAAGGGGCTACAAATCTACCCAGACCTCAGCCCTCCTAGCTTCAGGAAGACAAAAATGTCCATGATTGTCTTTACTGGGCACTCTTCCAGGGTCCCCTGGGTCCTGGTTTTATTATTGCTGTATTCGTGGGGTGTGGTCTGTGCATAACCTGAGAAAGTCAGCTACATGTTGGACGATCTTGATCTAAAGCAAAATGCCATGGATGGACTAACTTCCTCAAATAGTAGTGGGCTCAGAGAAAGGGATGAGGTCAGCAGAGCTGGCTGGTTCTGAGGGCTCCGAGGAAGGGGCCCTCTCTCACTGCCTCGTCTCCTCGCTCTGGCAGCATAGCTGCGGTCTCTCAGGACATTCTCTCTCTTTAAATGTCTATCTCCAAATTTTCCCTTTTCATAAAGACACCAGTCCTACTGAATTAGGGCCCAGCCTTATGTCATCACTTTAATGATAGACCCTGTCTGCAAAAGAGGTTGCATTTGAGGTACTGGGGGTTAGGATCTCAACATGTGAACTTGGAGGAGACACAGTTCAACCCATAACATCCAAAATAGCAGAAGGCTACAAATGAGGAGGGGGACATAGGGTGAGAAATGTCTGAAATTTGAACTTGAGGTAGTGGGGGTTAGAATCTCAACATGTGAATCTCTATAGTGAGAAATGGCTGATATTTGGACACCTTCAGTATTCACAAAATCCAAGGTGACACAGACGTATCGTGCTACCAGCCAGGAGCAACCTGCACCCTGCAAGTATTTCCCTTAGAGCCTACAGAATTACGGAGTGACTCAAATCGTGGAGTAATATGTATTCATGTTAAATCTGTCGGTGATATCTGCTTATATGAACTTCAATCAAGTTAGAGCTGACCTTGACAAATTGTAGAAGTGGATACATGCAACAGGGAGATGTTTAACAGATAATTCATGTAGGATAGTTCAAGCTTTGTAAATATAAGTCAGCCATGGAATTGATTTTGCAGAAGAATGGCAACTAGGTAATAGAGGCTAGGTGGAGTGTGCAGGTCAAGCTAGAGAGGAACAGCGTCCTAATGTGATTAATATGTACAAGTAGGATGGACAGAGCCTAACATAAAAGTTTTCAGACTTTTTTGATTATGACTCATAATAAAAAAAAAATTCACCTTGTGACCTTCTATATGCACATTACATATATCTGAAACAAATGCTTATTAAAATAATACCTTTATTATATTTAAAACTCTGTTTTCTCTTCTATCCATCCCATCCCATTCCAGGTTATTCTCTTCTATCCTATCCTGCCCTATTCTATACCTCTGCATTCTTTTTTAAATTTTAATGTGGGTGTGACTTACTGCATTGATTTTATGACCCATCTAAAGGGGTGAAACCTGGAAAGTTTAAAAAAAATTATCACTAAACCACTGGTTCTCATCAGGGTTTGGGTTGGGTGATATTTGACCATATCCAGAGAAGGCAATGGCACCCCACTCCAGTACTCTTGCCTGGAGAATCCCATGGACGGAGGAGCCTGGTAGGCTGCAGTCCATGGGGTTGCTAAGAGTCGGACACGACTGCGCGACTTCACTTTCACTTTTCACTTTCATGCATTGGAGAAGGAAATGGCAACCCACTCCAGTGTTCTTGCCTGGAGAATCCCAGGGAAGGGGGAGCCTGGTAGGCTGCCGTCTCTGGGGTCGCACAAAGTCAGACATGACTGAAGTGACGCAGCAGCAGCAGCAGCAGAGATGTTTTAGACTGCCTTAGTTGAGAGGGTACTATAGGCATCTAGTGGATAGAGGCCAAGGGTGTTGCAGAACATCCCACAATGCACAGGAAAGTTCCCCACAACAAAGAATTATCCTGCCCAAAATGTCAATAGTGCTGCTGCTGAGAATCTTGGATCTGTATTTAGCACTCTTCTAAATAATCTTTAGAGTGTGATGTTCACTCTGAGTTCCCTTGGAGCCATAGAGCTCTGTCAGAGTGGTTCAGGGGGACAGTGAAGTGCCCTGGGACTCCGACCCACTCCCACACCAGTCAGAACAGGCTAAATATTTGTTTGTAGGATGACTGATTCATGCCAGGTTGCTTGGGATGTTCTCGGTTTTATCACTGTGAGCTCCACATCCCAAGAATTCCCTGAGAACCCAGCAAACCAGGTCAGATAATGACCTTATAGTATATTAGACAAGAAGAATAGTTCTTAAGAAGAAGGGGTTCCCTTAAAATAAGACAGGAAGGCTGTTGAAAGCCATTGCTTTCAGAAGCATAAATATTATAATGGAAGGGTGTTGAGAACTTGGAGGAGACCTCTGAGGGATCATTTTTTTAGTGTTATTAATGGTTTGGCAAAAGAGTCTGATGAAGAAATGTTAAAGAATTAGGTTTTTTTCCCTAGACTGAGAACCCTGGGGAGAGAAAGATCTTAATCACCAACTTCATGGGGAGGAAGCAGCCGCACTATTTGAATGAATTTAAGCAGTTATTCTCTGCTGTTACATTTGACAGGTTAAAAGGGATTCATCCTGCCATATCAGGGAGAACTCCTTGCCTTTAAGAAAATATTGGAATACCTTATTCTGGATTTTTTTTCTGAGAAAATAAAAAGATAAAAATTTATCTTTTAGAAAATTAAATTTTTTGAGTTGGGTATTTCCTATAGTCAGGGAACTCTTGGCTGTGGTCCCTTGAACTTCCTTCTGTCCATGATTCTATGAATGGCTTGAACTTTTATCTGGCCAGTGCCCTGGGCTAGGTTCCCTCTGGAATTAATGAAAAAATACACAAATCCTGTCCTTTTGGAGATGACATTCCCCAGACAGTCAATCAAAAATCAACTGCATCCTTTTTTAGGTCATGTCTTCTTGAAAGTATCCCTGTAAGGATATATATATATATATATATATGTTTTTTTCCTATTTCCTGCAAGCCAATTTATCGTGGTTACTCAGGTAGTTTCTCTCAGACCTCAGAGGTACAACTAATTAAACTTCAACAAGGTAGTTGTTGACCTCACTGCCTGACCTCCTTTCGGTGCCATTTTGTTCTCCTTTGGTTTGGTCTTCTCTTAGCTGAAGGTCAACAAAATATTTCAAAGCTATAATTAATAGTATCTCTTGTTCTTTAAATGTTTTTAAAGCAATAGAAATCCCTCCTGATCTGTATTTGCTTCCCAGAGTTAAAATAGTTATGTATCAAGATAGTTTCATTTGAACTTCCTTTCTCCAGAAGAGTCCGTAATAACATTTCCTCTTGTGAAGATGAGATATCCACCAAAAGGTGAGGACAGGATGATGTTCCTGTATGCAGAATGTCTCCAATCATGTTAAAAATAGAAACTACTTTTTATTTCCTTGATGCATGGAGATCTGTGGAGTGTGACATGGTGGTGAAGTCTTGACTCAGGAAGTAAAAGGGCTGCTCACTGAGATGGAAAGCCAGAGAAAGAAGCACTGGAGTGAGTTCAGCTGCTGTCGCCTTTCACTGCTCCCTTCATGGAAACTTTCAGAGAACTGCAGAGACAGGGCAGCCAAGGGGCTTTGGGCTCACAAATGAGCCTCTTCCACCAGCTTGTCAAGATGCTTCTAGATGTAAACAGTGCATTTCTAACAAGGCAACACCTCATTTCCTTCCCTTAGGAATAAAGAGAATCTCTTTGAAAATTCAGGAACTGTGTCACCGTTGTTTACACTATTTTCATTATTACAGACTGATTTGTTCAGTTCAAGAAGCCATGGATAACACTTAAATACCTGAATAGTCCAGCTTGCATTCAAAGAGTTACTGAGCTATAAAATACTTATTTGCCAACCCTGTTGTCTTAGACCATTAGTTACCTCTGAGATCCATAATGATTTGGCCAATTCTAGCAATAAGAATAAAAGAAATGGTTTCATTATCTTTAGCACCCAAAACTGAAATTGCTTATTGCAACTCTTAACTGAATGGTTCTATTTGCTAATAGTTTTTCCTGCTGCTGCTAAGTCACTTCAGTCGTATCGATCTCTGTGTGACCCCGTAGACGGCAGCCCACCAGGCTCCCCCGTCCCTGGGATTCTCCAGGCAAGAACACTGGAGAGGGTTGCCGTTTCCTTCTCCAATGCATGAAAGTGAAAAGTGAAAGTGAAGTCGCTCAGTCATGTCTGACTCTTCATGACCCCATGGACTGCAGCCCACCAGGCTCCTACGTCCGTGGGATTTTCCAGGCAAGAGTACTGGAGTGGCGTGCCATCGCCTTCTCACATAGTTTTTCCTAAGATTTATTTATTTTTTTTTTGTCAAACAAAACTCATTTTTTCCTCAGATAACTACACATATATTTTGTTCTAGGGTACCTATCATGTCCTTAGCAAAAACTGAATGTGGAAATCTTTCTCACATTTCGAATAAAATATCATTAAGCAAAGTTCTTGCTGCTTGAGCGAAAAAAAAAAAAACCCACTGTGTAAATATTATCATACAAAGTAATGACCTTATTCTAGTTTGCCTTGTGGATGGAACACAATGGCTCAGCACAGACATTTAAGAACCTCATGGGAAAAAGGAGGAATACAAAAGGAATACAGATGAATGGTAGATTCAGGATGGTTTGGTGTTTGCCTCACATTTTCCAGCTGGGTAAGGAACATAATTTGACAAAAATGGCACCCCACTCCAGTACTCTTGCCTGGAAAATCCCATGGACGGAGGAGCCTGGTAGGCTATAGTCTATGGGGTTGCAAAGAGTCGGACACGACTGAGCGACTTCACTCACTCACTCACAGAGCAGAGGGTGAGAACCTGATGGTCTAGGTTGGGAGTAGTGTAAAAACCAAAGACAACTAATCTAAATTCATAATAAATCATTCAGAATGAAGTGTGTGAAAGGGAATAGATAAGGAGAAGGAGAAATGGGAGCAAAGGAAGGCTGAGGCAGCTGGTGAGGAGCTAGGCTCTGAGCAGAGGTGAGGCTCACTTTGAGAACCAGGAGCTGAATATTGGATCTTGAGTGTTTGTACTGTAAGCCCCCTCAGTCTCTCAAAACCATTGGTAAACTCCTAAGTGGCTCTTACATGCGTGCTCACATGTTTATTTGCTTTTTAATTTTTTTTTATAAATACTATTTATTATTTATGAAGCACTTTAATATGTTATCTAATTAAATAGGTAAGAGATGTAGGTAGAAGTTAAGAGATGTAGGTAGAGCATCTTTTGGTATTAAGAACGTATCCAAGGTACAGTGTGCCAACTTTTGTTCCAGTGTCCTTTCTCTATTTGTAGCTCTACACTTTATTTTTTTCTATTAAAAATTATTTTATTGTTTCATATTGAAGCCATACACTAATTTGCATTAGTTTTGTTAATAAAATTAACTGTTTTAAAATGTTGTGTGTGTGTGATTTGTTTTGCTTTGTTTTAGAGCACTTACTTTCTGAAACTCTTACATGAGATCTCTATAATCTGTGTGTTTGTGTGCGGTCTGTAGCTTCTTTTCTACGTGAGGTGATTTTGTCTGTTTTGTTTCCCCCTCTTGTTCAAGGACCTACAATAGCACCTGCTTCAGAATGGATCCGGATACATACCTTTGAATGAATGAATAATGATTGAATAAAAGCTACCAAGACTCTTAGGCTTTCAGAAACCTTAGGGGGAAGTCTGGAGGAGGCTTGATGGCCTGCCTCAGGTGACCTCATTTAAATTTGCTGGTTACTGGTTTAAATTTGCTCATTTGTAAAATTTGCAAATTTGTAAATTTGCTGTTTACAAAGGCTCCAGTTACTTTAAAGTTCTAATAGTTCTTGCTTTTCCCAACAACCAAGCATTCATCTGCATAAACTCGTGGCATCTCTCCCTAGTCCAGGTGCATGGAACAAACTATAATCTATTTTGTTTAATGAGTAAAAGAATTCTGGTTTTTCAGATTCTGCTAATTTATTTACGATAGGATTTTTTCTATTCTCATCAATAAAATGATGATGATAAATTAATGATAAATAGTATTCAGCAATGATATTTTTTTCCAGCTCTAGAAATACGGATGAAATTTATGGTTGACTCTCAATACCTCATACCTTACATTCTGCTTCTGGTTTTCAGCTCCAACTCTGAAAGCTGACAACCCATGCATTAAATTTGCTTAATTCAAGGAAGTTGTTTTGAGGATGGCAAATAAAAATGCTTCATGGTCCAGAACAGCAGTGCAAATCAGTGAAGCTGACCTGCCTGTGACAATACAGACAGGGGCCTGTGGTGAGTTGGAAAGTTCTGGCCTCATCTGAAGGTATTCAAATTCACAATTTGAAAAGTTGTGCTGGTCAAATATAATGCACTTACATTACTATTTGTGGAATGCCGTTTTGTAGTTATGATTCCTAATCTCAAACATAATGGGGTTAAAAAGCTGATTTTGCTGTTTTCAGTCAGTTCAGTCACTCAGTCGTGTCTGATTCTTTGCAACCCCACGGACTGCAACATGCCAGGCTCCCCTGTCCTGTTCACCAATTCTCAGAGCTTGCTCAAACTCATGTCCATCAACTCGGTGATGCCATTGAACCATCTGATCCTCTGTCATCCCCTTCTCTTCCTGCCTTTAATCTTTCCCAGCATCAGGGTATTTTTCCAATGAGTCAGTTCTTTGCATTAGGTAGCCAAAGTATTGGAGTTTCAGCTTCAGCATCAGTCCTTCCAATGAATATTAAGGACTGATCTCCTTTAGGATGGACTGGTTGACTCTCCTCACAGTCCAAGGGACTCTCAAGGGTCTTCTCCAACACCACAATTTATAAGCATCAATTCTTCAGTGCTCAGCTTTCTTCATAAACTCGCTTTTGTTTCACAAGTCCTTAAAAATTGTCCAGTCAGTTCTTTGACTCAAAGGAAGATTTATGTGAATAATATATATATGTATATATACATATATATATACATGTTTATGTAAAGGAGTTGTGTTTCAATCTATAGTGTTGAGATACACAACAAAGAACAAATGCAGAAGAGGATAAAGCCATCTATGAGCTGAATAATTCAGCAAAAGCATGAAACTGGAGGCGAAGGTGATGAGAAAAAATATAAGCTGCCATCTTGTTTCTAAAATTCCTGGTGAGCTCAGAAGGAATGAGGCTTTCCCATCACATGTGGAATATGATTCAACCCAATTCTGTTTACAGCCTATTGAAATTCTAGAGCCCCCATTACTAGTTGTTTAGCCTTGGACAAGTTAGTCCTGTTAACTCTGTGTGGAAGTGGCTTTATGTGTTCAGTAGGGTTTATAATGGTAGGCATTTCTTGTTTCATCATTCAAAGGGATGTTATGAGGATTAAATGAATTAAAGCACACAGAGAACTTAGAACAGGAACTGAAAGGATTTTATATATCTGTATCTATCTATCTATCTATATATTTATTTATTATTCTCCTTGTAACTTTGTTGGGCCTCCCCATGATTCAGCAATAAAGAATCTGCTTGCCAATGCAGGAGACATGGGTTCGACTCCTGGATCAGCAAGATCCCATGGAGAAGGAAATGGCAACCCACTCCAGTATTCTTGCCTGGGAAATCTCGTGCACTGAGGAGCCTGGTGGGCTATAGATCAGTGGGGTCACAAAAGAGTCGGACATGACTTGGCGATTGAGCAACAACACCTTTGTTGTTACTTCAAAAGCAGGGGTGCTCTGCTGATATTCAGGTTATCCTTACTCACCATTTCTGTCTTCCCTGCTCCATATGCCCACTTTTTAGGTCAACTGTAATGGATTATACTGATCAATGTAACTCCTGTATGTCTGCATATCACTTATGGATATGCCTTTTTTTATATTAAAAAAAAAAATCATGTGTCCTGTCGGTGTCTTCTAGATGATAAGCCACTGATGTGCAGGAACTAGGGCTCATCCTAGACCCAGATTCTCTGATAGTCCCAAGTCCAGCATCTTTTGAAACCTAATGCCAAGCTCATGTGGCAGTGTTTCCCAATTTGGTGAAGCCCATTATAGGTCCTCAATAAGAGCCTGTTGACTTTGTGAAGCCATTATGCAACCCCACTTGCTAACCAATGGAAGGAATCCTTTCTCCTGGTGATGCTATTACAAAAGTATACTCAGTATTTTGTGTCCTAAAAGCATCACTGCTTGTGCCCTTAGTTTTGCAGTCCTTCAGCCAACCTGCTCTTCAGCTTTTAAATCTGATTACACCTTCCATGAAAAAGACTTGAGTGCACTCTTCAGCTAGTGAGCATCAGATGTCCTGCCAACCTGTCCCCGGTCTGCTTCATGTCTCCCTCTCCTGGGTGCCAACACACATATACACACGCACAAGCATAAAGCAACAATGCAATCTTTTTACTTGAACCAAACAAAGCCAACCCTGTGCTCCCCAAAACAAACCTTCTGTGCATATGAACACATGACATCAGTGCCCACTGAAGTGATTGAAAAAACAGTTCTGCAAACAAAAGGATTAAGCTGTTCCTACATAACCTGACGGAAATGGCATGTTTTCTCCAGGCCCTCAGAAAAGCCAGAGCTCACATCCTCTGATCAGAGATGAGGTTGCTCTCCATGGCTGTGTGCCTCTCTCAGGCGGCTCAGTTCAGTTCAGTTCAGTCGCTCAGTCATGTCCTACTCTTTGCGACCCCATGAATTGCAGCACGCCAGGCCTCCCTGTCCATCACCAACTCTTGGAGTTCACCCAAACTCATGTCCATCAAGTCAGTGATGCCATCCATCCATCCATCTCATCCTCTGTCGTCTCCTTCTCCTCCTGCCCCCAATCCCTCCCAGCATCAGAGTCTTTTCCAATGAGTCAACTCTTCGCATGAGGTGGCCAAAGTATTGGAGCTTCAGCTTTAGCATCAGTCCTTCCAAAGAACACCCAGGACTGATCTCCTTTAGAATGGACTGGTTGGATCTCCTTGGAGTCCAAGGGACTCTCAAGAGTCTTCTCCAACACCACAGTTCAGAAGCATCAATTCTTCAGTGCTCGGCTTTCTTGACAATCCAACTCACATCCATACATGACCACTGGAAAAACCATAGCCTTGACTAGATGGACCTTTGTTGGCAAAGTAATGTCTCTGCTTTTGAATATGCTATCTAGGTTGGTCATAACTTTCCTTCCAAGAAGTAAGCGTCTTTTAATTTCATGGCTGCAATAACCATCTGCAGTAACTTTGGAGCCCAAAACCCCTTTCAAATCCAGTTTTAAGAGTTTAATTGCAGGGGTAAAGTTCTAAGCAGGTCAGCATGTATTTGAAGAAACTGCATGCGATTAGCCAGTCACTGCTTGAGTTTTCAGGCTGATTGTCTCGTGGTCCTGAACTTCTGGCTTTCTTATGGTAAAAGGAGAATAATGTAGGACCTCACCAATGAGGGTAGATAAGAGGAGGCAACCTAAGTAAATGCATTAAGCAAATCTCTAGCATTTTCTCTGCATCCTTAGATAAGAGGGCAGTGACCAATCTGGGGCCAAGAAGGTGACAACCCCTCGGCTGCTTCAGACAGTGGCTCACAATTTCCTAAGACTAGTTTGGGCATTATTAACAGCAGTTAAAGTTTATATTTCTGAAGGATTTTTCCTTGATGCTCTCTCTCTCTCTCTCTTTTTTTTTTCTTGGCTTTCACAAGCATTATTTCCCCTAGACCCAAACTCAATTACAAAAAAAAGTTTGTTTGACATTAAAAAAAAAAAAGTAACAGCATTATGAAATAAACAATTTTCAAATGTTAAATAATCTGCAGGCATTAAGGAGGGCTATGGCCCTACCTAATCTCTCAAATAACAAAGATAAAACCATAACAAAATGTTACCGCCAGAAGGAATTTAAAACCTGACACATGTTGAATATATCAAGGGATTTTAGAGGATCCTTACCAAATAGATCACCATCACTAAGGTCCTCAAGAAACTTTTTAAAAATGAGTTTTTGCTCCACACATGCATAGAATTCCAGGAAGCTACAAACCATTCTTTTAGAATAAATAAGTATTTGAAAATAAATGATTGCTAATTAGCATATCTTGAGTATTTATTGTGTGCCAGGCACAGTTCCAAATGCTTTACATGTATTAATCCACTTAGTCCTTCTAAGAATTGAACAAAGACTCTTCTCAGAGGGCCATACAGTTCATCAGAGACCATCTGGGTCCAGATTGCTGTTTGGTGCAGGTGATATTACATTAACTAAAGAATGTGCAGTGGGTCAGAGATGCCCTTCCCTCCTTCCCTTCCTGTGTGGCGGTAGCACTACCTCAATGTGAACTGCTCACATTCCTGCCTGATTATAGACTGCATTCTCCTGATTTGGGCTTCCCTGGTAACTCAGACAGTAAGCTGTCTACCTGTAATGCAGGAGACCCAGGTTCAATCCCTGGATGGGGAAGACCCCCTGGAGAAGGGAACGGAGAATGGCATGGAGAAGGGAATCCCTTGTCTGGTTTACAGATACACACGTGGCCTTATGACCATGCATGGGAATCCCTGGAAGACTGTTTACAGGGAGTTGATCTGACTGTGAGGCATCTCTCTGTCCATCTGTTTGTCCTCCTTCAGGCTGGTAAGGTACATAAGAAAGTTGGTGCAATCACACGATAGCAGGACTTTAAGGTTGAAGCCATGTGCTGTGATGGTGGCATAGCAAGTAGCCTCCATCCAGTTTTGGTCTGCCTATATCTAGACTGGAGAAGGCAATGGCATCCCACTCCAGTACTGTTGCCTGGAAAATCCCATGGATGAAGGAGCCTGGTAGGCTGCAGTCCATGGGGTCGCACAGAGTCAGACACGACTGAAGCAACTTAGCAGCAGCAGCATATCTAGACTTTTATTTTTGAGACTTTTTTTTTTTAAATGTCTTAGAGAGGCCTTTTATAATAGCCTCTGTTTTTGAGGATCTCACTTAACCTTAGTTTCCTTAACTTCCCCCCTAATTTTGTCTGTAATGAGTTCATCTCTTGTTGTCTCTTTCCATCCAATCTCTTCAACTTTCTTCCTCCCAATCCTTCTCCACCTCCCTCTGTAAGAAGAAAAATTAGGAATGCACATGGAAGATAATACGCAACTCTGAATGAAACTATGGTAATTGTATTTGCATGGTAGAACTGTGGGTGATTTCAGTACTACTCTACCACTAATACATTCCAAAGTGACATACTTTGTTTTTCAGTAAAACATAATGATAAGTTAGGCATTTATAATCATGTCTAAAGGTCATTGTTCGCTATTTTATATTTATTCAAAATCGTTTTTTTTTCTTAACCACAGAAATTTCCCTTATCGTTGAAATGTTCAGAGGTTACCATTATTGTGTGGCCTGGACAAGCAAACCCGTTTTAGTATCAGGGCAGTGTAAATAGAATTAGAAAGTTAAATATATTTTTAAGTCATATAATACATTTTAATCCCCCCAAAACAAGGATTTGGGGATTGTCTGCAGGTTTGTATTATCCATAAGGGTTAACTACTCCATGCAGGAACTGGGTGTTAGTTGAAAATTAGCAAGTGGCTCATGTAATCCTAGAAGTACAATACCTAAAATCACTTTCAGGTGTAAGAAAATCAAATGTGTGCGGGAAGGAACACCATGGCATGGCAGAACTCTCTGTTGCTTATACCTGTAAATTTGTGCAGAGGGAGCAGCCCTTAAAATTTCTAAGTATCTTCTTTCATATATTCAGTAGAACTTTCATTCTCAGAGCCTTTAAGTATTTTATAAATTTGGGAATGAAAAGTAAGTCCCTTCTAGGTTTTCCAGTTCTAAAAACAAACAAAAAAGAGGCTGACTGAGGAAACCTATTGGTTAAACAGAGCTAAGTGATTTGAAATGGTCTTTTCTTTTTTTTTTCTTAACACATTTTCATTTCATAAGGCAACATGTAGTTCCAAATATAGAAGAGATCATTTAATTTTTCTTTTAATGTTAACATAATGAAGATTCCAGTAGAGAGGGCTGAGAAAACTAGGAAAGGGGGAATCTGATTTGTGTCTGTTTCTTAAAATAGAAACATTCCTAGCAATGGTAAAATAAAATGTACCTTCATTTCTCAACTTGTGAAGTTTGGGCAAAGCATGCTCCATCATCAATTGCTTTGGGAAAATTGCATATGTTCTGATTGCATCATGTATCTGTATGTATTAAATCATTGTGCAACAAGGATCTATTAATGTATGAGGAAAATAAAGCATTTTCCTGGGTGTGTAGCTTTCTTCAAGCTCTCACTGCTGCTTATGCTTTGAGAGTGGCCTCTCAGATATTGAAGCTTCATTATCCCAGGATTTCAGCGCTTCTCCTTTAACCCTTTCATGCCACCTGATTTTCTCAGAACGTTTGTTCTACTATCAATGACAAAGCTGGCAATTTTGATTTCAGAGAGAACATAACCGATAAAGACGACTATCAAGAAATACAATTAAGTTATGTTCTGTGAATTGTAAATTGTGTTGTCTCCTGTAGGTGGTTCAGATTTTTGTCGTCTGCTTCTACTGTCTCCCTTTTTTTCCTTTCTCGCTCCTTTTTTTTCTTACAATATTAAAACCCAGTTCAGTGATTTCCTTATCTAAGGAGACCAGCTGTTTCCTGGAGGTTGGATCTAGTCTCTCCTTTCTAAATCAATGCCTGTCATAGGGAGACAGAAATATGTGTATGACTTACAAGATTTGTCTTCATAATGATGAATGTTTAGTTAGAACATCGATTATAAAAATAGAAACCAGACTCTGAAAAGCAATTTAAAGTATCTGTCGGTTACGATCATTAAAAGCTAATGAGTATATTTCTTTGGTGTAGTTAATCTTTCCACAGTCTAACAACAAGTTAATGTGGGAAAGATTACATTTTCATGTATGATAAACATTTTGCTGATTAGTCCCCAAATTATATGCTAACTATTTAGCCCATTATTTAAATGCGGCATAGAATAGAATCAGCTTCTTAACTAACAATCAGTTGGAAAATAATCCAGTCTCAGGCAGATTTGAAAGAACATTTATATGTTCTATGCTTGAAGATACATTACATGTGATTACAGTTTTAAATGGTTGCTGGAACAGTTGTTTTCAAAGAGATCAAAGGTTGGTTTTATGCATACAGCTTACTGCAGTTGGTTTATAATTATTTATCAAATGTCTGACAAGGCTAATGAGCTTTGTCTACATTTTCTATCCATCTTACTAGAGTTTTATTCTCTCTGTTTTTGAAGACTATAAATATGCATAAAACTACAACTGGCAGAATTTTCTCTAAATTGGAGGAGTTTGTCATAAAGCAAATGGCTTTGTAAAACACCTGAAGCTTAAGTATGAAACACCTAAAATTCAAAAATTTCACATCATTTGTAGTTTGAATTGACAAGCATAGGTTTTTAGATCCGGTAGGTAGATATAGAGATTATCTAATTTAATCCCTATTTATATTTTTAAAAGAAAATATTGAAGAAAAAATTCGATTGGAAAGTTACTCTCAGTAAAGCATTTAATTAAAAATTTGTGGTGCTAATTAGAGGAGTCTCTATATAAATTCATAGGTATGGCATAAACCCACATAACTGACTCTGTTGCATAAGTGATAGAAAATATAAACTGGCTTTCACAATGTGGGAGATCTTTTGGCTTCTGTAAGTGGATCATCCAAAGATATGCCAGGTTTCAGGGCTGGTGTGATTCAGCTGTTCATGGATGTCATAGAGGTCTTTGTTCTTTCCCATCTTTACTTCTTGTCAGCTTCGTTGTTGGGCTGATTCTCCCATTCTGCCTTTGAAGTTTTCGTCTTCACATCTACATATCTTACCAACAGATCAAAAGAGAAAATTATGGCTTTCTCAGATGAACAGATCACTTTTTTTCCTTAGAAACCTCTAGAAAATTGCTGGTCATATTTAAATCAGACCAATACCTCTGACCAGAATCATGCCACAAGTTGAATGGCACAGGGCTGGATTTACTTGACAAGTAGCCAAGGATGTGGGTTCCCTCATAGTCAGATGATAAAGAATCTTCTAGCAGTGTAGGAGAACTGGTTCAGTCTGGTTCAGTCCCTGAGTTGGGAAGATCTCCTGGCGAAGGAATTGGCAACCTATTCCAGTGTTCTTGCCTGGAGGATTCCATGGACAGACGAGCCTGGTGGGCTACTGTCCGTGGGGTTGCAGAGAGTTGGATACTACTGAGCAATTAACACTTATTAAGGATGTGGGTAAAACCATAAGTTTAATTATGGATTAAACTGACTGGGTTAAACCATCAGGGATGATGCCTTGAGTTGGAGAAAGACCTGTGCTTACTTCTCCAACCTCCACCACTGCTGCATATTGACAGGGCAAACAGCCACAACTTCTGTTACTGTCTATGAATCTTTTAGCAATCATAGGAATAATTTCTGCTTATTGTAGAAAAATTGAAAAATGTCTTCAAGAATAGTAATAAAAAAATCACTGATACTTTCACTTTTAGAGATGACAACTAGTCATATATTAACTAACCAAGAACATTTGTGTATCTTCTTTTAATCGTTTTAAAAATGCAGAAATAAGATTGTATGCATGCATACAAAGTCACCTCAGTTGTGTCTGAATCTATGTGATCCTATGGACTGTAGCCCACCAGTCCCCTCTGTCTGTGTGATTCCCCAGGCAAGAATACTAGAGTGGGTTGCCATGCCCTCCCCCAGGGAATCTTCCAGACTCAGGGATTGAACCCACTTTCTCTTATGGCTCTTGCATTGGCAGGCAGGTTCTTTATCTCTAGTGTCACCTGGGAAGTCCACAATTATCTTCTTTTAATTGTTTTAAAAGATGCAGTATTAAGATTGCAGCATATCTGTGTCTGTCTGCCTATCTATTTATGTATCTATCTTCAGTTTTGTATCCTATTTTACACTTCAACCTAATACTATTGGAAACCTTCCCCATCACATTTAGAACTTTGATTTTTCAAGGTTGGCTAAGTAGAACTATTGGAGGAGACAATAAACAGTTACAGGAAATGCCTTGTTTCCCACCATGTTTCTAAACCTTTGCAGTGTGTCTTTTTGCATTTTTGGGCTGAAAAGTTCATTGCATGGTTCTAAAAAATTCCTCAAGTTTCTAAGACTTGCAGTGGAGGAGGACTGCAATCAATAGAGGTATAGAAGCTGTCTAGAGAAGGAAATGGCTATCCACTCCAGTATTCTTGCCTGGAAAATCCCATGGACAGAGGAGCTTGATGGGCTACAGTCCATGGGGTCACAAAGAGTTGGACACAACTGAGTAGTTAATACACAGAGAAGCTGTCAGTTGCTCAAAGAGGCCTTCTCTGGAATAAGGCAGATAAATATTGAACAAAGAGATCACGAGAACTGATCAGGCATGAGGGCGCTAGTTTTTAGTTCAGTCTCTACAACTATCTGATGTGTGAGTTGAGAAAACATTGTAAATGCTCTATGCCTTTATTTCCTTAATTCCTCAAGTGGGTCAAGAACTCTCAATTACCTTCTCAGAATAAAACAATATAAAATGTTTAACTATGAGAGTCATAGCTGATTTCCTAATATATGTCTCAGTGTCAGCTTAATTATTTCATTGTAAAATTTTGTATTGTTTTATCTTCTTGTGAAGTGTTGGGATTGGTAGAGCAGATATTACTAACCCCATTTGACAGATGAGAGAGCTTAGCATCCAAATAATATCATCAACATTAGAATTGTTCTGTTTATTTAAAGTATCTCCAATAAGTGATGAGGATGCCCATGATGGTTTGCAATCATGGTGATGATAGCTGTCAAGAGAGGTTAAGCAACTAAGAACAAAACTACCATGAATAACATTTGTAGCCTCTATTTTTAAAAAATGGACTTAATCATTCAATTTTCTGTGTTCTAGTTGAATTGGTTGAAAATTGCTTAAAATATTTTTATTCTAACTTTCTAAAGTAGCACATATTCAGTAAAGACAACTTAGAAAATACAGGTAAGAAAAACTAAATAGAAAATTATCACTCTAATTCTGTGAGCAAAATAGAAAACCAATGATAGGAATCCCTTGGAGGTCCAGTGGTTTGGACTCAGCACTTACACTGCCAGGGCTCTGGTGGGATCCCTGATCAGGGAACTGAGGTCATGCAAGCCACAGGAGAAGACAAAAAAAAAAAAAGGAAAAGAAAAGAAAACCAATGATGACTGGCCCTTCAAGTTAGAAGTAACTTTATATGACAATAACTAATAACATTATTAAATGCTAACTCTGACAACATTACCTTAAGTGCTTTAAAGATATTAAATATACCACTCACAATTACTGCTAACAACTTACAGATCAAGTTCTAATATGTTATCTCTATTTTATATGTGAAGAAACTAACACCCAGGAAGATGAAATCATTTGCCCTAGGTCCTACATTGGACTTAGGCCAGCTGACTCTAGAGTCTGCATTCTTAATTTCTGTTCTGTGTGGCTTCCCCTGCAGTGCACCAGGGATGGCCTAGAATCTGATTCGGGACACTGATCTAAATCCTGAAAGCATTCTTTGGACCATCTCGTGAGCATGTTTGGCTTCCTGAGGAGTGTTAAACAAACTTGCAGCTGAAGTGCAAACTGGAAGCACTGGAAAGTCAGTTTTAGAGAGAGCTGAAATCCCATAACCTTGGCTACTCATTCGCTGCAGGGAGCTTGTGGAGTTCAGAGTACAATTGGTCTACCTGTCTCTCCCCAGGGAATGGTCAAGGTGACACAAGACAAGAATGTTTTAGAGGACTTCCTTTTTGTAGAGTCCACTAATGATGTTGCTTTTGGTTGGTGTTCACTTTCTGAATGGTTGCAATGACAAATGATATTTTCCTTACAAAAAGCTGTTAAAAAGCTAAAAAATAATTTCAATTAAAAAAATTGAATTTCTTAAATTTTACAAAGTAAATACATATTACGACTTTTTTTATAACCAGAAAACAAAACCTAGGACTCTATTTCCTAGGAGGGACTATGGCAGATCATGGAGTCAGACTGCCTGTCTACTGTATAATCATATATATATATATATATAAACTCTGCTGTTAGATTATAAGATCAGTGGAAACAAAGATATTGTTCAGTATTTTATCTTTATGGAACAGGACTGGCACCTAGGCTCTCAGTGATTATTGATTAAAAGAGGGAATAAATATTTGTGAATTAACATGAATGAAATTCTGTTATATATTAATTGGAAAAAAAATAAAAGAAGTTATAGAACTTTCTTTCCCATTCTTTGCTTGCCTTTTCCTATCTTCCAGTTTTAGTTTCTCGCAGAGCATTTTCTGATCAATTTGCCTAGGGCAGGACCATTCAGTATTCTCTTTAAGAGCTCTGTGTTTGTTTCTTTCCTTGGGCTGATCCCAATTTATATTTCTTTAATTTACATGTTAACCTGAAATTGTTGTTTTTCTCTTTCTTCCCTTCACCACAGTATATGGTACCAAAAGGCACGCACCATGTCTCATCTGTTCATCCTTACAACCCCAGCAGCCATACACATAGTGAAAGTGAAAGACACTCAGTCGTGTCCGACTCTTTGTGACTCCATGGACTATAGGCCAGCATACTGGAGCGGGTAGTCTTTCCCTTCTCCAAAACACATAGTAGGCACTCAATATTTCCTGAATGAAGGGGTATAAAATTAATATGGAAGGAGTCACTATGCTCTTAACAGTGGTTTCCTCTAAAGTATGGAGACACTACAGGAGCTGGGTGAATGGAATTTTTATTTTTTACTCTACTTTCTAAATAGTAATTTTAAAACAGTCTAAATCACATTTATCACTAAAATATAGAACTGTGCCAGGATACTCAGATTTGACTAGAAAGGAATCAGTGTTCATTCATCTCTCTTTGTCACGACCATCTCCCTCAGTGGAGTTTCAGTGGAGGACAGCAACAGAGAGAGGTTTCTGGGTCATCATCCTTCTCCCTCTGTGGGAAGGGCCTTTCAGGATTGTGAAAGAAAGTGAAAGTCTTGGTAGCAGATCCATTCTTTACCTAGGATCTCGGTTTCCTTTAAGCATGTTACTTGATTATATATTTCGCTAACCTTCATCTTCAGTTGCTCAGTCATGTCAGACTCTTGTGAACCCACAGACTATAGCCCACCAGGCTCCTCTGTCCATGGGACTCTCCAGGCAAGAATACTGGAGTGGGTTGCCATTTCCTTCTCCAGTTTCATTAGTGAGTTTATTTAAAATGCATGTTCTAAGACCCTCTTCAGGAGTGTTGAAGGGTGGCCACAGGTGGTTGGGAAGATTATTCACCTATGGTGATGAGTGGGGAGACATAATGCATGGGAAGACAGTCTTAGTAAATTAGTACATAGCAAAATAGGCTTTAAGAGAGAGTTGCTTCCATCCCTGTCTGATGAACAGGTGCTGAAATTACAGATAGGACAAACATATACTGGAGATGTGACAGTACTTCCAAAATGATGACAAAATGTTACCCCAAATTTCAGCACCCAAAATCCTTTCATGATTCAGATTTTAGGCTAAGTTTATACATTCTATGTAAACCATCCTTCTACTAAACATCTGCTGTTCCTTCCATGAAGGCAGCCTGAAATTGCCATTGGGTGATGATGACTTGATTGGCAAAATGTTTACCTCAGACACACAAGGTTTGGCTTTGGAAACCTGGATACCCAGTGGGCAACTATAAGGGAATGGAATAGAGCCTTCCTTGCAGGTCCGGTGGTTAAGACTCCGTGCTTCCAATGCAGGGAGCATGGGTTCAATCCTTGGTTGGGGAACTGAAATCCCATGTGCAGCTTGATGTTGCCAAAAATGAATACATAAATAAAATAGCTAAGTTCTTAAAGAAAAAAACTTAACAACAACAACAAAAAAGAATGGAAGAGAAAGCTTCAGCTCCCCCACACACCACCAATACACACATATGCACGCATACGTACGATGACATTCTATCACTGTGGCTTGCACAAGACAAACACTACCCTCCCTCTCAATTTCTCAGCCTCAACACCATCGACATTTGGGGCTGGAAGTGCTTTGTTGTGGCAGACTCTCATTTGCATTCATAGGATATTTAGCAGGATCTTTGGCCTCTACCATTAGATACCAGTAGCACCACCCTCTCCTACTGTGACAACCGAAAACATCTCCAGACATTGCTAAGTATCTCCTGGAGAGCAAAGTCACCCCTGGTTGACAATTATTGCTCTAAACCACAGTTTTCTAATGATGGGAGCAGTTATTAGTATTATGCCTTCATTTGTCTAGCACTTCATAGGGTGCAAAGCCCTAAGAATATGTTTCAGAAAATCAATTTTCTTGCCACCAGGGAAAGCAGTATGAAAAAGTGGTTGACCGTGTCTTCCAGTGATCTTCCACCAGCTCTTATCAGAAGATATTGTTGGCCAGTGGGAGGCTGATGAATGGAACTTTCTTCTTGGGTTTAGTTCCTTTGATGCCACCTGCAGTTTGGAATCCTGGGGCAAGTTTTTTGTTCACTTTCCCTTCTCTTTAGAAAATGTCAAAAGAAATGCTGGCTGAAAGAGTAAGTCATAACTTAAATTATTAACTATATTTCATTAGTTTATCTCTTATGTTCCTATTCTTCAGGGGCTTGGGGAAAAGTGTGAAGGAAAGTCAATGAAATCTCACCCTTATCTGACACTCAAAAGTCTTTAATCCATTCTTTACGAGAAAACCTAAAAGGTGGCTTAGATACATTCAGCAGGGGGAGTGCTGCCGGGTGCATGAAATAACCTTTAGGTCTTTAACTTTGTGCGACTGTTCCATTCAATGGCTTCTCAGCTTTGTGCAGGGAGGGGTATGCACCTTTAGTTATTGATTATTTTTTCTTATATGTGATGCTGTTGTCCAACAATATTATCTCTTGTCTGTCTCTGTTTATGTCCATCTGTCTCTCTCTCACTCTTTGTCTTTCTCTCTCTCAGCATCAAGAGGCCTCAGCATCAAGGTGTTATAGGAAGAGAGAGGTCTTTGAAGCCAGATAAGCCTGAATTTAAATCTTGGTTTCAACCATTCTAAAATTGTGACATAGGGCAAAATTTCTAGCTTCTCAGTATTTGAATAGTCTAGAGTTCATGTGTCAGGAGAATAAGAGCTACTCTGTCAAGACTTAGTTATGCTTAGTTATGAGTGACGTATAGCCTTACTCAAGTTAACCTAAGGAAAAAGGAAATTTGTTTGGCCAATATGAAGAGGAAAGTCTGTGAGTAGAGCTGTCTGCTTTCAGGAAAGGTTTGATCTAAAGTCTCAAATATTCTCACAAAGGTTTATTTCTCATTGTTCTTTCACTGACTGAATGTATTCTCAGGTCCATAGAGTGACTCACCTGTTTACCTCACTTCCATTGAACACCTGACCTGTGTAAGAGAGTTTGCACCTCAGTATATTAGGCAAAAGTTCTGGGGTTGTCTTGATGTCATTGATTAGCCCCAGTTGATGAGGAGCCCAGATGAACCAGTAACTGTGGTAAGGGGATAGGACTGCACTAACTGGCTTAATCTGAAATACATGGTGAAAGAACTGGAAAGGGTGGTTCTTCTAAGTCAAAATCGAGGGCAAACCATAGAAAAGGGACTGGATGCTGAGCAGAGAAATAAGACATAAATTAAACATACAAAAATCACAAAATAACCCTAAACTCCTAAGTCCACTAATGCTACTATGAAATATATGTTAAATTATGTCATAGGCAAATGCCTTTGGGGATAATTTTCTCCTACTCCAGAATTTGGAAAAGGCAAGATGTTATTTCATTCATTTTAATATATTTTTATGTCTTGTGTGTAGGTGTATGTGTGTGTGTGTTTAATTGGCATTAAACTCTTTCTCAAATTATTTATTTTTGAAAAAGATATTTTCAAAATGGTCTCGTGTCATGCCTAGAAGGAACAAAAGGTTATATTATGAACATTATATCTCCCCTTCCTGTTCCTCACCCACCTACTTGTCTTCCTCAAAGGCACCCAGTCTCAGCAGTTTCTTGTATGAAAGTGAAAGTAAAAGCCACTCAGTGGCTTCCGACTGGTTGTGACCCCACGGAATATACAGTTCGTGGAATTCTCCAGGCCAGAATACTGGAATGGGTAGCCTTTCCCTTCTCCAGCAGATCTTCCCAACCCAGGAATCTAACCAAAGTCTCCTGCATTGCAGGTGGATTCTTTACCAGCTGAGCTACCATGGAAGCACAGCTTCTTGTATGGACTTCGAGAAATACTTCATGCCTATACACATAGAGGGGGCTTCCTAGGTGGCTCAATGAGTAAAGAATCTGCCTACAAAGCAGGAGATGTGGGTTTGATTCCTGGTTCGGGAAGATCCCCTGAAGGATATGGCAACCCACATCAGTATTCCTTCCTGGAGAATCCCCATGGACAGAGGAGCCCAGCAGGCTATAGTCCAAAGGATCACAAAAAGTCAGACACAACTGAAGCAACTGAGCACACACACACATGCACAAATAGAGACTTTTTATCTCCCCTTCCCCTGGAAGCACTCTTCCCCCCTTTTCTCCTCCCCAATTTTTCCTTCTTCTACACAAAATAGTAGCGTATTTTGCATATTCTACTGCCTCTTACATTTTTCACATTAAAATATATCTTAGAAATGTATCTATATGTTAATGGCTTTTTCATACTTTTGCATACTATATCATTAATTTTTTTTCAACAATAGGTGTTTATTATATGCCAGGTGGAGAAGGAAATGACAACCCACTCCTGTATTCTTGCCTAGAGAATCCCGTGGACAGAGGAGCCTGGTGGGCTGCTGTCCATAGGGTTGCACAGAGTTGGACGCAACTGAAAAGACTTAGCATGCATGCATGCATTGGAGAAGGAAATGGCAACCCACTCCAGTGTTCTTGCCTGGAGAATCCCAGGGACAGAGGAGCCTGATGGGCTGCCGTCCATGGGGTCACACGGAGTCGGACACAACTGAAGCAACTTAGCAGCAGCAGCAGCAGATGCCAGGTCATCTGTGAACAAAACAGTGAACAAATTCTGCCCAAATATCTGACCTTATAAAACTTGCATTCTATTGAGTGCAGACAATTAAGAAATAAGAAAAAGAACAAAGTATGTACAATGGTAGAAGATGATAAATGCTGTGGAGAAGAACAAAGCAGGCAAGTGGGATATAAAATGAAAATTCAAATGTTTATTTTTTTAATTTAAATTCATTTATTTTAATTGGAGGCTAATTACTTTACAATATTGTATTGGTTTTGCCATACATCAACATGAATCCGCCATGGGTGTACACGTGTTCAGCATCCTGACTCCCCTCCCACCTCCCTCCACGTACCATCCCTCTGGGTCATCCCAGTGCACCAGTCCCAAGCATCCTGTATCCTGCATCGAACCTGGACTGGTGATTCGTTTCTAATATATTATACATGTTTCAATGCCATTCTCCCAAATCATCCCACCCTCTCCCTAGTGAAAGTGAAAGTTGCTCAGTTGTGTCCAACTCTTTGTGACCCCATGGACTACATAGTCCATGGAATTCTTCAGGCCAAAATACTGGAGTGGGTAGCCTTTCCCTTGTCCAGAGCATTTTCCCAACCCAGGAATAGAACCAGAGTCTCTTGCATTGCAGGCAGATTCTTTACCAGCTGAGCTACCAGGAAAGCCCTGAAAGGCCTCTCTAAAGTGACATTTGAAAAAAAGAAGAAGACAATGAGGGAGTGAACCACACAGTATGTGTGCTGAAAATTTCCCAGGCAGAGAAGATGGCAGGTACAAAGGGCTTGAAGAAGAGGTGTCCGTGGTATGTTTGAGAAAAAACTGAGGCCAGTATGGATTGAGTAGTGAGCAAGAGAGTGTAACAGGTGATGGTGCCTGAGAGCCAGTGTAGGAAATTGTGAATGGTCTGCAGCAGTTACGATGACTCGTTTTTTACTTTGCATGCAGTGAAGAAACATTAGATGGTCATCAGCAGAGGAATTGGAGAAGGCAATGGCATCCCACTCCAGTACTCTTGCCTGGAAAATCCCATGGGCGGAGGAGCCTGGTAGGCTGCAGTCCATGGGGTCGCTAAGAGTCAGACACGACTGAGCGACTTCACTTTCACTTTTCACTTTCATGCATTGGAGAAGGAAATGGCAACCTACTCCAATGTTCTTGCCTGGAGAATCCCAGGGACGGGGGAGCCTGTTGGGCTGCCATCTATGGGGTCACACAGAGTCGGACACGACTGAAGCAACTTAGCAGCAGCAGCAGCAGCAAAGGAATAATGTGATTTCATGTCCTTTTAAATGCCATCCCTGTGGTCAACAAGTGAAGAATAGACTAGGGTGGGAAAGGGAAAGAATGGAAGCAAGGAAACTATATTCTTATCTTGTCTAATATTTTCTGTTTTATTAAGAATGTTTCTCAAGAATGTATATTGAATTTTATCATGCACTTACTTTAGCATGTTTGGTAATAATTATGATTTTTTTCCTTAGATCTATCTACTATCACTATAGTATAGTGAATTATATCAATAAATTTCCAAGTAAACAATCAATCTTGCATTCCTGAAATAAACCCTGCTTGATCATAGTATATTCCTTCTAACATGCTTACTGTTGCATAATAATGTTTTATATGAGATTTGTTAGTTTTCATAAATTTGATTGGTTGAAAGTTTTCTTTCTGAGCAATGTTTTTGGGGTTCTGCATTGATGTTTTTATTACTGCAGAAAAAAAAATTGAAAGCTTTCTTCTCTTTTCTGTAGTCTGCAACAATTTGAAATAGAATCAGAATTAGCTGTTCTTTAAAAGTTTGTTAGGAGTTTTTCTGTGAATCAGTTAAGCCTTGGGACTTTTTTGGAGGGGATAGAGAGATGAAGCTATTTCACACATTTCTTTCTTTCTTCTATAGTAATTGATCATTCAGATTATATCTCTCTTCTGAAGTCAGTTTTACAATGTCATATCTTCATCTCAACCAGATTTTGAAATTAATTTGGAAAAGTTGTCAGTCAAAGCCATTTGATATGATTTCTTAAATTTCTTCTGTATTTACAATTATTTCTTTTCTGTGTTTATGTTCTCTCCTTTCCTGATTATATTACTTAATAGTTTATCCATTTTACTGTATGTGGGCATGCTGTTGTTGCATTATATTTAAAAACCATTTTTTAGATTTGTTAGCTCTCCATATGTTCTATATGCTAATTAAATAACTTTTGCTTTAATGTTTACTCATCTTCTGATTCCTTATGTTTACCTTATTAATCTCTAATTTCATGAGTTGGATTCTTAATTCATTCTTGTTTATTCATATGAGTATTTAAATATGACTTCACTGATGATTCCTGCTTTGACTGAATCATGTGGTTCTTATATGTAGGGTTTTATCATCGGTTTTCAGACATTTTTAAATTTTGCTTTATGAATATTCTTTTTGACCTTATAGATGTTTGAGCTTTTAAATTTTCAAGTGGTGGGTGGTTTTTGTTTTCTGATTTGTTCTGTTGCATTGAGATCAAGTATTAATAATATTTTCATTACTGCTTCTTCTTGGAGTTTCTTGATGTTTACTTTGAAGCTTAAATATGTCTTTCTCTAATGACTATTCATTTGATATCTAATAATAAAAATAATCAGTTTTCAAGTTATAGGATTTAATATATATCTATTTGAGCCACCATATTAATTTTTAGGCCTCTTTATGAATAATGTTTGTATATATTTATGTATAATGTTTGTACTTTTGATATGTTATGGACTAAAGTGAAGTAACTGTATTTCTTATTACATCACCTGTGGTTTTTGCTTTAGAAATAGTGATGTATTTGGTAAGGAGACACTGAGAGCTTATTTGTGGATTGTACCTTTTCATATTATCAAGAGTTTATTTGTCTTAGTTAACACTGTGTGCTGAACCAAACGTTAGTCTGAGATTAGGATCACAGTTCTGGTTTCCTTTTGTTTTTATTATACTTGCTATGCATTTTCCTTTCTTTTTGTTCTCAACTCTTCTGAATCTCTTTGCATTACCCATCTTTTATATAGCACACAATGGAGTTTTCTCTGTAATACTAGCTATACATCTTTTTCTTCTAATAGTTGAGATTAGACCATTAACATTAAATGATATGATAAATATGTTTGATCTTAGGTTTGTTACTTTATGTTTGGTTTCTGTTTTATTACTTTCAAATACTTTTACCATGTAACTTATTTTTATTGCTTTATGTGTGTATGTTTTTTCTGATAAATTTGATGATTTACGGATTTTTTTGTACTTGCTTATTGTTCCAAAAGTTTTCATAATTTCCTTTATCCTCCACTTCTTTAGCATTATCCATTAATTCTCTACCCTGAGTAACAATCTTACCCATCTTTCCTTCTTCTCTCTTGCTATTCAGTTTTAGAAGATAATCTTGCCTTTATTATATGTATATTTTTTAGTATTAAACCTCCACCAATTTATTTTTTCCATTCAACTTCCTAGTTTTATTATTTTTAACTTTCTATTTTATATTGGACTAAGCCTCTTGAGAAACCTGTATGCAGGTCAGGAAGCAACAGTTAGAACTGGACATGGAACAACAGACTGGTTCCAAATAGGAAAAAGAGTACATCGAGGCTGTATATTGTCACCCTGCTTATTTAACTTATATGCAGAGTACATCATGAGAAACGCTGGGCTGGAAGAAGCACAAGCTGGAATCAAGATTGCTGGGAGAAATATCAATAACCTCAGATATGCAGATGACAGCACCCTTATGGCAGAAAGTGAAGAAGAGCTAAAGAGCCTCTTGATGAAAGTGAAAGAGGAGAGTGAAAAAGTTGGCTTAAAGTTCAACATTCAGAAAACTAAGATCATGGCATCTGGTCCCATCACACATGGCAAATAGATGGGAAAACAGTGGAAACAGTGGCTGGCTTTATTTTTCTGGGCTCCAAAATCACTGCAGATGGTGACTGCAGCCATGAAATTAAAAGACACTTACTCCTTGGAAGGAAAGTTATGACCAACCTAGACAGCATATTAAAAAGCAGAGACATTACTTTGCCAACAAAGGTCCGGCTAGTCAAGGCTATGGCTTTTCCAGTGGTCATATATGGATGTAAGAGTTGGACTGTGAAGAAAGCTGAGCACCGAAGAATTGATGCTTTTGAACTGTGGTGTTGGAGAAGACTCTTGAGAGTCCCTTGGACTGCAAGGAGATCCAACCAGTCCATCTTAAAGGAGATCAATCCTGGGTGTTCACTGGAGGGACTGATGTTGAAGCTGAAAGTCCAATACTTTGGTCACCTGATGTGAAGTGCTGACTCATTTGAAAGGACCCTGATGCTGGGAAAGATTGGGGGCAGAAGGAGAAGGGGACGACAGAGGATGAGATGGTTGGATGGCATCACCAACTAGATGAACATGGGTTTGTGTGGACTCCGGGAGTTGGTGATGGACAGGAAGACCTGGAGTGCTACGGTTTATGTGGTCGCAAAGAGTCAGATATGACTGAATGGCTGAACTGAGCTAAAGTTGATTAACAATATTATGTTAGTTGCCTTTTTATAACCACCTTTTTGCATTAAACTTTTACTTTTTTCCATAATGTGTCAGCTTTAATTGATTGACTTCCATCTATTTTGAGAAAAACACTGTGCTTAAGTTTTTTTTTTTATCTTCTATCTTCTCCAAGCTGTTGTTATAACATTTCTTATGTTTATATCACTATATTCTCTTATATCGGAGAAGGCAATGGCATCCTACTCCAGTACTCTTACCTGGAGAATCCCATGGATGGAGGAGCCTGGTAGGCTGCAGTCCCTGGGATGGTACAGAGTCGGACACGCCTGACGCAACTTAGCAGCAGCAGCAGCAGCATTCTCTTATATAAACACAATCTTCATACTTGTTTTAATCTTAATCCTGCCTTAAAGGGATTCAATTTTTGCCAGTGGTCTTTTGCCATAGTATTTCCCCAGTTATTTCTGAATTTGCTTAAGTTTACTTTATAGAAGATTCTTTATACATGAAGTTCTTGTGTGAAATAGTCTCTGAATTATTTAATGTTTTAAACTGTTGATTATCTTTTTATGTCTAAATGGCATTTTGGCTGCTGCTGCTGCTAAGTTGCTTTAGTCATGTCCGACTCTGTGCAACCCCATAGACGGCAGCCCAACAGGCTCCACCATCCCTGGGATTCTGCAACCAAGAATACTGGAGTGGGTTGCCATTTCCTTCTCCAATGCATGTTGGCTAGTTTCTGATTATAGGGGCTTCCCTGGTAAAAAGTCCGCTTGGGTTCGATCCCTGGGTTGGGAAGATCCCCTGGAGAAAGGAAAATCTTCCCACTCCAGTATTCTGGCCTGGAGAAATTCATGGATTGTACAGTCCATGGGGTCGCAAAGAGTTGGCCGTGACTGAGCAACTTTCACTTTCACTTAGATTACAGGGTGACACTGTTCTTCAGGATCTTGTAGGTTGTGTATTGGTTTGAAGAAGTTTAAGGTAACCTGATTTTAAAATTTTAATTACTGTTTAAGGTACTCAGCCATTTTGCCGGGAGAAACTTTGTATTCTTTATTTTGGTATTCTTTTAATCTATTTATTTCTACTTAGAGGATAATTGCTTTGCAATATTGTGTTGATTTCTGCCATACATCAATGTGAATCAGCCATAGGTATACACATCCCATCCCCATCCCACCTCCCACCCCATCTCAGCCTTTTAGGTTGTCACAGAGCCCCAGTTAGTGCTCCCTGTGTCATATTCTAATAGTTTCTTAGTACTAAGTATTCAAAGTCATTATATTCTGGAAATTCTGTATCTTCCCTGTAGGATGATAAAATTCTTTTGTTATTTAAAAATTTTTTTCTTTATATATTTTAACATTTGTCCTATTTCATTACTTCAGTTTTCTTTTTCTGAGATTCCAATTATGTACATGCTGGAATTCTTTTTTCTTTTTTTTTTTGCTTGTCTATTAGTGCTTGAGTTCTTTGTTTCTCTGCTTCCTCTTCATCTTTTTCTTTTCCCTCTCTCCTCTCCTCTCTCACACTCATCTTTTCTTTCTTTCTTCCTTCCATTTGATTTTACTCATTTTTTAAATGTCTGTTCTTTGTATCTCTTACTGTATTTCAGCAGTGTCTGTACTCCCTTAATATGCCTAATGCATACTCATTTCTTACTTTTAATTTTTTTTCACTGTTTTTGCAGATGTCTGGCAACTCCTATTTCATGTCCAGTTTCCTATTTTTCCCAAGTCCTTTATTACTAGTTATGCTCTTGCTTCTTAGAAGTAATTGTCCTCTTAATAGTAGTAGTAACATTTAATTAGATATTTGTCAAAGTTTTCATCTACTTCACTGAAACCTTTTTTCAAAAATATTTTGGTGAGTGTTCTTCATCTATCACTACGTTTGTGACTCCTTTTCTTAGTTTTTGGTTTTTTTTTTTTTTTATAGTATCTCTATATATTATCCTTATCTGTCCTTTATGAATTCACCCTGAAGTGGAAAATGTATCATCTTCTGAACCCACCATTTGCAGGAGGTTTCTACGTATGAGCAGGGAAGACCCAAGATCATGTTTTAGCTGAGTAGGAATTTTCTGTTTGACCCAGGTAAATGTGAGATTTTGTTTAGCCTTACCTCTCCCCAGTTAACAGAAAGAGCCGGCTGTGGGGTGGTTCATGATACAAGCTCTCTTTTCTCCTCACTGCCATAGGTTGCCTCCTGCAAAGTTTAACTTTTCTACACTATTTTTATTTGGCTGGGATTCTTTTGTTTTTCAGAACCAAGTCATATCTGAGGAAACTCCCCTCTCTAGCTGGTTTGTTATCATTCTTACTGTAGTAGAGTAGACATTTAGATTTTTAATTTATGTTAGGGAAATAATAATTTAATAGGTCTCTATGGTCTCTGAAGAACTCCCCTCTTCATTCTTCTACATATACCTCCACATGATCTATACTGCTATTGGTAGCCACTCCATCCATTTTCTAATATAAGGCTTCAACTGTATCCTAATTTCATCAGATATAGAGCTTAAATTTCTTACTCACATTCAACTAATTTCTTTGAGGGAGGAGAATTTCCAACAGGATAAAAGGAAAATACTAACTTTATACCACAATATTAGAACTAGAAATATTTCTGTTTCAGTAGCTTAACCTGAACACTTGATTAAGTATTTAAGCCATGATTTTTCCATTTTGATCAGAAAAAATCATGTCTCATGTAACCCAGACTGACACTAGTATTTCATTTACCAAACACTTATTCAGACCCCCTTTCTTTCAACAAATTTTAATGATGTATTTGTGATTATTTTTAATAAAGATTAAATAAATAAAACCAATTTACCTTATAAAATTGATATTTTATCCTTTATGTTAAAAGTAGGAAATAATGGTCCCCACAATGGCAACCCACTCCAGTACTCTTGCCTGGAAAATCCCATGGGCCGAGGAGCCTGGTAGGCTGCAGTCCATGAGGTCGCTAAGAGTCGGGCACGACTGAGCAACTTCACTTTCACTTTTCACTTTCATGCATTGGAGAAGGAAATGGCAACCCACTCCAGTATTTTTGCCTGGAGAATCCCAGGGACAGAGGAGCCTAGTGGGCTGCCGTCTATGGGGTAACACAGAGTCGGACACGACTGAAATGACTTAGCAGCAGCAGCAAGATCTTATATGCAGAGTACATCATGAGAAATGCTGGGCTGGAGGAAGCATGAGCTGGAATCAAGATTGCCAGGAGAAATAACCTCAGATATGCAGATGACATCACCCTTATGGCAGAAAGTGAAGAAGAACTAAAGAACTTCTTGATGAAAGTGAAAGAGGAGAGTGAAAAAGTTGGCTTAAAGCTCAACATTCAGAAAACTAAGATCATGGCATCCGGTTCCATCACTTCATGGCAAATAGATGGGGAAACAGTGGAAACAGTGTTAGACTTTATTTTTTGGAGCTCCAAAATCACTGCAGATGGTGACTGCAGCCATGAAATTAAAAGACGCTTACTCCTTGGAAGGAAAGTTATGACCAACCTAGACAGCATATTAAAAAGCAGAGACATTACTTTGCCAACAAAGTCCATCTAGTCAAGGCTATGGTTTTTCCAGTAGTCATGTATGAATGTGAGAGTTGGACTATAAAGAAAGCTGAGCGCTGAAGAATAGATGCTTTTGAACTGTGGTGTTGGAGAAGACTCTTGAGAGTCCCTTGGACTACAAGGAGATCCAACCAGTCCATCTTAAAGGAGATCAGTCCTGGGTGTTCTTTGGAAGGAATGATGCTGAAGCTGAAACTCCAATACTTTGGCCCCCTCAAGCGAAGAGTTGACTCATTGGAAAAGACCCTGATGCTGGGAGGGATTGGGGGCAGGAGGAGAAGGGGATGACAGAGGATGAGATGGCTGGATGGCATCACTGACTCAATGGACGTGAGTCTGGGTGAACTCCGGGAGTTGGTGATGGACAGGGAGGCCTGGCGTGCTGCAATTCATGGGGTCGCAAAGAGTCGGACACAACTGAGCAACTGAACTGAACTGAACTGGACTGCAAGGAGGTCCAACCAGTCCATCCTAAGGGAGATCAGTCCTGGGTGTTCATTAGAAGGACTGATGTTGAAGCTGAAACTCCAATACTTTGGCCACCTGATGCGAAGAGCTGACTCATTTGAAAGGACCCTGATGCTGGGAAAGACTGAGGGTGGGAGAAGAGGATGACAGAGGATGAGATGGCTAGATGGCATCACTGACTAGATGGACATGGGTTTGGGTGGACTCCGGGAGTTGGTGATGGACAGGGAGGCCTGGTGTGCTGCAATTCATGGGGTCACAAAAAGTTGGAAATGGCTCAGTGACCGAACTGAACTGAAGATCTAGAGGACTAAACACCTAATTTTAAATTGTGTTTTTCCTTTTCAGTAAAAATAATAATATAACTAGAAATATAGTTCCTGAGAACTGTTAATGTTTGATAACCTACCTGATTTCTGAATCAATTAGTCAAAGAGTGCTTATAGCTGCAAAATACAACCATATTGTTAGAGCAAACCCATCAATGTATGAAATTAAACCTAAGCTCATCATAATGATTAATTTAATTAGCAGAGTCTTTCTTAATTGGAAACACTATAATAGAAAATACTCCTAAATTATATGAATTGGAAATAAGGGGAAAACACCTTAAAGGAATTCTCAGAAATTCAAAATTATAATAATAATCAAAATTATAATAATAAATTCAGAAAGGACAGTCTATCATTTTCCTATTTCTTAAAACTCTTAAATATATTCCCATTCCTTTTAGAATAAAAATCAGAATTCCATGGGCTTCCCTGATGGCTCAGACAGTAAAGAATCTACCTGCAGTGCAGGAGATGAGGGCTCAGTCCCTGGGTCGGAAGTATCCCCTGGAGAAGGGAATGACAACCTACTCCAGTATTCTTGTCTGGAGAATCCCATGGACAGAGGAGTCTGGCGGGCTACAGTCCACAAGGTCACAAAAAGTCGGACATGACTGGGCAACTAACACTTTCACTTTCAAACATAATAAACCAAACTTTCTCTGGTTTGGCTCTTACCTACATCTCCATCTTCCATCATGCCTCTAAGTTACCTTTTCTAGAACAGGAAATCTTGTCTATTTCCCTCACGCTTGGCATGCACTTTTCTACTCTTGGGCCTTTGCACCTGTTTTCTCTCTGCCTATAGAAACTTGCCTGTTATCTTTGCTTATTTAACTAATACTCTTCTTCAGATCTCAGCTCAAGGGTCTCCTCTTCCAGGGAGCTTTCCCTGGCCTACGAGACTAGCTGTCTGCTGTATTTTCTCACAGAATCTATTCTTTTCTTTTGCAATTTTAATATCTCCTCCACTAGCTATAAAGTCAGTAAACATGGCTGTTTTTGCTCAGTGTTTTATTCCCAATGCTCATCACAGTGACTTTCACATTATAGGCACTTTATAAATATTTGTTGAAAGAATTAATATTGATGCTTAGCATTTATTGATTGCTAACTTTGGGTCCATGTAGTCATGGCTATGGTTTTTCCAGTGGTCATGTATGGATGCAAGAGTTGGACTGTGAAGAAAGCTGAGCACCGAAGAATTGATGCTTTTTAACTGTGGTGTTGGAGAAGACTTTGAGAGTCCCTTGGACTGCAAGGAGATCCAACCAGTTCATTCTAAAGAAGATCAGTCCTAGGTGTTCATTGGAAGGACTGATGCTGAGGCTGAAACTCCAGTACTTTGGCCACCTCATGTGAAGAGTTGACTCCTTGGAAAAGACCCTGATGCTGGGAGGGATTGGGAGCAGGAGGAGAAGGGGACAACAGAGGATGAGATGGCTGGATGGCATCACTGACTTGACGGACTTAAGTTTGAGTGCACTCTGGGAGTTGGTGATGGACAGGGAGGCCTGGCGTGCTGAGATTCATGGGGTCGCAAAGAGTCGGACACAACTGAACGACTGAACTGAACTGAACTGAACTGAATTTTGGGTCAGACATCTGTGTTATTTTATTGCAGAGGGAGATTTTTCTTTTAGCAATTAAGAAGTAAAGCAAAGAAAAAAAAGAAGAAAAGAAGGAAATAAATGAATTTAATTAAATGTCCTTGAGGAAGAATTTTTGGCCTTGCAAAGTTTTGCATATTTACTTCTTACGTTGGTTGACTATGAAAGGTACCCAGGAGTCTAGAATTTGCATTGAAGGTGTCTAAACTCTTAAGCTTATAAAAATGTGCAAGGAATCTAATGATAGATTTTTAGAAGATATATTTGGCACTTTCTGCTTGTAATTGGATTAGGGTTACAAGCCAGTCAAATTTTCCCACACATTTTTTTGTTGCCACCTTTGATCCTATACTAAACCAGAAAGCCTAAGGTAGCAAGGGGGGAATACTTTTTTTTTTTTAATGTATTGTAATCAAGGCCTTTGTCTTCTGGAACCTAATGAGAAGTTTGCTTTTGCTTTTGATTTTTAATTTCTCATATTTATTCCACTTTGTGGTGCCTTCTGGATATTCTCCTGTTCAGTGCTACTTTGAATTTTGAGAGAAGAAAGTGAGGTAGTAGGAGAAGGAAATGGCAACCCGCTCCAGTATTCTTGTTTGGAGAATCCCATGGACAAAGGACCCTGGTGGGCTACAGTTCATGGGATCTCAAAGAGTCAGACACAACTGAGCAACTAACACATATGTGAAGTAATTAAGAATTACAGAAGGTTAGAGCTAGAAGAGGGTGTAGAAATTATCTGTTTGATGCTTCTCATTTTACAGATGAAGAAACTGCTACCTGGAGAGCATGCATGCCAGAACAGTGATGAGAACTGTAGCTTCCACGCTCCATTCTCAACCATACCTGATCATGGAAAAAAGACAAGAGTTAGACCCAGTGTTGAACCTTGCTCATATATCAAAACTAGT
The DNA here is from genome assembly GCF_029407905.1 of Bubalus kerabau. NCBI lineage: Eukaryota > Metazoa > Chordata > Mammalia > Artiodactyla > Bovidae > Bubalus > Bubalus kerabau. The sequence goes on along the minus strand of NC_073624.1, from coordinate 60,524,626 downwards.
TTTCTCATTGACTTGGCTGAAATATAGAATTATTAAGAATATATGTTTTGAGAATACATGGATTTTATATAAACATCACAATGAAAACATAAAAGCATTTCAACTTTCAAGTCTATATTCCTTAAGTATGATTTTATATCATATAGAAGTTACCATTTTTGATCCACATGATAACTGTAGGGCAGAAAGCACATACAGATCTTTGCCATAAGTATGTCTGTGTTTAATTCCCAGCCCCTCCACTTACTAGCTGACATTGAAATAGAAGGGAAGGGGGCAGGGCACAACTTTAAAACACAGGCAAGGCCAGTGACATGGACATAGGACATGACAAAGACTGGTTAGAACCAAATGGGTCCAAGATGGTGGAAGATTTGACTTCCAGTAGACCTCAAACCTCATTATGTGCTCCCTGTAATACATTAGCATTCTAAATGACAAACCCACCAGTGCCATGCCAGTTCTGAGACCAACCCTAAAAGGTCAAAAAGTGGGCAGTTGCCCATTTCCTGGACATCTCCACCCCCTTAATAACTGGAATAATCCTCCCACTTATTAGCCTATTAAATTACCCAGCCCATAAATATTAGCCCTGCCATATTTTGAAGCTTGCTCTCTCTCTGATCTTTTAAGATGGTCCACATTCTGTCTACGGTGTGCATGTGTCTCTAAATAAATCCACTTCTTACCTGTCATTTCATCTCAGAATTCTTTCCAATGAAGCAAAAACCTCAAATTCACCAGTAACAACACCTTGGGCGAAGCTTGGTGTCATTATGTGAAAAATTAAAATATTGCTACCTGTTTAGAGCCAGACATTTTGGAGTGTGAAGTCAAGTGGGCCTTAGGAAGCATTACTATGAACAAAGCTAGCGGAGGTGGTGGAATTCCAGCTGAACTATTTCAAATCCTAAAAGATGATGCTGTGAAAGTGCTGCATTCATTATGCCAACAAATTTGGGAAACTCAGCAGTGGCCACAGTACTGGAAAAAGTCAGCTTTCATTCCAGTCCCAAAGAAGGGCAATGCCAAAGAATATTCAAACTACTGCACAATCACACTCATTTCACAAGTTAGCAAAGTAATGCTCAAAATCCTCCAAGCTAGACTTCAACAGTACATGAACTGAGAACTTCCAGATGTTCTAGCTGGATTTAGAAAAGGCAGAGGAACCAAAGATTAAATTGTCAACATCTTTTGGGTCATAGAAAAAGCAAGAGAATTGCAGAAAAAAAAACCATATACTTCTGCTTCATTGACTACACTAAAGCCTTTTACTTTGTGGATCACAGCAAACTGTGGAAAATTCTTAAAGACAAAGGAACACCAGACCACCTTACCTGCCTCCTGAGAAACCTGTATGAGGGTCAAGAAGCAACAGTTAAAACCAGACATGGAACAACGAACTGGTTCAAAATTGGAAAAGAAGTATGAAAAGGCTATATATTGTCACCCTGCTTATTTAACTTATATGCGGAGTACATCATGTGAAATGCTGGCCTGGATGAAGCACAAGCCAGAATCAAAGTTGCTGGGAGAAATATAGGTAACCTCAGATATGCAGAAGACACTACCCTTATGGCAGAAAGCAAAGAACTAAAGAGCCTCTTGAGGAAGGTGAAAGAGAAGAATGAAAAAGCTGGCTTAAAGCTCAACATTCAAAAATCCAAGATAATAGCATCCAGTGCCATCACTTCATGGCAGATAGATGGGGAAACAATGGAAACACAGTTCCTGCAGATGGTGACCACAGCCATGGAAATCAAATATGCTTGCTCCTTGGAAGAAAAGCTATGACAAACCTAGAAAGCTAATTAAAAAGCAGAAATATTAGTTTGCCAACAAAGGTTCGTACAGTCAAAGCTATGATGTTTCCAGTAGTCAGTTGTGGATGTGAGAGTTGAACCATAAAGAAGGCTGAGTGCTGAAGAATTGATGCTTTTGAACTATGGTGCTGGAGAAAACTCCTGAAAGTCTCTTATGTGCAAGAAGATCAAACCAGTCAATTCTAAAGAAAATCAACCCTGAATATTCACTGGAAGGACTGATATTTAAGCTGAAGCTCCAATATTTTGGCCACCTGATGCAAAAAGCTGAGCCATTAGAAAAGACCCTGATGCAGGAAGAGAGTGAAGGCAGGAGGAGAAGGGGACGACAGAGGATGAGACGGCTGGATGGCATCACCGACTCGATGGACATGAGTTTGTGTAAACTCCAGGAGTTGGTGATGGACAGGGAGGCCTGGCATGCTACAGTTCATGGAGTCGCAAAGAGTTGGACATGACTGAGCGACTGAACAACAACAGCACCTGTTTAATAGACAAATATTTTTTGGGATGTTAATAAGCAGATAAATACATATTTAATAATAAAATACTTTACAGATAGCTATAAGGAGTACATGATATGACAGTGCCTGGAGTATAAAAATCTGTGTGCTAAATCTTAATTTGCCTTCCTTTTCTGAAATTAGTGGAACTGCTCATCTCAATCAGCTTGGGTGACGTTTTGTTTTTCATCCTCCAGAGACAGACTTTTTGAGATCTCCTAGGGAAGACACCATTGGAAAATATTTAATGTCAATGTTACGTGACATGGAACATGTACTGGGAATTTTTTTTTTGTACTGAGTTTTTAAGTGGTTTCTAAAATGACCCCTATGGTGGTTGCTGCTGTAAATGACAGGAAAATATGCATGCTCTTGTGATTGAAAATTGCTGCTTACTGGTACACGAAACTTTTGTTAATGTATTGATGGAGAATATTTGCATACTAGTTTTAAAGTTCTGTCAGTTTAATATATTTGACTATCAACGAGAAAACAACAAATTTTTTTTGTACAAACCAGCAAGTCAAATTCAGTCTGCCTCATGAAGCAGATTAAATTCTTCAGAAGGCCATTGCTACATGACACTTGAAGAATATATCACTTCAGGGTGAAAAATTGCTTCAGATCCTGGCTTTTTCTACTTAGAACCCTATGGCCTTGGGGATTGGCAATAGAATTTAGTGGGATAATTAACACTGTCTTGGGCTTCCCTCATAGCTCAGTTGGTAAAGAATCTGCCTGCAATGTAGGAGATCCTGGTTTGACTCCTGGGTCAGGAAGATCCACTGGTGAAGGGATAGGCTACCCACTCCAGTATTCTTGGGCTTCCCTTGTGACTCAGCTGGTAAAGAATTGGCCTGCAATGTGGGAGACCTGGATTCAGTCCCTGGGTTGGCAGGATCCCCTGGAGAAGGGAAAGACTACTGACTCCAGTATTCTGGACTGGAGGATTGCATGGACTATATAGTCTATGGCATCACAAAGAGTTAAACACGACTGAGGGACTTTCACTTCTTCAAGTTCCCAGAACCAAGAATAAAGAGTTGAATTATCTTCCAGGTGCCATATTGTTGTGGAAAAGCCACTGGACTAGAAATTCAGAATCTTGCATTTTCTCCTACCACTCTTTTTGTTGTTCAGTCGCTCAGTCATGTCCAACTTTTTGACCCCAGGGACTGCAGCACACAGGCTTCCCTGTCCTTCACCATCTCCCGGAACTTGCTTAAATTCATGTCCATGGCGTTGGGCAAGACCACCTAACCTGTTTCAATTTTCAGTTTCCTTTTTAATAAAGTTGTAGACCTGAAGTAAACTCTCAGTAAAGGAATAAAATTGTGAGTCTGTCTCACTTACTAGAAAGATATTTTCCCAAGAGCCATGGGGATCCAGAAACTGAGATTCCATTGTCCTAGAAGGGAGCCTATAATATGTTTACACCTCAGTCTTTCCTATTCTGTGTATTCAGTGTTAGTCGCTCAGTTCAATTCAGTTCAGTCGCTCAGTCGTGTCAGACTCTTTGCGACCCCATGAATTGCAGCACGCCAGGCCTCCCTGTCCATCACCATCTCCCAGAGTTCACTCAAACTCACATCCATCGAGTTGGTGATACCATCCAGCCACCTCATCCTCTGTCATCCCCTTTCCTCCTGCCCCTAATCCCTCCCAGCATCAGAGTCTTTTCCAATGAGTCAGCTCTTCCCATGAGGTGGCCAAAGTACTGGAGTTTCAGCTTTAGCATCAGTCCTTCCAAAGAACACCCAGGGCTGATCTCCTTTAGAATGGACTGGTTGGATCTCCTTGCAGTCCAAGGAACTCTCAAGAGTCTTCTCCAACACCACAGTTCAAAAGCATTAATTCTTCAGCGCTCAGCTTTCTTCACAGTCCAACTCTCACATCCATATATGACCACAGGAAAAACCATAGCCTTGACTAGACAAACCTTTGTTGGCAAAGTAATCTCTGCTCAGTTGTGTCCAACTCTTTGCGATCCCATGGGCTGTAGCCCACCAGGCTCCCCTCTCCATGGGATTTCCTAGGCAAGAATATTAGAGTGGGTTGCCATTCCCTTCTCCAGGAGATCTTCCTGACCCAGAGATTGAACCTGAGTCTCCAGCATTGCAGGCAGATTCTTTACCACCTGAGCTACCAGGGAAGCCTCCTTAAAGCTCTTAAGGATGGCATTTTGTACTCCCTTCCCACTGTTGCCTTTTCTAGGCCAAATATCCTTATTACTGTACAAATTGATGTGGTTTCAAGTTATTTTATCAACCTGGCTGTGTCATCTGGGATGGGCCCCCACAACTCAAGGTCCCGTCATATGCTGGATCCCTTGACTTCAACATAATACTCTTTATAGAGTGTCTCCAGGGCTGAGGACAGAGGCCAAGATTTCTTAGCTACAGACCTGTTTCAGGTTTCTCCATCTTATCTGCAAAAAGTCTTAGGACAATGATCTGCTAGTTTGGAAAACTCCTATCAAAGAAGGAAATATATTTTGTTCAGGATTACTCATTTCTTAAAAAATCCAGGGGGCCTTCCAATTTATTCTGTTTCCTTTACTAATTGCTCATAACATAGCTATTCAATTATTTCTAGTAGCATTTTCTCCAGTAGTTGATGTCAGACTCACTGATTTATAGGCTCATAAATCTAGAGGACAAAAAATGATCCTACCTGTTCATCGTATTTGTGACTTGAATTTTTTTCAAAGTCCCTAAATGCTCTTTTTTTTAATCATCTCACTTCTTAGTCCCTCTAAGCCAAACTAGTGCTTCCAGAAGCCTGGATTTGAATGTCTTTGGGTTGGTCATCCACTCTCCAATCCACTCAGTCCTAACTAAGCTTTCTGTTTTAATCTAGCATTTTCACACATTTCTGGGACAGGACTGGTTCATGGAGGATTTTGAGTCTACAGGCTATAATATTTCTGTCCTTTTTATCTTGAGGGTTATTTCCCTTGGTAATGAAGATGGAATCACAAAAGGAATTGCTACCTTTGCTCACACTGGATTCTCTGTCTAGAATCTTCTCCATTTTTCCTACTTAAACTCTTTCAAACTTTATACCACTTGAGAGCAACAATAACAACTATTTATTGTGCACCTACCATATCCTGGGTGCTGAGAAGTGAAAGGGGATATGAAACTGAATGTGTTCTGATCCCAGGCTCAGATTCTTGGTCCTATGTGATGGAGTAATGTGTAAAGCTGGACTTACGGTGTGGTGTGAATGATGTGTTTTTGCATGTGAACTCAGGAGCCAGACTGCTGCTGCTGCTAAGTCGCTTCAGTCGTGTCCGACTCTGTGCGACCCCATAGATGGCAGCCCACCAGGCTCCCTTGTCCCTGGGATTCTCCAGGCAAGAACACTGGTTGCTAGCTTCAAACCTAGGCCCAAAACCTAGTGACTGTTTAGCCTGCAAAAAGTTTTCAACTGCTCTGTGCCTCAGTTTCTTCATCTGTGAACTGGGGATAAAATTAGCACCCCCTTGTAGAGCTGTTGTGAGAATTAAAGGAGCTAATGTCATCACCGACTCGATGGACATGAGTTTGAGTGAACTCCGGGAGTTGGTGATGGACAGGGAGGCCTGGCATGCTGCGATTCATGGGGTTGCAAAGACTCAGACTTGACTGAATCTGACTGAATACTGAACTGAATGCATATAAGATATTTAGAATAGTACCCAGCATGTGTAAGATTTCAGTGTTTGCTATCATTTCCATCATTCTTAAAATATAAGTATAATCAGAAAACCATTCTCTGATCACCTTCCTTCCCTCATATAACCACTTCCATGTATTAGATGTTTCTTCTCTTTGCTGTACTACTCTGTGTATATGTATATATTTATAACAGCCAATGCTAAAATGATATAATGTAATGGTTTCTCTCCAAGATACTGGTGGTATTATATTGAAATCTTTCCTCTTGTTTGTTTTAAATAGTTATTATCTCAAGGTTACGTTTTCATCCACTGTTCTCATTCACTCTCTCTTGGCAGCCCCATGACCTATCTCTGATATTCTTTGACTTCCTTAAAATATAACAACTAAATGTAATCAACTAAAAGTTAATTCCTGACATGGAAGGGTCTTTAGGATCTCACCCCAGTGCTAGTTTTCATTATTTCATTCTCATTGGTCAGTGCCCCAGCTATACTGTTGTTAAATACTTTGAATTTCACTTTTGTTTTATTCCTCTGCAATTTATATAGAATAGTTAGTTAATTAATTAGTGTTAGTCACTCAGTTTTGTCTGACTGTTTGCAACCCTATGGACTATAGCCATCAGGCTCTTCTGTCCATGGGATTCTCCAGGAGTGGGTAGCCATTCCCTTCTCTAGGGGATCTTCCCAATCCAGGGTTTGAGCTTAGGTCTTCTGCATTATAGGTAGCTTCTTTACAGTTTGAACCACCAGAGAAGCCCTTATACAGAATAGAGGTCCAAATTTTTTTATTGATGATTCCTAAATTAGAAAAGAACTGAAAACCAAGGTTTCTCCCTCCTCCTTCTCTCCATCTTCTTTCTTCTTTCCTTTTTCTTTCTTTCCTTTTTCTCCCCCCCCCCCACTTTTTTTCATCCTTTCTCAGAGATCTCTCTCTCTCCTTCAACTTATACTAAAATACATGTGACCACAAGTCTACACATGAACTGAGGGATGGAGTTTACAATCTTTATTTGTTATTCCATTTAGTATTAAACCAATATGTTTCACTACAAAACTGTTAATATATTACAACTACTGCCTCAGACTATACTGGGGATTTTTTGAAATAGTGTGTATATTATTTTATATTTCCCCCACATTTTTGAATTCTAAAACATGTCTGTCTCCAAGAGTTTCTGAAGAGATTTGTGGATTTTACAGACTTTCCCTTCAATTTAAACCTTGGCCCTTCTGTATAAAGGGCTTCCCTGATAGCTCAATTGGTAAAGAATCTGCCTGCAATGCAGCAGACCCTGGTTCAATTCCTGGGTCAGGAAGATCTGCTGGAGAAGGGATAGGCTACCCACTGCAGTATTCTTGGGCTTCCCTTGTGGCTCAGCTGGTAAAGAATCCACCTGCAGTGAGGGAGACCTGGGTTCAATCCCTGGGTTGGGAAGATCCCCTGGAGAAGGGAAAGGCTACCCTCTCCAGTAATCTGGCCTGGAGAATTCCGTGGACTGTATAGTCCATGGGGTTGCAAAGAGTCAGACACAATTGAGTGATTTTCACTTTCACTTCTTTCTTCTGTATAAATTGTGTGATGTTGAACAATTTGGTTAACCTTTCTCCGTATCAGAAACTCTCATCTTAAAATGGAGATAGTATTAATATCTCTCCATGGAGTTCCTAATAGAACTCAATAGCTAACATATGGAAACTGCTTTAAACATTCCTGTTTCATGGTAGGCACTCATTTATTAGTAACTATTACTTTTACATTTGTTGTTGTTGTTTTTATTTGAGGACAAGGTGTGCTTTCCAACTTCATGCTTGTATAATACCAACTGCACAGTGAGAACTCTGTAACAGCTTGCTGGATAGCTGCATGAATGAATGACTTCATTTCCCCCCAGGAGTGAATTGATCCCTTTCCAATTTTTTTTTTTTTTTTTTCCTGGAAAACAGGTTAAACAGGTTAAAATGCTTGTTTCAATTTTTCCTTTCTGATAGCATCTTATGTTAATAGCTCTTGGCCCTCCTATTCTTTCCATGCTTGGATATATGTTTTTCTATCTTTTTTTATATGACTCTATTCAATCAAGCACTTTAAAAATGTACACTGTCAAGCAACACTGCTTTCTTCAAATTTTCCTTATTCATATTTTTTTATGCTAAAGTTATTCTAAGAATTTCTCATCATCCTTGAGACCTCTTCCCTCTTGAGTTCTTCCTGGCACACATAGAATCCCATCTATATTTCCTTGAAACTTTCTGAAATCCACTTAACATAGTAGATATTTCTCTTCTGTGGCTACTACAAACCACAAGAAATAGACATGTTCTTCCTAGGCTACCATCATTTTAACCCCAAGAAATATTGTCTTTTGTCCTTAGGGTCTATTTTGGTTTCCAGCAAAACACACAACAGCATCTCAGTACATTTTTGTTTTAAAAGAATTCAGTGCTTCCTTATTGGTCAGAATGAAGTTCAGTGAATCTGCCCCATTCATTATGTATTCCATCTTCTGAGAGTCAAAACTATTGCAAGGGTTGACTTGGAGGTATCAGGTTGTTCCTTTGGAACAGAAGGAGACTTTTTGAACAAGCGCAGATCATTGGAGTTACTCAACATTGTCATGTCTTATTCCTATAGTTATTTATTTTATAAATTGTTTTTTCTAGCAGGGATATCTGCAGAACACCCCAATGGCATTAGTCTTCTTGTTCCTTTTCTCTTTCATTTTTATTCAAGTTCTTTTTATCTGCATTTCTCTACTGGCATCCTCTTTTTAGGTACACTGTGTTTTACTTCTACCACTTCCATTAAACATATTGATTTTGAGCAAAATACACATTTTCATTGTCATAGTCTTATCATGACTCCTATCATTTCAAATATCAGAAATACTTTAAGATCATACCTGTTTCTTTTGTTGACTGTCTCATTTCAATTTATTGTCCAAATATTGCTCATTCATAAATATGTATTGGAATGTACATTTATTATTTATGACACATTTCCTGTTACTTGAGAACTTACGCACTTTTTACCTACTGTTCACTAGTCATATGTACCTTCTTCTCTACAATTTTTGGGCCATTTTCCTCTCTCTCAAATGCAGTTTTATCACTCTTATGATCTAGTTGGAAAGTCTCTGCTAAGAACATTCTTCTTAGAACACATTGTCCTTTACCAGGAGTTTTTTATGCAGGAAATGTTTATCATGTTCCAGAAAGGCAACCCTGTTCCTTGACCCTATATAACTTTCAGGTCTTTAACTTCCTGTTACCAGTGGCCTGTTTCTTCATTCAGTAGCAGTTATGTACTCTCATGGTCTTGATTGGAACTATTCTCCCTCTGATATCTCAGTTTCAGACTGTAGTCTCACGTCCTTCCATCTCATTTATTCAGTCTTCAACCTTGTCAAGACCAACAGCCCATTAGCCCTACCCATTCTCATTTGTGAGGTGAAAGGAAAGGCTTCTCTTCCCTCCTTCTCAAGACATGATTCCATAGTCCATTAAAACAACACAGCCTAGAAAATGTTCCAATTCATTTTATCTAATATCTTTCTCGTTTTTCTTGGCAAAGCCCCAGACTGGTAACTTCTCAGACGAAATGGTTAAAGTTCATTGGGAAAAAAAATCACACATGCATCCAGAGTTTTATTTCATTTAGATTCAAGACTGTAAACCTCAAATCTGCCTGACAGCTCATCTATATTTATCTAGTAAACTCATATTTCTATCCCACCAATGACAAAGACTCTCTCAATGAATGACAAACTCTGGACAGGTTCCTCTGAGCCCTTTCATAATTAAACCCTGACCTTGGGCTCTGTCCTTGGCTTGCTTAGTCCAGTTTTAGCAAAAATCCTGCTGAGTCAGTTTAGAAAACTCTACCATCCTTGGAATCTGATTACCCTTTTTTGTTGTTCAATTGCTCAGTCGAGTCTGACTCTTTGCGACCCCATGGACTGCAGCACCCCGGGCTTCCCTGTCCTTCACCATCTCCCAGAGCTTGCTCAAACTCATGTCCATTGAGTCAGCGATGCCATCCACCCATCTTGTCCTCTGTCATCCCCTTCTCCTCCCACCTTCAGTCTTTCCCAGCATCAGGGGCTTTTCCAATGAGTCGGCACTTCGCATCACCTGGCCCAAGTATTGGAGTTTCAACTTCAGCATCAGTCCTTCCAATGAATATTCAGGACTCATTTCCTTTAGGATTGACTGGTTTGATCTCCTTGCAGTCCAAGAGACTCTAAAGAGCCTTCTCCAACACCACAGTTTAAAAGCATCAATTCTTCAGTGCTCAGCTTTCTTTATGGTCCAACTCTCACATCCATACATGACTACTGGTAAAACCATAGCTTTGACAAGATGGACCTTTGTTGACAAAGTAATGTCTCTACTTTTTAATACACTATTTACGTTTGTCATAGCTTTTCTTCCAAGGAGCAAGCATCTTTTAATTTCATGGCTGCAGTCACCATCTGCAGTGATTTGGGAACCCAAGAAGATAAAGTCTGTCACTGTTTCCCTCTATTTTCTGATCAAATCCTTTATCCCCTCAACTCTTGGTATCTTATCTTCAGCAGCAGCCTCCCTTCAGCAAGAATCCTGTCAAGTTGGTTTAGCTAGAATCCTCCTTACCCTTGATGTTTCTTTCTTCTTAAAAATTTACCACCCATTAACACCCACTGTTCTCCTTGGCTATAAATTTCCACTTGTCCTTGTTGTATTGTGAGGTAAGCTGATCTCTCTTCCCTACTGCAACCCCCCCCCCCCCCAAATGCAGTGGTCTCTCTCAAATAAAGTCTTCCTGCTGTCTTTCATGGGCTTCCCTGGTGGCTCAGATAGTGTCTTTAACAAGTGTTATGAATAATTCTTTAACACAAAATGACATATTTCATGCTTTCTTTTCAAACTTCCAGATCCTTTCTTCTCCCCTTGCTCTTAGCTGATCACCTTGACTCACACTTTGTTCTCTTGATCTGTGAGGAATATCCTCCTCTTTTTAGCACCAAATCTACACACCTACATGCTTCTTCTTAGATCTTCATTTCATTGCCTCCTGTGATATTGGTGGAACCATGCCTTCTCTAGAAAGTTTCACTCTTCCACAGGTGCTCTAAATTCTACCCCTTCTTGCCTTGTCAAAGACTTCAGTTCTTCCCTCATTATCTCTTTCTCCTCAATCAATAAACTCTTCTTTAAACATGGATGAATCCCATCATAGTTAACATGCTCCAGACTCTTCCATATTGAATGTGTAGAAGGAAGTCTCCCTCAACTTCACCTCCTCCCCAACAGTTGTTATACCATCTGCTTTCTTTCATGACCAAACTTCCCAAAGATTTGTCTAAATGTGAGACCTCCACTTCCTTACCTCTCAGTCATCCCTTGACCCATTTCAGTGTAGTTTTTACCTCTGGTATTCCATAATGTCACCAATTAACATTCAATTTCAAAGTACTCTTTTTTATTTCTGTATTCCTTGACCTCTTCATAATATTCTGCTCAGTTGACCATTCCATCCCTCTTGAAATAGCTTCTTCCTTATCTTCTGGGGCCTGATGTCTCTTTGCTTTTTCCTTATCTCTTTGGTTGTTTCTCATCTCCTTTTGTCATACCTTCTGATGTTGACATTTGCAGATCTCTAGCTTAGGACTCATTTTCTTTTATTTTTTCTGTACAGATTTTTCCTAGATGATTTTTTTTCCCCTAGAAATGAAGTATCTTTAAATACTACCTGCTGCTGCTGCTGCTGCTAAGTCACTTCAGTTGTGTCCAACTCTGTGGGACACCATAGACAGCAGCCCACCAGGCTCCCCCGTCCCTGGGATTCTCAAGGCAAGAACACTGGAGTGGGTTGCCATTTCCTTCTCCAATGCATGAAAGTGAAGAGTGAAAGTAAAGTCACCCAGTCGTGTCCGACTCCTAGCGACCCCATGGACTGCAGCCCACCAGGCCCCTCCATCCATGGGATTTTCCAGGCAAGAGTACTGGAGTGGGGTGCCATCGCCTTCTCCGTAAATACTACCTATATGCTGAAAACTCACAGTTCTATGTTTCCAACCCAAACCATATCTCTGAGACACCCAAAGATGTTTCAATCTAATGTATCCAAAAGTAAACTTCTGCTCGTCCCACCCCATCAAATATGTCCCTTTACTGTTTTCCCCTTCCCATAGTTGTCATTCACAACCATCTAGAAATTGTTACCTCTCACTTCTGACTCACTACCCACACCAGCCTATCCATCTCCACTTGTTAACAATTATGCCCCATCCATCTACTCAAATCCATCTTCATTTTCCCATCTTGACAGCATCTCCATACTCTAGGGCACCAGCATCTCTTTACTGGGTCTCTACAATTTATTTGCTTGTCTCTACATTTGCATTATTCTAATCTATTTGAAACATGGCATCCAGGATGATCTTTAAAAATGAACTTTGATCATGTCACTTCTCTGTTTAAACTCTTCAGTGGTACCCTTATATGTTTAGGACTAACTGACTTGAAGCCACATTCTGTGCACTCTCTAATGAGCTTATAAACCACCATCACCCTCACTCATCTTGCTGCATTCACATTGGTCTTATCTTCATCTTCTTCAAACAAGAATGATCTTCCTTTGTCTGGAACACTCATCAGATACAAGTGATTTGTGGTAGCTTCATTCTTCTGTTCTTGCATTACAGATGTCATTCTTGGAGGCACTATGATTTTATTTAATACAATATATATTTTATTTGCTTGTTAACTCTTTTTTCCCTCTATCTCCTCCTGACTAAGCTCCTTGAAGGCAAAGATAATGGCTCTTATTTACAAATGTACACTAGACATCTACCAAAGTGTCTGGTATCTGATGTGTTCAATAAAAATTTGTTCAGTGACTGAACCCAAAATTCTAACCGGCAAGGTCTTTAGTGCTTCTTTGACTCCCATTTTATTCTCTGTGAGGTTCAGTAGTATGGTTCAGTATATCGGTAGGAGATTTCTTTGTTTATTACTACTCAGTGTCTTCTCACACTCAACTATGCCACTAGCCAGGATAAGTCAAGGGAATCCCTATTCCTTGATCCTCAAAGAACTTGACTAAAGTAGCATCCTTTAACAATGTCTACCTACCTTACCATCTTTTAAGATTCTCACCATATAAGTCAACTCATGGGACTTCCCTGTTGGCTCAGTCAGTAAAGAGTCTGCCTGCAATGCAAGAGTTTGATCCCTTTGATGGGAAGATTCCCTGGAGAAGGAAATGACAGCCCAGTCCAGAATTCTTGCCTGGGAAATCTCATGGACAGAGAAGCCTGGTGGGCTATAGTCCATGGGGTCAAGAGAGACAGACACAACTTAGTGACTAAACCATCACCACTACCAAGTCAACTTACACTTTTCTCTTTCAAAATCCATATTGTAGCTACTTTATCTGATGAAAGTGGAATGAAAAGAAGAAGAAATCTTATTATGGTATATAATTTTGTTCACACTGAATAAAAATCCAGAATAGCTAGCCTATTTAGGCTCTATGCTCTTTGGATATTAAAAAAAAAAAAATGACATGGAATAGAGTATTTGTTGTAATAGCCAAAGGGAAAAGTCCATAGATTTCTACATCTTATGGAAATTCAAAGGTTTTAATATGAAATATACAAAAATATATCTATTATGTAGCTTAAGCACTTTGATAGAAATGTTATTTTTTTTCTAAAATGACTATTATATTTACTGTCATTTCAATAGTTTAATATATATAAATAGAATATGTACTTCTGTGGTAATTAACAATGGTGCTATTTTTATCATAATCTTAAAAAACAATTAACAATGGGGCTATTTTCATCATAATCTTAAAAAACATATTTAAAGCTTAAAGTTTACTTGTAAAGCATCTATAACATTGTGACAAATCCGATATATTTAATAAGTAGTTAGAGAGTAGACATTTCTCTTAGGAGTATAGCAACCTATAAGTAGGATTATTCAGGTGCCAACATTATTAAATAACATGAAAGCTGAAAGAAAAATCAGTTTAACATTTAAAATTCCCTTAAATGCTCAGTTTTAATAGGGAGAAGAAGTACACAAAACAGTGTACAACCAGATTAAGTGCTGAGCCATTACTTTATCAAGGCTAGAAAGAAATGAGCAAATTTCTTCCCCAGGTTTTTACTGTTTTGCTAAGGACAGTCTAGATTAATTTGAAAATGCAGTGCACTTTTCTTAACAGAAAAAAAAATTGAATCAGCTGAGAGATAAGAAGAATAAACACTGAAGTAAACATTGCAGCCGAAACTAAAGTAACTGAAGTGAAAATGTTTTCATAATGAACTTTTATGTTTAACAAGCCCAGACACTTGGAACAGTGTAAGCTATATTAAACCCTTTTATGAAAGGATTATGTTTTGTATGATGAGTGTTTTAATATAAGTATGGTACACAGCATAAAATACAACTACATTTAACTCAAAGTAATTATGAGAATTCAGGCGAAATTATTTTCTCCTGTACTATCACATTGATACAGGAAAAAAAATTCTTCTGGAACCTTTCACCAACATGTCTCTGTTTCAATTATTTTTGGCAGTATATATATTGCGTCTCTGTCTCAGCTACCTTTTATATCGACAGTTGGTAGCACAAGCCTTTTAACGCACAAAGGGTAGCAGCTCTTCAGCCAATCTGTGATAAAAGGGAAAAAATGAAATCACTATGGAAACTGCAGGAAGGATCTAAAAGCTCTCTTTATAAAGTAAACGTCTGATGTTTGTGACTGCAGGGGTAAAAAATTCATAAATCTGTGTGATGCTATCATTTCTGATTTGTTATCACTGCAAATGCCAATTGGAAGCAGCCTGACCTTAGCTTCATTAAGTGTCTGTTCAGAAATAGTTACTATTCAACAGGAGGAAGACGGGGGCCTGCGGAGAGGTCAGGGGTTTAAGCGGGTAGTGTGGGACAGAGGGAAGAAACTAATTTGCTTCGAATGTTTCTTTTCTCATTTGATTGTCTTTTTCTTTTAAATCACAGTGACTTGATGGAATCGGGCACGATGAATTTGTTCTGCTCTATGTTTTATTTTGGTTTGTGTTTCATTCAGAAATGGAATAAACCTCAGACCCAAATTCAACTTAGAAAACTATGTCTGTTTTTGCTTTTGAATTGAAAGAAAAAAGGAAAAAAAACAAAACAAAACAAAACAGACCACTCACCCTCTCCTTTCAATCAAAAAGCGAATAAATACCAAGGAGAAGTCTTCTCACTTCAGCACCCTGGACCCTTAGGAGTCAAAAAGGAAGGATCCTGACTATACAAGCTGTGATGAATTTGATTTGACAACAGACAGCAACAAACACCTGTGTCGAGCAGGAAGTTTCAGAATATCTCATCAATGCTCAGAAGTTAAGTGACTTTTATAAGAGTTATATGGATGTTGAAATAAGGAACTTTTTATTTAATAATAGTTCACCTGTGGTGGAGGGACTATGAGGTCAAGAGGACACTGAAAAATTCTCCAGTGTGAAATTCTGCAAATTCAATAGTAGTCTTAATTCAGAGGAAGATGAAAATTCAAGTAAGTAAACCAGTTTCAGCATTGCATATGCTATGATGCTTGTCTTTTCAATGTTTGCAATTGAATACTACTTCATTAGTCAGATTCTCAGGCAATAGAGACTGTGACTTCTTAAAAAAAAGTTTATGGCAACTTTATCACAGTTGTAATGCATTGAAATGAAATGTCAAAGATTGATGTGCATGGTAATTGATTTCATATCGTCATGCTCTATTTAGACAATTATAAACATCGCTAATCTAATGTTTCAAGGTACTTATGAACAATTAGTGATTCTGTACCAGCATCTCAAACACAGTTTTGATGATGATAATATACTGAGGTGAGTTCTATAAATCCTAAAAGGGCTGTTGTGTAAATTATGATTAGAAAAAATATTAGAGTTTTTTTTTTTTTTTCCCCCAGTGAAATGATTAAGGCTTTGAAAATAAAAACAGGAGCATTCTAGTTGTAAGCATGTAAAAATTCAGCACAATTAGCAGAGAGAACACTTTGCTTTATAATAATATACTTGTTTAAAATAAAAGAATATGACATCTACCATTTCAACTTTATTTAACTTCTACAATTACTAATGACTAACTTGGCTGTTTGTGCAGCCTTTCCAATTTCCATGGTGCTCTCGTATTAAAAGGGTGCCGTTAAATGGTCAGTGATACAGAGTCGAATGAAAGTGTGTGTTTGGGTAGCCAAACATAAATATGTGCAGGCTTTCATTTGAAAATATTTAAATGCCTCATACACACTGACTTCACTGATGCTTTTTGTGCATATAATGAAAACCAATTATCTGTGGAGAAAACTTGACTGGGTGGAAGGAAATTAAATTGGTTTTTAAAGACTTCCTTAAACAGCAGTAGCTAGGGAAAGCTCCAATAACATTTTCACTGAAGATTGTAATGACTTTACCATATTAATAAATCATGCTTTATCCTGACTTTTATCAAAAGACTTGGATGGGAAGACTGCACGTGACAGAGTGAAGAGAGGGGAGCACTTCCAGTTGGAGCTGTGGGGCATCAGCCACTCTCCCACTTCCTGTGAAGCTCTGCAAACAGCTGTTGGAGAAGTCAGGTAGGTCCTAACTCACCCGAAAAACAGGATACAGGGTACTTTTAACAAAACTTCCAATTGTAGTTTCTTGAAGGGAATATTCTGTGATTTTTAAAATGCTGTACAAAATAAATGTGAGGAAATCTTGACCAACTTTTCTGCCTAATTTCCTCTGGGAGTTTCCCAACTTCTTCACTATGCTTTTTGTGTTGAATATGAACTCTCATCAATTAGCTCTATGTTAATTTTTTTTTTCTCATTGTGCTGTAAGTCTGAGACCACTTAAGGAGAACATTTATGGAAACATGGAAAACATATTGTTTCCTTTACACATGGAACAATGCAAATGTTTTTCCTTTGTTACTATTCAAAATATTAGAATTCTGTTGTCTCTACCTATGTTCTCAGATGTGACTTCCAACAGCTCTTGGAGAATAAGGAAAACAGAATACTTTACCCTTATCTCCAAATATCTGGTTGTTTACTAATTAATGAGTAAAATATATCATGGAGTTTTTCTGAAACCAAATGTTTCCCTAATTTAAACTCTGTATCAGAAAGTTGATTATGGAGACTCTATAATGTATTATTCTGCTGCAGTGAGGGGATTGTTAGGGAAAAATGCATACTTTTCCTTCTATTAATTCCCAAATGGCTGAACTGGTAAATACTGCCGGCATTTAGGTGGTGTGAAGTAGACTCTAATATTTTCCAACAAATTTTCACTAACTTTTCACAACAGTGCTCCTAGAAATAGTGTTTTCACTTAGTGAATAAAATGGAAACGTAAGTAGCGTTTATCCCATCTTGGATCTTAAATGATGAGAAGAGAATTTATATATTCCACTGTGTGTTTTCTAGTCAGCCAGTTGCATGATCAAATTTTTAAGATATTGGTTTTGAATATGGCAATACTTTCCTCTCACACAAGAGAAATTTTGTTTCTCTCCAACTCTCAAGAAAGTAAAGTTCTGTGGAATACGTCCACGGGGAATCTGTTTATGGCACTAAATACCCAGGATCTAAAGGTGGTTTCTGAAGTTGTTCGTAGTTTTGTATTTTTTTCATCCTATTAGAAATACTTCGTGATATGGCCACGCGTGGCCAACTTGCAGCTGTTAGAAATCTCAATTCCACCTGAGCTTTCACTCTGAACCAGAATTTACTCTCTAATCTCAAATTGGCCAACTGAGATAAGACAAAAACTTTTAATTAGAATTTTAATATGTAATCCAAGCCATTTATAGATTATGCACAGAGGTGATCTTCTATATATTTAAATAACTGTGTGGAGAAGTTAGATAATATTTAATTTTGTGGGGAAACTATTTTTAACTTTGCTGGAGTCTGGTTACCTGCGATGTTCCCGGAGAGTCACTCAGAAGTTCTAACAGCATGAGGTTTATTGTGTGAATGAGTAACTGAATGTGTCTGTAGCAAGTCCTGGGGGTAAATTATAAAAATTGGACTATTCTGTAATATAATGAAGATATTCTGTTTTCCTTTCACGTTTCTTCTGGGAAGCCTAATTTCGCATCTCCGTGTTCAAGTTATGTGGTTGAAAAGAAAGAGAGATGGAGCCGAGTACCAGGGGAATTAGCCTACCCCTTGCTACTGTTAATGAGTGGTGCCCCTCACCTCATGGGTTTATTCCTCAAAAACCCAGCACATGAAACAGTTTTTTTTTCCCTTTCCTTTCAAGAAAGAGTTGGCACTTTATGTTGGACTTCTGCTTGACATGAATTATTTGGCAAATTGGGGACTGGAGTGTGAATTATAAACTTAGGGCTGTGTAATAGGCTTCAGGGGTGTTTCAGGGACAAAGTCATCCTAGCAGAGTTCTCACAAAGAACTTTATTGAGGAAAAAAAGTGATCTTTTCCCTTACTCATAAAAGAACAACAACAAAAATGTATACCTGGCTGAAATACTGATTTCCATTTATACACACACACACTTTGCACGAGTGCATCCTCGGGTTTTTTTGTTTCCATGTGCACATGACTCTCATTAATGTTGATAACCCTCTGCACATGCTTCCAGAAAATAATGGACCCCGACTGTGAGAACTGTCAATATTCAAACATGGTAAGAGCTGAATATTTAAAATCTGTTTGGCACACCAAGCTTGGTTTTTTGAAGACAACAGAAGTTGGACAGAAAGATCAAAAGAGAAAAAAAAAAAACCCACCATAAAAGATAATGACATCTGGATGGGGCTTGGGTAATGCACTAATTAAATGTACTTACACCTAAGTCTTATCACATGCTCAGGAGCAGAGCTTAGATGCCCCTTTTAAACTGGTGCATTAGAGGCAGTCGTGGGAGCCTTGCCTGCTAGCTGTCACCTCCTCTGTGATCCAGTTCTGTTCTATATGTGTACCCATAATCTATCTTTCCTTCATTGAATGGCCTTCTGCTATTTTGCTATTAAGACAGTCATGATAAATTGGATTATCCCTTAAGCTTACAAAGATATGTGTGTTCTTTAAAATGGGTTTGAAAAATATCTGTTTCTTCCACCTAGCAAAAGCAGGCTACAGGATTCTCTTGGTTTGTTGCTGTCTCATAGGTGAAGATGAGTTTAGTAAGAGACCTTGCATACTTTTCCTCCCTGTTCAGGTAACGTCTTGACATCCTTTCCTATCTGAGCATAATAGAAGCTCTCCCTGAAGACCATACAAGAGGTAGACTTCCAGAAGTCACCACATCGGGCAATTTTAACTTCTAAAAGAGTTCTGTGTTAATTGCACAGAGTTTTAGGTAAACTGGCATAACTTGAACTGGTTTCAAAATGCTGCCGTTTAGGCTGTGAGACAGCATGAAAGGAGGGAACTGCATTTGTTACGTCTTCTTTTTTTTCCTTTTTTTAAAATAGTCTTGAAACATCATGATGCAATCTCTTATTTGGTTCTTAAAAAAAATTAAACAACCCTAGGTATTTAGAAGAAGCTGCTGGGCAGCACGTAAATATGTATAGCATATCTCATTACCATTAACAGCTATGCATGCTTTAACCTTCCCCTATAGCTTTGAGTACTTCCCCCCTGGCTTTGTAAAGTGATGCTTGAGTGTGGGTCTTACCAAGGAATTTCATAGCCATTTTATAGACTCAGCAGCACACTTACTATATCAGAATATGCACACTGTTTCTTGCGTAAATGTGAACAATTAATAACATTAGTGTTCTTCCTGGAAAAAAGTCCAAAGTGCTTGTGGATTAAGGCTTGGCGGGTTGCATAAGTCTATCTCTTATTTTAACTCAGTGAGAAGCTACTTTTTCTTTTGTTTTACTATTACCTGCCTTCTAATAGTGCTAAACAATCAAATGCAAGAGATTTTGCCTTCTTTCACTTTGCAGAATAAAATTATTCAGTTGATACAGAAGATAAAGGTTAGAAACCCACTGTCATCTAGAAGGTCCAGGAATTTAGAGAATCAGAGGTACTCCCTGGATCTCAGGATCCATCAGGGGAAATAGAGCCCAAGTTATTTTTCTCTGAGCTTCCTTAATTTTATTTTACTGCCTTGGGCATGATTAGGACAATGGTGAGGCTTTGAGGAGGGGAGATGTTTGGGGGTTGCTTGAAATGTCTAATGGGGTCTCCAAATGTCTAGTCCTTCTGGAGACCAGAAAGACTCCAACCCCTAGGAAAACAGAGGTCTCCTGAGCAGCTTTTTGTGCGGAAGGAATTTCGTGCGCCACACCCCTCTGCAAAACGTTGGGACCCCTTTGGCTCAGGTAACCCCCTTCATATTCTAGGCTGCTTTCCAGAGCCACAATTGCTCCCCTCCTTTTAAGACTGGCTGTTCTGTTCATCTTGGGTGCCAAGATTTTTCTTTTACTCGCTAAGTCTTCCCCATATAATCTAATGCTTCATTTCTTCCCAGAAAAAATAAGATAGTTGCTTCAAATTCAGCATTTCAATAATAGTAGTAAAAAGTCCTTCTTTGTAAAAGGTACAGGGTCAGTTCCTGCCACAGAGCTCATCTGCATCATCTCCGTTTCTCTCTCGTGGGTGAGGAGAAGACCTTTGCATTTGACCAAAAAGCACTAGTAAATAAGGAGTTAAAATGAAGGCAGGCTCACTGGTTTGCTGAGATCTGTCAGAGTCTGACTGGCTGGCTACATATCTGTCTCTGGAACAATAGGTACCTGTATTCTGCACGGACTGCTGGGCAGCGCTGACACTCTGGAGAAGGTCTGCCTCTGCACTTTCCTGGTGAGAATCCCCAATGACAGTTCCACTTTTCAGTGGAGGAGAAAAAAATATCTGTCTGCTCTCCTGATGAAGGGCAGAGCTTTGATCATTTTTATTCAGGCTTGTCTTGGCCGGAGGTTTCAGGTTCTTAGTCTCAAGTCAGCAGTCTCTCTCTCTCTCTCTCTCTCTCTCACACACACACACACACACATCCACTCCCTCCTCTCTCTTACTCTCCCTCTCATTTCCCCTCATAGGTTCTATGCAGGCAGATGAGCCACAGCTGTAACTGAGGCACACGGCAACAAACACAGTGGAGCCAATTTCTACGATGGCGAGAGAGGGGGCATCAGAGTTGACAACAATGACAAGGACCCAAGGACCGTCCTTCTGACAAGTTTCAGGTAAGAAAATATTTATGCCCCGATTCTTGTATTTTGCATCCTTGTGGCTGAGAGAGACATTGAGCTGGAAAGCAGGAGTCTCGATAGGGAAATATTTGTCTGAGAGTATCATCTGCTGTCACTTGCCTGCAAACCTGTGTTCTCAGAGCTTTGTGTTACTAGAATCATCAGAGGTGAGGTGTGAGCGGGGCTGGGCAGAAGGGTGAGTTGCTTTTTAATGTCTGTCTGGTGACATTTATTGTGCTGTTTAAATTCATATCTGGAAAAAATGCTGTTTGATGATAGTTAGCAATGTTTTGGGTAACATAGAACATATGGCCGTGTAGAATTCAAGGATGCTCTCTCATTCTTAATTTGTAATTATTTTTACACTCAACTGTACTGAGGTCAGAGAGTTTTAAAAATTAATGAGATTCCCTGTGGAGTTCAAATAGTAATGCCTACGTGAGCTGTTACAGAAAGATAGGATTATGCGGATATATTTTTAACATAGATTTAACTCTCTTTTTTGAATGTACTCCCTTTGAAACACTTGAATTGTACAGTAGTTTATGGAAGCTTAAGTATTTAGAGATTTTTGTCCTTAATTTTTTTTTTGTTGCTAGTAACCTGGAGAAATTTTGTCAAAATTAGACTGTGGAAGATGAATATTTTCTGTGGAGTTATTGCTAAAACTTAACAGATATCATTGCTATGACAATGGAGAATACCTTATACTTTCGAGGAAATGACAAATAAGGAATGAGACAGATGCTAAGAAAATCTGCAAACTGTGTTCATCTTAAGTAATAGAGAAAAATTCAGGAGATGGGGTAAAAACTGCTGGCATGAACAAAGAAGCGAGTGTATACAGAGATGAGAATTCTTTGTCACAAAAATGAATCCAGGGCATGGATTTAGGAGGTTAAGTGATTTCTACATTCTTGGTGCCCCACAAAATGGGTGAGTCCAGGCATTTAAAAATGTACCGAAAACTTTCATTTCCCACAATTTAAAAACATTGTTTGTGTTCCTGATACAACACATTGTTTAAAAGAGGGGAATTGGAAAGCAGTCTGAGTATACAGTAATCGGGGCTAAAGATGCTTTTTATCCCGAGTTCCCCATTTACAAGACCCATTCTGAGCTTCCTGTGATATATTGTTATGTAAATACTGTGCAGCCAGGGAAAGCAGTACTATGGAGATTCAATTTACTTTGAAAGTTGTTCATTATAGCAGGGATGAATGTTATTTATTTGATGTGATTCAAAGGCTGGAAATGACTTTTTCATTGTGGCGCCTTTTGTAATGGGTGCAGGGTGATCTAATCTTTTTAATTTTGGCTTTCACACCAGTGGAGATGAAAAGAGATCTGAACTCATTTATCGGTTGCTAGGTCCTTCTAGAGACCCAAGTCCTGTTCTTGGTTGCTATGGCCAGTCTGACCTCAATCTCTGTGGTTTTGGGGACTTAAGCAGTCTTTTTTTTTTTTTTTTTTTTATTGAGGAGCATGTACCTTGATTTATGTCCAAAATTGTGGCTGAACGTCTTTGTCTGCAAGTGATAAATGGTGGCGAACCATTCATCAGTTCTTACAAGTAAACACTGCTGTCCCACTAAAAATATGTTTTGTTCTGAGTTAATGGTATGGAACAAGGCAGCCTCCACACTCAGCTATCTTTTATTGTGGAGGGGCCTCGGAAACTTGGAGTAAAGTGGAGGAAATTGGCATTCATTTTCTTGTCTGTTAGCATTTCATTCCTGATTCGGATGATGCGGCTGTAGGTGGATGGAGGATGAGAGGGTAAACCTTCCATTTCTTTCCTTTCTCTTTAGTTGGGGCTGCTTATGAAACAGGCCTTCTTCAGATGCCAGGATTCTGCTGGGGCACTAAGAAGTCAGGAGTAGTTTCTACGATGGGGTTGGCCTCCGCTTGGCAACTGCCACGAAGAGCTGAGGCATAGACGGGCGGGTGTGCTGCGACTGGGTTGCCTTCAGTTTCATGCCGACTCTTTGAGGGAAAGTTGTATCCATTATTGGTGGCTCCTAGGAACCTTCTGCCTCCATGCTTACTTAATGGTCCCCGGACGTCCTTGCATTCTAGAACCTTGTTAAAAGGAGCCTTGGTGATTAAAGAGGCTGTGGAGTATACAGCCCGTGCTTAGCAGATGAGCCTGCGTGCATTTCCCCGTTTCCTTAAAAACTGATTAATTGATGCTGCGGGGAGCACGCAGTCTGCTAATAAGATGATGATAACAAAAAGGTATCAGGAAAGGCATTTATGGCTTGTAACTGCCGTCCGATTCCTTCCAAGAGAGATTGCGGCTTTGTAGTGTAGTTTTCTCTTTTAATAGTGATATGCTAATGGTTTTTATTCTAAATCGGCCAACACTGAGTATCTCCAGGAAAAATGGGTTCCATAAGAAGTGGCATCCTCCTGGAATTGAAAGGTAAAAATTAAACGTTTTTTAAAGTGCAATTTTCAAACCGTTTCCGTGTACTTCTTACCAGTAACATTGGAAAACTGCTTTCTAAATGAGTGTTTAAAATTTAAACCCTTGGTCTAAACATAAAAGGTTTAAAGAAGAAACTATCTTAGGGAATTTTATTGTTAGTCATTTGCTAAAGATTGCCTAGGTTTTATTAACAAAAAACAACCAGACACTTTGTATGTTTACTTTCAGCCTTGAGAATAAGTAGATTTTTATATTTTAGAGAAAATGGTCATTTTGAGGATCAATTAAAATAATCTTTATCTGTTTTATGTAGACTTTATTTCTAGAGCTGGTTAGAGAAAACAGGATTTGGTGATATGGATGGTCTCTTCCAGCTTAAAAATTCTTCAAAGTGTGTTAGTTTTCTGAAAACACACACAAGGATGCATTTATTAGTGTAATTGGACTAATTCAACTAATGTTTAGCTCTTTAGTTGAACAGCAGTTAAAAGTTCTATGTTCTGCTGTACAGGCAATAATTTTGGTGGATGTAATTTAAGAAAAATTGATTTTTGAAGATATTTTTACTTAACTGCTATTTTAGCGCTTTAATAAGAGTGAGGTTTTGCAAAGCTTAATTGTGGCTTCTTAACTTGGGTTTCTTACTTAGGTCTTCTTGAAGGTAATGCATTGTATGAGTGGTTAATTTCACGAGGAATATTGAATTCCAGGTATCTGAAGGCACATATTCCCCAGGATGTGGTATGTATGTATGTGTGTATATGGACATATTTTAATATAAAATGTCTTATAAATTTCACATTGTGTTTTGCTTTACTGTTATTTCAAAAGATTTAAGTGAATGTCGAATAGCGCTCAATTTCCTGAAATGATTAAATTCAGTCTCTGAAGAATCTGGGGAACAGGCCTGTAATGACATTTTGATGACTTTCATTTTAAGGTGTAATAGAAATTGAGTAAAATATTTTAATAGCTATTGTCTAATATCTCATTCCAAATATAATGTTTTTATTGCTCATTCTAGCTTACAATTTTCTGGTGATAATAATGTTGGCTGGTGATTATTTCTTACATAGAAATCATTTTATCCTTATGTAGAAGTATTTTAGAAATGTCTTCATGAATTTATCTCAGCTGAAGCAATTGTACTGAACTCTTGAGACAAAATAGTATTTCCTGATTCCTCCCATTTTAATTTGGTACTTCCTTACAATATTTAGGTGTATCTTAAAGGAACATATTAAATATTACATATGATAGTTTGTGGTTTAAAGAAGAAAAAACAGTCATTCATATAAGTCAGGGAAGGCTGAGAAAAGAGAAGGAATAAATATTGTTACTAGCCACTATCACAAAATTGATCTGATTTTTCTTCCAGATATCATGTATTTAAAATAAATTTTAAACATGCTAACAAATAAAAAATATGTGTAAAATACGCAGTTATTATATCTCTTTATCGAATAGGTAAGTGCAAATATATAAACTTATATGATTGCACCTAATGTTACCAGAAAAATCTTTGCACCTCAATTCTTTCAGGAGATGTAGACACAAGTTAAATTAAGCATATGGCTTTTAAAGAAATCTTTTGAGAACAGGAGTTGTGACACATTAGATCAATTTTCATGTTAAGTCAAAATGAAATCCTTAAATCAGTTTTCCTGTGTATGTTACACAAAGCCATTAGTTTTCAAATTGCATTGTTCTAAATGCTAATTAGAAAAAAATTATGTAATTTAACTCGACTGTAGTGAATATTTAAAGTCAGAATATAATATTATTGCTGAATTAACATGCCGTAAGTACATTTTTTAAAGTAAAAGTATGCTCTAGTATCAGATTATTATCCTCTTCTAATGTGTTGATTGAATTTTCCCAAGTTTGGTTTCTTCTTGTAATTAATATTCCTTTCAACACACCAGTGTTGCAGGGTTATAGGTTCCTCTTAGTTGCTTTCTGCCTCCTATAGTTTTGGCTTTTGTCTTTTTGGTATAACATTATTCTGTCACCTAGAAAGTTGTATTGACTTTGAAGGTATTTGTCTGAACTATTTGTCTGAGTTTGGGGTAAAAAAAAAAGGAAAAAAAAGAAAACACCAAACTTGTTTTATTAGAAATTGTGTATAAAGTGCTGAAAGATTTGAGATGGCCTTGGGATGTTGTTCAAGGGGTTGATTTTAGGATACAGGATTTTCCCAGTAGTGGCATGTTACTTGTATAATTCAATAAAATCTTTCCTTCAGCTACATGAGTTTATTTTCCACAAAATAGTTTGCCAGGTGACAAACCTCAAATTACACTGACCATCAGCAGGAAAATTTATTATAGAGAAAGAACTGGGAAGGGAGGGGGCCTTTTAGACAGCTAACGGGTTTGCCCCAACTTACTATCCAAGCATGGTGACAAGGACACGTGGGAAGGTTTTATCTACTGATTAATCACCTCCAAGATCCAACAGCAGATTTTAATTTGCACAGCCAACAGTCAAATACTTTTGTTTAAATGATACCAGGATGATTAGAGAAAATAAAAGTTTTTCTAAAAAGCTGAATTGTATACTCTAGCACTCACTAATAATTAACTGAAACATTTAAAACATTCAGATTTTAAAATCCGAAAATTGTAATTTGCTTAATGGTGTTTATAATTTTTTAATCAAAAAAATGGCCTATATAGACTCATAATGACCCCAAGTCCTTCTAAAGGCTTTGGACTTTATGATCCTACACCATATAGTAAACAGAACCTTTTTCCATTTTTAATTATGTCTCTTAGCCATTATTTGTATTCTTAATGTTGTTTGGCATAATTTAATCACAATGATTCATAAATCCTTGAATTTCTTGCATTTTTCTGACAATTGAGTTTACAGTGCAAAAGTAAAGACTAAAATATACCATAAGGCTAGGAGTGTCCTTAGAGAAAGGAAGACAAGGTGGCTTACCATGGTCAGGAACATATGGTGTAGAGTTAACTATCACAATCTCAAGGGTTTTAGCATAATTTACTACAGACATCTTTAAAAGTATTGGATTTTTAGGAAATGTTTGAAGACAAATTCAGTTTGCTAGAAGTTTGAAACATAGGTATCTAGTAAATTATAGCAATATCTTTCCATAAGGATTTAGAAAATATTCATTCATTCCACCAACACTGATTCAGGGCCTACCCTGTATCTTTGTAGCTCTTAATTTAATATTCTTCATTGATTCAATATTCATTATTTGCCTGATTTTGCAGATGATAGCAAGCTCACCAATTATTCATAGATCATTGATCAATCATATCACAATCCATATCATTTTGGAACTTGTATTTCTCTTGCCTCTTCTTTAGATGGCTTAAAGTAAATTCTAGGCATATATACCAGTTTAGAAGAATATATTGGCAAAACAGTCACAGTGAGTTTTAATAAGCTGTCTTATTGATATTCAGGCCCACGATGCAGCAAACAAGTTGGATTTATCGCTTTTTATGCTTTTTTCCAATGCCTCTGATTCTATTTTAAGGGACCTCTAATTCTAATTATTAGTGGCTAACGTTTCTTTTCCGTTTGCCAGTCAATTTCCTAAGCTCTTTACCTTTGTTCTTTCAATTACATTATGAGAACGGTGGCATCACTGACCCTCCTTGCAGATGAGGAAAATGAGGCTTTAAGAAATAACTGCCTGAAGGTCAGCAAGCTAGTAAGCAGCCAAGATGACTCAAACTCCAGGTCTTTCAGGCTCTATTCATTCCTCTAGTCACTAAGCAAATAGTACTGAGCATTTATGATGGCCTTGGCTGCTCAAGATGTTTAGAAAAAAGAAGTGTCTATAAGAGGCAAACCTCTGCCCTTACACAGATATGCACAAGCACTTTGATACTTTCATTATGTTATTTCCCTTTGCATCTATGGATTCCCCAGAACCCATAGGATAACATTTTAAAATTTCAAAACTTCTTCAGAAATCTCACCATTTGACTTCCGTCTTTTTTTTTCTTTTTCAATTGTGTTATCGTCTATTTCTAGCCAGGCATTTTCTACACTGGAAGGTTGATCTGCTCATTGCCCCCCACAAAGTTTGCCTTGCATTTTATCTGATGATTCCTGCACCTGAAACACTTTCTAATGCTTCCTCATGCCTCCCATCCTTCAGTGTCTGGGTCAAAGCCAATGGTTGCTATGAAGCCTGTCTTAGAAATGAACTCCTAAGATTCTTTTATCTGTGCTGATCATTTGACATGTGGCATTTGTAATAAGTAAAGTGACTTGTGGCTGGGTAACATCTCACATATTTCCTGTGTCCCAGTCACTTCACTGTTTATAGATGTGCCCAACTGACATGTTGGCAAAGAGTTCAGAGAATCCTCAGTAAAAGCAGAAAGTAGAAAAGCTAAGAGTGGGAAGTTTGGCAGCAGGGGCCCCACTGCCCACTACA
The DNA here is from genome assembly GCF_029407905.1 of Bubalus kerabau. Lineage (NCBI taxonomy): Eukaryota > Metazoa > Chordata > Mammalia > Artiodactyla > Bovidae > Bubalus > Bubalus kerabau. The sequence goes on along the minus strand of NC_073624.1, from coordinate 60,496,550 downwards.
GTGCCTGGCATAGATCATACAGCTAATATACACTTGAGGTGGGGATATAGGGAAGAGAGACCAAGGAGGGGGAGATGGACAACAGACAGAAAGTTCACAGGGAAAAACAAAATAATATTTCCAAATTTATAGCCCAGGGCATTCAAAGAACTTTAAATATTTAATAAGGGTTGGGGAGCCTGTTAAGGGTTATATAGCTACACACAATAAGCTTTACTTTCATGTATTTTTGCTTCTTCTGAGAATAAACTGTCACTTGTATCAATATATATCCATGAGATACATAATGAACTTTCTGATGTTTCTAAGAGAAAATACAATTGTGTCCTGTTTGTACATGTTTCCATCACTATTAAGGCCCACAATACAGAAGTTGCTGGCCCTGCCTTTTTTTCCCCATCCCCTCCCCACCACAAAACAGCCAGTCTCTTAACCAACATAAAGCTTTATTAGTTACTACTTCCTGTTGGATTTTTTTTTTAGTAAAATTCAAATTCAGCATTCAAACTCCTCGCACAAATCTCTTATATCAACGAGCAGCTCTTCTGGTTAATCTTATTTATGTTTTTACTCAATTGTATTAAAAAATGTAGCCTTGAACTCTCAAGGGAAATATTTATGTCTTTATTTTTACAGATTCTCAAACTCAACTGCTGAAGTTAGGAAGTGTACTTCATAGGAAAATACAGGTGGATATTTCTTAAAGCAACTACTATATCTGACCTCTGCCATGGAGCAGTTTTACTGACTATGAGTCATGACTTGTATACATAGATATGAATATAGGGCTTACTTCAAGAAGGTATTATTAATACCTGATACATACATAACATGTACTAATTTTCTTGGGTGAGGCAAGTTGGAAAGGTTGCACCCTGAACCACTGAACATGATGGCCGATGTGCACCCTCTAATTTATATGGAGGTCCTCTGCTGAAGCAGCCCCATTCTTTGGGCATCCCTGCAAGCTAATTGAGATAAGTGAGGATGCAGCTTGGGCCATGAGGCTTTTAGCTTTATCCTGCTCTTAAGAAACAAGAAACATTACTGCAGTCAGTATTGTAATAGTAGCAGCTGAACTGTCAGTAAGAGTTCCAAATAGGAAACTGTTCCAAATGCTTATCTGCTTATCTCATGCTGTGCTGCTGTTGGTAAAATGCAGAGGATGAGCTTGCCTCCCTTTTAACCCTAACTTTCTTTGATCCTTTCACTTTGACACTAATTTCAGGCATGAGCCTTGGCACTCAGCTGCAGTGTGTAATTGTTGGTATCTCGCGGGTGCACAATGGAGAACAATATTTAGTCCCTGTGATTTGCTGTAAGAACACACCACATGCAGTTGGAAAGGGAAATATTTAATCACCTAGTTTTCTCCATGCAGTTTCAATCAGTTGAATCCTTTGAAGATTTTATTTTCTCTAAGTTAACTGGTTGTTTTGTTACTGCTCAGGTAAAACCTTCAGATCACTCTTGAATTTGGACTGTGTAAATTTGGGGACATTACGTATCAGTCTGAATGGACAAACAAAGAGAAGATATTTTTAAATATGCTAAGTTAATAACTCATTTTGGTCAGAAGATTTTTTTAAAAAAGTTCCTTGAGGCCTCTGTTTCGTTGTTGGCTGTGGACTTAATATGTAAAAGGCTCTAAGTGACACACGAATAATACCATTTCCTTTTTAGGCATATTGTGTGATGATGCTGTTGATCTTTAGAGGAAATTCCATTTGGTGACATTTACAAAAATAGTTTCATGTTAGCAGCTTTTAATTTTAATTTTTTAAAAATAACAAGAATGGTATAACTTGCAAGTGACAAGAAAGTCACCCAAGAGGCATGTATAACTACATAATGGAAATATGAAACATACCTTGTCACCCACCTGATGTTGTTCTTATTTGCAGTCCAGGGAAATAGTTTTGACAAGTAGAAAAAATGGTATAAGAAGGGAATTATCTGTGTAAACAGGCAGTGTGTCATCTTAAAGATTGAGATCTATGTTTTTTTAATTTTTAGGGCTGGTGCTTTCAAAGTGCGAGAAAGATATGAGTCCAGAGTTTAGTCTTCATTGTACTTTACTCCTGCAAATTCAGTGCAATGCAATGCAATCCAATACATTTCAATTCACCTTGCTGCTTATTGGATTTCTAATATTTATGAAAATTTTAACCTCCTGTAGACAGTTATCTCTTTAAATTTTTATTTAAATACATTAAATAAATACATTTATTAATATATGTATTAAATACATTAATACATGTATTAAATAAATACATTAGGGAATATCAGTACATGTGGTGAAGAATTTGTGATTCTTTACTGCAAACAAAATATTTTTAAAGTTTGGGATTTCTACCGGTTTAGGGCATTTTATTTTTCCTATTCCAGGTTGAGTGAACGTTGGTATACCATATGATCTTCCTAACTAAATCAGTCTCTCTTTTACTCAATAATCATAATTATGTCATAAATTTGGGAAGAATTCAAATCATTTATTTACTTAATTATTCAATTGGCTTTTTTCCCCTTAATTATCTTGTCTGACCAGTGTTGCTAAAGGCACTCTAGAGGATTTTATAAAAGGAGAAAATATGATCTTTCTCTCATCAACTATAGTATAATTGGAAAGAGAAAAAGAACTCTAAAGAACTAATTGGATAATATAATAAAATTACTCCTAGTTATCATGCTTCGGTACTGTGAAGGGAGAAGCTATTTTCTCACAGGTGGAAAACAGTATTAACAATCAAATATAGCTTTTGGGTTCAGAAGATTGTTTCAGATTATTTGTTGTGAGAACAATAATGAGAGCATTTAGAATAAAGGCTAACTTCTTGAAAATAAATTTTACATCTTTTAATTGATTTCATCAGCAAAAAATTTTCCTTTCATGACGATTTTAAAATATCAAGTGTGTTGCAAGGTTAGTCAATTAATTCAGCTGTCCAAAACTTTTAAATGCCTTACTTTAATCGATTATTTATAATAGAATATGTGTGTGGGGATTGGTGGAGTTTACCATTGCCTTATTTGCACTTCATGATATTCTTCCAAAATTTGGACAGACATGTAAACTGAAGTGTTTTTTTTTTTTTTTTTTTTTTAATACTTCAACTTCCTTGCTATCTTGAGAAGACAGGCTAACATAATCTCTAAAATGGAAAACTTTTCAAAGCTGTCTTTAATAGCATCTCTGGTTGTTTAAAGCCCTGCCCATAGTTTTGCTCTCTGACAGAAATATTACACCCATTCACCCACAATAAAATAAAAACACTATTCCAAATAAAACCTAACATTAAGCAAAGAGCTTGGGGATAGGTTCAATTTTAGTTCCTATCTGGAATACAAATTTTTAAGATTTTAAGAAAAACCAACAGTTTTGCTTGCATATTGATTCTCATCTTCCAAAGACAAAGACTAGTCAGTCAAAAAAATTTTAAACTTAACAAGCCTTGAAATGTTTATCTTTAGTTACATTGAGAACTGTGTTGAAAAACCCAATAATAATTATTCTTTTATCTTGAGGAGTATATATTTTGTAGACATAGAGAGAAGAACCTTGACCCATTTCTGTTTTCTCAGGAAAGGAAAGAATTGGGGAGGGAAAAAACACACTCCAATCCCACCAGAATTTCCTATGGATAGGTTATGGCAGCCACCAAGCAGGAGAAGACAGATGTCCTGTTTTTAAGGGTTTCTGGGAGGGCAGCAAAGAACTGTTTCTCCTGGGGATCCTAGTGTGTGAATGGACTTATAATAGATATTCATCATGGGGAAGATCAGACAGAAGGATACTTAATGAGACCCACTTGGAGACTAGACAGAAGCATCCTCTCTAGAATGTAGCAATTCTCGATTCTCAGTGTCTTTAGAAAGCAAGGTTCACCATCTACCTGTCTAAACAGGTAATGAGAGCAGACACATGACACACCTCCCTGTGACTTATAAATTCCTTCACTGCCCAAAGAAGGAACTCCTCTCACTGCTGTCTGCTCTCAGCTGTATTTCATCTTGATAGCTGTTTGCAGTAGAAACTTTTGAACTCCGTGCAATGTAAAGTTATGGTTGAAAATTCCTCAGCAGAATTTCTCTTTTTTTCTCTCAGGACAATTTGGAGCATGAAGATTAGAGACTTAGAGACAGTCTATCTAACCTAAAACTATACATTTGGGCTCATACTATTTGAAGAAAAATGAAACAAATGGAAAAAAAAAACACTTGAGAAGGTCAAAGAGTCCTACATCTGGGAATATGGAAAATGGTTAAATTTGTGAACCAGAAGAAAAAGTGTTTAGAAAAAAAGAGATCAAGTTTGTGCTGAGTTAGAGATTCACTGTTCTCAGTTGTATTTTCACTTGCTGCATCATGATGTCTTACTGTCTTCTCCAAATATAATTTTAGCATCACACTTCTCAAAGTAAATAGGTTTGAGTGTGGACATTCTCACCTTGTTCATTCTTTCAGGGGTTGACACGCCTCTTTGGTCCACCTCCGGCATGCTCACACTTAATTTAACTTGGCACAGCTTGCTCATCGCCATACAGTTCTTTCCCCCAATAAAGTAGCCAGAGTGTTTTGATGGATGATGCTTCTAAGGGCAAAGGCTGCATTTTATGTTTCATTTGGAAATACGTAAAGGTGAAATTGAAATTAGAGTGTCCCATCCATGTCCAGGAGCATGGAGCCCTTTTCCTTGCACCTGTAGTGAATACACATCTTTCCAGTAATCTATGAGTGTCAGATTTTTCAGGTTTATGTTCATTTCTTAGGCAATGTTGACTGGCCATGGTTTTGATCCTTTTTACTTTTGAGTTTAGTGCTCCATGATTTGAGGACCTTGAATAGTTTCTGAGAGTCTAATATTCCAGTATTTGAATAAACATTTTGGAAGAAAGGTGTATTAGAATGCAGGCTTCCTAGAATAATCATCAGGATGGCATGTAGAGGATCTTCTCAGCTGATGTCTCCTCTTCTTGTTCACTTCAGGGCTCTAAGTTAAGCAACAGCCTTTGGGGCAGGAAGGGTAGAGACTTTGGAAGCAAATCAAATTAGATCCAATCCCAGACCTGCTGTAACCTTGGACCAATTGTTTAGCATCTTTGAAACACCATTTCTTCCTCTGCAAAATAAGGATTATAACACCCACTAGTGTTTCTTGGCCATTTCTCACATTCCAGATATCATACCCACATGCCTATGAAGCAAGTACTATTATTATCCGCAGTTTCCAAATTACCACACTGAGCTTGGAGAGGTAAAGAAAACCTACTTAAGCATACATGGTTGTTAAGTATTGGGGCCTCTTTTTGGTTCTTTTATTTATGTAGAATTTGTTTTTAGGAAAAGACTTGCAGGATCAAAAGGTAGGCACAAAATAAATTTAGTTAATTTTCAAAAATGTCATTTAGTTTCAAGCGCTTGACTCTGAGAAGCAGTGTTAAGGCTGTAATTTATATTTCACTATGTAGCCGCGCTGCGGACCGAGGCTATTTGAGAGTGGCTCTGTAAGTGGCCGTGGAGGGCTATATGCTATGAGAGCTGCTTTATGCTTTTATTCTTGAAGATGGTGATGGTGCTTCTCATTCCGATGAGCGCAACTCCTTCTCAGTAAAGATTCTGGATAAATGGCTGTTACGTGGAATTGAATGCTAGTCTACAAGGTAATTGTTGTGCCTCAGAGGAAGAGTGGATGCCATTTCCAGAAGAGCTTGACATTCTCAGGGAGGAGTTTTGTAGCCTTGAAGAATTTTATGTGTGTGATTTTTATGACCCTTGATAAAGAAAAAACTGAGTATTATTTACTAGAAATTTCAGGCTTTCATTCTATTGCGGCTTCACCTGCTGCACGTTCCCCATTCACAAGACATTTCTAACTTCAACTTCTCCTACTTCATCTGCAGGCTCTTGAAGTCTGTGGGAAGCCCAGGTGTGTGTAGAAACACGGAAATAGCACAGTCTCTTTGGTTGAGAGTAACATGTCAGTTTTCTTTCCTTGCTTTTGTGTGCTCTCTGGAGCTCACCCATGCATGATGTTCCAGTTGACTTCAAAGACAAGTTTGTGGTTGGATTAGCTCCACAGGACTGGGAGCAAGGTTTTTTTTATTTTATTTTTTTTAAAACAGGCTTAGTGCTTTCTAAGCCCACTGAGGAGCTGATAGAGCTATGTGGTTACTAAGACCACATAGCTTGTGGCTCATTATGTCCTCCTGGAAGAACAGGTAAATTTGCATACTAGTTTCTAGATTATTCTCACTATTAAAGTTATGTTTTAAATGATGATTGGACAGTACCAGAAAGGGTTGACGTACAACTATATAATTCTTGCACTTGGGAGCTTAGTCTAGAGGACTACAGGAACTTAGTCTAGAGGACTACAGAGGACTACAGGACTATAGAGGAAATACAGATATAATACATTTGGAGTGGGAAAACACCACTGAAGTTATGAACGTATAGGACATGCAAATCATAGGGTAGTTTTTTTTTTTTTTTCTTTCTGGATTATTTATTTTTTTTATTTTTTATTTTTTTTGTTTTAAGTGTTGAAAAAAGGGATGGTGTAGTGAGTGGTATGTGGTTGAGAAATTACAATGAAGGTATGTTTGCTTTCCAGACATTGCCAGCAAAGGTAGACTTCTTACATAAGGCTAAAGCCAGAAATTGCTGAGGGAAAAAGGGGAGAAGACTGAATGAGTTGAAGGCATCATCACAAAGTTGGGACACATTTTGGGAGAAGGCCTAGGAATGGAAGAGTAATGAGTGGGCATCAAGAGGCTTGCTGGAGAAGAATATGGCTGACTAGAGAGGGCGAAGAGACAGGGCAGGGTAAGGTGCCTCTATGGACTGTGAAGCTAGGAGAGCCTGTGGAATAGAGTGTCCATGAAACTTTGACTATGCAGGAAGTAGAAGTCATGAGGTCCAGGGAAAATAGGGAAGCAGCCCTAGCAGTTCTGCTGTGTATTGACCATAGGCTTGCTCATGAAATTTGAAAGCCGTGTAAAGGCAGATGAAGAGTTTTAATTTTCAGAAATCAGAGGACCAGATCAAAGAGGCCATAATAATTCAGGCAAGTGACTGCCAGGTTCTACATTGGGTGTGTAGTTGTGATGTGAAATAAAAGGGGGAAAATTTAGTAGACGTGAGTTTGAGCAAGCTCTGGGAGTTGGTGATGGACAGGGAAGCCTGGTGTGCTGCAGTCTATGGGGTTGCAAAGAGTAGGACGTGACTGAGCAGCTGAACTGAAGGAAATAATCACACAAAATAACATTGATGAAATCCAACAACACTGAAGGTGTACTCAGAAACAGTGAAGGACAGAAAGGAATTAAAAATTGTTCAAAGGTTTTGCTTATTTGATGGGAGAATTACAATAGGGCGAGACTGAGTGAGGGTATGTAATAAATTCCAGAAAGAGGACCCAACATACTCACTGCGTGTTTTTTCCTTCTGTCTCTGGAATGAAGAAGAAAGAGACGTAAGGCTATTTCTTTGCACTTTGATTTATCCCATTTTAGATCCAGGATCACCAAGTATTAACATATATTCACATATTGAAAGCTAAAGCATTTTTTCTTTCCCAACTCCCATACACTAGAGTTCTCTGAGGTCCTCTCATCCGGCATTGTCTAGGGAGACACTACAGAGAGAAACTGCAGCCTGTGTGGTAACCAAAGGCACAGCCTCTGTATTACTGAACCTCAGATTGAATCTTGACTGTGGTTATGTTCTAGTGAATAGAGCTGAAAGAGAAACGAATCATTTGTCTCCAGAAATTGTCATTCTGACTCTGCCTTTGGAGACACTGGCATGTGTGCTGTGGCTGGAACAATCCTGCTTTGATTTGTTATCAAACACTTGATATTGGACTTCGAAAGCAAAGAAAAATATTGTGTGATTCAGATGACTTTTCATTAAAAAAAAAAAAGGACTATGTATATAAACTCTTTTTTCTAATTCTTATCAGTAGGTATGTCTCTCCCACGATATATGCCATAATTTAATGACCTTGGAACTGTTGATTTACTTCAGAACATATTTGATGTAATTTCCTAAATCTTAGAAAATGTAACGGGAGTTTTGGTCATAATTTTCTTTTAGCTGGAAATTCTGGATGAGGAAACCATTTCATAGTTAAAATGAAGACTGAACTTAGAGGAGGGACTTGCATAAGGTCACAGGGCTTGGTGGTGACAAAGCCAGGAGACTCTCAATTCTGTTTATATCCAGATGAGCCTCTATTTATGCTGTGCTGGCCTTTCCCAGCGTAGGAGACTCTAAACTGTAGAAAACTAACGGCACGTATATTTGCCATCAACCAACAAATCAGATCTTTTTTTCTATGTCTCATAATGTGCCTGCACATCTATCACAAAGGCATTATTAGGAAGTATTATCACTCTAGTAATAACTGACAGGGCTTAAATAGTGGTTAAGAAAGAGATTTTTTTAAAACAGTAATTATTTAAGAAAAAAAAATCTGTTCTCTGATTTCTTCAGGAAATATCATCAAAGAATTGTGGATCTGCCTCTATCTTATTTCATGCTTGCTTGCTAAAGAACCTGCAATCCCAGGACTAGGGTTGATTGTCTAGAAAGTTTCTCCGTGTGAATGTAGTAGAACAAAAAGGACGGTTGGAAGAGAAAAGGGAATGGGGTGGAACAGACATTGGTGGAGCCATAGCTGAGTTTACTTTGGTCTGGGTTGGCACTCAGGCATCTAAGATGACTCAGGTCATCTGTTCAAGTGTATCCCTGTATTTTTCCTGTCTGAAAAGTCCTTTCCCTTGCCCTGTCCATCTTCATTCCCATCTCTCTACTCCCCATCTTATTCAGACCTCTTAAAAATGTGACCTGTATGTGCTTTGCTCTTTGTCTTGTCTCCACTTTACAGTTCCCAGCATCTAATACCTGCTTTAACTTCACAATGGAGCTAACGATTCTTGGATCGCTACATCCAGTGGGTTTTGAGATCTTTCATGAAGCTCTGAATTTCTGGTGCATTGATCATTCTTTCCTCCTCAAAGTTCCCTAATATTCTGGCTTCCATGGTGCCATTCCCACCAGATCATCTTATTGTTCCTTCTCTGTCTCTTTCATGGCCTTCTCTTCTTTTTCTTCCCCAAAGTTCATCCTTAGCCCATTACTTTTCTCACCCACCACACTTTCCTTTTATACTCTTATTTACTGCCTGTGATTTACAGTTACTCAGAAATTTTAAATGTAATTTGAATTTCCTTACTGCAATTCATACTTGAATATCCAACTGTCTGCCCTGTCCATTGGGAGCCCTCCAAACAAACATGTGTAAACAAACCTCCTCATTGTTCCTGTAACCTGATTTTTCCATTTGTGGTCTCTGCATAGTCTTGTTTCCACAAGACTTCTGCCTACTCATTCACCCAAAACTACAGACCCCAGAGTCATTTTTGGCTTCTCATTTCCCATCTCTGTTGCTTTTCAAATCAAACCCATTACCAGGACCTGCTAATCTTCCATTCTAAATACTGCTTAAATCTGACTGTACTGACCATCCTTACTACCACTGTTGCAGGCCAGACCCGCTGCCACTTGCTGTGGTTTATCTCTTGCTTGGGCATCTGTGCTATTTAATGACTTTTCTTCCACCAGCCTTGGCACCCTCATATCCATACAACCCAAAGTCAACCTGCCACTTGCAAGTTTAAAACCCTCCCGTGTTTTCCTGCCATGCTGGATAAAGCCCCAAATAGTCGCATCTTAAATTCTATTCCTAAATGTGCTATTTCCTGCCTCTTGAAAGTCTTATCTCTAACGATTTCCTGTTTTAAACTTTGCTCTCAAGCAGCACACAATAGCTGCAAATTCTACATATAAACCACATCATTGCTTTGCTTTTACAGACTCCTTGGTCTCTTAGTCACTTCTCACTCCTCTTCCCTCGCCCCTCCTAATCTTCCTTCCATCAACACAAGTAAGTGTGTTACCTCCTCCAACAATCTTTTCTTTACATGTCTTGTCACCCTCCACCTGTCTGTTCTTATCAGTACCCTGTGCATATGCCAGTCATTGAATTAACTCTGATTTTCTAATTTGTATTTTTGTGAGCTGTACAGTCCACCAGTAGCTGTGAACAACCTGTTAGTTACTTCCTTCCTTCAACTAAATTCAGATGTTCTTTGATAAGAATTCAGTACAGAAACAGTTGGTCCCACTGCTGACAACTGAGTCAGGAAGGTGAACATTTAAATATATATGTGTGTATATATATCTTTTTATATGTGTTGTGATTTTAATTTAATTTTACTTTTCCTTCTGAACAGTACCTGAGTCACAAATATACAAGTATCTTTAACCTCTCTCCCAGCATCCATACCTTACTTATGTTTTACTCCCCCAGAAAAGCTGAAATTTAAAAAAGACTAAGTTATTGACTTGCACAGAATACCACAATTCATTTAGAAGAGTCGCAAGAGTCAGTTACGATGTCAGAGAAAGTATTTTAAAGGTGTATTTATCCACATTTCAGAGATATATATATATATATATATATATATATATATAGTACCAATAAGTAGCACACTGTGCTTTGCTGTCCCCCAAAATATGACAAATGTTATTTTCTCAGGGAGAAGAGTGAGGTTTATTTTTTGTTAATGAAATGCCAGACAAGCCCAGCCAACTTGCGGGGCATAATTAAATTGGAGCATCTTTGGCAGTTAGCTATGTAGCTCCATCCATGCAAATGTTTTGCAAAAATTTATCTTAAGCAATTTTTTTTTTTTTGCCAGATTCTTTTCAGGATAAAGTTGGGACATTCAGGAATTGGGGCAGTTCTCAAAGCATCATAAACATGTCTAAAGACTGGTTAAATAAGATCCATTATTGTCCTAATTATTCAACTCCAGCCTTTCTTCCTACTCCCCACTACAGATACCCGAACTTTAGCACCTGGCCCATATGGGAGTGAATGAAGTGGCAAAGTTGAGATTTAAAAGCTTTGCTTGTAAAGTCACTCCAATGTTAATTTGTATTCTCTCTACCTATGTTTTACAATGCTACTTACTCACTGTACTTTTTTGTTCTTCCTAGTATCAGAGAGGAGCACACATTCCTTAAGAATTTACTCTTACGAATATCCTACCGAAATAGATTCCCAAAAAGAACACACCAAAGACTTCCCTGTCAGTCCAGTGGTTAAGACTCTCTGCTCCCGGTGCAGGGGAAACAGGTTTGAACCCTAGTCAGGGAACTAAGATCCTGCCTGCATGCTCAATGTAGCCAAAAAATAAACAGACACACACCCCAAAGTGGAAAATAGACAAATAGGTACATTCTATTTTATAAGCACATGGTCCAATTTTACTTAACTTATTCTTTGTTCTAGTTATTCACCACTTCTGTTGTAGTGCAAAAGCAGCCACAGATAACACATAAATAGATGAGCATGACTGCCTTCCAGTGAAACTTTACACAAACAGAGGGCAAGCTGGATTTGGCCCAATGGTCCTAATTTACAAACTTCCTGCTTAACTCCCTGCCTCTGTTAGTAGCTCTTTTATTTTGATTTTCAAAGTGTGGACATAAATATTAAATAATGCTCACTCCTACAATGAATAAGATTTTAGGTTATATTAAAGACACACACATGAATTCTTCAAAGGTTAGAAAAGATGGATTTTTAGGATCTTTACTATATTTGAAGTTACTGCTTGTACAGTTTTAAGTTTCTTGAGGACAGTGAATAGGGGATAATTCATCTTCTGATCTCAAAGTTCCTGGTTCATGGTAAAGGTATATTTTCAAACAAATGAACAATTAGGGCCAACTCATAAGTCAAATTGGTCATATTGTAGATAAAATATTAGACCTAGTTTTTAAGACTCTTAGTTCTTTGTGCTCTGTTCTGTCAAAGGATCCTAGCTTAGCTGCACTGAAAATGGGATAAAGAATGGTGTCCTTGGCAGTGGGGAAGCAGTGTGTGCTACCTGGGCCTGTGTTCTAAAGCTTGTGGGGATTTTCTATGCTGAGTACATATGCATAGGTTTATAATAAGTAGGGTACAACTTTTACTCTACTGCCTTAAATCCGTCCCATTACAAACAAGAAGGAAAACCCTTTTAGCTGTGAACGTGGGCTGACAAGCATGATGGGTTTACCACTATTTTCGATTCCTTAGATTTCAGGTTATCGTGGGCATGGTGTCCTGGGTGAAGCTTTGAAAGCTCCTGTGATGGCTAAATGCCAGAAAAGATGCTTACATCAGTCAAAAATAGCTCTTCTACAGAACTCAGTTACCACCATGGAGTAGTAGGCTCAATTATAAAAGACGTGTGTGTGTGTATGTGTGTGTGTGTATATATATATATATATATATATATATACACATAGGTCCCCTGGTGGCTCAGATGGTAAATAATCTGCCTGCAATGCAAAAGACCCGGTTCGATCCCTGGGTCAGGAAGATCCCCTGGATTAATCATTCCATGCTAGCTGGAATATCCCTCATTCTTGTTGATGAGAGTACTGCCCATTATAAAACCACTTCATAGTTTTCTCCCCTACCCCCACAATAAGTGCTGTGAAGTGCTTACAGCAGTATTCCAAAGATGCTTGTGTTAATTACTTAAAAGAGATAAAATAGTCCTTCTCATGGTGGGGAAATGAATATCTACTTTTATTCATCTAGTTTTACTTTTAATTGGTTCATGGATGATTGTTGATAGCTTTGTGCCAAATGTGTCCTGTAACATTTTTCTGTGACTATTTGCATTTATAATTATACAACTGTAAGAGCCCATGGCTGCATTTGCACACACATGCACATAAGCAGATTGATTAATTTCAAGGAGACAGTTCAGATGGTCAAGCTCAGAGCAGGGATCATGATGACATGTATCTGCCCTTTGTGACAATGGGGTCCTAATAGTACAGATTTCGAGCCTCAGAATATTCTACCATCCTACAATAATTGCTCCATGCGTTTAGCCATATTGAGAAAGAGCATCTTTAGCCCTTTATGAAAGTGAAAGTGAAAGTCGCTCAGTCATGTCTGACTCTTTGCGACCCCATGGACTACACAGTCCATGGAATTCTCCAGAATACTGGAGTGGGTAGCCTTTCCCTTCTCCAAGGGATGGATCTTCCCAACCCAGGCATCAAACCCAGGTCTCCGACATTGCAGGCAGATTCTTTACCAGCTAAGCCGCAAGGGAAGCCCTTTATACCTTACTCTTCAGAGACAGTTATTTTTAAAATTTCCAAATTCACTTGCACCTCTATTCTCTATGAGATCTTCCCATCTCTTCCAACTGTGCCAAACTATGCCCAAAACAGGAGAAAACAAGAAGAGACTATACATGTCATTCATGTTGGCTGAGAGATAAGCTGAGAAAGCAAGAATTGTATGATGGAGGACTAAACTGTACCATCATTTGAAAAACAAATTCTTCTCTTTCAAGCTATATATAACTTATCCTTTGTAAACTGAGTGAGACTATTAATAGTAATAATTATAGTAACAACTTTCCTTACATTCCTCTATGCCAGTAACTTCAAAGTCCTCCTCAAACTTGAACTCATTTCATCTTTTTTGACAGTCTCATCCATTAGTCAGGACAGAGTTTATTATTTTCTCTTTGCTTCCCACCTCTGCAGTTACTTCCTGCTGCTCTTTCCAAACCTGATGCACCAGATTCAGAGAAGTAGAACTCCTGCCTTGAACACCTAGAAGTCATTATGCTTGGGCAGCATGCTTGGGGATATGTTAGAACATTTCTGCTGTGGTTAGCATCGCCTTAGAGCACAAATCAGTAAAAAGCTCAGGTCAGGTAACTTAGTATTACTGAAGTGATGCTACTTTTTTGAAATAGAGACAGATGACAGTATAAAAATGGATAGCATAGCTTAATTCTTAAAATTTATTCTCAGTTATATCACAGAGTGATTTCAATTCCTACCATTTCTCCAGTAAATTAGTCACTGATAATCATAATTATGACCCTTAGGTGCAATACAATGAAATGCCTCCTGAATTATTAAAATAGGATTAATTTATGTCTACCTTGTATGTCATTTTGAGGATTTTACTGCATTATCATTTTTTGAAAATTGGTCACCTGTACATATGATATATACATAAGATTAAATTTTAGTAATGGTAATATCTTTTAGAAGAAAGCCGTATTCCTAGTGTTGAATAAACATGATTCTATTTTATGTGGATTTGTCCCCTAGATTTCTGTTTGGTGTCCATGACGTTATTTGCTCATTAGGTCTAAGTTGTTATTTGAGAAGAAATAATGCCAAGTATTTGTATGAGGCTTTATTATGAATCAATGCTTTCATTGCCACATATTTCTGCCACATATTCACTGCCCAATTTATTGTATAAGCTTCAAGAGGTATTATTACCAGCATTTTATAAAGTAAACCTCAGGGAGTATGTGTGGTTTGCTCAAAGCCACATGGCTAATAAGTGGTAGAGAGGAAACCCAATCCCATTTGTTCAAGTCAAGAATTTTTTCCATCAAACCACAGCCATCTCAGAAACTGGTCTCCCAGAATTGTGGCAGGAGTTTCAGCCAGCATTGGCCTCTCTACTTGTAAACCCATCTGGCAGAGTTCTTTTCCTAGAGCTTGTCAGAGGAGTTAATATCAACCAACAAATCCGAGATTCAGAAAACTTGTTGTAATCCCGATTATCAGTGAAAAGGGATAATGTCCCCAGTATTAGATTGCATTCCATCCACCTGGAGAGGTGCATAGAATGCAGCATTCCGCAGAGAGATGACTTTATTTATCCAACAATACAACCAAGACTGTGATAAAGTGGGACCCTTTGTAATAGCTTTTTACCATATATGAGAATAGTCAGCTTTGAAAGGAACTGGAGATGTGGGCATTCTCCATTTACCTTGGATACAAAACAGATTTTCTGCCTTTGATGAAAAGAACAGGCAGTGCCCATTCTAAGGACAGAGTGTGAAATAAGAGAGAGCTCTGAGCTCAAGGTTTTATCATCACCTCCTGGTTTTATTTTTTCCATTCTAGTCAGAAACTGCTTTGAAACAAGCTGCCCTGATATTAAAAAGTGACATAGAAAAGTCACTGCCTTGAACTTGCTCATATGAAAAGTGGTACAAGAAGGTGAGGGTCACCTCAGAAGGAGAAGTGCCTTCACCATTAACAATAATCTATAAGGAACAAGCAGTGTTTGGGAGGTAGGGCTGAATTCAGAGAAATAGAAATCTGAAACATTAGGGCGGACCTCTGCTTATTCATGAGATATGACTGGTGCTGAATGCAAATTTCCAACTAGAATAAAACTCATAACAAAGCTTTCTGCACTCATTCATTCTGAAAAGTAAAGAGCATGGTCTCGTATTTATTAAGCCATTTCTAATTATTTCTGACAAATCAAATATACTGAGGATATAAAGAAGAGAAGATTGGGGAGGGGGGTTTATGATGTCAGTTTCAAAGAATTGAACAAGTGGCCCCAGAAATGAGGCCCCATTTCCTTAAGACTGACACTGCCACCTAATAAACCAACAGAGAAAATATTGAAAGGAATTTTGTCAATATTCAAGGACTAGTGTAATTTTAAACAATCAGGCATAATGGCAAGATCAAGCTTGATGTCATGGTCATTTTGTGAAAAGCTTGTCATTTTGTGAGAAGTTTTTGTGAAAACTTGTGAATGAAAGGGAAGGAGAAATATTTAACTGTGGAGTCGAGGTAAGGAAATGGATACAGGAAACCTGAGATTCCAGTTCTATCTCATCTGACCTTACTGATAGGCAAATTATTCCACTGAGTCAAAATAGCAGAGATGAAACAACCAAAGTTTCCAAAGAAAATAATTTCTAGTTTCACCACAGAAAAAGTTAAGTGTTATATTTGGAACATCTGAGATGTGTTGTCTCATTAAAATTTATGATCAGAATTAATTCACATTCATTCTAAGAACCAAATCACCTGGGTTTAATCTGTGTAAGCAATCATAAAAAAAAGGGTAATGAGAAATGACAGCAGGTCCACAGAGTGGTCAGTGAGGACCACTTGGCAGATCTGAGTTTTCTCTTCTCCTCTTTTTTTTTTCTTTTGGGTGTTGGGAAATCAATGTCATTGGTTGATGTTTGCACATGATAAGAAATAAGTGACATCCTTTCAAAAATCACTCAGGTTAAAGGATTTAAGTTACCTTAGTGAAAAGTGAAAGTATTAGTTGTTTCAATCATGTCCGACTCTTTGTGACCCCATGGACTGTAATTCATCAGGCTCCTCTGTCCATGGAATTCTCCAGGCAAGAATACTGGAGTGGGTAGCCATTCCCTTTCTCCAGGGGATCTTTCTGACTCTGGGATCAAACTGGGGTCTCTGGCATTACAGGAAGATTCTTTACCATCTGAACCACCAGGGAGGCCCTAAATAGCCTTAAATGAGACCTAAATATGTAGTGATAAGGAAAAACAACACTGCTAAAGAAAATGAGAATTTTATTTGTGAAGGATAGTTTTGTGCCTGGCACATCACTCCATTGATTTAATGATGCTCGCAGATAGAAAGCCTGAGCATGGGATAACCTTCCCACAGCATTGCTGAGGCAGTCCATTTCTTTGCTCCGGATGGCTCAGCATTTCAAGTGAGAAACCAAACTGTGCTCTTTGGCTCCTCATCACTCTCGTTCTCCACATACTTTTGGTTGCAGAACACCAAGCAGAGCATCTCCTCTTCACAGCCCTGTCATTTGTGTAGATAATTCCCAGCTGAGGCTGCTGACCTATCTTGCCAATAGAAGACGGTTGTTTCCAGGACTTTCCACTTTCCTCAGAATAATTGAGTTGCTATCAGGAAATGTACATCTTCTGTAACACTTCAGCCACCTTCTTCTACCTTCATGAATTCTAATCCTAGAATTGCCCCTGACTCAAGGATCTTTTAGGCTGATGGCTTTCTGGGATGCACGATCGTTATCTGGAGAACTGGAGACTGATTACTGATAAAACTTCCTTTCAGAATGAAAGGTTTGTGTGTTTGTAAGTCTGAGCCTTCTGAAGGTTGATGGTGGTAAGCTTCCAGAGGTGCACATGTAGGATCAAAATGAATACCTTGTGTATTTGTCTTACCGTTCTTATTTCTGTCTTTTTATGCCAGATGAGACTACACTCTGACCCCTTTATTCGAAATTTTAATTCTTGACTAGCTTTTTACATAAATACTTTCTTCTTCTTAGGATTGTCAAAGAGTATCTATCCTATGTTTGAGGCACTGGGAAATGAGGCAAGTGCCCCCCACTCCACCCCACTGCTCACTGCCAGCCCCTTGGGGATCGGCAAGTGGTTCCCAAGTCCCATGGTCCCTGGACCAAAAAAGGATATTCAGTGTATCCTGGGAATATTCAGTGCATCCTGGGAATATCCAGCTGAAAGCATGAGCTTTACCTCAAATAGCTTCTCCGTAGTTCTCTTTGGGGGCCTCCAGGCTTCTTGCTCTCTCTCTGGTGGCCGTGTCCATTTTAGAACTGAAAGAAAAAAAGGTTCCAATCTGTTCCTTTTTCTTTGTATAACTCTTAGAGAAGAGCCCGATGCTAGTAGGCATTCTGCAAGTCATCTTCTTCTAGTGCTTACATTACTCTCTCTTCGATGGAAATTTCTATTTTAGGTTCCTAAGTAGCCATATCTAAGTCTCCCTTTTGACCTGAAAGAGTTAGGACTTAAACATAAGCCTAAGTTTTTAGAATCTAAAGAAAAGAAGGGAGCAGAGAAGGAAAATACCAGTGAGGAGTGTGGACACTTTTCCTGCTGCTGAACAGTGCAGTTTTAAAATTGCATCTTTGTTGTCTGTGTCAATGTCTTTTCAGTAATGCTGTGCAAAAATATGGATTGTGATATAAAAGACAAACAATTAAGCAAGTCATCCTTTTATGCTACTTAAAAGTTAACCATATAGAAAAGCCTACTGGCTCTTGAAGTGAGTTTCTGACAAAATTTTAAGCTCTGATGATTTTTTCATATTCTGTAATTTGTCTGTGCTCTCACCAAATAGAGGGGAATGAAATTATTTGTGGAGCTATGTCACGGTGAATTTTAAAAACCAAATTGTCCCTGGGTTGAAAGAATCGCCTGTGACCACAACCAATTTTCCTAAAATCTATATTAATGCTTTTACACTGAAATGGTAAAACTTTTGACAGTCAGTGCTTAGTTGCAGCTCAAGTCTAATCTATACAAACTAAATGTAGTAATAACAAGACTACATATATTTTTTGAGTGCTTGCTCATGCCATGGGCTAGGTTAAGTGTTTTATGGGGATTCGTTTATTTAATCCTCATAACCCTCAGTGTTAATACCATTTTTATTCCCATTTTATAGATGAGGAAATTAGGTTGTTGAGAGATATTAGTAAATAACTCATGCAACTTGTGAAAAGTAGTACTGTTAGGAATTGACCTCAGGAGGCCTGACTCCATTAGGCTACAATAGGTACCTGCTCTACTGAAAGTCCCTATTCAGTCATTTTCCATTCTTGCAGTTCCTTCTACGATTTGATATATATTTTATGTTCAGTGAACATCTTCCAGAATTTAAGTTTTAAAGGAGTAAATAGTATCCCGAATGATGATCAGTGAGAATCAGTTTTGCTCTGAGGTGCATTGAACTTATTCTGACAGAAGGAGATGCTGGCTCCATATAGACGAAAATGCCCCAGGAAGAAGGGGATAAATGAGCCTGGGGCTCATTCATACCACGTTTTAATATGAATCTCTACACATAATGACATTGGTTTGGTGGCTGTGACCGAGCAAGGACAGGAAAATCAGTGTCACATGACTCTGAAGCCAGACTGCCCTGATTCAAATCCTTCCATTTTCAAATCCTACCATTTGCTGACCAGGTGATCTGGAGTGAGTTCCTTGCTGCCTCTGTGAGTCTGTTTCCTTATCTGTAAAAGAGAGACAATAGCACCTACCTTAGAGAGTTGTTACAGGGATTAAGTGAGTTCATGTCTATAAAGCACTTAGAACAGTGTCTGGCACACAGAAAGTACCACAGTGTGCTTGTTATTTCATCATCATCATCACCACCACCGTCATCATGACATCATCGTCACCACCGTCATCATGACATCATCGTCACGGTGACACTATCAACATCATGAGGTGCTCAGACATGGTGTGGCAAAAATACCAAGAGTGGTTTTATATTTAGACATTCTTAGGGCTTTTGTATGGGAAAAGATACTAGATTCAATTTATCTTAGATAGAGTTGGCTATGTCAAGTGATTCTTAAATCACCTAGATTTATTTTGGTTTTAGAATGAGTGGTAGTTTATAAGTTAGCCAACAAATGTCTTTTCATGACTCAGTCTGGAGGTGGGATTTTGCGCCCAGCTAAGGGGACCTTAGCATCTAACTCGAATGATTATTAAATGGAGAGACTAACCCCAAACCTGAAAATCTGAAGATAAGAGTAGCAAAAAAAGGGGGGTAGATAATTCTACCTGCATTAGGGTAACTAGAGTTTGGGGTTTACATAGCATAAGCAGAGCTAACTTATTTTGGGGCACTGTACAGTGAAGCTCTGAGAGCGCAGTTCTGATTCATTCCCACACATTCTTCCTTTCTTCAAAGGGTTGGAATGGATGCTCCCTAACACACTCTGAGGCATCTGTGGGCGTGAGAGAGGCTTTATTCCTTCAAGGCAATTTGGTCCAACTCTGCCCGCTCACCGATGGGGGGATCCTGGCAAAATTCCAAATGTGATTAATGTTGAATCTATTATTTCACAGGGTGGAGTGTGTTTGGGTGGATGGAGGGGGAAGCCTATAATTTCATAGCTGTTAGAAAAACATTTCTGCTAAATCGCTTTTTATTCTAAAAATTAATGAAAGGATCTCCATGTTCAAGATGATTTGATGGTATAGTACTGTCCCCAGAATAGAATGCAATCCCAGTTGCTACTAAATCTTAATAGTGCAAGTTAGAAGAGTGTAAATATTTCCTCCAAAATATCAATTACCATTTTGACCCATTTTTTTGTGAGGTTGAACTAATCTTTTTAATTAGTTGAACTCTGAAAGATTGTTCTCAATAAATATAAAGTCAGAGCTATAAGTTTTATCTAGATCAGTTAAGAAAAAGTACTGCATTTTAAAATCATGCCATCACTGTCTTGTTTAGGAAGAATATGACTTGGATTCAACCAAATGTTGAATTATCAACTATTTTAATATCCACATTCATTGTCACCTGTGAAGTGTAAGCGTTCTTATTTTTTATAGGGTCTTTGAATTGCATCCTAAATGACTACCATGTAAATAAATTAGAATAACAATCACACCATGCCTTTTTTGTCTTCATGGGTCATTCTCATCAAATGCTTAGTAATTTCATTGCACTTGTGTAATTAGGTGCAGAACCTCCACCCGAGCCTCCATGGATCAGCTATGTGGACTCTAGCTGCCAAAGGCGCTTCTCCTTCTGAACCGAGCGCTTTGCTCAGCCAGTGTAGACATGGCCTGATAAACAATGGAACTTCTCCTTTGAGAACTGGAGTCTGGACTGATCTAATTCTTTAACTCAAAAATGTGCACAGGTTTGATGAGCAGTTAAAATGCCTACGTTTTAGTAAAACGGGAGCTTAAATTGACAGTAATGTGAAGAATACCATAATTTCTAATGAACTTGAAGGCAGTAGCACTCTCTGTTGTGCAAGCTAATCAAGGGACGATCAAATCAAAGTTTTAACATGAGCTTAAATATCTGTGGCAGGGAGGCTGTTCTTGCAGGTTTATATCTGTCAGGTCTTAACACTAAACCTGTCACAGAGCAACATGGCTGTGTCACTTTTAACCAGGATGTCACATGTCACATATATTGTGAGAAACAACCTGCTTTGTGTTTTCCTCTCTAGGATTTTATAGGGAAAAGCAAAGGAAAAGGGAATTTTTTTAACACTGCATTTTTTATTTTGCAGATTTGCAGCCTCATGGAGCGAGTGACGGAGTGGGTTGCCAACTTATAGTGACTCCACTCAGCGGCGCAGAATGGCTGCGGGAAATGTGTATTCAGATAAGCCCCAAGAAATCTGCCCAGGGTGAAACAAGTACCTTTGAAGTTTAAAGCAGGTGTGTGAAGAATGCTGGAAACATAACTTCTTAGGTTTTAGATTTTTTTTTATATTTATGTTTCTCAAGGAAACTGATGACTCTTGCCTGTTCTCCTAGCTCTCTTAATGCTAAAGAACACACCCTAAAGTGTAACCCACCCTCTCTCCTAGGATTCAATATGCCCTATTCCACTGCCTGCAAGGGTCTTCTGTTTTATCAGAACTTTTGATTTTCAAGGCATGATTGTGATTTTTCATATTTAAAAAAAGGTTTTGATTTTGGAGGTATTTTTAAATTGGGAATTGAAGTTTGATAGGCTTTACCATTTGTCTATTTTCTTAAAATAATAAGTACTAATTGTAACATACGTGTTAGTTGCAACATACTTAAGAAAGTAACAATCGAGTTGCGTTTTAAAACTATATGTTCATGTTATCCTTAAAAAGTTAAGTGGATCAGAAAAATCAAGCGAAGCTAATGAGTTTTTTAGAAAGTGTAAACCACATTTCCTTGCAGGATGAAGTTGTGCTTAATAGCCTCTTTAATTTATTCAGAAACTACACAACTTTTGTTGCTATATTTTGTTAGAAAGGAAGGAGAGGCTGTTTCTACAGGTGTCAGAGAAAAATCGATACTGAGCCACGGACTATTGAATCCCGTAGAACCATGGAGGCTTGGCAGTGAAATTCTTCCAAAGGTGAGTAAGGGCATTGATTTTCCTTTTCATACAGAAGAAATATGACACAAGGAATGGAGGCTAAATTTAGACTAGAAACAAGTCTGATTTGAAACTATGCCTTTAGAAAATTGGTAGCTTTTTTTTTTTTCCAAAAAAATTAAATGAGGCAATCCAATGAGAATTTGGACCATATATTTTTCTTAAATTCACTTCTTTTCTTTATTCCTTTGGGGAAAAAAATGATCTTCTGACCAACATCTTATCTATAATTCAGATCCAGTGATTTCCTTGTGCAATACTTGTGTTGTACGATACAAAACAGTCTCTCTTATAAACTTACAACCAAGGAGGCAATATTCCTTCAGTTTCTAAGAAAAAGCATGTTACTTACGCAATCAAACTTAAAAATATGTGCCCATTACTGATCTTCCTAATTTAAACTGTGTATTCTTCCTGCTAATCTGTGCCAGAATTTTTAGACACACACTTGCTTGTTTGTGTACTTATTTTAGGGTTTCTTCTAGATTTCACAAAGTTGAAAAACTATACCTAAAGCATTGGTGGTTTGACTGCATTGCTTAGTGTTCCGTCCATGCAGGCAGACGGTGTTCCTAGGCTTGGAAACATAAATCCCAGGGGAAGTGAGCTGAAGAACATTTTATGCATCACTCATCCTATTATGAGCCCTATGCTGCTCCATCTCTACAAGGTAAGCAATATATTGTGAGTTGGCTTCCGGCAGTCGAACATGATGTATGCTCATGGCTCTTGCTTCCAAGCGTATGTTTTTGGAACTCATAATGGGGAGTATAGAAATCCTTTTATAAGTAAAAGAATAATTGGGGCAATTTAAGTTACTCACACATGCTCTAGCTTGCTCATCTGTCCCCAGGTAGCATTTGATTGTTCTACCCTGGGACCTACATTCTATAGTATTGTCTTCCTCATGTGAAGCGAGGTGGTAAATTGGTCATTTTCATAATGAATTTGAACAGAGTAGATGATCAAGGAAGATAATTCAGGCCTCCAAGTAGAAAACTGCCAAATTACCACTGCTTTGCTATATCTGGGGGTAGGTAGAATTTGGATTTTCATACTTTGTGGGATCAAAAATTGATTAAAAGGAAGTTAAAAATATGAAATGCTAGCAAGTTTGTGGTAATGCATAGGATTATCTTAATATTTATTTCTTTTTGATATCCAGTGGGAAATTCTTAGCACTCTTTTTCTGATCTTGAACTTTCAGATTGGCTGAAGCAATAGCAACCACAAAAAATTGTTTATGATTTGCATTCTAACTTTCCATCATTTGGTTAATACCCTGACTCTGGTTATCCAAGAAAACAATGTTCTAAAAGAAAGACTATTAGAAGGTTGCTGCTGCATTATTAGTGAATAACGTGGAAAGTGCAACATTCTAGATGTCCCATCATAAGAGGTAAGATTTTATCATGTCTCATTAAGTTGAGATAAAAGTTAATTTTATTTATTTTGATCCCAGCCTAAAGAAAATTTTGCATTTCAGTTTGACACAGAAAGCCATAATATAAAGCTTTACATGCATTGTCTCAATGGTGACCAGTTTCAGGGATTTAAAACTAGGCTGTTTAATGTATTTTATTTCTGCATAAATTATGTTCTTTTTATTGTTTTCCCATCCTTTCCAGCTCAGACAATTATAACTCAATGTATCATGCATATTTAAGCAAAAATAAATTATATACATGGTAATTCTTTTGGGGGGAAAAGGCAAACTATTCTCTAACCTTTGATGAAGTTTAACTTTTGATGTGTGAATTCTTAAATGTGATCAAACCAAAGACAGTGAAATGCTTGCTTTGAAGTATTCTAAAATTAACGTAGGAACTCAAGATTTCATGGTAAGTGGCAGCCTTGTGTTTACTGTTATAATAATATAAATTCTGCATGGGAAGAAAAAAAGTACAAAGTATGATGGAGAGGTGATGGAGGAGTCAGACATATGGAAAATTCCAGGTGCCCGTAGATACAGTGTGAAGATTCTCAAATATCTAGTCATCTCTATTTAGTACAGATACTGTCATACATCAAAAAAGATCTCATTGGCTTTTTTTTTGTAGCCCAAAAAGCTTAGTGTTTTTAACATCACTATGCTTTAGGTTTATACAAAATTCTCCCACAATATGTACAATATATCTTATTGATGTCTGAGCAATGTAATAGCAGCCATTCTCTCTTTGGATTAAGTACATCCTATGACTTTTCCTAACATGTGGCAAAGAAGAATTTCCACTAGATAATTTGTAGTTTATAAAACATCAGTTTTTGAGGGGGAAGTGGCAATTAATGGAAGCATAATTATCTTCAGTGTGAAAATAGTCTGGGAGGCCAGCTTTGGCGAGCAGTCTTTGACTCATTACCATTTTCTTTGCTTGCTTTGTTCTCATCCTTCGGGTTCTTTCTGGATCCATCTCTCTTTTGTTTCCCTTTGACTCCACTGTTGTATTCCAGTTGGCCGTTAAAGAACAGAAACAGAGCAGTAAGACTGCGTGGCTACATTTTCCCAGTGCCACCAACTGAGAGTTAAGCTGACTAACGTGTTGAAAGCCCAGCCCATTTCGTTCACAGCAGGCATGGCAGGTAAAAGCATTTCTGTATTAAAGTACATGCTTTGTTTCTTCAAGCTCTTGGTCTCATTTCTCTTGTTTGCCAGTTGGGGGGAGAAACAAAAGTAGGTTGGGGACCAAATGCCTGGGGTATTTAATCAAATGCCCAGCGACTCTTGATTATAGGATACAGAAATTTCACTTTTGAGGATTAACTGGTGGATTTTGTCAATCCAAATAGGTATCTCCTTCTACTCAGCATGTTATTGGGCTACTTCCTACCACTGACTAAATCAGATGTCATGGAAGAATCTCAAGTAGTTTTAATAACTCTTGGGTTAGCAGAAACTAAATGTGCAGGGAGAAAATTGCCATTAAATATAGGTTTTTGTGAGGGTTCTCAAGTTATACATTTTACGTGTTATTGTTTGCTTCTATTAAAATAAGAAATTGAGAATTGATTTCTTTGTGTTCTGTTAATTTGACCCCTCTTTCCTAAGTGGTAGGTATAAACCTCTTTAAATATTTTATGAAGATCACTTAATCAAGCAAATACCCTAACACATATCACTGTGCTGATCCCTGACCCTTTGACCTGTCACTCTGCCACGTTGGTTGCCTTTTTCTGATATCCTTGCAGAGGAGAATTTAGGGAGCAGAAGGCATGAGGAAAGGTGTTAGTCT
The DNA here is from genome assembly GCF_029407905.1 of Bubalus kerabau. Lineage (NCBI taxonomy): Eukaryota > Metazoa > Chordata > Mammalia > Artiodactyla > Bovidae > Bubalus > Bubalus kerabau. The sequence goes on along the minus strand of NC_073624.1, from coordinate 60,471,513 downwards.
TCTCCCTGAGCAGCAGTAGGCAGTGGAATTGTCCCCTTGGAGGTGATTTCCTTGTGAGTGGTGAAATTGGGATGAATAATATCATTTTGCATTTGTACTGAATATATTATTAAGGAGGCTTAAGGGTACGATGTAAGAGTCATCTCAGAGGGATAAATGTAATATACATTTAAGTTGGGAAGACTAGTGCTCTGAGATACATCTGATTATTGAGATACAGCTGTAGCAGGCTTTATGAATAAATCAAAATATTCCTCACATGGTGCCCACATGTCATATATTAAACAAATTTTATCAAACCTCTTCTTTCACTGGATTAGAGGCTGTACTTGTACCTTCTTATGGTGAGGTATAAATTTTGTTTTATGTTCTATGACCATCCTATGGCTATTTCTTATCAGACTCAATCAAAAGTTAACAGAGATTGCCATGGAAAAATAACTCTCCCTTAAAATGTTAGCAAAAATTCAATTGATAAATATATGTTTTCACATATGTTTTTTCATTTATATATCTACAAACACATGCATACATATATATGAATGATTAGAGGCTTATAGATATCCATGCCATAACTATATCTGGAATTTTTTCAGAAGTGTGAGGTCCCTCCATTTTAGCCATTAGACGGATTCTTTAGCCAATTTGACCTTAAGCTGACAAAGATTTTCTATTTATAAATATCCCTTGGAAAAATAAATAAATAAATAAATATCCCTTGGGGTCCTTGAAGAATCTCTGACACTCGTTTATTTTCTAAAGAAAGGTTTAGGATCAATAAGTTCAAAATATTTCAGACTTATCATGTACTTCTTTGCTTAACTAAATCAGCGTTGTCATGAGGATAGCCAGAGTCTTTGGGACACTTGAGATGGCTGTACTTTAGTGGATGAAGTGACCTCCCAGTGGTCTAATAGCATGATATCTCACATTTGGTTCGTTAGTGCTTTCAGGTTTTCAAAACCCTTTCCCAGTATAGTCATGGTTGATAGCCATCCCTTCTATAGGCAAGGGACAGAAGGGTGGGGGATAAGAATGATTTTTTTTTTTTTGCATTTCTATCTATTTGTATGTGTGTGTTTCTTTTTCTAATTTGTTGAATGCAACATGCTGGAGTGTTAAGTGTCTTTCTTTTGTTTTTGGGTCAAATAATTGCATTAAGTATGAATACACAATTGTTGTGATGAGGAGAGAGGGAAAGAAACGGTTACCTTTCAGCTACTGTGGTTCTTAGGGGCCATGGTGCTCCCTGTTAATGAGCTAAGAGGAAGGATGCATCATTTCTTTCTAACATAACATAAAGACAACAGATCCTTTAAGTCAATTCACGTTTAAATATGAAGGTCAGTGATCCATGACCAGCTTGCATATGTGCACATGCATATTCATATGTATATACTTGTCCAGATTTTTCAGCCAAGTTAAAAAAATCGTGGAAAGGAGAGAAGAGAGCCTCTAGAGCCTGGGGAGTGGGGTGCTGCCCCAAACAGGTGCCAGAGCAAGTCCATTTTTAACTTGAAGTTTTAGGTTAGACATTCAGTTACATTTTAAAATATTTTATTCTTTATGTATTGTGATTGCTTTATTATTTGAAAAACTTTTAATTTACTTTTCTTGGGCTTCACATTTATTGAGCTTCTCCTACGTGCCAAGCACTATCTTACCCCTCCCCCAACACTGTCACATATTCTGGATAGTCCTATTCAAGCCTGAAAAGCAGAGAGCAGAGATATACAAGTTTGTGAGCCAGATGAATTGGCAATAGATAGGTGACTTGTTGGAGAAGGAAATGGCAACCCACTCTGGTGTTCTTGCCTGGAGAATCCCAGGGACGGGGGAGCCTGGTGGGCTGCTGTCAGTGGGGTCACAAAGAATCGGACACGACTGAAGCGACTTAGCAGGTGACTTGTAAATCACTATAATTACCCACACTGTGTACATTTCCTACCTAGGGATTTTAGATGAGCATTGTCAGAATTTATTAAAAAGCCCCATCAAATCTGTAGGATTTTGTTGAACTTAAAGCAATTCCTTCAGAAGGTTACATTTTTATTGCCTATTTTTCAGAGCTACAGAAAGTTCTTTTTTTCCCATTTCTACTTTGATAGATGTTCCACACTTAAACTTTCATGTCCTTCCACTTTCACTCTTTCTCGCCTTGTTTCCATTCTTTTCTGAAGGTAAACTGCTACATTCTTTTCCTTCTTAATCCAATTTTTGTATACCTGATGTATATTAAACCAGGAGATTAAGAGCACAATAGGTGGAAGGCTCTGGCTTCTTTGCTACTGAGTACTAAGTTGCTTCAGTCATGTCCAACTCTTTGCGACCCCATGGACTGTAGCTCGCCAGGCTCCTCTGTCCATAGGATTCTCCAGGCAAGAATACTGGGTGGGTTGCCACATCCTCCTCCAGGAGATCTTCTGGACCCAGGGATTGAATCCACATTTCTTGCATCTCTTGCATTTGCAGGTGGGTTCTTTGTGCCACCTGGGACTGGGTCTAGAATATTGATGTGTGTGTGTGTGTGTGTGTGTGTGTGTGTGTGTATCATGATGAAAACACTGCAGCTTAGATTTGGTGCACAAAGGTAGTTGTTAAACTGAAATTAGATTAACTGGTTTGAATTCTTGTTTTACCACTTACTTGGAGGAGTGTGGTAGGCTGCAGTCCATGGGGTTGCTTAGAGTCGGACATGACTGAGCAACTTCACTTTCACGTATTGGAGAAGGAAATGGCAACCCACTCCAGTGTTCTTGCCTGGAGAATCCCAGGGACGGGGGAGCCTGATGGGCTGCCATCTATGGGGTTGCACAGAGTCGGACACGACTGAAGCGACTTAGCAGCAGTAGCAGCAGGAGGAGCCTGGTAGGTTGCAGTCCATGGGGTTGCTTAGAGTCGGACACGGCTGAGCAAATTCACTTTCACGTATTGGAGAAGGAAATGGCAACCCACTCCAGTGTTCTTGCCTGGAGAATCCCAGGGACGGGGGAGCCTGGTGGGCTGCCGTCTATGGGGTTGCACAGAGTCGGACATGACTGAAGTGACTTAGCAGCAGCAGGAGCTGTAAAAACAGTTTCTAAATTTACTTCTTCAGCTATAAAATGAGGAAAGCAGTCATACCCACCCCCATTTGGTTGCTGTGAAGATTAAACAGAATAATAAGTGTAAAACACAGTGCTTGGTAGATAGTAAGAGGTCAATAAATACAAGCAATGATCAGAGTATTACTGATTTTTATTGCATGTCAGTGCAGATACATGCATACGCTGTATACACAGTTTTCTAAGCAATGCCTTATTCAAACAATAATGGCTAATCTTAGGCAAGTTGTGAAAAGTCAGTATGTCCCCTCAGCATTGCCAGCTTTTATTGACTAGCTGCATTCTCTCCTGACTCCCTTTGAATGCCCGGTGTTTGCCTCTCTTCTTGCCTTTACTGGTAAAACCTCCTTTTAAGTAAGGACCGGAAAGTATCCTCACAAAGGTCTAGATGACTGAGAACTTTTGAGCTGTTGTGTTTGTCAGGGTCCCTGAATTCTTATCAAAGATCAGATGCAAAGCTGATGAGATTCCAGGCACCTGGAAGCAGCTGGAGAAGTTTGTTTGACAGTGTGATCTCTCCTTTGCCTCTTGGAAGTCTCCTCAGAGTGGAAACAGTTAAGTGGGCCAAGGAGTAAGGTTCCTTCTGGTGCCCGAGGTGCTGGCATGGGCTCTCCTGGAGGTTGTCTGACATCCTCAAAGGCTGCCTCTCTCTAAGCCCTGGGGCCATTTAGGAATGTCTGTCTGCTTTTCTGGTTTTTTTTTTTCCCCCATTTGTGTGTATGGGTTTTGTATTTAGTGATGCCTTAGACCACAAGCATTAATCCTTTGAACATTTTTTCCTAATACTCTTCTTTATTTTTAGATATACATCCACTCACATATTCATTCTTGGTTATTCACTGTATTTCTTTCACTTACGCCTGTATTCATGATTTAAAGTTTTTCACACATCACACTATTATTCTGAGACATGCTCTTGAAATATTCTTTTTTTTTTAAATAGCACCCTGTTTTTTTTATTCAAACACGTCATATTGTAGGATACAAAGTTGGAATATGAAGTCGTGAAGGAAAATAATTATGCATCTATACAAGTGGCCATCATCAGATTAAAATGTAGTGCTTACTTAATTCCTTACATAAAAGTATATGGCTCAAAAATTTAAACAAAAAAGACTTAAAAATGTTGAAAAATATGCAAGAATATGTTGATAATTTTTTTTTATTTTATTTTTTTCTGGAAATTCTTTTTTTTATTATTTTATTTTATTTTTAACTTTACAATATTTTATTGGTTTTAATGTACCTCTACTTTACCTGTATTTTCTGTGCATAAGTTTGAGGATTTGAAGGACTGGGTTCATGTTTCAGGTATGCCTACACAAGGAACTTATGGCTGGAAAATCATTTCTCAACTTCAACTGGTCAATGGAGGGGGCACTGCTTTGTGTCGTAAGCCTCAGCTGAAAGTGTGTTGTAAACTCAAAAGTGAGGTAGAAGCTTTTATGGCCTTCTTTTCAACCATTGTGACTGCCTTCTCAGGCAACATTTTTCTGGAAGGGCATGAAAAGATGCATTGTGTTTAGTAATTTGTGAAAGAGGAGACAGGATTTTCTGCCTTTGACATTTTTCCTTATTATCTAAGATAGCTCTTCTGTGTATTCTTATGATACCTCTGTCCATTATCTTCTGCCAGCATCATGCCATATAATGCAGAGACAGCCCAGCCAGAAATTCTTAGATGAAACTGCAAGAGGAGACACGCCTACTGGAGTACAGAAGGGGCCTGTCTAGATGGGCTAGATCCACAAACTGTTTTCTCAAAGGCCCCAGATCATTCTTTTGAGCATCTGTGTGCAGCATGGTCAGTCTGAAATGCTCCTAGGTCACTCGAAAGTTTGGACTGAGCCCATGAACCATAACAAGATCCTCTATACAAATGAGAAGAGATGATAGCTAGTATGTATCAAGTACCTACTATGCTTAAAAAAAAAAAAACAACTTTCAATAATAATAACTGCTAATTTTGGGGTTTTAGTAGATGCCAAGTAGGTGCTGAGTTACAGACATTACCCAGTTATCTAATCCTTATAGAGGCTTTGTGATATGGTATTGTTGTATTCATTTTACACTCGAGGAAACTGAAGGCAGACACCAAAGCCAGTGTCTTCGGTTTTTTTCCTGCAGATCCTGGGATATAAACAGCATTATGTGCATTTTGCAGATAAGACTGTTGAGACACAGGGGTTTGAAACAACTTGTCCCCGTGGCTCTGGGTGGAAGCACTAGACTCTCCTGCAGGTCTGCCTGACCCTGCACACCAGGCACCACTGCCATTCTGAGTCGCGTTTCCCTCTTAATTTACAATCTGATGCAGATTAATACTTTCATAAAATAGGATAAAACTGAATGACTGGAAAGATGAAGTTAAAAAAGGCATATAAAACACAAATACTTCTTTATTATAAGATTCAGCAAACATTAAATTACTCTCACATGGCTACAGGCACTTCCAAATCCTTGCTTGCAGTTTCTGGCTTATCTCATTGTGGATCAGTAACAAAACTGCCTGCTCCAGCACCCGTGCAGACAGTGCTTTGAGGAGCGCTGTCTTAGGCCTTTGAAATATGAAGATGAGACAGTTTCCTCACTCAACAACAGAAGTCTTATAGCCATAGATTTAATTTAATAATACCCAGGTTGGAAATATACTAAAACACAGTTAAAAGTCAGGGCCCTTGTTGTGTGTGTGTGTGTGTGTTTTAAATCTAACTGAAGTTAAATAGAATGTCGTAACAACATACCCACAGGAACGAAATTAATTTTGTATGGAATGTGGCTATTACATGAAGGCCTATCCTCTTGTAACCTCCATAACTGAGAAATGTAGACCACTGTAAATTAGCTTATTTGATATAATAGAGATAGCCCTGTATTGAGAGTATATCACTTTCTCTCCAGAGGACATGTTCATTGTTGTATCGATTCATTAATATTCTCTCCCACTGTCTCCAAGTAGGTGAAAGAAATGAAAAGAAGTATGATAACAAAGCCAGCAAAGCAAACATTTCTGGTTAGTTTCCACTGTGACTAGAGAAATGCTTGTCACCTCTCCTTCTTGCTGGGCAGAGCAAGTTAGCTTCACCATGGTCCCTTTTTTGGCATTCCTAAAAGCAAGTCTTAAAATAGAATGGCCATGAAAACAGCGAACACACGTTTCCCAGGGGAGGACGGGGTCTGCAGCAGGTGCCTGTCTCCACATCCATCTGGAGAAGCGTCTGCAGGAAAAGGATGAGGGGGGAAGGCTTAATAAACAGAAGATGTCAGAGTCGCTGTTTTTGATGTTAATTAGCAGAATTGTATCCCAGATTTCAAGAAAATGCTTAGTTTTTGCCTGATTCCTAGCCCACCTTTCCAAGCATATGATGACTGTTCATGCTGCGTTTACATGGTATTAGTTTTGGTTATGGAGCTTCCCTGGTGACTCAGCGGTAAAGAATCTGCCTGCAATGTAGGAGACGCGGGAGATTGGGTTCAATCCCTGGTTTAGGAAGGTCCCCTGGAGGAGGGCATGGTCATCCACTCCTGTTCTTGCCTGGAGAATCCCATGGACAGAGGAGCCTGCTGGGCTACAATCCACAGGGTTTCAAAGAGTCAGACAGGACTAGAGCACACACAGTGTCGGTTATGGTTAATCTTAATTGAGTTTTAGCTTCTCGGAAGAGGTGCTAGATTTGAGGATCTGTTTGTATCGATCATTGTATCATGTTGTGTCACAGATTCTCTGCAGCCAGTGGAGGTAAAAATAATGGCAGAAAATACAGAGGATCTTTATTTCTCCTTATAACGGAGCTCTTTGCTGACCATGACATTGGTTATCTTAGTACACTGAAATTCTAATGAAACTCCATTCTTGTCCTTAAGCAATGCCCTATCTCGATATCTAGTTTGTTATTCAGATTTGCTGCAGTCATACACACAGTGATCATTCATTTATGGAGTATATGCTATGTGCCGGGTCATATGGGAGACACAATTATGAGGACTTAATTCCACCTTCAAAGAGTTTCCGGCCTGACCGGGGAGGCAGAGGGATGCAGAGATAGATTTAGAGTTTTGTAGCATCTACTATAATAAACAGGGACGGACTGACTTGTGAATGTAGGAAAAGTGACTCACTTGGGGTATAGAGTCAGAAAGTGCTTCACAAAATGAGTGACATGCAGCCTAGGTATAGAAAAATCAAGAAGCATTTTAAATTTAGTAATGGTAAACATATGGGCTTCTCTGGTGGTTCAAAAGGTAAAGAATCTGCCTGCAATGCAGGACACCCAGGTTCTATCCCTGAGTTGGAAGGATCCCCTGAAGAAGGAAATGGCTACCCACTCCAGTATACTTGCCTGGAGAATTCCATGGACAGAGGAGCCCAGAGGGCTACAGTCCATGGGGTTTCAAAGAGTTGGACATGACTGAGTGACTAACACTACACTCCTAAAGACATATCAATATTTTTGCACAGTGTTAATTTCCTTGGGTTTTCATTCATGGTGTGTTTTCTTAGGACTCACTAATAGGTCTCCCAGTGGAACTACTGTTTTTATGGAATATTTTGTATTTCTCTACTTCATGCATCATATTGCTTGTGTCTGGACAATAGCTAAAAGTTAGGAGTGGTTTAAAGCAAAATTTTATTTATGATCTCAATATCTCCCTACTGACTATCTTTGCCATATTGATTGCCAGCAGCTTTCTTCTAGTTTCAAAAACTTACCATCTGCTGATGGTTTTTATTTCCTTCTTCCCCTACAATAAAATTCATTAGTAAGTAATGAGTTCCTAACTGTTAAGTAGGACTTTAGCCTTGCCTCCAAGATCTATAAGATAAGACATACCTAAGATAGCGTTTTATTTTTTAGAAAGCTAATAGTTAATGAGTTTGAGCTATAGGAACCTTGACAAACAGAGGCTTTTGTTTAAAAAAAATAAAGAAAATTAGTAAAACCAGAAGGAGATTAGAGAATGTTTTAAAACCTCCTTCCCCCTGCCTTGTTTTTTTTGTTTTTTTTTTGAGGATTCCAGGAAAAAAGTATGATACTTTTAAAAAAGTAAATAAGCACTTTTTAAGAATAAAGATTGTCACCATTTATTGCTAACTGACAGTTTAGACAAAGCCAACAAAGAAAAAAGATTATATTAAACAACAGGAAAATTTCCCAAGTGAGCTAAATTGCTGTCTCAGAATTTGAGACATTGGATGAGGTCACAAAGAATTTAAGTGTCATTGCTAAGAGATGCCATAACTATGGTATATGTCAAATGAAGTGTGAAAGTAGCACATCTTTATACAAGTTGAGAAAGTGGTGAGAGTGAATCCCAGGATTGTATTTTTGAACAGACACACACTTTGTTCCCATCCAGAATCCTGCCGTTCTGACATCAATAAAGACATCTGAACATCTGAAGAAGCTGATAGAAAATGCTCGATAAATGTCAGTCGCTGTTCACTTATTAAGTTAGACTGATATAATTAAAACACTATTTTTAAACAGAAAACCAGAAACTTGGCACCAGATTTTACATGTGCCAGACACAGTTCTTCTAGGGATTGGAGACACAGCGTTGAATGAGAAAGAGTGCTTCTTATCCTGTAGCACTTAAGATCCAGACAGGGAGACAGACACTCATCCAGTGTGAAGCGTGTGACGACAGGTTCAGTAGAGGGTACAATGGGTGCAACTAAGGAGAAAATATATACAGGTCTTGGGGGTGCCTGTAAGAGTTTCCTCAGGAAGTAAGGTTTTAGTTTGGAGTTGAAATATCAATTGAAGCTAGAGGCTAGATTGCGTGAAATATGGAGTCTAGGGATAGGATGGAGAGAGGGAAAATGTTGAGCAAATATGAGAGATAGGAATGGATTTCCTAAGAGAGTAGATTCTATAAATTGCAGAATATAAGCATTAGAATATAGATCAGGTAGCTTTGATGAGCAGGAAGACCAATTACCAGAAGATGAACGATCTAAGACCTAATGTCAACTTGCATGCTTACCAAAAGTCAGCTTATGGATGTCTGTATCTCATAGCAGATTCTCCAAGCAAGAATACTGGAGTGGGTTGCCATGCCCTCCTCCAAGGAATCTTCCCAACCCAGGGATTGAACCCAGGTCTCCTGCATTGCAGACGATTTCTTTACTAACTGAGCCACCAGGGAAGCCCAACTTCTTGTCTTTCATCTGTAAAATGGTAGAAATGATATGGACCTTGCTTAGCTTATGGGATGACTGTGTGGATCATACTAATATATGAAAATTCTTCATAAGCAGTGAAGATATTTGATAATGAAGCTTGTTGATTAGTACTTTACATGGAAAAGGAAACTACCTGGGAAAAATTGTTCCAAGACATAAATCCATTTTGTAAGATCTAAATCTAAGATTTATGAATTCCAATGAGCCAGCCCTTCACGTTAATAGTGAAGGCAATGATATAGAATAGTGGGGACTGTGGCAAAATGGAAAAGGCCATGCATGGCCTGTCTGAAAACCAAGACAATGCATTGTTATATAAAAATATGGCAATGCCAGGTCTTGTGATTTTACCTTTGAAAGATCTGGTTGTAAAGTTGGAAATTCAGATGTTTCTGTGAAACTAGTTGGTGACTAGTTCAAATATTCAACAATGATCCTTTTAACAACCCTCTCCCTCTAACACACACACACATAAACACACACACACACACACACACACACGAGAGCTGTGAATTCTGACCTATGGATTGTGACATCAGGCTTAAATGAATAATGGAGAGTAAATATATCTCTAATCATTTGAAATTAATGTCAATGGCATATAAATTATCTCCATTCTTTGGTGCACAGGGCAGAATGTGTATGTGTGTGTGCGCACATGTGTGTGTGTGTCAGTCACTCATTTGTGTCTGACTGTCTGTGACCCCATGGATTGTAGGCCACCAGACTTCTCTGAATTCTCTAGGCAAGAGTATCGGAGTGGGTTGCCATTCCCTTCTCTAGGGCATTGAACCCAGATTCCCTCATTGCAGGCAGATTCTTCACCATCTGAATTGCCAGGGAAGCCCATAAGGGCAGAATACTAGGGTAGAATATCAAATGATGTAAATGGCAGTCTTTACGTTCCTTGTCACTAGATTCCCAGACATTTTCCTTACCCTTTCATTTTTTTTCATGTCTGTAAAACCCATTGCAGCCTTCAGAGTCATATTTGCTCACTTTTATGTTGAATATGTTACTCCCTGGCTCAAGATCTTTTAAGTATTTCCCATCACAGACATCAAACTCAAAACCTTCTTTCTCTTTCTCTTGCTTTGTGTTCCTTTTCACTCATACCACCGGATCCCTACTCTTTGCTCTCTACATCTTACTAAGAGCCAGCTCTGTCTTCTTCATGTATATTGAATCTTCTGAACCCATTTTATTAACTGTCAGCTCTCAGAGTTCTTTAGAACCACAATATGCAATTGCAGAGCTTATAGTTATTTTTAATGAATGTCCAGAAATTTTCTTAAGCCGAACAAGAAATCTGGGTCTTGTTAATCATTTATTAGTATGGCCCTGTCTTACTAAACTATAGTGTCTCAAGCCCAATGGAAATAGATGTCAATACCTGATTGAGAATGTACACACACACTCATTTAAATTACTCAATTTAGTCTAAATTTAAATGGCTGGATTTCCTAAAATACACTTCATACTTTACATTAGCATTATCATTATAATGTTAAAATATTGTCCTAAAAGTGTTATTAGCACAATAACTTTCATGTGTAATGGATGTAATATCATAAAATCTCAGCTTTGATCACTGGCTTTTGTATTCCATAAAAGGACTCTGAGTATTATTGTGTGTCATTTTAGAAATATGAAGAAAAAAATTCTTAGAATTACATTTGTCAAAAGTGGTCAGTTTTATTTATTCTTATATTTATTTTCACCATATCTTCGAGGTGGCTTCCCAGGTAGCGCTAAACAGCAAATGCTTGGATATGACAACAAAGACTGAAAAGGTCTACAGTGGAAACTGAGATTCTCAACACTTGTCTTCTGCAGTAGTGACTATTTCAGGTTTTTTACTGTGATTACAGATGGTTCCTTTCGTGAAAACCATAACAATATATGGTAACAATGCCATGTATTACTAACTCTTGTTCTTTTGACCCAACTAACAAAATGTACACAGTTGCTGTTGCATATTAATAATGGGTGGGTAATACACAGGTGGCTTCTGTTTTACTAAAATCACTTGTTTTTATTCTTCTAGAGATTTCAATATTATACAAAGAAAAATTTAAGAATTAGGCTTAAGTTTTGAGATCACTGTCATGACAGTTTTTAAAATGAATTTAAGAAATATTCTACTTATATTGATTTAATTGCCAAAAAAAAAAGTTAGTCTGATTTGTAAATTTTCTGATAGGACAGAAAGAAAGTATGGTCAGATCTGGGTACCTGAAAAGCAGTTTCTTTTCTTATGCATTGTCAAAGAGGATAAATACACAACAAATTTTATATATGAAGGTATTAACCATTTAAAACATTTATTGACTTCTGTATGTATGAAGTCATTTTAATATTAAAAAATTATTTTAATAAAAAAGACCATTATAGCTGGAAGGGATTGGGGGCAGGAGGAGAAAGGGATGACAGACGATGAGATGGCTGGATGGCATCACTGACTCGATGGGCATGAATCTGAGTGAACTCCGGGAGTTGGTGATGGACAGGGAGGCCTGGTGTGCAGCGATTCATGGGGTCGCAAAGAGTCGGACACGACTGAGTGACTGAACTGAACTGACAGCTATTGTAAATACATTTAATGGTAAGTTATATTCTCAATATATATAAATTAGATAAGTAGACTGAAAAATATAAACATATATGACTATATAAGGTTTTATATTATAGTTGACAGTAATGCATTTGTTATCAAGCAATCTTAATTGTACAAATATGCCCCATAAATATAGTTTAAAAATGACTTAAAAATCTACTGTCTTTATGACATATTTACCTAATTTGTAAAAGTAATGTTTGTGTTTAACCTGGTAGACTTATTGAAATGAAAATAATGGTGAGTTTCTTTACCTTACTGTATTCCCATCATTAATTTTCAGTGATTAATGTAAAATATGTATGCATCAAAAATGTATTAATTTGATATTTACTGACTTCTTTCTATAACCAAGGCACTCTGCTAAAGCTCTGAAGATAGAGATGAGTGAGATAAATTCTCTGTCCTAAAAGACTTCATTGTCAAATCAGAATGACAGGAAAATGGATACATTGCCACACAAGAAGTTAGAGAAGGTTTATTGGTTTCAATAACTCTACGGGTAACTGAAAAAGGTTTTACCCAGAAAGATGAAATTCAAGCTGTTTACTAAAAGATACAGAATGAAGACATAGTGAGAAAAGCATTCCAGGCAGAAGAAAAAAGTAATACCGGCAAAGGAACCTCACAGTTATGGTGGGAATTTCAATATGGTGAAGCTTGGAGTCTATGTGGATGTGAAGGAAGAGAGGTAATGAATTAGAAAGATGTGATGAGGCCAGATGGCAGTGAGCTTTGAATGCAAAAGAAAGGAATCTAAAATTTCTAATCTTGTAGAAAATAGTCAACCAACGTATATTATTATATTTTTGTTTTTTAAACAGTCTTGTGGTTTGAAATGCTTTGTTGTTATTATTTCTAAGATGGTTTACTCTGTCACCATGGAAAAAATATATTTACTGGCTAAAAGGAAAAACAAGACGGAATATTAAGGAAGATTTTATAAGCTTCCGGTGGTGGTTTAGTTGCTTAGTCATAGCCAACTCTTGCAGCCCATGGAGTGTAGCCTGCCAGGCTCCTCTGACCATGAGATATCCCAATCAAGAACACTGGAGTGGGTTGCCATTTCCTTCTCCAATAATTTTCTAGCCTCCCCAAATAATAAAAAAAAAAAACCTGATTTTAAGCATAATGATAAAATGAAGAAAAAAAGATATGATACAATAAACATTTCTGAGTTAGTATTAATAAATGTTAGTGAGCTACTGAATGTGGTGAGACAGAAAGGGAATCTTTAAGGGTGGCACTGAATGTTCAGGTTTAAAAGATTGGATGGATGATAATGCCATTATGGTTAATACTGGATATATGAAAATGTACTGGGGATAGGGAGGGGAATAAATTCTACATTTGAAATACTTGAAAGGAATCCTAGTACAGGTCTCCAGAGATTAGCATTGTGAGTGTGGAACTCAAAAGAGTTGTGACTATTCATTATTATTTGTGCCTTTTGAGGCAGGTGACTCTACCAGAGGACAGAGTATTTATTTACCAGTTGAGAACCCTTCCCCCAAGCCCCCAGTCGAAGGGAAGGGATGAAAGTATGGAAGAGTCCCACAGCTAGAAACTTGATAAACTAGCTCACATTTAAAAGATGAGTAAAATGGAAGTGTTCCCTGGTGGCTCAGTGGTAAAGAACCTGCCTGTCAATGCAGGAGATGCAGATTCGATCCCTGGATCAGGAAAACCCCCTGGAAAAAGAAACGGCAACCTACTCCAGTATGCTTGTTTGGGCAATCCCATGGACAGAGGAGCCTGGCGGGCTACAAACTATGGAGTCGCAAAAGAGTCAGACACAACTTATCAAGTAAACAACAATAATGACAGAATGGAAGAGTCTGTCAAAGGAGACCGAATGAATCCAGCGAAGACTTAGGGGAAGAATGGATTTTGAGCAGAAGGGAATCTTATTGATGCCAGGTTCCACTAAGCTGCCAATCAGTATGGAGATTAAGCATCAGCCTTTGATTAGGAATAATGAAGTTTATGGTCATCTCAAAAGATTGAATTAGCAGGAATGTAAGTCATATTACAAGGAGTGGAATAATAAATATAACTTGAGAAAGTGAGTCAGTAAAGGCAGGCCACCTACATTTTCTACACATTTGGTATTGAAGGAAAGGAGGGAAATAGAATGGTAGCTACCAGTACTGCTGGGATCAAAGGAAGGCTCTTGAAAAAGTAAGTGATTTGAGAACATTTTGTTGGGAGTGATGTTTGTAATGAAAGAGAAACAGAACAGAAGCAGATTACCTGATGGAGCAACTCCTGGTGGAGATGGACAAGGATACAGTCCACCCGGAAAAGGGATATTGGAAAAAGAACCTCTCTCCTCCCAGAAAGGAAGGAAGAAGCTTAATACAATTGTCAGATGGTAAAAGGAAGAGGCTTCTACCTCTTTGGCTCTTTCATTCTTTAGAAGGTAGGAAGCAACGTAGTCAGCTGACAGTTGACAAGAGAGGAAGAGTAGTAAAGATACATCACAGCCTGCCTGGAGGACTAGGACAGAGAGATGAATAAGTGTAAGCAAAGGAGCTTTAAAGTTATCCCTTTGCAGTGGCATCAACCTGCCCAGTAGTGTAAGTTTTTTGAGTATCACTGAATAGCATTGGAGCAGGAATAGAGCTATTAGTTAAATTATCCTAAGTTAGAAATTGATCCAGGGGTATGAGAAGGACAGTAAGGTAAAATATTGAAGTCTGAAAGTGATCATGTAATTATATAGGGAAGGAGAGACTGAATAATCAAGATTTGTAACATTGTTTCTATTTTGCTTCTATCTTGGCGCTTTTAGGCAGAAAAACTTAATTTATTCTAAGTCAGCTCTAAAAGAAGACAAATATTTAGACAGAAATCAGCTTGCCTTCCCTTCTAGATTCATCATTGTGTAAGGCAGCATAAGTGGAGGAAACCTACACTTGGCTTAATTTTCTTGAGTTTTTGTAGTAAAATGGGTTCTCAGAAAGTTCATCATTTGAATAGGATTTTAACCAGGAGACCGTCATTACTTTGTCTCAACAGCTATCTTTGTAATTGCCTGAATTCACACTTGCATTCTGGTTAGTAAGGGGTAATAAAGATAAACCTTTAAGAAGGGATAATTATAAATGTATTTAGAATAATTGCATTGTAGGAATACAGCTTTTATAGGAATCGAGTTGTAGGAATTGTAGGAATAGAGTTTCTTCTTCTGTCGGCAGTCTTAAGTCAAACCTTTAATTTCCTGTCTCAGAAATTTGTTGAAGTCTGCCTTCAAATAGAAAAAGCTTTGTCATTTATACATTCTCTGGGGTGTGACAAAGTGGACTACAAACTGTATTTGCTGGTCTGATTCTGCTCTCAACCACTTAAATCCAAATATGTCACTTTCTATCTTAGGGCTACAATGTAATCAGAATAAAAATAACTGCTCTTCTCCAAGGTTCAGGCTGAGAGTCTGCAATTTAGGAGAAAGCATCTTAAAATAAAATCCTCTTAGATATTCAATTAAGATGGTTTTACCTTCTCTTAGTACCTTTCCCTTTCTCCTGCCTGCCCCTTTACTGACTGAGGGCAGAATATTCCAGAAGCAAATACAGGTTGAATCAAACAACTCTTCCTTACCCATCACGCCAATCCCCAGCACAAGTAAGTGCTCAGGCTTGATGCAGGTGCCTCTCCTCCTTGTTCTTAGTGCAGTGTGATTCATTCACTTGTTCCTCTAGTCAACAGATATCTATTATAGTGCCTAGTGTGTGATGGTCATGTTTCTGGGTACCGATGACATCTGTGAACATAAATGATTCTCTGTAATGCTATTTTTACCCCCACTGTGTTGAAAATTTACGTTCATATTTATGTTTTACCCACTAGACTGAACCTACCTGAAGGGAAGGGATTAAACCTTATTTCTTCAAATCCCCATAATCTAGCACGGTGTTTGACACGTAGTGGGTAACCAGAGCTCTGTTGACTACATTAATTATATTGTGAATAGCTCAGCTGACATGAGCTTATTTACTCTCTGAGACTTATGATGGAGCAAGCATATTTATAGAAGACTTGGATTAACTGTCTATTAAGACATAGTGATCTGCCATGTTAGAATCAAAGACATACATTTAATTAATTTGATTTATTTAGTGGCATCAGAAATGAAGCAACTTCATAATTTTGATGAAAGTTACAGTTGAACTATGAGAAATATTTTCTGAGAGTGACAACAAAATATGGAAGCATTAGAAAATCCTATTCGTGAAAACCAGAGAGGGGCAAGTTAAACTCTGAGAGAAAATAAAACCTTTGATTTTCATCATTGCCATCTAATAGTGATTTCTATGAGTCACTTATTCATTTTGTAATTGTAAAAGTCATACATATGAATTGAATATCCACAAAATCTGTTGGAAATGAAGCCATCATGTACTTTCATTTTCTAAGAAATTGAATTTTCAAGATAGTTGAAAGGCTTGGCATATTGTACAGTCATAATGCCATGATTCAAACAAGTGATTGTCTAGTTTGTCTCAGTAGAGTCCTAGCCTATTTAAGGGGAATGTTTTTACTAAATTGTCATTGTTTGAATTATTTGGTCAAAATCACCTTGATCTTTTGTCTCTTAGGGAGTTACCAAAAACCTGGTAAGTGATGACAACTTTTGTCATGAATGTTTACTCTATGTGACACCCACCAAAATGGTCAATTTTTTAAAATTAATTTTATCACTAGCATATTTTGACTTATTCCCACCAAACAAGTAGATGTGCTGAATTTTTTATGCACATTTTTTTTACATTGAATTTAGTAGCTGATTTGTGATTGCACAAATGGAATTTATTCACATGGAGTCCATGACTGGGATCTTGTTTCTCCTCTTGTAAACTTTTTTTCCTGCTTTCTACCTCTGTCAACTTCTTCAGTCATAAAGATTGAAAATTCAAATTCTGACATAAATATCAAATTTGAAATTTCTTTTATTGTTTTGATCTCTAACTGAAACTCTAGAGCAGAGAAGGAAAGTTATCTTAATAAGAATTGTTTTCTACTGAGAACATGTAATAAACTTTTTGGCAAAGTTCTTGGCAAAATACTTTGGCAAAATACTTCTAATTATCAGGAATACACAAATTATTCTAGAAGGTCTCTCTTTAGGTCTCCGTTGCCATTTTTCCCTTTCATATTCTTTCAATTTTTCTAAAGAAGGAGAGCATGAAATAGTGAAAAACGTATTGCACTTGGCCCAGAGGTACCTGAATTTGAATCTCACCCTGAAATTTTCTTATAGTGTGAGCCAGGGCAAGTTGCCTCAGTTGTCTCATGTAGAAAATGATGAGTGTCATTTTGAAAAGTAAATGTAATAAGTAATTATAGCAGGACTAAAGGTGGGATGAGTAACCTATAAAAGGGGGCTTCCCCATGGCTCAGCGGTAAAGAATTGCCTGCGATGTGGGAGGCTTGGGTTCGATCCCTGGGTTGGGAAGATCCTCTGGAGGAGGGCATGGCAACCCACTCCAGTATTCTTGCCTGGAGAATCCCATGGACAGAGGAGCCTGGCAGGCAACAGTCCATGGGGTAGCAAAGAGTCAGACATGACTGAGTGACTATGCACAGCACATTTATAAATTGGAGTATCTCAGAAGACAATGCCATGAATTTTCTGTAACCATCTGTATGGTAAATGGCGTGCTAAGAGAAATGGATGAAGAAACTAGATAATGCCCAGAGAAGAAACAGGTCAAAAGAAGTGACAGGTGACCTTAAGTATTTAGGGGATTGATTCAAAGGATAGGCAACAGACTGACTTTACATTGTTCTGAATATGGGACTAGATGGGAGATTGGAATTGATACATACACACTATTATATATATATATAATAGATAACTAATAAGAACCTGCTGTATAGCACAGGGAACTCTACTCAAGATTCTGTAATGACCAACTGGAAAAAGAATCTAAAAAAGAATGAATATATGTATAACTGATTCACTTTGCTGTACAGCAGAAACTAACCAACATTGTAAATCTACTCCAATTAAAAAAAAAAATGGGAATAGAAGCAGGAGTGACAGCTTTTTAAAAAGGAGATTTCAGCTCAAGACAGGGAATTTTCGAGGTAGATGAACCTAAAGCCTGTTTTACAGAGTGAAGTAAATCAGAAAAACAAATATCGTATATTAACATGTGTGTGTATATATATAAAACCTAGAAAGATGGTGTGGATGAACAGCTGGACAGCAATAGAGAAACAGACACAGTGGACAGACTTGTGGAGACAGTGGGGGAAGGAGAGGGTGGGATGAATTGGGAGAGTAGCATTGAAGCATAAAAATTACCATATGTAAAATAGATAGCTAGTGGATATTGGCTGAATGACACAAGAAGCTCAAACCTGGTGCTCTGTGAAACCTCTGTACACTTTCTACTACACAACAAAATGAATCATCTAGACATATGCACGTGTGTGTTGGTGTACATGTGTCAAGTCGTTTCAGTCCTGTCTGACTCTTTGCAACCTTATGGACTGTAGCCCACCGGGCTCCTCTGTCCATGGGATTCTCCAGGCAAGAATACTGGAGTGGATGCCATGCTCTCCTCCAGGGAATCTCTCTGACCCAGGGATCAAACCCACGTCTCGTCTCTTATGCCTCCTGCATTGGCAGGCAGGTTCTTTACTATTAGCACCACATAGAAAGCCCCTACTTATACA
Source organism: Bubalus kerabau (assembly GCF_029407905.1). Lineage (NCBI taxonomy): Eukaryota > Metazoa > Chordata > Mammalia > Artiodactyla > Bovidae > Bubalus > Bubalus kerabau. The sequence continues at coordinate 60,452,918 of NC_073624.1, read as the reverse complement.
TATATTCCCTCTCTTGAACTTTCTTCCTGTTCAGGTCACCACAGTACATTAAATAGAGTTCCATGCATTATACAGTATGTTATCAGTCCATTCTGAAGGAGATCAGCCCTGGGATTTCTTTGGAAGGAATGATGCTAAAGCTGAAACTCCAGTACTTTGGCCACCTCATGCGAAGAGTTGACTCATTGGAAAAGACCCTGATTCTGGGAGGGACTGGGGGCAGGAGGAGAAGGGGACGACAGAGGATGAGATGGCTGGATGGCATCACTGACTCAATGGACGTGAGTCTGAGTGAACTCCGGGAGTTGGTGATGGACAGGGAGGCCTGGCGTGCTGCGATTCATGGGGTTGCAAAGAGTCGGACACGACTGAGTGACTGAACTGAACTGAACTTTATACATATATGCTATACTTCAAAAAAAGCCCCGGAGCCAGTATATTTCCAATGAGAGTATATCTGTAGGTTTCTTGTCTTTATGGTTTCGTACAATTTTGCAACTCTAGAAGTATCTCTTTACCTGGTAAGTTTTATAGGTAAAGAAACAGAAACTTTTTCTATTTATCAACCATGTTCAAGAAATGTTTTCCTGGTCTGTAATTTCACTTTTGTTTTTTAAAATGGCAACCCCTTGGAGATTCGCCTGTCTAAATCCATTTTCTTGTCAGGATTGGAGATGACAGGTTATTCTAATATCTAAATATTAATTTCTATGGCATATCTACGTATTTCATGGGCTAATCTTCTGTGAATTTTCTGGATTTCTATTAGCTTGTCCTAAATTCCTGGCAAGCTAAATTTCTCTAACAGTTTTCAATTCGTTGCATTAAATGCCTGTTCAGCCTTGGAAGATATATTGATTTTTTTTTTCTCAGCAAAGTGACAAATACCATTTTCATGACTATAATAGAGATTGATTACATTTTATGGCACATGGAGAGAATGCTGATCTTAGTGAGACAACCTTGGGGCTTACAAAAATGAAAAAATCATTTGAATTAATAATGAAGTTAATGAATTCATTGGTTGCAGATGAAGCAGAAGTATTTGGCGGAAAAAAAAATGAAAAGTTCTGCAGCTGCACAAATACTAAGTAGAATTAAGATCAATTTCAATACTATGGAAGTGCTGGTTTTGTGAAACATTTTTAAAAAGTTAATAGTAATGGTTCTTAAACCCAAAGCTATGGCATTAACTCCCAGCATACCTGGGCAGATTGTTTCTGATATGATTTATGTAACCTAAGTTTAAAATGGAACCAGTTTCCTTCTTATCCTAATTTTCTCAATGGTTAGGCTTAAACTAGGACAAGTGTTATTTTATTATTATTATTATTCTGCCTTTCTGTATAAAACCTAAAAAGATATTTAAAAAACAAACAAAAACTATGCACATGTCATAAGCTTAATGCATCTAAAGAGTGTGTACTGTGTTTGTTGAGAGCAAATAGAAATAGAGAACAAAGGTATGTATTTTAAGGTGTTGAAATAAACGATGGTGGACTTGGAAAACACTGCTAAGAAAAGATTATAGAATTATTTTCTCTGAGAGAATCTTTAAAACAAGGACACCAGCTCCTCTTTGTTTAGAGACTATATCCGTTTATTCATCTTCTGTCCCCCCTCAGCTAGCATTGTACCGACCATCCTACCTAGCACATAGGAGGAGCAGAATAATATTTGTTAAATAAATAAACAAGTTACCCTAGTAGCTACTGCTGCTGCTACTGTTTAATGGCTAAACTGTGTCCAAATCTTTGCAGCCCCATGGACTGTAGTCACCCAGGCTCCTCTGTCCATAGGATTTCCCAGGCAAGAATACTGGAATGGGTTGCCATTTCTTCTCTAGGGGATCCTCGAGATCCAGGGATTAAACCCAGGTCTCCTGCTTGGCAGACGTCTCTTGCTTGGCAGACGGATTCTTTACCACTAATTCTTTACCTGGGAAGCCCTCCCTGATAGCATAAAGAAATAAAAATCATCATAGCAAACAACGTTTGTTGAGCTGCCAATATATGCCTTTGGAGCTTTACCTATTTTATTCTCAATTTTTTCAGTTCTTCCGTTACTACACGGTGATAAGTCTTAGGGCAGGAGTGGGGCCTCTAGCATTGATAAAGCTGAAGAATACATATTCTAAGAGATGTGCTTACATGTTTGTTATAGTTATGAGGAAATACAGCCAAACCTGAATATTTGAGAAACACCAGAGAAATTATGATGAGTATTTTTGTGGCCCATCCTTTTATTCTATGATTGTACTGTGCACAGTGACACTATTTTTAAGATATTTTCTTATTGTTTCATAGGTATGTGTTTTGTCTCATTTACAAGCTTTTTGTTGATAAATAATTTTTGGTTCATCCTAGATGTTCTCTGGATGAGCCTGATTGTAACCTTGCATTCCAAGGTTTCAAAAGTATTAAGTCAGTAAGAGATGAAATCTCCAGTTTTAATGTATTGATGTCAAAATAATGCAGAAACTACTCCAGCAATAGCTGATCATTTAGCAAGAGAAAACCTTTTATATAATATTTTATTCTATTGAATTTTTCAGTTTTACACTTATGGAAAGGATCAGATCAGATCAGATCAGATCAGTCGCTCAGTCGTGTCCGACTCTTTGCGACCCCATGAATCACAGCACGCCAGGCCTCCAGCCATCTCATCCTCTGTCGTCCCCTTCTCCTCTTGCCCCCAATCCCTCCCAGCATCAGAGTCTTTTCCAATGAGTTAAGTCTTCGCATGAGGTGGCCAAAGGACTGGAGTTTCAGCTTTAGCATCATTCCTTCCAAAGAAATCCCAGGGCTGATCTCCTTCAGAATGGACTGGTTGGATCTCCTTGCAGTCCAAGGGACTCTCAAGAGTCTTGTCCAACACCACACTTCAAAAGCATCAATTCTCAATGGAGTATTATTCAGCCATTAAAAAGAATACATTTGAATCAGTTCTAATGAGGTGGATGAAACTGGAGCCTATTATACAGAGTGAAGTAAGCCAGAAAGAAAAACACCAATACAGTATACTAACGCATATATATGGAATTTAGAAAGATGGTAACAATAACCCTGTGTACGAGACAGCAAAAGAGACACTGATGTATAGAACAGTCTTATGGACTCTGTGGGAGAGGGAGAGGGTGGGAAGATTTGGGAGAATGGCATTGAAACATGCAAATATCATGTATGAAATGAGTTGCCAGTCCAGGTTCGATGCACGATACTGGATGCTTGGGGCTGGTGCACTGGGACGACCCAGAGGGATGGAATGGGGAGGGAGGAGGGAGGAGGGTTCAGGATGGGGAACACATGTATACCTGTGGCGGATTCATTTTGATATTTGGCAAATCTAATACAGTTATGTAAAGTTTAAAAATAAAATAAAATTAAAAAAAAATAAATAAATAAATAATTACAGAAATTACATGATAAAATTAATCTCACCAAATCAAAAAAAAAAAAAAAAAAAAAAAAAAAGCATCAATTCTTCAGCACTCAGCCTTCTTCACAGTCCAACTCTCACATCCATACATGACCACAGGAAAAACCATAGCCTTGACTAGACGAAACTTTGTTGGCAAAGTAACGTCTCTACTTTTGAATATGCTATCTAGGTTGGTCATAACTTTCCTTCCAAGGAATAAGCGTCTTTTAATTTCATGGCTGCAGTCACCATCTGTAGTGATTTTGGAGCCCAAAAAATAAAGTCTGACACTGTTTCCACTTTTGTTAAAAACTCAATGTTTAAGTATTCTCACAGTTTATAAAGCTTGACTTTAAAAGTAATTTAAATAAAATAACAGCTGTAAGACTTGCTAATTTCCATCAAATTCTATGAAAACTCTGCAGTAAATAGTTTCCTCCATATTATTTCTTATCTGAACAGGCTTTGTAAAGCTGTTCCTTTCGCTGTAATGTAACAGCCGGCAATGATAACAAGTATACCATTAGTACTATTAAATATACGAAAATATGATTTCATTTACACTATAACTATTTTATATTTTACTTTCTCCCTCATGTTTCTTAAAATTAGTTGAGATTCAGATTAAAGTCAGTTGCATAAAATTGGAAAATTAAACCTGAGAAATACATAAATTACCTAACTATAAATACATAAATTACTTGACTAAATTTCATAATGAAATTATTTTTTTAATAATGTGTAAAAGTTTAAAGATATTTCATAACTTTTAAAAAATTATATAAATTTCTTAATTTTTAATTGCTTTGTTGGTGTAGGAAAAACCTATCTTTAGTGCAGTATAAAATTAGTGATTTAAATAGCATCTGTTGAATGAAATTATGAGAACAAATTGTTGCTACACTTAAATGTAAAGTAAATGTTCGTATTTAACATTCCCATAGGGATTTCCCTCAGCTCAGCCGGTAAAGAATCTGCCTGCAGCGCAAGAGAAATGGGTTCAATTCCTGGGTCGATTCCTGGGTCAAGAAGATCCCCTGGAGAAGGAAATGGCTACCCACTCCAGTATTCTTGCCTGGAAAATTCCATGGACAGGGGAGCTTGGTGGGCTGCGGTCCATGGGGTCGCAGAGTCAGGCACAAATGAAGTGATACTTCTCTTCAACATTCCCATAAATTATGTTAGGATATTTTATGGGAACTAAGCACTTAATAGTATTAAATCAGAGAGTGAGTGAAAGTGGTCTTATGAAAAGTGTCTAATGAATGATTGAAAGTGAAAGTGAAAGTCGCTCAGTCCTGTCCAACTCTTTGCAACCCAATGGACTATATAGTCCATGGAATTCTCCAGGCCAAAATACTGGAGTGGGTAGCCTATCCCTTCTCCAGCAGATCTTCCTGACCCAGGAATCTAACTGGACTTGAACCGGGGTCTCCTGCATTGCAGGAGGATTCTTTACCAACTGAGCTATCAGAGAAGTCCAAATGAATGATTACATAGCATAATTACATACTTTAGTCTATAATTTTTAATATTAAGGGTATATATTTATGTCATACAATTTAGAAATGTAAATATAGTGTTCCTTCCATCAAGTGGAAAGATTGATAGATAATTAAAAAGGAAAAGTTTTTGTAAAGTAGAAGTCAGTATGTGCATTGATAACTTTTATGAATGATTTTAAAAGCCTGTAATTCTATTAAATTTTGAGAACTAATTAATTAAAATGAAAGGAAGCCAGTTTCCCCTCAACAGCATCTTCAAAAATGATGTTATTTTCAGAAGTTATTTAAAATCTTTAACAAGCATTTAATAGGCTGTAAATACTATATTTTTAGCTACTTAAAAGTTAAATTTTAAAGTTTTTTAAGTTACTTAAAAGTGTGTTTTCTCATTGTTATAATATCCTAAGTGATACAGACACATGTAAATTAAAATGTGAAAACCCTACCCTTCACTTCCATTCTCCAATTTCATCACTGTTAGCAGAACATTTTCTGTAAACAAAGAAACATATGAATGCACATTTTTTCCATCAAAAATTGAATAATTATATACATTAAAAAATAATTTGTACTTAAAATTATGCACCTTGAATATTGTTCTATAATAACATAAATTTTAGGAATTTATGACTGTAACTGAGTAGTTTTCTGTAACACTTATTTAACCTGATGTAATTCTCTTAATGTTCATGTAAATTAATGTCCCTTTTTTCTGAATATTAGTGGTTATATGAGCATCTGTGTGTGTGTGCACATGCATGTGCTTTATCTACCCTCATGAATCTCTATGGTTGCTTTTCTAAAGCTAGACTACTAGAAGCACTATTTCTTTTGTTAAAAGTGTGGGCATTTAAAATTTTGTTAGGTTTTAACAGCTGTTCCTGGAGATGGTGTGCCAATTTAAACTCTCAAAATATATATTAATAGTTCTTTTTCTCTATACCTTCATCAGCAATGAATATTATTTATTCTCTTAATTTTTAAGCACTATGATAGTATTTATGGATGATTTTCTAATCTCTCTAGTGATTGGCCACCTCATGCGAAGAGTTGACTCATTGGAAAGACTCTGATGCTGGGAGGGATTGGGGGCAGGAGGAGAAAGGGACGACAGAGGATGAGATGGCTGGATGGCATCACTGACTCGATGGACGTGAGTCTGAGTGAACTCTGGAAGATGGTGATGGACAGGGAGGCCTGGCGTGCTGCGATTCATGGGGTCGCAAAGATTCGGACACGACTGAGCGACTGAACTGAACTGAACTGAACTAGTGATTAACCAAACTAATGTTTAACTGAAGAATTAGAATTGTGTGAGACCTTCTGAAGATGGGCACTTTAAACAGAATTATCAGTAGAATAGTGTACTTTTAAAAAGTTTTTCTTTAAGGAAATAGTAATGTCTTATAAAATCAGTTGAACTTCAAAGTCAGTCTTAAAACATATTGGAATATTGATGCAAAGGAATTTCTGATGAGATTTTGGATTAAAGCCTTTTGAGAGAAATGAAAATATCGATTTTTATTTGGAGCAGAGGTGATTTTTATCACCACAAACCCAGTTAAAATAAGAAATTCTGGGTTGGGCTACTTGCCCAGACTTTCTTTTTGTCTCCATGTTCTCCCTTCCTCAAGTTCTAACATATCCTTCAGTTCACATCTCCCTGACTTTAAAGGTTCCCTGTTACCTCTAAAAAATGAAAAATAATATCATAACTTGCAAGCTTGTTCAAAAATCCAGTTTCTCAGGTCTCATCCCTGAAGATTCTGATTCACAAAATTTGGAGTGGGTCAGATCATCTGGGTTTTCAATAGAAATGCCAAGCGATTCTCTGGACTACATCTGGAGGAAGACTGGAGTAAACTAGTAACGAGTTTAGTACTATCAAAGTCTTCTAATAATTACCTGTTAAACCTCTTCAGGCGAGCTTCTCAGGTGTCTCAGTTGGTAAAGAATCTATCTGCCTGCAACACAAGAGAAATGGGTTCGATCCCTGGATTGGGAAGATCCCCTAAAGAAGGGAATGGCTACACACTCCAGTATTTTTGTCTGGAGAATCCTATGGACAGAGGAGCCTGGTGGGCTACCGTCCATGGGGTTAAAAAGAATCAGAACTGACTGAGCGACTAGCACTTTCACTTTTTTCAAACTATTTTAAGCTTACATTTAATGTCTGTCTAGCCAATGGAATGGTGTGCTGTCTCTTAGACTAGATTCTGGGTTCTTCTATCTGTACTTTTCCCCTGGAAAACCAATCCCCCTCTCCACTTCACCTCTCTCTTTACCTTATCCCTCATGTTCTAATCGAATCTCACCTGCTAAACAAAGACTTCTATTTCCTCATCCCTCAATGATCCACTTCTGCAAGAATTTATTCCCATCACGCATTTGGTGTTGTGGTGTAGAATTGTTACTTATGGTTCATGTGTAATTCTCTGTATCTCTTATTGTGCCTTACACATAATCAACACTAAAAATGTGTTGGTTGGCTGGTTGAGTGAGTGAGTGATAATATAATTAGACTAATAGGGAGCAGGTCAGAGATTGCACTTCAACCCCATGAAGCCACTTCTTGACATTTTGCAACTTGTTCTGCTCCTGAGAGATTTCCTTGCTCTCACTTCAAATTTGATTGCTTGTTTTGGTGAATAAAACAAAAGCTAATGCTTACCATTTATTTAGGTCTGTTAATTACATATTTAAATCACCCTATGTGAAATGCTTGAGAACATTAATCCATAGCAGAGCCAGAGTTTAAAAATTAAATGTGAAATCTGCTGTTACAAGTCTGGACAATTTTTATCCCAGCAGGTCTGGGTTGCTAAAGGCCTGGATGTCTTAACTTTCTTAATGCAGGTTAGCTTTCTTAACAGAAAATTATTTTTGTGTTTGGAATAATTTCTTATCAGAAGCTACAAAATAACATTGTGGTGAGGTGTTTAGAATAAATGTATCATTTGTCACAGGCACAGTGCTTGAAGCGCCTTTGGCTTCTATGCTGTATTCTTGCTATTTAGAACCAAATTACACAATTTAGCATAGCTGTGAGTATAACCCAGAACTGTGTTCATAAAAACATGGGCTACACTTAAAAAAAGATAATTTCCTGAGAATGGAAAATGGAACTAGCATTTATTTACTAATATTATTCAAGACTGTCTCGAGAAACACTATTCATTTGAAAAAACTTAATCATGAGGTAAGCATTGTCCTAATACTGTTTAATGAAATAGGAAAATTTGCAGTTTATTTTTTTTCAGTTTTGAAAAGCAAGCACTTGGTAAGTCACCTTGGAAAAATGGAGGTGATTTATTAATTTGTCATTTTCTGGGACTGAAAACAAGATCTTGACAAATAAAAAGACATCCATTGGACATATATTTTTTTCTCTTCAGTCTAGCGATTTAGTACTTCAGTGGAACGTCTTGGCCAGGCTGGTCTCCTGTAGGTTTGACTGTGGAAGAGCAGGTGTGCGCTTCCAAAGTGTCTTTACAAGTGTCTCAGTGGGGCTTCCCTCCCGCGCCTCTGCAGGAGACAGCTCATCTGTTTAATCCTTATGTTTTAGTCAACCTTTCTTATTATGCAGACAAGGCTCCGAGGCTCAGCTGGATCTTGACTCTCCGAATGAATTGATGGGGCTCTTTGATCTTAACTGTGTATTGCATCTGTTTCATCTTTCCTCTTCATGCGTAGTCTTCCAAACTCCAGTTCTAGCTGGTGCTCTTAAAATAAATGGATGATCATAGAAACAAATAAAAATTGCCATTTAAAACTCAGGTACAAACATGTCCACTTTTCATGTTGGACATTTTTGTCATTGTTGTCCTGATAAACTTTCTTGAAAAAAAAAAATCCCAAAGCAATTAAATGATGTGACTCTGGAAGGGACCACCAGAGTTAAGAGTATTTCACTGTGTGTGTGTTTGAGTGTGCACACAGAGTGCTTTGTAGGACCAGACTTGCGTGGAAAGTAAGAATGACTGATCTTTGCAATTTAGTTTATTGTATGTTAGCGTGATATCTTATTGATGGACCAGATTGAAGTAAGAGGCATAGCGCTTGCTTAGAAAAATCTATCATAGAACTATAAAGACCCTGCTAGGCAATATTCCTCTTTTTGATTGGACTGAAAAAAGGCTGAGTTGCAGGGAAAATCAGTTAGAATCAGAACTAATCCATATGGAAAGATCATTCTAGGGTATAGGATGCTAAAATAACATTTCTTTAAAAAAAAAAGTCTAAAATGAAATACGGATGTAGCAACTTGTGTGAAGTGGGAATGGAGGGATGTTGAGGGAACAGCATGGATTGTTTGCTTCCTGCATTAAAGCACATAAAGTTATGATTAATTGAACCAGAAAATATCAAGTTTTTATCTGAGTAACCTTTGATATTCTCATCTGGTATTTTGCAGACTTGTGTTAATTCTTTTTATTTTTAATTCCCTGTGAATCTTCATTTAAGTGTATCACAGTCTTGTGATGATAACGTAATGTCAAAGCTGTCAGAATAATTCAGCTGAGCAAAAAACTGATGTTTCCAGAAGCCCTTGAGAGGATTATGAAAAAGTTTCTCTCTGAAAGGAAGAATATTGTGGTATGATCTGCTAGTCTATTAAACATATACTTTATCCTGACATGCATACACTAAATATACTAATAACTATTGGTGAATTATCAGAATAAATAACTTCCTTCGAACCATTTAGAAATAAAAAATATAAGGAATTTAATCCCTACTCATAACCCTATCATATTGCTGTTTTAAAAATATTCAGCTAACTTCCTTACACTCAAAGTAACTCTCAAGCCCCCACATGGTATTCAACACTGCACTGGGGATTCTTTCATCACTATTCTTGTATTTCCCATATGGAATCTGAGAAGAACTGTACAGGAAAGAATAAGGAATGTTACTCAATCCTTCAAGCAGAACTCCTCTGTACTACCCACTCAGTAGTGTTACTCTCCTCTAAACAGTTTGTCTTACTACCATCTGGAACGTGCTTTCCATGTATTTATGTACTTACTTCTCTGCTACCTACTTACTTATTACTTGATGCTTCCATTGGGAAAAAAAAAAAAAAAAAAAAAAAGATCTAACAACCAACCAAGCAAAGATATGTGGTTTCAGTGAACTTCATTTAGGTTTCCTGATTTTATTTCCTTTAGTTTCTTATCTCTCATACTTGACTGCTCTGTTTATTCTGTATAATTGAGACAAAAGTGCCTACACTCCTCTTAGTCTGTAATAATTCTGTGCTGCTTGAACTTCTGAAAGGTTTGTCCTTGCCCACATGAAGTGAGTCAACATGTCAACACAAGCCAAAATCTTATTTTTATGTTTGTCTGTGATTTACAAATCCCAAAGAGTTCCAGTTTATGTTAGAATAGTATTCGTTTGGTTCACCAATGTAGCTCCCAGGTCAATGCAGTTTACTGTTTTAGAATTTATTTAAAAAACTCTACATTGCTACCTGCACATTTCCTTATGTTCAAGAGTTCTGACCCTTATTAATTCTTAATTTGCTTCTTAAATAGTAATTGGGTCATTTGACCTCCCTTAATCCTACCTAAGTGTGAAAGGTGATTTTCTTATATTATCCTCCAAAGAAGGAAGGGGAGAAAACATTTATATTAGGTGTATTGGTGGAGATGTGGTTTCTAATTTTTAGCTGCCATTGAAATGCCCTTGTACAGGCTCTCTGACATGTATTTTGGCCTATGACCATCATATGCTATGCTAAGTCACTTCAGTTGTGTCCGACTCTGTGCGACCCCATAGACGGCAGCCCACCAGGCTCCCCTGTCCCTGGGATTCTCCATGCAAGAACACTGGAGTGGGCTGCCATTTCTTTCTCCAATGCATGAAAGTGAAAAGTGAAAGTGAAGTCGCTCAGTCGTGTCCGACTCTTAGCGACCCCATGGATTGCAGCCATGGGGTGCAGGTTCCTCCATCCATGGGATTTTCTAAGCAAGAGTACTGGAGTGGGGTGCCATGACCATCATACAAGTACTCAGTTCTTGAATATCTGTTGCATCTATAAATTTCCAGAGAACCAGAAGTTACCCAAGGATGCATTATTGTCAACTCAGAAGTTTGAATAACTAATTAGTGGGCCATAAAATCAACTGAGTACAGAAAGCATGACCAGCATTAAAAGAAAAAGGTAAAAGGAAAAATAGAAGTATCAGAGTGTGTTGCATATAATAAAAGTAAGTACTGTTTCATAAACAATGTTTTCAAAAATATTTTGAGTATATTTGTGGTACTTGGTTGTGCTATGAATATTTATATTTTCGTACCATGAATCTCAGTTTGTTTTTTTTTTTTTTTCCAAGCCTAAAAATCCAAACCAAAATTGAGCTGGATCATATAGCTTCTAGGAATGTTTTTGCCTGTGTGCTGAGTTTTAGAATTTACAGTATTATTTTACCATATTTGAATTATATTTTTCACCAGTTAACCCCAAGCAAATCAAAGGAATTCTCGCATAGCAATACAAATAATAATGAAAGCTTAGCAGATGTTTCCAGAATTCTTAAGAGCTAGGCTGTATCAGCATACTGAGTGTACAGTGTTCTTACCTATCATACTATTTAGCTTTCAGTAGTTTGTTTAGATACATGAATATTTAGTTACACCAGAAAAAGGATTTTATTAATACCTTGTTTTGTCATTGGGCCAGAGTGAATATAAACTATGGCTGTATACTTCTATTATGACAAGAAAGGAAATAACAATTATCAGTCTTTTAAAATATCTCATGGTTAAAATCTTTACCTTTTCACTTAAAAAGCCATTGTATATGTGATCCTTTCATTATGAAAGATATTACTGGGGTTTTCCCCCTTGCCTTTGTATATACTAGGAATTGATGTAGGGAGGACGTTCTACTTGTCCTTCCATTGCACACTTGCATTTACTTCAGAACTAAGAAATGTAACTGCTGCTCAATGAGGTAAGCATGAGAGAAAAAGAAAATTCTAATTTGGTTGCACACATGTGTATGTTGTTTAAGATTCATTGCCATGTCATTCTCAGCCTTTGTGAAGTCCATGGTGGTATGTGATTGGTACTCTGCAGCTAGTAGCAGCAGAGTCATTTCAGAGCTTGTCAGAAATGTGGGGTGTCAGGCTCCACTCCAGACCTACCAAATCAAAATCTGCATTTTAACAAGGTCAAAAAGTGTATCCCATGATCATGAAAGTTTGAAAAGTGCTGGTATGTAGGCTGAGTATTACCTACTACTATATGGACCCAATGGCATTGTGGCTCAGAGGATAAAGAGTCCGCCTGCAATGCAGGAGACCTGGGTTCAATCCCTGGGTCGGGAAGATCGCCTGGAGGAGGGCATGGCAATCCACTCCAATATTCTTGCCTGGGAAATCCCATGGACAGAGAAGCCTAGTGGGCTACAGTCCTTAGGGTCATGTAGAATCAGACACGACTCAGCGACTAACACACACACACACACATATGGAACCATAGCCATTTCATGGGTAACATTTTCGCTGGAAAAGAAAAATTGATGAATGAAAAGAACCAGCAGTTTTTTATATCCTAGAGCTGCTGTGGACCATCTACTGGTGTTTATAATTAATGACAACAATGCCGCTGTTGCTCATCAGAGCACCCATTATCAAGTGCTCCCATGCCTTGGCCATTGTGTCTGCTGCATCAAGTTACCCATTCAAGCATCTTCTTCACCTACCAGTTAGATGCTGTTTTACAAATGAGGTAGTAGAGGCCAAAGATTGCCTGTTGTGAATCCAAGCATTTTGATGGCTAACATCTGTGATTGGTAGTCTCACTTTTTAAAAATAAAAAAGCCTTATTTGTTTCAAATAGGGATAAAATTTGCTAATTGAAAGATTCCTATGAATGTAACTATTGACACTTGTTTGGATAATATTTTTAATTAATAATGAGTTCTCAAATTCACGTATTTGAAAAGACAAGAAAATCTTAAATTTTAATCCCACATCAAACTGTAGGGTTACTACCAGTTCACAATCTATTATATACTAGGCTTTGCTGCTGTGTTCCAACTTGTATCCCGTTGGCTCTAGATATTCTGCTGGCATCTAGGGAACTTAGCCTTGAGAGTGAACTGCCTGTCAGAGGACAAACAATTGTACATTTGTAACATGAATAAAAGATGCCTTACTTGAAACAACTCTGAAATTGTTCAGAATGTAAGAATTCAGTTTGTCTCTCATGTGCTGAATTAAATCCTTTATAAGGAAGAAAAACATCCTTTGAGAAAGGAGGTGCTGTAGTAATGTCAACATTTTGGCATTTACTGTATGAGGAAAATCAACTTATGTAACAAGTGCTATTAAAAATGTTATTGTTGTTCAGTCGCTAAGTCCTGTGCAACTCTTTGCCACCCTGTGGACTGCATCACTCCAGGCTTCCCTGTCCTTCACTGTCTCCCAGAGTTTGCTCAAACTCACCATGTCCATTGAGTCAACGATGCCATCCAAACATCTCATCCTCTGTTGCCCACTTCTCTTCCTGCCCTCAATCTTTCCCAGCATCAGGATCTTTTCCAATGAGTCAGCTCTTCACATCAGGTGGCCAAAGTATTGACGCTTCAGCTTCGGCATCAGTCCCTCCAATGAATATTCAGAGTTGATTTCCTTTAGGATTGACTGGTTTGATCTCCTTGCTGTCCAAGAGACTCTAACATGATTTTTTTTTCTTTTCCTTTGTATCTATATGAGATGATGGATGTCACTAAACTTATTGTGGCAATCATTTCATGATGTATGTAAGCCAGACCATCTATACTATATAAATCATTATATCAGTTTTTATAGTGCTATATGCAATTATTCATTAATAAAACTGGAAGAAAAAAATGAATTATTTAGAACTGGAAAAAATAGCATTGAAATGAGAGCTGGAAGCAAAAGTTGCCAAGGTCATGTTATGGCACAGAAAAGCAGTGCTGTGTCCTTCAGATCAGCTGGGCAAACATAAGCTGGCGAACCGTGTCTAGTAACATGGGGAAATGGAGAGTGTCTGGGATTTTTTGTAAAGAAACAAAAATATACCGATTGCACATTCAAGTAGGGATGATGGAAAAAATTTTAAGTGTTAAATTTGTTAATGTTTCACCTAAATAAATAACACATAAATTTACACAATAGCCAAGAATAGACTGTAAAGAGTAGTTCTCACTCACTCCTGCTCCCCAAGCACCAGTTTCCATACTAATGCAAACACTGTTGGCAGTTTCTTGCGTATTTTTCAGAAATATTCTCTTTATATACAGGCATTATGTACAAAATCCTTATTAAATTGGTAACATACAATAACATGGTTCTGTACAATTCTTCTTTTGCTTAAAACAATCCCAGAAATAATTTAATATCAGTAGTTTGTTGATTTTAATCCCATACAGCATTCTAAAGTATGGATATAATAGAACTTATTTAACCAGTTTCCTTTGGTGATATTTTTTAGATCATTCTCGGTTTTTGCTCTTACAAATAGTACTGCAACTAGGATTATTGGCCATATAATGTCAAGCATATGGAATATATGTATTCTTAGGTTTTCATGTACAGTAATCAATGTATGTACAATTCTTTATTCTGCTTTCTTCAGTCAGCATAGTCAGAAGAATTTTGTTTTCTAAGTCATCCTCATTATCATTTCATGACTATATACACGTAATTGCCATAAATATTTAATAATATCCATTTTGGGGTACATTAGTTTGTTTCTATTTTCCCATATTTACTACTGCAGTGAAAAACTTTGTGCACATTTAAATCTCTTGGAATTTCATAAGGAAAAGTTTCTTTTTTCTTTCAAACAGTAAAGAGCTTTTTGACTCATTTTGACTTTCTGATTCAGAATTATGTTCAAGGGAACTAATAACATTATGGAAACACTTATTTAGGAGTCTTATGAGAATGTCTATTTTGAACTCTTTTTAAGTATGAACTCTTTTTCAGTATTTTAAAGATATAGTTTTGAATGAATACATACCCTAGTTAATAGATGGCCATCAACATAACCATCAGCATAGGGTGGCTGGCTGGTTGGTCTACAGGGTACAGTTCTCGCCTTGGAGAGGTACCAGGTTCAGGATCCGGATGAGCCCTTTCTTTTTGGAATTCCCAGGTGGCACTAGTGGTAAAGAACCCACTTGCAATGCAGGAGACTAAGAGACATGGGTTTGATCCCTGGGTCGGGGAGATCCCCTGGAGAAGGGCATAGCAACCTGCTCCAGTATTCTTACCTGGAGAATCCCATGGACAGAGGAGTCTGGAAGGTTACAGTCCACAGGGTCACAAAGAATTGGACATGACTGAAGTGACTTAGCACACATCAACATAGTCCAAGGGAATAATCTCTTTTGCATTATTAATTTTCAAAACACGTAAATTAGGCCTTGAGGGGGATGTGTGCAACAGTGTTCATTCTTCATAACCATGTATTTCTCAAGAAAGTACTATGTGCCAGACCCCATGATGGTTGCCAAGGCTATGACAATGAATGTGATTGGCACAGCTTACTTCCTAACAGTATCTCTAAAAGCTGTATTTAAGATGCTTTGTCCTTGACATTGTTTTACAACACATTCTTGTCCTCCAACAATTTCAATTTCTTCGTTCTTTTGCTTTTAGGGCATCTAACTCATTCCTTAATATCAGGCCAACATGTGAAGAATAAACAATATCTTATGCTCAAAAAGATAATATGTATACATATGTATTATATATAGTTTAAGAATCCCTGAAATCATATTTCTCCCTCCCTTTCTGAGATTTAAGGAGCATTTTGTCTTCCTAGGATGAAAGTATCTTTCTCTGTAGTTTGATGGCTCTCTAAATGATCTTATCCTCATTGTATATATTTCAGATTGCCACTAAATACATTTATCTGTTCAGCAATTTAGCCTAAATAAACCAAGTGCAGGGACTTCAGGCCCTCTGTTACAGGAACATCTTCATGTGAAAATAAAATGTATATTTAGGCTGCACACCATGATTGATGTGTGCCTGATAACTGCAATTTTCACAGGTAAAGATAACCATTTTGGTCCCTTTTAGGGAGTCAGATACAAAGAATCCTTATGTAAAATGGCACCTCAAATTTGCATTTTAACTTTTCACCAAATTCTTCCATCCCAGACCTACTAATTTCTTGATAAATATAACTTTTATTATCATAATGTATTTTATTCTTTCTAAAGCTTTGCAGTGCAGACTTTTTACTTCATTGATGCTTAAATATTTCAATGGAGAAAATAATTCATTAGTAAATATTACATCAGTTTAATGGTTTAACAAGCAGATCAAACTTTTCATTGACCAAGTGAATGTTTCACTCTCAAAGATACTGTCATATCATTTTAAGGAATTTTATGTTAGCTAATATGCATATAAATTTTACTAAATTCTCCATATGTACATTTGCGTATATCTACACATTTCTATGGGCTTCCCTGGTAGCTGAGAGGGTAAAGAATTTGCCTGCTATGCAGGAAACCCAGGTTCGATCCCTGGGTCAGGAAGATACCTTGGAGAAGGGAATGGCTACCCACTCCAAGTGTTCTTGCCTGGAGAACTACAGAGACAGAGGAGTCTGGTGGGCTACAGTCCATGGGGTCTAAAGAGTTGGACACGACTTAGCAGCTATCACACAAACACATACACACACACACACACACACACACACATTTCTGTATAATTCAATAGGCTGACTTTTAGATGGGAAAATGTGTATTAGGATGTAATGATAACTACCTCTGAATCTAAAGTTGTATGTTATTCTTAGTAGAGACACCCAAATTCGTTTCTCATTATTTTGCCTAAATATAATTTGCACTTTTATGTGAGGATATGTTCTAGTAATCAGAATTTATAGACTACTCTTCTTGATGAAAAACAGAAGAGTAGAGACTTCTTAACGTCAGCATATCACTTCTACGAGTTTACTTAAAGCTATTTAGCCATTAAGCTGGCTCCTCCTGCTAACAACCTGATCATAAGACATTACCAAGGTAGCTCAAAGGTGGAAAAGTAAAGACAAAGGCATCTGGAAACGGAACTCTGGTAGATTTAAAAAATTTTCTCCTTATTCTAATATTCCATATCCTTAACATTGAGGTTGGAGTCCTCCTTATTGCAACTTTGCACATACCCTACTGTTTGAACTAAAAACCCCAGGAACTACCTGTCTGAGATCTGAATGTATTCTTGGTCCCAAATCAATCTTGTCACTTCTCAGGAAAGCAACAGAAGATAATAAGTAGTATTCACCTGATTGCTTTCCTGCTCCGAGACAGCTGGTGACGCGTGTCTTCCTGATAACCAGGAGTTTCAGATCTGAGGCAGGGATAAAGAGAAGCTCAGAGCTGGCAGAATCTAAATTTGACAGTCGATGGCTGAGGAGAGGGTCAGAAAGGATGGAATCTGTGACACGTATGAGAAAGCAACAAAATTTATCTGCTCTGGTTGCAATGATTAGATGTCTCTTTGTCTGGCTCTCCTACAGCGGTTGACTGATTGTACCTGCCAGCTGGCTAATATCATAATTAACAAAGTTGCTACTACGTCTGCAAAGTTTAATCGAAAAATTTGCCAGTGATATGATGGCATTGTCACAAAGATCACAAGGGACTCGGAGTCGACTTTCGCTCAAGGTGGAACGGCAGAGCTATGGAGGCAAAATGAGAAATCTTGAACTTGTTCAGCCAAAGGTAGGTTTCTTTCATAATCCAACATCCTGGGCTCTCTTATTAAGATTTTTATTTGATGGTTAGTGGGCTTTTTTTGGTTGTGTGACTAGGACGATTCAGAGAAAGATCCATATGCTTCTTGAGCACTTACAGCACAATCTCAGAAAGCTTTGAGTTTTTTCCAAATATAGAAACTCAGAAATATAATGAAATAGCTTTTGATGCTGAGAATGAAATATAAAGCAATATATTTGCCTGTTACTGTATCTAGCAAATCTTTATCAGTTTACAGAATTACTGTTTGGTAATAAATACCAATTGAACAATTATATTGTATAGCACTTGGATTTAGTTTGTTCAACAACATAAAATCTATTACTCCTCTTTATTCTATTGTGTCAACCTAGTTATAAGAGTAAATAAAAGCAATCGTAGTTATAGAATGTGTAGAAGTTCTATTTCACTTTACAGAAATGCTCAAAGTGGAGGGGGAGGAGGTCTAAGGTCTTAAGTCAAGCAAGAGATTGGGGCTTTTTCTTTATAACACTCAGAAAAACTGCTCCTTTTTGAGATCATGCGCTATTCCTCAATGCCAGTCTGGCCATTGACTATTGTACCTGTATTTTCTTTTTACCATGATTTGCTTTGCTTGATTGAATATTCATGCTCTGGGGAGTTTCCCAAATGATAGCCTTCACATATTGCTAATTAATGGATGTGAATATTGATGAGGAGGGGTGTGCGCCTCTGTGTCTATGCTTGTGTGCTTCTTCTGAGTACAAAGAGAGAGGAAAGTATCTCAAAAAATCATGCGGGAGGCAAAGTTTGGGTTATTTATGCTGTGTCACAGCCCTGCTATAATTCCAAGGCAATCAATTTGCAGTGTAATTGGTAACAAATGTTAAGGGTCTTTTACTTTCCCTCCATGGTCATCTAGGCACTATGTCATGGCAGAAAAAAGCACAATGATTTTTTTTTTTTTGTCCATTGCTATTTATCTTTGGTGTTAATAGCAGTTTTAAAACATCATGAAATAACATTTCAGAAACAAATGAATGCACAGCACGTATATTTTTTAATAAGTCCATAAACTTTCTTGTGGTTTTATTCCTAGCCCTAGGAGACTACACATTCTGAATATGCTCATCTTTAAAACTTGACAGATTTCATATTCTAATATTTAAAAAATGAATCTTTTTTATGGGAGTATAAATTGTAAAGCCTTTAAGAGTCTGGATAGTTTACAAAACTGTTTATTGAAATTTTGGTTAAATTTTTACTTAATGCATTTCCAGTCTTCACTAAAATTTAATGACGTTGATAAGAAAAGCTAGAACTACTGTTTTAAATCATGATTTTATTATATTCTGGACATCGTTTTCGGAAGAGAATGTTATTCTCCTGATAAAGTCTTTCTCTTTTTTTACTTTGACTTCACTCACTCCCTTGGTAGTATGTGGCACATAATAGGCACTCCATGCATTTTTATCAAGTGAACGAATTAATGAATTTGAGTCTTTCTATTGCTATTCAAATATTGTTAGCATGTGCTGCCTCCAAATCAATAACTTTTGAACGCGGTAAACATTATGGACAGAAACAAGTAGATGAATGGCGCAGTCACAGACAATAGGGAGGATTAAGTTCCTAAAATAATATAATGTTGTTTTAACCTAAACCTCCATAATATTTTGTGTAATTGAGATTTGCTATTGTAGGAACTCAGTTGGAGGAGCAAAGGTCTATGAGGATTAGAAAGGGCCAGGAAAGTGGTTCACAGCTGATGCACCCGTTCTTTTAAACAGGATTATCTCCTGAGATGTGTAGAAATGAACTCTTGTCAGAATTTCAAAGGAATTAATATTTTTGGTAAAATGTGCTAATGTAAAGAGTTAGAAGATTAGTGATGCATAATGAAAGCAATGCATTCTTTCACATGGAAATAGGAATATAATAGATGTTCTGCAGGTGATTGGGGCTGTAGCAATTTTATTCAAGATTAAAGTTTGATTGACCTTTGTTAGGGTGATTAACCCTTCTGAAATTAAAAGCCAGAGCTGAATTATGCCAGCCCATTTAAATGCAAACATTGAGCAGGTCGTATGTCATTCAAATAATAATAATAAAAAAACCCTCCTATTTTAATTTTCATTTTTGCACGTCTGAATGAGATGCTGCTTTGGAAGGATTATAGTTCAGGCAAAAGCATGCTGTTGGCAGAGCATACAGAATAACATATAGATAATTGGGGGCACGTGGAAGAGTCCTAGGCTTCACCCCCTCCCCATTCAAAGCATCAAAACCACCACACCAACAAAAGCAGGGAGTCTGAAGACCATCTTCACACACTTAGAATGTGTGTTCTCAATAGAAAAAGAGTATAGAAATAGCTGGAAAAGAGTCGGAATAAGTAACAGTGACATCTGTTCTTACCCAGTGCTAACCACTAAATTGCGTATTAGATCCATATTAAATCCATGTGATGCCTCCTGAAAAATGGGGGCTTTTGAGTATGGTTGCTTATGAAGCTGTTCGCAAAAGTTGATTGTTTCCGATAACTGGCATTTTATTCCCCATGGTCTCTCATAGTCTATGGATAGCGTAGGTCTTTTCAAAAACGTTGTATGAGGAGCAAACTAGTTCTTTACAAAGCTTTTCAATGACTTGGTTTTATTTCTCTTTGTTAAATTTTCCTGAAGCCTTGTGAAAAGTTGCGTATTCACGTTGCTTCAAAAAACTGATTCCATTTTTCATACTATATTAAATATTTTTATCCCTAAGTCAGTGAATATTTTTAGTTTTAGTTTTAGTTTCCACCACATGATGAATGCATCTTCCTTTTATGTATCTGTGAACTATTAAAATGATAATAAAGGTTCTCTTCCTTCCATATGTAATTTATTTCTCTCTAGTCATCAAAGAAATTAGTCTGAATGTTTCAAGGTAGAAAAGTCCAAGGTATTATGGTGTAAAAATTAAGAAGCCCGAGGTACTATAGTTTATTTTTATATAAGCTTTTCATGTGCTCTTTTAACATCCTTCATAATGATAGGCTTCTACTCCAGGCCTATGAAGAAAGTCAAAGATGAAAAACTTGTGATAGACTGACTGAGATTATTCAGCTAACAAAGTGACTCTCACATCCTCCAGAGAGTGGGATAATACCACTCAGCACAGACTAATAACATGCTTAACTAAGATCTGTTTGCTATAAGGATAATTTCCTAATTCTTAATCATGGGGTTAGTATTCAACTATAAATGGTAAACAAATACTTTCTGTACCTTGCCTGATAAAGTGTAGATTATCAGCTTTAGTTTTGGTACATTTGTGTCAAACTTAAAAAAAATATCCAGCTGTTCCCTGATAATATTTTCACTTAAAAAAAAAAAAACCCTGCCGCTAAATCAAATCCCTAAAATAAACACTACTAATTCTTCAGACATATCAACAGTCTTCTCTAATTTGATTATTCTTGTTTCACCTCTTACCAGAACTGAATGAAGATAATTTGGGGCATTCTAATTTATTGTAAACACACCATTTTCTAAACATAAAGAGCTAATGTGCCAGACTACTGATAACATCTTCTCTGTGCTGCAGTTAATTGTCAGCCGTCTCTCCCATAACACAAAATCATAGATCAGAGAAGAGAAATTCATATCATCTTAGGGAAGTGAAAGAGCAAAGACAAATAAGATTATATTTTGTTAAATCCCAAATCCAATCATTTGTTTTGCTTCAGTGTGTTTAGAAGATGCTTTTATTTCTTTGTTGCCTTTGTTTCTGACAATCCATTCCCTTCTAATCCATCCAGTCCCAGACCTGACATTTTCACTTTTAGTTGTGAAATAATGTTTTTTGCCATTAACAGGCCAAAATTAATTCGTTTGACATTTTCATGGGACACATATTCTAATTGGAGTCCTGTTCAATAAAACATACAGTTTAAAAAGTGACCAATGGTATTATTTTATACATCCTGTATTATTTGTCAGTCAGCAATTTAATTTCACAAAAATTTAGAGTAGGGTCACCATGAGCAATTTTATTGTTCTGGGCTGAAGAGGGAGAACAAGTGGCAAACTTGAGGATTTTCAGGGTATTAAAAATCAATAATAGTGAAAAAATAAGTCACACGAATTTTCCAAGATGTTATTCTCTTTAACAGACACTCATTCTGGAAAAAAATTAGTGGGTTTTGTCAGTCCAATGAATTATTTTTTGTAATTTGTTTGACAAAATAATATGCTCTCAGACAATAAATGCTCTGATGTTGACTTTACAGCTAATTGAGAAGGTTAATTCCCTAGCTTTAGTTTTCAAGTGAATTGGAAGTTGCCCTAATACAGTGCAATGGCCTGTGGCCTATTGATGCATTACCTGCTATTTGTATTAAAATGATCACACCACCTCTACATAATCCCTTGAAAGCTAGAGAACTGCTTAATATAACTTTGACTAAAACGCCTTTAGCGTTTCTGAAGCCATCTCTGTCTGATGTTTATTCCATTTCAACATTTACTGAGCACCTCCTATGTTCCAGGTACCCCCTTCAACCAAGGGAGGTGGCTCTATGAACCACATTTTATGAACCAGAAACTGAGACTCAAGGGTGGAGAGTGATTTGCCTAAAGTCAAGTCAATGGCACAGCCAGGGTTGGAAGTAAGTGCCACATTTCAAGGTCTTTGAGACCGGAGCTCCCCTTGCATTATCCTCAGTCTTCCACTTCGCCAAAACTTGCTTATTGTGAGCACAGGAATGTTTAGCACTTTCCCCAGATGAAGGAATTTCCTAAATCACAGGATCTTCAATGAAATAATTAATTCTCTAAGAGAAGAGGTGCTTTAGAACAGTTCAGATTATTCCAGGCAATGAACGTCACTTTTTGGCTCATTTCATGGAGACTAGAAATTGTCCTTTACAAATATCGGCCATTTAGTTCAGAAAAAAACAACCTTTAGGCTCTTTTAAAAAATATGTTTAAAATGTGTTTGCTTACCTATCTTTCATTTAAAATTCATAAATAATTGGGTCTAATAGAGTCCAAGTAAGAGGTACCTTCATTTTCCCTCATCCACTTTGGCTGGTTGAATAGTTGGACAATCACTGATAAAATGTGCCTCCAAGTTTTATAATTCCTGCCTTTGAAACTGGATTTGAGCACAGAGTATGATTGATTTCTGTTCCCTAGGGAATTGTCCAGTTGTTTATGCCAATTGAGTTTAAAGGAATATATGGGGAAATTTTTTTTGATAAGTATTTTAAAGATACGAGTTCTATGGGGTGACTGCAATATGAGAAAAATACACCATGCTATTTAATGAAACAATTTTGACTTTTGCTTCCTGATTTATTATGAGACTAAAGGAATTAACATGGATGAGTTAGGAAAAAAAGTAAACCTCTAAAAAATTAGCCTCAGAGGTCCCAAAAATTTGTTCCACCTTTTGAAAGCTGGCTCTTTTGGTCTATAAATTCTCAGAGTGTGGCTCACAGAATTGCAATAGGTCCAAATATATCCCTATATCTACCCACAGGGCCTAGAGAAGTGCTTGATACAGGTAGGTACTGAGGAAATGTTTGTTAAATTGGATTGAAAGTGACTATTACCATTAAATAAAGCTTGGGATGCTAACTAAACCCAATGCTTCATTTAAAGGCCTGGTGTCTACACTAAGAAATAAACTAAGAAATAACATTTTAGACTTTCTAACTTCAGAGTTCGAAAGAGAAAGGAGAAGTTGAGAGAGAGGAATACAGGTGTAGAGATAGTTATATTTTCCCATATGCATGTTAGGATTTTTGTTAAATGATCCACTTTTTTCCTTTTCATAGCTTCACCTCTAGGCCTATCAACCTCACCCAATCCTGACTTGTTAGTCACGAGTCACTTATAACCTACCAACAGGGAACCTAGCTTTTCTGAACTGATAAGAATATTTAATCAAAATGATACAATTGGATTTTGTCTATAGGAATACAGGGAAAATAATTCACAATATTCATTTTGAAAATGAATGGAAAAGCAACTTAAGGGCACTGCATAGAACCAGGAAAGTTTAAAAGTGTTTGCAGGAAAATAAGAAATTCTGTTGTTATTCTAACTACAAATGAAAGTACTTGGCAGCAGAGATAATTAAAATGTGTGATAAGATGAGATATACTGAAAGCATCTCTCCTAAGAGATGCTACGCAAGACGCAAGACGGGAGAGCAAGTTTGACCAACACCTCTACAAATGGGATAAATACTTGAGCATTCATTAACCATTTGAGTCCTGTTTGATGATGATTAAACCCTTAGGCAGATGTGAATCAACTTTACTATGTGGAAACATTGAGGAAAACATTTATGAAAAATATGATCCAATTTCTGAAAATACAGGCCAATTAAAGTTTGAGGTTTTTTTATGCTGTCTGCATGATGTATATATTAAAAAGGATGTCTATCCTCTCATTCTTCATCTTCTTAAGCAAAAGCGATTTTTACTTATTGACATAATACTGAAGAATCTAGTTTTTCTCCAAAATTATACATTTTTTTGCATAAATGTGCCTAATTACCTGAATTCAGTTTTGATTAGCAGTGTTAATTGATGCAGCTGTGGATGGTATCTGTTTACCTAAATTACCATGTGCAAACAGCAATATGTCTGGAAGTGAATATGCTAAACTGAAAATACTAATTAGCTAAGACAGATTGTTATTCAAGTCACATCGTAGGGCTTTCTAATGAAAGCCTGGATGTGTCAGGGCTTTATGATATTCAGACAGAAATGTCTATATTACATATGATTTCTAAATTTAATTCGTAAGAACAGATGGGATGTCAGCCAGGGTTCTTCTGCCTTATTCCAGTATTAATGTGAATATTTTACTCAACTGGAGATATATTCATATGTTTTTTGTAAGAAACTAGTTGTGTGCCTTTGTAAGAAACTGGTTGTGTGTTTTGACTGTGTGCCAGCTTTGCACATTCAGAAACATCTATTTCTTGACCGATATATTCCTAGATGGTATCCACCCACTGTCCCAAACAGGAAGATAAGTAAAACATCTTGCAAGCTTAATCACATCAATTGGCTAATTTAATGAAATCAAGTAGCAGAAAGTTTAGTTAGAAAGACAGCTTACATTGAGTAATAATTTATGTGTGTTTTCTTGCCTTCCAAATTAATAAATTAATAGTAATAATAATAAAAAAAAAGTTTGCTCATAGGAATCTTAAGAATCAGCAAGTAGTTTGCAGGGCTGAAAGGTGATTTCTCATTGTTTTCAGATTTTCTTCTGTCTCTAATCATTTAAAAATGAATAGAAAAGCAGTGCTTATTTTCAGCTGCCCAGTTTTGAAGTATTAGAGCTTTTTCTGTGTCTGTGGTTCCCATTCCCTTTGTCCTAAAGCATGGTCCGCTTTGTGTAAGGATTCTCTCCAAAGAAAGCATTAATCTTTTACTGTCTGCTGAGGTACTCAGCGCTCATTAATTGCAGTGTAACTTAGATGTACCCAAAGATTATAGTACAAATCCTGCACATCACGTAGTGAAGAAATAATGGACCCATATTCCTTTTCCCAAGAGGCAAAATATGCTTAATGCATAATAAGTCTCTTCTTCCCAAAGGCTGTGAAAATAAGGCCTTTTGACTCAAACTTAAGAGTTTAAGATCCTTTTTAGATGTTTTAAGATGCCATGAGCAAAATGGGGATAATTTTCATGATGCAAATTTGAACATAATTATAGTTTGGCATATTTAATTTAGGTTTAAGTGAGAATTATAATTACCAAAAATTGAATTATTTCAATTATGCTAATTTCTATCCCCAAAGTTTTGTGTAATGTGGGTTCTGTAGGATAGGTTTAGATCTAGCAAAATTACAATGGAATCTACTACTAAAAACAAGGAATTTGTGAAAATGACTCTGCTGTAGTTACATTTTAGCTGCAAAATGTTAAAGCACTGTTAACTGGCCCAGGAGAACATGAAGTGCTTGAAATAGCTTAAATCAAAGTAGAGAAAAGGAACATAATGCACTGCTTGGACCCTTTGCATTCCATTTTCTGTATCACTGCCAGTTGCAGCATAATATTGCTATTTGTTGTCTAATCAATAAAGTTAATCCCAGTATTTTTAAAATAAAATTCATGGATGTGACAGTTATAATTATTTAATAGTATGCTTTGAAAAGTCACCTTCAGAATTGTCTTGCCTCTGATAACCATTTGACATTAGGCTTTTCAAAGAGGCTTAAGGTAAGATCCCTCTATTCTCCTAATTTCTTTATTCTTAAAAGCTCGAGGAAGAAGGTTTTCTTTCCCAGTGGCTAATTGTAATGTGCTTTATTGTTCTGCGGACAGTCCAAGAAAGTTCATTGTTATAAAACCAAAGTGTGTGTGTGTGTGCGTGTGTGTACACACATTCATCAAATCACCTAAGTAAAGAGTTGAACTCAATCACTGCTGCTGCTGCTGCTAAGTCACTTCAGTCGTGTCCGACTCTGTGCGACCCCACAGACGGCAGCCCACCAAGCTCCCCCGCCGTCCCTGGGATTCTCCAGGCAAGAACACTGGAGTGGGTTGCCATTTCCTTCTCCAATGCATGAAAGTGAAAAGTGAAAGTGAAGTTGCTCAGTTGTGTCCGACTCTTAGCGACCCCATGGACTGCAGCCTACCAGGCTCCTCCATCCATGGGATTTTCCAGGCAAAAGTACTGGAGTGGGGTGCCATCGCCTTTTCTGAAATTCAATCACTAGAGCTAGTCAACCAGTTTGATTGTCAGGTGTGTTTACCGTCTATGCTGCTGGATTCACCAAAGCAACTGCTGCATTAATGTAAGTCTGCTTTCCAAGCATAGATAAAAGAAGAAACATCCTCTCTAGAAAGTTTAGCCATCTATTTTATTCAAAGCAGTGTTTAGGGAACTCTTTGCTCACCATGAGATTCTGTAAATACTGTAGTAAACGAGATTTTGTTTGTTAGTTTGTTTCCATGTGTAGACATGAACTTGTTCTGTGTCATCATCTTTTCTAGAATCTTTGATGACCCATGTGAGCATTTCTACGTAAGAATCTTAAAATGGGAAAACAGGTCAGTGATGTGAAATGTAGAATGGAGTTAAGGCATCTTATCAGATATTTCAATGAATTGTCTTTAGGCAAATCACTTAACTTCAGGGTGAAAATTAGTTAATTTTAAGAATAAATATAGCTCTCTTTCTGACTTATTAAGGATTTATCACTTGTGCCCAAGGTTCAATGGATCTGTAAATGAAATGTATGAATCTTTTCTTTGAACTCTAATTGGCATGTGGGGGAAGCAGGTCAGACTGAGTTAAAGGCTGAGGGACTTAATCCTTTGAAGAAATTTTTATTTAGTTTTATTGCTTCTAAGTATTGCTAATATATTCTAAGATGAATTTGACACTTTGCTTCATATATGCTGGTTTATTTTCAAAAAGGTAGACTGTAGGCTCCTTAAGAGATATATTTTACTTCTTTGTTAAATCGTCCCTCTGTCTTCATGCAGCTTTATCACAGCAGAAGAGTTACATACGAGGGTTCTCCCTGGGCAAACTGTGGCCACCAGTGAGTAAAAATCATGGCCATTAACCCCATTTATAAATCTCGTAACTTATGTTACAGTAAACCATGTATTATCTAACCTGGGGACTGGAAACCCTCTGAAGACATCTAAAAATTTTTAAGCTCCTGTTTATTTTGAAAAAAGTGCATATTTTTGATCAGTTTATGTTCTGGTCAAAGGAACCCTAACAATTCACAAAGGATAGAATTCATCTGAACTTACTCCCTGAAAAGTATAACATAGGCTACATTTGAATTAATGCAAATTTCAAATGAATGGGCTTTGAATTGGTAAACAAAACTTGATAGACAGACAGACCTAAGTGCAGATTTTGCCTGTCATGTGTCAGCAGTGTATTCTTGGGCATTTTTCTGAATTCTTCTGGGCCTTAGTTTACCCGTGTCACAGAGAATCATACATACTTATAGGGGCGTTATGATGAGCAAATTATATAATGTATGCAAACACCTTAACCTGATGCCTGTCATCAAGTTGACAATAAATAATAGATATAATTACCATATACAATACAGTAGTTCTATATTAAAAACCAACAGAGGCAATTAGAGAAATGCTTTTGATGTGGCATTCATTAACTCTTAAAAATTGTATCCATTAAAGTGATTAAAATTCCCCACCAATATATACATATAAGCCCATTTTATCACAGGCATATATTTGCACATAAACATATGTGTATACACATACACGTATAATTTGTATAAGAATGAAATTAAACACCTGGCTTCCCAAGGTATATGGTACATGAGTTTTCTTTTCCGATAGTTTCTTACAGCTACCTAACGCTTCATAGCTCAAAAATTATTCTGTACACATTATCGTATGTAATCTTCACACTAACAAGATAAAGCAAATGGCATTTCATTCTTCTTTATAAATAATTTATGCAAAGATGCTAAGTGACTTAACCAATGCCTCTTACTATATTGAGGGGTGGGGCGGATAGGGGATGAGGCAAGGAAAATGCACTCAGAGTCTTTATCTGAACTGTTTGGAAAAAAGAAACTAACAATGCTGTTTCTCCATGCAATATTGGTAGAGGAATGTCCTAAGAGAATATTACTATGTATACATATAGGAACCAAGGATGAGAATATTATGAAATCCAGGACATTATCCAGATTTTGACAGGTGGAGTGGAATTTGTTTCTCCTCAACAAACTTGTATTAAGATATTCTGACTGGTTGCACTGTTCACACTAGTTAGACATTATCTTTTCCACAGTTATTACTAGGGCTTATGTGGGTCTTATTCGCAAAAGCTAGGATCAGGAATTTAGGTCCCAGGTCTGGAAAAAAGCCCAGAGGTCCACACATGAGTGTACATCTAGGGATTTCTTAAGAAATTAGCACCTGGAGCCAGATTTACAGAAAAATGTATTCTTCCTTCATGTAAGGAGCTAACATAGGAGAGGGGAAAGACCCAAATGCCATCTCATCCATTTATAATTTGTTATGTTAAGTTAAATTATTTCACTGATTCAGCAAATATCTTACAAATACCTTGCATGTGTGAGATATTGCAGAAAGCACTGTAGGTATATAGAACTTGAATTTAGAAAGATTCAAATACCTTCAAGAATTTTAAATAACCATCCTATCATTGTATACCTATTATTGCAACAGTGATGTACTTTGGGTGGTAAATTTTTCCTCCTTTAATTCTAAAGATATTAAAGAATTCATTTGTCCATTCATGTATTCATTCATTTAGAATTTATTCTTTCCTGCACCAAGTAGAACATGAATGTGGTTTTTGCAACTGGATGGCCTGGGTATATATAGATCATTGTGCTGTCTTAGTCACTCAGTCATGTCTGACTCTCTGTGACCCCGTGGACTGTAGCCTGACAGGCTCCTCTGTCCATGGGGATTCTTCAGGCAAGAATACTGGAGTGGGTTGCCATGCCCTTCTCCAGGGGATCTTCCCAACCCAGGGATCAAACCTAGGTCTCCCACATTGCAGGCGAATTTTTCACTGTCTTAGGTACCAGGGAAGCCATTTAATGCTCCTCTAATTATAGGTGGGGCAAATTATTTGAATCTTGAGCTTGCTTATCTATAAAATTGGATTGATCATAAAAAGATTGATTGGAGAATTTATAATATAGAGAAGACACTTCCCATGTTGCAGGGCACACCTGAGTGCTATGATTTCTTGAATGTGAATGCTCTTCCACATGAGGGACATTAAAGTAGTGGGAATGGATATACACATACCTAGAGCAACTAGAGAATTCTAAAAGGGTCCAGCCCCCATAGGTGCTAACAGAATTTAGAAACAAGAAAGATCTTTTTATTAGAGAAGAGGAAACAGTAGCAAAAGTGCTTTCTGAATGGTGTGGCTCGAGATTCTAGCCATGCCTTTTTCAGCATATGCATGCAGCCTGATGACCATCTCCCTGGAGACCACTGTTAATTTAGGAACCTACAACATCTGTGCAATTTAAATAAGCCCAGAGTCCAAACCCCAAAACACATAGAGCATGATTTCTTATTCAGTGCAATTGAATAGGACAACATCCATACCCGGGCTTTGATTCATAAACTATATGGACCTAATTGACACCAAGTCGTTGCCTTTTCAGATAGCATGCATGGTAGAGTTCTGGTGTATTTGGACTCCTTCTAGGTTCATATCCAGAAATTTCAAATTAGATTTTTGTCATTAGCTTGTCAAGCTTGTCTTAAGCCCACTTAATGAGATCTGCCAGTGGAATGCCTTTTATGTTCTGTGGCCTTTATGCTTAGCCTCAGCTATTCTCAACTGTGGCTGAGAAGCTAATGAAGTTACCACAGTACTCGCTTGTCTGCTGCTTTTGAAAACACACCTCGTATGTGTTTGGGTATTTAAATTCTGTTTTCTAGCTTTTAGGGTTTATATTCTCGTAGTGCATTCAAGTGCTATGGAAATAAGACCAGATGGATGTGACAACCAGCCATTCGGGAAATTACATACACATTACATTTTTGAAAACCAGTGTACATATGTCTTTCTGGATGTATTCATATGCTGGATTATTTTTGTTGCATCCAAATGGTTGGGATTTCAATGAACCAGTTACCTAGAATGTCAACTGGAGAATTCCTTTCAGAGGAAAAGCGTGGCCTGCAGTGAGCCATTTTGTCAAACACAGCTGAATATGGAAACAGAATAAAGGTCACTCTGCCTTTCTCTGTCTTTGTTTAGTTTTCTCCTTAGTAATCTTCACTACAGACATTATACAATAAATTTGTCTATCATCCCCCTAGAATGTGAACTCTATAAGGACAGGAAATTCTAATACTGCATGTAGTGTTTAATACTGTACTGTTCGACATATCTTAAGCATCCTGTATGTCATAGTGAATAAGTTGCCTGTGACTGAGATAAGTGAAATGGTGTTTAATTCCCCCTTGTGCTAAAACCAGTATAACATGTGGGTTTTCTTTTGTCTCTTCAATGAGGAACATATGATTGTGAATAATGATGAATACCTAAATGCATAATGTTCACTATGTATCAGGCACTGTTCTAAGCACTCATAAGAACCTTTAGTGTCAGTTCAGTTCAGTTCAGTCGCTCAGTCGTGTCTGACTCTTTGCATCCTCATGGACTGCAGCACGCCAGGCCTGCCTATCCATCACCAACTCCCGGAGTTTACTCAAACTCATGTCCATTGAGTCAGTGATGCCATCCAACCATTTCATCCTCTCTCATCCCCTTCTGCTCTAACCTTCAATCTTTCCCAGCATCAGGGTCTTTTCCAATGAGTCAGTTCTTGGCATCAAGTGGCCAAAGTATTGGAGTTTCAGCTTCAACATCAGTCCTTCCAATGAATGTTCAGGACTGATTTCCTTTAGGATGGACTGGTTGGATCTCCTTGCAGTCCAAGGGACTCTCAAGAGTCTTTTCCAACACCACAGTTCAAAAGCATCAATTCTTCAGTGCTCAGCTTTCTTTATAGTTCTTGCCTGCAGAACCCCATGAAATTTTTGGAGAAGGGAATAGCAGACCACTTCAGTATTCTTGCCTTGAGAACCTTTAGTGTGGGGGCTGTTATTCTCTCTGTTTTGTGGATTGGGGTATTTGAAGCACAAATACTATGATGCGACAGCTCAAATTCAAACTTATCAGCCTGCCCTTGTATGTTTCATGTGCTGTTAAAATGTGGCTTCCAGGGTTTGAAAATAAGTCATCTCAGGAATTTATCCATCTTTTTTCATTAGCAAAATCATCACATAACCATGATTTATTAGTTCTGTGCTATTCTTAAATATGCTCTTTAGTTCAGCCTGGTGGTGCAAGGAGAATTACTCATACTTTGATCTAAGAAGTGGGAATCTGTAGAGGCAATCACTTTTCTTATTTTGCCTTACCCTCTTCATTGATTTGCTTTCTTATGTGCTCTTATGCGGAAAAGAGACTAGAGGATAAATGCTGTAAATAAATATTTCAAGTTTCTGTGCTCATTAAGATATTATGTTAATATCTACTGCATATTGTCCAGCTAAATGGAACTGTTGGTATTGGGGATTCTATCTCGGCTCACTCCTGGTTGGTCAAGTTTCATTCTTACTGACACAAATAGTGATGGAATAATCAAATTTAGATTTGAGATAAAAACATAGAACTTTGATCAACAAATGTGTCTGCCCGATTGGGTTTATTTAGGTTGATGAAAGATAAGTTTCTATACCCCAGCACAGACCTCTCATGGTGGTATAGGCTTTGTCTCAGGTGAATGCCAGAATAGAATTGTTAATTCCCTACTATTTGGCAAAAATCACCTCCAGACACATAGGGTGTGGACAGTATATAGAACGAAATGGCTAACAGATCTTCAGAATAGCAATTTTCAGAGAGATGCTTTTGTGTATTGAGAGAACAGTGTTCCATAGCCCTAAGGACCATATTTCCACTAGAACTGGGGATTGTGTTCACTACCTGTGTATTTTCCTGCAACCTTTCTTATTGTCTATCCACAGGGCAGTATTACTTTACCAACTCTTTTCCCTGACACCTTCTGATATTAGTCCAGGGGTTCAAATCAAACTTCCTCCATTCCTTCTTTTCCTGAGTCTATAAATTCCATGAAATCCCATTTAAAAATGAAATACCTTTATTTGGGGTTTACATAGTCCATTTATTTCTTTTGTGTAATCTGCATTTATGTGGTAAGCAATTTTAGTATTACTTAATATGGTAGGTCATACGTCAATGGTCTAGTGACTTTCCCTACTTTCTTCAATTTAAGTCTGAATTTGGCAATAAGGAGTTCATGATCTGAGCCACAGTGGGAGTGAGAAATAGATTTAAGGGACTAGATATGATAGACAGAGAGCCTGATGAACTATGGATGGAGGTTCATGACAGTGTACAGGAGACAGGGAACAAGACCATCCCCAAGAAAAAGAAATGCAAAAAAGCAAAATGGCTGTCTGAGGAGGCCTTACAAATAGCTGTGAAAAGAAGAGAAGTGAGAAGCAAAGGAGAAAAGGAAAGATATATCCATTTGACTGCAGAGTTCCAAAGAATAGCAAGGAGAGATAAGAAAGCCTTCCTCAGTGATCAGTGCAAAGAAATAGAGGAAAACAATAGAATGGGAAAGACTAGAGATCTCTTAAGGAAAATTAGAGATACCAAGGGAACATTTCATGCAAAAATGGGCTCAATAAAGGACAGAAATGGTATGGACCTAACAGAAGCAGAAGATATTAAGAAGAGGTGGTAAGAATACACAGAAGAACTATATTAAAAAAAAAAAAAGATCTTCATGACGCAGATAATCACTCACCTAGAGCCAGACATGCTGGAATGTGACGTCAAGTGGGCCTTAGGAAGCATCACTACAAACAAAGCTAGTGGAGGTGATGGAATTCCAGTTGAGCTATTTCAAATCCTAAAAGATGATGCTGCGAAAGTGCTGCACTCAATATGCCAGCAAATTTGGAAAACTCAGCAGTGGCCACGGGACTAGAAAACGTAAGTTTTCATTCCAATCCCAAAGAAAGGCAATGCCAAAGAATGCTCAAACTACCACACAATTGCACTCATCTCACATGCTAGCTAGCACAGAAGTGCTCAAAATTCTCCAAGACAGGCTTCAGCAATACATGAACCATGAACTTCCACATGTTCAAGCTGAATTAAAAAAGACAGAGAAACCAGAGATCAAGTTGCCAACATCCACTGGATCATCAAAAATGCAAGAGAGTTCCAGAAAAACATTTATTTCTGCTTTATTGACTATGCCAAAACCTTTGACTGTGTGGATCACAACAAACTGTGGAAAATCCTGAAAAAGATGGGAATACCAGACCACCCGACCTGCCTCTTGAAAAATCTGTATGCAGGTCAGGAAGCAGCAGTTAGTACTGGACATGGAACAACAGAATGATTCCAAATCTGGATAGGAGTGCCTCAAGGCTGTATATTGTCACCCTGCTTATTTAACTTATATGCAAAGTATATCATGAGAAATGCTGGGCTGGAAGAAGCACAAGCTGGAATCAAGATTGCCAGTAAAAATATCAATAACCTCAGATATGCAGATGACACCACCCTTGTGGCAGAAAGTGAAAAGGAACTAAAAAGCCTCTTGATGAAAGTGAAAGAGGAGAGTGAAAAAGCTGGCTTAAAACTCAACATTCAGAAAACAAAGATCATGGCATCTGGTCCCATCACTTCATGGGAAATAGATGGGGAAACAGTGGAAACAGTGTCAGACTTTATTTTTTTGGGCTCCAAAATCACTGCAGATGGTGACTGTAGCCATGAAATGAAAAGACACTTACTCCTTGGAAGGAAAGTTATGACCAACCTAGATAGTATATTAAAAAGCAGAGATATTACTTTGCCAACAAAGCTCCGTCTAGTCAAGGCTATGGTTTTTCCAGTGGTCAGGTATGGATGTGAGAGTTGGATGGTGAAGAAAGCTGAGCACTGAAGAACTGATGCTTCTAAACTGTACTATTGGAGAAGACTCTTGAGAGTCCCTTGGACTGCAAGGAGATCCAACCAGTCCATTCTAAAGGAGATCAGTCCTGGGTGTTCACTGGAAGGACTGATGTTGAAGCTGAAACTCCAATACTTTGGCCACCTGATGCAAACAGCTGACTCATTGGAAAAGACCCTGATGCTGGGAAAGATTGAGGGCAGGAGGAGAAGGGGACGACAGAGGATGAGATGGTTGGATGGCATCACCAACTCAATGGACATGAGTTTGGGTAAACTCCAGGAGTTGGTGATGGACAGGGAGGCCTGGAGTGCTGCAGTCCATGGGGTTGCAAAGAGTCGGACATGACTGAGTGACTGAACTGAACTAAACTGAATATGGTAGGATATCAATTCCTGCCCCTACTAATTGGGACAGTTTATGCAGAACTGCTTAAAAGCCCGGTAAATGAAGTCTGTTATTAGGCATCTATACCTTGTAAACATCTCAAATACACTGGAAGAAAACTAAAGAAATCCATTTTACACAAGAAGTTTTGGATGAACCCTTGATTTTTCCCATTCAGTGTCAGGTAACCAAAATCATATGTAACTTATGATTTAAGTTACACTCCCGGACTTTGATATCATACTCACTCTAGTCTGCTTCCTCAATTCTTTCCTTTATATATTATGAAATTAACTGGTCCTCATCTAACAGTCAGGTGTCCCAGGTGGCGCTAGTGGTGAAGAACCCACCTGCCAATGCAGGAGACATAAGAGACACAGGTTTGATCCCTGTGTCTCCAGAGGTTGGGAAGATCCTCTGGAGGAGGGCATGGCAACTCACTCCAGTATTCTTGCCTGGAGAATCCCATGGACAGAGGAACCTGGAAGGCTACAGTCCATGGAGTCCCAAACAGCTAGACATGACTGAAGCAACTTAGCATGCACATATAATGATATACACCCATCATTATAATATGGCACAGAGTATTTTTATTGCCCTAAAATCCCTGCTCTGCCTATTATTTCTCACCTCCCCAATCCCACCCCTGGCAACCACTGATCTTTTCTCTGTGTCCATAGTTTTGCCTTTTCCAGAACTTCACATAGTATTGGCTTGTTTCATTTAGTAATGTGTATTTGAGGTTCCTCCTGGTCATTTCTGGCTTGCTAGCTCATTTCTTTTTTAGTGTGAATAATATTCCACTGTCTGAATATACCACAGCTTATTTATCCATTTGCCTCCTTAAGGACATCTTAGTTGCTCAGGTCATGGAATTTGATGAGGAAAAAATCCTAGGGATATAAAAGTTCTATTTGTTAATATTTCTAATATTGCAGTAATGTTACTATGACTCCGCACAAATATGTCTAACAACTTTAGCATTGAAGAGATGAATGGGGTGTGGTTTTTATAAATTATATGTGTTGTTGGGTGGAATGATAAATGAGAATGGCCCAGTTCTTATTTAAACAACAGTGTACAGGTGACAAAACATTCAAGATAACAGCAAGGCCATATCTGTGGGTGTAACATTGAAAGCTTAGTCATTGCAGGCACAAGAGGAAGTGGGAAATGGGAGAGGTTGGCTTAGGAGAAATGAAGGAGATACACTTCAATCATTATTATGACCAACTAACTATTGTTCTTTTTCTATCATACATCCCAAATTTGGATGCCTTCTTCATCCTCCAAGTGCTTGTATCATAGAAGAACATCAATATTTTTGTTAACTTATTTTTCCTTATCACTGAGAATATTTGTGTATATATGGACAGTTATGACCAACCTGGATAGCATATTTAAAAGCAAAGACATTACTTTGCCAACAAAGGTCCGTCTAGTCTATAGTTTTTCCAGTAGTCATGTATGGATGTGAGAGTTGGATGGTGAAGAAAGCTGAGCGCTGAAGAATTGATGCTTTTGAACTGTGGTGCTGGAGAAGACTCTTGAGAGTCCCTTGGACTGCAAGGAGATCCAACCAGTCCATCCTAAAGGAGATCAGTCCTGGGTGTTCATTGGAAGGACTGATGTTGAAGCTGAAACTCCAATACTTTGGCCACCTCATGTGAAGAGTTGACTCATTGAAAAAGACCCTGATGCTGGGAAGGATTGGGGGCAGAAGGAGAAGAGGATGACAGACGATGAGATGGCTGGATGGCATCATCGACTCGATGGACGTGGGTTTGGGTAGATTCCAGGAGTTGGTGATGGACAGGGAGGCCTGGCGTGCTGCGATTCATGGGGTCGCAAAGAGTTGGACACAACTGAGTGACTGAACTGAACTGATTTATATATTTGATGATAAAGATTTAGTCTTTTCACACCTATGGTTTTAATCAAGGAAATGTTAATGCCAGAGTAAATTTTTGTGACTT
The DNA here is from genome assembly GCF_029407905.1 of Bubalus kerabau. Classification (NCBI taxonomy): domain Eukaryota; kingdom Metazoa; phylum Chordata; class Mammalia; order Artiodactyla; family Bovidae; genus Bubalus; species Bubalus kerabau. Next base: position 60,416,388 of record NC_073624.1, on the reverse strand, counting down.
TGACTATTTTGTTGTTGTGAGAGTGAAGAAAAAATATTTTGATCCTATACAGAGCAAATGAAGAAAATTCTACTAACTGAATATTAAAAACAACCAGTGGAGGTTGACTCGAAAGGTTTACATTTATTTGATCAAACTCTAACTGACTCTAAGTTCTGAAAGCAGAAACTTTGGAGGAATAGTGATAGAATGATTTGGGAACGTCAACTGAAGGGGAAAAAGATATTACAATCTGCAGAAATAGAGGGCTGCTCATTCTCTGCTACTCACCTCTGAAAATGATGCTAGAACAAACACGTATACACGTCATTAGCTTTAAAACCAGACCCTGTAACAAGTCAAAATATCCTTATCGGAAGAAATCGGTAGACTCTCAAATCCTTTTTGGATTTCAGAAGAGAACATGTTTTACCTTATCGTATGACTGGTAGAGTGTTTAGAATACCTGTTGTATACATGTGTTTTTATTTGATTTGTGAAACAGGCCCTTTCCCTTTATAGCCACAGGAGCCATTCTCAGAAGGCACACAGGCAATCAAAATATTTTCAAATCCCGAGAGCCACAGAAACACTAGCTTTCGGTTTATTCACTGGGCTGTGGCTTTCTAAACATTTTCTTTTTTAAACTGGCTCTAAAGGGCAATAAACCAGGCCTCTACTAAGCCTGAGCAAATAGAAAAGATGAGGATTAAGTGGAATGTCATGCAGATGGGGTCTGTCTCAAGACTTATGGCACATAAGGTGAGTTTAAACAGGACCATTGCTCTGTGTTCATACCAATCAACCAAAACTTACTCAGCAAAATGTTTATTACAGACTCAAGTAGGTAGCATATTTGTTAACAAAACATACATATGAAGGGTTTTCTTTCTAGTTCCCTCACTCTCAATCTCATTACTATGGTCAGCAGTGTGCTGTGTCTTAATAAAGCAATATAAACGTTGAAGAAATTGATGGGTAATTTTTTTTTTAACTGAAAGTGTAACTGTTGACTTAGAAGCAGGCATTGATAACAAAGGATAGTTTCAAGACCAACGCTCTGCAAAAAGATAATGAAAATGACATAAGCCAAGTTGGAATTTCAAATCTCTGCAGAATTCAGTACTTTGTAATGAATGCTTCCTTTGCTGTTTTATATTCTGAGAGACCAGGTTAAGTAATTAGCATCCATTAAAAGTTCAAAGTTGAAAACAAATTGAGAAAATCAAATGGTATTATGGGCAAAAGAACCTTTCCTAAAGTTCTAAATGCTTAATTGAGAGTCATTAAAAGTAACAAAATATTATAAGAATTGAAATAATGTAGATAGTGTCCAAATATGGGGACATCGGCTATGTTTTGACATCCCAGCATGGAACTTGTTCAGGGAATTCACCTGTGTCAGATAATTTAAGATGTAGTTGACAAATCTTGACTTCCTTTGAATTATAGAAAATATTTGTCAGTTGCTGCAAAGTTAAATTTAAACACACACACTTGGCTTTGTGAGATGAAATTTATCTGTACGATCTTTATTTTCTTGCCTTTACTATTTCCAGTGCAATTTATACTGTCACCTTCATAATCCCCTGCCACCAGGGATCCAAGACAAAACATACTTCTTTAGTATCTCATCTTAATCAATGTCTTTCAACCATATGTTCACCCACATATCAGCCAAGTAGGATTGGGGAAGTGTGGTTGAAAAGTAGGCTTAGCAAATCCCAGAAACCCTAAATTATTGAGTTGTCACCTAAGTTGCTGAGGAAAGTAAGTTGAACTACCTTTAATGAGCACCTATTATATTCCAGCTTATATATACAGTTCTGTTCAGTCACTCAGTCGTGTCCGACTGACTCTTTGCGACCCCATGGACTGCAGTATGCCAGGCTTCCCTGGCACCAGCTCCCAGAACTTACTCAAACTCATGTCCATGGAGTCAGTGATGCCATCTAACCATCTCATCCTCTGTTGTCCCCTTCTCTTCCCACCTTCAATCATTCCCAGCATCAGGGACTTTTCAAATGAGTCAGTTCTTTGCATCAGGTGGCCAAAGTATTGGCGTTTCAGCTTCAACATGAGTCCTTCCAATGAATATTCAAGACTGATTTCCTTTAGGATGGACTGGTTGGGTCTCCTTGCAGTCCAATGGATTCTCAAGAGTCTTCTCCAACACCACGTTCAAAAGCATCAATTCTTCAGTGCTCAGCTTTCTTTATAGTTCAACTCTCACATCAATAGGTAACCAGTGGAAAAACCAACCACTGCTATCCAAAAAGTGGAGCATCTTATGGCATAAACAAAGAAGCAGTTACCTGGGACACATCTTTGTAACTGATGCACAGAATAAATTGAGATAAAACACAGATGCTCACAGACAAGGTTCAGAGGTACGGAGCCTGGACACAGAGACAGAGCGGAGGGAAGGAACTGGGCGGGACTGATCTCAGTGCAGGAATACGCTGCCTCTAGAACAGCTCACTGCAAACAGCGAATACTCTTTTTGCTTTTCTCCCTTCTCCATAAGAGCAAAAATCCCCTTAGGATTTCTAAAACAGATACTAATATAGGTCTTTCATAAAAGTGAATTGGCCTAAACTTTCAAAAATCAGAGGACACCTGTATAACCTCTGATTGACACACAACAATCCAGAAAAGTAGACCACACTATCACTATTTTATAATGAGAAAACTGAAAAAGTGTGTTTAATGTGCTTTCCCAAGTTTACCCAGATCAGATTTTTAAATGAGGATTGACTCTAAAGACCATATTCTTTCTCTCACAACACAGCATGCTTTCTTACTACCTTGAGAGGCTGTACCAATTCAAAGTATAAAAAGAATCAGTGGTGTTCATGGCCCACTGTTAACAAATACAAAGCCCTGTCCTGCTGGCCCCTGAGTCCTCCTGGTAATTGAAATGAACAGGCCTGGCATTTCTTATGCCATCTTGGGGAAGAGATAATATTAGCTACAGGAGGGAAAAAATAGGAAAAAGAGAATATTAGCTCTGTCTACTTGGTGATGGCTCTTAGAGGAAATAAATGGAAGATATATGTTTTCCTGTTAATTTTTTCTGTTTAAAAGAGAATGAGGGACCTGGGGTGAAGAGCAAATAGAGAATACTGAGGCTGTGATAATGAGCCAAGGAGCACTGGTTTGGGGCTTATTTCTCTATTGCCCTGGTCATTTCATCATTCACAGAATGGGAATATCCTGTTCAGCTTTCAGGCTGGGGTTGTCATGCGAGAAGTGTACAATAATTTCATCCTTTTTTGTAACTTTCTTTTGGGGATAAACATTTTGGTTTTGTGCTGTTTATTATTTCAAAGGCATCTATATGCTAATATGTTTTATGCTAATTATTTTCATGTTTTCCCCTTAGGTTGTGCTTCATATCACCCACCAGGGAGGATCATCTCTCATGAAAACTTTCAAATTTGATTTTGAAAATTATTCAGAAAAATTTAAGCCATACTATCTCCCAGGGTAGGAAAGAATATGCTCTAGAGACTTCTATAATTCAAAGGCAATGGACTGGGATAACATTTAAGTTATCAGGCTGCCAAAATCCTCTTGAGAACAGCCAGGTACACAAAACATTTAACACTGTGACATTGAAATGTGGGAAGAATAATTAAAATAAAAATCTAGTAATAGGCTTTCAGAAATCACTAAAGTACCGTTTGATCCAGAGAGCAGAAAGGAAAGGCTGTTTTCATTTTCCACCACGGCTGAGGTGTGCTAACTGCTTCCATTACTATGAGTATCATATTTTAATTGTATGTCAGCATTCCTTAGTGTCATTTCTAGAAATTTAATTGTAATGATATTAATGCCTGAAACTGAGTTTGTGCTTACAGGGAGAATAAGGTGAGAGAGGATTTCATATAATGAGCTAGCTTGATGTTTTCTTCCAGGTTTTTTTGTTGTTGTTGTTGTTGTTGCAGAGATTTTTTTTAATGAAGTTTCAATTTAGAAAGTAGGTTACAATTTTGGAGGAAAAAAAAAAACCTAGAAGTCAGTCAATTAACCTGTCTTTAAAAACCTTTTTGCAGGCATCTTCTTTTGAAGATAGCCAAGTCTTAAAAACTGATTCCTCAATATGAGATACTAAAACTTTATTTTTAAAGTTTTTTGTATTACAACTTTACATTTTTTCTTTGTTTAGGAAATGGACTTGTTTTGTTCCCAAGCACTTCAGGGATGCAAAGAAAAGGTCCCCATTTCCCACTCCTCTGCATTGTTCTCCGCCTTGCTCTGTGTATAAGTAAAGAAAGGATTCAGAAGCGCTGGGGGAGTCACAGTCCAGATTTCAGCTCATTTTGTGAGCTGTCTCTTTTGCACCTATTACTGTCTCTACCTTTGATAGCTGCACCCCATTTCATTTCTCTTTTTTAAATGCTTTCACTTTTAGACCTCAATAGTGTCTTCATCCTGCAAGAAGTACAGCCCAGCTGCTGCTCTTTCTCCTCTTGATTCATTCTAATACCTCTTGAACTCTAAGATAGCTTTGTCAGTAGGAAAGTTCACTTTTGGCCTTGGAAGAAAGGTCTCCCTCTGGAAGGGGGCCTGACAAGTAAGCTAGACTCTCCCCCAGAGAGGAAGGGCTCAGAGGCAGCCTCCAAAAGGCAGATGAAGACAGACACTTGGGCGATCTGTTCTGGGACTACCAACCAGCATTTCAACACATAACTGTCATCACCTCTTTCCAAACAGGAAGAATCATTGCTAGGGATATGTTTGGTAAATTGGTTAGAATAAATGATTGTCAGTTAAAGGTAAAATAACATTTTGTTGAAACCTGGCTGTGTTTGGTACATTCTGTTGAAATAAAAGACCTGCAGTAGTTTATGTGCTAAACCCTGGTGACCTATCATTATTTTCCTTTCATTCCATTTATCTGTCAGTGACAATAACAAAATAGCTACACATTTTCCCTTTTAAAGTTGTGTTTAGAGAAGGATCCCTTGAGCTAACGTATTCAATCTTAATGCAGCCCCAGCTGAGAAAAAAACTTTCTCTTCTTGCTCTTCTCTGAACATAATTCAAGGTAGTTCAAATAGAAAAGCAGTTTGCGTACAATTAGGCTCCAAATTTATGAGGTATAGGTGAACCATGCAATTTGATTAAGGAGGCTGCTTTGAGTGTATTATTCCCTACGAGAACTAAATTCCATGAGGACAGAAAGGAGATCTATCAACAACTGTTAGCCTGTAGTAGCTCTAGAGGGGCTTCTCAGGTGTCACTAGTGGTAAAGAATCAGCCTGCCAATGAAGGAGCATAAGAGATACTGGGTTGGGAAGATCCCCTGGAAGAGGGCCTGGCGACCCACTCCAGTATTCTTGCCTGGAGAATCCCATGGACAGAGAAGCCTGGTGGGCTACAGTCCATAGGGTCGCACAGAGTCAGACGTGACTGAAGTGACTGAGCATGCATGCACACAGCTCTAGAAGGTGGCTGTGGTTGGTGGACTTGAAGCAAATATTTGGTGGGCTTTACTCCGTCTATCTGAGCAGTGAGATCAGCTCAACATGCTCCAGAAATGCTGTATGATCTGAGAAGAGTAACACAACTGGGTTAACATGATTTTGAAATGATAGGGCCTAGAATCAGAGAAACTGGATTTGCTTCCCCTATACCTTAGAGTCATCTGACCTAGATGAGTTTCTTGGCCTAATTTTCCCCATGGATAATATAAAAGTAAGATACATCCTGGCACAGTGCGTGTGTGTGTGTGTTTGTGTGTGTGTTAGTCATTCAGTCATGTCCAACTCTTTGCCACCCCATAGACTAGAGCTCCCCAGGCTCCTCTGTCCATGAAATTTTCTAGGCAAGAATACTGGGGTGGGTAGCCATTCCCTTCTCCAGGGAATCTCCTGACCCAGGGACTGAACCCACATCTCTTGTGTCTCCTGCATTGACAGATAAATACTTCACCACTGTTCCACCTGGGAAACCAACATGGATAATATGGGAGGAAAAAAACCCACACTTATTGTTTTAAGTGGAAAGTGAGGATTAAATGAGATGACATATTTTCATGGTGCCTGCAGCTCAGACATCCTCAATGATTGTTACTTCTATTTTTATCACTATTCTTACTTGTAAATGATACTTTTAGGATTTTTATGATCATTATAATCATTATTGGTATTAATAGCAATGTGAAAGATTCAGTTTTTTTCCTTATGGAGAACTCAGATAGCTGAAATTCAAAGATGCACACACTGGGTACTTTTGTCACTAGTAATACATTTCCTGTGAAATGAAGATGTGGACAGGCTTAAGCTTTAAATGATTCACTGGAATCCTCTGGAATGCCAGTGATTCACTGGAAGTCTTTATACCATCGAAAGCTTTTGGCAAAACTTTTTTCACGGTTAAATCTAAGATTTTGGACAAGTTGAAAAATTGTTTGAAGCCTATTAAATGTTATTGCTTGTATTAACCAATGCCAAATATTCAGTAATATAGAAAAAAAGTCACTTGCTCAATATTTTTACACTCACTGCCAAGAATTCAGCTATCCAGCTAATGAGCTGTCTTTTTCACTTATCTTTTCCGTACCTGAGGTTATGAAAACTTCTAGTGTTGCTAGTATGAGTGGTCTTGTTGATTACAGGGTACAGTTTGAAATTCCTGAATCTCATGAGGTGTGGGATTGCTTAGAATAAAAGTCTTCTAGAGGAAAAGCCATCTTGCTGCTCGAAAAGCTCCCTCAGTAGTGAGCTGCCAGGTCATATTCATGGAGCCAGATCATCTTATGAAAGCATGCAGTCAGGTCTCAAGGTCATTGGACATCTCACTTGCTCGCAAAATGGGAGAAGAGGAAATAGGTTTGTGCTTGCCTCTGTTCCCATACAGAGAAGTCAAATGTTAATTAAACCATTGCAGGGTTAGAATGAGTGAGTGAAGTCACTTGGTTGTGTCCGACTCTTTGCGACCCCGTGGACTGTAGCCCACCAGGCTCCTCCATCCACGGGATTCTCCAGGCAAGAATACTGGAGTGGGTTGCCATTTCCTCCTCCAAAAGAAGGTTAGAATAGATCATGCCATTCTGGTTTGAAAAGTCAGCAGTGACTTCTAATTGCAGTGCACCCCCCCCCCAAAAAAACCCCCAAAATCCACAAATGCATTTGCTTACAAAGTTTTTATCAAATGCAAGTCACATTTAAAGTAAAAAGAAAAATATTTTTTTGTTGTCTGTAGAATGACTTTAGTCACAACAGAGACTTTATTAAAATAATATCTTGAGTATATGTTTTAATTGTCATCCTTGGGATTTAATTTTTTATTGAATTTTCATCCTGTGCTTTCTCTGTTTCATGAAGCCAGCCCTCAAAGTAAATGCTTACAGTTAATTAACTCTGGTGTATTTTAAGGTGTTTCATTTTAAATATTCACACTTGGATTAAAGCGCAGTATCATCTACCTTTCACAATGCTTAGCATGTAATAGAGGCTACATAAATAGCAATTACTACTAATACAGCATTTCTAGAGCTATAGTGATACTGTCCTCGATTTCCTTTCCATTCATCATTCCTCAGTGCAGTTGGTGTAATTTCCCCTTGAACGGGCAAGATTTCGGATTGTTCACAGTCACAAGTAAGAGAACAGAGTAAGAGAGATTTTCATTTATAAGATTGCCATTCTCTTATCTACTAGTCTTGCCTCCCAGACTGTCTGTCTGTCTCTGGAAAGCAAAGTCAATAAAAATGATTAGAGCTGACATCTCACAAATGTACACCCTTAAACCATGAAGCAGTAATGCTGTGCAGGAAATATTTTTCTGACCTTTTCAAATTGCATCCAACTGTCTCGGGAATTTCTCAGTGACTAGAGGTAATAAGGTTCAATCCGTCTTACTGGCTGACTTCAAATTTAGTTCCCCCGAATCTCTAACTTATCTATTCTTTGCATCTCGGCTCTGGCTTCCATTCAGCATAGAAATCCATGCATTTCATCTTTTTTTCCCCTCCTCAGGTTTTGCAAAAAGATCACTGTGTGGAATCTACAACCATGCCAACTCTCCATTTATTTCCCTTTCAAAAACAAAATATGAGCATGGGGGAGCTTAGTGGGCATAATGTCTCTTCAGTAACCCTTATTGAATTTAATTAGCTTGTAGATTTCATCTCCGTCTTACATCTCAGTTTTTACCTCAGTAATCTTCATTATATAAAACTTTCCAACTTAACTATACAACAGGCACTCTATAGAATATTAAAGAAGCAAAAATACGTGAATTTCTTTTGTGTTGAATTGACTTTGGTTTTTCTTCTGTGAGTCCAAATGCTATGAATGCACTCCCTGAGTAAGGATGGGAGTCATCCAAGTGTGACTTGCTAAAAGGCAGCTGGGCAGTCCCATTTTTCACTGTGTTCCCTGAAGGAGAACAGAAAACAGAAGCTGGGGACACGTTTCATGACCTCACCAAAGTGTTGGATGTCAGGAAGCCTTGACAAGGAGTTAAGAAGCTTGTCTTACTTTTCATATTTAGAGCATCTCTGTGCTGAATGTGATGTGGGGGAGATGTCAATGTTTTCTTATTTGTAGGAAACACCAAATTCGACACATTTTGTTGCTCCCATCCATCTCCTTTGTACTGCCTTCTTCAGCAGTGATTAGAATCTTGGCTGAAAGCTCCTGTGGTCAGTGGAGCTTGAACTCTCTTTCTGCTGCCTCTCTTGTCACGGGCAAACAGCCACCAGGAGGAGGACACCTTTTTGAAGTTGTTCCTCCAAGAGTGTGTATTTGTACAGTAATTGTCAAGTTTGATCATCACAAGATACTTGGCTTTATAAAAATGAGATAATTTCAAATAATCCTATTCAGAAAATAGATTTAGAGGGAAGAGGATAAAGAGCAGATATTTTTTAAAATTCATAGTGATGCATGTATTTTTCTTGAAAGAAAAAGTTCATCTTCATATATGGCTTAACTTTACCATTTTAGAAAATGGAAATAATGATGTTAATGAAAGTTAAAAGGTAATTTACAAAGTATGTTTAAGGATATGGTGTTTTCTTGAAGTTGCTATTTTGTCATTTGAAATTCAGTGTGTGCAGTTATGTGTGTGGAATGCACAATAATTTGAATTTGGGGTCAGAAGGCAAAAACTCCAAAACCAGTATTCAGCACTTCACTGAAAGTGTAAACTGATCTGAATCTGCCGGAAGAAAGGAGTGAGGTGGTGCCGGGTTCCATTTATAATGAGTTATTTTGCTTTGGTGGGGTTCTTAGAGATTGGGGAATGGTATGGGAACTTGTCAGGAGCCTCCAGGTGACGAGGCACAAGAGGAATGAGTAGTCTAGTTAACAGTGCCATGAATAGTAATAATTGCTCCTTATTGACTGCCATCTACCAGGTAGATGTTACCATCAGTTACCAGTTACCATCAGTAACTCATGTAACCTCCCTCAATCTTCATAGGAGCCCCATAAGACAGGTATAACCATCTTCAATTTACAGGGGCTGAAAGTGAGATTTAAAACACTTAAAACTGAGTTTGCTTATAAGTGGCAGGGGTAATGTATAAAGAGAATTATTTTTATATGGAATGGAAAGAAGTAATTCATTTACTGAACTCAGCGACTTTTTGACATTTTCTCTCTTTTTTTCTTCTCCTCCACTACCTCCTTGCTTCTTCTTTGCTTTTACTTCTCCTATTCTTTTCTCAAAGAAAGAATGAAATGAGGCCAAAATAGTAAAGCACTCTCTCCCACTGTGTCTTCAGCAAGACACCATTCTTCCTTGCATCCTCATAGAGTTGTTTTCAGTAGAGCTACGTATAGCATTATTTTGGAAGTTTAATAAAGACCGAGCATTCTGGCTAGTGGCTTATATTATTGCCACATAAAGTAATGTTTATCACCTTAAATAATACTACAGAATATGATGATTCTATGCTGTCCTCAAAAGCTCACATTCAGCCCTGTCTAATCTGTCTTTCATCTGATTAATGATTAACCAAGATGAAAGAATGGATGCAGAACACAGAAGTTGAAAAGTATTTTTGTGAGTAATCTGGCAAAACCTACTTCCGCAAATATAATGTTTCTAAACCAGGATATCTAAAAAACTAAATTCCTTCACATATACAACTAGGATCCTTTTTCTTCTTCTGTCTGCTTCCCATTTCCATATTATAAAAATATGCATTCTTGATTACCAAAGCAGGCTTGTTATTATGGCCTTAGCTCAATGAAGATATTGATGCATAAGGATTAGATTTCACTCTTAAGGGATGCCTGATATACTTCCTTTTGTCTCCTGGTGAAGGGGCTTGGCTATTTATTCTGGGCAAGCTGGGTTTGTGTTGCCTCAGCTCTGTCTGCTCTCTGATGCTAAGGCCAGTGACCTGACGGGGCCGCCTGTGTCCTCGACATATCAGACAGAAAACTAATTCAAATCTAAGCCCAGTGGTGGAATCTCAAAGCTCTGTCACTACTATTCACAGCAAATCTATTTCTTCCTAGAGTGGGTGTTCTGAAATTTTGATCTGCATCTCACTTGAGATAAATAACCCTCTTGAAAAAATTTCAAACAGAACTACACAGGAAAGGCAGTAAAGCCTTAGACGGAAATATAATTTCAAGATCCTTTTCTCTCTCTGAGGTCTCTGGAATATGCATGTGATCCCAGTTCAGAGTTTTTTCATGAAACCCTTTCTGTTTTGCACAAGGACCCTCCGAGTCCCACTATCACCTTTATTGCAAATAAACTCAAAATAATATAAACAAACAAGAATAGATTGTTCTGAAATGATCCGCTGCACACAGTTCATCCTTCCATTACTGCTGAAGGAAGGGAAATGGCAGCCTCAGCTTTAGATCTGTAGACTGAGCGGTGGGCCCCTATCTGTCCTTCTGTGATACAGAGGCAATCTCCCCTTATTGTTGAGATTCAGCAATACTTATTATTACTTAATTGGAACCCCACTGATGCCCTGTGGGATTTCCTTTCCTTGGCGAGGCAATATATCCATATAGACATAGAGCATAACCGCCATGGCCTACTGTAATATTATAGTCAGAAATATCAACATTGGGATCAAAATTAAACCAACACCTAGGTGAATAGAATTTCTAGATCGTCTTTTGATATTATTAGGAGCTCACTATTTTTCTGTGTTTATCTTTGGATTTAGAGTGAGGCCAGCAGAAATTCAAATTGAATACCCTTTATCACAGTGTTTCCTTATCTGTTTTAATTCCTCTTTGCATTGCTTCCAGAAGTGAAGGGAGAACTGGTAAAATTACTGACAATTATACTTTATGAGCAAGGACACAACAAACACCAGAGGTCTGGGCACTCTGTACAGAAATGGTACTGTTTTATTCAGTCTTTATTCTACCTTCTCTCTTTTTAGGTGAATAAATATAAGGTCAACTTTATGAAAATGCCTAGAAAGCCTTAATTTTACTAAAATTAAGTTAATGAAAATGAAATTGACAAGTAAATCCCTTGCATCTTAACTCTCAGTGCCCAAACAGGACTCGTTACCTTGGACATCAGAGGGCCACTTCATTGTCTTTATTTATGGTCACAGCATTTGCATTCATTTCTCTCTTGTGCCATTTTTATTTTTGTCATTGGAGTCCATGAAGACTTAATCATCAGCCCTCTAATTTTCCAGAAAAAAAAAAAAAGTTGATTTATCAAACTGACGGCAGAGAAGGAAGAAGATCAATCTGACATTGTAGGTTAATAGTAGGGAACAAAACACATTCATAATTAGAAGAGAAAGGGACTTTCCTTGTTCATTCCAGTTTATAATAAAAAGCCCCTCGCCAAAGCGTCTTAGAAAATAATGCATTCAGACTGCATCGAATCTGCCTAGCAGATTCTATTTATCTGTAGCTTAAAAAGCAGCTGCGTTTTTGTAAAAAGCAATGAATGTGGCAGTCCTACTTAAAGGTAGAAGAAAAAGAACACCCCTTGTTTTGTAATAAGGGGATTTTCCATTTAAAAGAGAGAGCGAGCCTGTTGTGTGAAGTACGATTATTACATTCACTGTATTCTATCTCACCCACCAGGAGGCTAATAATGAAGGGCCAGAGAAGGAGGCCAGTGCTACCAGGGTTATCTCGCAGCCTCAGATGTCGGATAAGTCGAAGGAGGCAGGATCGCTTCAGGATGACATTCAGAAAGGCCGGAGTGAATACTGGGAAGAGAAAAGCCTACCTATTCTTTTCTAAGGTAAACAGTTCATTTCATCTGTCAGCTGCATGTTTTATTATAAAAACATGTTTATATAAAGATAGCTCTAAAGTTTACCTTTAAAAATTATTTTAGGTACCTGAATATTCCCCTGGCCTGCCTGTCCAGGCACTGATGCATTATTAGCAACCTGCCTTAGACAAAGGAGGCACTCGGAGCCCCACCACACCTCAAACCACGCTTTGAAGGATCTGCCAAGCTCACTTTTAATCATGAGGAAGGAATTACCCACATGGAGTCAGCAGAAAATGAGAAAGTGGAGCTCGTGCTGCGAATAATTCCAGCAAGTGCCAAGGGGCTAGTTGAGGAATGGTTTCATGAGGTGAATATCTTTAGCTTGTACTTAGGGTTTGGGTAGCGTATAATCCTTTTCTCTTTTAGGAGTGATGACTATCCTAAGTGTCCTTCCCAACTCAAGAGCGCTCAGAGCATTTGTCAGGCTGTTGACAGATTTGCTCTCAGTCTGGTCCTTGTTGTTATTTACTGTGACTAATTTTACATTTGCAAATATGCAGCAGTCCACTGGGGCTGCTGAGCCCGCAACTGTTAATAGCTGTGTGTATCTGTGTGAGTGCATGTCCGGTAATCTGTCTCCGTGTGTATATGTGCCCTTGTACTCGTCTTCTCTCTGTTGCACACGTAGGTGGGGAGGATTGGCCAGCCAACGGGTTCTCAGATGTGGTCCGAGGCTTTTATTTGATTTTTGGACCAAGAAAAAAAGAACGTGTCACATCATGATGAATGGTCAATCTGAATTTTCAATTCATACAGAAGGAGAAGCGGGGAGGAGGCTATGAGCCCAGTGATGAGACTAACCTTTCCCTTTGGGAAGAGCTTGATTCAAATTAAACATCACTTTCAGTGTGAAATTAGTTTGAAGGTCTCTCTCCTTTTTTTTTTTTTGGTGCCTGGTTTAACTCCTTGATGGGCTGTTCTTTCAGGGAGGAACCCTTCCGTCTACCTTTGTGCTTGTCTCTGTTCCCAGCAGCAGCCCATAGTTCTTTGTCCCTTGTTCTGGTTTTCTAAAGATCAGGTCCAAAAAAAATTTTTTTTACTATTTTCGAAACTGCCATTATTCACAAGATAACATTCTCCCTAAAACATGTTATTTCTTGATGTCCCAAACTCATATCTGAAATAAATAACGTTCTGCTTCAAAGGACAATCTTGCTGGGGAGGAGGGAGAGGGAAAATTTGGGATCTTTTCCAAAGAAACTTTCAGTGTCTCCTGCTTTAGGCCAGTGTCTGCTGGCCAAGGGAGTCACAGAGGAGGAGTAGCAACCCTAAAGCCCAAGTATGCTCTTGTTTCCTTAGTTCCCCACATAAATAATGAGTCACAGGATCACCCAGGCCAGCCTGCTGCAACTCTGGCCTCAAACACACAGGTGCCAGGAGGCTTTTGAAACCTCCATTCAGTACTCCCTGGTTCAAGGACTAAGACCCAAACATGTAAAGAACTGCTGTCCATGGACATGCAAGGCTGCTTGCCCATCTGGGCACACCCTTGCTGCTTTGGTTAGGCACCCACAGGACTAAATATGTGATTGATTCTCTTTCTGGAATTTAGTGGCTTATGGGAAAAGGGGTAGTATGGAAAAGACTAAGAGACAAGCGTATTCTTCCAGTGAATCCTCAGAAGGAAAATGTTCAGGTTTTTGAATTCCTAAAGAGGAGTGTGGAGGTCAGGCAGCTGGGTTTGGAGTGAGGCTGGGGAGGTGAAGCAGCTGGGGGTGGAGGTCGAGGTGGAGTGGGGGGTGGGAAGTGGAGGCAGAGGAGCAGCTGTGTTTATTTTAATCCATCTCATTTAACCCTCACCTAAAAACAAATTGGAGAGGTTTGGGAGTGCATTAATCTGGACCCAATTAGCATGTCTTTCTCCTTCAAAAGTGCAACCTGAGATTAATGAATATAAACTAGAGTTTCAGATGCAGTGCTTAAATCATTTGCATGTTTTGTGCATGATAATTGAATTTATGTCTGCACTTCCTTTCACTTAACTATTTCCAGTCTCCTTCCTGTGAGTCACATAAAGCAAGATTTCATTCTCCTAACCTTTTGGTGGAGTTTGCCTAGCTCTTGCTCCTAATGAGAAACTCAAGTGCTTGTTCCTTTTATTTGAATTTGAATAATACAATATTTTCCACAAAGCAGAGGGCAGGGCTTAATAGACTGGGATGCTGTTTCAGGAACTGGTAAACAGGCACTCCAGGTTTATTTTTCAAAGGCCAGAAAACCCATGGGAACTGAAGGCATTGAGTTTTCAGTGGTCCCAGAGAACTGGGTTTCAGTGTGACCGCTTTTAAGTATTAATAATGCCAAGAGGAAGGTCACTTTAATGCAACATAAAGAATGTTCTCAGGCTCTGGACAGAGTTACTTACCACATGGGATTAGCACACAGTACTCTTCTGGCATAGTTAGACATATGCTTCTGTGGAAGGGGGAGGCGGGTAGTGTCAGCCTTCGTGAAGGTGTGTAGATGAGCAGTTAGCACTTGTGGTTGCTTAGCATGCTGTAGGTTTTTTCCTTCCTTCTTTCCTTCTTTTTTGTTATTTAGGTGTAGAAGGCTTAACACTGACTTAGTGCAAGCAGGTGTTAAGGTCCCCCTCCCCACCTGCTCCAACCTGAAAAGCCTAAAAGCTGGCAGTGAGCATGAAAGAATGCTTCCTAGGGAAAACGTTGAGGTCAGAGGCTTGAAATAACCCACCCTGGTTTCAGTTTGTATCAGTGATTTGTCTGTCTTCTGTCTTTCCTCATGTGTTTCCAAGTTCAATGTCCAAGTGATGAGCTTTTCTCCAGGAATTGTCCCCAATGTCCTTTGTTTTTGGTGCATTCGGTGGTTGAGTGTTGCTGAGTGTCTTCTGGTCTTGTTTCCTGGTCCTTGTAGCTAAGCATGTGGCTGAAGGATAAAATCTTGTTAATTTGTGATGTCACTGTTTAAGTGTGCTTCCTGTCACTTATGTGTAGTTTAAAATGTTCCTTAATGTAGCATGAAATGATTGGTTAGCTTTGCAATGGTTGTGAAGTCATGTGAAGAAAATAAGTTTTGCATCCGACCAAGATAAATTCACTCTAGTGCTTTATGGCTTTTTATTCCTATGTGATAGTAATAAAGTCTCATGTAGGGATGGAAGCCATGAAATACATTGTGAAAAATCATCAACTAAGAAGGGGCCATCAGTATAGAAAATGTTAGCCTATGGAGCTATGAACATGCTGGAGAAATGATTGGGTGTATAACTTTGCTACATTCATGGTGTTTTTTTGAGCTTCTTTATCCTGGGATTTTGAGAGTTAAGGAATCTAGGTTATAAGAGTTGATTCATCTCTGTAATCATTGATTTACATGCTCATTTGGGTTTGCACCTTTCTGTTTATCATACATTTTTCTCCATTGTCTCTTAATGAAACTTCTCTGGAAACTATTGGTAGCCCACCCATCCTGAGGCTGCATTTAGTTTTCCTAAGCTTCCTTCCTCCTCTTGTGACCTCTCTTCTGAAACAAAGAAGAAACAGTCCAATCAGACTTGCCCTCTTGGAAATGTGGTCCAGATTGCTCTACTCCCAAGCTCCTAAAAAGGTAGACATTGGGTAGGCTCGATCTACACCTTCTCAGATCCATGGAGCCACTGAGAGTTGTTTCAGCTTTACGAGTGTAGTGTAGTTGAGAAAGTCTGGGTGTCAGAGGAAATGGGGGGCTTTGGAGAACTGGGTTCTAATCTCTCTGCCACTTTAATTTGGGGACCTGGGGCAAGTTGTTTAAGCCATGTGAGCCTCTTTATCTTTAAAATGAGGAGAAGAAATACATCTTGGGAGAATATTGTGAGGATTAAGTGAGTGTTAGGCATACCTAACAAAGCATTTAGCATGTTAAAATAAGTTCATGAATATTGCTTTTTCCCTGCCCTGTCTCTTCTCTCTTCTGTTCCCATTTCTCCCCACTCCCTTCAATGGAAAACTAGCCCCTCTGAGAGTGAAAAAATAGAATGCCTGCTGCTGCTGCTGCTAAGTCGCTTCAGTCATGTCCGACTCTGTGCGACCCCATAGACGGCAGCCCACCAGGCTCCCCCGTCCCTGGGATTCTCCAGGCAAGAACACTGGAGTGCGTTGCCATTTCCTTCTCCAATGCATGAAAGTGAAAAGTGAAAGTGAAGTTGCTCAGTTGTGTCCGACTCTTAGCGACCCCATGGACTGCAGCCTACCAGGCTCCTCCGCCCATGGGATTTTCCAGGGAAGAAAGAGTACTGGAGTGGGGTGCCATTGCCTTCTCTGAGAATGCCTAATAAAATACAAACAAACAACTTAAAAAAAAAAAAAGTGTAGTTGCCTCCTTCCCATAGGTGACTGAAATCCCTCAGTTGGATCAATAGCTTTTTTCTCTTGAACTGCTTTAAAAATGATTGACCTATTTCACTTCTACTGTTTTCTGTATATTTATTTTTGCTTGACTGTTTTAATACTGACTATTGACCTCTACTAATTTTTACTGGTTTTCTGTTATTTTTTTCAATGAGAATTCCAATAAAGCTTATTTTTGTTATCTTTTGTCTCTCCATTTCCTCTGCACAATGAGATTGTAGCCTGTGACTTTGAAATGTCTGGACTGCTCCAGAAAGATAAATGATGCCTTTCCTTAGAAACTACCCACTCCTACTACCAAGAAAACGCTGGTAGCTACCCTCCCAACATTTGCATACCATTGTCTTTGGGGAGACTGGTCAATTTAGTTGTAACTTTGATGCAGTTTAATTTTTAAACATATAGAAATTACAACTAACTTTATCACTAAAGCCTATAATTGTGGATAAGGAAAAGGACTTCACAAATACACAAATGCTGAAATATTAAAAAATTACAGTCTAAGTGTATTGCTATAAAAAATAGAGTATAGTGAAAAATCTGTGACACCATATTTGTATCCAGAGTTCTTTTATTATAATTGAAACCTCATCTTTTTAAACCTCACTCTCACCCCTATGTATCCAGATCCTACTAATATCCTTAATCCTTAGTGAGTATTCAGATATTAAGTGCTGGTCACTCAGTCATGTCTGACTCTTTGCAACCCCACGGACTGTAGCCCACCATGCTCCTCCGTCTATGGGATTCTTCAAGCAAGAATACTGGAGTGGGTTGCTGTTCCCTTCTCCAGGGATCTTCCTGACCCAGGAATTGAACCCAGGTCTCCTGCATTGCAGGCAGATTCTTTACCATCTGAACCATCAGGATATTAGTGGAGTACTTAATGGGAAAGGAAGGAAGGAATAAAATGATGGAGGAAGGAAATAAAGAAGTAAAAGGCCATATCACAGTAAAAAGTCAATTGTATGGTTAAGAAGGCCATTTAGAACATTTAAGATAAAATGTACAAATGACATATACAAAATCACTCTGGGGATTCAGAGCAAGAAAAATACCCTAAGATCAGGGATAAGACCTATGTCAGGATTTAGGACATCAGCCAAATTTCCATGGGCAAGAGTCAGGGACTTAAAAATTAATTTATCAAGGAATTTATGAAAAGCTCAGGTAAAGTAGTTCTTTAAAATCTTTTATGAAGTATTCAACCCTGGAATACATATTTACTTCTAAATATCTTTACAAGTGCCATTAGATACAGGTAGTAGATCTTAATGGACACACTTACTTAGATTAATTAATTACTGCTGAATCTCAGTGGACTGCAATCAGCTCTTACCCATGTGGGACAGAACAAGTCTATGCTGCCACCATGCCGGTGATTTCAAGGATAGCCATGTGTTTTCCCAACCTTTCCCCTCTTTTATTTTTGCATGGTTGTCTTTAAACTCCAATATTTGCTATAACCATGAGGCAACTTGTGCAAAAGTGGTTGCCTTCAAGAAGGGCTCAACATCCCCCAACCACTCTGGATACTGAATATGTCACTAGACACCAGCCTTTCAGAGTGATTTATTGGCAATAAATCCCATGGTGTATTCCTATGTAAATGCCTATAAATTTGTTGGCCAGTGGAACAAAATGCTGCAATTAAAAGTGGTTTCACTCAACAAGTGAATGAGCAAAATTGTGTTGCAGCAAAGGATGAGAGTGTGACTATGGGCCAGAACAATCCTTCTCTCTTTGCTTCCTTCCCACATCCTTATCAGAAATTTCACTTCATCAGAATTTTCACCAATATTATGTTAATCAATGGAGAATAATATCTGTGAGATCTGGGTTTCTGCGGCTTAAGAAAAGCTACACATTGTCCAATATGTTCAAGTCCCAAAATGATGCTGTGGAATTATGAGGCTTTCTATTTGGTGAAATAAGGAGTGCAGAATTTTTCTCTCATTCTTTGGATGGTCCCAGGAACTCCAAAGTTATGTTTCAAATAGCAAAACCTAATCGTTTTAGTCACAATTGGACCTTGCAACGTAAGCATGTACTCTGAGTTGTCTTTGCTTGAGTAAGAATGGGCTTATAATGGCCTGTACTTTTATGGCCTGCCGACCTTTATGAGCTTTAAGTCACTCAATCTGATGTCAGGCATGGCTGAGGGTTCATTATCAGCTCCGGATCAGAATGAGATCTACACAGGAGAACAGAGCCCAGGAACTCTGCTAAGTCACTTCAGTCGTGTCCGACTCTGTGCGACCCCATAGATAGCAGCCCACCAGGCCCTGCAGTCCCTGGGATTCTCCAGGCAAGAACACTGGAGTGGGTTGCCATTTCCTCCTCCAATGCATGAAAGTGAAAAGTGAAAGTGAAGTCACTCAGTCGTGTCCGACTCTTAGCGACCCCATGGACTACAGCCTACCAGGCTCCTCCGTCCATGGGATTTTCCAGGCAAGAGAACTGGGGTGGGGTGCCATTGCCTTCTCCACACAGGAGAACAGAGCCCAGGAACTCAGTAAGTACCAAATAACACAACCCTCTTGGTCATGAGCTTCAGGTCTTCCATCCTTAAACCATTCTTGGATCCAGATCTTCCAAAGATAGCTACTCCAGAAAGAATTGGCCCAGACCCTGTACTTATAGACTGTGCTTGGATTTGAAACACTGGTGGGCAGAGGGTGGAGTGGGATGGGGGTTTGAAGAAATCATTCAGACACTATTAGATGTCTCCTCTCTTCACTACCTTCCATGAAACAGACCCCTAGACATGTGACAATCTGCTAATGCCAGACCTCCTCACACTTATTTTCGCCTTTAGTCCTTATCAAGATGAATGTAGAATATATTGGTTGATTTTAGGTAATAATACTAGCAGCCCTGGAGTTTCATTCCTTCATTCCATTACTCTTTTCTCTTTCATATGTTTAATGAGGCATGATGAAATAAACTTTCTAGACAAAAGATGTAAAAATATTCTGGGAGCATGTTTTAACTGGAAAGATATAAGCAACTAACTGGTCATCCAAAATCAGGTTACACAAAGAGGGCTCAATAAATACTGATGACTTAATTGCCTGCTGAATTAAGTTTGAAGTGCTTCTAGTAACCCACAGCACCTCACCAGGCATTTGTCCCCTCTTTCTGATCTCATCTCCTGCCCCCTCATTCAACCAGTCCAGGCTTGTGAATTTGGTCTTATTCTCTGAATATACTAGTTACACTTCTACTGCAGAGCCTTTGAAATTGCCGCCCCCCCCCGCCCCCACCCAGAATACTCTTCCTGAAAATCTACAGGTCTCACTCTCTCATTGCCTCAAGTCTCTGCTCAAAAGTCTCATTCTTACAGTGAGATCTGTCACGTGACTATTCTCTACAAAATAATAACTACTTGGCTGTACAACTGAAACTAAAACATTATAAATGAACTCTACCTCAATAAAATAATAATAATTCCCCTCCTCTTTCATACTCCCAGCACCTTGCATGCTGTGAGTGCTCAATCGCTTCAGTCATGTCCTACTCTTTGCGACCCTATGGAGTAGCCCACCAGACCCCCCTATCCATGGGATTCTCCAGGCAAGAATACTGGACTGGGTTGCCATGCCCTCCTCCAGGGGATCTTCCCAACCTGAAGACTGAACCCTTGTTTCCTGTGTTTCCTGCATTTTAGGCAGATTCTTTATCCACCAAGCCATGTGGGAAGCCCTCCCAACACCTTACCTTGATTCATTTTTCTCCATGCATAACACTTTTCATTATCTAATATACTACATATTTACCTGATTTTTTAAAAAAATGATTGATTGCCTTTCCTCACAGAACATCAGCTTCAGGAATTCAGGGGATGTATCTGTCTGTTTTATTTACTGGTTTATCTTCAGAGTCTAGAATCACGTCTGTACATAGTAGATGCTCAAATATTTGTTGGAAGTAATATTCATTGGGTGCTTCCTGGCCTCTATGTGTCAAGATACTGACAATATATATCCTAACAGCAAAGAATCTTTGGATTTCTCATCATTTGAATTAACCATGCTTTAAGCATTGTCTTCTCATAAGACAAAAACCTTTTCTTCTCCAGTTTCCTTTCTTATAAGTAATAGCATGATGTGCATTTTGTACATCAAATTTAATCCAAATTCTTCCCTAGGAAAAATTCTGAGTTGTGGAATTACTGAGTCACAAGTTAGTGGGTGTTTTTATGGCTCTTTATTTATATTTCCAAATTGCTTTCCAGGCATGTTTTACCAATCACACTCCAAGAAGAGGAAAACGTAAGAAAATTTTTTGTTTGCCTTTTCTGAGTAGCATCACACTGATTTTTACCATGTTCACTAGATTCCCTTGCTCTCTCGGTTCATTTGATTGATTCCACCTGAGAATATTAGCTTGTGCCATTTTAAATTTATGTTTTGAACTTTGATTCAAGATTGAAAATAAAAGAAATTACTTTAGAGATGGAAAGAAGTCAGAAATTATATTTTCCAATTCCTCTATTATGTGTGGCAGGCAGTGAAGTTCCAAGACCATCCTGTTAGTTGGAAGAAAGGCTGGGACTGAGGGACTCAGGTCAGCACCTGAAAAAATGTGGAAACAGTGAGTCAGCTCACAGGAATTAGAGTACACCGTGCTACTTCTGAACTATCAGTGTCTCCCTGTTCCTCATTAAAATTAATGTCAAAATGTCCACAGGAGTGTCTTTTGATGTCTTAAGAGATTGGTGGTATTTATGGCAAGAAGGATATAACTTTTAAGTTGAACTACCTGTTCTATTGGCTGTGTTAACTTGTTCTGAAGTCTTTTATCTCACTCTCTCTTGCACAATCTGGCCCCTTCACATTTTTCTTTCTGAATTTCATACAATTACAAAACAACCAAGAAATGGGTAGCATTTGTTGCATTTCTTTGAATATAAGTAAAACAATTAGATAACTGGTCTTTTGTGCCTCTCTGAGCTACCACAAAATTGTCATTTGGACACTTTGCGAATGACTATTCAAACCAGCTCATACTTTGATAAAACCTATTAGACATCTATCTCACATATAAAAACACATAATCTTCCATTTCTCTCTAAAGAAATGTACTCTAACAAAAAACTTGGAATTTTATTTTGCCTTTTCTTTAAAATTCTCAAAATTGGTCCTATATTTTTTTTCTCACATGTATATGCCTTTATAAGATCTCTTGTCAGATAAGATGTTCTTATCTTACTCATGGATTGAACTGTTACAAAAAAATGCCAGAGGTAAAGATCAAACACTGCTTAACATCAGTGAAAAAAAAGAATAATTAACAGAATTCTGTTCACTTCCAGAAAGATCTTGAGAGATGAATCAATTGATGGCTTACATAGGACACTGTGTTCTGATAAAAACCACTAGTGTATGAATATGTGTCTTAACCCAGGTGCCTCCTCTAACTAAACACAGGAAGTCTGAAATTCCAAACTTTCTATGGATAATCCACTACTATTTACTGATAGGCATTAATATTTCTCAAGAAATTTACCCAGGTGCCCAGGTAAAATAAATAGCTCAAATTGATAGGAAACCTCCAAAGGGAACCAGAATGTCATTCACCATAGCCATGTAGGCTATATGTGTACTGTGGGCATATTCAATTTTTTCAGGAGCACAAATTTATCTTCAATTCAAGGGCAGAAAACTATGAGGCCCCCCTGAAAGAAACCAGACTCTGTGCAAATGAAATTCATGATTTTTAAAATTTCATTTTTACTTTAAATATCTATTTCTTGGTTATGGCCCCATGTGTCTGACTCTTCGCAGCCCCATGGACTGTATAGTCCATGGAATTCTCCAGGCCAGAATACTGGAGTGGGTAGCCTTTCCCTTCTCCAGGGGATCTTCCCAACCCAGGGATCAAACCCAGGCCTCACACATTGCAGGTGGATTCTTGACCAGCTGAGCTTCAAAGGAAGCCCAAGAATACTGGAGTGGCTAGACTATCCCTTCTCCAGGGGATCTTCCCAACCCAGGAATCGAACTGGGACCTCCCGCATTGCCGGTGTATTCTTTACCAACTGAACTATCAGGGAAGCCCCTCATCTTATTTAGATTGTAGGAAATAATTTCAATAAATATTTCCCTCAGTTTTATCAAAACCAAATATTTAAAACCAAGCCCCCCACTAATGTCTATCAACAGCTATGCTCTCTTAAGTCTAGAAAATAAACTTTTCTTCAGATATTCAAAGCCTCATTCCCTCTCACACCATTTCCACAATGTCTTCCCCCTCCAAGATGCTCAGAAAGTAAAAAAAAAAAAAACCACAATAATCCACCACCAGTCTGTTCCAGGCCGTGTCATTTACATACATCATTTTGATTAATCTTCTGAGCATCTCACCAGGAAGTTATTGTCCTTATTTTTTTTTCTTTTCAAATTTAGAAACTGAAGGGCTGAGAGATAGTGATTCACCAGCTGCTTTTCACATATTCTCATTACGTCCCTAGTGTCCATCCTCAAACTCCGGACATGACTCATACCAGGTGTGCCAGCTGTTGAGATATTGTGTCTCAGCTCTAACCCCGCCCCCTCTATGTCTTGTATACGGTGATACTAGGGCTTCCTTGGTGGTTCAGACAGAAAAGAATCCGCCTACAATGCGGGAGAGACCTGGGTTCTGTCTCTGGGTTGGGAAGATCCTCTGGAGGGAGGGCATGGCAACCCACTCCAGTATTCTTGCCTGAAGAATCCCCATGGGCAGAGAGCCTGGAGGGCTACAGTCCATGGGGTTGCAAAGAGTTGGACATGTTTGAGCAGCTAAGCACAGCACATAGGATCCCTTATTCCTACTTCTCCTTGGAGGTTTGGGATTGGAGTGGGCCAGTCCCACTCTTCCTGTGCATGAGCACACACACACACACACACACACACTCCCTTTCTCATCTCTTCTAATGAGTGAACCTGTCCAGGAAAGAGGAATTGTGACCCTCAGTCACTCCATACCCCCTGCCACCTCAACTGCTGTATTCTGTATATTGTTGCTAACATTTTCCAATAATTCTGGCTAATGGTCAGAATACTGCTAGAAAAGGCAGAAGTGGCCTTAGGGGCAAAATGTCTCTGAATACCGAGCAGTAAGCGTCCTGCTACCCCTGAGGGAAGTCACTGGGTCACTGGGGAGGCTTTCCAGGCCTTCCCCCACTTCTTTGTGTAAACAGCGCAGTTGAGGAAAGTGAAAGTGCAAGTCTCTCAGTCTTGTCCTACTCTTTGCAACCACATGGGCTGTAGCCTCCCAGGCTCCTCTGTCCATGGAATTCTCCAGGCCAGAATACTGGAATGGGTACCTTTTCAGTTCTCCAGGGGATCTTCCTGACCGAGGAATCAAACCAGGGTCTCCTGCATTGCAGGTGAATTCTTTATCAACTGTGCTACCAGGGAAGCAGGTCCAAATCTTAATTCTACTAGGGCAGGTGACATCAAGAATAAAGGTGAGTGGTGAGGCAGATATTTCAGAACGACTCAGCCATCCTTTTGCAACCATGAGAAGCTTTCTGTCTTTGAAGAGTGCATCGTCTGATGATGGCTAGTGAACATGCAGTAGGATTACAGTGGGAGGGCTCAACTCTGCCCCCAGCGAGATGCATGAGCATGTGAAGGTCACTTGTTCTCTTGGCCCAAGTTCCTCATCTGCAATCTGGTATAATTTCCATCCTTACTTCAGGTGGTTTTGAGGCTCAAGTGATACGTAAACAGAAATACTTCAATGAAATATAGGACTTGGAGATGTAGCATCTAGAGGGTTATCAGGTTGGAAATTGACACAAAATGGCAAAAATTTAATTTCACTTGGTGATGTTAAGTTCATTCACTGGTTCATGTGCCAAGCCCTGTGTCAGGGGATGAGGTGATGCCAAGAGCAAGGCAGGCGCAATCCACAGTGGGGATTAGTGGCAGTGGTAGAAGACATAGACAGAACCAGTGGTCAGGGTAGAATAAGGGTTATGAAAAGGGATGCCTGGGGTTCAGTGGATGTATAGAAGGCTCCCTTTGGCAATAAGAAAAGTCATCTTATTCAGAAGCTCATGACTGAGCTGGTGCCACTTGCCAGGGTCCAGCCCCGGTGGATCCAGGGAAATTCGAAGGAGAGACAGCGTTGGCGAATACACTGGCTTTAATTAGATATTAATTAGAGATATAAAGAGTAATAGAATGAGGATAGCTCAGCAGGAAAATTCAGTGGAGAAAAGACGCTGAGTAGCTTGGTTTACACGGGAAACCAATAAAACTTCAAGACAAGAAGTTTGCACCACTTACCTAGGCCGCAGGCGTTCTGTTTTCCCAAAGGAGAGGAGACACTGAGGCCTCACCGGTCGGATCTTAGAAGCCCAGGCAAAATTAGTAAGCTTGGCGGGCTCCGCGCTCCAGATGGAAACTCAGCCAGAGTTTGAGAGAGAGAATGACATGAGGAGACCAGTATTTTGAGGAACTGATCCCATTTTTTTATTTTTCCAGGGTCTGTTTTTATACACTGAGATGTTATACAAAAGTCACGCGGGGTCAGCAGTCCTGACTTTTATTAAAGTCAGGTGCTTCATACAGATGTATATAGAGGTCTTAGGGGTGTTACATCATCTTCTGGCCAGGGGGCCTGCTGACAATTTATGACCCTCTCCTTGTGATAGCGGTCAGTCAACACTTATTTCTCCAGGGGTGATTATTCTTAAAACGGACGCCACCCAAATAAAGTTACATTCCTATAGGGTGAGGGTGTAGTGGGTTTTAATTAAGGAAAGAATTTACTTAGCCTAATGTCTAACGTGATTAATATCAAAGGTTAATACTTATTTCTTCTATATATTCGTTAATGTGTGTAAGGGTAGGGGATGTGGAGACTTGGCAGCAAACATTGGCTCAACAAATGATTTTGGCTCAACAAATGATTGGCTCAACAATACAATTTCTAATCAACCCACTATACTTATACTAATAGTTTTCTAACTTCTCTAAGGAACCTGTTTTTAGAAGGTTTAAAGCATCTTGTTCTTCTCACAGTTGGGAGGCTGTGAGCAATCACATGTGGCCGGACAAGCCTGTCAGGTAGGCTAGAGAACCTTCAGAGGAGTTTGTAAGTTTGGAACATTCCTGTCACGCCCAGGAATTATTATTAACTGGAGCTCTAAGTTAACTCTTTCTCCAAAAGAGGTGGTGGGGGACAGCCCCCCATAAAGTCAGAGGTGTAGGTGAGAGCACAAAGTAGTAAAGTAGGCAGGCTCTGGTTATGGGGGTAGATGCTCGAGAATTTCCAGGGGGACTCCTGAGGCTCGATCCTGCCTTTGCCTATGTCGAGCCTCCTTCCTCATGACCTTTGCCACGGGTGGAGGTCCTCACGCCCGCTGC
The DNA here is from genome assembly GCF_029407905.1 of Bubalus kerabau. Lineage (NCBI taxonomy): Eukaryota > Metazoa > Chordata > Mammalia > Artiodactyla > Bovidae > Bubalus > Bubalus kerabau. The sequence continues at coordinate 60,390,458 of NC_073624.1, read as the reverse complement.
CGGCAGTCTTAGAGACTTGACATTTAATCCTGGTAGCAGAGGTGGAAGCCACAACTTTCTGAAAACCCTAAAAAACTCTCCCACTCTCTGCTTTCCACACCATCCATTGATACTATGTATAAAATAGATACCTAATGAGAACCTACTGTTCTCAGTGCTCTATGAATGAACCTCTTCTCAGTGCTCTATGGTGACCCAAATGCAAAGGAAATCCAAAAGAGGGGATATGTGCATACGTATACCAGATTCACTTTGCTGTATGGTAGAAACTAATACAACATTGTAAAGCGATTGTATGCCAATAAAATTTTTTTTTAAATGTCCACCCATTCCTTTTACTGTCACACAGATATAAAAGGAATTCTTAGTCTAAGGATGATAACTGTTTATACAAAGCATTTTCCATTCTGCTCCTCTTTGGCTAGCTAAGCAGGGCTCAGTATCGACTGACCCATGTTTGGGACATGCACCTCCATTCTCCAGGAGGGTATAAAATGGGAACCATATCTCCATTTCTTTGACAGGATAAAAATATGTTTTCCTGCCAAAGCAGAAACAAACCAAGGGCTTCCGTCTAAGCTGTTTTTGAAGTCAATCTCTCCAGCTACTTTCCTCAATAAACCTCTTTCATGTACAAAAGTTTTCAGAGAATTGTCATTGTGTGTGACCTTGGACAAGTTACTTAACCTCTCTATGAAGGAATAATTAAAACCATAGGGTGCTTCTTATAGGATTGTTGTAAGTTATGAACTAAAATAGTGCCTGAAGGATTTCCCTGGTGGTCCAGAGGTTAAGACTCCAAGCTTCCATTGCAGGGGGCTCAGATTCAGTCTGTGGCTGGGGAACTAAAGATCCCACATGCTGTGGAAGCACAGCCAGAAGAAAAAAAATTGAATTTGAAAGTAGCACCGGGAATATTTGTTGTTGTTCGGTTGCCAAGTCGTGTCTTACTCTTTGCAACCCCATAGACTGTAGCGCACCAGGCCTCTGACAAGCATAAGCCAATATTATTATGATTATAATCACCATCTCTTTTTTCCTAACGCCTACTTACTTTCAGTTCACTAGTTCACTACAATTTGCTTATAATCCATGGCTCATATCCATAAACAGCTCTTGTTAAAGTCACCAATAACCTCCATGTAGCTGAATCTAAGGGGCTATTTTAGTTCTTGTTTTACTGACTTCTTCATAGTGATCTAACCTGTTGATCTGAACCTTTAAAACATTTATATATATCCTCCTCTGTTGACATCTATGACACAACAATTTCCTGTTTTCCTTTTAATCTCTCTGGCTATGGCTCCAGTTCTTTTGTTGGCTTTTTAATATTTAATATGAAGTTACTCAAAATTTGGGCCTGGGTCTTTTCCTCCTTTCCTCTTCTCTCCCTGGGTAAGCCTCTTTAGGTCTGTGACTTCATACCTTTGTTGTCTGTCTCTTTTCTGAGCTCCAAATCCATATAAATAACTACCTTCTAGTTATCTCCTAACCTATCTATCTAGACATCTTCACTAGGATGTTTCAAAGGTATATCATTTGCAACATGTTTAAAACAAATGAGATATCTTGGGCCTCCCTAAACCTGGGCCTCCTCTACAGGTGAATTTTATCCATTTCTTATCCAATTCTTTCTGTGAATTATATCCATTGCATAAGTAGAAATCCAGGCGTAATTCTTGGTATAGTTCTTACCCCATTTTCTTTTTTTAAATTGAAATATAGTTGATTTGCAATGTTGTGTTAGTTTTTGGTATACAGGAAAGTGATTCAGTGACATATATATATAAACTGAATATACATATACACATATATGTATATTTCAGTATATTGTCTTTTTCATATTCTTTTCCATTAAAGCTTATTACAAGACATTGGATATCTTGTAATATTCCTGTGCTATATAGTTTCCTGTGCTATATCATTGTTGTTGAGTCTATAAGTCGTGTCCAAACCTTGGCAACCCCATGGACTGCAGCATGCCAGGCTCCTCTATTCTTTACTATTTCCCAGAGTTTGCTCAAATTCATGTCCATCGAGTCAGTGATGTTTCTAACTATCTCATCCTCTGCACCCCCTTTTTCCTCCTGCCCTCAAACTTTCCCAGCATCAGGATCTTTCCCGATGAGCCGACTCTTCACATCAAGGGCCAAAGGATTAGAGGTTCAGCTTCAGCACCAGTCCTCCAAAATATATTCAGGGGTGATTTCCTTTAGGATTCACTGGTTTGATCTCCTGCCAGACAAAGGGACTCTCAAGTCTTCTTCAGCACCACAGTTTGAAAATTTCAATTCTTCAGCACTTAAGCCTTCTTTATGGTCCAACTCTCACATCCATACTAGAAAAAGAATAAATTTGACTTATGGTGTTTGTATCTGCTAATCCAAAACTCCTAATTTATCCCTCCCCCCAACCCATTTCTAATTTCAAGTTAAATCTTTTATGTATGTATTCAACCCATCCAGTTTTCTCTGACTCCACTGCCATGATTCAAGATCAAACGGCAGAAGGACCCACAAGAGCCTGCAGTTTATCATTTCTGATCTGTTCTGAACCCTCTTGGGGTCTCCAGTCTCATGGCACAGCCAGACATAGCTCTTCAAATTCAAAAGTGACACATCAACTTCATCTCCTTCTTAAAATTGTTTTAGTGTTTTCCAAAGCTGTTAGAAAAAAGACCAAAGTCGTCACCATGCCTTCCAAGAAACTCCAGGGTCTGGTCCCTGTCTACCTCCTTGTCCCCATTGCTCTATGCAATCCATTCTCCTTCGTGACCGTCAGTCCTTTAAACACATTTGTCATTCCCACCTTTTTACACTCAAGTCCTCCTCTGTCTGGAAGGCTCTCCAGTTAACCACTCTACCCCGTCTTTCTGGAAGGGACGTCTACTCAACCTTTACACTCTCCTCCTGCCATATGCCACCTCTCAGCTTTGCAGGCTAGATCTGGTTCATCTGTACCTATCTCCATAGTGGTGAGGGTCTTTCTTTAGGAATTTTGATTCAGTTTGTAATTAACTATTCATTGTGTACTTAATTAATGTTTCTATTCCCAAATATAACTTCAGTTAGTTCAGTTCAGTCACTCAGTTGTGTCCACCTCTTTGCAACCTCATGAACTGCAGCACTCCAGGCCTCCCTGTCCATCACCAACTCCCAGAGTTTACCCAAACTCATGTCCATTGAGTCAGTGATGCCATACAACCATCTCATGCTCTGTCATCCCCTTCTCCTCCTGCCTTCAATCTTTCCCAATATCAGGGTCTTTTCAAATGAGTCAGCTCTTCACATCAGGTGGCCAAAAAATTGGAGTTTCTGCTTCAACATCAGTCCTTCCAATGAACACCCAGGACTAATCTCCTTTAGGATGGACTGGTTGGATCTCCTTGTAGTCCAAGGGACTCTCAAGAGTCTTCTCCAACACCACAGTTCAAAAGCATCAATTTTTCTGTGCTCAGCTTTCTTTATAGTCCAACTCTCACATCCATACATGACTACTGGAAAAACCATAGCCTTGACAAGATAAGAGAAACCCAACTAAGACGGTAGGCACCGAAAGAGGGCATCACACGGCAGACAGACTGAAATCACAATCACAGACAATAGGCCAATCTGATCACATGGACCACAGCTTGTCTAACTCAATGAAACTGAGACATGTTGTGTGGGGCCACCTGAGACAGATGGGTCATGGTGGAGAGGTCTGACAGAATGTGGTCCACTGGAGAAGGGAATGGCAAACCACTTCAGTATTCTTGCTGTGAGAACCCCATGAACAGTATGAAAAGGCAAAAAGATAGGACACTGAAAGATGAACTCCCCAGGTCAGTAGGTGCCCAATATGCTACTGGAGATCAGTGGAGAAATAACTCCAGAAAGAATGAAGAGATGAAGACAAAGCAAAAACAACACCCAGTTGTGGATGTGACTGGTGATAGAAGCAAGGTCCGATTCTGTAAAGAGCAATATTGCATAGGAACCTGGAATGTTAGGTCCATGAATCAAGGCCAATTGGAAGTGGTCAAACAGGAGATGGCAAGAGTGAGTGTTGACATTCTAGGAATCAGCGAACTTAAATGGACTGGAATGAGTGAATTTAACTCAGATGACCATGATATCTACTACCGTGGGCAAGAATCCCTTAGAAGAAATAGAGTAGCCATCATAGTCAACAAAAGAGTCCGAAATGCAGTACTTGGATGCAGTCTCAAAAATGACAGAATGATCTCTGTTTGTTTCCAAGGCAAACCATTCATTATCATGGTAATCCAAGTTTATGCCCTGACCAGTAATGCTGAAAAAGCTGAAGTTGAATGGTTCTATGAAGACCTACAAGACCTTTTAGAAATATAACTTAGGCTCTGTGAAAGAAAGAACTTTTTCTGGTCTTGCTCCTGTTTTCCTCAAGCACTTACCCAGAGGGTCTATTTTATAAGTAGGAACTCAACATTTGTTGAATAATTGAATGAGTGACTTCCCCTTCCTGGGTTATCAGAGTATTTCATGTTTCCTTTCAAAACTCTCATATCCCTTCCAAAGCTTGGTTGTATCACATTGTAAGAAAGATTTGAAAATTATAATTAAATTTGGGGCTAAAACATAGTGAGGGTTTCTTTCTAATAGATGAGGTTTCCCTATAAAAGTGAGGTTCATTAGAGCACAAGTTTAACAAATATGTGTAAACAGCCTCCAGTCAAGTACACAAGATTCAAATAGGAGAGAAGCCACAATTAATTTGAAACCTAAATTGTATTTTTGCATCAACAAAGTTATAGAAAAACAAGCCATTAAGTAATTGCTATTGTGACATAGATTCATGCTACAGTTGAAGTACTTTGCACAGCTGTAATCTCAAACTACCTTGAGGCTTGTCACATTTTTTAATTTTCTGATTGATTAAATGGATTATTTGACATTTTGGCAGATCATAGAAACTACGGAATAACAAAGACTTCTTTCATTCCTCATTATTTGCTCTTTCTGAGCTTAATGCAAATTCTTTAGAAACAAAAGTGTGATATTTCCTTTTCTATAATTTTATTTCAGTGTTGTAGTTTTACTGATAATAGTAGCAGTTCTTACACAAAAATTTGCATAATTAACTTAGCATTCTTTCTAATTAAAATGTAATGCAGAAAAAGATATGAACTTCATATCACATTCAGACTTTTATCTTCTTGTCATTTGTACAGAGAATTGTGTACTTTTATATTCTTGTCATTGGAACAGAGGATTAAAAAAAAAAAAACTCTCACTGATGATGGAAAATTCAGTTTTGGCAGCCAATTCATCCTTTGAAAGACTAGGTATTTCCAGGTGGCCAGTTAGGGATGGTTTGGACAGTTTTACATTGACTAGACTGGCCAGAGAAGGGCTTTTTGATTCCAAGCTTATTTTCTCTAATCTGTTCAGTTGATACTGATTATATAAATATTACATAGTTGTCACTCATCCACTGGGACACCAACAGACCTCCGTTTACAACTTTCATCCAACTGCTAACTCAGGTAAAGTTTTCTTAGGTAGACTCTCTAATCAGTTTCTCATGCTCCCTCAAGGAGAGAGGGTATGTGTTTGGGGCTGACTGCCTTTCTAGGCAACCCCAATATATAAATATATATACACTGAGTTTCTATTAAGTGACAGGAGCTGGACTAGACATTAGAAATAGACACTGAAAAGATACCAAGTTCTCTTTAGCACAGGATCCTCAGACTTAATTGGGAAAATAATCACGATGTAGTAGAATAACTGCTATTCTGGACAATTTAACTATTCCCTACCCAACTTGGCAAGCAGGGAAGGCTTGTCAAGGAACTGACATCTAGCTGAGATTTGAAGAAGTAGGAGGAAATGCAGGGAAGAGGGGAAGGTGGAGGGGGGAAATGCAGAACTTGGAATGAAGGAGAAGCCTCTGTTAAGCTTGGAAACATCACCCGCCACGACAAGATTCAAGATATGTAAGCAAATCCAATTCAGTATGTCCCCAAACACAGGCTTGAAGAGGGGCAGCTTAAAAAGAGGCGATTCAAGCAGAAACCTGAAGGTCAATAAGGAGCTGGATTTTATCTCTGTATGTGATGGAGAACCACTCAAGATTTCGAGACAGGAACACTGCGCTTAGCTTTGCTCCTCAGGAAGATCTCTGATTGCAGGGATGAAAGGAAAAGGTAAGACGGAGAAAGGAGACCCATTTGGAGGCCAACGCAGTCATCCAGTACTATACAAATCAAACTACTGTGATAGCAGTGAGGCTGGACATTTCAGCAGACAAACCAGAAAGCTCTTTAGGAGGGACATTAGGTAGGAATTTGCAACCACTAAATGCACGCAGGGAAGGAGGGGTGAAGCTGAGAGCAATGCTCCGGCTTCCTTGAGCTCCTGTGTGGAAGGCATCACAGTCCATGATGTAACACAGGCGTCCTATTGGCAGTGCTAATTACAAATAGGTAGAGGTACACTCCTGGATCCTGGAAGATTTAAACAAAAAGGATCCAAAGCATTCCTTAACCCACCACTTTCTGGGTAAGAGATTTGAGGTTATGGCCTTTTCCCTTCAAGAAAGTCTTCGATTAGGTGGCTTCTTGTGTTCTTAGGTCACCCTCCCTCTTGGATTTCTCTTTCTTAGCACAAATCGGATTGTACTATAGTTGTCCATTTCCTTAACCTGTTTTCCTCAGCAGAATACATTTCAGCAGAGAACTATGTCTTATGACTCAGACATTCATGAACTCAATGAGGGTCTCAACACCCATGGTGTCTACTAGGCATCAGGCACTCATTATGCACAGGACCTTACACAATGCCTGTAAGCTCGGCGGTAAAGTATCTGCCTGCGATGCAGGGGACTCAGGTTCAATCCCTGGGTCAGTAAGATCCCCTGGAGACGGGAATGGCAACCACTCCAGTGTTCTTGCCTGGAGAATTCCATGGACCAAGGAGCCTAGAGGGCTACATTCTATGGGGTTGCAAAGAGTCGAACACGGCTTAGTAACTATACAACAACGTGTCGATCCGAAACTCTCCTGTGTTGTTCTATCACTCTCCTACCCTTCTGACCAGGCTGCATGATGGGAATACCCAGTACAGAGAACAATAATATCTGCTGTTTTTTCAGGATTATAGTGATGAATCGTTGGTGCTTTGTAATCATTCTATCAATGTTCAAATCCTGACTCTGTCACTCATCGGTGGGATGTCCCAGCTGCTTTATTTCCTGAGCACCCATTTTCTCATTAGTAAAATGGGGCTAATAATAGCATCCACATCACAGGATCACAGTGAGGAATAAATGAGGTATTAAGTGTCTAATTCAGTAATTGACACATAGAATTCATTCAATTTATCTGCAATGATTTCATTTATGGAAATCCTTTTTAACTTTCCAGCAGTTATTTAATAACACTTATTAAAGATTTATGGTGCATAAAACCTAAAGCATAGAGGATGCAAAGATGCATACCTTAAGTTTAGTGAAGGAGATAAACAAACAAACAAACAGGTAGACCATGTATTGTACTTATTGTACTAAAGAGAGAACATCTAATAAGTGCCACAAGTATGAGCTGTTGTTACAGGTCTGTGGCTCTTAATGTGGCTTTTACGAAATATTGATAACAGAGCCTATGCCCAGATATTTTGATTCATTTGGCATGAGCAGCTGGAATTTTTTTTAAAGTGCAACCTGGATGGTCATATGTATAGCAGGCTTCAGATAATATATGTAAAAAATCCAAAGAGGGAGAAATTATTTAAGGATGAGATTCCTGAGGAAGTCTTCATGTAGAAATGGAGGAATATGATAATTTCTAAACTTAATTAATCATGCATTTTATTATAAAAATTAAAATGGTAAATGACCATTTAAAAAATACATAAACCCTTCCCCAAATCTCATCATTCTTTTATTTCTATATTGGTTTTTTTCCTTTTTTTTTTTTTTTTCAGTCTCTGGGCATGCATATTTGTCATGCTAAAGGAAAACTATTCAATAGAAACATATTGTGAGCCACAAAGTCAAGCCAGACATTAAATTTTAAATTTCTCAACATCTATACTATAAAAATGTAAAGGTACAGATGAAAGTAAATTTTAAAATGTATTTCATTTAACCTATTATATAAAAATAGTGTCAATACAAAGTTAATGATATAAACTCATACCTAAATACATTCTTTTGCATGTGAGTTGTTCAAAATCCAGTGTATATTTTACACTTAACACAATCTTAATTCAGACTAGCCTAATTTCAAGTACTTAAAAGCCACATATGGATGGTGGCTATCATGTGTGTGCTTAGTCACTCAGTTGTGTCTAACTCTTTGCAACCCCATGGACTGTAGTCCACCAGGCTCCTTTGTCCATGGGGATCTCCAGGTAAGAATACTATGTGGGTTGCCATGCCCTCCTCCAGGGGATCTTCCCAACCCAAGAATCAAACCCAGGACTCCTGCATTGCAGGTGGATTCTTTACTGTCAGAGCCACCAGGGAAGCCCAAGAATACTGAAGTAGGTAGCCTATCCCTTTTCCACGGATCATCCCTACTCAAGAATTGAACCAGGGTCTTCTGCATTGCAGGCAGATTCTTTACCCATTAAGCTACCATATTGGACAGCATAGTTTTAGAAGGCATGAGCTATACAAGACATTTAAGGGATTCCGAAATAGTGAATAGATTTTAACTATTATTATTATTGTGTTTGCTCTTGTTGTTGATATAGAGATCTGATTAAGACAAATCCCATAGAGTCAGACCACCGTGTGGATTACTTAAATACTGGGTTAAGGGATTTGAATTTTATTTAATGGCCATGAGAAAGCACTGGAGATTTTGAGTAAAAATGCTAACTTAACTGGACTATGTTAGATGAATTGGAAGAAAGGGCAGTTGGAGGTGAGAAGACCAATTAGAAGTCCAAGGGAGAGATAATTATGGCGTGGATTCCAGCCAAGGCAGGAAATGAGAGGAAAGGAACAAATGGGAAAACATTCACAAAGACATGGTGATTGATTTCATTTGGGAACGTGGGTAGAGAAACAATAGAGGCAAAGATGACTCCATGGCAGATGGGAAGGTCAGGGGAGGAGTTTGTCTAGGGGGTACAGAGTGATTCTATTCAGATTTATACATGTTGAAGTTGAGATGTAAACAAGATGAGGACCTGATCCAAATATATAGCAGGTAATGATTGGTATATGGACTTGGATTTTATCTAGAGTGATGGTTAAACCAAAGACGTTAAACCAAAGAAGAGTATAGAGAACATAACAAAGGAGATCCACAGGGGAATTAAATACCTAAAGAACTGATATTTGGGGAAATTAACAGTTTGCCAGTGCAGTTCACCAAAGCAAAAATGGGATTAGTCAGAAAAGTCATAGTGAAGCAGAGTTTAGCTTCGTATGTAAATAAATTACCTAACATTTAGATAATTGTCCATTTATAAAACAAGTGGCCTCAAAATTCCTTGAACCTTTTCAGAGCAAACATTTAGAAATAAAAGCACATGTAAATACAAATCAGATGTCTTTGTTGCTCTCGAACTAGAATTTGCATCATTTCTGTAAGAGCTTATCAATCTTAAACACATAACCAGAATAGATAGTTAACCTCTATTAAACTCCTTTATTCATTGGTGGCTGGGCTTTTGCCATCCCCATTCACAGCTTAAACATTGGCAGACAGGTTTGATTAGCCTACCTGGAGCCATCCGTCCTTTGCTTGTTCTCGGATCCTTTCTAACAAAATTCTCTCATCACATGGCTCTTCTGTTCTCCAGCCAGGGACTCATCTTCTTTTGATTTTCTTTTCTCTATCCTACCAGTGGCATCTATTACAACGGCATGAGTGTGTTGTCTTCTAGGAAGATTTTATTACTTCCTTTCCTCCTCCTCCCTCTCCTTGAATTGAATCAGAATCAATAAAAAGAACATTCATCAATTGTGGGGTTAAGCTGTGGTATGAGTTTGGTGTGATGTGAAAAGAAGTAAAACATGAACCTGCTTGAGTCTGCATGGTCTCTCCCTTCCCTCTCCCTCCCTCCCTCTTTCTTTCCTCCCTCTTCCTTTCCTTCCTCCTCCTTTCCTCTTGGATCTTTTTCTTACTTTGGTCTGATACTAGAAATAGCGGTGGTTAGAAATAAGCCCAATATCCCACTGAGGATAAGTATTCTTTCTCTTCAATCCTCATCTTTTTAGAAAACAATCAAGATTCTGGGAGGATTTGGAACATGCCAGATGACACTATTGTGTGTGTGTGTGTGTGTGTTTTAGGTTTAGGTATAAATTCTGAAAGTAAAAGTTTTGGGGATCCACAGGGCCCAAGTTGTTAACAAAAACCAACTGCATTAGAGAGAGTACAGTGTAGTCGGCAAGAGCATAGACTCTGGTGTCAGGCTGCCAGGTTCTGTCCTGGCTCTTCCATTCACTAGTTGTATGTCCTGGGTCAGATTGCTAACCTATGGGTTTCTCCCATTCCTAACCTGTGAAACAGGGATGCGATATTTCTACAGTTGTGTGGCAGGCACTGAGAATAAGGCAGTAACAAAACAGATAACATTCCTGTTGGGATAGACTTTCCATTCTAGCAAAGAAGACAAAACACACAAAAAATAAATATATGATTTTTTTGCATAGTGATCATAGCAAAGAAGAAAAGCCATACAAGGTAAAGGGATAGAGAGTGTTGGAAGACGTACTAGTGTAGGGAGCAATCAGGTAAAGCCTTTGTGAGGAATGATGTTTCAACCAAGACCTTGTATATACCTGGGAGACAAATGTCCAAACTGAGGGAACCTCAGGTGTAAGGTCCCAAAGAGAGAAACTTGCCCGAGTGTTTAAGGAGCAGCAAGGAGACCAGCAGAAACTGGAGTAAAGTGAGGAGATGAAGCTAGGAAGTAGACAGAGCACAGATCATTCTGGGCATAGGCCATGGTACAGACGTCAGATGGTCTTCTAAGTGAAACAAATCCCGTGGAGAGGAGTTAGAGGTGACTGCGAAGTATTTTGTTGGTGCAATTAGAGTTCTGCATAAAGTCTTCATTTACTGAGGGAGAATCAGAATGGGGAGATCAAGAGTTTATAACCAGACACATTAAATTTGAGGTGCCTATTAAATTTTTAATTGGAAAAGTGAAATAGAAAGTTTAATATATATCTTCGTAGTTCAAATGCTGCTGTGAGTCCATAGGAAATGAGAATTAAACATTGACCATTCAGTTTGATAAAAAAAAAAAAAAGAGGTCACTAGTGACCTGGACAGGAATATTTCAATGTTTTAATATTTCAATATTTCAATGTTAGGACGAAAGCCTGACAGCAGGGAGTTAGAGAGAGAATAGAAAGAGTCTGCTTCTGGCTATGATGATTGAGTTTGTATCAAACCAACCTCCTGCTGAAATGACTAGAAAAGCTGGATTATAAAAGTCTGTTTGAAGATATTTGCAATATACTAAGACCAACAGTATGTGAAAAGCCAAGATGCAGAGAGAAGGAAAGTGCATGGATGGAAGTTCAATATTTGATTCTAGTTTTCCACCCCCTCCCATTTAGGGCCTTTGCCTATTCATAAGTTGTACTGAATAGAGGCTAGGAAACAAGAAGAATGTGACAGTCAAGGAATTAAGAAGCTGACCTGACCCATGGACAGTCAAATGGAACTACAGAGAAAAAAATAGACAAGAGGGAGTTGGTGAATAACTGAGGATTTCATTTGGAGACCCTCGAGGGCTTCATCCTAAGAACAAGAGCAACCAGAAATAGACCACATTTCCCAAAGAGTAAAGCTCAGCTTCTACTCACTTCAATCACAGCCTGGAGTAACAGTTTCCCAGAAGCAATAATAAATCCTCTGGAGCAAAGTTGTCCAAGACAACCTTCCATGATGATGCAAATGTTCTGTATCTATGCTTCTAATGGGTTTCCCCAGTGGCTCGGCAGTAAAGAATCTGCGTGCAATGCAGGAGTCACAGGAGATGGGGGTTTGATTCCTGGGTGACGAAGATCCCCTGGAGGAGGGCGTGGCAACCCACTGCAGTGTTCTTGCCTGGAGAAGCCCATGGACAGAGGAGCCTGGTGGATTATAGTCCATCAGGTTGCAAAGAGTCAGACACGACTGAAGCAACTTAGCATGCATGCTTCTAATGAGGTGGCCACTAGCCACATGTGGTTACTGAGCACCTGAAATGAGACTAGTATGACTAAACAAAAATGTAATTTTACTAATTTTAATTCGAATAAATTTAAGTTGAGAAGGCCACATGTGCTATTGGACAGTGTAGCTCTGGAGGAAGATAATGTATTAGTGACTCAAATTATCTCTATAATTTTTTCACACAGCATGTCTACTTTCAATCAAAAAATTGCCAGGCATGTCAGAATATAAGAGTAAATGAACAAAAGACAAGATAAAGAAATTATTAGCTTAAAATATATTGTAAAAACTTAATGAAAAGATGGGGAATTTCAGCATAACACTGGTACTAGACAAATAGAAATAAAAGGAAATTCTAGAATAAAAAATATGAAAACTCAGTAGATAAGTTTGATTATAGAATAGAAACAACTTATGACAAGATTAAGGAACAGGAAGATTGGGTAATTTGAAAATGTCTGGATAGAAGTACAGAGAAAGAAGAATGGAAAATACAGAAAAACATCTATATGTCATATGAAACACAGTGAAAAGATCTGACATACAAGTAATTGAAGTACCAGAAGAGAAGAGAAAGAATGGGGTATAAACAGTCATTCAAGGCATAAAAGTTTCCAAAACTGATGAGAGACTTCAGACTATAATCAGGAGGTTGGGTTATAATTGTATAAATTTCAGAGTCATGGGTTCAAATTAATCTTACAATTCCCTTTCACATATCTTATATCAGTTCTTAGCCTAAATGAATCAAAGCAGTGTATCTCTTACCTAACCAATAGAAGCTGACACAGAACTATGCCCAGTGCTAGATTAGTTACCAGGTTACCCCTATAAATCTAAGTAGTTGAGTTTATTAGAATAACCTGGGAAAGATTGAGAGCAGAAAGAGAAGGGGATGACACAGGATGAGATGGTTGGATGGCATCACTGACTCGATGGACATGGGTTTGGGTGGACTCAGGGAGTTGGTGATGGACAGGGAGGCCTGGCGTGCTGTGGTTCATGGGGTCACAAAGAGTCAGGCATGACTGAGCGACTGAACTGAACTGAAGAATAACCACAGTTAAAACAATTAGACACAACAGAACAATGCATTGAAGAAAATAAATGAAAGTAATGATTTTGTGTTGAACACCTGACTGCTTTCCCTACCACAATGGAAACTGCCAACATAAAAGAGATGTGCCAATTTTAAACTCTTATTCACCTCCATTTTGGGTTTTTTTTTTTTTTTTTGGTTTGGCTTGTTTGTGTGTGTTTGTTTTTTAATGTGTTTTAATGTGGACAATTTTTAACATATTAATTAAACTTGTTACAGTATTGCTTCTGTTTTATGTTTTGGTTCTTTGGTCCCACAGCACACAGGGTCTTAGCTCCCTGACCGGGGACCAAACCCGTATCCCCTGCATTGGAAGTCGGAGTCGTCTTAAGCACTGGAACACCAGGGAAGCCCCTCCATTTTGTTTTAAGAAAATAGACTGGATGATATACTTTAGAGTAATCTGACTCCTACTTCTCTTTTTCATATTAATCAGAAGTACCTCACTTACTTTAACTTCTATTTTAGGAAAAGATTGCAGAGAATGAAAGTACGAACAATGAATCAGACATTTAGAATGGAAAGCTAACTTTGAAGTAAAGTAATGGAAGGAGAAAAGACCTAAAGGCTATTTAGTTTGGGATGTCTTGGAGGTTTGAAAGAAGGATGGGATAAGGCAGGGTTTGGACAAAAGGTCCATAGGGGATCTTCTGGTTTCCTTCTTCAACCACCACTGTGCTCAGTGCTCGATTATAGTTTTGTTTGAAGAAATGTTTCCACTTATTCCATGAAGATTAAAAAAAAAAAAAAAAAACTTTACAAATTGAATGGCAGCCACTGGTCTAGCCTAACCCACTCAGTGAAGAAACTGCCTCAGAGAAGAGAACAGCAAAAGTTAAGGTTGCAATTTTGTGGAGCTTCAAAGCAAACATTTTTTTTTTTTCTTTTTGCTGCAAAACAACCTCCCAAGCTTCATCTGGCAGGAGTGCTCATGTGTGAAACCTTACATTAGTCAGGTTGAGAAAATTACCTGGATAATTTTACTAGCAAATAAATCAGTCGTTTGAAATGATTTAGCATGGGACTAATGACACTTTATATCACTTTAAGTACAGTTAAACTTATTAATTACAGACACTCTAGAGACTTAGAAAAATGGCTACAATAATGGCATGTCGTTAATTCTAAGGAAACACAGCTTCCTAGGCAACACCTGCTAGGTACATGTAACTGCCAGGTTAATATGGACTTTTACAAATTAGTAGTTTCCTTGCTCTTAAGCCACAGTGAACTCCTGAAATCTCTACCCAGCTATGCCAATGTCCACAGTGATTTACTTCAATTTTTGTGTTGATATGCTTACATTTCATAACTTTCCAAGGTTGGAAAAATTCAGGATGAGTATTGAATAAGTAGAGACTGACTTCTCAGAACTGCAGAACCTAAACATGAATATTTTAAGAGGAGTAATGTGTGTTTAGTGCAAAAGTATAGAAGAGAAGATAAAAGATGACACCCTTCACATAACTGTTTCATTTCCAACTACAAAAGTTGAATAAACAGTAATGCACATTTTTTTTATAATTTCATATGTGTCCAATGGGCTAAGAAACATATTTATGTTCATTTTCTTCAGCCTTGATCAAACGATCCTTCTGCTTTAAACATAAAAGCTTTCAGATCTTCCAGTCCTTAAATTTCAGGCAGGATTTTGCCTTTACCGGCTGCAAGTATTATTGAATTGTAAGAAGTTAACTGCAGCCATGTGACATGTCCTTGTTTTTTCATATTGGGGGGTGTGATAATAACAGTTAACACTGAATACCAACTGCATGCCCAGTCATGGCTTTGCACGCATTTGTCTCAATACCATCCATCCAACAACATGATAAATATTGTGTTTATACATATCTTATAGATTCAGAAATATACATTCAGAAAAAAAAGAAGTTACTCAATGTCACAGACTTCACAGAATCTAAGCTGAGCCTGTTACCCTGCTTCTTACTCCAAAATGCCTGCCCAAATGACTATGTTAGTTAACTCTGCTTGTAATACTATAACTAGAAGAAAATCCTATCTCATACAATTAATATTGCTTTGTATTTATAAAATTCTTCATATCTCTTTGTCTACTTGATCTATTAATACAAAATTCTGTATGTGAGATAGGAAATTGAAAACCTAATACATAAAAGATTGTGATATACATTCTCCTATACATTATTTTTGCTCCAGAGCCCAAACTCTTCCCACTACACCACACCTCCCATCCAGTAAAATACTGAATAAGAATAATAAAATAATTTAAGTGTGTATGTGAAATGCCACGTGCCAAGAGGCATTTATCCTATCTGCCATTATTTGTATTTGAAAATTTCCACATTTCTTTAACAGCTTCATGTCTATAGTAATGTTAAAGGCCCCACAATTGTCTCAGTTTTCAATTTGGATTTATCTTTCTATTATGTGCTGTCCCAAATATCTGCACACATTATTCAGGAGCCCTGTGGATAATTCTCCTATACATTTCTTGCTGTTCCTAATATCACTAATCTAGTGCAAGATCTCTTCATTTCACACCTGAATTACTACAGCTTCCCAATCTTCTTTTTTTCAAATCCTTCATTTATAGAGCAGATGTTGGTTTACAGCAAAATTGGAAGGAAAGTGCAGAGATTTCCCATTTATCCCCTGTCCCAACACAGGCATAGCTTCCTCTATGATAAACCTCATTCCCCAGATGGTGCATTTTCTTTCTTTCTTTCTTTATTTTTTTAACCAAGGATAAGCCTACATTGACATGTCATAATCACTTGAAGTCCATAGTATACTTTCAGTTCAGTTGAGTTTAGCCGCTCAGTCATGTCCGACTCTTTGCGACCATATGAATAGCAGCATGCCAGGCCTCCCTGCATCACCAACTCCCGGAGTTCACCCAAACTCATGTGCATCGAGTCGGTGATGCCATCCAGCCATCTCATCCTCTGTCATCCCCTTCTCCTCCTGCCCCCAATCCCTCCCAGCATCAGGGTCTTTTCCAATGAGTCAACTCTTCGCATGAGGTGTCCAGAGTATTGGAGTTTCAGCCTCAGCATCAGTCCTTCCAATGAACACCCAGGACTGGTCTCCTTAGGATGGACTGGTTGGATCTCCTTGCAGTCCAAAGGACTCTCAAGAGTCTTCTCCAGCACTACAGTTCAAAAGCATCAATTCTTTGGTGCTCAGCTTTCTTCACAATCCAACTCCCACATCCATACATGACCACTGGAAAAACCATAGCCTTGACTAGATGGAGCTTTGTTGGCAAAGTAATATCTCTGCTTTTTAATATACTATCTAGGTTGGTCATAACTTTTCTTCCAAGGAGTAAGCGTCTTTTAATTTCATGGCTGCAGTCACCATCTGCAGTGATTTTGGAGCCCCAAAAAACACAAAGTCTGACACTGTTTCCACTGTTTCCCCATCTATTTGTCATGACGTGATGGGACTAGATGCCATGATCTTCGTTTTCTGAATGTTGAGCTTTAAGCCAACTTTTTCACTCTCCTCTTTCACTTTCATCAAGAGGCTATTTAGTTCCTCTTCACTTTCTGCCATAAGGGTGGTGTCATCTGCATATCTGAGGGTATTGATATTTCTCCTGGCACTCTTGATTCCAACTTGTGCTTCTTCCAGCCCAGCATTTCTTATGATGTACTCTGCATATAAGTTAAATAAGCAGGGTGACAATATACAACCTTGACATACTCCTTTTCCTATTTGGAACCAGTCTGTTGTTCCATGTCCAGTTCTAACTGTTGCTTCCTGACCTGCATATAGGTTTCTCAAGAGGTGGGTCAGGTGGTCTGGTATTCCCATCTCTTTCAGAATTTTCCACAGTTTATTGTGATCCACACAGTCAAAGCCTTAATAGATGTTTTTCTGGAACTCTCTTGCTTTTTCTATGATCCAGCAGATGTTGGCAATTTGATCTCTGGTTCCTCTGCCTTTTCTAAAACCAGCTTGAACATCTGGAAGTTCATGGTTCACATATTGCTGAAGCCTGGCTTGGAGAATTTTGAGTATTACTTTACTAGTGTGTGAGATGAGTGGTTTGCTATTAACGGTGTACATTCTGTAGGCTTGGATGAATATATAATGACATACAGCCATCATTATAACATCATAGAGTATTTTCATTGCCCTAAAATTCTCTGTGCTCTGCTTTTTTCTACACTCTCCCCAATCTCCATTCCTAGCACCACTGATGTTTCTACTGTGCTCATAGTTTTGATTTTTCCAAAATCTCAGATTGCGTTTTCAAGTTAGCTTCTTTCACTTAACAATATCCATGTAAGTTTTCTCCATGTCTTTTTATGGCTTGATAGCTCATTCCTTTTTAATACTGAATAATATTTCACTGACTGAATATACAACAGCCTATATATCCCATTTGCTTGGTTGCTTCCAAATTTTGGCAATTATAAATAAAACTGCTATTAACATCCATGTACAGATTTTTGTGTGGTCATAAGCTTTCATGTTTGGGCAAATATGAAGTAATGTTATTGCTGGACTATATACAGTATTTTTAATTTTTTAAAAAACCACCAAACTGTCTCCCAAAGTGGCTGCACCATTTGGCATTTGTACCAGCAATAAATGAAAATGCCTGTTCATCTATATACTCATCAGTATTTGGTATTGTCAGTGTTCCAGATTTTGGCCTTTCTAATAGGTGTCTAGCAGTGTCTTGCTGTTTGTTTGTTTTAAATTTTGGCCATACACCCTGTAGCATGTGTGATCTTAGTTCCCCAACCAGGATCAATCTTGCATCCCCTGCATTGGAAATGAAGCTTAACCACTGGACGGCTAGAAAAGTCCCATCTCACTGTTATTTTAATTTACATTTGCCTGATGACATATGATGTAGAGCATCTTGTATGTGTTTGTTTGCTATCTCTATATCTTCTTTGGTGAAGTGTCTGTTAAAATCTTTGATTCATTTTTTAATCAAGTTGTTTTCTTGTTGAGTTTTAAAAGTTCTTTGTACATTTGGGGTAACACTTATTTATCAAATGTATCTTTTGCAATATTTTCTCTTAGTGTGTGGCTTGTTTCTCATTCTCTCAACATTGACTATCACAGAGCAGATTTCTTAAACTTTAATTAAGTCAGATTTGTCAATTCTTTCTTTCATGGATCATGTCTTTGATATTGCATCTAAAAGGGCATCACTTAACCCAAGTGGAAAATTCTGAAAGAGATGGGAATACCAGACCACCTGACCCGCCTCTTGAGAAACCTATATGCAGGTCAGGAAGCAACAGTTAGAACTGGACATGGAACAACAGACTGGTTCCAAATAGGAAAATGAGTACATCAAGGCTGTAAATTGTCACCCTGCTTATTTAACTTATATGCAGAGTACATCCTAAGAAACACTGGGCTGGAAGAAGCACAAGCTGGAATCAAGAGTGCCAGGAGAAATATCAATACCCTCAGATATGCAGATGACACCACCCTTATGGCAGAAAGTGAAGAAGAACTAAATAGCCTCTTGATGAAAGTGAAAGAGGAGAGTGAAAAAGTTGGCTTAAAGCTCAACATTCAGAAAACGAAGATCATGGCATCTAGTCCCGTCACGTCATGGCAAATAGATGGGGAAACAGTGGAAACAGTGTCAGACTTTATTTTTGGTGGGCTCCAAAATCACTGCAGATGGTGATTGCAGCCATGAAATTAAAAGACGCTTACTTCTTGGAAGAAAAGTTATGACCAACCTAGATAGTATATTAAAAAGCAGAGATATTACTTTGCCAACAAAGCTCCATCTAGTCAAGGCTATGGTTTTTCCAGTGGTCATGTATGAATGTGGGAGTTGGACTGTGAAGAAAGCTGAGCACCAAAGAATTGATGCTTTTGAACAGTAGTGTTGGAGAAGACTCTTGAGAGTCCCTTAGACTTCAAGGAGATCCAACCAGTCCATTCTAAAGGAAATCAGTCCTGGGTGTTCATTGGAAGGACTGATGCTGAGGCTGAAACTCCAGTACTTTGGCCACCTCATGCAAAGAGTTGACTCATTGGAAAAGACTCTGATGCTGGGAGGGATTGAGGGCAGGAAGAGAAGGGGATGACAGAGGATGAGATGGCTGGATGGCATCACCGACTTGATGGACATGAGTTTGAGTGAACTCCAGGAGTTGGTGATGGACAGGAAGGCCTGACGTGCTGTGATTCATGGGATCGCAAAGAGTCGGACACGACTGAGAGACTGAACTGAACTGAAACCCAAGGTAATGTAGGTTTTCTTCCATAGTGAATTAACCTTGGCCAAGGGTGTAAGGTCTGTATCTTGATTCTTTTTTTCTTTTTTTTGGGCATATGAATATGTTGTTTTAGCACATTTGTTGAAAAAACTGTTTTTGCTCCATTTTATTGCTTTTCTTCTTTGTCAAAGATCAGTTTACTAAATTTATTTGGGGGTACTCTATTATGTTGTGTTGATTAACTGTTAGCTTATTCTTCCACCAAAACTACCCTGTCTTGATTACTATCACTTTATAGTAAATCTTAGAATCAGCTATTGTCGGTCCCCTAACTTTTTTCTTCTCCTTGTGTTGGCTATTTTAGGTCTTCCAATCCATCTTCCTGCCTCCTCCAATTTTACTTATCATCTTGCTTCTCTAAAATGTTTTCCCTTAGCTCTATGCTCTTGAGCAAAGTAAATTATCTCACAAATTCTCTTTCTCCATAATTAAAGTACTTGTATTAGAAAAAATTATCAAAAAACTAAAAAAATTTGATATACCTTGATTCCAAATCATTCTTTTATCAGATTACCTCTCTGTTTAACCTTTCATGGCTTCCTATTTATCTACATTGTAAACCGCAATATTTTTTAACTTAAGAAAATGTTTTTTTAAAATTGTGCCCCAACCAACCTTTACAGCCTCCTGTCCTTTTGTTATAATCATGATTTATTCCATGAATGTTGGCTGGTGCCAGGCTACATTCAGTGTTCTTCCTACTTCCATAATTTTTCTCTTTAAGCCATATAATATTCCCCACAGAGAGCTCCAGGAGACTACTACAAGTAAAAGAGTATAATCTGAGACAATAAAATAAAATGCTTAACATATTTTAAGAGATAAAGGAAGAAGCAAAATCAATAGTGAATAAAGAATCTTATGAAGTATAAAAAAAATTTGATAAGGAATCAAATGACTTTCCATAATGAAAAACTAGGTGGCAGACAAAAGCATGAATTAAAAATAGCTATAAAGAGAATCAGTGAACAGGAAGATTGATTTGGAGAAATCATCCAGAGTGCAAAACAGAGAGGTGAATAAGTAGAAAATTTTAAAGAACATTTAAAGATATGAAAGCAAGAATGTTCAAAGAAATATGGGTTGAAGTTTTTTCTTTAAAAATGTAAAGATTAAAGTGATTAAAGAAACACTGACTAGAAAGCTCTTGCAGAAAATAAAAATAAATCTAGTACTATCTAGATCCTTGTAAAATGTAGAACATAAGAGGCAACTAGAAAATATCATATGGAGCAAAAGTATAGATTGTCTTCATAATATTTTCAAACTGACAATCTAAAATTCTATATTCTGTTAACTTGCCATACCAGAATAAGAGTGAAAATGAATGTATTCTTTATCTTTAAGAAATTTATATGCTACTAGAGAAGAGGTGATTAGCTGTCTAATATCATCTAAATGAAGGGTCAAACAAACTCTTTCTGTAGATATTTTAAATACTGTATGAATCTTTTAAACATTTTTTTTTAATCACATAGAGTCTCTGTTGCATACTCTTTATTGTTTTACATCCCTGTAAAAATATCAAAACCATTCTTAGTTGGCTCATGTGCTGTGTAAAATTGGGATTTAAGTAGATTTACCTGAGTCATATTTTTGGATCCTGATCCTAAATTCTCAACTTGTCATTTAATGAACTCTACTTTCTTTGCAAGCCGTTTTCTTCTTTTTTTAAGAACTAATTTGTTGAAATATCAATCCTACATTGGATTTTCTTTGTACCTTTGGCAAAAATCTGTTGTACCTAAGTTCGTGGATCCAGGCTTTCTTTTAAAAGGTGTCCCACAGAGACATTATACTCTGATATATTTAACAGAATAGAATATATTTACTATAAACAGTAGCAAAGGAATATATATTGTCTTTCTTTTCTGTCCCAAGTGCTATGAGTTGACCCAGGCAGGGTGCAATTTTTGACCAGTTGGATTCAGAAAAATGTGCCTCTTTAGAGAGTTTTAAATCACAGTTGTGATTTAAAAGGGACGCAGTTGACTGCAGGCTTTATTGGTTTATATTTATCTTTAGAATTATGATTATTCATACCAAGACTACAACAGTTCATAGGATTCTCATCATAAATGTGAACAACTCAGTTGAATATTTGCATTTTATGAATACCATGAGCAGGTCAAGCACTGGCTATATTACAGGGGTTATGAAGATGAATGTAACAGTCACCTACTTGGAGGACCTCAGAATCTACAAAGAAGAGAATCTATGTGAATTAATTTATATTCATGATCATTAGTTTCAAATGATTGTCTATTAAAAAGACATTGCAGGCAAAGTCTAGAGGTTAAATTTGGATACTTACTATAAGTCATTTAAAGAACAGACCCAAGATGCCTCTGCCATACAAAAAAAAAAAATCTAGTTATTTCATGATTTTGTTTTCTTTGGGTTATAATTTATTACTTACACACAAATTTTAAAATATACCTATTTCCAGGTGGCTCTAGTGGTAAAGAACCCGCCTATCAATGTAGGAGATGTAAAAGATACAGGCTTGATACCTAGGTCAGAAAAATCCCCTGGAGGAGGGCATGGCAGCCCACTCCAGTATTCTTGCTTGGAGAATCCCATGGACAGGGGAGACTGGCAGGCTACAGTCCATGGGGTCACAAAAAGTTGGGCCTGACTGAAACAACTTAGCAGTCACACACACTCATTTGTTCAGATACATTTTGTCCTCTTGGTATCAACCACTAAGCTCAGAGAACATTTAGATTAAAGACTATTTTAAAGCTTTCTTTCTTTCTGCAGAAATTGTGGCTGTCTGTGTGTGTGTGTGTGTGTGTGTAACAGTGGAGAATTAGGGGAATGTATATTGCTGTTGGTAGAGAAATGGGAAGATCTCCTTCAAAAAACAAAGAAATGGCTTCGCTTTCTTGATTTTTTAAAAACCAAAAATCCCTTTGACTTCTGCTTCCAATCATCAATTACATCACTCAATCAAAACCCCAGCACCATTACCTCTTAGCTCCCCACATAGCTAGTTCTACACAATATGACTCTAGCCATCCCAATGCTGAGGCCACAGTATTAACAGAATGCATCAAGTTGCTTGTGAGGCTTCATTCACAGTAATCAGGAAAAGAAGTCAAGTAGACACATTTATCATGGTGACCTCGGAGTCTGTAGGTGAGGTGCTCCAAAGGGAGAAGATACCTTTGATTAAGTTAAGACAAACTATAATGGATGAGAGTTCTGCTCAAGTCCAATAAATCACCAGAGGCTTCCCAGGCTAGCAGGGATAGGAATCATTGGTAAATTAAAACTTGCTGCAATGGCTATGCTGATGCCTTTAGTGTGGGCTCTGCCTGGACAACTCTGCGAAGGAAAGCTGGAAAAGGAAGTCTAAATAGTCTTGAGAGGATCTCTGTGATTGATGACTATAAAATGTATTACCCAGTGGACTTTTTCAGGCCTATACTTTAATAAACCTCTGTCCCTTTTAAGTGTGGGATGTGGCGAAAGGTCACTGGGCTCAATTTTAGCAATCAAACTGGCAGGCTGAAATAAAAGTGGTGTTGGGACCATTTGTGTATGTGGATCAGTCTCTCCTCTGAGGGTCTGAGAGTCAGAAGGTGTCATTGGAAATAAGAAAGCGTGAGTCTTTTTGTTTTGGATGTCTCTGTGCCTATAAATTTTTGAACTTTTTTCCCTGGGATTCTGAGGCCATGAATAAAATATGAGTATGTTCTATTTCTTTTTTTACTTAATGAGAGATTGCCTCGGATGGTAGGCCAGTCCCTGCACAGAGAAAGGCACACACTGGATTTATTAACTCTTAGGAAATGTTTGTTCGATGCTGAGTAATGAGGAGGTTTGCCAGGGCGGCAAGATAAAAGGCTTCCCCACTTTGTGTTTATCCTCTGGGTAATGAAAAAACAAATTGGTGATTTTGTATTTTTCCTGTTGGAAATTCGTAAGGTCACCGGAGGAAAACAGAGAAGGTTAACTGGCATGAACATTTGCCTGTAAGCATGGTGTCAGTAAAGAAAGGTCACAAATGGATGAAATACCCCACACCACAACCAATGCCACTGCAAATGCAGAGCCCTAGGACAAGAAATTTCATTCAATAAAAGCAGAATCTTGGGAATAGCACTGACTGGTATACAAAGAATCCTTCATTTTCAGCATGCATGCACTGGGGGAAAAAAAAAAAAAAAACCTTTTGTAAGCCAGTAGGATAATATCTCCCTTTCAAAAGTTTTTCACTTTTTGCCACGTTCCATCATCTCCCACTCTGTTGGCATTTTTTCCCTTCCTGCTTTTGTGTCCTGTTCCTCTACTCCTTTTGCGTTTATATCTCTCACTGCAGTGAAAAGCTACATGCTGACGGTCAAAGGGAGGAGAAGCTGGTAAAACTGAAGCTGATAATCTACGCAGGGTTCAGGACATTCAGACCTGCCTTAAGCTTCATCTGATAACTTTTCTTAACATGAAGCAAGATAAGTCCTTTGTTTCCTTTGTGAGACTCATGAGGAACCAGAGATATGCGATTGCTGGCATGTTTGCAGAGAATCTCAGTTGAATATTTTGCTGCAAAGTTACATCTGTCATTCCCTTTGGATGAATATATCAGTTTGGCTAAGGATTCTGTTAAGTTAGAAGGCAAAGGCCATGGTCATTTCTTACCAGCTATTTTATTCTAGTCCTTTAGGAATCCCTAGTCTGTTTCATGACAATCTGGATGAGGAGAAAATGGGAAGAAGAAAACTCTTCTGGCTGACTGTTCCCCAGAATATAAAATAATCCCCGTCCTTGATGGGGACCTGTCACCAGGATAGGAAAACTGAAGGAAGAATGAGAGAAAGAAAGACAATCAAAGGTGGAAGAGGGAAAACTGGCAGGAGGAATGGAAAGATGAGAGGAATAAAGGACCAGTCTTCAAAAATCAGGAAAATTACAGAAAAGAGAAAGTAACTAGGAAAAACCGAACTAGAAGGGATGGTATGGGGAGGGAGGACGGAGGAGGGTTCAGGATGGGGAACACATGTATACCTGTGGCGGATTCATTTTAATATTTGGCAAAACTAATACAATTTTGTAAAGTTTAAAAATAAAATAAAATAAAATAAAAAGATTCTTTAAAATAAAAAAAAAAAGAAAGTGAAGTAGGTATAAGTTAGGGTAGACGAA
The DNA here is from genome assembly GCF_029407905.1 of Bubalus kerabau. Lineage (NCBI taxonomy): Eukaryota > Metazoa > Chordata > Mammalia > Artiodactyla > Bovidae > Bubalus > Bubalus kerabau. Next base: position 60,365,809 of record NC_073624.1, on the reverse strand, counting down.
GGTCTTGAGAAGTAAGTTCATCCAGAAAACAATAATGTTGGATTTCAGTTACCCCATTAGTTTCTTCTGTCCTTCCCAAGTGGAAAATTGCAGGGTTCTGACTGGAAAAATAACACCTCTTCATTCTCTATAGGAAGGACAAGAAGACTGGGAGGTGCTCAGAGGAAAAGGTATGTGCATATGTTGACTCTCAGCTTTAAAGCTTTGAAGAACACGATACGGTCACAGAATCATCAGTTAAAGAGGATCATTGACATCTATCTAATCTAACATGCTCATTTTGCAGATGAGAAAGTCAAGGTCCAGATTACGGGAAGGGCTTATCCCACATGTAGATTGTTGGTTTTAGTGATGCTGTTGGGAGCTGAACCCAAATTTTCTGCCTCCAGGTCACGTGACTTTGATAACTGCTGTTAGAGCTGACCATTTATGTCTCATTGTTGGTGCCTGGTCCATGATAGGGCCCTGGGCTCCTGCCAGCTGCTCACCCCTCACAGCCCTGACACTAGAAACAATAGGGGATGGTAAGGTTTCCAAGCAGGGGAGGGATATAATGAAACTGGGTTGGCAGAGAATCATTCTAGCAGCTGAGTGTGGTGAGCAGGTGGGAGAAAGAAATCACAAGGTAAAGCCCTGATAAAATACCTGTGTGACCTTGAACCAACCCGTTAATCCCTGAACTCAATCTTCTCACATATAAAATAATGGCATCGGATGGTACCACACACCTGTGACGTTTTATGATTCTGAGCCACCCTTTCCTGCAGTCATAGCAGTTAATGTTACTTAATTACAACAGCTGACAGGCTGTGCCATGCCTGTCATTTATTTCCCTTGATGTTGGCCACCCAGGCCCTGAGGTAAATTGGCCACTCCACAAACAAATCCCTGAGAAATGGCAACTCTAGTGACTTGCCAGGGGCTACGCCATGCCATCCAAATGGGGAAAAGACAGGCGCACACAATATCTGTTTAACACTCCTCTCTGTGATTAATGAATATTACCCATGGTAATAGCCATAAAATACAAAGAATTTACACAGCAAGAGACTCCACCAGTTTCCCCAACCAGCTAATAGGAATAGAATCCCAGGGGTTCTGCCTGAAAGGTTCAGTATCTAACTGAGGGTAAAGAATAATAGTCAGCTAATTCTGTCACTGGTAACATCGTCATCATGAAGAAAACCCAACTCCTCGATAGTTTCAAACCAGTTACTCTCTTATTTTACATTTTAAAAGTTGTCATTTCAAAGAAAAGGCTGTCTCCTGTCAGAATTTACCCTTTAGAATCAGGTTGATAATAGCCCATTAAATGGAGAAAGAGGTCATTAATAAGAGTTCTGAAAAAATAGTAAGCTCTTGTCATGTAAAGATGGAAATTTTTTCCAAAAGAGAAAAATGTTACAGACAGAATATTGTTCTAATAGTTTCAGAAATCTTGTGTGGATTGCTCAGAAAACATTCTCTGAGGTTTGAGAAAAATTAAAGTTACAAGTGCTAAACTAACAAACAGCTTTGGGATATTTGATAAACATGGGAAACTGAACTAGAATTTATTATTGGATAATCAGACTTTACACCCCCAACAAATAGGAGGAGCAGAAATGATGTCTGGGGCAATGGATTTGTCTGGAGGAAGCACAAGATAAGCCTTGAATGTCCACCCACTCAGAAATAAAATGGTGTGTAAGTCTAACTCACTGAGCAGACTGAAGAAAGACCTGGGATTAAGAGGAGGCATCTCATTCTTCACTGGATTTTTTTTTTTTCCTTGAAAGGAATTCACAGGTCAAATAAAAGAATTAGCCATTGCCTAACTTTTGCTGTTGTTTAGTCTCTAAGTTGTGTCCTACTCTGCGACCCCACTGACTGCAGCCCGCCAGGTTCCTCTGTCCATGGGATTTCCCAGGCAAGAATACTAGAGTGGGTTGCCATTTCCTCCTCCAAGGGATCTTCCCTACCCAGGGATTGAACTCACGTCTCCTGCATTGGCAGGTGGATTCTTTATCACTGAGCCACCAAGGCTTTTATTTTCACAGTACCCATTTATTACAGGTCTTCATTTATCTTAATTGAGAAGACTTTTGTTTGATTTCCTGGTTAGAAATTTTTCTTGGGTGTTGAATGTTATCTAACAAATGCTTTCAATCATAACTTATTGGAAGTCAAATATTGGATTAAGAAAAGACCCTGATGCTGGGAAGAAGGCAGGAGGAGAAGGGGACAGCAGAGGATGAGATGGTTGGATGGCATCACTGACTTAATCACATGAGTTTGAGCAAGCTCCAGGAGTTAGTGATGGACAGGGAAGCCTGGTACTGCAGTCCATTGGGTTGCAAAGAGTCAGACACGACTAAGTGACTGAATTGAACTGAACTGAAAAAGAAGCACTGCCACTCTCAGTTCTAATATCTGATAGTCTTATAACTATAGATAAATTGATATATTTCTCAGCACAATTTAAAAAAATATCTCATGGTTGTGAAATTTTAAGTGAGGGTAATACCAACAAGACCCTTTTGTCACCTCTCTCTCCTTGCCTCTTTTCCCCAATTTTTTCAGATGTAGAATATAAAAGTACTTTTACTTTTCTATTATCAAGGGTGATAACATTTACATTTTGTTCCCCAATTATAATGGAAACTTTATTGCTTTACCTAAATGCTGAAAGCGTTTAAAAGCATTTCCATTATTATGACTGTGTAAATGTATTTTACTGCAGAGCCAATGTGTACTCATATGCCATCTCTTTATGTGCCTCTCTGCCACTTAAAAATACAATGTTTTCAGAACCAAGGTCAAAAGATTTCTTTATTCCTACACTTCATTAAAGCCTAATTTGTTTTATTTGGGGAACATAATATTCTTGTTTGTTTTCTGAGTTTTTGATCATCTCTTATCCTGAGGTGGGGAAATGTTATTGATGTAGTTCAGCTCTTAATCATTGCAAATAGTCTTTGAGATCCATTCCTTTCTACCTAAAGCCATGCTTGTTGTATGGCAATGACTTTTTGTTCTATAATTAGCTTTTTTTTGGTCCTGTTTTATAGCTGTCATCTTATCATGATTATCCCTGGACTTTTGGTTTAGCTCCTCTATCTTGTATATCCGACATCTTCATTTTCTTGTTCTTAATCTCTGTTTTGCCTGAGTACATCCTTAAAGAAGACTTTAAAATAAGGAGATAAACTTGAAGAGTTCTCATGTGTCTGAAAATGACTTGATTTTGCTCACAGCTGATTACTAGCTTGATTAGTTGTAGAATTCTAGAATCAATATAATATTCTATGAATTTTGAAAGCTCTATTTTATTGTTTTCTAGCACTTATTACTGATGATGACCTACTTTTTGTTTTTTTGTAGGTTATCTTTATTTCTCTTTGGTAACTTTTGAGATATCTGTTTTTAGTGTTCAGAAATTATAGGAATTATGCAAAGTTTTTTGCTGTGGACTTTTTTGGCACTTGAAACACTATTTTGAAGGAAAGTTTCATCTTCTTTGCTGGAAATTTTTTTTCATTTTCTTTTATTAAAATTTTCTTATATATATAATCTACTTAGAGAGAAATGCACAAGTCATAAGAGTACACAATGATTTTTTACGAGCTGAAAACGTTCTTGTAACTAGCACTAAGAATAAGAAATGGAAGGATTTCAGCACCCCAGAAGCCTTCCTTATGCCCTCTTCTAATCATTCTGCCAACATAACCACTATCCTAATGTCCAGTGGCAATTTTCATTCTGCCTGTTTTACCTTTTATATAAATACGTTCAACATATTACTTCTTTCCTAATTTCCTTCTACGCAACTTTTCCATTCTTCCTCTAGAACTGCTAGTAGTCAGGTTTTGGACCTTTTGGATTAATACTTTGTATCTATTAGGTGTTCTCTTATATTTTACGTCTTTTTGCTCTTAGTAGTGAAACATGTTCTTAGCTTATCTTCTAATATTTTGCTTTTGGGCCACTTTTTTTCCTCTGGTACTTTTTCATATTATGTAGGCTATTGATGTAAATCTGGGTTGGTGTTACAGTAGGCCCCCAAATATAGTGACTTAAATAATATAGAAATTGATTTAAATAATACAGTGATTTAAATAATATAGGACTTTATTTCTGGCACATGTAACTGACATGTGCAAGATAGATGGAAAGGCTATACTACCTGAAGACTTTCAGGAATCCAAGCCCCCTCCATCACGTCACTCTGGATGTACACATGCATTAAAACATTAAATTTCCACATATGAATTTGAAAAAAGGACCTTACTCTCCTTCAAGAAACTGACATCTTTTTGTCTTCTCTTAGGTTTTTAGAGAACTATTACGCTAAGGGAAATCTTTCTGCTACCAGAGGTCTGAGGGTACCTAGTTTGGTTCTTGACTTCCCAGATGGCATTAGTTATAAAGAATCGCCTGCCAGTGTAGAAGTGGGTTCAGTCTCTGGGTCAGGAAGATCCCCTGGAGGAGGAAATGACAACCCACTCCAGTATTTTTGCCCAGAGAATCCCATGGACAGAGGAGGCTGGCAGGCTACCATCCATAAGGTCTCAAAGAGTTGGACATGACTGAGTGACTGAACACACACTCACATTTTGGCTCTTACCTTCTGTTCTTATATATATATTTTATATCTCATAATATTTACATGGTATGCTTCATGATTTTTCCCCCTTGGAGTCATGTTATTTTCTTTTCTGAATTGGCTATGAATTTTTCCACTTATTTTGCACTGTTCTTGTTTCTTGTTTGCTTTTAAGAAAGTTGAAGAGAGAAAGTACACAATAAGATGATCATAAGCAACATGTGCCCACCACCTTGAAACATTTTTTCTGGAAGGAATATCTGTAAGACATACTCAAGCCTTGAGAAATGATGTGATTCATATTAGATCCACTGGGTAAACATTATCACCATAAAAGAACCTAGATCTGTCCAACAGTGTTACTGGAATATAGCAGAGCAACAAGGCAAAGCTATATTCTTTTCATGTGTAGTTGAAAATGAAAGGAAAAAAAAATTATATCCTAATATTTTTGAAATGTAGATCTTCTTTTTTGCCCTGAAAACAAAATTTCAAGAAAAATACTTGATCTGCTTGATTACTTATAAGTTTAGCAAAGATTCCAATTGGGCATAAACTTGGTGTGAATCATCAATGTTGTGCTATTATGAAAAGCTTCCATTATTCTGGGTCATGTTAAGTAAGTATGAGGTGCAAGAAATCAGAATCAATACTTCTTTTAGTAGTCTTTGTCAGACCTTTATAAAAAAGTATCTAGTTTTGTTCATAAATATTTATTATGTATCTTTTATCTATCCCAGGCTCTGTGCTGGGCATTGATGATGTAATGGGGAAAAGCTTTATCCCCCCACCTCCATGCTTTGAAGTTACCTGTACTGCATGAGTCCCAATCACCAGAAGCACTTTTCTCAAAATTTCCCAGGGGAAATTGGGCCAGCCTCACTTAAGGGCCTGGGTACAATAAGAACCTGGTGGTGGATGATTCCCCAAATTATATTGGAGTGTTTTAACAAAGAAGGAAAATGAGCTGGACAGGAAAAACAAGCAAACAACAACAAAATGAAACAACTCTCCCACACATGTATACATATATATGTCCTCACTATCGTTTACACACTCTTTAAAGTCAATGTTTACCAAGCTTCATACCTTAAGATTACGAATCCAGAGAAAAGCATTCCTAGACTTACTAAATTATACTCTGTGATCAGTTATGCTTTTGCCATCACGCTCCACAAACTTGCTTTGCTTCCATCCAGCACACTTTACAGTGAAAGCCAAGGCAGAACAAAACTAACTTCTTGGCTGTGGGTCACCCAATAAAATGTGTTCCCGTATATGCTCTGGACTGGCAACACCTCTTGGCAAGAAAATAATGGAACTAGCTTCCTGCACCATGAGGGAGAAGAGCCATGCGTAACTTATGTCTGGAATAAAAAACCCAGTGTACAACTTTCAAACAACAGATTGTCCCCAGCAGTAGTGAGCCATGGGCAGTGACAAATGAAGCCTTCCCAGGCTGTCCCCTGTACTTCAGTTGAGTCCTGAACTGAGCAGAGGCCCAAGCTGAGAGTGGTTGAGGCACTGTGCCCAGTTAATCCTTCGCGCTCATGCCAAGACTGCCAACAAAAGGTCTCATTGTCACGTCACAGTGGGGCTATGGTACCAATGCACTAGGAACTGGATGGGTGCTACCAATTCATTGACTGAATGCTCTCTCCTACTCCCTTCCCCAAGTGGAAATCAATGGTTGGCACTTAGCATTCATGAGCAGTCTGACAGCACCATTCTCAATGTGCTCATGCTTGTGAGGAAAAGGAAATGGATAAGCTAAAAGTGGCCTTCACTTCCAAACCTCCGAGGGGCTGCACACATCACTGAGAAAAATTGATTTAGCAAAATTATGACTGGCCCTGACTGCCTTTTTAATTGCATGCTGAGTTCGGTGATGCTGTGTCTGATTTTCCTCATGCATAACAAAAATAAAAGAAGGAACAGAAAGGAAAAACATTGAAATCAAGAGTCCCTGAAATTTCCTTTTAAATTTTCAGTCTCAGCACTTACTGTGCTGGCTTTTCCTCTTTATTCCTTACTAAAAATGATCTCACTTTCAGTGTTGGAGGTTATTCTCTTGAACCGTTTCAGACAGTTTTCTGTTATTACTTTAATTCTCAGTAAGCTGTTGGCAATTGCTATCAAATTGCTTCATGGATCAATTCTTCCCTCATAGCCTATTAAATGTTGCTTTCTCGTCCTGAGTAAGAAGTCACAAACACATTTGGTTACATTTGGTCAGTGGGCCATAAGCCCTTAACTCCTCTTTAGAACTCACTATAATAGACTCCCATTAGAATTTCTGAATGCCCTATGTTCATGGGGCTTTACGTATTCAGCACCGTATCTTGCTATCATGGAAAGGGCTGTTGAGATTCAGTGTTGTTTGCTTGGATATGTAATCAGGAAAGGGTGTGAGTATACTGGATGTAGTTATTGGCTAAATCCCAATAGTCCTGTAGTTTGCAAAAATGGCCACAGATTAGCCCTTTCACTTTATCAAGGCCACTTGGCAATGTGACTTTGCAACTCCTTTTGCCAGTCAGTGTCTCTTTCCCCACCTCGCAAATGGGAGCTGGTCCTGTGACTTGCTTTGATCAACAGCTGTGGCAGGAGGCATCATGTGTTTCTTCCAGACTGTACTTCAAGAGGCTGTGCACGCTTATGCTTCCTCTCCCAGAAGCCAGCCTCCCGCAGGGGAGCAGGCCCAGAAGAGCTTGCTGGCAGATGCGAAGCCACTGGGAGGAGACCCATGGAGTCCCGACCTGCAATAAACCAGACCTCAAGTGACTCCAGACATGGCCCAAATGACAGACAACCCAGCTAAATTAATGGTTATTGTTTTAATCCATTGACCTTGTAGTTTATTATGCTATAAAAATAAATTGATAAAATCCTTATCTTAGTGGATTTAGTGGTCCTTGCCATTCATAGCCTATAAATATCACCTTCTAGCTTCAGTCCTAAACTAAGAAATCCTTGCTGTATGCATAATGATGATAAGGATCTATGGCGATAACATTTATATCGATGATGGTATCAGCCCTCTGCTAAAAGACTATGAACAGTTGGTTATTGCCTTTTGAATGATGTTTAAACCTATCAACCCAACATTTAAGGCCCCTTCATGATTTGGTTTTAGCTGGCCCTTTCAGCCTTGTATCTAAATCTGTTCAAAAACATGTGTGTGTTTTTTTATTTTTTTATTTTTTTTGGTCTGGACTATCCAGAAAACTCTAATAAATCCCCCAAATTTCGATGCTTCCTTACCTCCTTCCCTTTCCTTGTTCCATTTCTACCACCTGGAATGCCCTTCTCCTCCTCTCTGTGCTGAAAAATTCTACATAGCTATCAAGTTCAGTTCAGTTCAGTTCAGTCGCTCAGTCCTGTCTGACTCTTTGCGACCCCATGAATTGCAGCATGCCAGGCCTCCCTGTCCACCACCAACTCCTGGAGTTCACTCCAACTCACGTCCATTGAGTCGGTGATGCCATCCAGCCATCTCATCCTCTGTCGTCCCCTTCTCCTGCCCCCAATCCCTCCCAGCATCAGAGTCTTTTCCAATGAGTCAACTCTTCTTATGAGGTGGCCAAAGAAATGGAGTTTCAGCTTTAGCATCAGTCTTTCCAAAGAATACCCAGGAATGATCTCCTTTAGAATGGACTGGTCGGATCTCCTTGCAGTCCAAGGGACTCTCAAGAGTCTTCTCCAACACCACAGTTCAAAAGCATCAATTCTTCGGTGCTCAGCTTTCTTCACAGTCCAACTCTCACATCCATACATGACCATTGGAAAAACCATAGCCTTGACTAGATGAACCTTTGTTGGCAAAGTAATGTCTCTGCTTTTTAATATGCTATCTAGGTTGGTCATAACTTTCCTTCCAAGGAGTAAGCATCTTTTAATTTCATGGCTGCACTCACCATCTGCAGTGATTTTGGAGGTCCTTTTCAAATGTTACCTCTTCTGTGGTGCTTTTCCAAAACATCAGAAATGATCATTTATTACTCCCTTGGAATACTGAAAAGCCTTGGCTTCTAGCCCTTAAGAATCACCAAAGAGTTTGGGGTTCTTATTGCTTTAACCCCTGTGTTGCCCTGGTACAGGACATCACCTCTACCATTGTCATCATTGAAACTACTGCATGCTCATCTGAAGCCAGACTCTCACCTATTATTAATAGCTCATTTAGTGCTCTTAATTACCCTGTCCTGTAGTTCTATTGCTTTAAGTTCATATGTGATCAGAGTGAGGCTCAAAAACCTAAGCAACTGGTGCATGTGTTTGTGTGCATGTTTAGTTGTTCAGTTGTGTCCAATTCTTTGTGACCCTTTGGACTGTAGCCTTCCAGGCCCCTCTCTCCATGGCATTTCCCAGGCAAGAATACTGGAGTGGGTTTCCATTTCCTCCTCCAGGGGATCTTCCTGACCCAGAGATTGAACCCCTGTCTCCTGTGTCTCCTGCATTGCAGGTGGATTCTTTACCCACTGAGCTATCAGGGATGCCCAAGTAATTGACTCAAAGTACAGCAACTTCTTGGGCAGCAGGTGGAGTATAAAGCCCAAGTTTTCACTCTGTTCCTTAGGTCTCCCTCGCAGCCCCTTGTGCAAGGACACACAGCAGTTGCTAAGTCAAGTGGAGAGAGTATAGCCAGAGCTTTGACCACATGTATTAAAAATGAACCTCTGTATGGAGTTTGAGAGTAAATGAAGGGAAGAAATTGCTGAAAAGAGTCAATGCAGGTAGCTGGTCAGTAATACTGGGCTCTATCAAAACTTATTTCTTCAACTTCCTTTGGCTAACCTAGAATGTTCTGAAATGTTTTATGAGTAATTATTGCCAAACCGTGGCTCACCTCTACAGACAGTTAATAAGTTTCCTGCTGTTTGCTGCTAGGTGGGAACTAATAACTGCCCTACCTCCACCCCTTCTGTTCATAATGAGTTTCTGTTTGTGGAGTCTAGCTTGTCTGTAAGGTGGCTACATGACACCCATGAGGTTGGCCCTGAAAGTGAAAGTCGCTCAGTTGTGTCCAACTCTTTGTGACCCCATGGACTATCAAGTCCATGGAATTCTCCATGCCAGAATACTGGAGTGGGTAGTCTTTCCCTTCTCCAAAGGATCTTCCCAACCCAAGGATCGAACCCAGGTCTCCCATATTGCAGGTGGATTCTTTACCAGCTGAGCCATGAAGGAAGCCCAAGAATATTGGAGTGGGTAGCCTATCCCTTCTCCAGGGGATCTTTCCAACCCAGGAATTGAACCAGGATCTCCTGAATTGCAGGCAGATGTTTTACCAACTGAGCTATCAGGGAAACCCAGTGGATCAGGTTTCAATTTGGCAGCTGCCTTTTGGTCCAAGTACTGGAAGCATGTCAACAGCTGAGATGCAAGATAAGAGATGGAAAGTTTGGTTTTGCCACTGTGGAGGTACAGGCAAGCCTCTTTCCTTTTATGAAAATTTTACTGGGGCTTAGTTTGTTAGTTTGTTTGTTTGGATAGGCACAGATTACTCTCTCACATGCATCAGAAAAGTGGGACAATTTCCCTATACTTGTGAGTGATTTCTTCCTAAATCAGTTTAAAAAAAAAAGAAAGAAACTCAAAAGGCATCATGTTTGGGACTTCTCTGATGGTCCAGTGGCTAAACTCCACACTCCCAATGCAGGCGGCCTGGGTTCAATCCCCAGTCAGGGAACTAGGTCCCACATGCCACAATTACAAGTTCACAAGTTGCAATGAAGCTCGAAAATCCTGAGTGACCTAGTAAAACCGAATATACAAATAAATCTTTTTTTTTTTTTTAAAGCATCCTGTTTTGGTTATGGAAAGGTGTCCTTGTAGACAGAAGCATCTGGATCCTTACTTTAAATGGCAGGAATGATGAGGCTGACTTCATGTCCTGCAGCCTAGCCATGGCCTTGGGCACAAAGACCAGTTTGGGCAGCTTTGGTTGGATCAGGAGGTGGCATCTGCTTGGCAGGGGGAGCCACACCTGGGGTCCTGCATTTGGAGAAGTTTGTCATTGAACCTGGGTTCTATGGGAGGCAGGCTTCCTGACTAAATCTGTGCTCCCAGCAGGTAGTTTCCTGGGTCTCAGTCTGAAATGGTCCTCCCTCATCCCAGTACCTTGGGTGTGGCTGCCTGGGAACACAGCGAATGAGCCTTGAGGACTGCAGCTGGATTCCACGTCACGTGCAGAAACAGCCGCCCTCTGCAGAAGGCTCTGGCTGTGTGTGGATTTTGTTACCATGCAAGCAGTGCCTAATTTGCAAGATGGCAATCTGTGCCAAGCTCCCTCCTTGGCTCCTGAAACGTCTCGACCACAGTGGAGCTGCAGCGGGCTGGTGCCAGAACTGATCTCAGTTCCATTTGATACAGCAAATATCCGTAGACACGAGGAAGGCCTGGCAGCATGCTCGGCCCAGTGGGGGAACTGACTTGGTGTCTAGTCTCCAAAATCCCTTCCAGGCTATGATATAAATGCATGTCTTGGAGAGAAAATACAGACAGAATTTATAGTACAAACTGCTTCTTGTTGTGTTTTCCATGCTCTTACTCCATTGGGTTTCATTTGCTTCCTCATTCATGAAGTCACTTTCTCATATTCTCCAAACAGCAGCGACAATAGCCGAGCCATGTTTCTTTAGCGTCTTCTTGCCAATTACTGTGCATCACTCTGAATAACCTGCCATTTTCAAAAAGCCATTGTTGGAGGTTCACGATCGGATGCTTGCACATAATCAGTGTACAGAATATGCTTACTGAGTGGAAGCATTGCTCAGCAGTCTAGGAAAGATAGTCAAGTGGTTGGAGTGTCTGTTCTTTAATATTAATATGCCTGAGTTGGAAGTGTGGCCCTGCCACTACCTGCGGTGACGCTATGGGCAAATGCCTTTGTCTCTCCGAGTCTCTTAGTGTCTTTGTCAAATTGGGATAATAATAACCATACCTAATCTGAGGGTTGTTATAGGGTTGAAGCACTTAATAAATATTATTATTATTGGTATGATGATGATGATTTCTTTGCTAAACATTCCACAAAGTGTTTAATCTGCATTTTTCACTAGATGTTCATAATGTACACTTTGAAACAGTGTGTGTGTGTATGTGTGTGTGTGTGTATATATATATATATATATATATGTATGTATATCCCAATGGAAAATCAAGGCTCAGAGAGATAATAAACTTATCCAGAGCCAAAGATCTATTCTCTCAATCCCCTGCAGCCACAGAAGGTGAAGGTGTGAGAAAAGAAAGGTTCTTTATGAACTTAAAAAAAATTTTTTTAACACAATGTAAAGATTGTGGGGGGCTTATTTTTCCAGAACTGATGAAGGTTATTCTACACGGCTCTGTTGATTAATAAGTCTGGCTGCCCTTGAAGCAAGATAATTCAGTTCAGAGCTAAGTTTTCTCCGAAATCTTTTGGCAGAATGCTGCCATTATTTCCCATCAAATAGAACACCTGGGCTCTCATTTCCTTTATTAGCGGAAACTTTTCTTTTTCAGGCCACTTTTTATACCAAGAATGTGCAGCCAGGTTATTATTTTGCATCTCTTCAACAGTTTCAGGTCCCATCCAAATTTGGGACTTCAGGAAAGAAAACTACCGATGAACATCCCAGACAGATCCAGGCATACATTCACTCACTGTGACTCTAGGGACCAAGACGGTCTTTTAGCAGGGTGGATGGAGCTTGAGCTTCCGCACAATAATATCTCTTTAGCATTCCAATTTGGAATTTGGTCCCTCCTGGTCAGTATGACCTTGGAGCTCTCTGCAATTGCTTCTTTTCCTATAAAGCAGATTGATGGCAGCTCCCAACAGCAAGGTCTTCCAAGAACTACTACTTGTTCATGGACCTTCTGTGGGTGATACAATGCCTGCCCTTGGGGAACTCCCATGTAGCCTGGGATTCCTGGAAGCAGCATCTGTCAGTGACAGCAGCTATTGGTTTCCTGTACTCATGGCCTGGACCATTCTGCTGGCAACTGCACTAACCTCCAAACCCCTCAGGTTCTCTGGGGTCTGAGAGCCCACCCTGAGCATCATACCAGAAGGCAGCCTCCAGTTGGGCCTCTGCAGCGCCCTCTACTGGCAGCGGTGAGAAACAAACTCTCGAAAAACCACCTCAGCCTTTAGAACTGCTCAAATAGTAACAATTGCTACTACTAATGATAATAAATTTATATTAACAATAGCTAGTAATACCATTGTTACACAGTTCCTGCATGCAGGCATTGTATTAATATATTTTATCTTCATCACAATTTTTTGAGGTAAATACCACAAAACTCATTTAAGACATGAGAAAATTGAGGACCAGAGAAGGTAAAGGACTTACTCAAGGTTACTAGTTGGCAGATGTCAGAGTCAGCATTTTGAACTCAGATTTGTCTGACTTAACAGCTTTTACTTTTGGCCTCAAAATTCCATTTGTCAAGTGATGGGTACCATTGTGAGAGCTGTATCCAATGTTGCCTCACATGAAGAACGTGTGGGGACTTCCCTGGTGGTCCCAGGGTTAACACTCTGCCTTCCAATACAGGACGTGCAGGTTCCACCCCTGGTGCCTCATGGCCAAAAAACCAAAGCATGAAGCAGAAACAGCATAGTAACAAATTCAAAAGACCTTAAAAATGGACCATAAAAAATAAATCTTTAAAAAAAAAAACGATGTGCAGGCAGTGGGTGCTGCACCCACCACCCATCCTTCTGAAATGGCCCAGGGACCCATCAAGCTCAGGTGAGGTCCTCAGGATCCTGGGGAGGCATCCCTGCCCCCTGGAAGCAGAGTCATATCAGGACACTGCTCACTCAGTCGTGTCCGACTCTTTGCAACCCCATGGACTGTACCTTGCCAGGCTCCTCTCTCCATGGAATTTTCCAGGCAAGAATACTGGACTGGGTTGCCATTTTCTACTCCAGGAGATCTTTCCGACCCAGGGATGAAACCCACATCCCTTGTGTCTCCTGCATTGGCAGGTGGATTCTTTACCATTAGTGCCACCTGGGAATAGACTAAGGTATATTTATACAGTAGAGTATAACACAGCAGTTAAAAGTAATGACTCACAGCTACAGGATTAAATATCAAAACAAAGAACACTGAAAGAAACAAGTTGCAGAAGACAAAAACAGTATGATACTCTTTGTATACATTGTGAAATTTGTAAGCAATATATTGTTTACATACATACATTCTATGTTCTAAAATGTGGATGGGAAAGATAGTAACTTCCAAACAAAAAGCATTTCTAGATAGGAGAGAGGTAAATGGGATTAGGGAGGAACATGTAGGTTGATTCAACTACAACTGTAATGTTTTGCATGTGAGCTCAGTTGTGTCCGACTCTTTGCAACCCAGTGGACTCCTCTGCCCATGGGACTTTTCAGGAAAAAATACTGGAGTAGGTTGCCATTTGCTCCTCCAGGGGATTTTCCCAAACCAGGGATCAAACCCAAGTCTCCTGTATCTCCTGCATTGCAGGCACACTTTTTACCACTGCACCACCTGGGACACTGGCCACAGCTGAGATTCATCACAACTCTATCTTCTATCCTTGGAGATGGCCATGGCACCCCAGTCCAGTGCTCTTGCCTGGAAAATCCCAAGGACAGAGGAGCCTGGTAGGCTGCAGTCCATAGGGTCACGAAGAGTTGGACATGACTGAGTGACTGCACTTTCATGCATTGGAGAAGGAAATGGCAATCCATTCCAGTGTTCTTGCCTGGAGAATCCCAGGGACGGGGGAGCCTGGTGGGCTGCCGTCTATGGGGTCACACAGAGTCAGACACAACTGAAGCGACTTAGCGGTAGCAGTAGCAGCATCCTCTCCACCACCCCCTCTTGCTCCCACCCCTACAAAGCAAATCTCTAACACATGCAAACCAGATTCCCAATTTTGGCTGATCTATGTTCCCTGATAATCAGTGGTAATGAATGCATCATACATGAAATAAAGTGATTTGTGGGTCTCCCAGAAAGCAAGCTGAAGTCAAGTCTAATAACTAGCATACAACTGCAACTTTGATTATCCATGAGTGTAGTATTCATTGCAAATGTTTAATTCCATGAGGTTACATATGCGAAAGGGCTTTGAAAGGTATAAAATATTCTGCAAACGCCAAGTATGATTATTATTGCCAATGCCACACTCACCCTCCCAACAGGTACGTGCTGGGGGAATATACTTGCTGGAGCCAAGCATATTGAGAATGTCGAGAGTGTGACACAAGGGCCCAGTGATGTCAGGGTAAAAGCCCTCATATAATAGTCAGGAAACCTGGATCTGAACTCTGACCCTGCCATTAACAAGCTGGGAAACTTTGACAAGTCATTGGCCTTCTCTGATCTTCTATTCAGTAATAATTCAATAGCAATAATAATAACATTTATAAAATAGCAATTGCAACTATTATCATTTAAAGTCATGTACTTGTCTAAGAGCTTTGCATACAACAGTTTGTTTGGTTCTCATGACAGTATGCTGTCCTGTTAACATCCCATTTTACAGACGCATAAACAGATGCTCAGAGATGTTAAATGATAAACTGGCTTCATATCAAGTATGGAAGCGTATTTGGAGCTAAGCCAAATTCCATTTTGCTATTCATTGCAAAATCAAGTGATTGGGAGGTTATTTATGCTCTGTTTCTATTTCACTAATAGGAAAATTAGCTATGGTTAGATTTAGAATTTGTTAGAATTTCAGAGAGAGTATATAGGCTCCTAATAAATGAAACAGGCAAGTGATTGATTATGACATTTTCCTAATACGTGAGCTATGCCTGCTCTCTCTTTGGAAAATGCCTTTCAGACTGAGGGCATTGCTCCCACAAGAGGCTACCTTGCGAGAAAATGGAATATTGTACTTAACTCCTCATGTCGCAGCTATTGATTGAGACTTCTCTCTTGATGCTTCTGGGCTGTGAATTTTTTTTTTTTTTTATGGAAAGTGCTAGAACTTGCCTTCATCCCCAGCACCTACCTCAGTGCTTGTCACATGGTAGATGAATGTTCAATGGCAGGATGAATAGACATGTTTGCAGGAAGAAAGTGGAAGTGTTAGTCGCCCAGTCATGTCTGACTCTTTGCAACCCCATGGACTGTAGCCTGCCAGACTCCTCTGTCCATGGAATTCTCCAGGCAAGAATACTGAATTGGGTCACCATTCCCTTCTCCAGGGTATCTTCCCAACCCAGAGATCAAACCCGGGTCTCCTGTGTTGCAAGCAGATTCTTTACCATCTGCGTACCAGCAAAAGTATAAATGAATGAATGTCTGACTCCTTGCTCTTGTGGTTCTTTGTTCTTTTCTAGAAAACCTAACTGACTTCTTAATAGAGCAAAATGACTAATCTTGTCCTTTGCTGCTTGAAGTCTAAGAAACCTAGTTCAGAAGCTCAGGTATTGGGTCAACCTTGGCCCTCCTGTTTCTCTGCTGTTGTAAGTCTCTGTCTGACTTCTAAAAACATAGTGTACATTTGTTGTTTGTGAGTACCTCGAACCCATTTTATCTTCTTTCGGCAACACCTACTCCCTCTTGTTTTATATGACTGATTGGGCTGACACTGCTTCCTTCCCTCCACTCCTTCCTTAGTAAGCCCAGGGTCCAGGTATGAAAAACTGAGCCCCATGGTGGCTCAGTGGTAAACAATCCGCCTTCAATATAGGAGCTGTAGGAGATGAGGGTCCAATCCTTGGCTCAGGAAGATCCCCTGGAGGAGGGCATGGCAACCCACTCCAGTATTCTTGCCTGGAGAATCCCATGGACAAAGGAGTCCATAGGGTCGTAAAGAGTCAGACACGACTGAAGCAGCTTAACACACAGTACACATCTTCAGGCCAGAGTAATTGCTTGGCTTATAAAAAAGCACATCACTCGTGCTGTTCCAGTGAATCGCAGGACTTCTGCTGAGCCAATAAGGAAAAAGCATCTCTTTCCACTAGGGACAGTAGGCTAATTCGCCCAAGCCTACAGCTGCTGGTGGCCGTCTTGCTGCCAGCAAGAGAATAGCCTGTGTGAGAATGCAACCAAATTAGGAAGACTTATGTTAAGAGATGAAGAAAGAGGTATTCTTGATGACACAGTGAATGCAGTTTAAGAATTTATCCGCGCTTGGAATCAATTCTGCTAGTGAGTGAGTCCAAACAACCTGAAACATCAAAGTCTGGAGCAGAGGAAGGTTTACTAGAGGGCCAGGCAAAGAGATGAAGTGGCTCATGGCCTAAAAAAACCTCCAGCTCCCAGAAGAGTTACAGCAAAGCATTTTTAAAGGTCAGGTGAGGCAGGCAAGAGTTGGGTCACAGGGTATGTGATCAGATTAAGCACAATTCTCTGATTGACTGATAGTGAGGGAACAGGGCAGTGTCACAGGGTTAACTTTATCAGTCCTTGGGGCTATGTGCTCAAGGTCATCAAGTAGTTAACCTCTTCCTTTTGGTGTGGAGTTTTTACACTGCAAAACAACTTGGGAAATTTGCATCAAATATTATCATCTAAGTACTTCAGAGACATGATAAAGCAGAGGATATAGGAGAAGGCCTGTCCTGGAAAGGCCCCATACAGACCTGCTTAGTTACGCTGGTAGACTTTCAATTATGTAATCCAATAAACCCAGCCCCCTTGTGTGAGTGCTTGCGTTTGTGTGTGTGTGTGTGTTTGTGTGTGTGTGTGTATCTAAACACGAGCTTGGACTGCCATATACCATCATTGTTGAGTACTATGCTGTAAGGACCTAACCTAACTTGCTCCCACTACAGAATATTCTTCCCAGGTGGCTCAGATGGTAAAGAATCTGCCTGCAGAGCAGGAGACCTGGGTTTAATCCCTGAATTGGGAAGATGTCCCGGAGAAGGGAATGGCTACCTGCTTCAGTATTCTTGCCTGGAGAATCCCCATGGGCAAAGGAGCCTGGTGGGTTGCAAACAGCTGGACATGACCAAGCAACGAACATTTTTCTGACCAGTGTCTGCTGCAGGCTGGTGATTGTATGTAGTCTCTAAGTTCTTTAAGTGTGAAACTGTTCTGTCACTGACAGAGGCCTGACGCTGCTGTTTTGACACGTTCCTGGGGAAAACTGGTGGTTTTCAGTTAAAGATACAGCAGCATGGCTTAATAAGTAAGGGCCTTCAGTCTCAGGTAAACAGAGTTCGAATTCCACTTTGTTCAGAAGCAATGTGACCTTAGAAAATTGCTTTATCTCCATGAAAGTAAGCTTTTTTGACCATAAAATGGGGATAAAAGTATCTTGACTGCAAGGAATTAGAGAAGTTATGTAAAGTGTCTAAAACTTGGCCATACATAGTAAATGATCTTTAAATGGTATCTATTACATTATTTTTTAAATAAGCCTTAAAGGTAATCTACCAAAAAAAAATTATCTTTGGCACCCTTAAAGCTCTATACTGATTTAAAGCTGTAACTGTATGAAAAACAGATGCGTATGTACTTGGAAAGAAAAAAGGCTATCTTAAAGAATGATCATTATAGGACTTCCCTGGTGATACAGTGGATTGGAGTGTGCCTGCCAATGCAGGAGGCAGGGCTTCCATCCCTGGTCCAGGAGGATCCCTCATGCCACGGGCAACTAAAGCCATGCTCTACAACTACTGAGCCCTGTGCCAGCTACTGACTCTGTGTGCTGCAACTGCTGAAGCCCGAGTGACCTAGAGCCTGTGCTCAACAACAAGAGAAGGCACTGCAATGAGATGCCCACACCCTTACTTGCCACAACTAGAGAAAGTCCACATGCAGCCATGAAGACCCAGAGCAACCAAAAATAAATAAAGTTAAAAGATTTCAAAAAATGTTTTAAAAAAATTTAAAAAGAATGGCCACGATAACAGATTGTGTCATTCTAAAATCTTCCGAAACTGGAGGTGGTCAGACATAAGTAGTTGTGTCTTATGGTCTTTGGAAGGAAAACAAAGACTCTGATGGCTTTTTTTTTTAATTGAGAGATCTTGGGCAGAAAATAAAGATATTCCATGGGCAACACATAACTTACATGAACACAAAAAATATGGAAAGTCATTTTAGATTTCATTAAAAAGGATTAGAGAAATATGTGTAGGACTTTTTGATATGAGACCAGCTAAATCAAATATCACAAGTAAACAAATATGTGGAGGGGTTTATTACAATAATTTATTTATACATATGCCATATTATACTATGAAATTTTTAAAAGGCAGGAGAAGGAGATAAAAATAGTCTCTGTGCAATTTTTTTGAATGTAAAAAAGTGAAGATAAAATATGGCACTCCATGTTTTAAAAAGCAACATTATTGTGGCAGAAAAGAAATATTAAGGAAAACATAATGATACATTGAGAGAGCAATATTTCTAAAGATGTGACTGTCCTTAGAAAAAGAATAATGTGTGGTTGGCCGAGGCAGTAAAATGTGATGTCCAGGAGGGGAAAATTTTTGCCTCTACCCCCCTGGAGTTCTTGCGGCTGAACTAATAACAAAATTGACACAAGACAGATTAACAGAAGAAAAAGAAACACGTTTAATTCGTGTGCAAGAAGGTCTTGTAGAAATGGGATCTAAAGAAGTGGCCAAAGCAGGCAGCTTTTATACTTTTTAGACAAAGAAACAATGGATTTTAGAGGAATTGACAGCACAAAGAAACTTAAGCTTGGCTGCTTAATTAGTAAGGAATTGAAAGAAAGTTTGGGCCTGGGTAGTAAATTAGTAGAGAATAGCAAGGTTTCTTTTATACTGTCTTCTCAGTCTTGAATCCCTTGTCTCTGGTGCCAAGGATGTCTTTCTACCTCCCAGTACAAGGAAGACCATTTCACAGGGGAGATTTGCTTCCTGCTTTCAGGGAAACAGAGGAGGGTTTGAGCATCCCTCTTGTAGTTGCTGTTTCTTATGTAACTTTTAATTCAAACTGATCAATGTGCCACTGGGGCATATTTTTTGCCTTCCCAGGTGGCTCATTGCTAAAGAATACATCTGCCAATGCAGGAGACTTGGGTTCAATCCCTGCATCTGGAAGATCCCCTGGAGTAGGAATGGCAACCCACTCCAGTATTCTTGCCTGTAAAATAGAGAAACGGGGCAGGCTACAGTCCATGGGGTTGCAAAGAGCCGGACACAACTGAGTGATTGACCATAAACACACATGCACACTTTTTTTTTTAATTGAAGTATAGCAGATTAACAATGTTGTGATTGTTTCAGGTGACTGAAAAAAAAAAGGGACTTAACCATACATGTACCATTGAGGCATATTTAGAGGCGACATGCCCTTGGCCTCCATGTTACCGAGCAAAGGACTCAGTGCCAGACAAGTATAAACTAGTCCTATGGCACCAGCTATTGAGCAAAGGAAGAGTGCTATTTTGAGGTCCCATAAATCCTAGCAAGGAGGCAGGAGGCTTGGCTCAAATCTGTTTCCTTGATTCGGTGTTCAGTTTTATGAGTTAGGGGACGAGGAATGGTGTTCAGATGTACTGGTGGGGTAAGTTTTGATTAAAAGAACTTATTTACAACACAGAAATAGACCCACAAACAGACAACAAATTTATGGTAACCAAAGAGGAAAGGGGAGGAGAGATAAATTAGGAGTTTAGCATTAACACATATATGTTTTATATATATATATATATATATATAACTCAGACTGTAAAGAATTTGCCCATAATGCAGGAGACCCAAGTTAGATCCCTGGACCAGGAAGACTCTCTGGAGAAGGGAATGGTACCCACTCCAGTAGTCTCACCTGGAGAATTCCATGGACAGAGGAGTCTGGCAGGCTATAGTCCATTGAGTTGCAAAGAGTCGGACATGACTGAGTGACTAACACTTTCATATGTAAAAACATATATATGCTATATATAACATATGTATACTACTTTATATAATACATATATATGTTGCTGCTGCTGCTAAGTCACTTCAGTCGTGTCCGACTCTGTGCGACACCATAGACGGCAGCCCACCAGGCTCCCCCATCCCTGGGATTCTCCAGGCAAGAACACTGGAGTGGGTTGCCATTTCCTTCTCCAATGTATGAAAGTGAAAGTGAAGTCACTCAGTCATGTCTGACCCTCAGCGACCCCATGGACTGCAGCCTACCAGGCTCCTCAGCCCATGGGATTTTCCAAGCAAGAGTACTGGAGTGGGGTGCCATTGCCTTCTCTGAATGCATATATATATATATATATATATATATGTCTGTGTGTGTGTGTGTGTTTGTATATAAAATAGATAACCAACAAAGACCTGCTGTATAGCATGGGAAACTCTACTCAACACTTTGTAATAACCTATAAGGTAAAAGAATCTGAAAAAGAATATATACATATTTCAGCCCAGCATTTATTTACCCTAGGAAGCACTTAAATGTATTAATAAATTTTAACTAATAGGTCTAAATTTATTCCATATATATATATATATACATATTTATAACTGAATCATTTTGCTTTACACTTGAAACTAATACAACATTTTAAATCATCTATATTTCAATTAAAAAAAGAACTTTGTTCACAGTAAGATCTGGAAAAGGGATGTCACCAAGTCTTCCTGGACTTGAGCCCTCCACTTCTGAAAGGATCCTGTCCTTCAGGTTCCTATTCCTGTCCCTTGGTTTCATGGAGGGAGTGGAATTTTGGTTTCAGGTATTATTTGAGAACAAAATTTTCTCCTCTGCATGCACTTTGGCTGCATGACTTGCAATTTTATTCTGTTGTCTCTGAAAACAAACTCAATATCTTGTTAGAACAGGATAGTGCCCACTTGGGGTTGGTTCTGAGACTACATTTCTATACACCATCCATACTGAGTTCTTTCCTTGTCAATACATTTCTACTTTTGTTCACTCCCCTCTACAGTTGGCATTTATTTATCCTAGGAAGAACTTAAAGGTATTAATAAACTTTAACTAATGGGTCTAAATTCAGACCTCATCCTTGACCAGCATCACCGACAAAAGCCCTCTTTCTAGTTTCTCAGAGCTGGCTCTTCCCCCTCAAATTGATTGTCTTGGGAAGAAGAGGAGTGAGATGTGGGTGCCCTCCTAGAAGGTCCTCTGATGAAGAGATGAGGGCTCTGCAATAGAAACCGATTTCCTTTTCGAAATGAAGCTGAATTCCATCTCCGTTGCCTTTGGGCCTCTCCATCGTCCCTTTAAATGTCACATCTGCCTGCATCACTCACTATGTTTTGCATAGGTCAGGATGCTTCCCCGTCTCAGCCAAGATGACGTCTTGGGCACCAAGGATTCATCATCTTTATAGATGTTGAATCTGCTCAGTGCTAGAAAGAAAAGCCACAGAGCAAGGCCTTTAGAGCAGGATCAGTGAAATCCCTGAAAATCATGAATTTACTCCAAGGAAATATTTCAAATGTCATTCTGGGGCTTCTTGAGTGGCATAAGAGAAAAGAAAATCCTAATGGGTTGGTAAAAACCACTTGCTAATGGTTATGTGGCTTGTGTGTGGTTATTATTATCTTCTCATTCCTGAGTGTAAATATCCATCAGGGATGCACAGCCAATTCTTTGGATGTTGGCCACAGATCCATCCAGATTATTGGATGGGAGGTCCTACCTCTTAGCCCCCTGATGAGTATTGCAGAATCCAGGTAATGCTCCATGTCTAGTATACATTGTTTCCACAGCAAAGTTACCCTTGAATATTTTCCTACTCCCCCACTGAAACTTGTAATTGGTATATTGTGTTTAAATCATAGTCTAAGTTGTGTTTGCTGTTAACTCTCCCAGGATATCTATTTTAAACAGAATAGCAAGAATAGGAGGCAAGTGTTTTGCCTAGAGAATTAATCTAAGAACCCAAACAGAATCCTTTCCAGCGGCAAGAAAATTGACAGAAAATGATGAGTGAGACACAGCTTGCTGTCAGAGTAATCATCTTCAGTTGTGGGAAGCGGGGTGGAGGGTGAGAATGATCACCATTAAATGAAACAGGTATCACGGAGGATGCGTTTCTGGGAGCACATTTTTGATGGAGATGCCTCATCAGCTGCCAAATCTCTCGGCAGCTCGGCCAGGATCATTCTGCAAATGGCCATTGCGGCCTGGATTTCATCGCTTCACATTTGCACCTTGCAGCTTTTAAGGGCTATTAGAAGCTAAATACTGCCCCATCAAAGCTCTATCTGAAAGGAGTTGTTGCTGGCAGCCAGACAGCCCATGGAATCTCAGCCTTCAACAGTTCTTAATAGGTAAATACCTTTGCTTATGAGACAGAATGATGATCTGGAAAGGGTGATGCTCTAAAACACAGACGGCATCCATGAGCAGTTGGAAATTTGACATCAACACCCATCACAGTCAGGCTCCCAACCTCACTGCTCGGAGTGGGCTGGAATGTCAGAGATTTTGCCTTTTGAAAATGTTGCATAATTTGAGACATTAAAATTAAAGGTGATGTTTACTGTTCAGTTCTTATACAGATATTTCCAGATTCACAGTGGGATATTATTTCCCTTGAAAATGCTTTGTGTCTCCGCCAGTTACTGAATGCAATCAGATAGTTTGCGTGGGCTGGCATACCAATTAGAGGCCTTGTCTGGGTTACGTGTGATGTCTTCCCTCTTAAACTCAATAGCACGTCTGCACATGA
Source organism: Bubalus kerabau (assembly GCF_029407905.1). Taxonomy (NCBI): domain Eukaryota; kingdom Metazoa; phylum Chordata; class Mammalia; order Artiodactyla; family Bovidae; genus Bubalus; species Bubalus kerabau. Next base: position 60,342,618 of record NC_073624.1, on the reverse strand, counting down.
ATAGATTCAGAGAGGAGAAAACCCAATTGCCAGAAAAATCTAAGGACTCTTTCTGTTCTTACCATTACATGTGTATGTACACAGTCGTAAGGTGGAAGGCAAAACAGCCATAAAGTGTGGTGAATAAAAGAAGATTAATGAGGGAAAGAATCTGACAAAAATATTTAATTAGAATGCAATGGCTTGGCCCTATTATCTTGTATTATTATACATTTTGTCATTAACCAAATCTGTATCTAAACTGTGGGCATTTGTCTTCATTATGTAATAAAATGATATAATGAGCAGGTTCCAAACAACCAATAACTACCCTGAAAAGCTCACAAATGTGGGGAATGGTAAATGTTTCTATTTTGATTCCATGGCTTCTGGTAGCTAGAGCTCAGCCCTGCTTTGAGAGAGGAAGGAATGTTTTTGTGTTTAAAACTGTGGGTAGATAAATCAAAACAAGGTGTCTTTTAGCCTGACATCCAACCATCTTGGTGTCCAGAGGCCTCTCTCTGCTGGAAACTCACCAGGAGACTTTTTCTGGATTATAGTTTCCTTATCTGTCAGACATGATGGATCTGTATCTTCTCAAAGGTCCCTTCTGGTACTAATACTCTGTGTTCAAGAAAATGGTATGAATTGTTAATTCTCATTTGGGGTCTAGTTTAACTGATACACAAGAAGCCATTCTTCATTCATTCATTTGTTCATTCACTAAACATTTATTAGAATGTTAATAGAATGCCAGCTGCTACTTCATGTATGAATGGTCCAGAGATGAAATGTCTGCCTCTAAGCTAGTTCTGTGGTTTCCAGTCCTAACTGCACACTGGACAAACTGGGGAGGTACTTTAAAACCCCGATGCCTGGGCCCTAGCCCCAGAGATTCTAATAAATTGACTTGCAATAGGGTGCCTTTCTAAAGCATAATCTGGCTTGAGAAATTCTAAAAGAAGATGCAGAAATTGCAATATATTATACTGTGGTGTTGGGCTTCCCAGGTGGTGGTGCTAGTGTTAAAAAAACCTAACTGCCAATTCAGGAGACCTAAGAGACCTGGGTTCCATCTCTGGGTCAGGAAGATCCCCTGGAGGATGGCATGGCAACCCATCTAATACTCTTGCCTGGAGAATCCCATGATCAGGGGAGCCTGGCTGGCTTACAGTCCATAGGGTTGCACAGAGTCGAACACGACTGAAGTAACTTAGCATACACAAATGTACATATTGTAGTATGTAGTATGTGTCTCTACAAGACACACTTTGTGCTCACTGAGAGAACTCACAGGCTGCAGAGGGAGTTCTCCTGTAGGAATTAATGTATGGGGCCAATTTTAGAAGATGAGCAAGAATGAAGCTGGTTGAGAGGTGTTGGGATTCAGGTGGGTGACCCCCAAATATATTAATACCACAATAATGTATTGATTATTTTGAATTGAAGTTACTCATGACACGGCCAATGCAAGAGGGCCACTCTGATCCTCCTCTGTCTCTCAGAAAGCAGGAAATGAATCTTTCATGTGGAAGGTGCACTCCCAGCCTCTGGAGGTAGAAGGACACCATTATTGGCAGAGTCAGGATACGCAGAGTGAGAAGCCTGTATAAACAAACCTGTCACTTCTTTAAAGCCCTGACTCAACAAATTCTTTGTTTGGTAAAACTTTTTATTTTGTACTGATGTATAGCTGATGAACAATGTTGTGATAGTTTCAGGTGAACAGCGAAGGGACTCAGCCATACATGTACATGTATCCCTTCTCCTCCAAATTCCCCTCCCATCCAGGATGCCATGTAATATTGAGGCGAGTTCCATGTACTATACAATAGGTCCTTGTTGGTTATCCATTTTAAATAGGGCAGTGTGTTCATGTCCATCCCAAACTCCCTAACTATGCCTCCTCCTCTTCTTTCCCCTTCCACCTCTCCAAAAGTTCATTCTCTAAGTCTGTGACTCTCTTTCTGTTTTATAAGTTCATATGTATAATTTCTTCTTCGATTCCACAAATAAGGGATGTCATACGATATTTCTCCTTCTCTGTTGGACTTATTTCACTCAGTGTGACAAACAAATTCTTTCTAATTGACCACCTGAAACCTATGTTTCTTTGTCCTGTCAATTCCTCACAAATGTATTATTTTTTTGTCTAAAAATATAAACGCTACCTGCTTTGACCACTTCTTATGTCTTATTTCTATGAGACCTCCGAGCACAAGAATTAAAACTTATTTCTTTTCCTCCTGCTAATCTGTCTTGTGTATTAGTCTGGTCACATGAATTCAAGTTGGGGGGAATTTCTCCTCCCAACCAAGGAAAAACAAATGTGCTCCTGGAAGAGAGAGCTGCAGAGACATCCACTGGCCTAGAGATGCCTGTAATCACAACAAGTCCAGTATGGCCAGAGCCAAGGGGGCAAGGCTGCCCAGATGAGGCTTAGGAATAAAGAACTTTGGTAGAAACTGCTGGTTATTCCCTGATAACCCTTCATTTTATGGGGCCCATAGCTACCTAATAAACAACCACATTCCCTGGCTGTCTGGAAACTAGGTATGGCCACAGAGCTAAGTGCTGGCCAGCAGGAATGTGAAAAGGAATCATGTGAATAACCTCTAGGTCTCATCCTCAGGAAAAAAAATATCTGCTTACCACCACGTCGCCTTTCTCTCTGTGCATGAGCTGAAACACAACAGTAGTGCTTCAACCATGTCGGTCAATGGCATCCAAGAGAATGAGAGAGAACAGATAGGAAGAAATTCTCTAAATGATACCCAGATCATTCACTAGCTTGGACTTACACCCCAAGTGAGAAATAAAGCTTTTATTTTGCTTTACAGACTCTTTGATATTCTTTGTTTCAATAGTGTGTGTGTGTGTGTGTGTGTGTGTGTGTGTTAGTCACTCAGTCGTGTCCAACTCTTTGCAACCCCATGTACTATATAGCCTGCCAGGCTCCTCTGCCCATGGAATTTTCCAGGCAAGAATACTGGAGTGGGTTACATGCCCTTCTCCAGGGATCTACCTGACCCAGGAATCAAATCTGGGTCTCCTGCATTGCAGAAGAATTCTTTACTCTCTGAGCCACCAAAGAAGTCCCACTCTTCTCTGATGTATATCCCGCCAGAAAGTTACTTTCTGGTGAGGAGACAAATCACTGCTTTCAGAGGGGTGGCTTTTCTAAACATCTACTTTTGTGAAGTTCTGTTGTAGAATGTGTATCACACACAGATTTTTTACAAAAGCCTAGTAAAGGAAGAAATTTCCTGAATCATAATTTTTCACAGAAATTTTAGTGTCTTTAATTTAGGCCAGTGTTTCTAAAGCTCTCAAGATTGTAGATAAATACTCCTCATTTTCAAGACCAAATCTGTCTTTGGCTAATGAAGGCCCAGTCGTAATTCCAAAAGATTGTTAGAATGGGCCTGGAGCTGGCCTTTTGTTTCATATTCTGGAATACGATTTTTGTGTACAATTCCCAGGCTTCAGGGTAGAACAAGCTCTCAGACACTTTATTGGGTTTTGATTGAGAATATTTGCAGGAGCAATTTCCAGGGGAACACTTAGGTGATCAGCCTCAGGAGCCTGCAATCTCAGGTCCTAAGGGGACAGAAATCACCAGTGGAAACATGACTATTACTGGGGAAATCGATCTTCTTGACAGAACATAAATCAGAAGCGCCGACCAGACATGGCAATGAAAATGCCCTCAGTCATCCTATCAGAGCAGAGGTGTTAACATTGTCAGGGCGGGAGAGCAAAGAAAACCAGTTTGAATGCCAGAGACTTCCCTCCTGCTTCACTCTGTGTGGTTCACAGGCCTGCTTGCAAACGCTGGGCAGTTGGGGGAAGTCCAGTCCTGTGTGTCATGGGGCCTGTCCCCACAACTGGTGGTGGTTTCCATGTTCATTCTCTGGGGCTGAGTGCCCTCATTCAGTCTTGCCCCTAAGCCTGTATCCAGGCTGAAGACCCTCACTCTACCATCTCTGAGGCTCCATTTCTCCCTGTCTCTCTTGCTGCTGGCTTGGTTCGCGTTCCCATGGTCTTTCATCTGAGCTGCTGCTGCAATCGTCTCCTAGCAGCTCTTCTGTTCTCCCTCAGTCGTCTGCACACCAACTTCTCACTGTAGCCACAGACCCTTCAAGAGCACAAGTCCAACCATGCTACCTTCTCCTGCTCTGGCCCTCCCATGTCTTCCCTGTGCCCACCAGGTTCTTTCTTTGTTTCTTTCTTTGGCTTTGTGGGGTCTCATCTGAGGCCTGTGGGATCTTCATTGTGGTGTGTGCTTTTTCTATAGCTGTGGTGTTTGGGCTCAGTATTTGCAGCTAGTGGGCTTACTTGCCCCACCGCATGTGGGATCTTAGTTTCTGGACCAGGGAATGAACCCATGTCCCTGCACTGGAAGGCAGATTCTTAACCACTGGACCACAGCCAAGTGTTGCCCACAAGTCGGCCAACTTCCTATAGCTCCCTCAGTCTTACTCCCCATTTTTCTTCCCTAGATTGGCAGATGCATTGCTTCTCTTGCCTTTGGGAGGGGGTGATGCCATTTTCATTGCCTGGAGTCAGGGAGACACTCTGGCCCCTAAGAGCATCTCTGAGCCAGAGTTCTCACTCTGCTTCTGTTTGTCTCAGCTCCTGGGGAGCAGCATTTCTGCATGGTGGGTGCCGCCAAAGAGTCCACTTGCTGTTAGCATGCCTGTAACTGGCTTCTCACTATTCGCAGTGCGTCGGCTCTCAGGAAAAGAGATCAGATCGGCTGTGGATGTTTCAATAATATAACTAGCAAGTGGTGGTATTTACTACCTTTATTTTTAAACTGAAGTATACTTTTTGGCAGCAAAAAAGTATACTTTTTTGGAGATTTAATGTTTTAGATAAATATTGTACTTTCTAGTTCACTGTGGTGCCCACCACCACATAAATTAAATTTTTTTAAAAATTTATTTTGGAGTAGAGTTGATTTCCAATGTTGTGTTAGTTTCAGATGTACAGCAAAGTGGTTCAGTTTTATATATGTGTGTATGTGTGCGTGTGTGTGCGCACGCATGCTAAGTCACTTCAGTCCTTTCTCTTTTCGACACTATGAACTGTAGCCCACCAGACTCCTTTGTCAGTGGGATTCTCCAGGCAAGAATACTGGAGTGGGTTGCTGTGTCTTTTTCCAGGGGATCTTCCCAACCCAAGGATCGAACTCATGTCTCTTATGTCTCCTGCATTGGCAAGTGGGTTCTTTACCACTAGCACCACCTGGGAAGCTCATATTTATATGTATATGTGTATATAAATATACATATATTCTTTTTCAAACTCTTTTCCCTCATAGGTTGTTACAAAAATTAAGTAAATGCCACTTTCACATGTAGTATGATTCTAAGGAACATGAATAAGTTTCCTCCCAATAGACACACACACACACCTGGTTCCTAGGAATCAAAACATTATTTAAAACACCTAGGGCAGCAATAGAGAAGAAGAGAATAGTAAAGGGGGTGACAGGGTGTCAAGAAAAGAAGTTGAGAGAGACAGCCTTGAAAGGGGATTAAAGAGACCAATTTGGAAACCTTGAGCATTTCTCACTTTTGTCAAGCGACACCCCTGGGTGCAGGCGTTGTGGTTTAAAAGCAGAATTGATTGGGTTTAGGTGGCCAGGGGATTGATCACTTCAGAGATGCCTAACATTTGTAATACCTATGCGAAAACCCTCTGAGGAGTTGGGATTCTGGGTTACTAGTCTTCTTTCTCTGACTCTCTTGAGAAACAAAGAAACAAGAAATTAAAATGCAAGAAACACCAGCACTGAGGATAAGAAAGATTGGCTCTCTGTCCCAGCCTTCCCATTTACTAGCTGGGTGCCCTCAGATAAGTAGTTTAACCTCCCTGAGCCTCGGTTTATTTAATGGCATACACAGGAGCACGAACCCCTACTTAACAGCCTACTGTGTCTCAATGAGATAAGGATGTTCAGCGGCAGCACCGAAGCAGCACATAAAAGTGATCAACAGATAGTTTATATCATCTCTTCCGAGTATGAATCCCATCTACGTCAAATGGTAGAAGGACTATTTGCCCTGTCTCTCGCAGCACTGTTAGGTTTTATCAGTAGATAATGCTCATTGAAAGTCCATTGTACATCAGATAGTTATTTTTGTTGATTTGTTAATTATTGTTATACTTCCTGTAGTGATTATTTATAGAGACTGGAAATTAATATTCTGTTTTTTAAAAGGTTAATGATTCTTAGTCTAAGAAACACAGATTACGGGCAATACATGTCACTCTTGACAGTTGCCCACTCGTACTGGAGAGAAGGAAGGAAACCAGTGTCAGAGAAAGGCTTGACAGTGCCCTGGGAAGCAGAGTGAATGGGAACTTAGGCTGGGACCTGGTTTTTGCTTTCAGATGACATAAGAAAGCTTAGAATTGCTTTGATGAAGCAAGGTGATGGTGAAATTATGATATAGTGCAAATCTTATATGATGGTCGTCACTATCGTGGTGAACTTCTACCCTACCTCAAAACTCCTCTCAGGCATCACTTACTTTGTATGGACTTGATTCCTTCTTCTCTCTGCTCTCAAGGCACCCTATACTCACCTCTATTCATGCAGCTATCATGCCACATTAAATGCTATCCAGCCATCTCTCCTCCAATAAATATGTGTGTCTCTCATGGGCTGGACACTGTGCAAAGTACTCAAGTCATACAGGTGGTTCATTCACCTATTTCTTCCACTAGAGTAAGAGTTCTATGACCTTTTTTATTCATGCCTATGTTCTTGAGGCTTAATCCAGGGTTTGGTTCATAATAGACACTCAGGAGATGGTTCAGTGTGTGATTAAGAGCATGCCAAGTCCTGTGCAAGTTGCTTAAGACTTAACCCTCATTTTCCTCGTCTGTTATAATAATACCTACCTCTACGTTTACCCTAAGGATAAAAATAAGATACCCCCTGTGGCGGATTCATTTTGATATTTGGCAAAACTAATACAATTATGTAAAGTTTAAAAATAAAATAAAATTAAAAAAAAAATAAGATACCCCCATAAAACACTTGGAAAGGTACTTAACATCTGATAAGTGCTGTATAAATACTAGCCATAGTCATAATAACTGACTCCAGCTTACAGTCTCAGGCATAGGAGACCCACCTGTCACTCTGGATGAGGGCAGCTCACACCTCCTTGTCCCCCTTTCTTTCATCCCTCCCCTCCTGCCCCTCATTACCAATGCCCCTGTAATCACATACATATTCAGAAGCATCTTCTGGATCCCTTTTGTTCTTGGAAGCTCACCTGGGGTAAAGAATTTGCTAAGATCTCTGACAGCCCTTCCCAGTACCAGCTGCCATCTGTCCAGTTTTTAGCAACTCTCTGCCTCTCTCTGTTCTCACATCAAGAAGCATCTCAAGGGGCAAAACTCATATCTGAGCACAAAACACTTTGCTTTAGAAGCAATACCGAAACTGTCTGGCCACGAACAATGTCCTTTCCCCAGGATTAATGTTGCCTTTTCATAACTGCTGATCAAATTAAGACCACAATATGAGCAAAAGCAGAGGATGGCAGAAAGGAAACTACAGAACACAGAACTCTTTCCACTCACCCCCCACCCCCACCCCGACCTCCAGCCAATCACACAAGGCTCGAAGCTAAAATAAAATTAAAGGGAAAGAAAAAGAAACGGATCAAACTGATTAGGTGCTGGTATGCAGTTTAGAAAATCAGTTTAACTGAAACTAAAAAAAAAAAAAAAAGTGCTGTGATGTTTTCTGTGATTGGATTTAAAAATTCATCTCCTCAGTTAAAATCTACTTTGTCACTACATTGCCATCTGTCCTGCCTCCCAGTCATCTGGATGTAGAGTCAAGTCTCTGAATCGTGTTTCCTAGCTCCATGGCCAGTCACTAGCATGTTCAGCTAGTGATAGGCATCAGGAAGAATCTTAATCAAAACATGTGTCTGGGGTCAGTTTAAAGCTGGGCTCGTTTGCCATCCATGCCCTTTGAGCTTGTAGCTTTGAGAAAGTTTTTGAACTTCTCTGAGCATGTATTCTTGTCTGTAAAATGGGTGTAATTAACACCTACCTTTCAAGGTATCTATGATGATTGCATGCAAGTATACATTTTTCAGCATACTGGAGGTACTCCACAGTTTGGAGTTCCTTTCTTTTTGACACCTGGATATGTTACTTTTGTTTTTGTTTTGATCTCCTTTGAAAGGTAAATCTCCATTAACAGTGTAACTCTTTAGATCAGTTCAGTTCAGTCGCTCAGTCCTGTTGGACTCTTTGCGACCCCATGAATTGCAGCATACCAGGCCTCCCTATCCATCACCAACTCCTAGAGTCTACCCAAACCCATGTTCATCGAGTCAGTGATGCCATCCAGCCATCTCATCCTCTGTCATCACCTTCTTTTCTTGCCCCCAATCCTTCCCAGCATCAGGATCTTTCCCAATGAGTCAACTCTTCGCATGAGGTGACCAAAGTATTGGAGTTTCAGCTTCAACATCAGTCCTTCCAATGAACACCCAGGACTGATCTCCTTTAGAATGGACTGGTTGGATCTCCTTGCAGTCCAAGGGACTCTCAAGAGTCTTCTCCAACACCACAGTTCAAAAGCATCAATTCTTCGGCACTCAGCCCTCTTCACCGTCCAGCTCTCACATCCTCACCTGACTACTGGAAAAACCATAGCCTTGACTAGACGGACCTTTGTTGGCAAAGTAATGTCTCTGCTTTTAAATATGCTGTCTAGGTTGGTCATAACTTTCCTTGCAAGGAATAAATATCTTTGTAACTCTTTAAGGCATTATCAATTATTTGCTCCCAAATGGGTTTCAAATTATTATTATTATTATTATTTTCTGAATGCAGGTTGTTATAGAGGAGATGGATTGCAGACAGAATGTGATGGACACAGAGTAACCATGGAATTCCTGGGATAAGACAAGGATTACAGAACTAGTATACCCAAGACAAGCACATGTGTGCCAGTTCAGTTCCTTCAGTCATGTTTGACTCTTTGCAACACCGTGTACTATAGCCTGCCAGGCTCCTCTATCCAGAAGATTCTCCAGGCAAGAATAGTGGAGTAGGTTGCCATTTCCTTCTCCAGAGGATCTTCCCAACCCAAGGATTGAACTTGTATCTCCTACATTGACAGGCAGATGCTTCACCAGTGCACCACCCGCAAAGCCTCAAGACAATCATGCCTCCTTTGCTGCTGCTGCTGCTAAGTCGCTTCAGTCATGTCCGACTCTGTGCGACCCCATAGACGGCAGCCCACCAGGCTCCTCTGTCCCTGGGATTCTCCGGGCAAGAACACTGGAGTGGGTTGCCATTTCCTCCTCCAATGCATGAAAGTGAAAATGAAAGTGAAGTCGTTCAGTCGTGTCCGACTCTTAGCGACCTCATCCATGGGATTTTCCAGGCAAGAGTACTGGAGTGGGGTGCCATTGCCTTCTCCCTCATACCTCCTTTAAGACCTACCTATTTCCTTCCTTCTTCTTTCCTTCCTTCCATCTACCTTTGTTCCTTCTCTTCTTTTTAAATTCTGATGCAAATCACAGTGGTCACTTTGTACAAGGAAGTGAATGAGAAGTCCAAAAAGTGGTCTACTCCCTAAACTAAGGATTGGAAGTGTCTTCACATTACCAGATTTTGTAGCTCTGGGCAGAGCCATGACTTGAAGCCTTGGCTATTTCTCTGTTTCTTGTCTCTTTAGGCAACTTTCATGTCCTAAACAGAGACACACACATATATATACACACACATGCATGCAACACGATTTATTAAATTCTTACCATATGCCACATATTAAGTGTCTTATGGAAATTATAATTTAAGTCCCCAAACTCATGTATAAATTAAGTTTATTTTAATTAAGATTTTTGGAAATCCAATTCAAGCAACCCAATACAAAAGGAAAATTTATTGACTTACAGAACCTGCAAGTCTAGAGCTACAGCAGGACCCAAGGACTTAACTCTGTCTTTCTCCATCTCCCATCTCTGACTGTCTCTGCCAGATTCTTGCTTGGATGGGCTTTTCTAAGACTTTAAGTAGCTTCTGATCTAATTTCTACTGGCTTAGTTATTCCAGCACCCAGAGATCCTTTGTCTAATAATCCCCTAAAATATCTTCATTGGGAGTCTCATTGTCCCCACTGTGTTGCTGTAGCAGAAGCTAACTGAGGCACCCCATCATGTTAGCCCTTACCCAGCCCTGTTCTCTCCACCCATTTAACCAAAAGATGTTTGTCCTCCTCTTTCTTGCTCAACTGCACTCTGAATATGATTACCCTCTAGCTATACCTGATGTTTACCCCTCCAAGACAAGATTCCTAGTACTCCTTTACTCTGGGAGCATTCTTTACTCCAGAAAGAATACTCAGGAAGATGACCTGGAAAACCAGCAGAAGCTGTCCTGTAATCTTGACAATGCCCCCAGGAGGAGGAGAAGAATGCAGGACCATATCAGCTCTAATCCTTAGCTTTAGCCCCATTTTCCATCTTAAAACTGTAAGGCCTCTTCCAGCTTCCCAGGAAGAGGGTCACAGTCTTGAAAGCATTAGCTTGTTGTGATCCTCTTTTGCCTAGCAAAGCAATAAAACTACTCCTTTCTACTCTGTCTCTGTTTATATCTGTCATTGGTGAACAGAGGCTGGTTTTGCAGCAACAGTGTCGCATGCATGAACTTGAAACAGCCCATCTGGCCAGTGGCCACAGTGCTCAGAAAGTCCAGTCTACTGTCCTTCTCCCCAGAGCCAGAGGCGGGGCCATCCTCTTGAGTGTGCCTGAGAGTGGAATGCGCGCTCTTGCAGTGATAGCGAGACTCCTGTTCCTGAAAGCATAGGAATAGTGAGAACTTGTCTTTGGTTTACAGATAATGAGGAACCTGCTCAAGAGCTGGCAAATGATGGGAAGCTGGATCTTGAGGTGACATGGGCCCATTTCGGGGGTTTTACCCTTATCTGGGGCTGTGCAAAATAAATTAGGTTGACACTGAGTGAAGCAATTAAGTCGTAAATGGTCCCTAGATTGAGAAAACTCTTTAAAAAAAAATCAATATATCATGAGTGTTCCCTTCCCTTTTCACTGGGCTCAACCTCTCTCTCACTTCTTACCCTGGACACATAACGGCTCTCCCTGTATATACTTCCACTCAGGCAGAGCCTCTGTGAAAATAAGTTCTTATTAGTAAATTTGGGGGCATATCTAATCTGCATCCAGCATTTTTTTTTTTTTAAAGGAAACAAGAAGTTCTCAGCAATGTCAGCCTTGTCAAGTTGAAATGTGTAGAAATCTAAGTGTGGCAGCCAGGGGGTCCATGGTGAGGATAGATTTTTAAAAAAAAATTTATTTCTACATTTGTGTTAAGGTCAGTGTATTCATTTCACAGTAGGGAGGGATGAATTTTGACATTTTTATAAGGGTGATTGATTGGTTTGTGTCCATTTGTGAGACTCAACATGGCAAAAGGCCATGGCTAATGGAGGAGGAGGGGGGAAACTCAAAAACAACTAGTTTTGTCAGAAATCTGCCTATCACTATATTGGAAGCTGCCCAGAAACGTGGACACAGATCTGAGCAGAATATAGAAAAGAGTTCAACACACATTTATTAAAGTGCAAATGAAAGGTTATTGACAAGGAGATCATTTGAAATATGCGTCCCAGCTGCTGTGAGAGAGTCGCCTGCTTTTTACTGACAAGTATCTTGTGTTCCTCACCCGGAAGACTTACGGAAGAATGTCATTTTCACAAAAGTGACCTTTTGTCTGGAACCCTCTTGCCCACATTTCATGGTCTCCATTGAAGGTCCAGCTTATATGGGCCTTTCTTGGGGGTGTTGGAGGCTTCCTCAGCCCCCAACTATATATAGCCTGACTTTTGACCTCCACATTGTGAAATGAAAATATCTCCTACCATATCAATAATCAAGAAATGTCACAGCCATTATCAATTTCCGGCCTCCAAACATGAATAAAACTGAAAGTCGCTCAGTTGTGTCTGTGTCCAACTCTCTGCAACTCCATGGGTTGTAGACTCCCAGGCTCCTCTATCCATGGAATTCTCCAGGCCAGAATACTGGAGTGGGTAGCCATTCTCTTCTCTCGGGGATCTTCCCAACCCAAGGATTGAACCCAGGTCTCCCACATTGCAGGCAAATTCTTTACCATCCAAGCCACCAGGGCAGCCCAGGGCTCCGAAAACTGAGATCCAACAGATGCTGCCACCCACCCAGCGGTGGCTGCTGAGGAGCTGGGAGGATACAAGAAGCAAACATCTGCCGCTCCTTAAGGTGGACAAGGAAACACTATTGGTTTCCTGTTTCCTTAGCTGAAAGTGAAAGTGAAGTCACTCAGTCGTGTCTGATTCTTTGGGACCCCATGGACTGTAGCCTACCAGGCTCTGAGGAGCCTCTCAGTCCGTGGAATTTTCTGCATATGAAAGGAATGAATTCAATGAGCCCAGAGGCTTATATCTTCCCATACATGGAGTGCTAAATTCCTTAACTTGATACCTGATCTCTGAAGTTCAGATTGCCTGCTTCCTTTGTTGCAAACTTGTATATAGGCTGATTTCCCCTCCTCCCTTCTTGGGGTTTTCTCAGAGTCACTGAGATGCTGTCTTCCGGGCTCTGAGTTCTAAACATTTCCACCAATCAAAACAACTCTCTGCTTTAAGATTGTGACTTAGCAGCAGCAGCAGCATTTTTTAGTTGACAACATGATTATAATCAGAGCACCTTTAACTCCTCCCTCAATCATTGTCCTCCCGGTTAGACTGAGTTTCATGAGTTGATGAGACGTGTGTGCCTGCTCCTTGTTGTATCTCAAGTGCAAAGAGGAGGGCATAAAATTTGTAGTAGGCATTACCAAATATTTATTAAATGAAAGAATGGCTTTTAAACCATTTCAATCTCCGCCTTTTGAGCTGTAGCACAGAGTCATGCTCTCATTTGAGGGAGATATGCCCTGGTTGATGTTACATTCTGGCACCATGGACAGAGAAGTGGACCTTTACCAAGCAGACTTAAATTTTGGAGAGCTATGAGTAAGTGGTAACGTGAGTGCTTCTTATCTGCCTAGATCATTGGTAAAGATTAGCAGAAGTAATGAGGCTGCCAACGTATATTGTTTTAGTTACTGCTCTAAACACTGATTCCTTTCCTTCTCAGCAAGGATGAGACTAAAGCTTCATCTAAATTGTTATGCTTTTAGGTGATTGACAGGGAGTCATGAATATTTACCTGGAAAACATTTCTCTATAAAAACAGAATACCATTCCTTGGTGATTCATCACCTTCTTCTAAGATGACCTCACTGTTTAAACACCCTGAAGCTTCCATATTAACCCAGGACTGCTTATTCTTGTGATCTCATGTACATTAGGAATTTTTTTTAGAGCATCTGAGGTCGGAGACCCCGTGTGAATGTCAGTGCCAGTTATTCCAGAGTCCTACAGCTAATTCTTCCAATGGTGATGGCCCCAGATTTGAGCAACCACAATACTAGGGATATTTCCACAGGATCTGGAGGTGGAAGTCACGTGGTTATGTTGACTACAGACAGTTCCCCAAATAGTTCATAAATTACACTGTTCAGGGATTCCCTGGAGTCAATAGTACCTAGAAGAGTAACCTCAAAGGTTCCATTTTCTGTTTTGGTATTTCATTTACCTCCTATCATAAAGGGATGAAATTATTCACTCCTGGATGTTCCCCACCTGTCCCCTTTCCTCTCTCTTTCCTAAAAGAGTTGTGGTTTTATGGTCAGTTATTTCTCCTCTTCTGTTCTAAAAAATTGCCAGGGCAGTTCTTTGGATTTTCACATTGCAGAATCTGAAGGGTAGGGGAGAGTATTGCTATTGTTTAGACGCCAAGTCATGCCCTGCTCTTTGCAACCCCATGGACAGTAGCGCAACAGGTTCCTCTGTCCATGGGATTCTCTAGGCAAGAATACTGGAGTGGGCTGCCATTTCCTTCTCCATGGGATCTGCCTGACCCAGGGATTGTACCCGTGTCTCCTGCATTAGCAGGCAGATTCTTTATCCTGAGCCACCAGGGAAGCACAGGGGAGAGTAGAAAACACCTAATCCAGGAGGGCAGCAGAATGTGCCTGATCAAAGAGCACTCCTCAGAGGCCATAGAATAAGTTGAAAAGGAATGAGCATGATGCATAGGGAGCACATTCGTGCTTTCACACCTGCCTTACAGACTGAGATGGAAGTACAAAGAGATATTAAATAGTATGATAAGGAAGTGAGTTGGAAACTCCCAGATATTGCAAGATACTAGAAAAATAGATGATGACTAAGGTCACTAATAACAGTTTATATGAACTATGTACAGCAGCCTGCTATATGATTTTCAAGAGACTTGAGGATGATTGGAAATTCTATTTTGACCACCTTTTTTTGTTAAGACCTCTACAAGTAGGTCAGGACTCAAATGAATAGACAGGGCCCAAAGCATTTCTGCAAGTTTCCACGTGTCATCAAAATAAATGGGCTTCCTCCACAACTTGTTTCAGGCCCCTTCCTAAGGATCCTTCCCCTGTTTTATTACTCTCTGATTCAAGTCCCTTCACATCTGAACCAACCTTGGGATTCACTTCCAGACTAAGCTGACTGTGAAATCTATGTTGGGGGTGAGTGTCCACCTGTGAACACTGTCTTATTCCTCCTTAGGGTATAATTAAGGACATGGAAACCCAGGTTTATCACACAGGGTCAGGCTGCTGCTCATTGGCCAAGGGATCTGTATCTGACATGGCCCTCAGAATTGAGTTGAAAAAGTGCATGGATCCTGTCCCTGATGGTTGCTTCAAATTAACCCTGTGAAGTGGCCTCAATAACCATTTCCCTGTGCTGTCTCCTCTAACATAATGTAAACTTCTGAGGCTGTGTTCTATACTGCATCCTAAATCATCACTTAGAACAAAGTGTGTTCCCAATGTACAACACATCTTGTGCCTTTTTCTAAATTTTCCCATTTCAAAATTCAAAGGATAGCTAGCCACACACATACTTTTCAAATGTTTAGCCAGCCACACTCTTGTCTTCTTCAATAGCACAGGTCTTCCCTCTTCCCCAGATCCTATTTATCCCTTCATTTTTTCACCCATAAATTTGGAATCTACCATTCCACCTTCTTCCAAGAAGCACTGCCCTGGGCACAGGGAGAGCAAAACCACTGAGAAGTTTCTCTTTCTAAGGTTCAGCAACTAGCTCAGTATTTGAGACAGAGTTGATGCCCAGTAACAGTCACTGCCTGGATGGCTCTGCTTCAGAAATACCTGGGAGTGTGCTGTCAAAATGTCAGAAAGAGTGTAGAGTCACGTTATCTAATTAACCTAATCATTCATTAATGATCATTAATCTAATCATTCAGTAGCATTGTATAAGGTTGTATTCATTCAAAGAACTCATCTGCATAGGCTGAAGGGCAACATCTGGGGCCACGGTCTTTTTCTACCTTTTCAGATGGATAATGAACTCGAGCTTGGTTACATCAAAGATTTTGATTCAAATCTGGTTTCATCACATTCTACTTGTGTGAACTGAGGTAAGTGATTCAACCTCACTAGCTCTCTTCTTGCCTGTCTGAAAAGTGGGGATGATAATGTCTTCTTCAAAGAAGAGAAAGAGATAAGAAAGCCTGGCACATGGTGAATATTCAATAAATGGCCCCTGATGGTATTGAATGAAGAGGCTACTCTATAAAATTAGAAGTTTTGAGTAGGTAAGTTAGCATGGATTCACTTGAAGGAGAAACAAAAATTAATTTTTATTTTTATCATAGAACATTGCTCCATTCTTCCTCTGCAACTCATCTATTCTGTATCAAAAAAGTCTCACTATTAGAAAATTCAAGCTCACCTTACCTAGGCAATGGGCTACTTTCCTTCATAGAGCATAATTTCTCATAATCCCGGGCATAATAACTCTTCTCACTTCTCGTCTGCATGGGGGCCATTAGTCGACATAAAGCTCCACAAAGTAAAATTTTCATTTAATTGAATGTGTTTGTTGTTTTCCCAGGCATAATGGAGACAGGTCTATGGTCACAAGCCCTGCATCCTGGGCCATTGCCCGGAGAGGAAAACTATCACTAATTAGCACCTTTGTGGGGCCTGTGGAAGGGCTGCTTTTTTATTCTCCTGCTTTCATCCCTTTTGGCAAACATCCCTGGAAAGCTAGCCACAGATGCTAATGAAATCGCAATTTCTGTTGGAAAATGTGATCCCAGAACATTTGAAAGCTCAAAACCTCACTTAACTGTGTGGTGCGTTGTATGTACATTATATTCTTTTGAGACCTGCTTGTTTATACAATGTAATATCTATTTAAAGAGCATTTGTCCAAAAGTGAGGCACTGGCTTATGAAGCTTCCCACCTCGCCACCATCAGCAGGGAGGGCTCATCCTAGTCACCTGGTGTGGATAAAATACATCCTCTCTCTCCTTTGAGTTTCAAGGTAATTTGATGATAAGAACTACATAACTACGTAAGTGGGTGGGTAGATACAAACTGTCAGTCTCTCAAGAGGGATATACATATGAATCCCTAAAGAATATGAAATGGCTTTTTCAAGTGATATGCTTTCTGAGAGCTCTGGCTTTGCCAGGATGTAGCACCCATCAAAAGCAGAAAACTAGATGCCAGGAACCATCAGCAAAGGAACAGCAACATATTGCATTTCCTCTTCTTGCTAAGCAAGGTAACCTACTTTCCGATCCTAGCAATAGTCTCATGGTATCAGCCCTAAAGGGGCTTCCCAGGTGGCCCTAGTGATAAAGAACCTGCCTGCCAATGCAGGAGACATAAGAGAGGCAGGTTCAATCCCTGGGTAGGGAATATGCCCTGGAGGAGGCCACGATAATCCCCTCCAGGATTCCTGCCTGGAAAATCCCATGGGCAGAGGAGCATGGAGGGCTACAGCCCATAGGGTCACAAAGAGTCAGACATGACTCAAGCGACTTAGCAAGTAGGCAAGCATTAGCCCTAAAATCTAGGCACCCACCTTAGGACATACAAGGACTCACAGAGGAGAAAAGAAATATACACCCTAGTTAATAAATGACTTAAACATTGACTGAGCACGCTCTGGAGAGTGACCTGGTATTGGGTCCTCTGCTATCACTTTTTTTCCCAGCCTCCTGGTCTATTTTAATTTCCTTGTTGCTGTTCTTGCCTCACAGCCCTGTTCGCTGGCTTTATCTGCGATTACACACTGGTGTCTGGTGCTTCACTATAGAGTTTTGGGTCTTGACAGTGTTTCCCATCACAGTGTGAGAATTTTCTATTTTCCCAGGCCCTAGAGATCAACTCTGTCTTTTGTGAGAAGGAGGCTTTCAAAAGACAGCTGAAGTGGATAAGAGCGACGTCTGGGCTCGCCAAGGAAGAGGCTGCGCATGAGCTGCCAACCACGGCGTTAGCCCTGCTCCAGCTCAGCCTTGGAATGGCTTGTTTTGAGGGGGTTGGCTTAAGCCTATGGAAATAAAAAGACTTTTCAATTTTACCTGTTCCCGGGAAGGCTCAGAGTTATCATTCCGTGAACACAGCAGCCCTGGCCTAGAGGAAAGCCAACCAAACTTTTTTTAATTGAGCAGCGAAGTTCCACAGCATAAAGGCTCTCACAAGGTCAAACACAGCTTTTGCTTTCCTGGCCTTGGCTGTTTCCTTGTTTCTGTATATATTCAACACCTCCATCAGTGGGAACATGAACTTTTCCCTCCTCCAATCTGCAATGCCAGGAGTAGGCATCTGAGCAAGAGCTTTGACAGATCAGTCAACAAGATTGTTGTGCAGGTTAAGTACAGAGAATGTTGTCATGTGTGTAATACAAGAGAAAACCATTATGCAAAATCAATATCTCCTTAAACACAAATTACTCTCATTAGGTTGGGACAATGGAGGGACTAATCTGTGAAGAAGCGAATAGGCTTATTATGATAATTATTTATTCTTTCAAAATAATCTTTCATCAGGTGAGTCAAGACATTTGGAAGCTCTTCCTTACACCCCAGAGCTGACTACCCTTGACTCCTCTGCTTTTTTGAGCTGCAACAAAAGACTAATGTATCATATAAAGACTATTAGAGGTGGCCTAAGAATTGGAAGCAGGCATTAATGTGAACTCGGACTGGCCCTTAACATAGGCTATAAGGTGCATTTATTGTATGGTTATGTGGGAAGCAATGCATGGAAAGAACATTAGTATTATTTTGGGCTTAGGTTTCAGTAAAATTAATTTTCATTTCATTGTGCTGAAAACAGCAAGCAAACAGAAATGCTGCTATTAAAAACATTACTTTCTACACAATAACATCTTAGAAGAAAATCTTGTTTTTGGTGGAGATATAATTTCACATACAGAATTTCTGAACTTTTTGCCATGAGTAATAAGCAATCTGGTACATATAATTAAAAAGCAAAAAGATTCAGATAATAGCAGACAGTTACTATCTAGATTGGGCTCCCCTGGTGGCTCAGCAGTAAAGAATCTGCCTGTAATACAGGAGACTGCCTACAATGCAGGAGACATAGATTCATTCCCTGGGTCGGGAAGATCCCCTGGAGAAGGAAATGGCAACCCGCTTCAGTATTCTTGCCTGGGAAATCCCATGGACAGAGAGCTTGGCAGGCTACAGTCCATGTGGTTGCAAGAATTGGACATGACTTAAAGACTAAACCACCAACACCACTATGTAGATCACAAAGAAAAACCTAATGAGAATGATATTAATGTTGAAGCCTGTATCTTAGCAGTGTTTGCAATTCTGTTCTTCAGTGGGAACAATAAATGTGCTTTTATCAGGAGCCATATTATAGTCAAACATTTAATGTTCTCCAAAATCTAAAGGAAAATAATGCACGACAGCTCCTTGGCATGATGGTTTGGCTGATGGAATGAAATGTTAGCCTGACTATAGCTGGTGGAAGCAGAAGAGGTTTCAGCATGGATGTTAAAGTGCCATATTTATACTTAAATGTTGGGCTTCCCAGGTGGTGCTAGTGGTAAAGAACCCACTTGCCAATGCAGGAGACATAAGAGACATGAGTTCGATCTCTGGGTTGGGAAGATCCCCTGGAAAAGGACACAGCAACCCATTCCAATATTCTTGCCTGGAGAATTCCATGGACAGAGGAGCCTGGTGGGCTACAGACCATGTGGTCACAGAGTCAGATATAATGACCATGTAAGCAGTTTCTGAAATGGCCCTTAATTGTGCCCACCTCCAGGTTTTCATACCTTGGGTAATCTCCTCCCCTTAAGTACAGTGACTTAATTATGACTAGAATATGGCAGAAAGGATGGAATGGAACTTCCAAGATTAGTTTCCAAAGAGATAGGGATATCTCTTTTATTCATATGCTCTTTCTGGTACTGCTTGCTTGTTTGATATGGTGAAGCTAGCTTCCTTATTGGGAATTTCTCTTTGGAGAGGCTCAAGTGACAGGGTACTGAGAATGAGCTCCAGCCAACAGGGCAGAGGAACTGAGGCCATCAGTCCGGCAACCAGCGAGAAACTGGATCATGCCAACAACCAAGCCTGCTTGGAAGCAGGTCCTTCCCCAGCAGAGCCTTGGGATGACTACAGCTCAGGTTGACACCTCTGATTACTGCCAGTGAGAGGGCCTGAGCCAGAGGAACAGCTAAGATGCACCTGGTTTCCTGACTCAAAGACTCTGCAAAATAATACATGCCATTTTAAGTCACTGAGTTTGGAGGTAATTTTGTTCACAGCAATCGATAATGAATGTAGTAAGAAACTGAAAGTTTTATCAAGTTTATCAAATCAGGCACCACTTCCGGAATGATTCAAACCTCATTATTCCTCTTTTCAAAGGATTCAAAACAATAATCTTGTCTATGGCTTTTCCTCTTTTTCTAGCCACTCTCAAAATACTCTACTCGGTCAGGGTCTGGTTCTAGTTACTGTGGTGCTGGATTTGATTCCTCAGACCCTCTGATTTGAGGATTTGATGGCTTTCTGATGACTGATAGGGTCAGTGATCATATGGGTTATGATGATGGAGAACAGTTGCCATAGATGGAAAAGCGTCTTGCTCCCAAAGTTCTCCAGAAGTTGACTGCAGTTCCAAGTGATAAGGGCATTAGGCCTGCTCCATGGAGCTCCATAGGGCTGCACCGGGCTTCCCTGGTGGCTCAAATGGTAAAGAATCTGCCTGCAATGTGGGAGACTCGGGTTCGATCCCTAGGTTGAGAAGGTCCCCTGGAGAAGGGAATGGCTACCCACTCCACTGTTCTTAGCTGGAGAATTCCATGGACAGAGGAACCTGACAAGCTATAGTCCATGGGCTCATGAGTTGGACATGACTGAGCAGCTAACACTTTCATGGAGCTCAACAGTTTTCACCTCCTGCATTATCTCATTGACAGCTGTGTATTCTGTGCATGGAAAGAACCATGCTAGGTCTCTGAGGAATGCCAAAATAAAGGAAACAGTTCCTGCCCTCTTAGAATGCCCAGTGTAATGATGGAGAGAGACATATCCGTAAGAAACCCTAAAAAGAAGGTGAGCAAACATTCGAGTGAAGTCCTCTCTGGCTGCTGCTGCTGCTGCTAAGTCGCTTCAGTCATGTCCAACTCTGTGCGACCTCATAGACAGCAGCCCACCAGGCTCCTCTGTCCCTGGGATTCTCCAGGCGAGAATACTGGAGTGGGTTGCCATTTCCTCTGGATATTTCAATGTAAATTACTAAGAGAAGGGGAAGCCTGGGGAAGTTACTTTCTTCAGGACTCTGTTAACCTGGAACAATTGAAAGAGATGTTTTTCATTGATCAAACTTTTAAGTATCCTGAGGGAAGATAAAGTGAAAGTGGTTTGAACTTGAGATATTTTCTTATTGCTGACACAGTATGGTTTAGGCCATGCTATCATACTGATCACCAAGTGACCTCCAGAAAACCTGGTTAAAATCCAAGCTGGTGGGTCCGGTGAGTGTAGCTGGACTTGGGAACTAGAATGGGAATTACGTATTGCCCTGGATATAGTGGGATCTTAGGGCTGACTTAGTTAACATCCTCTTTCTTCTACTTTTGACAACTTGTGAGAGCAACACCCAACTTCCCAGGTATTACATTGTTTTTCTTCTCCAAAGCAGTCAGGACTCTCATGGACAATAGGCTCTAAAGACAATTTTTATTTATTTATTATTTACTTTTGGCTGCACTTAGTTGCAGCATGCAGGATCTTTGTTGCTGCATGCCGGCTTTTCTAGTTGTGGTGTGTGGGTGTGGACTATGCAGTTGCAGCATTAGGATTCGGTTGTTCTGCGGCATGTGGGATCTTAGTTCCCTGACCAGGAGTTGAACTCACATCCCTGCATTGGAAGGTGGATTCTTAACCACTGGACCACCAGCAAAATCCCTGGACAACAGGCTTTGTCTATAAATTCCCACAGGTTAACAGGATAAAAAGATGGAGAAGAGAGGAGCAAGAGTAAAACAGTTGCCCTTTTCCAAGGCTGTGTGTCCACCCATCTTTAATTCTCTCTTAAAAAAAGACTACTGATCATATTGGTAGACTCATAGGATGCTGATTGGAATCCATGTACTATATGGTAGGTTTGTCTTGTCAAGCATGTACCTCAGCCTCTTCTTCCACCTTTAGCTATGTGGCTGAGGGTTAGGTGGGGAGAGGTTTGGGCCAAGATCTGCCTCAAGGAATCTCCACTGTCTTTGCTGCTGTTCTTTCATCTCATGACCTACTTGGGACTCCTACTGAGACCTAGTGAACAAAAGCCCTCCTTGGGTTCAGGGACTAAGCCACAAGCTCCAACGTAGTATTATAGCAGCTCTGAACTGGGAGCATAAGGCTTTGGCCTGATATGTGACAGGCACCTTCTTTCGTATTTGGCTGTTGGTCTCCATGTAAAAACGCATATATATTCCTTCAGGTTTTCAGATTTACTATCATAAATATGCACAATGCTGTGGTGCTTTTAGGAATAAAAAAATTAGTTTTGATGAAAGCAATCTAGGAAAACTTTATGAAGATATGAAGTGATTCTTGAGGAATGGGTACAAATTTAGTTAAGTGGACATGAAAGATCAGGTCATTCCAACCTGTTGCAAGCTTAGGAAGCTAGCTCTGCTGGTCCTGTGAGTAATGCCTTAATGTTAGAGGCACTGAGAGGCATTGAGAGACAGTAGTTGCTTTGAATGAAGCTTACAAGATCCTATAAAGAATAATGCTATCTAGAGAGTGTGGTGCCATCAGAAAAGGCATGGAATGGGTCATTTTTTAATAGGGGACATCTTAAAAAACATCCCAGTCAAACTTGTGATTTTTTTAAGGTTTTTTTTTGGAAATAATTGCTTTACAGAATTTTGTGGTTTTCTGCCAAACCTCAACATGAATCAGCCATAGGTATACAAGATAGATCTTAGGGGACTTCCCTGGTGGTCCAGTGGTTGGGAATCTGTCTGTGGGTACAGAGGACTTGGTCCCCTGGTCCAGGAAGATTACACATGCCATGGGGCAGCTGGACCTGTGAGCCACAATTCCTGAGCCCATGTACCCTAGAGACCATGCTTGGCAACAAGGGAAGCCACCATAATGAGAAGTGTGTGCACTGCAACGGGAGAGTGGCCTTTGCTCACCACAGCTAGAGAAAGCCTGCATGCAGCAACGAAGATCCAGTGCAGTCATAAATAAATAAATATAATTTTTTAATGATGTAAGGAAAGGAAAAGAAATGGTTTTTAAAAAGGTATATCCTAAGCTAGAACATGAACTATGTTTAAAGCATTATATCAGGCAAAGAAGTGTGATAAAAAGGAAACAAAATGCTTGGGATCCTTCTTTGTGCAGACTTGTAAATAATCTATTTTTACAGAAAATACCAAGATATTTGAAACGATTGAAAAACACTTCTGAAAAATTTGCCCTCTAAGTGCAAATAGATGTTATTCCTCCATCGCCAATTTCGAATTGTGAAGAATGGTGCTGAATAGAGATGGAGAGGCAAGGATACCTGAGGATGAAAGAGCTGAGATGCCTAAACATGTTTAAAGATGTACAAGAGTACATTGAATTGGTGAGTGTTATTTATTTTCATCCCTGGGCATTGTGCTTGCTTATGAAGATTCAAAGCTAAATAATAAATGGTTCTGACCATAAGATCTTCCATCAAGTGTATGTCATCTTGAAGAAGTAAGTTCTCAACAGCTATAAGGAGATGAGGTGCATCTGTCGATGGAAAGAAATAGGCTGCTCATCCCAGTTAGGAGAAGAGAATTGTTAAGTGGAGGGATGTAGAAGTGATTTAGGACCTTCCCTTGGTAGAAGAAGCCAATGGGCTTCCCCTATGGCTCAGCAGACAAAGAATCTGCCTGCAATGTAGGAGACTCAGGGAACATGAGTTCTTGGGTCAGGAAGATACTCTGGAGGAGGACATGGCAGTCCACCTCAGTATTCTTGTCTGCAGAGTCCCATGGACAGAGAAGCCTGGCGGTCTATACTCTGTAGGGTTATAAAGAGTCGGACATGACTAAAGCAACTGAACACAGCAGGAGATGAAATCTGGAAAAAAGTAGAGGCGGGATTTGAGCAGCTTTGATGGCCAGCTGAATGTATTAGTAGAAGTCTTGGTGATGGGTAGTTTTCTAATAAAATCTGAAGGATGAGAAGAAGACTCATACTTGAACTAAGAGCATTCTTTTTGAAATGGACTCTTATTTTACATAGGCAATAAACTCAAAGCACAACTACCTTAGAAAAGCTAACATATTAAGCTGATTTTCCATCATTCACAGTATATTCTTTGTGCCAAAGAATGCTCAAACTACCGCACAATTGCACTCATCTCACATGCTAACAAAGGAATGCTCAAAATTCTCCAAACCAACATGTTTGGTTCAACAGTACATGAACTGTGAGCTTCCAGATGTTAAAGCTGGATTTAGAAAAGGCAGAGGAACCAGAGATCAAATTGCCAACGTCCACTGGATCATCGAAAAAGCAAGAGAATTCCAGAAAAACATCTATTTCTGCTTTATTGACTATGCCAAAGTCTTTGACTCTGTGGATCACAACAAACTGTGGAAAATTCTTAAAGAGATGGGAATACCAGACCACCTGACCTGTCTTTTGAGAAACCTGTATACAGGTCAGGAAGCAACACTTAGAACTGAACATGGAACAACAGACTGGTTCCAAATAGGAAAAAGAGTACATCAAGGCTGTATATTGTCACCCAGCTTATTTGGCTTATATGCAGAGTACATCATGAGAAATGCTGGGCTGGAGGAAGCACAAGCTGGAATCAAGATTGCCGGGAGAAATATCATTAACCTCAGATATGCAGATGACACCACCCTTATGGCAGAAAGTGAAGAAGAACTAAAGAGCCTCTTGATGAAAGTGAAAGAGGAGAGTGAAAAAGTTGGCTTAAAACTCAACATTCAGAAAACTAAGATCATGGCATCCAATCCCATCACTTCATGGCAAATAGATGGGGAAACAATGGAAACAATGACAGACTTTATTTTTGGTGGGCTCCAAAATCACTGCAGATGGTGACTGCAGCCATGAAATTAAAAGGTGCTTGCTCCTTGGAAGGAAGGTTATGACCAACCTAGACAGCATATTAAAAAGCAGAGACCTTACTTTGCCAACAAAGGTCCATCTAGTCAAAGCTATGGTTTTTCCAGTAGTCATGTATGGATGTTAGAGTTGGACTATAAAGAAAGCTGAGCACTGAAGAATTGATAATTTTGAACTGTGATGTTGGAGAATACTCTTGAGAGTCCCTTGGACTGCAAGGAGATCCAACTAGTCCATCCTAAAGGAAATCAGTCCTGAAAAATTATTGGAAGGACTGATGCTGAAGCTGAAACTCCAATCCTTTGGCCACCTGATGTGTGAAGAACTGACTCATTGGAAAAGACCCTGATGCTGGGAAAGATTGAAGGCAAGAGGAGAAGGGGAGGACAGAGTATGAGATGGTTGGATGGCATCACCGACTCAATGGACATAAGTTTGAGTAAACTCTGGGAGTTGGTGATGGACAGGTAGGCCTGGCATGCTGCAGTCCATGTGGTCTCAAGAGTTAGACATGACTGAGCAACTGAACTGAACTGAACTGACACTTATATTGATAATTTAAATAATATAATGTTTTCTTCTGAAATCAATTTATCCTAAGTTAAAAGTTTTCAGAAACAAGGAAAGGACTCAGAAGACATTTAGAAGACTTGGGTATTGCCCAAGAGGGACATCTCAAGTTAAGTATCTCAGGAGGGTGTATTCTTTTTTTTTTTTTTTTATCTTTTTTTTTTTAGTTTTAATTTTATTTTATTTTTAAACTTTACAATATTGTACTAGTTTTGCCAAATATCGAAATGAATCTGCCACAGGTATACATGTGTTCCCCATCCTGAACCCTCCTCCCTCCTCCCTCCCCATACCATCCCTCTGGGTCATCCCAGTACACCAGCCCCAAGCATCCAGGAGGGTGTATTCTTAAAGAGAGAACAGACTAATGAGACTAGGCAAAGGTGGATTAGAAAGTTACAGAAAAATGGAAGTAGGAGCTAGACAAAAGTTTGTAGAAAATTCTCTGCAATAGCCGAGATGCCTCTCTTCTTTGAATCATGGTCCTGAAAAAAGATCAACGTAGGTGTTCTAACTGGCCTCTGCCACTTGGTAATCCATGATAAGTTGTTATCTTAGGATAGGGCCAGCCAAGAGAGTTGTTGATGGTCTTAGGTCTGGCTGGAAGGTCAGGATGGAGAATGCAGAAATATAACAAAATGCCACATCTGGGGCTTCTGTTAGTATAGTACAGTGGTCAGCAAAGTTTTACTTTAAAATTCCATATATTAAATAGTTTAAGTTTTGTGGGCCATATAGTCTGTGTCGCAGATGATACTTTCTGCCATGACAGTGTGAAAGCAACCACAGACAACAGAAAAATGAATGAGCATGCCTGTATTCCAATAAAATTTAATTTACAAAAATAAGCTACAGGCCAGATTTTCCCTAGGCCATAGTTCACTCACACTGTATAAAACAAATGTACTGCTGGTACCATGACTTTTTAAAAAATGGAACCAAGGCTAGATTCAGCATATCTCAGCCAGTAAGTAGCTATAGGTAAGGTCCAGAGTTGGGATCTAGGAATCAGGATTGAGCAGGATGGCCCAGACTGCTACCATGTCTATCTCTTGGTAGAACTCCTTGTTCAGAGTTCAGACAGGCCAAGAGAAGATGGGTAAGGGTTAGGGGGAGAAAAAGATGTTAATTCTTACTCTGGCTTTCTAGTAAGAATCTGATGAATCAACATATGCAAAAGTGTATTGTAAAACTCTGTAAGAAGAGTAGGAATTACTATTCACCAAGCATTTATTTATTCTTAGTGTATACCAAGAATTGTGCAATAGATGAGGGTATAAAAATGAACAAGACTAGTCTCTTCTCTCCAAATACAAACTATATCAAATGGGTAATTACAACAGGCAGCAATTTTATGGTATTCACTATGTTTTAAGCACTCTGTGTATGCTTAATTTAACCTTTACGGTATAAGTACAGTTATTATTTCCATTTTAAGATAAGACTATTAAAAGAGAGTCCACTTAACAAAGAAAGGTTAAGTAATTTGCCCAAGGTCACACAGCTTGTAAATGGTTGAGCCAGAATTTCAGTGTTGGATGTTTGAGTCCACTATGCTTGTGCTTCATCATCATGACGTGTTGAATATTAGGACTATAAATACTTAACTGAAGGTGATTAGAAAGGCATTAGTGATTTTAGAAAGCAAATAATTAGGAAGAAATAAAAGTAGAGATGGCCAGAAGAAAAACAATGTTAAAAAACTAATATATTAAGCTAATATATTTCTCTAAATGTTTTCCATGAAGCCTAAGTCCCATAGATGCTCCGTGCAAAATAGGATTTTGTAGTCAAATATTTCAGAAATATCTCGACTTTCCTCAGAGGCTTAATGTGTAGTAACCTGGTAAAGTTTTGCTTAAAAGCCCAGCAGAAAAGATCACTGTCTTCTTTTGGTGGGTCCAGTGTTTCTTAAAAAGATTCGTGCTAAGGATCCTTTTTCACTAATGTAGTTAAATGATTTCTTCTGAATATTGTGTCTCCCTGAGACAGTAGCGTTGAACTTACCTTTGAAGAAACTTGAATGGAGTAGGGTAGTGATCTAAAACAGCTAACTGAGAATGAGAAAGCCTCTGACCAGGCGCAAAGGAAGGATCTGCTGAAGAGCTCGCGAGTGCAGCTGCCTTGAAAAGCCATCATGGGTGATCGTGTCAGCTGGTGTAGTTGTGGAGTTATCTCCAGCTGCACGCAGTAGTTGTGGGATGTGTGCATGCCTGCTTAGTTCAGTCATGTCAGACTCTTTGTGACTCTGTGGGTTGTGGAGTAGGGGCAGAGAAAGTGGAAGTTAGAATTGGTCTAGGATGAAAGATCTGCTGCAAGGCCGGTGAAGTAGAAGATAAGATGGGAGGAACTGAAATTGCTATATTTTAAAAGACAAGGCAAAAACAATCTTGTGTTTCTTGTACATTGTACAATTTTACAATTTTAATAGACCTAGAGCCTTCAGAAATGTCACTGTATGAGTTACTTGACAAAAAAAACCAAAAAACAGAGAAACATGCTTTCATTATTTTGAGGGAAAGATAACTCTCTCCCAAAGTTAATTTAACATTGTTTGCTCATTCCTATTGGACCCCCACTAGTGGTTCATATGGTAAAGAATCTGCCTGCAGTGCAAGAGACCTAGGTTCACTCTCTGGGTTGGGACGATCTCCTGGAGAAGGAAATGGTGACCCACTCCAGTATTCTTGCCTGGAGAATTCCATAAACAAAGGAGCCTGGTGGGCTACCCTTGGGGTCTCAGAGAGTTGGACATGACTGAGCAAGTAACAACACACTTTCACTCATTCCTGTTAGGGTTCTGATAAAGACTTACAGAGTTCAAACACCTCTGCCATTATTCCCAGTACTTATAGTAAATTCAGAAGTCTCTGAGGCAAATGAATATCTTGATATGGAAAGGTTCCAGCCTACAGTGGTTAACTTAGATACTGGTGGCTGGATAAATGGTCTTGCTCACTGTGACTAATGCCATAGAAGCTGGCTAAAGAAGGCAACTCACATGGCAATGAAGAGTGTTAGAGGGTAGATTTCTTGAAAGAGAAAGAGAGGGTAGGGCTCAGAAAACAATGAGAAGGGTTAGGTTCTCTCAGTTGTTCTTCCAGAAATAGTGCCATCTTGCAGCAAATCTCAGTTGAGTTAGTAAGCACATCACTTTCTAGGGCAGTGGTAAATAAACGTTTAAGTCTTCAAGACTTTACTCCTTTACATTCTTAAAATTTATTAAGGTCCCCAGAACTTTTGCTTCTGTGGGTTATATCTATCATTATGCCTTATACTTGAACCCAAAATAGAAACATTTAAATATTTATCAATTTATTTAAAAATAGAAAAAATATAGGACTTTCCTGGCAGTCCAGTGGTTAAGACTTTGCCTTCAAATGCAGGGGGTGCAGGTTCAACTCCTGGTCAGGAATCTAATATCCCACATGCCTTGTGGCCAAAATCCAAAACATAAAACAGAAGTAATATTGCAAAAAATTCAATGAAGACTAGACACAGCCCAAAAAATCTTAAAAAAAAAAAAACAACAAATAA
This sequence comes from Bubalus kerabau, assembly GCF_029407905.1. Classification (NCBI taxonomy): domain Eukaryota; kingdom Metazoa; phylum Chordata; class Mammalia; order Artiodactyla; family Bovidae; genus Bubalus; species Bubalus kerabau. The sequence continues at coordinate 60,313,947 of NC_073624.1, read as the reverse complement.
AAATAATAAATCCACTACATGTTAACATAAGTAAAATAAAATTTCCTAAGAAGAGTGTCATTGGTTTGCATTTTTACAGATCTCTTTAATGATGGGCTTAATAGGAGACAGAATCTCCTATCTGTTTTTCCAATCAGTCTGTTGTGATCTGTTGCCCATATACATGTAATTGGAAAAGAGAGAAGCATTTAATTGTTTTTCCAGATAATTGTGAACATTTTTTGTTGTTGTTACTCAGTTGTTATAAGCAAAAGTTGTAGTTTCATAATGGTTAGTTATGTAGAAGCTGAAATCATATTAATGAACTCCTGATACTCTGTTATATTAAAATTCATTGATCCATCTCAGACTTTTATGGATGTTTTATCCATGCAAGGCTTTTTAACATCATGCATACACTATTTGGAAAATATTGGTTCACCAAGATATGCAGATCTCCAAATGTTGATATATTTCATGAAACAATATAAAATATTTCATTTATTAATATCACCTTCATCTTATCAGAAAAGTCTTTACATTTTGGAAAGCCGACAAGCTCTTGGTTGCCAATACAAGTTTTCCAAAATACAAATTTAAGCTCAAAAGCTCAAATTTTGTCATTTGCAACAAAATCTGTCAATGTTTTCTTTGAAATGACAGGTTTACTTAGGGTGCCCAACCATCCTGCTTTGCCCAAGATTGAGGGGCTCCTGGAAGAGTACTAAGGTTTCAGCACTAAAACCAGAAAAGTCTCTGGCAAACCTGGATGAGGCAACTTAGGTTCATTCACTTTTGAGAAAATATTCATCAAAAACTCAAGTCAGAGTAACTATAGCTTGTCTGTCTGACATTCTTTCCAGCAAAAGGTGGAGTTCCAAACCAAACACAACTAGTTCAGTTTTTAAATCAAATAACCATGCAAGTGCCTTTTCCTCAGATAATCATAATTCTTTAGTATGCAGTGGATATGCTTTGTGGCTATTTCCCATTTTGTCATCCAGAATATTAACAACATATGGAAGCAATTTAAATGTCCATGGACAGAGGAATAGATAAAGAAGAAGTGGTACATATATACAGTGGAATATATCTCAGCCATTAAAAATGAAATAATGCTCTTTGTAGCAACATGGAGGGACCTAGAGATTGCCATACTGAGTGAAGTAACTCAGAGACAGAAGAAAAAATATTTTATGACATCCCTTATATGTGGAATCTAAAAAGAAGTGATACAAATGATTTTGCTTACAAAACAGAAGCAGTCTCACAGACTTAGAGAATGAACTTTTTATTGGTGCAGGGCAGGGGATGATGGGGGGAAGGGATAATTAGGGAGTTTGGGTTGGACACGTATATACTGCTATGTTTAAAGTAGATAACTGGCAAGGACCTACTGTATAGCACAGGGAACTCTGCTCAATGTTATGTGGCAGCCTGGATGGGAAGGGAGTTTGGGGGAGAATATATACATGTATATGTTTGGCTGAGTCACTCTGCTGTGTACCTTCAACTATCACAACATTGTCACCTATACAAAATAAAAATTAAATGCAAAGAAGACATACAGATGGCTAACAAACACATGAAAAGATGCTCAACATCACTCATTATCAGAGAAATGCAAATCAAAACCACTATGAGATACCATTTCACACCAGTCAGAATGGCTGCGATCCAAAAGTCTACAAGTAATAAATGCTGGAGAGGGTGTGGAGAAAAGAGAACCCTCTTACACTGTTGGTGGGAATGCAAACTAGTACAGCCACTATTGAGAACAGTGTGGAGATTCCTTAAAAAACTGGAAATAGACCTGCCTTATGATCCAGCAATCCCACTGCTGGGCATACACACTGAGGAAACCAGAAGGGAAAGAGACACGAGTACCCCAATGTTCATCGCAGCACTGTTTATAATAGCCAGGACATGGAAGCAACCTAGATGTCCATCAGCAGATGAATGGATAAGAAAGCAGTGGTACATATACACAATGGAGTATTACTCAGCCATTAAAAAGAATACATTTGAATCAGTTCTAATGAGGTGGATGAAACTGGAGCCTATTATACAGAGTGAAGTAAGCCAGAAAGAAAAACACCAATACCGTATACTAATGCATATATATGGAATTTAGAAAGATGGTAACAATAACCCTGTGTACGAGACAGCAAAAGAGACACTGATGTATAGAACAGTCTTATGGACTCTGTGGGAGAGGGAGAGGGTGGGAAGATTTGGGAGAATGGCATTGAAACATGTAAAATATCATGTATGAAATGAGTTGCCAGTCCAGGTTCGATGCACGATACTGGATGCTTGGGGCTGGTGCACTGGGACGACCCAGAGGGATGGAATGGGGAGGGAGGAGGGAGGAGGGTTCAGGATGGGGAACACATGTATACCTGTGGCGGATTCATTTTGATATTTGGCAAAACTAATACAGTTATGTAAAGTTTAAAAATAAAATAAAATTAAAAAAAAAAAAAAGAAAATGTGTAGGTTCAAGTTTCTTAGCAATAATTCCCTGCATTATATTATCAGCAATTCAAGGATGAGACTAAATCACCTCATTCACTTATAATCCCAGGGGTGTTGCTGACAGAGTTGAAGCTCAATAAACATTTCTTCTCTCTGAAAAAAAAAAAAAAAAAAAAAAAAAAACCAAAATAAAATCAAAGTAAAAATTAAAAAAAATTTAAAACTACTCAAGGGTCAACATTTAATAAAGATATTAATTTCTACTGCTTCATTATAGGCATTCTTAAATGCCACTAGCATTTTTTTAAATGTAGGCTTGTGGCTGTGAAGTACGCCATAGGTACAGTGGTTTGGTGCCCCTGCCTTAGCTCAAGCTTAGATAACAGCTGTTTGTCCCGCCATGGCTTCTGCGACATGTGGATACCAGGTCAACAGAGAAAATAAAAAGGTAAATAATGCCGTACTATATCATGAAAAGAGCTTTGATTTCATGGACTGTCTATCTTCAAGAGTCTAAAAACCATCCTTTGAGAAGCCCTGTCCTGGGGCATAAGCCTTGCCAGGGGCTCTGTGTAAGAACTGGTGTAAGCAGCTGCCCCTTGGTGAACCCAGAATTACCATCCTCTTTTCCTCCACTCCAAGGATCTTCCCAGGGTTTGGGGAGGTTTTCCTTTTAAGTTTTTAAAGCACATAAGCTTTGAATACACCTTCTTTTTGATAATATTCAATAGAATTCTGACCCTAAGCTTACACTTCTGAATAAACTTACTTTCAGTGATTCAAAAGTGCTCTATCTTCATCCTTCTAAGAGAATCCACCTTCTATGATCCCAACATGTTTCTCTGGCCCCATCCAAATAAAGAGTGAATACAAAACAAAAATTTAATCTCCATTAAATTGTCATGGAGAGGTTAAATGATTACAAATAGGTCACAAAGTACACTTTAGTACTCTGTTAGTCATAATAATTGCCAACATTTCCTGGATCATAAGAATTGCCAACATTCGCTGGATCGTAGAGTAAGCACAGGAATTCTGGAAAAACATCTACCTCTGTTTCATCGACTATACTAAAGCCTTTGACTGTGTGTATCATAACAAATTGTGGAAAGCTCTTAAAGAGATGGGAATGCCAGACCATCTTATTTGTCTCCTGAGAAACCTGTATGTGGGTCAAGAAGCAACAGTTAGAACCCTGTAGGGAACAATTGATTAGTGCAGGATTGAAAAAGGAGTATGACAGGGCTGTCTGTTGTCACCCTGTTTATTTAACTTACAAGCTGAGCACATCATGAGAAATGCTGGGCTGGATGAGTTACAAGCTGGAATCAAGATTGGCAGAAGAAGAATCAACAACCTCAGATATGCAGATGATACCATTCTAATGGCAGAAAGTGAAAGAAAATGAAGGAACCTCTTAATGAAGGTGAAGAATCAGAGTGAAAAAACTGGCTTAAAACTAAATGTCAGAAAATACTAGGATCATGGACTCCAGCCCCATTACTTCATGGCAAAGAGAAGGGGAAAGGTAGAAGCAGTGACAGGTTTCCTCTTCTTGATCTCTAGAATCACTGCAGATAGTGACTGCAGCCATGAAATCAGAAGACGATTGCTTCTTGTCAGGAAAGCTATGATAAAACTAGACAGTGTATTGAAAAGCAGAGACATCACTCTGCTGACAAAGGTCCATATAATTAAGGCTCTGGTCTTCCCAGTGGTCATGTACTGTTGTGAGAACTTGATTGTAAAGAAGGCAGAGCACCAAAGAATTGATGCCTTCGAACTGTGGTGCTGGAGAAGACTCCTGGGAGTCCCTTGGCCAGCAAGGAAATCAAACTAGTAAATCTTAAAGGAAATCAAACTTGAATACTCATTGGAAGGATTGATGCTGAAGCTGAAGCTCTAGCATTTTGGTCAACTGATGCAAATAGCTGACTCATTGGAAAAGCCCCTGATGCTGGAAAAATTGAAGGCAGAAAAGGAGGGCAGCAGAGGATGAGATGGCTGGATGGCATCAGTAATGCAATGGACATGAACTTGGGCAAATTTTGGGAGATGGTAGGCGGGGAGGCCTGGTGCGCTGTAGTGCATGGGGTCACATAGAGTCAGACCCAACTGGGTGACTGAACAATAGTCATAATCAAGGTAGAAGACTAGCATTGAAAAAAGAAGAATGGGATGGTTTTCAAATTAATGTGCTAATTTTTATTTTTTATTACACATATTCATAGATTTTATTTGGGGCTGAGACATGTACTTAGAACTCTACTTTTTTTTAACTTAATTTTTGGCTACAGTGCACAGCGTGCAGCATCTTAGTTCCCCTCAGATCAGATCAGATCAGTTGCTCAGTTGTGTCCGACTCTTTGTGACCCAATGAATCGCAGCACGCCAGGCCTCCCTGTCCATCACCAACTCCCGGAGTTCACCCAGACTCACGTCCATCGAGTCAGTGATGCCATCCAGCCATCTCATTCTCTGTCGTCCCCTTCTCCTCCTGCCCACAATCCCTCCCAGCATCAGTCTTTTCCAATGAGTCAGCTCTTCGCATGAGGTGGCCAAAGTACTGGAGTTTCAGCTTTAGCATCATTCCCTCCAAAGAAATCCCAGGGCTGATCTTCTTCAGAATGGACTGGTTGGATCTCCTTGCAGTCCAAGGGACTCTCAAGAGTCTTCTCCAACACCGCAGTTCAAAAGCATCAATTCTTTGGCACTCAGCCTTCTTCACAGTCCAAATCTCACATCCATACATGACCACAGGAAAAACCATAGCCTTGACTAGACGGACCTTTGTTGGCAAAGTAATGTCTCTGCTTTTGAATATGCTATCTAGGTTGGTCATAACTTTCCTTCCAAAGAGTAAGCATCTTTCAATTTCATGGCTGCAGTCACCATCTGCAGTGATTTTGGAGCCCCCCAAAATAAAGTCTGACACTGTTTCCACTGTTTCCCCATCTATTTCCCATGAAGTGATGGGACCAGATGCCGTGATCTTCATTTTCTGAATGTTGAGTTTTAAGCCAACTTTTTCACTCTCCACTTTCACTTTCATCAAGAGGCTTTTTAGTTCCTCTTCACTTTCTGCCATAAGGGTGGTGTCATCTGCATATCTGAGGTGATTGATATTTCTCCCGGCAATCTGGATTCCAGCTTGTGTTTCTTCCAGTCCAGCATTTCTCATGATGTACTCTGCATAGAAGTTAAATAAGCAGGGTGACAATATACAGCCTTGACGTACTCCTTTTCCTATTTGGAACCAGTCTGTTGTTCCATGTCCAGTTCTAACTGTTGCTTCCTGACCTGCATACAAATTTCTCAAGGGGCAGGTCAGGTGGTCTGGTATTCCCATCTCTTTCAGAATTTTCCAGTTTATTGTGATCCACACAGTCAAAGGCTTTGGCATAGTCAATAAAGCAGAAATAGATGTTTTTCTGGAACTCTCTTGCTTTTTCGATGATCCAGTGGATGTTGGCAATTTGATCTCTGGTTCCTCTGCCTTTTCTAAAACTGGCTTGAACATCAGGAAGTTCACGTACCATAAATTAAACCTGCACCCCTGCAGTGTGGAAGCATGGAGTTTTAACCACTGGACTGCCAGAGAAGTCCTGGCTATAATGTACACTTAAGATTTGAGTTTTCTATTGCCAGTAAGAAACCTCAGTTGAATTTATAAAAATAAAAGTGATATCCTGTAACCTTGAGGCCTCTGCATAAAAACAAGACTTTGTAATAGAAAGTAGACTCTAAGCCACTTTTCCTCAAGTCTTAGAGTTGTCCAAGGTTCTCATTATCTGTCAGAACATTTGCCATAGGCTGATGAAGAATGAAATAAATGTAGTACAGTGGTGACATTTTGCTACATTTAGGGTTTGGAATAGCTTTTTATTTTTTTCTAAAATGAAAAAAAAAGGACCGATGAAAAGAAGTTCAAGATAAGGTTGACAGGTAGATATATTCCCTGGAGATGCACACTGCTACTCTTTGGAGTCAGAAACATAAGCCAAAATTAATTTAACTAAATAATTCTTCTTTCATTTTATGTGTCATTAAACAGTTTATTGAACATTTAACATGCACTATCTTATTCCTCTTCACGGTAATCATATAGTAGGTATATGCTGCTGCTGCTGCTAAGTCGCTTCAGTCATGTCTGACTCTGTGCGACCCCAGAGATGGCAGCCTACCAGGCTCTTTTGTCCCTGGGATTCTCCAGGCAAGAACACTGGAGTGGGTTGCCATTTCCTTCTCCAATGCTTGAGAGTGAAAAGTGAAAGTGAGGTCGCTCAGTTGTGTCCGACTCTTTGCCATCCCGTGGACTGCAGCCCACCAGGCTCCTCCGTCCATGGGATTTTCCAAAGCAAGAGTACTGGAGTGGGGTGCCATTGCCTTCTCCAAAAGTAGATATATACTTTTTCCATTTAACTAGAGGAAGCCAAGGCTGATTGGTTTGCCTAAGACACACCAAAATAAATATCCTACCTATGTCTGTGGACCCAAAGAGCAGTGTTCATCCAGTGGACAGCAGTGGCTTTATGGAAACCTTGATGGTGGAGAGGAAAAAGTGGGGGCTTAGAAGTTAAATATATCAGACTGAAGTCACTTGTTGATCTCTGCTAGCTTCGCTATACCACTGGGAACATAGCATCATTACCCTCTGCCTCTCCCTAGGAAACACATTTCCTGCACCCCTTGTCAGAGCGTTTCCAGATTAGGTGGAAGGTGGAAGAGAACTGTTGTTGTTCGGTTGCTAAGTCATGTCTGACTCTTTGCAACCCCATGGACTGCAGCATGCCAGGCTTCCCCATCCTTCACTACCTCCCAGAGTTTGCTCAAAGTCATGTCCATTGAGTTGATGATACCATCCAGTCATCTCATCCTCTGTTGTCCTCTTCGTTTCCTGCCCTCTATATTTCCCAGAATCAGGTCTTTTCCAGTGAGTTGGCTCTTCACATCAAGTGGTCAAAGTGTTAGAGCTTCAGCCTCAGTCCTTCCAATGAATATTCAGGGTTGATTTCCTTTAGGATTGACTGGTTTGATTTCCTTGCTCAAGAGAACCCCATGAATAGTATGAGGAGAAGAGAGACAGATTTAATTTTATTGGTGCTTTAGCAGGAGTGTGTGGAGATGTAGCCTCAATGTGTCTGAGGTTTACTGTTGCCTCCAGGTGGTCTGTGGCCCAAACTCAGGGTTGTAAACATCAGGGATCACTACAGGTTGTTTCTCATGGTTTCTGCAGCTTCCTGACTTTCCGAAAGCTAGCAGTGACCTGCAAACAAGCAAAGGCTTTGCTTGCTTGACCTTTGAAACACCAATTCTTTCTAAACATCTATATTCTCTAAATTAAATTCCTGCCTGCTTGAAATACCTGAGAAGCTTATTATTTTCTGAAAAATACCAAGTCAACCCCACAAAAATGACAGTAAGATTTTTTTTTAAAGAAATGTAAACCTTTAAGGACAATGAGAATGTGAGTTAGAACAACACAGAGATATCAACAATGTTTTTGGATGATAGAACTGAGATGAGTAGGTGGTAACTGACATATCAGAGAGGAGAAAACTAAAACTCAACTACATGTAATGTTGAAATGTTGATAAGGAGTAAGCAGATGTATGGTGTATTATTGATTCCTGGAAAGTTTCAGGTAATTTTGACGGCACTGGATGAGTTTGAAGTAGGTGGATTGATTGAAAGTCTGTGTTAGTATAGTTTAGGAGCTGGAAAACTTTTTCTGTAAAGGGCCATATAGTAAATCTCTTATGCCTATATCTTAGAATTTATCTTTATGCCTCATATGGTCTCTGCCAAAATTATTTAACTCTGCAGCTGCAGTGCAAAAGCAACCACAGACAAGACTTAAACAGTGGACATGACATGTTCCATTTTATTAACAAAAACAAGTGGCAGGTCAAATTTGGTGAATGAACCATAGTTTGCTGACAGAATCTTCCATTGGTTTGCATAGTTTTCCCCAATCTGGATAATATAAGAAGTTTACTCTCTGGAAAAGCTGAAATAAAGAAAGTCTATAGGTGGGGAAACTAGACACAGAGAAGTGTGGATATGGATTGAAGAATCATACAGAAGATAGAGGAACTACCTGCAAGCCTACAAACTGATCCATGGAAACCATAGAGACCTTACATCCTAGCCTCATTCCTAAAAAGCATTTTTTTTTTTTTTTGAAAAGTGGAAGTTAAATAATAAGGGAAAATTGAAAGTGGTTGCCTAAAGGGAATGAGAATCAGGTATGAGGTGTTCTTTCACTTTATAGTTATCATAGTGATTATTTGACCTTTAAAAACATAACATATATTATTTAAATAAATTCAAAATTAAATTTAAAAATTAAAGTAGAAGAATTCAAGGTACTGCATGTATGTTTCATGACCCATGGAGTAGGCAGGGCAGGTATTCTGATTTTCCAAGTAAAGAGGCTGAGGGATTAAATTCTGAAGCTGAATAACATAGAGGGAAAACTATTACATTAGAGAAAGGAAATATGTTGGGCTTAGCTGGTAAAAGTAGAAGAAATTATCAGTAAATTAATGGGAGGTATTGGACGAAATGCACAAATGTAGAAAGCACTACAGAGTGTTTAGGCTGTTGTGATAACAAGTGTGAGCCAAGAACATCGTTGGACACCAACAGCTCCAACTGAGTGGAAAATCTTGGCTAAGGCTGAGCCATGTTGGCATCACTCCTAGTTGTCCCAGCTATGTGTACCCTCCTCATGTTAATGATATAATGAAAAAAATGCAAATGAAGTAAACAATAATTAGGTGTAGCATAGCAAATGGCCCAGTTAACTCCATCTTGGAGGAAGTACTGGAATGGGATTTGCAGGGCTGAGGTGTAGACAAACGATGAGCTTGTGAGGAGATGGACTTGGGTTATAAGTAAATGTGAGTGCAGATTCTCTTGATTGATGCTGACCTGTTCCGTCTCTTTCTGACACTGAAGTAGGTGTATGTCGAGTTTTCGATCCCTCACCTGTTCCACTTAGAGCCCTCACTTAAGAGAAGGAGACTACAGGGCAAGTAGATGACAGAGTTCATAATCCACATGAGCTTTGGAAATTTACTTGAAAGTATCACAACTGGTTTCCTGATTGGCTTCCCCAGTGATAGTGGCATTTTCTGCCACTATCAAGACAGGAAAAAAACCCAAAAACTACTTAAACAAAAACTTCCCTGGCGGCTCAGAGGGTAAAGCATCTGCCTACAATGTGGGAGACCCGGGTTCAATCCCTGGGTCAGGAAGATTCCCCTGGAGAAGGAAATGGCTACCCACTCCAGTACTCTTGCCTGGAAAATCCCATGGACTGAGAAGCCTGGTAGGCTACAGTCCATGAGGTCGCAAAGAGTTGGACATGACTGAGCGACTGAACTGAACCGAGGCAGGAGGAGGAGTCCACAGGAAACTACGTTTTAGCAACCAATACTTAGAATCATATCTTCCTCATATATCCTGGATGACATAAGGTAACTTCCATAGAACCTCAACTTCCTTTTCTCTTAACAAATACTTGAGGGATTGTGATGGTTAATTGTATATGTCAACTTTACTGGGTCGTGAGGTACCCAGGTATTTGGTTAAACATTGCTCTGGGTGTTTCTGCATGAGAGCAACATTCAAATTGGTAGATGAATAAAGCAGATTGCCCTCCCTAAAATGGATGGTCCTCATGTGATCTGGTGAAAGCCTGAATAGAATGAAAAAGCTGAATAAAAAAAGAATTTGCTCCCTCTCTCCCTGTCTTCAGGCTGGGACATTATTCTCCTGCCTTTAGACTTGGACTGGAACTTACACCATTGGCTCTGCTGTGCCTCCTGTGACTGAAGGTCTTGGGACTTCTCAGCCTCTATAATCATGTGAGCCAATTATATATATATGCTTCCCTGGTGGCTCAGATGGTAAAGAATCTCCTTGCAATACAGGAGACACAGGTTTGATCCCTAGGTTGGGAAGATTCCTCTGGAGAAGGAAATGGCAACCCACTCCAGTATTCTTGCATAGTAAAGCCCATGGACAGAGGACCCTGGCAGGCTACAGTCCATGGGGTTGCAAGAGTGAGACACAACTGAGCAACTAACACACAAACACACATATGAAAGTGAAGTGAAAGTCATTTAGCCATGTCTGACTCTTTGTGACCCCATGGACTATAGAGTCCAAGGAGTTCTTCAGAATACTGGAGTATTCTGAAGCTGTTCCCGTCACGGGACCTTCCCAACCCAGGGATTGAATCCAGGTCTCTCACATTGAAGGCAGATTCTTTACCAGCTGAGGCACCAGGGAAGCCCCCCACCCCCCAACACACACACACACACACATATATGTATATATACATATGTATATATATATCCTATTGGTTCTGATTCTCTGGAGAACCAGACACAAAGATAATAATACCTTACCTTTCTCATTTTCTGAGAAGTTTTATTTTGCACCAGTATGTGATCAATTGTAAGTATATGCACACTCACAAAAAATAGGTCTTATTATCATAACAATCTTCTTGGGGAAAAAAAACTAAAGAAAAATCTAGAGGTGTATATATTTGTTGATTAGTCTTTGAGAACATACAGTAGAAGGTAGTAGATTAGAATATGGATTTTGGGGTTAGATAGAAACCCTCCTGCCACATATTTATTATAGGATTTTGGACCAATTACCTACTTTTACATCATCTCAGTATATTCTGCTATAGAATGAAGTCAATAACAGTTGCTTTCTCCTGATTAGTCTGTTTTGAGGATAAACTGTGATAACATAGATACTATCTCTTATGCAGTACATGGTGGCTGATATTGTTAAAGGTTAAATGATTATCAAGATCACTTGAGTAATAAAGATGAGGCCCCATCCCTGGCTGCTCAGTCCCAGGACCTCCCCTTTATCAGCATTGTTATGGTTAGAGAGCCATCCTCTCATTTTTCTGTGTGAAAAAGAATTCCTCTGGTGTTGCTTGAAAGTGAATGGACACTTTCTACATGACTTTCCTTAACTATGCACATTTAATGAAAGAAGGGAACCTTCATCTGGCATGAACTGTTCCTTTTTTTCCTCTGCTAAGTGCTGAAGTTGGGCTGTCCCCTAAATAGAGCCTGTGATCTCAAGTCTTGGGCTCCTTTTGATCAAACTATGAATAGCTAATGAGCAGCCTGCCAGGAATGGCAGTGGGGTGAGAGGCCAGATCCAAGGAAGTCCATAAGGAATAAGATACTTGTGGTTGTACAGACTATTGAATATCAGGCATCTAAGATCATTATTCATAATTGCTCAAAATGATTTCTTAGACTTGGCACATGTGTATCAGGCACACATCCACCAAATGCCCTCATCCATCTGAGGCAGCAATGGGGCACTTCCTTTTCAAATGGGAAATGCCTTTAAGGGCTGCATAACTGAAGACACTTGAATTCTGCAGGTCAGCAACAAATAATGATAATTCGTTTCTGGATAACATCCTGAGTCTGTCATCTTGTTCAGAGTATTGTACAATTCCTGGGAAGTAGGACACAGCTTATCACAGTCCTGAGCAGTTTTCAAGAGTGTGGATTGGATATCCTGATACAGTGAGGGGCAACTCAGGACACTATTCCACTTATGATACCAAAAGTCCCCTGGAGGCCCTGCCTACGGGTAGGTGAGTGCTTTGAAAACTGTAGAAGCATTTAAAAAGTTTTTATCTTTCCTCATTTTGTATTTATTTTATGAAAATTAATCCATCTTGTATAATACAACAAACTATCGAGATCTGTGGTTCTTTTTAAAAATGTCTTTATTATTTGGCTGTGCTGGGTCTTTGTTGCCGCATGTAGGCTCTCTCTAGTTGCTGCAAGCAGGGGATACTCTTGCTTGCTGTGCACGGGCTTCTCACTGCAGCGGCTTCTCTTGCGGAGCACAGGCTCTAGGCTCGCGGACTTCAGTAGTTGCAGCACATGGGTTCAGTAGTTGAGGCTCGGGGGCCCTAGAGGGCATGGGCTCAACAGTAGCAGTACAAGGTCTTAGTCGCTCTAGGGTATGTGGGATTTCCTGGGCCGGGGATCAAACATTCATCCCCTGCATTGGCAAGTGGATTCTTATCCACTCCAACAGCAGGGAAGTCCCTGGATCTGTGGTTCTTAATTCCTTTAGGAGGTTGGAGGAAGCAGAACTCACAGACTTCTTAGACCCTCTATCCACACAGATACCTACACACATAGACACACACACACACACACACACAATTTCACATTGGATTTTAAGGAATTTGTGTTCTATGAACTATTGATTGGGAGAAAGGATGAAAACTGATTGGGAATACAGTAAATTCCCCACACACTTTTGAAGAGTGCATTCATAAGCCCAATCAGTTCTTAAGTCCGACAAAGTTAGCCTAGCCCAACTAATACAATCGGTTATATAGTACTGTACTGTAATGGGTTATAGTACTTTTCACACAAATAATACATAGAAAACAAACACACACAAAAGAAAATATTTTAAATCTTAGAGTACAGTATCTTGAAAAGCTCAGTAGTATAGTACAACAGCTGGCATACAGGGACTGACATCGAGTGAACAGACAAGAAGAATTACTGACGGAGAGATGGTACTGTACTTCTTTATACAGTACTGTACAGTAAAGTACACAAAAGCACAACCACTTGTAGATGACGCACGCACGTGATGAGGTACTCCAGACATGTGACAATGTACTCCAGGCATATGAACTAACTTACGTGACTGAACATGCAAATGTGTTTGCATCTTTGAGTTTGCAATTTGAAGGTTCGTATGTAGGGGACTTACTGTGGTGCATTCAAGGGCATAGGAGGAGGATTCTGGGGAACGGGCCCAGATCCTGGTATGCACTTTCATGAGTCAGCTTCTTGAAGAGCTTGTTAAAAGGGTTTAGGTCCTAGAAGGAGAAAAGAAGGAAGGGAAACCGGATAGAAAGAAGAGAGGTGGGAGGGAGAGGGAGAGCGAGGGTGAAGAAGGCAGGTAGGCAGAGACAATCAGAGATGTTCAACTAATGCAACTGATTGTCTCCTCTACACCAGGCATGGTCCCAGAAACAGGCTGGGCAGATGCACATGAATGCTGTTTTGTCTGGAAGGGGTTCTTAGAACAGAAGGGAGCAAATCATTTAGCTCTGTAGAGGCGTACACACAGTACCTGGAGAGGCCAGAGTGGGACACTCACGGAAAGGCTTCAAGACAGAGAAGAGATTTGAGCTGGGCCTGAAATCTAACATGATTTCAGCAGGACACATCAGTTCAAATATTTTTAGACCTCTAGAATGCCTAGAAAATTATACTGGCAGCATGACTAATCTCATTGTTTGGAACTCTTATTTCAGCTGAACTCATTCAACAAGTATGGGTGAGGCATCTGCTCTGAGGCATGGACTGAGGGAGAAAGAGAAGCAGCATCATTATGAAGAAGCATGGCCTGCAGTATGCAGAACTTAGGTTCCAGACAGGTGAAGGATGTTGGTGAACACAGACTAGGGGGAGGCCTGGGAGGCAGAGACCAGGAGGCTGGGGCGAGGCAGTCAGGACAGCCCGAAGCACGAAGATTCTTCTGGGTTCAAAGCACCAAGTGCAGGAACTGACAGCTGAACCCAGAGAAGCGGGTTCTCCTGGCTCTGTCGTGTCTAACTCTCTGCAGCCCCATGGACTGTAGCCCACCAGGCTCCTCTGTCCATGGGTATCTCCAGGAAAGAATACTGGAGTGGGTATTCCTCCTCCAGGGGATCTTCCTGACCCAGGGATTGAACCCATGTCTCTTGTGTCTCCTGCACTGGAGGCAGATTCTTTACCACTAGCACCACCTGGGAAGCCAAACCCCACCTCCACCACCCCACGAGCAAGGAGAAACTGCATTAATTAGATGCGAGGACACGAGTTTGAAGTAGGCTCCGGGAGTTGGTGATGGACAGGGAAGCCTGGAGTGCTGCAGTCTATAGGTTGCAAAGAGTCAGACATGACTGAGTGAGTGAACTGAACTGAGGATTTTCTTTTCTGCCTCTTCCTCCCAATTTCTCAGCAATGTCATTTTATGAATGATAATTTTTAAAAGGTTATTCCTGTTTGTCTGTCTTTGTTTTTATATAATTCCTCAAAAACATAGGTATGCTCATCTGGAATAAGAAGATCCTAGGAGCCCAGACTGTTGGCGGCTAGGCTCATAGATGAAATGGCAAGTATTTTAAAAATACAATTGTGGTGGTTTTCCATTTTTAAAAATCTCTTTCAGCTGTGCAGGGGAGGTAAACTATCTGTTTCTTCCACCCTTCTGCATTCTCAGCTGGGGCTCTGTAACAAAAGACAGATTAACAAGAGACAAGTATACAAACTTATTTAATGTCTATATTTTTGTGACTGAGCCACCATAAGGAGTGAAGAGCCCAAGCAGAGGTTGACTCAGAGAGTCTCTCCAGCACCTGCAATTTCTCCAATTCCTTCAGCTTAAAACATTCAATGTTCCAAAGTGCCCTATTTGGAGGTGCTGTGTCTTGAATCCCATCACCTGCTCTCCCTATCTTCTAACAGATTTTATTATACCTCACCTGATTCCCTATTCTTCTTAGTTCTTGGCTTAACTTCCTTAAACGAGAAGGAAATAAATTCCATGTCATTAGAAGGGCAGCTAAGGAAGATGGAATGACATACCTGCCCCCGTCAGAGACTGTTTGAGTGTCTAGGAATATAGACACTCAATTTGTCACTGATTCGTCATTACAAACATATTTATCCTGAGCCTAAGTATACTCGCCACAGTCCCAGGAGCTGAGGACAGAGCAAAGGAGGAAAAATAAGTAAAAATCCCTCCCCTCCTAGATATTACATTTGCCCAGGAGAGAGGCACTAAACACAGGCTGTTGAAACATATAATATGTCAACCTGATAAAGACAAATAAATGAATTAAAGCAAGGAAGGGACATGGGAATGCTAAGGGAAAGGAGGGTGGCAGGTTAAAAAGAGGTCAGGAAAAACCCTACTGAGGGCAGCATCTGAGCCAGTGGCAAAGACTTCCATGAGTCCACGAAGCCCTGTTTTGCCTCAAGAGAAGTATTTTTTTGGAAAGGTCTTTTTTTGGTGGTAAAATAAGTATAATAAAAAATTTATCTTTTTTAAACTATTTTAAATCTACAACTCAGTGCATTAAATACATTCACTATGTCGTGCAACCATCACTAATTGCAAAACTGTTATTTCAAGTGGAAACTCTGAAAACCATCAAATGATTAAGCAATAACTCCCCATTCCTCTTCCCCCCAGAGACCCTGGTAACTTTTAATCTACTTTCTGTCTCTATGGATTTGGCTATTCTAGATATTTCATGTAAGTGGAATCCCACAATATTCGTTCCTTTATGTCTGGCTTATGTTATTCAGCATAATGGTTTCAAAGTCCATACATTTTCTAGCATGTGTCATAATTTTCTTGATTTTATGGATAAGTAATATCCCATATGCTACGTTTTGTTATCCATTAATCTGTTGACAGGCATTTCATTTGTTTCCACATTTTGACTATTGTGGATACTGTTCCAGTGAACACTGGCATGTAAGTATCTATTCAAGTCACTGTCTTCAGTTCTTCTGGACTTCTACTAAAAATGAAATGGTTGGATCATACGATATTTCTATGTTTAGCTTTTTAAGGAAGACACTAAACTATTTTCCATATGGTTTCACCTTGTATATTCCTACCAGCAATGTAAAAGGATTCTGATTTTTCCACATCATTGCCAATATATTTTGTTTTTTTGTGTGTTTTTTCTTTTGTTTTAAAATTATACCTGCCTGTGACCCCATGGACTGTAGCCCTGCCAGGCTCCTCTGTCCATGGGATTCTCCAGGCAGGAATGGGGATCTTCCTGACCCAGGGATCAACCCTAGATCTCCCTCATTGCAGGCAGATTCTTTCCCATTGGAGCTACTATGAAGAAGTATCTCATATTTACTTATTGTGGTATCAATTTGCATTTGCCTAATGACTAATGATGTCACCCATCTTTTCATGCACTTATTGGCCAATTAAATATTTTCTTTAGAAAATGTATATTTAAGTCCATTGCCCATTTTAAAATTGTGTTGCTTTGCCTTTTTGTTGTTGAGTGTTAGGAGTTATTTATATGATTTGGATATTAAATCTCTCTTAGATGACTGACAAACATTTTCTGTTTGGAGAGATCTTTTAAATAAAAATCAAATTGTGTGTGTGTTAGTCGCTCAGGCGTGTCTGACTCTTTGTGACCCCATGGACTGTAGCCTACCAGGCTGCTCTGTCCATGGGATTCTTCAGGCAGGAATACTGGAGTGGGTAGTCATTTCCTTCTCCAGGGGATCTTCCTGACCCAGGGATCAAACTAGGGTCTCCTGTATTTCAGGAAGAATCTTGACTGTCTGAGCCATCATGAAGCCCCAAAATCATATTACAAAAGGTTAAGGAATGTGGCGAAATAAAGAAGTGAAGGAAGCAGAGAGTAGACTACTCTTTGGGAATGAAGTGGTACAGAGAAGGAGATAATTAGGGAAAATGTGTGATAAAGCTGAGGGATAGTTAAATGTAATAGAAGATAGAAAGTAAAGCAGAAACAGTGAAAAATGATGTCCGCTCTAAAGAGAGGACAGTTGATGGGGAAGATGGCAGGGATTCAAGAGATGGGGGTGGATGTGTTGTGCACTGTGCTCAGTCGCTCAGTTGTGTCCAACTCTTTGTGACCCCATGGTCTGTAGCCCACCAGGCTCCTCTGTCCATGGGGATTTTCCAGGCAAGGATATTGGAGTGGGTTGCCATGTCCTCCTCCAGGGGACCTTTCCAACCCAGGGATCAAACCCAGGTCTCCCACATTGCAGGCAGATTCTTTACCATCTCAGCCACCAGGGAAGCCCATGAACACTGGAGTGGGTAGCCTATCCCTTCTCCAGGGAATCCTCCTGTCCTGGGAATAGAATTGGGGTCTCCTGCATTGCAGGCAGATTCTTTACTAGCTGAGCTACCCGGGAAGCCCCAGTGGGTAGATAGACTGCTCTAGAAATACGGAAGGAAATATGAGTCTGGCAAAGGACTGACAGTAAAGAATGACCTCTTTTTCCTGATTTAAGAACAAAAGTGACAAACCAGGGCTCCATGTACTCCCTGCTGTCTTCATGGATGTGAGAAATCAAATTAAAAATAAATCAGGTCAGTATCACTTGGAATTTATAGTTTCTCCCTCATAGCTTCAATAAGTTTCATGAACAGTTACTCATCAAAAAATCCTCAAAGTTAAGCATAAAACCTATACCTGTATGTGACAAACACAAGCTCAAGTGTCTTTCAAAAGCCCTACATTTTCTGGGGCCCCCAATTTCCAGGCCAAAATGTTTTGCAAAGACCTGCCTCCCGTGTCATTATTAATGGTAGTGATGAGGGAACTCTTTATTTTGATCAGTCCATGCCTGTAATTAAGAGCCTTGACCAGTTGTTCCTGCAAAACCAGCTTTGTATTGCCTCTGCTCTTGAAGTGGTCCTCACCATACTAAAAGATCTGCGTGTGTGTGTGTGTGCTCAGTTTTGTCCAACTCTTTGCGACTCCATGGACTGTAGTCCACCAGACTCCTCTTGTCCGTGGGATTTTCCAGGCAAGAATACTGGAGTGGGTTGCTTTTTCCTTCTCCAGGTGATCTTCCTGACACAGAGATTGAACCCGTGTTTCTTGTATCTCCTGAATCGGCAGGTGGATTCTTTATCTGAGAAGAAATCAATCCAACTTCGTTAACCCAGATTTTAAAAGACTCATTTGAATAGGAAGCATTGTATTTTATGTTAGCAACTATTTGCCTCCCAAGGACCGAAATTCTAGAAAATACACTTTGGGAAATGTTGACCCAGATGGACAATTCCTTTCCTGGAATATTCTGCCTCTCCTTAGTTTTATCTTACGAATCTCAGAAGAAAACCTGCTTCATCTCCACCAGTGTTTTTCTTTCCTCTTCTGTAGTTTCTTTGATCGTTGCTTTTCCCTAGGAAGCATTAAAAATGTCAGTGAATGACATTCTGCAGAACTGAGTCTCATAATGAAAGCTGAACTAGAATTAAATATATATATATAGTAGTAGTGTTAGTCACTCAGTCGTGTCCAACCCTTTGCGACCCCATGGACTGTAGCCCGCCAGGCTTCTCTGTCCATGGAATTCTCCAGGCAGGAATACTGGAGTGGGTTGCCATTTCCTTCTCCAGGGGATTTTCCTGACTCAGGAATCAAATTGGGGTCCCCTGCACTGAAGGCAGATTCTTTACTGTCTGAGCCACCCGGGAAGCCCATATATATATATATATATATATATATATATATATATATATATATATGCATTCAAAGTACAAAACCATCTATATTATTGTTGTTATTATTATTGGTTCAAATTCTTTCTACTGTTCTAATCTTTGACACCCCTATGGCAGTTTTATGGGCCAATGGACCATCACATGGAATTTTTTAGCAGAGATATTAATAATTCAGTAGGGGTGTGGAAATGTGCCCATGGATATTGTGAAGACTGAAAATTGAGCCCCGTCTGAACACACAGTCTAACAGCAAGGTGGTGTGGCAGCTCATGACCATCCTGCCCATTTGTACTTAGAAAGGGGCAGTTGGTTCATAATGAGCTGGTTCAACAAGCCTATAGCTTCTTTCCTGCTGCTGTGATCGTGAGCCCGTACTATAATTATAACAAGTGATTCCATAAACATTATGACCATGTATTAAACATATGTGATAGCATCAGAGAGACACCATAATAACAGCAGAATGTTAACAAGCAAAAATGTGTTCGTGTTTGACAAAGCATAACACGAAACTTCCTTAAGCAGTGCTTTTCCTTTTAAAGAATGCCAGCAAATTTGGAACATAAGATTTACATCAGCTAAACAACCAAACCAGCAACAGTACACTGGGGAAAAGAAACCCTAAAAAATATGAATCCCAATTCAAAAGTTTCAGAAAACATATTGAGTTTCTTATCCTCAGCCTAGACTTAGAATGACAATGTTATTTAGGACTAAAAACTTGAAATTTAGTATAAGAAGGAAGTACACTTGTTGGGTAAATAAGTTTTAAATGAGATATTTAGAGAACAAAGAGATATAGGACCAAATGCAGGTCAAGATGAAATGACAGGCATCTATTAGAGCAGGGCCTCCAAACTCTGGGGTCTAATGCTTGATGATATGAGATGGAGCTGATGTAATGGTAACAGAAATAAAGTGCACAATAAATGCCATGAGCTTGAATCATCCTGAAACCATCCCCTCTTTCTGGTCTGGGGAAAAACTGTCTTCTGTGAAACTGGTCCCTGGTGCCAAAATGTGTGGGGACTAGTGTGTTATAGGACATGGGTCGCACTACAATGGTTGCAATGATGGTGGACCTCCCTGAGGGTTAAGACAAACGAAAAAGCATGAGGAGTGTAATCTCATTATGATAGCTACATATAGAATACAGAGACATGTGCATCTGTGAAAAATACAGAACTGGTGGGAAATCAAATAATCAGAATCTGAGATGCCTGTTTTTGAGAATACCTTTTGACTCATTGTGCTGGAAAGCGGGAAAAACATGTATTGAACATTAGGAGAACATGTACTCAGACATTAGTTTGAACTCCCCCAGGAAGGCTAACTCCTGTAACAAACATCTCCCAAATAATACATGTTTATTTCTCACACATTTCACAGAGCCATGTGGTCCAGCAGTGGGTTCTGCATCACCAAGGCATTCAGGGACCCGAGGTGCCTCTATTGGCGCCACGATTCCTAGGGATTCACAGTCTTTCAGACCATGTGTGATCAGAAGAAGAAAGAGAGTAAGAGGGCTGGGTGAAAAGCTTGGTATGCTTGGAACCTGAAAGGTGCAGGTATCACCCCCACCCAAAGTCCTCTGGCTGCAACTCCACCATGTGGTCCCACCTATTTTCTGGGAAATGTAGTCTCCCTAGAGTCAAGGAGGAAAATGAAAGGGGTTAATCTCTGCCACATGAACTACAAGTGACAATTTTTTGCTTCACTTTTCTTATCAGTTTGTCAGTCCTCAAATCAGACAGAACTGAGTTCAGCGTCAGGTTGCCCCATTTATCAATTATATATATGGCCTTGGACAAGCTACACAAACTTTTGGAGTCTCATTCTTCTTCACTCTTAAATTGAGTAGAAAGTGAAAGTATTCATCGTTCAGTTATGTCTGATTCTCTGCAATTCCATGGACTGTAGCCTGATGGGCTCCTCTATCCATGGAATTCTCCAGGTAAGAATACTGGCATGGATAGCCATTTCCTTCTCTAGGGGATCTTCCCAACCCAGGGATCAAACGTGGGTCTCCTATGTTGCAGGCAGATTCTTTACCATCTGAGGCACCATTGGATAATAATAGTATATTTATCATAGAGAATCCATGAGGTTTAAGCAATATGAATTATATAAAGAAGCTAGCATAGTTTCTGGCATAAATAAACATTCATGAAAGGTTAATTTACTGCAAGATTCATATCAGGTCTAAAGTTTGAGATTTTGTTTTTCTTATATTGGTTAATGACAAGTCAGCTCATAGATCATAGTCATCAAAGAAGGAAATGTTTCCAGGGTTGGCAAACATTTGACATCTGTGTCACTGCTGTCCTCTTTCATATATATGTATATAGATAGATAGATAGATAGATTGTGTGTGTGTGTGTGTGTGTGTGTTCAGCCACTCAGTCATTCCTAATTGAGAGCCACCTTTTTCCCCCTTTAAGTTTAACATGTCCTCAGAGTCCTTATAAACTCAGCATCAGAGCTGGCATGAGTGATGCAACCTATCTGCCACCATGAATTTAAATTTTATCCTAATAAAAAGTGAGATCAAATGCTCTGGGACCAGTTGTACCATACAGGTAACAGGTTTGATTGCATGAAAGATCTCGATTTCAAAGTTGAATTGAGCATGACTCAGAGAGGAGAAGAATATAAAGTAACATCCAGGTATATGAAGTCTAGCTGGGGAGCACGTGAGCCAGAAAAGAGAATAAGGATAACTGAAGCTGATAAAGAATTTTAATGACCAATTGAATCCCCAAATCAGAAGAAAATTAAATAAAGTCAGGGCTGATGAAAACCTATTTGATTTGAGCACAATAAGAGGTTTTCAGTGGGCGTCTGGATGCTATTTGGGTGCTGTGAGGAGCATAGGCCTACAGGTGGAGGACTACAGCTGTAATTGTTTGTGTCTGCAGGTAAAACAGGTTGAGCTCCCTTCTCAAGCAACATGGCCAAAAATACAAGGGAAGAAATTGGTTCATGCTTAGGCAGGATTTGATGATCGAGCAAGGATTTTTTAATAATAGGAATCACAAAAAATATGCTTAAAACTGTATGAAAAGAACCCCAGAGACCAAAGTTCTCTTTCATAATCACAGCAGAAAAAAAAAAAAAAAATGGAAAAACCCCAAAGAGAAAACCTGTAGGAACACAGCCGAGTGACAAGAAGCCAGAGGAAATTAGTAAGAGGCCAGACACAGCCCTCACAAACCAAGGACTCCAAGTGGCAGGAGGAAAAATGGCAAACTTTCTGCAAGTTAGGAATGGTACCGAGAACCTGGGAAAACCAGGGCAAATGGATCTAAACTGAACGTTTCAAAGTAGGAACATAAATTCCATTTTAGATTAGGACAGGGCTGCAGCTGAGGAGTCTGTGAGTCATGGGGTGGGACTGCCCACATATAGTGGCTTTGCCAGGCCATGCTTTCATCTCCAGTTCCTCCTTTAGCCCTAAAATCGTCTTTCCTCTCTCACAGTCCCTCATGAACTGCCATCCTGTCTTCCCATGTGACTCAAGCAGGGGAGAGGACCACAGTGGAATAAACCAGTGCAGCAGTAAATAGCCTAGGGTCCAAATCCTAACTTTGTGAAAGTCACTCAGTCGTGTCAGACTCTTTGAGACCCCATGGACTGTAGCCTGCCTGTGAGGCTCCTCCTGTCCATGGAATTCTCCCCACAAGCATGCTGATGTGGGTATCTTTTCCCTTCTCCATGGATCTTCCCAACACAGGGATTGAACCCAGGTCTCCTGCATTGCAGGGGGATTCTTTACTGTCTGAGCTACCAGGGAAGCCCAAGAATACTGGAGTGGGTAGCCTATCCCTTCTCCAGGGGATCTTTCTGACCTGGGAATCACACTGCTACCAGGGAAGCACTCAGTGCTTACAACCACTGTTTTCCTCACTTGTTAGATGAGAAAATATTAATAATACATCTTTTAAAAGACTGTTACAAGAATAAAATAAGAAAAGACATATAAAACATCTAGCACTGTTCCTCATGTTAATAGATTCTCAATAATGACTGGCTATAATTATTTAAAAGCAGAAGAATTCCACGCTATGGTTCTTCTATAGTTTGGTACCCTAATTATTTTATTTGATTGCTTTGGACAGCATTAAAAAAATAAATGGAATAACTTCTGTTTCTGGCCATGAAAGACTCATAGGATCCAGACTCATCCTCCCACCATAAATAACTAGAAAACTGGACAAAAATATGCAAAAAGCTGTTTTCAGACACTGAACCACCAGTAGTAGCGGACAATGGACTTTGATAAATAAGGGAAAACAACAGAGGTAAGCCCTGTGATAGCCTTGGCTTTTTTCTTAAAGGCAATTTATGGATCAATATGCAGAAAGGAGAACTCGAAACGAAGCCCTGCAGTCTCTCAGAGTTGAGGAAATTGAGATTGTACATTGGGAAGGTGAGGAATCTAAAAATTTCAGGGAGAGTGTCAGAAACAATGGAGCCGTAAGCAAAAGAGTTTCTGAAAGCTATGTAGGGGTCACTTCTAGTCTTTGGTGAATACTAATAAGTATGCAGTATGGCTGAATGCCTTAAGTAAGGTAAAACTTCCTAAAATCAAACGAAAAACTTCCAAGGAAAGAACAATTCTGAGAACTTATAAGCTAAAGTTCCCAGAGCTCATGCAGAGCTAGAATTCTTTATGTTTCCAAAAGGCAGAGTGGAAAGACCAACCTGAATACATGGGCATTCAGTAGTGACTTCAGAACACTCACAGCTTCCTAGTGGGACTAAAGTGGACCTACACTTACTATAAATAAAGCTTAAAATCAAGTCTCAAAAGGATCAAAGTGATCCACAAGTAACTTCATGGCCACCAACACTTTCTAAAGAAAAAGGAAAAGCAAAAAAACAAAAAACAAAAAACCAGCACTCAACATTATAAAATTCACAAAATTCATTTAATTAACTCCTTAATATGTGGTGTAAGTTTAAGTTATATCAAATAGTTGTGGAAGATGTGTAGAAATCACAATTCTTTTAAGTATCAACTTAAACATTTTTTCTAAATAGTAATTAGGATAAAAAAATTTTTTCCATCTAAAACAATCACTGCTAGATATGCAAGGAAGTAGGAAGATGAGTCCTATAAACAAAAGAGAAATCAATCAACCAATAAATCAATATAAGCAGATCCAGTCACGACAGGGAAAATAAAATTGCCAGACAAGGACGTTAAACATGCTCAGTGTGCTCAAAAATTTGAAGGAAAGTATAATGTAACAAGGATAAGAATAGAAGATATAAACAAGAACCAAATGAAATGGAAATGAAAAATAAAGCATATGAAATAAAAATTTTACCAGACAGGATTTATAGCAATTAGACACTACAAAAAAATTCAGTAAAGTTGAAAAAGCAATAAAAGAAGCCACTCAAAACTTAAGCACATAGAATAAGAAAACACTTAAAAAAATAACCAAGAAGAATCTCAAAGAAAATATCAAGTGGTCTAACAAGTACATATCATCAGAGTCCAAGAAAAAGAGTTGGTGGACAGAATAGAAAATATACTTAAAAGAAATAAAGGCCAAAAATTTTCAAATTTTGATAAAAATAATAAATCTATAGATCCAAGAAAGAAACAGAATGCAGGGGGGGAAAAATCAAGATTCATTACAATTGATTATTAAAAAACAGAGATAAAGAGAAAATCTTAAACATGGCAAAGGAAAAAAGTCGAATAGGTATAGAAGAAGAAGAATCACCTCAGACTTCATGGGAATTATGTAAACCAGAGGCAACAAAATGATGGATTTAAAGTGTGGAAAGAAAAATAGCATTATCACTTTAGAATCTTAACATTGATCTTAAAATACCTTCCAAAATTAAAATGAAAACAAAAACTTTTTTAGACACACCAAAGCTGACAGAATTTATTGCTAGTAGACCTGAGCTATAAGAAATATCAACTTGAGTCAAAGAGAACAGTATTTTTTTTTCCTTAGACACATAGAAGATCCAAAGGAATGTATTAAAGCATAGTAGAACGAGTAAGTCATTTTAGCAAAATTGCTAAAATACACAGGTCAAAATACTGAAGTATGTGTTGCTCCATACTAGAAATAAGCAATTGGAATATTAAATTTCAAAACATCATACTATTTGGAATCTAATTATGAAATTTCTTATCAGTTGTATTTATAGCAGTTAAAATGGGAAATAATACATAGGTACATGGAGAGATGAATAGACTTTTTAAAATGTGGCATATTTATACAATGGAAAACTACTCAGGAGAAAAAAAGTAAAAAACATGTATGAATCTCAAAGACATATACGCTAAATAAAGGAGCTAGAGACAGAACAGTCCCTAGTGCTCATTTCAATTTTTATGAAACTTTAGATAAGATAAATCAATATATAGTGAAGAAAAGTTGATCAGTTGCTACCTGGGGTTTGAGGATGAGGAGGATATTGGATGAAAAATGGAATGATTAAATCTTTTGTGCTGGGAAAATATTCATCACGATTTTATTAGGAATTATAGCTATTTATCAAAACTTGAACTGTATTCTTTATTCCTTTAAGTAGACAATTGGCAAATATTTTTTTATTTTTATCATATATTTTATATTAAAAAAATTTTCATATTGGGGTATAGCCAATTGACAATGTTGTAATAGCTTCAGGTGAGCAGTGAAGGGCCTCAGGCATACATATACGTATATCCTTTCTCCCTCAAACTCCCCTCCCATCCAAGCTGCCACATAACGTCCAACAAAGTTCCATGTGCTCTACAGTAGGTCCCTGCTGGTTATCTGTATACTTCAAATTATTGTATTTTGTGTATGCATGCATGCTAAATCGTTTCAGTCAAGACCAACTTTTTGCAACATTATGGACTGTAGCCCACCAGGCTCCTCTGTTCATGGGATTTCCAGGCAAGAATACTGGAGTGGGTTGCCATGCCCTCCTCCGGGAGATCTTCCTGATCCAGGGACCCACCCCAAGAGTCTTATGTCTCCTGCATTTGCCCATTGTATTTTATGTTATGTAAATAATGTCACAATAAAGTAGGTCAAAAAATAAGGAGTCTGCCATTCTTTCTCCAGTAGGACCAGTCCCTAGGACTCCCTACTGCCTTGCGCCAAGCCCACTACATCCTATGAGAGGGACAAGAGCAAAGTGAGGCAAGTAAAGAAAGCAGAAGGCAAGATTTAAGAATGCTCTCACTCTCAGTGTCATGCGCAGCCCTGTTCTTTTGCATAAATTGACTTGCTCTGCAGCCAGGTTTCCCATCTCACCATTCTTTTAAAGTTCACCAAAACAACAGATTTTCTGTGCTTCTACTTGCTGTCCATACAACTTTGAGCAATGTTTCCAAACCTAATCATCTGGAAATCTTTTATCCTTATTAGCTCCCAATTATAGGTATGCTCTGGCTTTCCATATACTCCTCATTAGCCTGTCCATCCAGTGCTGTGGTGGCAATTATTCTGCTCTTCAAAGGGCCTCTATATCATCCTTTGAGCTTTGCTGTCTATCCTGAGCTCCAGATCTGAATTTTATCCAGTCACTGTACAGTAACACAGGAAGTCTCATATTTATTTTACAATTCAACAGATAAATATAAAATCATCAACTTGGCTCCAAATTACCTTCTGACTTCCTTCTTCAGAAGTTCTCCCATCACACTGCTCCTTTCCATTGCCACATCCTGTCAACTCCATCTCTTATAAATGTTATTGCTTTCCTTATTGCTTCTACCACCTACCTCCCCTCAAACTTACAATTCAGTATCTTTTACAAGTGCTGCCTGAAGACTAGCTGCTGTATGCCTCTCAGTTTCTCCTATTCTAATCCACCTGACCCAATTCCTGAAAGTACATCTAACAATTTACTCTTGTTTTTCAAAATTCTTTTTTTTTAAATTGGAGTATGCCAAAGAAGGCTCAAACTACCGCACAATTGCACTCATCTCACACGCTAGTAAAGTAATGCTCAAAATTCTCCAAGCCAGGCTTCAGCAATATGTGAAGCGTGAAATTCCAGATGTTCAAGCTGGTTTTAGAAAAGGCAGAGGAACCAGAGATCAAATTGCCAACATCCGCTGGATCATCGAAAAAGCAAGAGAGTTCCAAAAAAACATCTATTTCTGCTTTATTGACTATGCCAAAGCCTTTGACTGTGTGGATCACAATAAACTGTGGAAAATTCTGAAAGAGATGGGAATACCAGACCACCTGACCTGCCTCTTGAGAAACCTATATGCAGGTCAGGAAGCAACAGTTAGAACTGGACATGGAACAACAGATTGGTTTCAAATAGTAAAAGGAGTACGTCAAGGCTGTATATTGTCACCCTGCTTATTTAACTTCTATGCAGAGTATATCATGAGAAATGCTGGGCTGGAAGAAGCACAAGCTGGAATCAAGATTGCTGGGAGAAATATCAATAACCTCAGATATGCAGATGATACCACCCTTATGGCAGAAAGTGAAGAGGAACTCAAAAGCCTCTTGATGAAGGTGAAAGAGAAGAGTGAAAAAGTTGGCTTAAAACTCAACACTCAGAAAATGAAGATCATGGCATCCGGTTCCATCACTTCATGGGAAATAGATGGGGAAACAGAGGAAACAGTGTCAGACTTTATTTTTTTGGACTCCAAAATCACTGCAGATGGTGACTGCAGCCATGAAATTAAAAGACGCTTACTCCTTGAAAGGAAAGTTATAACCAACCTAGATAGCATATTGAAAAGCAGAGACATTACTTTGCCAACAAAGGTCCGTCTAGTCAAGGCTATGGTTTTTCCAGTGGTCGTGTATGGATGTGAGAGTTGGACTGTGACGAAAGCTGAGCACCGAATAATTGATACTTTTGAACTGTGGTGTTGGAGAAGACTCTTGAGAGTCCCTTGGACTGTAAGGAGATCCAACCAGTCCATTCTGAAGGAGATCAGCCCTGGGATTTCTTTGGAAGGGATGATGCTAAAGCTGAAACTCCAGTACTTTGGCCACCTCATGCGAAGAGTTGACTCATTGGAAAAAGCTCTGATGCTGGGAGGGATTGTGGGCAGGAGGAGAAGGGGACGACAGAGAATGAGATGGCTGGATGGCATCACTGACTCGATGGACTTGGGTCTGAGTGAACTCCGGGAGTTGGTGATGGACAGGGAGGTCTGGCGTGCTGCGATTCATGGGGTCGCAAAGAGTTGGACACGACTGAGCTACTGAACTGAACTGATAATTGATTTATAATGTTGTGCTAGTTTCTGCTGTACAACAAAGTGAGTCAGCTATATGCATACATATATCCCCTCCCTCCCACCCCATCTCATTCCTCTAGGTCATCACAGAGCACAGAGCCGAGCTCCCTCTGCTGTACAATGGGTTTCCACTAGCTATCTATTTCATACGTGGTAGTGTATTCATGTCAAATTCAATCTCCAAAATCACCCCACCCTCCCCTCCTCCCTCCTGTGTCCACACATCCATTTTCTATGTCTGTATCTCTATTCCTACCCTGGAACTAGGTTCATCTGTACTATATTCTAGGTTATATATATTTATTGAAATTGAAAGTTGCTCAGTTGTGTCTGATTCTTTATGGCCCCAGGGACTGTACAGTTCATGGAATTCTCCAGGCCAGAATACTGGAGTGGGTAGCCTTTCCCTTCTCCAGGGGATCTTCCCAACCCAGGGGTTGAATCCCTGTCTCCCTAATTGCAGGTGGATTCTTTACCAACTGAGCCACAAGGAAGCCCAAGAATACTGGAGTGGGTAACCTATCCCTATTCCAGGTCATCTTCTTGACCTAAGAATCAAACCAGGGTTTGCTGCATTGCAGGCAGATTCTTAACCAACTGAGCTATCATGGAAGCCAATATATAGAACACTTAAACAAAGAATCCTGCTGATACTTTGATTCCAGGCTTCTAGCCTCTGGAGTGGTGAGGAAATAAATTTCTGTTTTTTAAAACTCTCGATCTGTGGTGCTTTGCTGTGGCAGTCCTAGCAAACCAATATGATCACCAGCAACAAAGGTTAGATATGTAGTAGGTGGTATATTCAGGGAAAGTGTAATTCTCCCCTAAGATGATTTGAGTAGAGGAATAATGAGAGATAAGTGTGAAGGACCTAGAATTTGTCATACAGGGTGAAGTAAGTCAGAAAGACAAAAACAAACATCACTTCATATGTACTGAAGTTCACCCTGTAGGACAAACTCTAGGTCCATCCACATCTCTAAAAATGACCCAATTTCATTTCTTTTTATGGTTGAGTAATATTCCATTGCATGTATGTACCACATCTTTATCCATTCATCTGTCAATGAACACTTAGGTTTTTCCCACTTCCTGACTATTGTAAATAGTGCTCTAATAAACACTGGAGTGCATTGTCTTTTTGAATTATGGTTTTATCAGGGTATATGCCCTATACTGACCCTCCTTCACATACTGAATAACAGATCCCTAGTTTATGTTCAAGGTTCTCTATTCTTTATCTTAAACACCCCTCCTTCACACTTATCTCTCATTACTCCTCTACTCAAATCATCTTAGAGGAGAATTGCACGTTCCCTGAATACACCACCTACTACATGTCTAACCGTTGTTGCTGGCGATCATATTGGTGTGCTAAGACTGCCATAGCAAAGCAACACTAAGACTGAGTGTCTTAAAAAACTGAAATTTATTTCCTCACCACTCCGGAGGCTAGAAGCCTGAAATCAAAGTATCAGCACGATTGGTTTATTTTAAGAATTTTCTCCTTAGCTTATATATGGCCATCTTCTCCCTGTGTCTTCATATGGTCTTGCCTCTGCATGTGTCTCGGTTCTAATTTTCTTTTATAAGGACATTAGTCATATTGGAATAAGGCCCATCCATGTGACCTTATATTAACTTAATTACCTCTTTAAAGACCCTATCTCTCAATAAGGCCATATTTTGAGGTATTTGGGGTTAGACTTTAACTTAACAAATTTTGAGGGAGACACAATTTAGCCCCAAACAATGACCGTTGGTTTAGTGTGTTCTTGTTCTTTGTTACAACCCATCCAGTCTCTATCCAGCCTCAAACATCAGATCAGATATTACCTTCATCTTGAAGTTTTTCCATATGGGCAAACCAGACAGGCCCACTTACTATTCTGAGCCCTGGGAACATTTGGTTTGTACATCTGTCAGTATATGAATCATAGTTACTATGCATTAGAGCTACTAGTAAAATTTTCTTCTCTCTTCTATGATGTAATTTCTGTGTAGCCAGAGAAGGTGTTGTTTTCATTATTTTGACATTGTTCTGGCACAAACAAATATTTGTGATTGAATATGGTACTCCAAGATAAGTAAGCCTTCAAGACAGGACTTTGGGAACGAAGAAAGTTTGCTTCCTTTTTTTTTTTTCGCCTCCCTTTTCCTCACATCCTGATATACTTCATTAGTTCACTTATGGCACTGGCAATTGATTGTAGATGAAGTACAATATCTTGATAAGTGAAATGATATTTTAGGCTTTTAGAGTAGATGTTCATGGCGAGAAAGCATGAAAACTATTGAGAGTTGGGCAAAGGAACAAGGTAAAAAAGGGGTATAAACATTTATTGAGGATTTACTACCAGATAGGACTGTTAGTCCCAGTATTTTGATCACCTGATGCAAAGTGCTGAGTCACTGAAAAAGTCCCTGATGCTGGGAAAGATTGAGGGCAGAAGGAGAAGAGGGCATCAGAGGATGAGATGGCTGGATGGCATCACCGACTCAATGGATATGAACTTGGGCAAACTTTGGGAGATAGTGAGGGACAGGGAGGCCTGGTGTGCTGCAGTCTATGGGGTCACAAAAAGTCTGACATGACTGGGTGACTGAACAACAGCAAAGACTTTTAGAAACTTTTTGCTCATTTAATCCTTATGACAATGCTATGGGGATAGGCTGTAGTTTTTCACATTTTACAAAAGAGAAACCTGAGGCTCAGAGAAACTAAGTGACATGTAGTTCATAGCTATTGGTATTTCAGGGCACAACCAGAATTCCAATGCAGGTCCAGCATGTTTCCATTACTTGACCTCAACCTCTTCCTACCAAGTCCCACTCAATTGTAGCTCAGGTAGTTCTGATAGTAACACAGGATATGGTATTTCTTAGGTGGGAGACACTGATCCAAGTGTCTTAGATACAGTTGCTGTTGTTGCTGCTGTTTAGTCACTGAGTCCTATCCAATTCTTTGCGACCCCAAAGACTATAGCCCACCAGGCTCCTCTGTCCATGGGATTTCCCAGGGAAAAATACTTGAGTGGGTTGTAATTTCCTTCTCCAGGGGATCTTCCTGACCCAGGGATCAAACCCATGTCTTCTGCATTGACAGGTTGATTCCTTACCACTGAGCCACCTGGGAAGCCCACTTAGATATAGTAATTCATTTCATTTTTAAAACTCAGTGAGGGAGGCCCTATATTATCACCATTTTACATAGGCAGAAACTGTGGCACAAAGATGTGAAGTAACTCCCCCTAGTAATAATAAGTAGAAGGTCCGAGATCTGACCTAAGCTGACTAAATGCAGAGCTGCAGCCCTGAACTACCGCCTCTCTTCATAAGAGCCCAACTTCCTGTGTGACCCTAGACTCATGTTCCCACTCGGAATCTCTGCTCATCAGCTGTGTGATGAAAAGCTATCTGGAGGCCAGCCAGACATAGACACACGAGGCAGTTCAGCCTTTCCTCGTTTATTTCTTTCTCAAACTTTTTGTAGTGCAGTAACTACTGAAATAATAGGTACTAGACATTCACTTTTCACCCTCTGGGAAACATGCTTCCTAGTCCACATGCCAGCACACATACCACCCAGCCCAAGCTGGGAGGTGAATTGTTTGTTTGTTTGTTTTAGAAAAAGAGCATTTCTCACATTTAGTTGATCTCCATGGGTTGCTTTTTTGTTTTGGCTTTATTTTTACTTTTTAAAGAGGAATGTATAAAGTGGGAAGTTGTCCAAAAGTATATCAATTATTTACACACAGCATTGTATGTGCAGGCACTGTATTTGTGCGGACACTGTCCCCAGCTGCTGCTAAAAGGCAAGAAGACATTTTGCTAAAGGTTTTACCTGTAGCAACTTGCTTCTATTTGTTGCCTTTGAAGAAGGAAATTGGATTTTACCAAGAAGTAATGTGAGATGTGTTCTGAACATTGCATCTCTCCTTCTGGTTTCCATGATGAGGGGGAGGACTCTTTCAGCTCCTTTCCTCACTTTGCCCCTATGGGGATGAAATAATTGATCTCACTGGTAAATATGCGGAGAATGGCTGGATAAAATGCTGTTCCTTTTTTACATTGCCTTGAACTGCTTTCATGGCTAAGAGAGGTAATTCACCTTAAATTTGCAAGGCAGCTTCATACTGCAAAAGACACCCCACAGGAATTCAAACTGACTTTAGATTTAATCATTACATTAAAAAGTAGAAGGCTTCTTGGGAAGAAGTTCTCTTAGGTCTGAGCAATTCCAAGATGAGAATCAGTGTCAGCGGATACGGCAGCATACAATCAAAACACTCACAAGATTTGGTGGAGACCAAAATACTGAATAGAGTTCACAGTGTCTGGAGCTGCCACCATTCAAATTTTGATACATTGCTAGAAGGTAGGAAGCTCTCCAGGGACCTTCTGTGAGAATGAAGCCAATATGGAGACAAATGCTTTGTCTCTTGTACATGGTAAATGCAGCGTGCCAAAATTAAGCTCTTGTGGGAACATTTCCATCAACAGTGTTTAAGTTCATAGATTGTGACTTTGGAACAACTGGCACTACTAAATTTTATATATATATATATATATATATATATATATATATATATATATATATATCAGTCCTTCATTAATCATAACATTATTATTCTACCTTCTCAACCCCGCAAAGTCCCTTTTACAACAGGTAGTTTTGTTCTGTTTTTTACATCTTTTTACAATATTTTTATTGGTGAGTAGATAAGATAAAATAAGCTATAACTTTTTTAAAAATGCAATTGATATGGCGGGCTTCACTTCAATGGAGTGTGTCTGTAGAGCTGTGGAACAGTGCCTCTAGTTCCCCTCCCACTGGAATGATGGGTCAGTGACAGGTATGACCATTAGCTGATGTCCCAGCTAGATGCCCCAACTGTCACACATGACACCTGCCACAGGATTTGCTAAACTGATTTGCCAGCATTGAAAAGGTTACCACTTTGATTGCTTAAATATTATTCCTAAGTCAGTTCTTTTCAGGCAAGCTGCATCACTGTGGCTTGGGGAGGAGAATGCATGAAAGTTTGAATTTCAGAAAGCATGCCAATTTTTCTTGAATCGTGAAAGACTCTGAAAGGTTTGTTTTTTTTTTAATTTTTTTTGCAAGACATTAACTCTCAGTAAATGTTTACCTTTAATTTTAACTTGAAACTAAGTTTGAGAAATTCCAGTCCATATGGATTTTGTTTTCACAAAACTCATCAAGAAGGCTTACAGAAGACCGCCTCTGATAAAAGATGATGAAACTGCTGCTTCACCTCCAAGAGAATCTGGAGTATTTTATTTATTATGTCCTCATTTACAGACAAAGTTCCAATTGGTTGAAATCTAATTTATTTATTTATTTTTATGTTGATGATGTAGACTTTATTTTTTCTTTATTTATTTTTTCAGTGCTATTGCTTATAACAAATCACAGTATGGATAGTATTTATTCCCAACAAATGCAAAATGGGTATAATTGTCATGATACTTTTTTTTTTTTACAATATTGTATTGGTTTTGCCATACATCAACATGCATCCACCACGGGTGTACACGTGTTCCCCATCCTGAACTCCCCTTCCACCTCCCTCCCCGTACCATCCCTCTGGGTCATCCCAGTGCACCAGCCCCAAGCTTCCTGTATCCTGCATCAAACCTGGGCTGGCGATTCGTTTCTTATGTGATATTATACATGTTTTAATGCCATTCTCCCAAATCATCACCCCCCTTCCCTCTCCCACAGAGTCCAAAAGACTGTTCCATACATCTGTGTCTCTTTTGCTGTCTCTCATACAGGGTTGTCATTACCATCTTTCTAAATTTCATATATATGCGTTAGTATACTGTATAGGTGTTTTTCTTTCTGGCTTACTTCACTCTATATAATAGGCTCCAGTTTCATCCACCTCATTAGAACTGATTCAAATGTATTCTTTTTAATGGCTGAGTAATACTCCATTGTGTATATGTACCACTGCTTTCTTATCCATTCATCTGCTGATGGACATCTAGGTTGCTTCCATGTCCTGGTTATTATAAACAGTGCTGTGATGAACATTGGGGTACACATGTCTCTTTCAATTCTGGTTTCCTCAGTGTGTATGCCCAACAGTGGGATTGCTGGGTCATATGGCAGTTCTATTTCCAGTTTTTTAAGGAATCTCCACACTGTTCTCCATAGTGGTTGTACTAGTTTGCATTCCCACCAACAGTGTAAGAGGGTTCCCTTTTCTCCACATCCGCTCCAGCATTTATTGCTTGTATACTTTTGGATCATAGCCATTCTGACTGGCGTGAAATGGTACCTCATTGTGGTTTTGATTTGCATTTCTCTGATAACGAGTGATGTTGAGCACCTTTTCATGTGTTTGTTAGCCATCTGTGTGTCTTCTTTGGAGAAATGTCTATTTAGTTCTTTGGCCCATTTTTTGATTGGGTCGTTTATTTTTCTGGAATTGAGCAGCAGGAGTTGTTTGTATATTTTTGAGATTAGTTGTTTGTCAGTTGCTTCATTTGCTATTATTTTCTCCCATTCTGAAGGCTGTCTTTTCATCTTGCTTATAGTTTCTTTTGTTGTTCAGAAGCTTTTAATTTTAATTAGATCCCATTTGTTTATTTTTGCTTTTATTTCCAGTATTCTGGGAGGTGGGTAATAGAGGATCCTGCTGTGATATATGCCGGAGAGTGTTTGGCCTATGTTTTCCTCTAGGAGTGTTATAGTTTCTGGTCTTATGCTTAGATCTTTAATCCATTTTGAGTTTATTTTTGTGTATGGTGTTAGAAAGTGTTCTAGTTTCATTCTTTTACAAGTGGTTGACCAGTTTTCCCAGCACCACTTGTTAAAGAGATTGTCTTTTCTCCATTGTATATTCTTGCCTCCTTTGTCATGAAATCTAATTTAAATATCAGAAGTTTTGTATTTCCCAAACCAAGGTGGGGGGGGTGGTGGCTGGTGTGGAGAAGAAACAAAGAAAGGAAGGAAGGGAAGAAAAGAAAGAGAGGGAAAGAAGAGGGGAGGGATGAGAGATTGAGAGAGGTGAGAGGGAAAGGGAAAAAAAGAGTGTTACAGGAGGCTGGGTTGCAAACACACCACTGTAGATAAGAGAGATGACCAATGGGAACCTACTCTACAGCACAGGGAACTCTAGCCAATATGCTGCAATAACCTGCATGAGAAAAGAATCTAAAAAAGAGTGATTATATGTCTATGTATACCTGAATCACTTTGCTGTACACCTAAGACTAACACAATATTATAAATCAACTATACTCCAATAAGATTGAAATATTTTTTAAAAAGAAGATTGCTGCAGAGCTTCACTGACTTTCTGAACTGCATTCAAAGCAGGCAATAAGAACAGGAAGGGCACTGAGTGGAGTCCCTGATATACGCCCAGAAGAAACTTCTCGATAAGGGCTCACTCAGGACACCACCGCTAACCACCTCCGTGCTTTCTCTCCACTTCTCCTCATTCCGTTTTGAACCCGAGCTTCCGTCCTGTTTCACCCTGGACGGAAATGAGCGCTGCTGCTGAGAATAAATACAAACCATGCCTTCCAGTGTCTACCTACACTTTAGGTCCCCTGAAGGAGGGCGTGGCAACCCACTCCAGTATTCCTGCAGGTAAAATCCCAAGGACAGAGGAGCCTGGTGGGATATAGCCCATAGAGTCTCGAAGAGTCAGACATAACTGAAGCGATTTAGCACACATGCACTCAGGTATAATAGCCTGCGCCCAAAGTCAGTGGCTCTCAGCCTTCATGAACACTGGCATCACCTGGGAGAGCTTTAAAAGTTACTGATGCTTAGATCCTACCTGTGAAGAGTCTTCTTTAATTGTTCCAGGGTGCACTCTGGCATGCGAATCTTCACAGTCTCCTCAGGTTTATTAGTCCCCTTGGGCTGCTGTAACAAATTATTGTAAATCGGGTGGTTTAGAGCAACAGAAATGTATTCTCTCAGAATTCTGAGCCCTGAAGTCTGACATTAAGTTATTGGAAGCTCTGGGGGGTGCCTGTACACATTCCTTGGCATTTGCCTGGGCCACACGCCTCCAATCACTGCCTCCCTCTCTCTGTGCGTCAGTTCCCCTCTGTGTACCTCTTAAAAGGACACTCGCCATTGGATTTAGGGCCCCCTTGGATAATCCAACATGATCTCCTTGCAAGACTTCAACTTAATTATATCCACAAGGATCTTTTTTTTCCAAATAAGGTCACGTTCACAGATTCTGGGAATGAGAACATGCACCTATCTTTTGGGGAGCCTGTGTTCAACCCCAAACACCAGAGAATTCTGATCTATAGCCTCCCTCTAAGCAATGTACACATGTTTGTCAGTGGGCTGGTCACATCAGTGCCCAGGCTTGTGTAGGGATGGACACTTCTCCAAGTGAGAGGGTCATTTTGGAGCATTCCTTATCCTGACAAAAGAGGAACAGAAGGTTAAGGATGGATGGTGAGAATATGCCAAGCTAGTGAGACAGAGGGGATTCAAAGCATGGGTTTAATAATCAACTTCCCTGTTCTTTGTTCTTCCCTATGCTCTCCATCAGAATTATCTTTCCCTCTATAAAGGAATCTGAATTATCCGGACTTTTCTTTTATTTTCTTTCCACTTCCGTCTTAGACTGAATAGCTACAATCTTATCATCTCATCTTGTTTCAAAGACAACCATGCCCTTACTGTGATCAGACTTGTAGACAAAATTGTGTGCAGGTTTTTTGTATGTTTCTTTGAGTAACTGAGACATTCACAGTTATGATAAAGGAAATCCTGCTCTTCTTTCAGACTAATTGAGGATGGAAAGTCAGATGTGCCCTTACATTTCAGTGAACCCAGAGCTGCTGTCTCACACTGAATCTGAATCCTTTGAAAACTGAAAAAAAAAAAAAAAAAGGAAAATAAATGAAATGGGTAATTCTCATGAAATTAGGACTCCTCCTTGCTTCTCTGTTTGCTGTTTAACTTTCGAAAGTCATTTTAGTTTTTATCAGAACCAAGTTTGAATACCTAACAGTGATGATTATATTCTGGAAGGAGGTCATGGGATTGGGGATGGAATGCTTGGCTGCCTTTAGGTTTTTCCTCTTTGCCATCTTTAGGGAACCAAACATCATTAGAAGTTCCAACAATTGCAATACAAACAGTACTTTCATGACAGTCCTTCAGCAACCTCCTTGATAGGAAGTGTCTAGTCTTTATTTACAATAACATAATAACGTGATTTTGAAAGCAGCAGCATGAGTATGGATTTTTTTTTTTTTTTTTTTTTGGCTGAAAGAAGAGAGGCAGCATTTTTTTTAATGGAGGAATGGGAGGCTGTTGGATGCTATTTAGATAAGAAGTAGCAGGAGGAGTGTACTCAGTGATGCATTCTATTACCGGGCATGTGAGCTAATTCCAACTGCTGGCATCAACTTGCCTCTGCCATTTTGTTAGAGAGAACAGAAAAAAAAAGAAGAAGAAAATACCCATTCTGCCTGTTTTCACCTTATTGTCTCATTCTTATTCTAATCCTCTAATAAAGAGGGCAAAGTCCTTTCTGCTGATTCAAGACTTTTTGCAATTTGGAGGAAAATCCTATTTTTTTTTCTCCTCTCAATTTTGATGAGATGATGAGCTATCCTGGTAGGCTAATTTAGGTAACTTTTCAAGTATTCTCAACTGAAGTGAGAATTGCCAAAGAAATGCGAAAAATGCTAGCACTTATCAGAAATGCAAATGTGGCATTTGTTCAGCTTAATGTGAATAGCCCAGCCCAGGCAACAACAGAAGAGACAATTAGAATGCAGTCATGGTTCCCCAAATTCACTCTTTTTTCCAGCTAATATGACAGTCTTTCAAAAAGAAAAGAAAGAGAAAGAAAAAAAAGAGGACTATGGTTTTGCTTCAGTTACCAACACGAAAAAACGCCAATTTGGTATGAGTTTTATTTTAACTAAGAAAATCTGTTATTGTGCAAGTGTTGTCAGAACAAAGTAGCAATAAAGGAATTTTATGTCTGCGCTGCATTCATTATGGCTGGGTTTTAAGAGCAATGGAGCTCAGGTCAACCAATGTTAGGAGCGACGGTAGGTGTTATTTGCCACTGAGGACTGTGGCAGAATAGCCATGTTTATTGCCCATCATTTTTCAATGATTTTATGCCATCATTTGGGAGATGAATGAAATAACTCTGTAGCAGGCATGCATGTAAATAAATTAAGCATTAAGAACCAGCCAGTTGTAATCATCTTTCTCTGAGAATGTACTAAATAGTTGCAATCAGTGAAATGGACGAGAAATTGCATTAAATTGCAGTTCCAGTTACACAGCATAGCAGCAAAAACAAGACTCTGGTTCAAGAGGATGTCTGCAGGGAGGGAAGAATGCAGTTGTCTTCTGGGTGTGTTTTGGTCTACAAAACCACACTGGGCAAATAAGGCATGGGTCACTTAGCCTTCCTAAGTGAAATTATCTATTATTGATGAACAAACAGCAATGAATGAACTCTTTAGCTGCATATTACCATTGCCCTCATTTAACCATCAAGCCTTCGAGGCCTGAGAACCATGACAAATATAAAACCAATTGTCCCCTTGTATCATAATGCCTCTTCCACAATGCCCATTTTGATTATTCAAAGGATGCTTTTATTGATTGGGAATGAGAAGAGAGAGTTTAATGAAGAAATGTGGATTTTTTTTTTCCCATTTCTTTTGGAAGAAAAATGAGAACTGTGTACAGGGACACATTTTCTTCACTTTTACTGAGTTAATGGTTGGACTTTAAGGGTACAGATTTTCTAGCATCTTCTCCAAAGTAAAAAAAAAAAAAAAGGTGCCCTCCCAACTTTTTCTGATTTTCAGTTGAATAGAGGTACATTTGGCCACTTTGAATATGTGCTTTATTTGTTTGTGGTTTTTCTGTTTTTTGTTTTGTTTTGTTTTTGTTTTTGTTTTTGTTTTTTGCTTTTGGTTGTGCCATGTGGCATGGTGGATCTTAGTTCCCTGACCAGGGATTGAACCCAAGCTCCCTATATGGAAGCTTGGAATTTTAACCACTGGAATAATCAGGGAAGTCCCCTTGGATACATGCTTTAGTCAGGAGATATCTTTGGCCTAATATCTTGATTTGTGATGAATATGAGCCAGTTTATCTGGAGAAAATCTCAGTGCAGAAGAAAAAGTATACGTTCAGTCATCACAGTTGTTCAGTCGTGCCCAACTCTTTGTAACCCCATGAACTGCAGCACGCCAGGCTTCCCTGTCCCTCGCCATTTCCCGGAGTTTGCTCAAAATCATATCCATTGAGTTGTGATGCCATCCAACCATCTCATTCTCTGTCCTCCCCTTCTCTGCCTGCCTTCAATCTTGCCCAGCATCAGGATCTTTTCCAGTGAGTCAGCTCTTCACACCAGGTAGCCAGAGTATTGGAACTTCAGCAGCAGTCCTTTTAGTGAGTATTCAGGGTTGATTTCCTTTAAGAGTGACTAGTTTGATCTCCTTTCTGTCCAAGGAACTCTCAAGAGTCTTCTCAAGCACCACAATTGGAAAGTGTCAATTCTTCGGCACTCAGCTTTCTTTATGGTCCAACTCTCACACCCATACATGACTGCTGGGAAAATCATCGCTTTGACTCCATGGACTTTTGTCAGCAAAGCGTCACCAGAGACTGATTCAAATCCTGATTCTGTCACTTACAAAATGTTTGTCCTTCAGTTAAGTTTCTGACAAACTATTTGCCTTTTGTTGAGTTTCTTTGCCTGTCTGAGCCTTTTTTTCCTCATAGATAAAATAGACATCTTATGCTCACATTATATTAACCTCCTGGTACAATGTTTGGTCCAGTATTTGCACAATTGGTAGAGGCCGAAACTTAGTCTTACAATTCAGAAAACTTGCAAGTCTAAATTTGTCTTAGAACAGTGCAGCCGACAGAAAGCTAATGTTTATCAAGCTCCTAAGATACACCAGGAAGTCTAATAGATACTCTCATGTATGTCATCTCATTTATTTATGACACTCAAGGTATTTTGCATAATTCCCATTTTGCTATGGGACAGAACAAAGCTCAGGGAGTGGTGGCCTGCTCACAGACTACTCAAGTACTAGAAGCTAGGGTTGGTTTTGGATCTGAGTAGTCGAATTCCAGGTTAAGGCCTCTCTCTCTCCAGTGTTCTCTAAACCACGTGTGCCAGTAGACTTAGGGGGCCAGAACTCAATGTTTGAAAACTAAAGGCTTTATCTATGGCTACATTATTACTACTGACTCAGCAATTTGTTTATATTCATCAGAATCCACTGTCACAAATAAATAAAATCTAAGTTTTACTGGATTATGAAAAAGGAGAATGTACTGACTCAAATGATGGAAAAGTTCAGGAGCAGTCACAGGTGGATCCAGGTACCCAACCAAGTTCAATGACTCTTTGTTCCTACTGACTCAGGTACATCTCAGTGGAATCTCCCCCTCCTTTGATATGATTGTCAGCATTTCCTTGCAAATAGTTGCAAAGTAGAAATAAAAATCCTCTCTTCCCCAAAAGAAAAGTCTTCAAAGTGATTTTTTGTTTGTTTTTGGCAACTTGGAGACACATGCCCATTCCTTTACCAGTCATTCTGACCAGGAGAGCTGGCCAAAACTGAGTCATAGATACTCACTTCTGGAATCAGGAGTAAAGTTCCATCAGCTGAAAAAACAAACAAAGATGCAAGAGGGGTGTCCCAAGAGAAGTGTCTGGAATGAGTGTGAGGGAACCAAGTTACAATCGCTGCTCTGGACAGAAAACAGAACCAAGTCTCTCGTCTCCACTCTATGTGACCTTGAGCCAATCAAGGTGCCAGACAGACCAGATGAATTCTGGCTCTATCACTTCTCAGCTATGTGACACTGAGCGGGATTCACCATCTCTCTGTTCCTCAGTTTCCTCATCTACAAAATGTCACAACTCATAGAGTTTTGGAGGAAGACTAAATAGTTTAAAATATACACATACATATGGCTAGAAAATGCTTGCCATACAGTAAATGTTCATTCATAGTTGCTAGCTAACATTTAAAAAATTATTATGCCTCCATTTCCTTGAATTTAACACAGGATTTTGCCTTCCTTGCTTAATTAACACACAGAATATAAGTGAGAACACACACATGATGGCACACTGAAGAACAAAAGACGTTCTCAAATGGTTTTGTGGGGGACTACCCTGGTGGTCCAGGGGTTAAGAGCACACTGAACAGGGATGCAGGTTTGATCCCTGGTCAGGGAACTAGGATCCCACGTGACACAGAGCAATTAAGCCCCAGAACCACAACTTCTGAGCCTGTGTGCCACAACTAGAGAGTCTGAAAGCCTCAACGAAAGATCCTGCATGCTGCAAATAAGACCCAATGCAGCCTAAATAAATAAATAAATATTTTAAGTGCCATTGTAATGGCATTGTGGCTGCACTCACAGGGATCAGATGCCCTTCCCCTCCTCAAATGGAATTTGTCTGGCCAGTCCTGTGCAGTGATGTTGCTGGAGTCCTACAGCACTTGACATTTTCCAGTGAGCCGCTCCAGCACAACTTTGTGGATGAGTCCTTGGCTTTTGTCTGAGTGAAAAAAAAGGGGAGTCGTTGATGGTATTTGGCTGATCAGCTCTCTCCCCTGCTCAAACCTTCCAGTGGCTTCAAATATTACTCAGAATTAAATGCAAGGTGCTCACCATGGTCTAAGAACCCTGCAGAATCTGTCCTCCTAACTTCTTTCTCTATCACCTCAGCATTTCACATTCCCCTCTTCTCTCATTGGCTTTATCCACACTGGCCTCCTTGATCTTTCTAAAATGTGAACATAGTAGGTTTGGTGCAGTCTCAGGGCCTTGACACATACTTGTAATTATTCCTTACCTATCTTCTCACTTCAGTTAAGTATCTGGACAAATGTCAGCCTTATTTGTGAAATCTTTTATAATCCACCCATTACAGAATATAGCCCTCAGTCTACCTTACCCTGCCATACTCTTTATAAACACTCAGGTTTACTTGCTGTTTTACACATTTATTTATTAATTTGTTTATGATATGTTTCCCCTAACTAGAATAAAATCTCCTTTCAGGAAGGATTGTCATGGCTGCTGTTCATGGCTGTATCTCCAGAGCCTAGAAGAGTCCGGCCATAGTACTAGAGATTCGATATTAACACATATTGATGGAATGAATGAATAAATACAAGATGTACA
This sequence comes from Bubalus kerabau, assembly GCF_029407905.1. Classification (NCBI taxonomy): domain Eukaryota; kingdom Metazoa; phylum Chordata; class Mammalia; order Artiodactyla; family Bovidae; genus Bubalus; species Bubalus kerabau. The sequence continues at coordinate 60,271,705 of NC_073624.1, read as the reverse complement.
AGTACCTTGGTGAAAAGTTTAGAACATAATCAATATTCATTAAGTCTTGGTTTAAACATATTTTTTTAGCTAACCCCTCAGTGAGATTTTCGGCTTCCTTGGTGGCTCAGGTTGTAAAGAATCTGCCTGCAATGGAGGAGATCTGGGCTTGATCCCTGGGTCAGGAAGCTCCCTGGAGAAGGAAATGGCAACCCACTCCAATTCTTACCTGGAAAATCCCATGGACAGAGGAGCCTGGGGCTACAGTCTTGGGGTCCCTTAGAGTCGGACACAACTGGGAGACTAACATTAACACTATAGTGAGATTTAGTTGGTAGTTAATGAGTTATTGGAGATACTATCCACCAGTTGCACTCCTACGTATTTACTCAAGTGATTTGAAAATTATGTTTGTATGAAAATCTGCAAGTGAATATTTATAACAACTATATTCATAATGGCCAAAATTTGGAAGCAACCAGAATGTCTTTCATTAAATAAGTGAATGGATAAGCAAATTGAGGCACATCTAGACAATGAAATATTGCCCAGCAATAAAAAGAAATGAGCTGTCAATCCACAAAAGGACACAGATGGATGTAAAATTCATATAACCAAGTGAAATAAGCCAGTTTAAGAAAACTATACACTATATGATTCTAATTACATGGCATCTGGAAAAGGAAAAAATCTAGTAATGGTAACAAAAACATCAGTGATTGCAGGGAATTCAGGTGAAAGAGGTGTGTGTATGTATGCTCAGTGGCTAAGTCATGTCCAACTCTTTGCGACCCCCCACCAAGCTCCTCTGTCCTTGGGGTTTCCCAGGCAAGAATACTGGACTGGGTTACCATTTCCTAGGGGAAAGAGGAGGAAGGGTTAAATAAGTGAAGCATGGGAAATTTTTTAGGGTGATGAAACTACTCTGTATTTATGGATACAAAACCTTACATATTTATCAAGTGAATTTTACAGCACAAAGAGTGAGCCTTAATTTTTATAAATTATTTTAAAAATCATTTTAGAGGATCTAGTAGTCATGGGATACAAAGCAGACTGTCACAAAGTAATCTGTGTTGCAAATGTTTAAAACAACCTCATTGGTAGGGATAGGAGAAAAGTGCTTTGGGAATGAATAGAATATAAAATTAAAGGCAAAAGAAGTTGTAGATAAGCACTGTATTCTAGCTGATAAGGCCATATGCCACAAGGGTATCAGTTAATAATTCTGATGTTGCTATATGTGTAGACTGAAATTGAACAATTAAGTTAATGGATGGTGGATGGTGGAAGCCAAGCTTATCCCTGCTGGAGTGGAAGTTTACAGATATACACAGGGTAGAGGCTAGAGTGATCCATGTTGCGATGTATCAGAATTTGAGACATCAGTATGAAATCATGTTTAGCTTAACACAGACAGAAATGGTTCCATATAAAAATATGTATAGGTATACATGTATCTGTAAATCAAGACACACTTATATGTCCTTGCTGTCTCAGCTGAGATAGCCTAGAAGCAAAATGAGCACACCTAGTAGGCAGTCCTTGGTTTTCAAGACCACTCCCCAGCAAAAGGAACAAAAATTCCTTGAAGAAATAGCTGAAATGACTGAGTCCAGGAGTAGGATAGGAACTATACAAGATGAGTCTGGAGTGCCAGAAAGTAAGTGCTAAGAAACCAAAAACAAACAAGAGCCCCACAATGATGAGGGTGTGTCAAAGAGATACAGGAACAAACTGAATGAGCTCCCTGTGGGCAGAGCTGGAACAATTAGAGCAACAAAATAAATAAAGTAGTACTGGGTTATTACCTAAGATTTGAAATAAATATCCATGAGCCACATTGATATAAAGTAATGAAAAAATAAATAAATAAATGAAGAAGAATAGGCAAGTTCCCCATGCCAAAGAATTCCAAATAATATTAGGTATTTCACTTTCTAGAATATGGAGCAAAGTCGTGTCTGACTCTTGTGACCCCATGGACTGTAGCCTGCCAGGCTCCTCTGTCCATGGGATTCTCCAGGCAAGAATACTGGAGTGCTTTGCCATTTCCTTTTCAGGGGATCTTCCCGATCTAAGAATCGAACCCTAGTCTCCTGCATTGCAGGCAGATTCTTTACCAACTGAGCTACAAGGGAAGCCCAGAATATGGAGCATAGCTCCCAAATCACTGAAGTATAGCTGCACACACAGTGGAGAAGGCAGACATACACAACCTCAGGTGATGGAGTCAACAACCTCAGTGACTGTCGTGTTGATGAATGTACTCAACAGGATGTGATGAACATAATACTTCTCTGTGGTCTTCCTCCCTCAAATACATAACCCCAGTCTAATTACAAGAAAAATATCAGCCCAATCTCAACAGATTAGTCTACACAATACCTGACCAGTATTCCTCAAATGGTCAAGGTCACTAAAAAAAAAAGCACAGTCTGAGAAACTGTCAGAGCCAAGAAGAGCCTAAGGAAACATGGTAATTAAATGTGCCATGGTGTCTTGGATGGGGCCCTGAAACTGGAAATGAAAAAGAACACATTATGTAGAAATGAAGGAAATCTGAATAAGGAATGAGTGCACTCAGTCGCTCAATCGTGTCAGACTATATTTGACCCCATGGACTGTAGCCCACTAGGCTCCTATGTCCATAGGATTTCCCAGGCAAGAATACTTGGGTAGATTGTCATTTCTTCCTCTAGGGGATCTTTTGACCTAGAGACCAAATCTGAGTCTCTGGCATCTCCTGCATTGGCAGAATAAGGAATGGACTTTAGTTGACAATATCACTATTGGTTCATTAATTGTAATAAATATTAATATAATATATTATTAATGGGGGAAACTAGGTTTAGGATATGAGGAAACTCTATGTATTATATTTTCAATTTTTCTATAAATATAAAAGTGTTTTTTAAAAATGAAGTTTATATAAATTAGAAAAAATTACTGAAGACAGAGTCCTAGGTAAAAGCTCATGGAATAAGCATGTGGAAAACAGATGAAAGAGGTGAAGAGGAGGATAGAGGTCCTCAGTGTCCCACACTTTAACCTGGGCTGATTAACAGTTTAATTGACCTTCATTAATACATACATCCAGCACAGAGCCATTGCACAGCTGCATTTACCAGGACCTGTACCAGGATTTGGGGATACAATGGTGAACCAAGAAAGGCCATATCTGCTGTCCTAAATGATCCAAATGAGTAGGGAACACAAACATTACTAAAGCAATCACACGAGTAAATATTAAATTCCGGTGGTAGGTAGTGTTACAAAAGACAAGTACACAGAACCATGAGAACACAAAAGGGGGCATCTGAATCCATCAAAGGAGCCAAGGAATGTGTCCCTGACTCCACACTGAAACCTCAGTGGTGAAACGGTGTAGGGAGATACTTGAGCTATTTACCACACAAAATGGAACTGCTTGAGATTTCTTAGCTTCATTTTGTCTGTTGCAGCCTGAACAGATCGACTGTTAAACAAACAACAACCATTTTGCTTAGTTTTTCATCATTTTCATTTTGTTATAAGAAACTTCAACTGCTTCCTGTTTGAAGTGGGAAACTCAGTCAGGAAGAATTCAAAAGATTTTAAGACTACCTTACAGGATTGCTTCATGATAACAAACAGAGCCATGAGAAATGTTTGAAGTGTGAAAAATTACTTCCTCAGGGTTTTGGTATTTTTGTTGTTGTTGTTGCTGTTGTTTTTTCCTGGGTGCCCCTTCTCAATGATCTCCCCTGATAGATAAGAAATAATTGCTTGTTTCTGGAGGAATAAAAAGAAGGAATATCCTCAGGCTGATTTCCTCATATTTGGTGTGAATGTGACTAATATCTATTCTAATCCTTGAGGCATTCTTAAGAGCCAGCAGATGAATTTTAAAAAAGCTTTAACCTTTTTCCTTTTTTCATTATGTGAATTCTACTTTTTAGCTTCTTTTTATCCCCCCTCCAGTCTCAATGCTAATCCCCCTCCCCTTAATTTTTCTGAATGAGCATGCTTCTCTTTTGTCATTTTCCAGGATTTGAGTTCTTTGTGGGTAGATGAGTATCTATTAGAACTATGGATGTGTTTACCAGTTTACCCATTTAGAAGGTAGTGAAGGACAAGGAAAAAAAAATGATTAAGGAGTCCTCTGGATAAAGCCTAGGAGCTGATGGTCATGGCAAATTCTTTGTAAGCATTATGTGGTAATCTGGCTGCATGGTTGGAGTAAGCAGGGTATTGAGCATTCTAATCTCTTATGGGTAACAACAGCCCAAGTATATTAATTGTAACTTGAGAAATCCACGTATCTAACACATAGGCACATTTTCCTCCAGGCAGGTTGAAACAGCGTGAGCATAGACATAAAATAATCATCAGACTCACTGCCAACCTTTGCCCTCATTTTCATTCCTGGTTTTATGCAGGAGTAACTAAGCAGGTTAATGTCACAGAACTGGCTATGATTATTTTTAGTTTAAACAACAGTGTCCGCCTAAGATAAATGCGTGTGCAAGATAGATTTCACCCCGGAGAGCAGTTCATCTTTCCTTTGGCGTGCCATTTTCCCTTTACTGCCCCTCAAATGGATTCTAAATGTATAGATTGCATTATCACATTAAATAAGGATGGGTAAACTTCAAAGGATTCAGAGTTAAGATGCACCTGGACTTTTAGATTCGGACTTGAAAGAGAGCTCACATTAGCTGAAGTATGAAGCCGTAATGGAGACACCTAATGCCGTTGTCAAATTCCTTTGAATAGTTTGTAAATGAGGCAACCAAAGGTAGGACTTGGGGGCTTTAGAATTATCCTCTCTAAACTGATGCTGCAAAGGAAGGGGGAGGAAAGACTTAATATTTTTCTAAAATTATGTAAAAGTACAGTGATCTTAGTACCTAGAGTGAACCTCATGTCTTATGTGTCTATTTAGTCATTTAACAAGGAAAATGTGTGTAAATCAGTTCTTGGCACATAGAAACAATGTTCTATATACATCATTGTTATTTTTGTTTATTGCTTTATTCCTTCAACATTCACTGGGCTTCCACTATATCCACCTTGCTCAGAAGCTCAGTTGTGTCCAATTCTTTGTGACCCTATGGACAGTAGCCCTGCAGTTGCTGTGTTAAGCCATGGGGTTTGGGGATTGACTTGTTATTGTAGCACAACCTAGTTGAATCCTGACTAATAGAGTGGTTCACTGATTACCTAGTAATCATGATGATAAGGGTTGCCATTTAATAAGTTCATAGCAAAAATTCTTCGAGATAGATATTATTGTTCACACTTGAATTGAAACTCAGAAGGTCAAATAACTTACTCAAAATCATATAGTTTATAAGAAACAGAGAAAGGTTCTGAATCAAAGCCTCATGTTCATGAATATGTCTCCTATCATAATTAGGAGCTACCCACAAACAAAGGTCTTTCACAATATCAGGAAGATATTTACTGATTCCTCTATGTAGTTCAAACATAAAAGAAAACTATGCTTAGAGCAATGCATCCTGAAATGTGTTCAACAAAATTCTGGATCCTCAAGATGTTAATACGACTGGTTCTATGGTCAAATGAAACACTCTACACAATTGTATATAACTCAATTTATGCACCCATTCAGACTTATTTAACTTCTCCTGTCCCCCAGCTTCCACTACCTGGCTTAGTCACTACCAGTATGACCAGCTATCTTACCAGGTACTGGGCTCCAGCAAAGCCTCCATCACTCCTCTGCTGTGTAGTTTAGACACAGTTCACAGATGTGTTAGCAGGACATATCGGTGCTTGCTAAAGTAAATTGCGGCTGCATAATGGCTACGCAGTGGGTGACCCTGAAGCCCTCCGTGTGTAGAGCTGCAGGGAGTGTATTACAATGGGCCATATGCTTGGTATGGAGGAAAGGTGCCTGGGTTTGAATATTCAATGACTTCTGGGCAGTACAAATGGGCTGCTTGTTTGGCTGTGCATGCGCTTTCAGTTGCTTCAGTCATGTTCTACCCTTTGCGACCCCATGGACTGTAGCCCACTAAGCTTCTCTGTCCATGGGATTCTCCAGTCAAGAATCCTGGGGTGGGTTGCCCTGCCCTCCTCCAGGGGTTCTTCCTGACCCAGGGATCGAACCTGCATCTCTTGTCTCCTGCTTTGGCAGACTGATTCTTTACCACTAGTACCACCTGAGAAGCTTGCCTGATTGGCTAGCAAAATGGAAAAAACAAGACTGAAGGATTGATGAAAAGAAGGTCTGGGATAGAGCTATATAAAAGGACCCATGCAAATGGATTCAAATGAGCCAGCTTTGACAGCTTTGGAGATTGAAGTACATTATCTCTGAAAAAGTGCAGAGTAGAAGGAACTATGATAAGACTTCCCTTGATACCCAACGCCCTTCTGTTGCCCACCACTATAGCTCTCATAATCACCTATCCATTCTTGACCCCAGGACAGAACCAATCTACATTAATAGGAAGCACTAGTTTATGGTATGAATAATGGTATGCATGAATAAATTAATGCATCATGCTGAAAAAATAACATTTCTGTCTTAGTAAAGGTCTTCAGAAATCTATTGTAAATGAGCAGGTGGCAGGGGGTTTTCCACTACAGCAGAAAATAGCAGAGGAAAAGTTTCTGAGCAGGCTTCTTGCATTAGGTCATCAGTGTTGACTGAGGAAGACCAATTCTTCAGTGATATTAGTGCCTCCCAAGAACAGACTCATTCTTCCCAGTAGGTAGGGTCCTAGTTAGGGACACACTGAGAACTCTTGAGACACAGGAGTGTACCGCAGGACTAAAATGTTTGGTGGAGGAAGGAAAGGTAGATATACTACTACAAGCATTTCCAGAATCATTATTCCTCACAGTTGATTTTCTGGGAAGTAAGCCTTATACAATATGACAGTAATTCTGTAGATGAAGTGGTGAACTCCCCTAAGATGACCTGGGCTTAAATCTTGGCCATGCTGCTTAGTCAGTAAATTCAGTTCAGTTCAGTTCAGTCGCTCAGTTGTGTTTGATTCTTTGCGACCCCATGAATCACAGCACACCAGGCCTCCCTGTCCATCACCAACTCCCGGAGTTCACTCAGACTCATGTCCATCAAGTCGGTGATGCCATCCAGCCATCTCATCCTCTGTCGTCCCCTTCTCCTCCTGCCCACAATCCCTCCCAGCATCAGAGTCTTTTCCAATGAGTCAACTCTTCGTATGAGGTGGCCAAAGTACTGGAGTTTCAGCTTTAGCATTATTCCTTCCAAAGAAATCCCAGGGCTGATCTCCTTCAGAATGGACTGGTTGGATCTCCTTGCAGTCCAAGGGACTCTCAAGAGTCTTCTCCAACACCATGGTTCAAAAGCATCAATTCTTCAGCGCTCAGCTTACTTCACAGTCCAATTCTCACATCCATACATGACCAGTGGAAAAACCATAGCCTTGACTAGACAGATCTTTGTTGGCAAAGTAATGTCTCTGCTTTTGAATATGCTATCGAGGCTGGTCATAACTTTCCTTCCAAGGAGTAAGCACCTTTTAATTTCATGGCTGCAGTCACCATCTGCAGTGATTTTGGAGCCCCCCAAAATAAAGTCTGACACTGTTTCCCCATCTATTTCCCGTGAAGTGATGGGACCAGATGCCATGATCTTCATTTTCTGAATGTTGAGCTTTAAGCCAACTTTTTCAGTCTCCACTTTCACTTTCATCAAGAGGCTTTTTAGTTCCTCTTCACTTTCTGCCATATGGGTGGTGTCATCTGCATATCTGAGGATATTGATATTTCTCCTGGCAATCTTGATTCCAGCTTGTGTTTCTTCCTGCCCTGCATTTCTCATGATATACTCTGCATATAAGTTAAATAAGCAGGGTGACAATATACAGCCTTGACGTACTCCTTTTCTTATTTGGAACCAGTCTGTTGTTCCATGTCCAGTTCTAACTGTTGCTTCCTGACCTGCATATGGGTTTCTCAAGAGGCAGGTCAGGTGGTCTGGTATTCCCATCTCTTTCAGAATTTTCCATAGTTGATTGTGATCCACACAGTCAAAGGCTTTGGCACAGTCAATAAAGCAGAAATAGATGTTTTTCTGGAACTCTCTTGCTTTTTCGATGATCCAGCAGATGTTGGCAATTTGGTCTCTGGTTCCTCTGCCTTTTCTAAAGCCAGCTTGAACATCAGGAAATTCACAGTTCACGTATTGCTGAAGCCTGGCTTGGAGAATTTTTAGCATTACTTTACTAGGATGTGAGATGAGTGCAATTGTGCGGTAGTTTGAGCATTCTTTGGCATTCCCTTTCTTTGGGCTTCCCTGGTGGCTCAGACAGTGAAGCATCTGCCTGCAATGTGGGAGACCCAGGTTTGATTTCTGGGTTGGGAAGATCCCCTGGAGAAGGAAATGGCCACTCCAGCACTCTTGCCTGAAAAATCCCATGGACGGAGGAGCCTGATAGGCCACAGTCCATGGGGTCACAAAGAGTCAGACACGACTAAGTGACTTCACTTTCACTTTCTTTGGGATTGGAATGAAAACTGACCTTTTCCAGTCCTGTGGCCACTGCTGAGTTTTCCAAATTTGCTGGCATATTGAGTGCAACACTTTCACAGCATCATCTTTCAGGATTTGAAATAGCTCAACTGGAATTCCATCACCTCCACTAGCTTTGTTCATAGTGATGCTTTCTAAGGCCCACTTGACTTCACATTCCAGGATGTCTGGCTCTAGGTGAGTGATCACACCATCATGATTATATGGGTCATGAAGTTTTTTTTTGTACAGTTCTTCTGTGTGTTCTTGCCACCTCTTGTTAATATCTTCTGCTTCTGTTAGGTCCATACTGTTTCTGTCCTTTATCGAGCCCATTTCGCATGAAATATTCCCTTGGTATCTCTAATTTTCTTGAAGAGATCTCTAGTCTTTCCAATTCTGTTGTTTTCCTCTATTTCTTTGCATTGATCGCTAAGGAAGGCTTTCTTATCTCTTCTTGCTATTCTTTGGAACTCTGCATTCAGATGCTTATATCTTTCTTTTTCTCCTTCGCTTTTTGTTTCTCTTCTTTTCACAGCTATTTGTAAGGCCTCCTCAGACAGCCATTTTGCTTTTTTGCATTTCTTTTCCATGGGGATGGTCTTGACCCCTGTCTCCTGTACAATGTCATGAACCTCCGTCCATAGTTCATCAGGCACTCTATCTATCAGATCTAGGCCCTTAAATCTATTTCTCACTTCCACTGTATAATTGTAAGGGATTTGATTTAGGTCATACCTGAATGTTCTAGTGGTTTTCCCTACGTTCTTCAATTTCAATCTGAATTTGGTAATAAGGAGTTCATGATCTGAGCCACAGTCAGCTCCTGGTCTTGTTTTTGCTGACTGTATAGAGCTTCTCCATCTTTGACTGCAAAGAATATAATCAATCTGATTTCGGTGTTGACCATCTGGTGATGTCCATGTGTAGAGTCTTCTCTTGTGTTGTTGGAAGAGGGTGTCTGCTATGACCAGTGCATTTTCTTGGCAAAACTCTATTAATCTTTGCCCTGCTTCATTCCGTATTCCAAGGCTAAATTTGCCTGTTACCCCAGGTGTTTCTTGACTTCCTACTTTTGCATTCCAGTCCCCTATAATGAAAAGGACACCTTTTTTGGGTGTTAGTTCTTAAAGGTCTTGTAGGTCTTCATAGAACCATTCAACTTCAGCTTCTTCAGCATTACTGGTTGGTGCATAGACTTGGATTACTGTGCTATCGAATGGTTTGCCTTGGAAATGAACAGAGATCATCCTGTCGTTTTTGAGATTTCATCCAAGTACTGCATTTTGGACTCTTTTGTTGACCATGATGACTACTCCATTTCTTCTAAGGGATTTCGTCAGTAAATTGACTCTGGAGGAATAACTAACCCTAAATTCCTTCATCTGCACAACTGGTTGTAATAAATAATATATAATATAATATCATTATATATATCATTATATATATTATATCATCATATAATATAGTAACATATGTCATTGTTATTATAAATTTTTTAAAAAATCATGGTTCTTCCATTATTTGTATAATCATGGACAAATAAATTGTCTGAGTCCCATTTTCTCCATATCAATTATCTATTTGAGGCCTTGCTCAAATAATCAGCAAGATCCTTCTAGCTCTTGTGTCCTAGATCTCTGCATATGAAATTGTTAATTGGGAAGTATTAGAGAAATGTAAATTTCATTACCCTTATGATTTATAACGTTTGTATTAGTATTATAGTTTTGAATGCAGTAGTTCTCGGGAAGGAGATATCTCTAAGAAAGGAAAAAGCATAGCTCTGATAACTTCCACATGGGACTACTGTCAGTGGCAGAGATTTGCCTCTGTGAGGCCATTGGTCAGAAGCATCGAGCCCTTTGCTCCTCCTGCTTGAAACTGATGACCCCCTGCTCAACCACCAGAAGGGAGACATCATCTGTTTCCTGTTCTGATTTACACCCAGGAGCTTCTAGCGGCAGGTCTGAGATTAATGAACCTATACCCTCTAGAAGTCAGAAGCAGCAGAATCATCAATTTCTCATTGATTTCAAGGAGGAGGAATGAAACTCTGCCCTCTCACCTCCTCTCCTCTCCTCTCCTTGGAGGATCGATAGAGTACTACAAAGAAAATTTGGTTTCCAAAGGGTCATAAAAACGCTCTTGGAAGTTACTTCCTGTTATCATTCCTTTACAATGATGATAAACCACTTATTAAGACTTGACTGTGTACTCAACCCTGAGACTGTCGTGTGCCCATATTTTCTTATTTAATCCTCACAACAACTCCATGAGGTACATATCACTCTTTTGCCCAGGATGTGGAGGCTTAGAAAAGGCAAATAACTGGGAAGTCAGTTATAACCTATACCTGTTTGACTCCAAAGCTAGTAATTCTCTTTTTTTTTTTTTTTTTTTTGGTATCAGGACTGCTTTACATTCTGAAAAATTATTAAGGGCTCCCAAAAGATTTTGCTTCTCATATCTACTGATATTTACTGCACTGAAAATTCAAGATGTGAAAAATTTAAATCATTAAAATATATAAGCAAACATTTCATTAGTCATTTGGGTGATGATGTGATCACTTTATTTAGCCTCTGGAAAACTCCATTATACACTCAAAAGTGAATAAAAGAGACAAAAAACATTACAGGACAATGTGAAAATAATTTTAACCTTGTGGACTCCCTGAATAAGTTTTGAGGATCAGTAAAGTTCCCAAAATCATCCTCCAAAAGCTGCTGTTGTAAACCTTCATATTCTACATTCTGTGCTACCATGACTTATATGTCTAACATAATGGTAAAATGACATAAATATTTTCTACAAATCAGACAGAGGTTTACAGTTCTCAAATGCTTTATTTCCATAGTTAGGAATTCATACCCTTCATCCCTTTTGGATATGAGAATTAGTCTTTTTTTTTTTTCTCTTCTAATGGTTATTACAAATGAAAGGCAGCATTATTGTTATTATTTATGATTCATAACTTGCTTGCTCATGCTTTTCTCATGGGGTCCTGAAATCAAAGTGTTATAACATTTCATCACCTCACTCCATAAAAAGAGATGATGCTGGAAGTAGTTCATTTTCCTTCCAGAAATCTTTGCTGTTGTTTAATCACTAAGTCGTGTCTGACTCTTTGTCACCCCTGGACTGGAGCCCGCCAGGGTCCTCTGTCCATGGGGTTTACCAGGCAAGAATACTGGAGTGTGCTGCCATTTCCCTCTCCAGGGCATCTTCCTTAGCCAGGGACTGAACCCATGTCTCCTGCATTGGCAGGCAGATTCTTTGCCACTGAGCCACCAGGAAAGCCCCAAGAAATCTTTATCCAATGCCTACTATGTGCCAATCACTAAGGCAGGACAAGATTTACAATGAATGTATGCCAATCCCTGTGTTCAAGAAACTTAGAGTCTGATCTGATAGAAAAGGATAGACAAATCAAAAAGTAATTTATAAAAATAATGTGATGTTAGGAATATGGGACCACATAGTAATGGTATCTAATTCATCTCTCAAAAACCAGAGAAGATTAAGAAATATACTAGTAATTTTACTGCTATATTTCAAAGAGCCCATTTTTAAATTTAACTCCATTATCCAACTTCATGTCACTTTCAACATTGACTTCTAGTTTTCTCTCCTCTATTTAAATGTTGAAGGTTTCTTTTTCATATTCAGACACATCTCTTTGCATTTTCAAAGTCAAGTCTCATTGTTATTCCTTCTCTAGGTCCTTTTGTATCATTTTCCTGATATCCCTGGTATTCATAATATCTCCCAAATGAGTACCATCTGTGAATGTCATCAGCATGCTGCCTGCTCCCTATTCTGGCTTATGAATGAAGATGTTAAATAAGAACAGACATTGTAGGGCAGCTGCTTCCTGCGGCACCCTGCATCTCAGCTTTTAGGAACCTTCTCACTGGTGTTCGGTATATTTTGTTTATAGTTCTTCAGGTAGCTTTGACTCTCAAGTGATAAGGATGATGATAAAATTAATTCAGAGTTTTGTGACTGTGAGGTAAGAAGTGACATACTTTCTGTTGAGTTCTGGATTCTAGAAAGCAGTTGCCTAACTTCTGCTCCTCCTGACTTTCAGCCTTGAATGACTCAGTATTTGACTTAAACATCTGCATGTGGAGAGTACTTTATCTCAGTGTACAGGATGATGAAATGGAAATAGGTGCCACATTTTGATATGAAGTGAGAAACCATGGGATTGGATTTGCAAGAGAAGTAATTAAAAATCCACAAAAAGATTTTAAGCCCAATACCCCAACAGGTGAAAGTATTGGAGATTACAAAGAGACTTTTGGAGTCATTGGGTGTATTGTGAGTCCCCACGGTTTACTAAGGTGTTGGAAAGGTATTTCTTTACTTCAAGCCAACAGAGAGAGGGTTTAAGATGGCTCAGAGTTTGATAGCTATGTTCTGAAAGTTGATAGTTTTCACCAATACGGCAACAACTAAAGGTAAGAAAGAGTGATTGTCCTTAGCAACTTGCTCTCCTAAAATTAGCCTGGAATTAACCTGAGCAAAAACTGTGGGACCATGTATGAATATGCATGAGAGGAATTCACTTGGGCTCATTGTTATCTTGTCCAAAACTAGTAAAAAGGAATTTTTCAGAAAGAAGCTTAAATTACCACTCAGTTTCTCTCGATGACTAATGAAATGTAAGTGTTCATCCAGAATAGAAATTAATTAGTCTAGGTCACTAATTATTACTTGATATGGAGTAAGAATAGTGCAACTTACAAGAGTCCATGTGTATCAGTTATCTTTTGCTGCATAAGAAAATATCCCCAAGCTTAGTGTCTCTTAACTATTTGTTTAGCTTGTGATTCCTGAGGTTACCAGTGTAGTGGAAAATCAGCAATGCATGCTTTGTAATTTAGGCTGGCACCCTCATGCATCTGTGGTTAGTCATGGATCAGTTGAGGTCTTAACCATTTAGTGTAGCCCTGACCAAGATAGCTAGTCTCTGTTCTACATGGCCTTTCATCCTCCAATAGGCTGGTTCAATGCCATCAATGCTGATTTCCAAAAGAGAGTGAAGGAATGCAGGACTTCTTGAGGCCAAGGCTTGTAACTGAAACATCTTCAGTCCTTCATATTCTGTTGCTCATGGCAAGTGACAAGGCCAATCTAGACTCGGTGGGTAGAGAATCAGATTTCACCTCTTGTCGAGAGGACTTTGGTTCCTTCCTCCCTTTTTCTTTGTGTAACATGAACATAAGCCTAGAAGTGCAGCACTCTACTCCTGACCATGAGATAAAATTTTTGAGAAAGGTCTGATTCTAAGAATATCAGAGAGGGAAGAATGGAGAGGGGAGAAAAAGCTCCTTCATACTTAATGACATCACTGATTAACTAACCACCCCTGTTCTATCTACTCCTACCCTCCTATTTCATGAGACAAAGTAATCCCTTTCCTGTTTAAGCTACTGTTCATTGAGGTCTTTGTTACTTGCTGGCAAAAACATTCCTGACTGATAAAATAGTACATTTTTATATAAGATGACTCTAAACTGAGCTGCATGAATAAGGAGGGATCAAATTAAGAGAAGAGTCATAAAAAATGGATTAAGAGTTATATGAGAAAACATCAAAGCAACTTGACTTTTTCTGGTCAAAAAATAAAATACAGAACTTGGAGAGTGAGTTTAGCAAAATTGTGTGAATGGTTAGTGTGCAAAGGATTATGAATAAGCTTTGTATCTTATAGAGGGAAAGAAACAAGACTCAAGATTACACTGTAAGATAGTTCAATGGATAAATTCATCTTTGAAGAGAATAGTGTAAACACTGGGATTCAGTTTGAGCATGATTCTGAATCTCCATTTCTATAAATCTTTAAGAATATAACATACCTTTTCTATATAAAATTAGATATATTTTTATACTAAAGAAAAATAAGTTAAGTAACCCTTATTCAGTATTTTTCAGCCCTATGTGTTTTCAGCAAGGTCTTAGTTATACATAAAAGGAATAGATAAATATATGAGGCAAATCTAGTACCTTCAATAACTTGAGGTAGCCTTTTGAGAAGCTAAAGGATATGCCTTAGAACACTGCCCTGGTGACTTATGCGTCTATTATGCTACATTCAGAGTCAGAATCTTAACTTCTTGACTCTCCACACCTCACAGTTTCATTCAATAAGAGACTCTCATTTTCCTATAGAGATTCATGGTGACTCAATACATCTCCTTCACAATAGAAAAGTGATTTATTTTACAACAAATAGTCATGGATCTTATAATTGTCATTTTAAATCTTTTCCAAACTTGATCATGTAGCATCAGTTGCTTGGATCTGTTGCCATCATTTTCTTCAATTGCTCCAATTTCTGTGTATCACCTGAGGACTCACCATCCTTTAGAATTTAAGCTTTCAGCACAAGACACCCAGGCTCAGTTATTGTAAATACTATATTCATAATACATGTGACTGTTTCAGTCCTTGGGACATTTTCTTTCCTCAACAGTAACTTGGCGGCATGCCAAAAAAAAAGACTTATTAAGATAGAATTCTATGTGGGGACTATTTATCCTGGTTTATCCTGACTTTGACAACAAAATCAGGACTATAGCAGTTATATAGTGTCCATACAGATCACTTACCTGCCTACAAGGTTTACAAAAACAAAGCAGAATTTGAGAATGACTGGAATCTAGATTATAGGTTTGATGCACAATACTGGATGCTTGGGGCTGGTGCACTGGGACGACCCAGAGGGATGGTATGGGGAGGGAGGAAGGAGGAGGGTTCAGGATGGGGAATGCATGTATACCTGTGGCAGATTCATTTTGATATATGGCCAAACCAATACAATATTGTAAAGTTAAATAAAATAAAATTAAAAAAATATATATATGTCTTAAAACACATTATTCGTGTTAAAAAACTAAAGGATATCTCCAGTGGTCCGTTGGCTAAGACTCCATGCTCCCAATGCAGGGGGCCTGGGTTCAATCTCTGGTTAGGGATCTAGATTTCACATGCTGCAGCTAACAGTCTGCATGACAAATAAATAAATATTTTTTAAAAGACTTTCTTTTTTTTTTTTAATTTTATTTTATTTTTAAACTTTACATAACTGTATTAGTTTTGCCAAATATCAAAATGAATCTGCCACAGGTATACATGTGTTCCCCATCCTGAACCCTCCTCCCTCCTCCCTCCCCATTCCATCCTTCTGGGTCGTCCCAGTGCACCAGCCCCAAGCATCCAGTATCGTGCATCGAACCTGGACTGGCAACTCGTTTCATACATGATATTTTACATGTTTCAATGCCATTCTCCCAAATCTTCCCACCCTCTCCCTCTCCCACAGAGTCCATAAGACTGTTCTATACATCAGTGTCTCTTTTGCTGTCTCGTACACAGGGTTATTGTTACCATCTTTCTAAATTCCATATATATGCGTTAGTATACTGTATTGGTGTTTTTCTTTCTGGCTTACTTCACTCTGTATAATAGGCTCCCAAAGAACTAAAAGACTTTCTTTAAAAATTTTTTGAGTAAAATACTTTGAATTCTGACAGAAAAATCAAATTTTTCCTCAGTTAGGAACTTTAAGATCCATGGGGATACATCAACATCCTTTGGATTTTTCTTGCCATCTGTTCCATGCCATCCCTACCAGTTGATATCTTCAGAGAAATGTCTATACCTTGTTTTAGGATCCTAATTATTAAACACGACTGATCTCATCTTTGATAATGCCTTTTCTCAAAGGATAGTCTCCAAATACTGTCATGTCAATTAAGTTTTTGAAGGGCTTAGCATCCCGTATTTCCTAAGTTCTCAGGAAAAAGTTAGCTGGTGCCAGAAGTAGATCTGCTGTGAAGCTAATGAGGTCAAGCTTTGGAACGCTTCAGTTTCACAGGTCCCTTCCAAGGCTCTGCAAGAACCTATACATGAGTAAATTTATATGAATAAGATAATTTAGCCACAATTGCTTAAGGCTACTCTTTCTTTCTAGGCTTCCCAGGTGGTGCAGTGGTAAAGAATCCACCCGTCAGTGCATAAGATGCAAGAGGTGCAAGTTTGACCCCTGGGTCTGGAATATACCCTGGAAGAGGAAATGGCAACCCACTCCAGTGTTCTTGCCAGGAAAATCCCATAGAAAAAGGAGCCTGGCAGGCTATACTCCATGGGGTCACAGAGTTGGACACAACTGAGTGTCCGATTGTGTGTACACACACTGTTTCTTTCCACGCCAATCCCTGCTCTGTCCTACTTCCCTTTAAGTCAGTAATGATATGACTGCAGATATTTGGGGACTCAGTTAAGGGGAGATGGAATTGTTCATACCTTAATTTGTGTGACATGTATTTATGAGGCTTACAGTCCCTTCCAGGCATAGTTAAGATACTGCTGGCCTTCCTGGTGATGCAGTGTCTCCCAGGTTCCCTCCTGCTGTTCACTAGCTGCCTCACTCAGGTTCATGACACCATGGTGCTTGCATGGAGGTCACAGCATCACATGAATGTGTCCAATAGCAGCTGGCACAGGACATATGTAGGTACTGGAGGAAAAAAAAATAGTTTTAAAGATGTAGAAAAGGAAGTGGGCCTGTGGAAAATCCTCCAATTAGAAGTCACATATAATTGAAAATGGATGATTCAGTTCGCACTGATGTCTGGTCAGGAATTTCTCTCCTTTCAGGAATATATCCAGAATATGGGATATATGTAATTACAAATGTACCAGCTATTTACTTTTTTAAAGGTAGTAGTAAAAATAAAATTTATCAGAATTCCTGTATTTGTTTTGACTCAAAACTATCAGTATTACTTGTATAATAGCTTATATATAAATGAAACTTCACAGGATTTCTCCAATTTGTGAAATGTTCCCAATAACTAGTGTTGAAGATAAAATTTTTCTAAATTGTTGACAATAAAATACATATTAGTTAATAATACTAGAAGACTCATAATTTTATATTTTGTCTAGAAAAGTTATATTTCAAAATTAGTGTCATGTGAAGAAACAGAGAATATGCAGCCAAAAGGAAGTATCATTGAGATACATTAGGGAGTTTATCAAAAACATTGCTATTTTGGGTAATATTTGTGGTGTTTCAGTTCAGTTCAGTTCAGTGGCTCAGTATGTCTGACTCTTTGTGACCCCATGGACTGCAGTACGCCTGGCCTCCCTGTCCATCACCAACTCCTGGAGCCTGCACAAACTCATGTGCATTGAGTTGGTGATGCCATCCAACCATCTCATCCTCTGTCATCCCCTTCTCCTCCTGCCTTCAATCTTTCCCAGCATCAGGATCTTTTCCAATGAGTCAGTTCTTCACATCAGGTGGCCAAAGTATTGGAGTTTCAGCTTCGGCATCAGTCCTTCCAATGAATATTAAGGACTGATTTCCTTTAGGATGGACCGGTTGGATCTCCTTGCTATCCAAGGGACTCTCAAGAGTCTGTGGTATTTGGCAGCTTTTAAAGATGTATCACTTGTTGTGATTTCTATTCTCGCTCTAAATAAATATTTATTCTAATAACTAGATTATCATTTATAATCTTATATTCTTTTTCTTAAAGTGAGCTCTGTAAATTGTAAAAGCTTCAGGCTCCTAGAAACTTAAAACCATCTTGGACTGAAGTCCCCCCTCCTGCCCCCCCCCCCACCACACACAGGGTTTAGTGCACTTGAATTTGTGTTCTTTACAACATTGCTTCTTGTTTTTTAAGTCAGACTTCTTGTTGTTGTGATAAAGAAGGACAATTTAAAGCTTTTTCTTCCTGGATAATGAACAGTCATTTATCCAGGACTGGGGGAGGTCTGAGCTGATAAGAAGCTTTCCCATGGGGCTTCTTCATGAGCTTCCTTTTCTAGGAAGAGGTTAGTGTGTTTAACCACGTCACCTGCATGATCAAGTTCATGACCTTCCCAACATTTGCTTCCTGTGTGCCACCATGGTCATCTTCTTCTTCCTCCTCCTCCTCCTTTAATAAACCCTATAATTTAGCTTTTATTTTTGTCCAAGTGATAACAAAAATAAATGTACCAGGAAGAATACTTCCAGGCCACAGGAGGTCAACTGGCATTCCAGGAAAGGCTGCACTTCCGGTGATGGCAGAGGGTGGCACAGGGTAAACAGCAGATGTGAACCTCTTAATAGGATTAGGAGGATATTGAGGCCAAACATTGCAAGCCATTGGTTGCGGTGGGAGGAAGTTCTAACACAAAGGGAGAATCCAGGTAGATATAAAGTATCACTAAGTCTAGGAACAGGGCAGTTCAGAGACATCTAAAGTCTAAATTAGAGAAGGAAAGAGTCAAATGACCAGGGGATGGAGAATGAGTCCATTGGAGACACCTGGAGATGTGGGTTCAGTCTAAGTCCTAGATCTGAATAAAATAGATGTGATATCAAGGATGTAAAATTATAGTCAGTGGTATGTGGGCCATGAATGATATCCAGGGCCAGGATGGCAGCCAGCACCCCAGCTGCTCCAAACCCTGTGTTCCTTCCTTTGAAGGATTGGACCCCACTGTTGTTCAAACATAATAGCCGTAAGAGTCTCCTCCCCTAAGAATAGCATGGACTCCAAGAGTTTGTCAGCTATGAGTTCATGACCTCCTCTTCAAACAATGATTCCATTTTCAAATAGGTATAGGTATGGCTCTCTTCATATTTTAATGGCAGGTGTCATATCTGGAAGGTGATGGAAGACTGGAGGGTTCAGGGTACAGTCCTTCCCATAGCAAAGTCTTTCACCCCAGCGAGTCTCTCCATTAATGAATAGCAACCTTTTTTCTTTATAGTACAAGTAATTGCTAAAGTCATTTATTGCTATTAGAGAGGTGAATTTTTACAAAATAATTCATTCTATTAACACTGTTAGCCTGCTTTAGAAGTTTTTGCATTCTTCTTTTTCATTAAACAAACAAAGCATACATCCTAGATGTTAGAGTTGCTATTATTAGGAAGAATAGTAGCATCATCTAATTTTACTTACACAATTTATTATATTTGTCCAACTGAGTGCTATTATATCCCAGAATAATGAAAGATATTCATAACTTTCTCCAATCCTAAAATAAACCAAGGACTTAATGTTTTCCCCAAGTACCTCTAGCCTTGAATTCAAGTATTATTCCTCCTTACTCATTCTTCCATTTTGTTCTATCAGAACTTGCAACTTTAAATATAGCTTCAAACCCCTCTGGGTTTTACAACCAAAGGCTGCATTTAAACAGACTTCACTTATAATTAATTAGTTGAATGTGTTTAACTATTACTCATTGTCCAAATAAATGCAAAATAAAGTGCCTCTACTTAAATGTACAAAATAGCCATCTATAAAATCATAAGCAATAAAATCACAGAGTTGGACTTGTTCTATTTCTTTGGCTGAGATAAAAATAGAATGTTAGCTTCTCAATAACATTTTCTTATACTAAAGGAAGATATAGCACTTTTGATTGCCTATCAACTTTAATATTTGCTGATATGGAAAAGCGCTAGTCTCTGTTAACTACAGAGAAGGCTTGACCTACTTTATTTGATTTTAACATCTTGCATTCTAAAATGTAGGATCAAGGGCTGTAGATTTTTATCACTTTTCCTTGGCCTTCTCTAAAATAAAGGCAGCACAGGGAAATATTGGAAGGAGAAAAGATGCAGGACTCTTGAGGCCAATTTAATAGAAAGGATTATTTTAAATAAATTTAAAATGAAGCATGTTGAGACTTGTACAAGGAGGCATGGAATTTTCTTCAAGTAGTATAAAAAATCAGGTATATTCACAATGAATACTTGGCTTGGAAAGATTCTATAAGCTTGTGCCTCACACTTGCTCATCTCTCCTAAATTTGTCAGATACTGAGGACCAGGAGATATTGGGAGTCGTTCTCTGGGGTTAATGGTAGAGAGCGCTGTGTTTGTCTGGAAAGAAAAGCCCACCATTATGAGTCAAGTTTGGGGGCTTCTGAAAGAGCACTCCACAGACATCTGTGCAAATCAACCAAATCTAGACCAGAGGAGAGAAAGGCAGTGATAAGACCTTCCACAAACACAGCTGTATGACAAGACAAAGCAGGAAAGGTTTACAACTCTCAGCAACTTGGGAAAGAAGTTATCTGAGAAAATTCAGCAGCAGATAATAGAGGGGGAGAGCTGAAGAAGGAAGGAGGTGTCTGGGGCAGGCGCTGAGCCTACACAATCCCCAGGATGCTTACATTAATAGATATCTGGGGGTGGGAGTGGATTAAGAAGGGAGTTGGTTGGTTGTGACAATCATGGATATCTGAAGGGCCAGAGAAATATGGTTTAATAGCTAATACTGCCTATGTCTCGAGAAGGCAATGGCACCCCACTCTGGTACTCTTGCCTGGAAAATCCCATGGACGGCGGAGCCTGGTAGGCTGCAGTCCACGGGGTCGCTAAGAATCAGACACAACTGAGCGACTTCCCTTTCACTTTTTACTTTCACGCATTGGAGAAGGAAATGGCAACCCACTCCAGTGTTCTTGCCTGGAGAATCCCAGCGACAGGGGAGCCTGGTGGGCTTCTGTCTATGGGGTTGCACAGAGTCAGACATGACTGAAGCAACTTAGCAGCAGCCTATGTCTACTAGCCATTATAACAGGAACTGGGATAACACAGTCCCAAACAGAATTTTCTAAGAAATGATGGCATGCCAAACACTGTTTTACTTTTACTTGAATGTCTGGAATATGGGGCACTAATCTGTTACTCAGCTATTTAAGAGTCTTTAAAATTTTCTGGTTTGTGTCTGAATGGTTATGGCACTCAAATAAAATTACATTACCCCCACTTGTTGTGGTTTGGGAGTCCCCCAAAGCAGATCCTAACATAAGGACCTCAGATCATGTACCTCTTCAACCTTCTCCATTTATGATAATTATTGCAAATGGATTTCTGGGGAGGTGTTATAGTGCAACAGTTACAGGCAAAAGCTCTCAAGCCAAACTCCTGGATTTATAGTCTGGAGCTGCTATTTACTAACCACGTGGCCTTTGAGAAACTCCCCCTGTCTGTGCCTTGACATTCTTATCATTAAAATGTTGATGTTACTAGGATTCAACTCTTAGAGTTGTTGCAAGTATAAAATAAATTAATACAAAGACTGTACTTAGAATAGAACCAGGTGCGTGACAAGTACCTAATAAGCATTAGCTCTTTTGAGCATGGATTTTTTTTCAAACAGCTTCAGAAATCCTTCTGAAAACAGTTCCAGGAAGCTGCTGTTAGGGAATAAGGATTGACACAAGAGTCTCCATCCTCTATATAGTGATAAAACTGTGGTACAAGTAGCAACCTGTGTTTCTGTGTCCATATGGCTCTGAAGACTTGTGAAATTACAGAATCTTGGAGAAGAAAGGGACCATAATAGCCACTTTAACTTCTATCCTGCTCTGGACATGTCTTCTGTAGAATGTCCTAACACACATGCATCTGGGCCTACGCTTGTTACTCAATGCTCATCAAACTGTTTAATTTTCACTTTAGATATTGCTGCTGTAACAAAATATGTAACATGACTGTGTGACTTAAACAACAGAAATTTATTTCTCATAGTTCTGAAGGCTGGGAAGTCCAAGATCAAGGTTATGGCTCATTTAGTTCTGGGTGAGGGCTCTCTTCCTGGCTTGAAGACAACTGCCTTCTTGCTGTGACCTCACATGGTTTTTCCTTGGTGCATGCACATGAAGAGAGAGAGATTTCTTTCCCTTCTTTAAAAGGTCTCTAACTCTATAGGCTGACCCAAATAATCTTATCTAACTTGAATTACCTCCTAAAAGCCCTATCTCCAAATATAGTCACATTGCAGTTTAGGACTTCAATACATAGATTTGGGGGGACACAAGTTAGTCCATAGAAAACATTTTTACTTTTATTAAACTGAATTTAGCCTCACTACAAGTCATAATTTTGTTACCAAGAGCCAACAAAGAAGTTGAGGCGTCCTCCATGTGACAGACTTATAAGAATTCAAAACACTTAAAGTGCCCTCTCTAGTTTGTCTTGTCTTCAGGCTAAATGTCCCTAGTTCTTTCAATAATTTTTCACCAAGACTTTTCATCATCCCAAGAACACTATATCATTTGTTAATTTCTAAACTTAAAAAATGGTATCTACAATCGAAAACAATGTTCCAAATGTGATCTGATCAATATAAAATGTGAAGCCATTAGTATCTTGTCTATCATTTCACTATTTTTGCTTTGATGCAGGCAGACATTGAATTCATTATGTTAGTCACTGGATGAAAGTTTATAGGCAATTAATTTACTCCCTGGGATTTTAGGTACTCAGTAAGCACTGGTAGAATCGAACTGAAGTCCACTCTGATGGAGTTTCTTATTTCAGTAAGTTTATGTTTTTTCTGAATCATATCCTGTCTAAAAGATTCATACAAAACTAGAAGCTGGGCCATGTCACAGGTCTTTTGATATTTTTGCCTTTTAATTAAGAACAGTAGTAGAGTTCTGGTCCAGTATAGAGGAAATTGCAATGAATCAATATAGAGATTGCCTACACTGAAGAAAAACTGATAATATTGTTTTCATCTCTTTCCAAAATATCATGGGTATAGAGAGTGAACAAGGGTTTGTGCTTCTGTTATGTGTCTTCAGTAGTTGCTTTAACATGTGACTTGTCATTTAAGTAATAAATGACATTTACTAAGGGTTTAATATATGTCAGCTACTGTGCCAGACATTTCATAGTATCTTATTAATCCCCTCAACATCTCTGTGAGGTTGCTGCTCTTACTAGCTTCACTTTACCAAGAAGTTGGGCTTCCCAGGTGGCTCAGTGGTCAAGAATCCACCTGCAAAATGCAGAAGATGCAGGAGATGTGCATTTGATCTCTGGTCTGGGAAGTTCCCCTGGAGGAGGAAATGGCAACCCACTCCAGCATTTTTACCTGAAAAGTTCCATGGACAGAGGAACCTGGTGGGCTACAGTCCATGGGGTCTCAAAGAGTTGGACACGACTAAGCAACTGAACACAAAAGCAGAAAAATTATGGAGCTTGCCTAATTTTATACACTAAAGATA
This sequence comes from Bubalus kerabau, assembly GCF_029407905.1. Lineage (NCBI taxonomy): Eukaryota > Metazoa > Chordata > Mammalia > Artiodactyla > Bovidae > Bubalus > Bubalus kerabau. The sequence continues at coordinate 60,248,166 of NC_073624.1, read as the reverse complement.
GTCCTTGCATTGGCTGCCAAATCTCATGTACTTTCCATCACACCTGAGCTAGCTAAACTGGGGATACTGGAAACCACAGCTAATAATTGGCACATCATCCTAGGACATTAATATTCCTACAGGCAGGTGTATTCATTTATTAGTGTTACCATAACCAATATCACAGCCTGGGTAGCATAAACTACACTAATTTATTTCCTCAGAGTCTGGAAACTAGAAATCCAAGATCAAGATTTGGGAAGAGTTGGTTTCTTCTGAAGCTTCTCTCCTTGGCTTGTAGATAGCCAACTTCTTCAAATGTTTTGATATGGTCTTCCTTCTGTTTATATTTGGGTCTTAATCTTCTCTTCTTATAAGGACATCAGTCATATTGGATTAGGACTCACCCCAGTGACCTTGGAGAAGGCAATGGCACCCCACTCCAGTACTCTTGCCTGGAAAATCCCATGGACGGAGGAGCCTGGTGGGCTGCAGTCCATGAGGTCGCAAAGAGTCAGACACGACTGAGTGACTTCACTTTCACTTTTCACTTCCATACGTTGGAGAAGGAAATGGCAACCCACTCCAGTATTCTTGCCTGGAGAATCCCAGGGACGGGGAAGCCTGGTGGGCTGCCGTCTATGGGGTTGCACAGAGTCGGACACAACTAAAGCGACTTAGAAGCAGCAGCAGTGACCTCATTTAAGCTTAATTACCTCTTTAAAGACTATTTCTTCAAATATTGTCACATTCTGAGGTACTGGGGAGAGGTTAGAACTTCAATATGAATTTCAAGGGAACTTAATTCATTTTATAATAGCAAGTAATCAAAAACATCTTAAAAAGAAAGTGAAATATAATGCACAGTAGCCTGGGCTCAAAGGTTTAATTGCTTTGGTTGAATCCTGATTCTTTCACTAACCAGCTGAGTGATCTCAGGCAAGTTATCTACCTATCTGTATCTCAGTCTCCCAGTTCTTTAACATGGATATGTAATAGTAAACTCAAAGGATTTTTTATGAGGATTAAATGAAAATATATGAGATAGATCATATATATATATATATATGTATATATATACACACATATGTATGTTTTTTGTTGTAAGATTGCTCAGTCATGTCTGACTCTTTGTGACCCCATGGACTGCAGCACGCCAGGCTTCCCTATGTGTGTGTGTGTGTGTGTGTATATATATTATATATATCTATGCATTGTCTTCTATATTTATTAACTCATTACATTACAGAATAAAAATGAAAAGTTTCTTTAAAGTTAAAACATATTGTAGAGTTTTTTCACTTAAATAAGGCTGATTCAATCACAAATATCCACTCATTGTCTTCTTCTAGTGGGGTCAAGTGGAGAAAAAGTCTGAAAGGCAATTTCTGCTACTGTTGATTTCCTCTTCATGCTAGGCAGAGGATGCCTCCCAGTGCCTCCCATTCTAAGATGCCTCCCAATGATCCCCACCAGTGGGATTCATGCCAATGAAAGCCCCTCCCTGTAAGTGTAGGCTGGGCCTGGTTAATCACTTATAATAAATAAAATATATATGTGCTAAGGCACCTCAGTCATGTTTGACTCTTGGCGAAGCCATGTACTGTAGCCCGCTAGGCTCTTCTGTCCATGGGATTCTCTAGGCAAGAATACTGGAGTGGCTTGGCATACCCTCCTCCAGGGGATCTTCCCAACCCAGGGACTGAACCCGTGTTTCATGTCTCCTGCATTGGCAGGCAGATTCTTTACCACTAGCACCACCTGGAAAGTCCCATAAAATACAGCAAAGATGTTGTAATGGCACTTCCAAAGGTAGGTTACAGAAATCTGTGAGCAAGCTGCTCCTTGTTCTCTCTTCTGTTTCTTTTGGCCTGCTTTCTTTGATGGGGTAAGTCGTTGTGTTTGGAGTTGCTCCATGCATAGGTCCATGTGGCAAATAGCTTAGCACGGCTTCTGGCCAACAGACTTCAAAGAATTGAGGCCCTTCAGTTTAACATCCTACAAAAAACGGAATTGTGCCAACAACTGTATGGTTAAGTTTGGAATTGAATTCCTTCCTATGCAAATTCTTTCCTTTCAAGCCTTGGATGATTGAAGCCTAGTTGGTACCTAGATAGCAGCTTGTGAGAGATCTTACGGCAGAAGACCCAGCTAAGTTGTGCCCAGATTTCTGGCTTAGAGAAACAATGAGGAAAATAAATACTATTGATTCAAGCCATTGAATTTTGGGATAATTTGCAGCAATAGATAACTAATACACTCATGGAGAATGTTGTGGAAGAAATGGAGCCATGATGATTCAAGTGGAATACAAGATTTACACAGACACAGCAGAAGGACTTAAAGAGGGCTAGAAAGGGGCTGTCTTTGGAAGATCCCAATTATTTTCTAACACTCACTCTGCTCAAGTAGTTTTTCTCCATCAGCATTGCTAGACTCAAACCTCAGTTGGATAGCTTGCAAATACCCTTGCTTTGCACCAGTTGTATTTCAAAGCACTTAAGTTGCTCAACCTGCTCCAATACATTTACTCCTACTGTTTTCGTCATTAATGAGGCATTCAGCTTTTATAATCTAGGAGATGACCTAAAGATCAGAGTTAATTTAATTTAAAATCAATGTACTAGAGAAGAGAGCTGCTGCTTCCAGTATCGACGTTGAACTGCAGGCATCTACAAACTCAGGGGCAAAGAGATGTAACAGCATATTCCATGCTGCCATTTCTAGCCAGTCATGGAGTTCTACCAAAAGAGATTTTGAAAATTGATCCCCGCCTGATTTAATACTACTTTTTGGAGGCTTTTGTTTGATCAAGTGAATAGAAAACCCATCCTGGATTCATTAATGAGTCTTAAATTCCACTGAGTTGCTAAGACTAAAATCAATGAATCCTACATCTTTGATATTTTGGACAAAGTCACTCATGACCAAGATAATCAGAAGGCTTGGATTTATGAGCACTGGTTCTTGGAAAATATTTGTGTTTTTAACTGACTTCTATTTGCAAAGTTACTAACTCCTACTGCAGGAAGTAAGAAGTCTCTGTGATGCAATGCCTGGTTGTATCTAGCTCACAAAGTCGGATTTCTGATTTTCAAGGGTCTGCAGTGAGATGGCTTCACAGTTAACTGTTTTCTACTCATCTAGTCAGTCATTTGTTTATTCATACAACAAATACTTACTGCCTATCTTCTGTGCCAAGCACCATGCTAGGTCTTAGAGATTAAAAATGAATAACACCGTCCTTCAGTCAAAATAGACTAAAGTTTGCTATTGTAACAAGCAAACTCAAAATTGTCTCAATGGCTTATCACAACAAGTTTATTTCTTGCTTTCCCCAAGCCTTCAATTTCTATGTGATACCTCCATGGTAGTATGGGCTTCTCTTTGTTCTAAGATGAGGGACAACCAGACTGGAAAGCCTGGTGGCAATGATGAAACACTTCCATCAGAAAGAGATACAAGTTCTTCTGTTTTGCCAGAAGACCAGATCTGGAAGAAGACTTGGGGCCAGGTCTATCCCAGGTAGAAGTGCAACCCCTATAAGAGTTTCATTAAGAGGAGAAGCAGAAATAGAACACACTGTTGACTTCCACACACAGATTTTGTCCCCTCACACTTCCCACCCAGTTGAGTTTTGGGCAGACATGTCACAAGAATTTGTATGAATTTTTGTCAAGTCTTTAAAATATTAAACATATCTTGGTAACTTCCATTATTGTTCTCACAGACAGTCAAGAGAACATGGACTTGATGTGAGAAATGATCCATATCCCTTTCTCTGATGATATTGCGGTTTTTCACTCTCTTCTCCTCTGGCTCAGGAAAGAAAGCCTGGTCATTCCTTGAAAGTGTAGAAATGAACAAAGGAGGACATAGCTCAGACCAAGTTAGACTTTGAGAATTATATTAACTTCTCCATCATTTATTTATCCAAGTAGTCATCTGACCATTTGACAACTATGTAATAAGCATCTCCACCATCTGCTGTGTGCTACGAATGAGATATTGATCAAAATAGACACAATTCAAACAATGTATTGAGGGAGATTGTCAAGCAATGAGCAATTACAGTGCAGTGTAGAAAAAGCTTTGCTAGAAATGTGCAGAGATCTCTGGGTACACACTGGGGGGACCCAATAAGCAGAGGCTGCTGGAGGAAATAAGGCCTAATCAAAGGTCTAAGATGTACAGAGGCGTAAGTTGGGTGAAAAGATGAGTGAATATTCATCACTCATAGGAATGAGTGAATATTCCAGAAGAACAAAGGCCTGGAAGAGAGAGAGAGGCAGAAGGAGAGGAAGACACATAAAGAGAGGAGAAAGAAAATGAAGCTCTTGATATAATCAGGGAACTACCCAGAGCATAGACTCAAGGTGGGGGAGTTTCGAGAGACCAGACTAGTGCCATGAGGATGAATCAGGTTTCAAAGGACCTTGTAAGTCATGAACAAGAGTTTGGGTTTTTTCCTAAGAGCAGTGGGAAACCACTGAAACATTTCAAATAGGAGAAAGTGATATTATATTCTTTGTATTTGAAGTAACAACTGCCTTTTACAAAAGCCTAGCAGTTTTTATGCTGCCAAAGACCCAACCCAATGCTTGCTCACAGCAGTCCTGGTCTTTGCCTGGTTTTCCTAGTAGGGCAATTTATGAGGGGATTTGTGTGTTTGGTATGTTTGGGAACAACAGGAGAGGCCCTAACACGAAACTGTTCTTTCCACCCTCTACCATAAACACTGAAATCCCACTCTATTCCTTCTTTTTATTTATTTATCTGTTCATCAAATATGCACCAAGCACCAGCTATGTAGATGGAATAGAAGTTAGACAATAAAGAAAAGAAGGCAAGGACAAGGCTCTTGCTTTCAAAAGGCTAAAAGTCTAGCAAGGAAGATAAGATGAGCTGAATAGTATTGAAATGGAGCAGGACCCTATAGTCCTTGCCCCCTCATGTCCTCAGCCTACCTTTTGTCTGTGAAAAACTTTAGCCAAACAATAAATCAGAGAAGTAAAGAACTGTAGAAACAAAGGAAAACTTTCAAATGAAACCAAATAACAATAGTTTAGTAATTAAGCAAAATCAAGGTCATTTAGTTCCTCTTTAGGGGCTATAGATAATATTTAGTGCCATATCCTGTGAGCTGTTCTATAGATACTAAAGCCCTCACCAGGTGGAAAAAGTTAACAACATGATGACCAGACTGATATAATTTTGATAACTGGCCTGAAGGAAATGGGAACAAACTGACCCTGGAACAGAAGATTAACTCTACTTAAAACAATCAAGATTGCACTGGTCAGACTACCACATGACCAATTTCAAGATGACTGTTAGAGCTGATTGGGCTGTTTCTACATGTAGCCTCCTCTGTCGATAAAAACTCTTGCCACTGGTTGTCAGGGAAGGGAGTCAGCCTTTGGATAGGAGTCTGTTCTCCCCACTACCAACCCCATGGCTACCTGTATCTAAAATAAAGCAAACTTGCCTTTCTACCAACTTGCTTCTTTATTGGTTTTTGAGCAATAAACAGCTGGACCTCCACTTTCAGTAAGAGTATCATGTGAGAGAGGAGAACAGAGTTATAAGAGCCCAGAGGAAGAAATGAGACTTTCAAGTTGGGGACCCCAGGGAAGGCTTTGTGAGAAAAAGTACCACTATGGCTGGGCCTTCAAAGATGAACATGAAAAGCTTTGCTACAGAAAAGAAAACCATCCACATAACAAAAAGACAATCTACCAAATGGGAGAAAATATTTGCAAATGACACAACAGATAAGGGATTAATATCCAACCTGTATAAACAGCTCATACAACTCAGCATCAAAAAACCCCTAACCACTCAATTAAAAAACGGACAGAAGAACTGAACAGACATTTTTCCAAAGAGAAAACACAGATGGCCAACAGATACTCAACATCACCAATCATCAGGGCAATGCTAGTCAAAACCACCATGAGAGATCACCTCACACCTGTCAGAATGGCTATCGTCAAAAAGAACACAAATAGCAAATGTTAGCAAGAATGCAGAGAACAGGGAAGCCTCATACAATGTTGATGGAAATGTAAATTGGTGCATCGCTGAGGAGAACAGTATGGAGATTTCTCAAAAAACTAAAAATAGAACTATCCTATGACCCAGCAATTCCACTCCTGGGTATATATCTGAAAAAAATAAAAAGACTAATTCAAAAAGATACAGGCACCTCAATGTTCACAGCAGCATTGTTTATAATTTTTGCTAAGATATGGAAGCAACCTAAGTGTCATCAACAGATGAATGGATAAAGATTATATATATATATATATATATACACACACACACACACATATACACACACACACATATAATGGAATACTACTCAGTCATAAGGAAAAAAATAGCCATTTGCAGCAATATGGATAGAACTGGTGGGCTTTATATTGTATGGTATCGCTTATATGTGGAATCTAAAAACTACAATAAACTAGTGAATATAACAAAAAAGAAGCAGAATCACAGATACAGAGAGTAAATAAGTGGTTACCAGTAGGGAGGAGAAGATAGGGGTAAAATGGGGTGGAGGAGGTGGGAGCACAAACTATTGCCTGTAATATAGGCTCAAGAATGTATTGTACAATATGGGGAATATAGTGAATATTTTGTAATAACTGTACATGGAAAGTAACCATTCAAAATTTTATTAAAAAATAAATAAAAGATGAACATGATTTTCTGTGTTGAGTTACATTTTCACCAGAAGTCTTTCAGCAATTCATGAGAAAAATTTAATTCCAAAGAGCTTAAACAAAAACAGAGCATTATTGGTTCCTATGCTGGGAAGTCCAGAGGTGGTGCTGACTTCAAGCCTAGCTCCATCCAGGGACTCAGGTTATAATCAGAGCTCAGTCTTTCCCTCTCCCTTCATAGGGCAGATTCTCTCCAGCAGACAAGATAGCTCTCTTGTGGAGAGAGATGGATGGACAAGAGAGTTCAGTGTATTCATCCCATACAGCTGCTCTAACAAATAATCACAAACTGTGTATCTTAAAACAACAGAATTTTATTCTGTCACAGTTCAGGAGGTTTGAAGTCTGAAATCAAGGTGTCAAGGGTTGATTCCTTCTAGAGGCTCTGAGGAAAAATCCATTCCATGCATCTCTCCTAGCTTCTTGTGTTTGGCAGAAATCTTTGGCTTTTTTTTTTTTTTTTTTTTGCTTTTAGATGCATTCCACAAATCTTCACTTCCATCTTCAAGTCATTGTCTTCTCTGTGCCTCTTTATTTAAAATTTGCCTCTTCTTTCTTTTGTAAGGATGCTAGTTGCTATATTTAGAACCCACCCTAAATCTAGAGTGATCTTTCTTGAGATCTTGAACTCAATTTCATCTACAAAGAGCTCATTCCAAACAAGTCAAAGTCTGAGTTTCCAAGTGGACATGAATTTTAAGGGGACACTACTAAATCCACTGAAGTGAAAAGTGAAAGTGTTAGTCTCTCAGTCATGTCCAATTCTATGCAACTCCATGGACTGTAGCCTGCCAGGCTCCTTTATTCATGGGATTCTCCAGTCAAGAATACCAGAGTGGGTTGCCATTCCCTTCTCCAGGGGATCTTCCTGACCCAGGCCGAGATCAAACCTGGGTCTCCTGCAGTTCAGGCAGATTCTTAACTGTCTGAGCAATTCAATTGCTACACCCAGAAAAGCCATCTTTCCCACCATCTATGGCACAAAGTTCTCCTCCAATGGATCTAGCTGGGGTCATGCACCAGATTTATGATGGAGGAGTTGGCTGTGGAGTTCAGTCTCACTGGAACCACATGGAATAAGTTCTCAAGGGCATAAATGTTCTACTCTCAGAAGAATAGAAGAAGACACATCAATGGGAGAATCCTGGAACAAGCTGACGAGCTTTCTGAGGGAAGATATGGCAAGGTCTTTGGAAACCCTATGCTTCAGAACTGAATGGACTGTAGAGGTTGTCTGGTCTACTGGCTTTCACTCTCTATTGCAGATGAGGAACCAGAAGGACAAGTATGATTGAAGACCTCTGGACCTAACAGTCAGTGAGGGACATTCTGTTTGAGGACAGGTGCTCCCTGACCTGAATTTGGGGAGCAGGAGGCACCCAGAGAGTAGGGCAAATCAAATGGGGACAGGCGAGCACAGATCTTCAAAACACATTTTACAATAATTCCTACAACTACCCTGCCTTAGTCTATTTAAGCACTTTACCTGTGGAGCTAAAAATTAGACCACTGGCTTTCAGGGGCTACTCTAAAAACCTGTATTGATGTCTTGTTTATATCCATCTTCAGTGAAATTGGAAACTTAAGAATAACATGGAATTTTTAAGCTAAGTTAATTCCACTTAAACAGCTATATTTTTTTCCCAGTTCAGTCCTTTCTACTGTTTTTTTTTTTCATTCGTTTCATCATTAATAATAATACTGGAATTTTAAAAAGTTTTAATTGGAGGATAATTGCTTTACAAAATGTTAATTTCTGCTGTACAGCAATGTGAACCAGCTATAAGGACACTCCCCTCTTGAGCCTCCTTCCCACCCTGGCCCCCAACTTCACCCCTCTAGGTCATCATAGAGCTTTCCAGTTTTTTTCTTTTGGTATTTGTTAAGCTATTTTTTAAATTAAAACATGGTCATAGTAGAAAGTAATTTTTTAAATTAATGTATTTATTTTAATTGGAGGTTAATTACCTTACAATATTGTAGTGGTTTTTGCCATACATTCACATGAATCAGCCATGGGTGTACAGGTGTTCCCCATCCTGAACCCCCCTCCCAGCTCCCACCCCATCCTGTCCCTCAGTGTCATCCCAGTGCACCAGCCCTGAGCACCCTGCCTCATGCATTGAACCTGGACTCGCAATCTATTTCACATATGGTAATATACATGTTTCAATGTTATTCTCTCAAATCATCTCACCCTCGCCTTCTCCCACAGAGTCCAAAAGTCTGTTCTTTACATCAGTGTCTCTTTTTCTGTCTTGCATATAGGGTCATCATTACCATCTTTCTAAATTCCATATATATGCGTTAATAAACTGTATTGGTGTTTTTCTTTCTGACTTACTTTACTCTGCATAAGAGACTCCAGTTTCATCCACCTCATTAGAACTGATTCAAATGAATTATTTTTAATAGCTGAGTAATATTCCATTGTGTATATGTACCACAGCTTTCTTATCTATTCATCTGCCGATGGACATCTACTTTGCTTCCATGTCCTAGCTTTTGTAAACGGTGCTGCGATGAACATTAGGGTACACATGTCTCTTTCAATTCTGGTTTCCTCAGTGTGTATGCCCAGCAGTGGGATTTCTGGGTTATATGGCAGTTCTATCGGAGAAGGCAATGGCACCCCACTCCAGTACTTTTGCCTAGAAAACCCCATGGACGGAGGAGCCTGGTAGGCTGCAGTCCATGGGGTCGCTAGAGTCGGACACGACTGAGCGACTTCACTTTCACTTTTCACTTTCATGCTTTGGAGAAGGAAATGGCAACCCACTCCAGTGTTCTTGCCTGGAGAATCCCAGGGATGGCAAGCCTGGTGGGCTGCCGTCTATGGGGTCACACAGAGTTGGACACGACTGAAGTGACTTAGCAGCGGCAGCAGCATGGCAGTTCTATTTACAATATTTTAAGGAATCTCCACACTGTTCTCCATAGTGGCTGTACTAGTTTGCATTCCCACCACAAAGGGTTCCCTTTTCTCCATACCCTTTCCAGCATTTATTGTTTGTAGACTTTTTGATAGCAGCCATGCTGACTGGTGTGAGATGGTACCTCATTGTGGTTTTGATTTGCATTTCTCTGATAATGAGTGATATTGAGCATCTTTTCATGTGTTTGTTGGCCATCTGTACATCTTCTTTGGAGAAATGTCTGTTTAGTTCTTTGGACCATTTTTTGATTGGGTCTTTTATTTTGCTGGTATTGAGCTGCAGGAGCTGCTTGTATATTTTTGAGATTGACTCTTTGTCAGTTGCTTCATTTGCTGTTATTAGTAGAAAGTAATTTTTATTTTGTGTCATTTTGCTTTGTGGCCTGTATTCAGCAAATGAAAATGTTGGCAACCCCATGGTGATTTTCCATATTTTTGGACAGGGAGGAAATTTTACTGATTCATGAAATCCGAAGGTCGTAGATATCTAATCTTGACCAACTGCTTCATTTCATTAGGGTATACCCAGAGGACTTCCCTGAACATTCATTATCTAGAGAAGAAGGTGTCCTTAATTTTGAATTGATTTGTGTTTGGAATGTTTTAAGAAAGCCCAGTTTTGCTTAGGATGAGATGAACTTTGTTAATTGCATTATTAGTTGGTAAAGGATATGTCACTCTTAAGTGAAGTATGCATGTGGTATCCCCTAAACTCCTATAGCTTAGAGACCTTGCGACCATTATCACAAGTGTTCAAAAACTACAAGAAAAGACTCACTAGTTAGTCAAAGCAGCTGAACTGGTTGAAAGCCTCTGATTCATTTGAAAACATTTACCTGTACTTTTTCAAACAGGAAAATTAGCAGGGCATTCTTCAGAGTAATTGACCTGTGAATTTGAATTTGGTTTGTTTATCCACACTGCCAGCCATCACAGAAAGTTAGCAATAAGCAAGCTTCAGTGAAGCCTCAAGGCTGGCGACACCTGTGTTGCACATCACCCGTCATTACAAGCACTCTAATCAGAACAACTGTTTGGAAGTAGGAGGATCATTGTAAATGTTTATTTATGAAACCAGTTAGACATAAAATAATTATTTCCTGGGACTTGGAAGGATGAGTTGTCTTTACCTAACCAGGAAACAAAGAGAGACTCAAAAGTGGCACATTGGCCTTCCACTGGGGTCCCTATAGACACCTGAATTTTTGTTAGGTGGTCCTGTTGGATTCACTCTCTCCACTTTCCTGTTTCCTTTAGGTGTCTTCAGTTTCTGAAGAATGAAGGAGATAAACAATGCTAAAAAGCCAGCAAAGAAAAGAAATGAGCGTAATCTAGTATGTGATCGACGCCTTATCCTGCAGACCTTGAAACAAAGACGATAGGAAACATTTCCAATTCACTTACATTCACTTATTAGTTTATTCACTGATTGGTCGATCCATTCATTCAGCAATCCATTAAAAATCAGAATTTTATTAGTGATTATTATATGCAAGATATTTCTGTCTTAGAGCCATAGGATAGAGAGGTAATTAAAACAGAGTTAAAGAAGGCTGAGTGCCAAAGAATTGATGCTTCCGAACTGGGTACTGGAGAAGACTCTTGAGAGTCCCTTGGACAGTAAGGGGATTAAACCAGTCAAACCTGACCGGAAATTCCTTTTCCCGAAGGAAATCAAACCTGAATATTCATTTGAAGGACTGATGCTGAAGCTGAAGCTCTACTACTTTGGCCACCTGATGTGAACAGCTGACTCAGTGAAAAAGATCCTGATGCTAGGAAAGATTGAAGTAGAAGAGGGCAACAGAGGATGAGATGGTTGGATGCGATCATTGACTCAACGGACATGAGTTTGAGCAAACTCCAGGAGATAGCAAAGACGGGGAAGCTTGCTGTGCAGCAGTCCATGGGGTCTCAAAGAGTCAGAAACAACTGAGTGACTGAACAATAGCAACAAAAGGAAAGGAGCTTTTAGGAAACTCACTTTAGCCTAGTGTTAAGGAGATTGTAGTGTCCTGAGTGCCCCGGGTATGCTGGCCTCAAAAATGTTGAGCAGATTTCAGGCTTCTGTTTCAGAAGAATTTAAACAGTTCAACTGGCTGATTAAGGCTTGCTCCAGGCCTAATAGCTTAAAGGAAAGAAACACAACATTGATGAGTTCTTCCCAGGGACAGTCAGTTCCCCAGGAAAGGAAAACAGACAAGGACTAAAGGCATATGCCTGTCTAGAAAGAATGCCTGTGTGTCTTCTGGAACTGAAACTCAGGGGCAATCTCACTGGGGAAGAAGAGAAAAGAAACTAGCTACTAACTACCCTGATTTGCCATTAATAACATTTGTACTCATTGATGTTAAGAATAATTATTGACTATTGGATATTAAAAAACAAATCTAAGCACAGGTTCAGAACCTACTCATGACCATCACTAAACTGAAGACTATACAGACAAAGAAAACATAGCTCTTAATCTTTAGGAGCTTCTGAAACAGTCATAGAGTAATACTGTTTAAGAAAAAAAGGAGACAGTCTCAGTTTCTATTGAGCTTTACAAAACACAAGAGAGAAGATAAAATCTTTTCATCCATCCTTTTCATCTCATTGGAGGGATGGTTCTATCTTTTATTGAAAACAATAATTTGTTGTTGCTCAGTCACTATGTTGTGTCCAACTCTTTGTGACCCCATGAACTGCACCATGACAAGCTTCCCTGTCCTTCACTGTCTCCCAGAGTTTGCTCAAATTCATGTCCATTGAGTTGGAGATGCCATCCAATCAACTCATCCTCTGCCACCCCCTTCTTTTCCTTTCAATCTTCCCCAGCATAAGGGTCTTTTTCAGTGAGTTAGCCCTTTGCATCAGGTGGCCAAAGTAGTGGAACTTCCACTTTCGCATCAGTCCTTTCAATGAATATTCAGGGTTAATTTCTGTGAGGATTGACTGATCTCCTTGCAGTCCAATAACAGCCACATATAATGCATACATACTTTGTGCCAGGTGCTATTCTAAGTGCTTTGCATGCAAGGTTGGCAGTCTGCAACCCAGAAAAGGGTCCTCACCAGAACTTGACTGTGCTGGCACCCTGATCTTGAAATTCAGCTTCCGAAACTATGAGAAACAAATGTGTGGTTTATAAGTCATCCAGACTATGGTACTTTGTTATAGCAGCTTAAACACTAAGACAATGATCAAGAAAGTTCTCATCGAGGAAGTGATATCGGAGCCACTGAATGAAGTGAAGCACTGAGCCATGTGGACAAGTGGAGGAGCATTGATCCAGGAGCGGGAGGAGCAAACACAAACCTGGGTTTGCTCATGCAGAGAACACAGGTTCTATGTGATATGTTGGGCGTAAAAAGAGGAGTCCAGTTTGGATCCTGAACTCAAGGAGTTAATAGTCAAATACAGGGAGATGGACAAGTTCAAAAACATAAACAGTTAGGTTGATTGACCTCATGATGCCAGTGGCAGTGAGGGTTAGGTCACTGTAAGAAGACGGGACAGGGATGATCAGGGAAAACCTCCATTTGGAATCAAAACTTTACTTTCTAGAGTTAAAAATATAGGACTCCTGACCATCACATGCAGAAAACAAAACCATGGCTGTGATTGTTTCCTTTTACTTTTTCCACAAGAAAACTTATCAAGAGTGGCAGGTTATAGCTACATCTGCATATTTGTGTGATGGCCTGTGGCATCTTCTCATTGATGTGGAGACTAATGCGAAATCCATCAAGAAACAACAGACGAAGAAGCTTTGCTTCTCAAAGGTTAACCTTAAAATCTAAAACTGTCATGTTGCTACAAATAAAGAGACATTTGCTAAGAATGCCCAACTAAAGCTACCAGTAAAACTCTCTTGTCCTTTCTAGCTTTCTCTCTTTCTCTCTCATGCACCGAAGAATGATTTATCTTTTAACTTAGCCTTAATTCACAATTTCACAATTAATTAAACATCAGCCTAATCATTATATCCACAAAGCATTTAAACTGATGTTGGGAGAATGATGGGGAAATGAATAACGCTTTGAAGGTCCATTTCAAATTAGTTATTTGATTAATGAATATTCCACAAGGGTATTTGGAAGATGACCTCTGTTGATGACTTAAAAAAAGACACGTCTGTTTAGATAATGAGAAGACAAAGCGAGTTTGAGTTATCTCTGAGTATACGTTGTGTAGAATTACAAGGATTAATCCATACAAAATGTATTACTTTTCCTGTGGCTTGTTGGAGATAACATAGAATTGTAAGATCAATAAATAAAGTTTGGCATTTCAAAGATGCTGCTTGATGATAAACTGTGCAGTGTGCACCCCAGACCGCCAGCTATGGTGGCTCTGAGCACAAGATGCCCACCAGAGGCTTATGAAAGAAAGCTAGGCTTGTTCCTGATAAGGCTTGCTGTGGGGCGGGCTGTTTGCCTCATAAACCCTCTATAATCCCTCCTAACACTTGACCTTTCGATTTCTTAGATGTATAAGAAGAAAATTGGTTGTCACCAGCTTCCTGTATATTCAAACAAATAAGAAGCAGCTTACCTTGTTTTGTGGTTTAGAAGGAACCTTTTCCCAGCAGTTTCATGATCAAAAGCACACATTGCAAAAGGGAATCTAATATAGGTCAAAGACGACGACTGCAGCGCATGATAAGGGTAGGACTCAGAGGAGGAGGAGGTGTTTCTATCACAAACAGACTGCCTTCTTTATCAAGAAATACGTATCACAAACCTGACATTGTAATCTCAGACAGTTACTTTTCATCCTTAATTATACTAAATCTTAAACAGCCAAGCTGAATCAAACAGGGGGAGGTCATCAGAGTCCCCAAAGGACTGGAGTTGTTTAAACATGGAGCAAATTCTGGAGAAGGTTTAATTGCTATGACAAACAACGTAGTATGTCTTTCCCTCCTGAGCTGTTTTTCATTTTAAAGCATGGAAGCAATCCTCCAAAAGCAGAATTTACATTCATCCCATAGATAACTAATAATCTAGAGCCTCCTGGTGATAAATCATTTCTTGGGAGCAAGTTGAGAACTTGTACTCTTATATACCCCAGGGGACCTTTGGATGCCCAGCACAGGGAGTAGAAGGCAGGACCTCTAACTGCTATACACAGGAAGAGGTTGGAAGGAGACCTTCTATTGGTGCCCAATGCCTTCCCAATGTATAAAGAATGTGTTCATATTTTCTAAAACCATCTGTTAAGCAACTCTGAATGAGTCTAATTATGAGGGAAGAAAGGAGGCTTAGGATATGGTTCAGACTTCAAGGCTCTAGTCTGAAACAATCAAAATCTTAGATATTATAAGATCCTGGATCTAATGGTGGTATTGAAACTGATTAACTGTTCAGCTTTGGGCAAGTCACTTCATTTCCCTCCTCTAAAAATGGAGGAACACAAGGTCCTCCTGTGTAGTACAAGCCACTATATTCAGCATCCTATGATAAACCATAATGGAAAAGACTATTTAAAAAGGCTATATATATATATATATATATATATATTGGAGAAGGCAATGGCACCCCACTCCAGTACTCTTGACTGGAAAATCCCATGGATGGAGGAGCCTGGTGGGCTGCAGTCCATGGGGTTGCTAAGAGTCGGACACGACTGAGCGACTTCACTTTCGCTTTTCACTTTCATGCATTGGAGAAGGAAATGGCAACCCACTCCATATATACATCTATATGTATATATAGATATATATATAGTTATTCAGTCATGTCTGACTCTTTGAGACCCCATGGGCTGTAGCTCACCAGCCTCCTCTGTCCATGGAATTCTCCAGCATACTGGAGTAGATTGCCAATCCCTTTTCCAGGGGATCTTTCCAAACCAGGGATCGAACCATGATCTCCTGTATTGCAGGCAGATTCTCTACCATCTGAGCCACCAGGGATATACATATATATATGTGTAACTGAATCACTTTTCTATACAGCAGAAATTAATACAACATTGTAAATCAGCTATATTTCAACTAAAAAATAGTAATAATTAAAAAATTAAAATGGAGGAGCTTTGTTCAGTTCAAAGTTTTCTTTCAGATAAAATCTCTCTTCTTCTATTCCTTTGCATGGGTGAAAAAAATCAGGAAGTATGGCATTGAAATTATTTGTAGTTTTTGTCACATGACCATTAGGAAAAGAGTCTACCAGCCTTTGGAGCAGTGGTTTTTTAGAACTGAGTCCTCAATTTTTGCTTTGCAGATATCCTTTAACCTGAATCACCCAGAAGGAAGTTATCTATTACACTCTGCATTTATCTGTACTCACTTCCCAAAATTACCAGAGAACCAGGTTTCTCATATCATCTGTAGTATTGCATGATGATTTTGGTGTCTTTAGGCACACAATCCTTTTGGACTTAAGATATTCTAGCTTATATAGTTTTTCTAAAGGTTATTGTCAAGGGAAAATCCTTGCTTTAATTTGGCCTTAAAAAGATTTCCTTATGCTGAATATTTTCAAGATAAGCTTACTCCAGGAGATCATTTAAAAGTCAAATGACAAGACTGGCTTACATTTTCCCTTTTCAAGTCCAGAAAGACTTTCTTGAAATACTTGGCATCTTACTCTTTGGTAAAACAGCATTCGGGGATTGCCCGGGATGCACTTTTTGGTTTCTTATCCTTTTCTCTCTGTTGTTACAAATGGAGACACCCTTGCCATTGGGATCAGTTCATAACTAACTAGGGCAGGGGGGATTTGAGTAAGTCTTTTACCTTTCCCTGGCCTTGCATTGTGTCTTCCTCAGTACTCCTTTAGTTTGGCCTTTGAGCCCCACACCAATGACTGGTTTTCTACCATTGTGCCTTCATCTTTGCCTCTTCTCTGGAGCCTCAGTACCCGGGAGCAGTGGTCACCTGGCCTTTTAACTGATGCTCAGTGACTGCCTATCTGATATTACCTGGAATTCTTCTGGGATGCCACCTACTTGCCTGGCTTTATCAGTAAATATTAGACCTTGTTCTGGTTCATTAAAAAGTTACAACACTTTAAGAGTGCTTTCAGGAACATCCACCTGCAGGGTTCCAGGGACCAGGTCATTGTACTGATGACACTGGCTGCTCCTTGAATTCATTTCTTGACACTAGTCTCATCATAACTGACAGCACAGCTTTAGCATCATAGGTGGCTCCATCTTCACCTGTATGCATTACAATTTTAATAATGTACAGCATTATCTTTACTCAACTAACATAAACATTTTCCTTATCAGAAATTGGCCAATGTGCAAACTCTTTTAGTAATTGTTTGTTGATAACCAATCCCATCCTCCTGAGTCTATGAAAAGTGAAAGTGAAAGTGTTAGTCACTCAGTCATGTCCAACTCTTTGTGACCCCATGGACTGTAGCCAGCCAGGCAGCTCTGTCCATGGAATTCTCCAGGCAAGGATACTGGAGTAGGTTGCCATTCCCTTCTCCAGGGGATCCTCCCAAACCAGGGATTGAATCCAGCCTCCTGCATTGGAGGCAGATTCTTTACCAACTGAGCCACCAGGGAAGCCCAGAGTCTATAACGGGACCTAAATTTCACAATACCAAATGTGCCTAGACTGTGACAGTCCCAGAATGGACTCATAAATACAAGTGCTGAGCTGCTGATTTAATCATCATGATATCCTGGTACTTTTGCTTCCTGTCTGAAAACTGCTCCCCTCATCAGCAAGCTTACTCTGTTATGAACGCCTGGTTTCTTGTTTTAGGGCCTCTTCTTTCAGGCTCCAGGACAGTCAACTATACTCTGTTTATCCACTTGCAAATAAAGCCAAGAAACCTGATTGAATAGCATTGACATAGGGCAACTCTGCTGACAGAAAATACCCTATTATTCAGAAACTGTAATCCTACCAGTTCCTTTCCAATTTTCCATTTTTTCCTATTCTCTGCCACTTTTCCCTTTCATCCTGGGCACCACCTTCTCATTAGTATCCCAGTAGGAAAGATACTTCACAGAGAAAGCTTGCTGAAGGTGTCCTGGTGGAAACCTGTTCCTCTGCATGCATTTTCATGGCTGAAATCCATGGTTATATTTGCTACCTACCCTTTATCACCTGGGCTTTCGTGAAAGAAAAGAAATTTGAGAAGCAAATGTAGTAAGAGTCTAAAAAGACCAGAAAGTGTACTTAAGCACTGGATCTCCAGCAGAGCAGAGGTACTCAGGAGAGTAGGGGCAATCTTTATTCAGAAATGGACCCAATTCAGAGGGCTTTTAGTGCAGAGAAATCTCATCGTTGATAATCATCACACATCATTTTTATATTGAAGGGCCATTGTGAAGTTCCTTTTCAAAATACTAAGCTTATTTTCTCCACTCTCTGAAAGTTTAAAATCAGGGCTATTGTGATTATACCCTACCCTTAAAGTCTATAGGAGGGAGAAAATGTCTCCTATATCCTAAAGCAAAAGGCATGTTTACATATACAGATAGAATACATGTGAAGAATTCTTAGCATCTTGGCATATGGCAAATGTTAAATTTGGCCTGGGGAGTAACACCTCACATGAAAAAGAGAAGTCAGGGAAACTTTGCTGTCTGGTGTTTTCAATGCAAACTTGCAAGTCAAACGCTGGTGTTATGGGTGACTACGGGGCAGAAATTTGAGTTAGTATCACTTTGGATTCATTTCTCCTGGACAAGCAGGAGTCTTGTACCATTTGGATGTAGAAGGGATGAGGCAGTCCCTAGCATCCCTAGGATCCTTGATTGTGAAGATTGTGGTGTTGGAAGATGCTACTAAGCCATTCTTAGCAATAACTTCTTCCCTGGACAAATTCTAGGATATGAAGGTACAGGTGGAATTGGAAACGGAGGCAGGAGTGGCATAAATACAGTGATCTACACTTTATCTTTATGAGTTATCTTTAAGATATCACTAAGGATGCCACCGGAAGAACCGATTGAGGCACATTTCATCACAAAGTACAAAAACTTTGCTAAATTATTTAGGAATATAGAGGAGCTCATGGGACCCATTTGTAGGAGGTTCTGCTAAGTCAAGGCTATGGTTTTTCCTGTGGTCATGTATGGATGTGAGAGTTGGACTGTGAAGAAAGCTGAGCTCCAAAGAATTGATGCTTTTGAACTGTGGTGTTGGAGAAGACTCTTGAGAGTCCCTTGGACTGCAAGGAGATCCAACCAGTCCATTCTGAAGGAAATCAGCCCTGGGATTTCATTGGACGGAATGATGCTAAAGCTGAAACTCCAGTACTTTGGCCACCTCATGTGAAGAGTTGACTCATTGGAAAAGACTCTGATGCTGGGAGGGATTGGGGGCAGGAGGAGAAGGGGACGACAGAGGATGAGACGGCTGGATGGCATCGCTGACTCGATGGATGTGAGTTTCAGTGAACTCCGGGAGTTGGTGATGCACAGGGAGGCCTGGCATGCTGCGATTCATGGGGTCGCAGAGTCGGACACGACTGAGCGACTGATCTGATCTGATCTGCCAAGTTTTATACTGACCAGCTCTGGAGATGTGGAGCCTCGATATAGAACGGCTTGCTGCAACTGTCTTTTCTCTTCTTTTCTGTGGCCCAATATGACTTTAGTTTGTCCGTGTTTTCACAGAGATAATTTAGTTCACTCTATTCAACTTTGGGAGTTTCCAACATCATCAGCTGGTCCAAATAGCACTGGCCAGGGAGGGACTTTTCTATGCCCAATCCCTAGCATGGTGATGAACAAACAGTGGGCACTCAATCAATATATGTTTGTCAAATGAATGAATGAATGAATCATGACACAGCAACCCCACTACTGGCCCTATACCTTGAGAAAACCATAATTCGAAAAGTCAAATACTCTTTAAATGAATTAGAGAACTATCATTGCAAAACCTTTTTTCAGTAGTCACATATGGATATGAAAGCTGGACAATAAAAAAGACTGAGCTCCGAAGAATTGGTGCCTTTAAGCTGTGGTTCTGGAGAAGACTCTTGAGAGTCCTTTCTACTGCAAGGAGATCAAACCAGTCAATCTTAAAGGAAATCAACCCTGAATATTCATTGGAAGGACTGATGCTGAGGCTGGAGCACCAGTACTTTGGCCACTTGATGTGAAGAGCTGACTCAGTGGAAAAGACCCTGATGCTAGGAAAGACTGAGGATAAGAGAAGGGATGACAGAGGATGAGATGGTTGGATTGCATCACCAACTCAATGGACATGAGTCTGAGCAAATTCCAGGAGATGTTGAAGGACAGGGAAGCCTGGCGTGCTGCAGTCCATGGGGTCACAAAGAATCAGACACAACTGAGTGACTGAACACAACAACAACCTTACCCAAAATATGAGGGAAGCAGGAATCTTATGGAAAACAAAAAGTGACTTGAATGAGGAATAGACACAAATGTTCACTATTTAAGGACTTCTGCTTTATACTCTGGATGGTACTACAGGGGAGGGAGGCAGAACAGAAAAAATAGCCATAGGTTCCCAAGGACATTGGGAATGGGGTCATTTCTCAATGAGAAGAATACAGGATGCCAAGATCCCCAAATCTCCCCCCAAACCAGCTTCATGTTCCAACCATTTCCAAAATGTCATGTCTTACAGAAAGATTTCCAGGAGAAGACCACAAAAGATAAAGACATAAAGCTTTATGAGTGTCTAAAACATTTTGCAGACTTCAAAACACTCCATAGAGATGTCTCCTGATAAAGACTCCTTCTTTGACCAAATAAGTCAGAAGCCTCTGAGCCCTCTTTGACAAAACTTCAAACTTGACCTGCCTCCAATAAGAATTCCTTATGTTAGGTGTTTAGCAATAGTTCCTTACCCTTGGTTTTCTCTCTTAGTAATTTTCTGTCTACTGACCCTCTCACTCTTCTATAAATCTCCAGCTGATGTTTCTATATTTGGAGTTGAGTTCAATCTTTCTCACCTGTTACAGTAGTCTTGACCCCTGTTGAAATAGCTTTGAATACAGTCTTCCTTACCATTTAAAAAAATTTTGGAGTAATTTACTTTTTACATCCCTTCACCACTCACTAGCTATTCCCCACACCCCCAGGTTACCTTTTCTGGTCTCTTTGGGGGAAAAGGGAATATTCTACTTCCTGTAGCACCATCTAGAATATAAGGCAGAGATCCATAGGTCTGTGAACTTTTGTGTTTATTCCTCATTCAAGTCAGTTTTGATTTTCTTTGAAACAATATTCTTCTTCCCTGGTATTTTGTGTAAAGAGATTTGGCGGTAGTATTTCTATAATTCATTTAAAGATTATCTGATTCGTTATTCATTCAACAATAATGTATTAAGGGCCCACCAATTGCTCACCGTTAAATCAGATACTAGGCATAAAGAATCCTTAAAACTCATAGTCATGTCTTTTGTTTTAACTGATCTTTAGACTTTTTGAAAAATAAAATAGTCCATTAGTAAAAGTGGAATGTCCTCAAGCACAAACCACTTCACCCCCACGCTCCAAGATTCTAATCTCCTGGGGAAGTTCTTACAGATTTTTCTCCAAGTCCAAATACATAAACTCAGGTTCAAGAGAGCTGGATTCTTTCTCTTGGTATTTGCAGTTAATATCTCATGGCTATTACATCTTCATTTCCTTCACTGAAAATTTTAAGATAATTTTGATGCCAAGGGAATTTTGATGTATGGAGTATCTAGAATACTACAAATGGTCCACAAATATCTGTTGAATAAATAATGTTCCACACAGACACCTTGGCTGATTCAAGATCACCTGTTGCTCCCATGGAAACTTCTACATGTACTTTGACACCAATGACAGTTTCTTCATTTGATCTACTATTATATTATATCCTTATATGTACCTTGTCCATGCTATTTAGTTACTCTTACTTTATATGTGTATCTTGTCTCCAAACTAGAATAAAAACTTCTTGAGAGTTCAAGGGTAAAGCTCACATTAGTAAAAGATGGCAATGTGCCAGTCTCTGGACTAGGTGCTGTGGTTGTAATAACAGCTAGTATTTACAAGCACTTACTACAAGACTCATACTTCATCAAGCCCTTAAAGGGGAATGAACTCTTTAATCTCCATTACAGTTATGAGGCAGGTACCATGTATTGTTAGCAACATTTTACTGATGAAGAAACACAGGCACAGAGAGGTTAAGTAACTTGCCTAAGGCTGCTCATTTAAGAGGTAGAGCCAGGTTTCAAGCCCATTCAGTCCAAATCCAGATTCCATGCCGCTGCTGAGATCTCTGTTTTATAGTCTGACTCATAATTCCCAGTTAATTAATTTGAATACATAGGAAGAAAAAATGTTTCTACCATTCACTCAATCTTAAAAGAACTGTGTTGGAGAAAATAGGTTGGCAAGTTTGACATCGTTTTAGCTGGGTTGCGTGAAGAGACGCCTGCTGTTCTGGAAATAACTTCAGCATGACACTGTGTTTTGCCAGCCTCCCAGCTAACTTTAAATCGTGTGGGTCACAACTATAAATGCTCTGTCCTTTTTCTTGTCGGGGTTTTGAATTTGCAGAGCTTACATAAGTAGATGTTGTTAAGACAAGAATGAGAGATGATTTGATTCCGGTGTATTTGCTCAGGAAAAAAGCACAATGGAGAATTAGCCCTGAAGAGAAAGACTTCTGATATCAGTTTTTCATTTTCCAGGGAATCCACTGTGCCTCTAAGCAAGTCATTTTACTTCTATCTGTCTGTTTACCCTTTCCTAAAATATGTGAGATAATCCCTGTGCCTCCTGGAAATAGATAAAGATGCTAGCTTATTTAAATATCAGAAGAAAATAGGATGAAAAATTGTATGATTACATGTTTTTGTTATACTAAACAACAGCAGATCCATAAAAGTGTAAGTGCCTTGATGTGAAGGTAGCACATTGACAAAATTAAAGTCCCTTAAGGCAACATTTTGGAGGAGGGGGCTGATTAACTGCTTATACCCACCCAATCTGGATCCCAGAAGTTTAACTGAAATAGCCTTTGAGAGTCTACTGTAGAGGAATCAATAGAAAATGCCATCAGGAGGAGGCTTAACTCTAGACTTCAGAAAAACAGAAGAAATGATTCAGAATAATATGAACACACATTATTAAAAAAACTAGGACATCACTATACATACATAACAAATGATAAATTCTATGTCCATTAAATTCTGAGATAAACTACCAATTGTCCTCACAAAAAAACTAATGACAGCCCTTAATCAATAAGGTCAAGAATCTCATCTATTAAGGATTCTTTATTCAGACTCTCTTAGCTTCATGTATACATTTCTCATAATCTGTTGAGGTTGGTAGTATCTTTATATTAGTCTTTACTTCTTTTTTGCAGATGATTCTCAGTCTCTGCAAAAGTGTTGGCATAAAGTTCACTCTAATCAATTCTTCATCAATTGACAGGCACATTGACACTTTCCAATAGGCTCCCCAAGATGCCTGTAGCCATGATTTGTTAAGCCCAGACTGGTGTATCTAACCCACTCTGTTCTACATACTTTCTACTGTGCTGTGTGATGAACAGACATATTTCATCACCTGCCTGGGGTCCAAGCTGAAGAAGACAAAGGCTTCTTTCAGCACTCTGAAGATCCCATAACATAGCCTGAACTTGCAAACAAAAGTAAAACCAAACACCCTTAGGTCTAATGTCATTATATTTTACCATTAAGCCCAAAAGAGACTGACCCAGACTTGCCTGTGAGTGTCCAGGAGTCTCCGGCAGAAGCAGGGGTCGGCAGTGCCTGCTGCAGGGTCAGGGGCACTAAGTGCCGCAGTGCAAGCATGGTATCTTTTGAAGGAGGTTGCCATTATCTTCATTACCTCCACCAGAGTTTGGCCTCAGGTCAAACAACAGGGAGGAAACACAGCCCTGGCCATCAACAGAAAATTGGATTAAAGATTTACTGAGCATGGCCCCTCCCATAAGTGAAGTGTATGACTCTTTGCTACCTCATGGAGTATAGCCCACCAGGCTCCTCTGTCCATGGGATTTTCCAGGCAAGAATACTGGAGTGGGTTGCCATTTCCTTCTCCAGGGGATCTTCCCACCCAAGGATCAAACCCAGGTCTCCCGCATTGCAGGCAGATGGTTTAACCTCTGAGCCACCAGGGAAGCCCATAAGCCCATAAGCCTCCTGTAAGAACAAGACCCAGTTTCACTCTCAGTCATCCTCTCGCATTAGGAAGCTTCCATAGGCTTCTTATCCTTATTCATCAGAGGGCCAACAGAATGAAAACCACAATCACAGAAAACTAACCAAACTGATCACATGGACCACAGCCTTGTCTAACTCAATAAAACTATGAGCCATGCTGTGTAAGGCCACCCAAGATGGACGGGTCATGGTGGAGAGTTCTGACAAAACGTGGTCCACCGGAGAATGAAATGGCAAACGAGTTCAGCATTCTTGCCTTGAGAATCCCATGAACAGTATGAAAAGCAAAAAGATAGGACACTGATGGATGAACTCCCCAGGTACAATATGCTATTGGAGATCAGTGGAGAAATAACTCCAGAAAGAATGAAGAGATGGAGTCAAAGCAAAAACAACACCCAATTATGGATGTGACTGGTGATGGAAATAAAGTCTGATGCTGTAAAGAACAATATTGCATAGGAACCTGGAATGTTAGGTCCATGAGTTAACGCAAATTGGAAGTGGTCAAACAGGAGATGGCAAGAGTGAACATTGATAGTTTAGGAATCAGTGAGCTAAAATGGACTGGAATGGATGAATTTAACTCAGATGACCATTATATCTACTACTGTGGGCAAGAATCTCTTAGAAGAAATGGAGTAGCCATCATGGTTAACAAAAGGGTCTGAAATGCAGTACTCGGATGCAATGTCAAAAATGACAGAAAGATCTCTGTTCATTTTGAAGGCAAACCATTCAATAGCACAGTAATCCAAGTCAATGCCTTGACCAGGAATGCTGAAGAAGCTGAAGTTGAATGGTTTTATAAAGACCTACAAGACCTTCTAGAACTAACACCCAAAAAAGATGTCCTTTTCTTTAAAGGGGACTGGAATGCAAAAGTAGGAAGTCAATAAAAACCTGGAGTAACAGGCATTTTTGCCCTTGGAGTACAAAATGAAGGAGGTCAAAAGCTAACAGAGTTTTGTGAAGAGAACGCACTAGTCATAGCAAACACCCTATTCCAACAACACAAGAGAAGACTCTACACATGGACATCACCAGATGGTCAATACCAAAATCAGATTGATTATATTCTTTGCAGCCAAAGATGGAGAAGCTCTATACAGTCAGCAAAAGCAAGACCAGGAGCTGACTGTGACTCAGATCATGAGCTCCTTATTGCCAAATTCAGACTGAAATTGAAGAATGTAAGGAAAACCACTAGACCATTTGGGTATGACCTAAATCAAATCCCATACCATTATACAGTGGAAGTGAGAAATAGATTTAAGGGACTAGATCTAATAGAGTGCCTGAAGAACTATGGACGGAGGTTTGTGACACTGTATAGGAGGAAGCAATCAAGACCATCCCCAAGAAAAAGAAATGTAAAAAGGCAAAATGGCTGTCTGAGGAGGCCTTACAAATAGCTGAGAAAAGAAGAGAAGCTAAAGGCAAAGGAGAAAAGGAAAGATATACCTATTTGAATGCAGAGTTCCAGAAAATAGCAAGGAGAGATAAGAAAGCCTTCTTCAGTGATCAATGCAAAGGAATAGAGGAAAACAACAGAATGGGAAAGACTAGAGATCTCTTCAAGAAAGTTAGAGATACCAAGGGAAGATTTCATGCAAAGATGGGCACAATAAAGACAGAAATGGTAAATACCTAACAGAAGCAGAAGATATTAAGAAGAGATGGCAAGAATACACAGAAGAACTCTACAAAAAAGATCTTCACGACCCAGATAACCATGATGGTATTATCAGTCACTTAGAGCCAGTCATCATGGAATGCAAAGTCAAGTGGGCCTTAGGAAGCATCACTACAAACAAAGCTAGTGGAGGTGGAATTCCAGTTGAGCTACTTCAAATCCTAAAAGATGATGCTGTGAAAGTGCTGCACTCAGTATGCCAGCAAATCTGGAAAACTCAGCAGTGGCCACAGGACTAGAAAAGGTCAGTTTTCATTCCAATCCCAAAGAAAGGAAAGGCCAAAGAATGTTCAAACTACCGCACAATTGCACTCATCTCACATGCTAGTAAAGTAATGCTCAAAATTCTCTAAGCCAGGATTCAACAGTATGTGAACCAATAATTCCAGATGTTCAAGCTGGATTTAGAAAAGGCAGAGGAACCAGAAATCAAATTGCCAACATCCGTTGGATCATCAAAAAACACAAGAGTTCCAGAAAAACATCTACTTCTGCTTTAATGACTATGTCAAAACCTTTGACTGGATCACAACAAACTGTGGAAAATTCTTAAAAAGATGGGACTACCAGACCACCTGACCTGCCTCCTGAGAAATCTGCATGTAGGTCAAGAAGCAACAGTTAGAACCAAACATGGAACAACAGACTGGTTCCAAATCAGGAAAGGAATATGTCAAGGCTGTATATTGTCACCCTGATTATTTACCTTATAGGCAGGGTACATCATGCGAAATGCCAGACTGGATGAAGCACAAGCTGGACTCAAGATTGCTGGGAGAAATATCAATAACCTCAGATATGCAGATGACACCACCCTTATGTCAGAAAGTGAAGAAGAACTAAAGAGCCTCTTGATGAAAGTGAAAGAGCGTGCTCAGTCCATGGGGTAGCAAAGAGTTGGATGTGACCGACTGAACTGAACTGAACTGAAGGCTTTGTGGCCCTAACATCAAGTGCCTAGTAGCATCTTGACTTTCTTTTGGATAATAAAATACTAAACTTATCATGTGTATAAGAAAACGATGAGGTAAAGAGAGTAACAGGGAAGTAACTTCAGGAAGTGAAGGAGAAAAAAATGTGTGCTGCATTTCATAGCTGGTTTTGCCTTAGGATCTTGGAGAGGTGACTTTCCTTTGCTGTTTCCTTCGGAGGAAATACATGTTTTGGATATGTCTCTGATACAGGGAGTTAGTTATCTCTGTTTACTTATACCCTAGTCCAGTGGCTCAATCCTTTCACAGTTATCAGGAGCTAGTAGGAATATGAGAATAGGAGAATTATTCTACATTTGAAATTCTGTGGAATAAGAGGAATAGATTAATTAGGAACAGACTCAAGTGCATTGACAGCATAGCTTTCTGACCAGGCTATGCTACATTTCTAAGTATACCAGCTATGCAATCATACTTTGTAAATAATGAAGGGTTATATAAAGGCAAAGTAGCTTTTTGTTGTAAGAAGAATCTGGGTATTTGCACACCCATGGCATATAAATACATTGTTGCTGTTCAGTCACTCAGTCGTGTATGATTCTTTGCAACCCCATGGACTGCAGCCCACCAAGCTTCCCTGTCCTTCACCGTCTCCCGGAGTTTGCTCAGATTCATGTCCATTGAGTGGGTGATGCTATTTAACCATCTCATTAGCAACAGCCAATTAAGCTCAGAAGCATAAGCACAGAGCTCAAATAGGTTTTCTTCAGTTTGTGTGCAAACAAAGCCCCTTTTCCACTTGACTTGGACCATTCTTTCTAATTTATATGCTGGTGGAACTGAGGTTTGTTTGCAGGCAGTCCCTCCTTGTGATATGACCTGAGAAGGTGCACTTAATGAGCTGTGTACATGGTGACAAGATTTGGGGGCAGATATCTGGACAATCAATCCTGTGCTGCTTGAGATGTGGTGAGGGCAAGACAGTCCTGGAATGTGATCACCGCAGCTCATCATCAGAACTCATCATTACATTCTTCCCACAGGTGGGAGGCCACGCTGTCTTGGCAAAACATGTGCTCTTGATACCATCTTCTTTTGCAATATTCCAAAGAGCAATGAATGGTCCCTTCAAGTGAATACCTGAATAGAACACTTACACAAGTGGAATTGACACTGGAGTTTATCAGTATGGATTGGTATTAGCCACAGGAGGATTCCCTCAGCTCTTTTCAGGTAACAGGTATTTAATGAATGGCTCAAGGCCCCCCATGAGTGACTGGAGGTGCAGCCAGGATATTGTTATAGAGAAGCAGAGATGTTTTCAGACGTGAGTTTAGTTCCTCTGCTTGCCAGCTGTGTGAACATGAGCGAGTTACTCACACTTTCATAACTTAAGTTACCTTGTCTGCTAAACAGTAATAATATCCATGCCATAGGGTAGTATGAGTGTGGGCTTTACCTGGAGGTGTTCCTTCAGCAGAGGCTTCCTAAAAGCCCCAACTTACTTTAAATCATTGTAAATGTGATCTCTTTGTAATCTCTGCTAGAGGTCAGAGAGATAGCATGGCTTGGTGATAGCCGTCAGCCCTTACTTTGGCCAGTGAGGTGCCAGACACTATACATGCAATGGAAAGATCCAAGAAAAAAGAGTGAATTTCAGTCATATCAAAGACAGACTGTGATGGTATAGAAAAATGGCAGATGCACTGTGCCCAAGAGCCCATGTCAATGATTTGGGTGTACTTGTGTCCTTCACCCTCTCCACCAAACCTCCTCCAATGTCTGTGGCTCCAAACCTGTAAGCCAGGGACTATACTCACCCACCTGGATTTCACCTGGGGTATGAGGGTTTTACCGGGCTTCCCAGGTGGTGCTAGTGGTAAAGAACCTGCCTGCCAATTCAGGAGACATAAGAGAAGTGGATTGGCTTCCCTGAATGGGGAAAATCCTCTGGAGGAGGGCATGGCAACCTACTCCAGTATTCTTGCCTGGAGAATCCCAAAGATAGAGGAGCCTGGTGGTCTACAGTCCATAGCATTGCAAAGAGTTGATCATGACATGCCATGGAGCAACTGCGTCTGTTGCTACTGAAGCCCCAGTGTTCTTGCCTGGAGAATCCCAGGGACGGGGGAGCCTGCTGGGCTGCCGTCTATGGGGTCACACAGAGTCGGACACAACTAAAGTGACTTAGCAGCAGTAGCAGATCACGACTGAAGCAACTTAGCACACATGCACACATGAGGATTTTAGTATGGTGTGAAAGTTTGTGTCCCCCTCAAATTCACGTTAAAATCCTAATCTCCAAAGTGATGGCATTTAGGAGGTGGAGCCTTTGGGAAGTGCTTAGGTCATGATGGTGGAGCCCTCACAAGTGGGATTAGTGTCCTAATAAAAGAGGCTTCAGGGAGACCCTTGCCCCTCCCACTGTGTGAGGACATAGTGAGAAGTATCTGAAGTCTATGAAGCAGGAAGAAGGCTCTCACTAGACGCCAAATTGGCTGGTGTCATGATCTTGGACTTCCCAGCCTCCAAAGCCCTGAAAAATAAATGCTTGTTCTTTATAAGCCACCCAATTTATGGTATTTTTGTTATAGCACCCTGAACCAACTAAAACACCTCAATAAAACCAGCACACAGTAGGTAGTCAAGAAATTCAAGTTTCCTTCTCATCCTCTCCATTGTTAAAATGCACTTGGATATTCTGATAGTATAATCATGCTACCTGCATGAATAAATATTGTTTGAGTGTAGTGTTTTTTATTTTTTGTTTTTTGTTTTCGCTTACCAAAAAAAGTAGACAATTTTTATCATTCTGTCTATGGCCTTAAATAGGACATAAGAAAAACAAATAAGGAACAGTCATTTAACTTGTACTTTAGTGTAATGAAACTTTTGTTTTAAGTCAGTGAGTGAAATTATAAGCATATAAAAGTTTTGCACACAATAAAAATATTAGACTTGCTACCAATAATTTCAACCTGAAAACCAAACATTTCACTTAGTCCTCATTGTATGGCATGTTTCTTTAGTGAGGCTGCTTGGAAGTTATTTTTAAATACAGCCACTTAAATCATCATGTCTGGCATACTGTCTAGAAGATGCAATGTTTCATTATCAAACAGAAACATTATGTACTGTGGCATATGAGTCATTAAAGAAACAGCAAGATATGTTTTCACCCCCAAATAATAAGGCTTGTTACTATTATTGATGATGTCTTTATAGAACCTCTTAACTGAGAATCTCAAACAACATTCTAATTGAACCACCTAAAATTCCAATAATGCAGTTATTCTAAAAGAGTTTTGTTTCCGTAGTCCATGCTTTCATTTATTTAACAAGCATTTATTGAGTGTTTACTATGTGCTAGACACAGAGCTCAGCCCTGAGGACTCAGAAATGAATAAGGCTAAGACAAAACCTGTGAATCAGTCGATATGGAGACAAATTTAACTGGAAACTATTTTAAAGTCTGGTCCCTGGTGGCTCAGATGATGAAGAATCCACCTGAAATGAAGATCTGGGTTTGATCCCTGGGTTGGGAAGAGCCTCCAAAGAAGGGAATGGCTACCCACTCCAGTATTCTTGTTTGGAGAATTCCATGGACAAAGGAGCCTAGCAGACTACAGTCCATGGGGTCACAAAGAGTCAGACATGACTGAGTGAGTGAATAGCAACAACAAAAAACAGAACTTGTTAGGGTGCAGATTTCAAAATAAAAAAGCAAAGATGATTTCTGGAAAACGTCATTTGGAAGAAACCGAGAGATCATTAAAAATTTTTCCTATATTCTGGTTAAGGGTAATTTTGGTTTAAGGTATGAGTGAGAGGAAGTTGGAGGACATCTCAAATTGGATTTTGTGTTTTGTTCTCTTAAAAGCTTTGAAGAAAACTATGCTTGAGAAAAGAAGCATAGTTTATATTTGGACCAGTGATTCATACTATATATGTTTGTCATTTTTCCATCTATTTCAGATAAGAAAAAAGGAAATATTGATATAGTCAAATAGCAAGAAAGACTAAGACAATTAATATGTTTCCGATAAGTGTGAAAATAATTAGGTTCCTACTGTTAGAGAATTTCTTTAAAACCTTTGATTCCATGTAGCTCTGAAACCCTTAAGTACTAGAAATATATATACATGTACATGTGTGGGTATGCCAGTTACTCTGTATGTGTAGGTGTATTTCCTGAGGACTTTTGGACTTTAATCATTAAAACACAATTCATACCACTGTCAAAGATTGCTCTTTGAATCTGTAAGCCTAAATTAAGAAAATGTTGAGACAATAATAAATAAATAAAGTCAATACTTATTTTAAAATACATTTGATAGTTTTCCATTTTTATCCTTTAAAATGTTCCTCTGACATGTGCACAACACTTAAAAATGTTAATTTGTTTTAAAGCATTACATTTTACTTATAGATACTGTATAAGAGAGTTAATTTATAATGAAAAGATGATAAATGAATAGAAAATTATATTCCATTATGTGTCCTCAATATTACCACAACTTTTGGAAACCCAACAGCATGGATCTTGAGGACAAAGCTGAGGCATTATTGCCTATTCAGTGGACATCCCAAAGTTCAGACTTAACCTTCTTGTAGCTATCTCAACCAACAGAAATAGTTCATATAGTCATTTAACATGTATTCAAGATCTATTATGTATAGGCATTGTCCTGGGTGCTAGAGATTCAACAGCGACTAAAACACAGTCTCCTCCAGCAATTCACTGTTTGTCAAGGAAGATGCTCAAAGCAAAATGAGACAAAGATAATGGAATTTTTTGTGAGATTGTAAAAACCGTTCCCTATCCAGACAGGGAGTATTGGAACATCCTCTGCCTGGAATGTCCATTCCTTCCTTTTCTGAACTGGCTAATGCTAACTGTGTAAATAACACTTTTAAAGAGACACTTTCTCTGCAGCCAAGGGATGGTCCATCTGCTTTAGGTTTCCATAGCACCCTGTACTTTCTTTCTTCTTTTTTAAAATTCACTATACCTTAGGAAATAGATAGGGAAACAGTGGAAACAGTGTCAGACTTTATTCTTTTGGGCTCCAAAATCACTGCAGATGGTGACTGCAGCCATGAAATTAAAAGATGCTTACTCCTTGGAAGGAAAGTTATGACCAACCTAGATAGCATATTGAAAAGCAGAGACATTACTTTGCCAACAAAGGTCCATCTAGTCAAGGCTATGGTTTTTCCAGTGGTCATGTATGGATGTGAGAGTTGGACTGTGAAGAAAGCTGAGTGCCAAAGAATTGATGCTTTTGAACTGTGGTGTTGGAGAAGACTCTTGAGAGTCCCTTGGACTGCAAGGAGATCCAACCAGTTCATTCTAGAGGAGATCAGCCCTGGGTGTTCTTTGGAAGGAATGATGCTAAAGCTGAAACTCCAGTACTTTGGCCACCTCATGTGAAGAGTTGACTCATTGGAAAAGACTCTGATGCTGGGAGGGATTCGGGGCAGGAGGAGAAGGGATGACAGAGGATAAGATGGCTGGATGGCATCATCAACTCGATAGACATGAGTTTGAGTGAACTCCGGGAGTTGGTGCTGGACAGGGAGGCCTGGCATGCTGCGATTCACGGGGTCGCAAAGAGTCGAACATGACTGAGCAACTGTACTGAACTGAACTGAACTGATAACCTTAGCATGATTTGTTTGAAGCCTGTCTTTCTGGCTAGCACATTTGCTCCACAAAGACAGAGCTTAGGTGTCTTGTTTACTGCTGTCTGCCACAACTAGAATAGAGATTTCCACATCACAGGTCCTTGGAAGAGAACATCAGAGGAGAGCTGAGCAATTATAAACTTTCTGAATCATGCCATCGTTATTGCTGTTTAGTCGCTAAATCGTGTTCGACTCTTCGTGACTCCATGGACTGTAGCCCACCAGGCTCCTCTGTCCCTAAGATTTCCCAGGCAAGAATACTAGAGTGGGTTGCCGCTTCCTTCTCCAGGGGATCTTCCCAACCCAGGGATGGAACCTGTGCCTCCTGAATTGACAGGTGGGTTCTTTACTGCTGAGCTACCAGGCGAACTTGCCCATTTTTATCAGACTCTGGGACCTCACCCTCAGCTTTCTGTCTGCTATCAGTCTATTTATTATCTTTTTGATACCTAAAAACTAATCCTAGACTACTGGCCTGTGGGGTTCATCCAAATGGTTCTCTTTACTTTTAAGAAGCACTCAGAATCTCAACTAGTCTTCACAGCTTGGACCCAAGCTTCTCTCAAATCTCTCTTAGTCCCAGTTGTTACCCCATGTTTGTATTGCAGGATCCTCTTAGAGGCCTCGGTTGAGCTCTAGTTGAGTATTTCTAGTCAGAATCGGTGGTTTTGTCAAGTTACGGTGCTGACATCGAGCCTGAGCACAGATCCATAAAGAAGCATCCCACATCAAAGGCTTTGTGTATGAAATTTTGTTTCTTGTAATATTTAGGTTTAAATATTAATTAAATTTGTGTCTGTACAAATTAGATGAGAAAACAAGGGGAGGAAAGTGCCTCCTAGATTCCCATGAGACAAATCAAGCAAGAGCACATGCTTCCTTCCACAACAGGACATGTTTTGAAATTCCCCATCATTCATATTTAAATTTGAAGTTGAGCAGCAGTGATTTCTGAACAAGGATGACCAGATTTATACAACAGGAAGAAAAATAAAGTACATTGTTAGTCAAACCAATTTTTTGGTTCACTGGAAAATTACTAAAACATCATAATTTCACCAAAATGGAATAACCAGGAAAATGCATTTAGGAAATGCACATATAAGCTCCATAGTGATATATTTGCACACAGGGATATATATTAAAACATGATTTCTCACATAAATTTACTTTTATTTACTCTTGCTTATTTTTGAAATTTTCTATAACATACACATTTCCAGTTATATTTTATAACCCCACCCTTAAAGAGTTAAATGAGGTTTTGCCTGAAGAAGACATTTTACTGCTAAATCCTCATTTATAGTTAGATTTGGACCAATATTGTTCAAAAAGCAAAACTAATTAATGGGAAAGTTAGATTAGCTCTTAAGGTGCTTCCTATTCTAGTCCATACTTGAAAGTAAAGATACAATTTTATATCCAAAATAAGTGAATTAGCTTGAATATTAAGTTTCTTGAAATAAGTTATCTTGTCAGCTTTCTTTGAAATCATCAAATACTAAATTTTATTTGAGATCATAGAATACTAAATATTCAAAAGAAAAGGTTAAAGGAGTTGTGATACAATTGTTTCTAAATATCTAATGAGGACACAATTAATTATTCTCACCAGGACTCCATAAAAAACAAAGAGCATACATGCTTACCCTGAGACAGTAAAATAAAAAAAAAATTTCTTCCCAAGAGTGACTAAAATACTAAAAAAGACTATCAAAGAAGATCCAGGAGTCACTTTTGCTATTTTTTAAATATCATCATATATTTTATTCAGATTGCAAATGTTGTACAGCTACATAAAATGCAGATGTTGTGGAACTAATATTACAAAAAGTGAGAATCACTCCCAAAGGTAACTACCCTGAAAAGCTAGGTGCATATTTCTCTGATGCTCTTCTCTAATTCATCATTATTTTAAAATGAAATCATATCATATTATTGCTCTGCAACTTGACTTTTATACTTATCAATTATCTTAATCACCTTTTCATATCAGAAATGTTATTTTCTCTCTCTTTTTTCTATTCTTTCTTTTTCAATAGCTGTATATAAGTAATCCATTAAAATAATTTTCTCATATTCTTAACCATTTTCATAGAGATAAACTTTTCAGTTATTTCCATCTTGGGGTTAGTCCAAACAATACTGCAATGATTATTCTTTTATGTATTTATATGTAAAATGTGGAAGTATTCCTCTAAGAAAAAATTTCCAGAAAGCTTGATATTTAAAAAAATTAATAGAGAATAAAATAACTAACAGAAACTCAGTATTGTTTTCTGAAAGTATGTGCCTGTGTCTACATACTCATAATTATGGTACCAGTTACGGAGAAGGCAATGGCACCCCACTCCAGTACGCTTACCTGGAAAATCCCATGGATGGAGGAGCCTGGTGGGCTGCAGTCCATGGGGTCTCTACGAGTCGGACATGACTGAGCGACTTCACTTTCACTTTTCACTTTCATGCATTGGAGAAGGAAATGGTAACCCACTCCAGTGTTCTTGCCTGGAGAATCCCAGGGACAGGGGAGCCCAGTGGGCTGCCGTCTATGGGGTCGCACAGAGTTGGACACGACTGAAGCGACTTAGCAGCAGTTTTTAAGTATTCTGCAAATTTCATAAAACCAGCATTCCCTTATTTTCAATTTCATTTGGATTTCTTTGATTTTTAGGGATGCTAAATAATTTGCTAGTGTTTCTTCACCAAAACCACTTATTCTTTTTCCTGTTACAGTATCCCTCCCTTCCCTTATCCACAGGGAGATACTTTCTAAGAACCACCCCAACAAGTGGATGACTGAAACTGCAGATATTACTAAACTCTATGCAAACTATGTTTTTCCTGTACATACATACATAACTATGATAAAGGTTGAGTTACAAAATAGACACATTAAGAGATTAACAATACTAATTAATAATAAAATAGAACAATTATAGCAGTTATTTGAATGTGGTGTCTCTCTCCCTCAAAATATCTTATTATTTTGTATTCATGTTTCTTCTTTTTTGCAATGAGCTGTGAGTCACAGTCCAGGCAGGACAGAGTGGGAAGCTCCATGATTCCATTTTGCTATTCAGAATTTAAAACTTATGAACTGTTTTTTCCTGCAATTTTCCATATAATATTTTTCGTCTGCAGTTGAACATGAATTAACTAAAACCATGAGAAGTGAAAACACAAATAGTGGGGAATTACTGTATTTTATTTCCTTTCTTTTGGTTTGTTTCTTTTTCTTATTGAGTTTTAGGAGCTCTTTATAGAGTATGGACAAAACACCTCTTTCATTAAATATTTTGTACATATGTGGCAACAATATTACTTATATTTAACTTTGTTAAATTGAGACACTTAAGGTTTACTGGTTCAAAGTCAGGGAAACACCAAAGCTTGTGTTCAGGCTTATTTTTCATTTTTGGCTACTGATAAACACATTCTGGTAAAGAACCCACCTGCCAACGCAGAAGATGCAAGAGAGGTGAGTTCATGCCCTGGAGGAGGGCATGGCAATCCACTCCAGTATTCTTGCCTGGAGAATCCTATGGACAGAGGAGCCTGGCGGACTATATATAGTCCACAGGGTCAAAGAGAGTTAGACATGACTGAAGTGACTTAGCACACACACACAGACATATTCGTGCATTCTAAATCTAAGAGTAAAATTGATTTTCAGACATGAACTCTTTCTGAAAATATTTACCTCTATCTAACCTATTTTTCAGAAGCTATCAGTAAATGTTCCACAAACTCATGCGTGCCTCTTCCTATAAGGGTACTAAAGCACCATGAGTGCCCCACCCTCATGACCTTATTACCTCCCAAAGACCCCATCAAATTCCACCATGCTGGGAAATAGGGCTTCAGTATATGAATTTTGCAGGTACACAAACATCTAATCCATAATACTGAGATTTTCAGTTTTTTGTTGCTGTTGTTTTCTTTTTCTCTTCTGTCTTCCCACTGCTGCTGCTAAGTCGCTTCAGTCGTGTCCGACTCTGTGCGACCCCATAGACGGCAGCTCACCAGGCTCTGCCATCCCTGGGATTCTCCAGGCAAGAACACTGGAGTGGGTTGCCATTTCCTTCTCCATTGCGTGAAAGTGAAAAGTGAAAGTGAAGTTGCTCAGTCGCGTCGGACTCTTAGCGACCCCATGGACTGCAGCCTACCAGGCTCCTCCATCCATGGGATTTTCTAGGCAAGAGTACTGAAGTGGCTTGCCATTGCCTTCTCCGTGGACATGACTACACATTTGCTAATAGCATTTAGTTCAGCTGAGTCGCTCAGTCATGTCCAACTCTTTGCGACCCCATGGACTGCAGCACGCCAGGCCTCCCTGTCCATCACCAACTTGGGGACTTTACTCAAACGCATGTCCATTGAGTCGGTGATGCCATCCAACCATCTCATCCTCTGTCGTCCCCTTCTCCTCCCATCCTCAATTTTTCCCAGCATCAGTCTTTTCAAATGAGTCAGTTCTTCACATCAGGTGGCCAAAGTATTGGAGTTTCAGCTTCAACATCAGTCCTTCCAATAAACACTCAGGACTGATCTCCTTTACGATGGACTGGTTGGATCTCCTTGCAGTCCAAGGGACTCTCAAGAGTCTTCTCAAACACCACAGTTCAAAAACATCTATTCTTCAGTACTCAGCTTTCTTTATAGTCCAACTCTCACATCCTCTCACATCCACAACTCTCACATGCATGACTACTGGAAAAACCATAGCCTTGACTAGATGGACCTTTGTTGGCTAAGTAATGTCTCTGCTTTTTAGTATTCTGTCTAGGTTGGTCATAACTTTCCTTCCAAGGAGTAAGTGTCTTTCAATTACATGGCTGCAGTCACCATCTGCAGTGATTTTGGAGTCCAAAAAAAATAATCTCTCACTGTTTCCATCGTTTCTCCATCTATTTGCCATGAAGTGATGGGACTGGATGCCATGGTCTTAGTTTTCTGAATGTTGAGCTTTAAGCCAACTTTTTCACTCTCCTCTTTCACTTTCATCAAGTGGCTTTTTTTTTTTTCTTCTCTTTCTTCCAAGGGTGGTGTCATCTGCATATCTGAGGTTTTTGATATTTCTCCCGGCAATCTTGATTCAGCTTGTGCTTCCTCCAGCCCAGTGTTTCTCATGATGTACTCTGGATATAAGTTAAATAAGCAGGGTGACAATATACAGCCTTGACATATTCCTTTTCTTATTTGGAACCAGCCTGTTGTTCCACGTCCAGTTTTAACTGTTGCTTTCTGATCTGCATACAGATTTCTCAAGAGGCAGGCCAGGTAGTCTGGTATTCCCATCTCTTTCAGAATTTTCCACAGTTTATTGTGATCCATGCAGTCAAAGGCTTTGGCATAGTCAATAAAGCAGAAGTTAGATTTTTTTCTGGAACTCTCTTGCTTTTTCGATGATCCAGCGGATGTTGGCAATTTGATCTCTGGTTCCCCTGCCTTTTCTAAATCCAGCATGAACATCTGGAATTATTGATTCACATATTGTTTTAGCCTGGCTTGGAGAATTTTGAGCATTACTTTACTAGTGTGTGAGATGAGCGCAATTGTGCAGTAGTCTGAACATTCTTTGGCCTTGCCTTTCTTTGGGATTGGAATGAAAACTGACCATTTCCAGTCCTGTGGCCACTGCTGAGTTTTCCAGATTTGCTGGCATATTGAGTGCAGCACTTTCACAGCATTATCTTTTAGGATTTGAAATAGCTCAACTGGAATTCCATCACTTCCTCTAGCTTTGTTCATAGTGATGCTTTCTAAGGGCCACTTGACTTCGCATTCCAGGATGTCTGGCTCAAGGTGAGTGATCACACCATCATGCATTACAGACATTTAATTCTAATCACAATCCTATGAGGGAAATACAATAATCTCCACTTTCCAGGTGAATAAATGGGCACAATGAAAACATAAAGAGGTAAATAAATTTTCTAAAGTTGCGTACTTAGTTAACAATGAAGCAGAGATTTAAACCAAGTTAGTGGGACTGAGAGACTTCACTTTCACTTTTCACTTTCATGCATTGGAGAAGGAAATGGCAACCCATTCCAGTGTTCTTGCCTGGAGAATCCCAGGGACGGGGGAGCCTGGTGGGCTGCTGTCTACGGGGTCGCACAGAGTCGGACACGACTGAAGCGACTTAGCAGCAGCAGCAGCAAAGTGAAAGTGAAGTTGCTCAGTCGTGTCCGACTCTGTGCGACCCCGTGGACTATACCCTACCAGGCTTCTCCG
The DNA here is from genome assembly GCF_029407905.1 of Bubalus kerabau. Taxonomy (NCBI): domain Eukaryota; kingdom Metazoa; phylum Chordata; class Mammalia; order Artiodactyla; family Bovidae; genus Bubalus; species Bubalus kerabau. The sequence continues at coordinate 60,209,854 of NC_073624.1, read as the reverse complement.
TCCATGGGATTCTCCAAGCAAGCATACTGGAATGGGTTACTATTTTCTTCTCCAGGGGATCTTCCCGACCCAGGGATCAAACCCGGGTATCCCACATTGGAGGCAGATGCTTTAACCTCTGAGCCACCTTTATAATACTGTTAGTTTCAGGTGTGCAGCAAAGTTATATGGATAGTGTTTCAGATTATTTTCCACTGTAGGTTATTATAAAATATTGAATGTATTTCCCTACACTATATACCAGGGCTTGCCTGGTGGCTCAGCTGATAAAGAATCTGCCTGCAATGCAGGAAACCCCAGTTCAATTCCTGGGTCAGGAAGATCCACTGGAGAAGGGATAGGCTACCCACTCCAGTATTCTTGGGCTTTGCTTGTGGCTCAGCTGGTAAAGAATCTGCCTGCAATGTGGGAGACCTAGGTTCGATCTCTAGGTTGGGAAGATGCCCTGGAAAAGGGAAAGGCTGCCCACTCCAGTACTCTGGCCTGGTACTCTGGCCTGGTGAATTCCATGGATTGTATAGTCCATGGGGTCACAGAGTGGGACATGACTGAATGACTTTCACTTTCACCCTATATGTAGTAAATCCATGTTGCTTATCTATTTTATGTATAGTAGTTTGCATTTATTAATCATATACTTCTACTTTATCCTCCCCTTCCCTTTGGTAACCATAAATGAAATATTTTATGTAATACTTAGCTCAGTACCTGGTAAACACTAACTTTGGATATATTTTGGCTATTTTTATTCTTAACATTATTATTATAGATTATAGGTAGGATAGCATATGAGCATCCTGAGAAATTTTAATTTTTTGATAAATCTAACAACTTTTCTTCAAGTATATAAATTCCTATAAGTAAGGTATAGAAATAAATTTCTTTAATTAAAGAAAGAATAGCTGTGTAAAGATAACTGGCAAATATCATATTCAACAATGAAATGTTAGCAAATTATCATTAATCCCATCACCAAGGATACTTGCTATCATAGCTATAATTTAACATTATCTAGGAACTGTTGCTAATGCACAAAGTCAAGAATAGTATATGAGATACAGATATCTAAAAAGAGTGAAATAATTTATTATTAACTTATGATACATATTTCTACCCAGAAAAATCAAGAGCATCAACTAGTAAGCAAATTTAATAAGAAGGGTACTGAAAAAATACACAAATGAATAACTTTTTTTCCCTATTAGCAATAACTAGTTAGAAGAATAGGGTAAGAGCTCTTACCCACAGAGGAAGGAAAAAACCCCAGCACAGAACTCAACAAACAATGTGTAATGGCCTGCGTGAAACAAAGAATGGGATGACGATGAGACTTTAAAAACCTGTTTAAATAAAAAAGAAATTGCTATCTGCCTGGGTGGAAATAATGTTCCTTTTAATTTATATAATGTTCCTATTAATTTTATACAAATAAATCAATAAATTTAATGAAATTCTAAGAGAACTTCTGAAGAAATTACACATCAAATAAAATTACAATTAAAAGAATATTATATTACATGGGAAAATTTTCTCAGTACAATGTGAAGTGAGGGAAAGAGAAAAGTATATGCACTAATATGTACTGCTTCTATACAGCTGACCTGGAATGACATAGGTTTGAACTGCATGGGCCCATATATATGCAGGTTTTTTCAATAGTACATACTACAGTACTACAGAATCCATAGTTGGTTGAATCCATGCATGTGGAACCATGCATATGAAGGGCCAACTATAAGTTATACTTGGATTTTCAACTGTGCAGAGGGTCAGCATCCTTAACTACTCCATTGTTCAAGGATCAATTATAGTTTTAATTTATAAAAATAAACAGTAATTAAATTAAACTATTAAATTGTTTAAATTTAGTTTTATTATTAATTTATTTATTATTAAAATTAAATGATAATTGTAAATTTAAAATACAGGAGCAGTACATACAAAATATCTAGAAAAAAAATACCACAAAATTTTAACACTGGGATGGAGGAGGAGGACAGGGATCACTGCAATATTTTCCTACATATTTTCAATTTTACACAATGAGAACATATTACTTTCTGTATTTTTTAAAAAAGGTATACTATAGAAGTAAAATTGATAAAATGATCTTACCAGTGTAAAGTAAGTTGATGATGGCATTTGTTTTCTCTCATTCATGCTTGTACTCTGCAAAAACATCATTATCCACACTGTTCTTTGTGCAATGGATAATATATTTAATAATTAACTCTCCACAGTGTGTGGGAATTACACCTCAGTATTAAGTTTTATTTCACATAATAGATTTCAGTAATGTGTTTCAGCACACGGTATAATTAGTTAATGGGGTTATATTCATAAAGACTTGGTCCAACATAGAATTATGCTCCGTTTAAGACCTCTTCTTTTTGAAATTATGCACTCTGATATGCTTGGATCACGTACACACACACACACTTAAATATTCATTTAGATTATCTTAATTTGCATCTTTCAGAGAGAGCTTTCTATTTTAATTTCTACTTTTACCTTGTGGTAGAAAAATGTCAAGAGGTTGAAAATCAGGTGAAGTTTAGAAATATTAGTAAGTCTGTTTATTAAATATTATGTTTCTGCTGCTGCTGCTGCTGCTGCTAAGTTGCTTCAGTCGTGTCCGACTCTGTGCGACCCCATAGACGGCAGCCCACCAGACCCCCCGTCCCTGGGATTCTCCAGGCAAGAACACTGGAGTGGGTTGCCATTTCCTTCTCCAATGCATGAAAGTGAAAAGTGAAAGTGAAGTCGCTCAGTCCTGTCCGACTCTTAGTGACCCCATGGACTGCAGCCTACCAGGCTCCTCCATCCATGGGATTTTCCAGGCAAGAGTACTGGAGTGGGGTGCCATTGCCTTCTCTGATTATGTCTCTAGAATAAAGTAAAAGAGAAAAGTTCTCATCTAGAAAAAAAATGTAATACATTAATTTGAAAAATTGCACTTTTACACACTCTAAGCTAAGACATTAATTCATATAAATGTTATTTTATATAATACTATTTTTAGAGAGGATTCATCAAAATTTTTTCACCAGACTAAAAAAAAAAAAAAAGTAATTACTATCATTTCAGTTTCAATGAATGCTTTCTTTTGTATTACAAGGCATTAGAGAAACCATCTCCTGGTAGAAAAAATGAGTATGAATTCTTGTTGGTCATTAATACAAAAACTGCCTTTTTATGTTGATGTAATAGAATGTTCAAATTTGGAAGCCAAGCAAACTATATTGAAATAAGCTAATTTTTCTCCTAGTACTCCATGTTACATTTTCATATATACTATTGTATTTCATAAGAGTTTAGTAAGTTTGGAATTATTGTTGCGAAGTTACAAAAAAAGAAACTAATGCAAAGATACTAATTTTGCCAAATAACAAAGAAAATCATAGCATTTAGGACAAATGCTCTGCTAATTAAAATGTATAGTCCTTTTGGTCTTCATAGTATGACTGTCTATAATATTTCTTCTGAAATTTTCAGTACATTAGTTATCTCACACTTTGAGGCATTTCCATTCACCAAACTGAAATGTCATGCAATTTACATGGAAGAGGAAAGTTTGTCTTTCTCCTTTGCAAGTAAGGAAGGTTCTTTTCAAGACTTTGCTTTAAGTCCTATCATTTCTACTTTAAAATGATTGCACATTCATTATTTCTCTCCATCTCCACTGGCCACACTCCAAATGAAGCCCAAATCCATCCATCTGGACCACTATAGCATCTCCTAACTGGTCTTTTCTTTCTTTCTTTCTTTCTTTTTTTTTTTTTTTTTGACCTTTTAAGTAGCAAAAGTTTATTTCTTACAGTTCTGGAGGTTGGAAGTCCATGATTAAAGCACCAACAAATTCAGTATCTGGTTCATATATGTTTGTCTTCTAGCTATAATCCCACATGGTGGAAGAGATCTTCCTTGGTACTCAGGACATTCTTTGCAAAGTAGCCAGAGTAATTATGCTGAGTATGTGCTCGGTCATGTCCTACTCTTTGCGACCCTATGGCCTGTATCCACCAGGCTCCTCTGTCCATTGGATTTTCAAGGCAGGAATACTGGAGTCATTTACCATTTCCTACTCCAGGGGTCTTCCTGACCTAGGGATTGAACTGGCATCTCTTGTATCTCAGATTCTTTAACACTGTATCACCCATCATTGTGATTGGAGAAGATGCTTAATATGATTTCAATCTTTTTTGATTCACTGAAATTTGTTTTGTGATGTAGCACGTGATCTATCCTGGAGAATGTTCCATACATATTTGAGAAGTCTATGTATTCTGCTACTTTTGGAAGGAATCTTCTATACACATTCTAAAGTCCACCTGGTCTAATGTATTGTTTAAGTCTGATGTTTCCATATTGATTTTCTCTCTGAATGATCTATCCATTGATGTAAGTAGAATCTTAAAGCCCCCTACTACTATTGCATTGCTTTCAAGTACTTCCTTTAAGTCTGATAATATTAACATTTTCTTTATATATCCTGGTGCTCCTCTCATTCTTTTATTCTTTACCAAAACACTCTATGTATTTGTCTCAAGCACAACACAATCAGTGGTACTTTTATGTATTTGTTTACTCATTTGCTGCCTCTCCTCCAGCACTAGGACTTAGGCTCACTAAGAGCAGGGACCTCACATGTCTCCTTTATCATTGTATACCTTACTGCTAGTAGTTCTTGGAGCATAGTGAGCTCTTGATAAAAATTGATTAAATACATACTTTTTTTACTTGATAAACACATGGAGCCTATACAGAAAATTTACAACTTTCCAAAACTCGATCAGGAAGAAATAGAAAATCTTAACAGACCCATCACAAGCACGGAAATTGAAACTGTAATCAAAAATCTTCCAGCAAACAAAAGCCCAGGTCCAGACGGCTTCACAGCTGAATGCTACCAAAAATTTAGAGAAGAGCTAACACCTATCCTGCTCAAACTCTTCCAGAAAATTGCAGAGGATGGTAAACTTCCCAACTCATTCTATGAGGCCACCATCACCCTAATACCAAAACCTGACAAAGATGCCACAAAAAAAGAAAACTACAGGCCAATATCACTGATGAACATAGATGCAAAAATCCTTAACAAAATTCTAGCAATCAGAATCCAACAACACATTAAAAAGATCATACACCATGACCAAGTGGGCTTTATCCCAGGGATGCAAGGATTCTTCAATATCCGCAAATCAATCAATGTAATACACCACATTAACAAATTGAAAAATAAAAACCATATGATTATCTCAATAGATGCAGAGAAAGCCTTTGACAAAATTCAACATCCATTTATGATAAAAACTCTCCAGAAAGCAGGAATAGAAGGAACATACCTCAACATAATCAAAGCTATATATGACAAACCCACAGCAAACATTATCCTCAACGGTGAAAAATTGAAAGCATTTCCTCTAAAGTCAGGAACAAGACAAGGGTGCCCACTTTCACCATTACTATTCAACATAGTTTTGGAAGTTTTGGCCACAGCAATCAGAACAGAAAAAGAAATAAAAGGAATACAAATTGGAAAAGAAGTAGTAAAGCTCTCACTGTTTGCAGATGACATGATCCTCTACATAGAAAACCCTAAAGACTCCACCAGAAAATTACTAGAACTAATCAATGACTATAGTAAAGTTGCAGGATATAAAATCAACACACAGAAATCCCTTGCATTCCTATACACTAATAATGAGAAAACAGAAAGAGAAATTAAGGAAACAATTCCATTCACCATTGCAACGGAAAGAATAAAATACTTAGGAATATATCTACCTAAAGAATCTAAAGACCTATATATAGAAAACTATAAAACACTGGTGAAAGAAATCAAAGAGGACACTAACAGATGGAGAAATATACCATGTTCATGGATTGGAAGAATCAATGTAGTGAAAATGAGTATATTACCCAAAGCAATCTATAGATTCAATGCAATCCCTATCAAGCTACCAACAGCATTCTTCACAGAGCTAGAACAAATAATTTCACAATTTGTATGGAAAAACAAAAAACCTCGAATAGCCAAAGCGATCTTGAGAAAGAAGAATGGAACTGGAGGAATCAACCTACCTGACTTCAGGCTCTACTACAAAGCCACAGTTATCAAGACAGTATGGTACTGGCACAAAGACAGAAATATAGATCAATGGAACAAAATAGAAAGCCCAGAGATAAATCCACGCACATATGGACACCTTATCTTCGACAAAGGAGGCAAGAATATACAATGGATTAAAGACAATCTCTTTAACAAGTGGTGCTGGGAACTCTGGTCAACCACTTGTAAAAGAATGAAACTAGAACACTTTCTAACACCATACACAAAAATAAACTCAAAATGGATTAAAGATCTAAATGTAAGACCAGAAACTATAAAACTCCTAGAGGAGAACATAGGCAAAACACTCTCTGACATACATCACAGCAGGATCCTCTATGACCCACCTCCCAGAATATTGGAAATAAAAGCAAAAATAAACAAATGGGACCTAATTAACCTTAAAAGCTTCTGCACATCAAAGGAAACTATTAGCAAGGTGAAAAGACAGCCTTCAGAATGGGAGAAGATAATAGCAAATGAAGCAACTGACAAACAACTAATCTCGAGAATATACAAGCAACTCCTCCAGCTCAACTCCAGAAAAATAAATGACCCAATCAAAAAATGGGCCAAAGAACTAAATAGACATTTCTCCAAAGAAGACATACAGACGGCTAACAAACACATGAAAAGATGCTCAACATCACTCATTATCAGAGAAATGCAAATCAAAACCACTATGAGATACCATTTCACACCAGTCAGAATGGCTGCAATCCAAAAGTCTACAAGTAATAAATGCTGGAGAGGGTGTGGAGAAAAGGGAACCCTCTTACACTGTTGGTGGGAATGCAAACTAATACAGCCACTATGGAGAACAGTGTGGAGATTCCTTAAAAAACTGGAAATAGACATGCCTTATGATCCAGCAATCCCACTGCTGGGCATACACACTGAGAAAACCAGAAGGGAAAGAGACACGTGTACCCCAATGTTCATCGCAGCACTGTTTATAATAGCCAGGACATGGAAGCAACCTAGATGTCCATCAGCAGATGAATGGATAAGAAAGCTGTGGTACATATACACAATGGAGTATTATTCAGCCATTAAAAAGAATACATTTGAATCAGTTCTAATGAGGTGGATGAAACTGGAGCCTATTATCCAGAGTGAAGTAAGCCAGAAAGAAAAACACCAATACAGTATACTAACGCATATATATGGAATTTAGAAAGATGGTAACAATAACCCTGTGTACGAGACAGCAAAAGAGACACCGATGTATAGAACAGTCTTATGGACTCTGTGGGAGAGGGAGAGGGTGGGAAGATTTGGGAGAATGGCATTGAAACATGTAAAATATCATGTATGAAATGAGTTGCCAGTCCAGGTTCGATGCACGATACTGGATGCTTGGGGCTGGTGCACTGGGACGACCCAGAGGGATGGAATGGGGAGGGAGGAGGGAGGAGGGTTCAGGATGGGGAACACATGTATACCTGTGGTGGATTCATTTTGATATTTGGCAAATCTAATACAGTTATGTTAAGTTTAAAAATAAAATAAAATTTAAAAAAAAAAAAAAAGAAAATTTAGATACATACTCTTTAAAATATTTCTAACTTCTCATGTAGATTTCAGTAATACAAAAAGCAAATTATGAGCCATAAGATAGGACAGTATTTCATTATTCTCTAAGACCAGACTTTGAAAACTGGCTTATGAAATAGTCAAAGAAAAGCAAAACTTTATTTGATCTAATTCAGCAAGAAATCTGACAGTTTAATTGCTGTAACTGTAGTGAAAATCACTTTTAAAAGATGCCTTGGTTAAAAAGATATTGTTAACATTAATATAATGTTTTCTTTTGATAATTAGTTTCTTGAAGCCTGTGGTTAGGAAATCTTTTTGTGTTCTAATTAGTTTGTTGTTGGTTTGTTTGTCATTTTTCCCCTGAATAGCTAATTACATTTCACAGTACTTACAGTAGACAATACATAATCTCTTGTACTTGACTATAGATTTAACTTTTTGTTTGGAGTTTTGTCATCCTATACAGACTTCTGCTTTGGGTTGCTTCAAAGAGTGATTTAAAAACAAAAATCTAGTTACCAGCCTATGTAAACTCTAATAGAGGAAATATTGAGTTGCAAATTAAATATGTTATTCTCAGAGGTGAGCACTTATCTTGTTCATACTGTACGGATGGAGCTTCCCTGGTAGCTCAGCCGGTAAAGAATCCACCTACAATGCAGGAGACCCAGGTTCCATTCCCCTTGAAAAGGGATAAGTTACCCACTCTAGTTTTCTTGGGCTCCTCTGGTGGCTCAGGCAGTGAAGAATCTGCCTGCAATGTGGGAGACCTGGGTTTGATCCCTGGGTTGGGAAGATCCCCTGGAGGAGGGCATGGCAACCCATTCCAGTATTCTTCCCTGGAGAATCCCCATAGACAGAGGAGCCTGGTGGGCCATAGTCCATAGGGTGGAAAAGAGTCAGACACGACTGAGAGACTAAGCACAACACAGCACCGTATGGATGATTCTAGCAAAAAGTAAAAATAATACAAGTGGCTGTAGGAAAATAGTGTGTATTATATCCTGCTATTTTTAATAGGCATCTTCAAAGAGATAACCCCCTAAGAAGAGCTTATCTAATCTAAATTAAAAACATAAAGGGATTTATTATAAATGAACAGACTTGCCTTTAAGTTGACATGTCAAGATTAATTATTAAAATAACCTTTTATTTATGAAATTTTGTAAGTCAAAATACTCCAATGCATGTAAGAAAGAAAAATGGAATTAGCCAGGCAGTTTGCCACAATTAAAAAATAATACCAAGTTGCACACAGCATCTCTCTGCCACATCTTTCTTTTGCACCATTATTCAAAAACCTGGGGCTAGGGCTTTGTTCACCAGTCAGCAGTAAATATTTTGGCTATAATGTCAATGAACTTTAAAGCAAGCTCACCAAAACGGAACTCATTATTCTTCCAGGCACATCACTATTGGCATACAGTACATTCATGCCATGACTTTTCATTGTGTAAGTGGATTATATTTCTCAGAATGATTCTATTTTTTAAATGCTTAAACAGGCATGCATTTTTATTTACTGCAGACCTGAGAAGCATTGTGTGGAGAAACACATCTTTAAGTTAATATAAATTTTGTCCTTGGTGACAAGCTAATACATATTACACCAGGGAATTTGGTAGAGATTGATTTCTGTTTGTGGGTAAGAATAATTCTAGCATGTTTATTCTGCTATAAAGTTTATGAGGGAAGGGGAATAAAGAAAAGATAGATTTTTGGAGTGGTTCTAATTACAAACAGATTACAGAATTGACATTCTATGACAGTAATGGAGAAGAATATGCTTTGATTATGCATTGACATAGAATTGTGGATTAGGGACCAGTGAGCTGGTGAATAAATCAGAGGCAAGGGTGATTTGCAGGCAGATAGATTAGTATTGAGTTTTCCTAGGTTAGGCACAGCCTGATATCGAGGCAATTGTCTGCAAAATTCTCTGCCAGACTTGGGGCCTGGGGTTGATCAGAATCAGCAGATCATCTCAATAATATCAGAATAGAAGCATATTCTGCTCCATAGGGAATAAGTACTTCTGCAAGACAATAACAGCTGGAAAATGACATTTTTGGACATAGGAAATACATAAAACATAAAAACATCACTTCTCTTTCTTATTTTGGAGCCAGGTCATCAGCAGATACATGGTTTTGTCTGTTTTCTACCCTATACACAATGCTATAAAGATTCAAAATGAACATAATCAAAGTGCATCGGGCATAAAAATAAGGCTACAGGAGAAGAGGTAAAACAGTAACCCAAACAAATGTATATTTTGCATATATTTAGTTCCTGATATTTGGATACCAAGCACTGTTTTTCCCTGTAAGGATATTAATGTGCCAAACTCTCATTTGGTGGTACATTACATAGAGCTTATCTTTTCTTCTACTACATTTTAAAAAGCTATCTGTTTCTCTCTTTTGAAATTACTTATTACACAAATCATTTCCAATCTTTTCTTGTCCCCTTTCCTCAGATGATCCTAATGTAATCTCCTAGGGACAGATACAATTTAGTACCCCAAATTTCTACTTATTTTTATTAATAATTATTACCAAACCCTGACATTTCTCTGGAGGCTTGGTATTTGCCCCCACATTTCTGTTTTGTTTTCTTTTTTGCTTTTTTGTGTTGTGACCAAACTTAATTCAGCAAAACAAAAGATGAAAACTAGGACTAAAGTTTCCAGTTCTTAATTTCACAAGTACCCCTTTGTGTCGCCTTAAAAAAGTAAATAAATAATAAATTAGGAAGAAAGGGTTCGCTTCAGTTGTGTCTGACTCCGTGCGACGCCATAGACGGCAGCCCACCAGGCTCCCCCGTCCCTGGGATTCTCCAGGCAAGAACACTGGAGTGGGTTTCCATTGCCTTCTCCAATGCATGAAAGTGAAAAGTGAAAGTGAAGTCGCGCAGTTGTGTCTGAATCTTAGCGACCCCATGGACTGCAGCCCACCAGGCTCCTCCCTCCATGGGATTTTCCAGGCAAGAGTACTGGAGTGGGGTGCCATTGCCTTCTCCGAAAATGAAATGATAGCTGCACTTAAAGACAAAGGTCAGCAATCAGCTTGTAGAGGAAACCTGCACACCATGACTGTTGTTTCCACAGTATGCTTCCCAGGGAAGGTACATGCCTTGATGGCTGTTCTGAACTAAGCACATTGTCTGAACACTGCATTTATTAAATACTTCATTCAATGCCTGCAACATTTCATGAAGTGTAAATCTAGTAAAGTTAACTCTCCTAAGTTCAATGGCTGTATTTCAGTAGATCTATATATGTGAAATTTTCCCTATTTGTACCGTAAAAATCAATCAATCATTTTACAATTCCACCCTATAATAGGGTAATGATAACTACATGAGCTAATATCTGTTGCACTTACCCATAAAGCAGGTTTATTTTATATTCAGTATCTCATTTGATCTTCTTAACCACCCTATGAAGTGGACTTAATGAGCAGGACTTATGGGGTATAATCATACACATTTTGGTCTCCCTTTTTTTTTTTTCTTTCTAATTTGTACAATGAAAAGGCTCTTTCTGCCCTATCTGGAAGCATGGTCAGGCTCCATAATTTCTTTGACTTCTCTTAAGTTTTTGCTAAAACTCCTACAGTCACTTTAAGACATAAAATATGATCTCAATTTTAGTATCTAATTTATGAGGGGTATTTAAGGTAAAAGCTACCTCTTCCTGAGGCTCCAGCCTGGAGGTTCACATTTAGCATTTGTACCCAGGCCAGAGTCTAAGAGGACTTCCACACCTGGAAACACTTGTGACTTTTAAAAATAGCTTAGATCCAACTATTAAATACAAAAGGATTTTTATAAGGTATGTGTAAGATGGAAAGAATAATAATGATCACCTAAGTACACAATATTCATTTTAAGATATAGAACATTTTGTTTGCCTTTTGTACCCCCATTTTGCCAATGCATTTTTGCATTATGTAGCTGTAGTTCATTCATTTCATCTATAATGTTTCACTGTATGAACTTATTATGATTTATCCATTTTCTTTTAAATTGCATTTTGCATTTCCTTAACTATTTATGGGGTTGAATGTCTTTTCATATGTTTATTGTTCTTTCCTGTTACCACCTCCTGTCTTTTGCATGCTTTTTCTATTGTTTGTACTTCTGTTAAAGATTTATAGGTGTTCTCTCTCTCATATATGTATATATGTTTATACGTCCTGACCCCTAGTCCATTGACGGTTATAGCAGTTAATATTTTCTCCTAGTGCATTTGTCTTTTCATTTTCTTCATCATCATCTTTGATGAAAAGTTCTTGAACTTATTCCAACAAGTATATAAATAACTCCCTTTATGCTTTATATTTTTAAAGTCTTACATAAGAATTCTTCTTAACACCAAGATTACAAATATATTTTCTGTTGTAAAATTTTCTGATTTGTTGATTTATTTTTGGCTGTGCTGGGTCTTTGTTGCTGCATGTGGGCTTTCTCTAGCTGTGGGTAGCAGGGGCTACTCTCTAGTTCTGGGCACAGGCTTCTCATTGCGGCGGCTTCTCTTGCTAGGGAGCATGGGCTCTAGGTCACTTGGGCTTCAGTAGTTGTGGCTTGAGGGCTCCAGAGCACAGGCTCAGTTGTGGTCCCCATGGCATGTGGAATCTTCCTGGAGCGGGGATCAAACTTGCATCCCCTGCATTGTCAGGCAGATTCTTTACTTCTGGACCACCAGGGAAGTCTGCAAATATATTTTCTTACGTTGTCTTCCAATATACTATTACCTTTCACATTTATCTATAATCTACCTGGAATTGATTTTTGTATATGGTATGATTAAAACTCAGTGTCTTTTCTATGCATATGAATGACTCTCTCAGCACCATTAATTGCAAGATCCATCCTTTCCTTACTGTTCTCTGGCGTCATCTCTGTCATGAGATTTCCACGTATCTGTGAGTCTGTTTGAGTAGTTCTGTATTCTGCTCCACTGATCAGTTTGTCTATCCTTGCAGTAATGACACACTATCTTAATTACCAAAGCTGCATAGTAAATTTCAACATCTTGAGTGCCACACTCCCACGTACTTTTTCTCCATCAACCATATTGTGGCTATTATTGGCTCATTGCTCTTCCATATAGATTTCAGAATTAGCATGTCACAATTCACATAGGCAAGACAATGAGTATGATGACCTTGACTCCACAGATTAAGTCAGTGAGCAATGACATCTTCACCATGGCTTGGTGATATGTCTCAAAATCAGCAGAACAAGTCCTTCTTTCTTAACTATGGCTTTCAATGTTGCCTTGATTGGGGACATTTGTTTTTCCATATAAATTTTGGGCTAAGTTTATTGAGTTATTCAAAAGGTTCAGCTGAGATATTATTTGGATTGCATATATGTGGATTAATCTGGGGAAGAAATTACATCTCCACAAGGGATAGAACCATCAAAGTGCATAAAATGTCTCTTCATCTAATCAGAACATCTTTCTCTTTTATTCAAGTTTTAAGATTTTTTTTTCCCATGGAAGTCTTGTGTATTCCATTTAACTTAGAATTCTTTGTACTTGTTGCTATTGTGGAAGGTTTTCATTTTAATTACATTTTCTGGATGCTTATTGCTTTTGTAGAAATGGCTATTTTAATTTTTGTACTTTGGTCTTGTATTTAGCTACCTTGCTAAGCTCTTAATAGATCTAATATTTTGTCAGGTTTTATTTATTTATTTATTTAAATCTTTCCTTCCAGTCTTCATTTCTCTGATTTCTTTTTCTTTCCTCACAACATTGACCAGGCCCTTCAGTATTATGTTAAATAGCAGCAGGGACATTGGTCCCATATCACACTCTAAGTCCTGTTATAACACTTTATGAGACTTCAAGTTCAGGAGAAGGAGTAAGGATACCCACAGACCATTGGCAGGTCTCTTTGAGGTTATACAGTTTGCAACAGTGGTAACTATAACAGAAACCTGCATCATTTAATTCCAAATACCATGATCTTTATACTGTATTTACAAAAAAAAGAAAAATCACTAGAATTCACACTAATAAATATGTATTGATTACCTATTATCTCTAAATAAATATACGAAGTCACTGTGGTTTTTTCAAGGAATTCATATTATAATTTCATGAGAAACACATTTAGAGTATGTATATAATATACTACTCTTCAACTCCTCCCCAAAATTAAAAAACAAACCCTTGGAATTTTCTTGCAAGGAGATGCCTCAAACAGACTTGTTAACCAGATGATTGAACAAGAATGCTGTCATTTTTCAAAGCACTAAATTATCCAAGTGAAATCAAAACATCAGTTTTATAAAAGGAATATTTTACTCTTTACTTGAATAGTAAGCCTTAAAAGCTAAAAGTTAGTCATTTCAAGTTTGCCCTTCTTTCACAGTGGTATTTGATTATTCATAATGAGAAGCCAGTGCCTTTGAAAGTAGACTATAAGAAGAAATAGATCTTTTTTTTTTCGTTTTCCTAGTGACTGCACAAATGAAGGACCTCATTAATCAAGATGACTCTATTGAAAAGCTGACATTAGACACATCACCATGCAGTTGTCATTTTCATCCCCTTGTGATCTATTTCAGTTTCATACACTTGCAAACCAAGTTTTAAACCCTTGCACCCAATCAAGAATCTAACCGCTTGTCTTCAAGTATCTGGAAAGTATTATAGGAGGGAAGGGCTTCCCAGGTGGCGCTAGTGGTAAAGAGACCACCTGCCAGTACAGGAGACAGAAGAGACGTGGGTGGGGAAGATTCCCTGGAGGAGGGCATGGCAACCCACTCCAGTACTCTTGCCTGGTGAATCCCCTGGACACAAGGAGCCTGGCGGGCTACAGCCCATAGAGTCTCAACGAGTCAGTCACAACTGAAGTGACTTAGCTCACACACATAGGAATGAAATGCATTCAGTGAACATTTGTTAAGCAACAATGAGGCTATTTGTGCCATGCAAGGCTCTCAGGTTACAAAGAAAGATGTAATCATCCCCTCATAAGTCTCCAAGGCAGAGGGAAGACATGAAGTAAGCAGAGACTTCAAATAGGAAGAAATGAGAGCTGTAAACAAGGTCTATCACAGTGTTTTGAAAGTACAGATGGATAATGTACTAGATATCTATTACTACATAATATTGCATGTGTGTGCTAAGTTGTTTCAGTCATATCTGACTCTTTGAGACCAGATTCTCCAGGATTATCCAGGCCAGAATACTGGAATGGGTTGCCACACCTTCCTCTGGGGTATCTTCCCAACCCAGGGATTGAACATGTGTCTCTTATGTCCCCTGCATTGGCAGGGGGGTTCTTTACCACTAATGCCTCATGGGAAGCCCTCTACATACTATGAATATACATTTAACAGCTTAAAAACAACACATATTTATTTTCACCCAGTTCCTGCAGGTCAGGTCTTAGTTGGATCCTCTCTAAGGTCTTACAAGGTACAAATAAGATGTGATCTGGGACTATGGTCTCATCTGAAGTTTGACAGGGGAAAAATCCTCTTCCAAGTTCACATGGTTGTTGAGAGGACAATCAATTGTTTGTAGCTGTTGTAATAGGGGCCTCTGTCTCTTGCAAGGTGACATTGGAGGATGTCCCCCAGCTTGCTGCCATGTGGCCCTCTCCATCACTGCAGCTTGCTTTTTCAGAGTTATCAAGGAAGACAGAGACTCCAGCAAGATGGGAACTGCAAATGAGTATAACATAATTAACTACAGAATAACCACACTTTCTGTCTGCAAGCAAGTCACAGGTTCTGCCCATACTCGAGGGAGAGGATCATGAAGACAAAACAATGGTGCTGTCTGATACAGATTTTAACTCTGGTCCTAGGGTGCTAACTGATTCCTGAAAACATGAACAGATGCTCCAGACAGAATGTATAATCTCATAGAATAAGAGAGTAAGGACTAATCAGAAACTTCAAGTAGACTTTGGGACTGCTATAAGGTGGGAAGGGGGTGAGCCTGGGCTGAAAATGGATGCTAATCATAATAACCAACTTTTAAAGCACTTACCATGGTCAATTTTTTTTTTCAGAGAAATTTACATGTGTTGCTTCCCACTAATGGTTACAACAACCATTTATCTGCTTGGACTGTCATAATAAAATACCATAGACTGGTGATTTAAACAACAGACATTTATTTATCACAGTTCTAGGGGCTGAGAAGTTCAAGATCAAGTTACCAGTGGACTCAGTTCCTGAAAGAGCTCTCTTTCCAGCTTGCAGATGGTCAGCTACTCACTATATCCTCACCTAGTCTTTCCTCAGTGTGTTTCCTTTGGATAAGAGGAGGGAAAAGGACATTTTTGTTTTCTTAAAAGTGAGTTATCCCATCATTAGCATCCCACCTTCATGACCTAATCTAACTTCAATTACCTCCCAAAGGCCCCATCATCAAATCATCATTTGGGAGAGGGATGAACATTGAGTCCACAAAACATCCCATGAGGTTACTTGTATTAATATCCCCATTTTTCAGATGTGAAAGTAGGAGTGGAAAGATGTTTAGAAATGTTTCCACAGAGAGGTAAAGAGACACCAGGTTATAAAGAAATTTTTATGCCTTGTCAAGGAATTTTAATTTATCCTGAAGATACTTAGGGAATATTTAACCTAGGGAAGAATATAGGCAGTTATATTTATTGAAAATTTGTGTGTGCATGTGTGTGTGTGTGCACACATGAGGGACTAATCTGAGGCAGAAGAAGTACGAATAGAGGAGGGAGCTAGTATTAAGATATATTTAGGAGGTAGAATCTACATTAGTAAGGCACTAGTTGAATGTAAACATTGAAGGAATCAGGGATGATCAGGAAGATTCCCAGGGTTCTGATTGGGTAGCTGAGTGATTGGGTGCCACTCCCAAAGAGAAGTTAACAGGTGGTGGAGTGGGTTTATAGGGGAAGAGGAGTCAGTTGCAAATTCAGTTGAGGGAACTTCAGTGAATTCAATTTCTGTTAAAGCAGGAGGTAAGGTTGTCAGCTAATGTATGGTGACTGGGGAGATGGCTGAGTGTGGATAAGGTCTGAGACAATGCGATAGGAAATTAATAAAAGGTGAAAAAATTGTAGTTATCTACTCAGGCCCAAAGAAGGTTAATGAACATGAATTTGTGGTGGAGCCTAGCATTGGGCTCATAGTCTATCTTTTATTCTGCTACCAGAAAAAAAGAAGATGAATAGTGGGAGCTGTTCAAGGCTGAGGATTGGCAAGAGGGAATATCAGGAGGATACACGAGCATTTTTACTGTGAGCATGGCACCCTGGAGGGTGGGAGGCAAATAGAGCCAGAACAGAAAAGAGACTAGAAGAACCGGCAGAGCATTGGATGTCAACTGAAAGGTCATTGTCTTCCAACTACACAGAGAACAAAATCCAAAGACCTGACCAAGGCCCCAAATGTCCATCACAATCTTATCCTTGGTTACCTCTCCAAAAGTCCCAAGCTATATCTTGATTAATGTAATAGATCTGGTCCTATGGCATGATGTTGGCAACTGCTACTTCTTCTGCCCAGATCACTTTTTCCCAAGTTGTCTACATGGCCCCTTCTAGCTTCATTCAGTTTTCTCTTTTCACATCGACTTCTTAGAGTGGCCCTCCTCGACCCCTTATTCAAAATAACAACTGTTTTCACTATCCATCATTCATCCCCTTACAGAACTTTACTTCTTATTCTTAGTAATTGTCATATTAGACACTATGTTATTACTCTCTTTTTATTTTCTGTCTCTTCTACTAGACTACAAAATGCCAAGAGGACAAAGAATTTACAATATCTTTAAGTAATTCTTTCATATATTTCAAAAACCAAATAATTTTAATGTACACTGCCAAGTCTTAGAGTCCTTCATTCATTCAGTTACTCTTCTAGAAGACAGCCACATGTAATGAATTAATGTGTATTGTTCCAGGCTCCTCATGCAAACACAAGCAAATAGAAATATACATTCTTAGCTTTCTTCTCCTTTTTTGCAGAAAAAACACATATTACACACACAACTGGGCTTGCTCTTCTGTTGCAAGAGCACTGTTCCCAACAGTGCACAGAGAAAGTCCTCATTTTACTGTTGTTTTAGAAATTTAGAGTTTGGGGATTATTTGATTTACAGCCACCTAGAGTTTCATCATGTAACTATACCATAGTTTATTGGACATTTGGGTGTTTTCTATTTCTCCTATTTAATAAATAGGTAACTTTGTACATACATTATTTTATTGGTGTGTTAATATAGCAATAGATTAAATTCCCCAAGGTGGTTCAGTGTCTACACACATTTATAATTTTTATAGATAATGCCAAATTGCCCCCCATAGGAACCATGCCAATTTATACTCCCACCAGCCATGTGTAAAAAATAGTGTTTCCCTACAGTTTTGCCAACAGCAAATTTTTTGCTGATCTGAAAGGTGAAAAATGTTATCTTAGTGTAGAGTTTTGTTTGCCTCTCTCTGACTATGAGTAAAGTGGAGCTTCCTTTCTTATGTAAAAGTCTTTTATGCCTTTATATGCATTGTTCTTTTCTATGAACATGAAATAAAATATGGCCCTATGAGCTGTTCTGGGCAGAATGGGCATCCTTGAGTCTGCCAAAGGATGAGGATAAAACTGATGCTGTGACTCTTATTGAATATCTGGTTCTCTGCTTCCAAGATTAATGTCTGGGCATTCCAACTTGACTGCCTTGGGTCTAACTACACCCCTTGTTCTCCTGTTATTTTTATTCTATCTTTGATTCAGCTTACCTAGGTTTATCAACTGCTCTTGGCTTGGGTCCACTTATTCACCAATGTCTCCTCTCCTTCTGCTTATTGTTGTTCAGATTTACTCTGTCTCCTCAACTCCTTTTTGAACTCAAAGTTCTATGACCTACCCTCTCCCTGCCTTTGCCCCAGAGAGTTAGGTGTTGAATACAGAAAATAAATTTTCTTTCCTCTCTTGTTTTTGTCTTTTAGCAGTAAGTGAAATCATTTGTAATTACCAAAGCCATGTGTTAGTAATTTCCTCTCTCAAAAATGTGGACAGCTGTCATGGAATATGACTTCCTAAACTCACATGACTCTTAAACAAATCAGAGGATGACCATCACTAAAATCTTTGGAGGAGCAACTTATAATCAGTTTTTGAACCTTTGTTACGGTGTCATTGGGTGTTTTAGTAGGTTTTTCCTTTGCTCACTCTTTATATTATGAAAAACAATCCTATTACTACAAATTCAATTGAATTTAGCAAGAATTTATTGAGCACCTAGCAATGTTCTCAGCATTGTGAGAGAGGTTGTGGGGAAAATAAATGAAGTATGAGATATACCTTGCCCTCCAGGAGTGTAGGATTTTAAGGAGAAACAATATGTATGCAAATAATCCAATTAGCCCAGAAACCCACAGAGTGCAAATATGGAAAAGTCGAAAATAAAATAAGTCAACTGGATATAAATTACGCTCCAGACACACTGGAGCATTCATCTACAGTGGACAAGCCAAACTTGTTCCTTCTTTAGGACTTCTGTCCAAAAGCACTATCTCTAAGCCATGGCATTGCTAGCTTCTATTTCTGGTCACTCAAGACTCAGTAAGACCTTCTGTATTGACCAGTCTAAATTATCTAGCCCTCCCCAGCACCAATAATACTTTCTCTTTATTTTCTTCATACCATTCCAGTCTCTGAAATTGTTTAAATTTTTTGTTTACTTGCTCAGTGTCTTTCTTCTCCCACCAAATGTAAGTTCTGGGAATGCAGGCACTTGGATTTACCCCTTTCTATATTCCCAAGGACTAAAACAGTGCCAGGTACATGGTTGTGGCTCAATAAATCCTTGAATTAATGAAACAAATAGACAAAAAAGATGGTATTGATACTTGAGAGAGAAGAAACCTAAGTCTGCTGTTGTTCCTGGGTATGGCTTCATGGATGTAGTAGCAATTTAGGTAGTATTTGAAGAATGATGGCATTTCCACTGAGAAAAAAAAGAAGGATCCTAACTGATGAACCAGTTAGCTGGCAGGTGTCTTGACAGAAAGAAGATTTAATAGGCTTTTAGAATTATTTCTCTTACCTTAGAGATGTGTTGAAACCAAGATCCACTCCCAAGGGGAATAGCTGTGCTTTTCAAAGCATTGTACATTTAAGAGTTTCCTGAGTGGTAAAGGAAGAAGAGCTCCTGTTGCCACTAACAATCCATAGAAAACCATCAGGATGCTTGATTTTTGCCAATGGCAGAATCTCCTTCCGTGTACAAAAGTGTACTTATTATTAGAGGACATTATTGAAAAAATAAACCTACAAGACTCAAAACAAGGAGCAGAAGTTAAAATTCATGTCTCTGAGGATGAATTGGCAATATGATTGAGTGATTTTTTTAGAACTTATTTTCAAAACCCTGGTCAAGCTCTACCACTCAAGAAATAACCCAGAGACACTGTTGTTCTCCTTTTCCCCCTCAATCCAGTCAATCACCAACTTTCATAAAACCTACCTTCTTATAAATCTCTTCTTTCCATGTTTTTCACAATGCTACTTCCTTTGTGTAATTCTCCATGGCTCTTACTTGGCTGGCTGTCATAACCTTCTAACACAGCAGTCCCCAATCTATTTGGGGCAACAGGGGTCAGTTTTGTGGAAGACAATAGGTGACCTCCAACTGTGTGGCCCAGTTCCAGGGGTTGGGGACCCCTGCCCTAACGGAATCTCATGCCCTCGTCTTGACTTTCTACATTGCAGTCAAATATTGATAAATTCGAAGAAGAGCCAACTCATTGGAAAAGACCCTGATGCTAGGAAAGATTGAAGGCAAAAGGAGAAGGGGATGACAGGATGAGATGGTTGGATAGCATCACCAACTCAATGGAAATGAATTTGAGCAAACTCCAGGAGACAGTAAAGGACAAGGAAGCCTAGTGTGCTGTAGTCCTTGGGGTCACAAGAGTCAGATATGACTTAGCGACTAAATAACAACAACAAAAAAATTTAAAAAAGGAAATCTAACCGCATCACACCCCTATCTAAACCTGTTGCTGCCGCTGCTGCTGCTAAGTCGCTTCAGTCGTGTCCGACTCTGTGCGACCCCATAGATGGCAGCCCACCAGGCTCCCCCGTCCCTGGGATTCTCCAGGCAAGAACACTGGAGTGGGTTGCCATTTCCTTCTCCAATGCGTGAAAGTGAAAAGTGAAAGTGAAGTTGCTCAGTCGTGTCTGACTCTTAGTGACCCCATGGACTGCAGCCTACCAGGCTCCTCCGCCCAGGGGATTTTCCAGGCAAGAGGACTGAAGTGGGGTGCCATTGCCTTCTCCAATTTAAACCTGTTAAGGTCCTCCTATTATCTTGTGGATAAATTCCAAACTCTAAATCATGATATTCAAGCCTATTAATGGTTTATCTCATTTTTTTCTCCCCCTAGCCTTACCCCTCAATATTCTCCTAAACTTGCCCCATCCTCAGTCACCTTTACTCTACATTAGAGACATATGAAACTGCTTGCTGGTCACTAAACCAGCAGCACTATTTCTTGATTCTGGACATACATTATTGTACCCTATTGACTCTGCATTAAGATCAGCATATGCCTTATTCATCTTTGTATTCATAGCATCTTACATAAGTCTGGCATGGTTCCAATGAGCACCCGATACAGGTGTTAACTTCCAAAATAAGATGTGCATCGCAAATGGCAAGAAGAAGAAATGATTGGAAAAGTCATGTTCCCAAACACTAACAGCAGCCACCTCATAGTATCAGTTAAGAAAGTGGTATGGGGAGGGTGGGATTGAATATAAAAGTCTATGCGTTCAATGCTGTGAAGGAACTGAAGACACAGCCAAGACTAATTTTAAGTTTTTATTTTCCTAGTAAGGCAGCAGCTGGTGCCTGGCAGAAGGGGAAGACTGTTGCCATGTCACTGAACAGCAATCTTGGAATAGCCACGGAGCCAGCAGCCTAAACACTCTTCCCCGGACCAGAACAGGGCTGCAGGGAAAAGGTGGCAGCATAGCGAGCTTCAGCTGGAGGAAACAGCAGAGGCCATGGCGGCATACTGGCAGGGGAACTGCTTCTCCAGATGAACCTAGTTAATTAAGACTACTAGGGCACCAGGCCAGCCTGAAAGGCTAAATACTCCAATTTTAGTGTGTAACTAAACACACTATTTATAAATTTTCCCATGCAAAGAACCTCAACAACACCCTTTTTTTGCTTCCCACCACCTATACCCCACTAGCCATTTAACCTTGATCTTAGTATCTGATAAATGTCTTCACCCATTCCTTCCATCCATCATTCTTTGACATAACCTTTACTCAGGCCTTCATCATTTAATCTAGACTCTCTTTGTGCTGTGCTGTGCTATGCTAAGTCACTTCAGTCATGTCCAACTCTTTGCAACCCTATGGACTGAAGCCTGCCTGTCTCCTCTGGCCATGGGATTCCCCGGACAAGAATACTTAACAGCCTACTAATAGATTTCTATGTACAAAAATAATCCATTCAGTCTAACCTCTGTATTCCTGGAACTGATTTTCTATAGAAGTTGAACAAGATCATGTTACCTCTCTTCTTTAGGATATTTGAGCTTCTAAGTGCTGACAGAATAAAAGGCCAATTGCTTAGCATTCTTAAGAAACTGTGCCCTACTTTTCTCACTTGTAAAATGGCATAATAGTACTTACCTCATAAGACTCTTTGAGGATTAAGGAGTTAAAATATGTGAAGCTTTAGAATTGTGTCTGGCACAGCATAAGGACCATGTTAGTGTTAATTATTAACATTACATTTTGGTTAGATTTGTTTTCAAGATTCCTTGTGATCTGATTCAATCTAATTGAAGAAACACCAGAGTATATATCAGTACAGACACAGGAGTCACACTGACCTGGATTCAAGTCAAGTCCTAGCTGTGTGACTCTAGGCAAGATACCACTTTAAGTCTCAGTTTATTCATATGCAAACATAGGAATAATAATAATTGTTGCCACAATAAGTTATTCTGATCAGTGTAGTGCAGGAAGAAGAGTTGGCAAAGGTGAGCAAGGAGGAAGTGTGTCTAAAATTTAGGAGGAGAACAAGGAAGGTTGGCTTCAATGCCAAAGAAAAAGTAAAAGCAAACTCTGGGAGACAGTGGAGGACAGAGGAGACTGTCATGCTATAGTCCGTGAAATCACAAAGAGTCCGACATGACTTAGTGACTGAACAATAACAACAACTTCAACAGGAATAGGGTTGGAGAAGTGATGGAGACAAAAAGCAATTGCAGCAACTTGGAAGTGTAGAAGGAAGTACATTTGAAAAAAAAAATGTTTCTCTGAAGACAAGCTCCCCTGAGATCTATGGGTAGATGTAAAAGTTGAGACCCATAATCACAGGTTTAGGACTTGTCACTGCCTAAGAGACATGATCAATATCCATCATAATAAATATATGCCAGGTATAGGGTTATCAGGTGCCAGCTCCTGGCTTAAGTGCTTTCAATATATTTTAATCATCTCATCTTCACAACAATCCTTACAACTTCATTTTAAAGAGGAGGAATCAGTAGTTAGCAGTAGAGCTAGTATTTAAAGCCAGCTATTCTGGCTCCAGAGATAGTGTATCCATGCTCTATGCTACACTCCTCAATTTAATTCAATATAACCAAAAACATTTTGGAGTGACTATATAGTATCAGAGACCACTCAAATTTCTTGGGGATGTATCAGAGAACAAGCAAACAAATGACAAAACACAAAGATGTATATTGCAGACAATCAAAATTTGTAAAATGTACATGGCTTAAGGGCTCCAACCTACTCTGTTGTACTTTTAATGTTATTAGATATGGGCAGCATGTCAAGAACATGTATTAAAGAAAAGGTTGGTCTACTTTCGTACCGAAGGAGAGTGTGTTTAGTTGTTTTCACCTATTAAAAACCGCTTTGAGTGATGGATTCCTCCTAAGAAGTTATAGTGAGGTGACAGATGATATGATATTAGAATGGTCCCCAGATGCCATAGTCTAATAGTAATTCAGTTAATACATTAGCTACTTAAGACAAGAATATGTGTTATCAACAGTTCCTACTGCATTAGAGTGACAGGCAGTGACTCTCTTCCTAGTGACTAGAGTCCCTTCTCAGAAAATCTGCTTCTCTGACTATATCTGTGGGTAGATTCTATATTTCCATTGCACCACCTCCTCTACCTTTTATCTGACTGCACCTCCACTCCAGCAAATTACTTCAGTTTTCTATTGGAATAGTAGGACAAGTTCTCTTTAATCTTTAGGTCCTCCCCTGCTCAAGTGTGAGAACTTTGTTTTGGGTTTTTGTTTGGTTATCAGAAGTTTGATCAACACCTAACCATTTAAAATGCCTTTATGAAATCTGGTGTCATTTCAGACCCCAAGAATTACTGTCAATGTCTGCTTTTAGGTCCTCATTTTAAATATATTTAACTTGTTTATTCTTCTCCTAAGAACTTTTCAGGGTGGTCTTTTGATCTATGGAGACTAGGATGGCAACTGACACACAGTAGCTCCTTAGTACTTAATAAATTATAAAGCAACCGATATAGTGCCCATCACATCACAGTTTTTGCTAAATGGTGTCTCTTGAGTGTATGAATAAATGCATGAACAAATGAATGAATAAACAAACATAGATGCTGGGTGTTTTCATCAGGGGATAAAATGAATAAACTGCTAAAATTTCCAAGGAAACCCTGGTGGGTGGTATGTTTTAAAGTCAGGAACTAGTTCTTATTGATGTCTAAACAAAAAAAGAAAATTACCAGTCGACTTGAAAAGCAACTGCTTTGCATAATTATTTTATTAATATTGTGAGTGATGCTGGGCCCATTTGTTGTAAAATGACAACCATTTCACAGAAATTGCTTGGGGCCAGTTTGGGGATGAAAAATGCTCATTTTCAGTGTGTGCTTTCATGTGCCATCCACAGGCGCAAGGGAGAGACAAAGAGCTAACATGGATCCTGTTTAGAAGAATCAAGCCATTATTACATACTCCAGCCTCTTCCCCTGAAAGCCTTGAGGCACAGGACTGACTACACAAAGAGTACATGACCATAATGTATAATCAACAACTGGCCAGAAGTTACAATGCTTCCAAATGAGGAATCTATGAATGTCCTGGGAAGACAAAAAAGAAATGTCGCAGTCACAGTGGAATAAAGCCCTGCTCGTGAGATCCCTAGAAATGGGGAAAAGGCAACCTCTACAGTGAAGGGGAACTCTAAGCCAAAGCCAGTTGCAGCCATAACGAACCCCAGAGAGTCTTGCCTTTACCTTTTCTAGTACCTTCATTTTGACTCTTCAGGATCTCGCCTTAAGAATTCCCTTTCTTTATTTTTCACTCTTTGTCCAATGTGGCTACCTGACTCTCAGTTTTGCAATTCCCATCTTGACCTCTGACGTTGGCCCCCAGCCAATTCCTGCTAATTAGTCCTTGCTCTTAGAATTCAGACACCAGGTTCAGCTGTCTAGCTTTTGCTCATTTCAGCCACAGGACTCTTTCCCCTCAGTTTGACTCCATCTGAAACTTGACACCAAAGGCAAGTAATTTAAGCGTTTTCTTCCTCTCAACTCCTGATTGTTTACTATCTGTCAAAAAATAAATAATAATTCTTTAGATCTGAGAAAGCAGAATTCTACTGAGAAGAGGGAAATGACTAAAGCCCAGAATAGGTCAAAGAATGTGAGAAAGGAAGTAAGAGGTAGAAAAATAATGTTTTTGTTAATTAATTTATATCCTGCGTTTCTCTAAAATAGAGTCGAAGTCATTTTCAGATACAAAAATTTATAACAAGTTTACAAAAACAGGCAAAGAAAAGACCAGCTAGAACACCTGGATCAAGCTATCAATTTGAATGATGGAC
This sequence comes from Bubalus kerabau, assembly GCF_029407905.1. NCBI lineage: Eukaryota > Metazoa > Chordata > Mammalia > Artiodactyla > Bovidae > Bubalus > Bubalus kerabau. Next base: position 60,184,335 of record NC_073624.1, on the reverse strand, counting down.
AAAATATTTTAACATAAAATCTGAAAAACTTGCCAGAGTTACAAATCTGGCCTTCAGGTTATCCTATACAAATTTTATTCTACTTTTAATGCTTTAATTTACATAATAAAAATTTACATTTTATTATATTGTCACCATAATAAAGTTCAAAGTTCTATCATGTTCCATTTTATAGTATCACTGCCATAAATCTCTTTTTCTTTCTTTTTTCTTTTTTTCTTCATCATCTATGGGATAACACAAAAGAGACTGACTAGAATAATCTCAGGTTACTGGTGACAAGGTAAGGTCCTGTTGAAACCTGACCCAAAGAAAACTCTGACAAACAGCGTGTAAACCCCAATATCAGAGTCTTCAACCATCTCTTTTCTGCTCCATTTTTCCATTACTATGGAAACCTACATATTGAATCCATTAAATGGAGGAAAAGTCCCAGAAATTATCCCAGAAGATTTACAATGCCACCAATTATGTTCAGGTTTGTGGTTTGAACATATCAGATTATGTACAGTTTATATATATATATATATATATATATATATATATATATATACATACATATATATATGGAGAAGGAAATGACAACCCACTCCAGTATTCTTGCCTGGAGAATCCCACGGACAGACGAGCCTGGTGAGCTACTGTTCCTGGGGTCACAAAGAGTTGGACACAACTGAGTGACTAAGCATATATATATTAATGCTTATCTATGAGAAAAAAGCAAGAACAGAAAAATAGCTGAGAATACAGAAAGAACAAAAGTAGGAGCAGAAAAAATCTGGGCATCTGACACTACTACTACTCTGCCTTGGGGAGATGAAGTTTTGAGAAATTAGAGTCACGTTTGCCAGGTACCTGCAGATGCTGGCGCTGGGGAGAATAGTGTGGCTATTATTGAGTTTCCAAATGATTATTGAAATTCCTCAGGATCTTAATGTACTACCATTCATTTAACATTCTCCTATGGTTAGACATGTTGGTGATCTCCAACTTTCTACCCTTATAAATACACCTTTGTAGACATCTTTACTCATGAAAGCTTTTCCACAGTAAGATATTTTCTTTGAGAGAGATTCTTGGTGGAATGAGTAGCCTCAACTCCGAATTCAGATTTCCTCTCTTTTATCTTATCTCCACCATTCATCAGCTGTGTAGCTGTGGATAGGTTACTTTACTTCTCTCTGTCACTAGTTTCTTCTTTTACAAAATTAGGATAATGCTAACAGCAAATGCTATGGTAGGTTATGAAATTCAGTTAATATACCATCTACAAAGAGCCTAGAAAAGTGTCTGATACATAATAAATGCTCAATAAACACAATTATAATGTCCTACTGTGCAAGCTAAACTGAGTTTCCAGTTGCCTATGAACTGCCAAGCACAAATGCTAAGCTTTCATTATATTTATACCTTCAGGTCCCAGAACAGTGCCCCTGTATAATAGGTACTCAGATAGGCTCCATGAGGGCAGGGACCATCTGTGCTGTTGACTGCTGAATATCCACAGCCTCCAACAGTTCTTGACACCTAACAGCACTCACTGCACATTTGTTGAATGTCTAACTATTCATAGAACAAAATGTAAGTCATTTGAAACTCGTGAGGACATGAGCAAGAAATAGTTCATCGCATTTACTATTGTTGCTTGGAATGCTTGGAGTATGAGACTGGGAGCAAGTAAGTTTTTAGAAGATGTGTTTGTGGCAGGGACTGGGAGGAAGGAAGTGAGGTTTGCATAAGAAAGGGGTGCAAGCTGGGGACTCAAGGAGGAGGAAGAATATGCCCAGAACAGAGGCTGCAGGCTTGCATTGGGAAGTGGAGCAAGACCATGAACTCCTGGGGAAGGGGTGGCTGTGGAGAAGAGGGGAGGAGGATAAAGGCAGGTAGAGGTGTAGAGAAGTAAACTTTGCTTGGGCTTCCCTGGTAGCTCAGCTGGTAAAGAATCCACCTGCAATGCAGGAGACCCTGGTGTGATTCCTGGGTCAGGAAGATCCCCTGGAGAAGGCAACAGCTAACCACTCCAGTATCCTGGCCTGGAGAATTCCATGGACTGTATAGTCAATGGGGGTTGCAAAGAGTTGGACACGACTGAGTGACTCACTTTCTTTCCACTAAGACAGCCAAAAAAATGAATAAAGTTCTTCTCCAGAACAGTTGACACAGTCAAGCTGTGAAAAGGATCAATTGGGTATTTTTCATTAAATTGAGGGACCGTGACCCAGTGGAAGGGCTTCCCTGATGGCTCAGCAGTAAAGAATGCACCTGCGATGCAGGAGACACAGGTTCAATAGCTGGGTTGGGAAGATGCACTGGAGGAGGGCCTGGCAATCCACTCCAGTATTCTTGCCTGGAGAATACCATGGACAGAGGAACCTATGGCTCATGGGGTCACAAAGAGTCTGACATGACTGAAATGACTGAGCACGCACGCACGACACAGTGGAAAGAACAGGATGCAGGGGTTGATTAGAACCAACAGAATTGGTGTACAGTCTGTCTCTGCCACTCACCAGTGTGTGACTTGACAGTGAATCTGTTTCCGGATCCTCAAAATGGGACCAATACATTCTCACTTACTGGATTGTGGCGAGGGTTAAAACTTCCATTGAGACAGGGCACTTGAAGGTTCTCTGTTTACTGCCTGGCACCTAGTGGGTCCTTAATAAATGGTAACTAGTTGTATTGAAATTAATCACAGTAATCAGGCCTCACAATAAAAACTGACATAGGGCTTATCAAACGAATTCTCTCCACCGCATGAAAGAAACATGAGAACAAGCCCAAATTAGCTTCCTATTTTCCGGCAGCAAGCAGAGGAGATTGCTGAAGGTCATAGCAGCCATCTCACAGAGAAAGAAAATGACATGGAACACTGGGTCCCTGCTCATCGGCAGTGAATGCCCACCCAATTAAGCAGATTAAACATTCACTCCTTGTGATGAAAAAGCCCCGTGCAGCTGAGCTAGGCCGCCTTCTCTGCTTCCTAGTCCAGAGCCTCTATCTGTTAAATCACCCTTCCTTTCCTTTCCACAGTCAGGAAATAATTGGCACTTGTTTAATGCCAAATTTACATTTGTTTTGCATGGGAACAAAATTTGCTTGCAAACAGCTATGTGTGTGAGCAAATGGGCATTTGTGCTGGTAAATAAAATAGACATGCAGTTTTCCAGTTTGCAGATGTATTATTCAACAAAACAAGCAGCAATAGCCTTTAATTTTCAGTTATTCCTAAGTACTTAGGCACAAATTGTAGCAGAAAAGCCCTTTTTATTTTCATCATTTATGCCTGTTCCTGAGGTTTTCACATTTGTCCTAGATGCCTATGTTATCAAAACTGACTAGATTTTTTAAAAATTTAGATTAGATCTCTTCAATGAAGTGACTTATAGATTTGGCAAATATTTGCTGAGCACCTACCGTGTGTTGGTTTGGAGGGATTCAAAAATGAATTCACAGAGCCTGTCTTTGGGGATATTGGAGAGTCAGGGAGTTGGGTTTGTAAATAGAATATGACCATGAAATAAAAGAATTACCCTGAGAGAGCTCTACATGACAAGTTAGGGAACAAAAAAACAGAATCATTATTTTTGCCTGCACAGTTGATAGAGAAGATATTTGATTTTAGCAGTGAAAGCAAAGAAGGAAATGGATTTCCCACGCTAAGGGAAGAACATGGGAACTTGTGAGAATCCAGGAATCTTTGAGGGCTTTTGTGATTGAGCCTCAGTGTGTTTGGAAAAGTGTAGTGGGGCAGGAGATAGGTGGGCCCCAGGTTAAGCAGCTGGAGTTTGTCCCCTGTGAACAGATCATTCAAAACAACAAGAGTGAGAGAGGAGTTGAGCCCTGCCCAGATAAAAGATAGAGATCACTTATATCTCATTCTCAAGTTCAAGGAGACCTTCCTGACTCTGCATGTGCAGAAAGCCTTCTTGAAGGTCAAAAGGAGTGGTGTCAACCTATTCATAGGCTTCTTTGCTAGAATCCAGTTTGGCTAAAATGTACGTGGGAGGACCCTCAGATAAACCAAGTACAGACTCAGACATGCAAAGCAAGATGATTGGTCAAAGGAAACCTGGAAGAAACGCCCCATCAAGTGATTCAAACTACTACAAGGACGCAGCTCTTTCTCTGAGTCCACCCATGTGGCCATCCACATGTATTCTTTTTCCTTCTAGTTAATTCTTACCTTGTTTTGCTACTTTCTGTGTCTTTGTGAAGATTTATTTCTACAAAGCTGACAGGCCAGGCCTTGTCACTGACCACTGGTTCCTGGTGGTCTGGCGGCTAGGATTCAACAACGTCACTACTGCAGCTGACTTCAGTCTCTGTCCAGGAACTGCAATCTTGCTTCAAGTGACTGCAGGCTGAGGTCACCCAAGATCAGTAGTGGGAGGACATGATACTGCATTTTGAAGGGCCTAGAATGTCGTGTCAAGAATCTGGACATTATCGATGCTTCTCTAACTTTAATATGCATGTGGACTACGTGGGAATTTTGTTAAAATGTTCATTTAACTCTGTGGATGTGGGATAGAGCCAGAGATACTGCATTTCTTATGAGCCCTGAAGAAGTGGTCTGCTGATTAAATATTTAACAATGATTCTGGGGGCCAAGGATCAAAAAAGCATTTGCCAATTCCCATAGTGTAAATACTCCCACCATGGCCTATTTCATGCTTCTTGAAGATGAAGTTGGAAAGAGATGTATACAACCAGCTTTTCTAAGCCTGAACAAGCTGGCAGTGGTCTTCCCAGAAGGCACTAGTGGTAAAGAGTCGGTCTGCAATGCAGGAGTCAGAAAAGATGAAAGTCCGATCCTTGGGTCAGGAAGATCCCCTTGAGGAGGGCATGGCAACCCACCCCAATATTCTTGCCTGGAGAATCCCACAGACAGAGGAGCCTGGCAGGCTAAGGTCCATAGTGTTGTGAAGAGTCAGCCATGACTCAAGTGACTTAGCGCACACGCACCACGCATGCAAGCTGGCAATAGGACACCGTTATCTCCGAGATGTTGCCCAAGCTTGCTGGCCCACGGATACCCCTTTAAATAAGAAGATTCTCATATAGTGGCTCTCAGCTTTGGTTGTCATGAGAATTACAGCAGGATTTTTTTTTTAAGTCAGGAAGGAGAAATAAAGAAACCAGCTTCTCCCAACCCCAATTCATATAGTCAGCAAGTATTTTAAGATACAAGTGGCAAAATGGTCAGAATTGCTTTGTATTTTCCCCTCTTCCTTTTTGTTCCTTTTTGTGTTTCCACTTTCTCAGTTCAAGTGCCTAAAGCTCTTATCCATTTCTCATTTTGCTGACAAATATTGTTTTTTTATTCTATTCTAACAGCCCGTAAATTCTATTTTTCTTTAAATTTTTTTCTATTTCCAGTCCTTTTAAAGAAAAAGAAAACCTTTATGTCTTCACTTCAGACTTTGGCTAGTCCGGTATGTAACTGTGTTTCAGTAGGTGTGATTATGAGTACTGTAAGCCAGCAGAGCAGAAGATGATTGTCAGAGAAAATATATTTTATTATACTCACAATCCCAAAAGAGCAATTCCACAGCACATTATGGGAGGCCATATGATAAAGGCTTGTGTGTGTGTGTGCGTGCATGCACACGTGTGCTGGGTCGCTTCAGTCATGTCCAACTGTTTGCTACCCAATGGTCTCCTGGACTGCCAGGCTCCTGTGTCCATGGGATTCTCTAGGCAAGAATGCTGGAGTCAGTTGTCATGCCCTCTTCTAGGGCATCTTCCAAACTCAGGGATCATACCTGAGTCTCTTATGTCTCCTACATTGGCAGGCAGGTTCTTTATCACTAGTGCCACTTGGGAAGCCCCATATGATAAAAGCTTGAGGTAGGTTATAAGGCAGAGTGGTGGGAATCACAAGGAAGCTCTTTTATTGTGGGAAGGAGAAAACAGGGCAGAGTCAGCAGGTTTAGGATTGACTAGTTTGAATATTTTCAGTAGTTTGAATAGTTTGAATATTTCTGTAGCATTGGGACTGTTTCTGGTTATGTGGTACCTGCCTCTGGGGTGAATAGAGCTGATAGACAGTGGCTCAGAGACAGAGAGCCCAAAAACAAAATTTGGGTTGGGAGTGTGGGCTCTGGATTGGCTGGTCTATATTTGAAAACCGTGTCCCCAAGAGGACAGCTTCTCCGAAGGTGGGTGGTGGGGGTTGACTAGGAAGGTAGGAGGTCAGGGCAAGGTGACCAAAGCTGTTATCAGGTTGCCCAGAACAAGGCATGCCCGGCATATGCCTCTAGAAGGAAATGGCAAACCATTCCAGTATTCTTGCCTGGAGAATCCCATGGACAGAGGAGCCTGGCAGCCTATGGTCACATTGAGTTGGACACGAGTGAAGTAACTTAGTACACACGGCATATGCCTATAGGACAGATGTTAAAGCACCAAGTTTACAGAAGCTAGAAACATAGTTACTACAAACTCAGGGTGAGATATATATTACTTACAGTCCCTTTCTCTTGAATTTTATGAGTAGATACATTTTAAGGCAAATGACTCTCTAGTTGGTAGTCTTTAATATGTTATTATCAGCATCTAAAGTATTATTCAGTTCAACAAAATTCTGAGTTCTTATTGCATGCCAGACAGAATGATAAGCTCTAGAGATGGGAGAGAAGTGTTCCAGGAAGAGGGAGTGATGGAGGAAGAATGAATATAATGCAGTTTTGGCCATCCTGCTCCTTCCTATCTAATGGGAGAGACCAACATGTAAACAGCTACCTAGGAAGCAAAGCAGAATAAATTGAGGCTTAGAGAATCTAAAGGAAGAAGATTTAACAGGTAATCCCTGTGGGATGGTGATTGTCTCAGCTCATCTTTGACAAGAACTGTGTGGAAGACAATTAAAAGTGAAAATCACTCACAAACCCCAGAAATGTATATTTTTCTGTGGTATTGATTGAAAGGAGGATAATTTTATCAGTATATCAGCCCTCCAAGTAGTATGCAGGGTGTTTTTGTTCTGAAAATTAAAGAGCTTAACTTGTAATTTTGTCTAGGATGAAGGTTACTTTCTCAACCTGGGGGTCAGCTGCTGGAATGATGGAGGGCTGGTTGAAACAGTTAGAATATGTTGACAGATGTAACAGAAAAACAGCCTCGTGGTAATTTAAACCATAAAGATAAGCATTGCTCCAGAGGTGGGTGGTCCCAAGGTCGATTTGGCATTTGTGGCAGAAGGAGAAAATGGGCATAACTTTTTGTAGCTCCTCCCACCTACAGTCTGAGCCTTTACCACCTCTTGAGTCTAAACTGTCTTCTTCTTTCTTGAACTAATAGAATGAGGCAGAATTGTTGGACAAGTTTTGAGACTATGCTTCAAGAGACTTTATACACTTTCACTGCTACTCTTAAATTCCAAATAACCATAATAAGCCTGGACTAATTTACAGGAGGATGTGAGACCGTATGTTACAATAGAAATGGGCCATTTCAGCTGTTCTCTAGGTGTTCTCCCCACCTCTGCCTATAAACCAACTCTCCACTGACCTGGCAGCTGACCATGGATGCATGAATCAGACCAGCTGGGTTCAGAAGACCCAACCAGCTCAGCCCAGCCCAAATCTCCACCTATAGAATCTTGCGCTAAATAAATGGTTATTGTTTTAAGCAACATTTTGCAGGTATTGTTATTTAGATTTAGCAAGAGCTAGCAGATAATGGCACCCCACTCCAGTACTCTTGCCTGGAAAATCCCATGGACAGAGGAGCCTGGAAGGCTGCAGTCCATGGGGTCACTGAGGGTCAGACAAGACTGAGAGACTTCACTTTCACTTTTCACTTTCACGCATCAGAGAAGGAAATGGCAACCCACTCCAGTGTTCTTGCCTGGAGAATCCCAGGGACCGGGAGCCTGGTGGGCTGCCGTCTATGGGGTCGCACAGAATCGGACACGATTGAAGTGACTTAGCAGCAGTAGCAGCAGATATAGCATCTTCACAATGTCACCAGGAAGTAGGTTCTTTCTACTTTTCTCTCCTGCCATCAACTGTATATCATTAGCAGTAACTCCATGACAGCTAATGCATGGCCACTGCAGCTTAAAGCATCACATTCTTATGCTTGCACCATGATTGAAAGACGGAAAAGAGGCAAAAAAAAAAAAATGAGGGTCTCCCTTACCAGTCCAGCTTTTTAACCAGGAGCATAAGCTCTCTCAGACAGCTCCTAGCTGATTTCACTTTGCGTCTCACTGGCTGTGACTGATTCGCATAACCTCCCTAGACAATCTTTGGCAAAGGAAAATGAGATAGTGTATATAATGTCAGTATATATTTATGCGATGTTTGGATTAATTAGGATTGTTTTATTAAAAAATTTTTTTCTGTTTTTGCCTCTCCTTGCCTCTAACTATAGTCTTTAATTCACTACTTTCTGGACAGGATCAAGTTCAGTCTAAAAAAGTTATAAGATGAAGTGAGCATTGAAGGTGGGAAGAGATACTATTTAGTAAGCTGGCTCTCAGTGACAGGAAGGATTTCTTATGTTATAGGAGAGAAAAATAAGTTGTGAAAATGTGTGCAGTCTGAGAAAATGAATCATAAAACTTAAGAAGAGTCTATATACAATGAAAGTCAAGTGAGAAGACCAGTAGACAGGAAGCTAAGAGAATTGAATCCATTTTATATTTGTCATTGGCATATGATTGGTTTGACATATGACTAGCATTTAATTTCAAAACAAAAACACATATTCTATTAGATATGCTATCTTATAGACTTCCCCGGTGGCTCAGGCGGTAAAGCATCTGCCTGCAATGTGGGAGACCTGGGTTCAATCCCTGGGTTGGGAAGATCTCCTGGAGAAGGAAATGGCAACCCACTCCAGTATTCTTGCCTGGAAAATCCCATGGACGGAGAGCCTGGTAGACTACAGTACATGGGGTTGCAAAGAGTCGGACACAACTGAGCAACTTCACTTTCACTTTCACTTTCATGCTGTCTGAAGGGGATGACAGAGGATGAGATGGTTGGATGGCATCACTGACTCGATGGACATGAGTTTGAGCAAGCTCTGGAGTTGGTGACGGACAGGGAAGCCCGGCATGCTACAGTCCGTGGGGTTGCAAAGAGTTGGACACAACTGACCGACTGAACTGATGCTGTCCGAACATGCTAGATGAGCTGACCCAGGCCTCAGAGTGAAGCATGTGACACTGCAAAAGTTACCTCAAGCATTTGATTTGTGTGTAGACATCTACGGAGAAAGTTTTAGTGTGCATACACTTTTAGGGCCAGAAAGTTGGGAGAACAGTATTTTATGTGACAAGAAATCCAGCAGAGAACATCCAACTCATAAGATCATTAACTTGTTGGGTACCTTTAAAGTTATCGTTCTGGTAGTAGAAAATCTATACAACACAGTTACTTGTTTTCTTATAGTAATATCCTTGAGAATCAGATAATCTGAATAAGGCTAATATGCAGTGTTATTTAAGAAATAACCTATAATTGGGATTCCAATAGCTTGCAACTGAGCTGTAGCAATTTTTCTATAAGAAGCTGTCAAAACAAGGAGTTTTCTATCACCTGTGGAGCAAAATCAAATACTCGGAGGCAAAGGAACTCACAAGAGCATACATTACATCTTGTTTGGGTTAAAATGAATATTCCCCTGCTGAATGCTTTTAGACAATCTGCCACCCTGGTGTGAAATGTGGGCACAGTTAGTAGACTGTGTTTATAATATGAAATTAAAAGTAATTTGATTGTGATTGAATAACAAAGCAAACAAGGAGTTTAACCCCGGAGAAATCTTAGAGGGGCTGTGATGATATGTCTTTGATACTTGAATTGAATGTAAGAAAAATTAAACTCTTCTGTGTCCCATGGTTGATACCTTTTGAAAGAACAATGGAGAACGAGAATGAAAGGAAAAGGGAGGAAGGAAGAAAAAGAAAATAAAAATATGAATAATCAGGAAAGTGTAGGTCTGGAAGTCAAAACAAAGTTTGAAGAACATATATTTGGGCTCCATATAAGAAACAATTTAATGAAATTTCAATCTTGGCCTCAATGGGAACAGGTTTCCTGGGGAAGTCAAGGGATGTATATGACTTGACGTATTCAAGGAAAAGGTACTATGGTCATTTGGAGCGTTACAAGTAATTCTCTTATAATAGATGGGGGTTCAACAATGTGATATTTTACATCCTTTCTAAACCTGAGAAGATCTGAGTTTCCATATATACAGTACTGATTTACTTAATTATCAGGACCTGATCTAGTCAAAACTATACATGAGCTGATAGCTTTTGCACCCAAATTCCTACTTCTTTCTTTCTGTATATCCATCACTTTATTTCAGTGTCCCCTTTCCTCTCTGTACCAATTCTCCCTGTAGCTTATCTCATACCAATATACTCACAACAATCACTGTCTCCAAAGCAAGAACAAAAAGGAATATAATTAACTCACTGCATTTTTGTGCTGGAGATTCAATCCAGTGATTTTCCCCCACCAAATGCAGTCCCATTCTAAATGGACTATAGAAGAAACGCAATGCTTAGAACAAGGGAATAAGAGATTCACTGAGTATGGTGTTCCAAATGTCAGCCTTCCTGACATGTGTCTCTGCTTACAAAAGAAACCTCCTTTTTATCCCTTGAGGCATGTGGTTGACCACCCACAGTTGAAGTCCTCCCTATCAAAAGCTGAAGAATAGTTGGCAGTCATACAGAGGCTGCCGCTGATGAGAACTTTGAGTTTGGTTGTACAGATGGAGTAATAGCATAAGCACCTCTCCTGCTCCTTGTTTGAGGTAAACAACTATGACTCCAGGATGCTTTGGTAAAGGTAGTTTGTGCTTGATTTATACTTACTGACACATCTAATAAATAGTATAAAAACTTGCAGACAAGAGTGCTCTGTATGCCACCCAGCTTCTTGGAAAAAGAACATCTATTCGGGTTCTTTGTAGATCTGCCCTAATTACATACAAATGGTATCATTTTGCCAGATATTCATGACCACGTGTGAGAAGAACACACCTTATCTCAGGACCATATAAATGAAACTCGCCCCAGTGTCTTAGCCAAGTCTCATCACCTCTTGCCTGGATGCCTGCAGTAAAGTCCTAACTCATTCCTCTGCAGTCCAGTCTCTCATGCCTCTAACCACCTGACTAGAACACCATGGATCATGTCACTTTCTGCCTACAAACCTCCAATGTCACTCTGTAGCCAGAAGAATCAAGTCCAGACCCCTCAGCCTGCTACACATTAAGGTATCATATAAATCTTATTTTCCTAACAGTCCCAATTGTAAAATATTTCCCTATTGTTTACTATATAGCTTATTATATTTTCCCAGAAATGTGAACAATTGCCAGCTGGACTCTCATTCCTGCAGAAGCACTGAAAAAAAAAAAAGTTTTGTTAAGCTGTGGGTCTCTATTATTTTTAGAAAGTTTGATCATAGTACTTAAGGGGGAAAAGAAAGCCCTTTATGATGAATTCCTTTATCATTTCCTGCCAAATATCACTTCTTTCACCTACATATATACCAAAGTTCAGGCACTCTTCACTCTTTTGCTAAACATAAATAAATAAATTAATAATAATAGTAATAATAATAAATATCTCTTTGCATTTAGCATAAAATCCAGAAATGCTAACATCCCACAGGGCCTTACATGATCTACATCCTTTTCATTCTACATATAACCTGGGTTCCAACCACACTAATTTTTTTTTTAGTTCCTCAAACCCTCGACATTTTTTCTGCTCAGGACCCCTCCCCAAACACCTTCTCTCTATATCATGCATGCATGCGTTGCTTCAGTGCAACCGAACTAAGTTGCTTCAGTTGTGTCTGACTCGGTGCCACCCTATGGACTGCAGCCTGCCAGGCTCCTCTGTGTATGGGATTCTCCAGGTAAGAAAACTGGAGATGATTGCCGTGCCCTGCTCCAGGGGATCTTCCCAACGGAGGGATGGAAGCTGCATCTCTTATGTCTCCTGCGTTGGCAGGCAGGTTCTATACCACTAGTGCCACCTGGGAAGCCGTCTCCCTAATACAGGTCAGACTAATTCTAACTCATCCTTTGAACTCAGGTTAAACACAGCTTCCTCAAAGCTGTCTTCTCTACTACTCACTTAGATTTCTTTCAGGTTTCCTTGAAAGCACTTATTATCATTTAAAATTCTAATGGAATTTGTTGGATTATTTGTGCTTATCTCCTCTTTGAGGACAAGTTTCAAGTATCTATCCAATTGCTAACTAATATATTTTTGAATGAAAAATGATTAGATGCTGAAGAATGAGTTGTAATTCAAAGCCAGCACTGTGAACACCTCCTTTTTCTTTTTTTCATTGCTTGGTTTAGATATGCTTCAGTCTTTTCCAAAATTGGATATATACCACAAAATCTTTCTTAAAGCTGAAGAGTTTTAAGAAATTTCTTGGGAAAATCATTGACGCTTCCATATCTAAACAAGTCTAGTTAATCATTTAACCAAGATTTTCATAAATGGTCATCCATTAAATTGCTTTATAAATAGGTTGAATAATAATATTTTTGAAATCAACTTGTATAGTTAAGTATAAACAGTACATATTGTTTATATTTTAGATGTTTTAGAGTTGAGCATTTAAATATGTTATATGGAGAACCCCAGATATACACTTAGAGTTGTCTGTCTGGAAATTTTATTACAGGATAACAGTGATCCTTGTGTTTGCTCTCTAATGAATAGAATCAAGATAGAGGAAAGATGAGTAACTGGCACTCTCAAACTTTAACCTATGATGCAGAGATTATAGTACCTACCATATAGTGTTGTGAGGATTAATTAAAATAATATTGGAAATACCTAGAAAATGCTGTTACTTAGCAGGCATGTACTATTAATAAATAGCAGCTACTATTCATATTTACTATGCTTTTATTATTTTCACCATGCCTCTTAAAACCATATGTGAACAGTGCTGTAATGGAACTAAAAAATCAAAGAGCAATGAATTATATTGCTGGGATGGTCATTTTTGTGCAACTGAAAAAACTTTAAAAGCTCCCCATTGCCAGTGACTCCCCATTGCCAACTGGATAAAGTCCCAGTTTTCTCACAGAGCTTTCCAAGTACTTCACAGACAATGGTCAAAGAACACAAAGACCGAAGAGAAAATACAAAAGGTTGATAAATGCCAAATTAAGATTTGGCATCACTGGTACTCAAAGTACTATAAATTAAAACAATGGCATGCTAAAATTCACTATTAAATTAGCAAAGTTAATTTGTAATAATTTTGTGATAATATTTACAGTGAGTGAAGATTCAATAACAGGGAGACTTTTATGCTACCTCTGGCAGAAGAATAAGTCATTAAAATAATTTTGAAAAAATTAATAATGTATATCAGGAACCTTAAAAGTGTTCTTAACTTTTTTCCAGTCATTTCATTTATGACAATAATAATTATTAATATTTGAGTTAACTGCTATTCATCTGTATTTTCTATTGATAAATAAAACCAAGAAAAATAATCCAAAAATTAGACAAAATATTTATTCAGAAAATGGCCATTACAGCACTATTTTTAATGTCAAAAACTTTTTTAAAAATCCATCCGCTAAGGAAAGGTTTCATTCATTATAATAGATAATGATTCAACCATTAAGATTACAAAGAATGGGTAACATAGAATTATGGATTAGTTACAATGTTATTTGTAAAGAAAATGTATATAGAACTGTAGGCATGATTTAATTTAATGTCAGCTATACAAACCAAGGTAAACTATTCAACATCATAGTAATCCAAGTTTATGCCCCAGCCTCTAATGCTGAAGAAGCTTAAGTTGAACAATTCTATGAAGACTTACAAGATCTCCCAGAACCAACACCAAAAAAGACATCCTTTTCATCACAGGGGACTGGAATGCAAAAGTAGGAAGTCAAGAGATGCCTGGAATAACAGGCAAGTTTGGCCTTAGAGTACAAAATGAAGCAGGGCAAAGGCTAACAGAGTTTTGCCAAAGAATGCACTGGTCATAGCAAACTCTCTCCCAACAACACAAGAGATGACTCTGCACATGGACATCACCAGATGGTCAGTACTGAAATCAGATTGATTATATTCTTTGCAGCCAGAGATGGAGAAGCTTTATACAGTCAGTAAAAACAAGACCTAGAGCTCTGATCATCAGCTCCTTATTGCAAAATTCAGGCTCAAATTGAAGAAAGTAAGGAAAACCACTAGGCCATTCAGGATATGACCTAAATCAAATCCCTTTTGATTATACAGTGGAAGTGATGAATAGATTCAAGGGACTCGATATGGTAGACAGAGTGCCTGAAGAACTATGGATGGAGGTTTGCAATGTTGTACAGGAGGTGATGGCCAAAACCATCCCCAAGAAAAAGAAATGCAAGAAGGCAAAGTGGTTGTTGGAGATGCCCTTACAAATAGCTGAGAAAGGAAGAGAAGTGAAAGGCAAAGGAGAAGGGGAAAGATATACCCAACTGAATGCAGAGTTCCAGAGAAAAACAAGGAGAGAAAAGAAAGCCTTCTTAAATGACTAATGCAAAGAAATAGAGGGAAACAATAGAATGGAAATGACTAGAGATCTCTTTAAGAAAATTGGAGATACCAAGAGAATGTTTCATAAAAAGAGAGGTACAATAAAGGACAAAAACAGTATGGACCTAACAGAAACAGAAGAGATTAAAAAAACTGTTGCAAGAATACACAGAAGAACTATACAAAAAAGCTCTTAATGATCCAGTTAACCATGATGATGTGGTTACTCACCTAGAGCAGATATCCTGGAGTATGAAGTCAAGTGGGCATTAGGAAGCATTACTACAAACAAAGCTAGTGGAGGTGATGGAATTCCAGCTGAATTATTTCAAATCTTAAAAGATGATGCTATTAAAGTGCTGCACGCAATATGCCAGAAAATTTGGAAAACTCAGCAGTGGGCACCAGAACAGGAAAAGGTCAGTTTTCATTTCTGTCCCAAAATGCCAAAGAATGTTCAAATTACAGTACACTTGCACTCATTTCACATGTCAGCTAGGTTATACTCAAAATCCTTCAAGCTAGGCTTCAGCAGTACGTGAATCAAGAACTTCCAGATGTACAAGTTGGATTTAGAAAAGGAGAGGAACCAGAGGTCAAATTGCCAACATACACTGGGTCATAGAAAAACCAAGAGAATTCCAGAAAAACAGCTACTTCTGCTTCATTGACTGTGCTAAAGCCTTTGACTTTGTGGGTCACAACAAGATATAGAATATTCTTAATGAGATGAGAATACTATTACCTGCCTCCTGAGAAGACTGTATGTAGGACAAGAAGCAACAGTTTGAACTGGATATGGAACAATGGAGTGGTTCAAAATTGGGAAAGGAGTATGTCAAAGCTGCATACTGTCACCCTGCTTATTTAACTTCTATGCAGAGTACATCATGCGAAATGTCAGGCCAGGTGAAGCACAAGCTAGAATCAAGATTACCAGGAGAAACACCAACAATATCAGATATGTAGATGATACCACTTTAATGACAGAAAGTGAAGAGGAACTTATGAGCCTGTTGATGGGGATGAAAGAGGAGAGTAAAAAAGTTGGGTTAAAACTCAATATTCAGAGGAGGAGCCAAGATGGCGGAGGAGTAGGACGGGGAGAACACTTTCTCCCCCACAAATTCATCAAAAGAGCATTTAAACGTCGAGTAAATTCCACAAAACAACTTCTGAATGCCGGCAGAGGACATCAGGCACCCAGAAAAGCAGCCCAACTCTTCAAAAGCAGGTAGGAAAAAAATACAAAAGACAAAAAAAGAGACAAAAGAGGGAGGGACGGAGTTCCCTCCCGGGAAGGGAGTCTTAAAAAGAGAGAAGTTTCCAAACACCAGGAAACCTTCTCACTGCCGAGTCTGTGCTGAGCTTTGGAAGCACAGAGGGCAACATAAAAGGGAGGGGAAGAAAAAAAAAAAAAAACAATTAAAAATCACAGATTGTGAGCCCTACAGTAACTCCCCCAGCGGAGAAGCAGCGCAGACGCCTGCACACGGCATTAGCAAGTGGGGGCTGCACAGGGAAGTGCGGCGCGGGCTGTGTCCCTTAGAGTAAGAATCGGCCCCAATGTCCTGAGCGCTATCTGAGCGAAATAATTTGGGCTAGCAAACCAGACTGTGGGATATCTACCATGTGAAAAGCCAGCCCTAACCTAAGACACCGCCAGGCCCGCGCACAGAGCAAAGGACTGAACAGATAGCCGGCTGCAGACCTTCCCCCTCCGGTGACAGGCAGCCAGAGCCGGAAGGGGGCAATCGCAGCCCCAGAGAGACACTATCTATAAAACTGTAAGCAGGCTTCTTTGCTAACTAAAACTTCTTGGGGGTCTGGACGGTCAACAGCTGCCTGAGAAGGTGCGCCGGTTTTACACCCAGATAACCGAGTGGCAGGGAGGCGATAAGTCGCAGCATTGGCACCCGCCAAACACCTCATCACCTGAGCTGCTCGGATCTGGGAAGAACACAAAACGCAGGCCCAACCGAGTCTGCGCCTCTGAGGACTACCCGAGTGCCTGAACCTGAGCGGCTTGGACCTGGGAGCTCAGCCCAGGGCCGGCCTCTGATTGTTCCCGGTGGAACAACCTAGAGCCCGAGCAGTGTGGGCAGGGAGGCTACACGCGCCGTGAGCGGGGGCAGACCCAGTGTGGCTGAGGCACTGCGAGCGCACGCCAGTGTTATCTGTTTGCAGCATCCCTCCCTCCCTCCCCACAGCGAGGCTGAACAAGTGAGCCTAAAAAAAAAAAAAAAAAAATAGTGTCCTCAACCATCCCCTTTGTGTCAGGGCGGGAACCAGACACTGAAGAGACCAGCAAACAGAAGAAACTATAACAGAGAGAAACGCCTTGGAAGCTACAGGCCATAGATTAAAACCCTGTGGTTACTACGGACTACATAGGAAGGGGCCTATAGATCTTGAGAAATATAAGTCGGACTAAGGAACTAGCCAAAAATGGTCTGAACCCACAATACTCACAACAAAACCAGAGAAAGACCTAGATATATTTTTACTATTTTTACGATCAATCTCTCTTTCTTTTTTTTTTAATTAAAAAAAAAAATTTAAGTCCTCTATTGTCCTTTAATTTTCACTTTTATAACTATTACTTTGCAAAAAAAAAAAGACCCTATTTTTTTTTCTTCTTCAGCAAACTTCATATATATATTTTATAATTTTTTGACCGTGGTTTTTTTTTTTTCTTCTTTTTCTTCTTTTCTTTAATATTGTATTTTTGAAATTCCAAACTCTAGATTTTTAATTTTAGCCTTTTGGTATATGTTATCAATTTTGTACCTACAGTTTTTTTTCATAATTTCTGTGACTTTTTTTTCCCTCTGTTTCTTTCTCTTCTTCGTTTATATAACATCGTATATCTGCAATTCCAAACTCTACTCAAGATTTTTAATTTATGCTTTTTGGTATTTGATATCAATTTTGTACCTGTATTTTCTTTATAAATTTTGCGACATTGTTTTTGTTGGTTTGTTTGTTTTCTCTCTTTATTTTTCTTCTTTTCTTTTTTAACGTTGTATTTTTGAAATTCCAAACTCTACTCTAGATTTTTAATTTTTGCTTTTTGGTATTAGTTATCAATTTTGTACCTGTAGTTTCTTTATAATTTTCGCGACCTTGTTTGTTTTTCTTTGTTCGTTTTTTCTCTCTTTCTTTTCCTTCTTCTTTTCATTAACATCGCATTTTTGAAATTCCAAACACTACTCTAGATTTTTAATTTTTGCTTTTATGTATTTGTTACCAATTTTGTACCTTTAAGAACCCAATCTTCAGGACCCATTTTTCACTAGTGTACGAGATTACTGGCTTGACTGCTCTCTCTCCCTTTGGACTCTCCATTTTCTCCACCAGGTCACCTGTATCTCCTCCCTAACCCCTCTCTACTCTACCCAACTCTGTGAATTTCTGTGTGTTCCAGACGGTGGAGAACACTTAGGGAACTGATTACTGGCTAGATCTGTCACCCTCCTCTTCATTTCCCCCTTTTATCCTTCTGGCCACCTCTGTCTCCTGCCTCCTTCTTCTCTTCTCTGTATAACTCCGTGAACATCTCTGAGCGGTCCAGTTGTGGAGTGCACATAAGGAAGTGACTACTGGCTAGCCCACTCTCTCCACTATTGATTCCACCTCATCTCATTTGGGTCACCTCTAACTCCCTCCTCCCTCTTCTCTTCTCCATGTAATGCTGTGAACCTCTCTGAGTGACCCTCACAGTAGAGAAACTTTTCATCTTTAATGTAGATGTTTTATCAATGGTGTTGTATAGAAGGAGAAGTTCTGAAACTACTGTAAAAATAAGACCGATAACTGGAAGTAGGAGGCTGAAGTCCAAATCCTGACTCCAGGGAACTCCTGACTCCAAGGAACATTAATTGACCGGAGCTCATCAAACGCCTCCATACCTACACTGAAACCAAGCACCACACAAGGGCCAACAAGTTCCAGGGCAAGACATACCAAGCAAATTCTCCAGCAACAAAGGAACACAGCCCTGAGCTCCAAGATACAGGCTGCCCAAAGTCACCCCAAAACCATAGACATCTCATAACTCATTACTGGACATTTCATTACACTCCAGAGAGAAGAAATACAGCTCCATCCACCAGAACATCGACACAAGCTTCCCTAACCAGGAAACCTTGACAAGCCACCTGTACAAACCCACACACAGCAAGGAAACGCCACAATAAAGAGAACTCCACAAACTGCCAGAATACAGAAAGGACACCCCAAACTCAGCAATTTAAACAAGATGAAGAGACAGAGGAATACCCAGCAGATAGAGGAACAGGATAAATGCCCACCAAACCAAACAAAAGAGGAAGAAATAGGGAATCTACCTGATAAAGAATTCTGAATAATGATAGTGAAATTGATCCAAAATCTTGAAATTAAAATGGAATCACAGATAAATAGCCTGGAGGCAAGGATTGAGAAGATGCAAGAAAGGTTTAACAAGGACTTAGAAGAAATAAAAAAGAGTCAATATATAATGAATAATGCAATAAGTGAAATTAAAAACACTCTGGAGGCAACAAATAGTAGAATAACAGAGGCAGAAGATAGGATTAGTGAATTAGAAGATAGAATGGTAGAAATAAATGAATCAGAGAGGATAAAAGAAAAACGAATTAAAAGAAATGAGGACAATCTCAGAGACCTCCAGGACAATATTAAACGCTACAACATTCGAATCATAGGGGTCCCAGAAGAAGAAGACAAAAAGAAAGACCATGAGAAAATACTTGAGGAGATAATAGTTGAAAACTTCCCTAAAATGGGGAAGGAAATAATCACCCAAGTCCAAGAAACCCAGAGAGTCCCAAACAGGATAAACCCAAGGCAAAACACCCCAAGACACATATTAATCAAATTAACAAAGATCAAACACAAAGAACAAATATTAAAAGCAGCAAGGGAAAAACAACAAATAACACACAAGGGAATACCCATAAGGATAACAGCTGATCTTTCAATAGAAACTCTTCAAGCCAGGAGGGAATGGCAAGACATATTTAAAATGATGAAAGAAAATAACCTACAGCCCAGATTATTGTACCCAGCAGGGATCTCATTCAAGTATGAAGGAGAAATCAAAAGCTTTTCAGACAAGCAAAAGCTGAGAGAATTCTGCACCACCAAACCAGCTCTCCAACAAATACTAAAGGATATTCTCTAGACAGGAAACACAAAAATGGTGTATAAATTCGAACCCAAAACAATAAAGTAAATGGCAACGGGGTCATACTTATCAGTAATTACCTTAAACGTAAATGGGTTGAATGCCCCAACCAAAAGACAAAGACTGGCTGAATGGATACAAAAACAAGACCCCTGCATATGTTGTCTACAAGAGACCCACCTCAAAACAGGGGACACATACAGACTGAAAGTGAAGGGCTGGAAAAAGATTTTCCATGCATATAGGGACCAAAAGAAAGCAGGAGTAGCAATACTCATATCAGATAAAATAGACTTTAAAACAAAGACTGTGAAAAGAGACAAAGATGGTCACTACATAATGATCAAAGGATCAATCCAAGAAGAAGATATAACAATTATAAATATATATGCACCCAACACAGGAGCACCGCAGTATGTAAGACAAATGCTAACAAGTATGAAAGGAGAAATTAACAATAACACAATAATAGTGGGAGACTTTAATACCCCACTCACACCTATGGATAGATCAACTAAACAGAAAATTAACAAGGAAACACAAACTTTAAACGATACAATAGACCAGTTAGACCTAATTGATATCTATAGGACATTTCATCCCAAAACAATGAATTTCACCTTCTTCTCAAGCGCACATGGAACCTTCTCCAGGATAGATCACATCCTGGGCCATAAAGCTAGCCTTGGTAAATTCAAAAACATTGAAATCATTCCAAGCATCTTTTCTGACCACAATGCAGTAAGATTAGATCTCAATTACAGGAGAAAAACTATTAAAAAATCCAACATATGGAGGCTGAACAACACGCTGCTGAATAACCAACAAATCACAGAAGAAATCAAAAAAGAAATCAAAATTTGCATAGAAACGAATGAAAATGAAAACACAACAACCCAAAACCTGTGGGACACGGTAAAAGCAGTCCTAAGGGGAAAGTTCATAGCAATACAGGCACACCTCAAGAAACAAGAAAAAAGTCAAATAAATAACCTAACTCTACACCTAAAGCAACTAGAAAAGGAAGAAATGAAGAACCCCAGGGTTAGTAGAAGGAAAGAAATCTTAAAAATTAGAGCAGAAATAAATGCAAAAGAAACAAAAGAGACCATAGCAAAAATCAACAAAACCAAAAGCTGGTTCTTTGAAAGGATAAATAAAATTGACAAACCATTAGCCAGACTCATCAAGAAACAAAGGGAGAAAAATCAAATCAATAAAATTAGAAATGAAAATGGAGAGATCACAACAGACAACACAGAAATACAAAGGATCATAAGAGACTACTATCAACAATTATATGCCAATAAAATGGACAACGAGGAAGAGATAGACAAATTCTTAGAAAAGTACAACTTTCCAAAACTCGACCAGGAAGAAATGGAAAATCTTAACAGACCCATCACAAGCACGGAAATTGAAACTGTAATCAAAAATCTTCCAGCAAACAAAACCCCAGGTCCAGACGGCTTCACAGCTGAATTCTACCAAAAATTTAGAGAAGAGCTAACACCTATCCTGCTCAAACTCTTCCAGAAAATTGCAGAGGATGGTAAACTTCCAAACTCATTCTATGAGGCCACCATCACCCTAATCCCAAAACCTGACAAAGATCCCACAAAAAAAGAAAACTACAGGCCAATATCACTGATGAACATAGATGCAAAAATCCTTAACAAAATTCTAGCAATCAGAATCCAACAACACATTAAAAAGATCATAAACCATGACCAAGTGGGCTTTATCCCAGGGATGCAAGGATTCTTCAATATCCGCAAATCAATCAATGTAATACACCACATTAACAAACTGAAAAATAAAAACCATATGATTATCTCAATAGATGCAGAGAAAGCCTTTGACAAAATTCAACATCCATTTATGATCAAAACTCTCCAGAAAGCAGGAATAGAAGGAACATACCTCAACATAATCAAAGCTATATATGACAAACCCACAGCAAACATTATCCTCAATGGTGAAAAATTGAAAGAATTTCCTCTAAAGTCAGGAACAAGACAAGGGTGCCCACTTTCACCATTACTATTCAACATAGTTTTGGAAGTTTTGGCCACAGCAATCAGAGCAGAAAAAGAAATAAAAGGAATCCAAATTGGAAAAGAAGAAGTAAAGCTCTCACTGTTTGCAGATGACATGATCCTCTACATAGAAAACCCTAAAGACTCCACCAGAAAATTACTAGAACTAATCAATGACTATAGTAAAGTTTCAGGATATAAAATCAACACACAGAAATCCCTTGCATTCCTATACACTAATAATGAGAAAACAGAAAGAGAAATTAAGGAAACAATTCCATTCACCATTGCAACGGAAAGAATAAAATACTTAGGAATATATCTACCTAAAGAAACTAAAGACCTATATATAGAAAACTATAAAACACTGGTGAAAGAAATCAAAGAGGACACTAACAGATGGAGAAATATACCATGTTCATGGATTGGAAGAATCAATATAGTGAGAATGAGTATACTACCCAAAGCAATCTATAGATTCAATGCAATCCCTATCAAGCTACCAACAGCATTCTTCACAGAGCTAGAACAAATAATTTCACAATTTGTATGGAAATACAAAAAACCTCGAATAGCCAAAGCAATCTTGAGAAAGAAGAATGGAACTGGAGGAATCAACCTACCTGACTTCAGGCTCTACTACAAAGCCACAGTTATCAAGACAGTATGGTACTGGCACAAAGACAGAAATATAGATCAATGGAACAAAATAGAAAGCCCAGAGATAAATCCACACACCTATGGACACCTTATCTTTGACAAAGGAGGCAAGAATATACAATGGATTAAAGACAATCTCTTTAACAAGTGGTGCTGGGAACTCTGGTCAACCACTTGTAAAAGAATGAAACTAGAACACTTTCTAACACCATACACAAAAATAAACTCAAAATGGATTAAAGATCTCAACGTAAGACCAGAAACTATAAAACTCCTAGAGGAGAACATAGGCAAAACACTCTCTGACATATATCACAGCAGGATCCTCTATGACCCACCTCCCAGAATATTGGAAATAAAAGCAAAAATAAACAAATGGGACCTAATTAACCTTAAAAGCTTCTGCACATCAAAGGAAACTATTAGCAAGGTGAAAAGACAGCCTTCAGAATGGGAGAAGATAATAGCAAATGAAGCAACTGACAAACAACTAATCTCGAGAATATACAAGCAACTCCTACAGCTCAACTCCAGAAAAATAAATGACCCAATCAAAAAATGGGCCAAAGAACTAAATAGACATTTCTCCAAAGAAGACATACAGATAGCTAACAAACACATGAAGAGATGCTCAACATCACTCATTATCAGAGAAATGCAAATCAAAACCACTATGAGGTACCATTTCACACCAGTCAGAATGGCTGCGATCCA
Organism: Bubalus kerabau; assembly: GCF_029407905.1. Taxonomy (NCBI): domain Eukaryota; kingdom Metazoa; phylum Chordata; class Mammalia; order Artiodactyla; family Bovidae; genus Bubalus; species Bubalus kerabau. Next base: position 60,161,186 of record NC_073624.1, on the reverse strand, counting down.
AAAGTCTACAAGCAATAAATGCTGGAGAGGGTGTGGAGAAAAGAGAACCCTCTTACACTGTTGGTGGGAATGCAAACTAGTACAACCACTATGGAGAACAGTGTGGAGATTCCTTAAAAAACTGGAAATAGACCTGCCTTATGATCCAGCAATCCCACTGCTGGGCATACACACTGAGGAAACCAGAAGGGAAAGAGACACGTGTACCCCAATGTTCATCGCAGCACTGTTTATAATAGCCAGGACATGGAAGCAACCTAGATGTCCATCAGCAGATGAATGGATAAGAAAGCAGTGGTACATATACACAATGGAGTATTATTCAGCCATTAAAAAGAATACATTTGAATCAGTTCTAATGAGGTGGATGAAACTGGAGCCTATTATACAGAGTGAAGTAAGCCAGAAAGAAAAACACCAATACAGTATACTAACGCATATATATGGAATTTAGAAAGATGGTAACAATAACCCTGTGTACGAGACAGCAAAAGAGACACTGATGTATAGAATAGTCTTATGGACTCTGTGAGAGAGGGAGAGGGTGGGAAGATTTGGGAGAATGGCATTGAAACATGTAAAATATCATGTATGAAACGAGTTGCCAGTCCAGGTTCGATGCACGATACTGGATGCTTGGGGCTGGTGCACTGGGACGACCCAGAGGGATGGTATGGGGAGGGAGGAGGGAGGAGGGTTCAGGATGGGGAACACATGTATACCTGTGGCGGATTCATTTTGATATTTGGCAAAACTAATACAGTTATGTAAAGTTTAAAAATAAAATAAAATTTAAAAAAATTAAAAAAAAAAAAACCTCAATATTCAAAAAACTAAGATCATAGCATCCAGTCCTATCATTTCATGGTCAATAGATGAGGAAAATATGGAAACAATGTCAGATTTCATTTTATGAGGCTCCAAAATCAATGTGGATAGTGACTGCAGCCAGGAAATTAAAAGATGCTTGCTTCTTGGAAGAATAGCAATGGCAAACCTAGACAGTGCATTAAAAAACAGAGACTTCACTTTGCCAACAAAGGTCCATATAGCCAGAGCTATGGTTTTTTCCAGTAGTCATGTATGGATGTGAGAGCTGGACCATAAAGAAGGCTTAGCACCAAAGAATTGATGCTTTTGAACTGTGGTGTTGGAGAAGACTCTTGATCCCTTGAACAGAAAGGAGATCAAAGCAGTCAATCCTAAAGGAAATCAACCCTGAATATTCACTGAAAGAACTGATCCTGAAGCTGAAGTGCCATTACTTTGGCCACCTGATGCAAGGAGCTGACTCACTGGAAAAGACCCTGATGCTGGCAAAGACTGAGGGCAAGAGGAGAAGTGGGTGACAGAGGATTAGGTGGTTGGATGGCATCACTGACTCAATGAACATGAGTTTAAGCAAACTCAGGGAGATCATGAAGGACAGAAAAGCCTGGCATGCTGCTGTTCATGGGGTTGCAAAGAGTTGGACATGACTTAGCGACTGAATAACAGCATCAAAAATACAAAAAATTGTTTCAAGCGTGGTAGACCGACTGGAAATAAACACAACAGATCTTAGCAATGATTTCCACCACAATGATGAGATTATGAATGATTTGAAAATGTTTCGTTTATACTTTCATAAATTTTCAATTTTTTATAGTAAGTATGTACCAATATTTTTACAATTAGAGAAAACATCATAAAATTCTCTAACCAAATCCAATACACTTCTCAACAATAGCTTTCACCATTCATCTCAGATTATTTTTTTAGATTCGTGTTATACCAAGCCTCCACATTCACCCATCCTGAAGCTGATTTAGATGCTGTGTTTATATACCCTACTGGGCTTCCCTGATAGCTCAGTTCATAAAGAATCCACCTGCAATACAGGAGACCTCGATTTGATCCCTGGGTCAGGAAGATCCTCTGGAGAAGGGATAGGCTGCCCACTCCAGTATTCTTGGGCTTCCCTGGTGGCTCAGCTGGTAAAGAATCCGCCTGCAATGTAGGAGACCCTGGTTGAATCCCTGGGTTGGAAAGATCCCCTGGAGAAGGGAAAGGCTACCCACTCAAGTATTCTGGCCTGGAGAATTCCATGGACTGTATAGTCCATGGGGTTGCAAAGAGTCGGACACGACTGAGCAACTTTCACATACCTTCCCAAGTAAAATATTTCCGGTATGGTGTTCCTTTTGTCCCATTTCCTCCATGATTCGGCCTTTGATCCCCTCCTCAGCAAATGTCTCCTCCTCAAATAAATCTTCTTGGGCAGTAAAGCTAGGCCCTTCCTGTGAGAGCTCACTGCTTCCTGGATACACCTCTAGCATAGCCCACATCACTCCATCCTACGCTACAGTTTGTTAACTTGTCCACCTCAAAACAGTCAGCAATCTTTTTCTCACTCCCTAGCACCCAGCACAGTGCCAGGCATGTTTGTTGGACAGACAGATAGCTGGGTAGGTATGTGAATGGATAGAAAGACATATGGAAAATAACCTTATATTAAGCACAAAGCCACTCTGAAGCACAGAGACTGACAGAAGAGTCAAGAGGGTCTTTGCAATAAGAACAAGGGATGTACAGAGCATCTAATACTACTTGGTTAAATTTATAAATACGAATTTGGCAAATAAAAGGAAATTAAGATGTAAATTCCTTCCATTAATAAGTTATGTACATTCATTTGTATCATTTCTTTTTAGATTACACATATAAGGGATATCATACAATATTTCTCCTTCTCTCTCTGACTTACTTTACTCAGTACGACAACCTCTAGGTCCATCCATATTGCTACAAATCGAATTTTCATTCCTTTTAATGGCTGAGTAAATAAACTTCCTTGCAAAATAGCAAGAGACACACAGCCTTAGAGGATGAACTTGTTGTCTCAGGGGTGTGGGGGGAGGGGTGGATAGGGGAAGAGATAGGGAGTTTCGGATGGACATGTACACACTGCTATATTTCAAATGGATAAACAACAAGGACCTACTGCACAGCACATGGAACTCTGCTCAGTGTTATGTGGCAGCCTGGATTGGAGGGGAGTTTGGGGGAAAATGGGTCCATGTATATGTATGACTTCCCTGTTCACCTGAAACTATTATAACATTGTTTGTTAATCAGCTATACCCAATACAAAATAAAAAGTTAAAACAATTAGGGTAGTTTTTTTAAAAAGTCATGGGAAAAGAATATAACCACCATGCTTTTGTAGTTATGAGTTTGAGTTCAAGGTTTCATTTCATATGTTGGCTTTTGGGGCAGGATTCACAGCTTTGCTCTAAGTTTTTAATGTGAATTTTGAAGTTGTTTAAGGGGCTTTAAGTAGAGGCCAGTCTTGAAATAACCTGTGACCAGAAGACTGGGAGATAAGACATTTCCTTGAGTGTGATGCAGATAGCAATACTTGTCTTAATGTCCAAATATTATTTTTCATCAAACCTGTGGAAAAGTTTTCAACCTGCCCTAATTTTTACCAATGAATCTAATAGACCTGGATTAAACTTCAGGAAGATGAGAACATAAATTTCATTCCTTTCATTCCTTGTAGTATTAGGGTTCGTATTCTTTCCAGCTGTAATAACCTCTAGACTTCCACGAAATTGAAAACCTTTAAATAGCCTTTCACAACCTTTCAGTGGAGTAATGAAGTTTTAAGTGCTCACCTGGGATTTTTCAGTTCAGAAAAATCCAAGCAGCAGTAGATATTAAAATCTAATGTTTACTTCAACTCTTTTACAGCCTAATGGGTTTTTCTGACAGTGTAATTTTTAAAAGGTTGGGTTTCATTTATTAATATAGTGTACCCATGCTGGAAACCTTTATCCTTTAAGGTCTCTGATGAGAGTTTTATGGTTAAACCTTGGTTGAAAGCCAGAGGGATCAGCGGGAACAAGGAAAACAGAAACATGCAAAAGGACTTGCGAAGGCTGCCCCAAGCAGGTTGTTTTGGGTTTAGAAAATGGAGAAAAGTCTTCTCTTTATGACTTAAACACTACAGGAGGTGAAAAAGCAAATGCAGGATGGAGAGCCCCTGCGTGCACATAATTATGAATGTGTGAGTCACCAGAGTTCACACAGTTACTCACAACCAAAAGGTCTGCTTTGGAAACCCAGCTGTTCACTAAACCGATGGGAGGATGCTGTTCTCTGGAGTTGCTCTACCAGGGGCCAGCAGGAGGGTATTTGGAAACCAAGGAAAAAACGCAGGGAGAGCAATAGGCGAGCCCACACTGAAGCCGAGAGAGGACATGATTTGGAAAGATTTCACTTATACAGTGTGTGCTGAAACCAGTACGCAGAGGAAGTCTGCATGAGCTCCAACCAAGTGGTAATAAAATAACAAATGCCACTTCTCATATGCATAATGCCTCCATGTAGTTAACGGAGATTTGCAAGATAAGTACACTAGAGTGGCAAGGGGCAGGATTTATTTTCACTGACTATGATGTAGTAAAGCTATTCTTAGGTTTATATATTATCCAGTGTGCCATTTTAAATTATAAAATAAAAGTGCCACTTGAGGATGTAATTGAAAATAATATTGTAAGTAAAGGAGCTTGATGGTCATAAAGAATAGATAGTTTGGCATGTTTTTCATCTTCACATTTCACAAATAGAAGGTTTTGTTCTTGAATATTTATGTGCCTCCCAAGTTGGAATCTTACCCTAATAGATAAGGTAATTGCGGGAAACATAGAAACTGTACTGAATTATCCTTTTAACAACTTTATAATGGTATCACCATTCATTATAACTACTATATGAGATGTATTCATAGTTTTTAGAGAATTTAAAAAATTCAGATAGGGAAAATGAAAGCTAAAATCTCTTATAATTGCAATAGCCATAGGCAAAAAAAAAAAATCAGTATTTGGGTTATAATTTTTAGTAGATTCTATTTAACATTATGTCCTGAAGATTTTTATGTATCCCCTTCTATATTAATCACATAACATTGCTTTGATTGTTCTGCAGTAAAACAATTCTTATTTTGATAAGGACCCAAGTAAGAATCATTAGAAACCACGTCTCATTCTGTTCAAATGCTTTTATTTGAGTGATTAACTTTAACCTTGACATCTCAATCAAAGAAAAACACCAATACAGTATACTAACGCATATATATGGAATTTAGAAAGATGGTAACAATAACCCTGTGTACGAGACAGCAAAAGAGACTCTGATGTATAGAACAGTCTTATGGACTCTGCGAGAGAGGGAGAGGGTGGGAAGATTTGGGAGAATGGCATTGAAACATGTAAAATATCATGTATGAAACGAGTTGCCAGTCCAGGTTCGATGCACGATACTGGATGCTTGGGGCTGGTGCACTGGGACGACCCAGAGGGATGGAATGGGGAGGGAGGAGGGAGGAGGGTTCAGGATGGGGAACACATGTATACCTGTGGCGGATTCATTTTGATATTTGGCAAAACTAATACAATTATGTAAAGTTTAAAAAAAATTAAATTAAATTAAAAAAAAATAAAAAAAAGATCTTGTCCCATTTATCTAGCCACCTTGGGATATCTCCATTTTGTGGCTACCATAAACCACATGTATAATCACTTCTCCCAAACGTCTCTCACATCAGTGACTACAGCTCTTTCAAGCTTTTGCCCCATCGTGTCTAATTTATTGTCATTAACCTTCTAATCTGTATCTTTTTCTCCTAATTTCAAATATTACCCCTTGATGCCTAAGTGATTGATTAACTAATTCATTTCACTGAGTCACTCAGTAAGTACGTATTGTACACTATGTACCAGGCAATGTGCTAGACATGGGGGATGTGAAACAAAATTTCACCCTACCTTAGAAGTTGCCATTCTAGTGGGAATAGATGCTTTTAAACTGTGGTGTTGGAGAAGACTCTTGAGAGTCCCTTGGACAGCAAGAAGATCAAATCAGTCAATCCTAAAGGAAATCAGTCCTGAATATTCATTGGTAGAACTGATGCTGAAGCTGAAGCTCCAATTCTTTGGCCACCTGATGCAAAGAACTGACTCTCTGGAAAAGACCCTGATGCTGGGAAAGATTGAAGGCAGGAGGAGATGAGATAGTTGGATGGCATCACTGATTTGATGGACATGAGTTTGAGCAAACTCTGGGAGAATGTGAAGGACAGGGAAGCCTGGTGTGCTGCAGTCCACGGAATCAAAAAGAGTTGGATATGACTGAGGAACTGAACTGAACTGAACAGAACTCAACAATTATGAAATGATCAGTAGAAACTTAGAACAAGAAATACCTTGGCCTTTCTGAAAGACTCAGGAAAGATTACCTCTTTTAAAAATAACAATATTTTTGTGTCACATCCACCATATAAAGAGACTGTTAAAAGCCTTCTGTAGCAAAAAGTACAAAACCCTCAATTTGGCTTGCTGCTGCTGCTGCTAAGTTGCTTCAGTCCTGTCCGACTCTGTGCAACCCCATAGATGGCAGCCCAGCAGGCTCCACTGTCCCTGGGATTCTCCAGGCAAGAACATAGGAGCGGATTGCCATTTCCTTCTCCAATGCATGAAAGTAAAAAGTAAAAGTGAAGTCGCTCAGTCGTGTCTGACTCTTAGCGACCCCATGGACTGCAGCCTACCAGGCTCCTCCGTCCATGGGATTTTCCAGGCAGGAGTACTGGAGTGGGGTGCCATTGCCTGGCTTAATGACTGTAAAATCAAACCCCCTCCAATCTAATTCTGCCTCTCACTTCTCTGGACCAACCCTTCACTCCAGCTAACTCACCTCTCACCTATAAATGTTGTTGATCATACTCTTCCTCACATAGAATACCTTCCTCATTTCTTCTGATTCTCCAGCCCTGTTTATCCAGGCCCATAATTTTCATCCAGACTCCCTGACATGCCAACCATTACTGATCTTCCTCTGTTTTGGCTTCTGTTATAATATTTCCCATTCTGCTTAACTATTTTGTGTGTCTGTCCTATATCCCCAAGTAGCCTGTTGGATCCTGGAGAAATGATTTCTTTATAAACTCAGCACATCTCACAGCATTACATATGTCATATAATCTAAACAAATACTGTATTACCAGAAGAGTGAATAAGTAATTGCATAAACTATTTAACTCTGGTATATAGCCCTTCATGATTGATTTAGTATTTTGTGACTACACCACAATGCATATCACGTATAGTATGGATTTTGTGTAATTGTTTCATATATGTATATCCTTACCATCTACTTAGAGAGACTCAGGGAAACTCATAGTCAAAGAGCCTAACTTGAATTGGCTGAGCATTTGACACATATAAAATGAATGCCTACTGTGATGTGCCAGACACTGCAAGAAATATTAGAGAGTCACTGGTGGGTAAGATTGCCATGATGCCTGCCCTCCCTGGACATACAGTCTGTGATGTGATAAAAACTCCATCCAGAGAGACATGTGTCATCATTGACTCAATAGACCTGAGTTTGAGCAAACTCTGGGAGACAGTGAAGGACAGGGAAACCTGGCATGCTGCAGTCCATGGGATTGCAAAGAGCAGGACAGGACTGAGCAATTGGGCAAAAACAAACGGTGCGAAGCAGAATCAAACACAGTCTAGCAAGTCAGTAAAAGCTTCCCAGAGGCAATGGCATTTAAAATATATCCCAACGGAAAATGAGTTAACAAAGTAAAGAGTAAATGGCAGAGGAAACAGAAAGCACAAAGGCTGGTGGACAAAATGAGCACGTCATATTTGAGGAGGTAGAAAAAGTTCAAAATGACTAGAACACAAAATGAGAGGGATGAAAGATGGAGCTGCAGGGGTCAGTGAGGGTGAGATCATGGGATAGACTTTGACATTGACCCTAAGGGTGTTAGGAGCCTTTTAAGAGTTTTAAAGAAGTGTTCATCAGTGATATTGGCCTGTAGTTTTCTTTTTTTGTGGATGACATGAGCATCTGTTCTCTAGAATGTTCTTTAGGCAAGGTGGAGGATGAAGGGAGGAGTAAAGATTAGTTGAAAGACTGTTGCATTAGTCCAGGAGGAAGCTGATGATAGGCTAGACTACTGGGGGTGACATTGATGTGGAAATTACAGAACTGTGTCAGAGAAGCAATGGAGAGGACATGGGGTCAGGACATAAAAGTCACATAGTTATTGCACTTGGAAAACACAGTGTTTCTTGAATCAAGCAGATTTGGTTCCAGTTTGGGTTTTTGTTCTGTGGGTGACTTGGGCCAAACTATTTTGCCTTTTCTAGACCAGTTTCCTTGTCTACAATGGTGATTTGAGTTGGTTCATGGAAGCTGGTGCAAAGGTGACTTCAATAAGACAATATAGACAATTCTACTTCACACTTTAGTGCATAGGAGATCCTCAGAAATCGTTAGTCCTTTTTCTTTCTTCTCTCCTCCACGTGTGAGAAAACTATGCTATCAAGACAGGTATCAGATCTCTAGCAAAATCTTACTTTATACAGCCTTTCACTGGAAAGATTTCTAGGGCAACTATTTAGCTCTGTTCTGTGTAATATCTACCTGCATGATAGCAGAGGCGTATGCACAATTAAATAAGCCAAGTGCCATTGACAGATACAAAGCATAAGGCAGGAGAGAGGAATGGGAGGGATGGAGGAAAGCACAGAGAGAGAGAAATGGAAAATACAAAAATGAAAAGGAAAAGCATGAGTTTATAGGGTGCTCAGAACTTATTACCTGGATACTTTCTTCATTTCAATCATAAATTTATACAAGAAGAGAATTTGCTTTGGGGAAGATTGAAAGTTTGCAAGGGTGCAAGCTTTCAGCAACTTGCAAAGAAAGATATTCTTTTAGTGAAACTGTTTTTGAGCCTAACCCAGATGGAGCATGTGTTTATATTTGAAGGGTTGTTTCCAGCATTTATTTATCACTCCAGTAAAATGTTAGTTCCACATAAATTTTCCCGTTTTAAATTTCAGATCAGTAATTTAAACCTTGTGGCAAAATAGTGTAATTACCAGAGTGACCACATTAATCTTTTATTCCAGTAACTGTGAATTTCACTGGACTCTTTGTCATTCTCTGCTTACTCTCTATCCTGTGTAGCTTTGAACTTTCCTGACTATGTTGGTTGTCCCAGCAACCTTTTCTTTGGGAAATGTTTAGATTTCTAGCTTTCCATAAAAATCCACTTTATCCCATAAAGTTCAAGTATGCACATGATCTGAAATCAGAGTGTCCCTCTCCCCTATACCTGGTGGACACATGACCCAAGCTGGTTGAATACAGTCTTCCTAAGGAGCTTGACCACAGCCATGAGAAAAGAGGTGCTCATTTCTATGAGATTAGGAGCTGTAAGGGCAAGCCAACCACAAGAAGAGTATCCATCACCTCCTCCTATTGTTGAGTTATATGAACCAATGTGGTCTTTAGCTTTTTGCTTAAATTTTTTGTGCTGGCTTTCCATCACAACCAAAAACAACCTGACATTGCTTTTATGTTCAGTAATACATAAATGCTTACACATAGACAAAAATATTTCCTAAATGACATCTAGAACTGTTTTTTTATAATTCTATCTAGATCAACCCTTTAACCCAGTTTTATATCTTTCTCAAAAATGTCAATTTGACAGAACTTTAAATAAAGGTGTTTTCACTCAACATAAGCTATAGGCATTTACAAAAGAATATTTGTTGCTATATAGATTCAGGATGTGGAAGAAACTGTGTAGCTTATTGGAAAGAACACACGCTTTGAAGATAGACCTGGACTAATATGATTTCATCAACCACCTTATAATTTTATAATTTTTCACATGTATTAATATCTATGTTAAGCCTCAAATTTCTCATCAATAAAAGGAGAGTGACAATGTATCCTCACTTCAGGGAAGATTAAATAAAACTCCATTGATAAAGTATTTACACCACCACAGGGATGAACTTAGAGGGTATTATGTTAAGTAAAATAAGTCAGTCAGAGAAAGGCACAAATGCTGTAAGGTATTACTTATCTGTGAAATCTAAAAAATACAACAGGGGTCCCAGAATATAGCAAAACAGAAATAGAGTCACAGATATAGAGGAAAAACTAGTGGTTACCAGTGGGGAGAGGGAGAGCAGAGGAGCAAGACAGAGGTAGGGGACTAAGAGGAACAAACTACTACGCATAAAGTAAATAAGCTACAAGGTTATCTTGTACAACACAGGGAATATAGCCAATATTTTATAAAAGGAATATAACCTTTAAGTAATTTTAATCTCTATGCTGAATAAAAAAAAGTACTAATTCCTAGAGGGTAAGGAGTCAATAAAAGACTGTTACATTCCTTGGCCCCAGAATGATATCTGGCACACATTGCATGCTTTGTCACTATCTGAATCAGATGGAAATATCTGGCACCTGTGAGTGTTCATCATACAATAATCAGTATGATTGTGTGATGATGATGATGGTACACACGGGCTAGCAGACTGAGTCACACACCAGAAAGAAAGTGATCTGGTAACCTCACAAGAAAACTGTTGAAGCTATTCCCTACCCAAAGCAGACTCCTGACATCATGGAAGCTGACAAGTAAGTAGCTTACTAGAATACTTCTTTATAACCCAGAACATAAATGAAAGCCATACTTTTTTCATTAGTATTAACGAGTAATTGGAGAAGGAAATGGCAACTCATTCCAGTATTCTTGCCTGGAGAATTCCATGGACAGAGGGGCCTGGTGAGCTATGGTCCATGGGGTCACAAAGAGCCAGACACAACTGAATGAATGAGTAATAATGAGCACGCACTGAGTACTATGTTAGATGCTAGGACTGTGATGAGTAGTAGCGACGGTAGCATGATTAGTAACAGCTCAGTGTTCTGAATGTTCTCTTTGTCCCAGGTACTCACTCATTTGTGCACACCACGTGTTTTAGTTCATTCATTCTCCCTAAAGTTCTGACACTGGCAGTACCGTTATCATCACAGTTCTCCAGATGAGGAAACTGGGACATGGAGAATTTAGAGAACTTACCTAAGGGTAGACAACTAAGTGGAGCCAGAACCTGAAGCCTGTTGCTCTGGTTCTTGGACCCACAGCTACTATGTTTTAAGATCCTTAAATTTTTTTTAATTGATGTACAGTTCACTTACAATATTGTATTAGTTTCAGGTCTATAGCATGGTGATTCAGAATTTTTATAGATTGTACCTCATTTAAAGTTTATTGCAAAATATTGGCTGTATTCCCCATGCTGTGCAATACATCCTTGCAGGTAATTTATTTCACACATAGTAATTTGTACCTCTTAATCCCCACCCATATCTTATCCTTCCCCACTCCCTCTCTCCACTGGAAACCACTAGTTTGCTCTCTGTGATATTCAGATCTTAAAGAGCCATCAGAATGTGAAGACCAGAGGATGTGGTCTAATAGTAGACATGAGGAGGATAGTGTGCAGTGGAATGGTGTTTTCTTTATCCTAAAGAATGAATAAGACATGGAAGGGTATATCAGAACTCAAGCTGGGTTTTCTCAGCTTAAAGACAAGGCCAGATCAAGAAACAAAGTGAAGGTGTTTTCAAGATCTTCTCCTCCCTAGAAGGCCTTTCCAACATGCTCTGGCCTCCTTGGACACAAGGGTCCCAGAATTATCCTTCCTTCCTCCCTTTATCCTTGTCCCCATCACATGCATTTTTGTTAGTGAATATTTACTCTTTGAATATTAATAGTTTTTACTTAATTCTTGTGAGAGAGATTGGAGACACAAACTCACACAGGTGTTGAGGATTAATCATCATTCCATCCTCTTTCCCTAAAGTAATGAATCTTATTTCTTTCCACTTAAACCACTAAATAGTTCTCTAACTATTCTTGCAGACTTCAGTCTCTGCTCCTTTATTTTGGACACAGCCCAAAGGCTAAGCTTTTCAAATGCTGCTTTGAGTGACTTTCCGATTCCAAAATTTATGGCTGCCCATTTACAACAGAAAAAAGTTCAAAAAAAAAGAAAAAGAAACAAAGCATTTGATGTTCTCAACATCTACCTCAATCGATCTTTTGGATGTGTTTTCTGCCATGACCTTACACCTATTTTACTGTTTCCTATACACATCCATGTGCTCTAGCCTCCTCACTGTTGCGTATACTCTTCCCTAAACCTAGAATCTTCTTTTCCTCATCTCTTGCACTCAGTTCATTTATTTACATTTTTTTGAGCCTTTGCTGCAGGCCAGTCATATTCTGTGTGTGTTAGTCACCCAGTCATATCGGACTCTTTGTGACCTCCAAGGACTGTAGCCCTCCAGTCTCCTCTGTGCATAGAATTCCCCAGGCAAGAACACTGGAGTGGGTTGCCATTCCCGTCTCCAGGGGATCTTCCCAACCTGGGGATTGAACCTGGGTCTCCTGCCTTGCAGGTGAATTCTTTACCACGTGAGCTACCAGGGAAGCCCTGTCGTATTCTAGGCCCTAAGAATACAGCATCAATCAAGTGGGACAAGGTATCTACTTCCATGGAGATTTTATCCTAATGAGTGAAAGCAGTAAACAAATAAACACAATAATTTCAGAGAGTGATAAGTGCTCTGAAGACAATAAAGCAGTGATGTGATAGAAACTGAGTGGGAGGTGTCATATCATTGAGTGTTCAGGGGAAGATATTTCTGAGTGGCTGATGTTTGATCTCAAGAAGGAGTCAGCCATGCATAGATCAGAGAGTTCCAAGGAGAGAGCTCAGCAAGTACCCTCAATATTCAAATATTATCTACTTTTGAAGGCCTAGTTCAGAAGCAACCTCAGCCTCAAACTTTCTTTTATCTTCCACCTGAATTTCAGTCCATAATATTTTTTCTTCTTTGCCTTGCTTAATACTTTATGCCTTGGTTGTTAGCTATTTATGCACAAATCTTTCTACCCTATTAGAATTTCCAGTTCTTTAAAATATGCTCTTCTTTTTATCACCTCTTGCTGCTGCTGCCAAGACGCTTCAGTTGTGTCCGACTCTACGCGACCCCATGGACTGCAACCTACCGGGCTTCTCTGTCCATGGGATTCTCCAGGCAAGAACACTGGAGTGGGTTGCCATTTCCTTCTCCAATGCATGAAAGTGGAAAGTGAAAGTTAAGTCACTCAGTCGTGTCTGACTCTTAGCGACCCCATGGACTGCAGCCCACCAGGCTCCTCCATCCATGGGATTTTCCAGGCAAGAGTACTGGAGTGGGGTGCCATTGCCTTCTCCCATCACCTCTTATGCTTTGCCAATAAATGTCCAACTAGTCAAAGCTATGGTTTTCCCAGTAGTCATGTGTGGATGTGAGAGTTGGACTATAAAGAAAGCTGAGCACCGAAGAGTTGATGCTGTTGAACCGTGGTGTTGGAGAAGACACTTGAGAGTCCCTTGGACTGCAAGGAGATCCAACCAGTCCATCCTAATGGAGATCAGTCCTGAATATTCACTGGAAGGATTGATGCTGAAGTTGAAACTCCAATACTTTGGCCACCTGATGCAAAGAACTAATTCTTTGGAAAAGACCTTGATGCTGGGAAAGATTGAAGGCAGGAGGAGAAGGGGACGACAGAAGATGAGATGGTCGGACGGCATCACTGACTTGATGGATATGAGTTTGAGCAAGCTCTGGGAGTTAGTAATGGACAGGGAAGGCTGGTATGCTGCAGTCCATGGGGTCGTAAAGAGTTGGACATGACTGAGTGACTGAATTGAACTGATGCTTAGTGCAATGTTAATACAGACACTCAAATATTTCTTGAATAAGAGAATACAGGAATGAATGAGTGGACAAAGGAAAAATGGCGGAATTTTATTTCACTTGTGGAAGGGATCAGGAAGACAAATAGTAGGGATACAGAGTCTTGGAAGACCTCAAAAATTGCCACAAAACCTGTACATGAAGCTGGTTCTTATGGAGAATAGAATCCTCCAATTTCCAGCTGGCCCATTTTAGAGTAAGTTTGAAATAAATTTTTTGTTTCTGATGAGTGATTTAAGCTTCTGTCTTTCACGGGGCATGCTGAGTTTTTCTGATGGGGTAGACTCCAAAGCCATAAGGAAATTCTCCAAAGATGTGGCACAGTCTGGAGCCTGGGCATGCTTTGATGAATTTAATCGTATAGAGCTGGAGGTAATTGTAGTACCAATTTCTTAGTAAAGTTGGTATTCAGTGAAAGTGACAAGCCTGACAACTTCATTAACAGTATTGACATTAAGCAACACTGACTGTATCTTACAGTTAAATAGAGAAGGAAAAATTACAATTTTGGTACCTTTTAATCAAACTCCGCTGGAAGTCCCTGTCAGATCTGTCCTTGTTATTTCTTGTGCTTTTTCCAGCATGCTCTTCCTATAAGTGTTGCTGGGGAGATGTTCGTCTCCCAGCCCCCTCTCTGCATAGTAACCACGAGAGGTTCAGGAGGAGATGTTGCATAGTGTTCACAATAGATTAGCTGTGAGCACTCTCTCTCTGGCACGCTACCTGCCACTCACAGTGCCCAACAGACAGTTGCTGACTTTCATCTGCGGAATGCTCACAGTCAAAGAAAGATGCCTTTACGCGGTGTTTATTACCTTTCTAGAACCGCTTCTGCCTTTAGATATTTTCCTGTAGGCTGAAATGCCTTTGTTCTTGACTGAGAAAGAATCCTGAATAGAGAATTAATTTCACTTCCCCAATTAACCTAAGAAAATAAACGTGGAGAAATATAGCAGGAAATAGTCTATAAGACAGAGGAATGACACAACTAGTGTGTCATGTTTTAGCAACAAATGCAGTTCAAGGCTTAAAAAAATAGTTGAATTTCTATTCAAATGTCTTGTTGAAATCACATCTTTTTGAAGTGGTGTGAACATGCCTTTAAAAATACTATAAGGGATTTTTTTGTTTTTCCATTTCATATATTTACCTTATGTCTATGACAATAATGCATTTGGTAAGAAGTCACCATTTTGACATCTTTCCTTTGAAATGTCTTTATTTTATACATTTGCTTCTTGTCAATGTTTTGAATATGTCATCCCTTTGAATGCATTCTCTGGGCTTGTGCTTATGTGTGGTATCTAACAAACAGCTCTTCAAGGGGCGTTGTGAAATTATTTGGCATCCAGACAATTTTTAAAGTCGACCAATAAGATTTGTATAGAGTTTTAAGTTTTACTCTTCCTTTATTATCCCTTTTGCAATGCAACTTTCCCCCCACACATCAGTAACCTTTGACATTGAGCCCCGTCTGCCCAATCATACACTGAAAATTGGTAATGATGAATCCAATTCGCAGGGGGAGTTGAGCTGTCACCTAATTTCCCTGAGACAGGGTGTCATGGGCATAATGACAGTGTGTCCACAATGACATAGTTGGGTCAGCACTATTGGGATATGACACAATTTTAAGAATGTCCATGTCAGAAGGACAGTTTGGCTTCCATCAAGGAAAGACATGCTCCTATATAAAATATGAATTGTATACTCAAATAAAACACATAGGAAGAAGTGGCTGTGTGAAATCTTTTTATGCCTTTGTGCCGTTTTCCTCTTACCCTCTGAAGAGTTCCCACAGGACCAGCACTAAGCTTCTCTTCATTAGAACCCAGATTTCAATTTAAATTTTAATTAGAATAGATGACTAGAATACTTACCATTCTCTGTAGTTTCTGCATAAAGCTAATCAGCATCTAGAAGCATGCCCCGTGTTTTCATAAAAAGATTAGGATCTTATTCCACAAAGATTCACTGCTATCCATAAAATTATTTTATATCCACCATACCACTATTTTTGTGGATGAGTCATTTTTGGAAGAAAATATTGCGTTTCCATTTATATAGTCACAAAACCCAGCAGAAAACTTGATTTTAAATATGTTCAAACCTTCCATTTTTATAAGATCATAGCTTTACTAATACACATCCCATAAATCCCCAGAACCGCGCCCCACCCCCGCCAGTACTTCAAGTGTAACTTTGAATATTGTAATATTTTCTACAAAGTAAAAGGAAATGTTAGTAAGCACCCTATACATGCTATCTGTAACCCAAACTGGTTCCATGATAATAAATACAGATCTGAGTGATCACATTTAATGACTATGTAATCAGCACCTACATTTTTGCACTTTAGAGTTTACAACACAATTGCGTTCACTTGTTCATTCACTTAGCAAATATTTACCTTTACTGAGCTATTCTGGGTCAGGGACTGTTCTAGATTGGGAGGGTAGGAGGCAGATTCAGAGTGAATAAGACTGACAAAGCCTGACCACATACTCCTTACATTTTCTCAACTGGTTAGAAAAACTACTATCCAAATTTTACAGACTGAAAGAACTCAGGATCAGAGAACTAGGCCACTTGTCTAACATTATCACTCAGCTGAATGGCCAAGCTGGGACTTAGGTCTACAGTGTCTTCTCTCCAAGGTTAATGTATTCAGTTCAGTTCAGTTCAGTCACTCAGTCATGTCCAACTCTTTTCGACCCCATGAATCGCAGCATGCCAGGCCTCCCTGTCCATCACCAACTCCTGGAGTTCACTCAGACTCACATCCATCGAGTCAGTGATGCCATCCAGCCATCTCATCCTCTGTCGTCCCCTTCTCCTCCTGCCCCCAATCCCTCCCAGCATCAGAGTCTTTTCCAATGAGTCAACTCTTCGCATGAGGTGGCCAAAGTACTGGAGTTTCGGCTTTAGCATCATTCCTTCCAAAGAAATCCCAGGGCTGATTTCCTTCAGAATGGACTGGTTGGATCTCCTTGCAGTCCAAGGGATTTTCAAAGAGTCTTCTCCAACACCACAGTTCAAAAGCATCAGTTCTTCAGCGCTCAGCCTTCTTCACAGTCCAACTCTCACATCCATACATGACCACAGGAAAAACCATAGATAACAGTAAAAATAGGTATGAAATTCAAGGTTCTCTGTAAGACAGTTCTTTTTTCCTACATGTTTACTATAGAACAAATTTATCTTAAAATCATAACAAATACCAAGAGCAACTCAAATAGAAAGGAAAAATAAAACATGGCCATTCTCTGGCGCAACTGTTGCTTCACTCCTTCTTAGCTAACTTTGTTCCCTCCAAAAATGAAAACAACTGGGACATTTATGGTTATTATAAAATTTATGCTTGCTGTTTGCTATGAACTAAATGTTTATGTCCCTCAAAATTCTCACATGGAAGCACTAACCCATAATGTGTTGGTATTTGAAAGTGGGCCCTTTGGGAGGAAGTTTGGTTTAGATAAGGTCGTGAAGAGGGCCCCCATGATGGGCTTATTAGAAGAGGAAGCAGGACCAGAGTTCATTCTCTGTATCTCTTTGTCTCTCTTCCATGTGAGGTCACAATAAGAAGGCGGCCATCTGGAAGCCCAAAAGGGGACCCTCACCAAGAACTGAATCTGCTGGCACTTTGATCTTGAACTGCTCAGCCTTCAAAACTGTGAGAAATAAATGTCCACAGTTTAAGCCTCCCAGGCTATACTATTTTGTTTTAGCAGACAAAGTAGGCTAATACAGTTATAAAAGAGAAATCAAAATATTGAAAAGAATGGTGAAATGTAAAAATAATACAGTTTCACCATTCAGAGATAACGTTATTGCTCTATCTCAGTACACATATATCCATATATTTATAATTATTAAAATATGATCAAACTGTACATATTTCATGTTAATAAATACAGATCCATTTTTAAAGACTCTATAGCATTCCATTCTGGGTAATATCATAATTTATTGAACCCTTCTCCTTTTAATGGACATTCAACTTTTAACTAAAAACAGCCAAAGTTAACATCCTTTCATAAATATATAAATAAAGATCTTTATATATTGTCCATCCGTTGCCATTGTATAAATTCTTAGGGGTGAAATTGATTGGGTATAATCATGGACACATTTTATTAATCATACATATGTCAATTTATAATTTCTACCAACAGAGTATGGGGCACCCATCCCTCATGCTCTTATCTGATAAGCAGAGGAAAAAGCTATAGCAATGTTGTTCTTTTTATGTTTCCTTTTTCCCTCATAACAGATTAATACACATACATTATAGAGAATTGAGAAAAGTATGCCATGCAGCAACTAAGCCTGTGCACCACAACTATTGAACCTGTGCTCTAGAGCCCAGGAGCTGCAGCTCCTGAGCCCACATGCCCTAGAGCCTGTGCTCTGCAACAAGAGAAGCCACCACAATGAGAAGTTGGCACATTGCAACTAGAGAAAAGGGTGTAGCAGTGAAGACCAAGCACAGCCAAAAAACAGATAAATAAAATTATTTTTAAAATTAATAATGGTACATCCAAGAGGTAAATCAGCATTCTGCTATATATCTTTACATGAATTTTAATGTCATAACTTTTTAAAGTTGTGCTTATTTTGTAAACATACTTTTGTGTTCTTCCTTTTTCAAACTAAATCTTTTAATTGAAAGAATTATTTATCTAGAGAAAACTTTACAAATCATAATGATGAATTTTTGCAAAGTAAATGTATCTATGTAACCACCATCCAGGTCAAAACCAGAACATTATCAGCCCCTAATTTCTGCCCACAGGAAGTCTCCCTTGAAGTCCTTATCAGTTAAATCCCCCCAGAAGTACCCACTATTCTCACCTCTAGTACCATAGATTAATTTTGTCTGGTTGTGAAATTAGATATTGTATTCTTTCATTTCTGTTTTTTCACCCAACCTATATACCCACATTGTTGCATGTAGCTAGCAATAGTCTATTCCTTTTAATTGTTATATTGCTATATTATTACAACATTGTACCACTCTTTATCTTTTCTACTGGTGATGGATATGTGAGTTGTTTCCAATTTAAGTTAATATAAATAATACTATAATAACATTCCTCCTTAAAATCCCCTCCATCTTCCTTTTCTGGACCACCTGATTTCCAAGGCCTACTGTACAAGTACCACCCTGGGAATTCCATTTGCCCCGTCCCTTGGCTGAATTCTTACCTGGATTCCATAGCTTCCTCATTCTTGATTTAATTTCTTATCTTTATGGATTCATCTCAGGTAGCTTCCTGAAAAAGATGCAAATGAAATACATTTTTTGATGTCTCACAGGTTGGAAAACGTTTTCTCTTTGAATTGTAAAAGCATTGCTCCACTTTTTCTAGCCTTTTATGTTGCTAGTGTGAAGTCCAATATCATTCTCATTCTAGATCCTCATAATCTCCAGTGTGTGTTGGGAAACTCTGTGATACTGTGCCATCTAGTATATTTTATCCCACTCAGTTGGTTCTTTCAATGATTATACCCGCATTTTTCAAATCCTGGAAATTTTCATCATTATTTCTTCCATAATTTCTTTCCCTCTATTTCCCTCAGTTCCCCTCATTCTAGCATTATGACAAAAAATACTACCAACTAGTTTGTATTCTGTTTTAATTCTTGGGAAACCTCCTGAACCTTAAATCATTTTTGCTTTTCTTTTTGGAAGATCTCTTAACTTTATCTCCAATTACTCTATTGATTTTTTAGAATGTTGTGCTAATTTATTTTTAAAGTCCAAAATTTTCTATTTTTTAAAGTAGCATCCTGTTTTTCTTTTATTTATTTAAGTAAATAACTTGCTGTTTTTTATTCATTTTTAAATTTTGTTATACATTTTTATTTCCTTTACATCCCCTAAGCTGCCTTTTTGTTTTGATCTCTTTATGCAGTTAGAGAACTTCCTAAAAAATCTGTGGATTATTGGCTATCTGTTTGTATTTGAAAATAAAGCACTAAAAAGCCATGGGCCAGTTTGACAGTTAGTAGATTTCATTGTAAAGTTATTGGGAGTGGTATTGGGTGATCCTCTAATGCTAAAGTCCACAGGTTTTTATTCTTGGGGGATTCTGTTTCCTCAAAGAGGACTCCTTTGTTGTCTTTGCTGAAGGGTATAATTCTTATAGCTAGGATTCTGTAAGCAGGGGCATGAAAGATGCTGCTTTTCTCACCATTGTGTATGTGTGTGGGAAGGGAGGTGGTGGTGAGAGGTGTGTATAACTCCAGGACTCACAGGAGTTTCACTTCTCTAACGATATTGGGCATGTCATTAATCTTTCTGAACTTCAGTTTTCTTATCAATGGTAATTCCTATTTCATAGGATGCTATGAGAATTAACACCCTATGAATGGGATTCCTTGGTGGCTCAGATGGTAAAGCATCTGCCTGCAATGTGGGAGACCCGGGTTCGATCCCTGGATAGGGAAGATCCCCTGCAGAAGGAAATGGCAACCCACTCCAGTACTCTTGCCTAGAAAATTCCATGGATGGAGGAGCCTGGTGAGCTATAGTCCATGGGGTCGCAAAGAGTCAGACATGACTGAGCGACTTCACTATGAGAATTAAACCAGATACCGTGCATATAATATTGAACATATAGGTTATATATAACCCAATGAACATTCTAGCAGTTATCACTTTCATTGTTAGTATTACAATTGCTATTATAATTATAATCAATTTCACAAATGGCAAGAATCTTCTTGGATATTCTCTCTCATCTCTTAGCAAAACAACTTGCTGTAATGGTAAAAATGAGAAAGAGAAAGTATTAAAATCATATTGTCCAGATTATATCACAATTTATTTTAAAAAGCCTCGTCCAGGGACTTCTGAGGTGGCAAAGTGGTTAAAAATCCACCTGGCAATGCAGGGAACACTGGTTTAATCGCTGGTCTGGGAACAAAGATCCTACATGCCATGTGGTTCACTGTGGCTCAGACAGTCAAGAATCTGCTTGCAAATGCAGAAGATCTGGGTTTGATCCCTGAGTCAGGAAGATCCCCTGGATAAGGAAATGGGTACCCACTCCAGTATTCTTGCCTGGAGAATTCCATGGACAGAGGTGTCTGGTGGGCTACAGTCCATGGGATCACAAAGTCAGACATGACTGAGAGACAAACACAGCAACCTACCAATGCCACGGGGCAACTAAAATCATGGGGCCACTAAGCCAGTTATTCATAAGACCAGTAGTTTGCAAATATTTTCTTAAATGGCCAGATAGTAAATATCTTAGGGTTTATGGGACAAACTCTCTCTGGCACATTTTATGACACAGTACCACAGAAGCAACCAAGGACAACTCATAAACAAATGGACACAGCTGTGTTCCTAATAAAACTTTATTTAAGAAATAGGAGGTGACCTAATTTGACTTGAAGGCTATAGCTTGCCAACTCTGCTTAAGAAAAATGTCTTCTTACACTAATAATGAGAAAACAGAAAGAGAAATCAAGGAAACAATTCCATTCACCATTGCAACGGAAAAAATAAAATACTTAGGAATATATCTACCTAAAGAAACTAAAGACCTATATATAGAAAACTATAAAACACTGGTGAAAGAAATCAAAGAGGACACTAACAGATGGAGAAATATACCATGTTCATGGATTGGAAGAATCAATATAGTGAAAATGAGTATACTACCCAAAGCAATCTATAGATTCAATGCAATCCCTATCAAGCTACCAACAGCATTCTTCACAGAGCTAGAACAAATAATTTCACAATTTGTATGGAAATACAAAAAACCTCGAATAGCCAAAGCGATCTTGAGAAAGAAGAATGGAACTGGAGGAATCAACCTGCCTGACTTCAGGCTCTACTACAAAGCCACAGTTATCAAGACAGTATGGTACTGGCACAAAGACAGAAATATAGATCAATGGAACAAAAGAGAAAGCCCAGAGATAAATCCACGCACCTATGGACACCTTATCTTTGACAAAGGAGGCAAGAATATACAATGGATTAAAGACAATCTCTTTAACAAGTGGTGCTGGGAAATCTGGTCAACCACTTGTACAAGAATGAAACTAGAACACTTTCTAACACCATACACAAAAATAAACTCAAAATGGATTAAAGATCTCAACGTAAGACCAGAAACTATAAAACTCCTAGAGGAGAACATAGGCAAAACACTCTCTGACATACATCACAGCAGGATCCTCTATGACCCACCTCCCAGAATATTGGAAATAAAAGCAAAAATAAACAAATGGGACCTAATTAACCTTAAGAGCTTCTGCACATCAAAGGAAACTATTAGCAAGGTGAAAAGACAGCCTTCAGAATGGGAGAAGATAATAGCAAATGAAGCAACAGACAAACAACTAATCTCGAGAATATACAAGCAACTCCTACAGCTCAACTCCAGAAAAATAAATGACCCAATCAAAAAATGGGCCAAAGAACTAAATAGACATTTCTCCAAAGAAGACATACAGATGGCTAACAAACACATGAAAAGATGCTCAACATCACTCATTATCAGAGAAATGCAAATCAAAACCACTATGAGGTACCATTTCACACCAGTCAGAATGGCTGCGATCCAAAAGTCTACAAGTAATAAATGCTGGAGAGGGTGTGGAGAAAAGGGAACCCTCTTACACTGTTGGTGGGAATGCAAACTAGTACAACCACTATGGAGAACAGTGTGGAGATTCCTTAAAAAACTGGAAATAGAACTGCCTTATGATCCAGCAATCCCACTGCTGGGCATACACACTGAGGAAACCAGAAGGGAAAGAGACACGTGTACCTCAATGTTCATCGCAGCACTGTTTCTAATAGCCAGGACATGGAAGCAACCTAGATGTCCATCAGCAGATGAATGGATAAGAAAGCAGTGGTACAGATACACAATGGAGTATTACTCAGCCATTAAAAAGAATACATTTGAATCAGTTCTAATGAGATGGATGAAACTGGGGCCTATTATACAGAGTGAAGTAAGCCAGGAAGAAAAACACCAATACAGTATACTAACGCATATATATGGAATTTAGAAAGATGGTAACAATAACCCTGTGTACGAGACAGCAAAAGAGACACTGATGTATAGAACAGTCTTATGGACTCTGTGAGAGAGGGAGAGGGTGGGAAGATTTGGGAGAATGGCATTGAAACATGTAAAATATCATGTATGAAATGAGTTGCCAGTCTAGGTTCGATGCACGATTCTGGATGCTTGGGGCTGGTGCACTGGGACGACCCAGAGGGATGGAATGGGGAGGGAGGAGGGAGGAGGGTTCAGAATGGGGAACACATGTATACCTGTGGCAGATTCATTTTGATATTTGGCAAAACTAATACAATTATGTAAAGTTTAAAAATAAAATAAAATTTTAAAAAAATGTCTTCTGTTGAAATGCTCTAGTTGGCTTAATTAGCACTGTTTCTGTAACTCTTTCTGATTCTTTCTGACTCTTTGTGACCCCCAAAACTTAGCCCATCAGACTACTATGTCCATGTGATTCTCCAGGCAAGAATACTGGAATGGATTGTCATGCCCTCCTCCAAGGGGTTTTCCTGACCCAAGGATTGAACCTGCATCTCTTATGTCTCCTGCACTGACAGGTAGTTCTTTGCCACTAGCCACCTGGAAAGCCCATTTCTGTAACCAACAACTCCAAATTCTCAATGGTTTATTACAATGGATGTATATTTCACTCTTGGTAGGCTGCCTTCCAAAGGTGCTTTGGGGATCCTATTTCCTTCCAACTTGTGGCAATCCATCTTTTAGGATCCCTGGGAGACCTCTGCTGGATCCTTTGCATCCAGCCAATCCCTGAGTAAAAAGATAGAATGAAGAGGATGTGGAACTTCTCATGGCCAGGCTATACTTGAACCCACTTATTAGGGACTAGGACTAACTACAAAAGAGCCTGAGAAATATAATAACTTCTTGTAAAAGAACCCAGTAAAGATTTGAAGATCAATGAACTTCTAGCCAATAGATACCAAAAGAGAGAGAGAAGACTTAGAAGTAAAAAACAAGCCATTCAGCTTCTGCAGAGTATTTTCCCTCCAAAAATTCTGAATCATCTTTCAGGGATAGATACATAATTTGTTGGGCACAGTAAACAATGAGACCCCTTGTACAAAAACCATGTAAAAAGCTTTTCCTTCCTTCTTTCATTTCTCTAGAGCTGTCACTGTATCTTCTTAATTTGTATTTAGCCTTTCTTCACTTGGTCATGAGGACACTCACAAGGAAAGAGTGCTCATAGGCACCCAGGACCCACCAATAATTCAGCCCATGAGGTCTACTCTGGACCCTGGCTCCCCCTGTATATACACTGAAGTCCCCTCCCCCCAGTGCCACCCCCAGGGTAGAGGAGTCAGCAGCCAAGTCTCAGCCTGGGGCAGATCAGCCTGCTGTGAGTCAAGACTCCAAACCCCAGCTCCTGCTCTCTTGTCATCAACTGCTGCTGCTGCTGCTGCTAAGTCGCCTCAATTGTGTCCGACTCTGTGCGACCCCATAGAGGCAGCCCACCAGGCTCCTCTATCCTTGGGATTCTCCAGGCAAGAATACTGGAGTAGGTTGCCATTTCCTTCTCCAATGCATGAAAATGAAAAGTGAAAGTGAAGTCGCTCAGTCGTGTCCAACTCTTAGCGACCCCATGGACTGCAGCCTACCAGGCTCCTCCATCCATGGGATTTTCCAGGCAAGAGTACTGGAGTGGGGTGCCATTGCCTTCTCCATTTGTCATCAACCTTCACTTACAAAACACACATTGAAGGATAAAATTATTGAAAATTTCAAGATGGTAACCACACAGAATTAAATGCCAAAAGGGGGGCCCCATTTGAGTGTGGAGTCCTATACAACTGTGCTGGCCACATCCCATGAGGCCAGCCCTGCTGTCCTTTCAGCTTGATCCCTCACTGAAGGAGAAGGACCTAAGGATCCCCACTTCAAGAAGTTTAATAAGAAGTCAAACTCAGAGTATCAAACCCAGAGCCTCTCCTACTCCTACCCAGCTTTTTTTCAAACTTCTTCTCCAGAAAAGACATTACATCTTGGCCAAGATTATGAATTTGGCCAAGAATTGAATTGGCCTTTAACAAGACAACCCTTAGTTCTGAATTGTCTAAATTATTGCAGGGTAAGGAAATGCTAATGGACTCAGCCCTTCAACATTGCATCATTCTATTATTTTTCATATATAACATTTATTCCTATTTTAGAAGTCATATAGGTGAACTTCAGGAAGTTAACCACCCTTTCACTATTTATTCTGTGCTAGTAACACTGGAAAAGGCACTATGGAGTTAGGGTGGAGAGTTCTGACTGACTAATATACAATTCTACTTTAAGGATTAGCTTTATGGCCTTATGCAAGATGCTGCACTTTTAAAAGTCCCCATTTTGTCATCTGAAAAATGGGTTTGATAACATCCAATTCACAGTATCACAGTGAGGATGGCAAAAATATGACATGTGTACAGATCTTGGCACGTAGTAAGCTATGCACTGCTGATAATACCAGTTGTTATTATTGGGAGCTGGGGAGAAAACATCTTCAGTATGCATGTGTGTTAAGTTGATTCAATTATGTCCAACTCTTTGCACTGTATGGACTATAGCCTGCCAGGCTGCTCTGCCCATGGATTCTGCAGGCAAGAGTACTGGGGTGGGTCGTCATGTCTTCTTCCAGGGGATAAACACAACCTTAAACTGCAAGATTACAAGTTTCGAGGGAGAATAAGTTCTAAACAAAAACTGCAAAGCCAGTCAGTAAATACACAGAGCCACAATAACATGACAGATCACATGTGTTATAGGAGTTGTAACGGTGGTGTAGCAGTTTCTCATATGGATTTGAGATACTAGTCAGAGAGTCTTTGCAGGCTCTTCCTGAGTCTGCTGGCTCTAAAGGTAAACACTTTTACATAATTTTCTTTGGGGCAGGGAGGGGCACACAATTTAAACACAAGGCCATTTGGTGGCTTAGGGATTTACAATGGGGCAATTATCTTTGTGGGTGAAATGTGAATGTGAATGCAAGCAAATAATGTAATACATGTACCTACAGTAAATAATAAAAATCAGGAAATGTAAGTGGTTTCTGGATATTGCCTTACTGCTGCCATTCAGCCAGCATTAGTTACAAGCTATAAGCTCAATGGGGAAGAGGAAGCATCCTCATAAAATAAACATTTGCCTGTAAATTTTCCAGTTGAAGGAGAGGGCAGCTCTTAGCCTGGCTACCTCCACTGCACATGACGATTGGACATTAGTGAATCATACCGCCTGGGTCAGCCTAAAATTGTCTTATAATGAAACTGAGATATAATAGGAAGGTATGCTATTTTTGTATTTCCAAAGAAAGAGGCCTCTCATACAGCTGTGCTCCTGTGTTGAAAAGTGACCCTCAAAACAAGAAAATGATACAGGACCATCTAAGCTCTGAGATTAAAGGAGGCAAGGAGACAGTCTTGTTTCTGCTTCATGAAAGGATGTTCTCACAATAGAAATACCTCTATGGTTACCAGTAATAAGAAAAGATCAAATCAATCCTCTTTCCCTGAACTGTGGTGATCTTACACTTGATTTTAAATATGGGAGCCCTACTTACCTCATCAAGTTGATTTTATTTTTGACTTCAAAAATTATCTAACTATTCTTACAGGGTCCGTGTATAAAAATACAAATGTCTGCTCAGTTCTTTAATGTCCTAGCAGAGTACTGGAATTTCATTTAAATGTGGAAGATTAGAATGAACAAAACTTGCAAATTTCCTAGTGGATCACAAGGCCTGTTATATGCTTGAGGATACTGTTACATAAGATGTTTATATCTGACCATGAACTGTATATGTCTGTCCTCTATGTCCCCAGAAACTTGTCTAAACATGTTGGATTCTCGGTGAGACTAGAGGCCATTATATTTTAAATGTGTATGCCAACACTGTATTTGTAAATGTCAGAAATTCACTTCTATTTCTGTTAGTTTTTTATGGCTGCTAAAACAAATGATCACAAGTTTAGTGGCTTAACACAACGTAAATTCATTAATTCTGGAGGTCAGAAGCCTATAAATAGGTCCACAGGTCTACATTCCATTTGGAAGCTCTCAGGGAGAATCTCTTTCCTTGCTTTTTCCAGCTTCTAGAGGCCACCTGTGTTCTTTGATTCATGGTCCCTTTCCCTCATTCTCAAAGCCAGCTGTGCAGCATCTTCTCTTTTCTCTGACCTCTACCCTCCCTCTCACAAGGACCCTTGTGACTACATCAGACTCACCAGCATAATCCAGGGTAATCTGTCCTCCACAAAATCTCTCATTTAATAACATCTGCAAATTTTCTTTCACAGATTCACAGGTTATAGGGATTAAGGCTTTTTTTTTTTTTAAATATGAACCACTTTTAAAGTCTCTATTTAATTTGTTATAATATTGTTTCTATTTTCTGTTTTGGTTTTTTCCCTGCGAGGCATGTGGTATCTTAGCTCCCCTATTAGGGATCCAACTCGAACTCGCTTCATTGGAAAGTAAAGTCTTAACTACTGGACTGCCAGGGAAGTCCTGGTTCCGGGGATTAGAAGGGAGGCATCTTTGGGAGGATCAACCATCATACCACCATGTCTGTCATCACCACAGCTCTTTTTTCCACTTCATGCTTAAATGTTCATAAGACTTTATATATCAGCATATAAAAAGTTCAAGATTCTTCCATGGCTTAAATAAATAAACAGACCCTCTCTTGATGGCAAATCTTCCACTATCCACCCTTCCTTATCTTTCTTCCTATTCATAGCCAGGTAACTGAGCAGAGCTACCCTAGGGGTAGTAGAGCTACCCTACCTCTAAGACAACTTTCTTTTTTCCAGTCTTAAAATCTTCACCTGCTGCTGCCTGACACCTGCCCCCACCCTCCATCAGTGTTTGGCAAAAGTCAGCAATGACACTTCCATTGTCAAAATCCTATCCTAACTTAACTTCTCAGTAGCATCCCATACTAATGATGCATCTTTTATTCTTCAGACTCCCTCTTCCTTGGATCTCATGATGGACTTCTGTTGTTTTGTCACCCAGGACTTTATCGTGGTATGGGTCCTTGATTTTCTTCTAGGGAACCACTCCTCTCTCCCTCAGTTTCAGTGGTGCTACATTTACCCCAGTGACTGGACTGGGCATGTGACTTAGGCCTAACCAATCAGAGCATCATCTGTGCTTGGCCACCAGTGATTGGTTCAGGGACAGGTAAATGGCCCAATCCCAGCCAGTGAGATGCAAGTTAGTGAAGAGAGAGACTTTTTCCAGCAGGATTATAGAAGCCAGCAGCCAGTTTGACACTGACCAGAGTCTGTGAATGAAGCCAATATGGAGGAGAAACATAGAAAAAAGAGAAGAAAAACCATGTTGTGATTATTTCATCTCTTGATTTAACCTAGGCTGAATTCTACCTCTGGGGGGCTTTGATTATGTAAGCTAGTATACTCCTTTCAGTTGCTTAAACCAACTTGAACATTTTTTGGTCACTTTCAACAGAGTTTCACTTGACATGATTGCCACCATGTCATCTCTGAGGGAAGAGTAATTTAATCCCCTCATCACCCACTGCAGTTATTTTCTACAATGTACAGATGGAAAAAAAAAATCCAAATCACTTAAATGGGAATTCTGATCTTTCCTCTCTTCAAAGAAAATGAAATGGATTTAACTTGTAACCTAGACCACCTAATGCAAAGAACGAATTCATTGGAAAAGACCCTGATGCTAGGAAAGATTGAAGGCAAAAGGAGAAGGAGTGGCAGCTAATGAGATGGTCAGATAATATCACCAACTCAATGCACATGAATCTGAGCAAACCCCAAGAACTAGTGGAGGACAGAGGAGCCTGGCATGCTGCAGTCTATGGGGTCACAGAGTCGCACAGGACTAAGTGACTGAACAACAACTAGAGCTCTATGTCTGAAAATATCTCCTTTTTAATTTTCCTTTCTCTCTTAAATTTCTCACATACTATAGCAGCTTGGAACCTCTCCCACTCTAGACAACTGACTCCCAACAGACTCCCAACTTCTCTCTTATAACTGCTTCCTGTCTCCTATCCCACAATCTTTTGTGAGTGCAGTTGGCTCTCATTATCCATGGATTCAGCATTTGCGAATTCAACCAATTGCAGCTCAAATATTTTTCATATGCTTAAGGGACTTGAGCGTCTGTGGGTTCTGATATCTGTGGGGCGGATTCTGGAACCAATCTTTCTTGAATACAGGGGAATTGTATTTTTCCCCTCTTCTTCCTTGAGCCCCATCATCTCTCAGACCAATGAGCATGACAGGCCCTCTCTTGCTGCCCTGTGGTCAGACTCCATAGGAAAGACCACCAATCCCCCCAAACCTCAATTTCTCCACACAGTGCCAGGGAGCTCCTGAAGGGTGAAGTTGTTTTCTGACTAATCCTTAGCGAAGAAGAAATCTTATTCTTTCATTAAATTCAACAAACATTTTTTGAGTATATTTGGAATAACTTGTGTGTGTTGAATCTATTTTTTCAGCTGCTCAGTTTATGAAATCTGAATACGGATCAAGTGTTTCCCATGAACAGTGCTTAGCATAAGCACTCAGAAAATAACTGTTCTTATAGAGTTTGAATTTTACTTGAGGTATACAGATGAAAAAACATAATAAATAAGCAAATTACATAGTACACTAGAAAGTGATAAGTAGTATAGAAAAAAAATTAGAAAGGGTGTTTGGAAAAAATAACTTTACTCACCTTGAAATGAGAGAGAGAGTTTCACAGAGATTGCCCAGTTAGTAACTGGAAGAGTTCCATGTCTTTTCCCTACACCATGCTGCCCTAATTAAAACTTATTGTAAAGTCATTATGTATTAATGGTAATACATGAAGGCTTTTAAATTACAATCATGCTTCTAGAATACATGGCCAGAATAACTTGGGAGTGTGCATTCACAGGGAGAAGGCAATGGCACCCCACTCCAGTGTTCTTGCCTGGAGAATCCCATGGACAGAGGAGCCTGGTGGGCTGCCGTCTATGGGGTCGCATAGAGTCGGACATGACTGAAGTGACTTAGCAGCAGCAGCAGCAGTGCATTCTCAGGGATTTTTTTTTTCATTTTAAAAAATTCTCTCTTTTTTTAGTGTACAACACTAGATTTCTATTCTATATACACTCTATAAATACCAGACACATTTTAAATCAATTCTAGTAGTAATTTTGGATTTTACCCAATATTTAAAAGAATAAACATTTGATTGTAGAAAGCACAAGTGTTCTTTATTGGAGAAATATGGGATAAATGAGAGACTCAGAAGACCTGAGATCTAGTCTGGGTTCTGCGTGTTTGGTCTTAGACAAATTATTGAGCCTTGCCTGCTTACTCAGTAAGGCCTTGAGGGAAGGGTGACTTCCATACTTAATAAGTGTAAAGTGTTAGTTGCTCAGTCATGTCTGACTCTTTGTAACCCCATGGACTGTAGCCTGTCAGGCTCCTCGGTCCATAGAATTCTCCAGGCAATAATACTGGAGTGGGTTGCCATGCCCTTCTCCAGGGAATCTTCCTGATCAAGGGATTGAATCCTTGCACCTATCTCTTGCATTGCAGGCAGATTCTTTACCATCTGAGGCACCAGTCAATCCCCCACTTAATAAGAGGTCCTCTAAAAATGACAAGTCTGTGAAAGCACATATAAACTTGAATATTCAATTTAGAAATGAATTATTTAGACACATGTTAACTACCTGTTTTCTAAAAATGCCATAAAAATGTGTAAGGGGAAAATTCTAATTTGATCCCCCTGTTGGTGCCTATATGCAGTGGGCTGTATTCTCTACTCTGTTACATGGAAGGTAAGATTTCCCTTTCTCTTTTAAAGAAATCAAAGGGTGAAACTACCACTGCTTCCCTTTATCCATTAAGTTTCATTAGTTACTGTAAAGTTTTACTAACATTAGAATGGTGCCAATAGACTTGTTCAACACAGAGTTGCCACAAACATTCAATTTGTAAAAAAAAAAAAAATGTAGTATCTGTGAAGCTCAACATACCAAAGCGTAATAAAATGAGATATGCCTGTATTTACTATAATATAGGCCCTAGTGAAACAAAAAATTGTTTCTCTGTTTCATTCATGGCTCTGTCCTCAGCACCTAGTCAAATGTCCGGTCACATAGTGGTTACTCAAAAAAGAGCTGAGTTTCCTAGATGAGCTGGAAGACTGAGAGGCAGTAGGAGCAGAGACCACGGTGAAACGGCAGACCACAGGCAGAGCAGGAGAACATGGAGCTTCCTCACTGCCCTCTACCCACGAGCGGCTTTCCCACTGATGAACGATGATTTATTTCTTTTACGTATAAGATGAGTTCAGTTGTCCCCTAATCTTTGAGTCTGGCTTTTCAAATGGATGAAAATGAGGTTCCAGAGAACATCAAAGCAAAGCAAATACCACATTGGATGAGTCAGCCTGAGCCGATTAGAGTGGACAGTTAAGGAGCCTGATTATGAAACCTGATTATGCAGGTGGGATTCAGGGTGTGGCCAAGGCCCCTTTCATCCGGCAGTGAAAAAGTCACACAACTGAAAATACACAGTAGAGTCAATATATGTCCATCTCCACACAGAAGTAGTGCCAAAACTGAACATTAGCACATTTGCATTCAGCTTTTCAAAAAAAGAAAAGAAGGAGAGAGAGAGAGAAAGGAAGGAAGGGAAAGTACGGAGCAGCTTTCTAGATCTTGGTCCCATGCGGTGCTGAATGCAACACTTTTAGGGCGCACAAGGTACTGCCTTGCTGTGAGAGCCAGAAAGGACTTACTCAAAGGGAAGGTTAAACCCCAGGAAACAAGGAAAGGCATGAACATCTCATTTCCTTCCATTTGGCACAATGCTAAATAAAACCCAGCAAGAACTAAAGTGCACAGGACCACCCTGCAGCAGGGGAAGAGAATCTAACACGTATAAACAAGCATCTTTCAGAAACTCAAATTTTGTTTCTTAACAGTTTGTAGTTGAGGCATGGAAATTTTTAGTACTGATTTATTTATCCATACTCCCATCCATTTAATAAATTCAAATCATGTGTTCTGTGCTGGGGTAGGTACAGGATGTAATAGATAACCAAGATATGTTTGTCTTTGTGAGGACCTTCACTCTACATGGGAGAGATAGTCAAAAAATGAATAATCAGATTCTAAGCCCGTTTTTTAAAATGGGTAATTCTAGAAGTCTAGTTTCCTGGGCCTTCTGTAACAAACTATCACAAACTTGCTGTCTTAAAACAACAGAAATTTGTTTCCTCACAGCCTTCAAAGTTAGAAGCCTTGAAATCAGGGTTTCAGCAGGGACACAATTTTTCTGAATGCTCTAGGACAGAGGGTTTCCTTGCTTCTTTCAGGGTCTGGGGGCCTGAGGTGTTCCCTAATTTGTGGTTATATAACCCCAGTCTCTGCCTCCTCTTCAAATGGCCTTTTCCTCCTCCCCATCTGTCTCTCCTCTCTGTATTTCTTACAGACACGCTAGGCATTGGATTTAGCACCCACCCAGATAAACCAGGATGCCTCACCTCGAGATTTTTAACTTAGTTACATCTGCAAAGACTATTACAAATAAGATCATATTCACAGGTTCCAGGATGTGGACAGGTTCCAAGACCGCCCGCTACATTCAACCCACTACAAGTAATTTATGTGAATAATAAGAATTAATATTAGGAACCACCCCCCTCCTGGAGGAAGGAACATTTGAAATGATGTATAGAAAATATAGGAGTTATACAGGCAAAGTTGGAGCAGTGGGTTGTCTTTCTAGGAAAAGAGAACAGCATGAGCTAAAATCTAAAGACTTATAAAGATGCTGGGACAGACTGAAGGCAAAATAAGAAAAGGGTGGCAGAGAATCAGAGGGTTAGATAGGATCACCAACTCAATGGGCATGGATTTGAGCAAACTCCAGGAGATAGTGAAGGACAGGGAAGCCTGGTGTCCTGCAGTTCATGGGCTCTCAGAGTCAGACAAAACTCAGTGACTAACAACAAACTGTATAGACATACTGAGTGAACACAAGTGACAGCAAGCAGCTGCCAGGGTAACCTGCATCTAGGTGGTAGCCTGAGTAAAGAAGAGCAGTGAAAGATGAGGCTGGAAGTGGAGGCAGTAGCCAAAGCATGGAGGCATCATGGCACACCATGGAGCTTGAGCTGTTGGTCAGAAGTTCAGCTCATGTTTTCACAGCTGTCAGCTCAACTGTTGGTCAGGTGTTGGAGTGGCTGCACTCCATCCATACTGAACTTCCAGCTTTTCAAACTGGACATGCTCACTCTCACCTCTAGGTTTTGCTTCGTGCTCTTTATTCTGCCAGGAATGCTGAGTATAAATAAGGAAAATAAGACTTAGGGTGCTCATGGAATCAGGACACAACCCCAGATGTTCTGCCTCCAAAATCACTTATTTGTCCAAACTACTACATTACAGCCCCAAATAAGACATTACAGGTATAAATGGTAGGTTTTGTACCTGCATGCTATATTTGAAAGTAGCTGAAAGCAGCAAAACTTCAAATAATAGTGACAAGAAGGGAGTTTTTCTCTCTCAAGTAAATGAGGAGCTGGCATGGTATCTCTGCTGTCTAAAAGTCCTCAGGACTTTCCTGGTGGTCCAGTGGTTAGGACTTTGTGCTTTCACTGCAGGGTACACAGGTTCAATCCCTAGTTTAGGAACTAAGACACCACATGCCACATGGCAAAAATAAATAAATAAAATCCTCAGTAACCAAGCTCCTTCCACTCCCTTGAGTATGGGCCTGTCCTCACAGTACAAAGTGGCTGCTAGAAATCCTGCTCTCAGGTCTCTGTTGCAAGCACAAGAAGGGATGAAAAGAAAGAACAATGGACATAGGGCACCCACCAGATGATATGTAAGGCAAGCTTGTGAAAGCCACCCATGACATTTCTGTGTCTGTCTTAGGCAAGAATGCCCACCTTCCCCTAGCCCTCCTGTCTTTAGTAGCAGGAGTCAGGAGAAAGCATCACATGCTCCAGATGACTCTCTCCTGCCCCTATCTGTACATCACTATTGGCAGGAATGAAGAGGGGATCCTGGAGCTCTGTGTACTCCTAGCTGAACATCATGCTGCCCTCATCTAATCACTCACAGTCTCACCACCACTCTCTGCCCTGTCATCATCTCAGCATGCCTGTTACCCTGTATACATTAGTCACCACAAGAACCCCTGAATTCTAGGCTAGGCTTCATCCTCAGGACTCTAATTCCTGCTCAACTTTATGGACAGTGAGGGAACACCCACCTCATCTGTCACTTACTACTCTCCTACCTTGCTTCATTTTTCTTCATAGCACTTGTCATGACCTGAAACAATGTCTTTTAACTTGTCTCTTTCTTCCTAGTAGACGGTAAACTCCATGGTAGGCTAAGGTAGGGATTATTGGAATTTACTTTATTCTCTGCTCTATCTCTAGACTCCAGACCACTGTAGGTGCTCAGTAACTATTTATTGAATGAATGAATGAATCTCCCTGGTCAGCACTTATTCACACAACAAGACCTGCAAGGGAAACTAGGAGATATTGTCTTTATGCAAGTGATCATAAGCTTTGCTAAAACTTGGAAGGAGGCAAGAATAGGAATCGTGGAACAATCAGTAACCCCTACTGGAGAGAGCATCTGCTAAGTGATCTTACATAAACCTTATAAATAAGTTTTTTTTTTATATATGGCAACCCACTCCAGTATTCTTGCCTGGAGAATCCCCATGGATAGAGGAGCCTGGTGGGCTATAGTCCGTGGGGTTGCAAAAGGGTCAGACATGACTTAGCGACTAAACAACAAATAAATAAGTTTACCTTCACTAAAATAAAACATGAAAATATTTTATGTTTTATATTATATAAACAAAATAAAAATAAGTTTAAAATAAAATAAATAAAAACACATAAAATAAATAAAATCATGCAAAAATTATGTGACTAATGAGTTTTGGTGACAGAAAGCCCTGTCAGGAAAAAAAAGAAAAATAGATATATACATAGATCATGAGACTGAACTGTGCATGTGAGCAAACTGGTGCTCAAGGAAATGACAGAACTTACTCTGGGACAAGGAATTCATTAAGTGTCAAAATGAGAGCCAGAACTTTAGGCTTTGTGTTCTCCCAGGTATACC
This sequence comes from Bubalus kerabau, assembly GCF_029407905.1. NCBI lineage: Eukaryota > Metazoa > Chordata > Mammalia > Artiodactyla > Bovidae > Bubalus > Bubalus kerabau. The sequence continues at coordinate 60,126,314 of NC_073624.1, read as the reverse complement.
ATGGACGTTCTCGTCATTCAGTTGGGTTGTTTTGATTTTCCACAGACAGAGGCATGTGGGGAGAGAGAGACGACTCTATTTGTGGTCAGAAAATCCATATCCTTCCAACAGGACTAAAGAGTAAGAGGTGAAGACAGCTCAGGAGAAATGAGAGGCCAGGAAATTCTGAATTTGTAAGCTCTTATGTTTGAGGTGAAAAGACATCAAATGTTCCATTAATGACTGTTGAAGTCAAGCTAGTTCTAGATTTCATTTTGTTAATCCAATACCTTATCTGCTATATTATTTGCTTATTGAATATTGCATCTATACATTTAAATGTAACCTTTTCACAGAGTCCTAGATAAATTTCCAGGTTCATTTGTGTTAGCTAATTGCCTATACATTTTTGAAAATGAATTAAAAATAAAAAAGAAGAGTCATCTTTCTATCTTTTCCAGATCCTCTCATAAGATCTGAGTGTTATAGAGTATTGATGATTTTGCTGGTGATGTGTGAGGCTGAGCCAAACTCAGCTTTCTCTGGTTCAGATGTTGAGTCTAAGGAAGTGCTGACAAGCAGGAGTTAAAAAAAAAAAAAAGTTGGCACTTCTTTTGGTAAGCTATTTGATATGTGTGACCATTATTATTTCAGAAAGAAGGATGGTTTCCTGTAACAGATCCAATCCTCTCTACCCACCCCACCACCACCACATCCACATGCAACATCATCACCTTGCCTGCAGTCCTGAAAGCAATTACCACTAAGAAAGAAGCTCTAGGACCACCTGTGTCTTCATGCTGTGAAGTTTACAAAGAAAGGGGACAAGGGCTTTCTAACACAGGCCTCTGATCCCACCTCATCAAGGAAGCAGGATTTGAGTGGTACTACCATAGCAAGGGAATGGAGACCTACTTCAGTATTCTTGCCTGGAGAATCTCATGGACAGAGGAAACTGATGGGTTATATAGTCCATGCGGTCTCAAAGAGTCAGGCATGACTGAGCACTAAGACACTTTGCCATAGCATTTTATTTTCCTTACCAGAGTCCTTACTTTGTTACACAGTAATTCCTCCACTATTAGTCTTCACCTGCCTGCTATGTGCCCTGTGAGGGAAGGGTCTGTCTCTGTTTTTTCATCTAGTTATCTCCAAATCTTCTAAAGAGCCTGGATATTCAATAAATATTATTTTATTCAGTCAATTCAATTCACAGCTAAAAGGAAGAATGTGAGGGTTAAAGTAAGTAGGGGCATGGAAAGCATCAAGGTTAAGGAAGGACTATGTTAACAAGGAAAAAAATGGTTGAATATAAGCTCAATAAAATGTAAACATCTGCCCACTGAAATTTAGGTCTTCGTAATGAGATGATCTCAGTTTATAACTTATTTTTTTTTAAATTTAAGGCAAGATATATTTCTTTAGCATGCAAACTATATAAAGGGAATCTAAACAACTTAAGCTTTTGTTGTTATGGCATTGATTTGGGTCAGTGTCATTTTAAGCTTCACAGGAGATAGAAGCATAAACTGGTTGTCATAGAAATTAGGAAATGATTCAGATTCTTAAAAAAGCTTGATTGGAATTTGGAACTGACTTGCAATTCAATATATTTTTAGTTGATGTTGAAGCCAAACTCAAAATGAAATCTATCAGTTAATTAAGCGTATTGAAGAATTTTTAATTAGATTTCATCAAAAGAATTGCTGTGATGAAATAATGGTATCCTATTTAGCACATTTTCTCAAATTTCTCTCCCTATCTGCCCCCCACCACCACTTGACTCCAACTTTTCCTAACCCTTCAAACAAAAAGAGACAAAACAAATAAAATAACCTTTATGCATTTATGGAAAAGCTGTAACTTCCTGCCTTATTTCTTACAGGTCACTTTTGTTGTTCAGTCACTAAGTCATGTCCAGCTCTTTGCAACCCTGTGGACTGTACCACTCCAGGCTTCCCTGTCCTTCACTATCTCCCCAGAGTTTGCTTAAACTTATGTCCATTGTGTCAGTGACACCGTCCAACCATCTCATCCTCTGTTGCCCTCTTCTCCTCCTGCCCTCAATCTTTCCCAGTATCAGAGTCTTTTCGAATTAGGTATCCAAAGTATTGGAGCCTGAGCTTCGACTTCATCATCAGTCCTTCCACTAGAGGTCTTTTCCAGAAAGTAGTGTTTGGAGACAAAGAATGCTGCAAAGTCCTTCAGATGTTTGAGTTCCACCCCAGCCATCAGTGTTAGAATCCTGAAATTCTAAGGAGTAGGTGACATGAGAGTTGGTTAACTTAGCATTTATATTTCTATACATATATAAGTTATGAAGATATAGATTTCTATAAATATAATGCTAAAAATAAAGATCTTATGTAAACTTTGTGTGTTTACCTTTACTAAATGTCTTTATAAAGACTTTATAAAGAGACTATCCTGACATTCTAAATATATTAAGTGTATAATTATAGTCACTCTGCTTTTTGTTCATATTTACAATTTCTTCTTCGCTAAATACTTTTCAGTAGAATAATAGCTAATGTCTCTTAAGCTCTTACTATGCTTTGGACACCATAGTATTTATGTACATTGTGGCATTTAATTGTCCCGACCACCCTAGGCATTGATACTACAATGATCTGTATTTTACCCAAAAAGAAATTGAGCACAAAGAGATTAAGTGACTTGTCAAATAAATGACAAAGTCTGATCTCAGACTCCAAAGCCTTCACCACCTCCCTTAGTTCTAAGAAATGCTTATAAATTTGTAAGATCTGGTTAGAGATAATATGCATAATAAAGAGCCTTTTACATCTGTATCATGACCATTCATTTTGTGGCTTTATGACTTTTAGAGTGGTTCTAGCTAGATTCTGGGTCCCTCTTCTGTCACCTCCCCCCATTGCATCCTTGTCCTGGGCTACCTGTCCAAAAGGTCAGCTTTACCTAATAACTTTCTGATAAAAAAAAAGTCCCTTCTCTACCACCCATTTTGCCTTCTTTTACATTTCCACTAGAAAAATATTCCCAAAGGAAAGAACCATAATGTCTGTACACAAAAATAAAAAGAAAGAATTCTCCCAGTTGTCAAGAAGTGTACCGTCACTCTTAGAACAGCTGGGATCTGCTTAGATAAAATTTGGGGTCTGAGTTGTACCTTGAGTGATTGCATGCGGCCTTCACAAAAAGGAAGCCTACATACAAGCTTATGCTAGGTCCTACTTTGAATTAAGCAACATTTTGAAAAATTACATACAATAGTCTTATATTGACAAGTACATGAAATAAGAATGGTGTGTGGATCCAGATTGCCCTTTTATTTTGATAGAGTCGTCCTATCTACTGCACCATGTCAGCAATGTGCATGTTCCCTAGTCTCCGGTTTGATGGTTTTCCCTCTAGGTTTATCTGTGAACTAGGAAAAAAAAATAAAGCCACAAGCAATGAAAGAACTCTTATTATGAGATGCATCAAAAAGAGTCTTTTTTTTTTTTTTTTAAAGTATAATGAGAAGTATTCAGAAATGCAACCACTTCCCAATGTTTCCTTCAATTGTGACAGAGTTCAACTGGAGTTGAAAGACATGAACAGGACAGCCAGCTTTTGCTCTCTGACTTGCATGGGCATAAAAACTAAGTGGAATTATCCTTTAACTAGCACTCCCCTAAGCACTGTTAAGAGATAAACTGAAAGGTATCAAATTTTTTTAGAGTTTATTTGAGTGAAAATCAACTGGACTCAACACCAAACCGGAAGTGGTTAGGGGTACCCTGAAGACAGTGGCCAGGGAAAAGACTCTATGTAGAGAAGGTACAGGAGCAAAGCAAGGAAATTATTTGATTGGCTATAGTTTAAAGCCTAGCTGGCTCTGATTGGTTGTCTCTAGGTTTCAATTTCATAGCCTTGAAGCAATTACAGGCTTAAGTTTTACTCTGCTACATTTAGACAGCCTAGCAACAGAGCCACACCAGTCTAATGGCCCCCTGGGTTAACAAACTGAACATGGCTGAAATCACTTTTTTAGAGAAATGTAATACATCTTGCCAAACAGCAAACTGAGCTGGAAGAAGAGGATGGAAATTAATTTGGAGGCAATCACACCTGAGCAATTCTAACCAGCCTGAAAAAAAAATTCTGTCATATTTCAAAAGATCTTACAAAAAGCTTTCAAGTTCTTGCAGACTCTACAATCCATGTTAAAAAAGAAAACAAAACAAAAACCCTCACCAACAGTAATTGTGGCTTCTATCCAATTAAAGACCTCTATATGTTAATTTTCACAGACTTCTTAAAAATGTTAAGCTTTTTTAAAGTAAATGAAGACAGGGAACAATATATATCCATTCTCTTAGTTGAAATTTTCTAAAATTAAAGATTTTTAAATTTGAATTTTCCTTGATTTTCTTTCTTCAGACTGAAAACTCCAAATCCATTTAGGTTTTGCTCTTAAAACAAGTACAACTGAAAGAAAAATTTAGATTAAAATGCCTTAGGTTGAAGTGCTTTCACTAAAATGTACCCCATTTCAGAAAATACTTTTGGCTTTTATTTACATTTGAACACTCTTGTAAATTAGGGTTTTTTTCCCCCTAAAGTGGCTTAAAACTTTTGCATCATAAAATGCCAATCCTTTGATTAGATACTCAATCCCATATGTTAAAAATGAGCTTCTGATAAAAGCAGCTTCTAAGAAGCTTTTCTAGACTATAACTATAAAAAAAAGTCCATTTGCCTATTTAGCTTGCCATTGCTGAATAAGGAAAAGTTATAAATGTCATCAAAAGACAGACTATTTGTTATATTTTCCCATCTGCTTACTACATTGGTTATTTGAGTCTCTTGTAGGTGTAAAATGCTCTATATTAATAAATTCAAATTATGTCTGTTGTCTTGTACAAACACAGATGTCATTTTTGCAGCTTGAACTTGTTTAAGTTCACAAAATAAAATATTAAAAAAATAAAAACATGAATTTTGAATTGAAAGAGAGAAAAATGGTAGTAAGCATGAAAAGCCCATGTTCAACTTTTATCTGTTCATCTCTTACTCAACATTTCAATTTGTCACTAACCTCCACTGCATAAAATACTTTTAAAAGTTTTTTTTTTTGGTATGATGGCATCAAATGTAATAATTTCTTATCAATCTTTATAATTACAATGACTCATTCACAGATATTTAAATTCAAAACCAGAGTGAATTTTTTTTACTTTGTTTATGAAAATTGAAACAAGCTAGGGCATTGGTACACAGGCCAATTGATCATCTGTCTGTTCTTAGCTTTTTGTCTCACAGTGATCAAACAATGATTTCATCAGAAAATGAACAGTTTGGTTAGACCAATCAACAAAGCCTAAAAGATACTCTGAGGACACAGGTCTCAGGTATTTCTTTTCAAAGTGATATAGAGTAATAATACTTCAATATGACTACAAGGAACTTCAATATCAAACTCTGGCCTGGCTTGGGAACCTACCTTCAAGCAGTCCTCTCCCTGTTTCTGTGAGATTCATATTGGACATATTCCAGCTCATTTTCCAGAGCCATGTCCAGCAGCCAGAGATGGGGAGCATATTGTAAGACTGCATCTTTTTTCTCTGAGTGCGAATTTACACTTTAGGATCACTTTGTCCTCCTGGAAGATGAAATTGATGATGATAACCTTTATTGAGCACTTACCGTATGCCAGGCACAGACTAAGAAATTTTTATTATTAATGTTTAATCTCGATGACAACCCTATGATACAGATATTATTGTTGCTATTTCCATTTAACAGATAAGGAGAAATAGAAACTTAAAAGCCTCAGCCTTCTCTGAGATCATACTCTTATTAAATGAGATAATCAGAACCACAACCCAGATTTGGCTGAGTGCAGAATATATACTCATAACTACTATAAAAAGTGAAAGTAAAAAAGTAAAAGTGAAGTCGCTCAGTCATGTCCAACTCTTAGCGACCCCATGGACTGCAGCCCACCAAGCCCTCCGTCCATGGGATTTTCCAGGCACGAGTACTGGAGTGGGGTGCCATTGCCTTCTCTGTTAACAGCGGCTAGGCGTATTATATTTACTTGGAGCTGGTATACTTGTGACAGCCTTAGTGCCCTCGGACTCGGGCGTGCTTGGCCAGCTCCCCAGGTAGCAGCAAGCGCACGGCGGTCTGGATCTCCCTGGATGTGATAGTCGAGCGCTTGTTGTAATGCGCCAGGCGTGATGTCTTGCCAGTGATGCGCTCGAAAATGTCATTGAGGAAGGAGTTCATGATTCCCAAGGCCTTGGAGGAGATGCTGGTGTCCGGATGGACTTGCTTCAGCACCTTGTACACGTACACAGAGTAGCTCTCCTTGCGGCTGTGCTTGCGCTTCTTGCCGTCCTTCTTCTGGGCCTTGGTCACAGCTCTTTTAGAGCCCTTTTTAGGGGCAGGAGCAGACTTAGCCGGTTCAGGCATGTCTATAATGACAACACCCAACAACACAGAAAGATCTTGAAATAACCACTATACTATATTGATTTCAACTATTTTAGAAATCCAAACCCACTGGCTGTTAAGGTTCAAGGATGTTTTCTTGGTCATTTCATTTGAGGCTCATCTACTATTTCTTAATACCACTGACAAAAGCCCTAGATAAAGCCAAAACTTCTATGGTTGCTGAGCTCTTTGGACTTATGTGTTTTGAAATTAAAGGAAAGATAAATCCTAGTTGTTTCTTGGGTTTACTATAGAACTTGATAAAGAGTCATCAACATTTCTGCCAGGATATTTATCATCTTGGCAACTCTAGAGAAGGAGATGATTTTGCCTTCAACAAATTAGATTTTCCTCAAAAGTATATATGAAGTAAACACTAAATGTCCCCAGTATCATTGAGGTTTATTTTGGCACAGCTGAGCTTATGTAGGGAAGTACAGAAGAGTTCAAACATCGTCTTCTACAGTGGCTGAGGCCCTGAACAAAATGGGAGCCCGCTCTCACACCATCTTCCGAATTTCCAAGCATTTGAGACTATACTCTATGTCCAGATATTCATAGCTGTCCTCACAGTCCCCTGCCCCCTAGCCCTACAGAGCTCCCTCCACTGTGGTCTTAATCAACCCTCTTCACCTTGGAGCTACAACTTGTATTGTATCCTCTTAGAGCCCTGCTAAATATGAAGTTACGGAATTCCAAACTTCAGACATGAATAAGATCGTAAATATCACTTCCCAAGCATCTCTTTGATGCAGATAAGAAATCTAAAACTTAGACACATGCCCCAAATCATCCAGTTGCTGAGTGGCAAGGGTGGGGGAAATGCTACATCTGCCTGAGGACTCTCAGTACAGTGTTCTTTGCATTGGACCATGTTGTCACCTCCTACTCCATGCTGTCAACCAGTTAACCCCTGAAACTACTCTGTAACATAAGTCCTTGTGAACAACACTTCTCTTTCCTCTCCAATCACCTTTGTGTTTCAGCTTTTGAAGACAGGAATAACAAACAACTTTAGTGATTTAAGAAGCTCCAGGCCTAAACAGTCCATTAGATAGATAGCCTTCTGGGCAAACAGCACTTCTATTCATTGTTAAGACACATTCATCAATGGTTGTCTTTGGTTTGGCCCAACCAAAACTCTAGAAAGATCTTGGAAAGGCACAGCTTATTATAGAATGAATTATGAGATCAAAAGCAAGGATTGTGAGAAAGCTTACAGAATTTAGGATTACTCACCCTGAAGAAGAAGAAAAAGCAATGAAAGCTACTTTCGGAATCGCCTTTGGTCAAGGGGATTTATAATACAGAAAACAGTGACTTGTCTTCCATGGTTAGGATGCACAAAGAGAAATTGGGCTTAAAGTGCAGCAAGATAAATGGATGGCCCCACTGAGTGTCAGTGTGGTCAATTAGATGGCCTCTGGAGGCTTTCTATAAGCTTGACTGCAAGAGGGGACCTTGACCTGCACTATGCAGAAAGCCCTCTTATCAGAGGCACTGGAGAAGCGTGTGTCTATAATGGTCAAGCCAGGCTCTCTGCTGACGGCAGAGGCATGCACTGTGCAGTCTTGAGTTTCCCCACAATCACATTACCTAGAGTTGATTTTGTTTGCTTTATAACTGCTGAGAAATTGTGAGGAATCACCTACCACACACAAGCTTCTATCATGTGGGCAATGAAGCTTCTATTGTCATTGACAAAGGGATCAAATTTCATCCTGTCTCAAAAAGAGAGTCCAATTTTGGACCATAATCTGGTTAAAACTGCTCTCTGCAAAGAGGTTTCTAAATCAGTTTCTTTCCTAGCACAGTGGGATAAGATCTGCAATTCTCCTCTTTGAATTACTCTGGCTGTGCTCTGGGAAGCACAAAGTCAATCTTCATTGCTACCAAATCTGAAGGTTAAGTTTCCAGGCAAGAAAGGAGGTGATGCTGAAGCCATGATCAATCAGTGATGTCAACCTGCCAGAAGTAACTTATCATGGTACAGGTATTGGACATTTTAGTGTGTAGCCTTCTTTTTTTCCTCACTCCTGAGAGTCTGACATTCAGTCACTTTATTTATTTTTTCTAATTTGTTGGAAGAACGATGCAGAGAACAGAATTTATGATCTGACAGTGAAATGCTTTTTCATTACCATCTTTGCTTTATTGTACACTAGTCCTACCAGCATTTTGTCATGTCCTTTTGAAAATTTGCAACTTTTTTTTTAATTTTATTTTATTTTTAAACTTTGCATAATTGTATTAGTTTTGCCAAACATCAAAATGAATCAGCCACAGGTATACATGTGTTCCCCATCCTGAACCCTCCTCCCTCCTCCCTCCTCCCTCCCCATACCATCCCTCTGGGTCGTCCCAGTGCACCAGCCCCAAGCTTCCAGTATCGTGCATCAAACCTGGACTGGCAACTCGTTTCATACATGATATTTTACATGTTTCAATGCCATTCTCCCAAATCTTCCCACCCTCTCCCTCTCCCACAGAGTCCATAAGACTGTTCTATACATCAGTGTCTCTTTTGCTGTCTCGTACACAGGGTTATTGTTACCATCTTTCTAAATTCCATATATATGCGTTAGTATACTGTATTGGTGTTTTTCTTTCTGGCTTACTTCACTCTGTATAATAGGCCCCAGTTTCATCCACCTCATTAGAACTGATTCAAATGTATTCTTTTTAATGGCTGAGTAATACTTCATTGTGTATATGTACCACAGCTTTCTTATCCATTCATCTGCTGATGGACATCTAGGTTGCTTCCATGTCCTAGCTATTATAAACAGTGCTGCGATGAACATTGGGGTACACGTGTCTCTCCAAGGTTAATTGTGAGTTTGTTGGAGCACATGTAAATCACCAATTCTTTTTCTTCAGTTGAGAGATAAACTCTGGTTTCAAGGTAGGAGAAGCTTTTTTCATTATTCATTCCAAATGTGAAATGGCCTTTAGTTAGTTAGTTCATCTAGTTGATCTTAAAATGAAAGTCATCTTTTCAACACCTAACCCTTTATAGGTAGGCTAGTGAGTTTCCAGTTGGTAGGAAAGTGAATTATCCTCTTTAGCAAAGCTTCTTTTGTGTGGGTTGTGGGGATGGTTTAGGTATTTAGATTGTGATTCTAGTGTCTAAAAATACTCTTTCTTAGAGAAAGACAAATATTTCATATTAATGCATGTAAATGGAATCTAGAAAGATAGTACTAATGATCCTACTTGCAAGGCAGCAAAGGAGACAGACATAAAGAACAGAATTTGGACATGAAGAGGAAGGAGAGGGTGGGATGATTTGAGAGAATAGCATTGAAACATATACATCACCATATATAAAATAGATAGCCAGTGGGAGCTTGCTGTATGACACAGGGAACCCAAAGCCGGGGTTCTATGAAAACCCAGAAGTGTGGGAGGGGAAGGGGGGAGGGAGTGGGGTTCATGAGGAAGGGAACATATATATATCCATGGCCAATTCATGTTGATGTAAAGCAGAAACCACCACAAGATTGTAAAGTAATTATCCTCTAATTAAAAATTTTGAAAAAGAAAGTGTTAAAAAAAAAAAGATACCCTTTCTTACTGCTGCTGCTGCTAAGTAGCTTCAGTTGTGTCCGACTCTGTGTGACCCCATAGATGGCAGCCCACCAGGCTCCCCCGTCCCTGGGATTCTCCAGGCAAGAACACTGGAGTAGGTTGCCATTTCCTTCTCCAATACCCTTTCTTACTAACAATCCAAAATTAGAAAGTCTGAACCATACCAAATAAATTATAGTTGCAGTGGAGAAGACAGAGAAAGAGACTGAACAGTGGAGAATAATAAGAGATAATTCTAAGTACAAAAGAGGTAAATTCACGTTTGTCATTTTGATACAAGTCTTCCACTGTATACTGTATCATTTGATACAAATCTTCCCAATTTTACCTGACTTTTTTGACAGTGACTTAATCTACTGGGACCACCATAACAAAATACCATAAACTGAGGAAGCTTAAGCAATACAAATTAATTCTCTTACAGATTTTTAAGCCAGACGTCTGAGATTCGAGTGCCAGTACATCAGAGTCTGGTGAGGGCCTTCCTCTAGATTTTCAGACAATCATCTTGGTGGTGTGTTCACATGGCTTTACCCCAGTGAGTGCATATGGGAGAGAAAGATCAAGCTCTTGAATGTCTTTTCTTTATAAGGGCACTAATCCTACAATAAAGGTCTTACCCCCATGACCTCATCTAACCCCAACTGCCTCCCAAAGTCTTCATTTCCAAATACTCTTTATACTGGAGGTTGCATGTATGTTAAGTTGCCTCAGTCATGTCTGATTCTTTATGACCCTATGGACTGTAGCCCGTCGGTCTCCTATGTCAATGGGATTTTTCCAGGCAAGAATACTGGAGTGGATTGCTATGCCCTCCTCCAGGGGATCTTTCCAACCCAGGGATGGAATCTGCATCTCTGATGTCTTCTACATTGGCAGGCAGTTTCCTTACCACTAACATCACCTTAGAAGCTCAAAATAAAAATTTGGGGGATATATGAACATTCAGTCCATAACAGGCAGTAAAGCTAAAGTTCAACTAAACTATGAATCATATTCAAAAAAATTTTGAATTTTTACACAAATCTTCTTGTGTGTTTCCAGTCTTTTAAGGATCCTTCAAACATCCACATCCTCCATTCCCAGACCTGCACCCCACTGGCTGCTTTCAGCCACATCTTCATTCTTCCAGGTGGCTCCAGCTCTTCCCTTCCTGTCTTCCTCATCAAACTGTCAGTTGTCACCCCAATCAGAAAAGGGCAGCATGCATGATCAAAGGAGTGATCAAGCTGCATTTTGAGTCATTCCTTGGCAATATTCCTCCTCCTTATTCTTCATGTGCATCTCTGCAACCTGTCTTGCATGGCTCTGGCTGATCTACTCTCTCTGGCTCATCAAAGATAAGACTCTGCATAGTTCCCAAAGCCTTAGCAGCCTGGGAGAAGAACTGCATTATGGCTTACGTGGATAAAATGCCTTATAACTTACAATGCTTTCATATATACCAATTTGTATGATCCTCACTTTTATAAGATATTTACCTTGATGACACAGATCAAGAAATTAACATCAAAGAGTTGAATCCCTTGCCTGAGGACCATGGAAAGTAAGTAGTGTATTCAGGACCCAACTCACGTCCTCCCAACCACATCTCCAGGGCCCTTCCAGGACATCAGAAATACCTCAGAGAACAGCATCACGAGGTCAGTAAACCAGCCAAATGTGGCTTCCAAAGCTTTCTCCACAAACTGTAATCATGATACAATAAACTTTTTGTTGTCCAATTATTCTAAAATGGGCTTCCCTGGTGGTTCAGCAGTAAAGAAACTGACTGCAATGCAGGAGATGTGGAGACACCAGTTCTATCTCCCCTGGAGGAGGAAATGGCAACCCACTCCAGTATTCTGGAAAATTCCTGGGAAATCCCATGGACAGAGGAGCCTATGGGCTACAGTCTATGGGATCGCAAAAGAGTCAGACATGACTGAGCAACTAAAAAACAACAATGCCTGGCACACAGTTAATTATCTATAAATATAATAATAATATCTATGGGGACTTCCCTGGTGACTCAGTCAGTAAAGAATCTGCCTGCCAATGCAGGAGATACAGGTTCAACTCATATTCCAAAATGCTTTTTAAACATTAAAAACTAGCAAATTTTAATAACTGAAATTCTATAAAGGAATATGTACATGCTAAGCCACTTCAGTCGTGTCCAACTCTTTGGGACCCTATGGACTGTAGCCCTCCATGCTCCTCTGTCCACGGGATCCTCCAAGCAAGAATACTGGAATGGGTAGCCATTCCCTTTTCCAGGGGATCTTCCCAACACAGGGATCAAGCCCAGGTCTCCTGAATAGCAAGTAAATTAAGGGTAGACCTAACAGAAGCAGTGGAGAAGGCGATGGCACCCCACTCCAGTACTCTTGCCTGGAAAATTCCATGGATGGAGGAGCCTGGTAGGCTTCAGTCCATGGAGTCGCTAAGAGTCGGACATGACTGAGCGACTTCACTTTCACTTTTCACTTTCATGCATTGGAGAAGGAAATGGCAACCCACTCCAGTGTTCTTGCCTAGAGAATCCCAGGGATGGGGGAGCCTGGTGGGCTGCCGTCTATGGGGTCACACAGAGTTGGACAAGACTGAAGTGACTTAACAGTAACAGAAGCAGAAGAGATTAATAACAGGTGGCAAGAATACACAGAAAAACTATACAAAAAAAGTCTTAATGACCCAGATAAAAGTGATGGTGTGGTCACTCCCCTAGAGCCGGACATCCTGGAGTGTGAAGTCAAGTGGCTTTATGAAGCAATACTATGAACAAAGCTAGTGGAGGTGATGAAATTTCAGCTGAGCTGTTTCAAATCCTAAACGATGATGATGTTAAAGTGCTGCACTCAATAAGCCAGCAAATTTGGAAAACTCAGCAGTGGCCATAGGACTGGAAAAAGTGAGTTTTCATTCCAATCTCAAAGAAAGGCAATGCCAAAGAATGCTCAAACTACTGTACAGTTGCGCTCATTTCTCATGCTAACAAGGTAATGCTCAAAATCCTTCAAGCTAGGCTTCAGCAGTATGTTAACCAAGAACTTCCAGATGTACAATCTGGGCTTAGAAAAGGCAAAGGAACCAAAGATCAAATTGCCAGCAACCACTGGATCATAGAAAGAGCAAGGAAATTCCAGAAAAATATCTACTTCTGCTTTATTGGCTACACTATAGCCTTTGACTGTGTGGATCACAAACAAACTCAGTGGACATGAGTTTGAGCAAACAGTGAGAGATGGTATGCTGCAGTCCTTGAGGTCGCAAAGAGTCAGACACGACTGACTTGTTGAATAACAACAATGAGCTGCCACCACAGGCTTCTCTTAGTTTCACTCTTTCCATCCAGCTGCCTCCAAGGAGGAAACGTTTGTTTTTTTAAAACTCCTAGTGGGCTCCCGTGGAGAAGGCAATGGCACCCCACTCCAGTACTCTTGCCTGGAAAATCCCATGGACGGCGGAGCCTGGTAGGCTGCAGTTCCTGGGGTGCTAAGAGTTGGACACGACTAAGCGACTTCACTTTCACTTTTCACTTTCATGCATTGGAGAAGGAAATGGCAACCCACTCCAGTGTTCTTGCCTGGAGAATCCCAGGGACGGGGGAGCCTGGTTGCCTGCCGTCTCAGGGATCGCACAGAGTCAGACATGACTGAAGCGACTTAGCAGCAGCAACAGCAGCAGTAGGTTCCCAGCATTAAGCTATATTCCACATGAGAATCATAGGGTATCAATCAAGGGAATACATTCTGAACCTGGACAAACCTCAGTCCCAAACCTGACTGTGCCACTTAACCATGTGACCTTGAGTTTATTAATTTTCCTTTCCAAGCCTCAGTTTCCTCATTTGTTAAGCTGGAATAAAAGCAATAGCTAGAATGATTGTGAGGATTAAACTGACTCGTGTAAAGCACACAGCACACTCTCTGCCATGTGGTAAATACTGCCTGTCATCATTATTGTTGTTACCAATTATTGTTCAAAGATAAGCAAGATGGTTCCTACCTCAGAAGACTCATGACATAATGGAAAAAGTGAAACAGGCTTAAATAACACTAGGGCATGAAGATTTCAGAAAGGAAATGGAACAGGGACATAGATTTTCATCCCATAGCTCTCTCTCTGCTGCTGCTGCTGCTGCTAAGTCTCTTCAGTCGTGTCCGACTCTGTGCGACCCCATAGAATTTCCAAATGTCATAACTCTCTTGCCCTAAGACTTGGCAAAATCCTCACTGATTTAAACCCCAGTACCTTTTTCCCTGGAAAATAAAAATTTTAATGCATGAACGTATGTCTGCAGAAATGGTAAGCATATGGGATAAAAATTCAAAGCAAAAAAAAAGTATAACAGTTTAGGACTCCAGCTTGATGTACTGTTGCAATTCACAGCCTTGTCAGTCTGTTTTATAACACCATTGCTCAAATTTGTGACAAAGTCCCAGCCCCAGAATTCTAGAATGAAGAAATTTGGCATGAGGTAGGCTTGTTTACAGTCTCTTCTTGTGAATATTTCCATTTAGAAGTGTCTTTAGCTGGGGTTTCTGGTATAGGCACCCCTGATTATAAGCAGGAAAGTAAAAATACTGAATCTCAAGACAGAGTGGGGCAAAAGTTAAGTTGGGCCTGAGATAATCTCCCTATGCCCCTCCCACTTGCCCACCTTTTGGAGATGTTCCTTACAGAAATGTAAAGCCAGCACGGCTGGTTTACCAGGCATACTTGTATTTTCTGTTATTTACCAAATACTTCTCAAGGACCAGGAGCTTCTTCAGATAATTCATAATGAGTTAATATAATCCATTAGCCCTCATAACAACCCTATGAGATGGAAGCTTTTACTGTTCTTAATTTACATATGTGGAAACTGAGACACAAAGAAATTAAGCAGTTTACCCTAGGGCACAGAGATGGTAAATGATGGGGCTTGAATTATAAACCTAGACAGGCTCTGAAGCTCATATTTTAACTTCTTTGTTGTTTTTATTGTTGTGTTGAGTCACTAAGTCATGTCTGACTCTTTGTGACCCCATGGACTCCAACATGCCAGTCTTTCCTGTCCTTCAGTATCTCCCAGAGTTTGCTCAAACTCACGTCCATTGAGCCAGTGATGCCATCTAACCATCTCATCCTCTGCCACCCTCTTCTCGTTTTTCCTTCAATCTTTCCCAGCATCAGAGTCTTTTCCAATGAGTCGACCCTTAGCCTCGGGTGGCCAAAGTATTAAGCTCTATGCCAGTGTTGATTTGTGGGGTGTTGGTGTTGCTGGTTTTTCACCTATGACGACGTGCTATTTATGAAACTAGTGTTAGAAGTGCACTGGCTGTGAATGTGATCCGGGTCTCTTTGGGGACACCTGGCCTGTGTAATTTGAAAGCATTAATGTTCCATCTAAAGAGTTAAACTTAATTCTGGCATATTGGCTTATAAGGATTAAACCTTTCCTACTGAGATAATGATAGATTTATATAGTTCAGTTTTACAATAACATGAGTTCTAATGCAATTAGGTGGTCTTCATTCTTACTAGGTTTGTGATTTGTGATCTTAAATTATAATTGTATGAATATGGGAACAAATAGGGACTACCAGATATTGAACATATGGCTTCTTTTCATAACAATTTAAATTGGAAGTCTATATAATTTTTCATTTCTCAAATCCCCCTTTCACACTCAAATTGCAGAGCCAAATTCTACTTTAAATAAGGTGATATGTGGATAGATATGACAATTCAGCTGTTTTTAATATTTGTTAGAAGGGGAAGCAGTATATTCATTTAATGCCTTCTTTTTCCTGCCACCGTGAGATAACCTGAATACCTGAATTCAATTTGGCAATTAAGAAACATTGCCGCTCTAGTATGTGATGGAAAATATGTCCACTGCATGGCCATGGACTAGCACTAAGTAGGTATTCAAAACACAACTGAAAAATGAATAGTCTGAGAGATTCAAAGATGAATATAATTCTTCCCTGCCCTCCAGTAGCTTGAGTTCAGTTCAGTTCAGTCACTCAGTTGTGTCCAACTCTTTGAAACCCCATGAATTGCAGCATACCAGGCCTCCCTGTCCATCACCGACTCCCAGAGTTCACTTAAACTCACGTCCATTGAGTCGGTGATGCCATCCAGTCATCTCGTCCTCTGTTGTCCCATTCTCCTCCTGCCCCCAATCCCTCCCAGCATCAGAGTCTTTTCCAATGAGTCAACTCTTCCCATGAGGTGGCCAAAGTACTGGAGTTTCAGCTTTAGCATCATTCCTTCCAAAGAACACCCAGGACTGATCTCCTTTAGAATGGACTGGTTGACTCTCCTTGCAGTCCAAGGGACTCTCAACAGTCTTCTCCAACACCACAGTTCAAAAGTATCAATTCTTTGGTGCTCAGCTTTCTTTATAGTCCAACTCTCACATCCATACATGACTACTGGAAAAACCATAGCCTTGACTAGATGGACCTTTGTTGGCAAAGTAATGTCTCTGCTTTTCAATATGCTATCTAGGTTGGTCATAACTTTCCTTCCAAGGAGTAAGCGTCTTTTAATTTCATGGCTGCAGTCACCATCTGCAGTGATTTTGGAGCCCCAAAAATAAAGTCTGACACTGTTTCCACTGTTTCCCCATCTATTTCCCATGAAGTGATGGGACCGGATTCCATGATCTTCGTTTTCTGAATGTTGAGCTTTAAGCCAATTTTTTCACTCTCCACTTTCACCTTCATCAAGAGGCTTTTTAGTTCCTCTTCACTTTCTGCCATAAGGGTGGTGTCATCTGCATATCTCAGGTTATTGATATTTCTCCTGGCAATCTTGATTCCAGCTTGTGTTTCTTCCAGCCCAGCGTTTCTCATGATGTACTCTGCATGTAAGTTAAATAAGCAGAGTGACAATATACAGCCTTGACGTACTCCTTTTCCTATTTGGAACCAGTCTGTTGTTCCATGTCCAGTTCTAACTCTTGCTTCCTGACCTGCATACAAATTTCTCAAGAGGCAGGTCAGGTGGTTTGGTATTCCCATCTCTTTCAGAATTTCCCACAGTTTATTGTGATCCACACAGTTAAAAGCTTTGGCATAGTCAATAAAGCAGAAATAGGTATTTTTCTGGAACTCTCTTGCTTTTTTGGTGATCCAGCAGATGTTGGCAATTTGATCTCTCGTTCCTCTGCCTTTTCTAAAACCAGCTTGAACATCAGGAAGTTCATGGTTCACATATTGCTGAAGCCTGGCTTGGAGAATTTTAAGCATTACTTTACTAGCGTGTGAGATGAGTGCAATTGTGTGGTAGTTTGAGCATTCTTTGGCATTGCCTTTCTTAGGGATTGGAATGAAAACTGACCTTTTCCAGTCCTGTGGCCACTGCTGAGTTTTCCAAATTTGCTGGCATATTGAGTGCAGCACTTTCACAGCATCATCTTTTAGGATTTGGAATAGCTCAACTGGAATTCCATCACCTCCACTAGCTTTGTTCGTAGTGATGCTTTCTAAGGCCCACTTGACTTCACATTCCAGGATGTCTGGCTCTAGGTCAGTGATCACACCATCGTGATTATCTGGGTCGTGAAGATCTTTTTTGTACAGTTCTGTGAATTTTTGCCATCTCTTCTTAATATCTTCTGCTTCTGTTAGGTCCATACCATTTCTGTCCTTTATCGAGCCCATCTTTGCATGAAATGTTCCTTTGGTATCTCTAATTTTCTTGAAGAGATCTCTAGTCTTTCCCATTCTGTTGTTTTCCTCTATTTCTTTACATTGATAGCTGAAGAAGGCTTTCTTATCTCTTCTTGCTATTCTTTGGAACTCTGCATTAAGATGTTTATATCTTTCCTTTTCTCCTTTGCTTTTCACTTCTCTTCTTTTCACAGCTATTTGTAAGGCCTCCCCAGACAGCCATTTTCATTTTTGCATTTCTTTTCCATGGGGATGGTCTTGATCCCTGTCTCCTGTACAATGTCACGAACCTCATTCCATAGTTTATCAGGCACTCTATCTATCAGATCTAGGCCCTTAAATCTATTTCTCACTTCCACTGTATGTTTTGTTAAATGTATTTGAGAATTTTATGCTGTTTACGTTCTTGCTGCTGCTGCTGCTGCTAAGTCGCTTCAGTCGTGTCCGACTCTGTGCGACCCTATAGACGGCAGACCACCAGGCTCCCCCTTCCCTGGGATTCTTCAGGCAAGAACACTGCAGTGGGTTGCCATTTCCTTCTCCAATGCATGAAAGTGAAAAGTGAAAGTGAAGTCGCTCAGTCGTGTCCGACTCATAGCAACCCCAGGGACTGAAGCCCACCAGGCTCCTCCATCCATGGGATTTTCCAGGCAAGAGTACTGGAATGGGTCGCCATTGCCTTCTCTGTACGTTCTTGCAAATATGTTTAAATTTCAATTTCTAAACACTTGCTGCTTGTATGTAAAAATACAATTGGTTTTTGAATATTGAGTCCTACAACCATGCTAAATTCAATTAGATTTTCTTTTTGTAGATTTCTGAGGATTTTTCATATATAAATTCATGATTGTATAAACAAGACAGTGTTACTTTTTCCTTTCCAATCTGTGTGCATTTTTTTCTGGCTTTACTGGACTTATTAGGACTGATCAGTACTTTTTCCAATAGAAATATTGACTATGGGCATCCTAGCTTTATATCTCATCTTAAGTGGAAAGCGTTTAGAATTTCACCATTAGTATGATGCCTGCAGGTTTCTTTTCTTCACAGATATTTTTTATTATGTTGAAAAAGTTTCTCACAATTCCTTGTTTTCTACAATTTTTTTTTTAAAAAGCCATGAATGGGTATTGAATTTTATCAAATGCCTTTTCCTACTCTATTGAAATTAAAGCATTAACAAAATGTTAATCTGTTAGTATAGTGAATTATACCCTGGTCCATCAGTTGGTAAAGAATCTGCCTGCAATGCAGGAGACGCTGGTTTGATTCCTGGGTCGGGAAGATCTGCTGGAGAAAGGCTATCCATTCCAGTATTCTGGCCTGGAGAATTCCATGGACTGTATAGTCCATAGGGTAGCAGAGTCAGACATGACTGAGCGACTTTCACTTTCATAGTGAATTATATTGATTGGTTTCCAAATATTTAACTGTTGAATTTTTTTGGAATAAATCTCAGTTGATCGTGATACATTATTTTATATAATTTATGTAGTGCTGGATTTGATTATCTCGGTCTCTAGTTTCTTCTCTTGTGATGCCTTCTTTGTCTAGTTTTAATATACTGGCTTCATGAAGTGAATTGAAATCTGTTCCCACCTCTTCTATAAGAGTTTGCAAAATTGGTAGTATTTATTCCTTGAATGCTTGACAGAATTCATCAGTGAAACCACTAGGGCTGGAGTTTAACTTCAGGGAAGTTTTAAAATACAAATGTCATTTCTTTAATCTAATAGATACCGAGTTATTCAGATTTCCTGTTTTTCTCCTCAGGCATGCTTGGTGGTTTGTCTTTTTCAAGATTATCCTTTTTGTGTAAGTTGTCAAATTTATTGCCATATTTGTCATTTGTTGTTCTTTAATGTTTATAGAATCTGCAACGATGTCCCTGTTTTAATTCTTAAGGTTGGTAATTTCTGTCCTCTCTTTTTTTCTGGATTAGTCTAGCTTAAGTTTTATCAATTATATTGATTTTTTTCAAAGAATCAACTTTTGGTTTCACTTATTTTTTCTATTTATCTCATTCTATTTTGTTATTTTCAGACTTCCCTGGTGGCTCAGATGGTAAACAATCCTCCTGCATTGCAGGAGACCTGGGTTTGATCCCTGGGTCAAAAGGATCCCCTGGAGAAGGTAATGGATACTCACTGAATATTCTTGTCTGGAAAAATCCACAGACAGAGGATCCTGGCAGGCTCACTGGTGGGTCCCAGTTCATGGAGTCACAAAGAGTTGGATACAACTGAGCCCCTAAGCAAGCACGTGTTTCATTATTGTGTATTTATCTCTATTATTTCCTTTCTTCTGCTTACTTTGGGTTATTGCATGTGTGTGTGTGTGTGTGTGTTTCTAATTCCATATAGTTAAAGTTTGGATTTTTTTTGAGACCTTTTTTAATCTCTTTTAATATAAATGTTCCATGTTATAAATTTCACACAAATTTGACAACTCTGTTACACAAATTTTGATATATTTTCATTTCAACTCAGTTTAAAATGTTTTGTTTTCTCTTGTGATTCATTCTCAATCAGTTATTTAGAAATGTGTTATTTGATTTCCAGTTAGTGATATTCCTGAGGTTTTTATTTTGTTGATTTTTAATTTAATTCATTTTTATCATAGAATATAATCTATGATTTCAAGCTTTTCAAATTTATTAATGAGTTATGATCCAACATATGCTTTGCCTTAACAGAGCTGATCTCTATAAAGCAAGTTTGCTATGTAAAAGAATACGTTCATTTTTATTTCAAATAGATATTGCCTACTTTCCATAAAAACACAATTTGTAATGCCGTTTTCCATATTGTCTTTATTGTAATATGTTATCAAATTATATTTTCACATATGTTTAGTAAAATATAGTATTTAAAAATTTTTTTGCATCTCCCAGTCAAGTTCAAGAAATTTTTTAGAAATTAGTATGCATTTACATTTGTTTATGACTTGCTTGTCAATGTTCTTTATCCAATGCTATCTTTTAAATGTAAAATTTCAAGAATTTTCTTGAGTCTTAAATTTGACACTATTATTTATGGAACTGACACATTTTTACCCTTCATGTTTCTTTTACATAGTAGCTAAAACAAATATATATGTACATATATATGTATATACATGGACTTCTCTGGTGGCTCAGATGGCAAAGAATCCGCCTGCAATGCAGGAGACCCAGGTTAGATTCCTGGGTCAGGGAGATTCCCTGGAGAAGGAACTGGTAACCTACTCCAGTTTTCTTGCCTGCAGAATTCCATGGACAGAGGAGCCTGCTGGGCTACAGTCCATGGGATTGCAAAAGAACTGGACATGACTGAGTGGCTAATAGTGTAGTGTATGTGTGTGTGTGTGTGTGTGTGTGTGTGTACGTGCGTTGTATTTACTACTTACAGAGTATACATATATTTTTCCTCTAATCCTTAAAACAGTCTTCAAGTGACATATATATTTACCTATGTACCATCAGTATGTGCCTGGAACTAGATTTACAGCATTCAAGTTGCAGTTGAAGAAACTGAACTAATCAAGTCATTTGCTGAAGTTTACATAGGAAGCCAACTGCAGAGCTGGATTTGGACTTAGGTCTGTCTATCCCCAAAACCCATGTCTTTATCACTATGACATGCAGCCTCTCTTAACTAAAGAAAAAGTTCAGATTGCCAGTGGCTTTTTTTGTTAGTACTATAATTATAATTGTATGCTAAAAGATAATAATGATGCATTTATATATGAATGTTGAAGCTATTTTACCATAGGAATCATGAAATTCTACAATCAAGAAGTAAAGTCATCTGATCTCAAGTATTCAGAGCCAAATTCAATCCTCCTATCATTATCCAAAGATCATACCTAGCCTATCCCACCCATAGTGTTCGCTGTCTCTGTGGACTCAAATTCTTACTAATTACTATGCCAGTTCCTTTCCTTCTCATGCTAACTATAGTTTTAATGGAAAAATACCAGAGAGTTATCTATAGAAGGTCAAGGTCCGAGAGCCTGTACTGATTCATGAAACATGCAATCACAGTTTCCACTGCAGGCCACGATCTGTATCCATTTAGATGAGCCTCAGGAGTTGGAGAGTTGAGGAATCCCATTTGGCAGAATGGCAATAAGTAGCCTTTCAAAATGCTTTACGTGCAATCATTATTATCTTAAATTCTGGAAATAGAGTGAGTAAAAGAGATGCTTTTCCCATTATCCTTATTATCTCCATAAAAGCAATTTGTGCTGGGTTGTCATTTTAGAAAATTGTGCATTTCAAATACATCTGGCCACTGCCATGCTTCCTTCATTATGTAATGGCAGCTGACCTCCACTCACACTGACATCTTTCTAATGACACTCAGTCCACCTCATTAACACAGGTTTAGGATGATATACTTACAGCCTCTCTAGTTGTTTGGGTCTCTCCAGATAATTAATCCTAGTTAAGAAGTTTATCTCTTCCCTCAAGTTGTTGCTATCAGTTAGAGTACTTAATAGTTTTGACCAAAACAAAAAAAAGGCAACCACATCATTCTTGACTCTACAGAGCAAACAAAAATAATACGACTTTGTCCTGTTAAGATCTGTTGGGTGATAGTATCCACTCTAAGGGCTTCTCAACTGTGAATCAATGCCAGGCACTATTCTAGGCTCTAGGACACATCAGCGAACAAAATAGCAATAAAAAAATTCCTTCATGGAGCTAATATTCTACAGGGAAAAAATATATGTACCTCATTTTATTATGCTCCACTTTCTTGCACCTCACAGATATTGTATTTTTTGCAAGTTGGAGTTTTGTGGCAGCCGTGCATTGAGCAAGTCTATCAGCATTATTTTTCCAGCAGTATTTGCTCACATCATGACTTTGTGTCCCATTTTGGCAATTTTTACAATATTTTAAGCATCTTTGTTGTATTTGTTATGGTGACCTGTGATCAGTAATCTTTGATGTTACTATTGTAATTGTTTGGGGGCACCACAAGCCACACCCATATAAGACAGCAAATATAATCAATAAATGTATGTGTTCTGATTTCTCCACCAACCAGGTATTTTCTCATCTCTTTCCCTCTCCTTGGGCTTCCCCACTCCCGGAAACAAAACAATATTAAAATTAGGGCAATTAATGACCTTACAATGGCCTCTAAGTGTTAAAGGAAAAGTCATACATTGCTTACTTTAAATCAAAAGTTGGAAATGATTAATTTTAGTGAGAAAGGCATGATGAAAGCCAAGATGAGCTGAAAGCTAGGCCTCTTGCTGCAAACAGGATGAGAAGATTGTGAAACAGCTTTATTGCTAATATGAAGAAAGTTTTACTGGTCTGGAGAGATGATAAAACCAACTACAACATTCCCTTAAGACAAAGCCTAATAAAGAGCCAAGTCCTAACTCTTAAATTCTGTGAAAATAGAGAGAGGGTGAGGAAATCACAGAAGAAAAATCTGAAATTATGAGAGGTTGGCTCATGAGGGTTAAGGAAAGCAACTGTCTTTGTAACATCATAGTGCAAGGTGAAACAGGAAGTGCTAATGTAGAGGCTGCTGCAAATTATCCAGAAGTTCTAGCTAAGATCATTAATAAAGATGACTATACCAAACAAAAGATTTTAAAAGCAACTTTCTATTGAAAGAAGATGCCATCTAGACTTTCATAGCTAGAGAGGAGAAATCAATGCCTGGTTTCAAAGCTTCAAAGGACAAAATGACCCGCTTGCTAGGGGCTAAGGCAGCAGGTGACTTTAAGTTGAAGTCAATACTCATTTACAAGGATCCTTAAGAATTATACTAAATCTACTCTGTCTATGCTCTACAAATGTAACAAGAAAGCCTGGATGACAGTACTTCTATTTGCAACATGGTTTACTGATTATTTTAAGCCCACTGTTGAGAACTACTTAGAAAAAAGATTCCTTTCAAAATATTACTGTTCACTGAAAATGTACCTGGTCACCCAAAACTCTGATGGAGATGTATAACAAGATTAATGTTGTTTTCATGCCTGCTAAAACAATATCCATTCTGTAACCCATGTATCAAGGAGTAATTTTGACTTTCAAGGCTTATTGTTTAAGAAATACAGTTCATAAAGCTATAGCTGCCATAAATAATGATTCCTCTGATGGATCTGAGTAGAGTCAATTGAAAACCTTCTGGAAAGAATTCATCCTTCTAGATGCCATTAAGAACATTCATGATTCATGGGAAGAGGTCAAAGTATCAACATTAGCAGCTATTGAAAGAAGTTGATTTCAACCCACATGGATGTCTTTTAGGGGCTCAAGACTTCAGTAGTGGAAGTCACTGCAGATGTGATAGAAATAGCAACAGATATAGAAATGAAGCCTGAAGATGTGACTGAACTGCTGCCATCTTATGATTAAGTTTTAATGAATGAAGAGTTGCTTCTTACGAATGTATAAAGAAAGTGATTCTTGAGATGATATCTACTCCTGGTGAAGATGCCACGAAGATTGTTGAAATGACAAGAAAGGATTTAGGCCATTACCTAAACTTAGTTAATAAGGCAGCAGCAGGGTTTGAGAAGACTAACTCCAATTTTGAAAGAAGTTCTGGTGATCTAGTTGCTAAGTCATGTCTGACTCTTGCGACCCCAGGGACTATATCCCACCAGGCTCCTCTGTCCATGGGATTTTCTGGGCAAGAATACTGGGGTGGGTTGCCATTTCCTTCTCCAGGGGATCTTCCTGACCCAGGGATTGAACACATGTCTTCTGCAGTGCAGGCAGATTCTTTATCAACTGAGAGACCAAGGAAGCTGGGTAAAATGCTATCAAAGCGCATTGCATGCTACAGAGAAATCACTCATGAAAAGAAGAGTTAATCAATGTGGCCAACTCACCTGCTGGAGAGATAAGAGATTCAGGTTTGATCCCTGAGTCAGGAAAATCCCTGGAGGTGGGAATGGCAACTCATTCTAATATTCTTCCCTGGAGAAACCTATGGACAGAAGAGCCAGGCAGGCTACAGTCCATAGGGTCACAAAGAGTTGAACACAACCGAAGTGACAGTGTGCATGCGACTTCACTGTTGTCTTAAGAGAATGTCACAGCCACTCCAACCATCAGTAACAGCCACCCTGATCAGTCAGCAGCTATCAATATGGAAGCAAGATCCTCCACCAGCAAAAAGATTATGCCTCCCTGAAGGCTCAGATTATGTTCAGCATTTTTTAACAATAAATTATTTTTAAAATAAGGTATATACATTTTTAGACAGAATGCTACTGCACACTTAATAGACGAAGGGTAGTGTAAGCATAACTTTTATATACACTGGGAGACCAAAAAATTGTGTGACTTGCTTAATTGTGGTGATCTAGAACCCAACCCACAATGTCTCTGAGGTACGCCTATGAATGTATCCATTAAAAAAAATATGGCTCCCAGCTCTGTCATTTACAAGCTGTAAGTGGTTGTAAGTTACATAAGCCGCAAGTTACATAAACTCTTGTTTTTCTCATCAGGGTAGTGATTATAGGTAAGGTGGTTACGAAGGTGGAAAGAGATAATATATGTAAAGTATTTTAACACAAGGCCTAGAACAAAAGCCCTTAATATAAATGAGATTTATTATTGTTATTATTACATTTCTGTTCACTGCTATTTTCATAGACAATGTACACAATATTTTTAAAAAGGTATTTTATATACTCTCAATCTAATCAGTCAGATGTCCACAGTCTAATTCTCTGTTTAATTATAGCTGATGAAATTTTAGCCATGTCCCCCCTCCCCCCCTGATATTATCTCTACTCAACCACACTGTATTTTCTTTATTTTGTTTAAGTCCTTGTTAACTTAAAATGGGATCAGATATATTCTCCCAAATCCAATTCGTTCAGCACAAAGTTAACTTTCCTGTGCATATAACGCAGGTCCCACAAGAGAAGGATGTTGATGTCGTGGCTGATCCATGGAGATGGAAGCAGTTATGAGAATCAACAGCACCATGAAAGCTCTTGCAGACAAATAGTCAAATGCATCACAAGGCAGGATGCTAAGGGACCAATCAGCTCAGAAACATTGATTCTGTCACTTACACTGCTTAGAGGAAATGAATGATAAAAGAAAGGGACAATAACAAAAAACTCTTATTTAAAACACCATGCAAGAATGGGTAGGGGAGACATGGGATGTTCTTAGAGCGTTCAAATAGAATTCATAGATCTGTGCTTCTAGTCTTCCCTCTGTTCCAACCCTGATGCATGACACTGAAAACGTCAAACATTCTCTCCATGCTCACCTGTAAAATCAGGCCAGGCCATCCTAAGCTTCCTTGTTGCTTCTAATTGCTGTTAATCTCTGCTGCATAGTTATTTTTGAATGAGAAACCTATAAGAATAGAATTTTTAAAGATAATTTCCTTTTGTCTTCGTCAATAATATGGGGAAAATAAGCCTTACCTGACAGGATTGCTATGAAGGTCAAATTGGAAAGTGCGTGTAGAGCACTTACTATGACGTCTGGAATATTGTAGATTCCCAGTGTGATGCTGCATCATGTCATGATGATCCTGACAACATGAAATAACCAAATGAAAAACAACGTGTCTTTAAAACAAACTACCCAAAGACAGAAGTAACTAAAGGAATGTAGAAACAAAATTAAAATGCCTGGGTAGACAGATTATGAATACTGCTGGTTCATCTTTCTATTTGAGAGACAACATAAGGTAATGGTTTAACTCATGGCTTTTCTTGACACTGAAACCAGCTCTTTCACCAACTGTGGGACTTTTAAACAGGTTTTGTATCCTCTCTGTAAATGAAGATGCAATGATACTTCCTTATTAAGATGTGAGCTTATATGTCCAAGGCACATATGAAGCACTATTTAAGTGTTTGTTAATTAAAATACTTTCCAAATCTGTAGTCATGGACATGCTCACTCCTAGCAAAGGACAAAAGAGTAAAGGAAAGATATATCCATTGAATGCAGAGTCCCAAAGAATCTCAAGGAGAGATAAGAAAGCCTTCCTAAGTGAGCAATGCAAAGAAATAGAGGAAAACAATACAATGGGAAAGACTAGAGATGTGTTCAAGAAAATTAGAGATAACAAGGGAACATGTCATGCAAAGACGGGCACAATAAAAGACAGAAATGGTATGGACCTAAGAGAAGAGAAGATATTAAGAAGTGGTAGCAAGAATACACAGAAAAACTATACAAAAAAAGATCTTAATGACCCAGATAACCACGATGGTATGATCACTCCCCTAGAGCCAGACATCCTGGAGTGCGAAGTCAAGTGGGCCTAAGGAAGCATCAATACAAACAAAGCTAGTGGAGGTGATGGAATTTCAGCTGAACTATTTCAAATCCTGAAAGATGATGCTGTGAAAGTGCTGCACTCAATATGTCAACAAATTTGGAAAATTCATCAGTGGCCACAGGACTGGAAAAGGTCAGTTTTCATTCCAATCCCTAAGAAAATCAATGCTAAAAATGTTCAAACTACTGCACAATTGCACTCATCTTACATGTTAGTGAAGTAATGCTCAAAATTCCCCAAGCTAGGCTTCAACAATACATGAACTGATAATTCCAGATGTTCAGGCTGGATTTAGAAAAGACAGAGGAGCCAGAGATCAAATTGCCACCATCTGTTGGATCATAGAAAAAGCAAGAGAATTCCAGAAAAACATCTATTTTTGCTTCATTGACTATGCCAAAGCCTTTGACTGTGAGGATCACAATAGACTGTGGAAAATTCTGAAAGAGATGGGAATACCAGACCACCTTACCTGCCTCCTGAGAAATCTGTATGCAGATCAAGAGGCAACAGTTAGAATTGGACATGGAACAATGGACTGGTTTCAAATTGGGAAAGGAGTACGTCAAGGCTGTATATTGTCACCATGCTTATTTAACTTATAGGGAGATACATCATGCAAAATTCTGGGCTGGATAAAGCACAAGCTAGATTCAAGATTGCTGGGAAAAATATCAATAGCCTCAGTTATGCAGGTGACATCACCCTTATGGAAGAAAGTGAAGAGAAACAAGAGTCTCTTGATGAAAGTGAAAAAGTTCGCTTAAAACTCAATGTTCAAAAAATGAAGATCCTGGCATCCAGTCCCATCACTTCATGGCAAATAGATGGGGAAACAATGGAAACAGTGAGAGACTTAATTTTCTTGGACTCCAAAATCACTGCAGATGGTGACTGCAGCAACGAAATTAAAAGAAGCTTGCTTCTTGGAAGAAAAGCTATGACCAACCTAGGCAGCACATTAAAAAGCAGAGACATTACTTTGCCAACAAAGGTCTGTCTAGTCAAAGCTATGGTTTTTCCAGTAGTCGTGTATGGATGTGAGAGTCGGACCATAAGGAAAGCTGAAAGCTGAAGAATCAATGCTTTTGAACTGTGATGTTGGAGGAAGACTCTTAAGAGTCCCTTGGACAACAGGGAGGTCAAACCAGTCCATCATAAAGGAAATCAGTCCTCAATATTCATTGGAAGGACTGATGCTGAAGCTGAAACTCCAATACTTTGGCCACCTGATGTGAAGAACTGACTCACTGGGAAAGACCCTGATGCTGGGAAAGATTGAAGGCAAGAGGAAAAGGGGACAACAGAAGATGAGATGGTTGGATGGCATCACCGACTCGATGGACATGAGTTTGGTAAAGCTCCCGGAGTTGGTGATGGACAGGGAAGCCTGGCGTGCTGCAGTCTAGTAGCAGTGGCAGTGAGAGTCGCTCAGTCGTGTCAGACTCTTTGCAACCCCATGGACTGTACAGTCCATGGAATTCTCCAGGCCAGAATACTGGAGTGGGTAGCCTTTCCCTTCTCCAGGGGATCTTCCCAACCCAGGGATCAAACCCAGGTCTCTCATATCACAGGCGAATTCTTTACCAGCTGAGTTACAAGGGAAGCCCAAGAATACTGGCGTGGGTAGCCTATCCTTTCTCCAGGGGATCTTCCCAACCCAGGAACTGAACTGCAATCTCCTGCATTGCACACAGATTCTTTACCAACTGAGCTATCAGGGAAGCCCATGCTGCAGTCTATGGGATTGCAAAGAGTCGGACACAATTGAGCAACTAAGCTGAACTGAACTGACAATGGAAAGGAAGGAATATTGTTTTTATGAAGAAATGATTACTGCCCCTAATTTAGTATTGTTTTTCCCATGCTAGACCCTGGTTGAAGAACTTTATGTGGATCAACTAATCCTCACGATAATCCTGTGGAATAGGTACTATCATCATCAGAAGTGAAAAACATCCAGAAGGAGACAGTCCTGGTGTCTTCAGTGTCGCCAAGGCACAAGGTTGAATCTGCTCAT
This sequence comes from Bubalus kerabau, assembly GCF_029407905.1. NCBI lineage: Eukaryota > Metazoa > Chordata > Mammalia > Artiodactyla > Bovidae > Bubalus > Bubalus kerabau. Next base: position 60,097,332 of record NC_073624.1, on the reverse strand, counting down.
TCCTGTATGTCTCCCCTGGTTTTCTGGCCTCTGCAGATAGCATATCTTGGATCTCAGTTGCCCAGAAGCTGAGCTGCTCTGGGTGAACTGGGACAAAATTAGTCTCACCTTCTTGTCCTTTTCTCTTCTTGGTGCCTGCTGTGGGATCCAATTCACATGCTCCTCTTGTTTTTCCTCTTATCAAAACTAACTCTTTTCACATTCTCATATTAGGACAAGTGATAGGCTGATAGTCCAAAGACTTGGTTTGAGACGTCCATCCCTGGGTTGGGAAGATCTCCCTGGAGAAGGAAATGGCAGCCCACTTCAGTATCCTTGCCTGGAAAATCCCACTGACAGAGGAGCCTGGTAGGCTACTGTCCATGGGGTCACAAAGAGTCGGACACGACTGAGCGACTTCACTTTCACTTTTCTATCTTAAATGCTGTATATTTTGGATAAGTTACTGGATGCCTTAGAGTCTGAAATTCATGTGTAAATTTTAGTCCACTCAGAGTTTCTGAGAATGTTTGTCAGAGAGAGGGGAGAGAGGAAGACTGGTATGACAATGAATGCACGTTGTCTCAGAAAACTGAAAGGAGGACACTGGTTAAATCACCAATGTTCACTCTACCTCTGGGCTAGACTTGGAATGGCAAACACCACCTGAAATTACCAGCTTCCATCTCCTATGGTGTTATACGTCAGTATAGGGAAATGCACTTCTAAGGGTCCAAGGGTTCTAAAATTCAAGGTTAGAGTTTTGACCGTTGATTTCCTCTAGTTGGGTGCAACGATTTTCATTAGGCAGAGTACCCAGTGATTTTCACTGTGATAAAAGCCTGCAGTGAAGATTTTCAGTGTCTTATGCATATTTGCTGCTCCTAAGGAATAAGAGGAAAGAGAAGCTGTCTATAGAGGGATGTTTGTTTGCTTTCACTTACTTTTATCACCCAGAATAATCCCAGTTTGAAAGTCTCCAGCCAGAGGACTATCAAATGTGATAATAAAAATGCTTGCAACATTTATTTTCTGCTTTTTCAGAAACTGGCTATTTTGATCCTATTTAGAGCAATATTAGTGCTTTCAGAAAAATGCTACTAGGTGACATGCATGTAATTTGGCCTACCACTTTAAAAATTACTCTAACTTATAGTTTAGGAACTGTTATGTTTATGGCATGACTTTAAAAAAAATAAGGAATGAATAAAAAGGCTTAGTGGAAAACTACAAATTTCTTTTTACCCGAGGCATTTTAAGCTTGAGAAAGTGAAAGAATGCATTTGTTATTTTGACCTTTTACAGACCTATTTGCCTTGCAGGTTGCATTAGTGATTCTTCAACATCTACTAAAATTACTAGCAGTTATGTGTATGAAGACATTATTTCTCAGCCATTTCTTTGTCCACCTCCTTATGAAGGAGACATTCTGTTGTTCTGGTTCAAAATATTAGAATCAATTGGAGTTAATTGTTTTCCGTATCACCAGGTAAATATCTACTCGGTATAAAAGCAGGAATGGCAGCATTTTATTGAACAACTCTCCAGATCTTCTGCTGCAAGAGCTGCATATATATTATTTATAAATTCCCAACAACTCTGCAATGCAGTTACTATTACCCCCACTTCACAGAGAAGAAAATAGAGGATTTGAGCACCTAAGATGCTTGATTGAGATCACACAGCTAGCAAGTTACAGAACCTGGAATCAAAGACCAGATTTCTCTTCTTTCTCATTCACCATAATTTACCAAGCCTGTTTAGAATAAGAAAAGAGAGCCCCGCAAAAAATAATTGATATGAAATTTCCCAATGCAAAGATGCATCTAAGTTTCTCTAGTTAGAGGGCATTGGTAGAGTTGAGTTAAAATAATTTGGGCTTTGAAATCTACTAGACCTGGATTCAAAATCGGCTCCACCACTTGACAAGTATGTGGCCTCAGAGAAGTTACCTAATATCTATAACATCACTTCATTAAATTGGGCAGATTAAATAAGATAAATCTCATAAGTACTGAATGCATTATTTATACCTGGTGTGGACTTAATAAGTGGTATATCTCTTTAGCCTACTTTTTTTTTTTAAGAACATAATTCTAAACTGCCTAAGCATGTAAGTATTCTAAAGTAGCTGTCTCATAACTTGCCAAGGTCACAATTACTGCATTTCTTTTGTTTTGTCACTTATCAGCAGGAACATAAACCACCTTTTTACAGGGATTTGTAGGATTTGTAAGAGGACCCTCTTACAAATCATACATGTGTGAAAAGAAACAATTCTTTTTTTACCATCAGAAAAATAGAGGCCACTTTCCTTCCTCAGATGCACAAGGTTTCTATTATGTGAAAGCAGATTGAATGTGAGTCCAACAAGATTTGGCACAGGGTCTAATAGGAACTGAAATGGAACTGGGACTCAACGTGATTATCACAGTAATTTTTATAAATACCAAAATGGAAAACTTTGTTGTGCTGGAATGAAAAAGTGAATTGACTGTCCCATTAACTATCCATCAGTGCTTTTCATAGGTCATTTGAACTGAACCAAAAGAATGTTAAAAGAACTTGAAATGCTGATTTCTATAACTACTAAACAAAATCTGACCAACACCCATAAACGTAATAGGATTAGGCAGCAGCTGCTTTGAATAGTGGACAAAGTTGCTTTTCTAAAAGATGGTGGAGAACTGTATTTACTGGGTCCAGGAAGAAGTGTCAATTGAATTCACTGAAGAAGTTCATGAGAAGGGAAAGCTTGGCAGAGCTGAGGGTGTACACAGGCCAAGACCAAAGTGCTGTTTGCAGAGAGGGCTCTCCAGGGGGGACTCACTGCTCTCTCCCAAATGGAAAAGCCCGTGAAGTTCTGTGCTATGCAGAATTTTCTTTTTCTTTTTTTAACTCTTTACCCCACTATACTTTCTGGCCAATTTGCAATGTTCTGCTGCATGGAATTTTTAATCTTCTCAGTTCCATACTTTTGTCATAATTAAGTTTTGAAATGACAATGTTTCCATGTATATCCCACTAGAATAGTCTTTCACTCATAACTGCTGACTTTAAGAAACTCGATGACATTAGGAAGTAAAATCTATCTGCATTCTACATAGGCATTTATGTATTTACACAATGTCAGTGAAGCAACATAACTGCAGTGTTCTTCTGGCCAGCTGCTCTGTCAGAATGAGGATAATGCATAGCTCTTTCAAATGCCTCAGCTTACAGGGGAATTTTCATACAAAGAAAGGAGAGAGAGAACATTTTATTGGGTACATATGATGTGTGGAATTCTATACTAAATGTTTTACTCAACCCTCTTCATTATCTGTAAGATAATCATCATCTACATTATTCATTTGAAAAAACCAAGGTTCAGAGAGGTTCAGCAACCTATTCAAAGCACACAGCTAATTAATAGTATATTCTGAGCTGAACTCAGATATTTGAATCTGAGCCCAGACTATTACAGGAAGATAAAAGTACACTTTAAAAGTACACTGGAGTGAGAATACTGAAGTCCAGCTAAGGAGTTTATACTTAGTATTTGTTTTGTAAGTGAGAGAAAATTATTCAAGATAATGAGGAAGGAAATGTATGAGTTTTCTGGGCTCTTTCAACCCAAGTCTGAGTGCCTTTCTTTTTACTGTATTATCTTCATCTTGTTCATGGAAAACCTATCATTTCAGTCATCTATACTCTTCTATCTTATGCGGAAACTTCTCTTATTAACTCTGCTTAATAAATCGAGAAAAGGAAGTACAAAGAAGTAAAAGAGTTTGCCTAAGGTCAAAGTTAGGCAGAGATAGAACTCTGGTCTCTCTGGACTCGTTCTTAATCACAGAGCATAACTCTGTGCATCTATGTATATAAATATGTACAGTAATAAGTATTTGAATATAGAGACCCATATGAAATTTCAGCTTACTATAAACCCCACTGTAAAAATTTTTTCAAAACACTATATATTTCAGGTAGGGAATATCCAAAGTGCCATGATGACCTATAACATAAGGAGATCAGCAAAAACAAAGGAATATAAATAACTGTTGCAATCACCAAGCTGAAGTCATGGGATGCGAAAGATTATTGAACTCTTTCACAAATATCTTAACAGGAGTGCCTCTGTATTGATGCTGACTCTTCATCATTTTTCTCAGCTAATATCATTGCTGCACAGAATATCATAAAGTTTAGAAATAAAGAAAATAATTTGAGAATGCTCCACAGGAAAAAAAAAAGTTCATTTCAAGGAGAAGTGGATTTTTTTTTCTACTCGTTTTTGCTTCATCATGGCACATTAACTTGATGAAAATTTCCCTTGTGGATATGAGGAATTGTTTTGACCCTATGTACTTGTGTATTTATTTTGATGGCTCCAAATTTAGCAAAGCATTATTGTCATCATTGATCCTAGAGAATTATTCACCTGTTAGTGAGTCAATAGCTGTATGGGTTTATGGTATCATGAGAGATATTGACTGTCAAGTTTATTTACAGTAATTGATAATTTTTAATTGTTCTCTGTTCCTATTCCTAAAATAGCTAAGCAAAGATGATCACAGAGTAAAGAAACTGTGCATATAAGTGAGAGGGGAAAGGGGTTAGGGTTGTGTACTTGAGTTGAAATGCTGCTGCTATGTCGCTTCAGTCGTGTCCGACTCTGTGCAACCCCAGAGACGGCAGCCCACCAGGCTCCCCCATCCCTGGGACTCTCCAGGCAAGAACACTGGAGTGGGTTGCCATTTCCTTCTCCAATGTATGAAAGTGAAAAGTGAAAGTGAAGTCGCACAGTCGTGTCCGACTCTTAGCGACCCCATGGACTGCAGCCTACCAGGCTCCTCCATCCATGGGATTTTCCAGGCAAGAGTACTGGAGTGGGGTGCCATTGAGTAGAAATAGAACATGCCTAAAGACCCCTGCCGTGCCATGCTAAGTCACTTCAGTAGTGTCCAACTGTTTGTGACCCCATGGACTGTAGCCCACTAGACTTCTCTGTCCACAGGATTCTCTAGGCAAGAATACTGGAGTGCGTTGCCGTGCCTTCCTTCAGGGGCTAAAGGTCCCTAGAATCGTTCTAATGATGGCAAAACCATAAGTAACCCGCAGGATCCGAGAAGACTGTTGTCTCCCAAGGGAAGTGTGCCCTGAGTGAAGTGGTTCCCTTCCTTCCTTGTCTCTCCATCCTGACTTACCTCCACCACCTTTCACAGTAGATGACCTTCTTCCTATAACAGTGGCAGATACAGAGTATGCACTCAATAAGTATGTCAAATTACTGAATTATATCATGAGGGTGTTTCTGCTTTTTTACCATGAGCCCCTTAAGTATAACAATGATGTGTGTATATGGACTTTGCATGCCTAGAGGATTACTTCCTGCCTGGATCTTCACACATGCTCAGTGGTTGTTTTTGAGAAGTAGGATGGGAAAAGTAAGACTCTGAAGACAGCCTGTGTTCAAATTCTAGCTCTGCTATTGACTAGCCTTGTAACCTTGGGCAAGTTACGAACTGCTCTGTGCCTCAGTTTCCTCATCTGCAAAAATGAGCTAACAGGGAACTTATAAGATAGCTGTGAGAATTCTATGTGCTTTTATATGTAAAAATACATAATTTTTTTTTTTCTCCAGTGCAGATGGTCCTTGCAGGTAATGACCTGCCTTCAGGTAATAAACCCAGATTAAATTCTTCCTATCTTGTAATGCCATCATCCTTAATACCTGGTATCTAAGATTCTATGGAAGGGGAAGAAAGAGGATGATGATATCTGGAAGTTTTTCTTAGCAGTAGGCCTGGTAATGACAAGCAAACCATTCTCAGGACTCATCCTAGATGCCAGGGGACTGGCTAACAGAGCTGTCCTTACATGCACTGGCATAAAGTGAACCAGTTTAACATTCTCTCTGGGCTTCCTAGGTGGCACTAGTAGTAAAGAACCCACCTGGCAATGCAGGAGATGGGAGACACCTGGGTTCGCTCCTTGGGTCAGGAAGACTGGAAAGACTTAAATAGAGGCTAGCAATCATTTATAAGGCCAATGCTCTAAAATCCTATAAGTAGGTGTTAATAGCTGCATAGTCTAGTTTCAGTTGTCTAAGTACCAGTGTTTTAATTTTAAATTCAACTGTTTTCTACATGGCCCTGTAGGTAATTCTGGCACCACTCTGCCACCATTGATGTTTCCAGTCCACCTGAGACCTTTAAACCTGAGGTCACAAAGACCTACTGAGGGAAGGCCGGTGACATACATGAACAACATAGCAGAGGTGGTGGGACTGCAGGACTCTGCGGGGCAGAACCTGCTCCATGAGGCCCCAGAGCAGCAGTCAGCAGGAACACCATCCCAAACTGGCCCAGGGCTCCAATTTTCCTAATCAAAGCCAAAAGTTCGGCTTTTCAAGTGAAATCTTCCAAAATTAAAATGTTGGCAACTACTTTAAAACACAGGGTAGGCAAAATATATGTTTTCTAATGAAAGAATAGACTTTTCAATGAAATATTAAGGTAATATGTTAAGCATATTACCTTAAAGAAATCTGTGAAAAGGATATGTTGATGTTATTTAAGAGAGTGAGTGAAAAATGCCTGAGAAAATGGTATGGAAGCAAGACAATAAGGTGTATAAAGAAGGCAGTCAAAGGGTGAAAGCCTATTTTACATGTCTGTCCCCACACCGAGCCCAGAGTATGGGTCCGATTCTGCCACTCCATCCCCAACTGTGTTCTTCCTGACATGGGGTTATGGCCCCTATTATAGGATGGTGGTTAAGTGCCTAGACTCTGGAACCAGTCTACCTAGGCTTAAAGACCAACACTACAACTTAACTGGCTGTCAACCCAGTTCCCCCATTAGTAAACTGAGGATACAAGTGGTATCCATTTCAAAAAATCGCTGAGTGGTGACAATGAGCTGCTGCTGCTGCTGCTGCTGCTAAGTCGCTTCAGTCGTGTCCGACTCTGTGCGACCCCATAGATGGCAGCCCACCAGGCTTCCCCGTCCCTGGGATTCTCCAGGCAAGAACACTGGAGTGGGTTGCCATTTCCTTCTCCAATGCATGAAAGTGAAAAGTGAAAGTGAAGTTGCTCAGTCATGTCCGACTCTAGCGACCCCATGGACTGCAGCCTACCAGGCTCCTCTATCCATGGGATTTTCCAGGCAAAAGTATTGGAGTGGGATGCCATTGCCTTCTCCGGACAATGAGCTAATATGCATAAAATACTTAGAACAAGCCTCATCTGTAGTAAGTGTTCAGTATACCTTAGCCATTCCTTTTTTTCTTATTACCTCTGGCTTGTGGGTTGAATTTGAAAATTGTGCCTCCAGTTTGCATTTTTTGCCTTAAACCAGAGTAATTGGGATTCAAATCAGAAAGCCCTTAGCAGCCTGTTAAATGAATCATTAGCAAATAGCCTAGCTTCCTGGGAAATGCTGGGCACCTCTTGCTTTGCTAGGCCCCACCCTCTCCTACCCTCTCTCTCTGCTCCTTGCTTTAATACAGCTTCTACCTAGCTCTTTTCTGTGGTCATAGCTCACATTTTCAACCCTAGCCTTACTTTTTGCATTGACAATTTATTTTTCTGCTTTGAACTCAATCTCCCCTAGATAAATTGAGTTCAAAGACCACCATGTCCCCTGACCTCTCACCCCTTTTGACCATTACTACTGATTACTGGCCTGCCAAGCTGAAACTATCAGAAGAAATAAGATGTTAGGCAATTCATCCAAAGTCATGTAGCCAATAAGGCAAGGAACTAAGGTTTGAACCAGATCCCATGACTATAATCAGGGATCTCAAACTTTCAGCCATACTGCAGTCTATCTCTATTTTGCTGAAGCAGAAATTTGAGCCTCAAGCAATGTGAAGGGTAGCTTATGAGAACAAACCACTTAAACAGGAATTCAGCCTCACCTCAGGAGTTATATCTCAAGGAGCCTTTGCTGTTCTAAGATCATTCTGGAGGTGTACAGAATTCCCAAGCGGTGACAAAAGCTTTATTTTTTATGACAAATGTCCATACAGTGAAAGATCAAGTTTTAGTGAAAGTTAAAAAAATTCATGCAGTTAGAATCAGTAAAAGATTTGCATAGGAAGTTGGTGAATCTCAACAGAATTAAAAGGAGATTCATAAAGATCTGAATGTTTCTCTCAGCAAAACCAAGATTCTACACACAGAGTCAAAAAATGATGTCTCACTAGCCAAGTCCTATGATTTTGGGGAGGAAAGACCATGTTATTCAAAAACATTTGAAATCTGTTAAATAGAACATTGACTCTCCAGTATACCTCAAATGGCATTCTTTTTTTTGAAATTTGGGCTCACTGGCTTTTATATAGAATAAATGAGTGTGAAGATTTAAGTTTCTATACATAACATTTTGTATTCCCCCTAAAGATACCCAAGACTTTCTTGGTGGCTCAGATGGTAAAGAATATGTCTCCAATGCAGGAGACCCGGGTTTGATCCTGGGCCAGGAAGATCCCCTGGAGAAGAGAATGGCTACCCACATCAAATTCCATGGACAGAGGAGCCTGGCAGGCTATAGCTGTGGGGTAAGAGTGCAACATGACTGAGCAACTAACACTTTCACTAAAGATACCCATTAATTTGGTTATCCTATTGCCTAAATAATATATAATAGCCATTTTAAATATTTTAGCAAAATGCCTTTTTTCTCCAGGAATTTTTAAACTTATCTTAAAAAGTCATGAGCCTGTAAGAATGTTGTTTGAAGATTAGTGAAACATCTTGTTGGTTCAAATTCAGGCTTACTTCATAGAGTTTACACAGCATATGCCAGGAACAGTGCTAAGAACTTTCACAGATATTTCATTTCTTAGTCACAAAAATTCAATGTGCTTTAATAACATTATCCCCATTTTACAATTTTGGAAACTTTGATTCAAAGAGGTTCAGTCTTTTCCCAATGTCACACCACCGGAAAATGGTAGATTGGGGTCCTACTTAAGTTCAGGGCTTTTCACCATTTCATGCTGCCTCCCTTAAAAGCAGTTTTCCAAAAAAAGTTAGCTAGAAAAGTATCTATCCATTAAAAATTATTCCATTGTCCCTCCATGTGCCTTGTCTTGACTGGGATGGAGGACAGCATCAGTTGTTTGAAATATGCAATAACAATTCCTTGCATAGTAGTTCTAATTTTAGCTTCCTGAGGACCCTGTTTCTTCAGGCAATGACTAATTTGCATGGCAAGTTACCTCTGAACGAGACACTAGAGTTGAATCCAAGGACATTTAGAATAGTTTCACAGGATGGTTTGGTTTCAGAACTGCATAAAAACTTGCTAAAAATTCTGCGTTTATGACACACTATGTATTATATACTTAACCTTTTTATAGTTTTCAAGTGTCTACTGAATTCTACTTAACACAATAACCATTTATATTTCATAATGATAATAGCAAGAGTGACTTTTTAAAGCTCATTTAAAACTCTTTATTCTTGATAATATCCTTTGCCAATACTTGGCCATTCTCCTGCTAGGTTTTCTAAAAGTATTTAAAAGTATGGGATCATGACCCAGGTCTAAATCTTATGTCGTCAGACTCTTCCATCTACTACCCTCCCTGGTGCAGTCAACTACTAACACTTAGTTCATGTTCCCTAATTTTCTGAAGATTTTTACTCCTAACTCACTGTCGCATCCTCCAGCGCCACTTTATCACAATTCTTGGTGAAGTCTGTAGATCAGAGCCTAGTCAGTAGTAAATACTGTAGGCTTTGCGGGCCAAGAGACAAAACAGCTTGCTTATACAACAGAGCAGAAAACTCTTGCCTGGCCCACCCACCCTTTCTTGAATTCAGAATCCACTGTCTTCATTTAGAACACTTCCCTCAGAGACCACACCCTCCCACCTCACTAAGGTGTCTTAGTCTTTATTGGTTCCTCATCTCCTGAACTTCTGAACTCTTAAATGTCCCAAAGTCATTAGGCCTCTCCTACATCACTGTTCTGGAAAATCACATCCAGACTCACAACTTAAAATACTATCTTTCTACCAACAACATCCAAATTTGTACTGTACTCTAGATTCCTTCCCTGACTTCAGATTTTATTGGATCTAAAGATCAACTTGAGGACAGCTGACATCTTAACAAATTGTCATACATAAACATGGTATATCTCTCTATTTATTTTTTTTAATTTTATTTTATTTTTTAACTTTACAATATTAGTTTTGCCATACATCAACATGAATCCTCCACAGGTATACTTATGTTCCCCATCCTGAACCCTCCTCCCTCCTCCCTCCCTGTACCATCCCTCTGGGTCATCCCAGTGCACCAGCCCCAAGCATCCAGTATCGTGCATCCAACCTGGACAATATACTAACGCATATATATGGAATTTAGAAAGATGGTAACAATAACCCTGTATATGAGACAGCAAAAGAGACATTGATGTATAGGACAGTCATTTGGACTCTCTATTTATTTAAGACAACTTTATTTTCTCTCAGCTATGTGACAATTTTTAAGTTTTTACTATAGAAGTTTCATACCTCTTTTGGTAAATGCATTCTTATGTATTCGATACTTTTCAAAGCTAATGTAAATGGTAATTTTTAAATTTACTTTAATGCATTTATTGCTCTAATATAAAAATATAATTGGTGTTTGTGTACTAATATTTTACCCAGGAATTTTGCTGAACTCACTAGTTCTTGTAAGTGTTTGAACAATCATTTGGTTTTTTGTTGTTGTTTTTTTTAATCACATTTGCCTTTAGTCCTCCTGATTTGACATTACTTCTATGAAAAGCTCATTGCTACTTCACTGTTTACTTTTGTTTTGCTGGGCAGAACTTAGAATAATGTGAGAACATAATCTGGGTGAAGAGCCAAAAAGGGCCCAGAGATATAAAATATACAAAAGATTATTCCAGTTAAAAATCTCTTTTTCTAGTCTTGCCTTCCTCATTTCTCGTTGAGAATTCACTTTAAGGCCTAAAAACTTTTGGCATATTCCAGTGGAAACTAAGAATTTCCTAGTGGCACCTCTGGAAGGTATTCCAAAATTCTCTTTGGGTACCGGTTGAAAAGGAAAGCTGATCCAGTGATTCAATTCTGGATGTATATCCAAAGGAAATGAAATCATGAGTTTGAAGACATATCTGCAACCCCATATTTACTGCAGCATTATTCACCATAGCCAACACAACATGGAAACAACCTAAGTGTCTGATGTTGGATGAAGGCCCATGGAATGATATTTAGCCTTATATAAAAAGAAAGGAAATCAGCCCTTTGTAACAACATGGATGAATCTTGAGGGCATTAATCCAAAGTAACATAAGTCAGCCAGAGAAATGAAAACACTGCATGGTCTCATATACATGTGGAATCTAAAAAAAGTCTAATGTGAAAGTCATGTATCCAACTTTTTGTGACCCCATGGACTGTCCATGAAATGCTCCAGGCCAGAACACTGGAGTGGGTAACCTATCCCTTCTCCAATGGATCTTCCTGACCCAGGAATCAAACCGGGATCTCCTGCATTGCAGGCGGATTCTTTACCAACTGAGCTATTAGTGAAACTCTCAAAAAAGTCTACAGTTATAAAAAAAAATCTAAAATATATCTAAACTCACTGCAATGGAATCTAAAAGACGCCTAAACTCATTGAAACAGAGACATTGATGGTTACAAGCTGGGATGGGAGAAAAGAGGAAATGCTGATGAAAGAGTATGAATTTCTAGTTATAAAAGAAATAAGTTCTGAGCATCCAGTGTCCAGCACAGTGACTGTAGTTAGTGATACTGTATTGTACTTTTCAATTTTTCTGAGTATATCGTAAATGTTCTCACCACTAAAAAAAAAAAAAAAACTAATATAACTATGTGAGGTGATGGATGTGTTAACTAATCTTCTGTGGTAATCACTTCATAATATATACATATGCTAAATCATCCCATTTTACATGTTAAACTTACACAATGTTGTCAATTATATCTCATAAACCTGGGAAAAAGAAAAGGAAATCTGGGATGAGACATAATAGAGAAAATTTAGCAGGTATGATATGTAGGTTCCTTGGAAACCAGCTTTATGAAACCCAGACTAATTGAGCCCAGTGTATTTGCTCAACAGATCTTTATTGAGCACTTACTATGTGCAGAGCAATACTAAGCTGGGGACTGGCAATGCAATAGTAAATAAAAAGAAATATACATCACACAGCCCTTTTCCTCATAGGCATTCTGGGGAAAGTAATAAAACAGTAAAGAGGTGATTACAGTATGGAGGTGGGAGGGAGATGCCAAGACGGGAAAGTGCAGTGTGCTGAGGGACCCCTAACACAGAGTTACAAAACCAGGAAATGCATGGTATACATCTGTCATGTTAGCTGCTAGCCCAGCATCTCTGATGTTTCTTTGAATCCTCAGGAAATGTCCAGCCTTATATACATATGTCTTCCCTAAAATAGGACCCAGAAGAGTTGCCACACAGCCTCTTTTGTAACTGGGGCATGGGTGTATTCCCTAGACCACACTAACCAGACTCATCTCTGAAAGATTTTGACTTAGTACTGTAAAAGAGGAATACAAAGGCCCCCATGGAACCATTTGGCCTTCACGGCATCCAAGCCTTAGCAGCTGCACTCATTGGAAAGTCAGGTATAGTTTCAATACTGGCAACAGTAACAGATACAGTTAAAACAGGTCCTAAAGTGAAGTCAAGACTCCAAAATTTTTGACCCATGTAATAACCTTGTCTGCTTAATAAACCAGCTTTGTTTTCTACCACTTGCAACTAAAAAAAAACCCCAAATATAAAAGGTTTCCCAGGGTAACTGTTATCTAAACTGAGATGTCAAAAAGGAATGAGTGCTAGTTATGGAAAAAGGAAAAGTATTTGGAGTAGAAGGAACAATATGGTCTAATGAAGAAAGAAAGTATTTGGTGGCCAGAAAGTTCATTCAGAGTTTTTCCATAATAAACTTTTTGGCCAGCCCAATAGTTATGTATTTGGGGGGCCTAAAATAATTAGAAGGCTTGGAAGGTGATGAATGGTGAGAAATGAGACTGAACAAGCAGGGCCATCTAGGATTACACAATCCATTTTAAGAAGCCCTTAGCAAGATTATCTCAACAAATGGGCAGAATTGAGATTATGGCTGAATATATTGCCAAGAACTAAGAGGCTGGAACAGGCTCAGGCCAACTTCATTCCTGTTTGCTGCTTCCAGGAATGCTGTTTTCCTCAAAACTCTCTAGCCAAGGCTGAATCTCATTACCTGTATCTCCAAATTGTGTGTGTGCTCAGTTGTGTCTGATTCTTTGTGACCCCAAGAACTGCACCCCTCAGGCTTTTCTGTCCATGGAATTTTCCAGCCAAGAACTCTGAAATGGGTTTCTATTTCCTACTCCAGGGGATCTTCCTGACCCAGGGATTGAACCCGCATCCACTGCTTCTCTTGGCATTACCACTGGGCCACCTGGGAAGCCCTATCTCCAAATTAGATATTGCAAAAGAGCAAGGTGTCTATCATGAAATATTTTCCAACACGGACTAGAAAACTACCTACAAAAGTTTTATCCAACAGAGGTATCCAGTGGATGGACTTTCAAACCAGAACAAAAATGTACAAAGCCTTTTAAGTGTCATTTACTCAATATCCCCATCTCAGTGCGTTTTTCCAGGGAACCCAGCTCATATTCTGTTTACTACACCCAGAGACCCACTGTCCATTCAAGACATAATGCAACAAAATAGCACCAATCACAAGTGCCAATTTGTGAAATATTGTCACAAAGTCGGCCACACCACCTGACACACCAGTGACCATGTGGTTGAAGACCTAAGATCAGCATATTCTCAGGATAATAACTGATATTGTTATATATATAAAAAAAGATGCTAGGTCAAATAATATTGAGACATGCTTGTTGAAATACCTTATGTGCTGAGAAAATGCTTAATGTGCACAAAACCTTCAAAACAGAGATAATATACAGCATGTTCCAAATTTATTTGATTACTCTCTTGCCCACAAACCCCATCTAAGGTCACGATGTCTCTTTAAATGACCTGAAAGTCACATAAAGTGGAGTCTCAAGCCAGCATTTACCTGAAAGAGGAAAAAAAAAAAAAAAAAAAAAGAACCAAAAGGAGCAAAACCAAGTGGCTTCCCATCTCAGGTTGATATAGTTTCCCTTTTTTGTGAAAAAGACCTAATTCCACATATCTAATATTTTTCTTTTTCACAGGTTTTTTTTCACTTCCTTTGTATTACTAACTTCTTACCTGCGGTGTTGGTCTCCCTCTGTCTTGGGGGAGAAAGTTCCTTCATTAAATTCACATGGTAAATCTACACTTCCCAGGATCCAGATTTTTCACATTCTAATCTGGATCTGACACATTTTCCAATTAAGATATACACACTTGAATATAAACAAAGGCAGGACCTTGAGGGGAGCAAAGGAAGTTTCTTAATGAGGTCATCTGTTTTAAACAGCAGTTGATATGAATCAAAAATAAAAAAGCTCAGGGACCTAAGATCAATTATAAACCAATGTGGGGTAGGCAGTGACGAGTAAAAGCCCAGACCATGAAAATGCTTTGAATCTCATCTTGAATGGAAAAGCTACTTCTGGATTATAGCTGCCCCAGCCGAAGGAAATGAATCAGAATCACCTTGTCATCAGACATTGTTGGACCCCAAACAAACAGAAGGGCTTTGCAGAGCCTTCCATATTTGCGTTAGTGGTTCTCACACTTTAATTAGCATCCAATCCCTCTGCTGCTACTGCTAAATCACTTCAGTCGTGTCTGACTGTGCGACCCGATAGACGGCAGCCCATCAGGCTCCCCCGTCCCTGGGATTCTCCAGGCAAGAACACTGGAGTGGGTTGCCACTTCCTTCTCCAATGCATGAAAGTGAAAAGTGAAAGTGAAGTCGCTCAGTCACGTCCGACTCTCAGCGACCCCATGGACTGCAGCCTTCCAGGCTCTTCTGTCCATGGGATTTTCCAGGCAAGAGTACTGGAGTGGGGTGCCATTGCCTTCTCCGTCCAATCCCTCTAGGTTTGTCAAAACTGATTACTGGTTTCCCACCTTATGAGTTCAAGATTCAGTAGCCTACTCATTTCTATCAAGTTTGCAGGTAATGCTAACAATGTTGCTCTGGGGACCACACTTTGAGAACCAGACCTACATGATAACAAACTACAGCCTAGGGCAAATCTACTGATGAACTTTCTTATTTCCTTTCTTCCTTTTTTTTCTTCTCTTCTCTCTCTCTCTTTTAAACACATGAACAACCTAATGCTAAAATGCTTGAGTGCAGACAATTGGGCCAGAGAAACACTGAGTTCAAGCCCAGATATGCCATTCACTATCTAAGGTCCTAAAACAATTCACTTACCCTATGGAAACTCCAACTGTACCATATGTAGAACAGGACAAGAACAGCCCCTATCACATGGACTGTTATGAAGACTGAGTAGGAGAAAGCTCTCCTCAGAGACTCTAGCTCATAGGAAAGCACTTAGAAGACTTCCCAGGTGGCACTAGTGGTAAAGAATCTGCCTGGAATGCAGGAGATACCGGTTCAATCCCTAACCTGGGCAGATCCCCTGGAGGAGGAAATGGAAACCCACTCCAGTATTCTTGCCTGGAAAATTCCATGGACAGAGGAGCCTGGCAGGCTACAGTCCATGGGGTTGCAAAGAGTCACACATGACTAATCAGCAGCAGTAGCAAAGCACTTAAGAAGTGGGGATCGCAGTCAGTATGTTTTGCTTATTTAAAAAAAAAATCACTGGAGGTATCCTAAACTCCAAGTACTGAGCAAAGAGAGTCTGGGTGTTTTAAACTGTACCTTTCAAATCTCCAATGGGCAAGACATTAAATCTTCAGGCTTTCAGGACACAGACCAGGAATTACTATAGAACTCATCCCCAAATTACCAAGTTGTTTTTTAAGATTCTTTTTTCACAGAGAAATATATTCTCCAATTACTTTTCCCTTTAAATGATTCCCATCTGCAGTATAAATTGGACTTTGAGGCCTCCAGGCAAAAAATTATAGAAGGGCTTCCTTACCCATTACTAATTGTAAAATAAGTAGGGAGTCCTGTATTTCTTGGGGATCCTCAGATTATGGTGTAAATATCAGTCCTTCCCCATCAGGCTTGGTTAGAACACCCTGATGTGAGCATACCTGGTGTCCTCCGGCCTTACTTCTTAACAGTTTATACATCTGTAATTGTTTTTGTTTAATGTTTCTTTTCTCTCGTCAAACACATATTTCATAAGAGAATTATGTTTACTAAGTTCCCACTGTACTGCCTATAAATTGAAAAGTCTATAGTAAATATTTGATAAGGATCAAACCAAATGACCAAATTCCCAAGAATTTGGAACAGCAGAATGAGAAAAGTAATTTCTTTTGTGAATCTACCAGTCATCATGCTTCAGGAATGTACGTATTTAACAAGAGAAAGTAAGATTTGATTCCTCCAACAAGCTCTGGCAATTGGATATTGGAATTTCCTACTGAATTAAGGACTTTATTCATCCATTTTAAGAGTCCAATAGAAAAACCCCTAATAAGAGAAATAATGTATTTAACATCTATTTAAGAAATAATGAGGTTTTGGGATTTTATACATGTTGGAAATTCAAGTAATCATACAGCATCTATTTTAGTATCTGGCAAAATTCATTCAACTCAGTTGTATTTTTTTCTATTGAAAATACTGATCTTTCTCCTTGTTACTTTCCTTGGTATATTCTCTTTAATAAGGTTATAAATGTAAATGCATTTCTGGGCCTTTGTTTTTCTTTTCTTAGTTTAAATTACCTCTCCATTTCACCACAAATTGTGTATTTGGAGTTCCATTTGTGGTCAAAATGCAATTGTTTAATTGTGTAATATGTAATTTGTAATATAATTATGCTGGCCAAATTATTTCCTGGGCTGCTCAATTACTGTGATTACATTTGTTACATTTACAAGCCACATGCTGTTATTCTCCTTTCCCTCTGGCTGCTAAATAGTTTTATTTCACTTTTAGTTCTTAGCTTCAGAGCTTCAAGTGGGTGTCATAAGGAGAAGTGAAATTTGATATCTTGTTTTCTACCATTACAGCCCCACTTGTGTTAATAAAGATGGGAGCTGAAGCTGAAAAACCACAAACAACTTTTACCATTATGTGTCCACTCAACACTTAGAAAGAGAGATTGATGATAGTGCATTGAAAATTTATCTTCCAGAACATTCCATCTCATACGAGGAAATGACTAACATTTATTGGGTGCTTTCTATGTACCAGCTACTGACTAAGCACTTTACATACATTTAAATATTCATCTTCAGCACACTTGTGTCTTAACCTAGGGTCCACAAATGGCAGAGCCTGTACACAGGCTTCTGTGAAGGTAGCTTAATTTGGGAAATGAACAAGGAAAGGAAGTGGGGACTAGGAAGGGTGAAACAGCAAAGTGTGGAAAACCAGCCCAAGGATGTGTTGTCTGTAGGATCTATCCTGTAGGCAATGGGAGTACTAACTCATGAAGGCAGCTCTGAAAGTCTGTGCAGAAAGCACCCCAGAACAATCTAAGACTCTGAAGAGAGGAATATTTTCCCCCTGGATTTTGTGACCATAACAAATGTTGACATAACATGCTGCTGACACCATAACACTTCCAGGGCTACAATAAAAGTAGTGAGTCCCACAAGTGCCCCATTTTTCCAGGGGCAAAATGCAGGACAGACAAGGGTCAGCAGAGGGGAGCTCTGTCAATTAAACCTAGAATAAGAAGGTAGGCAACATAAAATGAGGTACTAGAGGCCTCCTATACACACTGCTTCCTCTCCTTTTCTCTTTTTTGCAACATACTTCAAATACCCTTTATTAATATTCCTATAAATCACCAACATTTTTGTAGCTTTATTGGGATAAAGACCCTGACACTGGGAAAGATTGAAGGCAGGAGGAGAAGAGGACAACAGAGGATGAGATGGTTGGATGGTATCACTGACTCAAAGGACATAAGTTTGAGCAAACTCCAGGAGTGGGTGATGGACAAAGAAGCCTGGAGTGCTGTAGTCCATGGGGTTGCAAAGAGTTGGACGTGACTGTGTGACTGAACTAAACTGAACTAATTGGGATAAAACTAATATCAAATATACAAAAAACCTGCTCATATTTAATGTGTGTAATTTGGTGAGTTTGGACATATGCTGCTGCTACTGCTAAGTCACTTCAGTTGTGTCCGACTCTGCGTGGCCCCATAGATGGCAGCCCCATCCCTGGGATTCTCCAGGCAAGAACACTGGAGTGGGTTGCCATTTCCTTCTCCAATGCATGCAAGTGAAAAGTGAAAGTGAAGTCATTCAGTCGTGTCCGACTCTTGGCGACCCCATGGACTGCAGCCTACCAGGCTCCTCCATCCATGGGATTTTCCAGACAAGAGTACTGGAGTAGGGTGCCATTGCCTTCTTGGACATATGCATCCACCAACAATCTATCACCACAATCAATATAATTCATTCACATCCCTTTGCTTTTTCTGTTTTTGTGTTTGTGGGATGACCAATTAACATGCTGCTGCTGCTGCTGCTAAGTCGCTTCAGTCATGTCCGACTCTGTGAGACCCCATAGACGGCAGCCCACGAGGCTCCCCCGTCCCTGGGATTCTCCAGGCAAGAACACTGGAGTGGGTTGCCATTGCCTTCTCCAATGAAAGTGAAAAGTGAAAGTGAAGTCGCTGAGTCTTGTCTGATTCTTTACGACCGCATGGACTGCGGCCCACCAGGCTCCTCCATCCATGGGATTTTCCAGGCAAGAGTACTGGAGTGCCTTCTCTGAATTAACATGAGACTTATCCTATTAAATTTTTAAGTGTACAACGTCATATTATTAACTATAGGCACGATGTTTGCACAGCTGATCTCCAGAACTTAATTTATCTTGTAAAACTGTAACTTTATATCTGCTGAACAACAGCTCCTCATTTCTCCCCCTCCATCCCCTGGTAACCATGGTTTTATTTTCTGCTTCTATCATTTGACTATTTTAGATAGTCCTATAATTGGATTCATGCCATGTTGGTCCTTCTGTGACTGACCTCTCACTTAATAGCATAAGGTCTTCATTCCATCCTTGTTGTTGCCAATGAACCATTCTTGCATCCTAAGGATAAATCCCACTTGATTGTGGTGTATCATCCTTTTAAAGTGCTGTTGAATTAAATTTGCATGTATTTTGTTGGGAGTTTTTTTCATCCATGTTCATCATGGAAACTGGTCTGTAATTTTACTTTCTTGTTCTGTCTTTGTCTGGCTTTGAGATCATACTCTTTTTCAAAGAATACAACCGAGGCTTGAAGACATTGCCTAAGGATATATTAAACAGAACCAGCATCTGGCAGAGTTCGTGATCTTGTATCAGTATGCCAGCCTGTATTAATTTCCTGGAGCTGCTTAACAAATCACCACAAATCAGGTGATTAAAAGAAATTTCTGACAGTCCTGAAGGATAGAAGTCTAAAATCAAGGTGTCAGCAGGGCCATGCTCTCCAAAGGCCCTAGAGAAGAATTCTCAGGTAGCTTCTGGTGGCTGTTGACAAACCTTGGCATTCCTTGGCTTGTGGAAGCATCATTCCAATCTCTGCCTCCATCATCTCATGACCAACTTCCCTTTATGTCTATACGTCTGTGTACAAATTCCACTCTTCTCATAAGACACCAGTCACATTGGATTTAGAAACCACCAAATTCAGTATGACCTTATCTCAATTTGATTACATCGGCAAAGATCCTGTTTCTAAATAAAGTCTATGACAGTTTCCAGGTAGATAAAACTTTTGAGGGGACACTATTCAATCCACTACATGGCCCCAGTTCCTCTCCTTTAGACTATTCGGAAATACTATTTTAAACATTTTTAGTTTTATTTATTTATTTTTTGGCTGTGCTGGGTCTTCATTGCTGCATTGGCTTTTCTCTAGTCGCAGCAAGCAGGGGCTACTCTCTCACTGTGCTGCACAGGCTTCTCACTGCAGTGGTTTCCCGTGTTGCAGAGCATGGGCTGTAGGTGCACAGGCTTCCTGGGCTCTAGAGCGCAGGCTCAGTAGTTGTGGTACATGGGCTTAGTTGTTCCACAACATGTGAGATCTTCCTGGGTCAGGGATCAAACCCATGTCTCCTGCACTGGCAGGCAGATTCTTTACCACTGAGCCACCAGGGAAGCCATAAATGTTTCTCTCTCTCTCTTTTTTTAATTTCATACATATCTCTTTCAAGAATTCAACATTAGGGATGTCTGAATAAATACCCATTCCCCTAGAATAAGATATTTATTGTTCTCCTTCAAAGAAGGCTTTGTGTTCAATATGCCTCCAGACCTCTCAGATGTTTTCCAGAAGGCAAATCTACTACTGGTTGATCAGGAGCCTTTAAAAGACATCATGTTTGAGTGTTAAGCCAGTCCCAGCCAGAGTTTACCTTGAACCCACCACTGCTGCGAGGGTGGTTGAAGCCATTACGTGAAACAAATGGGCAGGCATTGGAGAAACACCCAGCCCTTTACACTTAATTATCAATCTGAGAAAATTCGTTTTTGTCACCTTCTGGTAAGTTGGGCTGCTTGAAAAAATTTTCAGGGGTTCTAATAGCATTGCTAGTTAGTGTTAGTTGCTCAGTCACGTCCGACTCTTTGCAACCCTGTGGATTGTAGCCTGCCAGGCTTCTCTGTCCATGGGATTCTCCAGGCAAGAATACTGGAGTGGACTGCCATTCCCTTCTCCAAGCATTGTTAGGGGTGTCAATTTTGATCATATTCAGTTCGACCAAGTTTCTGTCCTGATCGAGTGAAATGAATCTAATATTAAAGGTATTTTATGCAGCTATGATTATACATGGCCCCTTGGCTTTTGCATACATTATGTTTAATCCTCACAAACACCCCTGTTGAAACAGTATCATTCCAATCACACCAGGAAACTGAGACTTCAGGAGCATAAGAAATCTATACATGGTCGCAGCCAGTAAGTGGTAAATCGGGGGTTGACATTAGATTTTTTGACTCCAGAACCAGGATATTCTCCAGTATCAAGCTGCTTTTGCTCTATTCCACAGATATCAAATGCCTTCAATCATGTTGTTTAGGGTTCACTATTTCTTGCTTTCAAAATATTTCCATAAAAATATCAATACATAGAAGATTATGAGCCAATTTAATAGTAGCTATCAACCTTCATTGAGTTCCCTTCCATAGGGCCAAGCATCTTATACGAGTGAGGTTGGAAATATTCTCCCTAGTATAATGAAATCCAAAGTCAGAGAGTCTAATTTACTTGCCCAAGTAGATGACAAAGGTGAGAAACATTAGGCAAGAATACAACTCAAGCCCTGCTTACTCTAAAGCCTGTTCTCTCAACTACTTCACATAATGATTGTCAACATCAAAGCCTTAAACAAACAACATAGGAGCTTCATGTAAGAGTTTATTTTAAGGGAATGGAGAAGACTTTATGCAGAGCTGGTATTAGAGATAAGTCTGAAAGCATAAGAGAGATTTGATAGCAAATGAACAGTGAGAGGAGTCTGAATACTCACTCATTTATCCGCTCATTCATATGTGTTCTATGGAGCTAATACTCTGTTCCAAAGACTGTGCTGGTGACCAGATGAACACAATAGCCACAATCTCTGCCCTTGTGTGGCTTGTAGCTCCTGGGAGAGAAGACAATAGTTGAACAAATACACTAGTAACTGAACTCATGGCCAGTTCTTTGAGTGCTGTGTAGGACACAATATACACTATAGAAAAAGAACAAAAGGGATTTTACTTAGTGAGAATCAAGGATGGCTTCTTTGAGGAAGTGACATAAAAAACTGAGCCCACTTCCCTGGCAGCACAAGCTGTGAAGAATCTGCCTGCAACGCAGGAGACCAGGTTCAATCCCTGGTCAGGAGGATCCCCTAGAGAAGGGAATGGCTCCCCACTCCAGTATTCTTGTCTGGAGAATTCCATGGACAGAGGAGCCTGGCAGGCTACAGTCCGTGGGATTGGAAAGAGGAGCACTCTACTGAGCAAATTTCACTTTCACTTTTCAAACTTTTAAGAATGGAGAAGATTGCTCCAGTCAGAGGAGTCTACAAAGCTCTGAGATGAAGAAAGAAAGTCAATAAGAGGGACCCTGGTGTATAAGTAGGAGAAAAGCCCAACAATTGCCAGGAAGCAGGCAACTCAGGGCCTCTGGGCCACACTTGGAAATTTCAGTTTCATTCAGAGGACAGTAGGAAGCCATTAAAATGTTTCACCAGACAAGTGAAATTCTCCAATTTTTATTTCTATGTCAATCTAGCCATTCTGTGGAGAACAGATATGGGAAGGCCAATTAAAAGGTTATAGCTGTGATCCACATAAAAGTACTGACGGGTTGTCAGGGTGGTGGCTGTGGAGATGGCCAGAAGGAGAGAGATGATTTTAAGACAGAACTGGCAGTTTGTGCTGATGGATGAGATATGGGAGGAGAAGGAGGAGAAATAAAGAGACAGGAATGAAATCAAGGACGGCCCCAGCTTTCTGAATTGAACAACTGAGTGTGGGGCATTTACCAAGATGGGGAAGAGGCAGTAGGGATGGGGCAGATGAGATGGGCCTGGCAAATGCATGTGGGGTGGTGAGGAGAATGAAGACATCTGTTGCTTATGGGGACTAATTTGTTTGGATGTAAAATGACATGCTACCTCTAAGATAACTGTACTGAATGAAAGCAAGTCACAGCAGCACATGTCAAGTAAGGAGTAAAATGGCTGAGTCACACCCTGCACTAAATTTTCATTCGGCTCCCAAGTCACCCTCACCTAGCTCAGATGTCCATTTGGCATGGCCTTCTGGAGTATCCACTGATGATGCCAGAATAGATTCTGCATATAAACAATAAAGAAGATAATTTAAAAAAAATTAACAATGCAGAACTGCAGAATGAACTCAAGTTCTGGATGGTAAACACACATGTTTGAGTCAAGAGGGAAAACCATAAGAAGCAGGAATACCTTCTGAAAAGAGAGGAGAATAGCAGAAGAAAACTTTCTACAGACAGTGACATATATACTTGCCTTGTAAAGCGATCAGAATTAACCAGGGGAGAGGACAATAAACAGCATTCTTGGCAGAGTGAAGAGGAAGAACAAAGATGGAGGCACCGTGTGTTTGGCATATTTCTGTGACAGCACATGGGGCTCTGAGAGCAGGCAGAGGGAAGGATTTGGGGTGGAGGGGATAATGTGTTTGAGGTCAGGTTGTAACAGTTTATCAGTGCTAGCCCATATTATTCATTCTACTTCTAACCAACAATATATGCGCCACCATATATTGATATATATATATGGTATATGGATATTTATCTCCCCATCACTCTTTTTATTTCTTCTCTTTCTCTCTCTCATACACACACACACACACATACAGTTCTATGATGCTGTTTTGCATCTTAATGTTGCTAATGCCTCCTTATCTGTACCTGGAGACAAGAAAAGTAAGGGAAAGAAAGGTTATGTGGATAAATTGTTCCCGAATGCAGCTAAAGATAGCTCTGAACAGGTGGATCTCGGTGACGGCAGCTTTTGCAATTCAGAACATCATTTCTTTCCCATTTTCATCAAGACCACCCAGCCAATAGTCTTTATCCCTTCAAATCATTCTAACATCATTGCCAGATTCATCTTCTGGGGAAAATCAAGTGAATATCACACCATTCCCCTGTTAAGAACCTTACCCTAGTTCTCTAAGCCCATCAAGGAGCTCCTGCAGTTCTCAAAAGCCACAGAGCCCACTAGAGGGTAAATCACTATAAAGGGGAAAAACGCCTCTTAAAATTTTAAGATGAAATGGAAATATACAAGGAAGGGAGTCGAATAAATACATTCACCTGAATCTGACTCACATAGTATTTGTAGATAAGAACATGTTTGATGGTCTCTGAACTCATGGTGGGGGATGATGGCCTGGAAGAGAA
This sequence comes from Bubalus kerabau, assembly GCF_029407905.1. Classification (NCBI taxonomy): domain Eukaryota; kingdom Metazoa; phylum Chordata; class Mammalia; order Artiodactyla; family Bovidae; genus Bubalus; species Bubalus kerabau. Next base: position 60,073,365 of record NC_073624.1, on the reverse strand, counting down.
TTGTCTATCAATACAATCATTTAATGTGTTTGTTGCTTTGGAAGATGATACGTGGGAGGAAACCTGAGACAGGTGGTTGTACTATATTTACACCTCACTGCTGTTTTTCCTTCATAATCAAAAGTGACACTGCCAGGGATAACTGCTATCTTCCTGTGCAGGTGTGAGCAAAAAGGCTGCTATGAAGCCCCCAAGCACACCGCCGGCCCCTAAAGATGGAACCTTGCTTGGTGGCTCCTACAGCAGCGCAGTCCAGTAGAACCTTGGAGTGATGGATGCGTTCTCCCTCTGTGCTGTCCCACTGTGTAACTGTGAGCCACATGGAGCAACTGAGCAGTGGAACTGTGGCTAGTGCCACCGAGGAACTGAAATTTTAATTTCACTTAATGTAATTAACTTACATTTGAATAGGCACTTTTGGCTAATGGTACCACATTGAACAGCATAGTTCAACACCTTCCAAGGTCCTTTCTTCTAGTTCTGCGTCTCCTCTTTGTGTGTGTGTGTTTTATAGGTGGTTGTATTTGTTTTCAGAATCTGCTGAAACAAATAACGACAAAGTGAGTAGCCTAGGGCTTCCTTGTCGGCTCAGTGGTAAAGAATCTGCCTGCAAAGCAGCAGCTGCAGGAGATGCAGGTTTGATCCCTGCATCAGGAAGATTCCCTGTAGGAGGGTATGGCAACCCACTCCAGTATTCTTGCCTAGAGAATTCCATGGACAGAGGAGCCTGGCAGGCTACAGTCTACAGGCTCTCAGAGTCGGACAAGACTGAAGTGACTGAGCATGCACGAGTAGCATGTAACAACAGAAACATGTTTACTGTCATGGAGCCAGAAGTCCAAAGTCTAGTTGTCAGCCCCGGTTCCTTCCGCAGGATTTAAAGGCGAGCCTATTGCATGTCTGTCCCCAGGTGCTGGTGGCTGGAAGGAATCCTTAAAGTTCCTGAGCTACCAGGTGCATCATTCCCATCTCTGCTTCTGTCTTCACATCGCCTCCTCTACTGTCTCTCATTCTGTGTCTCAAGCCTCCCTTTCTCTCTTATAAAGAGACATGGGTATTGGATTTAGGGTCAGTCCTAAATCCACAACAATCTCATCTCAAGATCCTCAACTTAATTGTATCTGCAAAGAGCCTGTTTCCAAACAAGATGATGTTGACAGTCACCACGGATAAGGACTTGGACATGTCTTTTGCAGGGACACCTAACAGCAGTATTCTGGCACTTTCTTCCACAAAGCAAGGCTTTGTATACTTGCATAGGGACACAAGTCTTCCCAGGTGGCTCAATAGTATAGAATCTGCCTGCCAATGCAGGAGACACAGGAGATGCAGGTTCCATCCCTCTGGTTCAGGAAGATCCCCTGGAAGGGGGCATGGCAACCCACTCCAGTATTCTTGCCTGGAGAATCCCATCGACAGAGGAGCCTGGAGAGCTACAGTTCATGGGGTCGCAGAGTCAGACCCGACTGAGCATGCATGTACACATAGGGACACAAATTACTTTCCCAAACAACAATTTGCATGCTTGTCCTCATGGTATCCAAAACCACATGTCTCTTTCCCCTGGGCCAATCCCTCTTCATGCTACAGCCTTCCTTGTTGAACTATTTTGATTCTTTTACATTCAATCAATTACATTTTTAGGTATTTTCCAATATTAAAAGTGAGTCACTCCTTGGAAATAAAAATCAGTGAAACAGAGGTTCTCAGGACACTCTGAAAACACTCACTATCTCTCCTGCCCTTCTCAGATCCTTCACTTGGAAAAAGATTAAGTGTTATGCAAATGGCACCCAGCTTTGTTCCAGGCATCTGCAGGTGAGATTCCTTCTTTCTCAGGTGCAGGAGGACATGTGGACACTTTCTGCCTCTCTGTGTGGGGAGGGGCAGTTACAGACACTGGAAGACTGGTTCCAGGGAAGAAAGGTGCCCTGCCCCATCCCTAGTCCCCGGGGGTGGAAGCCATTGGTGGGGTAAGATCCAGCATAAGCCCCGTTGTCTCCTCTGAGGTAGGATGAACAGGCCAGTTGGCTCTGTTCTTGGTAATGACTATATATAGCAAGCTGGCACAGTTTTTAGACAGAGATTTCTCACAAGAACTTGGCAAACATTCCATGTTTCCTTTGCTGCAATATGTAAAATTGATATTTCTGAAAAAATTGCTCACACATCTTAATGTAACCTGTTTAGTAGTTACACTTTGTTGTTTTTTTTTTTTTTTTTCCCAAGCAAAAGGAAGAAAATGATTAATTATATGGTTTTGGAGGCTGGGGAGGGGAATCTGACCACAGGTCCCCTGGAAAATCAAGGCCTGACAAATTGTCTTTGCTGGCATCTCTCACAGCAAACCTTCTATCCAGCGTCCCACCCATCCTTGAATCACAACCACATACCCACCAGTAATGCTGGAATTGAAAGACCCCAACTAGCTCAGAGGTTCCACCTTTCCATTCATTCTGCAGCACCCTACCAACTTCATCTTCTAAAATACAAAGGCTAATATGTAAATATTAGCATCCGAGTGAAAGGAAGGTCCTTGGCAAATAATATACTTTTCCCCCCTCACTTTGCCTTATATTTGAAATATTTAACTAAATATTTTAAAATAAATTGATAAATATTAAACTGAGTCTCAAATATAATATTGAGGACTAAAGCCACTCCCTCACACATAATTAAATGATTAAATTGATTTTTTTAAAAACTTCATTTAAAATTAAAAAACTTGGAGTTCCCTCAAATTCCAAATTTCTTTGCCCAACACTCAAGATTCTAAAGCTTCACACTCTCCTTTCACTGATTTCATCTCTCAATTCTGGCCTTTAGAAATCATATTATTCTTGTGTAGTTATCAAACAACTACCATTATTGTCAATGGCTTTATGAATTTTCTTATTTAGTTTTAAAAACTATCCTATGAGACGATTGTTACTTTTCCCATTTTACAGATGAAGAAAAAGATATTTAGAAATGTATTTTTGTTCAGAATCATGCAACTGATAAATAGAAAAGCAGGAGTTTGAAGCCATTTGATATCAAAATTCACATTGATAAACTAAGCACAACATCAGGCACAATTATTGTTGCTGTTTAGTCACTCAGTCATTTCCTACTCTTTGCAACCCCATGGACTGTGGTCTACCAGGCTCCTCTGTCCATGGGATTCTCCAGGCAAGAATACAGGAGTGGGCAGCCATTCCCTTATCCAGGGATCTTTCCAACCCAGGGATCAAACCCATAAACAAAGGTAGTGTTCAAAATCCAGAAATTATCATTGGGTGTAATCAGGTACTATCCCAGTCTGTTCTGTCCTGACTCCCTGCTTTGGAAGGTCCTGTCTTGAGTTTATGAATACTGTAATTCCCCCTGAAAGCCAATGGCAGGGATTCTGTTTGCTATTGTTGCATAATAAATTATCCCAAAACTTACCAGCTTAAAATAACATTTTATTATACTCACATTTCTCTGTCTGAAATTCAGACAAGGCACATGGACATGGCTTATTTCTGCTCCATGACATTTAAGACTTTACTTGGAAAGACTCAAAGGCAATGTGGTGACTCAATAACTGGAGATGGAATCATTTGAAAGTGCAACTATCTGTCCAAGATGGCTTACTAGCAAGACTGTCCACTGATGCTATCTGTCAGCTGGGCATTTAGCTGGGCGTATTGGTCAGAGCACCTATTCATGGCCTCTTCAACATGGTTTGTGTAACTGGACTTCCTATATGCAGACTGGCCTTCCTAGAATGAACATCCCAAGAGAACCAGAAGAAACTGCATGGTCTTCAGATGCAGGAGATGTGGGCTCGATCCCTGGGCCAGAAAGATCCCCTGGAGAAGGAAATGGCAACCCACTCCAGTATTCTTTCCTGGGAAATCCCATGGTTGGAGGAGTCCAGTGGGCTACAGTCCATGGGATTGCAGAGTCAGACACAACTTAGCAGCTAAACAACAACAAGGAAGTCCTTGGGCCAGTTCATTTCAAACAGAGGGGACATAGACCCCACCTCTTGACTGAAGGGGTGTCAAAGATTTGCTAACATTTTAAAATCACTAAATCAGTATCACCCATAATGAAAGAAAAATTTTCGTGAGAGGCTGAACACCAGTTCCTGAAATTCAAGTACTGTAGGTGATGTCTATACAAAATGCTGAAATCACCACAATGAGGCTAGTATTTGGAGCACAAAGGAAATCTATCAACCAGTTGTCAGAGTCTTCAGAAAAGAAATATGAAGGAGTTTCTGGATGGTGGCAACAGGGTGTCACACATGGAAACAACATGCAGGGGTGGAAGGTGCCTCAACCAGATGGTAGTTATTATTAAATATAATCAGGGATCATCATAATCTGTTTCTTCCTGCCTCCTCCAAGGAGGAGACTTTTTCCTCATTATAGTAGAAGTGTAATGATCTGCCAAGGCAATGGGCCTCCCAGATATGTCATCCTTACCTCTGTTCCCTGTGACATTTGGAAATAGGAGAGTGGCATGACTCTCTGAAAGGGCTGCAACAGATTCAGTGTCCTCTGAGGAGAGCCAGGGTTCAGGTTAGGCAGCGACAAGAGAGTTGTGTGATAGCCTCAGAATTATTTTACAACAGAACCCAGGCTCCAGAGGTTCCAATAAAGTGAGTTAGGAGGGAAGACAGTAAAAGAAGGAAGAGTTATAGAAGATGAAATTTAGCAGTGTTTGTGGTTGCAAGTAAATGGGGAAAAGCACATAGAATTAAATCAAAAGGACATTTATTGTATCTAACAAGAAATCTTGACAGAGACTGGTCTTGGATCCCTTTGATTCTACCAATCTGTCATCTACTATGTGTAGCAATGTCTCTCTTCGTAATATAAGTAGGTCTGTCCCAGCTACGTGTCACATCCTTGGAAATCAACATATACTCTTGAAGCAAAGTGAGAAGAAGCAAAAGCGACTTTTCTCCTCACTTGCCTTTTTTTTTAAATGAGGAAAGAAAGCTTACCCATAAGCCTTCAGCTGACTTCCCTTAAATTCCACTGTCACACTTTCATCCCTACATCAATCACTGGCATAGAGGAAGAACGATCATGCCTTAAAACAGTGATTCACCTCTTAGGCTAGACAGGTTGCTACCCAAACAACAAAATCATGTCAGCCAGGAAAAGGCAATGACTGCTAGGAAGACAATCAACAGTATCAGTCATGATGATGGATGGAGCTTCAAGGAATGAGATCAGTTTAGTTCAGTCACTTAGTCATGTCTGACTCTTTGCGACCCTGTGGACTGCAGCACACCAGGCTTACCTGTCTATTACCAACTCCCAGAGCTGCTCAAACTCATGTCCATCGAGTTGGTGATGCCATCCAACCATCTCATCCTATGTCGTCCCCTTTTCCTCCTGCCTTCAATCTTTTATAACATCAGGGTCTTTTCTAAAGAGTCAGTTCTTCACATCAGGTGTCCAAAGTACTGGAGCTTGAGCTTCAGCTTCAGCATCAGTCCTTCCAATGAATATTCAGGACTGATTTCCTTTATGATGGACTGGTTGGATCTCCTTGCAGTCCAAGGGACTCTCAAGAGTCTTCTCCAACACCACAGTTCAAAAGCATCAATTCTTTGGTGCTCAGCTTTCTTTATGGTCCGACTCTCACATCCATACATGACTACTGGAAAAACCATAGCTTTGACTAGACAGCCCTTTGTCAGTAAAGTAATGTCTCTGCTTTTTAATATGCTGTCTAGGTTTGTCACAGCTTTTCTTCCAAGGAGAAAGCGTCTTTTTATTTCATGGCTGCAGTCACCATCTGTAGTGATTTTGGAGGCCAAGAAAATAAAATCTGTCACTGTTTCCATTGTTTCCCCATCTATTTTCCATGAAGTGATGGGACCAGATGTCATGATCTTAGTTTTTAGAAAGTTGAGTTTTAAGCCAGCTTTTTCACTCTCTTCTTTCACATTCATCAAGAGGCTCTTTAGTTCCTCTTCACTTTCTGCCATAAGAGTGCCACAATGAGAAGATGGAAATGTTAAAACATCAGGAGACTTAGGAAGCCCTCAGTTTACCCACGTGTGAAAAGAAGGGTATGTACTCACTAATCTCCAAGGTCCCTCCAAAGATGAGAGCCGAATCTTCTATCAATGACTTTATCATACTCATACCTTTTCTTTTATCATGGCTATTTCCCCATATTTATCTATCAGGTTATTGGCAGGCTGAAAGCAGGGACCTTGTTTGCTTTGTCTTTATATTCTACATGATCAGTAAATAGCTGAGAGTGAAGGCAATGCCTAGCACTCTTCAAAGCTTTGTGACTTTGTGAGATCAACCTGGTTTTCTCTCAGTGCTTCCCCAAAGTGAGAGATAAAAACAAGACTCGATCATTGTTTCCCTATGTATTGAGCATCCATCATATAATTGCTATTCTTGTGGAATCCAAGAAAAGGGTAAGAGCCAATGGCATAAACAACTCTTAATAAAAACAGGCTAGCACATGGAACCCATGCTGCATCTTTAGACAGGAGCAGCTGTGCTTCTTTCACTGTGACCTGGAGAAATGTATCCTGACAATGGCCTGGACATGGGACAGAGATTTACTTTTCTGTCTGTGGATTGAGTTGTAAAGAGCTAGTGGATGACTGGGACTTCCCTGGTGGCTCAGATGGTAAAAGAATCTGACTGCAATGTGGAAGACCTGGGTTCAATCCCTGGGTGGGGAAGATCCCTTGGAGGAGAGCATAGAAACCCACTCCAGTATTTTGCCTGGAGAATCCCCACGGACAGAGGAGCCTGACAGGCTACAGTCCATGGGGTCTCAAACAGTAGACCCCAAGACAAGACTGAACAACTAAGCACAGTGGATGACTGAGAGAAGGTGACTGACAGAGAGAGCAGCAATGGAAGAGTAGGAGAGACAGTCTTTTTCAAACATGTCTTTTTTGTGGTATAGAACAACTCACAAATTTGATTATTGTTTGGACTTAGCTAAACCATCATTAGTCAGAGGATTTTTATTTATGGATTCATAATTTTTAAAACTTGCTGGAGCTTCTTTCAAGTTGGCTGGTTTCCTGTGAGATTCAAATAGAAATGATCAGATAAAATGAATACTTGTTACATTAGAGAATATATGTATTTTTAAATTTAACTCAGTGTTAGAAATTTGATATTACAGTTTCCAAAGAGTATAAGCACAGTTGGACAGAGACTTGCAGAATCCTATAATCTCAAAGATGGAAAAGGCTTTAAAGATCATTAACTCCAACCACTCTCTCAGTGTTTGGATTCCCTCTACCAGCAACCTTGCAACATCATCATGCATTGAAGTTTGAGCATCTCCAATGATGGAAAATTCACCATCTTTCAAGGCAGCCCATTTTATCCATGGGGCTCCAGACAATTAAAGAAGTCTTCTTTCCATTAAATATGAATGAATGAATGCTGAATGTTAAGTCAGTTCGGTCATATCTGACTCTTTGCGACCCTTTGAACTGTAGCCCACCAGGCTCCTCTGTCTGTGGGATTCTCCAGGCAGGAATACTGGAGTAGGTTGCCATTTCCTTCTCCAGGGGGGTCGTCCCCACCCAAGGATCGAAACTGTGCCTTTTACACCTCTTGCATTGTCAGGCAGGTTCATTACCACTAGCGCCAGGACCCAGACAATTAAAGAAATCTTTCTATTAAATATATGACACTGAAGCTTTCTCTTAGTTTATCATTTTAACTACTGAGCAAGTTTAATTTTCTTCTTTGTGATGGTCCTTCAATTTGGGAACATAGTATGATTTTTCTAAATCTTTTTACTGTCATGCCAGTTGGATATAAATGAGTCTTTCTGTATTCTTTTTAATGTACAGTGCCTACAAATTCTCAAGATTCTTATGTGAGAAAATAAGAGAAGATCTTATCCTCTTGCATCTGAAATGCTCCATGTTTGTAGTTGCTGAATTGACAAGCTATATAATCTGTGGCATTATCAAAATACAACATTGTCTCCTACCTTTCCATTAAAATGTAATCAGTGATGGTAAAAAAAAAAAAAAAAAAAAAAAAAAAGATTTTTCTTACTCTTAAGTAACAGACATTCCTAAGGTACTTTCAGTTACAAACATAGACTCGGTTCAGTAATGAAAATGTCCACTTCAAGACAGGAATCAAAATCATCAACTTGGTCAAGCACTTGGTCCTTTCCACTTCCTCAGCTGGGGTCAGCTTAGGCTGGAAGCCTGCAGCAGAAAAAGGGAAGTGACTTCTTGTCCTTGTGCTGGGTGGTACTTGGCTTCTCTGTTTCTCCCTTGTCAGCTAATTTCTGACCTTTACACAGTTAGAGTGGATAAGATGAAAGAAAATGTCTTCAATCATAACCTGCTCTCTCTCTCTGGGCTTGGTAGGTATTTAATCCTTTTTTGTGTGTGGGGGTGTTTTTGTGCACTTGGTTTGAGAATTCCATCTCTGAAGACCATTTTCCTGAAAATCTCTTGGCCCTACCACTTGTATCTCTACTTTGACTTGTTGTGCCAAGGATTATTACATGAGACCTTTCCTTAACCTCTAGAATCCACATTCTTGCTGCTGGGGACACTCTTCTTACACAGGTAGATGGATTAAACAGGACTCAAGAAAACCTTACATTACCTCTTTCTCTTCTGTGAGGCCCACCTGTGGTCCACTCCTCACCTCAACAAACTTTGGGTGTAGAAACTAGTTTTCTGTAGCCACCCTGAATCACAAAAAGGAAGCCCCAAAAAAGAAGCCCATGTTCTCTGGGCAGAGAACCAAGAGTGGTGATTATAAAAACCCTCAGGTATGAGTCGGGTACCAGTAATTCCCCACCAACACCACCTAGCAGTATAGTGAGCACAGTGGAGTTCTCCAAATGGCTTCATGGACGCTCCCCCCAGGGGAGCTGGCTGGAGACAAAGTTAAAGCTTCATACTGTTTCATACTCATAAATACATAGCATGAGATCTTATTAGCCATCTTATTCTTTCAAGCCATATTGAATGTAGTCTTTGCCATCATCCCTGTGGCAGACTGCCAGTGTTCTCCAAAATCTGCTCTTCCTTTCTTCCTATTAAAAAAGGTTTTAGCTTTCCCATTACCTTAAGTGGCAGGATGCATTTTTCCTGCCTCCCTTGCAGCTAGGTGTGACCCTGGTATTAATTAATTTCTGATCAATAGGATGTAAGCAGAAGTGAAGAGTATCCCTGTCACTCCATATGTTTAAAAGGAAACCACGAGGTTCAATTCCAGTTAAGATGGAGTAAGCACACCCCACACTCTTTCCTACTTATTACAACTGAAAAGTCTGGGCAAAGTATATAAAGCAACTACCAGAGGACTCTGAAAAGTATATAAGAGCATGAGGACTGAATAAGAAGTTCAGGACCCCTACACAACCCAACAGTGTTGTTGCAGTTTGGTTTTGCCTCTCATATATGTTGACTTGGGCTCTGGATCAGCCCCAAAATGGAATCACAAACAGGAAGCTCCAAAAGAAGCCCATGTTCTCTGTGCAGAGAACCCAAGAGTGGTGGTTACAAAAATCTAGGCATGTGTCAAAACTCATAGGACTATACACTGCCAAAATGAACTTTACCACAAGTAAATTAAAAATAACTTTTAAAAACAAAATAGTTTTCCCTGAACATTCTTATTCCAATGCTTTAGGAAACTAGCATAAAATGGAGCCATTCTGCCAATGCAGGCAAGGATAACACCCTAGTGGATGGCAAAGAAATGGTGTGTGCTGCACACCCAGCAGTGGACTACTGTCTGGGAGGTCTGCTTTCTGTAGCAACCCTACCTCTATCTTACCTAATCAAATCTCTAATGGTTTTCAACTGGACAACTAAGGTGTGTCTGCTCCATCTATGGTGGGTGGAGGCACCTGTTTTAACCTCAGGCACTATGTCATCCAAGCCAATCTGGGTTGGATTGGATTTAGATTCAGTCATACAATATATTTGCCATGCCTCCCAAGTGAGTCACACCTGAAAATTTAATACTGATAAATATGTTGATAGGACCACAGAGAGAGCCACAGGGCACCACTGACCTTTACTATAAGGAGAAAAGGAGAGAATGGAGAATGCTTACTGAAACATGAAGAACTAATAAAACTTTTCAAGTGGAATTTCTGTCTAGGCTGAAAGCAATGAATTTAATCATCAAACAAATCATTAATCCATCTAATTATGTCAGGTCTAGCTTATTTTCCCCCATTTTATCCACAAGAAAATAATGGGAGATTTTTCATTAGCGACTTGCTAAAATGCAAATATACACTGTCTCTTGGATTTCTCTGGCATTCTAGTTTTTGAAAAGGCAAATAAAAAGTTAATTTAGCCAACAAACCTTGTTTTTGGTATGCTAAAGTTTGTCTTATGGTAAACTTCCTCTACAAGGCAGACACACACTGTAATGATCAATCCTAAAGTCTGCTTCAGGAGCAAGTGTGCCAATCTGAGGTTGGCTTAATCTATGCTTAACATTTCTTTTGAAAATCAGAAAAAACCTTTTCTGGGACTTCCCTGGTGGTCCAGTGGGTAAGACTCTGCTCTCCCAATTCAAGGGGTCCAGGTTAGATCCTGGATCAGGGAAATAGATCCCATATGCCACAAATTAAAAATAAAAAAACTTTTCTTATATCCATAGTTTTCTGGCACATCTTTTCTTTGTTTTCATTCTTCAATAATAATCAAAGCAGTTCAATGACCTGAGCTTTCAAGTTCTCCACAACCATGAAAAATAATCTAGGTTCACATGCCAAAAAAAAAAAAAAAAAATCACATGTAGTACCTGAGTTTCCTGTCTTTCTAACTCCTTATCCAGCTGAGGTTTCAGACCTTCATATCAGAATTCATTTACTCTTTATCTCATTCACTCATTCAACACATATCTACTGAAAGTCTCCTATAAAAGCCAAGCTTTAATAAAAGTATTGAAGATCCAGCAGAGAACTAAACAGATAGAATTCTCTCAAGGAGTCTACATTTAATCAAATTAAAGTATAAAATTACAATAGAGTGTCAGATGGTGACCAGTTGGATGAAGATGTACATTGTAGGGAAGAGGAGGCTGGTATAAGTGTAGGATTAAAATTCTTAAATGGATGGTCAGGAAAGGAGTTACTGGAAAAAGGTTCACATGAGCAAAGGATTGAAGATGGGGAAAGAGAAAGCCATGTATATTTCTGGGGTAGAGGGTTCCAGGCAAAGGGAGCAGCAAGGACCAATGCCCCAAGATAGAAACATGCCTGACATGTTGGGTGAACAGTAAGAAGGACAGTGTTGTTGGGTGGAATAAATGAGGGGAAGAGAACCAGGAGATGAGGACAGGGGGGTGATGGGCAAAAGACTACGTAGGAGAGGGTCAGTCACCAAGAAGTTCTACATCACTTGATCCTCCCTGGGAATTTCTGGGTGAATTTAAGATATAAGCAACATACAGTATTACTCTGACTCCCTTCCAGGAGAGTTTCTTTAAAATTTATTTATTTAGCAAATATTTATTAAGTATCTGTAATGTGCCAGGTGCCTTGCACGGGACTTTACAAACCTCCCAGGAACCTTACAATCTATTAGGAAATGAGTCTTTATAATTCACAATGGGAACTTAAGCTTTTACTCTGAGCAAGAAGGTATGCACTGGTTTGAGCAGAGTACTGGCTTTGACTCAGGTTCTAAAGGGATCATTATGGCTGTGTTGCTAAAAATATTGTAATAGTTCAGGAAGAAAACAGGGGAAACAATTAAGAGGATATTGAAATAATCTATGCAAATAAAGGATGCTTCAACAAGCATAGTAGTGGAGAGACAGACAGTGCCAGAATCTGGGTACCTTAGAGTCTACAGAATTTGTGGGCTCCCCAGGTGGTGCTAGTGGTAAAGAACCCACCTGCCAGTGCAGGAACCTCAAGAGACAGGTTCAGTCTCTGGGTCAGGAAAGCCCCCTGGAGAAGGAAACAGCAACCCACTCCAGTATTCCTGTCTGGAAAATCCCACGGACAGAAGAGTCTGGAGGGCCACAGTCCGTGGGGTCACAAAGAATTGGACATGACTAAAGGACTGAATACCACACCGCCACCACCATGAAAAGAAAAAGAGGAGTCCAGAATGGATCCAAGGTTTCAAGTTTTTGTTTCTCCCTCTGAGGAATCAAAAAGAAAGAATCATCATTTTCTTAGCTGGAGAAAATAATCCTCCTCCTCTTAGGAGGAGGATTGAGTGGGAAAAAAAATCAAGGGTTGTATTTTGGACATTTTAATTTTGAGAAGTTTATTATATATCCAAATGGCAGTGATGAATAGGCAAGACTTGGAAAATGTCCAGGTGTGAGACAGGAATCAGGGAGTCATATGCAAATAAAATTTAAAACTGTGAAGCTCTATGAAGTTACCAAGGAAGTGAGTGAAGACAGAAAAAGAAAACACCCAAACTCTAAGTCCTAGGGCACTTGAACACTTAGAACTGAGGGAGATAAGGAGAAATCAGCAAAAGAAAAAAAGGACTGAGAAGAAGCAGTCAGGAAGATAGAAAAAGAAGTAACCAGGACAGTGAAGTGTATTAAAGCCAAGTAGAAAATCACACCAGGGAGAACAGAGTGATCAAGAGTCACTATTAGGAAACGTCAGACAAGGATAAAGACTATGTGGAGGTCATCTGTGAGCCTTACAACAGCAATTTTGGTGACTTGCTGGTCCAAAAAGAGTTAGAAGTCTGAGACTGGAGCAGCAAGACCAGACATATTTTTCTGTAAACTTAGGAGAACAAGGAAATAAGTTGAATTTTGGATTTTTCTTTGTTTTTTTATTTTTTAAAGAAGGGGAAAATCACAGTTTTGCATGATAGGAATAATCCAGCAGAGCGCAAAAAAAGGTATAATTTTAGCGGGGAGCGGGGAGAAATTTCTGGAACGTTGTCCTTGAGTAGGTAAGGAAATGGAATCTAGTGAGCAGGTGAAGAGCTTGACTTCAGAAGGGAGCACAGAGAAACCATGTGTACTGCTCCCACCATTTATTTTTCCTAAGTAAATCACCAGGCCCCTCCTCTTGTAGTTTTATCATTCCTATATATCACATCTATTGCTCTTTATAAATAAGATTTGAGGTTTTATCCCCTGTCCATTGATCAGGTGAACCGGATCCTTTGTATTCATTGAGATACTTCATTGTTCAGGACTGTCCTGAGCATGTGAGATGCAGCTCTGCTCTCATAGAGCTGGTACTACCAATGTGCCAGTAGATACGCAGATGAAGAAGATGAATTTGGGTGGTGATGAATGCAAAGACAGAACCACCCTGGAGTAAAGAGGGTGGGAGCTTGTTTAGAATGAGCCAAGGGGTCAGGGAAAGTCTTCAACACTTGAGCTGCCATCTAAACTTTGAGAAGGGACCTAGTGTGGGTGAGGGACAGATGCTGGAGCTGGAGGGAGAGATGATGCAGGGGAACAAAAGAAAAGAACAAAGAGAAGTCCAGTTGGCTTAGAGTATAGTGAACATGATATAAGGAAGTGCTAGAAGAGGTCAGCCAGTAAAGGCTTAGGAAGGTGTTATAGACTGAATGCTTGTGTTCCCCCAAATTCACAAGTTGAAATCTTAACCCAATGGTATTAGGAAGAGGGACTCGGGGGAGGTGGTTAGGTCGATGAGGGTGGAGCCCTTATGAAAGAGATTAGTGCTCTTATAAAAGAACCCTAGAGAGCTTCTTCAAAGATTCCCAGGTGGCTCAATGGTAAAGAATCCACCTGCCAATGCGGGAGATGAAGGAGACTCAGGTTCGATTCCAGGATCGGGAAGATCCCCTGGAGTAGGAAATGGCACCAAACTCCAGAATTCTTGCCTGGAGAATCTAATGGACAGAGGAGACTGGTGGGCTACAGTCCATGAGGTTGCAAAGAGTCAGACACGACTGGGCAGCTGAGCACACATGTAGAAAACTTTCCTCACTCTTTCTGCCATGTGCAGGCACATCAAGTTCTGAACAAGGAAGCATGCTTTCACCAGACACTGCATCTGTCAGCACTTTGATATTAGACTTCCAACCTCTAAAACTATGAGAAATAAATACTTATTCATTAAGACACCCAGCCTATGGCATTTTTGTAATAGCAGCCCAAACAGATTAAAACAAAAGGAGACTCAACTTTATGCCAAAGGCACTGGTAAGTCATTAGTGAGTCTTAAGTCTGACCTGCATTCCAATTTTAAAGATATCCTTCTGGATGCTGTGTAGAAAACAGATCGTAAGGGAATCTGGGAGCAAAGGGAACAGGGAACAAATTTCTGCGGTTCTCCATGCGAGATGAGGAGGCTTGTTCAAGATCAGGGGCAGTAAAGATGAAAAGAGGTGGATGAAATTGTTTTCTACTTCAAAGGTTTGACCAGGATGACTTGCTGATGAATTGGATGTGAAGAGTAAGAGAAAAAGAGAAATCAGCAATGATTCCTAAGCTTCTGGCCTGAGTCACCGGGTCAAGCTGTTATTACAGAGATGGAAAAACAACACAGGGTAGATTGGTTTGGGGGAACAGTAAAACCTGCAATTTCATTTTGGATTTAATTTGGAAATACCTATCAAACATTCAAGTGGAAATAGTTACTAGGCAATTAGCTATAATAAATAACAATAGCTGACACTTCTATGGTGTTTACTATGAACTAGGCAAGGTTCTCGGCATTTTATAAACATTAAATCAGCATAGATTGCATTCACATACTGTGTGCGTTCACCTGGGGAGAAAAGGCAGGTGAAGAAGGAGGCTCAGGATTAGGCCCTGAACACACTAGCATTTAGAGGTCAGCTAGATGCCCTTCTTCCCCACATCCCCAGGTAAAAGTCACCAGTTATAGGCTTTTACATAATAGATCAGAATTCCAAATCCTCTTTGTTGACAATATCTACACAGACAGCTGCTTACCTCCTATCTCTTGGTGTGTCTTCCAAAGTCCCAGGCATTAGTGGGAGGAATTCATGTAAATACCAGCTGTATACATAAGCCTTTATGTTTTTTGTTTAAAAAATGATTGCCTCTAAGGATGCTTCCCCCGTCTTGGATTGCTGTTTATCTCTATTTGAACCCCCGCCCCCAACAACCTCCCAAATGCACTTCAGTGGGGAAACTTATTAAGTTTCAGCTGGCTCTCCATCACATGTTTGCTATATGCTTCAGGTTGTATATGTCAATTGGCCTTTCTGGAGAAAAATTCAGCTGCCTTCTTCACCAAATTTACAGCTAATTTCTTCCTCTCAGGATAAGTTTTCACTTTCATCAGAACTCTACTATCTGCTAAGTAACCTTCTCAATTGAATACTAGCCCTGATATATATAATTTGTGTTTTTTCCACTTTACCAAAACAAACAAACATAGAAAACAGCATTAGTCCCAAGAGAATGGGTTAGGGAGAGTTGGTGGCCAGCATGGTAGCTCTGTAGGCCAGCACCTCTTTTGAGAAAACAACCATAAAAAGTGTACTATTACTGATGGCTCAGTAGTTGCTTCTATACTGAAAACAAGCCCCTACTATACAAATTTCAGTGTCCTACATTCTTAGGATTAATTTAATAGCACTTACTTGGACCACTTTTAATGATGAGGTCCAAGTGTTTAAATGGTAAGGGTGCATTATCTTTTTCTCCACTGTTTTATTATTTGGGGCGATCAGATTTGGCTTCTGTTTATGATCTGCACCAAGAGACATAAAAGGGGCTTTGATTCCAAAAGTATATACATAAATCGTGTGGGTTTTTTTTTTTCTTTTTCCTTTTGGAGATGATGAAAGGACAATATTTTTTCTTTTATGTTTCAACACTAAACAGAAGTCCTTCTGAAATTTTTTTAAATAGCAGTTCTTATTAATTACAAGTGAAGGCTTAAAGAGGGTTTAAATAAGAGGAACCAAAACGATCATGTTGGTGGCAGTACTCCATGTATTATTTCTTACATGGTGCTCCCTTGCATACAAATCCTCTCTCAATCTCGCCCCCTCTTTTTTTCCTCTCCCTCTCTCCCTCCCTCCCTCTCCCTCTCTCATTGTTTCCAATTTTCAGTCCTTGTCCCTTGACATTTCTGCCTCTGATAGCATCATTTCTGACCTCTTCCCTGGGGTTTTCCTGCTGGCTTCTCACCGCAGCATTCAGGACGTATCCAACAGGGAAATCATACGGAAAATGAATCTGAAAGTAAGGTTTTGGTTCATCAAGGAGATAATACGAGTCAGAAAATGTCTCATCTAATTCTCTGGATTCTGCCTTATAATCGGCCGTGAAATATTGAACCCCTGATTTTAAATCAGAACCTAAAATGAGTCCAAGATATAGATATTTAAATGAAAATCTTTAGGGGTTTTCCTCTCCCACATAAATTAATACTTTGATTTTCTGCCAGTTCAGTGTATGGATTTCAGATATGCTGATGAACTGATTTTTTTTTTTTTTCAAAAGGACTACAGAAATAAACTACTTTGTATGCCTTTATTTGAGGAAACAGCTTCTAATTAGAAAACTGCTTCATTATTATTTATAACATTTTATAAATTAGGTTTGTGCTAGGGTTTCTTCAACCTAAATATTTTACAAATCCTCCCCTATATTTTTAGTTGGAAATATAATACACAGCTACAACATTTTATGGAAAGCAACTGATCCCCAAGTTAAGTATTTCAACATTTTAAGGCAATGTAAATATTTAAAACAGATCTAGAAGGATAAACTGGCATAGTTGTATGTTTGTAGAAAGCTCTCAAGAATATAAAGCTTCTGTGTTGAAGGACAAATTAGAATTTAGGAACAGCTAGAGGCAAAGGTCCTAATAGATGAACATGGAGTGTTTATCCCAAACCCAAATCTGTCAGGACAGGGCAACAATAGAGGAGATTGGATGAAATTTCATGGGAATAGATGGAGGATAGTGTTTTTGAGGCAGAAGGAAACTCCTTTAGAGAAAACTACTAAGAGATTTTATCATATTTTCATTCAGTTTTCCTAATGGCCTGTCATATTTCTAAAACCCATGAGTTGTTTTGTTCTTTTATAAATAACAAATTTAACATAAAAAGCTCAAATAGCCTGTTCTGAATCTCCTAAGAAAAACACCTGCATCCCGGCCCCCCCACCCTGCCCCGCCCGTCCCACGCCCGCTAGTTTACAGGAAAGAGGAGGGGAATTCTTCTGACCTAAGAGCACTTCCTGTTCCCTTCACCCCCACCAAGATCAGAGCCCCAGGGATCAGCTTTCCCAGCTCTCTTGATTTCTGCTTTTTCATACTTGTAATTGATTCATCATCTAACACTTTTTGTTCCATGGACATCTTCCCCAATGAACTATTTCAGGAATTCAGGAACCCTGTCTGTCTGGTTTGCTTTTCTTAGTTGAGACACTGTGTGGCATAGAGTCAGTTTTCAAGAAATGCCTATTGAATGAAAACAAAAGAGCATGATCTGGAAAAGATACAGGCCCCAAGAAAGGTGGAAAGTTGAGAATGGAGCCACACGAGAAGGGTAATACAGTAACATCACCATCATCAAAGACAACATCAATGCCCTTCTATTAAATGCACACTCTGCACATTATTGTTGTTGTTGTCATTATTATTATTGGCATTATTATTATTAGAGCACAGGCCATGCTGTTCATCTACTTGAGTTTGAAAGCAGTTCCTACTCTCTCCTGACTCTGTGAACATGAGAATGTTATTTAAGTGGGTTCTCTCTCTTTCCCTATGAAAGGAGAATTCTAATGTTATTTTATCTCTTATAGCTATTGTGTTAAGCAGCTGCTGAGACGGCTTAGTGTACAGTCAGACCCTCAGCTGAGTAGTGTACATCAAGCACTGGGCTGGAGCTCAGGGAATTCTTTTAGGAATGCTGTACACAGGTGTCATATCCCCACTTTGCAGAAGCTGGAACCCCGTGTCTTGCTCTAGGTCATCCAATGATCAACCATAGAACTGGGATTAGCCAAGGTGTGGTATTAGGACTAGTTGCATTGACTCAGAGAAAGTTACTTACCAACTAATTACCAAACACTGTCATAAGTAAGACCCATTGAAGGTCCAGAAGAGATGGCCCAGGTGGTAAGAGTGAGGCACGGTCAGCCACCATTACCACCTCTATCTTTGGACACAAACAAGAAGCAGAATCTATCCTCAGAGAAATCAGATTTCAATTAAAAGGAGACCATTGAGAACATTCAGGAAAAGCTTTTTAGATTCAAGGGAGATTGTGAGTTTCAGATGACTCTTAGGACTGATTTGGGAAACTGAGAAATAATGGGCAATGTGGTCAGATACAGATACATGTGAGGAATAAAATCCATGGGGAAGGTGGTAGCCTGAGAATATTAAATTTTTTAGAAAACCTGGTGTAAACATGGATGAATAAGTGACCATGCACTGGGACATTCTGAGGAGTGAAAGAGGGTGTCATACTAGGCAAACCAGGATTTATCATTCCCTTTTGGATGAAGGTTATGATAGAATTGATTATGACAGTCTCAAGCAGCTTGTGATGCTAAGGATATAAATGTTGGGAATTGGGATGTAGTCATTCTGGTAACACGAAGTTCTCTGCAACCCTAAACATTCTTCTGCAAGGGCAGAAGGGAACCAGAAGAGGAACCATGCCTTGCTGAGGGACCCAGAGTTCCAAGTTGCCAGTTACATCTACAAATTAGGAATGCCAATAGAAAGAACTCTTGGCTTTTATTTTTTACTGTTTTCAGTGTAAAACTATGCAATGATAATAAAAATATTTTTAGCAAAATATTCAAAATGCTCACAGGGGTCACACACTCCAGAACCCTTCAGAGCCCAGAGGATGGTTCCTGACTACTAGTATTTGAGCACCTTTCAAGGGGCAAAGAAAGCAGTGAAGCCCTCTAGTTGTCAGAATGTTTCCAAGCAGCCAATCAAAACACCACAGAGTGAACTGGAGAGAAATATGAGCCATCCTCTGGCCAAGACACTTGCTTCTAATTAAGTAAACGTGTGTACAAGAATCAGGACTATAACACACAATAGGTGTTCAGTAAAGGCTGGAATTAATTCTAAGCTTAGAGGTTGAATCTTAGCCAAGAGACACTGTTGCTATAGAAACCGCTACTGGAGACCAGCCCCCCACATAATACACCACCATCAGCCCCACAACCTCTGCCCAAACCCAGGGTACAGAGTTTGGAGAGAAATATCTGGGGTTCAGATCATTTAAAACCTTGTAGACTAAAGATCTTGATCTTTTTCTAAGCATAATGGAAAGCCATTGAAATGTTTCATGCTGAGAGATGTGGGGATAGGGTGTCATGTTCAAATTTGCATTTTGGAAAGATTGCTCTGGCTGCAGGGTGTGGAACAGTTTGCAGGAGAGACAGAATAGATCCAAAGATATAAGTTATGTGGTGGTTAATAATAGTAAAGGCAAGGGATAGGATTAGGATGGACTAGAGTGGTGGAGGTGATGAAGAGAAGTAAAGAGATTCAAGTGAGATTAATGAGTAAATTCAGCAGAACTTGGAGGTAAATTTAGTATAAAGGACTGAAGAGTGGGAAGTGTCAAGAATGATACTATATTAGGAAGGTGTGATGTTCATAGAGAGGGGCTACTCTCAGAGAAGACACAGGCTGGATGTAAAGTGGGTGCAGAGCATGAGCTAGATTTTGGAGAAATTTTATTGGTATTGCTTTGACTCACACATACTATTAGAGACACTGAGTAGGCAATGACTATACTGATTAACAGCATGGATAAGAGGCCTGGGCTGGAGGCAGCATAGAATGAGTCATCTGTAAATGACTCCATCCTTTTAACCTTTCCATTGGGGACATTGGTTTGTTTTCTTTCTTACTGAATGGCTGATTGACTAATTTGATTTGAGTGATTTTGAAATAGAAATAGAAGTCTGAAATAGAAGCCCCTTCCTAACTATGTTGAGCATTCCTTGATGGAGACCAAAGGGTTTGACCAAAGATTCCCTCACCGCAATGCTGCCAGAGGATGGATTTAAGCTCGGCCAGTGGGATACTCTTAGCCAGAGCTCACCTCTGACCCAAGGTGGACATTCTCACTGGCCCAGCAGTAGCCCAGGTGGCCTTGAGTCCAGCCTGTTTCTACTTCACAGACTTTGCTGTGGTTCCTGTTACCCAGCTCTTGATTCCTGCCCATTATCCAAATTTATGGTAGAGTCTGTGCGCCTTCTATCTCTTCATATAATTGATCTTTATTTTATTTTTTGCTTAAATTGAACAGTTTTATGAAATGAAGAACTCTGACTACTGATACCTTTCCTTTCAATGTATGTTTCTTCCTCTTTCCCCAATTTCCTTAAAACTACTTCTATCCTGAGTTATTCTTTCTAACTGGCTTTCTCTCTGCCACCACCATTCTTCCTAAACTCCATCTTGCACTTTACTTCTCCTTTCACAGACCTTCCCTATCTGGCCAAAATATCAAACTAGAGATTCAGGGTTAAGAAGCAGAGTGAATACAATGACTTCATAAAATCAAGAATTTAAAACTTCTGACAAGTCAGAAAAAGAAGTTGAAATTTATGGAATGAAATTTAATTGAGATAAATATACATTTTTGAGCTTAGCTTCTAAAATGAAGTATAGAAGATAAACAATGGTTTAACAGCAACATTATATTAAAAAACAAAACAAAAAACCCTTAAGGAAGATTGCCAGATAAAATATCAGTGACATACTTATTCTAAATAATTATTCATCATTTATCTGAAACTTAAATTTAACTGAGTGTTCTATTTTTTGCACCCCAATGTTCATAGTAGCATTATTTATAGCTTTCAAGGTATACAAGCAATCTAAATGTCCATCAACAAGAATGGATTAAGAAGATGCACTATATATATATATGTATATAAATATACATACATACACATATATACAATGGAATACTACTTGGCCATAAAAAGAACAATATTTTGTCATTTGCAGCAAAAAGTATGGATTTGGAGGGCATTATGCTAAGTGAAATAAGGCAGACCTAGAAGACAATAAAAATATTATATGATATCATGTGGAATCTGAAAAATACAAGTAGTGAATATATATAAAAAAGAAGCAAACTCACAGATACAGAGGACAGTCTAGTGGTTACTAGTGGGGACAGGGCAGTGGGGGGAGGGCAATACAGGCATACAGGGGAAAAGGGGTCATTATGGGGTTATATGAAATAATGTGTGTAAAACTTCTGGAAGTTATAAGGCACTATAAAATTTAAAGTATCTTTCACTCAATTTTTTTATAAAGAGAAAAAGATTAACTGGCTGTTCTGTATTTTATTAGTAAATCTGGAAGTCTTGATGGAAAGCTCAATATAGGTCTTCAGATATGGGTGCTCTAATAAATCAGTTTTACAGTATATGAATGGGAGAGTGAAGACTAGAAGGAGTCATTAAAGCATAGTTTTAAAAATCACTGGATTAATATTTCTAATATTTCTTTGAGCACTTGCAAAATATCTCAGGCACTCCACTAAGTACTTTTTATGTATTATCTCATTTCAGTTCAGTTCAGTCACCCAATCGTGTCTGACTCTGCGACCCCATGAACTGCAGCACGCCAGGCTTCCCTGTCCTTCACCAACTCCTGGAGCTTGCTCAGACTCAAGTCCATCGAGTCGGTGATAACATCCAATCATCTCATCCTCTGTCATCCCCTTCTCCTCCTACCTTCAATCTTTCCCACCATCAGGGGCTTTTCCAATGAGTCAGTTCTCGAATCAGGTGGCTGAAGTATTGGGGCTTCGGCATCAGTCCTTCCAATGAATATTCAGGACTGATTTCCTTTATGATTGACTGGTTTGACCTCCTTGCTGTTCAAGGGACTCTCAAGAGTCTTCAACACCACAGTTCAAAAGCATCAGTTCTTCAGTGCTCAGCTTTCTTTATGGTCCAACCCTCATATCCATACATGACTACTGGAAAAAATATAGCTTTGACTATACAGACCTTTGTTGGTAAAGTAATGTCTCTGCTTTTTTATATGCTGTCTAGATTTTTCATAGCTTTTCTTCTAAGGTGCAAGTGTCTTTTAATTTAATGGCTGCAGTCACATAGCTGCTGCTGCTACTGCTGCCAAGTCGTTTCAGTCGTGTTCAACTCTGTGCGACCCCATAGACAGCAGCCCACCAAGGCTCCCCCATCCCTGGGATTCTCCAGGCAAGAGCACTGGAGTGGGTTGCCATTTCCTTTTCCAGTCACATAGCAGTGATCATTTAATGCTCTCTAGTACTATCTGATGAGGGAATGGAAGCAGATGAGGGATTGGAAGCACAGAGAGGGTTATTAATTTATTTAGGGTCACATAGTTAAAAGATAGGAGACCTAAAATTCAAACTTAGGTGCTCTGACTACCAAGGCTCACCCTGAACTGCTATGTTATTTTACTTTTAAGATTTATAGCTGAATGAAATTTGATTTTCAGTGCTATCATTCCTATTGAGTTCTGTGCTCCTTTCATTCAGTTACCATCAGATTAATCTAAGCTTTTCTAAAATAGCACCAACTCAAATGAATTTAATTTGTTTTTTCATGACTCTCAGTTCACAGTTTTCCTTTTAACTGGTTTTCCTTAATTAGTATTTTTTAAAAAATGGTTCATATACCTCTTTAAACTAGTTGCTTTAAGGTATCAGCTCTTACAGCTGACTGTAAAAGACTGTTAGCTGCTGGGGTCAGCATTCATTCCATCACTTTAAGCATTCATTGAGCCTCCTTCATCTTTTCACAGCAAAACAAAGTGGGGGAAAGAGGCTGGATTTGTTTGCCTGGCTTCATTTGAGCAAATGAAGATGGAGATTTCTCTGATGATTACAGCCTAGGAAGGGAGGCAAGCAGTTAGAAAAAGCAACGGTGCACACTAATTGTCCTGGTGTTTGCTACGACCTCTCTTGCCCCTGTCACGGAGCGTCAGACAGGTAGGTTAGAGGCAGCAGGAGGAGCAGCCTGACCTAATCAAATGCTGTCCTGACCATTCCTAGGAAAGCCGCCAGCTGTGGCTCGCAGGAGGCAGGAGCTGATGTGAGCTGCGTGGCTGTCACCCATCCTCCCCAGCTCAGTGTGATCCTTGATTCTCATGCTGTCAGCCACATCCTACCATTCTCCACCACCAGGTGAAAAAGCGGATTCCTAAAGGCACAGCCACCAGGACCAGGCTTTAAGCTAGGAGGCTGGCTTCTGGAGAAGGGGTACAAAAGAACAGCCTCCTTTCGCTCATGCATCTGTGTTCTCCTACCCACAGGTGGGCCCTTTGTCCCCTGTGAATCCACCCCATCCATCCTGTTACTCGTCGCCACTAACAAGCTGTCAAGGTCTCAGTTTTCTCTTTGTGAGGTGCTCTCAAATACTGTTTGTCTAATGTCCCCCATGAACCCTGGAGGCATGGACCATTTCTTCATATTTTATAAAGAACGGTGTAAGTTCAGCACTCCATAAATATAAAATGGTGAACAGCAAATTTCCCCCATACCGAAGCCATTTCATTTTCTTCAGCAAAACGGCTCCTTTTATTTCCATGCAAAAAACCCAACGAGGGAAATTTCTTCATTGCTCAGACAGCTACAAAATGTGATCACATTTTTCCCCACAGCTAATGTGCTCTTATGTATAAAATTTAAATCTGAAAGTCTGAGCAGATGGCCTATAAAGTTCTTGTTTTCCCTCTGAATCTAATTTCTTCCTGCTTATAGTGGGATTTTTTTAATCATTTGAAAAAGAACAATAAAATGTTTCTATAAAGTGTAATAATCATTATCTTAATGATTGTTCACTTCCAGTGAGATCTCAAAGGAGAGATTGGACCTTGACTTTGGGTCTGGAATCTTACCTGCCCTGTCACGTTCACAAACATGAATCAATTCCACAAAACCTTGCCAGGTGGGGCCTGCACATTTCGGAAATGGTCATCATTCTTACTTAAAGTAGGCAGAAGTTCACCTGACTTTAGAGAACTAAATGACCTAAGTAAATTAGCTGTATAAAGAAAATGGGCAAAATATGAAGGCTCATTTAGAAAATATTATTTTTGAGTGCTTTTAGAACTCTTTTATTTCATTTCATTCAGAGACATTAATGAGCTAATTACCAT
The DNA here is from genome assembly GCF_029407905.1 of Bubalus kerabau. Lineage (NCBI taxonomy): Eukaryota > Metazoa > Chordata > Mammalia > Artiodactyla > Bovidae > Bubalus > Bubalus kerabau. Next base: position 60,049,287 of record NC_073624.1, on the reverse strand, counting down.
TTTACTAAAGGAGGCTCATAGGACTTCAACTTAGCAATACTTAATTGATCAGTTTGGAGAATTATATGATTAAAATTGTTTTGTTTTTCAAACTACTCCATAATTCATATTCTTTTTTTTTTTTATCATTTATTACATTCAAATGTATCTGTCCACAGGAAGGTTAAATAAGTACATAAAATATAGGAATTGACATCACCTTTTAACCCCAACATTATTTTGCAAGTTGAATTCATTGGCATCACCTGCCCTTAAAATGTGCAGAACTGAGCATGAATACAAATGAATAACAGTTATAAGTGAAGCTAACACAGATGAAATAAAGTACATTCTATCTATTTTCAAACATATGCCTTGTCCTATAGTCCTACCTTTCTGGAAAATTGAAGGCCAGGTTCAAATTTAGAACTCATGTGCTGCACCTAAACATGGCAGCCCAGGGAACATCTTCACCCAGCCTGCTCTTCACTCACTTTCTCTTCCCAATCCAGTTCCATCCTGCACTATAAGCCAGCATGTACTCACAGCACATGTGCCTCCAGGTTCACATTTCCAAACTGCAGTTCTACCCTCCCCTCCCCACCCCTGCAAACAGCTCTCCCTTGGCCATCCTGCAGGCCTAAGGATATCAAACTCTGGCATCATAGTCTTCCTTTGGCAGAGACCCATGCGGATTCTGGAATTGGATTCAAGGCCATTGAGATAGGAAATTCCAGGGACATGGATATGAAAAATGTAGTTTGATAGGTGCAGAGAAGAGAGAAGTCCAAGTAGAATCGTATTTACCTATCATGTCATGTTCACAACCATCTACTGAGATAATAAAACCTTGGACTCTTGGTCCCAACAGTAGGGACGTAGCCACAGGAGATCCAGAGTGGGGCCCTGCCAGATACAGGACCGCCTGTTGTTACAGCACTATGGACCAGGCTCACAGTACTTGTTTCACAAAGTACTCACTAGGCACAGAGAGACAGCACTGGCAAGAGTCCTACTATGTGCCATCAGGAAGACAAACATCCATAACATTTAGTCTCTGTCCTCAAGAAACTTATAGTCTAGGTGGGAAGATCACGAGCACAGAAAATAATTGTGTTACAGGGATGAAAGCCAAAGAAGAGGTAGAAGTCAAGTCAATGGCTTATTCTTCCCCAGAAGCAGTTAGGAGCTAAGAAGTACTAAATAAACAAGTTTTCTTTAACCACTTAGATAATTGTTCTGCCTTCCTAAGTCAGCCTCCATGATACTCCTTGAAAGAAGCTTAGTATTATCCCATGGAACACTCTGGAAATGAACTGGTTAAGATTTTGGCATCCTTGAGTGCTAAGTCGCTTCAGTTGTGTCCGACTCTTTGCCACCCTATAGACTATAGCCCTCCAGGCTCCTCTGTCCATGGGATTCTCCAGGCAAGAATACTAGAGTGGTTTGCCATGCCCTCCTCCAGGGGATCTTCCTGACCTAGGGATTGAACCTATGTCTCTTGCATCTCCTGCATTGGCAGGCATGTTCTTTACCCACTAGCGCCACCTGGGAAGCCCCACAAATCTGATGCAGGCAGGATTAGAAGGAGAAAGATTCAGCTCCCAGTTTAGCACGTTGTGTGCCAACCCATTTGCCCACATCAATGTCTATTTAAAGTGAAGCCAATCAGACCATCTTCACCTGTTCTACTGATCGCCTGTAGCAAGGGAGGAACAGAAAGCCCACAAGTTGGTCTGAAAAATTGAGCCTCTGTGTAATTTCCAGTCGTGTGTCTGCTTGGAGGCACACAGCCAACACAGCCATCAATCTGGCAGTTCTTTCACAGTGACCCAATATATATTTGCTAGGCCATTTACGCCATCTGCCATGCAAATGTCAGTTAAGGAAACAGCATAGAGTTGTGGGAATATCGGGGTTAAAATGCCACTTAACAGGAATGCACCAGTTCCAGCAGCAATTGCCCACAGGAGAACAAAGAGCTGGGAGAGCCAAAGGCAATAAAAAGAGAACAGAGGTGTAACAGACCAAGGCTCCCAACCTTGCTTTCTCTTCAGGCTTATTTTATCATGGCACCTATAGGCACAAGGGCCTTCCTTACTGGCAAAGACACTCTGTATGATTCCATTGAATTAAACCGCTTACATAGGAATTATACATATAACATTTATATATAAACATACATTCATATATATATAAAGATATAATTTTAGATAGCTTACATATAATTATATATAATTTTGTAAATTTAAATATATAATTTTATAAATTTAGGTATAATGTATATACAATCTCTATATATCCATATACATAAAACTTTTAAGGGAAAAAGTATCATCCATAGTTCCATCTCTGTAAGATAGTTCCCTATCCCTGAATATTGCCTTCTTGTTTGGGTGCATATGTTAGCAGTACTTGTAACCATCTATTGAGCCCTTACTATAATATGCTGGACACTGTATTAGCATCCAATTACATATTTTTCTAAAGTTTACATCAACTCTAAAAGGTCAATATTTTTTTCTGATTCTGTAGATGCAGCAAACAAGGCTCAGATGTGCATTTTTTAAGCCCCAGGACACCCAGCTTGTAAATGAAAGACCCAAACTTCAAATCAGTTCATCCATATCTTTCATACTGAAGCCAGTCCTGTAGGTATGCACACTTATTTGTGTGTGTGTGTGTGTTCTCAGTTGCTCAGTTGTGTCTAACTCTTCGTGATTCCATGGACTGTAGGCCGCCAGGCTCCTCCATCCGTGGGATTTTTCAAGCAAGAATACTGGAGTGGGTTGCCGTTTCCTCCTTCAGGGGATCTTCCTGACTCAGGGATTGAACCCACGTCTTCTGCATCTCCTGACCTGGCAGGCAGATTCTTTACCTCTGAGCCACCTGGGAAGCCTTCATGTACACTTGTTGGGTGTGTGTATGCTTAGTTGCTTCAGTCGGGTCTGACTCTTTGCAACCCTATGGACTGTAGCTCACCATGCTCCTCTGTCCACGGGATTCTCTCGGCAAGAATACTGGAGTGGTTTGCAATGCCCTTCTCCAGGGGATCTTCCTGAACCAGGGATTGAACCCACATCTCTTAAGTCTCCTGTATTAGCAAGTGGGTTCTTTACACACTAGTGCCACCTGGGAAGCCCATACACTTGTTTATACAGGATTAAAATCAGAGAGCATATACTATTTCATGTTTAGCTTTGTTTGGTTAACACCATAAGTATTTTTCATGTTTTATATAGCATCATGTTTATCACTTTTAACATCTAGATAATTACCCATCTAATGAGTTATATTGATTCATAGTTAATACTACAATGAAATTGTTAGTAATATACAGGTTTTTGCATCTGTTGTACTATTTTCTTAGGATCACTTTCCAGGAGTAGATCACTGGGTCAAACAGTATGACCAAATTTATGGCACTTGGTAGGTATTGTCATGTTGCCTTTCAAAAATATTCTATTAGAAGCATGTGAGTGTTTCAACTTATAATAACCATACCAGCACTGGATGTTTTATTAAACGTTTCTTTGTTGATTTATTACATGTAAAATAGCATCTCAGGCTTGCTCTGGTATGCCTTTTTTATTCCCAAGTGGTGATGGCTACTTCGCCCATCTACTTGTTTACTGCTCTTAGGTTGTCTCTTACAGCTATTCCCTCTCCCAAGCCCATAAATCTCAAGGCGTTTTGTATAAATATGTATGTACTCTTCATGTGGAGGTACTATTACTTCTTTGCATTATTGTCTTCATTCTTGCAGAAATGTCTGAAAAGGAAATGCTAACTTGACATATAAAATGCCAGTGACAAATCCTTCTCCAAAATGATGTCTCAAACTGAAATAAGAGATAGTATGAGCAAGTTATTTGGAAATACAAAGGTAAATATCAAGAGAAAGAGCTGAAAAGGCTTTAAGAGGTAGCTTCCTCAGGTGGGGGCATGCAGAAGGGACAAGGCTGGGAGATGCCCTTTTTCATAGGTCTTACATAACTCATTGACTTTTTATCTGGCAATTACAACTGAAGAAAAAAAATTACATTAAATTTATAAACTCTTCTCAACAAATGAATTGAAGGCTCACATAATGCTCTGTGCCCTTGCTTGAAAACATCTTCCAATTAAGCTTTCTTCTTTCAAATATTAACGTATTTTTACATCTCCTCTTATTACTCACAGCCACAAGATGCTAAAAGGAAGGGACAAAATCTGGCCAAACTGTGTTCAGGGTTGCTATCAGAGTCATGTCTTTCTGAATTCCAGATTCTCATTATTTCCATTTTTTATGTACTTTGCAGAGACTTAATTAGAGCTCCTACATTGCGGTGGGGATCCATAACAGGAGGGGGTCCTCTCTCCAGAGAAGAATTGATGCTCATTAACAAAGGAGAAATGAATCTCCAAATTAATTTTATCTGGGGAAACTAGGATTCAAATACCTGTGAGTAGTGATCTGCCATTTTGCTCTCTTATAGGAGCAAATCAAAATTACCTGAAATGAATCATGTCCCCTAAAACCAGGCTGATTTCTAAACCCAGACCCTCTGAGTTGAATCCTTGCTCTCCCACTTTCCAAGCATATGACCTTGGGCGAGTTATTTAACCTATCTTTTTCTCAGTTTTCTTCTCTGTAAAATGGAGATAGTAATAATATCTGCCTCATAGCTTTTGTAAGAATGTCATGAGTAGATACATTTAAAGGATGTAGAATAGTGCCTGCCACAGAATAAGAACTCAGTAAATGTTTTCAAATAACATTGTTTTGTTTTGTTTTTTTTTAATAGTTTATCCTTGAGAATAAGAAACTTTGTCCATGATCAGGATGCATGGCATAACTGTAAATAGAGATATGTATTGAATCAAAAATCAGATATATTCAAATACTAACTTCGACTCTGCTGTCTATCAGCTATGCAACTTGGTGCAAGACATTAATTTCCTCATTATGCACTGGATCCTAATATCTAGCTCATAGGATTGACTGAGAAGATCAAAGAACAGAATGTGTCTTAAATCTGCTCATCTCAGTTTTGCCAGCATACGTTGCCCAAAGGGCTGAAGAGAGCAGGAGCAAAGGCAGAATTATAGCAGTTACCTGAGATGGTTGGAGCTGAACCATCTTCTCTTGCTCTAATGGTACCAATTGCCGGTGATTAGTGGGAGAGAAGTGGGAGCAGAGAAGGCTGTTGAATATGTGTTCATTACTAACACACAATTATTGTTGAGCCAGGTGCTGTGCTGGGACATAAATCAGGTCACTGCCCTCAGTGAGCTTGGTGCAGAGCAGGAAACAAAGGCACACATAATTAGAATTCTGTGTTCCAAGTACAAGAATAAGGCTGTACAGATGGCTGCACAAAGGAGAGGCGCCTAGGGTGCAGGGAAGCTGCTCAGAAAGGAGATATATTCGTAATCTATTGCTGTGTAACAAATTACTCCAAAACTTAGTGACCTAAAATAGCACATGTATATTATCTCATCATATCAGTGGGTCAGTAACCTGTGCATGGCCCAGCTGGGTCCTCTGTTTCATAGTTTCTCACAAGGCTGCTGTCGAGGTGTTAGTCCAAGTATGCAGTTTCATCTGAAAGCTCTGCTGGGGAACAGACCCACTTCCAAGCACTATGGCTGTTGGCAGAATCCATTTCTGTGTGCAGTGTTGGAAAGAGCATTGACTTCTCTCTGTTAACTGGAGGCTGTCTTCAGGTCCTTGCCGCAGGGACCTCTCCAATGTGGAAACTTGCTTCATCAAAATGATCAAGCCAAGAAGGCAAGAGAGAGCCTACTGGCAAGATGAATCTTACAATTGTTCGTGACCCTACCTTGGAGTGATACCCCATCACTTTTGCCATACTAATTATCCCAATACTTTTGCAATCTTTGGCAAATTACTAGGTTCAGCCCAGGCTCAAGCAAGGGTGGGGTATTGCAATAAGGCCTGAAGACAAAGAGGCAGGGGACATGCGGGTCTTCTTAGAAATAAGTCTACCTCCAAAGGACTCTTGAACTGATTCTTGAAGCAGAAAAGGTGATCTCCATCTACAGGAGGAAAGTAGGTCATGGAAGAGATAGCAAGAGAAAAGAGGGGAAAAGGATAAATATTATCTTACTTCTTAGGCTGTTATTTCTAGTATTCCAGTTGAAGTTGAAACTCCAATAGTTTGGCCACCTGATGCGAAGAACTGACTCACTAGAAAAGACCCTGATGCTGGGAAAGATTGAAGGTGGGAGGAGAAGGGGATGACAGAGGATGAGATGGTTGGATGGCATCACTGACTCGATGGGCATGAGTTTGAGTAAGAGCTCTGGGAGTTGGTGATGGACAGGGAAGCCTGGCATGCTGCAGTCCATGGGGCCACAAAGAGTCGGACACGACTGAGCGACTGAACTGAACTGAAGCTGTTATCTCAGAGGAAAAGAACAGAAAAAAGATACACTTCAAATAATGGAAGGAAATCAGACAATTGAGATAGATAAGAAAAGAATAGTGGTGAATTTTGAAGGGAAAAACAAAGACTGTCAGTCTTGCTTGTGGATTAGTTGAAAGCCACAATGCTGATGAAGGTGATTTTCCTAGATTTATTTTGAACTGGTGAGTGGATACGAGGTCAGAGTGACAGAGGTGGGCATGTACTGAAGTAAGGATGACAGCCACAGTCTGTTCCCCTGGCTTTTAGTTTTTAATTTATTTACTCAATAAATAGACTTCTTCTTTAGACTACACTCTGTGATGGCCACATAATTAATTAATTAATCAATTACTTAATGCCAGTCATGATACTTTCCTCTTTTTAGTTTTTAGTGTAGCCTATGTTTTCAGGTTTTATTTCCCTGATGTGCTTGTAAAAAAAGAAAAAAAAATGGATTGCAAGAATCACAGCCATTATATTGAGTATTTCAGCTTAGAATATTATATTCTCGAGGGTCTCCATTATTCTGGTCAAGATTTATTATAATGAGGAAGGATGATGAGTACTCTCGATTGAACTTTGGGGTTCAGTTTGGTCACTCTCTTCTGCCTCGATGTCCACATTTATAAAAAGAGAATAACAGGACATTCTGTCACTAGTTGATGTCAGTATTAAATGAGATAACACAGTCAGTACAATTTAGGAATTATAAATAATTCATATAATACATAAGAAAATAATTCATTCCACAGTTATTGAGTGCACTGCATGAGACACCATGGAAATGTCTGGAACAGAACCCAGCCCTTAGGTTTGAGGGGCTCAACAGTAGTGGGAGAGAAAGATATTTCAACACATCCTTAGAATGCAATCCCCTAAATGGGATAACAGAGACTTATACAAAGGCCATTAAGGCTATTGACAAATTTATCACATCATATTGTAAATATTCATTCTTTCGGAAAGTCACATAACATTTAACAAATATGATGGTTTGTGTGGGGTTTTGTTTATTGAGGGAAGGAGATATGACCACAGTGCGGTGCCCAAGCACATGGACTCCAGAGAAAGCCTGCCTGAGTTCAAATCTTGGCTGTGATACTTACAAACTATGTGAACTCAGACAAGTTACTTAACCGCACTGTATCTCATTTGCCTCTTTCGTAGAACGTGGATGATAACAGTATCTATCACGCAGGTTTTGTGAGGGTTAGACAAGTTAGCACAAGCAAAACTCTTAGAACAGTGCTTGACATATCATTGTAATAGGCACAGTATAAGAGGGTGTTTTCATAACCATGGGCAAAGCCCTATGCTGGCCCCAAGGATATAACACCAAAAGAGAAGAATGTAGTCCCTGCCTCTTAGTACCCTGATGCTTACTGGGTGGGTACTCCATTACCTACCAAACCATCTAGGCCAGGAACCTGGAAGTTATCTGAGACACACCCCTCTTTCTCAGTTCCACCACTATATGCCCAGCCCTCACAATCACTGAGTCAGATCATGTACATTTTGCAAAGTTTCCATATCTGTCCCATTTCTCTAATGCCCATAACTCCCACATTCATTCAGTAACTCATCTTCCCTCACCTGCATCAGTTTCTTTGGCTCCAGTGCCTCCTCGATGCTACTGGTTGTGTGCCAGTCTGAGCAACTTTCAAATCCCTATTGTGTTCTTCATCACTTCCTGGAATAAAATTAAATTCCTTAACAAGACCCTTCATAATATGCTCCTGGAACACCTCAATACTTACCCAGAGGCAGTATTGCCTAGTGGTTTAAAGACACAGACTCAGGAGCCAGGCAATTAAAATGCAGTTTCACCATTTACAATCTCTATAATCTTGGTCAGATTAATGATTTAGCATATATGAAAGTACTCTGGCACAGAGTAAATATTATATAAATGTTGGCAATGATTATTACTTCCCCAGTCTGAGTCTCTCTTTCCTAACTTCTCCATCCTGTTACAACCATATGGAACCACTGTTCATTCCCTACATGGCATCTTATCTGTCTATCTAATTCCTCTCATCATCCCATGTGATGGACCCCAGCATGAACCCCAGTGAGACCCTCCTTTGGTGTTCATGACTTTACCTTTGTTGTTCATGGTTCTGTCCTTAGGTGCACATGAGGCCTGTGATTTTGTTACACTGTATAAGATTCTGTCTTAAACTAGAGACTCTCCTTGCTGGCTTAATGAAATGAGAAGCCATGTTGGAGAAGACCATGGTAATAAACCCGTGGGCAGCCTCCAGGACCTGAGGACAGCCTCGGGTCCTCAGTCATACAGCCATGAAGAAATGAAAGCTGCCAACAACGTAAGTGAGCTTAGAAACACATTATTCCACATTCAAGCCTCCAAATGAAAATTCAGCCCATCTTATATCTTGAGTTGAGCCTTGTGTGACCTTGAACTGTGCATGCTTAGTCACTCAGTTGTGTCTAACTCTTTGCGACCCCATGGACTGTAGCCCACCAGGCTCCTCTGTCCATGGGATTTCTCAGGCAAGATACTCGAGTGGGTTGCCATGTCCTCCTCCAGGGGAGCTTCCCAACCCAGGGATTGAACCTGCATCTCCTGTGTTTCCTGCACTGGCATGCAGATTCTTTACCCACAAAACCATCAGGGAAACCCTGACCTTGAACAGAGAACCCAAATAATCCATGCCCAGACTCCTGACCCACAAAAACTGTGAGACAGTAAATGTTTATGCCACTGAGGTTGTGGTAATTTGTTACTTAAAGATAGAAAACTAATACACCCCCAACCCTGTTCTCCTAGTGAACTCCTACTCAAACCTCTATTAAAGTGTCACCTCTTTTGCGAAGCCTTCCATGATGCTCCCAGGCACAAGTGGCCTCTCCCTTCTGATACGCCCATGGCACCTCTTGCTCCTTTTCGTAACAGAACAGTTGCACTGCATTGTATTGTTACTGTCTCTAAGTCCTTAAGGATAGGAGCTATATTTTTTTCATCTCTGAATTTTCAGTTTCTGAAATATGATGTCAATTTTGTAGGAGAGAGGAAGAAAGAGAATGAAAAAGCAGAAAAAAAGAGAGGATACCAAGGCAACTAAATGTTCAATAAATGTTTGTTGATAAGTGAATGAATAAACAGTACTTTGATTATTTTCTTCTCTGGTCTATTGAATTCTACAGAGGCACTTTCATTTCACTCTGATAGGCATCTCAAATATTGAGGCTATCATCATAATAAATGACTAAATTATCACTAACTTGGATTGCAAGCAAAAAAAAAAAAATGAAAATAGCATTGAGAAAATGGCACTTCACCAAGAGAAATATTTTCATTTACTTTTATTCTTAAAAAGAAAGCTTGGGCAGAATAAGGACCAAATAGTAGATGTAGAAGTGATGGGGGTAATTTTTTAGTATGCCAAACACTGGAAATGCATGTTGAAACAGACCAATTGATAGGGAACATGGATAAAACTCAACCAACTTGGAAAAGATCTCTTTTAACTTGATTCAACAGAGATAAACAATAGAACTAGCAGAGTCTCAATTTCTCAAATTTTTATGAAAGAAATTCAATGTGTTTATTTGAAGGAAAAGTAAAACAATTAAACTATCACTTCTTCCTTCTGTACGATCCTGGTCACTCTGGAGTACATGGTTACTTATTGCACAGACTTATTGTTCATTGCATGTTATGTTATAGTTGAGAGGAAACAGAAGCAGAAGAGGCCCACTCTAAGTAGTATATTGAATATTATTTGAGTAATACATGTGTGTGTGTGTGTGTGTGTGTACATATAAAACCTGACTGAAGCATACTGTAACCACAGGTAAATTCTGGATTTTTCCTGGAGAATCCCAGGGATGGGGGAGCCTGGTGGGCTTCTGCCTATGGGGTCACACAGAGTCGGACATGACTGAAGTGACTTAGCAGCAGCAGCAGCTTTCTACAGATCAGGGCCACCACAGGCAGGAAAATGATGAGCAATCCAGCTGCTGGGATGGAATGATGGATGGGTACACAGACAGGCACCTGCTGCTAACATTCAGTGACAGTGACTGCCCTACAGTGTTATGATGCTTGCTGAGAAGAATAAGCATTAACTTCTTACAATAGTGGCTATTTCATGCTACGTGTGTGCCCAGGAGATTTGCAGTTTACCCACTGTGTTGCTTAAGGAGATATTCCACATGTCAAACATGTTATACGAGTGCCAGGCACTTAGTAGGGATATAGTAATACTGCTAAGTCACTTGAGTCGTGTCTGACTCTGTGTGACCCCATAGAGGGCAGCCCACCAGGCTCCCCCATCCCTGGGATTCTCCAGGCAAGAACACTGGAGTGGGTTGCCATTTCCTTCTCCAATCATGAAAGGAAAAGTGAAAGTGAAGTCACTCAGTCATGTCTGATTCTTAGCGCCCCACGGACTGCAGCCTACCAGGCTCCTCTGTCCATGGGATTTTCCAGGCAAGAGTACTGGAGTGGGATGCCATTGCCTTCTCCGACAGTAATATTAGCTGAACATAAATCTGAATTGCTGCTCTAAAACTGTTCCCTGCCTTTGGGAAATGAATGCCTGTGATGGAATTGGCATTACCAATAGCTTAGGTCCAAGGAGCGGTGGCTGCATGGGTGCAGGAGGGCCTAGAGGAGCTATTCCACGTTCAAGGTCAGGAGGGGCGGCAGTGAGGAGATACCCCTCGTCCAAGGTAAGAGAAACCCAAGTAAGATGGTAGGTGTTGCAAGAGGGCATCAGAGGGCAGACATACTGAAACCATAATCACAGAAAACTAGCCAATCTAATCACACTAGGACCATAGCCTTGTCTAACTCAATGAAACTAAGCCATGCCCATGGGGCCACCCAAGATGGGCGGGTCATGGTGGAGAGGTCTGACAGAATGCAGTCCACTAGAGAAGGGAATGGCAAACCACTTCAGTATTCTTGCCTTGAGAACCCCATCAACAGTATGAAAAGGCAAAATGATAGGATACTGAAAGATAGGATACTGCAAGTCAGTAGGGGCCCAATATGCTACTGGAGATCAGTGGAGAAATAACTCCAGAAAGAATGAAGGGATGGAGCCAAAGCAAAAACAATACCCAGTTGTTCGTGTCACTGGTGATAGAAGCAAGGTCCGATGCTGTAAAGAGCAATATTGCATAGGAACCTGGAATGTTAAGTCCATGAATCAAGGCAAATTGGAAGTGGTCAAACAGGAGATGGCAAGAGTGAACATCGACATTCTAGGAATCAGCGAACTAAAATGGACTGGAATGGGTGAATTTAATTCAGATGACCATTATATCTACTACTGCGGGCAGGAATCCCTCAGAAGAAATGGAATAGCCATCACGGTCAACAAAAGAGTCCGAAATGCAGTACTTGGATGCAATCCCCAAAACAACAGAATGATCTCTGTTCATTTCCAAGGCAAATCATTCAATATCACACTAATCCAAGTCTATGCCCCAACCAGTAATGCTGAAGAAGCTGAAGTTGAACAGTTCAATGAAGACCTACAAGACCTTTTAGAACTAACACTCAAAAAAGATGTCATTTTCATTATAGGGGACTGGAATGCAAAAGTAGGAAGTCAAAAAACACCTGAAGTAACAGGCAAATTTAGCCTTGGAATACGGAATGAAGCAGGGCAAAGACTAATAGAGTTTTGCCAAGAAAATGCACTGGTCATAGCAAACACCCTCTTCCAACAACACAAGAGAAGACTCTACACATGGACATCACCATATGGTCAACACCGAAATCAGATTAATTATATTCTTGGCAGCCAAAGATGGAGAAGCTCTATACAGTCAGCAAAAACAAGACCAGGAGCTGACTGTGGCTCAGATCATGATCTCCTTATTGCCAAATTCAGACTGAAATTGAAGAATATAGGGAAAACCACTAGACCATTCAGGTATGACCTAAATCAAATCCCTTAGGATTATACAGTGGAAGTGAGAAATAGATTTAAGGGCCTAGATCTGATAGATAGAGTGCCTGATGAACTATGGTCGGAGGTTCGTGACATTGTACAGGAGACAGGGATCAAGACCATCCCCATGGAAAAGAAATGCAAAAAAGCAAAATGGCTGTCTGAGGGGGCTTTACAAATAGCTGTGAAAAGAAAAGAAACGAAAAGCAAAGGAGGAAAGGAAAGATATAAGCATCTGAATGCAGAGTTCCAAAGAATAGCAAGAGATAAGAAAGCCTTCCTCAGTGATCAATGCAAAGAAATAGAGGAAAACAACAGAATGGGAAAGACTAGAGATCTCTTCAAGAAAACCAGAGATACCAAGGGAACATTTCATGCAAAGATGGGCTCGATAAAGGACAGAAATGGTATGGACCCAACAGAAGCAGAAGATATTAAGAAGAGATGGCAAGAATACACAGAAGAACTGTACAAAAAAGGTCTTCACATCCCAGATAATCACGATGGTGTGATCATTGACCTAGAGCCAGACATCCTGGAATGTGAAGTCAAATGGGCCTTAGAAAGCATCACTACGAACAAAGCTAGTGGAGGTGATGGAATTCCAGTGGAGCTATTTCAAATCCTGAAAGATGATGCTGTGAAAGTGCTGCACTCAATATGCCAGCAAATTTGAAAAACTCAGCAGTTGCCACAGGACTGGAAAAGGTCCATTTTCATTCCAATCCCAAAGAAAGGCAATGTCAAAGAATGCTCAAACTACCACACAATTGCACTCATCTCACATGCTAGTAATGCTCAAAATTCTCCAAGCCAGGCTTCAGCAATACATGAACCATGAACTTCCAGATGTTCAAGCTGGTTTTAGAAAAGGCAGAAGAACCAGAGATCAAATTGCCAACATCCGCTGGATCATCAAAAAAGCAAGAGAGCTCCAAAAAAAAATCTATTTCTGTTTTAGTGACTATGCCAAAGCCTTTGACTGTGTGGATCACAATAAACTGTGGAAAATTCTGAAAGAGATGGGAATACCAGACCACCTGACCTGCCTCTTGAGAAACCTATACGCAGGTCAGGAAGAAACAGTTAGAACTGGACATGGAACAACAGACTGGTTCCAAATAGGAAAAGGAGTACGTCAAGGCTGTATATTGTCACCCTGCTTATTTAACTTCTATGCAGAGTACATCATGAGAAACGCTGGGCTGGATGAAGCACAAGCTGGAATCAAGATTGCCGGGAGAAGTATCAATAACCTCAGATATGCAGATGACACCACCCTCATGGCAGAAAGTGAAGAGGAACTAAAAAGCCTCTTGATGAAAGTGAAAGTGGAGAGTGAAAAGTTGGCTTAAAGCTCAACACTCAGAAAAAGAAGATTATGGCATCTGGTCCCATCAGTTCATGGGAAATAGATGGGGAAACAGTGGAAACAGTGTCAGACGTTATTTTAGGGGGCTCCAAAATCACTGCAGATTGTGACTGCAGCCATGAAATTAAAAGATGCTTATTCCTTGGAAGAAAAGTTATGACCAACCTGGATAACATATTGAAAGCAGAGACATTACTTTGCCAGCAAAGGTCCATCTAGTCAAGGCTATGATTTTTCCAGTGGTCGTGTATGGATGTGAGAGTAGGACTTTGAAGAAAGCTGAGCGCTGAAGAATTGATGCTTTTGAACTGTGGTGTTGGAGAAGACCCTTGAGAGTCCTTGGACTTCAAGGAGATCTAACCAGTTCATTCTGAAGGAGATCAGCCCTGGGTGTTCTTTGGAAGGAATGATGCTAAAGCTGAAACTCCAGTACTTTGGCCACCTAATGTGAAGAGTTGACTCATTGGAAAAGACTCTGATGCTGTGAGGGATTGGGGGCAGGAGGAAAAGGGGACAACAGAGGATGAGATGGCTGGATGGCATCACTGACTCGATGGACGTGAGTCTGAGTGAACTCTGGGAGTTGGTGATGGACAGGGAGGCCTGGCGTGCTGAGATTCATGGGGTCTCAAAGAGTCGGACATGACTGAGTAACTGAACTGAACTGAACTAGGTCAATGTGAGTGGTATTCTGGCCCTGTTTCTTCTAAACTTAGACTTGCACAATTTCCAAAAGAAAAAACAAAAGCAACACTGGGTTTGACCATGATACTTTGTGTTCACTAGGGGAGGAAAAAAAGCCAGTGAGCTGGTGGGGAAAATAGAAAACTCACTTAGTTTGTTTATTGGAGCAGCCAATGGATGGTGTTGCTCTAAGCTTTCTTTTTAAAGCCTGGGAGCCTCTCATCTTGGGCCACCCTCAGTCAGCTCCATAAAGATAAAGATTGTCTTAGCTTCCTATTCTTGCTTCAAAAAGTACCACAAACTTATTGGCTTGTAGCAACATATATTTATTCTAAGTACTGAAAAATCAGTCTTCCTGTGCCAGAGTTAAGTTGTCTACAGGGTTGCTTCCTTCTGGAAGGTCTGAGAGCACCGGTTTCCTTGCTTTTTTTAAGCTTCTGATGGCAACTTGCATTTCTTGGGTTCTGGACCCTTCTTCCATCTTCAACACATCTGCCTTCATCACACTGCATCCTGCTCTGATGGGACTCTTATGATTCCATCAGGCCCATCCAGATAATCCAAGATAATCCCCCCACCTCAAGATGCTTAATTTAATCATACATCACAATCCCTTTTGCCCTATCAGGTGGTATATTCTCTGGTTCTGGACATCTCAGAGGACTGCTGTCCAGCCCACCACAAAGATTCAGCCACAAATCTAACTGATAGAATATTGAAACTTGAAGAAGGCAGTGCAAACTTAGGATCAACACCAAATGGAGCCTGCCGTACAGAGAGAGGTAAGTTAGAAAGAGAAAAACAAATATTGTAATTAACGCATATATGCAAAATCTAGAAAAACAGCACAGATGAACCTACTCGCAGGGCAGGAATAGAGACGCAGATGTAGAGAACAGATGTGTGGATATGGGGCAGGGGTGGGTGGGATGAACTGGGAGATTGGGACTGACATGTATATACTACCATGTGTAAAATAGCTACCTAGTGGGAAGGAACTGCATAGCACAGGGAGCTCAGCTTGGTGCCATGTGGAGGGAGGGGATACAAGTATACATACAGCTGATTCACTTTGGTGTACAGCAGAAAGTAATACAACTTTGGAAAACAACTATACCCCAATTAAAAAATCAACATACAGATCTTGGACTAACAAATGTGCTTTTATGTATAACAAGGTATGGTTGCTTTGAGTCTTTGAGCCAGCAGTTTCTCAACCTGTTTTCCTTCCAGAGGACGAGGCAGCACACGTGAACTTCTCACCGACAAAGACTGCTCCCTCCCCAACGCTGCAGAACTCCATGGCTGAGAGCCACTGTTAGTCCTGGAGACGTCCATGGGGATGAGGAAGCTCCTGACTTTGGCTGTAAGGATTCTCTCCTAGACCCCTCTGTGATCCCCTGGTGACCAAGTACGTAAATTTATTTCCAATTGTGCTTAACAACCTCAGAGGGAATTTACTCACTTTTATCAGCATAAAAATGTCCTTACATCATGCTTTCTACTGACTGGCTACATTTTCTTCCTCAAGTCCAGCCAATGCAAAACAAAATCAGCTCCTGGGTTTTTACATCCTGTGGCTGGTACTTATCAGGCCAATTGCTGCCAGTGGGTGGGTGAAAATTGGGAGCTAGGAGAGTGTGGGCCGGGCTGAGCCTGATTCATTCCTCCTGGTTTATTTGGCTCCTGATGTCATCAAAGACCAGTGTTCTATTATATTTCCTATATTAGACAGGGAAGAGCTGCCAGCTGGGAACAGCTTGCCCTCTGCCCCTACAATAAAGCCAGACAAAGTCTGACTTGCCAGTCTTGGGCCCCATCAGAATATCCATGGCAGAGATTTTCTCTACTTAATTAGAATCTGTCTTAGTGGGCCCACCAGGCCCCGAGAGCCCAGAGATGCTCCTACACAGCAGTTTTCTTTCTTCCCCTCTTCCTCTGGTTTGGCACTGTCTTGTCAACAGGTGTGATCAACAGTAAGGAAACATGCGGTGCCAGTGCTCCTATTCTGGTCCAGGATGAGAACCCACCCCTGAAGGGACGGCGCTTGCAGCGTTAGGCAGGCTGCCACGGAATCGTCCTTCCTTGGCTCTGGTGCCCATGGTGAGCGTCTAGGCAACTTTTGATTGGGCACCATGCCCTCCAAACAGATGGGCATGAATGTAGGCAGGCAAGAGACCATTTATTTATATCAACTGTATTTGCTGAGGGCAGGGTTCCCAGCTGGGAACATCAAAACAGTTCTTTGTCCTGGCCGTCGGCGGCTCGGATGGAGGTGAAGCAGCCTTGCAAATTCAGCTGGATTAATTTTGAAAAATAAGAACAATGTTTCTATGGACACCAGGGGACATTTTTGGCTCCCTTCAATGGTTCGGAGCACAGAGCAGGCTGGGCCCAAGTCATTTTAATAAAATCTCCCATCCCTGTTTGGATTTGGTGGGAGAGAGCCAAGAAAGCTTTCCAAATCAGGCCAAATTTAGGTGAACAGAGTCCACCTCACACCGAAGCCAGTTTTGTGAATCCTTTTATACACAATGGCATGACTCCCAGAGAAAATTAAGCTGAAGTCACCCAGGCTCAGGTGCAAGAAAGGCATTCAAGTTGACCTTACCACTGCACTGTTTTTTCAAGCATCCACTGACCTTCTTGTTGTCCCTCCTGTAAGTGATGAATGAGATCAAGTATAAGCTAAAAGTGCAAGAGTAGACATTAGGTCCAACTTCCATGAGAGCTTCAGTTGGCTTTAAGGGTAAAAAGATAAATTTTAAGAACATTATTACCTACATTTAGACAATTTAGCAATTGAAGAGGTCTCTGAAGAATACAGCCTTATTATTAGTATTCGTATTAACTACTAAAACATACTGGTTGCTTACAATGCATCTGGCATGGTCTTATGTACTTTACACGTATTATTTTGATTCATTTTCACAATAACACCATGGAGGTGGGTACTATCATTAGTATCATCACAGATAAGCAAACTGATATTTATAGAGATGGACCCAAAGCGCACAGCTAATAACAGATAACCAGGGTATAAAGCCAGGACTGCCTAACAAAAGAACTCAGGGCTACTGACCCCTGCTTCTTCTAGAAACACTGAAGGCTGCCATTCTGTTTAGTAATTGGTTTGCTAACTTGGGGAAGTTTCTTATAATAGTGATTTAGGTCACTGTTTCTCAAACTTTAATGTGTCTACAAATCATTTGGGAGATTTTGCTGATATGCAGTTTCTGATTCAGCAGACAAGGCTCAGTAGAATCAACCTGATTTGGTAAATTTCTGCAATTCTACTAAGTCCATGAGGCTGGCACCCAGCTGCACCAAGAGTGGCAAAGTTTCAGGGTGGAGAACTACTGAGTCACATAAAAATGACCAGGAAGCTTTTAATAATATTAATGCCCACATTGTACCCCCAGAGATTCTGATTTAATTGCTTAACAACCACTGGGCTAGCGATTCTCTTACTTATCAGCTCTTGTCATCGATTTGAGATGGGAATACCAAACTCTACAAGATGCCCTTGGTTGCAATTCTTACAGATGGAAATTAAGACCATGGAAGAAGATGAGTAGTTGGAGGGCCTTCTCAGTTCCTTGTCAGTTTCTTTTCCTGATGCTGATTATTTTACAATAATCCTGGAAGCAGGTGATAAGAGGGACCTGTTACTCACAATGGATTTGAAATCGAACAGCTGGGAGCGAGAGCAGACTAAGATCAGCAGCACTGCTGGGATCATTTAAAAGCAGATTGTGACAAAATGTGCGTTGATGGAGGTGACAAAAAATTATAATCAGAAACATCATCTTTCTGTGGCAAAGGTTTTGTTGATTGTTATTTTTTAATTGAGAGGATCTGAATAGGGAAACCCAGCACCATTCAAATCTCTACTGTTTCAAACCTTTAATTAATTACATATAACAAGCGATAGTATGAATCAAGTGCTCAATGATTCCATTTATTAGAGAGGACCAGTTGATTCCATGTTAGCAAGTATATGGCTGTTGCTCCTTCCAGGGCTTCCTGCTAAGTGTGATCAAACCAAAAGGATTATAGATTATTAAATTCAAATCAATATTTTTGCTGCAAAAGCAAAGCATTCAGTGAGAGGGGGAGGAAAAAGTATCCTCTTTTCAGAAGATCTCAGTCTCATGCATTATTGATGCAAAGATGATCAGATAAAAACTGGAACTTGGCAAGCTGTCAAATAAAAACTGCAGAGTGAATCAAAAATTTATAAAATAGTATTGAGTTTTTACAATTCTATTATAGACACCAGTAATCATTTTTACTAAAACAAACCTCTTATATGATTGTACAGCTGGAATGTTAGGGTACAAGGACTTAGGACTCAACCTCATTTGGTGAGGAGTGGGGAGGAGAATAGCACAAAATTAAAAATTAAATGTGAAGAGCAAATGATTTAGTCACAGTTCAGTAACAGATTGAGTAAAAATAATGGTTTAAAAAAAATAATGCCAATGTCTTCCTTCTTGGGCTACATTCTGCTGACTTCCTTGAAAAATTACTGGCATTAGACTCAGAGCAGGATGAATTGCTTTACGAAATCTGTAAACTTAATTTGTGCATGTGCCAAACACATGCACAGCACAAGACATTGGGGAGGAAAAATGACTTAGTGAGGTATTTTGTCAGTTATGGATTTTCTTTTATAGAAAAAAATCCCAATTCTATAGTTTTATTAGTTTTCTCATCTTATATAGCAGCGTTCTCTCTCCCTTTTTGGGACTGAAGCTCTGACTTCAGTCAGAAATATATTTAAGAATGGAGAGATGGCTGTCACCATTCCTAAATATTCAGAAGATAATTGCCAACCAAAGTTAGAGCATCTTGACGTAAAACATCCCTTCAGCTCCCAAACTGATTTGCCTATCCAGGATCAAGTAAATAGCTGTAATTATAAAATCACACATATTAATACAGAGTCAGGAAATGACACCAAGAACAGGGATGCTCGCTTCTTGTCCTTGGCTTTTCCTTGGTGCCTGAGCAAAGAAAAAGACAGTCTCTTGGACCTACAAATGACTCCAAAGCAAAGTAAGTGTAGACGCAGCCAGAATCGTCAGTGCTGGGTTTTCCCACTTTAGGGCTGAATCTGAAACTTAACATTATTATACTGATTTCCATATGAAACAACTTTGTCTTTAAGAAACAGAATCGACTCCATGTAATGGAATTTGATCAAAAGTGTGAGAAGGGGGACATGTCTTACTTAACCTGACCCAGAGCCAAACTACCCACGCCATAACCAGGGGTCGCCAACCTCCAAGATATAATACCTAATGATCTGAGGTGGAGCTGATGCAATAAAAATAGAAATATAGTACACAGCAAATGTAGTGCACTTGAATCATCCCCAAACCATCCCCCTTACCCCTGGTCCCTGGAAAAATTGTCTTCCGTGAAACCAGTCCATGGTGCCAAAAAGGTTGGGGACCAATGCCATAAGCCATTTAAAGTCCACTGGGGATGGAAGAGTGTGGTGAACTTTAATAGGACACTTTGATAGGCAAAACTTTCATATGAATTACATATGTGCCAATTAGCCTTAATATTACACACTGAAGACCTCACCCAAAGTGCTGATGCCAAGAAAACCTATGAGATTCATCAATGCCTATGCATGAAAGAGCACAAAAAATTCAGATTCTCTATCAGGACTTATGAGTTTGTTGAATCATTATTTTTGACTTGATGTTTCATTCATGTCACTGCAGCTATTTTCAAGAGCATAAGAAAAATGCAAATGCCAGGGAAATTTTTATTGCTCACCTAGAACCAACTTTAAAAGGCTCCCATGACCCTTACATTTGTCTTGGATAACTGGTTACATTCTCTGTGGTGCTCAGCTTCCCAAGATTAGGGCTTAATTATGCAGTGGTGGTCTTCCCAGTCACTAGACTAGGAAGCTCAGCATCAACTGGATGGGGGCTGGAGACACCTGGAGTGAGAACAAATCTATGTTTGAAATAAGCCTGTGATACACTGTGTGTGTGTGTCCCCTGCCTCATGGAAGTCCAGGGAGGAAAACAGAGACCACACTAATTACTTTGTACAGCAGGGATCTAGTACATGCAGCTGGTTACGTGAGTATAGAGGAGGGCACAGGCCTATTGGACAAAGTACCAAAAAATCTCTAGAATCAATTCTAAAGGAAATCAACCCTGAATATTCATTATAAGGACTGATGCTGAAGCTGAAGCTCCAGTACTATGACCAAAGAGCCGACTCATTAGAAAAGACCCAGATGCTGGGAAAGATTGAAGGCAGGAGGACACGATGGCTGGATAATATTTCTGACTCGATGGACATGAGTTTGAGCAAGCTCTGGGAGATGGCGACAGACAGGGAAGCCTGCATACTGAATCCATGGGATCGCAAAGAGACAGACACGACTGAGAGACGGAACAACAAAGAGTGAAATGCTTTCAAACTGTACTCGGGAGCTTGGTCGGCTTAACCAAACACCCTGGTTCAAATTGCATTTCAGGCATTTGGATCTCCTGACTTGTTTCTGTTGGGAGGTATAAAAATCTCTCCTCATTTCCTATCGTCAATTGCAACACGGAATGGCTGCAAATTGTTCAAGCAATTACTGTGTCTCACCAATTGGGTGCCTTTGGCCATAAGGGGCCTTTTGGGTTTGCAATAGTTCTGCTGTCATTTCTCTCCTTTGGCTGATCCTGGTACAAATTGCTGACGGCTCTGAGAGCTGTCCTCTCATGCACTTGCCCGCTGGAAGGGCAGTCACACTTCTGCAAAAATACTGTTTGCTTTTCGATGTGCTGTGATGGTGGGAGTGGAAGGCTGGTAGAGAGAAGGGCAGGGACCAAGGAGATGGCTCACCCCCAATGCTAATCAAGCCCCCACTGATGAGTCCTGCTGACTCTGCCTCCTAAATATCTCTCAAGTTCACCCCCTTCTCTATTCCCATGAATGTTCCCACTATGTTCCTTCAGGCTATTTCATTCTTCAGCTTAAATATCACAACAACCTTCTCACTGGTTCCTCTGCCTTTGACCCCAGCTTCATCCTATTAATTCTCATGGCAGTAGTTCTCAGCCAGGGTTGTACCTCCCTCGGTAGCATTTGGAAATGTGTGGGAGTGTTTGGGGCTTGTCATGATTGGGTGGGGGGACATGCTAGCATTAAGGGGGCAGGAACCAAGGACACTGAAATACCCAACACATTCATTTCCTATTGCTCTGGTAATTAAATACCACAAACATAGCAGCTTAAAACGACACCCATTTGTTATCTCACAGTTCTGTAGGGCAGAAGTCTGGCAAAGGTCTAAAGGGCTAAAGTTGAGATTTCAGGAGGGTCTTGACATCCTGGGGGAAGAATCCCTGTCCAAGCATAGACAGGTTGTTGGTAGAATTCAGTTCTATGGGACTGTAGGACCAAGGCTCCGGTTTCCTTGCTGGCTATTGGCAAGGATTGTTCTCAGCTTCTAGGTGGTCTCCCATGTTACTTGGCTCATGACCCCCTTCACCTTCAAAGCAAGTAATGACAGGTTGAATTCTTCTTACAGCTTGTGTCTCCTGCCTTCTCTTCTACCTCAATTTTCTCTGACTTCTGCTTTCCTCTTCTATTTGAAGGCTCAGGGTGATTAAAGCAAGTCTATGACAGCTCAGGGGGCTTTCCAGGTGGTGCTAGCAGTAAAGAACCCACCTGCCAATGCAGGTAGACATAAGAGACGTGAGTTTGGTTCGATCCCTGGGTCAGGAAGATTCCCTGGAGGAGGGCTTGGCAACCCACTCCAGTATTCTTGCCTGGAAAATCCCATGGACCACAGACCCTGGAGGGCTACAGTCCATGGGGTCGCAGAGTCAGACATAACTGAGCACACAGCATGCACACACCCCCAATCTAAGTCATCCAGGACAACCTCCCCATTTTAAGGTCCTGTCTTGCAAAACCCCCTCTGCCATGTAAAATGACATACTCCCAGTTTCTAAGAATTTGAACATGGACATCTTTGGGGAGGCATTAATCTGCCAACCACACCTGGAATGAGCTGCACAACAGAGAATTTTTCCACCCAAAATGCCAATAGCAGCCTCGTTGAGAAATACGGAGAGAGCCATTGATCTACAATGCAAATCTGATTGTATCTCTTTCCTGCCTGAGAATCCTTCAGGGAATCTTTATTGCCTTCAAGATGAAATCCAATGCAGAGTCTAGAAAGAGCTTTATGACTCATTGTCTCTTTAAGCCCCTAGCTCACATATTATTACTATTCTGCCATTGCCTCTTGGCTTCAGCCACAGCAAATGATTTTCTGACCATCCTGTGTGTTCTCTTACCTTGAATTCCTTATGAAGGCTTTTTCCTCCACCTGGAGCACTCTCCCAAACTCTCATCCACTTCCCTGAACTAGTTAATTAACTCCAACTCAATTTTCAAGAGAAGAAGTATCATATGATATCCCTTATATAAAGAACCTATAAAGAAATGATACAAATAAACTTATTTATAAAAACAGACTCACAGACTTAGAGAATGAACTTATGGTTACCAGGGGTAAGGGTTGGGGAAGGGATAGTTAAGGAGTTGGGAGGGATGTGTAAACACAGCTATATCTAAAATGGATAATCAGTAAGAACCTACTGTATAGGACAGGGGACTCTGCTTTAAGTTATGTGGCAGCCTGGTCAGGAGGAGAATCTGGCGGAGAATGGCTAGAGGTATATGTCTGGCTGAGTCACTCTGTGGAGCACCTGAAACTATCACAGCATTGTTAATTGGCTATACCCCAATACAAAATAAAAAGTTTTTTTAAAAAGTTGATCCCTTCCTTAAACGTGAGGAAAGAGACTCATCAATATAAAGTGACCAAGGTCACACAGTTTATGTGGAAAATTCAGAACTAGAAGCCAGATCCATCCCTTTTGCTTTAACCATATCACCTATGAACTAGGAAGATGGCAGAACTTGACTGGCTTGGCACTTTAGTCCCAATTTCCTCAAGTCATCATCTCATGCCTCCTTGTCCACATGCAGGGACCTTAAAGCAGTGAAAGATCTCTAGACAAATAGGGAACTTCTCTATTCATGAGTCAAATATATATAAGGTATGTGATGAAAAGAAATATGTGAATTTAACTTCCAAAAAGATGAGGTGATGAATAATGGCAATTACCTTAGGAATAAATATTGATTATTTGAGTGATCAGGATACCTAAGTGGTATAAAATCTAGCCTTGAAGTAGAACATCTGTCACCATAATGCACCAGTCAGGACGCTTGGTTAATTGTACCCAACCCCCAAGCCTTCATCTCTTGGTATCCATGTCCTTGTGTGTTCCCCCCCATACTAAATCACTGCTGACCCTTATCAACCACAGAATACAGAAGAAGTGGCAATGAGTGACTTAAAAGGCTAAGTTATGGCAGACATTTACATCCTCCACCATGGTCCCCTTGACTGCTTATTCTAGGGGAAGCCATTCACCATGGCGTAAGAGCACAGGCAGCACTGCGGAGTGGTCTGTGGGAAGAGGACTTGGAATCTCCTCCCAACAGCCAGTACCAATGTACCGCCATGTGCCTGAGACACTTAGGAAAAGCGCTTGCAGCCCCAGGCAAGCCTTTGGATGACTTCAGCTTCAACCAACAATGGATGGACCAACCAACCCCAAGTCAAGACCACCCAGACAAGCTGCTCCTGAATTCCTGACTCATAGAAACTGTAAGAAATAATAAGGGTATATTGTTACCTTAAGCCACTATATTTTATAATTTATTTTACAGCAATAGAAAACAATACAGGTTGCAAGTGACAGACCCCAATTTGAACTGACTTTTAACCTACATAACTATGGGAAAAGCCTGGGGTTGCTTGGCTTCTGGGAAAAAGGAACAAGGAACACAAAAGGAGCCGGAACTCTTTTCTTTTATCTCTCATCTCTGTTTCTCTCTGCATTTGTTTCATTCTGTCAGATAAGCTTCCTCCACATGAGAGAAAACACCAATATGACCAAGCATTATATCTCAATCTCTACCATCCTATGTTCTAAAAGCCTGGAAAGTGCTCTGATTGTCCCAACACAGATCACATGTCCATTCTAGACCAATCCATGGAGGCCAAGTTGGTGGGATCCATTGGATACATCCAAACCTCATAATTAGGGTGAGGAAAACACTTCTTAGGAGTGGAGTAAGGTGGGCAGTTTCACTGTTGGTAAAACAGGAGGTCCACTGCCCACCGTGTGTATGTATAGCAGCATGAGGCACACATATGCATGCTCCAGGTTGCCCTGTGCGAGGCTGCTTGGTGACACTCTACATCATTACTTCCACGTGTCATTTCATCACCTGGCCCCAAGAACAAACTTCTCACTGGTCAGAAGATCACAGAGAAGTAAATACTGATTTTCAAAGAAGGAGAGGAAAAAGAAAAGAAGAATTAACCCAAAGCAGCTCAGTTTTAGAAAATCCTTTTTAAAACACTTTCCTTAAAAAAAAAAAAAAAAATGCTTTCCTTAGAATGTAGGACCTGGAAAATGAAAGAAATGATAATACCTAACGATAACAGACACCATCTATCAAGCATATGTCAGACACATGAGGTTCCTAGATATCACAGAATTTATCCCATCTTGCACAGCAGAGTCCAATTCTTAATCACTATGCTAAATACCAAAGAAGGGAGGGATCATACAAGCCCAAGACTTATCCAAGCTCCTTTTTAGCACCCAAGTTAAAGACTGGCAGAGCAAGCTGAACACAGCTCCTGATTCATTCTCCTGTAGACTCTGTATCCAGCAAGACCTCACCTCAGCACTCCTCCAAGCTCCACCTGGAAGAACTGAACTCCAGCCCACACCTGCTGTTCTTGTCTATGCAACAAACCAGACCCAAGATAAAGGTTTTCAGTATTTTGTTATAGAAAATATCTGCTTAATAAGCTCTGCTAAACAAGTTCCATCTTTGGGTGGCTCTCAGAGGCAATTACATAAAAAGAAAACCCATGTGACTCATTCTGACTGAGGGTAAACCATGTGGAACCAAAGATTGTGAGTATTCATCAAGGCAGGCCTGCCATCATCAGTGACAAGTGAGGCCACCATATGGGAGTTGAGGACCATGCCTGTGGTATATCAACCATAAACTGTGTCTTTGAGAAGATATATCTCCATCTCATGATTTCTTTATCTGAAAAAGGAGCATAAATCTCAGAATTATTGTGAAGACCAGCTGAGGTAACATTTGTAGAAACATTCAGCATCAGTTCAGGTCAGTTCAGCCACTCAGTAGTGTCCAACTCTTTGCGACCCCATGAATCGCAGCACACCAGGCCTCCCTGTCCATCACCAACTCCCGGAATTCACACAGACTCATGTCCATCGAGTCAGTGATGCCATCCAGCCATCTCATCCTCTGTCGTCCCCTTCTCCTCCTGCCCCCAATCCCTCCCAGCATCAGAGTCTTTTCCAGTGAGTCACTCTTCGCATGAGGTGGCCAAAGTACTGGAGTTTCAGCTTCAGCATCATTCCCTCCAAAGAAATCCCAGGGCTGATCTCCTTCAGGATGGACTGGTTGGCTCTCCTTGCAGTCCAAGGGACTCTCATAGTTGATAAATATTGCTGGAATTTGTCTTTTATCAGTAGAAATTGGTTTTGTTCTATGTTTCACTGCATGAAGGTTTTCTCCTCAAGGAGACTATAAGTTCCTTATGGCAGAGACATTCTCTTATTCCTATTCTGTACTCTATACACCAGGTCTCCCAATTGGCTCAGTGATAAAGAATCTGCCTGCCAATATAGCAGACAGGAGATGTGGGTTCGATGCTTGGGTCAGAAGAATCCTCTGGAGGAGGGCATGGAACCCACTCCAGTGTTCTTGCTTGAATAATCCCATAGACAGAGGAGCCTGGTGGGCTACAGTCCATGGGGTCACAAAGAGTTGGACACAACTGAGTGACTGAGCACGCACTCTACACATCACCTACGAGCAGGTAGTGCTTGATGTGCTAACACAGTGGGTTATGCTGGGCTCCATGGGGAGCACATTAAACCAGCAGGCAGCATGCTTTCAAGACTGCAATATGCCTTCATCTCAACCAGGTAACAATAATACCGATGAGCATTTCAAAGACTGGACAGGTATTCAAGCTAACAGGTTCAGTGACAAGCCTATGGATACAAATAAATATTTTAATCCTACAAGTCAAAAATAGTGTCAGCAGACACAGGAGATCAGTTAACAGGACCTACTTTTCCACTACTTGATCTAGGCAACCCTGCCCTCTCTATGACCCCTTTGACAAAAAAATAAATCCAAGCCAGCCGCGTTTCAAACCACGTTTCATCCTATTATCTTACTCAACTTCATAGCTAATTGGACCAAAACTAGCATTTTAAGAAAAAACTAGCATAGAATGAAGAACTGGGCCAACCAGACTCTTTCCCTCAGGAACCTGTTTTAGTCCATTTGATCTGTTATAACAAAATACCATAGCCTGGATGACTTTGAAACATTTACTCCTCACAATTCAGGAGCCTGGGAAGTCTAAGGCCAAGGTTCTGGCAGATACAGTGTCTGGTAAGAGCCTCTTCCTCATTGACAGCCATCTTCTCACTCTCACCCCACATGGGAGAAGGAAGGATTCTTAAAGAAGGGGTTTGGGTGGACTCTGGGAGTCGGTGATGGACGGGGAGGCCTGGCATGCTGCAGTTCATGGGATCGCAAAGAGTCAGACACGACTAAGCGACTGAACTGAACTGAATACTATCATTCAAACTTCACCTTTGTGACTTAATCACCTCCCAAATACCCCCACCTCCTAATACCATCCCCGTAGGGGCTAAAATTTCAGCAT
The DNA here is from genome assembly GCF_029407905.1 of Bubalus kerabau. Taxonomy (NCBI): domain Eukaryota; kingdom Metazoa; phylum Chordata; class Mammalia; order Artiodactyla; family Bovidae; genus Bubalus; species Bubalus kerabau. The sequence goes on along the minus strand of NC_073624.1, from coordinate 60,022,059 downwards.
ATAAATTTGAGAAGGACACAAACATCCAGTCTCTAATAGAATGTGAACTTAGAAATACTTAGAGAATAAGGCAGTGCCAGATGGACGTTAAACTGAAAGAAATCTATTAATATTAGGAGGCAGATTAGGATAGGAAATAAACACTGGAGCCAGATGGCCTGGCTCCATGTACCAGCTCTGTTATTTCCCACCTGTGTGATCTGGGGCAAGATACTTTACCTCTTTCTGTCTCAGCTTCTCATCTGTAAAATGGAGTTGATCATAGAACATGCCTTGTAGGTTTATTGTAAGGATTCAGAGTATATGAATATGGAAAGTGCTTGGAATGAGAGCTGACATATAGCGCCATGCAAGTGATAGCTAGTATTACCAGGTAAACCCCAAGATCAAGGCAAGTCCATGCCATGCACAGGGCATTGTGAGAAAGCAGAAACTGTGAGAGAACATAGGAAGCTGGGTAATACTAAGGGAGAATGGAGCATGTGCAGGGAGAAGCCATGTGTCACAAAGACCCTCCAGCTCATGAGAGAGATACCCAGAGCTTAACCGGTCTTGAAGATGACCTTGAAACAATTTCCTTAAAATAAACTCCCTGGAGAATGGGCCAACCTTCCTGTTCTCTGAGCTGGTCCACCTAAAGAACCCAACACTTGGTTCAATAAAGGACCCTGAATAGGCAGAAGCATTGTGTCTTTACCACTAGGAAGTTTGCAAAAGTTTGATGGAAATAACATATCCCAATTTTTTCCGGTAAAAATAATGAGGCTCTGAAAAAAAAAAAAAACCATCAGTTTTGCCCCTTACCTTGTCATGAATTTCTGGTGCAAGCCCCAAGTTGGCACCTAGGAGCTTTATATATCTAGCAAAGTGATAACCCTTATCAAAGAGGCAGAGTCTGAAGCAAAGAATGTCTTGCAGCTCCGATAAGCTCCAAGGCACTGGGCCAGGGTAATGGACCATAGGAGGTGGAGCCGGGGTCTGCCAAGCTCAATAATGCAGTATTGTTGCTGCATTATAAAATGTTTTAATTTACATTTTCAAGTGCAAAATATTTTCACCTCATGCTTTGGCTAAATTAGGTAGTTAAAATCTGTGAAGTGGCAGTAATTGGAAACAATGGATTTTATATTTGACATTTATTACTTTAGTGGAATCTGTTTTACATTTACATCAAACATCCAAGGACCCCTGAAGAAGTTTCTTTTGCTATTACATTGCTATTTAGTTCTAATAATGCACTTTGAATCGCCAAGTGTTGATTATAATTATATCATTTCAGATGGAGTAAGAGATGAGACAAAGATAAACCTTTAATGGCAATTGTACCCCCTGTTTTTCCCTTTTTTTGTTGATCTTTCATAAGCTGATAATTTTCTCAATATATTTTACCCTAATTTTTTACAGGTTCTTGTTATTGTCTAACTGCTTTATATATTTTGATCTGTCTTCACCAAAATGCTGCTTGAGAACAAAGATCATGGTTCATAACCTCATAGTGCTTGCTTTGAATCCAGGCACATAATAAGAATCAAGAAATGTTTGAATGATTATTCAAAATACATTAGTATTATCTTACAAGTGATAGGGAGCAGACTACAGGGAAGGCAGTTGAAAGGACAAAACTCCAGTTTTGTACAAGGAAAGACTCTTTAGCGCTACTTAAGTTGGATTAGGCTGATGCAAAAGTGGTAAGTCCTTTGTCCCCAGCAATGTTCATACAGAAATTCATGACCACTTGATAGTGAGGACATCAGCCAGTAATGAAAAAGTTTGGAGTCAAAAAGAATTGAGTTGGACCCTTAGCTCTGTACCTTAAAACTGCAACCATAGCCAAGTTACTTACTTGCTCTAAGCCTGTTTCATCTTACAATGGGAAAAACAGTCTGTCTCTTATGAAAAGTGAGGAAACCAGATGTCCTGTTCAGTTCAGTTCAGTTCAGTCACCCAGTTGTGTCCGGCTCTTTGCAGCCCCATGAATCACAGCATGCCAGGCTTACCTGTCCATCACCAACTCCCGGAGTTCAGGCAAACTCACATCCATCAAGTTGGTGATGCCATCCAGCCATCTCATCCTCTGTCGTCCCCTTCTCCTCCTGCCCCTAATCCCTCCCACCATCAGAGTCTTTTCCAATGAGTCAACTCTTCACATGAGGTGGCCAAAGTATTGGAGTTTCAGCCTTAGCATAATTCCTTCCAAAGAACACCCAGGACTGATCTCCTTCAGAATGGACTGGTTGGATATCCTTGCAGTCCAAGGGACTCTCAAGAGTCTTCTCCAACACTGCTGTTCAAAAGCATCAATTCTTCAGCACTCAGCTTTCTTCACAGTCCAACTCTCACATCCATACATGACCACTGGAAAAACCATAGCCTTGACTAGATGGACCTTTGTTGGCAAAGTAATGTCTCTGCTTTTCAATATGCTATCTAGGTTGGTCATAACTTTCCTTCTAAGGAGTAAGCATCTTTTAATTTCATGGCTTCAGTCACCATCTGCAGTGATTTTGGGGCTCCCAAACATTCAGTGGTTCTTTCTCCCTTAACATAGTCCACATCTTTCAAGATGGCGGAAGGTCAAAAAGTACCATTTCATTCTTGACTTTGATGCTGAGAGAAACATAGCCTGAGAAAGGGCTTCCCTGACGGCTCAGTTGGTAAAGAATCCATCTGCAAAGCAGGAGACTGCCTGCATGAGACATGGGTTCCATCCCTGTGTCAGGAAGATCCCCTGGAGAAGGAAACGGCAAGCCACTCCAGTAATCTTGCTTGGGAAATCCCATGGACAGAGGAGCCTGGCAGGCTACAATCCATGTGGTTGCAAGAATCAGACATGACTTAGCTATTAAACCACCAGACTGAGCAAAGTTTTAAAATAAAATTCAAAGGTAACCCACTAGAAATAAAAATAAAATGTATACTTTCCAAATCATTGGAGAAACTGAAAATAACTGAGAATACAGGAAGAAAGAAGAAAATCTAAGATGATATAGATAAATGATATAAAAATAACATATTTATTAATGCAAATAAAAGTAATGATGTCGGGACCCATAGCAAAGACCTTATATACTTTATATCATTTAGTTCTCCTGTGTCCCTGAGACTAGCATCACTGTTGGGTGTGCTCATTCTACAGGTAAGAAAACTATGGCTTAGGGAAGTAGAAAATTACTAAATTTGCCTAAATTTGAACCATGGCAGCCTAACTGCAAAGTACATCACCCTAAACATTATGCCACCCTGTATGAACAACAGAAGGGTGCCTATGTCTAGATGTTTAAATATGTTCACAGATTTATACTGGTAGGAAAGAAAGGATCATAAATAAATGAAAATGTTAGATAGTGTTTATTTCTAGGTAGTGGGATTATGAGCAATATTAATTTTCTTTTTTACCATCGTCCATATTTTCTGAAATTTTCTGTGGTGAGCATATATTTTTATAGTCAGAGGAAAGACTATAAAATTTACAATAGATTGTTTCTTTTCTTGTTATACTAGGAAGCCTTAAGTCACGGTATAAAATTCTTGAGATTTTCATGGGATTTATGCTTCCTGGGGGAAAATGCTTCCAAAGTGCTCTTATTATTTCTTCCAGTGGAGCCAGAATTAAAACTAGTAGAAGAAACTGTTTGTTTTATTGTGTCTAGTATATGGACTAAAAAAAAAGAGAAGATTTTAAGTCAAAAAATATTCAATAATCTCTCATCCTATGCTATAATTCAAGTCAAAGTAAAAAAAATTTAAATACAGTTGCCAGAAAGTTCTACAATGAAGCTGAAGCACTATTGTAAAGCTTGTCTCATCTAAGAAGTTCAGAGAGAACCCCCACATCCAGGAAAAGCTCCCCCCACACACCAGTCACGTGGTCACACAGCAACATATTCTCCCCCAAAGTATGTCCATTCCACCAAACCAAGAAATTTCCAGAAAGCATCCTAGAGTTGAGTTCACTCCTTCTGCAATGAGGAAATTGAGATCCTGAAGGGCTGCATCACTTCGTTTCCAGCATTACCTTCTTGACTAAGCTGGGGTTATTACTTTATCACTCACCTGGATTCCTCCCAATGAATTAGACTTGACCCCACCCCAGCCTTACTCAAATTCACTTACCACCAAGCTGATGACCCCACTTTCTCACTCATGGGTTCTGACTATTCTTAAAGAACAGTGTTCTTACCATGTTTGACAAGGTCCTCCATAATCTGACTCCCTCCCTTTCAAGATTATCTAAATCACCCTCTTTAGTTCTCTAAGTTCCAACTACACTCTTCTTTCTGTTTCCCAAACTTACCATTCTACATCTGACCAAGGAATCTTCACAGGTACTTTCTTCCTCTACCTGCCATTCCTCTGGATAATTTTCACACAGAAGCCTTCCCAGACTCTAGTCCAAGTCAGATTCCTTTCACCCATCATCTACATGTCCTGCCTAGAACTCATCACAGTTGTAGCTTTACATTTCTATATTTTCTCCCCACTAGGTTGTAAATCCCATGGAGTAGGGATATATCCATCACCAGCACTGGCCTCATGCCTGCCACATTGTATGACCCCATCAACATTTGTTAGATGAATGAATAGGTGGCGCACAGGGAGTCAAGGACAGTGCAGGGTCAGTGCTTCAACCCACAGTACTTATTTTATACTTTGGGGATAGAAAAAGGAACTTCTGGAATCCCAGGAATATGTCCACCCAATATTGTCTAAAATTGCTTATTCCTCTCCTATCTTAGTAAAACAGTTTTAGAACCAGCTGGGGCTTCACAAAGCAGAAATAGAGACACAGACATAGGGAACAAATGTATGGATACCAAGGGGGAAAGGCACGGTGGTGGCATGTATTGGAAGATTGGGATTGACTATATATAGTGTTGATGCATGTGTGTTAGTCACTTAGTCATGTATGACTCTTTCTGAACCCATAGACTGTAGCCTGCCAGGTCTCCTGTCCATGGGATTCTCCAGCAAGAATACTGGAGTGGATTGCCATTTACTTCTCCAGGGGATCTTCCTGACTCAGGGATCAAACCTGGGTCTCCTGCATTGCAGGAAGATTCTTTACTGTCTGAGCTATAGGGAAGTTTATAAAAATAGATAACTTATGAGAACCTACTGTATACCAAAGGGAACTCCACTCAGCACTCTGTGGTGACCTAAATGGAAAGGAAATTCAAAAAAGAGGGGATCTATGCATGCATAAAGCTGATTCACTTTTCTGTACAGTAGAAATTAACACAACATTGCAAAGCAATTATACTCCAATTAAAATTTTTAAAAAAGAAATATGCAGGTGTTAAAGCTATGCATCAAGCCATTTACAGTGCTGAATGTCAGCAAAATAATAAGACGCGACACTGTGATAACAATAACAAAAAAGAATCAGTTGAGCCATTAGAAGTCATCTAATCCAGGCTTCTCATTTTATAATCAAAGAAACAGGGGTCCAGAGAGGTTACACGGTTTTCTCCATGTTACACAACCAGTAGTGATAGAATGAAAACCCAAAACTAGGACTCTAGCATTGTTTGTAGAGAACCCATCATCTCTTCCACACAGGGCTGCCTTTATCCATTCATCATCAGTTCAGTTCAGTTCAGTCGCTCAGTCGTGTCTGACTCTGCAACCCCATGGACTGCAGCACGCCAGGCCTCCCTGTCCATCACCAACTCCTGGAGCCTGCTCAAACTCATGTCCTTCAAGTCAGTGATGCCATCCAACCATCTCATCTTCTGTTGTCACCTTCTCCTCCTGCCTTCAATCTTGCCCAGCATCAGTGTCTTTTCCAATGAGTCAGTTCTTCGCATCAGTTGGCCAAACTATTGGAGTTTCAGCTTCAGCATCAGTCCTTCAAATGAATATTCAGGACTGATTTCCTTTACGATTCACTGGTTTGATCTCCTTGTGGTCCAAGGGACTCTCAAGAGTGATCTCCAACACCACAGTTCAAAAGCATCAATTCTTTGGCACTCAGCCTTCTTTTTGGTCCAACTCTTAAACCCATATATGACTACTGGAAAAACCATAGCTTTGACTAGACAGTCCTTTGTCAGTAAAGTAACGTCTCTGTTTTTTAATATGCTGTCTAGGTTTGTTACAGCTTTTCTTCTAAGGAGTAAGCGTCTTTTAATTTCATGGCTGCAGTCACCATCTGCAGTGATTTTGGAGCCCAAGAAAATAAAGTCTCTCACTGTTTCCATTGTTTCCCCATCTGTTTGCCATGAAGTGATGACCGGATGCCATGATCTTCCTTTTTAAATGTTGAGTTTTAAGCCAGCTTTTTCACTCTCCTCTTTCACTTTCATCAAGAAGCTCTTCAGTTCCTCTTTGCTTTCTGCCATAAGAGTTATATCATCTGCATATCTGAGGTTATTGATATTTCTCCTGGCCATTCATCATAGTTCAAGCCAAATACTTTTTTTTTTCCTCCTGACTTCTCTCAAAATCTACCTTTCCACCCTCAACTCCAAGTCCCCATTGAATTATTTCGTATTATTTAGAATTGCAAAATTACTTGCTTGTGTTTGGTTTAAAATCCATGACATTCTGAAGTCTCAATAAATCAACCAGTGACAAAAAATGTGTTCAGTCCCTCCTGTATTTTCAGAACTAATCTGGGTCCTGCAGGCAGTAAAGGAAAGACACAAATGTCCTTATATCCATCAAAAAAGAGAAAGGCTCTTTAACAACGTAGTTTGCACAACTAACACTATTACGAGAAGGGGAAAAAGACAGTAGTGATGGTAATCAAGTTTTCGAATATAGCCCCTAAGTGCTACAGGAATTCAGCCAAAGAAAGACAAGGAAGACTGCATACGGAAGGTAAAAACTGATTTGGAGCTTGAAGGAAAGGAAGAACTTGGACCTGCAGAGAGGAGAAAGAAAAGCAAATCACCATCTCCAACAAAGGATAGTGTCTCAATAAGCCTCATCAGCATGTTTTGTAAAATATCAACCAAATGAAGATCAGGGCCAGCGACAATGATGTGAGAAAAAACAAGCGCATAAGGTCTTTCCCAAATTCCATAGAGACAACTGACGGAGACGTTAGGGAGGTTTGGAGTATGACTCTTAGACTCTGCTATGACCTCTCTATCATCACCTTGTCCAGATGTCAGTATCAAAAGTTAATAATCAAGTTAACCATTATTGAACTGTAACTACACAGCATGCATTCTGTTGTGCTTTGCATATATTGTCTCACTCACTCTCACTTAATCCTCCCAATACTTTTATGAGAATAGATAATGTTATTATCCTCACTTTCTATGAGAAAGCTGAGGCTTTGGCAGGAGTGAACAACTTGTGAAAGAAGTTTACATGGCTGAATTACATAAATCCAGAGTCTCAACTCAAAATTTCTGACCTCATCTCAGAGCCTGAGCAACAATAAAGACAACTCAGAAGTTTCCAACATCATTTTTAAAAACCTGAATAATAGCACTAAGCAGGAACTAAGAAGACCATCCATTCTACCTACTACAGATAATTATAAGCAATGTTTTTGAGTTGTGTGGGAATACAGAGATGCAAAAGAGTCAGTTCCTGCAAATTTATGTATCAAAATTTCATTAGTTTAAAATCATTAAGTCAAAACTAAGAGGGGGAAAAAAGCTAAAGTGTAAATGAATTGGTGATCCCCAAACTAATGAATTTCTCTCCATTCTTCCCCCAACACTGAATTGTTCCTCCTGATGTTATTAACAATAATAGCGTTTTAACACACCCGTTACGTGTAACAGAGATAAAGGATGTAAACTGCAGCATCAAAGGAAAGAAGAAAGGGAGGGAGGGAGAGGGAAGATCCAAAAAATTGTCTTCTGTTACTGTCGAAGGATGCCAGCCACAGCCTACCTCCCCCCCGACCTCCGGTAATGTGAGTTGAAAACAGTGACACCTCCTGGCGAAACAAACTCAATCTCCTACAGGATTTCCGTTTGCTCACTTACTGCAAATTACTCTTGACTCTTCTTGTTGCCACCAGGTGTAGTTTTCTTTCCCTTATCTGTAAAAGTGTACACTGACACAGTCCATCCTCAACCTCAGAAACTCAACAACGCAGTGCTGACCTGACCACAGAACTCCACTATCGAAAGCCACCCCCACCCCGCCCCACCCAGTTTCATCCCGAACACTTCAGCATGATTAGCCCAGAGACCCAACTCACAGTCTTCCCACTTACAGTTGCATTAAATATAAATAAAGCAAACTAAATACCAGCTACTGAAAAATAGTTCAATTAGATCCTACAGTGAGAATGCCTCTTGATTTTAATGTGCTTGATCCCCTGGGAAACATGGTTGGTGTATGCCTTTCTTTTCTTGTAGAATGCTTTTTTGGCTTCAGACTTGTGAAAATCATACAGCCACCAAAAAGAATAAGAGATGTTGGTTTTATTGTTAACCAAAGCAGGAGAAGATTTTTTTAATGAGTGTGGAAGGTATTGTTTCATCTCATTTGCAGAACATTCTAGGGCATGATCCCTGTGGTTACTCACCTTGATATTAGATTATTGGAAAATACAGTGGGGTGTTTTGTCCCTTCTTTGAAAGCAGTGCAGGGTTTTGTTTGTTAAACTAGACCACATAATAGACATAGCTGAAGGAGAGAGGAATTGGCCAATCACAAGAGAGAGTAGAGAGCTCAGACCCCATGGTATTTTCAAATTTTATAAAATAGCTGAAGGCATCTGTTGTTCTATCTAAAAGGAAGGCATTGAGCATTTCAAAGCATGAAGATTTACCTTGAAACTGGGTTTGCTTCTATTCCATTCACAGTCTGCGCAATGTGAGTGTTTGGCTAACTAAACTTTGTAAGTTCACAGGTTGGAAAATGTCTATGAACTTTCCCTTAGTTATGCTTTTATTTTGAAAAGACTCCTCCGAGAGACATGCACACTAATTCTCAGGTGCACGTGGATCCCAAATTAATAAAAATTCAAACCCTAGCTCCTTCCCACATCTAGCAATTCTTTTGGCAAATAAACCTTGGAGATTAGATTATGTCTTTGCTATGCATGAACAGAAAACACTTGTATTAGAGAGAACAAAAGCCCTTCAAACTGATCAAAAAAGAAAAGGCAGTTGGGTTGAGGAAGGTATGTTTTGGCTTCTGTTTTGCTTTTCAGTGAAAATTGTGGCTGAAATTTCAACTTCATTCTGACACAGTGATGATTTTAAACATCGGCATTTCAAATCATTCATGCAAAAGTGAACTGTGGTGGGGGAAAGGGGAGAAATTGCTAAGCTCTCTGCTTGCCTTAAAACACATATGAAAGATAGCCAGCAGGACTAGAAGAACGTGTTTTATGATGAATACAGTATCAAAACGACAGCTCTGGATCAAGTCTGCACATTATATACAAATAACGAATATATGTTTAGATTTCTTAAGTAGTTCATTCCTTTTGTCATCAGTGAATAAGGTCTGTGCAATGGGTTAGGCAAAATGCTACGTGTGGTGAACAAGGATGACAAGTGAAGTCAGTCTGGTGGGAGAACAATCGGCTATTTGGGACATAAAAGTGCTAAAAAATCATTCATTGTTTATCTGAATTTCAGGTTTAACTAAGTGTCCTGGATTTTTATCTATTATATCTTATAACTCCCAGAGAAGGTAAATGGACTATTTCAACACAGCGTAAGTGAAAAGTGTGATCTGAGTGCTAAAGAAGCGTATAAGGAGATATTGGTAACCCAGACTTGGGAACCAGGATCTGAAAGGTGAATAGGAGTTAATCAGGAAAAGAGCAAGAGGGAAGGGATTTCAAGAGAAGGTGCAAGTTCTCCTAAGTTCACAGGGAGTCCAAGAGACTGGCACCTGTCACAGTTTTTCAAAATGACAGGGCACAGTGTGACAAGGCAGGGGAGATGAGCAGATGCCAAACCATGGGGACCCTATAAAAGCATTTGGGCACTTTGAGGACAGTGGAAAGTTGTAAAGATTTCTAGGCAGAGGCATTATACAATCAGATATACGATTCTGGGTGGATGGTGGAAAATAGATTGACAGCTGGCAAGATGGGAAGCAAGGAAACCACTTGAAATAAGTTACCTAAGGAACGCTGCTGACTTGAACTAAAATCCTAGCAATGGGGATGTAAGAAGTTGGTAAATCAGAAAGACACTTGTCATAGAAATAGAATAGGAGATAGGCACAAGAAGCTTTGGTGATCAACAGGATATGGAGCTGTTGAAAAGGAAGGAATGAATTATAATAAAAAATGACATGAATTGAGCACTTATTATAAATCAGTCACTATGCTGACTGTCACATATATATACATTCAACTCTGACAAGTCTGTGAAATAGGTACTATTTTTGGTGTTCTATAAATGAGAAAAAAATGAGACTTAGAGACAAGTTATTAGCCTGTAAAACAAGTAAGTAGTGCAGTAAGGATGATGACCAGGTTTGGAGCGTGGGCCGAGTGCTAAACAATGGTACCACTGAATGAGATTAGAAACACAGGAGGCACACATTTGTGGGAAAGATGCTGAGCTGCTTTTTAGAGTTATTGAGTCTTAGGTGCCTGGGAATGATGTCTGAAGGAGACTGGGTAGATGGGTTTCAAGTTCAACCAAAGGATTGGACCAGGGATAGAGACTGTGGAGTCAGCGGGGTAACAATCAAAATTGAAAGTGTAGATAAAATGAGAGTATAGGTAACTATGAGAGTAGAAATAAGATGACCTAGAGAAGAGAATGAGAATGAGACCAGAAAGGGATCTAGTGGAGATCAAGGGTCTGGTGTGACCAGGGTAGCAAGAGAAAGACCAGGACACTGTGCCAAAGAAGAAAAGAGGACATTCTAAGATGTAGGAAGTGTCAGCCCTGTGATATGACCTATGCGAGATGTGGTTCTGTACACATTCTGTACACAGAAAAGAAGTTTCAAAGCTAGTTCATTGAAGTAAAAGGAGTTAAATTAGTACTTTTAGGGTATATACTGGTATACAAGGAGAAATGGATACAGCAGGAGAAAGAGGAGGCTGGGAGTGTAAACTGGTGTATTCCTGATGGCCCAGTGACCAGATAGGAGTAAAGTCAATTTCAGTAAAGACTCTAGTAAAGACTTCACTTCAGTAAATTCTCCAGGCCAGAATATTGGAGTGGGTAGCCTTTCCCTTTTTCAGGGGATCTTCTCAATCCAGGAATCGAACCGGGGTCTCCTGCAGTGCAGGTGGATTCTTTACCAACTGAGCTATCAAGGAAGCCCCATTCAATAAAGACTAAACTGTACATTTTCAGTTCAGTTCAGTCACTCAGTCGTGTCCGACTCTTTGCAATCCATGAATCACAGCACGCCAGGCCTCCCTGACCATCACCAACTCCCAGAGTTCACCCAAACTCATGTCCATAGAGTCGGTGATGCCATCCAGCCATATCATCCTCTGTCGTCCCCTTCTCCTCCTGCCCCCAATCCCTCCCAGCATCACGGTCTTTTCCAATGAGTCAACTCTTCACATGAGGTGGCCAAAGTACTGGAGTCTCAGCCTTAGCATCAGTCCTTCCAATGAACACCCAGGACTGATCTCCTTTAGGATGGGCTGGTTGGATCTCCTTGCAGTCCAAGGGACTCTCAAGAGTCTTCTCCAACACCGCTGTTCAAAAGCATCAATTCTTCAGCACTCAGCTTTCTTCACAGTCCAACTCTCACATCCATACATGACCACAGGAAAAACCATAGCCTTGACTAGACGGACCTTTGTTGGCAAAGTAATATCTCTGCTTTTGAATATTCTATCTAGGTTGGTCATAACTTTCCTTCCAAAGAGTAGGCATCTTTTAACTTCATGGCTGCAGTCACCATCTGATGTGATTTTGGAGCCCAAAAAAATAAAGTCTGACACTGTTTCCACTGTTTCCCCATCTATTTCCCATGAACTGATGGGACCAGATGCCATGATCTTCATTTTCTGAATGTTGAGCTTTAAGCCAACTTTTTCACTCTCCTCTTTCACTTTCATCAAGAGGCTTTTTAGTTCCTTTTCACTTTCTGCCATAAGGGTGATGTCATCTGCATATCCGAGATTATTGATATTTCTCCCAGCAATCTTGATTCCAGCTTGTGCTTCTTCCAGCCCAGTGTTTCTCATGATGTACTCTGCATAGAAGTTAAATAAGCAGGGTGACAATATACAGCCTTGACGAACCCCTTTCCGATTTGGAACCAGTCTGTTGTTCCATGTCCAGTTCTAACTGTTGCTTCCTGACCTACATACAGATTTCTCAAGAGGCAGGTCAGGTGGTCTGGTATTTCCATCTCTTTCAGAAATTTCCACAGTTTATTGTGATCCACATAGTCAAAGGCTTTGGCATAGTCAATAAAGCAGAAATAGATGTTTTTCCGGAACTCTCTTGCTCTTTTGATGATCCAACGGATGTTGGCAATTTGATCTCTGGTTCCTCTGCCTTTTCTAAAACCAGTTTGAACATCTGGAATTTCATGGTTCACGTATTGCTGAAGCCTGGCTTGGAGAATTTTGAGCACTACTTTACTAGCATGTGAGATGAGTGCAATTGTGCGGTAGTTTGAGAATTCTTAGGCATTGCCTTTCTTAGGGATTGGAATGAAAACTGACCTTTTCCAGTCCTGTGGCCATTGCTGAGTTTTCCAAATTTGCTGGCATATTGAGTGCAGCACTTTCACAGCATCCTCTTTCAGGATTTGGAATAGCTCAACTGGAATTCCATCACCTCCACTAGCTCTGTTTGTAATGATGCTTCCTAAGGCCAACTTGACTTCACATTCCAGGATATCTGGCTCTAGGTGAGTAATCACACCATCGTGATTATCGGGGTTGTGCAGATCTTTTTTGTACAGTTTTTCTGTGTATTCTTGCCATCTCTTCTTAATATCTTCTGCTTCTGTTAGGTCCATACCATTTCTGTCCTTTATCGAGCCCATTTTAATGAATTTCAATTAATACCAATCCCACTCCTGGTTGAAAGAGTCATGGGGAAGGGATTCTTCCATGCCATGCTGATGGTATTACTATGAAAAACAAACGTGGAGGTGGAGCTATATTCAACCAAGCAGGTTGTACCCAAAAGAAAAGTCTGGAGAGGTATTGGGGATGGGGCAGTAGGAGGAGTTTAAAGAGGTTTTGGTTTACAGTGAATTCAAGTGACCAGCAGAAGGAAACTCAAGTTTTGCAGGGAATAAGTTAGTTTCAGCCCAGAATAACAGTGATTTGAAATCCAATGGTCTGTAAAAGATGCTAAAATGGTCTGAGAGTGGGAGAAAAAGTGCCCTAAGTTCTATGAAATAAAAGAGTTATTTCATGTTTCTAGTAGTTGTCCCAAAGGAGTCATGGATTCCCCTGGTGACCCAGGAGATTGACTTAGGATCAGAACTTAGATGGGTTACCCTAGGATCAGAGCTTAGTTTGCTTTTACTGACCTGAAGTGAAAAAAAGTGAAAGTGTTAGTTGCTCAGTTGTGTCTAACTCTTAGCAAGTCCATGGACTGTAGCTGCCAGGCTCCTCTGCCCATGGAATTCTCCAGGCAAGAATACTGGAATGGGTTGCCATTACCTTCTCCAGGGTATCTTCCCAATCCAGGGATTGAACCCAGGTCTCCTGCATTGCAGACAGATTCTTCTACCATCTGAGCCACCAAGGAAGCCCTCTTACTGTCTTACTCTCATCCACAGCACTGGGTCTGCCCAGAGGAGGTCCTCAAAGAAGAAAAGGTAGTTGGATCAGGCTTGGATCAATGATCAGGGTGATGGAGGCCTTGGAGCATAATTGTTTGAGCCCGGCAGAATTCTCAAAGCAGATGGCAAGCTGTGTTACTGGGCTTACTGCAGAGACCAGATCACACTGTTCTTCCACGTCAATAAAATAAGGACTAAAATAGTCTAGTGGGCTTAGCAACTGCATCACTGCTCCTCTTTCCAAGAACAATTCTGATGGAGTCAAGGAGAAGAAAAATTGTATTGAGATGAAGTTGGAAAGGAGGTGAATAAACAGGCAGTATGTGAAAATGGTGCTTGTGATAAGCTCAGTTCTAAATGAGAGGACAGATAATGTAGTCTTCAAACATGGTGTCTGCCCATTCTATCTATTATAGAAGGTCAAAATAATACATTCCTGGAAAACTTTTGGGGGGGTTTACTGGTGAGGGAGGGTTTCTCTGGTGGCTCAGATGGTAAAGAATCAGCCAGGAATGCAGGAGACCAAGGACAGAGGAGCCTGGCAGGGTGCAGTCCATGGGGTCACAAAGAGTCAGACAGGACTGAGTGACTAACAATTTCACTTTCACTTTTCCAGTGAGGGAACCTAGTTTAAAACTAGTAGTCATATTGAACCAAAAGCTCTTGAAACAAAGGATTTCTTCATGACCATGCTTCCAGATTTGTTAAATTAGACCACTGAAGAGGCATAATAAATTCTTGCATATTAAATGACTTTTACCTTTTTGATCCAGTATGAATGAATGTTTAAATGAATCCAACTTGCTTTACTCCACTGACTAATGTACATTTATATCTTTCTCTGATGTATTCTAGTTGACAATGTCTATGTATTCAAAGTTCTCTTCTTCAAAAATTTCCTGCAACCAGATTATCAGCTGTCCATGGCCTCCTCCACCCTCACATCATTATTCTAAGCTAGTGAGGTCTGGCTGCCTATGTAATAATTATGTTTAGAGATATATGAAATAGTTCTTAAAGTTCTGTTCATGATTTCCAACCTTGAAGACTAATATGTAAAATAGCATTGTCCTTGCTATGGAGGCTGTCCAGAGAAAGATCAAAATTTCTTCCTCTTGGTAGAGAAGTAAAGTCATTCAGATATAGTTAATAGTCTAGTGATTCGGACTCTTTTGCTTAGAAGATATATATTATCCTGGTTTCATTACTCTAGCCAAAGATATGTTTTGATGTATTCTCTTTTTGCAACTTATCTCCCTAAGTGAAATGGAGCTGGTGGGGCCAGTCAAAGATGTCTTTATTCCCTGAGGGTCAGTGAGAGGTCAGAGCTTTGAGTCAGAGGATCAGTGAGAGGTCAGAGCTTCATTCAAGGGTGGGAATGCTGTGGCCTGGATCTCGCTGGACCACCTGATACACCAAAGTTAACAATTCATGACTTCTATAAGAACACAGCAGGCAACTAAAGATGGGAACGTGGCAGCAGTCAAATCTTCATCCAAGTAGAGTTATTTGCACCATATCCAATGTCATCTATGTCTTTCCTGAAAAAAAGCATTCAGGTTGTAAGAACTGGTATCATTTTTAAGCTGAAAACAAGAGAGAGGAATGAGCCAATGCATGCCAGCTATATTCTTCTTTGGTCTATAGCCTTTAAGTCAATAAACTTATTTTCTTTTTGCTAAATATTGTATGTTTATGCATGCTGAATTTGAAACAGGCAGCTATATTATTCCAACCAGCCTAGAAGATAACTTGCAAAAATGGAACAAATACTGCAGAGTTTCATTTGTCTGACTGGTAGGCCTCAACATTTAAATGTTATGGTGCTGGAGAAGATTCCTGAATGCAAGATCAAACCAGTCAATCCTAAAGGAAATCAACCCTGAATAGCCACTGGAAGGACTGATGTTGAAGCTGAAACTCCAATAGTTTGGCCACTTAATACAAAGAGTCGACTCACTGGACAAGACCCTGATGTTGCGAAAGATTGAAGGCAGGAGGAGAAGGGGATGACAGAGGATGGGATGGTTAGATGACATCACAATTCAATGGACATGAGTCTGAGCAAACTCTGAAGATGGTGATGGACAGGGAAGCCTGGCATGCTGCAGTCTATGGGGTCACAGAGTCAGACACAACTTAGCAACTGAAAAATAAGAGTACATTACTCAGTTTCCTATCTCTGCTCTAACACATTTTTATTGGCTTAAAATAACAGAAATTTATTATCTCATAGTTCTGAGGGTCAAAAGCTCTAAATCAGTATCACTGGGGCAAAATCAAGGTGTCAGCAGGACCATACTCCCTCCAGGAGCTCTAGGGGAAATTTCATTCCTTGCCTCTTCCAGCTTCTGGTTGCTGCTGGCATTTCCTTGGCCTGAGGCTATCTCACTCCAATCTTCAAGGCCAGAATCTTGAAATCCTTCTGCTCTGGCTCTACATTAGCTTCTTCTCAGTGTGTGTCAGGTCTTCCATTCATATAAGGATACTTGTTACTGCATTTAGGGCCTAACAGGAGACACAAGAGATATGGGTTCAATCCTTAGGTTGGGAAGATCCCCTGGAGGGCATGGCAACCCACTCTGTTTTTCTTGCCCAGAGAATCCCATGGAATGAGGAGTCTGGTGGGCTATAGTCCATAAGGTCACAAAGAGTCAGACACAACTAAATGGACTTAGCATGCACACGCACGAAAGAATAATCCATTATATCAACCTGTCTCAAGATCTTAACTTAATCACATGCATAAAGACCCCTTTCTGAGTCCAACAAGGTAAAATTCACAGGCACTAGGGACTAGGATGCAGAGATATTTTGAGGGCCCAGTTTTCAGTGTACCACACTCACTGCTTACCTATCATTTAACACATAAAGTCACACAGATAGAGGCAGAGATCCAATCTGAAAGCAAGTGACAAATTATCAGATTACTCTTCTTAAAATTTTGCTATATTCACTTATCAGAAAAATTCACTTAGAGGAACTCTTTATTCTTACAATGCTAGATGAATAAGATGCCTAGGAAAACAAAACAGAAAGCTTCTTAGGATCACCATTTTGCGTCATGCCTAGGAAGAGCTTAATATGGAAATGAGAGTTAGAACAGAGACCCTGAATCTCTCTGCATCCTGAGACTGTGCTACATCGACCCTCAGTTTTGGTCAACTGAAGCAGGTGTGTGAGGAGAGGAGAAAGAATAGAGTTGTCCACCCTTGGAATTAGTATATCCTTAAAATCCCTATAGAAACTCTATGACAAAGTAAAAGCCATTTGCCTTTGTATTGGAAGAGGACATGCATCCCTGGGGTAATAAAACTCAATTCAATTCAATCCTGGGCCCAGGGGAAAGAGTTAAACCATTCAGAATTTAAATACATCAAATTTCTAATATCTCCAAAGTCATGTTGGTGAGTCATCCAGGCACCATGGTGTGGTGGAAGAGATTAGGGGTGGAGACAGATCAAGAGTGAAAACAAGAGCTGAGAGGCTGCAACTCCGCAAGAGCCCAAGGCAACCCTGAACCTCAAAAACAGCGAGGAGGAGGAAAGGTGCCAGTGAAGTCTTCCAGAGGAAACCTTTGTTTTTTGTTTCCACACTTCATTTCCACTATTTTCTCTCTTCCATTAAACAATTTCCAGCCCTATGATAAATGTAATGTTCTGAATGAGTGTAAGAGATATTCTGGGATTTTAGACCAGAAATCACCCAACAGGCCAGAGGCATACGCACCCCTGTGCTCCCCACATACACACACACACAGACACACAGAGTCATCCTCACCAGAAGACTGTGTGAAGACACCCTCGTGTTGTGCAGAAGGTAAAGTGACTCATGAAGCTAAATTGTGCTGACAGTTTCTAATCCCAGCTCACCAGGGATTTAAATTGTACAATAAGGAAATGACTTGTTGGATAACTTCCAGAGTTTGTCTTAAAATTTAATTGCAACCTACCTAACACTTTTATAAAACATATACATTTTACTTATGTTTCTTAGTCAAAATATTCCTCTAACCTTTTTTCTAAGTAAGTGACAAAAGTGTTCTAGTTGTAATTAATGGAGTACAAAATATTGGGGAAACATGCCTAAAGGCTTAAACTATAATTCTATTACTAATATATTCCCTTGGCTTGCTTTTTGAACTCCGCTGCCTCCTGCCTTGCAGCTGTGTTTAATGAGTGGAGAGATTATTCAAATGAGCCCACAGCAGAGCATTATTTCTGAGGCGCTCACCATCTTGAACCGGCATCCTCTCACGATCAGGCAGTTGGAGCAGACCGTCCATCCCGCTTTGGTTACCTGGCCATGTATGTGGTAATATAACTCCACAGACATCCGATTACATCCCTAGATTTGGAGAGAAGCTACTAATGATCCTGTGACCAAACAAAAGGACAACAGAAACAGCCTTCAAGGTGAAAAATGAGAAGATACCTACACCAGCCTCTACCCCACTTCAGCTTTCAATTTGTCACTGCCTGTCAGTGATGGAGAATGTGAGTGTCTCATAATGAAAACATGCAGCCATGCAAAATAGTCTCTTTTAAAAAGCACTGTTTACAGGCATATGGCCTTTGCCCCAACTAATAATTGAAATGCAACCCTTTGCAAATGGGCAGGCTGATGTTTAATGATCTTTAGGATGTTAAAATGAGCTTCTACTCATGTAAGATTTAAAGTAAGAAAACTCTCTAGGGGAGAAACCCCTGAGATAGTTACAAAGTTGCCAAGAAAATTTAATAAGAACTAATTTTGAATTGATAAGTGTTCATTCCAATATGGCGGGATCAAGCAATAAGAATTCTTCCTGGGAATTTACAGAGAGATAAGTATCTCATGAATAAGTAAATTCTGAAACAGGAGGCTACAGGGTGTTTATTGATTTTGAAATCATTTGTTTGAGAAATTGCCCTTGAGGAAAAGACTATTATGGCTGATAATATAATAGTTATATTCAGAGACAACCCACTTCTTTGGCTGATGGCAGAATATAAAGATTACCCACCCAATACAAAATTTATAAGCAAAAATTTAAACTGCAAAACCCAGGTTACTCGTTATTATAAGCTTCCATTTCCTAATTTCTAGAAGTTCATTTTCAGATGCAATACAAAAGTCAAAAATAAGTCAAATCTAAATAACTGAAATCCTCAGTCCACTAAATATTTTTGCTACAACTGGAATTGGGGGATTTGGAGTGGAGGGGGGAGACTCTCTCCAGGGACATCCTAAATTCCATATCCATTAATATCAATTTCTTACACCATCTGTATCTAACTCTGCAACTCAGGAGAACTGGAATTAAAATTTGGAGGAAACTTTTGAATCACTTCAAAGTTTTTAAAGCAAAATATTACTTCACAGTATCATTCTCATGAAAGAAAAAAAACACAATCATTTTAACAATGGTTGGAAACATAAAGGGTTTCTCTGTAAATTCTGAATTAGAAAGCTCTATATTTCCAATATACCAGTATTTCCAATACAGAAAACACTCTGAGTTTTCTAACAATTAAAACAATTGTTTTTTCCTTAACACTTCTCATGAAGAATGTCTCCCAGTTGCCACATTTCTTAACTGTCATCCAACATAAAGTAAGTTAACAGAATTCAATTTAGTTGACAATAATGACTCTGCTTCTATAAATATATATATATATATATATATATATATCATCATCTGTTCAGGTCATACCACCCTGAACATGCCCCATCTCATCTGTAACAATACCATCTTCCACGATCTGATGAATCACTTGGGTTTCACACAGGTAGTAAGATGCTCAGCCTTCTCTCCTTATCTCTAGTCACTGAGAAAGAATGAGCAACTCTCCCTCTCTCTGTCCTCTCAATTTCATCCCTTCCAGAACTTCAGTGCATCAATTATGCCCTCTTCTGTGTCTACCCTTACCTCTTCTATTGGCTGTTTCTTTCCACTTAGTATAGTTATGTGCTCAAGTGATCTTACCACCAAAAGTCGCTCAGTCATGTCCGACTCTTTGCGACCCGTGGACTGTAGCCCATCAGGCCCCTCTGTCCATGGGATTCTCCAGGCAAAAGTACTGGAGTGGGTTGCCATTTCCTTCTCCAGGGAATCTTCCTGACCCAGGGATTGAACCCAGGTCTCCCGCATTGCAGGCAGACTCTTTAACCTCTGAGCCACCAGGGAAGCCCTGGTGGGCTTCTCAAGTGATCTTACTTCACTAGAAATTAAGATCAACCTCTCTCAAGTTACCAACTCATCTCCCTCCACATTCTTAAGTAACTACATACTGGTCAGTCACTTCACACACTGCTTCATCCTTTGATCCATTTTCTATCAACGAACTGAAATGTCTCTTAAACCTCACCCATTTTTAACCACTTCAGGTTCTCTGCAACATTTAAGGCTATAATGTCACTTCCTTAATCCCTCTGTCTGGCTTCCATGACCCTGCATTCTCTTGAAAAATTCCTGTTCCTGTCAAGTCTTATTTCTGGATTCAGAGCCTGAAATACCATGCTATCTTCTTCTCCTAAAGAAACACTATAAATTCTTCAAGGTAAACCGCAAATTCCACATTGTCTATGGAATCTCCCCTGACTATCCAAAAGGAATCATCCACACCTGTACATACCTCTTTAAAGCTCTCATCACATGAAATGAAACTTCTGTTCATTAAGTCACCAAACATTATTGAGCATCTTCTTGGTGCCAGGTACACTTTCAGGAACTTGGGACATCTCAGTGAATAAAACCAGGACCCTGCCTTAAAGAAGTTTCATTCCAGTGGGATGAAATAGTTCAGTTCAGTCGCTCAGTCATGTCCGACTCTTTGCGACCCCATGAACTGCAGCACACCAGGCCTCCCTGTCCATCACCAACTCCCAGAGTTCACCCAGATTCCTGTGCATCGAGTCGGTGATGCCATCCAGCCATCTCATCCTCTGTCATCCCCTTCTCCTCCTGCCCCCAATCCCTCCCAGCATCAGGGTCTTTTCCATTGAGTCAACTCTTCTCATGAGGTGGACAAAGTATTGGAGTTTTAGCTTCGGCATCAGTCCTTCCAATGAACACCCAGGACTGATCTCCTTTAGGATGGACTGGTTGGACCTCCTGAAATAGTAGTCAACCATAAAAAGGAATGAAATAGTACCATCTGCAGAGTTTTGGATAGACCTAGAGACTGTCATACAGAAGACTATAAATCAGAAAGAGAAAAACAAATATCATTTATATGTGGAATCTTGAAGAAGGAAAAGGCAACCCACTCCAGTGTTCTTGCCTGGAGAATCCCAGGGACGGGGGAGCCTGGTGGGCTGCTGTCTATGGGGTCACACAGAGTCGGACACAACTGAAGTGACATAGCAGCAGTGGAATCTAGAAAAATGGTGCAGATGAACTTATTTGCAAAGCATAAAAACAGACACAGATGTAGAGAACAAATTTGTGATTACCAAGGTGGCAAGAAGTGAGTAGAATGAACTGGGAGATTGGGATTAATACGTATACACTGCTAAGTATAAAATAGATGAAAACTAATGGGAACCTACTGTATAGCTCAGGGAACTCTACTCAATGCTCTGTGGTGACCTAAATGGGAAGGAAATCCAAAACAGAAGGGATATATGTGTACATATGGTTGATTCACTTGGCTGTATAGCAGAAACTAACACAATATTGTAATGCAACTATATCCCAATAAAATTTTTTAAAATGAGAAAAGTTGCATTTAAGTGGGAATAATTGTGACATATAAGAATATTGTCCATTCAGTTCAGCTCAGTTCAGTCGCTCAGTCATGTCCGACTCTTTGCAACCCCATGAATCGCAGCATGCCAGGCCTCCCTGTCTATTACCAACTCCCGGAGTTTACTCAAACTCATGTGCATCGAGTCAGTGATGCCATCCAGCCATCTCATCCTCTGTCGTCCCCTTCTCCTCCTGCCCCTAATCCCTCCCAGCATCAGAGTCTTTTCCAATGAGTCAACTCTTCGCATTAGGTGACCAAAGTATTGGAGTTTCAGCTTTAGCATTAGTCCTTCCAAAGAACACCCAGGACTGATCTCCTTTAGAATGGACTGGTTGGATCTCCTTGCAGTCCAAAGGACTCTCAAGAGTCTTCTCCAACACCACAGTTCAAAAGCATCAATTCTTCAGCGCTCAGCTTTCTTCACAGTCCAACTCTCACATCCATACATGACCACAGGAAAAACCATAGCCTTGACTAGACGGAACTTTCTTGGCAAAGTAATGTCTCTGCTTTTCAATATGCTATCTAGGTTGGTCACAACTTTCCTTCCAAGGAGTAAGCATCTTTTAATTTCATGGCTGCAATCACCATCTGCAGTGATTTTGGAGCCCAAAAAAAGAAAGTTTGACACTGTTTCCACTCTTTCCCCATCTATTTCCCGCTAAGTGATGAGACCGGATGCCATGATCTTAGTTTTCTGAATGTTGAGCTTTAAGCCAACTTTTTCACTCTCCTCTTTCACCTTCATCAAGAGGCTTTTTAGTTCCTCTTCACTTTCTGCCATAAGGGTGGTATCATCTGCATATCTGAGGGTATTGCTATTTCTCCCAGCAATCTTGATTCCAGCTTGTGCTTCTTCCAGCCCAGTGTTTCTCATGATGTACTCTGAATATAAGTTAAATAAGCAGGGTGACAATATACAGCCTTGAGATACTCCTTTTCCTATTTGGAACCAGTCTGTTGTTCCATGTCCAGTTCTAACTGTTGCTTCCTGACCTACATACAGATTTCTCAAGAGGCAGGTCAGGTGGTCTGGTATTCCCATCTCTTGAAGAATTTTCCACAGTTTATCGTGATCCACAGAGTCAAAGGCTTTGGCATAGTCAATAAAGCATAAATAGATACGGTATATTGCGTAGTATATTGGAAGGTCATGTGTTGTACAAAAAACAAAAAAGTACATCACAGAAGGGGGATAAGGACTGTAATGGTGGATCAAGACAGCAGTTAGATGATAAAATTTGGTGTATGTATGTCCCCTGCTGAATTTTGATCTTCTTGAAGGCAGAAATCATGCCTTATCTGTTGCTGTATGTCCAGAGTTTAGCCCAGTGCTTTGTACATGGTGGATTATCATTTATTTATCTGTTACTTCAATAATTATCTATTGAGTAGTGACTGTCCCAGAGACGATGCTAGGCACTATGAATAATAATAATAGCAATATTTGTTAACTGTTTATTAGAAGAAAAGGCAGAATATCAGGGAGGTTAAAAAAAAAATCATACTAGTCCAAGGTCACAATGTTAATGAATGGCTGAGCCAGGGTTTGAACACAGCCAGTCAAAGTCTAAAGCCTAAAATCTTAGCCACATTACACCAGCTCTCTAGCTCCTGTTCTCAAGTATGCAAAACTAATAGATAGAACAAATATTAATATATAAGAGTAACCAACCATCCTCATTTGCCCAGGACTATCCTAGTTTCAGTACTGGAAATCTGGCATTGCAGGAAACACCTCAGTCTCAGGCAAATTGGAATTTGTTCGATCTAAATCTCAAACTGTTCAAATTTCGTTTTTTCAACTAGGCCTACTCTGACCTTCAAATCTGCCCTCCCACACCACTCCCATACGCTGAACTACTTTTTCCTATCATATTCACTATCTTATAACAAATTATATAATCTACTTATTTGTTATGTTCAGCATTTCTTGGCTGTCTATCAATTAGAGTGTAAAGCAAGCACCCAGAACAGTACCCAACACTCAAACAGTTGGTTTCTAACACCCAAGAATGCAAGATATGCAGATGATACCACTCTAATGGCAGAAAGCAAAGAGGAACTAAAGAGCCTCTTGATGAGTGTGAAAGAGGAGAGTGAAAAGGCTGGCTTAAACTCAACATTCAAACAACTAAGATCATGTCATCTGGTCCCATCACTTCATGGCAAATAGAAGGGGAAAAAGTGGAAGCAGTGACAGATTTTCTCTTCTTAGGCTTCAAAATCACTGCAGATGGTGACTGCAGCCATGAAATTAGAAGATGCTTGCTTCTTGGAAGGAAGGCTATGACAAACCTAGACAGCATATTAAAAAGCAAAGACATCACTTTGCCAACAAAGGATCATATCATCAAAGCTATGGATTTTCTAGTAGTCATGTATAGATGTGAGAGTTGGACCATAAAGAATGTTGAACGCCAAAGAATTGATGCTTTCAAATTGTGGTGCTGGAGAAGCCTCTTGAGAGGCCCTTTGACATCAAGATCAACCCAGTTAATCCTAAGGGAAATCAACCCTGAATACTCCTTGCTGAAGCTGAAGATCCAGTACTTTGGCCACCTGATGTGAACAGCTGGCTCATTGGGAAAGACCCTGATGCTGGGAAAGATTGAAGGCAAAAGGAGAAGAAGGCAGTAGAGGATGAGATGGTTGAATGGCATCACCGATTCTATGGACATGAACTTGGATTAACTCCAGGAGATGGTGAGAGACAGGGAGGCCTGGCACACTGCAGTCCATGGAGTCATGAAGAGGTGGACACAACTTAGTTACTGAACAACAACAACAACTCAAGAATTAGTGACCCAGCATGGTAAGTGTCTTTAAGGAAATAAGGCTCTCATTTTATGGAGTCACCAAGGAGGGTCAAGAAACCCCTTCCTGGAGGAACTATGGCTAACTCAAAGTCTGAGTAGCAGTTTGATTAGTTGACCAGGAGGAACCCAAGGGTGTGGGAAAGATATTCTGAATAGAGTGAATGTAAATCACAAAAGCCTAACTGGCATGGTGCTGTAAGTATATTTATATGGGATGTGGGGTGCTAAGAAGTTTGGAGTTGCTGGGATACAAGAAGCAAGGCAAGAACTGGCCAGAGATAAGGGTGAAAATATAAGCAGAAAATATATTGGGGTTTCTGTTTCTATTTAGGATAAAGTCCACACTCTCAACATACAAAGTCCTTTTTTTATCTAAACCTCTAAGCTTCCTTTACTGCTTCATGAATCCTTCATTCCAGTCAAGCTAGACAATCGACTATTCTCTGTTCATACTCTAGATTGTCCTGCTTTTTATGTCTTTACAGAGAAATACCACTATATAAAGGGGCTTCTCTGGAGAAGGCAATGGCACCCTACTCCAGTACTCTCACCTGGAAAATCCCATAGACGGAGGAGCCTGGTGGGCCGCAGTCCATGCGGTTGCACAGAGTCGGACACGACTGAAGAGACTTAGCAGCAGCAGCAGCAGCAGAGGGGCTTCTCAGGTGGTGCTAATGGTAAAGAACCCACCTGCCAATGCAGGATACTTAAGAGATGTGTGTTCAACCCCTGGGTCAAGAAGATCCCCTGGAGGAGAACATGGCAACCCACTCCAGTATTCTTGCCTGGAGAATCCCGTGGACAGAGGAGCCTGATAGGGTACAGTCCATGGGGTCGCAAAGAGTCAGACACGACTAATGTGACTTAGCACTCACGCACTACTTTTTAAAATGCTCTTCCTCTCCAGCTTCTCAGGTGCTCTCCTTCAAAGTACAATTTAAAACCACCAAGGCCCTGCAAAAGCAGTAGCTCTTCCTCTCTGAAGGCTCAGAACTATTCGTCTGCATCTCCAACTCCTGCCTGCTTTCTTCTCTCTGTCAAGGTTACCTTTATGCAGAATATTTACCCCCATCTACCTCTGACTTTACCTCTGACCTCCCACCTCCTCTGAGAGCTTTGGCTTCTATCTGCTCCAGGAAATCGTTTGCTTCTACCTCAAGACTCTGGCACTGGTGTTCCTTCTGCCCAGGAAACAATCCTTTAAGATCTTCACTTGATCCATTTTTTCACATCATTCAGATATGCTGCTCAGAGAAGCATCCTAGAACTCTTCCGCGGTCCCAGTCACTCTGTCATGGTACCTCTGTATTCATTTCTCTATAGAGCTCATCAGCACGTCTTTTTTTCTTGCCTGCATTGCACAGCTTGCAAGATACTAGTTCCTAGACCAGGGACTGAACCTGGGCCCCAGCACTGAAAGCACTGAGTCCTAACCACTGGACTGCCAGGGAATTCCCTCATCAGTACCTATGTTAAAATGTGTTTACTATTGATAGAATGCAAGATCAATGAGAGCAAGGACCTTGTCTGGTTGGACCCTACTGACTCTGTGCTTATAATACAGAATAGGATATGTGTAATAATATGTATGGAAAAGGTTAAAAAGTTCAGGGCCTCTGTTAGCTCACTTGCTACCTTGAGAACAGAGAAATCCCTTTATGTCTTTGAACACCCAATCAACTGCACACAGTCCTTTTCATAATGGATAGTAGTCATTCAAATACTTATTAAATGAATGAACAAGAGTTCTCTAGATGTGTTTTAATGATAAAAACTCTACATACCAATGACTTTTAACCCTTGCTGCCTATTAGAATCATTTGGAGACCTTCTTAGAAATGCCAAAGTCTTCGTTCTACCCTCTGACATTCTAATTCAGTTGACTTGGGAAGGGGCTTAGGCATCAACATATTTTTAAAGCTCCTCATATGATTCTAATGGAGAGCCAAGGTTGAGAACTGCTCTAAACCCTATGAAAGAATGCTAAGTTAACAAAATGTTGAATTCCAAACAAGCTTCTGGGCATGGCCATTGATTTAACTCTTGAATTGCTCTTCATGAGGAATTGCGAGCAAGTGCCCTCTTTTGCAAAGGCCTGCTGAAAGAGAACACTCGGAAGGAAAAAAAAAAAAAAGAGAGAGAGACTTTGGTGCCATACACTGAAGGAGGTGGCCTTTCAAAGCAAACACTTCTTAGACCCATCTACTGTTCACAATTTCTTTGAAAAATTCGTTGGCTATAGCACATGCAGGCTCCCACAAGTCAGACAGGGAAAATGCATATTGTGTCGTAAAGGCATTTGCTATCATTCTTGTAGTGATTTGGCGGCTTTATGCAAAAGGGTGGATTATACCTCCCTATCATGGTATTAATATGAATGTGTAAGCCCATTGTGTTCGGGATTCAATAGACCTGCAGTGATTTAGGCAGAGAGGGTGTTTGCGAAGCAGAAGAAAGCCTGCCTAATTAGGAAACAAGCACCGGGAAAATAAATAAAGGGCTTGAACAAAGTCAGCTCTGGCTCTAATTTGCCTGGAGACATCCTAATGCTTGCTGCAAAATAAATCGAATTTTTGCTGTATACATTCAATATTTGTTAATAAGCTGCCAGCTAGCAGGTTTTTATTTTTTTTCCCCTGTGTTTCCTGCACATACAGGGAATGGCGTGCATACTGTCAGACTGGCAAATGCAATAAGCCACATGAAGGCAACTCCCAGGCTATGGAGGGACAGCATGGGCCAGGAGAAGACTGTCCCCAACTTGAAAAAATGGAGGAGGGGTCAGAGGAAGGGGGGAGTACAGTACAGGAGAGATCCTTGGGCTTCACATACTATCTAGGGAGGAAAATATGATCTTTAGAAGCAATTTGACAAGGAATTTCTATCCTGCTAGTCTGGGTTAGCGTTTTCTGAATGTGATAAATAACAGGATTCTCAGACAGCCCATTTTTCCTTTATTTTGATACCCTTACCGCAGTAATCATGCCTCTTGTCAAGTGTTATAAAGATAAAGACAAATGTTCCCTATTGCTATTCTGTCAATGCAGCTCAAGCCAGGCCCAAGAAAGGCACCCTGGCCAGATGTGTGGAATGTACCGTTTGTCTTGTCTCCATCATAGATTGAGGCACCTCCTGTCCCAGCAGGATCCTCAGGTCAGAAAAATAGAAACCCACTGCTGACAGGGTTGAGGCTTTGCCTGCTCTAGAAACCAGCACCCCATGCATGTTCCCCCCATGCTGACACAGAGATTTATCTTCCTTTTCTGGGTCTATCGATTAGACCGTGCAACACATCTGTAAGGTCAAATAAGCAAAACAATCCCTTTGTCCAAAAAGATGGGCTTTGGCATCAGTGATTTTTTTTTTTTTTAATCAGAAAGATTCTGCATGGTTGTCATTTATTGATGGTAGCGGTATTTGAAAAACGTGAAATCATTTCCAAAGATGTGGTTTAGGAGGAACCCATCTGAAAACTTGTGTATGCCAAAACAGATGGAGTTTGGCTTAATTGTTGAAATAAATTGCCATATGGAACAAAACACAGCTGATTATGACATTAACACTACTGTTAATATGCTTCATTATTCTGTTGTCATTTTAGCTGCAGTTGTTACCAGACTTTAATCAATATGTTTAAATGGGACTCAAAATATGGAATTGGGGGCCCAAAGGAGATTTCAGAGATAATCTAGTCATTTAACAGATAAGGAAACTGAGCCCTACAGAGGACGAATGATTTGTATTAAAACATGCACCTTAGAGGGCTTCCCAGGTGGCACTCGTGGTAAAGAACCTACCTACCGATGCAGAAGATATAAGAGATGTGGGTTTGATCCCTGGGTCAGAGAGATCTCCTGGAGGAGGGCATTGCAACCCACTCCAGTACTCTTGCCTCGAGAAGCCTATGGACAGAGGAGCCTGGCAGGCTACAGTCCATAGGGTCGCAAAGAGTTGGACACAACTGAAGCAACTTAGCACAAACATATACTTACAACCTGAATATGAAAGGTATTTTTTAAATGTAGGACATATTTGGGCAAGTTGTCATAAAAATCAAGGCTGTTATAACTCGAGATTTAAAAAAAAAAAAATAACATGACTGTAAATGAGCAGACAGGAGATTTTGTGCAATTAGGTGAAATAGAACTACCTAATTTGGCATGAATTCTTTTTCATGCTTAGCATCTCTTAGTTAACACCCAAGATATTATAGATGTTCTCTTCTGGAATTTTTGCAATGATTTCTCATTTATTATCTTTTCCCCTGGATATTCTCAATATAAAATAAAAACCATTGTGGATGATAGGAGGAAAACACAAACAAGCCACGAGAGATGGTTGAAGAAAGGAAATGGGACATGAGAATAAAGAGATATCTTCCATTTCCAGTTGTGGTGAGTGGAGTTTTTCTCTTAGTTTTTCTCATAACTGTTGATCCTTCTCTGGCCCTCTTTTCTCTGTAAAGTGGGAAATGAATGGGAATTGATCTGAAAAGCTATTTCAGAAGTTATTACAGGATTGTCAGTAATCCTCTAAACCTAGCCTTCGTTCCTACTGCCACCCCTACACCTGACACACAAAACCCTTTGAAAAGCTAGTGTTGGAACTCTGCAGTGAGAAAACAGCAAGCCAGTAGCCACCCCTACCCCCGCCCCAGCTCAAGGTCAGTGACCCAGACACAAGTGAAAGGAGGCCTCCAAACTCTGTGAAAGAAATTGTACAGGTGCATTGAATGGATGGTTCATTTCATGATTTGTGTTTCATCTACTGCAGCAAACTTTTAAGAGATATCCAAATCCTTTCATTTTCTCTGTATAGCACCCCTGACAGAGTAGTCTGTTATGGTACTCTTCACCTTTAATTTCCCTTTTTTGTTAGTTTTTTTCTATCTTTCTCTTCTCATTTGTTAGCTCCTAACCACCCCCCCCCAAAAGTAATTATCCATGCAACTTTCTGCCTAATACACAATAGAAGCTCAGTCACTGTTATTGAATAAATGCAAGAATTTAGCATTTATTGAACTCCTGAGTTCTAAGTACTATAGAGGTAGTGTGTGTTTATGTGTTTATGTCTGCAATGTTAATGTATGAGTTAGGGTAGAGGCCTCAAAATACAGTGGCATACTTAAGATAGAAGTGCATTTTTCTCTCACATAACAGACCAGTCATAGGCAAGCGGTTCAGGATGAATAAGAGATCGGATTTACAAAGTCATTCTGGGATCTGAGTTTGTGGGTTATATCTGCCACCCTTAACATGTGGCTTCCATCTCTGGGTCTAAGGTGACTCCATTTCCCAGCATGAGAAAATGGGGAGAGGAAAATGAAAGGAAAGAAAGGAGAATGGAAAGCAGCAGCTTTTTTACCACACATTTCTCCCATTCACAATCCACAGGTCAAAACTTTGTCTGTGATTACAGCTTAGCTGCAAGAGAAGCTGGGAAATTTAGTCTCCAGCTGGACAGTCAGGTGCCCAGACAAAACTCACATATGGGGCAGTGGAGGAAGTGTGGAGGTTTATTAATAAAGAAAAAGAGAAAAGTGGATGTAGGGGGACTAGTCTGCAATATTGTGGTTTACAGTATAGATATATTAGTCACTCAGATGCCCAAAATACATTTCTCATATATATTTAATCTTCATCCATGGTTCCTGGCTCACAATTCCCAAAACCCTAGCAATTTCTTGAGCTATAAGAGCAATGAGAACATCTTTGGCAATACTTGGTCTCTAGTCTTCTTCCTAAAATCACCTCTTAGCCATAAAGGTGAAATGGGGTCTTATTATTCATAACAAGCCCCTTTCCACTGCAATTGGGTGTATGCTAATGAGATGACTTTTGCAAAGCTCCCCAAAAAAGCAATGTGAGTTAAGTCTCAGCTGACATGGTTCATCTCCGGTTCACATGTTGTTGGTCAGGCTCAATCATGTGTCAGCTGAAAGTAGCCTCACTGGTGTGTCTTGTGGTTGATTGTCTATTGCTAGTAGCAAAAAAAGGTAACTGGCCATATATCATCATCCAGCAGGTAATTAGTAGTAGTCCCAGGGTTACCAAGAGCATCCAGGGAGGATCCTGTGTGCTATGTTTTGAAATGTTCTACTCACATCACAGGTGTTAATGTTCCACTGGCAAAGCAAATCATCCCCAAGCCCAGGTTCAGGGTGTAGAGAAATTGATACCATCTCTTGACAGGAGTTGCTGCAAAGCCACATCACAAAAGGGCATCCTGTAGGAAGAGGAAGAATTCCTCACCATTTTTGCAAACAAGTTATCACAAAAGCGAGACCCAAACCACACAAAAGAAGTGTCATGGAACATTCTGCAAAGTTTAACAAGAGAAGGCATATGCTAAAATTCTTGGCTAAATTTTGTGAAAAGAATAATTAGACATACATTTTCTGTAGCATCATCAAAAGTACAAATCTAAGTGGAATCAACCATTTCATTCTCTAACTTAAAGAGTTAAATAAGTTCTTATAAAAGAGTATCATGGGAGCATTATGAAAACAAGAATAATTCACTTTTTGGGTATCAAGAGTGATGTTCTCCAGAAAGAGTATATTTTGAGCTGAGCAAATAAAATTATATTAGCCCTAAAGAAACATGGAGAACATTTTACATATCCTCCCATTTTATCATTCTAATTCAATTCCACAAGTTTTTATTGCATACCTACTACATGCTAAAGTGAAAGTGAAAGTCACTCAGTCATGTCCGACTCTTTACAACCCCATGGACTATACAGTCCATAGAATTCCCCAGGCCAGAATACTGGAGCGAGTAGCCTTTCCCTTCTCCAGGGGATCCTCCCAACCCAGGGATCGAACCCAGGTCTCTCACATTGCAGGCAGATTCTTTACCAGCTGAACCACAAGCGAAACCCTATGGCAATTATGTGAAGACAAAGAATATTATCAGATCATGAGTTTGGGTATTGTTTTCTTTTTTTCTAGTTATACCATTAATAAAGTGAGTTTGGTGAGAGTAGTTCCATTTTCTTGGTGGGAGAACTGAGTAAGAAGAGTGTTTTCCTAAAACTGTCCAAGGTACAGTGGCAGGACCTGGAACAGCATTCAGAGTGCCTCTGCAGAGTGCTGGGTGGGGCACTGGTGATGAGAAAATGGCAAACAGGACAAAAGAGGACTAGATATGGGCTTACCTTATTTTAGGAATTTTTAGATGCAAAATAGGTCATGAAGAATTAGATGCAAGTTATAAAATTAACTCTATACAGTCAGCATAAAGTATTAATAATGTGCTTCCAGAAGCTTTTCATCTCAGTATAAAATGCGAGTCCTTACCTATCCTTCAAGGGCACGGCAGACCTAGCTGTTCCTCTGACCTCATCTCCTTGCAGCTCCTCTCCCTCTCTCTGCTCCTACTGCCCTGCCTCATTGCTGTTCCTCAAAAACACCAAGACATCTCACCTTAGGGTTTTGCTCTTCCTATCCCCTCTGGCTGGACTACTTTTCTTTCCCAGATCTCTGCAAGCCTTCTTCAATTCTTGGCTCAGACATCACCACACTAAAGACGTACTATATGGAATGTAACCCTGCTTCTGCCTTTCATTCTCTGCCCCTCTGCCCCAACATGTTCTCTATTTTTAGAATTTATCGCCTCCTGATTCAACATATATTTATTGTCTGTTTCTCCTACTAGAATATAAGTTCTTCAGGACTTGGTCTGTCCTTGTTGACTATTTATCCTCAATACCTCTATCTGAGTATCTAGTATCTATCTGAAGAGATAGCGTCTGTCACACAGAAAGTGTTAAGGAAAGTTTGTTGAATGAATCTCACATCATTGACATTGATGTGTATTGCTGCTGCTGCTGCTACTGCTGCTAAGTTGCTTCAGTCGTGTCCGACTCTGTGCGACCCCATAGATGGCAGCCCACCAGGCTCCCCTGTCCCTGGGATTCTCCAGGCAAGAACACTGGAGTGGGTTGCCATTTCCTTCTCCAATGCATGAAAGTGAAAAGTGAAAGGGAAGTTGCTCAGTCATGTTCGACTCTTAGCGACCCCATGGACTGCAGCCTACCAGGCTCCTCCATCCATGGGATTTTCCAGGCAAGAGTACTGGAGTGGGGTGCCATTGCCTTCTCCAAGATGTGTATTAGGTACATATATATCTATGCATATATCTATATGTATACATACATAATAATACATTCAATGCAGAATAATTGTCAGTGAAGCCAAGAACCATACAGTAGCAATCTCTTATCAGGGCATTGTTGTCACTCTAAAGTTGTTAACTGCCTAGAGTTGTTTCTACCTGGTTCTGATCTTCTTTTGTTATTCTGTTTCATCAGTGTCACTGATTGGTTTCTGATTCATTATTTCACACAGATTCATGAATTTCATCTCCTTTTGTCAGACCAGGTATGACTAATTAAAGAGAATCCCTGTGACCTTCAGTTGCTTAAAATGTACTCTTTCAAGTAGAGAGAAGATCTGCCTTGCAGTGCATAGATGCCACCTATTAATAGTTAACTCTATTGATCTAGATGTTCCCTTTCACATTTGCTATTACCAAACCCAGGCAATGATGAAATACAATGCATCCATGCCTCAGACACTGCATTACAAAATGCCCCCCACAAAATTCCTGTTACCCAGTATCCATTTCAGATACATAATGAGGAGGCTCAACAGCACCTCTCAGTAGTGTGGTGTCCTGTAAGAAAAGGAAGGCTTTCAGCTTAGTTATTGTTTGGAAGCCTCTCAATTAAAAACTATCGGCTGTGTCATTGTCT
Organism: Bubalus kerabau; assembly: GCF_029407905.1. NCBI lineage: Eukaryota > Metazoa > Chordata > Mammalia > Artiodactyla > Bovidae > Bubalus > Bubalus kerabau. The sequence goes on along the minus strand of NC_073624.1, from coordinate 59,989,091 downwards.
TCTGCTTCTAAAATATCCCCTGCCTTAAAAAAAAAAAAAAGTGGGGATAAAAGCTGTCAGCTTCCTAAATCACTGAGGTCTTGCCATTCCAACCTGTATACAGGTGGGTTAATGAGTATAGCGAGATCACCATAGGAAATGCACAGAACCAGGAAAGATAGACAGGAGGCACCATAGCATGGAGACCATTTTCCCCATAGCATGGAGAAAAAGGAAAAGTGTGCAGGAAGGAGAATCTACAAGGCAGCACCTATTTTTCCAGATCTCAGTTCTAGCCCTTCTCTTCACCACTGCAACCAGTTCTTCAGTTTAGACCCTCATCTGTCTGCCAATGCAGGAGATACAAGAGACTTGGGTTTGATCCCTGGGTCGGGAAGATGCCCTGGAGCAGGAAATGGGAACCAACTCCAGTATTCTCACCTGGAAAATTCCATGAACAGAAGAACCTGGGGGCTCCAGTCCATGGGGTTGCAAAGAGTTGAACACAACTGAGCACACATGTGAATCTCTCACTAGACTATTCCAATGGCCCCTGACTGTCCTCCCTGACTCCAGTTTCTCTGTCCTCTAATTCCACCTTGACAGAATCACCTGAGTCTTTTTCCTAACTCACAAATGGGATCCTATCGCTTCAGTACCCTTCAGTGCTTCCTGCTACCCACAGCATCAACTCTGCACCCCTTTGTGAACTGCTTGTGATCGAATCCCAGGCCATTTTCCCAATTTCATCTCGCAGTTCACACCCTCATTCAGCATCAACACTGCAGCTAAAGAGAGTTGCACATTGGGTAGTTTCTGTGTTTCCTCACTTGATTCTTTTTGTTTCTTTCACCAAGAAATTATTCCCTTGACATCCAGCTCCCTCCTCCATATTCAGGCCACAGCTGACCGAATTCATGACACCTTTCCTGGTCCTTTCAGTTGAAATTAATTGCTCCTTTCTCCATGCTCCACCAGGTTCTACAATTTCTCCTCTATTGAACATGTATCATACTCCTCCTTGTTGTTGGTATATGCTTTAGTCTCCCCCAAGAAACTGCCAGCTCTTTAAAAATGTATTCATCTCCATATCCCTTCTTGGGCTTTTACTATAAACTAGGCATGATTTCAAATGCTGCAGGTACATTACCAATTTGTTTATCCTTATAGCAAGCCTACAGAGTAGATACATTTATCTCCATTTTATAAATAAGTAAAAAGAGATACAAACAAGTTAGGTAATTTGTTTGCCTTCACAGAACTAGTAAGCATGGGAGCTAGTCAAACTGACCCCAGAATCCATACAAACACTACTGTATGAATATATTTAAATTTATCCAAATAAAGTATTAAAATAATTCCAAAGACTGATAGAAAATGCTATAAAAACAGATTATAAGAATATTAGGGAATAACTCAGACTGAGAAAGCCCAGAGAAGTTAAGCTGCTTATCTGAATGCACATAGTTACAGGTAAAGACAAAATAAAATCTGTGTCTCTAAAGACTGGCCTGGGGCTCTTCAAACTAGATCATGGCTGCCATGTGATACCTATGTAGTGACTGGGTGGGAGAAAAAAAAAAAAAGAGAGATGAGAAATGTAACTGAGTCTCATGTAATCCTAAGAAGTAATAAGGAAATCAGTCAGGGATGGAGTTCAAGATACTGTTAAAAAGCTCCCTAATAAACACACCTCTGCAGATGAATTTTCTTTAACTCTAAAATGCAAAAAACTTAAACCCAAGGATCCAAGTAAAAACATGGGCAAAATGTAAATGGTCAGAACCTGAAATTTAATGCAAACTCTTTTTTTCAGTACTTACCATACATTAGGAGTTGTGCTAGCACTTGATGTAAGCTAATCATCACAACCAACCCATCATCATTACTATAAGCCTCATTTTAAAGAGAAAGGAACAGTCTATGAGAAACAAAAACTTCCCCAAAGTCACAGGGAGAGTAAGAAGTAGCATTGGGACGCATCTTTCAAATGAACGAATTTTTCTAGTAATAGAAGCTTATTCCGTAAAGACCTAAAACCATTTTGGATTTCCACACACTCATATGCAGTGTATACTCTCCTGCTTTCCAAGAGAAAGAACTGGAATATATTTTAATTTTTTACTTGGTTCCCAAAGTCATCATTATGTGTATTGCTATGCACCAGTTCCCTTCAAAATGGTTGTAAAGAGGCAATAATCATACAACAATGCCTTACTGAGGCAGGCGTATCTAGGGTCTGACAGTAAATGATCTCTCAAATACTGTTTTCTTAGTCCCTTTGCCTGCTATTGGGCTTCTCTTGTGGCTCAGCTGGTAAAGAATCTGCCCACAATGCAGGAGACCTGGGTTCGATCCCTGGGTTGGGAAGATCCCCTGAAGAAGGGAAAGGCTACCCACTCCAGTATTCTGGCCTGGAGAATTCCATGGACTCTATAGTCCATGGGGTTGCAAAGAGTCAGACACGATTGAGAGACTTTCACTTTCACATAGAAAATCATCAGTAGATGATTTTATGGAGAAGGCAATGGCACCCCACTCCAGAACTCTTGCCTGGAAAATCCCATGGACGGAGGAGCCTGGTAGGCTGCAGACCATGGGGTCGCGAAGAGTCGGACACGACTGAGCGACTTCACTTTCACTTTCACTTGCCTGCTCTTACAGTCTTCCCACATTCTCTCACCAAAACACAGCAGCTATGATTTCTTGCAGTTCCATGCCTTCCTCAGCCTTATGCTGTCTGCCATGGGCTAGGAGACCGCATAAAGGGCATGATAACATTTGGTAAAAAATTCAGAGCTGTTGAAATTTGAGTGAAAGGCAGAGATACTGCACCACAAGAAAAGTTCCTGAGCAGAAGTAAAGTCATGTACTTTCTTTTTACTGGTCAAACCCCTTTCTTTAGCTGCAATCCCAGTTATTTAAATACTACATGAATACTGGGGGCAGGGTTGGTGTTGGGAGATGACCACATAACATTACCTTATAAGGATAGATTTATCAGGGTGAATTTTAAAAAGCACCAATTAAAAAAAATATTCTAATAGAATCATATTATAAAAATTCAAATTCTGCTTTTAATCTCCATTATATATTAGAAGTACAAGTAGGGTTTATAAAAGACAGAGGAACCAGAGATCAAATTTCCAAGATTCGTTGGATCATGGAGAAAGCAAGGGAATTCCAGAAAAACATCTATTTCTGCTTCATTGACTGCGTTAAAACTTTTGTGTGGATCACAGCAAACTGTGAAAAATTCTTAAAGAGATGGAGTACCAGATCACCTTACCTGTCTCCTGAGAAAGAATATGCAAGTCAAGAAGCAACAGTTAGGACCATACATGGAACAACAGACTGGTTCAAAATTGGGAAAGGAGTATGACAAGGCTGTATATCGTCACCCTGCTTATTTAACTTCTATGCAGGGTACATCATGCAAAATGCTGGGCTGCATGGATCAAGCTGGAATCAAGGCTGCCAGGAGAAATATCAACAACTTCAAATATGCAAATGATATCTCTGTAATGGCAGAAAGTGAAGAGAAACTAAAGAGCCTCTTTATGAGGGTGAAAGAGGAGAGTGAAAAGCTGGCTTGAAACTCAACTTAAAAAAAACAAACTAAGATCATGGCATCAGGTCCCATCACTTCATGCAAATAGATGGGGAAGAAGTAGAAGCAGTGACAGATTTTATTTTGTTGGGCTCCAAAATCACTGTGTCCCATCACTTCATGCAAATAGATGGGGAAGAAGTAGAAGCAGTGACAGATTTTATTTTGTTGGGCTCCAAAATCACTGTGGATGATGACTGCAACCATAAAATTAAAAGACACTTGCTCCTTGAAAGGAAAGCTATGACAAACTTAGACAGCATATTGAAAAGCAGAGACATTGCTTTGATGACAAAGGTTTATATAGTCAAAGCTATGTTTTTTCCAGTAGTCATGTATGGGGCTTCCCTGGTAGCTCAGCTGGTAGAGAATCCACATGCAATGCAGAAGACTCTGGTTCAATTCCTGGGTTGGGAAGATCCCTTGGAGGTGGGCATGGTAACCCACTCCAGTATTCTTGCCTAGAGAATCCCCATGGACAGAGGAGCCTGACAGGCTACAATCCATAGGGTTGCAAAGAGTTAGACATGACAGAGCAACTAAGCACAGCATAGCACATGTATGGATGTGAGAGTTGACCTTAAAGAAGGCTGAGTGCCAAAGAATTGATGCTTTTGAATTGTGGTACTGGAGAAGACTCTTGAGAGTCCCTTAGCCAGCAAGATCAAACCAGTCAATCCTCAACAAAATCAACCCTGAATATTCATTGGAAGGACAGATACTGAAGCTGAAGCTCTGACACTTTGGCCACCCGATGTGAAAAGCAGACTTCTCAGAAAAGAGCAGACTTTCTGATGCTGGGAGAGATTGAAGGCAAAGGATAGCATCACCTACTCAATGGACATGAATTGGAGCAAACTCCAGGAGATAGTGGAGGACAGAGGAGCCTGGTGTGCACAGTCCGTGGGGTCTCAAAGAGTCAGACACAACTTAGCAACTGAGCAACAACAACAACAAATATTAGAGAGGTGATATAAGATGTAAGAACATGGACTTTAGACCAAGAAATACTTTTAGTCTCTCTCTACTGCTTTCTGAAAACTGACTTTGGAGCAGTTACTTAAATTTCTCTGAGTCTCTATTTTTTATTTTCATATCTTAAACTGTGGATAATGATAAAATCTATCCCATAAAGTATGTAAAATACCTGACACATAACAATTAGCTTTAAAATCCCGTATAACAGAGTGATGATCATATTTTTATTACTTGAGCTTAAAATATGCTTAGTCTCAAAGTTACTTTCCATGGTCTAGAATTTATAATTCATAATTATATTGTAAGAAATTTAAAGAATTCACATTGTCATCTTAGAAACTCTGAAACTAGCAGAGTTTCATCTTCAGAGTTTTTGTATAGCTTTAATTTATCAATCATCATTTGAGCCAGAGAGCTTAACTTCAATAGTTTCTTGCTAAATATCTGTTGGAAGGATGGATAGGTGGATGGATGGATGGATGGATGGATGGTTGAAAAGAAATACCAACCCTTGGACACAAAGTTAATATTTAAAAATGATGGATTTACAGTTGAATGCATGTGTGCATACTTGCTAAGAAAACTATTTTAATGAGATTGGGAGCATCACTGAATACAAGATCAATTTGGCAATACCTTTCTGGACTTGAGCTTTGTTTGAAGAGACCTCAGAAACATGGGACAGGAAGAAAGAGGAGAGAAACCAGATAGGGTAAGAATTGTGATGAAGAGGCACAGAATCTGGCCCAGCTGCAGTGACTGACCCAGGGAGAGGCAGCTGGATGGTCTAGACTTGGAATCCAAGGAGTCAAGAAAATTTAGCACAATTCATGAGACTGTTACTCCTGGGTGAGCTGGTCTGACAGTGGGCATTTGAGTAGCAAATTTTAAGGAACGTTATGACCAACCTAGATAGCATATTGAAAAGCAGAGACATTACTTTGCCAACAAAGGTCCGTCTAGTCAAGGCTATGGTTTTTCCTGTGGTCATGTATGGATGTGAGATTTGGACTGTGAAAAAGGCTGAGCACCGAAGAATTGATGCCTTTGAACTGTGGTGTGGGAGAAGACTCTTGAGAGTCCCTTGGACTGCAAGGAGATCCAACCAGTCCATTCTGAAGGAGATCAGCCCTGGGATTTCTTTGGAAGGAATGATGCTAAAGCTGAAACTCCAGTACTTTGGCCACCTCATGTGAAGAGTTGACTCATTGGAAAAGACTCTGATGCTGGGAAGGATTGGGGGCAGGAGGAGAAGGGAACGACAGAGGATGAGATGGCTGGATGGCGTCACTGACTCAATGGACGTGAGTCTGAGTGAACTCTGGGAGTTGGTGATGGACAGGGAGGCCTGGCGTGCTGTGATTCATGGGGTCGCAAAGAGTTGGACACAACTGAGCGACTGAACTGAACTGAACTGAAGAATTCTCAGGAAATGGAGGAGGACAATAATGGCAGTGCTGGGAGGCCTACCCATTCCGTATAGAGGTGGGGCCCACAGTGTGATATACGAGGATAATACCCTAATCCTCAGGGAAAGAGACTGAATGAAACCAAGAAGCCTGATGTTTGCAGCCAGAGGGCCAGAGAAAATGTGCAGAAATATATGGCTGACAGAAGATGGGAGATAAGGTGGAAGCCCAGAAAAAGGAAGGTGCCAGACCAGATAAAAGAGATAGAGGAGCAAATACTTCAATTCCATCCATGCAATGACAAAACAGTATCCCTTTCAAATCTAGCTGTTAAGACTCAAGGAAGCAACATCCCAGGGTCCTTGGCTGAGTCTTGGGTCCTGGATCCCAAGAGTGAGACTCATTTTCAAGCCTTTCTGAAAAGTGAAAATGAGGCTAGATTTCCACCTCACTCAGGTTAGCTTTAGAATCAGGATGTAGTGGACGCTGGGTTCTGTGTGCTGTGCTAAGTTGCTTCAGTCTTGTCTGACTCTTTGCAACCCCATAGACTGTAGCCCACCAGGCTCCCTTCTCCATGGGATTCTCCAGGCAAGAATACTGGAGTGGGTTTCCATGCCCTCCTTGATGCTGCGTAGTGAGAATCAACTAATGAGAAATTAGAAGGCAGAAGCAAGAGAAACAGCGCTGATAATGTATTTCTGATGTCAATACACTTTGAAAACCTTCTTGTGGGCACGAACCAAGTTTTCTTTATTTACTCATACCTTGTAACACAGCCTTGCACAGAGAGGTGGACCCTGTAGGTAATCCTTAGCAGAAGTTAAATGTATAGTCATGGGTATGAAATAAGTGCATCAATCATTGTTTAATTATTACAAGCACCTTTTTCTCCCATGTATCTGTAGACAAGGATATCCTGCCATTATCCCCTTTGCTACTCAAAAATATTTTCATTGTTTCAGATTTTATCTGCGCCCTAACTGCTTTTCAAATGAACATGTTAATTACTGCATAGGATTTATATGTTAATCTGAAACCCTCTTATCAAAGGTATTTTGACCCATATAGATTAGAGCTCTGAGCTTCTGAATAATTTTCTCTTCATAGTAGTGCTACATTTAATTAAACAAATATTTGTTTAGCAACTACCCTGGAGATTAGATGGTTAGACAAGGTCCCTGTCCTCAAGAAGCTTTAAAACTAGTCAATAAGCAAATACAAACAATGAAGTATGCTAAAGCTGAATGAAACAAATACTGTAATGAAAATGCAAAGAACATGAAAGCAATTAATTCTGACTCAAAGTACATATATTTATAATCTCAATATCGCCTCCCCTGTGCATATCCTGAGCCCTCCAACAAATTGCATTTACTCTCCTCTCTGAAACTCCACAGAATTTATTCCAACCTATGATGTGACTTTCTTAGACTGTCTACCATCTTATTTGTATGTTCCCCACCCTCCAAGTAGACTGAAAGCTGATGGAGGACTTTTGTGGCTCTGGCACAGAATCTCATACATAGAAACCATTTAATCTCTATTTCTTGAATTGAACATAAATACACACACGTAGGAACACACACAATTAACACCCATTGTTTCAGGAACTAATAATTATCCTTAATATCTGGATTTCAAAATATCTCACCCAAGTATCCATGATTAAAATCCATGATTGAATTGGAGATGGTTCCTCTCCCATTAGTTTCAAAACAACTGTTTTAGCTACTTTTAATAAAGAAAATTACAAAATCATTATTCAATTTTCTGATGTTGGAACACAAGTAATTTACAGAGAAAATCTAAATACATCACTACCGTAAAACACACAATGTATAATATCTATAAAATGAAATTTTAGCTATATCTAGGCATACAAAATATTCTAAAAGTTATGATCAATAACAAAAACTCACCCTTTGCAGAAGACAATAAGTACAGACACTTGATTATTGCTTTAGACCATATACTACTCTAAGGCACAGAATATGATTTTTTAATTTAATATTTAATTGGAGGATAATTACAATATTGTGATGATTTCTGCCATACATCAACATGAATCAGTCATAGGTATACATATGTCCCCTCCCACCTCCCTCATAAGACAGATGATTTTTGAAGTTAACATTCCATTATAAAAAAGGACCCTGTCTGATGCTTACCAGTGTAAACCTCTTTTCCAGACCACTCTTTTTTCATTGGTAATCCAAGGGCTGGCATTCAGTGTCCACATCCAGAGTTCTTGCACCTCCAATCTTTGCAAGTTATTTCCCCAAAGAGTTAGATAAACAAGGATGGGTGGATAAGATACTTTCCTCTAATGTGTCTATTCAGGGCTGCTGCTAAGTCACTTCAGTCGTGTCCGACTCTGTGCGACCCCATAGACGGCAGCCCACTAGGCTCCTGTCCCTGGGATTCTCCAGGCAAGAATACTGGAGTGGGTTGCCATTTCCTTCTCCAGTGCATGAAAGTGAAAAGTGAAAGTGAAGTCGCTCAGTCACGCCCGAATCTTAGCGACCCCATGGACTGCAGCCCACCAGGCTCCTCCGTCCATGGGATTTTCCAGGCAAGAGTGTGGAGTGGGGTGCCATTGCCTTCTCCGATGTCAGGGCTAGAGACCTTAATAAACATTTGTTGGAGGAAGGAAGGGAGGGAGGGAGAAAGGGAGCGAGGGAGGGAGAATGGATTCTATTTTATCTGATGAATTTAACATTTTAAATTCTCTAGAAATTATCTTAACAGCATTCAGCAAATGGAGAAACATGTATTGAAGAAAACTCTAATAAATCTTGAAAAGAATAAGAAGAATCCATGGCATTTGAGTCAAAACGTGCTCATACTACACCCCAGCTCAGTGCAATGGAAGTTCTATTCTGGGCAGTTACAGCCAGAAAGATGGGGCAAGAAGGGAAGAAAAGAGAGAGTAAGGGAGTTTAACAGTTATTACGTGTCAACTTGACAGGACCAAAAGTTACCCCAGATATGTGATCAGCATAATTCTGATGTTTCTGTAAGGGTGTTTTTCATGAGATAAACCTTTAAATCAGGAGACTGAGAAAAGCAGATTACCCTCCCTAATGTGATGGACTTCAGCCAATCAGTTAAAGGTTTGAATAGAACAAAAAGGCTGACCCTCTTCCAAGTAAAAGAATGAAAATATTTTATAGAGTATGAAACTATGAAACACCTAGAAGAAAACAGCTAGATTTATAGAAGTAAATCTTTGTGACCTTGGGTTAAACAAAAGCTTCTTAGATACAACACAAAAAGTACCTGTAAAAGCACAAGTGACGTGCATTTTTGTTTGGGGTAAGAACAACCTGATATGAAATCTACACTCAACAAATTTACAAGTGTGCAATACAGCATTATTTACTATGGGCACTCTGTTATTAGCAGACTTCTAGAACTTATTTATTGTATATAACAGTAATTAAATGATAACTCCCCACCACCCCCCCTCAACCCTTGGCAACCATCTTTCTATTCTCTACTTCTATGAATTTCATTATTTTAGGTACCTTATATAAATAGAATTATGCATGGTATATTTCACTTTAGCACAATGTCATCCAGGTTCTTCTGCGTTGTAACAAATGGCAAAATTTCCTTCTTTTTAAGACTGAATAATATTCCATTTATGTATATACTACATTTTCTTTATCAAGATCATAGACTTTGAAAGCATATTCCTCAGTATAATCATTCTTCTAGCTGCTTGACCTCTGGCAAGTGACTAACCTCTCTGAGTGTATCTCTCCACCTATAAGATGGGAATAAGGCACCTCAGATATAGTTCTTGTCCTAGTCCCTGAAAAAATACATTGTACCTCCCACACCTTCCCAGTCTATAACAAGTATTCAGTTCAGTTCAGTTGCTCAGACGTGTCTGACTCTGTGATCCCATGGACTGTAGCATGTCAGGCTTCCCTGTCCAACACCAACTCCCGGAGCTTGCTCAAACTCATGTCCATCAAGGTAGTGATGTCATCCAACCATCTCATCCTCTGTCGTCCCATTCTCCTCCTGCATTCAATCTTTCCCAGCATCAGGGTCTTTTCTAAGGAATCAGTTCTTCGGGTCAGATGGCCAAAGTATTGGAGCTTCAACTTCAGCATCAATCCTTCCAATGAATATTCAGGACTGATGTCCTTTAGGATGGACTGCTTTGATCTCCTTGCAGTCCAAGGAACTCTTCAACACCACAGTTCAAAAGCACCAATTCTTCAGTGCTCAGCTTTCTTTATGGCCCAATTCTCACATCCAAACATGACTACTGGAAAAGCAATATCTTTGACTAGACGGACCTTTGCTGGTAAAGTAATGTCTCTGCTTTTTAACAGGCTGTCTAGGTTTGTCATAGCTTTTCTTCCAAGGAGCAAGCATCTTTTAATTTCATGGCTGCAGTCATCATCTTCAGTGATTTTGGAGCCCAGCCTTTTCACTCTCTTCTTTCACTTTCATCAAGAGGCTCTTTCGTTCCTTTTGCTTTTTGCCATAAGGGTGGTGTCATCTACATATCTGAGGTTATTGGTATTTTCCCCAGCAATCTTGATAATAATAACAAATATTCTATAGTTGCTAGTTCTGATCCTCCTTCCTCCCTTTTTCATTCCCTCTTTACCACTTCTGGTTCAATTTGGATGCAAATATAAAAAGATTCACAATTATTTCTATCCTTTGGTTATTTTTGTTGTTTTCAAGAGTTGAATGAGGGAAGTTAGACATTTTCTTTTTTAATTACCAAGCTTGAAGGACAATGATGTAATAGACACGACCAATAGATCTCCATTGTAATACCAATTCTGAGTTGTGAGAACACTGAGAAGCCTATCAAGGGGAAAAAAAATGCTTTATGGCTGGGTTTCCTCATCTAAAAACTGAGTAGTTGTAATTAACCTGCCTGCCAAGTAATATTTTTATAAAAATCAGAGGAGTCAGAAAAGGTGAAATATTTAGAAAAAACACATAAAGACATTATACTAACACTCTTTTTTCACCTATCTATATGCTTCACTTGGTGAGAAACTAGGTTCAAAGCTATTAAGAAATTCACGCACCCTCCCTGTTACTCTCCATTCACATCCCCCAACCCAAGCCCCTCCTCCAGTGATCATTCATTCTTGAGTTGAATGAGGATTTTGTTTACTCTTCAGGAAAATATCACTGCACTAGAGCAAAAGTAATAATTCATACACATTCCACTATTAGCATTTCTAAAATCTTCAAAGTTAGAGCTGGGGGATTTACTGCAGCTTCAGGCTAGGCTGAAGGTGCCCCACAGCAATAATTGATGCTCTGAAAGCACACAGAGAGGAAAAAAAAATCATCTGAATTCTTTCAAGCTGTTTCTCTTCAAATTTATGAAATATTGATAGAAAAATATAAATAGGTATTAATGCTGTTTTAGCAGAGATTCGGTCTGGTGGAGACAGAGCATAATTTATTTCCAGCCTGTAGGATTAACACTGGAGTTGCCACTGATTCTGCATTAATAGCCAGAAATGTATTTCATCGCTCCGTGTGCTCCAGGTTTCTCAGGCAGGAAATGAGCCCTGAGCTTGTCTGTGGAGGACACTGCATTAAAGCCTCCAACTCCTATAGAGATGCCCTGCTCACACAATCATGGGCCAGAGACTCTCTCCTGTCCTTTTTCCCCTATTTTCCCAATGCCTACCTGCATCAGTCAAGGACTGCATTTGGTTCTGAGCCTTAGAAAACCCATTTGTCGGGGCTTCTACAAGAAATCTGAGAGGTAATTGATAGTGTTGATTTGTCAAGTGAAGGATATTGGTCTCTAACTTTCCTTGTCTTGCTATGGCTGCTAGAGCTCCAGTGTGTGTGTGTGTGTGTGTGTGTGTTAGTCACTCAGTCATGTTCAAGTCTTTGCAACCCCATGGACAGTAGCCCACCAGCCTCCTCTATCCACGGAATTCTCCAGGCAAGAATACAGGAGTGGGTTGCCATTTCCTTCTCCAGGGGATCTTCCCAAACAAGGGATCAAACCTGGGTCTCCTGCATTGCAGGCAGACTCTTTTCTGTTTGAGCCACCAGGGAAGCCTATCCATCACATTTATTCCAGGCAGAAAAGGAAGATAGAGTGTAAAATAAAGGTGGATGGTGTTGTCCATTGTATCAAGAAAGCAAAGGCCTTATCAGAAATCTCGAGCAAGAATTCCTGCTTGTGTTTCATTGGCCAGAATAGTGTTACATAGCCACCCATAGTTTCAAGGCAATCTAAAAATGTGTTAGCTTTACAATTTCTATAAAAAAGGGTAAGGCAAAGGGTTTGGAATGGATACTGAGAAAAATCACATTGTATCTGGCTTGCAAGCTCTAAATTATATTTGACAAGATGAATGTGGTCATCAGAACTGATTCTTGCTTCACTAGTAACTGGTAGAGAGAATTTTATGACCCTAGGAGTACAAGTGAAGTGAAAGTGTTAGTCTCTAAGTTGTGTCTGACTCTGTCCAACTCACAGTCTTGCCCGACCTGCCAGGCTTCTGTGTCCATGGGATTTCCCAGGCAAGAATGCTGGAGTGGGTTTCCATTCTCTTTGCCAGGGGATCTTCCTGACCCAGGGCTCGAACCCAGGTCTCCTCCATTGCAGGCAAATTCTTTACTGTCTGAGCCACCAAGGAAGCCAAGTAAGTCCTCTATATATGAATGAGATACATCCCAAGGGTGTGTTCATAAGTCCAATTTATTCTTAAGTCCAACAGAGAGCTGTGTGGGGTCCTGGACAAGTCTCCCATTTCACAGCCAGATAGACAGTTTCAGGGTGACTACATGTGAGAGTAAATTTCATGTGTCAACTTGACCAGGACAGATATCTGATTAAATGTTATTTCTGGAGGTGTCTTTGAGAGTGCTTCCAGAAGAGATCAGCATTTGAATTCATGGTGTACTGAGTAAAGTAAACATCCTTCTCTGATGTGGACAGGCATCATCCCATACTGAGGGCTTTAAGAGAACAGGAAAACAGAAGGCTGAAGTCCCTCTCTCTCTGCCTGACTATGTGAGCTGGTCCATCAGTCTTCTTCTGCCCTCAGTGCCCTGGTTCCCAGGCTTTCAGATTCAAACTGGAATCTACATGACCAGCTCTCCAGTTCTCAGGCCTTCAAATCACACCACAAGCTCGCCCAGACCTCCAGCTTGCAGATGGCAAACTGTGGGCTTCCAGAATTGTGTGCCCCAATCCTTATATTAATTATATGTATTGTGGGATTTCCATAGTGGTCCAGTGGCTATGACTCCAAGCTCCCAATGCAGGGGGCCCAGGTTCAATCCCTGATCAGAGAACTAGAACTCACATGTTACAACTAAAAGTTTGCCTGTCCCAACTAAAAGATCTCACATGCCACAATCAAGATTGAAGATCCTATTGCCACAACTAAGACCTGGAACAGCCAAATAAAACAAATAAATAAAAATTTAAAAAGCATATGTATTATATTATAGCAAAAATAGATAGATAATCTCCAATATAAGTTCCATTTCTCTGGAGAACCCTGACTAATACACTGCACAAATCTGATGCCTAAGATGAATAGCAAACATGGCTGGCCCTGGTATAATAGTAAAAAAAATTAGGCCAGGATTTTGATATTAGATATAGATAACATGCAGTTTGTACAAGTGGCTTGAGAAGGTGTTTTTCATGGCTTTCAAAATACCTGGTCCTCTCCATTCACAACAGGAGATAACCATTAAATCTCACATGAAGGAGTTGAGGGAATTCTTAAAGTTGTGCTTACCCTCTAACCTCAGAGCTAGAAGCCAACTCATGTACTGTGTTCCTTCCTTCTGTCTTTCCTTTCTTCCTTCTTTCCTTCCCTCCTTCTTTTATTTTTCCATTCAAACTTATATTTGAGTACCCATAAAAATTTTCTCTGAACTGGACCTGATCTGAGGCCTAAAATATGGGAAATTCTGATCCAGGCAAATAAGAAAATCTTCTAGCAACCAAAGCACAAAGTAGTATCTTGTCTTTAAAAAAAATAAACAATTAAAGTATATACCACTTTTGCCAATAAAGTAAGTCTTATTAGGTTAGAATTTTGAAGTAGCTATTCAAACAATCTCCTCAGTTAGATAAGGCTCTTCTGTGTAATATTCAACTTGTTGCTGTAAGAACTTTGGTCAAAAAGAGTCATCAAGGTCTTAGAATAGAAGGATAAATAATGTTAGTTATGTCATAAAGGCAGCAGTGATAGAGAATACAGCTTCAAGCATAGATCCATATGGCTAGAGTTGAAAGAATGTGTGTATATGATCTGTCTAAATTGACTTCTCCTTTTGTTCTCTGAAATTTCACCATTAGAAATTCAACCCTTTGCTATAGATATTGCCCAGTCCTTGCATGTAGCTATTTCTGAAAGAATTAACATATTAAGTGTCTAAGAAAACATAAGTATACTTAAAGTGAGACACAAACAGGAGGCAAAATGCAACAGAGACTCATTCCCAAGGGTTTCTCCTAGGGTGTTTTTAATTACTTTTCATTTTTTTGCAAATGAAAAGTAATTAAAATAGAAATCTAGTAAAAACTTCCATCAAATATTTTTTAAAAAATGAAAACAATGAGCATTCATAATGATATTTGATTAGCATTTTCATTACCGATTTTCCTTTATCCTTGTCTACAAATGTCAGCACATAAACTGGGCCTCTTTGGTTTTGCTTTCTTTCATAGCTTCATGTTTTAAGCCCAGAAAATCTGGCCATTAGAAATTTATTTTTAAATGGATTAAGTGCTCTCCCAGGAGCGATCTTTAAACGTTTCCATCTATATTTTGATAAAACTCCACATGAAGTCAATAACAAATTAGAACATAAATATTTAAGCAGCTCAAAGATAAAATGAGAGCTTCCTTCTTTCTCTCTTTTTTATGTTGCTGGTAATTCACCAAACAGAGAGGAATTAAGGGTCTTGGGGAATATGTCAAAAGCCTCTGCTTGTGCAAACAAGAAAAACCAAGCAAAAGGTCACTAATCCAAGAGAGGCTCTTGTCACCTTGGAGTTGATCTTATTCACTTCAGGAGTTCCTAATACTCTCTCCATCTTCTCCATAGAAGTCTTTAATGCAGGAGGAAGTGTACTAATAATTTTTCATGTGAGGGTTTTGCCCTTAATTAAGGCTTGTTATTAGAACTTTATTTATTTATTTATTTTAACGTACAGGAAATTCTATTTATTTTTCAAAGGACACCTAAAGAAGAAAAGGGTTTTTCATTTCAAAAGCAAATCAGATGAAATAAGGAGCAGACAGAGAATCCCCATCAAAAGAAACAATCAGTGAAATGAATATATGCTAATATGCGCAAACACAATTTCAGAAAATTATGAACTTAAACAGATAAACCCCTGAATATGTCATCCATTTGCTAAAAACCACTCTGAAAAGACTTTATTGGGATTGCCTATGCATGGAGATTGTCTATCTAGGAATGGATCTTATTTGCTCTGTGTGCTGAGATAAGATCTGCCAGAGAGGATTTTTCTCAGCCTTTCATGATAATTGTAGATATGTGATTGCAAATCAGAATGTTTGTTCTACCTAACGAACAAAAGCACGGGGTTAGTCATAGCTGGTATTAAAAGTTGTTTTTGTTTACAGCATGGTGTAGACTTTAATGTTCTTGGTATACTCAAAGAGCATCCTCAAATGTCATGAACACATGCTAATTCCCACTTGGAGCAAGCTGGAAACTGACAAATTAAGTGTCCACTTGCCCTTGACTAACAGAAGCATCTCCACGCTGTGCTCTGACTAAGAAGCGAATGTAGGCAACAGTCTGGGAGACGACGGTCTGTTGTGATTCACTTCCATTTCATTAAGGATAGGAGAAGGCATTCAGTGTTATGCCATGTCAGGTCATGAAGGTGTACTTTCAGAGGTAACTTCATGATGTTTTTATCTAACTGAAGGATAATAACCCAAGGGATAAGAGTGGGGATGCCTAGCCAGTCTCCCTAATCCATCTCTGGAGGAAGGTAGAAAGACTAGAACACATTCATTCATTCAACAAATATTGATTAAGCAAGTTCCAGGCTCTGAGCTTGATGTTGCAGATATGACCATCAGCAAGAGAAACATGTTCCCTTACCACCGCCCCAGACACCCCTGAGCTTACATTGTCCTACTGTATGAAATTTAAGCAAAAATGAACATAAAGACAAGAGTTTTTATGTTCAACTGTCTAGTATTAGCAAAGTACGGAGTCAGTGCCTGCCTCATAGAACCCAGAATGTTAGCATAGCACCAAGAGAAAAAATGGGGGCCATCTCCTTGTTAACGGAGGTGATGAAACAAGATCAGAAAGGTTAAAGGTCTCCCATGGGTATTTGAGGGGTAAAGTCAAGACTTGAACTCAGACTTTCTAGTTCTCATCTGCCTCTTCTACACCACTCCACAGGGCCTCCTTCTCCCAGCCCCCACCATCCATGTTCACTTCAGAGAAGGAGAAGGTCTAATTTCTGAATGATGGCTACACAGATTACATCATGATGTTACTTAATGATAAAAGCGGGACTGCAACACATGCATACTTTAAATAACACATTACACTTATCACTGCTGATATCTTTAATTATGCCAAGGCAAAATTGGAGACAGTCTAAAGGGAAATACAGATTACTTGTTAAAATTATTAACAGAGTTAATGTGCTTACATTTGTTTACGTGTACTGGAATCAGCTCAGATATTTGACTGCAATGACAATATGTGTAAAGATCAATTAAAAGTCATAGATATGAGATATTGGATTTCCAGACCCTAATAGGATTTCATCTGCACTTGCTGTATTATGTTATACAATTATAATTGAGCTTCCATCAAACCGCAGAATCTGTCACCTCACCAATTTATTTTCCAAGCACTAATGAAACGTATTTCCTATTGAAAATGCTTTTAAAAGCATAACCCTGAAGAAGAGAGGAGACACAAGAGGTGATGGGCTTCTATTTACTTAGCAAATCCAGGTAAAAACTCAGACATAAGTAAAATGAATTTGACAGTTTTAGGAGAGGTCTCAGTAGCCATTTGTTCATATTATAAAGAACACCTAAGTGCTTTCAAAAGGAATTGTAAACAGCATATATAACTCATGTTCACTTTGAGCTCTAACAGCAGATTGATTCTCTGTGCCTTTATTGTAACGTAGTAAAGCTAAAGGCAGAATTGATACAATAGTTTCTTCTGGATCTTTCTTAATTATTTTCCCCAAATTGATACCATGCATTGAATTATAACACAAACATCTCTGTAAAAGAACTCAGTGAGGCTGCTTTCAGTTGATAAAATGAAAATTCTCTTTCCCATTTTGTTCAGAGAAATGAAGACAATATCTAGAGACCATAGACTAATACAGCTGCAAGATGGCAAACATCTGGAAAGGCAGAACAACGATCCTCTGCAGAGAGACTCAAAGCTCCTGAAGTAATAATCCTGTGTTCCTCATTCTGATTTGTGATGGTACAGTGACCAGTGAGGACAGCTTCCCATGGCTGGCAGGGAATGTAATTCTTTAGAATCATTTCTTTACAGACAGTTCATAAGGGACAAGTGGACTGCCCAGGTGGCGCTAGTGGTAATGTATCCTCCTGCAATGTAGGAGAGCCGGGTTCAATCCCTGGGTAGGGAAGACCCACTAGGAAATGGTAACTCACTCCAGTATTCTTGCCTGGGAACACTCATGGGCAGAGGAGCCTGGCGGGCTACAGTGCAGGAGGCCACAAAGAGTCAGACATGACTGAGCACAGGCCATGAGGGACAATAGAGATCATGTGATGTGGACCTCAACAAGAAAAACCCCTGCCTGACAATGTATGGCCAGATCCACCTGAATATACCCAGGAATGAGGCATTTGCCTCTCTAAAACAATTGCCAGACAATTGTCAGAAAGTCCCTCTTTATGCCTTGCTGGTTGGTATCTGCCTCTTTGTAATTTCATCCCTCCCCTCTGAAGTCCCACGGTGCAGCTCAGGTCAAGAAACACTGACTCTGCACTCACGTGTACCCAACAGATGCAGCAGACAGCTGGAACTCAGTGGCCCTTTGTTTCAGCTCCCCACACCCGTCTTCCTAGGACTTCCCTGTAGCTAAAATGGTAAAGAATCTGCCTGCAATGCAGGAGAACAGGGTTCAATCCCTGGGTTGGGAATATCCTCTGCAGAAAAGAACAGCAATCCTCTCCAGTAATCTTGCCTGAAAGTGAAAGTGAAAGTAGCTCAGTCGTGCCCAACTCTTTGCAACCCCATAGAATATACAGTGGAGAAGGCAATGGCACCCCACTCCAGTACTCTTGCCTGGAAAATCCCATGGACGGAGGAGCCTGGTAGACTGCACTCCATGGGGTCGCTATGAGTCGGACATGACTGAGAGACTTCACTTTCACTTTTCACCTTCATGCATTGGAGAAGGAAATGGCAACCCACTCCGGTGTTCTTGCCTGGAGAGTTCCAGGGATGGCAGAGCCACCAGGGCTGCTATCTATGGGGTCGCACAGAGTCAGACACGACTGAAGCAACTTAGTAGTAGTAGTAGTAGTAGCAGTAGACTATACAGTTCATGGAATTCTCCAGGCCAGAATACTGGAGTGGGTAGCCTTTCCCTTCTCCAGGGGAATCTTCCTTACCCAGGGATTGAACCCAGGTCTTCCACATTGCAGGCAGATTCTTTACCAGCTGAGCCACAAGGGAAGCCCAAGAATACTGGAGTGGGTAGCCTATCCTTTCTCCAGTGGATCTTCCTGATCCAGGAATGGAACCACGGTCTCCTGCATTGCAGGCAGATTCTTTACCAACTGAGCTATCAAGGAAGTCCAATCTTGCCTGGAGAACCACATGGACAGAGGAGCCTGGCGGGATACAGTCCTTGGGGTTGCAAAGAGTCAGACGCCACTGAGCAACTAATACACACACACATCTCTCTTCCTACCCCTGGGTTTGGGAGGGGGAACATTTGGACTGGGACACACTCCCCAGTTTCACAATGCATGAGTTCAGAGAACACCTACGCTCATTTTCTGTGGCCATCTAAAATTTTAATAGATGTACTCTTAGCTGGTCACTTAGAGGGAGACAATGAATTTAATCAAAACATTATTTAAGCAATGCTGTACTACTTGAAAATGTCTCTCATGTATCCTCTTTACGTCTTTTGACTAAATATGCTCAGTTCTCTCAATGAATTTATTCTCCATTCTCTAAGGGAGTTTTCCTGAGGGTATCCCAGTCACCCTTCACCCAATCAGTCACCAAGTACTACTGAAAATACCTCTTTGATCCCTCTTCCTCCCATCTCAGGTGACTGCGGTGACTTCCCATCATCTCTCTGCCTCCATCCCTTTCAATTACTGCTTAGACCATCACCTGTGATCTTTTCAAAATATTAATTTCACCATGCCACATCCCTGCTGAAACCCTTGATAACTCCCAATTACTCTGAGCATGAAGTTCAAACCCTTTGTCTCCTCGAATATAAACTCTTTATAATCTGATCTCTTCTTAACTCCTCTCTTCTCTGATAAGGCCCTGAGTGCATATTCAGTCACTTCCAACTCTTTGTGACTCCATGGACTGTAGGCCACCAGGCTCCTCTGTCTATGGGATTCTCCAGGCAAGAATACTGGAGTGGGTTACCATTTCCTCCTCCAGGGGATCTTTCCCACCCAGGGATTAAACCCACGTCTCCTGCATCTTCTGCATTGGGAGGCAGATACTTTGCCACTGAGCCACAGAGGAAGCCTCCTTTTCATCTCTCTCCAATCTCCCCTTTGAAAATATTATCCCCAGGAACAGAAAACTCTTTTCAATTTCTACAACATGCTGTATTCTCTCTCACCTCCAGGCCTTTGCCCATGCTGTTTCCTGTGCATGAAACACTCTCTCCCAAATCTTCATCAACAACCCTCTCCCCCAGCTAATGTAAGCTCGCAATCTTACATTACCCTTCCTCAAGGCACATCCTCTCATATACAGGTCACCCAGCCATGCACTCCCAAGGCACCTTGCAATTCCCCTGGCCTCATGCGAAGAGTTGACTCATTGGAAAAGACTCTGATGCTGGGAGAGATTGGGGGCAGGAGGAGAAGGGGACGACAGAGGATGAGATGGCTGGATGGCATCTCCGACTCAATGGACGTGAGTCTGAGTGAACTCCAGGAGTTGGTGATGGACAGGGAGGCCTGGCATGCTGCGATTCATGGGGTTGCAAAAAGTCAGACATGACTGAGCGAGTGAACTGAACTGTACTCATTGCACATGTTTGTTCATTACTTACTTTGTTTCCTTTCTTCCCTCTGAAACATCAGCTCTCAGCAGGCAAAGCCCATGCCATCTTGTCTGCACTTGAATCGCAGACCTTAGCATAGTGCCTAGTACACTGCACATGACTATAAATATTTTTGAAGGAAGAATGGAGAAAGGAGGGACAGGATACAAGGGTAGCTCTGAAGACAAACTCTGCCTCCCTCACCGTTTTGCCCAAGGCTGACTTGGGCACCTTTCTGTACCTTTATTGAACTGCCATTCTTTAAAGCTGGATTGTCAGCAAGAATGCAAGTGTTATCTATTGAATTTCAGCAGAGCTCAATTCCCCAGACATGCACTGCTTAGGTTTGGTTTATCCTTCTCTCTCTTTTAATCTATTATCCTAAGAATTGTCAGAAAAGAGACGTTACCAATAACTGATGGTTCTATTTGCCTTAAAATTTTCCCTTCAAGGCATGGATGTAGGTATGCTTTCAGTGATTGCTGAAAATATTGTCCTTCTGTAGTGGGGGTACTGCAAGGAGATCCAGCCAGTTGATCCTAAAGGAAATCAGTCCTGATTTGGAAACCCTCATTGGAAAAGACCCTGAAATGCTAGGAAAGACTGAAGGTGGGAGGAGAAGGGGACGACAGAGGATGAGATGGTTGGATGGCAGCACCAACTCGATGGACGTGAGTTTGAGCAAGCTCCAGGAGATGGTGATGGACAGGGAAGCCTGGTGTGCTGTCCATGGGGTTGCAAAGATTCGGACACAACTGAGTGACTGAACTGCACTGATGTGGGGGGTGGGGGCATGGATTATACTGGTTTTTACCATATTTCTGTGGTGAACTTAAAGTGCTGAAGTGGTATAGGATCCATTGTCCCAGAAATTGCTCTCAGGCCGCCAATGACTTGGATGGATTCGGGATGAGAACTGTGGGATTTAATAACACCGTGGTGACAGCTGTGGTTTAAACGCATAAACCGCAAATGCGTGTCTGACCAGAAATAAAAAGGATCTGAGTGTTACATCCTCCTAAGCAGATTCTTACCGTACGGTAATGTTGGGGAAGAGTCTAGCCCCGAGTGCTTAGCTTTGCAATTCAAAAGAGTTGTGACTTAGCTTCCCTTATATAACATGGGCAGCTTTTCATTATGTTTATTTGATGCAGTGTTATTGAGGCAATATTTCATATGAATAATTCATTTCTACTCCAACTTTATCTAGCAAAGTCAAAAGCAGAATCCTAAATTTCAAAACAGATCAAAGAGTTCCTTAAATAAATTGGAAATGCCTTGAGTCGCCTGCTTTCTGAACCTCCCTGTCTTTTCTATGCATTAAGCAAGCACTTACTATGGGCTGTTAGATACCAAAGTTATTAAATGTTCACAGCTCTCCCTGCATTTTCTTCAGCAAAGATGAATTTTAGTGCCCCAGTTTTGCACTGTTTCCTCTTGTTCTTATCCAGAAATTGAGTTCTATGAGAGCAAATCACATCCAAGAAATTTTTCTTTTACATATTTTTAACATTGGTTGTACATGCCTGACTTTCTGAGGCCATCTCAGCCCTGATTAACCTCTGTTCACTGGGCAGTCTGATGAACACAGCAGGCAGGCTGGGGTGAATAAAACAGAGCAATTACATTTGGATGCTCAAGACTGCCAGCTGTCTGGAGACGCCTCACCACAGCCTCCCCATCCTGTTATCCTCCTTTCAGATCTTACCAAGTCATGCAAGAAAGTCACCCTTCAAAATGATTGACGTCCAAAGACTTGCCTAGGCTTTATTCAGCCACAAAAGTTGCAAACAGGAATGGAGCAGTCAGAGAGAAAAATTAAAAATGGAAGAAAAAGTATTCAGAATCACTGAGTCATACCTAAGTGTACTTCAAAAAAAAAATGGTTTTAGGACAGTAGGAAAAAAATAGAAATAACCAAAAGATTTCAAACAATTGAAGAATGCTCACTTCTTAGATGACTGTGTTAAGGCGTTGGAGGCAGTCATCTGGTCACCTTATTGCGTTTGAGAGGAAGACCATCCCTCTTGGCTGGGGCAGGTAAGCATTCAGGGAACAATGTGATGGAGGCTGAGAAGTATAACACACACAGGCCTCAGAAAAATGTAGCTTCCAGTCATAGCTACTTACTAGCTAGGGGGCTTTAGACAAATTGCTATATATACATTGCTGCTGCTGCTACTGCTAAGTTGCTTCAGTCGTGTCCGACTCTGTGCGACCCCATAGATGGCAACCTACCAGGCTCCCCCATCCCTGGGATTTTCCAGGCAAGAACACTGGAGTGGGTTGCCATTTCCTTCTCCAATGCATGAAAGTGAAAAGTGAAAGTGAAGTCGCTCAGTCATGTCCGACCCTCAGCGACCCCATGGACCACAGCTTTCCAGGCTCCTCCGTCCATGGGATTTTCCAAGCAAGAGTACTGGAGTGGGGTGCCATTGCCTTCTCCGATATACATTGCTAGATCTCTGTAACAGAGGGATAATACTACTTACTTTATGAGCTATTGTTGGAAAATGTAAATAAGTTGATGGTAAAGTGTCTAGTACACAGTAGAAAATGGTACCTCGTATTCAGTAATCTCCATTAAGAGTTTACTCTTTGAATTTTCATAAGATACTCTGTAGTTGTTGACTGTTGCCTAAGTAGCACCATGTGTTAAAGACAAGTGAAAATATCTGCTACAAACACATTCCCTTAGTCACTTGATCCCTGTGGTATGTTGTTCAGTAGTCTATTCAATAACCAGAGCTACCCCCTGCATCCTCTGAGTGGAACCTGCTTCCATGATGGAGGCTCAAAATGCCACACACTCATTTCCTATCAGGCTCCTCTCATAACTCAGTCAGTAAAGAATCTGCCTGCAATGCAGAAGACCTGGGTTCAGTCCCTGGGTCAGGAAGATCCCCTGGAGAAGCAAATGGCAATCCACTCCAATATTCTTGCCTGGAGAATCCTATGGACAGAGGAGCCTAGCAGGTTATAGTCCATGGGGTTGCAAGACTCAGACATGCCTTAGCAACTAAACCACCACCATTTCCCATCATCCTTGGGGCTAAGCATAAATGACAGTTGCTGGGAACTTATGGGAGAGAGTGTTTTCCCTGATAAAAGAAAGAACCTAAGGAGAAACCCTTTCCTGTTCTCTAACTTTTCTGGCACATAAGGATATACTTCAAGCTGCTGCAGCCATATTATGTCTTGAGGAAACAGCCAAAATAGACTCTGACTTTACTCATTAATGCCACAGAGCCACTGAACTAACTGAAAATGACCTAGCACCATACATACTGCTTGTCAAATAAGATAGAGAAGTACTTTCATCACTTAAAATATAGCCCCTCTCATTATTTATTTTTAAGATCTTCCCTGGTGGCTCAGACAGTGAAGAATCTGCCTGCAATGCAAGAGACCTGGTTTCC
Organism: Bubalus kerabau; assembly: GCF_029407905.1. NCBI lineage: Eukaryota > Metazoa > Chordata > Mammalia > Artiodactyla > Bovidae > Bubalus > Bubalus kerabau. The sequence goes on along the minus strand of NC_073624.1, from coordinate 59,965,409 downwards.
ATCCCTGGGTTGGGAAGATCCTCTGGAGAAGACAATGGCATCCCATTCCAGTATTCTTGCCTGGAGAATTCATTCCATGGACAGAGGAGCTTGGCGGGCTACAGTCCAAGGGGTTGCAGAGTCAGACATGACTGAGTGATTAACACACATTCATCATTTATAACTGGGCAATACAGCCCTTATTTTCTTGTCTTCCCCCAGGGCATCAAGAGATTTTTCATTTTATGCTTGAGCATTTGAGAAGGAGTATGTAGATGTTATTAAACATGGTTTCATATTTATGAATAATGCTAGTTAATTTTCAGAGAAGTTGAGCAACTCATCGAATGTCACACAACCAACAGCAGAAAATAACTGAAACTCAGATCTGTTTGACTCAACAGGTCAGTATTTTCAGAACACTGCTGCTATACACATAGCTGTTAGTCACTCCAAGAAGAAATATCCAAGAAAAAATATCTTAAATAAGTAAAGTTCCCTTTCCTTTTCTAACTCTCAGTTTATATTCTGAGTTCATAATCCCAAATTGCCCCAAGTTTGACCTCCTTAAACAAACTCAAGTTCTGATAATTTTCCCTTTTTCTTCCTTCTTCTCATCAAACTGTCCCTGTTCTGGGTTCCATTTCCTCAGGGAGCCAATATGCCTAAAAAGTTAAAACTAGATGATAAGTAAATTTCTTTAATGGGATCCTGTTTGGAGAATGCCTTCAGTGGAAGTTTTCAATGCCCTAGAGGACCAGAAAGTGAGATAGTCCTTTCATATTGTGAGGAGGTGGGAGGGGTGGAGGGGTGGTGGTGTCAGATGCCTTCCCTCAGGCACAAAGGGCTGTTTCTGCAAATAGGAGTTAACTGGGGTATGGAGCATGATTAGAAGTCATTTATTCCTTAAATAAGTACTTATTAAGGACCTCACTTACTATGCCAACAGAATTCTTGATGCTTTATAGCACTAAAAAAAAACAAGTTCCCTCCTTTCCTGAAATGTAAACTCTAGTTGGGGAGAGATAATTTAAAAATAAATACTCTACTTATTTTTAAAGGTGAAAAATGCTCTAAAGAAAAGCAAAGCAGGTTAACAAGGATAGATTGGTGGGGGTAGACTGTCTCATTAAGAGTGATCAGGACATACTATATAAAGAAAGGGATGTAAATGTTAAGCATACGACAAGATAAAATTCATGGGAAAGCATGATGGGAGAGGGAGATGAAGAAAACCTCAAGAAACCTATTACCCTCTTTTTTTAAAAATTGGGGTATAATTACTTTACAATGCTGTGTTTCTGCGGTACAATTAAGTGAATCAGCTATATGTATACACATAACCCCTCCCTCCTAGGTCTCCCTCCCACCTCCCTCATCCCCATCTAGGTCATCACATGGCACTGAGCTGAGCACCCTGTGCTTTGCAGCAGGTTCCCACTAGCTGTCCAGTTTACATATGCTAGTGTATATGTCAATCATAATCTCCCAACCCACCCCACCCTCCCCTTCACCCCCACTGCCCACGTGTCCATTCTATACATCTGCATATCTATTCCTGCCCTGGAAATAGGTTCGTCTGTACCATTTTTCTAGATTCCATATATATGTGTTAGTATATGATATTTGTTTTTCTCTTTCTGACTTACTTCATTCTGTATGACAGACCCTAAGTCCATCTACATCTCTACAAATGACTCAATTTCATTTTTATGGCTAAGTAATATTCCATTGTATAAATATATACCACATTTTCTTTACCCATTTATCCATCATTGGATATTTAAGTTGCTTCCGTATCTTTTTGTAAATAGTGCTACAGTGAACACTGGGGTACATGACCATTCTGACCAGTGTGAGGTGATACCTCATTATAGTGTTGATTTTCATTTCTCTACTAGTGATGTTTAACATCTTTTCATGTGCCTCTTGGCCATCTGTACATCTTCTTTGGAGAGATGTCTATACGACATAGGAAATCAAGAAATACTGCTAGAACTTAACCGAACAAAAAAGAGAAAATTAACTATTTTACTTAAACTTACAAAGATGATCAGTAGAAAAACTAAAAAATCCTGGAGGAGAAACAATAGGAAAAGGGATATTGTCAGTGAGCTAAATCCTCATTTTTCATTTCTAGAAGTCAATAGAAACTGCTTAATTGGGAAAATAGGTTTTATCTCACATACTAACTTCCACTGATCAGTGGTGTCTGCCTGGGGCTCTCCTAAGTAAAACTCCATACACAAGACCCGGCTCTTTAAGACAGTGTGTTGCGATCAGTTAATTAGTGCTATCTCCCATGAGGGAGGAAGGGATCAATGACAGCCCATAGGCCAAGAACTGTCATCTCCATTTGGAGCAACACTGAATCATCTGGATACGCGATGGCCCAGGGCAAGGAGAAAGCACTAGCAGCAGTAAGAATAGGTCATATCAGAATATAGAAAGAGACAGGATGGTAAGGGGATTAGTGATACGATGGATTCTTGTGTCATACTTTTTGTTTGGATTGACAACAGTCTGAAATGTACAAGGGAGATAAACTGTAGAGAAGAGTGACAGAAAAGAGCTAGCTTTACATCACTAGTATAAGGATTGCATGTGTTGGGTTTCAAATCCCGCCTTTCCAAAGTCTCAGAGAAGAATTTAAGCAGCAGAGTTTCTAAGACATGTGCCTTCCTTGGCTGGATTGTATCTAGTGACTCATTTAAAGTCAGTGAAATGTGTTTCGGGTATTGTGAACCTTCGGTGGAGAGAACTGACTGTTGGCCCAATGAAGCCCTCCCTGCTGTACCAATTACCTAAACAGAGGATGCCGAGATACCAGGGTCCCCACTGTACCATCACGCCAAATCCTGGGAACACAAACAAAGCTTGAAATCTTGTCTCTAATTAAATCATGTGGTGCCTGGTGACTTTGCTGGCCTCCTGCTCAGCAGAAAATCATGTGAAACTCTGAGCAGGCTCCCTTGGTGGCTAATGTCTGTAATAAAGACACAACTCCCAGCCTGTCTGCACTCCCTAGGACTGGCACCAAATGAAGAGGATAGGAACGCTTGTGGTTATCAAAAGGGCATAGTTAGAGAGCAACCTGCTCACTAAACACAGCAACAGTGAAGTTTCATAATCCTTCAGCATCCTAAGTCTGTCTGCACCTCGGTGAGAAGCACCCAGACAGGTGACTATTGCAAAGAGCCCCACACTTGAGTTTTCATTCACACCTCAGCTCTGATACCTTTACTGACTCATTCAACCAATATTATGCCCAACTCTATGCTAAATGATAGATTACCCAGTCACTCCCACTCCAGAACCCAGGCTTCACCAGTAGTTGGGACACCTCATTTTACAGTGTTAATGCCAGCATGCAAAAGTTTCTAGTGTGGCCATACAGGCTGCCTCTGTGCTGGGGGCCCCCTGAGGAATAATTAGAGGCGGCGTGGCACCAAACACCTCTCCCACTTCATCCAGGAACCTAATATTACATGCTTATCCCTTTAATTCCTTATTAAATGCCCCTATAGAAATGGCTCTGCACACTTATCAGCCATTACTTTAGCATGATATGTTCCCAAAGGAAAGCCTGTTGTGTGCCTTAAATAGACTCTATAATCCTCAAAACATCCTAGCAAGGTCTAACCATTCAATGCACACACAGACATGCACAGATTTTTTTTTTGAGGACCTACTATGTGTGGGGCATTGGTACTCAGGTGGAAGATGATTTGGTGCATGGTAACTAAAGCTAAATCATGTATAGCCCTGAGAACCATCTAGTAGGAATAAGATATATCAGATCAGATCAGATCAGATCAGTCGCTCAGTCGTGTCCGACTCTTTGAGACCCCATGAATCGCAGCACACCAGGCCTCCCTGTCCATCACCAACTCCCAGAGTTCACTCAGACTCACGTCCATCAAGTCAGTGATGCCATCCAGCCATCTCATCCTCTGTCGTCCCCTTCTCCTCCTGCCCCCAATCCCTCCCAGAATCAGAGTCTTTTCCAATGAGTCAACTCTTCACATGAGGTGGCCAAAGTATTGGAGTTTCAGCTTTAGCATCAGTCCTTCCAAAGAAATCCCAGGGCTGATCTCCTTCAGGATGGACTGGTTGGATCTCCTTGCAATCCAAGGGACTCTCAAGAGTCTTCTCCAACACCACAGTTCAAAAGCATCAATTCTTCGGCACTCAGCCTTCTTCACAGTCCAACTCTCACATCCATACATGACCACTGGAAAAACCATAGCCTTGACTAGACGGACCTTTGTTGGCAAAGTAATGTCTCTGCTTTTGAATATGCTATCTAGGTTGGTCATAACTTTCCTTCCAAGGAGTAAGCGTCTTTTAATTTCATGGCTGCAGTTGCCATCTGTAGACAAATATAATATACATTACAATGAATTTATTGCCATGAAAAAATACATAGTGTTATGTTTGGGATTTAGATGTGTTAAAGACCAGGCTAGGACCTAGTCATTCATTCAACACTTATTTATAAAGCACAAATAGACTCTCTCATATGAGAGACTGCAGGACCAAAGACTTTAAACGTCAGGATAAATGGGATATGTGTGAGATATGTACTCAAGTGAGGGGTAAAGAAGGAGAATGTGGAGAGAATCTTAATATCAGTTTGGGTGGCTGATGCATGAAAGGGGGGAAAGGGAATATAAAATTAGAAAGATCAAGAGAGGCCAGATCATGGAAAAGTTTGTATGACAGACTAGAACATTTAGACCTTATTTTATAGTCAATAGGGCTTCCCTAGTGACTCAGATGATAAAGAATCTGCCTGCAACGCAGGGGCCCTAGATTCAGTCCCTGGGTCTGGGAAGATCTCCTAGAGAAAGGAATGGCAACCCACTCCAGCATTCTTGCCTGGAGGATCCCATTGACAGAGGAGCCTGGTGGGCTACAGTCCAGTTGGGAGCTACAGGAATTTTAGAGCTGGAAATCAATATAATCAAGAAATCTGCTTTCTAAAGATTAACCTGACAACAACGTATGGAAACAATTGAACTAAAAGATAAATAAGGTAGGAGGCTAGTTAGGAAATTACTGAATGCTCTAAGAAAGAGGGAATAGGGCATGCACCGGAACATCTGATAGTGGAAACAGGCAGGGGGGTGAATGCTGGCATTACTGGGTTCTGAAGTAGGCATCATCAGCACTTCAAGCCCAAATCTTGGGTCATATTCCACACAAGTAGATTACACAGTGCCTGGCATGGAGTAAGCATAGGATAAATGTCAGAGGTGGATAAATGGATGGATGAGGGAGAGGGGGGAATTAAAGATGGCAATGTTAGGGGCAAGATGTCTGGCACCATCTCTGGAACTGGTTTGAGAAATGAACCATGATGGATCCATGTTGTTGACTGAGGGAAATAGGAGATCAGAAAATACCTGAATCATAGAGTTTGGGTACAGCAAAAGGGGCCTGGAAGTTTGACAGGAAAAAGACAGAAGGCAGGAAAGGAGAACAAGGGGCTGATTCCAGACTGCCTCTCAGAACAGGGTGTGCAGACTTGAGGCCCCAGAGTTTCAGAGGAATGCTGACCCCTCCAAGCACCGTCAGATGAAAAAGGAAGTTGATAAACATCGCAGCAGGACAAGTGCTGGCATGAGGCACTGGTTACAAAGACGGGATTTGCAATCAGAGAGAATTCTGACAAGCCTGTGCAGGAACCCTGATTATGCCACTTACTTAACCAGGTCACGTTATTAGAAATAACGTGAGGTCTTGATTTGTTCATAGATAAATAATCTTACCAAATAGGCTTATTCAAAGGATGGATGTGATAGCTGCTGTCCAGCAAAAACTCTCCAAAACTTGCACAGAGTCACTACTGGGAGGAAACCTACCCAGCCAGACAGCTGCACATTCCAGTCCCCCTTGTGGCTGAGTATTCTATGTACTGGACAAAAGAACATGAGCAGAAAAGACACATGCCTCTTCTGGCCAGGACTTCTTAAGGAGCAGGTCAACCCCGTCTACTTACATTTCCCCAGCTAGGTGCTGGATGCAGAGGGTCCCAGGTCCTGGAGGATGCAGAGCAGCACCATGGACAGGGCCTGCAGAGTAAAGCATCATGCAGAGAGCTGCCCTGGGACCAGATCTCCAGCCAGCATCAGAGGGCCCTGTGGACAAGAAATAGCTTCTTTGGAGTCAAACCACTGCCATTTTATTTATTTATTATTATTATTATTATTTACTTTACAATATTGTATTGGTTTTGCCATACATCAACATGCATCTGCCACAGGTGTATATGTGTTCCCCATCCTGAACCCCCCTCTCACTTCCCTCCCCATACCATCCCTCTGGGTCATCCCAGTGTGATTTGTGATGGCAGGATGCCTCATGCTAACAAATATAGCAAGTATTACAAGAGAAATAAGAGATAAAGCAGGTAGCACTCTATCTACTCATGGTGAGTACTCAACAGATGGTAGCCAGAAAAAAAAAAAAAAATCAGAAGAAGAAGAAAGAAAGAAATAAAACCTGTGACAATGAGCAGAGAGGATGGCTCTAGAGAACACTGAGATCTGTGGATCTCGCTGCTTTTTCTTTTGTTTGAGGCCTGAAACAGGTTCTTAACCTAGTAGACATGATGATATAAAGAGAGGGACACTTTCACAGGAATGAATGATAGTTCATGGGCTTACTGAACCCTACCTTTCTACAATACACCCACACATACTTCCTACCACCCCCCACTGACACACATACATATGCTCATCCAGCTCCCCACTCACAAACCACTTAAATTCTTTGGTTTGCAATTTGGAGCTGCTCACAACCTCCTGCCTCCTGGCCCTAGAGCCCATCTGCCAGGGTTCTTCCCTGTGACAAGGCAGAATAATGGCCCCTTGTAAGATGTCCATATTCCAATCACCAGAACCTGTGAATATGTCCCCTCTTCTGGCAAAAGGGATTGTGCAGATTGATTAAGTTAAGGATCTTGAGATGATATTATCCTAGATTATCCAGGTGAACCCAATGTGATCACAAAGGTCCTTATAAGTGAAAGAGAGAGTCAGGGTGAGAGAGAAAATATGATAATGGAGACAAGGTCAGAGAATCAAAATGAGATCTGAAAACACTACACTACACTGTGGGCTTTGAAGATGGAGGAAGAAGCCATGAGTTAAGGAATATAGGTGGCCTACAGAAACTGGGAAAGGCACGGAAACAGACTGTCCTCTGGAGCTTCCAGTGGCACCAGCCTACCAACTAACAGCCCGACTTCAGCCCTGTGAAATGGAGTTGGGATTTCTGACTTCCAGAAGTGGAAGATAATAAATGTGTGTTGTTTGAAGTCACTAAACCTGTAGACATTTGTCACAACAGCTACAGAAAACTAATACACCTTCCAGAACCAGTCGCCATGGCCCTGCCGCTGGGCTCCTCCCTGCCTTGGCTTTGCTCCACTCACCACACAGAGACAGGACACCAGTGGGTTCTCCAGCCTTACTTAGTCCCCAGAGCAGAGAAGCCAGTCCCTATACTGATGTTCAGGACCTCTTCACAGCCCAGTTGTCCAACTCGGTGATCCAGCCATTATCATGGGCCAAAGCAACCGTGATGGCACACTAGATAACTACCAGCTCTATTAACTGGGAAATGACTTCTCGGCAACCTAAAGGATTTCACATCATCAGATTACTAATCCATAACTGGGAAGGCATGATACTTTTTCTTAAGTTCTTCACTAGGTAGTCAATTAGGCAGAGGATGTCATAAGATACTATTTTTACTGAAACTTGTACACCCGCTAGATTTGTTTCATGTGTTAAGCAATATAATGGGTGAGTTTCCAAACTCATTTCATATTTTAAAAGATTAAAATGAGCACATAATGGCACCTAGACCCACATAAAACCTCCTCAAGTGGAATCAGGCCCTCTCTAACCCCCTCCCATTGCTAAAACAGGGCTGGCAATGTAGGAGAGTATTATTAACTGAATTTCATGCCTCTGAAATTCGTATGTTGAGTTCCGAACCTCAGTACCTCAGAATGTGACTTTATTTGGAAATAGGATGTTCATGTATACCTGTGGCGGATTCATTTTGATATTTGGCAAAACTAATACAATTTTGTAAAGTTTAAAAATAAAATAAAATATATATATATATATTAAAAAAAAGAGAGAGAGATAATTAAGTCAAAGTGAGATCATTAGGGTGGACTTTCATCCAATAGGACTAGTGTCCTTGAAAGAAGAGAAAATTAGGACACGGAAATGCCCAGAGGGAAGACCACATGAAGACACAGGCAGAAGATGGTTACCTACGAACCAAGGAGGGAATCTTAGAAAAAAACCAAGCCTGCCAACACTTCAATGTTGAATTTCTAGTCTCCAAAACTGTGAGAAAACTAAGTTCTGTTGTTTAAGCCACCCAGTCTCTGGTACTTCACCACGGCAGCCCTAGAAAACTAATACAGGGTGTTTTTTGTTTTTGTTTTTGTTTTTGTTTTTTCTATTAGCAGCCTGGAAACTGCATTGAAGATTTCTTTACTAGGTGAATAGCTGCAGTTAATATACTAAGATCTTGTTACCAATATATTCAACTCTTCTATAAAAGTAGCAAATTGGTATCTTTATTCTGTCAGTGTGCCAACTAATTAGGCAACCTTTGTATCTGTTATCTAATCCTCAAGGAGGCATTGTTGTTCCTTAAATGTGGGATACCTGGGTTCGATCCCTGGGTTGGGAAGATCCCCTGGAGAAGGGAAAGGCTACCCACTCCAGTATTCTGGCCTGGAGAATACCATGGACTGTATAGTCCATGGGGTCGGAAAGAGTAGGACACAGCTGAGCGACTTTCACTTTTCACTTTTCAAAAAAAAAAAAATAGACAAAAACACAGATGAGCAAATGAAGGCCCAAAGAAGTTAAAAAACTTGTCCAAGGCCACGTGAATGCTCTGTGAAATTAACATCTCAATCTATGTGGGCTCTCAAGTTCACGTGTACCCCAGATTTTGCACAAGCTTTTCCACTGAAAGTGGTGAGAGTTTCTAACGGGTTATGAAGATTAATAGAGGCCCTCCTCAATCTCCTTTGAGCTTTCAAGCTATTTCTGGGGAGAGGGATGCAGAGTCGTAAGAGGATGGGAAAAAGAAAAGCATCATTTTTTATGTATACATAGGAAACAAAAATCCGGCTGCCTATCCAGAGGGTATGTGCATCATTTCCCCTCCCTTGGTAACACTGCGGGTGCTGTGGCTGCTTAGGAGTGCAATAAACAAGTTGTAATATATTAGCACGAACAGTTGCAGTGCACTCCTATAGCTGGCAGAATTCCTGAGAAATGGTTTTTACGGCACTGATCTCCTTGGAGACCTTAAATAATGGCCTAAAATGTATGGTACAGAGATCACAGGGTTTATTACTTGAGTTTCAGCCTGGTGTTCTGCAATTTATAGTTTTCCTGATAAATTGGGATCCATTCAGCTGGTACATATTATGTGGGACAGTGGAATTGTCTCTCACCGTTGAAGGATTAGAAATGGGCAGACACCCCAACTGGGTAATAACGGCACCAGCCCAGGCCGGCAGCACATGGCCTGGCAGCACATCTGGGCTTGTTCTAAAGAGCAATGGGCTCGCACAGTAGGACTGCTCCACTGTATCTCTAAATATCTTCTAATCCTAGAGGAACCTGACACTGAGTTCATACAACCTGGCTAAAGGTAAACAAACTCAGCTCCCTTTTGAGGAGCATGGAGGGGATCTCCACTAAAATATTCAAATAAAAATTCCACTTCTTAATCTAGCAATAGAGGGATGGTTTTTATGCAGAACCTAGGAGTAAACTGTTCCCTGTTTTCCATGGATTAAGTTAAAATAAAATCTGCTAATAGTATCTGTAGCTGGTCTGTATACAATTAATTAATTTGATGTTGTTAGGAATCAGATTTTACAGGCCACAAACACCATATATTTGAGAGAAAGATGTTCATGTTTCTGATTTTCAACCAGTTGATCAGTCTCTTGGCTTAAAAAAAAATTTTTCCCCCCAGGAAAGGGACAGCAATTGAATTGTATTGTGTTGGTGGTGGTCTAGTTTTTACAAAATCAAGCTAGTATGCAGGAATAGTAACTTTCTTTCAGCTGAAAGTCTGGTATAGATTTTAACATTTGGACATTGGAGCCCCTTCAAATCCCATCTGGCTGTTAATCAGTGAAGGATGAAGGATTTACACCAAGAACCTCAACTCCAAGGTGTCATTAAGTTCTATAGGGTCAATAATTCCTGAAAGTGAATTTAAACAACAAAGACCAATAATTCTATAGACATTGCTAGCCTGCTTCTTTGGAGAAAAAAAGAGGTGGAGAGGAGGAAGGACAGGGGCTTAGGTATAAGAGATCAGAAAAATGGTTAGAAAAGAAGAAACAGTCCCCACCCTCCATGAATTCTAGACTTTCCTTTGAGCTCAGAAGGTGCCCACTTTTCTGTAGTAAAAAATGCTTTCAAATATGTGGTTGTATTTTGGGCTCAGTCCCAGGTAGACAGGTTTCTTCCTTTCCAATGGGTCTGGTCCTGAGATTAGTTAACACCCCTTTATGGTGTCATTCCGCTCTCTGGAAAGGAGTTGGGGCAGAGGATGAAATGAACACTCAGTGTAGTGAGAGAGCGGCCATATTCCATGCCTCAGTTACATTAACTGCTGCTGCAGAAACATTCTGGAGAAGGCAATGGCACCCCACTCCAGTACTCTTGCCTGGAAAATCCCATGGACGAAGGAGCCTGGTAGGCTGCAGTCCATGGGGTCGCTAGGAGTCGGACACGACTGAGCGAATTCACTTTCACTTTTCACTTTCATGCATTGGAGAAGGAAATGGCAAGCCACTCCAGTGTTCTTGCCTGCAGAATCCCAGGGATGGGGGAGGCCTGGTAGGCTGCCATCTCTGGGGTCGCACAGAGTCGGACACGACTGAAGCAGCTTAGCAGCAGCAGCAGAAACATTCAGAGCCAGCTCTGTTGAAGTTCATACCTGGTCAGGTTCAAGGTCATGAGCATCCTCACAGGGATTTTATCAAGGATCAAGCCAACTATTTTTGATAAATGGAATGATAACCCACTATTGTTTAACCTATGGCAAGATTCCCAGTGGCCCTGTCTCCTGAGAAAGATGCGTTCTGAAAACAACTCCTGTAAAAGCAAAGATTCTGTGTGCAGTGGCCATTCAAATTGAGAAAGAGGGAGGCAGAGGTGACAAGATAGAGGAAGAAGGACCCAGTGACTATCCCAACGTGGCTGCCCCATTAGCCAGTCAGGCAGTCTTCTCCTAGATACTCTCATTCCCACAACAATCCCATAAGGCAAGAACTGCAACAAATATTCCCATTTTACCCATGCAGAAACTGACATAGACAAAATGACCCATTCAAATCCACACATGCTGAGCAATGGAAGCAAGGTTTGATAGCAGGAGATCTGGATCCTCTGTGCACATTTTTAGTAGGATTTGCCCTTTGGTAGGAGAAGAACTGAATTTATGAAGCTCACTAACAACCTGAGACCCAACTTTGGGAGCATAATTCAGTCACCATTAGGGTCTGCCTATTGAATTCTGTAATAAAGATACAAGCAGACATCAAGACTTAACAATGTATCTACACGCAAGACAAAACCCATTCAGAGCTCAAGCATCTGGTGGCTGACAGCTAGATGATTTACAATGGCCACTTTAATTTTGCTGTGGGGCCAATTCTTTAAAAACATCCTCCTCTGTGATATTTTTAAGAACTTCCCCATCCCTTCTTTTCCTTCATTCCCAGTTATCCCTCAGTGGCTAATCCCTTCCTTTTGCCATTGGCTTGTTTCACCCTGAACAATTCCAATTACTGAGCTGTTAGCTAGAATAAAACAACCTCACAAATCTTCCAGGGTACGCCTAGAGAAATGGCAATCATCACAAGCAAGAGATGGTCTCATCTTAAAAGAAAACAAATCAAAAACACACAGGTTTCACACCCTGACTACTTCTCAGAGAAGAGTCAGTCATCCATTGAAGCAATTCTACTTTTTTTCCCTTTCTTTCTTTCAAGTAAAACTCCCAGCCATGCTTACAGAGATAGGTAAACACAAGCCAGAAAAATCTTTAAATTATAACCAACTACTTTTAGGACTAGAGGTCCTTTGAGCTTTCACAATGATACAAAGTAGCCACTTCTGGGGGGAAAAAGAGAGAGAGAGAACTTCTGTGATCATAAAGAGAGGGGATGATACCCCCTCATTCATTAGCAACAATGTCTGGCTATTGAGTCCAGACCCACACTTCCCCATTCGTGAGGGGATGGAAAAAGGGGTTTATGCATCAAAGCCTTGGTAGTTGATATCTAGAGCTCAGAACCAAGGCCCTACCATATCTGCACATTCTGTTGAAATGGGAGAGAAAGCTTGAGATCCACTCCCTAGGAAAGGTCCTTCATCCTTACATTTTTTCATCAGCTACTCCCACACTCTCTTGCACTTCCTCCAGAGGAACCCTGTGGGATGGCCTGCCCATCCGCTGGAAATGACTCTGGTATGAATTCAGATTATGCATTCATTCCTTCAGCAAAGATCCATGTGGAGCAAACATCATGTACCAGAAAATGTTTGTAGGGATCAAAAACACCAAAGACCTAGTCCATGGCAAGGAGCTCACAGACAGGTTGGAGAGGGGAGTAAAAAAACAAAGGATTATACCAAAATATAGTATGGGCTATGACAGAGCCAGGCATGGATTTCATGGGCACAGATAGAGTGGGGCAGCAAATCAGACCAGGGCTGAAAAGAGGCACCTGGAGGTGAGGACAAATTGAGTCTTAAAAGACAAATGGGAGTTTGTAAAAGAAGAAAAAGGGACCAAAGACAGATGGCCTGATATTATTCTTAATATAGTAAAGGAAACCAATGACAAAATGAAAACACCTCTACTGAATGGGAGAAAATATTTGCAAATGATATACTTGGTAAGAGATCAATATTCAGCATATATAAATAGCTCATACAACTAAATATCAAAAAAATGAACAATACAATTTTTCAAATGGGCAGAAGACCTGAACAGACATTTTCCCAAAGAAGACATGCAGATGGCCAGCAAGTTCATGTAAAAATGCTCAACAATGCTAATAATTAAAGCAATGCAAATGAAAACCACAATGAGATATCACCTCACACCTGTCAGAAGGGCTATCATCAAAAAGACCACACGTAACAAATGTTGGTGAGGATGTAGATAAAAGGGAATCCTCCTACACTGTTGGTGGCAATGCAAATTGGTACAGTCACTAACGAAAACAGTATGCTGCTGCTGCTGCTAAATCGTTTCAGTCGTGTCCGACTCTGTGCGACCCCATAGACAGAAGCCCACCAGGCTCCCCTGTCCCTGGGATTCTCCAGGCAAGAACACTGGAGTGGGTTGCCATTTCTTTCTCCAATGCATGAAAGTGAAAAGTGAAAGGGAAGTCGCTCAGTCATGTCCGACTCTTAGCAACCCCATGGACTAACAGCCTACCAGGCTCCTCCATCCATGGGATTTTCCAGGCAAGAGTACTGGAGTGGGGTGCCATGGAGTTTCCTAAAAAAACTGAAAATAGAACTACTCTATGACTCAGCATTTCCACTCCTGTATGTACATCCAAAAACAACAAAAACACTAATTTGAAAAGATATATGCACCCTAATGCTCATAGGAGAATTATTTACAATTGCCAAAACATGGAAGCAACCTAAATGTCCATCAACAGATGAATGGATAAAGAAGAAGTGGTGGAGACAGACAGATAGATACACAATGGAATACTACTCAGCTATAAAAATAACAAAATTTTCCTCTTTGTGGTATAATGGAGGGACTTGGAGGGCATTAGTGTAAGTGAAATAAGTCAGACAAAGACAAATACTATGTGATATCTCTTACATGTGGAATCTAAAAAATACAACAAACTAATGACTATAAAAAAAAGAAGCAGATAGAGCTATAGAGAACAAGCTAGTGGTTCCCAGTGGGGTCAAGGGAAGAGGGTGCGTCAGAATGGGAGTTAAGAGGTAAAAATTATTAGGTATAAAATAAGCTAAAAGGATATATTATACAAAATGGAAGAAATACCCAATATTTTATGATAACTATAAATGGACTACAACATTTAAAATTTGTAAATCACTATATTGTACATCTATAACATATTATATAGCAACAATACTTCAAATATTTTTAATTGAAAGTAATTGTTTTACAATATCGTGTTGGTTTCTGCCATACAACAATGTGAATCGACCATAATCATGCATATGTTTCGTCCCTTTGAACCTCCCCACCCCTCCGAACTCTCCACCCCAATCCACCCTTGTAGGTTGTCACAGAGTACCGCGTTGAGCTCCCTGCGTTATACAGCAACTTCCCAACAGATATCTGTTTTACATATGGTAATCCTGTTTCAATGTTACTCTCTCAATTAATCCCACCATCTCCCCCTCTGCTGTGTCAAAAGTCTGTTCTCTATAAATGCGCCTATTCCTCGACTCTACTCCTCGACTTTTAAAAGTAAAAAAAAAAAAATTAAAGAATACATAATTCTGCTACAGACTAAATTGTGTTCCCCACCCACACATTCATATTTTGAAATTCTAAACTCAGTACCTCAGAATGTCACCATATTTGAAGAGCAGGCCTTTAAAAAAGGTAATTAAGATAAAATGTTATCATATAGCTGGGTCTACTTCACCAAACAACCACTTGAAACATATTCATTGAATAAATGAAAGTTGAGTTAAAAAAAAAATGTTACCACAGAGTCTGTACAGTATACTGCATTTATATGTGGTCATTTGTATTAGGGCTTCCCTCATAGCTCAGTTGGTAAAGAATCCACCTGCAATGCAGGAGATTCCAGTTCTGTTCTTGGGTCAGGAAGATCCACTGGAGAAGGGATAGGCTACCCACTCCAGTATTCTTGGGCTTCCCTTGTGGCTCAGCTGGTAAAAGAATTCGCCTGCAATGTGGGAGATCTGGGTTCAATCACTGGGTTGGGAAGATCCCCTGGAGAAGGGAAGGGCTACCCACTCCAGGATTCTGGCCTGGAGAATTTCATGGACTGTATAGTCCTTGGGATCGCAAAGAGTCAGACACAACTGAGCGACTTTCACTTTCATTTGTATTAGAAAAAATAAGAAAACAATAGCATTTTCTATGAATGTACATATGTGTATTAAAGCTTAGGAAAAGATCTGGAAGGATACAAACAAACTGGGAATTCACTGTGGGAAGCGGGGGGCAAAGTGGGGAGGGTTCGTGGAGACTTTGCTTTGGTGGTAATGTTTTAATTATTAGAAGGAGAATATTCACTTATTACTTGGTTAATAAAAATTAATTTTTAAATGTTCAAATGCTTGATTAAAACTAATATGCTTGTTCCTGGGGGGGTGGAAAACAATTAGTCCAGTGTTCTTTAATTTTCCTTTGTCTAGAAATGGGATGAGTCCCAGAATTTGAAGATAGAACCCAACCTGCAAGTTCAAGAGAATGGAGATCTACCAGAGCAAGAGCCAGGACACTGCAGGGCAGAGTGGTGGCCATGGAACTTAGGATGAAGCAATGAGTCCCAGACAATTTACATAGGAAGAAAAGTAAGGGATAAATAAAAGAGGTGGTACATAAAGGATTCCAAAACAAGGATAACTGACATTTTTAAGTTACCAGTAGATGAACTGTTTGGGAGAAAATTTTTGCTCCAAAGGGAGACAATTTGTGATTTTGGAAACTCTAGCCTTAAACTGACTGTGAGATGACTAGCTGGAAATACCTGGTAGGCAGGGAGAGATTTGTGGAAATGAAACAGGATGATGCCAGTTTGGAAGTCATGTGCACAGAAAGGATAATGAACAATGGAGTTTGAAGCAGTTCTCCACTGGCAGAGGATGAGGACTAGAAGGGCATGGGGCAGGTGTCTAGTCAACAGCCATTCCCATACCCAGGGATGGTGCTTGTCATGCAGTATCTCTGTCACATCACTCAAACAGTCAAGCATGCAGACAGTAATGACAATGATTGAAATTTGACCAATGGTAAATCAACAGGAAGCAACTATTAGCAAATTCACTAACAAGAGTCCTGTTTATATCTGTGGTCAATTGCTTGGAGAGAATGTCCTTGAGTGGCAGGTCATCGCTGCCTACAGGAGTGTAGGCCTACGAAGTGATGGCTCTTATGAAATGCATCAGTCCTGTGTTTCCTGGGGTGGGTCTCTCCCTTCGTGGAGTACAAGACTAGTTTTACTGGACCACCAGGGCAGATTATATACAGAGGTACACCAAGCCACTATTTCTGTGCTATAATTTCAGGACAGGGACTCCTCAAAAGAGATGTCGGATTGACATCCAAAACTGTTTTGAAAGACTCAGTTCCTTCTTGCTAAAATTCTCAGTTAAAATGTA
Source organism: Bubalus kerabau (assembly GCF_029407905.1). Taxonomy (NCBI): domain Eukaryota; kingdom Metazoa; phylum Chordata; class Mammalia; order Artiodactyla; family Bovidae; genus Bubalus; species Bubalus kerabau. The sequence goes on along the minus strand of NC_073624.1, from coordinate 59,948,991 downwards.
TGCAACCCCCATGGCAATGGCACATTGGAAAGCATGCTGACTTTCGAATCAGCCCCACTGGAAACCAAATCCCACTTTCACTGCTTTAGCTCTCTGAGTTTGACTCTCAAAGTCTTTATTTGCACATCTGTGAGATGGGGTAATAATGTCTATCTGGCAGGGTTTTACAATAAATTAAAGAACAGTGTATGTAGACCACATGGTACATGACAGCCCAAGAGCAGACCCCTATTCTCCTGTCCCCTCTAAGGGAACAAAAGGAAACAATCCCTGCAGGCTAGGATTGAGAGAGAGAGAGATGCCTGACCCACCACAGACTTCCTTCACCAAAGAATTCCAGACAACTCTACCTGATGACTATGCTGATAACTAAACCTTGATAAGGTAGGGCAGTGTTCACCTGGATTTTACACATCACCAAAGAGAGAAAGAAAGAAACCTGGCACGAAGAAAGGAATACATAACAAAGCAGACTCATCAATCTTTTTCTTGGAATCCTAAATATGGGAAGAGAAAGAAGAGAGAAAATGGAAGAGGTCTTTCCTGGAAGAAGACAGTCCCAAAGCATCTCTATCTCACATTGGATCCCTAGCTCACTAGGCTTCTCCTCCTGCTCTCTGCGAGGAGGCCAGTCAGGCATGCACGGAAAGCAGAAGGAATTGGGAAGATAAGAGGAGGGACAAGAGCAGCAATTAGAGTGGAGCCAAGAACTAGAGTCCATTCGCTGTCTCACTGCACCTGCAAGGTCCAGAGCACCTGCCCTCACAAAGCAACAGCTCAGCCATCACTATGTTCCAGTGATGCCTGGATCTAGGGTGCCAGACACTTAAGTATCATAACTGCCCAAGCTTCTCATGTCACATTCGCATGTGTAGTTATCAAATGGCCCAGTCGTTCTAGAGGCTGAAAATAAACAAAAAATGGAGAAAAGAAAAGGGTTTCCTCTTCATGTATCTTTCCCAATAACCCCTGGTTATTGGGGTATGAAAGTGAATACACACATTCTAAGGTGGTGCTAGTGGTAAAGAACCCGCCTGCTGATGCAGGAGACATAAGATACATGGGTTCGGCCCCTGAGTCGGGGAAGACTCCCCTGAAGGAGGGCATGGCAACCAATACCACTCCAGTATTCTTGCCTGGAGAATCCCCATGGAGAGAGGAGCCTGGTGGGTCCACGGGGTCACAAACTGTCAGAAACGACTGAAGCGACTTAGCATGCATCACGCAGTCACCCACAGGCACTATGGCAGGGACATTCTAACCAATCCTCTCAGCCTGTTGGCCAAAATACATAGCTTTATGTCTATTTACTCAGTCCTCAAAATAAACCTATAACACAGGTCATAATAATAAAGTAGGTACTAATATATCCACATTTTACAGTTTTACAGATAAGGAATCTGAGGCACAGAAAAATTAAATAGCAAGGCCAAGGTCACTCAACTTAGTAAATGGCAAAGCTTCTATTATTTATTATTACTATTTGTGGTGGTTAGGCTCCAGACCCTGCTCTCTTAACCTTTACGTCATCATCAAAATTGACATAATGTCACCATATATTTGGCTTCCCAGGTGGTGCAGTGATGAAGAATCTGCCTGCCAATGCAGGAGATCAGATTCTATTAATGCAATTGCACAGATCAGGCATATAGTTAGTTTAGTAAATACTAGTTATCATCATTATCATTCTTAATAATAACTCAATATCACAAGATTTTGAGGGATAATAAAAGACTATCCAATGCCTGCATTCTGAGTATTATTTTCAACCCTACTTCTCATCAATTATTCTATGATCTCACTTAATTCTATGATTAACTCTCATTTTTAGGACCAATAACCTCAGATATGCAGATGACACCACCCTTACGGCAGAAAGTGAAGAGGAACTAAAAAGCCTCTTGATGAAAGTGAAAGTGGAGAGTGAAAAAGTTGGCTTAAAGCTCAACATTCAGAAAACGAAGATCATGGCATCCAGTCCCATCGCTTCATGGGAAATAGATGCGGAAACAGTGGAAACAGTGTCAGGCTTTATTTTGGGGGGTTCCAAAATCACTGCAGATGGTGACTGCACCCGTGAAATTAAAAGATGCTTACTCCTTGAAAGGAAAATTATGACCAACCTAGATAGCATATTCAAAAGCAGAGACATTACTTTGCCAACAAAGGTCCATCTAGTCAAGGCTATGGTTTTTCCAGTGGTCATGTATGGATGTGAGAGTTGGACTGTGAAGAAAGCTGAGCACCAAAGAATTGATGCTTTTGTACTGTGGTGTTGGAGAAGACTCTTGAGAGTCCCTTGGACTGCAAGGAGATCCAACCAGTCCACTCTAAAGGAGATCAGCCCTGGGATTTCTTTGGAAGGAATGATGCTAAAACTGAAACTTCAATACTTTGGCCACCTCATGCGAAGAGTTGACTCATTGGAAAAGACAGTGATGCTGGGAGGGATTGGGGGCAGGAGGAGAAGGGGACAACAGAGGATGAGATGGCTGGATGGCATCACCGACTCGATGGACGTGAGTCTGAGTGAACTCTGGGAGTTGGTGATGGACAGGGAGGCCTGGCGTGCTGTGATTCATGGGGTCACATAGAGTTGGACACGACTGAGTGACTGAACTGAACTGAGTATGTGTATATATATTATTTATCTACAGCTTTTAGTAATGCTGATAAAGCATAACACAGTGACCACATTCCCAGATTTTCCTGGATAACCTAATTTTATTCTTTTTTCATAAAAGCCTTGAATTTGCTAAATACATACATAAATGGGATTTAATTTTTGTATCACAGCAAGATTTCCAAATATATAATTTTACAAATCAAGCAGAAATCTTTTGGTCCTGGCTTTTCCTTCTGAAAATGGTTATAATGAGTATATGTAATTTTAGAAGAATAGGTTCTAATGATCTCCATGTTGGTAGCAACACATCTAAGAATCACAAAACAAAACGTGGTGAGGGCTTTTGACCTACAGATTCATCTTGTCGCTGAGGAAGTTTGTTTCCACCTCAGTCGACAGAGTGCTTTATGCAGGTTGTAAGCAATTAGAGTACATCCTTTGTGATTCACACTAATGACCACAAGACCCAGTGAACACATGATCTACTGACTTTTGCTTATTAGGGAGAATGTAAAAAGATGAGATGAAAAACAAACAGGCTATTTTATACACTAAAAATATGAGAAATATGTCTTCATGTTATTTGGGCTTAGTTATTTTCCAATTTAGAATATTCATGCCAAAGGCATTTGAGAATCCAAAGCCTCTTTAAAACTAAAACCTTAAAACCTTGCTATTAATTGGAGTGTGGACAGGTTTACAGAAGGAGATTAAATCAGCTCTATCTCAACAGGAAAATATAGAAGAAACTACTCTTTAGGTTTTGAGTGGGAAGACCTGGACTCTCCACCCCTGACCCTCATGGGGCAGCTGTGTGGCTTTAGGAAAATCATACACCCATCTTTACTGCTGGACTGCAAGACCACTGAGCTCCTTTAGTGCTTAGCAATCTATGAATTATAAGCCTGCTCAATATTGTAGAATAAAAATAAGTTACAAATTAAAAAAAATAAGGCGTTTCAAAAGGGTTTTTCTGGACTCTTCTTCTGAAATGTTGCCTTTTCTTCAATATTAATGGGGATTGCTTCAGTACAGTTCAGTTGCTCAGTCGTGTCTGACTCTTTGAGACTGCATGGACTGTAGCACGCCAGGCCTGCTTGTCCATCACCAACTCCTGGAGTTTACTCAAACTCATGTCCATTGAGTCAGTGATGCCATCCAACCATCTCATCCTCTGTCATCCCCTTCTCCTCCTGCCTTCAATCTTTCCGAGCATCAGGGTCTTTTCAAATGAGTCAGTGCTTCGAATCAGGTTGCCAAAGTATTGGAGCTTCAGTATCAATCCAATCAGTCCCTCCATCCTCAGTATCAGTCCCTCCATTGAATATTCAGGACTGATTTCCTTTGGATTGATTGGTTTGATCTCCTTGCAGTCCAAGGGACTCTCAAGAGTCTTCTCCAACACCACAGTTCAAAAGCATCAATTCTTCAGTGCTCAGCCTTCTTTAAGGTCCAATTCTCACATCCATACATGACTACTGGAAAACCATAGCTTTGATCAGATAGTCCTTTGTCGGCAAAGTAATGTCTCTGCTTTTTAGTACTCTGTCTAGGTTGGTCATAGCTTTTCTTCCAAGGAGCAAGTGTCTTTTAATTTCATGGCTACATTCACCATCTTGAGTGATTTTGAAGCCCAAGAAAATAGTCTTTCATTGTTTCCATTGTTTCCCCATTTATTTGCCATGAAGTGATGGGACTGGATGCCATGATCTTTGTTTTTTGAATGTTGAGTTTTAAGCCAGCTTTTTCACTCTCCTCTGCATCAAGAGGCTCTTTAGTTCCTCTTCACTTTCTGCCATAAGGGTGGTGTCATCTGCCACCCAGTTTATGTTAATTTGTTATAGAATGGGACTTACCGGATGATCCAGTGGCTAGGACTCCACAACTCCCAATGCAGGGGGCCTCACAGCAATCTCTGGTCAGGAAACTAGATCCTATATGCTGTAAATAAAATTCCCATGCCACAACTAAAGACCCCACATGCTGCAACTAAGACCTGGTGCAGCCAAAATAAAATTTTTTAAAAATTTTTATGAGAGCCCTAGGAAACACATACAGAGCATGTTCTCAGGAATGGAATATGAGTGGTGCACCTGGCTCTTTCTTGAATGGTGTTTCTTGGAAAGATGGAGACTCGAGGGAGAAAGGAAAGATAATAGTGAAAGGATAAGACTTCAAAGAAAGCCAAAAATGATGTGGCAAGAGCTCTTTGAATAGGAATGGAGAAACCCACAAACACTTGAGACATAGTAGAAGTATCAGGACTGGATAATTCATGTTATGTGTGAGATAGACTTGCATAGGAAGTAGTTAGAGATGGGAAACTATTATAAAAGCTAAAGGAAATGTAACAGGGGATTAAATGGAACCAATTGCCACAGAGTGGAAATCTAGAAGATGTTGGGCTGAGGATCTTGTGATTAGCTGGATGGGTTAGGGAGCATGAGCGAGGAGGCCAAGTAATTCCTGTGGAAGCTCCTGATTTAAGGGTTTAAAGAAAGAAAGAGAAGCCAGTAAATGAGATCTGGATTTCACCAGAGGAGGAGAAAAAGAACCAGTGGAGTTCCAAAGGAGGCTGGAGTTTGGAGGAGCAGGCAGTGAAACATAATGGAGGTCAACAGGCTTAACAAAGAAAGTTTGGTGATTTGGTGGTTGATGGAAATTTTTGAGAGCCCAGTAGCTGTGGAATAGCAGGAGAGACACACATACAAATTATGAAAGTAAGAAAGGAAATGGACCGATCACATACAAGTTACTCCCTTAAGATTATTTTGGTAAAAGAGAATAATATAGGATGTAACTTGAAGTAAATAGTGTGAAGAAAAGGTCTTCTAGACTTTGATTAGACTTCAGTATGTTAACATGCTCTCCTGAGAGCCCCTGCTAGCCTGAAAACACTAGTTCATACATAGCATGAATACTTTTTCCAGGTGAGGTGTCACTCAGAAAGGGCGACAAGAAAGTTGTCTGATGGACTGGGATCTGGCATGAATCTGTATTTCCTAGGAAAGAGATCAGAGCACATCAGCTTATGTTTTAATGGAGTGTACAGCAGATGGTCCTGGAGAGCAGGGAGACAGCATCAAGCATGGGGGAACTAGAAGCGGGAAGTGGGGATGGCATAGGGAAAACCAGATGTACCAAATGACAACTTTGCCTACTTTGCCATTTTGTCTAGGGACAGCCTTTGCCTTGCGGGTCCTCTAGTCACTCAGTGATTTGTTCCAGTAATTATCCAGCAAGTATCCTCCAAAGAGAATTCAAGAAATGGGTAATAATCTGAAAGTACACATTGCCTCTGATTTCTGAGCCTTTTCATATACTCAAGAGTATTTTTCAAGAGCATTCAAGAAAGTGCAAGACAATTGCTGCCAGTCCAAGAAGATTTTGTGCAAAGATCCTCCAGAGCATTCGAAACAGAGAATTTCCAAGTGGAAAAGATCAGAGGTCACCCAGCTCTGCTTCTGCAACAGTGCAGGTCATTATCCAATATGTATACCAAGAACAAGCTCTTCATTTCCCCCAGTCTGTTTACCATCTTAAATGCGGGGGCCTACCATGCCCAAGTTTCCTGGTAGCAAAGAATATCCAGAAATTTAACAATCTTTATAAAGTGAAAGTGAAGTCGCACAGTCGTGTCCGACTCTTTGTGACCCCATGGACTGTAGCCTACCAGGCTCCTCTGTCTGTAGAATTTTCCAGGCAAGAATACTGCAGTGGGTTGCCATTTCCTTCTTCAGGAGATCTTTCCAACCCAGGGATTGAACCCGGGTCTCCCACATTGTAGGAGACACTTTATTGTCTGAACCACCAGGGAAGTCCAACGATCTTTATAAAGAAGCATAAATAAGATTAGAAAATCAAGATATCCAAAGGTCATTTGAAAGATCCCTTAGCCTCTCCTCTTCCTATCCTAGCAACTCTGCCTGTCCCCTCAAAACTGGTAAGAATTTATTGTGGCTTTAAAATGTCTTATTCAAAATTACACAGCCATTGTTTAGCATGTGAGGATTAAGAAGAGAGAAGAAGTGTGGAAAAATAGAAGCTTTCCATTTTGTAGAAGATTAGACAATTCATACTAATGGTTGACTTGGTTGTAAGGTGTGAATGGAAAAGCACAGTCTGAATGAGCACCTACAAATTCAGTTTTTCATGGAACTTAGGAAGTGCTCAATCTCCTGGGAATCTTGGTGAAGAAGATATGAAGGTTGGAAGTACAGATCAAGTGACAATGAGATTAAGACATGAACAAAGAATAGCAATACATATTTACCCCAAGCTCAAAAGTCAAAGACTTCCATTCACTCAACAAATATTTACTGACATCCTGTCATAAGCCAGACAGGGCTAGAAAGGCAAGGAACTCATCATGAATCAGGAAGAAACCAAAAGATTCAGCCTTTATTACAGCATGAATCATTTTTAATGTGATGTTGCATGGGGTTCCTCAAATGTGGAAAGAAATTTCCTCCAGTTTCAGAAGTGGTAATGCACAACAGTAATGACAGAGGCCATGGAACAGAGATGGCAAGAGCCCACAAAGTGGCTGGAGATGAGAAAGATTCCAACATCCCTTGGAAATACATGCTTTCACTGAAAGCAGCAAGTGGACTCCTAGTCATCACCAAGTAAAGACTCCAGGAGTTATCCAGTTGTCCCAGGTCAGGGTCCTGCACAGATCTGGTGGATAGTTCTTATTTTTCCTGCACAGTATCTCCTCTCTCTGCTTAACAGAACCCTTATTTCCTCTAGAAAAGCCATTCATATGACTCAGGTGAGACTAAACCTGCTTTAGGTCTGACCTTTCAGAATACCCATCACCTGGGTTCCTGTGACCAGACCACCAGAGTCCTGGGCTTTATTATCAGAGCTCTTCTGCTGCTGCTCTTGAGAAAGGAATTGTTCAAGAGGTGGAGAGAAATGACGAGTCATAAAAACATGATTGGAGCACGTGGATCCAGCCTTACCTGAAGCCAGAATCTACCCCTGGACTTTTCCCTTAGCCGCTTTGAATAAGATTTCTGTTACTTGAAATTGCACAAGTCCTATCCAATACAAAAGAAAGCATACTCCAAATGCACTTCGAAACCAGGCTTGGTGAAAATGATTAAGAAATAGTAGGAAACTGAAGTCATAGAGTCCCATTTCCTAGGCAGCAAAATGGTGAATCTTTTGAAAGAAGCTGTTTGTTGCATAGCCTCAAACTCTCCCCTTACCAAGAACCCTGCTCAAAATCAAGCTATTCTATTTATTTTTATTATTTTAATGAAATTTATTAGGATTTTTTTGTACAAAAGTTACGCATTTTCATCATAGAAAGTGTTGAAAAACAGAAAACATATTCTGACCACCCAAAAGGAAACACCATTAAACACTTTAGCAGGCTTCCAGATTTTTTAATGCATATACATCTTCTAAAATTATTCTTTTCCCTTTTAACTTCTACTTTATACAACATGAATATTTTTCCAGATCAACCAATATTTTTAGGCAGTATAACTTTAATGAAGCATGATATTTTATCAAATAGATGCTCCATAATTAATTTAACAAGAACCCTACTGCCAAAATTTTAGGTTGTCTTCAATATTGTGCTGGTATGCATAATATTATACATATTATACACTTTGATATAGATCTTCATCCTTAAGATATATTCCTAGAACCTAATTGCTTGCTAAAGCATATTAAGTCTTCAAAACTTTTGATAAATGACAATGGGATTTTTAAGACGCCAAAAGAACTTCTCTGTTGGCCCTTTTTGCACCAGTGGAAAAGAAGATTCACTAACAAGCTACATTCCTAACATAAAATTTTAGGATATGTGCTAGTTTCCTATTTCTATAGTAATATATTGCTACAAACCTCACAGTTTATGGCATCCATTCATTGTCTAACCATTCTCTAGGTTGAACTTCCCTGGTGGCTCAGACGGTAAAGCGTCTGCCTACAATGCAGGCGACCTGGGTTCAATCCCTGGGTTGGGAAGATATCCTGGAGAAGGAAATGGCAACTCACTCCAGTATTCTTGCCTGGAAAATCCCATGGATGGAGGAACCTGATAGGCTATAGTCCATGGGGTCACAAAGAGTCAGACATGACTGAGTGACTTCATTTTCACTTTCTCTAGGTCAGAAGTGCAGTGGGCTTGATGGGGTGTTCTGTTTAGGGTTTTACAAGGCCAAAATCCATGTGTCAGTCAGTCTGGGTTCTTATCTGAAGGTTCTAGGGGAAACTCTTGTTTCTACATTTGTTTCAGGCTCATTCAATTATTGGCAGCATTCATTTCTTCTCACAGTTTCCACACGACTACTTCCATCTTCAAACCAACTGCTGGAGTCCTCACGATTGGAATGTTTCTGACTTCTCCTGCTACATCTCTCTGACTCCAACCAAGAAAGTTCTCTGCTTTTAAGGGCTCATATAATTGATATGGGCTCATCTATAAGTCCAAAATAATCTCCCTGTTTTAAGGTCCATAACTTTAATCACCTCCACAAAGTCCTGTTAGGCATGTAATGGAACATATTATAGGTTTCAGGGATTAGAGTGTGGGTACTTTTGGGGGTGGCTATCCTGCCTACCACACAGCAGAACCACAAAGATATACTATATAACTTAATCATCTACAGTCACCTGACTAAACATCTGTCCCTCCTTCCCCCAGGACAATGTTTGGGGACAGTCTTTTCAAGCATTTATGGAGAGATGTTCTTTCCACACCTACTACACGCACCCCAGCAAGTTCCCAATTGGGCAAAAGGATTGTCTTGTGAAACTTCCCAATATCTTTCGTTGCTAGGAGACCACGGTCCCCATTCCCTGAGGAGCAGGCTTCCCTTCAGATTTACATGCAGTGCTCTACCACTGTAATAAACTACATTGTGTCATGTGCTCAGGCTGTTGCCAGTCAAAAAAGAATGTAGAAATTCAAGTGATTTAACATACAAATATAGACCTATGGGTTGCAACTCTGCCCCAAACACATGAATAGGTGTCTACATATATATATAAATGTTATTGTGACCTACTAAGTTTTTTCTTCCCCCCCTTGAATCTAACTCATTTATTCCTTATTAGTTTTCTGCAAAGGTTTTCTTCTCTACAGCTAATTTCGAAGGAAATACTGTGAGAGTTTTCAGCAAAAGCAGTTTCCATGGTTACACTGAAGTCTTACTAAAAATAGCACATGATGTAATCAGCAAAACTTAGCTAAAGTAACTAGACAAAATGGATCTGCTTTTCTGTAGGAAGTTTGTTCTGTCGTTCAAACAGTGTCTACGACACATGAAGAGAAGAGTCTGAATTATTTTTGATGCCCGAGATTCCAGCTCCTCAAACACTTCTGTGGGCAGCTCCCAAGCTGTTCATGCTTTGGAATTATTTCTAACACTGTGTGAAGGAGAGAGGCAGAGAGAGACAGGGAAGAGAGCCAGGAGGTAGAGAAGGAAATGGAAAGAGATAAGTATTTACCTGCCTTGTTTCTCCCATGAGATAACTTCTCCCTTTTCTCAAACAATCCCTTTAAACTCACTACCATGTGGCATAATATAAGGAAGAGGTGTTAACTCTCATTTGATTCATCTACACCCTCTAAATTCCTTTTTTTTTTTTTTTACACCCTCTAAATTCTACAGCAAACTGCCTACTCCACCTCTCCTTCACTTTCTCCTGAGTGATTGATTCAAGGTTTGGTACCAGAAGAAACTACAAGAGGGGAACCCATTCATGTGATTATTTCTCTTCCATTATTGCTGCTTGCTCCCTTTTATATGACGCTGGAAGTGTGCAGACACCTGAGATTAAAACATCTTCCCTCTTGCACTTGCTGTTCTTTGTCCTCATTATGTTTGAACTGTCACTCTGCACAGCTGGGTCTCTCTTTCTAATATCCTTTTTCCACACACTTCATATAATTAGAAAAGAGAATCAAGAATGGCAGTTCCACCTGCTTCCAAGGCCATTTTCCCCCAAGATCTTTAAAGCTGGAAGTCAAAAGAGGTGCCCACATCTTCCCTGCTTGAGCACCACACTCAGCATTACTCCCCGTCTGACCACAAAGCTGACTCTAGCCCTCCAAGGGCTGCCGGCTTGTTATTTCTGCCACAGTGTCTTTCTCAGATGCTATTCTATACCTCCTCTCCCTACAACTGTTCACGGGACTCTCTCAAATCAAAATACAATCTCCAAGTTCTTTTCACTGGGTCTCCATCTGGAAAAGCCCTAGAAATATTTCTGATTTCCTTTTGGAGCCAGACAGCAGTGCTTGTTTCTTGTCAGTTTGGGGACTCAGAGGAACACCATCATTTTGTTTCAAGTCAATAGCACTGGGTAGAGAAGGCTGGAAATGATTTTTTAAAGGCCATGGCTATTGCATACATTGACAATTTCTTAAGTGCATTTTTCTATCATGGACATTGTTAACAACTGCACAGGCAAAGCAACTTAAAAGTCAATAGGTTATACTGGACCAAACTACATGACAGTGTTCCTTTAAAAATGCTGTCTTATTGTAAAGTAAAAAAAATTAAAAATAAACAAGGCAAAATAAATAAATAAATAAATAAAAATGCTGTCTTAAGTAAGTGGCTTTAGAAGGGCACTTGGAACTAATGTTTTTAAATGGCTTTTTATGGCACACCTTTAAGATTCATTTGTTTCTCATTACCTTCTACAGAACACTAGCTCCTGAATATAGTCTTTGAGATGATGCCAGACCTGGTCCAGGAACTCTCAAAGTAATATGCATAGACAGTGTGATTCAAATGTAGAGTACATCAGGTGGGAAGGAGATGCTGTGAGTCAAGTGCATTTAAGTTCCTACAGTTTTATTTATTGAGCTACTTGAATGGAGACATTCAGCGAAAAGTTCTCATTTCAAGGCCTAATTAAAGAAATCCATTTTAAAGAGGGATGGACGTGAGAGGAGAAAAGATACGTGAGGGCTGAAGGCCAGTGTTACACAGGGATGGTAGTCCAGGTGTTTCAGGTAGAGGAGAATCGGGAGATGCAAAGGGCTTCTTCCTGTAGAAGATATTTGTATCGAGAGCAGGTGTTCAGTAGGCATTGTGCCAGAGATCTTTACTGACTTACTGATCCCTCCAGATGCACTCTAAATCCTCTCACCCACTCCCCGCTCCCTGCCCAGAGTGTGAGCCCTAGGACAGGAAGGGAGGCATACCCCATCAGTGGGCTCCCACACCTTCTGGCTGGAAAACGAGTCGGCCAAGGCAGAGTCTTGACTAGATATGTATGGAGTGGAAGAAAAGTGAGGTCAAGATATTTACTATTTGCCTAAGCCTAATATTTCCCTCAGAGAAGGCAATGGCAACCCACTCCAGTACTCTTGCCTGGAAAATCCCATGGATGGAGGAGCCTGGTAGGTTGCAGTCCATAGGGTTGACTGGTTCCTTGACTGTAGAGTTTTTACAGGCCAAATCCAATCATTGATCTTTTCCCCCAGTCTCTTCAAACCTGGGGGTCTAAACAAAGTCTCTGCTAGTAGCTCAGGATTACTGCAATATTTCTTGTGGTTCTGATACCCTATCCAACGCTTAAAAAAAAAAACCCTCAAATTAACCTAATTTGCTAATTTGTGTCATCTCTTGTTGGCATTCTAATTTCAGAATTTTTAGCAAGTGAGCATGTGGCTTAATCCACTCAGGCTGTTGTAACAGAATACCATAGACTGAGTGGCCTATAAACAACCAACATTTATTTCTCACAATCCTAGAATTTGACAAGTCCAAGATCAAGGTACTGGCCGTCTGTTGAGAGTCTGCTTTCTATTCCATAGACAGACATCATTTTGCTGTGTCCTTACAAGGCAGAAGGACAAGGGATTTCTTTGGGATCTTTTTTTTTTTTTCCCAGCTTTTTTTACCTCTTCCTAAAATTCCAATCTTGGAATCCCATTGTCCTCAGAACATCACCACTTGGATTTCTAATAGACAAATCCAACATGTCCAAAATTTCTTACAATTTCATTATTCCCCAAAATCTGTTCCTAGTGTTTATCATCTCTAGGTCAGAATGTTGGTGCATTCATCTCATTGCTCAAACTGAAAACATAAGGCCACTCTTGACTTCTCTGTCCCTGCCACTATGACCCCACAGCAAGCCATGCCCTGAGTCTGATATTATGCCAGCTCCATTACTCCCCATCACAGTCTAAGTTATCATAAACTTTTGTTTAGATTATTGCAGGAGCATTTTGGCTGGCCTTCCTGCTTCCATCTGTACCCTCTTAAAGGCATTTAACCATTCACTAGGCAGAATGGTCTTTTCAAAATGCAAATCAGATCATGATCATTACTTTGATCAAAACCTCTGTACCTCCCACAATCAGCTCCATGGCCTACAAGGCCCTGGAGGGCCTGACTGCTCCCCGCTACTGTCCTCTTCTCTTACCAAACTCTGTATCATTTGCTCCATCCTAGACACACGACAATATAGCTCTTTCTCAAAATGTGTCTTTCTCACATCATGACCTTTGCACTTGATGTTCTTTCTGCCTGGAATGCTTCTCTCTCAGATCTCTCATTTCATGGAAGTTTTTGCTCAACAGTCAGCTTTCCCTACCATTCTCAAAAATCATCGCATAGCCCCTGACCCCCATTACTATTTATTGTCTCTCCTTATTCTCCTTCTTTACAGGATGCTTTCTACTACCCAGCTTTTTGTTACAGGTGTATTCATGCCCTTATTTTTCATCTCCTTCAAGGAAATGTAAGCTCCATGAGAGCATGGATTTGGTTGGTCAACCAAAGGATTCTCCCCTGGAACCTCTAGAAGGAAACACAACCCTGCCACAATTCTGATTTTAGCCAGTAAAACCCACATCAGACTTATAATCAACAGAACAGTAAAGATGATCACTTGTGTTGTTTCAAGCCTGTGATAATCTGTTACAGACATAATGGAAAGCCAGTACGCCTACACACTTATGTTCTCAACTATATCATCTCTCCTGATGTTCCCTGTTGCTCTCTTAGTGATTTGGGGCTATTCTTCTGTCAGTAAAATTATATATTGAGTTGGCCAAAAAGGTCATTCAGTTTTCTTCACAAGATGTTATGAAAAGCTGGACAAAATTTTTGGCCAGCCCAATAGTTATGTTTTCTCTTCTCCAACACACAAAAGAGACTACCCCAGTGACTCAGAAGTAAAGACTCCACCTGTATTGCAGATGACACAGGAGATACGAATTCAATCCCTGGGTTGGGAAGATCCCCTAAAGGAGGAAATGGCAACCCACTCCAGTGTTCTTGCTGGGAAAATCCCATGGACAGAAAAGCCTAGTGGGCTGTGGTCCATGGGTCTCAAAGAATCAGACACGACTGAGGTGACTGAACACACACACACACACACATACACAACACAAAAGGCACATTCTCCATCTTCTGTATATATGTTAGTTATTCAATGTGCATGTTAAGCATATTTTTGAATCAAAAATAGGACACTAACAGGAAAAATGTCAGTAGGTTTCCCAGCTATTAGACTTTGGACAAGGTACTCTATCTTTCTGTGTCTGTTTCTTCACTTGTAAAATGTATGTTATAATAATAGTTCACTGTTCCCCAGACATTAGAAGTAGATAACAAATACTCAATAAATATTAGCTTCTAATATGAGAGATAGTTGATGGCAAGGCTGTTTGAGAAAACCCAAGAAGTGTAGACCCTACATCATTAAGCCACATTACCACCAAATTCTATACTTTTCAGTATTTTTGCAGTTGATAGCTTTCTCATTCTGTCAAGAATGATTTCATCTATCACTTGAGAAAGACTTTAAGTCTGACACTGCTCAGTGTAGGCAAAGATATGGGGAAATGGGTCTTCTCACACTTTTGGCCTGAGTATTAGATGTAAGTCAACTGATGAGTCTTACTTTTGCTTTTCTGTGTTGCTCAAAATGTGTATAATAAGTATAAATTTTATTTAACCTAAAATTTAAAAAGTTATTTTTATTTTGAACAACAACAAAAACAATTTAGCCTCAGTGATTAAAGTTGAGTAATTGTTTCTCTGCCTTCTCTAGAGGATATTTGTGGCAGAGAATATATGACCATGGCATGCATATTCAGTGCTCTTGTCTTCAGCCCAGACTAGGGACTAGTACTTGGAGTTTTCAAGGAGCACAACAACAGAAAAAGAACAAAACCTTGAGAGCTTGAGGCTGTAAATATGCATGGTGAAGTAATAATCTCTGTTGTATTTTCCCATGCATTATAAGAATCTTGTAAATTCTTTCTTGAGTGGTACAAGGAGTACATAGATTATACTGTAACAATGAAGAAACAGAGCAATAAAAAGGAGTTAGACATTTGGTCCACTAGTTTGAGTCAATTCTCTTCTTTTGAGAAAACCAACATCATTTGCATGTATTACTAGATAGTACTTCTGACAGGTTCTGATGAGTTCTCCAACTTTTGGAAATTAAAAAATCACTTTCCATGGCTAGTTTAATTTTGTTAGGGGGAAAAGACTGGGGTATTAAATTGATCAGCAGGAAGATTTCAAACCCTGCATTTGAACTGAACGTTAGAGTGGCCCTTTTCTATTTACTGATTTAGTATTCTAGTCACGCATTCATTCACTCAGCCATTTATTCATTCATTCAGTTATTTGAGGTCCAAACCCAATGCTAGGTGCTGGTGATGCAGCAAAGGATGAGACATACATAGTAACTTCCTTACTCTTCATGTAAAAATGAAAAGGAAGAATCAAAAGTAAAATTTTTCTAAATCTGTTGACAAGGATTAGTAAAAACTCCTACTCTGTATTCTTTGATTTTGCATATTCTTTCAATTTTATTAAAGAGAAAAGGAGACCTATATATACCCCAAAAAGACATTATGGAAATAGCAACCCACTCCAGTATTCTTGCCTGGAGAATCCTGTGGACAGAGGAGCCTAGTGGGCTGCTGTCCATGGGGTCACACAGAGTTGGACATGACTGAAGCAACTTAGCATGCATGCATGCTTTGAAGAAGGAAATAGCAACCCACTCCAGTATTCTTGACTGGAGAATCCCAGGGTCAGAGGAGCCTGGTGGGCTGCCATCTAGGGGGTCACACAGAGTCAGACACAGCTGAAATGACTCAGCAGCAGCAGCAGCAGAAAGAGACCAAGGGCAGGCATTATGTCTGTTCATTAATTCATTAATTCATTCACTCTTTCAATAAAAACTTTGTGGGTATAGACCATTCAGGTATGACCTAAATTAAATCCCTTATGATTATACAGTGTAAGTGAGAAATAGATTTAAGGGACTAGATTTGATAGACAGAGCGCCTGATGAACTATGGACAGAGGTTCATGACATTGTACAGGAGACAAGAAAAAGAAATGCAAAAAAGCAAAATTGCTGCCTGAGGAGGCCTTACAAATAGCTGTGAAAAGAAGAGAAGTGAAAAGAAAGGAGAAAAGGAAAGATATACCCATTTGAATGCAGAGTTCCAAAGAATAGCAAGGAGAGATAAAAAACATTCCTCAGCAATCAATGCAAAGAAATAGAGGAAAACAATAGAATAGGAAAGACTAGAGATCTCTTCAAGAAAATTAGAGATACCAAGGGAACATTTCATGCATGGATGGGCTCAATAAAGGACAGAAATGGTATGGACCTAACAGAAGCAGAAGCTATTAAGAAGAGGTGGCAAGAATACACAGAAGAACTATACAAAAAAGATCTTCATGACCCATATAATTATGATGGTGTGATCACTCACCTAGAGCCAGACATCCTGGAATGTGAAGTCAAGCGGGCCTTAGGAAGTATCACTATGAACAAAGCTAGTGGCGGTGATGGAATTCCAGTTGAGCTATTTCAAATCCTAAAAGAAATTTGAGTGTGAAAGTGTCACACTCAATATGTCAGCAAATTTGGAAAACTCAGCAGTGGCCACAGGACTGGAAAAGGTCAGTTTTCATTCCAATCCCAAAGAAAGGCAATGACAAAGAATGCTCAAACTACTGCACAATTGCACTCATCTCACATGCAACAAAGTAATGCTCAAAACTCTCCAAGCCAGGCTTCAGCAATACGTGAACTGTGAATTTCCAGATGTTCAAGCTGGTTTTAGAAAAGGCAGAGGAACCAGAGATCAAATTGCCAACATCTGCTGGGTCATCAAAAAAGCAAGAGAGTTCCAGAAAAATACCTATTTCTGCTTTATTGACTATGCCAAAGCCTTTGACTGTGTGGATCACAATAAACTGTGCAAAATTCTGAAAGAGATGGGAATACCAGACCATCTGACCTGCCTCTTGAGAATCCTGTATGCAGGTCAGGAAGCAACAGCTAGAACTGGACATGGAACAACAGGCTGGTTCCAAATAGGAAAAGGAGTACATCAAGGCTATATATTGTCACCCTGCTTATTTAAATTATATGCAGAGTACATCATGAGAAATGCTGGGCTGGAGGAAGCACAAGCTGGAATCAAGATTGCCGGAAGAAATACCAATAACCTCAGATATGCAGATGACACCACCCTTATGGCAGAAAGTGAAGAAGAACTAAAGAGCCTCTTGATGAAAGTGAAAAAGAGTGAAAAAGTTGGCTTAAAGCTCAACATTTAGAAAACTAAGATCATGGCATCCAGTCCCACCACTTCATGGCAAATAGATGGGGAAACAGTGGAAACAGTGGCTGACTTTATTTTGGGGGGCTCCAAAATCACTGCAGATGGTGATTGCAGCCATGAAATTAAAAGATGCTTACTCCTTGGAAGGAAAGTTGTGACGAACCTAGACAACATATTAAAAAGCAGAGACATTACTTTGCCAACAAAGGTCCATCTAGTCAAGACTTTGGCTTTTTCAGTGGTCATGTATGGATGTGAGAGTTGGACTACAAAGAGGGCTGGGCACAGAAGAATTGATGCTTTTGAACTGTGGTGTTGGAGAAGACTCTTGAGAGTCCCTTGGAGTGCAAGGAGATCCAACCAGTCCATCCTGGGGGAAATCGGTCCTGGGTGTTCATTGGAAGGACTGATGTTAAAGCTGAAACTCCAGTATTTTGGCCACCTGATGCAAAGAGCTGAAGCTGACTCATTTGAAAAGACCTTGATGTTGGGAAAGATGAAGGCAGGAGGAGAAGGGGACAACAGAGGATGAGATGTTTAGATGGCATCATCAACTCAATGGACATGAGTTTGGGTAAACTATGGGAGTTGGTGATGGACAGAAAGGCCTGGCATGCTGCAGTTCATGGGGTCTCAAAGAGTTGGATACGACTGAGCGACTGAACTGAACTGAACTGAACTATGTTCCAGGCATTTTTCCAGGTTGTAGGGATACAACAGAGAACAAAACATATAACATGTCCATTCTACTAGACTTTAAGATTCTAGGGAAGAATATTAACTACCTACACTTAGGAAGATTAAGCATTAACATTTACCAAGAGAATAAAAAATTTAGGAAAACCGGTCTCTGAGTATACTTTTTCTCCCACTTTAGCCTGTTAAAATATTGCCTTTTCATGAATACTCAGCTCAAATACCAAGCAAGCTATTTTTCTTCCTCTGCTGCTACTGCTAAGTCACTTCAGTCATGTCCGACTCGGTGTGACCCCATAGACGGCAGCCCACCAGGCTCCCCCGTCCCTGGGATTCTCCAGGCAAGAACACTGGAGTGGGTTGCCATTTCCTTCTCCAATGCATGAAAGTGAAAAGTGAAAGTGAAGTCGCTCAGTCGTGTCTGACTCTAGCGACCCCATGGACTGCAGCCCACCAGGCTCCTCCATCCATGGGGTTTTCCAGGCAAGAGTACTGGAGTGGGATGCCATTGCCTTCTCCGTTTCTTCCTCTATATCCCTTTTATCTCTTACTGATTCATAGCTCTTTATGCTTTGTGTTGTGTTCATTTTTTATGCCCATTATAAATTGGAAACTTCTTGTACATCTCCTAATACAATACCAAGTATATGACACAGCCTTAATAAACTCTCCTTCAATTAAACAGATATAAATGAAAGATAAATGAATATCAAAATGGTTAATCATATTCCTTTCCTAGAAGAAAGCTGGATTAGATTAATACTCCTCCAGTCCATAAGTAAAATTATTTTGAAAGAAGATTCAATGTACTTGCCATATAGTAATATTAAAGTCAATCATATTTGACAAGTTTTCCCAAGCTCAACAGAGTCAAAATTAAACTTTACTTTGTTTCAAAAAACCTATTTCTCCTGTTGTTGTCGTTATATCATTTAATGATACTGAAATCCTCCTGGTTGCTCACATTAAAAACTCTGGTCCCTCTTGATTCATCAAGTTATTTTATTGTTTATTTGCTCTCCAATCCTCAGCAGTTTCTTTTTATTTTCCCTTGTGAATATTGGGGCTTCCCTTGTGGCTCAGCTGCTAAAGAATTTGCCTACAATACAGGAGACCTGGATTTGATCCCCGGGTTGGGAAGAGCCCCTGGAGAATGGAAAGGATACCCACTCCAGTATTCTGGCCTTGAGAATTACATGGATTTTATAATCCATGGGATCTCAAAGAGTGTGAATATTGATCCATCACTTGAATTTTTCTCCACTTCTTGGTCTCAATTGCCATGCAATAGCAAATCTAATTTCCTCTTGCTTGAACCACTGAAGTTGCTTCCAGTAATCTCTCTATCAGCATTCTGTACCATTTTCATTTTCACTTTTCATGCATTTTAGGTCACTCTCATAAAAATCTCATAAAAATCATGGCACTTAGATGGCGAAAAACTAGAAACAGTGACATATTTTATTTTCTTGGGCTCCAAATCACTGAGGACAGTGACTGCAGATATAAAATTAAAAGACATTTGCTCCTTGGAAGAAAAGCTATGATAAACCTAGACAGCATACTAAAAAGCAGAGACATCACCTTGCTGACAAAGATCCATATAGTTAAAGCTGTGGTTTTTCCAGTAGTCACATACAGATGTAAGAGTTGGACCACAAAGAAGGCTGGGCCCCCCAAAATTGATGCTTTCAAATTGCAGTGCTGGAGAAGACTCTTGAGAGTCCCTTGGACTGCAAGGAGATCAAACCAGTCAGTCCTAAAGGAAATCAACCCTGAATATTCATTGGAAGGTCTGATGCTGAAGCTGAAGCTCCAATACTTTGGCCACCTGATAGGAAGAGTTGACTTATTGGAAAAGACTCTGATGCTAGGAAAGATTGAAGGCAGGAAGAGAAGAGGGTGACAGAGGATGAGATGGTTGGATGGCATCACCGACTAAATGGACATGAGTTTGAGCAAGCTCCAGGAGATAGGACACAGAAGCCTGGCATGCTACAGTTCATGGGGTTACAGAGTTGAACACAACTTAGCAACTGAACAACATAAAAATCTTTAATGACTCACAGATTACATTTTTAGAAGGTATTTCATTGAGAAAACATCCTATGGTTAAACAATTTGGGGGACACTGGCTTGTTGTTATTGTTGTTCAGTCACTAAGCTGTGTCCAGCTCTTTGTGACCCCATGGATTGCAGCACTCCAGCCTTCCATTCCCTTCATTATCTCCCAGAGTTTTCTCAAACTCATGTCCATTGTGTCAGTGATGCCATCCAACCATCTCATCCTCTGTTGTCCCCTTCTCCTCTTGCCCTCAATCTATCCCAGCATCAGGATCTTTTCTGATGAGTCAGCTCTTTGCATCAGGTGGCCAAAGTATTGGAGCTTCAGCTTCAGCATCAGTCCTTCCAATGAATATTTAGGGTTGATTTCAACATTGGCTTAAACCCATTTAAACAAATTTCTTTTTTGCAAAACTTCTTTGAGACTTTGATACCCCACCTTGTATGATGTCTCCAAGAGAAAGCAAACATTCCCCAATATATTTGATTTGAGACTTTTTTCATGAGAAACTGAGTTTGATGTTGTACTTTGGCTCACTTGTTATCCAAGCCAACCTCCTAATTCTCTATGTTCTTCTATTGTAGAGGTTGGAAAAATTAAGGAAAAAAATTCATTTACTAAACTTTGTAGCTGCCAGGGGTGCCTGAGAGATCCCGGTCTCTCAGGGATGTAGACAGAAACCATGGAGAGCACTTCCTATATCTGTTTTTGCCACCTTCTCTTCCTGAGAATGGCATCATCTATGGAAGAGCAGGAACATGGCAGGAGTGTGTTTCCCTAATGACAGCATTAATGCATGAACCAATCCTGAACTTCCCACTAGAAAGTTAAGCTCCTTATTTGCTGTATGATTTAGGGAGCTCAAATTAGTGCTCTGTGACAACCTAGAGGGGTGGAACAGGGTGGGAAATGGGAGGGAGGTTCAAGAGGGAAGGGACATATGATACCTATGGCTGATTCATGTTGATGTATGGCAGAAGTCAATACAATTTTGTAAAGCAATTATCCTCCAATTAAAAATAAATATTTTTTTAAAAAAAGAAAGTTAAGATCCTTTGTCATTTAAATGACTTTGCTTTGAGTGTTCTGTTACTTGTATTAATAGCTGAATGCAATCCTAATCAATATAAACATCTCACAGACAGTGAGCATTTCAATTTCTAAGCATCGCATACAACCCATTATTTTCCATACCTCTCTCACACTTCCATCCCTTCAACGGCACTAAAATTCCTAATAGTCCCAATTCTCTCTTTCTGTGGCTTTATATGATGTAAAGTGAAGTGAAGTGAAAGTCACTCAGTCGTGTCCAGCTCTGCGATCCATGGACTATCGGAGAAGGCAATGGCACTCCACTCCAGTTCTCTTGCCTGGAAAATTCCATGGATGGAGGAGCCTGGTGTTATACAGTCCATGGAATTCTCCAGGCCAGAATACTAGAGTAGGTAGCCATTCCCTTCTCCAGGGGATCTTCTTGACCCAGGGATCAAACCCAGGTCTCCCACATTGCAGGAGAATTCTTTCCCAGCTGAGTCACAAGGGGAGCCCTTATATGATGTAGATAATATATTCTCTATATTATATGATGTAGATAATACGTGTACCATACACACACAGTGTATGTCACTTACTAGGTCTGTCCACCATGGCACCAGAAACTTAACTGCAATCAGTTGAATTCTCCCACTTCAGATGCCTCTCTTAGGTGACACCCGTAAGTGCTGTTCATTGAACTAACCATAGCCAGGCCTGTTGCTGTTTGTACCAATAACTCTACAGATCAGTGCACATTTGGGAACTTCAGGGAATACATCTTTCCTTTACTTCTCACTCTGAAAACTGCTACTACTGCAGAGAAATGCCTTCTATTCTCTCCTGAGATAGAAGGTTTGCTGCCCACTCAGACTCTGTAACAATAGACCGTTCTGTGCTGAGCACTGCCTCAAAATGTTGTTTTTGTTTGTTTGTTTTTTGCCTTTACCCCATAAACATAATCTCAGAGCTGTAACGTCAACCTACTCCACCGGTTATAGCATTTGCTTTTTAGTTATTTTATACCCACTATCTTTCTCCTTTGATCTGACCTGCCCTTTTCTTCATTCACTTGTAAATGACTCCTCAACTTGAAAAACACTGAGGTGAAATTTCACCTCCCCTGTGAAGTCTATTCCACAACATTCGGAACTCCTCAAGCCTGTTTTCCTCCTTAGCATGTTGAATACACCTTTACTGAAGTACTGACCATAAGGTACTGTAATTTCTATTCATATGGCTCTCCATCTTCATAATCTATAAATTTTTTAAGAAAAGTCATCATATCATCTTTACACTTGAAACTCCAGCATCCTATGTTGTGATTGACATATGCTAGATGCTGAATAAATGTTTAGTCAATGAATTAATAAATGACTCAACCAATCAGTGATAAATAGTTGGTAAGAATATGGTGTTTGCAAAGGCTTCACTTTAGTCAATGTTGAATTCCTTCTCTCAGCAAAACTGCTAACCACCAAGAAGACTAGTGAAAGGTCAGAGCCTAATTCTAAACTGACTACCTAGTTATAGCTTTATCATTACATATTAGGTAATACATATTGTTTTAGTAAATACAGTTGACCCCTGAACAACATGAGCTTGAACTATGGGGGTCCACTTATACAACTTTTATGCCATGTGAGGACACAGATAAAAAACTGCCCACTAAGAGGAAGCTGAATGTCATCAGACACCAAATCTGCCAGCACCTTGATCTTGGACTTCCCAGCCTCTAGAACCATGAGCTATAATTGTCTACTGTTCATAAGCCACCTTGTCTACAGCACTGTGGCAGACAGCAGACTGAACAGATTAAGACAATACCAAAAGCTACCCTTCTGAGAAAACCTGAAATTAGTGGTTACCATGTTGAGGTAATCCTTGTATGGTCTGAGCCCTAAGGCATAACTTCTGTAGGTAAAGAAGTGACATTCAGGGGGTCTCAGGCAAGATATTCCTCAGGTAAAACACCGAGCTACATAACAAGGAACATCAGGTCCTTTGTTTCTATGGAAGACAAGAGAAAGAGAAAGAAGCATATCAAGAGAAGGTATCAAAGCTAAGAAGGGTATTTTCAACAGTGCAGAGTACATAGGCACACGTACACAAGAAGCAACACGGTAACTTTGGGCAATGTTCCTGGCTGATCGTGCTCTAAGGACTATGCATTTTTGGAGAGATGAGGTCAAGCTCATTGCTTAAAAACACTGGCTAATATTCTTATCAGCATCTAGTTTTCCCTGCTCAAAGCTGATTGAAATGGTCTAGAAACAGAGATTGTGCAGTTAGATCCTGATATATGTCATTACATGTGATTTGTTTGTCAGATATTTTTGCTTGAAAAATAGAACTTTTTTCTCAGATACTAAGATACAGAATGGACTTGCCAATATTTCACCCCCTGATAAACATTGATAATTTTACTATCTACAAATAGAGTCATCAAGATAGGTGCCTTTGGGTGATTGAAATCCCTCTGTATGAATTGTTATTTACTGGCTAAAGAGTCTTGAAACTGATTTTATTTTTCAAATCTCTCATAGATGAGCCATCATCCAGAAGCTATGGGCTATGAATTGAGGGGAGGGGGGGTCTTTTTCAATTGTAATAGATGTTCTTCACAGTTGACAAGACGTATTGTGCCAGAGGGAGCCTTTTTCTGTAAATCTTCACAAAATAGTTTCAGAACCAAAAGTAAAAATTAAGCTGCATTAAGATACATAGCAAAATTCTCTCCTCTCTCCCCCACAACCTCCCTTACCTCTCTTGCTCTTTTTCTTCTTTTCTTTCTCTCCTTTACTTATTTTTTTCAATAATCTTATTAAGATCTTTCCCCCTTCAAGTTCATTGAACTCTGAAATCCAATAGAAACTGCCTATGGGAGTAAGAAGGTAAGATCAGGGTTTTAATACTAGTAATAATGGAGTTAATTCTGGCGAACCTGAACTTCCAGAACACACCAGGGAAGCTCTAGATTGACTGTATTCTCCTTGAGGGCTGTGACTATATCCTTGTAGCACACTTTTCCTTGCTACTCATAATCCATTTCCCCATATCCAGTACTAATTTCATCTGATGTTTCTTTGATGGCAAGAAATGGAAACCAGCTCTGCTAATTTAAGCAACAGGGATTTTATTTTAAATATATGGAGAAGCTCACAGATAAAGGGCTTAGCTTGAAAAGGCCAGAAACCAAGGAAGCTCTGATAATGTAGGTCCAGCAACCAGAGAACTATCTCTTCAAGCCACCGTCACTGAGGATGAATCAGTAACTCAGTTCTTTTCCAATTTTGCTCAGGATTAAAATTCCAAAGAAAAAAACATTCAACTGGTTGTGTTTGAGACTGTGCCCAAGCTTTAGAAGGGAAATCAGAAAATCTTGATTTGCAGTCTGCCCATATGGTACACAATGGGTAAATTGTGGCCACTCAAAATAAGAAAAGGGTTGTTGTCACTAGAAAAAAGAAAACAGATGTTGAGAAGCAAAAAGGAAAGACAAGAAATGAAAAAAGTTCCAGGTGATCTGAATGTCTCTTAAGAGGCTTTACTATGACACATTCTCCTGTATTCCCCCAGAGTACCTAGCCACAAAGTAAGTGCAGAACACAGAGCAAGAACTCAATATATTGACATATTTTACTGATTGGTTCCCATCACCACTCACTAGGCGATTACCTCCATAAGAGTGGGAACAGCATCTTTTATGCATTACTTTTATGTATCCTCAATGCCTAGCAGAGTATCAAGAATAAAGGATCTTTAATAAATATTTGAAAAATAAATGAATTTTTAAACCATTCCAAGTATCTAGATAAGTTCACTTTCCTTCCTATTTCCCACCTTTCTCTATTCTTCATTTATTCATCTTTTTCTTGCCTTAATTTTAGCCTGGGCCAGATTTTTTTTTTAATCAGAGATGCAAACACTCTTAAGTGTACAAAAATTAGGAGCAAGAAAATCTGTAAACAACAAAGAGCTTTACTGGAATATCGTGTTGTTGATAATATGGATTGCTACTGCTAAGTCGCTTCAGTCGTGTCCGACTCTGTGCGACCCCATAGATGGCAGCCCACCAGGCTCCCCCATCCCTGGGATTCTCTGGGCAAGAATACTGGAGTGGGTTGCCATTTCCTCCTCCAATGCATGAAAGTGGAAAGTGAAAGTGAAGTTGCTCAGTCATGTTTGACTCTTAGCGACCCCATGGACTGCAGCCCACCAAGCTCCTCCATCCATGGGATTTTCCAGGCAAGAGTACTGGAGTGGGGTGCCATTGCCTTCTCCATAATATGGATTATTCCATCATATTTCCTATCATCTGAGCAAGAGAATGTCAAATAATACAGCTTTAAACAATGGAGACACTTAACAAAAATTTGCCCTCTGCAATTTACCACAGGCAGACCACATTCTCCACATGCTTATAACAATGTCAAGATTCAGAAACACTCCTTATTACAAGAGACAGTAACTTAGAAAACTCATTTACTAGAAAAATTCCAACCCAGAAAAACCATATAGATCTGATATCTGAATTTTATCTTTAATGTAGCCCAACTTTGCTTTGAGAAGAAATGAGAGAGAAACAATTGTATTCTTAAGAGTTCATTTAATAGCTCAAATTTTAATTATATTTTGTTAATTGGAAAGATACACATTCCCAAGGAACATTCTCTCTGCATAGATTGTTAGCCAGTCACAGTGAGCCTAACTAGCCTTTTGTACAATTAACAGAGTTAGTGGATGCCACTGCTGCCACTTTGCATGGCCTCTGTGTTTTGACAATGTGACTTCTATTTATGATCAGACTCGCAAACACGTGGGGTACAATCTTAGAGTGAAGGTCAAGGGAAAGTTTCATTAGATAACCTCAGCCTTTGAACTTCCTTCTTTTGAAGAAAAATCTTTGCCAGATAATGTGGGTCTTAGATCTCTTTGCAATTTTACTGTGTGGTGGATTTGGTACATAAGTGGTAGGAGGAAAAGGGGAGAAACTTAAAAACTCAAAGTACCCGTATAAAGTACTAGACTATATCAGTACTTCTCAAACTTGAATATGCATTCAGGTCGCCAGAGATTTTGTTAAAAATTCACATTCTGGTTCAATGAGTAGGCCTGAGAGTCTGCATATCTAACAAGTTCCCACATGGAGCTGCTGCCAGTGGCAAGCACCTGAATAATAAGTTCTGATCCACTCAAAGCATTATAAGCCGGTCTGTTTAGAACAGTCTCCTTTTTGCTAAAACTTTTGACACCTCTTCCTTGCACACCTCAATTTTCTTTCAAGCTTCAGACTATTAAAATTAGCAGATACAAAGAATTTCCTCTTCAATCCAGCATCTCCACACTTTTTTGTTTCTGAGTTTCATATTCTACCCACATTTTGTATGCACTATGAACCTAACATTATATTAGGCTTGCCTCACACCCTAAACTTAATATGAATTTGCAATTCTTCATGAAAATTTAGTAATATTTTATTCTTTTCATGATTTCTTTTTTAATAAACTTTGCTTCTTCCAAGGATAAAGGGGCACTCTCAGATATACATGTTATTATTTAAAGTATTTTCTCCTCTACTTCTTACCTCCCCCCCCAAAAAAAAGATAAGAATAATCAACCTGTCCTTTAAGAAGAGCCATGATGGTTAGCTTGATTATTTTAAAATTTCAGTGCACAACCTCAGAGGTCAATAGAATCTTTGCTTAACTTTCAGTTCTTCCATCCTTTACAACTCACTATTAAGCAGCAGTACGTTTTCATCTCTGTTCAGAAATGGAGATGGCATTCCATCCACAGTGAACTTCTTTCCACAATGCAAAGAAGTCATTTCAAAGGGACTCATTAGCTACTGCCAGACTGTGTGTTAGCAATGGACTGAGACAAAAACTCTGCCAGAGCTACTGCCGTATCAGTTCACAGCATGTCCTTGGCAGATTTCCTTGAGTCCTCCTGGGACCAGAATAGTTAAGTTCACAAGTCCTCCTGCCCTCTCTACTAGACTGGATTGATGGCTCACTGCTCTTTTCTCCTCTTAAGATGACGTTTGTCACCAGGAAGGGGGATCAGCATCGTAATCCTTCTTAGATTCTGTTGAACTGGAGTTTACTGCTTTGACCTTTGCAATGATACATATTTTTTTGAATGACTGCATGTTCCATTTCTTCAGGGGATTTGAAGTGATGAGGGCCAAGGAGCTGGCAGTGATGGGTAGGAATGCTGGAGGAGGGACCTAGAGTGATGGTGATATGGTTTTTGACCTTCTAGACCAGAGATTTGTACTCTTGTGACTGAAGATATCCTGTGGCTGTATGGATTAACATTGCAGAGGCTAAATGGCAAACCTGAATTGCATGTAGCAGGAAACTAGGGGATTTTTCAAGTCTAACCAAGTGCTGTATTGAAGACAATGAGATCATCCATAATGGCTGTCTGGAACACCATGTCAGCTCAGACTAATTTTCTCCATCTTAAACCCTCCATCCTTATTAAAAAAAAAAAAAAGCCCCTGGGCTTATTCATGTGCCAGTATAGGACATTATTTCATCAGATAAAAAGCCATGGAATTGCAATGCCAGCAGAGATTGAGCAGGGGTAGACATGCTGCCCACAGCTGTTTTCAACACTATCACTAGGCAGCCATAAACCAAGTGAGAGAATAAAAATCCACAACATATACTACTAATTACATGCTCTTCTAATACACCTCTTGATTTGTCAGATCCAACTTTGCAGAGAAAAACCCTGACATTCAGATTCAAAGTCAAGGCATGTTTGCAGGTGCCACTGTGCCTAGCACTGTGTCAGCCCTCAAAGAGCCTTACAGCCTCCAGAGATGCTCAGCCCCAGGGGGTTCACAGACCTACCTCTGTGCATGATCTTGGGCAATTACTGAACTGGATTACTTTATCTGTTTCTTAGCTGTTCTTTATCTGTTTCTTTATCTGATTTCTATCTCACACAGGTTGTTATAAGGATCAAATGATTAGAGAAAGAGAGGGGGAGATGGGTATAAAAACCATCAATATCAATAGATATAAATATATCTTAGAATAGTAAAATGAGCTACTATAATTATGAATTCTGCATTTAATTCTTGCAAGGAAAGTAGAATTTGTTGTGCTCATGTCTTTGTCTTTTTGGATTGCTATAAAGAAAAATCATGGAAATGAGTGGCTTACAAACATCAGAAACGTATTTCTCAAAGTTCTAGAGGTTAGAAGTCCAAGATCAAGGTAGAGGCACATTCAGAGTCTGGTGAAAGCCTGCCTCCTAGAGGGTTATCTTTTCACTATGCCCTCACACTGTGCAACTGGCTAGGGAATTCTGTAGGGCCTCTTTAATAAGGGCCCTAATCCCATTCATGAGGGCACCACCCTCATGATCTAAGCATCTCCCAGAGGCTCCACCTCATAATATCATCACATTAGCCATTAGATTTCAGTATTATGAATTTGGGGAGGACACAGACATTCAGACCATAGCAGCTCATTTAGAAATGAGAAAACTGAACCTAATGACAACAGAGAGAGATTGTTGGGGAATTGTATTAACTCTTTCAAGTCATTTGATATCTTGGAGTAAGTCCAAAGTTAAAAAGAAGGACCTCCCCACTCGCACCACACCGCCACCCCCCTCCCCGCCCCCAGCCACCTCTCATCTGTGGCCTACCCAAAAGGAATAAAGGCCATTGTAACAGTGCTGGAAGTTGCTGAATATTCCAGAATCCCAGTTTATAGGATGTCTTGTAAAACCTTCTTTCCATTAGCTTCATGCAGCTTTTGCTACTCACTCAGGATTGGTTAATTTGAGGAATATAGCAAGTTAAAGGAAATTTTTTGTGTTAATACATGGAGTATCATGTATGCACCCTTTTTTTCCTTGTATGAAACTGTCTCATAGATTAAACTCACATAAATTTGCAAAGTTATATGTACAGAATGTCCCTTGATGCTTTTTAATCATCATAAAATAAACATATAGATACTAAGAAATAGCCCACTGTTTCTCAAAAGGTGAAAATATACATTTATAATGGTACTTTTCTTCCAGTTTTATTGAGATGTTCTTGTCATATAACATATGTAAAATTAAAGTATCACATGGTGATTGGCTATGCATATACACTGCAAAATGATTAGGACAATAAGGTTACCACTTCCATCCTCTTCTCTCACATAACTACCATTAGTGTGTGTGTGTGTGTGTATAGTGATAACATTTAAGATTTACTCTTTTTTTTCTTTTTTTTACCTGCCCATCTTGATATTCTGCACCATGTTCTTTGATGATCAATATCTCCAAAGAGAAGTTACTCGGGGAAACACTTAAAATGCATGGCAGTGATTAATACTTATGGCCTGAATGGGATCTGATCTAACTGGGCTTTGTTTGTGACTTGAGTTGGACTTGTCTAACTGAGCTTTTTTTGTGTGTAGCTATTTTCTTTTCCCTTCTCAATACCAACTCAGAAGATAAGTGTCTGCTTTACTGGGGCTTTTTATACTTTCAAAAGAAGACCACAATTTTAAAATGTCTTGGATAAATAGTGATATAAATAAACTGTAGAAACTTGGGAATGTTAGGGGGAAAGTTTATTGTTGAAATGTTGGCAGCAAAGTGAGAGATAATGTTAGCAGTGACAGGTCAACTCCAAGGTTTGGGGTGATAAAGTAAGCACTGGGCTGCCAGTCTGTGGTTCAGTTCCTCTTCTTTATTCAACAGATGATTACTAAGCTTCTTCTCTCTGGAAACAATGTGAGGAGCATATCGGCAGTACAAGGAAGAGTAGGATGCTGCCCCATTCTTCTTGAGAAGAGGGACCTTTTACCCTCATAACTGTGACAACACAGGGTCCTAACCTCCTGTTCACATCCCAATGCTGGCCTTTGTGTCTTGTGTTAGTCACTCAGTTGTGTCCGACTCTTTATAACCCTATGGGCTGTAGCCCGCCAGGCTCCTCTGTCCATGGGATTTTCCAGGCAAGAATACTGGTGTGGGTAGCCATTCCCTCCTCCAGGGGATCTTCCTGACCCAGGGATCGAACCCAGGTTTCCTGCATTGCAGGCAGATTCTTCACCATCTGAGCCACCAGCCCTGCTGCTAAGTCACTTCAGTCGTGTCCGACTCTGTTTGACCCCATAGACGGCAGCCCACCAGGCTCCACCGTCCCTGGGACTCTCCAGGCAAGAACACTGGAGTGGGTTGCCATTTCTTTCTCCAAGCCACCAGCCCACTACCCCTCAAATTCTCTCTAAGCTTTAATAATACCAATGATTCAGCATGTAACACAGACTCCAGCATGGCCTGGGCAGTACTGATTTTGCCATTTTGGAGTAGCATTACTTTGGGCAACCTGCTTAAACTAACTGAATATCCATTTCCTCATCTGAAAAGCAGGGTTTATAGCACTCACTTCATCAGAAAAAAAACTATCATGAGTATTAGAGATGTTTTACATCAAGAAGTTAGAATCAGGTATATACTAAATGGTCAGTACTTGGTACACTTATTAACATATTCATTGTAGTCAGACTGTTAAGTTATTACCAATTACAAATACTATTGCTTGAGATATTATGCAGCCATGAGAAAGAAGGATACCCTGCCATTCACAACAATGTGGATGGACCTTAAGTACATTATGCTAAGTGAAATCAGTCAGACAGAGAAAGACAAGTACTGTATGATTTCACTTATATGTGAAATCTTAAAGAGTGAAACCTATAAAAACAAAGAGAAAATGGTGGTTATAATGAGCAGCCAAGATTGATGGTGTTTAAGGCTACAGACTCGTAATGAGTAGTAAATAAGCCATAGAGATCTAATCTAATGTGTAATGGGTGTAGTCAACAATGTTTATACTATAACTATGTAATGTGATAAACATCACTACATCAGCAACCATATCACAATATAAATGAATCAAAGTACCATAGGGTATACCTTAAATTTACACAATGCTACATGTCAAATTTTTTCAATAAAAAAATTAGTAACAAATATCATTACTATTTATTGAAAAAAACACTCAATCCAGTTTAAGGAAGTGGGGTTTATTTGAAGGATACAGCACTGTCCATTTCTTGTGCCTCTGTCAGCCCCAAGCTCAGGGCTTTCTTCACTAAACAGGATAGTAACGAAGATCTGGCCCCAGAGTCAGACTAACTGAATTTGGATCCTCGCTCATCTACTCATATGCTGGGTGGGGGAGGCGGGGGGAGGGAAGGTGATGAGGTGGTCCTAAGCACATTGCAGAACATCTCTCTGCCTCAGTTTCTTTGACTATAAGGTAAGATTTATAACATACCTTGTCTCACAGGAGTGCCATAAGAATAAAGTGATACCATTGTGTAAATGGCTTATCACCTAGCATGTAGCACAGAATACATACTTGATCAATGTCAACCACTTCAAAATTTTTTCAAATTTGTGTGGAATAGAATAACACTGGCTTGGATGTGCAAAGCTCCAGCATGGAAATATAAATCAAGTGCCCTTCAGAGGCAAAGGTGGCAACAAATATGTGTAGCTGGAGAGACCCATGAGGGCTGTTATTCTTCTTTTTGCTTTAGCCTCACCATCTGTGAATTAACAGACCAGCTGGACAAGGTGGTCTCCAAAGGCCAATAGTAGCTCAAGTTGGCTATGATTTTAAGAACCACCCCAGAGGAGCATCTACTCTTCAGACTCCAGCATGGGAAAATCCTGGTTAGGATGGGTGGGGAGGAGGGTTACATGGGGGTCAGGATGAGGGGCCATGTTCACAACCTCTCCCCTTGACGGTCCAAGCCACACCCGCCCCACAAAGCTGGCTCACACCAGTCAGCACTCTCATTGCACTTCTATTCATTACTTTGCAGAAATTAGCCAAAATGTGGTACTCTGTGACCTCCTAGTAAAGCAAGACAATATACCACTCTGTAAATCAAATAGTGTGGCCAAATTCTGGTCTGGTTTGTAGTTAGGATGTAGAGAAACCCTAGGCCAAATTGAAATCAGCAGACTAGAGGCCAACCCTTGCTCAAGCAACACAAAAACAAACAGCTGATGGTGGAGACTCTGACCCGCTCCTGAAGCAGGAACCAGGAATGTGGGTCCTCCCTGAGTTGGGGGGGCTCCAGCTCCCAGCTCATAATCTCTGCCTCTGCCACCCTTCAGGTAGTTGGGGACGGTTCCACTTTTCCTGTGACTTGAAATTATTCCGTGACTCAAAACTATTGTTGTTGTGCATACAATGAGTACTGAAACATTTTTAACGGCATCTTTTGGGCACCTTTTCCTTTGATTTCTCCAGCTTAATGACATTATTGTGAGGGCTTCAGGGACTGTTAGGCAGATGTACTTCCTGGCGAAGTTGCCGCTTCAGGAGAAGTCATTACTTTTTGTGGGGCCCACAGGCACTGGAGAGGCTGCTCTGACAAACAGCTTCCTGCGACAGTTACCTCATGAAAAATATGTTATGTGTCAAATTAACTTCGCAGTGCAGACCTCAGCTAAGCAGACCCAGGACATCTCCCTAACAGATCTTGAAAGGTACCCAGAGTTTTAATTAAAATCAAGAATGTAATTGTGCTTAGTTTACTCCTCAGAGATTATCCACAAAATAATATGACGCACTCGCCTTCGGTTTCTGACAGAACAAATGAAACTTGATTTGTTCTTCCCTGGTAATGTTTATTACCAGAGAAACTACATTTTAATTGTTGTTGACAAATATTCTGATTTATGGGGTGCATAAAATGGAACATTGTCTAGATAGCATGTGTCTGCTTAACTTTTTCTTTGCAAAATTTTGCTTCAGGAGGCTGCACTAGCTGTCTGTCGTGGGTATTCTTTAGGCCAAAGCATATTAAAGTAAATCACCAGATTGGATCTTGACTAGTAAAAAGAACCATCTGTTAGGAAAAGATGTAAGCGGTGGGTGAGAGAGTTGGTACTTGCCAACATAGAGAGGGCAAAAAGATCAGCTGGAAGAATGGCAGTGTCCAGGGGATTCTACCCAGAAGCTGGTTAGCTTTCCAGCATCCAAATCATGCATTTTTAATTCATCACATGGCAAAAAGACAAGTCAGACACTAATTGGCACTTTAAAAGAAAATTTGCACCACACCAGGAACTCTTCAGGCAGGGAGACTTTGTATCCCACTCCACATGGACCATTTTGTATTCTGTTTAAAGTTTCGAACTGAAACCTAAGGATGTAGACATGGCTAAAGCATCTATTTAAATCACAGATTCCATTCATAATGCTCGTTCATTACTAGGAAAACCTTTAGAGGTCAATATGCCCATGAACTTTTTCCAAACAAAGTCAGAATATAGTAACTGGCATATATGGAAGTACTAATTTTTATACTTATATAGTAGTTCACATATATATAACCATTCATATATATTAATATGCTCTTTCATATATATTATATATAATCTTTCATTTTCATATATATCTCATATATATTCTTTCAGGTGTTAATAACAGAAAGCATTTGCTGCCAGATATAGCAACAATGGGTTGGTTCTGAGAGTGGTCATCTGTTATATGCATGTCTTTAATTGTAAATGCAACATGAAATGTGAGATTTATGTTCACTTGATCATTGTATATAAGTTGGCAATAAAAGGATGCATGTAAAAGAATAAAATATTTTTATAATACCAGCATACAAGGATAATGACCCATTTTTTTAAGTCTTCTTATATAAACAGTCTAATCCTTTAAAAAAAAAAACCTAGATTAAGAAATGATTAGAGTTATATGTTAAAATATGCATTTGAGAACTATTTGAGATATATTTGAGTTCTCTAAATATATTTGAGAACTATTATACTGAACAATCTTAAGACTAACAGTATTTCTTTCCATTAGGAATGGTTAAGCCTCAATAATACACAAAATTACTGTTCTGTTCTCCCAGGTCTTTGTCCTAAGAAAAGCAAGTGAAAGTTGCTCAGTCATGTCCAACTCTTTATGACCCCATGGACAGTAGCCATCAGGCTCCTCTGTTCATGGAATTCTCCAGGCAAGAATACTGGAGTGAGTTGCCATGTCCTTCTCCAGGGGATCTTCCCCACCCAGGGATCAAACCCGGGTCTCCTGCATTGCAGGCAGTTTCTTTACCATCTGAGCCACCAGAGAAGCCCTAAGAAAAGCAAAATGGATGTTAATGGAGGAGGCTCTTTGCCCTCAGCACAGCTATGGGTGATTACAAACTTTGCATACTTTGGTCTCAGATTTTTCTTATAGCTGCTTCTTCAAAGTTGTATCCCAACACATTTCACTTTTACTGCCTTTTTAGCTCAAAAAGCTCTTTCAGGCATAATTAAATCATTTAATGTTCCTGAGTGTTATTTGCCTCCTTAAGAAATGCAATTTCATGTCATTTCTTTAATTTGAACTCCTATTAGTGTTTCTACCTTGGAATATACCTGTCTTTATCAAGTTCCTGCAGGTACATTTCCAATGCCCAGGATTTTAAGAAATTAACCCATGACTGCCCCCACTGCAGAGGGGCAGGGCTAGACCACTATCCCCATCGGTGCACTTTCCATGGTACATTTTGAGGCCTGAACATCACTGTGGAGGCTCAGCATTACATCTCAGCCAAGTTCTCCATCCCTGTCTCCTGGGAAGAGAGTAATGTACAATCAAACCTTTTCTTATGGTTGACATTTACAAGGTTCAAATAGAAAACTGGATTTTTTTCTTCTTCTTCTTCTTTAGCCTTGAAATTTTTCAAATCTTATAGCAAGTCTGGAAAAACATTGAAGAATTTTGATTATAGGGTCTCCCCTGCCCAAAAAAATGGTTGGGACTCAGAAGGGCCACATGCAAAACCTGGAGGAGAATTTGGAAATGACTGCTCAGTTTGGCAACTTCACCAAAAATGAAGCAGTATCAAAAACAGCTGCCATCTTAAGTCAGCTCAGGCTGCCATGGCAAAATATTATGGACTGGGTGGCTTAAACAACAGAAATTTATTTCCTTACAGTTCTGGAGGCAATAAGGCCCAGAGTAAGGCACTGGCAGGGCTGATTTCTCATGGGACCTCTCCTTGGCTGGCAGGTGGTGTTTTCTCACTGTCTCCTCACATGGTCTCTCCTCTGAGCCTGTGCATTCCTGGTATCTCTCCCTCTTCTTACAAGGTCATCAGTCATATTGGATTAGGACCCACTTTTATGACCTTTGTAATCTCTGTGAACACCTTATCTCCAAATACAGTCATATTCTAAGATACTAAGGTTAGAACTTCAACCTATGAAATTTGAGGAAACAGAATTCAATCCATACCAGCTGCAAATGCTCTTAAGTGTGGAGAAAGCAGCCTGTGGGCATAAAACTAATTAAACATGCCCAAGATGCATAGCACCCCACTGGACAATATGAACAAGGAAAGGCTCATCCTTTGACCTTGAAGTATTTTGTTTCTGTGCCTGAAAGGGTTACATGAAATTCTATAGGATTCACAGCCCAAGATACTGCCTTCAAGAAAGATTCAAGAAATAGCTAATTAAAGCTAAGTGTCCATAGAATGTTCCTAGAGAACCTAGCCTCGAATTCAACCTAAGCCCAATATTAGGGCACCAGATAAACTTTCTCTCGGTGGCTCTAGACGATGAGCTCCCCGCAAGGCGGGGACTCTGTGTCAGCTACCCCTTGTGTCTCTCATGCCCAGCGAGAAACCTGACACATTCTGGGGAAATGTGTTCCCCAAACGGAAACAAAGCCTTTGTCCAGAGAGCAAATGAAGAGACTGTGGAGAGCCTCAAGTCCTGCTGATTTCATTATATTAGGTGGGACTATCTAGTGTTTCTCTCAAATTAGAGCTTTTTCTGCCAGAGTGGTATTTGAAATAGAATGCATGACAACTGTGAATAAAATGAAGAATTGGCTTTAAACTTCAATTTATTCATTCCCAGTGTTTACTCAGAAAGTACTTACAGAGCACAGTAAAGCATTAAAAGTTTCAGAGGGATTAACAGCCTCCTTGAAATGTCAGGGGCTGCATGGAAATGACCTAAATATTTCCTGAAAACTCCCATCAAACTTCAGCATGTCACTTCTTTTACATTTATGTCTTTTCTTAGAGAAGGATATGGCGTGTGCTTTCTCCCACACTTCTATATCTCTTTATTGTGCCAGATGGACATTTCCACTAAGTTCCTAATTTTACCCCTTATTGGTTTTATTAAATACCAGCCAACTCACTCACAGACAAATAATTGTTTTTAGTAATGAACTCTGGTTTTCATTCATTAGCATGGCTATAAGGGAATTTGTAAATGTTTTAGGTCTAGCACATTAACTTTGCATTTGAAGACTCAGCTGGTAAGTATGATGCAGAACCCATGAAAGAACCAAGCGCATCCTTCAGACTCCAAGTATCTTCTTAAAAGGATAGCTGGTCTAAATCTTAGCTTGACTTTCTAAGGTTTTCTTTATTTCTTCTAAATACTCGAGGCAATTTCACAAGTGTTCTCTTTTGTCTCTACAATATCCCTCTCCAGAAAACCAGGCTTGGTGCCTGTTTGGTGAGCAGGAATTCTCACACAAGATGAGGTAAGTGTTCTCCCACACACCTTGGTGTGCACAAAGTGGGGCTCCAGAGCTTGGCTGACTTCAGTGGTAGATCTGCCCGGAATGAACCTTCTTCAAGGTGCCTGTTATCTGTAGAGCTCCTCGTTTTTTCAGGCACTCAGTTCAACTCAACTTAATGTGGCATAGATTTCAAATCAACTAAGCTTCAGATAATTTCTACAGTGTTTTGGGACCACTTATAAAACAAAGCCCTCTTGTGAATAATGTTTTCTTGACAGAAAATTATCGGCAGAGCCACTTTCAGCAACCTGGAGATGACAGCTGGGAAGTGTTAATAATCCCTGCTCTATAATACAGAGAAGGCCATGGCAACACACTCCAGTACTCTTGCCTGGAAAATCCCATGGACGAAGGGGCCTGGTGGGCTGCAGTCCATGGGGTCGCTAGGAGTCGGACACGACTGAGCAACTTCACTTTCACTTTTCATTTTCATGCATTGGAGAAGGAAATGGCAACCCACTCCAGTGTTCTTGCCTGGAGAGTCCCAGGGACTGGGGAGCCTGGTGGGCTGCCGTCTATGGGGTCGCACAGAGTCGGACACGACTGAAGCGACTTAGCAGCAGCAGCTCTATAATAAATAGAATAGTGACTATGACTGAAAAGATAAGAGACTTTTCTTTCCCACCACAAGACTGTCTTCAATGTCACTGTTGACTCTAGCTCTAGATGAAGTTTAAGTTAGAAACAGGTAAGCATAGAACTAGGACAGGGAGGCCTGGCGTGCTGCAATTCATGGGGTCGCAAAGAGTCAGACACAACTGAGCGACTGAACTGAACTGAAAGAGTCTTAAAGACCACTTTATCTGGCATTCCATCCAATGCTTGAATTTCTTCTATAAAACCTCCCAACTGATGGTCACTCACTCTTAAACATTTCCAATGGTGTAAGGAGCATTTCTCCTTTGAACATCTTTGACAGATGAGGGACTTCCATATGTTTCATTGTCATACAATGAACAGAAATGTCAAACTTCAACCTATTTATTCCAGTTTCACCTCTTGGGCTCCTAGAGAATTGATCTAATCCTTTTTCTACAAAATAGTACTTTTAATAGTTTGTAATACCTTTCCTGTCTCCTTTTCTCCCAGCTAAACAATCCTAGCTCCTCTCACTGAGACAGGCTGGGACCTAGGACCCTTTGCTGCAGTGCATAGACCTGAACAAACATCTCCATGAACAACACACACCCTGCACGCAGCACCACCAACAGGGGGTGGGAAAATCAGCTAAGACACCCCTTCAGCCTGACCCCTGAACTGGTCCCTACCCTCCCCCTGTATAAGGAACCAGCTGGCCTCCCTCAGTGAGCACAGAAGGGAATCTATTACTTGTTTTGACTCCCTTCTGCTGCAACAGGAGCCCCAGTAAAGCCTTGCCTGAATTTCTTATCAGGACTCTAATCAGTATCTATTGATTAAGGAGGCCAGGAACCCAGATCAGTAACAGACCTTGATTTGTTCCCAGTACCGTGTCTTTTTTTCCCAACTCCTCGGAGGCAGCAGCTGGATTTTTGGTCTTTTTGTAGCTTATTGTTCCTAATTTGCCGCATCTGCACATGCACGCAGTTGCTTTTAGCCTGTTTCTTTGTATTCTGTTGCCTGAGGAGACCTTCGTCCAGACGCAAGCACTGTAGCAAAGGGTCCCTGGTCTCAGTTCCAGGCTGTCTCATAACCACACTTGATAGGGTATGAATTCAGATTATCATCTCTCCTGTGTTCATGTCACAGAAAGTGTACATTTCAATATTTATTCATTTCAAAGGTATTTACTGAGTGCCTACAGTATACCAAGAACTCTCCCAATATGCCTATGTTGTCTCACATGAAGCCAAGAACTAAAAATCATGCTACAGGTATGATCAACAGCTCTACTGACAGGAAACAAAAACTTGGCCATTTAGTGTTTTCCTGAATGAGTTTCTTCCAGAATATCATTTCCCATTAAACTAGAAGCCATACTGCTACTAATATAACTGAAGTGGCAAAAGTATTGTTTCGTTTCTATTTTTAGTTGTTGTATTTAGTCAGGAATAATGATGGTCATTGTGGTAACAATCCCCAAATCTCCATGGCTTAATTCTTTAATGGTTTTCTTTTGCTCACTTTTCAGATGGCATGAGATCACAGGTCAGGAGGCAAGGGCAGAGGGGAGGCTCTGCTGCAGAGTCTTTCATGGACTCAGACTTTGGCATCTCTGGCTGTAACAGAGAAGAACAAACATGACTCTAGGTTTGGATCTATCCATCTTTAGCTCCAATTCTTGTGCTCTGTGGTCTGTGCTCAGTCATTCTGACTCTGCACCTTTTTAAAGAATGTTGCCTGGAACCTGAAATATACAGCCTATTCTCAAGCCCATTCTCAAGACTCTGACCTTTCAAGGTATAACAGTTTTCCATTCATATAGAGACAGAAAGTTGCAGAAATAAGAGAATATTTCTCTTATTGGAAGTTTATTATTGTGATCAGACCTATGTGAACAGCTACAAGAACAAAGGATTCCTACACCAAGAAGTTTGAAAAAACCAGCAACAACCCTTCCCTGTTTAGTATAAAATAACCCTGAATTTTAACTCAGGTAAGATAGTCTTTGGGACTCTAGTCCACCATCTTCTCGGCCTGCAGGCTTTCTGAAAAACTTCACTATTCCTTGTCCCAACATTTTGCCTCTCAGTTTATCGGCCTGTCTTCTGGCAAGCATTGTGAGCTGGGGCTTGGTAACTAGGGCTTCAGAGGATCCTACTTGGTGAGCCTTAAGTCAAAGGCAAAGAGAAACTATGGAAAATCACATCTTTTCCTCATGTTCCATTGGTAAAAAACAGTCACAAAGGAAGCTGGGGAATATAGTCTAGATGGATGCCCAGAAAGAAGAGAGAAACTGAATTATGTTGATTACAGCTGTGTCAACACAGCCTTTTTGGCAGCCGTCACTCACCATGGCCTTACAGAGAATTCACAGTCATTTAAACCCTAAATCTCTTGCAAAAAGTCACAAGTATTGTACCGTCATAAGTTTGTACAGTTGGTTTATTAGACTTAAAGTAGATATGTTTGTTAAATTTTTGTCCGATTCAGTTCAGACCATTTATTCTGCTTGGTTTATAGTCTTTATTGTCACAAGCCATATTTGCTATCACTTTTATGTCATATCATCTTATGATCTACACATTTCACAAATGGTTGTTATATCCTCATTAAAGACTTTAATTGAAAAGTTAAACTGCTTTGGGGCAGAGGGTGAAGCATTAAAGGATAGTATTGGAAACTCCCTTGGAAGGTAAAAGAAATAGGCATCCTTTGTATTGATCATCTTCCCAGTGATGAAGCCATATATATAGTCATTCTGCTAAAATGAACATCTCTTCTTTATTCCCTTGTTTGAAGTCCATCATTCATTTATTGAATAAACAGTTATCTATTCATCTTTACTGTAGGCCAAGTATTGGGTTAGCCAAAATGTTCATTTTCCATAACCTTGTACAGAAAATCCCAAGAGAACTTTTTGGCCAACCCAATACCTTGCTAAGCTTCTGATATATTTAACACTATAAATACTACATAAATACTCTAATACTATAAGGTAGTTATGCTCATCTTACAGATAAAGGAATTTAACTTTAGTGAGATAAATAAGTCTGCTCAAGCCATGTAGTTTGGCATCAGAATTGAAACCCAGATTTACCTCCAAATTCTCCTTTGACATGTACTTTACTACCTGTCATACTTCAGTGGGTCCTTCTCTCCTTTCCTCCCACTCACAACCCTATGGTGATGGTTTCTGGAAGAGAGGGAAAACCTCAACAGCACCCATCACCGCTACTCTCTAGGAGCCATGGTTATGCTCACTATCACATTATTTCCCCAAGATCCAATGTCAAATAACCAAACCGTGGAATTTTCTATATCCAGTAGCTCTTATTTCTGGCCTTGTCTGTAGATATATTTTGACTCTGTTGGCCACTCTTGCTCTTTTAAATACCCTCTTTTCTCAGCTTCAATGATACTACTCTCTCCTGATTTCCTTCTCTCTCTAGCCATTCCTTCTTTGTCTTCTCCTCTACTTAGCATAAATGTTGTTGGCCCTTAAAGTTGGAATCCAGGCCCCTATCTTCTTTCCAGGCCTGTGGTTATGTCACCACATATATGCAGATAAGTCCAAATGTGCATATGCCATTTTGGACTTTCCTCTGAGCTCCAGACCCAAATATCCAGTTACTTCTTTGACTCATCACATTCAAAAGTCCCAAAAAGAGATATGAGCTTCCCTGGTGAACCTGGTTTTCCTCCAAGAGTCTCTTAGCTCACTGAAAAGTATACCTAAGTACACCAGAATCTGAGAATCACCCCTTTGCATATCCGTCATTTTGTCTCATTAATATCTTTACATTCATTCATTCTCTCCATCTCTGTCACTTCCACCCCAATCCAGCCCCTCTATGCTCACTCCTGAAATAACAGTTTGCTGACTGATCTACCCACATCCATCCTCCACACTGCAACCAAAGTGATCTCACTACAACTTAAATCTGTCTACAGCTTCCTCTGCTTTAAACTCCTCAATGGTTCCCCATTGTTTCTTGACCCCTCACTATCGTTTCTCAGCCTCCCTTAGATACCATGCTCCCTTCTTTCACGGGACATTTGTACAAATCATTCCTTCTGCCTGAAGTGCCCTTTCCCATGACCATCCCACCCAAATCACTGGTATGATTTATTTACCAGAAATCTTATTCCTGCCTTACCTCAGGGCAGCCTCTTTCAAACTAAGTCAATCTTTCTGTCATATGCTCACACTTGCATACCTTTTTTCCTTTCTTTCATCAGGGTAGTCATTTTACATTTATTCTGGGGATTCTTTGATTAATGACTTATTTCCCCACCAGACTGTAAGCTCCATAGTGGCAAGGTTGATGTCTCCTTTGTATCTCCTACCTCCATTGTATTCCCATTGCCTAATAGAGTACCTAGCACATTTCTGTCGAATAAATGAGTGACCCAAAGCATACTCTAACTCTAATCGTTTGATTTCAAGGATAATCATTTGAGTGCTCTGATTTAATGAAAATTAAAATATATACTTCATTATTAAATCTTGTCTTCACAAGGAGCCGACATTTCACCTAACCACTAGCCACATATTCATCCATGTGCATGAAATCCGCTATATTAGTGCATAGCACATGGTGCAACATAAACTTCAATGCTGGAATGTTTTCCAATCATGAGCTATTAATAATTTAACGAAATTAATTCAAAACACTTCACTCAACAGTGAAACAGAGATGAGGAGGAAATCATGCGTGTGCTGGTCTTGCAGGGTTGAATTAAATATGGCAAAACAAGTAAAAGGAAAAAGCCACTGACTTGTTTAAAGTGAACATCCCTGTTTAGAATTTAAGACAATTTTTATGTTTTTTTAAAGATATTAAAGAATAAACATCAGAGACACAAATAAAAATCTTTGCTTACACAGGTGAATGATTTAACATGGTAATAGTCATTTGTCAGGCTTCAGAAAAGGAAACAAAATTGGAAGGGTTTTTTTTCTTTTTCTTCAGCATGAAGCAGTAATCAAGTCAAAGAAAAGCTTTCAGTAATTATTATTATTAGGAGTAATCATTAGGAGTAAAAAGTGAGACAGACAATCCACAGAGCATAGAATTAGCTCCTACCCAAAGGATCCTACAATTTTCACTAGAACAGCGGGAGGAAGCAGGATACTTTTATTAGAAAAACAGGTGAGCCAGAAATGGAGCAAAATTTCCCACTTGAAATTTTACTTTGGATAGGGCAACCAGCTGAATTCTCTGCCCCAGACACCAAGCCTAAAAAGGGGGAAGATGGTGGATACACTGCCATAATCATTATCCAGAAGATAGGATGGGGAAGGGGAAAATAGATATGCTGCCATCAAAACATAACCCTGGTCAACAAGAAACATTGGGATGTAGGC
The DNA here is from genome assembly GCF_029407905.1 of Bubalus kerabau. Classification (NCBI taxonomy): domain Eukaryota; kingdom Metazoa; phylum Chordata; class Mammalia; order Artiodactyla; family Bovidae; genus Bubalus; species Bubalus kerabau. The sequence continues at coordinate 59,906,428 of NC_073624.1, read as the reverse complement.
CAGTGATCCCCAAACTTTAAAGCATCACTGTCACATGAGGGCCTGTTAAAATGCAATGACTGGGACCCACCCCCAGAATTTCCTATTGGGTAGGTTTAGGGTTGAAACCGAGTCCCCATAAAACTGAGTTTCTCTGCCGAGTTTATGATCCAAAACTTTATTCTCTTTCCTCTCCTGAATCTGTTCCTCTCAAGACTGAGAGGTATCAAAGAAAGGAGGGGATTGAAACCACATATAAACCCCTGTGTCTCTGTCTTCTGGAGTAAAACATTTTTGCTTTCATCTTCCAGGGCTTGAATCTCAAAAGGCTGACTTGAGAGTTAGTGATGAGTACAACGGTTTTGCTCATGTTGTAATGCTGCAAAATAAATGTTTTTGCATATGTATTTTTTAAGAAGAGTTAATGATTAGGAAATGTGAAGATGTAGGAACAAAGAATAGTTGTTGGACTGAAAAACTGGTAACAGTTTATTCTGTAAATCCATTACATTGCAGAATCAAACTCTCAGTTCCTTGAAAGATATAAAGGCCTGACACATATTCCTAAGTTGTTTTTACAGGAAACAGACCTCTGCCAGACGAAAACTGCTGACTGCAAGCACATAGACCATAGACCAGTTGAAACCAGAAAGCTGATGATGCTTGAAACTTCACCTTGATGCCAACCAATCTGAGAATTGTGCTCGAGCTGATCACTCATCCTGTAGCCATCTCCCTCACACTGCTTTTAAAACCCCTTCCCTGAAAGCCATCACGGAATTTGGGCCTTTTGAGCATGAGTTGTCTTGTTCTCCTTGCTTGGCACCCTGCAATATATGCTGTACTTCCATTCACCACAACCTGGTGTCAGTAGATACTGTGAAAGGGGAATAAATATCTCCATATTACAATGAGAAAACTGAGGCTAGCGCACTAGGTGACTGGCCAGCTCAATGAGTAGAAAGTTCAGCCTAATTCTAACTGCTACGGTCTTCTCAGCATTGGACTCAAATTTAAGAACCTGTCTTCAAGCTAGGGCACTATCAACTCCAAATAAGCCATCATTGACATTCACCTCAGAGAAGGCAATGGCACCCCCACTCCAGTACTCTTGCCTAGAAAATCCCATGGATGGAGGAGCCTGGTAGGCTGCAGTCCATGGGGTCACTAAGAGTCAGACACGACTGAGCGACTTCACTTTCACTTTTCACTTTCATGCATTGGAGAAGGAAATGGTAACCCACTCCAGTGTTCTTGCCTGGAGAATCCCAGGGACTGGGGAGCCTGGTGGGCTGCCATCTGTGGGGTCGCACAGAGTCAGACACGACTGAAGCGACTTAGCAGCAGCAGCAGCAGCAGCCCTTCACCTAATCCCCCCCCAAAAGTCACTAAATTGACTTTCAAAGTCTGTAGCAGCAGTAAGCCCACAGATACACCAAAAGGTATTTACGGTTAAACGTTATTGGTGCTGCAATAATGCACTGTGAAAGGATAATTAACAATGTTGCGGACAGCATCTGGATGGATGTGCCAGGCCCTAAGGGAGAAAGAAATGGGATAAGAGAATGGAAGGCTCCAGTGGAACTGCATTAGGAACTGAGAAGTGTGGATCTTAACCATGAATGAGTAATAATGAAGACCACCAGGGAGCCATCAAGGATCCTGGAGAGAAGATGGGGACAGTCAAAATACAAAGGAGTTAGAAATCAGAGATCAAGACATGAAGAACACTGCCAAGGCGAAGCAATGACCTATGCAGGAACCAGGGGACACACAGCAGGCAGGTTGTAGAGGGGCTGCTATGTCCTATAAATGAATTCTTCTCATCCACAGTTACCCTCATTGCCCTTCAAAGAAACCTGCATCCTAGAGAAAAGGCAGCAGTCAGGAGAATGGAGTATAACAGATGGTACGTGGGTGACACTGGCTATAATATTCCTATACACCTCAATTACTCATCTGTTTAATGGAACTAATAATTCCGACCTCAAAGGGTTGCAAGAATCAAATGAGATAACATATGCAAAGCACTTAGTGCCTGGGGCGTCATACTCGTTCGGAAGATGCTGGTTCTTTTTATTATTACTGCTATTGTTGCTGGTTATTATCATCATTAATATCGTCATTCTCAAGGGAAGAACAATTATTTTTAAAGACAAAATATAATGGCCTAGATCATCTTCAGTGAAAAGTTTATGGGTATTCCTTGTATTAGTCAAAAGCTTGGCAGTTTGGGTCATGCAGTTTCTAATGACACAGGTGCTCCTGATAGAATTAACAAAAAAAGTAAAATAAAATAAATAAAGCAGCATTTGGTGCCCTACTTTTCTTCTGTACCATTTACATGTTCTCCTAATTAAATTTTTGAGTAAACTCCGTTCCACAGCCGTGCTGGGTTTGCTCAGATGCACTATAGAATGATTCACAGCCTTGATATAAACTTCTCCGCTCTGAGAGCCAAATTCCTTGCTGTAGGTACGATATCAGAATCCATTTATTATTTCACCCTTGCTTAATTAATTCTGCTGCCAGCTACCTGTTGATGATGGAGTTCTGTTGACAATGCTGAACAAAGTTTTAATCCAAAGAGTTTTAATAACGTGTTTACTGCCAGGTAGCCTGCCACTTTTGATTAAACTTCATGAGGATTTATAACCATCTTTCCCCCGACATGTCTGTAACCTTTAAGGGATGTCTGATAAAAAGCAAAGGTCGTGGGTTCCAAAAGCCCGTGTTCTAATGAATGTGTTCGACAGCTGATCCTGAATGCACAGATGTTTCTCATCCTTTCTCCACCCTCCCCGTTCTTATTTTTTTACAGCGATTCCCAACAAGGATAAAAATTAACACGAATAGAATTAATGGTTTAATTTTGCAAGTGAAAGGGAAGAGTTTACGATGCCTCACTGGGGAAAGGGGCTTCTGTCTTTGCTGATGACCCAAACATGTCTGCCAAGGAGAAATACGGTGTCCAGTCTCCCATTGAACTGCCACACGAATGGATTGGCCGTGGCTTCTGGCTTGACAGGTGCAATAAATATTAATTAGTGTGCTTGGCTACAGAGGGAGTAATGATATACACTGCTCCTCTGAAGCGTTAAATTGTAGTGTTAGTCTTGATAATGCCTCATCTTCTCCATCACGGCAGGAAAACATTTTGAGTTACACGCGTCCCTGTATAGGCAAAGGAATAAAGGTTTATCTGTTGTCAGGAATTAAAGATGCAAAAAGTGGGGGGTTAAGACTGATGGTGAGTTAGGTGCTAGGCATTCCTTGTATGATCGTTGCATTCTTTTTTAAAATCAGCATTTCAGGTGGCACGAACCAGTTTCTAAAATATTTGCTGTTGGTAAGGGATAAAGCTGAAACACTGTACTCTTGTCAAGGTATTTGATTACATTGGAAACGGATTTGAAAACTCCTTGTCTAAAACAACCGCCACAAATACATATCAAATATTAGAGGAACTGTGTTTATTAGATTATGGGAAACTTGGTAGGTTTATGATGTTGAACTGAATGGTTAGGATGTTCCTGAGTGTTTATGCAGGAGTGTTTATAACAGCCTTGGACTAGAGATGGCTGTATTGGGGAACTAATGATAAAATTGCTCTTAAAATTCAGCTCTGATCAGAAAAAAAAAAAAAAAAAAAACTGGCGAGGAGGCCATGATAAGCAAATTAACATTAGCACTGATTCTAGGCTTGCAACAAAACAGGTTTTTGAAATGGGTATGTTTAGTTGTTTACACCTGAAGTTACAGCAAAACAACAGCATTTCACCAAGAAAAGAGGCTCTAATTAAAGACTGATATTTTCCAAATGCTTAATTATAATGGCTTACAGGGCTTCTCTAGGAGCTAATTTGCTGGAATATTACCATTTACACTTTTTTGTTTGTTGAGGATCGTGCTCCCTTGCAAATTGTCTTTTTTTAGTTTGTTGTAACTTCCTCTGGCACTCTTTCTGGGAATGTTTCCTACCCCCTGTATAGGAAAGACTAGCAAGAAATTTGGCAAATGAAGTTTCATTCTGGGTAGAATTCTTTCCCCTCCCGCATGGTTTAAATGTGTTGATATCTGTTTTTGTACTGCAGCTGCAAAGAAAAATGGATTTTGGCAATGTGAATGCATGCTTATTTCTTATTCTCTCCTAGAGCCCTGGGTTCTAGCAGCATATCCCCAAGCAAGGATTTCTGGAGCCACAGTGAACACAGGAAAGCAGCACCCAATGGGCACTGAAACATTAACTAATGATGAGCTGCCCTGAGTCAGCAGGTGCCTGGGCACTGGGACTAGATCATTTTTGCAAGTATGTCCGCCGGGCAATCTCCCAGGACACGGGCAGCTCCAGTCAGTGGGACACGCAGTTCCCCTATTCCCTCCTCCCGTACAACTCTTCCACCTGCTCTCCCAGAGAGAAACAGGGTCCATCTTTTCCCTGGGACTGTGGAAAAGATTTATGTACCCTCAGGAGGTGGGCTCCACAACCACAGTCCTTTATATTTCCTGCCTGCAAGATCCTTCAGCACAGAGATCACTGTGTATAGGAGCTGATGAGCAGTAAGGACTAATATGTGAGCTGTCACTCAGCGTGAGGTCAGGTCCTAGAACTTTGTCCTGGGCAGGGTAGACCAAGAGGTGAACAGGGAGGCCAATGCAGGAAGAGCAGGGCTTGTGCTCTAGTCCCAAGTACTAAAGTGCCCCTCTACAATGGTCTGGACTAGAAATTCTATCTAGTTGCTATGTAACAATTCATAGAAATGGCTGAGATTCTGTCAATAAAACGCAAATACTTAGTGATATCCTTGAAGAAGATTAGGATGTGAGTGCTATGGTGCTGTTATTAAACACTGCCTTACTGATGTGTGCTTGCAACCACTTTGAAACTTTTCAAAGTTCAATCCCTTCAACCAAAATCAAGGTATGCATATCCAAAGGCAAATCAGGAGACAGTATTTAGGAAGCTCTTGGTCCCATGAAAATTAAAATTCTACCAACTAATATTGAGGAAAGTGTATCAAAAACTGAGCAAGCTTTGATCCTTCCCTTTGAGCTCCAATAATTCTTTAAAACTCTTTCACACTTAAGGTGCCATATCTACTCTAGTCCTAGGCTATGACCTAATGATTGGAATTAGCAAGCTCCCTCTAGGCATGGTTAAGAGACTCAAACAGAAAAATGTCTAGTCAGATGCAATTATGCTTCTGCCCATAAGAACATTAAATATCCTGTTGAAACCTTTAAAAAAATGTCTTACAAGCAAGTATTAATAGGTGGATTTTAAATAAAAATGCTAATGAATTTAGAGCCAGACAGATCTTGGTTTAAATAGGGATTTTCAGTCTTGGGTAAGTAGCTTGAGCCTTAGTTTCCTCATCTATGAATTGAGAATAGTGGTCCTATTCTTCCCTCAAAGGGCCACTAGGAGGATCAAATGAGATTATGTTTATAATGTTTGGCATAGTGATTAGTGCTAATAAATAGATACTATATATAGTAGTTACATGATAACAGTTATTACTATAATTATTGACATTCAATTAAATTCCAAGATCTCCACCATGACCATCTCTTACATTAAAGGAGTCTTCTCTGTAGTCATCCTACCTGTGCTAGGCAGGATTATAGCCATCAAGAAGATTTCACACCCCAATCCCCAATCCGAGACTGTGAATCTGATGAGATATCACACTCATGAATATGTTACAGTGAATATGTTTAAGAGACTAATCAATTGACTTTAAAATAGAGTATCATAGATTATCCAGGTGAGTCCAATAAAATCACATGTCCCCTTAAAAGCAGAGCCAGGCAGGCAAGGCAGAGAATTGGATTTAACCTGCTGTTGTTGGCTTGAAGATGGAAGGAGCCATGTGGATAGTATGAAAAAGAAGTGAATTCTGCCCAGCCACCACTGAGACCCCCTGAGCCTCAGATGAGAACTGACTACTTCCTGACTGATAGCTTGATTTCAGCCTGTGAGAACCTGAGCAAAGAACTCAGCTGTGCCTAGACTTCTGATCCATGGAAACTATGAGATAATAAATGGATGTTGTTATAGGCCCCTAAGTTTGTGACCATTTGTTATGACGGCAATAGAAAACTATTAGAGCTGTCCACCCCTTACCATAACAGGCAGTTTTTTAATGTGCTCTGCTCTTTATACTTCAGGGTCTTTGCACAGACTGACTCCTCCATCTACAATCTCTTTCCTCAGTCCCTCACCCAGCTAACACCTTTTGTTCATACTTTGTGTCAGGTCAAATTTCACTTCTTCACAGAAGCAGTCTTTGAATTTCTTATCTAAAGTGCCCCCCTCCTCATTTCAACTTTTTTTCAAGACGCTATTGGTCTCTTCCTCAGTCTTTGCCAGAACTTGTGATTATTTTCTTTGTCTTTTTTCTTGGGTTTTTTTTTTTTTTTTCCGTGCATGCGTGTGTGCTCAGTCACTTCAGTTATGTCTGGCTCTTTACAATCCTATAGACTATAACCCACTAGGCTCCTCTCTCCATGAAATTCTCCAAGCAAGAACTACTGGAGTGGGTTGCCATGCCCTCCTCCAGGGGATCTTCCCAACCCAGAGATCAAACTCTTATTTTTCCGTACTTGACTATAAATATGCACATACCATGACTCAATAGATAATTTGTTGAATGAACATAGGTTAATACTTTACCTCACTTGATATTTATGAATCATGTCTACTTCCATGAGGAAGTAGCATTATTTCCATTTCCATGAGTACTATTATTATTCCCATTTTACAGATGAGGAACTTGAAACATAAAGTGACTGAGTAACATTCCCAAGATCATACAGCCCCTAAGTGATTGAGCCTAAGCATGACCCCAAAGTTAATGCTCTCAATCTCTGAACTTTTATGACCCTCTGATGTAGGTCCTTGTTGTTGTCTAGTCACTAAGTCATGCCTGACTCTCTTGCAACTCCATTGACTGTAGTCCAGCAAGCTCCTCTGTCCATGGGATTTCCCAGGCAAGAATACTGGAATGGATTGCCATTTTCTCCTCCAGGGGATCCTCCTGGCCCAGGGATCAAACTCATGTCTCTTGTGTCTCCTTCATTGGCAGGTGGATTCTTTACCACTGAGCCACCAGGGAAGCCTGATGTAAGTTCTGCAGGTAGGAAAATATTACATCAGAACAAGCTAACAGATTTTATTCCCCCAAATTCAGATATTTGGGTAGGTTTAAGATGTAACACATCCTTACATCCAAAACTTCATGCCACAGCAGTTGAGGTACGGTCTTTGTACCAGTGTCAGTGCTCCTGAAACAAAGCAGGTGGCTTAAAATAACAGAAGTTATTACCTCATTGTTCTAGAGGCTAGAAGTCTGAAATCAAGGTATCATCAGGGCTCTGCTGCATCTGCTGGAGAAGGTGATGGCACCCCACTCCAGTACTCTTGCCTGGAAAATCCCATCGACAGAGGAGCCTGGTAGGCTGCAGTCCATGGGGTCACAAAGAGTCAGACACGACTGAGCAATTTCCCTTTCACTTTTCACTTCCATGCATTGGAGAAGGAAATGGCAACCCATTCCAGTGTTCTTTCCTGGAGAATCCCAGGGACACGGGAGCCTGGTGGGCTACAGTCTATGTGGTCACACAGAGTCGGACACGACTGAAGTGACTTAGCAGCAGCAGCATGCTGCCTCTGCAACCTGTAGGGGAGAATCTTTCCTTGCCTCCTCTTAGATTCTGGTGGCTTGCTCCAATCCCTGGGGATCCTCAGACTATGGGTGCATCACTCCAATCTCTGCCTCTGTCTTTACACAGAGCACTCCCCTGGTGTGTCTATGGCCAAAGTTCCCCTTTTTATAAGAAAACCAATCACACTGGATCTAAGGCCTGCCCTACTCCAGTATGACCTCATCATTACTTAACTAACGACATCTGCAATCACTCTACTTCCAAATCAGTTTACATTCTCAGTTACGGAAGATTAGGATTTCAACATATGAATTTGGGAGCCACAATTCCACCCCTAACAGTCTTCAGGCTGCTAAGTTGCTTCAGTCGTGTCCGACTCTGTGTGACCCCATAGACGGCAGCCCACCAGGCTCCGCTGTCCCTGGGATTCTCCAGGAAAGAACACTGGAGTGGGTTGCCATTTCCTTCTCCAATGCATGAAAGTGAAAAGTGAAAGGGAAGTCACTCAGTCATGTCTGACTCTTTACAACTCCATGGACTGCAGCCTACCAGGCTCCTCCATCCATGGGATTCTGCTACAGTATATGATTTTGACGTTTATGTCCATGAAGGTCCTGCTCCTCTGTTTGCTGATATGTGGCTCCTCGTTACCGGAGTAGACCAGAGCAGCTGGGGTCAGAGGCTGCCTCTGCTGCTGCAGTGGCTGTGACAGGAGGGAGCAATTAGAGAAAGGACTTGTTTGTGAAAGCCAAACTCTGTGGCCTTATGACTTGCTCTCCTACTTCCTGCTTCCTCCTTGCTCTCTGCTCAGGCTCTTGGGTAGTCATTTACAGGAAAGCATGTGATAAGCATGTATCACTGTGAAAGTGTGGTCCACATCTTGGACATTTGATTGTGCAAATGAGAGTTTTACAAAAGCATCTGCAGAAATCTGCTTTTTTCCTTTCTTGACAGTTCTAACTGGGAGACAAAAATAGAAACAAGTATAGCAACCACCCCAATTAACGGCCCCAGATTATTAAAACACTAAAATACCCACTCCTGACTCTGCAGCCAGTCATGACTTATATGTTTTATTGTACTAGCAAGAGATCACTGCACAGCTTGAAGTGTGACTCTGAGGTCACTGAATATGGGGAATTCTCCAACTGTTTCACAGCTACCACTGGGTATGTGTGCAGAGACTGCATATTTGTAGAGGAAAGAAACCCGTGATTTAAAATTAGCCAGTCAAAATTTTCCAATAATAGAAAAATGTGAGATGAGACATATGAAATATGCTTTAGGGCATCTACCAGATATTGGATATACTGGGACTGTAACAAGGGACCTCTGCTTTTAGGAAAATATGCGTTGTGTTCTTGAGCTGTTTGTTCCTACTTGTCTCAGGCTTCCCTATAGTCCATAGCTACCAAAAGAGAGCAAGAAGAACAAAACATTCTAATATCTGAAACATGCTACTGGTTATGGAGTCCTGGCATTCTGATTCACGTATTCCAAAGCAATAATTAGATATTTAAAACTGAGATGGCTTGGACACTGGCAAAGAGAACAGACTCTGCACTTTGTAATATAGGCAGTCATTAACCCACAGTGTCTAGTGGTGGAGGAGGTCTGAGGGGTCCTGAAGAAGGATCAGCATGGCCAGGGTAACAAGGGGTACTCCAGAGACACAGGATCATATTTCCCAACTGATCAACTGTATCAGTGTGAGCCAGGTAAAGATCAGCACTGGGTAAATTTATACCCCAAAACTTGCCTTGAATGTAACTCTTTGTAGACACGCCACCATAAAGGATGTTGTTGTTCGGTCACTAAGTCATGTCCGACTCTTTGTGACCCCATGGACTTCAGCATGCCAGCCTCCTTGTCCCTCACTATCTCCCAGAGTTTGCCCAAGTTCATGTCCATTGAATTGGTGATGCTATCCAATCATCTCATCCTCTGCCACCCTTTTCTCCTTTTGCCTTCAATCTTTACCAGCAACAGGGTCTTTTCCAGTGAGTCAGCTCTTCACATCAGGTGGCCAAAGTACTGGAGCTTCAGCTTCGTATCAGTCCTTCCCATGAATATTCAGGATTGGTTTCCTTTAGGATTGACTGGTATGAGCTCCTGCAGTCCAAGGGACTCTCAAGAGTCTTCTCCAGCACCACAGTCTGAAAGCATTAATTCTTTGGCCCTCAGCCTTCTTTATGGTCCAGCTCTCACATCCATACATGACTACTGGGAAAACCATAGCCTTGACTAGATGGACTTTTGTCAGCAAAGTAATGTCTCTGCTTTTTAATACGCTGTCTAGGTTTGTCATAGCTTTCCTTCCAAGAAGCAAGTGTCTTCTAATTTTTTGGTGGCAGTCACCATCTGCAGTGATTTTGGAGCTCAAGAAGAGAAAATCTGTCACTGCTTCCATGTTTTCCCCTTCTATTTGCCATGAAGTGATGGGACTGAATGCCATATGATCTTAATTTTTTGTATGTTGAGTTTTAAGCCAAGTATTTTCTTTGGGGTCCAATATGAATTCTCCCTGCTGTCCCTTGCTATAGTTCTTCAAGTTCCTATTAAGACACTGAGCTGTGGCCTTGTTTTATATGGGCCTTAACTGTTCATGTTAGGAGGGTCTTGCTGATTTGGGAATTCATTTATCCCTAGCTGGTTAGCCCCTACTTGCAATAGGTGATGTTTTCCCATTTCCAACACAAGTTACATTTTTTTGGAAGCACTACTTTTACAGGACACAAATATATTCAAAGACATTCATACAAACAGATTTTCTGCTCAAAAACAGGTAACACTTGCTTAAAACATATCTTCAGGTGTCCCCCAAGTCACTTCCCATTTCATCCTGTGATACAGCTTTCACAAATCAAAACGGAATCACGGCTAATGTCTACAGTTTAAAAAGAGTAATTGGAAAGTTCATAAATTATTTCATTTATGCTTAAAGGAAGCAAATTAATAGCCATGAGAATAATCCATATTCTTCAATTAGTTGTGAGCAACTGAAGTTCAAATTTCACATTTAAATACAATTTGAATTCCCAGATTGGTTTTAAAACTTGGATGATTTGGTCACCTCGGACCTGCCTTCCCACATCACAGCAGAAATGCAGTCAATTCACTACAGTCCCCATTCTCTTGACTCATTTCTGTTACCTCTCTGACCCCTCTGGGTACTTGATTATGTTTGTATATTGCCAAGGCCAATTTCTTTCTATAAGGAAAGGCCTCTGTATTGATTAGAAGTTTTCAGGACATTAACCTGAATTTTCTTAGTTTTGGTCACTGCATGTGAAATTCAATACTCAAACTATCCCCAAACATCCTCAATTGCTATTCAAGTCAGATGCATTTACTTAAATAAGCAATTAGCCTTGGCAATAAAAGCTTGAAAAGAAATGAAGTTCATGAATCTGCTACTTGTCCTTCCTTAGATGATGCCATTAGTCAGTGTCCAAATGCGTAGCAAATATTGTGCCAATTCTGGTACCAAGGAGATTGAAGATAGGAATGTCTAATGTTCCAGAAACCTCAAAGGGGCAGAGGTGGGGTTGGCTCAGATATGGTAAATGAATTTACTAAATGTCTGCATACATACAATCCTGTACTAGGGAGGCAGTGGGCTTGGGTAAAGGGGTAGAGATGAAGACAATGGACTCCAAGATTACATAGTATATGTATTATAATATGAATAGTTAACATATATTACATGTATTATATATATATTAATGTGAAGCATATGTATTATACATATGAATAGTGAATATATAATACATGTATTATATAAATATATGAATATGAATATACATATATAGCACATAATGTTCATATATATACACAACATATTTGCCATTGGTTGGAAAATCAAAATAACCATAAAATAAATCTGTAAATCAATGACTGGTATTTAAGATACAAGTATAACTTTAATATTTTATAGCCTAAATATTTTATAAATAAGAAAAACAAATTGTGTTATCTAGAATCTCTTCATAGGAAGATTGATAGACTGTCAAATATATGCACAAACATGCTGAAAAAAATTCAGAAATAGTTATTTTTACCTCTCTGCATAGAAACAACTAGTGTTGCCTGTGGAGTTTTCTCTGTGAAACCTGACTTAGGTTTTGTGAAGAAGGAAAAGAAGGTTCAGTTAAAAGCCATACATATTTTACCAATGGCTGTGGTAAAGTGACTTGTAGAAATCACTCACATGCTCTTATCTCCCTCCTCCTTTTCTCTAAATCCCAATACTTGCCCTACCCTTGGGGCTTCCCTGGTGGCTCAGATGGTAAAGCATCTGCCTACAATGTGGGAGACCTGGGTTCAATCCCTGGGTTGGGAAGATCTCCTGGAGAAGGAAATGGCAACCCACTCTAGTACTCTTGCCTGGAAAATCCCATGGATGGAGGAGCCTGGTAGGCTACAGTCCATGGGGTCACAAAGAGTCAGACACGACTTCACTTTCACTTTCACTTTGCCCTACCCTTGGAGGTATCTTCCCAAATCCAAGTTTCAACACATGTCCTCCCCTTGAGACATCTCAAGCCATGAGCTGGAGCTGAGGTGACTGTTCTTTCTCTTGAACAAAAGGTACTTAATCTCCAAATATAAGACATGAGAGGAAAAAACTTTAAGGAATAAAAACACTTTTCTTTCACAATTAAGCACAAACTTGACTGAAATATAAGCTCTTGCTAAATCTGAATGGCCATAAAAACACATCTGACTCAGTTGTTTTGCAGTGGATAAGGGACAGGTAAGTTGATGCATATTTACATTCCTTAAATTAAGGAATATTTCTTGAGAACCTACTGTGTGCTAGATAATAGGGTTATAAAAAATACTCTTGACTTAAAAGGACCCAATCCACCGAAGAATCAGACATAATAAATGCTATAATAACAGTATGTATTTTATATATGCCAACAAAGGTCCATATAGTCAAAGCTATGGTTTTTCCAGTAGTCATGTACGGATGTGAGAGTTGAACCATAAAGAAGGCTGAATGCCAAAGAATTGATGCTTTTCAACTGTAGTGTTGGAGAAGACTCTTGAGAGTCCCTGGACTGCAAGGAAATCAAACCAGTCCATCCTAAAGGAAATCAGTCCTGAATATTCATTGGAAGGACTGATGCTGAAGCTGAAGCTCCAATACTTTGGCCACCTGATGGGAAGAACTGACTCATTTGAAAAGACCCTCATGCTGGGAAAGATTGAAGGCAGGAGGAGAAGGGGATGACAGGATGAGATGATTGGATGGCATCACCAACTCGATGGACATGAGTTTGAGCGAGCTCCAGGAGATGGTGAAGGGAAGCCTGGCGTGCTTCGGTCCATGGAATCGTAAAGAGTCAGACATGACTGAGCGACTGAACAACAATAACAATATCTATAAAGTGCTATGGAAGATTTCAGAAAGAGGAATAGGGTGGGGTTTCCCTGGTGGTCCAGTGGTTAAGACTCTGTACTTCCACTGCAGGGGGCACAAGTTCAATCCCTGGTGGGGGAACTAAGATTCTGCATGCTGCTTAGTGCTACCTAAAGAAACAACAAAAAAAATTTTTTTAATTAAAAAATGGAAACAGGCATAGTGGATTTATCAGTTAGCTACTGCTACATAACAAAGCACCCCAAACGTGAACTCAAGAACACCAACCATTATAATAGCCAGGACATGGAAGCAACCTAGATGTCCATCAGCAGATGAATGGATAAGAAAGCTGTGGTACATATACACAATGGAGTATTACTCAGCCATTAAAAAGAATACACTTGAATCAGTTCTAATGAGGCGGATGAAACTGGAGCCTATTATACAGAGTGAAGTAAGCCAGAAAGAAAAACACCAATACAGTATACTAACACATATATATGGAACTTAGAAAGATGGTAACAATAACCCTGTATACGAGACAGCAAAAGAGACACTGATGTATAGAATAGTCTTTTGTACTCTTTGGGAGAGGGAGAGAGTGGGATGATTTGGGAGAATGTCATTGAAACATGTATGATATCATATAAGAAACGAGTCGCCAGTCCAGGTTCAATGCACAATACTGGATGCTTGGGACTGGTGCACTGGGATGACCCAGAGGGATGGTATGGGGAGGGAGGAGGGAAGAGGGTTCAGGATGGGGAACACGTGTGTACCTGTGGCGGATTCATGTTGATATATGGCAAAACCAATACAATATTGTAAAGTTAAAAAATAAAGAAAAAGAACAGATAAACTAAAAAAATTAAAAAAAAAAAAAGACAACAACCATTAATAATTTCTCACATATCAGAGGAATACTTCTGCTGATCTCAGCTTGGCTCAATCATGCATTTGCAGTCACACCCTGGATGGCCAGTCCAGGGTAGCCTTGGCTGGGTCAACTTGGGTCATGACTAAGCTCTGGTTCACATGTCTCATTTCCAGCGAAACTGCCTGTACATGTCCTCAGAGAAAAAAATGAAAGGATCAAAGGAGATGGGAGCAGAAATTGACAGAAGACTTTTTTTAAGCCCCTGCTTAAGTCAAGTTTTTATTGTTCAATTAGCCAAAGCATGTCATATGAACAAGCCTAGTGTCAGTTTGAGAAGGAATCAGCAAGTAACAGACCAAAGGACATAGACACAGGGAGGTCATTTAATTAGGGTCAATGATGTAATCAGGCTCCCCTTATAGCTCAGTTGGTAAAGAATCCGCCTGAAATGCAGGAGACCCCAGTTCGATTCCTGGGTCAGGAAGATCCACCAGAGAAGGGATAGGCTACCCACTCCAGTATTCTTGGGCTTCCCTTGTGGCTCAGCTGGTAAAGAATCCACCTGCAATGCAGGAGACCTGGATTCGATCCCTGGGTTGGGAAGATCCCCTGGAGAAGGAAAAGGCTACCCACTCCAGTATTCTGACCTGGAGAATTCCATGGACTGTATAGTCCATGGGATTGCAAAGAGTAGGACATAACTGAGCAACTTTCACTTTCAATGATGTAATCACTCTACCATAGTGGAGAAAGAAAAAAAGACTATGTGGGAGTGACTTCGTAGGATGAGTAGAATATTAAAAAGCATAGACAGGGGAAGGGTATTCCAGGTTTAAAAGGAACAGACATACAGTTTCTCCACTGCAAAGGAGAGACTGGGAAGAAGAGAGGAACTGGAAGCTAGTGAACCACTTAGGAACTGCTGCAGGTGCACAAACAAAAAATGAACACAATAAGGACTTGAGCCAAGGTGACAACAGCAGAGAAAGCAAGAATGGGAAAGACTGAGAGCCATCATGAGAGCAGAATCTATAAGAATGAATGTACATAGGAACTGGACAAGAAAGAAGACTCAAATGTGAGCAGAAGGATGTACGATGAGCATCTATCTGAGTTGATGACAATGCTAGTTCAAGTCAAAAAAGAGAAGGAAGTTTGGGGGCAAAGAGAAAGGATGAGCTGTTTTTTGTCATGTTGATTTAGAAGTAACTTCAATAGTACTGAGATCTAGTAGTCTACCATAGAAAGAAGAAAATTTTCAAAGATTAATGAGCACTGCTGAGGGCAGTTGATAAATTGGAAAGAGCCATGAATACGGAGCTAGAACTGCTGGAGTCCCAGCTCTTCTGCTTATTAATTGTGTAAAAATATGAGGATAAAGCAGAGAAGAAAATGTGGCATCACAGGGGGTTGCCAATTGTTCATTTACTGATATGTTTTAAATCCTTGTCTTGCTTTTGCTCTAGTGCTGTCTCTTCTCTCAGCCTACATCCCATGTTCATTTTTAAAAACCATCCATGGCTATAAAATTCTTCAGAAGAAAAAAATCTGTACATCCAGAGGGACAATTATTTTACCTACAGGTTTCATAAACCATTTGGGACTTTTATTTAATATCAATGAGTTCTGTTCAGATAAGCTACTGCTGTAATTTTTTTCTTCAAAACTTTAACTTACTGTAATTTAAAAAATAACCTTAGCTGTTTTGCATTTATATTGACTTATTTTTGCATTATTATTATTTCATCAGGAAAAACTTTTAGATATGATTTCCAAAGGGTTACTGTGTTTGTAAACGTGATTTGATTGGATTTGGATGCTAAAAAGTTTACCAATGAAACATATGTACAATTTTATGTTGAAAGTTATTATAGGGTTATTATATCAAAACTGACTCTACAGACCAACTTTAGAAGTGTATCTATTGCAAAATTTCAGGTTAACTCTAGAGTGGTCTTCCCTGGTGGCTCAGACAGTAAAGAATCTACCTGCAATGCAGGAGACCCAGGTTCAACCCCTGGGTTTAGAAGATCCCCTGGAGAAAGAAATGGCAAACCATTCCAGTATTCTTGCCTGGAGAATTTCATGGACAGAGGAACCTGGTGGGCTACATTCCCATGAAGTCACAAAGAGTCAGGACATGACCGAGCGACTACCACTTTCACTTTAACTCTGGAGTGAAGAGAGCACAAAATGACTAAGAAGTCTTTGGAATAACCAAGTCTAGTCAGGCCAGTCATACTCCTGGATGGGACTGAATTGCAGCTCAATTTGAAGGAGCAGAGAGATGTAGGCTGAATGAGAGAGAGAAGACAATGCGGAACTGGCATGGAAGAGTGTCCATTATGTGTGTATAATTAGCAAGCCTTTGCAACTGGAATAAAGATGTGAGTTGAGGGCAGAATCCTGAAACCATTGAAAGCCCCCTGAACTATATATGAAGATCAGAAACACTTGTTTGGCCTTTATGGCCTTCCTAGACCTTCCCCAGAGCCTCTCAAAGCTTCTCAACTCCAGTTAGATGGGTCCACCTCAGTATCCTATCAGCTTGCTACACTTCAGAACTATCAGCCCAGATCAAGAGTATGGTTCTCATCACTGGCTATGTATTAGCATCACTTGTGAAGTTTTGTCAGACTTGCTATTTGTTTTTAACATATCCGTCTTTCCTCTCCAAAAGAAGAAGGACAGATATATTAAATTCCTCAGTGTCAGAGTCTAGGTCTAATGCAAGTTTGTGGAGACAATGGTGAAGAAAGTCAACATTTGTTCTGAGGGTGATTTTATTTATTTATTTTTTCCTTTTCTTTTTTTTTAATTTTATTTTATTTTTAAACTTTACAATATTGTATTGATTTTGCCAAACATCGAAATGAATCCACCACAGGTATACATGTGTTCCCCATCCTGAACCCTCCTCCCTCCCCATACCATCCCTCTGGGTCATCCCAGTGCACCAGCCCCAAGCATCCAGTATCGTGCATCGAACCTGGACTGGCGACTCGTTCCATACATGATATTATATGTATTTCAATGCCATTCTCCCAAATCATCCCACCCTCTCCCTCTACCACAGAGTCCAAAAGACTGTTCTATACATCAGTGTCTCTTTTGCTGTCTCGTATACAGGGTTATTGTTATCATCTTTCTAAATTCCATGTATATGCGTTAGTATACTGTATTGGTGTTTTTCTTTCTGGCTTACTTCACTCTGTATAATAGGCTCCAGTTTCATCCATCTCATTAGAACTGATTCAAATGTATTCTCTCTTTTTTTTTTTTTAATTTTTTTTATTTTTAAACCTCAAACACTATATTAGTTTTGCCAAACATCAAAACGAATCCGCCGCAGGTATACATGTGCTCCCCATCCTGAACCCTCCTCCCTCCTCCCTCCCCACACCATCCCTCTGGGTATTCTTTTTAATGGCTGAGTAATACTCCATTGTGTATATGTATCACAGCTTTCTTATCCATTCATCTGCTGATGGACATCTAGGTTGCTTCCATGTCCTGGCTATTAGAAACAGTGCTGCGATGAACATTGGGGTACACGTGTCTCTTTCAATTCTGGTTTCCTCAGTGTGTATGCCCAGCAGTGGGATTGCTGGATCATAATGCAGTTCTATTTCCAGTTTTTTAAGGAATCTCCACACTGTTCTCCATAGTGGCTGTACTAGTTTGCATTCCCACCAACAGTGTAAGAGGGTTCCCTTTTCTCCACACCTGAGGGTGATTTTAATGAGTGTGATATTGATTGACACCTCCCTACAGAAACACGATACCTAGGTCACAAAGAGAGACACACATTGGTCCTCCTGGTGGCAAATGAATGACTTTTTGAAAGCCACTATCTTCAAGAGGCTGAGAGAAGTATCATAGCAAGAGACCAACAAAGAGTAAAAGTCAGTGGTTCTCTCCCAATCTTTCAGCATCCTGCAGATGGGTCAGCTTGGTCTGTAGGTCAGTGACATTCACAAAGGAGACTTTCAGCTCCTGTTGTTCTTTTAAAAGGTCTAGAATGAGAAGGTCTTGTAAGCAGAAAAAAAACAACCCAAGTTTGGTTGCCAGATAGTCTACCTGTAGGTGAAAGGTGTTTATAGGAGTTGTTGTGAACACAAGCTGCAAGGACAGCCCCTCCACTGGAGGAGGGGTGTTGTGGAAGGTTCCCCACTACATCCTCAGGTTCACAGATTCCTAGGACTCACAAAACTCAGAAGAGCTGTTATACTCAGGGTCACATTTAACTACAGAGAAAGAGACCAGGCACAACTTTCAGCTCCTTTCCCAGTGGAGTTATATGGATAGTACTTGAAGCTGAAGCTCCAAAACTTTGTCCACTTGATGTGAAGAGCTGACTCATTGCAAAAGACCCTAATGCTCTGAAAGATTGAGGGCAAGAGGAGAAGGGGACAACAAAGGATGAGGTGGCTGGATAACATTCAATGGACATGAGTTTGAGCAAACTCTCAGGAGATAGTGAGGGCCAGGGAAACCTGGTGTGCTTCCACTCCTGGGATCGCAGAGAGTCGGACATGACTGGCTGAATAACAGCGACAACTTAATTCTCCCAGAAACAATGTGCAAGAACACATAGAGAGCATCATCAACCAGGGAGGCCTTACTGTTCAAGGCTTTACTGGGGGTCAGCCACATAGGCATGGAGCACTCTTGTGACTGACCTTTGTTTCTCAGCCTCCAGGACTTCCAGAGGTCAGACTGATAGCACACGGTCCCAGGTCCCCACTGTAAGTCACACCGCGAGTATAAACCATCCGGTGTGGTTCAAGGCCACGAGAAAACAATGATACTTCTGTCAAGTATCCTGTTCCAAGGTCTCAGAGGTTATCTCTCGGGACCCAGTCAAGAGAGATGGAACGTGCAGGGTTTGTTCTTTCCAGGCCTGCTGAGTCACACTTCTGTACCACTGAAGCGGAGCCACTGGGATGTACTCTCAGGCCTGCCCACTTGTCTTTCCATGAAGGGAAAGAAGTGCTGCTCTGGGGCCTCCCATTCCTTATCTTTACAGCAAAGGCCCAAACTGAAGTCTGACCAGACGTATCTTTGAAGTCTTGGTTTTAGATCTATAAAGCACAATACTTTGCAATCCCACATATAACAGAAGAACACAGTGTATAAGAATGAAAACTCAAGTCTTTCAACATTTCCTCTGCTAATTAACTCGCTTGCTAGGTGGCACTAGTGGTAAAGAACCAGCCTGCCAATGCAGGAGATATAAGAGATGGGGGTTCAGTCCCTGGGTTGGGAAGATCCTGTGGAAGTGGGCATGGCCAACCCACTCCAGTATTCTTGCCCGAAGAATCCCACAGACAGAGAAGCCTAGCAGGCTACAGTCCCCGTAGGGTCACAAAGAGTTAGACCTGACCGAATGATTTAGCATGCAAACATTTTGAAAAGTCAAGAAATAGTCTTTAGCCTTGAAATAGTCTTTGATTTTTCAGTATTTTCTTTCTTTCATATACTTGTCTATGAAATATTTTAAAATATGTTTTTTATAGAAAAATCCAGTATTAAAGTTTTGGGAGATCTGCAAGTCAAAACATCTTAATACAATCCTCCTAAAGAGACTAATATAATGTATACAAGACAGTCCTCCTCCTCAGATTATCCCCTGTCTGTGAAATCTCTCTGTTGTTCTTTTTTAACACAAAACTCTGAAGACCTTTATCTATCTTTTTGCTGCCTACTTTAAAGTACTTGCAAATTAAATCTATGCTCTTTGATCCGTGTTGATTTCTTTGTGTGTATTTAATACTTTCACCAAAGGGCAAAGGCAGCTTCCAGATATGCTGAGAATCCTATCTTTTTATGAGATGAGAGGAAAACAGTCTGCAAAGCTGAGGGAAGTGAAAAGAGATCAGAAGTTTGCATTGAACCTGAGACTCTCCTGCACTGTACCCAGGCCCGTGCCAAATTTGTACAGGTGTACACCACAGGAACAGATGAACAAATGTGATTATATGAACTCTCAGGATGTTTCTGAGCCCATAACGTACCTCTCCCAAAGCGGACTTGTGCATCTGTTATGAAATTAAAGTATTTGTGTACTTGCCAGCAAAAAGCTATTTAAACTGCTGAACTTGTACTCTATCAGGTCTTATGGTTTTAAAAAGAAATGATGAGATGATATGACAGGGGTGTCATGGTGTGCTCAGTGTGAAGGGAAGACAGAGCCCAGTAGAAGAGGCACAAGATTTGAGGTGTCCTAATGCACAGAATAGTATAGTGATTAGATTTCCTTCCTTTTGTGCTGGGAATGCATTGTTTCTTGGAAGGAATGTTGAATTGTAAAGGTTTTTTTAATGTGTCTTTTATAATAAGCTTTGTTGAGGGCAAAAAAATATGTTTATTTGGAAGATAAATATGGGAAGGATGTCCCCCACTCCAGATCGTGGATACTTTCAAATAGTCTGTCCATGTGATGCTTAGCCTCCTTCTCAGTAATACCCGTGCCCTCAAATCTTACTCCTCTCCCTACTTTGTAGTCTCCTAAGCCTGATTTTTTTTCCATAAATTTCTCCAATTTTTCATTCATTTGACAAATGGTTTATAGTACCTAATTACTCCCTGGCCCCATGGAGCTTAAATTCAAGCCGGGCAAAACAGATAATTAACATAATATATATGCAAATGAAGTATGTTAGAAGGCACTGAGTGCTATGGAGAAAAATAAACAAGGTGAAGGGGATGTGAAAGTGCCAGAGGGTTGAACCAAAACTTTCCTGTGTTCTTTCTGTTTTCCTTAAACTTTCAGCTGTTCTGATACACTGATTCTGCTTGATTTGCTGCTGGAAGAAAGCAAATTCTTTTCCTTTTTCTCTTGCTTTCCCTTTAAGATGTGCAATGTGTAAATAATAACTAATATTTGAATGGAACCATCATAACCATTATTTCTTTTAATCCTCTACAAGCTTCAGAAAAGTGAATCACTTGGTTCAGTTCAAATAGCTATTAACTAGCAAATAGGAATATTGATCCTAGGTTCTCTGAAACCAAGTTGCTCAGACTTTTGTACATATGGTCACTTCCATTGTTTGATTCCCAAAAGAAAAACTAAAGGTATGAATATTGGGACAAGTGGAGGAGAGAATATCTTAAATAAAATGGCAAAAGAATCATTCATGAAGGCAATAGACAAACTGTCTTAGTGGATATTATGGCTACTCAAACAATCATTCAACAAATGTTTCTTGAGTGTGTATTATGTGCTAGGTGCTAAGAGTCATCATCTGCATATAAGATACTTTAGATTTAACAATATACAGTGTCAGACTGAGGCATAAATGTTTTATGGGTCTATTAACTTTAAGAGGGGTCAAGAAAAAAAAGTTACTAATATATGAAGTTACTAAAAAGCCTCTTGATGAAAGTGAAAGTGGAGAGTGAAAAAGTTGGCTTAAAGCTCAACATTCAGAAAACAAAGATCATGGCATCTGGTCCCATCACCTCATGGGAAATAGATGGGGAAACAGTGGAAACAGTGTCAGACTTTATTTTTGGGGGGCTCCAAAATCACTGCAGATGGTGACTGCAGTCATGAAATTAAAAGACGCTTACTCCTTGGAAGGACAGTTATGACCAACCTAGATAGCATATTCAAAAGCAGAGACATTACTTTGCCAACTAAGGTCTGTCTAGTCAAGGATATGGTTTTTCCTGTGGTCATGTATGGATGTGAGACTTGGACTGTGAAGAAGGCTGAGCACCGAAGAATTGATGCTTTTGAACTGTGGTATTGGAGAAGACTCTTGAGAGTCCCTTGGACTGCAAGGAGATCCAACCAGTCCATTCTGAAGGAGATCAGCCCTGGGATTTCTTTGGAAGGAATGATGCTAAAGCTGAAACTCCAGTACTCTGGCCACCTCATTCGAAGAGTTGACTCATTGGAAAAGACTCTGATGCTGGGAGGGATTGGGGGCAGGAGGAGAAGGAGACGACAGAGGATGAGATGGCTGGATGGCATCACTGACTCGATGGAGGTGAGTCTGAGTGAACTCCAGGAGTTGGTGATGGACAGGGAGGCCTGGCGTGCTGCGATTCATGGGGTCGCAAAGAGCCAGACACGACTGAGCAACTGAACTGAACTGAATATATGAAGAAGTAGAAATAAAGGACACAGGAAGTGTAATAAACTAAATTTAAAACCAAGGGCAGAATTAAGTGTTAAATCAGAGAGTATGCCTGTTAACTTAAAGTTAGGCTATAGCATTAGTCACTATAAATTTCTTTTGAAAAATCTTAAAGAGAGACATTGCATGAAAGAGAGATGGTGTAATGGACCAAGCACAAGACGTAAGACTTTCCAATCCTGACTCTGTCATTTACCAGTTTTGTGACCTTTAACTGTAAAATGAAATTAATAATCCTTACCCAGCAGGGTTGGGATTGCATAACGTCACACACGTAAATGTGGCACCTAGGTGAGAAGTTTTGTCTGAGCTCTTACAACTGCAGGGGACTGAAATACAACTCCAAAGGTCATTTATTGGCTTGCATGAATAAAATGCAGTGCTGGGGCTTTAGGCGTGTCTAGAGGCAAGAACTCAAGAGTACTGTCACCAGGAGCCCATCTCTTGGCTATGCTCTCATTTGTGCTAATTTATCCTTAACTTGGCACTTCCTTGAGGGAACAAAATGGTGACTGGCAGCTCTACACTCAATTCTTCCCAGTTACAAAATTTTTCTCCATAATTCTACTCAAACCCTTAATTGGCCCTGGTTGGACTATGGGACTACTTCATTAGGGACAAGGAGTCACTGTCCCTAATGATTAGGGACAAGCTATTAGAGATGAAGAAATCAGCCCCCCAATATTCATTGGAAGGACTGACGCTTCAATATTTGAAGCTGAAGCTCCAATGCTTCGGCCACCTAATGCGAAGCACCAACTCACTGGAAAAGACCCATTTGCTGGGCAAGTTGAGGGCAGGAGGAGAAGAGGGAGACAAAGAAGAAGATGGATGGAAGGCATCATCATTTCAACGGACGTGAGTTTGAGCACACTCTGAGAGACAGTGAAGGACAGGGAAGCCTGATGTGCTGCAGTCCATGGGGTCACAAAGAGTCAGACACAATTTAGCACTGAACAACAACAAAGGAACAAGGCAATTTACTGCTCTTATTTGCTTGGTTCAGTTCATATGCCAACCGGAGATAAAGTCAGCCCAACTGATCTACAGACACTAAAGGAGAGAAGGCTGATGTTCCAGAGGAACCCAGAAGACTGTAATGAGAAAAGCAAACTAACTCCACCAGTACAGAGGTTCAGTTAGTATTTGTTGCATTAGATCAGTTATATTTGGGTATCCTGTCTCTGGGTAGAACAAAAATAGAATATAGAACTCAGTCCCTGTGCTAATCATGTTTTCTAAATAATGTTTATTCTGCAAGAAAATGTAATAATCAAAACAATACTGTTTTCTCTGAGCACAGAGAGCCCACTCAAATAGCCCTCTGCTTTTCAAAAAAAAAAATTCATTGCTATGAAAAATGCATTTCTTGCTTGGCTCATGAGCTAGGAAGAGAATATTGAAATATTAATATTTAGTGCATGCACCTAGAAATGACCCCGTATGCATAAATACACCTTAGCATCTCCATTTATACCTACATCAAGGAAAAAATTAAATTATGATATACTGCTGTGAAGAAATGAAATGAAACACCAGACATATATTAAACTTAAAAGAATAGAAATGAACCCACAACACAAGAAAATTTGGAATCT
The DNA here is from genome assembly GCF_029407905.1 of Bubalus kerabau. Classification (NCBI taxonomy): domain Eukaryota; kingdom Metazoa; phylum Chordata; class Mammalia; order Artiodactyla; family Bovidae; genus Bubalus; species Bubalus kerabau. Next base: position 59,882,785 of record NC_073624.1, on the reverse strand, counting down.
TACACACTCTGCTTTCCCTAATATGGATCTCTGTGCTTTCTTGTCTGTTTCTATTGACTATTTGCGAACTTGGTGATATATAAAATTAATAGCTTTTTACCTTTCACTTTGCATAAAGAACTTGATAAAGCAGGCCTCTCCCATCTTAAATACAGTATTTTTTCTTTCTTCCACCCCTTTTCTCCCTTTCTTCACAGCGACAGTTCTAGAAGAGGCAGTCTACACTGGTTGTTTCTACTTTCTCACCCCTGCCCCCATTCACACAAATATCATGAAAACCTGATTTCTGTCTCTAACACATAGGAACTGCCCTCACTAATGAGCTTTATCCAAGTCCAATAGAACCTTTTGCACTCTTACTTTATTTAATGTGTCTATAACATTCTCTCTTCTGGAAACTCTCTTTCCTCGATTTCCATTGCACCAATCTCTCCTAATTTTCTGTCTACTTCTTTGCATGCTTCATTTCAGTCTCCCTCACACCACCTTTTTCTCCATCTATGTCCTAAGATGATTTCCCTGGGTTGCTCCTTACTCTACATCATCTCCCCTAATCCTGTGTCTTCACTTTAACCTAAAATGCTGATAGCCCCCAAATTTTATATTTCAAGCCCAGACCTCCATCTATATCAAACTGCTCCTGGACACCTCTCCACTGGACTGGCCCATGCTTGCACAGACTATTAAAAAAAGAAGAAAGGTGCCTGGAAAACAGCAATATCTAACAGATATATGGAGGAAGAAGAACACTGAGGGCTTAGAGACAAAAATCCAGGAGTGAGTGATATCCTAACAGCCAAAACAAGAGAGGATTTTTGGGAAAAAAAAAAAAAAGAAAAGAGGGCACAAAAGTATTATATACAAGATCAAGTGACATGAGGACTGAAGACCATCCCCCTAAATTCAGAGTTAGCAGCTTGTGTTAGTGATCTGGACAAGAGACATTCCAGAGGTTAGGGCAGAAGCTAGACTCCTGTGGCTTATAAGCCCATCCATATTTTTTTTCCTTCATGTGCATTATTATTTTGATTTCAAATAAACTTTAGAAATGAATATAACCACAAAAAATTAGGTAAGCAAGTAATTAAATATCTCACTTAAACAAATAAGTAAATAATTAGAAAAGCACATATAGAGAACATGAGTCATTCTTTTAAGAACCTGAGTAAGGGTAAAAGGCAATGGAGAAGGCGATGGCACCCACTCCAGTGCTCCTGCCTGGAGAATCCCATGGGCAATGGCACCCCACTCCACTGCTCCTGCCTGGAAAATCCCATGGGCAATGGCACCCACTCCAGTGCTCCTGCCTGGAGAATCCCATGGGCAATGGCACCCCACTCCAGTGCTCCTGCCTGGAGAATCCCATGGGCAATGGCACCCCACTCCAGTGCTCCTGCCTGGAAAATCCCATGGGCAATGGCACCCACTCCAGTGCTCCTTCCTGGAGAATCCCATGGACAGAGGAGCCTGGTGGGCTGCAGTCCATGGGGTTGCGAAGAGTCGGACACGACTGAGCGACGTCCCTTTCACTTTTCACTTTCATGCATTGGAGAAGGAAATGGCAACCCACTCCAGTGTTCTTGCCTGGAGAATCCCAGGGACGGGGGAGCCTGGTGGGCTGCCCTCTATGGGGTCGCACAGAGTCGGACACAACTGAAGCGACTTAGCAAGGGTAAAACAGCCAAATGCAGATGAGGGTTTAGGGACTGCTTGTTTTTCCAGGTTGGTTGAGTGGGTAGTAGTTTTTATTTTATTTTTTTCACTGTTTGCTATATTGTTTTTATTTTATAAAGACAGAATATTTAGAATATGCAAATAAAAAATATGATTGTCCTGTAGTTATTCTCCCCTTCCCCAAAGCCCTGAAGCTGCCAGGGAAATAAATGGCTTCAGGAATCCTGATGATTAAGCAGCAAGAGAAAATGACTGGTAGTGGGCGAATTTAGATGCCTGACAACTCAAATGCAGATTGGTTACATCAGTCACAGCTAAAACAGTGGACTGACTTCAGGAATAATCATGACTTGCCTTCTCAAAGATTTCTCTTCAAATCATCCTGTTAATGGTCCTACTATTGCATTGCTGTCAGTTCAATCCATTAACAAATATTTGTGATTCCTCGCAGGACTGAAAATACATGCTTTTAAATTAAATTTGGTGGGTGATTGGGGCTGAGCTTAGCATAGAGATTTTGGAATGATTTTATTGCGGGAAGGGGACCCCTTCCAGGACCTGAGAGCGGGCTCTTGTTTAATCCTCTGAATTGAATTGTCTGAAGAGACACACAGGCTGACAAAGACTTTATTGGGAAGAGGTGCCTGGGAGAAGAGAGAAGCAAGGTGAGGGGACCCAGGAGGACAGTTCTGCCATGTGGCTGGAAGTCTTAGGTTTTATGGTAATCTGGTTAGTTTCCAAATTGTCTCTGGCCAATCATTTGGACTCAGAGTCCTTCCTGGTGGCTTATCACTCAGTCAAGATGGATTCTAGTGAGAAGGATTCTGGGAGATTGGAAGGACTTTTGGACTAGTCTCTTCTCTGCTTTTGACCTTTCCTGAATTCTTCTGGTTGGCGGTAGTTTGTTAGTTCCACGTTCCTTCCTAGGACCTCTGGTTGTAAGCTAATTCTTACATGTGGTTACTCCAGTGCCTGACCAGGGGGAGTGGTTTCAGTCACTGGCTCCCTTAACAATTGAAGTGTCACCCGGAGCCCTCCAGGAAGCAGCCACTGGTCCTGCAGAAAATGCTCTTCCCCTTTTCCCAGGAGAGACTTGTATTGGTGTCTGCAAATACTGTCATATGTACAGTCCTCTTTCTTGCCCTTTCCTTCTGCTTCCCTCCCTATGGCATCATGTTGGATCAGGTTCTTAAAAGCATGTGTGATATTGGTGTGCCGTGAAGAATAATTTTGAGTCTCTGTTGGTTCTTAAAGATTCTTCCTTCATTACTCCAACACTTCTATCTAAAGTATTGCTGATAGCAGTTTTTAAATTGGGAGAAAGTTGAGGCTGTTTATTAAAGGAAGAAAAGCAGTATGGAATTAGAAATGGAGGAGTGATACAATGGCCGAAAAATTTCCAACCACCTCTGTCGGGTTTTATCAAAACTATGGCTTTGCATGCACTTTATCCACTTCACTTCCCCTGATTTCAGTAATTCTTTATTGAACTCAGGTTAAAATTTAATTCTCAGCCTTGCATTTAAATGATGTCCTCAAAGTCTGATTTCCTCTCTCCCATATTATACCCCACAAGTCCTACTCAAAACAATGCCAGGAACCTCTCCTCACCTCTTCCTCATCTCTCTGATTGTTTATAAACTCTATTTCTTAAGACCTAGTTCAAGTTCAGCTTCCTCTTAGCTCTCCCTGATTACCTCAGTTCACAGCAGTTACTCCCTGTATAGAGCCACCATGGGCACGAATATACGGTTCTTCGTTTTTGCTGACTTGCATAACTATTCGCCCATTTATGTACACATTCTTGTGTACAATCTGATGTAGACACATGAAGGACTTTACCAGTCCAACATCTGGAGAATCCTTAGCTTTCACTGTTGGGCCCTTGTAATAGGCACAGCTGCAACAAAGTGGTTTTGTGAGCATTGGCAAAGGCTGTGAAGGTCATTGGTGACCTTTTGAGACTAGGTAGACTAGGGAGCTGCTGCTGCTCAGTCGTGTCTGACTCTTAGCGACCCCCATGGACTGCAGCCCATCAGGCTCCTCCGTCCTTGGGATTTTCCAGGCAAGAGTACTGGAGTGGGGTGCCATTGCCTTTTCCAGACTAGGGAGCAGCGGGAGCCAAATAAGTCATAAGACAGCAAAGGGAAACACACAATCCTAGGAGGACCTAAGCATTCAAACATTTGTTGAGCAACTACTATGAATAGGGCATTGCCCTAGATATGAAAGATATAGCAGGTTTCTGAACAGAACAGGTTTCTGCCTTCATGGAGCTTTCAGTTCAGAATAGCAGACATGTAATTTCAAATGTGACATGTGGAAGAAAAAGAAAAGAGTACTGTAAGAGACCATCATATCCAATACATTTCTGGTGGCTTGATCACAGCCTGTTACACAGCAGGCACTCCCTGTCTGAAAGGATGCGGAAGAGAAAGGGAGGTCAGGGAAGGAGAAAGGAGAAGGGACATTAATTAAAAATTTGAATGTCTCATAAGTTATTTTTTCACTTTTTTTTAAATTGGAGGATAATTGCTTTACAATGCTGTATTAGTTTCTGCCATACATCGACATGAATCAGCCATAGGTACACACATGTCCCCTCCCACTTCGACTTCCCTCCCACCTCCCACCGCATCCCACCCCTCTAGGTTGTCACAGGACACCAGGTCTGAGCTTCCTGCATCATACAGCAAATTCCCACTGGCTATCCATTTTCCAAGCTATAAGCTGTTTCAATGCTAGTCTCCGATTTCATCCCACCCTCTCCTTCCCCGACTGTACCCACAAGTCTGTCCTCTGTATCTGTGTCTCCACTGATGCCCTGCCAACAGACTCATTGGTACCATCCTTCTAGATCCCATATACATGTATTAATATGCAATATTTGTTTTTCTCTTTCTGACTTACTTCACTCTGTATAATAGGCTCTAGGCTCATCCACCTCATTAGAACTGACTCAAATGTGTTCCTTTTTACCCTCACATTTGTGGTATGCAGCTGCTGCTGCTAAGTCGCTTCAGTCGTGTCCAACTCTGTGTGACCCCATAGACGGAAGCCCACCAGGCTCCCCTGTCCCTGGGATTCTCCAGGCAAGAACACTGGAGTGGGTTTGCTATTTCTTTCTCCAATGCATGCAAGTGAAAAGTGAAAGGGAAGTCGCTCAGTCATGTCCAACTCTTAGCGACCCCATGGACTACAGCCTACCAGGCTCCTCCGCCCATGGGATTTTCCAGGCAAGAGTACTGGAGTGGGGTGCCATTGCCTTCTCTGCATTGGTGGTATAAATATTTACAAATAAAATCTGCAAACTTAAAAAAAAAAGGTTCCATTCACTCATTCATGTAATAAATATTTATTAACTACCCTACTGTATGTGAGGTACTCAGGTGGAGTTATTTTCCATTTCTTACAGGTGAGACATATAACTGAATAAGATTTTAGCTTATGGGTGGAAACAAAGGGAAGTTTTTGAACTAGGTGGCTTCTAGAATCTCTTGCTTGCTTCTCTAAAACCCTGGACCTTAGCCGTTAACTCTAACAGGGTCCTACAGGCATCAGTCCTACACAGATGCCTGTTGGGTTGAACTGCTTACATTAAGCTGAGCTTTTTCCAAGAACCCTAAATGAAGCAGGTGATTTGTAGCCCCTCACTAACTTCAGATCCTCTGTTTGTGAAGCAAAGGCATATACTTCTCTCTTATTTCTAAAAAAGACCAGAATTGGGAATTCATGACTATCCAATTCCTAAGAAAGGAAAGGATGAGAAGTAAGAAACACCTTCAACTGAGCAGCTGCTGGTACACAGCCAGCTACCATCTCAACACACGAAACCGCTTCATGTGTCACATTACTTGTCACTTTACTTCAATAATATAACCACAAGATTACAAAGTTAAATTTATGTAAATCATGTTTTGGAAATTACTGAAGCAGACTGAGGGGCCTGTTTGTACTCAATCTGCTAATGAAAGGACCCATCTCACCAACAGAAAATCAAAGGAAGGAAATATTTTTGCTGTACTTCCTTTGGTCTGTTTTGAAGATGTAAAAGGATTCTGCTAAGAATGTTCCCCCTAAAGGCTTTAATTTGGAAGAAACAGGGAGGAGAGAGAGAAGTCTGTGTTCAACCATGGTTAAAGAGGCCACCTTGGTAGCTGGGGAATGTTCCCTTTGGTTTATTGTCTTTTCAGCAAGGCTGGTGGTATTTTTATTCCCAACTGATTACTCTATCAAACCCCTAATGTTTTCAAGCAACCATAGACTATGCAGGCAACCCTTATAAGGGTGATGTTCCTGCATCATGAATCTAACACTCATTTCCATAGATGGCAGCATGACTAATGATGAGGCTTCGCATTTCTATAACAATTTACAGTTTCCAGACCACTTTCACATTCATCATCTCATTTGATTCTCATGACAACCCTGTGAGGTCTGGAGGGCAGGAATTATTGTTCTTATATTTCAAATGAGGAAGAAGAACTCAAGGTTCAAAAGCGATGTCCCCTCCCCAACCTAGTAAATAATGAAGTCATGACTCTAACATAGATCTGATGTTGATTTCAGTGTTCTCTCCATGGACAAATTTCCAGATTTTTCCTAAAGGACCATAGTTTAGAGAGCTATGCCATGAAAACAAAAGCACTTCCAAGCAAATAAGATGTGTGTATGTGTTTATAAACACACCACATACACACTATATGCACACACACACACACACACATATATATATTTCCCTTTTATCGGCTGAGACTCAGTACAGGAGACAGAAACCACTCTAAGTGTTTCAAGCAGAAAAGAAATTTAATATGAGAAATCCAGTGATTACAAAATTTTTGGAAAGGCTGAAGGAGCAGAAGTCAGGGGCTGCCCCAGGCTATTCAGCTCAAGAACCCATCACTGTGCCCGCAATACCGAAGTCTGGAAGCCGCTACTATCACATGACAAGGCCAAAACTGCCTATAAATAATAATGTCCCTCTGACCTCACTTGCCAGCATCAACAACAGCAGGAAAATTGCCTGCATTTCACTTTTACTTCTCAAATCTTCTAGGAATGCAGATGATTGGCAGAAATGAATTCTCAACCAGAATTTTCATTGCAAGGGAGTCTGGGGCATGTAGTTTTTAGAATGGAGTTGAGAACCCCCTCGCATCTCAGTCATACCCCCTTTAAAAATGCATGGTGCTCATTAACATTTTAAGGCTATTTAAAAAATCCGGAAGTAGAGGAAACTATTAAACTTTAACCTTGCTAAATTCAGCTTTTCCCCAAAATTATTTGACCATGGAACTCTATGCAGCAGCCCTCCATTAAGCAGAACACTCTTGGGGAAACAGCACTGAAGCAAGCTGGTGGCAGCCATAATGCAGCACACACACACACACACACATGCACACACACACACACAGGTGTCAATTAGGCAACTGATAAAAATAAAATCAGCAAGCCTCTGCTATGGGCACTATGATGGGTACAGGGGCAGCTCCACAGGCCAATCCCAGTCAACACAACAAACATCAGGCAAAATTCCTTTCCTTGGAGTAATTACAGTGTAGCTGAGAAAACTACCCTTTAGGCCTAGGCTCCCAGAATTTACAATGCCAGAATTAATACTAAGTGGGAAATGAGTTAAGACTAATAACTACAGAAGAACAGAAATCATGATTCATCACTGAAGGGTAAACCCAGACAGCAATCTGAGATTTTGAAAATAACTGAATATCGTTATGTGAGTCAAGTACTCTCTCTGGACAGGCCCACTGCTCTCTCTTGTCTCTCATCTGCCCAAATCACAGAATTATATTTCTCTTTGGCATCTGTAGGCATTTGAGTTTGAAGCACATAGGCGGACACATGCAAATGAAAAGACTTTGTGGAAAGGATGGAATCTGAATTGAGCTCTAAAGTCTGAGTGAGATAGCATCCTCAGCATATACCCCCAGACTTCTGAGAGAATATCCATGTTACCTGTGATACAGTTCAAGGGGAATCCCTGATTCAGCCTCACTGAGCGCTCTGGAGATGTGCCTCTGTTTCTTTGTAGGGGAAATCTCTAAGGAGAAAGGAATAGATGAGATAGGTCTCAACTGCTGTTTAGGGGATAGAATGCATCTTTTCCTAAAGAAAAGAGGATGCAAAAGAAGCCCACATATCCCTTCTCATTTATGACAGAGAGAGAAAATACATGCTATATATTATGGCTAATGATGCTTATATATATATATATATATATATATATATATATATATATATATATATTACGGCTGTGAAAGTGAAAGTGTTAGTTGCCCAGTCATGTCCTACTCTCTCTGTGACCCCATGGATTATAACCTGCCAGGCTCCTCTGTCCATGTGATTCTCCAGGCAAGAATACTTGAGTGGGTAGCCATTCGCTCCTCCCGGGGATCTACCCAACCCAAGGATTGAATCCAGGCCTCCTGTATTACAGGCAGATTCTTTACAGTCTGAGCCACCAAGGAAGCCCATATTATGGCTACAGCATTTCCTTATTCTAGTGGGGTTACCACCATGAATAAAGCAATCTTTTCTGCATCCAGACTCAACTTTTAAGTGGCTTAAGTGAAATACTTAAAACACAATTCCCCATGCACCTGAATTTGGAAATCTTATCCTATAACAATTTGGGATTTTCTTTTTCCCCTAACCCCCACCCCAGCCCCACTAACTTGTATTGAAGAAACTGGCAGGAGATCCAACCAGTCCATTCTGAAGGAGATCAGTCCTGGGATTTCTTTGGAGGGAATGATGCTAAAGCTGAAACTCCAGTACTTTCTCCTCATGCGAAGAGTTGACTCATTGGAAAAGACTCTGATGCTGGGAGGGATTGGGGGCAGGAGGAGAAGGGGACAACAGAGGATGAGATGGCTGGATGGCATCACCGACTCGATGGTGATGAGTCTGAGTTGGTGATGGACAGGGAGGCCTGGCGTGCTGCAATTCATGGGGTCGCAAAGAGTCGGACACAACTGAGCGACTGAACTGAACTGAATACTCACAGTATATTGTTTTTTCAGTGCTTTCAAAGAAAAGGCTATTTGGGGGAGTGCCGGGAGCCGGCATATTGCATATTGAGTGAGGATCTGTAATAGCTCAACTGGAATTCTATCACTGCCTGGAGCCAGCGTGAGGCACTCCGCCCATGACAAAGGTCATGAGGAAGGAGGCTCGGCATACGCAAAGGCGGGATCGAGCCTCAGGAGTCCCCCTGGAAATTCTCGAGCATCTACCCCCAAAACCAGAGTCTGCCTACTTTCTGCTTTGTGCTTTCACCTACACCTCTGACTTTACGGGGGGCTGTCTCCCACTACCTCTCTCTGAAAAAAGAGTTAGCTTACAGCTCCAGTTAATAATTCCTGGGTGTGACAGTGTTTAACCTACAAACTCCTTTGGAAATCCTCTAGCCTGCCTGAATAGGTTTGTCTGGCCACATGTGATTGCTCACAGCCTCCCAACTGTGAGAGGCACGAGATGCTTTAAACCTTCTAAAAACAGGTTCCTTAGAAAAGTTAGAAAATTATTAGTATAAGTATAATGGGCTGATTAGAAATCATATTGGTGAAGGGTTTTTCATTTGTTGAGCCAATGTTTACTGCTAAGTCTCCACATCCCCTTTCCCTTATACACATTAATGAATATATAGAAGAAATAAGTATTAACCTTTGATATTAATCACGTTAGACCTTAGGCTAAGTAAATTCTTTCCTTAACTAAAACCCACTACACCCTCACCCTATAGGAATGTAACTTTATTTGGGTGGCGTCTGTTTTAAGAATAATCACCCCTGGAGAAATAAGTGTCCTGGTTGACTGACCGCTGTCACAAGGAGAGGGTCGTAAATTGTCAGCAGGCCCCCCGGCCAGAAGATGATGTAACACCCCTAAGACCTCTGTATACATTTGTATGAAGCACCTGACTTTGATAAAAGTCAGGACTGCTGACCCCGCGTGACTTTTGCATAACACCTCAGTGTATAAAAGTAGACCATGGAAAATAAAGAATTGGGATCAGTTTCTCGAAATACTGGTCTCCCCATGTCTCTCTCTCTCTCTCACTCTGGTTGAGTCTCCATCTGGAGCGCGGAACCCACCATGCTTACTAATTATGCCTGGGCTTCTAAGATCCGACCGGGGAGGCCTCAGTGTCTCCTCTCCTTCGGGAGAACGGAAGGACGCCTGCGGCCTACGTAAGTGGTGCAAGCTTCTTGTCTTGAAGTTTTATTGGTCCCCCACGTAAACCAAGCTACTCAGCCTCTTTTCTCCACTGAATTTTCCTACTGAGCTATCCTTATTCCATTACTCTTTATATCCTTAATTAACGTTTAATTAAGCAGTTGTTCCCCGACCCTCGCCTAGCCGTCTCTCCTTCGAATACCCTGGATCAGCTGGGGCTGGACCCCGGCAGGGGAGGACTTTTAAAAGCCCTAAAAAACATTAATTAGGGAACATAAAAATGAAGGTTTTTTTAAAGATAGTAACATTGCTGCTGCTGTTGCTGCTAAGTCGCTTCAGTTGTGTCCAACTCTGTGTGACCCCATAGACGGCATTCTACCAGTCTCCTCTGTCCCTGGGATTCTCCAGGCAAGAATACTGGAGTGGGTTGTCATTTCCTTCTCCAATGCATGCATGCATGCTAAGTCGCTTCAGTCGTGTCCAACTCTGTACAATCCCATGGACAGCAGCCCACCAGGCTCCCCTGTCCACAGGATTCTCTAGGCAAGAATACTTGGGTGGGTTGCCATGTCCTTCTCCGGATAGTAACATTACTCAGGTCCATAAAAGTGGCTTTGAGAAGCTGAAGAGAAATTGGAATGAATGAAAAACACTTCTGTACATCTTTGTGTATTATGTTGTTAGAATTATTTCCAATGTGATCACTATGGAATAAGAAGCTGTTCACTGTAAATGTTATCAAGATGGTTTTATACCATAAACATATTACTGGTTTAGTGACTAAACTATTTGAAAACCAACCATACCATCCATTGTCTTCAAAAGAGCATGCATGCTTAAAGAAAAAGACATTTCATTCATTGTCAGCTTCCTGGAAGCTGGATTAATAATGCTTTCCCTCTTTTAGCAAACAGGCACGCATGTTACCAGCAAAGGATATACTCCCAAGGCACTCAGCAAGTGAAGGGAAGACTTGGGCCCAGGATGTGGAACTCTAGCTTCCTGGCCTATGTTGAATACACCAAAACCAATGCCCCTCAGATACCAGCTCATTGTTCATTCAGTAAATATTCACTGAGCACCTACTAGGTACCAGGCAATTAGGTAGGCTCTGGAGATACAACCATGTATAAAAGAGATGTAAGAGATATATCTGTACCATCATGAATTTTACAACCAAGTAGGAAAGGAAGTGAAAAATCAGATAAATATATCATTTTTAGTGATAGAGGAGAATGGAGGAGGCAGAATTCGACCCAAAAAGAGTTACAGGGACAGCCTGTCTGAGGAACTAACATTTGAGCTAAGATCTAAAGGACCAAACTTTCTGAGAAGACTGGGAAGAAGTGGGATGTGAAGAATGCTCGGTTTGAAGTGAGCGAAGCAGATAAGAAAGGAAGTTGATAAGGCCAGAGATGGGGCCCATGGTGAAGAGCCCCATTCTGGGAGCAACGGGAAGCCACTATAGGGTCAACTCAGGCCATCATAACAACGTATCATAGCCTGGGTAGTTTAAACAATGTGTTTCTCCCAGTTCTGGAAACTAAAAGTCCAAGACTGAGTTGGTTTGGTTCCTGCCGAGAGCCTTCTGTCTGACTTGTAGACCACAACTTTCTCATTGTATGCTCACATGGCCTTTCTGTGGTGTGTGTGTGTGGAGAGAGAACAAGCTCTCTGATCTCTTTTCTTACAAGGACACTAATCCTTAGAACCAGATGGAAACCTACCCTTCTGACCCCATTTAACCTTATTCCCCCACGAAGACCCCCATCTCCAAATACAGTCATTCTGGGGAGTTAGGGCTTTAACATATGCATTTGTAAGAGAGACGGTCAGCCTGGAATGATTTAAAACAGGGAAATAACATCATTTGATAATCTAATTTCATTTTTTAAATGTCACTTTGACTACTGTATAGAGTGTGGCTCATGAGGAAAAAGAGAAGAAGCAGAGGGACCAGGAGTCCTGACGAGAGAAAACATGACTTAGACCAAGGCGGTGGTGGTGGTGTTGCAAAGAATAAAAAGTGAGAAAGAATTGGGTAATCAGATATTAAAAACAAAATTGCCTAATATTTGGAGAAAATGAATAAGATCTGGTATATTAAGAAGGAAAATTCGAGCAGGAAGTAACGAATCATCCACTTTTAAATGACTTTTTAAAAACAGTATCATTTAAAAAGAGAGACAACCTTCGTAGGTCCCCACATGGTAATGCTGCAGAATTGTTTTGATCATTAGCCTGCTTTCTTGTATTATCATTGTGATTCATAGTTATGGGGAAATTCAAGAAGGTTGCAAGGTTCAGTTAAGATAGGCAATTAAATATACAAATGTTTATTAGAATATGTATTAGGTTTCTATTGCTACGTAACAAATTTCCACAAAATTAGCAGCTTAAAACAATACCCATTTGTTATTTCACCATTTATGTAGCTCAGAAGCCCAGACATCTAGCTCAGTGGGTCTCCTGCTCAGAGTCTCATGAGGCTGAAATCAAGTTGTCAGCTGAGCCGGGTTCCTGTCTAGACCTCAGCTCATTCAGACTCACGTAGTTGGCAGAATCCCATTCCTTGTGGCTGCATGACTGAGGCCCATGTTTATTTGCTGATTAACAGCTGGGGAACACTTTCATCTCCTACAAGCTGCTTTTGGCCCTTCTTTTAAGGGCTCCCCAAATTAGATCAGGCCCACCTACTAATCTCCCCATTGATTAACTTATGAGTGACCTTGATTACATCTGCAAAGCTCTTTTTGCCATATGAAAGTGAAAGTGAAGTCGCTCAGTCATGTCCAACTCTTTGCGACCCCATGGACTGTAGCCCACCAGGCTCCTTCATCCATGGGATCCATATAATACAACATAAACCCCCGAGCAATATTTCATAATAGTCACAACTTTCACCCACACTCAGTGGGAAGGAATTGTATAAGGGCAAAGCTTCCCAGGCAGCATCTTACCCTGTTGACTGCAGAATATCACCAAATCCTTGAACCTTGTATAAAGGTTTCCCATCACCAAAATCTCGTCATGCAATTCTTCACAAGATAATTTGTTGAAAATCACAAAGGTTAAAATAGAAAAAAAGGCAATATACACGCTTGAAAAATGAATCTGTTTAAAACACCCATGCTTGTAAAAGTTCAGCTTCTCAACTGGTCCATAATGGCTCTTTCAGTCCATTTCAATTGTCTTCTATACTGCTTATACTTCTATACTATACTTATACAGTGTAAGTATACTGTATACAATACAATTGTATTCTATACTTCAACTTCTTCTAACTTGGCTTCCTTTCTAGAGAGTGTGTGCTCAGTCAAATCAGATTCTATGAGACTCCAGGCTCCTCTGTGCATGGGATTTATCCAGGCAAGATTACTGGAGTTAGTTGTCATTTCCTCTTCCAGGGGATCTTCCTGACCCAGGGATCAAACCCACATTTCCTGCATTGGCAGGTGGATTCTTTATCGCTGAGTCACTGGGGAAGCACTTTCTGGAGAGTACTGCTCTCTAACTTTTGTTTGTCTTTCAATAAAGCAGCAAGAACACATCTCCCTGTAAAAGGGACAATCCTTCCTATCTGCTCTAGGCTAGATTGGCTAACCTGAGGGGCAAACATATAGACAACCATTAGCTCACCAAGGAGTACTTTAGAAAATTTAAGAAGGAAACTTGAGATAGGAAAAGGTGACAAAAGATGAACTAGAGGGTCCAGAAAAACATTTATGGAGGGTGACCTGGAATAGGACATGTGAGGTAAGAAGCCAGAAGATGTACTTAAATTGACTAGCCAGCTTTTTCACAGCCTCACCATCAAAAATATCAAAATTGAAACTGAGCTTCTGCAGAGTGCGAGGAGACTATGGGATGGACATACTGTCTATCTCATCTTTGTGATTTCATCCCAGTGGGCAATGTTTGATGACCACTCTCCTATCTCAGTATCCAGGGAACACCAACTCCACAGGGCCTGGGCATCCTGGCTGTCACTTTATCCTGCCCCCATGGTCAGAAAGAGCAGACATCCTCTAACTCCAGCCATACCACAAGTCCCATTTCTCTGACATGACTTCCAAAATCACACAGCCAGGTGTCACCCCTGAGAATAAACCCTGAAATTTCTATAGTCTGTTGTATATTTCCATAGTCTACAATTATTATTGAGGACTTACTATATACTAGCTGTAAATACAAAAGTGAGCAAGCTATACTCCAATAAAAATTAATTTTAAAACAATAAAATAAAAAGGGTACAATATATAAAATGCTCTGCTCTTACGGGGTCTACAACCTAGTGGAGAGAGACGAAAAATAAACAGTATGATAAAAGCAAGATCAATTTAGACAATAGCACTAGAAGGAAATTAAAACAGGGTCAAAAGATCCTGTGGAGTGGGAGAGAGAAGCGCTCTTGGAGGAGATGACATTTGAACTAAAAATCTAAATCCTGACAAGTATCCGGCTTGGGGAGAGCTGGTGAAGAGGAGAAGGACGGGGCATAGGAGAGTGTTCCCAGCAGAGATAAGAGAGGGTTGCAGTGAACTTGACAATGGAAGAAAAGAAGGCAATCCCTATGGCTGTAGCACAGTATATGAGGCAAAGGAAGCGAGGAAATCACAGAGCTGAGCACAGGCTAGCTCACGATGGATCTTTTATAGGTTTTAGGGAGATCTTGAATTTTAGATCCTAAATTATATCAAAATTACTTCATGCATCATCTTTCCCCAAACTATTCTTGTTAAATTTCCCATCTCTGTCAAACATATTTTACTTCCATTCTTCCTATCACCTGGCTCAAAATTTAAGCTTTAACTTGACTTCTTATGTCACTTCAGCTTTCATAGTCTATCAGATGTATCAATTCCCCCCTGCTCCTTTCACTCCCTCATCCTTTTACAGTCCCACATGACCATTCTTTGCAGATCTTCCCCACCTCATGCCTGGACTATTGCAGTAGCACCCTAACTGGTCCTCTTACTTTCATTTCTCCTTGTACCAATCCATCAAACAGGATTACCATGACTGTTGTCTTAAATCTTCATACTGATAACGTTACTCCCCTGTTTACAACCTTCCAGTGGATATCTGACTCAAAAGATCAATACCAAATCCTTGGTAGGGGATAAGATAAGCCCCTGCATAACTTGAACTTGATGTGAAGGAGAGACCTTCCCTCTCCATACTCTCTCTTCTTGAAAGTGAAAGTTAGGTGAAAGTGTTAGTCACTCAGTCGTGTCTGACTCTGTGACCCTATGGACTGTAACCCACCAGGCTCCTCTGTTCATGGAATTTTCCAGGCACGTATACTGGAGTGGGTTGCCATTTCCTTCTCCAGGGGATCTTCCTGACCAAGGGATTGAATCTGGGTCTCCTGCACTGCAGGCAGATTCTTTACCATCTGAGCTACCAGGGAAGCCCACTCCCTCTTCTTCTCTCTCCCAAACACAGCTTGCTCCCATTCTCCTTCTTGGCTTTTCTCACATTGTTGCTTTCTTTGGATGCCCCATCTTTACAAGTCTAAAATCTATTCTGTAGAATCCAGCTCAACATCCAGCTCTTTCCTCTCTCTCTCTCAGTATCTAGAGCAGTTTTCAAAGCGTACTCCTGGGAGTCCAACATCCTGCTTAAGCATCTTTGAATTCCTCCTTTACTGACTATAGCCCGGTGAGGCCAGATTTTCTCCATGTACTTCAAGCAAAGCAACATATCACAACAGATAGACTGCAGAAGCAGACAGTAAGCCAGACATTAATGAGATTGGTAAAAAAAAATATAAAACAATGTCACTTTTCTCATTAATTTTTTTGTTTGTTTTGAAAATGCCAGATAAAAGCAAAACCAGGCTTAGATAAGACTATAGCTATAGCAATGAGGGACCAGCAAGTGTCTCAATCTCAAACAGACAAAGGCTTCTCTTCTATAGGGAGGGGTTAGCAGGGCCAGTAGAGACTTTGTGGGAGAGGAGGACAAGTCGATGGAGTAAGCACTTCAACAAGAAATGCTTCTTTTTTGTAGTCTGCCAGTTCTCAGAATGACCTCTTAAGGGGGAGGCAGGAATGGCCCACACCTTAGTGCTTTGGTGTATGCTCAAATTTGGAGGCAAGCCAAAATTTAATGGCCTGTGGGGGTAAGAGAGAGGCCTGATTAAAATTTGGTCAAGCCAATATTCAATGGATAAGTAACAGGCGATTATGAGCCTTTGATTAAAAAGTATGGTTATTTTTCATGAAAGAATTTTATGTTTACTTCTAATAGGTTTATTATTTTGAAATTAATACATAAATATGTTTAGATACCTTATTTTTGTACTAAATGTTATATATTGTTAATGTTTATAGATATAACCCACATATAAACAAAAGCTCTTGGAGGTCCTCAAAAATTTTTAAGAGCATAGAGGGATTCTGAGATCAAAGGGTTCAAGAACCATTGCTCTGGATCTCTCCTAACTGTGCCCATTAATCACAGAACAATGGTGTGACTCTGAGATCTGTCAGATCAATCTCTTCATGATATACATGAAGAGAGACTTTGGGAGGCTGTGTGACTTGCCCAAGACCACAGTCAATATAAGGCCCCAATGAGATGAAATACTGAACTCCTGCTTTCTAATCCTATGTCTACCCTACTGTTGCTACTTTGTTTTTCAGATGGGTGTCTAAGTTGTAGCCAACTTTTGAGATCAAGCCTGTCTTATACTTCTCTCATGAACTTCAGAGCATCTAACACACACTCCTAATAATCATACGATAGGTTCTGCAAATTCCTGTTGGACGAATGGATACAGAAAGGGAGGAAGGAAGGGGAGGGAGGGAGGGAGGGAAGAAGAGAGGAAGGGGAGGGAGGAAGGGAGGGGGCTTTTGCAGACCCACAGGCCTTGAAACCACTGCTGTCTTCCAACAATCAGATCAGATCAGATCAGTGGCTCAGTCGTGTCCGACTCTGTGACCCCATGAATCGCAGCACGCCAGGCCTCCCTGTCCATCACCAACTCCCGGAGTTCACTCAGACTCACGTCCATCAAGTCAGTGATGCCATCCAGCCATCTCATCCTCTGTCATCCCCTTCTCCTCTTGCCCCCAATCCCTCCCAGCATCAGAGTCTTTCCAATGAGTCAACTCTTCACATGAGGTGGCCGAAGTACTGGAGTTGCAGCTTTAGCATCATTCCTTCCAAAGAAATCCCAGGGCTGATCTCCTTCAGAATGGACTGGTTGGATCTCCTTGCAGTCCAAGGGACTCTTAAGAGTCTTCTCCAACACCACAGTTCAAAAGCATCAGTTCTTCGGCACTCAGCCTTCTTCACAGTCCAACTCTCACATCCATACATGACCACAGGAAAAACCATAGCCTTGACTAGACGAACCTTTGTTGGCAAAGTAATGTCTCTGCTTTTGAATATGCTATTTAGGTTGATCATAACTTTCCTTCCAAGGAGTAAGCATCTTTTAATTTCATGGCTGCAGTCACCATCTGCAGTGATTTACCTACACCTATATCATTCCACACACATTAATCTCCTAGTAGTTATTTCTAGACTTCTGGGGCCCCAGAAATCTATCCTAACAAAAACTCCCAAATACCCCTGAAAGGTTTACTCTGCAGCCTGGAGTAGCCAAAGGCAGGCCTGCAGAAGCTGCATGGCTTGTCACTGCCCTGAGTTGCACAGCCTGCCAAGGCCAGAGCAGGAATGTGGCTGATGCTCTGCTCTGTCCCACTTTGTTACTCACACCGCCTGTGGCTTCACAGAGTCCTGAGTCCTGCAGTGGTTCAATTGGACCAGAGGGAAAAGGGAGATGGAGGAGTGTGTCAACACAGACAAGAGCTTCTCCAATCAGGGGGTGCTGGAGCAGAGCCCCAGGGGGTGGGGAGGCAGGTCAGAGGAACAGATGGCAGCCATTAGAACAGGCTGCTTTTAAAGAGCAAAAGAAACAAGAAAGGCTATCAATCTTTTAAGAAAAAGGAAGGATAAGCTAGGAAATAATTGGGGGAAAATAATATCTTAACAAAAGAAAACCATCTCCTCCCTATTTTAAGGGATATAGACTTGCATAGGCTGTAGTCAGACCTTGTTCCATAGTCCCAGGAAAATTATGCAGACCTTGGCTCTTAGAAATTGGAATGTAAAGCTGTGAGCTTGTGGGTGGAGGGATTAGCTTGGATCCAATTGTTGACCACTTTACCACCACAGATGAGGGCTTCAGAGCATGTCCATACTGTGTAGGAGGTGATTCAATAATCATTTGTTTTCCACAGTCAAGTCTACACGAGCTAAATTTAGCCAGAGATTAATGAATCCTTTCAAGGTGCTGGGAAACTACATAAAGCTCACAGATCTGTCTCATTTCTCCACTATCTTCCCTCAGTTCACAGAGGACTCCAAAAACTTTCTCAAGTCCATATGTTAGGTCATCTTCCACACTGCTGGGTCCAAGCTACCATTGTCGCTCATTGCATCAACCAGAATCCAGTGAGAAAAATGAAGTCCAGCTTTGATTGGAGGGAATTTAATATAGGGGCTAATTAGTAAGGTTTTGGAAGAGCTGAAAAGCCAAACAGTGTGATGAGGCCACCCAGAGATCAGCAACTACAGTGGGGAGCTACTATTGCCTCCGGGATTGGACATGCTGAGGAAGAGATAGCACTGCTACTGTCTAAGAACTAGAGACACCGGTTAGAAATGAGAACCACGAAGAACAGCATCCAGCAGGATCCGAGCCCACAAACAATGGGACTGCCCAGTGGGTCTGTCCAGGGGGCTGCCAGGGGACAGCTGACACCAAAACGACTAACACTGCTAGGGCTGCACCACGAAGAAGGGACAAGAGGGACTGTCCTGTATTCCCCCTTCGTCTAGCTCTGTCATTTCCTTCCAACTTTCTTTTGGATAGACTGGACCACCCAAAAGGCTGAACCATGCAAAAGGGAGTTTGCCAAAGAGTCTGGGAAATAGACTTTTCTTTTTCATGAGAAGGCTGGAGAATGGATTTGAGAATCAACAGGCAAATGATGAACAAGTAAATCGGTAACCTCATGGAAATTTCCTCCTAACTGGTCTCCTGGCTTTTACCTTTGCTTCTCTTTCATCCTTTTTCTGGGGAAACAATGGAAATAGTAACAGACTTTATTTTCTTGGGCTTCAAAATCACTGCAGATGGTGACTGCAGCCATAAAATTAAAAGACACTTGCTCCTTGGTAGAAAAGCTATGACCAACCTTCAGTTCAGTTCAGTCCAGTCACTCAGTAGTGTCCAGCTGTTTGTGACCCCATGAACCGCAGCACACCAGGCCTCCCTGTCCATCACCAACTCCTGGAGTCCACCCAAACCCATGTCCATTGAGTCGGTGATGCCATCCAACCATTTCATTCTTTGTCGTCCCCTTCTCCTCCTGACCTCAATCTTTCCCAGCATCAGGGTCTTTTTAAATGAGTCAGCTCTTCGCCGGGAGATGGCGAAAGACAGGGATGCCTGGCATGCTGCAGTCCGTAGGGTCACAAGGAGTCAGACACAACTAAGTGACTGAACATCAACATCCTTTCTCTACATGGAAAGCTCTATAAATTGGTTTTTATCACATCTAACCTTCAGTAGCTTCCAGGATCACATCTAAATCCCTTACCACGGAGGCAACCCACTCCAGTATTCTTGCCTGGAAAGTTCCATGGGCTGAGGAGCCTGGCGGGCTACAGTCCACGGAACTGCAAAGAATCAGACACAAGTGAGTGTCTGAGCGGTGCAAACATGGGCTACAGGCCCCCTGCGGTCCTGCCTCTGCCAGTCTTCCCAGCTGAATTCAAGCCACTCTCTTCTTAGTCACCACCCCCAACCCTAAGCACTGCCCTCCACATCCCTCTAACGTGTCAAGCCTTCATACCTGTCCTTCCAACTGTCTGAAAATATCTATGCCCCCTGCTTTGGTGAAATCCTATTCACCTTCTAGGTTTCAGTTTGAATGTCATTTTTAAGGAGAGAGAGTTTGCTGAGCTTTCAATGAGATGCAACATTCGGGGTCTTAATCAATCCCTGTTCTTTTTCCTTCTTGGCACTTCACATAGTTTATAGGTATATATTTCCTTACAATTCTATTTTAAAAATATCTGCTCCTCACCTGTCTAGAAACTCAACAACAGTCGGTATATTGCTGAGTGTCATCTCTGGGGTGGCTGTTGCATCTAGCACCGTGCCCAGCATTGAACTGCTCATCAAAGAATAGGCAGAGGGTGTGTACAGAGGGATGCTATGATGGGAGCATATTATTTAATTCATGTGTTTTTCTAAGATCCATCCACCCTCCCTTCTGATCCTTCATTTAGAAACGTAGGAATTAACAATCTCTGAATAAAGTACCCCAATGGTAAATAGATGTGCAAACCCGTTGTTCCTAACTTGAGCTTCAAGGATGCATTTTTTGATTCCTGTGTTTAGAAGGACAAAAAGTTTATTGTGTCCTTTGGAGAATAACTCTTGCTGAGAAAACAGGAGAATTCTAAGGCAACCAGTTACCTTTTCATGACAACATGTGAAAAAGCTTCTCCCTTTTTATTTCCTGTCAACGTTGTAACTTGTCCTTATTTTTTTGTGTGGCTGTGATTCTGTCATGCTTTGTAATGCTCATTTAATAACATAAGGATATCACAGTATGTTTATATTACTCACAAAAGACCACACCATTCTTTCTGGATGTGTAGCACATTTTTGAAAAGCTCTTTTAAGTAGGTTTTGCTTTTCATGCAGGAAAGGCTACTAGTTTAATCCAAGTCAAGGACACATCCATGGTTGTAACCATGGCCCCTCCTTGTGGCAAAACACATGCAATGACTCCAAATGCCGTCTCTATCTTTTTCCCTCCATCTAACCTTTATCAGCAAACTAACGGAGGAGTATGAACCCCCAGCAATCTTGGCCTGGAATTTTAGCTATGGGTTTGCCACATTCCTAGAAGTTTCCTTAACACCCTACCCAAAGCATTTTCTTAATGGGGCAGTCCTCCAGCCTTTTTAATTTTGGCTCATTATTTTTCATTCTACTGAGCTAAGTGTGTTATTAATGACAACAAAAAAAATTAAGTATGGTGTGCACACTAATCTAAAATTTTGAGTTGGCAATTAGTTGGAACGAAATGCAATTAGATGTTTTCCTTCAAGTCCTAATTTACATGCTGGAAAAC
The DNA here is from genome assembly GCF_029407905.1 of Bubalus kerabau. Lineage (NCBI taxonomy): Eukaryota > Metazoa > Chordata > Mammalia > Artiodactyla > Bovidae > Bubalus > Bubalus kerabau. Next base: position 59,861,747 of record NC_073624.1, on the reverse strand, counting down.
ATGGGCAGCCTTCACAAGTAATTGCAAAAATAAGCCCTGCTTTCTGTGTTTGTGTGCAAATATAAAGCTCCCCAGCACACCTGCCTTTGCCTAAACAGAATAGAGTCCCAGGGGTCTTCTTGCTTTATGATCATTGATATATACAGCAGAAAAGAAACCAATCAGCCTTTAGGTATAAAAATATGTTTTCTCTCATATGCAGAAGCTCATCATTAATCAGCATTGACTTTACCCGTGGAGAGCTGGGTTGTATAAACTAAGTCTGACAGTATCTCCTTGTAACCCCATGAGGTGAATTAAGGCTCTTCACAGCCCCAGAACCCCTTTTTGTGCACTTAGAGTAACAGCTAATTCAATTCAATCCATTAAACATTTCATGAGCACCTACCCCTTGTGAGTTAGGAGCCTTGGAGGGTACACATTGAATGAGATACTGTTGACATCAAGAGTAGATTTAGTAAAGTAGATAAGGCAGGGACATGAATACCGTCATGAGAAAGGCTCCACAGGAGGTTGGTAGGGTGTGGAGTGACTAAGGAGCAACATTCCTGAGGAATGATGAGACGTGGTGGTGTCATGACCGTGTCAGTGTCCCAGCAGAGAATCTGGTTTCAGCTCAGCTCCCATTCAAGAAATTACTTTTTAAATTGAAGGACGGCTGACTTAAGAAGTTACTCTTGCAACACAAGGACATGGCAGGAGGACTTCCCTTCTCTGCAGAAATGCAAAATACAGAAAGGGAAGAGTAGGGTAATTTTGCAGAAAATAAGAGCAAATGAAAAATCAAGGATTATGTGTTTTCTGCAAATAGCAGATAGACAGATGAAAGCAACATTTTATTGCAGATGTGGGATCAAATGGCAAGGGACACACAGAAAGAATTCACGAGCTTGTAGAACTTAGATGATATGAAGAGGAAAAAAAATATATCCAGCACAGAATAGAAAACTTTCTGTTGGCCACACTGCTGAGTGGTTTATTAGTTCCTTAGTGAGGAGAAAACAGGTCAACAACAGAATCCCCCCATATATAATGTATAATTCCTTCTGTACAAATAATTCGCTTGCTTGCTGCACATAGTTCTCATTACTTAGTATGGGTTTGGTTATTTTTTACTTATTTACACCCCATATTGTTTCAAAGCAGCCAACATTGTATTATCATCTTAAATCCCTAAGATAAAGAGCACCTTTTAGATTTTTTCATCTATGTGGAATTCTAAACTGGGTGGATCTCACCTGACAACAGAGATCAAGACTTCAATGCTCAGAGTTTGTAAAAACCACACAAGTAACACATTGCATTATATCTGCAGACAGTCAAGACTTCCTTGTGCCTAAGTGTGCTATAAGTTACAAAAGTGCATAGTTTTGCTAAATGCTGTAGCCAAGATATAAACAAAGAAAACAAGTAACTCCAGTTGGAGGAACCAAGGAGAACCTCATGTGGGGAGCACCTCTTAAAGGAGGATGGGAAGGTAGGAAGAGAAGCATTTCTGACATGGGAATGGTGTGTGCAAAGCTATCGAGGTAGGATATTACCTGGCTGTATGCACTGTAGAAAAGAAGAAAATAGAGAAATACTTCACTATTTATGTCCTCATTTTTAAGTCTTTGCTCTTTTTACATAGAGGGAATACTTTCATAGGAGATGAAAGATTCCACAGTACCTATTTCCCTATGACAGGTAATGAGATGCTAATGAAGCCAGCCTCATACTAGATAGAGAAAGTCTACCAGCACAGTTATGAGTTATGGAAGGATTTCAGAGAGAAAAATTCTTCTTTAAAATGTCTTCACACCTCCTCAATGTGGTGTTGGAGAAGACTCTTGAGAATTCCTTGGACTGCAAGGAGATCAAACCAGTCAATCCTAAAGGAAATGAACCCTGAATATTCACTGGAAGGACTGATGGTGAAGCTGAAGCTCCAATACTTTGGCCACCTGATGTCAAGAGTCAACTCATTAGAAAAGACCCTGATGCTGAGAAAGATTGAGGCAGAAGGAGAAGGGGATGACAGAGGATAACATGGTTGGATGGCATCATCAACTCGACGGACATGAGTTTGAGCAAGATCCAGGAGATGGTTAAGGACAGAGAAGCCTGGCATGTTGCAGTCCATGGTGTCACAAAGAGTCGGACATGACTGAGCAACTGAACAAGAACAACACACCCCTATACTTAAACTCACCTTAAATTTCTCTAATGGGAGCAAAATCTTTCATTTTACGATTGGCAGCAGTGTGTTAAAGGGAAATACTCAGAAAAGGCAACAGATTAGCTGTAATTCACATGCAAGTACAGATGACATTATTGTCTGTTGTGTCTGGGCAGGATAGCTGAAGAAAGAAGAAGGGGACAACATAATGAAACTGTGAACTTGAAACAGGGACCAGGTTATGGTCCAGGGTTTTTGTTTGCTTGCTTGCTTGCTTGTTTGGGGGTTGAGGGGGTTATTTTTTATTTTAACAAAAAGTTTCATTTTAATTGAAGTATAATTGCTTTACAATGTTGCGTTAGTTTCTGCTGTACAACAGTGTGAATCAGCTGTATGTATGCATAGATCCCATCTCTCCTGAACCTCCCTCCCACTCCCCTATCCCACCTCTATAGGTCATACAGAGTGAAGTAAGAAAGAGAAAGACAAATACTTTATATAAACATGTATAAACAGAATTTAGACAAATGGTACTGATGAACCTATTGGCAGGGACGGAATGAAAAAGCAAATATAGAGAATGGGCTTGTGGACACAGTGGGAGGAGAGGGAGGGATGAAATGAAACAGTAGCATTGACATATGTACGCTACCATGTGGAAAATAGATAACTAGTGGGAAGTTGCTGTATAAAACAAGGAGCTCTGTGCTCTGTGAAGGCCCAGGTGTGAGTGAGGAAACAAGAGAACAAAAAAGGTCCAGAAGAAGAAGGTCGGTAGTAAGAATGACTAGTGTGGCTGACTTCATATCTATATGGGAAACAGTTGTAGGTGCAGAGATGTTTCCCAAATGCCTTCCTGAGCAGGGCAGGGCAAATCTAGCCACTGCTTTGGTACAGTTCTCTAATAATCACAAACTTTCCTATAAAACCCAGCACGAAGAAGATGTCAAAATTGCTCCAAGTACCTTGCTGCCATTGGTGATTTCAAAAAGCATATTTTAATTCTGTAAGGGAGCCCAAAACTATGGACAGCTGAACAGTTATTTAAAGGAGAACCCCATTTTTAAACACTGACTTATTTTAATTTTTTTCATTATTCAGAGGTAATGCCTCTGAGTTTGGAAGAGGGAGGGCTGTCATAGAAATTTAGAACATGCGGGACCACTGCTTAATGCCTGCATAGGAAGAGCCTCTAAACAGGAGAGGCATGAGTGAAGAGGGGCTTTCTTTTTTATGGGAGAGAGACTATAGGTTGATAAAATCAAGAGCTGCTTTTATAAAGAGAGCATCACTATACGAACAGGGGAACGTGGGAGCTGTCAACTACAGTCCCACACTCTGTAGGAGATGTAAGGAGGGATCACAGGTGATTAAAAGTGTTTTGAGCTAACTGACTCCCCCAGGTAAGGTTAAGCTTAGCAAGAAGACCCCTGCCAGACTATCGCTCCAGCTTTGATCTGCACTCAGTAAGCAGCTGGCATCATGACCCTTTATCAAAAGCATGTGTGAGTGGATGAAAAGATAAAGAAGAAGACAGTAGGCAGGAAGTATCCAGGTGTCCATGGCTAATTGCATTAAGCCTCACTTGTCCATCTGTGCACCACACGGGGTCTTTTTTTTTTCTTTGTATATGAGTATGGTTGGAACAGAGCAAAGGCCAGGGAGGTCTGCACTTCCTTCATCAGTAATGTGGAAATTTACTTATTTTCAGACATCAACTGTACTGTACTGTTATATTGTCACCACATTCTCTTATGTTCCCTGCAGGGAATGCCTTTTAATAATGACCAACTATTCTAATAGGATGATTCTTGGCTTGTTTTTAAATTTATTCAAATTTAAAATCAACAAGCAGGTAAGAAATAGCAAGAGCCTCAATTAGGGTAAAGGTTTTTTTAGAAAAAAAAAATAACATAATTACAAGAAAAAATATGGGAGTTAAAATCCACAGGACTTGTTTATTAATTGGATTTGGTTGCAAATTAGGGGGCTATGAATTGGGTAACTGAATAGAGGCTGGTGCCACAACTGAGATAAAAAACTGACTACCTGCAGAACTCAAGGTGCCTAAGGGACACTATGAATAAAGATCAAGCTCTACTGTGGCAACAAATAGCCCCCAAATCTCAGTGGCTTCACAAACTTTTATTCCTTGCTCATATTATAGCCCATTGCAATTTGGGCAGTTTTCCTAGGAAGCTCCCTTTCAAGGACTGACTCAGGAATCCAGGCTCCTCCTGCGTTGAGACTCTTGCCATCTTGGAGAATTTAGCTTCCAGCCACGAGGATAGGAACATAAGGGATTGGCGCATATCATTTCCATTCCCATCAATCCATAAGCTGGGGCTCATTTCCAAAGTAAATGCAGGAGGGGCTAGCAATTATAGTCCTCCTGTGTGCCCAGAAAAAGGGACAAGATGGGATAAGCATCTAGCCATTTCTGCCACAAACATCCAAGGAATAATAAAGTAGACAGCTGAATAATCCAACCTGGGGTGAGAGGGGGAATGTGTCAGAGCTGGAGATGTATATTTGGATATGATCAAATAGTTAAACCTAGAAAAATCTACCAGATCAACCAAGGGGAGGATATATCATAAGAAAAGAAGGGAAGCCCGAGGAACACCAAATTTTAAAGAGACATAGAGAAAGATGGCCAATGCAGAAATTCACCAGGGACGAGGTAGGGAGCACAAAAAGTAGAATAAGGAATTTTCTTCTAGTAATTAAGAGATATATTCAGCATTCACTGAAGTGAAGCTGGGTAAGAGTGAAGGGACCATGTTTACAGAGTCAAAATGTTAGCTCATTCTGATGAAGAATTTTTATTCCTTATGGGTAATAGAGAACTCTGAGATTTGTGGTTTAGATGCTGGGACATAACATTTCTAGGACCTCTCCCTTGTGTTAAGAGAAACGATGTTAGGATTTCGAGGAAAACACATCCAGAAGTATTGGCATATATGTAATAGAAAGTAAACTGAGCTAGCAGCCATATGAAGTGATTGCTAGCCCTGGCTCTGTGTAGCCGTGATGAAATCATGTAGTCTCTCTGAATGTCAGTCTCCAAGTCTGTGAATGTGGAGATGCACTTTCATAATGAATGACACTCATTATTCATAATAATGATCAACCTGATGTAACCAGGTTCTAGGCTGAATTCTTCCTGCAGATTATCTCATTTATTCAATCCTATTTATTCCACTTCCATGAAGGACGTAATATGAGACTATCCATTTTACTAATGGAGGAACTGAGGATGGGAGAAGTTAAGTAAATTTCCCCTAATCACACAACATTCAAAAAACTAACATCATGGCATCCAGTCCCATCACTTCATGGCAAATAGAAGGGGAAACAATGGAAACAGTGACAGACTTTATTTTGGGGGGTTCCAAAATCACTGCAGATGATGACTGAAGCCATGAAATTAAAAAATGCTTGCTGCTTGGAAGAAAAGATTTGATCAACCTAGATAGCATATTAAAAAGCAGAGACATTACTTTGCCAATAAAGGTCCGTCTAGTCAAAGCTATGGTTTTTTTCCATTAGTTATGTATGGATGTGAAAGTTGGACTATAAAGAAAGCTGAGCACCTGAAGAATTGATGCTTTTGAACTGTGGTGTTGAAGAAGACTCTTGAGAGTCCCTTGGACTGCAAGCAGATCAAACTAGTCAATCCTAAAGGAAATCAGTCCTCAATATTCATTGGAAGGACTGATGCTAAAGCTGAAGCTCCAATAATTTGGCCACCTGATGCAAAGAACTGACTCATTAGAAAAGACCCTGATGCTGGGAAAGATTGAAGGCAGGAGGAGAAGGGGACAACAGAGGATAAGGTGGTTGGATGATATCACTGACTCGATGGACATGAGTTCGGGCAAGCTCCAGGAGTTGGTGATGGACAGGGAAGCCTAGCATGCTGCAGCCCATGGGGTTGCAAAGAGTCAGATACGACTTAGCAACTGAACTGAACTGAATTACACACATGTGAAATTTAGGCACAGACAGGTAGAAATACAAGCTCGGAAAGAAAAATATTCCTACACCAGATAATATCGCCAAGCTTTCTTTATTCATTCAGAAAATATATGAGTGCTTCAGAGACATCATCCTGCTCTCAAGGAGCAATTTTCCGAGAAATGAGAAGTCAAGCACAGCACAGAGGTCTTTAACTTCCAATGCACAGGCTGGGAAGCTAAGCATAAGCTATGCTCTCCTCAACACACACTTCCCCACCCAGGCTCTAAGGGGGATAAATTTCAAGTCTAGAATTCAATGGGCCCTGCCAGGAACAGAGGAGCCTGGCAGGCTACAGTCCATAGGGTCACAAAGAGTTGGACACAACTGAGCAACTAATACCTTAAGTTTTTAAGACACGTGAAAAGGTGCTTTTCCATTTCTGAGAAGGTGAATTCCCCCATCTTTTTAGCTGAGTAGGTTAATAATTAGGTTCTTCATCACTTTGTCAAAAATAGAGCAAGAAAAACTAAACAAAACTAGACTTCAATGACCTGTATTCCATCAATATGAAGAAAATGGATAAGGTGACCCAATTTTTAAATCCTTTCTAAGACAAAGAGCTCAATCTTTTCACTTACCAAAAAAACCTGTTTTTCTTTTAAGCTGATCTATTTATCAATTTACATAAGTATAATATTCTTATTATAATAAACCATAGAACTTAAATGGATTCTATGAGATTATGAATATGATCATGTAATGCAAATTATCAAGGAAAAACTATAATATTGCAATAAACTAAACTAGCTTACTATTTTACTTTTTAATTTCAATTTAAGTACATTCTTTATTTCCCTATAATTATCAGTAAAATTAAATTCTCTTTTCCAATTAGACTGAAATCAATATTTTTTGCTGTTGAACCTCTCTGAGCTCTCTATAAATCTTCTTTAACAGGTAAAATAAAAGCCATATCTGGCACCCTATCAGTCTCCAACAGTGTTATTACACATTGTACACAATAAAAAGATGGGGTTTTTAAAAAATTTTCAAAACCCAACTTCAGAAAAGATGCCTCCCTAATGATGTTTTTCTCCTGTTACTACCAATAATCCTACAACGTCAAGTCATTTTACTTCTATACCCTCAGGGTCTAACCCAGGACCTGGGTCATAGTACATATTCAATATTTGGTTGTTGAAAGATTTGAATAAATAGAAACATATTATTTACTAAGGATATTTACTAAGGATAGAGCACTGCACGAGACATATAAGATCTCTCCTATCAGGAAGCCTACATTTGCGTGATGAAGGATGGAAAAAGCAAACAAGTAAATACAATAATTTATTTTGGCAAGAGATTGTAGCTACCAGCATACTCTTGACTCTCAAAATAGTCCTTATTTATACCATTTAAGGTCATCCTCTTCAACCAACTAACAGCTTCTGGAAGAATACAGTATGATAGAAGTGGGCACCTTACCAGCCAGTTTTGTCTACTGAGGCCTGGTGATTCACCTTGACCAACCTTGCAATCTGTTCTTTAATAAACAGATGACCCACACCAGCCTAATTCCAACAGAGCAACTGCTAAAATAGCCTGGAAATGTCTGGATTCTGCTGATCTCTCGCATAAAGCTGGAGAGTCCTCCAGTGCAAAACTTAATTTCAATTACTCCACAGGGCAGAAACTAAAGACTAATGTTATCTGCGTCTACAGATGTAAAATTGCAAGGGTTTACTTAAGAATGTTGTTCTGGTTAGCTATATCACACCCATCTCAAACATTTTGCACACATAGTTTTAACTTCTTCCCATTTGATTGCAGGTAAACACAGTGGTCTGAGGCAAAACTGAAAATCAAGACCAGTCTGTCTTAGATAGCCAGCCTCCTCATCTTTGGGCATCGCTGGTGGCTCAGACAGTAAAGAATCTGCCTGCATACTCATATACTCACTGTATCCATCACGGCTTGTTCAGGAAAATGGAAACCACTCTAGGTGTTTCAAGTAGACTGTAGTTTAGTTCATACTATTGAATGTTGCCAAAGTCATTGGAGGGAGGCTTGAGAAATGGTCAGTAACGAGTCCAGTGAGAGCACCAAAAAAAACAGTTGTAGAGGTGAGGGGAGGAAGATTAAGATATTGAATAAAGTAACCCTGAGTTACTCAAGAAACAAAAATTGCCTGTTGAAAAGCCTATTCAAAAGCTCTTGGCCTTTTTGAGGAATTCTGGCTTCAAAAGCAAATTTCTAAAATTTAAGCCTTTCTCAGTACTTGAGAAAAGTCTTTAAAATTCCATGGAAAATAACTATTTACTCCAAAAATACCATTTGCAATTTGAAAATAGAAGACATAAAGCTAATATCCAGCATTTAGAGGACTGTTTTAAGTGGAAGAAACCTTCCAAAGATCAAAGATCCTACAATAAATCATTTCAATTTTGGCCTTTTATTGCCATTTGTGTGTGTGTTAATCGCTCAGTCATGTCTGACTCTGTGATCCCATGGACTACTGCAGCCCGCCAGGCTCCTCTGTCCACGGGATTCTTTGGGTCTGTGCTATCTCCTCTATCCATTACTAAGCCCTGCTGCTGCTTCTGCTGCTAAGTCGCTTCAGTCGTGTCCGACTCTGTGCGACCCCAGGAATCTGTAATTGTTTATGGACCACAGGTAGAAATATACCCATCATAACAACACTAGATAGACAGTCTACCTTCTCACATTCAAGAATTTGACAAAATCATTCATAAAGAAATTTATGCAGAATTGCTCTGTTACTTTAAATATAAAATTAAATTTGAAGGGAAAAATTTAATTATAATAAAGTATAGTTTAGAGCTTACATGCTTCTAGAACCAAACCATTCTGTTTCTCTATTTTTGTTTGCAATATGTACTGGTGGTTTCCAATTCTCTTTGAAGCTCTGCTCTTGCTGACATTCCCCACCATTACAAACACCTATGGCAGTCCTTTCTTCCAGAGCTGCACAAAGGATGTGTCTCTTTTCAAATGGTGTTTGGTCCTGACTGGCTAAGAACACAGCCATCTCCACAGCTGTGGAAGCAAAGCCTCCATAGGGGCTCTGACACTCTCCATGCCTTTTCCTAAGTCAAAATAAAGATTTTCTGTGTAGCTTCTCCTAGTGCTTTGACTATGTATTGTCCCCAGAAAGACTTATTACTCATTAAGCAGAAAAATGGTTTTTATACCTGTCATTTGATTTTTCTGTTTTCCTTGCTTTGTCAGTATTTGTATACAAAATGGTGCACCATCTTAAATACCTTCAGGATCAACTTCAAAAGGATAGTAACACGCTACATCATTCCACTAGGACAATGGAGCACAGATTTATGATCCAGGTCCTACTTCGACAGAGAAAAAGACTTTATGACACTCCTATCCTTAGCATTTCCATGAAAGAAGAACTAAAATGAGGAATCAGAGCAGAACCAAATGACATTTAAAATGATAACAATACAGGGATTTTCCAGAATGACCAATCCAAGTAAAAGCTTTAAAAAGTCTATTCATTTACATAACAGCAGCAACCAGATACCATGGCTCATCCAAGAGCACAATGGGGACGCTCCAAAAACAAAGTATCTTGTCCACAATCTCATAAATTTCACCCAAATATTTGTAAATATGTTCTTTGGAAGGAATGATGCTAAAGCTGAAACTCCAGTACTTTGGCCACTTCATGCGAAGAGTTGACTCATTGGAAAAGACTCTGATGCTGGGAGGGATTGGGGGCAGGAGGAAAAGGGGACGACAGAGGATGAGATGGCTGGATGGCATCACTGACTCGATGGACGTGAGTTTGAGTGCACTCCTGGAGATGATGATGGACAAGGAGGCCTGGCGTGCTGTGATTCATGGGGTTGCAAAGAGTCGGACATGACTGAGCAACTGAACTAAACAAGTAACAAACTAGAGTTTCATAATAATGATAAACATCATGAAAATACTAGAGATTTTGTTGTTGTTGATGATGATGATATTTCAAGCAACAAAAGTAAAAAGTAACTTCAGCAAAAATTTCCCAAAGGGAAGGAGGAAGTTTGTTGAAAGGGGAACAAAAGAAACACCAATGTGTTTTGGAAAGAGCAGAAACTGGGCAATGCCAATGATATACAGCAATGTCCACGATAAGCAGCAGTCTGTTTAGTGAGCGGCCACCAAGGAGAATAAGATGTAGCCATTTGCATTTTGCTGACTACTCTAATGAGTGAAATTTCAGGAAGATATCATTAACCCAGCATAATTCAGGTCATATGCTTACCCCTTAGCCAGTGGAGGGCAGGGTGATTGACAGTACCACCAAGTAGAAGGGCGAATTGAAGCTATGTTGGCAAAAACACAGATGCCACAGTTGCACAGGGATTACATGGCTACCAGGCTTTCTGCTGCTGCTGCTAAGTCGCTTCAGTCGTGTCCGATCCTATGCAACCTCATAGACGGCAGCCCACCAGGGCTTCCCCACCCTGGGATTCTCCAGGCAAGAACACTGGAGTGGGTTGCCATTTCCTTATCCAATGCATGAAAGTGAAAAGGGAAAGTGAAGTCACCCAGTCGTGTCTGACTCTTAGCGACCCATGGACTTCAGCCTACGAGGCTCCTCCATCCATGGGATTTTCCAGGCAAGAGTACTAGAGTGGGGTGCCATTGCCTTCTCCACCAGGCTTTCTAGCAGAATGCAAACTAGACTCTTTAGGATTCTCAAGTAACATGATCACCTTTAACAACTCAGGGCACAGCTTGTTTGTAAGCAACTCTTAGTAATTACTAAGTATACTTAGTAATACTGAATTGTATCTAGCCAAGACATGGAAACAACTTCAATGTCCTTCAACAGATGAATGGATAGAGAAGATGTGGATCATCTGTACAATGGAATATTAGTCTTAAAAAAGAATGAAATAATATTTGTAGCAACATGGTTGGACTTAGAGATTATCATACTAAGCAAAGTCAGTCAGAAAGAGAAAGGCAAGCACCATACAATATCACTTATATGTAGATATCACTTATATGACACAATGAACAAATTTACAAAACAGACAGACTCATAAACAAAGAGAACAGACTTGTGGTTGCCAGGGGGGAAGGGGAGCGGGGGAGGAAAGGACTGGGAGTTTGGGATTAGCAGATGCAAACTAGTATATAGAGGACGGGCAAACATTAAGGTTCCACTGTATAGCGTGGGGACCTATATTCAATATCCTGTGACAAACCATAATGGAAAAGAATATGAACAAGTATATATATATATGAATCACTTTGCTGTATAGCAGAAATTGATACAACATTATAAATCAACTATACTTCAATAATAGAGACTTACTGAATGGACTTCCCTGGTGGCTCAGAGGGTAAAGAGTCTGCCTGCAATGCGGGAGGCCTGAGTTCGATCCCTGGGTCGGGAAGATCCCCTGGAGAAGGAAATGGCAACTCGCTCCAGTATTCTTGCCTGGAGAATCCCATGGACAGAGGAGCCTGGCGGGCTACAGTCCATGGGGTCCCAAAGAGTTGGACATGACTGAGCAACTTCGCTTTCACTTTCGTACTTCAATAAATTTTTTTTTTAATTTTTTTGAATGAGTGTAAAAGTTCAAAGGAAAAAAAATACAGAATTGAGTCCCCCTCAAAATATATTTGTTGAAGCCCCAACCACCAACACTACCAGTACCGTATGCCACCAGCCCACCCCACCTCCCACTCCCACAACAAGGTGTGACTGTATTTGGAGAGAGGACCTTTAAAGAAGCAATTATGGTTAAATGAAGTCATAGAGTGATGCTCTAATCCAAAAGGTCTGGTGTCCGTCTCAGGAATGGAAGAGATGCCAGGAACGGGAGCACACACAAAGGAAAGGTCATGTGAGGACACAGAGAGAAGACAGCTCCCTGCGAGTCAAGGAGAGAGGCCTGAGGAAAAACCAAACCTTCGAAGTCAACACTTCTGTCTTGAACCTCCAGCCTCCAGAACTGTAAGAAATAAATTTCTATTGCTTAAACCGCCTGACCCCTGGAGCTCTGTTATGGTAGCCCTATAGATTAACATACCCTTGAAATTTTTAACAAAGTCTAAGGGATTTGTGTATCATTTTCAATAAAAAGTGCTAAGAAGACAACCCTCTTTTGATTATGCCATGGCCCCACAGTTCTCCAGATGTTTCAGACCATGCACTGGGGAACTAACCTTCTCCTGGCAACAGTTCCAACGCTGCTTTCATTTACACCATAGCATATCTTATAAACTAAATAAGATGAATTGTTAGTAACTATCACCACAGTAATTTTACAAAAAAGATGATCACAGCCGGGATGAGCCTTTGATAGCCCTAGTATAAAATACACTCATTTAAATGAGTTTGAGTAAGCTCCAGGAGTTGGTGATGGTCAGGGAAGCCTGGCATACTGCAGTCCATGGGGTTGCCAAGAGTCGGACACGACTGAGCGACTGAACTGAACTGAATTCCATTTAGCAAACAAATACTACATGCTACTGTTTGCTGTGCCTTAATCTAGCTTCTGATAATATGCAGCAAGATGAAATCTAACCCCTGACCACAAGGAGCTCTGAGTGTAATGGAGGAGAGAATGTGAAAAAATCATTAAAGTTCACTGTAATAATATCTATCTAAGGTGTTACACACAGATAAACAGAGTGCCTAAAGATCTATGAACGGAGGTTTGTAACATTGTACAGGAGGCAATAATCAAAACCATCCCCAAGAGAAAGAAATGCAGAAAGGCAAAATGGTTGTCTGAGGAGGACTTACAACAGCTGAGAAAAGAAGCTAAAGGCAAAGGAGAAAAGGAAAGATATGCCCATTTAAAGGCAGAGTTCCAAAGAATAGCAAGGAGAGGTAAGACAGCCTTTCTCAGTGATCAACGCAAAGAAATAGAGGAAAACAATAGAATGGGAAAGACTAGAGATCTCTGTAGGGAACATTTCATACAAAGATGTGCACAATAAAGGACAGAAATGGTACGGACCTAACAGAAGCAGAAGATACTAAGAAGAGGTGGCAAGAATACACAGAAGAACTATACAAAAAGTTATTAATGACCCAGATAGCCACAATAGTTTGATCACTCACCTAGGGCCCGGCATCCTGGAGTGTGAGGTCAAGTGGGCCTTAGGAAGCATCACTATGAAGAAAACTGGTAGAGGTGATAGAATTCTAGTTGAGCCATTTCAAATCCTGAAAGATGATGCTGTCAAAGTGCTGCACTCAATATGCCAGCAAATTTGGAAAACTCAGCAGTGGCCATAGGACTGGAAAAGGTCAGTTTTCATTCCAATCCCAAAGAAAGACAACACCAAAGAATGTTCAAAACTACCACACAATTACACTCATCTCACACACTAGCAAAGTAATGCTCAAAATTCTCCAAGCCAGGCTTCAACAGTACACGAACCGTGAACTTCCAGATGTTCAAGCTGGATTTAGGAAAGGCAGAGGAACCAGAGGTCAAATTGCCAATATCTGTTGGATCACCAAAAAATCAGGAGAGTTCCAGGAAAACATCTACTTCTGATTTATTGACTATACCAAAGCCTTTGACTCTGTGGAGAAAAACAAACTGCGGATAATGCTTAAAGCAATGGGAATACCAGACCACCTTACCTGCCTCCTGAGAAATCTGTATGCAGGTCAAGAAGCAACATGAACCAGACATGGAACAACATACTGGTTCCAAATTGGGAAAGGAGTACATTAAGGCTGTGTATTGTCACCTTGCTTATTTAATTTATATGTAGAGTACATCATGGGAAATGCCAGGCTCGATGAAACACAAGCTGGAATCAATATTGCTGGGAGAAATATCAATAACCTCAGATATGCAGATGACATGACCTTTATGGCAGAAAGTGAAGAAGAACTAAAGAGCCTCTTGATGAAAGTGAAAGAAGAGAGTGAAAAAGCTGACTTAAATTTAACATTCAAAAAAATGAAGATCATGGCATCTAATCCCATCACTTCAAGGCAAATAGATGGGGAAACAATGGAAACAGTGACAGACTTTATTTTCTTGGGCTCCAAAATCACTGCAGATGCTGACTGTGCCATGAAATTAAAAGAGGCTTGCTCCTTGGAAGAAAAGCTATGACAAACCTAGACAGCATAGTAAAAAGCAGAGACATTACTTTGCCAACAAAGGTCTGTCTAGTCAAGACTATGGTTTTTCCAGTGGTCATGTATGGATGTGAGAGTTGGACTATAAAGAAAGCTGAGCACCAAATAATTGATGCATTTGAACTGTGGTGTTGGAGAAGACTCTTGAGAGTCCTTTGAACTGCAAGGAGATCAAACCAGTTAATCCTAAAGGAAGCCAGTCCTGAATATTCATTGGAAGGACTGATGCTGAAGCTTCAATATTTTGGCCACCTGATGTGAAGAACTGACTCACTGGAAAAGACCCTGATGCTGGGAAAGATCAAAGGCAGGAGGAGAAGGGGATAACAGAGTATGAGATGGTTAGAAAGCATCACCAACTCAGTGGACATGAGTTTGAGCAAGCACCGGGAGATGATGATGGACAGAGAAGCCTGGCATGCTGCAGTCCATGGGGTTGCAAATAGTTGGACATGACTGAGCAACAAAACTGAACTGAAGATGTTACAACACCATGTTTTTCAAACTGGAATACTATTATTCTACAGAAGTTCCAGAAATGATGCCAGAGAAAACCCAAATTCATAGTGGAAACATGTTTTATTATCTTGCAACATCTATTATATTTGAAAACTTGGGGACTAAAACTATATTATTTAACTGGTGATAAATATTATATCTATCACCAGTGATGGACAAATGCCTGGCTTGCTGCAGTCCATGGGGTCTCAAAGAGTCAGATATGACTGAGCAACTGAACTGAAATATTATATTAACATTTAATTTATAATGAAAAATTCAAGTTGGAATAATGGACCCTAGGATCTACCATCATTCATTTTATCTTTTTATTGAAGGTTCTTGGAAGGAAAAAAATTTAAAACACTGGAAAGGACCCAAACCTTCATTCCCTCCTCCCCGTGTATCTCTCTATATACTGATTATGTAAAGTTTATGCTTGTTAATCTCTGTGGACTTAAGGAATATAATGCTCTGTTGGCTTTTAATGATGTTACCCTCAATTGACATTTTCTGTAATTCAATGTCTCTTGAAAGAAAAATAAGTTCCCCTTTCCTTGCCACATCAAGGTCCCCCAACGAATATTAAAAATACATACTTAGATGAACATTCAAATCTGACTGAAAAACTCAGAAACTTATTTGCAGTTTAGTTTTTAACAGAAAATCTTTAGCTATCAGAGATATCTACATATTTATAAAGGAATGTATCTAACAAGCATCTCACCTCCTGAGATAAAACGAGCTTGGCTAGCATCTAAATGCCTTTAGACACCTTCATGGGCCAAGGACAAGTAGAAAATTATTTAAAAGGAAGTGACTAAGAGAATTGTATATCCAAAGTCATACTTTTATCATACTTATATCTGTTCAAAGTACATATCAGACTACATTGAAGTTAAAATAGTTTCTTCTGAAACAAAGAACTTACTAAAAAATAGAAGACACCAGACTGAACAAGGAGAAACACTCTCTTTTGAGCTGATTCTCCCATTGTATATAGACCCTAGTTGATCTCACGCTATTCTACATTTCTAGGTCTGAAAATCAGTCAATAGACAGATATTTAGTAAGTACCAGATGGGTACATCGGAGAAGGCGATGGCACCCCACTCCAGTACTCTTGCCTGGAAAACCCCATGGACGGAGGAGCCTGGTGGGCTGCAGTCCATGGGGTCAGTAAGAGTCGGACACAACCGAGCGACTTCACTTTCCTTTTTCACTTTCATGCAATGGAGAAGGAAATGGCAACCCACTCCAGTGTTCTTGCCTGGAGAATCCCAGGGACGGGGGAGCCTGGTGGGCTGCCGTCTATGGGGTCGCACAGAGTCAGACACGACTGAAGCGACTTAGCAGCAGCAGCAGCAGCAGCAGCAGATGGGTACATAGGCTAGTTCTGAGAACTGTAGGAAAATAAGAAAAGCAATAGAAGACATGCTCCCAGCCCGATAAGAGGTTCAACTGGAAGCATAAAACCTACCCTCTGCTTCTTAGAGTCACTAATGGCAAAGTTCTTTCCAAGTTGCCTCAACTTCAGATCACATCTTTGACTCTCAATGGAAAGCAGGTTAACAGAGGTCTCAAGAGCCAGTCAAGGCAGATATGAGTAAACAGGGTTACAGTTGACATGATCTCAAATCCCAACTTCCTTTTGAACAAAGAGAGTTCCATTAACTAATGTAAGAAAAAAGATATACCATACAGTTTACAGTTCATATTTCTATATACTTCACATTATTTATTAAGTTCACCGGCAAATTGTTTCAAGAAGTCTCTTTTGTGTGCGGATATGAAACAGCAATAAGAGTAACCGGTCTCTTTTGCTGTTGTTTAGTTGTTAAGTCATGTCTGACTCTTTTGCAACCCCATGTACTGTAGCCCTGCCAGTCTCCTCTGCCAATGGGATTTCCCAGGCAACAATACTGGAATGGGTTTCCGTTTCTTTCTCCAGGGATTGAACCCAAGTCTCCTGCATTGGTAGGCATATTCTTTACCACTGAGCCACCTGGGAAGCCAACTCCAATCTTTACATTATTCTTATTTGTGACTCTTGTTTTCATCTTTATTTATTATTTCCTCAGCTTGCTTTTCTGACATCATCTAACATTTTTCTTTCTGCCACTGAGTTTTAGAAATACTAAAGGAAGTGAACAATCTGAAAATACAAAGGAAAAACATAAGCTGAAAATGTTAGGCTTCTTACAAAATGAATCCAATACTCTTCTGAGTATACCATTTGGCCCTATGACATGGGTAAGGGAAATTTTTGCTACAGTACACACCAGTAACCATGAACTGGTCCTTTTTTGATTCAGAAAAATACTAGCACAAAACTCTCTAAATAAATTAATGTTCCAATCTTTATTGACTCATTTAATGGGCAATAAGTTACTGTATGATGGGTTTTGTATATTTGTGTTGTATTGTTTGTTGTGTACAGAAGTGAGTGATGTTATAGATTACAAAGTTGAACCATGATATGACTGTGGCAGTAGGGAAGATAAAGAAGCAAATAAAGAGAAGAGAAATAAGAATATGTCACATTTCTTGAGACCAGATGTTCTTACACCATATTTTGAATCATGAAAAATTCTCCTAGGAAGCAAGACATATTTGGAAAAGGAATATTATAACTTCAAGCAAATGATAAATGTGATGTGGCAAATTTCCCTTCTTAAACAATATTTTGTCATTTTTATACAATATGAAAATAAATTTAACGGATTCTTTTGTGGGCACCTCTACTAACAGATTCACAAAACACAACTGTCTCAAGGGTAGTGCTGTGTGCGCTGTGTGCTAAGTCTCTTCAGTCATGTCTGACTCTGCGACCCTATGGACTGTAACCTCCCAGACTGCTCTGTCCATGGGATTCTCCAGGTAAGAATACTGGAGTAGGTTGCCCTCCTCCAATGGATCTTCCCAACCAAGGGATCAAACCCTCACCTCTTACATCTCCTGCATTGGCAGGCAGGTTCTTTACCACTATCGAAACAGCAATAATCTAGTATACACACAGATTGATGCAAGAGAATTGAGAGCCAAGAAATAAATCCACACATATATGGTCAATTACTTTATAACAAAGGAACCAAGACTAAACAATGGGGAAAATCAGCCTCTTCAATATATGGTGTCGGGAAAACTGAACAGCCATATGCAAAAGAATGAAATTTGACCACCACTTTACACCACACACAAAAAATAATTCAAAATGGATTACAGACCTAAATGTAAGACTTGAAACTGTAAAAATCTTAGAAGAAAACATAAGCATTCACCCTTTGACATCAGTCTTAGCAATGTAGCTCCAGATATGTCTCCACAGGCAAAAGAAACAAAAGCAAAAATAAATAAGATTACATCAAATGAAAGTTTCTGCACAGAAAAGGAAATTATCAATAAAATAAAAATACAATCTATCAAATATGAAAAGGTTTTTATAAATAATACATCTGAAAATAATTTAATACCCAAAATATATAAAGAACTCATGCAACTCAACAACAACAACAAAAAAACAACCAATTTAAAAATGGGCAGAGGAACTGAATAGACATTTGGACAAAGATATATAGATGGCCAACAGGCACATGTAAAGATGTTCAATATCACTAATTATTGCTGCTGCTGCTGCTAAGTCGCTTCAGTCGTGTCTGACTCTGTGCGACCCCATAGACGGCAGCCCACCAGGCTCCCCCGTCCCTGGGATTCTCCAGGCAAGACCACTGGAGTGGGTTGCCATTTCCTTCTCCAATTCATGAAAGAGAAAAGTGAAAGTGAAGTCTCTCAGTCATCTTCGACCCTTAGCAACCCCATGGACTATAGCATACCAGGCTCCTCCGTCCATGGGATTTTCCAGGCAAGAGTACTGGAGTGGGGTGCCATTGCCTTCTCCCACTAATTATTAGAGAAATACAAATCAAAACCACAAATGAGTATCATGTTTGAAACGAGTTGCCAGTCCAGGTTCGATGCACGATACTGGATGCTTGGGGCTGGTGCACTGGGACGACCCAGAGGGATGGAATGGGGAGGGAGGAGGGAGGAGGGTTCAGGATGGGGAACACATGTATACCTGTGGTGGATTCATTTTGATATTTGGCAAAACTAATACAGTTATGTAAAGTTTAAAAATAAAATAAAACTAAAAAAAAATAAAAAAATAAATAAATAAAGTCTTATTGTAAAAAAAAAAACCACAAATGAGATAACATTTGATACCTGTCAGAATGGCTATTATAAAAAAGGCAAGAAATAGCAAATATTAGAGAGGATATGGAGAAAAGAGAACCGTCATACACCGTTCGTGGGAATACAAAATGGGCAGCCATTATGGAAAACAGTATGGAGATTCCCCCCAAAACTAAGAATAGAGCTATCATATGATACAGCTATCCCATTTGGGGGTATTTATTCCAAGAAGACAAAACACTAAGTTGAAAAGATACATGAACCCCTATGTTCATAGCAATATTATTTACAGTTGCCAAGATAGAGAAGCTACCTAATTGCCCACCACAGATGACTGGATAAAGAAGATGTGTTAGTATACACAATAGAATATTACTCATCCATAAAAAGATACAATCTTGCCATTTGAAACAGTATGGTTAAATCTGGAAGGGAATATGCTAAGGAAATAAGCTAGAGTATGACAAATACCATAGGATTTCAGGGACTTCTCTGGCGGTTCAGTGGTTAAGACTCTGTGTCCACTGCAGGGGGCATGGGTTCCATCTCTGGTCAGGCAACTAAGATCTTGAATGCTACTAAGATCCCTCATGCCAAATGCCTCTGCCAAAAAATAAATAAATAAAAAGCAATCTGAAAAACGACTTTAAAAAAAAAACACCATAGGATTTCACTTATATATGGAATCTAAAAATAAATTAATGAACTAAATAACTAAACAAAACAAACACATAGATAGAGAAAACAGATTAGTGGTTACCAGAGGGAAAGGGAAGAAGGGGGAAACCGGTAACGGAGGTCAAATGTATGGTGACAGACAGAAACTGAACTTTTGGTGGGGATTATGCTGTAGTGGGTATATACAGAAGTCAAAGTATAATACTGCATACATAAAACTTCTATAATGTCCTAAACCAATGCTACCTCAATTTAAAAAGAAAGAATATAGTGTACAAAACTGTGAAACTTTCTTCAGATTTCACTACATCTTTCTAAAAGCATCTGCTGCTGCTGCTGCTGCTGCTGCTAAGTCACTTCAGTTGTGTCTAACTCTGTGTGACCCCATAGATGGCAGCCCACCAGGCTCCCCCGTCCCTGGGATTCTCCAGGCAAGAACACTGGAGTGGGTTGCCATTTCCTTCTCCAATGCAGGAAAGTGAAAAGTGAAAGTGAAGTCGCTCAGTCGTGTCCAACTCATAGCGACCCCATGGACTGCAGCCCACCAGGCTCCTCTGTCCCTGGGATTTTCCAGGCAAGAGTACTGGAGCAGGGTGCCATTTACCTCTTCCCTATTACCTGGAGTACTTACAGTGACAATATCAAGGGGCCTGTCTGTCTAGATTTTGACCCTTGATTTAGGCAAGATAACTACTAATCTTGGAAAAGTTAGTTAACCACATGGGGTTTTTTGTGAAGAGGAAATACAATCTGGCATGTAAAGTACTTGATATATATCAATTGCTCAGTAAATGTTAAAGAGAACAGCAAGGAGAGGGAAGTAGGTGATAGACAAATGAAAGAGAGACAGATGACACAGAGTTTCCTCTTTATTCAATGTTTACTTTAAAAATAAAGTACATAAATTTATATTACATAGAATCACAAAGGTGTTACCACATTTGTGAGGTCATACCTTAAATTTGGGAATTTTAATTTAAAACCTTGGAGATGTTGGTTAATTTAATAATTATGCCTTAAAATCCTGCTATGTATAAATGCTGTCTAATTGTCTTCTCTTTGTTCTTAAATTAGGGCAGCCTATTCTACAGTAGTGTAGTTCCTATTCTACAGTAGGTGAGACTTAAATTTGAAATCAACATCTTTTATTGTTCTGAGTATTTATTTTGTAATCAAATTCACTTTTTGATTTTTGGTTGGATATGTTCCTAGCAGTAATATTAGACAAAATCTTGATGTATTACCACTGTCAAGAATAAAATAATTTATGTACAATTTAAAGCAAAAGAATCTAGATAAATAATTTTGCTTCCAGTCATTATGGAATAACTAGTACCAGATTTGCTTTTTGCTAAAAAGAATGCTAAAACTAGACAAAATATATAAGGCAACTGTTGGAAGACACTGAATAGCAGACAGGGAAGGGCTATTTTCTTTTTTAAAACTATTTTATTTATTTATTTATTTATTTTGGTTGCACCATGTGGCATGTGGGATATTAATTCCCTAACCAGGGATCAAATCCATGCCCCCTGCATTGAACGCCCAGAGTCTTAACCACTGGCCCTCCAGAGAAGCCCTATAGGGCTATTTTCTAGGAGAGACTGGGAACATACAAAGTGAGGCAACATGGAGATTGTCAATCTCACTAAGCAAAGGAAGCAATGATTGGAGTTCCAGGTGGCCAAAGTGACTGAAATTGGCTAAACAGGGTAATAGGAAGAGGAAGTCACACAGAAAGACTGAGGCTCAAAACTAAGACGAGGATTCATTGTAGGTTCTTGGCCCAGGTATAGGTGGTGCATGAAGCCTAGAAAAGATTGCCTGCTTAGAGGTTGAGTCATAATTTTTAAAGTGATAGTCTAGAGGAAAATTTTAAGGAGATCTCTGACTGGAGATAAGAGAGATCATACAAGGCTAGCCCATTCAGAATAGAAATATTTTGCTGAGTACCTTGGGCACTAAGTTTATCTCTAGAAACGTGATGCATTATGAGTAAGCATCTGACTATAGGATAAGGACCATACTCTATGATTAGCACAAAACTGAAACAGACTCAACCTAATGAAGAATAAAATTGAATCTAGTAGGACCAAAAGGATTAGCCAGCACTTTAACTGCTTGCCAAAATAAAACCCGTCACCTATTAAAAGAAAATATTATGACCTGTTTTCCATAAAACATACCATCTTTAATGTCTGATACAAAAGCAAAACCTACTAGACATGTGACTGAGTAGGAAAATATGACCTAAAATCAAAGGGAAAAAAATGCAGTCAGCAGAAATAGACCCCAAAATGACCCAGATTATAAAATTAGCAGATAAGAACTTTATTTTATTTTATTTTATTTTTAAACTTTACATAATTGTATTAGTTTTGCCAAATATCAAAATGAATCCGCCACAGGTATACATGTGTTCCCTATCCTGAACCCTCCTCCCTCCTCCCTCCCCATTCCATCCCTCTGGGTCGTCCCAGTGCACCAGCCCCAAACATCCAGTATCGTGCATCGAATCTGGACTGGCAACTCGTTTCATACATGATATTTTACAAGTTTCAATGCCATTCTCCCAAATCTTCCCACCCTCTCCCTCTCCCACAGAGTCCATAGGACTGTTCTATACATCAGTGTCTCTTTTGCTGTCTCGTACACAGGGTTATTGTTACCATCTTTCTAAATTCCATATATATGCGTTAGTATACTGTATTGGTGTTTTTCTTTCTGGCTTACTTCACTCTGGATAATAGGCTCCAGTTTCATCCACCTCATTAGAACTGATTCAAATGTATTCTTTTTAATGGCTGAGTAATACTCCATTGTGTATATGTACCACTGCTTTCTTATCCATTCATCTGCTGATGGACATCTAGGTTGCTTCCATGTCCTGGCTATTATAAACAGTGCTGCGATGAACACTGGGGTACACGTGTCTCTTTCCCTTCTGGTTTCCTCAGTGTGTATGCCCAGCAGTGGGATTGCTGGATCATAAGGCAGTTCTATTTCCAGTTTTTTAAGGAATCTCCACACTGTTCTCCATAGTGGCTGTACTAGTTTGCATTCCCACCAACAGTGGAAGAGGGTTCCCTTTTCTCCACACCCTCTCCAGCATTTATTACTTGTAGACTTTTGGATCGCAGCCATTCTGACTGGTGTGAAATGGTACCTCATAGTGGTTTTGATTTGCATTTCTCTGATAATGAGTGATGTTGAGCATCTTTTCATGTGTTTGTTAGCCATCTGTATGTCTTCTTTGGAGAAATGTCTATTTAGTTCTTTGGCCCATTTTTTGATTGGGTCATTTATTTTTCTGGAGTTGAGCTGTAGGAGTTGCTTGTATATTCTCGAGATTAGTTGTTTGTCAGTTGCTTCATTTGCTATTATCTTCTCCCATTCTGAAGGCTGTCTTTTCACCTTGCTAATAGTTTCCTTTGATGTGCAGAAGCTTTTAAGGTTAATTAGGTCCCATTTGTTTATTTTTGCTTTTATTTCCAATATTCTGGGAGGTGGGTCATAGAGGATCCTGCTGTGATGTATGTCAGAGAGTGTTTTGCCTATGTTCTCCTCTAGGAGTTTTATAGTTTCTGGTCTTACGTTGAGATCTTTAATCCATTTTGAGTTTATTTTTGTGTATGGTGTTAGAAAGTGTTCTAGTTTCATTCTTTTACAAGTGGTTGACCAGATTTCCCAGCACCACTTGTTAAAGAGATTGTCTTTAATCCATTGTATATTCTTGCCTCCTTCAGACAAGAACTTTAAACCAGATATTATAAATGTATATGTTCCAAGACTTAAAGAAAAAGATAGTTATAGTAAGCAAGAAAATGAGAAACCTTGAAGGCAAGTGTAAACTATTTATAATAAAACCTAAACAGATCTTACAGAATTGAAAAGTAAAATATCTGAAATGAAAATTTCACTGGATGGGCTTAAGAGGAATTTGGGGCTGGCAGAAAAAGAAAGGATTAGTGAATTTGAAAACAAATTGATAGAAGTTATCCAATCTGAGGGACAGAGATTAAGGGAAAATAAATGAAAGAGACTCAGTTACCTGTGGGACAATATTAGGCATACATGTAAGCTGAGTCTCAGAAGGAACAGAAAGAGCAAATAGCATGGGGGAAAACTTTTTTTTAAGAAATACTGGCTTATAGTTTCCCAAATGATTAAAAACATCTACTTAAAAATACAGGAAGCTCAAGTTTTATAGGCGAATGATGACTCAGTGGTAAAGAATCACCTGCCAAGGAGGGAGACATGAGTTCGATCCCTCTGCCTCAGGAAGATCCCCTAGAGAAGGAAATGGCAATCACTCCAGTATTCTTGCCTGGGAAATCCCACGGACAGAGGAATCTGGTGGGCTATAGTCCATGAGGTCACAAAGAGTTGGGTATGGCTTAGCAACTGAACAACAAATAGTATTGAGTTATAATTTTGGACTTCTCCCTACTTCTAACCCAAGACACAGCTTTATTTAAAACTTCTCTTCATTATCCTAATACCTAAAGTTGATTTTTTTCAAACTGTGCATGGTTATAATGGAATAACCTCAGGATAGTCAAAATTTTTCCTTTGGTATCATTTCTCAGTACTTTAAGGTCTAGAACAAAGCTTCACTTTGTAAAACATACATTACTACACAAATATAAATTATTAGAGTCTCTGAGACATCCAAATGTTTCTCAACACATCCAGAAATAAAATTTTACCAGCTATTGGGCATCCTTTAGCCTAGTCAAGTTGACTGATTAAACATCACAGACCTCAACTGTGACTCTTCTGCCTGCCTGCCTGCTAAGGCACTTCAGTCATGTCTGACTATTTGTGACCCCATGGACTGTAGCCCACCAGTCTCCACTGTCCAGAGGATTCTCCAGGCAAGAATACTGGAGTGGGTTGCCATGCCCTCCTCCAGGGATCTTCCCAACCCAGGGCTCGAACCTACATCTATTTATATCTCCTGCATTGGCAGGTGGGTTCTTTACCACTAGCACCACCTGGGAAGCCCATGACTCTTCTACTCAGAGATAAAGTTATTCCAGATCAGGAAATTATCCAGGAACTACAGAATGTAATCATTTGGACAGCACTCTAACCAACTCTTCGCCTTATGCAATCAACATTATTATAGTCATTTTAGAGATAAGGAAACTGAGGCTGAGAGACTGAAAGGGCTACTAGTACAGTTGTAACTAGAACTCCAGCCTTGGGTTCAATTCAGTTCAAATGCTTTTTGGTTGAGAAGAGCAGCGAGATTAGTGACCTGGGCTGGTGGAAGGAGTCCTCATCTTGGGGCAGATCATGAGAATGCAGCCATAAGTAGTTACTGAAATTGCCTATATCAACAGTATTGGGGAAGAGAATAGACTTGGCATTCCAAAGAGATGACAGGACCCTGCATCCAGGTTGAACTGGTCTGTGTTCTTTCAAAATTCACTTAAATTTTTCTATTCACTTATAACTTGGCTTTTAGCTATAAGGCTGTAAAGGAGTTATATATGTTAATTTTTTTAACTTGTATAAATTGGAGGAAAGACTTTCAATATTCTTTATCTTAAATGCCAGGATTATCCTAAACCAGAGCAAAGTATGTAAAACTTCATAACATCTGGATGAGATTTAAAGATTTCAATGGTGTGTTCCCTGGGGTTGGCTTGGCTATGCATTACCATGCTTCTCTAATGTGCTTGTATAATTATTATATGAATGTATTGATTTTGCAGGATTCATAGTCTCTGCAATTTCTCATTGATCAGTCCAGGGTTGATTTTATTGAAGGCTAAACAAGGACCTCTAGGAATTGAAGAAGTGCAAAAATGAATGCAATACAAAATTTCTTTCTATCTACTGAGTCTCCTGTGGAAACTTTGCTAGCATTTGTCAGTGGAGCTCCCTAAGTACCAGCGCAGAGCTAGGAAGCTTCTGGCAATTTTAAGAAAAATGTTTAGGTTCAATAATAAAAGTTTACTGGAAGCACCTCTGATTTTCTTTTCCTGCCCTTTTTTATGGGCTTGGTTGTTTTGCTAAATTAAGTTTGAGGTTCACTCACTTTGTTATAGCACCACGTTAATGAGGCCAAAATGTCAGGCTCCATCTCTGTAGTGACAAACTGCACCCCTAACCTCAGGGAGCTTCCCTGGTAGATGAAAACAGGAAGGATATTTGCAAAAACAAAGAAAACAATTTCAGGTCCTGACACAGAGACTGGCATCACCATCACTTACACAAAATAACAAATTGTTCCCTTCTGTTAAGACAGAAAAACCCAAAGGAAATTATTAGTGTCATAGAAGAAATAAGATTGCCAAAAAGAAAAAAATTAGAAGGTCCAAAAATGATTAACACAAAACCAAACCCACGGTTTAGAAGATAAAAATTTTCAGCCATTTGGTTTGAGATGCCCCAGTGATTATTTGGCCTAAATGTGCTAAACAGTCCAGGTTGAACAGTGAGTAATTAAAATCTGATTAATTCTTATCAGGTTAGCAAAGGGTGCTGCTTTTCACCGCCCCCACCCCCAAATTGGCAGTGTACCTGAACATTAAATTTAATTTGTCATTTTGGACATTTCACTGGCTATATTGTAATATACTTAGAAGCACATTTGCCACTCTGTCCTTTTTTGACATCAGTTCTTCCTACACTATGCACATTAGGTAAATACTAAAATATAGATAGGACAGAGTACTTTTGAAATTTTCTCATTTAGGAACACCACAGTGAACTAATTGTGATTCAAGACATCAACATTGCTTCTTGGCAGTTGCTACCAGCAAAAAATAATAAAATGTGAATGAACAAATTACTGTTTAAACAGCAATACTTTTGATAATTAGCAGATATACTGGGGGATAAATAGGGGGGAGAAAATCTGAAAAGAGAAAAAAGGGATTTAAATTTAAATAGAATTTCTTTTAACATTTCCCCCATTGTATAAAAGTCCATCTTTAATTCATATTACAGTGAGTAATTTGTAATGCTGTGTCAAAATAGATATGCAAAGAGGATATGCATTTGAATTTTAAATCTGATCCCTAAGTTTGAATTTAATATCATGCCCTAACTGAGTCCTGTATGTGGAATGGGAATTTTGAATCTGCTTTGAATGTCATAAGGATCAGCAATCATGCATAGTGTTATCATTGTTCATTATCTATCATGACTTGTGAAAAGAACATGAAATGGCATTAATCATTATTTTCTACTACTAATAATATACTTTCAATGCAAATTTCACCATTTTCTAAATATCTGGCAGCAGGAAAATCTTCATCACACCCACAAACCACCCCCTCTCCTTTATTCTGCATTTGCAGCTGGAAGCCTTGGTGACTGCTAAAACACATCCCCCACCAAAGGAAAGATTTAGATCTTACAACATTAAACAAAAACTGAACTCCTGACCCTAAACCCAAATACCTACAATCATAAAATCATTGGGTTCCAGGGGACTTCTGGAGTCATCAACTCGTTTGTCGGATAGGGAAATAAAGGCCAGTTTGGTAAACTGATTTGCCCGAGGTCAGTCAGCTGGTTAAAGGCAGAGAGGAGAATGGAAACCAGATCTCCTGACTTCAGGTTGAGCGTTCTTCCCAATATACAAAATGAGCAGAATAACATCAGTTTTAGAAGTAAAGGCTTTAGGATCAAACAGACCTGGGACTGATTTCTGATTCTACCAATTCTTTGTTTTAATTTCTTCATCTAAAAAATATATAAGCTGATGATACAGGCTAGGCATGTCATTGTGAGCATTACTTGATATAATGCACAGAAAGTACTTAATTGTAAGTCTGGCAAACATAAACACTCAATAAATATTAACAATGGATAGTATTATTAACTCATGTTGCTTAAACAACAATTTTCATTCATATAAGTAACCTTTGTCTCCCACTTCCCCTCCAAATAAAACACAAACTCTACATTATATATATATATATATATATATATATATATATATATATATATATATGAAGGAAATGGCAACCCACTCCAGTGTTCTTGCCTGGAGAATCCCAGGGAAGGGGGAGCCTGGTGGGCTGCCCTCTATGGGGTCACACAGAGTCGGACACGACTGAAGCGACTTAGCAGCAGCATATATATATACATATATATGTATGTATATGTGTGTGTGTGTATATATATATATATATATATATATATATATATATATATATCTGGAGAATCCCAAGGGCAGATGAGCCTGTCAGGCTATAGTCCATAGGGTCACAAAGAGTG
Organism: Bubalus kerabau; assembly: GCF_029407905.1. NCBI lineage: Eukaryota > Metazoa > Chordata > Mammalia > Artiodactyla > Bovidae > Bubalus > Bubalus kerabau. The sequence continues at coordinate 59,833,866 of NC_073624.1, read as the reverse complement.
GGACACGACTTAAGTGACTGAGCATGCATATACGCATATATATATATATATACACACACATATTTATACACACAATATATATAAAACACTTGAAACCCAGAATGGAATAAGTGAACCTTGCTGACTTAACTATTAAACTCTAGTCATAACAAATAAGACCTCATGTGACACCCCATTGAGGAAAGCTGTCAAAGCACGACTGAACAATACTTTTCAGTTCCCCACATATCAGTATAGCAGCTTATAAACCACAAAGAAAGCATTCTCCTATTTCAACATTAAACAGCCTTGTGGGATAAGTAGAGAAGACACTCTCAACTCCATTTAACAGAGGAGCAAATGGAGTCTCAGAGAGGTAATGAGTGACCTGCCTAAGATTATACAGTTGGGAAGGATGAAGCTTAAACTAAAGATCAGGGTTCTGTTTTATCAACAAGGAAAAACAAGAGATTTGAAGAAGCCAACATCACATACTACAAGGCAGATCTTTTCCAGTGTGTCTTCAAGGCCTGTAAAATGATCCTAATGACCTTGTTTGCCTGCCTATCCAACTCCCAACACAGAGCTGCCCCTTTAGCACAACTGGAAAGTGAGCAACCATGGTGATGGAATGAGCTGGTGGTCTTCACCCAGGTCAATGTTGCATGTGTTTGTGTGTGGTGGGGAGGGGTGCACAGGAGAGTAATCAAGGAAACGGAGAGAGAGGGAAAGGTTGACTGATGAGGCTAACTGCTTAACCAGAAAAGTTCAGCTTGTTGCTACCAGGACAAGGATACTAGGCAGTTAGTAGCCATACCCTAAAGGTCAAAGGTGGAATAAGGGGGTCACTGGGGCTGTTACCGATCTAGAAAGAGCCCTTGACCCACATTAGAGATGGAGATAAGCGTATTCACCAGAACTGTCTTCAGTCAGAACACAGTATGCACTGAATAATTTGAGAAGCTGTTGGGAACTCCACAAGAGTACTGCTCCAGTGTGGCTGTATTGGCCTGGAGTTTTGAGCTTTAAATAAGATTTATTTATAATATAATTTATCTTCTCAATCATAACACTTCTAAGAGTAAAATAAGACACTATTAATAACTATGCTGGAACAATAAGTATAAAATAGGACTGTCCCAAAATGAAGACACATGCTCATCCTAGTTTTGAGGGTTGGAAGTCAAATAAAACTGGCTTAAGCAAAATAACATTTATTGGTGCCAGTGTTTGAAATGTCCAGTGGTAAGTCTGACTTCAAGGGTTGCCAGTCTCCAAGACTCACTCTCTCTCACACCATCTCTCTGTTCTGCTTCCCCTCTCTCAAATATGTCCAGTCCCCCTACTGTCCCCTGGCACCTCCAGGCTTATATCCTGCATTCAAGCAACAACAGCTTCTCTTTCCCAACACTCTTCCAAAATCCAAGAAAAGTTTCACTGGTCCACTTGGTTCTCAAGCCCATCCTTGACCCAGTCACTGTGGCCATGAGGAAATGGAACAAGCTGATTGGCCAAATCTGTATCATAAGTAAAGAAGTCATAGTACATAAATACAATGGAATACTGCTACTACTAAGTCACTTCAGTCATGTCCAACTCTGTGTGACCCCATAGACGGCAGCCCACCAGGCCCCACCATCCCTGGGATTCTCCAGGCAAGAACACTGGAGTGGGTTGCCATTTCCTTCTCCAATGCATGAGAGTAAAAAGTGAAAGTGAAGTCGTTAAGTCGTGTCCGACCTTTAGCGACCCCATGGACTGCAGCCTACCAGGCTCCTCCATCCATGGGATTTTCCAGGCAAGAGTACTGGAGTCGGGTGCCATTGCCTTCCCTGCCATGGAATACTACTCAGCCATAAAAAAGAACAAAATAATGCCATTTGTAGCAACATGAATGCAGCTAAAGATTATTATGCTAGGGAGGCGGTTCTAAGATGGCAGAGGAATAGGACGGGGAGACCACTTTCTCCCTGACAAAATTCATCAAAAGAACATTTGAGCACCAAGCAAATTCCACAGAACAACTTCTGAATGCTGGCAGAGGACATAGGCACCCAGAAAAGCAGCCCATTGTCTTTGAAAGGAGGTAGGACAAAATATAAAAGATAAAAAGAATGACAAAAGAGTTAGGGATGGAGATCCATCCTGGGAAGGGAGTCTTAAAAAGATAAGTTTCCAAACACCAGGAAACACTCTCGGGCAGGTCTGTGGCGAGACTTGGAATCTCAGAGGGCAAAATAACTGGGAGGAAAAATAAATAAATAATTAAAACCCACAGATTATGTGCCCAACAGCAACTCTCAGCGGTGCAACAGCCCAAATGCTCGAATCCCCCACTAGCAAGTGGGGGAGGGACAGGGAGAAGCAGGTGGCATTGCTTAGGATAAGGACCAGGCCTGAATGCCCTGAGGACAATCTGAGGGAACTAGCTTGAGATAGCAACCCAGACTGTGGGATAGCTATACCGGGATCCTGTGAAAAGCCCTAACCACCACCAGGTATGCTCACAGAACAAAGGACTGAGAAGAGCTAGCCAGCTGCGGACCGGCCCATCCCCCCGCCAGAGACAGGCAGGCAAGGGCAGCCAGAGCCGGAAGGGGGCAATCACGGCCCCAGAGAGGTATCCTATACCAAACTGCAAGCAGACTTCATTGCTAACCAAGACTTCTTGGGATTTTGGACGGTCAACATCCGCCGGGAGGGTCACAGTCAGAGATCAGCTTCCCAGAACAGAGAAGGCACGCCCATTGTACACCCAGAAAACCGAGCAGCTGGGACGGGGGAGGGGATAAGTCACGGCCTTCAACTGGGGGCGACTATATGCACCAAGGACCTGCTCACCTGAGCTGCTCAGACCTGGGACGGATGCAAAAGGCAGGCCGACCAAGTCTGCGCCTTTGTGGAGTACCTGAGAACCTGAACATGAGCAGCTTAGACCTGGGGAGTGCATGCAAACCAGGGCCCGCATCAGACAGTTCCCGGCAGAGCAACCTAGAGTCTGAGCAGTGTAGACTGGGAAAGCACACACGCCGTGAGCGGGGGCAAACCCAGTGTGGCTGAATCACTGTGAACACATACCAGTGATATTTGTTTGAGTGTTCTTCCCTAACCAAAGCAGGACTGAACAAGCAAGCCTTTAAAAAGTGACCACTACTGTGCCCCTTGTGTCAGGGTGGAAATTAGACACTGAAGAGACCAGCAAACAGAAGAAGCTAACATAAAAAGAGGGAACCGCTTTGGAAGTGACAGGTGCAATAGATTAAAACCCTGTAGTTAGCACCGACTACGTCAGTTCAGTTCAGTTCAGTCACTCAGTCGTGTCCAACTCTTTGCGACCCCATGAATCGCAGCAGGCCAGGCCTCTCTGTCCATCACCAACTCCCAGAGTTCACTCAGACTCACGTCCATCGAGTCAGTGATGCCATCCAGCCATCTCATCCTCTGTCGTCCCCTTCTCCTCTTGCCCCCAATCCCTCCCAGCATCAGAGTCTTTGCCAATGAGTCAACTCTTCGCATGAGGTGGCCAAAGTACTGGAGTTTCAGCTTTAGCTTCATTCCTTCCAAAGAAATCCCAGGGCTGATCTCCTTCAGAATGGACTGGTTGGATCTCCTTGCAGTCCAAGGGACTCTCAAGAGTCTTCTCCAACACCACACTTCAAAAGCATTAATTCTTCGGCGCTCAGCCTTCTTCACAGTCCAACTCTCACATCCATACATGACCACTGGAAAAACCATAGCCTTGACTAGATGGACCTTTGTTGGCAAAGTAATGTCTCTGCTTTTGAATATGCTATCTAGGTTGGTCATAACTGTCCTTCCAAGGAGTAAGCGTCTTTTAATTTCATGGCTGCAGTCACCATCTGCAGTGATTTTGGAGCCCAAAAAATAAAGTCTGATACTGTTTCCACTGTTTCCCCATCTATTTCCCATGAAGTGATGGGACCAGATGCCATGATCTTCGTTTTCTGAAAGTTGAGTTTTAAGCCAACTTTTTCACTCTCCTCTTTCACCTTCATCAAGAGGCTTTTTAGTTCCTCTTCACTTTCTGCCATAAGGGTGGTGTCATCTGCATATCTGAGGTTATTAGGGAGAGGCCTATAGAACGTGAGAAGTACAAGCCAGACCAAGGAACTACCTGAAAATGAACTGACCCCACACTGTCCTCAACAGCTCCAGAGAAAGTACTAGATATATTTTTACTATTATCATTTTTTAAATTAAAAAAAACTTTTATATTTTTGTTGTTATTTTTAAGCCCCCATTACTCCTATAATTTTCATTCTTATAACCCACTATTACCTTGCAAAGAAAAAAAAGAAAGACCCTATTTTTAAAGCAAGCTTCATATATATATATTTTATAATTTCTGTGACTTTGTGTTATTTTTTGTTTGTTTGTTGTTTTTTTGGTTTTTTGTTTTGTTTTCATTTTTTTTTAATATTGTATTTTTGAGAATCTAACCTCTACTCAAGATTTTTAATCTTTGCTTTTTGGTATTTGCTATTACCTTTGTACCTTTAAGAACCCAATCTTCAGTATCCATTTTTACTTGGGAGCAAGATCATTGGCCTGATTGCTCTCCCCCTCTTTTGACTCTCCTTTTTCTCCACCAGGTCACCTCTATCTCCCCCCTCCCCCTTTTCTTCTCTACCCAACTAGGTGAATCTCTTTGTGTGTTCCAGGCTGTAGAGAATACTCAGGGAACTGATTACTGGCTGGATCTGTCTCTCTCTTTTGATTCCCCCTTTTATCCTCCTGGCCACCTCTGTCTCCTTCCTCCCTCTTCTTTTCTCTGTGTAACACTGTGAACATCTCTAAGGGATCCAGACAGTGTAGAGCACACTGGGAAGTGATTACTGGCTAGTTTGTTCTCTCCCCTTTTGACTCCCCCTCTTCTCCTCCTGGTCACCTCTATCTCCCTACTCTCTCTTCTCTTTTCCATGTAACTTTGTGTACCTCTCCAGGTGTCCCTCACTGTGGAGAAACTTTTTATCATTAACCTAGATGTTTTTATCATCAGTGCTGTATAGATGGATAAGTCTTGAGGCTACTGTAAGAATAAGACTGAAAACCAGAAGCAGGAGGCATAAGTCCAAATCCTGAGAACACCAGAGAACTTCTGACTCCAGGGAACATTAATCAACAGGAGCTCATCAAATGCCTCCATACCTACACTGAAACCAAGTACCACCCAACGGCCAACAAGCTCCAGAGCAAGACATACCATGCAAATTCTCCAGCAACACAGGAACATAACCCTGAGCCTCAATATACAGGCTGATCAAAGTCACACCAAGCCCATTGACATCTCAAAATTTATTACTGGACATTTCATTGCAATCCAGAAAGAAGAAATCCAGCCCCACCCACCAGAACACCAACACAAGCTTCCCTAAACAGAAAACTTTGACAAGCCACCCGTCCAACCCCACCCACAGCGAGGAACCTCCACAATAAAGAGGAAGCACCAACTGCCAAAATACAGAAAGGCCACCCCAAACACAGCAATATAAACAAGATGAAAAGGCAGAGAAATACCCAGCAGGTAAAGGAACAGGATAAATGCCCACCAAACCAAACAAAAGAGGAAGAAATAGGGAATCTACCTGATAAAGAATTCCGAATAATGATAGTGAAAATGATCCAAAATCTTGAAAACAAATTGGAGTTACAGATAAATAGCCTGGCGACAAGGATGGAGAAGACGCAAGAAAGGTTGAACAAGGACCCAGAAGAAAGAAAAAAGAGTCAATATATAATGAATAATGCAGTAAATGAGATCAAAAACACTCTGGAGGGAATCAACAGTAGAATAACAGAGGCAGAAGATAAGACACGTGAGGTAGAAGATAGAATGGTAGAAATAATTGAAACAGAGAGGAAAATAGAAAAAATAATTAAAAGAAATGAGAACAACATCAGAGACCTCTGGGACAATGTTAAATGCCCCAACAATCGAATCATAGGAGTCCCAGAAGAAGAAGACAAAAAGAAAGACCATGAGAAAATACTTGAGGAGATAATAGTTGAAAACTTCTCTAAAATGGGGAAGGAAATAATCACCCAAGTCCAAGAAACCTAGAGAGTCCCAAACAGGATAAACCCAAGACAAAACACCCCAAGACACATATTTATCAAATTAACAAAGATCAAACACAAAGAACAAATATTAAAAGCAGAAGGTAAAAACAACAAATAACACACAAGGGGATTCCCATAAGGATAACAGCTGATCTTTCAATAGAAATTCTTCAGGCCAGGAGGGAATGGCAGGACATACTTAAAGTGATGAAAGAAAATAACCTACAGCCCAGATTACTGTACCCAGAAAGGATCTCATTCAAATATGAAGGAGAAATCAAAAGCTTTACAGACAAGCAAAAGCTGAGAGAATTCAGCACCACCAAACCAGCTCTCCAACAAATGGAAAAGGATCTTCTCTAGACAGGAAACACAGAAAGGGTGTATAAACTCGAACCCCAAACAATAAAGTAAATGGCAATGGGATCATACTTATCAACAATTACCTTAAATTGTAAATGGGTTGAATGCCCCAACCAAAAGACAAAGACTGGCTGAATGGATACAAAAACAAGACCCCTATATATGTTGTCTACAAGAGACCCACCTCAAAACAGGGGACACATTCAGACTGAAAGTGAAAGGCTGGAAAAAGATATTTCATGCAAATAGAGACCAAAAGAAAGCAGGAGTAGCAATACTCATATCAGATAAAATAGACTTTAAAACAAAGGCTGTGAAAAGAGACAAGATGGACACTACATAATGATCAAAGGATCAATCCAAAAAGAAGATATAACATCATAAATATATATGCACCCAACATAGGAGCACCACAATATGTAAGACAAATGCTAACAAGTATAAAAGGGGAAATTAACAATAACACAATAATAGTGGGAGACTTTAATACCCCACTCACATCTATGGATAGATCAACTAAACAGAAAATTAACAAGGAAACACAAACTTTAAATGATACAATGGACCAGTTAGACCTAATTGATACCTATAGGACATTTCACCCCAAAACAATTAATTTCACCTTTTTCTCAAGCACACACGGACACTTCTCCAGGATAGATCACATCCTGGGCCATAAATCTAGCCTTGGTAAATTCAAAAAAATTGAAATCATTCCAAGCATCTTTTCTGACCACAATGCAGTTAGATTAGATGTCAATTACAGGAGAAAAACTATTAAAAATCCCAACATATGGAGGCTGAACAACACACTTCTGAATAACCAACAAATCACAGAAGAAATCAAAAAAGAAATCAAAATATGCATAGAAATGAATGAAAATGAAAACACAACAACCCAAAACTTATGGGACACTGTAAAAGCAGTACTAAGGGGAAGGTTCATAGCAATACAGGTTTACCTCAAGAAACAAGAAAAAGTCAAATAAATAACCTAACTCTACACCTAAAGCAACTTGAAAAGGAAGAAATTATGAACCCTAGGGTTAGTAGAAGGAAAGAAATCTTAAAAATTAGGGCAGAAATAAATGCAAAAGAAACAAAAGAGACCATAGCAAAATCAACAAAGCCAAAAGCTGGTTTTTTGAGAAGATAAATAAAATTGACAAACCATTAGCCAGACTCATCAAGAAACAAAGGCAGAAAAATCAAATCAACAAAATTAGAAATGAAAATGCAGAGATCACAACAGACAACACAGAAATACAAAGGATCATAAGAGACTATTATCAGGAACTATATGCAAATAAAATGGACAACGTGGAAGAAATGGACAAATTCTTAGAAAAGTACAACTTTCCAAAACTGAACCAGGAAGAAATAGAAAATCTTAACAGACCCATCACAAGCATGGAAATTGAAACTGTAATCAGAAATCTTCCAACAAACAAAAGCCCAGGACCAGACAGCTTCACAGCTGAATTCTACCAAAAATTTAGAGAAGAGCTAACACCTATCCTACTCAAACTCTTCCAGAAAATTGCAGAGGAAGGTAAACTTCTAAACTCATTCTAAGAGGCCACCATCACCCTAATACCAAAACCTGACAAAGATGCCACACAAAAAGAAAACTACAGACCAATATCACTGATGAACATAGATACAAAAATCCTTAACAAAATTCTAGCAAACAGAATCCAACAACATATTAAAAAGATCATACATCATGACCAAGTGGGCTTTATCCCAGGGATGCAAGGATTCTTCAATATTCACAAATCAATTAATGTAATACACCACATTAACAAATTAAAAAATAAAAGCCATATGATTATCTCAATAGATGCAGAGAAAGCCTTTGACAAAATGCAACATCCATTTATGATAAAAACTCTCCAGAAAGCAGAAATAGAAGAAACGTACCTCAACATAATAAAAGCTATATATGACAAACCCTCAGCAAACATTATCCTCAATGGTGAAAAATTGAAAGCATTTCCCCTAAAGTCAGGAACAAGACAAGGATGCCCACTCTCACCACTACTATTCAGCATAGTTTTGGAAGTTTCAGCCACAGCAATCAGAGCAGAAAGAGAAATAAAAGGAATCCAGATTGGAAAAGAAATAAAACTCTCACTGCAGATGACATGATCCTCTACATAGAAAACCCTAAAGACTCCACCAGAAAATTACTAGAGCTAATCAATGATTATAGTAAAGTTGCAGGATATAAAATCAACACACAGAAATCCCTTGCGTTCCTATACACTAATAATGAGAGAACAGAAAGAGAAATCAAGGAAACAATTCCATTCACCATTGCAACGAAAAGAATAAAATACTTAGGAATATATCTACCTAAAGAAACAAAAGACCTATATATAGAAAACTATAAAACCCTGGTGAAAGAAATCAAAGAGGACACAAATAGATGGAGAAATATACCATGTTCATGGATTGGAAGAATCAATATAGTGAAAATGAGTATACTACCCAAAGCAATCTATACATTCAATGCAATCCCTATCAAGCTACCAACGGTATTTTTCACAGAGCTAGAATAAATAATTTCACAATTTGTATGGAAATACAAAAAACCTCAAATAGCCAAAGCAATCTTGAGAAGGAAGAATGGAACTGGAGGAAGCAACCTGCCTGACTTCAGGCCCTACTACAAAGTCACAGTCATCAAGACAGTATGGTACTGGCACAAAGACAGAAATATAAATCAATGGAACAAAGTAGAAAGCCCAGAGATAAATCCACACACCTATGGACATCTTATCTTTGACAAAGGAGGCAAGAATATACTATGGAGAAAAGACAATCTCTTTAACAAGTGGTACAGGGAAAACTGGTCAACCATTTGTAAAAGAATGAAACTAGAACACTTTCTAACACCATACACAAAAATAAACTCAAAATGGATTAAAGATCTAAACATAAGACCAGAAATTATTAAACTTCTAGAGGAAAACATAGGCAAAACATTCTCCACCATAAACCACAGCAGGATCCTCTATGACCCACCTCCCAGAATATTGGAAATAAAAGGAAAAATAAACAAATGGGACCTAATTAGAATTAAAAGCTTATGCACAACAAAGGAAACTATAAGCAAGGTGAAAAGACAGCCTTCAGAATGGGAAAAAATAATAGCAAATGAAGCAATGGACAAATAATTAATCTCAAAAATATACAAGCAACTCCTACAGCTCAATTTCAGAAAAATAAAAGATCCAATCAAAACGTAGGCCAAAGAACTAAACAGACATTTCTCCAAAGAAGACATACAGATGACTAACAAACACATGAAAAGATGCTCAACATCACTCATCAGAGAAATGCAAATCAAAACCACGAGGTACCATTTCACACCAGTCAGAATGGCTGCTATTCAAAAGTCTACAAGTAATAAATGCTGGAGAGAGTGTGGAGAAAAGGGAACCCTCTTACACTGTTGGTGGGAATGCAAACTAGTACAGCCACTATGCAGAACAGTGTGAAGATTCCTTCAAACCTGGAAATAGAACTGCCTTATGACCCAGCAATCCCACTGCTGGGCATACACACTGAGGAAACCAGAATTGAAAGAGACAGGTATACCCCAATGTTCATCGCAGCAGTGTTTTTAATAGCCAGGACATGGAGGCAACCTAGATGTCCATCAGCAGATGAATGGATAAGAAAGCTGTGGTACATATACACAATGGAATATTACTTAGCCATTAAAAAGAATACATTTGAATCAGTTCTAATGAGGTGGATGAAACTGGAGCCTGTTATACAGAGTAAAGTAAGCCAGAAAGAAAAACACCAATACAGTATACTAGCGCATATATCTCTTGCCTGGAAAATCCCAGGGATGGAGGAGCCTGGTAGGCTGCAGTCCATGGGTCGCTAAGAGTCGGACACAACTGAGCAACTTCACTTGCACTTTTCACTTTCATGCATTGGAGAAGGAAATGGCAACCCACTCCAGTGTTCTTGCCTGGAGAATCCCAGAGACAGGAGGAGCCTGGTGGGCTGCCGTCTATGGGGTCGCACAGAGTCAGACATGACTATAGTGACTTAGCAGCAGCAGCAGCAGCAGCACATATATATGGAATTTAGAAAGATGTTAACAATAACCCTGTATGCAAGACAGCAAAAGAGACACAGATGTATAAAACAGTCTTTCGGACTCTGAGGGATGATATGGGAGAATGGCATTGAAACATGTATAATATCATATGTGAAACAAATCGCCAGTCCAGGTTGGATGCATGATACAGGGTGCTCGGGGCTGGTGCACTGGGATGACCCAGAGGGATAGGATGGGGGTTCAGGATGGGGAACACATGTACACTCATGGCAGATTCAAGTCAACATATGACAAAACCAATACAATATTGTAAAGTAAAATAAATAAATTAATTAATTTTTAAAAAGATTATTATACTAAATGAAGTCAGTCAGAAAGACAAATACCACATGATGTCATTTATATGGGGAATCTAAAAATATGACACATATGAACCTATCTATGAAACAGAAACAGAATCACAGACATAGAGAACAGACGGGTGGTTGCCAAGGCGGAGGGGTTTGGGGGAAGGATGGGTGGGAATTTGGGGTTAGTAGATGTAAGCTTTTATACATAGAATGGATAAAAAATAAGATCCTACTATACAGCACAGAGAACTATATTCAATATACTATGATAAACCATGATGGAAAAGAATATATATGAACATACTTTGGCCACCTGATGCAAAGAGCTGACTCATTTGAAAAGATCCTGATGCTGGGAAAGATTGAGGGCAGGAGGAGAAGGGGATGACAAAGGATGAGATGGTTCGATGGTATTACCGACTCAATGGACATGAGTTTGGGTAGACTCCAGCAGTTGGTGATGGACAGGGAGGCCTGGCGTGCTGTGATTCATGGGGTCGCAAAGAGTCGGACACAACTGAGCAAGTGAGTTGAACTGAACTGATATATGTATAACTGAATCACTTTATTGTACAGCAGTAATTAATACAACATTGTAAATCAACTATACTTCAATTTTAAAAATCTGTATCATAAGTCCACGTTTGGACTTGAGGATAGGAGAGAGGGCAAGTCATCTACCCAAACCACATAGACCAAGCTTGGTCTAGTTATGATTCCCCAATGGAAAATCAAAAAATAAATTTGCAGGAAGGAGAATTATGCTAGGCAGGTAACATTAATAATATTCACTAACTCTAGGACTCATGTTTGGTTAATAACAACAGATAACATTTTTTTGTGAGGTCCTTATGTGCCAGGATCCATGTTAATGGCTCTATCTGGAATATCCCATTTAAACTTCAAAACAATTCTATAAGCTAGATACTTTATTGTGTGCATCTATAGATGAGGTAACTTAGGTACAGAGAAAACTAAGTAACTTGCTCAAACTCACAAACCAGGACATGAAAAAGCCAAGACTGAAATCCAGACAAGTCAGGTTCCAGAGCTCACACTCTTAGCCCTTACTCAGAGAACCATCCCATGCAAGCTATGCAAGCACACTTGGTTAGATCTCTTGGAACAACACAGGAGAGGTTTGGAGTGGATCAAAAGAAAGAAGGTAGGGCCAGTCAAGAAAAGCCTCCTCTCTATTGATTTACAGCCCCAAAGTCCTGATACAAATTACATCAGTACCTGACAGAGTGTCCCAAGGCCCTGCAGACCGCCAGCTTCTTGAGAAACGCACAGGAGGCAGCTTTATCTGTCTGGTTTCATCTGTCTCCAAAACCCCAACAAGGAAGTCTCTCAACACCACTGAAAGGGTACACTCTAACAGTGGGTCCCATGAATTCAAAAAGCCCTCCATTAACAAACAACAAAAATTAACCTCAAGAATGGAAAAAATGGGGATATGTTGCTGAGAAAGATTGAGGGCAGGAGGAGAAGGAGGCAGCACAGGATGAAATGGTTGGATGGCATCATCAACTCAATGGACATGAGTTTGAGCAAACTCTGGGAGACAGTGAAGGAAGGGAAGCCTGGTGTACTGCAGTCCTTGGAGTCTCAAAGAGTCGGACACGTCTTAGCAACTGAACAACAGCAACAAAAATGTTTGCAAATTATTTTCCTTACAGCAAAGAATTTCTAATCATAGTTACACAAAACAGACTTTAAAGATTCCAGAAATAATTTGGTTATGTCAATGCAGAGCACTACTTGGCAATTTTGAATGCAAGTGTATTTAAATATATTTGGCCATGTTTACTTGCACATTCCTAAATTAGACCTGAATAACTAGCTGATAGATACATAGTTACATACAGCTTGTTTGTAACAGGAAAATTGTTCAACCTATCTTCCTTTATAACTGAGCTTCCACAACCTTGATTTATTGGTGGAATTCAGGAAATTTGTCCCAAATAGAGTTATAGGGAATCACTTTCATTTGTATGTTAACTGCTTTTGATTTTCTTTTAGCATCATCAGTGGCCTTGATGATTGATTTTCAGTCTAGCTAAACCAGTTCGTTATTATACATATTTCCCAGTAGGAAAGAGATTAGCTTAGCAGACAGTACACTTCGTTGTGCAAAGAAAGTTCTAGCTCATTCCACTGACATTTGAAAGTTTTCAAGGAACATGCCCCATGAGCAAGGTGTCTAGGCTTTTAAAGAAAAGATCATAGTAACAACCAAAAAAGTAGTTAATTCTTTAATGAAATGACATAGATACAGTGAGGGTATACATAACAGCTAAAGAATTAAAGAATTTAGTGTCTGAGGTCAAGACTCTGGAGTTTGAATCTTAGCATCAGCCATTCCCAGTTACATGACCTTAGGCAGGTTACCTAACCTGTCTAGACCTTCATTTCCACACTATAAGATCAGAGCTGCCAGCAATATCAACAATATCAAGCTGTTTGAGGATTAAATACAATGCTGCATATGTTACATTCCGCATGGTTTTGGCTCATAGGAAACCCTCAATAAATATTAGCTCGATGTTGTTGTTGTTGTTGGAATTGCAAAGGAAAGAAATGCAAAGATATCTCTTTGGCCACCAGATACTTAATAACTTAAGTGAAAGTGAAGTCGCTCAGTCGTGTTGGACTCTTCGCAACCCCATGGACTGCCGCCTACCAGGCTCCTCCATCCGTGGGATTTTCCAAGCAAGAGTACTGGAGTGGGGTGCCATCAACTTCTCCAAGGGGAATGGAATACAGAGTCACTCAAACAAGATTGACAATGTCCACTCAGCCCATTGTGATTTTTCTGCACACGGGCTAGAATTTATTCTTTTGAGTATCAACCCACGTTTGTCACAATGTCCCAATCAAGAATCAGGTGGGATCATGATTCCAATGAATGATCTTTTAATTAATACAACAGTAAATTTTCATTCATTTCAGTTTTCTATCTGACCCATACCATATGCGAACATGCATCTCTTCCCTACCATAAAAATGAGTTTTGTCCTATACACTGTCTGCTATATCTTTTGCACCATCACCCCACCCCCACCAATGCTGACAATGCCACTAATCCTCCTTCAAAAGGCCTGTAGTGTTCCTAGCTGTAATTTTGCAAACTCAGAGGATGTGTTTTACGTTATACTTGAGGCAGGTGCCAGACGGCACAGTTCCCATTCTTATGCCCCAGGCCTCAGGGAAAATAGGACTGTATGATATGCAATGGCCATTCCTGCAGTTTCTGCCCTGATCCATGTTCTTTTCTTTGATGACAACACTGGATCTGCTTTTGGGAAGTTCCTCTAACCCACTGCACACAGTTACAGTGAGGGTATCAATTAAAGTGTCAACTTCTCCTGGACAGAAATGGACATATGGCCTGTATCTGTTTCCTGAAACAAATCACCACAAACTTGATGAGTCAAGTAACGACAACGACTTTTCTCACAGAGGGCCCCAGTCCACAGTCCACAGTCCAGCTGCAGCGGGCCTGGTTCTCTCTGGAGGCTCTGAGGAGAAACCACCCCTTGTCTCCCTTCCATCTAAAGATGGTTGTTGCCCATCTTGGTGTTCCTCAGCTTGTAGACACATCACTCCTGTCTCTAACTCCATTTTCGCATCACCATCTTTTCTATGTCTCTGTGTCTCCTTCTTTTCTGACTCTCATAAAGACACTCTTGTCAGATTCAGGGCCCACTCTAACCAAGTTAGATGTGTTGTATGGCTACATTTCCACCCTTTCCTCAATTATATCTGTGTGTGTGTGCCAAGTCACTTCAGTCATGTCCAACTCTTTGCAACTCTATGAACTGTAGCCCACCAGGCTCCTCTGTCCATGGAATTCTCCAGTCAAAAATACTGGAGTGGGTTGCCATTTCTTTCTCCAGGGGATCTTCCCCACCCAGAGATTGAACCCTGCGTCTCTTATGTCTCCTGCGATGCTGCAATGCCAGGCAGGTTCTTTATCACTAGCGCCACCTGGGAAGCCCAATTACATCTGTAAAAACACTTACTCTAAATAAGATCACACATTTTGAAGCTATGAGTGGACATGAATTTTGAGGGGATGCTATTAGACCTATTCCATGACCCAAGACAGGCCAATCCAAACCTCTTTCCTTGGAAATCCAAAAGAACTACCATAAGTCCCCTACATACACAGAAGTTCTGTTCCAAGACCATGTTTATAAGTCCAGTTTGTTGGTAAGTCCAACAAAGTTAGACTAGGTACCTAACTAACATAATCGGCTACATAGTACTGTACTATAACAGGTTTATAATACTTTTCACACAAATAACACATAAAAAACAAACATGAAAAATAAAGACATTTTTAATTATACAGTACTACAGTACAGTGCCTTGAAAAGTACAGTAGTACAGTACAACAGATGGCATACAGGGGCTGGCTTCAAGTGAAGAAGCAGGAAGAGTTACTGACTGGAGGAAGGAGAGGAGGTGGGAGATGGTAGAGCTGAAGGACCATCAGCAATAGGAGATGCAGGGCAAGTTGCATTTTCACTCAGTCTGACGTTGATGGAATGTTCACATCTTTGAAAGTTTGAAACTTGAAGCTTCATATGTAGGAGACTTACTGTAAAACTATTTGAAACATGTTCAATTTCCCAGCAGAATCCTGAGGAGACAGCCCCCTCATTCCTACTACCTATGTCCTAGAAGCTTCTCTGGTCTCCTACATTGCATGACTGAGCTATTTAGAGTCTCCTTCACTCTGTGCCCAATAGCTTGGCAATAAATTCTCATGCAGCTTAACCAGATGGAATCAAGTTCTGCTACTAGAAACCAAAGGTGTCTAAAACAGAGATTGCAACATCTGAACCATCTCAGTCATGAAATGTAGAAATAAGAACAATGGATGTAAAGGCCTTTTTTTTTCAGACTTCCCAATGATTAAATAGTTCTTTGATCACAACTCTTCCACCCATCTAACTTAGAACATGTTATTCCTGGAGACTTTACCTGTTTGTCATAGTACTTTTTCTAGAAGTCTTAAAAGTTTATGCAACTATGTAGGTGATAGTTCCCGGCATTCTTCCAAAATCTGAAAATGCTGACAGACTAAGAAGTTATCCTACAATGCTAGGGCAGGCTAATTAAGTCCTACACATTGACATTTTGGCTAAAAATTATAACTATGCTAATTAGCTAGTTAGAAAACATTCACATCTCATTGTGCCAAATGAGGGGATTCCTTATAATTGTTCCTATAGGATTGCCAGCTACTGCTGGGGACATGATTGACTTACCTCCCAAGTCCCATCACCACTTAACTACCAAAGAAGTTCCCACCCAAACAGTGAGCAGGAGTCAGAGCTGGATAGGCTTCCTAGAATCATGGCTCATTACCACCACATTCCAAAGTTTGGGGAACATAATGAGTCTTTGAGAGTGGAATGAGCATCGCCTCTAACTTTCTACAAGATCCCATGCCATCTCAAGACACAATGAAGCCAAAATGCTAACAAACTGGTACATGGTGAACACTGCAAACTTCTGAAGACACTGTGTAAGCTATAGTCCATGTTTATAAAGAACATTTAGAGCTTTCAGGAAAGCACTGAAGTAAAATCCCTTTAGTAAATTTAGATTTACTAAATGTCAGGCAGAGAAATTAAAAAATCAGTATACCACAGAGAGGTCAAAACTGAATTAACAACATGCAGACAAATTACTCAATCAAATACAATTTAACAAATTGTTGTGGACACCTACTATGTGCCTGACACTGAGTAGGATCAGCAGAGGATCAAAGATAAGAAATAAGAGACATGCCCTCAGAGAGTTTGCAGTCCAATAAGAAGGATGAGAGCAGAATGTAAATCCCAGAAATACAAGGGGGAAAAGGCTATAAGAAAATTAGAAAGAGAAAAACAAATATGGTATATTAGTGCATATATATGGAATCTAGAAAGATGGTACTGATGAACCTGTTTGCAGGGCAGCAATAGAGAAGCAGACACAGGGAACAGACTTGTAGACACAGTGAGGAAAGGAGTGCTCGTGCTCAGTCACTCAGTCACGTCCAACTCTTTGAGACCCCATGGACTGTAGCCCACCAGGTTCCTCTGTCCATGGAATTTTCCAGGCAAGCATACTGGAGCAGGTTACCATTTCCTCTTACAGGGCATCTTCCTCAAAGATTGAACCTGAGTTTCTTTTTGTCTCCTTCATCAACAGGTGGATTCTTTACCACTGAGCCACCAGGGAAGCCAAGGGAAGGAGAAAGTGAGATAAACTGAGAGACTAGCATTGATACTATTTACATATTACCATATGTAAAATAGATAATCAGTGGGAATTTGCTGTATGATGCAGAGAGATCAAACCCAGTGCTCTGTGACAACCTAGAGGGATGGGGTGGGGTGGAGGCAGGAGGGAGGTTCAAGAGGGAGGGGACATGTGTATATCTATGGCTGATTTATGTCGATGTATGGTAGAAAACAACCCAATGTTGTAAAGCAATTATCCTCCAATAAATAAATTTTAAAAGAAAAATGCTATAAGAAACAAAGTGCTAGAGGAAAAAGGATTACATCAGTTGCAAAGATCAATAAAGGCTTTCATAGAGGAAGTAAAAAACAGGGATGGTCCTTGATTGACAGATATGCAGAAAAGGTTAACCAGATGGAGAGTCAACCCAAGCAAAATCAAAGAGACAGGAAAATCCATGGTCTATGCAGAGGACAGAAATTAGTCTTTCTGAGATACAGGGTTCAGTAAAGAGGGAAACATGGCTGGTAAAGTAGGTTGGAGCTACCCCAAGAAGAGCCTTACAGGATAGGTGCATGATCTTGCTTATTCATGGCGGGCAATGGGGAGTCACTGAAGGTTTTTGCAAGGGTGCAGTCTGTTCGGCACTAGCTTGAGAAGGATCCATCTGGAGGCAATGGGAATGATAAGCAGAGGTTAGAGAGGTCAGTCAGCTGGGAGTCTGACTCATCTTTAAGCAGGAGAGTTTGGAAAGAGAGGAGGGAAGGAGGACACCTGTGCAAGAGATAAGACAACGTGCAAACCCAGAAGAGTTCCAACCCTGGCTGCATGGCAGCCTCTCGTGAGTGACATTACTGAAATAATGCCAGGGCCCACCCCAAACCAATTACATTAGAACCTCTGTGGTTGGGCTCGAGCGTTGGGATGTTTGAAAAGTTCACAAGGTGATTCCCATACACAGATAGTGTTGACACTCATTTATTCTTCAAGGTATAGTTCCCAGATCAGCAGGCCCAATATCACCTGAGAGTATGTTGGAACTGCAGACTCTCAGACTACTCCACTCAGAATACACGCTTTAACAAGATGCCCAGGAAATATGTCTATACACATTTAAGATAGAGAAGCACAAACAAATACTTCTGGGTCAGGCTCTGAGATGCTTCAGGTCTAGTCAGTACCCAGGTGAAGCCAAGACAGGTCCACATACCACGCTTGAGAATGTGTTAGAAACGCAAGCGCTGTGCGTGGCCAGACTGCCTCCTGGGGCTTCTGCTGCACTCTTGGGGTCCGGTTTCCTCCCTTCCACTCTATGTCCTGGTGTCAGACCTCATCCCCATCTCTGCAACCTGTCACCACATTCACAGGTGTCAAGAACAACTCCAGGAAAACAGTTCGGCTATTCCTCAAGAAGCCACACAAATTACCATATGACCCAGCAATTTCACTCCTAGGTATATACTCCAAAGAATTGAAAGCAGAGACTCAAACAGACACCTGTACACCAGTGTTCATGTGGTGGTTTAGTCACTAAGTCATGTCCGACTCTTGCAATCCCATGGACTGTAGGCTGCCAGGCTCCTCTGTCCATGGTATTCTCCAGGTGAGAAGACTGGAGAAGGTTGCCATTTCCTTCTCCAGAGGATCTTCCCAACCCAGGAAATGAACCCAGGTCTCCTGCATTGCAGGCAGATTCTTTACCGACTAAGCTATGAGGGAAGCCCCATACCAGTGTTCATACAGCATTATTCACAGTAGCCAAAATGAGGAAACAGCTTGACTATCCATTGATAGATGAACGGATAAACAAAATGCAGCAAATTGCAGTTTATTGTGTGTGTGTGTGTGTATATATATATACACACACATATCAGTAGTCATGTATGGATGTGAGAGTTGGACTATAAAGAAAGCTGAACACCGAAGAATTGATGCTTTTGAACTGTAGTGTTGGAGAAGACTCTTAAGAGTCCCTTGGACAGCAAGGAGATCCAACTAGTCAATCCTAAAGGAGATCAGTCCTGAATATTCATTAGAAGGACTGATGCTGAAGCGGGAACTCCAATACTTTGACCACCTAATGTGAAAAGCTTACTCACTGGAAAAGACCCTAATACTGGGAAAGATTGAAGGCAAGAGGAGAAGGGGATGACAGAGGATGAGATGGTTGGATGGCATCACCAACTCAATGGACATGAGTTTGAGTAAGCTCCAAGAGTTGGTGATGGACAGGGAGGACTTGTGTGCTACAGTCCATGGGGTTGCAAAGAGTCGGACACAGCTGAGCGACTGAACTGAACTGCTATATAATGTAATATATATCTTGTGGGCCACAGTCCTAAGGGTCGCAAGAAGTCGGATGTGACTGATGACTAAGCACAGTACACAGCACATGGCATATTGTGTATGTATATAGATATATTATGTATATATATAATTTCATCCTAAAAAAAACAGACACATGTTGCAACATGGATGAACACTGAAAATACTATGCTATTTGAAATAACTCAGACACAAAAAAGGACAAATAGGAGAAATATTTTATGATCCCATTTATATGAAATATTGGAATTAGGCAAACATTAACTCTAACCTTAACCCTAACCCTAACCCTGGTGGCTCAGACGGTAAAGAATCCACCTACAATGCAGGAGACCTTGTTCGATTGCTGGGTAGAGAAGATCCCCTGGGGGAGGGCATGGCAACCCATTCCAGTATTCTTGCCTGAAAAATCCCATAGACAAAGGAGCCTGGTGGGCTATAGTCCATGGTGTCACAAAGAGTCAGACATGACTGAGAAACTAACACTTTCACTACCTTCCATAGAAATAGAAATTAGATTAGAGGTTATCAAGGGCTAGAGGGAGGAGAGAATAGAGAATCATTGCTTAATGATTACAGAGTTTCTGTTTGGAATGATGAAAAGTTTTGGAAATAGTAATAGTTTCATAACATTATGTATATGATTAATGCCACTGAATTGTATGCTTTAAAAATGGCAAATTTTACATTATATATATTTCCCCACAATTAAAAAGAAAACAAGCTCCATCCCCACCATTTAGTTGAGATTTCTAAGCCTCTTGCTCTTTGTCCCCAGACTGACACATTACTTCCAAACTACTTGCATTCCCCCAAATGGGACACTCCCTGGACTCCAGCCTAAACTCACATTGACACAGAAGGGACAGAATCTGCATTGTATCCAGATACTTCAAAATAAACCAGGGCTTCCCCGGTAGCTCAGAGGTAAAAAAAAAAAAAAAAAAAATCTGCCTGCAATGCAGGAGATGCTGCAGACACAGTTTCGATCTCTGGGTCAAGAAGATACCCTGGAGAAGGAAATGGCAACTTACTCCAGTATTCTTGCCTGGAGAATCCCATGTACAGGGGAGCCTGGCAGGCTACAGTCCATGGTGTTGCAAAGAGTTGGACATGACTTAGCCACAAAACAACAACAAAATCTTCAAATAGAATCATCTGGCCTTTAACCCCACTCTCCAGGCTACTTGGGTTGTCACATTTCCTTCAGCTTAAAGTGATAACCTCTGGTCTCTCTGCCAGGAAATGCTGCACTGTCCACCTCACTTCAAACAATCCCAAATTGGTCCAAGCTCTTCACCCCTCCCAAGGGGGTATTCATGACACTCAGAATCCTAGCTTTGTGACATGACCCAAAAACCCCACTTTCAATAAACCAACACTTCTAAGGGAAGGAGGGGAAAAGTCCATTTCAAACAGCAAAGTCCTAATGCCCAGAGCCTATGAGACCTAAAATGACCGAGATGAATAGAGTGAAAACATGGGTCCTCTCATGCACATTCTCTTCTTGAAACTGAGATGGTCCAGCTTGATGTTTGGTACAATGACAAATTGTTCTAGGCAGATTTTCCAAAGTAATCCAAAATCCCCAAGTCCCTCTATACAAATTGTCTACTGTGGTGACTTAATTTCATGTTTTTAGCTTTAAGGAGAAGAGATTTGGACAAATGTTCTAAAGTAGTAATTAGCAATTACATTAATAGCATTGATTTCCCATTATGTTGTCCCATTATTCTAATTATATTTCTCTTTAAACAATTTTTCAGACTGCAATCTTTTACTTAGATGAGCCTAACACCCCAGATAACTTCCCGTCGCCATTGTCCACCCAAATTGGTAATGAGTCCTGTGCTATTTAACTTCACATCACACATTTTTTTAAATCATTCTGGAAGAGCTCTGAGTCAATGTATTCTCTTGAGCAGTTACTGCCAGGACCCAGAACCAATGTTGCAGTAATCAAAGCAGGTGGCCATTTGGCAAGGTTCTCTACACAAACAGCTCCTTGACATCCCACTAATGTGCTTGAAATCTTACCCTTGAAGAGCACTTTTGGGAGATCTTTGGGGGTTTTCAGTCTTTAACAGTTTCTTAAAAAGAGCAACCCATGTCAAGCAATAACCAGGAAAGAAGGCCACTTAACAAGAGCCTGTAAGACACACCGAATACTCTGAAATGAGAGCTAACACTCTGTGTTTCATGCACTATTCTGAATGCCTTACATGTATTAACTCATTTAATTCCCTCCAATACTTGTATAAGGTATGTAATATTATGATCTCCATTTTACAGATGAGGAAATTGAAGCTCATTCAAGATCACCTAACAAATTAGGGGACATGGTCAGAATTCAAACCAAAGCAGGCTGCCTGCAGGATCTGTGCTCTTCACTGATGCTGTTTTGCTCTCTGATATGTTTCCTTTTCAGCCCTCTCATGAGACCAGCATTTTATCTCTTCTTGGACAGATGTACTTAATGATCAGAAGGTTAAATAACTTGGCCAAAGGCACACAGCTAAGTGTCCAGCTATTATGTAAACCCAGATATTTCTGACTCTAGAGACTTGCTCCTTCTCCTCTGCTGCCTACCCAAGAATATATCACAATATCCAATTATGATGCCTATTTATGAGCAAGACCAAAACAACCAGGAAATAATAATAATGGGCTATATGGTCTACTGACTAACAGGAAAAAAATGGCAGATAGATATGGCAGAGCCTACTAGCTGACTGACAAATCTATTTCCTCTTCCTCTTGGGCACACACTGCATTTTCAAACATCCTTTGTAGTCAAGTGTAATGAAGTATCTGAATTTCAACCAGTGAGTTTTGGCCAAAATATTGTAGCAAAATATGTCAACTTTCTTTCCTCACAGCTGAATGGAGAGACACCAAGAACCTAGAGTAGGGAGGAGCCACAAGAGTGAGGGAGCCTGGTTCCTAATTGACCATGTGGAAGGTTGACCAACCGGGAAGAGATCCAAAGGATTCTGGCAATAAGAAGTAAGTGTTAGGAATTCCCTGGAGGCCTAGTGGTTAGGATTCTGGGCTTTCACTGCTGTGTCCCATGTTCAATCCCTGGTTGGGGAGCTAAGATCCCACAAGGTGCGTGACATGGTCAAAATAAAAAGTAAGTTGTACAGTGTTGAACCATAGAGGTTTCAAACTTACCTTTTATAGCAATTACTGTTACACCAACTAATATAAGATAAAAGTTGAATGTTTTCATCAAAAACTTAGAGTAAGTCATTGATTTATAGTTAGATTTTGGATAGAAGATAAATAAATGTCTAACTCAGGTTGAAAAGCTGGAGATCATGTGGTAAGTATCCACAAAACACTTGGCAAATCTTTCTCTATAGTAACTCATAAAGCAGTTCATCACTTGCCTCCTGGCTTTCACTCCTAATGAAATGGGCTGCCATTTGGATGTATTGAGTAGCATCACATGACCTGATGTTATTAAATGATCACATCTGGCTGCTGTGTTGAGATTAGTTTGCAGGTCAAGGGTAGAAGAATGACAAGAAGTTAGGAGGTTATTTCCACTGATCACAAAGAGTGAATCTGTGGAATGAAGACTCTCCTCCTACAGCCAGATGATGCCTGACTCTCCTAAAGACTGTTTCTGAACCACCAGGCCAGGTAGAGTTACCACCATGGGTTCTGAGAACACTATTGCTTCTGATTAATGATATTTCAAAAACAAATCAAAAGTGAAGAAACTATTTGTGTCTGAGCACTCAGTTTTTTCTTTGTTCACATTTTCTTTCAGATGGTTTTAATTTTCTTTTGAGATCTTATATATATTAAAAAGCAATGGATATCCAGTTAAATAATTGGACATAGCCAATTTATTGAAAAGATCCTTAAATACCTAATTTTGTTGCCTGTAGAATCATGACTTCTATAAATCTGGGGCCTATGAAAATAAAAGGGATATTTAGGGGTCTGCAAACTGCAGTAGGGACTGAGAGATTTATACTGGCCTTCCTAAGACAGACATTTACAGTTCAAGGAAACTCCCCAGGGCATAAGCATGAAGCCCATAAAACAAGTAGTAGGAAACACCACCTCCAATGCTTCAGTTTAATATCTCTGTCCCACCTTCAAATAAGCCTAGAAAACATGTTACTCCATAGACACCCTACATAATTTTCCAGTTACAAATGGCTGTATCACCTTTATTATATCTCTGCCTATGTTGTGATCACATTCTAGTAAAATCCTAAGAGATTGGCAGGGCTGGGAGCAGTGTTCTTGGAAAACTATGAAGAAGTAGGAATTCTAGCATGCAGCGTTTGAAAGTGAAAGTGTTACTCGCTCAGTTGTGTCCAACTCTTTTCAACCCCATGGACTGTAGCCCACCAGGCTACAGGATGCAGTGTTTATCCATTATTTATACCCAAATTCCAGTTCAGTCAGTAATTAGAAAGCAACCCACGCTCTGGATCCTGCTTAATTGCCTAAACCTGAAGGGTATGCTTGTGTGTCCACCGCTTGTTTCTAATTCATGTCATTACTGAGATTCACATCTTAGAAGTTCAGGCTTTTGTGGTTTGTTTTGGGATTGTTTGAAAAAAAAAAAATTTTTTTTTAAACTAGAGTGGATAGCTCGGTACTCCCAGTGTTCCTCAAACGGAGGGAGGAAGTACTCTCTTCCAAGTCAGTATTTAGATTCCGCACACTGTCATCAATGATGAAATGATCCATTGCAGGTGCTGAGAAGGAAAAGGCAAAATGGGACACCCACTGTTTTCCTGTTTGCTGACCATCATTCAAAGGTAGAGTTAGCTGTTATTGAAATAAACCATGGAGAAAATATCAAAATAAGCCTATTACGCTAGGACCCAACCATTACAGCCAAGGAAATAAAACAATAAATCCTTTGAAATGAAGAAATATAGCAAGAGGCACTTGAAAACTGAGAGGTGTTTTGTCACTAAATTGCAGCATTAATAGTGCTTTGATGCTCCTTGCTAAATTGCATAGTTCTGACACTCAGAACGAACATTTGGAAAATCATACTTATTTTATACAACTCGTTAGCAGAAAAGAAGAAAACAAGATGATGTTTTAAAACCATAAATCTCCTTTATAACTAACTGTGAACCTAATGATATTGGAAGACGAAAGAAAATTGAAAGGGAAAGTATGATTCTAAACTGCATTATAATCTTGGGTGTAAATGAACTATTATCTCATCAGTAGAAGATAAGTTCTATTTGGAATATGATGCTGAATGTTGGCAATATTCCTTCTCTGATAATGAATGGAAACTAGGAATCACAGAAGAAGTTATTTCTTTTTCATTATTAGCGGGACATTGGTATCATTACCTGTGATCTTTTTTTTAACAAATTTTTCTTCCTTACCTATATCCCCGTGTATCCCAACTAATGAAATATCACTTAAATTTATGTTACTTAATAAAAATGACAAATTTAAAGAATCAAAAGGAAATTGGATGCTCACAGCACACTGTTCCATAGGCAAGGTTTATGATCACCAGCACCATTTTCAGACTCTCGTTAATGCTTGCTGGTATTCTAGATGTCTGTTTACCCAATCTCATTTTAATTTGTTAAAGGAAGTTGAAGTCATGACTCAGCTATAATGTGGCAGCACTTGAGTATTAAACAAAAATGCAAATCTAGCAGTACCTCCCTAATGAGATGTAGCAAGCTCATTTTTCTTCCTATCATTTCTAATTCAGTCTCTGGTTTGAGGGAGCATTTCTGTGGCACATGGTCACATTTAAACTTTATTTTATTACTTCTAAGCTTCTCCCACATTATTAGTCAACTTGAAGGCCTAATTCTGAAATCTGTTGGCTTAGAGACCTGCATAAACACTTGGGAAAATATTTTTCACGCAGCCACTGCACTGAACAGGGGGAATATCTGAGCTGTTTTAAAAGTGTTCTGTCTGTGTACAACAGTGACAGCTAGGTTGCAGAGCTCCCAGTGTCTTTAAACATACGCAATGAGTCTTTCTCATCTGTCTTAATTTTTCATTCTAAATAATGCATGATTCTGTCATTAACCAGCAGACAGAAGACTCCCTGAGGGGTACCTAGTTGTCTTAATTTGGGTCTTGGATGAAGGGAATATTGGGGAGCTGATCCCAGGAAACACCTTGAGCTAGTGGGGAAAACAAGAAGAGGAAGGAAGATCTGTGAAAGGTGGGTTAATGAAGGACTACTCTGTGGGCAACCCAGACTGTATCCCACAAGGGACTCTCTAAGCAGTTGTCTTTTCTAAGACCTCAAAATTGCTGAAGGGCAAGGAAACAAGGCATTAAATCTTTCCAGTTTCTAAACCTCAGTGGTTGAGGGCTGCTCCTGGAGCATGAACCCCTCAGGACTTCCAGCCAGCCCAGCATCCTAACGAAACACATTTTCAGCAACTAGAGAATACCTGAGGTCAGAGAGCTGCAGGAAGCCACCAGCAGGTAAAGGAACTTCCACGCTGGTGCCTCCAAGAGAGCCAAGGGCACATGGGCAGGGACTCCCCACAAAAGGAAGCAGCGCTGTGAGGCAGGATGCTGACAGGCTCCGCTTGAATCTTAGGAAAGCAAAACTTGCCACCCTAATTAGTCTCTTTCAGTTCAGTTCAGTTCAGTCGCTCAGTCGTGTCTAACTCTTTGCGACCCCATGGACTACAGCACACCAGGCCTCCCTGTCCATCACCAACTCCTGGAGTTTACTCAAACTCATGTCCATTGAGTCAGTGATACCAATTAGTCCCTAGCATGCAAATTATGTTAGCTGAAAACAATCAAGGCCCAAATGACTCAGAAAGAAACTTTGACCTTCCCCATAACTGCCTAAAATAATTCAGACACAGGACCTGAAACTGCATGTAAAACAGCTTAAAGTGGTTTTGTCTCCTTAAATAGGCTGTTGTTTAACCAAACCTTGACTTATTTTACAAAGACAGCACTGCTCATGTGCAAGACACGAACCTCTGTCTCCCAGATCACCCCAGAATCAAGAATCTCCAGTATACCGAACTCAAAGAATAGAAATGTTGTCACCAGAACCTTTTACAAAGAGAGTGTTAGTCGCTCAGTCGTGTCCAACTCTTTGCAGCCCCATGGACTGTAGCCTGTCAGGTTCCTCTGTCCGTGCAATTTTCCAGGCAAGCACACTGGAATGGGTTGCCATTTCCTTCTCCATTACAAAGAAAGAAGTCTTTCAGTAAGGAAAATCTGGCTTCCAGCAGTGCAAGTAGCTTATGGACTGATTCTAGACTAGCCAATCAGCTTCCAAGTTTGAAAATCCCTTACCCCTTAAATTTCTGCTCTAAACCCTGAATTGGGAAGACTGATTTGAGCTGTATCTCCTAAGGCCATCAACCTCTTATTAAAGCTCTTTCTTTTCTCAAAGCCTGTGCCATAGTTCTGGCTTCTATGTGCTTCATTGGGCCGGGAGACTTGCTCCATAAAAGGTCTGTTCCTGGAATAGAGCTATCCCCAGAAATACCTGCAGAGAGTATGAACCAAATGTGGTGAAGGGAACGGGGCCTAAAGATCAAAGTCCTCTCAATGGATAAAGCTGTGGTAGATATATACAATGAATATTACTCAGCCATAAAAAGAATGAAATAATGCCATTTGCAGCAACATGGATGAACCTAGAGATTGTCATCTTAAGTGAAGTAAGTCAGATAGAGAATGATAAATATCATATGACATAGCTTATATATGAAATCTTAAAAAATAATACCAATGAACTTATTTACTAAACAGAAACAGACTCACAGACTCCTAAAACAAACTTATGGTGACCAAAGGGGAAACAGGGGTAGGGAGTAGGGATAAATTAGGAGTTTGGAACAAACATACACACATTACTATATATAAAATAGATAATCAACAAAGACCTACTGTATAGCTCAGGGAGCTCTACTCAATACTCTGTAATAATCTATATGGGAAAATAAGCTAGAAAAGAATAGATATATGTACATGTGTAACTGAATCACTTTGCTATACACCTGAAACTAACACAACATTGTAAAAAAAAACTACATGGTATCTCAGTGGTAAAGAATCTGCCTGCCAATGCAGAAGATGAGGATTTGATTCCTGGGTCAGGAAGACCCCCTAGAGAAGGGAATGGCAGCCCACTCCAGTATTCTTGGGCTTGCCTGGTGGCTCAGCTGGTAAAGAATCTGCCTGCAATGCAGGAGACCTGGGTTTGATCCCTGGGTTGGGAAGATCCCCTAGAGAAGGGAACGGCTACCCACTCCAGTATTCTGGCCTGGAGAATTCCATGGACAGTCCATGGAGTCCCAAAAAGTGGGACACAACTGAGCAACTTTCACTTTCACTTTAGTGACTAAACTACAACAACGAAACAACGTTTTAATTAAAAAAAAAAAAAAGAAGAAGAAATTCAAAAACAGAGAGTGGTTAAATAAACAGTAAACTATCTTAAAAAATAAAAGGTCCTCTCTGTGTTCCCTTGTCACCAGTCAGCAGAAGCTAGAAAAGTAGAGAAAAATGTCTTCCTCCCCAACAAATCCCTGCTTCCCCTTTACTCACTGTGTGATTTGGATGCATGACTTAAGATCTCTGAACCTCACTTTTCCATACAGTGAGGTTTGTGATGCTGAGCTCTCTGGGTGATAATAAGGATTCCATATAATGATGCGATACTGTATGAAAATTTGCCCACAAAGGACTCAGCATACAGTAGGTGCTCAATAAATGCTAGTTATTTTGGTTGTGATGATTATAATCTTTACTAACTATAATGGCCAATAAATATCCTCTGAACCTCAGCCCCTCCTTGAAGAGTAGGATAGTCCTGCCATCCACGGCAGATAGTTAGGGACAGGAACCAGGAGGAGTCTGTTAATTGCCATTTCATCACTTCTCCAGCACATTTCTCGAACACAACACATTTCACGACATCGTGTGCTGGACACAAGCAGGCAATTCTCTGAGAAACCCCAGCTGCCAAGCAGGACGTGTAACAGAAATCAATCCTCATCTAAACTCCTCATAAAACTCATTAGAAGCCCTTATTACACTCAGAAGAAAAGAGTCATAGGATAAGGACTGTTGGGTCTGTGGATATTGATGTTATCTAAGGGAGATACTGACTCTGATTTCTATTAACTTTAACACTGTTGACTGAAAAAAATGAACAACGTAAAAGTTGAAAATTATGTTTTATCCAGCAGATGTATTGAAGTCTTAAGCTCAGGAGATACTGCCTCTCAGCTCTGAGGGACCGTTTTGAAGAGGTAAGGAAGGAACCAGGATATATTGGAGTCTTTGCAACAAAAGCCAGGTAGTTCAAACATCAAAAGACTCCTGTTAATTAAAGAAAAACTAGACAGCTGAAGTTAATGGACTTAGCACTTTTCCTGTATGGGAAGATGTGTGAGTCTGGGCTCACTGAACTCATTCCTTTGATATGCACCATAACTATCTAGGGCCCGCATCCTGATTTCCTCCATCCTGCATCCCCTAAGGGTGCACAGTAGGGGGTGACTGCAGTGGCTGATTGTTTGATACAAGCAACATCATTTACTATGGAAGGTGATGATACTATGATATGGAAGGTGACATTCTTCATCCACAGGACTGAGACCCACTCTTGCCCCTTTCCCTCCAGCAAAGCTCCAATGCCCTCGGGATAATTGTACCATGAGGTCAAAGTCACCTTCGTCCCAACACTAAACAGGTGAAACTCCAGGTGAAAGAGACACAACAATAGCTGTCATCAGGTAGTTTTCACTGTGAAAAGGAATACTGCTCCCAAGTTCACACTAATGTCTGTTGGCTTTTATAATGCCAACCTTTCCATTACCTTGCTTTCCCTCTCTGTTAAAAAAAAAAAAAAAAAAAAAGTAGGAAAAAACGCAACAAACTCCTGTTGCCAAGGTTATTCTGTAGCAAAACAATGTCTTCCTGGACCTGAGTTCTACACCACTTGTGAAGTGTCAATAAAGCCCTCAGTTCCACGGATCATCAGGAGACCTCGCCCTTGCTCATCTTTGTATATGTGGCTGAGTATTCCCTAAACTATTCCTCCCAACTCTGCAGTTACTAATAAATGTCCTGGGGAAGCATTAGAAATGAGAAAACTGTGCTGGCTTCTATCCCTGTGACCCCTCCTACTGACAGTTCAGAGGAACCGTAGGATTGGAGGAAGGAAAAAAGAGGGCAGGGAACAGAGAATCATATCATCCATGAGTTTATTATATTGTACATTTATTTGCATTGAAATCAATCAGCTTTCTATTACACTGGGTACCTAAATAGTACTCGTGTTTTTATTGTTGCTGTTCAGTTGCTAAATTGTGTCCAACTCTTTACACCCCCATGGACTATAGCCCACCAGGTTCCTCTGTCCATGGGGTTTTCCCAGGCAAGAATCCTGGAGTATGTTACCATTTCCTTCTCCAAGGGATCTTCCCAGATTAGGGACCAAACCTACGTCTTCTGCATTGGCTGGCAGATTCTTTACCACCAAGCCATCTGGGAAACCCCTAACAGTACAGTTACTTATATGTAATTTTCATATAGGGCTTCCCAGGTGGCGCTGTGTAGGAAGACTGAGGTGAGAGAATTAGTTAGTTATACGGCCCTCAATTTTACAAAAGGAAATGAATGGTTAATGAAAACCTACTCACTTGGTGAATTTTTATAGCTCATTCTGACATGGCTGCATGTCTGGATGGCAGGCTGAGTTATAAATAGTTGATGCTAAGCTCTGGTGTGGCAGTGCCTATTGAATTGTTGCCTCCATAAACTTTTTATGTGTTCCACTGGAGAAGTGAACCAATTACAAAGTTTTGCCCATTTGAACCCTCCACATAAAGTATCTTCAGCAAATAGATAAACATCTTTGATGCCTTTGTTTGCCTGGTGAGCTAAAATTTTATTCAAATTGGCTTTGTAATATCTTAAAATATACATGCCTGTGATGTTCTGCTCTTACGTTCATACTAAATGAGTATTTGGACATCATTAAACAAGAATACTGGCTGAACTTTTTTGTCAAAGGAAATTTCAGAAATTTTAATTTGTTCAGGGCCTCCTTTTTATTAAATTTGTTTGTATCTCTAACTATTTCATTCGACCTCCCTGGCATCAATGTGAACAAATTCTTTGAGAAAAAGCTGATAGTTATGTTTCATGGAAGCCAAAGTCCTCCTTGCAAATTAAAATTACATTCCACTTTGCTGAACACTAAGAAAATCAGCTTTGGAAAATTACCTCAGCCCTAAAGATTGGGCTGCCACTTACCAGTCAAACCCTGTTCTTTTAATGCGCATCTGTGAGCGAACATGCTTGGCTCTGACTCACACTGGACTAAACAAAATCTCATGAATAGACTTGGCCTGAAGAAGCACTTGAAAAGGCAGCTAATCATGTTCTACATGATAGGAAATGTCACACAAAATCAGAACAGAGGTGAATTTTTGGACAAGTACTTCCATCAGAGGACTACCCTCTCTTCCAAACAACAGTTCAGAAAGTGTCAAAGCTGCTCTTCCAACTGCTTCCATCCCTTGACCAAGATGATTAATAAGACATTTTTAAAATGAGGACCAGGAGAGAAAAGAAAGAGGGGAACGCGACAGCTTGCTTGTCATCAGGAGAAAACAAGCAATAACAATGGCTTGAATGCCGCAGCGGGCACTGGTGTCTTAGGGACGTGAATGGGAAACCGATCCTGCCTTTCAGAAGCACGTTGTAGAGGCGATCCAGATCAACAAAATGAAACAAAAACACAATTACAAGACAGTATAAGTGTTGCTTGAATTGGGACTGAAGCAGGCAAAGAAGCTCTAAAGTCAACTTGGGGGAGTCAACAGTCTACAGAAGATGCTGAGCTGAGGCTTCGAGGATGGGTAATTCAGAAGACAAATGAGGGAAAGACACTGCAAACTGAAGGAATGGTGTTTGAAGGTTCAGTATTGCCAGAGCAGAGGCTCAAGAGGCTAAAGGGAAGAAGTGAGGCTAGGCAGGTAACATGAAGCCACTTCAAGAAGGATTTTGAATGCTTTGAAAAGAAACTTGGATTTGGTTCTGCAATTAGTCTAGAAGCAATTAAGATTATCGTGTAGGAGAATAGCATGATTATACACAATTATTAGAAAAATCTCTCTGCTCACAGCACAGAAGAGAGATTTGAGAGTTGCAAGAACATAGTCAGGCTTATCTCTAAGAGGGACAGGACCCCTAACACAAATATAGTGGTGTACTTCATGGACCATGTCTGTTAACACTCTCTGTTAGAGGTCTATAGCCATAGTCTCCAATTATATTTTAGCACCAGGGACTGGTTTTGTGGAAGACAGTTTTTCATGGGCTGGGGTGCAGGGAGGACGATTCAGGCAGTAATGTGAGCAATGGGGAACAGCACATGAATCTTCATTCTCGGGCCCACCACTCACCTCCTACTGTGTTACCCCATTCCTAACAGGCCACGGTTGGGGTCTTCAGCATAATGCTAAACTAAAATCTAGCAAAAAAAAAAAAAAAAGAAAAGACCCTGATGCTGGGAAAGACTGAGGGCAGGAAGAGCAGGGGCAACAGAGAATGGGATGGTTGGATGGCATCACCTACTCAATGCACATGAGTTTGAGCAAACTCCAGGAGATCCTGAAGGACAGGGAAACCTGGCATGCTGCAGTCCAGGGGGTTGCAAAGAGTTGGACACAATTTAGCAACTAAACAGCCACAAAACTAAAACCAAACGTTATGAGGAGGCCAACTGGTCTAAGTTAAGGCTCTCTGATGGCCTAGCTTAAATTTGAGAATAAATTATGGAATTTAGACTATTCAATAACATAAACATTATTTAAGTCAACTTTTTGGCAGGTTTTAGACAGCTGTATATCAAAAGTTACAAGCTCCCTGGCACTTACCTGATACACACAGTTTCTTTGAAACTCATTAAGGATATGCACACGCATTAACTTCAGTGCCATGCCATTGCCATCTGTGAAAAGTCTAACCTACTCAGTCATTTGAGACTCATTCAATATGCCTCAACACATTTAAAGTGGTGAATTTTGGAGTTCCTTTCCTGTCGAATCCTGATTTTTCAGATATTGTCTTGCCTTTATCTGATCACAAATTCTTAAGAACACACACCATCCAATTTGCTTTCCTTGAATACTTTTGGCAAGAAAAATAAAAAAAAAACATGAGGAGATAAAGCTCAGACTAGTACCTGTCCCTATTTATCTGTGCTGACAGAAAGTCAGGGAGGAAGATTTCAGAACCTCCATGGCACTTAAGACATGAATACTACATTGGCTAAAGAAAAGAAAAGAAAGTGAAGTCGCTCAGTCGTGTCCTACTCTTTGCGACCCCATGGACTGTAGCCTACCAGGCTCCTCTGTCCATGGGATTTTCCAGGCAATAGTACTGGAGCGGATTGCCATTTCCTTCTCCAGGGGATCTTCCCAACCCAGGGATCGAACCCAGGTCTCCCACATTGTAGATAGACGCTTTACCATCTGAGCCACCAGGGAAGTCTACATTGGCTAAGTCTTCATTACTCAGGTTATATTGTGGGTCTGTCTAGTAACATAATGCCTAGGACATTGGATGGTACATGCAGTAGTTGTGTAGAAACAGAAACTTAGGTTATTTAGTACCTTGTATCCAGCAGAATTGGAATTACTGCCCAGATCTTCCTGAAGCTTTAGCCTGAGATGTTCCACAGTGCCATTCCACCATCTTGGAAGTAACGCTCCTTCCTGGTTTAGGTTTGGTTTCTATTCAGGAATATAACTGAATTTCATCAAAAATACAACGTGAGCAAAGAACGGATTCAAACTTCTCAGATACATCTCCACACCCAAGTTTCCAAAGCTTGAGAACAGTCCAAACTTTCTGGTGTTCATAGTTTTCATATTTTTCCCCTGAAGTCTTTTTCTGTTTTTCTCGGTAAGAATTCAATTCCTATACCACTTTCTTATTTAAAGAGTTGGGTTTTATGTGTGTTATGACAGTTAAACATTCCATCTTCTTACAACTAAATATAAAAACCAATAAATGGAGGTATGAATTTTCACAATTTCACATTAGAATGCATCTGCCTTTGGTTTCATCAATTTATATGTGGTTATTTCTTATCATAAATAGGTTCTGAGCTGTCAGAATGATCCTTTTCTTCACACATTCCCCAAACAAAAATTTTGCACAGAGCTATCTATACCCCCAAGAAGCATGAAAAATACAGGTTTCTTGACAAGGAAGAAAACATGATAATTGATGACTAAGATAGGCTGCCCTTCTCTGGAGGTTTTTAATTACCACCTTTCATTTACATAACACTTGAAGCTCTTCCAAGAGCTTTCAGGTACATTATCACATTTGTTCCTCAGCACAACCCCGTAAGGAGGGAGACCGAATATTATAATCATCACTTTCAAGAATAAACCACTAAGAATGAGAGAGGTGAAGTGATTTGACAAGGTCACACAGCTTGTTATGGATGGAGTTCGTGCTAGAACTCAGGACACCTAACACCTCATCAGGTATTTCCTACCATACATACCTTCCATAATTCCATTGGCTAGAGAGATCTGGTATGGCTCCTCTTAAAGACCTAAGGAGTGTGCAGCTGATGGCAAAGTTAGTGTAACAGTTTCTTTTATGAGCATTTCTTATCTTTCCACTGGACATTTCAAAAAACTATGGTTTGAGACAAGAGGTGGGATTGTGGACATTCATTCCAGCAAAAGCCTCTTGGCTTTAGAGTCAACTCAATCACTTGGTAGATAAGCATCTATAAGTCTCCTTTTCCTTAAGCATCAAATGAGCATGATAATAGTACCTATCTCATGGAGTTATTCTGAAGGCTGGAAGAAATGATGCGTGTAAGGCACTTGGCATGATGCCTGGTATATAGTAAGTGCTCAATAAATGATTGCTGCTATTTCTAGGGTTGCTGTTGTCACCATCATTGTCATTATTATTATTATAGATCATGATGTGTGTAATTCTGAACTCTGTGGTAAGATTCTCCAAATACTGCCAAGCTGTCATTTGGGGGTTACACTGGCCTATACTTTTCTGGCCCTTACTCAAATAATAAGGTTTGCAATTCCATTGACTTGGTGTGCTAATCAGAAGATTTTTAAAGATTTCTCTTGTCCATTGAGGCCACTAAATAATCTCCACAAGGGTCAAGCTCTATAATCACCCCTGTGGTCTCACCGATTGTACAAGTCAGCACTTACAGCCATGATGGAAGATCTATGGTGAAATAAAATGAAAAGTCTAAAGACCCAAAATCAAACTTATCTGTGGTCTGGTTTATTCTTTCATTGTACCCAATACTCAACTTTTATCTACATAATAATTAAATAATAAGACATTTTCTTAACCAGCATCCTGCCCATTTTTAAATACATCCTTTATTAGATAGTAGAGCTTATAAAATATTCATCAACACAAGCTACTGCAGTTTTTTTTTTTCTGCTGACCTAACCTCAGAGTTGCTCAAGTGGAGATTAGATTTTTTTGTTAACTCGCTGAAACTGTCTGCATTTGCTAGATTTCCTAAGAAGCAGGAAAAAAGTAATTCTGTAGGATTAATAAGGGCAATGTATATTCTTATTCCAAAAAGACACACAAAAGGGGGGCAGAGATCCTATTCAGTGAGGATAATTGATATTGTAGCACAGCGTTCTGCCTAACCTCATTGTATTTTGAATAGGTGCACGGCTTCTTTGAATCCTCATCAAGAATAGCTGTGGGTCTCTTATGTCTTACCTTGAATTAAAGAAGACTTTTAGAGACCTTGTGAAATATAAGATACTCATAATGTTAATCAGCATAAATACACATCTGATTGCACTCCCAAAAGAACAAGAAAGAGATTTTGTCATTTTATAGATTTTGCTCCTGACTTAAAAGTAGGAAAATCTAAGAATTGTTATTTATCTGCTCTTTGCACACTCACACACATAGTCCCTATTCTTTCCATGCTCTCTCCTTCCCTCAGTGCCTTTTCCTCCTTTACTTCTCTCTCTTAATTAAAAAGTTCAAGCTTCCAGAAGATTATTGGTTTGTTATTGACTATCTTGCTTGTTTTTCAGTGATGATTATAAAGCCAGGACCTCAAAGTGCCCTCTCTGTAATCCCATATCTTCTTACCTTGGCATCTTGGTTTGGATGCAACTTTGCTGCAGACACTCAGAGACTCACTTGATGAGGATGTTCATCAAAACACTAAAAATAGACTAAAACCCTCAACTTCATCACACAAGTCTCTGACTCCTCTACTGTAAAAAAAATGCAGCCTGCCCCCTACATGGAACCCCTCACACATGCCCAGTGTCTCAACTGCGATATGAGACCAAGTGAAGTTTCCCTATTTTAATTAGATTTAAATTTCTCTCATTAGGGAAGAAGGAAATCTGCTTAGCATTTACATTACTGAAAAGAAGGCAACTTTGAGCCACACAGAAGAGCTTGAAACCACCACTCCCCTTATATTAACAATTATTGTAACAACATTTTCTTGCAGAGATGTGTTTCTTGCCCACTCAGACATTAATTTTATGATAATTGAAATTTATGCTATTGATATTAAGAAAATTGAACTGTGTGAAATGAAAATATAATACAGTATTATCGTACTAGTTAAGTTTTCTGTTTGTAATTTAAGGTCTTCAGGGCCACATACCAATAATCTGCTTGAAATTTTTCTATCTCTGAAGTAACCTTACCAATAGGATAGCATCCAAGTGGTACTTCCATTGACATACTTTCTATTTGATTAGACTGTGTTTATCTTAGGATGTTTATCTTAAAATAGAAGTGACGGTAATGGTCATGCCCTCCTGTTCTTATTTCCCATTTCTGTCTGCATTTCTCACATTGCTCTCCCTCCCTCTCACCTTAAGACATGGAGAATCCATGTCAGTGGTTTCAACCAAGTATAGCCCCAAGCTTTTTGGAAAGTTTCACCCATTACACCAGGTAGAAAATCCAGATGCCGTCCAAGCATTACCTCCACTTTGTCACCATAAACAACCTAAAGCAATGAGCCTGAAGTTTTCTGAGTGAAGCTGAGGAGATAACCTCATTTCTGAATAAAGTCCAGAATCCTATGGGCCTAGCCTGCTCAGTTAGACCTCTGAACTTTGACACATCCATCTGGTTCCAATGATATCTTGACACCCAACCCAAGATCTAAGACCATTAACCATGATGCTCAAGAGAAGGCTCTACCATCCTGTCCGGCATCAGACACATCTGCCCTAAGAAGAAGAATGCTCTAATTGGAATCATAAATTGAACAACAATAAAGGAAGAGTTGACACCATCTGCTTCTTTTTCCTACTGTATTCAATAATTAGGCTTCTCCTTGCCTCAGATTTTTTCAAAATTCTGGTCTTAATCTTTCACCGTATAACTGAGTTAGAATTCTAATTCTATATTTACAATAGTATTCACTAAACTTTTGTTTTGTATTTTATAATTTCTGAATTCTTGAAATGCCTAAAAATCAACATGCACATTGATTA
Source organism: Bubalus kerabau (assembly GCF_029407905.1). Classification (NCBI taxonomy): domain Eukaryota; kingdom Metazoa; phylum Chordata; class Mammalia; order Artiodactyla; family Bovidae; genus Bubalus; species Bubalus kerabau. The sequence continues at coordinate 59,796,919 of NC_073624.1, read as the reverse complement.
TAATATTTCCTTCTTTTCTAAAATGCTATTACTAAATCAACAAGTGTATTAATCTACATCATCCTGAACACACTGAAATCAAATTCTTCCTCTGGGTAATATCACAGCCATCTATATCAACACCGAAATGTATGCTTATCTCCCAGGATACTTAAGCCCTACATGTTTTATGATGAAGCCACTCAATCACTCTATAAATTCAGTCTCTTTATTGGACTCTGTGGCCTATCCAGTTCTCCTTATCCCCCAAATCTTGAGAAATACATCCTTACATCCCAGTAATGGTAAATGGGCTCTTCCCTTGTCTCACTTCCTTTAGCAACATTCTCCCACAACCACCTGCTCGTTCTGCAGCCCCTGTAAGTCTGTCAATGCACCTTATCTCTGCTGAGTATCCATCAGGTGTCCTGTACTCTCCTGTGTATTCTGGGGCACAGAAAAAAAGAGACCTTATTGAACTTTGCAATGTTTACTTTTATTTTTGATGTTTCTCTTGTTTTCACTTTGAACTGGTGTGGCAGGGAGGATTTTAATCTCTACAGCACTTGTGTCCTCTTAAGAACTCTGTCTTTGGCTTATTACCAGATCTTCATGGCATCTCAAGCTACTGGTTTCTTGGGTCACTCACCGTTATCTCTATCATGGCCATGGCGGCCCTCAGTGACCTTGGCTGGGGCTTTCTCCTACTTCCTGCTGATGACTATTGTATCATCCTTTGTTTGCCCTTGGAGATCTATTGGATTTTCAGGACTGACACTGGCCATTTTACCCTGGGCAGTCTTGGTTATAAGGATTATCATTGTTTCATGAGCAGATTGAGTGAGGAAGATCAGTGTAGGAGTTCAAAAACATAAAAAAATATCACAGGGACATTGAGGAGGCTATTTAATTTCTCTGAACTTTATTTTCATCTATAAAATGAAGATAATAATACCATTAGTATTATATGAGGATTAAATAAGAAAATGATGTAAATATCTGATTACAGTTTCTATCATACTAAGCATTCCATAATATGTAGAAATTATTAGCTATTATTATTAGGTTACATGCAAAGACAGAGAGCAAGTGAGTGATCTAATTCTAAGCCTTTCACTTGCCTGGTTTCATTTTCAGAGCTGACCTAATGGTGTGGATCTGTTGTCCCACATAGAAATCTCCCCATCTGGAGCTCTCTGATCACCATGGAATAACATGGGCCTCTCTTCCCTTTCCTAGAAGAAAAGTAATCATGGGAGAAACTAATTAAACTTACTTTGTATTAGTTATACTGAGGAAAACTTGGATCTACTGGAAGAAACAAAAAGTGACTCAAGAAAAAGCTGTTCTAATCATCTGCGCTGTATGGCAATGGAACAGACCATTGCATAAGATGGCAAGCCCCTCATCACTGAAGATGTTCAAGCTCAGATAGATGTAAAGGATTAAGAACTGACAGCCTAATCTTTGTTTCTTTCCAATCTTGAGATTCTAAAGATTAGGAAACAAGGCAGCCTCTCATAGTTTATTCACGCATTCAACCTTAACTTTCAAAGAATACAGCACAGCTCCAAATTGTGGTTTGATTTGGAGATTCAAAAGCACTTTGTTTAAAACCACTGTAGAGGAGAAACCATGGTATAAAATTGAATCACTATGCTATGCACCTGAAACTAACACAACATTGTAAAGTAAGTATACTTCAATTTTTTTAATGGTTTAAAAAGTACAAAGAAGAGCATTGTGGTGATAGCTCCCTTCCTAGAATAGGTTGTCTACCTAAATTCTTTAAGGTAATTAAGAGGAAGGTCCAAGGTTCTTCCTGAGCCTTTTGGGGTTTGTTGTTAGCTTGAAATAATCCACATGTCAAAGAGATGCATTTTGAGGTGGCAAGTTTTGCTCGCTTACAAGAACAAGAAGCCAAGGTCCCTACAATGACCTACAAGGTTCTATGTGATCTGGTCATGCATAAGGTATCTGGCCTCAGCTCCCACCACTCTCCCATCCATCACTCTACTGTAGCCAAACTGGCTGCTTTGCTGTACAGACACTGTCTTTCCACAGGGCTTTTATACTTACTGACATCCTTTCCCCAGATCTCCATGTGGTTCACTCTCTCACCCTCTCCAGGTCTTTACTCACATACCATCTTTGCAGTGGGATATTCTCTGACCACCTTCTCTAAAATTTCAACAGTGTCCACTTCCTCAACTTTCCCTAACCCCATCTTTGCTTGATTTTTTTCCCATAGCTCTTATCACTATACAGCATGTTAAACATGTTACTTTTCATCACATTGAATTGTCTGGCCACACACACTAGAACATCAGATCCACAAGGACAGAGATTTCCTTTGTTTTGTTTACTGCTGCATCTTTAATGCCTGGAATGATGCCAAGAACATAGTAGGTGCCTAATGAATCTTTTTGGATAAAGGAGAGGAACAGAAGGAGCTCAGATCTCCGACCTTGTGGAGCAGACCTATCACCTTAAGCTCAGAGAGAATCACTATTTTAATAAGTTCATTATTACATTCTCCCTTTGTTACAGCAGCCAAACCAATAGTGAATGCAGAGAGAGTGATTCTCCTTCAGCAGAGATGAAACAATGCTCCATTCCAGCATCATTCATAACTTCCATGGGGTGCTCTTCTGATAGGGGATAAATTCATGAACTAAGACAGACATGGCTCTCCCTTCGCAAAGTCTACATTTGAATAAAGAAGAAGGCACTGGTCACATAATTGCACCAACAAGAAGTTGCAAGCAAGTGAGACCAAAAAGAGGTGGCCAGGAGAGCCAATAGAGGGAAGATGTGACCTGGTGGGAAAGCCTTAAGGAAAATAAACATGGAGGGTGGACTTCCTTGGTGGTCCAGTGGCTAAGACTCCATGCTCCCGATGCAGGGGGCTCAGGTTCAATCCCTGGTCAGGGAACCAGATCCCACATGCCACAACCAAGAGTTTACATGCCACAACTAAGACCCAGTGCAACCAAATAAATTAAAACATACACATACACACACACACACACTCGTGGGGGGGTGGGGCGGGGGAAGCTGATATGTGAAGGGTAAGGAAGTCTTTCTTTGGGAAGGAGGAGAGGGAAGAAACTCCAGGCAGAGGTAACAGTATGTGTCAAGTCCCTGTGTTTAGAGGAAGTGTGGCAAATGTAAGAGAACAAGGGAAGCTTATTGGCTGGAGCAGACTGTGGAAGAGAGGCAGGTGCTGTCTGAAGGAGCCCAAGAGATAAGAGTTAAGGACTTTTGACTTTCTATCATGAACAGTGCAAGCCCAAGATGTGCTTTAGGCAGGAGGGCAGGTGACATGACTGATACAGGCCTCCTGGCTTTCAGAAATGTTCTCTGGACCCTCAGAGCCCCCTCTCCAGCAGAGTCACTCCCCAGCTGCCCCTGAGATGAGGATAGACTGAAAACCTTTGGAATGGGAGCCTTGCTTCTGTTACAGCTCTTTTATTTGGCGCCTCACAAATTAGTTGCAAGAACTTGCCCTGGAGACAAGGGGATGTAAATGCAGACGATGTGGAATTGTAATAACATAAACATTATGAAACAATGCAAACCAGTTGGGCCCCCTGTGGAGAAATAATCCCCGTGCTCCTTTCCGAATTGTCTTTATGGAAATTTCATAAAATTTGCCATTATTAAAACTGAGCAGCAATTATTTCTTTCTTTGGTTCATCAGTTGTGGGAGGAAAATTAATTGCGTTCTCCTTCTTTTCTGGAGTTCACCAGCTAGGAATGAGGCAACGAGGATTGACAGGCCCAGGCCCTCTGTTGATGGAGAGAAGGCAGGAGAGCCTGTGGGATGTTATCACAGATGTGACTTTAGAGGTGGGAGCGGTTAAGAGAGTGGTCGTGGCAGATGCGGCCGCGCTAACAAGTGTGCTCAGGAAGCCCAAGTCATTACGGTGTGTTGACATAACATTTGCCAGCTTCACAGGGGCCATCATTGTAAATTAGATTTAATATTGATCAGGCCATTCTCCATCAGGGCCAGGAGAAAATTGGACACAGAGTTCTTAGTCAAAATTGGCTCTTAAGATTCGGCTTTCTAATTACCATAGAAGAACAGAAAACCGGGGCCTGGCTGGCTGGCCCAGCGTGGCAATAACTGCTCTCCTGTCCCCTAAGGGCTGTGCAGAAGTGACAGCAATTTCCGCTGTCTCTCCATTTTCTATCCCAGCCCGACTCTGCTGTGCAGCAGCAGAGCAGAGAAGGAAGGGTGAGAAGCAGGACGTGGCAAAGGGACGAGGGGGCTTGCAGGGTACAGACGGCTGTGCCTCTTCTCAGTTGTCACCTCAGAAAGCTGAGAAACTTTTTAAAGAAATTTGGTTTGCCCATAGTCTAAATAAGTTATGTGTGTGTGTGTGTGTGTGTGTGTTTTTAAGTCCACTCAAAGTTAGGAGTCTGGAGAAATTGCCAGTGTACCTCCCACCACCACTGGCCTACCTTGACCCTTTGAGGGAACGTGGTGGACAAGCCTGGGTTAAATCCTGACCTTTAGAGAAGCCTGGCGGGTTATAGTCCATGGGGTCACAAAGAGTAGGACAGGATTGAGAGACTAAGCATGCACTCAGTCGACCCTCTGCACCATCTGACATTGGGCAGATGATTGACATCTCTGGACTTCAGTTTCTCTACAAAACAGAAATCATGATACTACCTGTCTCAAATGGGTTGTAGTAAGGACTAAAGGGATAATGAATTAATTAGGCATTCAGCTAATATCAGCTATGTTTTTCAGTACTGTTATTGTTATAGGCTTAATATTGCCCTTATTATGATATGATTTGTTCTATTAGACAAGAATATTAATGCTAATAATAACAATAGGAGCATGACATCTAATTTTTTATTTTAAAAACAGTCACTGGCCAGGACAACTCCAAGAGAAGTATCAGAAAGCACTTCCAAGGCCGTTTTAGACACCTGTGCTTCTCTCTACCAATTCCAGCTCCAATCTAGAGGCTTTCAGAACCCCTGAACTTCAAGTTTCTCTGTTTGACATCTTTTCCCTGTGAGCTTCAGGAGGACCTAATACTTCTCAGGACTTGTCCTCACCTTTCATGGACTTCCCAGGCAGGGAATGTACTGGAATCAGAAATCACATCCCATTTATCTTTGGATCTCTTAACACCTTACACAGAACTGGGCCCATAAAAACTAGGCCAGTACTAAGGTGAAGCAAGGAAGGCTCCCAGGGCATAAAATCTGAGGCTGTAATCAATCTCAAGCATAGCTCTACACTTTCATGACCCTGAGAATTAGCACTTCCTTAAATTTTGTGCCCTAGAAGCCTCCTTTATGTCACCATGGTCCTGTCTCTGCTTAGAAGAGATGTTTATCAAGATGACATGAATAGATGAATGATAAGAAAAGGATTTCCCAACTGTTCTATAACCCTAACCCCCAGCCCTGGGCACCCAGATGCTACTGCTGGTTTGCTGGCCTGGATACACACAGGAGGAAAAGATTTTGATACAAGAAAGTTTTTAGGAATCTGCTGTACCAATAATAAATGCAAAAATACCTGATTTAATATTTATTTATTTGACTGTATCAGGTCTTAGTTGCAGCACAGGGGGTCTTCCTTGAAGCGCAAAGGCTCTCTAGTTGTGGTCCACAGGCTTAGTTGCCTTGTGACACGTGGGGTCCTAGTTCCCTGAAAAAGGAATTAAACTCACATCCCCTGCGTTGGAAGGCAGATTCTTAACCAATGGACCACCAAGGAAGTTCCCAGAGTACCAATTTTTAAAAAGCTGCAGTCCCAGGTTTATCTTACCTGAAAAAAGCTCTTCCTCTAAGCTTCATCAAGCTATTGCTCTTCAGAATTAATTACAAAGCTCCAGTCCAACCAGAAACATCTGTTGCCTGTTAGTAAAACACTAACCAAGGAACTGAAAGAAAGCAGGTCCCAGGAGCCTTAGGTCCCCAATTTATTAATTTACAAAGCTTGTTTCCTCCTGCTCCCTCAAATGATTTCCAGAAAGAGTCAGGCAGGTCTAAAATCTCTGTGGGATTTTACTCTCTGTCTCCCAGGACTATTTCTTACACAACCAACACCTTTCCATAGGAAAAAATATATATATTTCTCTTTGACTGTACCTTTTCATTCAATTCCAGCTTCTGCCTTCAACTCCAAAAGCTTTCTTCCCTTGAAACCATAAATCTCCTAATCCATCCTTCCCGATTCTCATTTTAGTGAGTTCTTCTACTCTTGGAGACCAAACTGCAAATGTGGAATTTGGTTATGGAGTCAAACCATGCACTAAAAATGTTCAGAATTTTATCATAAGCACAAGGTACATGATAAAATATGTATATATGAAAAAGCATCCAGATGATGATAAACCACTAAAATGTCAACCATTTGTTGTGCATTTAGTATGTGCCAAACCTTCTTTCGGGAGAAGGCAATGGCACCCCACTCCAGTACTCTTGCCTGGAAAATCCCATGGATGGAGGAGCCTGGTAGGCTGCAGTCCATGGGGTCACGACTGAGTGACTTCACTTTCACTTTCCACTTTCATGCATTGGAGAAGGAAATGTCAACCCACTCCAGTGTTCTTGCCTGGAGAATCCCAGGGACGGGGGAGCCTGGTGGGATGCCGTCTATGGGGTCGCACAGAGTCGGAGATGACTGAAGCGACTTAGCAGCAAACCTTCTTTCATTTTATCCTGCTACTAATTAGTTGTTTTCTCTCCTATAAAATATGCCATGTGAACTGATTTATTACCTTATTTCAATTTGAAGGTATCTAGTGTTGGGCTTGGAGAAGGCAATGGCACCCCCACTCCAGTACTCTTGCCTGGAAAATCCCATGGATGGAGGAGCCTGGTAGGCTGTAGTCCATGGGGTTGCTAAGAGTCGGACACGACTGAGCAACTTCCCTTTCACTTTTCACTTTCATGCATTGGAGAAGGAAATAGCAACCCACTCCAGTGTTCTTGCTTTGAGAATCCTAGGGATGGGGGAGCCTGGTGGGCTGCTGTCTATGGGGTTGCACAGAGTCAGACATGACTGAAGCGACTTACAGCAGCAGCAGCAGTGTTGGGCTACGAGGGTTACTAAAGCTCTGAGGAGCCCAGGGCTGACTTAGTTATATACTGAAGTGGACATCTATCATTTGTCCCTACCCAGCATCCATCCCCCTGTTTCTGGAAATGGTGCCCCAATTTTCTTTTGGAAACCACTTTTCCTCCTCTCTGCAACCATTTGTAAGGGGTTGACTCAGCCTGTTGGTTTCAGAGATGGGTATGGGTCAGAGTTCTAACTAATCTGAACGGTTCACATCCTAGCGTCTGCGGTTGCCCATGTGTGGACATGCTGTGAAAGTCAGAGGGATGGAAGGGAGACCCAGACCATGAGCCGGAGAAGTGATTCCTTCTCTGCACAGGATGGCCATCAGCTGAAAGTTACTGAATGGTCACTTTTCTTTCATGCAGGAAGATCCCGCTCTAAAGTAGACTTAGAGCTGGGTCAGAAAGATTCCAGAACACCTTATGTGGACTTCTGGAGCCCTCTCTGCCAGAAGTTGAAATTTGCAGTTACATAAAATAATTTGTTTTGATTTAAGCCAATATGATACATGAGACATTCATAATAGCCTGGAAAATGAAAGTGTTAGCCACTCAGTCATGTCCGACTCTTCATGACCCTATAGACTATAGCCTTCCAGGCTCCTCTGTCCATGGAATTCTCCAGGCAAGAATACTGGAGTGGGTTGCCATTCCCTTCTCCAAGGGGTTTTCCCAACCCAGGGATCAAACCCACATCTCCTGCAGTGTAGGTAGATTCTTTACCATCTGAGCCACAAAGAAAGTCCATAATAGTCTGATGCAATGGCTGAAGCACTGACTTAAATCAACTGGAGGGACATCCCTTGTGGTCAAGGGGTTAAGAAACCGCCTGCCAATGAAGCGGACATGGGTTTGCCTCCTGGTCCGGGAAGACCCCACATGCACTAAGCCTGTGCGCCACAACTACTGAAGCCTGCACGCCTAAAGCCTGCGCTCTGCAACAACAGAGGCCACCAAAATGAGAAGCCCATGCACTGCAACCAAGAGTAGCCCAGCTCGCCACACCTAGAGAAAGCCTGAGCACAGCAACCAAGACCCAGCACTGCCAAAAACAAATAATTTTTTTTTTTTTAAATCATTGGCAAGTAGTGACTGCCACAGTAACACAACCACTTGGCTCAGACCAGGACTGCCACTGTTTTCACACTCAGATCTGCCAGACAAGCACCCCAGTGATTAGTCCAAATGGACCCCAAAACAAGCTACTGCAAGTATCTTTATTCATTATACCTAAGTATTTAGGGGATGGTTTGGAGCAGATCCCATCCCCTTTCAGAGAGAGAAATACCTTCCTGATGGAACTGACCTGCAGCTAAGAAAGCAAGGTTTTTGTCCTCCAGTTAAATACTTCAGCGGTAAGAGCGAGGGCTCGAAGACAGGGGTGTTTTATTCTGCACCTGAACAGTGGAGATCAGGTGTGCTGCGGCTTCACACCCAGAAGCTGCAGGGGCTAATGAAAGCTGAAATGAGGCAGGAACCGGCGTGCTAGGCAAGGGGAAATGGATGAACTTGGGAGAGTGGCTGCTGTGGGGAGAGCAATAAGGACGACACCGCGGAGGCTGGAGGCTTGGCAAAAGCCGGATGTTGCCTAAATGAGACTGTACCAAGTTTCTAAACTCGGTCTTGGTCAGTAAGACCTGACTGGTTCAAAGATAGAAGCATTTATATAAATCTTCGGCCTTTAGAGCAGATTCCATATGAAAGCTCCAGAAGCACCATGATAGGCTAAGGAGACGAAAGCACTGTTAAAGGACCTGCAGGCAGATGTAGCTCAGCCTTCGCTAATGTGTTCACAAGATTTCTGAGCTCTATTTAGACTCCTCCAAATATAAATCTTTTCTTTCTCTTTGCTTCTTCAAACTGAGGCATCTCCTGCTGAACAGTGCTAGGGAGAGGCAATGTTGGACTGAGTAACACATTTTTAATGATATGAAACAAAGCTTTAATCATCATAGTTATTTACAAAATAATGTCTTCTTTGCATTTGGTATAATAGCACTTTGTCCATAGCTTTCATCAAAACAACTACCCGTTTGACTTATTGGAAGATTATATGAAATGTCAGAAGAGCTCCCTGGACTCATAAAGTGCTTCCTCGCCAATCAGGATTTTAATTTTGGATGGAGAAAGAATAAATACAATAATCATTGAACACTGTGACATTAACTGATCAAGACACCCCCTTTGAATTATCAATTTCACATTGGCATAAAAAATAGATCAGTGACAATTTAATCCCACATCTGGTGACCTTTAAGTAATGCTGTAACACTTCACAGCTTTGTCATTAGCATGTCATCAGCCTTCTCTCTGAAAGAAATGATACCTAAATGCTTCATTTTAGAAATGTCTCCAAAGTTTGCTAATGCTTAATATCTGGTAACAAATCTAGAGAAGTATAAAGGACCCATACCAGGCAACTTTGTCAAAAGCAATCTTCAAAATAATCCTATTATAATGTACCACGTGAGAGACATTGGATAGTCAAAAAGCTACAGAACCACGATATGCATTGTGTTCAAGGGGAGACGTGCTCACAGCCACGTCCTCCTGGTGGGTAAGGATGTTGGTGCCAGCACTGTGGGATCCATCAAGATTTCAATCACACACCCCTTTCTACTCAACAGTTCTACTTCTAGAGTTCTAGTCTACTGAACTATTTATACATGGGCACAAAAGACTGTTCATTACAGCACTGTCTGTAATATCAACCATATCCAAACCTGTAAACCTAAGTCTCTTGTGACTCAGCTGGTAAAGAATCTGCCTGCAGTGCAGGAGACCTGGGTTTAATCCCTGGGTTGGGAAGATCCCCTGGAGAAGGGAAATGCTACCCACTCCAGTATTCTGGCCTGGAGAATTCCATGGACTGCATAGCCCATGGGGTCACAAAGAGTCGGACACAACTGAGAGACTTTCACTTTCAAATTTCCTTTAAAAGAGGAATGCTTAAATAAATTGGCGCACCTGCATAATGGTGTATGATGCAGTCACTAAAAAGGAATGAGCTACCATATACACTGACCCCATAAGTTCTTTGTGCTGTACCGTTAACACCACATCTAACCTATCAAGAAGTTGTCCTGATCTCATTTTAGACTATGACCAGAATTCAACCACTTCTCACAACCTCTTGCGCACCCATCCTGATTCAGGCCACCACTATCTCATTTAAATGATGGCAATCACCTCCAACAGGTCTCTCACGTCTATCTTCTCTCCAAAAAAGTCTATTATGAACATGGCAGCCAAAGTCATCTCACCAAATGTCATTCAGATCAAGTCTCTTCCTAACAGCAAAACCTTACAGTGACTTCCCATTTGACTCCCCATAAAAGCCAAAGTCCTCACAATGGCAATGAGGTTCTTCCTGATCAACTCATTCCCTCCACCCCGACAATTACTTCTATGTCTTCCATTCTTCTATCTGCCACCCCCACCCCCACCCCCACCCCCCCTACTCTGCTTTAGCCTCTACTTCTTTCTATTCCTCAATCATGCAGAGTCCTTGGGGCCTTTGCACTGGTTGCTCTCTCTGTCAGAAAAACTCTTCCCCAGATACCCACATCTTCATTCCCTTACCTTCTTCAAATCTTTGTTCAAAAAGCAGTTTCTCAAAAAAGCACAACTTTGAAAACGTTAGTCACTCAGTCGTGTCTGACTCTTTGTGACCCCATGGACTATAGCATACCAGGCTCCTCCATCCATGGAATTCTCCAGGCAAGAATACTGGAGTTGGTAGCCATTCCCTTCTCCAGGGGATCTTGGATTGAATCCAGGTCTCCTACACTGCAGGCAGATTCTTTACTGTCTGAGCCACCAGGGATCGTGACCAACACATATAAAATAACAAAGTATCACCCCCTGGCACTACTAATCCCATTTTACTTTCCTCTATAGCACTTATCTCCTAATTTACCACATAATTTACTTACCTGCTATATCATTGCTTACTGTCTACCTATCCCTCTCTCCACTAGAATATAAACACCAAAAAGCAAGAATCTTTGTCTGTTTTGCTCACCAATATATTGCAAGAGCCTTGAACAGTACCTGGCACATAATACATGCTCAATAAATATTTCCTGAACCAATGAATGCATGAATATAATAAAATCATATTCATAACAAAATGCTTTATTGAGCGCTAATCCTCTTATAAGCACTAAACTAAGCACTTAGCATACAGTATGTCATATAATCCTTACATAAATACTAGGGAAAGCAGAAAGGGCAGAAGAGAGGGTAAGGTATTATAATTCCTGTTCTGCAGGTGAAGAAAATGAAAAACCAGAAGGTTAACAATCCACAAAGGTTACATTCTAATGAACAGCTGGATGACTGAGAGGAGGGGAAGGAGGTTTGAATGCAAGTCTGTCCACCTGCTAAATGGGAGATTTTAACCACTTTGCCCAATTGCTGCTCCAAATGGAGCCCAACCAGTTAAAAATCTATGTGCATTTATGCTAAGTCACTTTAATAGTGTCCAACTCTTTGTGACCCTATGGACTGGGGCCTGCCAGGCACCTCTGTCCATGGGATTCTCCAGGCAAGAATACTGGAGTGGGTTGCCATGCCCTCCTCCAGGGGATCTTCCTAATCCAGGGATCAAACCCACATCTCTATGTCTCTTGCATTGGCAAGTGGGTTCTGTACCACTAGCGCCACCTGGGAAGCCCTAAAAAGCTACATATCTACTCAGTCTCTTGCTCCATCCTCTTTAGGTTTCAGTAATACCTATTAGGCTTCCCAGATGGCTCAGTGGTAAAGAATCTGCCTGCCAATGCAGGAGATGTGGGTTTAATCCCTAGGTCAGGAAGATCCCCTAGAAGAGGAAATGGCAACTCACTTCCCTGAAAAAATTCATGGACAGAGGAGCCTGGTGGGCTACAGTCCATGGGGTCACAAAGAGTCAGAAAAACTACTACTACTGCTACTAATTCCTATTATTTTAGACAAATGTTACTAAATTAAACATGCTTCAACTTTGTTGATGCTTACTCCTTGGAAGAAAAGTTATGACCAACCTGGATAGCATATTAAAAAGCAGAGACGTTACTTTGCCAACAAGGGTCCATCTGGTCAAGGCTATGGTTTTTCCAATAGTCATGTATGGATGTGAGAATTGGACCATAAAGAAAGCTGAGAACCAAAGAATTGATGTTTTTGAACTGTGGTGTTGGAGAAGACTCTTGAGAGTCCCTTGGACTGCAAGGAGATCCAACCAGTCCATCCTAAAGGATATCAGTCCTGAATATTTATTGGAAGGACTGATGTTGAAGCTGAAACTCTAATACTTTGGCCACCTCATGCAAAGAACTGACTCATTTTAAAAGACCCTGATGCTGGGAAAGATTGAAGGCAGGAGGAGAAGGGGACAACAGAGGATGAGATGGTTGGATGGCATCACCGACTCAATGGACATGAGTTTGAATAAACTCCGGGAGTTGGTGATGGACAGGGAAGCCTGGCATGCTGCAGTCCATGGGGTCGCAAAGAGTAGGACATGACTGAGCAACTGAACTGAACTGAACAACTTTGTATACCTAAAAACAAAGTGTGGTCCTGGGTAAGATAATGGATGAGGTCATAAGTCTTTAAATTTCCTTCAAGCTTGTGATTTTATCAATATTAAGTTGCAAATCACACTTTGCTTCTGGGAGTGGTGCTTTGCTTTATTTTCACTCTGAGGAACTGTATCTCTCCCTCTTGCTCAACTATTAGCTGTAGTCATAAACAGCAATCAGTGGAACATGAGGGTTTTTTATGAGATAGTTAATTCCAATGTGGCATTCTTTGGTATTTTGGAAAAATTTTAATGTCAGCAAATTTGCTTTTGGATCTGCAAATATGATTTTGTTCTAGATGCTCCTGTTTTGAGTGAGATTAATTTTACTTAGAATATTGCTAGAAAGTAGACTCTCTTAAATTTAGTATGTCAATAAATAATTTCTCTCCAATAAAGTAAATGAATTCTGAGTTTTAAAAAAATGGGTAAAGTATCTAGAATCTAAGTGGTAAAATTAAATCAGAAAGTTTTAAAGAGGAAACACCCTTATCGATTTTTTTTAGAACTTTTCTAAGATCAGTGATGTTAATGCTAATCCCACAACTCTCAATATTAATTTGGAGAGGTCACTCCATGAGTAACAGAGCAGATTCTGTGGGTGCCCCACCCATACTTTCTGAGCTATGTCACTTCCTCCACACAGTCTGATTTCTGATGGCAGCATTCATATCTTTTGCTTCAGAAGATTCTTTGGCCTCCTATGCCTCTTCTACCCAAGCACACAGGCCAGAGTATCAAGAAATGTATACCCCTGGGGACAGCTCTCAATTACTGGGGTTTAGTATACAAAGACCCCACCCTCACAGGATGACTCTGGGGTGCCTTTCCTGCACTAGCTCCTAGTATGTCCCAGTGAAGTTCCAGGGGTCACCTGCCTGACAATACGTTCTTTATTGGCACCTTCTTTTTCCTACTCATTTCTCTATTCCCTACCCACTGTTACCTGGGACCAACTTTCTAGTAATTTACTTGCATTTGAATCCTTATGACAGGATCTGCTTCTGGAGTAACTCAGTCTAAGACAGCTGCCTTCATTTGGGGCTTAGATGTAGGTCTTGGGAATAATAATAATACATTCTTCCCTCTTCAGAAAATATATGTTGACTATCTACCATGTTCCAAGGAAAGACAGGGAAGCCTGGCGTGCTCCAGTCCAGGGGGTCACAGAGAGTCAGACACGACTGAGTAACTGAACAAGAACCATGTTCCAGGCATAGTTTTTGTCACTGGAGATTCAGCAGTGACCTAGTAAGCAAAAATCTCAGTTTTCACGGAGTTTACATTCTTGTGGGAGAAATAATAAATGAAATAAAAATATTGTATAAGATAGATTATGATAAGTGCTATGAGGAAAACAAAGCCAAGGAGTGGAATAGGGAGTGCCAGCTACGGAGGTGTGCAATTGCAAAAATGTGGGCAGTGAAGGCTAGACAAGAGAGTGAAGTGAGCAAAGACCCGAGCGGGTGGAGAACAAGCCAGGGAAGAAGAAGCTTGCCTAGGCAGGAGGAAACAGGCGCAGCGGGGGCCAGGCCTGGGATGTTGCAGAAGCATCAGGGCCACTGGAGCTGGAACAGGGGCAGGAAGGGAGAAAGTGGTAGGAGATGAGTCATTTCTGTTATTGTAATTATCTGTTGTTAGTACTACTGCTTAATAGGTATGTGTTGTTTTTTCCACGTTTTAGTATGAAAATTACAGAAAGGCTGAAATGTATCACAGTGAGCACCCATGTACTCACTGCCTGAATTCTACCATATTTGCTCTACCTGCTTTTCTACACATCTAACCTTTGACTCATCTATCAAGCCGTCTTTCTAATTCATCTCAAAGTAAATTACATGTAACAAACATAATCATAATACAGACATTGTTTCTAAACCTGACAACAGCCTTGAAAGGTAGATGCTGTATCCCTATTTTACAGATAAGAAACCTGAGACTTAGAGAGCTTGAATATCTCGGCTAAGGCAGCAACACAGGCACTGGTTCAGTGATTCTAGGCTGAGTTTGCTCAATGCCAGCATTCACATTCTTTCCACTACTGACACACTTGCTGCTCTCGGCCAAGAAATTCATACTGAAGAATGAACAAGGAGTTGGTAAGCAGCCCTGCTCTTCTCTGAAGGGAGCTGTTTCCCTTCCCTATTTCCTCTGCATCTGAAAGACAGAGATCCAGTGATGTGCTGATAAATGTTTGCTGCTGCTACTGCTGCTAAGTCGCTTCAGTTGTGTCCGACTCTGTGCGACCCCATAGACGGAAGCCCACCAGGCTCCCCCGTCCCTGGGATTCTCCAGGCAAGAACACTGGACTGGGTTGCCATTTCCCTCTCCAATGCATGAAAGTGAAAAGTGAAAGTGAAGTTGCACAGTCATGTCCGACTCTTCGCGACCCCATGGACTGCAGCCTACCAGGCTCCTCCATCCATGGGATTTTCCAGGCAAGAGTACTGGAGTCGGGTGCCATTGCCTTACCAATCAGCTATTTGCATGAGGATGGAGAGAAGGAGGAGGCCCCAGTTTGCAATATTTTACCAGTTCCTGAGATATAAGTACTCCTACCCTGGCTGATCTGAAGCCACCTAACTGGGGTCATTTTGTATGCTCTTGTGAGCTGGTGCAAGCCAGCTCCAGCAGAGCATTGCAGTTGCTCAAGCTTACACTGTGGATGACAAGTACCACTGGCCCTTAGGACCAGCATCAAATTTGGGATCACAGCCCATTGCCTGTACCAGAGCTTGGTAAATACAAGTAGTGGTGGTGAGAAGAGAGATCTGCACCTTTCCACCCACATCCACACCCAGCATCACACATCTGCTCACACATACACACACACATTTTCTTCCCAGGGTGGATGACAGAACATTTGAATAATGAATACGGGACACTATATATAACACACTTGTGTAAAGCAAACTTCACCACAGAAAGTAACTAAACTCCTTTCTCCATACAATTTCTAGCTCTTGATCCACTGATCTTGCTTTCTGTTGCTCTTGTCTCTTGTTTGTTTGTTTTTTCACCACTCCTGCTCCTCCCTGTACTGCTGACCATGATTTTCTTTGGCAAGAGCACTCATGATGTGCTGAAACCAGAGAATACCATATTTATGTGGGTTGAGGTTATAAATTAAAATATGCTTGCTCTTTGGGGAAAAAAGGTATGACCAACCTAGACAGGATATTAAAAGCAGAGACATTACTTTACCAACAAAGGTCCATCTAGTCAAAGCTATGGTTTTTCTGGTAGTTATGTATAGATTGTGAGAGTTGGACTACAAAGAAAGCTGAGTGCCAAAGAATTGATGCTGTTGAACTGTGGTGTTGGAGAAGACTCTCGAGAGCCCCCTGGACTGCAACGAGATCCAACAGTCCATCCTAAAGGAAATCAGTCCTGAATATTCATTGGAAGGACTGATGTTAAAGCTGAAACTCCAATACTTTGGCCACCTGATGTGAAGAACTGACTTGTTGGAAAAGACCCTGATGCTGGGAAAAATTGAAGGCAGGAGGAGAAGGGGACAACAGAGGATAAAATGGTTGGATGGCATCACTGACTCAATGGACAGGAGTTTGAGCAAGCTCCAGGAGTTGGTGATGGACAAGGAAGCCTGGCGTGCTGCAGACCATGGGGTCACAAAGATTTGGACACGAATGAGCAACTGAACTGAACTGAACTGAGGTTATAAACCACTAAAAACACAGACACTCTGCCCTGAGAAGCTTGCTTTTCCTCCTCCTCAAGCTTCCTTTCTTGGCCAAAACATTTGCTCACCTTCAAAGCATTTCCCAGAGTTGCCCTGGACAAGATTCTGCCTGTTTCCTTTCATCACGCCATCATGCCACCTGAAGCCCCATTCTTTTTGTCTCCCTGCTCGATGCTCCTCCCCAAACTGTCCTCTACCTTCTTCACCCAAATTCCCCTCTGCATCCTCTTCCCAGGAGGCTCACATACTTAAGACAAAGCAACTGATCCCGTCACTTAAAGCTCCCTGACCCAGACCTGACTGAGGCCATTTCCACCAACTTTGGTAGGTCAGTTCCAGAAGCTTTATAGACAGGCTTCTCCAAATTGAACCCCTTAGTCATTTCCTCCTTCCCCACCTCACCCACCTCTCACCCCAAATCCCACCCCCTGCCATACTCTTGCCCCATGCAGGCCACATCCCCAACAGCCTGCAGTGCAAATAACAAGCATTGCTGGCAGAATCAGCATGGACAAAATCTGATGTTTAACGACTTCAAAGCATTTTTATAGTACGGCAAATCCCATTACCATGCAACAAAGAACAGCTAATTGTTAAGAATTAATAATGAGAAGTAAGTATAGATAATGGTTTAGCTGACACTGTCATATTTTAATACACTATGTCCTGAAATATTTGTGCCTTTGGGTTGTGAATGTGCTATTTTTGTCACTAATAGGCCTATAGAAGCCTTGTGGAAATGAGAAGTTTCCTCAAAGAAAGTTATGCATTCTGAGATTTCTGTGATAAGGGGAAGGGGTCAATGTGCCTGTAGTTTCTGTGCTTCATTAAAATTCTGCTTCTGTACTGCATAATGTGAGTAATATTAATTTTCTAAACATTCGTGTACAGCAGCTGCTAACTAATTTCCATAACAGTGTTCCTATTCTACAGGCATTTTAAAGAGGGGGAAGGAGATGACTGTTGACTGTCTGCCAAAAAGAAAGGCTTATCCTAACCTCCTCTGAATCATTCCAGGTCAAGAAAAGGACCACATTAGAAATGCTATCTCTCTGCCCATGAAGACCTCTAGGGTTCAACAAGCTGCCTGGGTCCCAAGGCTGACACACCTGAAATAAACTGTGGGCTTATTCCAGGGCTGCATCTTTCCCTTAACACTTCTGTGATGGCCCAGTTCATGTAACCTAGACTGGCTGCTAATATAGGCATGTCTGAGCCCCAGTGAGACTGAATACAAGCAGCTTCCCCTCCCATCCTGGTCCAGAACACCGAAGTCCCCATGAGACAGGCTGCAGTTACAGCAGTCCAAGCTGGCACTTGTGGACACCATGCTTTCGGGACTTGCCTCAGGGCATCCTCCACCGAATCTCCTCCAGAAAACACAGGGATACCTGGGCACATAGTCAGAATATAATTTTAAGAGTTTTCATTATATGTTGATACGTTCTCAGATTGGACTTCTGTTTTCTGCCAAGATGAAGAACAACTAGTGTCATGAACGTGAACAATTAAATCTCCCCCTACTCTCTCCATCAGTCCTGTCCTTTTGGACAGTGACCCCCAACCTTTTTGGCACCAGGGACCAGTTTCATGGAAGACAATCTTTCCACAGATCGGGGGCAGGGAGGGAGATGGTTTGGGGATGATTCAAGCATTTTACACTTATTGAACACTTTATTTCTATTATTATTATTATATCAGTTACACATCAGATCATCAGGCATTGGATCCTGGAGGCTGGGGACCTCTGCTTTTGGAGATATCATCCAGTGTTGCATCCATCACCTTTGCAACCCGTCTTTACCTTCATACTCCAGCCCCAACTTGTCTCTCTAATCCCACCTTCCACTTCCATTTCCAGCGTGCTCAGCAATCCCACCACATCGGTCCACTTGACCACTGCTCCTACAAAACCATATCCAGTCATTCCTCCAAGTCTTTTCTTAAATTGTCATCTCTGGCTAGATAACCTATCCTTTTTAATCCCAGTAAAACTTTACTTGACTCTTTACCTTTTCCAATCACACAAAGCTGTTCTCCTCCATTTTCAAACTGTCGTCAGCTTTTGTCTTTACCCACCAATTGAGACTTGTCATGATGTTGGCTGGTTGCTGGTCTGGTTGATTGGTCAATTACATGCAGATCTGTTTCCTTTGCATCTTTGTGATGCTTAGAGTCAGTGAGCCTGGGTTTTTAATCCATCTTTATATACACTGTGCTCATAATACCACAGGCACTAAAGAAATTCTTGTTGAATGGAATTTATCCTCAAAATGAGCCTGCACAGGATATGCAAAAATAAGTGACCATAAATTTTGTCAAGTCATATACGAATATAATTAGAGCCAGATCAGGGAAAACTAAACTCGCTTCTCTTCTGTATGTCTCCCATCCAAAAACTGGCTACTGTTTATCAATCAATTATCATCCATATAGATGAGCCAGTGTGGGTGCTCCAGAGAAATAGAATGAAGAGAGTTGTCGTTGTTGTTCTGTCGCTAAGTCGTGTCCAGCTCTTTGTGACTGTATGGACTGCAGCACACAAGACTCCTCTGTCCTTCATTGTCCCCCGGAATTGGCTCAAATTAAAGAGATTTATTTTAAAGAATTGACTCATGCAGTTATGGAGGCTGAGAAGCCCCACGATCTGGTATCTGTAAGCTGGAGACCCAGGAACTCAAGTGGTATAGTTCCAGTCTGAGTCCAAAGGCCTGATAACTGGAGAACTAATGGTATAAATTCCAGTCCAAGCCTGGAGTCCTGAGAACCAGGAGCGTCCATGGTGTAAGTCACAGTCCAAAGCCTGGAGAAGACCAGTGTCCAGCTCAAGCTGTCAGAAAGAAGGAGAGTGAATTCCCTCTTCCTCCACTTTCTTGTTCTATTCAGGCTCTCAACAAATTGGAAGAGAACCACCTGGGAAAGGCATCTCCCTTACTTACTTTGCCAGTGCAAATGCCAATCTGATCCAGAAACACCCTCATAGGCACAACCAGTAATATTTGTGTCAAATACCTGTGCATCTATGATTTAGTCAAGTTGTGCGTATGTACTCAGTCACTCAATCATGTCCAACTCTTTGTAACCCCATGGACTGCAGCCTGCCAGGTTCCTCTGTTCATGGGATTTCTCAGGCAAGAATACTAGAGTGGGTTGCCATCTCCACCTCCAGGGGATCTTCCTAACCCAAGGATTGAACCCATATCTGGCACTGGCAGGTGGCTTCTTTATCACTGTGCCACACAGAATTAATCATCAGAGCAAGTGTTTCATATAAGTCTATGCTAATCCTCACCAACAACCCTACAAGATGTATATTATTATTACTGCTCCATTTTACAGATTATGAACTGAAGAACAAGAGAGGGGAAGTAACTTAACCTAAGCCACACAGCTAGTTAGTGGCACAGCTAGTGAGAGACTCAAACCCAAGTCTGGGTAGCTCCATAGTCTGTGCCTCTGCCATCCCCTCTACTAATTCTTAGCACAAAAAGGCTACCTCTGCTGCCTCACTTCACAAAGCAGTCCAAAGGAAGAATTAGGAAAATAGCTAAGAGAGGGGTTGCTACTTTCCAGGGATCTACTTCTCAGGGTAGTGTGGACAGAACAATTAGAGCCCAACCACCATAGATAAATGTTGACTGAATAGTGTTGCTAGAGAAAGGCCATCATGGAGGTTCATACATGGCTTCCTGGACCCCAGGAGAAGAGGCCTCTATATTTATGCTGGACATTTTCCCTTGTGTTCTCCTGCCTTCCTGACCCATCCTCCACACCCTCCTGAGTTGGCTCCACTAGTCTCATTCTGCTCTCATTATCATGAAATTGTTCCTTCCCCCTTTCATATTTCAACATTTACACAGTCAGTCCCTAGAGTCTCTGCCTTCTCAAAAACTGTCAAACTCATCTGAGATACAAAATTGAAACAATAAACCAAAATGAGGATACAACTCAATAGTGAAAACTCCGCATGTGACAACAGTCAGAAATGCAAAATTACTGTTCCCAAGTCTGCTATCATTGAGGATTCTATGGCTTAATTTTTTTTTGCCCTAATTCTAAATTTGGTACTGGCCTCAACACACACTAAAATGGGCAGAAACTTTCTGCAAACAATCTCTCTTGGAAGCCAAAGCAGTAACTGATGTTAATCTCAATATGGGAGCTTCAAAGTCATCAACAGAGTTGGAATAAGACTAAGTTCCAAGTAATAAAAGTGAGAGATGAACGCCAAAGTCTTTTGGTGAAATCTCTATCAGTCTTGACCACTAACTGAGAGGTGAAGGATTATTCTATTTTTTTAATTGACTGACTTTTTAGAATACATAAACTATTTACATACTTCTTTATTTGGCTGCATCAGGTCTTCATTGCAGCATGCTGGATCTTTGATGCATCATGTGGGGTCTCACAATTCAGTGAACAGGGACTATCTAATTATGGCATGCAGGCTCTCTAAATGCGGCACGCATGCTCCTGAGCACTAAGGCTCAGTAGCTGCAGCAAGTAGGTTTAGTTACCCTGCAGCATGTGAGATCTTATTTCCCTGACCAGGGATCAAACCCACATCCCCAGCATTGCAAGCAAAATTCTTAAACACTGGACCATCAGGGAAGTCCTGGGGATACATAGAGTTTAAACACCCATTCAAAAAGCACTTAAATATGAGTGAGAAAGAGTCAAAAGCTAAAGAATATGAGTCATGATTCAAATGATCAGGCATTTCCTTGACTGAAAAGTTGCCTGAAGAAGAGATGGGTCATAATCACATAGACTGTAAAGGAGAGTAGTTCAGGGGTTCTTGAAAGAATTTCCTCAACCCAAAAATGTTCTCTAGCAACAGGCCACAGAGTAGACACTCAATATATGTTTGCTGAATGAACAAATGAACTTATGGAAAAAAATTAAATGTATTTCAATTTTATAAATTAGATTTAAATTTTTAAATTTTGTATTGTGTATAAAATAATCAGTTACTGTAATAACATTTTTCAAAATCTTCCAACAAAGTTTATTAAGCATTCATACATACCTAGACAGAAGGAACATTAAGATGACAACTAAATATGTTCTTCAAATTCTGCTCAACAAAAGGGTTTTGAGAATTTACTGTGTCCCCCGGGGCCATACACAAGACTACGGGGGACACAGAAGCAAAGCGGAGGTGGTCCCCTTTGGCCGTTGGGGTAGCCATCTAGTGGGTGATGGTGCCTCAAGCAGGTGTGGCAGCAAACCACCTTGGGTGGCAAAGGAGCAGCCCCGGCCTCATTACCCCCTACAGGGCATTATATTTCACCATTGAAGATTAATTCCTTCAGATCTTGAAGGTTAATTGAGTTTCTTAATAAAGGTTAAGTGAGTACCTTGGGATGGGTACCTTCTTAAGCCATTGTCACCTGCAACTGAGCCTGAGCATTGGATCACAGCTAGCAGAAAGCATGCTGGGTAGAAGACAGTGGAGCAATGGGGGGAGGGTTTCAGTATAAAGACACAGAGAAAGGAAGCACCTGAGAGCATCATTGATTTATTTGCAATGTCCTCATTTTCCCCATTCCTTAACCACTTGAGGCTGGCACAGAAAATTCATACAAGACTCCACCCCTCCGCTGAAATGCCTTTTCCCATTCCTTATCACTGGGTTTCTGGGCTCAACACCCTGCATTTTCTATTCCGTGCCAGTTCCAATAATAACAGGCCATGCTCCCTGGATATTTAATCTGTGCCAGCTAGTATCCTAAGAGCTTTACAAGAAGTATCTCACTTAAGCCTCACAACCATGCTACTCCTATTCTACAGGTAAGAAAACGGAGGGTCAGAGAAGTTAAGTAACTTGTTAAAATCACCTAGCTTTATATAGCAAAGCCAGGATTTTAATTTAAGTCCAACTCCAGACCCCTAGTTCTTAATCTCATTACTACAAAGCCTCATAACTTAGGCTGAAATTATTACAACAGCTCTATTAGACAGACCTACGAAGCAATGGTTGCACTCTAGCCTCGATTCAAGGTCCAGTTCCTCTGAGGAACCATGAACCTTAGTGTTCTTATCTGTAAAAGAGAGTTAAGAAAATCTCATGTGAGATCAAGTGAGGACCCGATGAGTTCACAAAGAAAGTGTTTGGCCAGAATATTTTGTAAATAGCAGCTATAAGGCCCAAACTTACTGCCTGTGCTTCTGTGTTCTGGTAATGTTCCTGCTGGCCTCTAGGGGTTGCTCAAGCCTCCACTCCCTGCCTCTCCTGTCAGTTGTCAGTGTTGTCAGCCTGACTGTGCACTCACATCTCCAGGGTATAAATACACACATGCATACATATGCGTGTTAATTTAGATATACATATGTGTGCACATCTGCATACATATGTACACTTATATATGTGTGTATATATAAATACATGTCCAAGGGCAGGGCCTGGACATGTGTTTTAGAGTCATCCAAGTGACTAATATACAGCAGGGTTAAAAGCCACAGCAAGGACTTCCTTGGTGGTCAGGTGGTTAAAAATACACCTGCCAATGCAGGGCAAGTGGGTTTGATCCCTGGTCAGCGAACTAAGATCCCACACATGAGTACCCTGCCAAGTCACTTACTTCAATTGTGTCTGACTCTGCAACCCTATGGGATGTAACCCACCAGGCTCCTCAGTCCATGGAATTCTCCAGGCAAGAATACTGCAGTTGGTTGCCATCCCCTCCTTTAGGACATCTTCCCAACCCAGGGATCGAACCCACGTCTCTTATGTCTCCTACACTGGCAGGCAGGTTCTTTGCCTCTAGCACCACCTGGGAAGACCCACACACTGTGGGGCAACTAAGCCCGCATACCGCAACTACTGAAGCCTGTGTGCCTAGAGAAGCTACCGCAATGAGAAGCCCACACTGTAACAAAGAACAGCCCCTGCTCTCCACAGCCAGAGAGAGCCTGAGTGCAGCAACAAAGGTCTGCGCAGCCAAAAATAAATTTAAAAAGCCACTGCAAACGAAAACTGCTAGAAAGGGCTAATGACATTTTGGAGTTGAAGCAACAAGGAAATGGATGTTACTGAGCAAGAAGTTTAAAAGTTAACTAGAAATTGAAAGTTCTAGTGTCCAAGTGGCAAATGTCCCAGTTCAGAATCTGTTCTTCAGCTCCTCCATTGTAGACTCTCCCTCTCTATAGGAGCCGTCTCTTGGCTTATCTGTAAAAATCCTAGCCATACTTGGGCCCTGGACCCTGAGCTTGACTCTGCCCCCAAGGACCACCCTCCTAGACTCCCTGACATGAGGCCCTGATGACTACTGAAACATGACCCTGACCTTGGTGCTATCTTCAGCGAGCCTTGGTTAGAGGCTGAAGCAGTCCTCAGATGCCATGACCTCCCCACCACAATGCCCTTCCAGCATCAGCCCTAGCAGGCAGGACAGGTATCCCACTTCTGTCCGCCCCACAAGCATGACAAAGACCAGATCTATCTTGCTTCAAGTACAGTCCCTTTAAGTCATAGGCTGAGACAAGACTCCTAGAACCAGGGTCCCTTTCCCCAAAAGCAAAAATAAACATATATCAGACTTTGTTGATGACTGTTGCAGGCTGCTCACACACAATTCAAAATTCTGTCCTTGTCCACCCTGAGTGCAGCTGATAAGGCCATTCACCTGCCCCAGGTGGGCCTGCAGTCTTTATAATGCAGGATTCAAATATTCCCTCCCCTACTGCCTCTCCAGATTTTCAGTTCCTCATTCATTATTCTCCCAAATTATAAAAAACCATAGAGAAAAGTATGCTCACTACCCACCCTGCTCTGAATTAGGAATCTAAGCAGTTGATAAATTATCTGGTTAAGAGCCTCACTTTTTTTCCATAAGAGGTGAAATATTCCCCCTACCCATTACTCACACACTTGTCACTCAAAGGGGACTGAGCACATATTCACCAGATTTGGCAACATTTCACTCTGAGACTGAAAACAAACATGATAAATTTCTCCTCCAAAGAAAATTTTGGTGATGTGTATAGGCCACCGAAAATTAGAATGTTATGACTTTAGTGCTGTGATAATATATGGTAGTAATTATATTAACAAGGGAAATTACATCCCTTTTCAGCAATTTAAGCTTATACCACCCACATGAATAGTGGGCAGAAACAAAAATGCTGAAATGGCACTAGTCATATAGAGGGAGCAATATTTGCTGAATTTAGAACCTATTTTAATCACTTTTTTAATCTATTGAGCTCCTACTATGTGCCAAGCACCATGTGAGCACAGTGGGGAATTAATGCAATATAGCCTCTGATCGTAAGATGCTCACCGAGTAATAAGGGATTTTAGCTATGTACATAAATCATTGTAATGCCAGGTGGGAAGTGAGAGATGACAAAAGAGGGGTACAGACAGAGTTCTACAGAGGAAGCTATCACTTCTAGATAAAGCTCTGATGAAGATCTGGCTTGCCCAGAAAGCAATCAGACACCCAGGAGGTAAGGAGTAAGTAGCACCCCACAGTTTTCCAGTATCGAGATAAACTGCAGCCAATTAACACTGGAAATTCTGCCAATGACCTGGCCTCAGAAAAATCCACCAGCAGCCTCCATAATCAGATAACCATGAAAGCAAACCCCATATCCTATGGCTCCAGAAATCCTTCTAAAAACTCTTCTGCCAAGAACTTATAAATGTGTGGATTAATGAAATATAAATAGAGATTAAAAGCATGAGTAAAACTCTATAATTCATTTTGAAATTTTATTGGGATCAAATTTGAGATACTCATTCTGTTTATCTCTACCAATCTGATTAGCTTTTGTTCCCTTTCTCCCATGTACAAGAAGGTATAGAGGATTCGAAGAGAAATAACACACAACCAGATCGTGAAGTGTCTTGGAATCTCATATGGGAGAGGAAGAGTTACAAAATAATTGAAAAAATGATCTGCTGTTTCATCAACATGATCTTGTGGAAAAAATAGTTTTGAATCAGATAGACTTACATTGAATTCCTAGTTTGTAGCCTACTAGCTCTGTGACCTAAAAAAGAAGTATTGACTCTTTCTCTAGGTTAACATTCATTTATCTATAACTGTTCAAATCACAGGGCTGTGGTAAGGATTAAATAATACAATATTGTGAAAACATTTTGTCTAATGCCTACAAACATCTAATGAATCTGTAGAATAACATGCATCAGAAAGCTGCTGTGTGTCAGAAGGTTTTTCTTTTTAATGTTTAAAGACAAGAATCTCAATTACTATGGTCTACACCCGAAACTAACAGAATATTGTAAATCCACTATATGCCAATAAAATTTTTTAATTAAAAATAAATAAATAATAGGCTCCAGTTTCATCCACCTTATTAGAACTGATTCAAATGTATTCTTATTAATGGCTGAGTAATACTCCGTTGCGGAGAAGGCAATGGCACCCCACTCCAGTACTCTTGCCTGGAATATCCTATGGATGGAGGAGCCTGGTAGGCTGCAGTCCATGGGTCGCTGAGGGTCAGACACGACTGAGCGACTTCACTTTCACTTTTCACTTTCATGCATTGGAGAAGGAAATGGCAACCCACTCCAGTGTTCTTGCCTGGAGAATCCCAGGGACGGGGGAGCCTGGTGGGCTGCCATCTATGGGGTTGCACAGAGTCAGACACAACTGAAGCGACTTAGCAGCAGCAGTAGCAGCAGCAGCAATACTCCATTGTGTATATGTACCACAGCTTTCTTATCCATTCATCTGCTGATGGACATCTAGGTTGCCTATTATACAGAGTGAACTAAGCCAGAAAGAAAAACACCAATACAGTATACTAACGTATATATATGGAATTTAGAAAGATGGTAACAATAACCCTGTATGCGAGAAAGCAAAAGAGACACAGATGTATAGAACAGTCTTTTGGACTCTGTGGGAGAGGGAGAGGGGGCATGATTTGGGAGAATGGCATTAAAACATGTATAATATCATATAAAAAATAAATAAATCATAATGCTGGTGAAATAAATAAATAAATAAGTGAAAAAAAAACTAAAATAATCCTCAAAGAAAGAGCTCATTTTGAAGTTGGAGGGACCAGGAAGTCTTTATGAAGAAGGTATCATTTGAACAGGACCCTGGAAGACAAGTAGGGATTTGTCACGATGTCATCCACTTTGGCTGACAGAGATGGGGTGTGTTGAGATATGACACTGGATTTTTAGAGGGCTAAGAATTTTGTATATGAAAACACTTGACTTACAGAGTTATTTTAGACAAATCAGTACTTTAACACACATAACCTCCAAAATACCAACCTATGTAATCAAAACTCCAATGGTGCCCAAGACAAAGGACATACACATGGCAAAGGAGGACAGTTCTTCCAGATCATAGAAAAAGGAGAATTTTGAAAAGTCAGCATAATATTTATACCATAATTTTTTAAATTCAAACAAAAATTTTCCTATGAATATTAAAGCAAAAAATGCCATAATATATTGGGAAACAATACAGAAGCATAATAAAGGAATAAAATAACACAATTCACAGGAGTTTACCCTGCAATTGCAAAGAATTATAGGATTAAATACCAGGAAATTTATTTATAAAATTACTTAAAGTAAGGATAAAAAGTAAAATTTAAGGATAAATAGTAAAATTACTTAAAGGACAAAAAGAGAAATACATTGCCATTTCCAAAGGTACTAAAGTCATCTAATGAAATTTAATATCTATTTCTCAGATTTAAAGAAAAATGGTAAACTGTGAATAGATACTTCATTAACATGGCAAATATATGCAGCAACCTAAAAGTTATCACAATTAATGGGGAAATACTAGAAGATTCCCATTAAAGTCTGGAACAAGTTCACTTATGTCACTAATACTTCATATTACCCTGAAGCATCTAGGTAGTTAATAAAATTTGGTACCTGAAAAAAGAGAGAAAAATCATATAAGGAGAAAGTAAAAGTGTTATGACTCATAATTTTTAAAAGGGATGAGGGCCTAGAAACTCAATAAAATCAACTGAGAAACTAATTTCTTAGTATTGGTAACAAAAAGAATTAAATAATGTACTAGCTCAAAAAAAGCAATATGTGGAAAGAAATAATCTTCATGTATACATGTAACAATTAGAAGAAATAAAAGACCCTAATTTACATGAGTACCAAAAATGCAAAATATATATGAATAAATTTAACAAGAAAAGTGCAGAAGCTATACAAAACAATTTTAAAGTGCTTTAATATCAGTGCAAAGAATAGAGGAAAACAATAGAATAGGAAAGACTAGAGATCTCTTCAAGAAAATTAGAGATACCAAGGGAACATTTCATGCAAAGATAGGTTCAATAAAGGACAGAAATGGTATGGACCTAAAGAAGCAGAAGATATTAAGAAGAGATGGAAAGAATACACAGAAGAATACACAGAACTATAAAAAAATATCTTCATGACCCAGATAATCATGATGGTGTAATCACTCACCTACAGCCAGACATCCTGGTATGTGAAGTCAAGTGGGCCTTAGGAAGCACCACTACGAACAAAGTTAGTGGATGTTACAGAATTCCAGTGGAGCTATTTCAAATCCTAAAAGGTGATACTGTGAAAGTGCTGCACTCAATATGTCAGCAAATTTGGAAAACTCAGCAGTGCCATGGGACTGGAAAAAGTCAGTTTTCATTCCAATCCCAAAGAAAGGCAACGCCAAAGAACGCTCAAACTACCGCACAATTGCACTCATCTCACATGCTAGTAAAGAAATGCTCAAAATTCTCCAAGCCTGACTTCAGCAATATGTGAACCGTGAACTTCCAGATGTTCAAGCTGGTTTTAGAAAAAGCAGAGGAACCAGAGATCAAATTGCCAACATCTGCTGGATCATGGAAAAAGCAAGAGAGTTCCAGGAAAACATCTATTTCTGCTTTACTGACTATGCCAAAGCTTTCAACTGTGTGGATCACAATAAACTGTGGAAAATTCTGAAAGAGATGGGAATACCAGACCACCTGACCTGCCTCCTGAGAAATATGTATGCAGGTCAGGAAGCAACAGTTAGAACTGAACATGGAACAACAGACTGGTTCCAAATAGGAAAAGGAGTACATCAAGGAGTACATCAAGGCTGTATATTGGCACCATGCTTATTTAACTTATATGCAGAGTACATTATGAGAAACACTGGGCTGGATGAAGCACAAGTTGGAATCAAGATTGCTGGGAGAAATATCAATAACCTTAGATATGCAGATGACAACACCCTTATGGCAGAAAGTGAAGAAGAAAGAGCCTCTTGATGAAAGTAAAAGAGGAAAGTGAAAAAGGTGGCTTAAAGCTCAACATTCAGAAGACGAAGATCATGGCATCCCGTCCCATCACTTCATGGCAAATAGATGCAGAAACAATAACAGACTTTATTTTTGGGGGCTCCAAAATCACTGCAGATGGTGACTGCAGCCATGAAATTAAAAGACGCTTACTCCTTGGAAGAAAAGTTATGACCAACCTTGACAGCATATTAAAAAGCAGAGGCATTACTTTCCCAACAAAGGCCCATCTAGTTAAGGCTATGATTTTTCCAGCAGTCATGTATGGATGTGAGAGTTGGACTATAAAGAAAGCTGAGTGCCAAAGAATTGATGCTTTTAAACTGTGTTGTTGGAGAAGACTTTTGGGAGTCCCTTGGACTGCAAGGAGATCCAACCAGTCAATCCTAAAGGAAATCAGTCCTGTATATTCATTGGAAGGACTAATGCTGAAGCTGAAACTCCAATACTTTGGCCACCTGATGCGAAGAGCTGACTCATTTGAAAAGACCTTGATGCTGGGAAAGATTGAAGGAGCAAGGAGAAGGGGATGACAGAGGATGAGATGGTTGGATGGCATCACCAACTCAATGGACATGAGTTTGAGTAAACTCTGGGAGTTGGTGATGGACATGGAGGCCTGGCATGCTGCAGTCCATGGGGTCGCAAAGAGTTGGACACAACTGAGCGACTGAGTAAAGTCCCACAAAAATTTTTTTAAACTAATGGAAAGGCATTCCACATTTTTGCAGAAAGTTTTATCATCTTAGAGCTGTAAGTTTTTGTTAGTTTAACAATTTGCACAAATCCAAAGTCTACCAAAGGGATTACTTTTGGAACTAAAATAATTTATTCTGGTCCATAAAAAGAAAAAGGAAAAAACAAGAATAGTACAAAAGTTTGGTGGAAAAGATTTGTAATGTGAGATTGTCATTGTTGTTGTTTAGTCACTCAATCGTGTCCAGCTCTTTGCGATCCCATGGACTATAGCCGACCAGGCTTGTCTGTCCATGGAATTTCCCAAGCAAGAATCCAGAGTGGGCTGCCATTTCCTTCTCCAGGGGATCTTCCCAACCAAAGAGAAGATCTCCCACGTCTCCTGCGTTGGCAGACATATTCTTTACCACTGAGTCACCAGGGAAGCCCAATGTGAGATTAGCCCTACAAAATAATAAAATGTAGACTTAAGTTACAATAATTAAATAATATGATACAAGCCATAATATGAATATGCAAATAGATAAAACAGTCTAGAAGCCCCTTAAAAAGACTCAAATATATATTTAAATTTAAATACACTGAAGATAATATTTCAAATTGGATAGTTCAAATCTTACTTTAAAGATAAAATATTGTTATATTATTGGAACACCAGACTATCCATCAGAGAAAAATATTGACTACTTACCTCACAATTGGAGAAGGCAATGGCAACCCACTCCAGTGCTCTTGCCTGGAAAATCCCATAGATGGAGGAGCCTGGTAGGCTGCAGACCACGGGGTCGCTAAGAGTCAGAAACAACTGAGCGACTTCACTTTCACTTATCACTTTCCTGCATTGGAGAAGGAAATGGCAACCCACTCCAGTGTTCTTGCCTGGAGAATCCTAGGGACGGCGGAGCCTGGTGGGCAGCCATCTATGGGGTCGCACAGAGTCGGACACAACTGAAGCGACTTAGCAGCAGCACCTCACAATATCCACAAAAATAAATCCCAAATAGATCAAAGATTTAAAGGTGAAAATAAAACCTTAAAAAATTTAAAGAAGACATAAGGAGTATTTAATTTTTATTTTCAAGTGGGAAAGGCCTTTAAAGTATTATTTTTTTAAATCCCAGCAGTCATAAATAAATTATTAATAAATTTGACTACATAAGAATGTCTTAAATCTTTGTATGTAATAGCAGAAAAACAAAGCAAAAAAAAAAGAAGAAGAAGAAGAAGAAGAAAGAAAAATCCTAGGGGAAACATTGCAATTCACAACAAAACAAAAGGATAATTTTTCTAATATATGAAAAGCATCTACAAATCAAAAAGCAAAAGATGAATAACCCAGTAGAAATATGGGCAAGGGGTATGAAGAGTTTTTATTAGATAGAAAATATGAATAGCAATGTAAATATATGAAGAGCTACTCACCTGACCCATAATAAGAGAAATGCAAATTCAAACTACAACTAGGTATTATTTTTCACCTAACATTGGCAAAGATCACTAAAGTTTGCTAAAATACTCTGATAATGAGGATGTGGGAAATAGCCATTTTTTTATATTTCTGATGAGATTGCAAATTGCACAATCACTGAGAAGAGCAATTTGGCAATATCTGTCAACAATTAAAATGCCTACTATACCCTTTGATAAAATTGATTTCCAAGGAATTCGTCCTGCAGCCTCTATAAATAAAACATATTCAGAGATAGTCCCTTCAGTATGAAATATTTGACATGGGCAAAAAAGGCCGCTTTTGATGGTTTGAGAAGGTTCTATTTATCACACCCACACAATGGATTTATTAAAGAGTACGGGAACACGTTTGTCACACAGCATCTGGCACTCAGCCCAGGATAATGCAAATTGTCCCTCTAAACATCTGTTCACATTCTTAATGCCATTCAGTGCCCAAGGAAAATCTCCACGTTTTTTGCCCTATGTCTTCAAATGAAAGGTGACTCTATCCAAATATGCTAGAAATTTGTGGGCTGTGCCATTGCCAGCATCATAAATGACCACTGCCTTGGGGAATAGGAAAGGTATAGGCTACAGAAGCATTTGCTAAGGGCAAAGACTAATAACTTAAATGTTCCTCTCAGATGGCAAGAATGCAGTTGTTGCTGTGTCCAGCTCTTCGAGACCCCATTGACTGCAGGACGCCAGGCTTCCCTGTCCTTGATGATCTCCCAGAGCTTGCTCAAACTCATGTCCGTTGAGTCAGTGATGCCATCCAACCATCTCATCCTCTGTCGTCCCCTTCTCCTCCTGCCTTCAGTCTTTCCCAGCATCAGGGTTTTTCTAATGAGTCCGCTCTTTGCATCAGGTGGCCTAAGTATTGGAGCTTCAGCTTCAGCATCTGTCCTTCCAATGAATAATCAGGGTTGATTTCCTTTAGAATTGATTGGTTTGATCTTCCTGCAGTCCAAAGGACTCTCAAGAGTCTTCTCCAACACCACAGTTTAAAAGCATCAATTGTTTGGCATTCAGCCTTCTTTATGGTCCAACTCTCACATCCATACATGACTACTGGAAAAACCATAGCCTTGACTATATGGACCTTGGTCAGCAAAGTAATGTCTCTGCTTCTTAATTCATTCTCTAGATTTGTCATAACTTTTCTTCCAAGGAGCAAGCATCTTTTAATTCCATGGCTGCAGTCACCATTTGCAGTGATTTTGGATCCCAAGAAAATAAAGTTGCTCACTGTTTCCATTGTTTTCCCATCTATTTGACATGAAGTGATAGCGCAGGCGGCTGCGACGGGTGCGCTAAAGCGCAGGCGAGAGGGGCCACCCCACGTCTGAGGTCAGGGGCAGCAGCCGAGAGTACCAGACTGCGAGGGCACAGGAATGGCCGAGAGGAGCTACCCCACATGCGAGGTCAGGGGGGCGGCCGAGAGGAGATACCCAGCGTCCGAGGTCAGGGGAGGCAACGAGAGGAGTTACCCTGCATCTGAGGTCAGGGGCGGCAACAGGAGAAGTTACCCCATGCCCCTAAGCCCGAGGCCAGGGGTGGCAGCCAGGAGGAGCAACCCCACGCCCGAGTTCAGGGGCGGTGGCCAGGAAGACCAACCCCACGTCCAAGGAGCCATGGCTGCACGGGCGCAGGAAGGCCTACAGGAGCTATCTCACGTTGAAGGTCAGGAAGGGTGGCAGTGAGGAGATACCCCTCGTCCGTGGTAAGGAGCAATGGCTGCGCTTTGCTGGAGCAGCCGTGAAGAGATACCCCAAGCCCAAGGTAAGAGAAACCCAAGTAAGATGGTAGGTGTTGCAAGAGGGCATCAGAGGGCAAACACACTGAAACCATACTCACAGAAAACTAGTCAATCTAATCACACTAGGACCACAGCCTTGTCTAACTCAATGAAACTAAGCCATGCCTGTGGGGCAACCCAAGATGAGCAGGTCATGGTGGAGACATCTGACAGAATGTGGTCCACTGGAGAAGGGAATGGCAAACCACTTCAGTATTCTTGCCTTGAGAACCCCATGAACAGTATGAAAAGGCAAAATGATAGGATACTGAAGGAGGAATTCCCCAGGTCAGTAGGTGCCCAATATGCTACTGGAGATCAGTGGAGAAATAACTCCAGAAAGAATGAAGGGATAGAGCCAAAGCAAAAAGAATACCCAGCTGTGGATGTGACTGGTGATAGAAGCAAGGTCTGATGCTGTAAAGAGCAATATTGCATAGGAACTTGGAATGTCAGGTCCATGAATCAAGGCAAATTGGAAGTGGTCAAACAAGAGATGGCAAGAGTGAATGTCAACATTCTAGGAATCAGAGAATTGAAATGGACTGGAATGGGTGAATTGAACTCAGATGACCATTATATCTACTACTGCGGGCAGGAATCCCTCAGAAGAAATGGAGTGGCTATCATGGTCAACAAGAGAGTCCAAAATGCAGTACTTGGGTGCAACCTCAAAAACGACAGAATGATCTCTGTTCGTTTCCAAGGCAAACCATTCAATATCACAGTAATCCAAGTCAATGCCCCAACCAGTAACGCTGAAGAAGCTGAAGTTGAACGGTTCTATGAAGACCTACAAGACCTTCTAGAACTAACACCCCAAAAAGATGTCCTTTTCATTATAGGGGACTGGAATGCAAAAGTAGGAAGTCAAGAAACACCTGGAGTAACTGGCAAATTTGGCCTTAGAATACAGAATGAAGCAGGACAAAGACTAATAGGGTTTTGCCAAGAAAATGCACTGGTCATAACAAACACCCTCTTCCAACAACACAAGAGAAGACTCTATACATGGACATCACCAGATGGTCAACACCGAAATCAGATTGATTATATTCTTGGCAGCCAAAGATGGAGAAGCTCTATACAGTCAGCAAAAACAAGACCAGGAGCTGACTGTGGCTCAGACCATGAACTCCTTATTGACAATTTCAGACTTAAATTGAAGAAAGTAGGGAAAACCACTAGACCATTCAGGTATGGCCTAAATCAAATCCCTTATGATTATACAGTGGAAGTGAGAAATAGATTTAAGGGCCTAGATCTGATAGATAGAGTGCCTGATGAACTATGGAATGAGGTTCGTGACATTGTACAGGAGACAGGGATCAAGACCTTCCCCATGGAAAAGAAATGCAAAAAAAGCAAAATGGCTGTCTGGGGAGGCCTTACAAATAGCTGTGAAAAGAAGAGAAGCAAAAAGCAAAGGAGAAAAGGAAAGATATAAACATCTGAATGCAGAGTTCCAAAGAATAGCAAGAAGAGATAAGAAAGCCTTCTTCAGCGATCAATGCAAAGAAATAGAGGAAAACAACAGAATGGGAAAGACTAGGGATCTCTTCAAGAAAATCAGAGATACCAAGGGAACATTTCATGCAAAGATGGGCTCGATAAAGGACAGAAATGGTATGAACCTAACAGAAGCAGAAGATATTAAGGAGAGATGGCAAAAATACACAGAAGAACTGCACAAAAAAGATCTTCACAACCCAGATAATCACGATGGTGTGATCACTGACCTAGAGCCAGACATCCTGGAATGTGAAGTCAAGTGGGCCTTAGAAAGCATCACTACGAACAAAGCTAGTGGAGGTGATGGAATTCCAGTTGAGCTATTCCAAATCCTGAAAGATGATGCTGTGAAAGTGCTGCACTCAATATGCCAGCAAATTTGGAAAACTCAGCAGTGGCCACAGGACTGGAAAAGGTCAGTTTTCATTCCAATTGCAAAGAAAGGCAATGCCGAAGAATGCTCAAACTACCACACAATTGCACTCATCTCACACGCTAGTAAAATAATGCTCAAAATTCTCCAAGCCAGGCTTCAGCAATATGTGAACCGTGAACTTCCTGATGTTCAAGCTGATTTTAGAGAAGGCAGAGGAACCAGAGATCAAATTGCCAACATCTGCTGGATCATGGAAAAAGCAAGAGAGTTCCAGAAGAGCATCTATTTCTGCTTTATTGACTATGCCAAAGCCTTTGACTGTGTGGATCACAATAAACTGTGGAAAATTCTGAAAGAGATGGGAATACCAGACCACCTGATCTGCCTCTTGAGAAATTTGTATGCAGGTCAGGAAGCAACAGTTAGAACTGGACATGGAACAACAGACTGGTTCCAAATAGGAAAAGGAGTTCATCAAGGCTGTATATTGTCACCCTGTTTATTTTACTTATATGCAGAGTACATCATGAGAAACGCTGGACTGGAAGAAACACAAGCTGGAATCAAGATTGCCGGGAGAAATATCAATAACGTCAGATATGCAGATGACACCACCCTTATGGCAGAAAGTGAAGAGGAACTCAAAAGCCTCTTGATGAAGGTGAAAGTGGAGAGTGAAAAAGTTGGCTTAAAGCTCAACATTCAGAAAACTAAGATCATGGCATCCGGTCCCATCACTTCATGGGAAATAGATGGGGAAACAGTGGAAACAGTGTCAGACTTTATTTTGGGGGGCTCCAAAATCACTACAGATGGTGACTGCAGCCATGAAATTAAAAGACCCTTACTCCTTGGAAGGAAAGTTATGACCAACCTGGATAGCATATTCAAAAGCAGAGACATTACTTTACCAACAAAGGTTCGTCTAGTCAAGGCTATGGTTTTTCCTGTGGTCATGTATGGATGTGAGAGTTGGACTGTGAAGAAGGCTGAGCGCCAAAAAATTGATGCTTTTGAAGTGTGGTGTTGGAGAAGACTCTTGAGAGTCCCTTGGACTGCAAGGAGATCCAACCGGTCCATTCTGATGGAGATCAGCCCTGGGATTTCTTTGGAAGGAATGATGCTAAAGCTGAAACTCCAGTACTTTGGCCACCTCATGCGAAGAGTTTACTCATTGGAAAAGACTCTGATGCTGGGAGGGATTGGGGGCAAGAGGAGAAGGGGACGACAGAGGATGAGATGGCTGGATGGCATCACTGACTCAATGGACGTGAGTCTCAGTGAACTCA
The DNA here is from genome assembly GCF_029407905.1 of Bubalus kerabau. NCBI lineage: Eukaryota > Metazoa > Chordata > Mammalia > Artiodactyla > Bovidae > Bubalus > Bubalus kerabau. Next base: position 59,761,165 of record NC_073624.1, on the reverse strand, counting down.
GGGAGTTGGTGATGGACAGGGAGGCCTGGCATGCTGCAATTCATGGGGTCGCAAAGAGTCGGACACAACTGAGCGACTGAGATGATCTGATCTGATCTGAAGGGATCAGATGCCATGATCTTCGTTTTTTGAATGTTGAGTTTTTAGCCAGCTTTTTCACTCTCCTCTTTCACCTTCATCAAGAGGCTCTTTAGTTCCTCTTTCTGCCATAAGGGTGGTGTTGTCTGCATATCTGAGGTTATTGATATTTCTCCCAGCAATCTTGATTCCAGCTTGTACTTCTTCTAGTCTGGCATTTCACATGATGTACTCTGCATAGAAGTTAAATAAGCAGGGTGACAATATACATCCTTGATGTACTACTTTCCCAATTTGGAACCAGTCAACTTTTCCATGTCCGGTTCTAACTGTTGCATCTTGACCTGCATACAGGTTTCTCAGGAGGCAGGTCAGGTGATCTGGTATTCCCATCTCTTGAAGAATTTTCCACAGTTTGTTGTGGTCCACACAGTCAAAGGCTTTACAGTAGTCAAGAAGCAGAAGCTTTTCTGGAATACTCTTGCTTTTTCTGTGATCCAACAGTTTGATCTCTGGTTCCCTCCTTTTCTAAATCCAGCTTGAACATTTGGAAGTTCTCAGTTCACATACTCTTGAAGCCTACCTTGGAGGATTTTGAGCAGGACCTTGCTAGCATATGCAATGAGTGCAATTGTGTGGTAGTTTAAACATTCTTGGTATTACTCTTCTTATAGGATTGGGATGAATACTGACATTTTCCAGTCCTGTCGCCACTGCCAAGTTTTCCAAATTTGCTGGCATATTGAGTGCAGCACTTTTCACTCGAAAGATGATAAAAGCATCATCTTTTAGGATTTGAAACAGCTCAGCTGGTATTCCATCACCTCCACTAGCTTTGTTAGTAGTGACTTTACCTAAGGACCACTTGAATTCGGACTCGAGGATGTCTGGCTCTATGTGAGTGATCACACCATCGTGGTTATCTGGGTCATTAAGATCTTTTTGAATAATCCTTCTGTGTATTCTTGCTACCTCTTCTGAATATCTTCTGTGTCTGTTAGGTCCATACCATTTCTGTCCATTTTTGTGCCCTTCTTTGCATGAAATGTTCCCCTGATATCTCATTTTCTTGATGAGATCTCTAGTCTTTCTTATCTCTCCTTGCTATTCTTTGGTACACTGCATTCAGATGGATATATCTTTCCTTTTCTCCTTTGTCTTTTGCTTCTCTTCTCAGCTATTTGTAAGGCCTCCTCAGACAACCATTTTGCCTTTTTGCATCTTTTTTGGGGGGATAATTTTGATCACTGCCTCCTGTACAATATTACGAACCTCCCTCCATAGTTCTTCAGGCACTCTATCAGATCTAATCCTTTGACTCTATTTGTCACTTCTACTGAATAATCATAAGGGATTTGATTTAGGTAGATTCCTGCATTCTTTTTTACAATGAAGCTGATCATACATTTTCTTGCTTCCTGTGCTTTGTTTTGTTTATTTTAACGTTTGAATTGTGATGGTATCCACAGAAGTTGCTAACAGTAATTGGTTGAGCAACGTTACCCCATGTAAACAGCTAGTAATTCTTCTAATCAGGGCATGATACAGATTCTTTACAACTTGGCCACTGGATGGACTTTGAACACCAGAACCGAAAAGCTTTACTTTTATATTAAATTAAATTAAATTTAAATTTAAATATTTTACTAACACAAAATTATCACTTGATTAATTACATTTATAATTAAAATATTAAGTGAGATTAATTTCAAAAAATAAATATACAATAAATTTATCTATATTGAAGTTTTTATTTTTGACATTCAGTCATCAAATTTTCCTTTTGTCTTTGCATTCAGTGGTTATTTTAAAAGAAAACTTTTCAAAGACATAAAAATTAATTTTAATAAATATTTTATACTTGTACTAATTGATTTATATTTTGTATTATTGATTTATACTTTTATGCAAACATATTTAAATTTTTTACTCTTTGAATTACATGTTCAATACCAATATTATTATTGATAATCTTAATTAAAATATCTTAAGTAATTTTGCTAAAATGAAAGAAGAAAATAAATTATATAGAGTACATAGATAATGAATCATATTTTTTTATTATCAATCCAAATATCAGTGTATCACCAGAATACTGTGACATGTGCAATAATAATTCCAGTTTTTATATTTTGCCAAGTTTCAGTTATATAAGAAATAGAACTTTATTCATGTTTTTCTATTTCATGTTATTCATCAAAGTAATAGGGATAGAATATATTGTAGTTAATAGGTTGTGATTTATAACTTTTTAATATTTAGACACATTGTGCGGAGGTTCCATTTGAATTAATTCCCTGAGCTCCACAAACATTATGAGAGGGGCTGTATGCAATATTACATATAGTAGAAAAAACTTAAGAAATTCTAAACACTTATTAACATGACACTTGCTAAATATTTTATTTTATATGTATAATATTTAAAGGACATATTAAGTGTTTGTATGTGGGTGGGATAAATATTTCACTAATTATCCTTTTGTATACATTGGATTTTGAACTATATACGTGTTCCCTTAATGTGGGGGGAGAATGGAATCCAATGACCAAAAAATCTTAGCATTCCAGTTCTGATACTATCATCTCAGAACCAAATACCTTCAGATTTTCATAACCATCATTTCTACTATCCAGTGTCCTAAAATTGGAATTACCGGTGGACATAGGTGCATTGTAACATAGCACTAATTTGCATACGTCTGGTTCTTTATTGTTAACCACATTCTATCACATGGACAGTGTGGCTCATTCCAGGTACGTAGAGAAAATGTCATCATCTCTAATTTATAGATTCAAAACCTGCCCAAGTTCAAACAATGAAGAATGGGGTTCACTTTCCATAGCCCACACAGCTGTTATAGAAACAGATTCATGTCCATTTTTTATACTGCTCTGGAAAGACAGCTCTGTTCTGTGGAATAGACAGCAGGTTCAGGTCTCTAAGTGGTTGGCATCCTTTACAAATACAGCATCCTCTAAAGCTGAGTTTGTGGCCAGTTCCAAACTCACACTTTATGAAGCAAAAGAGGAACTATATTTTCTCTCCCTTATTGTTTATTTTTATGGTGCACTCTCTTTAGTAATAAATTTTGTTACACAAATGTGGCAAAATGTAATAGGTTTGCCTGAAAATCCTTCTCTTAGGTGATGAAACTTTCCAAAAAGAATTCTCCTTTCCACTTTTTGTTTTTCCTTTTTAATCCAATTCCCTATGACTTTTATTGAAAACATGTCACTTTTTAAAAAATGACATTATCACATTTTTCTTAATTCCATCATCTTCTCAACTCCTGCATCCTTTATACACCATGCTTATGTATCCTTTTATTTTCAAGTTCTTTTCATGTTTTCCCCCTTTTGTTTTATTCCCATGGGAGCTTTTATTGTCATCTCTGTGTTTTTGTCTAGGCTTCTACACTGAGGCCTGACCCAACAGTGAGGAAATGAATAGGGAAAGTATCATAGCTACACTGCAATGGTAAAGGCAGACAGGTGCAAAGGACGGGGAGAAACAAAAAGGAAAGAGAAAGACTGGATGAAGACCTGATTATTTTTTCAGCCTTCAGGGTATAATATCTTTGAAGGTGAAAAATAATGACATTTACATAGGCATCTAAATAAAAATGTGACTTGCCGAACACAGAATTGCAGAAAAAACAGTTTCCTTTATTTAGAAACTTGTTTCCATGTCCAGTAGGCTGAGTCAAATTTACTTTGAAGGCATGTGCAAGAATATCACCCTGCAAAGCCAAGGTTGACAAATGAACTCAGTCTCTGTCTTGAAACCAACTCACTAGTAAGTGAAATTCACAATTCCGCTTGAAGTTTCTTAATGTTGATTTAGACGAAGCAAGCCATGGTCCTTAATGTCTAAAAGCAAGATATCAATTTAATAAATCAGTAAGAATGGCCACAGTATGATTCTCGTGCAGAAAGATCAGCAATCAATATTAGAAATTTTGAAAAATAGTTGTTCCTGTCTCTATTTAATAGACATTTTTGTGTTTCGGATTTAGCTGTTTATGTGTCCCCTTTTCTTGGAGCTCATTCTGGCTTGATTTATCTTTCACCTGCCCGGCTTCCCACCGGTTCTGCCTAACTCTTTAGTCCATCTATAATTCTATCCCTACTGCCCTATAACCCCTGGAGAATCTACAGATCAAAAATGAGCAATTAAAATAAGAGGCAGATCTCTGCTAAAAGGGAATATGTGTATTTCATAAAGTTTTTATCGCCTTTGCAATGAACTAAACTAAATCTGAAAATTTCATCTCACAAAAACATTAAAAGTGATGCGTGTCATGCATGTGTCTGTGCGTGTGCGGCTATTACTGGACTCATATACATGTGTATTCCTAAATATGCCTTGTGTGAGTATGCAAGTGTGTGTATGTATATCTGTGAGTTTGCCATAAAGAGGCAACAAGGAGGAAAATCAGTAAATCAGACCATTTTTTATTTATTTGGCATTAAATGACTGGTTATTTATAAATATGTATGATTAATTTTTTGTTTAAAAAAATGAAAATCTGGATGTTAAACATATATGGAAAATGTGAATGACTTTGCCTTAAACTCTTTTTTTCATTTACTCCTTTTCCTTTCCTTATCTGCTAGCTTTCACCCTCATTTTACTTTTCCTATCTGGTGTTTCCTAGTTCTGTTCAGTTTAATTTATCCAAATGTCATACCCAATAAGTTGCTGAATTTCCACTCCATTCCTGCTGAATTATTGTATTACTTTTAAATAACTTGCATCTGCTCTTGATTCTTCCATCTGCTTCTCTTCCTTCTTACTTTCTCATCAGGATGCCTGGCTCGAAGTTAAGGACATTGGCCAGACACCCTTTATTTTCTGTTTTTTAACCATTGACACAAGTTCATTAGCCTTTCAGACTCTCGACCTGAAAAAGCCAGCCACAGGGAAAATTTGTAAGTAGGTCAGATATGTGAATGCCGCCACGCATACCTTTCATACTTTCTCGTTCATGCTTGTCACCCTCTTGCAAGAGATACCACACAATTCTGGTTTTTTCCCTTTCACTGCCCTCCTTCAAAAAGTACACATCCAGGTCTGCATTACCTCACTTCTAGGAGAAATCCAGTAGGAAAATCCATCAAAATACTATGCATAGACAATAAAAACTTCATTGTTCATCTTCTATGGAGTGAGTTTCAAGATGCTTGTTTCTATGTTCTGTCATAATTGCAGGCATGTGAGGCAGCCCCAGAAAAGAAACCAGCTGTAACTGGTCTTTAGCACTTGTAAGCAAAATTGACTGCTCTCTTAAACTCAAGAATTTGATGGCATTTTAGGAAAAGAAAGGAAATTAACATTTCCCACATTTTTACTTTGTGCCAGACACAAGCTAAACTGCATGTTCATTTTAATCAATGAAAAGACAGAATACTTGCCCATAGTGAAAAGACCATATGCCTATAAGAAATGCAGATGCCAGGTATAAGTGAAGAGCAAAAACCCAATGCTCTGTCCACACCATGCTGCTGCTTGAGCCTAGAGTCGTGGACCAATAGCATTCCTCTGTTTTAGGTTCCAACCATCCATCACACCTTGATAGTTTTTATGCATCAAGACAAAGCTGGAAGTGAGAACCAGCTTGGAGTGGATGGTGAACAATTGCAAGGCCACAAAGTCTGCAGCAGGGATATGTCCTAAGAAGGATCAGCTGGGACACAATTTTGAAAGCTTTGTAGTATAGACTACAGAACTCAGACTTGGGGTGCCTTTAAATGTTCTAAGCAAGAGAACGAGATGGGCAGAGTTGAGTTCTAGGTTCATCATCCTAGAACAGGAGATATACAGGCTTTGAGAGGGACAAACTCCAAGTAGGGTGACTAGTTGGGAAGCTACATTGCTGTTATCCCAGTAAAAGATGAAAGTCAGCTTAAATAAGGCAACAGAAGATGCAATGGGACCTGTATTTTAGGAGGTAAAATCAGTAGGACTTGGTGATCATTTGGATACAAAATGTAGAAGAAAAAAAAAAGGAATCAAAGATGTCCATTTTTCCTTTGTATTTGTTCCCAAGTGCCACAGTCTTTTTCTAAATCAAAGGAAAGTGAAAGTGAAAGTCACGTCCAACTCTTTGCAACCCCATGGACTATATAGTCCGTGGAATTCTCCAGGCCAGAATACTGGAATGGGTAGCCTTTCTCTTCTCCAGGGGATCTTCCTGACCCAGGGATTGAACCAGGGTCTCCTGCATTGCAGGTGGATTCTTTACCAACTGAGCTATGAGGGAAACACTATTGTAATAAACAGGGGTGCCTTAGGACAGATTCCCAAACCGGATTTATGAATGCTTAAGGCTGACAAAATTATACCTAACCTGACCAGTGACACATTCGGCAGGTATAGTTTATGACCAGAATATATCACATCCACACAATTAAAGAATAATTTAGCCTTAAGAAAGGGCTAGAATTCTCCTTTCTGGAAAATTATCTTTTCCTACCTCAAGAGGTGTCTTGACAGAGACAGTCTTTATAATTCTTGGTTATGTTTACAGCAATTTGATTTTAGAAATCATCCTAAAGACAGATATTTCTATAGTAAATATTCCCAGCTGCCATCTTTGGAAAGAGTAATTTGATTAGTGGCACTATGTTGAATTGCATTATAACTGGTTTCTTCACATAATGTCTACTGCCTACATAAAGGAAAAAAAAAAAAAACAAATCATGAACTAATGTCTAGGTGATCTGTTTGGCACAAAAGTGATAGCAGGATGGGGTTAACAAGTGTTTGTGGAGAGATAGCAGGGAATGATGAACTCTCTCAAGTTTTGCTGTTTATTAAAGAGTTTATTGAAATCTCATAGAGCAGTAACAAATGATCTAATAAAGCAAATAAGATTAAGCAGTGCCAGTAAACAAATTTATAATAAAACTCCAGAAGAGTAGACGTAAGCAATTTTTATTTTTTTAATTCTTGCAAAAGTCATATTAATATTTCCAAATCTTGTAAAGCGTTTTGAAATTAGGACCCTGTTTGAAAATGGACATAACCATTCAAATCATGATTCATGTAATTTATTAATTCATTTAATGGGCTATATAGCCACATTAGCAAACTTTTTAAAGGAAAATAACTTTTCCTGGCATGAGATTAGGGGAAAACCACTGAACATTGAACAGCAAATAAATGGTATATGCTGCAGAGTTTTGTTGGAAAATGAAAAACAAGTCAACAAGCTTGAGTTGAAGAGACAAGGAAAGCTTCCTGAAGGAAGAAAGGCTTGCTTAAAGAAGTTACTAGACATCAGGATATGTTTCTAGCAGCCTTCTTCCTTGCCCATCTTTCTAAAAGGAGAAAAGGGGTTCAGAGTAAATATAGGCACATGGGCTGTGGACATCCTCCAGAGATTCACATATCGAACACAGTTTGGGAAAAGTACAATTAACTATTTTGGCCAAAACCAGTTCCTAGGTAACAAAGTGACCAGCCTGCATGAGCTAAATGGACAAGAACCAGGTACATCTCAACAGCAAAGGTGTAGACCCATGTCCCCACAAAACAACAGACCTCTCCATGGATTGCTCTATGCACAGATACAATTAGAGACCAAATACTCTCTAAATACCCTGGAGTTGTATGAAGTCCCTTGGAAGCTAGGCAGTGATATTACATTGACTGATACTGAGTTTGTACCACCCCGGCAGAACAGGGACTGGGCACAATAAGTTGAGACAAACAAAAATAAGGGTCTTATTTCTTGCCCACCTAAATACTGGACTAGGGGTTGTAGCTGCTACATACAGGAAAATGCTTTAAATCTCCTGGGCAGATACAGACAGGTTAGTAGAAAGAAAGAAGAGAAGGTGAAGGCATCCTGGTAAGAAATTAGGGAAATTTCTCAGGAAGGTTCCCAGAGGGGCAGAATCACCGAGTTTTAAAGACAGGTTTCTGAAGCTCTTTTTGGATAAGGAGTGTCTTATGGACTGGATGTTTATGTCCCCCAACCCAATTCACATATGGAAAGTGTAACCATCAACAATATAATATTAGATAGTATTAGAAGGCAGAAACTTTATGAGGTGATTAGGTCTAGATGGGAGAAGGCAATGGCACCCCACTCCAGTACTCTTGCCTGGAAAATCCCATGGATGGAGGAGCCTGGTAGGCTGCAGTCCACGGGGTCGCTAAGAGTCAGACACGACTGAGCAACTTCCCTTTCACTTTTCACTTTCATGCATTGGAGAAGGAAATGGCAACCCATTTCAGTGTTCTTGCCTGGAGAATCCCAGGGATGGGGGAGCCTGGTGGGCTGCCGTCTATGCAGTCGTGTAGAGTTGGACACGACTGAAGTAACTTAGCAGTAGCAGTAGCAGTAGGTCTAGATGAGGTCATGAGGGTAAAACCCTGATAATGAGATGGTGGCTCTGTGCTAAAGAATCTACCTGCAACGCAGGAGTCTTGCAGGAGACACGGGTTCTACCCCTGGGTCAGGAAGATACCCTGGAGTAGGAAATGGTAACCCACTCCAGTGTTCTTGCTTGGGAAACCCCATGGACAAAGGAGCCTGGTGGACTACAGTCCATGGGGTCACAAAAATGTAAGACACAACTTAGCAACTAAATGACAACAAAGAAGAGGAAAAGACTACTGTTCTCTCCCTCTCTCTCTCTCTCTCTCTGTTTCCCTGCCATGTGAGGATACATCAGAAAGGCAGCCACCTATCAACCAGGAAAAGGATCTTCACCAAGAACTGGACCCTGTTGGCACCCTGATTTCTGACTTTCACATAGCCTGCAGAACTACAAGAAATAAATGTCTGTTGTTTAAACCTTCCAGTCTACAGTATTCTGTTACAGTACCCCAAAACGATGAAGACAAAGGGCAATTCCAAAGGTGACATGTGGATCTTGCAATTGGTGAAGATAAACACTTAGGCTGGAGTTCTTCACTATCCCAAGACTGAGCTTTGAGTTTTTATCTCTGGGCTTCCTAACACTCAAAAAATGAGAAATATGAGTTAATTACATGATTCACCTCTTTTAAGAAAAGTTACATGTGCCAATTCTAGATAGCAACAAAAATTTAATGAAATAATTTTTTTTGCCTTTATTCCATGGATACTGTTCAACATAAGATACAATATTTCCTCTGACAGTTTTGTAAAAAATAAGAATGTAGTTTCCATTTTTTCTTGTTTTAACTCTTAATAAAACCTTTTATGTTATTACTCATCTTTGCTATGCTTATGTACTCATCTTTTCTGTTGGATTAGGTTTTCTGCCAGGATAAGGCCTGTGACTCATTACAGAAACCAAGATCTTAGCACAGTGGCGCATGCGAGGGCTTCACAAATGTGTGCTTAACCAGAAGCAAGTAATGCAGTGGAATGACTTCTGATGGAGAGAAGTACTGACCTAAACTAAAGATATGTAAATTTCGGTATCTCAGTCAGCCTGGGTTGCTATAACAAAATACCATAGACTGGGTGACTTAAGCAACAGACATTTATTTCTCACAGTACCAGAGGCTGGGAAGTACACATTCAAGGTGCCCGCAAATTCAGTTCTTGGAGATGGCACTCTTCCTGGTTCCCTTCTCACTGTAAATTCACCTGATGGAGAGACAAAGCTCTGGTGTCTTGTCCTTTTCTATAAGGGCACTAATCCTATCACAGGGGTTCCATCCTCATGACCTCATCTAAACCCAACAACCTTCCAAAGGCCCCACCTCCTAATACCATCACACTGGGGTTAGCATTTCTACCCATGAATGTTGGGGGGACACAAACATTCAGTTCATAGCAGGATCTAACTTGAACAGTATATAACAGGATCTAACTTGCACCACTGATAAAAATCTAAACCACCCAAACTCTCCTAAGCACATAGTTTCCTTAACATATACTGAAAAGAAGATTATAATATCTATAATTTCTCTTAAAGATATGTAAAAACATTTCCTTTTTTTGCACTAGAACTATGAAAGTCTGCCTACACTTCTAGATTCTTTTTTTTAATGATGGATCTTTGGTTCAGTTACAAAATAAGATTTGTTGAATCAGGGCAAAAGCATCTAAATAAGTATCTTAGAAATAAACCTCTTTGGCCCATTTTTTGATTGGGTCATTTATTTTTCTGGAGTTGAGCTGTAGGAGTTGCTTGTATATTCTCGATATTAGTTGTTTGTCAGTTGCTTCATTTGCTATTATCTTCTCCCATTCTGAAGGCTATCTTTTCACCTTGCTAATAGTTTCCTTTGATGTGCAGAAGCTTTTAAGGTTAATTAGGTCCCACTTGTTTATTTTTGCTTTTATTTCCAATATTCTGGGAGGTGGGTCATAGAGGATCCTGCTGTGATGTATGTCAGAGAGTGTTTTGCCTATGTTCTCCTCTAGGAGTTTTATAGTTTCTGGTCTTACGTTAAGATCTTTAATCCATTTTGAGTTTATTTTTGTGTATGGTGTTAGAAAGTGTTCTAGTTTCATTCTTTTACAAGTGGTTGACCAGATTTCCCAGCACCACTTGTTAAAGAGATTGTCTTTAATCCATTGTATATTCTTGCCTCCTTTGTCAAAGATAAGGTGTCCATATGTGTGTGGATTTATCTCTGGGCTTTCTATTTTGTTCCATTGATCTATATTTCTGTCTTTGTGTCAGTACCATACTGTCTTGATAACGGTGGCTTTGTAGTAGAGCCTGAAGTCAGGTAGGTTGATTCCTCCAGTTCCATTCTTCTTTCTCAAGATCGCTTTGGCTATTTGAGGTTTTTTGTATTTCCATACAAATTGTGAAATTATTTGTTCTAGCTCTGTGAAGAATACTGTTGGTAGCTTGATAGGGATTGCATTGAATCTATAAATTGCTTTGGGTAGTATACTCATTTTCACTATATTGATTCTTCCAATCCATGAACATGGTATATTTCTCCATCTGTTAGTGTCCTCTTTGATTTCTTTCACCAGTGTTTTATAGTTTTCTATATATAGGTCTTTAGTTTCTTTATGTAGATATATTCCTAACCCAAAGAACTAAATAAACATTTCTCCAAAGAAGACATACAGATGGCTAACAAACACATGAAAAGATGCTCAACATCACTCATTGTCAGAGAAATGCAAATCAAAACCACTATGAGGTACCATTTCACACCAGTCAGAATGGCTGCGATCCAAAAGTCTACAAGTAATAAATGCTGGAGAGGGTGTGGAGAAAAGGGAACCCTCTTCCACTGTTGGTGGGAATGCAAACTAGTACAGCCACTATGGAGAACAGTGTGGAGATTCCTTAAAAAACTGGAAATAGAACTGCCTTATGATCCAGCAATCCCACTGCTGGGCATACACACTAAGGAAACCAGAAGGGAAAGAGACACGTGTACCCCAATGTTCATCGCAGCACTGTTTATAATAGCCAGGACATGGAAGCAACCTAGATGTCCATCAGCAGATGAATGGATAAGAAAGCAGTGGTACATATACACAATGGAGTATTACTCAGCCATTAAAAAGAATACATTTGAATCAGTTCTAATGAGGTGGATGAAACTGGAGCCTATTATACAGAGTGAAGTAAGCCAGAAAGAAAAACACCAATACAGTATACTAACGCATATATATGGAATTTAGAAAGATGGTAACAATAACCCTGTGTACGAGACAGCAAAAGAGACACTGATGTATAGAACAGTCCTATGGACTCTGTGGGAGAGGGAGAGGGTGGGAAGATTTGGGAGAATGGCATTGAAACTTGTAAAATATCATGTATGAAACGAGTTGCCAGTCCAGGTTTGATGCACGATACTGGATGCTTGGGGCTGGTGCACTGGGACGACCCAGAGGGATGGTATGGGGAGGGAGGAGGGAGGAGGGTTCAGGATGGGGAACACATGTATACCTGTGGCGGATTCATTTTGATATTTGGCAAAACTAATACAATTATGTAAAGTTTAAAAATAAAATAAAATTAAAAAAAATAAAATAAAAAAAAAGAAAGAAATAAACCTCAATCTTGATCCAATGTTTCATTGTGTAAAGACTCCATTTTCAAACTTTTGTCAATGACACAGCATGGACACTGACTAATCATAAGAGGTATCTGCTGTAAACAAGTGCTGTAATCATCTGGGTGCATGCCAGGGAATCTATGAGTTATGATGGACTTAAAACTCAAAGTACTCAATAGGTGGTGAATAATTAAGTTAGTAATTACTTAATTGTAATTTTATTCATACACAGATTTCTAGAATTAGCAGCTCTATATAAACATTCTTATGATAATCTAAGGTCTTTGCTGAGGTAAAAATTAATTTTTTTTTCAGTACTGAAACCACCTAACTAACAAATCTGTATATGTAATTTGAACCTCCAAAAGGCATTCAGATGTCCCCAACATAACTGAATGTTGGAACTAATGGGGCAGTGACAATATTTCCTTTATACAAACAATTTTATAATATTGCAGGACAGTGGCATCTAATGATGGTGACCAACACAAAATCACTGGGCAGCCAGCTTCTACTTTCCGCAGCAAGGTTAGCAATTATTCTGAAATAATTTCCTCTTACTAATGCCTTCCCAGAAGTACTTAAGCATGATGGCCTTATGAATATAGTTATTAGTGGAACTACATTTAGTATTTGGATTCTTTGGGAAATCTGATAAAGATAATATTCCTCCAAAGGTTACTATCCAAATTAGAAGTCATTTTTATCACTGGACCTAAGTTCTAGCCAGCTGTCATTAAGAGCATCTTGTTAGCCAGTGAAGGACTTTGTAGCTGGGTCAAAGCCGAGGAAGTCTGGGGCAAGGTTGCTAAGGTAACGAATCTGTCCAAAGGCTTCTCTCAGCATCAACCTTTCATCTTGTAAAATTTAGATAAGCAAAGCACTGTGAGGAGAATGCTAATAAACCAAATGACAGAAACAACTGTACAAAGATATTTTTAAGCTTGATAGATGTGTGTTTAAGCTCTTTCATAAAGATACAACAATATGTGTGGGCTTAGAAATGTTCATGGAAATGAGCTAAATTATCCTGGGTCCACACATTGTTTACATTAGCATGTGAAATATGTGGCTCTACAGAACAGAATTTAATATAATGATACACATTGATTGAGTGCCTGTTTGGTACCTGAATTTGTTTTTCAGTGTAACATTTGAATCTGAGAAGAATTAAATTCTAAAGATAGTGAAGCTTAATGTGCCTTCTAAAGAGTCCAGACTCAGTGAGGTAGAGAAACTTCAATTCTTGCTTTAGGGAGTGTTGGCTAGGTGGAGTGAGGCTACTGTGCTAAAAATATACAAGCTATCCAGCAGTCCAACTCCTGGGCATATACCCTAACAAAACTATAATTCAAAAAGATGCATGTACCCCTGTGTTCATAGCAGAACTATTCACAGTAACCAAGACATGGAAACAATCTAAATGTTCATCAACAGATGAATGGATAAAGATGTGGTACATATACCCCATGGAATATTATTCAATCATGACAACCTAGAGGGGTGGGATGGAGATGCGAGAGGGTATACTTATGGCTGATTCATGTTGCTGTACAGCAGAAATCAACACAATATTGTAAAGCAATTCTCTGAAAGTGAAAGTTTGGTTGCTCAATCTTGTCCAACTCTTTGCAACCCCATGGACTGTAGCCCACCAGACTCCTCTGCCAATGGAATTCTCCAGGCAAGAATACTGGAGTGAGTTGCCATTCCCTTCTCCAGGGGATCTTCCTGAACCAGAGATCAAACCTGGCTCTACAGTATTGAAAGCAGATTCTTTACTGTCTGAGCCACCAGGGAAGCTAATTTGCCGGTGCCAGCCGGCAAAGTTGATCAGGTCCCAAGAACGTGCACGACGCAGCTGAGAAATACTACAGCAAAAGAATACTACAACAAAGATGGGGTTGAGAGGATCAGACACGTCTCCACGAAGGGACGCAGTCTGACCATGACTTTATTCAGCATCTTATATTTATCCAGGAGAGCGTGAGAAGGACAAGACAGTTAACATTCTTCTTGGCTGACCTATACATCTTACTAAAAGTCACAAAAAATCTTGAGAGCATGGGAATGGCACCCTGTTATTACTTCTTACACCAGATAACATTTTCCTGTGTGTGAGAAGTTTGTCCAGAACTCCAGGTGTCTGCAGTAAATAATCGCCTAATCTCTGGGGTGGCGGGACAGAGAGCTATGTTTGCAAGCAAACCCTCAAGGACTGAGGCAGCTCCCAGAGCTGTGTCCTTTAGATAAAGGACCCCGTTCTCACGGGCAGCTCCCCGCACTAATTAAAAATAAATAAATTACAGATAAGAAGGATGAAATAATGCCATTTGTAGCAACATGGATGGACCTAGAGATTATCATACTAGCTAGATTATCTAGATTATCATACTTTCAGAAGCAAGTCAGAAAGTGAAAAGTGATAAATGATATCACTTATATGTGAAGTCTAAAATATAACACAAATGAACACATACATGAAACTCACAGACATAGAGAACAGATTTGTGATTCCAAAGTGGGAGGGGGAGTAAGGAAGGAAAGATTGGGAGTTTGGGATTTAGCAGATGCAAACTACTGTATACAGAATGGATAAACAGCAAGGTCCTACTGTATAGCCTGGGAAATTATACTCAATATCCTGTGATAAACCATAATGGAAAATAATATGTAAAAGAACATATATATATATGTGTGTGTGTGTGTGTGTATAACTGAGTCACTTTGCTATATAGAAGAACTTGACATTGTAAATCAACTATACTTCAATAAAATTAAAATATATGTATATTTTCTATATATACTATATATATATTATATATATAGGGTTTCCTTGTTAGCTCAGATGGTAAAGAATCCACCTGCAATGCTGGAAATGCCTGAAGGATTCCATGGACAGAGGAGCCTGGCAGGTCCCTGGGGTCACAAAGAGTTGGACACCACTGAGTAACTAACACTTTCACTTTCATACATATATATGTGTGTGTGTGTGTGTGTGTGTGTGTGTGTATACACAATACAAAGACTAACAGAATCATGTCTAAAGGATACAAGAGTCAAACTGAGGGGCTCTGTCTGGCCTAAGATGGGACAATTTGAACATCAAAAAGAATAATTATGACAATGGATTGAAATAATCAAAAATGGAAAAGTCCAAGAGCTCATAATGATATTTGGGGAAAAAAAAACTAATTGAACTCTATTAGGAGTTGCTAAGGCCACTAACTCACTACTAAAATTTAATAAACAATAGGAAAGAATGAAGCATATGTCTTGCCTTTCCTATATGAATTGCATTTATATACAACCAAATTGCTGATAAAAAATGCTTTTAAAAATGATTCCAGATAGTAACTGAAGAATAAATACTAAGATTAAAAATCAGCACTTTTCAACTCTTAATGAAATGATGGATCTAGATAACATACATCAATGAATGCCAAAACTATTAAGTGAAATGGTGGGGAACTTAATAATGGAGAGACTATGTTGACAACATCTGAACTCACTAATCAATCAAAACATCATTAAAGATGGGACAATCAGGCCTGAGGCACCTCATAATATAATGCAATGGGAAGTACACCTATCACCTATGAAACAGTCTTGCCTAGGAATATTGATTGAACTTCAATCTAACCAACCCTCTAGTTCTAACTACAAGGAAGAGAGGACGTAGCTTTGAAAAAAGCAAAATCCAAAAATTGGGACCTTTTAAAGACAAATAACCCAGTTTCTCCCACAAATCAATAGTGTGAAAGAAAGCAGGGAAGGGAGCTGCTTTATAATAAAAGAGTCTTAAGAGATATAACAGTAGCATCCAATGAGTTGACCTTTTCTGGATTCTGAATCAAACAAATTAATGTAAAGCAACATCTTTGACAAAATCAGAAGAAATGTAATGTAACTGAGAAACAGATGATACAAAATTATTATTTGTGTTCAGTCTGATAATATTAGCTGGTGTTTTGAAAGATTCTAAGCAGTTAGAGATGCATGTGGCCTGCCCACACAGTCGAGTCTGTGTCTGCGACCCCATGGACTGTAGCCCACCAGGCTCCTCTGTCCATGGCATTCGCCAGGCAAGAATGTTGGAGTGGGTTGCCATTTCCTCCTCCAAGGGATCTTCCTGACCCAGGGATCAAACCTCAGTCTCCTCTGCCTTTTGTCTTACAGGCAGATTCTTTACCACTGTGCCATGTGGGAAGGCCTAGAGATGCGTACTAAAGTATTTACAGGTGAAATAAAATGGGGTCAGAGGTTTGCTTTAAAATGCTTTAGGGAGGGACTTCCCTGGCAGTCCAGTGGTTAAGACTTTGCCTTCCAATGCAAGGGGTGTGGGTTCAATCCCTGGTCAGGGAGCTAAGATCCCACATGCCTCTAGGTCAAAACACTCAAACATAAAACAAAAGCAATGCTGTAACAAATTCAATAAAGCCTTTGAAAATGGTCCACATCAAAAAATACTTTAGAAAAAAATGCTTTAGGGAACTCTATTCTACCTTGTAATGACCTATATGGGAAAAGAATCTAAGAAAAGAGTGGATAAGTGTCTGTCTATAGCTGATTCACTTTGCTATGTCATAGAAAGTAACACAACATTGTAAATCAACTATAGTCCAATAAAAAATTTAAATGGCTTTAAAATGCCAGGGGAAATGTAGGGAAGTTAGTAAAACGCACTGGCAAAATGTCTATGACTGTCAAAATTCTGAAAACAAAGCACCTGTGGAAAACTGGGTGCTTGAATTACAGTGTTGGAACAGATTGACTAATATTTCTTACAGTTTCAACATGGAGAGAACCAGTAGCACCTGTCTGGTGCTTATGTAAATTATTCTTACTTCTGGCAAAAGTCTACACTGAATGGAGTCAGCCAAACCACCATATTTAAAAATTTATATTTATCCTGGCCTTTATTCCAAAAGAAACATGTCAGTTCCTAAGGATAATCTGAACTCTGAAACATGCCCTCATCTGAAAATATAAACAAAGGAAGAATTTGGTACACTGAAAACACTGTCCCTAGATAAAGATAAATAATTTGGTGACTCAGAAGAGCATACCATATAATCATCAGGGGGAACCTCTGAAGATTCTAAGCTTTCTGCTAATTTGGGCTGCTATCAAGCAACTGAAGCTGCTTTCTTAGCAAGCCAGAGTCTCAAGTTTCTGTCAACAACATGAAAAACTGAAGGAGGAAGGCCTGGAAGTACATAGTCACTCTTCCTATTAAAATAAACTAAAATTAACCAAAAACAAAAGAGATTTTAAAGAATTAAGGAATTGCTCATAATGTGACAATGATAATATATAAATAGTTCCTACAGATCAATAAAAAGATGAACACTCCAATAGAAAAATGGGTGAAGGACACAAAATCAATTGAGAATAATATAAATGACATACATTATAAAACATTAAAACAACATATAAACATATAAAACAACATACATTATAAAAATCATTTTAAACACTTGAAAATCAACCTTAGTAATAATCAATGAATGCAAATTAAGACAAGGAAATACCACTTTTATCATATTGGCAAATGTTTTCAGAGATAAATAGGATGAGATGGTTGGATGGCATCACCAACTCAACAGACATGAGTTTGAGCGAACTCTGGGAGAGGGTGGAAGACAGGGAAGCCAGGCACGCTGCAGTCCATAGGGTCACAAAGACTCGGCCACACCTTAGCAACTGAACAACAACAGTGACTTTTTCTAGAAACAGTAGTAACGATTGGCTCAACACTTCTGAAGGTCAATTTGGCAATATGCATAAACATCATTGTCTTTGCTTCAATAATTCTACTTCCTGGAATTAGTCCAAAGGATACAATTATGAATACTGACAAAGATTTAGGCAGAAGAAAGTTCATTCCAGTGATGTTTATAATAGTTCAGATCAGTTGCTCAGTCATGTCCAACTCCTTGTGACCCCATGGACAGCAGCAGGCTAGGCTTCCCTGTCCCTATTTTCTTCAGTTTAAGTCTGAATTTTGCAATAAGGAGTTCATGATCTGAGCCACAGTCAGCTCCCGGTCTTGTTTTTGCTGACTGTATAGAGCTTCTTCATCTTCAGCTGCAGAGAATATAATCAATCTGATTTCAGTATTGACCATCTGGTGATGTCCACGTGTAGAGTCGTCTCTTGTGTTGTTGGAAGAGAGTGTTTGCTATGACCAGTGCATTCTCTTGGCAAAATTCTGTTAGCCTTTGTCCTGCTTCATTTTGTACTCCAAGGCCAAACTTGCCTGTTACTCCAGATATCTCTTGACTTCCTACTTTTGCATTCCAGTCCCCTATAATGAAAAAGACATCCTTTTTTTGGTGTTAGTTCTAGAAGGTCTTGTAAGTCCTCATAGAACTATTCAACTTCAGCTTCTTCAGCATTAGTGGTTGGGGCATAAACTTGGATTACTGTAATATTGAATAGTATAGTAAATATTTTTAATAGTAAAAATTGAAAATAACCTAGATATTCAGTAGAAATAAATTATGATACATACACAAAATAGAACACCATGTTATCATTATCTCTTTTGTCATAAAGCTATCCAGATAAATATGAAAAGATTTAGAAATTTGCTTATATTATACTCAAGTGTAAAAATGGGGCTTCTTTTTACTGACTCAGCAGTAAACAATCTACCTGTCGTGCAGGAGACATGGGTTCCTGGGTTCAATCCCTGGGTTGGGAAGATCCTCTGCAGGAGGAAATGGCAACCCACTTCATTATTCTTGCTTGGAAAATTTCATGGACAGAGGAGCCTGGCAGGTTATAGTCCATGGGACTGCAAAGAGTTGGACAACTTCGCAACTAAACAACAATACAAAGTATAAAGACAGGGCTGTTAAAGTAGTATGTGTTGTATGTGCATATGTAAATACATGCAAAATAATTACAAGTAAAATGGCAATCAATGCTCTGATTTGCTGTTGCTGCATCGCTTCAGTCGTGTCCGACTCTGTGTGACCCCGTGGACTGCAGCCTACCAGGCTTCTCCGTCCATGGGATTCTCCAGGCAAGAACACTGGAGTGGGTTGCCATTTCCTTCTCCAATGCATGAAAGTGGAAAGTGAAAGTGAACTCGCTCAGTCGTGTCTGACTCTTAGCGACCCCATGGACTGCAGCCTACCAGGCTCCTCCGTCCATGGGATTTTCCGGGCAACAGTACTGGAGTGGGGTGCCATTGCCTTCTCCCAATGCTCTGATTAATGGTAGTGTAATTAACAAAAATAATTCTTTTTATTAGTCAATATTCTCTAAAATTTCTACACTGAATATATAAGGATAAAAGCTATCTTTTAAGAGTGAAAAGAAAACTTTCTAAGGACTAACTTCTACTTCTCCAACTGTGCTCAATTGTTCTTTCACTCAATCTGGGTTTATTGCACCCTATTTCCTCACTGATGGAACATAAGAGGGAAGCCATAGCCCTGCCATTTCTACCTGCTGGCTCCACCAAGAGCCCTAGGGAAGAGACATACTGGTAGCTGGCCTCTAGGTGTGGAAAGCCTTTATCACTCAAATTGTTATACTTACTGTTTCATTTTACCTCACAACTGTTTCAGCAGTACCAACACCTCTATCTTTTCTCCCTGGCTAAAACTAGAATTCAAGCAACATAGAGCCCCTGTGCCCTTCTCTTCTATGTCAATGGTCCCCTATCAGAAATACCCTGCCACCAAAAGACTCATTCATCTAGCCTGACTTCCATTCCAATAAATGCTTAATCTACTGGTTACAATCTTTTCATAACCCTATGCTCTTATTTCCAGGGCAAATCTATATTACTTCTTAGCTGTATCCATTTGGGGTTCTCAAAGGCAGAGTGCCTTTTTTTCTCCTTTGGTAAGTTTGTTTTAAATATCAGAGCTTGAGAAACAATTTTTAAATGTAGAAAATAATTGTTTTGTCATTGAAGGCGATCCTATTTCCAAATTAAGATATAATTTTAAACCTCTATCTTTATAATTTAAAAAAGTGATTAAGGTAATAGAAATCAGTTAAATTGAACATTGTACAGAGCAGATTAGAGAAATTTAATCCTTGTATTCTGGGATCTTACAATTTCAGGCAAATCACTCACATTTGCATAGTGTCAATGTATAATTTCATACACTTAACAAACATTTGTTGAGTACCTACTAATGGTCAAGGGACACTCCTTCCACCAAAGTCCTGGAGGTACAAATATGTACAGGCAGGGACACTACTGGAGAAGGCAACGGCAACCCACTCCAGTACTCTTGCCTGGAAAATCCCATGGATGGAGGAGCCTGGTAGGCTGCAGTCCATGCTAAGGGTCGGACACACGACTTCACTTTCACTTTTCACTTTCATGCATTGGAGAAGGAAATGGCAACCCACTCCAGTGTTCTTGCCTGGAGAATCCCAGGGACGGGGGAGCCTGGTGGGCTGCCGTCTATGGGGTTGCACAGAGTCAGACACGACTGAAGTGACTTAGCAGCAGCAGCAGGGATACTATTTGAGAAGCTAACGAATTAGTCAAGGACATAGACAATATGTGAGCAATACAATCCAGTGGATGAGTGTAATAACAGAGTTGTGTTCAAGGTAGTATATGCCCTTTATAGGGACAACTAAAGAGTCACTCTTTGTTCACTAAAGGAGTTTCTCAAGTAAGGTGTTACTCCGGGTGTCAGCAGGTGATAAAAATAGTGTTTCTTAAGTCCTAGGACAGACTATGTTAAACTGAGTTCAAGAGGTTTCTTTGCTGTGTGACTTATCAGAGCTTTTAATAGCTAATGTTCATCATGAATTCCCAAGGATAAATTTCCAAAGATTTGCATTGTGAATTTCCAAAAATTTTCCAAGGATAAGCTTATTAGACCACAGAACTCTTTCTTCCCAGATCACCTTGATCAAGAGTTTTAGAGTTCACAGCGTGCTTTTCTAAGGTACATAATCTCATGTGCCCAAGACTGCAAGCTTCTTGTGAAGATGAACTGAAGACACCCAGGAGGAAATGGGAACATACCTTACTTACCTTTATATCTCCAGAATCTACCACAGCATTTGGCACAGAAAAGATACTCATTTAGTCATGGATCTATTTGTGACTTACTGCACCTTCCCAACTGAGCCACCACCACCTGGAGGGAATAGTTTAAGCATGTATTATCCTCACTTTACAGAAGAGAATGTACAGTGCAGGGACATTAAGTGACCCAACCAAGATCAGAGAGTAAGCTAGTGATGCCATGAGGGTTGGAAAACAGATCCTCAAATCCAGTGCTCCTTTTCTTGTATGATCATAAAATCTGAATTTTCTGGGTAGTCTTAATTTCAGATAGTCTGTTTCACTTTTAAACAAGACCAAGTGACATCCTGGCTTTTTGGTTTGGAAAATAGCCTCCATAGCCACAACATTCTATGTTTTATAAACATAAAAATATAAACATCTACCTAATAAATATGGAAACACACAGTCAGTCATGATATAAGGGAATCTACATGATACTGTGCGGAGAAGGCAATGGCACCCCACTCCAGTACTCTTGCCTGGAAAATCCCATGGACGGAGGAGCCTGGTGGGCTGCAGTCCATGGGGCCGCGAAGAGTCGGACATGACTGCACGACTTCACTTTCACTTTTCACTTTCATGCATTGGAGAAGGAAATGGCAATCCACTCCAGTGTTCTTGCCTGGAGAATCCCAGGGACGGGGGAGCCTGGTGGGCTGCCGTCTATGGGGTCGCACAGAGTCAGACACGACTGATGCAACTTAGCAGCAGCAGCAGCACATGATACTGTGTGTAAGTGATTACACAAGAATGACCTTAAGTAGTCTGATTATTCTGTGGGAGAAGGGCATTTACAATAATGGTAAAGTCCGTTTTCAGTTCAGATTCTAAGTAGGGACAGCCACAGCTGGGCAAAGATGCCAGGAATCTCCCACATAGACATCACTCAGAGAAAGAAGATGCTTTCAGGAGCTGGCTGTGGGTCCTTCAGAGAGACCACAGCACAAAGCACTGTCAATCATCCTCAGCTAACAAGCCTGGTGCCCGCCCCCCAAGACTACATGTCAGGAAAGCACATAAACAAAGATGAGACCAAGATGGATCAACAAATTTTCTGTAGCAAGAGATCCCCTGAGCAGCATGGACACATGGAATAATAGAAGATAGTGCCCATCAGACCAGCCCTAGGATGGTTTGCTAAGCCACACAAGTTCAGGGTTACTGCTAGTCCTTTAGTGAGCAGGACAGAGGTAACCATCAGAATGACCTCTGTTCTGGAGGCAGAGACACTCTGAGTTAGAACCTTACCTCTGCTATAATACCTTGCCATGTGAATTTATCTCTATAAAGCTTCATCTATAAAATGAAAATAATAATTTTAGCTTCCTCACAGGACAACTGTGGTTTACATGAGATAAAAGGACCAAGTGCTTACCAGAGGACTCAGAACACAGTGAATGCTCGATATTTTTATTATAAAGACGTATATTTTAATAATAATTCTATTATTATTATGTGTGTGTGTGTGCATGTGTTAGTCGCTCAGTAGTATCCAACTCTTTGCAACCCCACCTACTGTAGCCCACAAGGCTTCTCTGTCCATGGGATTCTCCAGGCAAGAATACTGGAGTGGATTGCCATTCCCTTCTCCAGAGGATCTTCCGAACCCAGGGATCAAACCCTGGTCTCCTGCACTGCAGGCAGATTCTTTACCGATTGAGCTACAGGGAAGTCCTTTTATTATAAAGAGGTATATTTTAATTAATAATTCTATTATCATAACATCACACACATTAGACTATATAATCATTCCCATTACTTAATGTAACTTAGTCATCCTCAGTTAGTCCTTTGATCTTCTCCTGAAAGTTCCTAGTTCAAGACCCTTTCAGGAATCAATAGAGAATTTAAAGTAAGGGGACCTTATCTATACATTACAGTCATCACTCAGGGGCCCAGAATGGGTAAAAGCATGGAAGTAGCCTCCTTGTAGAATGCTGTCTCAATAAGGCTTTGTTCTATGTGGGAATTCCAAATTATAAGTAAGTACTGGTCCAAATGATCAAAGACAGCATCATTGGAATAAAGGGAACAGCCTCTCTCTGCTATTCCTCTTAGTCAAGATCATCTTGTTCTCTGAACATAGTTACAAAAAATAATGGGCTTCCCTGGTGGCCCAGTGGTAAAGAATCCATCTGTAATGCAGGAGACTCGGGTTTGATCCCTGAGTTGGGAAGATCCCCTGGAAAAGGAAATGGCAACTCATTTCAATATTCTTGCCTGGGAAATCCCACAGACAGGGCAGCCTGGCAGGCTATAGTGCATGGGGTTAGAAAAGAAAAGGACATAACTTAGTGACTAAACAACAAAAACCAATAACCAATAAGACTAAACAATAACTAAAACCAATAAGAGCGGGTCATTTCTAAGGCTAGGATCACAAAACAAGTTTCTTCACTCACAAGGCCTTGTTTTACATTAAATATAGTGTTTCTTATTTTTTTTCCTTATCCAAATAGATAGCCCTGAAAAAATTTTTTAAAGAAGAATGAAGGTAACAGGTTGATAAAAAGCCTTGATCAGTCAGCATCTAATTCCTGCTAGGTCTCTTCCATCTAAATCGTGTATTGACTAATAAGCACTCTTTCCTGTCACTTGCAATGGCTTGCATGCATCACAGAGTTATTTGCAAGTTAATATATATTAAAATCACATATGCCCACACACATTACTTCTGTGTGTCAGGAGACCTCAAGAGATAAAACATCCATCTTCATTTGTGACAGTGTATGCACCCATAGTTCATAAATGGTGATAAATGAATTGTCATGCCATCCCAATGGTATAATACACTTATCCCCTATTCTTGCCGTATTAATACATGTTCATTTCAGCACCAGTCAAATCTTTAAAATGAGTGATCCAACATCTGCCTCCTATTGGTAACCACAGAAGAATGCTAATTTCACCTCTCAACACCCAGTATAATTTGTTTGGTATGTAAATCAATAGCAGAAGAGAGAAGCCAAAAAAGTAATAATAACAACTTCAACTCATTATGTCTCTCTGATATGCTATGATAAATTGAGATGGAAAATGTTGACTTTGTTTATATTTCAGTGAATCGAGGGGGAGATTGCCCTCGGCAGCTGACCCACCCCCAACTCATGGCCCACCCAAGTGGGGAGGGAAGGTAAAGTGGGGAGAATTGTTCAGGTTGATGAATAGGCCTGTGAACTGTCTTTAAAATGGTCCCTAATTGATGTGTTTATCACTTTCGCATCTGCCTGTATTAAGTGATTATTCATTAATAATTGCCATCCTCACCTTACTTTATACTGTCAACTTTCCATTTTTCAGAGGCTAATGGTAGTTTGTCACTTAATTCTGCCTATACCTTTTGAAGGAATATGATCTTCCAGCTATTTTAGCCCTTCCACACCTGCACTTACTGATGGCTGACGAAAGGAGATGCAACCTGAGGTCACTAAATCTTGAGGCTGGGAGGGAACTCAGGTGTCCTGGACTCTACCCTGACCTCTTCACCTCTTTATGTCTCTCTGCCTCCTGTTCCCATGCTCTCAGCCTCCCTCCCTCACACCTTCTTTCTATCCCTCCAAGCTTTCTGGTTTGTTTGGCTGGTAAAATCATATTTAGGATTACAGAAATAAAACAGATGGCTAAAATGAGGACATGCATTAAGAGTGAATCTTGTTAACTACTTCTCACTAAAATGATGACACAGCACTAATTAGTTGCTTCCAAATCTGGGGATCACCCACCCTATGGGTATTTAAAAATGTAAAGCACACATCATATATATAAATAAGTTCTATATATATAGGACTTAATATATTGTAGCTATTTTTTTTTAATTGGTGTCTTTTTTGGTGGGGGCAGAACCATGCAGCATGCAGGATCTTAGTTCCCCAACCAGGGATTGAATCCAGGGCCCCTGCACTGGGAGAGCAGAGTCATAAGCACTGGAACAACACGGAAGTCCCTATACTGAAGCATTTTAAACTGAACATAGCTCAGTCAGTAAAGAATCTGCCTGCAATGCAGGAGACCCAGGTTCAGTTCCTGGGTCAGGAAGATCCTCTGGAGAAGGAAATGGCAACCCACTCCAGTATTCTTGCCTGGAGAATCCCATGGACAGAGGAGCCTGGCAGGCTGTAGTCTATGGGGACTGTAGTCCATGGAGTTGCAAGAGTCGGACACAACTTAGCAATTGAACCCACCAACCACCAAAAGGAGATAAAATGTGAACAGATAATTCTTTTTTTTTTTCCTTTTCACATGTTGGAGACAACAGACCCGGATAAGCCAATCCCTTTCATGAGCATTTCGCAGATCCCGAGTGGTCCAACATATCTCTTTGGAAGAGGTCTTGTGAATAAACACTTAGACATACTCCTTTTGGTCAGAGTTCTGTGAACTCAGCACAGTTTTTGTGTGATCCCTTGTTTCCCTGAGATTTGCATTCTGATGCAATTCTGTTTCAATAAGTTTGGAGCAAAACTTAGAAAACAAGAGTCAAACCTTCTGAAGCTATGTATGCATTAAAAATGAATGTTTTCTCAATCACTTCTCCATTTAAGTCTAACAGGTGGCCCTGGGATACAGCCAGAGCCAGCTTGAGGCCTCAGTCAAAAGCAAACAAAGAACAGGTGAAGCTCCTCACAGGGGTGGTCTCAGGGGCAGCTGTCTGTACAACTCGGCAGAGAAAAGAACACTGAAGGGAAATGCTGAACTGACAAAGTCAGTGATTTATAATCTCTCATTCCCATAAAATGACTCTCGTTATTCTTGGAGCTTAGACTCTGAAGCGAGCGGTAATGGGCCACTGGGCTAAAAATGAAGTGCAGATTTATTTCTATAATCACCACCAGCCAAGCCCTTCCCTGGGAAATAACGTACTTGGCTTCTGAAGTGCTAGGATACCTTTAGAATGCTTGAGATTTATCTTTGGGATTGAGTGCTTGTGTTGCTCTGGGAAATCCTAACTATTTGAGTTGTAGATGCCCCAATCAGTGTGCTGGGGAATGTTGGAAAGACAACAGAGAAGTGAGCTCTGCTTCCCTTTCACACTCTGTTCTGAGAAAATTCTTATGCCTAAGAGATGGTAAGTAAATAGCAATTACAAACACATCAAATACTGAGCTGAGACTACCTGATTCAGCCTCTGTCCAGGGGACCAAATGAGTTCAGCTTCAATACAAATTTAAATTCTGAAATTTAATTTGACTCACAATAGGCCTCTACACTGATGGCTCTCGCTAGGGGTGGTGGGGTCAGCGGGGGTTGCGGGGGGGTGGGCAGGGGAGGTTTGCTGTACTTCCCTTGCTATTCAAAAAAAATCACTGGATACAGAAAATATTCAAATATAATTATATAGTTATGAATCTCAAGAGTTAAGGTAAAAGATACATACAGAAAAGTAAAACAAAAACAAATAAATAAAACCACAAGATCCTTCACGTAATTCTGGCACAGAGCTTGCTGTATAATATTGCCCTTCCTCTGGCCCATGGGTGGTCCAACAGCCACTGCCTCTTGGCAGATGTCTTAACTCATAACTAATTCATTTATTGGTTGCACACTGTTATTTCAGTTGTGTCTGACTCTTTGTGACCCTATGGACTGTAGTCCACCAGGCTCCTTGCTCTATGGGACTCTTCAGGAGAGAATAATGGAGTAAGTAGCCATGCCCTCCTCTAGAGGATTTTCCCAACCCAGGGATTGAATCTGCATCTCTTAAGTCTCCTGCATCAGCATGGAGGTTCTTTACCACTAGCCCCATCTGGGAAGCATACATACAAATATGCTTTTCCTGGGACTTCTCTGGCTATCTGGTGGTTAACACTCCATGCTTCCACTGCTAGGGGTGTGGGCTCAATTCCTGGTCGGGGAACTAAGATCCCACATGCCATGAGGCCAAAAAGTAAAAAATAAACAAAAATTAAAACTAAATAAATAAATTGGGCCAAGACATTTTTTAAAAAGGCTAAAAAAATTCCTTTTCCTGACTTTCCTCTGTCTCATCTTTAAGAATCTTCTCAACTCTTAACATTGTACAATAACAAAAGTACTTCAGGCATTTTCTGGAAGTGAAAACTACAAACCTCCATTTGTGAAATTACCATGATGTTCAGAGCATAATCCAAAAAGCAGAGAATTTTAGAGCTGAAAGATTCTGAAGGAGCATTTATACCAGTCTTTATGGACAAAAACAGTGAAGCCCACTGGGAATAAATGCATCATCTGAGGTCACTCAAGCAATCAATGGTAGACAGGGAATAAAATCCGGTCCTTCTAGCTCTGCCATGATACTGCCTTAAATACTTTAAAGAATTACAGACCCAGAGGAATGACAGTAAAAGAAAGTTATTTCTTTGCTTTGAAAGGGTCAAAGGTCTGAGAAGGTCAGAAACTGCTTCCAACATCTAGAGCCTTAGCCCATAATGAGATAGACTGCCAGTATTTGCTGGAAAATGCCTTCTTCTTTCACAGGCCAATTAATTTTTTAATGATTTATGGTGATTCTCAAAGAAAATGCTTTTCCTGCAAGAGGAATTAATATGCTGAACTTAAAATATTTGCACTAATTACTAAAGGTCAAAATGGGATTGTGCAAAGACATTAATCAGAAGGCCCGAGGGAATGGGAATACATTGGACAAATAATGTGAAACTCTGATCAAAATATTGAAGAAAGTGCACTTTTTTGCTTATGTGATTACAAACTGGAGCAAGGACATTCTCCCTTAAATCTAGACCACGAGTTTCATGATGAATTGCCAATAGTGACCATAATATCAAAACCCTAAATGGCTCAGAATGTCCATAAGACAAACTGCAAAGTGAATTACTAACAGGGAGGTAAGGCTGTTCCTAATCTGATCCCACCCTGCTCATCCATTTCCACCATTGTTTTCTTCTATCCATCCACACTGGCCTTCTTTCACTTTCTCCAAGTCACCACACCTCTAGAACTGCCCGCTTGTGTCTCCTGCCTAGAACACTTCCTCCTCTGACTATCCCACCTACTTCCTTTCATCTCAATAAACCCTACTCATCCTTTAGGTCTCATTAGGTGTCATGCTCTGTGTAGAAAGGTTGCCTCACTCTCCCCAATTCTTCACTCTTTAGTGTATTTAGTGCATGGTATTAGAAGACTCTTCTTTTCACAGCTATTTGTAAGGCCTCCCCAGACACCCATTTTGCTTTTTCGCATTTCTTTTCCATGGGGATGGTCTTGATCCCTGTCTCCTGTACAATGTCACGAACCTCCGACCATAGTTCATCAGGCACTCTATCTATCAGATCTAGGCCCTTAAATCTATTTCTCACTTCCACTGTATAATCATAAGGGATTTGATTTAGGTCATACCTGAATGGTCTAGTGGTTTTCCCTACTTTCTTCAATTTAAGTCTGAATTTGGCAATAAGGAGTTCATGGTCTGAGCCAGTCAGCTCCTGGTCTTGTTTTTCCTGACTGTATAGAGCTTCTCCATCTTTGGCTGCAAAGAATATAATCAATCTGATTTCAGTGTTGACTATCTGGTGATGTCCATGTATAGAGTCTTCTCTTGTGTTGTTGGAAGAGGGTGTTTGTTATGACCAGTGCATTTTCTTGGAAAAACTCTATTAGTCTTTGCCCTGCTTCCTTCTGTACTCCAAGGCCAAATTTGCCTGTTACTCCAGGTGTTTCTTGACTTCCTACCTTTGACTGTGTGGATCACAATAAACTGTGGAAAATTCTGAAAGAGATGGGAATACCAGACCACCTGATCTGCTTCTTGAGAAATCTGTATGCAGGTCAGGAAGCAACAGTTAGAACTGGACATGGAACAACAGACTGGTTCCAAATAGGAAAAGGAGTTCGCCAAGGCTGTATATTGTCACCCTGCTTATTTTACTTATATGCAGAGTACATCATGAGAAACGCTGGACTGGAAGAAACACAAGCTGGAATCAAGTTTGCCAGGAGAAATATCAATAACCTCAGATATGCAGATGACACCACCCTTATGGCAGAAAGTGAAGAGGAACTCAAAAGCCTCTTGATGAAAGTGAAAGTGGAGAGTGAAAAAGTTGGCTTAAAGCTCAACATTCAGAAAACGAAGATCATGGCATCCAGTCCCACCACTTCATGGGAAATAGATGGGGAAACAGTGCAAACAGTTTCAGACTTTATTTTGGGGGGCTCCAAAATCACTACAGATGGTGACTGCAGCCATGAAATTAAAAGACGCTTACTCCTTGGAAGGAAAGTTATGACCAACCTAGACAGCATATTGAAAAGCAGAGACATTACTTTGCCAACAAAGGTTCGTCTAGTCAAGGCTATGGTTTTTCCAGTGGTCAAGTATGGATGTGAGAGTTGGACTGTGAAGAAGGCTGAGTGCCGAAGAATTGATGCTTTTGAACTGTGGTGTTGGAGAAGACTCTTGAGAGTCCCTTGGACTGCAAGGAGATCCAACCAGTCCATTCTGAAGCAGATCAGCCCTGGGATTTCTTTGGAAGGAATGATGCTAAAGCTGAAACTCCAGTACTTTGGCCACCTCATGCGAACAGTTGACTCATTGAAAAAGACTCTGATGCTGGGAGGGATTGGGGCAAGAGGAGAAGGGGATGACAGAGGATGAGATGGCTGGATGGCATCACTGACTCGATGAACGTGAGTCTGAGTAAACTCCGGGAGTTGGTGATGGACACGGAGGCCTGGAATGCTGCGATTCATGGGGTCGCAAAGAGTCAGACATGACTGAGCGACTGATCTGATCTGATTAGAAGACTCTACACATGGACATCACCAGATGGTCAATACTGAAATCAGATTGATTATATTCTTTGCAGCCAAAGATGGAAAAGCTCTATACAGTCAGCAAAAACAAGACCAGGAGCTGACTCTGGCTCAGATCATGAACTCCTTATTGCCAAATTCAGACTTAAATTGAAGAAAGCAGGGGAAACCATGAGACCATTCAGGTATGACCTAAATCAAATCCCTTATGATTATACAGTGAAGTGACAAATAGATTCAAGGGATTAGATCAGAGAGACAGAGTGCCGAAAGATCTATGGACGGAGGTTCATGACACAGTACAGGAGGCAGGGATCAAGACCATCCCCAGGAAAAAGAAATGCAAAAAGGCAAAATGGTTGTCTGAGGAGGCCTTAGAAATAGCTGAGAAAAGAAGAGAAGCAAAAGGAAAATGAGAAAAGGAAAGATATACCCATTTGAATGCAGAGTTCCAGACAATAGTAAGGAGAGATAAGAAAGCCTTCTTCAGTGATCAATGCAAAGAAATAGAGGAAGACAATAGAATAGGAAATCTATTTCTAGAAGAAATCTAGAGATCTCTTCACGAAAATTAGAAATACCAAGGGAACATTTAATGCGTAGATAGGTACAATAATGGACAGAAATGGTATGGACCTAACAGAAGCAGAAGATATTAAGAAGAGGTGGCAAGAATACAAAGAAGAACTATACAATAAAGATCTTCACAACCCAGATGATCACAATGGTGTGATCACTCCCCTAGAGCCAGACATCTTGGAATGTGAAGTCAAGTGGGCCTTAGGAAGCATTACTACGAACAAAGCTAGTGGAGGTGATGGAATTCCAGTTGAACCATTTCAAATCCTAAAAGATGATGCTGTGAAAGTGCTGCACTCAATATGCCAGCAAATTTGGAAAACTCAGCAGTGGCCACAGGACTGGAAAAGGTCAGTTTTCATTCCAATCCCAAAGAAAGGCAATGCCAAAGAATGCTCAAACTACCGCACAATTGCACCCATCTCACACGCTAGCAAAGTAATGCTCAAAATTCTCCAAGCATCAACAGTATGTGAACATCTATGAACTTCCAGATGTTCAAGCTGGATTTAGAACAGGCAGAGGAACCAGAGATCAAATCGCAACATGTTGGATCATCGAAAAAAGCAAGAGAGTTCCAGAAAAACATCCTACTTCTGCTTTATTGACTATGCCAAAGCCTCTGACTCTGTGGATCACAATAAACTGTGGGAAATTCTTAAAGAGATAGGAATACCAGACCACTGACCTGCCTCCTGAGAAATGTGTATGCAGGTCAGGAAGCAAGAGTTAGATCTGGTCATGGAACAACAGACTGGTTCCAAATCGGAAAAGGAGTACATCAAGGCTGTATATTGTCACCCTGCTTATTTAACTTATATGCAGAGTACATTATGAGAAACACTGGGCTAGATGAGGCACAAGCTGGAGTCAAGATTGCCAGGAGAAATACCAATAACCTCAGATATGCAGATGACACCACCCTTATGGCAGAAAGTGAAGAAGAACTAAAGAGCCTCTTGATGAAAGTGAAAGGAGAGAATGAAAAAGTTGGCTTAAAACTCAACATTCAGAAAACAACAATCATGGCATCTGGTCCCATCACTTCATGGCAAATAGATGGGGTAACAGTGGAAATAGTGACATACTTTATTTTGGGGGCTCCAAAATCACTGCAGATGGTGACTGCAGCCATGAAGTTAAAAGACACTTACTCCTTGGAAGAAAAGTTATGACCAACCTAGACAGCATATTAAAAAGCGGAGACATTAATTTGCCAACAAAGGTCCATCTAGTCAAAGCTATGGTTTTTGCAGTTGTCATGTATGGATGTGAGGGTTGGACTATAAAGAAAGCTGAGCGCTGAAGAATTGATGCTTTTGAACTGTGGTGTTGGAGAAGACTCTTGAGAGTCTCTTGGACTGCAAGGAGATCCAACCAATCAATCCTAAAAGAAATCAGTCCCAAATATTCATTGGAAGGACTGATGCTGAAGCTGTAATTCCAATACTTTGGCCACCTGATGCAAAGAACTAATTCTTTGGAAAAGACCCTGATGCTGGAAAAGATTGAAGGCAGGAGGAGAAGGGGATAACAGAGGATAAGAGGGTTGGATGGAATCACCAACTCAATGGACATGAGTTTGAGT
Organism: Bubalus kerabau; assembly: GCF_029407905.1. NCBI lineage: Eukaryota > Metazoa > Chordata > Mammalia > Artiodactyla > Bovidae > Bubalus > Bubalus kerabau. The sequence goes on along the minus strand of NC_073624.1, from coordinate 59,729,132 downwards.
AAACTCCAGGAGCTGGTGATGGATAGGGAGGCCTGGCATGCTGCAGTCCATGGAGTCGCAAAGAGTTGGACACGACTGAGCGACTGAACTGAACTAAACTGAACTTCGTGTATTCACACCATTTGTCCTGTGACTTTTCAGTTTCTCCCACTAAAGGATGGTGGTGACAATTTAGTCTCTAAGTTGTGTCCAGCTCTTGCAACTCCATGGACTGTACCCACCAGACCCTTCTATCCCTGGGATTTCCCAGGCAAGAAAGGTGAGATGGGTTGCCATTTCCTTCTCCAGGGGATCTTCCCGACCCAGGGATGGAACCCAGGTCTCCTGCATTGCAGGTGGATTCTTTACTGACTGAGCCACCATTTCAGTTTCTCCCACTAATAAGAGATTATTTTCCCACTCCTCAAATCTGGGTTCAGCCATATGACTTTCTTTGACTGATAGATTGAAGCAGAAGTAACAGTGTGCCAGTTATGATCATAATGCTTTAAGAAGTCTCATATATTTCTGCTTGCCTTCTTTGATTCTGTTATAGCATGAGAAGAACATATTTGGACTAGCCAGCTGATCCCAAGAGGAAGATGAGGGATGTATAGAACAGAGTCGCCCAGAAAAAGTTCATCAACCAAGCCCAGACCAGGTCAGCTGTTCCCCAGGTGACGCATAGACAAATGCACGAGTCAAAAAAAGACCTGCTGCTTGTTTAGCCTGGGTGAGCCAACCTAAAGGTACCTGAGAAATGACAAATGATTTCTGTATTTAAGTCACTAAATTTAGGGCGGTTTGTTACACAGCAATGATATTTTTTCTAACATAGCCATTATCAAACTTCATTATAATCCTTGGATTAATTTCCTCTCTCTTGAGAACTGAATTCCAGTACGATTGAAGCTATGCCCATTTGCTCAACACATTATTTCAAGTTTGGTACAGTCTACTGGTATGCAACAGATACCCATTAAATAAGTGGTTGTAAAATCAATTCCTTATTATTGCAAAACAGTTTCTCTTCCATTCTTTAGTCTCTGTAGCCCAGACAGAAAACTGCCCACCTACACTTTTCAAAGCTCTTCCATGGTAGGCACACCATTTTAACCTGACAACCATCCTGCAAAGTAAATTATGCTTATTTGATCTCATGCTAGACAGAATGATTGAATACAAGCCCCTATTTTGTTCATCTATTATTGTTTATCTCATTGTGATTTTATAGTCAGTACTAAACAGATGGATGAACATTAACAAATAAAGCATATTCTTACATTCGGCATCACATTCTATGTTCCTCCAAATTTCTTCCCCTGTATAAATTAGATTCAAAGTCAGTCTTTGAATACATGCAAAATCTGTTAGGAATTAAGATCCTGTTCTTACATGAATGGTTATTGGAAACCTGAATATAGTGGTGAAAATTGCACTTAAATAGTCATCAAAGAACTCATCTCATGCACCTGTTTCCACATGGTGCTTTGGAAAAGGGAGAGATGCAGAGAATTTTACAATCTTTTGTTAATCCTTTGTGCCTTTATATCACATCCCAACTCTTCACTTGCATTGAAGGTTCATAATTGTAAAAGTCTGGCATTGTCAAGGGCTCAGCCACATGAACTATAAGAAAATGGAGATTTTATTGATTTAGCCCATTTTTTAACTTATTTTTTAATAATTGTGGTAACAGTGTGAGGGTACTTAATATCATTGAACTGTATACACTCATTTAGCCCATCTTTGCTGCTATATAATCTCAAAATCCTTAACCTCTAGGACCTGTAGGACAAAAGAAACTGACTATGTTTGAAAGGAACCCTACTTGTCTCCACTACAGAGAAATATACTTTCTTCTCATCTACAGTCTTTATGCTCTGCCTCCCATAGGAGAGGGGCGTGGGGAAAAAAGTATCCTTTGTGTTAGAACATGCCAATCTCTTATTACAACCACCAACACCAGGTGTGAGCTGAAGAAAATCACTAATGCAAGGGGCCTGGGTTTGATCCCTAGTCAGGGAACCAGGGAGCTTTCCAGGTGGGGCAAGAGGTAAAGAATTCTCCTCCCAATGCAGGAGATGCAGGTTCGATTCCTGGATCAGGAATCTGATCTCATGCAGTAGGAAATGGCAGCCCGCTTCAGTCTTCTTGCCTGGAAAATTCCATGGACAGAGGAGCCTGGCAGGCTACAGTCGATGGGGTCACAAAGAGTCTCGGACATGACTGAGCATTCACACATACACACACACAAACACACACACATACACACACACAGATTCCATATGCTCCAACTAAAGATCCTGCATGCTTCCACTAAGACCCGGCACAGCCAAATAAATAAATATTTTTAAAAAAGAAAGAAACTTCCTCCTTGCCTAGACCCTCATGAATCTTACATGGAAACTGGGAGTAAAAATAACATTATGTCACAGTGTGAGTGTGAGGATTAGACTATATTATGCACATAAGGATTCAGAGATTGGCTTGACCTATTGAAGATTCTTCACAAATATTACTTATTATGATGCAATCTTTTATGCATGGTTGATTCCTGAAGTACAAATAACCCATCAACTTTCCCAACTCTATGTGAGAAGGTAAAAAAAAAAAAAAAAAACTTGCACTAAAGTGAGATCTGTTTTCCCCTCCCTTCTTAGTCTTGTGCATTCCTGCTTTTTAAAGATACTTTGTAAATACTGCCTCTTCTGTGTCCTTGCCTCACACAGAGCTGGTTTCCTCTTCAAGTCACCTGAGCTCTCCTCCATCACACCACTTGTTACCTGGCACTGGAATAGTCTGTTGATTGGTCTGCCTCCTCACTGGATTTTAACTAGCTTCAGGACAGGGTCCATTATTCCTCCAAATAAGCACTTCTGAGTACTGATCTGGCCCTCCCAATTGCCCAGGACAGTGCCCAGGACCCATCGGTGCTCAGTAAAGCTTTAGGGAAGAGAGAATAAACAAAAAGGACACTTGGACAAAAAGAGTGGACATGATGATGGGTCTGGCATCAAAGCAAGCAGTCAGGTTGAAACGTCCAAGCGGGAGAGCCACAGTCTTGTGTCCAGAACCTAGAGAAGGGCACAGATCAACACAGGCTCTTGGCAAGCAGGTGACTGGGCATAGTGGTTAGGGCTGCAGGCTCTGGAGCCAGGACCCTACCTGAACTTGGCTCGAGGCTCCATCCCTCACCAGTTGTGTGGCCTTCAGCGAGTTACTCACTGATGAGCCCATTTCCTCATTTGCCAAGCAAATACCTTGATGCCTTCCTAAGAGTGATGTGAGGCTTAAGTGAAATACTAATTGGAACTGTTTGCCTAGCACATAGTTAAGTGCTTAATAAATGTTAACGGCTACTATTGTTATTATTGTTGTTACTAATGGCTGAAATTATAGGCTTTGTAGTCAGAATTGAATTGAAATCGGTGTTCTAGCTCCTATTCGGAGAAGGCAATGGCACCCTACTCCAGTACTCTTGCCTGGAAAATCCCATGGACGGAGGAGCCTGGTAGGCTGCAGTCCATGGGGTTGCTAAGAGTCGGACACGACTGAGCGACTTCACTTTCACTTTTCACTTTCATGCATTGGAGAAGGAAATGGCAACCCACTCCAGTGTTCTTGCCTGGAGAATCCCAGGGACGGCGGAGCCTGGTGGGCTGCCGTCTATGGGGTCGCACAGAGTCGGACACGACTGAAGCGACTTAGCAGCAGCAGCAGCAGCTCCTATTAGTTTTTGTGACCTTGGGCAAATTAGTTAAATTTTGTAAACCTCAGTTTCCTCATCTATAATGAGGCAATAATACCCGTGTTGGGAAAAGAACAAATAAGAAAGTAGCATCATGATGCCTGGCCCCTATTAAGTTCTCCATAAAGATCATTACCATTAAGTCAGGAATCCCCACACAGAGTTCAAACAGGGGCAGGGACAAAGTGGAATCCAGATAGCCTGGAGCAGTGTCATGGGATCGGGTCAAGGAAACAGTGTCACAGGTCTACTGAAAGAGGCTTGGTTACCTTTCACCCTGCTGAATGCATGTGTAACCAGACCTAGGTGACTGTCATATCCCAAGGAGTCAAGTATGGGGACATGACAGCCTCCCCCAAACCTAAGGTTGGGCATCCTTTGCGTTCCCACAGCTCATTGTGTTTCCTCTGTCTTGTCTTCAGTTTAGAAGTATTTATGCAGGTGTCAACACCATGTCTCATCTCCCTTGGTGCCCCTACAGCCTGGCATAGTAAAGGAAACCAGTAACATTCACTGAGTTAGCAGCACTGACAGACAGCTAGCTGAGACTCCTTCAAGTCTCAATTCCAAAACTTGGGGTCTATGGCCCTCAATGTATTTCTTCATGTCTATACTCACTTGTATTATTATTTGCTTTAAAAATTTTGGAATTATCTTGGGCCAACTACAAAGTAAACTGGTTTTAAGTCCTCAACTTTAGATTGCATAAAATTTCTGAGGTCCACAAACCTAAGAGAAAAGCCAAACTGTCTTCTCTCTTCTTCCTACCTCCACTCCCTGCTCCCCCAACAAACGTGTCTACAGAATCTCACCAGGTAGTAAATCAACTGTTAAAAATGGCTATTTTGTAAAATAAAGTTTTGTGATACTTTTCCCAAGGAAGTGGGGGGGAGGGGAGCAAACACGGTGTTTTTCAGTCATATATGCACACACACACACACACCAAGAAAACTTAGCTCCTAATCTTAGTGGAGTTGATCTCTGTGTGTTTCAGAAACCCAATTTGCAGCCTGGGAAAGTGATATTTATTTGAAGGAGCTTATTGCCAAAAGTGAATCATAAATCTGCTGGCTGTTGAGACTTCAAGGCAGAAAGAACAGAGGCAATTATTAGTCTGAATGTTCCACTGACAATATGAAATCTTTGTCTTTCAAAGCATTTGTTTAAGTAAGAAAAAGTTTGCCCATGCTGGAGAACATTCTATTATGGGAAATGAAACTTCTGAAAGCTCCAAAGCTTATTTATATATTTGCCAGGCTTCTCTCTGCCAACTTTCTTCTCTCCCAGAGCGTCCGTTAATGCTAAGAAAAGCCTCTGAATAGCACACGTTGTAAGCAGAGAAAAATCTTAATGAATGTAATATATTTGGCAAATCTGTTTTATCTACCAAAGAGATTTCCTTCCTCTCTTCATCACTCATCTCTTTTATTTTTTAATGTTTTTCTCCTTGATTCATCTTAGGTAGTTTATTTTTCTCTCCTTCCAAAAATAAAAATAGAAACTCAAACAGTCTCTTGACTTTCATTCTCCTGTTGTCATTTTCTATTTCTTCCTACTTACTCGATTTCCCTCCTTTTGGGAAACTCTAGAAGAAGGTATTCTTGCCTGGAAAATCCCATGCACAGAGGACCCTGGTGGGCTATAGTCCATAGGGTCGCAAAGAGTAGGACACGACTGGGCGGCTAAGCACAGCAACATAGCACAGAAGGTTGGGGTGTGGAGGAGCAGGCAGTGCAGGGACCTTTAAGAGCCCTGTGCTAACTTCCTTTCTCTAGCTCAACCAGAGAACTATCCTTTACAAAACCCAGCTCTCAACTATGCACTGTGGACTATGCACTTTACAAATGGTCTTTGGCCAATATACATGCCAAGCTCGCCTCCCCCTCCCACTCAGCATGGTCCTTCCCTCCACTGATACATGCTCAGGAATTGCTAAGCCATCATAATACAGATCTGAACAGGTCCACATAAGTTATCAGCTATAAAAAGTGGGAGTTTTTTGGTTGTTTATACAAGGCATTCCAGATCCAAAAGATGCAGGGGTAATTTCCTCCTAACACTAATGAGGGTAAATATGAGTTGAATGCACTTGTATATCTTCATACATAATTCTCCCTTCTATCAAAGCTCTGCTATCTGACACCACACCTGTGACATGAGATTCTGTTGACACTTTGCTAGTCAGAGCATGGTGCCCCTGCCAGAGGTATCAGCATCACCTGATACAGAGCCCCAGTGGCTCAGTAGTAAAGAATCTGCCTGCCCTGCAGGAGACATGGGTTTGAACCCTGGGTCAGGAAGATCCCCTGGAGGATGGCAAGGCAACTCACTCCAGTACTGGGCTTTCCTGATGGCTCAGCTGGTAAAGAATCAGCCTGCAATGTGGGAGACCTGGGTTCGATCCCTGGGTTGGGAAGATCCCCTGGAGAAGGGAAAGACTACCCACTCCAGTATTCTGGTCTGGAGAATTCCATGGACTGTATAATCTGTGGGCTTGCAAAGAGTTGGACACGACTGAGCTAATTTCACTTTCACATAGCATCTCGAGCCCCATCCCCTGACCTGCCCAGTTGGAAAATTCATTTTAACAAGATTTCCAGGTGGCTCTCCTGCACATCAAAGTCTGAGATGCTCTGTTAACAGAAAGTGCATTCAAAAGCACCTGGGGTTTGGCTTGGAGAATCAAGGGGCTGCACCTGCTAAGCCTGCTGTTTCTGCTGTGCCACATGCTCTGCATGGGGGTCATACCTCTGGGCTGCCTTCAGGCCCCCTGCCCCTTCTCCATCTCTAACTGCCTTCACCTCTCCATTCTCTACACTGATGCCAGGGCCTTGGTCTCCATAACTGCAGATGCTGCTGGTGCGTGTGCCGGCCACGCTCCCCACTTCCTGCATCTGCCATACCTGTGTGAACTGTTATCACAGAGACTGAAGACTTGACATTTACAGTTCCCTTCCCAGAGAGGAGCATGAGACATTTCATGAAAGCTGCACATAATCCTCCTCAGTCCCCTGTAGAATGGGGAAGGGGATTGCATTTTAAAATAATCCAATTTAATTTCTCCCACCTACATGATATTCTCTCCCCTTCTTGAGAGAAGGAAAGCAAATAACTAAATCACACTGCCACTGGGGGAAGTGTGTGTGTGCGTGTGTGTGTGAATGTGTATGCAATATTTTTGAGTTTCAGAAAGATTTCTGGTTCCTTCATTGTCCACCTGAAACTATCACAACATTGTTAATCGGCTATACCCCAATACAAAATGTAAAAGTTAAAGCAATAACAGCATATGTTGTTATTCAGGTCTTTTAATAACAAGTTATGATTTCACCTGTAAAAAACAAAACCAACCAAACAACAACAACAACCAAAAAAAAAAAAACAACTTCAGACTATTCATAGGACTTCTGACTCTCTGAAGATAGGCACTTCCAGGAGTAAGGCTTCCCTTGTGGCTCAGCTAATAAAGAATCCACCTGCAGTGTGGGAGACCTGGGTTTGATCCCTGGGTTGGGAAGATCCCCTGGAGAAGGGAATGGCTACCCACTCCAGTATTCTGGCCTGGAGAATTCTGTAGACTGTATAGATGGCAACCCACTCCAGTGTTCTTGCCTGGAGAATCCCAGGGACGGGGGAGCCTGGTGGGCTGCCGTCTCTGGGGTCGCACAGAGTCGGACACGACTGAAGCGACTTAGCAGTATAGTCCATGGGGTCTCAAAGAGTCTGACACAACTGAGCGACTTCCACCTCACTATAGGAATAATCCACTCCCCACTCTGCAAACCCTGGCTACTGACCAGAAGCTCATAACCCCAGAGGCACCCATACTCCCACGGCTGCAAGGGTTGGAGACTGTATGTGATGAATGTGTCCCTTGAACTTTGTCTAGCTTAACACTGAAGACACAACCTCAAACTACATCATTAACCTTTCAGCAGATCCTGTCCACATTGAGGCAGTATAAACACTTCTCCACACACATACCCATGCACTTTTTAGTTCCTTATTTTTTGTGTGGGGGTCTCATACTCCCAAGCAGCCTCCAGCATTAAGTCATTCCCTTGGAATCATGAGTGCTACCTTTCTTTCCTTTTAGGCAGACAAAACGTGGGCAGGCAGCCTCTGGCTGATGCAAACCAGTGAACTTTTCTCAGACATACAGGGTTCCAGCCAGTTTGTTGTGGTTTTGTTCCTCTGAATAACCTGACAGAGTCACGAACACCCTGTCAAGCTCATCTGCTTGACACTCAACACCTCAGCCCTGTAAGGAAAGCAGGGTTTGGAAGCTTCCAAATGGCTCACACCTCCTGTCAGGTCACCAATGGGCATAATACCTCCTCCCAGCTGCACTTGTGAGACACGTCAGAGAGTGTGCTCCCTGACGGGTAGCCTTAGGCCTAGAACTTTTAAAATCCCTCCAAGAACAAAAAGGAAGAGTTGCATCCTCCTTCTACTTTAACATGGCCACAGACATTGTTTTATGTTGGACTGCCAGCAGTGTGAGAGTAAGAGAGGTAGAAACGGGCAGCTTAGGAAGAGGGCTGGACCTCTCACAGGGGTGCCCACCCTGTGTTCTTCATGGAGCATCTGTCCTCTGAAAGCCTCTGCAGGGCTCTGTAAGAACACAGCAGGCCCCTGCCCCTGAACTCCTCACTGAACTTTACAACCTCTGCAAACTCTAGGACCCCTGCCTCTCTCAGGAAGTCCCCACCTATCATCAGATTGAGATAGAAGTCTTCTCTCCTGGCCATGGAATGAAACAACCTCTCAGAAATGAAACTTTATCTAAAATTCCATTCAGATTCAATTCAGTTCAGTTCAGTTCGGTCGCTCAGTCGTGTCTGACTCTTTGTGACCCCATGAATCGCAGCACGCCAGGCCTCCCTGTCCATCACCAACTCCCGGAGTTCACTCAAACTCACGTCCATCGAGTCGGTGATGCCATCCAGCTATCTCATCCTCTGTCATCCCCTTCTCCTCCTGCCCCCAATCCCTCCCAGCATCAGAGTCTTTTCCAATGAGTCAACTCTTTGCATGAGGTGGCCAAAGTACTGGAGTTTCAGCTTTAGCATCATTCCTTCCAAAGAACACCCAGGACTGATCTCCTTTAGAATGGACTGATATTAAACCCAGTTAATTCAGCTGCAACAGAGACCATAGGGATGTGTTTTGAAGAAGGAAGAAAGCCATTGCTTTAACTGAGTTTCAACAGAGATGTTTCACTTAGAGTGGGGCCTAGGATGTAACTTTTCTGTGAGTCTCAGGGATTTGTCAAAAATTCAACTTGGATATTTTGAGATCCTTAGGAGGATCTAGTTGGTAACAGGGGATGGTGACTTGCTTGCCACAGATTAACTGAAGTGGAAAATAAGATTAGTCTAAATGACCCCCGTGCCTATTTCTAGAATAGTCTCTAAATGAAATGTTCTTTTCTCACAATGCATTTCATTGTTTTGAGAGGAGTTACCGTTGTTGTCGGAGAAGGCAATGGCACCCCACTCCAGTACTCTTACCTGGAAAATCCCATGGATGGAGGAGCCTGGTGGGCTGCAGTCCATGGGGTCACTAAGAGTCGGACACGACTGAGCGACTTCACTTTCACATTTTCACTTTCATGCATTGGAGAAGGAAATGGCAACCCACTCCAGTTTTCCGCCTGGAGAATCCCAGGGACGGGGGAGCCTGGTGGGCTGACGTCTGTAGGGTCACTCAGAGTTGGACACGACTGAAGTGACTTAGCAGCAGCACTGTTGTTTTAATTTCTAGTGGAGTATAGTTGCTTTATAATGTTGTGTTAGTTTCTACTGTACAATAAAGTAAATCAGCTCTACATATACATATATCCCCTCTTTTTTGGATTTCCTTCCCATTTAGGTCACCATAGAGCACTGAGTAGCATTCCCTGGGCTATACGGTAGATTCTCATTAGTTTCTATTTTATACATAGTATTAATATATCACAATGCATTTTTATAACATCATTCTTTCAATCTACTAAAAAAGGAACAAAACATAAGAATGGCCCTCATTTTAGCCCTTAGTCCTAATTCTGCACGTATTTAGAAGCTACCAGACTTAGTGGCATATAATCCTTGCTGCTGCTGCTAAGTCACTTCAGTCATGTCGGACTCTGTGTGACCCCATAGACGGCAGCCCACCAGGCTCCGCCGTCCCTGGGATTCTCCAGGCAAGAACACTGGAGTGGGTTGCCATTTCCTTCTCCAATGCATGAAAGTGAAAAGTGAAAGTGAAAGTCGCTCAGTCGTGTCCGACTCTTAGCGACCCCATGGACTGCAGCCCACCAGGCTCCTCCGCCCGTGGGATTTTCCAGGCGAGAGCACTGGAGTGGGGCGCCATTGCTATCACTGCTTCCATACTGTGCAACAAATATTTGGTGTCCCTACTGAGTGCTTGGGGTCACCGTGGAGGATACCAAAGTATGAAACTCTGTTTACTACACAGAGTTGCAACCCACATAAAGCCAAGCTGGCCTTTCCTCACCTAGAAGTCAACCTTAGCCTGGAATCTATCAAAAAAATGCTCAAAAATAACCAAGAAGCAATTTATATCTATATTAAAATCTATTAAAATTCCTCCAAAGAGATCCCACTCATAACACACAGCAAAACTGATTGAAACCATATTTTTGTCACTTTTATCTACATAAGTATATTATTTGGTATGTGCATTTCTGTGCATTGCCCCTGGAAGCTCTCTTCTCCAAAATCTCTCAAAGTCAGACTCCCACAAGATTTCTTTTCTGTCTGCCTTCCCTGTGTCCATAGGTAACACTTATCCCTTGTCAGCAGTACTCCGATAATTCCAGTGGAAACCTGGCTGACCTCTCCCACAATCAGTCAGTGATTGGCCCAAGAACCCACCTGGCAAGACACGGGGGCGGGGAGGCAGGAGGGGCTGCAGGCTGCTTCTCCTCAGCAGACCAAGGAGGGGAAATGCTGTGAACATATTTAAATGATATTCTTGCCCTATTTGCAGGGAATTGTTTAACAAATATTAATTGAATACTTCTTTTATGGGCTACACACTACTCAGTATGAACCTTACTGATAAAGCAGATATGGTCCCTACTCTCAAGCAGCTTAGTCTACAGAGGGCAGCAATTCTCAGTAATTGAATAGGATGGGTCCTACAGCCACCAGCAGGGTACGACTCTAATCCAGATGTCCTTAGGTGTAAATTAGAGCATCCCATATCCAGTGATTATGTCTGGAGCCCTCCTCGAGAAGTTGCAAAATTCCCAAAAAGAAGGAGATGGGGAGGGTGAGATATATTTTCCAGTCTCAGCTGAAATCTCCCTCATTTCCTGCCTCTGCTGAATTCTTGCTCTCTGTTCTGTGCCTGGAGGTCAATCCTTTTTCTCCCTGATTCCCTACTCAAGCAACAAGGGAACAAAGCCTGTGATGTGTAGCAAACTTTCGCTAAAGTTTTCTAGGTCACCGCCAAAGAGTTACATTCCTGCGTGACATAGCAAATAACTTAAAACGACACATTAGTCACCTCATCTTAAAAGTCCCTTTGGAGACTTTGCTGGTGGTACAGTAGTTAAGACTTTGCCTTCCAATGCAAGGGGCAGGGGTTTGGTCCCTGGTCATGGAACGAAGATCCCACTAAGATCATGGAACTAAGCCTTGTGGCCCAAAAAACAGCCAAAACATAAAACAAAAGAAATATTGCAGCAAATTCAATAGACATTTTAAGAAATGGTCCACATCCATGACACAGGGGATTTCACAATGGTCTACCTACTTCAATTAGCACCTTGTCATTGACCGTCTTGCTGCTGCTGTGTGTGTGCACACACACACACAGACACAGACACACATGTGTGCGCATGCAAAAACTGCCCAAGGAATTCCAAATTCCTTTCACTTTGTTATGCACAGAAATTCAGTTCTCTCCAACCCTTATATCCAAATTCAACTCTAGAACCAACCTTGGATAGCTAAAAATTTCAGCTACTCAGAGGAGAAAAAGAGCTTGTTGTATGTTAAAAGCAAAAAGAACGACATATTTATAGTCTTTTCCCCAATAGGATAGAGCCTCCTTTATTAAGTGACAAAAAGAATTATGCCAATGCTGAGAGATATAAAATTTGTCCCTTTCTGTGTAATAAGATTAGACCAATACTTGCTAAGACTCACTAGACTATAAGTTCCAAAAGAGCAAGGATAGTGTCTGGCTTATTCTCTGCTGTATCTAGTATCTAGCTATCTCAACAAATATTTTGAATAACTTACTAATATCCTGTTCAGTACTGACATTCTGTAATTATTTAATATTTGCAATTCTTTCATCTATTTTTGGAGCTCCCTTGATGGCTCGGTGGGTAAAGAATCCACCTGCAAAGCAGGAGACATAAGAGACACAGGTTCAATCCCGGGTTGGGAAGAACCCCCTGGAGGAGGAAGATGGCAACCCACTCCAGCATTCTTGCCTGAAGAATTTCGTGGAGAGAGGAGCTTAGTGGGCTACAGTCCAAAAGGTCACAGAGTCAGACACAACCAAGTGAAAGCAGAAACAATCTATTTTTATTTTTTTTACCATACTTCTCTCACATTTGGAGGACGTGTAGAAGAAATCTTTTAGTCAAAAGAGTTAAAACATTAAATGTATATACTTATTACTGTATCAGAATTACTTCAGCTATGAATAACTGAAGAACCACTCAAAATAACTTAAGTGACAAAGAAATGTATTATTTCACAGAATACGAAGTTCAAAGATGAGGCTGTCCTAGGGCTAACCAATTTTGCAGCTTGGCAACAATATTGATATTCAGGTTCTTTTCAGATTTCTACTCTGCCATCCTCAGTGAGGTCCTTAAGACATTTTATAACTGCAAAATGGCTGTAGCCACATCAAACATCATATTCCACACAACAAAGCCCTTCTCTGGTCCTTCATCAGGAACAAAAATAACCTTCCCAGAAGCCACTCTGTAGACTTTAGCTCACATTTCACTAGCCAAAACCACATTACCTGCTCAGTCCTAAACCAATGCAAGGGAAATGGAATAACCACAACTGTGCAAGACTAACCAGGATTCAGTTCTTAGAGCTGGGACACCAGAATCCCAAAAGAACCCAAAATCCTTGAAGAACATGATCACTCCTTGCCTGAACAAAACCGGAGTTCTATTAGAAAGGATAAAGGAAGGAGTGTCTGCTGGGTAGTCAACCAACAGTATATATCATACTTACTATAATTTTTAAAAAAGCCATTCTGAATGCAATGAGAATTATTTCAAATGGGGAACAAATTCCTATCAAAAGGAATGTTTTTAAGACTGGGTCACGGATTAACCTAAAATTGTCAATGTTGGTGTGTTAATCTCTTTTTCCTATAGACCTTTGATCGTATTTTGAATCCAAAGTTATTGGGAATACTAAAGATAAAAATTGACAATGTCTTCCTTCCAATTATTTAGGATTCCTGTCTTAATTGGAACTTTTCAGGATATTCTGATGCCATGACACAAACAAACAAAAACCATACACAATTGATCACACCAAACTCTAGGAAGTTGTTATTTATTTGGAATGCTATATAAGCCACCCTCTTAGAAATATTCCATTACCTTTTGGAAGTTTCTCTCCTGGATACCAAGCTAGAACACAGAAGAGCTGGTCATTAACACTAATGACCATAGCAAACCATAATAGACACCGAAGCTATAAGTACAAAGTGTCAGGACATGTAGTGTAGATCCACAGAGAAAGACAACAAACCATTTTCATCTCCATTGTTCTTGATAAATCAAAGACTCTTCTAGGTGCAAGTGACAAAAATCTGACCTTTTAAAGTATCTTAAGCAAAACAGGAATTTTGTTGACTCATCCGAACATTCTCTGTGAATCTCCATAGAAAGGAAACTTCTTTCCAATTTAAACTTTTGTATCATCATTTAGGATTTTTTTGAAAGAGTAGAAAGTTTAAAGGCTTCCTGCTTGGGTGCCAAATAGCACAGCATGATAAATCTTATAGCACCCAAAATTACCATCAGTAGAAACCCAGTCGCTCACATCTGCTTGTGGAGTTCCCTTTACAATCAATCAGGTGTATTGAAAAGGTCTTTGTGATGCAGAAGGGAATAAAAGTCACCTGTGTTTTTCAGTTTATTCTAATTTGTACACAAAATATAATTTGCTACACTGCAGGTCTCTTGCTCAAAGAGATTCAAAACAACAAAAGCAAAAATAATCACTTCTCTTCTGAGAGTGAGATAAGTGATAGGAAATCTAGCTGTGATCAGCTGGGAATTACATTAAATCTAAACCATACATAGAAACAAAGATTTTTAGTTGGGGGGAAAGACCTAAAAAATGTATCACTGCAACCTCTTATGTCATAGATAAAGAAATGAGGTCAATGGCCTTGTAGTTAGCATGGCCAGTTGCATGCATAAGTTGATTTTCATTTCCTCCGCAATCCCAATTTGACTATATGAAAGGTATAAACCCACTGGGCAAAAGAGAACAGGAGAGGACATCCACAGCAGACAGGAGACCACAGGGAGTGGATGAGTGGTGGTCACACTAAAGTCAGAGAAATCTGGAAACTGAGTGACTCCAGACAGATAATCCAATGGCGAGAAAACCTACTTTTGCCTCTAAACTGCAGAGAGGCGTGGGAATTGGTGACACCAGGTACCTCTGAATGGTTGAAGGATGAAAATAAAGATCCAGAGAACTGGTAGAAAGTCAGGATAAGGGCCAGTAAATCTTAGGTCACCTTCCCAAATCTACTTAGCCAAGAGATTGTTCATCCATTTTGGCAAAAAGTGGGAAGGTTTTCACTCTAGACACTGAACCAGAGAAGCTCCATGCTAAGGCAACAGAGGGAGGGAAGGATGAGACACAATGGGGGAATTATACTGAATTAATAATGATGATGATGACAATAGTTAAAATAAGTGTGTGTGTGTGTGCACTAAGTCATGTCCAACTCTTTGCAACCCCATGGATTGTAGCTCACCAGGCTCCTCCGCCCATGGAACTCTCCAAGCAAGAATACTGGAGTGGTTTGCTAGTTAACATTCATGATGTTTAAAGGGCTTCCCAGATGGCTCAGTTGTAAAGAATCCACCTGCCAATGCAGGATATGGAGGAGACATGGGTGCAATCCCTGGGTCAGTACGACCCCCTGGAGGAGGAAATGGCAACCCACTCCAATATTCTTGCCTAAGAAATCTCACGAACAGAGGAGTCTGGAGGGCTACAGTCCATGGGGTCCAAAGAGTCAGACACAACTAAGCACGCGTGCACACACACATGATGTTTAAAACACTGTAGGCACTTCATAGGCCTTGATTCATCTAATCCCAAAAACTCCAGGTCTCCCCCACTTTTCAAAAGTTCAATTTACACCACTTCAATTTTATTAAAGACCTAAATTAGTATCGTTTTCACTAACTGAAAGAACTCAAAGACAATTTTCACTTTT
Source organism: Bubalus kerabau (assembly GCF_029407905.1). Taxonomy (NCBI): domain Eukaryota; kingdom Metazoa; phylum Chordata; class Mammalia; order Artiodactyla; family Bovidae; genus Bubalus; species Bubalus kerabau. Next base: position 59,713,939 of record NC_073624.1, on the reverse strand, counting down.
ACAAAAAAAGACAAAGTGCAGAAACAGTGTTTATCTGCCTCAAACTGCTTGGGGTGAACCACTACAGAGGCATCTGGCACTCTGGGCAGTGAGTTTGGCACCACCAAGCTCCTTCCCCAGGTACCACACTCAGCATCTCAGCACAAGCCACCAGAGCTTTGAATTGTGTCTGTGAGCCTCTGTGCTCTATCTCCATTTATTTTGTGTGCTCATTAGCAAGATGTTTTTCTAAGGTATTGATAATTGCTTCTTCTCTTTACACTGTTTCAGCTTATGGAATGTTTCTTAAGAACACTCTACTTTTGGATAGCAGGGGAAATCTATATTCTATAAGTATTACTAGGGCCCTTATTTTACAGATGATCAAACAGGTTTTAAAGAATTTAAAGAACCACAGAGAAAAGCCCTCAGGTCCTGCCAGATTCAAGTCACCCATCAGCCTGATCCACCAAAGACCCAAAGCTTTTATTCAACTCCTTAAAATGTTACAATTGCATAAGAACAGACAGCCAAGGACACTGTATATTTGAGGAAAGTCTCTAATGTGGAAAAGAGGAACCAAAGAAAATTGGAAAATGGAATTCAGAAAAATAAAAAAGAAACTAAAATGTCTTCAGAGAAATAGGAAAAAATACTGATCCAAGGAACAAGTACAGAATGTTATTTTTTAAAGAATTTTTTAAATTTAAAATCCTAAATAGAAAAATTAGAAGTTGAAATTAGAAAATACATAAGAAAACTATGTATATAATCAATCTATGATTCAAATATCTTATTAATAGGAGTTTTGCAAAAAAAAAAAAAAAAAAAAAAACAGAGAAAAGGGAGGGGAGAAAATTACCAAGGAAATGATTCAAGAAAATTTCTCAGAAATGAAAAAAGTGAAAGGCGTATTGTGTGTCCAACACAATGAACAACAAAAACAGCTCTACAGCACACAAGTAATTCCAGAATATCAGCAATAAAGAGAAGTTCCAAAAAACTTTGAAGAGGACAAGGAAAACATGTACAAAGAATTAGAAATCAGAATAACATTAGATTTCTCAAGAGGAACCCTAGAAGTTAGTAGACCAGAGAGAAATATCTTCATAATTCTTAGGGAAAAAGATTCCTAAACCAGCTTTGACTAACTCACTAATCTATCCTGCTCTACCCTGCCCTACCCAATCTAACGTGCAACCAGCTTCAACTCCAGAAGAAATTTAGCAAATTCCCAGGGGCCTGTGGACTGGCCTGCCCTTGACCGAGGTGGCAGCCACGGCTAACACTAGAACCCCTCCAGAGCTGCTGCCGCCATTCCAGGGCCTCCAACCTGGACAACTTTTCCGTGGCTCCCTCTATGGAAATTTTTATCATTTGTTGCAGACCCAGACTATTTCACCTTTATGATAGGTTTCCAAAATCTGATCTGTTGAAGCTAGTAAATTAATTCTCTATTTGTTTTCTTTTGGCTTCTGTAACAATTACCACTAATTTAATGGTACATAATAACACAGGTTTATCATCTCAAGTTCTGTAAGTTGGAAGGCTGGGTAGACTAGACTGATTTCTCTGCTACTAGCCTCAGAGGCTGTAATCAAGGTATAGTCTAACCTGAGCTCTTCTCTGGTGGCTCTGAAGGAGAAGCTGCTCCCAGACACATTCCCGTTGTTGGTAGAATTCAGTTCCTTGTGGAGGTAGTGTCAAGGTTTTTCTTATAGACTGTCAGCCAGAAACCCTCAGTTCTTAGAGGTCTCCCTTCATTCTGTGCACATAGCCTTCTACATCTCAAGGCCTGAAATGGCACATCAAGTCCTTCTTACACTCGGAATCTCATCGGCTTCTCCCACTGCATCTCCAGCCCAAGAAAGTTCTCTGCTTTTAAGGGCTCTTGTGATTAGATTGGGCCCATCCAGATAGTCCAGGATGAATGACTATTTTAAGGTCTGTAACCTTAAATACATCTGCAAAATCCGTTTTGCCATGTTATGTGACGTATTCACAGGATCCTAGGATTGGAACATGGATCTTGGAGGAACCATTCTGCATACCACAGTTTCTACAGAAAATAAACTCAGTTTATTATGTGGGTGTGCATGCTAAGTCACTTCAGTTGTGTCCGACTCTGCGACCCTATGGACTATAGCCTGGCAGGCTCCTCTGTCCATGGGATTCTCCAGGCAAGCATACTGGAGTGGGTTGCCATTTCATTCTCTAGGGGATCTTCCCAACCCACATCTGTCTCTCGCATTGGCAGGCAAGTTCTTTACCACTACCACCACCTGGGAAGCCCCAGTTTACTATGGCAATAGATAAATCTATTTTCATCCCTGATCCTTCATTGGAATAGGAACATTTGTACTTACATATGTATCTGATAGCACCTGCAATTACTAATACAACAAAATTTGAGTGCTTACTATGTAAAAACATTGTGGTGAGCCTTGGGAATTAAAAAGTGATTAAATACAGAGTCCACTCTCAAGATGCTCACAGTACAGCAGGTGAGATAGAAAATAATCCTCCTTAGAAATGCAGGGGGACTTTATCAGAGATGACCCACCTATCACCCGATAAGACTCAGTCAGAAACTAAGTGATCCAGATCCAGTAAGAAAGTCCAGTACTTATTTCACTACGGTGCACCATCTCTACTTTACAAGTTTTCTGTTCAATTTATTTAGCTCTTTGCCTCATTTTTATAAAGCATGTGATACAATTATGGATTTAGGGAACACCCAAAAGACACCAATTGATTTTTACTTTTTACCTTTGAGCTTACTGCACAAGATGGGAGCAAAATTATACCCATACTCAGACATTATTGCTTTGTTGATTTTCACGTTTCCCAAAATGAATAATTTTTTGTTGTTCTACCACAGCCATTAAAAGAAACAGAAGATCTGATCTGTGGAAACATTGTGGTTGTCACAGGGAAGCCTCCTGGAGGACATGCGGGCTATTGATATTCTCTCCTCAAACTGAAAACGGTCTCTGGAGATCCATGAGAGACACAGAATAACAACAAAGACTGGAAAACAAATTGATGGAATCAGAGATGGCTGCAGACCCGTGAATAGCTTTTCACGCTGTTGCCATTTCAGTTCAAATTATACTTCAGTTTTGCAAATTGACGGAAAAAAAAATAGTTTTATTTCAGTGTGTTTAACTTTTCAGTTAAAGACCAAAGAGCAGATTTCTACACTCAAAATGGTTCCTTTTGGTTGCTTTGTTAAAAATCACAAAGCTCCTTTCCCCTCAAATGAGGCCCATTCATTACATTGCAATGCTAGGAGCGAACTCAAAGGAGTATGTGTGACTGTATGAAGGTTTTAATATTTTCATAAAGATCCTCTCTTTGGCTCCTCAAGCATTTGCCTTTCATTTTGTTTTATTGAATTAGGCTGCAAAGCACTTGAGCATGAAGCTCTTTGTCATCTCTAACCAAGCTTACACTGATTCCACGTATCCATATGCCTCGTCTTGGTAGATTAATCTATACATCTTTTCCACTGAAAAAGAGAACTCTCTAATTTATTATGTAAAAGGACAAGCCACTTCCATAGCCTATTTGCATGCAGGTATGCTAAGAAGCAGATTTGTTTCCTCAGACTTAGAGCTGACTCCTTTAGTGGCATTAAACCAAGGGGAAAATGAAATTATATTGTGATTTTTATGGTGGATTATGCTACAACCATGACAAAAGCAGGCTGAAATCTTGGCTTTATATTTCTTTAAATATAAGCAAATTTTAGCACAAAGAACTCTAAACCAATATAAACAAAACTCTTCACACAGACACACCACACATACACACAACCTCAAAAATGCAAATCACACTATTAATTCACCTGCCACTCATTTAGGTCACTTTATCCTTAGCCCAAGCAGAGGACTTCCTGGGATGGTAAAGGGCTTTATACAAGTGACCAAAAAAAATGTGTTTTCCTCACAAATATTACTCTTACAAATATTAATAAGGGAAATGTATAAAATGAGCAATAAAGCAATCAAGAATTTCAGAGTCTGAAGACCTTAGTTACTGTTTATAAGGCAGAAGCAAGACAATATTTTCTGAAGACCCTCTCCTTAGTCACAGAAAGTTTTTAGATGCATTTATAAGCTTCTCTTTCACCTTATTCTGATTCAGAAGCATCTTTTCTAAGAGGCATGTGTACCTGACTTGTCTATTCTACAAAATCTATTGAGTGCCTCCTCTGTGCCAGGCACTATTCTGGGTGCTGGTGTATAGTAATGAGCCAGTCAGATGAGTTCTCTATTGTTGTGGAAAATGAACAGCAAACACATGAATATATTAACATTAGAAAACTTCAAAAGCAGTGAAGGCTTTGAAGAAAATTCAATATGACAAAGTGAAGCCAGTGGCTAATGGAGCAACAGCAGATGTGGGTATCAGTAGAGACCAAAGCTGAGATCTAAATGACAAGAGTCGATCACATAGAATCTGGGTAAGAGTCATCCAGGTGGGGGCAACAGCAAGTGCCAAGGCCTGAGCTGGAAATGAGACCCAGGCTGGTTCACTCCAGCTGGAACAGGAAGACAATCCATCCTCCATTCACTGAGCCTCTGTTCAGTAGAGCCCGGGAATATAGAGGTAAAAACTTCCATTTCTGTTCTCAAAAGGCTCAGTCTAGTGGGAAAGACAGACAAAAAATTTGAACTTTAATAACGCAGTAAGTGCTATGATGGCAGTATGCACGTGGGATATGGGACACAAGAGTACAGATCAGGTAGGTCATGAAACCAGTCATAAATTAGGTGCCAGCCAATGTCGGATTTTCATACTGGATTAACCATTAATTAACATACACCTTAGCAGGTGAAAGTTATTCATATTTTCATGCATTCAGTGTATCAGTCAACAGATACTGAGCATAATACTCCAGGACTACCTTAGGTGTGAAAGCAAAAGTGTTAGACACTCAGTTGGGTCCAACGCTTTGCAACCCCATAGACTGTAGCCCTCCATGGGATTCTCCAGGCAAGAATAGTGGGTAGCCTTCTCCAGAGTATCTTCCTGACTTAGGGATCAAACCTGGTCTCCTACATTTCAGGCAGATTCTTTACAATCTGAGCCATCAGGGAAGCCCATATTAGGTATAGGGGATTCTACAACAGCTAGGGTGCTTTCTGTTGCTAAGAATAGAAACTTGTGTGTGTTAGTCGCTCAGTCATGTCCAACTCTTTGCGATTCCGTGGACTGTAGCCCACCAGGCTCCTCTGTCCATGGAATTCTCCAGGCAAGAATACTGGAGTGGGTTTCCATTTCCTACTCCAGAGGATCTTCCTGACCCAGGAATCAAACCTGGGTCTCCTGTATTTCAGGCAGATTCTTTACCATCTGAGCTGAAAGTCAACTCAGAAATCTCAAAACAGGGACTTCCCTGGTGGCTCTGTGGTAAAGAATTTTCCTGCCATTGTAGGAGACACAGGTTTGATTCCTGATCCTGGAAGATCCCACATGCTGAGGAGCAATTAACCCGTGGGCCACAGCTATTGAGCTTCTGCTCTAGAGCCCAAGAGCCGCAACTACTGAGCCCATGTGCTGTAGAGCCCGTGCTCCACAACAAGTGAAGCCACCACAACGAGAAGCCCACACACAACTAGAATAGCCCCGATCTCTGGAAGTAGCGGAAAAAACCTACACAGCAATGAAGATGAGGACAGCCAAAAATAAATAAATAAAATTATATTATAATATCATATAAGAAACGAATCGCCAGTCCAGGTTCGATGCAGGATACAGGAAGCTTGGGGCTGGTGCACTGGGATGACCCAGAGGATTGGTATGGGGAGGGAGGTGGGAGGGGGGTTCAGGATTGGGAACATGGGTACACCCGTGGCGGATTCATGTTGATGTATGGCAAAACCAACACAAGATTGTAAAGTAATTAGCCTCTAATTAAAATAAATAAATTTAATTAAAAAAATAAATATCAAAATGGCTTAAACAAAAGAGGAACTTCTTTGATTTGCCTAACTGACAAGTCCAGGAGTTTGACTTCAAGTACAGGCTAGTCCAAATTTCAAACAATAAAGGTAAGTCCATCCAACCTCAGAAGTACAAAACTGTAGGCCTTCAATTATAACTTACATTTTGCACATCATTAAAAATTTCCTGCTCTTTGCAATGGTGTTCTTTCTTTCAGTTTGATGTCTTTAATTAGCCCTATATCTTAAAGATGCTGGGTCCAGCATTTGGTATTTGATGTTCCTACAGGTCTTTGTTGCTGACAACAATGTTGCCATCTCTATGTCTGGTTTATAGTCAAACACATATATGTCCCTACTTGCTTTTCTTTTTAATGGAAATTTGATGAGGAAAGTTCTCAGATTTTCTATAACATTCATCATAAAATAACTCTCTGTCCCAGAATCGTGCTCAAAAACCTTAAGTCATTTTGAGATAGGTTGGTTGGAGTATGAGTTTTGTTCATACATATATTTGTTGAATATAAAAATCAATAACATCACCACTTTGTACATTTATCTAATATAATAATCAATATCAATACCTTTCCTGATATTTACTTAATATAATAATCAATAACAATACTGTTTGTTTATTTGATGACATTGATCAAGGAAGAAGACCAAATCTATGTGCTTTACACACCCTACGTACATTCAGACTGGGCCACTCACTGCTAACGTCTCCCTTCTACTTCGCACCCTCCAGACCTAAAGAGACAGCATCCTTCTTCTCTTGGCTATGGAAGGCACTGGGCAGTAAATTACCATATTTTTGTGAGGCAGTCAGCAAAAATATGTGATGGATCCCCTCTCTACATTATTCTTGGTAATGTGAAGGAAACGAAGAAATAGAACATGATTTATCCCTATATTTGTTAGTGTAATACTAGCTGCTGCAAAAGATAAATCCCAAGATACCAGTAGCTTAATATTTGATAAACTGGTAAGTTAGTTGCTTACCACCTGATAGTACAGTGTGGCTATTTCTGGTTGCTCAAATGTTTCCATATAATACTTTGGGGACCTAATCTTCTTCCATATTACCTTCTCCTAGAATCCTACAATCCTCTGCATTCAGATAACATACATGGAAAGAGCATGGAAGACCAAGTGTACAATGTTTTAATAAGTCAGACCTGGAAGTAGTTCCCATCACTTCTTCCTAGATCCCTTTGGCTTGATCTCAGTCTGCATATAACTAACTACAAGGCAAGCTGAGAATACAATCTGGCAATACAACTAAAAGGAAGGAAATGGATTTGTTAAACAGCCAATCTCTGCCACCATCACATCCTTACTACTACTACTAAGTCGCTTCAGTCGTGTCCAACTCTGTGCGACCCCACAGACGGCAGCCCACCAGGCTCCCCCGTCCCTGGGATTCTCCAGGCAAGAACACTGGAGTGGGTTGCCATTTCCTTCTCCAATGCATGAAAGTGAAAAGTGAAAGTGAAGTCGCTCAGTCAACTCTTCGCGACCCCATGGACTGCAGCCTACCAGGCTCCTCTGTCCATGGGATTTTCCAGGCAAGAGTACTAGAGTGGGGTGCCATTGCCTTCTCCGAGCACATCCTTAAGTTGCCTATAATTCAAAGAGGAAGATAAAATGAGACAAATGAAGTAATATACATCTGTAAAAAGAGAGAGATTAGAGACTGTAATAGTCAGAATATTAGAGACTTTAATTTCTAAGGAGAAACTTTAAAAATGAGTAGAATTTGAGGATGAACCTGAAGAGCCACTCCAAGAAATAAAACAATACAGTATAAGTAAAATCAGAAGTAGAGATAGGCATGCATCTGGCAGAGGAATATAAAGGACTTATCTGACAACTGTACAGAGTCTATGCCAGAAGGTAGAAAACAACATGCCTGGCTAAGGAGACTTGTATGAAACTACCTTGACTAGGACCACGGATTGTGCCACCTTAAACACATGTTTGACTGCATTATGTGTGTTGCACTGCATCAGAATTCCTATGATACAGCCAAAGAGCCAAGTGTTCTTTACCCTCTTTTTCTGAGTAATCTCTAAATCTCAGCTGACATTTCAAGTTTGAGTAGAAAATGTTGATATTACCTAGAGGGTGTATGTGCGTTAAATCGCTTCTGTCATGTCTGACTCTTTGCAATCCTATGGACTGTAGCCCGCCAGGCTCCTCTGTCCATGGGGATTCTCCAGGTGAGAATACTGGAGTGGATTGCCATGCCCTCCTCCAGGGGATCTTCCCCACCCAGAGACTAAACGCCTTTCTCCTGAGGCTCCTGCATTGCAGGCAGATTCTTTACTGCTGAGCCACCAGGGAAGCCCAGCTACCCCTCACTGATTTTGAGTTTCTCAAAGAACAAAGAAAAAACAAATAGAAAATTCTAAGAGATAATGATTAACCTAAATAACCATCTCACTTGTGAAGTAAACTACCAGTCTTTGTAATACAACAAAGTTAAGAAGTTGTTGAGAATCAGATGCTCCAGTTGAGGACACGTAGGAGTAGATAATTAAATTCTTAACCATGGACACAGAATTACAGCAAAATTAAAGTAGAAACTAAATGCCAGTAGTTCCCTCTTTGGAATAACCACTAAATACCCACAGAATTAGGGAGACCATGGCTTTAATCAAATACTTCCTACAAAAGGGGAAGTTTCTAAAGGTTAATTCACATGTGGTCCCAATAGAAGTCCTTATGGGCATGTGTTTTTGAATCTTTTAGGGAAGACTCTGGATGCCAGGGAACACAGCTCTGCCTCAACTTGTTCTGATGCTTGCTCCAATATTTCAATGTGCTCCAACACTCACCTTGCTAAACTGAAAACTATATCTTCAACTCCATCATGCTTTGTACTCCATGATACGGCACACAAATTAGGACTGTCCTGTCCCCTTGTGGAAATTTTAGTGCAGTGGTGATTTACCTTTGAGGAATTTTGAATTTTGAAAATTCAAAGGAAGCTATGGCTCATGTCTGCTCCCCAGAAAAATTTACATAAGCGTAGAAGGGATTTTAATTTTATGTGAGGGAGGCATTCCAAAGAACCTCTTATAATTTTAAGTCCCCATTTTTCAGCAATAATTTCCCATAGGAATGCCATAGACTTCTATGGGGCAGGACAGCACACTAGTGAAGCCTGTTGCCTATAAAAACTCAAGTTTCCCCATTTTATAGATGAGAAAAATGATGCACAGAGACATTAGGCAACTTATCATCTTCCACCTCCAGGAAGTAGCAGAGCAGGAGGAAGTGAAAGTGACCAAGCAGTCTACCTCCAAAAACCTTGTTCATACATATAACCACAGTGAGATACTGTCCCCACTTGTCTGTTTTAATAATATATTCTTTTTATTTTTAAAAGAATAGAAACTATTCTATCCATATTTCTGATGGAAACAGAAACCCTAAAGGGGTTGGGTAGTGCTCCATCTCCCGTCCATGCATTTTGGTCAGGTTATCAATGAGGGATACCTTCACACATCCTTAGGATGAATTCCTTACTTCCAAAAAGGCAGGCATATATGGTACCAAATGCTGTGCCTCCTCTCTCCTAAGCTCAAGCCAGGCCACTTGATTTCTTCTAAAGCTAATTACTGAACCATCTATAATGGTTTCTTTTTTTTTTTTTTTTTCTTTATTTTTTATTATCACATTCTTTTTTTTAATTTCTTTTTTTTTTTTTTTTTTACCGTTTGTAATCTATTTCTTTATTTTTAATCTCCCTGACTTTCAGGCCACCCATCAAGACAAAGCCCTCCGGGACCTAGTATCATTTTACATTCTCCAGACACCATCCCAGGAATAGCAGTATTCTTCTCTTAATTTGCCTCAGCTCTGGAGTCCCTAAGGTTTGCAGTTAGACATACCACTGGTCAGGGAAAGACTATAATAAGAACTCATTCAGTCCAAGTTAATAAAATCTTCTTTAGTTTTCAATTTAAATCTCCTCATGTTGGCTTTATCTGAGGCTAAAACTCAGGGTCATATCTAACTAAATTTGGAGACTTAAATATTTTAATTGATTTACTTATTTTCTGTAATGTTAAGCAATCTAGTGCCTCACACTTGATTAGGCCAACTGTGTTACAATTTGCAATAAACTCAAACATTAGTTAGCATATGGAATTTAGAAAGATGGTAACGATAACCCTGTGTGCGAGACAGCAAAAGAGATACAGATATATAGAGCAGTCTTTTGGACTCTGTGGAAGAGGGAGGGGGGGATGATTTGGGAGAATGGCATTAAAATATGTATAATATCATATAAGAAATGAATCGCCAGTCCAGGTTTGATGCAGGATACAGGAAGCTTGGGGCTGGTGCACTGGGATGACGCAGAGGGATGGTATGGGGAGGGAGGTGGGAGGTGGGGTTCAGGATTGGGAACACGTGTACACCCGTGGTGGATGCATGTTGATGTATGGCAAAACCACGACAATATTGTAAATAATAATAATAATAAATTTAATCCAAATGCATATATTCTAATTATTAAGTTTATGAAGAGTTCCCTCCCACCACCTCTCCACAAAGGCATTATGGCTGGTAGGGGCCTTTATATAAATCCAGACTGGATATCTAGCTTTAACTACAAGCAAAGGCTTAAGATCATTTTCTTTCCACATTATCTCTGTCAGTACTTCTCAATCTTTTCCAAGTAAACACATGTTATAAGTAAAAACACTATTCTCACTATTTTGTTGTTGTTCAATCGCTAATTCATGTCTGACGCTGCAACGCCATGGACTCAGCATGCTAGGCTTCCCTGTCCTTCACTATCTCCCGAGTTTGCTCTAACTCATGTCCATTGAGTCAGTGATGCCATCCAACCATCTCATCCTCTGTCACCCCCTTCTCTTCTTGCCTTCAATCTTTCCCAGCATCAGGGTCTTTTCCAATGAGTTGGCTCTTCCTATCATGTTGCCAAAGTATTGGAGCTTCACTTTCAGCATCTGTCCTTCCAATGAATACTCAGGGTTGATTCCTTTGGGAAATTTAGTTCAACATAAAGACCATGTCAAATTTTTATCAACTTGTACTCAAGCTACTCCAAATAAACATGGATATCTAGTTAAAAAAGAAAGAAAGAAATATTATTTTTATTGTGCATGTTGCAAATGCAACTATATTGATAGATTCCTAAACAGGTTCTATCACCTTCCAGATAGAAAATTTCATGTTCCCATTGGTGTCAAAGACTGTCAAAGCAACTCTATGGCTTAATTCCATATTTTTCCTATCTATAGTATTGAGTGTGGGACCTGAACTTAGAAATTATTTACTGCTGCTGCTGCTAAGTCGCTTCAGTCGTGTCCAACTCTGTGTGACCCCATAGACAGCAGCCCACCAGGCTCCCATGTCCCTGGGATTCTCCAGGCAAGAACACTGGAGTGGGTTGCCATTTCCTTCTCCAATGCATGAAAGTGGAAAGTGAAAGTGAAATCGCTCAGTTGTGTCTGACTCTTCACGACCCCATGGACTGCAGCCTACCAGGCTCCTCCATCCATGGGATTTTCCAGGCAAGAGTACTGGAGTGGGGTGCCATTGCCTTCTCCGTAGAAATTATTTAAGTGGTGTAAAAATTTGTAGTCAAGAAATTGACCTATAAACTAGTCTAGAATCACTGAAAAACATAGGCTCCTAGCAAAGATGTGGTAAAATACTCCATATAGGTGCCTCCTCAACTCAAAGCTCAATTAAGACTTCCCCAAAAGACAACTCCAACTGAAGATAAGTTCATAACCCAAAATTGTGAAACACATGGACACTCACAGCCCTTAGAGAGAAAGCAAACACAATAAATGGGGGAATTTACAGCTGGAAGAATTCAGGCAATAGAACAATCTAAAATAAAGTCTTTTTTTTTTTTTTTAATGGCACATTATTTAATATTCCCATCATGGTCTGGTTGAGCATTGACCAAAAAACACATTAATAAAATTAAGTCTTTAAAAATTAAGTATGTTAATAATGTTCTATAAGGTAAAGGAAGGAAAAAAGTACCAACAAGACAAAACCAAAATGCTTTTAAAAAGAAGACAGATTAAGAAAGGAAAAAAATTTTTCTAGAAATGAAAACCATAGTCATTGAAATACTCAACTGATGGCTTAAACAAAAGACTAGACATAACTGAGAAAGAAATTAGTGAGCTGGAAGGCAAAGAACTAAGTCACCCAGAATATGAAAAAAAATTAAGATACACAAAAGAGAGAAGAAGTTTTAGTATACATATTATAGCAGTTTCAGAAAGAAGTAAAAGGTTATGGGAAAGAAGCAATACTGAAAGGGATAATAGTGAAGATGTTTCCAGGAAAGAAAAAAGGCATGAGTCATTAGACTTTAAAGAACATAGTGAGTTCTTGGCAGAATTTTTATTTTTTAATTTTTTTGGCCATGCTATGAAGCTTGTGGGGTTTTAGTTCCCCAATCAGAGACTGAACCAGGGCCCTTTGCAGTGAGAGTGCAGAGTCCTAACCACTGTACCACCAGGAAATTCCCTTTGCAGAATTTCTTTAAAATCACAAATCATAGTGAAACTTTAGAGAATCTAAAATAGAGATAATAAAGCTAGCTGGAAGAAATGACTGTTTACCTGCAAATAAACAACAATCAGACTGACAACAGACCTTGTCATCCACGAAAACAGGTTCCAGAAATCAAAGGAGAAACATACTCAGTGTTCTAAGTAAAATAACTGTCAACCTTGAATCATCTGCCCAGTGAAACTAACATTCAAAAGAGTGAGAATAAAATAAAGGCATTTTCAGACATACAAAGAATAAAGGAGTTCGCTACTTACAGACTACTCTGCCCACCACTGAAAGAACCACTAAAAGCTAAACCTGACCAAAAAGCAAAGATAGAATTACAACAGAATATGAGAAACAATGGTTTAAAAAAAGAACTTGGTTTTCACTTTCATATCTAAATAAATATAGACTCTATAAAATAATAATAAAGTAACTAATTTGAGGATGATCTAAAACCACAGTGGAGCTAAAATAAGAGACTAACAATAATAATGGAAGATAGAATGGGTTCAGAGGACAGCTAAAACATTCTAAGGTTCTTGCTTTTTTTTTTTTTTTTTTTTTTTTTCAGGAAAATGAAGGGGGGAAATTAACCCAATAGCACAAGAGAGAAAGGATTATGCCATAGTTGTGTTTTAATGAGTGGGAAAAAGATAATTAAGATTTTCTTTTCATAAAGTTTCAAACAATAAGATTTAATCCTTCTCAAATGAGATTAATATAAATCACTTTAAAGGTGTTTTTCAAATACTCTTTCCTTTAATTAGAAGTAACTACCATTTTTCTAGAAATTCAGACAATGACTTTGATCCAGAACTGAGAAAAGTTACCTGTTTGTGACCCAGTTCATGCAGAATTAATGTTGACATTCAGTTCCCAAGATTAATATTTGTTTCTTTGAGTTTCTATGAGCTCTAAAATCCCCATTAAAGTAGATAAATTATCTCTGTAATTCCACATACTTCACAAATTAAAAATAAAAATATTTTCCATGAGAACTGAAAGTCCTAAAAACTCCTCAGAAATAGTATCTTTTATATTCTCCTAAAAAACTTCTCAAGTATCCCTTCATTCTTCCTGGGAGAAAAATCCATAGACAATTGATGTTAACCATAATTTATGAATAAATAATTATCAGGCTCCGTGCTGCCTTATAACAAAGGAATCAACCTGGAAGTCAACCTCAGAGTCTACATTCATTTAAGGGGAAAAAGTCCATCTATAAAATGATATTTTAAGGATTTATTGCACTAACTAGCCACTGTCGCCTCAAAGAATCATTTTTACTTGAACACAAGTGCTAAAAACTTAACTTCGCTTTTTTATTTAGTGCTTTTGAGAGACTAAATTGCAACTCACAAAGACAGTTATTAAGGTCTGAATGGAAAATTATTTAGATTAAATATCATGTTCACATTCAAGAATCATTGTAATTGGTCCATTAAACAGAAGCATTGTAATGGGGTCTATATTTTTATTTGCTCCATTACTTAAAACTAAATAGCAGTTATTATGTATATTACAGTGGTTAAAGATTCTACCATTTACATTGTTGATGTTGAAATTTAGCTTTGTATCAACTCATTGGCAATTTCTTCTATTTGTTTATTAAACAATAGATGATAGGTTAGCTGAATTCTCTGCCTTTATATCAAGTTTTTTAAAATAAAGAATACAATCAACAAGGTATTTATATAAGTCAAAATATAATGGTTATTAGCAATAACAAACATGTCCAAAATCTCAACAAAAACAAGGGTTTATTTCTTCTTTGTACTATATATCCATTGCTGCTTGGCCATGGATCTGCTCCATGTCAACTTTACTGTAGGACTGGAAAACTCCCTGAGGCAACATAGATCTTCATAGTGGAGAGAAAAAAAAAAAAAAAAAAAAAAGGCAAACTATGAGATGGTTACATAAGCTTCTATTAGAAGTGCCTCACATCACCTCCACTCTTGTTTTATTGGCCAGAGCAAGTCACATGACCAAGCCTCCCTTAACAAGAAAAAAACTGTGTAATCCTCCCAAAGAATGACACCACAGGAAGGGCATCAAAATATATGGTAAGCAGTCTTACAATACATCACAGTGACCATGCCAATATTTTCTATAAAATTGAGGAATCACTTCAATATACTATTTGCTTTCCAAGGTAAAGTTGGTCCTGTTTATTCACTGAACAGAAAAAGTGACTCGTACTTAAGAAAATTCCAGCTAAATTAAACATATTGACTTGAACCTGAAAAAAAATTTTGGTACAAGATTACAGAATTAAATTGTCCTCTGACTTTCAACAAGGAGTAAGGGCACATAGCATGTCCACTGTAACAGGAAGCCTTAAAGAGTGTGATCATTTATGGAAAGAAATTTTTCATAGAAGTCTTCTATGGGCATTTCACCAGAAGAAGCTTACATTTCAACTGCATTTCATATAAGGGATGAAAAATATGCTTAAGAGGCAGAAGCTAAAATTTGAAGTTTAAACTAATTTTGACAATTTAACACTGCCAAAATCAAATGCCACCTCAGGCACCCTTATGATTTGTACTTCAAAAATCTTAAGAGGTTTTAGACAGCTGAGTGTATTTATTTTAAGTCTTAAAAATGTTTTGGTGTTATGGAGAGTATTTAAGAAATCTTCAGCCTGTAGAACAAATTGTCAGTATTTGAGCCTGAACTTTTTTGCTTTTATTCAAGGAAGTACATTTTATCACAGTAGTTACTTGATGTGATTATTAGAACAAGGTCACAAATTAGAAGTCACATGAAGCCATATTCCTGATTTATTTAAATGTCAATAATGCTTTGCCGGGCTTCCCTGGTCGCTCAGATGGTAAATAATCTGCCTGCAATGTGGGAGACCTGGGTTCGATCCCTGGGTCAGGAAGATCCCCTGGAGAAGGGCATGGCAACTGACTCCAGTGTACTTGCCTGGAGAATCCCCATGGACAGAGGACCCTGGCAGGCTACAGTCCATGGGTTCGAAAAGAGTCAGACATGAATGAGCAACTAAGCACAGCACACACAAGTAGCTCTATGTGTTTGCTGACCACTGAGATCCCATCTCGTTTACCACCACATGCCAAACCCAAAATCATATCAACATGAACCCAGGAGAGCTTCCTAATGTTTGGATTTAGAAGAATATATAAAAACTTTTTACTATAATCACAGTAAAGATCAGTAATTAAAATAAGTTCAAATGTGGCACCCTCAAGCCCACTCAAGAAACATTAACAAGCAATTCTGTTCATCTTCTGAGAAATTTAATATCAGCCACATCAGCTTTTCCCAGAGCATATCCTATAAATTGGTAGTTCTGTAGAATTTAATTGACAGTTATGTGACATTCTATAATCAAATAAGTTTGAGAAACAGAGTTAAACAAAAGTAAAATGTTTGTTTATTGAAAAGTTCTCACAGCTATTAAAAGACCACTACACAACAAGAATCTCCAAGAAAGAAGGGTAGCATAGAGCACTTCCCAAAATTATTTGACCACTGAATCCCTTTTTATTTTTTTGAAGACATTAACAGTAGGGCCAACTGTTCCACAGGATATACTTCAAAATGTTCTGAATTAAGAGGAAGGAGAGGATGAGATGAATGGAGAGAGTAGCATGGACGCATATACACTACCGTGTGTAAAACAGACAACCAATGGAAATTTGCTGTATGACTCAAAGAATGCAAATCAGGGCTTTGTAACAACCTAGGGGGTGGCAAAGGGTGGGAGGTAGGAGGGAGGTTCCAGAGGGAGAGGACATCTGTACATCTATGGCTAATTCATGTTGCTGTATGGCAGAAATCAAACTAATATTGTAAAGCAATCATCAATCAATTAAAAATAAATAAGTATAATTTTTTAAGTTCTGAATTAGACTCAGATGATGTCTACATTAGACTATTATTGTAAATATTATGTAGAGTTAATGCTTTAGTCACAACATCTGTGACTAAATTATTAAATCACTCCATTTAGTCAAAAAATGACTAATTAGACAGTAATGGCCATTACACAGCTGAATCAACCATAACACTGCAGATTTCCTTTTTTCCATCATCTTAAGACCAGATTTAAAGAACTTTTGACAATGTGATCAATTGCTTCATTATCAGGAATTTATGAATAAAAAGGAAAGGGAGAAGAGCAAATTAATCAGTGAATGTTTTTATTCTCTATATATCATATTTTACCATCCTATCATATAGAACCAGCCAATGTAAACCCAGCCTCAGGAGTCCCTTCAATGACATGGAAACAACATAAATAAATGACAGGAAGCAGTAGTTTTCCCAGAAAATCAATCTGGCTGGAATAGGAGTTGCTCACATTTTTGAGAAGGAGCTTGTCTTGATTTTCCTTCAAGGATCAAAGAAGTAAACAGGATTGAGGTGCTGACAGTGAAGAACATAAGAACAAAGCACCAGTAGCCCTCTTTGTTCAGGTTGAGAGAAGGAACTGATGTCAGCTGACTTACCTTCTTTACCAATGGAAGGTACAGCATAATAGGAAACGTGATGGCACACCAGTTGTCTCCAGTCAATGATATTATGAAATTATCAAGGCCTGTTGGCCACCAAACCCAAATACTTTCTCAATGAAGCCTACCCTGACCACTCCATTAATACTGAAAGCTGCCCCCCCACCTCCATCAACCCCACCCTGTCCCTGGAACTCCCACTAACCTTGTCCTACATTTTTTCTATAATTTCTGTCATAATCCAACACATGTAATTTGCATATTTATGAAGCTTAAGAATTATTGTCTGTTTTCCCCACTAATTTAAGCTATACAATGACTGCACAAATACTTTTTGATTTAATGAAGTTAATTAGAGGAAAAGAAGTTCTGAGAATTTTGGTCCTAAGACGTTTCTCTTACAGGACTTCCAAAGACATTCATTCCAACAGTGCCTGTCTCTGTCTGCACATTCCCTCAGGAGGGAAAAGAAGATGGGGGAGGCAGCTAGAATTCCACCCACCAAGAGCCCACTTGCCAGTGCTGAGGCCTTTGTCTGCTACTGCTCTCACTATCCTGTTACTTACCCTCTTTAATTGAAAGGGATTATAAAGACAAGAGGGCTTCCCTGGTGGCTCAGATGGTAAAGAATCTGCCTGCAATGCAAGAGACCCGGATTTTATCTCTGAGCCAGGAAGATCCCCTGGAGCAAGAAATCACAACTCACTCCAGTGTATTTGCCTGGAGAATTCCATGGACAGAGGAGCCTGGCTGGTTACAGTCCATGGGTCACAAAGAGTTGGACAGGACTGAGTGACTAAAACACACACACACACACGTAAAGACAAGAAGAGTGGAAATCTTTCTTTGGACGATATCCTGGAAAACTCACGAAGCAAGAGAACATAGTATAGAAGCCTCTTAACTGAAGTCCCTGCATTTTCACCTCAGTCTATTCTCGACACAGCAGCCAGGATGATCCTTTGAAACATAAGTCAGATCACACACTGCTCAGTTAAAATGGCCCCTATTTCCCTCAAACCGAAAACCAAAGTCTTCAATACTGCATGTCTGGCTTTGCATTTCCTCTCAGACCTTATTTCCAATTGCTCTCCCCACCCCTGGTCCCTACTCTTACCTCCCCGCTGTCTTTCAAACACCATAAGCATGCTCCCACACCAGGGTCTTTGTAGCAGCTGTTCCTTCAGCCAAGAATGTTCTCCTCTTAGCAGACAGTCTCATGGCTCATACCATCGCCTTCTGCAAAGTTTTGCTCAAGCACCGCCTTGTCAGGGAAGCCTTCTGTGATCTTCGTATTAAATACTGACACCTTGTCCCTGTTTGTCCCAACTATGTGGCTGCCCTCTCTTACCCTGCTCTACCACCCTCTTTCTTTTCTTTTCTTTTTAAATTGGAGGATAATTGCTTTACAATGTTGTGCTGGTTTCTGCCATGTGCTTAGTGGCTCAGTCATGTCTGACTCTTTGCGACCCCAGGGACTGTAGCCCGCCAGGCTCCTCCGTCCATGGGGATTCTCCAGGCCAGAATACTGGAGTGGGTAGCCTTTCCCTTCTCCAGGGGATCTTCCCAACCCAGGAATCGAACCAGGGAATCCTGCATTGCAGGCAGATTCTTTACCAACTGCCCTATTAGCGAAGCCCCACTTATACCACATAATTTACTTGTCATGTTTATTGTTTTAATTCCCCACTAGAACTTTTTTTTGAAAAAGAAAAGAATCTTCAGAAGAGCAGGGAATTATTGCAATTCCTCTTTACTTTTTACCCTTAAGGCTTGGAGTATTCCTAGCACGTAGTGTTCTACAAATGTTTGTGGAAAGAATAGAGTAGCTTAAATAATGTATTTTGGTTACACAGACTGGGTTGAATCCCAATTCTATCATTTATTAGGGCTTTCCTTGTAGCTCAGCTGGTAAAGAATCCACCTGCAATCTCTGAGTATGTACATGTACAACTTGCATACACTGAGGATAAAAATGGACATAAATTAACCAAAGTCATCTACTACACAATGGATTTGATGAATAATGCAGATAAAAATGAAAGCAGTTGACCAGTATGATACTTTGAAGTTGCTCTCTTCATACTGGTTGATATGCACTATAAAGTATTTTTCTTTTTAATACTTCAGAAACAATACTTCTATGTTGTCTCAGGGTTGCCCAGATTGTCTCCATTTCATGCATTCTAGAATGTCATTAGGATGACTTTGCACTTGCCATTTCTTCCTTGTGTCTGTTAGCTAGACTGGCTTTGGCAGAAAGGAAAGGCCATATGGTGACCATCCATATGGATGGGTTGGCTGGGTTTTAGACTCTTGTTCCCTACTGATGTTCCTGTTGTGTGAACAGAATAACTTCTATTTAAGAGGAAAAGACGTGGGATTCCAGTCTCGCATATTGTATCAGTTAGGAAATATGTTCAACTGTGAGCAACAGAGAGCTGAGCAGAAAATCTGAGTTTAAACAAATTAGGAGAGATACAATGGCTCTATGACCTAATTATAGACCTTTTCTCTCCTTTGCCTTTTATCTTCTCTGATCTGTGACTTCCTTCCTGTTACAGTATAAGGCTGCCTCAACTTCACTTTCACTTTTCACTTTCATGCATTGGAGAAGGAAATGGCAACCCACTCCAGTGTTCTTGCCTGGAGAATCCCAGGGACGGAGGAGCCTGGTAGGCTGCCGTCTATGGGGTCACACAGAGTCAGACACAACTGAAGCGATTTAGCAGCAGCAGCAGCAGCATATTCATAAAGTGGCTACTAGAATTCCAGCCAGCATTTTCTCATTCCAGGTAGGAAGAAGGGAAAAGACAAGGAACAAAGGGAGCACATCAGATGAGGCACTGTCCCTTTTTAAGGAGTTTTACCAGAAGACTCATCCAATAATTTCCTCTTATATCTCACTAGTTAGAATTGTCATAAACCCCTCCCATTTTCCAGGTAGGATGAGAAATCTAGCATATTTCAGTGAAGCATGATGCTGGGCTGATAAAATCAAGGTTTTATAGCCACCAAAAGGGAGAGATGGTAGGTATTTAGTAGTCTCTTGTCTAGAAAAATACTTGATTTCTCCAATAAATAGAGGAATCTTAAAAGATGACTGTCATAGGTTGCTAATGACTTTACAGTTGCTTTCGCACAAAGCTAGAAATTAAAATCCTTCCCTTTAGCTCTCCAAATGGTGGTCTACAGCAAGTATCATTTTTTAAAAGACAATCTTTACATTGGTATCTACACTAATCACCAAGACTCCAGCTCACTTTTGCAGACCATTTGGTCTCCGTTTGATTGACTACATAGGTGATTCCAATCATTCTTTGCTGAATTCTGTAGGAGGAAACACTTGTCAAATCCCATCATTGGAATCATCATTTTGCTGCAGTGCTCCAGGATCAGAAGCCCCCTTGTGTAATTGAGAATCCTGCCTGCCTCTTGCTCCTACACAATACGTACTGTAGAATTGATGTTTGGGGAGCTATATCTGTTTTTCACTTAAGAAATTCTCTAAGAATCCTTTAAGCACTCAATAGCCCTTTCAGGTCACCAGGGGGTGATTTTGGTACATTTCACCCTAGCCAACTACTTCTGTGGGCATCATTTCAAGGACTAATTTATTAAATGGCCCCTCAGTTGCCTGAAAAAGTTACGCAGCTTCAGAAAGTGCCTGCCTTACTCTCATGCAGTGGCCCATCTACCAAGAAGATCTGGAAGCCAAAAAAACGAATTATAGAATTCCTATTGTTCCTGATTATTTTCTAATACTACTTGAGGAATGCAAAAATATAAATGCCAACAATTTGTTCTAAAGACCGAGTATGTAGTCATATGGGACAGAGCCATGAAAAAAACACATACTATACATACCCTTCCCCTTTCCCTCTAGTCCCACTCCAGTGCTTATCTTTTGTTCTCTAAATAAAATAGAACCTGCATCCACTATGAGAAAGATAAGCCTTTGATTTTTTTAATCTATTTTTAATTGGAGGATAATTGCTTTACAATATTGTGTTGGCTTCTGCCAGACAACAACGTGAATCAACCGTAAGTATACATATGTCCCCTCCCTCTTGAACCTCCCTCCCACTCCCCTGCCCCATCCCACTCCTCACAGAGACCTCAGCCATAAAAAGGAGTACATTTGAGTCAAATGAACTGAGGTAGATGAACCTAGAGCCTGTTATACAGAAAGAAATAAGTCAGAAAACAAAATACAATTATCATATATTAATGCATATATATGAAATAAAAAGAACGGTACTGATTTGCAGGGCAGGAAGAGAGATGGAAACACAGAGAACAGACTTTGGACACAGCAGGGGAAAGAGAGGGTGGGGCGAACTGAGAGAGGAGCACTGAAACATATACATTACCATACGTAAAATAGATGGATGTGAAAAAGGAAAAAAACGCAGCAGAGGGTGAGATGGTTAGATCACCAACCCAATGGACACGAATCTGAGCAAACTTTAGGAGATAGTAAAGGATAGGGAAGCCTGGCATGCTGCAGTCTGTGGGGTCACAAAGAGTTGGATACAACTTAGTGACCAAACAACAACGACAAGTAGGAAGCCTTTGATTTTTTATCTGAATTTTTTTCTCCTTCATGGAGATGGCTCCCTGGAGCTTCCAACTTATCAGATATAATCTGTTCTGGCCACACAGTCGTGAGAGGATAACAGCCACAGACTCTGTGATGTCAGATTTAAAAAAAAAAAAACAGCGTGAATGCAAATGCACAGACATCACAGAGGTGATGGATGTGAAGTCCTCTCTTCCTGAGAAGGAATGACCAAGATGCCAGACCGGGAAGGAGCAGTTACAACAAATGACATGGGCCTCTGTGGACAGAGTGTAGCCCAGAGCCTCAACCGGTCATGTGGGTAGTTCCCAAGGGCTGTTCATCCACACATCTCTCTTCACTCCCACTGAGACCTTTTGAAAAGAGGGCCAAATCGCCCTTCATCAGGATATCCTGATTCAGACAGACAGCTAAGCTGAGATGGCTTTGGTGAACACACTGTGTGGGATGAAATGAGTTCCCCTGTGGTCAGCTGCCCTGTTGCTGTTTAACTGAAACCAGAGGATCTCAGAGTTGCTAAGAGATTGTCACACTGCTGTGGGAAGAATTTACACGATTGGCGCCCTCAGGCAAGTAGTGCTGAATCTGTCAGTATTCAAGACTGTGTAATTTTTTTTAGCTATTTCTTCATTCTAACCTCTATGGAGTACAGCCTTCTCTCCACACTGACATAGTAGGTATTTATAGCACTGCAAGTTCTAAGCAAAGCAAAGATTAGCTACCAGAGGTGTGGGTTCAAGGACTGACTCCTGGGGCAAAATTGGTAAGGAGACAGACTGTCAGAACTGAGAGTGTGGACAGCTCCAGGGGTTTACAGAAAAAGCATCTGGAAGGAGGTGAGTCAAAGCAATGGCAGAAATGAGGAAGTGTCCCTAGAAACTAGAAGTTGTGATATGTGGGGTCTGAAACTCACTGAGCAGTCCAACAGTGGATTTGCATTAGGAATAAAGATCCAAGTTAAACGGTAGGGCAGAACCAAGATGCAGCACATATGTTGCTCAATTTGCCCAGCTCCTTCCCCAATAATCAGAAAGTCAACACCAATAGACCCAATTGATGAGGCAGGGAGCTATGCAGTCTCACATGCCTTTGCCACAGACAACTGGATCTCAGACGAACATCAGACTCAAACACAGCCAATCAAGCAGCTGAGTAACAACCATCTGATTCTCTCTCTTGAGAATTTAAAATAAAAGATACACTGATTGCAGCTGGTTAGATAGGGCTGAGCACTAAACCTCTAACATCATAGAGAACTGGGGCCAGAATCAACGCCACAACTACCTAGAGTCACGTGCAAGCCAGTCTCAGGGGAGCCTTTGAAGGAAGCTGGTGTGCAAAAGAACAAAGATAAATAAAATAAATAAAATATGTTAATATAAAAAAAAAAGAACAAAGATATGCAGACAACAGCAAAGGTGAGAGATATTGTGATCCTAGAGGGAAAGAGAAATGGGGAGAGTGACTATGCTACTTTCAAGTAACTTTCCAGCTCCTAAGAAGTCTAGAGGTAATTAGTCTTCAGTCCGGTTCTCTCAGATTTCCTGCATCCTCATAATCTAACCAAAAGCCTTGATCCTGCATGGTGCCCCACATTCAGCCTACACCCCACTGTTGTAATGGGAGTTTTGCTCCAAACAGATTCATTGGATTGCAAAGAACACACTTAGGCCACCCTAAGAAACAGTGAATTGCCATAAAGATACCCATGAACATGTCCAGAACCACAGAAACTTCTGAGAACCAAGACAGACTGGGGGTCAGAAGCTCTCTGTCTCTCTGAGTCCCTCACAGTCTGTGTCCTGCTCCATTTTCCTCTATATACCAACTGGTCTCTTTCCCTCCACTCTGCATAACTTTCCTCTGCTTCAAAGATTCTGCTCCCTCATAGCTTTTGCTTTATAAAGCCTGCTCCAGCCTGCTGGGACCCTTCACAGCCCTATCTTACCTCACAGCTTCTCTTTATAGATTCCTTCTGCATCACCAGTAATTTCATTTTCTAGTATATCTTCAAAAGAGGGAATAGAATGAGCCCTGCTCATTCTTTTGCACCAGCTCATGGACTGGCCAGTCTCTGGTTTGACTATTCTTGGATCAAAACCCACTCCTTATACAGCCAGCCCCAGCCATTAGGGCAGAGTCCCATAGTATAAAACACAGCAATCTAGGTCTGTCCATTTAGAGAGGGCTGTGAGCCTGGAAGACACTATGATGAGCATGTTCCATGCCAGCCCCTCCATGCCATAAATATCCTTGAAATACTCTGTTTTTTAAGAAAAAATTAATTATGTGATAAAGCAATTGATCTTGTGATATTAATAATCATTTTGTAATTTTTTTATTTTCTTCTTTTCAGAAGTTTCCAAATTTCCCAGAAGTAATATATCCTACTTTTATAATCAATACTTTTGCATTAAGTATTAAGAAAACAAATGTAGCATCATCTATACAACAAATATATTGAGCGTCAACCACATACCTGGCTTTATGCTAAACGCTGCAGATATAGCGGTGAACAAGAAATGGACTTCTTGTCATGGAACTTGGGTGACTGCATAATGTATCAGCCAAATGTGGACACTTTTGAGGGTGAAAAGGAATGTTATTAATAATCAGATAAGGACAAAACTGGAACTGTGGGCATATGGTGAATGTTTCCAATTATGCGTGCCAGCTAACATTTTAACCTTCCTGTGTATGTGAGCAGAGGACTAAGGCTTTAACTCTCCCCTCAAAAATTAATTTCTAAAATCAGAAAATTCGGAGACTATGTCAGGCAGGTACTGGGGACAGGGAAGACTTTAACAGTCCTCTAACTCTCAGCATTCTCATTCTATACATTGGAAAACAGACAGGGTTCCAGTTTAACCAAGAAGGGCCAGAAGAGGGAAGAGGGAGGTAGGGGATAAAGAGGGAGAATTAGTATTTATTGATCACTTATATGTGCCAGCTACAGGGTTGGGTATTTTCCATATGCAATCAAAGTTAATTTCGTGACAATTAGGTGATGCGGTTATTATTATACCCATTCTCCTAATGGAAAAAAAAGGTTCAGAGAGTTTAATTAAGTTGCCCAAGGTAACACATCCAACATTTAGGACTAAAATTTGAACCCAGCTCTAGCTAACTCCAATACATCAAACCACTTCTCAACAATTTGAGACCTTAAAGCACTGAAACATTATATATAATTTCCTCTAAAATAAATATGAATAATGATGGGATTGCCATTAAAAGTCAAGTTTAGTGGTCATTTCTTCCACACCATCACTGTTTCAGCTTATACTGTAGAAATGAGCTTAACTGATACTGCTTCTTGGACTATTTCTCATGGTCCTTATGTAGGTGAATTTGCATGTAATTTGAAAATGAGATTCTTGAAGGCAATTAAAGAAAAACTTCTGAAGAATGCAGTTAGCCCAGGGAAAAACATCCAATATGCTGAAAAGCATTTGGAACTAATTTCCTATCAGTTGAGTCAAAAGAGAATAATTCCATTGATATCAGATTTGTTAGAGAGATATGTCAAATTCTGTTTTGACAAATATCATCACAATTCAAATCTCCATTCACTTTAATGGGATTTGACCTCTATCAACTTCTTCCAAAGCATGAAAGTGGAAAAAAGGTAGATTTTGCTGGAATAGTTTTGCTATGTTTGTTTGGGCTTTTCCAACTGTTATAGTTTATGCTTATTGCCAAATGAAAGGCACTCTGGATCAAAAAGTCATAGGACTCTAGAAAACAATTTTTTAGGACATAAAATAAAATCACCTGTACAACGTTTTTCAGTGCCCTATGTTAGCAAAATTCATTTACAGACTAACATTAAAGAATGTCAAAACACATAAAAATAGCATAGAAAATCATATTGCATCTGTGACTTGTTTCATCTCTGCTTCAGATCAAATCATACATTTCGAACTCATTGTCTTTGGAGGAGCTGCACTGAAGATCCTGCCATTGGAGGACCCCTCTGAAATAGAAAGTCTCTTTTTATCCTTAGATCTCTCTCGAAACAAAAGAACTTCCTAATGACACATTTTGGAAAGTCTGAAATTAAAGTTCAAAATGTGGTCCTTATTGTACTTAAAATGTGAGAGGTGAAGAAACAGAAGAATACAGTTCGATAAGGAAAGGAACTTTCTTTAAGACCTAAATGTTTTGAGTGGTACATAAATAACTGAGTAATTTCATTCACTATAAAAAGAAAACAAGATCCTTTTGCTACAAACAAGTAACTGATGCATCTATCACAGAACTTGCACGGTGCTTCACCTTTAGACCTCAAGGCTGCAATTCAAACCAGTGTTTTAAAATGCTTAGGGTCTTTATTCTCTTTCAGTTTCTTCCATTAGCTGAGAAAAACAATCTCCTTTCATGTTGTGTAGCTGATAACAAAAACTGGCTAGTACAAGAATGCCCTGTTGAATTCACAGTCAGCTTTGCAGAGCTTAATTGCATAGAAATAAATGAAACTACTTACTGCCTCACTGAATTATGGATTTTAGAAACTGTTTAATAAGGAAGAAAACATTTAAGACAGATTCTATTGAATTTTGCAAACACAGAAAACTAACATGAAACAGGAACTGATAACAGATTTTGTTGGGAAAGTTAAATTGTAATTTTATGACCATTTAAAAGCCTAGATATCTTCACAAGGACAAACCACACAATTATCTATGTGTCAGTTACTTGGACTTGTATAATTATATTTTAAATGGTCAGACCCCTCTTTACCTACAACTTTAGATTTAGAACTTTTGCTGTTTCTGTGGCCTTTATTTAGCTCCTGGAATCTAAAGAAGAAAAAAAAAAAAAAAAAACACTTTCCAAATATTTGCCACTTCCTCTCCTGCAATTGTTCAACTGTTTAGGAGACTGGATTAGCACCAGAATCATTGCTTGTAGACTTCTCAGTGGAAGGTAAACCTCTTAAGACCTAAAATGTATTCATTTTTATATCTTTCAGGACACTTACTAAAGTTCCAGGCACCTCAGAAAGTGTGTTCTAATTGACATGAACTTGTATGGTTAACCCAAAGACTCACAAGACTTCTTATGTTTATTTGTTATTTTTAAATTGCATGTGCACTCAGACTTGCCGAGAGCCCACCAAACGTCACTCAAAAGTGATTGGAGAAAAAACCAAGCTCGGTCTTCACCCTGCAGCAGCTCCCAGTCCAGCGTGAGAAACAAATAAGGAGACAAGAAATCCTAATAGTGTGAGTATGTGTGCGCTCAGTCACGTCTGATGTCTTGCAACCCAATGGACTGCAGCCCGCCAGGCTCCTCTGTCCATGGAATTTTTCCAGGCAAGAATACTGGAGTAGGTTGCTATTTCCTACTCCAGGAGATCTTCCTGTCCCAGGGATCAAAACCACATCTACCACTAGTGACACCTGGGAAGCCCAAATTGTGTGACATACACCAAACATGACAGAAGCATAGGAGGGAAACATCTACCTTACTCAGAGGACTCGGAGCTTTAATAGAAGTTTACGTCTAAGTTGAAAAAAGCACAAATAGTGAAAACAGAGAGGAAGGAGATTCTAGGCAAAGGGAAGAGCATACTGCAAAGGTCAAAACTCAAGAGAAAAATCATGTTTTGGGGAACTTCAAACAACTCAGTATGGGTGGAATATAGAGTGTGCGGTAGGTTGGGGCAAAGACAAGACTGAACCACGAGCAAGGGGGGAACCTTTGGAGAGCTTTAGGTACCAGGCTAACTCGTTACATACAGCCCTGGAATAAAAATTGTTGATGCTTCTATGTTCTTTCCCATTTCAAGGAGCTGAGTTTTACCCTAGCCCCCAAAATGGTGTCATTACTAAAGTCAAGAGAAACAAAAGATAATTTGCTTTAAAATCAGGTGATATCATTCAGCAGCTATTCTTGAAGTACTATAGTTTTAGTTTATAGACACAAACACGTTATATACCTTTTTTCTACCTCCACACTTAAAGATATGGGAATACCAAACCACCTTATCTGCCTCCTGAGAAACCTGTATGCTGGTCAAGAAGCAACAGTTAGAACTGGACATGGAACAACGGATTGGTTCAAAACTGGGAAAGGAGTATGTCAAGGCTGTATATTATCACCCTGCTTATTTAATTTCTTTGCAGAGTACATCATGTGAAATACTGGGCTGGATGAAGCTCAAGCTGGAATCAAGATTTCTGGGAAAAATATCAATAACTTCAGATATGCAGATGACAGCACCCCAATGGCAGAAAGCAAAGAGGAACTAAAAAGCCTCTTGATGATGGTGAAAGAGGAGAGTGGAAAAGCTGGCTTAAAACTCAACATTCCAAAAAGTAAGATCATGGCATCTGGTTCCATCACTTCATGGCAAATAGAAGGAGAAAAAGTGGAAGCAGTGACAGATTTTCTTTTCTGGGGTCCAAAATCACTGCAGATGCTGACTGCAGCCATGAAATTAGAAGACACTTGCTTCTTGGAAGGAAAGTTATGACAAACCTAGACAGTATATGGACTTCCCTGGTGGCTCAGATGGTAAAGTGTCTGCCTACAATGTGAGAGACCCAGGTTCAATCCCTGGGTTGGGAAGATCTCCTGGAGAAGGAAATGGCAACCCA
This sequence comes from Bubalus kerabau, assembly GCF_029407905.1. NCBI lineage: Eukaryota > Metazoa > Chordata > Mammalia > Artiodactyla > Bovidae > Bubalus > Bubalus kerabau. The sequence goes on along the minus strand of NC_073624.1, from coordinate 59,685,771 downwards.
CTCCAGTTTTCTTGCCTGGAAAATCCCATGGATGGAGGAACCTGGTAGGCTACAGTCCATGGGGTTGCAAAAGGTTGGACACAACTGAGAGACTTCACTTTCACTTTCAGACAGTATATTAAAAAGCAAAACATCACTTTGCCAACAACAGCCTGTCTAGTCAAAGCTATGGCTTTTCTAGTAGTCATGCACCTCTGTGAGAGTAGGACCAGAAAGAAGGCTGAGTGCCAAAGAATTGATGCTTTAGAACTGTGGTGTTGGAAGAGACTTTTGAGAGTCCCTTGAACTGCAAGGAGATCAAACCATTCTATCCTAAAGGAAATCAACCCTGAATATTTATTGGAAGGACTGATGCTAAAGCTGAAGCTCTAATACTTTAGCCACCTGATGCAAAGAGACAACTCATTGGAAAAGACCCTGATGCTGGGAAAGACTGAAGACAAAAGGGGAAGTCAGAGGATGAGATGGTTAGATAGCATCACAGACTCAATGGACATGAATTTGAGCAAACTCCAGGAGATTTGTAGGACGGAGGAGCCTGACATGCTGCAGTCCATGGCGTCACAAAGAGTCAGACTTAGCGATGGAACAACAACAACACATATCAGCTTCAACACATCACTGAAAAAAAAGTAGATGGAGATCTCACTCTCTATTTACCATTTTAGAAATGACACATGTCTCTCTCTCTCTCTCTCTCTGTCTCTCTCTGTCTCTCTCTCTCTCTCTCACACACACTTTATTCATGCATAGTTCACTTTACTTACAGTCAAATTAAGTCAAAATTAGTCACATGGCCTTCCTAACTGCTAAAGTATCCAGAAGGCAAAAATAGGATACTGATGAGCACATCAAAGCCCAATCCTTGGGCATCCTCTTTCTTACCTGGCAAAACCATTATATACTTTCCTCAAGCAAAAATTATTCTCTCAATAAAAGAAATTCTACCACTAGCTTCAAAATAATTATTTGCTCTCACTTATTATATATATAATACACAGATACAAAGAAAAAAGCAAAATTATTTCTGAGTAATAGGTTTAGGAATTTTTTAATTTTCTTTTGATTAATTTGTATTTCTTGGCTTTTCATAATAAACATTGATTGTTTTTATAAAAATAAAAATGTTTTCATGTTTAATATACATGTGTGTCTTTCTTGAATAATTCCTGCAAATTCTTATTTTGACGCTAAGATGGGGGAGGTAGAATACGTAATCATTTGGTTATCACTTTTCTGGTCACTCCCAGCAACTGTGGCAATCTTCCTTTTACATTAGAAGTTTCTCTTTAATTTTGCCTTAGAAATGCTACTTGGCATTGACTGGCAAAGCTCCTTGGAATCTAGATTTTCTTGTAAGTTTCCCTTCCCAAACACCATAGCAGCCTCCAGATCAATGTGCCTCAGGCAGATCTAATTAATGTCCTCTCAATTCCTCCCATGGCTAGTTAATGTCAAAAAATGGAAATACAGAAACCATTCAAAGAAAATACTTTTCCCTGACTTCCTCCAATAAACTGTCTGAAGAAGAATATTGTTAAAAATTTGGCAGACAATTCTTTGATTTTCATTTTTTCATCTCATTTCCATGATCTGAAATTTAATCTTCAGAGTACATAAGAAGGTTTTCTCCATCTATGAAAACCCAAGAGTGAGAAGATTGCTCTATTGGAAAAAAAGACGCTAACGGAGCATTGTGGGTGAAGGTACTTATAAAATCTAAGACTTTATACAAAGTTATTGTAAAATATCAGCCATATTACCTGTGCTGTAAACTACATCCCTGTAACTTATTTCTTTTATACCTAGTAGTTTTTAATCTCTTAATTCCTGTCACCTATTATGTCCCTCCCCCACATCTTCTCCCCACTGACAACCAGTAGTTTCTTCTCTGTATCTGTGAGTCTGCTTATGTTTTATTCATTCATTTGTTATTTAGATTCCACATATAAATAAAAATATATAATATTTGTCTTTCTCTGTCTGATTTATTTCACTAGGCATAATATCCTTCAGGTCCATCCAGGTTGTCACAGATGGCAAATTTTCCATTATTTTTATGGTTGAGTAATGTTCCCCCATGTACATATACCACATCTTCTTTCTCCACTAACTTGTTGATGTGTACTTAGGTTGCTCCCATTTCTTGGCCATTGTAAGGATTGCTGCCATGAACATAGGGGTGCATCGATCTTTTTCTAGAGTGTAATGTATAAAAAATCAAATTAGTATGTTATACACCTGAAACTAATATATATCTTATAAATCAACTATACTTCAATTTTTTATTGAAGAAACTGACAGTTTTCCATCAGCAGTACTTGAGTGTCAATTGTTCCACAGCAATTCTAGTGAGTAGGTAAAGTAGTTTATTGTGGTATCAGTATGTGTTTGTACAATAAGCCACTGGTCCTCTGCAATAAATAACAAGCAAATCTTGGTGAAAATGATATTAAAACAATTATCCTGATGTACTATAATATCAAGGGCTAACAAGGTTGTCAATCACTTCCCTGTATATATTAACAAACCATAAAAAAGCAAAAAAAAAAACTAAGGCTCTAAATAAATACAGGTTGTTATTACTACATTATATTATATCTAATATTCATTTGTATTTAATATACATGAGTTTTCTAGAAGTTGTTACTTGTGCACCAACTTCTATTTATTTTAATATCATCCTTCAGAATAATGCATTTGTTATTGATTGCCTTTAGTATTGAAATAATAAAGATTTGCATCTACATTTTTAACCTGGAATAAATGAATAGCAGTCTTTCCTAATTGTTTACTTATAATCCAAGTTATTTTTCAAAGCGGATTTTAGAATAGCAAATGCATAAATCTAAATTATTCTTTAAAGGTAAAAAATACAGCATGAAGACAAATTTATAAATATTTTAGAGGACTTTTGACACAACTTTATTACCACTGCAATGTTCCCCTACGTATCAGGCAACCATTTCCCTGCACTGAATGTTCTGTCAGATAATGGAGGAATATTCATCGAATTGAAAAGAGCTAGAGAACGACATTAGATTACAACTTTTATATACAGGAGAAGTACATCAAGCAATGCCTTTTCTTCTTTTTATCTGCTTCCCCTTTCCCTTCAGGCAAAAATATAAATGAAAAATGCCTTCTACCTTCAATCAAATACCAAAGATAAAATACCGATTGCTTGCTCGACTGCTTACAATGGAGGTATAACAAATGTTAATCTATTTCTGCAGCCAACAGAGAGGGGAAGTTGGAAAGGGGAGAAAGGGATTAGAAGAGCTTTTCCTCGGTGGCATTTTTGAGACTTCAAAATGCTCTTAGAAGCTACTTAACAACAAAATCAGTTGATCCCATTGTTGTGGCTCAGAATTCTGTTTCAGTATATTGCAGCTGAGTAAGGAGGCTAAGGTCCTGGAGTAGAATTAATGCATTGCCCATGGATATTTCCAAAACCTTTTCATTGTAACACTTTAAAAAAGACCTATGAAAATCCTCTGGCCTGCCACAAGACCTGTGTCTCTGGAGGCAGGCCCACCATGGAGAAAATCAAAGCCCACATCACCACCTCAGAGGATCTAGCTTATTTCTGAAACTCTAATTCTGCCCAGTCTTTACTTGTTCCCCACCCATGCTCTGGCTTTACCCCTCCTCTGTAGTGGGTGTGCAGGAGCAGTCTCTCCTTCATCATGGGTTCCATATGACTTCCTGTTTCACTATTACAGTTTCTGATTTCACTCCTTTGTTGCAGCCACCAATGCCCAGCCTTGAACACTAACATCCCCTGGGATAACCCTGAACCACCACCACCATCACCAATAGAGTTTCATATCCTGCTTAGCTACTAGAGCAGAGAGGAAGAAGAAAAGGAATTTGAGAGAGCATCTTTCCCCGCTCCTTTGATGGTTAATTTTATGCATCAACTTTACTGGCCCATGGTGCCCAGCTGTTGGCTCACACACCAGTCTAGATGTTGCTATAAGGGTATTATTTAGATTAACATTTGAATCAGTAGAGCTTGAGGAAAGCAGATTGCCCTCCATAATGTAGGTGGTCCTCATCCAAACAATTGAAGGCCTTCAGAGGAATAGACTGAGGTCCCCTGAAGAGGAAGGAATTCTGCCTACACACTGCCTTCAGATCCAAGACTGCAGTATCAACTCTGGCTCGATTTCCAGCCTGCTGGCCTGTCTTGAAGATTTTAGACTTTCCAACTCCCATGACTGCATGAGTCCGTTTTTATATATATTTCTATTGTTTCTGTTTCTCCAAATGGTTCTGCTTCTTCGAAGTTCCCTGACAAATACACTTCCCCAGCAGCTTTCCCTTCCTTAAAAGGTGGACTTGAACACTCAGGATTCTAATCCCCTCAACGGAGGGATCACCTAAACCTTCAGGGTGTGAGTTGTGAAGCCCAATCATGTAACTTTTCTCTGACCAGGTTTTGAGGCTAACCCACCCTCTAAGGTATCAAGAGAACCCTGCCTTCTTGCCCTGCCACTTCCTCAAACCTAGTGGCCAAGGGCACTTTGGCTCCTCTCCCAACCCAGGGGGACCCTGTGTTTCTCTCTCTTTTTGGTGACTACTCCTGAGGAGAAACAGCTTTTCCTTTTAATAAGACTCTGTCATCTGATAGACCATAGCACTAAAGGGTAGGCCACTTCTGGACATGTGCCTGTATCCACCACGTACTTCATGATGATTGAACTTCAATATAGACAGGGTTTTCTTCAAGCTTCCAGAAAGGAAGATTCCCAATAGGTATTATAAGATGAAATTGTACACGATTCCATTTATCTGCCTCATGGAACAAGAGTTTGGACAGGAGAAAAGACCCAAATTCTACCGCCTGAGACTCTTCATTCTTTCTAGCTCTTTAAACTCTGAGTTGTTCTCTGCAGGCATAAATCAAACTCTAAGATCATCTAAATTCTTCAGTAGTCACCCCGAGTCCAGACTCTCCAAACTAGGATAAATCTTCCCGATCCACACCCTATCCATGTGATCTTAGTGTTTTTCATCATCACCTTTCATCTTTTGAAAGTCAAACCAGCTTTTCATATGCTTTCTCCTTTATCTTTCTCCATTTTCCCTTCACCAATTTTCCCTTTTTTCTTTGGTCTCTCTCTGATATTGGATTTGACCTGAATTATTTCAACAACTGCATTTTCCTTCTATGTCACACTTGCTCTACAGACCAAATCTCAACATATTTCTCCCTTCACTATATTCTGGATTGTTTTTCTCTTATACATTTTTCTCATATGTCCATGAGTTCATGGAAAAACTAAGAAAGCTTGAATTACAAGTATCTAATTGGCTTACCTACTTCATTCATATTTATTACCTTTACTCATATAAAAACGGCACCAAAATTCTCCAGGAAATTAGCTCTGCTACCCCCAAAGTACAAGGAAGAAATTGTGTGAGATTCCCGGAGAGATTTAAAGTCATTATCATGGTAACTTGGAAATAACCAGCTACAACTGTTCCACTGAGGCCAAAGACTTGGCTAACTACCGCTGCTTAATTAATCCAAGACACTCTAACTGAATGCCCAACTGTTGTGAAAATAATCACTAAATAACCAAAAGGTCATCTAGAAGCCAAGAGAATAGCACTTAGGCCTGCCTATAGAAACAGAGATTGAATTCCTCCCTTCTGGCTTCCTTCATGTCTACTGCAAAGTTGGTTACCCTAAGAAGAAAGGGAAGGAAAAAGATCTCTGAACAGAAGAGCTTTGACCAAAAGTCAGGCTCTCGCAAGAGAGGGAGCCACATTCCCTGAAAAAGATAGAGCAGCCCATGAATCATGAAACAGAAAGAATGATCTGTCAGTAACTAATGTCTTGGGATGAAAAGGAAGGATATCCTGGGTAACTACCCTGACAAAATGTATGGAGGTGCCCTCACAAGGCTAAAAGTAGAGTTACTGTCCAGCAATGCAAAACAACTTTTAAGAATGTAAGACATAGAGGCGGCCTGAGTTCAAATCCCGACTCCCCATTTTACCAAATGTGTCATCTTGCTGAGCTAATCTAACTAAGCCTGAGTGTCCCTACCTGTAAAGCAGGAGTAACCATAGCATTGTGATGAGAATTAAATAATAGCATCCAAATTAAGTACTTCATTAAATAAGTATTTGATTAATTACACATGGTAAATGTTTTTAAAATCATGACTAATTATCATGTATGAAAGCACCAACCACTGAAAAATTTGGAAAACAATTGCACCGTCATAAGAAGTCTTAGATTTTGAGATACTCAAGGATCAAGCAAGAAATTAAAAGAACTGGATGACCAGTAGCATTAGTGTTTTTATCCCAGGTAATGGTAAGAAATTTGAAAAATAAACGAGGAAACAGAATCCAGGAAGTGAGCAGCTGATATTATTAGACAGTGTCAGAGAATGGGTTTGGGATTCCTGAATGATTTTTAAGGTCTCAGAACAGACACCTGGCTGGGGATAGGGCTGGTGTATGGGAACATCTACTGTCTATCAACAGGAGAATGAATAAACAAAAGGGTGGCCTATTCATGTAAAAAATGAGATACTACTCACAATTTAAAAAATAATTAAGTACTAAACACACAATATATAGATAAATTGCAAAAACACTATGAGTCAAACAAAGCCAATTACAGAAGTATACACTGCATGATTCCATTTTTATGAAGCTCTAGAAGAGACAAAACTAATATAATGATGACAGAAAACCAAACAGTGGTTTGGCTCTGTGACGGGGTGGGAGGGGAGGGATTGACAAGAAGAGGCCACTTGGGGAGGGATGGAAATGTTCTACGTCTTGCTTTGGTGGTGATTTACCAAAATTCATTGAACTGAACTATGTGATTGTTTTACTGTATCTTAATTATCACTTAAGAACAACATAGTAAAAGCAAAATAAACACATTTCAGATTAACAAACACAGAGTTTACCATTCAGAGGCCCTCTTTGAAAAATGTACTAAAAGATGTTCCTCATGAGAAAGAAAATTAATGAAGAAATGAAAAATGAGAGCAAAGAAACAAAGAAACTGGGGGTGCATCAACTGTATAAAAGATGCCAAAAATATTCACTAATCTTGTGTGTTTGTATTTCAAAAGGCAGAATTAAACACTATACAGGGCTACCCAGGCAGCGCTAGTGGTAAAGAACCTGCCTGCCAACGCAGGAGACGTAAGAGACATGGGTTCAATCCCCAGGTCGGGAAGATCCCCTGGAGGAGAGCATGACAACCCCTTCAATATTCTTGTCTGGAGAATCCCACAGACAGAGGAGCCTGGTTGGTTACAGTCCATGGGGTCATAGAAAGTCGGACATAACTAAAGTGATTTAGCATGCACAAACACTATACAATAATAAGATGAAAGGCAGGAGCTACTGCTTTTTTCATGAAAAGAGCAGAAATACTGATTAAATTTAGACTTTTTAGGTCAAGTATGCATGCAAAAAGGAATAATGGCACCTAAAATGGTATCACAATGTACAACTTGTGGAGTGGAAGGCAATGTAGAAAGCTGAAGTAAAAAAGTGAAAGTGTTAGTCACTCAGTCATGTCCGACTCTTTGTGACCCATAGACTATAGCCCACCAGGCTCCTCTGTCCATGGAATTCTCCCGGCAAGAATACTGGAGCAAGTAGCCATGCCCTTCTCCAGGGGATCTTCCTGACCAGAGATCAAACCCAGGACTCCTACATTGCAGGCAGATTCTTTACCATCTGAGCCACCAGGGAAGTCCTATAGAAAGGTACACAGAGCTAAAGAACACTCAATGAATCTAATAGACACAACCAAACACATATGCAAATACACAAACACATACACACACACACAAATGAGTGAGAGAATGAAAAATCAAAGAAATATTGTAATCATAAAGTACAAAATAAAATGGTGGAAATAGAGACATCAGTAATGACAAAAAACATACATACAATACACTCATCAGTGTTACACTGGTTTTTAAACATGTGCACTCTCCAATTACATACTGCTTCCACCTAAACATAATACCAAAAAGATTAAAAGAAGCAAGGTGCAAAATTATACAATGGGCAAATCCTAATAAAAATAAAATCAATATGGTCATATTAAATCAGACAAAAATAGATTCACAGGAGAAAACATATGATGAAAAATTTTATTATGTAGTGACAAAGTGAATAATTTTTCTGAAATATATAATAATATTGAACCTGTATAATAACATAGCTTCAAAATATATAAAGCAAAACAAAAAACTCACAGGCAGCAATGAATAAATTCACAATCATTAGGGAAAGATTTTAATATATTGTACTAACTGCTGTATAAAAAGTTAATAAATTTTCTCAAATGCACTGTAATGTATGTCCTACACCAAAAATTAAAGAATAATTTAACACAAAAAAATTAATTTATTTTAACAAAAAAGTTTATTTTCAATTGCACATGAATGAATTACCAAAATTTGACTAAGTACTTGCTTACAAAGCAAGATTCAATAAATTTAAAACTTTCTGTAGCATACAGACCACATTTTGTGACAAAAGTACTAAAATATTAGAAATCAACAGTTCAAAAATCCTAAAATGAAGTGAAAATGAAGTCGTTCAGTCGTGTCCAACTCTTTGCGACCCCATGGACTTTAGCCCACCAGGCTCCTCCATCCATGGGATTCTCCAGGCAAGAGTACTGGAGTGGGTTGCCATTTCCTTCTCCAGGGGATCTTCCTGACCCAGGGATCGAACCCAGGTCTCCCATATTGCAGGCAGACGCTTTACCATCTGAGCCACCAGGGAAGTCCTAAAGTATCTCATAAATCATCTACAAGACCAGGGATAAATCAGAAAGAAAATTATCACCATTCAAACCTGAGGCAATAAAAGTACTACATATCAAAACTGATGTATGCAAATAGCAATACTCAGTACTTTGGGTCAATTGAAGTCTTAAATGTATATATTAGAAAAAAATCAAAAAGTTATGACTTTATCATCTAAGTCAAAAAATCAGAAAATGAAAAATAGTAAACCTGTATGAAGGAGCAGTAGAAAGGAAACATAAACTAGAAACTTATCATGTAGAAACAAAAAAAATAAATAAAGAGGGTCAGCGGAACCAAAGCCTTTGCAAAGACAGAAAATAAGCCAGTCCTCTGGCAAGGTACAAATTAGCCTTACTAGACATAAAAACTCCATCCAACTAGTCCATCCTAAAGGAAATCAGTCCTGAATATTCATTGGAAGGACTGGTGTTGAAGCTGAAACTCCAATACTTTGGCCACCTGATGCGAAGAACTGACTCATTAGAACAGACCCTGATGCTAGGAAAGACTGAAGGCGGTGGCGGGGCGGGGCGGGAGAAGAGGAGGACAGAGGATGAGATGGGTAGATGGCATCACCAACTCAATGGACACGAGTTTGAGTGAACTCCAGGAGTTGGTGATGGACAGGGAGGCCTGGCATGCTGCAGTCCATGCGGTCACAAAGAGCCAGACACAACTGAGCAACTGAACTGAACTGACTAAACTGAGACATAAAAAGGGCTTCCCTGGTGGCTAAGATGGTAAAGAATCCACCCGCAATATGGGAGACCTTGGTTTGATCCCTGGGTTGGGAAGATCCCCTGGAGAAGGGAACAGATACCCACTCCAGTATCCTGGCCTGGAGAACTCCATGGACTGTATAGCCTAGGTGGTTGCAAAGAGTTGGACACAACTGAGCAACTTGCACTTTCAGACATTAAAAAAGATATATAATTGCACCTGGTCTCATCACTTCATGGCAGACAGATGGGGAAACAATGGAAACAATGAGAGACTTTATTTTCTTGGGCTCCAAAATCACCCCAGATGGTGACTGCAGCCATGAAATTAAAAGACGCTTGCTCCTTGGAAGAAAAGCTATGACCAACCTAGACAGCATATTAAAAAGCAGATGCATTATGCTGCCAACAAAGGTCCATCTAGTCAAAGCTGTAGTTTTTCCAGTGGTCAGGTATAGATGTGAGAGTTGGACCACAGAGAAAGCTGAGCACTGAAGAATTGGTGCTTTTGAACTGTGGTGTTGGAGAAGACTCTTGAGAGTCCCTTGGACGGCAAGGAGATCAGATCCAGTCAATCCTAAAGGAAATTGGAAGGACTGATGCTGACGCTCCAATACTTTGGCAACCTGATGCAAAGAACTGACTCATTGGAAAAGACCCTGATGCTGGGCAAGATTGAAGGCAGGAGGAGAAGGGGACGACAGAGGATAAGATGGTTGGATGGCATCACCGGCCCAATGGACATGAGTTTAAGCAAGTTCGGGAGTTGGTGATGGACAGGGAGGCCTGGTGTGCTGCAGTCCATGGGGTGGCAAAGAGTCAGACATGACTGAGCAACTGAACTGACTGATAATTGAAGTGAAATGAAAGTTTCTCAGTTGAGTCCAACTCTTTGTGACCCCATGAATTATACAGTCCATGGAATTCTCCAGGCCAGAATACTGGAGTGAGTAGCCATTCCCTTCTCCATGGGATTTTCCCAACCCAGGGATCTAACCCTGGTCTCCCGCATTGCAGGCGGATTCTTTAACAGCTGAGACACCAGGGAAGCCCCTATATAATTACAAATACAATAAATATTTAAAGCATCTTAAGAGAATGCTTGAACAACTTGATGCCAATAAATTTGCAACTTAGAAAGGCATGCATTTAAAAAGAAAAAAAGCTTGAATCACCAAACTTTCTCATAAAAAAATATGGAAAACCTGAACAGACTTATGATTGTTAAAGCTGAATCTGTGATTTAAAAACCTATGCTCTCCCCCTCCTCCAAAAAAAGCGGGGCCACAGTGATTGTACAGATAGATATCAAACTTGCAAAGAACAAATATTTCCTAACCTATGTAAATGTTTCCAAGTATTTAGAAAGGAAAAGCTCCCCAACTCATTATATAAAGCTCTATAACACTTAGAGCCCAAAATGGAGGAGGATGACACAAAAAGTGCAAATTACAGCTCAGGCTCACTTGTGAACACAGATGTCAAAGTCTTAAATAATTTTTTTAGCAATCAAATGCAGTGAAGTATTTAAAAACAAATACCCATGACCGAGGAGGGCTTATTTCAAGAATGCAGTGAGGATTTAGTATTAGAAAATCAATAAAAGTAATAAACAACCCTAATAGAAAAAAAGGGACAACCCATGTGATAATCTCCAAAGATGCAGAAAAAGAACAGGTGAAATTATATTGACTCAAGTAAAAACTCTTAGCAACCAGGACTGGGAAAGAACTTTCTTTATATGATTAAGGGTATTTACCCCAAAAACGTCAACAAATATTGTGCTGAGTAGTGCAATGTTGAAAGTGTTCCATTTTAAGGAATAAGGATGCCATTTAGGACTGATTGTATTCAGCATTTTCCTGAAGGTCCTAGCTAAAGCAAAAAGACCAGGGGAGAAAAAAGACGTAATGATTGGGCAGGAAGAATCAAAATTGTCATTATTCACAGATGATATAATTGTCTCATGGAAAAAAAATCCATGAGATTATATTTTAAAACTATTAAAAGCAATAAGAGCTTGGTGGATACAAAATAATATACCAAAATCAATAATATCTCTATACACCAGCAACATCCAATTTAAAAATATAGAAATCACATTGGTCACAGTAGCAACAATATCTTCTATTTATAAGGTATGTAAGCACAATGCTAACAAAATATATTAATTAATATTATAGAAATTGTATAAAATTTTATTGAAGGATATAAATTTTAAAACCTGGAAAAAGAAGTGAAAAACGCAGCAAATTCATGGGTAAGAAAGATTCACTATTTTAAAGATAGCAATTCTCTCCAAATTAATCCATTAAGTCAATACATTCCAGTCAAAACTTCCTAGAAGTTTCTTCATAGACCTCATCAAGCCGATGCTAAAATTCACGTAGAACAAGTAAGGACAAAGAAGAACCAGGAAAATTTTGAAGGCAGTAAATGAAAGGGGAAATATAATATCTCACATTGTAGGAGATAATAATGTCAGATCACAGGGCAAGGTGACTGTGTTTGTGCTTGGTCACTCAGTCATGACTGACTGACTGTGATCCTTTGGACTGTAGCCCACCAGGCTCCTCTGTCCATGGGATTTCCCAGGCAAGACTACTATAATGGGTTGCCATTTCCTCCTCCAGGGGATCTTCCCAACCCAGGAATCAAACCCGAGTCGCCTGTGTCTCCTGCATCTGCTGCGTTGCAGGTGAATTCTTTACCCGCTGAGCCATCAGGGTTAGGTGAGAGAGTAGACAATTGGAACAGAGCAAGAGCCTTGAAACAGACCTGGGTTTATGTATTGGAACTTAGTATGTGATGAAACAGGCCTTAAAACTAGCAATTAGAACCTTACATGGAACAAATGACTGGTTCAAAATTGGGAAAGGAGTACAACAAAGCTGGATATTGCCAGCCTGTTTATTCAACTTCTTTGCAGAATGTTGTTGTTCAGTTGCTCAGTTATGTCCAATTTTTGTGACCCCATGGACAACACCACACCAGGCTTCCCTGTCCTTCCCTATCTCCTGGAGTTTGCTCAAACTCATGTCCATTGAGTTGGTGATGCCATCCAGCCATCTCACCCTCTGTCACCCCCTTCTGCTCCTGCCCTCAATCTTTCCTAGCATCAGAGTCCTTTCCAATGAGTTGGCTCTTGACATCAGGTGGCCAAAGTTTTGGAGCTTCAGTTTCAGCATCAGTCCTTCCAATGAACATTCAAAGTTGAATATAAGGATTGACTGGTTTGATCTCCTTGAAGTCCAAGGGACTCTCAAGAGTCTTCTCCAGCACCACAATTCAAAAGCATCAATTCTTTGGCTCTCAGCCTTGCCTATAGAACAACTCTCACATCTGTACATGACTATTGGAAAAACCACTGCTTTGACTATACAGATCTTTGCAGGCAAAGTGAAGTATCTGCCTTTTAAGAGGCTGTCTAGGTTTGTCATAGCTTTTCTTCCAAGGAGCAAGCATCTTTTAGTTTCATGGCTGTAGTCACCATCTGGAGTGATTTTGGAGCCCAAGAAAATAAAGTATCTCATTGTTTCCATTGTTTCCCCATCTGTTTGCCATGAAGTGATGGGACCAGATGCCATGATCTTAGTTTTTTGAATGTTGTTTTGAGCCAGTTTTTTCAATCTTCTGTCTCACCTTCATCAAGAGTCTCTTTATTTCCTCTTCACTTTCTGCCATTAGAGTGGTATCATGTGCATATCTGACGTTGTTGATATTTCTCCTGTCAATCTTGACTCCAGCTTGAGCTTCTGGTCCCATCACTTCATGGAAAATAGATGGGGGAACAATGCAAACAGTGATAGACTTTATTTTCTGGGGCTCCAAAATCACTGCAGATAGTGACTTCAGCCAAGAAATTAAAAGATGCTTGCTCCTTAGAAGAAAAGTTATGATAAACCTAGATAGTGTATTAAAAAGCAGAGACATTACTTTGCGGACAAAAGTCCATATAGTCAAAGCTATGATTTTTCCAGTAGTCATGTATGGATGTAAAATTTGGAGCATAAAGAAGGCTGAGTGTTGAAGAATAGATGCTTTTGAACTCTGGTGTTGGAGAAGACTCTTTAGAGTCCCTTGGACTGCAAGGAGATCAAACCAGTCAATCCTAAAGGAAATCAACTCTGAATATTCATTGGAAGGACTGATGCTGAAACTGAAGCTCCAATACTTTGGCCACCTGATGTCAAGAGCCAACTCATTTGAAAAGACCCTGATGCTGGGAAAGATTAAGGGCAGGAGCAGAAGGGGATGACAAAGGATGACATGATTGGATGACATCACCAACTCAATGTACATGAGTTTGAGCAAACTCCGGGAGATGGTGAAGGACAAGGAAGCATGGTATGCTGCTGTCCATGGGGTCACAAAGAGTCAGACATGACTGAGCAACTGAACAACAACTCTTTTCTCAATACCATGTGTAGTCAGCCACCTCTGGAATTAATCTAGCTTCCCTGGTAGGCTAACACTCAGCTGTGGATAGACTGGAAAGCACTCACTGGAAAGGAAGATCTCTGCCATTGAGAGTGTGATGAAGCCACTATGATTTGGCCTTTGGATTAGGATCCAGAAACCCCTGAGCTCAAATCCCACTCTCTCAGTGCTGGGTTACTTTTGGGCAAGTTAGCCACCCTTTCTGGGCCTCCATTTCTTCATCCTCAAAATGGGCATAACAAGAATACTTGCTTCACTGGGTTACTCTGAAGTTTAAATAGTATGATGTTACTATTTAAACAAAGTCATTCTGATGGCATAAGAATTTGAAAATTACTGGGTTCAAATAATCAGAAACACCCCAAAAGCTGAAGTCAATTAGCCTCCTCCCTACCATCGACTGCACAGAGGAGGGCAGGGTGGACACAAGAACAAAATTAGCATACTCTCTTTTTTAACTTTGGCTGTGCTGGGTCTTTGTTGCAGTGTACAGCTTTTCTCTAGTTGTAGCACAAGGGCTCAGCTGTTTCGTGGCATGTGGGATCTTAGTTCCCAGACCAGGGATTGAACCTGTGTCCTTGCATTGGAAGGCAGATTCTTAACCACTGGACCACCAGAGAAGTCCCAAAATTAATACACTTTTAAAGAAAAGGAAGAGGAATGAATGCTAGGAAAGAAGACATATATATGCTAACAGTCCTTGACTATTTACTACAAACCACTGGGTTAGCCATTTTGCAAATGTTATGTAACAACCAATAAGACAGGCAGTATTTTTGCCCACGTAACAAGTGCAAAAATTGAAGCACAGAGGGTCCACACGACTTGCCCAAGATCACAATATAACCAGTGACAGGGTTGGATCTTCATCAAGCTAGACTCCAGAGATTGCCTTCTAAACTAAACCATGTGTGTGCTTTTTTTTTTTTTTAAGGTGCAGCCTTTATTTTTTTAATTAATTAATTTTAATTGGAGGCTAATTACTTCACAATATTGTGGTGGTTTGTGCCGTACATTCACATGAATCAGCCATGGGTGTACATGTGTTCCCCATCCTGAAACTCCCCTCCCATCTCATCCCATCCCATCCTATCCCTCAGGGTCATTCCAATGCACCAGCCCCAAGCACCCTGTCTCATGCATTGAACCTGGACTGGCAATCTATTTCACATATGATAATATACATGTTTCAATGCTGTTGATTCAAATCATCCCACCCTTGCCTTTTCCCACCAAGTCCAAAAGTCTGTTCTTTACATGTGTCTCTTTTGCTGTCTCGCATATAAGGTCATCGTTATCATCTTTCTAAATTCCATATATATGCATTAATAAACTGTATTGGTGTTTTTCCTTCTGATTTATTTCACTCTGTATAATAGGCTCCAATTTCATCCACCTCATTAGAGGTGTATTGTGTATATGTACCATTGTACTCATCCATTGTGTATATGTACCACAGCTTTCTTATCCATTCATCTGCGGATGGACATCTAGGTTGCTTCCATGTCCTAGCTATTGTAAACAGTGCTGCGATGAACACTGGGGTACATGTGTCTCTTTCAGTTCTGGTTTCCTTCATGGTTATGCCCAGCAGTGGGATTGCTGGGTCATATGGCAGTTCTACTTCCAGTTTTTTAAGGCATTTTGTGTGGACTTTTCTTTTCAAAGTTTCTCTACTTGCAAAACAGAGGACTAGCTCCAGATTGCTGGTAAGCCTCATGCTGCCGGGAGGAAGCCAGCTTCTTTGGTGACATTGTATCCTGCCTCACTTTACAAATAAGGAAACAGATTAAGGATGAATCGAAGAGAAGTTAAAATACTTCCCTAAGTCAATGAGTCTGCTGGCACCACAACCAGAACTTGAAATCCACTTTTCTTAGAATAAGAAGATTTATGATATCTGTTATATGTACATCTGTCTTAGCATTTGGGGATATTTATTCCCTTTTTTATTTCATTTAAGTTGTTGTTAAACCTGGAGTTTTAAGCAATTCAAGTATTAGCAGCTTCTTGACTGAGTAGAAACTGCTGAAAAGATCCTAAATGAGCAGTTCACTCAGGGAGGAAAGGTCTTCTACTTCCTTCATAAACCCTCTGAAAAATTGCCGTCTGTGCTATGGTAGCAGCTGTTCGATTCTCATATTTGACTCCATGGGGAGTCAACTAACTTTGGGTTCCTTTTTTTAAAAATTGGAAATCAATGTCAAATCCAGTGATGGAGAAGGCCAATGAAGCCCTTTTGTTCATATTCCCTAGCTACAGGGCACAGACACTCTTCCCCTCACCAGCATTGATCTGAAAGCAGACAATTGTCTGCAATTCTTATGTTGGCGTACCGAGATCCTTCAAGTACTCTGAGGCTGGCATAGGCTGGACTTGCTTTAGACTAGAAAAAAATAAATCAATATTTCTTTCTAAAAGTTGCACTTGGGGCAGTGTTCAGAAGCCTTCTTATTTCTGCTGCTTTGGTCAAAATGACTGAAAGATTCAGTATGAGACATACACTCTGTTCTCTGTAATTTGCTGCCTTAAATTTCTAAATTGAGCAAAAATGGGCAAAGAGTTAACACTATCAGTTAGGCTAAGGAAAGTCAGCAGAATGACTGCTTCTTTTCAAATTATCACCCTTTGTGATGTGGGTACCTAGTGTACTATTTGATCATTTTCTATTTTCATGGCACTGTCTTTCATCTTTCTCCTTCTTTGAGGTAGACTGAAAGATGGGTTCCGATTCTCCACCCTTCCCTTGCCAAGGCCTCACAGTGGCCTGATATATTTCCTGCCCTTCATGTTGGGCTCTACTATGTGGCTTGCTTTCTTCAGTGGCAGAGGAAGGGAGAGCCCAAAGCCTAGACATGAATTTTTCTGATGGCCATCTTGTTCCTCTGCTGTCGCCACAAGAACTGGAGCTGGATGGCTCCGAGGAGGATGAGAGGCAGGTGAAACCCATCTAGCCTAGACCTTCAGTGAGAAGAAAGCCACTCCAGCCACTGCAGCCTGACAGGTGACACTCAGCTGAGACCAGTGCACGTGAGCCGACCTCCACCTAATCTACTCATTCATGAGCTTACTGTTGTATGCTACTGAGATTTTATGCTGCACTGATGTAACAATAGTTTAACTGG
Source organism: Bubalus kerabau (assembly GCF_029407905.1). Taxonomy (NCBI): domain Eukaryota; kingdom Metazoa; phylum Chordata; class Mammalia; order Artiodactyla; family Bovidae; genus Bubalus; species Bubalus kerabau. Next base: position 59,668,674 of record NC_073624.1, on the reverse strand, counting down.
AACACTCTCTTTTTTTACTTTTTATTTTGTATTGGTGTATAGCCCATTGACAATGTTGTGATTGTTTCAGGTGTACAGCAAAGGGACTCTGCCTTACATATACATATATCCATTCTCCCCCCAAACTCCCCTCCCATCCAGGCTGCCACAGAACATTGAGCAGAGTTCCCTGTGCTCTACAGGAGGTCCTTTTGGTTATCCATTTTTAAAACAGTAGTATGTACATGTCCAGAACACTCTTTTAAAAGAAAATCAGATAATTACATGCATAAATAAGCCTATGAGAAAGCATGATAGCTTTTGAAACACACATACAGAAAACAGTCAGATTCATGAAATTTTCCCCTTTGGAAATGATCCATTCATTCTTTTGGTGCTGCCTTCTTCCAAAAAAAATTTGGGGAAATGCTTTTAAGAATTGGTTTCTTAATCTATAGCACACACACACACACACAAATCTATAGCAGATTTTGGATTGTCCTCAGTAACAGCAACCCTTCATACTTTGAAAAATACTTTTTTTTTAAGCTAGAAGACATTAGGGTGTATTTTAATTTCTTCAGAATCAACGAGAATTATTTTAATGCTTAGACTGGAGAAAATAACATAAGTATAGTTTAGACGATTAAAATAAAATATTTTACCATCAAACTCACAACCATAACTCAATTGTCATTCTGGTGTATTCGATTTCTTTTTTCCTCAAATGCATATGTTTTTCTAATATTCTACAAAAGCTCTTTTCCAAGATGAGATATGTTTCTTGTTACAAGCTTGTAATGTGAGACTTGAACTGAAAATAAATATCTGGTATCAACTGCAATCATTTATAAAATATCTCTGGCCATGAGTCAATATATATATATATACATAAACACACACACACACACACACACACATATATATATATATGTCTTTATTTATGCTAATGGCAGCTTTCAAATGTGTGCCAATAAAATTGTCATTCATATATCTCTATGCTTCCTCTGAAACAAATAAGGAGTAAGAAAACAGTGGCAGGAAAATTCAAGAGATAGAAGAATTAGAAGGTATGATTCAGAAGTGTAAAAACCAAGAACCTAAATGGGGGGCTTAACTAGATCTGTCAACACAAGGACACGGTGCATATTTGGTGAAACTTTGAATGAAAGCATTCTCTACTTTAAGCCAATTCCAAAAAGAGCCTCTTGATGAAAGTGAAAGAGGAGAGTGAAAAAGTTGACTTAAAACTCACATTCAGAAAACTAAGATCATGGCATCTGGTCCCATCACTTCATGGAAAATAGATAGGGAAACAGTGGAAACAGTGACAGACTTTATTTTGGGGGCCTCAGAAATCACTGCAAATGGTGACTGCAGCCATGAAAATAAAAGATGCTCCTTGGAAGAAAAGCTATGACCAACCTAGACAGTATATTAAAAAGCAGAGACATTACTTCGCCGACAAAGGTCTGTCTAGTCAAAGCTATGGTTTTTCCAGTAGTTATGTATGGATGTGAGAGTTGGACTATAAAGAAAACTGAGTGCAGAAGAATTGATGCTTTTGAACTGAGGTGTTGGAGAAGACTCTTGAGAGTCCCTTGGACTGCAAGGAGATCCAACCAGTCCATCCTAAAGGAAATCAGCCCTGAATATTCACTGGAAAGACTGATGCTAAAGCTGAAACTCCAATACTCTGCCTACCTGATGCGAAGAACTGACTCATTGGAAAAGACCCTGATGCTGGGAAAGATTGAAGACAGGAGGAGAAGGAGACGACAGAGGAGATGGTTGGATGGTATCACCGACTCAATGGACATGAGTTTGAGTAAATTCCGGCAGTTGGGATAGACAGGGAAGCATGGCCTGCTGCAGTCCATGGGGTCGCAAAGAGTCGGACACAACTGAGTGACTGAACTGAACTGACCTGGCTGTCAGGCTTCAGTCTATCAAGAACATTATATTCCTTCACAAAGCAATATCCCAGCTTGATAAAAACTTTTGGTGTCAGTAAAAATCTAGAATTTGGATGGGGTCCAAGTTCTGACACACTTATTTACTGCCATCACACTGTGGTTCTTCCAGGCCATGGCCATATTTTTGTGCAGACAGTCCCAGTTCTTTGCCTCCCATTCCAAGGAATGACACTAATGCCCAAAGATGAGTCCTAATCAACAAATATGACAAGCCATCTTTCACAAATATCTTTATTTAGCACCCAGTGGAACATCTTATGGAAATGAACTTGTGATAAACCTTTATGTATAACTGAATGTTTTCTTGTCAATTTCTTTAACAATTTATCCTAATCTTTACACAGAGTTATTATTATGGTATTCCTACAAACTTTTTTCCTTTCTTTAACATAATATTTGTTTGTAAGCATATAACTGCATATATTTAACAACTGCTCAATATTTCACAATTAATGACATCACATTTATTTAGTCATTGTCTTACAATGGGATATTTAGTGTTTTTTTTTATATAAATAATACTGAAAGTAACATACCAGTGCATATAAATTTCCCCTTTTATACTAATTTCTTGTGAAAGATTCCTAGATATGGGACTATTAGATCAACAGTTGTGAACATTTTTAGGGCCCTTTGTACATAGCAAGGGGTTTCCCAGATAGGCTCAGTGGTAAAGAATCTGCCTGCCAATGCAGGAGATGCAGGAGACTTGGGTTCTATCCATGGGTCAGGAAGATTCCCCAGAGGATGAAATGGCAACCCACTCCAGTATTCTTGCCTGAAAAATTCCCTGGACAGAGGAGCCTGGCTGGCTACAGTCCATGGAGTCACAAAGAGTCAGACATGACTTAAGCAACTGAGCTTGCACACATATAGTGAAATGCTGTTTTCTAGAAGGTTATGCTATTTTTCACTGGAGTGAAGAATACCAATTTCACTAGTGTTACAAGTATTAGATATTATCATTTAAATATCATTTTGCTGATATAATAGGCAAGTTACCTCTTTATATTTTCAAAACAGTGTTTATTTGATTATAGGCAGATATTTTCCATGTTTATTTGTAGTTTTATATCATGTTTATTTGCTAGTAATCTTTTCATGGGTTTTTTTCTGGTTTTATATTTAGTAAAGAAAGGATACCAGCTAAAGGATCAGTGACTTGCTGGGGGTTAGGAGATGAGCAGGTAGGCAGACTCAAAATAAAGAGATTATAAAGACTCATCTTTACCAATAAATACATCGAAGATGTTCCCACCTCCAAGATGTTCTTTGAAAACTGTAGCTTAAGGGATAATAGGGGAAACTGTGTTAAATGCATAGAATATGCTTAGACCTAATAGACAACTGGAAATAAACAATGTAAGTGGAGTAAATAATAATAGCAACATAAGACTTTTTGAACCACTCAAAAATGACAGTGTGGTGCAAATGAACAAAAAGTACAAGTTGTGACTTAACTTGGTGCCTGTACTAAGAACCTGCCTGGAGGCACCCAGCACATCAATACTCAGGAGAACCTGGGCCTTGCAAGGTTAAACTCAGTCTATATTTGGAAACAATGACATTTAATGGTGTCTTTAGACCCACAAACCAGATATGACCCCTGTTGAGGACAATGACAAGATGGGTATATAGTAGAGTGGTTAAGGGATGAAGATTTGCTCTTGATCTCTATGACCTTCTAGCTGTGTGACCTTGAAAACATGACTTCCTCTCTCTAACCCTCCATTCCGCATATGAGACTTGACTAACTGCACTTCTCTCCAAAGACTGTGAGAATTCAATACGACAGCGCTTGGAAACTGCTTAGCTCAGTTCCCAGCCCAGATTTAGCTCTCAGCAAATCTGATTTTCTAAGCAATTATTGTTAATTGCCCGTAAAAGAAATGTCTACATGAATGATATTTTAGAACCCTTTAATAGACTAAATGAGACAAAGAATAGGGAGTTACTTAAAGCCATGTTTGCCAGGTTTGGACTTGAACATTTGATTTGGCCAGCTTGCCTGGCCCCAATGTCATGCATCCAGCACCCAAAAAGAGCACATCTATGGCAATTTGAGATTATTCCCAGCGTACTCTGAATTTTACAACAATGAGAGTTATAGTTTAGTATTAATCTACCAATGTGAATTTAATAATAATGCAACTAATGTAGCTATTATATATAATATTATTATAGAGATCTCTTCAAGAAAATTAGAGATATGAAGGGAACATTTCATGCAAAGATGGACACAATAAAGGAAAGAAACAGTATGGACCTAACAGAAGCAGAAGATATAAAGAAGAGGTGGCAAGAATACACAGAACTGTACAAAAAAGATCTTAATGACCCAGATAATCATGATGGTGTGATCATTCTAGAGCCTGACATCCTAGAATGTGAAGCCTGAGGAAGCATTACTACGAACAAAGCTAGTGGAAGTGATGGAATTCCAGCTGAGTTATTTCAAATCCTAAAAGAAGGTGCTGCATTCAAAATGCCAGCAAATCTGGAAAACTCAGCAGTGGCCACAAGACTGAAAAAGGACAGTTTTCATTCCAATCCCAAAGAAGGTCAATGCTAAAAAATGTTCAAGTTGCCACACAACTGCACTCATTTCACATGCTAGCAAGGTCATGCTCAAAATTCTCCAAGTTAGGCTTCAACAGTTCATGAACTGAGAAATTCCAGATATACAAGCTGGATTTTAAAAAGGCAGAGGAACCAGGGATCAAATTGCCAACATTCATTGAATAATAGAAAAAGCAAGAGAATTCCAGAAAAATATCTACTGCTTCATTTACTACCCTAAAGCCTTTAACTGTGTGGATCACAACAAACTGTGGAAAATTCTGAAAGAGATGGGAATACCAGACCACCTTAACCTGCCTCCTGAGAAATCTGCATGCAAGTCAAGAAGAAACAGTTACAACTGGACATGGGACAACGAACTGCTTCAAAATTGGGAAAGGAGTACATCAAGGCTGTATATTGTCCCTCTACTTATTTAACTTATATGCAGAGTATATCATGCGAAATGCTGGATTAGATGAAGCACAAGCTGGAATCAAAATCACCAGGAGAAATATCAATAATCTCAGATATGTAGATGAAACCACCCTTATGGCAGAAAGCAAAAAAGAACTAAAGAGCCTCTTGATGAAAGTGAAAGAGGAGAGTGAAAAAGCTGACTTAAAACTCAACATTCAAAAACCTAAGATCATGGCACCCAGTCCCATCACTTCATAGCAAATAGATGGGGAAACAATGGAAACAGTGACAGACTTTATTCTCTTGGACTCCAAAATCACTGGGGCTTCCTTGGTAGCTCAGACAGTAAAGAATCTGCCTGCAATGCAGGAAACCCAGGTTTGATCCCTGGGTCAGGAAGACCTCCTGGAGATGGGAACAGCAACCCACTCCAGTATTCTTGTCTGGAGAATTTACAGAGGAGCCTGGCAGGCTATAGTCCATGGGGTCGCAAAGAGTTGGACATGACTGAATGACTTAACACATCCAAAATGATGTGTTACTGCAGATGCAGATGGTGACTGCAGCCATGAAATTAAAAGATGCTTGCTCCTTGGAAGAAAAGCCAAGACCAACCTAGACAGCATATTAAAAAGCAGATGCATTACTTTGCCAACAAAGGTCCATCTAGTCGAAGCTATGGTTTTTCCAGTAGTCATGTATGGATGTAAGAGTTGGACTATAAAGAAAGCTGATATCAATTAGGTCTAACTGGTCTATTGTATCGTTTAAAGTTTGTGTTTCCTTGTTAATTTTCTGTTTAGTTGATCTATCCATAGGTGTGAGTGGGGTATTAAAGTCTCCCACTATTATTGTGTTATTGTTAATTTCTCCTTTCATACTTGTTAGCATTTGTCTTACATATTGCGGTGCTCCTGTGTTGGGTGCATATATATTTATAATTGTTATATCTTCTTCTTGGCTTGATCCTTTGATCATTATGTAGTGACCGTCTTTGTCTCTTTTCACAGCCTTTGTTTTAAAGTCTATTTTATCTGATATGAGTATTGCTACTCCTGCTTTCTTTTGGTCCCTATTTGCATGGAAAATCTTTTTCCAGCCCTTCACTTTCAGTATGTATGTGTCCCCTGTTTTGAGGTGGGTCTCTCGTAGACAGCATATGTAGGGGTCTTGTTTTTGTATCCATTCAGCCAGTCTTTATCTTTTGGTTGGGGCATTCAACCCATTTACATTTAAGGTAATTATTGATAAGTATGATCCCGTTGCCATTTACTTTATTGTTTTGGGTTCAAATGTATACACCGTTTTTGTGTTTCCTGTCTAGAGAATATCCTTTAGTATTTGTTGGAGAGCTGGTTTGGTGGTGCTGAATTCTCTCAGCTTTTGCTTGTCTGAAAAGCTTTTGATTTTTCCTTCATATTTGAATGAGATCCTTGCTGGGTACAATAATCTGGGCTGTAGGTTATTTTCTTTCATCACTTTAAGTATGTCTTGCCATTCCCTCCCGGCTTGAAGAGCTTCTATTGAAAGATCAGCTGTTATCCTTATGCGAATTCCCTTGTGTGTTATTTGTTGTTTTTCCCTTGCTGCTTTTAATATTTGTTCTTTGTGTTTGATCTTTGTGAATTTGATTAATATGTGTCTTGGGGTGTTTCGCCTTAGGTTTATCCTGTTTGGGACTCTCTGGGTTTCTTGGACTTGAGTGATTATTTCCTTCCCCATTTTAGGGAAGTTTTCAACTATTATCTCCTCAAGTATTTTCTCATGGTCTTTCTTTTTGTCTTCTTCTTCTGGGACCCCTATGATTCGAATGTTGTAGCTTTTAATATTGTCCTTTGGCCACCTGATGTGAAGAGCTAACTCATTGAAAAAGACCCTGATGCTGGGAAAGATTGAAGGCAGGAGAAGGGGATGACAGTGGATAGCATCACTGACTCAATGGACGTGAGTTTGAGCAAGCTCCGGGAGTTGGTGATGGACAGGGAAGCCTGGCATGCTGCAGTCCATGGGGTTGCAAAGAGTCGGATATGACTGAGCGACTGAACTGAATTGAATATAGTTATTAATAAAAATATCGATTTTCTGCTACATGATATTGTGCACAGCCCTGAATTATATGCTACAGTCACACTGTAAGAGTAATATGATTATTATCCCAATGTGGAAGAATGAATAAAGGATTCTTTTAATCAGTTGGCATCACAGGACCTCTTTTGGAGGGGACTGCCTTGTGTAATGGCCACTCCCCTAAAAGATAGATAGTATACACCCTTTTCCCCATTTTCCTATTCCTCCTTTCCTCCTTTATGCTGCTTGAAGCTTGGTGTGACAGCTGGGATTCCATTTGGGGCCATGAGGACAGGGAACCCTAGAAAGAATAGAGGGAAAACCCGGAAGCAGCCTGAATCTGAGGTGTTAGAGACAGCATGCCAGCTCTTTATTGTCCATCAGTGGACTTCATAGGGAAAGAAAAAATAATTTCCATTTTTTGAGCTACTAGTTTCAAGTCTCTAATTCTAACTGCTAAGAGAGGGCATTGGACTTTATCCAGAAGCCAAACTTATTTAGGGCCAAAAAATAGTACAACCTCAGCTAACATCTGGGTCACAACTATTTTAAAGACGGGGAAACAGAGGGTCAAAGAAATTAAGTGCGCTGCCCAAAGCTGTATACATGGCATAACTAAATTTGGGACAAGGTTTACCTGGTTTAAACCCTGTATTCTAACATTTCTTCTTTTCTAATTTCTCTCTTGGAGCTGACACTAACACTGCTTTTTTTTTTTTTAACTTTACAATATTGTATTGGTTTTGCCATATATCAACATGAATCCGCCACAGGTATACATGTGTTCCCCATCCTGAACCCTCCTCCCTCCTCCCTCCCCATACCATCCCTCTGGGTCATCCCAGTGCTCCAGCCCCAAGCATCCAGTATCGTGCATCGAACCTGGACTGGCAACTCGTTCCATACATGATATTATATATATTTCAATGCCATTCTCCCAAATCATCCCACCCTCTCCCTCTCCCACAGAGTCCAAAAGACCATTCTATACATCAGTGTCTCTTTTGCTGTCTCGTACACAGGGTTATTGTTACCATCTTTCTAAATTCCATATATATGTGTTAGTATACTGTATTGGTGTTTTTCTTTCTGGCTTACTTCACTCTATATAATAGGCTCCAGTTTCATCCACCTCATTAGAAATGATTCAAATGCATTCTTTTTAATGGCTGAGTAATACTCCATTGTGTATATGTACCACTGCTTTCTTATCCATTCATCTGCTGATGGACATCTAGGTTGCTTCCATGTCCTGGCTATTATAAACAGTGCTGTGATGAACATTGGGGTACACATGTCTCTTTCCCTTCTGGTTTCCTCAGTGTGTATGCCCAGCAGTGGGATTGCTGGATCATAAGGCAGTTCTATTTCCAGTTTTTTAAGGAATCTCCACACTGTTCTTCATAGTGGCTGTACTAGTTTGCATTCCCACCAACAGTGTAAGAGGGTTCCCTTTTCTCCACACCCTCTCCAGCATTTATTGCTTGTAGACTTTTGGATTGCAGCCATTCTGACTGGCGTGAAATGGTACCTCATAGTGGTTTTGATTTGCATTTCTCTGATAATGAGTGATGTTGAGCATCTTTTCATGTGTTTGTTAGCCATCTGTATGTCTTCTTTGGAGAAATGTCTATTTAGTTCTTTGGCCCATTTTTTGATTGGGTCATTTGTTTTTCTGGAATTGAGCTGTAGGAGTTGCTTGTATATTTTTGAGATTAGCTGTTTGTCTGTTGCTTCATTTGCTATTATTTTCTCCCATTCTGAAGGCTGTCTTTCACCTTGCTTATAGTTTCCTTTGTTGTGCAGAAGCTTTTAAGTTTAACTAGGTCCCATTTGTTTATTTTTGCTTTTATTTCCAATATTCTGGGAGGTGGGTCATAGAGGATCCTACTGTGATGGATGTCTGAGAGTGTTTTGCCTATGTTCTCCTCTAGGAGTTTTATAGTTTCTGGTCTTACGTTGAGATCTTTAATCCATTCTGAGTTTATTTTTGTGTATGGTGTTAGAAAGTGCTCTAGTTTCATTCTTTTACAAGTAGTTGACCAGTTTTCCCAGCACCACTTGTTAGAGATTGTCTTTAATCCATTGTATATTCTTGCCTCCTTTGTCAAAGATAAGGTGTCCATAGGTGTGTGGATTTATCTCTGGGCTTTCTATTTTGTCCCATTGATCTATATTTCTGACTTTGTGCCAATACCATACTGTCTTGATGACTGTGGCTTTGTAGTAGAGCCTGAAGTCAGGCAGGTGGATTCCTCCAGTTCCATTCTTCTTTCTCAAGATAGCTTTGGCTATTCGAAGTTTTTTGTATTTCCATACAAATTGTGAAATTATTTGTTCTAGCTCTGTGAAGAACTTACCTCCCTTCTCAGCAAAAATCTGCATTCTCACTCTTTGCTCCCTCCAGTGGTGGTCAGCCTCCAGGCCCCGCAAGAAAACTGACACTTTCTCCAATCCGGTTGAGACTAGACCTCAGGGTAAATACATATGACCAGTATCCCTACAAAAGCAGTCCAGTAACAAGGAACTGGAAATTAATTCAGCCATATTTCCCTTAAGACTTTTTATTAAAATTAGGCACAAATGCATTTTTTTTCTTCAAGTTGAGTCACAGTGAGATTCAAGAAGAGTTTCTAAAAATATGAGGATAATACATTCAAATCAGTTATTAAAGAAAGCTAGAGGTGTTTAGGGTATGTCCTTCAACCTCCTGAGATTGATATCAGGGAAAAACATGCCCTTTCAAAAAAGATTCTAGAATGCCACTGTGAGAGAGAAAATGCTAAGCTGGCCTGACCCTTTTGGCATTTCTTTGGATCAAGTCTAATAAATCCATTCTTAAAATAAATTTTTCTATTATGAAAGTAGTTTCTATTCATTATGGAATAATTAAAATAAAGAAAGATTTATATCTCAAAAAGAACCACTGTCACCCCACCCTTGAAGTATTGTTATAAAACTCATCAAGCTCTCCTGGGTTGGGACACATAGTTTTTCAAGGTGGGAGCCCTTTGCCTGGCAAAGCAATAAAGCTATCCTTTTCTACTTCAGAAAGAAAAACAAGAATCATTGTTAACATTTTGGAGTTTTCAATTTGCAGTCTCTTTGCTTCATAAACAGTTTAAACTTTTGCAATCATATGGCAAACAAAAGCTTACAGAGTGATTGTTAACAGCAACTATTTTTATTTTTCAAGTTATAATACAAATTGCAAAATATTTGAAAAAAAATAGAAGTATGAAAATACAAAATCAACCAGAACATCTATGTTCAAAGAAAACTAATGAAAAACATTTTAGTGTTTGTCCCCACAGCCTTCCCACTCTATACATTTTACGTTATTGAAATCAAATTCTAAAGGTTATACTTAAAGTAAATTCAACACAAAAACACCCAGATACTATAAAGACATTTCAAAGAGTCTTTCCCTTGGAAACTTAATGTCTAAGATCATTAATTTGAATTTTAAAGAAATAGGGCATTGTCTCTCAAGTTCCTTGCCAAAGAAAATGGCTAATAAATTGCTCTTTGTAACTCTGATTTTGTGGAAGGGAAAGAATATAATTTATTCAGTAATTTTTCTGGCACAGTATCCCCAACATGTAAATAGTTTTGTCATTCTTAGTAAGTGTTTGCAGAACAACACCAATTATCATTTCAAGTGGTTTTCAAACATGGCAGCAATGTCCATCTGAATTATGGTGGAAAGAATGCACCTCAGAAAAACACATTTCCTAGTACTCTAAAAAGAGCCAAAACAAACAATAAAGAACAGAGAGACACACTGTCTTAGTCAGTGCAGGGTCCTATGACCAAATATTATAGACTGAGTGGCTTCAGCATTTCTTGCTCACAGTAATGGAGGTTGGCTGTGCAAGATCAAGGCCCTAGCAGGGTCTTAGGGCCTGACTGCTGAGGGCCCATTTCCTGGTTCATAGATGGCTATCTTTTCATGATGGGAGGGGAAAGAGCTCTCTGGGGCTTCCTTTATAAGGGCACTAATACCATTCATGAAGGCTCCAACCTCATGACCTACTCACCTCCCTTAATCAGACCACCACTCCCTTAACACCATCACATTTGGCATTAGGTTACAACATATGAACTTGGCTGAGGGGACACATTACTCTGTTCAGTTCAGTTCAGTCACTCAGTCATGTCCAACTCTTTGTAACCCCATGGACTGCAGTACAGCAGGCTTCCCTGTCCATTAGCAACTCCTGAAGCCTACTCAAACTCATGTACATTGCGTCAGTGATGCCATCCAACCATCTCATCCTCTGTCATCCCCTTCTCCTCCTGCCTTCAGTCTTTCCCAGCATCAGGGTCATTTAGTCTATAGCACCCACTTTCTCCCTTTTCATCTTTCCTTCTCATGCTGTCCACCAGTAATCTTCTGTCTTTGTTTCACAAAAGACATAGCTTTTCTTTTCTTTGGAGGTTCTCAGTTATCTTTTTATACATGTGTGTATAAATACTTTGGCCACCTGATGCAAACAGCTGACTCATTGGAAAAGACCCTGATGCTAGGAAAAATTGAAGGCAGGAGCAGAAGTGGGCAACAGAGGATGAGATGGTTGGACGGACGTGAACTTGGGCAAACTCCATGAGATGGTAAGGGACAGGGAGGCCTGGCGGGCTGCAGTACATGGGGTCACAAAGAGTCAGACACGACTTGGTGACTGAACAAGTGTGTGTTAAGTAGCTTCAGTTGTGTCCGACTCTTTGCAACCCTATGGACTGTAGCCCACCATGCTCCTCTGTCCGTGGGATTATCCAGGCAAGAATACTGGAGTGGATTGCCATGCGCCAGGGGATCTTCCCAACCTGGAAACTGAACCCATGTCTCTTATGTCTCCTGCATTGGCATGCAGGTTCTTTACTACTAGCTCCACAGTGCAGTGTATATATGTCAATTCCAATTCACCCCACCTCCCCTTTCCCCACTTGATCTTCATATGTTTGTTTTCCACATCTGTGTCTCTATTTCTGCTTTGCAAATAGTTTAATCTCTACCATTTTTCTAGATTCCACATATATGTGCTAATATACAATATTTGTTTTTCTTTCTGACTTAACTTCACTCTGTATGACAGTCCCTGGGTCCATCCACATCTCTGCAGATGGCACAATATCATTCCTTTTTAATGCTGAGTAATAGTCCATTGTGTATATGTACCATAATCTTCTTTATACTTGCTTCTGTTGATGGGCATTTCAGTTGTTTCCATGTCCTGGCTATTGTAAATAGTGCTGCAAGGCTGCATGTATCTTTTGGAATTATTAGTTTCTCTGGGTAGATAGATGCCCAGGAGTGGGACTGTTGGGTCATATCATGGTTCTATTTTTAGTTTTTCAATGAACCTCCATGTTGGTCTCCATAGTGACTGTATCAATTTACACACCAACAGTGTAAGTATTAACCTCAAAAATATACAAACAGCTCATGCAGCTTAATATTAAAAAAAAAAGCTCAATCAAACAATGAGCAGAAGACCTAAACAGACATTTCTCCAAAGAAGACATACAGATGGCCAAGAGGCACATGAGAAGAGGCTCAACATCACTAATAATTAGAGAAATGCAAATCAAAACCACAACGCAGGATCACCTCACACTGGTCAGAATAGCCATTATCAAAAATATCTACAAACAATGAATGCTGGAGAGGGTGTAGAGACAAAGGACATGGCTTCTTGCTACATCTGTGTTTCTTCCTGCTCGTGTCCCACCCCCACAGTTTTATAGAGACTGCCACCTCTGAATAGATGAAGATAGAAGAGGCTGTAACTCATACTGTGAATATATATGGAAGTGCAACTGAAACCCAGGCACAAGGATCCTCAGAGTTCCACAACTCTGAAATTACATCTGTAATGAGATCCAAAAAAAAGCCACTTCTTGCTCTATACAGTCAACCAATTACTATCATAAGATATAAAACCTTACATCACAGCATCAGAGCTGCATTGTGTTTAAAGAAGCAAAGCCCAGGAGTTTCTAAGCTTCACCTTTGCCTCCTTCAAATATTAAAAGATATCCAAAGGAACTAATTAAAACTCCCAGGAGTTAATACCTTGTTCCACTTTCCCAAAAGATGATTCTCTTTCTCATCTTTATCACTATTCCTACCAACCTGCTGCCTCAGTGGACTCTCTCCTCCTTGGCCTCAAGAAACAAGCTGTTGGGATGACCAACAGGCACGAAAAGATGCTCAACATCACGAACTATTAGAAAAATGTAAATCAAAACTCCAATGAGGTACCACCTCACAGAATGGCCATCATTAAAAAGTCCACAAATAACAAATGCTAAAGAGGGTTTGCAGAAATGGGAACACTTCTACCCTGTTAGTGGGAATGTAATTGGTGTAGCCATTATGGAAATAAGCACAGAGGTTCCTCAAAAACCTAAAAACTGAGTTGCTGCATAAGACCCAGCATTCCACTCTTGAGAATATATCCAGACAAAACTATAATTCATAAAGATACTCATGCCCTTATGCTCATAGCACCACTATTCACATAGACGAGACACAGAAACAATCTATGCCAGACGAATGGATAAATATGTGGTATATATCAGTATGCTTCCCTGGTGGCACAGTGGTAAAGAATCCACCTGCCAATGCACGAGACACAGGACATGTGGGTTCAATCCCTGGGTCAGGAAGATCCCCTGGAGAAGGAAATGGCAATCCACTCCAGTATTCTTGTCTGGGGAATCCTATGGACAGAGGAGCCTGGTGTGCTACAGTCCATGAGTTGCAAAAGAGTCCGACATGACTTAGCAACTAAACAACAACATATCAATATATACAATGGAATACTACTTAGCCATTTTAAAAAAGATGAAACAATGCCATTTGCAGAAACATGGGTGAACATAAACATTATCATACTAAGTGAAGTATCGATTAGTCAGAAAAATAAATACAATATAATATCACTTATATGTGGAATCTAAAATATGACACATATGACCTTATCTATAAAACAGAAATAGACTCAGGCATAGAGATGAGATTTGTGGTTACCAAGGGGGTGGGGGACGGAAGGGGAATGGATTGGAAGTTTGGGGTTAGCAGACGAACACTCTTATATAGAATGGATAAACAGCAAGGTCCTACTGCATATTGCGGGGAACTATATTCAGTATCCTGTGGTAAACCATAATAGAAAAGAATATGAAAAAGAACTATTTAAAGGTATAATTCAACACTTTGCTGCACAGCAGAAATTAACATATTGTAAATCAACTATACTTCAATAAAGTAAATTTTAAAATACAAGAAAGCAACAAGCTGCTGGCATTTCTGTCTCCTACTAGACCCCAGGGAAGTCGTCCTTTTTTTAGGGCTCTGTTCTTCTCTTGAGAATACACCTAGAGTTCCTCATCTTTTTTTGGAAGAAAAAGGGGAGGAAAGTCAAGAGAGCAAGTGAAATAAACTGTGGTTTTCACATCATTGTCCAATATGGCCCAGGACTAAGTATCCTAGCAAGAATGAGATGTTGCCAGCGTATAGAGAGGAAACCAGTGAGACTGGATCCCAAAGAATCAACCACTCCAGGGACACGGTAGAGTACAAAGCATGCTTCTAAAATATGTCCCTCCTTCTCAAGTTTCAAAACTCACACACAAGTGTTTGGATTGGGGGACAACAGGGGAAAGTTTATTATACATGCAAAGTTCATGCAGAGGGCATGTGAGAACATATATCACACTGGACACACAGCACCAACCCTCCACACCTCCATCTCCTCCTCGGCTGCCACCAGCCGCCACCTTCACCTCTTCCAGCACCACCACCTCCAGCACCACCACCTAGGTGCAAGTTACTATCTTTTCTCTTTTTAAAGAAATCTTTAACATATTAAAAACATAGAGAATAAAAGTCCCAGTGCAAATATATCATTGTTAGCCTATTGTCATGTGTTTTAGAGTCTTTTTATTTATTTTTTTTTTATGCTGAGTTGGTAAGGCATTCACATGGCTTCAAAATATAAAAGGTAAGAGAGTATGCATCTCCTATCCACTGTTGCCCAGATATCCAGTTCTCTGCCCCTGGAGGCTACTACATTTTGAATATTTTTTTAAATGCAGAAAATAAAACATTATAGATACAGCTGAAGTCTCCTTTTCTGCATTCTCCTTCAATGCTCCCTAGAGGCAACCATTATCATGAATTTGACGCATCCTTCTAACACCTTTTTATGGTTTTTACATACATATGCATGTATTTGTGAACCACAGAGAGTTTCGTACTGTGTGCTTTTTGTAATTCACATCATGATATCATATCTTTAAGCACTTCCTATGTTGCCAGCTCATTCCTTTTAACTGATATATGATATTCTAGTGTATAACTATACCATGTTTTATTCATCCTTTTTCCTGTTGATAGATAGGAAACTCTTTCCCACTTTTCGAGATTATAAATAATGCTACCACTTTTGTGTTTTTTAAATTAAAATAACACGTAGGGCCATTCCTCCCCCAGATGAATTTGTAAATCCAAAATAATCAAGCCGAAATCAAAGAAGATATTTTATGAAAATTGATAAACTAATTCTAAAGTTCATCTGGAAGAAAAGAATGGGCAAATATTTCTTGAAAAAGAGACAAGGAAAACTGCCCTTTAGTTTTATATCTGCTTTTCCTTTCATTGTGTATATCATGTACAGGAGAGGGAGGATCAGCTGGATGCTTCCAAAAAAGAAGAGGGGATTCTCCTTTCCCTGGAAGTTGTTCTCCCTAGAAGGGATGCTGGAAATGGTACAGCCATCTAGCTACCAGTCTAAGTGTGAAGCCAACACAGCATAGCTTAAAGAGGAAGAATCAAGAGAAATTAAACCACACCTTGAAATAACACAGTTGGGACCAGCCCTACCTCTGCACTTGTTATTTAGATAATGTCTTCAGGGTGTGTGTGTGTGTGTGTGTGCGCGCGTGTGCATACACACATGTGCATGCACATGCACACATGCTCAGTCACTCAGTTGTGTCTGACCCTTTGCAACGCCATGGACTGTAGCCCGCCAGGTCCTCTGCCCATGGATTTTTCCAGGCAAGAATACTGGAGCAAGTTGCCTTTCCTACACCAGCGGATCTACCTAACCCAGGGATCAAACCTGCGTCTCTTGCATCTCCTGAAATGACAGGAGGATTCTTGTATACCCTTTTAAAGGAGCAGAAGAGGGAAGGATTATTCTATTTGTAGCCAAAAGTGTCAAAACTGGTAGTTCTTAAAATATTGTTCAATTTAATCAGTCCTGGACTGTTGGGAGTTTTTTAAGTGATTTTCAACCTTTTGGTCATGCCACCAAACAAAATACCACAAGGAATATCCCTGCTGCTAAATCCCTATGCAAGTCTATGACCATTTTCTTAAGACTGATTTCTAAGAATTCCTACTCAAGTGGAATTAGTCAACCTAGAATGGGGGGCAGGGGAGGTTTCCTTGATAGAAAACAATGCAACATATTCTAACTCAGTAGAAAAAATAAAGAAATTCAAAGTAATTTCTGAGTCTCAAGCCTGTACCCAATGTCTCTGGGCTTCACTTCCTATCTCCAGAGGGCCAGGACATCTTGCCTTGGATCCCAAAGCCCCTACTGTGTTTGCTGCCAATAGAACAGCAATAATAACTACAATGATGATAATAGTTAACATTAACTAAGCATTTAGTCTGTGCAACAAGGTATCTATTACATCATCTCATTTAATTTTATAACAATCCTATTAAGAAGATATGGCTATTACTCCTATCTCATAAATAAGAGAACAAGGCTCAGAAAGTATTAGTGGCTGGCCCGGGATCACATTGCTACATGAAGGAGCTGGGATTCCAGGCTGGGTCCTACTTCTCTCATTCCTGCTTCTCTTACCTCTCCAGAATCTTTGCTGAGAATTCTACTCCCAGATATTTCCACCCAAGTTTCCTGGCTTTTCCATGTGTTTCTTTAGGGTTTTTATATTTATTTATTTATTTTTAGCAATTTTAAATGCTAATTTTTATTTACTGCTAATGTGCAAAGGACATCAATACTGTGCAGCAAAACAATTACATAAATCCAATATTAAACAATAGTATATGGGATAAATCTAAAGCAGAGCACCATGTGCCTTCAAAACTGGTTAATATCATAGAATACAACTCAGGTCAGACGATTCTTAAGAAACCTGAAGAGCTCTCTCTTTTAATATTATTTAGTTACCCAGAAGCAAATGCTCTTGGTTTTGCTTCATTTTCTAGAAAAAAGTAGAAGGCTTTCCAATTTTGTATAGTTTAATATGATGTGTGACATGTGAACCAAGGAAACAGTTCATATGATTTATTCTTTTTATCAGTTGGTACAATCAGCTAATATTTTAGCTTTAGGTTTTTATATTTATTAAAAGAATATTCCAAAAAAAAAAAAAATACCTGGGCTACCAGGAATGAGGCAAGTAAACAGGTGTTCCTAGCACCCTCACCTGCTCCCCCAGTTACTTCAGAGGTGGGGGCTCACCTGGAGGGGTATCTTTGTGTTGGTGGAGCTGAGCAAGAACGTCTCCTGGTAAAGTCCCCATATCATACATCGTGATCTTTCCTCTTCTTTCAGAACGAAGTCAAAAACTTCAGCAAGTGCTACCTAAGGCCAGGCACAAAGATCTCCTATTACAGAAACTGTTACTGGTTCTCCAGCACCCATTCCTCCCTTCCTTCTTCACTGAAGCTCATTATTCATGTGGTTTCAGGGAATGCAGTTTCACCCTCAGCTTGAGGGGTATCATGATTTGAGCTAAGATCTATACAAACTGAGTGATTCAGAGATGTGCTGTGGCCTAAGCTGGTCCAATCAGACTGACTCTCAAGCACAAAGCCTTAATAGTCCCCTCAGCTCAATTATCTTTTAGTACAAAACTTTCATCACAGTCTCCTAATAATAGCAATGCTAATACTTAAATAGCACTTCTATATCCCAGGCATTAACTTAAGCATTTTGTATGTATTTTATTTATTTAACCCTCTACAAGAGCCCTATGAGGTAGTTGGGATTTTTTAAGCGGCATTTTAGAAATGAGAAAACTGAGGCACAAAATCAGGTTAAATAACTTTGTCAGAGCCAGCAGGTGGCTAGATGGATCCTCTGGCTCTAAAGTTCTTAGTCTTAAAACCATGTGCCAGCAGCTCACCCACTGCTGTCCTGGGCTCCCTCCTGGAGGGAGACTAACAGCATCACATTGGACTGCAGAAGTTGGGAGTGGGATGTAGGTGATCTGTCCAGTCGCTAAGTCGTGTCCGACTCTGCGACCCCATGGACTGCAGCATGCCAGGCTTCTCTGTCCTTCACTGTCTCCCGCAGTTTGCTCAAATTCATGTCCATTGAGTTGGTGATGTGGGTAGGGAGTATGCAAATGTTCACTTCCACTTCTTTCTTTTAAAGGAAACGAAAGGCACATATTTCAGTTTTCATTAACCTCCAATCCAACTGAGAATTTGACTATCTCACTCTCCCAAGTCACTAACGAAACTTCCGCCAGGTTGTTTCTCAGTGGCTGACAGGGGTGGTCTATGGCTGGGCCCATGCTTTCGTGTCTGCTCATAATCCTGTGTGTCAAGATCACTGAAAAATAAGCACCAGGGTTTTTTCTTGGTGTTCTAGCTGTTGCTATGATTTTAGACACAAACTCTGAAGTCTATCTCCAAAGTATCATGTATACAGAATTCAAGAGGTATAAATTCATGTAGAATAAACTCATATAAACATGGAAGTATTCTCAACTCATGTGCTTTTTGAAGCAAAGCAGCCCATGCATCATATTCATTTTGCTGAGGTGGCTGTGGAAGCTTCAACCAATGACACTTGAGTTTCAAACTATGCCTTTATCTCCACGCCAAATACTCTTAAATTTTTTATTAAAAAGAAAAAGAAAACCTGAAGTACTATTTAAAAAATTCTCTTTGCTATCAGGAGCTTGTGATGTTTTCAATTAATAATCATCTTTAATGGAATGGGCACTATTTTCTATATTATTGTAGCTCTTCCTCTCTTTGTTTCTGTTGTTTTTCTATTTATTAATTCAACCATGAGAGGGGCTCAAGAGGGAAAAGAAAGAAGAAAACTAGGGGCAATACCTGCAAGTTAAAAGAACAACTGTTGGGAAATCATTGTTCTTAACAGCTGAGTCTGAGATGTGATGTCTGAATACATACATTTCAAAGTGAACCAGAAAACTTTCCCTGGGAGCCAGAGGAAAAGGAGGTTTCCAATGTTCTTGTCCAATGAAAATGATTCTCATAATGGTCTGTGGAATTAGTCAGACCACCACAAAAATAGACAGTATAGCCAAAACTACATATTGCACTTACTTTTTAGTTAACAATAGATGTGTCCATTTTTTCACACTTGTAATTATTTCCTTTTTCTCCAGTGTTATTGAGGTATAATTGACATAAACAATTATTTCTTTATCATTTTATCACAAACTTTCTTCCAATATACCTCCATTTTGTTTTTTATTTTATAATTTATTTTTAATTGAAGGATAATTGCTTTATTTTTAATTAGCGGATGAGATGGTTAGATAGTATTACCAACTCAATGAACATGAATCTGAGCCGGAGACAGTGAAGGACAATGAAGCCTGGCAAGCTGCAGTCCATGGGGTTTCAAAGACTCAGACGTGACTGAGCGACTGAACAACACATCGCTTTACAATGTTGTGTTGGTTTCTGCCATATATCAACATGAATCAGCCATAGGTATGCACGTGTCCCTTCCCCCTTGAACCTCCCTCCCACCTCACATCCCACCCCTCTTGGTTGTCACAGAGCACCAGACTGAGCTCCCTGTGCTATACAGTAACTTCCCACTAGCTATCATTTTACACATGGTAATGGATACACACCAGTGTTACTCTTCTCAATTCATTCCACCTTCTCATTTCCCCACTGTTTCCATAAGTCTATTCTCTATGTCTGAGTCTCTATTTATGCCCTACAAATAGGTTCATCAGGACCATTTTTCTAAATTCCATATATATGTGTTAATATATGCTATTTATTTTTCTCTTTCTGACTCACTTCACTCTATATAACAGGCTCTAGGTTCATCCACTTCACTAGAAAAGAAAAAAAGTGACATTGCTCAGTTGTGTCTGACTCTTTGCGACCCCATAGACTGACTGTAGCCTGCCAGGCTCTTCCATACATGGAATTTTCCAGGCAAGGATACTGGAGTGGGTTGCCATTTCCTTCCCAGGGAATCTTCCCGACCCACAGATCAAACCTGGGTCTCCTGCACTGTAGGCAGACTCTTCATCGTCTAAGCCACCAGATCTGACTCAAATTCTTCCCTTTTATGGCTAATATTCCACTGCATATATGGACCACATCTTCTTTATCCATTCATCTGTTGATGGACATTTAGGTTGCTTCCATGTCCTGGCTATTGTAAATAGTGCTACAATGAACATTGGGGTGCATATATCTTTTTCAAATATGCTTTTCTCAGGGTATATGCCCAGTAGTGGGATGGCTGGGTCACATATACACCTGCATTTTAAATGAAGCTGGAATCTATCTGGAAAATATAGATTAATCTTGTATGGGGGTAGGGGAGAACCCAGAACATCACTTCTCAGAACTCTCCTTTACTTTTTCAGTATCTACATGAAGGCCAAACAGAAATGGACATAAAGTGAAACCAATTTCTAAAAATCTACTAAATACTAAGTCCTAAATAAGATGCATTTGTTGTTGTTCAGTCGCTCAGTCATGTCTGACTCTTTGCGACCGCATGGACTGCAAAACACCAGGCTTCACTGTCCTTCACATCTCCCGGAGTTTGCTCAAACCCATATCCATTGAGTCGGTGATACCATCCAACCATCTCATCCTCTGTCATCCCCTTCTCCTCCTGCCTTCAATCTTTCCCAGCATCAGGGTCTTTTCCAATGAGTCGTCTCTTTGCTGAATGTAAAGATACTTTACATTCATTATTTAAACCTATGACAGCTCATGAAATGTTAACCATCCCATTTTAAGTAGGAGAGAACTGAAGAAACTTAAATTCTGTTGCAGTGAGTAACAGATATAGACTTGCAATTCTTCTGATCTGTGCATTTTCTCTTACCATGCTTTATTTCTATAACAACTGAAAAACAAATATATATAAGGCCAATGATTTCAGCACAGTGGACAAGCCAGTATGAGGCAACTCTCAGTATGAAGACTGTCCTCCTCCATTGTCACACAGCCATAGAAGGCAGGCATATTTGCAAAACAGGAATTTACTAAATTTCTAGTATCACAAGTGTTAATACAGTAGCCAATAGGAATAGGAATATAACCAGTGTTAATAGAAAGCAGCTAATGAAGACCCCATGCTTTAAATCTCATTACTAAAAATTTACTGACTAAGGGACTGCAAGTCTGCTTCATATACCACATATATATATGTGGTACAGCCAAACAGTACACAAAAAAGAGAAAGAGAGAGACAAGTACCGGAAATCAAGGGTACTGATTCTACTGCTGTTGCAAATTAGTAATCAAACCCAATCAAAATAAGTTTTATTTTTTTGATATCTTGAACAAATTTTATTACATTATTATTAGTTCTAATCCTACAGTGCTGAATGTAAGATTTATCACAAACTCTTTACTAACTTACAAAGAAATATGCTTGAAAGCCTAATTTTTCCACAGGTAAATTAGAGATTAAAATGTGTGCCTTTCCATTTTTCCTCCAAAGCTTTGCAAGCTGCTGGAAGGAACTGTGAAGAAATGAATAGATGTCAGAGACAATTTTGTACCATGAATGATTGGTGGACAAAAAAGATTCCAGATTTTTCTACAATTTTTATCTTAGAGAAGCTTCAGTAGTTCACAGATACACATTCCTGATTAGCCTTTATGGAAAATGCATCCTTTTCAAGGCCAGCTCTAGAGATATTAGCCCCTTGTCTCTTACTAGTTTTTTGACACATTCCTATGAGTCACTTGCACACTCTCAGTGTGTAAGCCTTGGCAAAAGAGGCTTTGTTTTGTTTTATGTAAAACCTTTGACTCCTGTAATGTGCAGTTCACACCTTTAGTGTCAGATAAATGACAAGCAATCATTGTTAGTGGCAATAACACATTCAAATGTGAAGTTTTACAACAATCCCTGTTTTCCTTAAGCTGCTAAAATCATTAAATTTGTGACATTGGTGGATTAGAAGAACTGTATGCCTCTGTTCTATTTACTTAAGTTTTGAATAGACTGGAACGTGCTTTTAATGTGGAAATCATATTATGGTGTTCAAATATCTTGTGCTGTGAACAAGATTATTAGCTATAGAAACCAAATGGGATTTTATCCCTTGTCATCGCCCTCTATTTTTCTTGACGTGTTCATCCCATCTATTGGCAAACCAAATTTGATGTAAGAATTTGCTCCAAAATACCAACAACATGTTTTGTAATTGCAAAGCTAACACCTATGAATAATAAAATTGCAAACAAGTAGAGAGCCATCAAAAATTCAAGATGATTATTTTTTAATGATTGTATTATTTCCTATATGTGATGGCATACAAACCATGGGGCACTGTCTTTCTCAAGACTGAATTCCAGTGAATTTCTGAGCCTGAGGACCATGAGGGCAGAAGCAATATTTTTTCCATCAATCTAATGGTAATGTGTGTCTTGAAAAGCAGCAAGTTAGTTAAGAGAAAAGGATTCTTAGCTCATACCACATCTTCCCCCAAACACTTTTAAGCTAATTATGTGAACACTGCACAAGGAATGAAATATCCTTTGCCTCTAGTGCTAGTTCTGAGGGTGTGAAGACAGAATTCCAATTCTAGTCCTATCATTCATCTGTTAAACTTATTAATATAACCTCTAAGATCTATCTCAATTTAAGTTTATCTAAGAACCATGAGATGATACAGACTACATAATAGTCCTGTATGCAGGTCAGGAAGCAACAGTTAGAACTGGACACAGAACAACAGACTGGTTCCAAATAGGAAAAGGAGTACGTCAAGGCTGTATATTGTCACCCTGCTTATTTAACTTATATGCAGAGTACATCATGAGAAACGCTGGGTTGGAAGAAGCACAAGCTGGAATCCAGATTGCCAGGAGAAATATCAATCACCTCAGATATGCAGATGACACCACCCTTATGGCAGAAAGTGAAGAGGAACTAAAGAGCCTCTTGATGAAAGTGAAAGAGGAGAGTGAAAAAGTTGGCTTAAAGCTCAACATTCAGAAAACTAAGATCATGGCATACAGTCCCATCACTTCATGGCAAATAGATGGGGAAACAGTGGCTGACTTTATTTTTTGGGGCTGCAAAATCACTGCAGATGGTGATGCAGCCATGAAATTAAAAGACGTTTACTCCTTGGAAGGAAAGTTATGACCAATCTAGACAGCATATTAAAAAGCAGAGACATTACTTTGCCAACAAAGGTCCGTCTAGTCAAGGCTATGGTTTTTCCAGTGGTCATGTATGGACATGAGAGTTGGACCATAAAGAAAGCTGAGCACCAAAGAATTGATGCTTTTGAACTGTGGTGTTGGAGAAGACTCTTGAGAGTCCCTTGGACTGCAAGGAGATCCAACCAGTCCATCCTAAAGGAGATCAGTCATAGGTGTTCATTGGTAGGACTGATTGAAGCTGAAACTCCAATACTTTGGCCACCTGATGCGAAGAGGTGACACATTTGAAAAGACCCTGATGCTGGGAAAGATTGAGGGCAGGAGGAGAAGGGGATGACAGAGGATGAGATGGTTGAATGGCATCACCAACTCAATGGACATGGGTTTGGGTGGACTCCGGGAGTTGATGATGGACAGGGAGGCCTGGCATGCTGTCTTTCATGGGGTCGCAAAGAGTCGGACATGACTGAGCCACTGAACCGAACTGAACATAACAGTCCAACTCCCTCACTTTTAGGTGAAGAAACCAAGATTCTGTTAGCTTAAAAGACTAGCCCAGAGCCATCCTCCTTGATTCTACATAGCTTGTTTAACTGTAGGCACATCCCACTGCTTCAGAGCAGGACTCCAATTTCACCTTGGAATTCACTTTCTTGGTCCCAAACTATCTGCTCTAACCCAATTCAAGCTCCACATTTAACTCTCTTCCAACCCACAGCCCTTTCCTCTTACCGCATTTCCTTCAACACCAAGAGTAGAATTATTTCCTTTTAAAACGCTCTGTTCAATTGCAAACACCCTGGAGGTGTGATGCTTTACAATCTAACAATGTTTATCATTTATTGGATGTCTTTTATACCCCAGAGACCATATCGGGCATGCTGTAAACACTCTTGCATTTAATCTTCACAACACTATAAGATTGGTACCATTATATAGATGGGAAAACTGAAGGTCAGAGAGCATAATTAACTTGCCTATAGTAAGAAGTACAACCAGAATTTGTACCTGCCTCTGTCTGGTGCTTACTACCTGTCATTTCCTCCTAAAACATTTGGTCATTCAACACATATTTCCAATATCAAATATATACTGGGCACAGTGCTGGCAGGACATGGAGTACAAGGATGAAAGAACAACTTGGGGCACAGGGGGAAGCCGTGACACTTGAGATCCTGAGCTACTTGTCCCTGATGTAGTGACATAGTGCTGAGCCTATCACACCACAGGGCTTACAGAGAGACAGATCCCTGGACTGTTCCAGGCAATAATAAATTAGGTGTGGTCTGAAAAGGACATGCAAAGGTGTGTGTGGAAGACACACACCTTTAGTCGAGTAGAAGGATGTGTGCTCATCTTCTCAACCAAAGAGGAGAGCACCAAAATTGCAATAAGCGGTTGAACAACCATTGGCGGGAGGATGCTGGAACCAGGGCATTGCATGATATATTTAAAGTGATGAAAGGGAAGAAACTACAGCCAAGAATACTCTACCCAGCAAGACTCTCCTTCAGATTTGATGGAGAAATCAAAAGCTTATAGATCTGCTTTATTGACTACGCCAAAGCCTTTGACTGTGTGGATCACAGCAAACTGTGGAAAATTATTTTTTTTATTATTATTATTTTTTACTTTACAATATTGTATTGGTTTTGCCATACATAAACATGCATCCGCCACGGGTGTACACATGTTCCCCATCCTGAACCCCCCTCCCACCTCCCTCCCCATACCATCCCTCTGGGTCATCGCAGTGCTCCAGCCCCAAGCTTCCTGTACCAGATCACCTTACCTGCCTCCTGAGAAATCTATATGCAAGTCAAGAAGCAGCAGTTAGAACCAGACATGGAACAATGGACTGATTCCAAATTGGGAAAGGGTACGTCACGGCTGTATATTGTCACCCTGCTTATTTAACTTCTATGCAGAGTACATCATGTGAAACACTGGGCTGGATGAAGCACAAGCTGGAATCAAGATTGCCAGGAGAAATATCAATAATCTCAGATATGCAGATGTTATCACCCTTATGAGAGAAAGTGAAGAGGAACCAAAAAGCCTCTTGATGAAAGTAAAAGAAGAGAGTAAAACAGCTGGCTTAAAACTCAACATTCAAAAAACTAAGATCATGGCATCTGGTCACATCACTTCATGGCAAATAGACGGGGAAACAATGGAAACAGTGACAGACTTTATTTTCTTGAGCTCCAAAATCACTGCAGATGGTGACTGCAGCCATAAAATTAAGAGACACTTGCTCCTTGGAAGAAAAGCTATAACAAACCTAGATAGCATATTAAAAAGCAGAGACATGACTTTGCCAACAAAGGTCCATCTAGTCAAAGCTATGGTTTTTCCAGTAGTCATGTATGGATGTAAGAGTTGGACTATAAAGAAAGCTGAGCACTGAAGAATTTATGCTTTTCAACTGTGGTGTTGGAGAAGACTCTTGAGAGTCCCTTGGACTGCAAGGAGATCAAACCAGTCAATCCTAAAAGAAATCAGTCCTGAATATTCATTGAAAGGACTGATGCTGAAGCTGAAGCTCCAATACTTTGGCCACCTGATACAAAGAGCTAACTCATTAGAAAAGACCCTGATGCTGGGAAAGATTGAAGGCGGAAAGAGAAGGGGATGACAGAGGATGAGATGGTTGGATGGCATCTCTGACTCGATGGAAATGAGTTTGAGTAAGCTCCAGCAGTTGGTGATGTTCAGGGAAGCCCGGTGTGCTGCAGCCCATGGGGTTGCAAAGAGTTGGACATGACTGAGCGACTGAACTGAACTGAAGAGAATTCAGCACCACCTAACCAGCTTTATGACAAACGCTAAAGGAACTTCTCCAGGCAGGAAACACAAGAGAAGTTAAAGACCTACAGAAAATAAACCTAAAACAATTAAGAAAACAGTAATAGGATCATACATATTACATTACCTTAAACGTAAATGGATTAAATGCACCAGCCAAAAAACATAAGACTGGCTGGGTGGATGAAAACACAGGCACTGCCACTTACTGCATCACTCTGTTTGACCCCCCTGCCAAATTGTATGTAATTATTTTATATTGTTAAATTAATCATGTTCCCATTACGGCTTGCAGTTATCTTACCTTGCAATTTAATTATCTTTTATTTTTTGTCTGGCTATTGATTGTGAAAAATTATAAACATCTTTTACTATTGTGATTATGTAACTATTACTCATTTAATATCATTGTATCATGATTGGTTAACAGAAAAATAATAGAACTCTGTATCACCAAAACTAAGATCTAATAGAAAAACCTATAATCATTTTTTAAAATCCAGATGCATATCAGAATTATCTTGAAATTTTTTGAAAAATACAAATGATAAAATAAAAATACAAAAATATAAATTATTGTTTTTAATCTCCAGAGCTCCAGATATGTTTCTAATGAGAAGTCATGTTTAAAAACAACTGGACTATATGATGATCTTTTCCTTTTATCTTGTTTGTTTCACTTTTTCTATTTCATATTTGGTGCTCCCATTTCATTTAGTTTATGTTCTCCAGTTTCTCCATCTCTTTATTTTTTTGATGTTCTCTCTCAAGTCTTTATCAAGTTTAGTAGAAAAGCTTTTGTATACATATATATAATATGCATATATATTTTGGAAAACTTATGAATTTTTTTCTAAATAAAAAATTTATGACATTTTGAGTCCACTTGTTTCACTTAGTATGAATAGAATGCTAAATTTCTAATTAAAAACTAGATATGAAACAAGCAACAAAGGTTTACTGTAGAGCATAGGGAACCATAGTCTATATCTTGTAATAACCTATGATGGAAAATAATTTCAATATTAATATATGGAATTTAGAAAGATGGTAACAATAACCCTGTATACAAGACAGCAAAAGAGACACTGATGTATAGAACAGTCTTTTGGACTCTGTGGGAGAGAGAGAGGGTGGGATGATTTGGGAGAATGGCATTGAAACATGTATAATATCATATATGAAAAGAGTTGCCAGTCCAGGTTCGATGCACAATACTGGATGCTTGGGGCTGGTGCACTGGGACGACCCAGAGGGATGGTATGGGGAGGGAGAAGGGAGGAGGGTTCAGGATGGGGAACACATGTATACCTGTGGTGGATTCATTTTGATATATGGCAAAACCAATACAATATTGTAAAGTTAAAAAATAAAATAAAAATGAAAAAAAAATTAATATACGGATATTTGTATAATTGAATCACCTTGCTGGGCATCTGTAACATTGTAAGTCAACTATACTTCAATAAAATTTATATATTAAAAAAAAAGGCATGCATCCAAGCCTCCATATTCTCAGGTAGCTCAACAAATTCCAAATATCTTTCTGAATTTCCTCCTAGCCTCAGTTGTTATTCTTTCCCCCACCCAGCCCCACGCTCCTCAATTTGCAAAAGTTGCAAGCTGTCTTTGCCTGGGTCCATAAGGTGGTTCCTGCCCTCTGCCCACATACCTAGACAGGATGTTCAGCAGTTCACTCAGCTGTCTGTTTTTATTTGTTATGCACTCACACTCTGTGGGTATTTCATAAATTGCTAATGCTTGCAGAATTTAGTTCTCTGACTGCTTCCCCACCTCTTCGCTCATTCACCAACTGCCAATGTAGCAACTGTTCTTCCCCTCATATTTGAACACTGGCTCAAGCTTCCTCTTTAAATTACTTCAGCTATCAGTTAATTTAGTGGCATCACTCATGCCCAGGCTTGGGGTTTGCTTTTTTTTTTAAGTTTGTTCCTTCAACAAAGCTGTGAAGGCAGGGTCCCGTACTGATCACGCTATGTTCTTCTGATCATTTGTCACTTGCATCTTGAATGTATTTCATCACAAAAATGCTTTTTCTACTGCCTCTTCATCTCCACAGATTTGTGAAGTGTTCCATATTGGGCTATATGAGATGGGGTGAGAAGGGGCAGGGGGTACCTTACCGTGGGTTCTGATTTCTCTTTTAACTTTCCACATTTGTCTTAAGCGGGTTCATTAAGCTCGGGAAAAACAGCAATCAAAGCAACTAAGCATCTGTGAGATATAAGCAAAGCAAAACAGTTAAACCCTACAAAGACGAATTGTGTTTTAAAAAAAAAAGATGATTTACTCACAGCAAGAAATTAAAAAGTCGAATAGAAAAGAAACAGTGAAGTGTGAGAAGGAAAGGCTGACAGCTAAATTACCCTTCAAGGAAAGAGAGATAATCCTCCTGCCAGGCCTAGGAGAGGGGGCACTCATGCCACAGCTCAAATTTAAATTCCAACAGCCTTGTATGGACTTTCAGCCCATTATTCTCATTTCTGTATTTAGTTATTGGTTCTTTCTTCATTGCAATAAATGTTTGGATGCATTCAGCCAGAGGCTTTTTTGATGATGAGCACATTTCTACAAAACAGAAAAAATAAACATGATATAGTTGCTGCCTATTTCCAGAATCCCATACGGCTGTGTTTAGAGGGGGAGCTGTCTGCCCCTAGAGGCCAGCTTCCCATTGGAAAGACTGTGTAGCTCATCCCAAGACCAGCTTTCTAAATCAATTAAAAAATTCCAATCTCATTCTGTCACTCACTTCAGCTTTGTAAGGAAAAAAAGGGGGAAATTTTTAATGATTCTGGAAACTTCCATATACATAAAAGCTACAACCAGCAAATATGCATTTCCTTTTTTGGTAGACAACTCTGGTAACTAAGATAAACCAATAATAACCCTTTTAAGAATGTATGATAAATGGTTCTGAAACATATTGAGAAGAATCTTATTGAGCAGTTTTAAGTCCAGACAGATCCTGAGAGATAGCCCTGCCAACAACAACAACAAAAAAAAAAAATACTGCCCACAAGGAAAAAATTAACCTGGAGTAGTCAAAGTCTGAGTTTTCACCAAAGTTTTAATCTGTCTGATGCATTCTGTGATGCACCCTTTTATGATAATTTGCTTGTGTTCCAATTCTTCTCAAAAGTTGATATAAATGTGACCAGCACTTTTTTTAATTTTTAATTTATTTTTAAATTGGAGTATAATTGCCTTATGATATTGTGTTAGTTTCTGCTGTACAACACGAATTAGATATAAGTATACATATATCTCTTCTCTTTCAATCCTTTTTTAAAGCAAGTGTTTTAATGACTGCATTTGCCAAAGAATCTTGAGTGTGGTTGGCAAATTCTTCTGTAAAGGGCCAGATAATCAGTATTTTCTGCCATACTGTCTCTCTGGCAACTATAAACTCTGTGTTGTAATGAGGAAGCAGCCATAGACAACAGTAAACACTTGACAAGTTTATGTAACAGTGAAACTTTATTTATAAAAACAGGGTGGACCATATATAGCATAAGGGCCATGGTTTCCTGATCCCTGCTCTTGGGAACAAGTTAGTAAGGTATGACCAAGACCAACACAGCCACTTCCACTTCCCAGGGTCTGGGCTTCCTGGTTCCAGACATAAGCAGTATGTACCACCTGGGGAAAATGAGCTCAATCTATGGGGAAAACAACTCATTTTGGAATCTAGACTTCCTGAGCCCTCTGACAACGATGACACATCACAGCATTATTTCGTCTCTCGCTCACTTACAATGAGTCACTGCTTGATTTGCAAGTTTCCCTACTTCAATGATAATATTGAAAGCCCACTAATATTAGTCACAGCAAGAAACTGCCCTGAAAGCTGGGAGAGGAAATTACTTTACAGTTTTAATTTCAGACTATAAACTAGAATGACTATATATCAGATGGTTTTTAATGCTGCCTTTGGTACTAACACAAACAAGAATGATCACTTTTAAGTTATGTTGCTCTTCATAGCAGAAAACTGCCTGGAGTCTTGAAATAAGAGACAAACTGATGTGCTCTACAATATGGAGAAAAAGGCATTGGCTTTGGACTCAGACAAAGCTGGGTTTAACCTCTGCTCTGCCAAGTACTACCAATGGAATCCATCAAGTTATTTAACCTCCCTGAGTTCATTTTCCTGATTGCAGAATGATGCACTAGGCCTTGCCCTGGCTCTTGCTCTCTACCTCAAAGGATTATTGACCAAGAATTAGGGTGCTGGAGACAGAGGGCTGCTGTGAAATGAGATAATGGCTAAAGACTAGCTCTGTCCATCGTTTACAGTGCTCCTCACACAAGAAGGGTTATAATTTATGAGATGGTATCAGCCACTAGACTCAAGAGTCCCTCTACTTTCTTTGCATCAATTTGTGCCACTAGTGTGATCCTCAGAGTAGATTTACCCCTTGAAAATCTATCTGGTCTCATGGATTAAGTTCACTGAGGAGCATCCTGACCAGACATTGATACTGAGACATATTAGGGCAAAAATCACTAAATAACTCTAGAGGTAGAAAAAACAGGCAGGCAGATAATGCAGGCTCAGGGAAAGGGGTCCTCTTCCCCCATTCTGAAGTCTCTCATCTTTCTTTCATATTCCACCTTGGAAATCTGCAGAAGAATAGTGCACTCCACTGTTCTCTTGATGGGTGATTTATCCCTAGGCCAGACATTCTTCTCACAAGATTTCTCTCCTTAACTGAAGATGTCCCCTGTCTTGATATTTCCATCTCTCCTGATTATAAAGATAAAAAAATTCATTCATTTTTCACCATGATATTTTGCCTTTGCAACGGTCAGAGGCAATTGGTCAGTCTTAGATAGCCCCAAGGGATGAAGTAGATTTATCAAAAGCATCCTGTAGAGAAGAAAATGTAATTTAAATGGGATGAGCAGTGGAGATGCCAGCCCTGCTCCTAGATGATGAAACTATTGTCAAGGTATCTGTTCCTTACCCAACTAATATCATTTCTGTGATTTATATACCACAAGATTATCTAAAGTTCATACAGATAAATAAACAGAAGAAACAAGTTGAGGAAAGTTTTAAAATGAAGAGTGATGATTAGATGTTTAACCTAACATCAATTCTAATTTTCAAATTGTGATACTAACATATGAAATAAAAGCTGAAATCTAGATCAGTGGAAATAGTTTCACACTGAAACAGATTCCTGTGTATTTATGGCAAAGTATCAAAGCTATATGTACCTTAAATTTATACAGCACTGTGTGTCAATTATATCTCAATAAAACTGAAGAATAAATAAATACATACAGACCCAAAAAAATTACATATGGCAAAGGTAAAGATTAAAGACTGAGAACCACCTCTTATAGGGAGCCTCCCCTGGTTATCTCAGTTCTGGATTAAATGTCTGTCTTCAGTAACCATATAGTATCCTGTGAATGTTTCCTTTTTTATATATTAAAGCATACCATACAGGCGAGTACAAAGCATAAAATTCCATCTCAATAAACTTTCACAAAGTGAACACGCCTAAGTAACCAGCACCCAGATCAAAAAATAAAATGCTATTCAAATGTCAGAAGCCCCCTCATTCCCCTTCCAGGGACCATCCTCACCTCTAGCACCGAGGTCTCTGATAGTCACTATTATTCTGACTTCTAATATTGAGATTAGTTTTGCCTATTTTGGGACTTTCTATTAATAGACTCATATAATACATATTCTTTTGTGTCTGGCTTCTTTGGTTCAATATTATTTTTGTAAGGTTTATCCACATTGTTGAAGTTCATGTTTTCTCACGGCTGTACAGTAACCTATTAAGTGAATATATACTGTGATATATCATTCCAATTTATCACAGATGATATCTGTCTTATTTCCATTTGGGGGCTGTGTGCTACTACACACATTCTTGTGCAAGTCTTTTGGTTGAACACATATGCACATTTCTGTTGGTATATGCCTAGTGGTAGAAGGCATATATGATCTACAATGCTAAGCAGCTTTTCATTAGTGACTGTACCAACTTACATGCCCACCAGCAGTGTATGGGAATTTCCTTTGCTCCATATCCTCACCAATTCTTGGTATTATCTGTTTCATTTTAGCCATTCTGGTGGGGTTCTAGGCATACATCTAAAAGTACTCTGTCATACTTGACCTGGGTATTTGTCTATCTCCCTCACAAGTGTGCAGGAATCCATTCTAAAAAGTTAAGAAACCATGGCTCAGAGAGGCTGAAAGATATACCCAAGATCACCACTTATAATTATTCTTTACAGCACAGAAGTCCCTAATGAGCAATGTTCATAGGATCAGGAAAGACAAACTGCCTTCTTTAAAAGAGTTTTAAAAACTACTGCCACATAATTAATACAACTTGCTCACATAACCAGAGTTGCTCAGACACGTGTGCAGGCTCCCGCACACATACACACATTCAGCATTTCTAAATGGAAGGTTTAATTTGGAAGCACACTGCTGTTAGTTAAATGATCCTGCAACCAACAGCCACGCATTCCTCCCTTATCTCCCCTTGGTTAAATGTTTTGAAATGAGTTTCAAATGGGGTTGGCTCAAACGACAGCTCTTCATTTCACCTTGTTTCTGCAGATGCCATTTGTGGGAATGTTTTATGGTTCCGTTAATTACCCACATCAAGAGGTTATTTTATTGTTTCTAGAGAAGTAGAGTTATAAATGTAAATATTCTGAGGCAGCAAATTGCCTCAGCAAACTAAAATTAGGAGTTCTTACTATATGAATCAATGTATATATTTAAATTTTGCATTATTTCAGCTATTACTAATGGCCTAAAATATTTTTCAGGCACAGATCAGTGCATGGAAAATCTGAGGCAGATGCTGTGCTTTAAAAGTAGACTGGAAGCCCAAAAGATGTGGATTTGAAACCCAGTCATAGCATTCAAACAACACTCTTTTATCCTCTCTGGACCTAGGTTTCCTCATCTCTGAAATGGGAAATTATAATACTAGCTACCTGCTAGTGTCACTCGGAGAAGGCACTGGCACCCCACTCCAGTACTCTTGCCTGGAAAATCCCATGGACGGAGGAGCCTGGTAGGCTGCAGTCCATGGGGCCGCTAAGAGCTGGACACGACTGAGCGACTTCACTTTCACTTTTCACTTTCATGCACTGGAGAAGGAAATGGCAACCCACTCCAGTGTTCTTCCCTGGAGAATCCCAGGGACGGGGCAGCCTCATGGGCTGCCGTCTATGGGGTCACACAGAGTCGGACACAACTGAGGTGATTTAGCAGCAGTGTCACTGGGCAAAGTCTATTATTTTCTAGGAAATAAAAATAGAATCTGAGTAATAAGTCTAACCTTTTTTTCGCTTTGTGCTTAGTCTAGGTTCATTTGCTTACAGGCTGCCACATGCAGAGGTCTTGCCCCCGGCAGTACAGACCAGAGTTCTCAGCGTAAAATGGCTGTGCCAACACCTCAGCTCCCAGACTATGAGCAGAAGCTCTGCGCAGAACACTCAGTCCAAGACGGCAGGGGCCGGACATGTGCAGGGGCGCTGTGCCAGGTTTGCGGTCTGGAACCTGAGCAGCACACCTGCGCCTGTCCAGCAAGAACTCTACCCCACTCCTGGCTGACAAGAACCCTATAAAGAGCAGTTAATCTACAGCTTGAGCTTGCACTTCTCCCATTTTTCGATCAAAGAATAGAACTCTACTTTGCTTCTGAACCAAACTCAGTCTCATTCTATGGGCTCAGATGACTTCCAGCAAGAGAACTTCTGTTGGGGACCAACTTGGGAGAGTCAATAACAGTAGTATTGTTGTGAGGTTCAGTAGGATATTACATTAAAAGACCTGAAAATCATAAATGCACAATTATTGCCTCCTGATGATTGGGGACTGAGGAATTCTGTCACACAATGAATGCATAAAGAGGTTGTAGCATAACAGTTGGGAGCAGTACTGCCTGGATAACTATTCTGACTGCCCTCATTACTAGCTCTGCTTCAGCTTCTGTGTCGATAAAATGTATAGCAATAGTACCAGTTTCACAGTGCTGTGAAGACTCAGTGAGATAATCCACAAAGCCTGCTTAGAACAGAACTTGACACGTAGTTGACCATAAACATTGGCTGCAGACAAGTGTGGCTTTGCCCAGAGATGATGAAGTACGTTTACCTTGATGACCGGATAGTGTGGAAATAGGACTGATTCCCTTTGTTGCATTTCACTTGTCCCAGCCCGGCTGGCACCTCTCCAACTCTAACATTTCTCCTGCAATGAGCCCCAATGTGTTTGTACCTCACAGCTCTGGCACCTTCCGCAGGTGGCAGTGGAAACAACTCACTGTCCCAGCCCAGAATAGAGCTCACCACAGCCCTTAGAGAAAGGGTGCCCAACATATATCCAGAGAAAAACATGAACCAAAAGGATACATGCACCCCAAAGTTCATTATAACACTGTTTACAACAGCCAAGACATGGAAGCAACCTAAATGCCCATCGACAGAGGAATGGATAAAGAAGATGTGGTACATACATGCAATGGAATATTACTCAGCCATTAAAAAGAATGAAATAATGCTATTTGAAGCAACATGGATGGACCTAGAGAGTGTCATACTGAGTGAAGTAAGTCAGACAGAGAAGGAGAAATACTGCATGACATCCCTCATATGTGGATTCTAAAAAGAAATGATACAAATGAACTTAATTACAAAACAGAAAGAGACTCACAGAAAAGAACTTGTGGTTGCTGGGGGAAGGGACAGTTAGGGTAGTTTGGGAAGATTATGTACACATTGCTATATTCCAAATGGATAACCAACAAGGAGCTATTATATAGCACATGGAACTCTACTCAATGTTATGTGCCAGCCTGGATGGGAGAGGGGTTTAGGGGAGAATGGATACATGTATATATATGGCTGAGTCCCTTCTCTGTTCACCTGAAACTACCACGACATTGTTAATTGGCTAGACCCCAATACAAAATAAGAAGTTTAAAGTCTGAAAAAAAAAGAAAGGGTGCTGAGAGGACTGCCTCTCAGGCCACGGCCACCCAGACAGTGCTTCACATGGGAACATGGCCCCAGTACCCACCCAGCCTTGCTCCAGAAGGGACACCTCAATTCCAGCATTGGGAGAAAAGCCTAGATTTTGAGCTCACTCTGACCTGAGTTCAAATCCCAACTCCACCATTTAAAACAGGCTGATCCAGGGCAGGTTATTTACCTTTACTGAGCATCAGTCTCATCAATAAAACAAGAGTAAGAAGACTTACTCCTTGGTGTAAGCCACTCCTTGGACTTCCCTGGTGGCTCAGACAGTAAAGCATCTGCCTACAATGCAGGAAACCTGGGTTCGATTCCTGGGTCAGAAGGATCCCCTGTACTCTTTCCTGGAAAATCCCATGGACAGAGGATCCTGGTAGGCTATAGTCCATGGGGTCGCAAAGAGTCAGACACGACTGAGTGACTTAACTTTCAACTTTCAAGAAGACTTACCTCAGATGTGATCATGAAGAATGAGGTAAAGTAGTTTTATAAAGTTAGGTCTGACAAACCTCAAACAGAGAATTTAATTCAAAATAATTAGGACTGACAGTGCCTTGGGCGACTGACAACAATAAATGCAAACATTATTTCTGGCAAACACACGATTACACCTCAATGATTTCATAAATCAGCTTGGGATTTTACACAGTGTTAGGCTAGAGTTAAAACCCAGACCTATGGTCAGGCTGAAGGACTCCTCTCCTATTTACACCTCTTTCTAGTCCAAATATCCTAGCCTAATTATCTGTAGTTTCAGGTTCCACATCCTCAAAATGGCATCATAATAGTGCTAGTTTTAAAACTGTCATCAGGTGATAATTAAATGAGATTAAATGCTCATTTAATATAGATATTTCATATTAAATGAGACAATCCACATTAAATGCTTACTACTATATCTGGTATGTAATGTTTTTGTTTTTGTTTTTTTAAAAGTAGGTTTATAAAGCACTTCTGCCAGGAGTTGGCATGTAGCAGCTATGATTATAACTTTCCAAACCTCAGCATTAATGTATCTGGACCTTTCCATATACAACTGCTACAAGAGCCATGAAAAAAAAGAACTAGGAGACTCCTCCAAAGAGCCTGAGCTGCATCTTATTATCCGCTCCTTGGAGTACAGAAGCAAATGGCTGTTTCAGTCCTGAAGGGCCTCACGTGATCTGACCCTCAGTCCATTTAGGCTGCAGGACACAGGCAGAGAAGGCAAGGCCTCCCTTCACATAGCTTAATTACCTTTCATCTTTGCTTACAAACTGGCAAGATTTCTTTCTTACCGAAGTTTACTAAAAATGTCAAGAAGCAACCAACACACTTCACTATTCTGACCTTTTTCAACCACGTCCCCTGGAGGAACAGGCTTGGGAGATGTGTGGTCTCGCTTCCAAGGTTGTCACAGGCGACAGTTTACTAAAAATTCTACTACATGTATCAGAAGAAGGGTCACCAACTTCCCAGACTGCAGGCTCTTCATTCCTGCTGTTCAACTCTCAACACCTGCCCAGGAAACCAAGATCACATACTGTTAGGGTTTTTACAACAGTGTTTTATCCCCAGTTCCAATTCCATATTCAAAAAGATTTCAGCTACTCTAATATATCAGGAACTGTGAAACAGGATACCGGCTCTGACAGGGTACAGGTCAGATAACATAGTTACAGTCCAGACTCTACAATTTATTCCTGCATGACTTTGGACATGTAACTTAAGGGCTCAGAGCCCAGTTTTTTCATCTGTGAAATGGAGGTGGTAATCATATTACCTACTTCACGGGGTTGTGAGCATTAAATGAGTTGATATTATATAAGCCCTCTGCACTAGGCATATCTTGACAAACTCTCAATAAATGTTAGCTCTCATCATTATTAAGCACCTCATTGTTCTGAGCATTGTGCTAGTTTGGGGGGAAGACCATTGATAACATGGGCTTCCCAGGTGGCTCAATGGTAAAGAATCCATCTGACAACGCAGGAGATGCAAGAGATGAGGGTTCAATTCCTGGGTTGGGAAGATCTCCTGGAGGAGAGCATGGCAACCCATTCCAGTGTTCTTGACTGGAGAATCCCATGGACAGAAGAGCCTGGTAGGCTATACAGTCCATGGGGTCGCAAAGAGTCAGACACGACTGAAGCAACTTAGCATGCAAAAACACACACTTAGTCACTTCAAATGTTTCGAGACTGCCCCCATCTAATGCTATGCTGTCATTTCTATAGTCCTACCCATACTTCTGATTTTAGAAAGTCAAACAGAAGACAGCTGTTTGTAAATCCAGCCTGGATGACAAGGACAGAGGTTTCTAGAACCCACCCTAGGAACAGCTAGTCACTTGATATCACTCTCATTTCCATTAAAACAGGATAAATGAGAGGAAGCTTCCTGGTGTTGTGAAACCCAGCAACTGCCTGGTCAGTCTGGAGAATGTCCTGGTCACCCCAGCCCACACCCCACGATTATGCTTTCAAACATGTTTGCCACAAGAGGCAGAATATTCTAGTGGCTATCAGAACCCTCAAAAAGACTTCATAACATGCACTTCAACAGATTACAAGTCACAAAGAGACACTATTCTTTGCAAATGACAATGAATTTCTCATCTCGGGCTTTCGATGTGTAGGATGTATATTTAGAAGGAAAAGCTCTATTACAGAGAATCAAAGAAAAGAGGTTCTGTTTAAAAAGAAATATTTATCAGGAGTTTCTTCGGGACAAACAGTGTGACCTGGGGCTTTGTTCCTGCAGATGGTGTGCCTTTGAGAACAATGGAAACTGTGGCAGGATTGTTTGACTGCCCCCTTCCCATTGGCACAAGGCAGCCCCATACAAATGGCCTCCAACACACTGCGGAGGCGGTGATGAAAACAGTCAATCACCTCACATTTATTTGGCCTCATGTGGTTCTCCTGGGTACCATTTCTTCACTCTGAGCTTTGTAGATGCTGCTGTTCTGCTTGCTAATGACATTAACAGGAGAGTCGTGTCTCATCTATGAGCTGTGGCCATTTTGAGCAAAAGCACTTGGGTCTGTAAAGCTCCAAATTCACTAAATATATACATGCAAAGGATTCCTTTCGAACAAACTATATGTACCAGATTTAACTTTAAAAAGAAGTGAAGTATAAATATCCAGGTGTGTGTGTGTGTGTGTGCACGTGTGCACAATGCAAGGGTGGGTGTTTGAAGGGAAAATCATGGAAATCCAGCATTAAAGAAAGCAGATATATTATGAAGGAAAAAAATTTAACTGTATTCCTGCACTTTAGAAAATCAACTTTCTCCTTGTTATTCTGTCAAGTATGGTGTCTGTGTTTCAGCCTGTGAGCCCCGTTTATTGCATACGCATCCAGCACTTCAACTCTCGTACCTGTTCTTAAGGAGATTAGGGTAACCTGACCAGCTTGCCTCTCAGGTGAAGCTGGCCTCCTCAAGCCCTGGTAACAGTCAGTTTTCCCTGTCGGCTGGCCTCAAAGATTCAGGGAAAATAAAAACATTAGAAGCGTATCAGTTTGGACAACACTCCTTGTGAAATGTTCACTTTAATGACACTATAATGTCATGCCCTTGGTGTGCTGTTTTATTGTGAGACTTAATCAAAGGCAAAGAGAAATAAAGATGCCTGGCTCGGATGCAGGGGCTTCTTTGTTGGAGTGCTTCCTGGGGGTGGGGGAGTGGCCCACAGTAGGGCTTAAGCGCAAAGGCTAAGCTGCCCAGGGCCTGGGAGGGTGTTTTTGAGTGAATCCAGAGGTTTAGCCTGTATCTGTGTGTGCGCTTTGTATGTTGTTGTTGTTCAGTGGCTAAGTCATGTCTGACTCTTTGCAACCGCATGGACTGCAGCACGCCAGGCTTCCCTGTCCTTCACTATATCCTGGAGTTTGCTCAAACTTATATCCATTGAGTCATCCTCTGTCGTCCCCTTCTCCTCCCACCCTCAATCTTTCACAGCATCAGGGTCTTTTCCAGTGAGTTGGTTCTTTGCATCAGGTGACCAAAGTATTGGAGCTTCAGTTTCAGCATCAGTCCTTCCAGTGAATATTCAGGGTTGATTTCCTTTAGGATTGACTGGTTTGAGCTTCTTGCTGTCCATGGGACTCTCAAGAGTCTTCTCCAGCACCACAATTTGAAAGCATCAACTCTTGGGTGTTCAGCCTTCTTTGTAGTCCAACTCCCACATCCGTACATAACTACTAGAAAAACCATAGCTGTGACTATACTTTGACTACATATATGCTCCCATATGTATCAACCCCAGGATTAAGACAAAATATGTGTATATATATATATATATAGAGAGAGAGAGAGAGAGAGAGACATGCCACACACACATACCTTGACAAAATGCACACATTTACCATATACATACAAACTACTCACTCACACAAACATTTCTCACTCTAACATACATGCATGGGCACACATACCCACCAATGTGTAAACATATAATCCCAAGGTTCCCTGACATTCATTCTCTCTCTCTGTCTCCATATGTGTGTGTGTGTGTGTGTCTATGCATGTATGTTGGAGTGGGAAATATTTGTGTGTGTAGTTTGTATGTATATGATACATGTGTGGTATGTGTGCATTTTGTCAGGGTATATGCATGTGGCATGTGTGTGTACATGGATGTATTCGTGTGTTGTGTGTATACATGTGGGAGGTATGATGTGGGACTGCATATATGATGAACACGTTTGTGTGCATTGTGTGTGGTATGTGGGTGTGTATGGTATGTGTCCATGCATGTGATGTGGATGTGTGTTCAGAGTTCATGCGTGTGATGTGGGTATGTTTGTGTGTAGTATGTGTGCATACATGTGATAGTCTGTGTGCATGTGATAGGTATATGAACAAATGAATGTGCTCTCACATGCCCATGTGTATGTTCATATGATCTGCAAGGTCTTTCATAGCCCCTAGGATTCATGTACTCATTATATTGAGCACAAGAATATGAAAATGTCTTATATTTATGGCCACATACATATTTGGGCTATCTGTGGCCCTATACACTGTGTATGGAGCCAACAATTATTATTCAAAAGAAAAGACAAAGCAATTAACTTAAGTGCCAAGTTCACAATGGTCACTCCATCTGGTAAATGTTTTTGAAGAATACAGGGAAGAAGAAGAAAAAAATTCCAAAGAATTTCAAAATTAGGATTTTTTTTCCACTCTGACATGGACGTTAGAATTTAAGGGATGATACTAATTAATCACATCTTTTCCCTGATGAGTTCTGAATCCACTGAGGAGTTAGACCTAGATCAGCAGACCTGAAATGATCAACTTTATTTCCAAAAAAGACTGCCTTAGAGAATTGTCTTCACCTCTGACAGAACTGACTTGTCAACCAGAACCCCAGGTTTCCCTCCAAAGAGCAGATTCTCCATGCAGAGTTCATAGTCTGGAAAGGCTGAACTTTGACTCACCCTCTTCCCAGCCAAGCAAGGGACCAGAAAAAAGGACAGAGGCTTTCTCCCCAAATTTTCCATTCTTCCACAAGGTGGAAGTTCCTATTTACAGATCAAGACAAAAAAAAATAATAATAAACAAGAGAAAGAAAACAATTTTCTTTATGACTCTGAAGATGTTGCTCTCTTAACCTGCCAGGTTTAAACATCCAGGTCAACCAAGAGTGTGTGAAGAACTGCGGAGTCCCCATGGGGGAGCAGATCATGGTTAACAGGACACCTTCACATATCCCACACATTACAGTCCTCCACTATCTGGTCCCTTTCCAAATTTATCTATATTTCTCCTCAAATCCCCTTCTTCCAGAAAACCCAGACCCACATACCCATGTGAATTCCCATCTTTCCATTTTTACACTAATGTCACATCTTAGGAAAGTTAATCTTGTGAGAATTCAGTCTTATACAGTCTTCCCACCACTCTAGTCATTCCTCCATTCCACTGTAGGGCACACAAGATAACACAGATAATGTCTCCTTTTGAGTGGAGTTCACCCCACTGCTGACTATTCCTCCTCCTCAAACTGACCACCAGTACCTCAACTCGCTCCCCAATACTTATATCAACTTAGCATGGGCATCAGAAATATAGATGGGATCACTTCTTTGTCCTTGAGCTCACTTGGCCTTGAAATTGAGATGGAGTTTAGCAATATCAAACAGCCAGCCACAGAGACAAAGGACCATCTCCTTGTCATGCACCAACCTTCAGCTGCCTCACTCTCAATATTACAAGCATCTTGCCTCAACAATTTGCAGATAGTGGTTAAAGTGGTTAAAGCAATGCTATTCTTGTTCAACACCATCCCAAACACAAGCCAACTATAGAAATTTGAGGGGTGGAAGAGGCTCTGCGGTCCAAAGAAGTAGCAATCTGTGCTAACTCTGCAGGGAAAAGTGACTGTGCTGAGCTTAAAGACAGAAGGTGCATGCATTCCGCAGAGTCAGTATAAGAGCCTACACTTCGTTGTCTATTTAAAGAAGTTGTAAGAGTAAAAATCTAACTTTCCATGAATTTATGCTTATATGCCCCTCTTTTAAGTGCAACTTTTGCATAAGACATGACACTGCTGTGCCTAATCCAAGTGCCCCGCCCAAAACCCTCTTTGTTTCAGTGTACATTTGAGTCCCACCTATTCCTCAGTGCTGCCTCTGACCACAGAACCCTTAGTGATCGCTCCCTCCTCTGGACTCACTGGATACCTGTATCATTTTCCTGGAATGTAATCTAGCAACCTACTATTATTACCCATCTAATTATGGGTACCATATATGTATATAGCCAACATGTCTGATGGCATTATAACCCCT
The DNA here is from genome assembly GCF_029407905.1 of Bubalus kerabau. Taxonomy (NCBI): domain Eukaryota; kingdom Metazoa; phylum Chordata; class Mammalia; order Artiodactyla; family Bovidae; genus Bubalus; species Bubalus kerabau. The sequence goes on along the minus strand of NC_073624.1, from coordinate 59,626,618 downwards.
GGAAGACAGGGACCTTATCTCTTAGTGTTTGAATTTCTAGCATCCAGCCAGAGGAAATTCTGGGTAAACATATTTGATGTCAATGAATGAATAAAAATTATGGTCCTTTGGAAAGACCTGAAAGTCAAGGTGCCAAGAAAAATGTTTCAATATTCTGTCCACCTAGAAATGCCTGCTCATCCTTGATGATCCAAACCAAATGCCAGCTCCTCTTCACTCTTCAGTGTAGTTGAGATAGACACAGGCTTTAGAGTCAGCCAGAGAGGTATTCAAATCTTTTCTGCACTATAACTGGCCCAGTGATTTTGAGTGACAAGTGAACTTGAGCCTTGGTTTCTACTTCTGTTAAATGGAAACAGTGATAACTACTTTCGAAGACAAGAATAAAATTAAATAACATATGGAAGTGTTTTGAACAAGGTAGGCATGGAAAGCAAGGTAGACATGGTAATTATTAATATTTTCTTCAAAGTCCTCTTCTCTGTGCTCCCACCCCACTTTGTACATGTTGCTGTCCTGGTCCTTATAGCTCCCAGCCTAGCTGGTGGAGGAGACAGGTGTCAACCCAAACACTCACTGCAACTACCGATCCCATTTGCTACAACTATTGAAGCCCATGTGCCTAGAACCGGTGCTCCGCAGCGAGAGGCCACCACAATGAGAAGCCTGTGCACCACAGCTAAGAGTAGCCCCTGCTCACCACAATTGGAAGCCTGCCACAGCTACAAAGACTCAGAGTAGCCAAAAATAACCTAAATAGATAAATTATTTTTAAAAAAAGAAAAGGGCTCTAAATTTACCAGCTTCTGTTTCATAGGAGGCACGCATTTAGTACATAAAGGAAAATCACTGTTTACATCCCTAAGACATCCTCTGATAAGTCTGGAGAGAGGATGTTCATTGCAGTCTTAATTTGTGGAGGGAGGAAATTGGAGTATCTTCACTGGGTGAGTGGAAAGGCAATATGTGATAGATGTGCACCCTGTGGTACAGCCACTGTAAGAATAGATCATAAGTGGACAAAGCAACATGGATTCTTCTTAAAGGCAAAGTGCTGAGTGAAAAAAGAAACAAATTGAGATTTATAGCAGTGCCATTTATACAATATCATTTACATAAATTAAAAATACATATACATAAAACATAGTACACATTCTGGTGGTGTGGCTGATAATTAAAAGCATGATTTAAGACCTACACTGCCTAGGTTCAAATTCCAACCACTTTGCTTAGTAGCTGAGTGACCTCAGGCAAGTTATTTACCCTGTGCCTCAATTCTTTCTTCTACTCAATGGGAACAGTAAAGGGTTTTAACTCGTAATGTTGTTGTGAGAATTAAATAGTAACATGTAGAGGGCTTAGAACAGAACCCAGCACACAGTAAGTTCTATACACGTGTTACCCTTATAACAGTTTTTAAACACACATACAAAGAAGAAAACACATAAGAAACATTTTAAAATTACTGCCTATAGAGAATGGAATGGGGATAGGATAATAAAGAATAAATTCAGAAAAAAAAACAAGAGCCTTGCATGAAACAGTGATGATAGTCTACCTTGTATTCAGAGGTACGATTAATTTAAACCTCGTTAATTTACTTTTTTTTTTTAGTATTTGAGAAGTTTTATTTGAAAATTACTGGTTTTATATATATATAACATTTCAACCCCCCGCCCAATAGAATAGAAAATGGTAGAAACAAGGACTTCATTGTGAATGTGGTTACCTTTGGTTTATTTTTTATTTTTTTTACTTTTTACTTTATTTTATTTTTTAACTTTACAATATTGTATTGGTTTTGCCATATATCAAAATTAATCCGCCACAGGTATACATGCGTTCCCCATCCTGAACCCTCCTCCCTCCTCCCTCCCCATACCATCCCTCTGGGTCATCCCAGTGCACCAGCCCCAAGCATCCAGTATCGTGCATCGAACCTGAACTGGTGACTCGTTTCATATATGATATTATACATGTTTCAATGCCATTCTCCCAAATCATCCCACCCTCTCCCTCTCCCACAAGAAAAACACTAGCATTTACTAACCAAACTGTTATTAACCATTTGCCTTATTGACTCGGTAAGTGATTATTTGAATGTCCCCCTTATGGTAAGTCAACTGTCCAAAATTCAAAAAAATCACTACGAAATTAGGATCAATATATACTTGAGATATGACTACAGGGAAATAGATGGGGAAACAGTGGAAACTGTGTAAGACTTTATTTTGGGGGGCTCCAAAACCACTGCAGATGGTGATTGCAGCCATGGAATTAAAAGACGCTTACTCCCTGGAAGGAAAGTTATGACCAACCTAGATAGCATTTTCAAAAGCAGAGATACTACTTTGCCAACAAAGGTCCATCTAGTCAAGGCTATGGTTTTTCCAGTGGTCATGTATGGATGTGAGAGTTGGACTGTGAAGAAAGCTGAGCACCGAAGAATTGATGCTTTTGAACTGTGGTGTTGGATAAGCCTCTTGAGAGTCCCTTGGACTGCAAGGAGATCCAATCAGTCCATCCTAAAGGAGTCAGTCCTGGGTGTTCATTGAAAGGACTAATGCTAAAGCTGAAACTCCAATACTTTGGCCACCTCATGCGAAGAGCTGACTCATTGGAAAAGACCCTGATTCTGGGAGGGACTGGGGGCAGGAGGAGAAGGGGACGACAGAGGATGAGGTGGCTGGATGGCATCACCGACTCGATGGACGTGAGTTTGAGTGAACTCCGGGAGTTGGTGATGGACAGGGAGGCCTGGCGTGCTGCGATTCATGGGGTCGCAAAGAGTTGGACATGACTGAGCGACTGAACTGAACTGAAGCCTAACCAACCCCAATACCCATTCTGAGCCAACACAGGCATTGGGTAATAAAAAAAACAAGCATTTACTAAGTGTCTACTATGTGAAGGACACTGAATTGGCTATGATAAAGCAAAAGTAAGTCCTTAATGTAAACTTTTTTAAGATAAAATGCTGTTTGAGGGCCAGATGGGCTGTACCAACTACAGCTGCTGAAAGGCATTTTAAACTACTAGTAGCTGAAGTACTAGGAAAAGAAAGTCTTCACAGGAGAAGTGGGAACCAGAGCCAACCCCATCAACTGCTTAAATAACTTCCAATGAATATCCTTAAAAAGAGATGCTTCAGAAACAACCTATGTGCCCATCAGTGGATGAAAGGATAAAGAAAATATAGTAGATACATTCAATGGAATACTATTCAATCATAAAAAAGAAGGGAATCTGGTCATTTTGCAACAACATGGATGAAATTTGAGGACATTATGTTAAGTGAAATAAGTCAAATACTCAGTTCAGTTCAGTCACTCAGTCGTGTCCGAATCTTTGCAACCCCATGAACCGCAGCACACCAGGCCTCCCTGTCCATCACCAACTCCCGGAGTACACCCAAACTCATGTCCATGAAGTCAGGGATGCCACCCAACCGTCTCATCCTCTGTTCTCCCTCCTCCTCCTGCCCTCAATCTTTCCCAGCATCAGGGTCTTTTCAAATGAGTCAGCTCTTCACATCAGGTGGCCAAAGGATTGGAGTTTCACCTTCAACATCAGTTCTACCAATGAACATCCAGGACAGATCTCCTTTAGATTGGACTGATTGGATCTCCTTGCAGTCCAAGGGACTCTCAAGAGGCTTATCCAACACTACAGCTCAAAAGCATCAATTCTTCGGCACTCAGCTTTCTTCACAGTCCAACTCTCACATCCATACTTGACCACTGGAAAAACCATAGCCTTGACTAGATGGACCTTTGTTGACAAAGAAATGTCTCTGCTTTTTAATATGCTATCCAGGTTGGTCATAACTTTCCTTCCAAGGACTAAGCATCTTTTAATTTCATGGCTGCAGTCACCATCTGCAGTGATTTTGGAGCCCCAAAAAATAAAGTCAGCCACTATTTCCACTGTTTCCCCATCTATTTGCCATGAAGATGGGACCAGATGCCATGATCTTAGTTTTCTGAATGTTGAGCTCTAAGCCAACTTTTTCACTCTCCTCTTTCACTTTCATCAAGAGGCTTTTTAGTTCTTCACTTTCTGCCATAAGAGTGGTGTCATCTGCATATCTGAGGTTATTGATATTCTCCCAGCAATCTTGACTCCAGCTTGTGCTTCATCCAGCCCAGCATTTCTCATGATGTACTCTGCATATAAGTTAAATAAGCAGGGTGACGATATACAGCCTTGACATACTCCTTTCCCAATTTGCAAACAGTCTGTTGTTCCATGTCCAGTTCTAACTGTTGCTTCCTGATCTGCATACAGATCTCTCAAGAGGCAGGTCAGGTGCTCTGGTATTCCCATCTTTTTCAGAATTTTCCACAGTTTATTGTGATCCACACAGACAAAGGCTTTGGCATAGTCAACAAAGCAGAAATAGATGTTTTTCTGGAACTCTCTTGATTCTTCCATGATCCAGCGGATGTTGGCAATTTGATCTCTGGTTCCTCTGCCTTTTCTAAAACCAGCTTGAACATCTGGAAGTTCACGGTTCATGTGTTGCTGAAGCCTGGCTTGGAGAATTTTGAGTATTACTTTACTAGTGTGTGAGATGAGTGCAATTGTGCAGTAGTTTGAGCATTCTCTGGCATTGCCTTTCTTTAGGATTGGAATGAAAACTGGCTTTTTCCAGTCCTGTGGCCACTCCTGAGTTTTCCAAATTTGCTGGCATATTGAGTGCAGCACTTTCACAGCATCATCTTTTAGGATTTGAAATAGCTCAACTGGAATTCTATCACCTCCTCTAGCTTTGCTCATAGTGATGCTTCCTAAGGCCCACTTGACTTCACATTCCAGGATGTCTGGCTCTAGGTCAGTGATCACACCATCATGATTATCTGGGTCAAAAAGCTCTTTTCTGTACAGTTCTTCTGTGTATTCTTGCCACCTCTTCTTCATATCTTCTGCTTCTGTTAGGTCCATACCATTTCTGTCCTTTATCGAGCCCATATTTGCATGAAATATTCCCTTGGTATCTCTAATTTTCTTGAAGAGATCTCTATTCTTTCCCATTCTGTTTTTTTCCTCTATTTCTTTGCACTGATCACTGAAGAAGGCTTTCTTAGCTCTCCTTGCTATTCTTTGGAATTCTGCATTCAAATGGGTATATCTTTCCTTTTCTCTTTTGCTTTTCTCTTCTCTTCTTTTCACAGCTATTTGTAAAGCCTCCTCAGACAGCCATTTTGCTTTTTTGTATTTCTTTTTCTTGGGGATGGTCTTGATCCCTGTCTCCTGTACAATGTCACGAATCTCCATCCATAGTTCATCAGGCACTCTATCTATCAGGTCTAGTCTCTTAAATCTATTTCTCATTCCACTGTATAATCATAAAGGATTTGATTTAGGTCATACCTGAGTGGTCTACTGGTTTTCCCTATTTTCTTCAATTTAAGTCTGAATTTGGCAATAAGGAGTTCATGATCTGAGTTACAGTCAGCTCCTGGTCATGTTTTTGCTGACTGTATAGAGCTTCTCCATCTTTGGCTTCAAAGAATATAATCAATCTGATTTTGGTGTTGACCATCTGGTGATGTCCATGCATAGAGTCTTCTCTTGTGTTGTTGGAAGAGGGTGTTTGCTATGACCAGTGCATTCTCTTGGCAAAACTCTATTAGCCTTTGCCCTGCTTCCTTCTGTACTCCAAGGCCAAATTTGCCTGTTACTCCAGGTGTTTCTTGACTTCCTACTTTTACATTCCAGTCCCCTATAATGAAAAGGACACCTTTTGGGGGTATTAGTTCTAGAAGGTCTTGTAGGTCTTCATAGAACCATTCAACTTCAGCTTCTTCAGCGTTACTGGTTGGGGCATAGACTTGGATTACCGTGATATTGAATGGTTTGCCTTGGAAACAAACAGAGATCATTCACTACATGATGCTATATGTGGAATCTTAAAACAACTGAGCTCATAGATGCAGGGAACAGATCAGTAGTTGGCACAGGCAGGGGCTGAGGGGTGAGTTTAATGGGGTCAAAAGTTCACAGATCTCAGTTACAAAATAAATGTCATGTGGATATAATATACAGCATGGTGACTGTAGATAATAATGGTATATTGCATATATTAGAGCTGCTGCTGCTAAGTCGCTTCAGTCGTGTCCAACCCTGTGCGACCCCAGAGACGGCAGCCCACCAGGCTCCCCTGTCCCTGGGATTCTCCAGGCAAGAACAGTGGAGTGGGTTGCCATTTTCTTCTCCAATGCATGAAAGTGAAAAGTGAAAGTGAAGTTACTCAGTCGTGTCCGACTCCCAGCGACCCCATGGACTGCAGAGAGGCTCCTCCGTCCATGGGATTTTCCAGGCAAGAGTACTGGAGTGGGGTGCCATTGCCTTCTAATCATGTAAATCTTCAAAGTTCTCATCATAAGGAAAAAAACTGTAACTCTGTATGGTGATGAATATTAACTAGCCTTACTCTGGCAATCCTTTCATGAGACATACAATATCAAGTCATTATGTTGTATACCTAAATCTAACATGATATTACACGCCAAAACACCTTTTTTAAAATTTTTAATAAAAAATGAAATTTTTTAAAGAGATCCTTAAAGCCACAGATTAGCTAAGAGCTACACATAAAGGGAAGACTCATGTAACAAAGTAACTTCAACTGACTTCAGCCTCCAGATGGACTAACACCTCCTGATATCTGGCACTACAGTTAAAATGGCACTGTGCTCTCATTCCCTAAGAGATGAGCCAGCAATGCAGTGTGGACAACACATAAACAGGAGGAAGTTCCTAGTCCAGAGATTGGGGGAGGGGAGAGTTTTTAACACCAATTTATTTTGAATCTTATCAAATCATTAATAATTACTAAATTCTCAGTAATAAGATGCAAATGCAAAGTGATAGGATATGCTGTGAGTAGAGTCTTAATTTTTAAAATGCATGTTTTAGTACAAACATCAAATATACATATGCATGATTCTTGCACTACTGCAAATGATCCCAAAATCTAGTCTAAAGAGAGGTCTTATTATAGTATGATTACTCTCATCAGGATTCTTAGCAATTCAAGACTGACATGGTCCAGAATGATGCAGAAGTTTAGAAATTAGTAACCTGTGCACGCTAACACTGTCTATGTCTTCTTCATTGGTGAAAATGTGAAATCAAAGCTTTAACTTGGCCGGCTTTGTATTGGAAACCAATAGGCTTGGTTGTTTTCCTTCCTTATTTTGATGGGATGGCATTTTTATAATAAGTTCTTATGAGGAATTCATATTCCCTTTGGGCCTTGACTTTATCTCCTAAAATATTCAGGTCCCTTTTTAAAGCTATGTCCTTTCAAAGACTATATCAATGATGAAATAATTATTAGGATTAGTTTGTGCTGCAAGTGACCAAAAGCCCCAACAACAGTGGCTTTAAAAAGATTGAAATTTAGAACTCTCCTAGAGGTCCAGTGGTTAAGAATCTGCCTGCCAATGCAGGGGACAGATTCGTTCCCTGGTCTGGGAAGATCCCACATGTCTCCAGACAACTAAGCCCATGTACCACAACTACTGAGCCCGTGCACCCTACAGCCTGTGCTCCACAACAAGAGATGCCACCGCAATGAGAAGCCTGTGCATCACAACAAAGAAAAGCCTTCACTTGCTGCAACTAGAGAAAGCCCATGAGCAACAGCAAAGACCCAGTGCAGCCAAGATAAATAATAAATGAAAAGTTTTTAAAGAGTCCATGCTTCCACTGCAGGGTTCTTGGGTTCAATCCCTGGTTGGGGAACTAAGATCCCACATGCCTCAAGTGAAAGTGACAGTTGCTCACTTGTGTCCAACTCTTTGCGACCCCATGGACTGTAGCCTGCCAATGTCTCTGTCCATGGAATTCTCCAGGCAAAAATGGTGGAGTGGGTAGCCATTCCCTTCTCTAGAGGATCTTCCTGACCCAGGGATCAAACCTGAGTCTCCTTCATTGTAGGTAAATTCTTTACCACATGAGCCACCAGGGAAGCCACAATTCATGGCCCAAAAAAAGAAGTGTATTCTTTTTCCAGTAAGCATCAGCAGTCCAGCACTGAGCTGGTAGCACCATATTCATAAAGGATCCAGTCTCCATCCTTTAATGAGGCCCATACCTCATAACTCAGATAACTATTCCATACAAATACAGCCATCAACATCAACATTCCAGCAAGCAGAGGAAGAAGGGAAGGAAAGAGCACACAGTCTCTCCTTAAGAAAACATAGGGTAGATGGCACACCCTGCTTCCTCTCACCACCCATTGTCCTTGGCCACACCCTTTACAAAAGAGGCCGAAACAGGAAGTCATTATTCTAAGCAGCCATGGGGCCGTCTATCAGGGAGTGATTATGTTAGAGCAGGAGAAAAGGAGAATGGATTTTAAAGGAGAATCAGCAAACTCAGCCACACTATTCCTGAATAAAACAATCACTTTTATGTGTTATTTCCCATCTTGGGATAACTACTCTGGTATACTGTACATTTTCCAAATGTACAGTATATGTTACTTTTTCTATCAGAAGGAGAATAAAAAAGCAAAATAGTTTTCAACTATTTCTAGTATTCAAGAGATATTGGGCATTGTATTTGGTGCTTTCACATTTGTTATCTCCTTTAATTCTCACAACAAGGTATTGTCCTCATTCGGGGAAATTAAGATTCACAGCACTGATATGAGAAATGGGAGTATTTAAAGCTTAAGCCTCTCCTAATTTTCTCCCCTATGAAATGTATTTAGCTAAGTTCTTTTCCTCCTTAGAATCTAATCAATGACCCCTATTCAACTCTCTCCATGACCAAAACCTTTTTCTGAAGCACCAGTAAATAAGTCAGGATTCTGCCGTGCATCTGTAGAAAGGTAATTACCAACATTTGCAATGAGAAACAGAAATTCTCAAATGTTTCAGTCTTTAAGTCTCAAATTCATGTTCTTCATACCCCCATTATTAACGGGATGTTTTATTTTACCATGTGCTGCTTGGAAGTATCATGTAATGTTATCTCTGGCTCTAGTGCCACGTAACATCGCAAAGGAACCACTTGGCTTCCACTCCAGAAAAACTCCCAACTTTCATGATGTGCTTCAGCAATCCCACCTTTCTGTCCACTCTGGAGTATGTATCATCATATCACTGGGACTTTCAAGGCCACTGAATTCACACTTGTAGCAGAAGATATTTATTGAGTGTTTCATATGTGCCAATGATGCGGAAATGATCTATGAAGTAGAATGAATTGCTGTCATTATTATTATTATCCCCATTTTATGGATAAAAACACGGGACCTTAGAAAGGCTTAGAACATGCACCAGTTCCCATAATTATTATGTAGGAGAGCTGAGACTCAAACTTGTTTCTCTTCTTTGACCAAATAGCTCACACTCTTAACTTGCCTACAAGGAACCAGGTACCTGCTCAGATCTTGAAAACACAGCAGCTGTGCCATAATCAGTCCCTGTCCTCAAGGAATCACAGTCCAGTGAGATACATGGCACTGTGCCTTTAACTGCACTGCACTGTGACAAGTTCTGGGACTGCCCAAGACCCACTGCTGGTGGTGCCAACACAGGTGCAGCTAATCCCACACTGAGGATGTAAGACCCTGCATCATCTCCTATCTCCTATTGTCTCCAGCATCTCTCTACTTCAGGACCAGAGTCTCATACATCTTTCTTTCCTTAGTCCTTAATACAATTGCTGACACAAAATAAGTATTCATGAAGTGGCCCATACTATGAAAGCAGTATTACCCAGAATGGAGAGTAGGCACCCTGACATGTAAGACAATCTAGGACTAAATCCACACTTTCTAGCTGAAAGGCTACCAGCATAGACTTACACCAATCTCATTTCTCATCTAGTGGTATTAGAAGACACATGAACTAGTAGGAAAGAAAAATCCCAGCATGAGCAGCAACCGAGCTGTCTCTAATCACTGGGCCAGCTTCTGGCAGAGTAAGAAGGACACTGAGGAAGCAGTCACAAAGTAGAAGGTTTCTGAGACCTGGGGGAGACCTGGAATGCTAAGGACCAAAGTTGTTTTCTTTTTCAAAAATGCCTGTCAGTCATCTAAAAATCCTCCCTCCAGCAGCAAAGATGAAGACATTATGCAACAACCAAAGGGCACTGGAGATATCTGGAGGACTGGTCACTTCAGCAGCAAACTGGAACAGAAATAGCTAAAGCGATTGAAATACAATTGATCAATTGATGGAGTCACAGCACTTTAAGTCTGCACAATGAGCAGTTTCAAAGAAACAGAATTCTCTGCAGTTGCAATGTCAACTCAAAAAAAAAAAAACAAAAAACACCCATGAACCTATTTAAATCAGCATGGAAAGCAGATTGATGTGGAACATGAAAGAGAATTAGCATAACCCAGAAAAAATACATGGTGACCAGTGTGGAAATAAATGAAGACCAAGCAAATGAGAGCAAACAAACCTGTTTATTCAGAGCTTGCTATAGACAGGGAGTCAACCTCTATCACTTACATTTGGCCAAAGGCAGGCAGAAGCATAGGAAAGCTTTACATTTGGAAAAAGAGAAGGCTTCAGGCATGCCCTGATTGGAAGTTGTTGGCATGGGAAAGCTGTAGGCAGGCTAACCAGAAAAGGAACATCTTATGTGATTGATTATGGGTGTATATTTGGCTTTCACTAACTAGGGCTTCCCAGGTGACTCAGTGAATCCGCCTGACAATGCAGGAGACTCAGAAGACATGCGTTCAATCCCTAGGTTGCGAAGATCCCTGGAGAAGGAAATGGCAACCCCTTCCAGTATTCTTGCCTGGGACATTACAAGGACAGAGGAGCCTGGCAGACTATAGTCCACAGTGTCACAAAGAGTCAGAAATGACTGAGCACACGTGCACGCAAATTAGTCCTACGTTTGAAATGGTGACAAAAATTAGGGAAGCTATCAGTTATTAAGCTTGGCCATTTGGGGCCAATTGTTTCGAAGGCTATTGTTTGGCTTCCTGGACCACTTGCTAGAGATAGTGATCTGACTTCCTACAAATCTGACTGATAGCAGGCTGGTTTCCTGGGCTGGTTATGGTTGATAAAGAGTTGGACACGACTAAGCAACTTCGCTTCTTACTTCTTCCTTATGGTTGATAATGGATCCATTTCCTGGGCTAGTTGCTGCAGATGGTGGGTGAGAGTTCTGTTTTTATATATGGCGTGACCTTTGTCTGTTTGTAATAGGAAAAGGAGTACGTCCAGGCTGTATATTGTCACCCTGTTTATTTAATTTATGTGCAGAGTACATCATGAGAAATGCTGGGTTGGTTGAAGCACAAGTTGGAATCAAGATTGATGGGAGAAATGTCAATAACCTCAGATATGCAGATGATACAGCAGAAAACTAAGAAGAACTAAAGAGCCTCTTGATGAAAGTGAAAGAGGAGAGTAAAAAAGTTGGCCTAAAGCTCAACATTCAGAAAACTAAGATCGTGGCATCTAGTCCCATCACTTCATGGCAAATAGATGGGGAAGCAGTGGAAACAGTGGCAGACTTTATTTCTGGGGGCTCCAAAATCACTGCAGATGGTGATTACAGCCATAAAATTAAAAGATGCTTACTACTTAGAAAGAAAGTTATGACCAACCTAGACAGCATATTAAAAAGCAGAGACATTACTTTGACAACAAAGGTCTGTCTAGTCAAGGCTATGGTTTTTCCAGTAGTCATGTATGGATGTGAGAGTTGGACTATAAAGAAAGCTGAGTGCCAAAGAATTAATGCTTTTGAACTGTGGTGTTGGAGAAGACTCTTGAGAGTCCTTGGACTGCAAGGAGATCCAACCAGTCCATCCTAAAGGAGATCAGTCCTGAGTGTTCATTGGAAGGACTGATGTTGAAGCTGAAACTCCAATCCTTTGGCCACCTGATGTGAAGAGCTGACTCATTTGAAAAGACCCTGATGCTGGGAAAGATTGAAGGTGAGAGGAGAAGGGGACAACAGAGAATGAGAGGTTAGAAGGCATCACCGACTCAATGGACATGAATTTGGGTAAACTCCAGGAGGAGGTGATGGACAGGGAAGCCTGGCATGCTGCAGTACATAGGGTCACAAAGAGTCCAACAAGATTGAGCAACTGAACTGAACTGAACTGACCTGATATTCCCTCTCTCCCTGGGGAAACAAACTTTTTAGAACAACCTAGCACAGGACTGACATCAGTATACTGTGAGTAGGTCCACGGCTCTACTTTCTAGTTGTATGACTTGCACAAAGTTGCTTGGCTTCCTTAACCCTCAGTTTCCTCATCTGCAAAGTGGTGATATTGCATAATAAGAGTTTGATGAACACTGAATGACGTAGGGCACCTAGCATGTTTAGCATAGTGCCTGGAACATGGAGAGTAGCCAATTGATGTGAGCTGCTATTAACATTATGAATATTATCAGTATCCTTTTTTACCTAACCTAATCCAGGGATTTAACCAGATAAAGAGGATGAAATTGCAAAGGATACCATTCCAGGAAAAACCTTATGGAGAGGTTTAATAAGATATAAAGAATATATTGGATGCTCTGTATGATCACAAAAAGATTAGCTGGTAAAGGCATATGAATCCCCCCCATGCTCAGAGAACCAGAGAGTTGCCTTTAGTATCTTATGATTGATACTAAACCGCCTGAGAGTAAATTGATTCCAGAGAAAGTTACATGGTGGCAATATGGAAAAAAAGTACAGAGGAGGTTAAAACAATTTTCAAACTTGTGAGAAGAAACAAGAAAAGAACACAAGATAATAAGAATATAGTGACATCTCCTGAAGTAGACACTATTATCACACCTATTTTACCTACAAGAAGATGGAGGCAGAGAGGACTTAGTAACCTGATGGTCACAGTCATAATCAAAAAGAAACTTTAGCAGCTAAGTAGAAATTTGCAGGGAAAAAAAAAAAGACCTAGATGGTTCCATTAAGAACACAGCACAGAAATAGAGGCTTAGGTGTAAATGAACTGAGCATGTGGAACAAAAAAGTTTATAATCACCAAGTTGTCTCTTCAAAATGTCCCCCTATTATGAAATATCAGGATTTTGCATTTCAGCATTATGGAACTATTGTATTTAGTTATATTTGCTTCCCACATTTTGCATTAAGTTTCTTGGAAATGGTATTCACTTTCCTGAGGGGAGAAGATGCCTGAAAAAGGCAAATTATTCTTTCTGCAACAGGACCTAAACATCCCTTCTCTCTCAGCCTTGACCTCCAAGATCCCAAGGACCTCCTCCTAGCGGCTAACACCAGAGCAGGATTTGGTTCAAAGAGACTGAGTCTGTATTATAAGAAAAGAAGAGAAACAGCCACTAAAAATGTTTGGTTGATTTAACAAGGCAGTTTGTACCTTCTGGAATGTACAAGTTGTTAATAAATTGCATTTCTTACCTTTTTATAGAGTACATTCCTAGTGTGGTGTTTTGGTTTATGTTTTATGATAGGTGCTATAGTTTCAGCGTCTGAATATGGATTTCATTAATCCTTAATTTGTGCCTCCACCAGAAGGAATTGTGTCTTCTAGACTTTGCAAACAGTGCCCTCTTCTGGATGAAGTGACACCTGCTTTTCTGATCTGCAAAGCTTAGAGACAAGGACATGAATGCTAAAATACAGGAAAGGCTCTGGAGACCCCCATATATGGGATTTCTGGTCTCTCTTGGGGATGCAGAGATGGTACCCAGGCCCAGTTCTGTCCCAGTGAAAGGTGAGAGCCCTGGACTTGCATGGCTATAAAGAAAAAGAAAAGAAAGAAAAGCCAAGGACCTGAGGATATGATCACCGTCTGGATCCCGAAGTCTAAACACCTGACAATGAGTTAGATGGATGAATTTAACCTCACTTCAGATTGGTGCAGGAACCCAAACAGAACCTTGATGGGCTTGAAAAAAAATGTCACATACTTAATGCTTAGGATGACTCCTAAAAATCAGACCTTAATCATCTACTAAATTTGTTCAACTTCACCAAAGCAACTGAGTTGGACTGCATTTAAAGGACACTTTTTGAAGCTGTTGAGAGCTTGAGGAAACACTGGTTTCTCTAAAAAAGAATAGAGAAGGGGTTCGCGACCACTGGTGCTATTCATCAATATTTCCCATTCTCTTTCTAGACAAGGATAAGGACTACACTTTCTGTTCCTCCATGAATTTAGATATGGCCAGGTGGTTTGCTGTAGCCAATCAAGTATGAGTGAAAGTTATGCCTTAAAGAATTGGCGCAAGATTCCCCACCGTTCCTTCTCTTTTCCACCATAGGGTGGACAAACTATAGCCCACAGCCCAAATCCAACCCACTGCCAATTTTTATAAATAAAGCTTTATTGGGACACAATCATGCCCATTCTTTTACATATAGTCTATGGCTGTTTGCTTGCTACACAACAGAGTTGAGTAGCTGCCACAGAGACCATATGGCCTGCAAAACTGAAAATATTTACCATCTGGCCCTTTACAGAAGAAGTTTGCGAACCTGTGCTCTCAACAGTGGGGGGTCCCTGAAAGAAAACATCATGGAGCACAGCTCATGCTGGACAAGACTGACACGTAGCAACATAGCACGAGAATGAAATGAACCCTCATTGTTTTAAGCCACTGAGATTTTGGTGGTTTTGCTGCCCCAGCATGACAGATCTAACAAAAATAGCAAAAGAGAATGTATACCCAGAATGTAAAACACCTTGAAAGAAGCTCTCCAAATACTAATGATGGAGAATATGCAAATTCAACATCATTGACATTATTCTTTTAACCAGGTGGGGAATAAGCATGATCCCCACATGCAAATGAGGCTGTTATCGGGTAAGCCAGACAAGTGTGATACTTTTCCCCCTAAAATCAACATGAATTAATTTCTGTATCTAAGGAAGGCCAGGCAGCTCTAATCAGACACTGGTTTGTTTTATGAGAGGAGTAAAGAGGCTCATTACAGCAAATCCCAGGCATGTTGATAAATTCCCAATCTTGGGCTCTCATAAAACTCAGAAACACACTTTCCAATGCCTTCCACACTTCTGAATCACTGAGCCAGAGGCAGCTGCCTGATTTGTGACCTTCAGCCATCCGCCATCTCACATAGATCATTTTCACCAAATAGAGTCTTAAAATTGTCATCATTTTCTTTACATCGACATTTGAAAGAAATGTTAGATTGATCCACCACTGGGTTAGCTATTTTGCAACTTCTCCCGGCTGGTTAAGGAAGTCGTTGTAAATAAATGCAGCTTTTCTGGACATTTTAAATGGTAGCAATCACAACAATTTTAGCAACACAGAGAGGAAGGGAGGATAGAGAAAAAGAAAACTGGAGAAAATGGTCCATGGGCAACACACATCACCCCTAGGGAGCTGGAGTAGAGCTTTTCCCAGCTCCCTCTGATTGGAAGCTGTAACCACTTAGTAGCCAGGAGCTTGGAGGAAAAGGAGCACTGCCTGTCTATGCTTTCCATCAGCCTTGACTTCACATCTGGCTTAATCTAAAAACTCATCTGTGCCCCAAGGGAGGACACAGAGCACTGAAGAAGTGTGGCTCCTCATTAACCCACTAGCAGTTTAGAGGTGAACCCTGGTTGCAAGTACTCAACAAGATCATGGCAGGGAAGTTGGGAGAGTCCATCAGAAAGACCTCTGTGGAGCTAGGGCTCAATTCATCTGAACCTAGGAGTGAAGGGGATGGCAGGAGTAAGGTACTCTGTCTCAGGGATCAGCCTCCAGGAATCCTATGGCTCCATCCCTGGACGCTGGATTTGTGCTGCTCATAACTGCTTCATCCAAATTCGGTTCAGAATGGAAATTCTTCTAACTAATACAGAACTTCATGCTCCCTCAGGCTGTGACTTGTGCTCTCTATGGATCCAAAAACTAAGGAGAAAGAAAGGAAGCATCTTTTCCCTTTTGCCATTAGTGCCAGCCTTCTTATGAGCCTGTCTGATTCCTTCCAATCTATTCCAGGACAATAAGTAGAAACAAGCTTACCAACCCCTTTAGAGCAGGTAGGAACCATAAGAATGGAAATAGAGCTGGAGGCCTCAGCTGAAGTGGTTGAACTGAGACTGGGATTCTGGTTTTGTCAATTGCCTGTAGTTGCTTGTTAAGTTCACAGGTAATTTGCAACTAGGGCAGCTGCTGAACACACTGGAAAAACAAAAGTTCAAAACGGCCTTACTAAATTAAAGGTGAGACCCAAAGCCACCAGCAAATGAAGGTTAATAGAAGGCTACTACTGCATCTCAGATTAAGGTAAAAACAGCAAAACTACCCAAGTACAAACAGCATGTGGAAGTACTGGCTTTGAGCGTGAATGGCAGAGGAAGATCTCCAGGTCTTAGTGGACAAGTTCATTGAGCCAGAAATGTAAGAGAAATGTTAAACCAGAATATAAAAGACAGCAATTATAAAATAATCTTCATTGACTCATATATTGTTTTATTCAACAAACTTTACTGAATGCCTACTATGTGTCATGCATTGTGCTAGTATCTAGAGTGAGATTCAACAAACCAGAGCCCACAAGTCAAATCTGACCTACTATTTGTTTTTGCATGGCCCTTGAGCTAAGAATGATTTTGACATTTCTATAATGCAAAACAAAAAAAAAAAAACAGTATTAGCCTTTCAGAGACAACAGCTATTCAAAGAAGACAGGCCTGCAATGGCTAAAGTATTGCTATCTGTCTCTTTTTAGGGAAAAAGAGGGTTGCCAACCCCCCAGTCTAGGGGTACAAAGTTCAATAAGAAATAACCCTTACCCTCAAGGAACTCACAGTTTGGTATGAACTTAGAAAACAGCATCAGTGCACCTTGTCCTTTCCTGGCTTCACAACCTAGAAGCAAGATAGAAAATTTAAAGGAAGCTCAGGGAAAGTTATAAAGATTAATAAAAGAATGGGAAGAAGGATCTATGAGAAAATTTTAAAAGAATTTGGATTAATTATTTTCAAGAAAAGGAGGCTATGGGGAGACTTAAGAATAGCCTTCAAATATTTGAAGAGATACTATTAAGCAAAAGGTTTTTCCATTCTGGACATAAAGATTAATAGAATGTAGGCTAAAATTTTTTATTATAGAAATGGAAGGATTTCCTGGAAGGCTTTTAAACTTCTACAATGAATTGAGAAATCCATTTTCTTTAATCTTCTAAAACTAGTGTCTTTTCTCATCTGTCTGGGAGCTGTTAAATGTTTGAGTGTTGTCAGAGCTAAAGGTAGAGGTGGAGTAAATGTCCTAAGTTCAACCCAGGTCTCTGATGCTTCCATTCAGAACTTGGGGGTTTTCAGAAGGAGAAAGTCTTTTCCCCCTCTGGGTCTCAATTTTCCTCTCTTGCAAAATGAGAACCTAACATGCTGAGTCTGTGATTTCTTGGGCAGAAACTTTGATATGGTTTAGCAGCTGAGGAAGACAAAGGAGCTTCAAGGATCTCCTCTTATGACAGAGGAGGCAACAGATGCTGTTTCATTCTTTATATGAATAAAGAAACTTAGACTCAATATGTTTTAATTCAAAGGTAACCACTAGTTGCAAAAAAAGAACATATTTACTAGACAGAAAAGACCAAAGAAATTTTGAATAAATGACTAAAGACAGTACAGCATAACAGGGTAATGTCAAGGAGGCATACACAAAGAAAAATATAAAATAAGAAGACAAAAACAAGAACTGACATTCCACAAGCACAGTCAATGTGATGGGGTCGTAGGCCTCTCCTTCGAAGATGAACTCTTAGTGAGACCTAAAAGTTCAAAATTCTACTACATGCTGTTTGTGAGCCACTGAAAACCAAATGGCACACAAGTGTAAAAAATACAGGGGTTAATATGGAACTTGGTTCATGATAGGCATGCTGAAGTCTTTAAGGGTAAAGCATACTAAAGTCTACAGTTGACCATGGAATTCATCAAAAAATAAAGTAAGATGGAAAGATGTTTACATAGAGGGATGGATGGACAGATATGTGAAAAAGTAAATACAGGAATATATTAAATGTAGAAGCTATCCCTGGTTGGGAAGATCCCTTGGAGGAGGGCATGGCAACCCTCCTTCAGTATTCTTTGCCTGGAGAATCCCATGGACAGAGGAGCCTGGTGGACTACAGTCCATGGGGTGGAAAAGAGTTGGACATGACTGAGTGACTAAGCACAGCACAGGAGGTAAATATATAGATGCTTACCGAACAGTTCTGTATGTCTGAATTTTTTTATACTAAAAACTTAGGTGGGGGAATGACTGGCCAAAAATAAAAAAGTATAAAGAGTGAGATTTCATTTTTTGTTGATTCTATCGATGCATAAAGAAAAAGAAAGCTTTTTAAAATAAGTGATATCTGAAGTAGGCAGAATTTGAATTATTTGGGCTTCTTTGCCCTGCTCTTTTTATAGCTTTGATAATAATTCCCAGGCCCACACCAGGAAGTCAACTTCCTTTAATGTGCTCTGTGCTTCTCTCCAAACATGACCATCCCTTGATTTTTAGGGAGGATCGTAAAGAAACAAAGTTTAAAGATAGCTTTTAGGAAATGGTGTTATTAGAGGCTTCCTTATGCTGATTTTTTGTACAGTTCTTCTGTGTATTCTTTCCACCTCTTCTTAATATCTTCTGCTTCTGTTAGGTCCATACCATTTCTGTCCTTTATAGAGCCCATCTTTGCATGAAATGTTCCCTTGGTATCTCTAATTTTCTTGAGATCTCTAGTCTTTCCCATTCTGTTGTTTTCCTCTATTTCTTTGCATTGATCACTGAGGAAGGCTTTATCTCTCCTTGCTATTCTTTGGAACTCTGCATTCAGATGCTTATATCTTTCCTTTTTTCCTTTGCTCTTCGCTTCTCTTCTTTTCACAGCTATTTGTAAGGCCTTCCCAGACAGCCATTTTGCTCTTTTGCATTTCTTTTCCATGGGGATGGTCTTGATCCCTGTCTCCTGTAGAATGTCACAAATCTCCGTCCATAGTTCATCAAGCACTCTATCAGATCTAGGCCCTTAAATCTATTTCTCACTTCCACTGTATAATCATAAGGGATTTGATTTAGGTCATACCAGAATGGTCTAGTGGTTTTCCCTACTTTCTTCAATTTAAGTCTGAATTTGGCAGTAAGGAGTTCATGATCTGAGCCACAGTCAGCTCCTGGTCTTGTTTTTGCTGACTGTATAGAGCTTCTCCATCTTTGGCTGCAAAGAATATAATCAATCTGATTTTGGTGTTGACCATCTGGTGATGTCCATGTGTAGAGTCTTCTCTTGTATTGTTGGAAGAGGGTGTTTGCTATGACCAGTGCATTCTCTTGGCAAAACTCTATTAGCCTTTGCCCTGCTTCATTCCGTACTCCAAGGCCAAATTTGCCTGTTACTCTAGGTGTTTCTTGACTTCCTACTTTTGCATTCCAGTCCCCTATAATGAAAAGGATATCTTTTGGGGGTGTTAGTTCTAAAAGGTCTTGAAACTCCAATACTTTGGCCACTTCAAACGAAGAGTTGACTCATTGGAAAAGACTCTGATGGCTGGGAGGGATTGGGGGCAGGAGGAGAAGGGGATGACAGAGGATGAGATGGATGGATGGCATCACTGACTCGATGGACGTGAGTTTGAGTGAACTCCGGGAGTTGGTGATGGACAGGGAGGCCTGGCATGCTGTGATTCATGGGGTCGCAACGAGTCGGACACGACTGAGCAACTGAACTGAACTGAACTATGCTGATTTACATCTAGAACTCTCCATCAGTAGAAGGACATTGGTCTTAGAATCAGATAGAGTGTGATGTCATCCCAGTTTCATCACACTGTAGCCATGGGCATGTTAATTAAACACTGGTCTTTGGTTAAAGAGAGATATAACATTGGATATGTTATATGTTATCTGATACGACATAACTATACCTCCACTCACGTTTCTAATAAGCACCTTACACTTAACATGTTAAAACCAGCACTCCTGATTTTTCACCTCAATCCTGTTTCTCTTATGGTGGTGATATAGTCACTAAATCGTGCCAACTCTTGCAATGCCATGGACAGTAGCCTGCTAGGCTCCTCTGTCCATGGGATTCTCCAGGCAAGACTACTGCAGTGGGCTTTTCATTTCCTTCTCCTGGCGATCTTCCCAACCCAGGAATCAAACCTGGGTCTCCTGCGCTGCAGGCAGATTCTTTACCAACTGAGCTATAAGCCCCCCCTATTTCAAATGTGGAAGTTTCTCAGTCCAAAATCCTTGGAGTCACCTCTTTTCTCTTTCTCTCATACCATTTATGATGCAAATCCTTCAATAGATTGTGGCTCAACCTTCAATAGATACCCAGAATCAGACTGACTTCATCACATCCAATGCTCCATCTCTGGTACCAACCACTACTGTTTCTTTTCTGGATTATTGCAACAGCCCCAGAACTGGCCTCAAACTTTAGGCCCCTCAGATTAGCCTCAACACAGTAGCCAGACTGGTCTCTTAAAATTATATTGATCATGTCACTTCTCTGCTCAGAATTCTTCAGTGATTCCCCATCTCAATCAGTTAGTTCAGTCGCTCAGTTGTGCCTGACTCTTTGCGACCTCATGGACTGCAGCACACCAGGCCTCCCTGTCCATCACCAACTCCCAGAGTCTATTCAAACTCATGTTCATTGAGTCGGTGATGCCATCCAACCATCTCATCCTCTGTCATCCCCTTCTCCTCCTGCCTTCATTCATTCCCAGCATCAGGGTCTTTTCAAATGAGTCAGCTCTTCACATAAGGTGGCCAAAGTATTGGAGTTTTACCTTCAACATCAGTCCTTCCAATGAATACTCAGGACTGATCTCCTTTAGGATGGGCTAGTTGGATCTCCTTGCAGTCCAAGGGACTCTCAAGAGTCCTCTCCAATACCACAGTTCAAAAGCATCAATTCTTCTGTGCTCAGCTTTCTTTATGGTCCAACTCTCACATCCATACATGACTACTGGAAAAATCATAGCTTTGACTAGATGGACCTTTATTGGCTAAGTCATGTCTCTGTTTTTTAATATGCTGTCTAAGTTGGCCATAGATTTTCTTCCAAGGAGCAAGCATCTTTTACTTTCATGGCTGCAGTCACCATTTGCAGTGATTTTGAAGCCCCAAAAATAAAGTCTGTCACTGTTTCCACTGTTTCCCCATCTATTTCCCATGAAATGATGGGACCGGATGCCATGATCTTCGTTTTCTGAATGTTGAGCTTTGAGCCAACTTTTTCACTCTCCATTTTCACTTTCATCAAGAGGCTCATCAACAGGTTCTTTTTCACTTTCTGCCATAAGGGTGGTGTCATCTCCATATCTGAGGTTATTGATATTTCCTCCAGCAATCTTGATTCCAGCTTGTGCTTCATCCAGCCCAGAATTTCGCATGATGTACTCTGCATATAAGTTAAATAAGCAAGGTGACAATACACAGCCTTGACATATTCCTTTCCCTGTTTGGAACCCGTCTGTTGTTACATGTCCAGTTCTAACTGTTGCTTCCTGACCTGCATACAGATTTCTCAAGAGGCAGGTAAGGTGGTCTGGTATTCCCATCTCTTTCAGAATTTTCCAGAGTTTGTTGTGATCCACACAGTCAAAGGTTTTGGCATAGTCAATAAAGCAGAAGTAGATTTTTTTCTGGAACTCTCTTTCTTTTTTGATGATCCAACGGATGTTGGCAATTTGATCTCTGGTTCCTCTGCTTTTTCTAAATCCAGCTTGAACGTCTGGAAGTTCACAGTTCACATACTGTTGAAGCCTGGCTTGGAGAATTTTGAGCTTTACTAGTGTGTGAGATGAGTGCAATTGTGCAGTGGTTTGAGCATTCTTTGGCATTGCGTTTCTTTGGGATTGGAATGAAGACTGACCTTTTCCAGTCCTGTGCCCACTCCTGAGTTTTCCAAATTTGCTGGCATATTGAGTGCAGCACTTTCACAGCATCATCTTTTAGGATTTGAAATAGCTCAGCTGGAATTCCATCACCTTCACTAGCTTTGTTCATAGTGATGCTTCCTAAGGTCCACTTGACTTTGCACTCCAGGATGTCTGGCTCTAGGTGAGTGATCATACCATCATGATTATCTGGGTCATGAAAATCTTTTTTTTTCCTTTGGGGTAGTTTATTTTTTTATTTTATTTTTTTAATTTTAACTGGAGGCTAATTGCTTTACAATATTGTGGTGGGTTTTGCCATACATTCACATGAATCAGCCATGGGTGTACATGTGTTCCCCATTCTGACCCTCCCTCCCACCTCCCTCCCCATCCCATCTCTCAGGGTCATCCCAGTGCACCAGCCCTGAGCACCGTGCCTCATGCATCAAACCTGGACTGGCGATCTATTTCACATATGATAATATACATGTTTCAATGCTATTCTCTCAAATCATCCCATCCTCACCTTCTCCCAGAGAGTCCAACAGTCTGTTCTTTACATCTGTGTCTATTTTGCTGTCCTGCATATAGGGTCATCGTTACCATCTTTCTAAATTCCATATATAGGCATTAATATACTGTATTGGTGTTTTTCTTTCTGACTTACTTCACTCTGTATAATAGGCTCCAGTTTCATCCGCCTCATTAGAACTGATTCAAATGCATTCTTTTTAATAGCTGAGTAATATTCCACCTCATGCGAAGAGTTGACTCATTGGAAAAGACTCTGATGCTGGGAGGGATTGGGGGCAGGAGGAGAAGGGGACGACAGAGGATGAGATGGCATGATGGCATCACTGACTCGATGGACTTGAGTCTGGGTGAACTCCGGGAGTTGGTGATGGACAGGGAGGCCTGGCGTGCTGCAATTCGTGGGGTCACAAAGAGTCAGACACGACTGAGCAACTGAACTGAACTGAACTGAATATTCCATTGTATATATGTACCAGAGCTTTCCTATCCATTCATCTGCTAGGACATCTAGGTTGCTTCCGTGCCCTGGCTACTGTAAACAGTGCTGTGATGAACATTAGGGTACATGTGTCTCTTTCAATTCTGGTTTCCTCCACGTGTATGCCCAGCAGTGGGATTGCTGGGTCGTATGGCAGTTCTATTTCCAGCTTTTTAAGGAATCTCCACACTGTTCTCCATAGCGGCTGTACTAGTTTGCACTCCCACCAATGATAGAAGAGGGTTCCTTTTTCTCCACACCCTCTCCAGCATTTATTGTTTGTAGACTTTTGGATAGCAGCCATTCTGACTGGCGTGAAATGGTACCTCACTGTGGTTTTTATTTGCATTTCTCTGATAATAAGTAATGTTGAGCATCTTTTCATGTGTTTGTTAGCCATTTGTATGTCTTCTTTGGAGAAATGTTTGTTAGTTCTTTGGCCTATTTTTTGACTGGGTTGCTTATTTTTCTGGAATTGAGCTGCAGGAGCTGCTTGTATATTTTTGAGATTAATTCTTTGTCAGTTGATGAAGATCATTTTTGTATACTTCTTCTGTGTATTCTTGCTACCTCTTCTTAATATCTTAAGGTTAGGTACATACCATCAGCAGACGAACGGATAGGAAAGCTGTGGTACATATATACAATGGAATATTACTAAGCTATTAAAAAACAATGCTTCTGTTAGGTACATACCATTTCTGTCCTTTATTGAGCCCATCTTTGCATGAAATGTTCCCTTGGTCTCTCTAATTTTCTTGAAGAGATCTGTAGTCTTTCCCATCCTATTGTTTTCCTCTATTTCTTTGCACTGATCACTGAAGAAGGTTTTCTTATCTCTATTTGCTATTATTTGGAACTCTGCATTCAAATGGGTATATCTTTCCTTTTCTCCTTTGCCTTTCACTTCTCTTCTTTTCTCAGCTATTTATAAGGCCTCCTCAGACAACCATTTTGTCTTTTTGCATTTCTTTTTCTTGGGGATGGTCTTGATTCCTGCCGCCTGTACAATGTCACAAACCTCCATCCATAGTTCTTCAGGCACTCTGTCTATCAGATCTAATCCCTTGAATCTATTTCTCACTCCTACTGTATAATAGTTAGGGATTTGATTTAGGTAATACCTGAATGGTCTAGTAGTTTTCCCTACTTTCTTCAATTTAAGTCTGAATTTGGCAATAAGGAGTTCATGATCTGAGCCACAGTCAGCTCCCAGTCTTGTTTTTGCTGACTGTATACAGCTTCTCCATCTTTGGCTGCAAAGAATATAATCAATCTGATTTCAGTATTGACCATCTGGTGATGCCCATGTGTAGAGTCGTCTCTTGTGGTGTTGGAAGAGGGTGTTTGCAATGACCAGTGTGTTCTCTTGGCAAAACTCTATTAGCCTTTGCCCTGCTTCATTCCGTATTCTCAATCAGAGTCAAACCCAAAGTCCTTCTTCAATGGCTTACAAGGTCTCTGGGCTACTATCTCTGAAACTTCATCTTCCCTGTTTCTCCACCATTCACTCAGCTCCAGCCATACCAGCCTCCTTACCATTCCTTGAACTTGTCAACCACACACCAGTCCCAGAGCACCCGCTGTTCTCTCTGCCTGGAACTCTCTTCTCCCTGATATCTACATGATTCACTCTCTTCCCCTCTTCACATCTCTGCAAAACTACCCACCTTAGTCATGGACCTGCCCTCCCCAACTATGTGACATGGCAACACCCTGACCCCCACGTTCCCAAGTATGCAAACTCTGTTTTATACTGTTTCACGGTGCCTATCTTTCTCCAATGTATTACATACTTATTTGTTTCCTCTGGTCTGTGTCCCCCACCCCTCATACATAAGCTTCAAGAGGCCAAGAAACTTTTATTTGGTCTCCTCTGTATGCTCAGAACTAGAACAGAACATGGCATTAGTTTCTCCTCAATTTGTTAAAAGAATATAAAAGTGCTCTGAAAATTATAAAGCTGTAAATACATGTGATGGGGCATTATTCTTATTTATATGGGTAAACCATAAGAGAGCCTTTTTTAAAAATCCCCAGTTCATTTTTCTCCTCAACTGCTATATATAAGGAGATTCTTTCTCTGCAACCTGCAGACTAGATACTGCCACACTTCAGGTGACATTCAGCGGTGTGACTCAAAACAGTTAACCACCTGCTCCCCAGGAAACCAGCAGAATGGATACAATGACCCACTGTCACCACCAAAACCCATTAACAATTCCTGGGAAATAAAAATGGAATCTGGCTGTATCGGCTGGAACCTCCATCTTCCAGTAATTTGTCAAAATTACCAACACAAAGGGAAACAGGAGGGACACCCACTATGTGTTCTCCAAGACTTTTAGAAAACATGGAGTTGTTCCTTTGCCCACATACAAGTGAATATACAAGAAAGGTGATATTGTAGATATCCAGGGACTGGGTACGTACAAAAAGGAACGTCCCACAAATGTTACCATGGCAAAACTAGGAGAGTCTACAATGTTACCCAGCATGCTTTGGCATCACTGTAAACAAACAAGGGCAAGATTCTTGCCAAGAGAATGAACGTGCCTATGGAGCATATTGAGCGTTCTTAAGAGCTGAGATAGCTTCCTAAAACGTGCAAAGGAAAAGGATCAGAAAAAGAAGGACGCCAAAGAGAAAGGGGCTTGGGTTCAGCTGAAGTGCCAGCCTGCTCCACCCTGAGAAGCGCACTTCGTGAGAGTCAATGAAAAGGAGCCTCAACTGTTGGAGCCCGTTCCCTATGAACTCATGACCTGACCGGTGTAAAGAAAATAAAGACCTGGACTATACAAATGTTTTTGGAAAAAAATGGAATCTGGTAATAAAATAGTCTAACCTTTTTTCTCCTTTGTGGTTAGTCTCTTTTTCACACGCTCACAGGGTGACGCATGTAGAGGCCTTGCCCTCCAGCCTTCAGACCAGTATTCCCAGAACCAAACAGCTGTGCCAACGCCTCAGCTCCAGGGCCGTGCGCAGAAGCGCTGCACACAGCATTCAGTCCAAGATGGCGGTGGCGGGCGGCGTGCAGAGGGGCTGCGCTGGTGTTGCAGTCTACCACACCCCTGCGCCGGTCCCAGGAGAAATCAGCCCACTCCCCACTGACAAGAATTCCATAAAGGCACTTCCCTGGTGGACCAGTGATTAAAATTCTGTGCTTTCACTGCAGGGGGAACAGGTTCCGGGAACTAAGATCCCGAATTCCCTGCAGTTCAGAAAAAAAGAAAAACCAATAAAGCAGCCTGTAAGGGAGAGCATGTACTCTACAACATGAGCTCACACCTCTCTGTTCCTTAGTCACATTACAGCTTTCCTTTGCTTCTGAACCAAATTCAGTCTCCTTCTATTGGCACAAGCGACACTGGGCAGAAGGGTCCTTGCTAGGGGTTAACTTGGGATTGGTCAATAACAATCAAAATAATATCAGCTGAAGCTACCACCATACCAGAGGCACATCGGCCTGGAGAAACTTATGATCAATGACAGTTCTACTGCACTATTATCTTTAGAAACTTGTAGAAAAATAAGCATTGAATTGGGAATAAAAAAAAAAAAACTGGGTTCCCTGCCACTCCCTTCGGTTCAGGGCTCTCAGCCTCAGCACTGCTGACATCCTGCGCCTATAAAACTTTGATGTGAGGGGTTGTCCTGTGCTTGGTGATACTTGGCAGCATCCCTCATCTCTACCATCAGAAGCATTTTCTCTCTGTTGTGACAACCAGAAATGTCTCCAGACATTGCTAAATGTCTCCTGAGCATTGAGGACTACTACTCTGCCTCCTAGCTATGGAAACCAATAAATTAGTAAGACTCTTTGGGGGTTAATTTCCTTGTTTGTAAAAGAGGCCCAGTAATACCTATCACACAGGATGGCTTTAACAACTAAAAGAAATCATGCATACAAGTACTCAGCAAATCTTACCATATTACTATTTTTGTACCTATTTATTCCTACTCCCAATAAATAATAAGTTATTTATCTTGCTCTAATAAATGTCTTTCCTTATGTAGGCTACGATGATGAGCATCCTGCCTTTCTACAGCCATAAAGTTGAGCTTTTCAGTGCCTTATCAGGTCACACCTGCAACACACAAATTATCTCCAAATCCATTCCCTAGTTGCTTTCTCCTCTTAAAGAGCATGCCCTTTAAAGAGTGCATTAAGAGACTGTCTGCTCACCCATGGTTAATTTTACGGGTTGTTTATCTACAGGAGGATTTACTTGAGCCTATCTTGGCAAATGTAATGAAGCCTGGGTGTGCTTTCATGGGGGACTGTGAGGTGAGGTTAGTGAGAGCAGAGCAAAGTCTTAGGCTAGTTTCAGAAATGTCATTTCAGAATCACTTAAATTGGAAAAGTTCTAGACAGTTCTAAAAGAAGAGCTCCAGTAAACAAACCCATCACAACAAATAAGACAGAAAACCCACATCCGCTCTTTGGAGGCAGAGAACAGTGCGGCATTCGATGTGGATTCTATCTTGAAAACTATTAATAACCTGGTCTGCCAATTTTTCAATCCCCTCAAGGACTAGACAAGTACATTGTGCAGTAGACTATATCCATTGCGATATTAATTCATGTCTCTCTTCAGTGAAAAGATTTAAATGGATGGTAGGACTCTAGGAGGGATGGATAGAATTACCATCATTTTACAAATGAAAAAAGAGGTTTGGTAGCCTGTGCAAGGTCACACAGACAATAATTGATGGAGTCAAGATTTGAACTCAAGTCAGCTACCTTTGGATCCCAGCTCCTTTCATTAAACTGGACTGAAATAATTCAGCATTCTTGGAGTGCATTACCACCTGCCCCACGGTGAGCAATAGTGGGAAATGTAAGTGGGTTTTAACAGCATCAACACATTTACAAAAGGAAAAGCCAAAAAAACCTGAGAAAAGTACGTTGAGTTGATGACAGTAAATACTTTTAGCCCCTCCCTAGAGCAAGTGTTGATGAAGGAACACCAGCAAGAGCTTATGCATCTGAACATTCAGGGAGATTCATACACTCTCTTAGAGGATTTTTAAGCTACGAACCCTAACCTGCCAGGTGGGATGTGTGCTATGAAAACTACCTCCACCAACAGATGTACATCCAACGCAGCAGAGGATCCACCCAATGAGAGCAGATTCTGGCCCCAGAGACCCCCTACTGTACAAACCCCTCCTTAGTTGGCTGATCATGGAGCAGACTAGGGATGTGTGAACTCTCAGAAGAGTTTGTGATGACTACTTACTACTAGAATAGAAAATTTTCAGTATTTTAATGACTTGTCCAGTCATTCAACCCTGCTCCACACCTCTTAGACATGTGGCCTTACGTGAATTATTTAATCCTTCCAAGCCTTCAGTTATTTGTAAAACAATGATGTTAACAATGCTTACCACCCAAAATGGCTATAAGGATTAAATGAGATGCAAACGAAGTACTATGCACTGGTCTTGACATATATTAGATGCACAACAACTATTAGTGCTCATTATTATTAAAGGAGAAACCTTGAAATGTCCAATGTATCAATTAATTTTGGTAAAAAATGAACTTGAGTCTCACATATTATATGTGACAATTCCTAAGGTCAGACATCCATGGCATAGTCTACACCCTCATTGAATCACACAGTCCAACCCTGGTAACTGAGTCAACTTGATCCCTTTTGGCTCTATTCCAGGCACTGGTACTAATTTTGTCTCCAAATAAGACAAATAGGATGGGCTGTCAACAGGGTGTCTTATGGAGTCAGTCATGATTCATTCTGTTTCTACCAGCGGCTGAGTCCCCCATTTGGCTTCTCAAGTTTTCAATTGCAAAGATCAACCTTCTCAGTAGCTAAACACAGAATCTTATGTGTCAGCCCTCAATGGCTAGGTTTCCTGTCCCTCGGTGCTGGTCACCAGCTCCCTAACTGCTGATCCCTGGCTTTACCAGTGCTCACTGCCAATCTGATCAGAACCCAGCTTTTTCAAAGCTGAGTCTCAGGCAAATCTATTTCCCAGATCTTGCATCCTCAGTAGATCCTGGATTAAAAGGCTTAGGAATCCCACATATTCTTCCCTTGGACTTAGCTCCCCACGGTGGATTTTCTAAACCTCTCTATGTGAAAACCCTGGATATGCTCCTATCTGTGGTCCCTGTCATTTTTTGACCTAGACTCCAGGTAGTAAAGCAGGGTGGTTTATGAGCATAGTGTTGAAGTTACCCAAAGGAGAGTTCGAACCCTAGGTCTGCCACTTACTAAGGTTTTGAGTAATTTTTTATTCTTTTTGAACCAAATTATAAAATGGAGATAAAAATACATACTTCTGAGAGTTGCTCTAAGAGGGGTAGGTTAAACTTGGTTCCATAGCTGGCACAGATAAGCATTCCACAGTCTTATTTTTGATGGAAAGCCGCACTCCCCCTCTACTGCAACTTGATGTCTGATCATTTTCTATGTATTTAAACTAGATCCTTAATAAAACTACCTGGAAATTACTAGAAAGTCTAGGCAGCTGCTCACACCAATACTTCCTGGCCTGTCAATCAAAATTGTCCAAAATCAAATTTGGACATACACTGTTTTTACTGTTTGTTTATTATTTCATTCCTTTGACAAATACATAGTGAGCCTCTAATGTGCCAGTGACTGGGCCATGTGAACAAGAATTTGCCCTCATCGAGGTTACAGCCCGGTGGTCCCCAACCAGATTTTTAAAAATATTTGTTCATTTATTTGGCTCTACCAGGTCTTAGTTGCAGCATGTGGGATCTAGTTCCCTGACGAGAGATTGAACCCAGGTCCCCTGCATTGGGAGCATTGAATCTTAGCTACCGGACCACCAGGGAAGTCCCCCTCACCCAGATTTAAGGGACCGTCTTTCATGGAAATCTCATTAATCCAGGATCATGTCTAGCACAATGCTTGTGAGATAATTCTTCTGTTAGCACTTGTCTACCTACATTTTCCAGTATTTTCAAGAGTATATTACACTTATCATTTAAAAATTCATTAAATTTGAAAAATACTGGCTGGCTTTCCAGGAAGTGCATGAAAGTCCTTTGTCAGCCCACCTTCTGCAGCAGGAAGTCCCGACCTTCCCGTTGCAGTAGCTGTGTCTCTTTTAGGTAAACTCCTGAGTGAACAGTCACTGCTGGCTCTTCACCTGCTGCCCAATATCTATTCTCTTCCTTCCAAAGACTTTGCCATTTTTCTAGGTCTGAACCACCCAGGATTCCAAAATAAACACTGTGTTTAAAATCCAACCCATTTCCTCTGGAAGTTTAGAACAGACACCAATTACTTTATCTGGATTCTTTAAACAAGAAAAAAACCTCCAGTTGCTACAGTCAATCTTTTCAAAAGGCAAAGCAACTTCTCTCTTTGGGAGTTGCTACGTATGATGCCACTCTGTTTTAAAGGGTCTGAGATAAGTCTTCAATTTTTTGAAGTTTAGAGATTAATAATACCTTTGGGGGTAAAAAATGCTGAAAGGTAGGCAGGACTTGTCACAGGAAAAGAAAAGAATCTCTCCTGCTTTGCTGTGATTAGCTGCATAAATTGTAGTGCAAATTCCAGAGCTAAATGAATTAGTATGCATC
This sequence comes from Bubalus kerabau, assembly GCF_029407905.1. Taxonomy (NCBI): domain Eukaryota; kingdom Metazoa; phylum Chordata; class Mammalia; order Artiodactyla; family Bovidae; genus Bubalus; species Bubalus kerabau. The sequence goes on along the minus strand of NC_073624.1, from coordinate 59,596,180 downwards.
CCACCCAGAGTTCTTTATTTGTTGAAGTAAAATGCTTACAATCTTTGCTTGGGGGAGAAAAAGAGAGTATGTCATTGAATGAATATGAATTAATCAGTACTTTATAGACAGAACCCATAATTTTAAAGCAGTGAAAAAAGGCAAGGCATTTATCAGGGTTCCACTCAGCAATCTCCCTCTGTCATTGCTAATAAATCTTTTATGAAATGGAGTTTTGCAATCTTTGCAGGAACATTCCCCCTCCCTCCAACCTTTCCTTGGAAGAAAAAAATAAGTTAGCATTCATCTCTAATTTTTTCTCTTCCTTTCCCTATTTGAATTTCCTGTACACAGAAAATCTCTGAACCTTTTTGTTTTCAAAGCTTTTTCCCCAAATTTATAAGCTCAAGACCTCTTTCATCAGAAGAAATAATTCATATGAAACTTCTCCCAAGAGATTGGAGGCAAGAAGCTGAGTTTCAGGTGAGAAACACAATATTTTAGTAGGTATAATATCCTGGGCCTGCTAAACAATCAATGTTTATAGACGGAGTGACACAGTCTGTAGACTATAGGAGTTTGGAGACAGTAATTAAAGGATACAACATTCTGGTTCTAATGCTTTATAATTTTCCTATAACTACTCATAGAAACAAGACTCTGCCGAATTATAAACAGCCTGCCAATAACCTCACGTTGTCCTGATTTAATTAGGATTTTATGCTCCTACTTGAAGGTTAGGTTCATTAGCTGTGAAATACGCCACTGGATGTCTGGATTAAGATTTTAAGAGAACCCTAAATATGGAGTGGCACGTAGCCAGTTTCTAGCCGCTTAAACTGTGCAAAGGGATGTGTGATCATTCTCCCTGAGGTTGGTAACTTTTTATTTTTAGCCACAAATCCACAGGCCATCTCTCTTGGTTAGGGATGGGGCCTGATGGCTGGTCGAAAGCTTAAAAAGGTACATGACTGAGAAACAAGTTGTTAAGGGCTATAATGAAGGGTTGGCAAGAGGGGGGTAGGATGCCTGTAATGATTTTGCCATTAAGAGTGTGTTCCATTTTACAGCTTGGATTTATTTATAACAACAGGTGGTGGTATTTGTGGGGAATTGCTTGTTTTTTCATTTGAGAAGGGCAGCTCCATACATCTGTTAGAAGGCGAAACAAAACCTTTTCCAAACACCGTTTTCCTCGCTTTCTGCATCACCATTAGGAAGCAAGAATTTGTAGCAAAAGGCCACCCTGCCATTATTTCTTCCTGATGACACTCATTTAGCAGCCATTAAAATGCAAATAGAACTATGATTTTTAGATCACAAAATTAACATTAACGGTTGGATGATTGATTAAAGGTCATGGCAACGGTATAACTTAATTTCTTAGATAATTGTGTTCAGTTTTCTGCAGACTGTTTGGGTTTCTGAATTAATTTGATCTGTTGTTGAACACTGACAGGTGCAGTAATTGGCAGAGCCTCCTTGGGGCTCATTTCTTCCCTTAAACCTCGCGCTCTTGTCTTCCTCGAAGTCCTTGTCTAAAACACAGAAGAGAGGTCCAAGCCAGCCAGCGCACAACCAGTGGACTTGTAAGTCTGAGTGAGGTCACTGGAGAGGTTATTACAGACCTGGAAAGAGCCAAATAGAATTCCATTCCATGGTTAACGAGTTTTTCCCCTAAGAACTTCCTGCATTGGGCTCACAGGGGTATAGAATGACCCCTGGCCCTCCCCTGGGGCTCAGGCTAGCCTCTTCAGAACCCGGGTTGAAGGAGCCCATATCGGACCCATTTTTCTTTAATGGAGGCAATAAGCCATAAAGAGAGGTAATAATAAATCACCAGCTTTTCATGTCACCTCTGTATGTGACAGTTCAGGCAGTGACCCAGTAAGCTGAGACCAGAAGTGGCCAGAGATTTGGTCCAGCTGCTCTGCTTCTCTCAAATGTCAAAACATCAAATATATATGGTGCTTACCTGGTAGGCTAAATGCCTTTGAACTCTGTATTGTAAAGTTAGGAATTCACAGGGAAAGCACTGAGAAAATTTAGTTAAGCTGCTTGATTATTGTTGCTATTATTATTATCTCTTCAAGTACTTTCTTGAAGTACTTTCTTTCTGGAAATTTCATAGGACTTTGTTTTATCATGATGGATTCTATCCTGCAACCTTCTGTCCATCAGCTGCTCAATTCCGGCTCAAATCAAGCAACACCTCTCAATAGCCGAGTTATAGCTGATGTCAATGACATTATCCTCAAAGTAAACAAATTCACCCTTAGTTCAAAACAACTTCACTTAAATGATAGCAAACCAATACACAATAAGGTCACAACCACATCTCATCAGGATTTAATTCAACATAAGCATTGACTCAACAAGTATACGTTGAGCATCTACTATATGCCAGACTCTATTGCAGGACTGAGGATATTCTAATAAAGAGGACAGATGATTCCTTCAGGATGTAACTCACAGCCTCTGACAAGACACAGGGAAGTGAGGATAAGCGATGACTGACACTTAAAGGTAGGCTGAGCACTAAGAAAAGAAAAAGTCAAAGAGTGGTATTTGAGCTTATAGCAGGCTTTGTATTCCCAGTGCCTTTCACAGTGGACACTAGGTCCTAAAGTCATATTTGTTGAAATCATCCATCTCTTCACTAATGAATCAATAAGAGGATATAAGGATGTAATTCTGGTAGGTTCTAGAAGAGCCTATGGAATAAGTGGGACTTGCAGGCCACCACACCGGCTACCGTCAGTTCCTCAAACACACCATATTTCCCCTGCCCTGGGGCCTCTGTACGTCCACTCTTACTGTGATATACTCCCTTACCTCCTATATGCCTAGTTAATGTTTGCTTATATTTCAGACCTCAGCCCAAAGGACTGCAGGAAAGATGTCCCTGACTTCCCCTTCCCTTTCAACCAGCTCAAATCTAGAGCCTGGGTACAGAGGCCCAGCCAGGTGCCCAGGTACAGGCTCCACCATGCCAACCCCCCACCACACACCCCCTGCGTGGCCCCATCACACAATCTGTGCTGATCTGGATGATTATTACATAAATGTCTCCCTCCCTCCCTGGACTCAAAGCTCCATGGGGGATTAGCAATGTCTGTCTTGCACCATTGTGTCCATGGCAGTCTCTCACTAAATAGCTGTTAAATGGATAGATGAACTTGGGCACATTATGTGTCAGGTCTTTAAAAAAGGCAAGAATCTGAAGAGGCAAAGAAGAAGAGCAAACACAGGGGTGGAAAGAGTACAGAGTACGTCCCACAGGGCTGTGCAGGGTGAATGAAAAGCATTTCACCAGCTGTGCAACTGGGCTCAGACCACACCAAGCAGATGGTTCGAGGCTGGCACTCCCTGCCTGCATTAACCCTTTTGCTCCTGGGTTGTGGAAGAGTGGGCAGGTCCCATAGGTGATCTGGGGCTGGCCTGTAGGGGTGCCCTTCGGAGCAGCAGCTATCCACCAATATTTTAACAAGCCAAAGATTCAATCAGGGCACCAGCTGCCTGAGAGCAATCTCAGAAATAAAGAAGACCCAATGGGGGCCTATTCCTTTGTGGAATATATATATATATATATTTGGAAGATAAGCTAGATTATGAGAAACCTTAAAATTCAGACATAGGAGAGGCGGGCGGCGGCGGCGGCGGCGGCGCTCCTCCGAGCTCCCGGGTCCTAGGCGTGCCTCCGCGGGGAGAACGCGCTCTCCGCCCAGCCTCGCCGCGGCGCTCCGGGCGCTTTCCTCCGGGACCATGCGCGGCCGCGAGGTCTCGCTCGTCCTGCTGGCGCTGGTCCTCTGCCTGGCGCCCCGGGGATCGGCCGCCCCGGTGACGGCTGGCAGAGGAGGCGCGCTGGCCAAGATGTACACGCGCGGCAACCACTGGGCGGTCGGACACTTAATGGGAAAAAAGAGTGTGGCAGAGTCCCCACAACTTCATGAGGAGGAGAGCCTGAAGGAGCAGTTGAGGGAGTATGCCCAGTGGGAAGAAGCGACAAGGAACTTGCTAAGCCTCCTACAAGCAAAGGCGGCCCGAGACCACCAGATGCCTCCATGGGAGCCCCTGAGCATTCACCAGCCTGCCTGGGATTCCGAGGACGTCAGCAACTTCAAAGACACAGGTTCTCAGAATGAAGGAATGAACCCCCAGCTGAACTGACGAAGATTGCCGCCTCCCTCAAAGAAGCAAAACAAAACCCTTAAGAAACTGCATTCTATGGGCATCAGTTCTACTGGATCATCAACAAATTTCCTTTGTGCAAAATACTTAACTATTCTTGTACCTTTCAACTTTGACTAAAGTCATGATTTTCAAGCAGCATCTTCTGGTTTGAACTTGTTTGCTGTGAAAAATTGTCCGTAAAGAGTCTTCTAATTAATGTTCTTTACATCTAGGCTGTCTATTAGATTCCAGTCCCCAACCTGTTACCAGTCACAATAAAAGCTTAAACATACAAAAAAAAAAAAAAAAAAAAAAAAAAAAAATTCAGACATAGGCATTTGATCTTGAGTTCAGCAAACAACATAGGAAGTCACTGTAGATCCCTGAGAAGGAGAGCAAAGACGAAAGGCATACTTTTAGGAAGACTGATTACAAAGTTCAGGTCAGACACTGTGCTAGGTGCTAGAGAACTAAAAATGGCACCCAGACATTAGGCTTTGCCAAAACAAAACTCCCCATTTTATAATGCCCAAGGGAAGGTATGAATTTCCCCAGAAGTTAAAGTCTCCATTTTCGATTGCTAGGAGACTGGTTTGGGCTGTTTTCTCTTCTGGTATCTGAGCTCCCTAAAGAAATTCCTTACATCCTTAGTAATGAGTCTGGAAGTGTGAGTCACTCAGTTGTGTCCAGCCCTTTGTGACCCCAAGGACTGGAGCCCACCAGGCTCCTCTCTCCATGAAATTCTTCAGGTAGGAATTCTGGAGCAGGTTGCCTTTTCCTTCTCCAGGCAATCTTCCCGATCCAAGGATCAATCCCAGGTCTCTAGCACTGCAGATGGATTCTTTATCATCTGAGCCACCAGGGAAGCCCAGTAATGAGTCTACACTTTGGTAAATGTTTGTTGAATGAATGAAATGAATGGCCTTCTTCAGAATAAAAATATCAAAATTAGCCCGCAAATCTGTGCTACTATGGAAATCCTCTTTCCCCTCCATCCTTCCTTAAACAAGTTTTCCCCAACTAAAGCTTGCCTTTCATCAGCTTTGCCAAAACCAAAGACAGCCTAAATCTCCTCCTTCTTTATCTGCAGTCTGCAGAGCCCCATTTCAGGATGTGATTGCCTGCACTCTTCTGAATCCAACCCCGTCCCCCTCTTGGCTAACACTAACTTGGTAAGCAGTATTTTATGAAGTTAACCAGGCTCATTACAGAGAACATATTTCCAAGAGAAGGGATGTTAATTTCTTCCTCATACAAAGACCAAAAGTCAATATCGTAAATCCAGGAAATCTCCCCTAAATGTCTCTCCCGTCATCATTCTTCCCTGCACGCTGGGTAAATATACCGTTATGACAGGTTAGCTATATTTCTGCTCAGCAATGTAATATTGAGGTGACTGCAAGACAAGTCACGCTGCTGAAGTAAGGAGTATTGGCTGAGCTGTTACTCCTCAAGTTATTTTGTGACATTGGAATTCCATCAAATATAATTAAATGTACCTTTAACTTTTAAACAAGCCCCAGTTCTGAGCCTTAACCTGGATGATGACCTACAGATTCTCAACCTGAGTTAGAGGTGGATGAAAAGGAAGCAGTTTTCTAGGGCGTGTTTTCATGTCAATAGATTCATTTACTCAAATGTGTAATAAACACCAACTGCTCACACTGCATGAGAGATACATAAAAACGTGGGGACAGAGGAACCAATTTTGCAGGAATTTACAGTCTAAGTAAGCAAAGAGAGTTTAAACTAAGACTCAGTATTTTAATTTTAATACACACATACACATCAGACCCTAGTAAAAGTTTCTGTGCAGAAGTGTGAAATCTCCAAGTAATGTTTTCCCTACCACCTTTTGAGAGTCCCTTAATCTCATACAATATCAGGGAGAGGAACACAGCTTCATTTTAGAAGTAAACAAGAATCTAATTTTAGAAATCCTCCAAGATGTTGACCTTTGTGTAGGGATCTGTCGGCCTAAGACTCAGGGTCTTGGATGGGTTATTATAAATTAAAATCTAATACTCCATCCTTCTATTTGGATCTATAAGGCCCCATTCAATCAGCAACGTCCAGTTTATGTGTGCAATTCAGCTCCAAAAGGTAGACTGCAAAATCTGGTGACTTTAACATCTCAAGGGCACGTGCGAAATTAATTAAGGCATTGCCACTAAATATTAGCCCTTCCTGAATCCTTCTTCCTAAGTTTATTTCTAATTATCTCCCACTGAGTCATGTCCCCACTGAGTCAAAATTTTTATTAGATTTTTAGGAACTTATCTCCTGACAGCTTCAAAGGATTTTTATATTTTAGCATAGTTGATTCCTTCTAATATGCTTCCATCTCTTAACTAAACTCTGTCCTGAATTATATTATAAAGCTATAGAGTGGAAAGAATCCTTTGAGGTCACTACCCCTATTCTATCTGATTACAGACAAGGAAACTGAGGCATAAGGAAGTCTGGTATCTTGAGAAATATGAATAAGTTAATGTTGCAGAAACCTGATGTTACAAAGACCTACTATTAGATCCTATCAAGACCAAGTTAGAAATGGTCCTAGAATAAAGGCTTACATATTTTGATTTTGAAGATGTTCCATCAAAAGGTTATCCTATGCTCCAATCATCCTACATAAAGTCTTCCACATCAACAAGCCCAGCCCAGGCACTCAGAGCTTCCAACTGATCTTTTTTGCGTCTGCTTCTCTAATTTGGAAAAATAGACAAGTGATCCCTATATATAGAAGCAAAGATTCCACCATAAGACAAATTAAAGCAAACTCAAAGCAAAACAGAAAAAAGGAAACTAGAGACAACAGAAAATCCAGAGAAACAGAAGAAAATCTCAAAAATTAGTATCCTCAGAGTGATATTTTATACATAAAACATGATACTATGAAAGGGAATTTCTTAAAGGACTAGAATGAGTTCTTAGATATTAAAACTATGCAAGAAAACTTAAAAACATAATAAAGAGTCTGGACAATCAAACTCAGAAGCCTCATAGAAAGGAAAACAAAAAATAAATCAAGGAAAAGTGGGCCAAAAATATTATGAGAATGGTAAGGGGATTCATTCAGAAAGTCTGCCATGCAACCAACAGGTACCCCAAGAATTCAGCAAACTAAGGAAAGGAAACTATCAGAGCATAAAACAAGAACATTTCTCAGGACTATGGGACAGAAGTCTGCCTGAAGGACCTTTCTGAGTGCCCAGTTCCACACCACAAGTGGTGTGGAATTCCAGAAGGCCAGGGATAAAGAGGAGACCTAAAGAGCCTTTGAGAAGAGAAGGACAGTTTTCAACAAAGGACAGGCTTGACTTCTAGACATTGGGAATGAAAAATAGTGGAGCAAGTCCTTAAAAATCATGAGTGGATATTATGTGAAGCCTAGCATTCTATACTAAACAAATGATGAATCAAAAGAGAAGATGGAATATTGACTGCTTCCCATCAACAAGGTCCAGAGCATGTGTCTCCTATGCATTATTTCTTAGAAAGTTACTAAAGGGTTTTCAGTAAATAGTACTGTTTTGTTTTATGCCTGAAGAAAATATGGCAAAATGTTAGGTTATAACTATATGAGATTATAGGTATCTGGGTATTCACGGTATTTCTTTTCTCTAATCATTTGCTTGAAATTTTCATAACAGCATCCTAGTACCCTAATTGGCTCAGTAATCTATCCATAGTCAAAGTAATGTTAAAGTTGGTTACTGAATGAACTTAAAATTGTCATATAAAAATATGAACAGAAGGGAAAACAAGAGGCATGAGAACTGTAATGAAAAATAGATCTAAAATGTTGACAACTTTAAAACGAAGGGGAAAATGATAACTTTAGTCCTAAAAGGGACCTCAGAGAGCCCTCTTGCCTTCTTTCTGCCATCTGAGGGCAAAGCAAGAAGACAGCCATCTAGTTAGGAGGTTTGGGGTGGACACGTACACACATGTATATTATTTAAAATGCACAGCCGGCCAAGGACCTACAGAAGAGCGCACGGAACTCTGCTCAACATTACAGTGGCGGTCTGGATGGAGACGAGTTTGGGGGAGAATGGATACATGTACATGTATGGACAGTTTTGCTGTCCACCTGAAACTATCACAACATTGTTTGTTAATCGGCTGTACTCCAATATGAAAAAAAGTTTAAAAAAAAAGACAGCCATCTATGAACCTAGAAGTGGGCCTGCATCAGTCATCAGATCTCGTTTCCTGGATCTCAGCCCCCAGAACTGTAAGAAATAAATATTTGTTGCTAAACCACCAAGTCTATGGTACTTTTTATGGCAGCCCATACTAGACCAAGACACTTACCAACAAAACTGCAATTTTGTTCAGAGTAGCAGTGTACCCAGGCCAAGGTAATGAACCATAATGATTTGATGCCAGGGTCCTCTAAAACTAAGAGTGGCCCCATGACCCAGCTCTGACCAATGAGTCACAACAAAACTCTGCTCAGGGGCTTCCAGACAGTGTTTTACTTTCCTAATAAAAGAGTCAAACTTGGCCATTATCAAAACTGCCCCTTCAATCTTTCCTTGAGGGCACATATTATAATGCTTGGATTTCTGGCAGCCGTCATGTGACCACACAATAAGCATGAGAATGAAAAGTCAATATGCTAAGGGTGGAAGTGAAGAAAATACAGAGAGTTTGGATCCTTGATTGCATTATTAAACAACTAAACAAATGCCAGCAGCCACTTACCACCAGATTTCTTGCTATGCAAGAAAGTTAATTCCAATCGTTTAAGCCAATATTAGGTTTCTTTTGCTTGCAACTGAAAGCATTCCTAGCTGATACAAACTCATAGTTTCATTTAAGTCTCCCAATAAATGAACTAGGTATTGTGCATTTTTGCCTTTATTACCCCATTTTCCATGCTGGAACTTGAATCACTTTTCTAAGGCTTCAGAGCTAGAGAATAATGCCATATTTTGAACCCAGGGATAATGTCAAAGCCCAAGGTTCTTCCTCTACTCCCTTTCTATTCACAGGATGGCCCTTGAACCAGCAGGGTTGGCATCACCTGGGAGCTTGTTAGAGATCCAGAATCTCTGACCCTGTCTTACATCCACCAGCTCAAAATGTGAAGTTTAAAAAATCCACAAGTCTTGCTTAAATATACCCAGGAGGGAAATGAGAGCCACTGGTTGCAGCTTACAGGAGGCCAGATTTGATTTCAGGTCAAAGAAAATGAGAAGCTTTTAATAAGTAAAGCTATCAGGAAGGAAAGGATCTGCTTATAAAGTAGTGAGTTCCCCATCACTGGAGGTATTCAACATCAATGGAACACCCACTTGCTATGGAGATACGGGATCCTATGGAGATAACCTTGAGGCCTTTCCATTATGGTGAGCATTGCCATCAACCTTTCCAGTGCCTGAAACTTCACCATTATAGGCATCCCTAGACAATACAGTCTTATCTAGTAAATGTCACTTAAAGTCCCTAATATTGCACAGAGTAAAATCTGCAGTGCTCTGTGTGTGGGTAGGGATACGTAGGTAATGCTGGAAGATGGGAAGAAGAAGGTCTGGGCAGGGTGCTGGCCCCCTGAAGGCCAGCTCACATGAGGCAACCCAGCTGGGAGCAAGAGGAAGAATATAGGCAGAGCATCTGAACCTGGGGCAGCAGGTGGTGAAGGAAGGGACCTCAGGGCTGTGGCTATCAGTGGCCCAGGATGCAAAGTCTGCCGTTGCCTCTGCTCCAAGTGGATGCCACATGCTGTTGGGTTTGAGGTTTCCCTCAGCTTCCCCTGCAGTTGCATCATCCCTGCCTGAGCCCCTGGCAAAACCTGCAAACTGAAGCAGGCTTTGGAAACGTACACACGTAACCACATTCTCACCCTTTTGAATTTAATTCCACAGTATAATTAAATACATATATGCATACACGGCTATAACACGAGCTGTCAATTCAATGTGAAAATGTGCGTTAAACAAATCCAAGTGAGGAGCTACAATCTCTGAGCCTTAGGCTTAAGGAGGAGACACACACCAGACCCGCAAATAACATTTTGTGGGACACACTGCCACCCAGTGGCCAAAAGGGAAATTGTCAAGACGTGGAAGCACAAAGTCAACAGTGCCTTGGAGTCCTTGGATCTCCTAAGGCCTGGCAGTTCAGTTCAGTCACTCAGACATGTCCGGCTCTTTGTGACCCCATGGACTGAAGCACACCAGGCTTCCCTGTCCATCACCAACTCCCAGAGTTTACTCAAACTCATGTCCATCGAGTCGGTGATGCCATCCAACCATCTCATCCTCTGTCCTCCCCTTCTCCTCCTGCCTTTAATCTTTCCCAGCATCAGGGTCTTTTCCAATGAGTCAGTTCTTCCCATCAGGTGGCCAAAGTATTGGAGTTTCAGCTTCAGCATCAGTCTTTCCAATGAACATTCAGGACTGATTTCCTTTAGGATGGACTGGTTGGATCTCCTTGCAGTCCAAGGAAATCTCAAGAGTCTTCTCCAACACCACAGTTCAAAAGCATCAGTTGGCAAGTTCTCATAAATGTTATGAACCAAATTATCCCCTCAGTCTCCAAAGTCTCAGGATGATGGCAGAAGCTCTGTTCAGGGAACACAGGTCTGTGTTAAAATAGAATAAATATGGTTTTTTTGAAGCCTGCATCAATTCAACAGAAAGCATGCCTCTCTTTCTCCCTTCCTTTCTTTTTTCCTCTTTCCCTCCCTCCCCCACTTCTCTCTTATGTGATGAGTATGGTGTAGGCACACGGGATCCAAAGTTACCTCTGAAAGCTCACAGCCCGAAAGGGGCAGAGGCTTTAAACCCACCATCACTACACAGTGTGGAAAGAGCTGGAATGACAGTAGAGTGTTCAAGGTGTGGTTGGACCTCAGGGAAGAGAGACTAATGGTGGCAGAGAGGAATCTTGTTACTTCCATCTCGGCCTGTTTATTAAGGGTTTGAGTTCACATTTTGTTTGTATGTGAAGATTTCTATACTTACGTGCTGAGTATTTATTTGTAAACTATCAGAAACAGGATTTATACTGTAGTCCTGGTAGACCACACGCAATCACCATTTGAGCCAAGGTACACACTGAAACCTGACTTTTTGAGATCTTTCCTGATAAAACTCTCTCCTTTTTCTTGATGCAAATTGCAGGTAGGATGTTTCCCTTTGGTCTAAAATATACTGTGCTTTCAGGGGTTCAGGAATAGGTCATCAAACCCTGACCACTGTTCCAATATAACTCTCCTCACTTCTCCCTGTGGTACCTACACTTAGAGCCTTTCAAAAGCTACATAAAGCTTTTCAAATCTTTATCCCATCAAGGCCATCTAGAAAACTATATACCAATGACAAACTCCCAGGGAGAAATTTTGTTAAACCAGGTATGAATTCACACATGAGGATGATTTTTAAAGAAACAAATGCATGCTGAGGAGAAAGGAGGAGCCGGGGAGTCTTTGCTGAAAGGAGTATTTAAATTAAGATTTTCATTTATAGCACCAATGAGTCCAAAATTGAAACTATCACCACCATGAGAACAGGTTATATCTGTGCACAATATATTTACATTTAGTTTTCTTTTCTTAAAAGATTAATCTCTCTCTCTCACACACACACACACCTTTGTCTACGATGAAAACTACTCTCACTTCAGGGAGTTCTCAGCTAACCCTCCCCATGAAGTTGTCACAGTTGGTCCCTTAGTCAGGCCAAAGTACCCTCCCCCTCCTGCAATGGACTGAATGCTTGCATCCCTCCAAACTTCCTATGCTAAAACTTTGATCCTAATGTGATGGGGGTAGGTGAGGCCTTTGGGAGATGATTAAATCATGAGGAGCCTTCATGAATGAAATTAGTGCCCTTAGAGGCCAGAGTGCTCTCTAGGAGACAGCAAGCTGTGGGGAGAAAGCAAGAAGACAGCTATCCACAAACCTAGAAGAGGGTCCTCACCAGAACCTAACCATGCTGGTGCCTAATGAGATTTCCAGACTCTAGAACTGTGAAAAATGAATCGTTGCTTAAGCCACTGAGTCTGCAGCCATTTTTTACAGCAGCCCACACTAAATAAGACCCTCCCTCTACTCCCCAGCACACTCTGCATAGTCATCGGGCATCTAACATTTTGGCTGCTTCACTATCCCATAAGCTTCCAGAGATCAGGAATGATGTGCAAGAACAAGTAATCACACTCCTCTGGAGTTCAGAGAATAATCAAGATGATTCTAGAAGATTAACAAGAGGGTCACAGCCTCATGGCTCTACCCCCTGCTCCCCACAACTAGAGAAAGTCAGCTGTCAGCAATGAAGACCCAGTGCAGCCATAAGTAAATAAATAAATGCTTATTTAATTGTTAATTTCAAAATGGCAAAGGCAGAACATTAACCCAAGCACAGGGCCCTTCTGAGCATCAGGGCCTGTGTAACTACATCAAGGTACACACCTATGAAGCCAGTCCTGCCTCTGCAACAGGCAGATTCCAATGACAGACAGGCCCTGGAAACTCCAGAGGGGCAATCAGACTCCTCAAGCACAGAAGGTGCTCCAGGGGAGGGGTGAACCCGACTGCTGAGAACATGAAGGTGGGGCGGGTCGTCCCATCCTCTATCCTGCTGGAAAGTACAATGAGAATTCCTTCCTTCTGCTCAACAGAAAATGAGCAGTGGGGAAGAAACAAACCACCAGTGAGGAAACTCTTTTGAGAAAGAGCTAGGTAAAAGTTATGTATGTGCACACTGATGTTTTACACACACTTTCTTTTTCTAATAATTCTAAAAATTATCAGCAGGGGTGAAGGTGGGTATGCCACATGGCACACGGGCTCTTATTTCCCAGCCCAGAGATCAAACCCAATGTCCCCTGCATTAGAAGCACAGGGTCTTAACCACTGGACCACCAGGGAAGTCCCTTGCACAGACTTTCACAGGCTTCACAAACTTCTTTGAGTATTGCATCAGCCCCATAGGCTGCTATAGCAAAATACCATAGACAGGGTGGTTTACACAACAGACATGTATTCTTCACAGTTCTGCAGTCTGGGAAGTCCAAGATCAAGTGTCTGGTGAGAGTGTCTCCAGCTCAGTGTCTAGTGAGAGGCTGCTTCCGGGTTTGCAGAAGGCCTCCTTCTCATTGTGTTTTTTTATGACTAAGAGAGGAGAGGGCAAGCTCTCTGGTGTCTCTTCTTACAAGGGTACTTATTCCTTCATGGGGGCCCCACTTCACGACCCCATCTAAATTCAATCCCCTCCCAAAGGCTCCACCCCCAAATACCATCACATTGAGGGGTTAGGGCTTCAACATATGAATTTGGCAGGGGAGACAAACATAGCAGATGTGTCTCTGAAAATCTGATGCCTTAAGCATAGAAGGGGACAGGAATGGGTACACACACATGTACATACATATGTATATAAACAAGTACATGCATAGGTATATATACTGTATACACACACACACATATACACATACGGGAATGCCTGGTGGCTCAGCAGTAAAGAATCCACCTGTGATACAGGAGACATGGGTTCCAACCCAGGGTCAGGAAGATGCCCTAGAGAAGAAAATGGAAACCCAGTCCAGTATTCTTGCCTGGAGAATTCCATGGACAGAGGAGCCTGGCAGGTTACAGTCCATGCTGTCTCAAGAGTTGGACATGACTTAGAGACTAAATCACCACCACCATACACACACATACACACACACATACACACACACACACACACACACACACACACACACATATATATATATATATATATACACATAGGAGACCACCTCAAGGTCCCTTACAGCTCTCAAACTGATCTTCCTGAAACTTTCACACCAGCAGCGCTCCACCTGGCTCAGAATGAGCCAACTCATCCTCTCCCCCAGGTAAAGGTCAGACCGCATCTACTGTGCACCAGAATCTTCGGTCTCTGTCACCCATGGCTGTCAATCCAAAGGGCTAGATTTACATCCAGTGCAGTCTGGGCTCTCATTAACCTTGAATCACCTCCTCCCACGCAGAGCCATGACATTTAAAATTCTATCAAAGTTGTCTAAAACAACCATCAGATTGAACCTTTGGGGGATAAAATAAATGACCCATGAGCCTAGGATGAGAAAGAAATAAAAGCAGGCCCTAAGGAACTAAGGTCTCTAGTGAAAGCATCACTCACAACACATCACTCTATGTTGATCTGTTTGCGGTATACCTGGAATTGAGTGATAGTCATCAAATGGAGCCCTTTAAATGTAATTTTGGCTCAGAAGGCCACCTTGAAAATGCCGATCAATCGAAGTTTCCAAGAAGGCATATTGTAATTTTTAATTGGTTTCAATAGGTGTTAATACAAATTCTGAAGACTTTGGCTTTATTTTTTTTAATAAATGATGATTAATGTAGGCTATTGTAAAATTGATCGATTTTCCAATAAGCTTACACTGCCTCAAATGTGTGTCTTTCCCCAGCCAGGCTAGTGGAATCACTTATACTTATTCATTGGTTGAAAACTGATTGAGAACCTACTATGTGTCAGATGATGTGATAGTATCTAGGAATACAAAGACAATAAAAACTAGCTTCTGTCTTAAAGGGCTTCCCAGAGCAGGCAGGAAACAATCATATGGGGATAAATGATGTGAAAGAAGCTTGTTCACAGTACAGGCTCTAGAAGGACTGAAAAGGGGCTGACAGAACCAGGAAGGAGACACTTTGATGGGATAGCATTCTGGGCAGAGGAAAAGGCAAGAGTAGAGACAGAGTGATCCAAATGTGAATGTGATCTGTGTGCATGCTCAGTCATGTCTGACTCTTTGTGATCTCAGGGACTGTAGCCCACCAGGCTCCTCTGTCCATGGGGTTTTCCAGGCAAGAATACTGGAGTGGGTAGCCATTTGCTTCTGCAGAGTATCTTTCCAACTCAAGGATCCAACTGGAGTCTCCTGCATCTACTGCATTGGTAGGCAGATTCTTTACCACTGAGCCACCTGGACTGCAGTTTTCATTTTAAGTCACTTCAGTCATATCCAACTCTTTGCCACCCCATGGACTGTAACCTGCCAGGCTCCTCTATCCACGGGATTCTCCAGGCAAGAATATTGGAGTGAATTGCCATGCCCTTCTCCAGGGGATCTTCTTGATCCAGGGATCGAACCTGGGTCTCCCTCATTGCAAGCAGAGTCTTTACCACCTGAGCCACCAAGGAATGCAGTTTAGGGAGCACTAAATGCAGAGCAGCGTTCTATTGGAAAGATGAGTCTCAATTCTACCACTTGCTAACCTCATAGCCTTGAATGGATCATCTGACTTTCAGAACTTCAGTTTCTTCATCTGTAAATTAGGGTAGCTATCCCTATTCAGATACGCTAAGAGGTTCTGATGAAAATTTATCTAAAAATTATTTGCAAACTTCATGAGCTCTACAAATGTCAGTCATGCTTATCTTTCATTATTAAGCCTATTACTTCCCTTTTCTCTTAATCATGAAAACAAAGACTCTCAGAAGGGGTGTCACAGGCCACCTGATTCAAGTCACTCAGATAACAGAGCTGAAGCCCAGAGAGGCGATCGCCAGCATCACCATCAACAGCAAAAGCTTCAGCATCAGCATCATGGTTGTAACTGTCACCCTTACCCTGGTTCTTTCCCAAGGGTTTAATTTACCTTGACTCATTTACAACAACCCTACATGACCACTAGAATAATCACCTCCATCTGAAAGAGGAAGGCGCTGAGGCTTGTCTAGCAACCCATAGTTTAAAATGGCAAAGTCAGAATGCGAACCCAGGTCTGACCAGTGATCCACGCCCTCCACGTGAAGCGCTAGGGCCTCCGCTTCTGTCCTTTCGTTCCTCCCTCCTCTCGCTTTTACTTTCTTCCTTGACACTTCTAAACACCCACCCTTTCAAGGAGATAGCTTTTCTAGGAGGAAGTGAAGGGAGGAAAACAGTGACGCTGCAGACACGCCCCCCAGCTGCAAGCGTCTGAGCCCCGCAGCGCCTGTGGCAAGAAAAGCGCCACAGGGTACAGAAGCCTCCCCTCAGAATGAGAGCTCATGCAGCAAGCAGGAGCTGCATGGTGGGAGCTCCCAGCAAAAGGCAGGGGCAGCTGGCTGGGCAGAAATGTTCCTGACTCTTTACTTTGTAAAAGTGTGGCGCACGCTCAGAGCTGGCAGACGCAGGGGCGCAGAGTCACGCGCTCGCCCAGATGTCAGGAGGCACTCAGGCCCCTTCTCTTCCAAACCCAGCTCTCTTCCTCCTCGCAGGTTATCTGCGTCCTCATAAGGCAATTCTTTTTATTTGTCCCACTGCGTTTTTACTTCTGGAGTGGAATCATTGCCTTCTTTCTTATTACAACGTAACAGGCATTTCTTGGGGTGTGAGAATATTTAAATACCTTTGCTGCCACAGTTAACTTTGGAAGACAAAGGGACACATGACCATCCCTTTATTAAAAGCAGGGTATTCCAAGCATCAAGCTCAGGCACCTTTGCGTGAATTTGTAAAGAAGTGTGGGACCACAGGAACACAAATCCAAGGAGAAAATAAAAACTATAATCTAAAAGGAATCAAGCTGTCTTGGTTTGGGCACTGGTATCCCAAAGGATAAGCTATACCTACAGGGAACTAGGTGCATGCCCTTAGGGGAAGACTGGAATCAGGCCTTGACTCTTCTAGGCATCTACTTTAGAACCATTTGCAGATTTTAAGCCAGCTAATTTTAACATCTCATGAGAACAGTTCCTGGAGGGGCCCAGAGGCTGGCATTAAATAACTCCCAATAGCTATCTGTGGAAGGAAGGAGTGAATGAGGACATTGAAGGTCCTCGTAAAAATCTAAATATGTCTTGTAAGGCATATTTAGAAGGCATACAGGAAAGGCAGTCATGAAGCTACACTCTCCAAGAATTTGAAATTACCCTCTGAAAATGAAGTATGCAAGTGATAGTGAGAAAAGATGTATTCTGACCAACCTTAATTTGTGACCTAGGGAGAGAAATCATGTATATGCGACATGCCCATTCCAGTCAACTGGCTGTGCGTGGTCCCTGGAGTGCCGTGTAGAAGATTCTTGAGGCTTCATTTGAGCCCACTGGAAAAGAGAGCCATGATCAACTAGTAATGTCTGCCATGCATACCGAAGGAGGTTGATGGCAAGGAGAGCATACACTTGCCATCCATTTATTGACACATCCAAAACCTGTTAGTCAGCAGTGGGACTGATCAACCACAGAAGAGTGGATAAGGGGAGCCACTGAGACAGATGTAGACACTACCCAAGGGGGCCCTAGAGCAAGATTTCTCTTATGTGGAAGGGCACAAAGCAGGCACATGTCATTTAGCACTCACCACCCTAGTGCTGATTCCAGGTTGACCAAACAGACTCTTATTTGCCTTCCCATGTAACGCCTCTGTTGTTGTTCAGTTGCCAAGTCATGCCCAATTCTTTGAGACCCCTTGGACTGCAGCGCACCAGACTTCCCTGTCCTCCACTATCTCCCGGAGTTTGCTCAAGTTCATGTCCATTGAGTTGGTGGTGCCATCCAACCATCTCATCCTGTGCCACCCTCTACTCCTTTTGCCTTTAGGGAAATAATATTCTGGGTCAGGACACAGAGTCAAGTGGCAAGTTCCCTTGACACTTATAGTTCATGGTGGAGATTAAGAGGATGTCTTTCTGGTTTCATTGATCCCTCTCTGCAGACTATGTTCATGGGTGCCCATCTCAGAAAGGTGAATCTATACAGAATAAATTAAATCATTGGTCATCATTGAGTGAACACTACCTCAAATCATCTCTCCTCCACAGAGGTCAGGGGTGGGGATGAAAGTTTCCAACCTCTAATCACACAGTTGGTCCTTCTGGAAACCAGCCTCCCCACCTCCTCAGGTATGGGTGAAAGAGGTTTGCTATGAATAACAAAAAACCCCCCTTTTAGCTCTATCACACAGAAATTCCAAGGGCTTCAGGAGTAAGAGTTGTGTATCAGGACCTAGGGATAAAGACCAAATATATCTTTCTTGTTATATCACAGCATAATAGCATGCAGAGGTGCATGAATAATATGCAGAGTAGTATAGAAGTGTGTAATAGGTTTAAGCTATGCAAGGACGTCAGAGAAGGTTTGCCTAAAGCAGGAAGGAGAGCTGAGACCTAAACAGTAATAGGAATTATCCGATGCAAAAGTGTAAGAAAGTACGTTCCATGAGGAAGGGAACAGCTGGGCAAAGTCTTTGTGGTAAGAGGAGCTAGGAACACAAGAAGGAAGATGGTACTAGATGCTGGAAAGGAAGGAAGGATCCAGATCCCATGGGATTTACAGGGCAAATGAAGGATGTTTTTCTTTACCCACATTGGGGAGAGAGAGTGACATGCTTACATGTGTGCTGTAGACAACCTCAGTGTGAAGGATAAATTATCACATCACATTCAAGCATTCGCATTCCGGGGCTCTGCCAAGGACAGCCACAGGGAAGTTGGCAGAGCTCACCTTCAAGAGCAGCCCCCAGACTCTTGATCATCTTTTCAAGATTGAATCATATTTTTATTATCACATATGTGTATGCTATGCACAAGAAATGACACATTTCCCAAGAACACTTTGGAGAGAAACAACTTGGTTATATCCCTCACATACAGAGGCATAGAGGGGTTCATATTGGCTTTTTGTGTTTAATTTATTTTACAGGAAGAAATTTAAAAGTCTTTGGGATTGGAGGTTTCCTTTGAACTAACTTCAAACCACCAGACCTGCTAAGAAAGGTTCAGCCAAGCTTTGATATGCCTCAGCACACACATAACATTACTTCTGCTTTGGACACGCAAAGAGAAGAGAAAAAAAATAGCACTCTGCCTCATGAGTCACTCCTTATTAAAAATAATTAGTGGAGATAGTGCATAAGTCACTCTTAAACCCATCCTTTTCTGTAATTATCGTCTTAAATACCTACCAAGACCAATTCACTGAACACATCTTTGGACATTTTAAGGAAAAATATCTTTTTACTTTATCCAACAAGAGCTTAAGCAAGAAAACTGTTTGCACTCAGGCCAAACAAAACATTAATTAAACTGACTTGTTTTTCTTTGTTTTTAAGTCTCACTCTTTTTCATGCTTAAATTCTAACTGTCATGTTTTAGCTGAGAATTAAATGAATTGCTTTCCCAACATCACCACCCAAATAATCATTTCATTAGAGAATATGGGGAGATGCACAGCCACCATTAAATTCCGGTGGGGTTTTATATACTTTTCTGGGGATAAAGCAGAAATTTTGCAGATTAAGGAGATTAAGACTGTGTACTTTGTGGAATGTGTGTGTGCTTGGCTGTGTCCTACTCTTTGTGACCCTGTGGACTGTAGATTGCCAGGCTCCTCTGTCTATGGAATTTTCCAGGCAAGGATACTGGAGTGGGTTGCCATATCCTCTTCCAAGGGATCTTCCTGCCCCAGGTATCAAACTCGCATCTCCTGCATCTCCTGCACTGCAGGAAGATTCTTGACCTCTGAGCCATCACGGAAATAGATTTTGTTTTAAAAAGCTAAACTCTTGACTTTTCATAAATTCTAACCAATACCAATAAAATCTGCTTTATGTTCAACAGTCATTCTAATATGGCTCTGCTTCTTACCAACCATGACCTGAACAAATCACTTCACCTGTTTGGTTAGCTTACCTTTAAAATGGGAATAATAATTAAGATAAGGTTTAAAGACAGCTTCAAAGCAAAAGGTGAAGCTATCAGGCCTGTGTTTCTAACTTGTGCTGGAAATGCTCTGGTTATTTCAGAACCTCAGGGCATTAACTACTCTATGTCCTTAGCACACTTCAGTCCTGCTGCCCTGAAAACATGAGCCATGGTTTTCATTGCTTTGAGCTTCAGAAAATGCTCACATCCACTCTGCCTGAACTTCCCCAACTTCCGTATCTTGAGGTGCTTACCCCCTACTCTGTTTTCATGATCTTCCCCCAGCTTATCACACTCTATTTTAATTACTTATTTATGTCCCTGGATATCTCAACAAGGCAGGTTGTCCCTTGGGGCAGGAAGAATGTCTTAGTCATCCATATATCCTTCACCTCTTTCAAATTTTCTGACATTAGAAATGTGTTGACTAGAGGACATCCCTGGTGGTCCAGTGACTAGGACTCTGTGCTCCCAATGCAGAGGGCCTGGGTTCAATCCCTGATGAGGGAACTAGAGCCCACGTACTGCAACTAAAGTGTTCGCATGCTGCAATGAAGATTGAAGATCCTGCAGGCTGCAACTAAGACCCCACACAACCTACTACATTCATATATAAATACATAAATATCAATCAATAAATAAAGGAAATGCATTGACTAAAGAAATGAATGCATAATGATTTATTACAATATGTAATAAATCTAGCAAAAATATGTAAGTTCTAGGGAGACTAAAAGTTATCCCACCATATATCAAGTTTCCTAACTACTGGTTTTGTCTCCATTCAAACATCATGGGCAATTTTAATTAATGATTGAACTTGCAAGGATGAGCTCTGCCTATAACCGAATCCACTCTATCTAAAGCCAACCTCTGCCTCTTTTATTCTTCCTTGCCCTTTGTTTCTTTCCATCCTAGAAATAATCACAATTCACAACAATTTCCTTTTGTTACTATTTTTTTTTCAACAAGAAGTTCTTGATGGCAGGAATTTGTCTCTGTTGCACATTGCTGAGGCATAGCTCCTGAAACACAGTAGATTTTTTTTTTTTAATTTTTTCAGGAAATGAATGCAGCCTGAAAATGTGGAACAAACTATCATATGGAATCTCTGCATTCTTTCAGCAAGTTATAAAGTTTTCAAGATGATTAAGGAGAGTCATAATTTCAACTTTGTTGGGACCTAAAGAGGGCCCAGTAATAGCCCTCTTTTCCCCTTTCTGAGCCAGTTGAGAATTAAAACAAAGGAGCTGACAGAATCAAAATTTTACTTTTATTAACAATAGAGCTAAAATGTAAAAATTTGGCAAGTGACCCCACAGTACTAAACCTCAGAATCATACGAAGCCAATTCCTAATCTCTAGGCAGGCTCTGCTTAGGGGTGGGGGAGCCTCCCTTACAAAATTATGTCATAGGCTATAACACAGCTGAATCTTGAGGACATTGTGCTAAGGGAAATAAGCCCATCACAAAAAGACAAGTACTGTTATATACAATGAGATAAAAATGAGGAAATCCTACCACTTGCAACAATGTGGATGGACTTTGAGGGCATTGTGCTGAGTGAAATAAGTCAGACAGAGCAAAAAAAAAAATACTGTATGATCTCACTCATAGGTGGAATTTATAAACAAAACACAAGGACTTCTCTGGTGGTCCAGTGGTTAAGATATCACATTTCCACTGCAAGGGTCACGAGTTCAGTCCCTGGTGGGGGAACTAACATGCCGCGTGCTGTGTGGCACAACCAAAAAAAGCAAAAGCAAAACACTAAAAAGCAAACTCATAGAAAAAGGGATCAGATTTGTAGATAATAGAGGCAGGGTGGGGGAGGGAGGGAAAGTTGGAGCAAGGTGGCCAAAAGATACAAACTCCCATTCATAAGTAAGTAAGTACTAGGGATGTAACGTAGAACATGATGACTACAGCTAACACTGCTGTATTTTACAGAGGAAAGTTAAGAGAGTGTCGTTGTTTTCAGTCGCTAAGTCATGTCCGACTCTGTGTGATGTCACAGACTGCAGCATGCCTGGCCTCCCTATTAAGAGAGTCAATTCTATGAATTCTCATCACAAGGAGAAAATTTTTTTTCTTTTCTTCTTTCTTTCCTTTTTATTGTATCTATGTGAGAAGACAGATGTTTAACTGAAACTCTTGTGGTAAATATTTTATAACATATGTAAATCAAACCATCAGGCTACATGCCTTAAACCTATACAGTGATGTATGTCAACTATTTCTCAATAAAACTGGGGGAAAAGGAATTTTTTTTAATGACAAATACCATACGAGTCCTCTAGCTATATAAGGTACCTAGAATAATCAAAACCACAGAGAAAGGTAGTCAAATGGTGGTTGCCAGAGGCTAAGTGGGAGGGGAAATGAAGAGTAACTGTTTAACAGGTGCAGAGTTTCAGCCTTACAAGTCGAATGAGCTTTGAAGATGGATGATGGTGATGGTTGTACATGAATATATTTAAGATCACTGACCTGAACACTTAAGATATGGTTAAGATGGTTCAGTTCAGTTCAGTTGCTCAGTCATGTCCGACTCTGTGACCCCACGGACTGCAGAACGCCAGGTCCCCCTGTCCATCACTAACTCCCAGAGCCCACTCAAATTCATGTCCATTGCATCAGTCATGCCATCCAACCATCTCATCCTCTATTGTCCCCTTCTCCTCCTGCCTTCGAACTTTTCCCAGCATCAGGATCTTTTCCAAGGAGTCAGTTCTTTGTATCAGGTGGACAAAGTATTGGAGTTTCAGCTTCACCATCAGTCCTTCCTATGAATATTCAGAACTGATTTCCTTTAGGATGGACGGTTGGATCTTCTTGCAGTCCAAGGGACTCTCAAGAGTCTTCTCCATCACCACAGTTCAAAAGCATCAATTCTTCAGCGCTCACCTTTCTATATAGCCCAACTCTCATATCCATACATGACTCTTGGAAAAAACCATAGCCTTGACTAAACAGACCTTTGTTGGCAAAGTAATGTCTCTGCTTTTTAATATGCTGTTGGTCAAACTAGGTTGGTCATAGTTTTTCTTCCAAGGAGCAAGTGTCTTTTAATTTCATGGCTGCAATCACCATCTGCAGTGATTTTGGAGCCCAAAAAATAAAGTCTCTCACTGTTTCCATCTATTTCCCATGAAGTGATGGGACCGAATGCCATGATCTTAGTTTTCTGAATGTTGAGTTTTAAGCCATCTTTTTCATTCTCCTCTTTCACTTTCATCAAGAGGCTCTTTAGTTCTTCACTTTCTGCCATTAGGGTGGTGTCATCTGCATATCTAAAGCTATTGGTATTCCTCCAGGCAATCTTGATTCCAGCTTGTGTTTCATCCAGCCCAGCATTTCTCATGATGTACTCTGCATATAAGTTAAATAAGCAGGGTGACAAGATACAGCCTTGACGTACTCCTTTCCTGATTTGGAACCAGTCTGTTGTTCTGTGTCCAGTTCTAACTGTTGCTTCTTGACCTGCATACAGATATCTCAGGAGGCAGGTCAGGTCGTCTAGTAAATTTTGTTATGTACATTTTACCACAATAAAAAATGGGGGGAGTTATGGTACAAAATTGCAGAAGAGAACACAGGTTCCCCATGGACAATTCATTCCTAAGAGCAGGGTGGGAGGGTTTGGACCCCAAATGCACAGCTTCTTCATTCACTTACAGCTCAGGGGCAGCTCTCTGTCTCCTGTGGGGAAAGGCAGGCAGAAAATGGAGAGGCAGGTAAAGAAACAGGGCTCCTGGTCCCTCTGTGGAGGAAGACACTAGAAATGGAGACATCTCCCCTCTCCCATCTCCAATAAGACTCTAAATATACCTGCTCTCAGATGCCTCTCTACCAAGATCCTGAATTTGACCCCATGCATTACGTCAATCAGGTCAATATTGATGGTTAGAAGAGATAGCAGACAGTTTCACTCTCAAGTCAACAAAATAGCCAAGAGGCCCAGGCATCCTAGTTAATTGAGTTATTTTTCCATCAGTTTTGGAACCCATAATACTACTGGACAGTAATATAACTAAGAGGGAAAACTTACAAAATAACACCAACAGCTATTTTCCCTCCACTTTGATTTCATGGCTTGTTCTATAGCCTCCCAGCCAGTTTGCTCCCTGATCTGATCCAAAACACTCCCAGCTACTGAACTGCCGGTGAAGGGAAGAAGCCACCTAGGACAGCCCTTTCTTAAATACTGGAGATGCCCTATATTGAAGTCATTCTTTTCCTGGAGGGCAAAAGGGCCTAAGGAATTCTCTGGAAACAGTACTCTTCCCCCGGGGAAAGCCACAGAGAGGAAGGCAGGTGGTAGAGTGAGAAAGAGATTCTTAACACTCTTCATGAACACTTCTTCAAGATGCCAAAAAGGAGAAACTCTGAACAGTATATTCCCCAGACCTATCAGGCTAGTGGGAGCAGAGCTTCTGGGGAGGTGTCAGAGAAAATTTATTACAAAACAGAGAGAAAGCCCCAAACATAAATGTTTGAAGATTTGGCCTGGTTATTTTTGAGCTCAAAGGGGGGAAAGTACATGGGGAAAAAGGCCCTTAAAACTTCCAAGTAATTTCTTTTTCTGCTTTGCTTCTCCCTTGTGTAGAGCAAACTCTTGTTACATCCCAGCCTGGAATAAATCTTCTGGGCTGAATGATAAATCAGGGATTGTAATGGAAATCACTATTGACCTTTAAAAGGGCACTGTCTTTATATTTTCACACTGTGCTGTTTGAAATGTCGACTTGGAATCAGGAAAATAATATGCCATCGATTTCTCTCCATACCTTTTATAACAGAGCTTGAAATTGACCTGGGAAACATTGGTATGGGTTTTCTCATTACGATTTCAGCATCATCGGAAATGGTGATTAATGATTCAGTCTTGGGAAGGGCATTGTTAGACCTTGTAATTACTTTGCGGATTGTGTCCAAACAGCAACTAGCTTATCCTGTTCATACCCCCACCACCCACATCCCCAGAAATGGATGTATTTCAACCCTCACGTGGCACAACTTTGTGGTTCTTGATTAAAAGTCTATATAAGATCAGAACATCGTTTTCTTGTATTATTGTTTATCTTGCTTACTGTCTTCTCTTTGTCCAATTATTCTTTTTTCATCTCTCCTCCCATTTCTTAATGCACCAGGCCTTTTCAGAGATTCGTTAGCTTTAGTTTTTCATTCTTCAGTCATTTTATTTCTGATTTCCCTTTTCATTCTTCCTCCAATTTCATAAGTGCTCTCTCTCTCTCATTCATTTTTTTAAATCCGATTTATCCATTCCATTTCTTATCTGCTCCACAAGAACCTTTAAAAACCCTCCAGGTTCTCTTAGTCTTGCTTGTTTGGGCTGACAGCATGGAATGTCTTCCTTCACCTGCCTTAATCATCACATGACACAACCCATGGAAGATGATGGCTGAACTGCACACAGTCAGCCCTTACTGCTAGCTCCCTTAGCAGACTGCTGCAGAGAGGCAACTATAGACTTTGGTTAAACACAGACCTCTCTTCATTTTAAAAACACCTAGGTAAAAAATTATTAACATTTTTCTCTGTTAAAAAATTTTAAATAGATTTTAGATGATTGAGGCTTTTCTGGGGAGATCAGGACAGGCCTCCCAATCAGGTCCACAATGACTTGGGAATCCAAGGAAAGGAAGCTGGGGAGGATTGCAGGGTATAGTGAGGGGTAGGGCCAGAGAGAGGGTGCACACATGCTGCCAGGGGCTGGCATCCTTTACATCTTCCACTGGCACCAAAGGAGAGGGCACCCTGATTTTCTTATCAGCTTGTCCAGACATGGGGCCGAGAGGGAGAGGAGGAGGTGAGGCTTCAAAGCTGTCAACGGTAGAACATCAAATATGGAGTCCAACTCCCTGCAAGACCCTGATCCAAGACAACTTAAAGCAAGTTGACAGTCTCAGACCTAAACCATGACTGGGGAAGCCCAGAGAGAGAGGGAGAGAAAGTTCTACAGAGAATCCCTGGGACTTGGAAAAGAGAAGCATCTCCCAGGCATGGTGAGCTCATTCATGCATCTCTTTGGCCAAAGTCCTCACAGGAATTTCAAATCTTAGCCAACTTAAAAAGCAAACAAGAGGGACTTCCTTGGTGGTCCAGTGGTTAAGAATTCACCTACCAACGCAGAGGACATGGGTTCAATCCCTGATCCAGGAACTTAGATTCCCACATGCTGCAGGGCAACTAAACCCACATGCCCTAAATACTGAGCCCGCGTGCTGCAACTACTGAAGCCCATGCACCCTAAAGCCTGTTCTCTGCAACGAGAGAAGCCATCGCAATGAGAACCCTGTGCCTCCCAACCAGAGAGTAGGGCTTGCTCGCCACAATAGAGAAGCCCCACAGTGTAGAGCCCAAGCGCCGTAATGAAGACCCAGTGCAGGCATAAATAAACAAACAAACTGTTTAAAAAGAGAAGAAAAGTTCACCCTGCAGTACATGGCCACAAGATGTGATGTGAACTTCACAAAAAGTGTTTCTTTGCCCGAAAAGTCTTCTGTGTCAGATTTAGGAGGTCTCCATTTAAACCACTGGCCCTCCTTTTAACCCAGGGGTCAAAGATGCCCATAATGTTTGGAATACCACTGAAGAGAGGAAATATTTTGTGGACCTGGACTCAAATCCCTCTTTTGCCACTTTTATGACCTTGAGAAATGTACTCATTTCTGAGCCCTGGGCTCTGCATCTAAACAATGGGGGTAAATAACACCTACTCCATTCCATCAATTCTAAAATATCTTTTTCCTTGCATTTTAGCATCTCCCAAAACTGGATACATTTGGGGGCTTCTGACAAATTGCAATTGTAATTGGCAGCTTTTTTTCCCCAGTGGCACATGAAATAATGGTGCATCTTATGATCAATGGCATCTTAAATTAGTGAAACAGAGTCCTTTACAGGGCTTAAAAATGTAAGTGTGAAAAGATTTTATTCATTATAAACTCTATATGAATGTATTGTATACTTCTTAGAAGCCCAGCCTCCTTAACTGTAAAATGGAGATACCAACTTAATGGAGTTGTTGTAAGGGTCAAGTAAGTTAACACATAGAAAGTGTTCAAAACAGAGTATGGCTCAGGGCAGCAGACCTTAGTATTATTATCATTCCAAGACCTCTGACTCATCTGAAGACGAATTGGTTATTGATCTAGTCCCCAAACATTGAATGTTCTGTGGGTGCCATTAGGGCTCTAGAGTCAAACTCAATGGTTCTGAAATACTTGCTCTGCCACTTATTAACTCTGGGCAAAGTCCATAGTTTCATTCAGCTTCTTCTTCGGCATCTGTCAAATGAGAATTACAACAGGAATTGCTTCAAGAAGTGTGTGTATGTGTTAGTTACTTAGATGTGTCCAACTCTCTGCAACCCCATGAACTGTAGCCTGCCAGGCTCCTCTGTCTATGGAATTCTCCAGGCAATAATACTGGAGTGGGTAGCCATTCACTTCTCCAGGGGATCTTCCTGACCCAGGAATTGAACCTGGGTCTCGTGCATTGCAGGAAGATTCTTTACCATCTGAGGCCCCAAAGAAGCCCTCAAAAATGTGGGTGAACCTTAAATGAGAGCCTAGCATGGTGCCTGGCAAGTGGAAGTCCTCGATAAATTTTAGTTACCATCTTTAGTAAGCATTTCTGCTTTGAAAAACTTCTAGTCTAGCTATAGAGATGGCCCAGAGACAGAGAATTACAATACCACTAGTGAAAGGTAACCCTTCTTGATACACAGCCCTTGTATTTGTATAAGTCCTGTCAACATCCCCTAGCCAAAGACCATCCAGGAACACACCTGAGGTCAAATAGAGTAGGTGCTGCTTCCTGCTATGAGGACACCTGACATCATAAGGAGCCATGAAGTGTCTCAGAAAGAGGACATCAGGAAGAGCTTGTTCTAGGAGTTGGAGCCATGTTAGCTGATTTGCAGGAGGACTCAAGAAAGTGAATTGGGAGCTATCAGAACATAGGCAAATTTTGTGATTATATTAATTTTGATTTAGTAATCAGGAGGAAAGAAGCAGGGCTAGGGTTGTCATTGAAGAAGAAACAGTAGTCCTTCTTGTTAGAAGTAGAGGGGATCATTTGGTCATTTTGGCAATTGCATGGTATTTACTTTTATCCCTGTTCAGGCATAATTACAGAGTGGTCTTTTTTCTGTCTTGTTCCATCACATCCATGAAATCCCCCATCTGATGCCGATAGTCCATGAAATTGCTTATGTTCACCAAGGGAACTGGTTGTCTGAGGAGGCCTTACAAATAGCTGAGAAAAGAAGAGAAGTGAAAGGCAAAGGAGAAAAGGAAAGATATACCCATTTGAATGCAGAGTTCCAAAGAATAGTATGGAGAGATAAGAAAGCCTCCGTCAGTGATCAGTGCAAAGAAATAGAGGAAAACAATAGAATGGGAAAGACTAGAGATCGCTTCAAGAAAATTAGAGATACTGGGGGACATTTCATGCAAAGATGGGCACAATAAAGGACAGAAATGGTATGGACCTGACAGAAGCAGAAGATATTAAGCAGAGGTTGCAAGAATACACAGAAGAACTATAAAAAAAACATCTTCATGACCCAGATAACCACATTGGTGTCACCTAGAGCCAGACATTGTGGAATGCAAAGTCAAGTGGGCCTTAGGAAGCATCATTACCAACAAAGCTAGTGGAGGGGATGGAACTCCAGCTGAGATATTTCAAATCCTAGAAGATGATGCTGTGAAAGTGCTGCACTCAATATGCCAGCAAATTTGGAAGACTCAGCAGTGGCCACAGGACTGGAAAAGGACAGTTTTCATTCCAATCCCAAAGAAAGGCAATGCCAAAGGATGCTCAAACTGCCACATAATTTCACTCATCTCACACACTAGCAAAGAAATGTTCAAAATTCTCCAAGCCAGGCTTCAACAGTACATGAACTGTGAACTTCTAGATGTTCAAGCTGGACTTAGAAAAGGCAGAAGAACCAGAGATCAAATTGCCAACATCCACTGGATCATTGAAAAAGCAAGAGAGTTCCAGAAAAACATCTACTTCTGCTTTATTGACAATGCCAAAGCCTTTGACAATGTGGATCACAACAAACTGTGGAAAATTCTCCTGAGAAATCTGTATGCAGGTCAAGAAGCAACAGTTAGAACTGGACATCGAACAACAGCCTGGTTCCAAATAAGGAAAGAAGTATGTCAAGGCTGTATATTGTCACCCTGCTCATTTAACTTATTATGCAGAGTACATCATGCGAAATGTTGGACTTGATGAAGCACAAGCTGGAATCAAGATTGCCAGGAGAAATATTAACAACCTCATATATGCAGTTGACTCTACCCTTATGCTAGAAAGTGAAGAAGAACTAAAGAGCCTCTTGGTGAAAGTGAAAGAGGAGAGTGAAAAGGTTGGCTTAAAACTCAACATTCAGAAAACTAAGATCATGGCTTCTGGTCCCAACACTTCATGTCAAATAGATGGGGAAACAATGGAAACAATGAGAGACTATTTTGGGGGGCTCCAAAATCACTGCAGATGGTGACTGCAGCCATGAAATTAAAAGATGCTTGCTCCTTGGAAGAAAAACTATGACCAACCTAGACAGCATATTAAAAAGCAGAGACATTACTTTACCAACAAAGGTCTATCTAGTCAAAGCTATGGTTTTTCCAGTAGTTACATTTGGATATGAAAGTTGGACTATAAAGAAAGCTGAGTGCCAAAGAATTGATGCTTTTGAACTGTGGTGATGGATAGGACTCTTGAGAGTCGCTTGGACTGCAAGGAGATCCAACCAGTCCATCCTAAAGGAAATCAGTCCTGAATATTCATTGGAAGGACTGATGCTGAAGCTGAAACTTCAATACTTTGGCCACATGACGTGAAGAACTGACTCTTTGGAAAAGACCCTGATGCTGGGAAAGATTGAAGGCAGGGAGAGAAGGGGACAACAGAGGATGAGACAGTTGGACAGCATCACCAACTTGATGGACATGAGTTTGAGCAAGCTCCAGGAGTTGGTGATGGCCAGGGAAGACTGGCGTGCTGCAGTCCATGGGGTCACAAAGTGTCGGACATGACTGAGTGACTGAACTGACCAAGAGCACATCCACTAGCTGTCAGCTGTGGGGTGACCAAGTGTCTCAGTTTGCCTGGACTGAGGAGGCCCCAGACTGAGGGGCTGGGACACAGGACTTTCAGCGCTAAGATGAAAACTCACAGGCAAATCAGGACACACGGGTCATCCCAGCTCTCAGGGCCGCTGTCTTGTTTCTCAGCCCTCACCACTTCTGAGAACATGTCCTGTTGACTACCTGGTTTATACCCTATTGATTGACTCATGTCCATACATGAGAATGTGCTTTGGAAGCAAAGTCCCAGCTGTATCATTCACTGGTTGCAGGGCTTTGAGCAACGTATTCAATACCTCTGAGTCTCCAATTTCTCCTCTCTGAAATGAGACTGGGACATACTTTGTGTGAGGTATGACATACTTCATGTGACATACTTAATGAGATAATGACATCTTCAAAAATGCCTCACACATCATAGATGCTGCATTGATGCCACACTTCATTCCTCCCCTAACTTCGTCCTCTATCCCATAGGCTCTGCGCCATTTCAAGCAATGGTCTTGGATTACAGATTACATTTTGGGAGCCTCATTTTTAGAGCTCTTAGTATGGTCCCAGATGCCTGTAAACACTTAAAAATTGATTTTAATTATATTATCACTGTTCCTACTCTTCTCTTCAGTATTCCACTTGTGTCTTATGCATCTCTATCGCCTTTTCTCACAGGAAACTTAAACCCATAAGTAAAGGCAATAATAATAACAAACCCTGCATTTCTGGAACACTTTACAGCTAATAAGATGTTTTCCACCAGAAAATTAAAAACAAAAACCTGATAGGCAAATATTATTACTCTCCTGTTTACAAATTAACAAACTGAGCCTTGGAGAAGCTGTGTACCTGATTCATGATGACATGCCCAGTGAAGAAACAGAACCAACCTTCTGAATCTCCAGTCTGTTCTAAAACAACTTTCCCCCAGGGGCTCAAAACTGGATTCTAATGCATCCCCATTCCTCAACTAGCAGGGGCCCTGGACGGGGCCTCCTGAGCACATGTGGTTATTGGGACAAGCAGCTGTCATTTGTAATTTCCTGTGTTATCCCCCAGAGTCCACAACTTAATTTCACTTTAAATCCAGCATGGCTCTTGCCAGACCCATGAGAAAATCCTTTTTGAGATGGAACTGCTGAAATCTGATTCAGAACTCTGCTGGATTTTCATCTGACTATCAATTCTGCTCAGGCCCTGGCAGCTGGGCTCAGCTGGGAATGGATCATTCTAACTTCCTTTGACTTCATCACCTGCTCCACTGCCCCAAGAAGGATGCCAAGTGGCCTCATGACTGTTCCCCTTTGGAATCCTTTAAGTGTCTAGGCCTAAGCAGAAATTACAAATAGGGTTTGGTATTTAACTCAGGCTGATTCCAAAATATTTCCCCATCTGGAGCTCTTCCACAGAAAAAGCATTTGCAGTATGTGGGTGCAGGGTGAGGGACTGGAGGGGAGCCAGGAATGCACCATTACAGCTCCGAGTCCCACCAGCAGAAGGTGTGTCAACACAGGCTCCCTTTCCAGGGTAACCCAAGCCAGTGGAATTTGTTATGGGGCAGAAGGAAGCTAAGTTTGGGGTCAGCAGATCCAAGATCAAACACCAGTTCCCACATTAACAAAGTGAGTGGCCCCATGGTATGCACTCAGTCTCTTCGAGTATGCGCTCTCCTTTGTAACAAGAAAACAACAATGCCTGGACTGCCCTTCTCTTTACAGCAGTCCTGAGCTAACAGACGTAAAACCACTTTAGAAACTGAAAATGGCTGGACAGGCACCAGCTGTTAATATCACGGTGCAGGCTTTCTGAAGTTTGCAATATATTTTTCCAACGACATTCACTGAGCATTCCAATTCTCTCTGGTCTTTGTTTTTTTTTCCCCCTTTGGATTCCTTTGATCTCCCTGCACAAAGTCAAAGTTAGCCAAAGAACAGATCTGCATTCGTTTCCTAATTCACACAACTATTCAAGGCAGTATCTGATATCCCATCTCACAAAGATAGCCCAAGAAAGTCTGGCTGAAAGGAGGGGAAAATATTTTTCCCTAAAAAATTTGCTTTGTGTATTTTGTTTCTCTAATCTTGAAGGAAATTTTACATTCTGTTTCAGAGTGGGGAAAAGAAACAGGAAGATAAGGGAACTTGAAAATTAGAAAGCGAAATTACATCTCTCACACTTAAGGATGATTGAAAAGAGATTATATTTATAAATAACATACAGTTACATACATACATACATACAATTACATACATACAGTTATGGTAATGTAGAGTCAAGGAGAAGATGTGAATTTACAACACAGAGAGATAACATCGTCAAAGTGATGTTCCAGGTATTTGCAAATCTTTGCTAAGCAAAGATGAATTTACTTATCACAACTCTAGTCGGGCTTCGTCCAGGGAAACAGAGACTTTTAGAAAATATGACCCATTTGTTCTTTACATACTAATACTGTTTCTCTTTTATTCACACAGGAGTTAATATGTTTCCTGAGAACTGGCTATATCATTTAGAAATCATTCACAAAGGACTAAGACTAGGAAAATCCAGAAATGTATTTCTCTCTGTGCTGTCCTTCCAATCTGACCCTGCTTCTGTTCACAGTACCCCATTGTTATATGTTTCCAGCAGAACCTTTTTGTTTTAGAAACTTTCCATTTCATCAGGATGATTGACAGAGGAGCCTAGCTGTGAACAGGTGACAGTCAGGACATGTGCATACATACTAACCACATAGCATGAAATCCTTCTGCAACACTCACCAGCCCACAAACACTGGAATTTAAATTTGGCAGCTGAATCTTGGACTCCCTCCAGAAGATTTCGTTCAGGAAATACCAAAAGTGCTCACCACTGTATAGCAGCTTCACTTTCAAGGTCACACCTCAGCACAAGGGGAACAATGTAGGAACGCAGACAATGCTGCGTGTCAGAAATGGGACACTTTTCAAAGTGACCACAAGATGGCCTCACTGTTCAGACCCACGTTCGTGTCCAGGTTGTAACTTCAGTCCTCAAAGCAGGGTGACAGACACAGAGGTGTGTTTTAAAGATTGCCATCGAAATCACGATCAAGAAGTGGCAGCTTTTCTGTTGTTCTCCAGAAACGTATCAACTTATCTGGAAAATTATCAATAACAACATAGGTATAGAGTCTTCAGTTGAAGAAAATTAAATTTTATACATTTTTCACTCTAATGTTGCAGCTAAATTTTCTGTTCAACAATATATACTTTTATTAAATTTCCTTGGTATCTTGATACAGAGAAATGAATCCACTGATTAATAAGTATATTCCCATGCTTTTTTAAAAACTGATATCCTGAGGACGCTTTGTGTGTGTGTTAGTCACTCAGTCGTGTTCGACTCTTTCCAACCCCATGGATTGTAGCCCTCCAGACCTCTCTGTCCATAGAATTCTCCAGGCAAGAATACTGAAGTGGGTTTCCATTCCCTTCTCCAGGGGAACTTCCCAACCCAGGGATCAAACCCCAGTCTCCTGCATTATAGGCAGATTCTTTACCATCTGAGCCACCAGGGAAGCCCCAAAGACTCTTTAAATACATCATAAATTGGTTCTGCAAAGGGCTGTAAATAGCTTTAGGCTAACAGACAAAATGAGGATGTCCATTACCTGCACCTCATCACCACTGAGTATATCTTTTCTTAAAATATATCTTTTTTTAAATCTCTCTTTTGTGTAAGATATTCTCTTCTGGGTCTCCCTACATAATGCACTAGGGTTTGGGTGAAATTTCACATTCCATGACATGGAATACAGAATAAACTTAATTGGATAAAGAAGCTTTCAAGGCCAGGGGCAGCATGACAAGAACTCACAGTCACTCCTCCAGCCCATGATGAGGCATGCCATAGTCTGCTGGACCAATGCCATATACCTTCTTATATGACAAGAATGAGAGGTCAGCCTTACAGCAATCTGGTTTGGGAGTGCCAGCTATTTACAGGAATTGTCCTGAAATGCCAATTTCCCAGCACCTGGAGACTGCCGAGTGCCTAAGTAAAAATTTAAGTGTTAGTTGCTCACTTTGCGACCAACTCTTGCAACCCTGTGGAGTGCAGCCTGCCAGGGTCCTCTGTCCATGGTATTCCCAGGCAAGAATACTGGAATGGATAGTCATTCCCTTCTCCAGGGCTCTGGAGCCCTAAGGACATTTTAATTCAGTCCCTGCCTTCACAAGGGGAGGAAGCCCAAGTTCCTCAAGAAGGTGAGCTTGGGCACTGCCCCTCCAACTGGAGGAAGAGAAAGGCCCTGAGCCCTAGTCAGCCTCTGGCCCAGGCAATTTAATTGCCCACTAGGGCTGCCACAGTCTGGAGTGGCTTAAACAACAGAAATGTATTTCTAACAACTCTGAGGCTGGAAGTCCAAGATCAAGGTGTTGGCAGATTTTGTTGCCTCTTTCCTTGGTTCCTTCTCACTGTGTCCTTGTATGGCCTTCCTCTGTGCACACATGTTCCTGGTATCTCTTCCTCTTCCTTTAAGGACCAGTCTTATTGTTAGGGACCACAGTTTATAACCACATTTAACCTGAATCATCTCCTCAAAGGCTTTTCTCCAAATATAGTTGCATGGCGGTGGGGGGGGGGGGGGGGGTGGTGCTTCAGCCCTGAATCTTAGTGGAGGATACAATTCTGTCTACAACACCAGGTAAGCACACAGGGTTATTTGGGACAATCCTGCTCCTTGCATAATACTTAGTCTACTGATTAAGCAAAAAGTGGTATGACATAATAGCTTTTATTTTCATTTCTTTGATTAACTAATGAAATTATATATCTTCTACATACTATTGGCTAGTTCTATTTATGCACTTTGTCCATTTTTCTTAGGGGATATTAGTGTTTCACTCTTTAATTTGTCAA
Organism: Bubalus kerabau; assembly: GCF_029407905.1. NCBI lineage: Eukaryota > Metazoa > Chordata > Mammalia > Artiodactyla > Bovidae > Bubalus > Bubalus kerabau. The sequence goes on along the minus strand of NC_073624.1, from coordinate 59,561,352 downwards.
AAAAAATTGGGGGGCTACACTGAGTCTTAGTTGCAGGGTACAAGCTTAGTTGTCCCATAGCATATGGGATCTCAGTTCCCAGACCAGGGACAGAACCTGAGTCCCCTGCATTGGAAAGCAGATTCCTAACCATTGGACCATCGAGGAATTCCCTGCCAAATATTTTTATAGAGACTGTCTTTTACTCCATTATGGTTACCATGTGTTTTTCTAATTGGATATGTTGATGACACAATTTGTGTGTGCATACTCAGTTGTTAAGTCGTGTCTGACTCTTTGCAACCCCATGGACTGTAACCTACCAGGCTCCTCTGTCCATGCTATTTCCCATGCAAGAGTACTGGAATGGGTTGCCATTTCCTTGTCCATGGGATCTTCCCGATCCAGGGGTGAACCATGTCTCCTGCAAAGCTGGCAGATCCTTTACCACTGAGCCACCTGACATAATTTGCATTAATATAAAAGGTATTTGTGGATTATCTCATCTGTGTCAACACTCATCCCCTTCATGGTAGCCTTCAAATGCCTATCAGGGGACAAAAGTGTTTCCAGAAAAGCTGACTCCACCCCCAACCCTGTGGGGTATAGACCTTGACCAAGTCAACCAGCACAAGTCATGCCCTATGATTGGTACAGGGTGGGCCTGTGACCCAAGTTGGTCCAATCAAAGTACTTTAAATACTGACACAAAGACACCTCTATTCCTAAACAAGGTCAGTGAAGCACATAACCTCAGGAGCTACTGTCAACCACACTGATGAGTCCTTTTAGGATAAAGGTGGAAGCAAAGACAGCAGAGCAGAGAGCAGAGCAACAGGGTGTATTTTCCACAGACTTTACACTTGTCTCAACCTCTCTCTCTCTCTCTTTCTTTTAGTGACTCACTTGGGTTGAGTTCTCCCAATATATTCAATTTAGCTTCAGTTCAGTTCAGTTCAGTCGCTCAGTCGTGTCCAACTCTTTGTGATCCCATGAATCACAGCACGCCAGGCCTCCCTGTCCAACACCAACTCCCAGAGTTCACTCAAACTCATGTCCATCGAGTCGGTGATGCCATCCAGCCACCTCATCCTCTGTCGTCCCCTTTTCCTCCTGCCCCCAATCCCTCCCAGCATCAGAGTCTTTTCCAATGAGTCAACTCTTCACATGAGGTAGCCAAAGTATTGGAGCTTCAGCTTTAGCATCAGTCCTTCCAAAGAATACCCAGGACTGATCTCCTTTAGAATGGACTGGTTGGATCTCCTTGCAGTCCAAGGGACTCTCAAGAATCTTCTCCAACACCACAGTTCACAAGCATCAATTCTTCGGTGCTCAGCTTTCTTCACAGTCCAACTCTCACATCCATACACGACCACTGGAAAAACCATAGCCTTGACTAGACGGACCTTTGTTGGCAAAGTAATGTCTCTGCTTTTGAATATGCTGTCTAGGTTGGTCATAACTTTCCTTCCAAGGAGTAAGCGTCTTTTCATTTCATGGCTGCAGTCACCATCTGCAGTGATTTTGGAGCCCAAAAAAATAAAGTCTGACACTGTTTCTACTGTTTCCCCATCTATTTGCCATGAAGTGATGGGACCAGATGCCATAATCTTAGTTTTCTGAATGTTGAGCTTTAAGCCAACTTTTTCACTCTCCTCTTTCACTTTCATCAAGAGGCTTTTGAGTTCCTCTTCACTTTCTGCCATAAGGGTGGTGTCATCTGCATATCTGAGGTTATTGATATTCAATTTAGCTTTCACAGGAACAATTCTTTTCTTCCACACTCATATTTCATCAGTGTACACACATGCTTGATTAGATTGCATAAATACAGAAACAAGTACACTTGACATAAACTGGTTTGGAAACACGTTATTATCTGAGCAAAATTGCCAGAACTACCAGGGTAAAACTTATCATGAGCAGTCGTCCTTCTGTGGTCACCAGTATCTTTTACAGAGAAAATGATGAACTTTTCTTAATCTGATAAATTGATTAAGTGGAGGTTGATCAGCTGAATGCAACTGTTTAATTTGTCATTTCACTTAGAAATTTCCCATACGCATGCACATAAATCTGTTCTATAATTTTGTTGTTCATTTATCAGGCCCTAGTGGTAAGGTTATGCTAAGTTTATAGGATGAATTTGATGCTATCATGTATTTCTACATAACTAACAGAGCATAAGAATTTGGTGTTTTTTGAAAAAATGTATTCTTGAATAAAAGTATCAGATCTTAGAATCTCTTCTGGAAGTGACTCTTTTATAATTTCTTCCAAGGTTACTTTTCTTCCAGATTTTCTGCTTCGTGAGTTGGTTTTAGTAATGTGTTTTCTCAGAAAACCATCTACTTCATTAGGAAGCTTCTCAAATACATTACCAAAGAGTCAGAAATAACATTCTCTTCTAAAATTTTCAACTGTTAATTGCAGAAATTTTTATGCACACATAAAATGAGACAGAATATGTAATGGACCTCCACATATCCATTACCCAGCTTTAAAAGTAATCAACATTTTTGCCAATATTCTTTCACTTATTCCTCAATCATCTCTTTAAAATAGAGCCCTATATTTTTTCAGCTTTACTGAAGCATAATTAACAAATAAAATTGTAAGATATCTAAAGTGTACATAATGATGATTTGACACACATACATATTTTGAAAAATTTACCCGAATCTAGTTAATTAACACATCCACCTTACCACATATTTATCTTTTTTCCCTTGATGAGAATATTCAAGATCTAAAATCATATCAAATTTCAATTATACAAAACAGTGTTAACAACCACAGTCACCATGTTATACGTTAGAACCTCAGAGCTTATTTATCTCATAGCTGAGAAGCACTGCATTGTAAAACAAGTGCCAGCCTTCCAATCATTCCATTCATACAAACCTCAGTAATTCTTCTTTTAGAACTTTATTATTTAAAAGTTTAAACTCGGGAGGAGGAGCTAAGATGGCGGAGGAGTAGGACGGGGAGAACACTTTCTCCCCCACAAATTCATCAAAAGAACATTTAAACGCCAAGTAAATTCCACAAAACAACTTCTGAATGCTGGCAGAGGACATCAGGCACCCAGAAAAGCAGCCCAAGTCTTCGAAAGGAGGTAGGAAAAAATATAAAAGACAAAAAAAGAGACAAAAGAGGGAGGGACGGAGTTCCGTCCCAGGAAGGGAGTCTTAAAAAGAGAGAAGTTTCCAAACACCAGGAAACCTTCTCACTGCCAAATCTGTGCCGAGCTTTGGAAGCACAGAGGGCAACATAACAGGGAGGAAAAATAAATAAACAATTAAAACCCGCAGATTGCAAGCCCTACGGTAACTCCCCCAGCGGAAAAGCCTGCACAGGCCATTAGCAAGCGGGGCTGGGCAGGGAGGCGCGGTGCGGGCTGCATCGCTTAGAGTAAGGATCTGGCCTGAAAACCCTGAGCGCTATCTGAGTGAAATAATTTGGGCTAGCAAACCAGACTGTGGGATATCTATCACTCAAAAAGCCAGCCCTAACCTAAGACACCGCCAGGCCCGCGCACGGAACAAAGGACTGAACAGAGATAGCCAGCTGCAGACCATTCCCCTCCGGAGACAGGCAGGCAGAGCCAGAAGGGGGCAATCGCAGCCCCAGAGAGACATTATCTATAAAACTGTAAGCAGGCTTCTTTGCTAACTAAAACTTCTTGGGGGTCTGGATGGTCAACATCTGCCTGAGAAGGTGCGCCGGTTGCGTACCTAGATAACCGAGCGGCAGGGAGGCGATAAGTCGCAGCAATCGCACTCGCCAAACACCACATCACCTGAGCTGCTCAGACCTGGGAAGGGCACAAAACGCAGGCCCAACCGAGTCTGCGCCTCTGAGGACTACCCGAGCGCCTGAACCTGAGCGGCTTGGACCTGGGAGGGGCAGGCAGCCCAGGGCCGACCACAGATGGTTCCCGGCGGAGCAACCTAGAGCCTGAGCAGTGTGGGCAAGGAGGCTACACGCGCCGTGAGCAGGGGCAGACCCAGTGTGGCTGAGGCACTGCGAGCACACGCCAGTGTTATTTGTTTGCAGCATCCCTCCTTCCCTCCCCACAGCTCGACTGAACAAGTGAGCCTAAAAAAAAAAAAAAGTGTCCTCCACCGTCCCCTTTGTGTCCAGGCGGAAACCAGACACTGAAGAGACCAGCAAACAGAAGAAGCTATAACAGAGGGAACCGCCTTGGAAGCTACAGGCAATAGATTAAAACCCTGTGGTTACTACCGACTACATAGGAAGGGGCCTATAGATCTTGAGAAATATGTCGGACCAAAGAACTAGCCCAAAATGAACTGAACACACAATACTCACAACAAAACCAGAGAAAGTCCTAGATATATTTTTACTATTTTTACGATCATTCTTTCTTTCTTTTTTTTTAATTTTTTTAAAAAAATTTAAGTCCTCTATTATTCCTTTTTCACTTTTATAACCTATTACTTTGCAAAAAAAAAAAAAGACCCTATTTTTTTAAGCAAACTTCATATATTTTTTTATAATTTTTTTACTTTGTTTTTTTTTCCCCTTCTTTTCTTTAACATTGTATTTTTGAAATTCCAAACTCTACTCTAGATTTTTAATTTTAGCTTTTTGGTATTTGTTACCAATTTTGTACCTATAGTTTTTTCTATAATTTCTGTGACTTTTTTTTCCCCTCTGTTTCTTTCTTTTCTTCTTTTATATAACATTGTATATCTTAAATTCCAAACTCTACTCTAGATTTTTAATTTATGCTTTTTGGTATTTGATATCAATTTTGTACCTGTATTTTCTTTATAATTTTTGCAACTTTGTTTGTTTTTGGTTTTTTTCTCTCTTTCTTTTTCTTCTTCTTTTTTTAACATTGTATTTTTGAAATTCCAAACTCTACTCTAGATTTTTAACTTCTGCTTTTTGGTATTAGTTATCAATTTTGTACCTGTATTTTCTTTATAATTTTCACGACCTTGTTTGGTTTTGTTTGTTCGTTTTTTCTCTCTTTCTTTTCCTTCTTCTTTTCTTTAACATCGATTTTTGAAATTCCAAACTCTACTCTAGATTTTTAATTTTTGCTTTTATGTATTTGTTACCAATTTTGTACCTTTAAGAACCCAATCTTCAGTACCCATTTTTCACTAGGGAGCAAGATTACTGGCTTGACTGCTCTCTCTCCCTTTGGACTCTCCTTTTTCTCCACCAGGTCGCCTGTGTCTCCTCCCTAACCCCTCTCTACTCTACCCAACTCTGTGAATTTCTGTGTGTTCCAGACGGTGGAGAACACTTAGGGAACTGATTACTGGCTGGATCTGTCTCCCTCCTTTTCATTCCCCCCTTTTATCCTCCTGGCCACCTCTGTTTCCTTCCTCCTTCTTCTCTTCTCTGTATAACTCTGTGAACATCTCTAAGTGGTCCAGTTGTGGAGTGCACATAAGGGAGTGACTACTGGCTAGCCCACTCTCTCCTCTATTGATCCCACCTCATCTCATTCGGGTCACCTCTAACTCCCTCCTCCCTCTTCTCTTCTCCATGTAACGCTGTGAACCTCTCTGGGTGACCCTCACGGTAGAGAAACTTTTCATCTTTAACGCAGATGTTTTATCAATGGTGCTGTATAGAAGGAGAAGTTTTGAAACTACTGTAAAAATAAAACCGATAACTGGAAGCAGGAGGCTTAAGTCTAAACCCTGACTCCAGGGAACTCCTGACTCCAAGGAACATTAATTGACCGGAGCTCATCAAACGCCTCCATACCTACACTGAAACCAAGCACCACACAAGGGCCAACAAGTTCCAGGGCAAGACATACCAAGCAAATTCTCCAGCAACAAAGGAACACAGCCCTGAGCTCCAAGATACAGGCTGCCCAAAGTCACCCCAAAACCATAGACATCTCATAACTCATTACTGGACACTTCATTGCACTCCAGAGAGAAGAAATCCAGCTCCACCCACCAGAACACTGACACAAGCTTCCCTAACCAAGAAACCTTGACAAGCCACCTGTACAAACCCACACACAGTGACGAAACGCCACAATAAAGAGAACTCCACAAACTGCCAGAATACAGAAAGGACACCCTCAACTCAGCAATTTAAACAAGAAGAAGAGAAAGAGGAATACCCAGCAGATAAAGGAACAGGATAAATGCCCACCAAACCAAACAAAAGAGGAAGAGATAGGGAACCTACCTGATAAAGAATTCTGAATAATGATAGTGAAATTGATCCAAAATCTTGAAATCAAAATGGAATCACAGATAAATAGCCTGGAGACAAGGATTGAGAAGATGCAAGAAAGGTTTAACAAGGACCTAGAAGAAATAAAAAAGAGTCAATATATAATGAATAATGCAATAAATGAAATTAAAAACGCTCTGGAGGCAACAAATAGTAGAATAACAGAGGCAGAAGATAGGATTAGTGAATTAGAAGATAGAATGGTAGAAATAAATGAAACAGAGAGGATAAAAGAAAAACGAATTAAAAGAAATGAGGACAATCTCAGAGACCTCCAGGACAATATTAAACGCTACAACATTCGAATCATAGGGATCCCAGAAGAAGAAGACAAAAAGAAAGACCATGAGAAAATACTTGAGGAGATAATAGTTGAAAACTTCCCTAAAATGGGGAAGGAAATAATCACTCAAGTCCAAGAAACCCAGAGAGTCCCAAACAGGATAAACCCAAGGCAAAACACCCCAAGACACATATTAATCAAATTCACAAAGATCAAACACAAAGAACAAATATTAAAAGCAGCAAGAGAAAAACAACAAATAACACACAAGGGAATTCGCATAAGGATAACAGCTGATCTTTCAATAGAAACTCTTCAAGCCAGGAGGGAATGGCAAGACATACTTAAAATGATGAAAGAAAATAACCTACAGCCCAGATTATTGTACCCAGCAAGGATCTCATTCAAATATGAAGGAGAAATCAAAAGCTTTTCAGACAAGCAGAAGCTGAGAGAATACTGCAACACCAAACCAGCTCTCCAACAAATACTAAAGGATATTCTCTAGACAGGAAACACAAAAACAGTGTATAAATTCGAACCCAAAACAATAAAGTAAATGGCATTGGGATCATACTTATCAGTAATTACCTTAAACGTAAATGGGTTGAATGCCCCAACCAAAAGACAAAGACTGGCTGAATGGATACAAAAACAAGACCCCTACATATGTTGTCTACAAGAGACCCACCTCAAAACAGGGGACACATACAGACTGAAAGTGAAGGGCTGGAAAAAGATTTTCCATGCAAATAGGGACCAAAAGAAAGCAGGAGTAGCAATACTCATATCAGATAAAATAGACTTTAAAACAAAGGCTGCGAAAAGAGACAAAGACGGTCACTACATAATGATCAAAGGATCAAGCCAAGAAGAAGATATAACAATTATAAATATATATGCACCCAACACAGGAGCACCGCAATATGTAAGACAAATGCTAACAAGTATGAAAGGAGAAATTAACAATAACACAATAATAGTGGGAGACTTTAATACCCCACTCACACCTATGGATAGATCAACTAAACAGAAAATTAACAAGGAAACACAAACTTTAAATGATACAATAGACCAGTTAGACCTAATTGATATCTATAGGACATTTCACCCAAAACAATGAATTTCACCTTTTTCTCAAGCACACATGGAACCTTCTCCAGGATAGATCACATCCTGGGCCATAAATCTAGCCTTGGTAAATTCAAAAAAATAGAAATCATTCCAAGCATCTTTTCTGACCACAATGCAGTAAGGTTAGATCCCAATTACAGGAGAAAAACTATTAAAAATTCCAACATATGGAGGCTGAACAACACGCTGCTGAATAACCAACAAATCACAGAAGAAATCAAAAAAGAAATCAAAATTTGCATAGAAATGAATGAAAATGAAAACACAACAACCCAAAATCTGTGGGACACTGTAAAAGCAGTACTAAGGGGAAAGTTCATAGCAATACAGGCATACGTCAAGAAACAAGAAAAAAGTCAAATAAATAACCTAACTCTACACCTAAAGCAACTAGAAAAGGAAGAAATGAAGAACCCCAGGGTTAGTAGAAGGAAAGAAATCTTAAAAATTAGAGCAGAAATAAATGCAAAAGAAACAAAAGAGATCATAGCAAAAATCAACAAAGCCAAAAGCTGGTTCTTTGAAAGGATAAATAAAATTGACAAACCATTAGCCAGACTCATCAAGAAACAAAGGGAGAAAAATCAAATCAATAAAATTAGAAATGAAAACGGAGAGATCACAACAGACAACACAGAAATACAAAGGATCGTAAGAGACTACTATCAACAATTATATGCCAATAAAATGGACAACGTGGAAGAAATGGACAAATTCTAAGAAAAGTACAACTTTCCAAAACTGGGCCAGGAAAAAATAGAAAATCTTAACAGACCTATCACAAGCATGGAAATTGAAACTGTAATCAAAAATCTTCCAGCAAACAAAAGCCCAGGTCCAGACGGCTTCACAGCTGAATTCTACCAAAAATTTAGAGAAGAGCTAACACCTATCCTGCTCAAACTCTTCCAGAAAATTGCAGAGGAAGGTAAACTTCCAAACTCATTCTATGAGGCCACCATCACCCTAATACCAAAACCTGACAAAGATCCCACAAAAAAAGAAAACTACAGGCCAATATCACTGATGAACATAGATGCAAAAATCCTTAACAAAATTCTAGCAATCAGAATCCAACAACACATTAAAAAGATCATACACCATGACCAAGTGGGCTTTATCCCAGGGATGCAAGGATTCTTCAATATCCACAAATCAATCAATGTAATACACCACATTAACAAATTGAAAAATAAAAACCATATGATTATCTCAATAGATGCAAAGAAAGCCTTTGACAACATTCAACATCCATTTATGATCAAAACTCTCCAGAAAGCAGGAATAGAAGGAACATACCTCAACATAATCAAAGCTATATATGACAAACGCACAGCAAACATTATCCTCAATGGTGAAAAATTGAAAGCATTTCCTCTAAAGTCAGGAACAAGACAAGGGTGCCCACTTTCACCATTACTATTTAACATAGTTTTGGAAGTTTTGGCCACAGCAATCAGAGCAGAAAAAGAAATAAAAGGAATCCAAATTGGAAAAGAAGAAGTAAAACTCTCACTGTTTGCAGATGACATGCTCCTCCACATAGAAAACCCTAAAGACTCCACCAGAAAATTACTAGAACTAATCAATGACTATAGTAAAGTTTCAGGATATAAAATCAACACACAGAAATCCCTTGCATTCCTATACACTAATAATGAGAAAACAGAAAGAGAAATTAAGGAAACAATTCCATTCACCACTGCAACGGAAAGAATAAAATACTTAGGAATATATCTACCTAAAGAAACTAAAGACCTATATATAGAAAACTATAAAACAATGGTGAAAGAAATCAAAGAGGACACTAATAGATGGAGAAATATACCATGTTCATGGATTGGAAGAATCAATATAGTGAAAATGAGTATACTACCCAAAGCAATTTATAGATTCAATGCAATCCCTATCAAGCTACCAACGGTATTCTTCACAGAGCTAGAACAAATAATTTCACAATTTGTATGGAAATACAAAAAGCCTCAAATAGCCAAAGCTATCTTGAGAAAGAATAATGGAACTGGAGGAATCAACCTACCTGACTTCAGGCTCTACTACAAAGCTACAGTCATCAAGACAGTATGGTACTGGCACAAAGACAGAAATATAGATCAATGCAACAAAATAGAAAGCCCAGAGATAAATCCACACACATATGGACACCTTATCTTTGACAAAGGAGGCAAGAATATACAATGGATTAAAGACAATCTCTTTAACAAGTGGTGCTGGGAAATCTGGTCAACCACTTGTAAAAGAATGAAACTAGAACACTTTCTAACACCATACACAAAAATAAACTCAAAATGGATTAAAGATCTAAACGTAAGGCCAGAAACTATAAAACTCCTAGAGGAGAACATAGGCAAAACACTCTCTGACATACATCACAGCAGGATCCTCTATGACCCACCTCCCAGAATATTGGAAATAAAAGCAAAAATAAACAAATGGGACCTAATTAACCTTAAGAGCTTCTGCACATCAAAGGAAACTATTAGCAAGGTGAAAAGACAGCCTTCAGAATGGGAGAAGATAATAGCAAATGAAGCAACTGACAAACAACTAATCTCGAGAATATACAAGCAACTCCTACAGCTCAACTCCAGAAAAATAAATGACCCAATCAAAAAATGGGCCAAAGAACTAAATAGACATTTCTCCAAAGAAGACATACAGATGGCTAACAAACACATGAAAAGATGCTCAACATCACTCATAATCAGAGAAATGCAAATCAAAACCACTATGAGGTACCATTTCATACCACTCAGAATGGCTGCGATCCAAAAGTCTACAAGCAATAAATGCTGGAAAGGGTGTGGAGAAAAGGGAACCCTCTTACACTGTTGGTGGGAATGCATAGTACAGCCACTATGGAGAACAGTGTGGAGATTCCTTAAAAAACTAGAAATAGAACTGCCTTATGATCCAGCAATCCCACTGCTGGGCATACACACTGAGGAAACCAGAAGGGAAAGAGACACGTGTACCCCAATGTTCATCGCAGCATTGTTTATAATAGCCAGGACATGGAAGCAACCTAGATGTCCATCAGCAGATGAATGGATAAGAAAGCAGTGGTACATATACACAATGGAGTATTACTCAGCCATTAAAAAGAATACATTTGAATCAGTTCTAATGAGGTGGATGAAACTGGAGCCTATTATCCAGAGTGAAGTAAGCCAGAAAGAAAAACACCAATACAGTATACTAATGCATATATATGGAATTTAGAAAGATGGTAACAATAACCCCGTGTACAAGACAGCATAAGAGACACTGATGTGTAGAACAGTCTTATGGACTCTGTTGGAGAGGGAGAGGGTGGGAAGATTTGGGAGAATGGCATTGAAACATGTATAATATCATGTATGAAACGAGTTGCCAGTCCAGGTTCGATGCATGATACTGGATGCTTGGGGCTGGTGCACTGGGACGACCCAGAGGGATGGTATGGGGAGGGAGGAGGGAGGAGGGTTCAGGATGGGGAACACATGTATACCTGTGGTGGATTCATTTCGATATTTGGCAAAACTAATACGATATTGTAAAGTTCAAAAATAAAATAAAATAAAATAATTTAAAAATAAATAAATAAATAAAAGTTTAAACTCTTCTATGTTTATAAGTTTATCTCATTTCTCATTCAGTTTAAACTTTTTTCTCTTTCCTTCTCTATTTCCCAAGGTTTTCTTGGCAAAGATATTGGTTTCTCAATGTGTTGGGTCTCAGATTAATGTATTAATTCTACAGTTTTTTGTTTTCTAAATCAAATATTTCTGTTAATAAGTTATTTAATATTTCCTTTTTACCACTGCTTTCCTTAGGTTGATTCAGTTAGTTTTTCTTAGGTTGAATGTTGCTTTTTTCATAAGAATTCTCTTGAGAATATCAACTTGCTGAACTCAATTTTGGACTCATTCCTTATGATGTGCTCATTTCCAATATTTTCTAAATCATTTGTAGTTGTAGTTTTTAAAGTCTACTTCAAACTGTGAAATATTTAAATTGTTTCTTCTTTTCTTCTCATTTCTAAGTGAATGTGAGTTTTTGTTTATAATGTGTTTGTTAATTTTATCACATTCATTTTCTTCCACCCATCTCCATTGTTATGTCACATATTATAATAACACCAGTTGTGGATGTGACTAGTGATGGAAGTAATGTCTAAAACTGGATAGGAACCTGGATTCCTATTGCATAGGAACCTGGAATGTTAGGTCCATGAATCAAGGTAAATTGGAAGTGATCAAACAGGAGATGGCAAGAGTGAATGAACATCGAGATTTTAGGAATCAGTGAACTAAAATGGATTGGATGGGTGAATTTAACTCATATGACCATTATATCTACTACTGTGGGCAAGAATCCCTTATAAGAAACGGAGTACCCCTCATAGTCAACAAAAGAGTCCGAAATGCAGTACTTGGGTGAAGTCTCAAAAATGGCAGAATGATCTCTGTTCGTTTCCAAGCCAAACCATTCAGTATCACAGTAATCCAAGTCTATGCCCCAACAAGTAATGCTGAAGAAGCTGAAGTTGAACAGTTCTATGAAGACCTACAAGACCTTCCAGAACAAACACTAAAAAAGATGTCCTTTTCATTATAGGGGACTGGAATGCAAAAGTAGGAAGTCAAGAAACACCTGGAATAACAGGCAAATTTGGCCTTGGAGTACAGAATGAAGCAGGGCAAAGACTAATAGAGTTTTGCCAAGAGAATGCACTGGTCATAGCAAACACTCTTTTCTAACAACACAAGAGACGACTCTACACATGGACATCACCAGATGGTCAACACTGAAATTAGATTGATTATGGTCTTTGCAGTCAAAGATGGAGAAGCTCCATACAGTCAGCAAAAACAAGACTGGGAGCTGACTATGGCTCAGATCTTGAACTTCTTATTGCCAAATTCAGACTTCAATTGAAGAAAGTAGGGAAAACCACTAGACCATTCAGGTATGACATAAATCAAATTTCTTATGATTATACAGTGGAAGTGATAAATGGATTCAAGGGATCAGATCTGATAGACACAGTGCCTGAAGAACTATGGACAGAGGTTTGTGACATTGTACAGGAAGCAGTGCTCAAGACCATCCCCAAGAAAAAGAAATGCAAAAAGGCAAAATGGTTGTCTGAGGAGATCTTACAAATAGCTGAGAAAAGAAGAGAAGTGAAAGGCAAAGGAGAAAAGGAAAGATATCCCCATTTGAATGCAGAGTTCCAAAGAATAGCAAAGAGAGATAAGAAAGCCTTCTTCAGCGATCAGTGCAAAGAAATAGAGGAAAACAACAGAATGGGAAAGACTACAGATCTCTTCAAGAAAATTAGAGATACCAAGTAGACATTTCATGCAAAGATGGGCACAATAAAACAGAAATGGTATGGACCTAACAAGCAGAAGATATTAAGAAGAGGTGGCAAGAATACACAGAAGAACTATACAAAAAAAGATTCTTCATGACCCAGATAACCACGATGGCATGATCACTCACCTAGAGCCAGACATCCTGGAATGAGAAGTCAAGTGGTCCTTAGGAAGCATCTCTATGAACAAAGATAGTGCAGGTGACAGAATTCCAGTTGAGCTTGTTTCAAGTCCTAAAAGATGATGTTGTGAAAGTGCTGCACTCAATATGCCAGCAAATTTGGAAAACTCAGCAGTGGCCACAGGACTGGAAAAGGTCAGTTTTCACTCCAAACCCAAAGTAAAGCAACACCAAAGAATGCTCAAACTACTGCACAATTGCATCATCTCACACGCTAGCAAGCCAGTCTTTGACAGAATGTGAACCGTGAACTTCCAGATTGCCAGAGTCCAGCTCCAGCAGCCAGAGAATCAGCCTGAAGGAAAGATCTGTGTCGGCGAAGAATGACGTAGCCTCTGACTCGAGGTACACATTTATTTCAAGCATCAGGTCTTCTTTTATACTTTGACAAAAGCATTGGGTCAGAGGTTTGACATTTTCAGTTCCCCCTTCCCCAGATTTATTGTCTCATTGTTGCCTTTCAAACAGAGTTCCTGCTTCAGCAATTCTCTCAGAATAGTGTTTACTTGTGATTACATTGTAACTCATGCTTGTATTATCTGGGCTGCATACCACATTCCTCGTTTATTTCTTATCTTTCTAGATCCTGCTTGCCCCTGGTATCCTAAGCTCACTGTCTCCTAAAAAGCGTTCTAATTATTCTTAATTATTCCTAAACCCTAAACTCAGCAAACTTCTTTGCCATAAACATTTCCCTCACAAACAGGTCTCAGATAACAATCCTTCCCATGGCCTCAAACTGCGCCCTACATGCTCATCCTGGGACATTCTTTGTAAAAATCCTTGAACAAATGTCAGTGGTTACTTTATAGATTATTTTCTGGGCACAACTGCCGAAGGCTTTGTGCTTTCTCATGCTTCTCTCAAGAACAATAAGCACCTTAACATTCTTTCCAGCCAACCCAACCGAAGAAAGGAAAGAACAAGTCAGAATCACAAAACCTAACTCCCTCATCCTGGGACTGTGCCTGTGGGATGAGGAGAGGAGGCTGGGGCTGTGTCTCCATTTTGTCAGTAATGCCTAACGCGGCTCCCAACACCAGATGTTCAAGCTGGTTTTAGAAAAGGCAGAGGAACCAGAGACCAAATTGCCAACATCCGCTGGATCATCAAAAAAGCAAGAGAGTTCCAGAAAAACATCTGCTTTATTGACAACACCAAAGCCTTTGACAGTGAGCTTAGGATACCAGGGGCAACAAACTGTGGAAAATTCTTCAAGAGACAGGAATACCAGACCACCTGACCCGCCTCCTGAGAAATCTTTATGCAGGTCAAGAAGCAACAGTTAGAACCAGACATGGAACAATAGACTGATTCCAAATTGAGAAAGGAGTATGTCAAGGCTGTATATTGTCACCCTGCTTATATGCAGACTACATCATGCAAAATGCTAGGCTGGATGAAGCACAAGCTGGAATCAAGATTGCCAGGAGAAATATTAATAACCTCAGATATGCATATGACACCACCCATATGGCAGAAAGCAAGGAAGAGCTAAAGAGCCTCTTGATGAAAGTGAAAGAGGAGAGTGAAAAAGTTGGCTTAAAACTCAACTTTCAGAAAACTAAGATCATGGCATCCATCACTTCATGGCAAATAGATGGGGAAACTATGGAAACAGTAAGAAACTTTATTTTGGGGAGGCTCCAAAATCACTGAAGATGGTGACTGCAGCTAGGAAATTAAAAAATGCTTGCTCCTTGGAAGAAAAGCTATGACAAACCTAGACAGCATATTAAAAGCAGAGACATTACTTTGCCAACAAAGGTCTATCTAGTCAAAGGTATGGTTTTTCTAGTAGTCATGTATGGATGTAAGAGTTGGACTATAAAAAAGCTGAGCTCCGAAGAATTGATGCTTTTGAACTGTGGTGATGGAGAAGACTCTTGAGAGTCCCTTGGACTGCAAGGAGATCCAACTAGTCCATCCTAAAGGAAATCAGTCCTGAATATTCATTGCAAGGACTGATATTGAAGCTGAAACTCCAATACTTTGGCCACCTGATGCGAAGAGCCGACTCATTTGAAAAGACCTTGATGCTGGGAAAGATTTAAGGCAGGAGAAGGGGAGGACAGAGGATGAGATGGTTGGATGGCATCACCGACTCGATGGGCATGTGTTTGAGCAAACTCCGGGAGTTTGTGATGGCCAGGGAAACCTGGAGTGCTGCAGTCCACAGGGTCACAAAGAGTTGTACATGACTGAGTGACTGAACTGAAACTTTAGGATTCAAATTACACATATTCACTTTAAAGAATGCTAACACATTCCGTTTTGTAAGTGTCTAGAATTAGTCAATCAGTTAGACTTTAATAAACTTTGGCATGCGTGTATGCAGTCTCCACCAACTCTTTAAAACTAAGATAATATAATACTTTAATTCTGTAACTTTCACTTTGAGATATGTTTTGGTCATCTAAACCACATCTTTAAGAAGCTTCTTGCCAGAATGATATCACTAATACATATCTTGAGGTCCTCTCCTCTGATCCTTTATTAATACATAAAATATGGAAGAAAATAACAGCCATGGCCATGTTAACTAGACATTGTGCTCATTTTTAAACAAATACAGATATCAAAGCATTATGTTCGGGGCTTCCCTGGTGACTCAGGGTAAAGAATCTGCCTGCCAATGCAGGAGACACAGGTTTGATCCCCGGTCCAGGAAGATGCCATACACTGCAGAGCAACTAAGCCTGCATGCCACAACTGTTGAACCTGTGCTCTAGAGCCCAGAAGCTGCAACTACCGAAGCCCACATGCCTAGAGCCTGTACTCCACAATGAGAGAAGCCACCACAATGAGAAGCCCATGTACCACAACCAGAGAAAAGCCTTAGCAGCAACAGAGACCCAGCACAGCCAATAAATAAGAAAATAAATTTCTTGAAAAATTATTTTTAAAAATCATTACATTGAACATTTGAAACTAATACAGTTGACCCTTGAAAAACATGGATTTGAACTGCATGTGTCCATCGGTAAATGGATTTCTTTTCAATAGTAAATGCTACAGTACTACACCCTTCACAACTGGCTGAACCTGTCAATGCAGAACCGTAGATACAAGGACTTGGAGGATGCAGAAGAATCTCAGGTAACAAGGGCCAATTGGAAGTTATACACAGATTTTTCAGAATTTCAATTGTGTGGAGTTTCAGCACCCCTAACACCTGAGTTGTTCAAGGGTTAATGGCATAATGTTGTGTGCCAATTATACCTCAATTTTAATTTTTTTAATTTTATATTTGTTTAAAAACAAAATGAAAAGTCACAGATCCAGTCACTGAGCCCATATACAGCTTGCCTGGCAGCCAAGTGGAGAGGCTGAGCTGTGCCCTCCTAAAGTTGCAATATCACAGATGCCGTGATCAAGGTCACAGGGAGAAGGTTGATATGAAAAAGAAAATACCAGCGAATA
The DNA here is from genome assembly GCF_029407905.1 of Bubalus kerabau. NCBI lineage: Eukaryota > Metazoa > Chordata > Mammalia > Artiodactyla > Bovidae > Bubalus > Bubalus kerabau. The sequence goes on along the minus strand of NC_073624.1, from coordinate 59,544,731 downwards.
CCTTTTTCAAGAGGGCTATACGAATGGTATATTTCATAAGCCTTTAAGCATCTATCCTCCTGCTATGCTTACACCTGAAAAACAACCTGGCTGAGCATAAAATTCTCAAGCTATACCTTCTATCCCCCAAATATATAGTCATCATTCTACTTCCTTCTGCCATTTATCTTTGCAGAAAAGAAGGCTAAGGCCAATCTGTATGTTTTTCTTTAACAGATTTACAAGGGGGCAAGGGGGACTATCTGGATGCATCTGAGGGTCTTTATCTTTGCATTTCAAAGAATTTGTCCCAGTGTCTAGTACGGCTTCTTTTCATGAATTTTACTGGTATAGACTGAGTCCTTTTCATGCTTATCTTGTTATTGCTGCTATATCAGCCAGTGTTTAATTGTGGAAAACACAACCTACAAGTTTAAGCAGAGAGAGATTCATTACAGGGTATTAAGTTATCTACTAAATTTCCAGGAAGGAAAAAACAGGCTCTAGACCTTCATTGTGCAATATAGGAGCCACATATAGCTACTCAGTACAAGAAAAAGTGATATATTGATATGTGGGAATAAAAGTATTTGGGGATATATTGTATTAAAATATATTACTAAAATTAATGCCACCTATTTCTTTGTACTGCAAGGAGATCCAACTAGTCCATTCTAAAGGAGATCAGTCCTGGGTGTTCATTGGAAGGAGTGATGCTAAAGCTGAAACTGCAATACTTTGGCTACCTCATGCAAAGAGTTGACTCATTGGAAAAGATTCTGATGCTGGGAGGGATTGGGGGCAGGAGGAGAAGGGGACAACAGAGGATGAGATGGCTGGATGGCATCACCGACTTGATGGACATGAGTTTGAGTGAACTCCGCGAGTTGGTGATGGACAGGGAGGCCTGGCATGCTGCGATTCATGGAGTTGCAAAGAGTCGGACACGACTGAGTGACTGAACTGAACTGATTTCTTTGTACTTCTTTAACCACAGCTACTAGAAAAATTTAGGCTTCCCAGGTGGCGCAGTGGTAAAGAATCCACCTGCCAATGCAGGAGACATGGGTTCAATCCCTGGGTCAGGAGGATCCCCTGGAGCAAGAAATGGCAACCCACTCAAGTATTCTTGCTGGGATAATCCCATGGACAGAGGAGCCTGGTGGGCTACAGTCCATGGGGTCACAAAGAGTCAGACACATTGAGCACACATACACACTAGAAAAGTTTAAATAATGCATGTGTGTTGTTACATTTCTATAGGCTGGTGCTGCTCTAGACTGGCTTTCCGTGATTGACTCCAAGAGGCACATCTGAGAACTGGGCTACCAAGAAAGCCGCTGCTCCAGCCCTAGTCAGGGAGTCCAGAGTCAGGAGGCTGCCTGCCAAGACAAGAGCATTGCAACCCCTGCTGGCTCCAGAACTCAGCCACCTCTGCCCCCAACAGAAAGCTGATTGCCAAACTGAAAAACTGTCTCCAGAGTTGCCTCTGCCACAATCAGCGCCAGCAAACTAGATGCCCCACGACAGTCCTGCCTGCTGCTCTCCCACGTGTGCGTACATGCTCAGTTGCTCAGTCGTGTCTGACTCTTTGTGACCCCATAGACTATAGCCACAAGGCTCCTCTGCCCATCGAATTCTCCAGGAGAGAATACTGGAGTGCGTTGCCATGCTCTCCTCCCGGGATCTTCCCAAACCAGGGATCAAACCACGTCTCTTGCATCTCTTGAAAGGCAGGCAGAGTCATTACCACTGTACCATCAGGGAAGCAATAATACAGCAGGCAATTCTAGGAAGAGCGAGACTTGGCTCTGCATGCTATAGAGGGTCGGAATGCATTTTGAGAGAGCTAATTTGCCTAACTAGCACTGAGCCCATTAAAATCACTCTTGTTTTTTCATAGTGAACACAAATCCTTGTTGGATTGAATTGCTTTGTGTCTACTATGTGCTTTCCCGTTATTCTTTTCTTTGGTCTAGGAAAACCTCTCAGGTTTCCTCTCAATCTTACCACTTCCATTTTCTACAGTATTAGTTTGGCTCCTTAATTAGGGTTTTCAATTTCCTACTAATTTTGGCTTCCCTGGTGGCTCAGACGGTAAAGAATCTGCCGTCCATGCCGTAGACCCGAGTTCGATCCCTAGGTTAGGAAGATCCTCTGGAGAAGGGAATGGCTACCCACTCCAGTATTCTTGCCTGGAGAATTCCATGGACAGAGGAGCCTGGCAGGCTACAGTCCATGGGGTCACAGAGTCAGACACAACTGAGCAACAAACACACTAGTAAATATTAGTTTCCTCAGAATTCTATGATGAACAGTACAAAACTGGAAGTTATAGAAATGTATAGCTAGGGCCCCCAACCAAGTCCAGGGATGCTGTTCTTTTTTCTTTATTAGCAGCAGTTTTTCCCCTAGACCACATGTCATGTTTCATTTTATTGCTTGCTTATCTTTGAAAGAAGAGGGATTAACCCTTAATTGGTATTTTCCAAGTACCTATTATCCCATTCTCTGTCCATTGTCCTCAAACCAAAGGCCAGTCAGTATCACACTGAACAAGTCTGATGTATTACCAATTGAGTTAGTGAGCATTATGCCATTGATGCTTTTGAACTGTGGTGTTGGAGAAGACTCTTGAGAGTCCCTTGGACTGCAAGGAGATCCAACCAGTCCATTCTAAAGGAGATCAGCCCTGGGATTTCTTTGGAAGGAATGATGCTAAAGCTGAAACTCCAGTACTTTGGCCACCTCATGCAAAGAGTTGACTCATTGGAAAAGACCCTGATGCTGGGAGGGATTGGGGGCAGGAGGAGAAGGGGACGACAGAGGATGAGATGGCTGGATGGCATCACCGACTTGATGGACATGAGTCTGAGTGAACTCCGGGAGTTGGTGATGGACAGGGAGGCCTGGCGTGCTGTGATTCATGGGTTCGCAAAGAGTCGGACACCACTGAGTGACTGTTCTGATCTGATCTGATGCCATGGGGAACTACGAGGCAGTTCAGTGAGAGGATGTAGAAAGAACTTATTTTAGGATCTGGGCTTTGATTGGGTGATTTGGCAGATTAGGCACTGTCATAAAGCAATGGCAATTTTATAATTGGGCGTCTCCGTAAGTTTTATTTACAGAAGGGCAGAATGGAGCAAGACAGAACTTATAATGGCAAGGAAGCAGCTGTCACTCATTTTAGCTGGCAGAGGCTGCTTGGTATTTTGTGACTTGAACAATGTTCTTGTATTGTCTGTGTTCAGACATGATTACTGAGTGCTCTCGTGTTGGTTTTGAAGCATCCTGGTCATGGAATGGCCTTGTCTAATGTTGAAGTCCCGTGAAACTTCCTATGTCCAACCAGAGCACATCAAGATGTAACTGTAAGCACACGCCAGCTTATAATGACACCAGGGACTCATTCCTGAATGTTAGGGACTGCTTCTCTCCTTGGCATCACTGGGCGCTAGTATAATTCCACTCTGTAATCCATGTTGGGGGAAAAACTGTTGACAGTTCCTTGGCCCAGTTCCCAGGATCAAGCAGAAATTTATCTAGGGCCACTGCATCTCTGTTGTTGGTTCTTTCATTTTCTGAACAGAGGCAAAGTGACCTAGCTTTTTAAAAAAATATTTATTTATCCATTTATTTGGCTGCTCCAGGTCTTAGTTGAGGCACATAGGACCCTCCATCTATATTGAGGCATATGGGATTTTTAGTTGCAGTGTGCAGGGTTTCATTTCCTGACCAAGGGAGGATTGATCCAGGTCGTCTGCACTGGCAGCTCGGAGTTTTAACCACAGGACCACCAGGGAAGTCCCTGTCTAGCTTCTAGGGCTCACCCCAAGGTGAAACGCACCAACCCCCATCCCTTCGTGCTTCCTGCCATTCATCTCTGGAAACTGCAGACAGTGAGAGTTTGAGGAAAGAAAGATACCCATTGGGACAGTGAGGAGAAGCATGCTCCAGGCCCCTCCTCTAGCCACACCCACACTATACAGGTAAGGTCAAAACATACCCTGCATTTTGAACCTGGGTACAGATAGTAGAAGACTGATAAAAAGTGCTTTGAGAATTTTTTTTAATTTTTTAAACTGAAATATAGTTGATGTACAGTATTATATAATTACAAGTATACAGTATAGTGATCCACAATTTTAAAGGTTATATTCCATTTATAATTATTATAAAATATTGTCTATACTCCTCATGTTATACAATATATTATTGTAGCTTATTCTATACATCATACTTTGTACTTCTTATTATTTTTAGACAAAAATACTTCCTCTATCTCAGGCCACACGTGTTTCTCAATCCATTCCCACTGGCTGTTTAGTAAATGAAAGTTCTCCTAGATCTGCCAATACACTAAACATGTGTGTTCTAGTTTTTGAAAGTGTATTGTCTGTTCTTTTTTGAAGAACAAGTACTGGGAATTTCTAGCCCAGTACCATGATTTTCAGTTGGAAACTTGCTAATCCACATTTGCATTGAAAATGTTATTACCTTGACCAGTTTTCCTTGCCCAAAATTTCCGAGAATTATCTGTTATCCACCTATCCCTTGTTTACTTAGTTTATCAAACGGACTAACCTCACTGGTGTTCCCCAGATAATATTAATAATTTTATTTTTCTCTAATCACTTCTTCTCAACATGCTGTGACAAATTACCCTTTCTCATCTCTAGGAAATATCTCAAGCCTGCCCCGACAGATTTGTAAAGCTACTTTGAAGAATTAAAACTCATCAGGGAATTCCCAGTGTCTAGGACTCTGTGCTTGCACTGCCGGAGGCATGGGGTCGATCCCAGGTCTGCGAACTAAGATCCCACAGACTGCTTACTACAGCCAAATAAACCCCACAACTCATTTTAAAAGTCCTGTTTAAAACTTCAATCACATACACAAATCAGAGTCCCCTGTCACCATACCCAGAGCCCCCCCCCAACCAGAGACAGTGACTACAACCTTATTGTTATTGTTGTTCAGTCGCTAAGTCGTGTCCAGCTCTTTGTGACCCCATGGACTGTAGGCCACTAGGCTCTTCTGTCTGTGGGATTTTCCAGGCAAAAATACTGGAGTGGACTTCCATTTCCTCCTCCAGGGGACCTTCCTGACCCAGCAGTTGAACCCGGGTCTCCCGCGTCTCCCGGTTTGGCAGGCCTAGAGGGTGGGAAGGAAGTACTACCTGTCCTTCCTGCATCTCCTTCACTCTCCTTCCCCTCCCACTGCTTCTGGCTTCTCCAGGGTCAAAGCATAGGGCACAGGGATCAGAGGAAAAGGAGAGAGTTTCTTTCATGGTTGGTACTATTACAACACAGTAGACCCTGGTCTTGAGGTAGGAGCCCACTTGTTGGCTCTCTCCAGGGCTCACAATGGGGATGGCCTGGCTAGAAAGCCCCATTTAACCCTGATGCATTCTCCCACTTCTCCCAGAAGCTTCTTGCAAACAGCTCAACTCCTGCTCAGAAATATACCATAGGGCAGCTTATTGCTGGGTCCCTTCACACCATCAGCAGAGCTCCTGGTTCAAGGTCAGTTATCTTCCTTTGTAACTCCTAGAACACACATGTCCTCACCACTGGAAATTCCGGCAGTGCAGATAGGCTCACTACAGCCTTCTTCACTCATTTAGAGATCGGTCATAGTTCTGACCAGCCTCCCACATTCCAGACTCATAAGGCAGGAGGTAAACCCTAGGTCCTATTTATTCATATGCCTAAGTTTCACAGGACACATATCCATTTCTCCATGAATTCTCTCATCTTGCTCTATTCCAATCCCAGGATACCACTGGAGCCCCCAATTCTCTCAAAGGTCTCCCCATAAGAAGAGAAAGGGGAATGCCACAATAGTGTCCACTACCCCTACAGTGTCTTTAATCAAACCCCTTCTCCTGCATCAGCTGGAGGTGTGTGATGGAAAGTTGATACACAGTCAACTTTTTGCTGTCTTTTTACAATTTCTGCATGGATACATCTAGTGCTAGCTAGCACCCCATTCAGAAACCTAGGAATACTTCTCATTTTTGTTCTCAACTTTGAAGCTTCAGATGAAATATCAAGACACCATGAAAAGTTCCATTTGATATCCTGTCACACTTAAAACACACCGTGACGCCTTCCATATAAGCCCTTGGCCCTCACCAGGGCTATCTGCAGACTACACAATGGTAAACAGAGAAGCTGTGACTATTGGCACAGTCCTGCGTCTGGGCTGCTGAGATAAGACTTTTGGAAAGATTCAAACCACAGCCTTTTGCAAGAGTTACACAATCACTTCCGGCCCACCCTCCTACTGAATTCATTTCAGAAAACTGAACATTCCTTAGGAGGCTATCATACAATTAAAGTAGAAAGGGTTATAACCGATGTGCAGGAATATCCTTTGGGGGATTGAAAATATATCACAGGAAAAGACTTAATTAATTAGCACAAAATAGCTTCATATAGTTAAAGGCCAGTCTGCAGAGAAGGGATTTAAATCCTTCTGAATCGTCCCAAGGAAGATGTTATGGAAGCCAGTTTGGGGCCTGATGATATTTGTTCATTCATTCATTCATTTGCTGAGTTCCTGCTTTGTTCCAGGCTCTGAGCTGGCCTGGTGTTGCTATGATAATAAGATTTGGCCCTTGCCTTCAAGGAGCTCAAAAAAAAATCTCCATAATGGAATAAACTGACACAGGAAGTAGGACAACACCCCTGGATCACACACTTGCATATCCTGGATGACAGTGAGGAGTACTTACTTGCTCAGTTGTGTCCAACTCTTTGTGACCCCATGGACTGTAGCTCACCAGGCTCCTCTGTCCATGGGATTTTCCAAGCAAGAATACTGCAGTGGCTTGCCATTCCCTTCTCCAGGAGATCTTCCCAACCCAGGGACCAAATCCACATCTCTTGTATCTTCTGCCTTGGCAGATGGATTCTTTACCAGTGCTCTACCTGGGAAGCCCCTTGACAGTGAGAAGAGATGATTGAAAATTCAGGAGTGGTAGGAAAGAAGCAAATCAAAGATCTCATCTTTAGATTCCCTTCAACTCATCCAAACCTGAAGTTCCATTTATGTTCTGGAAGCCACAGACCTAAGACATGATATGTCTCTACCAATTTACATAAAATAGAATGAGAGCATGAAGGAGCTGACTTGGTTGCATAAATTTATTTCAGACCAGAAACATAAGCAAAAATGTACAGGCCCCAACACAAGGAATATGTTTATCAAAATGCATGAGGACACTCAGTAACAGAGTTTCTATTAAGAAGACCAAGTCCAGCAAAGGAATTCAGGCAGCTAGTGAGTAATGGTAATGCTTAGAGATGGTTTATATGCACCTGTACTGAAACACAGAACAAGGGACAAAGATTTACAAAACTTGTCCAGAAATGTTAAATGGGACTTTTCCTGCCTCTGCACTGTGACTGAGGGAGTAAGGGTGCTAAAATAATGTACTGGGCACACCAAGACACCTTTGCAGAATCAATATCCAAATACTGATGGTTTATCAAACAGGGTACTTTTTTTGGTTCTTTGGGGACACCCTGTTGGAGACCTCTGACACTGAAACATCCACCAGGACAATGCACTGGGATCCACCTGGATGATCTACCAGGATACCCTCTCCATCTCAAAGTCCCTAACCTCAATTACATCTGCAAAGTCCAGTTTGTCATGTGAGGTAACATAATAACAGGTTTCTGGGCTTAAGGCATGTACAACTGTGGGGGGCAATTTTCTGCCTACCCCAGAGAATTTGATCCGTGTTCCCTGGAGTCTGGGGAACACAGAGACTTGTGCCTGATTCTCACCTCATAAAGTCCAAGAAGGAGAGCACAGCTGGAGTTATCTGTAATGGAAACCAAAGACAGAATACTGTAATTTTAGGATCCAGAGGGGTAACATGCCAGGTAACCTGTGGGCTAAATGGATGTTGCAGAGGAGAGCCAGGCTAGAGCCTCCTTAAGGAGACCCCATCCAAGAACTCTGCCCACCAGGGTCCAGATGGCCTCAACAGAAAGAGGTTCAGTTCAGTTCAGTTCAGTAACTGAGTCATGTCCCACTCTTTGCGACCCCATGGACTGCAGCATGCCAGGCCTCCGGGTCCATTACCAACTCCCAAAATTTACTCAACCTCATGTCCATTGAGTCCGTGATGCCATCCAACCATCTGGTCCTCTGTCGTCCCCTTCTCCTCCTGCCTTCAATCTTTCCCAGCATCAGGGTCTTTTCAAATGAGTCAGCTCTTCGCATCAGGTGGCCAAAGTATTGGAGTTTCAGCTTCAGCATCATTCCTTCCAATAAACTCCCAGGACTGATCTCCTTTAGGATGGACTGGTTGGATCTCCTCGCAGTCAAAGGGACTCTCAAGAGTCTTCTCCAACACCACAGTTCAAAAGCATCAATTCTTTGGTGCTCAGCTTTCTTCACAGTCCAACTCTCACATCCATACATAACAACTGGAAAAACCATAGCCTTGACTAGACGGACCTTTGTTGGCAAAGTAATGTCTCTGCTTTTGAATATGCTGTCTAGGTTGGTCATAACTTTCCTTCCAAGGAGTAAGCGTCTTTTAATTTCATGGCTGCAATCACCATCTGAAGTGATTTTGGAGCCCCAAAAAATAAAGTCTGACACTGTTTCTACTGTTTCCCCATCTATTTGCCATGAAGTGATGGGATCCAATGCCATGATCTTAGTTTTCTGAATGTTGAGCTTTAAGCCAACTTTTTCACTCTTCTCTTTCACTTTCATCACAAGGCTCTTTAGTTCTTAACTTTCTGCCATAAGGGTGGTGTCATCTGCACATCTGAGGTTATTGATATTTCTCTCAGCAATCTTGATTCCAGCTTGCGCTTCTTCCAGCCCAGCATTTCTCATGATGTACTCTGCATATAAGTTAAATAAGCAGGGTAACAATATACAGCCTTGATGTACTCCTCTTCCTATTTGCAACCAGTCTGTTGTTCCATGTCCAGTTCTAACTGTTGCTTCATGACCTGCATACAGGTTTCTCAATAGGCAGGTCAGGTGGTCTGGTATTCCCATCTCTTGAAGAATTTTCCACAGTTTATTGTGATCTACACAGTCAAAGGCTTTGGCATAGTCAACAAAGCAGAAGTAGATGTTTTTCTGAAACTCTTTTGCTTTTTCAGTGATCCAGCAGATGTTGGCAATTTGATTGCTGGTTCCTCTGCCTTTTCTAAAACCAGATTGAACATCTGGAAGTTCATGGTTCACATACTGTTGAAGCCTGGCTTGGAGGATTTTGAGCATTACTTTGCTAGCGTTTGAGATGAGTGCAATTGTGCACTAGTTTGAGCATTCTTTGGCATTGCCCTTCTTTGGGATTGGAATGAAAATTGATTTTTTCCAGTCCTGTGGCCCCTGCTGAGTTTTCCAAATTTGCTGGCATACTGAAATGTAGCACTTTCACAGCATCATCTTTTAGGATTTGAAATAGCTCAATTGGAATTCCATCAACTCCACTAACTTTGTTCATAGTGATGCTTCCTAAGGACCACTTGACTTCACATTCCAGGATGTCTGGCTCTAGGTGAGTGATCACACCATCATGATTATCTGGGTCGTGAAGATCTTTTTTGTACAGTTCTTCTGTGTATTCTTGCCACCTCTTTTTAATGTCTTCTGCTTCTGTTAGCTCCATACCATTTCTGTCCTTTATTGAGCCCATCTTGGCATGAAATGTCCACTTGGTATCTCTAATTTTCTTGAAGAGATCTCTAGTCTTTCCCATTCTGTTGTTTTCCTCTATCTCTTTGCACCGATCGCTGAAGAAGGCTTTCTTATCTCTCCTTGCTATTCTTTGGAACTCTGCATTCAAATGGGTATATCTTTCCTTTTCTCCTTTGCTTTTCACTTCTTTTCTTTTCACAGCTATTTGTAAATCCTGCTCAGACAGCCATTTTGCTTTTTTGCATTTCTTTTTCTTGGGGATGGTCTTGATCCCTGTCTCCTGTACAATGTCACGAACCTCTGTCCATAGTTCATCAGCACTCTATCAGATCTAGTCCCTTAAATCTATTTCTCACTTCCACTGTGTAATCATTAGGGATTTGATTTAGGTCACATCTGAATGATCTAATGGTTTTCCCTACTTTCTTCAATTTAAGTCTGAATTTGGCAATAAGAAATTCAAGATCTGAGCCACAGTCAGCTCCCGGTCCTGTTTTTGCTGACTATATAGAGCATCTCCATCTTTGACTGCAAGGAATATAAGCAATCTGATTTTGGTATTGATCATCTAGTGATGTCCATGTGTAGAATCTTCTCTTGTGTTGTTGGAAGAGGGTGTTTGCTATGACCAATGCATTCTCTTGGTAAAACTCTATTGGCCTTTGCCCTGCTTCATTCCGTATTCCAAGGCCAAATTTGCCTGTTACTCCAGGTGTTTCTTGATTTTCTACTTTTGCATTCCAGTCCCCTATAATGAAAAGGACATCTTTTTTGGATGTTAATTCAAGGTCTTGTAGGTCTTCATAGAACCGTTCAACTTCAGCTTCTTCAGCATTACTGGTTGGGGCATAGACTTGGATTACTGTGATATTGTATGGTTTGGCTTGAAAACGAACAGAGATCATTCTGTCGTTATTGAGACTGCATCCAACTACTGCATTTCAGACTCTTTTGTTGACTATGATAGCTACTCCATTTCTTCTAAGGGATTCTTGCCCACAGTAGTGGATTAATGGTCATCTGAGTTGAATTCACCCATTCCAGTCCATTTTAGTCGCTGATTCTTAAAATGTTGACGTTCACTCTTGCCATCTCCTGTTTGACCACTTCCAGTTTGCCTTCATTCATGGACCTAACATTCCAGCTTCCTATGCAATATTGCTATTTACAGCATTGGACCTTGCTTCCATCACCAGTCACATCCACAACTGGGTATTGTTTTTGCTTTGGCTCCTTCTCTTCATTCTTTCTAGAGTTATTTCTCCAGTGATCTCAAGTAGCATATTGGGCACCTACCAACCTGGGGAGTTCATCTTTCAGTGTCCTATCTTTTTGCCTTTTCATACTGTTCATGGGGTACTCAAGGCAGGAATACTGAAGTGGTTTGCCATTCCCTTCTCCAGTGGACCACACTCAATCAAAAAGAGGTTACCCAGTATGAACTGCTGGAGGAGGACTGAGGACATGTCACAAGAGAGTTGGAGCCCTCTGACTCCAACAGGTGTCCCCAAAGAACCAACACAAGCACCTTGTTTGAAAAATGGTCAGTATTTGCATATTGACTATGCAGAGGGTTTTTTGCAGACTAGACTAATTAAGTTTTTTAAAAATGTCCCTCAACTTCTAGCCCCTCCTCACCCCTAACTCTGCATCTAGCAGGCAGGTGCAAAAGATGGAAAGAGGAAGAAAGCAAAGGCAGACTTTGCCTCCCCCTTTCCCACATCAAGTCTCTGGGAACACATGGAAGGAGAATCTTTTCATTAGACATGTGATTAAAATCTTGATTTAGATTGGGCTGGAATTTTTAATAACTGAAATTGCTCTAATCCCCCACATCCAGAGAAACAAAAACCTGAGACACCATCAGGAGTTTGGAGTTTATGTAAAGGTTTGATTTGAAGGCAGCAGTAAGAAGAAATAAAGTGGTTCCTACTGGCATAACATCCAAAGTCAATTGTTTTTGTTGTTGTTCAGTCACTCAGTGGTGTCTGAAATACCACCCTATGGACTGCAGGATGCCAGGCTTCCCTATCCTTCACTCTCTTCCAGAGTTTGCTCAAACCCATGTCCATTGAATCCATTGATGCCATCCAACCATCTCATCCTCTGTCATCCCCTTCTCCTCCTGCCTTCAACCTCTCCCAGCATTAGGGTCTTTTCAAATGAGTTGGCTCTTCCCATCATGTGGCCAAAGTATTGGAGCTTCAGCTTCAACCACAGCCCTTCCAATGAATATTCAGGGTTGATTTCCTTTGGGATGGACTGGCTTGATCTCCGTGTAATCCAATGGACTCTCAGAGTCTTCTCTAGCACCACAGTTCAAAGGCATCAATTCTTGGTGCTCTATGGTCCAACTCCATATAACTACCCAAAGCCAGTACATCCAATATACTGACTACATTTGCAAGCAGTATTGGGGGTGGGGGAGGGGTACCTCTCTAGTATCCTTTAAGAACCTGAATACTGCCCAAGAGATGTGCTGCCACTGCTACTGCTAAGTCGCTTCAGTCGTGTCCAACTCTCTGTGACCCCACAGACGGCAGCCCACCAGGCTCCCCTATCCCTGGGATTCTCCAGGCAAGAACACTGGAGTGGCTTGCCATTTCCTTCTCCAATGCATGAAAGTAAAAAGTGAAAGTGAAGTCGCTCAGTCGTATCTGACTCTCTTAGCAACCCCATGGACTGCAGCCAGGCTCCTCCGTCCATAGGATTTTCCAGGCAAGAGTACTGGAGTGGGGTGCCATTGCCTTCTCCCCAAAAGATGTGCACTTGTCAACAAAGACCAGTAGACACATAAAGAGAACATCAATCCATCTCTAAGAGGCTAGAGCAGTGTTTAATGAATACGATTCTGTCCAGAGATTTATCTGTGCAACGGCATCTAAACTTCTCAAGGAGCATGAGTTCTATACTATCCTTTGCTTTGTTTAATGTCAGACTTGAGTTAGGGTTTGACGAGTGAGTTTGGTTTTAAGTGAGGAAAGGAGGGAAAGTATTCCAGGAGGAAAGCATTAGGCAAAGAAAGTGCTATAGACTAAATGTTTGTGTTCCCCACGAAATTAATATGTTGAAACCTAATCCCATGTATACCTGTGGTGGATTCATTTTGATGTATGGCAAAACCAATACAATATTGTAAAGTTAAAAAAAAAAAAAAAAATAACCTAATCCCAGTGTGAAGTGTGGAGGTGGGGCCCTTGGGAGCCAATTAGGCCATGAGGGTGGAGCTCTCAAGAATGGGATTAGTACCCTTATAAAGTGACCCCAGAAATACTCCTCGTCCTTCCACCATGTGAAGACATATATGAATCAGGAAGCAAGCTCTCCCCAGATGCCAAATCTGCCTTGACCTTGGACTCACCAGCCTCCAGAATGGTGGCAAATAAATTTTTGTTGTTTATAAGCCACCCAGTCTATTATATTCTAGTTTAGCTGCTGGAACAGATTGACAAAAGGAAAACAACAGCATAACAGGTGGAAATGAACAGGTCAACTGCAAGGAAAAGAGATCAGAGGTACTTGACTAGAGCGAAAGAGTGTCCAGGAAACAGGAAGAATAAGGTTACCTAAGTGGGACAGTCTTTAAAGATGGAAAAAAGAAGTTTGGGCTTATTGCAATGTATAATAAAGAACCATTAGACTTTCTGAGACTGAGAATTGAACATAAAAGTGTGTTGTTCAGTCCATGAAAATAAGTAAAATGGGTTAGAAGAGAGGAGTTGAGGTGAGAACAGCTCAGAATTTGTTGCCAAACTCCTATGTTGACTCTGCTGTTTTGAACAGAAGCTGGGACCTGTGATCTGGCAAGTAGGCTGCACTGTAGATTAACAAAACAGAGTACCTAAATTGAGGACATCCCAGAAAATCTTTGCTTATTGTAAGTACAGGCATGTGGCAATGAGGAAGTGTGATTTCTTAACGCCTCCATCTTTGGTATAACATGGTATAAGATGAGATCTCCCTGATCCTTCTAAAACTGGCCACTCTAGGGACAAGCAGGAAATTATTTAGCAACAGTTGCATCATTGTGAGATTTCATTCTTTCCTGAAGCTATGCTGTTAGTTAGACTTCTATTTACAGCCATTCATCTCAAGCAACCAAAACAAAAAACAAAATTATCCTGAATGTGGATAAACTAGTTGGCTACCTTCTTGAGGCTAAATTTCTCAGAAAGTGATACGCTGCCTTCTTCGTTCTTATTGCACATTTGGGCATCATAGGTATCAGTCATGCTGATAGTATTAATACTTCTCATTAGGGACAATACAATTTCTCTATGGGAAAATGTTTCATATGCACACTCTAACAATTGTATAACTTTAGCTCTATCTGTCTTGATTTCCTTACTCAGCTCCCACTACCATTAAATTCCCCCTATGCACTAGGACCTCATGAAATTTGATCTTGAGTTTAACATAATTTTCTAAGTTTTGAAGCAACAGAAGAAACTATAAAAGATAGGACCAATTATTTTATCATTCAAAATTCAAAACATGATAAACCAAAAAAACTGGAAATCAATACAATGGACAAAATAATATTCATAGTAATTAAGCAAAGGGTTAATACCTACATTAAAATGCACTTGTGAAAATCTGGTAAGAACACTATTAAGGCTCCCAGGACACAAATAAATATATAATATAATCAAAGAGTTTGCATCCCAAAATAGAAATTATAATTAGTAGACACAAATATGGGGAAATGTTCAATCCATCTAATATTGATAGAAATAAGCATTGAAATAACAACAAAGCACCATTTTATGGGCTTTCCAGGTGGCACTAGTGGTAAAGAACCTGCCTGCCAAGGCAGGAGACTTAAGAGACACAGGTTCCATCTCTGGGTCGGGAAGATCCCCTGGAGGAGGGCATGGCAACTCCAGTATTTTTGCCTGGAGAACCCCATGGACAGAAGAGACTGGTGGACTACAGTCCAGAATCACAAAGAGTTGAACACAACTGAAGCGACTTAGCACACAGCACCATTTTATGCCAACTTGATTTCAAATTAAAATATCCAGATGAGGCAATGTACTTGCATAAAATAAAATGATATGATAATTTTTAGAGTTAACATAATAAAGAACTATTAAAATGGTAATGTCCTTTGATTCAGAAATCTTATTTTTGTGGATTTATTCTAGGAAAACAATGCAAAAGTTTTTCCTAAACTTGCACAAAGATTAGCATTATTACAATATTAAAGCAAAACAAAACAACCCTGGGCTGTCTGCCTTATAGTTTGGAAATGGCCAACAAACAATGTTCCACCTAATTAACAGAACAAAAGAATCCTTAAAAAAAAGGAGAACAGATTGATTTGGAAGTAGCAGAAATGTAAGTGAATTTTTTTCTTTTATTTAAAGTTCCATTGATGTTACTGTAATCATGTTTGCATAGTTAATTTCTTTCTTAATCAGTGTGCTACTCTGATACCTGTAATAAAGAACTTTCCTTCCTTCTTTCTTCTCTTTTTGCTCTTTTCTGTACCACTGGCAATTCAAATAAACCATTAAGTAATCCTCAGTTTACATTATAAATGCCCCATAGAAAGACATTTCAAAACATGCTATTTATTATTTTGTCTTGGATTTCAACTTCCCAAATCAGCCAATTCGGAGTCTCCTATTCCAAATAAGAATCTTCATTTTTTTATTATCTGTCAAATTATTTCATCTTGCTCCAGGATATTATCACCCTGAAGTAGCCTGTCTGTGTTTTACTTCTAAATATGAAGAGAAAGTCTTCTTGAAAAGGAAAGATATTTTCCTGAATCATTAACACTTTACTTGGACAATCAATAACCACTTTTTAAGAGTGTAATTGGCACTCTGACCTAAGAACTAAGCCCAAAGAACAGGACACAGAGAAGCTTTTTAATGGGTCTGGTAATACATGTGGCTGCTTTAAAAAGGTGTTGGTTTTAAACACCTTTTAAACACCTGGATCAAAAGTACTAAACAATAGTTTGTTTTGTAAATCATGGTCCAAAATTTGCTTAGAATTCCTCCAGGAAACTGCATCATTTAAAACTAAATCATCTTTATCCCAGTGCGATGTATTCAACCAGTCAGGAGAGGTAATGTCCTTGGGAGACTCAGCAGCGTTAAACAAAAATATCATTACAAGTCTCTTTAAATATTTAATACCAAAAAGGAGTACTAAAACTGAGGCTTTTATATGAGAACACAAAACGTTTTGAATTAGATTTTGAAGTAGTCTGTGCATGGGTGCTAAGTCCATTCTGCTAAATACTGTCCAACCCTTCGCCACCCTATTGACCACAGCTTGTCAGGCTCCTCTGTTCATGGGATTCTCCAGGCAAGAATGCTCTCCTCTAGGGATCTTCCCCACCCAGGGATCAAACTCTAATAGAGTATGTTAGGGAAAGAGATGTCTGGTGGGGGGAAGCGGGAGTAAAGAAATAAGAAAAGATAAAGTAAAAAGACACTCAGATCCTTCAGAATCAGCCCTGTTTATGAAGAGAAGGAATGGGATGAATTAAGAAGTTTAGTTTTCAGTGGGGACACTAGATGAGGCCTGAGGAACTGTAAAGGTGTTAGACTTGCTTTCCTGCTGGGAGACAAAAGGTGGACTGAAAATATGTTCTGTTTGCTGGAAGAGGACTTTATTTTAGGATATTGCAACATAAGACTCTTTAGGGAAAAAAGAGTGGCGCCTGCCATTTTCCAGAGGAAGAACTCAAGTCCTATTGTGGAAAAGCAAACTCTTCCTCCTGCCGTGAGCTTCCTGCCGTGTCACAGGACCTCTGGTGAGGATGGAGGTTTGCACATCCGCAGATTACTCCCAGTGCTTGTCTGACGCCCCTGTGCCAAATATTTGCTTATCTTTGGTTTATAATAGAATCAGAACCCTGAATCAGGACAATTCACACAGTTTTGCTGAACCACATATAAAATCAGAAAGGAAGGGCCGGCCAGATCAAAGGTCTGAGTTTTCACTCTTCAGGTCATTTACCCTTCAACTCTAACCCCCAAATTGCCAAGCTTCCCAAAACCAGCATGAACCAGGATATAAAACTCTTCTGTGAAATTTAAATTGAAAGGAAAAAAAAAGTTAGGTTTTTGTTGTGTCTTGTTTTCTAAACTTAGCTGAGCCTTCCTGGAAAGGTTACGGGAACCATGGAGGAAAATGGACCAGTAGGTCATATCTCATTATTTCAGGCAAAGCTGTAGTGAAGGCAGTGCTTATTCCTCTGAGTTTCAGAAGTTAGTCAAAACAGGAAAAAAAAGAAAAAAAAAAGAAAGGCGAAGTCCAAGACCGAACCCACTATAAAAGTGTTGATTTTCACCAGGCTCCTAGGAACACATCAGAGACAGTAACAACAGTTTCAAGTTAGGGAGCGGAGCAAAATTTATATGCTTAGGCTAGAAGTCAGCAAACCTTTCCTGTAAAGAGCCAGCTTTAATAAGTATTTAGTCTTTGTAGGCTATACAATCTGTTGCCACTATTCAACTAGGTCTCAGGATGTGGAAGAAGCCACACCCTAGGCAGGAATGAATGGGCATAGCTGTATTGCAATAAAACTTGACATATGGACATCAAGCTTGGTTTCATATTATTTTTATGTCACGAACTACTATCCTTTTGATTTTTCAACCATTTAAAATGCAAAAATCATTATATTTTTCAATAAATGTGATAAGTTAGTGATATGTTTTATATAAATGTAAATGTAAGTCTGGGCTTCCCTGGTGGCTCAGTGGTAAAGAATTCACCTGACAGTGCAGGAGACATGAGTTCAATCCCTGGAGAAGGAAATGGCAACCCACTCTAGTAGTCTTGCCTGGGAAATCCCAAGGACAGAGGAGTCCTGGTAGGCTACAGTCCGTATTTATACACACATATATAGAGGATTGGATTCTGCCCCCAGGCTGTAAACAGCCTACCCCCTAGTTTCAGTTCAGTTCAGTTCAGTTCAGTCGCTGAGTCGTGTCCGACTCTTTGCGACCCCATGAATCGCAGCACACCAGGCCTCCCTGTCCATCACCAACTCCCGGAGTTCACTCAGACTCACATCCATCGAGTCGGTGATGCCATCCAGCCATCTCATCCTCTGTCGTCCCCTTCTCCTCCTGCCCCCAATCCCTCCCAGCATCAGAGTCTTTTCCAATGAGTCAACTCTTGGCATGAGGTGGCCAAATGACAATTGCAAAACAGACCATGGTAACAGCCAGTGTAATAAAGGACTAGAAATGCCTCTCGTGGGAACAAATCAGAAGCAATACCTTACAGGGCTCACATTTAGTTCTACGCTGGTGTGTGTGGCAGAGAAGCAGGCTTCAAAAGGCAGTTGGGAGTAAGGAAGCTTTGAATATGCTGAAGAGGAAAGAAGGGCATCTCAAATAATTGTCGGGGCATGGCACTTCGGCAAATTTCTAAATTTTACAAAAGCTGTTCTCTGGGACAGGAAGTACTATTCGTTGAGGAATTTCCCCCAAGATACAGTAAACACAGGGCCTGATGCCATAGTTATTCCATAATTGATATCTGAAGGAAGATTCTCCTGAGTTTCTATTTGGTCATCATGGTCTCCAAGCAATTGGCACAGACTGACTGATACCTGGTAAGGCTGAGATTCACAGGCCTTTCTCTTTGCATCATGTGTTTCCACTGTTTCTCTCCTTCCTTCAAATACCCCTGAAAGTCTGGTCAGGAACAAGGTAACGGTTCTGGGAAGGTCACCTTGCTTGTAATAATTACTCAAGAGGCAAAGGATGTGACTATTTTTTAAATTTTTTGCTTGAATAACTGTATTTATATATGACCTATTCAGGTTTTAGACTCCTTAGAAAGTGGGGCTTTTGAATGACTATAGGTTGGATTAATTCAATCTCCATATTCCTGAGAAGGTGTATCAATCAGGATGATACTGTATCAGTAAAGATTCTCCTTCTACACTACATTCTATTGCTAGGGAATTCTACTAATCACAGTAAATCAGGGACCCCCTCCACTGGATGTTCCATCTCAAGCCAAAATTTCCACATGTGCTGGAGCAGAAGGTCTAAGCAAAGTGCCCACTGGCTCATAAATTTTCCACCAGGAAGTAACACATTGTTTCAACTCACATTCCATTGGTCAATGTGAGTCAAATATTAGCGCTAATTTCAAAGATAGCAAAAAAGTGAAATCCAGCTTGTGTGATGAAAGTGCAAAGCAGAAAATCTTGAGTTCACCATGCTGATGATTCACAGAAAACGGTATTATTCCAACAGAAGAAGCCAGAGCTGCCAACGGCAGTTTCTATCCCGAGTTTGAGTGTAACCCTTCTGAGATTAAGCAGCGTAAATCGGTAAGAGCTATAATTTCTTTGCACTTAAATTTATATAAAGGAAAAGAATTTAGTTCTTGGACTTTCAATGTGGGGGGTTTTTTATATTTGTCATATTATATTACTTGAAGGATTTTATGTTGTCATCTGGGCTCACTGCCTGATTTCTGATATACTCTATCATCTAGCAGCTGAGCATAAATTGAAATGAGAAATAGAATAGGGACTTATTTTCAGCCAAGAATGCAGACCAACCTTGCTGATAGTTTAATTCATGCTCCTCCTCTGTACGATTCTAGAGCTTTCTGGTAACAAAAGATACAGCTCCCACCTGCGGTCACAGGAGGATACTCAGAGGAGTTAGGGTTGGTATGAACAGTGTGGTTTCAAGAAATAAGAAAGAGGAGAAATTGACCATCTTCTCTGCCAAGGGAAATCATCACACTGGGCATGGAAACTTTAAGAATTAATAAAGAAGAAAAAGCCAGGGATTCTCAGGGAAAGTCATTACCCCCTTAGATGAGCAGTCCTAAGTCAAGGCTTAGAGAAACAATATTAGGATACCTAGTTATTGCCATGGATCCAGACTGCAATCCCCAGTTGAGTGTTACTCATAATAAAGCTGACTTTTTTTTAATTTATTCATTTATTTTAATCAGAGCCTAAATACTTTACAATATTATGGGGGTTTTGCCATACATCGACATGAATCAGCCACGGGTGCACATGTGACCCCCCATCCTGAACCCCTCTCCCACCTCCCTCCACACCCTATCCCTCTGGGTTGTTCCAGAGCACCGGCTTTCACTGCCCTGCTTCATGCATCAAACTTGTACTGGTCATCTATTTTACATATAGTAATATACATGTTTCAATACTACTCTCTCAAATCATCCCACCCTCGCCTTGACCCATATAGTCCAAAAGTCTGTTCTTTACATGTGTCTCTTTTGCTGTCTTGCATATAGGGTTGTCATTTTAAAACTCTCCATCTAACTACTGCATCTACTTCTCAAATAGTTTGAAAGCTGGAAAAGGAAAAGGTATGACTAAAACCAGAACAGACACACTTAGAAAAGCTTCAAGCAGAACACGTCTTTCAAATATAATCTTAGAGCCTGAAAATATAAGATGAATGAAATTGGAATCATTTTAGTGAAAGAAGAAAAAGGGAAGTTAGGAAGTGCATCCATTCAGCATGCCCCTCACCTCCTATGGAGCCTCTGAGTGCTCTTAAGAGCACAGCTTGAAAATCACTGCCTTAAACAATTAGAATCACCAGTCATTTGATGCATGTGGTGAACTAGCCAGAAACAGCAATCCACTCCAGTATTCTTGCCTGGGAAATCCCATGGACAGAGGAGCCTGGCAGGCTATAGGCCGTGAGGTCGCAAGAGTCCGACATGACAACAACAAAATGACAACAATAGATTGACCAAGGACCCGTGAGCTGTCCTGGCTCAAAACCCTGAGCACAGCTGATCAGGTGATTTGTTCAGGGAATCCAAGAAGACCACACACACAAAAATAAGGCTGTTAATGTAGGTGACCCTGAAGGGTACTAAGAAGGGTCATGAACTTGGAAAGAACCATAAAGCATAAGGAAAATGAAGAGGCAAAAGCTGTTAAGAGGGAAAACTTAATCCAGCAGTTAAGTCAAAAGGAAGCAAAACACGCAGAATGTGAGTCCCATTAGGGACTTCCCTGGGGTTCAGTGGTTAAGACTTCACGCTTCCACTACAGGAGGCTTGGATTCCATCTCTGGTTGGAGAACTAAGATCCCACATACCTCTGGGCACAGTCAAAAAAAAGTGAGCCCCATTAATAGTGAAGCTGCTGCTGCTGCTGCTAAGTCACTTCAGTCGTGTCTGACTCTGTGTGACCCCATAGACGGCAGCCCACCAGGCTCCCCCATCCCTGGGATTCTCCAGGCAAGAGCACTGGAGTGGGTTTCCATTTCCTTCTCCAATTTTCTCCAAGTGAAAAGTGAAAGTGAAGTCGCTCAGTCGTGTCCGACTCTTAGTGACACCATGGACTGCAGCCTACCAGGCTCCCCCACCCATGGGATTTTCCAGGCAAGAATACTGGAGTGGTTTGCCTTCTCCATAACAGTGAAGCACTTAAGTAGAAATCTACCAACGGTTGTAGCTGAGGTCCCTTCACAGGGCATTTGGAATTCCTTCCTCACCTGCACATAGTCAGCACTTAAGAAATAGATACTTTAAGAATTGAAAACAAAGACTGTTGTGTCTTGTCCCATACTCCAGTCCCTGCTCTTCTTGAAATCTTGATGCTTCCTTTCCCCAGGTTCCCACATCCTCCTCAGACATGCTCCTCATTGCTTGGCAGCTTGAATGAGAATTTGTTCACACCGAAGCGAAAGAGTATGCCTGAAGCAGGGACATACCACAGTTAGAGTACTTTCAGAAAACTGAGGTATAGAGGACAGAATCTCTGGCAATATACTGAGAGAACTGGAGCTCACGAGAGAGTCCAAGGCAAAAGTTGATCTGAAGGTCATGCCCATAAAAGCTCTACAAAGCAGATCACACAGAGAAAAGGAATAAGCATGTCCTGAGGAAACCCTTCACTTAGGGGAGGAGACGAGACAGAGGAGGTAAAGGAGACAGAAGTCATATTTTTGGAAGGCCCCAGCCTGTTTTGCATTAGGGTCCTCTATACTCCTTTGCACTGACCATTCAAACAGGGCTGCTTTTATCTTAAACAAAACACTGTGGTAGGAGACCTCTTTCCCTGGCTTCATATTTTCATGGAGAGGGACTATTGCAGGAGAAACTATCCTGGCTTCTCACCCACCCCCTTACTCACACCTCCCCAGGAGAGGAGAAATGACTTAACTAATTGGTAAACAGGAAATAGAAATAGGCTTAGTGGCAGGCTCTGAGTAAATGCAACTGGGAATGACATACGGGTGAACCCATTAGGCTCTCAGCTGTATTCTCTAGTCTCAGCTCTGCAAAAATCAGTCTAAGAGAATCTTTTGAACCCATGTGCCAATCTCTCAGGAGAAGGCAATGGCACCCCACTCCAGTACTCTTGCCTGGAAAATCCCATGGACAGAGGAGCCTGGTAGGCTGCAGGCCATGGGGTCACGAACAGTCGGAGACGACTGAGCGACTTCACTTTCACTTTTTACTTTCATGCACTGGAGAAGGAAATGGCAACCCACTCCAGTGTTCTTGCCTGGAGAATCCCAGGGATGGGGGAGCCTGGTGGACTGCCGTCTATGGGGTCACACAGAGTCGGACACGACTGAAGCAACTTAGCAGCAGCCAATCTCTCAACTGGTTGTAAAATTCAGGCAGGACAAAGAAAGGTGTTTTAAGTTTTTATTGTAGACTCGTTACTCAGAAGCAGACTTTGAGACAGGTCAGCATGCAGGAAAGTGGCTGAGGAATGAAGAAGAGAAGCAGGAAAATAGGAGATGAAGTTAGGCTGTGATGTCTCTCGGGGCTGCCAGATTTAGCAAATGAACGTGCAGGGTGCACAATTAAACTCAAATTTCAGAGAAATAGCAAAAAGAATTTTAGCAGCAATATGTTCCATGCAATATGTGGGACACACTGATTTTTAAAAATTATTTATTGTTTATCTAAAATTCAGCATGTTTACCTAGACATGCTGTATTTATTTTATCTGGCAACCCTACAGCTTCAACCAGCTGACAGGGAGCCCTGGAGCTGGGAGAGCCCTTCCAGGCTGTCCTGAGTAGGACAAGGGTGCTGGGATGTTACTGTTGCACTCAGGCTAGTCAGCCGACACAGAGGCTCCTGAGGAGAGGGTGGAAGCTTGAACAAAGTGATTCTCTTCAGTCACATGCAATTCCTGGAAAACGACTGGCAGCTGGAGAGCATCAGCCAACTATGATCCCAACAGCTCAGGGTGATGGGAGGATGTCCTTCAGTCCTGGAGGGGGTAGTCTAGGTGATGCAATACAGCTTCCACATCCTACATATATTCCCCACAAAAACCTTCTAACAATGAAACATTTATTTAGTCCCTTCTGTGTTTTCAGCAATGTGCTAAGTACCATAGACACTTATCTCATTGAAAACTGTCACTTGATGAAAAGAGAGAAGCCAATCTAAATGTTTGATGAATGAGTTCTCAATTTTTTTATATTGAGATTCTCCTGCTTTTTTCCTTGGTCTTTCCAAACGAGTGGACCCTGTCACAGTTTTCCTTTCAAAAAATTTTTTGAAGACACATTTAATTCTATTCCCATCTTAGATGGTAAAGAATCTGCCTGCGATGCAGAAGACCCAGGTTCTATCATTGGATCGGGAAGATCCCCTGGAGAAGGGAATGGCTGCCCACTCCAGTATTCTTGCCTGGTGAATTTCATGGACGGAGGAGCCTGGTGGGCTACAGTCCGTGGGGTCTCAAAGAGTCGGACACGACTGACAGACTAACATATTCAAATAAAAATTTACAATAAGATAAGGAAAAAAGATACTTCCTTAATTTGGAAAGTAGTTTCTACCAAAAACCTAAAACATCTTGTTCTCCTTTATTTATTTAACTCTTTTAACTCTTTATTATAAAAGTTTTCAAGCATATACAAATATAGGGAAAACAGATTAATGAGCTCCATGTATCTATCACTCATCTTTAACAATTACTAACATATTGCTAATTTTCAAATGTCATTCTGAAAAAAAATTAAACCACATCTTCATAAAAGTCAGGAACAATATATAATGATACCTACGGTCAATAATTTTGTCCTGGAGTTACTAGTCAACACAAAAAAAGCAGAAAAAAATAAATATGAATATTGGCATGGTAGACAGATACCAGGAAAATTCAAGGCAATCACATAATATCTATATGGACTAACTAAATAGTTCTAGAGACACAGAAACAAGATTAACATATAAAAATCTACAGCTTTTCTACAATACGAATTTGAAAACGTAATTGAGATGAAAGCCAAATTCAGTTTCAATGAATTTCTGAATTAGGAAAAACTTAAAATTATGAAACTTATTGAAGATAACCATATAATTTTAATGAAAGTCATAAAAGATATTCCTAATTAAAAGGTTTAATATTATCCAGATATTAATGCTCCCCAAGTTAAATTTAAAATGTGATGCAATTTGGGGATATTTTATAGAACTGGGCTTCCCAGGTGGCTCAGAGGTAAAGAATCTGCCTGTTAATGCCAGAGCCACAGGAGACGCAGGTTCAATCCCTGGGTCAGAAAGATCCCCTGGAGGAGGAAATGGTAACCCACTCCAGTATTCTTGCTGTGATAATCCATGGACAGAGGAGCCTGGGGTTGCAAAGAGTCAGACATGATTGAGCACACATTTTAAAGAATTAGCATGCTAGTTTTCAAGTTTATGAGTTAAGCCAAAAAAGCCAAGGGTTTTTTTAAAACAAGAAACAGGACTAACTTCAGCAGGTATTAAAATGTATATTATAAAGTCACAGTAATTGAAATAATGTGGTACTGTGAAAAACAGTCAGTGATCTTAGTATGTGATAAATGAGGCATTTAAAAATCAGAAAGGTACTGGCATATTATTTAAAAACTGGTGTTAGGACACAGAGCCTTTCTCACATCATACATAAAAAACATAAATTCCACATGTATTTAAGATGTAAATTTTTTTAAGGATAAAAGAAAATATGGGAAAATATATTTATACCTTGGGGAGAGAAAGCAATCTTTTTTTGGCCACAAGGCTTGTGGGACCTTAGTTCCCCGACCAGCAATTGAACCCTGGCCAGAGTCTGAACTACTGGATTACCAGGGAATTGCCCAAGAAAAAGCTATCTTGACAAAACATAAAACTCAACATACATTATGTGTACGACAGAAGACATATAAACAAAGTCGAAAAGCAAGTGAATTATGACAAAATATATTTGCAATTGATATAATAAAATTTTATACTTTATTTTACTTTAAATATATATGTATCACAGTTTATCTGAGTTATCCAAATACAGACAAATATTTTAAATACATATATATTCTATCGATCAGTAAAAAAACAACCTAAGAGTTGACATCTATCCCTATGGGGTTTTTCCTATAGACTCGCATGCTCACATTGTTGGAAATGCCTCATGGAGTTAACTGTGTTGGTTTTGCTCCATTCACAGAACTATTTGTTAGATCTCTGGAAAGAATTATAAGAACCGTTAAAAGTATGAGAGACCTAGTATTTCATTTTTATACCTTCCCACAGTCTGTAATATTCTTGGGTGTAATAGCTTTGAAGTGTATATGCTTTGAACTCATTAGGTTTAGAGGGTGTCTGAAATTGAAAACCCAGGCAAATCCATCTACACTGACCCTACAAGTCACCCCAAAGTAAATTACTTGAAGAATTAGGTCCCAAAGATCCTAGGTGGGGAAATGTTTGATATTATCAGTGTGTGCATATTCAAGTGGAGATAAAAGAAGTCCAACTAAAAGAATTATGGGCTGACTGACAGGACAACTGTGGATTAAGCATAGATTATTTTAAAAAGAGATATCTTCTTAAAATTGCTTCCCAAGTTTCTTTTTAAATTATCATCCCTTTTGAAGACACTAAGACTAAAAGTTAAAAATGATCAATTACAGATTATTTGTTGGAGAATGATTACATGGTGTTCAACATCCAAAGACCTTGGTCCTACATACAAATATTTGTGAGCTATTACACTTATCTGTTTTAAGATAAACTAATGAAAGTATGTATGTGCATTATTTATTTATGATTCTTTGAGGCTCACAGACAATTTTCCATTAATTACATCTTCATAGAAGGTAAAGGTCTTTTCCAAGTTCACACCATTCATGAATATGGAAATGACACTAAAACTTCATGCTACTCTTGGAACTCTGTACTCAATCCTAGGATCAGTGCCTGGCATCATTTAGAGATTGAAATAAAGCAAAACTTTGGGGGTGGGAAAAGGGCTGTCTTAAAGATAAACCCTGACTCAAGTTTTCGAGGAACTAAAGTGACTTTGATGGACAGTGGAAGCAATCACATGTAAAATTCTTTAAATAATGTACGGACTTTAAATAATTTTGCCTAATGTTACAAATAAATTTTTAAAACCCTTACACTGTTAAAAAAAATCAACCATCTAATTAAAAATAACTTAATATTAATTAAGAATATAAGCATACAACTTGCAGATGACAAGATACAAATATTCAAAACCATATATGAACTATTGTTCATATGATTAAATTTAGTTAATAAAATAATGAGATATAAAGTTAATGAAAATAAGTTAATAAATCAAGTTAACAAAATAATGAGAAATCAATTTTTTAAAAGTTTATTTAGCTGAGCCAGGTCTTAGTTGTGGCATATGGTATTTTTAGTTGCTGCATTCAAACTCTTAGTTGCAGAATGTGGGACTTAGTTCTCTGACCAGGTCCCCTGGATTGGGAGCACAGAGTCTTAACCACTGGGCCACCAGGAAAGTCCATGAGCTATCAGTATTTTTTTTAATTTATGACGTATCAATTTTTGACGATCATTCTAAGCCAGAAACTGTAAAAGGCCTGTGATTTTACCCTACTTGCAAGCTGACAAGTTAGCTTACCACAGTGTTATATACATTCTGACAAAAGAATATAAGCGCCCCCCAACACACACACACACACACACACACACACACACGAGATGCTCTGATCAGCAAATATATGTATAAAATCTGTTTGGTGCTTATGTTCCTAATTTTAAGTAACTAGCATTCAGGTATATGTATTGGCTATTAGAAGTTTGGTTCAGTTCAGTTCAGTTGCTCAGTCATGTCCAACTCTTTGCAACCCCATGAATCGCAGCACGCCAGGCCTCCCTGTCCATCACCAACTCCCGGAGTTCACTCAGACTCACATCCATCGAGTCAGTGATGCCATCCAACCATCTCATCCTCTGTCGTCCCCTTATCCTCCTGCCCCCAATCCCTCCCAGCATCAGAGTCTTTTCCAATGAGTCAACTCTTCGCATGAGGTGGCCAAAGTACTGGAGTTTCAGCTTTAGCATCATTCCTTCCAAAGAAATCCCAGGGCTGATGTCCTTTAGAATGGACTGGTTGGATCTCTTTGCAGTCAAAGGGACTCTCAAGAGTCTTCTCCAACACCACAGTTCAAAAGCATCAATTCTTCAGCGCTCAGCTTTCTTCACAGTCCAATTCTCACATCCATACATGACCACTGGAAAAACCATAGCCTTGACTAGACGGACCTTTGTTGGCAAAGTAATGTCTCTGCTTTTCAATATGCTATCTAGGTTGGTCATAACTTTCCTTCCAAGGAGTAAGCGTCTTTTAATTTCATGGCTGCAATCACCATCTGCAGTGATTTTGGAGCCCCAAAAAAATAAAGTCTGACACTGTTTCTACTGTTTCCCCATCTATTTGCCATGAAGTGATGGGACCAGATGACATGATCTTAGTTTTCTGAATATTGAGTTTTAAGCCAACTTTTTCATTCTCCTCTTTCACTTTCATCAAGAGGCTCTTTAGTTCTTCTTCACTTTCTGCCATAAGGGTGGTGTCATCTACATATCTGAGGTTATTGGTATTTCTCCCGGCAATCTTGATTCCAGCTTGTACTTCTTCCAGCTCAGCGTTTCTCATGATGTACTCTGCATATAAGTTAAATAAGCAGGGTGACAATATACAGCCTTGATGCTTCAGTCATGTCCAGTTCTTTGCGACCCAATGGACTGTGATCCATCAGGCTCCTCTGTCCATGGGCTTCTCCAGGCAAGAATGCTGGAATGGGTTGTCATTTCCTCCTCCAAGTCCAGTTTCTTAGTACCTGTTAAAAAAATATATCATCCAAAAAAAAAAAAAATCATCCAAACTTCAACACACCACTCCAGATACAATCTGAACAGCACAGATAACATCTGTACTGGACCCTATTTTTGTCTGAATGTGCCCTAAATATGAACAGGCTTTTTCACTGGTTGCTACACCTGTAGAATCTTCTCAAGCTTGTATTTAACCCCAACTCTCAAGTCCATGGGAAAGGAAGATAGTGAAAGTATTAGATGAGAGCTTGTGCTGTGGAGTCAGACTTCCTAGGTTTAAATTCCAGCTCTGCCATGTGCCAACTAGGTAACACTCAGAAAGTTATTTCATGTCTTTAAATCTTAATTTTCTCATCTGTAAAGTAGGAGTGATAAGAACATCCACTTCAAAGAGTTGTTTGTAAAGATTAAGCAAGTTACCTCAGGAGAAATATTTGGTACAATGCAGGCTATTTTCCATGCACTGAATACATTTTGTTTAAGCCTCACAAGAATGCTATGATGGATATATTATTGCATCCATTTTACATACGGAAAATCTGAGTTGCATCAAGCTCAAGTAGCTTGCCTGAGGTCAAATAACTGCTAAATGGCAGAGCCAGGGTTGCAATAAGATCTTCGTGACTTCAAAGACCAAGTTATTTCTCTTGCACCATTTAAAGGCATTCTCCCCTTTCCTGTATTACTACATTTTTTAAGCCTTTCGAGAGCATAACAAAGGGGTTAGGAGGGCAAGCTCTCTCAGAGCAGACTGCCTTGCTTGATGATCTGGGACAAGTTATTTAACTTCTTCATGCCTCAGTTTCCTCACCTCTAAAATAAGAGTTCTAGTATTTTATTACCTACCTCAGAGATTTCAGGGCTGACTAAATAAGATAGCATTGAACACAGTGCCTACCGACTGTCTAGGATATAACAGATGTAAGGTGTGTTATTCACACTTCAGGTCACCTTGCTGATATCAACCAAGTCTGCTTAGGAAACCATTTTTGAGTATTTCCAGGGATCCACTTCAAATTTATAAAATTTCTCTGAACTTTTTCAAATATGCACTTCACTATATCTAAGATATATCAGACTATGTCTAGAATTCTTTTACTCACTTTTATGAACTCAAGATGACAGGGTTGAAAAGAGAGAGAAATAAAGGCTATCATAACTCAGAAAAATGCATGAGGCCCAGAAATAATAGATAGTTGGCTTCAGCTATGACTCATCAAGGGCAATTTGCATCAGTTGCTACTGCATTACCACAACTCACTTCTCTTATTGCTCAGCCCTGTATATTTATCACCCGCAACTCACATTTGAGAGTACCGATTACAAAACGTTCTTTTGTACATAGCCCAGCTGCCAGGAGATCCCACCCCACACTCAGCAAAAGTGGGTTCAGATAACTAAGCTTTCAGTGTTTCAAGACTGAAGGAAAGGGAACTTATAAATCCCACATAAGTTCTGTGAGATATTTATTACTGGCCCCGTTTTACTGCTGAGGAAGATGGGCTTGTCATGGCCATTATTTGTATTTTATCCAAATCACAGCACTGATTAGGGGTGGAGATAAGAGCTGATTCAAATCTTCCATAATGCCACTCCAGGTGGAAGGAGGAGCCTGTGAGTTGCAAAGAGCAATGCTTCCCGAGCTGGTCCTCCATCCATGTGGCACCCGCATCACTTTTGCAACATCTTCCTACCTCCTATGGGATTATTTACTTAATTTTTTAAAATCAATGCACTTTTTTGCTACCTAAATTAATTAGGGAATTTCTGTCTAAATAATAATTACTGTGAAATAACAAGTTCTACACACCATGCATATTTTATATAATAAATTTTAAAATGTATTCATTTCCTAGGGCTGCCATAACAAAATACTGTAAACTGGGTGGGTTAAAACAACAGAAATTTATTCTCTTACTATTTACGAGGCCAGAAGTTCAAAATAAAGGGGTCAACAGGGTTGGTTCTTCCTGGAGGAGAAACTATTCCACACCCCTCTCCTGCACTCATGCTCAGTCATGTCCGACTCTGCAACCCCATGGACTGCAGCCTGCCATGCTTCTCTGTCCATGAAATTTTCCAGGCAAGAATACTGGATCTTGCCATTGGGTTGCCATTTCCTTCTCTAGGGGATCTTCCAAACCCCAGGAATGAACTCATGTTTCCTGAATTGCAGGCAGATTTTTTACCACTGAGCCCCCTGGGAAGCCCTACACCCCCTCTCCTAGCTTCCTGATGTTATTTGGCTTGTACGCACATCATTCCGATTTCTATCTACATATTTGCATGAGCTTGTCGTCTCTCTAATGTCTCTGTCCAAATTTCCCTCTCCTTTCTCTTATAAAAACACCAGTCATTGTATTCAAAGCCTATTGTAAGTCTAACATTATTTCATTTCAAGATCCTTAACTAATTACATCCACAAAGACCCTGCAACCACTTAAGGTCACATTGTGTGGTTCGTGAGGCTCTGGAATTTTGAGAGGGACACAAATTCAACCCACTACAAGTGAATAATGACCACAGGTTTTTTTGAAAGTTTATCCATATACCACCGAAAATCATCTTGCATTCTGATAGTGGATTGCCACACCAGGGAGACACTGATATACTCGGTATTTGGAGGTCCTTAGGCATCTCCCCTACTTTTAAAAGCAGCAAGCTTTATAGTCTAGGTGGTTGCGCTTCCTTCTCTCATTTAAACCAATGCATGTTTTGGTAAATCAAGAAATTTGTCCCCTAGAGACTTCCCTGGTGGTCTAGTGGTTAAGACTTCACACAGTGGGGTGTGGGTTCAATCTCTGGTTGGGGAACTAAGATCCCACATGCCTTGCTCACAGCCGAAAAGAAAAAAACAGGGAGTTGGGTCCTCTAGATAGAGCTGATTCTCTGGTTTTGAGAACTCAGGAAACACTGTTAATAATAGATTGTTTCAAGTGCTATTTCAAGAAGGTAGATGAACACTAGCTTATTACATGATTCATTATTTTCAGAAATCAACAGCTGTACATGTACAGGTCTCTGTGGGGTTGTATGTGGGGATTTATTACGTCTTCTCTCCATAGAGATGACCAAAGGATCTTAAGGCAGATTTGAAATATAAAAGAAGCCATTAGGCAACACTGGACATTGTGAAATTCCATCCTGTGCAGAAAGGCAGGATGCCTGAGAGCACTGTAATCACGAACCCAGAGGAAGTCCAAATTTTCAGTCTGGAGAAGAAGGATGGAAAGAGGAATTTTACTCTCAGCAGCCTTTATGTGAACTTCCAGGTGAATCACAGGTTGAATAAACTTTGGTTTTTCCATTTGAGATACTATTCAGAAGACCTGACATTTCTAAATGCACAGACTTCACTTCTCCCTAAAAACTATGCATTGGACAAAGGAAATTAAAGATCTCAGGAAAGACATTTTTTCTAACTATTCTTCTTTTTAACTTAGATGCTTTTTTGCTCCCAAATATTAAAAACATAAGAGGGAAAACTGTCTTAAATTAAAAATTATGAGGTGGTAGAGATCAATTGTTATATGGGTTTGAGGCAAAATATAATAAAAGATGCATAAGAGCAGATGCTGTGCTTGGAAGCATGTCAACAAGCACATTTCCACATTTCCATAACCACATACGGTGCAAGCTTTCACTTACGTTCTACCTTAGTGTTTACACTGAGCTAAATAATTCAAGATGGTGTAACCAGGAAGCCCCAGAAACGTGATAAGACACTTTAAATAAATTGGATTGTTGCCATAACAAATAACCTAAGCAAAAGAAACAACAACCAAAAAATAACCCACTTAGTTAAGAGGAGGTGGAGAAGGTCCCAAAATGAAAGGTTCAGTATTTGCTGGCGAAACCTCAACATACAAGATCATATTTTGTGGATCGACCCACA
The DNA here is from genome assembly GCF_029407905.1 of Bubalus kerabau. Taxonomy (NCBI): domain Eukaryota; kingdom Metazoa; phylum Chordata; class Mammalia; order Artiodactyla; family Bovidae; genus Bubalus; species Bubalus kerabau. Next base: position 59,513,071 of record NC_073624.1, on the reverse strand, counting down.
AACATATCTTAAAGAAGCCACCCAATCGTACACGTAAGAATGACTGCTGGTCTTCAGTGTTTGTCACTATATGACTCAGTACTACCCAGTGGCACTGCCAAGAGAGAGCTTCAATAAAACTCTGTGCAGAATTTCCTCAAACTGTCCGCTCACCTCATAAGAAAATGTGTCCCCTTACTTTTTAATCATGCCTAGGTTCTCATGATGTGAGTTGCCCAAATGAACAGGAAGGTGTTGAAGGGTTGAGGATGAGCAATTCCAAATGAAACTGTATTGCTTTGCCAGAAACACACTTTTTTAACAAGGGACAGGCAGCATTCTGGTATGTTTTTAGAGGGAAGGAACTGGGGGTGAGGGAGGGCAGAAGGGCCCACTGGAGTAAAAGCTGGAGAATGAGAAAGAAATTGTGGTTGACTTCTACCCCTCTTCAGGAATTCAAAGCAGGTTTCAATGTACTAAAAGCTGTATGGAAACACTCCAGGAAAGACACCTGTTTAACTTGGTTTAACATAACCTTTCTCAAACTGACTTGACAGCAAATCCCCTTCCTCACGTAACAACTTTTAACATCCCAAGCCTTCAGGAGGTGTTTTAAGGAAAGTGCTAGCTTAAGTTAGCTCCAAGATGGCCCCTCTGATTCTCACCTCCTAGGAATAACACCCCTGTACAGCCCCCTCCCTCATTTAGTAGAGCTGACCAATACACAAAAAATGATACTGCATAAATGAGACAGTGTGACTTCTAAGGCTGGGCCATTAAAGACACTATGGCTTTCACCTTGCACCCTCTTGGATTGCTCATCCTGGGAAAAGCCAGCCACCATGTCATAAGGAAACTCAAGCTGCCTGTGGACAGAACAACATATAAAGGGACTCAGCACCATGGGAGTGAGCTGTCATGGAATTGAATCGTGCAACCTCAGTCAAGCTTTCAGATGATTTCAGCTCCAGCTGACATCAAATTTCAAACCACAGAAACTATGTGAAATCATAAATATTTATTGTGGTTTTAAACCACTAGTTTAGAGGTAACTTATGCAGTAGATAACTCTTACAGGGGATATTGGGCTTCCCAGATTGCTCAGTGGTAAAGAATTCACCTGCAATGCAGGAGACACAGGAGACATGGGTTCAATCTTTGAGTCACGAAGATCCCCTGGAGGAGAAAACAGCAATCCACTTTAGTATTCTTGCCTGGAAAATCCCATGGATGGAGGAACCTGGCAGGCTACAGTTCATGGGGTCACAAAAGAGTCAGACATGACTTAATGACTTTTAACCTAAAGCACTGAGTATTAATCATTTTGGTTTGTCATGTAACCACCATGAAGCTGTAGTGTGGAATATGCTTTTACACTACTCTACCTCTCTAGACACAGTTAATTGGCTAAGGGATGGATTCATAACTGAAGTCAAGCCAATCAGGATCATTCTGTAGGATTTCTGTAACTGCCACTGGACAAAAAGATTTATTCTCTGGTGGTGAGGCCAAATATATGGGACTAAGGAGCTGCCAGTGGCAATATTTCAAATTTCAAATGTTTATTTCTAAGGAAAAGAAGTTGACAACACAGAGAGAAGCAGGGTTGAGAGATTAAGGAAAAAATATCTCGTAGGATTCAAGTTCTTAATTCCAGAGACCCCTGATAGCACCTGCCCCTCACCCTTCTCAATGTGAGCCTTCCAGCAACTTCCCCTTTTTGCCTAAGTTGGTTTCAGCTGGGTTTCTAAACCTTGCCTCCAAAAGAATCTTGACTGGTACACCCTGACACAACTTTGTGCTTTCCTTAGCACAGCACTGCTGACACTGGGCTGTAACTGCTGCTGCTTATCTAATTCCCTGTCCACAGAGAGTGCCTTCAGGTTCACAGCATCTGCCCTTCCCTGCAAACTGCACTCAACAGGGGAGGCCTCTGACCACCATGTCTGTATTTCATCACCTTGGGCCCTGCACCCTAGTTGATTCACTCAAGGTGGACCAATCAGATTCTCCTTCTAGGAGTTTGGAACTGAGACCCACAGTCTCTGGACACAGAAACCCCTTCACACCAACAACAGCACTCTCAGAGAAGACTGTAACTCTAGCCAGTAAGGTGCCCCAAGCTGTCGTAGACCCTGCTCCTTCTGTCTTGTGCCTGGGTCACTTCTGCTCCCCAGAGCCAAAAGAAACTTGACTAGTGCATGCTCCCATTACTGAATTCTCCATGCAATCAGGAGAGCTCACAAGTTCATCATTACATCTCCAAGGCCAGCACAGCCCCTCGGATATAGTCAGAACTCGATAAATATTTCATGAATGACTGAATCTCACTGCCCTCAGCGGTATATCCTCTTCCTCCCACCTAGATGGGAACATCTCAATTCTCTTATTCTCTTGCCTTCCAGGTAATGAAGTCTTCTGTCCTGGCCTTAGTTCTCCCTTGTGCTATCAGCTACAGGGACCAGTAAGTCCTTGGTAGGCAGCACATCACATCCTTGATCAAGGAAATACGTTAGAACTGGAAGTTCCAGACCTCCCACCATCCAAGAAACTTGACCTGTGACTGCACACCCAGGGGCACAAGTCCCGCCACTTGCTTCTACTGCGTACCTTGTCTATGCTGACCACATGCTTTCCATGGCCATTGCTGGCGCTATCCTGCATGCCATGATTTCAGGTGGCTCTCACCTTCAGACGTTGTTACTCTTACGGTCCTTGTGCCCAGCACTGTTGTGTGGCTGTTTTGCAGCCCATGGACTGGAGCCTGCCAGGCTCTCTGTTCATGGAATTTTCCAGGCAAGAATACTGAAGTGGGTTGCCATTTCCTTCTCCATCCCAACACTGCAGAAGAGGCTTTTTATCATGACCTCACTGCTTTGGGTTGGAAAAAATGAGTTCCAAGGAAATTTCCACCTTCTTATAGAACCATCCTTCTAAAAACAGACTTCGTGTATGATATAGAATGAGAAGGATTGGTGGGGAATGGGACAGAGCAGAAGGATTATTAATCAAGCTCAAGAACTTCCAACTGCAAGAAGAGGCGTTAAGAAATCATGACTATGGGACTTTCCTGGTGGTCTAGTGGTTAGGACTCTTGAGTTTCCACTGCCCGGGGCACAGGTTTGATCCCCAGTCAGAGAAATTCTGCATGCCATGTGGTGTGGCTAGCAGAGGATAAAGAAACAAAATGTAGTGGGCAATTGTTGAGTTGACTACCTAAAACTTCCCTTTTCTAAAAGTACTCAGAGTTCCCTCTGGGGAGCTACTTCTCCTCTATGCTTAGTCACGGGGAAATTGATACCCCTTCAGCTCCAGATCTAATTAGCCTGAGCCAGTCACCTTTTACCTCAGTGATCTATCATCATGTAGCTTCTCTGGTCACAGAAACTATTGACATGACCCAAAGTGGTTTAATCAGAATGAAGCCCAGCATTTTATTTGATATTTGGAGAAGAAAGTCTATCTTTCTCTGACACAAAAGTACATAGGTCCAGGAGCTACTGACAGTCATCTTGCAACTATACGGGCAGGAAAACTTTGGATAAAGCTGGCACTTGAAAAGTGAACTAAGTCCCAAGTGACATAATTGAGCTCTCAGATCAAACTAACCCTGAAGGCCATTCTACCTCAACTTTGCAATGCGATAGAAAAGCAGAGATATTACTTTGCCAACAAAAGTCCGTCTAGTCAAGGCTATGGTTTTTCCAGTGGTGTATAGATGTGAGAGTTGGACTGTGAAGAAAGCTGAGCGCCGAAGAATTGATGCTTTTGAACTGTGGTGTTGGAGAAGACTCTTGAGAGTCCCTTGGACTGCAAGGAGATCCAACCAGTCCACTCTAAAGGAGATCAGTCCTGGGTGTTCATTGGAAGGACTGACACTGAAGCTGAAACTCCAATACTTTGGCCATCTCATACAAAGAGTTGACTCATTGGAAAAGACCCTGATGCTGGGAGGGATTGGGGGCAGGAGGAGAAGGGGACAACAGAGGATGAGATGGCTGGATGGCATCACCGACTCGATGGACATGAGTTTGAGTGAACTCCGGGAGTTGGTGATGGACAGGGAGGCCTGGCGTGCTGTGATTCATGGGGTTGCAAAGAGTGGGACACGACTGAGCGACTGAATTGAACTGATCTGAAGCCAATAAACCATCTAACAGGTTAGATGAGTTTGAGTTCAGCTTTCTGTTGCTTAAGACCTAAAAGGTATGAACCAGTTCAAAGGGCTAACTAGCAGGAGCCACATGTTAGACTCTGCACAGAACTATGAGGATGGTTTTCTATACTCTCTCAGCCCTGCCCCTGAGTGGGTAAAAACCTACTGGTTTTAAAAAGGTGGACTTATAGCTACTCTCTCAGAGTTGTGTTTTGTACAGCCTCTTTTAGCAAAGCTAAAAAATGTTTCACCCCACTGCATCATCTATATTCAATTTTTTAAAAAGATGTGGTATGCACATATATACAATGTAATTTTATTCAGCCATTAAAAAAAGAAGAACTCCTGCCATTTGCAAAAACATAGATGGTCCTTTAGGGCATATGTTAAGTGAAATAAGTCAGATAGAGAAAGACAAAGAACTGTATGATCTTTCTTACATGAAAGTGAAAGTTGCTCAGTTGTGTCCAACTCTTTGAGACCCCATGGACTACACAGTCCATGGAATTCTCCAGGCCAGAATACTGGAGTGGGTAGCCTTTCCCTTCTCCAGGGGATCTTCCCAACCCAGGGATCAAGCCCAGGTCTCTCACATTGCAAACAGATTCTTTACCAGCTGAGCCACAGGAAAGACTCTCTTATGTGGGGAATCTATAAACAACAGCAGCAAATAACCAAGCTCACAGATACAGAGAACAGATTGGTGGTTGTCAGAGGAAGGGGGTGGAGGGTGGAAGAACTGGGTGAAGGGGAGGGTCATACTTCTAGATATAAAATAATTAAGTCCCAGGGATGTAATGTACACCATGGTGACTACAGTTAATAACCCTGTATTGCATATTTTAAAGTTGCTAAGAGTAGAAGGCAATGGCACCCCACTCCAGTACTGTTGCCCGGAAAATCCCATGGATGGAGGAGCCTGGTAGGCTGCAGTCCATGGGGTCACTAAGAGTCAGACACAACTGAGCGACTTCACTTTCACTTTCCACTTTCATGCATTGGAGAAGGAAATGGCAACCCACTCCAGTGTTCTTGCCTGGAGAATCCCATGGACGGAGAAGCCTGGTAGGCTGCAGTCCATTGGGTCGCACAGAGTCGGACACGGCTGAAGCGACTTAGCAGCAGCAGCAGCAGCAAGAATAGATCTTAAAAGGTCTCATCACAAGAGAAAACAATTTTTTTAACTATGTAACAGATGTTAACAACTTATTGTGGTGATTATTTCACAATATATACAAATATCAAATCATTATGTTACACATCTGAAACTAATATAATGATAATATATGTCAACTATACCTCAATAGAAAAAAATTTTTAATTAAAAAAAAAGAGCTACCCCACTGCTACCACACAATGTAAAAAAGATAGTCTGTTCCCTCCTAGAAAACAGTGAGGCTCTTTTGCAGTTAACAGTACCAAGAATTTCAGTGAAATTTCCCGTTTAGGTCCTACAGAATAAACATGACACTGGACACTTGTCTCACTAAATTCTATGTTTCCATAACGCTGCACACTTAAGAAATGCACAAGTGCAAAAACTACTAGATTTATTTTACTCTTAGACCATTTTATATACTGTCCTATCAAAACTTGAGAACTCTGTGTAAATTCAGCAGATGTATTTAGAACACTATTTCTTTATTATTGAGACAATAAAAATTGGATTGTGTTTCCACATTTTCAAGGATTTGAGATGGAGGAAAATATTAGCAAACACTAAGGAAATTAGTATAATATAATTTCTTGCAATCAATTTTTCTTGCAAATGGTATTTATGATAATAAATATGTTTCTACCCTGCTCATTGTTGAAACTTTAAAAACAATCAATGAACATAAACCTTTGGAAATCAAAATGCTACTTAGGTTTTGTTTTGATACATAGGTCTTAGGATCCTACAAAAAAGTGTATATGTATGTATACATACATACATACATACATATGTATATGCATATACATATGTTCATATGTATATATGTTTATGTTCATGTGTGTGTGTGTACGTGTATGTGTGTGTGTGTGTGTGTGTGTGTGTGTGTATATATATATATATATATATGGGCTTCCCTGGTGTCTCAGCTGGTAAAGAATCTGCCTGCAATCCAGGAGACCTGGGTTTGATTCCTGGGTTGGGAAAATCCCCTGGAGAAGGGAAAGGCCACCCACTCCAGTATTCTGGCCTGTAGAATTCCTTGGACTGTATAGTCCATGGGGTCTCAAAGAGTCAGACACGACTGAGTGACTTTCACTTCACTTAAATCACCAGGTTACTTAAGAAAAACATATCTGTTTTTCCTCTCTAAAAGGTTCCCTTCCGGATGACTTCCATGACTTAATCCTGGTATTGTACTGATTTCAGCAACCTGGGAGCTTCCTCTGACTCTCCCTTTATTTACACTTTCCAAGTTTTAAAACTTGATTTAAAACACAAAATCAAAACCACACATTCTCCTTTCCCAGAGCTCTCCTAAAAAATCTCATTTATCCTCAAGGAGCCTGGCATCTCCAAGGGAACCTCCGTTTTCCTCTGTGCTGGGTTGTCCAGGAGTGCCAAGCTCTCCCTCATAGATGATGTTGGACTGTCATGTCAGCCTGGCGGCAAGAACTCACTCTGGGCTGAAGAAATTGCCATGAGGCTGCCAAGAAAAACAGCACTGCCATCTCACTCCCTCGAGGCCTTTGTGGGCCTGAACCAGAACTGTAATCTGGGCTAGGATCTAAACTTCTAGCCAAGGGCAAACCAAATGCCCCAGGCCAAGCATCTAGGATCCATCCCACCTACAAGTGACTCAGGAACAGGCAAGTTAAAAATCCACCAACCTAAAAGCTAACCTAAACCATGGGCTGCCTCTGAAACCAAACCAGCACTTACTCTTCCTCCAGTGATTTCATTAGCCTCTGAAATGAGTTAGAACTCTACTCTTTTTAAATACACACCCTGAATATCCAATTGGCAATGTATACCAATGTTTGATTCGGTGCTGTTGTATCACACTAACTGCAGTTGCATCCTGCTGCTGCACTTCAGTCCCTTCAGTCGTGTCCGACTCTGTGCGACCCCATGGACGGCAGCCTTCCAGGCTCCTCCGTCCATGGGATTTTCCAGGCAAGAGTACTGGAGTGCCTTCTCCGCAGTTACATCCTAGGATTGATTATTTGATTTAAAATTGTAATTTGCTACACCTGAATTATATGGATCAGAAATTTTAATCCTAGAAGTACATTTTACTTCTTCAGAGTATAAAGCTTAGAAATACAAACCAAAAGAAATGGAATGTCAAAGGGGAAACAGGCAGGGTGGGAGGAATTGGGAGATTGGGATACACATATTTACACTACAGGTACTAATGATGACCTACCGTATAACACAAGGAACTCTACTTAAGGCGCTGTGGTGACCTGAATGGGAGGCAAGTCCAAAGGGGAAGGGATATATGTATATGTATGGCTGATTCATTTTGCCATTCAGTAGAAGCTAACATACATTGTAAAGCAACTATACTGCAATTAAAATTAATAAAATTTTTTTAAAGAACTGGGAAAAAAAAAGATTTTCTCATCATCCAAATGTACATCATTCTCTTTCCTAAGCATATATAGCAGGATGATATATAAAATATTAACTGCTTTGCTTTCGAAGACTGTGTTTGTTGCTCCTGCCCCCAGCTAGATGGGTGGGCACCCATTACTTTAGAGATTTTTAAGGCAGGTACTAAAAAGAACATACCACATTTTTTTAAAGACCAAAGCCACATTGCAGTGTAAAACAAAGGATTGGAAAGGGTATGTAAACAGCTGAGAACAGTATTTCCTGGGCACTCCCCCACTCTCCCTCCCACTCCCCACCTGGGGAAGGACCTTGGAGCTGGGAAATGGGCAGGGGCGGGGTGGGGGAATTCAGACTTAAATTGAAGAAAGTAGGGAAAACCACTAGGCTATTCAGGTATGACCCAAATCAAAGCCCTTATGATTATACAGTGGAAGTGATAAATAGATTCAAGAGATTAGATCTGATAGAGTGCCTGAAGAACTATGGACAGAGGTTCGTGACACTGTACAGGAGGCAGTGATCAAAATGATCCCTAAGAAAAAGAAATGCAAAAAGGCAAAATGGTTGTCTGAGGAGGGCTTACAAAAAGCTGAAAAAAGAAGGAAGCTAAAGGCAAAGGAGAAAAGGAAAGATATGCCCATCTGAATGCAGAATTCCAAAGAATAGCAAGGAGACATAAGAAAGCCTTCCTAAGTGAACAATACAAAGAACTAGAGGAAAACAATATAATGGGAAAGACTAGAGATCTCTTCAAGAAAATTAGAGGTACCAAGGGAACATGTCATACAAAGATGGGCATAATAAAGGACAGAAATGGTATGGACCTAACAGAAGCAGAAAATATTAAGAAGAGGTGGCAAGAATACACAGAAGAACTATACAAAAAAGATCTTAATGGCCTGGATAACCACAATGGTATGATCACTCACCTAGAGCCAGATATCCTGGAGTGTGAAGTCAAGTGGGTCTTAGGAAGCATCACTACAAACAAAGCTAGTGGAGGTCATGGAATTCCAGATGAGCTATTTCAAATCCTAAAAGATGATGCTATTAAAGTGCTACACTCAATATGCTAGCAAATTTGGAAAACTCAGTAGTGGCCACAGGACTGGAAAAGGTCAGTTTTCATTCCAATCCCAAAGAACGGCAATGCTAAATAAAAAATGTTCAAACTATCACACAAATGCACTCATTTCATATGCCAGCAAGGTCATGCTCAAAATCCTCCAAGCTAGGCTTTAACAGTTTGAGCACAGAAAAAGCAAGAGAACTCCAGAAAAACATCTACTTCTGCTTCACTGACTATGCTAAAGCCTTTGACCGTGTGGATCACAACAAACTATGGAAAATATTTAAAGAGATGGGAATACCAGACCACCTTACCTGCCTCCTGAGAAACCTGTATGCAGGTCAAGAAGCAATGACCCGGACATGGAACAACAGATTGGTTCCAAATTGGAAAAGTACTTCAAGGCTGTATGTTGTCAGCCTACTTATTTAACTTATATGCAAAGTACATTATTCGAAATGCTGGGCTGCATCAAGCACAAGCTGGAATCAAGATTGCCAGAAGAAATATCAATAACCTCAGATTATGCAGATGATACCGCCCTTGTGGCAGAAAGTGAAGAAGAACTAAAGAGCCTCTTGATGAAGGTGAAAGAGGAGTGTGAAAAAGCTGGTTTAAAACTCAAAATTCAAAAACCAAAGATCATGGCATCCAGTCCCATCACTTCATGGGAAATAAAAGGGGAAACAATGCAAATGGTTAAAGACTTTATTTTCTTGGGCTCCAAAATCAATGCAGATGGCGACTGCAGCCATGAAATTAAAAGACGCTTGCTCCTTGGAAGAAAAGCTATAAACAACCTAGACAGCATATTAAAAAGCAGAGACATTACTTTGCCAATAAAGGTCCATCTAGTCAAAGCTATGGTTTTTCCAGTAGTCATGTATGCATATGAGAGATGGACCATAAAGAAGGCGGAGTGCCAAAGAATTGATGCTTTTGAATCGTGGTGTTGGAGAAGACTCTCGAGTCCCTTGGACTACAAGGAGATCAAACCAGTCAATCCTAAAGGAAATCAACCCTAAATATTCATTGGAAGGACTGATACTGAAGCTGAAGTTTCAAAATTCTGGCCATCTGATACAAAGAGCTGACTCATTAGTAAAGATCCTGACACTGGGAAAGATTGAAGGCAGGCGGAGAAGGGGACGACAGAGGATGAGATGGTTGGATGGCATCAGCAACTCAATGGACACGAGTTTGAACAGGCTCCGGGAGATGGTGAAGGACAGGGAAGCCTGGCGTGCTGCAGTCCATGGGTTTGCAAAGAGTTGGACATAACTGAGCGACTGAACAACAACAGGAGAGGAAGCAAGAGGCTCAAGCGCAGTGTGTGTGGTGGGGGGGAGCAACTGGGCCCTGCAACAGACTCTGCTGACTGTGCCCTGATATCCACCCTCCTCTTTCTTACTCTCAGAAGCCCAGTTCTGTCTGGGTTCCATTTTCCCAAACTTCTTTGCAGTAAAGCATGCCCAGGTGACAGAGTACTAGCCAATCAGATATAAGCAAAAGTCTGCTAGAGATTTCTAGGAAATGTTTTACTTCTGTGATACAGACTTCATCTTCTCCTTCTTCCTTCCTTAAGTGCAGACTTGATACCTAGCATGCAGCAGCCAGTTTGTAACCATGAAGCAACAAGCTAACAGGCTAAGCTAGGTTATCAAACAAAAAGATAAAAGCCCAAGATGTACACCATCCAATAAATAGCCACTTGTTACATGAGGCTATCAAAGAATTAAAATGCAGGAGTTCATATAACATGTGCTATAACTGTAAAATACACAGTGAATTTTGAAGAATTAACACCCCCAAAATGTAAAACTGTCTCCTTAGTGATTTTTATACTGATTGCATAGTAAAATGAAAGCTTGAGGATATGTGGATTAAATTATATTATTAAAATCAATTTTAACCTGTTTCTTTTGCTCTTTTTAATGTTACTACTAGAAATACTAGAAATTTTAAAATTACATATGCAGCTCTCACTATATTTCTGTTGGACTGTGCTGCCCTGGAACATGGACATCATGGAGTCATTGCACAACTCTTGCTTGTAAGAAAAATAAAGCCTTATTGATTTAAGTTGCGGTAAGTCAGGTTCTCTGTTTCTTGCAACCAAAAGCATTCCTGGAAGATGTAAGGATCCTTTAAGGTAGAATTTTAAATGGGTGTCAGTTTTTTAAAAACGTTTAAAATTTGGGGAACCCAGAGTAGAGAAGATGTGTAAGTTAACTGCAAGCTGGTGAGGTACAGAGGAGCAGCAATCAGAAAGAAGAAGGGACAGAAGGGCATGTCCATGTATTAAAGGAGCCCAGTCCGCACTCTGGATCTCCATGGCTCACAGGTTGTCAAGCAAGAGCATCCAAACTCTCACCAGGGCCTGAATGGTGCTTGGAAATAAGCTGAAAGAGGAAAAGAACAGCCCAGAAGAAAAGATCATCTTTCAGCCCAGACAAGAGACCACCACAGTGGAAGGATATGAGACACTTGCTGCTTTGCGTGCGTGTTGAAGATGAGGCCCCATCTCCAGAGAGATCCAGCATTAGGAAACCAGGTGGAGCCAAGCCAGCGTCTTCAGGCTGATAGGTGGGCAGAGAAACATCTGATGCAGGATGTCGTGGGCAAGATGAAAAAGTAGGCACCCCCTTCCTGTTGCTGGTAAAGTGGCATTTACACAAACTCCTGTTAAATCAATTAAACTAAGAGGCCATTAGACTGATGTGGCTCTGAAGTCCTGGTGGCCAATAAGCAAACTAAAATCTAAGCCTGTAAATGCCTCGTGGTTACAAAATCAAAACGCTATGGACAAGCAATCACAAACAGCCATCTGGGCTTTAAGCTGTAATCAAATAACTTCCTTCCTTTGCTTCTGCACCTTCTCTGTACATCTATCCCCTGGATCCTGTCCACAGAGAACTCCTAACCACTTTCTGTTTGGCACTGCCCATTCGAATCAGTTTTTGCTCAAATAAACTCTTAAAAATGTTTAACATGTCTCAGTTTTTCTTTTAACAGTCCCCAAGGGCTGGCAAGAGGAATACAAAGAGGAAACAATCCTCAATCTGAAAGAACTTTAAAGCTGAAGTGACTGAGAAACCACTAAAGTCAATTGGGTTCATCTGAAAGCAACTAAGAACCATTTTCTGTATCAGGCAGAATGGGCAGAGATGGACTCTGGGGGTGGAAATATGGAGCTAATAGTCAAAAATTGAGTTTTAGAAAATAATTAAGTCATATTTCTAGCACACCCAATTTCTGTGGCCTTGGTATATGAGACCTACTACAGACACATGCATGTATTCACACACACATATATTGAGTTTTGCATATTCTAAACAAAAATAGAACTGTACTGTACATGCTGTTTTACAATCTGCTTTTCTGGTTTAATAACACCTGGAACATTTTTACAGGGACCAAATTTTCATGCCAGATCGAAATGTACTCAATCTCTGGGAGATACCATTTTCTAAACAGGCCTAAATAACATCTCCCATCCCATAAGCTCTTCTGAAACGTGAGCCAGCCACTCCACCATCAAAAATTGGAGACTAATTCCCCTTCCTCTTGATTCTGGGCTAGCCTTATTGACAAAAAGTCCTTAAGCTTGCTGACAAAGGTCCGTCTAGTCAAAGCTATGGTTTTTCCAGTAGTCACGTATGGATGTGAGAGTTGGACTATAAAAAAAGCTGAGCACTAAAGAACTGATGCTTTTGAACTGTGGTGTTGGAGAAGACTCTTGAGAGTCCCTTGGACTGCCAGGAGATCAAACCAGTCAGTCCTAAAGGAAATCAGTCCTGAATATTCACTGGAAGGACTGATGCTGAAGCTGAAACTCCAATACTTTGGCCACCTGATGGGAAGAACTGACTCATTGGAAAAGACTCTGATGCTGGGAAAGATCGAAGGCAGGAGGAGAAGGGAACAACAGAGGATGAGATGGTTGGATGGCATCGCCGACTCAGTGGACATGAGTTTGAGCAAGCTCCGGGAGTTGGTGACGGACAGGGAAGCCTGGCATGCTGCAGTACACGGAGTCACAAAGAGTCAGACATGACTGAGTGACTGAACTGACTGCCTTAGTGACTTGTTTATACCAATAGGATATGGCAAAAATGACTGTTTTGTGACTTCTGAGACTACGTCAGAAAAACCATGCAGGGCTTCCCTGGTGGTCGAGTGGTTAAGAATCCACCTTGCAATGCAAGGGACATAGTTTGAACCCTGGTCTGAGAAGATTCCACATGCCACAGAGCAACTCAGCCCCTGTGCCACAACTACTGAGCCTGTGTGCAGCAACTACTGAAGTCCGAGCGCCCAAGAGCCTGTGCTCTGCAATGGGAGAAGGCACTGCAGTGAGAAACCCACACACCTCAGTGAAAAATAGCCCCCACTCGCTGCAACTAGAGAAAGCCCACGTGCAGCAAGGAAGACCCACTACAGACCAAAAAATTAAATAAATAATAAAATTTAAAAAAAAGAAAAGCCACACAGCTTAGCCCTGGCATGCGTGTTCACCATCTGGATGCTCTGTCTTGGCACCCACTCACTCTGCTGTAACAAGCCTAAGTCTCATGCGGAGGCCAAGTGTAGGTGCTCCAGGTGACAACCTCAATTAAGTCCAGGTCAGGTACCAGACGTGTAAGTAAAAAGTCTCCAGCCCCTCACCGATTGAGTCATCCTTAGCTATTCAAGTCTTCCCACCTGAAGCCCCAGACAAGGCAAGCGATCTCTACAGTCTCATTGGATTCCTGATCCATAGAATCTGGGAGCATAATAAAATTTTTATTTTATACCACTAAGTTTACAAGGGTTTGTTCTGCAGTAATAGAAAACCAGGCCAGAGATCCAACAGTATCCAGTGGGGCTATGGACAAAATGCTTATGTTCCCCCCAGAATTCATGTGTTAAATCCTAACCCCCAATGTAATAGAATGAGGAGGTGGGCACTTTGGGAGGTGATTAGATGATGAGGGTAGTGCTTTTATAAAAGAAACCCCAGGGTTTTCCCTGGTGGTCCAGTGGCTACGACTCTGTGCTTCCACTGCAGGGGGCATGGGTTCAACCCCCAGTTGGAGAATTAAGATGTCTTAACCCTAACCAATACCCTGCATGTCTTGTGATGTGGCAAAAAAAAAAAAAAAAAAGATAAGACCACAGAGAGCTCCCTTGCCCCTTCCACCATGTAAAGACACAGGAATGTAAATGCACATTTACATGTAAATACCTTCCACCATGTAAATACACATGTAAATGCACCAGGAAGCGAGTTCTCACCATACACCGGATGTGCCACAATCTTGATCTTGGACTTCCCAGCCTCCAGAACTCTGAGAATTAAATTTATATTGTTTATAAGCCACCCAGTCTATGATACTGTTATAGCAGCCCAAACTGACTAAGACATAGGGAAAACCTAATGTTACCAGCCTAAAACTAATTAACAAAGCAAATTCTTTATAAACAGCTAAAGCAGTACAGCGAAAGCCAAGTCTCAATTTAATGTTTTAATTTCTCCTACCTTTCCCTTTTGTCAGTGTATAGCTTCATCATGTGTGGCTAATGCATATTACATGTCAGACACTTTACTAAAGCACCAAACACACTTAAACCTTTCATTTAATTCACAAGAACCCTACTTCATTTCCATGTACAGATGACAAATCTGAGGTTCAAAACAGTTACTCAGTTAATACATGGCAGAGATTTACATGCCAAACTTTGGCCCCAAAACAATGTACTCTGCCCACTATCCTCTAAGAGAGTTAGTGAAAGTAAAGTCGCTCAGTTGTGTCTGACTCTTTGCAACCCCATGGGCTGTAGCCTGCCAGGCTCCTCCATCCATGGGATCTGGAGTGGGTTGCCATTTCCTTCTCTAGGTGATCTTCCCAACCCAGGGATCGAACCCAGGTCTCCCAAATTGTAGGCAGATGCTTTTACTGTCTGATCCACCAGGGAAGTCCCCTGAGAGTTGGCTGCTCATAGATGGCAGCCCACCAGGCTCCCCCATCCCTGGGATTCTAAAGGCAAGAACACTGGACTGGGTTGCCATTTCCTTCTCCAATGCATGAAAGTGAAAAGTGAAAATGAAGTTGCTCATTCGTGTCTGACTCTTAGCGACCCCATGGACTGCAGCCCACCAAGCTCCTCCATCCATGGGATTTTCCAGACAAGAGTACTGAAGTGGGGTGCCATTGCCTTCTCTGAGCTATTCTTCTACTTTGATTTTTAAGAGGGCGTATGCTAATTTATGGGGCCTCCCTGGTGGCTCAGACCATAAAGAATTTGCCTGCAGTGCAGGAGACGGGGGTTTGATCCCTGGGTTGGGAAGATCCCCTGGAGAAGGGAATGGCTACCCACTCCAGTATTCTTGCCTGGAGAATTCCACATACAGAGGAGCCTGGCAGGCTACAAGTCCATGGGGTCCCAAACAGTTGGTATGGCTGAGTGACTAACACTTTGACTTTCACATGCTGACTTATAACTGGCATTTTGTGAGAAGTATAGTGGTGGAGGAGATATAAGAAAATAGACTAATAAGCATTTCTACTTTAGGGGGACATTGGTTGCTTTTTTATAAACTGGGAAAGGGGGATCTGAATCAAACACTGAAACCAATGCCTGAGACAGAAACTATCAAATGGTTTCTCTAAAGATTCACTCTTATATTCTCAGCTTTGATTTCTTTACATCAACAATTATATGAACCTACAATTAGCAAGTGTTCACTCTGCACCAGCACTAGGTTAAATGCTTTAAGTTTCTCTTCATTTAACCTTAATAGCACCATTATGATGTCATCATTATTATTATCTGTATTTTATAAATGAGGGAACAGCCGTGAGTAGCTGACCCAGAGTGAACTGAGGGGAAGCTGTGCAACTCCACTTGGACTAAGGTCCATCTGATTCCAAAGTCCACAGCTCTTAGCCCTGTCTGTCCTCTTTCCACTTGGCATATGCCCTCTTCAGGGCAGCCCAGCATCTATTTTACATTTTTCGCAGGTTTGGCTTTTTATCCACATTATAAGCACCACTCTCAAAGGCAGAAATCAGAAACTCACTTTCTTGGCCCTCTCTTGCAGCTAGGCTTGCCGACGTGTGACATAGGCTTTGCTGATCAGATACACCCATATGTAAATTCAACTTGCAGAACAATAGGAGGCAACAGGTAGTGTACAGGATTATTCTGGGAGAGGGGGAGGTGCCCAGCGTGAAGGCTGCAGATGTCCCAGTGCGGCTGCTCCAGCAGGGTCTTCAGTGGCTGATGCTGTGAAGCAGTCTTCCGTGTAGTCTTTTGTTTCTGGCTGTGAGGCTACCAGGGGTGGCTTAGAGGGTAAAGCATCCGCCTGCAATTTGGGAGACTGGGGTTTAATCCCTGAGTCAGGAAGATCCCCTGGAAAAGAAAATGGCAACCCACTCCAGTACTCTTGCCTGGAAAATCCCATGGACGGAGGAGCCTGGGAGGCTGCAATCCATGGGGCCGCAAAGAGTCGGACACGACTGAGCGACTTCACTTTGACTTTGACCTTTGTGAGACTACCAAGTCTAACTCTGACCCCCTCAGAGTTTCTCTGAGCTATCAATCAGACTTTAATAAGTTATGTTCCTACTGAAACTGGCTAGAGTAAGTTCAGTTACATGGGACTAAAAACCCAACTTGGCACAATTCCTTCAGAACTTCAGAACAAATATTTCAAAAAGAACTGCCATACCTGTTTGTTTGGTTTTTCACAAGCTCCAATCAATTTTATCATTAATGATTTATTTTAAATGCACACAGATTTTTTTCTAAGTGGATGAGTCTTCAAATAATTCATCAAAAGCAGCAGGACTGGCTACTCTCCTCAGCTATGTAGAGAGGTCTACTGACTTTTTCCCAACTGAGAACCATTTCTTTCAAAAGTAGAAATTCCCCCCAAAACTTCACATGTCCTATTTTCCCCTTTGGAAGTATTTTCTTTCCTGACTTTTTTGCTATTAATATTAATGTGATATACCTGATTCCAGCTGTGAATTTAATCCAACTCTTACTCCACTGTCTTAACTTTATTTCTAAAGCCAAACTCTGAAACTTTTGCTGATTCTGGTCAGATATTTCATTCTTATAAAATATAATTCTTATCTTCTACCCCTGTTTTACTGATGGATTAATCACTGCACCTTAAATGATGTTACATAATTTTGAGACATTCAAAACACTTTTAATCTGATTTGCCTACTCACTGTCAACTAATCAAGTCTTCAATGGTATATGTGGTATGCTTATATCAGAAACATGGCCAATAATGTTGATTGTCTACTTGACAGCCCTCTTTCCTTATTATTTGCAAAACAACTGTATCAGAGTTTGGGCAAGAAAACAGAAGCCACTCTAAGGTACACAAAGAGAAACATTTTAATAGAGGGAATCGGAGGTTTATACAACCAGAGTTTAGAGTGTGAAGATCAGGGGAGAAGCCACTGGAAGCAGTGCTTCACAGGACTCCATCTGCAAGCCATGGCTTTAATCCCAACTGGTGAAGGACCTGAGGGCCACCTCTAAGAGCTGAGAGCAATCCCCAGTGACAGCCAGCAAGCCAATGGGGATTTTAGTTCTACAGCTGCAAGGAAATGAATTCTGCTAACAATCTGATGCTGGGAGGAATTGGGGGCAGGAGGAAAAGGGGACGACAGAGGATGAGATGGATGGATGGCATCACCGACTTGATGGACATGAGTTTGAATGAACTC
Source organism: Bubalus kerabau (assembly GCF_029407905.1). Classification (NCBI taxonomy): domain Eukaryota; kingdom Metazoa; phylum Chordata; class Mammalia; order Artiodactyla; family Bovidae; genus Bubalus; species Bubalus kerabau. Next base: position 59,495,582 of record NC_073624.1, on the reverse strand, counting down.
CGAGAGTTGGTGATGGACAGGGAGGCCTGGAGTGCTGCGATTCATGGGGTCACAAAGAGTCGGACATGACTGAGCAACTAACTGAACTGAACTGAACAATCTGAGGGTGTGTGGAGACAGAGCTTTCCCCAACCAAGCCTCCAGATAAGGATACAATCAATCCACACCTGGATTTCAGCCTTACCATATCCTGAGCAGAGGAGCCAGCTAAAACATGCTGAATTCCTGGCCTGTGGAAACTATGAGATGATAAATGTGTGCTGTTTCAGGCTGTTACATTTATGGGAATTTGTTACATGGCAGTAGAAGATGAACACACCAACCATGGCCTGATGTTTGGATGAGCTGAGGAGATTCCCTTCACCTTACAGAAGGGGTCAGTTTTGATATCCTCCAGAGCAGGGGTCCCCAACCCCCCAGCCATGGACTGCTACCAACCTGTGGCCTGTTAAGAACCAGGCTGCAGGGTGGGCTAAGCATCATCTGTATTTACAGCCACTCCCCATCACTAGCATTACCACCTGAGCTCCACCTCTGTCAGATCAATGGCTCCCACTGATCCTTTATTATGATGAGTTGTATAATTATTTCATTACATATAATAACACTGTATTAACAACAGAAATAAAGTGCACAATAAATGTAATGTGTTTAAATTATCATGAAACCATACCCACCCCTCCTACAAAACTGGTCATGAGTACCAAAAAAGGTTAGGGACCATTGCTCTAGAGAGCAGGAAAGGGGCCATACAGGTAGGAAAGTATGAGAGAAGATGCCCATCGCCTGACTATGTTCCTGCAGATGTCTGTTACCTGACCTAAACTACTTACAACTCCACCAGATGGTCCAACTGTGGCATATCCTGTGGTTCCCAGAACTCACTCTTGATCTGACCCCTGACTTTCCAGAAGGAGCACTTGGGTTCTCTCAGTTGCTGAAACCAAACTTGACCTGGGGATCTGTTCAGTTTATCTTCTGAGACCCTGCCACAATGACTGCACTTGCCACTCAGCTGTCAAAAATCTAAACAATATATTACCTAACGATACATACAGGTGGTAAACATATAAAGCAAATCAAGGGGAAATTAAGCCAAAAAAATCAGACTAATGGTTATCTGCTGAGAAGGAGGATGGAAAATATGATTAAAGAAGAATACACACAGGGAATTTCAAGTCACTGAAATGTTTCATTTCTTAACCCAGGTAATGCAAGTATCATTTTGTCATTATTCTTTAAACTCTCCATATATGTTTTATACAACCTTCTGTGTATATTATACTTGCTACATAAGTGCTTAACAAAGGTAGCATTATTATAAAATGAACAGATGTAAAGACATGAAGTTAAAGATTAAATTTTCATCCTGACTGCTTTGCCCTTAAATGCCTTTTCCTAAAATTTACTAAAATGTTAAAAGTATTGGTTGTATAAAATTGTTGTTGTTCAGTCACTCACTCGTGTCTGGCTCATTGCAACCCCATGGACTGCAGCACACCAGGCTTCCTTGTCCTCCGCTATCTCCCGGAGTTTACTCAAACTCATGTCCATTGAGTCAGTGATGCCATCCAATCATCTCATCCTCTGTCATCCCCTTCCGCTCCTGCCCTCAATCTTTCCCAGCATCAGGGTCTTTTCCAACGAGTTGGCTCTTTGCATCAGGTGGCCAAAATACTGGCAGGTTCAGCATAAGTCTTTCCAGTGAACATTCAGGGTTGATTTCTTTTAGGATTGAATGGTTTGATCTCTTTCTGTCGAAAGGACTTTCAAGGGTCTTCTCCAGCACCACAGCTCAAAAGTATCAATTCCTTTAGGAAATGGAAACCCTAAAATCCAGGAACACTTCAGAGTTTCCATTTTGAGAAAAAGGTAGAATATTCAATAAACAGGATTAGACTGGATTCATACCTGTGATGTTATGATTTGTACATTTCTCATATTTATATATATACTTATATATTTATATATATAAATATATATATATACTCATATATATTTATACATTTCTCATATATGATTTATACTTTTCTCAAGTATACTTCCCAAATACATTTGGTCTTCATCCACAATTCCTGGCTCACAGCTTCCCAAACCCTTGGAATTTCCTGAGCAGTAAGAGCAGTGGGATATTTGATCTCTTGTGAAAAGGGGTCAGGGAAGGTGGTTTCTGGATTCCACCCAAGAATGGGGGCTGGCTGTCAGGAGATCCAACCATGTGATTAAAGGGTTGGAGCTTTCAGTCCCACCCCTCAACCTCCAGGGAAGAGCTACTGGCTAGAGACTGAATCAATCAACAATGGTCAATGATCTAATCAGTCATGTCTAGGTAATGAAGCTTCCATAAAAACACAGAAAGCCAGGGTTCAAAGAGCTTCAGGGTTGATGAACAGGTGGAGATTATGGAGAGAGGGACCCCTGGAGAGGGCCTAGAAGCTACAGGCTCTTTCCTCATACCTAGCCCTATAGATCTCTTCATCTGGCTGTTGATTTGTATCATTTACTATTCCTCATGCTGCTGCTGCTGCTGCTAAGTCGCTTCAGTCGTGTCCGACTCTGTGTGACCCCATGGACTGCAGCCTTCCAGGCTAGAGTACTGGAGTGGAGTGCCATTGCCTTCTCCAATATTCCTCATACTAAACTGGTAATCTAGTAAGTAAATGGATTTTCCTGAGTTCTGTGAGCCACTCTAGCAAATTAATTAAACCTGAGGAGGGAGTCACAGGAACGTCCAATTTATAATAGGTTGGTCAGAAGCACAGGTAACAACTTGGGCTTGCACCTTATGGGCCTGAGCCCTTTACCCATGGAATCTGGTTCCATCTGCAGGTAGATAGTGTCAAAATCGAGTTGAATTCTCAGACACCCAGCTGGCATCCAAGAATTGCTTGTTGATGTGGGGAAGTCTCTACACACACACACACACACACACACACACACACACACACACTGAAATTGGATCTGGGAACTCTTTTGAAATACCTCAAATCTCACATCAAAATAAACTCCAGGTGGATCAAGATTTACATGTCCAAAAAAAATGAAAACCTTAAAGTACAAGATGAAAATACAGGAGCATTATTTTCCAATCTGAAAGTAGGGAAAGCCTTGGTGAACATGATGTAAAACACAGAAGCTATAAAAGACAAGTTGGTCTAAAATACATTTTTTAAATTCTGCCCAAGAAAACAAAAAGCACCAAAAACAAACTCAAAAGACATGAAAAACGGGGGACAACTATTTGCCTTCCTACAAATCGACAGGAAAAAAGACCACTGACGCAATTGAAAATGGGCAAAGGATACGAACAGACACTTCCCAGGAAAGAAATCCCAAATGGCTTTTAAATATATGAAAATAAACTCAACCTTCTCCATAATAAGGGAAATACAAATTAAAACTACCAGATTGACAGATACAGATTTTGATACCACCATGAGGATGGAGGTTAGAGAAACAGATGCTCTCACATATTGCTGGTGGGAGTGTAAACTGGCTCAGTCCCTGTAGAGAACAATTTGACAATATCTATCAAAATCTAAAAATGCATGTTTTGGCAGGCACCATGAGTTTACACCCCAAAATCATTCCTCCGTGTTCCCTGCTAACAGAGCCCAGGTGCTCAGGTGGCAATGGGCCAAGCTCCAAGCACTAAGTTTATTTGTTGATTCATTCATAATTATTAAGCGCTTACTCTGTGTTAGGCACTGTTCTGGGGATACAATATTGAATGAAGTCGACGAAACTTCAGCCTTCATGATAACCCTGCACCTACTGACTGAAATTCTGGAGAAGAATGGCCCCTGTGGCATTTTGATGTATATTTCAAGTAATAGACAACCGTATAATTTTTCACCCAAATCAAGACATTTTTGAAAGCAAATGACATACTATTAATAAAATGCACTGGGACAAATGGGAACAAACAAGGATAGTTCCAAGCAAACTGGGAGATATGGTCACTATTAGTAATCATGAGACAATGAGGGTTCACCATCATCTCAGCTGCTGTTCTAAACTGACTCCACCAGGAAACTCTGTAAGAAAAGTAGGATCCAAACTAGTTCTGGAGAAAGTACGAATGAAAAGACACTCAACCTCTTTAATTATGAGGAAAACTGGAATTAAGTCAGTAAAGAGATGCCTTGAAAGAACTTGAAATAAAGGATGTAGTTACAAGGCTTTCAAAACATATGCACCTTTGTGTGATTTGAAGTTTCAATGCAGTATGTAATTTTCCAAGCATAAATCTCCAGACATAAAACAGATTAAGTAAAACATACTGCTAAATTAAGGAAAAGCAGTAATAAACTAACAGATTTCAGTTAGTAAAAACAGCTCATAACACTAGAATACTAAAAACCAATATCGTGTATGTATGGCTGAGTCCCTTTGTGGTCCACCTTTTTTTATATCACATTTTTAATCAGCTACACGCAAATACAAAATTTAAAGTTTAAAAAAAAAAATCAATACTGTAATCACTAACCATTTTTCCCAGATAGTTTTCCAGAATGTAACCCAACAGGGATGAGAAACACTGGGAAACAATGGCCAGAGTGCTTCTGGAGAGGCTTTCTTAAGGGAAAACTTCAAAAGGGGAGTTTGCTGGAGTTGCCTCTCCTCAGGCTCCAACCCTGAAAGTGGCCATAATGCCCAGAGCTGCAACCATGAGGTGACGATCATGAAAATGTTACATTAAAAGTTGACCAAAGCCACCTGCCTTGGCCAGGCTCGGTAATAACCTCTTGCTTGAGTTGTCTCACAATGGTAGGTCCCAATAAGAAATAGGGTGCTGCTGCTGAAAACTAATGGGGAGAATTCAGGAGGGCCAAAAGCAGGGAGGAGACGCCAGCCCATAATATGTCTTGAAGCAAAACTAACCTGGAAGAATTCAGGAAGGACCAAAACGAGGGAGGACTCAGGTTCAACCTCTGGGTCAGGAAGATCCTCTGGTGTAGGAAGTGGCAACCTGCTCTCCATATTCTTGCCTGGAAAATTCCCATGGACAGAGGAGCCTGGTGGGCTACAGTACATGGTATCACAGAGTCAGAAATGACTGAGCGACTAAGCACACACATACAAACTTATCGATCCTTACACACTGAAAAATATTGTCTATATTGGTTGGTTGGTTGACTTTTGGTGGCTTTTTTTTGGTTGGTCGCTTTTTAGTGGAAATAGACTTTGAAAAAAACATGTAATTTGATGAAAATGCCATACAAAGAACTAAATTATAGACAAAAGGACCTTCAATATCAACTTTCACATTACACTGACAAAGCTTAAAGTGGCAGAAATCATTATCAGCAGTCAAGCCCAGGTATTCCGACCCCTTTCATTGAATTTATTTGCACTCAATTCAAAGTACTGATTTATGTTTTAATTGTAGACAAAATGTGACTTTCTTAATGTGGGAGACCAGTATTCGATCCCTGGGTTGGGAAGATCCCCTGGAGAAGGGAAGGGCTACCCACTCCAGCATTCTTGCCTGGAGAATCCCATGGACAGAGAAGCCTGGTGGGCTACAGTCCATGGGGTCGCAAAAAGTCTGACACGACTGAGCATCTAACACAACAAAATGGGACTTTCTTCGTTTTAGACCCCAAACACCTGTGCGGAATGCTTTGAGAATTTACGTTATCGGTTTTTTTTAAATACCAGATGCGGACTTTGTTTTTCAAAAATCACCTTCCACACCTATGGTTTCAAAGACTAAGCCTGCCAAGCTTGTTGGCGTGCGAGTCCTTCCTCTAAGACCCCACACATCTCGTCTGCCGCACCGTCTCTGGGGAGAGCGCCGCGTGAAATGGCCCTGATCTTCCCAGGTTACTGTCTGGCTATACCTCACTGGGACACCAGAGGGCGCGCGGAGGGCTGGCACTTGTTTTTCTTTAAATTCTGAATCTAAGTCCGTGCAGAAAACAACAAAAGGCTAGGAACACAGCGGCCAGGAGACAAAGGGACGAAGGAAAAAAGCCGCATGCCCTGTTTTACTGGCGTGGAAATCTGCTTCCTCATCCACCCACCTCCCTCAAGGAACTACATATAAACAACTAACGCTGCAAAATAATGAAATCTTGGACTGACAAGGACAATCAGAGAAGGGATTACTCACCCTAGTTCTAAGAAAGACTATCACCAGGTGTGTGTTTGAGCCTTCTGCTTTGCCTCATATTAGGGACTACCGGCCCACTCCCCGCCCAAAATATTTCTTGTTTTTCTGCGTTCATGAATAATACACGCACATAGTAGAAAATTCAGGAAATACAGAAAAGAGAAAAAGAGATCAACAACATACTCTAACTTGGATACAATTACTTTGAACATTTTCACATATTCTTTTCCAAACTTTTTTCAATATTTGAAATGCATAGAAAAATAGTACTCCATCTAATTTTGTGCTGGCTTTCTTCTCTTTTATTATATCATCAACTTCATTTCTATCAATAAATTCTGATAACATAACCTTACTAATCTCATGAGTAAATCACAGAAGAATAAGGAATATAAGAAGGGCTACAGCTTTTTCCCCAAGATAGCACCTTGAATGTCAAACCCAAGTCGTGCATATGAGGCAAGAATTTTTGTTGCTTTGCATTTAGAAGAGGAAACAGGTAAAGACTAAAGCAAAGAAACAGAAACTATTTCATCCCACCCCAAATAATGAACTTGTCCTTCCCAGTTGTCTGAGGATGAGTCCAAAGGGCCAGGGGAGAGAGTGGGTCACCAAGACCCATGGTCCTGCAGGTGGAGCTAGTACATGCCTTAAGTTCAGACAGATCAATCTGCACAGCTACTAACCAGCAGGTCTGCAGGTGCCAGTCGGCCCGGGAAAAAGTCGGAAACAGCAAGCTCAGTGACCTTGAGTCTTGGGGCCAGGGCTAGCAGGTGTCTTCCTCAGAGATGGGAAAGGAAGCAGAGACCGGTCTGGGCAGATAACCACCAGGGAGGTGACGAAGATCCAATGCCCTGGAACAACCACCCCCACCCCTACTTTTAGACCTAATCACTCAGTCCTCAGATTCCTAGCATTAGTACAGCAAGGGAAAAAAGGCGGGGGTGGAAGCAGGCGGGGAGAGTGGTATTCTCAGTCCTGGAGCTCTCTGGACCTCTGTCTCCACGTGTGTAGAAGTGAAAGGGAAGAAAAGATCTAAGGTTCCTGCCAGTCCCTCAGAGTCTGTGATTTCTTACCATCCCCAACTGTGCACATAAATGACAGATGAAGATGGTCCCTGCCTCCTGCAACCCAAAAGCAGCAGCCCTTCTCTTCCCAGGTGCTACAAGTGGTAAAGAATCTGCCTGCGAATGCAGGAGATACAAGACACACAGGTTCAATCCCTTGTTCAGGAAGATCCCCTGGAGTAGGAAATGGCAGCCCACTCCAGTGTTCTTGCCTGAAAAATTCCGAGGACAGCGGAGCCTAGAGGGCTACAGTCCATGGGGTTGCAAAAGAGTCAGACACGACTGAGCATGCATGTATATGTATATACGTATAAATCCCCAAACTCCTTCACAAGTTCTGTGCTTTAGCACTCAGTGTTTCTGCCTTGAAGAAGTGCTGGAAAACATTCCTCCTTTTCTTTCAAAGTTCATCATCCTTTGCATACCCAGCTAGTTTTTTTCCAGGTACCTGAGGCAGAGGTACTCCTCCCTTCGCTGTGATTCCATACTATTTTGCACATACTTCCATCACTTTCTACCTGTGTAACCATAGCCTTCCTATATCTGTTTCCTCATCTGTAAAAGGGAAGAGTTATTGTACCAAACTCAAAGAATTATAATAGGATTAAATGGTTCAGATCAGATCAGATCAGATCAGTTGCTCAGTCGTGTCCGACTCTTTGCGACCCCATGAATCTCAGCATGCCAGGCCTCCCTGTCCATCACCAACTCCCGCAGTTCACTGAGACTCATGTCCATTGAGTCAGTGATGCCATCCAGCCATCTCATCCTCTGTCGTCCCCTTCTCCTCCTGCCCCCAATCCCTCCCAGCATCAGGGTCTTTTCCAATGAGTCAACTCTTCACATGAAGTGGCCAAAGTACTGGAGTTTCAGCTTTAGCATCATTCCTTCCAAAGAAATCCCAGGGCTGATCTCCTTCAGAATGGACTGGTTGGATCTCCTTGCAGTCCAAGGGACTCTCAAGAGTCTTCTCCAACACCACAGTTCACAAGCATCAATTCTTTGGCGCTCAGCTTTCTTCACAGTCCAACTCTCACATCCATACATGACCACAGGAAAAACCATAGCCTTGACTAGATGAACATTTGTTGGCAAAGTAATGTCTCTGCTTTTGAATATGCTATCCAGGTTGGTCATAACTTTCCTTCCAAGGAGTAAGCGTCTTTTAATTTCATGGCTGCAGTCACCATCTGTAGTGATTTTGGAGCCCAGAAAAATAAAGTCTGACACAGTTTCCACTGTTTCCCCATCTATTTCCCATGAAGTTGTGGGACCAGATGCCATGACCTTTGTTTTCTGAATGTTGAGATTTAAGCCAACTTTTTCACTCTCCACTTTCATTTTCATCAAGAGGCTTTTTAGTTCCTCTTCACTTTCTGCTACAAGGGTGGTGTCATCTGCATATCTGAGGTGATTGATATTTCTCCTGGCAATCTTGATTCCAGCTTGTGTTTCTTCCAGTCCAGCGTTTCTCATGATGTACTCTGCATATAAGTTAAATAAATAGGGTGACAATATACAGCCTTGACGAACTCCTTTTCCTATTTGGAACCAGTCTGTTGTTCCATGTCCAGTTCTAACTGTTGCTTCCTGACCTGCATACAAATTTCTCAAGACGCAGATCAGGTGGTCTGGTATTCCCATCTCTTTAAGAATTTTCCACAGTTTATTGTGATCCACACAGTCAAAGGCTTTGGCATAGTCAATAAAGCAGAAATAGATGTTTTTTCTGGAACTCTCTTGCTTTTTTGATGATCCAGCAGATGTTGGCAATTTGATCTCTGGTTCCTCTGCCTTTTCTAAAACCAGGTTGCACATCAGGAAGTTCACGGTTCACGTATTGCTGAAGCCTAGCTTGGAGAATTTTGAGCATTTCTTTACTAGCATGTGAGATGAGTGCAATTGTGCAGTAGTTTGAGCATTCTTTGGCATTGCCTTTCTTTGGGATTGGAATGAAAACTGACCTTTTCCAGTCCTGTGGCCACTGCTGAGTTTTCCAAATTTGCTGGCATATTGAGTGCAGCACTTTCATAGCATCATCTTTCAGGATTTGGAATAGCTCAACTGGAATTCCATCACCTCCACTAGCTTTGTTCGTAGTGATGCTTTCTAAGGCCCACTTGACTTCACATTCCAGGATGTCTGGCTTTAGGTCAGTGATCACACCATCGTGATTATCTGGGTCGTGAAGATCTTTTTTGTACAGTTCGTCTGTGTATTCTTGCCACCTCTTCTTAATATCTTCTGCCTCTGTTAGGTCCATACCATTTCTGTCCATTGTCGAGCTCATCTTTGCATGAAATGTTCCTTTGGTATCTCCGATTTTCTTGAAGAGATCCCTAGTCTTTCCCATTCTGTTGTTTTCCTCTATTTCTTTGCATTGATCGCTGAAGAAGGCTTTCTTATCTCTTCTTGCTATTCTTTGGAACTCTGCATTCAGATGCTTATATTTTTCCTTTTCCCCTTTGCTTTTCACTTCTCTTCTTTTCACAGCTATTTGTAAGGCCTCCCCAGACAGCCATTTTGCTTTTTTGCATTTCTTTTCTATGGGAATGGTCTTGATCCCTGTCTCTGTACAATGAATGACACGAACCTCATTCCATAGTTCATCAGGCACTCTATCTATCAGACTTAGGCCCTTAAATCTATTTCTCACTTCCACTGTATAATCATAAGGGATTTGATTTAGGTCATACCTGAATGGTCTAGTGGTTTTCCCTACTTTCTTCAATTTAAGTCTGAATTTGGCAATAAGGAGTTCATGGTCTGAGCCACAGTCAGCTCCTGGTCTTGTTTTTGCTGACTGTATAGAGCTTCTCCATCTTTGGCTGCAAAGAATATAATCAATCTGATTTCAGTGTTGACCATCTGGTGATTAAATGGTTAACAGATGTAAAGCACTTAAAGCAGAGCCTACACTTATCAGGCCTTAAGAAGCATCCCTACAAACAAAGCTAGTGGAGGTGATGGAATTCCAATTGAGCTATTTCAAATCCTAAAAGATGATACTGTGAAAGTGCTGCACTCAATATGCCAGCAAATTTGGAAAACTCAGCAGTGGCCACAGGACTGGAAAAGGTCAGTTTTCATTCCAATCCCAAAGAAAGGCAATGCCAAAGAATGCTCAAACTACCGCACAATTGCACTCATCTCACACACTAGCAAAGTAATGCTCAAAATCCTCCAAGCCAGGCTTCAATAGTACATGAACCGAGAACTTCCAGATGTTCAAGCTGGTTTTAGAAAAGGCAGAGGAACCAGAGATCAAATTGCCAACATCCGCTGGATCATCGAAAAAAGCAAGAGAGTTCCAGAAAAACATCTATTTCTGCTTCATTGACTATGCCAAAGCCTTTGACTGTGTGGATCACAATAAACTGTGGAAGATTCTAAAAGAGATGGGAATACCAGACCACCTGACCTGCCTCTTGAGAAATCTGTATGCAGGTCAGGAAGCAACAGTTAGAACTAGACATGTAACAACAGACTGGTTCCAAATAGGAAAAGGAGTACTCAAGGCTGTATATTGTCACCCTGCTTATTTAACATATATGCAAAGTACATCGTGAGAAATGCTGGGCTGGAAGAAACACAAGCTGGAATCAAGATTGCCGGGAGAAATATCAATCACCTCAGATATGCAGATGACACCACCCTTATGGCAGAAAGTGAAGAGGAACTAAAAAGCTTCTTGATGAAAGTTAAAGAGGAGAGTGAAAAAGTTGACTTAAAACTCAGCATTCAGAAAATTAAGATCATGGCATCCGGTCCCATCATTTCATGGTAAATAGATGGAGAAACAGTAGAAACAGGGGCAAACTTTATTTTTGGGGGCTCTTAAACCACTGCAGATGGTGACTGCAGCCATGAAATAAAAAGACGCTTACTCCTTGGAAGGAAAGTTATGACCAACCTAGACAGCATATTAAAAGCAGAGACATTACTTTGCTAACGAAGGTCGTCTAGTCAAGGCTATGGTTTTTGCAGTAGTCATATATGGATGTGACAGTTGGACTATAAAGAAAGCTGAGTGCCAAATAATTGATGCTTTTGAACTGTGGTGTTGGAGAAGACTCTTGAGAATCCCTTGGACTGCAAGGAGACCTAACCAGTCCATCCTAAAGGAAATCAGTCCTGAATGTTCATTGGAAGGCCTGATGCTGAAGCTGAAACTCCAGTACTCTGCCCACCTGATGCAAAGAGCTGACTCATTTGAAAAGGCCCTGATTTGGGGAAAGATTGAAGGCAAAGAGAAGGGGAGGACAGAGGATGAGATGGTTGGATGACATCACTGACTCAATGGACATGAGTTTGAGAAAACTCCGGGAGTTGGTGATGGACAGGGAGGCTTGGCGTGCTGCAGTCCATGGGGTCGCAGTCGGACACGACTGAGCGACTGAGTAACTGAACTGAACACTTACCAGGTTCTCAATGAGCCTTGCCTATGCCTCCACCAGAGCACTTAAACTGTATTATAACTGTATCAGGGAGGGAGGAGGGAGGAGGGTTCAGGATGGGGAACACATGTATACCTGTGGCGGATTCATTTTGATATTTGGCAAAACTAATACAATTTTGTAAAGTTTAAAAACAAAATAAAAATTTAAAAAAATTGTAAAAAAAAAAAAATTTTAAGCAATCATGTTTTCAATGTATACATTGTGTTTCTTAATAATAGTATGACCAAGAAGTGTATCACATTAATTTTTCAGTGTAGTTTGTTGTTTAAAATAATATAATCATCCAAATATTATTACACTACTATTAACTAGGCTTCAATATCAGTGTTGATTTCATTGTGTTAAGTGTACACTTGTAATAAAATAGCTGCAAACCTTTAAAAAATAAAAATAAAAATACTGTGGTAAATAAAAAAAATTAAAAAAACAAAACAAAACTGTATCAGTCAAAAGGTCTACCTCCTGCATGACCTTAGTTCCTCAAGGTAGGATGTGAGTCTTATCCATACGGTTGTCCCCAGTGCCTAGCTCCATGCCTGGCACAAAGAATAAAGCAATAAGTGTTGGCTGTGCTTTTTAATATATATTTTTATTTATTTCACTGTGCTGCATCTTAGTTGCAGCATGCAAACTCATATTGAGACCTATGGGATCTTAGTTCCCCAACCAGGGATCAAACCCTGGGAGCGACCCTTAGTCACTGAACCATCAGGGACATCCCCATGGGTGTGTTTTTAATGAGAAGGAAAAGGCTGATTGAACTACAGGGGGCACACTTTTGTCTCTCAGTTTTAACTTTGGATTATTGGTTAAATAAATCAGGCCAGGAAAAAGTGAAGTACACTTTTTCTTCCCCTTAATAATCTAAACATGTACCCATCTAGGTCTGTCTTCCAGACCCAAACCATGAACATTTAACTTTGAATTTTAATGTTTAGGGAGGGTTAATTCTCATATTTGCATGGGAAGCTCAGTGATTTAATATATAAAAATAATGTTTCTGTGAATGAACGATTATAGAATCCAGAAGCTACTCAGAAGCAATTTAGACTCTTCTTTAATTGTGGGAAGGAGGCAGGGAAGAAGGAAGATTGAGCAGTGAGTTAGCCCAAGTTCTTATTTACATTATGCCCAAAAGTTGGGTTGAGAAAGTGAGCATAATAGAGAAAAAAGGGAAGAGACATGAGAAACCAGGTCATGCATGCTATGAAACAAAAAAGTTATTAAAAAGAATAAAAATACAAGACACTGACACCCATATATATCACACATATATGTTGCTATTTCCCAAGACATATTTCAGATACGATATATCTGATAAAAAGACTAGTAATCAGAATGTACAAAAAACTTTCAACAATTCTATAATAAAACAACCCAATTCTCAAATGGCCAAAGGCTTGGATACACAAATAAATCCATGAAAATATGCTCAGCACCATTAATTATGAGGGAAAGGCACATTAAAACTATAGTAAACAGAGGGTCAAGGAGGGTTGCATTAGGAACTTGAGTCTAACAAATGCAAACTATTATATATAGAATGGATAAACAACAGGTCCTATTGTATAGCACAAAGAACAATATTCAATATCCTGTATTAACAGAATGGAAAAGAATGTGAAAAAGAAAATAGATATATGTGTATATATATGTATAACTGAATTCCTTTGCTGGATACCAGAAACTAATACAACATTGCAAATCAACTATACTTCAATTTAAAAAAAAATTAACATCGGCATCACAAAAAAATTAACTACAGTGAGATCCCACGACACATCTATTGTCGTTGTTGCGAGTCACTCAGTTGTGTCCGACTCTTTGTGACCCCCATGGGCTGTAGCCTGGCAGGTTCCTCTGTCCGTGGGATTCTCCAGGCAAGAATACTGGAGTGGGTTGCCATTTCCTTCTCCAGGAGCACGTCTATTAGAAAGGCTCAAATAAAAAATATAATAGCAAGTGCTGGCAAAGATATGAGACAATAAGAACTCTCATATATTGTTGATAGAAATGCAAAATGTTACACCCACTTAGGAAAACACTTTGGTAGTTTCTTGTGAAGGTAAAACCCTAAGACTCAGCAGTCCCATCTAGGTATTGACCCAAGAGAAATGAATATGCATGTCCACACAAAAACCTGTACACTAATGTCTGTAATAGCTATTTTTATACTAGTTAAAAACTAGAAAAAATGCAAACGTCCATTAACTAGTGTGTATAAACAAACGTCCATACAATAGAACACTAGTCATCAATTTTAAAAAAACTACTGATACACACAACATAGATGACTCTCAAAAGCACAATGCTAAGTGAAAGAAGCTATATTCAAAAGGCTACAAACTGCACAGTTCCAGTAATATGACATTCTATAGAAATGAAAATCTGATCAGTGGTGCCTGGGACTGGAGGCAGAGGACTGACTGTAAAGGGCCATAAGGTGACTTTCTGATGAAAGTGATGGAAATTGCCCATAACTTGATTGTAGTGAAAATTCATAGAATGGTATGCCTAAAAAATGAATTGTTCTGTTTGTAAATTATACCTCAATAAATCCTAAAAATAATAAATAAATAGTAATGAATCAGAAAAACATCTGCTTTTGCTTTATTGACTACCCAAGGCCTTTGACTCTGTGGATCACAATAAACTGTGGAAAACTCTTCAAGAGATGGGAATACCAGACCACCTGACCTGCCTCCTGAAAAATCTGTATGCAGGTCAAGAAGCAACAGTTAGAACTAGATATGGAACAACAGACTGGTTCCAAATAGGAAAAGGAGTACATCAAGGTTGTATATTGTCATGCTGCTTATTTAACTTATATGCAGAGTACATCATGTGAAATGCTAGGCTGGATGAAGCACAAGCTGGAATCAAGATTTCCAGGAGAAATATCAATAACCTCAGATACACAGATGACATCACCCTGATGGCAGAAAGTGAAGAAGAACTAAAGAGCCTCTTGATGAAAGTGAAAGAGGAGAGTGAAAAGTTGAAACTCAACATTCAGAAAACTAAGATCATGGCATCCGGTCCCATCACTTCATGGCAAGTAGATGGGGAAACAGTGGAAACAGTGTCAGACTTTATTTTTTTGGGGTCCAAAATCACTGCAGATGGTGACTGAAGCCATGAAATTAAAAGACACTTGCTCTTTGGAAGGAAAGTTATGACCAACCTAGACAGCATATTAAAAAGCAGAGACATTACTTTGCCAACAAAGGTCCACGTAGTCAAAGCTATGGTTTTTCCAGTAGTCATGTATGGATGTGAGAGTTGGACTATAAAGAAAGCTGAGCACCGAAGAACTAATGCTTTTGAACTGTGGTGCTGCAGGAGACTCTTGAGAGTCCCTTGGACTGCAAGGAGATCCAACCAGTCCATCCTAAGGGAAATCATTCCTGAATATTCATTGGAAGGACTGATGCTGAAGCTGAAACTCCAATACTTTGGCCACCTGATGGGAAGAACTGACTCATTTGAAAAGACCCTGATGCTGGGAAAGATTGAAGGCAGGAGGAGAAGGGGAGGACACAGGATGAGATGGTTGGATGGCATCACCGACGTAAGGGACATGAGTTTGAGTAAACTCCGGGAGTTAGTGATGGACAGGGAGGCCTGGAGTCCATGGGGCTGCAAAGAGTCGGACATGACTGAGCAACTGAACTGAACTGAACTGAATGAATCAGAAGGCAAAGTTCTTATCACAGCCTAAGAGACTTTGTCTCACTCCCACTGGCCTTTCAGACTGTCTCTTCTGTGACCTTCCTCATGCTCCCTGGTCACGTCAGCCTTCTTTCAGCCCCTATGCTCACCACATTTCCTCAGTTCCTATAACCTCCACACATCCAGTTCCACCTACCAAGAAAGCTCTTTCTGCATCTTCTTCTTAAAAACTGTTACATTTGTAATTTTAATTTTTGTTGTTGTTGTCATTGTAGTTATTCTGTGTCTCCACTATTAAAATGGAAGCTCAGTGAGGTCAGGGTCTGTCTTTGTTCATCAGCATATCTCCTGCCCTCCACACTGTGCTGGTACAATGACCGGTACAACAAATATTCAACTATTACATTCAACTGCCTTCTGTATGTCTCAGTCTTAACACATCCCAAACTAAAATGCTTCTTATCCCCCAAAATACCGCTCTACTGGCAGAGTTGCCATGTTGCAGAATTCAAGGAACGATGGCCACAGAGTGTCCAAGGTGGCAAGAATACACAGAAGAACTGTACAGAAAAATCTTCATGACCAAGATAATCACGATGGTGTGATCACTCACCTAGAGTCAGACATCCTGGAATGTGAAGTCAAGTGGGCCTTAGAGAGCTTCACTATGAACAAAACTAGTGGGGGTGATGAAATTCCAGTTGAGCTATTTCAAATCCTGAAAGGGGATGATGGCCTGCCTTATTACCAGCTGTGCTCCTGACATTGGACTCTTCATATGGATAGTGTGCTTTGAAGTTGAGTGTTATTCTTCTTGACTTCAATTGATGGTAACTCTATTCTTTCATCAGGCCAAAAATGTTAGAAGTGTCTTTGATTCCTCTCTCACTCTCACACCTCACGGTAACTTTACCAGAAGATTGCATTGGCTCTACCTTCAAATTCTATCAGCTCTTTTCACATTCCCGACCACTCCCACCCCAGCCTCAACCACTATCATTACTGCAAGAGACCTCTTTGGTCTCCTTGCTGCTGCTTTTGTCCATGATCGTCTACTCGCAACTGAGGAGCTAAGACCCCTTTAAAACATAAAGGAGAAATTTTCCTGGTGGTCCAGTGGCTCAGATTCTGTGCTTGCAGTGCAGGGAGCCAGGTTCAATCCCTCATCAGGGAACTAGATCCTGCATGCTGCAAGTAAATATCCCATATGCCACAACTAAGACCTGGTGCAACCAAGTAAATATTAATTTTTTTAATTAAATAAGTTAAAAAAAAAAAAAAACCAGACCATGTCATTTCTCTGTTCAGAGCCCCATAATAGCTCCTTATTTCTCCTCAGAGTAAAAGCCAAAGTCTACAATGAACCTTAAGGTCCCACAGGCTTCCCAGATAGTTATGTAACTACACCTCTTACTTCGCTCAGGTCTGTTCAAATGTTACCTTCTTAAAATGAGGCTTGCTTTGACCATTCTATTTAACTTGCCACTCTCCAAACCCATTTACAGTGCCATTTTTTTATATTTGCTCTCTTGTCACCATCTAATGGGGTCGCAAAGAGTCGGACACGACTGAGCAACTGAACTTTTATTTATGATCATCATCATTTTTGGTCTGTCCTCCTTCTGTTAGAATATAAGCTCTACAAGAACAAACCTGTTCTTATTAATTAAAACCTTGTGCATCTAAAGGAATGTCGGGGATACTGGAGGCTCAATACTGAATGAATAACTGCAGTGTCTGCTAAGGAAGAGAGATTAGTAAATATTAGCATAGGAATAAGTGTGACATACAAAGTGATACAAGCTTTTCTCTCCATGACTCATATTTCTTTGTTAATATTCATATATGTGGAACTGTGCAGCAGGGTAAAAACTGCACAAGATTTGCAGTCAAGGTTTGAGTGATTCCTGGCCTCTCACCACTTCCTACCTGTATAACTACACAAGATTCTCTTATTGGAATAAAACACTCGCCGTGTGACCTCACGGGGTTTGTTGGGAAGATAAAATAAATGTGAATAGTTTTGCAAGCTATCCTAACAGTTTAGGAAAGCAATATTCAAAACTTTCAGTAACATCAATTGCCATCACACTGTTAACCTCCAGAGAGTTCTGTGCCGTCTGTACTGCCGGTTCGATTTTGACCTTTACTTTCTCCCAGTGCTGACACTGAGAAACTTCTGAGCTCCCTTACCCTGTTCAGGTTAGTTACCCTCGCTCTTCCTTTCCATTTTAGGAAGATGGACAGCAGGTGTTGAGTTCCCTGCTCCACGACCTCTGCTGACTCAGGCTGCTTCTTCCTGTCCCTAGGGAGGACAAGAGAGGCGCAGTACAACACATGGGTGGCTCCTGGCATAGCGTTAGCTGAGGTGGAGAGGATGGTGTCTTTTCTGAAGGGACAAAGATTAAGGCTCTTCTTCCACAGGGTGGAACCCCGCGCAAACAGTTCTGGAGACCTGGTTTCCCATTGCCCTGCAGCCCTCCAACTGAGAGATCTGAGGCAAGTCCCTTCAATCTTAACCGGAAAAGGACATCATCATAGTTATCACAGTGCCCTTTGACTTTGCAAGAGTTATTGGAGGGTCAGAAGTAGGAGGAGGCCCGGGGACACTGAGTTTTATTGAAGCTCTGGGTTTATTTAAGAGTGAAAGAAAGAAAAAAGTGCCAAAACAGGTTTCAGAAATTGTCATTTTTTTTAATGTGTTTAAGTCCAAAATCACTTTCATCAGATGGAAAACACCATGCAACTTGTGCTCTATAAAAATATACTAATTCACAGTACAAGGAATGTGTCTTAAGAGACGTAAATTTAAGTTCTATAATAAAAACTTTTAATCATGTCGGTTTGTAACTATATATTCGCTTATTTAGAGTTACCATCGGAAGTTTGTAGGTGAAGCCCTCTTGATTCTCCTGAGAACCGGGTTGGTCCTGTTTAAGAAAAGGCTCAGGATAATACAAATTAATGTTAGTGTTCTTTCCTAACCCTATGTTTAATCAATGGCACATCCTTGGTTTTGAATTATTTAAATGTATTATTATTTAACCATGTAAGTATTTGTCATTTCCGATTAAACTGGAGATGCCTCAGGAAAAAGACCTAAATACAAGAAAAATCAGCGAATGCAATTTCCTTTGGCCTACGTGAGTCCTTTTGTGTCTCAAAAGCTCACAAACTGTTTGAAGAGACACTGGACCATAGAACAACTCTGACTGCCCAGGACATCTGGCAACCATATGATATTCTTGAACTTCGACTAAAGAAAGAAAATATAAATTTGTGGAAGTAAAGCTCTGCTTCCTAAAACATTATAAATCAACTATATGCCAATAAAGTTAAAATTTAAAAAAAAAAAAAACACGCTGCTTCAACTCACGTATTCTTGGTGACTAAAAAACTAAATTATCAAAACAAAAACCTCCCACCAGAAACCTAAATCATCTGGAAAGCATGAAAAATTCCGGCAAACTATGTTCAACAATTCACCATCACTAAAACTTGAGGCTCATTTTGTTTCATTTATTCTAAATCATTTACTCTTCTCACTGAGAAAAGAGTCCAAGGCGCCCAGAACAGATGTGAGCAGCAATAGACCGACTGTTGGGGGTTTTCACATTTGCAGGTGGCTGGCAGAAGAGAGAGAAATATTACTTTAAAGGAACACTTGCGAGGTGCTTAAGAAGCAGCTCCTCGTTAGTATAGTGGTTAGTATCCCCGCCTGTCACGCGGGAGACCGGGGTTCAATTCCCCGACGGGGAGGTTGGTAATTCTTTTTTACTAACCACCACAAATATTTCCCATAGTTCAACTGCCCGACACAGCTAACAAATACAACATGCTGTTATCTTCTGTTAAGTGCGTCTTTTCAAAATGATAACTTTAAAGCTCACCGTGAAGTAAAAGCCAACACTGAAGGTAAACGCTTTATACTGTTTTCAGAAGGATTAAGAAGTAAATGTTTGGAGAACGCCCGCTGCTTGCTTCCAGCAACAAGCTAACACTGGCTGGCAAACGCCTGCGCAGTAGCGCCCCGCCAAATTCCAAATGGAGGTCACGAACTCGGCCTACGGAAACAGGAGAGGGTAGGGAGAGAGGGCCGAGGCTCCGCCCTTAACCAGGCGGGTTGGAACGGAAACCGCTTACAGAAAAAGGGGAAGGACCAGTTTCCTTTGACCTCGGAGACTCGACTAAACGAGAAACTCCATTCTCCCGCGTCTGTTAATCTCATCCTAGCCTAGGTAGAGGGCTAGCTATGAGGAAAATCTTGCAGCTAAAGGAATCAGTCTCCGATGGAGAAGCAAGGAAAGAATGGAAGGAAAGGCAAGGCGCTCCCGGAAGAGACGCCATTTTACCGGAGTCCTAAGAAACTGCGCGAACCACAGCCCAGCAGGACCTCGTGGCGCAACGGTAGCGCGTCTGACTCCAGATCAGAAGGCTGCGTGTTCGAATCACGTCGGGGTCATGGCCTTTTACTTTTAGGCCTTCTGGTTTCTATGAACTAGATGTATTCAAGCTAGATGTGTTCCCGCCATTTTCTGGAAGTGCCTTTCATTGCAGGATTAAATCTTCTTGTTCAAATGTTATCCCAGTAATCCTTAGTCTGCAAGAAGACAAAGATTACCTTAGTCTGCCAAAAGACAAGGATCACCTTAAAGGTGGTGGTTTTGGTCTTTTTTTTTCACTGTTGAGCCTTGTGAATTCTCTGTCATTGAACATTCATAATGCATAGTTATGTGGCTGTTACTGTTGTGCATTAGAGAGCATATTAGCTGATGGTGGTCCGTAACAGGGAACGTACAGTACATAAACCGTACGAGCTGTTTTTCCAAAAACAATTTTAGACCTGTTTCCCTTTGGAAAGCAAGTCCAACAAGGTACAATTTCTAACTCTGTGTAATAGTTGACATCAACATGTGCACGCTGTACAGTCTTACAGGTGAAACGGTGGCACACTAAAAAATGACTAACCGAAGACCCTGAACCTGGTGAATGACTCCAGATCCCTGTCTTCACTATCTTATATTAAAGGTTGAAACAAACTATTGAAAAAACTGCCTAGAAGCCGTTGGCCCTAAGTGATACCAATGCATCTTTTATCTTTTCATCAACTAATGCAAGTAGTAATAAATTAGGTACCACTTTCAACTATTAGTCTCATAGCAGGAAGCAAAGCTTACTCATTCACCTTTGTAAGTTCCAGGACTCTTGGTACTGAATAGTGCCTTAGAGGCATGTGTCAAATATTTGTTGTACAAAAAGTGAATGGCAAGACTATGAGAAATTATTAGTTTGGGGGGTTTTTTATTGGGTATATTCCATGCAAGTCCCTGAGTTTTCTTGCTCAATATTTTGAATATGGCAAATACTAATTTCTTACATTTCAGCCTATTCTAGCATTGGACATCATGTTTTTGTGTAGTTCTTTGCTTTCCTTTTTGGTTGGATTGCGATTAGATCATACATTTCAACAGATGTTTATGGACCACTGATACTGCAATGAACACTGAGGAAAAGATTACACCCAGTAAAAGTGTTTTTTTGAGCAGCAGACAAAAAGATACCTTAAGTAACCAAACACCATAATATATTAGCATGAGTGGCAAAAACAGAGTGGTGTGAGGGTGCTAAAATATGGACATTAGGTAGTTCAGAAAGTCTTCATAAAGGAAGATCTTGAAAAATAATGAAAGCTTCTATGTGACTTTAAGGCATTCCATCCAGTGGACATATGTGAATGCCTTCTATGAATCAAGCACTGTCACTTAATAACCCTGGGATCTGACGTCTTCCAACTATAAAAGCTGAGGTTTATATGTATTAGCTTCCTAGGGCTGCCACAGCAAAATACCACAGACTGGGTAGCTTTTAAACAACAGAAATTTATTTTCTGACAGTTCTGAAGGCTGGAAGTCCAAGATCAAAGTGACAGTACAGCTAGTTTCTTCTGAAGCCTGTCCTTCACTCATAGATGACCACTTTCTTGCTAGGTCTTTACATGGGCTTTCCTGCATACGTATACATCCTTAGTATCTCTGTATGTGTCCAAGTTTCCTCTTTCAGGACACCAATCAGATCGAATTAGGGCCCATTCGTGGCTTCATTTAACTGAATCACCTCTTAAAAGGCCTTACCTTGGAAATACAGCCACATTTTGAAGTACCAAGGGATTAGGGCTTCAATATATGAATGAAATCAGGGAACACAATTCAGCCCATAACGGAAGTAATGGTCATTTTCACCCCTGGCAACTTTGCATATGCAGCATAGTGAAGTCGCTCAGTCTTGTCCGACTCTTTGCGACCCTGTAGACTGTAGCCCACCAGGCTCCTCCGTCCATGGGATTCTCCAGGCAAGAATACTGGAGTGGGTTGCCATTTCAAGACGCTTAATCTTAGCTGGGACTAAGGATGGTATCTCATTTGTACAAAATCATACTCTTGTGAGGCAGACAGAGCAGTTTGTATTACCTTGTAAATCATTTTATTTGGCAGTCCCAGCAAACTAATACAACTTCTTTGGAGAACTACTATTAATAGTTATTCATTATTGCTGGAGAGGAAAAGAGAAGTAAAGCTGTAAAGGTAAACAGGAGTCAGCTCACCCAGGACCTTTTGTGCCATTCTAACTAATTTAGATTTTATTCTGCAAGCAATGAAGAGCTATTATTTAAGAATATGACAAGGTCAGCTATGGCTTTACAAAGAACGTGAAAAATAGCCTAGAACTGCTGTTGCTGGACCAGCATCCTGGAAACAAGTTGAAAACGTAAAATTTCAGGCCCCACTCCAGACTCACAGACTCAGAAAACTCTGTGGGTGGGCCTACCAACCTGAGTTTTAACCAGGCCTTCCTGGTTATTCTGATGCAAGCTAAAATAAAAGAATCACGGGCCTAAAGAGCAAGGCTGGACTGGAGGCCCCACTTACCTCACAGAGTTGTTAAGAGAGTCATAAGATAAAATACACAGGGCTTCCTTGGTGGCTCAGTGGTAAAGAACCTGCCCATCAATGCTGGAGATGTAGGTTTGATCCCTCATCCAGGAATATCCTACCTGCCGAGGAGCAACTAAGCCTGTGGCCACAACTACTGAGCCTTTTTGCCCTAGAGCCAGGAAACTGCAACTACTGAGCCCACGTGCCACAGATGCTGATGCCCACACACCCTACAACCTGTGCTCTGCAACAAAGAAGCCACCACAATGAAAAGCCTGTGCACTGCAACTACAGAGTAGCCCAACAACAAAAACCAGCACAGTCAAAAACAAAAAAATTTTTTTTAAATAAAATACATAAAAGTGTCTTCGATGTTGTAAAGTTAATATATATCATTGTTTAGTTGCTAAGTCGTGTCTGACTCTTTGGCAACCCCTTCATTAATATTTATATCATTAGTAATAGTTCTATAACTCTAAAATGGTCACTTTACAGGTTTTAGCTTCTTTCCCAAGGCTGAACATTTGTACTCTTTCACAATGGCCCATTTTACTGACTTGATGTCACTGTGAAATAACCCAAAATCGAACATGTCATTTAAACTTCTACAATCATTATATAGGAGTGATATAAGGAAAAAGGATCTGGAATACACAAATTGATATTTGAATTCTCAAATTCTGACACTTAATGGCTCTGTGATTTTGTTCTATTTCACTAACAACTTTCCAGTCTATCATGTATTCTTACAAATGGATTTATCCCCTAGTACAGAATGCTCTGAGCATTTTTCACCCATTTAATAAGATAGCTTTCACTTTTGAATTATTTTTAATCAGTTACTTAGGACTGATGTACTTGGAGGAACTGATAAAATGGAGCCTTTGGAAATGAAAGCTAAAAAACAGGTTGTGAATTCTGATAAGACAAGTGATTTTCCAATTTCCCATACTAATTCAAAGTAGTTATGCTTATAAATCATAAGTAGTTATGATTACAAAATAGAAAAGTAGTTATTATGAAATCATATGTGTTCACTGTAGAAATAGAGAAAAACATAAGAAAAATCATCTGTTCCCATCTCCTAGAAGAAACTACTATGAACATTCTGGTCTATACTCATTTAGTCCATTTAAATATACACATATCCATACACATCTCAGTTCTTCATAAAACTGAGATCTTACTCTAATATGGGTCTCTTTTTCTTTTCATATTTTATTTACAGCTGTGTTGTAAACATTCTCTCATATTCTTAGATAAATGTCATGTAGTATTTTATCATCTGCTCTGTTTCAGGTGACATCCTTAAATTCACAACCAAGTCCTATACAAAACAGGATAATGAAAAATAAAAAAGTCACCTGTATGTTAATAACATTAAGAACTCCAGAAAGGGAAATGAAGTGTTTCCAATTGTTTAAGGAAAAAAAATTGTAAGAGTTTTCTGACAAAGTAATTGCATAATTTTAAGTCTGTGGGTTCACATAGAAATATCTTTCCATTGTTTCCCGAAGCTTTGGGTTATTAGAGCTGTAACATTAAAAAAAAATTTTTTTTTAACCTACTACCTGTTTTGACATAAAAGATAATTTACATTTTTTTTTACATTGGATGAATGTAACACAAAAAAATCGAGTCTCATTTTTAAATTCAGAAATTTCACAGGAGATGACTGAAAGCATCAGGTCCTTGAGGAGAAAAGGCTGAGACCCAGAGTACAATTGGTAGAATTCACTCTGATAGGACACCACTTCAATTTAAACAAGAAAGATGCAAGAGAAAATGTGTGCAGACTTGACTGTCTGAAGTTGAGGCATTCCCCACAGATGGTTTTTATGTTCTCAATTATGAGGCAAGATCATCAGCTAGCTGAAAATGGGGACAGGTTGGAGGAAGGGATGTGAATAATTTGAGGAGAGAGGTGAAAGTATGAATGGTTAATCCAGAGAGTGTCAAGTGCTCCTGTGAGGTCTGAGGTCATGAATTAAAACCAGCTGGTGTATGATTTTTTTTGCCAGCAATCTTGGGCGCAAGCAATGAGAAAGTTTGTTCCAACAAGGTTCAGTCCAAGCAAGGCTCCAAGTTCCTCCAAGCAAGAAAGAGACACTGGAGTGAGAGAGTTGAAAATGTTTGCAAAAGAGTGATTGTAAGGATTGATCAAGGAATCTAAATCAGTTGAGTTGGAATGATTAAATGATGGCAGAAGCAGGAAAAATAGACTTTTTTTTAAGTATTGGGATTAATGAATTGGAGGTCAGCAAGAATATGACAAATGAGCTGAGTAAAAAGGGGCTACTTATTGACTATTGGGATACTTGAAATTGAGATTTACTGAGTTACTGATGACAGGGTTCAGAGTCGTACCACTGGAGTGGATGGATGAGATGGAGTAGAGGAACAAGTCATTGGAGATGAAGAGGTCAAAGACCTAAGAGGCTCAGTGTTGGTGTTACACGGGTCATGTTGAATTCACAAAATGCAGACAAAACCTAGTGCAAGAAGCAATGGTCTAATTTCTGAGGGAGACTGCCCAAGGGGTTGATAAATTTTAGCTGTAAAGATGATAAAGGGATCAGATGATATGAACTTCAAACGTTTTTGAAGGAGGAAAGAGAAATAGTGTGTAACAAGTAATTAGGAACAAAGGGGCCACACTCTGTAGCCCAACCTCTTGGCCTTAAGGTACACAGAGTATGAGAAAAATAAATAACCTATTGATAGCACCCTACTTCAGAGCTCTACAGCAGAGTTAAAAGCAAAATTACCTTAGTCACTAAAAACAGTAGTGCTGGGGATATACCTGGATGCATCTAGGCTAATTCCAAGTCTGAATTTGATAACTCACGGCTTTGGGGATGATGTAGAAAGGCAGTCTGACACCTTATGACATCAACCATATTTCCTGAGAAATGTAGAATCTGCAAATAACCTCCTGTTGATAGTACCCAGTGATAAGAAAAGGAGAGATAATTAATGAAAGGGAATGAAAACTATGTTTCGCTCAGAGAACATTGATTTCAGGCACCTAGAATGCAGTTCTTTCTGAATTATCTTTAATGTTGGCTTATAGGGTATAGATGGAGAAGGAAACGGCAACCCACTCCAGTATTCTTGCCTGGAGAATTTCATGGCCAGAGGAGCCTGGTGGTCCACAGTCCATGGGGTTGCAAGGAGTCGGACACGACTGAGTGACTAACACAACATAGGGTAAAGTATTGTCTATTTAAAAGAGCTTTCAGGTTTGATGCATGAGACAGGGTGCTCAGGGCTGGTACACTGGGATGACCCTGGGGGATGGGATGGAAGGAGGTGGAAAGGGGGTTCTGGATGGAGAACATATGTGCACCTGTGGCTGATTCATGTCAATGTTTGGCAAAAACCACTATACTATTGTCAAGTAATTAGCCTCCAATTAAAATAGATAATTTTTTTAAAAAAAAGAACTTTCAGAAGACATATAGATGGCCAACATACACATGAGAAAGTGTTCAGTATCATCTAATCACTGGGGCTTCTCAGGTGGCTCAGTGGTAAAGCATCCTCCTGCCAATGTAGGAGCCGAAAGAGATGCAGGTTCGGTCCCTGAGTCGGGAAAATACCCTGGACTAGGAAATGGGAACCCACTCCAGTATTCTTACCTGGAAAATTTCATGGACAGAGGAGCCTGGTGGGCTGAGGAGCCTGGTGGGCTGCAGTCCATGGGGTCACAGAAGAGTCGGTTGCAGCTGAGCACATACACATCACTAATCATTAGAGAAATACAAATCAAAACCACAGTGAGATAACACCTCACACCTATCAAAATGGCTGTTATCAAAAAGAAAAGTATTGGTGAGGACGTGATTAAAGGGAATCCTCGTGCACTATTGATAGGAATGTAAATAGATGCAGCCACCACGGAAACAGTATGCAGGTTCCACAAAAAATTAAAAATAGACCTACCATATGATCTAGCAATTCCACTACCTGAAAATAATGAAAAAAAATGCACCCCTATGTTTATTGCAGCATCATTCACAACACTGAAGATATGTAAGCAAACCAAGTGTCCATCCAAAGATGAATGGATAAAGAAAATGTGATATAAATTGATATAGACACAAATTCACACACAAACACACACACTCTCTCTCACAGGAATACTTAACCATAAAAAAGAATGAAATCTTGCCATTTATAGCAACATGGACGGACCTGGGAGGTATTATGCCAAGTGAAATGTTAGACAAAAACAAATACCATATATTTCACTTTTATGTGGAATCTGAAAAACAAAACAAAGGAATAAACAAAACAGAAACAGACTCTCAGATACAGAGAACTGGTGGTTGCCAGAGGGGAAGGCAATTAAGAGGTACAAACTCCCAACTATAAGATAAATCATGGGGGATGTAATGTGCACCTAAGTTAATAGTAAAAAATATTTTACCAACTTTGTACAGTGATCATTTCATAATGTATAAAAATATAGAATCATATGTTGTACACTTGAAATTAATAATATTGTATAGTAATCAAAAAATTAAATAAGACAACTTTCAGGTTCAACGGGTAATTTTTTTTCTTTTTTGGCTTGTGGTAAAATGTAGGATTAAACTGCATGGAAATTTTCTAGTACAAAGGCCCTATGGAAAAAAAGCAGAGTAGCATCCTGATAGCTCTCCCATATGGCTCTGTGATTCCATCATTGTATTTGCATACAATTTAGGTAGGTTTTTATTTTCACGTGTCAGTCAGTGATGCCGCCTCCTCTGAGAAAACACGTCAGGATCCACTAGCTACCAGAACCTGGAGACCTTTCTATAATCTACCCTCCTCAGATCAAATCTAGCCCTGGTAACTCTGACCCTTTCAGAGCAGCAAAACCTACCTTTTAAAAACTGTAAGTACAGTCAGGCCAAGAGCCAAACCCTACAACTAGTAAGGTAAAGACTTAACAGGATAATTTGCTAATTTGAGTAGGGTAGAATAAACCCATTAGTTGTGGCCTTGCAGAGATTATGCTCAGGACTTTTGCTCTGCACATTTTAACGTTAAGACTCTACGAAAAGAAATAACTGTGGGAGGGCACACCGCAGACTGTGTCATCCCACACTCGCTGACTACGTTTGTGGGGTTACCAGTCACTGCAAAATCATGATCGTTTGCCTGTCAGCTCAGTTCACCCTCTGAAAATAAAACACTCGTTTCTGTACTCGGCGATGACCATGGTGGTAGGGGTTGAGGTAACTTTTACACTGCGACCTAAAAATCTTCGAAACAACTTGCTAATTAAAGTACAATTTTGAATTTGCATTCCTGATCTTAATATTGCTCAAATATATGTAAATTTTAATAATTAGTAAAATTGTCTCTAGGTTAGAAATAATGTCTCCATTTCAACAAAATAAAATGGCTTGATTCATAGGAAACATTTTTGGTGAAGGTTCTTTAAATTTACAAGAACCATGCAGAAATCAGATAAACTTTCTTTTTAAAGGAGCTTATAAAGCATAGTCTGGAGGTCAGAATTTGGGAAATGATTAAGACAACCTAATTCTAAGGTCACCTTTCTTTTCTTGAAACATATATAAATTGGTAAGGTATACATGTATTTGTTATCAATGGTATTTGTTTTCAAGAAGACATTTTTATCTTAAATTTCTGAGACTCCACCAGGTTTTAACTTGGATCCTTAATATGGCTCTGATTAGTGTTTCCGGCCTAATTAAAATCACTAGGCTTCCCCTAAGATTAAAATCTAGAATGCACCTATCTATCTCAGTAATCTTAAATTGCCTATTAAGGCATTTCTAAATCATTTCATTTCGCTGCATTATTAAACATTTAGGTTTAAGTTATGGTTTAAGATACTCACGGGTGGAGGGATCCAACCCATAGATGGCTCTCAACAAAAATGCAGTTGAGCCCAAAGAGCTAAATGAAATTCTTTAGGAATGCCCCAACCTTCTTTAGGGTAAGTGGAAGTGCAGTATTTGGCAATACAATTTTGTCACAAATTCAACGGCAGGTTAAAGTGCCCTGTAGTCAAGGTCTGGTTTTTCCTAAATTTCAGGAACAAAAGAAGCGTTCGCAAGCAGGCAGGGATTGAACTCCCGCTCTCCCCCCTAGTAAATCAAATCGAGGAAGACGAGCGTCCACGAGCACGCCTCGCTTCTTTTCTTTCCCTTCAGGGCTAGCGTTTGGGGAGGAAAGGCTGCGGCTATTCTTCGTTGAACCAAGGTCCCGGGATTGAGCCAGGCCCAGCCCCCAGGTCCTCGCAGCTGCCCTGAAATTCGGCCCGTTAGCGGCGACTGACCCCGGAGAGAAAAACAGCTTCTCCAGCAGGGGGAGGGAGAGGAAACGGCGCACAAAAAGCAGTGCAACTTGTCCCTTACCGCCGTCTAAGGGTGGGGGAAAAGGAAACGCATACAAGCCACACTCAAGGGCTCCCGCCCGAGCGGCTTTTAAACTGCGTTTCCACCACCTCTCGCAGGGCGCCGCGGCTAATGGAACCCGCGCGAGGCGTCCGGCCAATCACCGCCGCGCTTCCTCCGGTCGTAGGCCAATGGCGGCGCGCCTTCTTGGGGCGTGGGCGAAGAGACTCCTCTCCCCTGGCCGTGGTGTGTGGGCTGGGGTTGGTGCGGACTCCTGGCTTGGCTGCACTGGGCCGCACTTGTCCTGCAGGGGCTTTTGTGTCCGCCTTTGGCTTGGCTTTGTGTGCGCGGGTTTCCGCTGGGCTTCGAGGCGCCAGTCCCGGCCGGGAGCCGTGAGGCTCGGAGGCGGGAGCGCGGCCCCCCCTCCCCCGGGCGAGGAGCGAGCGCGCCGGCGTGAGCGGAGGGTGTGAGGGCTGCGGGGAAGGGGATTCGCCGCCGAGATGCCGGAGTTCCTGGAAGACCCCTCGGTCCTGACGAAAGAGAAGTTGAAGAGTGAGTTGGTCGCCAACAATGTGACGCTCCCGGCCGGGGAGCAGCGCAAAGACGTGTATGTGCAGCTCTACCTGCAGCACCTCACGGCGCGCAACCGGCCGCCGCTCGCCACCAGCGCCAACAGCAAGGGACCCCCGGACTTCTCCAGCGACGAGGAGCGCGAACCTACCCCGGTCCTCGGCTCCGGGGCCGCCGTCGCGGGCCGCAGCCGCGCCGCCGTCGGCAGGGTAAGGACGCCCGGCCGGGGCCACAAAGGCGGGCGTTGAGCAGTGGGCGCCCCCTCGGGCCTCGGCGGCGGGGTGGGCCCCCCACCCGCCCAAGGGGGCTGGCCTCTGGGTCTTCGGACGCCCGACTCGGCCTCTTGGCCTCGGGCTCTGAGAGGGGAGGGGCCGGAGCGGAGAGCCCCGAAGTTGGGGCCGCGGGGCGCGCGTCTTGGCCGCGGTGTGTCGTGCGGTGTGAATTTAGCTTTGCTCTCGGGTTGCGCGCGGACAGCTCGGTGTCCCTGCACCCCCGGCTGTCGGGAGCGGGTAGTGAGACCGGGACTTCCCAGCCCTTTTCGAAAAGCCCTGAGAAGGGTTAGCTCGAAACGGCTACAGGTTACGCTCGAGCGTTTTCCCGCTTTATTAACCGAAATGATTGGTGAGCGGGTCTCAGAGCGCTCCCTGGAGGGCAATTTGTGACATGCTGATATCTAACCAAATTTTGAAATAAAGCAATTCCCGCCTTTTTATGTTTCTTTGCATAAGGAGGGCTTTTTGAACGGTTTGTGTTTTTCTTGTTTGGGTTACTCCTTTCTAGCCCCAGGCTGTTTTTTGGCGGGGCAGCATTACTCTAAATTCAGCAAACTTTTAAAAATATATGTTGAAAGACTATCAGAGACGCTCAAATATTTGAAAATTCTAGGTACTAATGGTTTGGGAGGGTTGGTTTTGGTGTATTTGCATGAAGAAAGGAGAGCCTTTGGAATTAGGAGAAATGTTTATTTCGTGATATTCTGCTTTGTTGGTGTTACAGTTTGAAATATTTAATCCCGAATTCAGATTGGCTCCAGCAAATGCGCATTTTGTTTGAGAATAGTTTGGGTTTTGTTCGGTAGGTTTTATGTGCTGTTTTGTTAGTATTAACAAGCCTGGTTGTCGCTTCAAATCATTATAGGATATGGTTAAAATTGATTGGTGTAAAGTACAGTGCTTTGTAAAACATTAAAAGTGGAGTTTGGAGTTGTTGGTACTGATTAAGGACTGCTTCTTTCAAAGTTATTTTAACTTTAGTTTTTTAAAACTTATCCAGTGTGTTTTCTGGACTACCCATATGGAAATGAAGGAAAGATGTAATACATACATGTAGATTTAATTAAATCTTAAGCCTGGGCTTTAGAGAAATTAAAAATCTTACGTCTTAAATCGGTACTTGGCATATGGTGTGCCAAATAAATATTGGCTTGATAAATAAAAGTTCAATCTCAACTTATTGTTTCCTTTTTTTCTTTTTTTTCTTTTTTCAGCTTATTGTTTCTGATGGCTTGTTTTTGTGGATTTGAAAAAAGCCACTGTATTTCATAAGAAGAAATTTATTTTTGAAATAAAGAATATCCCTTACCTGTTTTTCCCCAGCCCCTCAGAAAACGAAAGTAATGTTTAAACTATTTTAGTAAAAATTTGGTTGAAAAATGAAATATTTTCCATTTAAATCACTTTTTTTTTTTTAATCTTATATAGACTCCTATGTTGGTCTTCTGTGCAAATGTATCATTCTTGAATCGTGGAAGTATTTGGTTGTATGTGTGTGATAGGATTATTTCCTCTTATTCTGATGATGATTTGTTGTCGACAGAAACAACCATCTCAGTTTTGATGTTTTTTATCCAACTTTAGAAGAGAGGATGTCCCAATCTGACCTATGTTTGGGGTATAAGAAGACCTGAATGTAAAAATTTTTAATTTCAGTTCAGTTATCTAACATTGTTGAGTTCCTATGATGGCCTCTTAACTACAAGAGTTTGTTTCCTGTAGGCCTACCAACCACTGTAATTAATTTCTTGGATTAGCTCAGTAAGTTATGAACTTTATCAAAATTAGTCAGCACAATGCAAATAAACAGACTTCCCAGGTAAGCTCAGTGGTAAAGAATCTGCCTGCCAATGCAGGAAACGCTGGAGACTAAGATTCTGTCCCTGGGTGGGGAAGATCCCCCTGGAGGAGGAAATGGCAATCCACTCCAGTATTCTTGCCTGAAGGATCCCATGGACAAGCTGCCAGGCAGGCTGTAAGGTCCGTAAGGTCCAGGCTGTACAGTCCATAAGGTCGAAAAGAGTCAGAAGCCACTGAGCACACACACATGCAGATAAACTGAGTGAAAGAAAGTAACTTTTTAAAGGAACCTTTGTCCAGTAACATGTACCTCAATTACTGTTTCAATCCTTATAGAGAATAACTGTAAACTCAGAAATGTGTACCCTGAGTTGGACTCAATGGTATCAACAACTTGAGAAGGTTAACAGTGGTAGTTGGTTAGCAACATCATTTTCTGTTTTAAAGCACATTAAGTAAAAAATGAGTTCTATTTTATTTTTTTTTTTTTTTGAGTTCTATTTTAACTGAGGAGTCTGATAGATTTTTTTTATTAGGCATAGGAAAAACATATATTGAATTTAAAAGAATACTGTATGCTATTTATAATCAGCATATTAAATTATTCTCCTTTTTTATACAATTATTCCTCTTGTATATACAGTGTTTACGTTCCAGTCATTGTTAGCCCTATGTGTAATAACAATATAGAGTCAGGTGTTTTTGTTTTTTTGGTGGCCCCACCCTGCAGCATGTGAGACCTGAGTTCCCCAATCAGGGATCCAGCTGGTACCCCCTGAATTGGAAGGCAGAGTCTTAACTCTGACCCAATGGGGAAGTCCTTAGAGTCACATTCTTAAAAAAATATAACCTAGGAGAAAGCCAAATTTAATGGTGAATTTTTTAACATTTTAAAACAAACATTAATATGGATTTGGCCAAGGACGTAGTGTATACCTTCAATTTAAATATGGGTTTATGTGGAATATGTTTAATTAAAGGAGTTGTTTCATTTCAGCCACTGCCATGAGCAGGCTCACTTGGTGTGATAGGACAGAATGTTTACATGTTCAGAGTTTGGTTTTTGTTTTTAGTTTTCTTTTTTCTAAGCTTTCTGTGTCATGCATCTTGATGATAACCAGTATTTTCCAGTGATGGAATTACCGATATTTTCGACAAAAATAAACATTTACAGAGGTGATGGTCTGCCTTTCAGTTCCAGGGTGTAAAACATTGTAGCTGTTGGGGATCCAGGAGAGCATGGCATTTTTGAATGGTCTAATCTGTTGAATTATGAATTCTTAACAAATACTTAATGACATGGAGCAGAACAGTGAGGAGGATGTTATACAGTAAATGTTAAACCATAAATGGACCACCTACAGTGAGGTGTTAAGGGTACAGGCTTCTGATTCCGAATTACAGATTCAAATCCCAGGTCTGCCCTTGTTCAGATAATCTCAAACAAAGAACAGTGCCTATCAGATGCTCAGTTTGCATCTGAAATAGGAATAATCTAATAACTATTTAGATTGAGGATTGCATGAGTTTGCATTTGTGAAGGCGTGTAGTGCTCAGCAACTACAGCACATGATAGCTGTTACAACATGGGATTTCTGAATTTTGTTGCCTTTAATGCCAGAGCAATACAGTTTTACCATAATACATTCAGAATTGGATGAGTAAGTTTGTGAAAGTGATTTATACAAAGTCTGCTCAGGTGTTACCCTATAACTTAGTATGCAGATTGCTTGAGTTAGCTAAACAACTTTGGGCTTCAGTTTCCTTTCTTGTAAAGTGGAAGTATCTATTGCATAGGATATTTAGGATTCAGTAAGTTGGGCTTCCCTTGTGGCTCAGCTGGTAAAGAATCCACCTGCATCGCAGGAGACCTGGGTTCGATCCCTGGGTTGGGAAGATCCCCTGGAGAAGGGATAAAGCTAACCCACTCCAGTATTCTGGCCTGGAGAATTCCATGGACTACTAGAGAGTCCATGGGGTCGCAAAGAGTCAGACTCAACTGAGCGACTTTCAGTTTCTTTCAAGTTAATACATAAGGCACTTAGAACACAATTTGGTATATAAATGCTCAGTAGAATCTGTTTTATAGTAATAATGTTATATTAATACTTCCCGGGTAGCTCAGACGGTAAAGCGTCTGCCTACAATGTGGGAAACCCAGGTTCGATCCCTGCATCGGGGAGATCCTTTGGAGAGGGAAATGGCAACCCACTCGAGTACTCTTGCCTGGAAAATCCCATGAACAGAGGAGCGTGGTAGGCTGCAGTCCATGGGGTCGCAAAGGATTGAACAGGACTGAGCAACTTCACTTTCACTTTTCATCATCTTTGCTGGTAATGGTAGAGATTTAAATGAGTGGCTCATTAGGTGATATCATAGAACTTTTGAATTTTAAAGTTGAAAAAAACCAGTATCATCTGGTAGTTGGGAAGAAACTAGAGAGTGGTGCCTGGCACCTAATTGGTACTTGGTATTTTTGACCAAAGGAAACAAATTACATATTTACTTAAAGGAACAAAGCTCGTTGGAGGCAGAAATCGGTACAACTAATGATTCCTTCTTCCTGGTTGAAACTGCTGGTTTGATAAACATGTATACTACACTACTTGGTAAATATGTATACTCCCAATTTTTATATTCTCATTAAATTTGATATTTCATAGAATGGCATTACTTTTCTGGAACTTTTTTTCATTAAAAGTAAAGCTCAGGCGCCCTGATATGAACACCTGTACTATTTGACTTACCTTATGCCGGTTTATTGGACTCTTACTCAAAATTTCTTTGTACAGCTGTAGTTTTTCACTGTTTTAAGAAAATGTAAGGAAGCTGGTTTCCTGCTTGGGTTTGCTAAGGCTTTGTTCTTTCTTAATAAGAAATTGATTTTTTTTAAATAAGTGGCTAATTTCCCCTTCATTGGATGGCGCTTTGATTCATTCATTCAATGAAACATCTATCAGGTACCTTTTCCTATGTCAGGGACTCTTTTTAATTTCAGATGCTTGGGTTACAATATGACAGTACCCCTGTTTTGTGTTATCCTCTTAAATGCTACATCCAAAATCACCTGAGCTACACATTAGAATAAAGATTCTCAGGCCCATGATTAGGACTCAGAATGGAGTAAGACTTTTTAAAATAGAGGCAACTCTTCCAAAAGTTCTGAGATTTTGATAACAGACCAGACTGAAGGACTATTGCTGAAGGAGTTTATCATCTGGAAAAGGTAAAGCATATGTGCAGATAACTAATAAAAACTGAGTAGTGAATGTGATGAACACAAAGATAGAGTTCTTGAAAACCTCAGGCTGTATCCAGACGTTGAAATTCATAGATGTTAAGAGAATTTGAACTTTCTTGTGGTTGGAGGAATTTTTTTTCTACAAGTGATCTATACCTAAAGTATTTATGTTACACAATGGAGTTTTTCTTCCCAATCTATTTGGAAAATTCAAGTAGGTGACAGGATTAGGTCTTTTTGTTTTTTTAAAGCCTTTTGTAAAAAATTCAAGGATTTGCTATCTAGAACTCTTAGACTCTAGGCAGCTATTTTGACATCAGTTGTAGGTTGCTTGAGATTTGAGCTTGATGATCCTGCTGCTGCTAAGTTGCTTCAGTCGTGTCTGACTCTGTGCAACCCCATAGACGGCAGCCCACCAGGCTCCCCCGTCCCTGGGATTCTCCAGGCAAGAACACTGGAGTGGGTTGTCATTTCCTTCTCCAATGCATGAAAGTGAAAAGTGAAAGTGAAGTCGCTCAGTCGTGTCCGACTCTTAGCGACCCCATGGACTGCAGCCTAGCAGGCTCCTCCATCCATGGGATTTTCCAGGCAAGAGTACTGGAGTGGGATGTTGATGATCCTAGATGAGTACAATTTTAAAGCCTCCTAAAAGTGCCCTTGGTAATTTTTCATGACACTTAAAAAATTGTGTCAACAATTTCTCTTGTGTTGATGACATTGTTCTTTTTATGCTCTTTCAGTTCATTTCCGTTCAGTCGCTCAGTCGTGTCCAACCTTTTGCAACCCCATGAACCGCAGCACGCCAGGCCTCCCTGTCCATCACCAACTCCCAGAGTTTACCCAAACTCATGTCCATCGAGTCGGTGATGCCATCCAACCATCTCATCCTCTGTCGTCCCCTTCTCCTCCTGTCTTCAATCTTTCCCAGCATCAGGGTCTTTTCAAAAGAGTCAGCTCTTCGCATCAGGTGGCCAAGGTATTGGAGTTTCAGCTTCAACATCAGTCCTTCCAGTGAACACCCAGGACTGATCTCCTTTAGCATGGACTAGTTGGATCTCCTTGCAGTCCAAGGGACTCCCAAGAATCCAACACCACAGTTCAAAGACATCAGTTCTTCGGAGCTCAGCTTTCTTCATAGTCCAACTCTCACATCCATACATGACCACTGGAAAAACCATAGCCTTGACTAGACAGACCTTTGTTGACAAAGGAATGTCTCTGCTTTTTAATATGCTGTCTAGGTTGCTCATAACTTATGCTCTTTATATAAAGTTATTTCACATTTTTGTTTGGTTGAAAAACAAATTCTAGTACGTGACCAAATAATGCCTGGTTTTTCTTTCCCCCTCAGCATCATTGGAAAGTAAACAGCCCATACAACTTTATGATTTTCGCCATTTTGCATAAAATATTTCTAGGATGCAGTATTGACTCTGCTGCCTTAAATAGTAATCTGGGCCTACATTGACTTTGATATTTGTGGCCATTATTTAAACAACCATTTATATTCAGTACTCTGATGCTTTCTGGGATTACTGAGACATTTGTAAAGCTATTTGCCACAACGCTAAAAGGTAACCAGACTTTCACTTCCTTCCCCTGTTTAACTTTGGAAGTTTATATAGTTTTTCCAGTAAATAATGCTGTCCCTTAAATTAATTTAAAAACCACCTTTAGATTTTTTTTCTCTGCGTTTGCTCCACATTTTTCAGCTAGTCTTAGTGAAATGATCATGTAGATTGTGTGGTAACAAAGCAGTAACAGAGATGATAGGTATTCATAAAGTCTGATTTCCTTCATGTGTCAAAAAACTGGCTACTAAAGTCACTATATACAAAAAAGAATATCCGTTTGGGCTTCCTAAATTCCAGTATGCTTGTTTAAAAGCAATCATTTTTATACATAACATGAGTAAACCTTTATGGTAAAGTCTTAAAGTTTGCTGGTTTAAACTGTCAAGAATTATTGAAAAGCCAGTAGTAAATTGTTATTTAGGAATATCTGAATGAAAATGTTCAGACCCAGACTTGCTTTTTCGAATTTTTGGTGCCATCACCTCTTCTTAGATAAGTTAACCAAAATCGACTATTTTAACAGTAATAACTAAAATTTGAGTTACTTGCTTGGCTTGTTAGGTTTGTATAATTATAATTGAACTTACAAAATACTTTTGAATAATGAGTTGCTTTTAAATTAATCAAATTGCTAAGCCCTACTGTAGCATAAGTTAGCCTGAAGATAAATTTGCATGTTTATTACATGCAGTGTTAGCTATATAGTAAATGAAAATTTCTTAATTTGGAAATTTTAATTAGGAATTGATAATTGGACTTTGTTTACAGAAAGCCACAAAGAAAACTGATAAACCCAGACCAGAAGATAAAGATGATCTAGATGTAACAGAGCTCTCTAACGAAGATCTTCTGGATCAGCTTGTGAAATACGGAGTGAACCCTGGTCCTATTGTGGGTAAGCTGATTAAGTTTCGAGTATCCTTTTATGAAGCAGTCCCCAAAATTGTTTTCCCCTCTTGTCTAGCAGGTAGAGCTTTTGTTCTAAGGGCATGTCTGTCATTAATTATTTTTATGACCAAGACTTTAGTTTCCCTAAATATAAATATAGATGGGGGAAATAAAGTTAGACAATTGAACTATATAATCTTAACTATATAATCCTCAAGATTACTCTATTTAGATTGTTTCGTTTTGTGCCCG
The DNA here is from genome assembly GCF_029407905.1 of Bubalus kerabau. Classification (NCBI taxonomy): domain Eukaryota; kingdom Metazoa; phylum Chordata; class Mammalia; order Artiodactyla; family Bovidae; genus Bubalus; species Bubalus kerabau. The sequence goes on along the minus strand of NC_073624.1, from coordinate 59,458,377 downwards.
TATCATATTGCTTGGTGAGACATAATGGGTCTTATATAACAGTTGAGGAAAATCTTAGGTAACATAGCTGGCCAGATTAATCCAAATCAGTAAGTTAGTGGCAGACTTGTTAATATAACTCAAGTTATTAAATTCCCAGCATAGTACCCCCTTTTAGTTATCATTAAAAATGCGGTTTAAAAAATCTTGCCTTAATTGTAATTCAAGAAGGATACCCTAAAGAACAAACTGAAAAGAGAAAACTTGAAAGTAAATACCCTGGATTTTCATCATTTGGTTATTGTTAGGTCATTAAGTTTGCAAGGCTGATATGCCTTAATTTTGGAGGGTGTTGGCAATAAACTCAAGATGAGAAAGTTCTATTTGATCTTCTCAGTTATATAAAATTTTGAATACTCTAGATTTGTGAGTTTTTAATCTATAGGTGTAGTTGCAAATAAGAATTAATGTACTGCTTCCAAATGGATGATAGTAAGCCTATTAATATAATTACGAACAGACAATAAATACACTCTTTATATTTTTTCGTTTAAAATTATAAAAGGAGATGTTGGAACCTGTGTATTGTATATCAAACATATTAAATTACATGTTGATATGCCAGTTGTTTGTTTTTTCCCCCAGCTTTATTGAGGTATAATTGACAGACAGATGTTGTACATACATGGTGTACAACTTGCTGTTTTAATGTACATTGTGAAATGATCACCTTAATCAAGCTAATTAACATATCTCATATGGTTTTCTTTTTATGTGTGTATGTGTGGTGAGAGCAAAGATCTACCTTCTTAGCAAATTTCAAGGATGTGATACAGCATTGTTAACTATAGCCCAAGCCATACTTAGATTTCTAGAACTTATTCATCTTGTATAACTGAAAGGTTAAGTACAGCTCTCTATTTCCCCTTCCCCAGCTCTTCATCTTAAGACTACTTTTATACATAGCATTCTGAGATGCACATTGTTTCTAGAAAACATGTTTATCATGTTATTCCTCTTATAGAAATCAAGGAAAGACATGCATTAGCGTAAAATATTTTTGGTTGTCATTGATGTTTAACTAAATTATTTATAATCAGTTTTATTTTGCCATCTAATTGGTGTGTAATTTCTGTTTATAACACGTTTTCCATAAAAGGTTATTTTTACTGCAGCAGTATATTTAAATATGATTTAACATCTTAAGTTTACTGTGTTGTGTGTCAAATATATTGATTTTTAAATTTTGACTTTACAGAGCTTTTTCCATAACTGAATGGCGTTTTATAGGCATATTAATCTCTTAGAATTGTGGGGTTTAAATCATAATAATTTAGAGTACAGTCTGTTTATAAACATTTTTCTACAAAGGCAAATACTATGGTGGTGCTAGTGGTAAAGAACCTGCCTGCCAGTGCAGGAGATGTAGGAGATGTGGCTTCTATCCCCAGGTCAGGAAGACCCCTGAGGAGGAAACGGCAACCCACTCCAGTGTTCTTGCCTGGAGAATCCCATGGACAGAGAAGCCTGGTGGGCTGCAGTCCATGGGGTCACAAAAAGTCAGACACGACTAAAGTGACAACACTCACTACATAGTACTAGAGAAATTACACAAAGTTCAAAACTTTTCACTCAAAGATACTCAGTCATACGTGACTCTTCAGTAGTAGGATATCCTTAAGACGTAAATCAATCTATTGTGTATCCCATACTACTAAAAAGAAAAAAACACTGTTAAAATCATGTATTAAAATCTCAGGAGAAAAACCTGTTTTAGAAAATATTTTAAGCACTTAAGTTTAGAAGAAGAAACAGTGAAAAGTAGCATTTTAATGTTTCCAAAGATAATGTCTGAGCTGAATCTTTATATAAGACAATACAAGTAATAAAGCAAGTTCTGCCTTAATGCAGGAACAACCAGGAAACTATATGAGAAAAAGCTGTTGAAACTGAGGGAACAAGGAACAGAATCTAGATCTTCTACTCCTCTGCCAACAATTTCTTCTTCAGTGGAAAGTACAAGACAGAATGGAAGTAATGACTCTGACAGATACAGTGACAATGAAGAAGGTAAAATTTTGTGATGTTAATAAACTATATAATCAAAAAAATAAAAATTTTTCAGATTCATCAGATACAATAAACGTGAAGATAAAATTTTAAATAATATTACCAAGATATATGTAGATTTTGTTCCCATGATTAGTCCTCCAAGTAATTTAATACCTTTTGTTGAGAATTCTAAGAAACAGAAAAGTACAGATGTCTAATTTTTGTCACATAAAATTGCCAGGTATCCTTATCTTTTTTGCCCCAAGTCTCATCTTTCTAAGAGGAAAAAGTGTTACGAGTAGAGACAAAGTTTCCCCGCTTACCCCTTTCCGAGTAACATCTCCACAGAAGCAAACACTATCATTAATTTGATGCTTATTTTTGCAGCCTATTTTAAAATACTTTTTCATATACATCTGTCTGTGGTATTATTTTGTACTTTTTTAAAAATCAGTGTGATATCATGCTAAATCTTGCCACTTATTTTTCTTTATTCTGTGTTATATTACTAAGATCTCTTTTCGATTTATTACATACGTCTGGTTTATTTCTCATATAGCAGTAGTCTTTACATATGGCATGTTTTCTCTGTTCTCTGTTGATAAGCATTTAAATTTATGATTTTTGCTAGAAGATCTGATTTCAAGACAACTATAGTAAATTTGACATACTTTTTGTGGGCTATTTTAAGGAAAATTGGCCATGGTATATAAATATTTTTCAAGTAATATGTGAAATAAACAACCTTTTAAAATTTATTATATGACAATTTGACACTTATAAATTTTTAATTCATATGACTTGTTTGTTAGCTCATGACTATTTAATGACTCAAATTGGTTATATCTCTATAAGCATTGCCTGTCAGGGCACAATCTGTCAGATTGGTTGTTCTAAATATGAAATATAGTCTTTTCCTTCACCACTATGTTAGCAAAGAGGCAAAGAGTAGAATCAGATTAAACACAGTAATGCTTAAACTTCCTGCCTCTTTTGCCTCTACAGGAAAGAAGAAAGAACACAAGAAAGCGAAGTCCACTAGGGATTTTGTTCCTTTTTCTGAACTTCCAACTACTGCCTCTGGTGGATTTTTTCAGGCTATTTCTTTTCCTGAAATCTCCACCCGTCCTCCTCTGGGCAGGACAGAACAACAGGCAGCTAAGAAAGTACATTCTTCTAAGGGAGACCTACCTAGGGAACCTCTTATTGCCACAACCTTGCCTGACAGGGACCAAAAGTTAGCCTCTGGAGGTTTGTTTGTTTCCTCCAAGTCTAGCCATGATAGATGTTTAGAGAAAAGTTCTTCGTCATCTCCTCAGCATGAACTCGCTGCCATGTTGGTCTCTGCTGCAGCTTCTCCTTCACTGATTAAAGAAACCACCAGTACTTGCTATAAAGACACAGTAGAAAATACTTACTTTGGAGAGAAAAGTGAAATTCAGCCAGTATGTACCAAGAGGTCCCATGGTTCAGATCAGTCAGTTCTCTCCAGTGAAAGGAAAGCACTAGAAGAGTCTGAGCAATCACAAGTAATTTCTCCACCACTTGCTAGGGCAATCAGAGATTATGTCAATTCTCTATTGGTCCAGGGTGGAGGAGGTAGTTTGCCTGGGACTTCTACCTCTACACCCCTTCTCGATGTAGCAAATACACGGAAGAGAATTGGTCCATCTAATGTTCGAGAAACTGAACCCCTGTCTCCTCCACGAAAATTACCAAGATTCAGTGAAAAGTCAGTAGAGGAAAAGGATTCAGGTTCCTTTGTGACATTTCAAAATACACCTGGATCTGAACTGATGTCTTTTGCAAAAACTGTTGTTTCTCACTCACTCTCTACTTTAGGCATAGAAATGTCTGAGCAATCACAGCATGATAAAATAGATGCCCCCAAACTATCTTTTCCCTTCCATGAATCTATTTTAAAAGTAATTAAAGAGGAGTGGCAGCAAATTGATAGGCAGCTGCCTTCATTGGCATGCAGGTATCCAGTTTCTTCTAGAGAGGCAACACGGATATTATCAGTTCCAAAAGTAGATGATGAAATCCTAGAGTTTATTTCTCATGCCGCTCCACCAGCGAGTATTCAGGCAGCTTCCACTGAGTCCTGTGATAAACAGTTGGACTTAGCACTTTGTAGAACCTATGAAGCTGCAGCATCAGCATTGCAGGTTGCAACCCACACTGCCTTTGTAGCTCGGGCTCTGCAGGCAGATGTGAGTCAGGCTGCACAGATTCTTAGCTCAGATCCTAGTTGCACGAACCAGGCACTTGGATTGCTAAGCAGAGCATATGATGCAGCCTCATTCCTTTGTGAAGCTGCCTTTGATGAGGTAAAGATGGCTGCCCATACCATGGGATCTTCTACTTTAGGCCGCCGACATCTCTGGCTAAAGGATTGCAAAATAAATCCAGCTTCTAAGAATAAGCTGGCTGTTGTGCCCTTTAAAGGTGGAACATTATTTGGAAGAGAAGTACTCAAAGTAATTAAAAAGTGTGGAAATAAACACTAGTAAAATTAAGAATAAAGACATCTATGTAATCTTTAATATGGGGAACTTGGCAGCTTTTCTAGGAATTTGAAATACTTTTATGCCAAACTGTCAAACTTCTACCAGTTAAATTGCACTATAAAGGTAATTGCCTACATATAACTGCCTTTTTTTTTAAGTTGGATATATAGAAAGCCTGAGACTAACAATTTAAAGCTTTTCTAGATCATATTTTTTTTCTCAAATAGTTGTTCCTATTTTAAGATTTTAAGGTTTTCTTATAGCTCTTTAAGAAAATTCCATTAACTAGATTATAAGTTGAGTCTTCATGGTTTAAATATTACTAAATATCTCTTTGCTTTCCAGAACTTATATTTTCTACATAATTTCTCTTCTCACTTGTGTTGTTTTTGCTGATGTCTACAGTATTGTTCATAATATTCCAAATCAGTGCAACTCAAAGTGCCAGTCTACAAACTGTTACTTATCCACAGATAAGATAAGCATGTACCAGAATTTGAATCTAGATCAATGACAGGGTTTATTTTTGAGGTAAAATTTTATTGAGAGAGACAGACAGTGTGCTGATTTACATTCCAGTGCAAATGCCTCATTTTTTCATGGACTGGTAGCAAACAGTTGGTAGACCACACTTTGAGAAATACTGCTCTAGACCGTAGTATTCTGGGATACTGCAGTCTCACCATAACTGTAAAGCTATAGTCAGATGAATTAAGAAAGCTGGAACTTACACTCCTAAGGTGTGTAGTAATTCATGGATGATTTGGCTTAATCTAAGCTAAATTTTCAAAGCAATTTTATTAGTTTTTTTTAAGTTATAAGAAATCATACTGTATACCAGTTTCTATGTGTCAATATAAAGCAGTATATTATTCTTTGTTTTCATTTTTATGATTGTAAGATGAGAGAGTCTAATTGTAGAGGCACTTGATTATTGAATTTCTTTGTATTTTTATGGAAAATAGTAGATTAAGTATAAGCAAAATACAGTCTCTTGGGACTTACAGCTATTACTATATTCTTAGACTAACCTGTCCATCTTTGCAGCTTTCTGGGAGTAATTTTGTTATTTGTCTTTTGAAATGTACATGTATACATGTACCTATTAAGTACTCTGTGATTTTTTAAATGTATAACTGTAGAATGCTTCTGCAAATTCAATAAAGTTGTTAAATTGGAACAGTTTTGTGTGGTCTCCACAAACATGTTGTATGTGTGTTTTATTCTTGGAGTTGCAGCAAGTTAGATATTTGTGGATGAACATGCCTTTTCCATTTCCTCATAGAAACTCACCTGACATTCCAATGGTATAGCTGAAAATATTCAGATTTTTTTTTTTTTCCTATTTGAGGACCATGGGTTTTGTTTTTTTTTTTTTTTCATTTTAGTATAGTTCATGAGGATCATGTTTTTTATCAGCTATTGAAATTTAAGTTTGTAAGAGAAACTAGTCTGTGACCAGATTACTAATTTGTGTAACCAAATTTCTGCTAACTACTGTTGGGTTCTTTACTTTGTGCTTTCTAATTCCTAAGATTCTGAGTTAACGGACAAAAGACTTTGTTAAGGATTGTCCCATAGATAATAGAGCCATTAATAGAATTACTAGGAAGTTGGGGATGGAGTTGATACCTTAATCCTAAATAAAGATGAAACTATCTGAACTGACATAGTAAAAAGGAAAAATCACTGTTTATTTTTGGGAAACTTGCAAGTAGACTGGAGTGACTAGTGCTAGTCTAGATAGTTAGCAAGCCACATAATTATCTTGACTGTTTTTTAGCGAAACCATTGACTTCATGAAGACTAAGCTTTTGTTTTAAGAATTGACTCCATTTCTGTCTCTGATAAGAAAGTAATTAACTTTTTGTTAATAGAAATGACAACATTAATTTTGTTACACTGATAAATGGCCGCAAAAGTATGGAAGCTAACTAAAATTTTTATCAGTCTCTTGAAAAATCTAGCCTCTCAAATGGTGACAAAAATCAAGACTAGGAGAATGGGATTTTGAACCATATAAAAAGATACATGTATTTGAGTTGTTATGGTAATAACTATCATGGTGATATGCTTAGTAATATATATACACTAGCTTCTCTTCAAAGAAATGTTACTTTATTATGGAAAGAAGAAGTGACCTGTGATTTACTTTTCTATGAACAAGATACCTCCTTGAAAAAAAAGAAATGAAGTTACTCAGTCATGTCCTACTCCTTGCGACCCCATGGACTGTAGCCTACCAGGCTCCTCCGTCCATGGGATTTTCCAGGCAAGAGTACTGTGTTAGCAGCTTGATACCATACAAGTTTTTCTCATTCTTCAAATTCTTTATAGCACTTTCCCTTCCACATTCAAAATTTTAATTTAAAAACCTTTGTATAGTAATAATGCACTGTATCGAAACAAATGGTAACTGTGCGTTTTAATGTCCTTTTCTCACTTCTAAATTGTTTTCAGTGAAAAGCCTCTGGAATTTTACATTGTTTCAGGCTGTTAGTCCCAGGGAAAAAAAAGTAAATAGGAAGAAGTGGTGATCATATTATGGAGTGGATGACATAAAAATGGAATAAAATAAGAATGAGAAACAAAAGTTTTTAAAGACAGATATTGCAGTTAACCAGTTTGGGTCTCTGGGGATAATACCAATAGACTTGTTTTACATATCAGGGAAACAAAACCAGGGTTCCAAGTAATGTTAGGATGACACAGTTTATGGTGTACTTCAGAGAGTAACGGTTTCTCCAATATTATTTCCAGACTCTAAAATAGAGCTCAAGCTTGAGAAGAGAGAACCACTGAAAGGCAGAGCAAAGACTCCGGTAACACTCAAGCAAAGAAGAGTTGAGCACAATCAGGTATCTTTAGCTTTATGATCACTGTATTCAGTTGTAAGCAATCTGCTACAACACTTATTTGCCTGTGTCCCAGCCTGTAGTTAATAGTTGACACCCAGAATCCAGTACATTCAATAATAAAGTGTTCAGTAAATGACTCTGGAAATCTGAACTATGTGTGTTCTGTCAGTAGTGTATCCTGTGTTTACTGCAAAACCTAAGTGTTTAGTAAATGTCTCATTTGTGTTTGATTCTGTGCTAAGCATGGTTCAGAGCCAGTCATATTGCTTTTTTAAGAGAAATGCCAATATTTTTAAAAGGTGGAAACACCTAAGCAATTCTGATACAATAAAAGGCAGGGTAATGGTTTCATATTTGTGTCTTTGTTTCTAGGTCTTTGATTTTGCTTTTATTTTTGTCTTATATTCTGTGGCTTTTCCCTCAGTTCTGAAGCTAGTCTGGTCCTAAGACCATACTGTTTTCTTTCCTTATTCTAGATGAAAATTCAGCATTTTATAGGTGAGGCAAGGTGCAGTTTTCCAAAAGGAAAATGTAGAAACTAAGGGAAAATTAAGCACAGATACAAATGAATTCAGTTTACAAAGTATTAACTAATCAAGGATTGATCTATCCCTAGAGTTCTTTTCCTTATCCTTTTTCTGTCTCATTGACTGTTTATCTTTTTCATTTTTCCTTTGTCATTTTTTAAGTCACACATCCTCAGTGGAAGTGTTATTGATTTCTTAAGCCATGTGTCTCTCTTAGTTTGATGTAATTAGTTTCAATATTGGAACTGTTAGCAACAAGCTTAGTGACTGTATGGACAATGTGTAGAACTTTGAATGAAAGAAGATTTTGTTTAATACTGAACAAAGACTGGAATAAATATTTTGTCCTTTTATCTGTTATTGCCAGGGAAGAGCTGCAGGGGCACACTGAAGAATAAGGAAATAACAAAGCAAGAGAAACTAGGAAGATCTGGTGAGGAGCACTGAAATAGACAGACATGGAGAACTTTGGTCCAGTTAATGTAGGCAAGATGGTTTAGTGCTAAGAAGAATGCATTGGTTTGTCAAATACCAGGTTAAAAGAGGTTGATGTTGGGAGGATGGTATTAAATAAGGTTCAGGGGGTTATTGTTTGACTTGAGGAATCTAAATCAAAGGACAGGATAGACAGTGAAAGGAGAGAGTACATTAAGGAGATGGCAGGCAGGATTTAGATGATGGCTTTATTATATAAAATTTAAATTGTATAGAAAAGTAGAGGAAAGAGTTTATTGACCATTCACAGAACCTCAGCAGTTAACATTTTACCAGTTTTATCTTCATTTGCACCCTGCAGCGTTTTTAGTTTTTTTGGTTTTGTTGTTTATTGCTGAAGTGTATTAAAATAAATCTCCAACCACCTCTCATTTCACACATTAAAAAATGTCAGTATTTCAGTATATATCTCTAAAAGATAATAGCTGGATTTTATTTTTATTTGGAATGATAATGGCATTGTGTGTGTGTGTATAAATAATTCTTTCATATCTGTGTTCAAAGCTCTATACATTCTTCATAGAATCACCTCCAGTTTCAGAAATGTCTCTTTTATGATTGATTATTACTCGAATTAGGTTGCATACAAACTCCACATAATCATTCGGTGTTTTGGGGTTTGTCTTAAGTCTGTAGTTATTTCCGCTGTAACTGTTTTCCCTTCCTCTATTTATTTGGTGCTGAAACTAGATTAGTTCTCTACAGAATTTCTCACTTTGTGGATTTGGCAGATTGCTTCTTCAAGGGTCATTCATTTATGCCCTGTATTTCCAGTAGACTGGGAGTTAGACTTTTAGTGGGGCTATGCTATATAGAGCTTTCTGTAATGATGGAAATATTTTATATCTGCTATTCATTAAGTAGCCTCTAGCCACAACCAGTACTTGGGATGTGACTTGTGTTTTTACCTATATAACTAAAATTCCTTTATAAAGAACTTCCCCTTATGAATTGCTTAGTGACTTGGAAATAAAATTCATGTAGGAGAACCAGGATAACTGCTTACATGCCTTTTATTTGCCATTTTTCAAGTTAAGTGCCCAGTCATTTTGAAAGGTTATCAATAATGTATTTTTACTAGTATGGTTTTTATATATTTGATATATGATCAGTTGTAGTCATTATTTTTTTCATGTTCAAATCATAGCATCCGTAGCTGCTGGGAATTAACTGAGTTGGTTTCTCTCTTTGATTGACCCCATTTGTCTTTGATAATTTCTTGTGTTCTGGCACAGTAAGAAGTCCTGGACTCATGTATATTTCCTGCCTCTTATAAGTTAGTCATTTTTTCCAAAGAATTCCTAATCCTTTTAGTGGAAAATATTTGGGAGGTAGGTACCTACAACCTGGATGCCAAGGAGTTCTTTCCTGCTGGGTTGTCATTGTTCTGGGCTTTCTCAATGAGTAGAGCTTGTGAAAGTGTGGAAGTGTTAGTTGCTCAGTCGTGTCCAACTCTTTGCGATCCCATGGACTGCCACGCTCCTCTGTCCATGGAATTCTCCAGGCAAGAATACTGAAGTGGGTAGCCATTCCCTTCTCTAGGAAATCTTCCCAACCCAGAGATCGAACCCAGGTCTCCTGCATCGCAGGCAGATTCTTTACTGTCTGAGCCACTAGGGATGCCTGAGTAGAGCTAGGAATACTTATTTTTTAGAAAGAGAAAATAGGTCATAAGTTTCTCAAGTTTATGAATGTAGGCTATTTTCTCAGTCTTACAAACTTCTGACTCTCTTTTCTTATGCTGAGTATCTTGGTTCTTAATAGCTTCTTATGTAATTTTCACTATATTTATGTTTCTAAATAACAGTATTTACTACTAGTAGTAAAACTGCTAATTACAGTTTCAGATTGGGGGCAGTTTTTCTTATGCCAAGGATATAAAATCAAAATATTATGCCTAAAGTCACTTGAAAATAATTTTTTTTTCCTTTCATGTTTATTTTTAATTATTGAGAATATATGTGGTTTTATTTGGGCAAAAGAAGAGTCAGAAATCTGGCTTCTATCTTTGTTCTTTCTATAAAGGTTACTATTTCTTTCTGGTTTATATTTTGTTTCTTTTTTTAAATACAGATAAATAATACATTACAGAAAAATAATACATTTATCTCTTTATTATTATTTACACTCACTTCCTTATAAAAAAGGAAGCGAGTGTAAATAATACACTGCACATTTTTGTCTTTCTGTTCTTAATCTGAACACATATCCTGGGGAGTCACTTCATAACAGGATATAGTAGAGCCATCCTCCTCATTGCTTTGTACCCCTGCATAGTATTGCATTTTATGGATTTACTGTAATTTATTCAGCCACCAGCTTTCCTTTTGGTGGATATTTGGATTGTTTTCAGTTATGTGGTATTCTGAATAATGCGAAGGTGAACCAGCGAACAGCCTTTTTTACATGCGTTGTTTCATGTTTTAGTCAGTTTATAAAATCTAGAAGTGAAATTACTGGGCAGTTTTTCTAGATGTTAGCAAATTCCCCTGTGTAAAAGTTGAAGCATTTTCAATTCCCACAAGTACTGTGTGGGAGTATCTTTCTCTCCTGGAGGAATATGGTGCCATTTTTGCTTTGTTTTTTGATGTTAATATGAGTAACCATATTGGTCATGTTTTACATAAATCAGTAGTACTTAGTAAGGTGGATTTTAATTATCCTGATCATCTTTTTTTACAAACTAGTTATAAATTTGTTTAGGGCTTGTATTATTACTGAGTGGGATTTATATGGCCTCCTTTAGTAACCTAGTTCCTGCATTCTCATGTACCCCAACTACCTAATGTCTTCTGAATAACTTTTTACCTGATAGATTTTTTTGTTTGTTTCTTCCTCCTGTTGTCTCCATGATAAATTGACCACTTTCTATAGAATATCTTGCTGTATATAGATGACATTACAATTCTTACTTTGACCACAGAGCAGACAGCAGTCACATTAACTACTAATTTTACATAACAGTGAGTTTCTTTTCAGTCAGTGATTATTTGGTCCATCTTGAAGTAGTTATAATATTGAATGTAATTTGTTTTTTATTTACACTTCTGAAAGTCACTTGTTTCATAGTGGATTCTGGTAGAAAAAAATTTTCTTTTTTTAGAATTAATCATCTTCACAGAAAACTATATTTCATAGTGAAAGATAGTTTTCTGTGAAGATGATTAATTCTAAATTAGATAGTGATAGTCAAGAGCTAATAAAAATTGGTTGACAGTCCTCAAGCAGAGAACTTAATAAACCTGATTCAGAGAAAGCATAAATGATTTATAGTGAAGAATGTCCTTCCTTTCCCTGTTGCCAGCTATTCCCACAGGCAACAAGTAAGTTTCTTGTGTTTTCTTTCAGGGAAGAAAATTTAAAAATCTTTAAATGTAACTTGGCCTTTACTGTCAAAAATAACTAATTTTAAAAATGTAAACTTTTTTTTGTATAAACTATAATAGTTTCAGTAGATGTTTGGTAAAATTTTTGATGAGATTATCTCAGTTATTTATTCAGAATAAAACAAATGGAAAGTCCTGGAATTTGGTAAATAACCAGTTTTAAGGGAAAAGGATATTTCTTCACCCATTTACCTTCGTGGTTATAGGTAAAATATTTGGTCTTTTTAAGTACTCTTATTATTTTTATTGGCCTTGAGCAATTAATTGATTATTAAAGAGGTAGCAGTGTTGGAATTAGTTTGAAAAAAATACTTGACTTTCAAATGCATAATAAGTCAGTTACATTGTCTTAAACCAGTTATTCTTAACCCTGGCAGATTAGAATCCCTTTGGAGCTACAAAATTTTGTTAAGCCCAGGCCAGTCTAGAAGCAATTCTGACTTAATTGATCAAAGGTGGGGTTGGGGCATTTGGTGTTTTTTAAAAGCTTCCTAGATTATACTGTGCCACCAGGATTGAGAACCTCAGATTAAAACTAGTGTTCCATGCTACTCAAATAATCAGAAATTTTAACTATTAAGCATCATCTATGGACAGAGGAGCCTGACGGAATACAGTCCATGGGGTCATAAAGAGTCGGACATGACTGAGTGACTAAGCACGCACACACACATTATATATGTGTGTAAATTGTTTACAGATTTGTCTTTTGAGGGACATTGTTTACATTCACCAGATTTTTCCTATTGGTAGTAGGAAAAGAAACCCAAAGATTCAGATTATGAGTCAAAGGGGAAAAGCTTATAAAGTCAGTTCCAAATAGAGATAAATACAAAACCAGGTGTGTGAGACAAAGTGTGTACCTTGTGGTGTTTTGGTAGTAGTGCTTCCAGCCAAATGAACTTACTTACTGGATGACTGTTCTTGTCCCAAGATAAGAGTAAAATATATTTCTGTCTTTAAAATCAGTAGACACTAACTTGGATATAAAAACATCAGTTATCTATATAAAATATTAGCTTGAAAGCAGAAGTGACAATTTAGGCATATTCTAGTATAACTAATCATTTATGGGTGTCCCCTAGTTAAAAGAATCCTCTGGTAATAGAGGTTTCAAAGTTAAATAAGGTGATACTTGGAATGTAGATTCTCAAACCTTACTCCAGAGCTACTGAATCAGAATCTACATTTTAACAAAAACTTCAAGTATAGGCACTAATATAGTGCTTTTCACATGATTCTATTTAGTCCTGACCACATGATAAGACTAATATTTAATCTAACAGTTATAAAATTTATATTTTGTTTTTAAAAGGAAACTAACTTCTTATATATAACAAATGACTTTCTTACAAGTAGTGATCAGCCTGCTTTTTTGTTTAGACAGCCAGAGATGCAGCTATGATACTGGAGCCATATAGCGAACAGCAAGTCACAAAAGGAGCCAGTGATAAATTAATGTGTTCCCCACCCTCACTTTTATTATAGTATGTGAGCTCCTATAGTTGGACTCGACCATATTTTCAGTGTTTTCTGGTGCCTGCATATATGTTCAGTCATTACATTTAGTGATACTTGGAAGGCAGAGCATTATTTTCAAATGCTGGCATTAATGGATTCTTAGTGTGCTAATATGGCCATCATTATTAAGGTTTTGATGTTAGAATATGACTTTTTAATGTGTCGATGCTTGAATAGAGCTATTCTCAAGCTGGAGTAACTGAGACTGAATGGACAAGTGGATCTTCAAAAGGCGGACCTCTGCAGGCATTAACTAGGGAATCTACAAGAGGGTCAAGAAGAACTCCGAGGAAAAGGGTGATGCAAGGCTTACTGCCTAGAATTGGGTTTTCAGATTGGTAGGGTCTTAGTGGTTATTTTATATTTATTGTTTTTATTTTGTTTTCAAACTAACAGGTGGAAACTTCAGAACATTTTCGTATAGATGGTGCAATAATTTCAGAGAGTACTCCCATAGCTGAAACTATAATGGCTTCAAGCAACGAAACCTTAGTAAATATGTTTCATAATATACAAGTGGTATTTTCTGTAAATTACCCTTTAATTAGAATTGGGGAGGTGGTAAATTTTGACAGACTTCAAACTTAAAATGTTTTAAAGCATATTTTAAATTCATTTCCCCCATATAATTCTGAATTTTAGAATTTTTCAATATAGCCACTTAAATATATATATAATTCATTGTTCAAGAATCCTTAGTGTTATAAGGATACTTTTTTGCTAACATGTTTAAAGAATGATAAGGCTTCCTTCACATATGAAACACTGAATAATTATTTTAGGTTCTTATGCCTAAATTTTTATTAAGGGAAAGTTTCAAATATTACAGAAATCAACTATCTTTTTTTTTCTTTTAACGATGTCTTTGTTTTGTTTGGATAATTCTGAGTCTGAATAATTTGAATCTTGGCAGGTTGTCAATAGGGTGACTGGAAATTTCAAGCATGCAGCTCCTATTCTGCCAATCACTGAATTCTCAGACATACCCAGAAGAACACCAAAGAAACCATTGACAAGAGCTGAAGTAAATGAATAAAATTTAGATCGATGCTATCATTGATCTTTTAATGAAGAAATATTTATATTTGTTTTTTGAAGTGGGAGGGAGCGGTGCTTTCTTAATTGGGTGGGGTGTGTGTGTCTATATATGTGCATATATTATCTTGAAGGCATACTTTATTAGTGACGGTGAAAAGTAACTAATATAGTATGACATGCTAATACTATCCTCTTGCTACTATGTGCCTCTTTAAGTTCCATTTTTCAAGGGAGTGATTATTTATGTGCTGCTTCTAATATGTCCTCTGTTAAAATGGATCTGAGTTGAAGGTGTTACTTGGGCTATGGGGGAAGCTATACTATCTTTCATTGAAAGGTCAGGTAATGGGACTTTACAGTGCCTTTGTATAATACTTGAATTAACTCTTATAAAATTAAGCTTTAAAGTACTAACTGCATGATATAATTTTAATGATTCTTCATCAAAGATTGTTTTGATCTGGGCATAACGGTAATTTAGCAAAGCAATCGGGTTGTTTAAAAAATTATTCTGTTTCTTAAGTTAGGAAGATTGGATTGACTGTAGTTAAAAGCATATACTAAAATTTGTTAAAAGATCTATCTTAATTTTATGTGTTCTATATTTGATCATTTGTTTTATTACAAAATTAATAGGAAGAAACAATATACTTTTAATGCTTATGAAAAGCATCAGAGGGAACTTAACACTGCCATATTAGCTGTTGAATTTTATTTTTTTGTTTTTGAATGTGTGATCCCCATTACAACATAAACATATCTTCACATTGAGGAAATTTGAAGAGAGCTTTGGAAATGCATGGATAATTAAGAAATAATGAATTTTAAAATGGCAGTTGTAAAAGTTGGATAGATTTAAGTGCATTCTGTTCTCTGTAACTTCTCTTTAAAATTATGTTCTAATCATTGTGCATTTACATTAAATTTTAACTTTTGGTTGTTTATTTGTTTCTTAATAGGTGGGAGAAAAAACAGAGGAAAGAAGAGTAGAAAGGGATATTCTTAAGGAAATGTTTCCCTTTGAAGCAGCTACACCAACAGGAATTAGGTATTCACATACACTGAAACAAGTATATAATGTATTCTATTAGAGCATTTTTATTTATTTATTTGTTCCCACCTTTATTGAAGTATATTTGACACATTAAAATTGTATAAATTTAGGGTATACAACGTAATTATTTTATATATTCATATATAATCAGAAATTTTAATTCTTCACAAAATTATTGTGCCTCTGTTCTCAGAAGTAAAATGTTCTTTCTGGGAGCTCTTTAATTCTTCTAAGCACTAACTAGTTCATATTCTTGAAAGTTGAGTCAATTCCAAAATTAAATTTGTTAAGCTGAAGGGTTGTCAGTAAATCAGTTTACCTATTATTTAATTCTTATTTTTAAATCTAAACTGAAAGCGAACAAGAAGGAAATCCGTTTTATTCCTGAGTGTTTCTCTTTACTAATTGAAAAGACTGCTTTTAGATATCTGTTGAATTATTTCGTCACGGGGGAATCACAACCAAACTGCCTTTATTTTTTTTTTTTCCTCTTAATCTCGTAAATATATTAGCTCTGAAAAACCTTAAAAAGGCAAATTTAGTGACTATTTATAATACTCGGAATAATTATTTTCTAATAAAACATGAATCTAAATGAAAAATGTATAGAAGTTTTAAATAGGTTGACTAATGACAGTTTTTTACTATTATCTCAAAGAATTTGAGGAATTAGGAATTTGAAATTAGGAATGATATGACATTTTTTATTATTTAGGTCATAACTTTATCTAATATTTATTTTTCTCTTCCTCCTTTCACTCCCAACAGTGCTAGTTGCCGCAGACCAATCAAAGGGGCTGCTGGCCGGCCATTAGAACTCAGTGATTTCAGGATGGAGGAATCTTATTCATCTAAATATATTCCTAAGTATGTTCCCTTGGCAGATGTCAAGTCAGAAAAGACAAAAAAGGGACGCTCCATTCCCATGTGGATAAAAATTTTGCTCTTTGTTGTTGTGGCCGGTTTTTTGTTTCTGGTCTATCAAGCTATGGAAACCAATCAAGGAAATCCATTCTATAAGTTTCTATCTAATGACTCTAAAAAAGTCAACTGAATGATATGTCTTTGGCACATTCAACTTGGTCTCCTATTTTTAATAACTATCAAAAAACATTTGTGTACACTTGTTGACTCAAGAACAAAAAAAAAATGTGATTTCACCTCAATAAATGTAGTATTCCATTGAAAGCAAGCAAGATATATAAATGGACTTCATTTAATGTTTTGGAACTTGGACTAGTAGGAGATCACTTCGTGCCATATGAATAACCTTTTTTAGCTCTGGAACTTTTTTGTAGGCTTTATTTTTTTAATGTGGACATCTTTATTTCTTTTTTGAGAAAAATGTATATTGTTTTTGTGTATTTGGGAAACAAGAAGGGCAAAACATGGCAGTATAATGTGAAGCTACATGTTTAAATACTTTGAATTCTTACAGAAAAGATTTTAAGAACTACTCTCTACTGAATAAAAACTAGAGATATGGGAAATGTGAGATTCAGTAAGAGAAAAAGTAACTTGGGATTCTACTTTTTGTAACTGCAACAAAGTTTGATGGTGTTTATGGGGGAAAGTCCTGGGATAATCTCTTCTGTAACCTTTAATAGTAATGTTTTTGTTGTAGCCCTATTGTACTCACTTTTTAAAAGATAACTAGTATCATGAGTGTCCTACTTCAGTAAGACCCATTTAAATGACATTGATTTTAGCAGGAGTCTATCAGGGCAACATGTGTGTTTTACAGAACTGTTAGCTGGCTGTACATGTTTTTAAAGACTGTTTGGCTAGCTATAAGGCTATAATTGGAAACTTGTACTTTTTATTTACAGGACATTTTATTCTATCAATCCAATTCGTTACCAAAATACTTTTTAGATAAGTGTGTGTGTGTGTGTTTAGAAGTTAGAAATTTTAAACACCAGTCTTAGTTTCCATTTGGATTCATCACTGAATTATCTTCTGTTACTAAAAACAAATTTTGCCAAGGTTTTTTGCCCTGTATTTCCCAACATAATTTGATTTGAAAGTGCAAAAAGATGTGCTTTTAAGCTACATTACAAACTTTCCTTGGATACACAGTAGTTAACACATAAATTTATAAACTCTGAAATTGAGGCGGGCATTATGATTTTTGTTTACTCTTGAAATGGTTAATTTTATCCTTGTGGTTGGTTTATTTTTTTAGCGAAAACTTACCTCATGTATAACTTTGGTAAAGTAGTGGGTAATTGAAATTTCTATAGAATCAAGTAAAACAAAAATTTGACTTAATCATTTGTTTCAACTTTACAGTCATTGACAATAAAGCACATTAAAAATGTAAGTTATTTTTAAATATCATCTGAAATAGATACTTTTTAAAAAGAAAAAGCTGAAGGTGTATATTTAGATCAGCACACAATTTTGATTTGCATCAGCCCTTGTGTGACATTTAGCTTTTAGATATTTTGTAGTCATTTTCCACTTACTTTGCAGTTGACCAGAAACATTTGCAGGTCTGGTCTCTGCAAAGGCAGTGGGAAACTTGCTCCTAGGTGAGAAATGCTTGCCTCTCCAAGTAAAAGTATTTTGAGATGAGCCACAGAGGGAGTACGTTGTATTCGGCGTTGCCTCTATACAGTAATAGCAGTCTACTTTTACTTACTTTGTTTGTAAACTATGTTTCCCATCTTTTGTTTATAATTAGAAATTGTGAGAAGCTGCATTTAATGTTCAGAAATGTGGGAGGATAAATCAGACTTAACATGTATGTGAGATCAGTTTTCTAGTAGAAAAGGTATGGTCCAAACTAGCAAAAGTAGGACCAGGTAAAACATATAGTCTTTTTTTTTTTTTTTAATGTGTACTTGGTCTTTTGTCTGTGTCTGTTTAATTCCACTAGAATAAATGTGTCCTTGATGTAAATGCAAAGCATTTCTTCCTGATTAAAATTGTAGATGTAGACTTTACAATATAATTCAATAATAAAAAAGTAATTAACCTCTAGTTTTGTCATTGCAATAAATACTTTTTCAAATAGCACAAACTAAGGTTTCCTGGTAACATTTTGTATGTGAGATTTGTGTATTATTGAATTTTAGTTCTCATTTTAGTCTACTCCTTTATGTTTTGCTTCTAGTTGTTGTAATAATCTGGTCCTCTTGTTCCTAGGTAAGCAGTGTATAGCTATTATACTCACAGAATGATGTAGGGAAGCAAGCTCTCGGAGGTACCTCTCACTCTCTACATAAAGCATTTTGCAATATGTTATCTCTTGATGTCTCATTTCTCTTCCATTCATGTGGTCAGTCTTTTACTTTGAATTAACAGTCACCGAGGGCTGTTCAGAGTTCACATAACATCATTCCACCAAAGATTTAAGAAGAAAGCAGAGGAGACATGGAATCTTTAGTGTGGGGAGACCCAAAACAGTTCGGTTCCGTTATGTTCTGGTATAAAATCATTAGTAGAACTGACACTTCATGACATTTATGCTATGTTCGCAGCTCTTTGAAATTGCTTATAAGATTTTACTGCCCACTTGAACAAATAATATATTCAGTGCCTCTTCTGTGCCATGTAAAATGTTTAGAAGTGGATGGATGCAGTTTTAGAAGTATCTTTGGGGAAAGTA
This sequence comes from Bubalus kerabau, assembly GCF_029407905.1. Lineage (NCBI taxonomy): Eukaryota > Metazoa > Chordata > Mammalia > Artiodactyla > Bovidae > Bubalus > Bubalus kerabau. The sequence continues at coordinate 59,439,344 of NC_073624.1, read as the reverse complement.
GCTTTTTTGTTTTTTAAAGGGAAAACATTTGATCATCCAATTAACTATTAGTGTAGGTTTATTAGGTGTTAATTGTATTAATTGTTCTTTAGCTAATTAAGAGGAATTGGTAATGTTTAACCCTTGTAAGCAAAAGAACCAAAAATTGGTCAGCTTATTTGGAATAAATTAAAGCTGACTATGCAAATACAGTCCTAATCAAATGTGTTTATACTATACCACTACTGATTCTGTTGTCCAGAATTTAACGCATTGATCTTGTGATAGTGAATACTTTGAAATTGTGAAGCAGTATAAAGTGTACTTGTTTTATTTGTTCTAGTGACAAAAATTGTAGTCAACTTATGGTTTGATTGGGAAAAGAAATAAGTTCTCTATTGCTCAATAGCAATTAAGCAACCTCAAAATTTAGCAGTTTAAAACAATTGTAGTTTCTATGTGTTCAAAATCAGGAACGTGGCTGTGTGGTTCTGGCTCCAAATCTCATGACTTTTGTAGTTGAATATAATCTAAAGGTTCAGCTGAGATAAAATGTGCTTCCAGGCTCATGGGGTAGTTGACAGGCCTCAGTTCCTTACAGGCTGTGACTAGAGACATCATAGGTTACCTGAGTGCCCTCATGATGTTGCAACCAGATTCTCCCAGAATAATCCAAGAAAGTGTACCTATGATTAAAGCCACAACATTTATACAACCTAATCTTGGGAATAATACCATCATTTTTGTCATATTCTATTGGTTTTACAGGCCAAATGGGGAAAGGACTACAGAAGAGTAAATACACAGAAGGTGAGATGATTCAGGCTCATCTTGGAGTTTGGCTGCTACAGCTATCTTAATCTAAGAGGTTATATAGATATTTAATTTGGCCATTCCTTAGCATTTGAAAACAATGTAAAATATTGCTTTGGAATATATAGGGACATTTCTTTGGAGTCTAGTTTGATCTGTTCATCATTCCAAAAGATGTATGTCAAATTAAATATGAATGAGTAGCAGTGAGAACTCCAGAGAGAGGTAGTTATCCTGCGTAGGTAAATTTAACAGACTTGATTGCTTACTAAAATATGGGCAGAGAGATGATAAAAAAAAAATTACCTGCAGGTTTTTTATTTGGCTGGCCTAGTAGAAGGTAGCGGAGAAGGCAATGGCACCCCACTCCAGTACTCTTGCCTGGAAAATCCCATGGATGGAGGAGCCTGGTAGGCTGCAGTCCATGGGGTTGCTAAGAGTCGGATATGACTGAGCGACTTCACTTTCACTTTTCACTTTCATGCATTGGAGGAGGAAATGGCAACCCACTCCAGTGTTCTTGCCTGGAGAATCCCAGGGATGGGGGAGCTTGGTGGGCTGCCGTCTGGGGTCGCACAGAGTCGGACACGACTGAAGCGACTTAGCAGCAGCAGTAGAAGGTAGGGCCAGTCATTGAAAGAATTCTAAAAGAAGACTAAATATACAGGAAAGAAGATAGACTTGAGTTTGACTACAGTGACTATTTCTGTGAGAAATTGTTGCAACAGTATTTGACCCATAGTAAGCACTGAGATACTGTGTGAATAGATCCAAATGGATATACGTTGGCAGTTAGGTAGCTAACAATCTTAGGAGAAATGAGAGATAGTTGAAAGTCCTTAGCAAATAGATACTTCTGAATGATGGGAATATATTAATGTAAGATTATATACAGATTTGGAAGTGAGAAAGAGCTAAGGATGAGTATCAATATTGAAGGGATGGTAAGTAAGGAAGACCAAGAGAATGCAGTGTCATTGAAGAGAGTGTTTTAAGAAGAGTGGTCAACAGTTATGCTAAGTAAAATGTGGGCACAGAAATGATACCTACTAAATTTACAGTCAGATGACTGGTGAGAATAATTTCAGTGTTAAGGCAGGGGCAGACATGCAGACAGCTCTAACAAAGAGACTAGAGCAGTAGCTTGAGAGCTGGCAGTATGTCAAGGAAGGCCTTTTATTTCTAAAAATGGGAGACCATGCAGCCATACATAGATCAAGACGCCGTATTACCGGTTCCCCAGAGATCCTCGTTTCTCTGCTAGTTTCTAGCCCTCTACCTAGAGTAACCACTGTGCTGACAATGCCATGGATTTTTGTTGTTGCTTTATTAATAAAACCATACATTATTTTCTCCTGAGTGGCTTTACTTCGTGTTTGTAAAATGAATCCATGTAACTATATATAGTGATAGACTGATCAGTGTCACTGCTATAGTTCGTGTGGATGTAGCATAACATCCACTTAACTTTTAATGGGCATTTGGGTATAGTTTGAAGGTTGGGCTTCTTAGCAAAAATGCTGCTGTAAACATTTCTGTACAGTGTCCTCTGGGTGTATATGTGTGTATATATGTCTCTCTTACAGGGTTTGCGTATGTACCAGGAGGCCACCTTTCGTAATGAAGTTCTGTTGTGTATTCTAGCCCTTTGTCAGTGTGTCAGATTCTAATCAGGCAAAAATGATATCAGTTACTTGAACAGAAATAAAAGAATTACTGACCATGCAGTTAGGTAACTGAAAGAGGAACAAGAATTTTGAAGTATTATGGAAAGAGCAGCTGCAGTAACTATTAAAACCTAAGGTTGAGAGAACAGAGAAAAGGTTGGAATATTAAAACTTAGAAGTTTGGGCCAGGTTCCCTTGGGACTGAAACTCAGACCTCTGAAGAGGAGAGGCTGACAGCTGAAGGGAGAAGAGAGTCCACACTGGATTCAGCAGCTGATAGAAGAAACTGCAGCACCACAAAGAAGAGGCATCACTGAGTTGAGAGAGAAACTGCAAGAAGATAGTCTGCAGGAAAGACAAGTCTTTCTCTAGCCTTTCAGTCTCTAGCAACTGCTATAAGCAGAGCCTAACAGGAAACCAGTCTACAAAGTAGAAATGTGGTTGCAGAGTCCTAAACTCAGCATTACAAAGCAGAGTATGGAAGAGATTGCTTTCAGAGCCCAGAGATAAGAATTGATAAAAGGCAGCTAACCACAACTAACTCAAGAAAATAATAGTACTATATCTGTTAAGATGAATATCTAATTATAAACTTCACACAAAACTGCATGATAGAATTCACTAATGAATTCTAGGGAAAAGATTAATCTTGACCCCTAATTTACACTATGCAGAAGAATTAATTTGAGATGAATCATTGACCTAAGTGTAAAAGCTAGATCAAGCTTCTAAATAGAAACCACAAGAATATCTTCTTGACCTTTGAATTGGCAAACATTTCTTTTTAAAGACCCCAAAAGCATTAACCAATTGGTAAGGTGGATTACATACTAAGAAGTTTGAATCAAAAGACACTTAGTAAACAGGTAAAGACTGGCAGGAAATATTCCCAATACATGTATCTGACAAAGGACTTAAATCAGAATGTTTTGAAAAGTGCAAGTCAACAAGAAAAAGATAACTCAAAAACTAACAAAAACCTGAAAATCTCATCACAAAAGGAAATACCCAAATAAGCATTTGAAAATGAAATAGCTAATGGAGCAGCCGGAAACTGCAACCGAATTACACTGGAATACTATTTGGTGATATCTACTAATGGGGCTTCCCTGGTGGCTCAGGTGGTAAAGAATCTGCCTGAAATGCAGGAGACCTGGTTCAATTCCTGGGTCAGGAAGATCCCTTGGAGAAGGGACAGGCTGCCCACTCCAGCATTCTTGGGCTTTCCCTGGTGGCTCAGGTGGTAAAGAATCCACCTGCAGTGTGGGAGACATGGGTTCGGAAGATAGCCAGGAGGGGGCACAGCAATCCACTCCAGTATTCTTGCCTAGAGGATCCACATGGACAGAAGAGCCTGGCAGGCTCCATGGGGGTCACAAAATGTCTGACTCGACTGAGCGACAGTACAGCAGCTAATGATCAACATGCCCATCCTGTGACCAGGGTAAGAGAGCCTTTGAAAGTCTCTGTAAAGGAACAACATGGACCTGTAGGTCTGAGAATCTGTCACTCCTCAGCAAAGAACAACTGACTGAAAACCCAACTGACAATACCATAAACAGAAAACCATTTCTGAGTTTTTCAAGGAAAGAAAATAGAAAATATTTTAATCCTCTTTAAAAATGAATAAAGAGGAAGGAACACAGACCCACTAATGCTCTTGACAGTGATGCTTCCCCATGTTGGTTTTTTGTTTTTGTTTTTTTTAATTTTTAATATATACCTCCATCTTTGTGATTTTCATTTGTTCTCTTGATTTTATAAGCATCTTTTTGGCTCAAAATATCCCATAAATAATTTATTTTGCTGCACAGATGTTAATAGGTAAGGTAGGTAATTCACCTGTAGGTAATTCACCTGCAGATGAATGCTGGACACATACTTTTGTTTCTCTTGGACAAATAGAAAAATGTAACAGCTGAGTCTTATGGTAACTGTATGTTAAAACTATGAACATTGCCCCACTGTCTTCAGTTCAGTCACTCAGTCGTGTCCGACTCTGTGACCCCATGAATCGCAGCACGCCAGGCCTCCCTGTCCATCACCAACTCCCGGAGTTCACCCAGACTCAGGTCCATCAAGTCAGTGATGCCATTCAGCCATCTCATCCTCTGTTGTCCCCTTCTCCTCCTGCCCCCAATCCCTCCAGCATCAGAGTCTTTTCCAATGAGTCAACTCTTCACATGAGGTGGCCGAAGTACTGGAGTTTCAGCTTTAGCATCATTCCTTCCAAAGAAATCCCAGGGCTGATCTTCAGAATGGACTGGTTGGATCTCCTTGCAGTCCAAGGGACTCTCAAGAGTCTTCTCCAACACCACAGTTCAAAAGCATCAATTCTTCGGCGCTCAGCCTTCTTCACAGTCCAACTCTCACATCCATACATGACCACAGGAAAAACCATAGCCTTGACTAGATGAACTTTTGTTGGCAAAGTAATGTCTCTGCTTTTGAATATGCATGACTAACATTTCACAGCCCTTAAAATACTGCCATTAGTATTGTGAGTCTGTTTTGGCTTGTTGACTAGAAATACAAAAAACAGTCTAAAAGTTGTGACCCATGTTTTATTTGGCAGACTTTCCAAGGACTTAAGCCCAGAAGACAGCCTCTTAGATAGCTCTAAGGGACTGCTCTGAAGACATAAGGGAGGAGCCAGGCTTCATAGGAGTTTTTGCAACAAAAACCAGGGAGACAGAACATCAAAAGACTCAGTTCAGTTCAGTTGCTCATTGATATCTGACTCTGCGACCCCATGGACTGCAGCACTCCAGGCTTCCCTGGCCATCACCAACTCCCAAAGTCTACCCAAACCTATGTCCTTCGAGTCGGTGATGTCATCCAACCATCTCATCCTCTGTCATCCCCTTCTGCCCTCAGTCTTCCCCAGCATCAGGGTATTTTCCAATGTAGCTCTTCACATCAGGTGCCCGAAGTATTGGAGTTTCGGCTTCAGCATCAGTCCTTCCAATGAATATTCAGGACTGGTTTCCTTTAGGATTGACTGGTTGGATCTCCTTGTAGTCCAAGGGACTCTCAAGAGTCCACCAACACCCCAGTTCAAAAGCATCAGTTCTTCAGTGCTCAGCTTTATGGTCCAACTCACAACCATACATGACTACAGGAAAAACCACAGCTGTGACTAGACGGACCTTTGTTGGCAAATGAGTGTAGGCTTATTGAAATCATTCCTTTGGAATGCACCTTAACTATCCAGGGCCAGTATCCTGTTCTTTCCCATCCTGAATCCCCTTAGGGTGCACTGTTAGGGGTGGCTGTAGTGGCTAACAGAGCAACCAGTTTGTCTCCATCTTGAGGTCCCTCAGGGCTCACAGTGAGGGCAGCCATTCTGGCTGATAGCTTGATTATAAATCCTTTGCTGAAATGGTAGGCAGCATTCTTTGTCCACAGGCATAGTAGGTATGTAGCAATATCTAGCTGCGGATTTAATTTCTATTACTCTGGTGACTATGTTGAGCATCTTTTATGTTCTGATTGGGCATTTGTATACTGTCTTTTACGAACTGTTTATTTCAATTTTTTGCCCATTTGGGGGGTTGTCTTCTGAGTTGAAAAAATTCTTTATATATTCTGGGTGCATCCCTATTCTAAACACCTATTGTGTCTTCACCTATTACAGTATTTCTTTATTAGTCAAGAATATCTGATATTTTCACTGAGGTGACTTTAATATCACAATATTGGACAAACAGTTTCTGTTTTGTGTACAGAGGTCCCTTCTCTACCATTTTATATTATTATATCTTGAGTTTGGCAGCTCTGAATTGAAGCTCTGAATTAAAACTTACAGATGAACTCAAAATTTCCTAATTTTTCTTACTATAAACTATGTAAATTTTATAGTAAATTTTTAGAGCAACCAAATGTAACTTTTTATACTGTGGTCAACTACAGTAGTGAGTTCTAATCCAGCTATGACATGTACAGTGAGAATTGCCCAAAATAACACACTTTGCAATGTAATCGAAAAATTCACTTTACTGTCTGAGCCACCAGAAAAGCCCCATCCCCCCCCCCCCAAATCCATAAGTATTGGTAGGCAGATTTTCCTTGGACTGTTTACTTCAGGACTTTATAAATAATGCCTGGTCTTATGGCCACAAGCTATCTCAGAAATAAATCCCACTCTGGAGAAGGAAATGGCAAGAATTTTCCATTATTCTTGCCTGGAAAATGCCATGGACAAAGGAGTCTAGTGGGCTACAGTCCATGGGGTCACAAGAGTCTGACAGGACTGACCACACACACATACTTGCTTGGCAGGAAAAAGTGTCTGATATGTCATTTCTTCTGTAACAATTGGTTATGTTCTCTTTCAGGCCAAGACTATGTCTGTTCTATTATCTAGATTTGTTTCACATATTAATAAGTTAATATACAAATAATATCTTGAACTGTACCCAAAGTAAGTGTTCAGTAAATGGTAAATATCCCAGAATCTAAACAATTGTACCAAAAGGGCACTAGATGTCGCTGTGAAACTCACTGTAATAATTCCTACAATCAGAGTTTTAACAGGTACTCTCACTTTACTGGAGAAGGCAATGGCACCCTACTCCAGTACTCTTGCCTGGAAAATCCCATGGACGGAGGAGCCGGGTAGGCTGCAGTCCATGGGATCGCTAAGAGCTGGACACGACTGAGTGACTTCACTTTGCACTTTCATGCACTGGAGAAGGAAATGGCAACCCACTCCAGTGTTCTTGCCTGGAGAATCCTAGGGACAGGGGAGCCTGATGGGCTGCCGTCTATGGGGTTGCACAGAGTCGGACACGACTGATGCGACTTAGCAGCTCACTTTCCTAAATGTTGAGTTGATATTATTGTATAATGGATGGAAAATGCAATTAGGTTTCAGTCCTTTTGTTCATATCACTACACAAAAATGAGCATGAAGGTAGACTAATAGAAAATTAGTAAATAGGAAATAAATGGCCTTAATTTGAGCTTATTATTTCCAATACAGCTTGACTATCAAGGTTTAGGATAACAGTTTAGGATAATTTACTTTGTATTTACAGTACAACTCAACAGGAACCCTTTATGTTACCAACTTGCACATGGTAAAATCTGAAATATCCAGAAACATTCCAGTAGTAATTTTGTTTAATTTTTGTAAAATTAAAGATTTGAAAGAGTCTACACAAATGGTTCAAACTATTTTTTATATATTTAAACTTTTAAATATATCAAAACTTTTCATTGTGAAATGAAAAGTTTCCCTCCTGCCCCTCACCTCCAGCTCTTCAGTTCTCCACGTCACAGGCAACCAACGTTAAGTTTTGTGTGTATATCTTTTCAGAGATGTTATATAGACACAAGAAGACATTACCCCCTTTTACACAGATGGTACTATTTTCTTTATATGCTTTTTCATTTAACAGTATTTTGCAAGTCTTTATACATCAATAAAAAGGTTCCAGTTTTGTCTACCTACCTACCTATCCATCCACAGGTACAAAGTATTCCATTTGTGTCTGCACCATAATTTATTTTTTAATCATACTGGTATATTTAGTGCATTGTTTCCACGTTATTGTCTTGTAAATAACGCCCCAATGAATCATTTTGTATGTGCATTTTTTTGCATGTGTTAAAAGTGAGAGAAAAATTCCCAGAAGTGAGGTGACTGAAACAAAGGGTACATGCGTTTGTGATTTTTGATAGATGGACATTGTCAGGACAATATGTCTTGATAGCTAAGGGAGTCTCGCTCTCTTGCTCTTCTCTACACCCCCTTTTGTCCTGTGTATGTGTGTGTAATAAGCAAAGATATATGTAACCAGGTACCATGTAAAGTTCTTTAATTTTACACAGGGCTGGAGCCAGCTGTATATTTTTAGTTTGTGGTGGTTTTATTCTTGTTTTTCCCCTTATTATCTACTATTTGTCCCTCCTTTTGGCTGTCAATTGATTTCTATATAACAGTTTCCTGCCTACCCCTTGATTTTCATATTCTGATCTTTCAGTACCTTAAAAAGCAGATTGACACATTTATTAGGTTTCTGTCAAGAAAAAAAATCAAACCACATTTACTAACTGTATGATTTCTCAAACCAGAGACTGAATTAGAATTCTTCAAATTTGTAATCTGCTTCAAATTTGTAATCTGAGTTATTCAGCTTATTTATATGTAGCTCCACAATAAGACAGCTCTATATGTTAACTTTACTTTTTGAAATAACTGCATACTTTAACAAAAGCTGAACATAACTGAATTTATATATGCAACAAATCAATCACATGGGCCTTTAAATGTTCTGACTATAGTATTTTAGAGTTTGTACTTATCAGTATATTAGACTGCTTTCTCTTTTTTTAAGATTTTTCTTTTTTGATGTGGACCATTTGTAAAGTCTTTATTGAATTTGTTATATTTCTTCTGTTTTATGTTTTGGTTTTTTTGGCTACAAGGCACGTGGGATTGATCTTAGCTCCCTTACCAGGGATCGAACCCACACCCCCTGCATTGGAAGCAAAATCTTAACCAATGGACCACCAGGGAAGTCCCTATATTACAGTGCTTTCAAACAGAGCTTCTATAATTGCTGTTTAGCAAAGTAACAGGCAAATTTGGCCTTGGAGTACAGAATGAAGCAGGGCAAAGGCTAATAGAGTTCTGCCAAGAGAACGCACCAGTCATAGCAAACACCCTCTTCCAACAACAAAAGAGAAGACTCTACACATGGACATCACCAGATGGTCGACACTGAAATCAGATTGATTATATTCTTTGCAGCCAAAGATGGAGAAGCTCTATACGGTCAGTGAAAACAAGACCGGGAGCTGACTGTGGCTCAGATCATGAACTCTTTATTGCCAAATTCAGACTTAAATGAAGGAAGTAGGGAAAACCACTAGACCATTCAGGTATGACCTAAATCAAATCCCTTAGGACTATACAGTGGAAATGAGAAATAGATTTAAGGAACTAGATCTGACAGAGTGCCTGATGAACTATGGATGGAAGTATGTGACATTGTACAGGAGACAGGAATCAAGACCATCCCCAAGACAAAGAAATGCAAAAAAGCAAAATGGCTGTCTGAAAAGGCCTTACAAATAGCTGTGGAAAGTAGGTAAGTGAAAAGCAAAGGAGAAAAAGAAAGATATACCCATTTGAATGCAGAGTTCCAAAGAATAGCAAGGAGAGATAAGAAAGCCATCCTCAGCGATCAATGCAAAGAAATAGAGGACAACAATAGAGATCTCCTCAAGAAAATTAGAGATACCAAGGAAACATTTAATGCAACGATGGGCTCAATAAAGGACAGAAATGGTAGAGACCTAACAGAAGCAGAAGATAGTAAGAAGAGGTGGCAAGAATATACAGAAGAACTGTACAGAAAAGATCTTCATGACCCAGATAATCACGATGGTGTGATCACTGACCTAGAGCCAGACATCCTGGAATGTGAAGTCAAGTGGGCCTTAGGAAGCATCATTACGAACAAAGCTAGTGGAGGTGATGGAATTCCAGTTGAGCTATTTCATATCCTGAAAGATGATGCTGTAAAAGTGCTGCGCTCAATATGCCAGCAAATTTGGAAAACTCAGCAGTGGCCACAGGACTGGAAAAGGTCAGTTTTCATTCCAATCCCAAAGAAAGGCAATGCCAAAGAATGTTCAAACTACTGCACAATTGCACTCATCTCACACGCTAGTAAAGTAATGCTCAAAATTCTCCAAGCCAGGCTTCAGCATACGTGAACCATGAACTTCCTGATGTTCAAGCTGGTTTTCGAAAAGGCAGAGGAACCAGAGATCAAATTGCCAACATCTGCTGGATCATCAAAAAAGCAAGAGAATTCCATAAAAACATCTACTTCTGTTTTATTGACTATGCCAAAGCCTTTGACTGTGTGGATCACAATAAACTGGAAAATTCTGAAAGAGATGGGAATACCAGACCACCTGACCTGCTTCTTGAGAAACTTGTATGCAGGTCAGGAAGCAACAGTTAGTATTGGACAAGGAACAACAGACTGGTTGCAAATAGGAAAAGCAGTACGTCAAGGCTGTATATTGTCACCCTGCTTATTTAACTTCTATGCAGAGTACATCATGAGAAACGCTGGGCTGGAAGAAGCACAAGCTGGAATCAAGATTACTGGGAGAAATATCAATAACCTCAGATATGCAGATGACACCACTCTTATGGCAGAAAGTGAAGAAGAACTAAAGACCCTCTTGATGAAAGTGAAAGTGGAGAGTGAAAAAGTTGGCTTAAAGCTCAACATTCAGAAAACGAAGATCATGGCATCTGGTCCCATCACTTCATGGCAAATAGATGGGGAAACAGTGGAAACAATGGCTGACTTTATTTTTCTGGGCTCCAAAATCACTGCAGATGGTGATTGCAGCCATGAAATTAAAAGATACTTACTCCTTGGAAGGAAAGTTATGACCAACCTAGACAGCATATTAAAAAGCAGAGACATTACTTTGCCAACAAAAGTCCATCTAGTCAAGGCTATGGTTTTTCCAGTGGTCACGTATGGATGTGAGAGTTGGACTGTGAGGAAAGCTGAGCGCCAAAGAATTGATGCTTTTGAACTGTGGTGTTGGAGAAGACTCTTGAGAGTCCCTTGGACTCCAAGGAGATCCAACCAGTCCATCCTAAAGAAGATCAGTCCTGGGTGTTCATTGGAAGGACTGATGTTGAAGCTGAAACTCCAATCCTTTGGCCAGCTGATGCGAAGAGCTGACTCATTTGAAAAGACCCTGATGCTGGGGAAGATTGAGGGCAGGAGAAGGGGCTGACAGAGAATGAGATGGTTGGATGGTATCACCGACTCGATGGACATGGGTTTGGATAGACTCCAGGAGTTGGTGATGGACAGGGAAGCCTAGCGTGCTGCAGTTCACAGGGTCACAAAGAGTCAACACGACTGAGCGACTGAACTGAATTAATAGAATTGACTGTCTCTTGGCTCCAAACCCACTCCTCTATAACTCTATGCCTAGGATTGAGACAAGCAAAAAATTATTTTAGGTTCCATTAATAGGGGATGCTAGAAGCAAGAGGAGGGACTTCACCGTTGCTCCTGTTGGAATCCTTTACATCTTGACTCCCGTCACTCCAACAGTGCGCATGCCTGCTCAGTTTTGTCCTACTCTTTGCAACTGTAGCCCGGGACTATAACCCACCAGGTTTCTATAGGTCCATAGAATTTTTCAGGCAAGCATACCGGAGTGGGCTGCCATGTCCTACTCCAGCAGCAGCACCAGTTAACTCCTGTCAACAGCTTCTTCTGGCATTTCTAGAATTAGCCTCCCTGAGTCCCCGTGGGAGATACCAGCAGCAGCCAGGCAAGCACCTTCTCACAGGTTTGGCTTCTGGTTCCACAGAGCCCCTTCTTGCAACTCTTAAATCCTAATAACCCCAACCTCTTTAATTTGTTCTGAGGCAGGAGGTAGATGGGCTCTAGGTTAGGCATTTACTACTGGCCTCCTGTTTACATTTCTTGGTATGAGAAAAAAGATGGGCTTCAGGTCAGACATGTACAACTAGCCTCCTGTTTGCATTTCCTAAGACAGGAGATAGGTGGTCTCCAGGTACAATTAGCCTCCTGTTTGCTCTCTGAAATGAAAGTAACAACAAAACAGGGTTAATAGCCAGGCTTTGTCTCCTGAGGACACTTGAAGATAACAGTTACGGTAGGAACAGAGAGGGGCTAAACCTTGTCTAAGTAAACGGATCAAGAGATCTCACATTCTCCCTCCTTGGGGCAAGGGAGACACTACACAGGCGCAGAAAGGCTCCTTGGGGGTTAATGTTCAGGGGATGCCAAGCCGTAATACGTCTTGCTTTTTTCAGATGCCTTTGTATTGAAATTGTATTGAAATCCATCTTGGCTGAGGGGTGCTTGTGCACCTAGGGGAAGGTCCTGAGATAAATTAGCTGAGGTGGGTTGAGGGGGCTGAAAAACAAGATGACTGGTCAGAGGGAAGACAGGAATACTACCGCTTTATAAAATATTTTAACTTCCTAAGGGCACAATTCTCAAGACTCTCACTGAGTTTGCCCATGGGTTTTCCTGTATGTACTCTGCTTTACTTTCTCTTTAAAAAAATGTCATTTTAAAATCTTTGTTTGGCTGCATCTGGTCTTCATTACAGCACGCAGGATCTTTAGTTGTGATGTGTGAACTCTTAGCTGCAGCATGCAGGATCTAGTTCCCTGAGCAGGGATCGAACCCAGGCCCCCTGCACTGGGAGCTCAGTCTTAGCCACTGAACCACCAGGGAATTCCTACACTGCTTTTCCAATAAACATTTTACTTTTCTCTTTACCTTCTGCCTCCTTGTCAGAATTCTTTCTTGTCAAGGTAGGCAAGGACTGGGGCTTTAAGCCCTGGCTGCTGGCCTCTGGTCTAGCAATTAGACTTCTGGTCAGGGAACTAGGGTCTCACTTCCAGCTACTGCTCACCGCTGTTGCGTCTGAAATCAGTTCCTCCAGCATTGATGGCAGTAACTGCTTTCTGTAGTTATTATTTGTGTGACTTCAATGTTCTCTTTGTGCCTGTTTACCCAAGTCCGATAGTAAAAAAAAAATAACTAGTGTTGTTCCTTTTTCCTGAATGACTATGACCTCAGTTTTATCAGAGGAAACAAGCATAAAATTCTCAACTATTCATTGTGAATTAACACCTCAGACTTTATAGTATCGTCTCCGTCTTCATAAAAAGAAATGACATTTATGGAAACCATGGCCTAGTTATTTAGAACATCATGAAGACAGGACAGTCTTGAAAAAGGGACACTGAAAAATTTTGGCTCAACTGTTGACTCCTAAAGGTTTCTAATATAATACAAAACATCAAGGTAAACAGAAGGACACATAAGTCTATTTTAAGCTACCAATCTGTAGCATAAGTGGCCATAACGAATGCAAAAAATGTAAGCACATTAGTGATCCTTGAACTTAAACCTGGAACTGTATATCAAATAGATTTCTCTTGGCAGCATGTAAACCGTTCAGCAAATGTTTACAGAATACTTTATTAAGCATCTCTGGCACTGTATGTGCTGAGAACCCACTGATAATCAAAACAAATCCTTGTAAAATTTAGGATCTTACAGAAATGTAAAGGAGGTAAATGCTTTCACAGCTGGAGCAAATGGGACCTAATTCACTTCTGCAGTTAAGACCGCCCAAATCACTTTAGGTTCAATAATGTAAGCCCTTCCTTAAGAAAGGACTAGGTTCCTAAATACCATTACTCAGTAAAAGGAATCAGGGATTCATGGAGAAATGACTGATTCGAAGATTGAAAAATGTGGGAAAAAAAAAAAGAGCCAGAATATCTTATCTTGGAAAGTAAGGATGTGTGTGAAAAGTGATGGGACGTTTTAGAAGAACAAGAAGTCAGCCTGAAGGGGCTCTCACTAGGATAATTTGAACATCAAAATAACCATAATGTATTATAACCCAGAATCCAGAGTCTATATCAATAGTAAATAAATTTTTTTAAAAAGGGAAGCTCATTCTTAGAGTAGAATAGTTAACTAAAAAATGTAGAAGGGAAAAGAACTTTAAAAATTACCATTTTTAACTATTGTAGTAGTCTTTGACTCAGGCAAGCATCATCAATGGATGTGAAAATGAGTTGGTATGAGATTTTTCAGAAACAGGGTATTGACACAGTCTCAAAAGTAGCTCCTCTCAAGAGAAGGGAACCTTCCTACACTGTTGGTGGGGATGCAAATTGGTACAGCCATTATGCTGCTGCTGCTAAGTCACTTCAGTCATGTCCGACTCTGTGCGACCCCAGAGATGGCAGCCCACCAGGCTCTGCCGTCCCTGGGATTCTCCAGGCAAGAACACTGGAGTGGGTTGCCATTTCCTTCTCCAGTGCATTAAAGTGAAAAGTGAAAGTGAAGTTGCTCAGTTGTGTCCGACCCTCAGCAACCCCATGGACTGCAGCCTTCCAGGCTCCTCTGTCCATGGGATTTTCCAGGCAAGAGTACTGGAGTGGGGTGCCATTGCCTTCTCCAACAGCCACTATGGAGTTCCTTAAAGAACTAAAAGTAGAGCTACTGTATGTGTGTACTAAGTCACTTCAGTCATGTTTGACTCTTTGAGACCCCATGGACTGTAGCCTGCCAGGCTTATCTATCCATGAGATCCTCCAGGCAAGAATACTGAAGTGGGTTGCCATTTCCTTCTCCAGGGGATCTTCCTCACCCAGGGATTGACCCTGCATCTTACATCTCCTAGAACACATTGGTAGGCATGTTCTTTACCACTAGTGCCACCTGGGAAGTTCCAGAGCTACTGTGTGGCCCTTCAATCCCACTCCTGGGCATGTACTCAGAGGAAAAAATTGGTCTAAAAGGATACATGCATTCCAATGTTCACTCAGCAGTGTTTACAATAGCAGAGACATGAAAGCAACCTAAATGTCCACCGACAGAGAAATGGATAAAGAAGAGGTGGTGCATATATACAATGGAATATTACTCAGCCATTAAAAAGAATGAAATAATGTCATTTGCAGCAACATGGGTGGACCTAGAGATTGTCATATGAGTGAAGTCAGACAGAGAAGGCGAAATATCATATGACATCCCTTATATACAGAATCTAAAAAGAAATTATATAAATGAACATATTTACAAAACAGAAACAGACTCATAGACTTAGAGAATGAACTTATGGTTGCCAGGGGGGAAAAAATGAGGAGAAGGGATAGTTAGGGATCAACATGCACACACTGCTATGTTCAAAATGGATAACCAACAAGGACCTACTCTATGGCACATGGAGCTCAGCTCAGTGTTAGGTGGGAGCCTGGATGGGGTGGGGGAGTTGAGGGAGAATGGATACATGCATATATATGGCTGAGGCCTTTGCTGTTCACCTGTAACTATCACAACATTGTTAATCAGCTATACTCCTTCCTTCCCCAAATGCACAACTTTAATCATGAGGAAACATCAAAGAGGGAAATCTTACAAAATACCTGAACTGTACTCTTTAAAACTGTCCATGTCATGAAAGATGAAGAAAGACTGAGAAACTTACAGAGTAAAGGGAACTAAAGAGACATGACCCCTAAATGCAATGTGTCATCCTGGATTGGATGTGGACCCGACCCCCCCCCAAAAAAAAAGCCATTACTAAAGGACATAATTGGGATAATTGGCAGATTTTGATTGGGGATTGTAGATTATATTATCACAGTTAAATTTCCTGATTTTGATCATCTTACTGGGATTGTGTAAGAAAACAATGCTTCTTAAGAAATGCACTCAAGTATTTAGATAAAAGTGTAAGTCTGAAGCTTATTCCCAAATGGTTCGAATTATAAAGATGGGTGGATGGATGGACAAAAAAGAATCTATTAAAGCAATTGTGGCAAAATGTTAAAAACGGGTAACTCTAGATGAAGTACACCCTTTTGCTATTCTTTCATCTTTGGTGTAAATTAGAAATTATTTCAAAATTTAAAAATAGTTATAATTAAGGAAGGAAGCACAGGGCTGCACCTTTACTACAGTTTTTTAATCCAGTGTTCTGTTGATGGGTGGAGCTGTGTTCCCTCCCTGCTATTTACCTGGGGCCAAACTATGGTGGAGGTAATGAAGATAATGGTGACCTCCTTCAAAACATCCCATGCTGGCACTGCTACACTCAGTGCCCCCAACCCTGCAGCAGGCCACCTCTGACGCACGCCTCCGCTGGAGACTCCTGGACACTCACAGGCAAGTCCGGGATAGTGTCCTGTGGGGTCACTGCTCATTTCTCCTGGGTCCTGGTGCCTAAGGTTTTTTTGTGCCCTCCAAGAGGCCCAGTCCTGTGTAAGTTCTGGCAGCTCTATGGTGGGGTTAATGGCGACCTCCTCCAAGAGGGCTTATGCCATACCCAAGTCTGCTGCACCCAGAGGCCCTGCCCCTGTGGCAGTCCACTGCTGACCCGTACCTCCACAGGAGATGCTCAAACACAGTTCTGTCTCAGTCTCTGTGGGGTCCTGGTGCACACACGGTTTGTTTGAGCACTCTCAGCATCTCTGGCAGGAATGGAGTTTGATTCTAAACATGAATTCACCCCTCCTACTGTCTTGCTGGGGCTTCTCCTTTGCCCTTGGATATGGGGTATCTCCTCACAGCTGCTCCAGCACCTACCATCTTACTGGGGTTTCTCCAATCTTTGACTGCTAATACTTGAGATGCTTACAAGGACCACCAGGAAAGAGTATATTAGCCTTTGGACTAGGAGTGGCTATTATAGAGACATGATCCTGCTAACTACTAATTACTACCAACTACTGGAAAACATATCTTTGAATCAGACAATCCAATAATCAGACCATCAGAGAAACATGTGAGCTCGCCAAACAAGGATTTCAGTTTAGATTTTGTCTTTACCAAATGAAGTTAAAGGAACAAATTATTGTTAAAGTTTGAATGGAAGTGCCTGCCATTGTTCTTCCACATCTGGTTGTTGCTGTTTACCTTACTTTGTTGTGTCTACACCTTCATAAGCTTTTTGGCAGGTATATGTTAAACACTTCAGTTTCATGGTCAAGACAAGTTCAGAGGCCATGGATACGAACAACTTACCTGTCTGTTTTCTTCTTTTTTCCATGACTATATCTACTGCCTCATCTTGATTTACAAGCAAAACCTAGAAAATCAACAAAAATAAGTGTTTTGTGGTTTATCTAGGAATAATATAGAAAATATCGCTATTATTTTTGGTGAAGAAAATCAATTTTGCATAGTTTACTTCAACCTAAATAAAATGTGAATTTTGTTTAAAAAAGTTAATAAATAAAGTATATAAGTAAACTAATCCAAAACTGAAATCATTTTTATAGATGACTGCTGTATTTAATAGTATATAAGTTTATTCAATTTTTCCTCATTGTTATTCTCCAAGAATATTCATCAGGAAGCTACATTGTTATCTAGATATAAATAAAATCTGTGCAAATGTGTCTACATTGGATGTGTTAGTCGTTCAGTCCTGTCCAACTCTTTGAGATCCTATGGATTGTAGCCTGCCAGGCTCCTCTGTCCATGGAATTCTCCAGGCAAGAATACTGGAGTGGGTTACTGCTCCCTTCTCCAGAGGATCTTCCCGGCCCAGGGATTGAACCTGGGTTTCCCACATTGCAGGCAGATTCTTTACCATCTGAGCCACCAGGGATGCCCAATAAGTCCCTGAATATCCATATGCTATTACCTTTCTCAATCCTGTACATCTGGGTGATGTCATGAGATTATTTCTCCATCAAGGAACATGAGCAGAAGTGATGTTTTCCTTTCATTCTGAGGCAGCTGAGAGAGGGTGTGCCTTTTCCTTGTTGCAACTCTGTCCTTTGGCCAAACCAGCAGCCGTCACGTGTTGAGATGGTAATGGTGTTGATAAAGCACCTTTGATCCCTGAGTCACCACTCGGAAGAGAACTTCTTCGAGAACCATTCAATCAGCATTAAGCTTTACAGAAGCAAGAAGTACACTCTTACTGAGTTATACTAATACAAATTTGGAGTTAATTTGTTAATAATGAGAGCCAAAGCTGTTTCCCATTCCTCTTCCTCGTCTCCATTTTTCTTTTCCTTAAAAAACATGGGTTGGTTTCTTTAATTTATTGGTTTCTCTTCTTAATTTCAGGTAACCAGTGCCAGTGGGCCTGTAAGGTTTATGCCAGGGAGACAGTGGGCAGGATTGAGAAATTGGTTCCAAAAGAAAAGGGATAAGCAAGTAAGAGACAATATATTGAAGGTAATGGAAACCAAATAAGGGTACTGGAAGTGTGGAAAGAAAAAAAAAAGGCTAGACTGAATTCTGGGGAATTCTGATTTGGAAGTATTCGTGTGCACTCATGGTTTTTAAAAGAACATATAATCAGGGTCTTCCCTGGTAGCTCAGTGGTAAAGAGTCTGCCTGCCAATGCAGGAGACACTGGTTCGATCCCTGATCCGGGAAGATTGCACATGCCACGGGGCAACTAAGCCTGTGCTCTAGAGCCCAGGAGCCACAACTACGGAAGCCCCCATGCCCTAAAGCCCCTGCTCCACAACAAGAGAAGCCACTGCAATGAGAAGCCTGCATACTGCAGCTAGGGAGTAACCCCCACGCACCACAGCTAGAGAAAAGCCCAGGCAGCAACAAAGATCCAGGACAGCCAAAAACACATTAAAAAATAAATTATATATATATATATATATACCAGATGAGTTGTTGAAGCAAAGAATAGCAATTAAAAAGGAAGAAGATATAATCAGACTTCCCTGGTGGTCCAGTGGTTAAGAATCCCCTTGCCAGTGTAGGGTACACAGTTCAATCCTTGGTCCAGGAAGATTCCACATGCCTTGGAGCAACTGAGCCCATGCTCTAGAGCCCACATGCTACAACTACAGAGCCACATGACCTAGAACACATGCTCCACAAGACAAGCCACAATCAGAAGCCTGAGCAAGGCAACTAGAGAGTAGCTCATGCACAGCAATGAAGACCAAGCACAGTAAAAAATAAATTAATTAAAATTTTAAAAATAGAAGATATAATCAATGATAGATGGATTGATAGAAATGTGTATGTATGTATGTATATACTGAGAAAACACCTCAGAACATTAACCATATTTTGCTCCCAGATTTTTGTTTCTGTTATTCTCTTGTAAACAGAACCAAAGCCCTTCGGATAAATGGTTGATTCCTGGGCTGGGGTAGAAAAAGTATATGGTGAGCCTGGAACCTCTTGCTGCACCAGAATGTAACAAAGTGCTCAAAAAATGATGGGGACTTGTAGAAAAAAAATGTAAGGTCAGCTTAAAGGGGTTCCCAGCTTAAAGGGTTTCAAATCTGGGACAAGAGAAGCATTAAAAAAAATAATGTTGGTATTGGATTATAAATTGTTGAATAAAATGGGAATTCATTAGTCCATACTGATACAAATAAATGAACTAAATAAGAGGGAAAAGGAAAGCACTTCCTGGTAGTAGAATAAATGAAGGACTGATGGAGTTAGAAAATCACTATTTGGCAATTATCACAATAGTAATTGATTCAAGCAACAATCACTGACAAATGTGAAAATTAGTACGTGAAAGTTTGTTGTAGAACAGAATACTTAGGTAGTCTCAAATGCTGTACTGTGCTAAGTCGCTTCAGTTGTGTCCAACTCTGTGCGACCCTATGGACTATAGCCCACCAGGCTCCTCTGTCCATGGGATGCTCCAGGCAAGAATACTAGCGTGAATAGCCATGCCCTCCTCCAGGGGATCTTTCCAACCCAGGGATCAAACCTGGGTCTCCTGCATTAGCAGGTGGATTCTATACCACTGAGACACCAGGGAAGCCCAGTCTCAAAGTATCTCCCCACAAACTACATATTAATTACAGACAAAAATAGTAACCTTACAGTAAAGAAACTGGGCAAATGCCAACTTGATCAAGTGATCAAAGTTCCACTCATCAGTAAGAGAACAAATCAACATGATGTGCCTTCTGATATGACACTCTGAAAAGAAGAAGGAATCATTCCTATGATACTCCTGCCCTAAATGCATACTCTAAATCCAGTCCTGAGAAAATATCAGAGAGGCCAGTTTGAACAACATTTTTCAAAATAACTGTCTTGTACTCTTAAAATGCCAAGGGCATGAATGACAAAGAAAGTTAGAACTGTTCCAAATTGAAGAAACTTAGAGTGACATGAAAATTAAATGCAGCATGCACCTAGACTGGATAGTGGACTAGAATAAAAGGTATTCTTGGTTAGTGTTGATTTTTTTTTTTTTTTTTTGCTATAAATGACAGTATTGGAAAATTTAGGTAGGACTTATAGATTGGACAGTAGTATTATATCACTGGTCATATCCTGATTTTGATGGCTTTTCTTTATCGTTTGGGCTTCCCAAGTGGCTCAGTGGTAAAGAATCTGCCTGCCAATGCAGGAGTTGCAGAAGATGTGGGTTCTATATCTGGGTCAGGAAGATCTCCTGGAAGAGGGCATGGCAACCCACTCCAGTATTCTTGCCTGGAGAATCCCATGGACAGAGGAACCTGGCGGGCTACAGTCCATGGGGTCGCAAAGAGTCAGACATGACTAAGCAACTGAGCTTGTACTTGATCTTTTTTATGAGTAGGCCTCTTAGTCGCTACAGGAAAAACATCCCAAGTGACGTGAGACTTGAACTGTGATAAACTACATTTAAATTTAGGTGTTAGATATAGTCTGTACCCAGAGAAGGCAATGGCACCCCACCTCCAGTACTCCTGCCTGGAAGATCCCATGGACAGAGGAGCCTGGAAGGCTTCAGTCCATGGGGTCCCTGAGGGTTGGACACGACTGAGCGACTTCACTTTCACTTTTCACTTTCATACATTGGAGAAGGAAATGGCAACCCACTCCAGTGTTCTTGCCTGGAGAATCCCAGGGACGGGGGAGCCTGGTGGGCTGCCGTCTATGGGGTCGCACAAAGTCGGACACGACTTAAGTGACTTAGCAGCAGCAGCAGCATAGTCTGTACCATCTAAGAAGAAACAAAACTATTTCTATTCCTTTTAGTAAGGCTTAGTTCCTTCTTTTTTCTTTGGCTTGCAGGATCTCAGTTCCTCGACCCTGGACTGAACCTGGGCCATTGCAGTGGAAGCCTGGAATCCCAACCAGTAGGCCTCCAGGGAACTGTGTAGTCCCTTCATTTTATATTCATTATTTTTCACATTTGCTATTCTTCAGATATATAAATTTCTCTCTAAAACTTCCTGTGGCTGTGTCTGTATTTAAGCAGCTCTTTTTATACTTCTCTTACTTAAGATGCCTGAGTTTGTATGGGGCACTGCTGGTGTGCACTGCAGCCTTGCACCTTGCTCTTCCATGTGGAAGATCAAAGTCAACAGTGAGTCTGAAGCAGACCAGCTCAGCAGAGATTCCTTTCCAGTAACTGAGCACTTTACAACCGTGGCAGACTAGATAATTCAAGATGCTGTCACCACTGGGGCAGGCCCATTTCAAAGGCTCTCGCCTATCTTTGAATTTCTTAGATCAGCAGTCCCTACACCTGGCTATTTTAAGAATAACCTTGAAATCTTATAAAAAAAATGGCAGCTTCGAGGATTCTTCATTCAGAGAAGGCAACGGCAACCCACTCCAGTACTCTTGCCTGGAAAATCCCATGGACGGAGGAGCCTGCTAGACTGCAGTCCATGGGGTCACGAAGAGTCAGACATGACTGAGTGACTTCACTTTCAGTTTTCACTTTCATGCATTGGAGAAGGAAATGGCAACCCACTCCAGTGTTCTTGCCTGGAGAATCCCAGGGACGGGGGAGCCTGGCAGGCTTTCGTCTATGGGGTCACACAGAGTCGGATATGACTGAAGCGACTTAGCAGCAGCAGCAGCAGCAGGACTCTTCATCAGACTTATTAAAGTAGAATCTTTTGAGATCTGAGAACATCTGTGTTTTAAAAGCTCCCCAGGTGCTTTGATGAGAAACCAGATTTGGGAAACTCTAATTTGTGATATGACCAACCTAGATAGCATATTAAAAAGCAGAGACATTACTTTGTTGACAAAGGTCTGTCTAGTCAAATCAATGGTTTTTCCAGTAGTCATGTATGGATGTGAGAGTTGGACTGTAAAGAAAGCTGAGCACCAAAGAATTGATGCTTTTGAACTGTGGTGTTAGAGAAGACTCTTGAGAGTCCCT
The DNA here is from genome assembly GCF_029407905.1 of Bubalus kerabau. Lineage (NCBI taxonomy): Eukaryota > Metazoa > Chordata > Mammalia > Artiodactyla > Bovidae > Bubalus > Bubalus kerabau. The sequence continues at coordinate 59,417,202 of NC_073624.1, read as the reverse complement.
TGGACAGCAAGAACGTCCAACCAGTCCATCCTAAAGGAAATCAGTCTTAAATATTCATTGGAAGGACTAATGCTGAAGCTGAAATTCCAATACTTTGGCCACCTGATGCAAAGAACTGACAACTTAGAAAAGACCCTGATGCTGGGCAAAACTTAAGGCAGGAGGAGAAGGGAACAACAGGTTATGAGATGGTTGGATGGCATCACCAACTCAACGGGTATGAGTTTGAGCAAGCTCCGGGAGTTGGTGATGGACAGGGAAGCCTGGCGTGCTGCAGTTCATGGGGTTGCAAAGAGTCGGACACAACTGAGTGACTGAACTGAACTGAACTGAATTTGTGATAACCAAGCCTCATAAAATCTGTCCAGGTGATGAACTGTAGTCATTGAGTGACTAGAGTGCCACATGGGTGTGCACCTTCCATGTGGACTGTTTTAGGTTCTGCCATATCTAGGTATGCCTCTCCTCTCTGGACCAAAGCATATTTTATGCTTTTAATTGCATTAAAAAAAGGAAATTTCAAGATATCAAGTGATAAAGACTGGGTAAAAGGATTCACCTGCCTTTTATTTCCTATAAAATAAAACGTCTCTGAATATACAGCTATAACTTTCACTGTGTTCAGCTCCACACACAAACATGGTGACTTCAAGAGTCTAAGCCTGGTGGGGGCGCTTTCCTGGTGGCTCAGTGGTGGAGAATCCACCTGCCAATGCAGGAAACACAGATTGGATCCCTGGTCCGGGAAGATTTCCCACATGCCACCGAGCAACTAAGCCCATGCACCACAACTACTGAGCCTGTGCTTCAGAGCCGGAGAGCCGCAACTGCTGAGTCCATGTGCCACAACTACGGAAACCTGCACGCCCTAAAGCCCATGCTTTGTAACAAGAGAAGCCACCACTATGAGAAGCCTGTGCGTCACAACTAGAGCGTAGCCCCTGCTCTCCACAACTAGAGAAAAGCCTTTGCAGCAACGAAGACCCAGCACAGCCAAAAAAATAAAATAAATTAAAAAAAAATTTTTTTTAAGAGTCTAAGCCTAGTCTTCAGAGCTGGGTCTGCTTTCTTGGGGTGCACTATGGTAGAGCTCACAGCTAGTTTTACAGCCAAGGTAATTTAGGCTCAACCAAGGATACTGTTTCAAAGAAGGGATTTTAAAACTTTCCAGAATGGAAATTACAGCCTTAAAAGTAAAGCCTACTTTAACGTATTTCAGCTACATAGAGACAAACTTCTCTCTACTCTGTTTATGAAGTCACACAAAAATATGAAAGAGTAAAACCTACCCAAAAAAAGATTTCTAATTAAAAAACAACAACAACAACAACAACAAACAGTGGATGTCATCCTTTTTTCCTCAGGGTGGATATGAAAATGGACTTTTGTCTTCCTTGCATAATTATATCTTTTTATTACATGACTGTGCTAGGAATTATTTAAGGCCTTTCTGGTGATTCCCCATGACAGAGAAGATCATCAAATCTATAAAAGCAAACTTGACTTTTAGCTCTAAATTTTTCAACTGTGGCAAAGTTCTCCTTGGAGTTTCTCTCTCTCTAGTATCTCAAAGTTTAACTGCTTATCTCCCAATATGAGCCTGAGTTAGGACTGGTCACAAGGGAAATTTGTGCAAGATTCCAAAGGCAGACGGGAAGGAGCAGTCATCACACTCTGAAGGTCAGTGCAAGACATGAGGTGCTGTGGCCGCGTGTGCTCATTGTTGCCGATTAGCTGGCTCACCTTAGATTGGGGCAGAGGCCAGGTATGGAGCTCCTTCACAGAACTCCTGGACCTTCCCTGGTTTCTCCTGAGTCCTGGGCCAGATGCATAGCAGCACTGTGGCTCCCATGAGCACTTGCACCATGGCTCCCATGAACACTCGCACCATGGCTCCTGTAGGAACCTGCACTGAAGGTGATAATTCAGACTTACGGTCTCGTTTGACTTTGTGGGTTCTAGTTTGTTCCTGCTCACTCCCACTTCACGTCCAGCTTTCCCATCTGGCTGTAAGTCCTACCAATTTACAGTAATTTCAGGTCCAACCTCAGACATAGAGGCAAATTCTTCTCCAGCTCCCATAATTTCATAAGGTCTAATCCCCCAAATAAATATTGTATTCCATATGACTCATAGTGCCTATGCTTCTCTGATCAAACTCTGATATAGACAGTAGGATTGGAAGCAATTCTGGGAGAATCAAACCTTAAATGGGTTTCTTGGGAATTCCCTGGTGGTCCAGTGGTTAGGACTCATCACTTTCACTGCCCTGGTCCTGGGTTCAATTTCTGGTTGGGGAACTAAGATCCCACAAGCCCCATAGTACAGCCAAAAAAAGAGAAAAATGGGTTTCTCTGAATTTGTTCTGAGTTATCTGGTCTTATTGAATTTAAGGGCATTGGTAACCAGTTGTCCTAATTGTGACATTGTTGTTCATGGCATGCATTAGCAAAAAAAAAAAAAAATTCTTAAATTATGATCTGTGGACATCATTAGCCAAATGGCTAAATAAGGCAAAGCTCTGGGTGACCAAGTAGATGCTTCCAGAGAATATTTAAGTGAAAATAAGGACTACAGTGGGGTTGTTTCTTTTCCTAACTATGTTGGAGAACTAGGGGAAAGGAAACGATGAACTTAGGGTTTTAAACTCGCAGTTTAGATGAGAAAAAGGACCAGAAAACATATTGACTGCCTTCCTATATGCACTTCTAAGTGTGAAAGTCGCTCAGTTGTGTCCAACTCTTTTCAAAACTATGGACTATAGAGTCCATGCAATTCTCCAGGCCAGAATACTGGAGTGGGTAGCCATTCCCTCCTCCAGGGGATCTTCCCAACCCAGGGACTGAACCCAGTATCTCCCGCATTGCGGGCAGATTCCTTACCAGCTGAGCCACAAGGGGAAGCCCGTAATCTCTAAAAACCAAACCAAACCTAAAATCCAATCCTGAATTACAATGCAACTGAATTTCCAATCTTGCGGGCCTCGTGTTAAAATAAGGCGTTTTGTTTTGTTTTGAGTAGCGTGAATGGGAACACACAAGAAGATTCAGACGACACTGGGATCATGAATCTCTAAATCCTGTTGAGCCTCCTTTGCTAGTAGAAAGAGCCCTTCCTCCCTTACCTGTGCAGCCTATTTGTTCCTTACCTGAAAGAAATTGTAATAGACTTCCCTGAGGTAGTTGCCTTGTACAGTGTGTTAGGCTTTCTTAAAAGCAACTGGCAATACCTCCCACTGCTTCTAGACCTTGATGCAGGAGATCCTAGAAGGTAAGACAAAAAAAGTGCAAGATTTATGTTAACAGAAACTTGGGCAGCATGCCTGGGGATGGAGGCTAAGCATATTTGGTTGGATGTGTAGTAGGTTAACTAAGTAGTTAACCAATGATCCCCACCTCTCTTTCCACATCATTATCATCTGCGTGACCAATAAAATACAGAAGTGATGCTGTGTCGCTTCTGAGATTAGATATAAAGGACACTGCAGCTTCTGTTGCTCTTTTCTTTTTGAATTACTCACTCTGGGAAAGCCATGTCATGAGCAGTGCTATGGAGAGGCCCCTGTGATGAGTAACTGAAGTGTCCTGCCAGCAGTCAAGTTTGTGGCCTTGGAAGCAGATCCTCCAGCCCCGATCAAGTCTTCAGAGACCACAGTCCCAGGCAAAAGCTTGCCTACAACCCCATGACAGGCCTTGAGTCAGGCCGCATGGGTAAGCCCTCAGAAAACACGAGCTGATAGTGTTTGTTGTTTTATGTCCCTAAATTTTGAGGAAATTTGATAAGTAGCAATAACTAAAATAAAAGGGAAGGAATATAATGGTAGACCAAGCCAAGTTAATTGATATGAGTACAGTAAAGACATGTCCCAGTGCATTGTTTTAGCTCAACCTGCTGAGAGTGTCTCTAAATGGTTTGGCTGAAATTTTAATCCAATGGTGGCCTATATGAAATGAAATTAAAATCCCTTGGTATACTACAGGAAGGCACGGACGAAGACTCTCTCCTTGACCAAACTTTAGTTACGCTACTCTGAGCCCTTTTTCCACTAAGCCCATCCTTGGGCATAGTCATAAGGAGCCCAAGTGTAGCAAGAATTCTGCAAATCGGTTTAGCTAGAATCTCCCAAACTTGGTAACTGATTATCCTCAATACCTAATTAAATTCCTCATCTCTCAAGTGATATCTGATAACTTTGGCCTTCCTTCTTCAAGAATCCTGTCACATCAATTTAGCAAGAATTACCCTAACCCCTTAGTAACTTCTCATCCACTAACACCCCACTCATCGCAACTCTGCTCCTTGGCTAAAAACATTCACTTTTACAAACTGTTTCACTGAGAACTATGAGAACAGACATTTCTTTTGCTTAAGCCATGCAGTCTGAGGTACCTTGTTATGATAGCCTCTAGGAAACTAAAACAGCAGATTTTGAATTAGTGATGAGTAATTAGAAAACCAAACAAATGTCAAAAGTGACAATTATTACCTCTGGAGGATAATAAATCATTCAATATTGGAAATATACCATTCACCATGGTGAAGTTCCAATCATTCAATATTGGAAATATAATTATACCATTCACCATGGCTTACTATAAATAAAAGTCATAAAAATGTGAACACTATTGATCTCACCAAAATTATTATTGAACTCTAGTCAAAGGATGGGAAATAGACAAGAATGAAGCCTCTGATATCTGCTTTTGAAAGGTTTGTCCGGTTTTTTTCTTAGGATGCTAATAGTGAATAATTTTCTAATATTGTAATGTTAATTTTCTATAAAAATCTTGCATGCTGATATAGGAATGGAGTTTTAGTCAATATTGCTACCATTAGTATACATGACTTAGCTTAATTTTTCAAGTCCATTTAAGCAAACAAAAATGAAAGAAAAAAAAAAAAAGATAGTATCTCACTGAGTTTTCACAAACTCTTCAAGAAAGGTATCACTCCTGTCCAGGACCAGTTACATAACCTGCAAGACCCAGCGCAAAATGAAAAACACAGGGTCTCTTGTTCATTAAGAATTTCAAAACGGTGACAACAGAAATTAAACCAAGCATCAGTTCAGTTCAGTTCAGTCACTCAGTCGTGTCCGACTCTCTGCGACCCTATGAATTGCAGCACGCCAGGCCTCCCTGTCCATCACCAACTCCTGGAGTTCACTCAAACTCACATCCATCAAGTCGGTGATGCCATCCAGCCATCTCATCCTCTGTCGTCCCCTTCTCCTCCTGCCCCAATCCCTCCCAGTATCAGAGTCTTTTCCAATGAGTCAACTCTTCACATGAGGTGGCCAAAGTACTGGAGTTTCAGCTTTAGTATTATTCCTTCCAAAGGACACCCAGGGCTGATCTCTTGAGAAACCTATATGCAGGTCAGGAAGAAACAGTTAGAACTGGACATGGAACAACAGACTGGTTCCAAATAGGAAAAGGAGTACATCAAGGCTGTATATTGTCACCCCGCTTATTTAACTTCTATGCAGAGTACATCATGAGAAACGCTGGGCTGAAAGAAGCACAAGCTGGAATCAAGATTGCCAGGAGAAATATCAATAACCTCAGATATGCAGATGACACCACCCTGCATTTAGTGAAGAGGAACTAAAGAGCCTCTTGATGAAAGTGAAAGAGGAGAGTGAAAAAGTTGGCTTAAAGCTCAACATTCAGAAAACGAAGATCATGGCATCTGATCCCATCACTTCATGGGAAATAGATGGGGAAACAGTGTCAGACTTTATTTTTTTGGGCTCCAAAATCACTGCAGATGGTGACTGCAGCCATGAAATTCAAAGACACTTACTCCTTGGAAGGAAAGTTATGACCAACCTAGATAGCATATTCAAAAGCAGAGACATTACTTTGCCAACAAAGGTCCGTCTAGTCAAGGCCATGGTTTTTCCTGTGGTCATGTATGGATGTGAGAGTTGGACTATGAAGAAAGCTGAGTGCCGAAGAATTGATGCTTTTGAACTGGGGTGTTGGAGAAGACTCTTGAGAGTTCCTTGGACTGCAAGGAGATCCAACCAGTCCATTCTGAAGGAGATCAGCCCTGGGATTTCTTTGGAAGGAATGATGCTAAAGTTGAAACTCCAGTACTTTGGCCACCTCATGCGAAGAGTTGACTCATTGGAAAAGACTCTGATGCTGGGAGGGATTGGGGGCAGGAGGAGAAGGGGACGACAGAGGATGAGATGGCTGGAGGGCATCACTGATTCGATGCATGTGAGTCCGAGTGAACTCCAGGAGTTGGTGATGGACAGGGAGGCCTGGCGGGCTGCAATTCATGGGGTTGCAGAGTCAGACACGACTGAGCGACTGAACTGAACTGAAAGAAGATTTTATAAATTTATTAGACATAAAAAATCTGCCGCCAATCACTTTCACTCTAGTTCACCCTTGAACTCCCACTTGTTAAAAATAATTTATTTAATGCTATCATGTGTGTGCTTGCGTGCTACGTCGCTTCACTCCAGTTGGACTCTTTGCAACCCTACGGACTATAGACTAGGAGGCTCCTCTATCCATGGGATTCTCCAGGAAAGAATACTGGAGTGGGTTGCCATGCCCTCCTCCAGGGCATGTCTTAAGATCATCCCTACCCAGGGATAGAACCTGAGTCTCTTATATCTCTTTCATTGGCAAGCATTTACCACTTGCCACCTGGGAAGCCCCAATGCTGATATATGTTATATAAACTATTGTGATGAAGCAGCAAGCAGTCTTAAGAATTCTTATTACACGTTTCCTTTTAAAATACTCTCCTAAAGTCTGATGGGAGACGAAGACAGTCTATATGTAATGTCAATGGATGCAACTTAAAAAAAAAAAAAAGTACCGTAATGGCAGAAGTTGTGACACAAAATACTGTAGTGACATTCTAACACCGAAATAATATATCATCATGTATCCGCATTTTTTTTAAGTGACTACTATTTTGGGACTCATTTAAATGAAAAGAACGGCAGCCGGGATTCTAAGAGAGACGTTTGAAGGTGAAGGGACAAAAAGAGAAGGTCACAAACACGGTCCCACACAGCTCAAAAGCCCTGCCCGGAATGCGCGCAAGCTCAGAATGAATCCTCCTGCGCAAAGGCCGGGCCGGAAGGGCTGGGGTGAGTGAGGCGGGGATAGGGTTGCTAGGAGAACGCGATGACGTTAAGGCCTCGGCGTTCCTCTCCGCCAATGGGTGCTATCTGCCGGTAGTGACGCGCTGTGTGCGTCGCGCTGACGACGCTCGAAGGGCACAGATCTAAAGGCCCGGAGGACGTTCGGCCTCTGTGAGCTGCAACCTTTCCGAGAGGCCGGTTGTGTGTTCGCCATCTTAGGGAGTGAGTGTGGTTTGGCCTTCCCCGCTGTGGGTGCAGGGAGCGGAGCCCGGGAGGGGTGCTCCTTTGGCTGTAGGCCCGGTGGACTTCCTCCTTTTTGGAGGCCGTTGTGACCTCCTCAAGGGCGCGGAGACGGGAAGAGGCCTGGCCCGTGTAGGGGTTCCCAGCGTGTAGGTGACTTTGGCGGGCCTTCCAGCCCTCTTGGCCTTTCCTCTTAGCATCGCTTCCTCTTCTCCTAGGAAGATGTACTCGTCCGTGGTGCACCTAGCGCGGGCGAACCCCTTCAACGCGCCTCACCTGCAGTTGGTGCACGATGGCCTCGCGGGGCCCCGCAGCGACCCCGCCGGCCCCCCGGGCCCACCCCGCCGCTCCCGCAACCTGGCAGCTGCCGCTGTAGAAGGTGAGGTCAGACCCTGTCCCTATACTGTCGGGAAGTACACTCGTGGCCCCCTCGGCTTTCATGGCCTGGCCCGGCCTGGAGGACAGGGAAGGACGCGTCCAGCCCTTCAGGACGGCGCCCAGTTGCTTTGTCCGAGGATGTCAGCCCGTTCCGCCCTCAGCCGGGTGTTGGATCCTTGGCCCTTTCTCAAGGACGTGGAAGGGCCTAGGCTCTGTTCCCTCCGTGACCTCCACGTCCTCGAATCGCCTAGAGGCATAGAGGCCGTGTCGAGCTTCTTCTCTTCTCCGCGGTGAGCCCGCTTGGTCAGTTGACTAAGTATTGGGTAAAGCCTTCTTCCTAACTTCTGGCTGCAGTAGTTCTGACTGTATTACCTGTTTTTTGATTTTGCTTTAATTTTCTTAAAAGTACTCTCTCCCTTAGTTGTTCCTTTATTCCCTCCCTTGGGTGTTCCCGGGGTCTAAAACTAGTTGACACAAGCTCTGTGAGATAACTGAGACTTTTTTAATGCTCCTGATCTGTAGCCCCAGAGAGACCATAGAAAGGAGATAGTAGTTGATAGGAATACTTTTGATCGTCTCTTTCGGTTTTCTTGATGTTGAGAAACAACTTTAATCCTTTGTGTTTTAAATCCCAGTGGAGTGTATATACAGAGAAACTTGAAAACCAAATTGCAGGAAGAGTACTGGAAATATTACCTACCTTGCACTTGTAAACTGTATGAAGATTTTAAAAAATAATGTATGCCTTTCTGTTCTGTTCTGTTCTTTCTTTAGTGTGGATAAAAAACCTTTACATGATCAATTGGTCCTTCAATGTAGAAAGTTAAATCTGTGGTCATTTGTGTAGTAAATGTATTTGACTGGAGAAATTTGCTTATCTAGTTTTACACTATAGGAATCCATAATTGGGAATAGTATTGATTAGTGTTTGGGGTAAGAGGTTTGCAAGCTTTTACACGATTTGAGTTTGATTTGTACTTCAGAAATGTGTTCTTATCAGCCATTAATAATCTGAAGTTTGGTTTTAATTGGAAGAGCTATTAATGATGTAGAAAACTATCTTTAAAATTAATATGGCATAATGAGAGAGGGATAGTATCTCACAGATAAGAACCTTCATAATCTTTAAACAATTGTTTTAATTTTGGCAGTGGATTTTGTGTTCACACCAGGTGGAAAATTATCTTTGTTTACTTGTAAACCATGGCCAGAGCTGTTAAGTTGTGATTGTACTTTTTCACAAGGAAATGTAGTTTCTCTTGCATTTCCATGGCCTTAGTCATCTCTGAAGAAATACTTATTTGATTTTTTTTTTTTTCAATCAAACAGAGCAGTATAGCTGTGACTATGGATCTGGCAGATTCTTTATCCTTTGTGGACTTGGAGGAATTATTAGCTGTGGCACAACACATACAGCATTGGTTCCTCTAGATCTGGTTAAATGCAGGATGCAGGTTTGTTTTTGCATGTTGGACTAAATAAAACATTGTTGAAGCATGGCTGTTAACTACTAACAAGCTGTGTGGAAACCTAACTGTCCAGGAGGTAAGTTGATAACCAGTAACATGAGTATTATATTAAAATGCATGGTGTGTCTTGTCTTATTACAGAGTACAGTTGTGAATATGGCTCCGCGAAGTTTTATGCACTGTGTGGCTTTGGCGGGGTCTTAAGTTGTGGTCTGACACACACTGCTGTTGTTCCTCTGGATTTAGTGAAATGCCGTATGCAGGTTTGTATTGAGATGACAACACTGAACATCTCTTTTGTGTATGACTTAATTCCAAATAATATTAAAGGACTTGACAAGTGAGAAGAATTTGAAGACATTACAACTGCCAGAAATTTTAGTAGGAAACCAAACTCAAATTTCTTTTACTCAGTAAGATTTTTACTTTAGTATTTTAAATCCAAAAAATACCTCTTTTAAGATAAAGCTATGTGTTTGTTTTTTTTTCTTTTTTGCTGCTGGGCTTTATTCTGCCTAGAGTTCTTAAAGGCCTGCTGATTTTTAATGCTCCAAATAGCATTTTATAAGCAATTACGTCCAAATAGCATTTTATAAGCAGTTACGTGTCAGAGCAGGCTGTCATTCTTTGTGCACTGTATGATGTGACTTCATAGCTCTTGTTTATTGATAAGATCAAGGCAGAGAACACTGTAGATGAAAAAAAAAAGACAGTGTTTGAGTATTTAAAATTTGTGGGCAAAGCTTCTTGCGTACTTACGTAAAAGATTTTCTTTTACAATTAAAATGTCTTAATTAGGATTATTGAAACAAAAATAATCAAACATCAAAAATTAATTTGTCCCAAACAGGATTAGAAGTCTACTTACCTAAAAGAGAAAGGAAGGTGAAATATTAGCAGGGAGAGGAAGGTGATGTATGTATATCAGCCCTTATAGTACTGGCAGAAATAGATAAGATTTTTACCTCTGTTAGTTAATCGAGTGAATATTAAGTATCCCTTTGCTAGAGTGTTTTATGCATGTCTCAAAGTGAACTTAAGTGAAAAGAGAATTATGTTGATGTACCTTTTTAATTTGTATTTAATTTGATTGTCTTAAGTTCACAAAACTAATTAATGAACCAGCATATTTCAGGGATGTAGACAGGATAGATTTTATAAAGTAGCTTTAAGACTAATTTTTAAGTGGTTAGAAGAGTTGGTTGGTGGAAAAATCTCTTAAAGTGTCAGTTTTATTATGTATTTTTATAGGAATTTTATTCTCTTAATAACCTACTAAGACTTAAGTCTCACTGAAAGAAAGCTAGACTTTAATGTACAAAAAGTTACATTTACAAAGATAATTATAGACATTAAGTGGATAACATGGAGTGAACTTATTTACCTAACTTTGTATAGTTACTAGAGATTATATAAAAACCAAAAGAAAAAACTAATAACAAAATTATCTATGAGAAGGGTTATTCCTTTGGTACATTTAACTTTTTTTCTTCTCGTTTTATGTAAAGGTGGACCCACAAAAGTACAAGGGCATATTTAATGGATTTTCAATTACACTCAAAGAGGATGGTTTTCGTGGTTTGGCCAAAGGATGGGCTCCGACTTTCATTGGCTACTCCCTGCAGGGACTCTGCAAGTTTGGCTTTTATGAAGTCTTCAAAGTTTTGTACAGCAACATGCTTGGAGAGGTATGTAATTTAACTTTGAAATGGAAAGTCCTAAGCTTTTAACTTAAAGGGTAAGACCAAAAAGCATCTTCTTTGTTTGGTCCACCTTATTTTAGAGCTGAGGAAATAGTCTCAGAAAGAGTGAATGTGTTTCAAATCATAAGGCTATTTTAATACAGACAGGATAAGATAAACTGCATTTCGTAAGATTTCAGTGCTTGTTTTTTATGCTGTGCTGCTTTCCAAGGAAGTTGGATTTGAGTTTAAAAATATTCACAGTGTACTATGGTTGATGTTCAGTTCAGTTGCTCAGTCGTGTCCAACTCTTTGCCACCCCACGGACGCCAGGCTTCCCTGTCCATCACCAACTCCCGGAGCTTGCTCAAACTCATGTCCATCGAGTTGGTGATGCCATCCAACCATCTCATCCTCTATCGTCGCTTTCTCCTCCTATCTTCAATCTTTCCCAGCATCAGGGTCTTTTCAGATTAGTCAGTTCTTTGCATCAGGTGGCCAAAGTATTGGAGTTTCAGCTTCAGCATTAGTCCTTCCAGTGAACATTCGGGATTGATTTCCCTTAGGATGGACTGGTTGGATCTCCTTGGTGTCCAAAGTAAACACTAAATACTGAGAAGTATTCAGTGTTGTGTGTTATCTGTGGACTGTGTGATAGAGAAACACTTAAAATACCTGAAATTTAGCCATTTTCTAGAACTGTCTCTTACTGAGAAGAGCCCATGCAACAGCAATTCATGTTCCTCGTGTTTCTTCATTTAGGAGAATGCCTATCTGTGGCGCACATCACTGTATTTGGCTGCCTCTGCCAGTGCTGAATTCTTCGCTGACATTGCTCTGGCTCCTATGGAAGCTGCTAAGGTTCGAATTCAAACCCAGCCAGGTTATGCTAACACTCTGAGGGATGCAGCTCCCAAAATGTATAAGGAAGAAGGCTTAAAGGCGTAAGTAAACATTTGCCTAAATATGTAGTATAAAATACTCATTTGAGAAAACTGTATTTGTTAGCACATTAACTCTCAACTTGGGGGTTGGAAAGTACCCTTGTTAGAATTCCTGTCATCTGTGTTCACTGTTAAGACTTGGCATATGGTCAGGCCACACATGCTTCCTTAGATCCACCTTTGTGGATGCCAGTCTTGAGCTGAGTTCTACTTGTAAACTTCTGGTTTCTTGTAGTTCCAGTCAAAGAAACATCCAGCAACTTTTTTGGTTGTATAGTCAAAGGTGCTTGAGTCATTGGCATGTAAGATAAATATACCTGCATGTTAGTCTTAGGTTCTGATAGAAATGACATGCAATTGTGCTGCCATTTTTTACTATCAGGACTCGACTGGTGTGCGGACACTTCTGTTAGTAATGAAGAACTCTGCTAGATGAATATGTGCAATTGAGTGAAATAAGTCTTCTGATTTCCTAGGTTCTACAAGGGGGTTGCTCCTCTCTGGATGAGGCAGATACCATACACCATGATGAAGTTTGCCTGCTTTGAACGTACTGTTGAAGCATTGTACAAGTTTGTGGTTCCCAAGCCCCGAAGTGAATGTTCAAAGCCAGAGCAGCTGGTTGTCACATTTGTGGCAGGTTACATAGGTATGAACTACTTAGAACATGTTTGTGAAATTAAGAACAAAGAATCAGTTCCATTCTTGACTTCTTTTGTGAGGGAAAAATATTCCAAAGAAGTTTTACCTTTCCATTGCATTTGATATACTCATAAATACTTGCTAATTAGTTCCTAAAATAACTGTTTTGTGGTTTGCATGTCATAATTAAACTTGGGAGTGTATTGACTTCACCGCTACACCTTTTTTTGTTAGTTTTTCCAAGAACAAATTTTTAATACAAGAGAAAGTGTTGGTTAAAATCTGAATATAACTTGCGGGATGGTTCTGTTATACATAGGGTAGACTGCTTTTTAATTAATTTGTCACTCTCACTCTAAAATGTGGTTTTTTAAAAAAACAAAATTTTACTACTCATGGAAAGGTTGTCGGCTATCGTGTGAAAAGTTTTTTTAATTGACTCTGTAATGGGTCATTTGTCTTGACTTTTTTCAGCTGGAGTCTTCTGTGCCATTGTTTCTCACCCTGCTGATTCCGTGGTGTCAGTGTTGAATAAAGAGAAGGGTAGCAGTGCCTCTCAGGTCCTGAAGAGGCTTGGATTTAGAGGTAGGATTTGTTTCCTCCCCTCTAAAGAAAGAGTAACACTTGGGAGTATATTTTTCACTTACATCTTATTTTATCCAGGTGTATGGAAGGGACTCTTTGCCCGTATCATCATGATCGGCACTCTGACTGCACTACAGTGGTTTATCTATGACTCTGTGAAGGTCTACTTCAGGCTCCCTCGCCCTCCTCCACCTGAGATGCCAGAATCTCTGAAGAAAAAGCTTGGGTACACTCAGTAGATAAATGAAAGCAAATATGGACTGAATCTGCGTGTTGATCAGTGTTTGAGGAAAATGCAGAAGGAACTTTTATATATTTGACAGTGTAGGAAGTTGTCTATTCCTAATATAATTACTGTAGTACTCTTGTCAAAAGCAAGAGTTTCAAACTTAATGTGGAAATAAACCCAACTGTACATGATTTGTCTGTGATTTGATAATTATTTTTAAAGCTAAAGAATTCTAAGGTGGAAAGAATTACACATACATTAAAACCTCAAGGAAAATAATTTACTGTTGGTTGAATACTGTGATCCCTATTTGTAAGTTGTCATATGTCTCAAGTTTGGTCACTCGAGAGAGTTCTTACATTTTTAAGAACCATGCCCTAAACTGTTAAATGTGAATATGGATAAATATTCATTTATAGTTATATTTTGACCACATTTCAGTATATAATCAAATTTTTGCAACACTTAGTATACTTTTAAAAATCCTAATCTGTTTACTAATCCTTATTTATTTGTAAAATAATTTAATCTAAATTAGGCTAATTCTTAGAATGATAGATTTTAAAACACCAGAGCTATTGATAGCTGGAAAGTATTTCAGGTAACTTAATAGTCCTTGCACAAATCTGACTTTCTGAGTTACAGAAAGTTTACCTTAAACTATTTTCAGTTAGTTTTTCACAAAGGTACTTACTTGAGAACTAGAGTGGGTGAATGCTCTTGAGAAAGCAGCACTTTATATATTCACACATCTGAAATTTGATTTAAACCCAAACTGATTTTTCTAAGAACTACTAAGTTTCCCCTTGTATTTGGCTAGGAATTGTTTTCAAGTCTGATTACCTTTTACCTTGAGGCCTTTGGGTATAGTAATCTGAGTTTGCAGCCCCTATGTAAATTATGCAGATGGGACCTCAGGAAAAAACTTCTAAAGCAGTCTAAACAGCAAGAGAAGTGTTCTCACTACAAACCCATGTAATAAGGATCAGTGAACTAAGTTTAGAAAACAAGTGTATCTTCCTGCATGTTAAGCTTCTGTATATTATCATCACCAGGTTTAGTTTAAGGTTCCGGTCTTGGTTTTACCTGTGTTGCAGAGGAAGGGGAAGGGTTATGCTTATAAATTTGGACCAAACGGTCAAAAGGTAGAGCTGCGGTCTGAGCTCAAGCAATGACGGCTGTGACCGTTGGTGTCACCAGTGTGCATCAGTTACTGTTGTGTGACGAATCATCTGAAATATATTTGCAAGAGACAATATGATCTCAAGCTTTTTGTGGGTCAGCAATTCTGGAGCATCTGTTGGACCCTTCTGCTTCTGGGTTTCTCCTGAAGTTAAGTGAGATGGTAGCTCTGGGGTCCTCTCCAAAGGGTTTGTGACATCCAGGCTAGGAGAGATTCTTTGAGTATCTCCCTATTAGTGGCTGAGCCTTTCCTTGAAAGGCAGCTGGACTTATTTCAGGACTCTGAAGCTGGGTCTTTTTTAGGACTTAGCCTTGAAAGTGATCACTTTGGTCAGCAGGTACCTGGTCAAGGTGATCACTATACTCTTGATCACCTGAAGTCATATAAGGTCAAATCCCAGCTTCAAAGAAAAGGAACACTGACTCCACCTCTTTCTAGGAGGAGGATCAGTTACATTCTAAGAGCCTGTGGGACTGGATATGTATGAATATTGTGTGTGTGTGTGTATGTGTATGGCCAGTCAAAGGTGGACTGTGGATTTAGGGTATGTGGTTCAGCCAAACTTCACCATGAGATGGATTTCCACTGCCATCCTTGTGGGATTCAAGTGTTTATTTTCAAGAGAGGCAATAGGTTTTATTTGTGGATATTGACATAAAGTATGCTGTGTTCAAGCTGTCAAGAATTACTTGCTATTTATAGTTGAGATACTTCAGAGCTATTACTAAGGTAAAACCATTTCATCAAAATTCAATTAAAATGACCACTTAAAATATGAATTTCCACTTTATATTTTAAAATTGATTCATGCTGAAAATATTCTAATAAGGAAATTTTAATAACATTGTTTTCTCACATTTAGTTTTAAGAAAACTTCAGTTCCACAAAGTAGCACCCAGTGGAATGAGTATATATGATTACTAGTTTAATTGGATTATAAGAAAGTCTGATTTTTGCTGAATTATACTTGTGGCTCAGCTGGTAAAGAATCTGCCTTCAATGCAGGGACCTGGGTTCTATCCCTGGGTTGGGAAGATCCCCTGGAGAAGGGAAAGGCCACCCACTCCAGTATTCTGGCTTAGAGAATTCCATGGACTATATGGTCCATGGGGTCGCAAAGAGTCGGACATGACTGAGTGACTTTGGTTTTTAGTGATATATACAATGAAGTTGAAGTTACAGTTTAACCAAATCTGTATCTTGTGAAAGTTTGATGAACTGTTTTGATGCCATTTGAGGAGTGTCCACAATATTCAAGTTTGGTGCATGGCAGTCAGTCTTCCTGCTAAATTAAGAGTTATATGTTGTTTCTTTAGTATAAATTATATAATCTTCAATGTTATGTGCCAACTTGGATGGGAAGGGTTTGGGGGGAGAATGGATACATGTATATATATGGCTGAGTTCCTTTGCTGTTCACCTGAAACTACCACAACATTGTTAATAATACACTATACCCCAATACAAAATAAAAAGTTTAAAGTTAAATTATGTAATTTTTTTACACAATATTTTTATTATTTGTAAGATAATTCACAAAATAATTGTTAAAAATCCCAGATACAACATGGATAAGAAATTGATTTCAAGCTTTGATGAATCTAGTGCCTCTCCTGATATATCAAATGAGATATCTTAATAACTAGCTACTCCTAAACTGAGCGACTGAACTGAACTGAACTGAAACAGCTCTTACCTCAGGTATTACCTGTTGAATCATTTTCTCTTTTGCATGGCAGCCTTGACTTCACATCCTCAGAAGTTATAGGAGATGTTGATCTCACCATTGATACGGTTCTTGTATCTTTGGTGACTTGAATTTCCTAGAAAGCAACTAAGGTTTTCATGAGTGGTTTTTACAGACTTTTTTTTTTTACAGACTCTTAAAGTGCCATGCATGCAACAGTCAGGTTGGCTATAACTGAAGGGCTTCCCAGGTGGCCCTAGTGGTAAAGAACCTGCCTGCCAATGCAGGAGACATGAGTTCAACCTCTGGGCTGGGAAGATCCCCTGGAGAAGGAAATGGCAACCCACTCCAGTATTCTTGTCTGGGAAATTCTGTGGACAAAGGAACCTGGCAGGTTACAGTCCTTGGTGTCACAAAACAGTTGGACACAACTTAGCGACTAAACAAACGGAATGGAGTTGGCAGGCAGTGGAGAGAACTAAGAGGGAGATTAAATAAGAGGTGCAAACTTCCAGTTACAAAGTGAGTCATGGGTATGAAATGTAGGGTGGGGAATATAGTTAATAAAAATGTAATCTGTATGGTGATGGAAGGAACTAGACTTACAGTGAGCATTTTGAAATATATAGAAAAATTAAATCACTATGTTGTGGGCCTGGAACGTATGTAGTTTTGCAGGTTAATTCTACTTCAAAAACAAAGTCAGAGATCAGATTTGTTGGTAATGGGGGGTGGTGGTGGGGGGTAGGAAGAGGGGATTGGATTGAGGTATTCAAATGGTACACACTTATATTAGGGATATAAGGTACATGATAAATACAATTAACTGGTGTATGTTATATATGAAAGTTAAAGAGTAAATCTGAGTACTCAGCACAAGGAAAAACATGTATTTTTCTATTTCTTTAATTTTATGTTTACATGAGGTAATTAGGGTCACTAAAAAGTGGCAATCACTTCATGACGTAAGTCAAATCATTATGCTGTACACCTTCAACATACAGTACTACATGTTGAATATATGTCAGTAAAACTGGAAGGAAAAAAATCCATAAACATCTTTTTGAAGTAATTAGTTGTATACATGTAGATACTGTTCATGCTAGGCATTTGAAACTGAAGCTAATGTTTGTGGGTGATTTTTGTTTTTAAGATTATTACATCGTACTTTTTTTCTTTGGCTGTGCCATTGGGCTTGTGGAATCTTAGTTTCCTGACCAGGAATTGAATCCAGCCCTTAGAAGTGAGAGTATGGGGTCCTAACTATTGGACCAGGAAATTCCCTGTATTGTACCTTTTTTTTTTTCACAACTTCTTGGAGGAATAACTGATATACAATAAACTGCACATATTTATTAAAGAGTACAATTTGATGAGTTTGACACAAGTATATACCTATGAAACCATCATTGCAATCAAGATATTGTAATAAATATCCTTCACCCCTCAATTTGCTTTTCCAAAAAGCTATATTTCCCAGGCAACCGCTGATTTATTTTCCACCCCTATAGATGAGATTGGGTTTTCTCATGCTAATGTAATGCTGTTTTAATTATTTTTTAACATGGACCATTTTTAAAGTCCATTGAATCTGTTACAATATTGCTTCTGTTTCATGTTTTGGTTTTTCGGCCAGGAAGCATGTGGGATCTTAGCTCCCGGACCAGGGATTGAACCCTCACTCCCTGCATTGTAAGGTGAGGTCTTAACCACTGGACCACCAGAGAAGTCACCTGTAATGCTATTTTAAATGTTAGAACTACCTTCTTTGCTTTGGCCACTTCTGGTCACATCAACACCACACATGAGTTCTGCTGCTTTGGGGCAGCTTCTGTATGAGACTTGGCAAGCCCTCTGAAATGTACGCTGCCCCCACCTCCCAAACCCTACTCTAGTTGCCACTTCCCTACCTCATTTTAGGTGCCCTTTCCCTAGGTCCTAAAGCCACGAAGACCCAGGAGGGCTTACATGATTCTTTTCCTGTAGCTCCCTGGTGGTTGTGACTTTTCTATTGATGGTTTTGCTGACTAAATGGATAATGCATGTTACAGCCCTGATCCTGATGGACAGTTCTCCAGGTAAGACCCCACTTCACATACCATGCTCCTTGGCAGTCAGTGAGAGCAAGTGGACATTCAGATCCTGCCTCATCTTGATTTCCCAGTGCTAGACTGGCAGACCATGAGTGTGTGTACATTTGTGTGTGTGTGTACACATACATGGGCTTCCCAGATGGTGCTAGAGGTAAAGAACCCGCCTACAAATGCAGGAGATATAAGACACTTGGGTTTGATCCCTGGGTCAGGAAGATCCCCTGGAGGAGGGCATGGCAACCTACTCCAGTATTCTTGCCTGGAAAATCCCACGGACAGAGGAGCCTGGAGGGCTATAGTCCATAGGGTCGCAAAGACTCGGACAGGACTGAAGCAACTTAGTATGCATGCATGCATGCATGTAAATGCATGAGTGTGTATATAAGGGGGATGCATAAGGTCCTTGCTATATCAAGTTGCAAACACGTTTTGTATAAAGTTCTAAACATGTTTTAGCACATTTATTTTGGGAAATCAAGTGCTTAGTCCACAAATTTTTATTTTTACTGTACAAAATAGAACCTACTATAAAATAATATTTACTCCAAAATTTCATTATTTCCGGCTGTCAGTCTTTTTATAACATGACAGAGGTCCTACTAAAAAGAGTTATTTCAGTCTAATCTAAATAATTTCAATCTAATCCATATCTGAAATGTGTTTTATCTCATCTTTCATATCTTTAATCTCAGCTCGGACTGTTGTTAAATTAGATATTTTCTCTTTTAAGAAAGCAATTTCTTTCTCTCTCTGTTGTAAGTCAGTAACCAGTCTCCCAATGCGTAGTGTTAAATCATTTACCAATGGTTCCAAGCGGGAAAAATCCTTCTTTAGATTATACACCTTTGGTTTTAGATCATTTGCAAAAGTCACTGTCTTCAGGACTTTCACTCTGTCACTTTCTAAGCTTAAAAGCCTATCTGTGTGCTTGTTGAAATCACCCTGTAGCTCAGAAAGTATCTTCTTAACAGAATTAATTCTTTGTGAATTTTCAGACGCTGTCTTTCGGAGCATTGCTGTTCGGTCAATGCTACTTGAAAGAAGGTCACCTATGTTTTTGACTGTATTTTTTTCTACTTTTTCTATTTTATTTTCCAGTTCTTGTACAGAATCTGTCAATGATGTTACATCAGTTACTAAACCTGACATACGTCGTATGTCTGTTTTTATCGTTGTAATCTTGAGACCGACATCTTTTGCCATGGAAGTTGTACTTTGGTCTACTTTTGCAACATCTTGAGAAACAGTTGTCAGATTATTGTTCAGTATATCCTGCTTTTCGCTTATCCTGCTGGACCAGGTTTTCACTTCATAAATTTCCTCCTGTAGATGCTTTAGATGAGTAATTATTTGAAAAGCCTTCAATTGTTCTATGATAGCTTCAGACTTCTGACACTGTAAGAAAATATAGTACCAGAATAATTAAATTGATTAAAAACAATGTTTAAGATACAACTTAAATTTTAGGTGTCATTTTAAACTATAAAGTTACTACTCTTCTGGAAAGCGTTTGGTAAAAGATGCATTGTGTATTGGTAATGAATAGGAAGGAAAACATTAAAGAAATTTCACATTACTACAAATGGCATTTTCCAGTTCTTTTTGCACCTTCAGTCCTTAGTATAGAGACAAAATGAGCTCAATGAGGGACAATGACGTTTTTTCAGTTGCTGGAGAAGGGAGGAGGAAGCCACCTGTACGTAGGTACGTGTGTGTGTGTGTGTGTGTGTGTGTGTGTGAGTCGTTCATTCGTGTCTGACTGTGACCTCATGGACTATAGGTGGCCATGCTCCTCTGTCCATGGAATTCTCCAGGCAAGAATACTGGAGTGGGTATCCATTCCCTTCTCCGGGGGATCTTCCCGACCCAGAAGATCTCCTGGTCTCCTGCCTTGCAGGCAGATTCTTTACTGTCTGAGCCTTCAGGGAAGCCCCTCCTGCAGATGAGCTGTAGTAAATTTGAGAGGTCATACACTGCGAAGAGTTGACTCATTGGAAAAGACCCTGATGCTGCAGGGAGGGATTGGGGGCAGGAGGAGAAGGGGATGACAGAGGATGAGATGGCTGGATGGCATCACCGACTTGATAACACAGGAATTGGTGATGGACAGGGAGGCCTGGTGTGCTGTGATTCATGGGGTTGCAAAGAGTCGGACACGACTGAGTGAACTGAACTGAACACTGCTGACACTATGTATAAAATAGGTAACTAATGAGAACATACTGTGCAGCTAAAGGAACTGTACTTTCTACACTGTGGTGATCTGTATGGAAAGGAAGTCCAAAGGGGAGGAAAGTGGCTGATGCATTTTTCTGTACATTTGAAACTATCACAACTATACTATACTTCAGTAGAAATTAATTAAAAATAAATTGGGGGGATCAAGACAACATGACCTCTGAAACACAAGTTTGTTTGTAGGTATAACAAGTGCCAGAATGAAGGGACTTTATTGTCGACTAACTTTCATGAAAACTTTTTTGGAGTATTGAACTAATTCCATTTAATTAGTAATCTCTGGAGAAGGCAATGGCGACCCACTCCAGTCCTCTTGCCTGGAAAATCCCATGGATGGAGGAGCCTGGTGGGCTGCAGTCCATGGGGTTGCTAAGAGTTGGACATGACTGAGCGACTTCACTTTCACTTTTCACTTTCATGCACTGGAGAAGGAAATGGCAACCCACTCCAGTGTTCTTGCCTGGAGAATCCCAGGGATGGAGGAGCCTGGTAGGCTTCTGTCTATGGGGTCGCACAGAGCCAGACACGACTGAAGCGACTTAGCAGCAGCAGCAGCAGTGATCTCTAAGTTCCTAGTATGTTGTTAGGCATGTGAAGTCTGAGGGACATAAAGATGAGCACAGCTTCAGCTGTGGCTTCAACTCAGTTCAGTAGTTAAATAATAGAGATGATGGATGTGTAAAAACAAAACAATACACAAACAATTATCTCCAAGGTTCTAAAATTCCATGATTCCAAATACAAGTCATTCTCACCTTTTTGGTTTTTCAATGCCATCATCCTTCCCCACCTTCCATTGAAAATTGATGTCTCTAAACTGTTTTGGTTTAACTTGGACACATTTAGCTGATGACCATTTTGAGCCATACAACTGCCTGGAAAAACTTGAAGTTGTTATTTTTGTTGTTGTTGTTGTGTATATGTGTTATATAGTGGTTTTGGGGAAGCTGAGTTATTGTTTTTTGAATATTTGAAGTTTTGTTGCATTGTGCTATTTAGTTAATAAAGTTAAGAGGAAAGGGGGCAAATTAAAGTGCTGATTATGGTGATAAGATGGGTAAGTATCATGAACAATACAAAATTAAAAATTAAAACACACATGCTCAGAATCCATCCATGTTGTCATAAACGGCAGGATATCCTCCCTTCTGGTGACTGAAAATATAAACGTATTAAAGTATCATGCTGTGCACTTTAAATTTACACAATGTTATATGTCAAATTTATTTAATTAAAAAATAAAACACATGTCAGGCTTCAATTAAGTTTCAATCAGAAGATTCACTTATGCCTGTGTGCTGTGCTAAACTATGAAGAAAAAGAAATTAACAAATGTAAAATATATTGTCAAAGCCTGTGTCCAAACAGATATACATTGTGATTACATTGAAAAAAGGAATTCCATTTATAACATTAAGAGTCAGTTGTTCAACTTTAGCACATTTAACTTTCAGCTTGTTTCCTAGGAAAGCATTGTTTTAAAGTGGAAATTGTCTATAGTTTCCTACTAAAAATCAAAACCAGCTTCATTCAGCAACATTTACTGTGCTGATATGTACTAGTTTGATCAACAGTTTCTGCTTTCAGGAAGTTTGTCACTTATTTTGGGAAAGAAAAATAATTAAATAGATTATTTAAAATTCAGAAAAAATAAGGAATAAAAACCAAATATGCAGACTGAAAATTTTTTTTAAAAATATGCAGTTTATATATATGGAATTTAGAAAGATGGTAACAATAACCCTGTATACGAGACAGCAAAAGAGACACTGATGTATAGAACGGTCTTTTGGACTCTGTGGGAGAGGGAGAAGGTGGGATGATTTGGGAGAATGACATTGAAATATGTATAATATCATGTATGAAACGAGTCGCCAGTCCAGGTTCGATGCACGATACTGGATGCTTGGGGCTGGTGCACTGGGATGACCCAGAGGGATGGTATGGGGAGGGAGGAGGGAGGAGGGTTCAGGATGGGGAACACATGTATACTTGTGGCAGATTCATTTTGATATATGGCAAAACCAATACAATATTGTAAAGTTAAATAAAATAAAATTAAAAAAAAATTCTTAAATTAAAAAAAAATATGCAGTTTAAAGTCGGCAAGTTTTTTCCAAAATAATTGTATTTCTTCTATATGTTTTTTATGAATTGTCTTTCTTAAATTGCATTTGCCTGGTTCACTCAGGTAATCTGCTAGAGTTATTTTGGTTACATTAATTTAGTTCTACTTAATGCAAATAAATATTTAGTATGCTTGGACTATTATTTTTATGGAGGCTTAAAAAAGGAGCAGTCATATAGTTGCAAAAAAATGACAAGCTGAAATGGGGCAGTAAAAAAGTTAATTCAAAGCCTCAATACCCCCTTCTCGCCCCATCATATATATTTGGTTCCAAAATATATTTTAAGATTTTTCTCAATAGTTTTATGCAGTGTTGATTAGTGGTGGGGAAGGTGGCCCAAAGGTGGTGTTGTTTTTTTTTTTAATCTTGGTAAAGAAGTTAGATTGTGAAAATGTTATAGTGGGTATGACGGTAACGAATAGAAGGTGAAAGGAGAAGGCTTACTTTCATCTATTTCATTCTAGGTTTCATTTATTAATGTATCTATTCTGGTAGAGTAGATATAACTTAACAGTATTAAACAATGAAGACATCTCAGAAAGGGTTAACTTTATTCTTAGAAGTATTAGATCATTAAGAAACTGCTGGTAAGCTTCTTTGTTTCACTTGTCAGCTTATAAAAACAGTATATTATGAACTTCTATTGGTCTTCACTAAAATAGAAACTCAATACAGTATAGGAATAGCCTAGAAATTACTTCACTGAATTACGTTTATTATTACCTAACGGCTTGTTTAAGCTATTTGCCTAAGATGAACAGAAGAGTTGGAGTCTATCAGCAGCTCAAAAGATTCACCCAGTAATTTAAATATTTACTAATATTCCTAGTCTTATCACATAAACAAGGTACTAAGCTAGATGCTTTCAAATTGTGGTGCTGGAGAAGACTGTTGAGAGTCCCTTGGACTGCAAGGAAATCAAATCAGTCAATCCTAAAGGAAATCAACACTGAATATTAACTGGAAGGACTGTGACTGAAGCTGAGGCTCCAAAACTTTGGCTGCCTGGTAAGAAGAACCAACTCAATGGATAAGACCCTGATGCTGGGAAAGATTGAGGGCAGGAAGAGCAGATGGTTAGATAGCATCACTGACTCTATGGACATCTCTAGGAGATAGTGGAGGACAGAGAAGCCTGGCCTGCTACAGTCCATTGACTTGCTAAGAATTGGACACGACTTAGCAACTGAACAAGAAGCAGCAGCTACATGCTGCCCTGTAATGTTAAACATTGTCTTACTCTTCAAGCCAAAGCAACATGAGTCAAGGGAATGATTTTTGGATCCAATCAGCCTTCCAAAAACTTTGCTAAAGGATTTTTGAACCATACTAAGAGACCTGGAAATTTTATTGATCTCTAGAATTTAAAACCACTTAAAGCCAGAAGGGGCTTCCCAGCTGGCTCAGACAGTAAAGAATCTGCCTGCAATGCAGGGAAACCCAGGTTTGACCCCTGGGTTGAGAAGATCCCCTGGAGAAGGAAATGGTGACCTACTCCAGTATTCTTGCCTGGAGGAGCCCATGGATAGAGGAGCCTGATGGGTTATGGTTCTGCTGCTGCTGCTGCTAAGTCGCTTCAGTTGTGTCTGACTCTGTGCGACCCCATAGACGGCAGCCCACCAGGCTCCCCCGTCCCTGGGATTCTCCAGGCAAGAATACTGGAGTGGGTTGCCATTTCCCTCTCCAATGAATGAAAGTGAAAAGTCAAAGTGAAGTCGCTCAGTCATGTCCGACTCTTAGCAACCCCATGGACTGCAGCCTACCAGGCTTATCCGTCCATGGGATTCTCCAGGCAAGAGTACTGGAGTGGGGTGCCATTGCCTTCTCCGGGTTATGGTCCATGGGTTCATAAAAGTTGGACATGACTGAGTGACTGACACTGTACACTGTAAAGCCAGAAGAGATTTTAGAAATTATTTGGTACAATTCCCCCATTTTACAAATTAAAAAACTGAGCCTCCAGAGTGCCCCCAAAACAGAGTTAGTGGCAAAGCCTAGATTAAAAGATTCCAGTCTAAAGTTGTTTTCTCTTCCACTGCTTTCTCAGTCTTCCTAAACATCTATTGATTCCTTCTTACACCCAAGGCCCACATAATTTTAGGTCACATTTAAAACTTTTGAGGGACTTACATCTAGTTTAATGGCAACATACTCTTGCCTGGAAAATCCCATGGACAGAGGAGCCTGGTAGGCTGCAGTCCATGGGGTTGCTAAGAGTCGGACAAGACTGAGCGACTTCACTTTGACTTTTCACTTTCATGCATTGGAGAAGGAAATGGCAACCCACTCCAGTGTTCTTGCCTGGAGAATCCCACGGACAGAGGAGCCTGGTAGGAAGCCGTCTATGGGGTCGCAGAGTCGGATACGACTGAATCGACTTAGCAGCAGCAGCAGCAGCAGCCAGTAGTGGACACATTTGGCTGAATTACAGCTTTTTGAATTCTCAAGATAGTGCTACTGATAGCCGATTTCTTTTTTTTCCTCCTTTGTTGAACAGCAGCAGGTACAATGGGAGGTGAGCGGCCTCTGGAGTTGGACAGACTCAGCAGTAAGACTGTAATATTTGGAATCTTAATCTGTCTCCTCATTTGTAAAAGGGGTCTCATAGCTATCAAAGCTGTGGTGAGAATTTGCAATAACACATGCAAAGTGCCTCGCCCAGGGACAGGGACAGGGACAGGGTAGGTACTCAATATGCAGAGCTGTTAGGATGATGATGGACCGTGGGCCTCCTAGCAGTGGGACACATAATAGGCTCCAGAAGGCTGGTTCTGTCTTCCTCTGCTCTGTAAAGCTGGGATGGAGCATTTTGACTTGTGTGAAATTAATAGTTCATAGCTGAACTGAAACAGATGTTGGGTGAATTTGCAGAGCACACCAAATGTGTTTGGTGAATCTGGAGCATCATTAGTTTATAATGACATCATAATAATCTTTGCTCAAGATTATAGTCATACAAAGACCTACAATTAGATTAAAATTAAAATAATGCTATTGGGAATTCCCTGGTGGTCCAGTGGTTAGGACTCTGCACTTTCACTGCCAAGGGCACTGGTTCAATCCCTGGTCAGGGAACCAAGCTTTCCCAAAAGTCACACAGTATAGCCTGCCACCCTCCCCCGCCTCCCCCAAAAAAACCAAAAACGTTAACTTTGTATCTTACAAATTTAGTTTTCTATCAAACCGTACAGGCTAATAAATCAACATTTTTCATTGTAAAATATAAAAATTCACCTTTAGTCAATAGCTTCTCATCTTAACACAAAATTTAAGGAACTATTACTACAAATACACTTTTTTTTTGCAAACAAATAGGATTTATTACGGAGAAGGCAATGGCACCCCACTCCAGTACTCTTGCCTGGAAAATCCCATGGACAGAGGAGCCTGGTGGGCTGCAGTCCATGGGGTCGCTAAGAGTCGGACACGCCTGAGCGACTTCACTTTCACTTTTCACTTTCATGCATTGGAGAAGGAAATGGCAACCCACTCCAGTGTTCTTGCCTGGAGAATCCCAGGGACGGGGGAGCCTGGTGGGCTTCTGTCTGTGGGGTCGCACAGAGTCGGACACGACTGAAGCAACTTAGCAGCAGCAGCAGCAGCAGCAGGATTTATTAAAGAGAATTACAAAGCTCTCAGCATAGACACTGAGGGGGGTAAAGAGTCCCCCCAAATTCACTTTTAAACTTTTAAAAAAATTAGGTGCTTGTTTTGTAAGTGATTTATATGTGCTAATGAAAAAAATGACACAGTATTCTAGAAGAAACTGATATAAAATTTATTATTAATTACAAAGATACAAAAATGTGTCTCAGAACATGGTAATCTTCCTTAAAGGAAAGACTAATAATGTAGCTTAATATTTGATACATTAGGGAACTTTCTGAAATTTCAAGTATCTGTGTTAAATAAATGAATTTAAGAAACACAGGAAGACAAATTAGGTACATTTAAATCTCTATAATTACACTTTTTAATAGGAAAACACCTGAATAAAGGAATATATACATGTGTACATACATGTGCACAATATTTTCTCAAGAAATACTTGCAGAAGTGTAGCTTTCATATTCCTTGTAACTGTCACTATAGAGCTCAGTGACCACCTTATTTCCATTTTATTTTCTGTAACCATCACTATGACACATATTCTAGTTAATAATAAAGATGTATCAAATCTGGTGACACGCCAAAAAATAGGTAAATATATAAAACTGAAGAGTGCAAAATATCATATCCGTCCTGGCAGGATGGAGGCTGAAATGAAACAGTTTTGGCTAACTTTACAATCTGTTTTATGAGTGTGAAAATAAAACAAATACAATTTGCCAGTGCACACAGATAAGAATTTAGACATTCAGAAGTCAAGAAATTTAATGTTAAGATTCCAGAAATTAATGCTATGCTCCTTAATAGTAGCACTCTTTCAGGCTTACTTTTCTGGCTGTCTACTATAAATCTTCCTAATCCCAATGTAGCATTCATTTGGAACTTTTCCAAAAATGTACAAATTTACATAATAAAACCACCTGACCATACCTATCTTTTGTAGCTGACTGCTTTCAAGTTCTTTGTGTTTAATTCCACTGAAATTGCATTACAAAACTGGGACTATAGTTGGTTATTGGCAAGAAGAAACAAGTAAGAACTTTACTTCTGTGTGCAATTTTTGAAAATTAACTCAATTTTCAACTCCAACCTTGGACACTTTTTTTTCAGTTTCTTTCTTTCTTGAAGGATAATTGCTTTACAGAATTTTGTAAAGGTTTTCTGTCAAACCTCAACATGAATCAGCCATAGGTCTTGATACATCAGTTTACCAATAAAAGTCTTATGTGCCCCCCCAAACCTGTACATTTCTGATTATCATTATTGCAAAAATCTGTCTAGGCCTCCCCTTAATTTCACCTCAATATGTCCATGTTTTATTCCTTGTGACTCTACTATATAATTTTGTGTAAATTAAAATTTTGTGTATGCTGTACAGTAGAAACTGACACAACATTATAAAGCAACTATACTCCAATAAAGATTAATTTGAATATAAAATAAAAAAATAAAATCACTGCGTGAAACAAATTTGGTTGGGTGATTGGTTTGGGGACTCTAAAATAATGACATACTTTTAATTACCATAATTATCACATTATTTATCACTATGCTGCTTTTTCCTCTTTAAAATATGCCACAGGTTTATTGGTATATTTTTATTATAAGTAATTTATCTAATGATCATGTACTGAGCAAACTCAAGAGTCTGTAACACAGTTAGAACCTTAAAAAAAATAAAGGTATACAAAAATGTTCCCAAAGTCCATGCTTCAAAGGATCCACACTTAATTCAAAGGGATATTCTTTAAAAAGAACATGTTTACTCTTTTTTAAAAAAGTTCTTACAATTATCTGTAACAGTTTAGAACCTTAACAAAAAGTAAAAATGTTTCCCAGGCTCCTCAGTTTCCAAAAACTGCATAATCAATTCATTGCAAAGCACCCCAGGCATGTTTTATTTTGGACAAAATTGTCTGGATTCTTAGTCTGCAGTAAACTGCAACAGAAATGAAGAACTGGAGGAGGCAAACACATTACTGATCAACCTGATGGTAAGATCAGGTCAATGCAACACTTTTTCAGGTGACAGAAAAGGTATAAGGAAGAGACATTAAGATTTGAAAAATAGCAAACTGAGGTCATTGAGTAAGGAGATGAACACCTCTCAATAGCTCCTAGGAACATTAATATATTTGGGTCCAATATAACAGATGAAATTCATAATAATGTCCGTTAACTATTAGAAAGGGGATTCCCAAATGGTGCTAGTGGTAAAGAATCTGCCTTCCAACGAAGGAAACACAAGAGACTCAGGTTCCATCTCTGGGTCAGGAAGATTCCCTGGAATAGGAAATGGCAACCTGCTCCGGCATTCTTGCCTGGAAAATTCCATGGAAAGAGGAGCCTGTTGGGCTACGGTCCATGGAGCCACAAAGATTTGGACACATCTGAGAGATTGAGCAGACACACAATTATCAGAAAAACGTTTAAAAATATTAAGTATATACTTCAAAAAAGCAGAGAAACATTTTTAAAATATCTATTTAAAATGGTTAAAATGAAAAGTTTTATTGCTTAAAAAGATAAGGTTTGATTATT
The DNA here is from genome assembly GCF_029407905.1 of Bubalus kerabau. Taxonomy (NCBI): domain Eukaryota; kingdom Metazoa; phylum Chordata; class Mammalia; order Artiodactyla; family Bovidae; genus Bubalus; species Bubalus kerabau. The sequence continues at coordinate 59,388,442 of NC_073624.1, read as the reverse complement.
TGGATAATCCATTTTTGTGGTATCTCACTTACTCTCTAATAATTTAGGATAAAGTGAGGCATATGGAAATAAAAGCCTGGAGCTAATCAGCCTGTGCATAATAGTGTGGTTCATCAGAATAAATGCAGTGCATTTAGAAATCACTATCGATTTCTTTATTTTCTAGATTATATTCTTCTGGAGTCCCCTTTTCTCTTGTGCTTGAATATACTATAAAATCGTGAACTTTTCCTTTGAGAACATCCAGGTCATTCTGCATCTTTAAGATGCTATTGTCATACTGAATTCCTTCAAGGGTCTTCTGCATCTCCATGATTTCAGATACTGCTTTCAGCATATCATCTTCCATGTTAAACATCTGAAGGGTCAGGTCTTCCATTTTCTTTTCTGTCCCGATCAGATCCTGAGAGACTCTCAGAACAGAGCGAACAGCACTTTCAATTGTCGGCAAATGTGTCTTGCATTCTTCAACTTTGGGTTCGTAGCTGGAGAGTTTGTTAGTCAGGTCTTCATCTCTGGCAAAGAGAGCATGCTGCTCCTCCTCTAACTTCTCCACTGCTTTTGTGTCAGAGCCAAGCTGCTCCTCTACTCGCAGAAGATCCTCTTCTTCTTGTCTCTGTATAGTTCTAATATTTCTTACTGTGCTATCTTCCAAATCTTTTAGCCTTTCAGTGAGCAATTTTATTTCCTGTTCAGCTGAGTTAATTTGGACAGTGACTTGAGAATGTATATGTTTTGATTCTGATTTGAAAACGTCTGTATTAACATTCATTTCTTCTAGGCTTCTCTTCCAGAAATCTGTAACATTCTGGAATTTCTCATTAAGGCTTTTCATCTTTTGGGTGAGCATCTCTTCACTGGTTTGAATGTCATGCATGATTCTTTGGAGGGTGGCTACTTCCTGCTCAAACTGGGTCACCAAAGACATGGAGGATGTAGCTTCCTGCAGGATACTTTCAGTAGAGGCAAGCTGCATTTGTAACACAAAACAATTCCCAAGGCTACTTAATAACTTATTTATATTAGGGAAACACACTTTAGCAACAATGTGCCAAGTTCAAGTTCTGAAGATGTCTAAAATATCCAAGTACATCAGAATCATGAAGACAAAAATAACTATTACTTAATAGTTTTTAAAAAAAACATTTAAAACACATTTAATAGATTAGGGCTATGGTATAAAAATACAGCTGTTTCTCATCCCTTGGTATGCACCTGTGTGGGATTGGTTTCCCTGTGGATACTGAAATCCATGGATGCTCAAATCCCTCATATAAAACACTGTAAAATGGCACAGTGTTTGCGTATTATAAACTAAATCATCTCTACTTATAATTCCTAATACAATGCAAATGATATGTCAAGAGTTGCCAGTGAATGGCAAATTCATATTTTGTTTTCTTAAACTTTCTGGATGTTTTCTTTTCAAGTATTTTTTGATACACGATTGAACACTTGGATGTGGAACCTATGGATATGGAGGGCAAACTATAAACATTGGAACTTCTAATCCTTAATATTGATTATTTGTGCACTTTCAAATATTCCAAATAATGTTAAAGAAGCCTGAAATATATCACATTTCCTTCTTTTTTAATTCCAATGTAAATCAACTTAATTGTCATTTTAAGAGTTACTTGGCTTTTTAGAAACTGATTTAGTTATAAAATTTGTTAACTTTCCTAAGTTGTATCACTCTGGAAGACTTCCTGCCTGAAAAGAAATTTGTTGACTGAGTTTTTGCAGAAAAGGTACCAGAATCAGATCTTATAGCTATCACAAAGGCAAAAAGTTAATTAAAAGATCAGTTTACAGAGACAACTCATGTCAAATAGTAAAGTGTTCTAAGTATTTAAAAATTATGGTAAACAGCAAATATCTAAAAGTATAAATATCTAAATATCTATAAATTATGGTAAGGTCCTGGCATCTCCTAATATGTCCAGAATATAGAAGGACAAGGTTGAGGACCTCTTTTTTAGTCTACCCTCACACGGATAACAGCCTTAGAGACTACAGGAAGGCCTGGAAACAATCTTTAGTTCAGCAAATATCTGCAGCATGATGTTAAAGTTGCAGCACTGTACAAGACACAGTTCTGCCCATGTGCAGTTTAGTTTAATTGGAGAGAAAGTGAAGTTTACACGTGCTTAACAGGGAAAGAGTAATGGAAGCAATTACATAGGGTGTCCAAACTGAACTTCAGTGACCAAGGACAATATTATAGAAATAATATCTAATACCTGCTTCTAGTTACTTCCTCTAAATCATCCTACATACTACAGCCAGATTTAAGATGTTAAAAACTGCTGTGTACATCATGTGTGTGTGTGTGTGTTAGTTGCTTAGTCGTGTCTGACTCTTTGTGACCCCATGGACTGTAGCATGCCAGGCTCTTTTGTCCATGGAATTCTCCAGGCAAGAATACTGAAGTGGGTTGCCATTTTCTTCTCCAAATGTACATCATGCTGCTGCTGCTAAGTCACTCAGTCGTGTCTGACTCTGTGCAACCCCATAGACGGCAGCCCACCAGGCTCTCTGGTCCCTGGGATTCTCCAGACAAGAACACTGGAGTGGGTTGCCATTGCCTTCTCCAATGCATGAAAGTGAAAAGTGAAAGTCAAGTTGCTCAGTTGTGTCCGACTCTTAGTGACCCCATGGACTACAGCCCACCAGGCTCCTCCGTCCATGGGATTTTCCAGGCAAGAGTACTGGAGTGGGGTGCCATTGCCTTCTCTGGATGTACATCATGGTACAACATTAAAAAAACCTTACTACTTCCTCATACTCCTAGGAGAAACTGCCAAATTCTATAAACCCTATATATGCTATTTTCCTTCCACTTTGCCTAGCTAAGTTCTTTGCTTTGTTCAAGACTCAGGCCAGGCCTCAGCCCCTCAGTTCAGCTTTCCTTCATGGCCCTCACTCTGAGAGCCTGAACTCCTGTAGCACCTATTGTATTACATATTTACCATTTATTTGGCACTTAGCACATATAACTCAAGAATTCTTGAGTGTTCACTCTATACCAGACTTGAGTTAGACACTGAGTATAAAAATACAGATAAAGTACAGTCCTTGACTTCACAATTTGATAGGGGAGATAGCGTTTTGGATCTTCTGTCATGTATTCTGGATCCGTAATAAGATGTACTGAGTGTACTTTGTTTCACTATTAGGAACTAAGGATACAGAGAAAAAAGACAGCATTTGCTCTAAGGAGCAGTGAAGGAGACAAACGAATTAACAACAACTATAAAAATCACCGTAGATGATTATTTGTGTCATGTCAGAATTAGCACGGGGAGAAGGCATGCTTAGAGGAGAAATCAGAAGTCTGGAGGAAATGAAGAGGTTTAGACTCTCAAATCTGACTCTAATAGGCTGATAAATTAAACAGGTGAAGCTATGAAAGTTTCTAAATTCCTTAGAGAAAGAGACCATGTCTTATGCCTTTTTGTAGTGCTCATGTCTCAGGGTCTAAAGAACATGTTTCTTGATGTTTAGGAGGAAAAACATCCAGGAAACCTGGGTCTACCCCAGTCAGGACCTGAAACAGTTCCAGGTGATAGTTCTAGGTGACTGTTTGATTGTTCCCAAACAATGCATGAACAGTGTCATTCTGAAACTTTGTCTAAAAATTATTTTTAATGTACACATGCAGACATAATGTAAGTTCCTTTAAAAAGCAGTTCTGAGAAATACTTGTACATTGGTAACAGTATTATGTTTAGTTATCTTCTTAGCAGCACTTTGAAGAGACAAGCTTATCTTTATCCAAGGTAATTTCTTGTTTGGGTTTCCCAAGTAGAGATAGTGGTAAAGAACCCTGCCTGCCAATGCAGGAGACATAAGAGACACTGTTTCAATCCATGTGTCGGGAAGTTCACACAGAGGAGGACATGGCAACCCACTCCAGTATGCTTGCCTGGAGAATCCCATGGACAGGGGAACCTGGCGGGCTATAGTCAATAGGGTCACAAAGAGTTGGACACGACTGAAGCGACTTTGTACACATGCAAGATAATTTCCTGTTTAGGCTGTTCACCAGAGTTTCACTATAACCTAGAGGCAGTATAACCCAGGAGACCCCAAAGACAAGATCAACTTTTCAGGATAATAAAGGTCTCAAGATTTAATCTGCAATTAATGAGTGACTGGTGCTCACACCAGTCATGTCTGACTCTTTACAACCCTATGAACTGTAGCCCACCAGGCTCCTGTGTCCATGGGATTTTCCTGGCAAGAATACTGGAGTGGGTTGCTACATTTCCTGTATCACAGGCACATTCCTTACCGCTGAGCCACCGGGGAAGTCCTGGAACACCACAATAGTTAGCATTTATGGGCTGTGAATATATTTTAATAGTTTTTCATTTTTAAAAAAAGTTAAATTCTTAAATTTATTACTGCTTGAAAGTTTTCAAAGAGTTTGCATGTATATTGTATCTCATTTGATTTTAATAAAAGTTTTGTTACTCTCATTTAACAAGTGATGAAATAGAGGGCAAGAGAAGTTAAAGTGATTTTTCCCAGGTCACACAGTTTTGTGAGAACCCACGTCTAGCTGTTTTCCCTCCTACTGTATTAAGCTGGCCTTTAGGGGCCTGCTTTGTAAAGAGGCAGCTATTGTTAAAGTACTCCTAGGGCAGATTGGGAGAGAAAGAGCTATGTGAAGATGGAATATTTCTTGAATCCTAGAGTGATATTTTAAATATCTGTTTCAAAAGCATTTATTTATTTACTTTTAATTGAAGTATAATTGATTTACAATTTTATATTAGTTTCACGTGTACAACATAGTGATTCAATATTTTTATAGATTATACTCCGCTTGAAGTTATTACAAAGTAATGGCTCTATTTCCCTGTGCTGTAAAATATATTCTTGTTGCTTGAAAAATCTTTTTAATTGCTGCCAAATTTTTTCATTTAAAAAGGAAATCTTTGGGACTTCTCTGGCAGTTAAGACTCTGAGCTTCCACTGCAGGGAGCAAGGGTTCAATCCTTGGTCAGTAAATGAAGATCCTGCATGCTGTGTGACATGGCTGAAAAAAAAGGAAATCTTTCTTCAGTAGCATTTAAGTACATGAAGTTTCTATTTCCTGGAATTTCTCTATCATGTTTGCTCTGATTAGAGGGCCCTAGATAACTATTTTGGAGAAGGCAATGGCACCCCACTCCAGTACTCTTGCCTGGGAAATCCCATGGACGGAGGAGCCTGGTGGGCTGCAGTCCATGGGGTTGCTAAGAGTCGGACACAACTGAGTGACTTCACTTTCACTTTTCACTTTAATGCATTGGAGAAGGCAATGGCAATCCACTCGTGTTCTTGTCTAGAGAATCCCAGGGATGGGGGAGCCTGGTGGGCTGCCGTCTATGGGGTTGCACAGAGTCGGACACGACTGAAGTGACTTAGCAGCAGCAGCAGCAGATAACTATAATCATATTTCATCTTGAGCTCTAGGTCAAAATACAAACTCTTGCAACACCTTTCCAGAGGCCCCTAAACTCATGCTCCATGCAATTCACTGGCATGTGTGAAGGATAATTTTCATCCATGATTCTTTTCTGCTGGGGGATTTTAGGCTCCTTCTGTGCATCAGGTGGCAGGAACTTAGGCCATCTATTTAATTTCTATTTTTGCAACATCCTTGCTTACCCTGGTGCCAAACACAAGTCCTTTTCTACCTTATGACAGGAGTAAAGGTTTAGTGAATGAATAAAAGAGAAAAGCAAGCCATATTTCCCAATGACAGCTTGGTCCCTGGTGGCCAGACAAGGCCCACCTGATGCCTCACTGGTTGCACCTGCCCCTCTTTTGAGACAACTAGGTAGTAAAAAATTTTTTTATCTGTCTCACATTTCTAAAAATCACAGTAATAATGCATTTGCATTTACAGCTTGAAGAACTACAACATAGATTTGGATTATAATTTTCATTTGGCTATAATCAATATTTATTTTACGTTTGTTGTTGTTAGTCACTAAGTTGTGTCCGACTCTTTTGTGACCTCAGGAACTGTAGCCTGCCAGGCTCCTCTGTCCATGGCATCTCCCAGGCAAGAATACTGGAGTGGATTGCCATTTCCTACCCCATGGAAACTTCCTGACCCAGAGATAGAACCCGTATCTCCTGAATTGCAGGCAGACTCTTTACCAGCTGAGCCACTGGGGAAGCCCCTTGTTTTAGGTTAGTCATTCTTATATGCATATGAATATGTATATACTTACCAAGTAGAAATAAAACAAAAACCAGTGGATCTTTGCCCAACAAGAGCTACTCCTATTCTAAGTTTATACCTAAAAATCAATTATATTTTCAGCGCCCTAGACACTTGATATTTAAATAGAAAGTTGAGGTCACATCAATATAAGAAGATTGGTCCTTTTAAACAATAACAGTTGTTATATATTAAGAAAAGTCTTGTCCTTTCAAAATGTAATCTAAAGTTAGCTTAGACTGAAGGGAGAATGTGAAGAAGCAGGAAAAACAGCAACGGTTAAAGTACTAATGGTCTAAAAGGCAGGAAGAAAGAATTTATGAATAGGGTAGAAGGGTGGCAATGGGGAATAAAAATAGTAAAATCTCTCCAAATATGTCAATTAATAATTACCTTTTCTGAAATTAAACTGATTTTACTTTGAAGCCCTTGGAATTCACTGGTTTCCATCTTCAGTAACTGGTATTGGTTTTCCACCTTTGCAAACTTTTCTGACTGCTGAAATACAAACCTAGAAAAGGTGAAAAAAAAGTCATTATTTTCTAATTCATACCCACTAAAGTCTGAATGTTAAAGCAGTATTTTTGCCCACTTCTGGTAAGGACAACATAAATTCTGGTATAGGTAGTTTATTTCAACAAACATGAGTTTACTTCAGCAAACATTGGGAGAGCTTGATGTGTAGTTGGGTACTGGTTTAATCGTACATGTAAAAAAGAGTGAAACACTGCCCTTCTTCAAGTTTACAGCTCAGTAAGTGAGATGGGGTAACATCTGTAATAGAAATTACCCGCAAGAAACATTTGGAAGAAAGAAATAATGAATTATTTAGAGTGAGATATGTAATCTCTACTATTTTTTTGAGGTGATATTTGAGTAATATCTAGAAAATAAGTGTTTTACACTGAGATGTAGGAGAAGCAAAAGTTATCTAAGTTAAAAAAGCATTTTAAAATAAAACTATAGGAGAAGAGAAAAAAAGCAGTGGAGTGGAAGAGAGAGGTGATGATTATTAGAAGTCAAAATATATCAGGTGTCAAAACTGAAAACAGGAATCATTGTCCATGTGACAATAGAACACATAGGCTTTTCAAGGTGTATAATATGTGCAGTTGATTATACTCTAAATTATGAGCTGCAAATGTTCTTTAGATGCCAATCTAAAATTGGAATGTATTCTCCATCTGGTAAAGGGTAGAAGCACACAAAAAATTATCCCAATCTTAAAAACAATAAATAATCTTTTGTTTGTAAGGACTTGAAATGACCAGACACAAAAGGAATGTTTTGGATCTAGCACCATTTTGGTTAAGCTATTTAGACTCAATTCTTTGGGCCCAGAAAAAGCAGCGGCTAAAATTCTTTGTGTATTTATTGTTATCAAATCACCAACCCGATGGACATGAGTCTGAGCAAGCTCCAGGAGTTGGGGATGGATGGGGAAACCTGGCAAACTACAGTCCATGGGGTCACAGAGTTGGACATAAATCTGAACTGAACTGAGTCATCAAAAAGCAGTGGCACAGGGAATTCCCTAGTGGTCCAGTAGTTAGGACTCAGCGCTCTACTGCTGAGACCCGGGGTTCAATCCCTGGTTGGGGAAGTAAGATCTCAAAAGCGGCAAACCCTGTGGTGTGGCAAAATAAAAAAGCAGTGGAGCAAAACCATAGGAACCGGAAGTGAAGTGACAGTCGCTCAGTCATGACCAATTCCTTGTGACCCAGGCCAGAATACTGGAGTGAGTAGCTGTTCCTTTCTCCAGGGAATCTTCCCAACCCAGGGATCAAACCCAGGTGTCCCACACTGCACATAGATTCTTTACCAGGTGAGCCACAAGTGAAGCCCAGTAGGAACTGGAGGAGTGACTTAATCAGAGTATGTGGGTTGGTGGTTCAAAAGCTTCAGTGCATATTGGAGTCACCTGGCAGCTTTAAAAATGTGTAATGTCTAGGTCCTACCACAGAAATTCAGACTTAGTTGATTTGGGATGTGACTTAGACATTATAAATTTTCAAACCTCCCAGCCAAGTTGAGAATGACTAATTGACACTATTGTAAAAACAGTGGAAGACAGAGTGAAAGACAAACATTTAAAGATTCTGAAACTCAATGGAGAGGTGAAAGACTTCTGAGTTTTGTGAGTCAAACTCATAGTCATCATTAGGCTGTTACTTAAAACTGTACAAAAGTAAAATGGATTTTTTTGTGTTTTTAAACAAGTGTTAACAATGTTGGATGAAATAAATTTCTTTCGATAACGGCAAATATTTATCCTGAGATAAGTGATTTAAGTAAGCAAGCCCAGGTTGCATAATTAGTACAGACTGACTTCTCCTGTGTGTTAATATGAACTTTTAAACAAAACTTTTAGTTGTTAGAAAACACTATTATCCTAATTTCAAAGCTCTTTTCTGATTGGCTATTTCATTGTTGGCTTTTAAGAGACCAGTAGACAGAGGGGAAGAACAAAGACCACTCTAAAGAAAAGCCTAATTTCAGGAATTGGTTTTATCATCCATTACTCCATAGTGTTAACTCATGGATTTGTTCTATAGATCAATATGTTCATTTAGAATAAAATCATTATAGAGGGAACTTTTTGTGAAGGTTGATCCATTAAAATTCATTACAGGACTTCTCATTTTATTTAATCTTTTTAATGTTATCTCTGCACGTCTCAAAATCTCAAATATTAAGCAAAAACGTGAAGAAAACTTTATCATATGAATGATCATTTCTGATGATAATTTGCCGTTTTTTTTCCCCATAGTTAGCTTCTCACCAAAATGGAAAAAAATTCACCATTTCTACATATGAATAATGCATATAAGAAAAAAAAGGCATAAAGTTTATTTAGTGTGTAATGAAAATAATCAACAGTGGTCTGTATGATGCTGAGTTAAAATACATTTCTTTTTTGGCCACATCCCATGGCATGAGGGATCTTAGTTCTCCAACCAGGGATGAACCTGAGCCCCCTACAGTGGAAGCGCAAAGCCCTAACCACTTGACCACCAGGGAATTCCTGGTTTATTTTTCACTTAGAAGTGCCAGACACTATTCTAAGAGCTTTATAAATATTAACTCATTTAACATTAAGGAAGAGGATGATTTTCTAGAAGCCAAAAATATACACTGAGAGAAGGTGCTTTCAATTCTGAAACAGTAATTTTTGAAACTGGCATCCGGATTAGTGCCCAAGGTGCTTTATTTTGTTTTAGGGATTTTCAAACAGGAGCAGTTCAAAACCTCCTTACTCCCATCTTCCTTCCCTTAGATAAGACAACAGGGTCTGCTAAGGGCTAGGAGAAGAAAGAAAATGATTATACACAATTCTGGGCTAGGGATTTCTATTTCTAGAATCTTGGCCTGTTTGTGGATTAATACTAAAGGTGGACAGCACATCATACTGGTTGAATGTGAAGCTGAGCAACTTCGGCTCTGCTATTTGCTAGCTGTACAACCACCCCGGGCAAGTTATTTAACTTACCTTTGCTAGTTTCCTCATCTGTAAAGTGGGGATTAGGGTGTTGTAGAGATTAAATAGGTTTATAAAGTTCTTACAGTTCCTGGAACATAAAACATCAACTATTCTCTTTAAGTACCTTGACTTTTTCTTTTGAATTGCTTTCTGCACCTGCGTTTCCCATCTTCAGACAAGCCAAGAGTGGTAAAATAGATCAGGGCTCTCTTCTACTTACACTTGATATCATTAGAAGCTCCAGGTCTGTTTGAAGCAGCCTTGGGTTTACAGCCAACAAAGGATGGAATGAATGGATGAGATCCACTAAAAGTAAGCACTCTCTTACCCTATGTTTTGCGGCCTCTTTTCACTATCATAGTTAAGGATTTTATTTTCTATTTTTATCTTTTTTTTTGGTTAAGGATTTTAAAGGTCTGGATATAGAGGAAAAGGCCCTAGATGAACTGGTTACCTTAGTGTGAAAGTGAAAGTGAAGTCGCTCAGTTGTGTACGACTCTTTGTGACCCGTGGACTGTAGCCCACCAAGCTCCCCCGTCCATGGGATTCTCCAGGCAAGAATACTGGAGTAGGTTGCCATTTCCTTCTCGTACCCTAGTATAGGCCTTAACAAAAAGAATCTTTCTGACTCCTTCATAATCTACTGCAGTTTACAGAGGTCTCATATAGATTCAGGGCCCTTAGGAATAAACCATGCATTTCCTTGTGTTGGCAGACAGCTGATTGAGGATATATATACATATACAGGATTTTCTCTGGCTGTGTTTCAATTAGTAATAAGAGGCAACCCACAAGAAGCTATTATCATGAACCCTCTGCAAGCAAGGGAGTTCCAGGGCCACTACTACGGTCAGTACCCATTTAGCCATGTTTCATACCACCACTTCATTTTAACATAATATTGAAAGTTCAGGAAAACAATGACCATATTCCATTAAAAAAAAATCAAGACAATTAAAGGATACCTCTGTCTTTTAAACTCTACTAATGACAACAAAAGCTGAAAAATGGAGTTAGCCAAGATTTTGCTGTATAAATGATTTATAAAGTTGTATTAGTTGATAGAGGAAAAAAAAATCCTGAATTATCCGATTGTTGAAAGAGCTTTTGACTTTTGATACATAATTATCACAAATGCTATGGCAAACTTTTATAAAAGCAATTAGAGAATCTGTTTAAATTTCCAGAAGAAACCTAAAATTTTACAATGGAACTTCTAGTTGACTAAATTTCTGTGTAATAAGATAAGCTTTTAAGACTTTGTGTCTTGTTTAGTAACTTCATAACCTTTAAAAACTTTTTGAAAGCATAAAGTCTTCAATACTCTTATCTGGAAAATTTCCTTAAATAATTTATAAATGAGGTATGCAAACCCAACATTCAGGCCCTACAGTCCTGAGCAACTCTTATCTCCATCTTATTGTTAAGCTGACATCAGCACTGTATTTAACTGAGAAATGTTTAAGTACCACCATTTTATTATGCATTGTCTCTGCTTCTTTTCCAAACAAGGATCCAAAGACTAAAGGTTTGAAGATACTGACATAGTGATGCCTTGAAATCCTCCTTGGACAATACAAGGGTTCAAATCTCTGCCCTAACTTAGACTCACTCCTAAGCTGTATTGAGGCACACATATTCAATTTTGTATATAAATAACTAGGACACTGTCAGTACAGTAAGCATTTTCAATAGAACGATCTTTAGGTGCTAATCCTAGTGCTAAAAATATCAGTGGCTTAGTTATAATTCCAGTGTGCTTTTTAGTATTTTCAGATTCTAAATATTTTTAGAAAATTTTTCCTAATGTCTTAATAATTTGTTATTCCCAAATTTATCACGAATAGCTATTTGCTATAGTGACTGAATTTATACTTTAACTCTTGTGGCAAAAGATTTCACCAGAGCAATAACAATCATTGAATTTGCCCATTTTAGAAATAATCTTTGAGCATTGTTTTATTATGTTGCAGACACAGTTCAAATAAAATCTTCCTACTGGAATATAACTTGTTTCTTTATTGTAGGCACTAACAGTAAATTCCTGAGCTGAAGTGTCTGCTTTTCAATAGCTTTTTCCTTTATAGATTCCTATTAGTGTGCCTTCCCAGGATAGTAACTAAATTATTGAAAAGCTGAACATTTTCTGAAGTAATTTATCTCATATGAATATGAATCTCTGGATAGTTAATAAGAATTAATGAATTCAGTAACTAAAACCAGTTGTTTTAGGTTCCAGAAAGAAGCAACCTATATATTTTAGCCTACTAAGTTCTAGTTCTGAGTAACTTTGCCAGCACAGTTTTTGATTTACCCAAAGAAACTCATGCATTTTAAGACATAAAACCAGTTTATTTAAAATAGTAAATTCTGTACATTTAAGATCAAAATATTCTATAAACAAATATATTAGTAAGATAACAATTTATCTCTTTGAAGAGAATATTTAATAATCAACATTTCACTTTATTGTATTAGTAACATTTTACTGACTTCGACTCAGGATGAGTGATTAGTATACTTCAAAATTTACTAGCATAAATCTAGACGAAAAGGACATCTGGGGTCGCTTCTAGAATCCAATTACTCTTGAACACTAATAACTATCTTCTAAATACTTCAAAAATCGGTGGAAAATGGAGGGAAACTCTAAAGCATCAGTCGCGTTATTAAAGTGAAAGAGGTAAATCCTAAAGGATATGGTTGAGGAAAATAAGTTGGTTGTAAGGTTATTTCTTAATATTCATTTTTCCTATGACATCAATATATCGCTATTTGCTTGGTTTAAAAACTATATATATGTACTTTTAGGTGAACACAATTTCTATACTTTTGTAGTTTTCCAATACTAAAATTCAATCTGTAACAGGAATAGACTTTGAACGCATGCACATTGATTCAAATATGAGCACTCCTCCAAAATTTGTTATCAAGAACGTTGGTTCTTTAAGATCATAATGAATTTTTTTTTCAAGTTGTAAACTTTGCCACAAGGCATTGATGGGGTGGGGCAAATTTGTCCCAAATGCACAGTGGACAGGAAGTAACGTGTTATAAAAACGGGAACTCTTCAGTCGTGAAGAATGCGCTTAATGAAGTTTGGCCGAATGTACGTTTCTTAATGGTCAAAGTGAGTGAAAGTGTTAGTCGCTCAGTTGTGCCCGACTCTTTGGGACCCCACGGACTGTAGCCCACCAGGTTCCTCTGTCCACGGGATTCTCCAGGCAAGAATACTGGAGTAGGTTGCCATTCCTTTCTCCAGGGGATCTTCCCAACCCAGGTCTCCTGCACTACTGGCAGATTCTTTAGCATCTGAACCACCAGGGAAGCCCCTTAATGGCTGCCTCATTCCCAAATATTAGCCTCAATTCCAGTTGGGCGATCAGGCACGCAGGCAGTACAAGAAATGAGCGAAAGGGAAAATAAAAGCTGGGCCGTCCTTTCTTTGGGGTTGATGCAGAGAAACAGAAGCGGCAAGTTTGGGAGCTGGAGGTCAGCAGGATGCCGAGCAGTGCGGGGCTGGGGCAGAGGCGGGAGCCCAGACACGGCCCAGCGGCCTCAGACCACTTACCAGGCCAGGCCCAGGCATGTCCCCAGCGACAGCAGGCTCACGCCGGTCCGGGGGTCGGCCCAGCCCCTGCCTCCACCACCCCGAGCCTCGGGACTCTTCCCGCCCTCGCTCCGCTTCTCAGGCTCCGCCGGGGCTCCCTTCGTCCCCGACTTCTTCCGGCTTTTCACCTCGGACATGTCTGGAGGTCCCCAGGAAAAAGAGGGACGCCTCTACAACCTTGGGTAGCGGGACGTGGCCGCCTCAGCCTCTGCGAGAAGGCTCGGCGCTAACCGCGCCCCCTTCTAGACTTGGCACCGCCCAGAAGCCAGCCCCCTTTCCCTCCCTCCCGGCCATCAACTCGCTGCTCCACAGCGTCTCCCAGCCACCCGCTATCGAGTCCCTTCAGGTGGAAGGTGAAAAATGACGTGGCTCAGTCGTGTCCCACTCTTTGTAACCCCATGGACTGTAGCCTACCACGCTTCTCTGTCCATGGGATTTTCCAGGCAAGACTACTAGAGTGGGTTGCCATTTCCTTCTCCAAGTGATTTTCCCGACCCACGGATCGAACCTGGGTCTCCCGCATTGTAGGCAGACGCTTTACCGTCTGAGCCACCAGGGAAGTCAGGTGGGGTAGGGGGCATCCCTAGGTCGCCAAACCGCTGCTTTAGGAATGCAAGCCTGAGGATACCGTGGCTCCCGGGCGCGTTCTGGACGTCAGGACGCCAAGGGGCGGGGCGGGGCCGCGCGCGCCACGTCGAGCGCGCCGCCGCCTGGGCCCTCCCTTCTAAGGAGCGCGGAGCGCCTGAGGGGCCTAGCCGGGCCCCCGCAGAGGGTGGGGCGGAGGCGCTTTCTCGTGCGCGCGCGGGCACAAGATGGGGTAGAGCGCGCGCGGCGGCGGCGGCCTTCTCGTGAATTTCCGGGTGTGTTTATTTGCGTGCGCGGGGCCGCGACGTCCCAGCTGGGCCGGCAGGCGGGTTTTGAATGCTCCGCGGCCCTAAGGCGGAGAGGCTGCCTTTATTTCTGTGCGGAAGGAGTATGGGAGCTGGTGGTGAGGTGTCTGAGCGGTCAGCTACCCGCGAGGACTTGAAGTAGCCGCAATAGCGGAATCTAGAGTGGCGCCCTGCTCCCGCCCGGCTGCAAGTGCAGCCTGAGGGAAGGAGCCACATCCCTAGTGACCCTCCTTCCTTTGTGTCTGGGTTGGAGTTACCACCTCGGCGCCGCGGGACTGCGCCGGTCGCCTGTGGGGGTGACGCCCCCTTCTCCGCGGGTCGGAGGTTCGCGGGGGGTCTTCAGGTACCCCTTGCTGCGGACGCTCAGGTGAGACACCTGTGAGGCTCCGAGCTTCCCTGGCATGTGTCCCTAGCCCTGAATTTTTTTCTGGAAGCCCTGTTGCCTCCTCTCAACCCCAACTTGATTTCCCAGTGAAGACTCTTGTGCGAAGGTTTGGGTAAGTTTGCGTCTCGCTTTTCTTTCAGAATTGGGTTTTCCGGAGGTTCAGTAGCCAGTTTAAGGGACTTAGAATTCTCGTTCAAGGGATACTTGTTAATCATTCTGATACTGTACCAGGAAGAGAAATATCTAAAAAGGAACTGGTCAACTGTTAACGGTTTTCCTGGATGAAACTGAACTTTATATTTCACAAGAGTCCTGACTTTACGTTGATGTGGTTACATAAAGGTGGGACGCTGAGAATTTGTTCATGTTTCAATGGGGACAGAGTTTAGGAAAACATGTGAAACTTCATTAGTTTTAAGTTTTCTTTAGTTTTAACTTAATTTCTTTAGTTTTAATAGAGCTAGGTAAAGTTGAAAATTAGTTACAAGTGTTCAGACTGTTTTTTGCCTTAGCTGTTGGACCTAACCTAAAAAGTTTATTTCTGTTTTTGTCAAACCAAATTTTATTACTGTACAATTAAGGGACATTTTATGTTTGAGATCATAAAAACATTATTAACACTTAAAAATTACCGTAGCCCTGGTCCTAACCATAACTTTTTCTTTTATCAAGCAGTTTCATGCCAGTATTGGGCATTTTGTGAACCTTGACAATAATGGGGAAATGCTTTACTTACCTTTGTATTGCAGCTGACACATATGGTTGTACTTTTTAGTCAATCTTGAAGCTTAATCATTATTACTCCTCTTCTGTGTGCTCGAAATTACTTGTGCTTGTCTCTTTGCACTCAGTGCATCACATTATAGTTATCTGTATTTTCCTCTTCTACCAGATAGTGAATTCCTTCATGGGTATGATTTAAGTTCTGTAGATTCAGGACCCTACATAGGAGGGACTCAAATATTTATCGAGTAAATACATTAATAAGCACATTTAGACACTCACTGTAATACATTAGTAGATTCTGTTTTAAAACTTGGAAACATTCTGATCTGGGGTTTATACTCATTGAGAAATTTGCATCATATTTGAAATAAATTTGGTAGGAACTTCCGAGTATTATACTATGAAGAATATTGTTCTGTTTTTATGTCCTCCTAATCTAAGAAATGACATCAGAGGATATTTTCTGTTGCTTTGTCATACTTAGCAGCTCAGCTGAAACTCATGGAGTAAGCCCATGAGAAATGTGTGAAGACATACCAGCTGACGCCCATCTTGAGTGAGAACTAATACTCAATACCGAGAATGCTCTATTTAGTTTTATGATGGCAAAAAAATCAAGAAGTTTGTAATTATTAGGACTTCAGTATGATCATTGTTTATAAAGTCTTAAAGGAAGTTTTATAGTTGTACAAATGATCATGAGTATTGAAAAAAATTAAGATAGTATAGAAAAGAACAGAAAAGAAAGGGGAAAAAAAATCCCTAAATCTTGATTCTTGGAAGTAACCCAAACATTTTGTTGAACAGACTTCTAAACATCTCCATACGTATTTAGATGAGACCAACACATATTTTGTGGTACACATGGGATCATATTTAAATTTTTTCAGTGATGTGTAATGAGCACCTTTCCATGTCAGTACATGGATGTGTGTCTTATTTTAAATGGCTGTATAATAGTCCATTGTATATACATACTCTAATTTTTTAAATCTATATTCAGAATGATGGGCATTTAGGTTGTTTTAATCTTTTTAATATTACCTAAACACTCTTAACTCTTTTTGTGGATATTTTTTGCATACATATATGACTATCTCTTTGAGGTAAATTCCTGGAAGTGGGATTTCTGGTTAAAAGAGAATGCTTACTTCAAATACATCGTACCTTGCCTTCCAGAAAAGTTGCATCCACTTTGTATTCCCCTCAGGTACCTTTTTTTTTTCTTATTAAACTTTTTATTTTGTGTTGGAATACAGCTAATAAACCAACCCATTATGGTATTTTCGCCTGGAGAATTCCATGGACAGAGGAGCCTGGCGGTCTTCAGTCCATGGGGTGGCAAAGAGTTGGACGGAGCTGAAGCGACCTAGCACACACACCCATAGTTAATTAACAATGTTGAGATAGTTTCAGGTGGACAGCTAAGGGGCTCAGCCATTCATACACCTATATCCATTCTCCTTGAAACTCTCTTCCCATCCAGGCTGCCACATAACATTGAGCAGAGTTCCCTGTGCTATGCACTAGGTCCTTGTTGGTTATCCGTTTTAAATACAGCACTGTGTACATATCTATCCCAAATTACCTATCTCTCCTCAGGTATCTTAAAAGAATACTAATTTCCTCACATTTTTGAAAGCATTGGATTTTGTTTATTTAAAAAAAAATTTGCAAAAATAAAATCCTTTCTTTATGTTTTTCATTACCAATGAGGTTGTACATCTTTTCATATCTTTATTGGGCTGACAAGAATTTGATGTTTTGCCTGTAGCTCATGGTTGACAGCTCAGAGAAAGAAAAATTTGAGGGAAGATGGATGCAAAAGCTCGAAATTGTTTGCTTCAACATAGAGAAGCCTTGGAAAGGGACATCAAAACATCCTACATCATGGATCACATGATTAGTAATGGAGTTTTAACAGTGTCAGAGGAGGAAAAAGTGAAAAATGAGGTAAAGCCCTCTGAGGCAGTGTATGCTTTCTTTTTGATTTTTAAAAGATTCAGTCTGTACTTTCTTAAAAATTTTTAGAGTTTATTTCAAAATTTGTACTGGTGTCCACTAATTTATGTTGCAAATGTATTCTTTATAGTATACTGAATTACTTTTTTTTTTTTTTTAGCCCACCCAACGGCAACGAGCAGCAATGCTAATTAAAATGATACTTAAAAAAGATAATCATTCCTATATATCATTCTACAATGCTCTACTTCATGAAGGTTACAAAGATCTTGCTGCCCTTCTGCATGGTGGCATTCCTGTCGTCTCTTCTTCCGATGGCAAAGATTCAGTTAGTGGAATAACTTCGTATGGTTTGTATCCACCATGCCTTCTATCAAAATGGCTGTGTGGCTGAAGTTTTGGTGGCTGAAATTTTGTTTTATTGTAGATTGTGTCTGCTGGAGAGACTTAACAGTTCAGTGAAACATGCATGTGAAAAAACTATAGTCTTGTTTTCCAATTCAGATATTTTTATTTGTGTCCATATTACCTTCTCATTTCCTTACCCAGTGAACTATCTACTTCTGAGATAATAATATACATACCTTAATTTTTAGAGATAATAAGATAATTTATAAGCCTTTAAATTTTTCTCCAGTTTTGTGTTTACCAAGTTCGAGCATAGGAAAGAGCAAATCTTTAGAAATCTATGTTCTTGAAAGCAATTCCATATTCCTTCCTTTACACTCTCTTCAGTATGATAAAAAGATTGGAGAGTTGGAGAGGATGAGTTAAGGGCAGCTATAAATGGAGATTTTCATTGCTCTATAGTCGTCTTGAAAGGTGTATCTTTTGTTCTGGGTGTTCTGAGAAATCAGAAAGTTAAAGTTAATTGCTAGCCATGTTTTCTTCTCTTGGAAATTCTGGCAGAGATCTCAGCCTGTTCTCTTTGGTTTTTATGGAATTACTTGAGTAACCATTTCAAAGTTCTCTTCATTCATGCTTGTTTTGTTTTGGATTTCAGTAAGGACAGTCCTGTGTGAAGGTGGAGTACCACAGAGGCCCGTTGTTTTTGTTACTAGGAAGAAGCTAGTGAATGCAATTCAGCAGAAGCTCTCCAAACTGAATGGTGAACCAGGATGGGTCACCATATATGGGATGGCAGGTTGTGGGAAGTCTGTATTAGCTGCAGAAGCTGTTCGAGATCATTCTTTCCTAGAAGGTAAGTTTTGATTACCATTGCTGGCTAAGAAGATATTGTTTAGGCATTGCATTAGCTTCCTATTGCTGATATAACAAATTACCAAAGCTTTTGGTGGCTTAAAACAACACAAATATTACCATGTAGTTCTGGAGGTCAGAAGATCAAATAGCTCTTACTGGGCTAAAATCAAAGTGTCAGCAGTGCTTAGCTCCTTTTTGAGGCTCAGGGAGAATCCTTTCCCTTCCTTTTCCTACCTTTTAGAGGTGCCCTGCATTCGTTAACTCACAGTCCTTTTTCTTATTTTCAAAGCTGGCAGTGCATAACATCTTAAGATCTTTTTCCTCTGATCTTTGCTTCTGTCATCACATCTGCTCTGACCTTCTTGCCTCCTCCTTACAAGGGCCCCTGTGATTATATTGGGCCAAATGGATAATCCAGGATAATGTTATCTCAAAATCCTTAATTTAATTGCACTTGCAGAGTCTCTCTTCGCTGTATAAGGGGCCATATATACAAATTCTGTGGAATAGGATGTGGACATCATGGGGAGGGGAGGGGCAGTTTTCTACCTACCATAGGTGATTAAATTTGAACTTAATTTTCTACCTCACCTGTCACAATGAAGCTTGACTACCCAGGCCAGTAAGTTCGTGTGTTATCAGTTGGCACTCACTATCCCTGGAATGAAACTAGTTCCTTTGTATCTAAATTCAAATTTTTAAAATTTATTTGGCTGTGTAGGGTCTTAGTTGCGTCATGTAGTATGTTTCATTGTGTTGCATGGACTCAATAGTTGTGGTTCACAGGCTTAGTTTCTCCTTGGCATGTGGGATCTTAGTTCCTTGACCAGAGATCGAACCTGAGTCCTCTGCCTAGCAAGGTGGATTCTGAACCAGTGGACCATCAGGAAAGTCCTTCCCCTTGACTGCCCCCCCCCCATCTTAATAATTGAGGGAATTATATGGTTGAAAAAGTATCTTGAAAGGTTATGCATCTGTATCCCTGCCTTTCAACAGAACTGTACTAACATAGCTTCCTGGCAGTCGAGTGTTCTGGCAGAGTGCTGTAGGGAAGATTGTTGGAAACGCAGTTCCATTAATGACTTCCCGGGGGTGATTCTTGTATTTGGCATCCTGAATCATTAATACAAATTCCATTTCTGGATTAATTCTATCATTTATTTACCTTTAAAAATAAAAATCTTTAGTAACTATCTATCTTATGTGTAACTCCAAGAAAAAAAAATTGGAAGTTGACTGTAGCAAACAATGAGTTTTTGCAGGCAGGCTTTATAGATTCATTAGACATCTGGCAACTGATTTTCGTTGCTTCAAATATTCTGTAGTCAAAAAGTGTTTGAGAATCTTTTATGGATTTTGGCACTGTTTTGGGCAAAATCCAGAAAGAAAGCACAGCCTGTGTATCTAAGAAATTTACTTACTGTCTGGTAGGAGAGGAAGACAGGTTAACTATGATATATGTGATAATCTGAACATTAGAAACAAGTATAAGGTACATACAAAGTTAGAATAAAGGGAGGACACTTTCCATCAGGGGAAGAGAATGAGCAGGCCAGGCTTCCTGAATGAGATGACATTTTAGCTGGAGTTTGGAGAATAGAAACAAGTTTGGCAGGCGAACTCAGCAAGGATGGGAGAGTAGAGAAGGTGGAAAGGGAGTTGGGTAGTTACCAGAGTGAGGAAGGTCAGACTGTGCAGCAGGGAGTTTAGGACATTTGGCAGGTGCACTGCTGACCCGAATGAGTCCCGTAGATTCTCCGGGTATTCCCTAGCAGGAATTTTGTATAGCGTCCTCAGTCTTTGGTTGCCTCCATCCATTAGTGAGTTTGGGGGAATTTAAAAAGATAGTTCCCAACTTCTAGTGGTTAATATTTTTGTTGTTGTTGTTTACAATATATAATCACCAGTTAAAATAGTTTGTGAGGAGGACTTCCCTGGTGGCCCAGTAGTTAAGAAACCATCTGCCAATGCAGGTGACACAGTTTGATGCCTGGTCCAGGAAGATTCCACATGCCGAGGAGTAACTAAGCCTGTGTGCTTTGGAACCTGTGCTCTGCAAAAAGAGAAGCCACCACAATAGAAGCCTATGCACCACACCTAGAGAGTAGCTCCTGCTCACTGCAACTAGAGAAAGCCTGAGAGAAGACCCAGGGCAGCAAAAAAAAAAAAAAAAAAAAAAAAAAGGCAAAAAAGTTTATGATGAGATGACACAATGAGTGGAATACATGGTAAGCACCTGAGAGTTTTAGAAAGTTGGAGGCTGGGGTGCAGCTTTTGTACACACCTGGTTTTAATTTATACATCACAGCCTTTGTTAATGGTGTTGGTCATACTCTTGTCAGAAATATGCCTAATTCCTAAACCCTGGTTTTTCTGTCTTGTTTTTATAGAGAAGTTTTAGGTGACTCAGAGCTATGCAAATCTCAGGGCCAAGGATTTATTTATTCACATTTTTTTAACCTCTCCTGCAAAGTTGATCACCAAGGATATTTCAGGATAAAATTGGTTTAAATTTCTTTAGTGTGAAGTAATGGTTTTTGTTTCAATATAATCTTAAATTTCCTTTAAAATATGTATAATATACCAATTTTTAGGATTAAAAGTGCTCTTTAATACTATTTAAATCACTCAATATTATTGGGGTGAATTTTCAATTTTAGGGTTTAAAATTGACCAACAAGCTACGGAATTAATTACCCAAGAATCATATAAAACGTAGTCTTGGAATAGATTTTAACCACTTTGTTTTGAGAAAAGGTCAGGGATACTGGCAATTTTCTAGTGTATAATGAGCTTAATTCATATTCCTAATAAGCATTAGTGAGATCTCAAGTACAGAGGGATGAGTAAATCATATTCTTTAATTTACAGCTTATTTTCATATTAAGTCTATCTGAGTTTCTTTTTTTTTTTTTTTTTAAATTTTCTGAGTTTCTTAGTGTGTTCAGTTCAGTTGAGTCACTCAGTCGTGTCCGACTCTTTGCGACCCCATGAATTGCAGCACACCAGGCCTCCCTGTCCATCACCAACTCCCGGAGTTCACTCAAACTCAAGTCCATAGAGTCGGTGATGCCATCCAGCCATCTCATCCTCTGTCGTCCCCTTCTCCTCCTGCCCCCGATCTCTCCCAGCATCAGTCTTTTCCATTGAGTCAACTCTTCGCATGAGGTGGCCAAAGTGCATACATTTCCTTTTAAAAAAAAAAAAAAAATCCCATTCTCATTTCCCTTTCCCTCCTCTAAAGGAAAACACACTCTTCCTATGTGTCTCCTCTATGCAACTACAACACTACTTCATTCCTGACACTAGATACATGAGTTTTCCACATATCTAGCAATTCTTCAATACCAGCTGAGAGTCCTATGATTTAATTCATTTCTGATGCTACCTACCTGGAGATAACATCAGATCACACCAGCCTGCCCCTACCCCAGCCCTTTCAGATGACAGTTGCCAGTCCAGGTTGTTACCTGTGCTTCTGAACTATACTTACTAGATTACTGGTTTATTAGACAAGCATAAGGGGGTTCCCAGGTGGCACTAGTAGTAAAGAACCCTCCTGCCAATGCAGGAGGTGTAAGAGATGCAGGTTTGATCTCTGGGTTGGGAAGATCCCCTGGAGGAGGTCACGGCAACCCCCTCCAGTGTTCTTGCCTGGAGAATCCCATGTACAGAGGAGCTTGGTGGACTACAGTCCATAAGGTTGCAAAGAGTCAGATGTGACTGATGCGATTTAGCACACACGCATGCATACAAGCATAAAACTCTGGAACAACCTGACAGAAGAGATGTGTCAGGCATGATATGGGGGAACGGGTGCAGAGTCCCTGTGCCCCATGTGGATGCATCACTCTCTGTGTACTCCCTGTGTTCACCAACCCACATGCTCTGAATCTTATCCTTTTGGTTTTTTACAGAATTTCCAATTACATAGGTGTAGTTGATTAAATCATTTGTGATTGAATGCAATCTCTAACCATTCCCTTCTCCCCAGAGGTCTGGAGGTAGGACTGAAAGTTCAGTACTAATCAAGTGTTTGGTTCCCTTGGCAAGGTTCCCCTAAATCCCTAGGTATTTAGAGACTTCCCAGAAATTACTTTATTGACATAAACTCAGGTGTAGATGAAAGGGGCTTGTTATATGAACATAAGACACCATTTCACTTTTATACTCTGGACAGTTTCAAGAACTGGGAACAAAACTGTTAAAAGATGCACTTAAGGCTCTCACATGGGAAATTACAAGGGATTTAGAGCTATGTGCTAGGAATAGTGACAAAGATCATATATATATATTTAATCACAGAATCATACCTCCCCATATGTGATCATTCTGATGTATTTAATATATGTGCACGCTGAAAATCCCATGGGCGGAGGAGCCTGGTAGGCTGCAGTCCATGGAGTGGCGAAGAGTCGGACACGACTGAGCGACTTCACTTTCACTTTTCACTTTCATGCACTGGAGAAGGAAATGGCAACCTGCTGGGGTCCAGCCCCAGCAGGATCCAGGGATACCCTCAGGATGACGGCGTCAACGATAGGGAAAGTAAAAGGGGAGAGAAAGAGGCTTGATCTTCCTTGGTTTATACAGAAAGCCAGTAAAGCTCCTGTATTCCAAGGAGTCATCCTGGAAGAAGAACAGAGAGGGAAAGAAAGAAAAGGAAAGAAAGAATGACACGGGGAGACCAAGCTTCGGTGGGCGGGGCTCATAACTTTATTTTCAAAAGGAACTTTTATACCTTGACTTGTACATAGAGGGAAATGAAAGATGCAAAGTCATGCAGAGTCAGCCCAAACATTACATCTGTTTTGTCTTTATCGAAACCAGGATTTTTTCTGCATACCTTTCCCATAAACAATGTTTTGTACATTATCTTCTGGCCTTGGAGGCCTGTGGACATTTTATGACCCTTTTTTGATAAAGGTTGATCAACCAGAAAACTTATTTTCCCTTGAAGTGTTTTTTCTTTATATTTCTAATCTATGCCAGCCTCAGAAAGTGCTAAACAGAGTTACATTCTCACGGAGCAAAGGTGCAGTGAGTTACAAGAAAGAAAGAACCAATTAGCTCAAAAGTCTGATATGGTAATTCCAAGGCTACTACTTATTTTTCTTACATTCCAACTATGTTAACTAATGCACTCCCAGGTGCACAATGGATAAGGGATATGGGAACTTGGCAGCAAGCATTGGCTCAACAATGAAATCACACCAGCACTACTCTAATAGTTTTTAACTCTTCAAAAGGCTCTATATTTTTAGAATGTTTTAGGCTTCCCATGTCTTACGGTTGGGAGGCTGTGAACAATCATGTGCGTAGCTGCAAGAGTCTGGATAAACCTGTCAGGCAAGCTAGAAAGCCATCAGAGGGGTTTGAATTGAAACACTCCTATCATGCCCAGGAGACTTATTAATTAAAGCCCTAAGTTGACTTTTTCCAGAGAAAAGTGGTCGGGGATAGCCCCCTGTTAATATCAGAAGAGTTGGTGAAAGGTACAAAATAGTAGGACAGACAGATTCTGGTTTTGGGGTAGATGCTCGAGCAGGTCCAGGGGGTCCCTCGAGTCCTGATCCGCCTTGCTCGTCAGGCCACCTGCACATGACCTTGTCATGGGTGGGATCTCCCGTGCTGGCTCCTGGCAGCAACCCACTCCAGTGTTCTTGCCTGGAGAATCCCAGGGATGGGGGAGCCTGGTGGGCTGCCGTTTTTGGGGTCGCACAGAGTCGGACATGACTGAAGCGACTTCGCAGCAGCAGCAAGTCACTTTAGTCATTTCTGACTCTTTTCGACCCTCTGGACTGTAATCGTCAGGCTTCTCTGTCCATGGGATTCTCCAGGCAAGAAAACTTGAGTGGGTTGCTGTGTCCTCCTCCAGGGGATCTTCCTGACCCAGGGATTGAACCCACATCTCTTATGTCTCCTGCATTGGCAGGCAGGTTCTTTACCACTAGCACCACCTGAGAAGCCTACTTAATCTATGTTCTTTGTAAATATACAGGGTATATAAATACCAGATTTGATTGCCCTCCTATCTGTGCATTCCTATCAGTAACATGTGATGACTCCTATGTCCTCACTTCCTAGTAATAGTAGCTTATCTTCCATCTTTTAAATTAGTGACAAGCTAGCAGATGTGAAACGATATCTTAGTTTACATTTCTGTGATAACTTGAGCTTGACCATTTCTTTATACGTTTTTTAGCTTTTTGAGTTTTTTTGTTATGAAGTTTATTGATACCATTTGTGGTATCAGTGATACCACATCATTATTTTTTTCCATCTTGTTGCTTTTAAGGAGTTTCTTAAATACTATAGATAGTAGGACTTACTGGTTTTAGACTCTGTAAATACTTTCTCCTTATATCACCTGTATTAACTTTGTCCTAGATGTCCTTAATAGAAATCTTTAATTCTGTCAGATTAGTCAACTTTTTTGCCTTCTAATTTGTGCTTCCTGAACTTTAAGTAGTCCTATTATCCAGTATCATTATTATTATCCAGTAGTCAGGTATGGATGTGAGAGTTGGATCATAAAGAAGGCTGAGCACCAAAGAATTGATGCTTTCAAATTGTGGTGCTGGAGAAGACTTTTGAGAGTTCCTTGGACAGCAAGGAAATCAAACCAGTCAATCCTAAAGGAAATCAACCCTGAATATTCATTGGAAGATATGATGCTGAAGCTCCAATACTTTGGCTGACAGACGAAGAGCTGACTTATTGGAAAAAACCCTGACCCTGGGAAGGAATGAAGGCAGGAGGAGAAGTGGGTAGCAGAAGTTGAGATGGTTAGATGGCATCACCAACTCAATGGACATGAGTCTGAACAAACTCCAGGTGATAGTGAAGGACAGGGAAGCCTGACGTGGGGTCCATGGGGTCGCAAAGAGTTGGACACAACTTAGCGACTGACAGCAAAAGTCCTGTTATAGTCTTACCATTCATATTTAGCTCTTTAATCTGAAGTCTGCTTTTGCATATCCATTAGTTCAAGAGTAGATACTTCCCTAAAGGTAGAGTTGGACACAACTGAAAGACAACAACAACAAAGATAAATTTTAATCTCTGGAGTTTGTCTGTTCTAAAATATAGGAATATTGGATGTTGCCATTGTTATAAAACCTTGTTTCTTCTTTTGAAAGTGCAGGTAACTGTATGGGTTACAAACTTCATTAAAACTGGTTTCTATAGAAACTGTGTTACCTTAGGGTCGTCGGTATAAATTGACGAACACTATGAAGTTCTTAACTATTTCTGTCTATATATTTTTAAGAAACCCAGTTTATTTTTGAAAGTTCAGCCATTTAATTTGACAAATTAAAAATTAAAAGAGTTGATGAATTTTTCCACCATTTACACAATTGTATTTCAGTGCTGAGTTTCTAAGGATGTGGAAGTTTTCTTTAGAAAAAAGAAAGCTTCTTTAGAGGCTGTCTGTTTGCTTCCTTCCTTCCCAGGACTTCCCTGATGCTGTTAGATTATTGATTGCTACCTTGATAAACCTCTTGTGAGAGTAGGATGGGTTAATTTTCTCTGAATAAAGGCAGGTTTTTTTTTTTTTTTTTTGCTTAAATTTCTCTGAGTGAATTATAGGTACAAGCCTCATTCAAGGCTAAATTGCTCCCTCTTGTGCCCACAGTCAAGATGTTTGGATTCTTTCTGAAATGTGAAATTTATGCTCCTAGTGATAGAAGGTTTGCAGATCAGTTGGTCTTTTGGTCTGTTTTTTTTTTTTTTTTTTTTTCTGACCACACCATGAATTATTCAGGATCCTAATTCTCTGACCAGGGATCAAACCTGTGCCTTGGAGAAGGAAATGGCGACCCACTCCAATACTCTTGCCTGGAAAATCCCATGGATGGAGGAGCCTGGTAGGCTACAGTCCATGGGGTCACAAAGAGTCAGACATGACTGAGCGACTTCACTTTCACTTTCCTGCAACGAAAGCGCAGTCTTAACCACTGGACCAGCAGGGAATAGTCCTGTTTGTCTTTCTCTCCAAGCAATAATTTGTTATTTTTCTTACATATGTTAGTAATGCCCTAATTTACTCCTAAGGTTAGGAGAGAGACCTTTGATGTAGATAGTAGATATTTTGGAGAAAGCAATCGCAACCCACTCCAGTATTCTTGCCTGGAGAATCCCAGGGATGGAAGAGCCTGGTGGGCTGCTATCTATGAGGTCGCACAGAGTTGAACACGACTGAAGCGACTTAGCAGCAGCAGGTATTTAAATTTAAATCTGCAGAGTTCACTAGCCAGTTGTGTCTGGCTACTTTCTTTACCTTGTCTTAAACCTTAGGATAAGTTTTAAAAATCTTAAGTAGAAAGCGCAAATTAAAGAAAAACCCCTTAGGAGCAGCATGTAGTTTAAAACTGTTTTAAATATTACAGTAGTCGTATTTTCATGTAAAATGAAGTAAAACTTCTTTTCACTTGTCCTTCTTTCTTTTCTCCTAAATTGTTCACCAGAGGTAGTCATGGTTAACAGTTTAGAGTGAGTTTTTCCAAACTTTTTCCTGTGCATTTACACACATGTACATACACAGAAGAGCTGGACACAATTGAGTGACTGAACACTGTCACCAACACAGAACACCACTGTAGCACTAAGCAAAGCCCCAGGGAATTACTGTTTCATAACTGTTGACTTTAACAAGCCTAGAGAACTTCACTAAGGTTTCAGGAGGAAAGAGTAAGACTTGTTGGGATTTCCCTGGCAGTCCAGTTGTTAAGAATCTACCTTTCAATGGGGTTCAATCCCTGGTTGGGGAACTAAGATCACACATGTCTCGAAGCAGCTAAGCCCATGTGCTGCAACTGCTGAGCCCTCATGATCTAGAGCCCATGCTCTGCAACAAGGGAAGCCACCCCAATGAGAAGGCTGCACACTGCAACCAGAGAGTAGCCCCCAGTGGCCTCAACTAGAGAAAGCCTGCATGCAGCAACGAAGATGCAGCGCAGCCAAAATAACAAACAAAATGTGGGACTTGTTGTTTACCTTCTTATAAGACATAGGCACTGCTGGTAATCAAACCGTGCTTAACAGCCCTGCCTTACTTCAGTCACGTAGAGTTCTTTCTTCTGGTCATTTGTCGTCTTTTGGATTCTCATGCAGTTACTACCCATTTCATTGCCAAATTCTGATCTAGGTCCTTTCCTCTCACTCCCAAGCCTTTGCTGTGCCTTCTAGACTTCCTCCTCTGTGGTCAGGAAACTCCTCTATATCATCAACCCTTCTTAGACCTCCTTGTCATGTGTGAAACGGGCCAGTTTTCCTGAGGATACCTCCTTCTCTGTATCCTTTTTCAGTGGTGTGGTAACCCTTTTCCCTTTCTATTTCACATATTTCAGCACCAAGAAATGGGTGGATGCTTTCTTTGCTCTTTATTGCTTCATCTGGGCCTTTATTTTTTTTTTTTTAATTTTATTTTGTTTTTAAACTTTACATAACTGTATTAGATTTGCCAAAATGAATCCGCCACAGGTATACATGTGTTCCCTATCCTGAACCCTCTTCCCTCCTCCCTCCCCATTCCATCCCTCTGGGTCGTCCCAGTGCACCAGCCCCAAGCATCCAGTATCGTGCATCGAACCTGGACTGGCAACTCATTTCATACATGATATTTTAAATGTTTCAATGCCATTCTCCCAAATCTTCCCACCCTCTCCCTCTCCCACAGAGTCCATAAGACTGATCTATACATCAGTGTCTCTTTTGCTGTCTCGTACACAGGGTTATTGTTACCATCTTTCTAAATTCCATATATATGTGTTAGTATACTGTATTGGTGTTTTTCTTTCTGGCTTACTTCACTCTGTATAATAGGCTCCAGTTTCATCCACCTCATTAGAAGTGATTCAAATGTATTCTTTTTAATGGCTGAATAATACTCCATTGTGTATATGTACCACTGCTTTCTTATCCATTCATCTGCTGATGGACATCTAGGTTGCTTCCATGTCCTGGCTATTATAAACACTGCTGCGATGAACATTGGGGTACTCGTGTCTCTTTCCCTTCTGGTTTCCTCAGTGTGTATGCCCAGCAGTGGGATTGCTGGATCATAAGGCAGGTCTATTTCCAGTTTTTTAAGGAATCTCCACACTGTTCTCCATAGTGGCTGTACTAGTTTGCATTCCCACCAACAGTGTAAGAGGGTTCCCTTTTCTCCACACCCTCTCCAGCATTTATTACTTGTAGACTTTTGGATCGCAGCCATTCTGACTGGTGTGAAATGGTACCTCATAGTGGTTTTGATTTGCATTTCTCTGATAATGAGTGATGTTGAGCATCTTTTCATGTGTTTGTTAGCCATTTGTATGTCTTCTTTGGAGAAATGTCTATTTAGTTCTTTGGCCCATTTTTTGATTGGGTCATTTATTTTTCTGGAGTTGAGCTGAAGGAGTTGCTTATATATTCTCGAGATTAGTTGTTTGTCAGTTGCTTCATTTGCTATTATCTTCTCCCATTCTGAAGGCTGTCTTTTCACCTTGCTAATAGTTTCCTTTGATGTGCAGAAGCTTTTAAGGTTAATTAGGTCCCATTTGTTTATTTTTGCTTTTATTTCCAATATTCTGGGAGGTGGGTCATAGAGGATCCTGCTGTGATGTATGTCAGAGAGTGTTTTGCCTATGTTCTCCTCTAGGAGTTTTATAGTTTCTGGTCTTACGTTGAGATCTTTAATCCATTTTGAGTTTATTTTTGTGTATGGTGTTAGAAAGTGTTCTAGTTTCATTCTTGTACAAGTGGTTGACCAGAGTTCCCAGCACCACTTGTTAAAGAGATTGTCTTTAATCCATTGTATATTCTTGCCTCCTTTGTCGAAGATAAGGTGTCCATATGTGCGTGGATTTATCTCTGGGCTTTCTATTTTGTTCCATTGATCTATATTTCTGTCTTTGTGCCAGTACCATACTGTCTTGATGATTGTGGCTTTGTAGTAGAGCCTGAAGTCAGGTAGGTTGATTCCTCCAGTTCCATTCTTCTTTCTCAAGATCGCTTTGGCTATTCGAGGTTTTTTGTTTTTCCATACAAATTGTGAAGTTATTTGTTCTAGCTCTGTGAAGAATGCTGTTGGTAGCTTGATAGGGATTGCATTGAATCTATAGATTGCTTTGGGTAGTATACTCATTTTCACTACATTGATTCTTCCAATCCATGAACATGGTATATTTCTCCATCTGATAGTGTCCTCTTTGATTTCTTTCACCAGTGTTTTATAGTTTTCTATATATAGGTCTTTAGATTCTTTAGGTAGATATATTCCTAAGTATTTTATTCTTTCCGTTGCAGTGGTGAATGGAATTGTTTCCTTAATTTCTCTTTCTGTTTTCTCATTATTAGTGTATAGGAATGCAAGGGATTTCTGGGTGTTGATTTTATATCCTGCAACTTTACTATAGTCATTGATTAGTTCTAGTAATTTTCTGGTGGAGTCTTTAGGGTTTTCTATGTAGAGGATCATGTCATCTGCAAACAGTGAGAGCTTTACTACTTCTTTTCCAATTTGGATTCCTTTTATTTCTTTTTCTGCTCTGATTGCTGTGGCCAAAACTTCCAAAACTATGTTGAATAGTAATGGTGAAAGTGGGCACCCTTGTCTTGTTCCTGACTTTAGAGGAAATGCTTTCAATTTTTCACCATTGAGGATAATGTTTGCTGTGGGTTTGTCATATATAGCTTTTATTATGTTGCGGTATGTTCCTTCTATTCCTGCTTTCTGGAGAGTTTTGATCATAAATGGATGTTGAATGTTGTCAAAGGCTTTCTCTGCATCTATTGAGATAATCATATGGTTTTTATTTTTCAATTTGTTAATGTGGTGTATTACATTGATTGATTTGCGGATATTGAAGAATCCTTGCATCCCTGGGATAAAGCCCACTTGGTCATGGTGTATGATCTTTTTAATGTGTTGTTGGATTCTGATTGCTAGAATTTTGTTAAGGATTTTTGCATCTATGTTCATCAGTGATATTGGCCTGTAGTTTTCTTTTTTTGTGGGATCTTTGTCAGGTTTTGGTATTAGGGTGATGGTGGCCTCATAGAATGAGTTTGGAAGTTTACCATCCTCTGCAATTTTCTGGAAGAGTTTGAGCAGGATAGGTGTTAGCTCTTCTCTAAATTTTTGGTAGAATTCAGCTGTGAAACCATCTGGACCTGGGCTTTTGTTTGCTGGAAGATTTTTGATTACAGTTTCAATTTCCGTGCTTGTGATGGGTCTGTTAAGATTTTCTATTTCTTCCTGGTCCAGTTTTGGAAAGTTGTACTTTTCTAAGAATTTGTCCATTTCTTCCTCGTTGTCCATTTTATTGGCATATAATTGTTGATAGTAGTCTCTTATGATCCTTTGTATTTCTGTGTTGTCTGTTGTGATCTCTCCATTTTCCTTTCTAATTTTATTGATTTGATTTTTCTCCCTTTGTTTCTTGATGAGTCTGGCTAATGGTTTGTCAATTTTATTTATCCTTTCAAAGAACCAGCTTTTGGTTTTGTTGATTTTTGCTATGGTCTCTTTTGTTTCTTTTGCATTTATTTCTGCTCTAATTTTTAAGATTTCTTTCCTTCTACTAACCCTGGGGTTCTTCATTTCTTCCTTTTCTAGTTGCTTTAGGTGTAGAGTTAGGTTATTTATTTGAATTTTTTCTTGTTTCTTGAGGTGTGCCTGTATTGCTATGAACTTTCCCCTTAGGACTGCTTTTACCGTGTCCCACAGGTTTTGGGTTGTTGTGTTTTCATTTTCATTCGTTTCTATGCAAATTTTGATTTCTTTTTTGATTTCTTCTGTGATTTGTTGGTTATTCAGCAGTGTGTTGTTCAGCCTCCATATGTTGGATTTTTTAATAGTTTTTCTCCTGTAATTGAGATCTAATCTTACTGCATTGTGGTCAGAAAAGATGCTTGGAATGATTTCTATTTTTTTGAATTTACCAAGGCTAGCTTTATGGCCCAGGATGTGATCTATCCTGGAGAAGGTTCCATGTGCGCTTGAGAAGAAGGTGAAATTCATTGTTTTGGGATGAAATGTCCTATAGATATCAATTAGGTCTAACTGGTCTATTGTATCGTTTAAAGTTTGTGTTTCCTTGTTAATTTTCTGTTTAGTTGATCTATCCATAGGTGTGAGTGGGGTATTAAAGTCTCCCACTATTATTGTGTTATTGTTAATTTCTTCTTTCATACTTCTTAGCATTTGTCTTACATACTGCGGTGCTCCCGTGTTGGGTGCATATATATTTATAATTGTTATATCTTCTTCTTGGATTGATCCTTTGATCATTATGTAGTGACCATCTTTGTCTCTTTTCACAGCCTTTGTTTTAAAGTCTATTTTATCTGATATGAGTATTGGTACTCCTGCTTTCTTTTGGTCCCTATTTGCATGGAAAATCTTTTTCCAGCCCTTCACTTTCAGTCTGTATGTGTCCCCTGTTTTGAGGTGGGTCTCTTGTAGACAATATATGCAGGGGTCTTGTTTTTGTATCCATTCAGCCAGTCTTTGTCTTTTGGTTGGGGCATTCAACCCATTTACGTTTAAGGTAATTACTGATAAGTATGACCCCGTTGCCATTTACTTTATTGTTTTGGGTTCGAATTTATACACAATTTTTGTGTTTTCTGTCTAGAGAATATCCTTTAGTATTTGTTGGAGAGCTGGTTTGGTGGTGCAGAATTCTCTCAGCTTTTGCTTGTCTGAAAAGCTTTTGATTTCTCCTTCATACTTGAATGAGATCCTTGCTGGGTACAATAATCTGGGCTGTAGGTTATTTTCTTTCATCATTTTAAGTATGTCTTGCCATTCCCTCCTGGCTTGAAGAGTTTCTATTGAAAGATCAGCTGTTATCCTTATGGGAATTCCCTTGTGTGTTATTTGTTGTTTTTCCCTTGCTGCTTTTAATATTTGTTCTTTGTGTTTGATCTTTGTTAATCTGATTAATATGTGTCGTGGGGTGTTTTGCCTTGGGTTTATCCTGTTTGGGACTCTCTGGGTTTCTTGGACTTGGGTGATAATTTCCTTCCCCATTTTAGGGAAGTTTTCAACTATTATCTCCTCAAGTATTTTCTCATGGTCTTTCTTTTTGTCTTCTTCTTCTGGGATCCCTATGATTCGAATGTTGTAGCGTTTAATATTGTCCTGGAGGTCTCTGAGATTGTCCTCATTTAATTCGTTTTTCTTTTATCCTCTCTGATTCATTTATTTCTACCATTCTATATTCTAATTCACTAATCCTATCTTCTGCCTCTGTTATTCTACTATTTGTTGCCTCCAGAGTGTTTTTAATTTCACTTATTGCATTATTCATTATATATTGATTCTTTTTTATTTCTTCTAAGTCCTTGTTAAACCTTTCTTGCATCTTCTCAATCCTTGCCTCCAGGCTATTT
Source organism: Bubalus kerabau (assembly GCF_029407905.1). NCBI lineage: Eukaryota > Metazoa > Chordata > Mammalia > Artiodactyla > Bovidae > Bubalus > Bubalus kerabau. The sequence goes on along the minus strand of NC_073624.1, from coordinate 59,355,574 downwards.
ATCTGTGATTCCATTTTAATTTCAAGATTTTGGATCAATTTCACTATCATTATTCGGAATTCTTTATCAGGTAGATTCCCTATCTCTTCCTCTTTTGTTTGGTTTGGTGGGCATTTATCCTGTTCCTTTATCTGCTGGGTATTCCTCTGTCTCTTCATCTTGTTTAAATTGCTGAGTTTGGGGTGTCCTTTCTGTATTCTGGCAGTTTGTGGAGTTCTCTTTATTGTGGCGTTTCCTCGCTGTGTGTGGGTTTGTACAGGTGGCTTGTCAAGGTTTCCTGGTTAGGGAAGCTTGTGTCGATGTTCTGGTGGATGGAGCTGTATTTCTTCTCTCTCCTTTCGAAGAGTTGGGCTGCTTTTCTGGGTGCCTGATGTCCTCTGCCGGCATTCAGAAGTTGTTTTGTGGAATTTACTCGACGTTTAAATGCTCTTTTGATGAATTTGTGGGGGAGAAAGTGTTCTCCCCGTCCTACTCCTCCGCCATCTTGGCTCCTCCTCCCACCTGGGCCTTTAATACTCCTTTCTCCAGCTAATTTTTTTGTCCTTTGAAGCTCATTTTTCTAATCTTTCCTGGTTATGTTATAGCCCTCTGATTGATTGATGATTGAAGTTCTTAGTTATAAATTTAAGTCCTCCTTCTGCTGGCAATCTTAGTGATTTGATATCTTTGTGGATGAGTCATCCAAAACCTTGGCCTCTCAGTTCCTTGACTTATGTATCTACAGTGACTATTTTCTTCACTCCCCTTCAGCCATATAATTTACTGATCACAGGTTGGATCCTGGCCTTTGGCATTACCAGAAATGATACCACTTTTGAAATCTTGACTATAAAATTCTATTCCACCCTGCCTACCTCCATCTATTCTATTTTTCAAGTTCACTACAGTTTTCTGAGTCCTATCCATTAATAGCATAATATCCTTACCGTTTGTCCCATCAGCCCCCTCTCAGCCTTGGGCCTAGATTTTTATTGCCTATTATTCAGTTGCTCCTCAGTACATACTCTTTAGTTTTCTCCTTATCTTGAATAAAAGCTGATGGCTTCTCTGCGCTCCCTGTTGTTTTATCCAGACTTTATTTCCGTCTTCTTTGCAGAAGAAAATCACCTAACTGAACTTCAGTTTAAATTCATGATCATGCTTTGGCAATTTTACTTAGTTTATTTAGTAGATGCGTAATCATTGTATTGGGCTTCCTTGGTGGCTCAGTGGTAAAGAATCCACCTGCCAGTGCAGGAGACATGGGTTTGGTCCCCGGGTTGGGAAGATCCCCTGGAGAAGGAAATGGCAACCCACTCTAGTGTTCTTGCCTGGGAAATCCAATGGACAGTGGAGCCTGGCAGCCTTTGGCCCATAGGGTTGCACAAGAGTCGGACGTAGCAATTTAGCACACGTGGCTTGATTAACAAAAATGATTACGATGTCAGTTGACAGTAGCAGTAATAATAATGTCTGTTCTTATTATAATGCTTCCTAGTTCAAAGCTTAATTATATGAAAGGTGGTCTCATCCATATCACTAATAATCCTATCTGTTATAACCTTTTAACATAGCCAAATCACATATTAAATACATTAATTTCTTATAATAACTGAAATAGGGGTAAACAGTCTTATTCTAGTATTGTATATGAAATTGAAGTTAGTGATTTGCTAAAGGTATCATAGCTAGTAAGCAGTAGAGCCAGACTTGAGCCTAACTTCTTACTTGAAGTCTCTATATGAGAATGATAATGAACGAGTTATGTGTTCCCAGGAACCACATCAGTGGTTCTCAGTCAGAGGTGATTTTTTCCCCCCTCAAGGGGTATGTGACAAACCTCGGAGACATTTTTGGTTGACATAACTGGGGAGAGGAAGTGCTGCTGGCATCTAGTGGATCGAGGCCAGGGAGGCTGCTAAACGTCCTGTAATGCTCAAGACAGTTCCCTCACAACAAAGAATTATCTGGCCCAAAATGTCCAGAGTGCTTCTGTTGAGAAACTGTTGTACAGTAATCATTGAGGACACAGGACAAAGATGTGAAATTTTGTTTGGTAAGATTTTACTGATATGTAGCAGATTAACACCAAACTTCAGATGATTCACATCTTCAACTTTTCTTAGATTTGGGCTCTGAAGCTCAATAATAGTCTACAAGCAAATATAAACTCTGAATCAAGAGAAGTTGGAAGATGTGATGAAATCAAAGATTGGAACAAATCTTTACTGCTGCTTATCAGTAAAATCTTTCAAAGGGGGACTCCTGTTTAAAGACCTTAAATTTATTTTCTTTTTCCTCACCAGATTGTTTCCCAGGAGGCGTGCATTGGGTGTCAGTTGGGAAACAGGACAAATCCGGGCTTCTGATGAAGCTACAGAATCTTTGTGCACGATTGGATCAGGATGAGAGCTTCTCCCAGAGGCTTCCACTTAATATTGAAGAGGCTAAAGACCGTCTCCGCATTCTGATGCTGCGCAAACATCCAAGGTACAGATGGTCGTATTCAGTAGATGTGTGAAGTCCCAGTGAGACTTAACTACTGACATCTGGAGAACATCATAATCTTTTCTTGCTCTTGGGTAGAAGATTGAAAAAGAACTGTTGCTTTTCTGCTCTTTCTCTTGTATTTAAAAAAAAAGAAGTGGTTGCCACTGGTGTTTGCATGATACCTGCTGTGTTCTCTCTTGTGTACCATTGTAGGTTCTTAAGAAATATTTCCTAAGTAGGTGGTCTTTATTAGAAAAATGCAAACGTTTTACGTTGAAACCATCATTTCTAATAGATTAACATAGAACAAAGGACAGAATAAATGTAGGCAACTTGTGAAAGATGGAGTCAGGAAAGATTTTTATTTAATGGGATTCTTCTGTTGTGTTATTTCAGTTTTTGGGTATACATGTAACTCTTCTACTTCCCTATACTTTAGTAGTTTCTTTTATTTCAATACTTTATTAAATAAATACCATTATAATTATGTGCCAGGAAGTATTACCAGCTATTTCATTATTTTCATTAACCAGAGGGAGACAGAAACTTAGTTGTTGCCTTTCTTAAGAGTTAAAGGATTTAGTCAACAATTTGGTTTCTGTGATCTAGCAACCCTTCTTTCATTTGTTCATTTAACCAACAGTGAGTTTTGTGCCAGGTTCTGGGTCAAGTGCTACAAGTACAAAGATGAATAAAGCATTCCTTGTGAGTGTAACATTAAATTGGGTGAGAATTAGGTAATGGCTCTGAATTTTTTTTAATGCCCTGATTCACCTAATGATGCTATATGCTTTCATGTGTAACAGTGGCTGGACTATGGCAGTGATTCCCAAACTGGTAAGAGGATTCATATCAGGATATTGGGGGAGAGGAATAATTTTTGGAAAAAAACCTCCTAGTGATTATGATCGTACTCACTACAGAGAGCAGACTCCCCTATCTCTGATTTCTTTACTAGATAACTCCAGTATCTTGCTCTTGCCTTAACAGTCTGTAGTATCTATTTTCATGGAGAAGTAGGATTGAGATCACTAACCGCTTCCTCTTTTCTTGCTCAGTAACTTCTCCTTAGTCCTTCTTTCTTTCTCTGCAAAAATAAAATTGATTTCTGTTTAGGAAATTACTGTAACCACTCTCATTTATATCAGACCATGTTATATAAAGGTAGTCATTTTGTTACTCAGCATCATTTTGGTTTATGTTTTTGTAATTTTCCAACCTGTGTATATTCCTAGAGTCTTTTTTTGTAGTGTACAGAAGTAGTGTGCCAGCCAGATAAAAACGCTAGTGTATAATTATGCTGTCAGGTTTTAGTTGTATTTTTTCTCTATTTGTTCTGGTGAGTATAAAAGAGTTTTTAGAGGGACCAGTTAGGAATTAGCACAGAGGTTCTTTGTCATTATGCATAAACAAATTGATTTCTTGGATGGAAAAAAAAGCCCACTAGTGTACCAAGTGAAAAGTAGTATTTGCTGATGCATTCTATTAGGTTGGAACATATGAAATTGCTAGTTATATAGGTAAAAAATGGTCAAATATTGTCATTGTTCTGTGATGCTTTCTAATGCTAACCTAAGCCCAGTTCTTATTTTGTTTGGGTGCTTAAAGTTGGAATTGGAAGAATCTCCTTATTTGGATAGTTCTTTTTAGATGCTAGGAGGCTTATTTCTAATATTTACATGGTATTCACAGTTCTCTTTTTGTAAGTCCCTTAACTTTAATATGAAATGATTTGGGGTGGAAGGAAGGGGAAGTCTCTAAATCTTTTTCTTATTGGTATATCGTATAAGGGATACCAAAGAAAAGAACAACCAATATAGACATCTTTTTAAAAAAATTTTTGTAAATTAGAAAAAAAAACAAAACACAGTCATGCTCTTTTTTTTTTTTGAAAGGAAGTTTAAAATGTCATTAGTGGCTCAATACAGGTTTTTTTTTTTTCTTTTTAAGGTCTTTATTGATCTTGGATGATATTTGGGATCCTTGGGTGTTAAAAGCTTTTGACAATCAGTGTCAAATTCTTCTCACAACCAGAGATAAGAGTGTTACAGATTCAGTAATGGGTAAGTATTATTTTCTTTTTAATGATGATTCAATTACATTTAAATATGTGGCATACCAAATTGCTTACTATTGTCTTGGTGATTTTGCAGGTCCTAAATATGTAGTGCCTGTGGAGAGTGGTTTAGGAAAAGAAAAAGGACTTGAAATTTTATCCCTTTTTGTTAATATGAAGAAAGCAGATTTGCCAGAACAAGCTCACAGTATTATACAAGAATGTAAAGGTATAATTATTTATTTTGTGTATGAGGGAGTTAATAGAGATATTAATTTACCCTTTTGTAAGATAAGCTAATAAACAAGATAATTTACTTTTTTTTTTTTTTTACAAAAATAGGATACAAATTCAATTCAAGTTCCCATAAACTATAAACTAGGAGACACTGGGATATATCCAGGGACATAAAAAAAAAAGTACAAAATTTCATGGTCTCAAGATAGTGAAATCATACAGAGTCTGTTCTCTTAACACTGTGGAATTATGTTAGAAATCAATATCAAAAGGTATTTGAAAATAACCCACATATCTTCAAGTGCAATGTGACATTTACCAAGAGAGATCTTTGACTTAATATTGAAAGTCTCAATAAAGTTAGAAGACTAAAAACACAGAGGGTGATTGCAGAGAAGAAAGTATTTAAATGAGAAATTAACACCCAAATGAGAAATGAATATCAAAGATACTTGAAAAAAATCCTACATATTTGGTAATTAAATTTCTACATTTAAATGATGGGTGTGTCTAAGAATCCATAGCAAGGAAAATTTTAAATTATTTGTAATAGAATAAAAATGAAAAGAGAATTTACCAGTATTTGTTGCATGCAGCTGAAGCTGTTCAATGCAATTAAGTACAGTGTGGAGTCTTGAATAAGCTGTGAAAACAAATGATGGACATTAGCATAAAATTTTGTGAAGTTTGAACAAAATCTGTATTTTAGTTAATAATACTGTCATGTTTCCTGTTTTGTTTTTTTTCACAACGGTAATTCTTTATCTTCTCAAAATCGGATTAGATGTATTCAAGCCTCATTTTTTTTTTTTTTAAATCACTAATATAATGTATTTTCTAGACTTTTAGCAGTAATTGTTCAGTTGCTCAGTCGTGCCTGAACTCTTTGCCACCCTAGGGACTGCAGCACTGCCAGGCTTCCCTTTCCATCACCAACTCCCAGAGCTTGCTCAAACTCAAATCGATTGATTTGAGTGATGCCATCCAACCATCTCGTCCTCTGTTGTCCCCTTCTCCTCCTGCCCTCAATCTTTCCCAGCATCAGGGTCTTTTCTAATGTCAGCTCTTTGCGTCAGGTGGCCAAAGTATTGGAGTTTCAGCATCAGTCCTTCCAGTGAATATTCAGGATTGATTTCCTTTAGGATGGACTGGTTGGATCTCCTTGCAGTCCAAGGACTCTGAAGAGTCTTTTCCAACACCACAGTTCAAAAACATCAATTCTTTAGCACTCAGCCTTCTTTATGGTCTAACTCTGTTGGACCATGCATGACTACTGGAAAAGCCGTAACTTTCACTCTGTGGGCCTTTGTTGGCAAAGTACTGTCTCTTCTTTTTAATATTCTATCTAGGTTTGTCATAGTTTTTCATCCATAGAGCAAGCATCTTTTAATTCATGGCTGCAGTGATTTTGGAGCCCAAGAAAAGAAAGTCTCTCACTGTTCCCATTGTTTCCCTATCTGTTTGTCATGAATGATGGGAGTGGATGCCATGATTTTCGTTTTTTGAATGTTGAGTTTCAAGCCAGCTTTTTCACTGTCCTCTTTCACTTTCATCAAGAAGCTCTTTAGTTCCTCTTCACTTTCTGCAATACGGGTGGTGTCATCTGCATATCTGAGGTTATTGATATTTCTCCCGGCATCATGATTCCAGCTTGTGCTTCATCAAGCCCAGTATTTTGCATGATGTACTCTGCATACATGTTAAACAAGCAGGGTGACAATATATAGCCTTGATGTACTCCCTTCCCAATTTTGAACCAATCTGTTATTCCATGTCTGGTTCTAATTGTTGCTTCTTGACCTGCATACCGATTTCTCAGGAGGCAGGTAAGGTGGTCTGGTATTCCCATCTCTCTCTTTTTTTTTTTTTCCCATCTCTTTTTAAGAATTTTCCACTGTTTGTTGTGATCCCCACAGTCAAAGGCTTTAGCTTAGTTAATAAAGCAGAAGTTGATATTTAGCAGTAATACTAGATGCCAAAATACATGAAACTACTGCAAAGTTTTGAGTGAATATGAACTAGAAATCTAGCATTCTATTCATACCAAGTCAAACAGGTGGAATCAAAATGTCACAAATTTTTGAGCTAGGAAAAAATTCATAATTTTTATAAAATATATATTAATGCATACTATTTATATATGTATACAAAAGCTTTTTTTTTTAATTTATTTTTAAACTTTACATAATTGTATTAGTTTTGCCAAATATCAAAATGAATCCACCACAGGTATACATGTGTTCCCCATCCTGAACCCTCCTCCCTCCTCCCTCCCCATTCCATCCCTCTGGGTTGTCCCAGTGCACCAGCCCCAAGCATCCAGTATCGTGCATCGAACCTGGACTGGCAGCTCGTTTCATACATGATATTTTACATGTTTCAATGCCATTCTCCGAAGTCTTCCCACCCTCTCCCTCTCTCACAGAGTCCATAAGACTATTCTATATATCAGTGTCTCTTTTGCTGTCTCGTACACAGGGTTATTGTTACCCTCTTTCTAAATTCCATATATATGCGTTAGTATACTGTATTGGTGTTTTTCTTTCTGGCTTACTTCACTCTGTATAATAGGCTCCAGTTTCATCCACCTCATTAGAAGTGATTCAAATGTATTCTTTTTAATGGCTGAGTAATACTCCATTGTGTATATGTACCACTGCTTTCTTATCCATTCATCTGCTGATGGACATCTAGGTTGCTTCCATGTCCTGGCTATTATAAACACTGCTGCGATGAACATTGGGGTACACGTGTCTCTTTCCCTTCTGGTTTCCTCAGTGTGTATGCCCAGCAGTGGGATTGCTGGATCATAAGGCAGGTCTATTTCCAGTTTTTTAAGGAATCTCCACACTGTTCTCCATAGTGGCTGTACTAGTTTGCATTCCCACCAACAGTGTAAGAGGGTTCCCTTTTCTCCACACCCTCTCCAGCATTTATTACTTGTAGACTTTTGGATCGCAGCCATTCTGACTGGTGTGAAATGGTACCTCACAGTGGTTTTGATTTGCATTTCTCTGATAATGAGTGATGTTGAGCATCTTTTCATGTGTTTGTTAGCCATCTGTATGTCTTCTTTGGAGAAATGTCTGTTTAGTTCTTTGGCCCATTTTTTGATTGGGTCATTTATTTTTCTGGAGTTGAGCTGTAGGAGTTGCTTGTATATTTTTGAGATTAGTTGTTTGTCAGTTGCTTCATTTGCTATTATCTTCTCCCATTCTGAAGGCTGTCTTTTCACCTTGCTAATAGTTTCCTTTGATGTGCAGAAGCTTTTAAGGTTAATTAGGTCCCATTTGTTTATTTTTGCTTTTATTTCCAATATTCTGGGAGGTGGGTCATAGAGGATCCTGCTGTGATGTATGTCAGAGAGTGTTTTGCCTATGTTCTCCTCTAGGAGTTTTATAGTTTCTGGTCTTACGTTGAGATCTTTAATCCATTTTGAGTTTATTTTTGTGTATGGTGTTAGAAAGTGTTCTAGTTTCATTCTTGTACAAGTGGTTGACCAGAGTTCCCAGCACCACTTGTTAAAGAGATTGTCTTTAATCCATTGTATATTCTTGCCTCCTTTGTCAAAGATAAGGTGTCCATATGTGTGTGGATTTATCTCTGGGCTTTCTATTTTGTTCCATTGATCTATATTTCTGTCTTTGTGCCAATACCATACTGTCTTGATAACTGTGGCTTTGTAGTAGAGCCTGAAGTCAGGTAGGTTGATTCCTCCAGTTCCATTCTTCTTTCTCAAGATCGCTTTGGCTATTCGAGGCTTTTTGTATTTCCATACAAATTGTGAAATTATTTGTTCTAGCTCTGTGAAGAATGCTGTTGGTAGCTTGATAGGGATTGCATTGAATCTATAGATTGCTTTGGGTAGTATACTCATTTTCACTATATTGATTCTTCCAATCCATGAACATGGTATATTTCTCCATCTGATAGTGTCCTCTTTGATTTCTTTCACCAGTGTTTTATAGTTTTCTATATATAGGTCTTTAGATTCTTTAGGTAGATATATTCCTAAGTATTTTATTCTTTCCGTTGCAGTGGTGAATGAAATTGTTTCCTTAATTTCTCTTTCTGTTTTCTCATTATTAGTGTATAGGAATGCAAGGGATTTCTGGGTGTTGATTTTATATCCTGCAACTTTACTATAGTCATTGATTAGTTCTAGTAATTTTCTGGTGGAGTCTTTAGGGTTTTCTATGTAGAGGATCATGTCATCTGCAAACAGTGAGAGCTTTACTACTTCTTTTCCAATTTGGATTCCTTTTATTTCTTTTTCTGCTCTGATTGCTGTGGCCAAAACTTCCAAAACTATGTTGAATAGTAATGGTGAAAGTGGGCACCCTTGTCTTGTTCCTGACTTTAGAGGAAATGCTTTCAATTTTTCACCATTGAGGATAATGTTTGCTGTGGGTTTGTCATATATAGCTTTTATTATGTTGCGGTATGTTCCTTCTATTCCTGCTTTCTGGAGAGTTTTGATCATAAATGGATGTTGAATGTTGTCAAAGGCTTTCTCTGCATCTATTGAGATAATCATATGGTTTTTATTTTTCAATTTGTTAATGTGGTGTATTACATTGATTGATTTGCGGATATTGAAGAATCCTTGCATCCCTGGGATAAAGCCCACTTGGTCATGGTGTATGATCTTTTTAATGTGTTGTTGGATTCTGATTGCTAGAATTTTGTTAAGGATTTTTGCATCTATGTTCATCAGTGATATTGGCCTGTAGTTTTCTTTTTTTGTGGGATCTTTGTCAGGTTTTGGTATTAGGGTGATGGTGGCCTCATAGAATGAGTTTGGAAGTTTACCATCCTCTGCAATTTTCTGGAAGAGTTTGAGCAGGATAGGTGTTAGCTCTTCTCTAAATTTTTGGTAGAATTCAGCTGTGAAACCATCTGGACCTGGGCTTTTGTTTGCTGGAAGATTTTTGATTACAGTTTCTATTTCCGTGCTTGTGATGGGTCTGTTAAGATTTTCTATTTCTTCCTGGTTCAGTTTTGGAAAGTTGTATTTTTCTAAGAATTTGTCCATTTTTTCCACGTTGTCCATTTTATTGGCATATAATTGTTGATAGTAGTCTCTTATGATCCTTTGTATTTCTGTGTTGTCTGTTGTGATCTCTCCATTTTCATTTCTAATTTTATTGATTTGATTTTTCTCCCTTTGTTTCTTGATGAGTCTGGCTAATGGTTTGTCAATTTTATTTATCCTTTCAAAAAACCAGCTTTTGGTTTTGTTGATTTTTGCTATGATCTCTTTTGTTTCTTTTGCATTTATTTCTGCTCTAAGTTTTAAGATTTCTTTCCTTCTACTAACCCTGGGGTTCTTCATTTCTTCCTTTTCTAGTTGCTTTAGGTGTAGAGTTAGGTTATTTATTTGACTTTTTTCTTGTTTCTTGAGGTGTGCCTGTATTGCTATATAGGAACTTTCCCCTTAAGACTGCTTTTACCATGTCCCACAGGTTTTGGGTTGTTGTGTTTTCATTTTCATTCGTTTCTATGCAAATTTTGATTTCTTTTTTGATTTCTTCTGTGATTTGTTGGTTATTCAGCAGTGTGTTGTTCAGCCTCCATATGTTGGAATTTTTAATAGTTTTTCTCCTGTAATTGAGATCTAACCTTACTGCATTGTGGTCAGAAAAGATGCTTGGAATGATTTCTATTTTTTTGAATTTACCAAGGCTAGCTTTATGGCCCAGGATGTGATCTATCCTGGAGAAGGTTCCATGTGCGCTTGAGAAGAAGGTGAAATTCATTGTTTTGGGATGAAATGTCCTATAGATATCAATTAGGTCTAACTGGTCTATTGTATCGTTTAAAGTTTGTGTTTCCTTGTTAATTTTCTGTTTAGTTGATCTATCCATAGGTGTGAGTGGGGTATTAAAGTCTCCCACTATTATTGTGTTATTGTTAATTTCTTCTTTCATACTTCTTAGCATTTGTCTTACATACTGCGGTGCTCCCGTGTTGGGTGCATATATATTTATAATTGTTATATCTTCTTCTTGGATTGATCCTTTGATCATTATGTAGTGACCATCTTTGTCTCTTTTCACAGCCTTTGTTTTAAAGTCTATTTTATCTGATATGAGTATTGCTACTCCTGCTTTCTTTTGGTCCCTATTTGCATGGAAAATCTTTTTCCAGCCCTTCACTTTCAGTCTGTATGTGTCCCCTGTTTTGAGGTGGGTCTCTTGTAGACAACATATGCAGGGGTCTTGTTTTTGTATCCATTCAGCCAGTCTTTGTCTTTTGGTTGGGGCATTCAACCCATTTACGTTTAAGGTAATTACTGATAAGTATGACCCCGTTGCCATTTACTTTATTGTTTTGGGTTTGAATTTATACACCGTTTTTGTGTTTCCTGTTTAGAGAATATCCTTTAGTATTTGTTGGAGAGTTGGTTTGGTGGTGCAGTATTCTCTCAGCTTTTGCTTGTCTGAAAAGCTTTTGATTTCTCCTTCATACTTGAATGAGATCCTTGCTGGGTACAATAATCTGGGCTGTAGGTTATTTTCTTTCATCATTTTAAGTATGTCTTGCCATTCCCTCCTGGCTTGAAGAGTTTCTATTGAAAGATCAGCTGTTATCCTTATGGGAATTCCCTTGTGTGTTATTTGTTGTTTTTCCCTTGCTGCTTTTAATATTTGTTCTTTGTGTTTGATCTTTGTTAATTTGATTAATATGTGTCTTGGGGTGTTTTGCCTTGGGTTTATCCTGTTTGGGACTCTCTGGGTTTCTTGGACTTGGGTGATTATTTCCTTCCCCATTTTAGGGAAGTTTTCAACTATTATCTCCTCAAGTATTTTCTCATTGTCTTTCTTTTTGTCTTCTTCTTCTGGACCCCTATGATTCGAATGTTGTAGCGTTTAATATTGTCCTGGAGGTCTCTGAGATTGCCCTCATTTCTTTTAATTCGTTTTTCTTTTATCCTCTCTGATTCATTTATTTCTACCAATCTATCTTCTAATTCACTAATCCTATCTTCTGCCTCTGTTATTCTACTATTTGTTGCCTCCAGAGTGTTTTTAATTTCACTTATTGCATTATTCATTATATATTGACTCTTTTTTATTTCTTCTAAGTCCTTGTTAAACCTTTCTTGCATCTTCTCAATCCTTGCCTCCAGGCTATTTATCTGTGATTCCATTTTAATTTCAAGATTTTGGATCAATTTCACTATCATCATTCGGAATTCTTTATCAGGTAGATTCCCTATCTCTTCCTCTTTTGTTTGGTTTGGTGGGCATTTATCCTGTTCCTTTATCTGCTGGCTATTCCTCTGTCTCTTCATCTTGTTTAAATTGTTGAGTTTGGGGTGTCCTTTCTGTATTCTGGCAGTTTGTGGAGTTCTCTTTATTGTGGCATTTCCTCACTGAGTGTGGGTTTGTACAGGTGGCTTGTCAAGGTTTCCTGGTTAGGAAAGCTTGTGTCGATGTTCTGGTGGATGGAGCTGTATTTCTTCTCTCTGGAGTGTAATGAAGTGTCCAGTAATGAGTTATGAGATGTCTATGGTTTTGGGGTGACTTTGGGCAGCCTGTATCTTGAAGCTCAGGGCTGTGTTCCTTTGTTGCTGGAGAATTTGCTTGGTATGTCTTGCCCTGGAACTTGTTGGCCCTTGTGTGGTGCTTGGTTTCAGTGTCTATATGGAGGCGTTTTATGAGCTCCGGTCAATTAATGTTCCTTGGAGTCAGGAGTTCCCTGGAGTCAGGGTTTGGACTTAAGCCTCCTACTTCCAGTTATCGGTCTTATTTTTACAGTAGTTTCAAAACTTCTTCTATACAGCACCATTGATAAAACATCTACATTAAAGATGAAAAGTTTCTCTACTGTGAGGGTCACCCAGAGAGGTTCACAGCGTTACATGGAGTAGAGAATTGGGAGGAGGGAGTTAGAGGTGACCCAAATGAGATGAGGTGGAATCAATAGTGGAGAGAGTGGGCTAGCCAGTAGTCACTTCCTTATGTGCACTCCACAACTGGACTGCTCAGAGATGTTCACGGAGTTATACAGAGAAGAGAAGAAGGAGGCAGGAGACAGAGGTGGCCAGAAGGATAACAGGGGGAAATGAAAAGGAGGGAGACAGATCCAGCCAGTAATCAGTTCCCTAAGTGTTCTCCACCGTCTGGATCACACAGAAATTCACAGAGTTGGGTAGAGTAGAGAGGGGTTAGGGAGGAGATACAGGCGACCTGGTGGAGAAAACAGAGAGTCCAAAGGGAGAGAGAGCAGTCAAGCCAGTAATCTCGTTCCCTAGTGAAAAATGGGTCCTGAAGATTGGGTTCTTAAAGGTACAAAATTGGTAACAAATACATAAAAGCAAAAATTAAAAATCTAGAGTAGAGTTTGGAATTTCAAAAATCGATGTTAAAGAAAAGAAGAAGGAAAAGAAAGAGAGAAAAAACAAACAAAGAAAAACAAACAAGGTTGCGAAAATTATAAAGAAACTACAGGTACAAAATTGATAACTAATACCAAGAAGGAAAAATTAAAAATCTAGAGTAGAGTTTGGAATTTCAAAAATACAATGTTAAAAAAAAAAAAAGAAAAATAAAGAGAGAAAACAAACAAACCAACAAAAACAATGTCGCAAAAATTATACAGAAAATACAGGTACAAAATTGATATCAAATACCAAAAAGCATAAATTAAAAATCTTGAGTAGAGTTTGGAATTGCAGATATACGATGTTATACAAAAGAAGAAGAGAAAGAAACAGAGGGAAAAAAAAAGTCACAGAAATTATGAAAAAAACTATAGGTACAAAGTTGATAACATATACCAAAAGGCTAAAATTAAAAATCTAGAGTAGAGTTTGGAATTTCAAAAATACAATGTTAAAGAAAAGAAGAAAAAGAAAAAAAACAAAACAAAACACGGTCAAAAAATTATAAAATATATATATGAAGTTTGCTGAAGAAGAAAAAAAATAGGGTCTTTTTTTTTTTTCTTGCAAAGTAATAGTTATAAAAGTGAAAATTAAAGGACAATAGAGGACTTAAAATTTTTTTTTAAAAAAAATTAAAAAAAAAAAGAAAGATTGATCGTAAAAATAGTAAAAATATATCTAGGTCTTTCTCTGGTTTTGTTGTGAGTATTGTGGGTTCAGTTCATTTGTGGCTAGTTCCTTGGTCTGACTCTTATTTCTCAAGATCTATAGGCCCCTTCCTATGTAGTCCGTAGTAACCACAGGGTTTTAATCTATGGCCTGTAGCTTCCAAGGCGGTTCCCTCTGTTATAGCTTCTTCTGTTTGCTGGTCTCTTCAGTGTCTGGTTCCCGCCCTGACACAAAAGGGACGGTGGAGGACACTATTTTTTTTTAAATTTTATTTAGGCTCACTTGTTCAGCCGCGCTGTGGGGAGGGAGGGAGGGAGGGATGCTGCAAACAGATAACACTGGCGTGCGCTCGCAGTGCCTCAGCCACACTGGGTCTGCCCCCGCTCACGGCGCGTGTAGCCTCCCTGCCCACACTGCTCGGGCTCTAGGTTGTTCCGCCGGGAACAGTCCGAGGCCGGCCCTGGGCTGAGCTCCCAGGTCCAAGCCGCTCAGGTTCAGGCACTCGGGTAGTCCTCAGAGGCGCAGACTCGGTTGGGCCTGCGTTTTGTGTTCTTCCCAGATCCGAGCAGCTCAGGTGATGTGTTTGGCGGGCGCCAATGCTGCGACTTATTGCCTCCCCGCCACTCGGTTAACTGGGTGTAAAACCGGCGCACCTTCTCAGGCAGATGTTGACCATCCAGACCCCCAAGAAGTTTTAGTTAGCAAAAAAGCCTGCTTACAGTTTTATGGATAGTGTCTCTCTTGGGCTGCGATTGCCCCCTTCCGGCTCTGGCTGCCTGTCACCAGAGGGGGAAGGTCTGCAGCCGGCTATCTCTGTTCAGTTCTTTGTTTTGTGCGCGAGCCTGGCGGTGTCTTAGGTTAGGGCTGGCTTTTCGCGTGGTAGATATCCCACAGTCTGGTTTGCTAGCCCAAATTATTTCGCTCAGATAGCGCTCAGGACATTCGGGCCGATTCTTACTCTAAGGGACACAGCCCGCGCCGCGCTTCCCTGCCCAGCCCCCGCTTGCTAATGCCGTGTGCAGGCATCTGCGCTGCTTCTCCGCTGGGGGAGTTACCGTAGGGCTCACAATCCGCGATTTTTAATTGTTTGTTTATTTTTTTTCTCCCTTTTATGTTGCCCTCTGTGCTTCCAAAGCTCGGCACAGATTCGGCAGTGAGAAGGTTTCCTGGTGTTTGGAAACTTCTCTTTTTTTAAGACTCCCTTCCTGGGATGGAACTCCGTCCCTCCCTCTTTTGTCTCTTTTTTTGTCTTGTATATTTTTTCCTACCTCCTTTCGAAGAGTTGGGTTGCTTTTCTGGGTGCCTGATGTCCTCTGCCGGCATTCAGAAGTTGTTTTGTGGAATTTACTCGACGTTTAAATGCTCTTTGATGAATTTGTGGGAGAGAAAGTGTTCTCCCCGTCCTACTCCTCCGCCATCTTGGCTCCTCCCCCCACAAAAGCTTTTTTACTACACTTGATAAAGGCTTGAGAAGACTACAACAAAAAAGATGAAGAAATTGGAAAACATAAACTAAGTGAAGTGGAGCACTGAATATGAAATAGAAAAAGTGAAAAACTAGGTAAAAGTAAGAGGTCATCACATAGTCCAGTTGTTTTTAAATATGACTTCTCATTAAAAAGCTCCAAACATGGAGCTTTGGAGAAAAAAGCAATACCTGGGCATTTATATTTTTCAAAAAATTCCTACATAATTCTGATATGTATCTGAATTTTAAAAGTGATTACAGGTTTTTCTATTAAATGGTAGTTTTAGTGATAATAGAATTCTGTTATTTTCTGTTGACTAATCATGGTACAGTGGTATTAAGTGAATAATAGTTACATAATTGCAACAATAAAAGATGTTTATCAGTTTTCACAATCAATAGTCAGATGAAAAATAACAGATAATTGCAATTGCAAGCCATAGTGGAAACATGATTAACCTAACAATATAAAATAATTACATAAAATTTGGGGGATTATGTAGAATGACGTGTAAGTGCAAGTGCATACATGCTCAGATTTTCATCTGCCCAGCCAGTCTATGTATTCTTTTGGTTGGTGCATTTAATCCATTTATATTTAAAGTAGTTATCAGTATATATAATCCTATTACCATTTTCTTAATCATTTTGGCTTTATTTTGTGTAGGCCTTTTTTTTTCTCTTGTGTTTTCTTCCTAGAAAAGTTCCTCAAGCATTTGTTGTAAGGCTGGTTTGGTACTGCTGAATTCTCTTAACTTTTGCTTGTCTGGAAAGCTTTTGATTTCTCCATCAAATCTGAACAAGAGTCTTGCTGGGTAGAGTATTCTTGATTATAGGTTTTTCCCTTTCATCACTTTAAATATATTGTGCCATTCCCTTCTGACTTGTTGTTTCTGTTGAGAAATCAGCTGATAACCTGATGGGAGTTCCCTTGTATGTTATTTAGCGTTTTTCCTTTGTTGCTTTTAATGCTTATCTTTGTCTTTAATTTTCGTCATTTTGATTACTGTGGGTCTCAGTGTGTTCCTTCTTGGGTTCATCCTTCCTGGAACACTCTGTTCTTCCTGGACTTGGTTGACTATTTCCTTTCCAATGTTAGGGAAATTTTTAGCTATTATGTCTTCAAATATTTTCTTGGGTCCTTTCTCTCTCCCTCTTATCCTGGGACCCTTATAATGCTAACATTGGTGTATTTAATGTTGTCCCAGAGGTCTCTTAGGTTCTCTTCATTTTTTTTCCATTCTTTTCTCTATATTCTGTTCTGCAGCAGTGATTTCCACCATTCTGTCCTCCAGGAAATTTTTCCATTCTTCTGCCTCCGTTATTCTGCTATTGATTCCTTCTAGTGTATTGTTCATATCTGTTCTTTAGTTCTTCTGCATCTTTGGTAAACATTTCTTGCGTTTTCTCCATTCTGTTTCAGAGATCCTGGATCATCTTCACTATCATTATTCTAAATTATTTTTCTAGAAGGTTACCTATTTCCACTTCGTTTCGTTGTTTTCCTGGGGTTTTATCTTGTCTCTTCTTCTGGCACATAACTTTTTGCTTTTTCATTCTGATTAACTTTCTATAATATAGTTTTTGTTTTGGAGGCTGCGGGATTGGGTTTCTTCTTGCTTCTTCCGTCTGCCCTCGAACATGACAATTTAACACATGACATTCAGAAACTTTACTAGAATATTTAGTATTTTAGGTTCTTCATGGCAACCCACTCCAGTACTCTTGCCTGAAGAATCCCATGGATGGAGGAGCCTGGTAGGCTGCAGTCCATGGGGTTGCTAAGAGTCAGACACGACTGAGCGACTTCACTTTCACTTTTCACTTTCATGCATTGGAGGAGGAAATGGCAACCCACTCCGGTGTTCTTGCCTGGAGAATCCGAGGGAGAGCGGAGCCTGGTGGGTTGCCATCTATGGGGTCGCACAGAGTCGGACATGACTAAAGCCACTTAGCAGCAGCAGCAGTGCGCTACCCTAAATGGATAGCGATATTTTGTTGTTCATTCATTAGTTAAAATAATAGTTAATGAAGACACATATGTTATGCATGGGGTAAGATGAAGACATGGCCTCTGCTCTCAGAGAATAAAAAATATAGTGAGAGTCAAGCTTTAATTTTTGGGGGGGGGGATTTTATTTATTTTTACTTTCTGGCCATGCCTTGTGACTTGTGGCATCTTATTTCCCTGAATTATTTTGCAGGGATAGAGCCCATGTCCTTGGCAGTCAGCATGGAGTCCTAACCATCAGACCATCAGGGAATTCCCATAATTTTCAGTCTTATCCATTTAATGGCAGATCTTGAGCATTTTTCTGTCATTAAAATCTTTTGAAAAAAATTTACCAGTGGCATAATATTGTGATATATTTTCATTTATTTAGTCATTTCCCTGTTATTATTTAAAATTCTTTTACTATTTTAAGCAATGCTGTAATTAACATCCTTAAATGAAATAGTTCTTATTTTTAGTGACTTCCTTAGAATAAATACTTGAAGTGAATCCAAGAGTTATGTATTTTAAGGCTTTGGATAGAATGCAGCAAAAATTCTTTCTGTGAGGACAGATTGATTCTTAATTTGGTAGTAATTTGGAAATGATACAGTATTAACACTGATTTTTTATTTTTTAGGTTCCCCTCTTGTAGTATCTTTAATTGGTGCACTTTTACGAGATTTTCCCAACCGCTGGGAGTACTACCTCAGGCAACTTCAGAATAAGCAATTTAAGAGGATAAGAAAATCTTCATCTTATGACTATGAGGCTCTAGATGAAGCCATGTCTATAAGTGTTGAAATGCTCAGAGAAGACATCAAAGATTATTACACAGATCTTTCCATCTTACAGAAAGATGTTAAGGTGCCTACAAAGGTAATAGATGGATCAACAATCTTTGTCATCCCCTTATTTGTGGCATGTAAGTTTTGGCTTAGTACTGAGGATATTGTTACAGAGGATATTAGCAAGATAAAACCTGTGTGCCTGAGGAGGTAGGGTAGAGGATGTAGAAATCCCACTACTCTTAGTTTCCTTCAAGGATTTGGTATTTGAACTCAGGTGAGTTGCCTGTTTCTCAGTGATTTTCATGAACCTGGAGAAACATTTGATTTCTTCAGAACTTTCTCTTTTTTATCTTGATGCATATTTGTACTTCTTATCAAATGGAGATATTATTCAGGGATTTAAATACATGATTTTTTTGTGTGTTACTCTCTTTACCTGCAGTCCTGGTTCACTATACATTGTGGCACATTAAATGCTTAAAATGTTCCTAGGTGTTATGTATCCTCTGGGACTTGGAAATGGAAGAAGTTGAAGACATATTACAGGAATTTGTTAATAAGTCTCTCTTGTTCTGTGACCGGAATGGAAAATCATTTCTTTATTATTTACATGATCTGCAAGTAGATTTCCTTACTGAAAAGAATCGCAGCCAGCTTCAGGTACTTGCATCTCTGTACATTCCTTTTTTTTTTTAAGTTTTTATTTTGAAGTGATTTTATACTTATAGATAAGTCTTATAGAATTTTAGTATAGAAAATAGTATAGTTTCTGTGCACATACCTTTACCTTGCTTCCCTCAATGTTAACATCTTAATAACTGCAATCCAGTTATCAAAGCCAGGACATTAACATTGACTAAATACTGTGCCTTACTTTCCCTGGAGATGGGAATGGCAACCTACTCCAGTATTCTAGCCTGGGAAATTCCACGGACAGAAGAGCCTGGCGGGCTACAGTCCATGGGGTTGCACATGGACATGACTAAGCGACTAACAAGAACAAGAAAAGAACTGTTAACTGATACTTTATTTGAATTTTGCCAGCTTTCCCATTAATGTCCTTTTTGTAGATCAGATTCAATTCTGTTTCCCATATTACGTAATATTGTCCTTTCCTTAGATTACTCAAATTTAGGAAAATGCCTCAGCTTGCTTGCTTCTCTGGTCCCTTTGGAAGAGTACTCACCAGTTATTTTGTACAGTGTTCCTTAGTTTGGGTTTGTCTCATGTTTTTTCTTGACTAGAGCAAGGTTATATATTTTTGGCAGTAACACTACAGAGGTGCTGTGTGTCCTTCTCAGTGCATCAGACCCAGGGTGTTGATAATGGTTTATCAGTGATAGTAACATTGATTACCTGGTTAAAGTTTCTCCACTGTAAAGTTACTGTTTTTTCCTTTTGTATTTAATATGTGTCTTGTGGGGAGATTCACTGTACCTTTTCTTTAATATGTAATTTTATTTATTTTGGTCTTTGTTGGCACGGGCTTTCTCTAGTTGCAGCAAGTGGGGGCTACTCTTTATTGCAGTGTGTGGGCCTCTCATTACGGTGGCTTCTCTTGTGGAGTATGGGCTCTAGGTGTGCAGCCTTCAGCAGTTGCAGCCCACGGGCTTGGTACTTACAGCTTTCGACTCTAGAGCCGAGGGCTCAGGAATTGTGGCACGTGGGCTTAGTTGCTCAGTGGCATGTGGAATCTTCACAGACCAGGGATCTAACCCATGTTTCCTACATTGGCAGGTGGATTCCCATCTGCTGTGTCACCAGGGAAGTCCTGTACATTCTTAAATAACTTTGGAGGATGGGGATTCTGTGATGCTTGGGCTATGAAATTGCTTCTGCCTTCTGAAATGTTGAATTTGGGTTTCAGGATCTCCACAAGAAGATGGTCACTCAGTTCCAGAGACATCACCAGCTACATTCTCTTTCACCAGATCAGGAGGATTGCATGTATTGGTACAGTTTTCTGGCCTATCACATGGCCAGTGCTAATATGCACAAAGTAAGATGACTCATTAAGGAACATTATTTTCTTCAGTCTGACTTTTATTTTGTCTTATGTTGAGAATTTTCTTTGACTAGTAAAAATAGGGTTATACTCTATGTAAGTAATTTAGTTTTTGTTAACTGTTTTTACCTGCAGGTACCTTAGTAACTACAGTAAGTGAACCTCCTAAAAATTAACTCTCTTCATACCAGTAATTATCTTTGTGGGTGATACGGATTTGTTTTTAAGTTTTGAGAGGAAATGGTGGCTGGGAAAGTGTATTCATTCAGTAAATGTTTATGGAGTGCCTGTTGTGTACTGGTATTGTTCTTCATTATGAACAACATGTGTGTGTGTGTGTGTGTGTGTGTGTGTGTGTGTGTGTCAGTCGCTCAGTCATATCCGACTTGCGACCCCATGGACTTTAGCCCACCAGGCTCCTCTGTCCAAGGGATTCTCCAGGCAAGAGTACTGGAGAGGGTTGCCATTTCCTTCTACCACGGCACAAAGTCCCTACTCTCATTGAACTTCCATGCTGGGGAGATCCTGATACAGGACAGATAGATTTCTACTATGTCAAGGGATAGTAGGTGCTCAGAAGAAGGAAAAAGCCTACATGGAGAAAGGAAGTGATGATTTTGGTGTTGGGATCATCGTGATTTGCTAAGAATTTGATGTGTATAGTAAGAGAAAGAGGAGTCAAAGATAACTTCAAGCTTGTGCAGTGGAAAGATTGGAGTTGCCGTGAACTGAGATGGGAATAGCTGTGGGTCTAACAAGTATTTTTCCAGGGATGATGGGAAGATTAGGAATTCATTTGGAATATATTATGTCTGGTGTACATATTAAGATATCTGACTGAAAATACTGAGCATATAGTTGGGTATACCAACCTGAACCTATGGGGAGTTATGTTATAAAGATAAAATTGGGGAATCATCAGCACATAGATGATATTTGAAGTCATATTCAAAATGTTAACATTTTAGAAAACATATGTACTTTGAATAATTTTTGTATGCTAAGGTATATTGTCCCTTGATTATGAATATGGTGTATTGTAGCCTGTTTTTTTCCACCTAGCAAAATAGTTTGTTTAATAATCAACATTGGAATGATGGTATTCCAATAAATATCTGTGCTGTAATTTGCTTAGACTGTAGTTATTGAACATTTGGGTTGTTTTCAGTTTTTTTCCCACTTTATGATGATGTAATGAAATTCTTGTTTGTCTTCACACCTGTATTATTTCCTTTGGAAATGCCCTGAAGTGAAATTACTGGGTCAATGCACCTTTTAAAAACATTTGATATGTATGATAGTGTCATAGGACTCAGTTCCTTTCATTTTTTTTTAACCTTTTTTCTCCTTGATTTTTAAGAATAGTGGCTTACTTTCTTTGGAAAACTGAAGAAAAAATTAAATGAAGATCACAACCATTGCTAATGCTTTTGTGTGTAGTTTTCTAGATCATTTTGCTGCTCAGATACACACACCTGTTGTTTAAAACCAGAATGGGATCTTGATAGGAATATAGTCTTATATTTTATTTTTTCTACTTAATTGTATTTTATGGTTATCTTTTTATGCCAGTTAATATAGACTGATATAATTTTCTTTCGAGCTAACATTTTTTATATACTTAAAAAATTTTTTATTTGGCTGTACTGGGTCTTAGTTGCCGCATGGGAATGTCTTAGTTGTGGCATGTGGGAGGATCTAGTTCTCCAATCAAGGATTGAAATGGGGCCCTCTGCATTGGGAAGGCAGAGTCTTAGCCACTGGACCACCAGGAAAGTCCCAATAATTTTTTAAACATAATTTTTAAAAGTTGTATACTATTTAATTGTATAGCTATATTATGGTTGGTCAGTTGCTTTGGGGATGGTTAGATTACTTAAGCACACTCAACTGACTTATTTTCTTAGGACACATTTATAAGTGTAATGCTGGGTTGATGATGTATACAGTTTGAATTTTAATGTAGATTGCCAAACTGTCCTCTAGAAGAGTGCTCTGATTTATATCACTGCCAGCAGTGTACAAGAGTGACCATTTCCTGATTCTAGCTAATATTCTTATCATTCCTTTCAGTCTTTAAAAATCTGATAATAATAAGTTGTAATCTTTGTTGTTTCCCTTTGATTATTGGTGAGATTTATGACCATTTGTATTTTTTATTTTGAGTTAGCTCTCATCCATAGCCTTTACCTATTTTTCTATTGGAGTGTTTGTCTTTTTTTTGTTATAATTTTTATAAGAAAATATAATAAGTTCTCATATACCATACATTTGTAAATTATTTTTCTGTTCTATTTTTTGTCTTAAATTTTATTTATATTGATTTTTAATGTATTGAAGATTGGAGCTTATATGTAGTTAAATGCATCACTGTTTTTCTTTCTGATATTTTGTTTTGGTGTCATGTGTATGAAAATTTCCTTCACCCCAGGGTTACAAAAATAGTAAATATCTGTATCTTCTGGTGGTTTTTGAAGTTTGTTTTATATTTAAGTCTTAATGGTCCAACTGAAATTTGAGTTAAGCTGTGAGGTTCATTTTCTGTTTCTTTGGAATTATTAATGATATGTTCCTTTTTGTCCTTAAATTCTAGATATCTGCTAAGTTTCTCTCAGTAGTGTTAGGGTAATGATGGCAGATTTAAAATGCTTTGATCTCTTTAACAGTGCTCCTGATCTTACTTTTTTTTTTTTTTAAAAGGAACTGTGTGCTTTAATGTTTTCCCTGGATTGGATTAAAGCGAAAACGGAACTTGTAGGCCCTGCTCATCTGATTCATGAATTTGTGGAATACAGGCATATATTGGATGAAAAGGTATATATTAATATTAAAAATAAGTCCTTAAAGGACATACATTTAATTCTAGGTTTAATATTGAGCAAAATAGAAGAGGTGAAGAGCAATAATTTCCTCACTTTAATATGGATTAGTCTGATTATTTTGCCTACTCTCCTACTGGGAATGTGGATAGTATTGAGATTTGAAAGCTGGGAGGTAAAGTGTTCAGTGATTTTTTTAAATTTTTTTTTAGGAAAAAGAATGTGTTAGAGCAGTATTTTGATAATGAGATTTTTTTTACCCTGTGTTTAAAAGTCTGAAGAGGATCACTGTGTATTTGTTACCTAATGGTTGGCTATTTAATTTTAGCTCATATAGAGAATATTTAAGCCTTTAAAGTGGCAAGATCACAGAAACAGAAAAATGTCTGATCTTGGCTCTGGTTATGTTTCTAAGCAATTCCGTTTTGTTCATAGGATGGTACAGACTGTGAGAATTTCCAGGAGTTTTTATCTTTAAATGGACATCTTCTTGGACGACGGCCATTTCCTAATATTGTGCAACTGGGCCTCTGTGAACTGGAAACTTCAGAGGTTTATCGGCAAGCTAAGCTGCAGGCCAAGCAGGAGGTCGATAACGGAATGCTTTACCTGGAGTGGGTGTAAGTAGGTTAGGAGAGAAACCAGAGGGAGCTGAGCGCTGACTATGTCATTATTTCTCAGGTAGCAAATACATTCACTCCAGGAAGATTTAACTACTTCCTGGAAAGGGCTTGAACTTTTAATAAGCATTCTTATTGAAAAGTTCTAGAAAAGTAACCGTATATTTTCAAAGAGTCCATTGAAATAGGTGCTTGCCTATAAGTTGACTTTTGATAAGTCATCCTAAATATTGGTATAAATGCTTTACTTTAGTACATTGTAGTAGCGAAGAGCATTGTTTTTGAAGCTACAAACCTAGGTTCGTAACTCAGTTCTGGAACCTTAAGAGTTTTGTGATTTTTGAACAAGTTACAGGTTACTTTCCTTTCTCATACATCAAGTAGTGATAACAAACCTTTAAAATAAGTTCTATTTTTGTGACGATTCAAATGAGATATTGGATATAAAGTGATGAGTACTTTGCCTGGCATATAGCCCTTATTGGGCTTCCCTGGTAGCTCAGCTGGTAAAGAATCCATCTGCAACGCAGGAGAACCAGGGTTGATCGCTGGGTCAGGAAGATCCCCTGGAGAAGGGAATGGCTACCCACACCAGTATTCTTTTTTTTTTTTTTATACAGAATGACAGTTTTATTTTCCACAATTGTAGTGATCTGATTTTTGTGTTTTTTAATTGATTAATTAATTTACAATATTGTATTGGTTTTGCCATACATTGACTTGAATCTGCCATGAGTGTGTACTTGTGTTCCCCATCCTGAATCCCCCTCCCACCTCCCTCCCCATCCCATCCCTCTGGATCATCCCAGTGCATCAGCCCCGAGCACCCTGGATCATACATCAAACCTGGACTGGCGATTCGTTTCACTATATGATATTTTACATGTTTCAAGGCCATTCTCCCATATCATCCCACCCTTGCCCTCTCCCACAGAGTCCAAAAGACTGTTCTATACATCTGTGTCTCTTTTGCTGTCTCACATACAGGGTTATCCTTACCTTCTTTCTAAATTCCTTATATATGCATTAGTATACTGTATTGGTGTTTTTCTTTCTAACTTACTTCACTCTGTATAACAGGCTCCAGTTTCAGCCACCTCATCAGAACTGATTCAAATATATTCTTTTTAATGGCTGAGTAATACTCCATTGTGTATATGTACCACAGCTTTCTTATCCATTCATCTGCTGATGGACATCTAGGTTGCTTCCATGTCCTGGCTATTATAAACACTGCTGTGATGAACATTGGGGTACACGTGTCTCTTTCAATTCTGGTTTCCTCTCTTTGTATGCCCAGCAAGGGGATTGCTGGATCATAAGGCAGTTCTATTTCCAGTTTTTTAAGGAATCTCCACATTGTTCTCCATAGTGGCTGTACTAGTTTGCATTCCCACCAACAGTGTAAGAGGGTTCCCTTTTCTCCACACCCTCTCCAGCATTTATTGCTTGTAGACTTTTGGATAGTAGCCATTCTGAGTGGTGTGAAATGGTACCTCATGGTGGTTTTGATTTGCATGTCTCTGATAATGAGTGATGTTGAGCATCTTTTCATGTGTTTGTTAGCCATCTGTATGTCTTCTTTGGAGAAATGTCTGTTTAGTTCTTTGGCCCACTTTTTGATTGGGTCTTTTATTTTCCTGGAATTGAGCTGCAGGAGTTGCTTGTATATTTTTGAGATATATCGAGATATTATGAGATATATATTTTAATTATTTGTCTGTTGCTTTGTTTGCTATTATTTCCTCCCATTCTGAAGGCTGTCTTTTCACCTTGCTTATAGTTTCCTTTGTTGTGCAGAAGTTTTTAATTTTAATTAGGTCCCATTTGTTTATTTTTGCTTTTATTTCTAATATTCTGGGAGGTGGGTCATAGAGGATCCTGCTGTAGTTTATGTCGGAGAGTACCCACACCAGTATTCTAGCTTGGAGAAGTCCATGGACAGAGGAGCCTGGCGGGCTCTGGCTCTAGGTTGCCTGGGCTTGACTCCTAGCTTGTGCTGTTTTTCAGTTGTGTATTATTAGAAGAGAGTTACTCAGCGTCCCTTGCCTAGTGGTACTATTTCATAGCATTATTGTGAGGATTAAATGAATGTGTGTGTATATGTAAACATAAATTTGTAGGTTGCTTAGAACAGTACTTAGATCTTAGAAAGTGCTCCATGAATATTAGTAGTTGTTGTTAAGAATAAATAGCATTTAGTATTTTGCCTGGTTTATATAGTTGGTATAATATATACTGTTGAATTTGTGTCTTAGTGATTAAAATAGAATTGTAATACTTGGTCTCATAATCAGATGGACATAGATTTAGTTCTTGTTCTCTTTTGAATTGCTGAGTTTGTTATTATTTTTTATTCTCATTTCATCAGTTGTATTTCAACCCTCTGATGCTTAGTCATTCATAGCTGTATCATTGTTTTTTCTTTTTTTCTGGCTCTGTGGCTTGTGAGATCCCAGTTCCCTGACCAAGGGTGGAATCTGTGTCCCCTACAGTGGAAGCATGGAGTCCCAACCACTGGACTGCCAGGGAATTCCCTTTATAGTTGTATTTTTTAATAAATTGATTGTTTTTGGTTGTGCTGGGTCTTCATAGTTGCGTGGCTTTTCTCTAGTTGCAATGTACGGGCTTCTCATTGTGGTAGCTTCTTCTTGCAGAGCACAGGCTCTAGGGTGCACAGGCTTCAATTGTTGTGGCCCTGACGCTCTAGAGCTTAAACTCAGTAATTGTGTTGCACAGGCTTAGTTGCTCCGCAGCATGTGGGATCTTCCTGGGTCAGGTATAGAGCTCATGTTTCATGTATTGGCAGGTGGGTTCTTTACTACTGAGCCACTGGGTAAGCCTTAACTGGGTTTGACCAAGTCATATTCAAAGAAGCTTTATTTTTCAGTACTAGAAAGCTTTTCTGCTCTTTCTGTAGAAAGTTTAGGTTCATATAAACTTAATTTAACTGAGTTTCAGCTTTCAAAGAAATCATTTATTCATAGATTAATTTGTTATTTAATACTTTTTGGCTATATGTGCAATCATTGTGACTGGTCAGTTCCGAATTTTGAGAAATTGAGTAGATAGTGGAAAGTAGTTTCTTAATCTTATTCTCTAAACTTTGCTGGTAACTTACCTGTTTATCCTCTGGATTCTCATCACTCTAGTTCTTGTAGCTTGTTTTTTATCACTTCTAGTGAAGTTTCGGAGAAGGCGATGGCACCCCACTCCAGTACTCTTGCCTGGAAAATCCCATGGACGGAGGAGCCTGCTAGGCTGCGGTCCATGGGGCTGCTGAGGGTCGGACACGACTGAGCGACTTCACTTTCACTTTTCACTTTCATGCATTGGAGAAGGAAATGGCAACCCACTCCAGTGTTCTTGCCTGGAGAATCCCAGGGACAGGGGAGCCTGGTGGGCTGCCATCTATGGGGTCCCACAGAGTCAGTCGGACACGACTGAAGCGACCTAGCAGCAGCAGCAACAGGCAAGATTTAAGTCTGATTTACCTTTGTGTTCCCTTTTTTCCTTTGGGCTATTTTGTGTGTGACACTTGCTTAGAATAGGTATCATTACTTATATTTACATATGAGGAAAAGGAAACTTACTAGCTTACGTTATTTGTGTGCATTTACACATCCAATGAGTAGTAGAACTAGGGTGGCCTTTTAGGTTTGTCTGACTCCTAACCTTTGACATTTAAGATGATACCATTTAACATACTTATTCATAGTAACTGGGGTGTGTGTGTGTGTGTGTGTGTGTGTGTGTGTGTGTGTGTGTGTGTGTGTAATTCAGACACTGTTCTAATGCTTTCCGCATTTTAAGTATGTGCATTCCATTCCATTATCCTTTAGCCCTATAAAGTAATACATATAGTAGTGGAGTAGTATTTAGTAGATTAAGATACAAAGAAAATGACATTGTTTTCCTCTATATTGGAATAATTAGAAAAGAGCAGTTTTAAAGTGCACATCATAATGGTGGGTGTAATGTCATATTTTAGTTAGGGAATGAGCTTCATTTTGGTATAACTCTTTCCTTTTAAAAAAGATGGAGATTTTTTTGAGGTTTTTCCTTTCATAATGTTTTCTCTGCACATGTTGTTATTAATGTATCAGAGGAAAATAAAAAATGACGGGTATTTGATTAACTAGATATTTATAATACATGATAGGTTGCTTGATACAGGGTAACTTTTATCTTAAAATGCTGCTTTCTGTTATGCTTTTTTACTTCAGGTGATTTCTGCTGTCATTTACATGCTGGTAATGTAAGAGTTTTGTATTTTTTTGAGCATAACTGTGTTAAAAGAGTTTATTATGGAAAGAAAATGATTACTTTTATTTATTTGGTTTTTGTTCAATTTTTCCTTATATTTAGAAACAAAAAAGACATGAAGAACCTCTCCCACTTGGTTGTCCGCCCCCATACAGATGCTGTTTACCATGCTTGCTTTTCTGAAGATGGTCAAAGAATAGCTTCTTGTGGAGCTGATAAAACTTTACAGGTAAACCTCTCTCTTGAGAAAAATTGAGTCACATACCTAATACTGGGTATATATATATAATTTTTTCTTTTTTGGCCATGCCACATGGCTTGTGGGATCTTAGTTCCTCAACCAAGAATTGAACCTGGGCCCTAGCAGTGAAAGTGCCGAGTCCTAACCATTAGACTGCCAGGGAATTCCTGTGTGCATATTAGAGTATATTTCAATTCTGAAACTCAAGAAAATGACACATTAGGAGTAGAGGAATGTTCAGATCTCTTGAACATCTTATGAAAGATTTCTCTATAGATTTAAAAGGTATGGTGGTGTGTTTTCATAATTCTAAACTTGCCAAGTGTTGTAGAAGGACCTTTTACCTTAGCATTCAGTTACTGTCACCCATGTGCCAGCTAAGGGTAATGAGGAAATGATCATTTGGTTAAAGGACAGAAGGATGTCACAGTGCAGTGAACAGGACTCTGATTAAAAAATGCTCTTTAAATCAAATACCTGTTTTATCACAGGCTTGGGAAAATTTCTGACTGTAAATAGGAGTCGGACTAGACTATTTCCTAAGGTGCTTGAAGGTGCTTTCTTAAATTTCTCATTTGTTTTCAGACAGCATGATTGAGTGCTTTTCTTTAAATTGGTATTGAACCTTTTGATTTTGAAGGAAACAAAAATTAGTTTTAAAACACTTAAGATTACAAAGGACTTCCCTGGTGGTCTAGTGGCTAAGACTCCACATTCCCAGCTCAGGGGGCCCAGGTTCGATCCCTGGTTGGGGAACTAGATTCCATGTGCTGCAACTAAGAGTTCATGTGCTACAACTAAAAAAGATCCTACGTGCCGCAAGTAAGACCTGATGCAGCCAAATAAATAATATTTTTTAAAAAATTAAGCTTGCAAGGCTGTGATTGTAAGCCTTACTTCTATATGTGTACTTGATTACCATGTGTATTAATTTGGCTTTTGAGCCACAGAAAGCATATTGAATAATTTGTTTTCTGTTGATTGTTAAGAATTTGCTAAGCTGTTTTCAAGAACCGAAGCTATCCTGTCAGTTCTTTTTATTGGTGTTATAAATATTTAACAAGAGACAGTTTTCTTTATGTTAAGGCATATGAATTCTGACAAATTTTGATTTTTTTGGATTGATATTGCCAAGGTTCACTTCTCTTGCAAAATAATAGTGTTTAAGATCTTTTAAAGAAATACTTTTTATTCAATGATGACCCATGGGTAAGCAGTTATAGTAAAAAGATCTTATTGTTGTGTGTATAGGTATTCAAAGCTGAAACAGGAGAGAAACTTCTAGAAATCAAGGCTCATGAGGATGAAGTGCTTTGCTGTGCATTCTCTGCAGATGACAAATTTATAGCAACCTGCTCAGTGGATAAAAAAGTGAAGGTATGGAACTGTTTTCCTCTTGAGTTGTAACCACCATAAAATTCATTTTCTTTTTCTGTTATTGAGGGACTAGAATAAGTTGGGTTCAAGGACTCTTGCCTGTTGATCTACTAACTTGAGGCCAACCAGTTTTTATCCATTATAAATTAATGCTGTCTAAAATTTTTTATTTATAAGCACCAGCAAAAATGCTTAGGTTGATCAGCCCATGATATTTATCAGGCAGCTGGGAAAAACAATTTCAAATTAATGAATTTGCCTGCCATTTATTGATAAGTCTGTGGGTTAAATATCAGTTGAAATCTCTGAGTGTATTGTGATCGGAAGTGTTGTTGCACAAAATTATTGTCTGAGTTGACTCTTGTTAATCTGTGAAATGCAACCCAGATTTTTTATCTTTATGAACTGTCTTGTATTCAGTGCAAAACTAGATGAATAAACATACTAACAGTCTACAAAGTAAATAGAGAAAAGAAAACCTATTGATTTTTACCTTTAATTATCACTATAAACTGTGGAAAATTCTTAAAGAGATGGGAATACCAGACCACCTGACCTGCCTCTTGAGAAACCTATATGCAGGTTAGGAAGCAACAGTTAGAACTGGACATGGAACAACAGACTGGTTCCAGTTAGGAAAAGGAGTACATCAAGGCTGCATATTGTCACCCTGCTTATTTAACTTATATGCAGAGTACATCATGAGAAATGCTGGGCTGGAAGAAGCATAAGCTGGAATCAAGATTGCCGGGAGAAATATCAGTAAACTCAGATATGCAGACGGTACAACCCTTATGGCAGAAAGTGAGGAGGAACTAAAAAGCCTCTTGATGAAAATGAAAGAGGAGAGTGAAAAAGTTGGCTTTAAAGCTCAACATTCAGAAAACTAAGATCATGGCAAATAGATGGGGAAACAGTGTCAGACTTTATTTTTCTGGGCTCCAAAATCACTGCAGATGGTGATTGCAGCCATGAAATTAAAAGACCCTTAGTCCTTGGAAGGAAAGTTATGACCAACCTAGACAGCATATTCAAAAGCAGAGACATTACTTTGCCAACAAAGGTCCGTCTAGTCATGGCTGTGGTTTTTCCACTGGTCATGTATGGATGTGAGAGTTGGACTGTGAAGAAAGCTGAGCGCCGAAGAATTGATACTTTTGAACTGTGGTGTTGGAGAAGACTCTTGAGAGTTCCTTGGACTGCAAGGAGATCCAACCAGTCCATCCTAAAGGAGATCAGTCCTGGGTGTTCATTGGAAGGACTGATGCTGAAGCTGAAACTCCAGTACTTTGGCCACCTCATGCGAAGAGTTGACTCATTGGAAAAGACCCTGATGCTGGGAGGGATTGGGGGCAGGAGGAGAAGGGGATGACAGGATGAGATGGCTGGATGGCATCACTGACTCGATGGACATGAGTTTGGATAGGCTTCGGGAGTTGGTGATGGACAGGGAGGCCTGGCGTGCTGTGATTATGGGGTCGCAAAGAGTCGGACACAACTGAGCGACTGAACTGAACTGATTATTTTTTTGTCTCTTATTCCTAAATTTGGCTTTAAGCCAGAGCATTTATGTGGAATTTAACAGAACCTGAAGTCTAGAGGAATGCTTTATTTGATAAATGGAGGGAAATCATTATTGTAGGCTTTTTTCCAAAAGGGGTGTGAGTGCTGAATCTGGATAGGTGGGGTGGGCCTTAGTTGGCCTGGGAGCATGAAAGTCACTTGAAAGTTTTCCTGAGTTTGCACCTACTTGAGGACCTTGGCGTGTCCAGGAAAAATCTACTACTTGATAGATTGGACTTTCTATGTGGCTTTACAACCAACCAGTTAGTTTACTTTGTAGCCTCTATTAATACTGAGTCAGACTTGGAGTTGGCCATTCTGTGCTGTTCCAGAGCTATGTGGCTCAAGTTTCTGTTTGTAAGAAATTTAAAGCAAGAGGCTGAAATACTTACTGAAGAATTTTGAAATAAACTCTTTGGACATCTGGGGAGTGCTTTGAGAGGATAAAACAAAATGCTGTGGAAGGCACATTAGTACCTCTAACAGTCCAAAGCCCAGTAAAGAATCACTAGGTAATTTATTTCTTTTGTTTCTTCAATGGAACAGATTATTTTCATAGTAACCATGAAGACGACTACTTGAGAACTTAACACTGCATGAGGCTTTGTATATACACTTACTCATATTACATTCGGAGACGGCGATGGCACCCCACTCCAGTACTCTTGCCTGGAAAATCCTATGGACGGAGGAGCCTGCTAGGCTGCAGTCCATGGGGTCGCGAAGAGTCGGACATGACTAAGTGACTTCACTTTCCCTTTTCACTTTCATGCATTGGAGAAGGAAATGGCAACCCACTCTAGTGTTCTTGCCTGGAGAATCCCAGGGATGGGGGAGCCTGGTGGGCTGCCATCTATGGGGTCGCACAGAGTTGGACACGACTGAAGCGACTTAGCAGCAGCAGCATATTACATTATCCTTTTCTCACTACATCTTGATAAGTGTTGATCCCATTTTACAGATGAGGAAACAAGTTCAGAGATGAAGTCACTTGCCCAGGCTCATATTAACTAATATCAAGTGGAACCAGGATTGAAAGCTAGGTTTCCCTGAGACTCTAAAGCCTTTATTTGTTTTTTTTTCCCACTGACTCACCTGCCTTTACTTATTTATTAGTACCTTGAAGTCAGCAGAACACTTGTCAAGTTCTTTGTCATTCAACACCATGAATTGTGGAAGACAGGTGCAAATATCCCCATTTTACAGAGTAGGGAGCTGAGATGCAGGTAAATTAAGGACTTGACTAGGTACACCCAACTTAAAAATGGTAGAACTGGGCCTTGGACTGGCTGTGATTAATTTTTCTGATCTGAAGTCCATTATCCCATCCCCTTTATAACACTTTTCTGCCTGCTGTCATTCATTTGAACGTGTGAAATCTTGCCCTTGAAAAATGTAATGTTTTGCGTTACTTGCAGGTAATTAAAAAGAAAAAATTGTAGCAAAATGCTGACATTTTAGGGAAGGGGGAGGTATTCATTAGCATCATGTCTGACTGGGAAAACCTGGCAGACAGGATGGATAACATCTGCAGAACACCTCACATTTGTTTTGCTTCTCTATTTTCCCTTTGAAAATAAGGTTCTTGTAAACTTTATTCTCTTCAGATTTGGAATTCAGTGACTGGGGAACTAGTGCGTATCTATGATGAGCACTCAGAGCAAGTCAATTGCTGCCACTTCACCAACAACAGTAATCACCTTCTCTTAGCCACTGGTTCAAATGACTACTTCCTTAAAGTAAGTGTGAATGAGAATCATGTAGATAAATTTGATAGATACATCAGGACATCTCCTTTGATTTTTTTTCATATATTGTGTTAATCAAGGATCTTTTGGTTATAGGGATAGAAACTTGCCTGTTAGCTTAAGCAACAACAGCAAAAAGGATATTACTGGGTCTTGAAACTGGAAAGTTTTGGAAGGAGCCTGTCTTCAGGCATAACTGATTCCAGATGCCTAAACTACATTCTTAGGCTCTTAAACTCCTCCTCCATCTGTGGATCTTGTTTCCCTTTGTGTTGATTCAGACCTATTCTATCTGTGTGGCAGGAAATACGGGTATCCTTAGCTCTAGGTGTGCATGGTTACTACAGCTCATAATCACAGAGTGAGGGCCTGTAGTTTTCCTATAGAGAAAACTGTGTTGCACAATACATCCTTGTGGCTTATTTTATACGTGATAGTTTGTACCTCTTAATCCCCTGCCACTATCTTGCCCTCCCTTCCTTCTCCCCACTGGTAACCACTAGCTTGCTCTCTGTATCTGTAGTCTGTTTCTTTTTTGTTATATTCACTAGTTTGTTGTATTTCTTAGATTCCACGTATAAGTGATATCATACAGTATTTGTCTTTCTCTGACTTAATTAAAATTAATGCTTCTCAAGATGAAAAATTGTTTGGGATAGATATACAACAAATATCTGTGAATAACTTTCGACATTTCCTTTTAACATTTTGTAGGATGAGGAAGTTCATATTTCCTTTTTTTAAATATAGACAAAATTCTCTAAGATGTGGGAAGTGGTTATTGGTTGGTCAACCATTTTAATTAAGGACAAGTTTTACTTTAAAACCTGTCATTCCACACCTGCATTTCCATTAGGTCTGTCAGAACTTACTTCTTGTGCTTTTTGAACTGAGAGAAGTCAATGAAAAGATGTAAATCTGAAGTTGTCCCCATGTAACTTGTGTTATCTGCAGATTTGGGTTTATCTAGGACTGGGATTAAAGGAGCCCAAAATGGAGATGGACATAAACATCAGAACTTAACCTCACTTACTGACTATTCCCAAAGGATTTTTACCAAAATTAATTTTGGGAGATAAAGGATTTCTCCTTTGTTTAACCTAGGTAGCATAAATCACCAGAGATGACTGTTG
This sequence comes from Bubalus kerabau, assembly GCF_029407905.1. Classification (NCBI taxonomy): domain Eukaryota; kingdom Metazoa; phylum Chordata; class Mammalia; order Artiodactyla; family Bovidae; genus Bubalus; species Bubalus kerabau. The sequence continues at coordinate 59,321,727 of NC_073624.1, read as the reverse complement.
CCTTTTGTTTACATTTTTTATACTTTTCAAACATACCCCAGAGGAGAAAGAATAATCGTGAGCACCGTGGTGTCCTTTGCCTAGCTCCAACAATTATCAGCATTTTGCCAATCATATTTTATTCCCCTACCACCTCCCATTTTTTTTTTGGACTAAGCATTTTATAGCAAATCCCATCATTTCACTCGGAATGATGGGATGTATACTTTGGCATGTATCTCTCAGGTATAAAACATAAATAGCATGTCATTATCATACCTAGCATAATAAACAATTTCATAGCATACTTGGTCCATATTCATTTTTTCTTACTAGTCTCAAAACATCTTTCTACCATAGATTTGGGCTTCCCAAGGTGGTGCTAGTGGTAAAGAATCTGCCCTCCAGTGCTGGAGATATAAGAAATGTAGGTTCGATCCCTGAGTTGAGAAGATTCCCTGGAGAAGGAGATGGCAACCTCCTCCAGTCAGAATCCAAACTTAAGTGGCATTTGGTTGATAAGTCTCTTAAGACACTTTTATTCTATAAACGTTCTCCTTCCTGCTACCTCTTTTTTTATGCCACTGATTTGTTAGAGAAATTGAGTCAGTTTTCCTGTGGAATGTCTCACATTTTGGATTTGGTTGACTTCTTCCAGGAAGAGTTGTTTAACTTGCTATCCTGATCCATTATGTTTGCTGTCAGATGAATCTATATCTATCTTTACAGTCATTGTACTTTTGAATCATTTTTTAGAGTGTTAATAGATTTTAGCTTAGTTAGGAGACTCAAGGTTTGTATCGGGAAATCTTAGCAATGACCGTTTAAAGAGTTGGATAACTTAGCATCTTAAAAAATTACAAATGTAATTTATTTTACATATCACTTATTATAGAGCTGAATAAAAAAAATTTTCAAACTGCTTTGTTAAAAATAAGCAATGGCTGGTTTAGTGCTCAGAGGAAAGCCTAAGTAAGTCTTCAAGTCCCTTAGATTTAGGTGCTGATCTAAGGGCCGCCCCATTACTTGTTAATCCCATGCTCACCTCTATGTTTGACACCTTTGTCAAACTAAAGTGAACATATTCCTATAACTGGAAAAGCTTAATTGGGAGGGAAGGAAGAACTTTACATGATTTCTAATTTTTCCCCATTCAGTGGTAATTTTTCAGTTATCTTTTTTTCTTTCTCAAATAGCTCTGGGATCTGAATCAAGAAGAATGTCGAAATACCATGTTTGGCCATACAAATTCGGTCAGTCACTGCAGATTTTCACCAGATGATCAGGTTTTGGCCAGTTGTTCAGCTGATGGAACATTAAAGGTATGCTTTTGTTCATTGTTAAAGTGGTTTTTGCATAACTGTATTATTTAATACTTGGGTTATGGAAACAGGTTTCTGTTTTTCCCATTGCTACAGAAAGCTGCTTTCTTCACCATCCAGGAGCATTTTTAATGTAACTGTAATTCCTTGTCATAATGATTGTTTGTTAATGGTTTACTACCCTATGCTTAAAAGTTCATATAATTGAAATTCTTTAGTTTTTTTTAGAAATGCATTTATTTATTAATAATTATTTTTGACTGTGTTGGGTCTTTGTTGCTTGTCGGACTTTTCTCTAGTTTTGGCAAGTGGAGGCTACTCTGTAGTTGGGGGTGCGTGGGCTTCTCATTGCAGTGGCTTTTCTTCTCTTCTTAGAGCGTGGGTTCTAGGGCATGGGGAGTTCAGTAGTTGCAGCTCTTGGACTCTAGAGCACAGGCTCGGTAGTTGTGGCACATGGGCTTAGTTGCTCCACAGCATGTGGGATCTTCCAGGATCAAGGATTGAACCCTCATCTCCTGCATTGGTAGGTGGATTCTTTACCACTGAGCCACCAGGGAAGCCCAAGTTCTTTAATTTTTAAGCTTTACATTTAATTTATGATTTGTAAAACCTTTTGAGCTCTATGGTATCAAGTTTGTAAAGTTCTTGATTTTATTTATCATTCACTTATTCTGCTTTTTATGTTTCTATATTCCTGTTCTTGAGAAATCATGGGGGGGGGGGGGAGTCAGAGCTAGGGGGAAAAAAAGTATTCAGCCTCCAGAAATTTATAGTGTTTAAAAAAACTAAATTTTTTAAATCTCCACCTTCTCAATAAGATCCAGTGCCACTTGCTTTGCCATTTCCTGTCTCTGCTGTTATTCTGGTCTTCTTTCGTGTTGAATCCAGTCCTTTGACTTCCTCATCTCCCTCCCATGCTGTAGTGTTTGCTCTGGTTCATGGTGTCAGACCGTCATGTCTCATAGCAGCCTTCTACGGTGTATTTCCATCTCTCTTTATCCCAATACATAGCTGCTAGATGAACTCTCTACCTCTATTTTCATCTTGCCTTTTTTAGCTGGAACATGAAAGTACCAAGTTCTAAATTTTATAAACCCAGGCTCATCAGACACACCTCTAAGGCTCTTCACCTTCATCATTCTTATCTCTGTTCCTATTCAATATATTAATTGTCACTTCTGGGCAAGATAATTTTGGGCGCTTATTTCAGCTACTGTCCCTATATATGTGTTTCATTAGTCTTTTTTGGAGGGTTTTTTTTTTTTTTTTGACTCCAATTCACTTGTCTATAGTTTTTAATGACCCTCAACTTTATAAATTTAAACAGTAAATGAAAAGCCTTCTTCAGAAAGTGTTCTCTTATAACATCCATCCATCTGGTTGTGAGAATATATACACATATCTATCTACCTGTATCTGTACATACAGATGGAAACTGCTTGATCTTCTGACTTCCACTTGTAAATTTAAAAAAAAAATTATTTTTTAAAATTTTTGGCTGTGTCGGGTCTTCATTGCTGCATGGGCTTTTTCTGTAGCTGTGTTGCGTGGGGGCTACTCTCTAGTTGCAGTGTGCAGGCTTCTCATTGCTGTGGCTTCTCTTGTTGCAGAGCATGGGCTCTAGGCATACAGGCTTCAGGAATTGCGGCACATGGGCTCAGTAGTCGTGGCTCCCAGGATCTAGAGCATAGGCTCAGTTCTTGTAGCCTATAGGCTTAGCTGCTCTGTGGCACGTGGGATCTTCCTGGACTAGGGATTGAACCCATGTCTCCTGCATTGGCAGGGGTATTCTTCACCACTGAGCCACCAGGGGAGCCCTGCACTTACAAATTTGTTGTATGGTTCAGTTCAGTAATTTTTCATACGTCTTCTGTTTCTTTGATAAGGTTAAATATAGGTTTATGACCTGCAGAGACGTTGTCATCTTGTTGTAACTCGCTGAAGTTCATTGTACACAGTTGTACTCAAAACATCTGCTCAGTAAATTTTCTTGGCATGTACCTCTTCCAGGGAAATACTTGAACCCACTAGACTCTGTTTTGCTTGTTAGAATCTCTAGAGATTTGTTAATGCTGCTAGGTGACTTTTAAGTTTACAGCAAGCTAAACTCTCTTGATGCTCATCCTTTGGTTGAATCTTTAACCTCTCTTTGTTGACTGAGGATATCTCATTTTTGTATAGATTACTTCAGGGCATCTAGGGATTTTCTGGGTAGAACATTACTTTATAGAGTTTCCTAGCATTTAGTTGATGTTGGGAGCATTCTTAGAACATTCAGGTAAATGGATTTGGCCTCTGTGACATGTTCTCTGTAAAACCAAATACCTGTGTCTTCTTTGGGATGATCCATGTCAGAGGAGGTTTTTCAGAGGTCCGGTGAAGGCAACGTTCTTCTGAAAGATTCTTTCAGTCCTATAAGTTTTTGATTTTTACTTAGAGAATGACTTCAGAAAGCATTTTATGTCTCAAGGCAGGTTCTCCTTTTATCTCCATTGCTAATTCTAAGTTCTCGAAAGATTCCATTATTATTAGGTTACTTAATGTTGAAGAAAGTTGTGAAACCAGGCCTTTTATCTGTTAAACAATTTCAGTTTGTACAATTCAACTAGGCCTTCTTTGCTGCCAGGTAATGGTTTGTTCCCTGAATTGAATTCACCACAGTGCCTATTCCAAACCTTTTTTGTTGTTCTTAAGCCCCCAACCCTGTCAATATATCTCTTTCATTCTATGGAGATAACTTTACCTCATACCTATTCAGAAGGTTGATACCACCCAAGAGTTACCTATCATGAGCTCCCTCATAAATTGCCATAAAAGACTCTACATGCTACACGCTAAGATGCTTCAGTTGTGTCTGACTCTTTGTGACCCTATGGTCCATAGCTTGCCAGGCTCCTCTGTCCATAGGAATCTCCAGGCAAAAATACTGGAGTGGGTTGGAGTGCCATGGAATACTGGAGTGCCATTCCCTCCTTCAGGGTATCTTTCTCAACCCAGGGATCAAACCTGTGTCTCTTATGTCTCTTGAATTGGCGGGAGGGTTCTTTACCTCTAGTGCCACCTGGGAAGTAAAAGGCTCTACTGCACTTCTTTTCTCTCATCTCCATGCTCAGGAAGTCCTCTGCTTGTGCCTACTGTTTCTTTTTTCCTTCTTCCTCTGACACCTTGCCCCATTGGTTATTTCTGTATTGCATTTTCAGTTTTTCTTTTCTTTTGAACCCCTTTCCACAGTTTACAGATGTTCTTGGGCCTTCCTAAGCATTGTAAAAGCAAAAAAGTGAAAACCCTTTGACTCTTCTTGATTGTGTTATCCTCTGAAACATTCAGTTTTTCTTTCTGATTAGACCTTTAAATCACCTACACTTGCCTCCACTTCCTATCTACTTGTTCACTGCTAACTCTTTTTCAGCCTGGTCTGTCTTCTACGTATTCCCTTGAAGAGTAAAATTCAGTTTTATTTCATTTTCATTCTTTTTGATGTAAAATCTAATGCTCTTTGGAAGAGTGTGGGATCCAGTATTTTTCTTTATCCAGTTTTTATTCTTTCCCTTTGTTACCACACTCCTGTTGACCACCTGTGTTTCCTTTTTGAAACTCCTCATTTGACATTAGTGTTTTCTTCTTTCTTCTCCTGTCTTTCTTGCTGTGCTGTGCTTAGTTGCTCAGTTGTGTCTGACTCTGTGACCCTGTGGACTGTAGCCCACCGGGCTCCTCTGTTCATGTGATTCTCCAGGCAAGAATACTGGGTTGCTATGCCCTCCTCCAGGAGATCTTCCCAACCCAGGAATCAAACCCAGGTCTCCTGCATTGCAGGCAGATCCTTTACCATCAGAGCCACCAGGGAAGCCTGTCTTTCTTACCCCTTCTTTAACTTTTTCCTTCCCATTAAAGTATGGCCGTTCCTCAAGCATCTAGTCTTGACTGCCACCTCCATCACCTTTTTTCTGTTCCATGTCAGCCAGCCTCATGGCTTTATCTCCTTTCTCATGTGAGTGTGTTTCACATGTGTTCTGTCCAGCCCTCGTTTCTCTTACCTGCCTATGTCCTGCATTTTTAACTGTCTGCTCGTTTGCTGTCACTTAGATAAAACACTGTACCTCAAACTCACTGTGCTCCAAACTGAACTCTTCATTTTTTCTTCCCCAAACTGACCTACTTTTTATGGTTCCTGTATGTTTTCATGGTTTTGATTAGATCAGTGTTCAGGATCTACATCATCCTGACTGATTACAGTTGGGCCCTGTAGTATATGATGATTTTTTTCCCCCTCCTTTCTCATACAATACTTTGTTCTCTTTGGGATTAAATGTGTTGCACAGTTAACAGTGTCATTTTGTGTTTTCCTTTGCTTATTTTTTTTAATATGCATATCGCTCATCCATCTTCAAGCTATCCCTTGTCTAAGTTTTTCTTAAATAATTCAGTTTTTTTGATTTGACATTTTCTTTTCTTAGAAATAACTTTCTTGGAGGCATCTGTCTTGTTCCATTGTGACTGGTGATACTATTTATCCCCAGTGCTCAGCTACCATCCTGGGATCCTCCTGTTCTTCTCTTGAGTTGAAACCCTTATTTCCTGAATTTATTGGTTTATTCTCAGTGTGGTGGAAAATCTCCCCTAATTTTCTAAGAAAGAATGTGAGAGGAAATTTTTGAGACCATATCTGTCTAAAAGTGCCTTTATTCTAGCTTCATATTTAATTGATATTTTTGATTGCATATAGAAGGAAATAATTTTTTTCTTAGAATTTTGGAGACATTGTTCCCTTGTCTTTGAACTCCCACAGTTTCTCTTGAGATGTTTGAAGACATTCTGATTTGTATGTGATCTATTTTCTTGGTCTCGAAACTTTTAAGATCTTTATAAAATTCCCAGTGTTTCTCTTTTTAGAACTTTCATGACAGTATGCCTTGGTGTGGGTTTGTCTTTGTTTATTGTTCTTGGCACTTGGTAGCTTCTTTCAATCTGGAAATTCATGTCCTTCAGTTCTGGAGGTTTTCTTTAATCATTTGATTTATTCTCATCTAGTTTCTTTTTCTAGAATGTCTGTCTGGGATGTTTTCTTATTTTTCTCCCGTCATCCATTCGTCCTACTTCTTGGAAAATTTATTTAGCTTTATTTTCATCTCCTTCTATTTTGTTTTAAATTTCTGCTATCATATTTTTAAGTGTACCCATTAATGTTTTTAAATAATGTTTAATTTTATAAGAGATTATTCAAAATATGCCTAGAGAGAAAAATTTTCTTTACTCCTGTTTCATGTGGGTTTTGGGAGGGTACAGAGGTGAATATATATATATATTCTATCTGCAGAACTCAGTTTTGTTTCACTAACACTATTGTCTCTTCTCACCTGTGCTTGAAACATGGGAATAATCTGTCTTTTAAAATGTATTTACTGATTATTTATTAAGTACTTACTATGTGGCAGATTCTGTACTAGATGTTTGGTTTTTAAACACTTTTGAGAAAAAGTATATTTCCTGGCCTGAAGTTATTCAGGGTCTAGTGAGGAGAAAACCAAGGCATAGACAAACCATGAAGATGGTAAAAGTATGTGTCAGGGGCCTCAGAGCAGGCAAAGTTCTGTGCGGGAGCATGTAGACCCTTGCTGCTGCTCCCACACTGCCGTGTTCTCCCTTTGCATTATCTCTGCTTCCCTATTTTGTATCTTCACTTATGCTGACCTCTTAGCCTAAACTCTTGGGTATCATTTTGATAATGGAAATTGTATCCATCTTAAGTTGGTGTAGTCGCTGGTGGCTCAGATGGTAAAGCGTCTGCCTACAGTGTGGGAGACCTGGGTTCAATCCCTGGGTTGGGAAGATCTCTTGGAGAAGGCAGTGGCACCCCACTCCAGTATTCTTGCCTGGAAAATGCCATGGATGGAGGAGCCTGGTAGGCTGCAGTCCATGGGGTCGCAAAGAGTCAGACATTACCGAGCGACTTCACTTTCCTTCTTTCTTTCTTTAAGTTGGTGTAAAGAGGCTGATCTTCAGGCAGGAGAGTGAGGAGATAAAAAGTGTTTCCTCAAGCCCACAGGTTTGGTAAAGCATTTCCACTGTGTTGTGTGTTTCCCTTTCGAATGACTCATCTGACATATCTTGTGATTTTATTTTTTTAAAGGGGAGCATGTTTTTTAAAAGTCATCATTGAATTTGTTACAATATTGCTTCTGTTTTATGTTTTGTTTTTTTGGCCCCAGGGCAGGTAGGTCTTAGCTCCCCAACCAGGGATTGTATCCATACCCCCTGTATTGGAAGGCGAAGTCTTAAACCACTGGACCGCCAGGAAAGTCCCGTTAGTCATTCATGTGCTTGTCTTACCTCCTTTACTGGCCTCTAAACTCCTTGAGAGTAGTGTATGTATCCGATTCGTTTATATGATCTCAAAGTGACTCACATTATGTGAGCAAGATGATAAACCTTTACCGTGTCCCCTCAGATTGAATTAAGACTTCTTGAAACTCAGAAGAAAAACACTTTAAAAGTCTTCAGGGACAGGATTCTGATTTCATTGGTGAGTATCAAGTGTGATTGTGGAGCACAGAGCGCTAGCAGCAGGGGGACAGACATCACTGCACCCTGGGTGAGAACTGCTGTGTTTGTGGCAGCTTTCCCACAGAGCTATTAAGCCAGTGTCGTTGGCTGGTTTGCACTGATACAGTGACGTGCAGTAAGCAGACGTCCTGCAAAATGATGCTAGATAACAGCATTTCAAGGTCAATGTCTTGTAAAGCTTTTATTTTCCAAGACGATGGAGAACTGTAAAATTATTTCTTGCCCCAAATGGCTCTGTAATCATCTAAGTGTTTTATAGTGTATCATGTTGATAAACATGTGTTTTTCAGGCCTCGATGATAAACTATTCAAAACGTGAGTTTTATTTAAAAATTGCCGTTTAAACCACACAAAGGCCAGGGTGCATGTGGGCCCAGGATATAGGGCAGTGACTAGCTCAGAATGAAATTCAGGTGTTTATTTGGTCCCTCGACATGTGGAATTTCATCACTCCTTGCATAGGAGCTGAAGTCAGGTCCACATGTAAAAGATGTAGTGAAATCGGGTTGTATTAGTTTTCTTTTTCTTCCTTAAATCAAGGCAGTGATTGCTTTTGTTTTTCGTGTTAAGAGGGAAACCGTGTGATTTCTTACATAATCTGGCTGATGTGACTGAAGCTTCTGGCACTGGAGTTTAGATTTTCTCTCCTGAGTGTCAAGAAGGGCTAACAATACTTTAGAAGTCTCTTTTGGTTCAAAAGTTATTGCATGGGGAAAGGTTTTGGGTTTGGCTGTATTTCTAGTGTATACAATCTTTAAACTTGAGACGTTTAAACGTGTGTGTGCTTAGTCACTTGGTTGTGTCTGACTTTGCAACCCCATGGACTGGGATTTCCCAGGCAGGCATACTGGAGTGGGTTGCCATTTCCTTCTCCAGGGAATTTTCCTGATCCAGGGATCAAATTTGTATCTACTCTGTCTTCTGCAGTGCAGGCAGATTCTATACCCACTGAGTCATTGGGGAAGCTTGTGTCTGGCCAGTCAAATCTGGTTTTACTCTTGGAGCTATGCTTTGGAAGCTGAGTTGAAGCTTGAGGAACAGCTTGTTTGTTTATTTGTTTTGTTTTAAATCCTTGTCCTTGACCAACGCTCGGTCTGTGTATGGCAGCCATTATCATTCTGTGAAGCTGGGACACTGCACAAGGCCAAGGGGAGTGAAGATGGATTAAAAAGTAGTTACAATTAGTTTTTTTGGCTGCGTCAGGTCTTCGTTGCTGCACAAAGGCTTTCTCTAGTTGTGGAGAGTGGGGGCTACTCTTTGTTGTGTGTGGGCTTCTTATTGAAGTGGCTTCTATTGTTGCTGGAGCACAGGCTTTAGGGCACTTGGGCTTCAGTAGTTGTGACTTATAGGCTCTAGAGCACAGGCTCAATATTTGTGCACAAGCTTAGTTGCTCCACAGCATGTGGAACTTACCAGACCAGGGATTGAACCCGTGTCCCCTGCCTTGGAAGGTGGATTGTTAACCACTGGACCACCAGGAAAGTCCAAGATAGATCTTTTTTGAAGCCCTTTGTTTTTCGGGCTGCTCAGGTGGCTTCGCTAGTAAGTGAGGTTTGGTGTTTTGTCTCCCACTCCTCAGGATCCAGTTATTTTAGAGACCCCTTTAGCCCCACCAAGTGCACAAGACTGCTTCCTTTCAGCATAGCTTTGTTTTGTATTTTCAGGGATTTCCTTATATCTCTGGATGCTCTGCTAGATTGTAGCTCAGCTTGGACTGGGTCCTGTGTGTAGCGTCCATGCTGTGCATACAGTAGACTGTGAGGCACGCCTCATGGCTGGCACAGCAGAGGGCAGCAGTGGCAAGTCGTGAGTCACACCTTCCTTCTATCCTTTATGCTCATCCTGCTGTCAACACCTAATCTTTAGCCTCCTCCACACCATGCAAGGCTCTTTTAACATTTTATATAGTTTTACATTCTTTTTTGGAGTGCTTTTAATTTTTTTTTTTCTTTTTAGGAAAGTGATGAATGAAACTGGAATACTTAATTTAAAAGCCTTAGTTATACATAATGAAAAATAATTCATTAAGTGAACTTGAATATTTTGTGTGACATTTAATCCAGGTGGAATTCTAGAGGTGTGACTTGAGATCAAAACAAACTTAAAAAATTTTTTTATTTTTGAAATTTGAAGCTTTGGGATGTGAAATCTGCAAATGAGAGGAAAAGCATTAATGTGAAGCAATTCTTCCTGAATTCAGAGGAGCCTCAGGAGGATCTGGAAGTGATAGTGAAATGCTGTTCGTGGTCTGCTGATGGTGCTAAGATAATGGTGGCTGCGAAAAATAAAGTCTTTGTAAGTACTGGTATTTTAAAAAGCCAAATTTAGTCTAATAAAGTTGAAATACCTATTGATTGTTGCATTTTATACTGTTTATTGACATAAAGTATAGCTGACTGTTTTTGGGGCAGATGCCCTAGCCTCCTGTAGTTCTTAGAACTGTGCCTCAGGGAGTGTCCATGGGCCTTGTGAGAAAAGGTCTCCATGGTCAAACAGGTTTGGAAATGTTATGTATTACTTTCCCTATTGGAGGTACTTTTCCCCCTTTAGTGTATACTAACATATATAATATTTATGGCCTCTAGAAGTCCTACAATAAAGAAACAATTTATGTTGTTTACAACCAGTGTATCTCAAATTGATCTAAAACATAGATGGAATGCTGGCTGCATCACTCACCCTGCTTCCCTCCACAATTTGAAATACATTGGTTTAGGTGACTTTCAGAGTACTTTCTATAGCCTTAAAATACTATGATTTGGTGACTGATGGAAATACTTATCAACAACTGAAGTTTGTGAAATTTCTGTGAAGTAAATGAGGAAGATATGCAAAAGAAGGTAAGTGCCTAGGAAATGCCTTCTTTTTTCAGTTCTTGTAACAGTTTACATTTGTAGTATTCACAGTACTCTCATATAGAATTTCTCTTGATATAACTACCCAAAGGACACAGCACATTGCAGTAGCCCTATGGTAGTAATGTGTCCAAAGTTACACTGTGATTTGGAGACCTAGGTCTTCTGATTTAGGGCCCAATGCCATTACATTCTGATGGTAATTTTAAAAACTTAATGAGCGATCTTAGATTACAGTTTTATTTCATTTTCAGTTTTATTGAGGTATGATTTAAAAAATTGTAAAATATTTAAAGTGTATTTAACATGATGATTTGATGTATGTATACATTGTGAGGGCTTCCCTGGTGGCTTAGTGGTAAAGAATCTGGCTGCCAATGCAGCAGACCCAGGAGACCCAGGTTCAATTCCTGGGTTAGGAAGATCCCCTGGAGAAAGAAATGGCTACCCACTCTAGTATTCTTGCCTGGAAAATCCCATAGATAGAGGAGCTTGGTAGGCTACAGTCCTTGGGGTCGCAAAAGGGTTGGGTGTTACTTAGCGACTAAATAACAACATACATTGTGAAGGGATTACTCTCATTGAGCTAATTAACATATTGTCATCTTACATATTTGTCTGCTTTTCTTCCTCCCTCCCTTCCTTTAAGATGTTTACATTTTACTCTCTTTTACAGTGCAATATCACCTATAGTCACCATGTTATACATTAGATCCACAGACCTTATTTACCTTGTAACTAAAAGTTTGTATCCTTTTGTCAACCTTTCCCTATTTCTCCCACCCAAGAGATTCCAGTTTTAATGAACACAATTGAAGCATACATATAGTTGTATAAAAACTAACGGAGGGACCATTTATATTATTATTATTGATCTAGTAAGTTATGACCCTTGGATCTTGGTTGCTTATAGGTTTTTACCCCTTTAGCAGGAAACCAAAGAGAAATATATACTTTTGTCTTAAGTTTGTTAAAGTCTATAAACACAGAAAGGAACCCTGCATTTACAAGATGTGAAGATTTATAAAATTTGCCATTTTAGCTATTTTAAAATACACAATTCGGTGGCATTCATTATATTCACAATGCTGTATATGCATTTATCACCATTTTTCCAAAACCTTTTTCATCAAACAGAAACACTGTAACCAATAAGTAGTAATTCCCTCTTCAGCCCCTGGTAACCTCTAAATTATGAATTTACCTTTTCTAGATATTTCATATAAGTGGAGTCATACTATATAGCTCATTTTGTGTCTGGCTCATTTCATTTAGCGTAACATTTCAGGGTTCATTCATGTTGTAGCATGTGTTAGAACTTCATTTCTTTTTATGACTGAATAATAATCTTATATGGATATGCTGTATTTTGTTTATCCATTTATTTATTGTTGGGTTGTTTTCACCTTTTGGTTATTGTGAATAATGCCACAAGAGCACTGGTGTACAAGTATGTGTGTGAGCCCCTGCTTTCAGTTCTGTATATATGTCTAGGAGTGGAATTTCTGGGTCGTATGGTAATTTAATTCTGGGCTTTTGACGAACCACCAGACTTTTCCATAGTGGCTGTATAATTTTCTGTTCCCACTAGTAGTGTACAAGGATTCCAATTTCTTCACATCCTTGCTAACACTTGCTTTTTTCCATTCTAAAAAAATTATAACTGTCATATTAGGTGTGAAGTGGCACCACGTTATAGTTTGGTTTACATTTCCCTAATGACTGATCGTGTTGAGTAAAATTTGAACATTTAAAAATAGCTGTTCTAGTGAAAGAGGAAAATAATTTTATATTGCGTGAAATGCTTTCCTGTTTTAAAAATCTGTAGGCCAGCTCTGTATTTTACTGTGGTAAAACAAAGCTACCCTAAGATCACCCTTAACCACACACAGATTCCAGTTTCTTACTCTTGGTGTCTCTGTTATTTTCCTGTCTTTCTTTTCAACTCTTTTGTGTTATTAGCCCACTCCTGTTATTACGTCTTTTTGTTACCCAATAATTGGGACAACTGCCTATTCCGTACTTGAAAAGTTTCCTTTATCACTCTCAGCCACTAATTCTTTTTTAAAAATTTATTTATTTTTTATTTGAAGGATAATTGCTTTACAGAATTTTGTTGTTTCCTGTCAGACCTCAACATGAATCAGCCATAGGGTATACATATATCCCCTCCCTGTTGAACCTCCCTGCCTATCCCACCCCTCTATCAGCCACTAATTCTTAAGAACAGCTTGTCCTGGGAAGCATTTTAAGCGTGAGTTCCTGTCCTTTATTGTTGGCCCCTGATGCTGTGCTGCTTACCACCTATGTATGTTCACAGGGCCGTGAATTCACAAAACATTTTCATGGCTCCCTCTGGAAATTATTTTTTTCCTTCCTGAAGACTGTGCCTTGGTCTTAAATCATTATACAGTATATTGGTATAAACATTTTTATCATTTGGCAAAAACTTTGGAAGAGTATGTGTGCACGTGTGCTAAGTCACTTCAGTTGTGTCCAACTCTTTACGACCCTAAGGATCCATCGGGCTCCTCTGTCCATGGGATTCTTCAGACAAGAATACTGGAGTGGGCAGCCATGCCTTCCTCCAGGGGACCTTCCCTACCCAAGGATCGAACCATGTTTCTCCTGCATTGGCAGATGGGTTCTTTACCCACTAGTGCCACATTCAGCATTTAAAAATCTTTCAGAAATTGAAATGAATTTTAAATGAGTCAAATTTGAATAGCTTTTTTTTGGTTCAAAAATGGGAAAATGACTGATGATGGAGTAATTTGGGCTCTGAAAAGAAATAGAAATGATTGAACTATTTCATTTTAGCAAGCCTCTGCTCTGTATTATTTTGATCATCTTCATTTATGAACATGCATTTTCCCTTTTGAATAAAGAAACGTTAGGAAGAACTGTTCTGTATATTAATTTGACTAGTCCATTTGTGTATTCACAAAGGTTTTATTTCTCCCTAAGCTTGCTTGAGAGATCATCTATGATAAGTTTTCTTTATAAGAAACAGATATCAAGATAAGCAGTATTTAAAAACTATATATGTATTAATTTATATGTTTTTTATGACTTAATTATGTCAATTATTAGTAGTTTTTTCTTTAGGACTTGTACTCTGTGTTTGAAATGAGAGGGTATTCTTTTGGAAATAAATTTAGTTTCACTTTGGGTATAGCAGATATTTTAAAATATCTTACTTGTATAGACATCTCTCTGTTTTATGTTGACAGCTTTTTGACATTCACGCCAGTGGCCTGTTGGCAGAAATCCACATGGGCCATCATAGCACTGTCCAGTACTGTGACTTCTCCCCCCACAACCATTTGGCAGTGGTGGCTTTGTCCCAGTACTGTGTGGAGGTGAGTAGTTGAATTTACTCTGTGAAGTCTGGGTCTCCAGAGGTACAAGAATGACAAAGAATGGGTTGCTTAAACCACTGACTGCTGAGAATGTTTGCTTGCGAAATCATAAGAGTGTTTTCTTCATAGCATAATGGCCTCTAGCTTTAGGACATTAAGCCACATTGACAGCTTCAATATTTTAGCAGTGATTGAAGACTTGGCTTGACAGTATGACAGAGAATGACAGGCAGTATCATTCACTAAGCATTTACTGAATGGTCAGTATGTGCCAAGGTCTGGGGAAAACAATGGAATGACCACTGGTTTCCTAAGCAGGAACATGGCATCTCTTAAATGTGGGCATAGACTCTTCTGTAAAAGAGATGATGAGAAGTGAGTCCAGTTCAAATTTCTTAGATCACTGTAAAAGGTAAGATGGAAGTTAAATTTAAAATTGGTTAATCTAGGATTTTCATTGCTAAGTTCTAATGAATAAAATGATTTCTCATTTACATTTATAATTTTGCCCTTAACTTAATAGATTTTATTGTACTCAGTGTCTGTATCCAGTGTCTGTATCTAGAAGAATTCTACTCAAATGAGCTGCTAATATTAAGTTTTTCAAAAACAGTGAGTTTCCTGATTTTTTTTCCTCCAAAGATAGTTTTTCCAAGCTTTGTTACTACTCATTTCTTAAGTGACTCTTACCACCAAGTAATGGAAGCCCTGTGCTTGCAGTCTAAGAAGACAGATATGGGCCTTTATTTGGAAAACAGGGAAGTTCATTTGGTTCACAGGCTCCCTTCAAAGGAAGCTTGACCACGGCGAGCATTTCTTTAGTGTTCCGTGCCTGTTCCAGCGATTTTTAGTGGGTTTTCCAACCTTGCCCTAATACGTGAAGGTGTGGCTGAGCTGTAGTCCTTCAGCATGCAGATACAGATTAAGATGGGAGTGAGTGGATGAGCTCTGTAGTTAAGTTCTGTTCAGTCGCTCAGTCATGTCCGACTCTTTGCGACCCCATGAATCGCAGCACGCCAGGCCTCTCTGTCCATCACCAACTCCCAGAGTTCTCTCAAACTCACGTCCATCGAGTCGATGATGCCATCCAGCCATCTCATCCTGTCGTCCCCTACTTCTCCTGCCCCCAATCCCAATCCCTCCCAGCATCAGAGTCTTTTCCAGTGAGTCAACTCTTCGCATGAGGTGGCCAAAGTACGGGAGTTTCAGCTTCAGCATCATTCCTTCCAAAGAAATCCCAGGGCTGATCTCCTTCAGAATGGACTGGTTGGATCTCCTTGCAGTCCAAGGGACTCTCAGGAGTCTTCTCCAACACCACAGTTCAAAAGCATCAATTCTTCGGCACTCAGCCTTCTTCACAGTCCAACTGTCACATCCATACATGACCACAAGAAAAACCATAGCCTTGACTAGATGGACCTTTGTTGGCAAAGTAATGTCTCTGCTTTTGAATATGCTATCTAGGTTGGTCATAACTTTCCTTCCAAGGAGTAAGCGTCTTTTAATTTAATGGCTGCAGTCACCATCTGCAGTGATTTTGGAGCCCCAAAAAATAAAGTCTGACACTGTTTCCACTGTTTCCCCATCTATTTCCCATGAAGTGATGGGACCAGATGCCATGATCTTCGTTTTCTAACCCTAATTCTGTGTATAGCAGTGCAGCTAACACTGAAGACCTTCCCAGTGAGAATCTTCCCCTTGAGTGTGAATGGGCTCCAGTCCTGTTTGCAGTGGTGGTTAGGAGTAGGTGCTGTGGGCTGTGTTCTCTTCAGCAGAGACTTTGAATCGAAAGATTCAGAGCTACTAGGAGCTCTTGCGCCTTACCTGTAGATCCTCAAGGTAGGTGTGATTGGAAGTTTCCTTTTCCTGGATATTAGGAGTGAAGGACATCACTTTTTGCCCTTTCCATCACTTCTAAAATCTTAACCCTCTGTTTTTCTTTTGGCCTTTCCATCACTTCTAAAATCCTTACCCTCTGTTTTTCTTAAAAAATCTCCAAGGAGCATTGTCTTCCTTTTTTTAAATATAGGCACTTATTGGTTTTGAAGGCTGTGAATGACAGAAATGATGAGAGAGAGCAAGGAGGGAAGAGAGGAAGGATTTTCAAATCAGATTTTTCAGTTGTGGAATCCTTTTCATTTCTGGCCTTTAGCTCTGTATGTCTCAGCTTGGACTCAAGATAAGGCAGAGAAAATTTCCTGTAACTAATTTATAATTATAGAACTCACTGATTGAAAACCACTGGGCATGTGATGAAGTACTTGTTTTGTCCATGCTAGTTCTAAAATCATAAAGTAGGGGCTGTAATTCAGAGACTAATGAGAGGAACTCAGGCACATATGGTACTTCATTAGACTGGAATATATTTGAGTAATTTGCAGCAAAACTCAGGACAAAATGCAGCCAGGCTAGAGACAGACATTGACAATTTGTAACCAGCATGAATAACAGGAGACAAGTGTACATGTACAGTTAGTACATTCATTTGTTGCAGGGTTTTGCAGTCATTTGAAATGAAGATTAGATGACAGTGGAGAATAGTCAGAATGTGAAAGCCACTTAATGCTCATCCTGTTGTTTTTATATTGATTTTTGAAAATATGTAAAATGTTTATATGATTCCAAATCAAAGCTTTATAAGTTTTATTCAGGGAGGTCTGACTTTCATCCCTATCCCTTCCACTCTGGTCCCCACCTTCTGAAGGTAACCATTTTTGTCTTAGCATCCTGATGTTTCTTTTTGCATGTATAAGCAGTATCTATATGTATAATATAGCTATATATATCCACCTATTATATGTATCACACTGTATCTAATTCTATACTCACATGTTTATTTTTCATCTCATTTAGTATAGTTTGCATATATATAGTATTTATAAATATATATACACACACTTCTGCAAAAACATGTATACTATTCTTTGCAACATATGCCATAGACTAGTCATTGTCAGAGTGTTTTTCTCATTACTTTTTTTAACGGTTGCATATTGTCCCATTTTGTGATTAATGAGGTTTATTTAGTCAGTTCCCTACTGATGGTCATTTGGGATTTTGCTGTTAAAAACAATTGATGCAGTGAATAATCCACACAAGTTATTTTGTATTTTTGCTAATGTATTTTTGGGCTATAGTCATAGAGGTGGAATTGCTGGATCATTCTTGCTGTTTTTAATATTCTTGATATATTCAAAATGCTTATGAATGTGATTTCCTATATATTGTGTTTATTCTGTAGTTGTGGAGTATGGACTCAGGTTTAAAAGTAGCTGATTGCAGAGGACATTTAAGTTGGGTCCATTGTGTGATGTTTTCTCCTGATGGATCATCGTTTTTGACATCTTCTGATGACCAGACAATCAGGGTGAGAAATAATTGAGATTTTCATTTTAAACATTTAATGATGGTAAGCTTAATCTCCTACCAATTGAGAAATTGATGGGCACTATTGGGGGGAAGTAAAACAGAAACTGCTGGATTCACATTTATCCTTGAAAAGTGCTGGTATATGGACTGTAGCAGTCACATTCATTCAGTACACTTACACTGAGTTGTTACCGTGGCCCAGGTGCTGGAAAAATCCATTGATAAAACTGCACTTTGGCTAATTTAAATATATTTCATCAGAATAACTTTTGACTCCCTACCTTAAATTCCCACATCCAATTACTTGCCAGTACTGTTAGATTCTTTCACTGCTCCTTTCCCTGGGTCCTGGTGGGCACAAGGTTTTGTTTGCGCCCTCCGAGCATCTCTGGCAGGTATGATGTTTGAATGGATTCTACCTTTCCATTTTCTATCATTTATTTCTACTTGTCCATTTCAAGTTTAGGTACTCATTACCTGTTGTCTTTCTTATATTAATCTCTTTGCAAGTCTTTTCTTTCTTGGTTTTCTGCATACTGCTTGTGAGACATTTCCTCATGTACAATGCAGACGTGTCATTTTTGCTCAAAAAGATAGTGACTGCCTTGCCTACCATTTGGAGTAAATAAATTGCTGTTAAAATTCTCTACGGTTAAGGCTGTTCTATACCAGTCTGTCTTCTGATTTATTCCTTCAAATAACCTACACTGGACTGCTTACATTTCCCCAGACACCTTGTACTTCCCTGCTTCTGTGTTTCTTATGTTTGGAATACCCTACTTCTCTGTATGTCTCCATGTTGAAATCCTAAGAATCCTACGAGTCCCCTCAAGCTTTCAGTAAAGCCTTTCCTAGTATTCTGTTCAGAGGACTGTCTTTTCTCCTTCAATGCCATGTAACTGTATCATTTTTTTATGGTACTTATCAAATTCTGCCTTGATAAGAATTTCACCTCCTCACTACTAATGTGTCACTACCCCTCCAACTTGTTCACACATTTTAAATTAAGCTCTTGAGCCTGGAGACCCTGGTCTGTCCAAGTAGCATCTTATGCAGTCTCTTGTACAAATTGTAGTTAAAATTCGTTTAGTATTTACTGTATGCCAGACATTGGGCAAAGTACGTGAATGTGTTAATTTGCTGATTCCCACAACAGTCCTTTTTGCAGCTGAGGAAGCAGTCACAGAAAGGTTAAGTCAGTGCTATTTACAGTGTAATAAGTCTCAATAAGCTTGAGCCAGAATGTAAATCAGCACTGCTTCCTTCATTAAGAAAGTCTTATTTTAAAAAATCAGCTGTATCATAAGCATACTGTTAACAGTGTGTTTAGTGATAGAGTTGATTTTCTTTCTGGTTTAGGCTCCTTATCTTGCTATCAGACAATTTGAGAAATAGCAGATTCTTATCTTGGAGTAGCACAGGGTTAAGTAATATGCCCAAAGTCACAACTTTCAGTTAATTCACACTAAGGCATTTTGATTCTAGCACCCATTGCTCTTAATAATGACTGCTTCTTACTATTCTTGTTAATAAGGTGGCGCTAGTGGTAAAGAACCTGCCTGCCAGTGCAGGAGACATAAGAGACATGGGTTCGATCTCTGGGTCAGGAAGATCCCTTGGAGGAGGAAATGGCAGTCCACTCCAGTGTTATTGCCTGGAAGATCCCATGGACAGAGGAGCTTGGTAAGCTATAGTTCATAGTGTCACAAAGAGTTGGATGTGACTGAGGCATCTTAGCATGTACTGTTGTTTAGTCACTCATTCGTATCTGCCTCTTTTGTGACCCCATGGACTGTAGCCCAGCCAGGCTCCTCTGTTCATGGGATTTTCCAGGCAAGAATACTGGAGTGGACTGCCATTTCCTCCTCCAGGGGATCTTCCCAACCCAGGGATCGAACCCGTGTCTTCTGCATTGGCAGGTGGATTCTTTACCTACTTCTTACTATTGAATGCAGGGAAGCCCTGCTTCTTACCAGGGAAGAGCCAATAGGAAAGCCCTACTTCTTACTATAGAATGCAATTAATAAATATTTATTGTTGAATTATAATCTAATTGAAAATTTTCTAGCATAGGCATTTGGAGTGTGAAGTATGGTTGTATACTGTTTTAAGACTAAGACTGTCTTTACATTATTTGAGAGAATGCAGTGATCCTGCTGTATTTTTTTTTTATCTCTTAATCAGCTCTGGGAGACAAAGAAAGTATGTAAGAACTCTGCTACAGTGTTAAAGCAAGAAATAGATGTTGTGTTTCAAGAAAATGAAGTGACGGTTCTTGCAGTTGACAATATAAGACGTCTGCAAGTGAGTATTTTTTAGAAAACAGTTGGAAAAATTGTTTTGATCAAACTCTGAATTCAAAATGGACTTGATCAGGCATAATTGTCTAGTATCTAAGAAATGCTCAGTAGATGTCAGTTGAATAAATACATGGGTTTTGAGCTGAGGCTCAGATATGCTAGTATTTAGAATTAAACCTTGCTTTACTGCACTCCTCTCCTCTTGTTAACTGGAAGGCAGGGAGCAGGAACATGTAAGAAAATGAGACTCGATATTGGAGTGGAACTGGAGTGGAGAGAGAAACAGAATAGAGAAGAGGAGAGGGGAGTAGAGGGAGCAGGCATATGGAAGGTGTGAGAGCTGGCAGGCTTGAGACAGACTGGCAGGGGAGGCCAGAGCTTAAGTTCTGGAGCTGCAAAGCTCAGCTGGAAGTAGTAGAGGGAACGGTGACTGTTCACTCAGGAGACCCAGGTACAAGTTCAAGCTGTATCGTCAGCTAGTTCTGTGATGTTGAGTGAATTGCATCACTTCTCAGAGCCTCACTTTCTTCACCTAGAAGGTCCTTTTCATTTAAAAAAAATCTGTAAGCTGGTTTATTTATAAGGGTTAAGGTGGAGTCCAAATACAGGAAGCAGAGATCTGGGAATAAATTGTCTATGGCATGTGGTAATTTCTCCTTGTCTGCTGTGAGGGTCAGAGTTCAGCTGTGAGACACCTCTTAAATATAGCTTGTTCTGTATTTTACAAGTTTTACTGTTGTCCTTAATGTGTTGATGAGAAACTCCTCATGTCCTATATTTCTGGTATGAATTGGGAATGTGGAATTAAACGTGGTTTCCTCATTACTGATTTTTAGCAGACTGATTGTTCCAGTTGTGGTTTTTTTCCACTACAGTTTTCTTGTCAAGTTCAATACTTGTATTACCTTTATTAAATTTGTATAACCTTTCTTTAGCAGTAGTCATAATTGTAAGACTTAAAGAAGTCATCTGACTATTAAAAGTATCATTTTATTATGTCATTGGTTGTGGAAGAGTTTAGAGAATAAACTGACCAGTAATCATTCCATTAAAGTGAACATACATTTTTTTAGTCACTACTTAAAAGAATATGAAAATTGATTAGGAAAGATATTCACCTTTTAATAGTTCAGTCTTCATTTTGAATGCCTAAGAGAACATGCTGGGTAAAATATTGTAAAGAAAAAGCTACTTTGATTGATTGATCCTATAATCTTTGTCCCTGAAACAAAGGTGATTGCTTATTTCATATTGAAAAATAATTCAGGACTTTTAGGTTGTAATGCTTAGTTAGATTTATCCAACAATTGATTTAAGCTTGAGAAATATTTTCCCAGGCCACATGTTTTAGTTGAATGATAGGCATTTTTATTAGTGGGATTTAAAAAAATAATCTTTAGTTTTGGTACAGACTATGAAACGTGATGCTCTTAGTTTATACCTTACAAGTCCAGCCACCCAAATTGTGCTAATGGGTTCTTCCCCAGTGCCTCCTTCTCCCAAAAGAAGGAGGAGGAAAAAAAAACCTTACTATGCACTGTCTGGTGAGGAATTTGGAGGATGTAAAACCCAGTTTAATTTTAATTTGTCTTTTTATGTAATGTCTGTCTCAGTCCTGTTTCACCAAACTCCTTGAAAAATGAGAAGTGTATTTTAACAAACGATAGCACTATTAAAATGGGCTCTGTGAAGAAACAGGAAAGAGTATGTGGAGCCAACTGTGAGATTACAAATCGGGCAGATGTGTCTCAGGTGGCCGGCACAGCAGCTGCTTTTTAAACCTTTTAAAGCTCGTTTTACTTTATGAAAATGTATATGAACCACAAAAGTAAAATGAAATGGAAGTGTGAAGTGCTAAATGCAGCTGCTGAGAATAGAACAGGGCTTTGTTGTTCCCCTGGGAGCTCTTGTTGGTTATTTTCTGTTTTATTTTTCCAGTTTATTTTCTGTTTTATTTTCCAGTCTCTGTTCTAAAGAACAAAAATGGCTCTTACAGTCTAATACCTGATTGTGCCTTATTTTTCATTAGCTCATTAATGGAAACACAGGTCAGATTGATTACCTAACTGAAGCTCAAGTGAGTTGCTGTTGTTTAAGTCCACATCTTCAGTACCTTGCATTCGGAGGTGAAGATGGAGCCATTCAGGTATTCAGTTCTCGTCTGCAGAAGCATTCTGAGCAGTATAGTTTTTATTTAAAATTAAGTAGACACCTGGCTTTGTAGACTTACCTAGTAAATAAATCTTTCTATGGTATATTAGTCATTCCTCTGTTAGATTTAAAATAATCTTACAATCCTATGGTTGTATATTTTTCACATTGCTTTTATTGCTCTGTCTCATACTTTTTGTCTTTTTGTGTTCTTTATTCACTGCCCAATTGTCTTGCTTTTCCTGAATTATATTAAACACTCTCAGAGATTTAGTTATGCAAAGAGCATTTTTTTCTCTTCTTAGAAGCTCAGCCATATAGGGGTATAAGTTGTTTCCATGTTGGTTCTGATCAGGTTCGTCAAGAATTTCAGTGTTGGTACCTTATATTTACTCACCTCACCAATCTTTGCTGTCCTGCTTTTGGTATTAGAAGTACACCTGTTTACCACTTGAAATCCTTAATTTATCAAATAAGATTAAATAAATAAAAATCAGGTTGAAGGAAAAAGGATAGTAAAATGAAAATCATTTTGGGAAAAAAAGTGATTTCATCACGAGTGAAATTCATCACAGAAGCATATTTTGTCTAGCTATGTAATAGATCAGAGAACATGGTGGTTTTTCTTTTTCTCACTTGGCTTTTTGGAATTATTTCTTAATTTGTTAATTATAGCATTAGCCACATTTATTTTACATTGGCTTCATTGTGATAAGGAATTACACAAATACTCTCCAGTTCCATTTGCCCCACAAAGAGGAGACTGTATATATATTTATATTTTTTGAGTTTTTTTCCCCTTCCAGCTTTACTGAGATATAATTAACATATAGCATTCTGGTGGCTCAGTGGTAAAGAGTCTGCCTGCCAATGTAGAAGACATGGGTTCCATTCCTGGGTTGGGAAAATCCCCTGGAGAAGGAAATAGCAGCCCACTCCAGTATTCATGCCTGGGAAATCCCATGGACAGAGGAGCTTGGCGGGTTATAGTCCATGGGATCGAACAAGAGTCAGACATGACCTAGCGACTAAACAGCAACACTGTGTATGTTATTTTAAGCTGTACAGCATAATTATTTGACTTACATTGTGGAATGGTTATCACAATAAGTTTAGTGAACATCTGCCATCTCATGTAGTTACAGAATTAAAGAAATAGAAAATTATTTTTCCTTTTTAATGAGAACTCTTAGGATTTACTCTCAGTAACTTTCAGTTATAATATACAGTACTGTTAATCATATTATTATGTTGTACATTATATCCCTTGTACTTATTTAGGGCGTATCTACTTTTTTGATGTGAATTTATTTGACAGCCTTTTTGACATAGTCATTAGGTTTTGAGTTATGTTCTACTTTTCTTAATCTCTGCATTTGTCATATTAATCTTTAGCCTTTTTAAGTCTCCTTAGTGCACTGCCTTCCAGCCCATTCATACCCTCTTTTCCTTTACCTGTCTCTCTCACCATCCTTTATCTTTCCTTGTCTCTGTTATTTTGTAAAGAGATTGCCTCATCTCTCATCACAGATGTTTTTCTTTCTTCCTTCTCATCCATCTTAAATGTCATTTGCTTTTTGGAGACTGAGCTTAGACTGCCATTGTTTGATGAATTGGGTAGCTGAGTACTCAGAAGGACCACTGGTTGCCACTGCTATCTGGTTATTCCAGTGAGTGTTTTTTATTTTAGCGTGTAGATGTGTGTGTGCGTGCACAGATGTGTTTGTCTGTTTTGTGCTGTTCATTTGTGTGTCTTTAGTTCAACTGAAAGCACTATGAGATGGAAATTCTGTGCCCTTCTGTAGTCTAGTTTTGATTTAATATTTTCAGAGTGTAATTCAGGTGTTGCTGAATATCCTTGTATTAACTTTTCTGTGGTTTTCTGCTTTGTAGATTTTAGAACTCCTGAACAACAAAATCTTCCAATCCAGGAATGGGCATAAGACCACTGTTCGGCACATCCAGTTCACAGCTGATGGAAAGACTCTTATCTCAAGCTCTGATGATTCTGCAGTTCAGGTGAGAAGAAGGTTGCCCTCCTAATGGGTGTAACACTGATCCCAACAAGGGAACACTTCAGTTGTGACTCAAATCCAGCACATGTTTTAAACTTCAGATGACTTTGGGCTTCCTTTTAGATTATGCATTGGGCATAAATGAAACCCATTCTGTTCTGTATTTTTCTGTGCATGAGGCAGGCAGTTTGGTTCAGAGCCCTCTACTGGGAAATTGTTTACTTTGAAAATCAAGCATTCATTTGTATTCTCCCACCTGTATTGGGGTTTGGATTTGTGTCAATATACTTCCTGCCACATTTATGTAATTTCAGTTTATTTTTCTTTACACTACTAAAATAGTAATTATTTTAGATTGAAATATTTTCATTGTTTCCTTTAAGAGTAAGATATTTATTATAGGATTTTATTATAAAATCCTGTGAAAAAGAATTGTTTACCAAAGCTAAGAATTGTGGGTATAGAGGCCTTAAGCCTACTATATGTTCTTTTAAACTTTATTTTTAATCAAAGTTCTAGTACATATACTTTTAAAACTCAAATAGTACTACAAGGCTCTTTAACAAAAGCAGACTCCCGCATTTCTCTTTCTCTTAAAGCACTGCTTTTAGCTTTTAGATGTTTTTTTTTTTTTTTGGTATTTATCTTCATGCCCCCACAGTGCATACTTATAGTGCTAATTCTTGATTTTTAGCTTTGACAATTTATTGAATTTTTCATATTAAGATGAAAATTTAGCTTTTTTCCTCCTCCTGCTTAACTCCAGAGTGTGCACCCACCCTTTTGTCAATCCCCCTCCCCCCAACACAATACCAAAAAAATTTTGTTTAGGTCATTGGTGTCACTGTTCAGACTAAGTAGAACAGGTGACAAGTGTACTACGGATGCCTTTTCTGCCTTAGTGCAGTTCAGGAAACGCTTAACCTGGTTGTAGTTGGAAATTATTTTACCCTAAACCTTGAAGACAATGTTCTATTTTCTTCCAGATTTCAGAGCTCATGTTGAGAAGTCTGAAGCCATTCTGATTCCTAATCTTTCTCTTTGGAAGGTTTTAGGATCTTTCGTTTGTCCTTAGAATTGTGAAATTTCATGATGGTGTGTCATAGTGTGTTTATTTCGTCCATTGTTTTGGGCTTTCACTACCTTTCTCAGTTTGGAAACTTATGTTTTTCAATTCAGAGAGGTTTATTTGAATTATTTCTTTGACACCCCCTGCCTTCCATATACTTCTTTTTTCTGTTATCCCTTATTCAGATACTGGATCTCCTGGACTGATCATCTGATTTTCTTTTTCTACATTTCATCTTTTTGTATACTGTGCTCTATTTCTTAGGACGTTTCCTCAGCTTTATCGTCTGTCCCTTTCTTTGAGCTTTTCATTTGGTATATTTTTAATGCTGGAGAGCCTTTCTATTTTTATTTATTCTTTTTGAGAGTATGTATGTATTCTTGTTTTGTAGATGAAATATCTTCTTCTCTGAGGATAGATGGATATGTAAATAATATATGGTGGTTTAATCGCTATGTCTGACTCTTGTGACTCCATGGACTGTAGCCTGCCAGGCTCCTCTGTCCATGGCATTCTCTAAGCAAGAATACTGAAGTGGATTGCTGTTTCCTCCTCCAGGGTTTCTTCCCAACCCAGGGATCGAACCTGGGTCTTTTGCATTGCAGGCAAGTCTCCTGCATTGCAGGCTGATTCTTTACTGACTGAACCACCAGGGAAGCCCAAATAATATATAAATGATATAATATGTGTTATATATAATTTTTCTGTCAAGATTTAATTTTCCTTCATAGTTGTTCTTCCCTCCAAGTTGTTTGTTTTTCTTTCTTTACAAATATATTTATTTGTTTGGCTGTCCTGGTTCTTTGCTGTGGCACATGGGATCTTTGATCTTAGTTGTGGCATGTAGGATCCAGTTCCCTGACTAGGGATTGAACCTAATCAATTGAACCTCCACACCCCTACATTGGGAGTGTGGAGTCTTAGCCACTGGCCCACCAGGGAAGTCCCAGCTTTTATTTTCTTTTTGGTTGTTTTGGCCTCTTATTTAAAGGCTTTCCTCAGCTGTGTGGTGGTCATCTACTACCCAGAGATGGATGCTAAAATGCTGATTGGGATGCTCTTTGTTGACTGAGACCTTCTCTGAAAGGTGATCTGGATGGAAAACTTTGTTGTCTGTGTCTTTAGGTCTGTCTTGGTCTTGTCGGATTCCTAGAGAGGAGTCTCCCGTCTTCTGCCTGGAGGGTGTAGACCCTGCATGCAGGCTCTAGAGCTCAGAGGGGAAGGAGGAGGGGGGGCTGCAGGTGGCGCAGTGTCTCAGCGCTTAGTGTACAGACCTTCGCCGCTCCCCCTGTTCTCACAACTGCAGTCCCACCCTCAGCCATCCTTGAATCCAGAGAGTCTTCTTTCTAGCTTGTTTTAGGAGCATTATTCTGCACTACTTTATTCCCTTTTTTCCCCCTCATAATGACTTTGGTATTCAATAGTGACTTGTTTTCCTTTTACATGAAGTCAGTTTTCTTGAACTCTTTCAAGGGATGGGAAAGGACAGCCTTTCTAGCTTCACAGCTCTGCAGTTTCTTCTGTTGTTTTCCTAAAGCATTAAAAATTCAGCCTTGTTCTGATCAGATCCTTTCGTTCTCTCCCCCTCCCTCATTTTCATTGAGACCTCTCCTTTCCTCTTCTGCCTTCATCCTTGTTTTGCTCACTTTGAATTCTCTTCCCAACAGCCCCTCCTTATTGTAGGATTGCTCCAGTTTTTTATATTTATTTGGCTGTACCAGGTCCTAGTTGTGGCATGTGGGATCTACTAGTTCCTAGACCAGGGATGGAACCCAGGCCCCCTGCATCGGGAGTGCAGAGTCCCAGCCACTGGGCTACCAGTGGCCCTGTCCCCTTTACTTTTGAGAGTTCGTAGGGTCCAGACTGCTTTAGCCCTTTCAGACTATACCACAGTCACCTTGCATTAAATTTCTCCTGCTGTTCCCCATGGGTCCTTTGCACTTTCCAGTGAATGGCACTTGGCTGTCTGGGGATTCTCCTGGTTTTAGGTTTGTGGACTCTCCATGCTTTCCTCTGCTTCTACCTATATAGATGCTGGTACCACACGAGTCTTACAGCTCTCGTATCTTGTGGTGTGTGATGCTACTTTGTCACTTAACACGGTCTTCTTGTTGATGTTGCCTGTGCAGTTTTGGATTTGCTGTTTTAGTTGCTTTGTCTGCTCTTAATGGAGGCTTCAGGGAGCTACCCATACCACTGCCATCTTCCCACAGCTACTGATACTTCTGTTTTCAGACCTACCCTCCTTCTAACCTCTTGATGTACTTTTAGTGACCTCAGTTCCTGAGCATTTGGGGAATTCTTTAGTGTCAGTTTTGTTGCTTTTGTCTTTCTGATGCTTTTAGGATTCTGTTTTCCTGGTTCTACAAAGCCAGTTACCATTCTCCTGCTTTATAGCCTCTGTTTTGTTATTTTCTTTCTCATTCTCCTGACTTTGTCATTTTAGTGGGGTTTAGAAGTAAAGGAGATAAATGCATATGTTCAACAGAAGTTAGTATGTATTCTTTTATATATTTATGTATTTCCCACATGTATTTTATACTATTAGAAACTATTTTGGAAAAAAAGTCTTTTATGTCTTTGTGAGTCCTATATGGTTGGAATGAAGTTTGCCTTTAGTACAGAGACTTACTCATTATGGAATCCCATGATAGCAGTGTATTAGCTGTGAAACTCAGTGTAATATTCACTTTTCTTCCTCTCCAGATGGCTTTGAAATGGGTAAAACTAAGCTATATCTGATGAAATTCAGCTGAGACATTATATACTGTATAGCCTTTTTGTCAAAAGCTAAAGCCATAGGCTTTATGACCTGCTTGAAGATCAGATGTTCTCAGCCAGAGGGAGAAATAATATCTATGAATATTTTTAGAATCTGAGTTAAGTTATTTTTAGAAATGAGTTGTGTTTCATCCTCTCTTTCTGCTCTACTCAGAATACTTTTTACATTTAAAATGTTTTAATGTGTATACATTCACGTAACAATTCTTGGTAGGTATTTCTAAGAATTGATCGGTTGGGTTTTTGTTTTAGTTTTTTAGTGTTTTAGTCAATAATCAATTGGAGGTTTGGTTCCCCCACCCCCCAGCTTTATTGAGGTTGAATTGACAAAATTGTAGTATGTTTAAGACATATAATGTGATGATTTGATATATGTATACATTGTGAAATAATTACCACCACCAAGCTAACAAATATGCAAATACCTCACACAGTCACCATTTTGGAGGTTTATTTTAATCATCTTTGTATCCCTAGTGCCTATGTGGTAGTAGGGATTTGGTAAATCTTTGTCAAGCTGAACTAAAGTTATTGCCAAAATTTGAAGAATCATCTCTCCTGATGATAGCACCTAGAGCTGTAAATATTAAGGTCTATTTTGGTAGTTTTTGACCTTTTTACCTGGATGTAAATAAAGCCCAAATAGTAGCTGTGTTCACCTGAGATTGAGAATATATTGATTCTTACAGGTATAAAAGATTCTTTAGCATTTTAAAACATTAAACTTATATAGCTGAAAAAATTCTAGTGTACATACATTGTAAAAATTACAGCTAATGGTAGAGACATAGCCAGACTCAACCTTTATACATTTGACTAATGTTGGTAGAAGTTTAGCTGTTATATAAGATGATTCGATTAGCACAGGACATTTAAGTCCAACAAAAAAGTATCTTTGTCATCATTGCCTTATCAGAAAGCAACTACCAAAAAAAAAAAAATCTGCTAAGGCTAGTCTCTTCACCCTCAGCGATTGTCAAATTCTTTGTTATGTCTGCTCAGGAGGGCTCTCTGACTTCTTGATGTGGAGGATAGCAGTAAGAACCTCAGTCAGGAATGAACACTGAGTCAGACACAGCTAGGAATGGCAGTACCAGTCAACCAGGAGGAGCTGTTAATAGAAACCACTTATCTTCTAGGCCACTAAAGCCCAGAAAGTTGAAGGAGGGAGCCAGAAACTTCCTATGACAATGGCCCAGGGTATTTTATGTTTAGTCACACAAGGTGCCTTTTTTCCTGATATGATTTGGGGAGCCAGAAAGCTTCTGTTTCTTCCCCCTCACCTTAGCATATCTTATTGAGCTCTTAAAATACCGAAATTCCCAATTCATTCTCCTCAGAATTACTCTCACTTCCAGCTCCTCTCTTAAGTTCCCTTGCTCTCATACAAGATAACCTTGCTTCCACGAATGGGCACTCAGAGACAGAAAAGATGGAGATGTCTGAGAGCCAGGGCGTGGTGGAGGTGGGAGGGTGGCTGCTAAAAGTGGAGGATAGAGGAGTAAAGAAAGAGGGTAAGAGAGATGTAATTTCTTTTACGATTTGGTCTAAGCCTGATAGAAAAAGCCTCAAAGGGATTTCTACTGTTTAACCTTCACTAGTCAGAAACTAGACCCAGAATATTATTAATGTGCATACCTGAGATGGTGGCTGCTTTTTCTTTATCTTTTTATCTCTTATGTTAAAATAAAAAAAGAAGAAAGTTCTATGGGAGACTGACTAATTGCCTGAAGCCCAGAAGTCTAGCTTCAGGCTTTCTGGGCTGTTTCTTAGAATATCTTCTCAACCTTTCCCCACTACCGTTCCTTCTGCATATCCTGTACTCCAGCCAGATTAAACTGTGAACAGGTCCCTCTAACCTTTCCACCTTTTCCTGCTCCTGTGCTTTAACTCAAGCATTCATAGTGTGTGTTTGAAATGCCCTCCTCCGTTTGTGAATCATAATTCCAGTTCATTTCTCAAGCCTACTTCGAATGCCCTGTCTCCAACATTGCAGTCTCTTCTCTTTCCCTTGTGTCATGAGGAGTTCTTCCTGGAATGCCGTGTGAAAAATGATCTACTGTATCACTTGTCATTTTGAAGATTGTATTGGGGGCTAGCTAAGATATCTGAAGCTCAGAAATCCCACAACCTGGTTTGAAGCTGCTCCGGTCAGTGGACCTTCACAGGCAGTAGAACCAGTAGGATTGAGTAGTTTCAGTTGAGCTGGAATCAGGGCTTGGCCTAGCTTGTGAGCTTCAGATATCTGTGAATATGTAATTGGGATAATTTTCTTTGGAAAATTTAATCAGATGGTGAGCTCACTGGCATATTGTGACTTTTCTCTATCTTCTGATATAATTAACTGCTCTCCAAGCAACCGAAGGAAACAAATTTTATTTAGGAGGAAAAATATTTTATTTTGCCCTTAGTCAAGTTAATTAGCTCCAGCTTTTCTCTTCTCTCTCTGTAAAATGGGGATACCATATTCTTATTTGGTTCTTGTCTATATTTTACTGAAGTGCCATGCAGATGAAAGACTTCAGACAAGGGAATGCTTCTCCCCTACCCTTCTAATGGGGTGTTTTTGGAAAAGGGTTATAACAGACTTATTTCTTTGATATTCAGATATGGAACTGGCAATCAGAGGACCCTTTCTTTCTCCAAGCCCACCAGGAAACAGTGAAAGACTTTAGACTCTTGAAAAATTCAAGACTTCTTACCTGGTCATTTGATGGAACAGTAAAGGTAATTTCTAACAGACGTTTCTTTGTTAAGAAATATTTTACTGTTGTATTGATTATATAGTGACAGCCAAAAGCAGATGGCTGATATGTAAATACTTAAATTTTTAAATTTCTAAAGTAGAAATGCCTGTTTTCTGTTTATTGCCATCATCTACATCTGCTTTGTGTCTATGAACATTTGTACTAAAAGGCACTTAAAGAGGTCAGAACAACCAGTGTGCTAAAGCTCTTGTTTTCTGGCTAATTATGCTCAGTAATACAATGTGTTCTGAAAAGTGTCAACTTCTGAGTTTTTCTTTGAAGGTATGGAATATTATTACCAGAAGAATAGAAAAAGATTTCCTGTGTCACCAGGATACCGTTCTTTCTTGTGATATTTCCTCTGACGCTACTAAGTTTTCTTCTACCTCTGCTGACAAGACTGCAAAGGTAGGTCAATTGGGTGAAAGGTGCATGCCTAAAACTTGAGTGTTGGTTATGTATTGTGAGTCTAACTAATGTGTAAAATACTTCGCTGGTGGCTCAGATGGTAAAGACTCCATCTGCAATGTAGGCAACCTGGGTTTGATCCCTGGGTTGGGAAGATCCTCTGGAGAAGGGAATAGTTACCCACTGCAGAATTCTTACCTGGAGAATTTCATAGACACAGGAGCCTGGTGGGCTATAGTCCATGGGTTTGCAAAGAATCGGACATGACTGAGTGACGAACACTAACTAATGTGTAAAAGAGAAAAATAATATTCTGTCTACATGTCTGTCTCTTGTGAATTTTTGGAGGATGACCATTGGCATTTAGTTTGTACCAGATATGTTAAGTGAATGACATTGAGGACTTTTGATTTCTCCTTTACTGATATATTTTTGTCTGTTAGTAATCAAAGGCAGCATCTACTGCATATTATAGGGATAAAAAGTATTGAAAGAGACTTACATTTAATTGTACACCCACAGTTAAATTTTTTGTAATCGATGTAAACTGATGCTTCTGAAAATCATATTCCAGTGAAATGATGCTGCTGCTCGGGGACACTGAAGACTCCATCCTATTCTTTTTTCTTCATCTTTGTTAATGGCATTGTTATCTGTCCATCTTTCCAAACTATAAACCTTGGAATTTCCTGGGACTTTCCTGTCTTCTGTGTTCTATTGATTACTACTCAGTGTCTCTTGGATCCTTATTCTCTTCATTTTCCCCACCCCTAAGACCAGGCTGTCCTCTTTTATTGGTGGACCTGCCACTGGTCTGCGCCTCTTCCAATTTATCTTCCCTGCTGCTGCCCAAGTGCCCTGTTGAAGCTCCTCTGAGACTTGGTGGTTTACAAGCCTATATCCTTAGCTTATCTTTGTCTCTTTCTGCTAAATTGTTTCCTCTGTGCCAGACTACTTCTACTTCCACCTTTTTGTGCACACTGTTATCTTTGGCTCAACTCAACCTTTTATTCTTTTTTATATCAATGCATCGTGACTCATTCTTTTAGATCAGCATTTGAGGTCAATTCTTCAGTGAACTCTTTCCTGGCCTTCAGGCAGGATTAGCTGTTCTACCTTAAGTGTTCCTATTACATGTTCTCATGTTAATCATTTACTTCATACCACTGTTTGCTCAGCCATTTATGATTAAAGTAGAAACTTTTCAAGGTCAGGGACTGAGTCTGGTTATCTTTGTACTACCAGTTCTTTGCTCTGGAACATTTTTTCAGTATGTGCTTGTTAAATGGTGATGACAGAACCACCAGGGAGAATATTGGAAGGAAAAGAACAGCATCTTTCTGCCAAGATAGTAGGTTGGTATAGGGATTATAGTAGGGTCATGATGGAGAGTTCTGACAAATGTGGTCCACTGGAGAAGGGAATGGCAAACCACTTCAGTGTTCTTGCTTTGAGAACCCCATGAACAGTATGAAAAGGCAAAAAGATAGAGGACACTGAAAGATGAACTCCCCAGGTTGGTAGGTGCCCAATATGCTACTGGAGTTCAGTGGAGAAATAACTCCAGAAAGAATGAAGAGACAAAGCCAAAGCAAAAACAACACCCAGTTGTGAATGTGACTGGTGATAGAAGCAAAGTCTGATGCTGTAAAGAGCAATTGCATAGGAACCTGGAATATTAGGTCCATGAATCAAGGCAAATTGGAAGTGCTCAAACAGGAGATGGCAAGAGTGAACATCAACATTTTAGGAATCAGCGAACTAAAGTGGACTAGAATGGGTGAATTCAAATCAGATGACCATTATATCTACTACTGTGGGCAAGAATCCCTTAGAAGAGATGCAGTAGCTATCATAGTCAACAACAGTCCAAAATGCAGTCCTTGGATGCAATCTTGAAAACAGCAGAATGATCTCTCTTCATTTCCAAGGCAAATCATTCAATATCACAGTAATCCAAGTCTATGCCCCGACCAGTAATGCTGAAGAAACTGAAGTTGAACAGTTCTATGAAGACCGGCAAGACCTTTTAGAACTAACACCCAAAAAAGATGTCCTTTTCATTATAGGGGACTGGAATGCAAAAGTAGGAAGTCAAGAAATACCTGGAGTAACAGAATGAAGCAGGGCAAAGGCTAATAGAGTTCTGCCAAGCAAATGCACTGCTCATAGCAAACACCCTCTTCCAGTAACACTAGAGAAGACTCTATACGTGGACCTCACCAGATGGTCAATACCGAAATCAGATTGATTATATTCTTTGTAGCCAAAGATGGAGAAGCTCTATACAGTCCGCTAAAACAAGACTGGGAGCTGACTGTGGCTCACATCGTGAACTCCTTATTGCCAAATTCAGACTTAAATTGAAGAAAATAGGGAAAACCACTAGACCATTCAGGTATGACCTTCATCAAATCCTCATGATTATACAGTGAGAACTAGATTCAAGGGATTAGTTCTGATAGAGGGCCCAATGAACTGTGAATGGAGTTTAGTGACATTGTACAGGAGGCAGTGATCAAGACCATCCCCAAGAAAAAGAAATGCAAAAAGGCAAAATGGTTGTCTGAGGAGGCCTTACAAACAGCTATGAAACGAAGAGATTCGAAAGGCAAAGGAGAAAAGGAAAGATATACCCATTTGAATGCAGAGTTCCAAAGAACAGCAAGGAGAGATAAGAAAGCCTTCCTCAGTGATCAATCAGTACAAAGAAATAGAGGAAAACAATAGAATGGGAAAGATTAGAGATCTCTTCAAGAAAATTAGAGATACCAAGGGAATATTCA
This sequence comes from Bubalus kerabau, assembly GCF_029407905.1. NCBI lineage: Eukaryota > Metazoa > Chordata > Mammalia > Artiodactyla > Bovidae > Bubalus > Bubalus kerabau. The sequence continues at coordinate 59,288,022 of NC_073624.1, read as the reverse complement.
TGCAAAGATGGGCACAATAAAGGACAGAAACAGAATGTACCTAACAGAAGCAGAAGTTAGTAAGAAGAGGTGGCAAGAATACACAGAAGAACTATACAAAGAAAGATCTTCATGACCCAGATAATCACGATGGTGTGATCACTCACCTAGAGCCAGACATCCAGGGATGTGAAGTCAAGTGGGCCTTAGGAAGGATCACTATGAACAAAGGTAGTGGAGGTGATGGAATTCCAGTTGAGCAATTTCAAATCCTAAAAGATGATGCTGTGAAAGTGCTACATTCAATATGTCAGCAAATTTGGAAAACTCAGCAGTGGCCACAGGACTGGAAAAGGTCAGTTTTCATTCCAATCCCAAAGAAAGGCAATGCCAAAGAATGCTCAAACTACTGCACAATTGTACTCATCTCGCTTGCTAGTAGAGTAATGCTTAAAATTCTCCAAGTGCGGCTTCAACAGTATGTGAACCATGAACTTCCAGATGTTCAAGCTGGATTTAGGAAAGGCAGAGGAACCAGAGATCAAATTGACAACATCCGTTGGATCATCGAAATAGCAAGAAAGTTAGTTCCAGAAAAACTTCTACCTTATTGACTATGCCAAAGCCTTTGACTGTGTCAGTCATGACAAACTGTGGAAAATTCTTCAAGAGATGGGAATACCAGACCACCTTACCTGCCTCTTGAGAAATCTGTATGCAGGTCAGGAAGCAATAGTTAGAATTGGACATGAAACAACAGACTGGTTCCAAATCAGGAAAGGAGTATATCACGGCTGTATATTGTCACCCTGCTTATTTAACTTATATGCAGAGTACATGATGAGAAAGGCTGGGCTGGATGAAGCACAAGCTGAAATCAAGATTGCCAATATCAATAACCTCAGATAGGCAGATAACACCACCCTTATGGCAGAAAGTGAAGAACTAAGGATAGGCTAGGAATTTCAGTCCCTATTATCTCATTTAATTTTCATTCTACAGGTGTTACTATTCCCATCATACAGATACAGAAACAAGCCAGAGAAGCTCATGTGGTTGTCCTAGGCCAAGGAACTAATAAATTGTGGTGCCAGCACTCCACTCAAGTCTTCTTCACTCTGTAGACCATTTTGCTGTTCTTCCTTCTGAGTCGAAAGAAGTTAAGGAAGCTGTGACTTTGATGTTTATGCTGAAGTTTACCTGAATAATTAAAGGGAAACTAAAATATTAACAAGGTTGCTAATTGGCATTTGGGCCTCTCATAAAAGGTTATAAACTGCTGAATATTAGTACTTCATATGATTGAATTTATGTCTAACTAGCCAGTAAAGAATCTGTCTGCAAGGCGAGAGACCTGGGTTCAATCCCTGGGTCTGGAAGATCCCCTGGAGAAGAGAATGGTGACCCACCCCTGTATTCTTGCCTGGAGAATTGCATAGACAGAGAAGCCTGGCTGGCTACAGTCCATGGGGTTGCAGAGTCAGACTGAGCAACTAATACACACAGCACTCGAGGCAGGGTTTGTAGTTGCTTATTTCGAGATTCCTAAACAATCTGAATTGCCTTCCAGATTTGGAGTTTTGAACTCCTTTCTCCTCTTCATGAATTGAGAGGCCACAAAGGCTGTGTGCGCTGCTCTTCCTTCTCTGTGGACAATACCTTTTTGGCGACTGGAGATGACAATGGAGAAATCAGGGTAAGGTGTTTGCTGACATGAAAGCACTGTTTTTCTTATAGCTGCGGCTGGTCCTCTGTACCACATCGGGGCTCTTTGTTAATGTAACAGGGAAGCACAGGCTATGGGGTTCTGGTTGGATGAGGCATGCTTTGTTCTGTTTCCTGTGCACGTTGTGTTCACAGCTGCACTCCACTGCAGAAAAGAATTCGTTTTAGAGTTAGAAGCGTTTCCTATGTATGTGAGAAGGCAGATGCCCTAGTTATTTGCAGGTGGCTCTCAGCTGTTAGCTTGAGAATGATTCATCCTAATTCCTGGATCTGAACCAAAGATTGTTTTTAGTGGCAGAATTTGAGGAGAATAATTTTTGTAAATTGTTACCTAGATTATAAATGAATTGCAATTCTGCTGTTTTCTGCACTGAAAGGCCTCTTTAGCACTGTATCCATTAAATAGTCAACATTTAGAGTAGGGCCTGTTGCTGTCCTCATGGGGCTCTTTGCTGCTGGTTGTATTGGAAGCACTGGGTGGTTGAAAATGATTGGACATTGGGGTGCTTTGGTAACCAGTATAATTAAGGAGAGTCTTTTTTTTTTTTTTTTTCATGAAAGAGAAATTAAAATTCAGGGAATTAGGTATATAATGTAGAAGAGTGAGACAGTATGCAGTTTGCTGGAACAGAGGCATTATCAGATAGGCCTTCTAGGAAAAGAAGATTCTCTTGCTTAAGAACTAAGTAATCAACTAAGTAATCTCTATGCCATTCTCACAAATATCAGACCTGCTGAAGGAGCAGGGCTGCTTTGGGAACATTGGTTTTGCTCTGAGTCCTCATCTCTGGATGAAAGGACCTCTTTATTGGTTATAAGGCAGTGTTTCATTTTCCAGAAAGCCCTAAAGGTAAAAATTGTCTCTCTTTAAGTGCTATTCAAAAAATTTTCTTTAGTACATTAAAAAAAATTTTGTTTTTCCACTTGATTTTTCAAAAATACAGGAAAGCAGTTAATTTTATATATATATATATCTCTCTCTCTCTCTCTTTCTCTCTCTCTCTCTCTCTTATATCTAGCTGTCTTACTGAATTCTTTCTAGTCAGTTTTCCATTTGGTTCTCTTGGATTTCCCAGGGAGATATTTACAAATGATGATTTTTATTATTTTCTTTTGCTATTTATGCCTCTATTTTTCTTATTCTGATGTGTAGTTTCTTTGAAAAAATTAGAGTACTGCTGATATATTATCACTGGAAGTAAATGGAAATATTAGTATCTTTTAGTAATTAGGTGGTTTATAGGAGTTCAGTAAATAATCTTAGTGAATGTTTATATGTTTGCTTCCTTACTTTATACATATAAAATATTAAAAATTATACATCTGTGTATAAAAAAAAAACTTACTGGACTTACTGTTTTAAAATATGTGTACTTTAGGTGTTTGTATTGTATCTGTTGTTATTCTAGATCCTAAACTAGAATTCTTTGTTCTTTTGAGGTAGTTTAATTTGTTAGGCCTTTTTGTTTATTCCCTGCTTCTCCTATCATACTCTTTTTATTCAGTGAAAGAGTCGCAGTTTTCTAATTAATCACTCTTAAGTCCTTTTGTTATTTTTTTTTGGAGTATAGTTAATGGTAAATATCATAAGTAATGCATTTTAATTGTATATATATTTTTTAATTTGAAAAAGAATGTAGTCTAAAAAAATTACTAAGGTATCACCGAATTGTAATTATATTTTTAAGAAAAATTTCCATATATTTTCCAGATGAGATAGATATAAAACTTCTGAGTAAGCCTGCTAATGAACTGTGTATCACTTTTGTAGATATGGAATGTCTCAAACGGTGAGCTTCTTCATTTGTGTGCTCCGATTTCAGTAGAAGAAGGAGCTGCTACTCATGGAGGCTGGGTGACCGACCTTTGCTTTTCTCCAGACACCAAAATGCTTGTTTCTGCTGGAGGATATCTCAAGGTGAGGGATTCTCAAAGACTGAAGGAAAAGAGCAGCCTGTACCCTACTTTCCAAGCTATTTTCACATCTTGTGTCTCAGTTGGGCCTCATACAACCCATCAGAAAGGCGGGGCAGTTACTATTACCCCGTTTTGGGTGTCAAGATGGATCTACAAGGCTGCTTTCCTCAGGTCTTTCGGAAATTCTGATGACAGTGTTAGGGATATTCTCAGACCAGAGCTTTCATACCACCCCATACAAGTCTTAGACGATCAGAATGACTAGAAAGTAGGGTGTTTAACTGGATTTGATTTCCTACTTTGCTAATTGTGAACTGTGTTGGTTGAAAGTCTTTAAAAAATTTTTTTATTTGTGAATTTTTTTTTCTTAAGTATTAGTGGTAATAGTAGTAGTAACAATAATAAAAATAGTAATAATAGTATTATACTATCATTATAGTAGTAATAATAATAAAAATAGCAACAGCAACATATTGCTTTATAGTTTAGAAAATGCTTTACTTACATCATCTTTGTAGCCAGCTTTGTGAGACTTAAATTTTATCATCTTTGGTTTGTAAGTGAGGAAAGTGATGTTCATAGAGGCTGTGAATTTCCTAAAATTGCTTAGTATATTTGCTCATACGAACCTAGTATTAGTAAATACTGAGGCCACTGTCGAGTATATTGTGGTGCCTCAGGGTTGTTTTTGATGCTTGCATCTTTTTATCCATCCCCTCACTAAGAGTGTACTAAGTGCCACTGTGTGCTGACTCTCCTGTGTGGGACAGAGTTTAAAACTTGGTTCTTGCCTAGGTGGTTGACAGTCTTTGGGGGAAGTGTAAGAGGGGTTCTAGGACATGTCTGCAGAAGGATATTGGAAGCACAAAGGAGACGACAGAGGGTTCCTGGGGAAGGGATGTTGGAGTTGAGCCTTTTGAGTAGTAGTTGATGTGTAAAAGGGGTTTGAAGATGGTACTGTATATTGTACTGATCGCTTAATATAGAATGCTGTTGAATTAGATCTTGTGATACTGTGTTTTTCTTCCTGAAAACGTTCAAGGGTAGGAGATGATTCTAATTGTCTAGTACGGTATGTGTACTTACATACTGTAGTGTATGTGTACTGTAGTGTAGTGTTGTGTACTTCACAACTGTGCTTCATTGCCCAGTTGTGTCTGACTCTCTGCGACCCCATGGACTGTAGCCCGCCAGGCTCCTCTGTCCATGGGATTCTCCAGGCAAGAATACTGGAGTGAGTTGCCATTCCCTTCTCCAGGGGATCTTCCCAACCCAGGGATTAAACCCAGGTCTCCTGAGTTGCTGGTGGATTCTTTACCATCTGAGCCACCCAGGAAGCCCAAGAATACGGGAGTCTGTAGCCTGTCCCTTCTCAGGGGTGAAGGACCAGGAGAACCAGCTGAGCTACCAGGAAAGCCCCCTGGCACAATATTGTTGTTCAGTTGCTCAGTCGTGTCCAACTCTTTGTAACCCCATGGACTGCAGCATGCCAGGCTTCCCTGTCCTTCACCATCTCCTGGAGCTTGTTCAAACTCATGTCCATTGAGTTGGTGATACCATCCAACCATCTCATCCTCTGCGTCCCCTTCTCCTCCTGCCTTCAATCTTCCCTAGCATCAGGGTCTTTTCTAATGAGTTGGCTCTTTGCATCAGGTGGCCAAAGTATTGGAGCTTCAGCATCAGTCCTTCCAATGAATATTCAGGACTGATTTCCTTTAGGATTGACTGGCTTGATATCCTTGCAGTCCAAGGGACTCTGAAGAGTTTTCTCTAACACCACAATTAAAAAGCATCAGTTCGTCAATGCTCAGCCTTCTTTATGGCCCAACTCTCAACATCCATACATGACTGGAAAAACTATAGCTTTGACTAGACGGACCTTTGTTGGCAAAGTAACGTCTCTGCTTTTTAATATGCTGTCTAGGTTGGTCATAGCTTTTCTTCCAAGGAGCAAGCGTCTTTCAATTTCATGGCTGCAGTCACCATCTGCAGTGATTTTGGAGCTCAAAAAAATAAATTCTCTCACTGTTTCCATTGTTTGCCCATCTGCTTGCTATTTGCCATTAAATGATGGGACCGGATCTCATGATCATCATTTTTTGAATTTTGAGTTTTAAGCAAGCTTTTTCTCTCCTCTTTCACTTTAATCAAGAGGCTCTTTAGTTCCTCTTCTCTTTCTACCATAAGGGTGATGTCATCCGCATATCTTCTATTTCTCCCAGCAGTCTTGATTCCAGCTTGTGCTTCATCCAGTTTGGCATTTTGCATGATGTATTCTGCTTATAAAGTTAAATAATCACGGTGAAAACATACAGCCTTGATGTACTCCTTACCCAATTTGGAACCAGTCCGTTGTTCCATGTCAGGTTCTAACTGTTGCTTCTTGACCTGTATATAGATTTTTCAGGAGGCAGGTAAGGTGGTCTGGTATTCCCATCCCTTTAATAATTTTCCCCAGTTTGTTGTGATCCAGTCAGTCAAAGGCTTTAGTGTAGTCAATGAAGCAGAAGTAGATGTTTTTCTGGAATTCTCTTGCTTCTTTTTATGATCCAACGGATGTTGGCCATTTGATATCTGGTTCCTCTGCCTTTTCTAAATTCATCTTGAACATCTGGAAGTTCTCGGTTCATGTACTGTTGAAGCCTCGCTTGGAGAATTTTGAGCATTTACTAGCATGTGAAATGAGTGCAGTTGTGGTGTAATTTGAAAATTAGCACAGTATAGATGTTCAAAAATATCTGAATGACTGAATTGAAGTTTTTGGATATATGGCACCTATATAAATGCAATTTTATTTAATGAATACTCTAGCTTGTAAAAAAGAGAAGTCAGAGGGCAGTTTTTAGCTCTATGAGAGGATGTGTGTTGTGATTCATTTTACGAGTTTACATTGAAAGTACACTGTAGTTCACAAAATGTTGCATTAGCCTGTACCTAAATAAAGGCCCATGGGGTCATGGGCCTGACTCAGTGACTAAACAGTAGCAGCAAAGAAAGGCACACCTTTATTTAGTTATTGGGGGATTGAGATACTGTTACCCCTTGTCCTCCTTGAGTGTAGAGAGAAACTGCTCCGAGGATAATTCTTAGGGGAGCAGCATTGCTGTTTTTGTGTTTGAAGCTGGGAGTCTTTAGCTGTATTAACTGGTGAAAAACTTAACTGCTCAGCTTTGACATTGAGCTTCTAGATACCCTGTCTTTTGATGCTCTGGGCCCCATAGAAGACTGTCACAGAATTGTGAGTCTGGCTTACAAGATAGAATAGAGATCAGTGACTAGATAGCCAGCGTTCCTAGAGAAGCACGAGATAAACAGCAGAATCAACGTCTGTAGAGTTATGTCTTGAGCGTGAAAGAACCTATAGCCTATGTATTCAGTCTGTATATTTCAGTGACAGGCTATTCTTTCTTCTGGTTTGGTTACCAGCATGGTTAAACTGATTATGATATAGCCCAGCCTGAGTCTACCCAGCATGTTAATGAGACTGTGCAAAAGCACAAAGCAAATTAAAAAGTAAAAAGAAATAGCTGCTGTAGTACCCAAGAAAATAGGCCTTTTGAGTCTGTTTATAACCCAAGCTATATAAATTGAATGTCAGTAAGATAAAGTGTGTATCCAGTAGCTAAAAAGCTCTTAACTTTTAAAATTATTTCTATTTATAAGTTAAAAATAATGTGATTTACTTGTGTTATACCACAGAGTACATCCTGTTAGAAAGGCAAGAAATCCACCGTAAGTTATACTCATGAGGAGAATGGCTGATTTGAAATATTAAATACATGGTGATAAGTACAGGTTTGCCATTACTTAGAGGCAACAGAATATTAAGTTCAGGAGAATGAACCTTGGGGCAGACTGCCTGAATTCAGAGCCTAGCTCTGCCACTCATTAGATTTGTGATCTTGCATAAGATGATTTCTCATCTATAAAATCGGTATAATAATCATACCTACCTCATAGGGTTGGGAGGGTTAAAGGAGTTAATACATGTAAAGTACATATACATGGTGGCACATTGTGTACCTGAGTAAATGTTAGCTATTTTTTTCTGTTTTTAAAAAAGTGAAGTATAGTTGATTTAGTGTTTCAGTTGTACAGCAAAATGGTTCAGTTATATATATATTTATAATATAGGTGTTGAATATAATTCTCTGTGCTGTAACAGTAGGTCCTTATTGCTTATCTATTTTATATATAGTAGTTTGTACCTGTTAGTCCCCAATTCCCAATGTATCCTTTCCTTTACCTGCTATTTCTAAAAAAAAATTATTTCTTAGAGCAAATTTAGTTTCGCAGTAAAGTTGGTTGAAAAGTACAGAGTTCTCATATACCCCACCACCTCCACATATAAGCCTCCCCACTATCAACATCCTCCACCAGAGGGTACATTTGTTATAACTGATGAATGTTCATTATCACTAAAGTCCATAATTTCTGTTAGGATTCACTCTTGGTATTGTACATTCTGTGAATTTTGATGAATGTATAATGACATGTCCACCATTGTAGTATTATGCAGAGCAGTTGCACTGCCCTAGAAGTCCCCTGCGTAAGTCCTGTTTAAGTGGTTAAGACTCCATGCTTCCACTGCAGGGGGGCATAGATTAAATCACTGGTTAGGGAACTAAGGGTCCCGCATGCTGTGTGGTATGGCCAAAAAGAGAGTCCTGTTTAATATTGTGTTTTCATCCATGGTCACATTAATGACTGTGGGGTAGTTTTTCCAAGCAGAGAGGTTTAATAGTGGGAAGGGTATGGGTGCACAAAGGGGAAACCAGATATCTGTTCCCCTTCTGCCACCTGCTAGCAGTGTCATCCACAGTGACAACGCCTTTCTTCTCTCTCAGCCCTGGCTTCCTTGGACCAGCTGATCTCTATGATTTGCCTTTAGTGGCTGTCGTCCGCAGTCTTGATTATACTGCTGTTTTATAGTGCAAAATTGTTAGTTCTGGAAAATTTCAAGGTAGTACATGTTGCTTTACTTAAGTCCACAGGTATGCTTTTACCAGTTAGCATGACCAATAGTGAACATGAATAGTTGATCCAGTCACACGAGCAAGGCAGAATACTGGGCATTGCCACGGATACAGAAGTGACCATTGCATTTATAATTATCAGAATCTTGATGTACCTGAGGCCTTTTCAGAAGTTGTTCATGTACATGGTCTCTTGCCTTAGCTGTGATATATAGGTAAAGCATCATGATCTCCATTTGGTAATAGAATATAAATATTATTATAATCTTAGCCAGCTCAACAATTGGGAGGAGAAAGGAAGGACTTGGTCCGAGTACCTCCTGCAGTTGAATGTTCAGTATTTATTTGGCAAATACATGTATAGACTTTTTAAAACAAATTATGTTTTTATTTTTGGCTGTGCTAGGTCTTCGTTGTTGCACAGGCTTTTCTCTAGTTGTGGTGAGCAGGGTCTACTCTCTAATTGCAACGCATGGGCTTCTCATTGCTGTGGTTTCTCTTGCTGCAGAGCACCAGCTCTATGACACGTGGGCTCAGTAGTTGTGGCTCCTATGCCTCAGAGCACAGGCTCAAGAGGTGTGGCTTCGTTGCTCCAAGGCATGTGGGGTCTTCCTGTATTAAGGATCTAACCTGTGTCTTTTGCATTGGCAGTCAGATTCTTTACCACTGAGCCACTAGGGAAGCCCAAATAAAAAATTTGGTCATGGGCTCTTGAATCACTCCAAGTGAAAGGATTCAGTAGAGAGAACCTATTCTGTTCTGCAGCTCCTATTATGAGTAGTCAGGACTACTTGACTACATAGAGGATTGTTCTTGCCATTCTACTGAGGACATGCAGACAGAATTCAGTCCAGCTGTGGCTGTAATGGGCTCTAGGTAGCCTGTGTCTGCAGTTTTGAGTAGGTTGTGTTTTTCTCCATTTTGCCATACAAGGGGGTTAGTTAGGTGTGGGGTTGCTGTGAGGCACTCACCAGGGCTAATCATGAAAGGCAGACTGGGTTGATACTGTATTTAGCATTAAACTATCTATAGACATCTTTCCTGGCATTAGCTTAAATTTGGGAGTAGGAGGGGCGGGGGTGAAGGATCCTGTTGGCACTGCAGATTGTCTCACACTGTAATTACCAGCCTAATAAGAATTTTGTTTTTCTCTGCACAGTGGTGGAATGTTGTCACTGGGGAATCCTCACAGACCTTCTACACAAACGGAACCAATCTTAAGAAAATACATGTGTCCCCTGACTTCAAAACATATGTGACTGTTGATAATCTTGGTATTTTATATATTCTAAAGATTTTAGAGTAAAATAGTTAAGTGGTGATGTAAGTTGACCCCTTTTAATTTTGAATTGGAAAAAAATCCTAATGAAACTCTGTACTTTAACTTTTATAAAGCTGTGAATTGTTTTGTAGTATTGCATTCATTACAAAAGTGTTTGTGGTTGGATGAATAATATTAATGTAATTTTTCCCAAATGAACATGCCTTTAATCTTGTTTTTCATAATCACCATCATTTTTAACAGTTTGTCCTTAAGATGCAAATGAAAATGTAAATATGTACCTAGTTATACCATTGGTAAAATTCTCCCTTGCTGCAAATTGGTTGACATAATGAAAATAATTGGAAGGAAATATATATATTGTAATACTATCATTGGTGCAGGCCATGCCTCAGGGTGGTGGTAGCCTGCTTTCTGAACCACACCCCAAGGGGGTATATAATCTCTGAGCCTATTTGCACCCCTTAAAATTTGCTTTCAAAATATTATGTCTATGTGCACAGTTTGCAAAATTTTCTTTAATTCACTTGATAAGTGAGTCTTAGGTTTCAAAGTTCTCTCTGTGAAGCAAATGTTATGCATGCAGTAGAGAGTAGATTTTGTCGGTCTACCTTTTTTCCTTAGCTTGTGGCAGCCCCAGGCTGGACCTGGACTCTGTCAGTCGCTGGACTGGGCCTCTCCTGCTCTGTCTGGTTTTTTACGTACCAGACTTCCTGCTTGGCTGAACTTAACCTTTCTTAATCCTCACTTTCTCTCTTTTCTTAAAAGTAATTGTTCCACATTTAAATGTTAGTAAATTGGAATAATTGAGGAGGAGCTAATTTAAATCATAAGTTTTAACAACAGACTTCTTCTAAGATATAGAAAATAGTTAATAATAATAATAATTTTCTTCTAAATTCCATTTACTTGTAGACGAATGGCATTGCCAGTGCTGTTCTCTTAGCGAATTTCAAGAGAATTCTCTGATTTTCTACACCATACGGGAAGAGTCATTGTGACTGGAAGATGTCACCTTTAATCTCCCAGCCAGTCTGTTTTCCTTCCCTTCTCTTCCTCCTCCTTTCTGTCCCTCAAAAGTTAATTAAAAAAAGAAATTAGAAAAGATAGTTTTTCTTTTTTTTCTTTATGTATTTTATTTTCATATAAATTAACATCCTAGAAAAATTAAAATAGAAACACTAAATATAGTATTGCACACAGCAATCTCTGTTAAATGCCCCATTATATCATTGAAGTTCATATACACATGGAGGGACTAAAGGAGACAGGACGATGGAAGCAGCTGCAGTGACTCATTTTTGTTCTGCTTTTCATTGGTCAGGTTTTCATGCTTATTTTTGCTTTAATTCCAGAGTCATGTCTTGATTTTATTTTATAGAGTGATTTTCCCTTTTTCTGCCTACACACCTCTTCAGTTTGTTTTACTCTTTCTTGTAGAATAAATTTGTTCTCTTTCTTCCAAAAGTCTTTAAAGTCAGAGCTGAATTCATGCCAGATACTGAAGAAAATGGGGACACTTCCTTCTCTCCAATTTTTGGTCTCATGAAGAAATAGGCTGTAGTCTCCAAAAAACACTTATGAGTCTCTGTCAGTGAGTTCTTCTCTGCTTCTTGGTCAATTTTAGCTTGAATGACAAATTGTTCCATGTTATCTTTGAAAGGCTAAATGTGCTCTTTTGAGGACACTTTGTAAACTTTCCCCGCTTTAACTTCACAGGCTCTCAGGTCTTTCTTGAGTTTTCTGAGGTCTTTTTGAAAATCTTCACACTTCATCTGCTAGGCCTGAAAGAGGTCCTGGGATTCGGGCAGTGGAAACACACACTGTTCTTTCCCAGCGTCCTCATCAAAATTGCGAATATAATATGACACGATATGTGACAACAGGCTTCTGCTATTGTCATTGCTTTTAACATCTTTCAGCTTTGGGAGAATATCTAATTCAAAACAGTCTGCCTGTCCCCAAGTTTTATTTCCACCGTTCATGTAGTTGCCAAAGGCAAGAACCAAACCCAAAACCTGCATAACCCTTGAGCCATGTTTTAATGTCTCACACAACTTCTGTAGCAGCTCCAGTTTGCACCGAATTGAGCAAATGGTTTCTGAAAATGTGGACTGAAACAGGATGCAAAAGACTCACTCTGAAAGTTGAGGATTAGTGACAGTTCATAAAGGAACTGCTCAGGTTTGTCCAGAGACTTGGCGTTTTCCTTGTCTTTGGAGGACTGAATATGCTTTTCAGTTTTTTCCAGTTCAACTGACTGTGCATATCTATTCTCATAGAGAGCTTGAAGGGTCTTCAGGTCAACCACAGAATTGTCTAAGTTCACCACAGCATGTTGTATATCTTTCATATCTAAGTGAAGGCTAGACATGGATATTCCAACTGCTTTGAGACCTTTTGTTGCTTAGTAACTTGACAACTTCCTTAGCCTTGGTCTTTGTGATGGTGCCAGAAATGGGTTTCTGCCTTTCCTTGACAGTATATTTAGAAAACAGTTCCTCAAATTCATGCCAGATACTGAAGAAAACGTTTGGGGACACTTCCTTCTCTCCAATTTTTGGTCTCATGAAGAAATAGGCTGTGGTCTCCAAAAAGCACTTATGAGTCTCTGTCAGTGAGTTCTTCTCTGCTTCTTGGTCAATTTTAGCTTGAATAAGAAATTGTTCCATGTTATCTTTGAAAGGCTAAATGTGCTCTTTTGAGGACACTTGGTAAACTTTCCCCGCTTCAACTTCACAGGCTCTCAGGTCTTTTGAGTTTTCTGAGGTTGGATGGCTTTTGGGTGAATCTATGGATGGCTCTTCAATTTTTTCCCAAATAAGTGAAGCACTGGCATCTCTGGCCTGTCTGTGACTGTCAGACCAGGGAAGGAATGCAGGCGGTGGAGGCTGGAGGGATGGCTGTCCATCAGGCTGAACTGATACTCGCCTTGGAGACACGACCAAAGAGATTTCTGAGCAGAACTTGGTCTGAGGTCCTGAAGGCAAGGGCAGCTCCACTGATTCTCCATGTGCGGTCAAGGGTGGGGGCCCACTGGTGGGGCCTCCTCAGGAGGAAGCGCCAGCATACCACCCTCTCCCATCGGGGATGTCCGGATGGACTTGGCCTGTACAGTCCTTTCATATCCGACGTCATTTTCGCCCAAACTGAGGGCTTCCAGACCCGCCTCTAGGGCGAGGTATTGCTTCTTCAGCTTAGCTGTCCTGGTCTTCAGATCCTCGATGGTCTGCTCCAGCTACTGGATGACAGTGGCCCGACCCTCAGACTTCATGTCACACACTTCCTGTGTCAGCATCCTTAGGCCTGTGTTCTTCATCAGGAGGTTTAGATGGTGGCCAAGCAGCTGGGACTGTCCTGGGAAACTGCCTTTCAGTATAATCCAGTGAGTGTGTGGGGTGACTAACTGCAGCCCAGGTGTAAAGTTGATCTTGTCAGTGCAGAGGTCAAAGTCTCCTAATGCACAGCAAACATGGATGCTGCCAGATAGTTTTTGACAGGGAAAAGCATATCAGTAATATCAGTAACTAGCTTTTTTGACCTCCTGATTAGGAATTTTATTTGCAGCTTAAATCCAAACATTTTCCCTGAAATATATTGTTAAGTGTTAGTAATAGGTGTGGTTCTTACATAAAAAGACAAAATTCAAAAATTTTTGTTGCTGCAACAAGAACTAAATCAAGTGAATATCAGCTTTAATAGTAGGCAAGCATTGAGCCAGTTTCTGTTGTTGGTGCATATTAGTAGATGTGGGGCGGGTAGGGGGATAGACCACTCCAGATGTATTTTAGATTAGATGTTCATATTTAGCACTTGAGGGAACCATAAGTAGAGTGAATAAAATACTTTGATTAGATTTGTTTTTGTTGTCTTGGTTTTATGGTGGGTTGAGAAACTGATTATGGACTTACTATGACTTAAGCAAATGTGATGTGAAAATCTCAATTTCATAAAAAGAAAATTTCTGTAGTGGCATGTTTTGTGTAGAGTACCCAAATCATAATTTGATGTACATACAGTGTTTAGGAACTCTCTGTTTATAGCTCAGAGTATAAGTTACAACTTTTGGAATTAAGTCACTTGACTATGAAAGTATAGCAACAGATATGCCTTTAAAAATGCCTTGATTGGCCCTTATCTTACAAATAAAAAGAAAAATAACAAGAAAGACCAGGTAACATGGGGGAAGAAGAAGAGCCTTTCAAGGCAGCTTAAGTGGCCAGTCAAGGGGAGGGTTTTGTTTTTTACTTTTGGATGAGCATTTTTCAAACATTTCTCCTTGCTTTATTATTATTGTTTTTTAATTGGAAATACATTGTATTTTGTGTGTGTGTGTGTGTGTGTGTGTGTGTGTGTGTGTGTGTTTTACATTGGATATGTTTTGTATGTTTTGAAAACTTTTGTATTTGTGATATGCTTACATGATTTTTTTGCCTTGGTATACATTTTAATACATGAATTAAAAATTTTATAATAAAATTCCTAAAATATTTTTGAAAAGCATTTTCAGATTATTTCAGACTCCTTGCTTGTTCTTTTTTGATCAAAAAACACATATGGGAGATTCTTCAAATTAAAACCATCAGCCTCTGTGCTTTATCGGGTGTAATGCAGTTCTATTGAAATTTTCTGTCTCTTCAGTTTGTCTCTGATGCCCAGTGTGGCCAGCACAGAGAAGATCCTGTAAAGAAGAGAATTCATTCATTCCTTCTTCCATTCAGTTTATATTTGTTGAGATCTGCCCTGTGCTTCGCAATTTTGTTAGTATTGGGGATATAACAGTGAGCCAAGTAGAGTCCTTGCCCTCCTGCAGTTGGGGGCTCAGGAGAGACAGACAAAAAGTCAAATTTAGTGATTAGCTTGTATGTGAGTAGGGAGAAGGAGGGTTGCAGTTACAGGGGGGCTGCTTATTCAGAGGGTGGCACTTGAGTTGAGACCTCAAAGGTGAGGTAGTGAGTCAGGCAGGTGTCTGGAGAGTGTCCCCAAGTGAGGATACAGCAAGTACGAAGGCTTGACATTGGGATGGCTTGGTCTGCTCCAGCAAAGGCAAGGGGGCCACTGTGGCCAGAGAAGACAGAGCTGGGAGCACAGTAGGAGATGCAGCCAGCTCTTCAGGGGGTCTCCCAGGCCAGGGCGAGGACGTCTCGCCTGAGACAGGAGCCAGCACAGGACTGTGAACAGTGGAGGCATTGGACATAAATGTGGCAGTTGAGAATCAAAAAAGCAGGGAGGGAATTGGGGAGGCCACTGAGAAGCTTTTACAATAATTTGGGCACAATAAAGGCGGCCAGACTGGGGTGGCAGCAGTAGAGGCTGTGACAAGCTGAATTCTGGATATATTTTAAAGGTAAGTGTTAATAAGAGTTGCTGATGGAGCAGATAAAGGTTTGAGAGGGACAAGTCAAGAAAAATACCAAGGTGTTGGCCTCTGACTTGAGCAACTGGAAGAATATAGTTGCCATTTAACTGAGATGAGAAGGCAGAGAAAGGAGCTGACTTTCAGACAAAATAAGTTCGAGGTGAGTGTTAGGCAGCCAAGTGGAGATGCTGAGTAAGTGATTGAAGAAAAGGGTCTGGAGGGAATTCCCTGGTGGTCCAGCTTTCACTGCTGTGAGCCCTAGTTGGTGAACTAGGGCTTTGATCCTAACTGGTAAACTAAGATCCCTTGGGCTGCACTCCATCCTCCTCCCCCATCCCTACCCCCCACCGAAAAAAAAGGTCTAGAGTTCATGGGGGGAAGTCTCTGATGGAGATAAAAAGCTGAGAGTCATCAGCCAATTGATGGTATTTAAAACCATAGGACGAGATGCAATGAAATGGATGTAGATAAGACAGAAGAAAGCCCTGTTCTGAGCTCGGCACAGTCTGGAGGTTGGTGAGCTGAGGGACCAGCATATGAGATGGAGAAGGACCAGCAGAGACTAACAATTGCAACCTAGTGTGGTAAGTGCAGTGGGCGTGGGGTCCTTCACTCAGTGTGCTCTCGGGTAAGATTGCTTTATTGGTTCATTCAGCCACCTGGCTTATCCTCTATGCCTTGAATATCTACTGTGCCTTGTACTGTTTTAAGCAGCAGCGAAGGCAACAAACACATTTTAGTTTTTGGGGAAAATTGGGGAAATGAGAATAAAAGACCAGCAGTTGTCTCATCTGTAGAAGTTCCTCCTCAGGGTTGTTGTAAGGATCTAATAAGAATGTTCATGAAGTACTTACTGTATCAGTGCTTGGACCAATAAAGTGCTCACTGCACATTCCTTGATGTTATTTGGGTCTCTTCAGCACTTCCCTAGTTGTGCTCTTTCCCAGCAGTCCTGCCTCTGAGTGATCTTTCCAGACTGCTCATCTTATCGTGTCACTTCTCTTTAAAACCCTGGACCTGCTGTGTTCTCTTGCTTCTGTAGCTTTTGTAGCTATTCTCACTTCCACACTGCCCCTCCCCAACCTGGTTTTTGTTCCTGATTCCTCCTTGTCTTTTTCCTTGAGATAACCCTTCTGCTGAAGGCTCCCCTGTCCTCTTGTAGCCCCCTCTTTTCTCTGTCATGGATTTTATTGCCCTGTACTGTTTGCTTAATGGAGCCCCCATTACATCACAAACTCCACAAAAGCCGGGTCTGCCAGGTGTTTCATTCCAGTCTGCTGTAAGCCCAGCTTCAGTTGGTGCCTGAGCGCCTCTTTGCTGAGTGATTGGAATTCTCGTATACCCTCATGCCCATAGTGCGCTCTTTGCTCTCCCTCTGCACTAGGATGTCATGAGGCTGTCAAGTTAAGATGTATCACATCACCAGCATTTTCTTTATCTTCCTGTTTTAATTTGGCACTTTACTGTGAAGCATCGTTAGGCGAAAGTAAAATTTTACTTGGATAAAAAAGATTTGCTTCCAGATTATATAAAATGAATAAACATATCCCTGGAGTGTTTCAGTTGGCAAGTATGGTGATCTATTCAACATATGTTCTGTGTTGTTATTATAATTTACTTACCAACTTTTAGAGAAGGAGAAATGATATTCTAAGAACTCTTAGTCTCTGAAGATGGTCACTTGAATGGATTCCCTTGCTTGTAACCCCTATCCTTCAGACTATAGATATGAAAGTGAAAGTGTTAGTTGTTGAGTCATGTCTGACTCTTTGTGACTCCATGGACTGTGGCCTGCTGGGCTCCTCTGTCCATGGAATTCTCTGGGCAAGAATATTGGAGTGGGTTCATTCCCTTCTTCAGGGATCTTCCCAGTCCGGGGATCAAACCCGGGTCTCCTGCATTGCAGGCAGATTCTTTACTATGTGAGCTACCAGGGAAGCCCAAGACTACAGGGCAGGAGCAGAAGAATTTGCATGCACATGGGGCTCATTAGAGACCAGGCCTTTGAAGTCAACTTGACATCAGCAGGAACTTACTGCTGAGTCAGATGACATTGTGACTAGAACAAGACTTGGGACATCTTCATTTCAGTTATGATTCAAGAAAATGACTTGCTCATGTTCATTGTAAATTCATTTTGACGTCAGGCCCTCAGAACTACTTAACCACATGGAAGTGAAAGAAAATTTCTCTGTAATTTCTCATCACCAGGACTAGAATGAGTATCTTGAGAGAGCATTCTATACCTGACTTTGGGTTTGGTGTTTCTGAGCATCTGATTGACCGGGAAGCATCCAGTGAGTGAGTGCAACCCCATGGACTATAGCCTGCCAGGCTCCTCTGTCCATGGAATTCTCCAGGCAAGAATACTGGAGTGGGTTTCCATTCCCTTCTCTAGGGGAGTTTCCTGACCCAGGGATTGAACCCAGGTCTCCTGCATTGCAGGCAGATACTTTACTATTTGGGCCACCAGGGAAATTCCCTATCTTCACAGTAGTTGAGTGCATTTGCAGACGCTACAGTCCTAGAATAAAGGGGAAGAACTACATCCCCCAGAAGTTAAGGCCAGGGATGGAATCTAAACCTGATTTTCTTTTCTTTATGGAAATACCCAGACTCACTAAACTACACATTGAGTGTTTCAGCTGGGAGTGGATCCTCTTGGGTTCATGGGAGATGAAAAGCAGGCTAGGGTCAGTGTGCAGTTCAGCAGCTGGGGAAGACTTAGGAGGTCTGTATTTCTCATTTCTGATTTATTTGCTGCACTTTATCAAATGACTCTCTGAGACATAAATCCTTTCTAGGAGGAAGGAAAAAGGAGCTACTGTTGTTTTTTAGGGCCTTTTATGTGTCAGGCCCCATGCTGGCATTTTTCACACATTATTTAATTAAATCCTAACGACAAGGCTGTAAGGTGTTACATGTTTTCTAGATGTGGAAACAGGTGCAGAGAGGTCAAGTCACCAGAGCCCACAACCAAGGGGTAGAGCTGTGGTCTTGGTCAGTCATCAGCCTCCTCCACAGCCCCTGGGCTGGAGGATCCAGGAGCAGCATTTCAGCTCTGCACTTCATTCATTGTTCATTTCACTCATTCACTCAGAGGTTGTGCATGATTGGTCTTGAGTCCTGAGCTCCCAGAGATGATATCGGAGGTAGTCCCTACTCCTGAAGAGCTTCCCCCTCTGCCCCTTTGCTATCCTGGCAATCCATCCCTGTGCCTGTAGGGACGGCTCTTTGAAAAAGCATCAGGGGCTGTTCTGATGAGGCCGAAGGAACAGCAGAGGTTGGGAGGTGGGGAGTGGCTTTGGATTTGCCAGCACTTGGCAAGATAGGTGGTGGCCCCACTGTGACCTGCTCCGTGGAGAAACCTGATTCTACTTTGAAGCTTTTAGGGGGTTCATTTCAAATTAGCAGCAGCCCTAGGGTAGTGGACACTTATGTTTCTTCTGCCATCTTGATTTCGTTTCTGTTTCTTTTTCCTTTCATTTGAAAAGGTGTCAACTCTCAGAGCCTCAGTTTCCTCCTTTGTCACTAGGGACCACAGCATTTAAGTGACAGGTTTTTGTGAGGTTTGAAAAATATGTCAGACATCTGACACAGGTCTCAGCAGTGTTAGTCATCTTTTGTCCCGGTTGCCACCCCTCTTCCTTTGCTGCCCACACTTCCTTGGTTTGCAGACTGGGATTGTGTGGCTTTTGCTCTGTAGAGCATGCCTCTCTCCAGATATCTTTCTCTCCCTCCTGGTGAATCTGTCCTCGTGGCTGTTAGCTCCCTGAGACAGACCTTGCTCAGCAGGAAAGCTGTTCCAGCCTTTCTGGGATATTCCTGCACCCATCAAGTGGTGGAGGATTGGGATTGAGATTGGAAAAAAGACCTTGAGCCAGCGGCTTTGCTTTGACCTGTCAAAGGGATCCAAGTTCAGATCCTGGCTGTCCTACCGTCCCAGCTGTGTGGCCTTCAGCAAATTGTTTAATCTTCTCAAGGCACTACTTCCAAGGGAGCCTCAAATGTGGGGAACTTCTCAGTGGGCTGCCCAGCTTCTCAGGGGATCTGGAGGACCTGGTCTACAGGAGTGAAACTTACCATCAGTCAGTTCAGTTCAGTCGCTCAGTCGTGTCCGACTCTTTGCGACCCCATGAGTTGCAGCACGCCAGGACTCCCTGTCCATCACCAACTCCCGGAGTTCACTCAAACTCACATCCATAAAATCGGTGATGCCATCCAGCTATCTCATCTTCTGTCGTCCCCTTCTCCTGCCCCCAATCCCTCCCAGCATCAGGGTCTTTTCCAATGAGTCAACGCTTCACATGAGGTGGCCAAAGTATTGGAATTTCAGCTTTAGCATCAGTCCTTCCAATGAACACCCAGGACTGATCTCCTTTAGAATGGACTGGTTGCAGAAACTTATCATACTTTGCTGTATAAAACCTCAAACCCAGGTCTCACTCCAGACCTTGTTAACTCAAAATCCCCAG
This sequence comes from Bubalus kerabau, assembly GCF_029407905.1. Taxonomy (NCBI): domain Eukaryota; kingdom Metazoa; phylum Chordata; class Mammalia; order Artiodactyla; family Bovidae; genus Bubalus; species Bubalus kerabau. The sequence goes on along the minus strand of NC_073624.1, from coordinate 59,268,309 downwards.
AGATGGGACCCAGGCATCCATATTTTTGAAAGTTCCCCAGGTGACTCTAGAGTACAGCTGTGGTTGAGAGCTTGTACCCTCAGCTCTCGCCCTGGATGGCCAACCAACCCGTTGCCAGTCTCACTCTTGAGCTACAGCTGGCTGTGCCTGTGATGTCTGCTTCTGCAGTGTGCTCTCTACACATGCTCTGTCGTGACTCTCTCAGGAATGGAATGACCTCAGCAGCCACAGACGTTTGGTGTGCATATTAACACAGCTCAGGGGGATGTTTCCTGCTTGGATTTGATGGCTAGCTTACAGAACGACTCTGCCAAGGCTGGATTATTGTCATTTCCTTCTCCAGTCACTGATTTCTCTGTCTAGGCATTTCACCTGTATCTGCTTCTTTCACTTTTTACCTAGCACTGTGACGTTACCATTGTGGTAGATACTGTCAATGGCCATCCTAATATTCAGTCTCTCCCTTTTCCTAACAACTCCTGTATTCTTGCCAGCTTCAGTGTGCTCAGCTAAAATCTACAATAGATGTATTTTCCAGCTGCTTATCTTGGGGTGGTGGATTAAGCAGAGATGTTAGCAGATGTTAGCAGAACTTGTAGGGTGAAACTTCCAGGAAAGCTCCTGAAAGATTGCCTTACTCAGTTGTGAGGCAGGAGCCCTTTGGTCCTTACCATCTTTTTTTCTGTCTGAAATGTGGATATGCTGAATGATGCTCTGGCAGCTATTGTGCTCATGAGGTGACTTTGCAGATGGATGCCCCTAGCTAAGGATGGCAGAATAGAAATACAGAAGGAACTTGGGATTTTGATGATAATTGTGGAGCTGCTATTCCAGCCCTGTATTATTTATCTCTGAAGTTCATTATTACATGAGAAGAAATTCAACCTCTTCCTTTGTTAAAAAAAAGTTATTTATTTGGTTGCCTTAGGTCTTAGTTGTGGCTTAGTTGCTCTGAGGTATGTGGGATCCTAGTTCCCTGACAAAGGGTTGAACCTGCATACCCTGCATTGCAAGGTGGATTCTTAACTACTGGATCCCTGGGAAGTCTCCCCTCCCTTGTTTTAAGAGAGTCTTATTTCTGGTCTTTGATACTAGTCCCTGAATTTAGTTCTCAATACTGCCTGACTCAACACTAGCATATTGGGCTTTTTGGTTTTTGTTTTTATCTCAGAAAACTGTATTTTTAAGGAGTGGAGAGAAATCAGCCTGTCAGAGGTCAGAAAACAGCTTCTTGTATGTGTGAGATAAGTTGTCTCAGTTGTGTCTGACTCTGCAATCCTATGAACTGTAGCCCACCAGGCTCCTCTGTACCTGGGGATCCTCCAAGCAAGAATACTGGAGTGGGTTGCCATGCTCTCCTCCAGGGGATCTTCCTGACCCAGGGATCGAACCTCAGTCCCTTATGTCTCCTGTGTTAGCAGGCAGGTTCTTTACCCCTAGTGCTGCCTGGGAAGCCCTGATATTGCTTCTTACTTGGGGGCATCTCGGCTTCCCTGCTCACCTGTCTTTCTGACAAGAGGCAACAAGGAGGAGAACTGCAGACCTCCCAGGGAGCAGCTTTTGGGGATTTGATTGAGGCACCGAGACATCCAGAGGACAGCTGAGTATTGACTATGGATAGCTTTGAATGGCTTTTCTTTTTTAAAGATTTATGTGTTTTTATTTATTTTTGGCTGCACTAGATCTCCGTCGCTGTGCGGGATTTTCACTAGTTGCAGGGCATGGACTTCTCATTGGGTGGCTTCTCTTGTTGCCACGCGTGGGCTCTAGGTGCACGGGCTGCAGTAGTTGCGTGCTGTAGAGCACTAGATCAGTTGCTCTGCTGCGTGTGGGATCTTCCTGGACCAGGGCTCGAACCCGCGTCCTCTGCATTGGCAGGCAGATTCTTAACCAGTAGACCACCAGAGAAGCACCTGAATGGCTTTTATTACCATGTTGTGAACTGACTTTGGTTCTTAAGAGTGGCTCCATGTCGGTTCACTCTTAATCTCAGTACTGAGACATCACTCCAAGCTTTCCTAAATGGTAGGACTTGCAAGATGCATGTTAGTGCCTTTGGGCTTGTGAAGTAACAGCTCCTTGGCTGTCTGTAGACCTCAGTGGCTGCACTGCCACCTTCGGCTGGGGTAACCCTCCTAGAGCTGTCAAATAGAGAATCTCTATTTCAATCTGGTGTGTGTAAGTCTTTACATCACCAGTCATTAATCATGCTTGGAAAGTTAAAATGCCCATGCAGCTTTTACAAACATAGGTCTCCTGGGTTTTGGAGAGAAAAACAGAAACTGTTTGGATGATAATTTGTAGCTATGATTATTTATGAGTGACATACAGAGTACACTATGTTGAGCTGGGAATAATCATCTTTGCACTACCAACTCTAAGTGAAATGGAGCTGTGGTGAGTACAGAGTGAGCTTTTGGTCAGAGGATTGACTTGAGATGAAGACAGGAAGCAGTTAAGTGGAACTGGCATTTCCCAGGTCAGCACCAAAGTCTTTGGGTTAATTCCACTGCAAAAATAAGTCCTGGCTCTTGAGTACTAAATGGAATCTCACAGGATGCAGAATGGTGATTGGGCAGTAGACCTAATGAAATTCCCTTTCTCTGGGAAGCAGGACCCAGTTGCTGGGGCCAGCTGGATGGAGTGTGGAAGAGGCTGATGGAGCCTAGGTTCAGGAAGACTCTGCGGGCCTGTGATGGCTGGTTACCAAATTTTAAGAAATATGTTTATAACCGTCAGGTTGCTTAATTTTCATAGGAAACATACTTAGTGAATAGTTATATAAAAAGAGAACTGAAAAACTTAATGTCTTTAAAAAAAAAAGTGGGGGGGGGGCCTTCCATACAGACTTATGAACATGGTCATGGTATTCCAGTTCTGTGGAAAAAGAACTCAGGTGGCTAGCCCACTTATCAAATTTTTATTTCTTTTCAGAAATAGCTTAGGAGCAATGCTGCTTGGGGTCCAAGTATGAATTTTCACTGATTTCTGAGAATTTGGCCATGTGTTCTCCATCTAAGCCAGTCTTCTGCCCCATGATATCCAAACATTATATGCACTAGCAATATTCCAAGTATTTCAGCAGAAAATCTGGTATGTCTTGAGAAAACTCACTTCCATGACTTCTTAATGAACTAACCAGACATAATTTTCATTGGGTTCATTTACCCAAATTTATCATAGACTATCATTTAAGAAAAAAATAAATGAAGTAAAAGAATTGAAGTCTTTTTTGGAATAATACTAACATTCAAGTGTCTCCACCCCCCATGGATATTTCAGTTGCCAATGTCTCAGATTCCCCCTTCAAGAAAATTAAGTGCAAATCCCTTTAATACGGGCTCGCTGTCTTCTGTTTGTGCCCCAGACTTTCCTCCCTCTGCCTGCCCTGTTGTGTGACTGGTGGTGCCTTGTGTAGACCAAGTCAACGGGCACCTTGCCCTGTGGCTTCCAGTTGCTTCAGGTAATGCAGGGTGGAGGGTGGAGAGTGAGATCAGGGTGTTTTTTTCTTTTTCTATTCTTTTTTTTTTTTTTTTAAACTTGAGTATCATTCATTTACAATATTGCATTAGTTTCAGGTGTACAGCAAAGTGATTCAGTAGGTATACACACACACATAGATACACTTTTTCCATCACATAGGAGGTTATTGCAAGATACTGAATGTAGCTCCCTGTCCTGTTGTTTATTTTCTGTATAGTAGTGTATATCTGTTAATCCCATTATCCCTTTCCCTTTTGGTAACCATAAGTTTGCTGTGTCTGTAAGTCTGTTTCGGTTTTGTAAATAAGCTCATATGTATCATTTTTTAGAGTTTACATATAAGTGATATCATAAGATGCTTGTCTTTGTCTGACTTCACTTAGTATGATAATCTCTGTGTTTATCCATGTTGTCACAGGGAATTCTCTGGTGGTCCAGTGTTAGCACTCTGTGCTTTCACTGCTGTGGGCCTGGGTTTGATCCCTGGTTGGGGAACTAACATTGCACAAGCCATGCGGTATGCCTCTCTCCACCCAAAAAGGAAAATAAAAAATCCATGTTGCTGCAAATGGCATTATTTCATTCTTTTTTTTTTGTAGCCAAGTAATATTCCTGTGTGTGTGTGTGTGTGTGTGTGTATCATATAATTTTTATCCATTCATCTGTGGATGAACATCTAGGTTGCTTCCATGTCTTAGCTATTGTAAATATTGCTGCTGTGAACATTGGGGTGCATGTATCTTTTTGTATTAGTTCTTATATTTCCCAATAAATGCCCAGGAGTGGGATTGCTGGATCATATGGTAACTTTTAGTTTTTTAGGGAACTTCCATGCTTTTTCCATAGTGACTGCACCAATTTACATTCCCAGCAATGGTGTAGGAGGATTCTGTTTTCTCCACATCCTCTCCAGTAATTTATTATTTGTAGGCATTTTGATGATGGTCATTCTGACTGGTGTGAGATGATTCCTCACTGTAGTTTTGATTTGCGTTTCTCTAATAATTAGTGATGTTGAACTATTTTCATGTGCCTGTTCCATCTATATCTTTTTTGAAGAAATGTTTGTTTAGGCCATCTGCCCTTTTTTTTTTTGATCAAGTTGTTTATTTTTTGATATTGAGCTAGTCTTTTGTATATTTTGGAAATTAATTCCTTGTTACATCAATTGCAAATACTTTTCCCCATTCCATGTTTTTTCTTTTAGCTTGTTTATGGTTCCCTTTGCTGTGCAAGAAAACGAAAAAGAAATGCAAGAAGATAAAATGGTTGTCTGAGGAGGGCTTACAAATAGCTGGGAAAAGAAGAGAAGCAAAAGGCAAAGGAAAGATATACCCATTTGAATGCAGAGTTCTAAAGAATAGCAAGGAGAGATAAGACAGCCTTCCTCAGTGATCAATGCAAAGAAATAGAGGAAAACAATAGAATAGGAAAGACTAGAGATCTCTTCAAGAAAATTAGAGATACCAAGGGAACATTTCATGCAAAGATGGGCACAATAAAGGACAGAAATGGTATGGACCTAACAGAAGCAGAAGATAGTAAGAAGAGGTGGCAAGAATACACAGAAGAATTACACAAAAAAGATCTTCATGACCCAGATAATCACAATGGTGTGATCACTGACCTAGAGCCAGACATCCTGGAATGTGAAGTCAAGTGGGCCTTAGGAAGCATCACTACAAACAAAGAAAGGTAGTGGAGGTGACAGAATTCCAGCTGAGCTATTTCAAATCCTAAAAGATGATGCTGTGAAAGTGCTGCACTCAATATGCCAGCAAATTTGGAAAACTCAGCAGTGGTCACAGGACTGGAAAAGGTCAGTTTTTATTCCAATCCCAAAGAAAGGCAATGCCAAAGAATGTTCAAACTACTGCACAATTGCATTCATCTCACTTGCTGGCAAAGTAATGTTCAAAATCCTCCAAGCCAGGCTTTAACGGTATGTGAACCATGACCTTCCATATGTTCAAGCTGGATTTAGAAAAGGCAGAGGAACCAGAGATCAAATTGCCAACATCTGTTGGATCATTGAAAAAATGAGAGAGTTCCAGAAAAACATATGCTTTATTGACTATGCCAAAGCCTTTGACTGTGTGGATCACAACAAACTGGAAAATTCTTCAAGAGATGGGAATACCAGACCACCTGACCTGCCTCCTGAGAGATCTGTATGCAGGTCAAGAGGCAACAGTTGGAACTGGACATGGAACAACAGACTGGTTCTAAATCAGGAAAGGAGTACATCAAGGCTGTATATTGTCACCCTGTTATTTAACTTATATGCAGAGTACATCATGAGAAATGCTGGCCTGGATGAAGCACAAGCTGGAATAAAGATTGCTGGGAGAAATATCAATAACCTCAGAAATGCAGATGACACAACCCTTATAGCAGAAAGCGAAGAAATAAAGAGCCTCTTGATGAAAGTGAAAGAGGAGAGTGAAAAAGTTGGCTTAAAGCTCAACATTCAGCAAACTAAGATCATGGCATCTGGTCCCATCACTTCATGCCAAATAGATGGGAAAATAATGGAAACAGTAAGAGATTTCATTTTTGGGGTTCCAAAATCACATCAGATGGTGACTGCAGCCATGAAAGTAAAAAGATGCTTGCTCATTGAAAGAAAAGTTATGACCAACCTAGATAGCATATTAAAAAGCAGAAACATTACTTTGCCAACAAAGTTCCGTCTAGTCAAAGCTTTGGTTTTTCCAGTAGTCATGTATGGATGTGAGAGTTGGACTATAAAGAAAGCTGAGCACTGAAGAATTGATGCTTTTGAACTGTGTTGATTGAGAAGACTCGAGAGTCCCTTGGACTTCAAGGAGATCCAAGCAGTCCATCCTAATTGAGATCAGTCCTGAGTGTTTATTGGAAGGACTGATGCTGAAGCTAAAACTCAATACTTTGGCCACCTGATGCGAAGAATTGACTCATTTGAAAAGACCCTGATGGTGGGAATGATTGAAGGTGCAGGAAGAGAAGGGGATGACAGAGGATGAGATGGTTGGATGGCATCACAGACTCAATGGACATTAGTTTGAATAAGCTCAGGGAGTTGGTGATGGACAGGGAAGCCTGGCGTCCTGCAGTCCACGGGGCCATGAAGAGTTGGACACGACTGAGCAACCAAGCTGAACTGAACTTGCTGTGTGAAAGCTTTTGAGTTGAACTAGGTCCCATTTGTTTATTTTGTTTTGTATTTCCATTACTCTGGGAGACAGATTGAAAAAGATAACTGCTGCAATTTATGTCAGTGTTCAGCCTGTGTTTTTTCATCTAAGAATTTTGTACTGTCCAGTTTCACATTTAGGTTTTTAATCCATTTTGTTTGTTTTTTGTATAAGGTGTTAGAGAATGTTATAATTTCATTTTTTTACATGTAGCTGTCCAGTTTTCCCAGCACCATTTATTGAAGAGATTATCTTTCCTTCACTGTATAGTCTTTTTTGTCATAGGTTAATTGACCATAGGTTCAGGGGTTTATTTCTGGTCTTTCTAGCCTGTTCCATTGATCTGTCTTTCTATTTTTGTGCCAATACCATACTGTTTTGGGGACTATGGCTTTGTGGTATAGTCAGAAGCCAGGGAGCGTGATTCCTCCAGCTCCATTTTTCTTTTTCAAGATTGCTTTGGCTATTTAGGGTCTTTTGTGTCTCCATACAAATCTTAAGATTTATTTTGTTCTACTTCTGTAAGAAATGCCATGGGTATCTTGAAGGGGCTTGCATTGACTCTGTACATTGCCTCAGGGTAGTATAGTCATTTTGACTATATGGCTTCTTCCAGTCCATGAACATGGTTTATCTCTTTGCCTGTTTGTGTGACCTTTGATTTCTTTAATCAGCATATTTTTTTGTTGTTTAATTGAAGTGTAGTTGATTTACAATGTGTTAATTTCTTCTGTACAGCAAAGTGATTCAGTTATACATTCCTTCAGTGATCCATGGTTGTTTAACAGTATATTGTTTAGCCTCCCCATATTGTGGTTTTTCCAGTTTTTTTCTTATAGTTGATTTCTAGCCTCATGGTACTGTGGTTGGAAAAGATGCTTGATATAATTTCAGTTTTTTTAAATTTATTCAGGCTTATTTTGTGGGCTAGCATGTGGTCTGTCCTGGAGAATGTTCCATGTGCATTTGAAAAGAATGTGTATTCTTCTGCTTTTGGATGGAATGCTCTATAAATACTGATTAAGTCCATTTGGTCTAATGTATTTTTAAGGCCAGTGTTTCCTTATTCATTTTCTATGTGGATGATCTTGTCCATTGATGTAAGTAGGGTGTTGAAGTCATCTAGTATTATTATATTACCATTGATTTTTTTTTTTTTTAATGTTAATTCATGTTTGCTAAATCACTTCAGTTGTATCTGACTCTTTGAGACTCTATGGACTATAGCCTGCCAGGCTCCTCTGTCCATGGAATTCTCTGGAGTGGGTTGCCATTTCCTTCTCCAGGGGATCTTCCTGACCCAGGGATCCAACTTCATCTCTTATGTCTCCGGCATTGGCAGGCAGGTTCTTTACCACAAGTGCCACCTGGATTTGCCTTATAAATTGAGGTGCAGGATGCATATGTATTTGTCATTGTTATGTCTTCTTGGATTCCTTCATCATTATGCAGTGTTCTTCTTTGTCTCTCTCTTGTAACAGTCTTTATTTAAAGTCCATTTATCTGATACAAGTATTGCTACTCCAGCTTTTAAAAAAATTTTTTTTCCATGATTGGAATGCCTTTTTCCATCCCCTCACTTTCAGTCTGTGTGTGTCTCTAAACCTGAAGTGAGCCTTTTCTAGGCAACATATATACAGATTTTACTTTTCTTATCCATTCAGCCAGTGTATGTCCTTTGGCTGGCACATTTAGTCTGTTTACATTTAAAATAATTATCAGTATGTATGTTCTTGTTGCCATTTTGTTAATTGTTTTGGATTTGTTTTTGTGAGTCTTTTCCCCCCTTCTTTTGTTCTCTGGTAATTTGACTATCTTTAGTATTATGTTTGAATTCCTTTTTATCTTTTATAGATTTTTGGTTTGTGATTTCCATGAGGCTTTTGGGTAGCATCTATAAACAAACATGATTGTTTTAAGTTGCTGATCTCTTAATTTCAACTGTGTTTTAAACACCCTGTGTTTGTACACTTCTTCTCTCCTGCTTACTGGTTTTGATATCCTATTTTACATCTAACTGTTTTGTGTACCCTTAATTGCTTATTGCGGATACAGATGATTTTACTACTTCTGTCGCTTAACCTCCCTACTAGTTTTGTGTGTGGGTGCTTATCTACTGTTACTGTATATTTGCCTTTACCAGTGAGCTTTTTCCTTCTGTAATTTTCTTGTTTCTAGTTATGGCTTTTTCATTTGGAGTCCTTCCTTCAACATTTATCATAAAGTTGGTTTTGTGGTGGTAAATTATTTTAGCTTTTGTATCTAAAGCTTTTGATTTCTCCATCAAAATGGTAGAGTGTTCTTGGTCGTAGGCTTTTCCTTTTCATCACTTTAAATACATGTTGCCACTCCCTCTGGCCTGCAGAGTTCCTGCCAAAAAGTCGGCTTATACCCTTATGGGAGTTTCCTTGTATGTTATTTGTTGCTTTCCTCTTTCTGCTTTTAATATTCTTTCTTTAATTTTTGTCATTTTTGTCCTGAAGACTCCAAGGCTGCTACCCACCACTGGCAGGTGAAGCCAGGTCTGGGGTTAGTCCCAGATTACTGGCAGGCAGAGCTGGTTCCTCGAGTATTGCTGCAGGGCCCAGCGATCCCAGAGCTTGTTTCAGATCATTGATCATTGGTGGTGATGGTGGTGGAGTGATTTGGGTATGAGGTCCTGAAGATTGTGTTAGTCTGCTAGAGGACTGGACAGGGCCCATCTGCTCCCATGGTAGGGTCTGGACTGATGGGGGTGGGAAGCTGTGTTCTAGCCTAGTTAGTTGTTTGGCCTGAGGCATCTCTGCACTGGCACCTACAGGCTGTTGGGTGAGGCCAGGTCTTAGTGCTAATGAGCCAAGATGTCAGCTGCCAACACAGTGTTGATCTGTTTGCGTGTTCCTCAACATGTCTGCCTCCTCAGGGTGAGCTGCAGCTAGGTGTCCCCTGCACCTCCACCCTGCTTCTCCAGGACACTCACCAGCAGGTGGGTCTGGCCCAGGCTCCTATGAGATTACTGCTCTTGCCCTGGGTCCTGGTGCATGTGAGATTTTGTGTGTGCCATTTAAAAGTGAAGTCTCTATTTCCCCTAGTCCTGTGGGGCTTCTGCAGTTAAGCCCTGCTGGCCTTCAATTTCAAATGCTCTGGGGGCTTGTCTTCCTGGTGCCAGACCTCTGGGCAGGGGAGCCTGACATGTGGCTCAAGACTCACTCCTGTGGGAGAATCTCTGCAATATAATCAATCTCATTTGTGGGTCACCCACCCAGTGGGTAAAGGGATTTGATTATATTGCGAGTCTGCCCCTCTTACCTGTCTAGTTGTTGTTCCTTCTTTATGTCTTTATCTATAGAAGATCTTTCCTGGTAGTTGCCAGTCTTTTTTATCAATGGCTATTCTGCTTATAGTTGTGATTTTGGTGTGCTCATGAGCGGAGGTGAGCTCAGGTCTTTCTATGCTGCCATCTTGGCCACTCTCCCTGAGATCAGCATATTTTAACCCAGGCTCCCTTTGAGGCCCGTGGCACCTGTCTGGCAGCCCCCTCTACAGGCCATCTCTGTCCCTACTTTCCCTCAGGCTGTAGCAGCACAAGGGATACTGTTCCCTACATGTGGCCAACACCTCTGTAAGTATTCTTATTTATTAATCTCTTAAAATTCTCCCAATTGCAGGGTGCCATATTCTTCTTGTTGGGACCATAACTGATACAAATAAGCATCTTAATCCTGAGATAATAAGAGGATTGGGCTTCCCTGATAGCTCAGCTGTTAAGAATCTACTTGCAATGCAGATCTGGGTTTGATTCCTGGGTCGGGAAGATCCTCTGGAGAAGGGATAGGCTACCCACTCTGGTATTCTTGGGCTTCCCCTGTGCCTTAGCTGGTAAAGAATCCACCTGCTATGTGGGGATCTGGGTTCGATCCCTGGGTTGGAAGATCCCCTGGAGAAGGGAACAGCTACCCTCTCCAGTATTCTGGCCTGGAGAATTCCATAGACTATATAGTCCATGGGGTTGAAAAGAGTCAGACAAGACTTAGTGATTTTTACTTTTAATAAGAGGATTGCTGACCTCCTTAGTAAAGATTAAAAGGGGCCAAATTAGCCCAGGTAAAGCATTACTATCTAAGATTCCAGCCCAAACTTCCCATCAGGAAATCTGCCCTTCTACCTCTGTGAATGTTGCCTCATTTCAGGATGGTTTTAGCCTTTTGGGGTTCAAAGCCGTAGGCCTCTGCATATCAGGCTGGGAATGCCCCAAGATTGGTTCAACACGTGTTTTGGAGAGTAACACACTTGGATCCAGCAGTGGGGAGATCTTCTGAAAGTTATAGGATATGGAATGTGAATCATTGATTTTTCCAGTGTCTCTCTAACATGGCCCTTTTATCTCTTGACCCAGAGCTCGTACGTGTGTTTTAGAGCTGGTACATGTGTCTGTGTCCCCTCAGTCTATATGCTGGTGTCCTAATGCTCCACAGTGAGTATCTGGAGATGGGCTTTTGGGAGATTAGGGTAAGGTGGGACCTTGGGGGTGGGGCCCTCATGGTGGGATTAGTGCCTTTATAAGAAGAGGTGTTCCCCCACCCTCTGCAGGCACACACAGAGGAGAGTTCCTGTGCACACACAGCAAGAGAGCAGCCACCAACAAGCCAACCCAAGAGAAAAAGTCCTTAGAATGAAACCTACCTTGCTTACACCTCGATCTTGGACTTCTGGAGTAAGAAATTTGTTTAAGCCACCCAATATTTTGTTATGGCAGCCTAAGACAAACGTGTAGGCCTGTAGACAAACTTATAAAAATGATCTAGTTTGGTGGTCCTTCCTCTTTTAGCAGTTCTTTGTTACAGCCCACTTTACTATTTAAACGAAGACAGTGGTGGGTTTATGGCCGAATTCAAACTGTAAAGGCCACTGCATCTTTCTTAGACTGGCTGAACTTGGAAGTGAACTGATTTCCTCAACAGTTTGGCCAAGTAAAAAAATTCATTTAACTATGGATGCTGAGAAGGCTAAGCCTTTGGTTCTTTCCTAGAAATGGAACTGGGAAGGTGCTCACAGAATGATGCCAAGCACCAACAGCTGTATAGTTTCCATTTTATTTTATGTACTTTTTTTTAATAGGATATAAATAATGACAAAAATTACAAAATTTATAACTGGAAGCCCAAGCATATTTACACATATGTTTCCATTTCAGCAAAGCTACTGTTTACTTTGCTCCTATACAGTTTCCTTTTGGTACCATATTTTAGTGTTATTTTACTCTCAGTTTACTACATACATATCAACAGTGAATAGGCAAAATATATACAAGGAACTGTTCAGTTCAAGTAATTTAATATTGTATTAAAATTCTTTAACACTGAACTAAAGCCATATACATTTGTCAGTTTGAAATAAAATTGTTTTCTGTCTTCAAAACTCACCAACTGATGATGTAACTGATAATCAAATTTAAAATAATATTGGTTAATTAAAAAAAACATTAAGACAATCCCACAATTTATCAATATCGCTATAATGAACTTCAAAATGATTCACAATGTGATTGATTAGAACAATATACGTTAAAATGTTATTTTTTTCTATAATGATATTGGTACTGTTTATATAATTTGATTCTACATAAATATACATTATGGTATCATACAAATACTCCACAGAGACATTAAAAAATTAAAATACCTTAAAGAAATGTAAGTAAATTTTATTTAATCAAAGAGTAAGCAAACATTTATTTATTTTGTTTCAAGAAAGTTTTATTACTTTGGAATCTCTCTTTTTTTATTTGTTTTTTTTATTTTTTCCTAGAAAAAAAGTTTTTTGCAATAGAATTTTATTAATACCTTTCTCAAACAAGGTTTCCATGACAGAAATCTTGACAGCAGGAGCCCTAGATTTTTTTAACATGTTCTTTAAAAGATTAAAGATTGTGAAGATTAAAAAAAAAAAATCTCTGCAGGCTTATGGCTGCGTCAGCACTTTCGGTAAGACGCCAGTCTGCTGCCTGAATCTCCTGCTCTGGGGAGTGGCCTGGGTACTCCGCCACACTGAGCAGCCCTCTTGGTGGTAGCAGGAGAAATTTAGTTATTTGAAAGGAAACCAGAAACATCCCTCACGACTAATGTAGTTTTCTTATCGATGCATTAGTGAAACATTCTTTTTAATAAAAATATTTAATACAAGACACATTTTTCTGTGCATAATAAATTCCTCTGTTTTAAATCATTAGGTTTTTGAATCAATCCACAGATGTAAAGATTTTCCTTATCTGACATGGTTGATTACATATAAAATCCACAAATATAGAAACTGGGAAACAGAATTCCCTGGCAATCAGGGGAGTAACTTCTGTCCTCTTGCATGAAACAATACTTAGTGAGATCATGACTTTAGAGATGCTTTCTGAGGGTAGTTCTGTTCTACCTTGAAAACGGCTGACAGTGGAAAATAAACCCAAGATTTTTACACTTTTAGGCAGTATAAGCGACCCCCTGTGTTTTTTCAAGGTGTTATCCCCAAATAACAGCAAAGCGAGGTTGGGGCAGAGTCATGAGAAATACCTCAGGTGGTGGCCAGGAGTGGGGGTTGGGAGCATCAGCCACAAACCTCTGCTCTGTCTCTCAGGGGTTACAGCTGGAAAGTCTTGGTTGCACTTTCTGTCACCGGTGCAGAAAGAACGTCCCCAGGAGTGGCCAGTGGCCTCTCGCCCATGACAAGGCCACACAAACAGAGCAGTCTTCCTCCCGGGCTGGGTGGAAAGCCTGCTCCGGGACTGCTCGGCGTGCAAGGCACCACGAGGACGGGAAGGAGGTGAGTATCAGAAAATTGTGGTCTCATACTTGGTATTTATCCCCCGCTTGGCCTCTTGTCCTGGCTCCACGATCCATGGCAGGTTGGCCAGAGTCTTTTGCTCAGATGGGTCGATCTGCTTTAGAACAGAAAGGCTAATGCCTGTTATACGGTACCTGCTCAGGAGTGCACGCATGCCTGGAAATCATTGCACCCTGGCAAGACTTCAGGATGCTGGTGGGTGAGCCATTTGTTGGTTCTTCTGATCACGTTTACTGCATAGGAACCGTGTTCAAGGCACGGGGTCGGGGAGGGGGATGGTGATTGAGGCATGGCCCTTGCTCTTGAAGGCACACAGGTGGGGAGCGGATATAGGAACACTTTACTGAGAAGTGAGATTTGAAAGGGAAGAGGGCACTCTGAGGGCACCCAGGAAGGCCACTGACCCCATGTTGGGAGGCAGGGGAACTTCCTGGAGGAGGTGAACCTGGCTATGTCCTACCCAGCTCTCAAACCTCCATTGGTTTTCTTCAGAGTCAGAATAAACCCAAAGTCCTCGAAGTGACCTCTTGGGGCCCTGCCTGCCAAGCCCATGCCCTCTGTGCCCATCAGCTCTCTGAATACACTCCAGACACCTGTGTGCTTTCTGCCCTAATGTCAGAGTGTGGCACAAATGTCACCTCCTCACCAGTTTACTGCATGTAAACTAGCACCTCAGCTTTTCTGCTCTCCTCTTCTGCTCTCTTCTTTATAATCCTTATGCCATACACATCATGTTTATTTGTTCATCTGCCACTAAAATGTACACTCACAAAGGTGGACTTCATTCTGTTTACTACGGTTTCCCTCTAACGTTGACAAGCTCCCAGCAACCCAGTAACCAACAGGCACCCAATCCGTTCCTGTCAACTAGACATTATTTAAAAATTAAGGTATATGTCCAAATGGAGAGCTGGAAAATTAAGGTTCCTGGTGAAGATGGGGGTGTGGAGCAGCACGTGCAGAGTCCCTGAGGGGAAGGGAGTGAGGGTTTGCAGTCAGGGTGCTGAGGGGGAGCTGGGAGGAGACAGCTGAGGGTGAGGAGGTGAGCAGGGCCAGGTCAGGCTGAGCCTCGACCTTGAACCAAACTGAGCTAGAAAACGTCACCACCATTTCATTGCCTGTGTATACAAGGTCATGCAGGCCCTGCCTGGGTAAAGCTTGAGTTCTAAGCTCTCATGGTGACGGGGGGCGGATCAGGGAGGGGGCTGGGGCAGTTCTGCACCAGATCTCCCTGTGTGTCTTTGGTGTTTCCACGTCTGCCCCTGGCTGCTCTGCTCAGGAAACCTGGAGCAAGGGAGTTGGCCTTCAGCTGCATGTGATCTGTCTGTACCTCCACAAGGCTGTGGGGGGAACTTCACGTGTCTAATCACAGGATATTCTCAACAATAAACTACTGGGGCCGAGGGAAATGGAACACAGACACCTGCTGAGGGGGACGGGATCTTGGGGCAGTTAAAGAGCAGCAGTATTATTCACTGTATGTTCCATCTTTTTCAGTGAAGGCTTCTAAATGAATATTCTATGAGCCCGTATGGTGCACATCCCTTCATACTCGCCTGGAAGAAGTCTACAGGGACCAAAGAAAAGTCAGATGGAGGTAGGAAGAGATTTATCCAGCCCACACGGGAATGTATACAATAGACTACAGCTAGTCCCTCAAATATTCTGAAAATTTCTGGATGTTTAACCTGCTTTCCTGTGGGGTAAGACAGACAATAAATAGGAGATGCCTCTTTGTGTAGCTGGGGCCTGGATGACCAGCTAGAGTCAGCTGTGCAGAAATGAGGGGGAGACAAAGCCAGGTGGAAGGAACACAGGTAGGTGGAAGCTTTGTCTATTCCAGGAATAGGGAGGCTGAGTGCCTGGGAGGAGTGTGGTGGGAAGTCAAGGCTGTGGTACCATGATGTGGCTGCCCTGTGGAGGAAGGAAGTTTCAGGAGATGTAATGGAGTAGTTTTAGAGATGTGGTGGTGATGGCTAGGATGGGAAGAATGACAGAAGAAATGGAGAGGCATGGATGGAGCTGAGAGATGTTTCAGGGGCTGAATGGATGGAATCTGCTTGTGGGCTGGACACAGGGCTGAGAGGAAAACAGAAATCAAGGCTGCGTTCTAGATTGCTGGCTTGAGCGACTTGGTGACTGGTTAGCCTGTTTACTAAGCTGGCAGAGGTGGGGAGAGAGAAACAGCTCTGCAGAGAGATCAAGAATTCTGTTCTAGGCGTAGTTAAGTTTCAGCTGTCTGCTAAGTATCAAAGGAGAAATTAAACCTGTAGGTCTGGAGCTCTGGGAGTGCATCAGGGTTGGGAGCCAGTGGGGCTGGGAGGTGCTGAGGTGGGAGGACGTGCAGTTCCTGGCAATGGTCAGCAGTGAGGGACAAGCATGGGTGTGAATGGTGAGGTGGAAGAAAAGATCTGAGATGTGAGCTGTCAAGGAGCAGAGGCCAAAGAGAAGTCATGAACAAGAAGCCACATGATCTCCAAGCATGGTGCTTCTGCAAACATTAAAAACCCTAAAAATTCCCCATGACCTGGGGTCAGTGGGGAGGAGGAGAGTCACAGATGGAAGGATATATGGGGGTGAGAGTGATGCCTCTGGGATGGCACTGCTGTCCGGAGTCCCAGAGTTCCAAGGATGCCATACGGCAGCAGAAACCAGAAGTGAGGCTGGCTGGGAACATTCCAGCTTCTGGGTACTGCTACTACCAGAGGAGGCCGCTTTGAAGTCAGGAAAGTCTGTTAGGACAGGATGTGTGCAGAGCGTGTGGGAGGGAAGGGGAGGAAATTCCTGGAGGAAGGCAGATGCGAGGAGGAGGGGAGGTACCTTCTGAACAGTCCCGCTCTGCAGGAAGCCTCAGCTGCTGCCGGGAGAACACAGGGCCTGGTGCCCAGGCCTCTCCCACCCCCACTCCGTGCACAGCTTGAGCCCCCAGCTTCTACTTGCTGGGTACCAGGGACACCCTCGCTGTGAGCCTCTACCAACCTCTCTGCTGCCCAGTGGCCTGGAAGAGGCCTGCCTCCTGGAGGGATGGCAGCTGAGGCCTCAGGGAACTTGGTCCCCAGGTAGCCTGGATCTAGAGAAGAGATTGACCTGGGACAGCAGCACCCAGCCCCCTCCCAGGATGCTGCAGGGCACAGGGTAAGTGGGGTTTTCTCGGGAGTCTCCAAGGTTCAGTAGACGGTCCCCAAGACTGCAGGAACTGGGCTGAGAGGATGACAGTCACAAGCCAGGACAAGGCTGAGGGGAGGACAGGAAGGGCAGGCCCTGGATTCTTAGCAGCACCCACACACCATAGATCCTTCCCTTCAGTTCTCAGAACACCTGTGTCTTGTCTACTTACCACCGACTTGCGAATGCTGACGCGGGGCTTGGGGATGGGCTTGGAGGGCTTGTTTTCAAAGCTTTCTGGAAGTGTGGAGGAATGCCCTCCTTTCCTGGCTTGCAGCGCGAGCTGATAGGCGACTTCAAATGCCTGTCCGAGCGTTAGGATGATCTCATAGGCTAAATTCTGCAAGAGAAATGAGAAAGCGTTTATAACAGCATCCTGCAGGTCAGAACAGAGTCACTGAGCATGCAAAGAGGACATTGAGGGGGTGAACCGGCGAGGACCTTGAGCTGCTCCACCTGACGTGAAAGCGAGTCAGGGGAAATCTGACAAACTGCACACTCTGGGTCCAAGTTAGGGTCTACAGGAGGCATCAGTCACTGCCGCAATGCACACTCCTACAGCTACCCTAAGGAGCCCGCCCTGGGTGACTATTTTGCTCCCAGGCCTTGGAAGGGAAGGGGTTATACCGGTCCCTCAGCCTGTGAGGGTGAGCCCACACACTCCCCAGGAGGTGCTCCTGAGAAGTTTGGGTTTTTTTACCTCCAACATCTGTGATTCAGTGAACATCTCTGAAACACAATCACAGTCTAATTTAGGCAGAGGGGAGAGGCATTAGTCATGCTGGTGTAGTGTCTCGCAGTCACAGCAGCAGGCATGCAAACAGAGCCAATTATCCATCTATTTCTTGAGGCGTCTGCTCTCCCTGTGGGTCCACTCCATATTTTATCACTAAATCAGTGTGAGAAAGGAGATTCTGCCCGAATGCCATGCCACGCAGTGCCTGGGAGAAGTTCTTTTCTTCAGACCTTCAGTCATTCCCCTCAGGATGACGTCTTGCTTCTCTCCTCCAGGTTCTTACTTCATTTCTGCCTTCTCTTTTGAGCACTGTCCCACCCCATCTTCTCTCACTGAGAAAACAAGACGTTGACCCTGAGGTCAACAGCACATCAATGAGCCAGATGTCTATGGGTTACAGTGAGTTTTCTTAAAACCACTGCCCCAGCTGAGTGCTGGCAAGGTCTGTCTCAAGTTTCCACGCTGATGAACATCCTTAGATGTCTGTGTGTGGTTTCTCAAAACCAGAAAAACTTTGCTGATTTTGCATCCTGTGACCCTGCCTCCTCAATCCAGGACACAGAAGAGCTCAATTCCCACGACTCTGAGGGGTCTGGTGGGGACTGTTCCATCTTGATGAAGGAGGAGGGAGATGCAGGATGGCCATCAGAGGCCCTGTGGAAGAACCTGTGGGTTTCTACCCTGACCAGAGTTTAGATCCATGCTGGACTGTTGGCGGATCTAAACGCTTCTGAGCATGAGAACTAGTCTCACAGAGGACATGTCTTCTCTTTAGAGACACAGGTGAAGAAGCAGCACCCCACAAGACAGATGTGTGCTTACTGGAGACGCTGAGCCTCACACAGCCAGCCAGGCTTTTCCTTCAATGAACATGGGCCAGTATTTGCCTCCTAGGATGAGTCAGACCAGGAAATTAGCAATGTACCAACAAATGCTAGCAGAGGAGGGCTGACCCTTACATCACCACCAGTGTGGTGCCCTGGAAAGGGGCCCCGGGCTTAGGCTGCCCCACAAAGTCTGGGCTCTTGTCTTGTTCCGGCTGCTGTGGAGGTGGATGGTGGCTGTCCATCCATCAGGAGCAGGCACTGGTGCTCTAGACGGGCAGCTGGACTGAGGGAAAGATGGCAGACTCAGCGATTCTGTAACATGCAGCTTTTTGATACTGGGACAAAGGTACTTAATGAGTGTGAATTCCTTTATCGTTAACCTAAAAACAAGTTCCCGAAAGTGAGATTTACTTACAGCTTCAGTGTCTTCAAATGAAGGCCATTTGAGCAGGTGAGATTTTCACAAGACTATTATCAGAAGGCTAAAAGTTTTTGAAAGGTTCTGGTTAGAAGCTCTACCCTTTCATTTTAAAGAAGTTCCCAGGGGTAGGAAACCACTGAGATAAGACACAGAGACCAGACTAGCCCATGAGGTTCCCTGCCAGGTGGAACCTCATTTGGCTTGCATTCTCCATGACGTCTTGGATTTTCATCTTATTTAGAATGCTCATTTTGAGAGTTGTTCTTTTATGATCTGTCAAGAGCTGGACATTGTTACCTTGCCTATGCTTTCTGTCACCTCGGTGTTTGAGGCTTCGATCCTGGATGCCAGCGACAGCCTGCAAGGAGCAGCTTATGGGGCTTTGCATGCAGAGAGTCCTGGGGCCCTAGAAGGACTCAGCAGATGGAGCCTGCGGACATGCATCTGAATCGGGGTGGGGGGGGGGTGGTTCGTGTCTCCTGCCTCTTCTTAATACCATCACCACTACTTAAGATGGGAGGAGAGTTACTGCCAGAGCAGGAGACTCAGGACCAAAAGTGATACCACAGTCGGACCAGAGAGGCTTAGGTGACGTGCCCTTCCTTCCTCCTCGGAGCCAGGCCTGCTGACCCCAGAGATGCTGCTTAAAAAACCCGAAACCCCAATTAGTCTGTGCTTACAGCATATCATCATCTTCACAACTGGGGAGGCCAGTGCCTGGCACACTGCAGGCATGCAGGGGAGCTTGTTTGCTGAATGAATGAATATCTAAAGGCCAAGCTGGAGTAATAACACTACAGGTTATTACTATAGGTACCATAGCTACTGTAAGTGAGGACTTTGTAGATATTAGGCACGGAACCAACCAATAAAGTTTACCACGATCATCTGCAGTGGAATATCATTATCCTCATTTTGTAGATGAGGAAACTGAGGCTCAGAAAGGTTAATCTGACATCACAAGCTAGAAAGTTACAAAGCAGTGGTATGAACCAATATTTGTGACCTAAAAGTCTATGTTCTTTCAAACTAATTTGAAAAGATTTATGCACCCCAATGTTCACAGCAGCACTATTTACAATAGTCAAGGCATGGAAGCAACCTCAAGTCCATCAACAGATGAATGGATAAAGATGTGGTATATAAGGGAATATTAATCACAAAAAATGAAATAATTCCATTTTAACATGCACAGACCTAGAGATTAGCATACTATGTGTAGTAAGAGATAAATATCATGATATCACATATGTGGAATCTTAAAAAATGATACAAATCAACTTATTTACAAAACAGACTCCCAGACATAGAAAACTTATGGTTACCAAAGGGGAAGGTCGGGGGACAACTTGGGAGTTTAGGATTAACGTATACACACTACTATATATAAAATAGAAAAACAGAGGCCTACTGTATAGCACAAGGAACTATACTCAGTATCTTATAATAACCTATAATGGAAAAGAATCTGAAAAAATAATATATATAAAAGCAGATGCCTAGGCTGGTAACTCTGACTCAAACTGAATCTCTTAACTTTGTATCAATTCTGCCAATCCACTGTATTTTATATAAACACCTGGAATATTGTGAGTCAACTATGCTTCAAAAAAGGTATATTCCCACCCTCCCCATGTGTGGTAGCTTGTCTCCAAGGTGGCAGGCATCACTCTTCTGCTTCCCTCATGCCACAGTGTTCCCAATGAGAGGCCTACTCTGTTCTTTCACCTCCTTGAATCTGGATTAGCTATCCTGACTTCCCTAACTAGCAGAATGTGCAGAAGTGACATGCTGGGACTTATGAGATTAGATTGTGAGGGTCTTTCAGCTTCTACCTGGACCTCATGGAACACTCACTCTGAGGGAAACTAGCCACATAGAAAAACATCTCATCTTGAGATTACCACACTGTACGTCCAAGCTGGCCAGGGGAAGAGGCTGCCTGTAGAGAAACAGCAGTTGCAGCCATCCCAGGCCAGCCTCCAGATAAATGAAGTGAAGGAGTGACACCAGACATTCAAGCATCAAGAGATGCCACACCCAGGATCCCAGACAGATGGCCCCAGTGGAGGCCCCAGATATCATGGAGCAGAAGTGTTCTGCTCTGCCCAGATACCTGACTCTCAGAATGGTAAACATGATAAAATGGATGTTGTTTTATAGAACTAAGTTTTGGGTGTGGTTTGCTAAATAAACAGCAATAGATAACTGGAATACCATGCAATGCTAAGGAAGGCTGGCTAGACCTCATTCAGGTGGCAGGAAGAGGAACCATCAACCTGCAAGTGGGGATGAACAGTACAGTCATAATTAGCAAGCCAAATCCAACAAAACAAAGTTCATGTACCATGACCAGGTTGGATTCACTGTAGGGTTGGTCACTTGGAAAGTTCAGCATACACAAATAAATGTGATACACCACATCAACAAAAGATAAAAACCATATGGTCATCTCAACAGATACAGAAAGAGCATTTGATAAAATTCAACAACATCCATTTATGATAAAAACTCTTATGGAAGTGGGTATAGAGGGAATATACCTCAACATAATAAAAACTATGACAAACCCATTATCCATATAATAATAGTGAAAAGCTGAAAGCCTTCCTGCTAAGATCTGGAACAGGTATTCTTGGGTATCTCAAGAATACCCACTCTCACCTCTTCTATTCAAGTTAGTAAGTCCTAGCTAGAGCAATTGGAAAAGAAATAAAAGGTATCCAAATTGGTAGGGAAAAGGCAAAATTGTCTTTATATGCAGATGCATACTATACATGGAAAACACAAGATTTCACTCAAAACTATTAGAACTGATAAATTCAGCAAGGTAGCAGGATGTTAAGAGAAACATACAGAAATGGATTGCATTTCTTTACACTAACAATGAAGTATCAGAAAGGGAATATAAACTATCTCAACATTACATCAAAAAATATTTAGTAATAAACCTCACCAAGAAGGTGAAAGACTTATATGCTGAGAACTACAAAATGTTAATAAAAGAAATCAAAGACTATTCAAAGACATGGAAAGATATCCCATGCTCTTGGACAGGAAGATTTAATATTGTTAAAATGGCCATACTGTCCAAAGCAATATACAGATTTAAAGTGATCCTTATCAAATTACCTGTGACATTTTTCACAAAACTAGAACAATCCTTAAATTTATATGGAACCATAAAAGACTCAAGATTGCCAAAGCAGGAAAACTATTTCTCCCAGTCTTCAGGCAATACTACAAAGCTATAGTAATCAAAAGTGTGGTATTGGCACAAAAACAGACATATAGATCAATGGACAGAAGAATCCAGAAATAAGCCCATATAGTCAGTTAATCTACAGCAAAAGAATCAAGAATATACAATGGGGAAAAGACAATATCTTCAGCAAGCAGTGCTGGGAAAGTTGGACAGCAGCATGCAAATCACTGAAGTTAGAACACACTCACATCAGACACAAAAATAAACTCAAAATGGCTTAAAGAAGTAAAATATAGGTCACGACACCATAAAACTCCTAGAAGAGAACACAGGCAAAACATTCTCTGACGTAAATTGTATCAGTGTTTTCTTGGGTCAGTCTCTCAAGACAATGGAAATAAAAGCAAAGATAAACAAATGGGACCTAATCAAACTTCTAAGCTTTTCAGAGCAAAGGAAACCATAAACGAAAGGAAAAGACAACATACAGACCAGGAGAAAAATATTTGCAAAATGATGCAACCCATATGACTTGACTTACAGAATATAAAAGTATCTTATACAACTCAATAATGAAAAAAAAAAAGCCCAATCAAAAAGTAGGCAGAACACCTAAAAAGACATTTCCTCAAAGACAACATACAGATGGCCAATAGGCACATGAAAGAAGCTTAACATTGCTAATTATTAAAGAAATGCAAATCAAAACTACAGTTAGGCACCACCTCATAGAAATCAGAATGGCTGTCATTAAAAAGTCTACAAATAAATGCTAGCGAAGATGTGGAGAAAAGAGAACCCTCCTATGGCTGTTGGTGGGAATGTGAATTGGAATAGCCACTATGGAAAACAGTATGGAAGTCACTGAGAAAGCTACAAATAGAACGGTATGACCCAGCAATACCACTCTTGTGCATATGTCCAGACAAATACATAATTAAGAAAGATACATGCACCCCTGTGTTCATAATAGCACTATTCACAATAGCCAAGACATGAAAATAACCTAAATGTCCACTGACAGATGAATATATAAAGAAGATACTATACATATACAATGGAATACTACTCAGCCATAAAAAGAATGAAATAATGCCATTTGCAGCAATATGAATGGACCTAGAGATTATCATACTAAGTGAAGGAATCCAGAAAGAAAAATATTTAAATGTGGAATCTAAAATATGACACAAATGGACATATCTATGAAACAGAAATAGACTCACAGACAGAGAAAACAGACTTGTAGTTGCCAAGGAGGAGGAGGACAGGGGAGGGAAGGATGGGGAGATTGGGGTTATCAGATGCATACTGTTATAGAAAGAATGGATAAACAAGGCCCTACTGTATAGCACGGACTTCCTTGGTAGCTCAGCTGGTTAAGAATCCGCCTGCAATGTAGGAGACCTGGGTTTGATCCCTGGGCTGGGAAGAACCCCTGGAGGAGGGCATGGCAACCCACTCTAGTATCCTTGCTTGGAGAATCCCCATGGACAGAGGAGCCTGGCGGGCTGCAGTCCATGGGGTTGCAAAGAGTCAGACAGGACTGAGCGACTAAGCACGCACTGTATAGCACAGGAAGCTATATTCAGTATCTTGTGATAAACCATAATGCAAAAGAATATGAAAAAGAATATAAACCGAATCACTTTGTTGTATAGCAGAAATTAATGCAACATTGTAAATCAATTATACTTCAGTAAAATTTAAAAAATAACATTACACAGTCCCAGGAGGTCGGAGCCTCTACCCCCAGCCCTGACCTTGGGAAAGCTAGCTGATGCTTGTGATCCGTTGGGTCACAGTAAGCACCTGGGTGTCCCTTCACATGCTGGCCCAAACCACAGCTGACAACCACACTTTCATCTCTGGTTGCTACTTCGCTTGGGCATAAATCCAAACTCATTTAGTTTTATGTTCACTACCTCCCATCCCTCAAATGCTATAACCGGGTTGTCTCTGACCCTAGCTCCTAGCTTACTGGAAAATACCTGCCTTGGCCTTTCCAGCGTGACTCTTTTGAGATCACACTTATTACAGCAATTGACTTTGAGTACTGTCTACCTTACACAGACCGCAAAGAAAGAAGGAAGCCTGTGTCACCGCATGTGTCTTCAGGGCTGGCAGCGGGGGGGAGGGGGGTGACTACTGGGAAGAGTATGCTGAGCCGGTTTTCTTCTCTCAAAATGGGAATAGTAACACATGATGTATGCACCTTACTGGATTACCTTGAGAATCATTCATAATAACATTTACCCTAATAACAATACCAACTAACATTTATTATTCATTGTGTGCCATGCTGCACATGGACTGTCTCATTTAATCCTAACAGCCACCCTGTGGAAGTTACATTAAACAGCTGTGGGGCCATTATCATCTCTGTTTTGCATGTCAGAGAATTAAGCTCAGGAAGGTTAAATAACTTGTTCACGAAGACAGCACCTGGCTGAGCTCTTGACCACTGTATCTTAGAATTATACTTAAGATTGGCTCAGATGGTAAAGAATCTGCCTGCAATGTGGGACATCTGGGTTCGGGAGGATCCCGTGGAGAGGGAAATTGCAACCCCCTCCAATATTCTTGCCTGGAGAATTCCACGGACAGAGGAGCCTGGTAGGCTACAGTCCATGGGGTTGCAAAGAATCAGACATAACCGAGCAACTAACACTTTCACTTCCTTTCTAAATAGAAGACTTCTGCATACCTAAATAGACATTAAAGAATACATACAGATGGCCATTAGGCATATGAAAAGATGCTCACCATTGCTAATTATTAGAGAAATGCAAACTAAAACTACATACAATGAGGTAGGGTCAGAATGGCCATCATTCAAAGTTTACAAGGAATAAATGCAGCAGAGGATGTGGGGGAAGGGAACCTTCTATACTGTTGGTGGGAATGTAAATTGGTGGGTACTATGGAAAACAGTATGGTGGTTCCTAAAAAAACTAAAAATAGGGTTACTATATGATCCAGCAATCTCACTGCTGGGCATGTATCTGGAGAAAACTGTAATTTGAAAAGATAACATGCACCCCAATGTTCATAGTGGCACTATTTACAACAGCCAAGACATGGAAACAACCTAAGTGTACATCAAAAGAGGAATGGATAAAGATGTGGTATGCCTCTCTCTCTCTATATATATAGATATAGATGGCTTCTCTGGTGGCTCAGACAGTAAAGAATCGCCTGCAATGCAGGAGACCTGGGTTCTAAGATGTAGTGTGTGTGTATATATTATACACACATACACACAATGGAATACTACACAGCCATAGAAAGAATGAAATAATTCCACTTGCAGCAATGTGATAGACTTAGAGATTACTATGAGAAATAAGTCAGAGAAAGACAAATACCATATGATATCACTTATATGTGGAGACTAAAGTATGATACAAATGAACTTATCTACAAACAGAGATAGACTCAGAGACCTAGAAGACAGACTTATGGTCACCAAAAGGGAAAAGTGGGGGAGGAATAAATTAGGACTTTGGGATGAACAGAGTCACACTACTACATATAAAATAGATAAGCAACAAGGACCTGCTGTATAGCACAGGGAACTATATTCAATATAATAAACTATAATGAAAAAATATATGTATAACTGAATCGCTTTGTTGTATACCAGAAACACAACATTATAAATTAACTGTACTTCAATTAAAAAATAGAAGACCTCTTCAAACTGCTAAAAAAGAAAAAATCTTAACATTAAATATAGAAGCTCCTGGGTGATAGATGCATCTTGGCTGGGTGAAGGTCTCATGTTTGGAGGGTGTCTCCAGTCAGGCAGGAGGTGTTCTCTAGGCAGAGGGTGTTCTCTACAATTTCACATGAACTGTTAACACAGGGATTCTCAGCTGGTGGCCCTGCCCCTTGCATGGTAAGGGATGATATAAGGGATGAAAGGCAACTCTTCCTCTCCAATGGAGCATCTTTGGGGTGAAGGCAGAGAAGCTCAATTCAATGGGGACACCTGTCCCAGGGGGCACATTACAATCTCCAAAGGCCTTCCCCTTCTCCACCCCCTAGGATTTTGATCTGTGGATTACATTAGAGGGCCACCATATTTTAAGGATAGATTTTAAGTATAATCCAAGGATGTAAACTTGTTATTCTATGGAAACTAGAGAGGTCTGCAGGCCAGCCTGTATTTTCTGTGAGCTTCTTAAGGCAGTCAGGACTGGCAGTTGAATGTCAATCACCATGGATATTACCAAGCTACTTCCTTATGTCAAGGGCTGAGTCCTTGGTGCCTGGCCTCTAACAGGTGTCCAGGAATTGCTCCCTGAATGATGTCAGAGAGAGGGGGCTCAGGATACAGACAAAGAGGTGTCCCTCATCAACCTCCTGCATCTCATCTGGCACTCTCATCACTTTGGTGTTAGAATAACTGCTGCGTAGACTATAGGTAGTCTGTCCCCTAGGAAAAATTCTGGCCACCCAGGTAAATACTTTCTATTAATTGGCACATCACTAGGATTTTTCTGTGTTGGAAACTCCGGGTTTGAAAATCTTTTGGGCTCAAGGGTTCAATGGCATATTCACAAGAATATTCATCACAGTGTTAAAAATGTCCTTAATAGGGAATTGATTAAATATACTACATAGATCTACACAGGGGCTACTAGGCAGCCATTTAAGATGAAAATGGAGGCATTTAAAAGACTGATTAAAAGACTCAGTAAAAATTACGTATACATACAAACATAGATGGTATCTATGTGCATAGAAAATGGATATATATTAAAATGTTATTAAATGGTTATCGATTGTTGAGATCATTGAGTGTTGAGGACCGTTTTTTTTATACTTCTTTGTATGTTTTGAACTTCATTCAAATGAAAATGCATTATTTTACAATCATAAAATAATAAGCTTTTGCATTTGAGAATTAAAAATATGAGAAAATCTAGCTCATATCTATCACCTGCCTCTTTGTTCTTTGGCAGAGAGGGCTGGGAACTTCTCCAGGCAAAATCCAGACCCTGTTTTTTGGTGTTTCCATGACTCACCCCCATGAACCAGTGGCGCTGGCCATCCATTTGGTCAAAAGTCTCGTTGAAGCTCTTCAGTTTTCTATTGGATGTCAATTCTAGCATCTGCTCAGCTGAATTTTAGAATATTCAGTTATTCGTTTAACCTGAAACCCCAACACCTTGACTCCAAGTCCAGAGCAAAAAGTCAACTCTTCTGTTCAATAGCTATTAAACCTAGCTGGAAAATGTTCTATGTGGACATTAACTTACAGACACATAGTCAATCCACTTTTGTAGCTGTGCTAGTTTTGATCCCTGCACCAAATCAGACCACCTGTGAACTTGAACCACATTCTACTTCCTCTCATATAGATGATAAAGCAGTAGTAACAACTATCACATGACTTTGCCAAGTCCATCCCAGAGATGAGCTAAATGCCTGATGTGGATTATCTAACCCTCACAACCACCGTGTAGAGGAGGACTTATCTCCATTTTGTGTGTGAGAAATTCAGGATTAGTGAGATTAACTTGGCCAAGTTCACACAGCTAGTAAGGGAAAGAGCCAGGATTCAAACCCAGATCTGACTTTAGATAAGACTTTTGTGCCACTAGGCTGCCCTGCCTTATTGCTGTCATGAATCTGCTGGTGTTCTGCCTCCACTTGCACTGAGGGACCCTCTGAGGAACCATCTTATGTTTTGGAGATTTGGCAATATGAATGTTCGTGAAGACACCATTACATAATATCCCCTCTTGGAGACCCAGGAAGAAAAGTTCTTTCACCATCACATCAAAAAGAATAAAATACCTAAGAATAAACCTAAGGAGGCAAAACACCTGTACTCTGAAAACTATGGGATGCTGATGAAAGAAATGAAAGATGACAGAGATGGAAAGATACACCATGATCTTGGATTGGAAGAATCAATATTGTTAAAATGACCATACCTCCTCCAAAGCAATCTATAGATTCAATGCAATACCTACCAAATTACCAATGGCATTTTTCACAGAACTGGGAAAATTTAAATTTGTATGGAAACACAAAACACCCCAAACAGCCAAAACAATTGTGAGAAAGAACAACAGTGCTAGAGGAATCAGACTCCCTGACTTCAGACTATATGACAAAATTACACTAATCAAAACAGTGTGGTATTGGTATAAACACAGACAGATTAACACATCAGAATAGAGTCCAGAAATAAATCCACACACTTATGGTCAATTAATCTACAACAAAAGAGAATATAAAATGGAGAAAGGACAGTCTTTTTAATAAGTGGTGCTGGGAAAACTGGGCAGCTACATATAAAAAAAATGAAATTAAAACATTCTCTAACACCATATACAAAAATGAACTCAAAATGGATTACAGACCTAAATGTAAGACTAGTATACTCTAAACTCCTAGATACTATAAAACTCCTAGAGGAAAATATAGGCAAAATACTTTTTGACATGAATTATAGCGACATATATTTTTTGGATTCATCTCCTAGAGTAATGGAAACAAAAGCAAAAATAAACTGAACCTAATTAAACTTAAAAGCCTTTGCATAGCAAATGAAACCATAAACAAGACTAAAAGACAACCTACAGAATGGGAGAAAATATTTGCAAATGATGCAACCAACAAGGCATTAATTTCCAAAATACACACAAAGAACCCAATCAAAAAATGGGCAGAAGACTTAAATAGACATTTCTCCAAAGATGATATACACATGGTCAACAGGCACATTAAAAGATGCTCAGCATCGCTAACAGAAATGCAAATCTAAACTACAGTGATGTACCACCGCACACTGGTCAGAATGGCTATCATCAAAAAGTCCACAAATAATAAATGCCAGAGAGGATGTGTAGAAAAAGGAACCCTTCCACACTGTTAGTGAGAATGTAAATTGGTGCTGCTGCTGTGAAGAACAATATGGAGTTTTCTTAAAAACAAAAAACAAAAAACAAACACCCTAAAAATAGAGGTACCATATGATCCAGCAATCCCATTCTTGGGCATGTATCCAGAAAAGACAGGAACTCTAATTTGCAGATACATGCACCCCAATGTTCAAAGCAGTGCTATTACGGTAGCCAAGACATGGAAGCAACCTAATGTCCATTGATGAATGAAGAAAGATGTGGCACTCGTACACACACACCCTCACAGGACTATTAGCCATAAAATAATGAATGAAATAATTCATTTTTGAATGAATAATGCCATTTTCAGCAAGATGGATGGACTTGGAGATGATTATACTAAGTGAAGTCAGACAAAGACAACTATCATATGATATAACTTATATGTGAACTCTAACAAAATGATCCAAAGAACTTGTTTACAAAACAGAAATAGACTCACAGACATAGAAAACAAACATATGGTTGCCAGAGGGGGACTGGAGGGGATAAATTAGTAATTTGGGATTAACAGATACACACTACTATATGTAAAATAAATAACAAGGACTTATACTATATAGCACAGGGAACTATATTGAATTTATAATGGAAAAGAATCTGAAAAAGGATATATATATGTGTGTGTGTGTGTATACACACACACACATATATGGGCTACCCAGGTGGCACTAGCGGTAAACAATCCACCTGCTAATGCAGGAGACACAAGTTCAATCTGTATAACTGAATCACTTTGCTGTACACCTGAAACATCGTAAATCAACAATGCTTCGATTAAAAAAAAATGTTCTTTCAGACATCAGTTTCATTGAAGTTTTGTCTTCTGAGAGGATGAGGGATAATCAACAAAGAAATATCAAGCACATGACGATTGTGTTTTCCTATTTACCTTGACTTCCAGGAAGCTCGGAGCCAAATCTTTGGCTCATTTCTAAAGACTATGTAGAATTCTGCACTCTGTTATGCTGATGTTTAAACTTTCTCCTGGGTCTTGATCTTCCTTTTAGTGGGTATTTTCCCTACTTCTGATCCATGTATTATCTATTTTCAGATAGATACCTGTACAGCATGCATCCATGTACACTGCCTTAAGTCCTTTATGAAAGGAGACGTAGTATAAATGGTGGCTGTTTGTTCACTTAAACATTTACTTGAGAGCTTATTTTGTTTAACTCTTTACTGAAAAGTGAATAACCAGGTACATCAGACATGAGTTCCCACATCATCTGGTGAAAGTGACAGAAAAGGAAGCGTGCTGAGGGGAGAGGGGACATCATAAAGGGAGAGGGCTCTGCTGGCTCAGGCTGGGAGGCTGCTGTGTACAAGTGGACCATTCTAATCTGTCCATGGGCACCTTCCCATTAGCATTAAAAAGTCCCACTGCATTTTAGTGACTAAAATGGAAGGAACTAATAATTGTAGTCCATAGTCTCAGAAAGCTACAGGGCCTGAGTATTTGGCTCCCAGGAGCCAGCAGAGGCAATTCCTGAGGTCAGCAGAAGCCATCCCCACTTGAAGAGGGTGCAAACGACATGTGAGGAAAAGAGGGCTCCGTCTGTGCAAGGAAGCCCCAGGTGGGGCCAAGAAACTCGGGGCGTTAAGAGGAGCCTCTGCCTGGATCTCCTGTCTGGGCTGCGTGTGCCCTGGGCTGCCTGCCTCTGCACTGTCACTGCCGCTGAGGAGATGGCACTAAGAAGGGGGTCTGGTCCTGGTGACCTTTAGCTCCTCCACCTGGGAGCTCCAGGATTCTCTGATTAGAAGCTGCTGTCTTACCCAACCAATGACGAACTGAGTTTAGAAATGTATGTACAGTTGATCCCACGTTTAAACAACAGCATTTTACCAAAGGCTGGACTGCAAGTCTCATCAATCCACCAGCCAGTGCACAGAGGTGCAATGCCCAGGGGCCCGGCTTTCACCACGGCAACAATCACCCCAAAACATCCTAAATGGCTAGGGTTTTTGTCTGTTATCAGATGGCCTTTATTCTGGCAATGTGCCCTTTCGCTACCTCTCCCTTTGCCTGGGGAGTTTACTGCTCATCCTGCGGAATCACCTGGGCCATTATATCTTCTGGGAGCCTGCCCTGAATCACCCTCCCCAGCCCCCCAGGCCTGAGCCAGGTGCCTTCAAAGTGCCCTGGGTACAGCGCCACTGACCGTGTGGCATTTATTAGGATTTTCTTTTTATAGGTCCAACTCCCCGGCCGGCTGAGTTCCTTGAGGGCTCTGCTCTCATTTGACTGCATCTCTAGGGCTCAGAACATAGCAGGTGCTCAAGCTTCCTGGAAGGTCCCTACGATAAGGGGACTTGCCCCCAAGGGTAAGATAAGGGTAACGGGATGGCCAGAGCCAATTCTGTCTTCTTTCCCACAGGCAGACCTGGATGAACAAATGCTGAACCAATGCAGGTGATGCCCTTTGGGCCAAAAGACAAAGGAAAGTGTTTTACAATATTTGTCTGTTCAAGGTCTCCAGAAAGAAGCCACATTTATCCTTCAGCTGTATCTTGCTTCTGTGATTTGTTTTTTTAAGACCCAGGGTAGGCTTCATCTACAACTTGCTTCACCCACGTCTTGAGGCAAAAATAACTGAAAATATTCTGGGCATGTTCACAGAATTCATTGACATCTCCTTAGCTCTACCTAGTTAGTCTCTCAAGTAAAGTCAGAAATTTCATCTTGATAGTTTATATTTACAGAATGGACTTCCCAGGTGGCGCTAGTGGTAACCTGCCTGCCAATGCAGGAGACCTAAGAGATGTGAGTTCAATCCCTGGGTCAGGAAAATCCTCTGGAGGAGGGCATGGCAACCCACTCCAGTATTCTGGCCTGGAGAATCCCATGGACAGAGGAGCCTGGTGGGCTACAGTCCATAGAGTTGCAAAGAATCAGACACCACTGAAGCAACTTAGCACACACACACATTTACAGAAACAAACACTGCTTAATCACAGGTCTTCAGCATTTAGAAATTAAGTATTAGGCATCCTGCTAAAATGCCTATCTAGTCCAGGGCTGACATGGCAACTGGATAAAACAGAGAGCCTCTTTAGGGCTAATTCCAGCTAACTAAAAGTCATGAAATTAATATTTCTCTCTACATGGAACAGGGGTCTATGCAGAAATTTTTGAAAATACATAAAGAAATTTAAAAATTCTACTGCTGGGATACAGCCACTGCTACATTTTGGTTTATTTTACATTTGTATATATCCATGATTACTTTTATAAGCTATATGAATATTTATAAAAACAAAATTAGAATGATACTTTATGTGCAGTTTCACGAGTTGCTTTTTCATGCAACATTAAATCATGAATGGTTTTTGCATGCCATTAAATGGTCTTCAAGAACCAGATTTTTAAAGGTAGCAGAGCATTCCACTGCATCTACTAAGGTTTAAAGTCATGCCTTGCCCCGAGTCCATGAGGGTCAGCAGCTCAGTGAAAGACAGAAAGGAGGTTGGGCCCCAGCTCAGTAAGTCAGGACTTGGTTTCTCATAAAGTTCCAGGTTCTCTGCAGCATGCACGCCCTGTGGTCACCTATTCACACGTAACCACAGCCCACAGAGGCTGGATGGCAGGCCTCTCACACCTTTGCCAGAGGGGCTGGCCTGCCTGGGCAGGAGGGGAGCATGACCCATCTCTGTCGTGTCACTCAGCAGAGATTTGGGGAAAGGGTGTGCAGGAGGGAAGTTTGCTAGATTTCAACTCCTCCCCACTTTTGAAAAATAAAAGCTCCAAGTGGAAGCTACTGTAAACCCTTCACCAACTCGTGATGCCTCTGAAAAGGGGCACCAGATTTAAGACCCTTTTCACTTACCAAATTTTAACCCTTCTGAAAATCTTTCTTAAAGGGACAAGTCAGTTGATAAAAATGAGTTTTTCTTTGCTTATGGCAGATGCCTGTCTAAAGCCTGACCTCATCTTTCCAAAGTGCATTAATGAATTGTCGCGCCTCCAAGAGAACCATGTGTTTTCACGCAAACTCAACATTCAAACTCAATCCCCTGCTCTGGGTGCTCCCGCCCTGCTGGGGGCTGGCACAGCCGCATGTACAGGATTTGACTGCACCTGTCTGTTACATCTAAAACTCAATATTAAATAAAATAAGATCATGGCTTCTGGTCCCATCACTTCATGGTAAATGGAAGGGGAAAGGTGGAAGCAGTGACAGATTTCCTCTTGGGCTCTAAAATCACTGTGGACAGTGACTGCAGCCATGAAATTAGAAGATGGTTGATGGTTGCTTCTTAGCAGGAAAGCTATGACAAATCTAGACAGTGTGTTAAAAAGCAAAGACATCATTTTGCCAACAAAGGGCCATTTAGTCAAAGGCTGTATTCTTCCCAGTAGTCATGTATGGATGTGAGAGCTGGACCACAAAGAATGCAGAGTGCTGAAGAATTGATGCTTGTGAACTGTGGTGCTGGAGAGGACTCCTGAGAGTCCCTTGGACAGCAAGGAGATCAAACGTTAGTCAATCCTAAAGGAAATCAGTCCTGAATATTCATTGGAAGGACCGATGCTGAAGCTCCAATACTCTGGCCACCTGATGAGAACAGCTGACTCACTGGAAAAGACCCCTATGCTGGGAAAGATTGAAGGCAGAAGAAGAGGGTGAAAGAAGATGAGATGGTTGGATTGCATCACTGATTCAATGGACATAAACTTGGGCAAACTCTCGGAGCTGGTGAGAGGTAGGGAAGTCTGGTGTGCTGTAGTCCATGGGCTCTCAAAGAGTCAGACATGACTTGGTAACTAAACAACAATCTACTATGTCCCTTTCCAAATAGGAAAAGGAGTACGTCAAGGCTGTATATTGTCACCCTGCTTATTTAACTTATATGCAGAGTACATCATGAGAAATGCTGGGCTGGAAGAAGCACAAGCTGGAATTAAGATTGCTGGGAGAAATATCAACAACCTCAGATATGCAGATGACACCACCCTTATGGCAGAAAGTGAAGAGGAACTAAAAAGCCTCTTGATAAAAGTGAAAGAGGAGAGTGAAAAAGTTGGCTTAAAGCTCAACATTCAGAAAACGAAGATCATGGCATCTGGTCCCATCACTTCATGGGAAATAGATGGGGAAACAGTGGAAACAGTGTCAGACTTTATTTTTTGGGCTCCAAAATCACTGCAGATGGTGACTGCAGCCATGAAATTAAAAGATGCTTACTCCTTGGAAGGAAAGTTATGACCAACCTAGATAGTATATTCAAAAGCAGAGACATTACTTTGCCAACAAAGGTTCGTCTAGTCAAGGCTATGGTTTTTCCAGTGGTCATGTATGGATGTGAGAGTTGGACTGTGAAGAAGGCTGAGTGCCGAAGAATTGATGCTTTTGAACTGTGGTGTTGGAGAAGACTCTTGAGAGTCCCTTGGACTGCAAGGAGATCCAGTCCATTCTGAAGATCAGCCCTGGGATTTCTTTGGAAGGAATGATGCTAAAGCTGAAACTCCAGTATTTTGGCCACCTCATGCAAAGAGTTGACTCATTGGAAAAGACCCTGATGCTGGGAGGGATTGGGGGCAGGAGGAGAAGGGGATGACAGGATGAGATGGCTGGATGGCATCACTGACTCGATGAATGTGAGTCTGGGTGAACTCCGGGAGTTGGTGATGGACAGGGAGGCCTGGCATGCTGCGATTCATGGGGTTGCAGAGAGTCGGACATGACTGAGCGACTGAACTGAACTGAACTGACGTCCCTTTCGAGAAATCTGTTTGCAGGTGAAGAAGCAACAGTTAGAACTGGACATGGAACAATGGACTGGTTCTAAATTGGGAAAGGAGTACATCAAGGCTGTATGTTTTCACCCTGCTTATTTAATTTATATACGAAATGCCAGATAGAATGAAGCACAAGCTGGAATCAAGATTGCAGGGAGAAATATCAATAACCTCAGATATGCGGAGAACACCACCCTTATGGCAGAAAGTGAAGAGGAACTAAAGAGCCTCTTGATGAAAGTGAAAGAGGAGAGTGAAAAACTTGGCTTAAAACTCAACATTCAGAAAACACATGTACACCCATGGCTGATTCATGTCGATGTATGGCAAAAACCACCACAATATTGTAAAGTAATTAGTCTCCAATTAAAATAATTAATTAAAAAAATTCAACATTCAAAAAATGAAAATCATGGCATCCGGTGCCATCACTTCATGGCAAATAGATGAGGAAACAGTGAGACTTTATTTTCTTGGGCTCCAAAATCACTGCAGATGGTGACTGTAGCCATGAAAGTAAAAGATGGTTGTTCCTTGGAAGAAAAGCTGTAACAAAACTAGACAGCATATTAAAAAGCAAAGACATTACTTTATGGACAAAGGTCCATCCAGTCAAAGCTATGGTTTTTCCAGTAGTCATGTATGGATGTGAGAGCTGAACCATAAAGAAAGCTGAGCGTTGAAGAATTGATGTTTTTGAACTGTGGTGCTGGAGGAGACTCTTGAGAGTCCCTTGGACTGCAAGGAAATCCAACCAGTCCATCCTAAAGGAAATCAGTCCTGAATATTCATTGGAAGGACTGATGCTGGAGCTCCAATACCTTTGGCCACCTGATGCAAAGAACTGACTTACTGGAAAAGACCTTGATGCTGGGAAAGACTAAAGGCAGGAGAAGGGGATGACAGGATAAGATGGTTAGATGGCATCACCGACTTGATGGACATGAGTTTAAGCAAGCTCTGGGGGTTGGTGATGGACAGGGAAGCCTGGCGTGCTGCAGTCCATGGGGTCACAAAGAGTCAGACACGACTGAGGACTGAACCCTTTTGAAACTCTGAGATCTTAGGGAGCAGGGCCATGTAACTAACTCAGGGTAGTTAGTTCAGTTGCTCAGTTGTGTCCAATTCAGGGTAGGCACTCTATAAATGTAGAAATTGTGGAGTCCTATCCCAAGGCCTCAAGTGCGAGGCTTTGCACCAAGGCCAGAGACACAAAGTCCAGAACCAAGGCCACCTCTGAAGCTGACTGAGCCCCTCTGTAACCGTTGCTGAAAGCTCCCGTCCACCCTGATCATCACCATCTAGCTTCCTGACCCCAAATGAGGCAAAAATGCCCACCCCTGTACTTACCCTACAGCACTCAAACAAATCACCTAATAGCACCCTTCCAGCAGGAATTTCCTTTGTCTTGAGGCTATAAAAATTGACCATTAACCCACAAAAAGCCTCTGCTCTCCCTTGAGCCAGTCCGCTATTCTAATAGCATCCTGTCGGCTCTCTCTGGGGTGTCAGGAGGTCAGCCCACTGCGTTCGCAGCGCCTTCATTACCTCCACTCCCTGCTCTTAATAAACTCACTCCCTTCTTAAATGCTCTGTCTGGAAATTCTTTTCCAACTTGCGCTTGAGCTGCCAGGACAGAAATGTGTTTTATACAGGCTTGGATTTTTCCCTCAGGTGTGGGACACTGCTGCAGCAAATATATGTTATAAACCAAATCCTCACACAGGGTCTGGTAAGAAAGAACACAAGCACCACCATAACCGTAGCTGCGGGTCTCCCTCCTCAGCAGCTAAGACGGACTGAACCCCACGGGCCATATGTCCATGAACAGACATGGACATGTGTCATCTCACTGAGTCCTCACAGTAACCCCAGGAGGAGGGTGCTGCTGTTATCTCTGTTTTACAGATGAGGAAACAGGATCAGAGGCATTCTTGCTCAAATGATGAAACTAAGACGTGCAGACCTGGGATTCAAAACCAGGCTGATTCTGTCAATATTGTGAAAGTGATCATACTGCCCAAAGCAATCTATAGATTCAATGCAGTCCCTATCAAATTACCTAATGGCATTTTTCACAGAACTAGAACAAAAAAATTTCACAATTTGTATGGAAACACAAAAGACCCCAGATAGCAAAAGCAATCTTGAGAAAGAAGAATGGAGCTGGAGGAATCAACCTTCCTGACTTCAGACTATCCTACAAAGTTACAGTCATCAAGATCACATCGTGTTGGCACAAAAACAGAAATATAGACCAATGGAACAAGATAGAAAGCCTAGAGATAACCCACAAACCCATGGGCACCTTATCTTTGACAAAGGAGGCAAGAATATACAATGGAGAAAAGATAATCTCTTCAATAAGCAGTGCTGGGAAAGCTGGACAGCTATGTGTAAAATAATGAAATTAGAACACTAACACCATACACAAAAACTCAAAATGGATTAATGACCTAAATGTAAGACCAGAAACTATAAAACTCTTAGAGGAAAAAATAGGCAGAACACTCTTTGATATAAATCACAGTGAGATCCTCTATGACCCATCTCCTAGAGTAATGGAAAAAATAAATAAATAAATGGGAGCTAATTAAACTTAAAAACTTCCGTACAGCAAAGGAAACCACAAACAAGATAAAAGGACAACCCTCAGACTGGGAGAAAATAACTGCAAATGAAGCATCTGACAAAGGATTCATCTCTAAAATATATAAGCAGCTCATGCAGCTCAATATCAGAAAAACAAACAACTCAATCAAAAAATGGGCAGAAGACCTAAACAGACATTTCTCCAAAGACATACAGATGGCTAATAAACACGTGAAAAAATGCTCAACATCACTTATTAGAGAAATGCAAATCAAAGAATTGATGCTTTTCAACTGTGGTGTTACAGAAGACTCTTGAGAGTCCTTTTGAACAGCAAGGAGATAAAAACAGTCAATCCTAAAGGAAATCAACCCTGAATATTCACTGGAAGGACTGATGCTGAAGCTCCAATACTTTGGCCACCTCATGCAAAGAGCTGACTCATTGGAAAATACCCTGATGCTGGGAAAGATTGAAGGCAGGAGGAGAAGGGGGTGACAGAGGATGAGATGGTTGGATGGCATTGCCGACTCAATGGACATGAGTTTGAGCAAGCTCCCGGAGATGGTGAAGGACAGGGAAGCCTGGTGTGCTGTAGTCCATGGGATTGCAGAGTCAAACATGACTTAGCGACTGAACAACAATAAGAAATCAAAACTACCATGAGCTATCACCTCACACCGGCCAGAATGGTCATCATCAAAACTACAAACAATAAATTCTGGAGAGGATATGGAGGAAAGGGAATCCTCTTGCACTGTTGGTGGGAATGTAAACTGATACAGCCACTATGGAGAACAATGTGGAGATTTATTTTAAAATTAGGAAAAAACTACCATATGACCCAGCAATCCCACGACTGGGCATAGATCCTGAAAAAACCATAATTGAAAAAGACACGTGCACCCCAATGTTCACTGCAGCGCTATTTACAATACCCAGGGCAGGGAAGTGACCTAGACCCTTGACAGATGAATGGAAGTTGTGGTTCAGTTCAGTTCAGTCGCTCAGTCGTGTCCGACTCTGCGACCCCATGAATTGCAGCACGCCAGGCCTCCCTGTCCATCACCAACTCCCAGAGTTCACTCAGACTCACGTCCATCGAGTCAGTGATGCCATCCAGTCATCTCATCCTCTGTCGTCCCCTTCTCCTCCTGCCCCCAATCCCTCCCAGCATCAGAGTCTTTTCCAATGAGTCAATTCTTTGCATGAGGTGGGCAAATATACATACAATAGAATATTACTCAGCCATAAAAAGGGATAGATTTTAGTCAGTTCCACTGAGGTGGATGAACCTAGACTCTGTGATACAGAGTGAAGTAAGTCAGAAAGAGAAAAACATGTATTAACATATATATTTATGTTAAACATATATTAACATATATATTTGTGTTAAATATATATTAACATATATTTATGTTAAACATATGTTAAACATACATTAACTCCTGCCCCTAAGTCACTTCAGTCATGTTCAACTCTGTGCGACCCCACAGACGGCAGCCCACCAGGCTCCCCCGTCCCTGGGATTCTCCAGGCAAGAACACTGGAGTGGGTTGCCATTTCCTTCTCCAATGCATGAAAGTGAAAACATATGTTAAGTATATATTAAAGTATCATATATTAACACAGATATATGGAATTTAGAAAAATGGTACTGATGATCCTATCTGCAGGGCAGGAATAGAGACTCAGACGTAGAGAAAAGATTTATGGATACAGCAGGGGCAGGAGAGGGTGGGACAATTTGAGAGTAGCAATGAAATAGATACATTCAGTTCAGTTCAGTCGCTCAGTCGTGTCCGACTCTTTGTGACCCCATGAATTGCAGCACGCCAGGCCTCCCTGTCCATCACCAACTCCCGGAGTTCACCCAGACTCATGTCCATCGAGTCAGTGATGCCATCCAGCCATCTCATCCTCTGTCGTCCCCTTCTCCTCCTGCCCCCAATCCCTCCCAGCATCAGAGTCTTTTCCAATGAGTCAACTCTTCACATGAGGTGGCCAAAGTACTGGAGTTTCAGCTTTAGCATCATTCCTTCCAAAGAAATCCCAGGGCTGATCTCCTTCAGAATGGACTGGTTGGATCTCCTTGCAGTCCAAGGGACTCTCAAGAGTCTTCTCCAACACCACAGTTCACAAGCATCAATTCTTCGGTGCTCAGCCTTCTTCACAGTCCAACTCTCACATCCATACATGACCACAGGAAAAACCATAGCCTTGACTAGACGAACCTTTGTTGGCAAAGTAATGTCTCTGCTTTTGAATATACTATCTAAGTTGGTCATAACTTTCCTTCCAAGGAGTAAGCGTCTTTTAATTTCATGGCTGCAGTCACCATCTGTAGTGATTTTGGAGCCCAAAAAAATAAAGTCTGACACTGTTTCCACTGTTTCCCCATCTATTTCCCATGAAGTGATGGGACTGGATGCCATGATCTTTGTTTTCTGAATGTTGAGCTTTAAGCCAACTTTTGCACTCTCCACTTTTACTTTCATCAAGAGGCTTTTTAGTTCCTCTTCACTTTCTGCCATAAGGGTGGTGTCATCTGCATATCTGAGGTTATTGATATTTCTCCTGGCAATCTTGATTCCAGCTTGTGTTTCTTCCAGCCCAGCATTTCTCATGATGTACTCTGCATATAAGTTAAATAAACAGAGTGACAATATACAGCCTTGACGTACTCCTTTTCCTATTTGGAACCAGTCTGTTGTTCCATGTCCAGTTCTAACTGTTGCTTCCTGACCTGCATACAAATTTCTCAAGAGGCAGATCAGGTGGTCTGGTATTCCCATCTCTTTCAGAATTTTCCACAGTTTATTGTGATCCACACAGTCAAAGGCTTTGGCATAGTCAATAAAGCAGAAATAGATGTTTTTCTGGAACTCTCTTGCTTTTTCCATGATCCAGCATGTTGGCAATTTGATCTGTGGTTCCTCTGCCTTTTCTAAAACCAGCTTGAACATCAGGAAGTTCACAGTTCACATATTGCTGAAGCCTGGCTTGGAGAATTTTGAGCATTACTTTATTAGCGTGTGAGATGAGTGCAATTGTGTGGTAGTTTGAGCATTCTTTGGCATTGCCTTTCTTTGCGATTGGAATGAAAACTGACCTTTTCCAGTCCTGTGGCCACTGCTGAGTTTTCCAAATTTGCTGGCATATTGAGTGCAGCACTTTCATAGCATCATCTTTCAGGATTTGGAATAGCTCAACTGGAATTCCATCACCTCCACTAGCTTTGTTTGTAGTGATGCTTTCTAAGGCCCACTTGACTTCACATTCCAGGATGTCTGGCTCTAGGTGAGTGATCACACCATCGTGATTATCTGGGTCGTGAAGATCTTTTTTGTACAGTTCTTCTGTGTATTCTTGCCATCTTTTCTTAATATCTTCTGCTTCTGTTAGGTCCATGCCATTTCTGTCCTTTATTGAGCCCATCTTTGCATGAAATGTTCCCTTGGTATCTCTAATTTTCTTGAAGAGATCTCTAGTCTTTCCCATTCTGTTGTTTTCCTCTATTTCTTTTCATTGATCGCTGAAGAAGGCTTTCTTATCTCTTCTTGCTATTCTTTGGAACTCTGCATTCAGATGCTTATATCTTTCATTTTCTCCTTTGCTTTTCACTTCTCTTCTTTTCCCAGCTATTTGTAAGGCAGCCATTTTGCTTTTTTGCATTTCTTTTCCATGGGGATGGTCTTGATCCCTGTCTCCTGTACAATGTCACAAACCTCATTCCATAGTTCATCAGGCACTCTATCAGATCTAGGCCCTTAAATCTATTTCTCACTTCCACTGTATAATCATAAGGGATTTGATTTAGGTCATACCTGAA
Organism: Bubalus kerabau; assembly: GCF_029407905.1. Taxonomy (NCBI): domain Eukaryota; kingdom Metazoa; phylum Chordata; class Mammalia; order Artiodactyla; family Bovidae; genus Bubalus; species Bubalus kerabau. The sequence goes on along the minus strand of NC_073624.1, from coordinate 59,227,399 downwards.
TGGTCTAGTGGTTTTCCCTACTTTCTTCAATTTCAGTCTGAATTTGGTAATAAGGAGTTCATGATCTGAGCCACAGTCAGCTCCTGGTCTTGTTTTTGCTGACTGTATAGAGCTTCTCCATCTTTGGCTGCAAAGAATATAATCAATCTGATTTCGGTGTTGACCATCTGGTGGTGTCCATGTATAGAGTCTTCTCTTGTGTTGTTGGAAGAGGGTGTTTGTTATGACCAGTGCATTTTCTTGGCAAAACCCCATTAGTCTTTGTCCTGCTTCATTCTGTATTCCAAGGCCAAATTTGCCTGTTACTCCAGGTGTTTCTTGACTTCCTACTTTTGCATTCCAGTCCCCTGCAATGAAAAGGACATCTTTTTTGGGTGTTAGTTCTAAAAGGTCTTGTAGGTCTTCATAGAACCGTTCAACTTCAGCTTCTTCAGCATTACTGGTTGGGGCATAGACTTGGATTACTGTGATATTGAATGGTTTGCCTTGGAAACAAACAGAGATCATTCTGTCGTTTTTGAGATTGCATCCAAGTACTGCATTTCGGACTCTTTTGTTGACCATGATGGCTACTCCATTTCTTCTAGTAGTAGATATAATGGTCATCTGAGGTAAATTCACCCATTCCAGTCCATTTGAGTTCTCTGATTCCTAGAATGTCGACATTCACTCTTGCCATCTCTTGTTTGACCACTTCCAATTTGCCTTGATTCATGGACCTGACATTCCAGGTTCCTACATTACCATATATAAAATACTTAGCTAATGGGAAGTTGTGTCTCTGCAACAATCTACAGAGGTGGGATGCGGTAGGAGATGGGAGGGAGGTTCAGGAGGGAGGAAATGTATGTATACCTATGGCTGATTCATGCTGGCGTATGGCAGAAACCCACACAACACTGTAAAGCAATTATCCTTCCGTTAAAAATAAATAAATAAAAAAGCCAGACTGATTCTAAAGACCTCAACCCTAGACATGACATTTGATTTTCAGTTACATAGGAGGAGTTATAACGAATACATGTATGAATGCTGTAAAACAATCTGTGAGAAAAAAAAATCAGAATGCCTACTTTCTAACTTAACATAAATTGGGATTGATTTAAGGTTCTGATAACATCCAACCCCTTGAAAGTGAAAGTGTTACTCAGTTGAGTCCAACTCTTTGTGACCCCATGAGACTGTAGCCCACCAGGCTCCTCTGTTCCAGGAATTCCCCAGGCAAGAATACTGGAGTGGGTTGCCATGCCCTCCTCCAGGGGATCCTCCTGACCCAGGGATCAAACCCAAGTCTCCTGCATTGCAGGCAGATTCTTTACCGCCTGAGCCATCCCCTTACCACCCGCCCCCAGCAAAATAGGAATAAGAGAAAAAGTGACTTATTTTCTTAATATTTTTTGTCTTGATTAATTCTCAACAGTTTATGCCAATGGACAGGATGTACTGATAAATGCAATCTATTAATCTTTTTTTTTTTGGTGGTGGCAGGGGGTAGGGGTGGGGTAAGGTGGTGGTATGTAAGGGCCGTAAGGCTGGGAGTGCTGCCATTTTTATTCAATCATTGATCTTGGGAGCAGGATCTCTACTGCCACAGACCTGTTGGTGAATTTTAGGGGCTGTGCCAGGGAAAGGTTTTTCTACTTAAGAGTAGGCTGCTACTTTGTAAATGGGAGACTTGCCAGGGAACGCGTTACAGTCCCATCTTAAGGGCTCCATGCACTTTAACATTTTCTTATACTGCCACTCCAGTGTTCTTGCCTGGAAAATCGCATGGACAGAGGAGCCTGGTGGGCTACAGTCCATGGGGTCACAGAGTCAGACATGACTGAGTGACTAAATGACGATGACGATACTGCCATTTATTTTCATAGTATCACAGTCAAGTCCCTGAGGGTCATTTTCAAGTGGAGAAAATGAGAAACAGAATGAAAGAGACCATCTAACTCTAATTACAGTTTTAATTCCATCATCAGAGGTCAGCTAACATCAATAATAGAAGTTCTCTTGCAACGGTGAATTCCCACTTTGTGGGACAATCTCTGCAACATAAGCCACAAGTACTTTCCACTAGGAACCCCACACTCCTCAATGGAAAGCAACTCCAAGTTTAAGAAATGGAAACATAGGTGAAAATCGTCAAAAGGTAAAAACTTTCAGTTGTAAGATGAGTAAGTCCCTGGAGTGTACATGTATAGCAAGGTGACTATAGTTAACAGTACCATACAGGCATGCCTCATTTTATTGTTTTTTGATGATATTTTTTTTTTAAGTGAAGGTTTTTGGAACCCTGTACTTAGCAAATCTATTGACAATTTTTCCAATAGCCTTTGCTCACTTCATGTTTCTGTGTCCCATTTTTTAAATTCTCGTAATATTTCAAACTTTCTATTATTATATTTGTTATGCTGAACTGTGATCAGATCTTCTGTTACCAATGAAAAAAGATTACAACATGCTGAAGGCTCAGATGATGGTTAGCATATTTTAGCAATAAAGCATTTTTAAATTAGCACCAGAGGCGGGACTAGTGGTAAAGAACCCGCCTGCCAAAGCTGGAGATCTAAGAGACACGGGTTCAATCCCTGGGTCATGAAGATCCCCTGGAGAAGGACATGACATCCCACTCCAGTATTCCTGCCTGGAGAATCCCATGGACAGAGGAGCCTGGTGGGCCACAGTCCATGGGGTCGCAAAGAGTTGGATATGACTGAAGTGACTTAGCATGCACACACATTGTTTTTTAGACATGATGCTACTGCACACTTAACAGGCTACAGGACACTGTACACATAATTTTTATATGCACTGGGGAATCAAAAAATTCATGTGACTTTCTTTATTGTGATATTTGATTCATTGCAGTGATCTGGAAAACCAAACTTGCAGTATCTTTGAGGTTTGCCTATATTGTACATTTGAAAGTTACTGACAGAACAGATCCTGAAGTTCTTATCACACATGCACACAAAAGCCAATGTGTAAGTATGTGATGGATGTTAACTAAACTTACTGTGCAGCACATATATCAAATCCTTATGTTGCATACCTAAAACTCATACAGTGTTATATGCCAATTGTATCTTAATTAAACTGGAGAAAAAGAAAGGGCTCAGGAATCTCACTTTCATTAAACTGATCACAGTGTGGTTGACTCTGGTGGTGTTCTTCCCCTGCACTTAAGCTTGCTGATACTTAGTGATGGAAGAGGACTATAGAATGCTGTCCCCCAGCCTGCTGACCACAATTTCCTGCATTCTGTCATCTCTCTTCTTCCAGGTTGGATCCTTTAATGGCCCACATGCAACCAAGAAAGCACAGGAAAGAGGGATCCTCGTCTCCCCCCCACACCACCCACAGGCATCAAGACTTTGACATTCCCTACATATTGCAGAACTAGTCTACGCTTCACACACTGAAGATTATAACATTTGGGAGTTGCAAGTAAGAGAAAAATGAGCATGGTTAAAAATCCCAAAGACTGCAAACATGTTCTTTATAGAGAGGTGAGAATTAGCTACGGTTTAGTGGTAGTCATGGCTTTTAATGCTATTAAAACAAAATAAACATTTCATACTATAAAACTATTGAATGAGATCCCGCCCAGATTTCTAAAATAAATCTGACAGTTTCACAAAGAATGCATCAAAATCTTTCTGATCTACCTGTCTCCATTCTATGACCTAGAAGTCTAGACTGAGTGAATGATATACAGAAAACGACAGTTTCCAAGTGATCTTAATTCTATCTTATCTGTTTCTTTTGGTGGCTTTTTAAGGACAATGACTGCAGCCTTGGGATCTAGTGGCCCCAGAAACAACCCATTCTCCCTCTTGTCAGCCCAAGAGCATGGTATTCCCCTTCACTGACTGGAGATAAGGGTGGAGGAGAGGGGCTTCCCTAGTGGTCCACTGGTTAAGAATCCGCCTGCCAATGCAGGAGACTTGGGTTTGATCCCCAGTCCAGGAAGATTCCGCATTCCAAGGAGAAGCTAAGCCCGTGTGCCGTAACTACTGAGCCAGTGCTCTGGACCCGAGCACCGCAACTATTGAAGCCCCTGCGCCTAGAGCCTGTGCTCGGCAACAAGAGAAGCCACTGCAGTGAGAAGCCAGCGCACCACAATAAAGAGTAGCCCCTACTCACTGCGACCAGAGAAAGCCCATGCGCTGCAGTGAACATCAGCACAGCCACAAATAAAATAAGTAAATCTTTCAAAAAGAAGAGTGGAGGAGGAAAAAGCTGAATTTGTTGTTTTAAGCCTCAAAACTCCTAGACTCATGAAAGTGTTAGCCACTCAGTTGTGTCCGACTCTTTGTGACCCCATGGACTGTATGTAGCCCGCCAGGCTCCTCTGGTCCATGGAATTCTCCAGGCAAGAATACCGGAGTGTCCATTTCCTTCTCCAGGAGATCTTCCCAAACCGAGGATAGAACCTGGGTCTTCTGAACTGCAGGAAACTACACTCCTAGACTCACAACACACATTTTTTTCCCTACCTAGGCCTATTCTCTTCCCTCAAGTTTTCACTGCCTGGAAGGTGGAGGTTGGGCAGCTTCTTGTTCAGAAGTGGATGAGGCATGTCCCATTAGAGAGGTGACTAGGAATCAGCTGCCACCATAGTGAGTCTGGAATGCAGAGTAGGTCGGGGGTTTGCTGGTAAGTATAATGGGTGTGTATGCTGTGTGCTCTGTTGCGTCTGACTCTTTGCAACCCCATGGACTGTAGCCCACCAGGTTCCTCTGTCCATGGGGATTCTCCACGCAAGAATACTGGAATGGGTTGCCATGCCCTCCTCCAGGGGATCCTCCCAACCCAGGGATCGAACCCAGGTCTCCTGCATTGGAGGCAGATTCTTTACCATCTCAGCCACCAGGGAAGCCCAATGAGGTATAATACACACTGGCTTTTCTTGGGAACACTAATTCCACTTCTGATCTAGTCTTTTTTGAATTTTCATCTACCTGTCATTTAAAACTGAAAATATCACAAGCTGAATTTAGTGTATTAGGTTGGGGCAAAAGTAATTTCAGTTTTACAATTGTTGAACTTTGTCGTTTGATATTGAAATACATTCTTAAATAAATGTGGTTCTGCTATACATCATTTTAATGTGCATTTCTCACTTTACGTTTTTTTGCTAATGAGATATTACTTGTGGTTTAATTTATATTTCTTTTAGACTACAGAAATGATGTTAGACAAAAAGCAAAGTTGAGTGATTTTTTATTCGAGTTCAAAATGGTCATAAAGCAGCAGAGACAACTCAAAACATCAACAATGCATCTGGCCCAGAAACTGCTAATGAATGTAGAGTGCAGTGGTTGTTCAAGAAGTTTTGCAAAGGAAATGAGAGCCTTGAGGATGAGGAGTACAGTGGCTGACCATCGGAAGTTAACAATGACCAATTGAGAGGATCATTGAAGCTGATCCTCTTACAACTACACGAAAAGTTGCCCAAGAACTCTACGTTGACCATTCTGTGGTTGTTTGGCATTTGAAGCAAACTGTAAAGGTGATAAAGCTCAATAAGTGGGTGCCTCACAGCTGACTAAAAATTTAAAAATTGTTATTTTGAAGTGTTATCTTCTCTTATTCTATGCAACAACAATGAATCATTTCTCAATCGGATTGTGACATGCGCCAAGTGAATTTTATATGACAACCAGCAGTGACCAGCTCAGTGACTGGACTGAGAAGAAGCTCCAAAGCACTTCCCAAAGCCAAACTTCCACCAAGAAAAGGTCATGGTCACTGGTGGTCTGCTTCCCATTTGATCCACTACAGCTTTCTGAATCCTGGTGAAACCATTGTATCTGAGAAGTATGCTCAGCAAATTGATGAGATGCACTGAAAACCGCAACGCCTCAGCCAGCACTGGTCAACAGAACGGGCCCATTCTGTTGTCTTCTCCATAACACCACCTGCTCACACGTTGCACAACCAACACTTCAAAAGTTGAATAAATTGAGGCTACAAAGTTTTGCCTCATTTGCCATATTCACCTGCTGCTGCTGCTAAGTCACTTCAGTTGTGTCCGACTCCGTGCGATCCCACAGACTGCAGCCCACCAGGCTGCCCCGTCCCTGGGATTCTCCAGGCAAGAACACTGGAGTGGGTTGCCATTTCCTTCTCCTGACCTCTCACCAATCGACCTCCACATTTTCAAGCAGCTCGACAATTTTTTGCAGGAAAAGTGCTTCCACAAGCAGCAGGATGCAGAAAATGCTTTCCAAGAGTTTGTAGAATCCTGAAGCATGCTACAGGAATAAACAAACATTTCTTTTTGGCAAAAATGTGTTGATTGTAACGGTTTCTATTTTGATTAATAAAGATGTGTTGGAGCCTAGTTATAATGATTTAAAATTCATGGTACAAAATTTAAAAATTGCAGTGCAAAACTGCAATTACTTTTGTACCAACCTAATAGATTCTTAGGAATGAGAACAAGCTTAGAGAAGATAAAGCATAACATTTTCTGAAGTATGTTCTGCAGAACGCCAGGCCCATGAGGAGCTTTCCTGGCAAGAGGCTCCCACGGCCAAATGACCCTGGAAAACACAGAGCACTCCCCGTCCTGGTGTCTGAGCCTACTGAGGGCTCTGCAGCGTCTCAGAGTAAATAGCTGTGTTAGATTCACATGCTTGCTTTCGTAGTGGGGCTTGAGCTTCCCTTCCAAGACCACAGGATTTCGATGGGAAAAATGTTCTGAATTTAAAATCCAACTCTCTGTAAACTGGAAGTTCTCCTATCACTGAATTTTCTTGATAATAGGAGATATTCAGAAAAACTTCCTGTGACTCATAAGAGATCTACAGAGTGAAAGCAGTAATAACTGCAATTAAAAATGTGTATGTCATGGCAGGGGGGTGGGGGAAGAAGAAGGTGGGATGAATTGAGAGAGCTGCACTGACATATGTACACTACCATGTGTAAAGTAGAGAGCTAGTGGGAAGCTGCTGTGTAGCGGGAGCTCAGCTTGGTGCGCTATGGTAACCTAGATGGGGGTGGGGGTGGGAGGGAGATTTAAGAGGGAGGGGATATATATACACACATAGCTGCTTCATGCTGCTGTACAGCAGGAACACAACACTGTAAAGGAATTATACTCCAATAAAAAGTAAGCAAATACATACTCAAAACACATCAGCTGAAAGACTGAATACTGGAGGTATTCTTTTGCCATTTGGGCAGCCTGGGGGACTGATTCATATCAAAAGAATGTTAACGCTTCAAGAATGGGCTGAATATTGAACTGCCCTATATAAAGACACGAAATCCATGCTCAAAGAGGCTTTTTTTTCCTTCAGTACAAACAAAGCTTGGTGCATCTCAAAATTGCTCAAAGGCCCAGGTCAGGACTGGTGGCCTTTGTGACTGTTTTTGAAGTTAGACAAACTGTTCACCTAGAGAGAATTAAAATGGTGGATTCATGGCGTAAGATGAAAATCCTTTGGAGCTGATACCAGACTCCTAAGCTAGTGAATGTCTACATTAAATCAAACATCTGGATGAAAAGATAAAAGGTGAAGCAATTCTCCACATGTTTTCAAAATGTACCAGGGACATTGTGTTGGTCTTAAAACCAAACAGTTGACTATTTTCCCCCTATATTTCGCCTCAGAATTCTGCCGTCACATATACACCAGCTGAAAAACTCAAGGGGCCAGATGGCCCATGGGTATCATTTTTAGTTTGAATAGAGAACACTGTTTTAGATACTCTTATGGAGGCAAATTATATATTACTCTAAAACCAATTTAGAAAGAAACACTGCAATTCCCAAGGGAAGGCTGGAATTCATCCTGACAATACTGGAATATTAATGCTGACACTCAATGAAAACACTATATAGAAGCAATAGACCAAGAGAAGGCCTACAGAGTCTATGTTTTCTTTCTACTGCTTCTGTTTATTTATTCTAGTTTTTTCAGTTCTTTTGCAAGGGCAGTGGGAAAACGTGGGACCATAAATATACTTCTGAAAAATCTACCTTATGTCTTTTAGCAGGAAAAGGCCAGAGTGAATTGTGAGGTCAGAAGGGAAGGAGAGAGACAGAGGTGGTGCTCACCATGACACATTGTTTATGAACCTCTACATACGTTCCTTCATTTCAGTCCCAATGAAAACCTGTGAGGGACACATCCCTGCACCCATTCTGTAGACAAAGGAGATCGGGACTCCGAGTCCTGCTCCTCATCTAATGTCAGGGAGCAGGCAGCGAGTTGGAATGTGAACTCTGAGCAGCTTGTCCTTTCTATGACACCAAGGCAACTCTCCCAGAGAAGGGTGTATCATGCAAACCAAAAGGTATAGGGATAGAAAGATAAATTCTGTTGTTTAAAGAAACAACTGCATCTCACAAGAATGGCAAGTTATGTCTAAAGGCACCAGAAACCTAATGTGGACATGGTTTTAATCAACAATTTCGATCCCATGGGAATAAATCCATCCAGGGATACTGTAAGGGCTTGGCTTTGCAGTCCTTAACTGTTAACACCGACCACCTGTATCTGAAAAAGACTCTCCAAAATATACAAGCAGCTCAATATCAAAAAAATACAAACCCAATCAAAAAATAGGCAGAAGATATAGAGACGTTTCCCCAAAGAAGACATACAGATAGCTAACAAACAAATGAAAATACATCAACATCACTCATTATCAGAGAAATGCAAATCAAAACTACAATGACATATCACTCCACACCAATTAAAATGGCCACTCTCAAGAAATCTACAAACAATAAATGCTGGAGAGGGTGTGGAGAAAAGGGAACCCTCTTGCACTGTTGGTGGGAATGTAAATTGATACACCCACTATGGAGAACAGGTTGGAGGTTCTAGAACTACCATATGACCTAGCAATCCCACTCTTGGGCATATATCCTGAGAAAACCATAATTCAAAATGACACATGTAACTCAATGATCACTGCAGCACTATTTACAATAGCCAGGACATAGAAGCAGCCTAGATGTTTATTGACAGATGAATGGATAAAGAAGATGTGGTATATGTATACAATGGAATGTCAGCGATAAAAAGAAATGAAATTGGGTCATTTGTAGTGACGTGAATGGACCTAGAGTCTGTCATACAAAATAAGTCAGAAAGAGAAAAACAAATATTGCATATGGGTTAGTTTTAAGACAATGACAAACAGGATTATAGGTGGTATAACACCATAAGGACATCATTACAAGACTAATTTTTGAATATGGGTCATATTTAGATAGACCAAACCTCACTGTTCCCAATTACTATTTGTAGATGTCTAATTTAATTACTATTCAATATAGAAAACCATAAGTATTGTATGAGGCACTAAAATTTATATTTCTTCCAAACAAACCTAGACTACTATGTCCTACAATTTAGAAATGGCTCCCCAAGAAACCAACAGATATAGTGAAGGAACAAAAGCTGAAAGACATTTACTGTATTTTGGTATACCTGTGGCGGATTCATTTTGATATTTGGCAAAACTAATACAATTATGTAAAATTTAAAAATAAAATAAAATTAAAAAAATAAAAAAATAAAAACTCTAAAAAAAAAAAGAAAGGAATTCATTAAATTTAAAAAGTGAAGTTAGTAGTTGATCAATGGCAGTTCAGATACTGAATAGAAATGGAGTTTGAAATTTAATGGATGAGTGAAAATATAGAAAAAGCTCAGAAAAGCTGAAGTCTGCAAAATATCTTATACCACAAATACCTTAATATTTGGTAAAACAAACCAACAAACAAAACCCAAGCATTTGGACTTCCTGGTGGTCCAGTTGTTAAGAATCTGCCTGCCAGTGCAGGGGACACAGGTTTGATCTCGGAGCCAGGAAGATCCCACATGTTGAGGAGTAACCAAGCCTGTGTTATATGCCACAACCACTGAAGCCTGCACCCAACACCCATGTTCTGTACGGCAAGAGAAGCCACTGAAGTAAGAAGCTCAACAGAGGGCAGCCCCCTGCGCGCCACAACTTGAGAAAGCCCGCATGTAGCAACGAAGACCCGATACAGTAAAAAAAAAAAAACAACAAAACCCAAACAAACCAAGCATCTACATTGCTCTCAATAAATTCCAGGTACATTCACAGAAATCTTCAGTCAGTCTAAAGAGGATGGTCACTCACCACATCAAAGGCCGTAAACACGTGACAGTAGTGGTGATTGGACTTCAGGTCCTTAGTGATGTAAGCGAACGTCGACAGGTCTTCCGGGTCCTGGGCGGCACAGGAGATGTTACGAATCTCATGCTCAGCAATTATGTTCTGGAAGAAATGACACAAATGACCATGGTTTTCCTCTGCAAACCAGCCTATTTTAGAACCCAGGCAAACGACCTGGGAAGCAGCTGCTGTCCCTTTTCCTAGAATGTTCTAGACCAGCAACATTCAAAATGACCCACTATCTGTGGGCAAAGGGACATCAGGTCTGGAAGGAATATTTTCGTTTAATGAAAAACAACCTAAAATAGTCTGAACCCGGAGCAGCAGTTCTCGCCTGGCGCTGTGTAGCCACTTTAAAAAAAATAATTATTGTTAAGGATTTTACTGTTTCCATCCCCCACGTACACTGGGAGAGTCAGCTCTGCCTCCTGCCAGCTCTTCCTGGAAAAGCCCCCCTGCCCTGTTGTTCTGCTTCCCCAGGAGCCTGAGCCCTCACCATCCCTTACTGTTGTCCTGTGCCGGCCAGAGCTCCCCAGAGCCAGGCAGGTTGGGGAGGGCAAGTCAAAGCACTCTGTCTTGACAACTCTGCAGAGAGGAGGGCGCAGGGGTGGGAGGAGGGAAACAGCGCACCGCAGGCTCGATGCAGGGCCCTGTGGATGACGACGCTTTGCTAACTATTCCCGCCGTGTTGTAATTACGAGTGGCCGCTGGAGGTTAGCCTCAGCAGCTCGCAGGTGGAAACTGGTCCTCAGACAGTGTAAGTGCCTTAACGCAGGGCAGGTGGTGGAGCTGAGCCCACAATCTGCGGTTTATCGGACCGCAGAGCTCAGGCTCTCTCAAATACAATGCAATGCTTCTCACCCCCAACCTCTCTCTCACTGGTTCAACACCATTTCATTTTCCTTCTCACTAGCATTTTTTTCATGGCCTCTCCTTGCCAGCCTCCTCATCCCAACCAGCCTCTAAGAATAATGGGAAAGTACCCGAGGAAAGGTTTAGGTACCATTATCCTGAAGCACAAAATAATCAAGGAGAAACCACTGGGCTGCAAACCCTGCCAGATACTTCTTTTGATATATTGATGAATTTAAGAAGGAAAATATTTCACATAATCGTGCAATCATTTCTTAATCTCATAATATCCCATTTATAATCTCATAATATCTCATTTATGATTTCTGCAGTTGTTATAGATCTAAAACCTTTAATGATTACCCTAATTACTTCGTAATTGCACAGTCTTAAATAACCCAAGCACATATAATGCTCCGGGTACACCCATCAATGTCTAAAAATGCTTACAAAATGCCCTTCCCTGCCAGCGCCCCGAGCAAGTTTTTCACGCCCCTCACTCTGCTGAGCTGTGTGGTTAGGAAGCAATTACAGAATTAACACATAAAAGAAAATTAAATTAAGACCTTCTTCACAGTGGTCCCTTATGCTGATACTACATGTGGCACTGTCAAAAATAACTCAAACTGGAGTCAGAATCGCATAAACAAGTGACATCCTCTTGCAGGGTGGAATTTCAAGATAGAAGGTCCAGATCCTCTTCTGACATCCAGATAGCATTTCTTCAAGAAGAAAACTAAATTAGCAACTTGTGAAATCTTAAATTTAAAATTAATAAGAGCTGCGTGATCTTTATAGGTACAGTGTTAGCAGGTGCTCTGGGCCTCCACCATCATTTGATTTATTTTGTTTCCGTCATTTTAATTGGGGGCTGCGAGTTCTTTCGGCAAGTCTGTGTGGATGCGGTCTCGTCATCCAGGATCCACTCTTATTGGAAATAGAGCATTGGCTCCAACTTAATTGGTATGTTGTGTTCTTGAGACTTTTAACTAGCATAAGGTAGATTCATTGCAAGGACTGATGCTGAGGCTCCAATACTTTGGCTACCTGATGCGAAGAGCTGACTCACTGGAAAATACCTCGATGCTGGGAAAGATTGAGGGCAAAAGAAGAAGGGGGCCACAGAGGATGAGATAGTTGGATGACATCATCAACTCAATGGACATGAGTTTGAGCAAACTCCGAGAGATAGCGAAGGACAAGGAAGCCTGGCGTGCTGGAGTTGATGGGGTTGCAAAGAGTCAGACGTGACTGAACAACAACAAAAAAGGTAGATTAACTTCTCAGGAAGGTGTTACAGTGAAAAGTGTCCTGTGACTTTTATTGCACTGAATACCCTGAATCTTGCCAGTTCATAAGATGTCACTCTTGATTTTCAATGATGTGTGACAGCCCTCTGGCCCCGGGAAAACTTGTAAAGTAGATCAAGCTTTATCTCTGGAGCTCTCTCTTAATTCTGAGCTTCATGTGTCTGTCCTCCCCAAGTTTGATCTTGAAATCCTAGCTCCCAGTGTGATGGTGCTTAGAGGTGGGCCTTTGGGATGTGATTAGGTCAAGAGGGTGGAGCTCTCGTGAAGGTGATTAGTGCTTTTACAAGACGAGGAGCCAGTAGATCCTTGGTTATCCATTTTAAATATAGCAGTATGTACCTGTTCATCCCAAACTTCCTAACTATCCCTCCTCCCCATCTTTCCCCCCAGAAATCATAACTTCATTCTCTAGGGAACTCTGCTCAATGTTATGTGGCAGCCTGGATGGGAGAGGAGTTTGGGGGAGAATGGATACATGTGAATGTATGGCTGAGTCCCTTTGCTGTCCACCTGAAACTACCACAACACTGTTCATCAGCTATACTCCAATACAAAATAAAACATTTAATAAAAATAAATAAATAAATCTAAGTTGGCTTAAAAAAAAAAAAAACAACCCACCCCAAAACAGTCGAGAGAGCCAACTGGCCCTCGCTGCCGTGAGGACACAGCAGGAAGATGGCTGTTTATGAAGCAGCAAATGGAGGCTTTCATCAGATACTGTATCTGTTGCTGACTTAATTTTGGACTTTCCAGCCTCTGAAACTGTGAGAAATAAATATTTGTGGTTTAAGCAACCGCATCTATGGTAATTTATTACAGCACTAAGACACTTTTCCTCTTTCTTGACTTTCCCTCCCAATTTTCTGAAACCCATCCCCACAACCACCCCCGCCCTCCACTCCCTCACTTCTCTCATCCCCAGGAGCCCAGGGCTGTCTCTTAACTCTGAGGCCCTGCCCTCCTCCATGCTGCTCCATGTTCCAAAATCAGCCTCTTCACCTACTGCTGAAACTTTTATTCCTCTGTTCTCATGGTCTAAACCAGAGGTAAGGCAGGCTAATAAAAATGTTCTATAATCAGTTAATAGCTCATGTTACTGGCCTTTAATCATCCTAATTGGCAGTTGAAAAATATGCTTATAAATGAATTCATACTGATGGACTGGCTGGGGAGGTATCTTGAACAGAACTTCCTGATAGGTTGGTGGTGCTGGAATGTGGACAGGACCTGGGATCTCACTACTGATGTAACCGAGCAGGACTCACTGCTGATGTAACCGAGTGAGGCCTTTTCAGGACAGACCCCGCTCCCACATGCTCTCAGAAGTACCCAGATAATAGTAGCTCATGCCTGAGTTTTTCCGATGCTAAAAACCACCACCATGCATGCATGCTTAGTGCTTCAGTCATGTTGGACTCTTTGCGACCCCATGGACTGTAGCCCAACAGGCTCCTTTGTCCATGGGATTCTCCAGGCAAGAATACTGGAGTGGGTTGCCGTGCCTTTCTCCAGGGGATCTTTTTGACCTAGGGATCGAACCCACATCTCTTGTGTCTCCTGCATCAGCAGGCGAGTTCTTTTGTACTGGCGCCTGGGAAGAAATGAACTACTTGATGATCAAGAGCGCACAGCCACCAGGCCACCTGGCGCCTAAGGGTTGATCACCATCAACCAGTCAAGAGAACTATGCACGAGCTGATCACATACCTGGGGACACCAGTCCCTCACTTGGTCTTTAAAAATGCTCTGCTGAAAAACTAAATAAAGGTGTGGTGGTTCTTTATTTAAAAAAAAAAAAATGCTTTGCTGAAACCCTCCAGGGAGTTTGGGGTTTTATGGGCATGGGCCACCCATTCTCCTTGCCTGGCCCTGCAATAAGCATTTCTCTGCTTCAAACGCTGACACTGGGAGTGTTTAGCCTGTGGTGACACGGAGCTCAATGCTGCCGCCACTGCATCGCCTTTGTAGAATGGCAAGGCCAGGTCTCCATGTGTATGATGGTTCTGAGACCAAGGAACAGTCCTGGCCTACAGACTACACGGCAGCTGTGGATGGAATGGAGGCTGCATGTGCTATAAACAACTTGTTTAGGCAAAAGTCCTAAATTAATCTGTGCCTAAAAAAATAGCATAAGCCCCGCCTGAGGCTGACATTCAAAACAAACAAACCCAGGCACTGAGTTATTCCTAATTTAGCTGGATGGGAAGACTGAAGAGGGGGTCAGAGCAGGAAGGCAAAATGCAACCCAATCTTGGTCAAGTGCTGGATGTGGGGACTGTGTCACCTCTTAGAAGGCCCTGCTGATCTGAAGACGGGTTTGGAACTAAGCAGTTGTAGTCTTCTTGGTGGAAAGCCACGCTAGAGCTACCTCTGGGCTACGGAGCCCCAGAAAGCTGGTGTGATTTATCTGTAACATTTTAGTATAAATCTATTCCAAGTCCCATTTTTAGTTCAATGTCATTTTCGCTTCTTCCTTTTCAAATAGAGCTTAATTATTCAATTTGTTTCCTATGTTGGTAGGTAATAAACTCATGAGTTGATAACCAGGCACCTAGCCTTCTCCATGAACTCAGCCACAGCTATTTCTTCATGAGAGTAAAAGGAAAGAAGTGCTTTGCTGGAAGGTTCACCTTTTACCTACTCAAATGCAAGCAAATAGGAATGGAAGTGTAAATTAAGCATCCATTGCACTTCAAACGAATTGGTAGAAGGAGCTGTGGAAACAGAAAAAAGGAGTAACAGAAAAAAGCATTAGGTTAGGGAATGGGAAAGTCAAGTTTTAGTCCTTCTCAGTGACCAGCTGGCTGTGTCACTGCAGGGAGTCACTTGGAAAAGGGTCTGAGGCCTTTGGTTACTCTACGTGTCCGGAGAAGTCCAAACACCCCCTCTATGTGACCAGCGCAGGGTTATAGAGATGTGGTGGTTGGGAGGGGACAGTTTAAGAATCAAGAACAACGAAACATCAAACATAAACAATAAGCTGTGACTTCTGCTTGTGTCTCAGTACAGGCTTAGTGGTCACAGCACCTCAAATTGTGAGGTCTTCCCAGATGTCTACAAATCCCAAGTCCTTCACTTCAAGTCAGAGTGACTCCCTGTCGACAATGCTTCCCAGGGGAGGAACCTGCAGTGCAAACCGGAAGCAGGACCTGGAGTGCATCAGCCTGCTCCTTCCGTGCTGTGGGCATTAACCAGAGGCTGGACTTTGCACAGGACCAAGTGGCACACACGATGCCCTGCAGACACTGCTGATGAGCACAGTTCCCTTCACACCACGACCCGAGCACAGCCCTCCAGCGGTGGCTCCTCCACACCCCCTGAAACCAGGCCTTCAGCCCTGGCTGGCAGTGTCTCTCAGCCGTCCTCAGACAAACTCTACCAGCGCAGCTCTTCACTGTTTCTCTTTTCTACCTTCTAACACAAGCTCTCTGCTCTGGTTTCTCACACACTAACTCCTAGGCCACGGCCCTGAGTCACCCACCATCCACCCTCAGATTGAAGCAGATCAGCTACACCTTAGGATGCTGGGATGGGGACCCTGGGTAGCCTCCAGTGTTGAAATCAATGTCCCCAAATTCCTGAAAAAGCCAGCCAAGTGCTTTTTAACTAGTTTTAAAATTACCCAGACTCACCAGTTTTCTTTTGTGATTGCCAAAAAGAGATATGAAATTGGAATGTAACATATTATCTTAGGATTTTGAGAATAGGCTGAGGACCACACTGCGAGGACTTGAAAGGCACATGGGCTTTCTTCATCTAGTGTCTTTATTCATGTAATTATCTTTGGCATATCTTTCAGTGCTTAGATGTCCAGGTAGTCCTTAGTGGGGAGAGATCTATGAGTAACTCATCTAAGTATGGGTGACTAAAGCAGAAGCATCTTCTCAAAATCTAGGATCAAGATCTATGGCCACTAATGTGTCCGTAAGGTAAAGGCCACAGAGCCAACAGTGCTCCCTCCTTCCTCTGATGGTGGAGAGAGCATTAGAGAGGATGCTATTATCATAGATGCACTCAGTCATGCCACCAGCTTCATGGGACGACAGTCTTAAGACTCTGGAAACTTCTCAGGGCAAATACAACTTGTTTAGAAAATGTCAGAATCCAAGCCTGCTAATAACATTGTTAATCTAAGAGATTGTTAAACTCATATGCTGAAAATATACTGCCATTCATGATTTTCAAGTGCAAATGGGGTAGAGGCAACTGCTCCAGGTTAAAAAAATGCCAAAGACTTTCTTGAAGTTTAGATACAGTGAAAACAATGGTATCTTAAGAATTCCATAAAGTTTTGAAACTTTAAAGACCAATTGACTATAACCTAGGGCTAAAGGAAGAGACTAAAATTGCTTCTAAGAAATGAAAAAGCAAATCAATTGGGATTTTTCTGATCAGGCTCCCCACAATTGTAATCTGATAATGGTAACTATACAAAAAAAATCTTCACCACCCAGATAATCACGATGGTGTGATCACTCACCTAGAGCCAGACATCCTGGAATGTGAAGTCAAGTGGGCCTTAGAAAGCATCACTACGAACAAAGCTAGTGGAGGTGATGAATTCCAGTTGAGCTATTTCAAATCCTAAAAGATGATGCTGTGAAAGTGCTGCACTCAATATGCCAACAAATTTGGAAAACTCAGCAGTGGCCACAGGACTGGAAAAGGTCAGTTTTCATTCCAATCCCAAAGAAAGGCAATGCCAAAGAATGCTCAAACTACCGCACAATTGCACTCATCTCACACGCTAATAAAGTAATGCTCAAAATTCTCCAAGCCAGGCTTCAGCAATACGTGAACTGTGAACTTCCTGATGTTCAAGCTGGTTTTAGAAAAGGCCGAGGAACCAGAGATCAAATTGCCAATATCCGCTGGATCATGAAAAAAGCAAGCGAGTTCCAGAAAAACATCTATTTCTGCTTTATTGACTATGCCAAAGCCTTTGACTGTGTGGATCAC
This sequence comes from Bubalus kerabau, assembly GCF_029407905.1. Lineage (NCBI taxonomy): Eukaryota > Metazoa > Chordata > Mammalia > Artiodactyla > Bovidae > Bubalus > Bubalus kerabau. Next base: position 59,210,111 of record NC_073624.1, on the reverse strand, counting down.
AATAAACTGTGGGAAATACTGAAAGAGATGGGAATACCAGACCACCTGACCTGCCTCTTGAGAAATCTGTATGCAGGTAAGGAAGCAACAGTTAGAACTGGACATGGAACAACAGACTGGTTCCAAATAGGAAAAGGAGTACGTCAAGGCTGTATATTATCACCCTGCTTATTTAACTTATATGCAGAGTACATCATGAGAAACTCTGGACTGGAAGAAACACAAGCTGGAATCAAGATTGCCGGAAGAAATATCAATAACCTCAGATATGCAGATGACACCACCCTTATGGCAGAAAGTGAAGAGGAACTCAAAAGCCTCTTGATGAAAGTGAAAGTGGAGAGTGCAAAAGTTGGCTTAAAGCTCAACATTCAGAAAACAAAGATCATGGCATCCAGTCCCATCACTTCATGGGAAACAGATGGGCAAACAGTGGAAACAGTGTCAGACTTTATTTTTTTGGGCTCCAAAATCACTGCAGATGGTGACTGCAGCCATGAAATTAAAAGACGCTTACTCCTTGGAAGGAAAGTTATGACCAACCTAGACAGCATATTCAAAAGCAGAGACATTACTTTGCCATCAAAGGTTCGTTTAGTCAAGGCTATGGTTTTTCCTGTGGTCATGTATGGATGTGAGAGTTGGACTGTGAAGAAGGCTGAGCACCGAAGAATTGATGCTTGTGAACTGTGGTGTTGGAGAAGACTCTTGAGAGTCCCTTGGACTGCAAGGAGATCCAACCAATCCATTCTGAAGGAGATCAGCCCTGGGATTTCTTTGGAGGGAATGATGCTGAAGCTGAAACTCCAGTACTTTGGCCACCTCATGCGAAGAGTTGACTCATTGGAAAAGACTCTGATGCTGGGAGGGATTGGGGGCAGGAGGAGAAGGGGACGACAGAGGATGAGATGGCTGGATGGCATCACTGACTCAATGGACGTGAGTCTGAGTGAACTCTGGGAGTTGGTGATGGACAGGGAGGCCTGGCGTGCTGCAATTCATGAGGTCGCAAAGAGTCAGACACGACTGAGCGACTGAACTGAACTGAATGGTAACTGAGCTGACTCATTGGAAAAGATCCTGATGCTGGGAAAGATTGAGGGCAGGAGAAGAAGGGGACGACAGAGGATGAGATGGTTGGATGGCAACGCCGACTCAATGGACATGGGTTTGGGTGGACTCCAGGAGCTGGTGATGGACAGGGAGGCCTGGCGTGCTCGGGTTTTGGGGTTGCAAGGAATTTGACACAACTGAGCGACTGAACTGAACTGAATGGTAACTATCAATGACATATTGCCAGGTTGAAGCCATCATCCACCTAAGGCATCTGACTCTGAGTGTGCTCTGGACATCATTGGCTAGCTTGAGTAGGCTGCATTATCAGCCTTCTGCCTGGGTTTCAGGACTGCTTCTAAAACTGGGAGGTTGTTCTCCTCAGTAGACTTGGGGAGCTTGGGCTTATCTGACCACTGACACAGCAGTCTTCTTCATTACAGAAAACAAACTGGGAAGGCTTTCAGTGGGTGAAAGCCATTGAATCTGGGGATTCACATAGTCAGGCTTATTACAGTCAAGAGTCATTGGCTACAGGATGTTTCCCTGAATCTAAATCCAGGTGCCCTGGTCATAAATTTCCATCATTTAAATTCATCTGATTCATGACTTCTGCTTCCTTTCCCCAGAATGGAGTGGGTCCAACTGGGAGGACTGGGTAGGCAGTCCAGAAAACAGTGTTCACCAATGGGGATCACCTCATTTCCCCAATTTCTATACTTTATTGGTTGGAAGGATGGAAGACTAAAATGCAGGGACATGTGGGGGTTTGGGAGGAAGAGCCAGTCAGGTTTGAGTTTCTGGAGGGTGAGAGTGGTCACACCCGCATTTTCTAGTTTAGCACCTGCACTCCGTCATCTTTGCCAAGAAAGGACACTTTTGAAGTAAAATGTAACCCGTTTGTCTGCACTTGACCTTGGAGCCCATGAACCGTTCTCCCAGTGAGTGCAAGGTCATAGCATGGTCACAGCATGGCCTGAGCTTTTCGGATGGTGCCTCTTAAGAAAACAATGCAGTTGAAACCCTCTCTTCCATCTCAATAGTTGAGAATGAAATGCAATTATACGATGTAAAAGCCAGAGCGTGTGTTCCCTGTGTCAGGTATTCATTACATACATCAAAATAAAGGACAGGCCTATCTCTGGAGAAACGGAAAAACAAACACTCTAGCCTGTTGCCTAGTGACACTTCCTCTGACGGAGGAATGAACACTGATGCGTTTTCACTCTAGACATGATTTTTCCTGTTTTAACGTTCCCTGGACCCAAAGGGATATTGTCAGATCCTGAACAGCACAGTCTCTGAGGGAAGGTACCTTGGAAAGGTGAATGCAAAATATGTGTAGAAATCCTGGATCAGGCCTCCAAATGCAAGGTGCCCCTGTGTGTGTGTGTGTGTGTGTGTCTACACAGTGTGTCTACAGCTGTGTTTAGGGAGCATGGAGGTGGGGGTTGGGGAGTGATTAAAATGGGGGATGATGGGACTTCCCTGGTGGTCCAGTGATTAAGACGCCAGTGGTTAAGACTTAAACTCAGGTTTGATCCCTGCTTGGGGAACTCAGATCCCACATGCCACATGATGTGGCCAAAACATTAAGAAAAATTAAATAAAATGGGGATGTTAAGTATGATGGGAAGCAAAGGATTTTAGATCATTTACTCCAGACTGTAGAGGTATGGTACCCACCTTATTTGTTGCATCAATAAATTTGACTCCTTTATACGAGACGGAAAGGATGATAGTAGGGACCTTCTTCATTTGCTCTGTAGACTTCTGAAATTAAAATTAGAAAGCTGTTAGAGCAGTTTGTGTTGCATGGCAACTGTAGCACATAATTTTTTCTCTTGAAAGATAAAAATAAGCTCAAGTTAAAAACAACACCACCACACACACACACCACACATACTCTAATTTAAATGTATGTCTCTCTTCTCTTGGGCTTAGCTCTGGTTTAGGTTTCTAAAGTATCTGTCTTGCACTTGAGGGTCTAAATAAAGCTTTTCTGCTGCTTCATGTGGGTGAAGGAATACTGCCTTTTTGTGACACCAAGAGGAGAAACAAACAGCTCCGTCCCCTACTTCAATTTCAAGCGACATTCTTTTGAAGAGAGTTAAGCCATGTCAGATGGAAATCCGAGGGTGAGTTTAGCATGAACAAAATACATGCCACCTCTCCCTGTTTCTTCCCAGTCTCTTTCTTCAAGGTACAAGGCATGTCTGAATACATACTTAAAATCGGGATTTAGAATACATAATTGTGAATTTTTCTTGCACCTGACCAAACCTGTAAAAGCTGGTAGCATATTTGCAGCAGAATTGCTTGTGGCCACATAAGATATAATACCACTCCATGATGCTCAATCCCTCTGGGAGGAGGTTGTATTTTGAGCCATGGTAAAATCGGACAGTCCAGGTAACCTACTTCATCATTTAGAGGTGAGGTTAATCCCTTAGGCTAAAGTTCTTACACTAGATGTCCACAATGGCTGAATCTTCAAAAAGTTTCTCTGTAATTTAGCATTTGCCTTTTCTGGTTAGTTTTATCATTCATCACAGGTCACCCGCTGTCTGTTTACTTCATTTCCTGCTGTGGACACTCCTAATAATCACATTAAACATCAAGAAGAACTTACCTGACAGTTAGCCTGATGGATTTTCCAGACAAGACAGGTGAGAACATAATAGGAGAGAAAATAAGTAAAAAGGTGAGAGGAAACAATTTCAGTAATTCACCAACAACACAGACTCATTAGACAGTAAAGAGAACAGGCTCTATAGATACATGTTGATGCAGTACAACTGTTATTTTACAGAAACTGCTGCAGGCTTTTCCAGACCCTGTCTCTCCTTTGTTTTTACTGTTTTCTCATTGTTCTGTTTACTGCATTGCACAGTCTTATTATGACTGACACGCACGAGCCTTCTGCTTTGAGCATTACAGGACCAGCTGTCTTATGTACATTAAGGGAATTGAGGGAAAATATGAACTTTCTTGATTTCTTCATTTATATTACCCGTTTTTCATTTATAAACTCTGAAATGTGACCAGAATGAAAGAAGATCCAATAGTCTGAATACAACTCATTGAACTTCGTAATGATAATTACATTTCATCTTTCACTTGAGCCATGGAAAAGGTGTTTCGCATTTTCCTGGTTGTTTTGACACACCTTTTTGAGAGCTACTATATCTGCATCAGAGATAAAGAAAATTGATTACTGAGAGTATTACTATGTAATATTAAGTGTTTCATACAGTACAGAAAAAAAGCAGTGCCTGTGAAGTGCTTTTTAACTAGTTTTAAAATTACCCAGACTCACCAGTTTTCTTTTGTGATTGCCAAAAAGAGATATGAAATTGGAATGTAAGGTTAGATGCTTTTATTTTTGAATACTTTATCCAACCAGCTCTTAGAGACGTACAAGATAAATTGAAGGCTAGAAGAAATAACATGCAGCATGCTGACTGGAAGGTGAAACCATGGGCTGAATTCTGTAAAGAGAGAGGCTGTGGCAGGAACAGGCAGCACTTTGGTGGACTGAATGTGTGTGTGAAGGGATGGAATGTATGGTGCATTGAATGTGTGCATACGTGTGAAGAATTCTTTGCAAAGAGTAACAATGGGTTCCAACAAATCACCTTGTCCATCTCTTGTGAATACACTCTCGTGGACAGATATCTGTGACATGAAATAGTATTAACATACACCCAACATATGGAGAAGGAAATGGCAACCCACTCCAGTATTCTTGCCTGGAGACTTTCAGGGACAGAGAAGCCTGGTGGGCTACAGTCCATAGGGTCGCAGAGAGTCGGACACAACTGAGAAACTAACACACACACGTTCCCCTAACATAAGGTTAAAATACCAACATGTTATGTAGTGTTAAGAAACCCCATCCCAAAGAAAAAAGAAAAGCCATCTGTTATTCATTCTGCAACTGAGTGGATATTAAGTGGCCCACAAGCTGGAGAAATGCAGTCTACTTTGGGGGATGTCACAGAGACCTCAGATCGTGTGCAGACTTCAGTCTGCTGAAGGCGGCTGTCTAGTGCTATGTTGAGATGGTTTCTGAGCTGCGTCTGGGCTCTGCAGTAAGGAGGGTTGGGAACAACATCTGCCGTGGACAGGGAGAGACATATCACCATTCCTGGATTGAGAGCAGCTACAACACAAATGTTGACAAATGTGACAGAGATGTGAACAGAGTCCTTCCAGAGTGCTGAGCAGGAAGAGCCTCACTCTGGTGAGGGAGTGGGCAAGTCTTCATCCATTCAACCAGCTGCCTCCTGAGCCAGGTGACTGACCTGGCTATTCAGGGATGGATAGGATTCTCCAGGTGGCAGAAGAAGACTAAAGAGGCCGTTTTAGCAGCAGAATCAACATAAAAATGCACACATCTGGAAATGAGAAATAATATGGTGGGTTTGGATAACTGGTGGGAGATTAGGATGGTATAGTAGGTTTGGATGGTTGTAACTTACTCTGCCAACCTAGGATCCATTGGATGCTTTCAAGTAGGGCGTGACTTGATCAGGTCTGTGTTGCAGAAAGATAGCTACAGTGGGTTGTATGGACTGAACAGCTAGAGGCTGAACGTGGGGAGGCAGGAAGGTATAAATTCAAACCAGAGTCCTAAGCCCCCAAGTTGAGGTAGATGCTCTGGAGAATGGAAGGGAAGCTGCCATTCTGATGAGGAAGAATCAAGAGGATCTTCTGACTGGTCCACATGGTGAGCAGTAGGATGCTGAGGACTAAGAGGCCATTAGCTGAGATAAGGACCACTAGAGCGGACTGCGCTTTTGCAAGAAACCTTTCTGAATCTGATTATCACCTTGATAATCTGGCAGAGATGTCCAGCAGGAAACTGGAAATAAGAATTAGATCTGGAAATCCAAACAGAGAGGGGGTGACCGAGGAAATAGGAGCAGACAAAGTGGCTCAGAGTGAACTAGAGGAGGGCTAAGAATCACCCTGCAGGGGATGGTTAATAATGAAGAAATGGGGAAGAAAGTAGAGTCAATGAAGGAACCTGAAACAAAGTTGGAAGAAGCCTGACAGCAGGATCATGAAGTCAAGAGAAGATTCCTTAGAGGGTGGGAGCAGTGCCCGATGTCAAGAGGACTAAAAAGGCCTACAAATCTGTGCCCAGCACAGTGGCAGGCACACACAGGCGTGGTTGCTACTTTTATTGGGTTTCCTGGCTGAAAGCCCCAGCTTGGGAAAACAGAAAAATCTGTTGCTGATTTTACCAAAAGGGGCTTCCGGAGAATGGTGGCAGCAGACACAGAAAACCTCAACGGTGCAATGAATCAAGAATCCTTGCTTTCCTAACTGGAGGCCACAATGGGGTTCCAGTGCTGCAGGTTACACACAGGCCTAGGAGGGCTGGTGGTGGGGTGGCTGCATGTTGTGGCCCAAACTGTACTTCTCTTCCCACTGAGTCTAGACAAGACGATGATGGATCCGGCCAGGGAGGGGCTGTGGGAGGTCTTCAGAGTAATCACCTCCTTTAAGGCATTTCTTTTTTTTCTTTTTTTTTTTTTTAAAGGCATTTCTATTCTGTACAAGAGATACAGATCCAATCTCTTTCTAGAGGATTTTCTGATGGTGTACTTTACAGAGCTTTAAAGAGGTCTATTCACACATGATTTTAATGAAAGATGAAAGTACAGAGAAAGAAGGTAAATATACTGAGTCTTCACTGGCTAATCAGGGAGGCAAGAAATCCAATAAGCGCTTCATTTTATGAAGGCTTTTCAGATATCAAAATGTGAGCTCAGGGCTTCCCCGGTGGCTCAGTGGTAAAGAATCTGCCTGCCAATGCAGGAGACATGGGTTCAATCCCTGATCTGGGTAGATCCCACCTGCCATGGAGCAACTAAGCCCGTGGCCACAATGAACCTGTGCTCTAGAACCCGGGAGCGGCAACTCCTGAAGTCCACATGTCTTATCGTGCTCTGCAACAAGAGAAGCCACTAAGCTCACACAGCAGTGAAGACTCAGCACAGCCAAAAATGAATACAATTACAAAAAGAAAAGGTGAGCCTGGAGCCTCAGCCCGACCCCAAGAAGCCAAAGTCCCTTCCTCCCCAGCTTCTCTTTCAGTGTTGTAACCATCTCCCCCCCACCCCCCCTCATCCCGCCGTCCAGGGTCGAAGGCACCTAGTCTGGACTGCTCGAATTACAAAGCACTTGGTCTCAGGCAACTTGGTTTCTATGACCTAGCTGCATGCTTTGCTGTGTTTCTGGATGGTGAATACTCCCACAGGTGTATATTAAAAATTGAAGCCTTATTTATTTGTATAAATAGACTTCTCTTTTTCAGGCCCATTTCCTCAGTAAAATGCTCAGGGCAAACTTTCTTTTGTGGTTCCCTTTTGTTTCCAGTTGCCTTTTTTACTATGCCACACTCTAGGTGGAATTTCTAAGGTTTCTCAGAGTCTTAAATCCCCACCAGCTTCATGTGTATGTGTGTGTTTTAGTCGCTTGGTCATGTCCAACTCTGCAACCCCATGGACTCCTCTGGGGGTCCGCCAGGCTCCTCTGTCCATAGGATTCTCCAGGCAAGAATGCTGGAGTGGGTTGCCAGTCCCTTCCTCAGAGGATTTTCCCGACTCAGGGATCAAACCTGGGTCTCGTGCATTACAGGTAGATTCTTTACCCTCTGAACCACTAGGGAAACCCCTCAGCTTCACAGGGGAGACTAAGTTGTAACGAGGACCTCTGCCTACCTAATCAGCTGTATGCTCATGGGTAATGCCCCAAATTAACTTCACTTTTGCAGCATCCTGCTCTCCCACTGAAAGCTGAAAGAATATAGTGATATTTCATTGTATTTTCTTCACAATTTCCCCAATTAAGATTATCATCCTTTTATTATTCCAAGAGAAACAGTATTTAGTTATATACAGATGTTACCTTTCTGAAACCTATAATAAAATGCAAGTACTGAATCAATTCAAAGCCAGTCCTTTCTTTAGCACTTGGGTTTATATTGTTTTTAAGCATCACACAGAACAGGGATCATAATTTCCTATCTGGGGGCAGGCCCCTGTAATACTGTTTGTAATAGAAAAAGTAACTGAACACTCTTACAGCATTTTTTTTTAAAGAGGGATTTTTGGATTCACCAAGGAAAGTAGTAACAACCATCTTTAATTTTTTTCAAACACTTTTCATTTCCTTTTAAAGTACAAATTATGAACTGCTTGGAATATTTGTATCAAGTCAGAAATTGCCATTGAGCTTTTCTAGCCTTACACCCCCAAAATAGTTTCTTATTTTCTAATGCAGAATCAACAGTGTGAGAACATATTTTTTTGCAATACAGGGGCCCTTGGATCTCAGAGCAGAGCTTCCCAGGTGGCAGTAGTGGTAAGTGCTTGCCAATGCAGGAGGCATAGGAGACCTGGGTTCGATCCCTGGGTCGGAAAGATCCTCTGGAGAAGGAAACGGCAACACACTCCAGTATTCTTGCCTGAGAATCCCATGGACAGAGGAGGCTGGCAGGCTACAGTCCATGGGGTTGCAAAGAGTTGGACACAACTGAAATGACTGAGCACGCATGGATCTCAAAGCAGGACTTTCATGGGTAAATGAGAGCAAAGAAGTTTAGAGCTGAGCTAGAAGCACTTCAGTTGTGAGCTGCAATGTTAGGTTTGGGTCCAGAGTGACATTTATGCTCCTAATAGGAATCAATTGTGCCCCATAGTCAGTACAGAGTGAAGAGCCCACAGGGAGGATATCACTGACCCCTCATTCTTACAAAACCGGATCACTGCCAGGGGGTGTTTTAAGCACAGGCTGGCACAGATTTCTCGATGTCTACTGCCATCCAACTCATAGCATATATTAACCTACACACAGCTACCCTGAGAATGCTTTCTAGTGAGATAGCCAGTGCTGAGTCATAACTATTACTTTTGCCATATAACACTTCCCTTATTTCAACGCTTAATTATTATATTTAGTTTCAGCAAGTAAATTAAAACAGGATCAAACTTTTATGTTTGGGAGCCCCAAGTGACTCTCAAACAATTAAAAAACCACACCAAACAAGCAATATTGTGGTGATTTTTGTATTTGGCAAAACCAGCTAAGTTGCAGGGATTGTTATGAGAGAAAAAGCAGACTGCAAATTAGCCATCTGAAATGAACTCTTATCCTTCGAAGCTCAGTTTCAAGGTTACTTTCTGGGAAAAGCTCAGTTTTGGAGTCCCTCTCTGGTCAGTTTCTGGCCTCCTGGCTGAAGGGGCTGCTTTCCTCCCCTTTCCTTCCTTCGCGGTGGGGGTGGGGCTGTCTGTTTCCTTGTGAGGCCCGCCCCCACCTTTCCAAATTTGTCCTACAATGACTAGCACATGGTCTCAGACGAAACTTATGAAGGTGCCATTTTTTTTTTTAAAGGTCAAAATGGCTAAATGCCAGCAATTTTACAGGAATCAATCTAAAAGCTGCTGAAATCTATGACTGTTAAAGGAATGAGCAAATGAATTAATGTAGTACAGCAATGAGTAGGAAGCCAGCTTTACAGAGAAGAATTGCAGTCCCAGCCTCTCAACACGTGGAGAGCTCAGAACACTTTGCAGAGAACCCAGATGCTCCGAAGAACTTGGGAGGAGAACCACGGATGTGATGAGAGATGCACCGAGACAGACTCCTCTGGGGTGGCAAACACTTCACAGATCTCGTGATAGTTCAGCTTCAAGGAGAGGGTTAGGCCTTGGCAACAGGAAACTGGCTCCAACTGCCAGCACCAAGATAAGAAGGAAAGCCTCTTTGAGAGGGCAGAAGAATCATTAGAGGCAAAGCTGAGAAGTTTCCCCCTCTGCTCTTTAATCATAGTGTCACTCTCATCTGTTCCTAATGACTTCGGGGTAAGTCTCACTTGGCCGGGAAATGAAGGTATAGATGACCTCACGGGGCTTTTCTGGTCACAAGGACTCTGACCCAAAGGCTCAGCGAATATAGAGCCTAAGTAAGGCCACGTGACCAGAACAGACAGTGCAGCAAGCAGCAGCCATTTAAACCAGTCCTCTTGCCTAAGATTTGGCTATTGTGTGTACTGTCAAGAGTAAAGAACACGGCCTGGCTGAGTTTGCAGGGCACAATGCAATGCCCTCGATCTCTGTTCCTCCAGCCCTGGCTGGTTTCCAGGCACCGTGGCACAGTGTTCTACCAGGACAGTCTGTCTACACGGCAGCCTTACTGGTTGTCCATGGACCAACGCAGTGGTTCTCAAACTTGAGAGCATCTGAATCCCATGGAGTGCTTGGTAAATAACAGACTGTTAGATGCCACCCCTAGAGTTTCTGGTTCAGGAAGTGCTGTAGGCCAAGTGTTTGTACTCCCTACCCCCAAATTCATTCACTGAATCCTAATGCCCAATTCGTGGTATTAGGAGGTGGGGCCTTTATAGGATTGCAAGCTCATGAGTGTGGAGCCCTCAGGAAAGGGACTCTGTGCACGTGTGTGTGCTCGGCTGTGGCCAACTCTTTGTGATTGTAGCCTGCCCAACTCCTCTGTCCATGGGATTCTCCAGGCAAGAACACTGGAGCGGGTTGCCATGCCCTCCTCCAGGAGATCTTCCCGACCCAGGAACTGAACATGTGTCTCTTGCATCTCCTGCCTTGGCAGGCAGTTTCTTTACCACTGAGCCACCTGGGAAGCCCCCAGGAATGGAATTATTGTGTTTATAAAAGAGACCTGAGAGCTCCCTTGCCTCTCCTGTCAAGGGGGCAGGGTGAAAAGCTGGCTGTCTATGAATCAGGAAAAGTTCCTTTGCCAGACACCAAACCTGCCAGGGCCTTGATCTTGGACTTCTCAGCTTCCAGAACTATGAGAAATAAATTCCTCCCAGTTTTTGTTATAGTGGCTCTAACAGACTGAGACAGTAAGTCAGTGGTAGGGCCCAAGAGTCTGCATTTCTAACAAGTTTCCAGATGCTGCTAATGCTGCCAGTTTGGGGACCACACTGAGAATTCCTGCTCTAAAAATACAGTTGATCAATTTGATTGAAAGTCACTGTCAGAACTGTTCTCTGCTGCCATGAATACAAAGTTGTGCTGCAACTTACATTAATTCAGAGAGATGTTAATTTATCAAAACACGCTATTTCCACTTGACAAGTGATTTCCAAAAATCCTTAGTTAGCACTTAGCTGCAGATCTTGGTCTTCAGAACAATTAACAAGTATTATTTAATTTGGCCATGGTTCCTCAGGGACTGTGAAAGTATAATAAAACATTATGCACATAAAATAAAGGGTTCGGGTCCTAAAGACAGATTCCAGAGTTATATCTAGAATAGACGTTGACCAGATAGAGCTGATAGGCCCAGGGGTCATGGTGGAGATGTGTTTTCTCATAGAAATTCCCCATATGTGTGTGTGCTAAGTAGCTTCAGTAGTGTCTGACTCTTTAAGACGTTATGGACTGTAGCCCACCAGGCTCCTCGGTCCATGGGATTCTCCAGGCAAGAATACTGGAGTGGGTTGCCATGCCCTCCTCCAGGGGATCTTCCCGACCCAGGGATTGAACCCGTGTCTGTGTCTCTTGAGTCTCCTGCATCGGCAGGCAGGCTCTTTACCATAGTGCCACCAACGCACCCTCAACTGGGAACACATCCAACACATCCTGAGAGATGTGACAAGCAAACATCAGTACATATTTGGAGACTGCTTCTCGGAGTATAAATTGGAACAATTTTTTTGTAAGGCAGTTTGGCAATACTTATCAAGAGTTTCAAAATGGGTATACTCTTTGACCTACTCATTCTACATTTAGTGGCTTATTCTAAAGACATAATCAGACCCGTTGCAATAGACTTAGGTTTATGGATGTTATCCATAATTGGTTATAACTGGAAAAAAAATGGAAATAAACTAATGATCAACTGGGGGAAATGGTTAAATAAGTTTAGTTCAGTTATGGATTGGAGTATTTTTCAACGGGCACAAATAATATTGGGGATGAACAGTTATTGGAATAAAAATGTTTCAAAATATATTTTAAAACATTAAAACAGTAGGCTGATAATATTTCCATTTTTTTGTAGAAAAGTGATGCTTACGAATGTATAATCAGTCTGGAGGATTACATACAAACAAGGTGTTAACAGGTGTTTACCACTGCGGGATGATAAAACTACATTTTTTTTTTTTTAACTACAGTTGTTCTTATTTCTCTTTTCTGTATCTCTATTTGAAAGTTGACTAATAATGAATGTATATTGCTTTTGTAAGAAGCAAATGTAAGTTTTAAAAATTTAAGATTTTTTAAGTGAGAAAAGCCAATTGTAAACATGTGCAAAAACACAGGGACTTTTTCAACCTATCACTTTTAAGTACAGCTTCAGAGTGAGTGTGTGTGTGTTGGTGGGGGGGTTATCTTGAATTTATGTAGGGACCCAATGATGAGCTCCTTCTTCCAGGGCCTCCTCTACTCACTATAGTAAGAACACTGGAGGGTATGTTTGGAGTCCAGTCTTCCCTCCACCCCTTTCAAACTATGTGGATAGGTATTTTAACCTCTCTTTGTCTCAGTTACTTCATTTGTAAAATGGGGATGTTAATATAGCATCTACTTTGTGGAGCTGCTGTGAGATGACACATGCCTAGCATCAATAATTTGGGCTGTCATTGTTACTCTGAGGATGGCTAGCTTTCCAATAGCAAAGGAGGGCAGAAGCATCCCACTAGCAAAGGAGGGCAGAAGTAAAATTGGAATCCGTGAGCACAACTGAATAATCTCTGGGCCGACATGCTAGGACGGCAGTGAAATGGCTGCAACAATGAAAATTCAGCAGAGCAACATGTCTGGATCAAAGACAACTGACTCACCATGTTTAGAAAGAGCTTCAGACAAGTGGAAATTAAAGACACAAGAGGCGCACAAAATTTAGCAATGTGGAGCAATGAGGGTGTTACAGGGGAGAAAATCCAGTAACAAGAGCAATAAAACCAAAAATGAAAAATAAAGAGATCTGGGGTATGAAGATGATCTGGGATAAGGTGGTTGGGTGGTTTAGTCTTCCACTGGGATAGGCCCCTAAGAAAGGACAAGACTCACAAAGCAAGAAGTACCCAGGAAAGCTTGGCAACAGGGTTAGAAGTGCGGCTGTTTGTGTGTGTGTATTGCTATTTTAATACACACACACCGACAACACACACCATATACCTGCTTTGTGCAGGACTTCTGAGAGACAGAAGGACAAAATTTGATTCTCCCCTGAAACCTGGGCAACAGAAACTTTTTAAAAAGCAGCTGTTTATAGGTTTTTTTTTCCCCCAGCCTGTTTTCTGAGATGTAGTCCCTGAAGGTATTTCTGAAAATAATTCCTCACAGAAGGGATTTTTATGAGGGCAGAAGGACTAAACATGACTTCTGGGACTTCCCTGGTGGCTCAGTGGTAAAGAAACCCCTGCCAAAGCAGGGGACATGGGTTTGACCCCTGTTTCCAGGAAGACCCCACATGCCATGGAGCAACGAAGACCACGTGCCACAACTGCTGAGCCCGTGCTCTGGAGCCTGGAAGCCACAACTTCTGAAGACCCAGGGCCCTAAACAAGGCCCACAACAAGAGAAGCCACCAGAATGAGGCGCTCTCACACCACACCTGGAGACTAGCCTCCACACACCACAGGTGGAGAAACTGCAGCAATGAGGACCCAGCACAGGCGATAAATAAATAAAATTACATATATATATATACACACACACACACACACACACACACACACACACGACTTCTCTTTGAGTATCTCCTAAGGAAAGAGGACTCTTAATTTAACATTTTCATCTGATTCGAAAGTCTACCTTTTTCAAGCTTTCCAGTTCATTTCTTTCCTTGCAAGCATAGGAAAAAAGATGGTCTTCACACTTCAACCAAGGCACAGACAATTATTTGGGAATCCATATATTTGAAAATTCAACTTTAGAATTGCTTCCAGATTGAACGTTTAGAAATCATATAAATTAAAGGGTACAGACTCAACAAGAAGCCTGAATGGATTGTGAAACTAAGCCCTTTGGGAAACAGAGGTTCCAAAATCTAAACACACTGGAAGATTTGCTTATTGCTCACTTAAAAATAATTTTAAAATATTTCCATTCTTACATCAGAAAGGCTGGTTTCTACCTTATTGTAGTTGAAAACAGATATTTCCTTTTCTTTTTTTTTAGGGAAATTTCCTTGAACACATACACCGATGAACAATTCTAACCCTCAAATATGGGATTAGAGAAAGTCAGATTTCAGAGTACTAAATTGAATATAACGGCCTACCTCTTACAGGAGCAGATGTGTTCCTAATGGCATATTTAATTAGGGAAGTGAGAGTGCTATATATTACTGAAACATATACCCTGGGACAAAATTCAGGGTTGGGAAATAGGGTATGAGTAAGCCTAGGGAGGAAAATGGAATAGTGGAACCTCATGTGGTCAGAACAAATCCCTCATTTTACCAAACTCTGTACTTAGAATCTTTGAAGTGGCAGCTACTCATACCAAAGAGAACTGAAAGGCCAAAACAATCTATTGCTTTATAAAGTTCAGTCTATGGACACATCATTTAAAAAAGGCAACTCCCAATCAGTTCAGAAACAAATTACCTCCCCTAAACATAAAATGAAAATTACATATAACATCCACAGTGCCCTTTTGTTTTTTTTTCCTCCCTTTTGGCAATGACCTTTAAAAATTGGACAGAAGAAATTTCCCTGGTGGTCCAGTGGCTAAGACTCCATGCTCCCAGTGCAGGAGGCCTGCGTTCAATCCCTGGTCAAGGAACTAGTTCCCCTACATTACAACTAAGGCCCAGTACAGCCAGATAATAAAATGCTGCTGCTAAGTCGCTTCAGTCATGTCCGACTCTGTGCGACCCCATAGACGGCAGCCAACCAGGCTCCCCCGGCCCTGGGATTCTCCAGGGAATAAATACATTAAAAAAAAACTGGACAGAAGCGTGCAGGGTTCCTAGGTGTTTGAATACTCTCTTTCATACTGTGTATTAACACACAGAAAACTGGGACAAAGGCTGGGGCACTGGCATCAGAGGTGGGGAAAAACAAATGAAACATTCCAGAGCAAATCTAACCATCAATTTATTTATTTCTCAAACATTTGGAGGAAGAGGTCTACGTGTTTTAAGATTTTACTGAACTAGACCCTTCACAGGCATTCTTTTATGGAATCATCACGACCATCTCCTAAGTCAGCTATTACACAGCAGGCCTTGGGGATACAGTATACGTGGTTCCTGCCTTCTATGGGCGTGGGGCAGGGGCAGCCAGATGTTACGGAGTGTGATGTGAGGTGTGGCAGAGGCAAGGTTCCCTGCTCTCTGTGTAACATGTTAGGGGAGCACATATTCAGGACCACGGAGCCAGGATTCCTCTCAGGAGTCCTTTCAGAATGAAGACTCTGTCTCTGAGCATACATTTAGCCGGAAAACCCAACCAGGAACAGAAAGGCAGCACCAAATGAATGTGTTCAGAGATCAGTTACAGCTTCTCACGTATTACTAAGATAGGTCTTAAAATTTTAATTTTAAATAGACATGTCTGTAAAGCTGTCATGGGAAAGGAAATAAGCAGCCAAGTTGTACCACTGAAGTGCAAAATAATTCATAGAAATCATTCTTCCTAAGATAGTTTTGTAGGCTTTTATTTTTTAAAAAGGCAATTTTACTTTAAAAATGATCAGGGTTTCCTGCAAGTTTCTATTGATTCTTTCCCAATAAACACAATTTAAAAGGTAATTTTAAGATGAGAATTATTTAGGGTTTAGATCTGGGATGGGGGCTGTGGGAAACCTGATAAATGTGTGTGTCTGTGTGTGTGTGTGTTGAGTTGCTTCAGCTGTGTCTGACTCTATGAGCTGTCAGGCTCCTCTGACAATGGGATTCTCCAGATAAGAATACTGGAGTGAGTTGCTGTGCTCTCTTCCGGGGAATCTTCCCAATCCAAGGATTGAACCCGTGTCTCTTCTGTCTCCTGCACTGGCAGGCGGGTTCTTTACCACCACCAGTTAACTATACTATATTTTTAATTGAAATAATAGGTGTATAATAGAACACTAGGAGAGCAATGTAGAATTAGCTTTATTTCAGGACTGAGGGGATCTTAGAGATGAATAAACAAGCTTAGATAAACTTAGAAATTAACCAATTGTGACTATCAAACAAACACTTCTGAGAAGGGAAAACTGTGCTTGGTTTCTGCTGGGGCAAAGTGAATGTGCTGAAGCAAGTGTTATGGAAAAAAAAATTTACAGTTGATAAGTATGAAATTTAAAAAAATCTCCTAAAATTTTTATGTTAGCACACTGGAATGTACCCCAAATTACTACATATGTCTGTACCTAAATGGTTTAATTTACTTGGTACCGCTGGATCATCAAAAAAGCAAGAGAGTTCCAGAAAAACATCTATTTCTGCTTTACTGACTATGCCAAAGCCTTTGACTGTGTGGATCACAATAAACTGTGGAAAATTCTGAAAGAGATGGGAATACCAGACCACCTGACCTGCCTCTTGAGAAATGTATATGCAGGTCAGGAAGCAACACTTAGAACTGGACATGGAACAACAGACTGGTTCCAAATAGGAAAAGGAGTACATCAAGGCTGTATATCGTCACCCTGCTTATTTAACTTTTATGCAGAGTACATCATGAGAAACGCTGGGCTGGAAGAAGCACGAGCTGGAATCAAGATTGCTGGGAGAAATATCAATAACCTCAGATATGCAGATGACACCACCCTTATGGCAGAAAGTGAAGAGGAACTCAAAAGCCTCTTGATGAAAGTGAAAGAGGAGAGTGAAAAAGTTGGCTTAAAGCTCAACATTCAGAAAATGAAGATCATGGCATCTGGTCCCATCACTTCGTGGGAAATAGATGGGGAAACAGTGGAAACAGTGTCAGACTTTATTTTTGGGGGCTCCAAAATCACTGCAGATGGTGACTGCAGCCATGAAATTAAAAGATGCTTAGTCCTTGGAAGGAAAGTTATGACCAACCTAGATAGCATACTGAAAAGCAGAGATATTACTTTGCCAACAAAGGTCCGTCTAGTCAAGGCTATGGTTTTTCCTGTGGTCATGTATGAATGTGAGAGTTGGACTGTGAAGAAGGCTGAGCACCGAAGAATTGATGCTTTTGAAGTGTGGTGTTGGAGAAGACTCTTGAGAGTCCCTTGGACTGCAAGGAGATCCAACCAGTCCAGCCTAAAGGAGATCAGTCCTGGATGTTTATTGGAAGGACTGATGCTGAGGCTGAAACTGCAATACTTTGGCCACCTCATGTGAAGAGTTGACTCACTGGAAAAGACCCTGATGCTGGGAGGGATTGGGGGCAGGAGAAGGGGACGACAGAGGATGAGATGGCTGGATGGCATCACCGACTTGATGCACATGGGTTTGGGTAGATTCTGGGAGTTGGTGATGGACAGGGAGGCCTGGTGTGCTGCGATTCATGGGGTCGCAAAGAGTCAGACATGACTGAGCGATTGAATTGACTGAATCTTATAGACTCTTTAAGGGTTCCTAAAACTACTCTAAAACTATTTATCAACATAAATGATCCATTTTCAGATATTTTAAAACTCAAGGCAATAAATGTTTAACTGGCTCATGTGAGAGGTACTGTGTGTGCACATGCTCAGTAGCTCAGTCGTGTCTGACTCTTCGTGACCGCATGGGCTGTAGCCCACCAGGCTCCTCAGTCCATAGGATTCTTCAGGCAAGAATCCTGGAGTGGGTTGCCATGCCCTCCTCTAGGGGATCTTCCCAACCCAGGGATTGAATCCATGTCCTCTTATGTCTCCTGCCTTGACAGGCAGATTCTTTATCACCAGTGCCACCTGGGAAGCCCAAGGCACTTTATTTCTATTATTATTACATCAGCTCCACCTCAGATCACCAGGCATTAGATGCCGGAGATTGAGGACCCCTGCCCTAATATACTTCCCCTAGGGAGATCTGATTCTACTGGGACTTTTGGCTGAAATGTCACCATATTGAAAACAGAGAGAACAGTAACTGGAGGTTCAAACAGAGCATTAACTGCAAACTGAGATCCACAGCATTTTTAGTCAGTGAGAGCTCTAGTTCACAAATCAATAGTCCCAGATAGCAGATCAAATTTGCACTTCTGGTGTTTAAAGGCTCTGATGAACCCAGTGAGTGCAACTTGAGCTACTCTGTCAAAGACTGATATTTATTTAATCAAGATGGGAAATAAGGGTTTTTTGATATCCCAAGTAGCAATGAAGTTCTTATTTTCATGTAAACTATTCAAAATAAACACCAAGGGCAGCAAACTGGAAAAACACCCTAAAGAACAGAAGAATGGCTTCTAAATAGATGGCTTTTTCATTTTAAGCAACAGACAAGTATTTAACTAAATAATTCTCCACTGAGACTGTTGAAATGGTTTTGCTATTGCTGTCCAAATGGAATTTCAGATCCACTTAATTTCAAGAAATTGACTGAAATTTAAATCACAGATCTGGTGTATTTTAGATGGCGCTATGTGCTCTATGTGCTACTTATGCTCATTACTGCATTGCAGTAGCTGGATTCAGATAACTGAGTTAATAGTATTAAATCAGAGATGCCAAATTAATTTCCTCGACATGTTCATGAATGGCTCTAAAATTATTGAGGCTTGATGATTGAAAACCTTTCCCATTTTCTTATTGTTCTTTGACAGATAATTAGAATACAAGTTTTCCAGAATTATAAAACCAGGAAGAACCCTAATGGGATCTAGTCCAATGTTCTTATTTTCTAAGAAAATGAAGCCCAGGAAAAGCAGGGGAATGTAGTAGTTAAAAGCTTGGGCTCTGGAGTCAGCCAGACCCAGTCCCAGATTGGCAAGTTATTCACTGTCTGATCTTGGGAAAGTTATTTAATCAGTTTCTTCATCTACAAAATGGGGATTAACAACAGTATTAATCTCATAGCTTTGTGGTAAAGATTAGATGAGCAAACACTCAAGGTATTCAGCACAGAAGATTGGCACATTGTAACTACTCAGTAAATTTACCAGTTATTATGACAAAACAGTGACTCCTAAGGCAAGTAAGCACCAACAGAACTGCAACTTGGAGCTCCTGCACATATCAGGGATTTTTTTTTTTTTAATCTAAACACAGTACCTGGAATAAAGATTCCTTGGTCCTGACAATTTAAGTATACTATACCTACATCAAATAGAAAGACAACTGTTTCAGTCTTTCTGCTACTGAATTCATCAAAATATCAAATCAGCCATTACATACAGAGGCATCAATGTCATGAAGATTCATACATGTTTAGTGTTCCATGAGCAACGACTGTTAAATTACATGCTTTTAAGTATTTCCCACCGAAGCTGCTTGTATAAAATAAGAAGTTAGGGTTTCACTTGCTAATGATCTTAAACTTGACTGGTTAGTTGCTATGTGGATTAAGTCCGATATTCTTACTTTGTATCATCAGTCAGATATCATCATGGCTTCTACACATCTGCTATGGAGGAAGAATAAGGGACACACGAAAGAAAAAGCCCACTGGATCTGCAGTCTCTCAGTGAGAATCGGTTTGACTAATACAGGGTCCTTGGAACCCAGCAGCCACCAATCACAGACATTTGGAATTGCCATTTCTGTCAAGATTGTATCCTTACATGATTCAATTTGGAGTTTTATGGTTTTCTTATTTTAAAAAAATGAATAATTAGTAAGCTCCTAAGGCATATTAGCTTTAAATAATATGCTTTCAATATTCCTGCATTTGTTAATTTTTAGTTAGTTGGCAGTCTTTTCAGTAAGTATTCTCAGACTGCCAAGTGGGTGCTTAAAATATTTTTTTTGTAGTAAACTAAAGGTCATTTTTCTTGTAATCTGGAGATGATCAGTGTATATAAAATTACTTTAAATCTTTAAAAATCAGAGTAACTGCATCCAATAGACATCAAATCGAACCACAGTGGCATAAACATGAACAAAACCCAAACACCTTTTTATATAACACCAGTGTGATTCAGCAGACCAACAGATGAAGAAAATAGGAATTTGAGAAGCAGCAATTTGTATCCATACCCAGTATTTAGTATTTCAGTGGCAAGAAATAAAGTTGTTTGGCAAACTTACCCGCATTTTTGCACAAGCATCTTGGGTTGATTCTGTCCCCCTGAGCTCTTTTATCAGCATAGAACCTAAATACTGAAATACAAAATAAATAAATAAATAAATGATTTATGAAAAACAGAACATAAATATGAGTAGCAATTAAAAAGCAGATTGTAGAAGTACTACTGGCCAGCTTTCCTGGTTGTAGGCTGCTGCATAACTTTTAAAAACTAACAGTAACTAATTCTAACAAATAAATGCATGTATACAGAGAATGCAGCAGAATTAACCACAGTTCTGAAAGCTGTAAATTGCTCTTTATAATAAAACTGCAGTAGTTTCTAAAGATGCCATCTTTCAGATCATATTTAACTGCAAAATGGGGCCATCTAAAAATGTTTTCCCTTTTTTTTTGAGGCAGCAATGTCTGCAAAAATAAATCACATCACTATCTATGTAATTACAGGGTTGTATGAGACAGCTGAGAAGCGAAGCAACATACACCCCATTTGGACTTAGTTGGCTGCATAGGTAATTAATGTTAGGCTGCTCTTAGGCAGAGAAAAAGTTTGGGACCTTTTTCATTCTCAGTTCCGTGCCTGGTGGTTGATCCACCTGAGAATGGGCTGGAAGTATGCGGGGAGAGAGAACGCCATTCTCAGTTGTTCCACAGCCCAGGGAGCTGAGTTCCTTGGTGCAAACTGACACTGGAGGGGCTGAACAGGGTGGGAGAAGGATGGTAGTATCTCCTGCCAGGAATCACCAGTCACTTTGCTGTTAGGTGATAGGCTCCAATGCTGCCTTAGTACAGATGGTCACACACACTCCAAGCTCTGGCTGGGGGCAAAGAGTTTTTAGCAAAATGTCTATTTTGCCTTCCTATCAATTGACTCTCCTTCAACC
Source organism: Bubalus kerabau (assembly GCF_029407905.1). Taxonomy (NCBI): domain Eukaryota; kingdom Metazoa; phylum Chordata; class Mammalia; order Artiodactyla; family Bovidae; genus Bubalus; species Bubalus kerabau. The sequence continues at coordinate 59,189,040 of NC_073624.1, read as the reverse complement.
TTTTGAAAGGGGCTTCCCAGGTGGCACTAGTGGTAAAGAACCTCCCTGCCAGTGCAGGAGACAAGAGACTCAGGTTCCATCTCTGGTTCAGGAAGACTCCCTGGAGGAGGGCATGGCAACCCACTCCAGCATTCTTTCTGGGAGAATGTCATGGACAGAGAAGCCTGGCGAGCTATAGTCCACAGAGTCACAAAGAGTCAGATGTTACTTAGCATGCACACACACGTTTTGAAACTTCATTAGGGTTCTTTACATCTGTCATTTTTCTCTACTTTCCTTCAAAAAAAGAGAGAAAAGACAACAGCTCAATATGTCTTTTTAAGAGTGTATTAAAATGACTGTTTTCTGGACGTGACTGAGGAGACCCTGGCACTCTGCAAAAACTGGGCTGGGAATCAGTCTTTTAGACCCAGGAGATCCCGGACTTGAAGAGTTTGTGCACAGGCACAATAGCAGAGGGTTCAGTCAAAGGCTTCCAAGAAGGCATGCTCAGAAAGGCTCAGGGATCTGGTATTTGGGTCTTGGAGGAAGAAGGAGGAACTGCAGTCTTACAGTTTTGGGGGAGATTACAACTGAAATAAGTCCAGTGCTTCAAGACACAAGCAGTTAAAGAGGTGCAGAGAGCACAAAATGAAAAGACTAAACTGCTGTGAGATAAAAAGGACCTTTACATCTTCATAAATGAATGACGATGATTGTGGTGAAACCCTTATCTTCTTTTCGATGTTTTTCATTATCTTATTTTTGAAAATATGAAATCCTCATCTTTTAAGATATCAGGAAACTTTGTCCTAATTAAAACATTTATTTTGAAGAAAGATGGTTTCAATGTTCTGCTGAGGGTTCAGCCACTTTCCCTGCTATAGTCATGACAACCATCTGCCCCCAAACTGATGGTATCTTTTGAACATTTACCTGTTCATATCACTCACAATCTCAGCTAAGCTTGATTTCCTCTCCTATCTAAAAAAAAAAAAAAAGCCTAGTAATATAATCCAAATGATGACAATGAAAAGAATCTGGTATTTACATAAAGCTGTAGACCCAATGTTTTGAGATAACTGGTGAGTTATGTGGAAATGCCTATATGTGCTCTATTTACAGTCATTTCCATTTTAAGACAGAAATTTATCACATTTAATTTAAAATACACAACTATATATGAAGAAGGCAAAACAGACCTTAAGCTTACAAAATTAAAAGAGTTATAAATTTCCATTTGTTTGGAATTTCCAAGTAGCCTTTGAAGAAAGTTTCTTTAAGAAAAAAAAGAGAAGGGGAAAACATTTTAGGAATTTCAGTGATGGATGTCTGGGGATATTTGAATATAAAAGCAAACAAGCTAGAAATGTACCCTCTATTCCTGCTGGTACCCAAGTACTCAGTTCTGAGGAACTTACAAAAGCTTTGTAATCACATGACTGGAAGATGAGCTTTTCCGGGTGGTGTTGCCAGTACTGCACTGGAGTTGAGGCTGTGGCTTCGTTTGGAGGTCGCAAGGTAATGGAAGGTTCTCCCCAGTCTCCTGTCTGAAAATCACATTTATTCTAGAGGTAACATGAGTAATAGGCTAAGTTCATGCACTATAGCTGGCCTGAGTTCATCTTAAACCTGTGTGCCATAAAGGTGCAAATACATTTGGGTGTGTTATATGGTTATTATGGTTTTATATGTCCTACCATCCTGTTTCCAAAGCTGAGTTAACTTTTGAGGTATGAAAGAAGTTGACTTACTCTATTTTTAGAATGACATCCTAAGCTAAGTACTCTTAAAATTAAACATGAAGATATTCATAAATGATTTACTAAGTCATAATTTTCTGTTCCAACAGAAAAGAACGTATGATCTTTGAAAGACTTTTCTGTTTTTAAACTTGACTGTTTGAAATTTTTAGTTTGGAATGCATTCACAATACACCGGTTTATAAATTTCAGTTCCTGATGAGGACATGTGCCATGTACTTTGAAAAATTTTGTATCTCTGGAGAGAAAATATGCTAGGCGTGATACTAGACAAAATTTCAGAAGAAAATGTACTAGTGGATGATACCTGGTTTCCCTCCTCCGAATTCATTTGTATCAATATAACACCCCCGTGATTGTCTTGGATATACTCAAACTCCTCCCTCAGAAAACCTAAAGCATGACTGAAGAATAAATATTTAAATACCAGGGTTGGTCATATATGCATATGCATGTACTTGGGGAGCCTGATCACAAGTACAAGCACAGTGTATGTGACGGTGTATCACGTAGTACCTGAGCCCGCTAAGACAGACTTAAGACAGAAGGACATCCCATCATTTTCATGACCATTTTCCATGACGCTAACCTCAATATGTTTTATTACTGTAATGGTTTAGTGTGAGCGCCTATAAAGTCAAATTTTTAACTGGTTTTAAAAAACAGAAGAATTCCAGACCCCCTTAGGAATAATGCACAGGCCATTTTGTGAGGCAGAGAGCCTGAAATTTTCTCTTTGAGATCTGTCAATCCCAACCACAGGAAGAGAAAAATGAGCCTCATGTTATTTCCTTGGCTTCTCACTGGAGTGTGTGACTGGTCAGAACCCTCGGCTCCTCTCTCTGAGCTATTCTGCTTGTTAGTTTTGTTCCAGTTGCTAATTTACTTGCACAGGGCTCGGTTCTCCCATCTTCCATCTGTTGATATCATTAAGATTTTATCTGGAATATTTACTTAAGCATTTTTAAGCAAAAATCCTTCATTTTATGACCCATCCCTGACTCATTCTTAAGTTTTCTCTTTGTTTAAATGGATTTTTATTTTGTAAAAACAGTGACTAGTTGCAATTAATTAAGTTTTCCTCTGACTTGCTATTTTGATCTTTTCTTTTCCTTCTCTCTTAAATGTTTGGATCTTTATTTCAACTGACATGATTTGCTCTTAAAAAAACTAGTATAAAATTTAAAATGCAGAATATGTGAATTTCAATATTATTTCAAAGGTGAGTGTAATAACCTTTAAATGATAACAGTTAAAACTCTGGAAACATGCAACAGTGAGTTCTTAATTCAAAGTTCTCCCCACATCCACCAAATCACCCTCTCATCTCCCCCATTAACTGACACCCCTGGTCTCCCCCTCCCTTGATAAAGCAACAACAACACAGCAAACAGGTGTTGTACACTTAAGTCACAGGTAACACTGTTAACGCAACAACAGAAGTTTGCACGCAACTTCGTGGAATGATACAAAGGGAGCTGGTTGACCTCAAGAGATCCTTGGATCCAGTGTCTGCTGACGTGACAACGCAAACCAAGCATCCAGTCTTCAGCGTTAGCCCTGTCATCATTTAGCTGAGGTTCACCTTGGCCAAGCTCAACGGGCAGTTTTCAGAAAAGCCTGAACAGACATGGCAGGAGCTGGGGGTACCATGGGTTGCGGGTCAAGGGATAGGGGAGGGCTGGGGGTGGGAATGGGTGGGATGAAGCTGGGGTTATGGGGACATTTCAGGTGTTTGTACGTTAAGCATGCAAATCATATGCAAACTCATTCTCTAATTGCTGAATTAACTCAGGCACTTTTATAATTAAATTTCAATGTGAGTTCCACATACACTTAAAGCAGAATGCTGGTCCAAATATTTACATCATCCACAGAAGTCAGAGCAGCCATTTTGGGAATAACAGCACATAGCATCTCAGTCTGGAAACGACCTCGATCTCTTATTTCGTAAGCATTTGAAGAATTTAGTGGTGCGTCCATTTCATCTGCTTAGGCAGCGCCATCATCTGCTCTCCTGTGACTCCACTTTGTCCAGAAATCCCAAACCACCTGCTCCGAATCTGGAGTGCTCTGACACGCTTCCCCGACATGCAATGGGGGAAGATAATTATAGGGAAGAGAAACAGAATCCTTATGTTCTTTGTGGCCCAGAAACTATGCTCCAGACCAAATATTTAAAAAATTCCCTACAGGGACTGAATCTGCCTTTCTGGAAATAGAAACTGAATTTTGTCATACTGAGTGCTATTTCCAGAAATTCGTTTTCAAACAGAGGAAAAAGTGTTCTTAAAATTGAATTTATAAGGAAATAATTTTCTTTTCTTCCTGGAAACTCATCAACTGATTATTATTTTTAACTTTAGATATAAGAGTATTTAGAAGACTCTGTTTGTAGGTGTTGATTTTTCTCTTTGGAATTGATTCAGTGGGAATGGATGGACTCATCATTACACTATTGTAAAGGGCAGATGTGGCCTGCCCTGGGGTGGGATTCAGCTTCATCTCCTTGAGGGACAGTAAAAACAAAAGAACTTGGAGAGCAAGGGTGCCCTCCGTCTCTGTCCTTTTGGAGGCTGAATTATAGCAGGAATGAACTATGGAGGAGACCGGTCGAGTGGTGATAACATGGAGGAGCAGCAGAGAGAAAAAGCAAGGGAGGGGTTTGCCTCACATTTCAAATAATTTCAATTGTGAAGCCCAGTATTAGGTCCTGTTAAACACTAAATTTATATCCAGATATTATCTGTATTTCTTCAGGTAAATTTAAAAAATTAATAATCTCTCAGTTAAAAATGCTTATTAAATATTAACTAAAAACCAAACAGAGTTAAAAAGTCTTTTGTCTGAAACAACAGTTTATAATAAAGTCTTATCTTTAGCAAAACATGGGTTACTATGAGGCAATAATGTTTAATTAGAATAACAAAATAAAATTGCAAAAGTCTGTCACATTGTAAACTATTAGTGACTGGCAGTACTCTTTAAAAGGCTTAAGTAATTGCAGAAGAGACATTACAGTGATTCCAGACACTCTTACTAAATATCTTCAGGCTACTTCTTTATAGCTTAAAATACTTGGAGAAAAACCTTTCCTTTAGGTTCATGTATTAAATGATCTTAATAGTTCAAGAATTTGGTCATGGCTTAAAACCTTGTTTACTTGGCATTTATGTGTGTATTTGTTCCTTTAGGACATAATTAAACAGAAGAAAATGTACATTCTTAGCTATCCCTTCAAACTCAAATAAAACTTAATCTTCTAATACAAAAGAAAAACATAATTTGAGATTAAAGTTTTAAACAGAGAACTGATTCTGCTTAATAGGTATTTACCAACTGCCAACTAGAAATTCTTAGCCTGCTGAGTTTTAAGGATTGGGCCATACTCAATATAATGTAATTAAATTAAATGTCTCATACCACCAGCTTAAAAATATAAGCCACTAACTGAATTTAGTTATAACGCAGAAAAAAATTTGCAAAATTCCATGATAGATGTTTATTGGGTGGTAGATTCCAAAATGCAGCTATTAATCTTTTCATTATTTCAAAAGGTGGTAAAACTGCATGGTTTTAGTTCATGTGCACCAGATATCTAATTCAAAAACATCGTATCGTATAACGCTCTATCCCCCAAAATGGAAACTGAAGATATCACATATTCTATGTGTTCTGAGAATACAAAGGGGAAACACTATTTATATTCTTACTTTCTTCTTAAGGAAAAGTTTTGTTAGGATGTCAGTAAATAATTAAAAGCTATGATTAGGATCTAGCTCTCTAACATGAACAGGAAAGTATGGTATTTTCCAAGCCTTATCTTATTCTTTAAAAAATTTTTTAAATGAGGACTTAATTGATTTTTTTTAATAGAAGCTTTTAAATCTTTTCTATTAGGAACAACTCCCACCTACCTGCTTGTAAATTTAGATTGAATATTAACAAACATTATTTTCTATTTCTTCAAATCACTTAATGAAAAACTAAAATGATTTTAAATGACAATTGTTATTTTCAGGTTTCACTTTCAATAATTCTAACAAATATTAGAGGTGGGCTACCCAAACATACATAAGTTATGTGATTACATTTACTTTCCCTTATCTCAACAGCTTTGAAGAAGGCACATATGTATACATATGTGTACATACATTGGGATGTGAATGTAAGGAAAGGCCTCCTACAAACAGTTCACACACACATGAAAGCAAGATGCTGGTGCAGTTCTTCTAAAACATCTTCAAGAATAAAGAATGCAGCTGGTTATCCTAAATTTGTTTCTTTTGATAAAAGAGCAGAGATGGCCACTTCTGAACATGAAAAAGCACTGGTTAGCGAGCGTTTACGTGTTCAGGAGGAACTGCTGGGTCACGGGAGCAGCAGTACCAGGCAATGTATAGACTGGTCCCCAAGAGCCAGAAATCCCATGCACACAAGGAGGGGTATGCCTGACGTGGCACCCCAAAAGAGGCCCTCTGCATGCTGCCCCAAGAGCTCTGCAAAAGCTCTTTTGAGTGATTCTCAACCAAAAGTCTCAACCTCTCAGACAGCAGGCTGCCCAATGAGAAAAATTTAAGAGTGTGAAAATAGGATTGTATTTTAAAATATGAAATAGACAAAAAAAAACCAAACATGAAAATGTTTACTTTCCAAACAAAAATGAATTTTTAAATGTATGCAAAGGTGAAATGTGAATATCTGAATATTAAGCAGCTCAGAGTAAAATAGGTCGTGATTTTGCATGCATTCCAAAGATCAATTCAGTACTGTCAAGTGGAAAAAAAAAAAGGATTAGGCTGAGAACCACTTTGTAGCTGTAATGGTGCCTCTCTTGGCTACAGTCCTCTTGCATTTGCATAAAACTTATATAGAATATCATGCAAATCATACTCAAATATTTCTCACAAGTGAAGCACATGAACCTTTGTGTTAGGCACAAAGGACTGAATAGCCCATGGACAAGGGAAGTACAAAATGGGGAAGACTAATACTGATATATACATGGGTATATATATATATCAATTTACCCTTTTCCTTTCTCCTGTGAAAGCAAGTGAACGCGGACACCTGGGATGAAAGCCAAACTCACACGGGACAGATTTTAACTGTAGACTTCCAAACCAAGTATGTTTCTCATTTCAGGACAATGTTTTGCACGTTAACTAGTCACGAGGCACAGTGAATGAAGTATAATAAACAATAATAAAAAAAAATCTCAGGAGTTGTTAGACATCACAAATTTTCTGCATTGCCAGGACATAGTCCCTATAGCTATTGACGACACTTTGCAACACACGACACAGCGCAAGTTCAGGAAGAGAAAATAACCATTTGTAACCTTACATTATGAACCTGATGGATGGCTGAGAAAGGAAATCCAGCGTTCTGATTCGTCCATATCTCACAGACAGACGACTGCTGATATAAACAGAAAACTATCTCATCTTGTCAATATTTAAAACACGGCAGCTACCAAGGTAGCATCAAGGAAGGGGAGGAGGAAAATAATAAAGAGCAAAGAATCACATTTCTTAAAAAAACAACAACACTCAAAAAATGCTTTAGGTTGCCCGAGGTTTAATAATTGACTGCCAAGTCATTCTTTTGCTTACAAACATTTTGGGTTGGCTGGGAGAAAAAAAAAACAAAAACCATTTATGCATTAGTTTTATGTCAAAGGAAATTACCAATCCACTCACATCTTGAAGAAAGCAAACTGTGTTTTTCCACTTGCCAAAGAGAATGGAAATACTTTCCCCCTTCACGTCATTCATTTCATAGGATAAATATTTTCATGAAGTTCAAGAAAGATAGGAAAAAAGTCTTTAACACAAGCCAAACATTTTTATTTTCTTATGGGCAAACGACCAGGAGCACACAATGCAATAAAACGACTTCCCTAGTTTAGTTATTGCTCAGCTTGATAAACCTAGAAGATATTTTTCCCCTTCAGAGTTCTCAAGGGCAGAACTCTGTGATTAACAAGGGGAGAAGTGTCCGCTTGCTGCCCAGCAGTGGGAGAGTGTGGTGGTGGAGGGGGCGCCATGGAGGCGGAATCGGGGGTGGGTTGGGGTCTGGAAGCTCAGTTCTGTCACTCACCAGAAACTCTGGGTAACAGCATTTGCTTTTTTATGAGCCTAATGAGTCAGCTCCATGTTTTGGACTCTCCACCACACCACTAACAATCCAATAACCAACAGTTATTAAAAGGCAATAATGTTTGCTTAGAACCAAATGCCCAATGAACCAGCACCCTCCCAGGAGTTACAGCAGAAACCACCAGATAAACCAACGAGGCTCCTGGCCTGACCTTTACCGAGTTCTTTTCCTGAATTCCATCATCTAAAAGACGCTGTGAAATCGAATCACAGAAAATGGCAGAATGCCTAAGCTTATTCAGCCAAGCACTGTGAACATCCCCAGAATTCACAAGCAGAGTGTACAAAGATCAGTGCAGAAAGGAGATAAGAACACAAGCACAGTATGGTTTAGAAACCCAGCAAGGAACCCTATCACCAGCAAGTGTGGAAGTGTGGAAACGAAAGCTTTCCTCTGGCTAAGTGTTTCTCCCACCTCCACCCTCCCAGAAATGCTCACCATAAATTTAACATCTCTCTCTCCAGTTCCAAACGCAGCTCCATACCCACCTACATCTTGCTCTCCATTCCTTCTGTCATCTGGATGGCTTGCTGGGGACAGACTGTCAGGTAACTGGCATTCTGTTAAGAAAGTAAGATACCTGGGGTCTGACCAAAAGGCACTTCCAACCACCTCTCACTTAAAAGCAGCTCTGCTCTTCTCAGTATCTGCCCTAAACATCATGCCATTTTCTCCACAGGGGGGGCATCTACCCCTTCCTACTTTTCAAAAATTAAATCTCTAGCAAGTTAAGCATTGGGGTCATTAAACTCCCAGCCTCATCTCCAATAGCTGTCATCTGATTTAAATATATTAACTCCATGCTTCAGTAGGATTACCATCTTAACTGGCACCAAACATGCTTCGAGGACACCTTAAAGCACTGTCACCCACAGTTTTGAGCTAATTCTTTTACATACATTACACCTTCTACAACGTTCACAGCATTTTAGTGACAGAAGTAACCCAGGGATCACCTGTCATCTGACAGATGAAGACAATGACATCCAGAGACGTTCAGTAGCTTGCTGAGGTCACACAGGGAAGTGTTACAACATGTCAGCTGGCTAGGAAGGAGTGCCAGCCCAGTAATGACTTCACCAGAAAGTGGAGGGGGCTATTCAGTTACATGGAGTCTGTTTACTAATCCTGAAAGAAATACACATAAATGGAGTCAGTTTATGAAACAGTCTCAACTCCACAGGGGGTTCAGATACCTTAATGTTCTGTTTTCCAATCATTACCCCCAGATGGGCCATACTCCAATATCATATATGATTCAAACGTTGCCCTTCCTCATCACACACCTGATGGGGCAGTAGAGCCCACCTTGGAGCCCTCCTACCCCAAGCTCTACCTCCTTCATGCACTTATCTGGGGAGAAGGACACAGGAGAAGGACAAGGGCCCCTTTCTTATCTGGCAGTGGCTGAATTCTCTCTGCTGGTTGTCTGCTTATCAGGGTAACACTAACTTGGTCTCTGACCCCTCGTGTAGGAGCTGCCCTGCCCTGGATTCTACTCTATCCGCGCAGGTTCTCTGGAGGGCTCTGCTGGGAAGGACAGTAGATAGCACTGTTCCTGATGTGAGAAATCTGGCTTTGGGTGACTTTCTCCGACCCCTACTCAACCTTCCTAGGACACACGCACGCCCCTTGGGTGGGAGGCAGGGGAGCACACACAAGCCCAGCCTCTTCCTGAATGCCCACCCACACCACACACGAGTACATCCGCGCCATGCAGAGCACGTGGCTCCGCAACCACTCCGCTCTCTGCCAGGACACTTCCTCCTGTTCTCTCTTCCTCAGTTCAGGCTGGTCTACACGTGTCTGCTCCCAGAAGTCCACTGACGGAGAGAGACGCCAGGTTCCCCCACTCTGGGTGAATGTTCCCCTTGGAACCCTTCTCCCCAGGCTTGCGTTGCCCGGGCATGTGGTCTCTCCCCTCCCCTGAGAAGGGAGGGAAAGCCTCAGCTCCTTCCACCGTGGCTCAGACAACCTTCTGACCCGCGCCCCCCGCGCTCCCAGCAGCCATCTTCTACCTCTATGGACAGGCAGCTGCTATGCAGGACAGCACTCACCACCTGTTGGTCAACTCCGAGGAGGGAGTCGGGCTCCATTACCAGCAGCTTTCCCTTTAGAACGTGCAATACTTAGAGCCTACAGGAAAGCTCCCCCTTAGCATCCTGTTACATGAATATAATCCCCCTACAGTCACAGAAGTTACCAGAGAGTTAAGGAGGCAAGAGAGTGTCTTGTACCACGATTATTTTATTTTTTAAAAATCTGTGTAAGATTTTCTCAATGAAGAAATAAAATCTACCTCCAGTCATATACACTGAAGAGTTCCCATGTGGCATATATACCTTTTAAAGAAGTTACAATAACTGTTTTTCATGTAAAACCTATGTTCAAACTTAAAGTAAATATGTTCTCACTTCTAATAATTATGTGCCTCAATGCAAGTGGTAAAAAGTCAGATTTTAAGAACAGTTTAAAATAAAGGCGGTTAATAGTATGTTATGGAGGTTGTTTTTTTAAAAAGCTGATACATGTCAGCTATCACACTAACTTTGATGATTGTTGCTGCTGTTTAGTCATTGTGTCCAACTCTTTTGCAACCCTATGGATTGTAGCCTGCCAGACTCTGTCCATGGGATTTCCCAGGCAAGAATACTGGAGTGGGTAGCCATTTCCTTCTCCAGGGGATCTTCCCGACTCAGGGATCAAACCCACGTCTCCTGTCCTGGCAGGATTATTTACCACTGAGCCACCAGGGAAGCCAATTTTGATGACAGTAAAGACTTGATCAGGCTCCTAGAGTAGTAACTTAAGACGGACCAGCTATAACTGGTGTCTTCATAACATGGAATGGCTCTTCCAGACACATGGTTATCAGACTGAGTGTTGGAATGAATTTTTTAAATGCAAAAGAGCTTCCCCTGCAGAATTTCATTATATTTGTTGTTGTTCAGTCGCCCAGTCGTGTCCGACTCTTTGCAACCCCATGGACTGCAGCATGCCAGGCCTCTCTGTCCCTCACCATCTCCCGAAGTTTGCCCAAGTTCATATCCATTGCATTGGTGATGCCATCCAGCCATCTCATCCTCTGACTCCCTCTTCTCCTTCACTATATTTATGAAGATAACATTTCAGAGTACAACATGTACTGAAGTACTGAGTATTCAAAAGCTTTGAGAAAGAAAATACTAGTGATAAAATTTCAGCTGGGGCCCAAATTCCTAGAACAGAAGTGAGTTAAATCTAAATTTTAATTAAACACTAGAATATCCTCATCTGAAAAGATTAATAATAGCACTCGGCCTACTTATTTCACCAGGTTGTTGTGCAGCTCATGCTAAGCTTCACGCAAAAGGGAACTTTTTCACAGCTAGGTTTCTAGGACCTGAAATACAGAAGCTGTCAAACGTATTGACTGAGTGAATGGAATCACAGAATGTGTTCAGTATTTCTTGGCAAATGATCAAGCACCATGGAAACATTAATTACTCTCCTCGTTATAATTTTTAGTCGATCTACTTTGTTGCTGCCACTTGGGCCCTCAGTAAACTACATCACTGCTAACACACTTCTGGCAAAATGCATCAGAGATTAACCTTGCAGACTTCTTGTTAGAGACGGACTCATTTTTTCCTGATAAAGGCTGAAAAAGAGCTGCTGACTTTGTTGAAAAGAGAGGAACATCTGTAATTAGCAGACCTATCTGCTAACGGGCTGCTTGTAGGAGCCTGGAAACAGTTCTGTAAAAGGATGGTAAACAGCCTTTGCAATTTCATATGCTTATTAATTTTCTCTCAGTTCCTTTTTCTCATACATCGCAAAGGCTAATTTAGTTGATCTGAATTTGAATTACCATGAAATCCAAATAAATGGGGGTTAATTAAAGGGATAGAAATCTTAGAACTGAGATATCAATAATTTAATATTTATTTCTTTGGTGATGAAGTCAGCACACTTTTGGAGGTGCATAATTTTATCTCAAGTTCAGACCTCTCTCCTGACTCTGGAATACAACACACATCCTGTTCTTGTCACCGTCACATGCCTCAGGTTACCACGAGTACAGTTCAGAAAATACAATGCATTTGCATTCAAATCTAATAACAAAGTAAAAAGAATATCATCTATCTCCAAAGTCTTTCTCCCAAAGGTCGACTTCTTTTTTGCTCAATTGGTAGTAACCTGATAATTTACTGTAAGTTCTCTCTCCTTCATTGTCTGTTTTTTGAACATTTGTGGTAAGTACTGAAACATCTCCCATTAAAAGCAAATAAGCCCCTTCCCTTGACCCAATATTTTACCTGAGCTCCTGCTCAATTTCTGTTCTTTGAGAAGCAAAGGCCCTGAGAGCTATCTATATGGTCTCTGCTTCCCCCTTCCTCTCCTTACATGAGCCCACTCTACCGAAACCACTGTTCTTCATTTTGTCAAATCCAACTGTTCATCTTCCTTGACCATCTGACACTTGATCACTCCTCCCATTTCCTAGCTCCTCTGCTGGTTACTGTGATCTGACTGTCCTCTGACCCCTGGAGTATAAGTCCTTAATGCTTTACTTCTGGCTTTACCAGGTGGCCTCATCCTATCCCAATGCCCAAATTTATGTCTCCAGCCCAGACCTCTCCTCTGAACTCCAGAGGCAGACACCCAGCCTTCTTGACACCTCTCTTAATCTTGATGATTAATAAGCATCTTAACCTTAAATTAAACGCCCCAAACCAAGCTTCACATGACCTCTCCTCTCCTATAAGCTTTCTTACTTCACTAAATGGCAACCCTTTTCTTCCAGTTAGGGTCATCCTCTTGCTCACCTTTCACATTCAATCCAGCAACAAATCCTACTGAATTCACTTCTAAAATCTCACCGTCCTATCCCTACTTGGTCCAAGACACTACCTTTTTTCACTTGGATTCTTCCATTAGCTTCTACACTGGTCTCACCACTCTCATCCTTGGCCCCGTTGTGCTGATGCTCAATACAACAGCCAAAACGATCCATTTAAAATGAAGGCTGGATCATGCTGCTCTGCTCCATTTAACTCAGAAGAAAATTCAGTCCTAATAATGGGCCTGCAAGGAACTCCATCCTCTGTTACCCCTGCCCTGCCTCACCTCTCTCCCTCCTGTTCACAAGTTGTGGACAGCAAAGCACACTCTTGTTCCAAAGCCTCTGCACTTGTTTCCCCTTCTCCAGATGCTGCATGACCAAATCCCTCACTCACCTTCTCCAGGGTTGCCTTCCCAGAGAAGCCTTCCCCGAGCACCCAGCATATTATACCCAAGTTGTCTATGCTTTCCATGCTACAAAGGGATTTTTCTTTCAAATGCAAACTGAAAATGAGGGAAAAGGTTTAGAGCATAAGAACCTGTCTTCCTGGCACCCTGACATTCATTCAGAGACAATTACTTTTCATCTATGGGGTATAAGGCATGGGCCACAATGTGAGTAGGGGTCAGCCCTGCTTTCAGTCAATGCTTACAGAATAGGCATTGCTATGGACATGATCCATTTTCTTTTGTCAGGACCCATAGTCAACTGGGATTCAGTAGCTGATGGTAGGTCTTGGAAGGAGGAAGTCTGTGACAGCTCCACCCACTCAGTAACATCAATTAGGCACTGAAACCTTCCATGCGTCTGCTGATGCTGTATAGCTAGTTTAATAAAGAAACTTGTATGAATAGAGCCCTCTGGTCAGATTCCATCAGAGATGAAATTTTCTGCCTTGTTCTAGCCCTGAAAAAAAAAAGCTTTCCCTCTGTTTCTCTTAAGTCTGTCATAATTCTTTCACACTTCGGGGTGTTCAGGAATGGACCAGAAAGAGTCCAACAAGAAATATGAAAGGTTCAGAGTGAAAGTTAAAAGAGTAATGAAGTCCATCTCTTCTCTCAGATGACAGCGCTTCTAAAATAAAACAAAAACAAGCTTGAAGAGAGAACAAAACAGCTTCAAAGGCAAAAGAAAAAAGAGCACCCTAATAAAGGGAGCCTTGGTCAGCAGCCAGAAAACTCAGCAGCTCCTTGAGCAGAGCCCAAAACGAGGTGAGACCTGTCAAAGGGTGGAGTCAGACAAATTCAGTTCAGCCAAGGAACCATGCACCAAACACCTCGCGTGCATCTTTTCTTCAGCAGTGATGGCCCCTGCGGTCTCCTCTTCCGTGGGTACTCGCAGAAGCCTGCCTGCAAGTCAGAAACCAGAACCTTTTGTCTCTCCTGAGTTACCCAGAAGCCGCAGGCCAGCGTCCTACTTATTCTGTCCCACCATTATAGATGGAGCCACTCTCTTCCTCTCCTCTCGGCTGAGTTTTGTGATGTGTACACGCCCCTGTAACAACAATATGTGATTCTTTCTTTTCAACTATGCTGGGAACGTCTCAAGTTCAGGCTTTCTTACCACTGACTCTTTTTGTAAAAGGTTTCAAGTCAACTATTTTAGTTGCAGGGAATACTGGACTAAAAAAAAATCCCGCTCCCCATCATTTCTTCCCTTTCTTAAAGAGCAGTCTTCTCACACCTTCATGAACATGACCTTGTCCCTGTATCAGGGACATTCTGGGACAGATCAGTAATCACCTGCTGGAAGTGAAAAACCAGGCCAACAGTCATTTTTCCATGTGTGACCCATTATTGCTGGCATCAGAATGAATCAATCTAGCAAAAGTGGAAGTAAACACCACATTTGGTCTCATCATTAGTACACTGACATGATATGAAGTCTGATAGTACTTGCTGCCTGCAAAGTTACAGCTTCCTCTCCCACTTGCCCTCTCTCTCCTTCTATTCCCCCTCTTCTGCTCCCCCTTCCCCGCTTTCTTCCCTCTTTCCCTTTAAGTTCTGATTCTGGTGCTGACAGCTCATAAAGTAAGCTGCCAAAACAGAAGAGAACTAAAGCTATGTGACCTGTTATTCATTTGCAGAGATAATACATAACCTGCATTCCCTAATATGACAGTTGTAGCCCTAAATGACATTATAGAATTATTTATGAAATTTATGAAATCTCTTCACAAGAAAAAAAGAGCAGAGGAACAAAAGTGGAACACTCTTTGTACAATTCAGATCTTATTGTACAGCGCCCCAAGTTCCCTGCATGTTGCCCGAAATTTAAGTCAATTAGGATCATGCTGTTTCTTGCAATATGGACTATTTTACTTGTTCTACCTCCAAGTCTGGCTACTCCTGACACAAACATGTTTCAGGGCCATTAGCAGAAATATTAATCACTCATTCAGAACAGCAGCAGTCAGCTTTTTATCATAACATGAACTGCTGCAAATAAATTCGATTTTGCAAAGTAATAATTGTTCTTTGCCAGTAACATCACTTTAAAATATAAATCATGCTCCTTTCTTGTAAATCGAGGATGTCATTTTTAAGAATTTGAACCCATTTACAAACTGTATGCTCAACACCACTTTCTGCCTCTAGTAAAAAAGAGGTGTTGGAGGTACTTCCCTGGCAGGCCAGCACTTAAGACTCTGAGCTTCCACTGCAGGGGGAGCGGGTTTGATACCTGATTGGGGAAGTAAGATTGCATTTGCTGCATGGTGCAGCCAAGGAGTTAAAAAAAGGGGGTATTGGACAAAGCCATTCATTCAATGATACTTATTAAGACCCCACTATTTCCTTGTTTTATCCTTGTGGAATATATGGGAAAACAAGGTCTGTTTGAATGATCATCTTGAATGATGCCAACCTAAGAGGTCTCTGATGGAGGGCTACACAGGTATTTCCTCAGGTCTGCCTTGTTCAACACTGAAGTCAACACACTAGAGGAGTTACTTGATAGGTACATTTTTTGAGGTGTGCTTTTAAAATCAGCACATTACATAGTTGGGAAGGATCAGTGACATGTTGAACATTGACCAAGTTCTAAAAAGGCACTGATAGAACAGGATTCATTACTTGATAAAACTGTTAGACCTGCAAAAGAATAATGTAAATGTAAGATCCTGCATTAAGGTTAAACACACACACACACATACACATACAGCACTGTTGAGGCCTGAGAAGGGAGGCATGGCTCATGGCCACTGAAAAACACTAAAACATTTTCATAGAAAAGTTCAACAAGAATTAATAGTATCTCAGTGTTAAGCATGAACACCAAGAAAGCCGACATGACCAGAGCTGGGAATCAGAATGCTGTGTAGCTCACATCCCACTTATCAGAAAGATATTGGCAAGAGCTGGAAGTGGTTAATATAGCAAAGGAAAGACATCACAGAGTCTTTAGTCTTCACTATTCTCAGCAAGAGGGAGCATATTTACTCTTTGTGTTTTCAGAAGATAGCATTAACTGACTACGTGGGAATTTTAAGGGGGCTAATTTCAACATGCTATAAGGCAAAAGTCCTATTAATTAGAACTTATTCAGTGATGATGGGGCTGGCTGCCTCACAAAGAGGCCACCTTACAGAAACAAGCAGAGATATAAACTTGTGGCTGTTTACTAAGGATGTGTTGGAGGGGGTGCTGCATCAAGACACAGGACTGGATACATTTTCTGGCCCCCTTTCACCCTAAAGTTCTCTGGTTTTCTTTAACAGAAGCACAGAAGAAACTTCTGGCCATAAATGTATATAGAGAATGCAAGTTACTGTAAATTCTTGTGAGGCTGCAATTCAAGCCTTAGAGTAGAGATCCATACAGAAAGGTGGAGATCACATAATTTTGCAATTGACTTCATGAAGCTACTCTTTACTCCCCTTGATTTGTAAAGAATGAAAGTTGGCTATCAAGAGCAAAGGATTCTCTTCAAATACAATGTCTGTCCACACCACCCTAGAGATTCAAGTCTCTACTACACGTGCTTTTACATAAAGTATTAAATATTACTCGCAGAATATGTCAAAGGTCTCAAAACATTGTCCTGGAGCCTCTTGGGGTTCTAGAGTTTTTTTTAGAATGTGTCGTGTCTGCTGTGTGGAGAAGGAAATGGCAACCCACTCCAGTATTCTTGCCTGGAGAATCCTGTGGACAGAGGAGCCTGGTGGGCTGCTGTCCATGGGGTCACACAGAATCGGACACGACTGAAGTGACTTATCATGCATGCATGCATTGGAGAAGGAAATGGCAACCCACTCCAGTGTTCTTGCCTGGAGAATCCCAGGGACAGAGGAGCCTGGTGGGCTGCCATCTATGGGGTCACACAGAGTCGGACACGACTGAAGCGATTTAGCAGCAGCAGCATTTCTGCTGTGTAGATACAACCCAGGGGTTCATCATCACAGTGGTTAAAGCACAGTCTCTGAAGCTAGACAGCTTGGGTTCAAGTACTGACTCTGCTTCTTACAATCTTTGTGGTCTTGGGCCAACAACATAAATCCTCTGTGCCTTGACTTCCTCATTATAAAGCTGTACTAATCAGTGATGGCTCTGAGGATGATGATAATGAACTAATCACCTGCCTAGCTTAGAGCTGGTAGGCAGTTCACTGTCCTCATCCTGGCTCTGAGGATTCAGGTTATATACACTTATAGCTGATTCACGTTGTTGTATGGCAGAAACCAACACAACACTGTAAAAGCAATTATCCTCTAATTAAAAATAAATCTTAAAAACTGGTGGCTTTTGCAGTGCCTAAATACCTTGTGTAATCTGATAAGTATGGGATGCTTATTATAGGGAATTAAAAAATAAGGAAGAGTCGGGTCTCACCTCTACATAGCCTACATAGACTCTGCTATAAGAGAAATAAAATAAAATGTTTTAACATATAAGGGCATATTTTAATACATGTTAACTCATAAAGTATTTAAGTATGGAATCATCCACAAATCCTCTCCAAAGAGCTTCAATACTAACTAGGTTATAATACAGATAGGAAGTTCTTGTACAGTGCTTATAGTCCTAAGAACTATTGTTTCCATATCAGTGGAGAGGTAAGAGTTTGGGGTTTACCAGCTGGAAAATAGAAATACTTTTGTAAAACACAGCTAAATATTATGAGCTTTATTTTAGAACGCATTTATTTCCAGTCGCATTTGAAAAAGCACAGAAAAGAAGGAAGGTAAAGCTATCTCAAAATAATAATAATTTCCCAAACCACCCAAACGTAGAGCTGTATAGTTTGTTAAATACTTGACAACTACTACTTTACTTGTGTCTCACAACAGTGATGGGAGGGGGCAATGATCTTACTTTAAGAAGAGAAAACCAAGGCCCTGAGTAGCTGAGAGGCTTGTTCAGTTACAGAGGTATTAGATATTAGAGACAAGGTTTTTAGCCCTGATCTCTTCACTTCAAATACGTTATTTCTAAAAAAGCTCCTCAAATTAAGTACACAAAAATGAAAGTAATATTCACGTATTGTTGCTGTTCAGTTGCTCAGTTGTATCCGACTCTGCGACCCCATGGACTGTAGCAGGTCAGGCATGTATTAATAATATAATAATTTTCCATCAAACATTTTCAGAATTTGGAAGTCAGAGTGGGCTTACTGGAGTGCTCACCACTGCTATCTCTATTGGCCCAGAAACCACTGTCACTTCTGGTCATAACAGCCTGTCAACGGGAGGAGCCTCCCTTCTCAGCCCTCAGTTCCTGTGGTCTAGGCGGAGCTAAAGCCATCTCTAGGCATGTGACCTAGGGTTGGCTAATCACATCTCACACATACCACACACACACACACACACACACACACACACTCCTGTGTGGTTAGCTCAGGGCAGGTAAGTGATCCAAACCAGATCCAGGTTGATCTGAACCAATGGGACTCAATCCTGGGTCTTTCTGGGGGAACTCTTGGTTAGATAAGCCCTCTTTCTCACACGTTTTCGAGTGTAACAGGAATTGGACTTGAAACTCCCCTCATGCAGAAAAAGCCTGCTTGAGAAAAGAGCCAACCCAGAGGACAACAAAGCTGAGACACGAGGAGTCCAAGACCAAGACATCAAATGAACACCTGAACCCAGGCTATCAGGACTTTGTAGCAAAAATGACCCAAATATGTGCCCTTTTATGCTTGAGTTGGATTTCTGTTACCTGCATGCACTCAGTAGAGTCTCTGCTGATTTATTACTTTACTCATACATGAATGGAAGTTACTGAGACAGGATTGCTCAATAAGCCCTATTTCCCCTGGACATTAAAAACCTCTTTATTTTCCTTGATACTGGAAAAAGAAAAGGAAGGAGGAGGAGAAGAATAAGAGAATTCTCATACCACTTGAAAATGTATCAAGGTCAGATTATAATAGCCAATGTTGACCTGAGGACCCAAGAACTGGACTGAATCTAATGAGAAACATTCCGAAAATTTAACAAGTGGAGAAAAATAGCCTGATGTGCCTCTTTGTGAACAAGCTAAGCCTAAGGCTTAGCCAGCCTAAGGCTCCACTAAATGTCACAAGATCAATTCCACTAAAATAGGGTTTTTCATATATTGTCAGATTCCTTACTTATTCAGTTGAAAATAGGACCTTTTCTATTTATGTCTTTTTAAAAATCTGTGGTCTGGTTTTCACTGGAAACATTCTTCTTGGTTAAGTACCAGCACAGAAGGAGAGGTGGTGGCATCACAAAGGGACTGGAGGTGTTTAGGTCTGATGGCATCAATCAGAACAAACTCCTGGTTGTCTAATTTGCTTCACTGATGAAATGGACAGAGAATAAAAGAATTGAGAATTGTAAGAGGAGTATCAAAGCCTAAAAGGGAATCCATCTGAGTGATTCTCCAAGTTCTTCTCATTATTTTTTTGACTGTGGTATAGGATAGACAGTAACATTTCAATGTTGCCTGTAAGATGCTAATCATATTGGAATTTCCAGCACCAAAACTGTCATGGGGAGAGCAGCATATATGTTGAGAAGAGGCAATTAACCATCCATAATAATAAACTAGGTGTGCAACACATCAGGTTTAAGTTCCAGGTATGAAAGCAGTATTTTCCACTTTTGGTTGGCATGATGCCTTTGGGAATAGATGGCTGATGGTCCAGAGTTTCTGGCTTGAAATGGGGCACAGATCATCAACATCCCAAGTTATCACTGAAGCTGGGTGTTAGCTTGTCTTCCCAACAAGCTGTCATACTGGGAGCTCCTGATGAAAGAGCTTACAGAGTTTATTCTTAACCTTCTTTTTTCAGTTATACATTATCTGTCTGTGCTGAAGTATTAGGAGATGTTCTTTCAGTTCAGTTCAGTCTCTCAGTCGTGTCCGACTCTTTGTGACCCCATGAATCGCAGCACGCCAGGCCTCCCTGTCCATCACCAACTCCCGGAGTTCACTCAGACTCACGTCCATCAAGTCAGTGAGGCCATCCAGCCATCTCATCCTCTGTCGTCCCCTTCTCCTCCTGCCCCCAATCCCTCCCAGCATCAGAGTCTTTTCCAATGAGTCAACTCTTCCCATGAGGTGGCCAAAGTATTGGAGTTTCAGCTTTAGCATCATTCCTTCCAAAGAAACCCCAGGGCTGATCTCCTTCAGAATGGACTGGTTGGATCTCCTTGCAGTCCAAGGGACTCTCAAGAGTCTTCTCCAACACCACGGTTAGGGTTAGTCATGGACATGCTGAGTTTTTCTGAGTAGTAGTGAAGTGATAAAAATCTAAATTAAAAATTAGCCACTAACTTATGGACATTTGAAAAAATCTAATGTAACTCAGTAATAAAACTTGTTTCATGGGGGGTGGGAAATCACTTTGTAAAATGCTGTTCTTTTCAAAACAGTTGCACCATTTTCTGAAGGCTAATTCTATAAATTCCATCACACAAGAGCAGTGGGTAGAACCTAGGAAGACCAGGCTTTTTCTCCCAGGGAAAGTAGAGAAGAATAAATTACTATCTTCGTGCCCGGAGGCTGGCTCAGTGTTTACCTCATGGATTTTGGGGATATCTATGCTTCTCTAGTTAACAATTTTGTGTACTTAGTTATTTCAAGTTGTAAGATTCATTTAAGGAAAAAACAATCCTTTCTTTCTTGCTTAATGTTTTCTCTTACCATGTTACAATAATAACGTGTTATTACTGTAAGATATCCTTTGCTTCATACTTTTGTACCCTTAATTCGCAGAGAATTCTTCCAGCTCTCCTCTGCTTTCACTCGCTTTGTGATCATCTCACAGATCCCTTTTCCATCATGAGAGATACTCTGTGGCAGCCTTCATATTTATACAATTAACATAATGAGGAAAGTTCCAATTTCGTTCTTAATATATATTCTAAGCCTGTATAATACTGGAACAAAAGGGTGGTCTTTATAGACTGTTACCACTCTCTGACCACTTACCTAATGCTTTTGTTATTAACGGGTCCTACTATGAACCAGGGACCTTTGAATTAGGGACCGATGGCACCCCACTCCAGTACTCTTGCCTGGAAAATCCCGTGGACAGAGGAGCCCAGTAGGCTGCAGCCCATGGGGTCGCTCAGAGTCGGACAGGACTGAGCTACTTCACTTTCACTTTTCACTTTCATGCATTGGAGAAGGAAATGGCAACCCATTCCAGTGTTCTTGCCTGGAGAATCCCAGGGACAGGGGAGCCTGGTGGGCTGCCGTCTATGGGGTCGCACAGAGTCGGACACGACTGAAGCAACTTAGCAGCAGTAGCAGAGGATATATCTGAACTGACAGTCATACATCTATCTATATGTACACAATAATGATTCATAGTTTAGAATATACTTTCACAAAAATTATCTGATTCACACAAACCTGTAAGGCAGTCTTTATCTATGTTTTAAAGACAGGGAAACTAAAGTTAGAGAAATCACATGTCTTGATACAGATCACAGAGTCAGAAAGAAAGCAAATCAAAACTCCAACTGAAGAAGCTGCAAGGGAGGAGCATCCACTCACTGGAGGCAAGAACTTCTCTCTCGGAGCAATAAACTCTACACCTACATACAAAGCTTTTCACAAACATGGGAGGAAGGCAGAGCTCTCCCAAGATGTTAAGGGAAGAGTTTCCACAAGAGGATCAACAAATAAACACTGCAGAAACTCAAAAATGGATTAAAAACCTAAATGTAAGAGTGGATACTATAAAACTCCTAAAGGAAAACATAAGCACAACACTGACATAAATCACAACAATCTTTTTAGATCTACCTCCTAGAGGAATGAAAATAAAAACAAAAATAAACAAATGGGACCTAATTAAACTTAAAAGCTTTTGCACAGCAAAGAAAATCATAAACAAAGTGAAAAGATAACCTATAGAATGGAAGAAAATATTTGCAGAAGATGCAACAAGGGATTAATTTCCAAAATACACTAACAGCTCAATATCAAAAAAACAAACAATTCAATTAAAAAATAAGCAGAAGACCTAAATAGACATTTCTCCAAAGAAGACATACAGGTGGCCAATGGGCACATGAAAAAGTGTTCAACGTTGCTAATTATTAGAGAAATGAAAATCAAAACCACAATGAGGTATTATTTCATTCTAGTCAGAATGGCCATCATCAAAAAGTCTATAAATAATAAATGCTGGAGAGGATCTGGAGAAAAAGGAACCCTCCTATGTTGGTGGGAATGTAAATTGGTACTGCCACTATGGAGAACAGTAAGGAGGTTCCTTAAAAAAATAAAAACAGAGTTACAATGTAATCCTGCAATCCTAAGGACCTACTGTATAGCACAGGGAATGCTACTCAATACTCTGTAATGGTTTATATGGGAAAAGAATCTAAAAAACAATGGATATATGTGTATGCATATATATATATATAACTGATTCACTTTGCTGTATACCTGAAACTTACACATCATTGTAAATCGACTATGCACCAAGATTCCTGCACCTTACGTTCTCAGCAGCCCTATTTACAATAGTCAAGACATGAGAGCAACCTAAATGTCCATCAACAGGACACTTGATGGATATGGAATGGATATTACCATATATTCTTTATCATTCACACAATGGAATATTACTCAGCCATAGAGAGAATTAAATAATACCATATGCAGCAACATGGGTGGACCTAAAGATTATCCTACTGAGTAAAACAAGCCAAAGACAAATATCATATGCTGTCACTTACATGTGAAATCTAAAGATAACAATGAACTTATTACAAAACAGAAACAGACTCAGAGATGCAGAAAACAAGCTTATGATCACCAAAGGGGAAAATGGGGAAGGGATAAATTAGGAAGATGAGATTAACACATATACACTATTATACATAAAACAGATAACCAACAAGGACCTACTGTACAGCCCAGGGAACTATACTCAATATTTTGTAATAACCTACAAGGGAAAAGCATCTGAAAAAGAACAGATATATACACATGTATGTATAACTCATACTGTGCTGTACACCTGGAGTTCAGTTCAGTTCAGTCACTCAGTTGTGTCCAATTCTTTTTGACCCCATGGACTGTAGGACATCAGGCTTCCCTGTCTATCACCAACTCCCAGAGCTTAAACAAACTCATGTCCATCAAGTCAGTGATACCCTCCAGCCATTTCATCCTCTGTTGTCCCCTTCTCTTGCCACCTTCAATCTTTCCCAGCATCAGGGTCTTTTCTAGTGAGTCAGTTCTTCGCATCAGGTGGCCAAAGAATTGGAGGTTTAGCTTCAGCATCAGTCCTTCCAATGAATATTCAGGACTGATTTCCTTTAGGAGTGACTGGTTTGATCTTGCAGTCCAAGGGACTCTCAAGAGTCTTCTCCAACACCATAGTTCAAAAGCATCAATTCTTCAGCACTCAACTTTCTTTATGGTTCAACTCTTACATTCATACATGACTACCGGAAAAATCATAGCTTTGACTAGATGGACCTTTGTCTGTGAAGTAATGTTTATGCTTTTTAATGTGCTATCTAGGTTGGTCATAGCTTTTCATCCAAGGAGCAAATGTCTTTTTTTTTTTTTTTTTTTTTTTTTTATTTATTTATTTTTTAATTTTATTTTTAAACTTAACATAACTGTATTAGATTTGCCAAATATCAAAATGAATCTGCCACAGGTACACATGTGTTCCCCATCCTGAACCCTCCTCCCTCCTCCCTCCCCATTCCATCCCTCTGGGTCGTCCCAGTGCACCAGCCCCAAGCATCCAGTATCGTGCATCGAACCTGGACTGGCAACTCATTTCATACATGATATTTTACATGTTTCAATGCCATTCTCCCAAATCTTCCCACCCTCTCCCTCTCCCACAGAGTCCATAAGACTGTTCTATACATCAGTGTCTCTTTTGCTGTCTCGTACACAGGGTTATTGTTACCATCTTTCTAAATTCCATATATATGCGTTAGTATACTGTATTGGTGTTTTTCTTTCTGGCTTACTTCACTCTGTATAATAGGCTCCAGTTTCATCCACCTCATTAGAACTGATTCAAATGTATTCTTTTTAATGGCTGAATAATACTCCATTGTGTATATGTACCACAGCTTTCTTATCCATTCATCTGCTGATGGACATCTAGGTTGCTTCCATGTCCTGGCTATTATAAACAGTGCTGCGATGAACATTGGGGTACTCGTGTCTCTTTCCCTTCTGGTTTCCTCAGTGTGTATGCCCAGCAGTGGGATTGCTGGATCATAAGGCATGTCTATTTCCAGTTTTTTAAGGAATCTCCACACTGTTCTCCATAGTGGCTGTACTAGTTTGCATTCCCACCAACAGTGTAAGAGGGTTCCCTTTTCTCCACACCCTCTCCAGCATTTATTACTTGTAGACTTTTGGATCGCAGCCATTCTGACTGGTGTGAAATGGTACCTCATAGTGGTTTTGATTTGCATTTCTCTGATAATGAGTGATGTTGAGCATCTTTTCATGTGTTTGTTAGCCATCTGTATGTCTTCTTTGGAGAAATGTCTATTTAGTTCTTTGGCCCATTTTTTGATTGGGTCATTTATTTTTCTGGAGTTGAGCTGTAGGAGTTGCTTGTATATCCTCGAGATTAGTTGTTTGTCAGTTGCTTCATTTGCTATTATCTTCTCCCATTCTGAAGGCTGTCTTTTCACCTTGCTAATAGTTTCCTTTGATGTGCAGAAGCTTTTAAGGTTAATTAGGTCCCATTTGTTTATTTTTGCTTTTATTTCCAATATTCTGGGAGGTGGGTCATAGAGGATCCTGCTGTGATGTATGTCAGAGAGTGTTTTGCCTATGTTCTCCTCTAGGAGTTTTATAGTTTCTGGTCTTACGTTTAGATCTTTAATCCATTTTGAGTTTATTTTTGTGTATGGTGTTAGAAAGTGTTCTAGTTTCATTCTTTTACAAGTGGTTGACCAGAGTTCCCAGCACCACTTGTTAAAGAGATTGTCTTTAATCCATTGTATATTCTTGCCTCCTTTGTCGAAGATAAGGTGTCCATATGTGCGTGGATTTATCTCTGGGCTTTCTATTTTGTTCCATTGATCTATATTTCTGCCTTTGTGCCAGTACCATACTGTCTTGATAACTGTGGCTTTGTAGTACAGCCTGAAGTCAGGTAGGTTGATTCCTCCAGTTCCATTCTTCTTTATCAAGATCGCTTTGGCTATTCGAGGTTTTTTGTTTTTCCATACAAATTGTGAAATTATTTGTTCTAGCTCTGTGAAGAATGCTGTTGGTAGCTTGATAGGGATTGCATTGAATCTATAGATTGCTTTGGGTAGTATACTCATTTTCACTACATTGATTCTTCCAATCCATGGATATAAAATCAACACACAGAAATCATTTGCATTCCTATACACTAATAATGAGAAAACAGAAAGAGAAATTAAGGAAACAATTCCATTCACCATTGCAACGGAAAGAATAAAATACTTAGGAATATATCTACCTAAAGAATCTAAAGACCTATATATAGAAAACTATAAAACACTGGTGAAAGAAATCAAAGAGGACACTAACAGATGGAGAAATATACCATGTTCATGGATTGGAAGAATCAATGTAGTGCAAATGTCTTTTAATTTCATGGCTGCAGTCACCATCTGCAGTGATTTTGGAGCCTAAGAAAAAGTCTCTCACTGTTTCCATTCTTTCCCCATCTATTTGCCATGAAGTGCTGGGGCCAGATGCCATGACCTTAGTTTTCTGAATGTTGAGCTTTAAGCCAACATTTTCACTCTCTTCTTTCACTTTCATCAAGAGGCTCTTTAGTTCTTCACTTTCTGCCATAGGGTGGTGTCATCTGCATATCTGAGGTTATTGATATTTCTCCTGGCAATCTTGATTCCAACGTGTGCTTCATCCAGCCTGGTGTTTCTCATGATGTACTCTGCATATAAGTTAAATAAGCAGGGTGACAATATACAGCCTTGACGTACTCCTTTTCCTATTTGGAACCAGTCTGTTGTTCCATGTCCGGTTCTAACTGTTGCTTCTTGACCTGCATACAGATTTCTCAAGAAGCAGGTAAGGTGGTTTGGTATTCTCATCTCATTAAGAATTTTCCACAGTTTGCTGTGATCCATACAGTCAAAGGCTTTGTTTGGAACAGTCAATAAAACAGAAGTAGAGTTTCTCTGGAACTCTCTTGCTTTTTCTAACATCCAATGGATGTTGGCAATTTGATCTCTGGTTCCTCTGCCTTTTCTAAATCCAGCTTGAACGTCTGGAAGTTCATGGTTCACGTACTGTCGAAGCCTGGCTTGGAGGATTTTGAGCATTACTTTGCTAGTGTGTGAAATGAGTGCAAGTGTGCGGTAGTTTGAGCATTCTTTGGCATTGCCCTTCTTTGGGATTGGAATGAAAACTGGCCTTTTCCAGTCCTGTGGCCACTGCTGAGTTTTCCAAATTTGCTGGTATACTGAATGCAGCACTTGAAAAGCATCATCTTTTAAGTTTTGAAATAGCTCGACTGGAATTCCATCACCTCCACTAGCTTTGTTCATAGTGATGCTTCCTAAGGCCCACTTGACTTCACATTCCAGGATGTCTGGCTCTAGGTGAGTGATCACACCATTATGGTTATCTGGGTCATGAAGATCTTTTTTTGTATAGTTCTTCTGTGTATTCTTGCCACCACTTCTTAATATCTTCTGTTTCTTTTAGGTCCATTTTGTTTCTGTCCTTTATTGTGCCCATATTTGTATTAAATGTTCCCTTGTTATCTCTAATTGTCTTGAAGAGATCTCTAGTCTTTCCCACTCTATTGTTTTCCTCTATTTCTTTGCATTGATCACTGAGGAAGGCTTTCTTATCTCTCCTTGCTATTCTTTGGAATTCTGCATTCAAATGGGTATATCTTTCCTTCTCTCCTTTGCCTTTAGTTTCTCTTCTTTTCTCAGCTATTTGTAAGGCCTCCTCAGACAACTATTTTGCCTTTTTGCATTTCTTTTTCTTGGGGATGGTCTTGATCAATGTCACAAACCTCCTGTACAATGTCACGAACCTCCGTCCATAGTTCTTCAGGCACTCTGACTATCAGATCTAGTCCCTTGAATCTATTTGTCACTTCCACTGTATAATCATAAGGGATTTGACGTAGGTCATACCTGAATGGTCTAATGGTTTCCCCTACTTTCTTCAATTTAAGTCTGAATTTGGCAATAAGGAGTTCATGATCTGAGCCAAAGTCAGCTCCCGATCTTGTTTCTGCTGACTGTATAGAGCTTCTTCATCTTTGACTGCAAAGAATATAATCAATCTGATTTCAGTATTGACCATGTGGTGATGTCCATGTACACCTGGAACTAACACAATATTGTGATTCAACTATTCTGCAATAAAATAAAATTTTAAAAATTAAGTTTTATGGTGAGAACCATGAGCTGATTCCGTAAGTTTCCACTAACCACCAGTGATATTATCCTTGCTCTGTTCACTGTCTCTATGTACGTATGGGCTTCCCTGGTGGCTCAGACAGTGAAGAATTTGCCTCCAATGCAGGAGACCTGGGTTTGGTCCCTGGGCTGGGAAGATCCCCTGGACAAGGGAATGGCTATCCACTTCAGTATTCTTGCCTGGAGAATTCTACGGATAGAGGATCTGACATAGCATATGGGAAACTGGTATTTATTGAAGTGTTATAAAGATATTCCATATCATTTAAAAATAGAAGTAGCCCACTAGGGGCATAGAAGAATAGGACATGGTCAGGCAGACGGCTTGTGTTTGGGTTCTGCCATGCAGCAGCTGTAAGGCAAAGCACTCACTCATGTGGGCTCCTTGAGTATAGGAGGGGCTGTGGTGAGGTTTAAATAAGATACTGCACGTGGAGTCTCAGGTATGGGTGGGGCCACGGCAGGGCTTCTATGCGGCCCAGTTTCCATTTCTCTTCCTCTAACAGTATCAAAAGAACAAACATTTGTAGAACTAACATAATATGTAAAGTGCTTTCAAATAAAGAAGTAATTGAGGTAGCGCCCCCGTGGTCCAGTGGTTAAGACTTTGCCTTCCAAGGCAGGGTTTGCAGATTTGTGATCTCTGGTCAAGGAGCTAAGATCCCACATGCCTAATGCCTCGTGGCCAAGAACCCAAAACATAAACAGAAATAATATTGTAAGAAATTCAATAAAGACTTTAAAGAAGATTTAATTAAAAAAGGAAGTAATTGATCTAGTCATACATATTAAGTAATACTGTTTGGATCAAAATATATTAGACATTCAACTGAATGAACTTTCTATGATTTAGAAGCAATGGAGACAAAGCCTTTCTAGTGCCTAACATATCACCTCAGGCAAGTTCTGATTTGTCTCTTTCTGGTTGTGCTACCCAGACCAAGTCACATAATTTCTCAGTTTCCCAGTCTTTGAAATGTGGATAAGTCTGCTTCTAAGGTTTGTGTACATCGGGTAAGGTAACTGCCTCAGGCAATATTGATATTTCTATTTAGATGACAGCAATCAAAACATAAGAACTTCTTTAGTGTGGGTTTTCTCTTACTGCTCACGAGTCTTTTTTATTTTGTGAAAATAGAAGGATTATTTCATTTTCCCATAAGAATTTGGTTATAAATAAATGGCTATAAGTGTCACATTGGGAAATTCTTTTTTCTTTTTCATAACTTTGGAGCATGTGGTCCCTAAATTTTATTAATTCCATTACTCTTATTTATTATTCATTTCAAGAACATTTTGACTTATCCTAAGTATCACTCAAGAAAATTTCTAAATATTGTTGATTAGGTCCTAAATACTGGAAATATTTTTCTTCTTTCTGTTATTATTTTTCATATTTTTCACTTAACTATCTTATCTCCACAGAACTTGGACTTAAAAGCTGATCTGCAACGTGCTACACACACATAAATAGTTGTGTAGGACACCTTGTTTGTG
The DNA here is from genome assembly GCF_029407905.1 of Bubalus kerabau. NCBI lineage: Eukaryota > Metazoa > Chordata > Mammalia > Artiodactyla > Bovidae > Bubalus > Bubalus kerabau. Next base: position 59,159,960 of record NC_073624.1, on the reverse strand, counting down.
CTAAAATGAGAGAACAGATGTGAAAGCACTTTGGAAATTGAAAAGCAAGCTCTATACATATTAAGGTAATATTATACAAATGTGAATGTAACATTTATCTATTAGGGGTGTGGAAATAGGGAAGCCTTTCAGAACTTCTGAGCTAATGAATCCAGTGTTTCCAGCATGATGGGAAACCCACTGTTTAAACGTGCTGACATCACTACATTTCATGGTTTCAAAAATCCTAATAGTACTTAACTTGATTTTGTTTCTCCCATATTTGTGTAAGACAATTTGATGCCACAACATTGCTTATGTCAGAATAAAAGCAAACAGTAGCCATGCTATTTAAAATTCTTCAAGAAAGATATTTTAAACAGTTTCAATTGAAAATAAGTAACTAAACACTGTGTTAACATTTGAAAAATATATGCTAACAAATTTTACAGGTAGAATGGACATTAAATTTAACTCAATTTAACCTTAGGCAGGAGTTTACTAAGTTAAAGATGTGGAAACACATCTGCTGGGCAAACCTTAACAAAGTTAGGTTCCTATAATTACGGTAGCCACTAAGAGCTTCAGGTTCCTGGCCTATGGCTAGAATTCCAAATCACTCTGCTGGGGGCTCGGCTAAACCTGAAGCAGCAGAGGTGTGTCTGTGAACAAGGATTTGTCCCGGCGGTTTTCTTTTACCTGAATTATCCTTTCTGTTAGGAAGTAAGAAAGCCTGAAGGTGGACTTCTGCCTTTTAGTGGGAAACAAGTCTGGCTAGGCATGCATTAACCAACCTCAGTAAGCCCCTCAGGAGAAATCCCTTGGGAAAGGATTTCAGGGTGGGGGGGGATAAGGGGTGGCGGGGGGAGGGACTGAGCTCCCAGTAGGAAGCAGGTGTAACCAGCTGCTTTCCTACAGGAATTTTAATTGCTAATTCAAGTCTTTAGGAAGAAGAGTTGAATTCAACTTTACACTGGCTAAGGGCATAACTTTGGGGAAGACTTGGTCTAGAGAGAGTATGATGGATTATATATTTTTAAAAAAGCAAATGGATTTCAAAAATCATTACAGCAAACAACCAGAAGCAGAAAAATAAGAAAAAACATTAACTGAGTGGCTGAATGGTGGAACAGTCACATAAATAAAACCACTCAACAACAAAATTACCGAGTATTTCATATTTTGACAGGTTAAAGCTTTGAAATGGCGCTATTTTTAAAAGGTATCCATTCATTTCCCCATGATTTCTAGCATTTCTAGACTGGGAAAGAGTCTCAAGACAAATAAAAAACTGCAATTAACACAACATAAAGAGTTGAGATCCCAAAATCTCTTCTTCTTATTGATCGGATTCCTGTAGTGCCATCTCCTATTTACTCTGCAGCAAAAGCACTATATTGAGCAGTGGGATTTTAGAAAGCTTCTAATAAGCTCCTGGCTGCTGATGGAGGCCCAGGTCTCCATCAGTCATTTGAACACAGGGAACAGCACCAGGGTGGGGGCGGGGCGGGAGGGAAATAAGCACTTATACACAGACCCTCTCCAGCTCACATCTCATCTGCTGCTTACCTCACTTCTCTTTCTGCATTTGTGCCTTTCTCACCTGGCCAGATAGAAGTTCATTCAATTTTCTCAAGGGCAAGACAATTCCTGAAAGGGATGCATTCTGATTGGAACGACAAGAAAAAGATCTCGACTCTTCAAAAAAGTAATACTTCCCCTAGCTTGTGAATCTCATAAAGACCATAAGGGAGCAATTGCTAGATTACCTCTGAGGGTTCATGCTCAGGCAGAAGAGTAATTAATTTCCTCTTTGAAAAAAAACTGCACTATGTGGAGAAATTTCATAAATTGCATGAGCAGTTCAGCCAGGTGATTCTGTTGCTGAATTTGGCACGGTCAATAATGGCTAATTCTCGTTAATGAACGATCCTCCCTTATCCAGCAGGGTAGGTAAGGGTTCAGGAAAGATCCAGTTTGTATTCATACATAAAGACTACATGGTTCAAGGTTAAAACAAATGTCTCTGCTGTCATTAGAGAAATTCACCCACATATGCGATCCACAAATACTAACAAATAGCAGAAAATACATGAACATTTTGGGGGGGAAAAAGTTTTAGATATGTTATTTAAAAAAATAATCAGTGAAAACAGTAATAAGGATTAAAAGACAACACTGAACAAGAGAGAGAGGGAAGATTATTCTTTTCTTGTCTCTCCTACGTTTTCCACCTCTCTGCAATAAAAGATTCTCCATAATCCCAACACTGCTATTCTCTGCACAAAGAACCCTGAAACCAATTCAATACTGAGCAAGCTGAAAGGAGACACAATATCTCAGACCCCTTCTCTCCAGGGCATTTGTAGGCAGAATAGCCACGGCTTCTAGAGCATTCTTTTCACATTTCTCTTTCACGAGCTGCAGCATTGACTGTTTACCAAAGGCTTTAAAAAAAAACAGAATCTCACCAAACAGATGAGAAAAGTATTTAACAACCAAGGCAAAGCAATTACAGTCAAATTTTCACCTCAAGATTCTCATCTTAGGTGTGCGAGGCAGAGAGAAGTCTCTTAACACATCAGTCTGAACCTAGAATGAGGATGAAAAGAGTTGATTCTGCCAATAGTTGTCAACAGATCCACAGCTTTGAATCTCGGGGTGACCCTGCAGAACAAGCTGCCATCGGAAAGTGCTTTAGCGTCAGCGCCATTATTTGGCTATGGCTGACTTGAATTTTTGAGCAGTGACCTGGGGACAGGAGAGACCCAGACATCCATACCCAAAACATGAGGAGATCTGAAGAGGACAGATCTCTCTCTTCAGGTATTTGGGTCAGGCAGCAGCATCATTTTCAGCTACTCAAGGTGGCAATATGAGATGGCTGCAACTAGTCCCCATTGTACAAGTCGATACACATTGTAAACTTGGCAGGAAATTAACAGCATCACTTGGAGTTAGCCCTACTGACCCCCGCCCCCGTGACTTTCCCCCTGTCATCCAACCAATTTAACTCTGTAATCTAGACCTTTATGACTTTTCATTGTGATTTGATTCTTACACAGCATTATTCCCTTTTGAGCAAAGACTTTCTGGGTGCAAAGAGACCAGGCATAATATCTTCAGTCAAGAACTGGATAACAATGATTTGTGTCTACATTCCATTCCCAGAAAGGTCTGTTTCAATCTAGCTCAACTGAGCAGGGAATAAAAGTCATGACATAAAATGGGAAAATTCCAGTTAGGCTGGGTACAATATGCATCCATTGTAAGTGACCGTTCAAAATCGGAATGCATTACTTGATCTGGGAGAAAGGCAAAAACATCAGAGAGGCTCTGAACACCTTACCTGGGCCATCTGCCTCTCCAGTTTTGATCGGGGAATATCATCAAAGTAGTTTTCATTTCTTCTCCTCCTTGCATCGCCCTGCATGATAATGTGAGGAACGTCTAGGGATCCACCAGTGGTGTAAGTGCTTTGGCTAAGTGATGGAGACAACTGAGGAGGAGTGTGATTACCACTGGGTTCCTGAATGGAAATACATCATGAAATAAATACCATGTTCTTGTGGCTGACCTCTGGTTTCAAAATTGTGAAATACTGACAACACACACCGCGGGGCTGGGGAGTCATTTTTAAATCAACTGTTGAAGAATCGATGACATTCTACCATTTTATTAATGGCACGATCAGCATGTCCCCCCTTAAGCCTTTCAGGTCGAAGGTTTACAGTATAGAGAGCCAGGCTCTGTTTTCTTAAGCCTCCATCACGGATGATCTCGGGAGAGAGGCACACAAATGCTAGGCACCCCCCACACTGTCACACGTATCTACAAGGGAGGGAACTGTGTCTCCATGTGAACACAACGGCTTCATTACAGTAGGTTCCACGACGAAACAGCTAAAATAGGACCTCATGGGTCCTGATCTTCCATCAAAGAGCAGCCTGGCAATCAGGCTGGGGAGGGGACACGATATGGAAATGGCATGCCACCTGCACGGAGTCCAGAGCAACGCATGAGGACAGGCTTTGATGGCAAAGACAACTGGGGGAAACTGGCTGAGAAGGAAGATAAAGGGCGGCAGAGAGCTGGGCTCCGGTGTCTGAGAGGAGGACTGGATCGTGCTGGTTCTCCAGCTACTTCTCCCCAAGACATTCCAGACTGCCTCTGATGGATTAATAAGGTCCTGCATTTTTTTCTTGGGAACCTCTTTTGATTTATTTGCTGTTTCCTCAAGTCTCTTCCAGAGAGCCAGAGGGAGAGGTTCAGAAGAGGAAGGAGAGACAGCAGGGGACGCAGCAGGGAATACTCCTCTGAAGGGTCATTTAGGATGGTTACACTGAGGGTGCCTGTATCTTTTTCCTCTTCATTCAGCAAAACGAAGGCAAAACAGTAATCCCTTTCCAGCTCATTTCCCCCCAGTTTATCTGAGGCTCCTTCTATTGAGGGAGAAAAATAGGTCCTTTTTTTTTTTTTTAATATATTGTCACTACTCAACCAGCTTCCAAACAACCCATATATCCCAATTCCCCTAGACATCAATTTTCCTCATGGCTCCCTCCTGGAGCCAATTTGCTCGCTTTTCCTGAAGTCTTTGTGTATTTTCTTCTCCTTTAAAATGGAATCAGCCTCAAAATCTTAACAGCTCCTCTCCTGCCTGATCCTCTGCTATCCTGACAGTAGTTATGCTGTTTGCTGAAGTCCGCTGATAAGAAACATTCAGTGGCATTTCATTGCTGGCAGTTACATCCAAGTGCCACCTTTGTGTTCATTTATTATCACCACCCTTTCTGACACTTGCAGAAAAGGAATCAGAAGCAAGCAAGTACAGGGCTCAATAAAGAGAACAGAGTTGGAACTCTCCAACTGGTCATGGAGACCCCAGCTTTATGGTGAATTTTTGAAAAGTTCCAATGGGCCTCATAAACACCAGAGACTGCTGGTTACTCCTTCCTGGGACCATTCTCCCTGGAATCTTCTCTCTCTTTGTCTCTTTCCCTCTGCTCTTTCTTGCCTTCCTTCCCTTTCACTTTATTTCTCTCTTCCTCCTATGGTTTCTCTCTAGTTTTTCTACCCCTTAATTCTAAAATATAGCTGAAATAGTTTACGGAAGTCCTAGATTCTCTATTCTTAATTTTTGAAGTGGGTAAAAACCGAACAATTCATTTCTTAAAAAACAGAAGACCCGAAGGATAATTTTAAATCGATCTTTAACTTAACTCTGGTCCTCATCGATTTTCTTTCTGTGGGTTTGAGGAGTTTGACAGAAAATTCATTTCCTCTCTGTGTTGAGGGGAGTGTGGGATGGGGGGCAGCAGAGAGGTTTTTTAAAGGTGATGGTTTTTCAGATATTTATCTAAATCTCAAAAACACACATTTAACCAATCAAGAAAAACAAACCTTGTCTTAGAAAATGCTATCAAAGGCGAGAAAGCTTTTTATACAGATAAGGTAAGCTACCTGGAAAACAGCCTGTACTTTCTGACCCACTGCTTCAGTCATTCCTATCTTACTGCACAACACAGTTTTTGAGGATATGAGTGGAGGACGGAACAAGCACGCGGGGTACTTACCCTGAGGGTGATGGACCGAGGGGGCTTCTGTGGTGGGTCGTCGTGCAGCCTGTCTCCCAGAGATGCTAAGATACGTTTCCTGTGGCCAATCAAATTGATTTTTAAAACCTGAAACGACATATATATTTGGATTAAATACTTCACTTGAGAAAAATGATTTTTACTTGTCCTATAAGATGTAGGAGGGGAGGGATTTGTGCAAAATTACCCCTGCACCGGGAGAGATGTGGCGTGAGATCCGTGTGTCCCCGCGAGGCCACAGAGAGAGGACTGGGGCAGTGAGGCAGAGGAGGAGCAGGGGCAGGGCTTCTATCAGGCAGGCTGCCCGCGGGTTCAGCTCGCCACCCAGCAGCCACAAGACCTCTCCAAGTCTGAGTCAGGTCTCATCCCTCCACTAGCTTCCTACGGCTCTTAGAGCAAAACCCGAGTCTTGACCCGGCCTTGAGGCCCAACGGGGCTGGCTGCTCTGTCTCTCTCTGGTCCCTGCCTCTCTCCCTCTGGCCTTCTCTGTTCCTTGAACAGTCATACTCATTCTGGCCTTGGGGTCTCTACTCGTTTCTCCATCTTCCTAGAATGCTCCCCCGGCACCCCGACCCACCGCCTCTCCTGCAATTTTTAAATGATGCTTTCTCATTCATTTGGACGCTACTTCAGTGTGGTCTCCTCACCAAGGCCCGTCCCACCTCCTTGCTAAAAGAATCGAGCCCTCAGCCCCATCATGCTCCACCCTGTGAACCTCTTCATAGCATTCTCTGAAATAACTTTATTTGCAGGGTTGGTGTTTGTGTAGCCCTCCCCACAAGGTGCTTCTCTGGTGGCTCAGGAAGTAAAGGATTTGCCTGCAATGCAGGAGACCTGGGTCCAACCCCTGGGTCAGGAAGATTCCCTGGAGAAGGGAACGGCTATGCACTCCAGTATTCTTGCCTGGAGAATTCCCATGGACAGAAAAGCCTGGAGGACTACAGTCCAGTCCATGGGGTTGCAAAGAGTCAGACATGACTGAACAATTGACACTAACACTCACCCAGGTAAGACAGCCTTGCCTGTGCTTAGTTGCTCAGTCATGTCCGACTGTTTGCGACCCCATGGACTGTAGCTCTCCAGGCTCTTCTGTCCATGGGAATTCTACAGGCAAGAATATTGGAGTGGGTTTCCATGCCCTCCTCCAGGGGATCTTCCCCACCCAAGGATCAAATCTGCATTGCAGGTGGATTCTTTACCATCTGAGCCACCAGGGAAGCCCAAGAATACTAGAGTGGGTAGCCTATCCCTTCTCCAGGGGGTCTTCCTGACCCAGGAATCATACCAAGGTCTCCCGCATTGCAGGCAGATTTCTTTACCAGCTGAGCTACCAGGGAAGCTCTCAGAAAAACATCCGCCCAGGTAAGTGTTCAGACAGCAGGTATGTCTTTATCATCATTATTTCCCCAACAATGTTTGAAATAACGGAAGCTCAATGAATATGGAAGAATGAATATTAAGGCAGATAAAAGTACAAAGTAGGAATAGAGTCAAGTACTGCTGACCAGGGTATCCCAGGATGGGACTTTTGAGTCTGACAGCATACTGCAAAAGGCAAAGTACAAAAGAGATGACATAGGAAACCAAGCCTTGCAGACAGCCTCAGTCCCCAGCCCTCCCCAGAGCCCTACACATTACTCTCCTTCCTTCATCACAACGTTCCTAATGGGAAGGTGCTCTCCTTGATTTACAGAAGAGGAGACTGAGGTTCAGAGTGGTGAAGTAGCCTACCAAAGAGCCAATATATGGTGGCTCTGGGATTTTAATATGGTTTGCCTAACTCCAAAACTTGTTTTACTCTAAGGCAAACAGCAAAGTTTGGGCATATCTCCAAATATCACTGACTTTTTAAAAACAACAAATTATAAACCATTCATAAGAATATGTTCACCTCTTTCCTACACACATACAGTACTAGAATAGAACAATTCTTGTTGGATAACTAGTTCCAAAAGTATATGACCCATTGTGAAAATAATTTTTAAAAAAATTCTCTTCAAATTTTACAGGGTGGAGGCGGGTATTTCTCTGGCACTCATTCTGTGCTACTCTATTTGTCAGTTAGCCTATTGGCCTCTCTGCCTAAATTGATTTTAAGTTAGCATGATCTTCTATTCTTTCTACTTTTAAATTAAATTTTAAAATATTTAAAAATTTTTTATTTATATTGGAATATAGTTGATTTATAATGTTGTGTTAATTTCAAGTGTTCAGCAAAGTGATTCAGTTATACATATATCCATTATTCTTCAAATTCTTTCCCCATACAGGCTATTACAGAATATTGTATTGCGTTCCCTTGGTAAAGAATCCACCTGCAATGCATGAGACCCCAGTTCGATTCCTGGGTCAGGAAGATCTGCTGGAGAAGGGATAGGCTATCCACTCCAGTATTCTTGGGCTTCCCTTGTGGCTCAGCTGGTAAAAGAATCCACCTGCAATGAGGGAGACCTGGGTTCTATCCCTAGGTTGGGAAGATCCCCTGGAGAAGGGAAAGGCTACCCACTCCAGTATTCTGGCCTGGAGAATTCCATAGATTGTATAATCAATGGGTTGGACACAACTGAGTGTAAATACTGTGCATATGCTATACACAGTAAGTAAGAGCTTCCCAGGTGGCGCAGAGGTAAAGAATCTGCCTACCAACGCAGGAGAGCAGGAGATGTAGGTTTAATCCCTGGGTTGGGAAGCTCCCCAGAGTAGGAAATGGCAACCCATTCCAGTATTTCTTGCCTGGAAAATTCCATAGGCAGAGGAGCTTGGTGCACTACAGTCTATGGGGTCGCAAAAAGTCAGATTCGACTGAGCACACACGAGCACGTGCTTTACAGGAAGTCCTTGTTGGTTATCCATTTTATACATAGTAATGTGCATATGTTAATCCCAACCTCCTAATTTATCCCTCTCCCACTGCATTTCCCCTTTGTTAACCATAAGTTTGTTCAATTTCTTTTTATACTCACTCTCTGACCCATGTCTGTCGAGGGTGGGGATGGTGAATGTTAATCAAGGTCTGTCTACATGCAACACCTCCCTCTGATTTTATAAACCATCTCCCCCAGACTGATAAATCCTCATCTTGGCAGGTTGTTTTCATAAAGCAGCTCTCTTTTCACAAAGCAGTCCCTTTAGTCCACTCTCTCTGTACTGTCTCCTCTCCTATTTCAACTGCTTCAGGTCTGCTGAACAAATTACTCATAATAATCCAGGTATAGGTAAACTTAGGCATTGCATTTAAGCAGGATACCATTTCCTGCTTTTAATGCCCCTTTAAAAATGCCTTTTCTAAGCACTCTTGATTTTTGGCTGGCCGTACAGCTGCAGTAGGAATAACGAGGCACAAAAATATACACTGACTGTAAAACCTCTTAATTCGGTCAGAGCTGATAGTTGAAAGCCCTTTAATTTGGAAGGATGGTTTGAATGATTGCGCCTACATTCCTTATCTTACAGTTGTCCATGCAGAAGCCCATCTGCCATCCTTCTGCCCATTCATGTAAGATTGTGTTATCTTTCTATATTCATATTAGCCAGCTTGGCATTTCACTACCTGGAGGAACTTAGTAGTTTTTGCAACTCTGGAATTTCACCATATACTCCTTCTTTCTGATGATTTATAAATATGCTAAATAAATGCAGTCCCAGGGCTGATTACTTGCAGACAATACTGTTCATACAATCCAGAGAAATGCCCTTGCATTGTTCCTTGTTTTTTAAACATCAAGATCAAAGAAAGCCTCCATTTCTGAAAAATACAACATTAACCTTTTCAAGTGTATTTGCAAGTCTAAAAACCACTACATTTTCTCATTCCCTTTTATTCTTATTCTCAACTACTTGGCTAAAACTTCTATTAAATATAAATTTCTCCCACAAAATCCTCTCTGCCTTTCTCTCAGGAGGGAATTGAACCTGATGGTGATGGTGCTATCACAGACCCCTGAATCCTGCTAAGAAATGTTCTTAAAGCAATAAAAACATTCCAAATTATTTTGACAAATAACTGACACTAAATAACAACTGTGGTAAAACTGAGTGGGTGTAACCTCCATTGCTGCTTTTGATTTACTCACTGACAACTCAATTTTGGGCATTTCTGTTTCCAGTTTTCTTGCCTATAAAATGAGGAGGTTAATGCCCTGTCTCAAGTGCCGTTGGAAAGATAGAGTGAAACTGAAAACAATCAGCACAGTGCCCTGAACATACAAGATGCAGCCTTCACAGGGTGCTCATTTCCGCTAACAGTCTCTAAGGATACATGGAAATCTGACCCGCCGAAACACGGACTTGGTCACTTTCATAAAGTTAATCACGTCAAACGAATACGGTGATGCCTTGCAGGAAGAGATGTGGTTAACCTCAGAAAAGTCTGCATGGAAGCGACATGCTCTGGTAGGAATGGGTCTGGTTTCTAGCTATTAGTTTAGTACCAGAGCTAATCTAAAGGAAAGTATCCTATTCTTCCATCCCACCATTTAATCTCCAACAGGAGGTAAACTGAGGTCCTCCTCCACACTGGAGCTCTGTTGCTGGCTCCGCCAGAGAACTACCCCCAAAAGGGAGACAGACATATAGGCAGCTAGAATGAACTAGTTAACACAGAATGTGATTTGTGTCAACAATGCCTGGGTAACTCCCCTTCCTTATTAGAAATGATCACATGTTATAGGAGATACTGATGATCACATTTACTGAACATCTGCTATGTTCCAGTTGTGCCAGCAACTGTGCCAGGTGCATTTATATGTGTAAATATCTCCTTGAATTCTTACAATAACAGTATCATTCCCATTTTAGAGACGCCAAACCTGAGATTTAGAAATACTGTTATTTGTCAAGTGTCTCACTGCTAATGGATAGCGTGGCTGGAATATGCATCTGATTATGAACCTGCTCTTTACCACTCACCGCAGGCTCTTCTTGTTGCTGTCAACCTCTACAGTGTTTGGCCTTAGTTATACTATTGTTTGGGCTTCCCAGGTGGCTCAGTGGTAAAGAATCCACTTACCACTGCAGGAGACACAGGAAATGTGGGTTCAATCCCTGGGTCAGGAAGATCCCCTGAGTAGGAAATGGCAACCCATGCCTGTATTTCTTGCCTGGAGAATTCCATGGACTGAGGAGCCTGATGGGCTTTAGTCCATAGGGTTGCAGAGTTGGACATGACTCAGCACACACACATACTACTGGTTAACATTATAATGGTTCTTAAGCTGGTGCTTTTTTTTTTTCTTTGAGTTATCATGTTCAAAACATTTATACTGGGTCTTGATCATCTGAGAACATTAAAATAATACAGCTTCAATTTTGGACAAGGCTCGTAGCAGGGTTAAAGCTTCAGATCGAGAGTGCTCAGGCACATATCTTACAGAATTCCTTGTAAAATGTGTATATACCAAAGGACAAGAAGTCCTCATTGACCCAAGATTCAATCCAAGTTGGCTAATATTAGACAGGTAGGGAAGGCAGACATTTGGCTTTAAAACTCCAAAGCTGACAATAAGAAATCCAATTGGCAAGACAATAACAGAGAGACTATTCTAAAGAAAGACAGTTATTATGGAAAAGTCAAGTCCAAAGGCAGTTGGGTTTGCCTTCAGTGATTGTCATTATAAGCAGATAGGGAGATAGTAAAATTGTGCCACCCTAGGCACCTTAACTCACAACCAGTCAGCCTGAAACCTTCAGTTTTCAAAGAGTCAGAGCAACGATTACTGTGTTAGTACAGAGTTCTATATGGATTTCTTCACTGCTTGGGTGAAAAGTTGCTGCTGCTGCTAAGTCGCTTCAGTCGTGTTCGACTCTGTGCAACCCCATACATGGCAGCCCACCAGGCTCCCCCATCCCTGGGATTCTCCAGGCAAGAACACTGGAGTGGGTTGCCATTTCCTTCTCCAATGCATGAAAGTGAAAAGTGAAAGTGAAGTTGCTCAGTTGTGTCCGACTCTTAGCAACCCCAGGGACTGCAGCCCACCAGGCCCCTCCGTCCATGGGATTTCCCAGGCAAGAGTACTGGAGTGGGTTGCCATTGCCTTCTCCTGGTGAAAAGTTAACTGCATGTAAAAGGAAGAAACCCTATTGGAGTAAAAGGTAGACTAATGGTAATATACTGAGGATTTAGTTACTTGAAGATATTAAGCCAATTCTGCTCAGCTCAAAAAACAATAGTGGGTTTCTGTCACAAATTATCTGGCAGACTCAAAGAGGAAACTCAGAGAAACTGGGTATAAATACTATATCACCAAACTATTAACTGGATTTCCTGGTGGCGGTAAAGAATCCACCTGCAGTGAGGGAGACCCAGGTTCAATCCGTGGGTCGGGAAGATCTCCTGGAGAAAGGAATGGCTGCCCACTCCAGTATTCTTGCCTGGAGAATCCCACGGACGGAGGAGTCCGGCGGGTTATGGTCCATGGGGTCACAAGAGTCAGACATGACCGAGCACACAAGTAAGCACGCACGCAAACCATTAACTAAGAATAAATTATAATACACATGAAGATAAGAATGTGGTTCCAGCTGCTGAGTTCCAACAGGTGAAAAGTTAAAGTGAATGCTTGGTTTGGTTTTCATTATAACTCTCATGAGAAATGTGGGTCGAAGGGAAGGAATGTTGTTGAAACAACACAGGTCTGCATATTGGTTTTCATTCATCAGAGCAGTGGCTGCCTCCAGGAGTCTTCTCCAGTAGCGACTGAAGAGGAAAACGTCAGAAACCAGCTGGCACACTCCAACAATAGGAGAGTAACTGTGCTGAGTGACAATGCTATAATATTATGTCACTGTCATTTACATTTTGGGTTTAGCTGTGGGATTTCTGCTAGGCAATATCATGACATTACCCTCACACTGAATAGCTCACATCAGAATATATGTCACAGCAAATTGGAAGTCAGGGTACACAGACTTTTTTTTCCTTTAAAAATTTAATGTGATATAAATTAAACATGTTAAGTTTACTGTGATATAAATTAAATATGCTTTTTTCCTTTATCTGCTTTTTAAAAATTAAACAAGGTTTTGATTATAAGAACAATACTGCTTTCCTGTTATAGAGACAGGAAATACAGAGAAACAAACAAGAGGACAGATTATTCTAGGCTCTTAGTGTTTAGCTATATTTCCTTTCATTTTGTCCCCATGATTATGCTTTGTGGTGGTCATAACTAAGTACAGTTTTCACTTTAATGTTTTTCACTCAATATTAAGCCTAAAGAACTTTCCTAAGTATACAACTCTTGGTAGGAATTTAAAGTAACTCCTTATTACCACACTGGGTTTTAGAGAAGTTATGTCATAATTCATTAACTACTCTCCTCACTGTTGGAAATTTAGTCTGTGCTCCTTTTCAGGACAGCAAATATTCCATGTGTTTTAAAAAAATGCCATCATCCTTCAACTTCCATTTTTGTTGCCATGTTTGCATAGACACAATATGGAAAACACCAAAGAAAGCTGCAGGAATGCGTGTGAGTCACGGAGAAGAGTCATGTAGTGACAGTCTGTCTCCATGTTCCACATGAAATCTCAATCTGTTTTTTGCCTGCTGGACCGCACCCTCCAGGGAAAATCACAAACCCACATAACGTTCCTCAGGGTCACATTTTGCATTTGTTATACTTTGGAGTTCAGATTTAGCTGACAGACATGAAATAGCACATGCAGCTGGAATCCCCCAGTGATTCCACAGGCGGCAGCGCTGGCGTGCAGGCGATCCTAGTTTTCGCCACGGGGCTGCATCTTTCTTATTTCTGGGTTTTTATTTAGGAAGGGAGTTTTTATTTTAATTTTATTTAAATAATATTTTGGATGAAACAGTTCCACCCTGCATGTGGAACCCCCATTCCATTTTAGAAAGTAGACTATTCCCCCCTATCCTTTGTGAAACATTTGCCACCTAAGGACAGCAGCTCCCATGCAAGTCTAGAGAGCTCATCTCCCTTCAGAGGGACCTCTTCTAAAAAACTCCAAGTGCTCTGAATGCCAAGAATGGAAGCTGAGATGGAAGTTTATCCGCTCTTTTCTCTTCTGCAGAACTAAAATTGCAATTAAATGTGAAAGCTTTTCCCCCTCCCTGGTAATAATTTCTAAACACTTTCCAACACTTGAGAGCATCAAGGCAAGCATGCCTGTGTGTCATTCAATTTCAACTCCCACAATTCCAGAAATCCTTGTTTGAACTTGCATTTACGTTTTGACCGTGACATTTTCTCTCTCATTTCTTGGGTTGAAATAATCTGTGTTTGAAATGGTGTGGTGGATGGAAGGACCTCTGGAGGAGACACTCATGAAATTTTTATTCTTGCCTTGCCTCTTCTTCTAGCTAAGTGATCTTTAATGTTTTTGAAGTGTGATATTAAGCAAACAATAATAATCTTATTTGACAAACATTTATTGGATATCTTTCACATAATCACGTTATGAAATTTGAGAGCAACAAAAAAGAAAATTATTCAGTCCTCTAGGGCTCTCAATCCAGTACATGGAAAATATTTTTAAAAACATGGGTATGTATGTATTCCTGCATATTATCCACATATCCATCCATCCATCCACTCACCTACCTACCTATCATCCATCCACCTAAATATATATGTCTACATAGGACTTCCCTGTGGCTCAGACAGTAAAGAATCTGCCTGCAATGCAGGAGACCCAGGTTCGATCCCTGGGTTGGGAAGATCCTCTGGAGGAGAAGAAAGGAACAGTCATATCCTGTTTCTTTCCCTTTCTACTCTCAATAGTTTTCTATTCCTTCAGAGTTTTAGCACCAAATTCTCTCACATAGTCTTGCCAAGGGTGATGTAAGCTCCCTCATCTTCCACCATCTGTAGCTCCTTCCCTATACCTCTAACACTTCAACTAAAAAAATTAAAACCTGTGACTAGATTTTCCAATTTTTCTTTCCTTCTGCTATTACTTTTTATTGTAAATGCTATTAAATAATCAGCAAATAACAGTTTGTATGACAGATGCCATCAAAATACAACTGTGTTGGAAAATGGAGATGATGCAAAGAAATGGAAAGATACCCTGTGTTCATGAATTGGGAGAATTAATATTGTTAAAATGTCCATATTATTCAAAGCAACCTACAGATTCAATGCAATCTCTATCAAAACACCATGACATTTTTTTTCTTTTTTTACAGAACTAATCCTAAAATGTGTTTGGGCCACAAAAAATCCTGAAGAGCCAGAACAAACTTAAGAAAAAAGAACAAAGTTGGAAGTACCAAACGTCCTGACTTCAGACTACACTACAAAGCTGCAGTAATCAAAACAGTGTGGTACGGCATGAAAAAAGACACAAAAATCAATGCAACAGAACAGAGCCCAGAAATTAACCCGTGCACATATGGTCAATTAATCTACTACAAAGGGGGCAACAATATACAATGAGGAAATGACAGTCTCTTTAATAAGTGGTGTTGGGAAAACTAGATAGCTAGATTTAAAAGACTGAAATTAGAATATTTTATGCTGTACATAGAAATAAATTCAAAATGGATTTATTTTATAAAAAGATCTAAATGTAAGTTCTGAAACCACAAAATTCCTAGAAGAAAACACAGGCAATATACTTTTTGACATCAGTTCAGTTCAGTCGCTAAGTTGTGTCCGACTTTGCGACACCATGAATCACAGCACGCCAGATCTCCCTGTCCATCACCAACTCCCGGAGTTCATTCAGACTCACGTCCATCGAGTCAGTGATGCCATCCAGCCATCTCATCCTCTGTCGTCCCCTTCTCCTCCTGCCCTCAATCCCTCCCAGCAACAGGGTCTTTCCCAATGAGTCAACTCTTCACATGAGGTGGCCAAAGCATTGGAGTTTCAGTTTCAGCATCAGTCCTTCCAATGAACACCCAGGACTGATCTTTAGGATGGACTGGTTGGATCTCCTTGCAGTCCAAGGGACTCTCAAGAGTCTTCTCCATCACCACAGTTCAAAAGCATCAATTCTTTGGCACTCAGCTTTCTTTATAGTCCAACTCTCATATCCATACATGACCAGTGGAAAAACCATAGCCTTGACTGCTGCTGCTACTGCTAAGTCGCTTCAGTCATGTCCAACTCTGTGTGACCCCATAGACGGCAGCCCACCAGGCTCCCCCATCTCTGGGATTCTCCAGGCAAGAACATTGGAGTGGGTTGCCATCTCCTTCTCCAATACATGAAAGTGAAAAGTGAAAGTGAACTCACTCCGTCGTGTCCGACTCCTAGTGACCCCATGGACTGCAGCCTACCAGGATCCTCTGTCCATGGGATTTTCCAGGCAAGAGTACTGGAGTGGGGTGCCATTGCCTTCTCCTAGACGGACCTTTGTTGGCAAAGTAATATCTCTGCTTTTCAATATGCTATCTAGGTTGGTCATAACTTTCCTTCCAAGGAGTAAACATCTTTTAATTTCATGGCTGCAATCACCATCTGCAGTGATTTTGGAGCCCCCAAAAATAAAGTCTGACACTGTTTCCACTGTTTCCCCATCTATTTCCCATAAAGTGATGGGACCGGATGCCATGATCTTCGTTTTCTGAATGTTGAGCTTTAAGCCAACTTTTTCACTCTCCTCTTTCACTTTCATCAAGAGGCTTTTTAGTTCCTCTTCACTTTCTGCCATAAAGGTGGTGTCATCTGCATATATGAGGTTATTGATATTTCTCCTGGCAATCTTGACTCCAGCTTGTGCTTCTTCCAGCCCAGCATTTCTCATGATGTACTCTGTATAGAAGTTAAATAAGCAGGGTGACAATATACAGCCTTGACATACTCCTTGTCCTATTTGGAACCAGTCCCTTGTTCCATGTCCAGTTCTAAGTGTTGCTTCTTGACCTGCATATAGGTTTCTCAAGAGGCAGGTCAGGTGGTCTGGTATTCCCACCTCTTTCAGAATTTTCCACAGTTTATTGTGATCAACACAGTCAAAGGCTTTGGCATAGTCAATAAAGCAGAAATAGATGTTTTTCTGGAACTCTCTTGCTTTTTCCATGATCCAGCGGATGCTGGCAATTTGATCTCTGGTTCCTTTGCCTTTTCTAAAACCAGCTGGAACATCTGAAAGTTTGCGGTTCATGTATTGCTAAAGCGTGGCTTGGAGGATTTTGAGCATTACTTTACTAGCATGTGAGATGAGTGCAATTGTGCGGTAGTTTGAGCATTCTTTGGCATTGCCTTTCTTTGGGATTGGAATG
Organism: Bubalus kerabau; assembly: GCF_029407905.1. Taxonomy (NCBI): domain Eukaryota; kingdom Metazoa; phylum Chordata; class Mammalia; order Artiodactyla; family Bovidae; genus Bubalus; species Bubalus kerabau. The sequence continues at coordinate 59,143,190 of NC_073624.1, read as the reverse complement.
AAAATTGACATTTTCCAGTCCTGTGACATAGGTGTTAGCAATATTTTTTTGAATCTGTTTTCTTGGGCAAGGGAAGTAAAAGCAAAAATAAACAAGTGGAACCTAATCAAACCTAAATGCTTTTGCACAGTTAAGGAAACAATCAACAAAACAAAAAGGCAACTTCCCTGAACTTGAGAAGACATTTGCAAATCATATGTCTGATAGGGTGCTAATATTCAGAATATTTAAAAAGTATATAAAAAACTCATACAACTCAATATCAAAACATCAAACAACTTGATTGATTTTAAAAATGGGCACAGAACCCAAATAGACATTTCCTCAAAGAAGACATACAGCTGGCCTACAGGCACATGAAAAGATGTTCAACATCACTAATCATCAGGGAAATGCAAATCAAACCACAATGAAATATCACCTCACACTTGTCAAAATGGTTATTGTATAAAAGAAATAACAGGTGTTGGTGAGAATGTGGACAGAATAGAATCCTAGGACACTGTTGGTAGGAATGTAAACTGATGCACCCACTATGGAAAACAGCATAGAGGTTCTTAAAAAAATTAAAAACAGACTACCAAATGATCCAGCAATTCCACTTCTGGGTATATATCTGAGAAAAATGAAAACGCTAATTTGACAAGATATATGACCCCGATGTTTGTAGCAGCATTATTTACAACAGCCAAGATATGGAAGTAACTTAAGTGTTCATAAACAGATAAATGGATAAAGAAGGTAACATGTGGTATATACATACAATGGAACATTACTCAGCCAAAAAAAAGAATAAAAATTTGACAGCAATGATATGAATGAATCTGGAAGCTATTACGGTTAGTGAAATAATAAGCTAGGCAGACAAAGACAAATATTACGTATTTTCACTTATATGTGGAGTCTTAAGAATAAAACAAACAAATGAATATAACAAAACAGAAACAGACTCACAGATACAGAGAACAAACTGCTGCTGCTGCTAAGTCGCTTCAGTCGTGTCCAACTCTGTGAGGCCCCAGAGACGGCAGCCCACCAGGCTCCACTGTCCCTGGGATTCTTCAGGCAAGAACACTGGAGTGGGTTGCCATTTCCTTCTCCAATGCATGAAAGTGAAAAGTGAAAGGGAAGTCGCTCAGTCATGTCCAACTCTTAGCGACCCCATGGACTGCAGCCCACCAGACTTCTCCATCCCATGGATTTTCCAAGCAAGAATACTAGAGTGGGGTGCCATTGGGGTTACCAAAGGCAGCCAAGTGGGAGGGGGCAAGGCAAGACAGGTAAAGGGGAATAAGAGGCACAAACTACTAGCTATAAAATAAATGTTACAAGGATGTAATGAACAGCACAGGGAATACAGCCAGTAATTTATAATGACTTTATATGAAAAATGGGCTTCCCTGATACTCAGTTGGTAAAGAATTTGCCTGCAACTGGAGACCCCAGTTTGATTCCTGGGTCAGGAAGATCTGTGGGAGAAGGGATAGGCTACCCGCTCCAGTGTTCTTGGGCTTCCCTTGTGGCCCAGCTGGTAAAGAATCCACCCACAATGCGAGAGACCTGGGTTCGATCTCTGGGTTGGGAAGATCCCCTGGAGAAGGGAAAGGCTACCCACTCCAGTATTCTAGCCTAGAGAATTCCATGGACTGTACAGTCCATGGGGTCGCAAAGAGTCGGACATAACTGAGGCACTTTCCCTTTCACAATATAGAGGATAATCCATGAACATATCAAAGTTGTACACTTGAAACTAATGTAATACTGTAAGTCAACTGTACTTAAAAAACAAAACCAAACCCAAAATACAACTGTTAACCTATGGCAAGGAAAAGAGGTTCTAAGGTAGAGAGAGAGAAAAGGACAGTGAGAGAGAGAGGAGTGTGACAGGGAGGTGAGGCTGGATGGGGGGTGGAAAATGTGTGTTTTCTGAATGGAGTCTTTCTCAATAAACAGGAAATACTAATTATGAGGCAATGAGATAATCTCTGCATAGAAAGAGAGACCTTAATGGTATAATTGCCTCTGAGTGTTTTAAGGGTTCTGGAGATAGAAAGCCTTCTTTTGTAATCAATGAGAATCTTAGGTTTATTTGTAAAGCTCTCTGAATTACCTCTTGATGAAAGTACTAATTTTCTGATTATATTTTCACATAAACATTGCTCCAGGAGATTTTTTTAAAAAAGCAAACCAACCAACCAACCAATCAACTCCTAACTAATTTCCTTTTAAGTTACTTGTGAGTACAGTTTACTGCAAATTGTGTTTTCATAGAAGAAATTTTGTTTGCATTGCTCAATAACCCAATTGTTGAGACTACTGAAGGAAAAATTTGTTATAAAAAAATGGGAACTATGTGCTATATCCCACATCTGATGTTATTCTTACAGATGTGATGATGGGCTAATAGCATTTGAAAATTTCAAATCTCTTTGCAGTATTATTAATACCTAAAAATGCTCTGCATCTTAAAAAGTATAGAGGACACACTTTCGCTTATATTTTGTTAACCATGCAGGATATTTATTTTTTTAATAATTTTATTTTGGCTGTGCTGGGTCTTCACTGCTGTGTAGGCTTTTCTCTAGTTGTGGAGAGCAGAGGCTATTCTCTAGTTGCAGTGTGTGGGCTTCTCATTGCAATGGCTTCTCTTATTGAGGAGCACAGCCTCTAGGGCAGGCAGAGCTTCAGTAGTTGAAGCTCTTGGGCTCAGGAGTTGTGGTTCCCGGGCTCTAGAGCACAGAATCAGTAGCTCTGGTACATGGGCTTAGTTGCTCCAGGGCATGGGATCGAGTGGCATTCGATCAGGGATTGAATCCGTGTCTCTAGCATTGGCAGGTGGATTCTTTACCATTGAGCTACCAGGAAAGCCCTGGATATTTCCAGTTATTGAAAGTACTTTTCAACTGATTTTATTTAGGTTTTTGAGATCATAAAACTTACTGTCTATTATATTGTATGCCCAATGTGCTCATTATTGTAAATGAAATTACATTGAACAAAATTCATTAATACATGTCCATTTACTATAAATTAAACTGAGATATATAAAATATATGGATTATACATATCTGAAGAGAAGCTTGAAGACGAGTTGAGCCTCAAGAGACAATCTCAGGTGAGGTCCTGATTATCCAATTTTTGGATTATAAATGGTCTCCTTCTCTTCTCACTTACTGCCTCTTTCTTGCTGTGCAGCTACTTTAATGACATGTAATACCCTCCATCAGAGGTTAGAAGAGTGAAAGAGGCAATGAATTCAAACCAGTCAATTCTGTTTCTCGTCAGCTGCTCTGATAAAAGAATTTGGTGTGGGAGGAGGCAAAAATCTATCTAAAACTAGCTAAAATTAAGGTGTAAAAAATGCTTGCATGGATTTTACTTAGCCTAGCTAGCTATTACTGCACTTTAGAATTGGGGGTTCACTATATTTCACCCCCTGTACAGAAGGAAAAAGGATGTTAAAGATGAAAAAAAAAAGTATTTCTAAGGAAAGCAGATCTTATTGTTAGTCCCATGGACAGAATCAAGAGGAGAAAGCAGGATGGTACTGAGAGAAAGATTTTTTATAATCCTTTTTGTTCATTGTTTCTTATGACCCTCATTGGCTATCTCCTTATCATCTTTATCTTCTGAAGAATCACATAACAGAATAAACTTGGAATCACTATATACCCACTAGAATGGCTAAAACAAAAAAGACTACCTGTTGTATAGTACAGGGCGCTCACCTCAGTGCTCTGTGATGGTTGGCCTAGCTGGGTGGGATGGGTGGTGGGTAGGGGAGGTCCAAGAGGGAGGGGATATATGTATACATACAAGTGGTTCATTCCTCTGTACTGCAGAAACTAACACACTATTGTAAAGCAATTATATTCCAATAAAAAAAAATAAAGAAGACTGACAATACCAAGTGGTGGTGAGGATGTGGAGAAACTAGGACTTTCATATTGCTAGTGGCAATGTGAAATGGTGTATGCAAGTGTGGGACAACTGCCAATATCTCCTATTATGACTCAGTTTCTTATCATACAACCCATCAAGTACACGCCAAGGTAGCAACTCAAGAGAAATGGAAACATGTCCAAAGACTTGAAAATGAATGTTTAAATGGCATTATTCATAACAGCTAAAACCCAGAAGCAATCCAAATGTCTTATCTAATGGCAAATGGATGAGTCAAAGCTAGTATAATACATTCATGCAATGGAATACTAGTCAGAAATAAAAAAGAACAGGTTAGAGATACAAGGTACAGCATGGATGAGTGTCAAAAACAATATTCCAAGTGAAAGAAGCCAGACACAGAAGACTGCATGCTGTATGATTCATTTTTTTAAATTAGAGGATAATTACTTTACAATATTGTGATGGCTTTTGCCATACATCAACATGAACTCCCACTGGCTATTTATTTTACATATGGTAATGCATATGTTTCAATGCTATTGTATGATTCATTTTTTGATGTCTCTAGAAAATATAAAACTGGATCTAGAGAAAGCAGATCAGTGGTTGCCTATGGTGGGAATGGGATTGACTGCGATGGCCGGGAGGAAATTTTTTAAACTGATAGAAATAGTCTAAAATCGAATAGTACCGATGAGTGAACAACTGTATAAATTTACTAAAATTCACTGAACTGTGTACTTAAAATGGGTAATTTTTATGATCCATAATTACAGAGCAATAAAGCTGTTTGAAAAAAATGAATAATGCTGGGAAGAAGGCCCTCAGTAGTTAGTATTCAGCAAGTGAGGTATAAGTAAGCTATTCCTGAAGGCTGCAATTCAGGTTGCTCCAGAGAGCAACCACTGCCCTCCAGGAATGTGTCGTTTTCCACCTGGACTAAAGGATAAGCAACATGGGAACTGCAGGGTATCCAGGATCTTTGAAGGGAAATGGGACCCAAAAGGGAGATCTGCGCTAGGTACAGAGTGCTGTTTAGCCACAAACAAGTGAGTGAGCAGGACATTCTGTGTTACATGTGTACAGGGAATTAGGACCTGTGGCTTCCAATGTATGTTTTAAGAGTCTTACTTAATTCTCTTAGCCATGACACTGGTACAAATGGTTATGCTTTTTTTATATATATATTTATTTATTTGGCAGCACCAGGTCTTAGTAGCATTCAGGATCTTTTAGTCGTGGCACGAAGGATCCAGTTCCCTGTCCAGGGATTGAACCCAGGCCCCCTGCATTGGGAGTGCAGAGTCTTAGCCCCTGGACTGCCACGGAAGTCCTGTTTATACTTTTTAAATGCTTGCAGCAAATGGTTTGTGAATGCTTGAAAAGAGTGCAGTGCTCACTAGGAGCCAACATGGGTTCTGCAGAGGTAGCAAGTGCGTACATGGGTTCTGTAGGGATAGCAAGTCTGATAATGAGATGCCCCCAAGCACCAGGAATAAGGTTGCATTCTATGCACTTAATCACACCGACAGAATGAATGGAGACAGAATGACTTTCGGCCCAGAAAGAGCCTATGGAATAGACTGGCGATTTGACTATTTTGTTGAATCTGTGATACTGAAACCCAATTGAACAAAGAAGGTATGTGTCAGGGTGGGTGGGCATGTAAGCAAGGGTGGAGGGCAGACTCAAGCAGCAAAATAGTGGATAAAAACACAATTAGAGAGTCTAGCCTTGGCAGTACTGTTGGGACAGAGAGCTTGACTAGAGAAAGGAAGCCCCTTGATCACTTGGGAGGTATTTTCTGCCACTGGGCAGAGACTATTTCAGGTTTCCCAGGTGGTGCGAGTGGTAAAGAACCCATCTGTCAATGCAGAAGACTCAAGAGACTCAGGTTTGATCCCTGGGTCAGGAAGATCTCCTGGAACAGGACACGGCAACCTGCTCCAGTATTCTTGCCTGTAGAATTCCATGGACAGAGGAGCCTGGTGGGCTATGGTCAGACATGACTAACGTGACTTAGCATGCACTCAAGAGACTATTTCGTCAGGTTTTGTATTGATCTAAACAAGATATCCCTCAAAATTCCTCTTCCTCCAATACCATGTGCATCAGGAAGCAATCACAGAATCAGTTTTTTGTTTTTTTTTTTGGTTCCCAGATACCAGGAAAGGAAGTGTGAAAGATTGGGGATGGGGAGCCTTTGATCACAGTTAGGGAAGCCTTCCCACAATACATTAACAGACTGCAAATCTTGCTGCTATGCTGTTCTCACGTCAACTAAATCAACACCACAGAAGCACACAAGATTCTATCAGGAGAACACAGTGACTGAGAGCAGGGCTCAGTGTCAGGGTGACTGAGTGTGAGCCGCGATTCTGGCACTTACTATATATGACTTTGGGTCAATTATTTAGCCTCGCTCAGCTTCACCTAACTCATCCAAAATAATGGGAGTTAAAAAAAAATAGTACTTACCTTTAGTGTCGGCATTAAACGAGATATATGAAAAGCACCTAAGCCCAGTGCCCAGCACAGAATGATTCTCAATAAATAGAAATTCATTCAGTGTGTGATTTAGTCCAGTTTTTTAACCAGAAGGGCTGAGCCCAGCCTCTGGAACTTGGTCACGCATCAATGTCACGTCACCACTGGAAAGGGCTCACTCAGCAACTGGCCAGGCATCTTTTCTCTGAAACGACACCTGCACCATCAGCCTCTCTTCAAACTTCAGTGTTCTCATTAAAAATAAGTTCTTGCTGCACTACATTAATTTCCTCTTTTGACAGGGTTATTAGTATGAGGTTGACAGACCAGGAGAATGCCATAGATATAGTGTCTTTGATTTCAACAAAGCTCTTGATGAAGTCTTTCATTATCTATAAGATGGTGGGTTCGAGGAGACAAAAATTAAGTGGATTCCCAGCTGGTTGTAAATCTATATTCAAGAGGCTTGATGAGTAATTCTGTTTCAGCCTGTAGGGGACCACAGATAGAATGCCATAGACCTCTGCCCCTGTGTTCTGCTCTATTCAGTATTGTTATTAATGGCATCCAAGTAGACCTAAGAGGAACGTGTATCAGAATTTTCAATGACACAGGTGGTAAAGGATATTGAATATGGTTATAGGCCAAAGCAAAATTCAAAATTCCCTCAACAGGCTGACAGGCCACGTTGACACCAAAAAAGATGCAATTTAACATGGATAAATGTGATGTCCTACATTAAGGTGCTGAAGGAAATCAACTGTGCAAGTTCAAGATATGGGAAGATATGGTTTTGCCACAGTTCACAGAAATACCTGAATTTTCAGTTGAACAACAACAAAAAAGAGGCTTTCGTGGAAAAAACGCAAAATGACAGGTCAGAAGAGGGAAGGAATACACATATAATATCAATCAGCTCATCTACCTTACCATTTCAGTCTTATAAGTTTGGTGTTTATTTTAGAAATGAATAGACTGGGGCTCAGGGATTTTAGGAACTTGCCAAAGCAGGTGACAAAGACAGGAGCTGACTTCCAAAATTCATGCTGTTATATTTGTTATCTCCTGCTGCCATTTCTTTCTCAGAGGTGCTGAGAGGCCCAAGTAGGACAGTTTTAATAGTAGCACCTAGCATGTTGCCCGACCCACATCTTCTGCTTGAAAGTTCTTGGTCTTTCCCCAGAGACTCATTTAGCTGTAAGGCTATGTGCTAATTTAAAGGACTGGTATTTTATTTATCATGGATCCCAGGTAGCACAGTGAAAAAGAATCCGCCTGTCAATGCAGGAGACAGCAGATTCAGGTTCAATCCCTGGGTCTGGAAGATCCCCTGGAGGAGGAAATGACAACTCACTCCAGTATTTTTGCCTGGATAATTCTATGGACAGAGGAGCTTGTGGGGACTATCGCCCATGGGGTAGAAAAAAGTCAGATACAACTGAGAATGCATGTGGTCACAGTCAGTTATTTATTACAATATGATCCCTACAGTTCATTCTAAGTCTTTTCAAGTTTATCTATTAATTTTAACTACCACAGAAATGATTGTTAATATTTCTTATATTCTTTTTACTCTTTCACCATTATTCCAAAACCCTTCTTCGTGCCAGAAGGGGAAGCCCTGGCCAGGAAAAGGTAGAGGGAAATTTGAGGGCAATCTGAAGTCTGTCAGTCAGTAATGATTCCTAGAATAGTAAAAACCTTTTTCTTAAATTAAGGTAACTTTCAAGGGCTGCATGAGATGTTCCATGTTGCATATTTACATGATAAAGCTTCAATTACCTTTAGGTAATGAAGTAACCTTAGAATAATGATATGCATATAGCATACAAAATTTTCACTTAGTGTATCAACTCATTGGAAAAGACTCTGATGCTGGGAAAAAGACTGAAGGCAAAAGGAGAAGAGGGTGGCAGAGGATGAGATGGTTAGATTGCATCACAGACTCAATGGACATGAATTCAAGCAAACTCCAGGAGATAGTGATGGAGAGGGAAGCCTGGCATGCTGCAGTCCAATGGATTACAAAGAGTCAGACATAACTTAGCGTCTGAACAGCAACAATGGCTAAATGACACCTTTTTCCTGCTGCTGCTGGCGTCTTCACTGGATTTTTTATCTAACTATATGTATCATATATTTATATTTATACATAATATGTCATATATAACATAATGTTTGGTATTCTTCCTAAATAAACATATATTTAGTGATATACATGTAAATATGAAATATAAAAATATACAAGAATTCCAAATGTTATATGATATATATAAAACATATTCTTTCTAAACATATAATGTATCATCTTTATAGATAATATATGTAAATAGGAAGAATTCTAAATATTATATATGATAGATATTATACTTAATATATAATAATCTCTCTATATCTAATATATATAGACAGAAACAAATTTTGCTCCTCCCCTGACTAAGTACAGTTAATTGATGGTCCTTAATTTCTTCCTGGATATTTGGAATGTCACACGGCATTATGCTGTGTGAAGACCATTTGTTCCTGGGCCACAGTCCTGCCTCAGAAGGTGGCTGAGGAATGCCCCCTGGCCCTCGCAGCATCTCAGGTTTTGCTCCTTTTAATAAATACCTAGGAGCAGTTGTTTGTCACTGTCGCTTGCACCAAAAGCAAGGGCTGACAACAGCAGCTATCTAAAAGTTTCAGTTAATGGAGGGTTCATTGTAAAAAAAAAATAATAATAATTCTTTGAAGGAGAGGGGTGAGCTCCTTTTAATGTTCTCTCCTTTCTCTTTGCTGAGGCCAGCCATGATTCACAAAGCTGGAGAATGAGAGTCCTAGAAAGAGGGAGTCATGAGCTGTCCATGGTGCTGGTCCTATCTTCCCATCCTGAAGAACAGAAGGATGACCATGGTCAGTGACCAGGTTGCCCTGTGCAGTGAATGAACTGAGAAGCTCTGCTGTAAACTCTCTTATAAAGACATGCAAAGAAGTAATCTTTCAGGGTGAGAGGGTTCTTTGGGGGCCAGGGCACCTAATCTGTGATAAAATGGGACACATCCTTGAGGCTTTTAAGGTTTATGAGCTGTGCCTTCTTTTAAGAGTGTCCTTCACCTCTTCTCTATCTGGTGAATCTCTAATCATCTTTCAATATGTCAAGGCCAAGTTCAAATATTACTTTGTGAAAGACGAAACTTCTACCAACATCCTTTTCACCCATGCCCTGCCACTTGTCATACTGTACTACAGCTAGGTGTTTGCATGTTTCCTTCTCTACACCAAAATCTTGAAGGCAAAAAGTCTTATTCTCTTTGTATTCCTCTCATGCAGTTATTAGAAAGTAGCCCCAAACTAAACCAAACCAGATAAAAACAACGAAATTTCAAAACAAATCACAGCAATAGACTTTTGAATGACAGTATCAAATTAGTCATGCTCCAAGGAAAAAATATCGACTTAGCACACTGCATGAAAAAATGAAATATATTTACTTTGTATCAGGTCTGTAAGCTTGCTGATCAAATTTATGAGCTCAAGACAAAAAAGCAAAAAGGAGAGCAACGCTTTCTGAAAAGTAGATGCTGAACTATCAAATGGAAAAGTAATATCCCCAGTTGTCAGTATAATTCACTACAATTTACAAGTCTCCAATGAAAACCAAGCAATAAACCATGATTTAGTATGTGGTAGAAAACAAGGTTTAATATGCAATTGTCACCGAACTCGTTACCTTCATATAATGTCATTCACACCATGAGAGAGAGTATTCATTTTTACTTTAAGTTATTTCTAACATTAAGCTGGACAGAAAACAACATATGATGAAAAATTGGTAATTGATTCTTTTGCTGCCCTAGAATGATGATAGTACAGGGCATGTCAATAATTAATCAATACAGTGTTATTCACATAGTGGGCACCTGATAGCCATGAAATGCATAATTAATAATGAAAATACTACAGTTTCAATATTAAACCTACAGATTACATCAACAGTTTTCCACCCATGCTTAAATTAAATTTTCCTGGTTCAATCTCTATGGGATTCAAGAAATTTGTGATTTTTGATGAATTTAAATGCCAGAGCTTATTTCCAATATATACATAAAATGACTGTTTGCCACAGAAGTATTCTAATCTCAGTTTTAAAAAAGAATTTCCTGACAGTTATTTCAGGCCCAATGCCTCAACTGTTGAAACCTCGTGTTTTACTTCCTTGAGATGACAGTGGTTTCCTTTCTCCAGCAAGTCTTGTTTTTATTTAGGTTTAACTGTTTTTCTCATCAAGGTTCATGAAAAATGATATTTATATCTCTTGAACATGGACAGAATGTGTTGAAGGCTCCCTGTGGGAAAACCACAGGCAAAGGTAAAAATCATTGTGGAGTCTTTAGCTCCTTAACTGCAGTGTCTCTTAGAGAAATGTCACTTATGAGAGATGCTAATTAAGGAGGCTGGGAGAAAAGAGATGCTACCTTTCCAAACATAACATTTAAAATCCAAGTATTACTAATATAGTGGTTTTTATGAAGCACTTGAATCTTACATAAGTATGGTTTAGTTTTTGTTTCCTAAAAAAGGCTGCATTTGGGCAAACCAAAAGCTGAATAATTTAGATCATGAATCTGAAAGAAAAAAAATTTTGCATCTTGCTAGGAATTTAATAAAATGCGACTTTTCAAACACTCCCCCCCCATTTTATAACGGTTTACATGGTTATTTGCAAAATCTCTAGTCACGCAGAAGCTGAAAAAGACGGTTTTAATTTTAAAATAGTAACATTGCAGTCATTTATGAGGGTTTTTGCAGGGAGAAAAGGTTTTATAAACTATTCGTCTCAAAATGAAAGAACTTAAATTCAAGAATGTTTAAACACAGAATCTGAAGTTATCCCTTGGAATGGCCTCAAGGCTAATATCTTATCTATATACAAGGTCGAAATAGATGTATGTCTCCAGCTAATTTGGACTGACTGCCAAGCAATTTATTAGGAAGCTGGAGGATCTGAACTGATCATTAAGACAACAGAACAAATGGACTTTGTCTGATTGGTTCAGTTTATTTGATGATTAAATCATTATGCTTGCAGAAAATTTACTTGACTTTCAAATGAGACAGACAGATAGTCACCCCATGACATACTTAATATTTAGAACTCTATCTTAATTAAATGAAAAAAGTCAGTTTTCAAGAGCACAGAATTAAGCATATTTTGTTGCTTATGTCTTCAGTGAATTACCTCTCAGCAAGTGAAAGAGCTTCATGTTACCATTCTTCCTGATCTACTGTCATATTCTCCACAACTGGAGACTTCTGGGAAGATGGATAATCAGGTATTATATATCAGGAATTATAAGTGCCTGGTCTTCCATTAGCAAGTACTCCTTTTCAAAATGTTCAGTTTGATCTTTGATTAAAATTTCGGCAGAAAGCTTCCTTTGGAGGCTTGGAAGCTATTTCCCATATAATGGAGATACAAGGTAATTAAATGGAGGTTTAAAAGGAAAAAGATTTAAGGGGAAAAAGATTCTCACCAATTCTTTCTGCCCAGCCCATCAATACTGTCATCTTCACAGCACCCAGGCTGGCCAAGACCTAACCTCACACTGAATAAGGCAACAACCTTTTAATTAAGCATGGAGTTTTATGATATTACTTTTGCTACTTAAAGTGCAAAACACTAAAGCCAGAAAGCTTATTAAGGAACCACAGCATGTTGTATAAAAGTTGATCACTGTGTTCTTGTCAGAACTGCTACAGTCCCACCATTCTAGGTCCCTACCGTCAACCTGTCACACCTTGGTGGGGGCCCCAACGATGCAGCCTGCAGGACACAGTTCTCCATCCAGGGTTGTCTGGGTGGTGCTTAGGGGTATACAGAAGTGAATGTGCCATAATTATTGCATCAAGAGATCCTGGGTCCAGTAGGGAAGACAAAGTGACAGATGCTCTGAGGGAGAACATTCAGTGCTATGAAAGCTTGGGGTTGGTTGTGATGATCTCTGCCTGTGGGAGATCATGGTGTGGGAGCCAGGTTTTTAGGGATGATTAGGAGTTTTCCAGGAAGAGAACGGAAAGGAATTCAGACAAAAGAGCTATCACGTGCAAAATCACAGAAGTGTGAAGAACAAAAGAACACGGCATATCTGTTTATGGTTTAACAGCTTTTCTTTATGTCTCTGTTCATTTTTGGCAAGGGAGAACTTTTTTATATGCAAATGGCAGGATAGGAGACTTGAAGGTGGGTTGTGGCCAGATTTAAGGGCACTCTAAAGAAACCTGGTCTTCCAACTTGATTATATTTGACAACACGTGTAAAGTGCTTAGAATAATGCTTGGCATGGCATGTATGCTCAGTAAATATGGACTGTTTTTATTATGGTGAAATCTTTGGGAAGTTGACAGAAGTTTGAAAGAAGGGAAAGGATGAGATTAGAGTTGATGAAGTCAGAGATCAGTATTGCTCTAGAATACTAAATTTGACATCAGTACTGAGAATGGATTGGAGTAAGGAGATCCTGTCCACAGGTTGGTACACTGAAATAATTCAAGTGGGTGAGAATGAGGGTCAGGAATGAAGTCTTGTTCACTGTGTACCTTAAAGTCCAGTGAAGTAGCTGCATGTAGTAGGCACCCAATAGTCACTGAATGAATAAACGAATGGCAATGAGAAGAGGGAGTAGATCTTGGAAACATTTGGCAGCAGAAAGGGCAGGGACCATGAGTGTTAGCTGTAAACGATGAAGGAGTGGGAATTTTTTAAAGGAATGTGCCAGAGAACTGGGCTTAGAAGAGAGTGTTGCAGAGAAGAGAAGAGGGTCAGAGGGGAAGACAAGGCTCTTGCACAAGAGTGAGGATTACTGTCCATGCAGCTGCTGGGTTCAGCCTCTCCTGAGTGTTGAGAAAAAGTGGCCAAGGGAGTGCAAAGGAGCCTCTCACAGGCATCTTATTTAATCCCTACAGACCTTTTCTGAGTTTGGTATTGTTACCCCTGGTTACAGGTGGGGAAACTATGGCTTTAAGATCAACCAGGCAGCAGAGTCCAGATTAAACACACACACTTCTTTCTGCCACAAAGCTTGTGCTTTCATCACTCCACCATACTGCCTCCCCTCTTAAAACGAACATTTGGAATAAGGTATATTCCACATTCTGACAGCTCATGGCTAGGGAGGCAAGGTACCTTTGCAAAGAAACCACAGCATATGTTAGATTAACTTTTGTTCATGAATACTCCCAAACCTGCCTTCCCCTTTCACACAGTCATCATGGGTGGTGGTTCAGTCACTGAGTCATGTCCGACTCTTGAGAACCCATGGACTGTAGCCCGAGAGGCTCCTCTGGCCATGGAATTTTCCAGGCAAGAATACTGTAGTGGGTTGCCATTTCCTTCAAAAGGGGCTCTTCCCGCCCCAGGTCTCCTATATTGCAGGTGGTCTCCTGCATTGCAGGCAGATTCTTTAACAACACAGTTATCATAGGGAACCAAAAAAGACATGAAAATATTTTGAAAAACATAAAGCATTCTATAAAAAAACAAGGTGATATTAAAAAAAAGAAGAAGAAAATATGTTTAGATTCCTGTTAAGGAATTCTAGAAAAGTGCAAAATATGATAATATCTGGATGCTGTATTAAGACCATTTGACTGGTAAAGGCATCTTTTCTACCATAGTTCAGAGAACTTGTTGAGTTGTTTTTCTGTCTTTACCTGTCAATTTTCCTAAAACATGAAAATCTGGATTTGAGATATTGGAAAAGAATGAATTTTGCCTTCCAAAGTCAGAGAGTTTACAACTCTTTTGCTTTCAATCCCTTCTCAAAGAACCTTGGTTCTGAGTAAATCAATATTCATACCACTCAAAGAGCCTTGGTTCTGGGTAAATCTATATCGATACCACGCCAAGAGCTTTGGTTCTGAGTAAATCTATATTCACACCACTGGTGTCTGCAAAATCCCCTCAGGGACTGGGTAATGTGCTCCCTGGGTGGGGAGTAACTGGCCACTGGGCGAGATGTGCTTTGTTCTCGCGCTGGACAAAGCCTTTGAACACCATCAAGGGCCTGTGCAGAGCATGGTCATGTGTCTTTACCTGATTCAGCTCAGCTCCTAGCATGGTCCTAACACGTTGCAAGCTGTCAGAACCTATTTGTTGTTTTCATGAACAAATGATGCTAAGCCTGAGATCATGAGACAACTGGCAGAAAAGCATAGGACCAGTACCTGGGGATCCTGCTCCATAGTTAGGCTGTGTTATGGTTTGGGACCAGAAATGGAGCAGTGGATCGGCTCATATATGGACTGAGGCCACCTCTCTGGTCTCATCAACAGGAGGAACCAAGTGGTTCGCACACAATCCCAAAGGAGGAGCACAGAAACACCACTATTCCTCAACCTTGGAGTAGCTTCCTTGCTCTCCTTCTTAAATATGTATGGCATATAAAAATAATTGTGCAGACAGAAGGACTCACAGTTGCTCAAAGTAGACCAGGAAGGTGTTTGGACCATTCAGTGGGTGGTGCGACTGCTAGGAGAATCAGGAATGTGCCGGGGTGGGAATAGAAACTACTCCAGGAAATGGTACTGTAGGAAACCATTTGCATATTTCAGGGCATGGGAGGTTCTGGAACTGCATTTCTTCCCCTGCATTTCTACCAGTGAAATAAATTGTTAAGGGTTGAAGTGAGTAGATGATATGTAGTAATATGGCTAGAAAGCCACATAAGACTAGTTTGCAGCCAGGCTCTATGCATAATTCGTCACAGCAAATCCTTAAAACCTGTATGGAGAGTAATATTACCCCCTATTTTACAAATGAGGAAACAGGTTCAGGGAGCTTATGCAAGCAACCAAGTCTGTTACATTTCAACACTTGCACTTTCTTACCATTGGCGCCAAAGCCAGATAACTGCTTAGAATAGAATTCTAAATTTCTTACCGCGATGTCATTTCTTACATATTTCTTACACACTTCTGATATACCAGGAATATATTTCTGATGGCCTGATGGCATTGCAGAAATGATGGCTTGCAAGAAATGGTTGATTTCCCATTTGGGAACACGTTAGAGGAGCAATGGTTTTACTCCCTCAGTGTTAACTACAATGGCAGTCATTGAGAACGTCACCTATTCCCCACTGAATGATTTTAATCCTACTAAACAGCTCTTATCCTTTTTAGAAACTCTCGCCTTGCAAAACACTTGTTTTGCAGTAAATATCTTCTCTGACAATTCTAAAGAAAGGAACATGAATTCTGCATTCCAGCTATAGTTGTCAAGAGAGCTGAAATATGTAGCAGCCATATTTATAGCCCCAAAACCTGTTCTTCTGATGCTGTATTTTGCTAATCTGCTCATCCCGAAGGGCTTCACTGCCTTAAATATCCCTACACGTCATGTGTTGATGCTTAATGTGCTTATTCATCAGTTTTTGAAAATAGAAGCATATTCTGCAACATCTTTAATTTTCTGATGTTGAAAAGGATCATTTCTGGTTCTTCACTCAAACTATATGGAATACTTGGCAGAGAGTGGGTATTAAATGAAGAAAATAAATGGAAGCTAAACTAATCTATTTTTTCATAATTCTACCCATATACGATATCTAGAATTGCTAGGGTTTAAAAGCTGGGCCCACTTACATAAATACAAAACTAGTGGGAAAAGTTTGGGAAAGAGGGATTCAGAATTCAAAACTGGCTCCTGGCCAGTGATTTTTTTTAAATATGGTCTTCAAATATTTTTGAACTGCAACATGCCTTTGCTCTTTTCTTTTTACAACTGGCATTGTCATATGAACCTGGCATCCCTTCCAAATTAGTCTGTTGTTTGGAATCCTTAATTGGGGAAGTGTCAACTTTGCCCCTTCAAGACAAACTGGCTGATGGACTGTGTTTCTCAAAAGCATGGTTAATCAGACATAGACACACAGAGCCGGGGTGGAGTGACGCCCTGAGACTATCGCTTTGACTCCGGGGGAGCATCTGCTCTTCTCTGAGCCTTGACTTTCTCCTCTGAACCATGAAGTGTCCTCTGCCTCAGATGAAGGTTGCAAGCATAGATTACATAATGCCTCAGTGAATGATGCTCTGCGAGGTGCTTATCTCAGCAGTTGGGAACATATGTGAAGCCTGATACATCATGGTTTAGTGACTAATTTATATTTTTATGATGTATACCCAATATAGCTATGAATAATCTACCACAGTCATATATATGAGCCTTACAAGCGTTAGCATTAATCACTTCCCCCTATTTTGAGGCCATATGAGGAACAGAAACCCTGGCTTTGATGCAAGGTTGACCCAAGTTTGATTCCTAGCTCTAACATTTAAGGCTGGCTCTCAGGGAAGGCATCCTTCTTTCCCAGCTTCTGCTTCTGCGTGTGTGAAATGAAGATGATAATCATACCTCCTTCACAGATCTGCTGTGTGTGTGCATGCACATGTGTGCACATGTCGGGTGCAGGAGTAATAAACACCGCCCTTCCCTTATGCTGGGCTTCTCAGGTGGTGCTAGTGGTAAAGACCCTGCCTACCAATGCAGGAGATGTAAGAGAAGCAGGTTTGATCCCTGGGTCAGGAAGATCCCCTGGAGGGCACGACAACCCACTCCAGTATTCTTGCCTGGAGAATCCCATGGACAAGGGATTGTCCAGAGGAGCCTGGTGGGCTACAGTCCACGGGTTTCAAAGAGTCAGACACAACTAAACAACTAACACTTTCACACCTTCCCTTATGCTTTATGATTTACTATGACTGTGAGGACAGTGGTCAGTGCTTTTAGTTGCCTTTTTATTCTAGAAGTCAGATGGGCTGTGTAAGAACAGGGTAAGGGGGAGAGTGGCCACAGGCAGATTCTGAATAACCTCTGTGAGCCTAGGAGGACCAATGAGAGCAACTAGCTAGGAACAAAAGGAAAAGAAAACGAAACAGTTGTTAAAGCATATTTTCTTCTATGTCTAGAAGAATCTTTAGGAAGGCATATCATCAAAAGAAAGCTATTTGAGAACACAAATGGCATATGACATGAGTGTTTACTTTCATTACGTCCTACCTGGTGACAGAAAAGGAAGCAAAATTATGCCACAAGCATGTGTTAAAATAACAACTCTGCAAGAAAGCCACACAACGGAAAGGCAATGATTCTTAAGATGTAACCCCTGCATACAATGGGTTCTCACTCTAATGGGGAAGCATGAATATATGTGTATAAGAAAGCACCTGCCAGACTGTGATCAGTCTTACATTAAAAGACACTTAAAAAGAGATTTTTCAAGGAGCTGAGGATATTTTAAGCTAGGTCTTGGAGGAGATGTTCACAGGGAAGGAGGAGTTAGGAATGGGATACTGTGTGAGCGATGCTTGGAGCATCGCAGATATTCTGATACTGCAGAAGCACAGCGATCTCAGCAGTGGGAAGCTGGGGTGACGCTGCAGGGAGCCTCGAGGCTAGAAGAAGGAGACAAGAACTGATGGACTTTGGAGAGGGGCAGTGATGATGGACGCAGTGCAGAGAGAGAATGGTTAGCTTTGGCAAGAAGAAGGGACACGTGTTCCTATGAGCAGGTGAGTCTGGCTGTTACTTGGGTAAGTCTAGAGGTGGAACAATGGTAAATTCTTTTTGTTTTTTAAATCACTTTAATCCAACCAGAGAAAGACAAATATCATACGATATCACTTATATGTAGAATCTAAAAAATGATACAAATGAACTTATTTACAAAACAGAAATAGACTCACAGAGAAAACAAATTTATGGCTACCAAAGGTAAAAGGGGGGGTGAGGGATAAGTCAGGAATCTAGGATTGACAGATATACACTACTATATATAAAGAAGATAAACAACAAGGTCCTGCTGTGGAACAGAGAAAATTATATCCAATATCTTGTAATAACCTATAATGGAAAATAATCTGAAAAAGCATATATATATATATATATATCTATAAAACTGAATCACTTTGCTGTACACCTGAAAATATTGTAAATCCACTATACTTCAGTTTAAAAAGCCCACCTTATTGAGGTATGATTGACATACAAAAAGCTGTACATATATAATGTATAAAACTCAACGAATTTAGAGATAAGTATACAACTGGGAAACCATTTCCACCACCTATGTCCTAAACATGTCCCTCACCTCTGAAGGTTCCTTTATCCTCTGGCAGTAAGTACTAAGAGAACATGCCTAGTTACCTTCATGCTCTTGGCATGGTGAAAGGCAATGTCACTGACTCAATGAATGAAGGTGGCTGGGGCAGAGGCTTAAGAAGCATGAAATAAAGGTCTGAAGAGCTATTTATGGAGATCAGTAAACATGAAACAAATGAAGGCATGGCTTCTGACTCACGGTATTTACAAGTGAATTGGAGAAACATATGTAAGGCCATCATTGGTATTTTCAAAGCAGAGAAAGTTGAATGAATGGTTCATAAATTAAGAATATTCAAAGGGAAAAGTATGTAGGGACGTTTGCAGCCAAACGTTTTATATAATTCACTACGATGTGTCTTGATTTTGCTTAGTAAGTGTTCCCTCCTTACTGTCACAACCTGCCTCTGACGTTAGTGGTACTTTTAGTTGTATTTGTGTTCCTAACAATGTTTGCTGCATAGACAGATTGTCAGGTTTAGTGGTTCAGTGTGCCCTCTACCTTCTCCCAGAACCTCTCCCCCATCCCCAAGGTCTTCAGGTCACAATTTGGAACCTAATGCACTACAGGGATCCCCACAAAAGAATGGGGGTGATTAGAGAGGATCACACGGAGAAGACAGCACTATATCGTAGCCCAGGAAGAGCCAGCTCTTTGAATCAATGAAAAAGCACAGTTCAGAGTAGGAGAGAGAGGCTGCGGCGTGCACAGCACGTTTAGAGGACAAGCCGGTCAGCTGAATGGAAGAGACAACCTTTCAGCTGTGCTTTGAGAGGTGAGGCAAGTATAGGTTGGGGTTAAGACTCAGTTTCCAAATGCGTTTGTTGTCCGTGAATCTGACCCTCACTCCATGCGCGATAAGGAGCCATGGAACAGAAACAAGATTGCTGTTCTCACACTGCTGGAAACTGATGTCCACACCTAGGTCCCTGAGGGTGTGGCTCAGGGGTAAGCACTTGGCTGCAGACCTAGGCTCTCCTGCGGATCTATCTATCTAAACACAACCTTAGCTTCTCCCAGTGTTCCTTGTGGAAGCAAGTCTTCTGAGCCATCTGTTTCCTGTGGGATGAGAGAGGAGCATATATCACCCAATTATATTAAAAAGATTTCTGCTTCTCTGAGGGTTATTGTCTTTCTGATATTTCAGGCAAGTGGGAAAACGCTTACTTTCATGGACTTTCTATTTGCTAAAGAATGTCGTGTCTCGCTTGTTGTGATACATTTTGCCAAAGACATTTCATCCCCATGAACTCATTCTGTTCCTGAGGAAATGAGGGCTGAGTTCCAGAAGAGGGTTTGGGTGTAATGCCAGGACTTCTGACCTGACAAGTAAGAAAAGACAGTTATGGGAGCTCAAGCTACCAGAAACAACTTCAATAGAACACTCACATGTGTGACAGTATCAGAGCCCAAGTCTTCAAAGAGAAATATTTTGAAAATTTTTACTGGTTTCTGGCAAGAACAGCAAATCCTGATTTTTCAGTTCTTTATATAAAAAAAGAAAAGACTAACAATTCAAAACCTGAGCATTAATCAACTATTTAATAATGCCAGTAAATAAATTGAGTTCTACTGTAATTCACTGTGGGGAGATTCAAGAAAACCTAAGAGCTACAAATAAGCCATTATGAACTGTTTATAGCAATTGAACACATGAGCTGTGATTAATAATGAATTAGAAGTGAAGCAATGAATGACAACAAACAAGACTCGTCAGAGTAAGAATTTCATCAGAAAAGTATAATTTGGATGCTGGTTCAATGTTTCCAGTGGTAGTAATAGGGATAACAAATTATTTTTAAGAAAATGTATTTTAGTTGATCAAATTAAAATTGGTAATGTATGAGATGATATTTAGGTCAGTTCAGCCCAGGAGAAGTAGAAGTACAGGCTTGTGTGGTCTTCTAAACAACTGACATTTATATATTCTATTTTTCTTAAGATCAGTGTAAGCAAAATGGAAAAGGCTCCTTAATATTTTGACTTTTTGGGAGAGAGACTTTTCAATCTTGCTTGAAGTCAAAATGCTGATATCTTTATTTGTGACAAAAACATTTCATATCCGTATCTTGGGTTCATGTTTCCTTTAATACACAGAAAATAATTTATTGCCCAGAGAAACAGAAACCAAACTGAAATGATTTTATAAGCTGCAATAAGTACAGCTCTCGGAAACAAACACAAATGGAATGAACAGTTCTTACCATATGTTTCACGTAGGCTACTCACGTTTTCCCTCATTCCAAGACGATTTTAAAAACCTGTTCTGCTAATGTATGGATGTGATTTCTGCAATCTCAAAAGATTTAAAAAACCTATGTGTTTTCACAGTCCCAAATATCCTAATATACACAGTTTTCACACCTGGATGCTGAACACAGATACTGAAATATATTCTCCAAACAAAGGAATTTGAAAGGGACCACAGATTTTTTCATTGCATGCTAAAGCTGCCCTGTGTCAGCTTTTCACGCAAATGCCAGACTCCGGGTTTCTGAATTTCAAGACAAGATGCCATACTTTTATTTCAGTTAGCTTGACCCTGTGGTGTCTATCTCTGCTCCCTGGAGATACGAGCTTGCCTTGTGCTTACTGAATGAATACTAATGTCTTAATTAAACCTTGATGGAGAAGCACACTACAGTCCTCACTTAAAATATGCACAAAATTAGAAGGGGGAGAAAAAGAAGGCAGGACGTTGCAGGTCTGTCAAAAGAAGAAGCACGTCACTGTCAAAGGTGTGTTCAGAGAGACTGCCTTTCTGCTGAAGAGTCCCCAGATGAAAAGTGCTCTCATTTCCCCTCCACTGACATGAGTTTTCTGAGAGGTGAAGGGGCAATAGGAACAGAGTGGCTTTAAGTCCATAAAAGGATTATTGACAGAACTGCGAAGGTCTGAGAGGCTTCCTAGTTCATCTGTCCCTACTCCCCTTCTCCCGGGGTTAGGAAAAGTGGGAAAGACCCTGACTTTTTCCACTAGGTTCTCTTAGGGTAAAATCATGACAGATTCTCCTTCTGACTCTATGCTACTGCTTTATGATTCCCAGCTCTCAATAGAGGTGTTGTTAATATAGACGGATCAGGCTCGCTATCTTAATTTGAGCATTTCTTCCTGTTGATTTCCTGGGAGGAACTTCATGGAGCCTAATTTCTGATATAAAGAGAAAACTGATTTAATGTCTTTGCGGGGTGGAAAAAAAAAGAAGGCAAGAGAGAGAGCATTGCTGATTGACTAGATCATCCTCGTTGTTTGCTGTTCTAATGGTTCTATATGGCTCTGTACTGTGCTGGTGAGACCTGGCAGTGCCTTCTTGAAAAGAAATAGACTTTACAACCTCAGCAAATGACCAAAGAGCCACTGATGGAAAAAAAAGTCTGTCCAACTGTTAATCTCATCAAGAAAACAACAACAGAATTCTCATCATAGAAAAGAGATTAATTTGTTTTGATTCTAAGACTACGTGTACAAGTTCTACACTAATTTCTAGTCTGAAGATATTTATAAAATGCTAGAGCTGGCACGAACTGTGGCTATTACTAGAAGAAAACGATTTTAAGGTTGTGGAAACTGCAACTTAGAGGGTGATGTGTTCAAGGTCACCCAGAGTTACTAGAAAAGTGAATCCCGGGCTTCTGAGTTCTGACATGCAGCTTTTCTACTGCAAATCACAGTTTTTGAGATTCACACTTTGAAAAAGAAGGACACAAAGTAACACTGTCATTTTGGGGTTAGCTTTCTCCTCTTACGAATGATTAAAAAAAAATCCTGACCTTCCTGTTTCCCCATGTTTCAAATGCTATTAATATTTTAAATCTCCTTTTCCTTCTTTCTTTTTAAAATCCTTTACAAATTTTTTGAGAGATAAATTTGCTGCATTAATTTCTAAAGGTTAAGAGTTTCTGTCAGTTCTCTTTTATTCTATATTGTTTTAGTCATTCCTCAGTGTAATAAAATTTTGGTGTGGTTACGCTGACACTGAAGTTTCTTTTTCTTAAAGAAAATGAATGACTTGACCCTGGCATGGTATCACAGCACGGGCTCTGTGGTCAGTGGGACTGACTCAGGCCCTATGCTACCACTTCCCAGCAATTTATCCATGGAAGAGCCACTTAACTTTCCCTGCAGTCCAGTTGTCTCACCTACAAAATGGCAATATTAATAATAAGGTTATTTGGGTGGGAATAAATAAGCTTACCTATGCAGAGCTGGTAATGAGCGACTAGCACATAGTAACTACCCAACACAGTTATCTTTATTATTAGAAAAGAAAAAGTGAAAAATAATTTATATAATTATTCTTTATATGAGTAGTGGGAATGCAGCTTCACAACACACTATCAAGAATGTGAAATTTCATCATTAAATGTGAATTGACATTTTTTCCCACAAAATCCTCTGCTCAAATAATGTTACTCAGCAATGATTGACAAAAGATGCTGCGGATATACCCTTCTCCAGGGATCTTCCCAACCCAGAGATCGAACCCAGGTCTCCCACATTGCAGGTGGATTCTTCACCAGCTGAGCCACAAAGGAAGCCCAAGAATACTGGAGTGGGTAGTCTATCTCTTCTCTAGCAGATCTTCCCAACCCAGGAATTGAACCAGGGTCTCCTGCATTGCAGGCGGATTCTTTACCAACTGAGCTATCAGGGAATCCCTATTAAAAGAGAAAAACTGAAAAATAATTTATATAATTATTCTTTATATGAGTAGTGGGCTCTCACCTTCACAACACACTATCGAGAATGTGAAATTTCATCATTAAGTGTGAACTGACCTTTTCCCCCCAACAAAATCCTCTGCTTAAATAATGTAACTCAGCAATGACCGACTTTTAGATGTTGTGGAAATGTACTAATATGAGCAAGTTCTGCAGTCTGAAAATCTATTTATTGAAAAAGAATAGGCTCACACTCTCAAGCATGAATCAGTAATGCTCAGTCCCTTCTGTCCCTCTCTCCCCAAAAAACTGTTCAGGACAACGTGCTTTACATTTAAACATATTCATACACATTCAAGACTCATTTAATGAGTTCTGAAATGTGATGTGCAAAGTAAGAATTTTAACAGAAATATGTCCCCACAGAATTTTTTTGGCCCCAGTACAAAACAATAGATCTGCATCACAGAGTTCACAATTTAATGGTCCAACATGCTTGCAAACATCTGACAATCCCGGCAAGAACACTGGAGTGGTTGCCACTTCCTCCTCTAGGGGATCTTCTGACCCAGGGATCAAACCCACATCTCTTGCATCTCCCGCACTGGCAGGCAGCTTCTTTACTACTAGCGCCACCTAGGAAGCCCAGTCCCTACATGAAAACCAAAAAATCAGGCAACATAACCTCCAACACACTTGCAATGAACCACACCATCTACAGTCCACACATGTCATGGGGGTTTCTCACCAACTGTAAGGTCCTTGACTTATTTGTGACAGGGAGACCCCCTAAAGATAGGCCTTTCCAGGTACTTTTCCAGTCTTGCCCTGCATAATAAGCTTGTAGGTTCCCTAAGTGGAGTTCACCCCCTAATGGATTAGTAAATGTTTATTAACCATAATGACTAATAATAGAGAGGTTCTGTCCTTTCTCACCTGAGAAGAACAAAACAGCAGGGTTTTCCTGCAGCTCTGCGGGACCCCAGCCTCTGTGACCTCTGCTGCTAACAGCCTCTCCACAGGCAACAGACAGGAGACACCAACTATGCAAATCAGAGTCCTGATGTTCATTATCAGCTACAAAACCCAAATGGCCCTGAATCTGAGCCAAGCAAGGCATTTCTATGTGCTGTGCCTGGTTAGGTGGGGATGCTGATTAGTCAGATTACAGTAATAAACTTTTAATTCCCTTATGAGGCATATAAAAATTGTTAGCCTCCTTTTTCTAAAGGAGGGATTGAATACTGTATGTTGGTGTATAAGTTCAGTATTAGGAGAAGGAGGGGTAGAGGGCATTCTTATATATAAATGATATTTGTCACTCTTCATGTCAGTTTGGTTGACAGATAAAAAACATGCTGTTTTTTCATATCAACTATGGACCATTGAGAACTAACCAGAATAGAAATAAATTGGTACATTATCTATTGGGGAACAAATGCTAAAGATGTAACTGGTAAAATTCAACAAATATTAGAGAATTATCTTTCCATGATCATCTTGATAGAAAGTTAATTGTAGGTGATACAAAAGGAATCGATATTTATCTATTTATATTTATATAATTTATTTAAATAATCTATTTAAAATAGATATTTTATCTATTTATCTGCTAACATTCTGCATTACCTACATATGCATGTGCTGCACCAGATTTATCTTAAACATAAAAATGCATTCATATCCTTGGAGGTGGCCTGGAAGCATCCAGTGTTATCACCCCAGTGGCCATAAGAGCCACCATCTTCCCTCAGACTACTTTGCTTAAGGAAGGAGCTATCTTGTTCTTACTGTTTTCCCAATAAGGCCTGCCCCAAAACAGGTGCCTGTTAATTTTCAGTCAGCTCTGCTAGAGTTCTTCTCTTCCTTCCCAAAGATAACCAGCACATTCAAGGAAGTCTGTTTTTTTGTGTATTTGCTACTTTTTCCCAAGAGACAATCAGTCATGCCATCAGTATTTGAGATATTTCGGAAAACACTTTGTCCACACAGCCGAAGATTAATATCCAAATACTCTGTGATTAATTTTCAAATGCTCTGTGCTCCTTTAAAGTCACTAGAGGTGATTTTGTATGTTTCTGCAAGATGCACCATCCATGGACCTTTCTACCTCCAGACAGCTGATTCCTAGTGAGTGCCCAGATATGTGGTCAAACATTACTCAGGATATTTCTGTGACGGTGTTTTTGGATGAGATCAACATCAGTGGACTCTGAGTAAAGCATATGACCCTCCGTAATGCAGGTGGGCCTCAGCCGATCAACCAAAGGTCTGAATAGAACAGAACACTGACTTCCCCTAAGGAAGAGGGAATTTTCCAGCAGACAGCCTTAGAGGCTGGACTGCAGGGTCGGCTCCTCCCTGGATCCATGGCCTGAAGGCATTAGCACTTGAACTGCAGGTTTTGGACTTGTCAAGACTCCACAATCATGTAAGCCAATTCCCTAACATAAATCTCTCAGTATTTACATTCTATCGGCTTAGTTTCACTGGAGAACCCTGACTAATAAAGTGTCTGATAAAAATCTCTTGACTGACGATGGAAAAATGACTGGCTGCTTCCTTCCATCCTCTCAACTGTTACCCAGACTCTCAGTACACACGCCGTTAGATCTCATTCAGACCTCCATCCCTTCATTTCCTCCTTATTTCCCTGCCATTTATCCCATTCACAAGTGTCCTTCCTTCCTTATCCAGGATAAGCCCTAGGATGCTGCTTACACCTTCCACTTACTGCTCCTGTCTTTGCTCAGGCCTTTCGAGTCCTCAGCCTCTAATCAAACCAAGCATCTTCTCTGCTCCCACAGTGGTGCCTTCCACTGGAGTAAAGTCCTACCACCAGACAGAACATATTCATGACGCCTGGCTGTGGCTTGGCCCTTCGGCCACTCTGAACAACTTTCTTGGTTCTCAGCCAGCCCTAAACCTTCCTAGATCCTCCTCCATTTCTATCTTGAGATGCTTGATCATACCACTTGGCAAATGTTTCAAGTGAAACTCACTGCTTCCATTTCCTGTTCCTCTTCTCTCTTCCCCATTCTAAGGAGTTCTCTACCCACTCTCCCATTCTGTCCAACCAAGACAGAAGAAAACTGCATGCCATTCATGCCTCTTCTTGCATCATCAACCTCAGCATCCACTCAGTTGTGCATCCAACCAATGTTACTTAGTTGAGTGGCTACTATGTACCTGGCATTGTCCTGGAGCTTGGGATATAAGAGTGAACAAACAAAACAAAACCACTCCTACCCTCAAGAAGCTTATATTCTGGTAGGAGAGAAAGATCATTAATAGTGAACATAAAAAATATTAAATTTACAGAGGTGAATAAAATGACCCAGGGAAAGACATACTGATAGGAATTCAGGTACACGGGGAGGAGGTGGGGCTCAATTTTAAATGGTGGGATCACAGTAAGCTTCAATTAGAGGGTGGTATTGGAGACAAGATTTGAGGAGATTAGGAGGGAACCATATAGACATCTGGGTGTAAATCACTTCAGGCTGAGACAACAGCTAGTGTAAGTGTTTAAATCGGAAATGCCTTTAAGGAGCAGCAGAGAGGCCGATGCAGCTGGGGCAGGGCTCCATGCCCGTTCCTTCGTAGCACTTTGTAGGTAAACCCCAAACTGTCATCTCACCGCTACCTCAATCCCTGGGCCTCTCCCAGCTTCACTAATATGCTGGTTTTTCAGGTGGTTTTCCTGTGTCCAGTCTTGTCCCACCCTCCATTCTATTTCCTAGACTGCACCTGGGATGAGCTTAGAATTGGCCCGTGGCTCCCCACTGCCTGTGAGTTGACATGTGCAGTCCTCAAGAGAGGCTTAGGGACCCTCCCCTCCCCTGCTCCGGCCCACCACTCCACTGTCATCTCTCACCCCATGTCTCCCCCATCCTTGGGGCTCAGTCCCGTGGCCCTGCATGAGATTCTCTGAACACGAGCCATTCTCGTTGGCCCCTTTAAGTGCTGCTCCCTCTGCCTGAAATACCTCCCCCAACCCTCCTTCATCCCTTCCTGAACCTTCCTCAAGCTATGAAGCAAGGCCTGGTCAGCTCAGTCTCATCTCCCCTTTCTCCTTACCATGCTGCTTTCTGTAGAAAGTTTCCCCTGACCTTCCTCTCTCTGGTTAGGTACCCCTTCGTCCTGCTTCCATGAGCACTGTGGCGCATCTCCTGCGGCAATTTCTCATTGTTTCTCCACAATCTCTTTTCCCCTTGGTCTCCCTGCTAGGTTTTAAGGAAGGGTGGCGACTGTGCTTTTCTTTTATATCCCAGCACCCAGCACCTGGCTTGACACATAGGAGGTGCTACATCGAAATTTATTGAATGAATGAATGAATAAATGAATATGAATAATCCTCATGTAGAGAGTTGAGGATTATATAGGTAGATAAGATAGGGAGAAAAGCAAATGTGGAAATTGCAAACGACTTCCTCTAACAAGGAATTTCTTACAGAAGAAGGCTCTGTGACCGCAGGCAGCCATCTAAAGGAGCAGGGGAATAGTTTGTGCTGCTTCTGTCACTATGGGCTCTGATGAGTTTTCAGGTCAACTGGATTACCCTGATCCCTCTTTAGACCCATTACAATAAACCTCAGCTCAAGCACAGACTTTTCCAGCACTTGATCTCTTTTGTACTCTTTAGTCCACACAGGATAAGACCATCCCCAAACAAGACAGTCTTTGGCTTCACAGACTAGAAGAATGTAATCCATTTCCTGCACGTGACAACAGAATAAAGTCTAAAATGGCACAAAAATGTAATGGTAATATCATACAGACAGGAAAGAGCTGAATCAAAAAAAAATGAAAGATGACCAAATGCAATCAGCAGCTAATGGTAGGAAAAAGGCAGCTGTCATCTTCCTTTCAGAAACATCTTAAAGCAAATTACCTCTTCTGGAATGTAAGTCAGTTTCCTTCCTGGATATCACTTCTGAATGTCTCTACCACTTATGGAAGGTAAAGTATTCTCCGCATCCCCCCGCCCTCCACCCCAGGTAGAAGTTGTCTCTGAATTCCACCCACACATTTCCTCAGTAGAGCCCACCCTCTTTCAGCAGAGCATCTTCCCTGAACACCTCAGTGTGACAGTCTTCTCCTCTGTCTCCTATCAAACCACAGATGAAAAGGCATTCTGCATTGAGTGATTAATAAACATGTTTTAATGGTTCTGGGTGCTCCAGATCCAAAGGGAAAAAGGTCTAGACTCGGATAAATAAAACCATAACTCACGACAGAGCACCTCCTGGGCCTGAGGAGGCTGAAGGAGAGGCGCCAAGTGTGGGCTGCGGCACATGGAACGGGAACACTGGTGTTAGGTGTGGGCTGCTTGGAACATCCCGGGAGTGGCATGCCTCATGTTACAGACCGGGAATCCAGCTGTCTGGAGGTGGAAGGATCCATGGATGGTGCACACTACAGAGACACGCTTTCAAAATCTTTTGCAGGATGCACATGGTGGGAAAGAAGTCCTCAAAAATCAACAACAGAGGCTCTCTAATGGCTTTAAGTGAGTACAGAGCATTGGGATATTAATCTCTGGCTGGGCACACAGACTGACTGACTCTTGGGAAGATATATCAAACATCAAATATATCAAATACAACAAACAGACTTCCCTGACACGCTGGTTATCCCTAGGAAGGAAGAGAAGCCCCCAGGCAGACTTGAAATCACCAGAAAAGTCGGCCTACAAAACAGGGTGGCGGAACTAACAGGCTGAGTACCAGACCCAGCCGGGTGTGAGAAAGGAGGGCGTGATTATCATTGCGATTTATTACTAGCTGTCCAATCGCCTACCAGCTGAGCCCTGCGATGGGAAAAGCTCTGTGCCTGCACAAAAGGAGGGATGGAGGATTTGGTGCCAGAGCACTAACCTTGAGTGAAGGTTTCTATCCTGTCTGTTTCAGGTACTCTGCTGGCTGCTCCACATGCTGTTCATTCTCATTTGATCTTCTGAACTGTCCTTCCAGAGACATGCCATATCCCCATTGTTTTTGGTAAGATGGCTCTGGAGGTGTTACACACATTCCAAGAGTACAAAGGCGATTGGTGGAGAGTGAAGAAACAGATGCAGGTGCCGGACCGCAAATTCCATCAGGAGTCCCACTGCTGAGTCCTGCAGGGCTCTGTGCTCTCGCAGAGCAGACCTCACACCTGCCTCTTCTCTTGTGGCTGTCCTGAAAGACCGACCGCGGACTTCACGAGGAGGGGCACCTTTGTGTTCTTCTGCCTCGTCAATTACATCCTCGGTGCCATGCACAGTGAGTCCACGCTTGGTGCTCAGCAAATATTTACTGAGAAATCAACAGCATCAGGGCCTGG
Source organism: Bubalus kerabau (assembly GCF_029407905.1). Taxonomy (NCBI): domain Eukaryota; kingdom Metazoa; phylum Chordata; class Mammalia; order Artiodactyla; family Bovidae; genus Bubalus; species Bubalus kerabau. The sequence goes on along the minus strand of NC_073624.1, from coordinate 59,113,672 downwards.
GGAGGAGGATTCTGTCTCCAGCACCACTTCCCATCCACAGGAAAGTGAGCTTTTTGCTTAGGAGGGTTGGGCTTGAGCCCCAGGACTCCTGAGAAGGAAGTTTTTGACTGGGGAGTACGAGGACTCCTGAGTCAGGACAAGACTTGCGTCAACCCAAATGACGAAGGAGCTGTGAGGCACGGATGGAGTTACATCCAGAAGATACATCTGGACGCCTGGTAAACATTTAATTCAGTCAGTTGTGTCCGACTCTTTGTGAATCCATGGACTGTAGCCCACCAGGCTCCTCTGTCCATGCAATTTTCCAGGCAAGAATACTGGAGCAGGCTGTCATTTCCTCCTCCTGGGGATCTTCCCAATCCAGGAATCAAACCCCAGTCTCTTGTGTCTCCTATGTTGGCAGGCAGATTATTTGCCACTAGTTCCACCTGGAAGGATCCATTTAATTTCAAGTCCTGATGAAAATTAAAATAACTAAAGTCCTGGAGCTCTAGAGGTTCCTAGAATTGTGACAATCATCTTTAATTGGTTTAACAACCAATGATAAAGTTTTGCAACATTCTGATTTTGTGCTACAAAGAGCATAAAATAGTTCAAGTGTGTGTACACATACACACATCCAAACATATATGTATATATATAGATATACATACATATGTGTATACATATATTTGCAAATCCTTGTCTTATGTTAGAAATTGAATTTTAAAACAAAAAGAAACCATGTTCATAACTATTTTTCTAAAATTTGGTTATTCAACAACTCATTGCCATTTAACTACTTTGAGCCTCGGTTCTTTCTGTAAAATGGGTTAATAAAACTTTCCATTTCATGTGATGAGCTCATGATGGAATATGCTAAAATGCCCCCCAAACTAGAAAACAGTCTCACCAATGGCAGGACTTTGTCTGTCTTTTTCACTTTGACTGTAGAAGCTAAGAGGGAGGCCCTGGCTTGACCACCTGCTGGCTGAGTTCTCAACTGAGTTTAGGAGAGTCAATACCTTGTTTCTTTATCTGTAACAGGAGGGTAATCATGTCTCCAGCTCCTAGAATTGTTAGAGAGATTCAAGATAACACATCTAAAGCATGTAGAAGAGGCCCAACATGTGAGAAATAGTTTTTAAAAATCTGTTAACTGTGATGGTGCTAAGTCGTGTCTGACTCTTTGCGACCCCATGGACTGTAGCCCTCCAGGCTCCACTGTCCATGGGATCCTCCAGCCAAGAATACTGGAGTGGGTTGCCTTGTCCTTCTCCAGGGGATGTTCCTGATCCAGGGATCAAACACGAGTCCCTTGTGTCTCCTGCATTGGCAGGTGGATTCTTTACCACTCGCACCACTCTTTTCAGGATCACCACACAGAGGTCGATTCTGGCCAGTTACCTGTTTCCTGAGAACTGGAAGGGGCTATTCACAGCTGTCCCCAGTAATGTGTGGGGTGAGGGGTGGGTGGACCCAGGCCCACCCACAGTCCCATAAAGGTGGTCATTTTGCCAGACAGAGAGGAGCCAGATAGAAGGACTGGTAGGGGCATGTGTTCTTTACCTCCTTTTCCTCCCTCCCTTCTGCTCTTCCTTTTATTTTTCTTTCTTTATTTAAACAAGTTGCAGAATCCAGGACTGCCTCGGAGGAGATGTCAGGGCAGCTGGGAGTCCAGCTGTGAGATGATGAGGAAACAGGCGAAGCCCCCATCCACTCAATCTTCCCCAATTAACTGGAAGTGAGGTGGGACTCTCCGAACCCAGTTCCACTTTCTGCTCCTAACAAAGCTTGTACAACGAATGCAAGCACTTAGCTGTCAGCAACCAACAGCCGGGGTATCCATCACATCCTCCTGCATCTGTGTTCTGCGCCAGGAGACAGAGCCAGGACCACAGCCTCCGTGCACTGCACTCAACGCTCCGCTGCTCCAGCGGTGCTTACGGATCCCTTCCGCAGGATGAAAACAAGGCAGGTCGCTCCCAGGGATTTTATGGGAGGAGACTTAGTCTGTGTTAGCTGTGTCTTTCCTTTGATTATTCATTGGGATGGGGCAGAGAAGGTGTCACTATTTCATTTCTTCCTTTCTCAATGAATCAAAATTTCTTCCCACCTCTTTGAACCAGGCCTAGGATTTTTTGCCTCAAAGACATTTTTTTTTCATTTTACCTGAAGAATGACTTAAATGGTCTAATTTTGGACTGCTTCCCCATGTAATAAAAGTGACCTGCGAGGATTCTTACACCTTTTGAATTTCCAATTTTCTTTTTAAATCAATTCCCTCTTGGCAAGGCATTATTACTTTCTGCCCATTATAAATACTGTCATCCAAAATTTTCTCTTTCTTCATCAAGCATGACTTACACTCATATTTAAAAATAAGTTCTAATATTTAAAATCTAAGTATTGTCTTGCATAGTAATTCAATAACAATTCCTATGCTGCAAAAATGCAAAATACACAATATGAAATACATTTGATGGATATGGATATAATCATCCGCATTTGCCCAGTGAAGAAACAAAAGCTCAGAAAAATTAAACGTCTCGCGCAAATCATGAAGGAATGTGTGGCCCAGCTGAAATTGGAACTGACATCATCTGATCATTACACAGCTCTTCCTGTCAGACCACCAAAAGCAAAACTAGAAGAGCTATGAGTATCTAATAATGCAAAGACCTTTCAAACTCTTTCATATTTAACAAAATATGTATTTTCCCCCCATAAAGGAGGTCCAAGAAGTAGTTACAGTCTATGAGGAGCTGTTTTTTAATGAAACTATATTCTTATCTACATTGAAATGCTATACAATGATCCACCTAAATCAAGATAAATGAATTTATCTCTGTGGCGGGAAGAAGTTACTGGAAATTAAGCAATTTGAAGGCAAATCATTTTATCAGCTCTACTGAATGTGATGTGGCTGTCACTGCAGGACTGAAGGGGTTCACACACAGTCACATGTCCTGGGCCTTCAGGGACATAGTACTTAATGAGGTATGACTTCTATAATATTTTAATTCTAAATAGAGCTACACGGGAAAGCTAGGACATATATAGTAACATTCAGGGTGAATTTAAAACATTTAAATAGCTTTGCTCAGCAGATAACAAACCATCATATACCCCTGTAGTTAAGTGACTAAGGTGGCACCATTGTGTGCCTGAGCTCAGTCACTCTGCCGTGTCTGACTTCTTGACACCCCACGGACTGTAGCCCACCAGGTTACAGTGGGCTCCTCTGTCCATGGGATTTTACAGACGAGAATACTGGAGGGCGTTGCCATTCCCTTCTCCAGAGGATCTTCCCCATCCAGAGATTGAACCCGTTCTCTCTTGTCTCCTGCATCCGCAGGCAGGTTCTTTACCTCTAGTGCCACCTGGGAAGCCCACGCCATTAGTTCAAACACTACCAAGGAGTAGATCCCAACGATTAGGCGGTGAATCATGTCCCCTCCTCAACAATTCCTACGCTGAAGCCCTAACCCCCAGGACCTCTGCATGTGACTGTATTCAGAGAAGTAACCAGGTTAAAATGAGGTTGCTAGGATGGGCTCTCGTCCATTAAGACTGATGTCCTCATTATCAGAAGAGAAGACGAGGACACAGACATCACAGAGAGACGACCACGTGAGCAGACGGGCATCTGCAAGTCAAAGGCAGAGGCCCGAGAAGAAACCGAACGTGACGACACTACCTTCATCTTGATCTTGAGCTTCCAGAACTGTGAGAAAATAAATCTGTTGTTTAAGTCACCCAGTCTGCAGTATTTTGTCATGGCAACTTAACAAACCAGTACATGAATCTAGAACTTATGCTTCTCCCTCCAGCCTCTGTGTCTATGTTTCCCACAGACTTTTAGGCTCCTCTGGATCTGCCAGTAATACAAAGATGGGCAGATCTGTAAGGAGGAATCAGGCTAAGTCAGGAGGACCATCTTGTGAGACTATACCTTCCTATGAAATGCCATTCCCCCCTTGTCTGCCTAGAAAAGTATCCAGATTCCCCCAGATCTATAATTCAATTCTTCTCCAGAGCTTTCATCTCCTCAGGGCGGTGCCCTGCTCCACTCGTAAATTCACCTCTGTCACAGAAACTAGGACACCAAGTAAGAACTGTTTCCACTGCCGCCTCCTTCGAGATCCCGTGAGTGCCTGCACAGGAGGGACTCCCCTCTGCAGCCCAGTATCTGACACCTAGAAGGTACTCATCAAATGTTGGTTGAATGAATGAACAAGTGAAGGAATAAATGAAATAACAAGGTCTCCACTCCTCCTGGAATAAGCCTAGAGTAATTAAATCCCCAATACAGTACGAAGGACAGTTGTATTTGCTGAGGGAAAAAAAGTGATATCAAACGAAAAAAAAAAGTAGTTAACACTAGAGACACAGAGTTCCTGTTGATGAATTTATGAACAGTGCAGTAAATAACTGAGGATGAGAAACTGAAAAAGGTGGAAGCAGAGCTTGAGACAGAGCAACACAACCCGAAAGGGCTGCACCCAGTGGGAGACTTGTTTACACAAACACTGGAGGGAAGGAATCACCTTTTGTTCTGAACCAGGCCCTGGAGCATCCAGCCTGAAAACAATGCCCTCCTTACTAAGTTCAAGAAGCAGTTGAAAAATAACAGTCATAACCCAGGAGGTAAAAATCACTTTACCCATGAACAGAACCCCGAGACAATGGGGAATGAGGAGATAAAACTGAGCTGCGTGTGAGTTCTCTTCTAAAGGGCAGCAGAAGCAGATGAGTGAATGTTAATGGATCATGCAAGGGGGAAAGAGGTGATAAAACAGAGTACATGGGAACCGGGCAGAGGACCGGGCAGAGGACGACAGGCTGGTGAGATGCAGTCTGTCAGACGACTGGGTTGTGGCTTGAGAAGGTGGCCTCAGGTAACAGGCAGCAGGGACTCAACCTCTGCCTGCCTCGCCTCCCTTTTACCTATCATCCCCTGTCAATAATGAATCTGATTAATACATTGTGGTCATTGTTGTTTAGTTGCAGAATCATGCCGGACTCTTTGTGACCCTAAGGACTGTGGCCCACCACGCTCCTCTGTCCACGGGATTTCCCAGGCAAGAATACTGGAGTGGATTCTGGCTGATATAAGATACATAAAATCGACAGGAATTCAAACATTTAGGCACCATGAAATGAGGCAAAAGGAAAAGAGAGCCTGATTTTCAAACGATGAAAGCGACCCTGGAAATCATAATTGGGCAAGTCTGCAATATTGTGAGAGTAATAAAAAATCTGTTAACATCTAGAGGGAATAAACCCAAAAGTAATAAGAAGCTGAGCTTTAAGAAGGAAAAAAGAAAAAGGCACGCTAAATTTGATTGTTTTTCTGATGGAATTACAAGATTACTACTTTAAGGGAATGGAGCAGATGTGATATATCTGAATTTTATTAGAGCATTTGAAAGAGCATCTCATACAACTTCTTCCATAAAACCAAGTGACTGGCTTGAACCGGGACTGAGGAAATAATAAAAGAAGGGGAGCAATACAGAGCAATCAATCTCGTTGGGAGGAAGGTGTTTGAGAGATGGCACATGGGTCCCTGCTGTTTAGGGTGGACAGAATATTCTTTTTAATGATCTGTGAAAAAGGAAGGATGAGAGTGGAAAGACAAGAAACACAGAGATTTAATGGACAAAGGGATGAGAAACACAGTTAAAATGATCTGAATCCATAGAGGAAAATGAAAGCTAACAAGTATATTTATATATTTAGGAAAGTAAACACACTTGGAAACATATTTGCAAAAATGCACACACAAAAGGAGAAAGAAACCAGAAATTAAAGACACTGGAAAGTACCTAGAAGTACTCTTTGCTATAAACTTGAACTGTAATACAGGTTCAAACTGGAGATTTTAATGACTTACACCATGGCATGATGAGGACACATCGGGTATTCACCCCAAAATAATTTTTTTAGGTGCCAAAAGGCTGATATTTTACTCATCTTTGGATTTTGCCATTTTGAGTTTGAATCCTCACGTTTAGCAGTAAAACTACCAAAAATCACTGAAATGAACTATTCTGGGGCAGGGACAACACATCCAGTGTCTCTCTGAGATGCTCTCTTGCTTTTTTATCTGTTCCTCAATGAGGCCCAGCTCGCCTGCAACTATTTCTAGATAAGTGAACCTTCTCCAGTGCAGTCGTGACGGAGTCTAAAAGGATCCTGGGCACCCCTAGGAAGGTCTGCTGCTGCTGCTTTCAGAAATCTCTTTTCAAAGTTAAAAAAATTTTCTTAAACAAACAGAGCAGGTTCTGATATAGAATCATTGTGTCTTGGACTTGTCCACTATTCAATACCCATATCTGTCAGAAGCTAAGTGAGAGGCTTCGAAGCCACCACAACTGACGTGCAAACCTTGGCTCAAAAGTTACTTAACATTTCAGTGCCTTGGTTTCCTCACTTAACAAGTGCTTCAGGCTAGTCTCCAGTCCAAAGGATGATGATTAAATGAATTGATGCTATGGGCTTTTCTGGTGGCTCAGTGGTAAAGAATCTACCTGCAATGCAGGAGATGTGGGTTCAATCCCTGGGTCAGGAAGATCCCCTGGAGAAGGAAATGGCAACCTGCTCCAGCATTCCTGCCTGGGAAATCCGATGGACAGAGGAGCCTGGCAGGCTACGGTCCATGGGGTGGCACAGAGTCCAACACAACTTAGCGACTGAACAACAACAACAACATTGCACATAGTAAGCCCCCTGGAAAAGTCAGCCATTCCCAACTAGGCTTGCTGTGAGCAGACAACACATTTAAAAGAGACGAGTTAGGGATAAAAACACATTATTTGGCTCTAGATGCTCATCAATGACTATTTCCTGAAAACCAAAAAAAAGAATTCTGTTTGGTTAGGATTACATAATCTAATGATGCTTCTTCAAAGCAGACAATGCAGTCTAGAAGCAAGAAACAGGCAAAGATTCTACTGCCACCCTGCCACACTACCCGTGAGGTTTTGCGCACGACTGACGTGTATCTACAAAACGAGGAAACTGACACTTGTCTAACCTTCCTCACACCCTTTGAAGGAAAAATGGTATAAAAGAAGTGGAAACAATTTGCAGGGCTTATACGAGAAGTGTTTTTTTGAACAAGAATTTAAAAATGAATCGAGGAGGAGAAGCCATATTAAGAGTAACAGGACTCCATTGTGGCTGGGGCGTTCAAATCCACAAGAGTGGCACCTACCGAAAAATTGCAAATCCGTGGACTATGGACCATTCTCCTTCATCCTCATCTTGGCCCTTATTCCTCTCTCTCCACATCCACTGAACCTCAGCCTTGGGGAGCTCTGCCTCCTAGCCTCTCTTTTGGATCCAGCTTGCTCTCTGAGTTCCGCAGATGCTAACTTGGCTACAGCTCTCATTATTCTTTTATCGGTAGCACTCTCAGAGCTTAGTTACAGAGGGAAACAGAGGCAGTTGTCCTGTGTCCATCTTGTCCCTTTCCAGTCCACAATCTCTGTTCTCAGAACAATCTTTCTGCAAAGCTGGACGTGTTAATTCTCCCTGTTTAAAACCCTCCAGTGGCCCTTCGTCCAACCCTGGAAGGCTCTGGTCTTCTCTGACTTCCTTAGCTCCTTCTCTCATCAACTCCCTCCTCCTCCTCCACACTCTAGCCTGACAAGCTTCAACTCTCGTCAGCTCTTTGGCTGTTTGCCTGGCACTTGGACATCCCTGTCCAGTTTTCTTTGCCTCCTCTTCCAGGAGATGCAGAGGCCATCTCCCACAGGAAAACTTCCTGGTCTTTCTCCTCTCCTTTCTCTTCCTTTGGTTTCTGTACTATGGCATTTATCATGCTCTACTGGAATTGCCTGCTGCTGCTGCTAAGTCGCTTCAGTCGTGTCTGACTCTGTGCTACCCCATAGATGGCAGCCCACCAGGCTCCCCTGTTCCTCGGGTTCTCCAGGCAAGAACACTGGAGTGGGTTGCCATTTCCTTCTCCAATGCATGAAAGGAAAAGTGAAAGTGAAGTCGCTCAGTCGTGTCCGACTCTTAGCGACCCCATGGACTGTAGCTTACCAGGCTCCTCCGTCCATAGGATTTTCCAGGAGGGAGTACTGGAGTGGGTTGCCATTGCCTTCTCCTGGAATTGCCTATGTGTTTGCAAATAAATAGTGGGAGGCGGGAGCTGCCTTATTCCTCCGTGTTCCCAGCCTGGGACACACAGCAGTCCCTCAGCTGAGTGAATGGACCCAAGACCATCAACATACCCGGGGGCCGAATCCAGTATCAAGACATACCTGGACTTGTGATCAAAAGCTCACTGGTTTCATGAGCAGTATATAAGACATAGAAATGGCCCACAAAAGAACCACTGGATAATGCAACCTAAACATTGCTGTAATAAGCCAGGGGATACCTGTTGTAGGCACCTGTTGGCCTGAGGCCCTTAAATTCAACTTTCCTCATCTCACCTGGCCTGGAAAATGCCATAGTTTAGATCAAGCCTTGCAGAAACTACAAAAACTGAAGGAGGGGCTGGTCTTTAAATACAAACGAGAGGATGAGGAATGCAGATCACATCAAAGTGACTCTTCCCCACCACAAATGTAATCACATCACACCTCTGCTTGATGCACCTTCAGAGACAGGCTGAAGCCTCCTTGCTTCTCTCTTCCTCACACCCAGCCATACACCACATTGTACTAATGGTTCCTACCAAGTACCACGTGGTGTACACCTCTGTGCCTTTGCACTTGCTGTTTTCTTTACCTAAAGTGCCCATCCTCTTCTTAGGGTTTCCTGGCCTCACCCCAAAGTCTCATCTCAACTGTCACCTCCTCTGAGAAGTCTTCCGTGAACGCTCTAGATGGAGCTGAATATGCCTTCTTTGTGCCTTCAGTGCACCTTGTAATCTACCTTGTAATTGAATGGACTGTCTGTTTACATGCTGTTCCTTCCCCACTTGGCATGTCTTAACACATTTTCGTATTCTGGGATTCTAGCATAATGCTCAGCTCAGATAAAGAACTCAATAAATTAAATGTTAAATTGAATTTGTTGAATTCACATGGAAGAGAACACTTATCTAAAGCCTGAAAAGGTAAAGTGGTTATACTTTTATGATTCATTTGACAGTAGGGAACATCATTAGAATAAACTGAAATGATTAAGAATGGGCAGAAAGACCTCCACAATCAGAAACTATAGGGATACCAAACTTTTCAGTTAAATAAACCAAACATAAGAGCAATCATAGAAAATAACATTTAATGACTTTAGGGTACAGGTAAAAATCATATGACATTTTTAGACTGTTTTCTTTAAAAATGCATCAAAGTACTGTAAAAAAAAAAGCCCAAAACAGCTTTTTAGAAGTGGCATTTTATAACAGGTATTTAAATTCTACTTTCACTGTGAGCTTATTCAGAGTAATTGTAGAATAAAGAAAAGCACCTAGCCTTTGGGTCACTATGCATATATAGCGAAATTATGCAATTAGATGATAAGTAATTAACCAGGACAGCAATACAGCCAATCTAATGGGGCCAGTTTGGGTCTGAGTGGCTCATAAAAACAGTTATGTAGCTAAACAATAGGCACCTATGAGGACATCAAGTTGCAGACTACCCACAGCCTAACAAATCCCTCCTGACACTAAAGAGATATGGAAAGAGAGATCTCAGAGATGGGGCAGAATCACTGTAAATTCTGCCCAGGAGGGAACTGAGGTGCCATCTTGATTCTTATTATAGAAAACTTCTAATGTCTATTCAGGTCTCCTGCCCATTTTTAAATTGGTTCATTTATTTTTTTTATATTGAGTTGTAAGAGATATTTATATATTTTGGATATTAACCCCTTATCTATCACATCATTTGCAAATAGTTGCTCCCTTTCAGTAGGATGTCTTTTTGTTTCATTGATGGTTTCCTTTGCTGTACAAAAGCTTTTAAGTTTAATTAGGTCCCACTGCTTTTGCTTCCTTTGCCATGGGAGACATGCAAAAAAGATAATGATATGATTTATGTCAAGGACTGTTCTATGTTTTATTCTTGAGTTTTATGGTTTCGGGTCTTACATTTAGGTCTTTAATCCATTTTGAGTTTATTTTTGTATATGGTGTGAGAAAATGTTCTAATTTCATTCTGTTACATGCAGCTGTCTACTATTCCTAGCACTACTTATTGAAGAGACTGTCTTTTCTCCACTGCATAATCTTGCCTCCTTTTTCACTGACTCTAAGTGTGTTGGTTGATTTCTGAGCTCTCTATCCTGTTCCATTAACCTATGTGTCTTTTTCTGGTGCCAGTACCACACTGTTTTGATTACTGTAGATTTGAAGTATAGTCTGAACTCAGGGACCATGATACCATCAGCTGTTCTTTTTCAAGATTGCTTTGGATATACACACACACACACACACACACACACACACACACACACACACATACACACACATACTTCAATCAACTCTCCTGTTGGCCAGCACATCCCTGTGAGACATGATGGTTCATTAAAAGATGCCTAAGCCAATAAATCAGGGAGCAAGTTGTTTTCCCATCTTTTACACAAGGAGACTTACAACATCTAAGTAGTCCTGAACAACAAAAAAAGTTTTTCATGCCTTGATTTTTATACTTCTTTAAAAGCAGAGACCAGCAGCAGATCAACTGAACTGGCATCTCACTGCACAGATTGCCTTTGGGACTGGGACCCATGTAGGGGTCCCAGGGGCCATGTAGAAGACAACTGGAGGCCATAGTCAGCCACCCTGGGTTTGCTTTGGCTTTATGTTCTTGTCCTACTAAAATTTTCCAGATCTGCTGATTTGAAAGCATCATTCATGGTCCTAACATTGGTGCTGAATTGATATTTGGTGGCCAAGGACAAAGAAATATCTCTAACAAATAAAAGAACTATCAAAAATATGAGCCAGAGGTTTATTCAGCACCTACTGTGCATCAGAGGGCTATCTCTTAGTCCTCAGAATAAGGACTGAGATGCAAGGTAGACATCATCACCATTTTACAAATGAGGACAATAAGGCTCAGAAAGGTTCAGTTTGGTCATTTCCCCAAAGCATATACAGCCAACTAGTGGTGGAGGTAAGTTGTAATTTGAGGAATCACAGGCACTCCCAAGCCCATCTTCCTCACCATCCTTCTGAAGAAATAAAGCAACTTGTACCATGTATTCTGTGGACACATGATAAAAATTTAACCTTTTTGCTCTTATGCATTTTACTGTATGTATTTCTCCTGGTTTCTGTTCCTCTCCCTCCTTGCTTGCTTTTTTTTTTTTTTTTTCAATTCCCCTCCCTCCTTTTTTTGTGGCATTTGATAAACCTTAGTTGAAAACCGTTTAAACACTTTCTGAGGGTGTTTGGAGAGAAAGACCCAAAAAATAATCTTTAAATGCTTAAAAATAATCATTAATCCATATAGTATGGATAAATATATTGAGGTTTTCAGGTACCCTGAATATTGGAAAACTCAATTCTCTTGGAATCTTCATATTCACATACACACACAATTAGAATCATTTTTTAAAAATCAGAAATGTCACTTGCTTTTGAAACGATTATTCAATATTAGTCTCACCCTCAGCCAAAATTCCCATAATGCCTGGATAAATGAAAAGGGAGTTGAACACTAGATTATTCAGCTTTTTTCTTTTTTGCACAGTGTGATAAACAATAATTAAAAGTGTAAAATATAAGTTAACAATGCAAAACAGAACCATCTCCAAGACTTTGCAGAATGCAGCTTTCATATCCTTGGATGCTGACCTTCTGACAAGTCTATAGGTTTTATTTTCAAAGGCCACAGAACCCCCTTTTAAAGTAAAGCCTAAAAGTGAGATAATAACAGCTCATATTTAGGATTATTTAGTTTCTCTATAGGAGACAGGCTCCAATATTGAGAGAGAGAAAAAAGATTTCCATTAAAATCATTTAAAATGATTTAGCAACATTAACTACAAAAGACACAAAGGATGATGAAGAAAGTCCATTTAAATAATGTGTCTAAAATAAGACACAAAAGAAGGTAGCAGTCGCATGGAGTTGGGATTTGGTGTATACACGTGCTCAGTCCCTAAGTTGTGTCCGACTCTTTGTGACCCCATGGACTGTAGCTCAGCAGGCTCCTCTGTCCAGGGGACTGTCCAGGCAAGAATACTGGCTGGAGTGGGTTGCCATTTCCTCCTCCAGGGTATCTCTCTGATACAGGGATTGAACCAGCATCTCCTGTGTTTCCTGCATTGGCATGAGAATTCTTTACTACTGAGCCACCTGGGAAGCCCTGGGGTTTGGTAACAACATGCAAAGCAAAAATAAGAATATAAAATAAATCACATTTAACAGGCATTCACAAGTTAACAAAATGGATAAGTTTTTAAAAGTTCTGTATAAACACAGTTTTGCTTTTTGCCAAAATTTACTAGTAAGAGAAAGATAAAAAAATCTAATAAAGTTTTGCAGTAAGTTTCTCTCTATAATGAGAGAAATACTATTACATGGCAAACAGATACCTGCTTGGACTCCCTGCCTGAAATGATTTTTAAAATTTTGCATAAATGATGTAATTCTGATAAATGTATAAATGATGGTTTATATAACAGCATGTTTTCTAAAATCTAGGCAAATCTGTATGTTATTGTGAATATGAAAAGTGGAGAAAAAACCAGAGGGCTGATTTCCATTTCACTTTTGGTATTTAAATGCCACAGTGATAACTGAACACTGCAAAGAGTTAAATAAATTATTGTTAAATTGTCTTGTAAATAGCTCAGACCTTCAGTCCAGAATCAATAAAATGTATGCCTTGCCTGTGGTTTACTCAAGGCTACAGAAATTCAGAGTAATCAATCATTCCAGGAGGCCTTTATAGCTTTCAGGAAGTGAGAACTCTATTTTACTGAATAAAGGATTTAATTAGTAGGTATTATTAAAGTGTAATTTTCCATGTTAAACTATTTTTCTATATAAACTAGCTCCCCAGTATGCTGACTTGTAAAGACAGGGTTACCTTGAGTTCTCCCAACAGACAGGTAATAACTCGTTTTTGTCTCTGTGTTTTCTGATTCTATAGAATGCATTCTTTCTTCTGTCATCAAAAAATAACTTGTGAACAAATATTCTCTGAGAATTTTCTTATGTCACCATCCTATAAACAAAATCTTTAAAGACAAACCTGAATCCCAACATTATCTTTTGTGATATTTTTTATGCTATGAAGGAAACTGTACCATAATACTGATTATCCCATAGCTGGTAGACTAATTACAGCCATTCTACCACAAAAGTGCAATGCTAGACAGATACCTTTTGTCCATGACAGTATAAAATATCCTTTTGACTTTTAGTTTAAAAGACTGTGACAAGTGACTACTAATTCAATCCATAAATTCTATCTAATAATGGTCTAAATTTACCAATATTAATGATGGGAGGAAAATGAATTTGGCATAAGCATGCACTTCACATGATTCCTGGCATATATGAATGAAAGCAAATAAATCCACCTAATTAAAGACCAAATATTATGAACAAAATCCACAAAGAGTGGAAAGAGATTATTTTTTTCTCCCTTACTATGGAAATTTACTGGTTACGATACTTAAATTTCAGATCTTTTCTTTAATGGTAAATAACTTGTGTTAAAAGATCTCTAACAAGACACCATTGCTGATTATGTAACACTGATGATGTGCAGCTATTATTTCTCCACTCTGGACCAAAGGACAAAAAAACAGTAAATTTGGTTAATGTTTTAACCTAAGAATTCTTCTAAATACTTCTATATCAACTGCTGCTGCTTCTCAGCGTAGAGCTAGATCTGCTGAATGATTACAGAATGAGGAATGACAAGTGATATAAAGAGGACTATCAATTTTCACAAAATTCAAACTTGGTAACATATGAATGGACCCCACAGAAGAACACAAAAACCCTTCCCAGACAACGTACAGTATAATTAACCAGAAAGGTGTGGCAGTGCTTTTGACTGTGATCAGCCATCTGGAAGGATTTCAAATAAACAACCTAGCTATTGCTGCTTTGCTAGACAACTGATCATTCTTAGTGGTGAATATTAATAATCGCTTTAGAAAAATATTAGAACAAAACTAGCTTTGTGAATTACTGCACCCTTTCTTGCAAATGTACAGTAGGTAAACCAATAGTTTTATCATTATCAATACAGCCTACTTTAATATACTGGATATAAATAATTGTCACTAAAAATCATTTGCTGTGTATTCAGATAAAGCTATAGAGATCTGCCTTGTTACCTAGCAACTGGGCAAGTAACTGCCATACTGCAAAAAAAAAAAAAAAAATCCTTATTTTTTAGGTAGAGTGTAAGCAAAAGCATGAAGGGAGGTACGTTTGGGGTGTAATCCTAGTTGATCAAAATCTCCATAATTCCCTGGTTAACCTTTGTTACATAATGATTCATCTTCCCTCAATGACAAAAGAGTATTTCCATTTGCTTTGGTTAATAAGATCACTGAAACATTTTACATTTCTTGATAAAACTGAAGACAAATCATGCTGAATTTTAGAGCTAGAGGGAAGACTGGCTTCATAAATGAGAAGGCTAAAGTAGCTGAAAAGATTAAGTAGCTAAAAGCTGTGTGACTACACAACTTCTTAAAAAAGTAAATATATGTAAAGTGTTTAGAACAGCACCTGTCACACTGAAAGGATACGTGTCTGATACTGTTATTTTTTATTATGGTCATTATACTGACAAGAGTTGGATCTAGAATCTATTTCCTAATTACCCAAACAGTATCCTTGTGATTAAACACATTCCCTCCAAATACAGCAGTGCTTTAAAACGTACAATGTACATCTTCCATGAGCAAAAGCTGTATTTTAATTGTAAAATGTATGTATTAAATAAAAATATATATGTAGATTCATTTTTAAATGTATCTATTTACTTATTGAGTCTTAGTTGTGGCACCCAGGATCCTTGGTCTTCACTGTGGCCTGCAGGATCTTTAGCTGTAGCCTGCGAACTCTTAGTTGTGGCATGTGGGATTTAGTTCCCTAACCAAGGATTGAACCCAGGCTCCCTGCACTGGGAGCTCAGAGCCTTAGCCACTGGGCTACCAAGGAAGTCTCTGTAGATTCATTCTGAAAGCAGAAGAAAATTGAGTCTTCAAAACTAATAATAATTAGCTTTGCTTAAAATCAAATCTTTATCATCCTCAAACATAGATAACTGATGTAGAGCTAAAAAGCATGTCTAAATCACCTTTGAAAGGCAATATTTTGTTGTGTTACTGTGTAGATCTAGAAGTATAAAATCTCCCATCTTTCAAAATGATCCTGGACCTACATTTCTCACTTCATACCAAACATTAACCTGATACATTTATACTGAAAGATTTCAAACATCCGTTAGATTAAGAAGAGCTTACACTGCATCTGAAGAAGTCCACACACCCACACATCTTGATTAGTACATATTCCTTATACATTTCCTAATATTTATATTCTCTCTCCCTAGGTGATCTCATCCAGGCACATGCTTTTAGGTACCACACCTATATGATGTGCACCTTTCTCCTGAGTTTCAGGCTTGTAGATCCAACCACTTGCTTCACATTTCCACATGGATATAAAGTTCCTTTGATTTTTAAAAAGCTTAAAACAGAACTCTTGATTCCTTCTCCCACCAGGGGCCCAGTCTGTTCATCACCCACCCAGTTGCTAAGAACAAAAATTTAGGCATCATCCATAACTCCTCCCGTCCCTTAATCTTTCAAATTAATTCATCGGCAAAACATATAAATTCTGTTTTCAAAATAGACCCCAGAATCTGATTTAAGATGGCAAATTTAAACTTCCACACAGAAGTTCCCTTCCTAAATACCAAACAGAATGTGCCAAAAAAAAAGTAAATAGTAAGAAAAAAACACCAACAGTGACCAATCGAGGAAAGAAACATAAACAAATATAAATAAGCTTCAATCCTGGCAGCCAAGGAAAGAAACAGAAGATTCTGGAGCAGGATAAAGAGGCACAGTGTTGCCTGATTCCCAACCCTGTTCTCACTCCCCAGAGACGTGAGTCAACAAGACTCTGAGAATTCTCACTAATAACTCTAAATTTAGAGAAAACACATACTCAGTGAATATCTGTGTCTACTTCCTTTCTCTACTGAGGAGTAATGGAAACATGTGAAATGAAGGAAAGGGAGTAAAGGGCTGACTCCATGGAGCTGAAGGCTCCAGGGCTGCCCACTGAGATGAAGAAACCAGTGAAGTCTGACATTACCTCCAGGGTAGCTGCCAGCTCACACAGAACCCTTTAGTTAATTATATAAAGGCTATCCTTGGTATCTCCCACCTACTCTCTCCCAGTTTGGTGACACGAATGCTGATAACAGGGACATTCAGCAAAACCTGAGACGGCAAAGCCCCGGAAACCTAGTCAAGGCTGCACAGGGCATGAGTTACCTCTCTCTACAATTTCTATCTCCTTGGCAACTTCTTCAGTTCAGTTCAGTTGGTTAGTCATGTCTGACTCTTTGCAACTCCATCGAATGCAGCACGCCAGGCCTCCCTGTCCATCGCCAACTCCCAGAGTTTACTAAAATTCATGTCCATTGAGTCGGTGATGTCATCCAACCAGCTCATCCTCAGTCGTCCCTTTCTCCTCCCGCCTTCAATCTTTCCCAGCATCAGGGTCTTTTCAAATGAGTCAGTTCTTCGCATGAGGTGGCCAAAGTATTGGAGTTTCAGCTTCAGCATCAGTCCTACCAATGAACACCCAGGACTGATCTCCTTTAGGATGGACTGGTTGGATCTCCTTGCAGTCCAAGGGACTCTCAAGAGTCTTCTCCAACACCACACTTCAAAAGCATCAATTCTTCGGTGCTCAGCTTTCTTTATAGTCCAACTCTCACATCCATACATGACTACTGGAAAGACCATAACTCTGACTAGACAGACCTTTGTCCTTTTACAAAGGTAGCTTCTTCACACTTCAGAAAGGTGAACAGGTCCAGGCCATAAACCACAGCTCAAGGGGAAAATCAAACTGGTACCTCAAAAGATGGGAAGTGATTTAAGAAGTTACTTACACTATGTCTGGGCAAAGCTCCCCAAGCAATAGCAAGATGGAAAGAAAGAAAGAAAGAAAGAAAAAAACCCAGTATGGCAGATATGCAAAGAAGAGAGGAAGAAGGAAAGGAGAGAAAAGGAGAGGACAAAGGGAAGCAGGGAGAGAGGAACAAAGGGAGGGGAGGAGGGAAGGGAAGAATACAAAATGCAAGGGTCATAACATAAGGAAGTAAATCTAGCAGAAATTTACTCAAATAAAAAGAAGGACTTCCTCACACAAACTTCCCATTACAGAGGAAAGATTTCAGTAAAAACTGAAGGTAAAGAGAGAATAATGAAACAAATGAATGAGATGAAAAGAGAGACTGTGGACCTAACAAAACTATTTAAGTACCAAAGAACATTATTTTAGAATCAGTCAATAGATTATTTATAAAAATGTCAAGAAACAGCAGACACTTATAAAAAATTGAACTACTAACCCAGAGGAAAGGTCTAAGGTAATTCACTGTGAATGCAGGTGAAAATGACAAAAGACTATAAAAAAATTAACAGATATGGAAGACAGACAAAGATGATCCAAAATGAGGATAACACAGAACATTCAACAAGACATAGCCTAGCTATGCTACTGAGCTATGAGGACAAAGAAAGAATTCTTTGGGATTCAGGCAGAAAAAGCAAACACTTACAAAGGGTGGCTTCAGATTTCACAGTAATAATGAATGCTATTCGACAATGCAGTAATGGTTGCAAAACTCTAAGGGAAAGAGAGCATAACATAAGGATATTATACTCAGCCTCAATGTTGTTCAATTATAGAAGTAACAGAAAGACATCCTGAAATATTAGGGGAAAAACAACAAAAAACAAAACTCTCAGAAGTACAGTAGCTACAAGCCTTTCTTGAAATAAGTAAGAACAAAAAGCAATTGACAAAAAAAAAGCAATTGACAATGACATCTAGGCAATTAAGAGATGACTCAAAGAATTCATTTAGAAATGGAGAAGCTATGCTAAAGGACTGGGAAACATTGGGTCTATTTAACTAGAATTTATATGAAATAAGCTTAGTAATTATGATTTTATGATTATAGAATAGCAAGTGTTATAATATGATCAATATGAATTAATTAAAATTATTAGCTGAAGAGAAGAGATGGGCAATAATGTACTTAAAACTAGAATGTGTAGTTAAAAAAACACAATGCTTCAGCCTTGAGGCAGATTTATTGTAAAGCTACTTAAGTTTCAAGACCCTTCACCTGCATGGGTGATTTGTTTTTTCGCAGGCCTTGGGAGGGGTCACAGCAGAGCATTCACAGGATCACGTTTCTGTGAAATATACTCTATTTTCTTAAAGAGGAATCCACTCCTGCTCAAACCTCTTAACATTTTTCATTTCTCTTAATCATGACAAGATTTAATAACCATTAATCATAAGCATTTCTCTTAACCATAATGGGAGATCATTTAGGAAATAACTTGTGGTAAGGAGACCTTTGTTTGAAGTTCAACAATCCTTTAGTTTTTCTTACTTCCATTTTTTTATGCTGTTAAGTATAAGAAAACAAACTTTAGTACTTTCTATTTAAAAATAATATTTCTGGTATGATCCCATTGTTGCCATTACTACAAAAGTATTTCTTTCTACTCATGCAACCATTTATCAATCCCTTTGTATGTATGCATAGAAAGACTCCTTAAATGATACTAGTCTAATGTTAAAGATGATTATTTCTGGGTGGTGGGGTTTAGAGTAATTTAAAAAATTTTAATATTTTTATTATGTGCATCACTTGAATTATGTCTTATAATCACATATCAAATGTCAAAAATAATGTGGGATTATTTTTCTTTAAAAAATGCCAAGATATTACTTTGGATGGTGAGAGCTACAGAGAACTGTTCTTTTCTTCTTTGTATTTTCCTGTTTTTGTAGAACTTCGAAAAGCTTTTCACAATTTGATATTCTGAATCTTTCCACATCTCTCCTGTGTTTACTGTCACTCCCTAAACCAAATCTCTATCAGTTCTTACCTGGGCTACTATTATCCAATAGTCTTTTATGTGGTTCCTCTGCGTCCGTTCTGGCCGTAGTTTTGTCCAGTCTTAACATGGCAGACAGTGTATTCAAAGGTAAATACTGCCACACTTCGGCTTTAAATCCTCCGTTTGCTTCATGTCATTTTTAGAATAGAACCCAAATCCTTTGCCATGACTGGCAAAGCTGACCTAAGCGGGCCAGGACCTAGCCACACTGGACTGCTCTCTGTTACCCAAACAGACTGCGACTGCTCCCCAAGGGCACATGCATATGCATGTGGGTCCCTTTGCCTCAATGCTCCTTCCCCAGGTTTCTCTGCATGGCTCCTGCTCACCATTTTATGTTGGAAGGACACCTTCTTAGGGAGACCTTCTCTGAACAACTTTTTGAAAGTCACATCACTGTCCTCCAGAACATTCTCAAGCACTTCACCCTGTTATATGCCTTTCACTGTACTTACCACTGTCTGACATCTTCTCCATTTATTTATTTACTTGTTTTGTATTAACCTTCCCTCACTAAATATCTGCTCTACAAAGCAGAAACCTTGTCTATTTCGTTCACCATTGTATCTCCTGCCCTAAGAACAGTGCCTCGAAGATAGTAGACAGTCCACAAAAATGTCTCAAGTGAATGAATACATGCTGTTTCCAGCGTAAAAAGCAGGGTGGTGGTTGCAAATCTGCCTTTTAAGTTAGTTGTTTAGAACTCAGAATGCAAGTTCCTTCAACCAAGCCACCATATAAACAGAATTAGATATTAAAGTTAGCCCATGAACGTCCACTGGACCCATAATGGGCTAAAATTCTGTATATCTGCAACAAAAATGCTAAAAAAAAAACCACCATGATGAATTATCATTGGCATAATATACAATTAAAAAGAAATAATTTATTTACTATGAACAAATTACAATTATTATTTATCTTTCATATTAGTGGAGACATTTATGGATATTGTGAAGGGGGCTTCAGATCATTTTCAAGGACTGTAGTTTTTCAGTCCAGGTTTTTATCCATATAACCCCACTTTAAAATTTATATCACTTGGCTTCTTTCATAACAGATATCACTCTATTACCACTCTGAATAGCTATCAGCCATGAGTTGGGCTACTGTTTGTATCAAAAATGTAAAAGAGGAAATAGATTTTCTGGAGGTATTAGGAAAGAGAAAACTAAGAAGCGGGATTAAAGAGGTTGTGTGATTTAAAAGATATCTGAGCTAAGAGCAGTGAATGAGAGGACAGAAAAAGTCAGTGAGGCGTGGTCAGGAGAATACGGGAAAAAAAGAGTTTCTCCTGTTAGCTACCAGGCATTTTCATTTTCCAAGACAGCTTGGTTCCTGTCTGGAATAGTTCTGGGTAGGTAAAAGAAGGGACCGCCAGTGTGTAAATGATGTTGAAAGTTGGGAGGGACTATGTATTTCTAATTTGAACCTTTGTACCAAATTTGGTTTGGCATAAGTCTGTAAGACTAATCTACCAGTAGGGTGAAATAAACAGCATCACTCACATCAGGAGAACTGACCACGCCTTGGGAAATACTTAGGAGGCAGTGCCAGACCTTCCACTCCAGAGAGAAAGCTGTGTTACTGGAAAACAATTTGAACCAATTATTTTTACCCTAAATTGACAGTTAAGACAGAAAAAAAAATGTATTAAGAGCCAAGAGGTGCTGCAAATGGTCTGCACGTCTTTTCTGAAAAAATGAACCACGGAGGTAAAGAGAAGCAGCTTGTTTTTACAGTCACATTTTGTATTTCCAGAAAAATATCTACACACTGGTCATGATTTCTAAACATCAGGAAACAAGTCTTCTGCAAACATTACACAACACAAAACATACCACCTGTTGCAATTACTACTATGTGCAAGTCACGTCCAAGTCTTAATTGAAACCAAAACAGACCATAAAACTTACGGTTACCAAAAAATCATTCTAACTGAAATGTGCTAAAATGGCAGGATGCTCCAAAATACTATTATCTCTTGCCAAGAGTCTTAATTTTCACATGATGACAAAATCTCACCCTGACCAGTGTTGTGAGCACTACAGAACTGAGTACCATTTAAACATATGGCTAAGCAGTGCTGAGGCTGTGCTGGGGTCACCTACTAACTTCCGTGGCTTCAAAGGTGTCTGTCTAGAGTCACAGAGGGCTTGGAACATGGAACATGGGTATCTGGACAATCTCAATGCAGCCGTTTATTTTTTCCAGAGTATGTTCTTGTGGTTAATTCTATGAAGTTTGTAATTTCAGTTTAGTTACATTAATTCCAAACCCAGAAGAGATGTATCCATAAAAGCCATTTATAGAATAATCCTGTTTTCAGATTCACCTAAAAACACACTATAAAACATTGAGTAACAGAGGGTATCAGAACATGGGTTTTTGCTTCTTCTAGTTCAAATTTTGTATTGCTGCTCTTCTTTGCATGTCCTCCTATTCCCATATGAGAAAACTACCAGTAAGTCTTAGCTCTGTAAATACCAGAATCAAGAGGTACTGCTTAAACAAAATTTTTAACGGAATTAATTTTGGATTTTCATCTAAAGACGTTATTCTCATAATTTTTTAAAGAAAAAAATGACTCAGCTTAATCATATTTTGACTTCTAAAAAAAACCATCTCATGATTTCATGAAGAAAAAGCAAAAATCAGATTAAAAAGGATGGTTTTCATCTCACACTAGAATCATAAGAAAGGTTAATTTTTACATGAAAATTTCATCTACATAAAAATAGATCTCTGGAACAATGCATTATTGACAGATGCGTAGGAAGATAAATGCACTCATGTAAATGTTCTTTCTCAAGCAAATTATTAAATATATTGACAGTGCTGCACTTTGAAAACAATCATTTTAAAGAAATTAAATATTAATACAAGAGTGAAGACATCATGGCTAATGTAATCTCTCACTCAAAGAAATATACGTGCAACACTTTTTCCAAGGCTTATTGATATTCACTGCTTTTAAATTTCACGGCAAACATTTATGCTTTGTTATTGGCTATTGTTTACTTAAGGGAAAAAACCAATTAATAAATTTGGATTCTGTTCACACTTCTGTTAATTATTGGTGGCTTAGTGAGGAACTTGTACTTTGATAACTGGCAATGGCACTTGTAAATGCTAAATCTGAATTACTACTCTAAGTCCAAAATGTATAAAAATCAACATACCTACAGTAATACAAATGTTTTACTCATTCTCCTAATTAATTTTTCTAATTGTTCATTCCTCCTGGGACATTAGCTGGCTTGATGGATATTAACGTGACATATGTTGACATTAGCATCTGGTCAAAAATAGGGACATCAGTAAACTCTACCCGGTGTTTCTATAGACTCTGCCAATGCCATAAACACTGACAATGCCCAAACATTTATTTCAGTATAATATTGAGAGAACATGTCTGCCTTCCATTTTTAGAGAAAGGATAAACCTGCTTCAAAACACAAGGTGGTCAAAAAGACTTACTCAGTAAATGATGCAATAAAAATGACTTAATAGTAAGTTGGTAAACATCTGCCAACATTTAGGAAGGCAGGAACATCACAAATGATTCTTTGCGTTTCCTGAACAATGCCTGCTAATTTTCTCTAGTTAGAATATGTACAGTAACCTCAAACAAATGCTACTATTTTAAAGAAAACCATTCCTGACATTTCAGACCAATTGTACCACATGCAGTAAATTAAAAGATAAGAAATGTATCAGAATACAACACATACATAGAAACTTAGTTAAAACTGCAAACTTTTAAATTGATAAAAACTGTCCAGTGCTTATAATTTTAAATTGCTGACAAATAAATGCACCTACAAGGTTTTGTTAAAAACTATATATGCCCAAGTATCTTACTAGATATTGTACCATGCTGGATCTATATTTCAAAACTGTTTTAATGGAGCTTTGCTCTCCACACAGAGGCAAGATATTTTATTCTCTTTCTCTGGCCCCCTCAGGGGAACTGTAGCAATACAGGGTCTCTCAATCCTAATACACAGACATATTATCTCTCTATTGTAACTGGTTAAGAAAAAAAATATTACTTCTACTAAAAGTGCCAAAGTACATCAAACAAAGTAACTCTATCGCAGTAAAATTAAGTTTCGGCAATTAGCAACTGAGGGAGAAAGTTTCTATCCTTGAACAAAGAGAGCTGACTCCTCACTGCTTTTACCCAACATCATATTTCCCCCTGCATTCTGAAGTTAAAATGTCTTTGTAACAATGCTTTTCTAAATGACAAGTCGTTGAGTCTTCCTGGGTAGCAGGCATCTGTTTCAATTTCATTTGTACCAGTTACTCCTTTCTCCTCCGAGTTCCCGGAGAATCACTGTATCATATCAAGCACTATTCAGGACTGACTGGGTGGAATAAGTGAAAGGAACACTTCTGAAAAAAAGCTTTACAATGGAACAAGGGTCAACACCAGTCATCAGAGCCTATTTTGTCACAAAGCCATCAACACCATGGACTCAGATAACCCAGACACCGCTGGCATCTCCTGGCCCAAGCTCATCTGCTGAGTACAAAGAACGCAGGTTTTGGAAGGAATGTTGGGAGGTTTCCTAATCTTCTTTTCTCTCTGCCTTCCGGTTCCAAACCAGCTCAGAACTGGCTCCAAACTTCAATGTGAATCTACCCTAATGTAAAGTCTGTAAGACTCCTTTGGTAACTTGTGTCAACGTTGAGAAAAGTCTTTAAGTTGTACGTAAATTCTTCATGTTGCCTTCCCAACACTCTTGCCTCTATTTCTGTTTTTCCAGATGCTAGAGTCCATATAGCAAGTATCCTGATTTAGAAAGTGCTTAAGAATCGTTAAGGACCCCAAAGTTCACATGCCTTCAGTCTACCCATACAACATGCTGGGTGCATCTCTGCAGCTGGGGTGCAGAATTTTTAGCTTCCTGAAACTAACATCTCAGTCGCTCAGGGAGGAGAAATGGTAGCCGCAGTGAGGACTAGCCCTCCTGGCCAATCTCTGAAACTGCAAAGCCTTCCTGAGCTGCCCATTTGTTAGAGGGGCTCATGTTTGTATACGGTGGGTTTTCTTGGAGGAGAAAAAACAAAAAAAGAAAAAAACTCAGCGCTGGCAGCATCCTTATAAAAACAACACCTTGTTTGCCTTTGGCAAGTTTTAGCCGAGAGTAAAATTACATCCAAGTTACAACCATGCAAATCGGGATTTCAAAGGAAATGTTGATCCGACCTTCATGAAGGCTGCAAATTGCAGTCTGCGCTGCTCTAATACAGCTCTCCGAAGCGCAGCATTGTAAAGTCCAAACCCACTTTCCCCTCTGATTAATCAATGTATAAAAATACAAGAGCGGGCACGCTCCACACCAACCCTCCCAGCGTCTGTTTTTCCTGCTACCGCTGAAAGATGATTCAAAGCGCACCTGGAAATTACATGGATTGGTGTGGCTTTTTGATACTGAAGACAAATGACCTTTGGAAAATATCTACTCGTGAAAGTCAAATCATTTGGAAAGACATCCGGCAATTTACCATTTTCAAACTCCTCGCAACCCAGAATGTGAGGAAAGGAAAGGGAAAATGCGCTCAACCCGAGAGGGGGAAAGCAATAACCAAACCACGTTTAAAAAAAAAAAAAAAAAAGCCCACAGTGGAGACAGCCAGCCTGACTGCAACAAATGCCCCGACAAACCCTTTCCGCAGCCTTTTTGGATTTTCCGACCCGGCTTCCCTTTTTTCTTCTGCCCCAGTCGCATCGCCACTTCTCGCCACCGCATCTTGGCGAGCGGGGGCCGCGGACCGCGGGGTAACCGAGCCCCACGCCGCCGGCAGCCACGCCGCTACTCACCCGAGCCGCTCGGCACTAGCAACGGCAGTGGCCGCGGGCTGGCAGCGAGCCGGGATCCGCGAGGGCTGGCGGGCTCCGGCGCCCGAGGACGCGGACATGTGGGCTGGAACCTCCGCTCATCTAGCCGTTGCCTCTGAGCATCTTTCTGGGCGCCCCCAGCGAATGCGAGCTGCGAGGCGAGGGGAGCGCGCCGAGGAGGGGAGGGAGAGGCTCCGAGCCTGGCCGCGCCGTGCCGAGCGCCAGGTTCTCCCTGCGAGCTCCCCGGGCCCGCGCACGCGTCCCCCGCCGCGCCCCCCTCCCCCCGCCCGACACCCCGCCGCGCGCCCTCGCACGCGCCCGGCCCCACGCGGCGCGCGCCAGCCCGGGCGGCGGCGGCGCGTCCTCCCCTGAGCGCGGTCTCCAGGGTGGCCGGCTGCGCTCTCTATTGTTCTGCGGTGGCTTACCCGGGGTGGGTGGCCGGGGCGGGTGGGAGGTGTCGGCTTAGTTCCCGGGAGGACTTACCGCTTAGTTGGGCCGTAAGTGAGAGAGCGCCGCGGGCTCGGGCACGGCGCGCGGGGGCTGCGGGGTGCCTAGCTCCGCTGGCTGCCAGCGCGCGGGGGCTTCCTCCCACCGCACTCGCTCCCGCTCGGAGCCTGGCGCATCCTGTGTTACTATGGATATCTCGCTCTTCGCCGCCCCCTCCTCGCACTCCGAGAGGCCGCCGCAGAGGCAGCCAGGCTGCTCCGCAGGCGCCCAGGTGACCGGCAGCCGCCACTGCCGCCGTCACCGCCGCTGGGGAGAGGAGGAGGAGAAGACTGGAGAAGGCAGGTCCTGCCCTGTCCGCGAGGCCACCTCGAGTTTCCTCCCACTCACCAAGCTGAGTTCACGACGCAGGAGAAGCCGCAGCTGTCCTCAGCTTGAGTGGCTGGTGGTGCCATCACCCCGAGCGACTAGCGTTCCCACTCAGAGGGCAGGGGTCGGCCCCCAGTAGCCTCAGAGGGTCACAGTCAAGACTTTGAGTAAGATTTTGACACGATTCAAACACCCCTTACCCCTACTCCTAGTTGCCACAAAAGTTACTGTTGTACTGCTACCAACAGTTGTAGAAACTTCCTTTGGCAAAGGTTTCCTTTCAAAATTATGCCAATTAAATGAAGTTCGTCTGACCTTAAATGACAAGGTTTTTTCCTATATATATATATATATATATATGCCAATGGTGTTTCCCTGCCATAATAAATAAAAATAATATGTGGCTTACAAACTGCTTAATACCTTAACATCTGAATGAACATATCTGGCAACCCACTCTTCAGTTCCTTGTTGTTTCAACCGTTCTATCCAAAACCGTGATCCCACTTAGTCTGGGATATGAACCACAGATTCACACAGAGGATAACTAATGTCTGAACACAAGGTAACAGCACCCAAACAGTCTGTGGAAAAATAGGTTGGAATGAAGAAACTTTAAGATAAAGTACTTAAGGAAGTGTATGACATTATGATGAACTCCAAACAGTTCTCAAAATCAGCCTGTTGTTCAGGGCACGTTTACTTTCTAAACTTTTTGAGTATCCGTTTTTCATCTTAAAACCAAAAAACAACGATTTTGATCATTGCAAAATGCCACACTGAAACAGAAATGTTAATTTTTAAACGTTAATCAATTTTTAAGATAAGTAATGTTTGTGCATGCACGGTCAGTTGCTCAGTCGTGTCTGACTTTGCTATGGAGCACTTATTTGCTGGGCATCTGTGAGTTATCTCCTTGAATTCTCATAGCTCTATGAGATAAGTGTTATTATTATTCTTGCTTTACCGATGAAAAAGAAAGGCTTAGCGAGATCTGCAACCAGGAGGTATAGGACAACATCCACTCTCTTAAACAAGAAACACGAGACGCCCACCGGTTTGTTTACTGTCATGTCATTTTGGGCTTCTCTCATAGCTCAGTTGGTAAAGAATCTGCCTGCAATGCAGGAGACCCAGGTTCAATTCCTGGGGTCAGGAAGATCCCCTGGAGAAGGAAATGGCAACCCACTCCAGTATTCTTGCCAGGAGAATCCCATGGACAGAAAAGCCTGACAGGCTACAGTCCATGGGTTAGCAAGAGTCGGACATGACTTAGTGACTAAACCACCACATTTTCTGCCTTGGTGAAGTTCAGGGCCATAGTATTCTCTGAAGCCACCCCACTAGCAAAGGACGGGGTTAGGATAGAAACTCATGCCTGTCAGTATCCATAGTCATATGGAAACTATTTCTCATTTCCATAAGGGGTTCATGAAGCTTTTTGATTGTAATGTCTCCTACCTACAGAAAGTGAAACAGGTTGAAAAGAGCTGCCTTCCTGACTGGTATACTCTTTACTGAACATGACCTGCCTCCTTGCCTGGGGCATCTTCAAATGTCTGTTTTCTGAGATCAGCAAACTTTTGATGGGTTTGGAAGTCAGGCCATTTAGTTCTATTTCTCACTCTGCGATTGAAACGCATGTGACTTGAGGTGGAATAGGCACTTTCTTGGTTTCCCAATCTTGCAAATAATCAAAGAATTTCCCAGGGCATCATCCTCTTCTCAACATTGTTCTCTGGTAACAACATTGGCTTGCTCAGAGATGTCGTTTGTTAGCAGTGAACTGCAGGCTTTTTGGAAGGGATTTATGCTATCATTTTTGTATTGTGTCGAATCCTCTGTACTCTAGAATAATTGGGGGCTGTAGGCCGTTTTGTGTCTGAAACACCTCTAAAGAATGATGGAAATCGAATTCTCTGTCAGTATTTGTGCTTGACTAATGAAAAGTCTTCTTGAGGGAGCTGGGAGGGAAAGTTGCTGTCCAGAGTGGCTGTCACTGATGCTCCATTTAGCATAATCAGCTCACATATTAAATGCTATAGTCCTGGAAATTAACTTCAGTATGGCAGTAATGAAATTTGCCCATGACCTCCAGGTATGGGTATTAAAACATAAAGGTCTTTTCAGTATAATTTCCTACTGGTTGGGATAAAAACATTAAATAATTCACAGAAGAATGACTTTTTACTCTCTGGCACTAAATAGCCCTACTTACAGTTGAAATTTTAGACATTTTTATGTTCTAGAATAGCATAAAGGATGTAAGAGATCATCTTCTGAAACTCTCTCATATTGTAGAAAAGGAAATTGATACTTAGAATGGTTAATTCACTTGCCCAAGGACTTAATCTAATTAGAAGCAGAGCAAACCCATGAATTCTTGCCATTTGTTCAGACACTTACCATGATACTATAGTGCCCCAGGATATTCAATGTCAGAATTATTTTTTCCTTCAGTTATTTTATTTTTTGCTAAAAGTCAGTCAAGTTCCAGTTTATGCTATTTAAAATCTGAATGATATATAATCTTGTGTTCTTTAACTTGGAGGGTATCTACATCTTCTTTTTAATACTCTGGTTATATTAAGTAATATATTGTTTCTTGAAAAATGAGACAATTTAGGAAAAACTCTTATCCATTTCTAAACTTCCTGTATCCCCAATGGAATGTAAAGCATTCATTCCATTACAGGTCATCAGGAATGCAACCTTTCTGACATAAACTAATTATTTAAGAACATCTATTTTTTATCAAAAATGACTAATATTTGAGATTCTCCAATTTGCATTAAAAAATTGTCCAGAAGACTGTGTTGACTACTTTAGTCTCTGAATGTCTAAAGGTGGTGGTAACATTTCAAACAGATATATAAAACACTGAATCAAGTCCTCTGTACAAATTTAGAGGAATAGAATTACAATGATTTATTCACTGGTTTGGACATAGTACTATTCAATTAGTTAAGTTCCCAACCTTGGAAACAGGCCTGTGGATTCAAGTAATGGCTATTCCACTTGGTAGTTTTGTGATCTTGAGTAAGTTACTTAACTTTTTCCAGCTTTACTTTTCCACTCTGTAAAATGTATATGATAATAAAGGAAAAGATTTCACATGATTTGTTGTTAAGAGGAAATGAGATTACCCACGTGGGGTGATCGTTTTGATGTGTCCATTTGGCTCGGTTCGAGTCCCCAGTTACTTAATCAAACACTGATCTCCGTGAGGCTGTGAAGGTATTTGGTAGATGTGAGTAAAGTCTATAATCAATTGTCTTTATCTAAGGGAGATTATCCTAGATAATCAGGTTCAATCAGTTGAAGGGCCTTAAGAGCAGAACTGAGGTTTCCTCAAAGGAAACCTGTCTGTGAACAGCAGTTTCAGCCCCAGCGAGTTTAAGCCCGCCCTTCCTGACAGCCTGCACTACAGATTTTAGACTTGCCTAGCCAGTCTTCACTATTACAGTAGTCAAGTCCTTGCAATTAATCTCTTAGTATATATCTCCTACAGGTTCTGCTTCTCTGATTGAATCCTAACTTACACATGTTGTAAAGAATGATCTATAGGGACTTTCCTGGTGGTCCAGTGGTCGGGAGTCTGCCTGCCAATGCAGGGGACATGGGTTTGATCCCTGCTGTGGGGATTCTACTTGCCTCAGGGCAACTAAGCCCACGTATCACAATTACTGAAGGTTGCACGCCCAGTGAGACACCTTCGGACCACAAGGAAGAGTAGCCTCCGCTCACTGCAACTAGAGATACCCTGTGGGCAGTAATGAAGACCCAGCCCAGCCAAAAATAATAAATAAATCTTTAGAAGGAACTAACTATCTGGCACATAAAAAGCACTCCAAAAATATTAGCTAGAATGTTTTTTTAAAAAACCTTTATTCAGTACCGCTCACATTCAGGGCATTGGGGTATGCACTCTGATAGAATGTCTTAGAGTTCTGAGATAGAATAGGGATGTGTGTGTATAGATACCTATTACCTTCAATGTTAGCAGTCCCAACCAGGAAGGGATTTAATGTCTGAGTAAAATTTCCAGAAAAACAAGGGAATGGTGCCAACACGGTTGATTATTCCATCTGGAGCTATGTAGGGGAATCATGCAAATCTAGTATAAGGACGGTTTCCTGGGTTAAGAAAACAATGAACAAAAAGTTAGGCACTTGATTTTCAATTAACCTATATAGATTTAGCACCTGAAACGAGAAAGAAAACTGATCTTCAATCATGAGAGTCCATGATACCACTCAGATTCACCTCTGACTGTTGGTCTTAGGCCAACTAGAATTATACACTTAACAGAACTGCTTTGAGACTCTTGAAGGAAGAAATTCTTATATTTAAGAATATTAAAGCTGGCTTTAGAAAAGGCAGAGGAACCAGAGATCAAATTGCCAATATCTGCTGGATCATCGAAAAAGCAAGAGAGTTCTAGAAAAACATCTATTTCAGTTTTATTGACTATGCCAAAGCCTTTGACTGTGTGGATCACAATAAACTGAGGAAAATTCTGAAAGAGATGGGAATACCAGACCACCTGACCTGCCTCTTGAGAAACCTATATGCAGGTTAGGAAGCAACAGTTAGAACTGGACATGGAACAACAGACTGGTTCCAAATAGGAAAAGGAGTATGTCAGGGCTGTATATTGTCACCCTGCTTATTTAACTTATATGCAGAGTACTTCATGAGAAACGCTGGGCTGGAAGAAGCACAAGCTGGAATCAAGATTGCTGGGAGAAATATCAATAACCTCAGATATGCAGATGACACCACCCTTATGGCAGAAAGTGAAGAAGAACTAAAAAGCCTCTTGATGAAAGTGAAAGAGGAGAGTGAAAAGTTGGCTTAAAGCTCAACATTCAGAAAACAGAGATCATGGCATCCGGTCCCATCACTTCATGGGAAATAGATGGGGAAACAGTGGAAACAGTGTCAGACTTTATTTTTCTGGGCTCCAAAATCACTGCAGATGGTGACTGCAACCATGAAATTAAAAGACGCTAACTCCTTGGAAGGAAAGTTATGACCAACCTAGATAGCATATTCAAAAGCAGAGACGTTTCTTTGCCAACAAAGGTTCGTCTAGTCAAGGCTATGGTTTTTCCAGTAGTCGTGTATGGATGTGAGAGTTGGACTGTGAAGAAATCTGAGCACTGAAGAATTGATGCTTGTGAACTGTGGTGTTGGAGAAGACTCTTGAGAGTCCCTTGGACTGCAAGGGGATCCAACCAGTCCATTCTGAAGGAGATCAGCCCTGGGATTTCTTTGGAAGGAATGATGCTAAAGCTGAAACTCCAGTACTTTGGCCACCTCATGCGAAGAGACTCATTGGAAAAGACTCTGATGCTGGGAGGGATTGGGGGCAGGAGGAGAAGGGGACAACAGAGGATGAGATGGCTGGATGGCATCACCGACTCAATGGACATGAGTTTAGGTGAACTCTGGGAATTGGTGATGGACAGGGAGGCCTGGCATGCTGCAATTCATGGGGTCGCAAGGAGTCAGACACGACTGAGTGACTGAACTGAACTGAACTGAACTGAACTGAAAGCAAAGATGTTTTTCTTGTCTCAGTGTTAGCTTATCTGTGTTATTTTATTTTACAGATCTTAGTTTGTCTTGAGAATTTTTCAATTTTATTTTTTACTGGAGTATAGTTGATGTACAATATTATATAAGTTACAGGTGTACAGTATAGTGATTCACAGTGTTTAAAGATTATGCTCCATTTATAGCTATTATAAAATATTGGCTATATTCCCCATGATGTACAATATATTGTTGTAGCTTATTTTATAACTGATAGTTTGTATCTCTTAATTTCCTACCCTTATATTGTTTTATATTGCCAATAAAGGTCTGTCTAGTCAAAGCTATGGTTTTTACAGTAGCTATGTATGGATGTGAGAGTTGGACTATAAAGAAAGCTGAGCACCGAAGAATTGATGCTTTTGAACTGTGGTGTTGGAGAAGACTCTTGAGAGTCCCTTGGACTGCAAGGAGATCAAACCAGTAAATCCAAAAGGAAATCAATCCTAAATATTCATTGGAAGGACTGATGCTGAAGCTGAAGCTGAAGCTGCAATACTTTGGCCACTTGATGTGAAGAGCCAAATCATTGGAAAAGACCCTGATGCTGGGCAAGATCAAAGGCAGGAAGAGAAGGGGATGACAGAGAATGAAATGGTTGGATGGTATCACCTACTCAATGGACATGAGTTTGAGCAAGCTCCAGGAGATGGTGAAGGACAGGGAAGCCTGGCATGCTGCAGTCCATGGGGTCGAATAATTGGATGCGACTGAGCGACTGAACAGCAACAATATTACTTTTAGAATTTTTAAGCAAAGGAAAAAAAATACCCTAAAATGCCATTAAAAATCAAGAATGGTACAAACCTTCTTAAACAGAAGCTGCCTTTGTCCTTCAGAATTATAATGCCAAGTCTACAAAACTTACAGCTGGAAATACATCAGTAAAAAAAGTCCAGGAGGGCTGTCTGAGATGTAAATAGGATTAAAAGGCGATGAAGTGAGAGAGATTGAGAACATTTTGACTTTTTATTAAAGCTCTGGTAACTTAGACTCAATCTTAACATGTTTTAAATTGTCTATTCATGTGTGTATTTGTTAGAGAGAGCTGTCCCTTAATCCTTTATACCATATTTGTAATTTTTTAAAATGATAGTGATACAAAAATACTTCTCATTATGCCAAGATTTATGGAATGCCTATAATCTCAAATACTGAATTGGGTGTTCATGGATAAGAAGATAAAGTAGAGATGGACTCAAATTTTGTGCAACTCTTTCTCTGGGTAACTCCTTTTGAAAATTTGTATGGATTTCAACTAACATATAACTAACTCCAGGAAAAACTGAATACATCCCTTAACCTGCATTGGACTAGACGAAATTCTTTTCCTCTCATAGTAACTGTGTGCTCTGTGTGCTTAGTCACTGAGTCGTGTCCAGCTCTTTGTGACCCCATGGACTGTAGCCCACAAGGCTCCTCTGCCCATGGAATTTTCCAGGCAAGAATACAGGAGTGAGCTGCCATTTCCTACTCCAGGGAATATCTTCCTAACCCAGGGATTGAACACACATCTTTTGCATCTCCTGCATCAGTATACAGATGCTTTACCACTACACCACCTGGGAAGCCCCATAATAACTTTTCTTCTTCCAATATAACATTTATCATTTTTTGGTAAGAGCTTCCTTGATAGCTCAGTTGGTAAAGAATATGCCTGCAATGCAGGCAACCCCAGTTTGATCCTTGGGTTGAGAAGATCCCCTGGAGAAGAGAAAGCTACCCACTCCAGTATTCTGGCTTGGAGAATTCAGTCCATGGGGGTCACAAAGTGTTGGACACGACTGTAATTACTTAGTTATGGATTGCCTCATAAGACTGCATGTGGTCAAGTACCTTGCTTATGTAATAATTTATGTTCAGGTCTTGACCTCAGATAGGCATTAGGTGAATATTTACTGAACGCTTGAGACATGTTGAATTTTTGTTGCTTTCCAAATAGACACATACAGAAAGCAGACAGAATATAAATCTAGCACTGAGGACAGAGGTGAGGGCAAGAAATACGATTTGCTATCAGCTAATTCCTGGTAGTTGGAGGGCCTGGGAGTGGAACTGTCACCAAGTAGAACCGTGTGTAGAATTATGAAAGAGAAGGCTTGAGGTCAGAACTCTGGACAGCGCCCATGTTTTCCATTTTACACTGTGTGATGAAACATGGCCCACTAATGAAGACAGAGACGTTTCAGGAAACCTAACTTCTAAATACATCTTTTTAACCGTGTGAACAAGTTTCTGATAGATATTTCAGAACTAAGCTCCTGTAGATATAGGAGCACTCTGAATATGGATTTATAATCATGATGTTGTGGAATTTTACCTTCCAATATGTGGAAAGTGGGACTTTAAAGTTTGTTTAAAAAAAAAAAATGGTATGTGTAGATAGAGGGCATGGCATGTGAGTCAGAGAGAAAGTGTCTGTGTAATGGCAAGGTGACAAAATCAAGGAGTTCCACAAAAGGAAGGCTCTGAGTGGTGTCTGTGCATGTGTGACTCTTGGTGGCGTGTGCCTACTATGGAAGCACTGGTTTCCCTCTTACTCAGTGCTTGTCATTAATGAGACAAGTAAGGCACAGGTCAGCTTCCAATGCTGAGAAATTTTATTATTTTTATTGCATGATCATACTTTTTCTGGGGAAAAATTCCTTTATTTGGATAGCAAATTTAAAACAACTTATAGACTTCCTGTTAACCATGGGCATATTTAGAGATCTAACT
The DNA here is from genome assembly GCF_029407905.1 of Bubalus kerabau. NCBI lineage: Eukaryota > Metazoa > Chordata > Mammalia > Artiodactyla > Bovidae > Bubalus > Bubalus kerabau. Next base: position 59,079,600 of record NC_073624.1, on the reverse strand, counting down.
ACCAAACTAACATAACCCAGAGCAGAAGGGACTTACACTTTTCCTGAAGGCAAGCAGGCTTGGAATCCAAGGGGAATGAATGTAAACACTGAGGCCCATCTGCCAGGAATGTTCTGCCTCAGTCTTCTGAATTAAGACCCAGGGACTTCTTTTGGAGGCTAACTACATTCAAGGCCTGAGCCATGTACAGCTCCACTGAGCCGTGGCTAAGACATTCGCTTGCAGCCTGTGCTCACAAGCAGCCCCTGAGAATCAGTTTCAGCAGCACTGCACAGGTGTTAAGCACCTCATCCTTCTAACGCCTTTAGCTAGCCAAGCAGCTGTGTGCAATGCCAGCAGCAACTTTCAAGGTTAGCCGTGAGAAGAGAACGCGCCAGTAATCTGATCTGGGTGTCTGTTTCACTAAGTGGTGGAACATTCCGGATTTCCCAGGACAGCTCCCTTTGAATGAGTCAGACCATTCGATATGATTTGATTGGATTTTTGGTTTCAGAAATATGGTTCACAGCAGAGTGGAGACTTGTACCTGGAGACCTTAAGGAGGCAGTATAATGTACAGGAAAAGGCTGTGGGGTCCAACCTGGGTTCAAGCTTGGCTCTATAATTTACTAGCTGTGGACCTTGAGCAATTGCTAACCTTGTAGCACCTCAGTTCCTGCATCTGTTAAACAAGGATTATTATTCTTTTAGGATGTTGTTTAGATATTAAATGGGTGTACTCATGTAAAAAAAAAAAAACTAACACAATACTTGGAGCACGATAAATATTCAACCAAAGAATTAAGTTCACTCTAGTTGTATGCAGGTCAGGAAGCAACAGTTAGAACTGGACATGGAACAACAGACTGGTTCCAAATAGGAAAAGGAGTTCGTCAAGGCTGTATATTGTCACCCTGTTTATTTAACTTATATGCAGAGTACATCACGGAGAAGGCAATGGCACCCCACTCCAGTACTCTTGCCTGGAAAATCCCATGGACAGAGGAGCCTGGTAGGCTGCAGTCCATGGGGTCGCTAGGAGTCAGACACGACTGAGTGACTTCACTTTCACTTTTCACTTTTCACTTTCATGCATCGGAGAAGGAAATGGCAACCCACTCCAGTGTTCTTGCCTGGAGAATCCCAGGGACAGGAAAGTCTGGTGGGCTGCCGTCTACGGGGTCGCACAGAGTCAGACACGACTGAAGCGACTTAGCAGTAGCAGAGTACATCATGAGAAACCCTGGACTGGAAGAAACACAAGCTGGAATCAAGATTGCCGGGAGAAATATCAATAACCTCAGATATGCAGATGACACCACCCTGATGGCAGAAAGTGAAGAGGAACTAAAAAGCCTCTTGATGAAAGTGAAGGTGGAGAGTGAAAAAGTTGGCTTAAAGCTCAACATTCAGAAAACGAAGATCATGGCATCTGGTCCCATCACTTCATGGGAAATAGATGGGGAAACAGTGGAAACAGTGTCAGACTTTATTTTTCTGGGCTCCAAAATCACTACACATGGTGACTGCAGCCATGAAATTAAAAGGCACTTACTCCTTGGAAGGAAAGTTATGACCAACCTAGATAGCATATTCAAAAGCAGAGACATTACTTTGCCAACAAAGGTTCGTCTAGTCAAGGCTATGGTTTTTCCAGTGGTCATGTATGGATGTGAGAGTTGGACTGTGAAGAAGGCTGAGCGCCGAAGAATTGATGCTTGTGAACTGTGGTGTTGGAGAAGATGCTTGAGAGTCCCTTGGACTGCAAGGAGATCCAACCAGTCCATTCTGAAGGAGATCAGCCCTGGGATTTCTTTGGAAGGAATGATGCTAAAGCTGAAACTCCAGTACTTTGGCCACCTCATGCGAAGAGTTGACTCATTGGAAAAGACTCTGATGCTGGGAAGGATGTGGGCAGGAGGAGAAGGGGACGACAGAGGATGAGATGGCTGGATGGCATCACTGACTCGATGGACGTGAGTCTGGGTGAACTCCGGGAGTTGGTGATGGACAGGGAGGCCTGGCGTGCTGTGATTCATGGGGTTGCAAAGAGTCGGACACGACTGAGCGACTGATCTGATCTGATCTGAGTATTAAATCATAAGCCTTGAGGATCAAGAGGCTATTCCAACTTATCAACTGAGCTAAATAGCAAAGTTCATTCCTGTACCACCTTCTGGTGTGCTTATCAGCTCTGTAAGTAAAGAAGAGCCCATGCATCTAAGTGGACAGTAACTTTTTGTATGTGCTGTGCTTAACTGCTCCATCATATCTGAATCTTTGTGACCCTGTGGACTGTAGCCTGCCAGGTTCCTCAGTCCTTGGGGATTCTCCAGGCAAGAATACTGGAGAGGTTGTTATGCCCTCTTCCAGGGGATCCCAACCCAGGGATCGAATCCAGATCTCCCACATTGAAGGTAGAGTCTTTACCATCTGAGCCACCAGGTAAGCCCAAGAATAATGGAGTGAGTAGCCTATCCCTTCTCCAGGGGATCTTCCCAACCAGGAATAGAACCTGCATTACAGGGAAGCCCAACTTTTTGTATAGCAGCCTCATAATAAAGTTGCGCTGTTTTTCTCCACAGAATTTTGTGGAGGACAAGAGAGCCTATCACTTGGCGGTGATTATGTATATCATTATGCTAATTATCTTGCAATGTACCTTAGGGATACTGAAATATACTAGAGGAACAAAGTGAGAAAGAATTACGCAATAAATATGAAAATAATTACTGTAATACTAGTCTATTTAAATATTAATTATTTTATTACATTGATTACATTAATATTAATATAACATTTATATTCATTATATTAAAATAATTTGGGGATGGAGTAATTGAATCTTAGGATGGAAAGGTCGATGTTCACTATTTTTCCTTCTTAATACCCAGCCCCTCTACTTTTGTTATCAATAGTCTGAATTTTTTTTCATTAGGGAAACTACTTCTCCAGCCCTGAGCTATGAAATTCTAGGAAGCCCTAAAAGAGCCGATCATGGAGAGGAGCCATGATCCGCTGGCCTAACAAAGGGTTCCATCACTCAGTTACTGTGGTTCCTTCGGGGATGATTGCAAATAATTCTCGTCACTGACGATTCTGAGTTGATGACACTGGCATTGGGAGGGTGCTGAGCCTAATGTCTGGAGCTGCCAATGTCCGTCCTGTGGTGAGGGTCTGCCCGAGGGTGAAGTCAGTGCTGAGGAAGCAGAGTGGAGGTACAGAGAGAGAGTCTGAGGGGTTCCAGTGGAAGTTTTCAAGGCTTGCATCCAGTCCTGCCTGAAACCTCCGGACTTGCTCTCTTTTGTGAGCCAACAAATTCCTTATTTTGAGTTGGGTTTCTGGTATTTGTAATTGACAGCGTCCTGATTTACTTGGAAGAGAACTCAAATATAATTTACGTCAGCCTCTCATCTAATCTTTGAACGTCCTCTATAACTTCTAGTGAAAGATATACTCAAATAAGACTTGGACTCTTCCAATGACAGGGAGCTCCTTATCAACCAAGAAGCCTGTCCCATTGTTGGGGTTTTACTACTATCAAAGTCTTCTTAAACTAAGGGAGAACTTCTTTTCTGAAACTATTGTATAGTAACCATTTATTTTGTACCTATCAGGGGTCAGAGGCCATGAGCTATGTTATGGTAACAAAGGTAAAATTTATTATCTTATTTGATTCTCAAAACAACCTTCTGATATAAAAATTATTTTGGACACCATTGTATAAATCCAGGTGAGAAATGATAAGGGGCTGAAGTCAGGGCTGAGAGGGTGAGGGTAAAGTGGACAAGGAGGGATTTGGAGATACAAAGCTGTAGCATCTCAGTGATCTGGTGACTGAATGGAGGGCGAGGGCAAGAGAGAAGGCAGAGTCTAGGATGATCTCTGAAAGTTAGATGTATGGTGAAAAACGGGGAAGGAACAAGTCTGTGCAGGGAAAGATGAAGGCTCTTCTAATTACCCAAAGAGGTACAATAAACTGATGAGGGTCAGTACTTACAAGGGCATGTGATAGCTCTATAAACTTTTTAAAATTGTAACTGAATTTGCTCGGTGTTAATTAAGAAATCATCAATAATAGACTTTTGTCACCTGAGGGCTGGTTAGAATAACATGTTTATGTTCAGCCCTCAAGATGGGGTTCTTCTCTCTCTTCCAGCCAACACCCTGGGAAGCAGAGGAGAGGAGCCAGAGAACTCAGCAGGGGGATGCAGTGGAGTTTGTCTGAGCCACGGGGAGCAGGGGAGGACAGACAGGAGTCAGATTTTGAAGTTCTGGAGCCAAAGAGATGTGCATACCTGTGGAAGATGTTTCTGGGAATGGGAAAGAGACAGGAAGGGAAGAAACATATTTCTTGTGTACCTACTATGTACCAGGACTTTATATGTACCTCAGCAACCCTGGAGGGTGGTTACTATTATTCTAGTACCATCTTTTTACTGGATGAAGAAGTTACAGTGATGCTGAGAAGTTGTGTAATTTTCCTGAAATCTAACAGCACTAGACTTAAATCCAGGGTACATGGCTCTGAGAGCCATGATTTCTTCTTTATGCCATGCTATCTCCTTAAATAGGCATCCCAGGTGACATAGTGGTAAAGAATTTGCCTGCCAGTGCAGCAGATGCAAGAGACGCAGGTTCAATCCCTGGGTAGGGAAGATCCCCTGGAGGAGGAAATGGCACCCCACTCCAGTATTCTTGCCAGGAGAATCCCATGGACAGAGGAGCCTGGCAGGATACAGTCCATGGGGTCTCAAACAGTCAGACAAAACTGAGTGTCTGAGCACAGTATCTCCTTAAATAATGAGCAGTTGCTAAAATACATTCACGCACTATCTCAATTAACCCTCTAAAGAGCAACCCAGAGGTTGGTATGGCTAATACTGTTCCTATATCTTAGATTGTAAAAAGAGGGCTTCCTCTGTAGCTCAGTTGGAAAAGAATCTGCCTGCAGTGTGGAGAAGGCAATGGCACCCCACTCCAGTACTCTTGCCTGGAAAATCCCATGGACGGAGGAGCCTGGTAGGCTGCAGTCCATGGGATCGCTAAGAGTTGGACACGACTGAGCGACTTTACTTTGACTTTTCACTTTCATGCATTGGAGAAGGAAATGGCAACCCACTCCAGTATTCTTGCCTGGAGAATCCCAGGGATGGGGGAGCCTGGTGGGCTGCTGTCTATGGGGTCACACAGAGTCAGACACGACTGAAGTGACTTAGCAGCAGCAGCAGCAGCAGTGCAGGAAACCCAGGTTCAATTTCTGGGTCAGGAAGATCCCTGGAGAAGGAAATGGCAACCCACTCCAGTATTCTTGCCTGGAGAATCCCATGGAGAGAGGAACCTGGTGGGTTACAGTCCAAGGAGTCACAAGAGTCAGACACAGTTTAATGACTAAGCCACCAAAGAGAGCTTCATGACTTGCTCAAAGGAACACAGCTAGTTAAGTAGCAGAACCATGGTTGGATCATTGAAACAGCAAGAGCGTTCCAGAAAAACATCTACTTCTGCTTTATTGACTATGCCAAAGCCTTTAACTGTGTGGATCACAACAAACTGTGGAAAATTCTGAAAGAGACAGGAATACCAGACCACTTGATCTGCCTCCTGAGAAATCTGTATGCAGGTCAAGAAGCAACAGTTAGAACTGGACACGGAACAACAGACTGGTTTCACATCAAGGCTGTATATTGTCACCCTGCTTATTTAACTTCTATGCAGAGTACATCATGAAAAATGCTGGACTGGATGAAGCACAAGCTGGAATCAAGATTGCCGGGAGAAATATCAATAACCTCAGATATGCAGATGACACCACACTTATGGCAGAAAGTGAAGAAGAACTAAAGAGCCTCTTGATAAAGAAAGTTGAGTGCTGAAGAATTGATACTTTTGAACCGTGGTGTTGGAGAAGACTCTTGAGAGTCCCTTGGACAGCAAGGAGACCCAACCAGTCCATTCTAAAGGAAATCAGTCCTGAATATTCATTGGAAGGACTGATGCTGAAACTGAAACTCCAATACTCTGGCCATTTGATGCAAAGAATGGACTCATTTGAAAAGACCCTGATGCTGGGCAAGATTGAAGGTGGGAGGAGAAGGGGATGACAGAGGATGACATGGTTGGATGGCATCAGTGACTCAATGGACATGAGTTTGAGTGAACTCTGGGAGTTGGTGATGGACAGGGAGGCCTGGCATGCTGCAGTCCATGGGGTTGCAAACAGCCAGACATGACTGAGTGGCTGAACTGAACTAAGTAGCAGAACCATGGCTGGAATTAAAAATTGCTAACTCCAAGCCTCATGTATTTTCCTACGACACTGAAGCTACTGCCTTGGGTAAGATGCTGTGAAGGGGGCTATGTCACAGCTATGACTGATACAGTTTTGCTCTGAAACATCCCCTCCCTTGCAAGCAACGTCCAGCCTGACACTTGGTGGTGGTACTGCTTTCAACCTCACTGGCTCTTGAGGAAAGACCCCAGGAAAAAAGGAGCACAAAGTCCTAGGAGTTTCTGGTGAGGTGGGGGTGGGGTGAGGTGGGGCAGAACACTCCTCAAGAAACTTTCACCACTCTCTGTGGAACACTACAGTGGGATCTGTAGGGCAGGGCTGTGGAAATCCACTTAATCTGGAAGGTACATTGTCAGGACTGAGGGTGGGATGAGCCATTGTACCCCCAGGGAAGAAATGACTCTCTGGTTGGAAATAACGTGGGAAGCCACATTAACTCTTTCAGGCCATTAGGCTATCATTTAGTAAATTACCACTTTGCTCTAAATGGGTCCCTAGAGGGTATGAAGGGTGAGAATGTTCTAATTTGCATTTTTTCTCCTTTCTCTCAGCTGCTTTTTCTAATTATGATGTAGACCAAGAAGCTGTTTAATAACTGGTTTATTCCAGATCACTGGGTGCTCTTATAAACGTAAAAAAAATGGTTTAGCAGATCTGCTGCATTGAAATGTGTGAAATCAAATCTGTGCCTAACATGGTGCAAAGGGGTGCTGCAGCCCAGACTGGCCCACAGGACTGAGGAGAGACCCAAGGCACTGGGACAGCTCAGCTTTTCAAGTTCTCAGTCAGCGGAAGGTATCTCACAGAGTGCCGTTGTTCCTGGAGGTCTGTGGAGAGGGTGGAGGGGGGCAAATGCTGCGGGAAGCTCCAGGATGGGAGCTCATTTTTCCTCCTTAAAGGGAAGATCCATGATTCTGACCTGAGGAGGAGTCCAGCTGTCTGCCTTGGTGTATGTATTACAAGGAGGATTTGTGAGGACAAGGGTGCTCCCCCCAAACTCTGGTTTCACCCTATCACTCAGAAGGCATGACTGCAATATTTCTGGTAACATATTTCCTCCCTGAGGGAAAAACAAATATATCAGAGGTCTCCTTTGTTCTTAGAAATCTGGAGCTATTAAGTAAATGCCAACGGAGTTGCAAGGGCCTAATATTGTTGCCTCGGAGAAGGCAATGGCACCCCACTCCAGTACTCTTGCTTAGAAAATCCCATGGACGGAGGAGCCTGGAAGGCTGCAGTCCATGGGGTCGCTGGGGGTCGGACACGACTGAGCGACTTCACTTTCACTTTTCACTTTCATGCATTGGAGAAGGAAATGGCAACCCACTCCAGTGTTCTTGCTGGAGAATCCCAGGGACAGGGGAGCCTGGTGGGCTGCCGTCTATGGGGTCGTACAGAGTCGGACACGACTGAAGCGACTTAGCAGCAATATTGTTGCCTACTGCTTTATATGTATACGGCATTTAATGTTTTTTGAAGCACTCGCATATTCATTCTTGATCAGGGCTGGCTTCCCGGGCATGTGATTACCACTGTCCCTTAGGGTCTAGTTCTCAGAAGGGTTCTGAGTTTGGGTTAATACTCTGCAGTTGCAGTTTTGTAATTCTGGATAATTTTAACTTTAAATTGGTGTTTGTAAATGACGTTTGATGAGAGTATGGAGCATGTGCCGGGGCTTGGAATCTCAGCTCACATATGATCCTGCCTTCCTAGGATGAGATTTTGGCTGTTCCTTACCTCCTGCTGCCCTGCTGTTCTCTACCCATGGCCTCTCCCTAGATCACCCCACAAACGCTGCTGCCCTTTACCTGGGGTAGCAATTAGGTGGCATTGAGAAGGGTGGGGCAGGGGCTGGCTTTCATTCAGCTCTTACTCTCCTTCCCCCACCCCCCATGGTGGTGAGTGGTCTTGGGGTGGAGGGTTAACCACCCTGGGGCTTTTTAGGTTAAGCAAGCCGACAGCCACCCCTACCCCAAACAGTAGCTCATGGCATGTTTGGTGGGCAACATGGCGGATGACTCGGCAGGGGCTTCTCACTCCCTCCACCACAAAGACCAAGCATATCCTGGCCTAGAGATAGTTACCCCTTGATGGGGGAGGGGAGGGAGTCACTCATCTACCATTAGGTTGGGGTGATGGGCCTGTGGGAAAGGGAGATGACTTCCCCACCCGTGGCCAGGCCCCACATTTTGGATCCTGCAGTCTCTGTAGCTGGCCCTGAAACTGACATTGATTATGCTAACCATGCAAGCTAGACAGAGCAAGGATGTTGCTACTGTTGTGACTCTGCTGTTGCTCCTCCTGCTTGTGGGTGCACTGTCTCCACCTCTGTGACTTGCACCAGGGCAAGCACTGAATTACATGTCATCATATTTAATCTTCACAACAAACACACAAGGGAGGGCTTATACATTGGGGTAATTCCCTAACTGCTCTGAGTTTGGTTTCTTTATCTGTAAAACTGGTACAAAAATACCTCCATACAAGGATACTGTGATAATTGAATAAGACGGTGTGTGTATAGAGAGATGGATAAAACCTCCTTCACTGTATTTGTTTGGAAGAAATATTTTGATACGCTGCATGGGGAGAAGGGTGAGACCCCCGTGGGCATACTCAAGAAACTCAAGAGGGTTGTTTGACTTCTGGGCTTAGGAGGAGAGGAGTTTGAATGGTCCTGGGAGGAAGATGATAAAGAAAAAGGAGTCACTGAGGGCAGAGTCTTTGTGGAGGAAGAAAACAGTAGCGACAATATGATCCTTAGAGAATGGAAATGTCAAAAGGGACTTCAGATAAATTTGCTAATGTTGAGTACATACTGTGAACACCTCAACCTTCCGATTTTCATGAAATCTTTGGTAAAGACTAACTAAGTGTGTGTGATTAAGCTAACAGGAGCTTCAAAGAGATATTGAGATTGGCATCCATGATGGCACAAATGAAATGGACAGAAAGTGGACATGTGGATGCATGTGCAGGAAGATAAGTTAGAGCTGATACTGGACTATGACAGCCTTTGTTTCCTCTGCCTACTCTCACTTTTTGTTCATGCATTTTAGGGGGTTTAACAGCAACTGGGTATATTCTGTTTAGTTTATATCTTTCCACAAGCCCCACTACTAGGCTCTGCACACAGAGGACACTCCAATGTCAAGGGCTGATCCATGTGAGTAGTAACTATTAAGGAAAGGAAGCCAGTTTGATTTTGTATAATCATTTCAATGACCTTTTGATGTAGGAAACTGGGCTCTCCAGGTTATAGATGAGGTATCTGAGATTCAGAAAAGGTAAGAAACTTGCCTGAAGTCACACAGCTATTAAGTGGCAAAGCAGAGCTACAAATCTATGTCCAATACTTGATGCCTCTCTGGCCCATGTAACTTCAGCAGAATATCTAGAGTTTTGGTATCATATAAACCAATATATAAAATAAACATATACGTATATTTTTAAAAACCCCACTGAAATCAGAAGAATAAGAAAAATTGACTTTAAAAATCTTCCTAAGGAATAAAAAGAAGAAAAAGGGAGGAAGGACAAGAATATATGAAAAAATTTTAGCATAACTCAGTTAACCCTTAGATAATTATAGGATTGTTACTGATATTAGTCATTGTACTGTAATACACCAAAAAAGGAAAAATGTGCCAGGTAGATGCAGCCTTTTGTGCAAGAAAAGGCTGCCTCAAATTTGTCTGAATGGATGATTCTTCCTTCAGCTAAGTTGAGTCCAAAGGAGCGCATGAATAATTGGCTACAGCTACCCTTTCAGCAAGTGCCAGCTCTCTTTGCTCAAGCTGATACATCTCCAGACCTCAGGGAGTCAGGAATCAGCTGCCAGCGGCCAATGGGCTTCTGAGCATTAGTAACCAGACCAGGTGCTGATCCATCAAGCTAATTAGCAGCCTGCGGGCCACAGCTAGCTGGGACAGTAGAGGTTTTTTTAACTCTTTTCCTGACAGACTCTACACCTACCTATCTGCGTTTTTTGAACAAGGTTCCATCAGCAAAACAACAAAGGAAAAGGCATTTAGAATTCAAAAGGAAGGGGGCTAAAAGGAAATATGGGTTTTTTTCAATAAGACAAGAGAGACTATTAAAGAAAGGAAGTGAATTTTCACACACACACACACACACACACACACAGTATGTAGAGAGTGACTTTTCCCATTCTATTATATCTTCATTTTACTTAGCATAACATCATCACCACAGAATGGACATTCAATAAATATCTGCTCTTGTAATTAGTAATAATGACATTTTAAACACAAATAATAAATAAAAGGAGGAAATTGGACAGAATCACAAAGGAGCAAGAGATATAACTTGTAGGCACCTGAAATATATTTAATTATCAAATTTCCCAAAAGCAGAAGAAAAAGAATTAACTTCAATGGGAAATATTGAAAGTTCAGAAAAATGGAAAACAATCTAATTAGGAGAAGAAGAGATAGGATACATCAGAAATAGTGTCACTGAAAATTATGAGATTTATAAAGCAATGTGTAAGTCAGCAAGGGAAAGAATTCAATGGATTTTGATAAATTTGTAGGAACTTGTAAATAGTACTGTGATGATCAAAGAGTAAAATAGAATCAACCATTGATGAAGCCAAAAGTATTCCAAATGTCTTCCTTGACACATGAGAAGCCAATTTGTTCAATATTTCTGACTCTAGTATGGTTTTGTTTATCATGGATCCAATAATCTCCAATGGAGCAAGGCCAATATATGATCTGAAGATATGAAATAACAAAGAAGCATTTTAGTCCTTGAAGTAGCCAAATCTGGGAATCATAGAAGATGGTAATGCTGGCAGAAGTCTTAAAACACAGCAGTAACATTTATGGAGATGTCTGCACGAGCTCTCTGTCAACATATGGAGAATTGAGGAAGGGCCACGGGATTTCAGTGACACCCCCATCACCACCATCTGGAGATAAAAACCCTGCAGTAGATTTGCTTTTAACTGTGCTATATTACCGATGAACTTTACATTAATGACAAGATCCTAGCCAAAGTTCCCTTGGACTAATAACTGTAAAACTGTTTGCTGCTTATTCTGGGGTTAGAAAATGGATTTATGCCTCTGTGAGGAACAGCTGTCATTGTATTTGTAGAACCAAAGAATCAAGATGATGAAACTGACGATTCCAGCGTCTTCAGGGACGTAAAGAAAGCATTACACAGCCTATGGAGGTTTGGAGGTACTTAGTACTGCTTATAATGTAAACTGTATACTACCCCAAGAAACTGATCTACACATTGAGATTATGAGCACAAATCTCCCCCCAAATATTTACTGAGAAAAATCAGGGTGAGTGGTTCTTTAGGAGGAGCAGGGGCATGAGTTGGACTACTTTTGCTGTGTGAAATTAATTCAGTACCTGGGGCTACAATCAGTTTGGGGATTGTGGTCTTTTAAACAGAAGATGGCAGTTTATCCCCAGTCAATGAGCCACCAGATTCATGCCAAATGACAATTCTCCATAAAGCTTCCTATAGTGTAAAGTGTGCAAAGGAGATGAGGTCACAAGTGTGTTCTACAGTTGAGCTGCTTATTGCCCAGGTAAAGCAACTTCTCTACCCCCTACCCACTGCCACAAACTGTTTCCCTATGGTGGGCAGAGCTAACCCTCAAGTTTTTCCTGCCCAAGTCATTTCTTCCTAAGCAGAAAGAAGTGTATGCTCCTGACCTTTCCTACTTCTCTAGCCTTAGCTCTGGGGTGCTCACTTGAGTCCTGTGATGCATTCCCAGGGATGCTATGACCTGGTGCTTTTGCCCGTGGGGCTCTCTCTGCCTTTAACATCCTTCCACTGGTTCTCTGCCTGGAAAACTGTTCCTCTTGAAAGCTTTTCCTGATAATAACAGCAGACACACAGCACTGCCTTGGTGCCAGGTACACTTCCTGCTTTCTTAGACATATTGAATTCTCACCAGAGCCCTACTAAGTAGGTACCAGTACAAAGTCCATTTTAGAGATAGAGAAACTTCAGGCAGATGGGTTAAGACATTCATTCAAGGCCATTGGTGGGTGGCAGAGTGGAGATTATGAACCAAGGCAGCCAGGTTTCATAGTGTGTATTCTTCACCACCGCTCTGCCCACAGTGGTCCCTAGAGAGTGTGCAGGCAGGCTGAGTACATGCCATCAGACTGCCTGCACTGTGGCCGTATTTATACCCCTATCCTCTTTCTGTGCTCTCTAGCTCCAATTAATCCTTCAACGCCCAGCCCAGATATCATTTTCTTTTTTCCCTTAAGCCTTCCTGATCCGGCTTGCCCAGTTGGGTCAGGCGCGCCCTCCATTGTCCATACCATGCTTCTTTATGCTTCTCATGGGCCTGTTTACGTATCTGTCTCCCCCGTTAATCCATAAACTCTTGGAATACAGGGATGGTCCAAAATGTTATGGCAAATAACACAGTGCCTCGCATATAGAGCTGTGGTTTAATAAACATTTGTCTTTGTTTGGATGGATGATAGTGCTGCGAAGTCTCCATTTTGCAATTCTGTTTTCCAGCTTTTACAAGCTAGTTAAGAACCAAAGTGACTCTATCACGAATCCCAGGAGAATCATGACAAATGCTTAGCTCCAGTTCAGAAAGAAGTGGGACTATTTATAGCTCAGGGGCTCAACATTCCATGACCCGGACTTCATTTTTCCTCCAAGCTTAGATTTACAGAACTATAGATTGGAAGGACCTTTGGAGACCACTTAGTCCAGGCATCACAAACTGGTGGCCTTGACATGTTTCATTTGACACATTATTTTTTGTTTCTATTCTTATTAGATCACTTTTACCTAAAGATAAAGACATGAACACTCTTTTACATTTACTTTCTCTACTTTCTGCACTATATCCTATCATAATAACCACTTTATTCATTTATATCATCCATCTCACCTTTCAAATGAGTATGAGATATCTCATTTTAGTCCTACCCATATTTTGTCTCCCTGTACAGCAAAACTCCTCAAGTCTGTACTTGTGGTCCCCAATTCTCTCATTAACTCATTCTAATCAGCCATCATTCCACCCTCTACTAATATCTCAAAGATGAACAATGACTTTCATGTGGCAAAATTCAGTTTCCAGCTCTGACCTGATATCCTCCTCCTTGATTTTCAGGACCATGTTCTCCTTGTCTTCCTCCTATTTCTCTGGCCTCTCTTGCAGTCTCTTTTTTTCTGATTCCTCTGTATATTCTTAACCTCTAAATATTAGATGGGCCAAGGTGCAGACCTTGGTCTGCTTTTTTTCTCAATCTGTGCTCACTCCTTTGGTGACCTTGAACAGGTTTATGACCTTACAGACTGTCAGCATGCTGACACTTCCTTAATGTAAATCTCCAGCCTACCTGGTTGTCTAATGGGTCTGCCAAACTTACTATGTTAAAAAATTAAACTCCTGATTTCCATACCAGTCTGCTCTTCTTATAGTCTTCCTCATTAAGGGTATAACTACCCAGCCTGTTGCTCAGGCCAGAATCCATGGGGTTGTCCCTCACTGCTCTCTTCCTATTTTTGCTGTATTCAAATTCTCAGTAATCATTTCTCTCCTCAAATCCTGTAGCATCTCCCCAGTTCTTTAAAAATAAAAGCCAAAGAGCATCTTTATTGTGGCATACAGAAGCCCTGTAGGCATAAGAAGAGGTGGCAAGAGTACACAGAAGAACTGTACAAAAAAGATCTTCATGACCCAGATAATCACGATGGTGTGATCACTCATCTAGAGCCAGACATCCAGGAATGTGAAGTCAAGTGGGCCTTAGAAAGCATCACTATGAACAAACCTAGTGGAGGTGATGGAATTCCAGTTGAGCTATTTCAAATCCTGGAAGATGATGCTGTGAAAATGCTGCACTCAGTATGCCAGCAAATTTGGAAAACTCAGCAGTGGCCACAGGACTGGAAAAGGTCAGTTTTCATTCCCATCCCAAAGAAAGGCAATGCCAAAGAATGCTCAAACTACTGCACAATTGCACTCATCTCACATGCTAGTAAAGTAGTGCTCAAAATTCTCCAAGCCAGGCTTCAGCAATATGTGAACAGTGAACTTCCAGATGTTCAAGCTGGTTTTAGAAAAGGCAGAGGAACCAGAAATCAAATTGCCAACATCTGCTGGATCATGGAAAAAGGAAGAGTTCCAGAAAAACATTTATTTCTGCTTTATTGACTATGCCAAAGCCTTTGACTGTGTGGATCACAATAAACTGTGGAAAATTCTGAAAGAGATGGGGATACCAGACCACCTAACCTGCCTCTTGAGAAATCTGTATGCAGGTCAGGAAGCAACAGTGAGAACCCGACATGGAACAACAGACTGGTTCCAAATAGGAAAAGGAGTACGTCAAGGCTGTATATTGTCACCCTGCTTATTTAACTTATATGCAGAGTACATCATGAGAAACGCTGGGCTGGAAGAAGCACAAGTTGGAATCAAGAGTGACAGGAGAAATATCAATCACCTCAGATATGCAGATGACACCACCCTTATGGCAGAAAGTGAAGAGGAACTCAAAAGCCTCTTGATGAAAGTGAAAGAGGAGAGTGAAAAAGTTGGCTTAAAACTCAACATTCAGAAAACGAGGATCATGGCATTTGGTCCCATCACTTCATGGGAAATAGATGGGGAAACAGTAGAAACAGTGTCAGGCTTTATCTTGGGGGGGCTTCAAAATCACTGCAGATGGTGATTGCAGCCATGAAATTAAAAGACACTTACTCCTTGGAAGGAAAGTTATGGCCAACCTAGATAGCATATTCAAAAGCAGAGAATTACTTTGCCAACAAAGATCCATCTAGTCAAGGCTATGGTTTTTCCTGTGGTCATGTATGGATGTGAGAGTTGGACTGTGAAGAAGGCTGAGCACCGAAGAATTGATGCTTTTGAACTGTGGTGTTGGAGAAGACTCTTGAGAGTCCCTTGGACTGCAAGGAGATCTAACCAGTCCATCCTAAAGGAGATCAGTCCTGGGTGTTCTTTGGAAGGACTGATGCTAAAGCTGAAACCCCAATACTTTGTCCACCTCATGCGAAGAGTTGACTCATTGGAAAAGACTCTGATGCTGGGAGGGATTGGGGGCAGGAGGAGAAGGGGATGACAGAGGATGAGATGGCTGGATGGCATCACTGACTCGATGGATATGAGTTTGGGTGAACTCCAGGAGTTAGGGAGGCCTGGCGCGCTGCAGTCCATGGGGTCACAAAGAGTCAGACATGACTGAGCAACTGAACTGAACTGAACTGAACAGAAGCCCTGCTATTCCATACCTGCTTTTATTTCTCTGACCTGTTTCCCTCCCACAATCCCCCTTATTGACCTGCTTCAACCACAAGGACCTCCCTGCTATTCATTGAATACTCCAGGCATGCTTCTGACTCAAAGTGTTTGTATTTGTTGTTCCCTCTACCTGGTACTCACCTATCTCCAACATCTCCCCATCTCCCAGGTCACTCCATTCTAATGCTACATCACTTCAGTCATGTCTGATTCTTTGTGACCCTATGAACTATAGCCCACCAGGCTCCTATCCATGGGATTCTTCAGGCAAGAATACTGGAGTGGGTTGCCATTCACTTCTCCAGGGGATCTTCCAAACACAGGGATCAAACCAGCATCTCTTACGTCTCCTGCATTGGCAGGCAGGTTCTTTACCACTAGTGCCACCTGGGAAGCCCCCAGGTCTCTATGACTATTCAAATAAACCTTCTCATTGAGGCTTTCCTAGACACTCCCTATTTAAAAATGACCCCCCTACACCAGGATTCTGTGCCTGCTCCATCCCTGTCTGCTTTACTTTTCTCTAAAGCACTTTATTACCCTATTTGTTTTGTCTGTCTTTTCCTACTAGAATGTAAGCTCAATGTGGGCAGGCATTTTGTCTTCCTTGTTCACTGCTATATCTTCAGCATCAAAATAGTTCTCAGAATATTAGAAGGGACTTGTTATGGGTTGAACTTTGTTCCCACCTCTCATTCATATCATGAAGTCCTAATCTTCCATATCTCAGAATTTGACCTTATTTGGAATTAAGGTCATTCATATGTAATTAGTTAAGATGAACTGGAGCAGAGGAGACTCCTGATCCAACATGACTGGCATCCTTATGAAAAGAATGCCACTTGAAGAGAAAGAGATGAGTATGGAAGGATGATGATGTGAAGAGACCCAGGGAGAAGATGGCCATGGAGAAGCCAAGGAGCAGATACTTCCCTCACAGACTTCAGAAGGAAACCCCCTTGCCGACACCTTGATTTTGGAATTTTAGCTTCCAGAAACATGAGTCATGTATGGATGTGAGACATGGACTATAAAGAAAGCTGAGCACTGAAGAATTGATGCTTTTGAACTGTGGTGTTGGAGAAGACTCTTGAGAGTCCCTTGGACTGCAAGGAGATCCAACCAGTCCATCCTAAAAGAGATCAGTCCTGGGTGTTCATTGAAAGGACTGATGTTGAAGCTGAAACTCCAATACTTTGGCCACCTGATGCGAAGAGTTGACTCATTTGACAAGACCCTGATGCTGGGAAAGATTGAGGGCAGGAGGAGAAGGGGACAACAGAGGATGAGATGGTTGGATGGCATCACTGACTCGATGGACATGGGTTTAGGTGGACTCTGGCAGTTGGTGATGGACAGGGAGGCCTGGCGTGCTGTGGTTCATGGGGTTGCAAAGAGTCAGACATGACTGAGCAACTGAACTGAACTGAACCATGAGACAATTCTGTTTTTTTGTTTTTGTTTTTTTTTAAAGCCACCCATTTGGTGGTATTTTGTAATGGTAGCCCTAGCAAACTAATACAGTACTCAAAAATATACTCAAGAAAAATGTCTAGATGAAATTAATTTTTCCAGTGAAAAAGCTGAAGCACAGTAAGTAGGTAATTAGCCAGCAACACTGCAGTGAACTGGCAGAATCGAAATCTAGCTTTCCTACCTCACCATCCAGCTCTCAGTCACCACAGCTTGATGCAACTTCAGTCTGTCCAGCACACACGGAACAATCCCATGCCGGGCGGGGAAGGAGATCTCTGGAGCCCTCTCACTGGTCTAGGTCTCATCTTTGCTGCTTTCCTACTTAACAACCCCTCCATCATCACATATCCTGGATGCGTGTGGCTGGGCAATTACTGATGTGTGTTTGCTAATTGTTCTGATCTCCTCACAGAAGAAAGCTTTGTGCATGACTATTCCATTATCCAGGAAGTAACAAAATTACAGTCATAATATATAGGAAAAAAGAATGATTCACAGCTGAGCCACTGAGCCACAGGGAGACATGCAAGGGTTAGAGGAGACAATCAGGAGAGATAAGTCACAGTGATGTCATGGCAGAATATCAAACACCTCAGTGGGCTGAGCCAAAGAACATCACAATTGAATCTGCTTACTGCTGCACCCTCTTCATTGCATCCGGGAAGAGCTGCTCTGTATTCTGACAGCCACACTTACGGACAGACAATCAAAGGAGGTAGTGGGAGGCAGCAGTCTATCCAGCATATTACATGGAGGAAGAAATGATTGCCAATTGCTACAGAGTAAATGAACATTCAGTTCAGTTCAGTTCTCTTCAGTCACTCAGTCGTGTCTGACTCTTTGTGACCCCATGGACTGCAGCACGCCAGGCTCCTGGAGCTTACTCAAACTCATGTCCATTGAGTCAGTGATGCCATCCAACCATCTCATCCCCTGTTGTCCCCTTTTCTTCCCACCTTCAATCTTTCCCAGCATCAGGGTATTTTCAAATGAGTCAGTTCTTCGAATCAGGTGGCCAAAGGATTGGAGTTTCAGCATCAGTCCTTCCAATGAATATTCAGGACTGATTTCCTTTAGGATGGACTGGTTGGATCTCCTTGCAGTCCAAGGGACTCGCAAGAGGCGTCTCCAACACCACAGATCAAAAGCATCAATTCTTTGGCACTCAGCTTCTTTTATAGTCCAACTCTCATATCCATACATGACTACTGAAAAAACCATAGCTTTGACTAGACTCTTGACTTAACGAACATTAGCCACATAGAAACATTCTGAAAGAGGTCAAACATGTTTGGACATTTACCAAACAGGTCAGGGGCAGTGTTTTATTTTCAGGATGGAAATACAGTGAGACATGGGGCATGAAGAACTGAAGAAGGGGATGATGTTCAGAATATTTAACAAAATACAGACAGGGTAGGCCATCAACTGGTCAAAGCAGCCTACTGTAGTTGAACCCGGTCCTACCAAAATACAAGAAATACTCTTAACCTGTTTGTCCTTTAGTTAATCACAGAGTGAGGTACACCATCCATGTTTCAGTGTGTTACAAAGGTTAAGAGATCGTGTTTGTGGAAATATTTGGTACATACCAGATCCTCATGATAGCAAATATTTGTATGTCATTAAACACCACATATTGGCAAATGCTAATTTACTTAACCCTTACAACAATTCTAAGATCCAACTATTATTATAACCATTTTACAAATGGAGAAACTGATGTATGGAGAAGTTAAGCAACTTTCTCAATGTCACACAGCTTACAAATGTCAAGACTGGGCTCTGGACCCAGGCAGTTTGGATCCCAGGTCCTCACTATTCATCCCATATCATCCTCAGAAGTGTCAGGGCCCTTTCTGCCCACTCTCTGCTCCAGAAAGACAGTGCTGCTGCAGACCCCAAGTTTCACTCACTCAGTGTCAAAGGAAAGTGGATAGTACATCACTGCCTGGTGCCCGGTGATTTAGCCTTTATTTCTTTTTTTAAAAAAATAATATTTATGTATGTATTTTTTTCTTTAGGCTGCTCAGTGAGGCATGAGGGATCTTAATTCCCTGACCAGGGATTGAACTCATGCCTTCTATACTGGGAGCATGGAGTCTTAACCAAGGGAGTACCAGGCAAGTTGTTGCCTTTCCTGCTATGTCTGCTGAGCCCCCATGTGCATGAAAAGGGGGGAGTAACCCAGTCAAAGCAATACAAAAAGTAAAATCATGAGTTTGGGAGACTTGTGTTTTGCTTTTTATTTAGTATCAGCTGGACTACTCTAAGCATTCAGGGTGAAGAGTTATTTACTCCAGTTAATGAATCTCTTGATAATATTAATGTCTTACAGCTCTGAGTGTAGTGAGTAGCTCTTGCCTTGGGGCCACTTAGGGAAGCAAATTCTGCATGAACAAAGGAGGAATGAGATTTGAGAGAATGGGCGGGGGGGAGCTAGGGAGCAGCTACCTCACGCCAGGCATCACATTATTTCCATTAATTCTTGCAACAGCTTAATCATTTAACAGACACGTATTGAGTGCCAGACACCATAACAGGTGCTGGGTTACCAAATTAAAGAAATCCTGGTCCCAGCCCTTCCTATAAAATGAAGAAAGAAAACAAGCAGAGCAGCTATTTGAATTCAACGTGGCGCTATTTGGATGTGAGTATACAGAGGCAGTGGGACTGTGTCACACAGGCTACCATGGTAGTGAGGGTGTCTACCATCCCCTCATAAAGGGCTCTTTTCTGAAGAGGCACCTGTGTCCAGGCTACGTGGGGCCACCACTGCTTCTCCCTGCTGCCCTTCTGACCTCATCTTCACAAAGAAGGCAGTAAATTAGCTAAATGAGTGAGTCTCTCCCATAGGAGTTTGTGTTGGGAGGTAGAGGGAGAATCAGATACTTGTTTGTAGAGACAGAAGCTGAGGAGATAATAAAAAATGTGTCTGATGTAGAGTAGAAGGAGGTGAGGGGGGACCAGAAGCAAGCAGAAGCCCTAAGTAAGCAGAAGCTGTGAGGTGCAGAAAACACAGAGCAGTACATGAGAAGCTATTTGGTAGGAGAGAGAGGGTGCATTGAAGCAGCATATACTGTGATAAAGGTGCCACCATTTATTTAACCACCTTCCTCATGTTACCATTTTTCACTTCTTCTGTGTTACAAGAAATCCTACGATGAATGTCTTTTACACCAATATTTGTAGAATTTTTGATTACTTCCTTTAACATGTTCTTGGATCAAAGGGTATGCACGTTTTAAATCTGGGACAAATATGAATCTTTCTTTTTGCAGAAAGAGAGTACACATCCTGATTTTCCACTCTCTTCAGTAGTATATGAAATGGTCTATTTTACCCCTTGTGCCAACACTGAGACTTGATCAATTAACCAATTTAATTTTTATCTCTCAATTATTTGCATTGTATTTACATGTCATGGGAGTATTTTTATTTCTTCTTTTGTGAACTGAGCTTGTTCATGTCTTCTGTCCATTTCATCTATTGTGGCATTAATATTTTTCTTTCTGATTTCTAAGAACTCTCCTTATAACAGGACCAATGTCCACTGACATATTTTGTAAATATGTCCTCATACTTGGTTGTTTGCCCTTTAATTTTTTTGAGGCACAGAAGTTTTATATTTGTCAAATAGTCAAATTTATTGATCTTTCCTTTTTTTTCCTTGAGAAAACATTTTTCTCCTTTCTAGACCAGGAAAATACTTGACTCTTTTTTTCCTCCTAGTTTCAAAAAATATTTTTGTTTTACATTTAACTCATTTGTTCCCTTAAATTTTACTTTGATGTACTTGAATGTTATCAAGAAAAATTTTGAACAATAATAAAAATTAGAATTGTGTGCTCCTGTTCCAGAAAGATCTCAGCTGTGTTAGTGCTTGTTCTGCATTTCAGTTCAGTTGCTCAGTCGTGTCTGACTCTTTGTGACCCCATGGACTGCAGCATGCCAGGCTTCCCTGTCCATCACCAACTCCTGGAATTTGAGCTTACTCAAACTCATGTCCATTGAGTCGGTGATGCCATCCAACCATCTGATCCTCTGTTACGTCCCCTTCTCCTCCTGCCTTTAATCTTTCCCAGCATCAGGGTCTTTTCCAGTGAGTCAGCTCTTTGCATCAGGTGGCAAAAATTGGAGTTTCAGCTTCAGTATCAGTCCTTCCAACGAATATTCAGGACTGATTTCCTTTAGGATGCACTGGTTGGATCTCCTTGCAGTTCAAGGGACTTACAAGAGTCTTCTCCAACACCACAGTTTAAAAGCATCAATTCTTTGGCATTCAGCTTTCTTTACAGTCCAATTCTCACATCCATACATGGCTACTGGAAAAACCATAGCTTTGACTAGACAGACCTTTGTTGGCAAAGTAATAGCTCTGCATTTTAATATGCTGTCTAGGAGCAAGTGTCTTTTAATTTCCTGGCTACAGTCACCATCTGCAGTGATTTTGGAGCCCAGAAAAATAAAGTCTGCCACTGTTTCAATTGTTTCCCCATATTTTTGCTATTTGCCATGAAGTGATGGGACCAGATGCCATGATCTTAGTTCTCTGAATGTTGAGTTTTAAGCCAGCTTTTTCACTCTCTTCTTTCACTTTCATCAAGAGGCTCTTAGTTCCTCTTCACTTTCTGCATAAGGGTAGTGTCATCTGCCTATCTGAGGTTATTGATATTTGTCCTGGCAATCTTGATTCCAGCTTGTGCTTCATCCAGCCCAGCATTTTGTATGATGTACTCTGTATATAAGTTAAATAAGCAGGGTGACAATACACAGCATTGACATACTCCTTTCCCAATTTTGAACCAGTCTGTTGTTCCATGTCCGGTTCTAACTGTTCTAGTAGAGCCAACCATCAGTGGCTTCCAATAACCAATGCAATGAATGGAGCACACACAGAACCACTGAAGTACACAGCCAAGGAAAGCATATGATCCAGGGCAGGGATGTCACCATTTGTGTGCTCTGGACAGAACCTTCTGTTTCTAAACAGAAATCATGGTTACCCAATACGAACAATTTAACACACTTGAACTCTTTCAAAGGGTCAGGAAGCCTCAGTGCTTAAGCATGATCTGTACTGATTTACAATCAGTTTTCCTGTACTCTTAGACCCCAACACTCACTTTCCAACTGCCTGTCTTTCAAAACTATTTAATTAGATTTCTTTAAAAAAAGAGAGCATTTTGTCATTTGGGAAACATTTCTCTCCCTTTTTCAGTTTGCCCTTATTCACCACCCAGGATCACGCCAACTTAAACTTTAATCGGATCTTTTTCAAAGTGTGCTGACCGGAAGGAAGCGGGTTTGTGAAGTAGTTCACGATATTGCTAACCCAGTTCTGGGTGTACATGACACAACACCAAGTTCCATAGGAGAGTAGGGGCTGAAAAGTGACCACACTCTAGATTTCCCATGAGAAACTTTAGGAATTGGAGGCAGTCTACTAAGACAACACTCAACTCCCAGAAAGTAATGGTGTATTACTTTGCTGGGGCTGCCATAACAAAGTACCACAAACTGGGTTGTTTAAACAACAGAAATTTACAGCCTCACAGTTTTGGAGTTTAGAAATCCAAGATGAAGATGTGTTGGCGCACCCCTTCTGAGGGCCCCGATCCATGCTTCCTGCTTAGCTTCCAGTGCTTTGCTGGCAACCTTCGGCATGCCTTGATTTACAGCAGCATCACCTCCGTCTCTGCTTTAAGCTTCACAGAATATTCTCCCTCTGTGCGTGTTTATCTATAAACTTTCCCTTTTTACAAAAGGACACCAGTCATTTTGGAATAGGGCCCACTCCAATTACCACACTGTAATTCAATTATATCTGTAAAGTCCCTATCTTCAAGTAAAGTCACATTCTGAGCTACTGGAGGTTAATATTTCAACACAGGAATTCGGGGGGACACATTTGAACCTATAATAGGTAGGTAATACCATATTTATTGTACCAATTACTCTGATTCATTGGATGAACACAGGCCTCTGGGCAAACAAATAGTGTTTCAATGCTAAGTGTTATTAGACCTGGAACATTGTGAAATTTCTCTGAACTTGTTTTCTTGTGAGTATAAAAGAGCTGGATTATGGTAAAGATTTATTCATCAAGTCAACAAATGACTGCACACTAAGGGCTGCTACATGTAAAATGCCAAGTATTGGTTTGGTCAAAAAGATCGTTTGGGTTTTTCTATAACATGGAAAAACATGAATGAACTTTTTGGTCAACCCAATATATAGTACATGTTCAACACGTGCCATTTCTCTTTCCTTGTATGTTTTTAAATTACTAGAATAATCTGGGAGGTAATAGTGCTAAGTATTAGTAAATAAAATTAAAATGTAATGTATTTTTGTTAAATGGGTTTTTATTAATAGGATATCTTTCCATGTTTCAGTTCATTTCAGTTCAGTCGCTCAGTTGTGTCTGACTCTTTGTGACCCCATGGACTGAAGCACGCCAGGCCTCCCTGTCCATCATCAACTCTTGGAGTTCACTCAAACTCATGTCCATTGAGTTGGTGATGCCATCCAACCATCTCAGCCTCTGTCGTCCCCTTCTCCTGCCTTCAATCTTTCCCAGCATCAGGGTCTTTTCAAATGAGTCAGCTCTTTGCATCAGGTGGCCAAAGGACTGGAGTTTCAGCTTCAGCATCAGTCCTTCCAACAAATATTCAGGACTGATTTCCTTTAGGATTCACTGGTTGGGTCTCCTTGCAGTCCAAGGGACTCTCAAGAGTCTTCTCCAACACTACAGATCAAAAGCATCAATTCTTCAGTGCTCAGCTTTCTTCACAGTCCAACTCTCATATCTATACATGACTACTGGAAAAACCATAGCTTTGACTAGATGGACCTTTGTTGGCAAAGTAATGTCTCTGCTTTTGAATATGCTGTCTAGTTTGGTCATAACTTTTCTTCCAAGGAGTAAGTGTCTTTTAATTTCATGGCTGCAGTCACCATCTGCAGTGATTTTGGAGCCCCCAAAAATAAAGTCTGACACTGTTTCCATTATTTCCCCATCTATTTCCCATGAAATGATGGGACCAAATGCCATGATCTTAGTTTTCTGAATGTTGAGTTTTAAGCCAACTTTTTCACTCTCCTATTTCGCTTTCATCAAGGAGGCTCTTCAGTACCTCTTTGCTTTCTGCCATAAGGGTGGTGTCATCTGCATATCTGAGGTTATTGATATTTCTCCTGGCAATCTTGACTCCAGCTTGTGTTTCATCCAACCCAGGATTTCTCATGATGTACTCTGCATATAAGTTAAATAAGCAGCGTGACAAGCTTAATGTACTCCTTCCCGGTTTGGAGCCAGTCTGTTGTTCCATATCCAGTGCTAACTGTTGCTTCCTGACCTGCATACAGATTTCTCAAGAGGCAGGTCAGGTGGTCTGGTACTCCCATCTCTTTAAGAATTTTCCATAGTTTGTTGTGATCCACACAGGATATAACTATTTACATTTGACAGACTTTTGGAGTATTTCAGATTAGGTACCATATTTTGCTTGTATAGAGGGATGGTAGAAAATCCTGGTATTCTTTATCACTTAGTGGATCTCCAAACTTTCAAAGATGTAAAAAATAACCTGGACATGCAATACAGTTATAAATGGAGTAGACTCAGTGGATTGATCTATGTTTTTTCCCCTTAATGTAGATAAGACAGTAACTACAATTTGTTTATATAAACATGTTTACTCTCTGGAATATGTGATCCATTTTACAAACAGTGAAAAAATCATGAGTACTTCAGGAGAATTTGTAATATTTTACCATTCACAAAATTTGATGTTTTATTAACTGAACCTTGTTGCCTATAGCATTACATTAAAAAGAAAATATCTTTTTAGGCTGGGAAATATGCCAGGGAGAACACTCCTTGTTTAGAAGCCTCTAAAAATTTCCTTTTCCCAAACACTTGCCTTTCCCAGGAGCAGGGAACCTTGTTCTCCCTGATAAGGTGCTTCTTAAAAGAATCTGTAAGGAAGTGGATTTTAAACTTGAAAAAATTTAACTTTCACAGTGGAGTGCTCTTTTCCAAAGACATCATATACAAATTTCCATATTTATGGTTCATGCAGAATGGGTGTTCTGGAGACCCTTTCTTAGTTGGATTTTCCTGTGATTTAGAGGGAGTTGTGCCCAAAGGATGTCCTCAGGACTCATGAAACAGTTTGACACTCACTGTGTTAAAGCTCAGTCTACAGAGGCATGGAGGCCTCCTACCCAGCAGGTCTTCTGCACCCTATCTGACATCATATAGTCGACATCATAGGAGGGGAGATCAAGGAGGAGAAAGGGAACAATACTTGTACACATGTCCTGTGATTCACCCTGAAACTCTGGCAGATAATGATTTCTGATGACCACACACAGGCTTCTTTTCCATTAGGCAGAGAGGAGTTAATTTTGGAAACTGAGTTTATATGTGTTATTTTCTCTAGGGAGTACTCACTGATTCTACAAATTGTGTTGTCAAGTACCTGCTTTTACTTGCACAGTCCCCTGTCGTTGCACTGACATCTGTATCGCACGGATAGTTTCGCTTACTAGTAGCATCCTCCAGTGAGCAAACTCATCGGGGATAGGGGCCAGGACTCTTTCATTTTTATATCCTCAGTGTCTAATCCAGTAACTGGATAATAATAAAGACAACAATGATGATTATTTCTTAATAATAACTAGTATGTAATTAATAATAGTTTTTTTAAATAGGAGAATAATTGCTTTACAATGCTGTGTTGGTTTCTGCTGTACAACAACGTGAATCAACGATAAGTATACATATGAGCCTCCCCCATCTGACTCTTCTGTGTTGTCACAGAGTACCAGGCTGAGTTCCCTGTTTGTTTGTTTGTTTGTTTTAATTTGAGCACAGTGCCAGATACTCTTCTACACAGTCCATATATAGTAACTTATTTAATCCTCATCCAGATCAATGAAGTAGTCCTATTACCAGCATCTCCCTTCATTGATGATAAAACTATGGCACAGAGAGGTGGAACAACCTGCCCTGAGTCATGCAGATCAATGGAGAAGCTGGATTTCATGCTCAGGAAGCCTGTTCCTCTTAATCTACTATATAATATCATTCAACAGTATTTTTTGAAGACTCTCCAAGTGCCAGTCACCAAGGAATATGGTGATCAAAACCAAATCTTTTTGTGTGTGTGTGTGGAGTTGACACAGTGACATGCTTTCTAAATATGTGCACAGTAAATAATTTGTTAAATAAGTGATTTAAAGTTATGTTTCTAGGTCGGACAGTTGCATGTAAATCAATGAAGTTAGAACACAGCCTCACACTATGCACAAAAATAAACTCAAAATAGCTTATAGGCTTAAATACATATAAGACATGATACCATAAAATTCCTAGACAAAAACATAAGCAAAACATTCTCTGACATAAATTCTACCAATATTTTCTTGGGTCAGTTTCCCAAGGCAATAGAAATAAAAGCAAAAATAAACAAATGGGACCTTATCAGACTTACAAATTTTTGTATAGCAAGTGAAAGTGTCAGTCGCTTAGTCGTTCCTGATTCTTTGTCACCCCATGGACTGTAGCCTGCCAGGCTTCTCTGTCCATGGAATTCTCTAGGTAAGAATACCGGAGTGGGTTGCCATGCCCTTCTCCAGGGGATCTTTCCAAACCAGGGATTGAACCCAGGTCTCCCGCATTGCAGGCAGATTCTTTACCACTGAGTCACCAGGGAAACCCTTTATACAGCAAAGAAAACCATAAAAAAAAGAAAAAACAAAAAAGACAGTCTATAGAATGGGAGAAACTATTTGCAAATGACATAACTGAAAAGCACATATTTTCCAAAATATGCACACAGCTCATACATCTCAATAACAACAAAAAACAACCCAGGTGAAAAATGAGCAAAAGACCTAAATAGACATTCTCCAAAGAAGACATACAGTTGGTCAATAGGCACATGAAAAAATGCTCAATGTCACTAATTATTAGAGAGATGAACATCAAAACTACAATGAAGTACTACCTCATACTGACCAGAATGGCCATTAATAAAAAGTTTATGAATAACATGCTGGAAAGGGTGTAGAGAAAAGGGGACCCTCCTACACTGTTGGTGGGAATGTAAACTGGCATAGTCACTAGGAAAAACAGTATGGAGTTTCCTAAAAAACTAAAAATCGAGGTACTGTATGACCCTGAAACCCCATTCCTGGGCATATATCTGGAGAAAACTATAATTTGAAAAGATACATGCACCCCAATTTTCACTGCAGCACTATTTACAATAACCAAGACATGAAAGCAACCTAAATGTCTATCAACATATGAATGGATAAAGAAGAGGTGGTATATATACACAATGGAACACTACTCAGCCAAAAAAGAATGAAATGTCTTTTGCAGCAACATGAATGGACCTAGAGATGTTCATACTAAGTGAAGTAAATCAGAAAGAGAAACAAATACCATATGATATCACATATACATAATTTAATATCTATGAATTTATCTATGAAATAGAAGCAGACTCACAAACATAGAAAACAGACTTCTTGCCAAGGGGAAGGGGGATAAGTATGGAGTGGGGATTTGGGGTTAGCAGATGCCAACTATTATATAGAGAATGGATAAACAATAAGATTCTACTTTATAACCCAGGGAAGTATATTCAATATTCTGTGATAAATCACAATGGAAAAGAATATGAAAATTAATGTACTTATATGTGTAACTGGAATATCTTCCTGGTACACCAGTAACTAACATAATATTGTAAATCAAGTATACTTCAATAAAAGGAATTTTAAAAAAGATTAGTTTCTATTTTCACTATTAATATTATTTCACAGGTGACTAAATTGCAGGCAGCCCAGGAACTCTGCTATGGTAACAAAGTTAATCTGTAGCAGAGCCTGATTCAAACTCGCTTCTGTTATCTCTGATCCCTTGCCTTCAGGTCACTGTATCTAAACTATCCAAAGCAGCTCACATTTACTGGATGGGTTCGGTTTTCAGAAGATGCTCAGGGATACAGAGAGAGATTTTAGAGCATCTGCTTTGCCTCTAACCAATCTTTTGTTTACACTTAATCTGTTTCTTCTTATTTGATGCTCCTGGGTTTGTGACTTACTTACCATTTTGAACATGTACACTAACCTGGCCCAAGAGCTAGCTGGATGAATGGAAGTCATAGTATGATGCGTACTGGGAAACATAGTGAGATACATCATGCCTGTGTCTACCTGCTCAGTTTTAGTTTCTCTGCAAGTTTCACACCTTTGGAGAACAGAGGAATAAAACCACACTGTTCACTCAGATTGTTTGAAGAAGCCACTTTCATATGCGTTTCAAAGACTGGACTTCTAGATCTGAATAAAACTCTGCCAGCTGTTGAGGCTGTTATTTGATGAGTGTGGAGAGGTATCTACTCCAAAAAGCCATGAGTATTACTGAGCACAGAGAACACTTAAGTACTGGTTCACTTACTTCATCAACTGCTTGCAGCCAGAAACAGTCGGCTGACTTGCAATGAACTCTCCTTAGAACTCTATCTTCAAACCATCAATCTCAATGCTTTCCTTATATCTGAAAGTCTACTGCTTTGCTAGGTGCTAAGGTAACCCAAAGAAAGGAAATGCCAAAGAATGCTCAAACTACTGCACAATTGCACTCATCTCACACGCTAGTAAAGTAATGCTCAAAATTCTCCAAGCCAGGCTTCAGCAGAACGTGAACCGTGAACTTCCAGATGTTCAAGCTGGTTTTAGAAAAGGCAGAGGAACCAGAGATCAAATTGCCAGCATCCGCTGGATCATGGGAAAAGGAAGAGAGTTCCAGAAAAACAACTATTTCTGCTTTATTGACTATGCCAAAGCCTTTGACTGTGCGGATCACAATAAACTGTGGAAAATTATGAAAGAAATGGGAATACCAGACTACCTGACCTACCCCTTGAGAAACCTATATGCAGGTCAGGAAGCAACACTTAGAACTGGACATGGAACAACAGACTGGTTCCAAATAGGAAAAGGAGTAAGTCAAGGCTGTATATTGTCACCCTGCTTATTTAACTTATATGCAGAGTACATCATGAGAAACGCTGGGCTGGAAGAAGCACGAGCTGGAATCAAGATTGCCGGGAGAAATATCAATCACCTCAGATATGCAGATGACACCACCCTTATGGCAGAAAGTGAAGAGGAACTAAAAAGGCTCTTGATGAAAGTGAAAGTGGAGAGTGAAAAAGTTGGCTTAAAGCTCAACATTCAGAAAACGAAGGTCATAGCCTCTGGTCCCATCACTTCATGGGAAATAGATGGGGAAACAGTAGAAACAGTGTCAAACTTTATTTTTTTGGGCTCCAAAATCACTGCAGATGGTGATTGCAGCCATGAAATTAAAAGACGCTTGACTCCTTGGAAGGAAATTTATGACAAACTTAGACAGCATGTTAAAATGCAGAGATATTACTTTGCCAACAAAGGTCCATCTAGTTAAGGCTATGGTTTTTCCAGTAGTCATGTATGGATGTGAGAGTTGGACGGCGAAGAAAGCTGAGCACCAAAGAATTGATGCTTTTGAACTGTGGTGTTGGAAAAGACTCTTGAGAGTCCCTTGGACTGCAAGGAGATCCAACCAGTCCATCCTAAAGGAAATTGATCAGTCTGGGTGTTCATTGAAAGGACTGATGTTGAAGCTGAAACTTCAATACTTTGGCCACCTGATGCAAAGAGTTGACTCCTTGGAAAAGACTCTGATGCTGGGGAAGATTGAGGGCAGGAGGAAAAGGGGACAACAGAGGATGAGATGGCTGGATGGCATCACTGACTTGATGGACATGGGTTTGGGTAGACTCCAGGAGTTGGTGATGGACAGAGAGGCCTGGAGTGCTGCGATTCATGGGATTGCAAAGAGTCGGACACGACTGAGCTACTGAACTGAACCGAATTGAACTGAAGGTAATTACATTCCACAAGAGTTAGAGAGCAATTTTGGCTGCTAGTAGAAGCTGTGGATGGCAGCAACTTAATACAAACCTCAATCTTCAAACAAGATCCTGGATGTATATATAATGTACTTGACTATTCCAAGGAGACAAAAAACAATTACTAGGACTTGTTGAAAGCATTTCTTTCTTCCTTCTCCTGCCATCCATTCTTCTCTCTTTCTTTCCTCCTTTTTTCATTCCCTTTACCTCTCTCTCCTTCTTTCTTTCCTGTCTTCTCTCTTTGTGCTTTCCATTTCTCAACAAACATTTCAGAAGCATTTACCATATGTCAAAGTTTAAACCATATGCCATCATGAACCCAAATACTGAGCTAATACAGTTCTTGACCTCAGCAAATTCACAAAGTCTAGATAGAACTGCAAAGTTATCTGATGGGGGAGGCCTGTAATGCTCTTTCTGTGATAGTGGGTTGACAGAACTATCTTTGTTGTTGTTTTGTTGCTAATTCATGTTCAACTCTTTTGTGACTCCATGGACTGTAGCCCACCAGGCTCCTCTGTCCATGGGATTTCTCAGGCAAGAATACTGGAGCAGGTTGCCATTTCCTTCTTGAGGGGATCTTCCCAACCCAGGGATCAGACCCGAGTCTTCTGCATTGGCAGGTGTATTCTTTACCACTAAGCCACCAGGGAAGCCCAAAGGAACTGTCTAGGTCTCTTGAATTCATTCAGTGATTTTCGTCTTTGCTTTGCCACTGTTTTTCCATCTGGGATTCATCTTACTAGTCACATTACTGTAATGTTATACTATTCCTTCAAGTAGCTCAGTGTGTTTTCTATAGGTTCTGTCAATTATTGCTGTATTCTAATGAGGTTTTAAGGCAAATGCTTGATGTTTAGGAACCTTTTAATGTTATGAGGAACATGACCTGACTCCCACTGTGCCATGCCTGCATATGCTATCCACCAACAAAAAG
Organism: Bubalus kerabau; assembly: GCF_029407905.1. NCBI lineage: Eukaryota > Metazoa > Chordata > Mammalia > Artiodactyla > Bovidae > Bubalus > Bubalus kerabau. The sequence continues at coordinate 59,048,644 of NC_073624.1, read as the reverse complement.
TAGAGAGGGTAGGGTGAGCTAAAAAGATTAGTAGATGACCCCCTACTGTGACCCATTTGCCTGCTTTGATATGCTTTGGCTGAATCACTGCAGATAGTGATTGCAGCCATGAAATTAAAAGACGCTTACTCCTTGGAAGGAAAGTTATGACCAACCTAGATAGCATATTCAAAAGCAGAGACATTACTTTGCCAACAAAGGTCCATCTAGTCAAGGCTATGGTTTTTCCTGTGGTCATGTATGGATGTGAGATTTGGACTGTAAAGAAGGCTGAGCACCGAAGAACTGATGCTTTTGAACTGTAGTGTTGGAGAAGACTCTTGAGAGTCTCTTGGACTGCAAGGAGATCCAACCAGTCCATCCTAAAGGAGATCAGTCCTGGGTGTTCATTGGAAGGACTGATGCTAAAGCTGAAACTCCAATACTTTGGCCACCTCTTGCGAAGAGTTGACTCATTGGAAAAGACCCTAATGCTGGGAGGGATTGGGGGCAGGAGGAGAAGGGGACGACAGAGGATGAGATGGCTGGATGGCATCACTGACTCGATGGACATGAGTTTGAGTGAACTCTGGGAGTTGGTGATGGACAGGGAGGCCTGGTGTGCTGTGATTCATGGGGTCGCAAAGAGTCAGACACGACTGAGCAACTGAACGGAACTGAGTGAATATGCTCACTGAGGAAGTTAATTTGAGGAAAGTGATTGTAAATGAGGAGTATGTCCATTTATAAAGATTAATTTGAAAGGATCTTTTTGACATTTAGTATAGAACCTTCCTTTCAGTGAGATTGAAGTTTAGAGTTTAATAAATTCCAGTCTGAACCAAATTTCTATCCTTTTCAAAATGGATCTTAAAGGAAACAATATTTGCTGCACAAAAATATTTTTCTACTGTAACCTCAAGCAAATGTGATGGCTGTCTGCTCTTGAAAGTTTTATTACTTTAATATATCAACATGCAAATTCTTGAAGTGTTCCATATTTTTATACACAATGGAATATTACTCAGCTATTAAAAGGAATGCATTTGAATCAGTTTTAATGAGGTGGATGAAACTGGGGCCTATTATACAGAGTAAACTAAGGCAGAAAGAAAAACACCAATATAGTATATTAATGCATATATATGGAATTTAGAAAGATGGTAACGATGACTCTCTATGCAAGACAGCAAAAGAGACACAGATGTAAAGAATAGACTTTTGGACTCTGTGGGAGAAAGCAAGGGTGGGATGATTTGAGAGAATAGCAATGAAACATGTATATTACCATATGTGAAACAGATCACCAGTCCAGGTTTGATGCATGAAACAGGGTGCTCAGGGCCAGTGCACTGGGACAACCCTAAGGGATGGGATGGGGAGGGAGGTGGGAGGGGGGTTCAGAATCGGGGACACATGTATACCCATGGCTGATTCGTGTCAATGTATGGCAAAAACCACTACAATATTGTAAAGTAATTAGCCTTCAATTAAAATAAATAAATTAATTTACAAAAAAAAGATATCAAGAAAGAAACATTGATTCAGTTAGTCCTTCCTTTCTGTACATTGAGAATTACTCTGCAATTGCTTGGTGCTGGTGTATCTACCCTCCAGTGGCATTTATGCTTGAGAACTGTATTTTTCATTATTTAGAGTCTTCTGTAATTTTATTTTGTGATGTTAATATTTAATAATACCATATTATTAAATACCAACTTTAAAATACATATATCTTGACCTCCTAACTACCTTTAACCTTTATTCCTCTCACACTCGGAATATAATGGCGCCTATATGCTTTTTAGTGAGGGTTTTTTGATCCCTGGTTCATAGCTGTCACTCACTGCAGGCTTTCCTTTGACAATGTAAACTCTTGCTCCCTATACATTGATTCTATGTACTTCATTAGAAAGGTTGGTATAAATATCACTGCATAAGAAAGGAATTAAATTGATATAATTCTCTCAAGACCTTAACAGGAATGTTGCTGCATACACATTTAAGTTCTGATTTTTGGAGTTTTTTTGTAAAAATACAATTTTGTTAGAAATTCCTGGGAAAATATGGTAGTTCTTATTACACGCAATAGGTTCCTTTGAGAGTTCCAATGGCACCCCACTCCAGTACTCTAGCCTGGAAAATCCCATGGATGGAGGAGCCTGGTGCGCTGCAGTCCATGGGGTCCCCAAGAGTCGGACACGACTGAGTGACTTCACTTTCACTTTTCACTTTCGTGCATTGGAGAAGGAAATGGCAACCCACTCCAGTGTTCGTTCTTTCTTTTTTTTTTTTAATTTTATTTTATTTTTAAATTTTATTTTATTTTTAAACTTTACATAATTGTATTAGTTTTGCCAAACATCAGCCCAGGGACGGGAGCCTGGTGGGCTGCCGTCTATGGGGTCGCACAGAGTCGGACACGACTGAAGTGACTTAGCAGCAATGTCTAGGAGGAGCTTCAATACCAAAAGATGAGCTACTGGTGGATGAAGAGAGGCTTTAGTTTGCCTGTTACAAAAATTTTAGTTGATAAATCCAACGTTTCTTGAAGGTTTAGTTTCAGTGATTTTTATTCTGCAACTCACATATAAATTAAAAAAAAAGTATTTCCTACTTGAATATAGTAGACACGCTATAAATGTAGAGTGAAAGTCTAGAAACCACTTTTAGGTAAATGATACAACGGTTGCTGATCACCTTATTACTGCTCCCAGCCACTGACCAATAACATTTGAAGGGGAGAAAATCCCCTACCTACCCTTGCCAATGGAGGGAAAGTAGGGCTTGGTTTCTTTTCCCTAAATAATGGCCATTTCTCACTTTTCATCTTCCCTATTTTTATCAGAGGCATTTGTTTTCTTTTTAATGCCCTCTTTTTCCTTCTCCTTTTTTGTTCTTAATAGATTTGGGGGACAAAAAAGGAATCATTTATTTCTTCATTCATTAAAAACAGATATGTGCTTTGCCTTTTTGTTCAATTCCCACTTGGGCTGCAAGTAAGCAACGCATATGAAAGCAGCTGGAGAGTAAGGCAAGGTGGGCACCAGGCTTAGATGCTGCCATGTCTGCCTGGATTCTCCCTACTTCCCCCATCCTTCCCTCAGGACAGGAGCCAAGGGGGCAGCAGGGTTCTAACAAAATCAGGGAGTCCCCACTGCAGGGCTGACACTGCATACAGCCCCCAGCTTCACAGAAAGGCCTGCAATGCAGTTTCAATATTAAAGGCACCAATATTCCCTCCATGTTGCTATTTTCCACACATTACCAGAGAACAACCTTTCAGTGTCTAAAAGAAGTGTCTTTTCCTCATTGTCATTTCTCAATAAGGTAGATAATACATATTTTTAATGTGTCTTTTAAAAGTTTTTTATTTATTTTTGCTGTGCTGCACAGCATTTGGGATCTTAGTTTTCTGATCAGGGATAGAACCCATGCTCCCTGAAGTGGAAGCAAGGAATTTCCTAACTTCTTAACTGCTGGACCTCAGGGAACCAGGGAAACCTGGGAAGTCCTGAGGTTTTAAAAATATATATATTTTTCCTCATGGGGTTCTATTTCTCTTTCATTCTCTATTCTCATCTATACAAAACAATTGTATTTACTTTTGAACATACACACTAATTCCAAGTGGGGTTTTTTTGTATATTTGACTTTAGGAGGCCTAAGTGGCTTCTCTCAAGCCAGCTCCCTGGCCCTCCTTTCTATTTTGTTCACTATAGATTATTTTTACTTTGTTCTTGGGCACCAGCAACCCAAAGAAAAACACACTGCTTTAGGGACACAGATGTGAAATTGTTATAGTTAGTTTTATTCTGAGGTCATGCAATCCCTCTGTGAAATCCTAGATTGTCTAATTGTGTCTGAAGAAAATTTCCTTTCATAAGAGGGCTTTTAGGGCTTTTGGAAAGAAATTCAGAATTAAGGATGGTTCCTTTTGTCTCTTAATCAATTCACTAAATTGCCTCCACCACATAGGGAAATTATCCCCCCACCCCCACCCACTAAAACAGTATTTCAGTATTTTGAAACAGATTATCAAGTAATAGTGCAGACATTTCCATAGTTCAAGGAGTAGGAAGGCTAAGTACATTATTTGCTAATGCAAATGCTAAGTCTGTTCCAAAAATTTTAATATTCAAAGTCCAGATGGGATAAGAAGACAAAAAAAAGTGATTGCTTATCAATTCTCCAAACCAAAGTGACCTGTAACACACAAAATACAATTCCATTATGTGCAACTGACATGTTCTTTGTTAAGAATAATGAACTACAGCGGAATGGCATAATGTAGAACTTCCCACATGATCTTTCTGCATAATAACAGAAAGAGGACATTTCTTAAAGAGTTCTGTGTCCACCATTTGTCTTGAGGAGGCATTAATAGCTATTATTGTTAATAGTGACAATATGAAGCTAATTGGTTTATAATGAAGTGGCAGAAAATACTGACGGTGAGATTGGGGTATATAAAAGGAGAAATAAAAATCTATATTCAGGCTACATAAAAATCATGCTTAAAATATAACTTAATTCTGATATTTTATTCATAAATGACAAATTCTCTTCTTAGGAAGTTTCTATGGTTGTCTGTTACTTAAAGAACTAAAGGTTTGATTTCTTAGTCTTCCATAGCCTATGCCTTCCTTAGCTTAAGTCCGTCACTGTCTTACTCCATGTTCTCTTTCCAGGCATAAATTCTTCCTGGGCATTAGTCACCCTGCACTACCAGATCTCAATATTTTGTGGGCTCTAGGGATTCCTTCTTTGCTTCAATGCCTGCTCTCCTACTCCAGGTAGCAAATTACAGCTCATAAATCATGCCTGGCTCTTATGTCATCTCCTTCTCAGATTCCTTGCACTGAATGAATTCCTCCCATCAAAATTTGTTATTAAATTTCTTATAATAAATACCATATCCCAGGACATTTGCTGAAGCAATCAGCAGCAATTGTTTAATATCACAGCTGCCAGGAGCAGTAACGTTAGTTAGGGCTAAACAGAGGATGAGCAAAAACTTTACAGGAAAAACTGGAGAATGAAATGTCCATAGGGAGCTTTGAAAAGCTCTGACATGTTCCTGGTAATGTAGAAGGCCATGCATATGTACAGGGCTGTGTACATACTTAGGAAAGACTGGGAAGGACTTAATCTTCCACCTCTGGCTGACTTTGAGGCTATGTACAAGCAAGATATTAAGGATAAGGTAGAGTTGCAAACTGCCTGATAAAACATTAGAGGCATGCCCCAACATACCCCCACAGCACATTGGGTGATGGCTAAGTTTCAAAGCATTTAAGGAAGTCTTTGTCTAATCATTAGCTGACTACTTAGCTAACTGAGCATAGATATCTGTGGTTGCTCTAACAGATAATATACAGTTGCATAATTAGTCCAGGAAAAACACTAAATAAGCAGCAGCAACAAAGAGCATTGCAACAAACTCTAAGGAGTCATCTGATTTCCAGAATGCTATATTATATTATTTAAAATGTGTAGAGTTCAACAAAATCTTAAGATAGATGCAAATAAAGAGAAACACATGGCCCATAAATAGCAAAAAAAGCAGTCAATAGAAATTGTCCCTGGATGTTGGAATTAATAGACAAGACTCTTAAACTACCCACTGTAGAGAATTAAAGGAAATGTGAGGAGAATTAAAAGAAAATATGAAAATAATATATCACCAAATATAGAGCATCAATAAAGAGATAGAAACTATTAAAAATAGTAATTTTGGAGTTAAGCAGCAGAATAATTGAACTGAAAAATCACTGAGGGAAGACTTAACAGAATAAATAATAAGGAAACTCACATATAAGTCAATTGAGATTAATAAGTTTGAGAAACAGAAGGAAAAGAAGAATGAAGAAAAATAAACAGAATGTCAGAGACTTGTGGAAGGCTGTCAAAGATACAACATAGAGGGGCTTCCCTGGTGGCTCAGTGGTGAAGAATCCACCTGCAATGCAGGAGATGTGGGTTTGATCCCTGGGTCAGGAAGATTCCCTGGAGAAGAAATGACAATGCACTCCAGTATTCTTGCCTGGGAAATCCCATAGACAGAGGAGCCTGGCAAGCTCCTTGTCCATGGATACAAGAGTCAGACATGACTTAGCAACTAAATCACCATGATATCCACATATGTATAATGAGAATCTAAGAAGAGAGAAAAAAGTGAAAGGGGCGTAAAGGAATAATGACCAGAAACTTCCCAGTTTTGATGAAAAAAATTAATCTGCAGTTCTAAGAAGTTCAATAAAAGCAAGTAGGACAAAGGTAAAGAGATCCACACCTCGACAGACCATAGCTACACTGCCCAAAGACAAGACAGAAAGAGAACCTTAAAAATAATAAGAGATAGGTGACTCATCAGGTTCCAGTGATCCTCAAGAAGATTAGAAGCTTATCAAAAAGCTAGTATCTAGAATGCAATTGAAGAGACAAAATGCTGAAAGAAGACTATCAACCAAAAATTTTATATTCAGCAAAACTATCCTTCAAAAAACAAAGGATAAATTAAGACATCATCAGAATTCATCATTGGGAGACCTGTCCTACAATAAATAGTAAAGGGTGATCTTTGGGATGAAACTAAAGTACGCTAGACTGTAACTCAAATCCACATGAAGAAATAAAGAGCACCAGCAAAGGTAACTATATTTATAAAAATAAAAGATAGTTTAAATATATTAAAAAATTTTTTTCTTGTAACTATTTTCTTCTTCAGTCTTATTTAAAAGACAGCTGCATAGAGCAATAATTACACAATTGTGTTGATGGGTTTATAATTATGAAGTCTAATTAGCATGACAATAACAACACAAAGGAGGAGAGGAGGAATGGAGCTATATTAGTGCAAAGTTTTATATGTAACTGAACATAAATTAGTATTAATGCAAACTAGATTGTTTTCAATTAAGATGTTAATTGTAATCCCTAGGGCAAACACTAAAATCATAAGTTTAAAAATATAGTAAAAGCACACATGAGAATTAAAATGGTATACTAGAAAATATCTATTTAACATAAAAGAAGGCAGTGATCAAGGAACAGAGGAGCAAAAAGGCACAAGGCACACAGATAACAAATATTAATAGCAAACTGACCAATAAAAATCTGGCCTTATGAGTAATTACAGTAAATACAAAAGGACTTAACACTACAAATAGAAGACAGAAAGTGGCATGATAGATTTATAAAACATGATCTAACTAAATTCTGCCTAATGGGAGACACACCTTAAATTCAAACATACAAATAGGTTGAAAGCAAAAGTTTGGAAAAAGATACACCTTGCAGATAGTAACCAAAAGAGGCCTGCAATAGCAATGCTTTCATCAGACAAAATAGGCTTTTGGACAAAGATTATTACTAGAGACAAGGAGGGAATTTTATCATGATAAGTGGGTCAATGCATGAGGAAGACATAAAATGATAAATATGGCGGTATTTAACAACAGAGTTCTAAAATTCATGAAACAAAAATGACAGGATTGAATAATATTAATAGTTGGAAACATCAATTCCCCACTTTCAATAATCAAAAGGACATGTACACAAAATCAATAAGGAAAATAGGAGACTTGAACAGCACTACAAACCAACTAAACATAACGTCTACAGAACAATTCACCCAACAATAACAGAATAAAAATTCTTCCCAATTGCATATGGAATATTTTGGTTTTTTGCTTTTCTTTTTAAAAAAATTATTTATTTTAATTGGAAGCTAATTATGTTACAATATTGTAGTGGTTTTTGCCATACACTGACATGAATCAGCCATGGGTGTACATGTGTCCCCCATCCTGAACCCCTCTCCCACCTCCCTCCCCATCCCATCCCTCAGGGTCGTCCCAATGCACTGGCCCTGAGCACCCTGTTTCATGCATCAAACCTGGACTGGTGATCTATTTCACATATGGTAATATACATGTTTCATTGCTATTCTCTCAAATCATCCCACCTGTGAATTCTCCCACAGAGTCCAAAAGTCTACTCTTTATATCTGTGTCTCTTTTGCTGTCTCGCATATAGGGTCATCAATACCATCTTTCTAAATTCCACATATACCAACTGCATATGGAATATTTATCCAGGATAGATCAAATGTTAATAAATTTAAAAGGATTTAAATTCTACAAAGTATATTCTCTGACCATATGGACTGAAATTAGAAATCAATAACAGGAGAATTTTTGGAAGATTTGAAAGTAAAGATACATTAAATATTGCACCCCTAAATAACCAATGGGTCAAAGAATAACATGAGAAGAGAAATTAGATAATACTTTGAGATAATGAAAATGAAGATCTATCATACTGAAGTCTATAAGATATAGTTAAAACAGTTATTAAAGGAAAATTCATAGCTATAAATACCTATATCAAAAAAGAAAGATGTCACATTAATAACCTAAACTTTCACCTAAAGATATTAGGAAAAGCAAAGCAAACCAAACACAAAGAAGTAAGAAAAATGGAAACAATGAGTATTAGAGTAAAAATAAAAGATATAGAGAATGGTAAAACAATAGAGAAAATTTGAAAAGTCAAAAGTTCATTCTTAGAAAAGAGTGAGAAAACTGACAAATATTTATGTAGACTTACCAAGAAAAAAAAAAGAGAATATTGAAGTTACCAAATTAGGAATGAAAGAGGGAACATTAATCTAATGGAAATAAAAACTATCATGAACAAATTCTATGAACAGTTGTATGACAACAAAGTAGATAATCTAGATGAAACAGACAGAAAAAACACAATGATTGAAATGGATGCAATAAAAAATAAAAAAATGAGTATAATAAGAATAGAGATTAGATTAGTAATAATAATAATAAAACTTCCCAGAAGGAGAAGTCTAGGCCAAAATGGCTTCACTGGTGAATTTTACCAAATGTTTATAAATAACACCAAACAGATGCTCTTTCAAAAAAAGAAGAGGAAAGAATGCTTCCAAATTACTTCTATGAGGCCAGTATTTCCCTGATACCAAAATGAGACAAACCACAAGAAAACTACAGATCAATATCTCCTAAGAATATATATGCAAAAATTCTCAAGAAAACACTAGCAAGCTGAATCTTTTGACATATTAAGATAATTATACATCATAAACAAATGGAACATACCCTAGGAATGCAAGATTGTTCAACATATAAAGTTCAATCAAGTAATATTTATATTATAAATTAAGGGAAAAGATTAAGGGACAAAAACGACACGATTGCTCAGTATACAATCTTCAGTTAATGTAATATTACTATATTACATTTATTATATATTATATTATATTAAAAATAGAGGGCAAAAATGACATGATTCTCTTAATGGATGTAGAAAAAGCATTTGACACAGTACAACATACCTTCTTGCCAAAAATCACTTGACAAACTAGAAAATCTAGATAAAAGTCAACCATATACCAAAGCTGCACAGCTAAAATCATAACGGGGCAAGTCTGCATGTTGTCTCCCTAGAGTCAAGAACAAGACAAGGATGTCTGCTTTTGTCACTTCTATTAAATATTATACAGCAAGGCAGGAAAATTAGATAAGAAAAAAAAGGCTTATAGATGGAAAAAGAAGAAGTAAAATGATCTTTTTTTGCAAATTATATGGTTGTGTGTGTAGAAAATCCTAAGGAACACACATGTACAAACACATATACATTTGGAGCTAATCAACAAATTCAGCAAATCTGCCTGATATAAGGAAATACACTCGTATTTCTATATATTATCAACGATCAATTCAGAAATGAAATTAAGAGGCAATTCTTTACACAATAGCATTGAGAAGAAGAAAATACTGAGGAAAAATTTTGTAAAAAGAGATGAAAGACAGAAGACTTGATAGTGTTAAGATGGCAATACTCCCCAAGTTGATCAACAGATTCAGTACAATCCTTGTCAAAATCTCAGCTGCCTTTATTTGTAAAAATTGACTGGCTGATCCTAAAATTCACGTGGAAATGCAGAGGACTGAGGAAACTTTAAAAAAAAAAACTTAAAAGTTTTGAATATGAGAAAAAAGTTGGAGAATTCACATTTCCTGATTTAAAAACTTACTGTAAAGCTACAGTAATTAAGATAGTGCAGTACTGCATAAGGATAGAAATATAGATCAATGGAATAGAATAGAGAGCCCAGAAATAAACTCTTACATAGTCAACAGATTTCCAAAAAGGGTGTCAAGACTGTCCAATGGAAGAGAAAAGAGGTTCCTCAACAAATGGTTCTGAGACAACTGGATATCCACATTCAAAAGAATGAACTTGGACTCCTATCTCACATGATATACAAAAATTAATTCAGAATGAATGAGCTAACTCTGGAAATGAAATTGAACCTACATTTCTAGTAACCTATATGAAAGAGCTAATACTGCAAAACTCTTTAGAAAACACAGGACTGAATCCTCATGACATTGAATTTGGCAATGGGTTCTTGGATATGACAAAAGCACAAGGGACAAAGGAGAAAACTAAATAAATTAGACTTCATAAAATTAAAAACTTGTGTGCTTCAAAGGACTTCATCAAGAAAATGAAAGTCAATCCACAGAAGTGTAGAAAATATTTTTTTCATATGTCTGATAAGACACTTCTATCCAGAGTATATAATTAACTGTTACCACTCAATAACAAAAAACCAACCCAAGTAAAAAATGAACAGAGGATCTGAATAGATGTTTCTTAAATGAAGACATACAAATGACTAATACACACATGAAAAGATGCTCAAACTCGTTAATCATTAGGGATTCGGTTTTCAAATCAAAAACACAATGAAACAGGACTTCATACCTACTAATATGACTAAAATAAAAAAGACAGATGATACCAAGTGTTGGCAAAAATATGGGGAAAATTTAACCCTCATACATTACTGATGGGAGTTTAAAATGGTATAGCCTCTTTGGAAAATAGTTTGGCAGTTCCTCAAAAAATTAAATTAAATTTACCATATGACCTGGAAATTCAACTCTTAGGTATATACTCAAGAGAACTGAAAACATATCTATACAAAAATTGTGCATAAAGAGTCATAGCAGTATTATTCATAGTAGCCCCAAAGTGGAGGCAATCTAAACATTAATCAACTGATGGATAGATAAATAAAATGTATTATATGCATACAATGGAATAAAAATGTGTGAATAAAAGGGAATGAAGCACTTGTATATGCTACAACTTGGATGAACTTTGAAAACATAATGCTAAACGAAAGAAATGGATTAAAAAGATGACATGTTGTATGATGCTATTTATAAAAAATTTCCAGTATACAGGACAGAGAGAAAGGAACAGGGAGTGATTGTCAATGGGCCTGATTGTCTGTTCCTTTTTGGGATGGTGGAAGCATTTGAAAGTTAGATAGTGGTGATGGGTGTACAATTCCATGAATACACAAAAAACCACTGAATTGTATTCTTTAGAAGAATGAATTTAATGGTGTGTGAGTTACAACTCAATAAAGCTATTACAAAAAATGAAGTTGTGTAAATTTGGGCACTCATGTTTTTCGTCCTGATTTATATATATATATAGGACTTCCCTGGTGGCTCAGAAGGTAAAGCATCTGTCTACAATGCAGGAGACCTGGGTTCGATCCCTGGGTCAGGAAGATTCCCTGGAGAAGGAAATGGCAACCCACTCCAGTACTCTTGCCTAGAAAATCCCATGGATGGAGAAGCCTGGTGTCCATGGGGTTGCAAAGAGTTGGACATGACTGAGCAACTACACAAAAAACCACTGAATTGTATTCTTTAGAAGAATGAATTTAATGGTATGTGAGTTACAACTCAATAAAGCTATTATAAAAAATGATGTTGTGTAAAATTGGGTACTCATGTTTTTCATCATGATTTATGTATACACACACACACACACACACATACACACACACATATTAAACTAGTGGGACAATTCAGAAGTTACCATGCTGGCATCTCTGGCAGAAAATGATGGTGACAGCAAATGACATTTGAGGAATGGCTTTTAAGGCACCAGGAGCAAATAGCCTGAGGATAATCAGAGTTGTTAGGGTATTCTCCTACCTTGGGAAGTGAAGTCAACCTGATTCTGTCCATCATGGACACTGGTGACTTGAGTTGTTGATGAATGCTCTGTTTAACATCTCCTCTTCTACTTCATAGAGCCCAATCAACAATATCTTTCAAACTCAAGCTGTTTTGAACATAACTAAAGTTGATCTTTAAAACTAGAGAAACCTGAGGGCCTCTGGTCACTGGCCAAAGGGGGAAAATATCATTATTTAGGACCTGAAAGTTTTACTTAATACTAAAAGAAAATGACTTCTTCAGATGAGAATAAGGAAGAGGCAAAAATAAACAAATTTGAGGTTTTGGGTAAATACAAGGCAGCAACTTAGTACAGATTCCTTTCTCATGTTTTCCAATAGGATTATATTTGGGGATAAAACATCTTCATCAAATAGTGGCTTTATTTGATTTTATTTACATTTTATTCACAGATAGGTTAACTCTAAACCTGAGATAGAATACTCAGAATTACTGTTCAAAAATTATATTTATAGCCTATTACAGCCATGTCTTTTGCCTCTGGGGGAAAAAAAAGAGGACCCAAACTCATCTTATTATGTTGTCAAATATTTCCTAGACACCTTTTATATGTGATAGGAAAGAAGAGTGACTTTTTCAATCCTGCGCTTCATCACTGTATTTGCTCTCTCAAGCTTAACTTCTCTGTTTCCTGATTGGTGTCTCAACATTCTAAACCAAAATATTTATTTCTCTAAGGAAAACATAAGGAGGCATTTCTCTCAGAGAAATTGGTGCCCTAGATTACACTTTCATAAAGCCTTCTGTTCATTACTGGAAAGGGACATACCTGAAGAATTGATGCTTTTGAACTGTGGTGTTGAAGACTCTTGAGAGTCCCTTGGACTGCAAGGAGATCCAACCAGTCCATTCTGAAGGAGCTCAGCCCTGGGGTTTCTTTGGAAGGAATGATGCTAAAGCTGAAACTCCAGTACTTTGTCCACCTCATGCGAAGAGTTGACTCATTGGAAAAGACTCTGATGCTGGGAGGGATTGGGGGCAGGAGAAGGGGACGACAGAGGATGAGATGGCTGGATGGCATCACCGACTCGATGCACATGAGTTTGGGTGGACTCCGGGAGTTGGTGATGGACATGGAGGCCTGGCGTGCTGTGATTCATGGGGTCGCAAAGAGTCGGACACGACTGAGTGACTGAACTGAACTGAACTGTGCATCTTATCTTCACAAGCTCTAACTCTATGTTGTGTTGTTCAGCGTCTGCCCGACAGAGCTCAGTCCAATAGTAGAATAAACACATCAGCCTCACCCTGGCGTTCGATGGCTGCAACCCCCTCCTACCTCTCTGTATTCTCCCCATGGTCTTGTCCTTTTCCTGCAGCCTCCAGACCCCAGCAGGGGGCCACGGGGAATTGCAGATTAGCACACTGTGCTCTTCCTGTTTTGTGTGCAGCTCCTCTTTGCATTTTCCCAATTCAGGTAGGCAGCACTCATCAATCAGCCCTGCAGCTCCACCACTGAGAATTCTTTATAAGGAGCAAGCTTTCTTTAGTCATAGCCACTTGTATAAGAAGAGAGATGTTTTCTACCATGAGTTGTTTGATATGCAGTACAGTCATTCTTCTTGTTCTGAAAACTCCCCCTGAATAGGATGGTATAATTCCAGGATGCTCAGAACTATAATATCTTTAATTTTGTCTTTCCAAAAACAAATTTTATGTTTGTGAAAGGGACTGGCATGGATAAGCAGCAAGCAGTGGAGACTAAAAGCTTATCCGTATGGAACTGTTGCTCCAGAAAAGAGCTGCATAATCTTCCCTGTCCTGTACCTACTAAATCTTCCAAAGGGTTGGGAAAACAATATTTCATCTGTTTTTGGCTTTCTGATAATACCAAACAGCATATCAAATGGAACAAATCTTATAGCTTCTTTAGATAAGCATCTTCCTAATTAGTGGTTATTGAATTTTTTTCATGGGTGAAGTTAATATGTATTCCTGGAAACCAGAAGGATTTCCATGGTCCAATACATTTAAAAATTTCACAGTAAATAAAAATAGATTTCCTTCCTGCAGGAACCTTCAATTCCTGAAGGAATCTTTAATAATGCTAATATGTTGCTTTGATCTTCTCAGATGCAGAAGTGGTAGACAGTCTTGACTTTGGAACAAGCACTTATATCTTAAGAAGCTAGAGTTCAGTGACAGAGTTTTTGAAATGAAGTTTTAGATTCATACTCTTTAACCTAAATAATAGTTAAAGGAGAAGTGAAAGTGAAAGTCGCTCAGTTGTGTCTGACTCTTTTTGACCCCATGGACTATACAGTCCATGGAATTCTCTAGGCCAGAATACTGGAGTGGGTAGCCTTTCCCTTCTCCAGGGGATCTTCCCAACCCAGGGATTGAACCCAAGTCTCCTGCATTGCAGGCGAATTTTTTACCAGCTGAGCCACAGATTTGGGACAAATAAGGATAGATTCTAGTTGGAGACTCTCTACCAAATAACTTCATTTATAAAATAAAGACAATAATAACTTGCCACAAATGTAAGAATTAAGTGAAATATATGTATACTAGCTAATAAAACCCTAGGCTCCTAGTAGACATTTAATAAATGATAGCTATTATTATATATAGAAAAAAAATAAACACTTTTTCCAACAAGAAGCAAGCCTTCCTTTAATTTACAATAATGATTTAATAGAAATTCCTAGCTTGCGCATGATCCAAGTAAGATGGAATTGTGTTCAGTCCAATTTTAGTGGTTAGAACAATTCACGGCATTCTATTTGTTGAGGAGTGGGAGGAAAATGAACATCTACTGAGAGTTTATTTAGTATTCACATCAGTCTCACCGGAAAAATTATCCAGTCTGGCTTCACTGGTGAGTCAGCTTAAGCAAGTTGCCCAAGTTCATACAAAACATATTAAGTGGCAGAGTTAGGATTCAAATTCAGGTCCCCTGACTCCAAAGCCAATGTTCTCTCTGTCTGCTAAGCAATATTGCCTTTAAAAATTGATAACTCATTCTTACATGTACATGGTAGCTCTCTGTTAACTAAGATGAACACATTCCTCATTCATTTCAGATAAATGACTCCCCTCCTAGATCTCAATACAGTGGCCCTAATTCATATTCATCTCCTTTATGTTTTATGATCTCTTTGTCAGAATTTCTCTCACATTCTGGTAAGAGAAGGAAGGATCACATAATTGAAGACACAGCTGCATCTCATCCAAAGCTTCCTGACTTTGTGGTGAGGAGTACAGCTCAAGGGAGATGATGTGAGGCAGTAGAAGGAACATTGGCCTGGGGTTGAGTCGTGAGTCTCAGGGCTCCCCACGTTATAATGAGCTGCATGACCTCCACAACTCACTCTGTCTCTGGGGCTTAGTTTTCTCACTTTTGCTTCCTCACAGGTCCTGTGAAATATGGATTGAATCACTTCACTGACTCCACATGTCTGTGGTAGTGTCTCAAAGTGGGGTATACACACTCCAGGGATGTGCAAGGTGATTCACTCGAGTGAAGGAGGACAACATCAGAACTTCCATTTATTGTTATTTTAAATCTTATCCATTAAAATCTTTCTATCTTTGGCATATGTTTTATAATATATTAGCATAGCATTTCATTAAGGTAAATTACAAACAAATACATATTAGAAGTTGTGCTAATTTTTTTTTTTGATAAATTTATGTGATTTTTATCACAGTGGCTTTCAGGATAAGGTTCATATTTTTTTAGTATGGAATTTAAGTCCCCTGTGAACTCTCTAGCCTCATTTCTTTTTCCACTTCTCCTTCTACCTAATTAACTAAACACACGAATGTGCTTTATAACCTCTGTGTCTTTATTTATTCTACTTCCTCTGCCTAAAATTTCTGAAACCTCTCTCAATGCCCTCACCTTCCACATGGAGACTGCTTCCTCATTTTTCAAGGCTCAGCAAAAGAGCTATCTTCTGGATGAGTCCTTTCCTGAACATCCTAGGTATACCAGATAACTCTCTTTGGACTTCCATTGTATTCTCTACATGGCACCTGTGACTTGTCTAGAAGTGTATTTGTTTGACTTCATTTACTAGTCTGTGTGTCTCTGAAGGACAAATATCATGTCTTCTTCATCTTTTTTGTTCTAGCACCGAGGATGGCCCCTGATACATATTTCATAAATATTGATTAATTATACAAATAGCAAATGAACTGTGAGAGTAATAGAAAATGCTAAAATCTCCAGGCAAATGTAAAGAGTCATTATTATTAACACATTAAATTCTCATGGGTTCCCTTGGATATCTTTCCAAAAAATCTTGATCAATTGATGTGAGCAAAGCAGTCCTAACTGACACTTGTATACACTGGTTTTTAACCCTGGGAGAATCTCACAGTTCACCTGGGAGCTACCAAAAATACCAATTCCTACCCTCTACTCTTAGACATTTTGATTTACTTGATATGGGATAAAGTCCAAGAATCTCTGCATTTAAAAATCTCCCCAGATGATTTTCACATGCGGCTAGAACTGAGAACCACGGCTCCAAGTATCATGTATAGAATAAGAAAGGTATTCAGAAAAACCTGAGACAGAGAGAATGCTTTTTCTAAAAATGCAACCGCAGTTGTGGAAGAGTCTTAGTACCCTATCTTTGTAAGGTTAAAATCTATCTTTGGAGGAAAGAACAAATACACAAAGCACCGTTACTTATTGAAAGCAAACTACTAAGTCACATGGATGAGGACTGGGCAAAGTGAAAGTGTGCTTGTCATTTGCCAGAAAATGGAAAGGACCTTAGTGAGAAGGAGGTGGGGGTTAATGGTAATTTTGCTGAATTTTAATGAGATAACTTATAGGAAAACATGTTGAGAACTATGAAGAATGACAAATCTGTAAGGGCTTATTATTTCAGTTCAGTTCATTTCAGTCGCTCAGTTGTGTCCGACTCTTTGCAACCCCATGAACTGCAGCACGCCAGGCCTCCCTGTCCATCACCAGCTCCTGGAGTCCACCCAAACCCATGTCCATTGAGTTGGTGATGCCATCCAACCATCTCATCCTCTGTTGTCCCCTTCTCCTCCTGCCCTCAATCTTTCCCAGCATCAGGGTCTTTTCAAATGAGTCAACTCTTCGCATCAGGTGGCCAAAGTATTGGGGTTTCAGCTTCAACATCAGTCCTTCCAATGAACACCCAGGACTGATCTCCTTTAGAATGGACTGGTTGGATCTCCTTGCAGTCCAAGGGACTCTCAGGAGTCTTCTCCAACACCACAGTTCAAAAGCATCAATTCTTTGGTGCTCAGCTTTCTTTATAGTCCAACTCTCACATCCATAAATGACTACTGGAAAAACCATAGCCTTGGCTAGATGGACCTTTGTTGACAAAGTAATGTCTCTGCTTTTTAATATGCTGTCTAGGTTGTTCATAATTTTCCTTCCAAGGGGTAAGCGTCTTTTAATTTCATGGCTGCAATCTCATCTGCAGTGATTTTGGAGCCCGGAAAAAATAAAGTCAGCCATTATTTCCACTGTTTTCCCATCTATTTGCCATGAAGTGATGGGACCAAATGCCATGATCTTAGTTTTCTGAATGTTGAGCTTTAAGCCAACTTTTTTACTCCCCTCTTTCACTTTCATCAAGAGGCTCTTTAGTTCTTCTTCACTTTCTGCCATCAATGAAACTAAGCCATGCCGTGTGGGGCCACCCAAGATGGATGGGTCATGGTGGAGAGGTCTGACAGAATGTGGTCCACTGGAGAAGGGAATGGCAAACCACTTCAGTATTCTTGCCTTGAGAACCCCATGAACAGTCCAATCCTGATTTTGCAATGAACACCTCTTTTTCTCCTTCTCTTTTTCATACAAGGATTGCTAGAAAGCTGAGTGAAGTGCCAAATTAGCTTCAAACTACATCTTGGGGTGAAAACTTCAGGTGAGCATCAGCTGATACCTAACCCAGAGTGTAAGGAATTTGAAGTTTCTCTAAGGATGTTTTTGAGAAACCTCATTAGGATCAGTACAAACATCGTCGGTATTGTATTTTTTTAGAGAATCACAGTGTATAGCTGTGATAAATAAGTCATTGTTAATTTGCATCCTGGACATCAAAGCCTTCTGGGTAGAAAGTAACATTTAGCATTACATACTAATTTGGGTTTTGCTGCTTTGGAATTGATAACAATTTAGCCTATAACAAGCTGAGACTTCTTTTCTGTTATGAAAGAATTTTCTAGGCAACTTCATGGTGCACCAAAGATCACTGCAGTTAATATTTTTAAGAGAATAAGTATTTCCAGGCACTTTAGTAACATGTGTTACAAATCACACCACTCAGGGACTACAGTCATCCCTCGATATCCATGGGAAATTGGTTCCAGGACCCCAGGGAGATACCCAAATCCTCCGATGCTTGAATTCCTCACATAAAATGGTGGAGTACAGTTGGCCTCCAGTATCTGTGGGTCACACTATCGCAAATTCATTGTGGTTTGTTGGGTATGAGGGCCCACTGTAGTTATAAAACAAAGGAGTCAACTGTTCTTGGAAGTCTGGCAGACAGGACCTCGAGTGGCAATGGCTAGTTAGCTGACTTAGTGCTAACTTTTTAGAAGAGTACAAATTGTGTTTCTTTTAAATTCAGCTTGATGTGATTCAGACTGACGCTTCCCTAATAATCCCCAAACAATGAAGCTTTACATGATGTCTCAGTTCCTAGATGTTCACATTGTCTCAAGTTCTGTGTACACATTTCTTGGAGAAATACTCTCAAAGAGAATAGTTTCAAAGATTCCTGGCAAAGTAAATAACTGAACTCATGGCCAATAGGGGCTTCCTTGCTGGCTTAGTAGGTAAAGAATCTGCCTGCAATGCAGGAGACGACCTGGGCACAGGAGACAAGGGTTTGATCCCTGGGTTGGGAAGATCCCCTGGAGAAGGAAATGGTAACCCACGCCAGTATTCTTGCCTGGAGAAGCCTATGGACAGAGGAGCTTGGCGGGCTATAGTCCACGAGGTTGCAAGAGTGGGACACGACTTAGCGACTCAACCACGACCACATGGCCAACAGCACTACAGCCTATGTCTGAAAGAAGCTTATCTATCACATGTGTTTCCTCCAGCAGCACCTACAGTCTTGTGCTTAGGAACACAGCACTTCAGCATTATGCTTGGGGGTCACTGTAAACAATGAGGTCACCAACAAACAGCACAAAAATTCGAAAACGTGGCACCTAGTAGTTTGCAAAAATGACACTTGTTTATAGCAGGAGACCTGAAGCAATAAAGCAGGTCATAGCCTTGTTCAACCTTAGCTGGGAATGTGTGCCATGGGCAACTCAACATTTTTGCTGCTCTGCACACGCAAAGGTCTGTGCAGGACACAGAAAGCACTGAGAGTATTGATTTGGGCGTTACAGTTGAGTTTTGGTGAGCGGGTAAATTTGCAAATATTGAAGATTGATTGCATGTAATTAAAGAAACTGAGGCCAAAGATGCCTTTACGTTAGTAGGCTTGTGATAACAAATATTTTTTTATTTTTTGTAATTTCCCAAATTTCTAAAAAAACACAGTATTTTATAGTTACAAAAAGAAATATTATTTTTCCTATATTTATGCTAGAGGAAACACTGACTGAAACTGCCCACCCTGGCCAGGCACCACAGAAATCATTTGCATGAGTTATTTACAACAGGAAGTTCTGGTAGGTAAGCAGCACGGAACTAATAAGCCACTGCTAACCAGAAGAATTCAGGAAGGTCAAAAGGAGATGTTACACGTCCTACCAACCTCTCAGAATCCTTCTTGCTGGAGTCCATTTCGGCTGAGCAATGTATGTGTCACCAGGAAAGACTCTGAGTGAGAATGATTGGTCAGAGACAACCTGGAAATGAATCCCATCTCCATAAAACCTGAGACTGCAAGCCACGTATCAGAGCAGTGCTTCTGGGTTCCCTTACCCTCCTGCTCTCTGCCCAGCTGCTCCCTTCCCAGTAAAGTCTCTTGCTTTGTCAAGCATGTATGTCTCCTTGGACAGTTCACTTCTGGGTGAGACACGAGCCCATTCGCAGGCCCTGGAAGGGGATCACCCTTCCTGCAGCATTTAGAATTAACAAAACGTGATGGTAAGATATATGGAGAGAAAGGTTAGCAGAAGGGTATTTGGCTAACTGTGGCACAGCAAATTTAAAAATAAAAAGCCTACCTGGATGGCAGTTTAAAAAACATATTGAGCCATAATTTTGAACTATATTTTGAATTCCTGTTTGCATGATATTTTTGAATGGCCAGGGTGCCATTCTTCAGCCAGGAACAGGTGACTTCCCTGAGCAAAGGTTTCAAACTGACCAGGAGAAAGAGACAGAAGAGTAAGACCTGGTTCTGCACACATAAACCAGTCATCTGACAAAGTCAGTGCAAAAGGGACTGCTCTCTCCAGAAATCCTTGCCTTCAGCTCTTCATTCACCCCTCTCTTCCAAGTCCAGGGTGAGCACCCCTCAGCAAAGTGTCCTTTTCCTATTAAAGAACTTCCCACACACTGTTGTAATGACCATCGTGTGGCTCTGTATCCCACTAGACTTTAAGCTCTGAGCAGGCAGGGGCTGAATGAATGCAGCTTGTTTCCTATTGTGCTCCATTGCCTGGTGCAGTGCGTTGTACACAGTGAGTATTTGTTCAAAATAGATGGAATGATTATGCACCAAACACCCCAACAGATGGTGATCCCTATCAGTTATCACCTTTAAATATGAAAGTCCATGCCAGAAACAACACTAAAATCTCACCCAAAGAGGTGAAGAGGTCAAATGAGAAAAACTCACACTCTTAAGGACAAGATTTCTTATATTCAGGCAAATAGAGATCATAGAAATAAGAATCGGCCTTGGTATGAAAAGCAAATAAAATTCCTGTTTCCTTTTACATTCTTACAATTGTACATTCAGTTCAGCTGTCTTCTGGTTTGTGGTTATTGGGGAGTGCACTGCTATGTCTTGAAGTGTCCATAAACACAGACGGCAGAGCGCAATTCCTGAAATATGCTCTGTGTTGATAAAGCAGATTGGGCTGGATCTTGTTCAGCCTTTAATCTATTTCCTTAGGCATCTGAGAATGTTCCAAACTTGGGTGGTTTCAGTACCTTTCTATTTGCAATGTGTGATTCTATAAAATGATAACTATATTAGTTTTCCATGGCTGCTATAACAAGTTATGACAAAGTTAACGACTTAGAGCAACACAAATTTATTATCTTACAGCTCTCTAGATCCGAAGTCTGACACCATCTCTCTGGGCAAAGATCAAGCTTAAGTGAGGCACACTCTATTCTGGAGGCTCCAGGGAAGAATCCACTTCCTTTGGTTTTCCATCTTTAAGTGCTGCTTGATTTCCTTGGCTCATCCTCATCTCCCTTTATCTTCAAAACCAATGTCAGACTGAGTTCTTATGCTGCTATTTCTCTGCTTCCCTTTTCTGATGCTCTTCTACTTTAAGGACGCTTGTGATTATATTGGGCCCACCAGGATAATCCAACTGTTTGGCAAACTTATTTTCGCCTGCCACTTCAATTCATCTTTGCCATAGTGTTGGTCGCTCAGTCATGTCCGACTCTTTGCAACTCCATGGACTGTGGCCCAGCAGGCTCCTGTGTCCATGGAATTCTCCAGGCAAGAATACTGGAGTGGGTAGCCATTCCTTCTCCAGGGGATCTTCCCAACCTAGAGATTGAACCCAGATCTCCTGCATTGCAAGAAGATTTTTTACAGTCTGAGCCACCAGGGAAGCCCATCTTTGCCATGTTGCCTAACATATTTGTAGATTACAGGAATGAGGACATATGTGTTTTGAGAAGCATTATTCTGCTCACCACATCTGTCTATCTATCCAATTATATATACATACAACCTAGGAGATATAATGAGTCATTTAAAAAACTGTGTCCCTATCCCATCTCTGCTTTCCCAAACCCCAAACCCCCCTAAAAAGGAAAGGAAACAAGAAAAACTATCCAAAGACTCAAACCACAGAAGACAATAATTCTAGAGTTAAAACAGTCAAGTTCTTCTTTTGCTATATGGCTTTAAGAGGTCAAGTTCTCCACAGTACCTCTTCTGTGGGAGTTTATGTGTGGGACTCTAAATCCTCATAAATTATTTCCAAGTCCCTCTCACAGAATGAATAGATATGCTCCTGTTATAATCTGCCCACAGTTCACCTGAAATTGTGGATACAAATTGTGTCTAAAACCTTTTCTTAATCACTCCACTCTTAGGAATTTTGTTTTTCTAATTTGATTAGACAAAGCTTCCCCTGACCCCAAGTGCTTTTTTCAAAAGACTAAACAAAGATAAGACTCTAGCCAACTGTAGGAAGAATGATCACTGACAGGCAATCAGCAGGAGTGATAAACTTTACTTTGTGGTTTATGCAAAACACTGCAGAAATATCTGATTCCATGTCCCATATGTCCCCATCTTATCTCACATCACAAATGTAATAAGTGAAAAGTAACAGAACTAGCAGCATTCTGTATTCCAGCCACGTTCTCCTCAGCTACAAACTGTAAGAGTATGAAACATTTGTTATTTTTGGTTTTGAGTGAAACCAGAATCAATAACAAATCTGTTTTGCATTCATTCCTAAATATATTTACTGTGTGAATAAGAGTCAGCAGGGATGGTGTGAGGCTGTCACACTTGAGCAGGGCTTCAGGGCCATCCACGTTAACACTTCTAATGCTCTTGAGCAAGGCCAATAAATCATAATGCTCATATGCCACTGAATTCAGAGCATCAGCCCCAGTGAAGCCAACTGAGATGCTTTCAGAATGTTCAGTTTCCCAGCTTCTCTTTCTTGAACAAGTCCTTTCCCGAACCCCTTCTGGCCTGTCTGTCTTATCTGGCTGACTCTGAGGAATGGACACTGGGTGTGCCTCTTTGCCATCTATCTGACCCCTTCTCCATCACGAAGTGACCATGTGGTTGGAGTGAAGCTTGACTAATGTTAGCTAAGCCTATCGTGCTTTTTTAAAATCCCTCTTCTCAATGACACAAAGCACTGCACATCATTCTTCTGGCAACAAACTGGTTCAAGATGGGCCAATTAGTTGCTAGCAGATGTCCGACGGGACTTCTAGTTAAAGTGTCTTCACTCTTAACAGAGTTTCAAAGAGCTTTCCTCTTCTACCCCAAATCGGTCGTAGAACTTCTGCAACATCTTTATATTAGCCTGGTGAAGTAGGTGACCTAGAAGAATTACAGGGACTCAGAGCTCCCTCCATATCCCCCCACATTCCTCTGAACTTCCAGTTGTATAGGACAAGGTTTTCTTTTTGTTTAAGCCAATTTTAGTTGGGTTTTCTGTTTTATTTACTCATTCATTCCACAAACAATGACAAATGTCTACTGTGTGTGAGATACTGTTCGAGGCATTTGGGTGATGTCAGAGAACAAAACAAAGGTCCCTGCCTTCTAGAATGAAAAGAGAAAACAGCAAATTACATTTTAATAAATCAGGAAACTCAGAAGTATATTAGAAGGTAATCAGTTGAGCAAGACCACCAATAGCCAGTGTTAGCAAGGATATGGAGAGAAGGGAACCCTCCTACACTGTTGGTGGGGATATAAATGAGTACAACTACTATGGAGAACAGTATGGAGGTTCCTTAAAAAACTAAAAATGGAACTATCATAGGATCCAGCAATCCCACTCCTGGGCATATATCCAGAAAAAACCATAATCCGAAAAGATACATTTACCTCTTTATTGTGGCACTATTTACAATAGCCAAGACAGGGAAGCAACCTAAATGTCCACTAACAGATGAATGAATAAAGAAGATGTTGGTATTTATACACAATAGAATACTACTCAGCCATAAAAAAGAATGAAATGATGCCATATGCAGCTATATGGATGGACCTAGAGATTATCATATTAAGTGAAGTAAGTCAGACAGAGAAAGACAAATATCATACAATGCCACTTGTATGTAGAATCTAAAAACTGATACAAATGAACTTATTTATAAAATGGAAACAGATTCACAGACTTAGAAAACAAGCTTATACTTACCAAAGAGGAAAGGTTGGGGGGCGGGAGGGATGAATTAGGAGTTTGGAATTAATGTATATACACTACTATACATAAAATAGATAACCAACAAGGACCTACTTTATATTCTGTCATAACCTATACCAGAAAAGAATGTAAAAAACAGTGGATATATGTATATGTATAGCTGAATCACTTTGCTGTATACCTGAAACTAATATAACATTGTAAATCAACTATTTTCCTAAATAAAGTAAAAATTAAACAAAAAAGGGTGTCATCAGTAGAGCGAGATGAAGGAAGTAGGAAGTGACAGGAGTGGTAGGATGAAGGACAGGAATTGAAAAGGAGCCACGTAAGTAAACTCTCAAATGAGGTGAGTGCGTGGGATCATCTGGGAAAGAAATTTCTAGGCAGTGATAACAGCTAATGCAGAGGCCCTCACTGAGAGCGCGAGAGAAGAAAGGAGACTAGCGTGGTGGGAGTGAAGTAAAGAGGGAAAGAGATCAACAGGGAGCTCTGTGGGCCTGCTGGGCAAATGGAGAAGGATTCTGGCTTTTCCTCTGAAAGAAAAGGGGGGCCATGGAAGGGTTCTGAGCCAGGGGATGAAAACCCTCATTCTGGCTGCTGTGTTGGGAATAGACTTTGGAGGCATAAGAAAAGGGCAGGGTGCCCACTTAGGAGGCCACACACGGTCCTAATACAGAGTGGTGGTGATGAAGGTGATAAGAAGTGGTTTCCATTCTGCATGTTTTGGAGGCAGAGTCAACAGAATTTCCTGACAGAATATATGTGAGATATGAGAGGAAGAAAGGAATCAAGAATGACTCCAGCTGAAAGCAATCTAATTCATTCGCTCCTAAATTTGCTTGCTTTGCTTGACATCTATCTATAAGCTGTGAGTCTTACAAACACGGAAAGTGAAAGTGTTAGTCTATCAGTTGTGTCCAGCTCTTAGCGACACCATGGGCTGTAGCCTGCCAGGCCCCTATGTCCATGGAATTCTCCAAGCAAGAATATTGGAGTGGATAGCTACTCCCTTCTTCAGGGGATCTTCCCGACCCAGGGATCGAACCCAGGTCTTCTACATTGCAGGTGGACTGTTGACCATCTGAGACATCAGGGGAAGTGCAAACATGGAAAACCCCAACCAAACAAACAGAGGGTTTGATATTCAGGGTTTTACATTTTCCATCTACCATCTCCTCCACTTAAAAAAATATTTTTTCTTGGCTGCTTTTAAAAAATAAAGTCATCCTCCATTGTCTTCGAGAGTTTGCTCAGGTAAAGCTGAAGTGATGACTGCTCTACCCTGTGCAGTGATGTCTTCATCCTTTATCTTTGTTTGACGTGGTTTCCCTTTATCTGGAGCCCTTGGCTGTGATGTGACAGTGATGTCCCTTCCTCATTGATGGGCTCAACATCTGCGTATGGGATATTTGGACTCTAATCTTGCTGATGCATCATCCTAATTGTCTACCACTTACCAACCGGTGTGAGGTATGCTTTAGCTCTTCATTTGGAACAGAATTATAGCCTCTATCTTTAGAAATGATATACGCTGAGGATTATTCTTGTTTGTAATTACAAATCCTCTAGTAGAAGCACAATTATTAAAAACCTTTGGAAATGACATTTTGTCTCACGTTGTAGAACCTGCTGCCAGCCTCTCATGCTGGTATTGCTTTTGTTGCTGTAATTTCTACCTGCACTTCAACTGTAATTTAACATTATCTCTCTTCTCTGTATCTTTCTACCTGGTTGTAATGATTAGGTCTCCTGCTGTTTATCCTTAAATACTTTCTCCTCCATTCTGAATCTTACTGGGCAATTTTTTTGTGGTTACAGCCCAGGGAACAGCTGCAGCAACACTTGTTGTACTGTAATAACTCGAGAGAGTTGGTTTATCCCTAGACTAGAACAAATGAGGGGGAGAGTTGGAGGAAACTTTGGAGGTTATTCACCCAAGCCCACCTTTTTAGGATGAAGAAGCTGACGTTCTGAGTATATCCTACTGCTAGGTCGGTTCAGTTGTGTCTGACTCTTTTGCAACCCCCATGGGCTGCAGCCTGCCAGGCTCCTCTGTCCATGGGATTCTCCAGGCAAGAATACTAGACTGGGTTGCCATTTCCTCCTCCAGGGGATCTTTCTGACCCAAGGATCGACTCGCATCTCCTGCAGCTCCTGTATTGGCAGGCAGATTTTTTTTTTTTTTTTTTTTTTACCAGAGTTACCTGGGAAGCCCTAAGGTTCTAAGTGGTTAAGTGAATTTGCTCGTCATCACCGAGCTTCTTATTGTTGCGTTATATTCTGGAGTACTAGGTATGACTGTATTAGGGATAGATGCTTTTTAAGTTCTCACATCTTGCAATTTAAACTGAGCCAGTTATCTGGGTAATAGAGCTGTGAATGGGAGGAAGTCACACAATGAGTTTTCTAGTTGGAGACTGTGCTATGTGCTTTGTATTCCTTTACATTCAATTACAAAACATAGGATGATTCTGAGAACAGGGTGGTGAACTTCCATGTTTCTATTGAAATTAACTTTGTTTGGAAGGATATGCCTGTGCAGTAGAATGCTGCTGAATATTGTGTCCTGTGTTTTAATGAGAAACTTAAAAAAATTCATCCATGTCACCAAAATTCTGCAGTCTTCATTTTTTTCTCTAAAGCTGACCCCTTTGCCGAACCACCTTAAGGACAGCTCCGGTTGCATTCCTTTACTTCTCCGACTCCTTTGTTGCCCACAGCATGCTCAAGTGTCCACAGAACGAAGTCCTGACTCCTTGGCCTGGCATCTGTGCCCTTTACAATCTGCCTATCTCCTGCTGCTCCCTTAATTGTTCCATGTTCCAACTAGCTGTGCTGCTTGCCGTTGCCCAAGCCCTGTCTGTGCCCTCTTCCCTCTGGGCCTACAGAGGACACCCTCCCTTTCCTCGCCATCTGTCACATATTACCCTTGTTCAAGGCCTTCCTCCTCCCTCGCCCTCAGCCAGAAATTTCCTCTTCTCTGAACATCAATTGTACTTGGTTCTTATGGCATTTGTTACATATTTATTCCTGCTTTATTATTCATGACTTGTGTTTCTCCTCATCCTTAGTAGATTCTAACTTTTTTCATAGCAAGGTTCATGTTGATTTTAACTCTGTATCTGGTATACTGCCTGTCATGTTACTGAGCCTACCTATAAGCCTTTAATAAAATCTGGCAAATACATTTAAAAACTTGGATCTGGTTATTTTAATTTAGAAAAAGAATTCTGTTTGTCTTTTCCCCTGGTAATCTAAGTCAGGTTGAGTAGCTTGAGAATTGCCTATACACTGCATTTATTCTTGATGAATTAGAATTTGCTTTAGTAAAATTTATACTTTAAAAATTAGGTATATAATTTCATTTTTTCATAATTTCATGTGAGGCTTGCAGTAATATGATATTTTTATCCCCCTTTAACTGGTGATTGCACTGAGGTGAGAGATCAAGAAAGTCATTCGAGGCCACAGAGCAGGCAGAAGACAAAAGTGGGGCTGGAATCCAGGCCTCTCGAGGACACACAGCAACATGTCTCATTGACTGTGCTAAGAATGGACTAGAAATGTGTTCACACATTGCCACAGTCAATTAACACTATGCTATGGGTCAGACTTAAATTGAAGAAACTAGGGAAAACCACTAGACCATTCAGGTATGACCTAAATCAAATCCCTTATGATTATACAGTGGAAGTGAGAAATAGACTTAAGGGACTAGACCTGATAGATAGAGTGCCTGATGAACTATGGAATGAGGTTCGTGACATTGTACAGGAGACAGGGATCAAGACCATCCGCATGGAAAAGAAATGCAAAAAAGGAAAATGGCTGTCTGGGGAGGCCTTACAAATAGCTGTAAAAAGAAGGAAGCAAAAAGCAAAGGAGAAAAGGAAAGATAAAAGCATCTGAATGCAAAGTTCCAAAGAATAGCAAGGAGAGATAAGAAAGCCTTCCTCAGTGATCAATGCAAAGAAATGGAAGAAAACAACAGAATGGGAAAGACTAGAGATCTCTTCAAGAAAATTAGAGATACCAAGGGAACATTTCATGCAGATGGGCTCGATAAAGGACAGAAATGGCATGGACCTAAGAGAAGCAGAAGATATTAAGAAGAGGTGGCAAGAATACACAGAAGAACTGTACAAAAAAGATCTTCATGACCAAGATAACCACGATGGTGTGACCACTCACCTAGAGCCAGACATCCTGGAATGTGAAGTCAAGTGGGCCTTAGAAAGCATCACTATGAACAAAGCTAGTGGAGGTGATGGAATTCCAGTGGAGCTATTTCAAATCCTGAAAGATGATGCTGTGAAAGTGCTGCACTCAATATGTCAGCAAATTTGGAAAACTCAGCAGTGGCCACAGGACTGGAAAGGTCAGTTTTCATTCCAATCCCAAAGAAAGGCAATGCCAAAGAATGTTCAAACTACCACACAATTGCACTCATCTCACATGCTAGTAAAGTAATGCTCAAAATTCTCCAAGCCAGGCTTCAGCAATACATGAACTGTGGACTTCCAGATGTTCAAGCTGGTTTTAGAAAAGGCAGAGGAACCAGAGAGCAAATTGCCAACATCCGCTGGATCATCGAAAAAGCAAGAGAGTTCCAGAAAAACATCTACTTCTGCTTTATTGACTATGCCAAAGCCTTTGACTGTGTGGATCACAATAAACTGTGGAAAATTCTGAAAGAGATGGGAATACCAGACTACCTGACCTGCCTCTTGAGAAACCTATATGCAGATCAGGAAGCAACACTTAGAACTGGACATGGAACAACAGACTGGTTCCAAATAGGAAAAGGAGTACGTCAAGGCTGTATATTGTCACCCTGCTTATTTAACTTACATGCAGAGTACATCATGAGAAACCCTGGGCTGGAAGAAGCACAAGCTGGAATCAAGATTGCCAGGAGAAATATCAATCACCTCAGATATGCAGATGACACCACCCTTATGGCAGAAAGTGAAGAGGAACTCAAAAGCCTCTTGATGAAAGTGAAGGAGGAGAGTGAAAAAGTTGGCTTAAAGCTCAACATTCAGAAAACTAAGATCATGGCATCTGGTCCCATCCCTTCATGGGAAATAGATGGGGAAACAGTGTCAGCCTTCATTTTTTTTGGCTCCAAAATAACTGCAGATGGTGATTGCAGCCATGAAATTAAAAGACGCTTACTCCTTGGAAGGAAAGTTATGACTAACCTAGATAGCATATTCATAAGCAGAGATATTACTTTGCTGACAAAGTTCCATCTAGTCAAGGCTATGGTTTTTCCAGTAGTCATGTATGGATGTGAGAGTTGGACTGTGCAGAAAGCTGAGTGCTGAAGAATTGATGCTTTTGAACTGTGGTGTTGGAGAGGACTCTTGAGAGTCCCTTGGACTGCAAGGAGATCCAACCAGTCCATCCTAAAGGAGATCAGTCCTGGGTGTTCATTGGAAGGACTGATGCTAAAGCTGAAACTCCAATACTTTGGCCAGCTCATGCAAGAGTTGACTCATTGGAAAAGACCCTGATGCTGGGAGGGATTGGGGGCAGGAGGAGAAGGGGATGACAGAGGATGAGATGGCTGGATGGCATCACCGACTCAATGGACGTGAGTTTGAGTGAACTCCAGAAGTTGATGACGGACAGGGAGGCCTGGCGTGCTGCAATTCATAGAGTCGCAAAGAGTCAGACACGACTGAGCGACTGAACTGAATTGAACTGATGGGTCAGGAAATTTGGTTCTGTGTAGATACTCCAGATAATGGACTATTTGAGATTTTCTCCTTTCACCAGTCAGTTTTAACACTGTTGGCTCATTTTGTTCTCTAACAAGGATTTGCCTGAAAGTCCAGTCCTGGGCCCTCTGCTTTTGGCCTTCTCCACTATCTCCTTTAGGGACCTACCCTTGTCTCAAGGTTTTAATCAGCACCAATCTGTTGACTTTTCTAGTGTCTTTGTCTGGATTGATGTCCCCTCCCCTGATCTCCAGCTCTCACCTCTTATGGTTTGTCAGAAGTTTCTCCTTGGAGTTCTGCAGTTCTTTATATCCCTGATATTAAATCCAAACTTATCATCTGCTCTCTGACCAAACTTACCCCCTTCTTGATCTATAGTTTTCCCATCACCATTCTACTTGTCTAAGTTCAAAATCATTGTCATCTTTAACTTCTTCATTCTTCACAGTTTATTCACTATGTCTTATTAAGTCTTCTTTCAAAATGTCTACTGTGTCTGCTTGAGAATCTAATGTGTCTGTGCTCAGTTGCTCAGTCATGTCTGACTCTTTTTGACCCCATGGACTGTAGCCCACCAGGCTCCTCTGACCATGGGATTCTCCAGACAAGAATACTGGAGTGGGTTGCCATCCCCTCCTCCAGCGGAGGATCTAAAGGCTTTTGGCAGGTATTGCACTTTTCTTTAGAATCCTTTATTTCACATAAATCCCCCCCCCCCCCCATTTCTATCACCACCTTCCAATTCAGGACCTCTTCTGCTTCATCCTTAACCACTGTAATAATATTTGCCTGATTCAGTTCAGTTCAGTTCAGTTGCTCAGTCGTGTCTGATTCTTTGCAACCCCATGAATTGCAGCACGCCAGGCCTCCATGGCCATCACCAACTCCCGGAGTTCACTCAAACTCATGTGCATCGAGTTGGTGATGCCATCCAATCATCTCATCCTCTGTCATCCCCTTCTCCTCCTGCCCCCAATCCCTCCCAGCATCAGGGTCTTTTCCAATGAGTCAACTCTTGCATGAGCTGGCCAAAGTATTGGAGTTTCAGCCTCAGCATCAGTCCTTTCAATGAACACCCAGGACTGGTCTCCTTTAGAATGGACTGGTTGGATCTCCTTGCAGTCCAAGGGACTCTCAGGAGTCTTCTCCAACGCCACAGTTCAAAAGCATCAATTCTTCAGCACTCAGCTTTCTGCACAGTCCAACTCTCACATCCATACATAACCACTGGAAAAATCATAGCCTTGACTAGATGGACCTTTGTTGGCAAAATAATGTCTCTGCTTTTTAATATGCTGTCTAGGTTGGTCATAACTTTCCTTCCAGGGAGTACGCTTTGTCGCTTCAGTCATGTCCGACTCTGTGTTACCCCATAGACGGCAGCCCACCAGGCTCCGCCGTCCCTGGGATTCTTCAGGCAAGAATATTGGAGTGGGTTGCCATTTCCTTCTCCAATGCATCAAAGAGAAAAGTGAAAATGAAGTCGCTCAGTCGTGTCCGACTCTTAGCGACCCCATGGACTGCAGCCTAGCAGGCTCCTCTGTCCATGGATTTTCCAAGGAGTAAGCGTCTTTTAATCTCATGGCTGCAAGCACCATCTGCAGTTTTTTGGATCCAAAAAAAATGAAGGCTGACACTGTTTCCACTGTTTCCCCATCTATTTCCCATGAAGGGATGGGACCAGATGCCATGATCTTAGTTTTCTGAATGTTGAGCTTTAAGCCAACTTTTTCACTCTCCTCCTTCACTTTCATCAAGAGGCTTTTGAGTTCCTCTTCACTTTCTGCCATAAGGGTGGTGTCATCTGCATATCTGAGGTGATTGATATTTCTCCTGGCAATCTTGATTCCAGCTTGTGCTTCTTCCAGCCCAGGGTTTCTCATGATGTACTCTGCATATAAGTTAAATAAGCAGGGTGACAATATACAGCCTTGACGTACTCCTTTTCCTATTTGGAACCAGTCTGTTGTTCCATGTCCAGTTCTAAGTGTTGCTTCCTGATCTGCATATAGGTTTCTCAAGAGGCAGGTCAGGTAGTCTGGTATTCCCATCTCTTTCAGAATTTTCCACAGTTTATTGTGATCCACACAGTCAAAGGCTTTGGCATAGTCAATAAAGCAGAAGTAGATGTTTTTCTGGAACTCTCTTGCTTTTTCGATGATCCAGCGGATGTTGGCAACTTGCTCTCTGGTTCCTCTGCCTTTTCTAAAACCAGCTTGAACATCTGGAAGTCCACAGTTCATGTATTGCTGAAGCCTGGCTTGGAGAATTTTGAGCATTACTTTACTAGCGTGTGAGATGAGTGCAATTGTGCGGTAGTTTGAGCATTCTTTGGCATTGCCTGATTAATGTTCCTAAAATACAAATTGAAAGATGTTTCTTCTTCCCTTCTTTCCCCACCTCCAAATTCAATTGGTATCCATTTGATTATAGGATCAAATCCTTCTTTAGCCTGGCATACCAAACCTCCTACAATCTAACCTAACTGAAGGTCCCATCTATATTATCCAACACCTCCCCATAGTAATTCTTTGCTCCAGGAAAACTCTTGTGCTGTCTTGGAATGTATCTTCCATTGCCTTGCTTTGGTACTCAGTTTATTTCTTCCTTTCTTCAGTCTATTTCTTTAGATCCTCCTCATTTCTCAGGGCCCAACCCATGTCTCATCTTTTTAGTATGGTGTTTCCTTTATATTTAAATCATGTATCTGCAGCCCTGTGGCCCTTACTGTCTTCATCTCTGTCCTTCACAGTGCTGTTGAATGACTAGAAGCATTGGTGTCACCTGGGAGCTGATTAGAAATGTAGCATCTCAGGCCCCACATCAAACCTGCTGAATCTGAATCTGCATTTTAGCCTGAAGTGATTTATGCAGGTTGAGAAGTCCTAGTCTATTTCACTTAGATGTGTAAATAATAATTATTTGTTGTTGTTGTTCAGTCACTAAGTGGTGTCTGAGTCTTTGTGACCTCATGGACTGCAGTACACCAGGCTTTCCTGTCCTTCACTATCTCCTGGAGCTTGCTCAAACTCATGTCCATTGAGTCGGTGATGCCATCCAACCATTTCATCCTCTGTTGTCCCCTTCTCCTGCTGCCTTCAATCTTTCCCAGCATCAGGGTCTTTTCCAATGACTTGGCTCTTCACATCAGGTGGCCCAAGCATTGGAGCTTCAGCTTCAGCATCAGTCCTTCCAATGAATATTATACACTGATTTATATACTGATCTTTACTCCTTCAGACCCTTGAGGTCTAGGAACCTGTTTTATTTCTTTGTATTACTCTCAAATACAATTCCATGGAAAAGTATTCACTTAGTAAATAGGTTTTAGTGTCCTTCCCTTAATTTCTTTTTGAGAGGGGAGAAAAGACCTCTAAGACTCCTGGAAAGTGAATATAAGCATTGGTTGTTGTTTCAGTGAAGAGAAAGTCAACTGCTTCCACCTAAAGTTGGCAAAGAAAGCAGTAGCAGGACTTCCCCAGTGGCCCAGTGGTTGAGAATCCACATGCTAATGCAGAGGACATGTGTTTGATCCCCATCCAGGAAGATTCCACATGGCAGGGGGCAGCTAAGCCCCTGCACCACAACTACTAAAGCCTGCACCTTAGAACCCTTGCTCTGAAACAAAAAAAGCCACTTCAATGAGAAGCCCATGCTCCACTGCTAGAGAGTAGCCCCTACTTGACGCAACTAGAGAAAGCCCATGCACAACAATGAAGAGCCAACACAGCCAAAAACAGTAAATAAATAAAACAAAACAGCAGCAGCAAGTCTCTTACGTGATGATGTCTTTGTGTTCTCATAGCACCTCTACTCTCCCCCATTAGAACACCATTCTGTTTGCATGACAGCTGAATGCATGTCTCTCTCATTACCAGACAGGGAGCTCCTTGAGAGCAGAGACTATGTCCTAGTCACCCTTTTATCAACAGCTCCTTGTCCATCCCATGTTTATTGATTGTTGATTTGAATTAGTAAATAAATGAATGAGTAACTTGATATACGAATAAATTGTAGAGAATAAACTGAGATGTCTACTGGATTGTTCTTACTATAGTCAACCAATTATAAATTTATGACCACATCCTAGACCACAGATGGGCTTCCCTGAGAGCTCAGTTGGTAAAGAATCCGCCTGCAATGCAGGAGACCCCAGTTTAATTCCTGAGTCTGACAAGACTCTTCAAACCAGAGATTTGCCTCTTTGTTTTCACTTGTTTGCCACCACATGTCAATTTTCAAGGGCTGAAGATGAGAAATAGGCAGGCTGAAAGAAGAAAGAGGGAAGAACTCAGCTGGCAATGACTTAAAGGAAACCTCAAATGAAAAGTATGTGTTCAACTATAAGAATTTCAATATTCACATTACAATGTGTTTTCTGCCAGGAAGTTCATCAAACATAAAGGAATGATAAGGTAAATGATTACAGAACAAAACGGTGTTTATGTGGCTTGTTATTTCACAAATTCATTGTGTCTGAAAAAATGAGATTTTGCTGAGTTTAGTAGAGCAATGTTTACTTTGTGGCAAATGTTGTCCATCAGTGAAACAAAGAGAAATTTGAGAATGGATAGTGTTGCTATATTTTTCCACTAGCCTAGGTTCACAAAAGCCCAAAGAATACAACATTGTCATGACCCTAGGGTGCACTTATACTATTTGTTAGCTTTTTGCATGGGAATGTGCCTTAAGTCTGCCAACAGACTGCAAGAAGGGCAAAACAAATATAGTTGACCCTTGAACAATGTGAGGGTTAGGACCAATGACCTTCCGAGCAGTTGAATATCCATGTATGGCTTCTAATTGGAACTTCCTTATCCGTCCGTGGTTCTTCTATATCAGCAGTTCTGAATTCTCAGATTGAACCAACCTCAGATCATGTAGTACTGTAGTATTTGCTATTGAAAAAAATCCACATATAAGTGGACCCACGCAGTTCAAATTTATGTTGTTCAAAGGTCAATTGTATTTTTTAATCCTATACATAATTGATAATGCTCAGCGCATAGAGATTCCGACGTGCCTGAGTGACTAAGCACAGCACATAGCCATTCAGTCTACCCTCCCTCCCTCCTTCCTTCTTTCTCTCCCTCCCTTTCTTCCTTTCCTCTAGTAAGAATTTACTGAATGACTGAAATTGAATATTGAGATATTCATCTAAACAACAGGATATTCTAATCTAGTGCTATCATACATGCTGGGGAAAAGTCACTCATCAAAACAAATTTATTCTCTTCACAGAACTTCATTGTAGAGGAGTAAAAAAGACAAATAAAACAGGTAAAACATATAGTTAGATGGGCTTCCCAAGTGGCGCTAGTGGTAAAGAATTGCCAATTCAAGAGACATAAAGACACGGGTTTGATCCCTGGGTCGGGAAGATTCCCTGGAGAAGGAAATGGCAACCCACTCCAATGTTCTTGCCTGGAGTATCCCATGGACAGAGCAGCCTGCAAGGCCACAGTCCATGGACTCACAAAAGAGATACAACTGAAGTGACTTAGCACTTGCAAAGTAACTATGCCACATGCATGGTTAGATCATGATATGAAATGCAGAAAAAATAATTAGAGAAGGGTGTTGGTAAATATACTTTTAGATAAGGAGTGAGAGATAACCCCCTTTAAGAAAGTAAGATTTTTATGAAGGATGTGAATTATGTAGGTACCTGGGAGAGAAGCATCCCAGAAAATGGAATAGCAAGTACTCAGACCACAAGGTAAGTGTGTGTTTAAATGAATGGGCACAAGAAGAAGGTTCCTTGGGTTTGGAATACAAAGAACTTGGGGGAGGATGACAGGACAGGTGAGGTCAGATACTGCATCTTGATAGGATCTCGTTGGCTGCTATACTGAGAAAGTCTTGACTAGAGATAAGAATGGAGGCAGGGAATCAATCAGGGGGCCACTGCAGCAATACAGACAAGAAATGCCTGGGACTTCCCGGTGATCCAGTAGTTAGGACTTCAGCTTCCAATGCAGGGTGTGTGGGTTGGATCCCTGATCGAGGAACTAAGATCCTACCTACCTCATGGCCAAAACACCAAAACATAAAACAGGGTGATTTTCCAAAATGCAAATGGGGCCATGTTATTTAAATGTCTATCAACAGATGAATGGATAAAGAAGATGTGGTACATATATATATATACAACGGAATATTACTCAGCCATAGAAAGGAATGAAACTGGGTTATTTGCAGTGATGTGGATGCTCATAGAGTCTGTCATTCGGAGTGAAGTAAGTCAGAAAGAGAAAAACAAATATTGCACTTTAACATATATATATATAATCTAGAGAAATGGTACAGATGAACCTATTTGCAGGGCAGGAATAGAGATGCGGACCTAGCGATCAGACATGTGGACACAGGATCGGGGAAGGGGACGGTGGGACAAACTGGGAGAGCAGCATTGACATGTACACACTCATGTGTAAAACAGACAGCTAGTGGGAGCTGCTGTGCAGCACAGGGAGCTCGGCTCAGCTCGGCGGCTCTGTGATGACCGAGAGGGGTGGGATGTGGGGGTGGGAGGGAGGTTCAAGAGGGAAGGATATATGTGTACTTATAACTGATACTGTTGTATCAGCAGAAACCAACACAAGATTGTAAAGCAATTACTTCCCCAATGAAGAATAATGAATGGAAAAACAATTTTTTTCCCTTCCAATCTGAACAAAAATTTCTCAAAGGCTTCCTTTTGTCTACAGAGCCCAAGTCCAGAGCTTGGCCAATAAGAATCCTCATGATCTGGCCATGTTTATCTTGTAGATTTATTGCTCCCCTCACACTCATCACTGCTATTCACTAGCTACATGGAACTTACCTGCAGTTAATTGATTTGTTCACTCAATATTCAAACATACAGAGAGTGCTTCCAATGTTACAGGCACCTTGCTAAGCTCTGGGGATACGACGCTGGACGTGGCAGACTTGGTTCCTGCTCTCATGGAACCACGCTTTCTCAATTTCCGTGCCTTTTCTCTTTGATCTCCTTGCCTTGAACTTGCTACAACCTTTCCCTCACTCTGCCCCACGGCCTCTCAGAGAACATCAACTCACCTTTTAAGTTTCAGCTCATGTTATTTCTTTACATTAGCACTTGCCTTAATCTCTCTTCTAAAAATGCTTCCTCCCTCAAAAGGCATTGAATAACTTAACAGCTCTACAAGTGACAATCTCTAAATACAGTCCAGATTCAGTTCACAGTGTTGTACTAGGAGATTATAGCTCACGGAACAGGCCTTTTGTTTTTTTTCCCTTGATTCAAGTATGTAGAAAAGCCTTCCTTTTCTGGATTTGTCCCCTTGTCCTTAGGCTCCACAAATAGGATAAGTAATTGTTAACCTGCCGCAGAGGGCACGAATCTGAATGTACTAGATTACATGCACAGAGGCTGCTCTGGGATTTGGATATAAGGACTCAGGGATGGTGATTTGACTGGTAAGGGTGCTGGGGAACTTGTCTTAAAGCTACATTTGCATAGCAGGCTCATGATTTTTACTTATGTATTAACACACATGTATTTGTAGTACCTTGGTCGGGCATTGATACAGACAGGGGTTAAAGACTCTCTTTTAAGCTGGCCCTTAGTGCGACCACTGTACAGAAAGATGGCAGAATGACTGCCTTATGTGTACCTGCCCATGCTCCCTGATCTGCCCTCGTTTGCAGCTCCTAGATTTTGGGAATGAAAACATGTGGGGATTCAGAACATGTAAATAGACAGGGATAGGTAATGAGGCTAAATTCCAAGAAAACCCTTCCTTAACTTGTCTGCATCCATCTCTGAAGGGGTGCTTCAGTATAGGAGTGAGCATTTTGCTAAGGCTAAGAAATTCTAGAAAGTCTGGTCCCAACTTCTAATTTCTCCCCTCTCTCTTTTCTCTGTCTCTGCATCTCCTCACCTTCCTCTCGATGCACACGTATATGCATGTAGATAATTTTAGAAAGCTCCACTGGGGAATAACTGTATTTTATAAAGATGCAATAGTACTAAAACCAAATATTCCAGTAAAAAATATGCCCTTGGCTCTCTCCTTTCTGACTTAATTGTAGGCTGCATATAACAGTATACCTTATAATGGAGCTATAAAAATGAGTATTGGATGCTCTCTGGCCTCACCTCTAGTGTGATTAGGCAGTCAATGACCAGGTTATTACTGCTGACGCATACTAAAGGATAGTATAGAATTACACTGGCTACAATAAGAACCATACTCCCCACACTGGTACCGTAGGGTGAACTTTCCATGATGACTGATAACACATTTGATTCCACATGTGTCCATACATGCACATACAAATACACACATATAAACATTATAACCAGATTAGCATTTTCCTTTTGCATTGTACTGAACATCTTCTTAAAGTGCTATTTCATCAGTGATTGTCAATCAAAGTTATAAAATCACATAAATATATTTATAAGGTATAAACACTTTAAATAATTTATGAAGGACACAGTTTGCTGCACAGAAGAGGCAGCACAGTCACTGTGCTTATTTAAAGAGATTTAAACTTATTTAAAGAGATGCCTGTTCTTACTTAAAATATAGTTATATCTACATGACCTGATTATTAATTAATTTGTCACAACATTTAAATGTATCAATGAAGGCATTTTATAAATTAAAATCATATCAATTTAGGGGAATATTCTGATTACAAAGGTTTATGATTAGGTGGTGATTATGAGGGCCTTGTTTAATAATTATTTAGACTTGCTGACTCCTGTGGTTATGTTGTTGTTGTTCAGTTGCTAAATGTTTGACTCTTTTTGACCCCTTTGTCTGCAACACACTAGGCCCCTCTGTCCTCCATTATCTCCCACAGTTTGCTCAAATTCATGTCCATTGAGTTGGTGATGTTATTTAACCATCTCATTCTCTGCTGCCCCCTTCTCCTTTTGCCTTCCATCTTTCCCAGTACCAGGGTCTTTTCCAATGAGTCAGCTTTTCCCATCAAGTGGACAAAACAGTGGAACTTCAGTTTTAGCATCGGTCCTTCCAACCAATACCTGCAGTTAATACTTTATAATGGACTTGCCAGGTGGCACTAGTGGTAAAGAACCCGCCTGCCAATGCAGGAGAAGTAAGAGAGGGGGGTTCAATCCCTGGGTCGGGAAGATCCCCTGGAGGAGGGCATGGCAACCCATTCCAGTATTCTTGCCTGGAGAGTTCCATAGACAGAAGAGATAGGCTACTATCCATTGGGTTGCAAAGAGCTGGACACGACTGAAACAACTTAGCACACATGTATACTTTATAACAAATATTGCCCATTTAAAAGTACAGGAATGGATGGTATGTAGTGAACAGATAAGAAAAGAGTGTCAATTCTAAAGCTTTAAATTAGATTCTTATTGATTTCATGGGTGTATTTTTGCTATAAATATTTTCATGGTTGTCAGTCTTGATTATTGCATGTTAGCGATTTTACCGCTGTGTGCAATGGGCTTCCCTCATAGCTCAGATGGTAAAGAATCCACCTGTGATGAAGAAGACCCCAGTTCGATTCCTGGATCAGGAAGATCTGTTGGAGAAGGGATAGGCTACCCACTCCAGTATTCTTGGGCTTCCCCTGTGGCTCAGCTAGTAAAGAATCCACCTGCAATGTGGGAGACCTGGGTTCGATCCCTGGGCTGAGAAGATCCCCTGGAGAAGGGAAAGACTACCCACTCCAGTATTTTGGCCTGGAGAATTCCATGGACTAAGCCCATGGGGTCACAAAGAGTCTGACATGACTGAGCGACTTTCACTTTCACAATAGACAGGTTAAGTGTCAGGGTATGGCACGGTCAGAGCCTAAGGCTGGTGACTTGAATTTACTACTGAAATTGCAAGATTCTTCCCTGCCTCTGCCCCATCTCTGTTTAGGAAGCAGAGCACAGACTTCTGTACCTGCCTCAGATATGTGTCAAGTTAAAAGTGGGTGGTCCCGAGTGGTTTCCTACCCATTTGGTATAGGCTGGGTGGCAAGTGCCTCTTCCCACCACCCCGTGGCTAATGTCTAGACATCTGCTCCAAGGCCCTTTGTTTAATCAAGAATACGCAGTGGGTGGACTTCACCGATGGCTCAGTGGTAAAGAATCTGCCAGCAATGCAGGAGATGCAGGAGATGTGGGTTTGATCCCTGGGTTGGGGAGGTAGAAAAGGCAACCTACTCCAATATTCCTGTCTGGAAAATCCCATGGACAGAGGAGCCTGGTGGGCTACAGTCCATTGGGTGGCAAATACTCAGACACGACTTAGTGACTGAGCACACACGCACCCCAGTGGATAAGAAATAACATGGGCTCTGGAATCAGATTCACTTATTCATTCCGTCATTCAAAAGATATTATTTGAGTGCCCAAGTGCTTGGCATTATTCTAGGCACTGGGAATACAATAGTGATCCTGCCTTTAGGAACTTTCCACTTTCATGATTGCAAGGCAAGGTTCAGGCAAGACAATTTACTCTTTGAACTTCAGTCTCCTAATTTGTACCAGATTCATATCTCTTGGGAGAATTAACTGAGGCTGTGTCTGAAAAGCACCCACATTGTTCCCAGCACACTGCAAACGTCAGTTATTTTTGTTGTTGGGCAAAAGCCAGATGCAGGCCATATTTCTAACACAAATTTAATTGCTTGTGAATGTGATCTATTGGTTGTAATTACTCTGACATGTCGTGCTTTTGTTTAGTCTGAGCATCATTTACAATATAGTAACGACCCGATGACATTGGGAAATATTATTGTCTTCCTAATAATGGTTTGCTGTTTAGGTACCACACATGAAATGAATACCCAAGCTTCTTTCCCTTCAG
Organism: Bubalus kerabau; assembly: GCF_029407905.1. Lineage (NCBI taxonomy): Eukaryota > Metazoa > Chordata > Mammalia > Artiodactyla > Bovidae > Bubalus > Bubalus kerabau. Next base: position 59,008,003 of record NC_073624.1, on the reverse strand, counting down.
GGCACTCACAGTAAGAATAGAAGATGATTTTCTAAGAGCTGTGTACATACTGGATGAGACACAAACAGGGAAAGAAAAAAACAAAAAAAACAAAAAACTCCAGACAACATTTTAACTGTTAAAGCAGTAGCTTTAGAGGCCCTGGACAGGGAAATTTAAAAGGTAGACTCTTACTTGTGTTGGAAGAAGTTTCATTTCATCTTGCCATCGAAAGAACTTGAGAAAAGGACATGAGAATCTATTTGGTTGTGAAAATCTAATTAACTATCGAGCTGTGTGATGTTCCTTAATAATTGAATTAGTTGCATCAAAACCAGGAGATGCTTTTAAGGGTTGAAAGTCCTAAATTGATCACCTAAATCATGTACTCCTTTATCAAAATGCCCGGAAAACTGTTCAGGCTAGAGACTGGTTAATAGAATACAGCAAGCTGTCCTAGGCAGTACACATTTGCTTTCCTATGTTAGAAGCTGAGCCTCATCTGAAAAAAGGCTGTTCAAGATGATATTTTTGGCAAAACAAGAAGTGGCACCAGAGAATTTATGGTGGAAGGCATAGGAAGTGCCAGTTCAAGCCGCATTCCCAAGACATTTGATTAAAAACAGGGACTTGACACTTAGTGTCTCATAGGGTTTAGAGCACAGTTGGAAGAATCATCTTAAAAAGTTTAAAAAATGCCACTGCTGCCGCACTGCTGCTGCTAAGTCGCTTCAGTCGTGTCCGACTCTGTGCGACCCCATAGACGGCAGCCCACCAGGCTTTCCCGTCCCTGGGATTCTCCAGGCAAGAACACCGGAGTGGGTTGCCATGTCCTTCTCCAATGCATGAAAGTGAAAAGTGAAAGTGAAGTCGCTCAGTCGTGTCCGACCCTCGCGACCCCATGGACTGCAGCCTACCAGGCTCCTCCATCCATGGGATTTTCCAGGCAAGAGTACTGGAGTGGGGTGCCATTGCCTTCTCCGAAAAATGCCACTGCCCATCCTTTATCCCTAAGTGAGTATCTCTGGGGCTGGGATCTAGCACTGGCCTTTTAAAAAAAGCTCCCCTAGGAATTACCCTAGGTAATTCCAATGTAGCCAGAGGTGAAAATGTTGCTCGAGGGCATTACTTTTCAGTGTTGTCCCCAGATCAGTATCACCTGGGCATTTGTAGAGATGCAAATTATCAGGCTTGCTCTTAACCTACAGAATCCAATCCGAAGGTCTGGAGTGGGGTTGAGGGGAACTCAGTAATCTGTATTTTAACAAGCCCTCCAGGTGTTTCTGATGGCCACTCCAGTTTGAGAACCATTGTTCTAGGTAAGTCATGTCAGACAAAAAAGGCAGGAAGGCAATTAGGCTGAAACGGCTCAGGTTGCAGGCCCACTGTGGTTTCCCTTTGAACTTACAGAAAAGAGTTAAAAATACATGTTTCTCATTCCCATATAGCCTCTGAGAGGGGAAAGGATCTAACTGCCGCTTTGTCTCTCCCAAACCTCCTAGGAGGAAACCATAGACACCTCTGGGTTCCAACTGGGTCATACAATTTTAAATAAAATGCAGAGACTAATAATGGAAAGCTGTCTGACCATCAGAGAGGACTGTTGGCACTTGTATCTAGGAGGGAAGTGAATGCGGAGGGTAAGGGCTTTTTGGACCAGGAAAGAAAAACTTAAAAATAAAGAGAAAAGAAAATCATTAAAACTGAACTCTCTCTTACTTTTTCCTTTTATTTCATGACAGCAAATGTTTTTTTTTGGGGGGGTGGGGCACACACACACAGAACTGATATGCTAATAAAACTGAATAACGTCCTTTGTACTAAGTTTTCAGTAGGAGATGAGAACTGCATAAGAACATGTTCTACTGATGCGTTGGTTTTCTCACAGTAACATCCAGCCCCCAGAACATTCTCCAGTGGCACCCACATTCTCCTGTCCTACTGAATAAACCTGGAACAAAGCTGAGCCCCCATCTGTATGGGGAAGGCTATGCTGGAGAATTGTAGCTTGGCTCTGGTGCTGACTTAGACGAGAGTGTGGGGAAGTCACTTAGCTTCTCTGGCCTCCAATTTTCTCAAGTAGAAAATGACAGAAACCATCCAGATGAACTGAAATGTCAAAGTAATCTGCACAGGACTGGGAAGAAGGCCAGGTGCCACAGCCAAGCAGGAGAGAAGAAAATTGTACAGGCTCATGGTGTCACCTCCTGGCAAAGGGGCATAATGAAATTTCAGCTGAAACACTGACAAGTTTAATTACCAAATGTGAGCCTAACACTTTCTGTGCATTTTCCTGTAGTTTAATTGTCTTTTCTTCCCCATACTCACACTCTGCAAATACACTGCCTCTACTAAGCAATAATCTAAGTTAACCAAATGAACCACCATAGATGAATCATATAAATAAGTCAAGAACTTCAACCAAATCCCAGACGATTGACTTTTGTGGAGCAGAAATATCTCCCCCTCCAACCCCCCGCTTACCTTTAAGTTCATTTTATGAGAAAACAAATACCACATGGGATCATTATTTTAAACACAAATTGCATTTAAGAGGACGTGTCTGGTAAACCTTCTGGGGCTGTAAATTAGCTACTATTATAATTTCATTTGACTAAGGGCTATGAAATGCATTTCTGGGAATTACTGTGCAGAGACATCCCTCCAGAGCTTTATAAGATGGGCTTTACTAAGCCTGGAAAGAAGAATGCAATCCTACTCAGTGTATGTGTGTTAGTCACTCACCTACTCAGTGTACTTGTTCTTAAACTGAGGCTACTCGATGACCCAGGCTCATTTACCTAACTATACAGTCAGCTTTTCTGGATTTACAAAAGATGAGATTTTGGGAAGGAAAATGAGAAAAAATGAGTCATTCACAGAGATTCATAACTAGCAATTTGAAATTGGTATTCAGATCATCTGATCTTTTTATCTCTTTCTTTGTTCAGTTTCATTCCAGCCTCTGAAAATTTCCCAGGCATAATTCATTACTCTGTTTAATCCAGTCATTGCTTCATTCAATTACTATCCTTTGTTTCTCTAGTGGAGTTTTGCTTTCAAGACTAGGAATGACCCTTTCCAATATATATTATTTTCATTTCCTCATAGAAGTTCCATCATTTATTTCTTTTCCATTATATTTTTCCTTAATTGCTTCATTTATTTCTTTGCTTGCTGTATTTTCATGTTTTTGTTTTTTTTTTTACTATGATCCTTATTTTCCTCTACGAAACCTCATCTCACTCTTAGTGTTATCTTCTAGAATGCTGTTAGATTTCCTCTTTTACTTATACAAACAACTGCAGCATAGAAATGGCCATGCGTGCATGCATGCTAAGCCTCTTCAGGCATGTCTGATTCTGTGCGACTCTACTGACTTCAGCCCACCAGACTCCTCTGTCCATGGGATTCTCCAGGCAAGAATACAGGAGTGTGTTGCCATGCCCTCCTCCAGGTGGTCTTCCCGACCCAGAGACTGAACCCGAGTCTCTTATGTCTACTCTGCATTGGCAGGTGGGCTGTTTACCACTAGTGCCACCTGGGAAGCCCCAGAAAGGGCCCTACAGACTTATCAATATCAGGCTGGTCTAGGCTAGCACAGAACCTGGCATATAGTAGGCATTCAACTGATATCTCTTTAATGACTGCTTGAATAAATGAAAATAATAGAAATGACCTCAGTATTTGCTGCAATCTTATGCAAAATTATAAATAAATAACTTTCACCCCTCCAATATGAGTCAATTTGTTTTTGTTAAACCACCTTATTGAAGTATGATGGACATACAAAAATCTGTACATATTTAGTGTTTACAACTTCTTAAGCTTGGAGATAAGTATATGTCTCTGAAATCATCATCATAATCTATGCTATAAACATATCTATCATCTCCAAAGTTTTCTTCCATCCTTTTTTATTTTCAATTCTTGTAATAAAGACACAACATAAAATCTACCTCCCAGTAAAGTTTTCAGTATACAGTACAGTATTAACTATAGGCATATATATATGTATATGTATACATATATATATATGTATATATGTATATATATGGGCTCATGAATATGGGCTTCCCAGGTGGCTCTGGTGGTAAAGAGCTTGCCTGCCAATGCAGGAGACATAAGAGACGAGGGTTCAATCCCTGGGTTGGGAAGATCCTTGGAGTAGGAAATAGCAACCCACTCCAGTATTCTGGTGGGTTACAGTCCATAGGGTCACAAAAAGTTGGATATGACTGAAGTGACTTAGCATGCATGCATACATGTGTATGATTACGTATATATATATATATATATATATATATATATATATATATATATAGACAAAGTGCGATACAGTAGATCTCTAGACTTATCATCCTGTATAACCAACACTTTGTCCCTTTGACACTTTGTACGTCCTTAATTCCCCCAACCCTCTAGCCTCTGACCCACTCTGTTCTATTCTCTGCTGTAAGCCTGACTATTTTAGAGCCATCGTGTAAGTGGTATCATGTAGCATTTTTCTTCTGTGTCTGGCTTATTTTACTTAGCATAATGTTCTCCAGTTTCATCCATGTTGTTCTTTTTAAGGCTGAATAACACTGAATATTTCCATATTTTCTTTATCAGTTCATCTGTCCTTGGATATTTAGGCTGTTTCTACATTTTGGCTATTGCGGATAGTGTGATATGAACACGGGAGTGCTAATATCTCTTGAGATCCTGATTTCATTTCTTTTGGATACATACACAGAGGTAAAATCACTAGATCATATGATCATTTTATTTTTAATTTTGGAAGGAAAGTCCTTACCATTTTCCACAGCAGCTGCACCATTTGCATTCACATCGATTGTGTACAAGGAGTCTAGTTATTCCCCATCTTCACCATACTTGTTATCTTTAGTTTGTTTGTTTGCTAATAGCCATTCTGGCAGGTGTGAAGTGATATCTCAGTGTGGTTTGATTTGCACTTCCCCACTCATTAGTGGTGTTGAGGTTTTTTTAATATACCTGCTGGTCATTTGTATGTCTTCTTTGGAGAAACGTCTATTCAAGTCTTTAGCCCATTTTTAAATTGTGTTACTTGTTGTTTTGCTATTAGTCTGCAGAAGACATATGATCTCCTTGTATGTCGGAAATTAACATTTTATTAAATACATGGTTTGCATATATTTTCTTCCATTCCATAGGCTGCCTTTCCGCTTTGTTGATTGTTTCCTTCTCTGTGTAGAAAACTTTTAGCTTGATGTAGGTCCACATATCTATTTTTGGTTTTGTCGCCTATGCCTTTGGGGTCATATTCAAGAATTGTTGCCAAGATGAATGTCATGAAGCTTCTCCCTGTTTTTTCTTCAAGGAGTTTTATAGTTTCAGTTCTTACATTGAAGTCTTTAATCCATGAGTATATCCTTGTGTATGGTATAAGACAAGAGTTCAATTACATTATTTTGCATGTGTATATCCAATTTTCCCCACATACACTATTTTTTTGGGGTGGGGGGCTGTGTGGCTTGTGAGATCTTAATACACTAACCAGGTATCAAATACAAGTTTCCTGCATTGGAAGCATGGAGTTTTAACCACTGGATTGCCAGGGAAGGACTGATGCTAAAGCTGAAGCTCCAATTCTGTGGCCACCTGATGTGAAGAGCCGAGTCATTAGAAAAGACCCTGATGCTGGGAAAGAGTGAAGGCAGGAGGAGAAGGGGACGACAGAGGACGAGATGGTTGGATGACATCACTGACTCAATGGACATGAATTTGAGTAAGCTCCGGGAGATGGTGAAGGACTGGGAAGCCTGGCCTGCTGCAGTCCATGGGGTCGCAAAGAGTCAGACACAACTGAGTGACTGAATGACAACAAAGAATGGATTACTTTCTATGTGACTCATGACCTGCCACCACTTCCTGAAAGATTAACCATTATTGAGAAGTGACCACTTCTGGACACTATGACAACTGCCACAGCTTAGAAGCAAGGATTCTTAACCTAAAGTCCATTTACCTCCAGAAATTGGGTTTCAAAGATCCGTTATCCTCCTGAAATTATATTAGTAAACATATATTACATGTTTCTGGGGAGAAAGTCCATAGATTCTTAATATTCTCAAAGGAGAAAGTGATCTAACATCTTAAAACCACAGTGTCTGAGAAACCTCCATGCTATAAGAGCAATTGGTAAGTCCTGGCAAAAAAGAAGCTTTGGTCAAATAGAACTTTATTGAAATTCGAACTTCTGACTGCCCCTTGCTAGCTGGGTGACCTTGATTACAATCTCCCTCAACTTCAATTTCCTTATCATGAAATGGGGATGATAATGATAAATTTCTAGATGACTCTCTAGTAGAACCTGAACTTCAGCCCTGATTTTTCTGACTCTAAAGTCCATGTATTTAATAACTACTGCTCTACTATCACTAAATGAGATGGTAAATGTGGAAGTACCTGGTGTAGAATAGATAAATACCCAGAAATATTTTTTAAAGCAACAATAGAAAAGACAACCTAAGGAAAAGCCACTTTAGAAATTCCTCTTTGTCTGATTAAGGAATATTCAAATTAAAAATATTTTTGTCATTGTTTTTATAAAACCAACCCCAAAATTTGGGGGAAGAGAGGGTATAAAACTGCTGCAAGTGGATCAAGGGGTAAGGGGATTTCAGTGAGTCTTATGACGTGGTTTTGACAGGGAATAGATAACTAGGGTTACCTAACATTCAAGTGAAAGGTTGTGTGAATCTTCTAGACTTTGCAGACAGACTACTCCTTGATCATCTACTTTTAGGTAAATGGGACTTCTATTTCACTAGAGTCCAGCAGGAGACAGGGTTTTACGTTAATAATGATTGTCCCTCTGCCTGAACAAAAGGCTGAAGGATAAATCATCATGGAACATAGGAGGGCCAGTCATTGTCCATTTCTAGGAGAGGGATAATTTAGTGATTCAACACAGAGAAGGCTTGCCTGGCTCCTTTGGGTAATTTCACAGTAGTTAGGAGCAGATATATGGCTTGGGTATCAGCTAGTTCATTGCATTACTCTGATAAGTGACAAGTGACAGGAATTAGGTTTGCTTACATTAAAATAATACGTTTATTCATGGCTTTTGACTTTTTCTCAAAACTTTTTATGGTTTACTGAGCTGGTGAATGAATGGTCTCATCTATATTCCTGAGTCAAATCTGAGCAGTTTTCATCAAATGACTACTCTGTGTCAGGCCCACACATTATCTCAGTAAAGTTTCATAACATCGCAAGGCTTACTGAATCACATTTTTTCAGTTATCGGGTAAGGAAATAGAGGCTCAGAGAAGTTTCCAAATTGAGAACATAGTTCAACTGCACGTGACTAATGAGTGGTTAAGCTGAGAAGCAAGCCCAGGGCTTCTAAGTCCACTTTACTATACTATGCATTTGTGTAACAGAATGGTATTTTAAAAATGGCAATCAAAAGGAGGTGGAAAATCAGAAGGAGATCAAAACAAGTATTAAAGTCAATACTATTAGAAATGGAAGTCTGAACTTGCCAAGAAATACCTAATGCTACATAATAGGAAGACTGGTATTTAGCTCGATACATGTATCTTTAAGTATCATCTGCTCCTGAAATGTAGCTGAGATGCTTCTTGTGACCTGCTCTAGTGATCCTAATGAAGTCTAAGTCATTTTTAACATCTACAGACACAGGAGGATATTGTTGTGTGCTAAATACGGTTTCAAAATTATGGGGAACCTGGATTTTATTATTTTATTTTAGAAAGCATATGCACGTGTGCGTTCTAAGTCACTTCAGCGGTGTCTGACTCTTGTGACCCTATGGATGATAGCCCCCCAGGGCTCTCTGTCCATGGGATTTTCCAGGCAGGAATACTGGAGTAGGTTGCCATGCCCTCCTCCAGGGCATCTTCCTGACCCAGGAATTGAACCTGTGTCTCTTTCATCTCCTGCATTGACAAGCAGGTTCTTTTCCACTATTGTCACCTGGGAAGCTCCTGAAAACATATATCTGATCACAAAAAAAGTTTAAAATGGTTCAGAGAGGGATGGAATGGGGAGGGAGGAGGGAGGAGGGTTCAGGATGGGGAACACATGTATACCTGTGGCGGATTCATTTTGACATTTGGCAAAACTAATACAGTTATGTAAAGTTTAAAAATAAAATAAAATTAAAAAAAAATAAAAAAAATAAATGGTAAAATGAAAAAAAAAAATTTCTTGGCACCTACTCTTTGTTTGATAACATGGACATCTCTATAAACACCCAAGACTAATGCAGAGCAAAATTGAGAGGGAAATTAAGTTGTCTGACCAGGTAACCTAATATTTACCAGCCAAGTTTATATAATTTATATATTTTAATCTTTTGGAAAATTCTATAAATTAGGTAACATTGGATTCATTTTAGACAAAATAAAAAGCAAAAAAATTAAGAAGAAAACATATTCAGAAGGGTCAAGTAAGTTACTTAAATTTGCACAATTGAGATGTAGGTGGCAAAGCCAAGATTTAAACCCAGATCATGTTCTCTTCATTCTTTGATATTGCCGCACAGATTGTAAGAGTCACAGTAGGTGATACAAGCAGTGTATAATGTACAAAAAGATGATCTTTTAAGGTATTTCTATCTGGATCTTCCTTGGGGCAGTAATTAATGCAAGTCACTATCATCCAGTCATAGAATGCTAGAGTTGGAGAGTCTTTATAGATTACATAGTACAATCTTTTGATTTTTTTTTTAGGTGGGGGGTGTGCATGCATGCTTGCTCAGGCACTAAGTCATGTCTGACTCTTTGTGACTCCCATGGACTGTAACTGGCTAGTCTCCTCTGTCCATGGGATTTTCCAGGCGAGAATACTGGGGTGGGTTGCCATTTTTCTTCTCCAGGGGATGTTCTAGACTCAAGGATCAAACCTGTGTCTCCTGAAATGTCAGGTGGATTCTTTGTCACTGAGTCACCTGGAAAGCCCTTACATGAAGAAGTATATTTTAACTCTGAGTTCTTAACTCAGAGAAGTTAAGAAAATTGTGAGGTCACAGAGCAAGAACAGTAGTCTACATCTAAATCCCAGTTTTGTGCTCTTTGTGTTATGTCATATGAGTAAAAGATAAGAAGATGGGTATTAGAGCCACAGTGTGCTGCTGTGCTGTGCTAAGGTGCTTGAGTCATGGCTGACTCTTTGCGACCCCAAGGACTATAGTCTGCCAGGCCCCTCTGTTTGTGGGATTCTCCAGGCAAGAATACTGGAGTGGGCTACCATGCCCTCCTCCAGGGTATCTTCCCAACCAAGGGATTTAGTACACATCATTTACATCTCCTGCATTGGCAGGTGGGTTCTTTACCACTCGTGCCACCTTGGAAGCCCCAGAGTTACACTATCCATATTCAAATTCTGGTTGACTGGTGAAAGATACCCAACCTCTCTGGACCTCAGTTTATGGAGTTGTAATATGATGATAATAGTACTTCATGGAGTTTATTAAATGAGTTAATACTTGCAAAGCACTTAGGTCAGTGTTTACCCCATAATAAACTTAGTTAACATTATTATTATTCTTACCTTGTCTCCCAAAGACCAAGCCTAGTAGTATAGAAGCTTCTAGAGTGGTTGAACTGAAGGAGAAGTAGTATAAAAGGCAAACTTTTCTTTAAGAGAATCATAAAGTAGTTCCCCTGTAGAGATGGTAGGGACATGGCACACAATCCACAGAGTAAATTCCACAGGACTCACCTCCTAAGAACTCATGAGGGCTGGAGGTCTGGGTAGGCCTCGCAGGCTAACTCCAGATGGAGCAGCTCAGGAAGCCAAGGGGTGTAAACCAGCAGTCACCTGGGCAGAACTGTTATAGGAACTAAAGAGAATCTTCCTTGCTCTTGGATTGGAAGAATAAATATTGTCAAAATAACTGTACTACTGAAGCAATTAATGGATTCAATGCAATCCCTATCAAATTAACAATGCTGCTAAGTCACGTCAGTCGTGTTCAGCTCTGTGCGACCCTATAGATGGCAGTCCACCGGATCCCCTGTCCCTGGGATTCTCCAGGCAAGAACACTGGAGTGGGTTGCCATTTCCTTCTCCAATGCATGAAAGTGAAAACTGAAAATGAAGTCACTCAGTCATGTTCGACTCAGCAACCCCATGGACTGAAGCCCACCAGGCTCCTCCATCCATGGGATTTTCCAGGCAAGAGTACTGGAGTGGAGTGCCATTTGTATGGAGACACAAAAGACCCTGAATAGTCAAAGCAATCTTGAGAAAGAAAAACAGAGCTGGAGGAATCAGGCACACCAACTTAAGACTATACCATGAAGCTATAGTCATCAAAACAGTATGGTACTAGCACAAAACAGAAATATAAATCAACGGAAAATGATAGAAAGTCCAGTAAATAAACCCACATACCCAAGGTCAATTAGTCTACAACAAAGGAGGCAAGAGTATACAATGGAGAAAAGATGGTCTCTTTAATCAGTGGTTCCAAGAAAACTGGACATCTACATGTAAAAGAATAAAATCAGAACATTCTCTAACTCTGTACACAATAAACTCAAAATATATTAAAGACCTAAGTGGAAGACTGGATACTATAAAACTCCTAGAGGAAAACATAAGAAGAACACTCTTTGACATAAATTGCAGCAATATCTTTTTTGATTTGTTTTCTAGAGTAATGGAAATAAAAACAAAAATAAACAAGTGAGATCCAATTAAAACTTAAAAGTTTTGCACAGCAAAGGAAACCATAAAATGAAATGACAACTCACAAAATGGGAGAAAATATTTGTAAATGATGTGACAGATAAGGGATCTCCAAAATTTACAAGCAGCTTGTGTAGCTCACTATAAAAAACAAACAACCCAATCAAAAAATAGACTTAAATACACATTTCTCCAAAGAAGACATACAGATGGCCAACAGGCACATGAGGATATGCTCAACAATATCACTAATTGTCAGAGAAATGCAAATCAAAACTGTGAGGAGGTATCACTTAACTCTGGTCAGAATGGCTATCATCAAAAAGTCTACAAACAATAAATGCTAGAGAGGGTATGAAGAAAAGGAATCCTCCTACCCTGTTGGTGAGAATGTAAATTGGTACAGCCACTATGGAGAACAGTATGGAGGTTCCTTAAAAAACTGAAAATAGAGCTATGATATGAGCCTGCAGTCCTGCTCCTGAGCATATATCCAGGATACATGTACCCCCATGCTCATTGCAGCACTATTTGAAAGGACACATGCACCCCAATGTCCATTGCAGCACTGTTTATAATAGCCAAGGCAATGTTCATCGATAGATGAATGGATAAAGATGTGGCACATATATACAATGGAATATCACTCAGCCATTAAAAAGAAAGTAACAATGCCATTTGCAGCAACGTGGATGGACCTGGAGATAATCATACTAAGTGAAGTAAGTCAGATAGGAAGACAAGTATCATATTACTTACATGTGAAATCTAAAAAACATTTACACAAATGAACATATTTACAAACAAGCAGATTCACAGACTTGGAAAACAAACTTATAGTTACCAAAGAGGAGTTACCAAATGTGGTGGAGGGATAGGTTGGCAGTTTGGGATTAACATATACACACTACTATATATAAAATAGATAACCAACAAGGACCTACTGTACAGGGAACTCTGCTCAATATTCTGTAATAACCTATATGGGAAAATAATTTTAAAAAAGAATAGATAATTGTATATGTATAACTGAATCACTTTGTTGTACACTTGAAACTAACACAATATTATAAATCAACTATAGTTCACTATAAAATAAAAATTTTTAAAGAGAAATACTATAATTGAAAGCACATGTATACCTGTGGCAGATTGGTTTTGATGTTTGGCAAAACTAATACAGTGTTTGAGATTTAAAAATAAAATAAAATTAAAAAAAAAAAAGAACACAAAAAACAAGAGAATGTCTTAAAAAAAAAAAAAGAAAGCTCTGAAATCTATAATATCATGGTCAATTTTAGGTAATCAAAAAATAAAATTTTCAATTGAATATTTAAAAAAAATTAAGAGAAAACTTCCACTTTGAACCAGGATAATTGTTTTTCTTTCTCCCTCTCTCCCTCCTTGTCTTCTTGTCTGTCTGCTTGCTTTCTTTCCTGTCTTTCATTCATGAGATGTTTTCTGAGTGATTACTCTGTGCCAGGCACAAAATAAAGTTTCTACCCTCAGTGAGCTTAATTTCTAGTGGGGTAGAGGTGATGAATAAAGACACAAATAAGTAACGCAGTGAAAAGTGCGATGAAAGGGTAGAAAATCATGGGTGGGGGGTGGTGCTATCTTTTTTTAGATAAGGGTGGTCTAGATGCCTCTCTGAGGAGGTTGTTTTTGGGCAGAGATCTTAATGAAGTGAAAGAACAAGCCATATGACTGTCAGGAGAAAGAATATTCCAGACTGAGGTAAAAGAAAACCCAAATCTATAGTGAGAGAAGCTGAGAGTGATTTGCATAATATGAAGAAGGCCAGTGTGGTTGGAGCAGAGACAGCAGGGAGTGTAGACAGGGTCAGATCACCTACTGCCTGTAGACTAGGGCATGGACTAAATGATAGTGAAGCTTCATTTGTCCATGAAAACAACTCATGTGGAGTCATTACCCAACATCCAAAGCAGGTTGTTCACAATTGCTTCTTTGTACAAATAAATGAAGGGTAGACACTCAAAATAATATACATATTAGCCAAGTTTTGTGTGTCTGAAGTGAAAACTAATTGAAGTTATAAGGAAAAAAAAGAAATACTTTTGTTATGTTACATGTGCCTGATATTTATATCACATTGTTGTTGTTCAGTTGCTAAGTCATGTTCGACTCTTTGCAACCCATGGACTGTAGCACGCCAGGCTTCCCTGTCCTTCACCATTTCATGGAGTTTGCATATCATGTTAACAACATGTTAAACATATTATACTGTTGGTTGGAGTTTAAATCAAGCTGAGGCACTTATTCCTAAAGCAGCAGCCTGGGGATAATGATAGGGATGGGGTTGTGGCAGGGCAGAAATGAATTCAGACAGGCACTCCCAAAGTTCCTGGGACTGGGTATGCTGAGTCTCATCCAGACACTTCTGATGGTCCTCAAGAAGTAGTTACTTGACTCTTCTTTACCATTTTCATTTGTTTTCAGACAACATAACATGGAGATGGTGCCTAGACTAACTCTTCTGGTGAAAGATATTTCCCTTAAGGACCTTGTCTAGACAGGGGGTTTTGAGTTAAAGGAGAGCATGTATGAAATAGACTAAAAGGAATCCTGGCTCAGGGCTCCTTTTCTTCTGCAATTACAAACATACGGATGGGCTATATACTAGACTTTAGGTATTGGGAAAGGAGGACCACTGTGACAAAGCCATAAGCCTCCTATCCTTCTCCCTCAGAGGGCAGACATACTGAAAACCAAAATCATAGAAAACTAACCAATCTGATCACATGGACCACAGCCTTGTCTAACTCAATGAAACTATGAGCCATGCTGTGTAGGGCCACCCAAGACTGATGGGTCATGGTGGAGAGTTCTGAAAAACATGGTCTACTGGAGAAGGGAATGGCAAACCACTTCAGTATTCTTGCCTTTAGAACCAGATGAACAGTATGAAAAGGTAAAAAGATAAGACACTGAAAGATGAACTCCCCAGGTCAGTATGTGCCCAACATGCTACTGGAGATCAGCAGAGAAATAACTCCAGAAACAATGAAGAGATGGAGCCAAAGCAAAAACAACACCCAGCTGTGGATGTGACTCATGATGGAAGTAAAGTCTGATGTGGTAAAGAGCAATATTGCATAGGAACCTGGAATGTTAGGTCCATGAATCAAGGCAAATTGGAAGCAGTCAAACAGGAGATGGCAAGAGTGAACATTGATATTTTAATAATCAGTGAACTAAAATGGACTGGAATGGGTGAATTTAATTCAGATGACCATTATATCTACTACTGTGGGCAAGAAACCCTTAGAAGAAATGGAGAAGCCATCATAGTCAACAGAAGAGTCCAAAATGCAGTACTTGGATGCAATCTCAAAAACGACAGAATGATCTCTGTTCATTTCCAAGGCAAACCATTCACTATCACAGTAATTCAAGTTTATGCCCCAATCAGTAATGCTGAAGAAGCTGAAGTTGAATGGTTCTATGAAGACCTACAAGACCTTCTAGAACTAACACCTCAAAAGATATCCTTTTCATTACAGGGGACTGGAATGCAAAAGTAGGACGTCAAGAAATACCTGGAGTAACAGGCAAATTTGACCTTGGAGTACAGAATGAAGCAGGGCAAAGGCTAATAGAGTTTTGCCAAGAGAACACACTGGTCATAGCAAACACCCTTTTCCAACAACACAAGCAAAGACTCTACACATGGACATCACCAGATGGTCAATATAGAAATCAGATTGATTATATTTTTTGCAGCCAAAGATGGAGAAGCTCTATACAGTTAGCAAAAACAAGACTGGGAGCTGATTGTGGCTCAGATCATGAACTCCTTACTGCCAAATTCAGACTTAAATTGAAGAAAGTAGGGAAAACCACTAGACCATTCAGGAATGACCTAAATCAAATCCTTTATGATTATACAGTGGAAGTGAGACATAGATTCAAGGGATTAGATCTGATAGACAGAGTACCTGAAGAACTATAGACGGAGGTTTGTGACATTGTACAGGAGGCAGGGATCAAGACCATCCCCAAGGAAAAGAAATGCAAAAAGGCAAAATGGTTGTCTGAGGAGGCCTTACAAATAGCTGTGAAATGAAGAGAAGTGAAAGGCAAAGGAGAAAAGGAAAGATAGGCCCATTTGAATGCAGAGTTCCAAAGAATAGCAAGGAGAGATAAGAAAGCCTTCCTCAGCGATCAATGCAAAGAAATAGAGGAAAACAATAGAATGGAAAAGACTAGAGATCTCTTCAAGAAAATTAGAGATACCAAGGGAACATTTCATGCAAAGATGGGTGCAATAAAGGACAAGAAATGGTATGGACCTAACAGAAGCAGAAGATATTAAGAAGAGGTGGCAAGAATACACAGAAGAACTATACAAAAAAGATCTTCACGACCCAGATAACCACGATGGTGTGATCACTGACCTAGAGACAGACATCCTGGAATGTGAAGTCAAGTGGGCCTTAGGAAGCATCACTATGAACAAAGCCAGTGGAAGTTATAGTATTCCAGTTGAGCTATTTTAAATCCTGAAAGATGATGCTGTGAAAGTGCTGCACTCAATATGCCAGCAAATTTGGGAAACTCAGCAGCGGCCACAGGACTAGAAAAGGTCAGTTTTTATTCCAATTCCAAAGAAAGGCAATGCCGAAGAATGCTCAAACTACCGCACAATTGCACTCATCTCAGACACTAGCAGTAATGCTCAAAATCCTCCAAGCCAGGCTTCAATAGTACATGAACCGTGAACCTCCAGATGTTCAAGCTGGTTTTAGAAAAGGCAGAGGAACCAGAGATCAAATTGCCAACATCTGTTGGATCATCAAAAAAGCAAGAGTTCCAGAAAAGCATCTACTTCTCTTTTATTGCCTTTGACTGTGTGGATCACAACAAACTGTGGAAATTCTTCAAGAGATGGGAACACCAGACTACCTGACCTGCCTCTTGAGAAATCTGTATGCAGGTCAAGAAGCAACAGTGAGAAATGGACAGGGAACAACAGACTGTTTCCAGATAGGAAAGGGGTATGTCAAGGCTGTATATTGTCACCCTGTTTTTTTTAACTTGTATGCAGAGTAAATCATGAGAAACACTGGGCTGGATGAAGTACAAGCTAGAATTAAGATTGCCGTGAGAAATATCAATCACCTCAGATATTCAGATGACACCATCCTTATGGCAGAAAGCGAAGAACTAAAGAACGTCTTGATGAAAAGTGAAAAAGGAGAGTGAAAAAGCTGGCTTTAAACTCAACATTAGAAAACTAAGATCATGGCATCCAGTCCCATCCCTTCATGGCAAATAGATGGGGAACAGTGGAAACAGTGTCAGACTTTATTTTCTGGGGCTCCAAAATCGCTGCAGATGGTGATTGCAGCCATGAAATTAAAAGACGCTTGACTCCTTGGAAGGAAAGTTATGACCAACCTAGATAGCATATTCAAAAGCAGAGATATTACTTTGCCAACAAAGGTCCATCTAGTCAAAGCTACGGTTTTTCCAGTGGTCATATATGGATGTCAGAGTTGGACTATAAGCAAAGCTGAGTTCTGAAGAATTGGTGCTTTTGAACTGTGGTGTTGGAGAAGACTGTTGAAAGTCCCTTGACTGCAAGGAGATCCAACCAGTCCGTCCTAAAGGAAATCAGTCCTGGATATTCATTGGAAGGACTGATGCTGAAGCTGAGACTCCAATACTTTGGCCACCTGATGCGAAGAACTGACTCATTTGAGAAGACCCTGATGCTGGGAAAGATTGAAGGCTGGAGGAGAAGGGGACGACAGAGGCTGAGATGGTTGGATGGCATCACCAGCTCAATGGACATGAGTTTGAGTAAGCTCTGGGATTTGGTGATGGACAGGGAGGCCTGGCATGCTGTAGTCCATGGAGTCGCAAAGAGTTGCACAGGACTGAGCAACTCAACTGAACTGAATTGGGAAAGGAGGACCACTGTTACAAAGTCTCAGAGAACTCAGAGTTCAGCAGGCATTTCTGAGAAAGAGTGGAGAATGTAGTTCATGTAAGTGCCACTAAATTTCACTAGTAAAAAGAAATACACAACTCTCAGGAAAACATATGTTACCAAAATAAAAGCATGAAAAGGCACATACTAAATCATACTCACTTTGATAAATAATAAAAGAGCCTGAATTAATATTTTAGTTAGAAAAGTTGCTCATTTATAAATTTAAAAGCTTTTTATTTATTTATTTTGTATTTTATTTTGAACTAATTGCTATTAGACCTACTAAGATATTTTCCTTTCATGTCAGGTATATAAAAACTTCAAAGTCAAACAAGGTTTGATAGTAAGAAAGTGAACAAAGAAGCTGAAGGAATTATTGACATTCTTTAATCAATGAAAATGTGTCAGCATATGTAAGCATCTTTAGCTGGCAATAATAAAATGGAAATAAATAATGTAAGGAAAAGAGACAGCATCACTGGCTATTCATAGTATGTATTATGTTGTACAATAATATTCTTTAAGGCAAAGTTTCAAATGAGTGAAAATGATCAGTGCTAATACTTGAAAATTCCAGCAGTTCAGAGAGTATTTTTAGTATGCTTTCTGGGCCCCAAATGTGAAACTTAAAATTATTTTATTAAGAAAATCTTATTCAATCTCTTGAGAGATTTGCATCTCACTGCAAAAATCTCTCCTTGGATGAGTTATTTTCTCTAGAAGTCAGTGTCATTTTGTGGTATATGAGTAGCACATTCTAAAGACAAAGATTCTAGAAAGTTTTAATTTAGTTGTAAAAAATTGAAAGTATATATCCATTCACATTTAAGCATGGAAATGCAACCTTCATTTTGTGCATTTAAATGCCACATATTCTAAAGGAAATTGTACAAGATATGATTAAATTCTTCACATTTACAAATTAAATAAAATAGAGGCTGGTTACAAACAGTGAAACAGTCAGATTTAATACCCAAAAATGGTTGTCATAGAACAAAAACTCTTATGCTTTGAGGAAAGTAAAATAACATTTTAAAAACCCTTTTTATTTTGTATTGGAGTATAGACGATTAACAATGCTGTGATAGTTTCCTTTGGATAGCAAAGGGACTCAGCCATACATATACATATAGTCATTCTCCCTTTAGCTCCCCTCCCATCCAGGTAAAATATCATTCTTGATAGATATTCTAGATCAGTAGAGATTATAGAGAATCTAATAATAGGAATAAAGTGTTTATAACACTCTAAAATTCAAATTTTGGAAATAACAGGTTATACTTTATGTACTTTATGTATTTATAGTCAATAGAAACAATTGGTAGCTTAAGAAAGAACTTAGTGAGTGATGATCAAGAGATTGACATTGATTGAATAGTATTCAAGATATAGGTGTATTTGATGAGCTCATCAAACTAAGATACATTATAGTATATGGGAGAAATCTTGAATATTTCTAAAGAGCTTAAATTCTCTTTTTCCCCCCTTTTGATGCTTTTAGGAGATGTTTAGTGATTTGATTATGCTGTTGCTTGGTGTGGGCTGTGTGTGTATGTGTGTGTGTGTGTGTGTGTGTGTGTGTGTGTATCCTGTTTGGGGTTTACAGGATTTGGAGGTTTGTAGTTTTCATATCAAATTTAAAAAAATTTGTGACCATTATTTCTTCAAATACCTCCACCTCTTATCATTTTTAAACATACACTATTTGATATTCCACAGGATACTGAGGCTCTGTTATTTTTCATCCCCATATTTTTTCTTCTATATACTTGTGGATGATTCTATTTTGCTATGTTTTCAAGTTTATGGAGATTTTTTTTTTTGCAGTGTCTAATCTACTCTTAAACCTATACAGTGAAATTTTCATGTGAGATGTATTTTTTCATTTCTAGAAATTCCACTTGGGCTTTTAAAAATATCTTCCATTTCTCTTCTCAAGTTAATGTTTTCCTCTAAATAATTACACATACTGAATAGACATTTAAACATATTTTCCTGCTAGTTTCATCAACTCTGTCATATCTAAGTCGTTACTATTGAATGATTTTTCCTTCTAGTAGTAATCTGTCAACATTCTTGCCTCTTGGTTTGTCTAAAATTTTTGATAAGATGCTGAAGATTTAAAGTGCTACATGGTTGGTTATCTGGATTTTGAGTTCCTCAGGAAGTGTTAGTTTTTTTCTTGGCAGGCAGCTAAATTATTTGTTAATCAGTTTAATTCCCTTTCAAGCTGTAATAGAGTGGTTGGAGAGTCTTCTCTCTAGGATAGGTCAGCCCTACTATTAAGATGTATGTTCTCAGTCATGTTCAACTCTTCATGACCCCATGGACTGTAGCCTGCCAGTCTCCCCTGTCCATGGTATTCTTCCGGCAATAATACTGGAATGGGTAGCCATTTCCTTCTCTAGGGCATCTTCCTGGCCCAGGGATTGAATCTGGATCTCCTGGGTTTCCCTGGTAGCTCAGAGAGTAAATAATCCACCTGCAATGTGGAACTAGGTTCTGTCCCTTGGTTGAGAAGATCCCCTGGAGGAGGGCATGGCAACCCACCCTAGTATTCCTGCCTGGAGAATTCCATGGACAGAGGAACCTGGAGGACTACAGTCCATGGGGTTGCAAAGAGTTGAACACAACTGAACAACTAACACTTTTTACTTTCTTTTCACTATTAAGGTATAATCCTTTTGGGATCTCCACTCAATGTCCCAGGACCCCACACTGACTAGTCAGATGTTCAATGTCTTTCCACCCTGTACAATTTCTGGGAACTGTTCTTCTTATGGATACCTGGCTTTTCTTTTTCTGGCTTGTGGAGTTTTACTTTACTCATACATAGCCTAATACTCAGTATTATAAGGAAGATTTTGGGAGTTCTCTCTCTTTCATTTTTTTGCACAGCCCTTTACTTTCTAGATCTCTGCCCTGCAACTTCTAGCCTCATTCTTCTGAAACTCTGGTCTCTTGTCTTCTGAGTCGGCAAGGAGCCCTGCTTTTCTGGTTTGCCCTTGCTTCTGTTCACAATCCATGAATTACCTCCAGGCAGAAATCTGGGTTAATTGTGGAAATCACTCCATTTGTTTCCCTTCTCTCAGAGATCACACTTTTATGCTTTCTGCAGTCAAATTTATGAAAACAGTTGTCTCATATATTTTGTCCAGTTTATAATGAGAAGTGAAGCCCAAATCTTGGTACTCTATTATGGCCAAAAGCAGAAGTCCCAGTTTTGTTTTAGATACACTTAGACCAAATAATTCCTACAGAAATTATGAGAGTGAAAATGATTATATCATAATTCTTAGATAAAATTCTTGTCCAGTTAATGTCAAGCATAATATTAAGGAAGTTGATTTTGATAATACCTGTATCTTGTTAGAAGAGGCTGCTTCAATCTGCTGATATATTGAAATGAGTGCCCAAAAGGAAGAAGCATCAGATATAAAATGCCAGTTATCAAGTTTTAATTAAACAGCTTCTATATGAAGGATATTGAACTGGTCTCTAGATGCAATACTTTGTTGCAGCCATCATAGCACTTATTTTTGATAGATAAGTGTATGGGGAAATTATAAGGAAAAGAAATCCGGTATTTCAAAGATCTAGATATCGATATAACTAGAAGGTGATATGTCCCAGGCATGTGTGTGTGTCAGTTGCTCAGTCGCTCAGTGTCTGACTTTGTGACCCCATGAACTGTAGCCCGCCAGGCTCCTCTGTCCATTTGAATTCTCCAGGCAAGAATATTGGAGTGCGTGGCCATTCCCTTCTCCAGTCCCATGTATGAATACTGTGAATAAGCTGTTATTAACTGGTTTTTTTATACAAAAGAATACTTATAAGATATACGTAAATTTTAGAGTGGTGATCCTTAAACTTTAATATGCAAACAATCACTGGGAGCTTATTAAAATGCAGATTCTGATTCAGGCAGTCTGGGGCCTGTTTCCACATTTCTAACAAAATCCCAGATGATACCAATGCTCTGATCTGTAGACTATCCTTCTAGTAGCAAGAGTTAAAGTGCTGATAATACGATGATCGCCAGTGTACCCACCACCAGTGTAAGACAAAGAACATTATCATGATCTCTGATGTCCTCTGCACATTCTTCTCAGATCCCCTCCCCTTCTGTCTCTCTTATCTACTCTCTATCTACTCTCCTGAGGTTTGTTTTTATTATCCTTCTGCTTTTCTTGATAGTTTTATCATATGTGCTTGTCTCTCTAAAAATATATTGTTAGATTTTGTGTATTTTTGAATGCAAGAAATGAATACAAATGGAATCATTTGTGTATCTATTGCATTTTTTTTGGCACCACATTACATTCCCGAGGTTCATTTATACTGTGTGTAACCTTCGTTTGTTCGTTTTCATTGCTGTATAGAATTATTTTGTATGAATCTATATAGCTTATCTATTCTACTGTTGATAGACTTTGGAATTTCAGTTTTATACTGCCATGAAAATTCTTATACAAGTTCCTGGTGCATAGATGCAAGGTTCAATCAGGTTTCGTATACATACATGCTGGTTCACAGGTTGTTGCTGGTATAGTTTTCATCTCAGACACTATACCTTTTATCCTTAAGTGTTTTAAGTGCTATACAATCTGGTGCAATTTAATATTTAATTAAATATTTAGTCCTCACAATCACCCTATGAGGCAGCTGCAGTTGGTCCTCCCATTTACTGATGAGAAAACCAAGTCACTTGCCAAAGTTACACAGCTAATAAGTAATAAAAGCCATGGTTTGATTCTAGTTTGGTTCCAAAGCTCAAATTTTAAACCACTAGCTTATACTATTTACACAATATATACTCACACACACATACAAACATATACACACTTATACAAAAAGCACTGTAGTATCTATAGATGAGAGCACTCAGTCTAGCTGTTAGAGAACTTAACATTTGTTTGAAAAAACAGAATATTTATATGTAAAAAGATAATAGAAGACAATGTATGTGAAGTGACAGAAGGATAACATGGACATATCAGGCCACAGATGTCATGGAGCATGGGCTGGAGTAGATCACAGGACAGATGGGCAAGACCTACTAATGCGATCTGGCTCCTTCCCATCACCCTGTACATATCTCCCTGACACTCACCAAACTCTAACCACATTGATCCTCTTTCTATTCCTCAAAATGTCATGCTTGTTCCTATCTCACGGCCTCTACACTTGCTGTGCCCTCTGCCTGGAATGCTTTTTTACAAATCTTGGTAAGGCTGGCTCTTGTGTTATCCTTCTGAACTCAGATCAAATGTACCCTCTGTAAAGAGAATTTCCTTGATGACTCAACCTGAAATAGCGCTGCAGTACTACCGTAGTCCATTATCCTGTTTAATTTTATTTATGATGCTTGTCCCTATTTGAAATGATCTCATCAATTTTTTTTACTTGTTTGTGGTCTGCTTAACTTTACTAGAATAGAAATTTATGCTCAAGGACCTTATTTGTCTTATTCTCATCTTTTCCCCTTCTTCCCTCAAATAGTTTCTGAGGTTTCTACTTCATCTACAAAATCCTTCAGATTTTAAAGTTACAAGGGAATGTCTCTGTGACTTGTTTTGAGGAATTTGACCTAATGTATTTGTACAAAAGAGGATATTTTTTATGTGTTTTTTCCCCTCATATCTTTAAAACATCGAAGAAACATGGTTCCTGAGATCTCTGAATTTGTTTATCATCACTCTTGAGAATTATGGATGAGTAATACAAATGGTTGGTTCTTAGTAGTTGGTTTCTTTTGAAATGTCCCTCTATAGGCTATGCTGATGACATTTTCTTTTTTCTTTTTTTTTTTAATTTTATTTTATTTTTAAACTTTACATAATTATATTAGTTTTGCCAAATATCAAAATGAATCCGCCACAGGTATACATGTGTTCCCCATCCTGAACCCTCCTCCCTCCTCCCTCCCCATACCATCCCTCTGGGTTGTCCCAGTGCACCAGCCCCAAGCATCCAGAATCGTGCATCGAACCTGGACTGGCAACTCGTTTCATACATGATATTTTACATGTTTCAATGCCATTCTCCCAAATCTTCCCACCCTCTCCCTCTCCCACAGAGTCCATAAGACTGTTCTATACATCAGTGTCTCTTTTGCTGTCTCATACACAGGGTTATTGCTACCATCTTTCTAAATTCCATATATATGCGTTAGTATACTGTATTGGTGTTTTTCTTTCTGGCTTACTTCACTCTGTATAATAGGCTCCAGTTTCATCCACCTCATTAGAACTGATTCAAATGTATTCTTTTTAATGGCTGAGTAATACTCCATTGTGTATATGTACCACAGCTTTCTTATCCATTCATCTGCTGATGGACATCTAGGTTGCTTCCATGTCCTGGCTATTATAAACAGTGCTGCGATGAATATTGGGGTACACGTGTCTCTATCCCTTCTGGTTTCCTCAGTGTGTATGCCCAGCAGTGGGATTGCTGGATCATAAGGCGGTTCTATTTCCAGGTTTTTAAGGAATCTCCACACTGTTCTCCATAGTGGCTGTACTAGTTTGCATTCCCACCAACAGTGGAAGAGGGTTCCCTTTTCTCCACACCCTCTCCAGCATTTATTACTTGTAGACTTTTGGATCGCAGCCATTCTGACTGGTGTGAAATGGTACCTCATAGTGGTTTTGATTTGCATTTCTCTGATAATGAGTGATGTTGAGCATCTTTTCATGTGTTTGTTAGCCATCTGTATGTCTTCTTTGGAGAAATGTCTATTTAGTTCTTTGGCCCATTTTTTGATTGGGTCATTTATTTTTCTGGAGTTGAGCTGTAGGAGTTGCTTGTATATTCTCGAGATTAGTTGTTTGTCAGTTGCTTCATTTGCTATTATCTTCTCCCATTCTGAAGGCTGTCTTTTCGTCTTTTCACCTTGCTAACAGTTTCCTTTGATGTGCAGAAGCTTTTAAGGTTAATTAGGTCCCATTTGTTTATTTTTGCTTTTATTTCCAATATTCTGGGAGGTGGGTCATAGAGGAACCTGCTGTAATGTATGTCGGAGAGTGTTTTGCCTATGTTCTCCTCTAGGAGTTTTATAGTTTCTGGTCTTATGTTGATATCTTTAATCCATTTTGAGTTTATTATTGTGTATGGTGTTAGAAAGTGTTCTAGTTTCATTCTTTTATAAGTGGTTGACCAGATTTCCCAGCACCACTTGTTAAAGAGATTGTCTTTAATCCATTGTATATTCTTGCCTCCTTTGTCAAAGATAAGGTGTCCATATGTGCGTGGACTTATCTCTGGGCTTTCTATTTTGTTCCATTGATCTATATTTCTGTCTTTGTGCCAGTACCATATTGTCTTGATAACTGTGGCTTTGTAGTAGAGCCTGAAGTCAGGTAGGTTGATTCCTCCAGTTCCATTCTTCTTTCTCAAGATCGCTTTGGCTATTCGAGGTTTTTTGTATTTCCATACAAATTGTGAAACTATTTGTTCTAGCTCATTTTCTTTACACTCACCTATCCTTATATTTATCAGTTATCACAGGTTTTTCTTGCTGCTTGGAACTTGACTGAATGAGCTCTTTGCTTCCTTATGAACAGATGAACACAAGTGGCTTTCTAAAATACTCCAAGGAAACATTGAGCTGCAGAAAAGATTTTATTCTTCATTACAATATAGCTTGGTAATTAGGAAGTCATTTCTTTGACTTAGTGCTGAAAGCAAAGTGATGAATATTGTGCAGGATAAAGCTGTGAATTATAGAATACTTTCAACTCTGTTTAAAAATCTGATTAACATTAATTTTACTTCATTAATTTGCCCTGTGAAATAAATACATTACTAATTATGTACAAAATGATATTTAATCTTCCTAATGGAGGCCTAACATATTCATTTAAGCCCTATTCATAGGAATGTTATTTGAAATGGAATATTACATTATAATTACATTGAAATAATATTGGTTTTCAATTATGAAATATTTTTAAGTGAAACTAATTTATTAAATATCATACCATTATTAATTAAAATATTCCAATAACTTACATACTTCTGTTTGTGAAGAGTATATACATACATACATATATATATATTATGTGTGTGTGTATCAGTGAATTCCCACAAAATGCTATGATATAGGCAGAACCACATATCATTATTCATTCCTATTACAGGTATGAAGAAATGGAAGTTCAGTGAGGTTTAAAAGCTTGCACTATAACACAAGAGTAGCAGGAGATGAGGCTCATAATTTTTGGCCTTCTTAATGTCCAGTCCAAATTACCTGTTGTATCAGTTTGCTAGGGCTGCCAAAACAAAGAACCATAGATTGTGTGGCAGTTTAAATGACATAAATTCATTTTCTCATATTTCTGGAGCTTAGAAGTCTGATATCACGGTGTCAGCAGAGTCAGTTTCTTCTGAGGCCTCTCCCTGTGGCTTGTAGACGGCTGTCTTCTCTCTGTGTCTCCACACACGTCTTCTCTCTGTGTCTCCACATACGTCTCCTCTTTGTCTCCACATACGTCTTCTCTCTGTGTCTCCACGTACGTCTCCTCTCTGTGTCTCCACATACGTCTCCTCTCTGTGTCTCCACATACGTCTCTTCTCTGTGTCTCCACATATGTCTTCTCTCTGTGTGTTTCTGTGTCCTAATTTCCTCTTCTTAGAAGGACATTGGCCATATTGCATTAGGGCTCCCACTAATTACCTCATTTTAACTTAATTATTTCCTTAAAGACCTTATTTCCAAATACAGTCTTATTTTAGGTACTAGGCTTAGGACTTCAACAGAGGAACTTTTTTTGGAGCGGGGGGCACACTTTAGCTCAAAAATACTTGTATAAATTATGAAGAAATAGTACCTAACATGTAATTGTTTTGAATTTTCTGAGTGAATAAATTAAGACACTACATGAAATGGCTTGTCTTGAATAAAATTTCTAATTTATCTAATATTTTAAATAATTTGATCACCTTTACTATTTTGATAATGGAAACTGTTGTTCAGTCGCTAAGTTGTGTCTGACTCTTTGCGAGCAACCTCATGGATTGCAGCACACCAGGCTTCCCTGTCTGTTACTGTCTACTGTCATTGTTTCCAATTTTTCTTCATTTATTTGCCATGAAGTGAGGGGACTGGCGATAGAAGCAAGGTCCAATGCTGTAAAGAGCAATATTGCATAGGAACCTGGAATGTCAGGTCCATGAATCAAGACAAATTGGAAGTGGTCAAACAGGAGATGGCAAGAGTGAATGTCGACATTCTAGGAATCAGCAAACTAAAATGGACTGGAATGGGTGAATCTAACTCTGATGACCATTATAACTACTACTGTGGGCAAGAATCTGCTAGTAGAAATGGAGTAGCCATCATAGTCAAGAAAAGAGTCCGAAATGCAGTACTTGGATGCAATCTCAAAAACGACAGAATGATCTTCGTTCGTTTCAAGGCAAACCATTGAATATCACAGTAATCCAAGTCTATGCCCCAACCAGTAATGCTGAAGAAGCTGAAGTTGAACAGTTCTATGAAGATCTACAAGACCTTTTAGAACGAACACCCAAAAAAGATGTCATTTTCATTATAGGGGACTGGAATGCAAAAGTAGGAAGTCAAGAAACACCTGGAGTAACAGGCAAATTTGGCCTTGGAGTATGGAATGAAGCAGGGAAAAGGCTAATAGAGTTTTGCCAAGAGAATGCACTGGTCATAGCAAACACCTTCTTCCAACAACACAAGAGAAGACTCTACACATGGACATCACCCAATGGTCAACACTGAAATCAGATTGATTATATTCTTTGCAGCCAAAGATGGAGAAGCTCTATACAGTCAGCAAAAACAAGACCAGGAGCTGACTGTGGCTCAGACCATGAACTCCTTATTGCCAAATTCAGACTTAAATTGAAGAAAGTAGGGAAAACCACTAGACCATTGAGGTATGACCTAAATCAAATCCCTTACGATTATACAGTGGAAGTGAGAAATAGATTTAAGGGACTAGATCTGATAGAGTGCCTGATGAATTATGGTCGGAGGTTTGTGACATTGTACAGGAGACAGGGATCAAGACCATCCCCATGGAAAAGAAATGCAAAAAAGCAAAATGGTTGTCTGGGGAGGCCTTACAAATAGCTGTGTAAAGAAGAGAAGCGAAAAGCAAAGGAGAAAAGGAAAGATATAAGCATCTGAATGCAGAGTTCCAAAGAATAGCAAGGAGAGATAAGAAAGCCTTCTTCAGTGATCAATGCAAAGAAATAGAGGAAAACAACAGAATGGGAAAGACTAGAGATCTCTTCAAGAAAATTAGAGATACCAAGGGAACATTTCATGCAAAGATGGGCTCGATAAAGGCCAGAAATGGTATGGACCTAAGAGAAGCAGAAGATATTAAGAAGAGGTGGAAAGAATACACAGAACAACTGTACAAAAAAGATCTTCATGACCAAGATAACCACGATGGTGTGATCACTGACCTAGAGCCAGACATCCTGGAATGTGAAGTCAAGTGGATGTTAGACAGAATCACTACGAACAAAGCTAGTGGAGGCGATGGAATTCCAGTTGAGCTATTCCAAATCCTGAAAGATGATGCTGTGAAAGTGCTGCACTCAGTATGCCAGCAAATTTGGAAAACTCAGCAGTGGCCACAGGACTGGAAAAGGTCAGTTTTCATTCCAATCTCAAAGAAAGGCAATGCCAAAGAATGCTCAAACTACCACACAATTACACTCATCTCACATGCTAGTAAAGTAATGCTCAAAATTCTCCAAGCCAGGCTTTAGCAATACGTGAACCATGAACTTCCAGAAGTGCAAGCTGGTTTTAGAAAAGGCAGAGGAACCAGAGAGCAAATTGCCAACATCTGCTGGATCATGGAAAAAGCAAGAGAGTTCCAGAAAAACATCTATTTCTGCTTTATTGACTATGCCAAAGCCTTTGACTGTGTGGATCACAATAAACTGTGGAAAATTCTGAAAGAGATGGGAATACTAGACCACCTGACCCCCCTCTTGAGAAACGTATATGCAGGTCAGGAAGCAACAGTTAGAACTGGACATGGAACAACAGACTGGTTCCAAATAGGAAAAGGGGTACGTCAAGGCTGTATATTGTCACCCTGCTTATTTAACTTCTATGCAGAGTACATCATGAGAAACTCTGGGCTGGAGGAAGCACAAGCTGGAATCAAGATTGCTGGGAGAAATATCAATAACTTCACATATGCAGATTACACCACCCTTATGGCAGAAAGTGAAGAGGAACTAAAAAGCCTCTTGATGAAAGTGAAAGAGGAGAGTGAAAAGTTGGCTTAAAGCTCAACATTCAGAAAATGAAGATCATGGCATCTGGTCCCAGCACTTCATGGGAAATAGATGGGGAAACAGTGTCAGACTTTATTTTTTTGGGCTCCAAAATCACTGCAGATGGTGATTGCAGCCATGAAATGAAAAGACGCTTGACTCCTTGGAAGGAAAGTTATGACCAACCTAGATAGCATATTCAAAAGCAGAGACATTACTTTGCCAACAAAGGTCCATCTAGTCAAGGCTATGATTTTTCCAGTGGTCATGTATGGATGTGAGAGTTGGACTGTGAAGAAAGCTGAGCGCTGAAGAATTGGTGCTTTTGAACTGTGGTGTTTTAGAAGACTCTTGTGAGTCCCTTGGATTGCAAGGAGATCCAACCAGTCCATTCTAAAGGAGATCAGTCCTGGGTGTTCTTTAGAAGGAATGATGCTAAAGCTGAAACTCCAGTACTTTGGCCACCTCATGCGAAGAGTTGACTCATTGGAAAAGACTCTGATGATGGGAGGGATTGGGGGCTGAAGGAAAAGGGGATGGCAGAGGATGAGATGGCTGGATGGCGTCACCAACTCGATGGACGTGAGTCTGGGTGAACTCCGGGAGTTAGTGATGGACAGGGAGGCCTGGCGTGCTGCAATTCATGGGGTCTCAAGGAGTCGGACACAACTGAGCGACTAAACTGAACTGAGGGGACTGGCTGACATATCTTAGTTTTTTGAATGTTGAGGTTTTTGTTTTGTTTTGAATGTTGAGTTTTAAGCCAGCTTTTTCACTCTTCTCTTTCACCCTCATCAAGAGGCTCTTTAGTTCCTCTTTGCTGTCTACCATTAGAGAGGTATCATCTGCATATCTGAGGTTATTGATATTTCTCCCAGCAATCCTGGGACTCACACAGCCTGGCATTTTTCAGGATGTACTCTGCATATAAGTTAAATAAGTAGGGTGATAAAATATAGCTGATGTACTCCTTTCCCAATTTTGAACCAGTCTGTTGTTCCATGTCCAGTTACATTGCTTCTTGACCTGCATATGGGTTTCTCAGGAGGCAGGTAAGGTGGTCTGGTATTCCCATCTCTTGAAGAATTTTCCAGAGTTTGTTGTGACCCAGAAAAAGGCTTTGGTGTAATCAGTGAAGCAGAGGTAGATGTTTTTCTGGAATTCCCTTGCTTTTTCTATGATCCTACGGATGTTGGCAGTTTGATCTCTGGTTCCTCTGCCTTTTCTAAATCCATCCTGAACATCTGGAATTTCTTGGTTCATGTACTGCTGAAGCCTAGCTTGAAGGATTGTTCATAGTAAGATAATATAAATACCTAACATATATATGACAATCGATGTAAGACACTGGGCTTCACTCAGTGATGAAGAAGAGTGATGCCTGAGATACAGGGACTGTACAATTGCCCTGTCTTATTATCTGGTAAGAGTTCCCAGATTGCAACTCAGGATAGGGCTGCTCCCCAGGTGGAACCTGCAGTCTCCCGAAGTTCAAAAGACAGAACGAGGAATCCAGAGAGATCAATGCAATTAGAGTTTGCAGGGAAGAGTACAGGACTGGAGAGAGGTGCTGAGGGGAAGAGAGAGAGACAGAGCAACAGAGCAAGAGAGCTTCGCAGATATGCAGATGGACTTCTTGAGTTATTAAATGAAAACTGATAAGTGCACACATGTGATGAAACTACCTATGAGTGGGGAAAGACCCACCAAAACACTAGAAGAACAATTGCTGGAGTTCAATATGCTTGGTATGAGAATAGCTCCTGTTTCAAAAAGCATAACTCATGGGGCATTGGGCAGAATATTCAAAAGGGTATCAATTCAGTAGTGGGGAAAAAGCCAAAATGCTGCTCTAGTTTCCCTTTACAAAGTTTAAAAGTAAGACCCCAAAGGGTCAAATTGTTTCCAAGTAACCTAACTGCAACCCAGAACAAGATGGAAAAATATTTATAGAAATGCAAAACTATCCAGTATTCAAAATGGTAAAATCACAGTGTATAGCATCTAATCAAGGCTTATCTGGGATGCAGGAAAATATGACCCTCAATTAGAAATAAAAACAATCAACTGAAATTGATCCAGAAATGATCCAGAAGATGGAATCTGCAGACAAGGATATAAATACAGTTACTATAACTACATTTCATATGTTCAAGAAAGTAGAGTAAGATCAGATATGTTAAATAGAGACATGGAAGATACAAAAAGTCTAAAGATGAATATTTTAAGATGAAAAGTACAAATAAAAACTACACTGAATGTGATTAATAGGAGATTATTGATTGCAAAAGATTAGTGAACTTGAAAATGTTTAACAGTGGAAATTAAAATGAGAGAACAAAGACAGAAAAAAAAAAAAATCCTGAAGAGTACTAAATGAGCTGAGCTGTGGGACAGCTTCATAAGGCCTAATATATGTGCAGCTGAAGTCCCTGAACAAGAGAGCAGAAAGGGAAGAATAGAAAAAATACTTGGAGAAATAATGGTTGAAAATTTTCCAAATGTGTGAAAACTATAATTGCACAGATAAAGAAGCTCAGAGTATGGTAGTCTTCAGATAGTATCATGAACATCATTCATGAACTCTCTAGAAATTCAGATTCTTGGGATCCATCTCATATTCACTGAGTCAAAAATTTTGGGAGTGGAGTCCAGGATATTGTATTTTTATAAACCCTTCATATAATGCTCTCTGTCCCTGGTGGCTCAGGCAATAAAGAATCTGTCTGCAATGCAGGTGACCCGAGTTCGATCCCTGGGTCAGGAAGATTCCCTGGAGAAGGGAACGGTAAGCCACTGCAGTATTCTTGCCTGGAGAATGCCATGGACAGAGCCTGGTGGGCTACAGTCAATGGGGTCACAAAGAGTTGGACACGACTGAGTGACTGACACACACATATAATGTGGATATGTGCTCAAGTTCAGGAGCCACTTTGGAAGACTAAGATTCCATCTCCTTTCAGGAGACTGAAATACACAGAAGTGTAAAAATTTTACCAAAAGGAATTTATGGTCATGGTTCTGCTGTGTAGCAAATTTTAAAGACTTCATCTTTTACAAATACAAGATAATATTTTCATTCAGAAAGATTCATTATTATGACTGCTATTTAAAAATTAATGCATGTAGAAGTTTTCAAAGATAAAAATTAGACAACAGAACCTGATATTTTTCAATCCTATAGAATGGAATGATGTAGAAAGCTTTAAGAAATTAAAGATAAAAGGAAATAAATATTTATCATTTATTGCCAAAATCACGAAGAAACTCTGAATCTGAATCAGAGGATATGTGAAATCTTTCAATGTCTCTGACCATGATAAGATAAAAAGATTTATTTTTAATGTACAGAATTAAAATTTTCATTCTAATATAGGTGACAGGATAAGAAATATTAGGGTCTGAGAGTTTCTGGCTCTTTTTCTCATTAGACCCACTATAAACTCTGCCTACTTAGTTTTCTTCCTTCCTCAGCTCTTCAAGGAGGTCTCTCTCAGATTGTTCAGAAAGGGAATGTTAAGAAGTATTGCATGAGTAATAAACATCCCTGGGTCAGGAAGATCCCCTGGAGAAGGAAATGGCAACCCACTCCAGTACTCTTGTCTGGAAAATCCCATGGACAGAGAAGCCTGGTAGGCTACAGTCCATGTTATGGACTTCCATGGCAGGCCATGGGGTCTCAAAGAGTCAGTCATGACTTAGCAACTAAACAGCAGCAACAATATTTTATGATATATATACCATGTTTCCTCTTACATCAGCTGATAGTCATTTAGGTTGCTTCTGTGTCCTGGTTATTGTGAATAACGCTGCAGCTAACATAACTATATACATACTACATTTATATTATTTTTCAGAAGAATCATACTAAAATCATGATAAAATTTCACCCCAAAATATAGCCATCAATATACCAGAAATGTTCCACATATCACCATATGCCAATAGCGATTTAAAATTATCAGAAGGATGTGTACCAAACTATTTTTAACAGAAGTTACCTCTTTGAGCACTGGAATTGGTTAGGTAAAAGGCAGTAAGAAAATGGCAAGGAGACCATTTTACTTTGTATTCTATGCATTTCTGCACTGTGTGAATTAACTGAAATAATAATTATAACTTCATGAAAATAAAACTAAATATTAGAAATTACAATCTTCCTATTGATGACAAGTTTTTCACACTGAAGTGGCATATGGTAAGCAACCAACAAACACTTAGAAAAAACTTGATGTTTATTATTCCTACCATCTCAGAAAACTATTGATATATACTCTTGTTCAATCTTTTAATTATTTCTTTTCAATGTATTCATATAATTATGATTGAAATTTCCCACATTTCTTTTGTTGCAATGGTTCACTTCAAAGTTCTTTGGAATTTGCATTTGTTTTAGATTAGGCCACGTTTCTTTTCTCTTAAAATGAAAACGCAATTTTTCTGAGGATGCTCACGCCATGCCTTTGCGTTTGGAACCCTCTCAAGGGTGGATGGATATCTGTCTGGTGTTCTATGAGCAACCTGTCCTTGTGCCACTTTTCCAGTGTGATGGGAAGGAACAGCTGTCCTCTGCCCTTCTGGGAATTCTGCCTGGAGTCTGCACCGTGGGAATTTACCCAGGCTGCTCTGGGGGAAGACATCTGAGACCTCATTTAATTGTGAAGTAGAAAGACAGTTGAACTGGAGGAGTGAAAGGGAAATTTCACAGAGGATTGTGAATTTGATATAAGTCAACTACATTTTCATTAAAAGAAAAAGAATTTGAGATGATTTTTGGAATCAGACTGACATGTATATTTTTAAAGTTAGTTTTACTTATTATTGTTTTCTAAAACATAAGGCAAGATTTTCTAATAAGACTTCTAAGAGGAACTTGTGAACCTGGATCATATTTAAGTAAAGTTACTGAAAATAAAAGTGAAAACAATCACTGCAAAGTGTGTCACTTTGAGTTTGAAGGAAAGCTGCACATAAGACAATCCACACTCCATCCTGGAAGCCTGCGTCCTTATATGAGAGATCGCCCCAGGAGTGGTGAGAAAACGGTATCATGTATGTCCTGAGAGCACAGGTATTAAGCGAATAAGCTCTAGTACACATAAAAATTAGGTTAAAAGATTAAAATATGCTAAAAGAGATATTACATGTAAATCCTATGAAATATAAATGTATAAAAAATTAAAATCCATGTATCTATGTAAAAAAAGAGAAAAAATCCTCAACACTCTAGGGAAGCTTAGTCTTTGATCAACCGCTACAAATAATAATCTATTTACATATAATCTAGAATGAATACAAAGTAGCAACAACAAAGTATTTTCAGGATCCTATTTTGCTTTACCTTTTGGAAGAGAAAGCGATGGAGTCAAGTCCTTGGCAGGCTTGCTTCTGGTCAGAAGAACAGCACCACCATCTAGTGGAGCTTCCGTTTACTGCACTACCCATATGCCTCAGTACTGCCAAACCGTACTTGCTGAGATAAGCCCTCAAGTGAAATCAGCGGTTATGATCTCTTTGTGGCTTATAACCAAAATAGTAATTGTTAATCTTCATTAGACAAAACTGTCCCTGAGTACTTGAAGTCCCTTGCCCACCACAACCTCAGCAGCTAGCACAGCGCTGCACTTAGAAGCACAGCCCGTGTTAAACATTTGGCTCCTGGGATACACAGCGCACCTGGAGCTTGGCATTTTCCCGGAAAGCTGGCAAAAGGGTAACTGTGCAACCCCACCTGCGTTCACGGCACACTCATGCTTTCACTGAACAAGGGCAGGGAAATCTGCCGAGCACAAGCCAAGGGGTTACACCAGCAGCCTGACCTTTATATACATCTGTGGGAACACAAACTGGGATTTATACTCAATTTCGCTTCTGGAGCAAAGCAGCTCATATGGTTACAGTGTGTCTGCCCATTCTGTACCCCATGACCGAGGCAGCTGGGGCTCTGGCTCTCCGTGGCGGTGACAGATGTTTCATATTGGAATTTGGGATGATGGTTTAGGGAAATAAGGTTACACAAGGCCAAATTTAGTAAATTCTGATGTTGAGCCAAAGGTTAATTGTATATCATGATTTTTTTTAATGTATCAAAAGAACACAGGATCTAAGGAGAATGGGAAAGTTGATGCTATTTGAACATATGGGTAGGCTCTTTGCGACGAGGTTGGTGCTTTTCAGTCAGGTACCATGTGTGAAGGGCATGTGGACACGATGGCCTCTTCCCAAGGCTGCACGGTTGGGGCTGGGTGCCATCAGAAGAAATTTGTGGTAGCTGAAACTGCAGCTCTCCTAGTCTACTAACAATCGCTATCTAATTCTCTTCTCCTTACAGCGTGAAGGGAGGTCAGCTGGACACTCTGTGATGACTGAAATTTCAAACTGTGATTTTTACAAGAGTGATCATCTCTTCCAAATTCCTTAGAAGCTGAAACAAGAACAATTTCAGTTCACAAGAAAAAAGCCCAGGTCCTCTTCCTGTTGGAGTATCCAGTAAAATGCTAAGAAACATGTGAGTAGAAGAGAAAAAGAAGAACAGAGGGGAGAATGAAAGATGAAGCCAAAACTTTGGCAGAAAAACATGTGCATGAATAATAATAATAAAACAACAACAATGATAAGATGGAGTGTAGAGAAAGCAAAGGGTAGGACCTCAGAGAAGTCAAGGCGAAGGACTTCTCTATCAAGAGCTTCACCTCCCAAGACAGGCTGCTGGACTTCTCAGGGTCGGTGAAGACAATAATGAGAGAGTGTTAGCTGTATTTAATATTTTGAAAAACCCACTATTCTATCTCTTAGCACATATAGGGATGTGCAATTTTAAACTTACTGGTGTGCTTCTTTGTGTCCTGGCTCCATAAGGGCAGGACCATGTGGTGGACTAACCAGCAGCCCAATGTGCAGTAGAGCATGATGGTGAGAGTTGCATGCCCTGGAGCTCAGGCATCCTCCTTCCAGTGCTGCTTCAAGCAGGTACGCCTCATGGCATACATGCTGCCCACTGGCCACCTAACAGACATTCCGAGCTCCCATTTGCCCTGCTGCCTTCCATCACAGAAGCTTGAAAATGAAAAGAAAAAGAAAAAACCAAAACTTGGATTTTACTTCTGCATTCTCTCTTGCTGCTAGAGGTGGCCACATGACACAGGCTTGGCCAATGAGAGGTGAGTAGAAAAGCAGTGAGGGATCCTGGAAAGCCTTTGACTTCCTGCTGGAGGGACGAAGCAGACAGCACTACCCTTTCTCTCATTTTCTTTATACAAATGTGGACCCAATGCTTGAATACAGGGCAGCCATTGTGCGTACGTGAGGAAAAAGGTCAGGTGGTTCTCAGAAGTTTGAGCCCTGACATTGCTGAGCCAGAGAACCAGCACTAGGGTCCAATGGCTTTCCAGCTTAATGTTCTAGGAGAGAAATAAGTATCTCTTTGTTTCAGTCACTGTACGTTGGGCTTTCTGTTACTTTTATACAAAAGCATGGCACATTATTTTATTCTGCTTCAATATCCTCATTTGAAAATGGGGATTACAGCAATATCTTCTTTATAGGACTATTGCAAAGATTAAATGAGATAATATATATATAAAGAACTCAAAGGATTACATAAGGGTAAATTGTTGTTTTTATTACTGTTTTGATGATGAACACTCAGTAAACCTTGGTTGAATGAATGAATGAGTAGAGTAGAAGATCAGACCCAAAGGGCATGGCTTGAACTTAAGTAGCAATAAGATGATTCTAGTTTTCTGCTTGAGACAAACAAAAAAAAGGGGGAGAGATGAGAAAGAAGGGGCAAATGAGAGAGAGCCAAAGAGTAGCCAGGTGGGTGCTGTGTGGGCGTACGAAAAAACCTCCCATGGAGGATGGTTGGTGTGTTGGTGCTAATTATCAGATGTGTGGCCCACGCACACAGCATCAAGTAGACACTGAATAAACATTTGTTGGCTCACTGAATAAATGAATGAACTGTTAGGGTGTTTACTGAAAAAGAAATTGCGATCTCTTCCTTTAAACTAAAGAGATAGAAGCGACAGAAGGTTTTTCTCCAGTGCCATCTGCACTGCTTTTACAATATTTGCCTGGAATTATGTGGGTGAAGATGTATTGCTCTATAATTGCCTGTGCCCTCGCAAGAAGCAGATAAGAACATCCGGTGGGGGCAGAAGCAGAAGGAACAGATTTCCCACAGAGTAAAATATTCTGTTGTCATAAAAAATACCCTTGCTGTAACAAGCGAGAAAATGAAAAGGAGAAGAACCGATGGAGAGAAGTTAGGAGAGGATACCTCCTAACAGGTGCCTATTTCCGAAGTTTCCCACCAGGAGTCAGATGCTCATCAAATGAGAAACAAATGCTGGAACATGGACATGAGCGGTTCTATCCATGCCCCAGTGCTGTGGCTGGAGCCTGTTGTAAGAGCATCGCTTTCACTGCCCTGGCGCAGTGTGACCGTCGGGGTGTCATGCCGGGATCACCCTACACCAGCTGCTCCCTCACTTCGGCATTCACGCAAGCCTGCTTTGAGGAGGGTCAGTGCATTTCTAATCCTTCCTAAAAACATGTGCAGAACGCAATGAAAATTTGAAACGTATAAAAGGTTTAGTCATGGGATTATAGCGTGGGTGCCTCCGCATGAAGGATTAACTCTGAGCACCACGTTTCTGAACATTATTTGCGTCATGACTTGCCATGAATGCTTCAAATCTAGCTTCTTTTCCCCCACTCCCCTGTTCTCTTTCTGCATCTCTTCTTCTCCCTCTGAATTACTTTGGCTTGAATTTTATGTGCATGTTTAAATGCCATAAGCAAACAGAAAGCAAAATTCCCTTTGAATAGTGAATGGACTTGCATTTCTGTTTAGGGATGTGTAGTTGCCCTTGGGACCTATAAGGATGAGACATAAAATAAAACCTTGATACTGATGGGATACACACACACACACACACACACACACAAACACAATCACACCACTCAAAGCAGACGTGAGTCAAAAACATGCTGATAAACTCAATTTGCCCATGACATTCTGAGCTGTAAGCCCACTCAGTACAGTTGAAGGATTTGGCATGGTATCTCTTCATGGGAATAAATAGATAATGGGTTAAACAATGATGCTTAAAGTCTTTTTCCAATGACTGAAGAAATGGAGAGGAATGGGCATCTTGTCCCCTTACTTCAAAGACCCAAGGTTGAGGCTTATAAAAAGAGTGTCTTCTAAATTAGAAGATCATGTGGTCTTCTACATCAAACCCTATGACTTGAGTCATATTACAATTTAAGACAGATTATATGGGGCTGCAGGGAAAGAGAGAGCACAAAACTTCAAAATCATGGAGCTTTGACCAAAGCTGTGTTCAGTCACCGAGTCATGTCTGGTTCTTTTTTTGTGAGCCCATGAACTTTAGCCTGCCAGGCTCCTCTGTCCATGGGATTTTTCAGGCAAGAATACTGGAGTCGGTTGCCATTTTCTCCTCCAGGGGATCTTCCTGACCCAGAGATTGAACCTGAGTCTCCTGCATCTGCTACATTACAGGCAGGTTCTTTATTGCTGAGCCATCGGGGAGGCCCCTTGACCAAATCTTTCTCTCCTGCATTTGTCTTAAGACTAGCGAAGCCTTATGCCAACTGAAGCCTTGGTTTTTTTTAGCTGTAATGTACTCCATCTTATAGCACCAGGACTTTGAGAAGTTAACAGATTCATTTATTTCACAAATATTTATTGAAGGTCAGACACTAGCAAAGGAGATACAGTGTTTTCTTGTGAAGGAGTCATGGCGTACAACATTCTGCCCTAGGTAAATCAATTTGAACTTGATTCCATATTAGGATAAGAGTAGAACTTCATAGGTGGATATGTTCATGAGGTTTACACCCTCTTTCTCCTCATTCTTATAACCATTTTCCTGGGGTCCGTCTGTACGTGGACTCTGCTAGGTGCAATGCCCAGGGGCAAAGCAAATTAAGGGGCAATAGTCCTATTCAATAGACTATGGACTCGTGATAAGAAATATGTCTGCTTCCTTTTATTGTAACTCCTGCCATGTGTGGGCTCCAGTCTCAAATTGGTTCTGGAATCCCAGAAATGAGGGGAGACAAAAACAATCTCAAACAGGCTTGGAGATTTGCCTGTATGTTTTAATAAACACAATGATACTAAAAATTTTTTTTAATATTATGTTTTTACTCTGTGCCAGGCACTGTTCTAAGCACTTTACGTGCCTTAACTCATTACTCCTCTGTCATTTGGTATAAATACCACTGCTGCTGCTAAGTCGCTTCAGTCATGTCTGACTCTGTGCGACCCCATAGACGGCAGCCCACCAGGCTCCACCGTCCCTGGGATTCTCCAGGCAAGAACACTGGAGTGGGTTGCCACTACTAGCCTCAATATTCATATGAGGAAACTGAGGCAATGAGTTAAAACCATTCTTTTATATGAAATGAATTTTAATATTTTATGTAATCCAATATATCCCCAATATGATTTCAACATGTAATCAATATAAACGCTATTAATGAGATATTTTACATTCTTTTTTATATTAAGTCTTGGAAATCCAGTGTGTAGTTTAATTAATTAGTTAATTAATATATTAAAAAAAAACATTAATTTTTAACAGTCTATCAGGCAAGCTAACCCCAGTTCAGTTGAGTTCAGTCCTTCAGTCGTGTCTAACTCTTTGCGACCCCATGAATTGCAGAACGCCAGGCCTCTCTGTCCATCACCAACTCCTGGAGTTCACTCAGACTCACGTCCATCAAGTCAGTGATGCCATCCAGCCATCTCATCCTCTGTCATCCCCTTCTCCTCCTGCCCCTAATCCCTCCCAGCAACCGAGTCTTTTCCAATAAGTCAACTTTTTGCATGAGGTGGCCAAAGTATTGGAGTTTCAGCCTCAGCATCAGTCCTTCCAATGAACACCCAGGACTGGTCTCCTTTAGGAGAGACTGGTTGGATCTCCTTGCAGTCCAAGGGACTCTCAAGAGTCTTCTCCAACACCACAATTCAAAAGCATCAGTTCTTCGGTGCTCAGCTTATTTCACAGCATAACTCTCATATCCATACATAATCACTGGAAAAACCATAGCCTTGACTAGATGGACCTTTGTTGGCAAAGTAATATCTCTGTTTTCAATATGCTATCTAGGTTGGTCATAACTTTCCTTCCAAGGAGTAAGCGTCTTTTAATTTCATGGCTGCAATCACCATCTGCAGTGATTTTGGAGCCCAAAAAGATAAAGTCTGACACTGTTTCCACTGTTTCCCCATCTATTTTTCATGAAGTGATGGGACCAGATGCCATGATCTTCATTTTCTGAATGTTGAGCTTTAAGCCAACTTTTTCACTCTCCTCTTTCACTTTCATCAAGAGGCTTTTTAGTTCCTCTTCACTTTCTGCCATAAGGGTGGTGTCATCAGAATACCTGAGGTTATTGATATTTCTCCCGGCAATCTTGATTCCACTTGTGCTTCTTCCAGCCCAGCGTTTCTCATGATGTACTCTGCATAGAAGTTAAATAAGCAGGGTGACAATATACAGCCTTGATGTACTCCTTTTCCTATTGGAACCAGTCTGTTGTTCCATGTCCAGTTCTAACTGTTGCTTCCTGACCTGCATATAGGTTTCTCAAGAGGCAAGTCAGGTGGTCTGGTATTTCCATCTCTTTCAGAATTTTCCACAGTTTATTGTGATCCACACAGTCAAAGGCTTTGGCATAGTCAATAAACCAGAAATATAAATAAAGCAGCTAACCCCAAGTACTGTATAAATTCCTATGAAGATGTGTCACTTCTCAATCACTCTGCCACAAAGTATACAAAGCTGACAGGTTCTACAATTAAAATTCAGAATACTGAGGTGCTATAATGAAGCATAAAAAATAATTTAGAGATAGATTAGAGATATTCTCTTGCTTTTGCTCCGCTATTTTTTTTCTCCAAAAAAGCCCAATTCTTTAATCCATAGTTATGTTAAGAATGTGATGTGGAAGTTGGAGCTGTTTACCTCTTTACCAGCTATTTTTAAAGGAAGATGATAGGAACTAGCTTTGCAAGAATCATATTGTTTAATCTGGCATCACAGCACTTGAAAAACCACAGATCTGGTGAGCTAGAAAATACATAGGTAGAAATGATGCCTCTATGGAGACAGATGCGAAGATTTAAGTAACTACTAGGTCCATTAGACTTTTCACAAACACAGCAGCAGATATATATATTTTTTTGTTTCTATAACCTGTTTATTGAAGAGACTGACCATGGTGAGGAGGAAGCCAGAAACACATTTTTCTCTCTAAGTCACTGCTCCTAACTCTTGCGTGCCCAATCTCCCACCTCTTCTAGATGACCATCTCTCAATGACATGGTGGGAAGGCACCTACAGTCATGGAAAGTTTGGTCTGGTCCAGTTTAATGCTACAATCTCCCATCCAGTACATGACTTTCCACTGCTAGACCTGCAACTGGAGGGCTTCATATGGGGCTTCTCTAGTTTTAGGATACCTCCCTTCCTCTTCCTGCGAGATCTAGTGCTTCTTGGTTTGGAGGCTGGGAGAGAGGATGCAATGGGGTAGCAGTTCTTTCCTTCCTCCATTGCTTTTGCTGCTTCTCTGGCTCACATCAGAGGCACCCTCCAGGTGTCAGCACTCTCAGGGACATGCGTGGATTGTTTGGGGTCCTTCACATGAGAGGGCTCGATCGCGTTCAGCCCCCATCAGCCACCTCAGCCACCCATCAGCTATGACTGCATTACCTGCATTTTCCTGCCTGGTGGGCACCTTATTAGCGTGTAGGTTGGGTAGTGGGAGAAGGAGTGTTATGTATAGTAGGAAGAGTTTTGCTACTTCTTATTGAGCCCCAAAGAAGATATCTGGTAGATGCTGTTTGTAATGTGAGACACTTAAACACCTCTTTCTCCCAGCTTTGGGCCCCAGGGACCAGTTCTCAGACCAAAAGAAAATTCTCCTTTACATCCTATTATAATAAACTTTGATCAAGTCCTTAGGATAAGAAACCATCAGGATGTTTCTTTCTTCCCTATTCCTTCCTCTCCTCCTTCCTTCCTTGCCTTCTTCCAAACAACAACCATATACATTAAAATACGAGGAACTTAAAAAACGTAGAAGATCAATATTATCTTTGTCTTTGAGAGAACTTTAACAGAGCACAGGAATTTTGAATATTAAAAGATAAGAAACAGTTTTAGTTTTCTGAGAATTTTGATGTTATTTCTACCTGCTTCAATCTTGGACTGTAGCTTTCTATGCCCAGGAAGCTACCTACAGCCCGGCTGGCACTGCAATCAGCCTCTGGGACTTTCTTACACGCCAAGTTCAATCTTTTTATATGGAAGTGAGCTTTTCAGTTCTAATGCTTGATTACTGGTCCAAGGGTGTGATTTGAGTAGACATACTGAACTCCCATTATACTTCTTACAAATTGTGATTGAAATGTTCCAGAAATATAAAAGAAAACATTTTATGGAAACCAGAAAAAGATATTGCTCATATGCTCATCAGAGAATTTCTGTAAGATTTCACATAAGAGAAGATGGAATGAAGACAGGGCAAGCTCGCTCTTTGTTCATTACCGAAGAATGACAACCCACATGTGCAAGGAACCCTAGCAGAAACCCATCAGTGCTCTTAAGCTCAGGATGACAGGGTTGAAGATGAGAGCAAGTTTCAGGGAAGATGGTGAAAAATGTTTATTCCACTCCGGACTCCCAAGTATTACACAGAATGTTGGAGCCTGCACACATTGGGGAATATTGTTAATCCAGTCACAGTTTATGTTTGGCAATGCAGATGTACTTAAGAAAAGGTGAAGGGGATGGTCAAGATTGATGCTTTTGGTCTTCTTTTACGAGGAGTTATGAAGCTGACTTGAAGCCACAATAAAAAGCAAAGAAAAGAATCTGTTTGATTCACTTGTTCAGCTGCTTCAAATTGTAGCTAATTCCTTACTTGGCACAGGCATCTAGATCACTCAGAAGTAAAAGAAA
The DNA here is from genome assembly GCF_029407905.1 of Bubalus kerabau. Lineage (NCBI taxonomy): Eukaryota > Metazoa > Chordata > Mammalia > Artiodactyla > Bovidae > Bubalus > Bubalus kerabau. The sequence continues at coordinate 58,966,099 of NC_073624.1, read as the reverse complement.
TATTACAGCAAGTTCTTTTATTTGGACCTAAAAGTTTTGAACACAATGTCTTAGTAGAAATTGATTACAAATACTGGAATCTCTGTAAGGATGAGCAAGCAGAGAGAAGTGATTAGCCATTTGAGAGAATTTGCAGTTCAGAGAAGAGGGTCAGTGTGGGAAACTGGTTGTGAACTCTTGGTTCCTTGTCTCCCAAACTTCCTTCTCCTTCACGGTCCCTCCCAGATTCAGAATCCACACATAACTCTCCTTATGCACTGAAACCCATGTTCTGGAGAAAGGAGGCAGATTTTATACTTTATGTAGTGCTCCAGCCTAGTGTCCCCTGTAGTCAGGACTTAAGGACTGTTTTTCCTAGTTCCTAGTCCTGCAAAACTCTGTCTCACCAAGGGACAGGGTGGGCCTGACATTCCAAAAATCAGGGAAGCTAGGAAAAACTTGAAATAAGTGAAATGAATTGAAGAATGCTGGAAAAATCTCCCATAGAAATTTCCTCCCCACAGGGTTCCATAATTAGATAATTAGCTCCCTGATTCCTAAAGGATGATATCACATTTGTGTTGAAGAGTTGAGTCACCTATGCAAAGGAAATATAGGGTGAATTAAAGCCAGAGATCTTTATTAGCTACTGCCTCAGGAGCAATTATAGTATACTAACAGTGAACCATTTTAATTAGAGCAAAGCCTGCTGGGAATCTGTATATCTCCAGCAAAGGAGACAGTAAGCAAGGGGCCAAGAACGTGGATGAAGAACTTGCCTGCCAGTGCAGGAGACACAATAAACATGAGTTCGTTCCCTGGATCAGGAAGATCCCCTGGAGGAGGGCATGGCCACCTACTTCAGTATTTTTGCCTGGAGAATCCCATGGACAGAGGAGCCTGGTGGGCTATACTCCATAGGGCCACAAAGAGTCAGACACGACTGAAGTGACTTAGCATAAGAACATGGATGGGGCTGAAGAGAGGCAAGAGGACCCCCAAAGCAATCTTTGGCTATTAGAAATTGATGGGACCCTGGCCCATCACTTGGTCATTCTTGTGAGAGGCAGAGCAGTAGAATGATTAACAGCAGGACACTATAGACGACCGGGCTCATGAAGATTAACTTGGCTCTGCCCCAACCTACCTCAGGAGGCCTGAGCAAATAATATTAATCCTTCTGTGCCCCAGTTTCTTCATATAAAAAACAGGGCTAATATGAGTCCCTGCATCATAGAGTTGTTGTGAGGATTAAATGAGTTAGCACACACAAAGTATTTAGAATAGCACATTTATTAAGTACTTCCCATGTCCTAACCGGAGAAGGCAATGGCAACTCACTTCAGTACTCTTGCCTGGAAAATCCCATGGACAGAGGAGCCTGGTGGGCTGCAGTCCCCGGGGTTGCTAAGAGTCGGACACGACTGAGCAACATCACTTTCACTTTTCACTTTCGTGCATTGGAGAAGGAAACGGCAACCCACTCCAGTGTTCTTGCCTGGAGAATCCCAGGGATGGCGGAGGCTGGTGGGCTGCCGTCTATGGGGTCGCACAGAGTCGGACATGAGTGAAGCAACTTAGCAGCAGCAGCAGTAGCAGCATGTCCTAACAACTATACTAGATGTTGGGAGATACTAGGATTTTAAGAAAACAGCTTCAGATTTGTAGATCTATGTCCTTTTAATCTGGGACGCTGAAAATCTCCACAGTAAGTCATATGAATAACAACTTTAAATAAGTTATGGGGTGAAGAGGTCATAAGCACTTACAGATTGGTCTCTTTTCCTCACAATCTATTTATTTTAATTTATTTCTTTGAGAGTTTTATGAGTGGCCTCAAAACCATTAAGATTTCATTCTCGTGAAGCGTAATCTTGTACTCTGGAAAACTACAGCCAATACATTAATTTGCTATATGTTTGTTATTAAGGATCCTTGAAAAAATTTTGTGTTAGGATCTCAGACACCTTTGCAATAGCTTTGCTGTTATTTTTCCTTCTCAAGTGAACAGATGAGTTTCTTTAGCAAAACAGAAAAATCATAGCTGATAGACTTCCCTGTAAGGTAGACTCAAGTTTGCTGAAAGAGAATGTATAATCCAAGGAAATCCTTGCTTGAAGCCTCTCTATTCACATACTTTGTATCTCAAGGGGGAAAATTAAAATTAAGGTATAATTAATTAATTTCACCACTGGCTTATATAGTTGACCCTTGAACAACGCAAGGATTAGAGGTGCAAACACTCACACACCTCCTCCTCCCCCACCAAAAATCCGCATATAACTTTATGGGAGGCCTCTCTGCATACTGGGTTCTGCGTTCTCAGATTCAACCAAACACGAAGTACTGTAGTGTGTCGTTAGTGAAATACATCTCTCAACAAATGAGCAGTTCCAGCTCCACACTCAAGAATCATTTATTATTGAAGAGTCTCACTTAAGAGATGTGCAATATCTGAATATTGTTTGGGCACTGAATTTGATAGGACTGTGAAGGCCACTGGAACATGCTGACCAATTTCTGTTTCATGAATACATTCTGTTTACATCAAAGATGATCTGGCCAAGAGAGGAAGAGTCTATGATATATTGTTACTGGTTTAAAAAATTAAAAATATCAATAAAATTGTATATGTCAATGTTATTGCAACTAACATTTAATAAAGCATTTGTTTTGAGAATAAAGTTCAAATCCTTATTTAAAAAAAAAGAAATTCAAGCTCCAGAAGACTAGGGATCTTGTGAACAATTTTCACATTGCAGAGGATGGAAAGCCTAAGGATTGTTTCTCATTTTAAGACTTCTTAGAAACATAGGTGGTTTCTGGTTAAGTAAGGGTCTTCTTTCACAAGAAAGAGAAAATAGAGGTACTGTCTAGGTACAGTCAAATCACAGAGGCCAAAATAGAGGATCCCTACTTTTATTCCCCAAATGAACTTTTAAATAAGGAAAATAAAATTACCCAATAAGGGTAATGTTTCACAATCAACCAAAATAAAGTATAAAAAGTATTTTTGAAAAGCCAAAATAGCTGTAGCCTGATCACAGATATCAAAATAAATAATCTGTCAATCAAAAGTAAGGTATGCGTCACCGTCTTCTCTGCCCCCAACTACTGCGACCAGATGGGGAACAAAGCCGCCTACATCCACCTCCGGGGCTCCGACCTGTGGCCCCAGTTCCACCAGTTCACAGCAGTGCCTCACTCCGACGTCAAGCCCATGGCCTACGCCAGCACGCTGCTGCAGTTAGGGATGATGTGAGGCCCGCGTGGCAGGGCCCTGCTCCCCATCGACCCCAGGCCCGGCCCAGGGCAACGTTGGACCCCCTTTTACTTTGTAAAGTTTGTATTTATTCCCCTTTAGGTTTGCAGAGGGGGTGGGGGGCTGGCCAGATGGTCTGCTCCCCCGACAAAGAAGACGGAGGTGGAGAGGCTGAGGGTGGGGCGCTGACCGGGCATTCTGGAGGAAGGCCAGCACGGCCGTGGGGGGGCGGGGCCCAGAGGCTTCCCCGCCCCCCTTACTTGCATGGCCCCTCCCCTGCTAAAGCAACAGGGCCCCGCCATAGGAAGACCCCTGGAAGGAGGGTCGTCAGGGAGGCCTCACCTGCACCCCCCTCCTGGCAGCCCCAGGGTGGGGCCCGGCTGGGGCGCACCCCCTTCCCCAGCTATTTTATGTCTGTAATTAAACATGTTAAAATAAAGTCATTATTGTAAGTCAAAAAAAAAAAAAAGTAAGGTATGATAGTTCTTATTTAAGCACATTCTGACCTGATATTATATATCTTTAAATTGTTTGTAATCTGAAGAGTATGAAATCATCTCATACCATTGTTTTAATTTACAGTTTTCTAATGACAATGATGTTAATCATCTTTCATATCTGTTGCTTGTGTTTTCCCATCTGTGAACTGACAATTCACACATAATGCAAATACCCAATCTACAATATCCAATCTTATTGAAATCTTCTAATAGATGTAAAAGTTTGTGTGTAGATTCTCTTGAACTTTCTACATAGGAGACATGGCAGAGACAAAGATTCTTATGAAACTCATTTACTTTTCTTCCTAGGAACCCAGCTATACCACATTTCCCAGTTGCTCTTACAATTGATTTTCCATGTGCCTGAACTCTAGAAAAGTAACGTGGACAAAAGCGGCACTGTACCTGGTCCATGAAACTCCCCACATATGAGTCTCCATCTCCTTTTGCCGTTTGCCCGCTGATGGGAGGCGACTCTTAGGTCCTAAAGAAGGTTACATGTAACAATATGAAAGGACCCTGGGTTCCTGAATAATCGTGAAATGAGGAACTTCCACACTGGACTATGATTTGAGTGAGAGACTTACTGAGTCAAGTCATTGAGAATTTTCAGTTTATCCGCCACAGCAGCTAATATTACCACTAACTAATGTACACTAACATATCATTTGTGAATAATAACTATTTTGTCTCTTCCTTTACAATACTCATACTCTTTATTTCTTTTAGCCTTCTCACTATGACACTTAAATATTCGAGTTCAATGCTGAATAAGATTTTGATAGTGGCGTCTTTGTTTTGCTACTGAATTTCAAGGCTGTGTTGAAGCTTCTCCATTAAGTAAGTTTTTTTACAGGTATACTTAATCAGGCTAAGAAATTTTCCTTATTCTATTTCTCAGTTTTTATATTTAGCATTCTATTTTGATCTCTGTGTGTGTGTATCTGTGTGTTCATCTGTTTCACTGCATCAAGTTGCTGTATCTTAATTCATAATATGCACTGGCATATTTCACTTAGCCATTCTTCAGTATTGGAAACTCCAACTTTTCACTTTACAAACAATGCTCAAATAAGCTTTCTTTTATATGGTTTTTATCGTAGGTCAGCTTGGCAGGCAATCAGGAAGGAGAAATGAATATGAACTGGGAGAAAGTATGGAGAAACTGGAACCTATAAGGTCATATTAGAACCCCAACAGACAAAATGGAGCCCATGGGAATAAAGTGGAAGTTGACTTTATTTCTCATCAGTTCAGTTGCTCAGTTGTGTCCGACTCTTTGTGACCCCATGAATCACAGCACGCCAGCCCTCCCTGTCCATCACCAAATCCTGGAGTTCACTCAAACTCATGTCCATAGAGTTGGTGATGCCATCCAGCCATCTCATCCTCTGTCATCCCCTTCTCCTCCTGCCCCCAATTCCTCCCAGCATCAGGATCTTTTCCAATAAGTCAGCTCTTCGCATGAGGTGGCCAAAGTATTGGAATTTCAGCCTCAGCATCAGTCCTTCCAATGAACACCCAGGACTGGTCTCCTTTAGGATAGACTGGTTGGATCTCCTTGCAGTCCAAGGGACTCTCAAGAGTCTTCTCCAGCACAACAGTTCAAAAGCATCAATTCTTCGGCTCTCAGCTTTCTTCACAGTCCAACTCTCACATCCATACATGACCACTGGAAAAACCATAGCCTTGACTAGATGGACCTTTGTTGGCAAAGTAATATCTCTGCTTTTGAATATGTTATCTAGGTTAGTCATAACTTTCCTTCCAAGGAGTAAGTGTCTTTAAATTTCATGGCTGCAATCACCATCTGCAGTGATTTTGGAGCCCCCCAAAATAAAGTCTGACACTAGTAAAGTAATGCTCAAAATTTTCCAAGCCAGGCTTCAGCAGTATGTGAACCGTGAACTTTCAGATGTCCAAGCTGGTTTTAGAAAAGGCAGAGGAACCAGAGATCAAATTGCCAACATTCACTGGATCATCAAAAAAGCAAGAGAGTTCCAGAAAAACATCTATTTCTGCTTTATTGACTATGCCAAAGCCTTTGACTGTGTGGATCACAATAAACTGTGGAAAATTCTGAAAGAGATGGGAATACCAGACCACCTGACCTGCCTCTTGAGAAACCTATATGCAGGTCAGGAAGCAACAGTTAGAACTGGACATGGAACAACAGACTGGTTCCAGATAGGAAAAGGAGTACGTCAAGGCTGTATCTCTCATCACTCCAACTCAAATGATGCTGGGACCTACAGAAGCCTGCATCCTTCATTATGGTTACAATCATACTTGGCCCAGACTCAGGGAAGCCGATGGAAAAAATCCAGTGGAAACTAGAGACCAGGTGGTCCTCAACACTAATAACATGCAAATTGCTGATGCCTGCTGTCTGGCTGCTCCCTCATTTGCGCCTTTCAGTTCTCAAGAAGATTTCCTTTATGGCTGACTCCAACCCAGAAATACACAAGGAAAGAGATTCTGAGGAATCTAGGTCCAACTTAGCTAGGTTGGTAGTAGAAAGCCATCATACTACTTGTGTTTAAGGTATATCCCTTTGGAGATATTTTATTTATTTCTCTTAGCATCTTGAGGCATCTCTGACCTGGTACTTGTTTTTATGTAAATGTTTTCAGTTTAGATGTTTCTAGACCAATTACTCAAAATGAGGAGCATGTACATAGCATAGTTCTGGGTTCTCTAGGAAGACTTTTCATTCTCCTACCCTAATTGCACAGTGAGAAGACAAGCTACCTTTTTATCTCCCTGTGCCAGTGGGCAGATAATTTTCCATCCTTATTACCCCCCAGGGATTGAACCCAGGTCTCCTGCGTTGTGGGGGGATTCCTTACCATCTGAGCCACAAGGGAAGCCCAAGAATACTGGAGTGGATGGCCTAGCCCTTCTCCAGGGGATCTTCCCTACCCAGGAATTGAACCGGGGTCTCCTGCATTGCGGGTGGATTATTTACCAGCTGAACTACCAAGCCCTAGTCCTTATTTACATTTATATTAAGAATGGAGCCATTCTAGGCTTCAGACTCTGTGAGTGGTCTCAATTCTAACTCCGTACTTGGAAAGACAGAATGCCTTATCTCCTGACCTCCATGCATGCATGCTAAGTTGCTTCAGTCATGTCTGACTCTTTGTGACTATATGGACTGAGAGGAAGCCTGCCAGGTTCCTCTCTCCATGGGATTCTCCAGGCAAGAATACTGGAGTGGGTTGCGATTTCCTCCTCTAGAGATTTCTTCCCAACCCAAGGATTGAATCTCCATCTCCTGAATCTCCTACATCAGCAGGTGGATTCTTTTACCACTGGCGCCACTTGGGAAGCCTGTGGTGGTTGTTAAAGCAAAAATCTCTAAACTTATCTAGGGGGACCCACTCCCTTCCCCCTGTAGAGTGAACAGGGTCAGATCTGAGCTCTAATCTTCTAAGTTTCAGTTCTCTTTTAGTTTTTATCCTTTGCAGAATCTATTTGTTTTCTATCTGGCTCAGCAGTTCATTAAAAAAAAAATGTGTGTGTATATATATATATATATATATATATATATATATATTTGTTTTATTTTATCTAGATTTTTACACGTTTTTTGTGGAAACTTTCAGGTTAAATATTCTGCCATGTTGCCTGAACAGGAAGCATCATTGTTTTTACAACCAAAAACTTAAATGCAGAAGACCTTTTCTACAAGTCAAGGGAGCTTTAATAAAATTCAGATTTACAGGAAAAAATTTACAGATCTGCAAACAGATCAATTAGAAGGATACATTTGCATCACAAATGGATTCACCAGAAGACTACCTAAAATAGCTAGGATCTCACAGTGTATTTAGAACATCTAGGAGACTGTGTATTGTAAAAAGCTAACTGGCCTATAGTTAAAGAAATGCTGGGATGAATCCTTTTGTAAAGCAGAAAGTCTTTTCTGTGATGTGAATGATCACTCTCTAATTTACAAGTTTGTATGATTGGGCTTTTGTGTATTTGGAGTTTTTTCAAATCTGGCTTTAATAATAGAGATCTAGAAAAAGTCATTTATATAGAGTTCAGTTTTAACTTTCTTAAGCATGTGTTTTCCCCACATTAACATCAAATAATCAAAGCAATCTGCATGTTTAAAAGAATGATAAGGTTCTTCAAATTTCTAATATATAATTTCTATATAAGTCCCCTTGGGTCTTAATATTAGAAATAAATTGAAGACCTATTTCCCGTGTAGTGATTGATTTCTTTTGATACATTTACTTAAGCACACAATAATAAACATCTTTACCAGAACACAATAGCTAATTCACTAGTTTCAACATTATGTATTAAATTAATAATCATAAGCACTAAACTGCTAATACACAGCATGTATATGGACTTCCTTTACTACTTATTGGCCATTTTCATCTAAATTGAGTATGATGACTGCAAAACTCATCTCATTGTCTTCATGATCTGTTTCTAGAGTTTTATTTTTGATACATAATTAAATATTTTAGTAGGGATACACAAATGGAATATGGAATACACAAATTCTAAGGAAAACAGGCAGCCAATTTTATACTAATGCTTGTCTGGTTTTTAAAAAAATTAGCTCTGGTTTTCAAGCTTGGCTGTACTTTGCAATCACCAGGGAGCTTTCAAAAATATTGATGCCTGGCTCCTACTATGGAGGTTTTGATTTAATTGCTCTAGGGTGCAGCCAGGCATTGGGATTCTAATGTGTAGCCAGTGTTAAGAACCACCAATATGGTCAAACCTTAATTACTCAAACCGACATAATCAGGGCACTCAATTAAGAGGCACTGGGGAAGGGGAATGATGGACTGAGTCTCAGAACTAGAAACAAATCATTAAAAAAGTTTATATCAGGCACTTATTCTAAAATTTGCTTTTGAGCATGATCTGAAATGAGGTTCCATATATCCTAAACTTCTGCACTTAAAATACTAGACAAAGATAATGACACAGAACACTGAGGTTGAAGTACTACAATTCCATCGATTACCAAATAAAGGGCTTCCCTGGTGGTTCAGATGGTAAAGAATCTGCCTACAATGTGGGAGACCTGGATTCAGACCCTGGTTTGGGAAGACCCCCTGGAGAAGGGAACGGCTACCCAGTCCAGTATTCTGGCCTGGAGAATTCCATGGACTGTAGAGTCCATAGGGTTGTAAAGAGTCAGACACAACTGAGTGACTTTCACTTTCACCAATTAAACAATGTTAATAAACTGTATCACCTACTTATTATTAGGTGGTTGACTCTTATCTATGGATATAACACTAGTACATTGAGCAGGTGTGCTTTGTGGTTGTCATCACAAGGCAACTTTTCTCAACAATTTAATTTTTTTTCAGTGGGATTGGTTTCTTCCTGCTGATGGATAAAAATGTGAGCAGTCTTATTCATGCTAAGGTTAAGAAAAAAAAAAAAAAAACACCAAAAAACTGTGATCAGTTTAGATAGGAAAACACAATCTCTATTTAGTAATTAAAAGATTCATCCCATGTAATAGTGAGAAACTCCAGTTTTGATTTAAAGTTGAAGCATCGCCCCTTTCTACCTAGGACCCTATTGAGGGGAAGCCTCTAGCTGGGGGAGGTGGGTGTGGTTGGGGTTTTTTCTCTCTTTCCTTCACCCTCAGCACTTAGCATAAGCTTCCTCGCACTTTACGTTTTAGCAGTATCGAAAGCTTAGTGTTTTGATAACCCGCTCTGCTTTACACGTCTGTACAGCTAACTGTTGACTCCATCTGGATTACTCTTCCTTCCCTCATTCACCCTGGGGACTCCTTTTTGACTTTCAAAACCAGATAGACATTTCTGTAGCTCTAATTCCCTCCTTATTCAGCTTTACTATTTGTAGCCAAGTTGGTAGTAAGGAAGAAGTCAGAAATAATACAATGGACTCTATTAAAGAATTATTTGAGGTCTTCTATGTGCTGATCAGTCAGAAGTCTTTAGAGATCATGTATTCACACCCTTGTGTTTCCAGATGAGCAGACTAGTGAGATCAAAGGACTTGCTGAACAGTTTGTGGCTGCATAGGGAACTGCCAGTTCAGGGCTCTTTCTAGCATGTTGTATTGTTCTCTTTAATAAAATGAAACATTCCATGAAATTAAAGAGGTTGTCAACTCCATGGATGAAAAGTCCATGTCAAGGAACCATGCTTCACCCCTTAAAGGAGGCCAGGCTAGTTGTGGTCTGGTCCAGAGAGCACAGACTTGGAGTCATACAAGCTTGTGTCTGAAGTTCTTCCACTGGCCTTGGACAATTTATTTAACCTGAGCCACAGTTTCCCCACAGGCAAAGCAGAAAATTAATATTCATCTTGCCTTCCTGAAAGTGTACTGTTAGAAATAAATGTGATTATATAGAAGATATACTTTATAATCTCCAAGGTGTTTTTAAAATGTCTATTGTTATTGCTATAGCTACTCTAGAATAAGTATACATCAAAAGATTTATGGATTTCATGAATATTTTGCCAAATAATCAAGGAATAAGATGTTAATCTTCTTTTCAGAAGCAATGAAGAAAAACCTTATATCGTTTTACTTGCCTGTTCCTACCTCTATTGTGAAAGCTGAACAAAACTCTCTGGAGTCTGAATGGCATTCTCTATTGCTTGAAATGACTGAAGATTCTGGGTGACTAACAATTCAAGCATTGTTTTACCTCACTGGGAAGAACAAGGTGTTGCTTCAGGGAGTCAAAGTATTTGGGATACATTGTTTATAAGCTACAGCATCAAAGGAAGTGTGTTTTAAAAATGCATGTATGTATTATTCCCATTTAGCTTCTGTTATAACATCCTGAGGCATCCTCTGGGTCCTATTCTGTTTATGAATCTAGATGTCAAGGAGGTGATGAGACCAAAGGTTAGAGAGAAAAACTTGTCACTAAACTGCAAATGATAAACCTTCTTTTCTCCTACTGCATTATTTCCTTCTTGAGTTTCAGAATGTGGTCGCCTATGAAGGTTATTTAACGTAAAAAGAATTATTGGATGAGGAAGATAATGGCCATATCTGTACAAAGGGAAAACAGAATTTAAATAATGCACAAAAATTTACTTACATTCTCCTACTTGCGTATTATGCAAGACAGCTCAGAAATAGGTACAAGTCTCCTTTTTCATGGTCAGGACAGTAACTCTTAAGTTATACACTTGTTTCAACGTGAACTTCAATTGTTTTTTAAAGAAGGCACAGTTGGAAGATATTCAGCCATGGGATTTTTATAATTCTTTTAACAAACACTAATTGATATTTTATCTTCAAAAGGTACAGGGGGTGCCTATTATTGCAACCAAGTTCATTGAAATAAAAATTTTTGTGCAGCAAACAGAAAACATTATAAAGAAATCAGAGAAAATCCAAACTGGGAGTTATAGCTATTGTCCATGCTCAATAAAGTCTACTTTAAAATATGCATAATCACTTTTTAATAAAAAAGAAATTAAGCATTTTGCTGGCTTACCCAATGGTAGGCAATTATATTCAAGATGGCATGAAAGTAGGCTGCTGTGCATTGATTCATGCTGCTTCTCTCCTGGGGTGGAATTATCTGAATTGGAAGAGTAAAGCTCCACGTCCCCAGCAAGGTACAGATTATAAAGACAGAGAATCATTGTTGACAGGCAAAATAGCCAATAAAACTATCTTTTCTTTCTATTGCTCCCATTTTGAGCCATAGCTGTATAATAAATAAGATACTCAACTTTTTTTTCCATTGGCAAAGGGCATTGCTGTCCACTTGATGCCCAAGGAAAAGAGGCATGGGGTGAATAGGAAGAAGTTGCCAGAAGTTGGCAGCTTCACAAAGTTACCCAGGTGGGAAGGTGAGTTGCTTGTGCTTTGGAAGCCAGTTCCCTTTCTTCCCAGACACTCCTTCAATAGCACAATCTACAGTGAAGGACATGTCATGGTAAGTGGTGGGAAAGGCAATTCTTGTCAATAGTAGGTAGATTAAGAAAACATGGAGCAGAGGAAGGCTTTTCAACAGAAACCAATAAATGCCTAAGAAAGATATTCTTTCAGTGTTTGACAAGAAACCCAGAAGCGTGAGGTATACTAATACGTCTAAAAGAAGTTCTGGGAGAAGGCAGTTTTGAATACCATGTTCTTAAGTTGAAAAAAGAATTAACTATAGAGACACCGGGGTCTCTACGGAAAGGGGCTTGGATTCAGATAGACCTGGCCTTGAGTTGTGTGGCTCCAGCAGGTTCTAAATGTGTAACTATGCATGGGTTCCTTGGTATCCCTTGCAGTTTCCCTTCCTCTGTAGTAAAATGGGAATGGTAGTACCCACCTCACTGGACTGTTGTGGGGAAACAACCATCTGAGATATGTGAAAGCTTTATCAACTATAAAGCATTATTAAAATGCCTCCAGAAAGTAACAAGAACTTATCCTGGACACCAGCATCAACAGGCTTCCCTGGTGGCTCAGTGGTAAAGAGTCTGCCTGCCAATGCAGGAGACACGGGTTAGATTCTTGGGTCAGGAAGATCCCCTGGAGAAGGAAATGGCACTCCAGTATTCTTGCCTGGAAAATCCCATGGACAGAGGAACCTGGCAGGCTACAGGCCATGGGGTTGCAAAGAGTTGGATGTGACTTAGTGACTAAACAACAACAAGCATCAACAATTAGTTGATCCCATTCCTTGTATTTTCTTCCCTCAGGCTCAAAAGGGTCTCACAATTACTGGCTCACCCTGTTTTGGGAGGCTGGGTGACTGGTTGTCAGCCTGGGGATATGCCAAGGACCATCATGTCATCTCCATGGCTGCAGTCACCATGCAGGCGACCTCCTCCCCACCCCACGTTAGCAATGGTGGGGGCAGCCTACACTTCTCATATCCTGCTTCCGACGCTCCGTTTCCGAGTCTCTGCAGCTGTGCATGGGGCCAAGAGCTCACTGCTCTGTCTCCCTCATCTACCGCAGTGCCTCTTCCCAACTCTTCCCTTTCCCATCCTCTGAGAAAGGAGTCAATTCCCATCTCAGCATCCAGCCTAGCTGCAGCCACCTTCCAACCAAGCAGAATGCTCTTTTTCCTTCTTGTACTGGATACCTCCTCAAGGAAGACGTTTCTGACCCCCGACCCCTGCCTTAGTCTTGTTTTAAGGTCCCTGATACATATGTTCCAAGATGTACACCCTGAACCCAGCACCTATAGCACTGTATCTTTCTGTACTACACTTTCTCATCTCCCCACTAGAAGGTGAGTTCTTCAAACATAAGAGCTTTGAAGGGAGTCTTTACTTACCAGTGTCTCTCCAGAGCCTAGCACAGTGATTGGCACACAGTTAGGAAGATGGTAAATGACTACTGGAGTGAACCCATCAACCCCTCTCCCTTCCACCAACTCCCACTGACCAAGAGCTATACAAATGCAAAGAAGGGCCATGTTGAGGCTACGATGTCCTGAAGATAAATGTCTCTCTCCAACTTTCTAGCTTGCCTCTTTCTGTATCCCTTTACCCCCAGATTAACTGTGTTATCTGCAAGAAGGGCCACAGACAAAATCAGTAGAACAGAGTGGAATAGCAGCAGTCACAAATTAAAGTGTTTCTTGTTTTTTTCATTTCTTTTGATTTTCAAAATGAATTTCAAGATTTAATTCTTCTTTCTGGTGCGCTTAATCTAAAATACTAATATTCCCTATACAGATTTGGATAACTAGAAGTTTGAGGGAGTTATAGGGAAAGTTTGAAAATCATTCTATACCTATATTCTAAGTCAAATTGATTAAAGACATTTGCTTTTTTCTTCTTCAGTTCAACATGATGTACATAGGAATTTAAGGTTTAAGGATTTTTCATTCAATTGCATATAATTGATAAATAGTATGAGGCCTTTCCAGAAGACCCACTGTTTTCTGAGAACGGTTTCTATAGCTCTGTGGCTGATATTACCATTTGGTGAAAAAACCATTCCAATCTCCCCTTCTTTGCTTGCTTTGTCTTACAAAGGTTGGAAAGAACTGAGACACTTTCTCAGTCTCCTTGAAATTGGGCAGTGACACAGACACAGTCTGGATATTGAGCTGTAAACCCGAGTCTTATGGAAAGTTCCTGGACAGGTTTTTGATTTCCTGATGAAAGGAACACACATCTCTCTCATTGCTCCCTTTCCCCTTTCTCCATCTGTGCACGCTGGGATGATGCCTGAACCTGCTGTAGCTACCTTGCAATTATGAAGTGGAAAAAAAAATGAGGGCAAAATGCCATCATACTAAGGAAAGCAAAGCAAAAAGACAGAAAGGCGTTGGTCCTCTGGCATCATTAGTGAGTGCCTACTTCCAGGTCTCTTGTTGCCCGACTCATAGATGTCAGTATTGTTTAAACCCCTGCTGGTCAGTGTCAGCTGCTTGAGGCGGAAAGCATTCCTGACTGATTCATGCAGCAAGTAAGAACACTGCCCTGATGATGAAGCTGAGCTTGCTTACCTAGGGTGTCATTCAAAAGCTGAAACATGGTTAGTTTTTACCGACCTTAATCCTAAATATTCTCTTTATACTTGCAGTTGGGCTTGCCCTTCTCCTGCATCTGGCTCCCCTTCCTTTAAGGCCCACATTTCTACTTCAACCTCACAATGCGATGGGGAGAAGAGGCCAGGCACCATCTGTCATAGGGATCATGATTTCCAGCTGACTGACAATGGCCTCCATGTAGCATATGTTCTACTGCATCTTGTGGTTCCATTAACAAATTCTGGGTCATAAATTTTTTAAACTGATACCATAGCTACTATTTTAAAAATATTATATTAATTTCCAAAAGCTGCTGAACAAATTACCACAACCTGGAAGACTTAAAACTGAAATGTATTATCCCGTAGTTCTGGAGGCCAGAAGTCCGAATCAAGGTGTCAGCAGGGCCATCTCCTCTAGAATGCTCTAGGAGAATATCTTTTCTCTTCTAGCTTCCGGTGGCTCCAGGCGTTCCTTGTCTTGTAGCAGCATCACTCTAATCTTCTCATCTTCACACGACCTTCTCCCCTGGGTCTGCTCTTTTGTCTGTGTCTCTACTTCTTTCCATAAAGACACATTTGTTTTAGGGCTCATCCAGACAATCCAGGGTGATCTTGAGTCCTTCAATTACACCATAAAGACTCCTTTTCCAAATAAGGTCACATTCACAGGAACCAGGTAGACACATCTTTTGAAGGCCATCTTTTAAGCTATTACAATGATCTTTCTTCTTGTGCTGGAAATATCATTCTATTGTTTTTCTTTGTTGGATCTCACTAACTTTGAACTTTTTTAACCCGTGTGAAGAGATATTTATGATTTAAGTCATATTGGTTCAGAATTTAAGGTTTGTGTTGAAATATGTGTTGGATTTCATATTTTAAAGAATTATTATTCTTATTTGGTTCTAGTCTTTATTTCTCATAATAAAGTAAAAAGTGGATGACTTAAGTAAGTACATCATGGCAGTAAACTATTTATATTTAATATCACCTAGGCAAAGTATTCCTTGTGATTTATTAACCATACTCTTTAACATAGACTGAGTTATTATTTTTAGGGCATGAATTACTTTCTATCTAAATCAGTGGTTTTTAACCCTGCTTATACATTAAAATCACGCAGGGACTTTTAAAGATATATATGTATAGGCCCCACTGCAGTATATGTATTGAATACACATATCTGGAGATGGGCCTGGGTACATAGATTTTTAAAGTTCCCCAAATGATTCTTATGCACAGAGAAGATTAAAAGCTGACCTGGATTCTTATTAATGGTTGTCTTCTTCAACACCATCCATTTATTCAACCAAGTAATGATTATGCACTTTCTAACGTGTAAGTCTTTGTGGGAAACATAGGGATATATAACTTGCTTCTTATCTGCAGTTTTATAGTTAGGTGGTCTTGGTGTATAATATTCTAAATGTAATGTGCCATTTATACACCAGAGTGGTGGAACCAAATGTCCTCAGGGAATTTCTCTCCTGTTCAGTCTGCAAAACTCAAATCAATTAAAAAAAGTAACATATCACTATTGCTTTAACTTCACTGCATACACACAGCTAGTCATACTCAGAGAACAAATAGACTTCTATGTTTGGTATCATTAGATAGATCCTCTACCAAGTCAATAGCTTTTAATGTATTTTAGATTCCCCCTTCCACAAAGCAGAAATCAATACAGGCTTTAAAAAGTCAGTCCTGGTAGTGGTTTCTATTAGTTGGAAAAGCATCAGCAGTAATGTTGTATATGCCTTTGGGAAGTGCCAAGGACTGGAAATTCCTCCAGCTTTCAGTTACCTGGGAAGACCCTTGGGTATTAATTCAGGTGTTGGCAGATATGAAAGGTAATGATAGTGGAGATGGAGGGGGGCCAGGGTCTGGCAGCCCATGGGCAGCGGCTTTGTCAGATCTCACTGTAATTATTGCTGCTGTTACTCTTCAGTCTGACATTCACAGACTCGTCAGTACGGGCCGCCCAGAGCTCTGCAGTCATACAAAGCAGGAACAGGAAGAAAGAAGAGGTTTTCAGGGAAGGCCTTGCATACGAGAGGCTCAGGGTAGAGACCAGAGTAGATCTGGAGTCTACAGCTGTGAGTGAACTTTCAGAAACAGAATTGGACTATATAATCTAAGGAGTCACAGAGTCACTTAAATCTGAGGTTTTGATGATGAAAGACAGATAAGAAGAAGGAGGGGAGTTGGAGGAGAATACGACAGTAAACCAAATACTTAAAAACTACTGATAAGATAGGAATTAAGCTGATCACTTGTACATTGATCAAATATTTACTGAGTATCTTCTAAATGCTCTAGGTTTTGGGGATATAGAAATGAATGCATACGCTACTGAAGGAAGTGAGCCATTAGCAAGTGGACAGGTAAACGAGATTTCAGGTCTATAAAAATAAACATACATACATTCTGGGTAATGTGATGGAAACTGATGGAGGATGGGGAGACACTACTTTGGTCTGGGTGGTCAAAGGCCACCCCAGGAGGTGACAAGTGAGCTGAGACGATGTGGAAGAGGAAAAAAGAAGAAAAGATGTACATTAAGTGTCCAGGCAGCAGGAGCAGCTACTGAACTGGCCCTGAGCAGGGAACACATTTGGAGTTTTCCAAGAATCAGACGATATCCAGTCTAGAATCAGAGCAAGGACGTGTCAGGAAGATGTGGAAAAGGGAACTGGGTTTGATGAAGAGCAAGGGCTGGGTTTCCGGAAAGATCAGATCACAGGTCTTTCTGTTCTGGTTGGAAAGGTGCCGAGGTCCCCAGGGTAAGCTGCTCAGAGCTGTCCTGGTGCAGACAGCCTGTCGGTTCTGACAGCAGCCATCCTCCTCCCAGCTGCAGTGATGTTGGCTGGGCAGTGGCCTTGCTCTGAGTATTCCAAGCACGCAGGGCCTGCACCTCCATTCCCTGGGGCTGGTTTTGATAGTTTCACTACATGCACGATGATTTTCAAGCAGGAGAGACACGCGGGAACTGCAGCAGCATAAGTCAGTGATGTCAACCCCTGACAACTACCATGACCGAAAAAGTCAGATTCCTGAAGTGACTTTATTTATACTGCCACATCCTGACAGACCTGAGGTCTCTCTTGGCATATGAACCTGGTATCATCCTATATCTATGAAAATGAAAAAACAACAGGAGGGGTTTTTTTTTTCCTAAGCAAAACGGAAATATTAACTGAAGACAAACTCTCTTATTCATTTGTGCACGCTTCCTACAATGCTGCACGTACGGTTTCGGTGATTTGGGGACGTACACTTTTCCCTTATTTTACCATCTCTGAACTGTGATATGGCTTACGATCCACAGTGCCTCACGATTGCTGTGACAGGTGCCGTGGCCTGTGCACACACGCTTAGTCAGAGCTCTTCATGTTGTCAGTGGAGTCCATAGGCATTGTTAACCTCACATGTGGTGAGTGTAATTAGCATTTTACTTGTGTTTAAAAAGACCGCTCTACATTTTGGTATTAAATATGAACAGTTATTTGGTATTTAGAAAGATATAAAAAAAAGAAAGAGGGTAATTTGATATTTGTGAAGCAAGTATCTTCATTGGAGAAGAGACTGCAATTGCTTACTTTCTTTAAAAGCAGCAACCATGTGTGGTACAGGACTGAAGAAAGGAAGATGTCCATACATACACGACATCGTATTATGCTTTGTTACTGTGCTATGTGGAAAAAATTACATATTATGCACCAAAGAACTCAGCAGAATCAGGAGAAATTTCAAAGCTCTCTAAATGAAAGAAATGTCAAAGCTGTGCAAGGCTGTTGTGATGGGTTTGTATCTTGGACAAAATTCCCATACGGCACTGTGTGTCACAGTTTAATTTGTATTTTTTTCTTTCTTAAGGATACATAAAATAATGGCGCATCTTAGGTTACCTGGCACCTTAGATTTCATGAAATACAGTGGAGCAGTATTTTTGTCTTGAGATGACTAGGGCTCTGTACATACCAGACCCCACTTACTGCCCCCGTATATTCGAAATATTTCTCAGGCCATGTACACACTGCCACAGGTCTGCCCACTTGAAATCTTATAAATCACCATGTGCCTCACACCTGTGGCAGCCTAAACAAAACATTTTTAGGGCAACTTGATACCCTTGGTTACTGAGCTGAATGTAGTCAAAAGCATCTTGGTACTTAGATAAATAAGAAGCATAGAGATATGATTGTAAAGCAAATGGTCTCAACAAAAAATAAGGTGCTAAGGCAATTACTTAAAATTCTATTTAAGAAAGTCACTATGTCTTAATCTCGGATTCTGAAAATTCAGGACTAACGGCTCTGAGGTTTTCTTCCTTTAAGGTGCTCTCAGATCACTGTGAGCAGACAGGTTGGAAGGAGAGTCATTTGGAAAGCTATGAAATAATTCACAGCCCTGCTGTGGGCAGGTTGTCAATCACTGTGTGTGAAGCCTGTGCAGATTTTTTTTCTTTTTTTTTTTTCAGAGTCCATAGTCATTCTCCTATTTCTACCCCAGAATACTGTCTTAAAGATGTAGTCAAGTTCTTGGAAAAATAGCAGGCCAGTAGCTGAGGACATGCTGCCTGCTGAGTGGTGGTGCAGAAAGAGTACGCCTGTCTGCCCACACTGCAGGCTGAGTGTTTGCTGTAAGAGCAGGCTCTAAAGAGAAAAACGTCTACATGAAGGTGGAGCCTTACGTAGGGGTGCAGTATGCAGGAATGTTTCTTTGACCACACTTTGCTTTTTCTCAGGAGTAGATAAAAAATATTTACTTCAAATGAGAAGAAAAGCTGAGTGCTGCATATATAAAAACATATATGCAACTGCTTCTAGGTATTTCTTTTTCTTGTTTTTGGCAGTGCTGGGTGGCTTGTGGGATCTTAGTTTCCCGATCTGGGATCACACCTGGGCTCTCCTCAGCGAAAGCAAGGAGTTCTAACCACTGGACCACCAGGGAATTCCCTAGACATCTCTCCTTGGAATGTGAGGGAGAGAATTCAAAGTTACTGTGTTCAACCCTTGATGCCTCCTCCCAAATATTCCTGATCTCAAGAAACAGTTCAGTCTAAAGTCTTTGAGTTATCCTCACTCCTCCCATTTCTCCTGCAGTCAATACCTAAGTCATCAGCCCTGTCATCAATCATTCAGATTCATGGGCTTCACCATAACCATGTTAGCACAAGCATCATCATCTCTTACCCTGATGGTCGAGAGAGTCTCTCAGCTAGAGTTTCACTCTTACCACCCATGTCAGAGCCCCAAACTTCACCCAGGGGTTCTGTTCGTCCCACAGCACAGAAAGTGAGCCTCCAAACATAAACCAAACCACGTCACACTCTTTGTCAAACTCCCTTGGATGGCTTCTGATCACACTGGGAACACGCAGCCGTAACCCACACTACCTGGTTTTCAGTTATTCTCTACCAGCTTTGCCCTTGCTCACACAGTCAAGTCAGCTTCATAACCCTTCTTCAAACAGCTGAGCATGATCCTGACTAGGTATTGCATTTGCTGTTTCCTCAGCCTGGAATGCACCCCACTCCAGTACTCTTGCCTGGAAAATCCCATGGACGGAGGAGCCTGGTAGGCTGCAGTCCATGAGGTTGCTAGGAGTCGGACATGACTGAGCGACTTCTCTTTCACTTTTCACTTTCATGCATTGGAGAAGGAAATGGCAACCCACTCCAATGTTCTTGCCTGGAGAATCCCAGGGACGGGAGAGCCTGGTGGGCTGCCGTCTATGGGGTCGCATAGAGTTGGACACGACTGAAGAGACGCAGCAGCCTGAAATGGAGATCTTGGCAGGGCTTAGTCCCATATTTCATTCATATTTCTGCCCAAATAACACTCCCTCAAAAAAATCATTTCTGACCACTATCCTTTAGATCTAGTCACTTTCTGCTGTATGTTTCTTCATAAGTGCCCCATCTGGTGTCATATTATTGACTTATTTGTTACCTGCCTGCTGTCTGCCTCCTTTCCTAGAATGTAAACTCCAAAATAGGGAGTCTGTCACTTTTGTTTTATTCTCCACCATATTTCCAGAGCCTAGAACAGTGCCTGGCATATAGTAGGTGCTCAATAAATATTTTCACTTAACTGCAGGTACTTCTTTATATGTCAGACCCTCATGTATACAGCTCTTAGACACACCGAGGCCCTAAAAATACTTGTATTGTGAGGTTTGCCTTTCAACTTAAGCATCTTTACCCAACAGGGCAGGCAATCTGTAGCTGACGGCAGCGCACAGAGGTGGCAGTGAGATGAGATGCGGGTCACAGAAACGGGCGCCACTCTCGGGAGGCAAGGAAGTCAAGTTTGACTCTGACAGTCTTGCCTCCTGTGGCTCCTTTGGTATCTTGCTTTCCCACTCTTCGCTGGCAGAAATTCAATCAGTGAATACTGCTTAGCACCCACTTTGTACAGGGCCTTGGGGGTGGATATACAGTTGAGCCTTCTGAGGTCAGATCCTCAAGGAGCTTGGTGTCTAGCAGGGACGGGGGTGATGAGGATGAACCAAAATAAATATAGAGTTTGTTATAAAGGTTAAGTGTCTTGCCTCAGAGGAATTACGGAATCGGCACTTGAATTTGGCTCGTCTAACTGAGTCCAGCCTTTTTTCACTTTGCCACTCACGTTTTATGAACTGAAAGCCTGGATCTCTGGAATAAAGCCTCAGGCATGTACTTGGCAGCCATCCATTTGAAGGTGCCAATTGAAGCCTTTCCATTAGTGATACTGTCCAAGAGCATAGCACTGGGGAAAGGAGACCTAAGGACAAAATCTTGAGCAAAATTGACATTTAATGGAGGGGAAGATGGAGGAGGAAGCACAAAAACTCTGACTATTGTGATTGTTGCTGTTATTCCCTGCTCCTGTCTAGAGGAGTCAGCTACCTAAGGAATCATATTGAATTTAAAAAGTATTTATTGCATTTCCTCTTGGAACAAAGAGTCAGTGTGCAACAAATGTTTGAGCAAGGCATGACAATGATTCTCTATTAGAGAAATACTTCCGTATTTAATTTTCTAAAATAATTTTGTTTGATGGTTAGTTCAACAATTTTCAACTTTTTATGGCTCCAGTCATCCCATTATCATAGTGTGCTTATTGTTTAAGTTATTATGCTCTAGTTGTCAAAAATTGGTTGTCCACGAATTTTCCATATGTTTATGCATGCGCACATGCTAAATTGCTTCAGTCATGTCTGACTCTTTTTGACCCTATGGACTGTAGCCTGCCAGGCTCCTCTGTCCATGAGCTTCTCTGGGCAAGAATACTGGAGAGGGTTGCCATGCCCTTCTCTAGGGGATCTACCTGACTCAAGGATTAAACCCACGTCTCTTGCATCTCCTGCATTTGCAGGTGGGTTCTTTACCACTAGCACCACCTGGGAAGCCCCACATACATTTAAGCCCTATCCAAATCTTTTCCCCCCCATGGGCCCCCACAGTTCAGCACCACTATTCATTTCATATTTTCTGAGATGGTTTGGATTTCACATATTCTGATTGGAAGCTTAGAAACAATGATAAGACCATCCATAATTCTAAAATGCTCTCCTCTTTTTTCTATTTTTTTCTAATAAAAATTTCTGTTTTGTGGTGAATTGAATGAACTAACGGTCTTAATTTTTCATCCTGACTTGCATCCAAGGCATTTACTATGTGCATTTTGGCTCATTGTACCAAGAGGTGAGATATATCCTCCCCTGTCAACTTAATTTTGAGTTGGTTTTATAGCTTCCTTTGGCCAATTGTTGGCAGATATGAGGCAAGTGGAGGCCTGAAAATGTGCTTGCATGTTTTCATTTCCCTGTCTTTGCTATAGAATGTGTCTGGGAGAGCATATTAGAGGATGGTGTATATGAAGCAGAGCAGAGCGGCCCCAGTTGTCTCAGCTGAGACCATCCCAGGTGAGTTGACTCTTACACCCTGGCAGGTCAGAGCCACCGGGCTGATGTGAGGCAGCCAGCTGGAATCAGAAGAAATCTCCAGTTGCTGCTGCTGCTAAGTCGAGTCAGTCGTGTCCGACTCTGTGCGACCCCATAGACGGCAGCCCACCAGGCTCCCCTGTCCCTGGGATTCTCCAGGCAAGAACACTGGAGTGGGTTGCCATTTCCTTCTCCAATGTATGAAAGTGAAAAGTGAAAGTGAAGTTGCTCAGTCGTGTTCGGCTCTTCGCGATCCCATGAACTGCAGCCTACCAGGCTCCTCCATCCATGGGATTCTCCAGGCAAGGGTACTGGAGTGGGGTACCATCGCCTTTTCCGAATCTCCAGCTGAGTACAGCCTAAATTACTCACCATGGACTTGTGAGAGAACGACATGCTTATTGCTTTAAGCAGTTTCAGACTGTTGTATTGCTTTGCTGAGGCGATGGATAATGGCGGATCACACTTACCATAAATCTTAGAAACTTGGAAGCTGCCCTGCATTAAATAAAAATCGAGTGCTTTCTGTTTACAAAGCATTGTGCAAAACACTTTACTATATTACTGTATTTAATCCCGAAAACACTATTATCTAGAAGATAAATAATGTTATTACACAAATTTTAGATGAAGGGAAACTGAAGCTTAGAGAAGGTTAAGTGATTTGCCCAAGGTGATAAAACGGGTTTGGAAGTCAAACCCCAGGAAACTGTTTTTAGACCTTGTGCCTTTACCATTGATGCTTGTCATTTATTCTACTGGTTCCTCCATTTCAGGTTTTCTCCTGCCCACCTCTGACCCCTCCTAATTAGGAAAAGACCCTATGTTTCAATTTGGAATACAAAGATCACTTTTTATACTAGTTCTCCTTAATACTCCTCTTCTTACACACAGTAAATGTCCCTCTTCTCCAGTAGTCTGGAAGTTCTTTTGCAGGTAAGGATTGTAAAATGCTTATTATGTGTTACAGCTACTATGAGGTAGAATTTTTAAAAGGTAATGATCCTATTCAAATGTTAAGAAATCTAATTATTCCTCCCAAAACAGTTTATAAAAAAATAAGAAAGATTCTACTAGAGAATACATTATGTTTTATGCTAAATACACACACACACACACATTTAAAAGGGCACTGTTATCCCAAATTAATTTAATTGATGGAATGCACAGTAGAGGGTTTTTCTCATTTTGTTCAACAACTTTAGGTATATGGTACTTGAACTTGGTGTTCAGCTGATGTCTATAAAAATAAAACTCTTCTGGTTCATGTTTTAGTATACTACCATTAGAAACAGGAATTGATATAAACCTGGCACTGAATAATTTGTTTTGCAGTTAGTTTTTGCATTTAAGAAATTGCTTTATTTTATTAAAAAAAGAGGAATGCGTAGTACAAAAGAAAATATGGGCCTGAGCAGAAACAGTAAGTGAGGTTTTTTATTTATCTTGAATATGAAACCAGGTAACAGTTAAATATTTAAGACTAAATTATTTTTCCTGAACTGCTGCTAGTTATGTTAATAGTAATGTGTGTGTGTTAGTTGCTCAGTCGTGTCCAACTCTTTGTGACCCCATGGACTGTAGCCCACCAGACTCCTTTGTCTGTGGGATTCTCCAGGCAAGAATACTGGAGTGGGTTGCCATTTCCTTCTCCAATATTGGACCTCAATTTCTCACCTGTTCAGAGTTGAAAGCTTTGAATATTTTTATATTGCATGTAATTTTGAAAGTACTTAATTTTAGGTAAATATTAATTTATTGTTCCTAAAACTATTAAACATTCTAGTAAAAATTTGGATGAAAGTTCTCCGTATTTATCTATTTGTGTAAATGCATGTGAACATACTTTTTATTGTAGTGAGAATCACTTGAATTTGATCTGATCTGATAAACTTGAGTCAATATTTGAGATTTGTTGAAAAATTTGGAATATACTTCTTGCGTTTCCAAAAGTGATATATATGATTTTCTAATAGTAGTAAAACTAAATTCTTTCAGAATATTTAAAAATGTTTTAGATTTAGTCACTGCCCTGTACTTTAGGTATGCTGCCACCAGGTGGCGGTAGGGTGCCAGACACAAGGTCTGTACAGTAAGGAATTTACATCTTTCACAGCTCTTTGCTCGAGTTCGAAAATAATTTGATACCACAGATATCCAATTTAACATAATACACATCCTTAGTGAAATGGCTAAACTTAAATTCTAAATCAACCTTAAACATCTTTAAAGCAGATATAAATACTAAGCTACAAAATCACCTACCTCATCTCTCTCCTCCCCAAATTTTAATTATTTTTATAATGGATAGATTTTAATATTAATCTTGTATACTTCCTTTAGTGATAAATTAACCTTTATGATTTGCTCTGAGTATTTATATTTATTATCAATCTCTTCCACGGCAGCTTGTATGTCAGGCTTCAAAATTCTAAATAGTTTTCTTCTAACAGAGGGACCTCTTTGACTTTCCTTTCATCTCAGAAGGTAAAGGCTTATCTTTTCAGTATGATCTCAGATCTTCTCCCACAGAAGACTCAGAGCATTTCTCCATCAGGATAGCATGAAAAATGTTGTATTTGTCTTGTATATAGAACTTTTTCCTCTTTTATTTTCTACACTGTAGAATAATTCATTACTATATTCCTCCTCTCAAAGCTTCCAGAAGCATAGAGCCAGTTTACAGTATTTACCGATTTAACTGCAACACAGATGAGTCTCCTTAGCAACAGGCTCTGCCCTAAATATCTCCAGAAAAGACTTAAAGAAACAAAATTCCTCATGTCATGCTAAAAATCAGAGCAAAATGCAAACTACAAAATTAACTGACTTTATTATAATTAGTGATACTATAAATGGAAGTGGAGCCATTTCAATGAAAAGGGGATACTGAGCTACTTCAAAACACAGTCAGAAATGCCCACTCTTACGGATTATCGAGCTGAAACTTTGGGACAGATTCTAGAAGGGTTTAACATGATGGATGATCAATTGAGAATGAGCACATCTCTAACCTCTGAGCCACTATTCTGCTCTGCCCTACGGTTGTTTGTTTCAAGAATAAAGAGAACTGGGTGGCTGAGCGTCAAGGACCAATACTATGTAGTTGGAGGAGAAAAGGCAATAGCAATTCCATATCTAAGCATAGTCAGAAAGAAAGAAAAAAAAAAGGAAGTTGGGAGGGGAAAGGCTCTCTGCAGCTTTATCCTGAATGCTTCTACACAGAGCTGGGAGTCACTCCTCTCACATGCACCCACTCCAGGGTTGGAAATATTCTATGCAGCATTAAGAGTGCTGGGAGGCTGAGAGGCTAAGGCAGAGGGAAGGGGTTGGAGTTGGAAGTTGGGGAAGAGAGAGGTTGAACAGTGATTTCTAGAGGCCAGAGTCTGCACAATAAACAGGCTGGCTCTCGATGTTATAACTCTGGTGAGTACTGAGAGTGAAAAGCAAATGGCAGCTAAGCTGTGAAAGCATGCTCTGAGGAAGCTGGCCAGCTCCCAGCCTAACGCTGGGAGAGTGATCTGGGGGAGAGAGAAAGGAAAAAATAGAGGCAAAGAAAAATAGAATAGGGAGAGAAGAGAAAGCAATGGATAATAAAAAGCTCTTGTGTGATTTGAGTCTCACAGGAAACCTATGAAGTCAGTGGGGGCAGATATTATTACCTTCTATTTAAAAAGGAGAAACTGAGGCCAAGAGTTGATAAGTGACTTTTCTGTAAGGTCACATACTGAGTGGTGGATATAGGATGCAAAGTCAAGTGACCTGATTCTAAAATAAAGATAAAAGGAGAAAGGGAGCATTTGAAGCATGGACACACACCATCTGTCCTACCATTTACTTTATAAACAGTAAGTAAAATTTTCACATAACCAAGGCTGAGCCTTTTAAGGGTCAAACTGAAACAATTTTAGCCACTATTGAAAAGCACTTCTGAAAGGTATTGTATTTGTCCTTGTTTCCTTTGAATGCTGACTGTAATTTTCCCTCTTCTTGATATGTGGGTTATAATGATGAAAATTGGCTCTATATTTATGGACTCCCACTTCAGTGACACCCTCAGGTTCTAAGGAGGCACACAGGTTTTTACTGCTGTCATGCCTAATACATTCATGGCTAGAAATAGCTGTGGAGCAGAATGGGCTGACTCAGCTCCTACTTCCCTCACAGTCAGCTCTTCCATCTTAAGTGTGTTGGCTTCTGGCCCCTGCCTACTGCTTCTGATCATGTCATTCTCTTGACTAAAATGCTTTTAATGGCTCCCCACTTACTACAGTGGTTTTCAACCCAGGCTGCAAATTAAAATCACTTGGGGGAACTTTTAAAAAACTTGATGCCCAGATGCTACCACCAAAGATTTTGACTCAGTTGTTTAGGTATGGGCCCCTAGTCTACAGGGACTTGGAGAAGGCAATGGCACCCCACTCCAGTACTCTTGCCTGGAAAATCCCATGAACGGAGGAGCCTGGTGGGCTGCAGTCCATGGGGTTGCTAAGAGTCGGGCACAACTGAGCGACTTCACTTTCAATTTTCACTTTCATGCCTTGGAGAAGGAAATGGCAACCCACTCCAGTGTTCTTGCCTGGAGAATCCCAGGGATGGGGGAGCCTGGTGGGCTGCTGTCTATGGGGTCGCACGACTGAAGCGACTTAGCAGCAGCAGCTCCAGGGACTAATGTAAGTTGCATGGATTTGGGTTTCTAGACTAACAGGGATAAACCCTAAAATTATCTTAGTTTACCATCTTAAGAGAATTCTCAGGCCATTATGCAGGGAAGAGGAAGTCAGAGAGCCTGGAAGACTCTGAATTGAGAAGATGGAGGTGAGAGTCTAGGGAGACTAAAGTGGCTAGACTTTTCTGTATAGAGTACCAGAGAGGAAAGTATGCTGATCAGCATATGCATATAAGGAAACTATCTGAGGCCAGATGTAGAAAGAAACACCAGAAAATATTAGTGGGCATAGTACTTAGAGCTCATACAGGGTTGGTACTAGTTTGAGCTATTCAGGCTGGGAAACCTGGAAATTCACAGGGCAATGTTAGGCTACTCAGAAGCATCTTGCCTCAGTAGTGCAGAAGCACAGGTCACAAACTAAATGATGCTCTAGTTTTTGCCTAACAAATCTTAAAAGCAAGACCTGAAAGGATAAAAATATATCTAAAGGGCTCCTCTGTGTCTGAGAACAGAGCCCACGAATATTTATAGGAATACAAAAATAGCCATAACCAGCACCCAACAAGGTAGAATTCATAATGTCTGGCATGCAATAAAAGTTACTGGGCATGGCAAGAACATTGAGGAGAAAAATCAATCAGGTGAAACCAACCCCAAACTGACACAGATGTTAGAATTAGAAGACAAGGGCAAGGCTTCCCTGGTGATCCAGTGGTTGAGCATCCACCTGCCAATGCAGGGGATATGGGTTCAATCCCTGGTCTGGGAGGATTCCACATGCCACAGGGTGACTAAGCCCATGCACCACAACTACTGAAGTCCTCACACCTTAGAGTCCATGCTCTGCACCAAGAGAAGCCACTGCAATGAGAAGCCCGTGCACCAGAACTAGGGAGTAGCCCCCGCTTGCCTCAGCTACAGAAAGCCTGTGCGCAGCCACAGAGACCAGCACAGGCAAAAGTAAATAAATAAAAAGCTACTAGTTAAAAAAAGACAAGGGCATTAAAAAAGTTACTATAACCACATTCATTATGTTCAACAAGTTAGAGAAAAGATTGAGGATGTTAAATAGAGACTTGGGAAAAAAAAAAGACTGATGTCTAACTTCTGGAGATGAACACTATAATCTCAGAGATTTAGAGTACACTGCATATTACTAATGGCAGATTAGAGATCACAAGAAGATAAATGAACTTAAAGACACAGCAATAGAAACTATTCAAATAAATCCCAGAGAGAAAGAATACTGAAAAAAAATAAAAAGTATTGGTGAAGTGAAGTGAAAGTCGCTTAGTCGTGTCTGACTGTGCGACCCCATGGACTATACCAGAATACTGGAGCAGGTAGCCTTTCCCTTCTCCAGGGGGTCTTTCCAACCCAGGGATCGAACCCAGGTCTCCCACATCGCAGGCAGATTCTTTACCATCTGAGCCACAAAGGGAAGCCCAAGAATACTGGAGTGGGTAGCCTATCCCTTGTCCAGTGGATCTTCCTGACCCAGGAATTGAACCGGGGTCTCCTGCACTGCAGGCAGATTCTTGACCAACTGAGCTATCAGGGAAGTCCAAGTATTGGTGAGTTGTGGCCTAATTTTAAATAGCCCAACATACATGTGATTGAAGTTTCCAAAGAAGAGAGGCAGTCAGACAGAAAACAATATTTTAAGAAATAATGACCGTAATGCAGTCACTATGAAAAACAATTTAGAGGTTCCTCAAAAATTTAAAAACAGGATTATCATATGATCCAACAATCCTACTTTTAGGTATATATCCAAAAGAATTGAAAAGAGGATTTCAGGGGGTTATTTTTATACTGATGTTCATTGCACCATTGTCCACAATGGTCAAGGAGTGGAAGGAAACTAAATGTCTATCAACAGATGAATGGCTAAAGAAAATATGGCATACACACATTCAGTCTTAAAAAGAAGAAAATCCTGTGATATGCTATAACATGGATAAACTTTGAGGACATTATGCTAAGAAAAATAAGCCAGTTAAAAAAGGACAAATACTACATGATTCCACTTACATGAGGTATCTAAAATAGTCAAACTCTTAAAAAGTCGAATGATGGTTTCCAGGGGTTAGAGGAAGGAGGATAGGACAGTTGTTGTTCTACGGAGATAAGAGTTTCAGTTTTGCAGGAAGAAAAATTTCTAGAGATCTGTTGCACAGAAATGTGTATATACTCAGCACTACTATACTCTACATTTAAAAATGGTTATCATGGCAAATTTTATTTGCTGTTGACCACAATAAAAAAAGTGATTGTGAAAATAGTTGCATAACTCTGTAAATATCCTAAAAAGGATTAAACTGTATACTGTAAATAGGCAAATGGTATGATATTTGAATTATACAGAAAGAAAGCTATAAAAACAAGTTGAGGATATTTCACAACAGTGATAGAGAATGAACAGCCTACATTCCTACAATTGTAGCAACAGTCCTACAACTACATGCAGTGTAACTAAATGAAAGAAGCTCCAAGTAAGGATACACTGCATAAAAACAAGCAAATGGCTCTGCTGTTAGAAATAAGGACAGTAGTTGCTTTGGGGGTCATGGAAAGATTAGTGACTAGAAGGGGCCATGAAGTGCCTTTTGGGTGCTGGTGATTTTCCATTTCTTGTACTGGGTGCTAGCTACATGTATGTGCTCTTTTTGTAAAAATTCATTCAGCTGTACATTTCTATATGGATTTTTGTGTGTCTGTTTTACCTCTATAAAAAAAGTTTTGAAAAGTGGAAGGGAAAAAATGTAAGACATTCACAGGAAGTAATTAAACAAACAAAAAGTAATGACCAGAAATTTTCCAAAGTTGATGAAAACTATAGACCTCATATCTAAGAAGAAGTTCAAAAAACTTTACACACAAGTAATATGAAGAAAACCACACCAAGGCACATCATAATCAAGTTGTTTAAAACCAGTGATAAAGAGAAAACCATTAAGTGCAGCCACAGGGCTAAAAGACACATTATATACAGAGAAATAACAACAACAAAACCAAAAAGGAAAGAATAGCAGCAGATTTCTTATCAGAAATAATGCAGAAGAGACAACAGTGGATCAGCATTTCTAAAGTACTGTTAACTCTAGAATTCTATACCCAGAAAAAGTGTCTTTCAAATCTGAAGGCAAAATAAAGTCTTTCTATCAGTGGCCCCACACTGTGAAAATGTTTAAGACCTTTGGGTAGAAAGAAAATGACAGCAGAAGCAAATAGGTTTATATACAAGGGCATGAAGAGCAGGGATGGCTCCATGGATGTGTGACCTGTGTAGCACAAGATCTGTGCTTCAAAGGTATCTCTGCTTGGCTAAATACCCTTCCACTATTGCCTTACATTTTAAAATAATTTTTGAATGAGACCCCATATTTTCATATTTCACTGGAGCCTTCAACAATGAAGAATTAATAAGGGTCCTGGTGAGGAATACTGTAGCCCATGGGAATGGGGAGAAAGGCTGGGATGCTGAGGTTGGTTTAGATCTGGGTAGTATGCTCAACATGGAATGTGGAAGGGTGGTGGTGGCTTCTTCAGAGGAAATTTGAAATGCTTCTAGTTTAATCAGGAGGAGAGTGAATGAAATCAAAGTGGGAAAATGAAGTCCACTAAAATAACTTAATGTAGAAATGTCTAGATGCTCAGAACATGATTTTCATTTTTGTATAGAGATGGGTCATTAATGGTTGTAATCAGAGGGTTTCAGTTATTCATGAAATCAATTTGTTGCTAAGTGTCTAGACTGTCTCTTCAGGGCCAAATGCCTTGTTTACTTTCTTTCTTTAAAAAAATTAATTAATTTATTTATTTTACTTTACAATATTGTGTTGGTTTTGCCATACATTGACTTGACTCCGCCATGAGTGTACATGTGTTCCCCACCCCTTGTTAACTTTCATTTGTGTGTGTCTGTGGTGTGTTTTCCAAGATCAACACTCAAAAATGCTTATTCCATAATATTAACCCTGAGGCACTAAAAGATAGCAAGTTCTCTTTAAATCCAAAAGAAAAGCTATATTCCTTCCAAAGAAGTTTTAGTGTTTAAGCACATTTTATTGTGATATAATTTTATCTCAGTTTAGGTCAAGGCTCCAAAGTTGAGAGCAGCATGATAGGTGCAGATATGCTGAAAGAGAGTGGAATCAATAATACCAGCTGTATGGATGTGAGAGTTGGACTGTGAAGAAGGCTGAGTGCCAAAGAATTGATGCTTTTGAACTGTGGTGTTGGAGAAGACTCTTGAGAGTCCCTTGGACTGCAAGGAGATCCAACCAGTCCATTCTGAAGGAGATCAGCCCTGGGATTTCTTTGGAAGGAATGATGCTAAAGCTGAAACTCCAGTACTTTGGCCACCTCATGCGAAGAGTTGACTCATTGGAAAAGACTCTGATGCTGGGAGGGATTGGGGGCAAGAGGAGAAGGGGACGACAGAGGATGAGATGGCTGGATGGCATCACTGACTCGATGGACATGAGTCTGAATGAATTCCGGGAGTTGGTGATGGACAGGGAGGCCTGGCGTGCTGCGGTTCATGGGGTCGCAGAGTCGGACACGACTGAGTGACTGATCTGATCTGATAGCCCATCAGCCTTCAGGCCATATGGGAAAGGGCTAAAAATCACCTGAAAGTGAGTATTTATTTGGAAAAAGATTGTTCATTTAATATAAGGAAGGAAGAAGGGTGCTTTTTCCAAAACTTGGGCCAGGCTTCCAGAGAATATATTGAAGAGCTTGCAATTTATTTTATTTTTCAAAGCCTTTATTGAATCTGTTACAATATAACTTCTGTTTTATGTTTTGGTAATTTGGCTGTGAGGCATTGGGACCTTATCTCCTCTACCAGGGATCAAACTGGCACCCTGTGCATTGGAAGGTGAGGTCTTAGTCACTGGGCTGGCAATGAAGTCCTAGA
Source organism: Bubalus kerabau (assembly GCF_029407905.1). Classification (NCBI taxonomy): domain Eukaryota; kingdom Metazoa; phylum Chordata; class Mammalia; order Artiodactyla; family Bovidae; genus Bubalus; species Bubalus kerabau. The sequence continues at coordinate 58,934,357 of NC_073624.1, read as the reverse complement.
GCTTGCAATTCAGATACAGTGACTGGTGGGGGTGGGGTTGGGGGTGAGGGTAGTGGTGGTGGGGGTGGGGGTGGTGGGTAGAGTCCAGGGGCTTTACCTGATACCTAAATGTCTGAAGAAGTCTGAAGCCCAGAGATTGTGTCTAGTTTGTCCTGAAGGCTTGTGAAGAGCTAGCTGTACTGACTGTGAGTATAAATTAAATGCTTAAATCCATAGATAATTTATAAAGTTTGCTCTACACTTGAATACTCATATCTAGTTATTTAGTTAAAGCCTTCGGCTTTGATTAAAGTTGTTAACATTTGAAGTGTTGACTGATGTAGCCTCCCTGGTGTGGAAATATGAATATTTCTCTCATTTATTAATGTCCTATAGTGAAAGCATAACCTTTTACTTAAAATAATTGTTTTGGAAATGGAATTATAATATTCTCCTCCCCATTCCTCCCCTGCAGTTTGTGAATTTGGTGATTATTCTTCTTGGTTGGGAGTATAAGCAATCATTTGCATTTATCCAATACACACACACACACACACACAACCAAACACATTCATACTTACCCAGACAATGCACAAAAACTTTAGGGAGTAAATTTAATTGCAGTTATAGTAATGAGAGTAGAGCAGAGAGGAGTGTGACTTTATAATTCTGATCATAAAATAAAAACATCAAAGCAAGTAATGAGTCTAAATTTAATGTTGAGAGGACTATATTTCTGTAGCATTTAAGGCAAGTAAAGTCAAGCTATTAAAGACTGAACACAAAATTAGAATGTTAACTTTGCAAATTTCTTAGTCTATCTCCAAGTGATTAGATTATCACAAAATTTCCCTAGGAAGGTAGAAATTGAATCAACAACACTGCAAAAGAAAAAACAAAAAAGAAATTTGACAGCCCTAAGCAAAAGTGATGTAAATATAGTTTCAGCAGCTATTAGGCAAGAAGCAAATGCTCTGCTAATCAATTTACTGTTACAGAAATAAGTCCAAATGATTTTCATGGGATGCATATGGGTATTGCTACCTTAATTATTTTATTTGCTTCTACCCAAAGGTATTTAAAACACAGCCAACTGCTGGATTTGGATTTTTAAAGCTATTCTTACACTTATGAACAGAGATTTAAGACTGCACTGAAGCCTGAATTTTATCTTGTTATTTCAGTGGGCATTTTTTTTTTATTATCAATATTGTAGAAGGTTATAAGTCTGGACTAGAATTATTTCCTTGGTAAAAAGTGAGAGATAAAACTAATGGGAAGAAATTACTAATAAGTTCTACATTGATATTCACAAATGAATAAATTGGACCTTATTAATGTGCTTCATCTAATCAAAATCCCTTAAGTAGGTGCACAGTGATAAAAAATAAACATTGTTTTTCATAACTGCAATACTTTTTTGTTGTTGTTTAGGAAATGGATGATTTTGTGGAGATTTTACAATTATCCATACATATTTCAGGCAGAAAATATGTAGCCTTTTTACTTAAAATTTCCACAAAGGCAGAGCTGTTGAGATTTTTAAATAGCAGTGGAAACTGTTGTGTAAACTTGGTAATAGTATATGCAAGACCTGAGTAAATTTTTAAGTGAAACCCCCCCCCAAATCATGTACTTACGCACTGCTAACTAGTTTGTAATTCTAACAAGCCTTTGGAGAGGACTATAATTCAGGCTAGAGATTCGCCCAGCTGCCATCTGCAGAGGGACCCGTTTGCCTGACAATCTCTCTCAACGTTGTCATACAACATAAAATATCAATACAAAAGTGAAAATAATATTAATGATGTTATTAATGGTCATGGCACACACAGAGGTAAAACAGAGCTATTGATGAAATATCAGCTTCTGAATACGAAGCATACATTAGAGATTGTAAAAACAATTATTGTCAAAGACTTCATTTTCTAGGTCTAGATACAGCATGGGCCTATAAAACTGGCAATACCTTATGTCTTAGTTTATGCTCGATTTCCACAGCTGATAATGCTGCTACTAAGATATGAGATTTCCACGACTCTCCCCTATGCCTATACTTTGGGTAACTTTGTGACTAAAATCTTTATTAGGTTAGTTCCAATAACTTTTTTTTTTTTTCAAAGGCGTTAATGTGCTCCACCAAGAAAAAGATCTTGGGGGATATTTTGAAAGATCACAATTTCAAATATATTTGTACTTTTCAATCCACAACATTGTGTAGCTTTCATTTTCTCATGAACATACTTTGAATAAATTTATAAATACACTGAGAAAGTATTACTAGTTGTCTAATATCAAGTGCAACATAATGTACTTGAGGGTTAGTCACTATGATTTAATGACACTGAAGTTGTTTGTAATCACATCGACAGTCAGCTTTCTCACTCTTTGTTCTCCTCCCCTCTCAGCAGATCTCTACATCAAAGACAGCCTGCACATGCGCTTCTCTCTCCATTCTACACAGAACAGCACTTATTGAAGCCACTGGGTTTCTTTAAAACTAGCCACTCATTAAAAGGTTTGGGATGCAACTTTCCTAAAAAGCTTTGCTCTTAACCAAAGTGACTACACATTACTTTTGGGCTACAAAAGAATAAATTATGGATACTTAATACAGAATTACTGGGTCCAAATGTTATATACGAGATTATCTTATATTTGAATACCTTCCCTGACAAGTTGGAATAAATAAAAGTCTTGAGTTGGAGACCAGTAGAAAGCATTATAAGCCAGAAGGTACACATCATGCCTGTCTCTCATTTTAAAACCCAACAGCCCTAACCATCAAATGAAGTACATTTGCAGCAGCTCTAAAGGGCATAAAAATTTTGTTCTCTGATTTCCAAGTCTAAAGGTACAGGTGGTTTTTCTCCATAGTAAGTGTATTTATAGAATTAAGTGACTTGCAAAGCCTCTTCATCAAGAGTGTGAACTTACCCATACAATTGTCACAAACTTTACATTCTATCGGTTCACTGTAAGGAAAGTATACTGGGTTGGTGTTAGATGCAGATGTTGTACTCCAGGCCCGAGGAATTTGGCCTCAAGATCAAAAACGTAGTGACCATGTTTTCTGATTCTGATACAATGCTTGTGACAGGCACTTCTCCCTAGATTGGAGTCAGACTGTATTACAGCAAATGTACCTACGGGGATAATGCTTAGAGTCAGTATGGGTGGAAAACGTTATTGTTCTGTCCCATTTCAAGAGTGGTTAGCCCTGTGGGTGTGGTTTAACACCCTGAGCCCTGGCATTAAACATGAGGCCTGTGGCATCACTGCCCTGCAGTCACTGCGGGCATCCACGAGGTCTGGTCACAGTGACCGGATGGGAATCCTCTGCTACACAGAGCACTGGGGAGAGTGCGGGTCCAAGCCTACACCCTAACTGTTAGCCCCAGTACTTGACTTCTCAGAGACATATAGTCTTGTTTTAATGATCCTTGCTTCAATGAAAACATTTGATAATAGAGTTCTATTGGAATCCATTCTTTTTCAGAGGGATTATTTCTAATATTAGGTGAGTGACTCATGAGCTACCTATAATAAGTATTCATTCTTCAGTGGGAAGTGATATTATTCAGAAGATGTTACATAGATATATTTATCATTGACAAGAAAGTGACTTACTGGAAGCATGTTTGTTTGATCTATGGAAGAGCCCCCTTTACTAAATGGCTAAGAGTAGCCATGAGTGTCGAGTTCTCAGTGGAGAACTGAAGTCTTCTTGATGCAACTGAAAAGCAAAACAGTCTCAGTTGCTTCCACTGCCACACAGACTAGCAACAAAATTAATTGGAAGCTTTTAGTCAGAAAGTGAGTTCCTTCTGAAATAATGAAAGCTTTTGTGAAAGGATAAGAACAGAAAGCTAAGGGTAGTTGATGGCACATTAGAAGAAGGAGCCAAGAATTTGTCCATTTAAAGTGACTTTTAAATTAAAGAAGAGTTTTTTATAGATGTTCCAGAAAAGATATTAAAGACAGACTTTTTACAAGCAAAGAATAATTAGTTACTACTAATTAACCATCATTTAAAAGAATTAATGACATTCAGTGTAAGAGACTGGACTTTTGGAGAAAAAAATGCCATAAAGAGTAGAAGAGAGTGCTTTTGAGCCAGAAGAAATTATTTGCTTTGTCTTTCATTTTGTGAATGCTTTTTTTCAGTTATAAGAATATAAAACTTAAGTCTAAGAAATTCTCTAAAAGATTAAATGATTTCTCACTTTTGAAATGTTCATGATGCCAAATAAAATATGAAAGCATGATGCTTATTCTATCTTTTCAACTCTTTCATGCCTTTATACCATTAGAAATAAAATAACAGTAAAAACAAAATTAGAAAACTATCAGTATCAAAATCAGTTAAACAGATTTAGTTGATCTCTTTGGGCTCAAATACATGGCAACATTTGTTGGCCAGTTTTTACAGAAAATCTATGCCAAGTGTATGAATAAAACAAACAATTTAAAATTAGTTATAAGCCTTGGAAAATAAAATGTTGATATTACAGCAGCTTATATAATAACAAAAAGCAGCCTCTTCAAGTATATGGTTTATATATGCAGTTAAGGAATAGAGACAAACAGAGATAGAAAACTAAAAATGATGACTTTAATCTTAAAAAATGAATAAGAGCAAAGAATAGAATGGGTGCTGATTTGTTATCATATCCATATCCTAAAGTGACAAAATTTCTTAAAATGGAAATCCCAAAGCTGCTTGGGAGGTTTCCTGAAATAATGTGAAACACCCTGAGAGTCCTCTTAGTCCACCACTCCAAAACTTCAAAAGATAATGACTGTGGAGAGACATATATTCAAAACAGAAGGCATATCCATAAATCCTTGTTGGATGTCCAGCTATGAAGAAAGAAACAACTACCCACCTGTGGTAAGAATCATCAAGGGTTGATAAGGTGTCGTTAAGAGATCAACTTACGTTAATAAGTTCAACCTCCCAGATTTTTTTCAACAGGTCCATCGATGTGTAGCCGTTAATTAGAAAGGCTTTGGTGTAGTCACCTAGTTCAATGGAATCCAGCCACTCAGCCACAGATGTGGGATGGTAGCCATCATGGCCAATGGGTCTCATCTGTAATTAGAAAATCACGTCAGGATTAATTTAAGGTGTTTACTTTGTGTTCCAACAACAGAATGCATCTTGGAAATTTATCTGATATGAAGCAACAGATCTTTCTGGATAAGAAAATAAGAAAACCCAGAATACTTGAGGCACCATTCTAAATCATTAATAATTTCACGCTGAATTAGTTTTCAAAAATGCACCCAGAAATTTCCAATTTAGCTGCTAAATCAGTTCCATATTTGAGAGATCTAAATATGTCAAACTTCTGTTGTAGACATTATTGGCATTCTGTTGGACGGAATTGAAAATGATGTCAGTCGAGCAGTTTTAAATTCAGTGCTGAAGGCACAGGAAACTGCACTCCCAAAATGTAGATGATAATTCTCATATGCACAACATCAAAGCATGTGAAAATACTGCATGACTCAAACATCCAAAGGAATTCATGCTTATGCAAGACATGTATTGTAGGTAGTGCAAACATGCTGGAGAAACATACTGCTGTGGTAAGCCAGTACAGAAGAGGCTTTTGAGTGTTTGAAGACCATGTGTTCTGCAGACTCTACAGTATGTTAGACATTAATAGAGAACTCGCTGGCAGACAGATTCCTATTTTTTTGTCAGCTATATACAGATTTTTTTTTTTTTTACTTTTTTAGGAGAACAAAGAAGTGTGACAGCAACATAATGTTTCTGAGTTTAAATTGGAGTGTGAAAGTAATTTTAAGCACAAGAAACTTCTGGCTTTAAAATTTTGTATGGATTATTCTAGTCTTTTGGCTTTTATTTGAAATTTTAGTTGAATTTGCAGTTCTTGGTTTTTTAAGTAACTCACTTCTGACTTGTGCTGCTTTGCACGCCACACCTTACATCGAATACTTCAGTTATTAAGGAAGGCCAGCACCTCATCAACTTGATGTAGTCCTTCAGCGAAATTCAGGATGGGAATGGCAGAACTGGGCAAAATGCAACATAGATTTTCCGCTTCCTTTAGATTCAAGGAGATAAATACTAATGGAAATCTATAGGATTCTGATTTGCAAGCAGAGAAAAGATTAGCCGGAGCATCAGGGATTCAGATTTTAATCTCAAACATGTTAGGCTTTCTGTCACTATGCAGTGTCCTCATTTTTGAAATTTTCCTCATTCCTTTTCTTTTGGAGGGAGGTGCAAAGTGTTTATCAGGGCAGAAGAGGGGCCAAAGTATGATGGAGCTTGATGAAGCCTCTGTGGACCCACTGGAGCTCTGGCACAGTTTAGGCTATTAGAGAGTCCTGGGCATGGCAGATAGAAATGGGCCTTTGGGCCCCACCTCTCTGTTAGTGGATGTTGCTGTCCTGGGAGGAGATGCTCTGGGTTGGGCTCTCTGCCATGCAGGCAGACCCTGGAGATGCTGACAGCTGGAGGCTGTCTGGTGACCACTCTCCCCAAAGCCTGGCAGGTCCTTACTTGAAGGGAGATACAGATGGTACATGGCCATGTCTTCCAGAATAGCCGGGACCTTGATTCACCAAAGGCTAACTTGTTACTACACTTAGTTTTTGCCTTTCACTCTATACCCACTCACTCATTCACATGCACACAACATCTATCTTTTAAATTTTAGATGAATTATTGGAAAGACATATCTCCTGAACCATTTGCAGACATCATGAAACTTTATCCCTGACGCTTTATCGGCATGTCCCAGGAACAAGGATGTTCTCCAACGTAGTCACAGTATCATCACCCCCAAGAAATCTAACATTGACAAAATGATGTTACCTAACATATGGTTGGAGAAGGCAATGGCACCCCACTCCAGGACTCTTGCCTGGAAAATCCCATGGGCAGAGGAGCCTGGTAGGCTGCAGTCCATGGGGGTCACAAAGAGTCAGACACAACTGAGTGACTTCACTTTCACGCATTGGAGAAGGAAATGGCAACCCATTCCAGGGTTCTTGCCTGGAGAATCCCAGGGACGGGGGAGCCTGGTGGGCTGCCGTTTATGGGGTCGCACAGAGACTGGACACGACTGAAGTAACTACTGAAGTACTGAAGTACTACAGACGTACTGAAGTAGCAGCAGCAGCAGCAACATATAGTTAGTATTAGCATTCCCCCAAAGTACCCAAAATATCCTGTGTAGCTGTTTTTTTTTTTCCTAGACATGATCAAAGGTCAAGGCAATTATATTTTCAAGTACCTCTACCTTTCTTTCTCTTTTCTTCTTCTGGGATTATATTTACTACTTCGTTTTTAGGTTCTGTTTTCTCCTTTTCTCTTTCCTACTGTTCCACGCCCCAGTCTGTTTTCCATTTCAAGGTTTAAATGTCCTCTGCCTTGACATTACCATGTAATTCATTATTTGCATTGGGGTCTAAACTGCATCAAATTTTTGTATTTCATTTTTACATTGCCTGACTCATTTTGGCTACTCACTAGATGTTTGTTCACATAACACGTAACTCAGTGTTTATTATACAGTAGTTACAAATATAAATGACAACTCAGGATTTGCAAAATGATGTTTACCAGCAGTTGCAAATAACTGGATGTTATCTATGTGTAAAATTGGCAACTAGGACCCAAAAGCAGAGGCTCAAAGGTATCAAATACTTTCACATTCTACAGAGAATTAAAAAAATACTGGGGCTAGAGGCATTTTCCAGGACTTATTAGGAGGTGGCTGAACCAACTCTGCTACCCTGAATAATCACCCCAGCCTCAGGAAACTCCCTGGCTGTCCCAGTTAATACAAGGAAATAACTAGAAAAAAGAGAAGAAGGAATGGAGAGAGAATCATTAGGTTTGAAATTAATAGCTTTCCAGGGAGGTCTTTCTGCTAGCCATCTGAGAAGCTGCCCATCCCAGCTGTGATACCGGGTACAAGCTTAGAGTGTCTAGATGCATCAAGCTGGGGTAGAGGCACATGTCCCACACCAGAGAACTGTGCAGTAGGGTCCTCATAGGTCACCCCAGGTATTCACACACCATTCCTTTGAGAGAACACCCAGTGGCCACCTGCCACACAGAGGTTGTTAATGGTCAGCAGTAGTCAAAGAGCAATGATGGGAAACCCACCAGACCTCTGCAAAGCAAACCCAATTAACTATAAAGAAGTATGCCTTCCCCCAAGTCACTCCTTCTTTAGCACTAGGGAATTTAGAGTCAGAAAAGAGAGAGGTACCAGTCCCTTGGGGGAAGACTAAATTGGGGTGGGGGTTGGGGAAGAAAATAAAACTGGAGGCTTAAATGGATAGGAACTGAATTTTTAATATTATATATAACTGTAAAGCTATTGGATGTACGTGATGTGAGATTGGATGTATGGATGGGAGAGTTGGGCTATAAAGAAAGCTGAGTGCCAAAGAATTGATGCTTTTGAACTGTGGTGTTGGAGAAGACTCTTGAGAGTCCCTTGGACTGCAAGGAGATCCAGCCAGTCCATCCTAAAGGAAATCAGTCCTGAATATTCATTGGAAGGACTGATGCTGAAGCTGAAACTCCAATACTTTGACCACCTGATGCAAAGAACTGACTCATCTGAAAAGATCCTGATGCTGGGAAAGATTGAAGGTGGGAGGAGAAGGGGACGACAGAGGATGAGATGGTTGGATGGCATCAACGACTCCATGGACGTGAGTTTGAGTAAACTCTGGGAGTTGGTGTTGGACAGGGAGGCCTAGTGTGCTTGCAAAGAGTCAGACACTAATGAGCAACTGAATGGAACTGAACTGAAAGCTATTGGATATATCTGAGATAACATTAAAAATAGTAAAAAGAGAATGAACTGAGCTTGATTGAAGGCAGGATTGGGGAAAAAAAAAAGTCCCATCAGTTTCGGCAAACTGCTCAGAAATCTGGTTACTACTATGAGACAAGTTCTCCCGACCAACCTTAAGAAGGCAAGCGGGGGAAACAGTTGGTGGAAAGATGAGAGGTGGGGCAGGCTGTGGGGCAGGGCCACAGAGAACGTGGGAATGAGTACATTGATGTGTACAGGGGCAGCATTCATTCAGTCGCTCACTCGTTAAACATTTAGCCCATGCCTATTCTGATGAATGTTGTAGAAGAGCAGGAAACAAAACAAGTTATAGTCTCTCCCTCATAGAAATTATAACCCTATTTAAAAAATATGCGAGCAGATGACCAATAAATTATGAAGGCTTTGCACACCTGAAGAAAGGAAGCTATTAGTGCTGAAAGAAGTTACAAAATTAACTTGACACATATTTAATGATATGCAGAATGGTTACTGTGCTGCACAATAATTTCCTTCAAAGCAATTCTTCCATCTGTTCCCTCACTTCTGTTCTTCCTGCCACTACTCTGTTTAGGTTCTTGTTGGTGCTTATAAAAACGAATGCAATAGTCTTCCACTTGGCCTCCCACCTTTTTGATCCAGCTTATACTATGATGCTACATCAGTCTCCAGGCTCTTAAATTAACCCTTGCACAAAATCCTATAGAAGCTCCTTCTTGATAAAAGCCCAAATGTCCTTTTCCAGCATTCTAGGACAACTGAGACCAAGTACAAAGTTATCTTTTCAACCTCATCTCACACTACTCTGCTGTATGTAAACTAACACATATAATTAAACACATCAGTTTGTCTAAACAGTATGCTAAATTGCTAGCCATTCCATGAACATGAACTGTGTGTGCAAGACACATTCATGTCTTTGCAAATATCATTTTCCATGCTTGGAATGATTTCTGCCTTTATTTCTGCAGTGTTTCTCTAGGACTGGCTTCTTGAGCTCTAAGATACAAATTTCCAACTGTTTGTAAAATATCTCATATAGATGTCCTATAGTATCACCAACCCAAGAAAAATGTGTTTCCTTTGGCTCACAAGTGCCCTCCCTCTGCATTCCCCAACTAAGTTAATGGGGAGCATCACACCATATGCAGTCCCATGTGCGACAGTCCACGGGGTCGCAAAGAGTCAGACACGACCCGGTGACTGAACAACAACTGCACACCATCGCCCAAGTAGAGGCTTAGGAGTCATCTTTCTCTTTTCCATTTTACCTCATATCTAATTAGGCCACAAGTCTTCTGTATTTGATTTACAAAGTGTCTTTCAATTCAATTCTCTTCTTCCAAAATGAACTTTGGAATGTGACAACAGTATCTACTGCCGTGTTGTAAGGATCATAAGACACAAGGCATGCACACTGCCTAGCACAGTTTTAAATATATGTCTTCAATAACTTAGTTTCCTTCCCTCCTTAGTGCCCTAAATTAGGCCCATGCTTATTTTGAAACTGTATATGTTGAGTCTTTTGGCTGCTAATCTTTTCAACTTCCAATCAAAATTCTTCTTTCCTCTTTCACTGCTTCCTTTTCTTTTCTACCTTGTTTTAGAAAGAGTTTATGCCTGCTAACCTCTTTATACCCCCCTTTCCACAGTTGACAGCTACTTTTTAAAAATATATCTAACAAGGTTCCTCAAGTTGATTGAATCATTTCTAATTCTCTGCTTTCTTCGTGGATGAGAATTATACCTCTGTGCCCCTTGCCAAGGAATCTGCATTGAATCCTGCTATACCTGGACTTACTACTCCATCCCATTGATGTTGGCTGTATACTTTCTTGGCCAGTGGAACAGGCAGAAGTATCAGTGTGGCGGTCTCTAGATGAGGCCTCTGCACTCCTGTGATCCAATTATCCTATTGTATTCCTATACTCTATTATAAGAAAAACAAGTGCTGAGTAGTTACACAACTGCTAGCCCTATGAGAAAGATGAAGACTTGTGGAGCAGACCTAAATCTAGGCTGAAGCTTGGAGTCTACCCGAGCTCTCTGGAGCGTGGGTGAGTCCACCTGAAGTTAGCTGAATCATGAGGAAGAAAAAATATACATATATTTTGTTGCTATAAACCACTGATATTTTGACATAGAGGGGAACATGGACTAATAAAATCACTGTTTATTTCAAAACTCTTGGTGTTTGTATTAGTCTGGGTTCTCCAGAGAGACAGGATCAATAGGCTGTGTATATACACACGCACGCGTCTGAAATCTGGCAAGTGTCAAATCTGCAGGACAGGCTAGAGACTCAGGGAAGAATTTGCAGTTCAAACCTGAAGGCAGCCTGGAGCAGAATTCCTTTGACTTCTTTGGGGGACCTCAGTGTTTTTCTCTGATTGGATAAAGTTCATCCACATTATAGGGTAATCTGCTTTACTCAAAGTCTACTGATTTAAATGCTAATTTCACCTAAAAATTACCTTCAGAGTGACACCTAGACTGGTGTTTGACCAAATATCTGGGTATTGTGGCCTAACCAAGTCAACATATAAAATATTCGAAACTCTTTAATTTATGAATTCACTGGCAAATGACTGAGAGAGACTTGGGAAGCTAAGTTAACATCAGCATCCTATCCAAGCTGTGTGACTCTCATCTAGTAAACATCAGTGTACTGTATTTTCACTGATCTTAAACTAAGTAACTCTTTATTTTATGAGTACGATTGTTGGGGCATAATCTACTGTATTTCTAGTATATTTCTACACTTTTGCTCACACCATTTCCTCTGTCAGGAATACTATTTTCCCCCTGTTCTCTGTTGACATTCTATCCATTCTTAAAAGATCCTGTTCAAATGCTGCCTCTTTTATGATGCCTTCTCCAAATGCTATCCTTACTCCCAAGTCAAAACTAATCATACCTTCTACCAGGTTTCTGTAGTAATTTGCACAAAATTCTATTATAGCTCTATTAAAGTTTGATTTCTATTATAGTTAGAGAGGTGAGTATCTGTCTTAGTTAGACTGTCAACCTCCTGGTAAAGAAACAAGGTCTTAGCCACTTTTGTAGTCTCTCATGTGCCCAGCAGAGCATCTTATATATGGCAATCATTTGCTAAAGGTTTACTAAAATGCCTTTTCCTTCTCCAGGGGATCTTCCTGACCCAGGGATTGAACCAGGGTCTCCTGCATTGCAGGCAGATTCTTTACCAACTGAGTCACTAGGGAAGCCCAATTTAATGAACACGTGAAGAGAAAAGGACAAATTAATTTTAGTGGCATGGCATCCATTTGTGGGGAGATGTGTACTTTGTACTACATATTATACAAATGAGGGTTCCTGTTATGGCCTAACTTAATGTTTACAAGTATTTAAAACTATTAAATACCAAGGACCAGTTCTAGGGAATATGCTGTGTAGTATGCCGTATGGGTTTCCTAGATGGTGCAATGGTAAAGAATCTGCCTGCCAGTGCAGGAGATGCCAGAGACGCAGGTTCAATCCCTGGGTCTGGAAGATCCCCTGGAGTAGGAAATGGCATTCCACTCCAGAATTCTTGCCTGGAAAATTCCATGGACAGAGGAGCTTGGTGGGCTATAGTCCATGGGGTCACAAAGAGTTGGACATGACTGAGCACACACAGCACATGCCATATTGCAAAATGCACTGGGCTTGTCTCTGTAGCTGGCAGTCTTGACTATACTATTGTTAGTTGTATAACCATGGGCAAGTTACTTCACCTCTAGGCTTCAGTGTTCTCATCTATAAAATAAAGGTGTTAGATCAATAATCTCAAAGTTCCCTTTTAGTTCCTAAATCTTACAACTCTATAATTTGTATATTAATATCAAATTAGTGTCATAGTTATTTATCTAGTAAAGAGGAAAGAAACCCAAAGGCAGAAGAAAAAAAATGCAGCACAAGATGGGACATGGATAGAGGAGCCTGGCGGGCTACAGTTCATGGGGTTGCAAAGAGCTACTAACACTTTCAATTTCATAGGACATTTAGGCTAGAGTCAGATGTCATCCACACTTTTTTCTTGAGTGCGTCCACAAGGAGCACGATGACTGCTTTCTCAGATTAGCAGTGGTGATACTCTTTTCTCAGCAGGCTCATCTGGCAGGACAAGGATAGTCAGAGACAGCTCGAGGGGCTGCCAGGCCCGCCGTACTGTGAGCATGAATGGGCGTCAGGCACAGTCTGTAATCTGAGAGGCCGAGTGGTGAGCAGGCATGATAACAGGTTCGCAACAAGGCAATACTATTCAACGAGTTGAATCCCAAAGTCTGGGGAAAACCTAAGCTGGAATAGCAATCAGAGACAGCAGGGAAGAAAGCTTGTCTCAGGAAAATGAGGATATCTTGGTACATTTCATCAAAGATCTTCCTTGTTGCTCATGATGTCTTGTTGATTTTCTGCAAATGGGCACTGACTGTCCTCCAGGAGCCTCTTAAAGCAAACTTGGCCTCAGAGGGAACACACTGTTAACATCACAAGCCACAAAGCAGGCAGAGATCACTGACCCTAGGACAGTGCTCTGCAGTGTCCTAGGGCTTCAAGGGGGCCATTATAAGACAGCTAAACAGCTGAGGTTCTAAAACTGCCTGGTCTACTTCAGTTGAATAACTCATATTTTAAGTGTCTTACACAGGTAAGAGGAAAGAAAGCTTAAAAAAGAAATATTTGAAAACCACTGACCTAGAAGATTTTTGTAAGATCACATGATCACTACAGCTTTATTTTCTCTTAATATGTTAGCTTTATTTGAAATATTCTGGGCTTGTCACATATGCATGGACATACATATATATTTATTGTCTGTCATCCTTTCTGCCTGAGACCAGCTTTGTCTGTTCAGACAAGGATACTACCTTATAAACTGATAGAGCCACAAGATGAAAAATATAAAAGAGGAAGGCAACAAAAATAGAAAAAGGAAATAAAAATAAGAGAAAATGGAATTACATTGTAATAGATTTGGGATTAAATTTAAAAAATAGTTCTCAATTCAACAAGTTATGAAGCTGGCATTATGACACTGGCATGGTAATTAGATCAAGAGAATAAGGAACTTGAACAATTCAATAACAAATTTGGCAGATATTTTTATGTCTGAAAGTGTTACAAAATTGAGACAGAGCCCCATTGTTGTCCATCAAAAACTGTTCTCTCTTCTTCCACAGTAATGGGGCTTCAATTAGGCTCACATCTACTTAACTAGATATGTGATACACTAGCTTTTCTTCTGCTTACTTCTATGAGAATACATTTGAGCCTATGAGATGCCACTGAAAGTGTTAATGTAACTTCCAGATCACCTTTAACCTAAAAGAGTCTTTGCTCTAGAGTTTCCTTTTTTTCTGTGGGGGGTTGGGGGCGGGTCTTCTCTTGAGCTGAAACATCTGTGTTGACAGTCTAGCTTTGGTCCCATGGGCAAAACAATACTATAGAGTTTGGGAAATGTTTCTCACATATTAATGCACACAAGAATCATATGGGAGACCTTAACCTTCAGGTTAGGTCAGAACCTGAAGGATCTAAGTCAACAGGTTGAAGGGAGACTGAGATTCTGCGTGTCTAACAGGCTCCCTGGCAATGCTGACATTGTCAATCTGTGGACCACACTTTATTTTTTTTTTTTTTTTTTTTTTTTTTTAAATTTTATTTTATTTTTAAACTTTACATAACTGTATTAGATTTGCCAAATATCAAAATGAATCCGCCACAGGTTTACATGTGTTCCCCATCCTGAACCCTCCTCCCTCCTCCCTCCCCATTCCATCCCTCTGGGTCGTCCCAGTGCACCAGCCCCAAGCATCCAGTATCGTGCATCGAACCTGGACTGGCGACTCATTTCATACATGATATTCCACATGTTTCAATGCCACCCTCCCAAATCTTCCCACCCTCTCCCTCTCCCACAGAGTCCATAAGACTGTTCTATACATCAGTGTCTCTTCTGCTGTCTCGTACACAGGGTTACCGTTACCATCTTTCTAAATTCCATATATATGCGTTAGTATACTGTATTGGTGTTTTTCTTTCTGGCTTACTTCACTCTGTATAATAGGCTCCAGTTTCATCCACCTCATTAGAACTGATTCAAATGTATTCTTTTTAATGGCTGAATAATACTCCATTGTGTATATGTACCACCGCTTTCTTATCCATTCATCTGCTGATGGACATCTAGGTTGCTTCCATGTCCTGGCTATTATAAACAGTGCTGCGATGAACATTGGGGTACTCGTGTCTCTTTCCCTTCTGGTTTTCTCAGTGTGTATGCCCAGCAGTGGGATTGCTGGATCATAAGGCATGTCTATTTCCAGTTTTTTAAGGAATCTCCACACTGTTCTCCATAGTGGCTGTACTAGTTTGCATTCCCACCAACCGTGTAAGAGGGTTCCCTTTTCTCCACACCCTCTCCAGCATTTATTACTTGTAGACTTTTGGATCGCAGCCATTCTGACTGGTGTGAAATGGTACCTCATAGTGGTTTTGATTTGCATTTCTCTGATAATGAGTGATGTTGAGCATCTTTTCATGTGTTTGTTAGCCATCTGTATGTCTTCTTTGGAGAAATGTCTATTTAGTTCTTTGGCCCATTTTTTGATTGGGTCATTTATTTTTCTGGAGTTGAGCTGTAGGAGTTGCTTGTATATTCTGGAGATTAGTTGTTTGTCAGTTGCTTCATTTGCTATTATCTTCTCCCATTCTGAAGGCTGTCTTTTCACCTTGCTAATAGTTTCCTTTGATGTGCAGAAGCTTTTAAGGTTAATTAGGTCCCATTTGTTTATTTTTGCTTTTATTTCCAATATTCTGGGAGGTGGGTCATAGAGGATCCTGCTGTGATGTATGTCAGAGAGTGTTTTGCCTATGTTCTCCTCTAGGAGTTTTATAGTTTCTGGTCTTACGTTTAGATCTTTAATCCATTTTGAGTTTATTTTTGTGTATGGTGTTAGAAAGTGTTCTAGTTTCATTCTTTTACAAGTGGTTGACCAGAGTTCCCAGCACCACTTGTTAAAGAGATTGTCTTTAATCCATTGTATATTCTTGCCTCCTTTGTCGAAGATAAGGTGTCCATATGTGCGTGGATTTATCTCTGGGCTTTCTATTTTGTTCCATTGATCTATATTTCTGTCTTTGTGCCAGTACCATACTGTCTTGATAACTGTGGCTTTGTAGTAGAGCCTGAAGTCAGGTAGGTTGATTCCTCCCGTTCCATTCTTCTTTCTCAAGATCGCTTTGGCTATTCAAGGTTTTTTGTTTTTCCATACAAATTGTGAAATTATTTGTTCTAGCTCTGTGAAGAATGCTGTTGGTAGCTTGATAGGGATTGCATTGAATCTATAGATTGCTTTGGGTAGTATACTCATTTTCACTACATTGATTCTTCCAATCCATGAACATGGTATATTTCTCCATCTGTTAGTGTCCTCTTTGATTTCTTTCACCAGTGTTTTATAGTTTTCTATATATAGGTCTTTAGTTTCTTTAGGTAGATATATTCCTAAGTATTTTATTCTTTCCGTTGCAATGGTGAATGGAATTGTTTCCTTAATTTCTCTTTCTGTTTTCTCATTATTAGTGTATAGGAATGCAAGGGATTTCTGTGTGTTGATTTTATATCCTGCAACTTTACTATAGTCATTGATTAGTTCTAGTAATTTTCTGGTGGAGTCCTTAGGGTTTTCTATGTAGAGGATCATGTCATCTGCAAACAGTGAGAGCTTTACTTCTTCTTTTCCAATTTGGATTCCTTTTATTTCTTTTTCTGCTCTGATTGCTGTGGCCAAAACTTCCAAAACTATGTTGAATAGTAATGGTGAAAGTGGGCACCCTTGTCTTGTTCCTGACTTTAGAGGAAATGCTTTCAATTTTTCACCATTGAGGATAATGTTTGCTGTGGGTTTGTCATATATAGCTTTGATTATGTTGAGGTATGTTCCTTCTATTCCTGCTTTCTGGAGAGTTTTTATCATAAATGGATGTTGAATTTTGTCAAAGGCTTTCTCTGCATCTATTGAGATAATCATATGGTTTTTATTTTTCAATTTGTTAATGTGGTGTATTACATTGATTGATTTGCGGATATTGAAGAATCCTTGCATCCCTGGGATAAAGCCCACTTGGTCATGGTGTATGATCTTTTTAATGTGTTGTTGGATTCTGATTGCTAGGATTTTGTTAAGGATTTTTGCATCTATGTTCATCAGTGATATTGGCCTGTAGTTTTCTTTTTTTGTGGGATCTTTGTCAGGTTTTGGTATTAGGGTGATGGTGGCCTCATAGAATGAGTTTGGAAGTTTACCATCCTCTGCAATTTTCTGGAAGAGTTTGAGCAGGATAGGTGTTAGCTCTTCTCTAAATTTTTGGTAGAATTCAGCTGTGAAGCCGTCTGGACCTGGGCTTTTGTTTGCTGGAAGATTTTTGATTACAGTTTCAATTTCCGTGCTTGTGATGGGTCTGTTAAGATTTTCTATTTCTTCCTGATCGAGTTTTGGAAAGTTGTACTTTTCTAAGAATTTGTCCATTTCTTCCTCGTTGTCCATTTTATTGGCATATAATTGTTGATAGTAGTCTCTTATGATCCTTTGTATTTCTGTGTTGTCTGTTGTGATCTCTCCATTTTCATTTCTAATTTTATTGATTTGATTTTTCTCCCTTTGTTTCTTGATGAGTCTGGCTAATGGTTTGTCAATTTTATTTATCCTTTCAAAGAACCAGCTTTTGGTTTTGTTGATTTTTGCTATGGTCTCTTTTGTTTCTTTTGCATTTATTTCTGCTCTAATTTTTAAGATTTCTTTCCTTCTACTAACCCTGGGGTTCTTCATTTCTTCCTTTTCTAGTTGCTTTAGGTGTAGAGTTAGGTTATTTATTTGACTTTTTTCTTGTTTCTTGAGGTGTGCCTGTATTGCTATGAACTTTCCCCTTAGGACTGCTTTTACCGTGTCCCACAGGTTTTGGGTTGTTGTGTTTTCATTTTCATTCGTTTCTATGCAAATTTTGATTTCTTTTTTGATTTCTTCTGTGATTTGTTGGTTATTCAGCAGCGTGTTGTTCAGCCTCCATATGTTGGATTTTTTAATAGTTTTTCTCCTGTAATTGAGATCTAATCTTACTGCATTGTGGTCAGAAAAGATGCTTGGAATGATTTCTATTTTTTTGAATTTACCAAGGCTAGCTTTATGGCCCAGGATGTGATCTATCCTGGAGAAGGTTCCATGTGCGCTTGAGAAGAAGGTGAAATTCATTGTTTTGGGATGAAATGTCCTATAGATATCAATTAGGTCTAACTGGTCTATTGTATCGTTTAAAGTTTGTGTTTCCTTGTTGATTTTCTGTTTAGTTGATCTATCCATAGGTGTGAGTGGGGTATTAAAGTCTCCCACTATTATTGTGTTATTGTTAATTTCTTCTTTCATACTTGTTAGCATTTGTCTTACATACTGCGGTGCTCCCGTGTTGGGTGCATATATATTTATAATTGTTATATCTTCTTCTTGGATTGATCCTTTGATCATTATGTAGTGACCATCTTTGTCTCTTTTCACAGTCTTTGTTTTAAAGTCTATTTTATCTGATATGAGTATTGCTACTCCTGCTTTCTTTTGGTCCCTATTCGCATGGAAAATCTTTTTCCAGCCCTTCACTTTCAGTCTGTATGTGTCCCCTGTTTTGAGGTGGGTCTCTTGTAGACAACATATGCAGGGGTCTTGTTTTTGTATCCATTCAGCCAGTCTTTGTCTTTTGGTTGGGGCATTCAACCCATTTACGTTTAAGGTAATTACTGATAAGTATGACCCCGTTGCCATTTACTTTATTGTTTTGGGTTCGAATTTATACACCATTTTTGTGTTTCCTGTCTAGAGAATATCCTTTAGTATTTGTTGGAGAGCTGGTTTGGTGGTGCAGAATTCTCTCAGCTTTTGCTTGTCTGAAAAGCTTTTGATTTCTCCTTCATACTTGAATGAGATCCTTGCTGGGTACAATAATCTGGGCTGTAGGTTATTTTCTTTCATCATTTTAAGTATGTCTTGCCATTCCCTCCTGGCTTGAAGAGTTTCTATTGAAAGATCAGCTGTTATCCTTATGGGAATTCCCTTGTGTGTTATTTGTTGTTTTTCCCTTGCTGCTTTTAATATTTGTTCTTTGTGTTTGATCTTTGTTAATTTGATTACTATGTGTCTTGGGGTGTTTCGCCTTGGGTTTATCCTGTTTGGGACTCTCTGGGTTTCTTGGACTTGGGTGATTATTTCCTTCCCCATTTTAGGGAAGTTTTCAACTATTATCTCCTCAAGTATTTTCTCATGGTCTTTCTTTTTGTCTTCTTCTTCTGGGACCCCTATGATTCGAATGTTGTAGCGTTTAATATTGTCCTGGAGGTCTCTGAGATTGTCCTCATTTCTTTTAATTCGTTTTTCTTTTATCCTCTCTGATTCATTTATTTCTACCATTCTATCTTCTAATTCACTAATCCTATCTTCTGCCTCTGTTATTCTACTATTTGTTGCCTCCAGAGTGTTTTTAATTTCACTTATTGCATTATTCATTATATATTGACTCTTTTTTATTTCTTCTAAGTCCTTGTTAAACCTTTCTTGCATCTTCTCAATCCTTGCCTCCAGGCTATTTATCTGTGATTCCATTTTAATTTCAAGATTTTGGATCAATTTCACTATCATTATTCGGAATTCTTTATCAGGTAGATTCCCTATCTCTTCCTCTTTTGTTTGGTTTGGTGGGCATTTATCCTGTTCCTTTATCTGCTGGCTATTCCTCTGTCTCTTCATCTTGTTTAAATTGCTGATTTTGGGGTGTCCTTTCTGTATTCTGGCAGTTTGTGGAGTTCTCTTTATTGTGGCGTTTCCTCGCTGTGTGTGGGTTTGTACAGGTGGCTTGTCAAGGTTTCCTGGTTAGGGAAGCTTGTGTTGATGTTCTGGTGGATGGAGCTGTATTTCTTCTCTCTGGAGTGTAATGAAATGTCCAGTAATGAGTTATGAGATGTCTATGGTTTTGGGGTGACTTTGGGCAGCCTGTATCTTGAAGCTCAGGGCTGTGTTCCTTTGTTGCTGGGGAATTTGCTTGTTATGTCTTTCCCTGGAACTTGTTGGCCCTTGTGTGGTGCTTGGTTTCAGTGTCGGTATGGAGGCGTTTGATGAGCTCCTGTCAATTAATGTTCCTTGGAGTCAGGAGTTCCCTGGAGTCAGGGATTGGACTTAAGCCTCCTACTTCCAGTTATCGGTCTTAATTTTACAGTAGTTTCAAAACTTCTCCTTCTATACAGCACCACTGATAAAACATCTACGTTAAAGATGAAAAGTTTCTCTACTGTGAGGGTCACTCAGAGAGGTTCACAGCGTTACATGGAGAAGAGAAGAGGGAGGAGGGAGTTAGAGGTGACCCAAATGAGATGAGGTGGAATCAATAGTGGAGAGAGTGGGCTAGCCAGTAGTCACTTCCTTATGAGCACTCCACAACTGGACCACTCAGAGATGTTCACGGAGTTATACAGGGAAGAGAAGAAGGAGGCAGGAGACAGAGGTGGCCAGAAGGATAAAAGGGGGAAATGAAAAGGCGGGAGACAGATCCAGCCAGTAATCAGTTCCTTAAGTGTTCTCCACCGTCTGGAACACACAGAAATTCACAGAGTTGGGTAGAGTAGAGAGGGGTTAGGGAGGAGATACAGGTGACCTGGTGGGGAAAATGGAGAGTCCAAAGGGAGAGAGAGCAGTCAAGCCAGTAATCTCGTACACTAGTGAAAAATGGGTCCTGAAGATTGGGTTCTTAAAGGTACAAAATTGGTAACAAATACATAAAAACAAAAATTAGAAATCTAGAGTAGAGTTTGGAATTTCAAAAATGCGATGTTAATGCAAAGGAGAAGGAAAAGAAAGAGAGAAAAAACGAACAAAGAAAAACAAACAAGGTCGTGAAAGTAATAAAGAAACTACAGGTACAAAATTGATAACTAATACCAAACAGCAAAAATTAAAAATCTAGAGTAGAGTTTGGAATTTCAAAAATACAACGTTAAAAAAAAAAAAAAAAAAAAAAAAGAAGAAGAAGAAGAAAAATAAAGAGAGAAAACAAACCAACCAACAAAAACAATGTCGCAAAAATTATAAAGAAAATACAGGTACAAAATTGATATCAAATACCAAAAAGCATAAATTAAAAATCTTGAGTAGAGTTTGGAATTGCAGATATACGATGTTATATAAAAGAAGAAGAGAAAGAAACAGAGGAAAAAAAAAAGTCACAGCAATTATGAAAAAAACTATAGGTACAAAATTGATAACATATATCAAAAGGCTAAAATTAAAAATCTAGAGTAGAGTTTGGAATTTCAAAAATGCAATGTTAAAGAAAAGAAGAAAAAGAAGAAAAAAAAAAAAAAAACCACGGTCAAAAAATTATAAAATATATATATGAAGTTTGCTGAAGAAGAAGAAAAAAAAAAAAATAGGGTCTTTTTTTTTTTTTTTTTGCAAAGTAATAGTTATAAAAGTGAAAATTAAAGGACAATAGAGGACTTAAAAAAATTTTTTTTTAATTAAAAAAAAAAGAAAGAAAGAAAGATTGATCGTAAAAATAGTAAAAATATATCTAGGTCTTTCTCTGGTTTTGTTGTGAGTATTGTGGGTTCAGTTCATTTTTGGCAGTTCCTTAGTCCGACTTATATTTCTCAAGATCTATAGGCCCCTTCCTATGTAATCCGTAGTAACCACAGGGTTTTAATCTATGGCCTGTAGCTTCCAAGGCGTTTCCCTCTGCTATAGCTTCTTCTGTTTGCTGGTCTCTTCAGTGTCTGGTTCCCGCCCTGACACAAAGGGGTCGGTGGAGGACCCTATTTTTTTTTTTTTTTTTTTTAATTTAGGCTCACTTGTTCAGCCGCGCTGTGGGGAGGGAGGGAGGGATGCTGCAAACAGATATCACTGGCGTGCGCTCGAAGTGCCTCGGCCACACTGGGTCTGCCCCCGCTCACGGCGCGTGTAACCTCCCTGCCCACACTGCTTGGGCTCTAGGTTGTTCCGCCGGGAACAATCAGAGGCCGGCCCTGGACTGAGCTCCCAGGTCCAAGCCGCTCAGGTTCAGGCACTCGGGTAGTCCTCAGAGAGGCGCTGACTCGGTTGGGCCTGCGTTTTGTGTTCTTCCCAGGTCGAGCAGCTCAGGTGATGAGGTGTTTGGCGGGCGCCAATGCTGCGACTTATCGCCTCCCCGCCACTCGGTTATCTGGGTGTAAAACCGGCGCACCTTCTCAGGCAGATATTGACCGTCCAGACCCCCAAGAAGTTTTAGTTAGCAAAGAAGCCTGCTTACAGTTTTATAGATAGTGTCTCTCTGGGGCTGCGATTGCCCCCTTCCGGCTCTGGCTGCCTGTCACCGGAGGGGGAAGGTCTGCAGCTGGCTATCTCTGTTCAGTCCTTTGTTCTGTGCGCGGGCCTGGCGGTGTCTTAGGTTAGGGCTGGCTTTTCGCGTGGTAGATATCCCACAGTCTGGTTTGCTAGCCCAAATTATTTCGCTCAGATAGCGCTCAGGACATTCGGCCCGATTCTTACTCTAAGGGACACAGCCCGTGCCGCACTTCCCTGCCCAGCCCCCGCTTGCTAATGCCGTGTGCAGGCGTCTGCGCTGCTTCTCCGCTGGGGGAGTTACCGTAGGGCTCACAATCCGCGATTTTTAATTGTTTATTTTTTTTTTTTCCCCTCCCTTTTATGTTGCCCTCTGTGCTTCCAAAGCTCGGCACAGATTCGGCAGTGAGAGGGTTTCCTGGTGTTTGGAAACTTCTCTCTTTTTAAGACTCCCTTCCCGGGACGGAACTCCGTCCCTCCCTCTTTTGTCTCTTTTTTTGTCTTTTATATTTTTTCCTACCTCCTTTTGAAGAGTTGGGCTGCTTTTCTGGGTGCCTGATGTCCTCTGCCGGCATTCAGAAGTTGTTTTGTGGAATTTACTCGACGTTTAAATGCTCTTTTGATGAATTTGTGGGGGAGAAAGTGTTCTCCCCGTCCTACTCCTCCGCCATCTTGGCTCCTCCCCTCCCTGGACCACACTTTAAATTAACAGTACTTTAGAGGATGATAGAACAAGAGATGGAAGGTCCTGGGTCCTGGGTCCTTCCAGAATTGCATAGAGCAGAGTCCACATGCAAACCTGGACTGCTCACTGTCAGACTGTTACAGGGGAGAAGTAAGCATTCTACTCTTTAAACCACAAGGAGGTCTCTAATTCAGTGCCTTAGCCTTTAGTAAAAACAGAATTAAAAATTAAATACGGTAACTTCATGAAGAACATTTAAAGGAAGCCTGTACTTCCATTTGACAGTACACTGCACTGTCTTTAATTTTGTGAAGACATAAGTTTTCATATCTGTTGCCATTAAAAGAAACTGCATTTCTTTTAACTGCCTTTGTTGGCATCTTTCTGTCAATCACACCACCATCCCTTTGTGACAACAGAGCAAGGGATAATAGGTGGAAAAATGTGGGAAACCTCAAGTTTCTAGCTCTGATACTTGGTGGTATTACCAGCTGAGAAAGAAAAGAAAATAGAAGAAAGTGACGAATAATTTTGAGATATGAGAATTTAAAGATGTTGGGGAATAGCAATGTTAAGTTTGGGGGAGAAGTCTGAGGCAGCAGCACAGACTGCTGTATGATCTTGAGCAAACTCTTCAATCTTCTTAAGCATGCATTTTCTGATAAGTATTATGAGAGATAAAAAAGAATATCTACCTCTGAGGGTTGCCATAAATGTTCAACAATATAATGCAAGTCGTGTTTAGTTCAGTGTTCAGCACAAAGAAGCTCTGGATAAATCTTAGTTATTTTTATCACAAGTGGGAGCTGCAGTCATGCATGGATGGGACTGAAGAGAGCATGTAGTATGAAAAGAAGTGGCCTGAGGACAAACCAACATTTTCAAAGTAAAGGATGAGGATTATACTCAGGAGACTGAAGAAAGAATAGTCAAGACAACAAGAGAAGAGAGAGGAGCAGAGTTGTATGGAGGCTGTGGGCTGCAGTACTGGGATGAGTGAAGAGGTTTGCTGAGAGGAGGAGGGAGAAAGGTTCATGGGGTCTGGTATCTTGCTGAGAAGAGCCCAGAAGCTAGGCTGTGCTGGGTTGCGATGTAAGTCAGAGATGAGGACATAGAAAGTGCAATCTAAATGATTCTTTTGAGGAGTTTGTATGGGAAGAGAAGGTGGGAGAGGAAGTTTTTAGAAAGCACAAGGAAAAGGCAAGGAAAGGAGTGACAAAAGAGGACTCGCGGCTGAGGAAGGTCAGAGACATAAAGGATTGAGCCCAAGAGTGCCGTGGAGATTGGAGTTGGGTAGAGGGCTTGTCTCTTGCCTTGGGGGTTTTGCTTGCCTTTCTTGGAAATCACAGCTGAAAGGCATAGCCGAAGATAATTTTGGGGTTAATAATCTCTGTATTCAAAGCAGCTACTTAAAAAAAAAAAAAAAAGAAGCTGCCTTGCTGAGACTTGTGAAATGCTGGAACCTTATATGTGAGGTGGAGGTTCTCATCTGGGCAGGGCAGCATTCCGTATGACATGCTGCTCCCCAGATACACACAAACCTGACTACCACTTACTGTGAGCCTGCTGGTGCAACACCCTCGATGTGTCAGAAACTTAAACTTGCCTATGAAGCTGCAGTGGATCGTGGCTTCTCTTTTCTACCTGGATATACTTTGTACTCTCAGACTCCCCGATAGGAGTTTTGTCACACAGATGGCTGACATGGTCAGGTACCTCCCCCACTTCCCTGCTCCTTGTTCCAGCCTCTTCTGCTCTGTCCTGCTGCTAACCAAGACTTGGACTAGCAGTTGGCCTGATAATAAACCAGGTCAAGCAGTGCTAGCAGACAGTGTGCTGCCAAGTCTAAATGCAGGTCTATCAAGTGGCGCGAGGATCAGATCTCCTATAGGGTTTGAGACCTGGGCTCAGACATCACTGTGCTGTTTCATCAGTGGCTCTTAAAAGACTGATTGAACATAAAAGAGAAAGGCAGATCCGCTGACCATGGAGCCCCAGAAAAAAAGTCTATCTACCACCATCTAAGTGCTGTCATAGAGTAACTTTGCTGGGGGATACATGTCCACCAAATGGATAGGACAATCAATGATAAGAACATCACCTAACAATCATATGAGATTAAAAACCCAAAGTGATCTCATACACATTATCTCATTAGTGAGGGGTTTTAAGTGATCTTTTGGAAAATGCCCTTTATGGAGCCTGAGACTCTGGGTCCTTCATGTAATGATATTCTTTCTGTGGAATTGAAAGGATTAATATACTGTGACTCTTGTTAGGAAGCAGGGTGTGATAAAGTCTCTGTGTTGTGTTTCTGCAGCAGTGGAGGGAGACACGTAACATATACAAATCTGTTTCTTGAAGCCCATTGGTTTGCAATAAGACCCTATTATTGAGACTATTTCTGCAAAAGAATAGGGAGAAACCTAAACAATCAGAGGTAAGTGAATTGTGCTTAGATGTCACTATGGACTTAATTGCAGATAATAGTACCTCCTCTAATTTTTCCCACCACCAACTGAGCCTCGCTGATTTTGCATACTTGAATGTTCAGACAACTTCAGACTCCCAGCTTTAGGAACAGGGCAGGAGCATGAAGAGGTGATACCTGAATATTACTTGGCACTACCTTTTGGGGGAATAAAGGGAAAGGGAAACGCTTTGGCCTGGGTACTATCTCTTTATGCCCTGTGATTTCTATTTAATGAATAAAAGAAATAAACTAAGGTCAGCCATGAGAGGGCCTGAGGTATTCCTTATTTTGACAAGTCTTAGACAGTGGAGTAAACTGGAAGGGAAGCAATGGACAAAGTGCATAGATAAGAAAGGTTTTTAAGACGTATGGTGATAAACTTCCAATAGCACAATCAAGATGTTTGGTGAACAAAACAGAAGCATTAGCCAGACTAGCGAACCTTCTAGCCATCAGAGTTAGGGGCGTAACCCTTCCTAAAAGGCACTGGATTGATTACAAATTAAAGGAGTGAAGTACCAAAAAAGAGAAGTTCTATAAATTGTGGCAGAAAAAAATGACAATAACAACACTAACAACCGTAAAGCAGTCTCTTTATAGCTTTGCAAACAGTGTGAGCAGACTGCTAATCAGGTTTCTTCTGTGCACGCATAGAGTAACTGCTCTCTGGAGCATCACCTGAGAACCTGGCCGCTGTCTGCGAGGCAAGATCTGTGGGGATGTGGACGGAAGGACCAGGGCAACCACTGCACGGCACACATGTAAACATGTCACTGGGGCTGAATGATTTTATTGAATCATTTTACTTCTCTCTGAAGCTTTTGGTAAAAGGGGTGTTTTTGAAAATTCAATCAAAGAACATGCTTTCACCATCTTTTCATTTCTAAAATCCTTGTTGAGATCATGTTGACCCTAGAGCCCTCTGTTATATATCACTATTTGTTTTAATTTATTTCCTTGTTGCAAAGCTCTTTTATGAAACAAGGTCTCAGATTAAAGATGGAGAGGATTTACTGCAACTAGAATAAGGTGCTGAACAATGCGCACCATCATTCACATTACAGTCTCCACCACTGATATGAACTATATTTAAAAAAAGACACAGGATCCCTCTTTTCCCCCCTCTGATAGTACATGTTTGCTGACATCTGTGTCCCTACAATGCTTATGTAGTGCACTGGTATGTAGAACACTGCTTTGCTCTTGAAACAGAAACTTTAAATGCTACTATGAATCAAGAAAATTGTTTGCTTGTTATTAGTCTAAACTAAAAAATATTTTTTTCCCCAAACCTGTGTCTTCAGAAGATAATGAACCTTCTGAATGCCAATTCTATTTATTTGATATTTAAAAACCATGTCCTTTCTCAGAGCCTCCAGGCATGTGCATAATAACATACCCACTGAAGTACTTCAAACAGATAAATGTATCATAAAACCAAAGTTAGGCGTATATAAATGAATAACTTATGTTCTGCTTGGGTGGGGAAGTATAAAGGATATCATACAAAAGGTCGAAAAAAAAATAGGAGTTACAAAGTTGAGGACCTACAACACATCCATCTATCCATCTGTCCACCCATCCATCTGTCCACCCATCCATCTGTCCACCCATTCATCCATTCACCCATCTACTATTCACTCAGCAAAGACATAAGGCATGTCTACTGTATTCTAGGCACTGTTTTGGACGCATCAGTGAATGGAACATAAAAAAGTATTAGGCATTGTGAAGTTTATATTCTAACTGGGGAGCCAGATAATAATAGACAAGCATAAAAAGTAGAGAACTTATGTCAGAAAATGATAAGTGCTGTGAAAAGAGCAAGTACAATAGGAGGATTGGGGGTTCTGGAGGTTGCATGGGGACAGGTGGTTGTGGTTCAGTTGTTCAGTCGCTTAGTCATGTCCGACTCTTTGTGACCCCATGGACTTCAGCACACCAGGCTTCCCTGTCCTTCACTATCTCCCAGAGTTTGCATCAATTCACATCCATTGAATTGGTGATGCCCATCCAACCATCTCATCCTCTGTTGCCCCCTTCTTCTCCTGCCCTCAATCTCTCACAGCATCTCCCACTCTACTTTAGTGAGTCAGCTTTTCACATCACGTGGCCAAAGTATTGGAGCTTCGGCTTCAGCATCAGGCCTTCCAATGAATATTCAGGGTTGATTTAAAGTTGAAATGTAGTATTCAATAGGGTGGTTAGGGGACATTTTATTCAGAAGGCAAGATTTGAACAAAGATTTAAAGAGAGTGAATTGGCTTTGTTGGCAACTCGGGGGAGAGGATTCAAGTAGAGGGAACAGGTACAGCAAAGGCCCTCAGGAGGAAGTGAGCTGATGTCCACTTAAAGTATAACAAGGAAACCAGGGGTGGGGCTGGAGTAGCTTGTGCAGGCAGCGGTGGGCAGGGAACAGGTCAGAGAGGTAATCAGGGGCCAGATACTGTAAAGTTTTGAAGGCACTGTAAGGACTTTGGCTTTCATTCTGTGGGAAACAGGGAGCAAGTGCAAGAATTTGCACAGAGTGGTGACCTGATTTGGCTTACATTTCAGCAGAGTCACTCTGGCTGCTGTGTTGAGAGGAGTGCACAGGGAAGCAAGGGGGTAGGAGCAGAAAGGCTTGTTCAGAAGTTGGGGAAGTAACCCAAGAGAGACAGGGCTAGGGTGCTCGAGGAAAGGTGGTGAGAAGTGGTCAAATTCCAGACAACTTCCTGAAACACAAAATAAAGTGTTCCTTGTTCTCTAGCCTGGAATGGGACTCTGCCAACTTGATGTTGCACCCATGTGGCATGGATCTCAGCTTGAACAGGACTGCGTTCATCTGTCAAGCATGGGAACGTATGGATGACTGCAGGGTGGGTCTTGCATGAGTCTGTTTTCAATGAACAACCCAGGGAACTCAAAAGACTCTTCTGGTCAAAGAAGGTGGCCTAGGCATATGTATTTGATTAACAGGATAACAGACACATGTTCAAGGAGATGGGTGATTCTGCATGGATTTCAGGATCTGGACCCTGGCTCAGCACCTGTGGATCATGCCTTAAGAATAAGAAGCTTCAATATGAAATCTGTATCATGAAACATTTTTGGGACTTGGGGACAAAAGGAATTAGCAGAACTGGCACCAGCAACTTCATCAGCAGGCAGAGATGGTGCCATGTTACAGATATTGGTGCCCTCAACATTGGGCACCAGCAGTTGGTCATGGTGCCCACACTGGCAGGTTTCAGTGATATTGGCAGGATATTCAGTTGGCATTGGCTAATGTGCCCTTGATGGAAAGTGTCTGGGCACTGTAGGCAGTAGCACAGACATTAGCACCTTTGACACATTGGGCCCCTGCAGCTCTGAAGCAGCCTTTGGCAACCATTAGTAGCAGACTTGGCACACTCAGTGGGTGTTAACAGCACCGAGAACAATTTTGGTAAGTTCTGGTGGCATTGTTTCAAGCTTTGGTAACAAGAATCATCAACTACAATAAGCTAGAGGGAGAGAGGGAGAAAAAGGCAGATGTCACACAGTCAACAATTGGTCTGATTAATGGTGCACATATGACTTGAAAGACCCAGAATGAATATTAGGAAAAACTTCAGTGAGGTCTGAAACATGCAGAGAAGTGTAACAGCAGTTTGAAGCCCTGCCTGGAATTCTTGAGAACCCCTGGGATTCTTGAGAACTCCTTTTCTATCTGTAGTGAGGGAAGACTCTAAGAACTATTCCACCACCTCTGGGTAGAAGAGACAATAGATTGACTCTTAGGAAAATGTCTCCAGTCTTATAGATTGGGGCGTTTGTTTGTTTTTTGGTCATCTCAGAATTTTTATTACTTCAGACACTGAAGTAACTAAGAATTTTCAGCTTGAATTATGTGAATCCCTACTAGTAAATCAGTTCCTAACAATAGTTTCAGTAGTTATTATTTATTTCATGCAACAAGAATTTTTAAGCACAAAATTTATAAAAATATAAAAGGTCTAAGGTTCTTTCTAGGAATATGCAATTCTGTGTGTGTGTGTGTTTCAGATATATACAAATATAAGAAAATTAAGTGCCAAAGTTTTTACAAGTTCCAGAAAAGAAATAAAACTTGAGGAGTTGGAGATGTTTGGGAGGAGTTTCTTCCCTAATTTCTCTTGGGGTTAATACTTAAAGAAGTGAAGGTCTGTGTGAGTGGGTGTGTGTGTGTGTGTATTAAAGTGAGTAAGAGAGAGACAGAGAGAGAATGGATGAATATGAGCATCCATCTCTCCCTTTTGTTTCTGGATCTAGACAGAACACAGGCAGCATTCCCTGTCTGGAGTGATTCCCTCAATGCTCTATTTGCTAAACATATCTATTAATCCCTTGAAATTAAACTCAAGCATCATGTACCTATCCAGAAAACTTTCCATGGCTTCCATGTACTTAGTCCTCCCTTCCTCTTGTAGCATATTTTTTCACATAGTAGTTTAGTTTTTGCCATATCTGTCTCTGTCCAAAGTGTAGGTAGAACTGCTTGAGGCAGGAACTACATCTTATCCGTTTTTCACCCCCATCTCTTAACCTAGCATAGAGCCAAAATGAACTGATTGGATGAATAAGAAATTCATTGATGATCATCTGGGCACGTGGGTGTCTGCAGACCTTATGCATCTGGAGTTGCCCTGTCTGTCATTTAGCTCCAATCCTATCAGAAAGCCCTATGGGGCTTCCCTGGTGGCTCAGATGGTAAAGAATCTCCCTGCAGTGCAGGAGACCCGAGTTTGATCCCTGGGTCGGGAAGATTCCTTGGAGAAGGGAGTGGATACCCACTCCAGTATTCTTGCCTGGAAAATTCCATGGACAGAGGAGCCTGTTGGGCTACAGTCCATGGAGTCACAAAGAGTCGGACACGACTGAGCGACTGACACACACACTATTGGAAATGCTAAGGTCTTTGGGTTGTAAGGTCAATTACTACTTTGTATTTACATCAGTAGCACTTAGAAAAGTGTTCTGTTGAAAGTGAACACCATAAATGTTGATAGACGATAATGTAATTGAGTCCCAGAGGACAAAGCCAGGGAAATCAATTTTCTATGCTCCTGTTGTTCAGTCACTAAGTTGTGTCTGACTCTTTGTGACCTATGGACTGAAGCATGCCAGGAGCCCCTGTCCTTCACTGTCTCCCAGAGTTTGCTCAGATTTATGTCCATTGAGTTGGTGATGCTATCTATTTAATCCTCTGCCACCCTCTTCTCCTTTTGCCTTCAATCTTCCCTAAGCATCAGAGTCTATTCCAATGAATCAGCTCTTCGCATCAGGTGGCCAAAGTACTGGAGCTTCAGCTTCAGCAGCAGTCCTTCCAATGAAGGAAGGAAAAAGCCAGGAAAAGCAATCTTCTATACACTTACTATAATAATCTATGGTACATTTGTGGAGAAAACTTCACATTCAACAATTTCTATAATATATTTACCTCTTACTATTAGAAGATTATAAATACAATTCTTTCCCACCCAGAAGTAGCCTCTAAATAGAGAAGGAGTTGAGGTTTAAAACTGATGATGCATTGAATAAAAAGCTTTTAACCTGCTAGAATTCTGTGATTCATAAATTATTACTTTAAAAATCATTTAAAGTGTATCTATTTAGCACCCTTGAAGACATGAAAGAAGGAATCTGGTGGCTTCTTGAGTACTCATTTCCTCTGATAAGAGCAGTAGTTATCTGTTAACTAACAAAATAAAACACCCCTTCCCCTCCCCCCCCAAAAAAAACCAAGCTGAATATCTTTTTACTAAAATAGAAGATGCTAGAAAAATGGCCAGCCATTTTTCTAAAGGTGAAAGGTGGATTCCTAAGTAAAGTGTTCACTGTGAGTTCACAGAAGATCAAGCATCAAATTTGAACCTGAAAGATGGAAATTTAAACTCCTATTGAACACCAACAGAAAATAACCACAAAGAAATACCATGGAAGGAAAAACTGCTTAGCTTAAGGGTGGGAGAACAGTAACTCAGTTCTAGTTTAGCGGCTTCACCGAAAAGGACTCCAGGCGTCTTCTTGGGTTTGAAGCATTTGACTCACTCATTATAGCTTGAAGGGCAAAGTGATGGATGAAATTGATAACTGGATTGACGGCACTAGCTGTATTTCAAACAATGGTTATTACAAGTGGGAAAAAAGTAGCATATCTATCTGCCTGAACAAGCTAAGCAAATACTCCTGGTCACATTTTGCTTGGAGTGTCATGAGCTATCCCCAATCTTGACACAACAAAGAAGTTTTTAAGGTGCATAGAAATGGTTTTTTGATTTATGGTTTTTGAAAGATGGTTTGAAACCGTGGTTCAAAACCATTTTGAAAAATGGTTTGCTTTTTTTTTCCTCCTCCTCCAGGAACTTTCTTGTGATTCCTTGAGCAGAAGAGAACTTGCCTTCCATTTAATGCTCAAAGCTTGTATTTTTTACTTCTATTACAGTTTGTTCATGCTCTGTTTTTATGAAAATCACTTGGATATTGGGTTGACTTTCTTTGCTAGATGGCAATCTCCTTGAAGGCAGATACTATATAACTTCATCTTTTTTCTCCTTCCACTGTGTCTGAGACATAAGTAGATGCTCAAGGCATTTGCAGACAGAAACTGAACAGAGACCTCTCACTTGACCGCCATTGATTGAAAGTAAGAAGTATAGCCCAATTATACTCCACTTTTAAACCAAAACTTAATTCAATTGTACAGGAAAGGTGGGGAATAATGGCTCTTCACATTTGTGGGTATGTTGTTTAGGAGCTCTTGTGTAAATTTATTTAGTTCTGCTAATTTTTTTTATGAAATCAGAATGTCTTTAACAATTTCATGGAGCCTCCCTGTTATGGTCTGAACATGCAGCTTCTCAATTCACTTCTATTCTATTTTGTGCCACTCACATTTACTGAGCCCTTGCTGTCTGAAGTACTATCTCCTCTGTTCTTCTCCCACTTTCCACTTAGCTCTGGGGATTGATTACATTACCTCTAAGAGGTGCAGACAGGAAGCCCTCTTGCTATTATGCTTATTCATTTAATTTCTTAGATAAGAAGGCCCCAGTTATGATTTTAAATACCTTCTCTCTTAGCTCCTGATAGGTTAAATAATCATCTTAAAGGTATTAAAAATTAATTTAGTGGATGATGATCAGAATTTAAAGTTTTTCCCTTATTTAAAACGTGAATAATCTGCCTTGTGAGAAATGGGAATGGAAAGCTCACTATTCCAATGTAGTCATGGACAGTTTTAGTCGTTGACTATCTTATATCAGTGATTGAGTTCCTTTCTGTTGCTCTTTGGCCCCAGGCAAATTTGCCCCCACCCCCCAATTTTATTAAGTTTTGCTAATTTAGTGAGCAGTTACTGAACAAATACAAGTGGCTAAGACCAAAATTAACTTAGTCCTTCTAAGTGACAGGAGCTTCATGCACATTTTTAAATTTATAATTCAAAGTAAGTTAATGTGGTAGGCTCTACTGTTATTATCTCCATTTTACAGGTAAGGAAACAGAATTATAGAATTTAAGTAATATGTCCGACATGACACAAGTAGTAGGTGGTCAACCTAGAATTAAGTTAGGTTAATAAAAGCTCAAGAAAATTCCTTTTTATAAAATTCTAAGTTGCTTGAAGACAACCTAAAGGGATTATCCACTTAGTATCCTCATCGTGCTTTAAAGTATAGCGTTTAGACAACGTAGTTAAGAACCTCAGTTAAGCTGCCTGGGTCTGAATCCTAGTTTATCGATCTAACACAGCATTTGTACATTCTTGTCACTCTGTCTATTCCCTTACTACCTGAGAGGACATCTTTTGACTATTTTTTGTTTGCATATCAACTTATTTTGCTTATTGTTTATACCTGATGTAATGAATTTTAGACATAAAAATGGATGAAGGAACCTCACTTTTTTCTTGGTTCACCTTTAATCTTTTTTTTTTTAAATAAGCTTTAAAAGTTTTTTATTTTATTTTATTTTATATTGGAGTATAGCTAATTAACAAAGTTGTGAGTTTCAGGTGGATAGAAAAGGGACTTAGCCATACATATGCATGTAGCCATTCACCTTCAATCTTCTTTTAAAAATTTATTTAACAAACATGAATACAGCACATATGATGCACCTAGTTCCATTTTAAGTGCTTTACAAGTATTGACTCATTTAATACTCAGCACACCTTTATGGGTCAGATAAAATCAAACTCAGGGAGTTCTGGCCATGTTCCCAACTATTACACCATGCTGTTTCCTGGCTTAATCCTATAAAAATGTCATCTCCGTGTAGTTTAATGCTCTAAAGATGTGTCTTAGAGAGTGCCCTTTCACCTTGCCTATCTTTCCTTCCTCTCTACCCAAATTAAAGAATAAAATAAATAAGATTATTTTAGCTATTTTGCTTTATTTCATTATGCCTTTTTTTTTTTTCCTTTTGACACAGCAATTCCGAAGCTTCCGTAAGGCCACCTACAAGAATAAACGGGCGGGTTGACCCTCAGTAGCTGCAGGACAACTGACTTGGTCTACGTTTGCCTTTCTCCTTTTTCAAGTCTGTCTCCTTCCTGCTTTTCTAGGGCTTTTTGATCCCTGCCACAACCCTTCCCTCCCAGTCCTAAGAAGGAAGTTTAGTGGACTATAGACGTGGCAAAAATGGCCTTTCTAGCCTGAAACTTAAAAGGAAACACAATTTTATAAACAATTCCTTTTTGTGTTTAGTCACTTGGTTCTTTTTTGCACTTTTACAGTTTCTCTCACAAATACATAATCATCAGAGACTTGGGTATAGCAAAGTATCATCCAGGAGCTAACTGGCATGAGGGTGGACACCTGGGATTTAGTTCCAGCTCTGATTCCTGGGTTGGGAAGATCCCCTGGAGAAGGAAATGGCAACCCATTCCAGTACTCTTGCCTGGAAAAATCCCATGGATGGAGGAGCCTGGTAGGCCACAGTTCATGGGGTCGCGAGGAGTCAGACACGACTGAATGACTTGATTTTCAGTTTTCTGTTGCTAAGGAACTATCTGCCTTGAGGCAAGCCATTTAATATGACCTATGCTTATCTTCACCTGTGAAAGGATTTAGGCAAGAGGTTGAGCTGGATATATATATGTTTTAATAGAACACAATGTGGTTTTTTTATCTGGACCATTTTAAAAGTCCTTTTTGAATTTGTTACAATATTGCTTCTGTTGTCTATGTTCTGGTTTTGTGGCCATGAAGCATGTGGGATCTTAGCTCTCCAATCAGGGATCAAACTCTGACCCCCTGTATTAGA
Source organism: Bubalus kerabau (assembly GCF_029407905.1). Lineage (NCBI taxonomy): Eukaryota > Metazoa > Chordata > Mammalia > Artiodactyla > Bovidae > Bubalus > Bubalus kerabau. The sequence goes on along the minus strand of NC_073624.1, from coordinate 58,899,764 downwards.
AGGTAAAGTCTTGACCACTAGACCACTAGGGAAGTCTCTGAGCTGGATAGCTTAAGGTCCTTTGCTTCCCTAAACTGTTATTTTCTTGGGAGAATTACACTAGGAAGAGAAAGTGCTCAGATATCTAAATTCCTTTACTCTTACTGCTGATTTTCTTATCACGAGCCATTATTTTTTTTATTAAATGAGGATGAACTTCTCAAAGTTGAAGGATGACAGCAGTTGGGGATGGTGATAGATCAGAACCTTTTACTTGCAGAATTCCTCCCATAGTTCTCTAACTATCATGGGGGATAATGAGTACAATGATAGTTCAGTTCTCTGGTCTAAATAATAAACTATTCCAAGATAAATTCACTTAAAATAAAACATTGAAAATCCTCCATCTTTAGCTCAGGAAGAATGCTGCAGTCACCTTTGCTTTCTGAGACGGCATAAAAACCTTGAAACAGAGCATCCATAAGTGAGTTGGGGCTGTGCTGCTCTCATGTCTGGTAGGTATTTGGATATCTATCTAGCTCAAACAGCTATAGCTATTTTGTACTTTGTGTGTACTGGACTTCCTCATTTCAAAAGGCTCAAAGAACTTTATAAATAAAATGGTCATTCCCTCTCCCAATATATTCCTGAATAATAGACTGGTTATCCACTTGTAAATAGAAAGCATGAGGCATGGTGGAGAAGGTCTATGGAAGAAAATGCAGGCCATCAGGGTGTGGGTATTATATTCATGAAGGACCTGCCTTACTTCTTTGTAAAACATTTAAATATAAAGGTGCCAAGCTGGGAAATGTCCTAACCTGGGAGTCCTATCCTGACCTATTTAGGACTGACTTCTAATCTGCACTCTTGTTTGGCTCAGTCCACTCTAACAAATATTAACTGAACATTACTATGTCCAGGTGCTCCATGCTTAAAAAATGAAAATGAATATAACAAAGATCCTGATCTTGAGTGAGAGAGACAAACTAGTCAATAGGCAGTCTTATCAGGTGTAATGGGAGCACAGAAGATTAAATTAGCATGCTAGCCCAGATAAAGGATGTCATAAAAGGCTTCTCCAAGGAATAAATCTTAAGGAATGAACATTTGTGTGAAGAAAGGCAGCAGTCAAGGTACAGAAAGAAAAAGGTGTTTTTAACACAGAATGACTAGATTCTTAAGAATTCCATTAGTACTTCCTGGGAAGGGAGACTGTATTTCTTGGCTAGTTAGTGAGAGTCATGAAACTCAGCTCTGGTGCATCAAATGCAGACTAAAGTAAATGATGCACTTCCGAGCCTGGCAACAGAACATCCTGTGTTATTGTCCATGTTCCTCTCCCCTCTCCCCTCTCCCCTTAAGATAGTTCTCAAAGAACTCCAAGATGGGAGAGCCACATGACAGAATGAGCCTGGATCCCCAAGGTTCTGCTCGGAGGAGAGCTGCCTAACCCATCATTGACTTAGTATGAGTAAGAAACAAATCTAATAGTGTGAAGCCACTCTTAACAGTACTGTTAATAGTGTTAACAGTGGCTTGAGTTCATTATCTGATTATATAGGCTAAGAAATAACAAGATAGATCTGAATGACTTGCTGTAACTTCAAAATTTATTTTATTTACTCCAAATGACCTAAGTTTTTAACCTTAAGATCAATTACTCTTTCTTCCTTCTCTCAATGGCACCAATATCTCTCCTGAAAAAGAAATGATCTTTTACTCTGATTTAAGTGAGCATATCTCTTTGTCCCAGAACCACAAGACATTTACAGAACTGGATAGATCTTGAAAATAGAAACACCACAGCTTCACCAAGGACCAGACCTACAGGAGGCAGAATATCTTATGCCCTCAGTTAGACCATGGGTTTAAATCATGTATTCAGTTTACGTTAGGGTTCCCATGCTAACAGTGCACATATGTATGTGGGATTTTGAGAGTATATCTTTAACTGGATAGCCACAGGGCGGTAGGTCAACATCGAGTGGCATGATGTTTAAGATACTGGCCATTGAAAAGAAAGAAATGCAAGACAAAAGGAGGAGGGTGTATGGAGAGACAGTTTGGTACAGGAGAATGAAGTTACCCTGTCAGCAGGTACAACAATAGAATCTATGTCGGTAGCCTATGTTTTGTCGTTGCCCTTCTGAAAAACAGCAGAAGCAATAGGAATGAGTTTCTATCATTTTTCTAAGTGACAAGGAAATAAGACTGAAACTTCCTTTCTGAAGTTATTAAGAAGTTACATTGGTTGTGCACTTTCCCCCTAAAGCTTGCACATATGTTCATCAACCATCAAGACTAGAATCAACAAACATCTGAATTTCAAGCACCCTGAAAGAACTAGGGTCTTTAAGAGCAGAATCTTGGGCAGGAAGCCAAGGTGAGATAATAACACATTTGCAATGCTCTTTTGAACTCTGAAATAATCAGGGATTCTCTGATATAAAGTCATATTAAGATTTTAATTTTTGGAGAGATTCTCTTCCTCTATGACACAGGAGTAGCAAAGTCACAGCTATAACTAAATCTGGTCCCTAATGCTTTGTTTAATTGATAAAGTGGAAAGGAGACTTTTTTTTTGAGTGGGGAGGCAGGGTTTGTGTTCTCCAGTTTGCCAAAACTTCCACTACTATTTATTGTCTTGAAACCATCATAATATTGTAAAGTAATTCTCTTCTAATTAAAAATAAAAATTTTAATTAAAAAAAAAGTGTTTGAGTTCTTAGTCCTTGCCAGTATCTCTGTATCCCAAGGTTTTTTTTGGTTAACTGTGGCCTGCATTTATTTGTTCCGATGAGGTCTAAAGTTCAATGATCGCTCTTACTTTCTAGTTTTGATGGTTTTTTAAAAAATGCATTTAATTTGCTAATATCCTTTAAGTATTGTCCAAGAGAGTCTGACCAATTCATTTCCTTACTATAAATGGAAGTATGCTCCTTTCAATAATGAGGCACCAACAAAGACTGAACATGTTTTTAAAATTAGTAATGTTTTATAGGCTTACTAATTTGTATATATCACTTAGATGAGTGGCATTCAGATCATGAAGCTTTAAGTGCAATTGGCAAATCTCCAAGGTCTCTGATTTCTGTATGATTGTATCCTATATGGATGTGATAGTTGGACAATAAAAAAAGCTGAGTGCTGAAGAATTGATACCTTCGAACTGTGGTACTGAAGAAGACTCTTGAGAGTCTTTTGGACAGCAAGGCAATAAACCAGTCAATCCTAAAGGAAATCAACCCTGAATATTCACTGGAAGGACTGATGCTAAAGCTGAGGCTCTAATACTTTGGCCATCTGATGCCAAGAACTGACTCACTGGGAAACACCCTGATGCTGGGAAAGATTGAAGGCAGGTAGAGAAGGGGACAACAGAGGATGAGCTGGTTGGTGGCATCACCAACTCGATGGACATGAGTTTGAGCAGGTTCTGGGAGTCGGTGATGGATAGGGAAGCCTGGCGTGCTGCAGTCCATGGGGTCACAAAGAGTTGGACATGACTGAGTGACTGAACAACAACATCAGATCTGAGACATATGCCTTTTTTTGAATGGTGATTACTAATGTGTTACTAAATCATCTAATTGTGAATACCATAGTACCATGAAGATGGCCCATGGGAATAAAAAATGCGTTTTGTTATTGTTGTAACCATGTAATAGTTATTCCATTTTGACTGAAAATGCAGACAAGGAAACTAGACTGTAAAGTGGATCATTATAAAGTCTATCTGTAGCAGGCATACTTCTGAGATGGCCCCAGTGATCCCACCTCTTGATATTCACATCCTTGTGTAAATACCTCTTCTTATGTCTGGGCTGGATTTGTGGTTTGATTATAATGAACAGAATAGGCAAAAGGTTGGGATGTTACAAAAGACTAAGATTTCCATCTTGCTGGCACTTTCCTGTTTCTCACTTGCTTGTGCTATTGAAACTAGCTTCATGTGAGATTCTTTACAAAGAGGCCCATGTGACAAGAAACTGAGGGATGCCTTCAGCCAATAGCTTGTGAGGAACTGAAGCCTCAGTCCAAAAAACCCCAAACATCAGAATCCTGCCTAAAACTAATGAATGAAGTAGGAAGTGTATTCTCCCCAGTTGAGTCTCAAGATGACTGTAGTCTGTGAAAGACCAAGAGCCAGAAGACCCAGCTAAGTGTTAGTCGCCCAGTCATGTCTGACTCTTTGTGACCCCATGGACTGCAACCCACCAGGCTCCTCTGTGCATGGAATTCTTCAAGCAAGAATACAGCAGTGGGTAGCCATTTCCTTCTCCTGGGGATCTTCCCAACCCAGGGATCAAACCCCAGTCTCCTGTATTGCAGGCAGATTCTTGACCATCTGAGCCACCAGGGAAACTCTAAGCTGCTCTTAGATCCCTACTCCACAGAAATATAAATGTGATAAATGTTGTAATATGCCTCTAAGATTGAGGTAGCTTGTTATATAGCAATAGATACCTTACAGAGAATCTCACTTCTCTACTGGAGTAAGAGATAACTCTGTTGTTGTTTTTAAAAAAAACAAAATCTCAGACCAAGGATGGGGAAGGTGACAGTTCATCTGGTCAGAGATGTTCAGTGCCATTTGGTGAAAATATTGAAACTAAGCAGCCCAACAAATATTGGTCAAATTGAACTGAACTTAGACAAAAAAGGCAGCTACAATCCAGGTATTCATTATGCAGTAAAACAGAAGTAGGGTAGCAATGAACAAAACAATGAATACCAGAAACTGTGCTATGATCAAGAGTCTTGAGATAATTACCTTTGCTAGTCATCAAATATTTTGAGTTTGAGTTTTGAGGAATGCCAATGTTTAACTGAGGAGAATGAGCAGGCAAGGAGAGAGAGCAACAGAGAGGCAGGAAGATAACTGGGTATTGTGGAGGCCAAAAGAGGATGATGTTGATAGCTGACAAGCGTATCAAAACCTACTGAAGCCAAGGTGAGGTGGAAGTGGCTTATGGAATTTCTGTTCTTCTGGTCATCAGTGACTTTAGCACTGGTGGTGTGGGGTGGCAGCAAAAAAACTAGTTAGATCCAAATGGGGATAGGGAGTGTAGACGATGACAAAGTAATTCCAAAAGATATTATAAAAGAGGAAAATATAGGAAAAAAACATTGAAAAGTGAAGTGAGCGTGTGATATAAAAGTTGCTAGCATGCTGACGTACATTTTCAATTCAGAAGGAGAGATAGGAGCAGATACACTACAGGCCTTCACATGAAATTCTGCAAACCTTTAAAATGATAATCCTTTGAATTCCTGACTTGTAGGTTTTGTCCTTTTGTCAAAGGACAAAAGAGATTATGCCCTTATAAAAGGATTTTAGAGGATTATCCACAGACTGGATAACAGAATTCTTACCTGGGAAAAAGTAAATGATATGTTGCAAATAAGTAATCAGATAATTTCCCTGTGTCCAGAGGACAGAAAAAGCTCAACATGCTTAAAGATTCTAAGAGAGTACAAAAGAAGCCATCTTCTCATAGAACTTGTTATTTGTGTCCTTTCTTAAAAAGAGTGAAGGGTAAAAGTTCCAGGAAACTTTCAGACCTAAGGAAAGACTGAGTTGGATTTGGTGAGGGAAGTGGATGCTGGGTGAAAATGGATAAAATAAACTTTGCACCTAAAAGTCAGGCACTTTACAAGACAGAGAGAAAGAATGGATGGAAAAGAGGAATTGATATGATTACTGTTCTAAAGATGTCTATGCTTAGAATACATGGAACGTATTCTATGTGTTCAGCATATCAAATGAACTGGAGAACGTTCAGACCTATGCACAAATAATTACTTCAGTATTAAAAAGGGGATATTATAGAAAAAACATCATTACAAAAAGAATAAGCATTTTCTTTGAAACTTGAGACAATACAAATACAAAAAAGCATTAAAAAATGCACTGAACTGTGATAACAGATCAAACTGCACTTAGCAAACCACCTTTTCTCTGTTTAGGAACAATCTCTCCAAAACACAATATGTTAAGTAAAGGATCTCAGGTAGCAGTCATGGAATAGTTCTCATGACAGATGAAGAACACAGATATTCTGAGGATTAAAATTGCACAAACAAAATGAAGAGACAGTTTGCCCACTTTTTGGCAGTGCAAAGTTTAAGGGAATGCAAATGAATGTGTTGCCAGTTGAATTACACTATTAACCACCTAAAGATTGGGTTCATTACCTAAGAAGGCAAAGCATCAATTTGTAGCATTATAACATTTTGCTTGTGTTGCTGAACATGTGTTTGGATGTTTTTATGCCTTTGAACTGTGGTGTTGGAGGAGACTCTTAAGAGTAGCTTGGACAGCAAGGAGATCAAACCAGTCAATCCTAAAGGAAATCAGTTCTGAATATTCACTGGAAGGACTGATGCTGAAGCTGAAACTCCAGTACTGTGGCCACCTTATGCGAAGAACTGATTCATTGGAAAGGACCCTGATGCTGGGAAAGATTGATGGCAGGAGGAGAAGGGGACAACAGAGGATGAGATGTTTGGATGGCATCACTGACTTGATGGACATAAGTGTGAGGGAACTCTGGGAGATGGTGATAGACAGGGAAGCCTGGCATGCTGCAGTCCATGGGGTTGCAAAGAGTTGGACATGACTGAGTGACTGAACTGAACTGAACTGAACTCATTTGGGTGCATAATAAGTACTTCAGCATCAGCCTCTTGATAGAAGCTTAATTTTGTGTTATTTCTATTATATTGTTCCCTCTGATGGGAATGATATTCTGTCTTAAAGATAAATACTTCATTTATTCTTCAAATAATTCTGAGTTCAGGTTCTTTTGTTTCTCAAAATGGCATGTACAGGATTATAGACATAGCTTAAAAACTGAGGTACTCTTTGATTAAAAAAATATATTTGAATAACATGTAAAAAATATTTATTCACTCAATCACTCATTCTTCATTCTTTTAAGTGCATGTATTGATCTAAACACAGTGGGAAGTTCAAGGATGGACGTGGCATTGTCTCTGCCCTCAGGATGCTTATAACACAGAAGTAGTATAATAGTATTAGTACCTTCAGACAGAACAAGCATAGGGCCATCAAATCTTAGAAGAAAGAAAGAGTAAAGTATTCTTTCATTTCACAAATTATTTTTTGATGTGCTAGGCACCATTCCAGGGACTGGATATGTAAAAGGAACAAGATAGGGAAGAATAAGGTGCCAAGGCACCTTATTTCATTACTGTTGCATCCTGGGGATGAGATAAAAAAAATAATGCACAAAACAAGCATACATCCTGATATATGGCAAAACCAATACAATATTGTAAAGTTAAATAAAATAAAATTAAAAAAAAAAGAAAACAAGCAAACAAATAATATAACTTCCAGTGGCCAAAATTGCTATGAAGAAAACTGAAGCAGAACCACATGAGGGACAGTGAAGGGGGCAAAGGGTGTGCTTTTGAGGGAACAAAACCCTCTGTGAGGAGGTGACGGCTGAATAGAGGTTTGATGATGTAGGGAGCAAGCATTTGAAGATATGAAGAAAAGGCTTTCCACGCAGACACACTGATACAGAAAGGCTTTGAGGCAAAAATGAGTTTGACATATTCTGGAACAAAAAAGAAAGTCACATGACTAGAGAATGGAAGAAAGAGAGAATGAGAGATGAGGTTGTATTCGGTGGAAGGGGCCAGATCCTACTGATTTTCGTAGGTCATGATAAAGATTCTAAGTGCAAAAGGGAATCTATTGTGGATTTTAAGCAGGATGTGCCATGCTCTGATTTACATTTTGGTCTGGGTGCAGTGTGGAAATTCAACTGTAAAGTGGTGAGAAAGGTAACTGGGACAGAGATTAGGCATCTGTGCATTGTCCAGGTGTGAGGACCAATCAGAAATTGACTCAAGTAGTCTAATGCACAGACAACAGGTTAGATTCTATTGTGGTAGCCTGATTAGACATGGTTGGTGTGGACTAGGGTAATAATTACTCAGGTGGTAAGAAGGGGTTCCACTTCAGAAGTTTCACAAAAAAGTGATTCTGGGTAAAGATACACAAGAAGCAAGTAGAAAACTGTATTATTAAAACTCCTGTGTATGCTTGACTTTTCTTGAATTTGCAAAAGTGGTAAGTTTCTATCAGTAGATACTTAGTTCACTGTCAGTTGGCAAATTTCACCTTGTCACTTTCTTAGAAACAGTGGTTAATATTTATCTTTCCTATTCTGAGAAGGAGAAATTAAAGCCTCCTTAGAAAGGAAAAGCACAGAGGAGAATATAAAATATGTAATACATTCACATATTTAGATGAATCTTTTACTGTCCTTCTGCTACCCTGCCTCCAATCTTGCCCCCTGAATCTTTCCCCTAGTGGATGACCCAGCTTTAACATTCTCTCCTTCTAATTTCTCTTGTCTGCAGCCTCCAGAATTAACTGGCCTAAAGCAGTTTAGTCATGTCCATTCCCCTGTGCTCACAGAATAAATTTCAGATTCCTTAGCCTGATACCAACATGACCCAACCTACTTTTTCTGTTTTATCTCTGGCTCCACTCTCTAATTGTTTTAATCACATTGGATTTTAGTATTTTTAAAATTGTGATGAAATAACAAAACATAAAACCACGTTAAACTGTCTTGAAGTATTATACATAATTTAGTAGTATTAAGTACATTCACATTGTTGTGCAAATCCCATTGGATTTTAAATCACAAAGTATCATGGTTCCTCTAATGCTTCTGGCAGTTTGTTGACTGGACCATACCTCTATCTATGTGATTCCCGCTGGGCCCTGAAATGCCTTTCCCTTTCCTTACCAATTAAAATCCTACATATTTTACTGAGCACTGAAGACCAGTGCTCAGATCCTACCTCTTGTTTTAGGCTCCTGTGAAACCTTACCTAGAAACAGAAGGTCAACTCTGTTGGTAAGTAACGTATTACTTAAAATGATGCCTGGTTGGTAAATTGCATTTGGACTGGGAGGATTTATACACAAACTATAAATACCTGAAGGGGACGTGACACTTGCACTTTCCTGAGTAACGGCTTGTGATTAAGCAAGTTCCGCGCCCCTGGAGGCTAGGGCTATGGAGTTGTTATAAGAGATACTGCCTCTAAGGGCAGGAGGCTCCTATTCCAGGAACATTCTTCTACCCACCCAATACTGATCTGTCTTCTTGCACCTGATCTATCACCTGGGGGGTATGGACTGATTGTACTGACATACAGAATCCCACCAAAGAAAAACTTGTAAGCTGCCCTGTTGGCCGGAGGGCGACATCTAATGAATCTGAATGTTTAATTGGACTAAGAAGACCTGCTTTGGCTTCGGGGAGTTGCATCAATATGCAGACATATTGTCCTAAGTACTAACACGCTTTGCACACCTGGACTTAAAACCATTGGGACTAGATTAAGGGCTAGGATAATAAATGCTGTCTTACCTTTGGAAGGAGCTGGATTGCCTGTAGAATTCTTTGTCTGTGCCCAGAATTAAGGATTCCAATTTCCAACAAATCCTGGTCTTCCATAACATTGCTTCCCTGAAACAAAACCAGAAATGTTATAAATGAAATCAGGCAGTTTTACTGGGCATAAATACTGGTTTTATTAATACAGAGAAAAATAACCAACAAATGATCTGATTTTTGTAAACAAAACCATAGAGTCAATCTTCTGCAAGAGTGAGGTGAGAGGAGGTCACCTAGATGATTGAGTTGAAGGTTATGGGAAAGTTGCTTTTACATCATAAATACTCTCAAGGTTTACTATTTATGGCTGGATTATCTGCATTGGGGATTCATTTCTGTGACTCAAAACCCTGTTCCTCTAAAAATATATATGCTTCTAGGAAGAGCTGCCATTTAAACTATCAGTGACCTATACATTGATGTGAATGAACCAGTTTTTTCCCCTCTGAAGACAAATTTTGTAAGGAGAGCTGATGGAAAAATTGAAGTATCGTAGGCAAGCTAAAAGAGAATAATTCACCTTAAATATTGAATGTCAGATGTCTGATCAAGGTATGAGGATACAAAAATGAATAAGATGCAGATCCTTGCCCTCAACTGTTGATTCCTTCCAGTCCAGAGATGGAAGCAAATTGTTCAAAGGCAGTTAGGATGCTATGAGTGTGCTATCATGGTGACACATGTTTGGGAATGCAGAGGGGACCTGGGGTGTGTTTTCAGAGGAGATGGTGTCTCATCAGACATCTGAAGTACAGTTCAGGTTCAGCACTCAAAATGCAAAGGACTAGAAGTCATATGCAGTGCTGTGTGGGTAAGAAAGAACACAGTGTACTTGGAAGCATCAAATTCTAGGATAAGGTGGCTGCTGCTGCTGCTGCTAAGTCGCTTCAGTCACGTCCGACTCTGTGCGACCCCAGAGATGGTTGCCCACCAGGTTCCCCTGTCCCTGGGATTCTCCGGGCAAGAACACTGGAGTGGGTTGCCATTTCCTTGAGACAGGAGCAAAACTTAATGCTTAAAAGGTATTGAGAAGCCAGATGACACAGATATTGTATGAATTTCAATTTCATTTTGACCATAACAAGCCATGGACAGATTTTAAGAAAAGGAGTTACATGATGAGACCTCAAATTTAGAAAGATCAACTTGATTTCTGTGGCTGGGCCTGTTGGCTTACCTATGAAATGATGGCATTGAGCCACGTAACTTCCAAGGATCAGCCTAATCCTACTATTCTCTGATTTCAATGATTTTTTTGACCTCTGATTAATATTCTAACATGGAAGCTTATAAATCGCTTATTTTATCCTAAATTTTAGTCTTTTGGAGCTTGCAAGCTAGAGTTTCCCTTTAAAGTAAGGAGTCTATAGAAAAGTTCAAGAACTCAGATTACTGCTTTTATGGACAATCAAATTCTATCTTACCAATGCATAAAATAAAAACACTTATGAATAGAAATTACAGAATATCTATTTATGGAGAGCAATAGGTCCTGATGAATATTTAAAGCAAAGGAGAATGAACTGGAAAAGGGCAGTCATGGGAGCACGGGGCTGTTAGGAAACCACAGAGGTTGTTCTTGAGATGGTGTGGGCTTAGACTAAGATAGTGGTCATGGGAAACAGAAAGATGCGAGTAGATTTGAAAACCATCAAGAAGTTTGGCTTGGTGACTGAATGCAGAGAATGATGGAGAAATGCAGAATACACACCAGTTCCAGGCTTCCTCAAAAGGGCTGGATCTTTTCCTGAGACAGGGAGGAAGGGCCAGTCTAGCATGGTGCAAAGACTAATGTCTTTCCCTGGACAGGCACAGGATTGATGAATGTAAACAATTTAATATCAGACTATGTTAAAACTGACACAATTGGCTGTGCTTAGAAAGATTAAAGTCATTAGTATGGTACCATAGCTAGAGATTTAAAAATGGGCATTCACTGGATAGAAACATTCCGCCTACTCATAGTAACATTCTTGTGCTTAAGCTACATTGGCCATCTTGGAGGAGGCAGAATGATTCAGGTGTATAGCAGCGTGATAATAAAAAAGCCTAATGAAAGACAATGAAGCCAGTCTTGGCAATATGCCATAGGAAACACTGCTCTCAAGAAATTACTCAGTGCACACAATAGGGCATGGTCAAGAATATAAATGACTTCATTTTGAGAAAGCATTATTATTCTCAGAAATGGACTAATGTGTCATGAGCAGGATGTATGATACCATTCTGTTTGACTTTCATTCTTTAAGAGATTTTTCAAAGGCGTTAAAAGGCCCTTAAAAAATAAAAACAAACAAAAAACTTTAGCCACCTATATATTAGATCATTATCCTGTTTTCCAAAGGCTAAATTATCAGCCTACAGCTTCAGCTTATACAAAATATAGAACCTGGATTTTTTGTACAAAAACAAGGCACAACAGGAGACTATGGTCTGAATTAGCTACTATCTATAGGTAATATTAAAAACTTGATTTCAGTGTTCAAATACTGAAATGATTTAAAGAATTTAGTCCTTAGAGACCACTGTTCTTCCTCTAAACCACCAATATATCCCCTTATCTATCTTCAGTAAGGGAGGAAACATTTTGAAGAATTGTAGGGAAGTTAGACAAATTCTCTTTGGGTCAAATACCCTAGCATACAGGATAATTCTAAACACTTTTGAAAAATGAGTGAAAAGTATGAAAATCACAATGCAAATGGTAAGAATGTGCCCAAAGGGAAATGGTACTGATTGTGGAAATATAAAGAAAAGGATTCACTTTCCCCAGTGAGGGGACATTGGAAATTTTCTATTTTCACTCTTATTGTAATATATAGGAATACCAAAATATTCTGGTGCATCATCTAGCCAGTTCTTTTTCAAAATAGCTCCAGGTTTGGAGCCTCAAGACTTGGGTCTGAGTCCTGTCTGGGGAAATGTGGCTAAAGTGAAAGTGAAAGTCGCTCAGTCATGTCTGAGTCTTTGTGACCTCATGGACTATACAGTCCATAGAATTATCCAGGTCAGAATACTGGAGTGGGTAACCTTTCTCTTCTCCAGGGGATCTTCCCGACCCAGGGATCGAACCCAGGTTACCCGCATTGCAGGCAGATTCTTTACCAGCTGAGCCACAAGGGAAGCAATGTGGCTAAGTCATATATTATTTCTGAGTCTTGTGGTCCTCACCCATTAAATGAAGCCATTTGATAAATTCCCATTCAGTTCTACAATGCTATGATTTCAGTAGTGCCCAACTTTGATTAGTATCATTTTATTTAAATACAGATTGTATAATTTGAAACTACGTTTTAGTTCTTAAGAATTGTAACTTAAATTGCTTCAAGAAGTAGTTATACAGAGTGCAAGAATGCATGTTATTTTTTTGACAAATTAGTATCAGTACTAGGAACTTATAAAATTTCTTATAAAAAGAAATTATAGAATACCTTATTTTTTATAGTATCATGGATAATTACAGTTTTTCAGAGAAAATCAAATATTTCAAATCTTGCAACTAACCATTTTGCTTGTACTTGGGTAATAAATATTTCTATTCTTTCAAGGCAGCTAAAGTTTATTTTCTTGTTATCATTTGCCTTCACTGAATGTTAGAAAATCTCAGTTTAATTCTTTTTTTTCTCAATAAGAGCTGAATATACACTCTAGCTTTCTCTTTCATCCATTTTCCATGACTGCCAGATTAGCGGTGTTTGGAGTAGGGCTTCATCGTGTCTATCTTCTACTTAACGACCTACCACACTGCACTCTCCATCTTATCTCATACACATGATGTCTCTAGTTTCTTATCTCCCATTTACTCCTCAACTCATCCCAATAGGCTTTTACTCCCACTCACTCCACAGAACTTCTCCATGAAATGTTAAGAATGACCTCTCATATCTAGTTGGTTGTTTTCAGTCCTGTCCTCAAGGACTCATTGGCCACTTGTGGCTGCTGGTTTCATATTGGATAATGCGAATATAGAACATTGCTGTTATCATAGAATGTTCTATTAGACAGTGCCTCTCCACAGTTAAAGACGTTCAAACTGTAGCTGAATCACATGAACGGGGCAACGATGAGACTGTGACAGGGAATCAAAGCAGAGAGTCAAATATACTCATGAGTTATTCTCAGGATATAACTGATGTTCCTCTTAGTCAAAGTTCATGAACATTAAATTTAGAATCTGTAGCAAATTCTTTTCCAATTTTTCAGTCATTAAAACAAATTAGTAGCTGGTTCTGCTTTCATTAGTGTTTCGCTGTCATGGGGCTAGAAATCTATGCTACCAAAATGACAAGTCCCATTGCGAAATTATTTATGATATGCTTAGCACACTACCAGGCACATGGCATGGGCATTTAAGGAATAATAATCAGTGGATAAAGTTGTTTAGTTAATGACTTTCTAGACGGCAATGGTTTTTTTTTTTTTTTTTTTTTTTTTAGCAGATAGGAAATGTCTAATCCAGGGCAGCTTTATTGCTTTCCTAAATCATGGAATGAGGAAAAATAATCTAATATTTTATGCATTAAGAGCTGAAAGCTGAAGTTTCTATGACCATGGGGAGAATATCTTATGTATTGGATTTTTTCAGCTACGATAAACTAATAAGATGACCAAATAGAATAAAAAGCAGTGCTTTGTATTTAATGATCCATTTGAAGTAGCACAGCTATTTATTGAAATCATTTCTCAGAAATATCTTTACTGTTTCTGTCTCTGAGAATTTCGGCTTGAAAAGTTCATAACCTTGATGTCATGTTACATTGCATATCATATAAAATGCTAAGGAAACATATTTAAGGACCATAGAGAACTGATTTCTTCTTAATATAAGCTTGAGTTAGATGTTATTTATTTTCTCTCTTCAGTTAAAGACTGAAAAAAACCAAGAAGATACTATTGATTGGAGAAGATTTCTTTTGCTCTATAATTAGCTAAATTAGATTCGTCTTTACAATTTGTATGGCCTTAATTATTTAAAATAGAATGGGTAGTAGAATGATAACATGATCTTACAAATTCACGAATGTAAAAACATTTTATTTTTAATATACTTTTTTACAGCATAAATGACATGGTGGCCTAAAACTATATATGACTTTCTTGGGATAACACTTCTATGTTTCAGTTTCTATAAAGATTTTTAGTTAATTTGATATTAATTTACAGGTAAATGCAATAAGTTTCTTTGCTGCATGTTAATGATTATATCTACTATGATAAATACCAGTTTTATAACCCCTTATCAGTGTTGGAACAAAACTTTATTTAGTTTACCAGATATACACATGAGCTACCAACCATAATTGATTAGATAATCGATGATATACTTCTTTCATTTTTAATTCCCTCTCTCACATTAATGAAATGGCAGTAGAAGAAGACTGTGTAGTTTATCTCTTACATTTCTATCAGAGCCTTCCATGTGAACATGTACTGTCTACTGCAATGGAATTTCTTCACAACTTAACTAAATTACCACATTTCAACTTATGAAAAAAGTTTCCTAGATTCTCAGACCACATGGATTATTGATTCAAATAAATGTCATATCACTGAGCAATACATTTGAGAGCACCTATATAGATTCATATAGTTCAATCCCTTAGTAGTGTCTGACTCTTTGCAACTCCATGGAATGCAGCACGCCAGGCTTCCCTGTCCATCACCAACTGCAGGAGCTTACTCAAACTTATGTCTATCGAGTCAGTGATGCCATCCAACCATCTCATCCTCTGTTGTCCCCTTCTCCTCTCACCTTCAATCTTTCCCAGCATCAGGATCTTTTCCAATGAGTCAGTTCTTCACATTAGGTGGCCAAAGTATTGGAGTTTCAGCTTCAGCATCAGTCCTTTCAATGAATATTCAGGACTGATTTCCTTTAAGACTGACTGGTTGGATCTCCTTGCAGTCCAAGGGACTCTCAAGAGCCTTCTCCAACATCACAGTTTAAAAGAATCCATTCTTCGGTGCTCAGCTTTGTTTATAGTGCAACTCTCACATCCAAACATAACTACTGGGAAAACCATAGCTTTGACTAGATGGACCTCTGTTGGCAAAGTAACATCTCTGCTTTTTAATATGCTGTCTAGACTGCTTATAGCTTTTCTTCCAAGAAGCAAGAGTCTTTTAAGTTCATGGCTGCAGTCAACATCTGCACCGATTTTGGAGCCCCCCAAAATAAAGTCTGTCACTGTTTCCATTGTTTCCCTATCTATTTGCCACAAAGTGATTGGACTGGATGCATGATCTTAGCTTTCTAAATGTTGAGCTTTAAGCCAACTTTTTCACTCTTCTCTCTCACTTTCATCAAGAGGCTCTTTAGTTCTTCTTCACTTTCTGCCATAAGGGTGGTGTCATCTGCATATCTGAGGTTACTGATATTTCTCCAGGCAATCTTGATTCCAGCTTGTACTTCATCCAGCCCAGCATTTAGCATGATGTACTCCACATATAAATTAAATAAACAGGATGACAATATACAGCCTTGATGTAATCATTTCTCGATTTGGAACCAGTCTTTTGTTCCATGTCCAGTTCTAACTGTTGCTTCCTAACCTGCATATAGATTTCCCAGGAGGCAGGTAAGGTGGTCTGGTATTCCCATCTCTTTCAGAATTTTCCACAGTTTATTGTGACCCACACAGTCCAAGGCTTTGGCATAGTCAATAAAGCATAAATAGATGTTTTACTGGAATTCTCTTGCTTTTTCCATGATCCAACGGATGTTGGCAATTTGATCTCTGGTTTTTCTGCCTTTTCTAAATCAATCATGAACGTCTGGAAGTTCACAATTCACATACCGTTGAGGCCTGCCTTGGAGAATTTTGAGCATTACTTTGCTAGCATCTGAGATGAATGCAATTGTGTGATAGCCTGAACACTCTTTGGCATTGCCTTTCTTTGGGATTGGAATGAAAACTAACCTTTTCTAGTCCTTTGGCCACTGCTAAGTTTTCCAAATTTGCTGGCATATTGAGTGCAGCACTTTCACAACATCTTCTTTTAGGATTTGAAATGGCTCTGGAATTCCATAACCTCCACTAGCTTTGTTTGTTGTGATGCTTCCTAAGGCCCACTTGACTTAGGATTCCAGGATGTCTGGCTCTAGGTAAGTGATCACACCATCATGGTTATCTGGATCATGAAGATATTTTTTGTATAGTTCTTCTGTATATTCTTGCCACCTCTTCTTAATATCTTCTGCTTCTGTTAGGTTCATTCCATTTCTGTCCTTTATTGTGCCCATCTTTTTGCATGAAAAGTTTCCTTGGTATCTCAAATTTTCTTGAAGAGATCTCTAGTCTTTCCCATTCTATTGTTTTCCTCTATTTCCTTGCATTGATCACTGAGGAAGGCTTTCTTATTTCTCCTTGCTATTCTTTGGAACTCTGCATTCAAATGGGTATATCTTTCCTTTTCTCCTTTTCCTTTCACTTCTTTCTTTTCTCAGCTATTTGTAAGGCCTCCTCAGACAACCATTTTACCTTTTTGCATTTCTTTTTCTTGAGGATCGTCTTGATCACTGCCTCCTATACAATGTCACGAACCTCCATCCATAGTTCTTCAGGTGCTCTATCAGATCTAATCCCTTGAATCTATTTGTCACTTCCACTGTATAACTGTAGGGGATTTGATTTAGGTCATACCTGAATGGTCTAGTGGTTTTCCCTACTTTCTTCAGTTTAAGTGTGAATTTTCATGACCTGAGCCGCAGTCAGCTCCCGGTCTTGTTTTTGCTGACTATATGGAGCTTCTCCATCTTTGGCTGCAAAGAATATAATCAATCTTATTTCGGTGTTGACCATCTGGTGATGTCCATGTGTAGAGTCTTCTCTTGTATTTTTAGAAGCGGGTGTTTGCTGTGACCAGTGCGTTCTCCTGGCAAAACTCTGTTAGGCTTTTCCCTGCTTCATTTTGTACTCCAAGACCAAATTTGCCTGTTGCTCCAGGTATCTCTTGACTTCCTACCTTTGCATTCCAGTCCCCTATAATGAAAAGGACATCTTTTTTGGGTGTTAGTTCTAGAAGGTCTTGTAGGTCTTCATAGTACCATTCAACTTCAGCTTCTTCAGCATCACTGGTTGGGGCATAAACTTGGATTACTGTGATATTGAATGGTTTGCCTTGAAACAAACAGAGATCATTTTTGTTATTTTTGAGATTGCATTCAAGTACTGCATTTCAGACTTTTTTTGTTGACTACGAGGGCTACTCCACTTCTTCTAATGGATTTTTGCCCACAGTAGTAGATATAATGGTCATCTGAGTTAAATTCACCCATTCCAGTCCATTTGAGTTCACTGATTCCTAAAATGTTGATGTTCACTCTTGCCATCTCCTGTTTGAGCACTTCCAATTTGTCTTGATTCATGGACATAATATTCCAGGTTCCTATGCAATACTATTCTTTATAGCATTGGACTTTACTTCCATCATCAGTCATATCCACAACTAGGTATTGTTTTTCTTTGGCTCCATCTCTTCATTCTTTCTGGAGTTATTTCTCCACTGTTCTCCAGAAGCATACTGGGCACCTACTGACCTGGGGAAGTCATCTTTCAGTGTCTTATCTTTTTACCTTTTCATACTGTTCATTGGGTTCTCAAGGGATGAGTACTGAAGTGGTTTCCCATTCCTTTCTCCAGTGGACATTTTGTCAGAACTCTCCACCACAACCTGTCTGTCTTGGGTGGCCCTACACGGCATGGCTCATAGTTTCATTGAGTTAGACAAGGCTGTGGTCCATGTGATCAGTTTGATCAGTTTTATGAAATTGTGGTTTACATTCTGTCTGCCCTCTGATGGATGAGGATAAGAGGCTTATGGAAGCTTCCTGATGGGAGAGACTGACTGAGGGCAGTCACCTATACACACACAGACACATACACACATATGAGCACCTCAGTTCAGTTTATTTACTCAAATATATAACTTACATATATACACACACACACACATATATATATATATACATACATATATATATATATATATATATATATATATATATAATGGGCATCTATATATATGTATATATGTAAGTTATATATTTGAATAAATAAATTATATCTTAGATTTATTGTTTAAGATTAGCATTTAAGTGTTCACATGAGTATAATGAGTTTTATACCACCAATTTTTTCCTTTTCATTTTTTAAGACCTTTTTCCCTTTGAAACATCTGTTTTGAAGCTATAGAGAGAGACAGAGAGGGAAAGGTAATTTAAGTAATCAGTTATGTATTTCTTAAAGTATTGAGCAAGGTTTGGTGATATCATAAATTACAATTATGATTCATTTGCAACATGTGTTCATGTAGATTTTAGAATTATGTATATTTATTAGACTATCTTTGGCCAAAAATTTGGCAAAAGAGAAACAGTATTCATTTTTAAGGACTAACCCGCAATTCACACAAGTAAGAAGAAAGCTGATGTGAAAAAAACCTATCTGTATGTTCTTACTTTTCTCCTGATACATACAGGAGAATGTATGCTTTATATTCATGAAGCCCATGAACACCTATTTTCACACTAATGGCAGTTGGTGTAAGTTAGCATAAAGTGAATTGCACACATACTGAGTTCTTATTCTGTGCCAGCCTCTGTTCTAAATGCCTTAGGTATTAATATATTACCTTATTTAATTCTCACAACTCTCTGAGGTACATGCTTAAATAACTTGCTCCCAGAGGTGATAGGAGTCTTTCTCAAAACTATCATCTGATACCACCTCCAGTGGGGTGAGTATAGGAGAGAAAAGATTCAGTAAAAAAATGTGCTTACACCCAAACCATTTGTATTTTACTTTGAACCATCTGAAATTCACATTGAAAGCAAATGTTCTAAAGTATTTTATGGTTGATTTTAGAGAGTTTAAGCAACGATGGATCCCTCTCTGTAGAAGAGAATTTGGAAAGCCATCTGACCTATTCTTCCCTCCTCTGCTCCAGTCCTTTCTGTTCTCTGAATCATAGAATCAGGGTTGGCAGGGACCTGAGGGTTTTTCTAGTCTAAATGTTCCCTAACTAACTGCAAAGCTTTAACTTGCCTCTCTCTTTTGAAGCATGGTGTCTAGCTGGTTACACCATCCCCAAAGTGGTAGCACGGATATTAAATGCTTTAAATGGTCTTTCCCAGCAGCTGAGTCTGAGCAGGGGGTGGAGATGGGATTGGGGGGAGACCTCAGTCCTACTCTTTCAGCTTCCATTGCGCTGCAGACTCCGTGTGACAGGAGAGCTATTAGAAGAACATGCCAAAAGCAGAGATGAAAGGAAAACAGTTAGCAGCTGTCCTGTGTCCTTTCCCAATCACAAGCTGTGAAGTTAAAATTTTCTTTTTCCTTGGGTAGGCTGTACATAATCTTGGCAAGTATCTGAGTTTTGTTCTTCTGTCTAACATGCTGAACATTTCCCAGAGCCTCATAAGAACAAAGTGAGCAATGGCTAGGCTAGGTTGGACCCCCTGCTCTTAAGAAGAGGAATATGGCACCTTTGTGTTTACAACAGGTTCCTCTCACTGGTGATGCAGAACTCAAAAAAGAAAGGCTTTTCTTGGAAGAAGCCAAATGGGCTCCTGGGTTATGACCAGCATAGCCACATATAGGAAAAAGTGCTGAAAATGATTCATAGTTAACTACCAGCCATCTGGCATTCATTGAGTACTAGATACTCTGCCCTTCTTCTATATAAACCTGCCAAAAATCTTCTATGACAAGTGGCAGTGTCTTCACTTCATAGACAAGGAAACAGTCTCAGGGCTATGAGACAACTTAGCCAGGTTTACTTGGTTAGCATGTGGTGGATCTGGGATCAGTATTTTATTCAGTCAGATTCAGATGGTCATGCTTCCTTCACTACAGAAAAAGAACCAAACGTTTAGTAGGGGACCTTTTCTGGGTGGAGATTTCAGTCAATAGATGTGGTAACACTGTCAAGAATCAACTCCCATGACTGTATTTTCACACACAACCTTATGTATGTATTGAAAGACCAGTTAAGAGTGACTGCCACAGCTTCTCCAACACATTTTATTGCAAATATATTATTTACCTTCTGAAAGGTCAGGTGGTGTGTTCTCCTTCCAGCTACCTTATTGTAACCTAGAACTGAGCATGTTAATATATGACCCAGGGTGTTCCTTGGGATGAGCTGGGTGAGCTGGGATGATGCTGGGAGGTGGGGAATGACAGCATGGCATTGACTTGGTATTTGTCGGCTCTTCTGCAGAACTTTATCAAACTATCTGATTAGGTCAACTGGGAAAGTAATGTTCTCAAGGTCAGGACCATGTTCAGCTAATTTTCCTATAGTTCTCTTTCAAAGCCAGGGATTTGGAGGGGAAGATGTCTGGAAAGGAAATAATGAAGTAGAGGATGTCTGAGAATGCATTAAGGACATTTATGTTCCTAACTCAACATGTTCTGAATCGAGAGAGAAGACAATGAGTTGCAGTCCCTTGAGAAGAAGCCTATGGTGGTGAAGGTGGATAATTTAGCCCTCTGGGAATTGTAGACATATAATAAAGGTGACTCATTAGTCCCTCAAAGACCAGACATCTCCAGATTTAAGGATGGTAGGGTTTCCTGACCCTGGGAGCTATATTCAGACATAGCCAAATAAACTTTAAAGGAGAGAAGCAAAGAGGAGGAGAAAGGCAGGGAGAGGGAGGAGGAGAGATAGAAAGGGTTGCTTATTAAGGGTGAAGGTGGTAGTGAAGGAAGTAGGGTTGCCAGATAAAATATAGAAATTCCAATTTAACTCGGATCGTGTATTTTTATTTGCTGAATTTGGCAGCTTAGAAAGGAGGCCATTGAATGCTGGAAACAAACTGGCAGTTTAATCTAGAGTCAAAGCCACCACTGAGGTAGGCGCTCCACTCATTTGTTTATTCAACATATATTTAATTAATATTTTGTGAGCTCTGACTATGTGCCAGGCACTGGGCCAGGTCCTGGGATATACTGTAAATAGGACAGGCAAGATCCCTCTACTTTCAGAGTTTATAATCTATTGGGGAAAACAGAAAAATAACCTAATAAAAATAATACAAGTAATTATTAGCTAGCAAAGTTTTATGTATGTCAAACACTAGTAAGTGCTTTGCCTTGTTGATTACTCACAACAACTCCTGAGGTTTGTAAAGTTATTACCCTTATTTGCAAATGAAGAACCAAAGACAGAGAGACCCTAACAATTTGCCCAAGGTCCCCCAGTTAATCAACACTACTCTAAAGGTCATTAATAGAGTGCTACAGAAAAAAAAAATAATACAAGAAAGACCTATGTTAAAAAGACTGGTAAAGAAAGCTTCTCTGAGAAAGTAGCATGTAAACTGAGACATGAAGGATTAGAAGGAGCAGTCAAACATGACAAGAGCCATTGGAAGGGCATTCCAAGCAGAAGGAGCAGGAGGTGCAAGGCATTGACATGAGAAAAGAGGTAGGCATATTCTGGGAAGAGAGGGATGACTAGCAAGATTGCAATTTAGTGGCTGAAAGTAAGATGACTTTGAGTGGGTAACATGGCATAGATAATGCAGATTCTGACAATGGCTCTGGTTTTATTCTAGTGCAAAGGAAAACCCTGAAGAACATAAACTGCCTTAACATTTTTTAATGTGCTCTGGCTATAGTGTGAAGTATAGATGGAGGAATTGGGTGATATGGAAGTTGAGTTCCACAGCCAAAATAGAAACAACAGCCCAGAAATATAAAAATCTGAGGAAAAGATGATAAAATATGACCTCTTTAGATGGTAGGGGAGAGGGGCAATATAGTGCTAGGAGAGTTAGAGGTACAAAATATTAAGTATAAAATGAGCTACAAGGATACATTGTACCACACAGGGAATATATTTTATAATAACTAAAATTATTAAGATTATAAATTTTTAAAGTTATGTATTTTTTAACACAATAAAAATTTAGGGAAAAAAATTTGACCTGTTGGAGGACCATGGGAACTGGTCTCACTAGGGAGCCAGGTTTCCAAACCCAATATCATCTTTCATTTGAATCAAAAAGAAAAGGTAGATGGCAAGGATAAAAGTCAGAACAGTCTTTGATATAAGGTCTGAACTAATACACCATAGATACCGAGTAGTACTTATTAAAATGTAAACCTCCATAACCCCAACGACTCAGCAGGTGTGACAGAAATTATGGTAGGATGGTCCCCTTCTCCCTTGCTATCTTCTACTATGGAGGCTGGTCAAGCCCCTTGAGGTTATGGTCGGACATGTGAAAAAATGTGCCCATTGGGGAACTTTGGAAAAGCTTTTTCTTTTCTCATTAAAAGAGAAAGATTCACCTGGTATGTTCCTGCATCCATAAAGTAGCTGTGATTTCCCCCAGGGTGAGTGGGGTCAATTGTCCATACAAAGTGACAGAGAGAGGTCCACAGTCCATTGACTACCCAAATCAAATATCCCCATTAGATATCTGTAAGAAGGCAAGCATGGGCTCTAGGAGGTCAGTCCTTGAATACGAATGGTTATTTAAAGCTCTCTCCATCTTTTGTATGCAAGAGACTCTGACCTGTGCTAATCTCTCAGTGAAAATAATGATGAAAATGTGGACTATGGAATGCAATAGAAGTCACAATGGAGGCAAAGGTCTATTTACAGTTTATCTTGGATAGACCTGGTTATGATAACCACAAAGAAAAACAGAGAAGGGATATTACAAGGAATGAATGTTATCAGAACCAAATTGGGAGGGGTGTCAATCTATAGAATTGCCTCTTCTCATTTTGACTTAAAATTGTGAAATCTCAAGATGATTACTTGAAGGAATTTATTTTATATATATTTTGGTTTCTGTCTACATTCACTGGATGTGAAATTGCCAAAGTGTTTGTGGGGTTGACAGATTTTAAATTTGGGAGGAGTTTTCAGCTTCTAATAGAAGAAGATAGATATCCAGAGATTGTACAAACATCATAATTCTAAAGGAAGCACATTTTTACACAAATTTGAACTTTTTATAGAAAATAATGTTATACTCAGGCTGTAATCAAGATTGCCAGGAGAAATATCCATAACCTCAGATATGCAGATGACACAACCCTTATGGCAAAAAGTGAAGAAGAACTAAAGAGCCTCTTGATGAAGGTGAAAGAGGAGAATGAAAAAGGCTTAAAGCTCAACATTCAGAAAACTAAGATCATGGCATCTGGTCCCATCACTTCATGGCAAATAGATGGGGAAACAGTGGAAACAGTGGCTGACTTTATTTTTTGGGCTCCAAAATCACTGCAGATGGTGATTGCAGCCATGAAATTAAAAGACGCTTACTCCTTGGAAGGAAAGTTATGACCAACCTAGATAGCATATTCAAAAGCAGAGACGTCAGTTTGCCAACAAAGGTCCATCTAGTCAAGGCTATGGTTTTTCCAGTGGTCATGTATGGATGTGAGAGTTGGACTATAAAGAAAGCTGAGCCCCGAAGAATTGATGCTTTTGAACTGTGGTGTTGGAGAAGACTCTTGAGAGTTCCTTGGACTGCAAGGAAATCCTACCAGTCAATCCTAAAGGAAATCAGTCCTGAATATTCATTGGAAGGAGTGATGCTGAAGCTGAAACTCCAATACTTTGGCTACCTGATGTGAAGAGCTGACTCATTTGAAAAGACCCTGATGATGGGAAAGATCGAGGGCAGGAGAAGAAGGGGACGACAGAGGATGAGATGGTTGGATGGCATCACCCACTCAATGGACATGGGTTTGGGTGGACTCTGGGAGTTGGTGATGGACAGGGAGGCCTGGTGTGCTGCGGTTCATGGGGTCACAAAGAGTCAGACACGACTGAGTGACGAACTGAACTGAACTGAAACTTTCACATACTGCAATCTTTTTTTTTTTTTTAATTTTATTTTATTTTTAAACTTTATATAATTGTATTAGTTTTGCCACAATCTTAACAGAGCAGAAACAATGCGAACATTTGGGAGAATGCTAGGTTGGCCTCAGTGTGTGACTTGTCCCTGTACTCCTGAGATATCAAAGTTCTCTGTAGTCAGATTCTCTGTAGTTTGGAAGGCCTTTGATGGACAGTGTATATTTATTACCCTATTGAAAGAGTTGACCAGAATATTTGTGACTTTTCTCCACTTTTAATTTTGGTTTTAGTTTAGAAGACATTTTTCTTGAAATGTCTTCAGTAGAAACATATTTTCCCCCCATTAAAATTTTGTTTTGACTTGCTTCATTCTAAAATTTTGTGGTGGAACAAATCATCTGTACCATGGTCTGGACTGAATGTTCCCCCTTCTCCCCCAAATTCATATATTAAAACATTATCCCCAATGTGATGGTGTTTGGAGGTGGGGTTTTGAGAGATGCTTAGGTCCTGAGGGGAAGAGCCCTCTTAAAAGAGACTAGTGTCCTTCTAAAAGAGGCCCCAGAGAGCTCCCTTGCTGTTCCACCAAGTAAGGACACAGAGAAAATACAGCTACCTATAAGCCAGGAAGTGGGCCCTCACCAGTCACTGCATCTGCTCATAACTTGATCTTGGACTTTCTAGTCTGCAGAAGTGTGAGAAATAATTTTCTATTGCTTGTAAGTTACCAGTCTATGGTATGTTGTTATAAAAGCCTGAATGGACTAACACACACAACAACAATGAAATTAGGTGTCAGGAGATGGTCGTTGTGGATTAGACAGTCAGGAGGCTAACCCCACTAAGGGGTTAAATTAAAACAACAAAATCACAATTAAGAAGAGTCCTTCAGGCTGCTGTAGAGTTGCCTGAGCCCACCATTTGTTCTCGGGTTGAATTTAAAGAGAAAATTTGTACAAGGCATACAACACCCCTGTTCTTTCTATAGCACCTATACACAAAGGATACTCTCTCCTCATTTTCTCCCACCATTTTTTCACTAAATACTACTACTCAACCAGAATGAGAGATAGGAGGAAGAAAAGGAAAATGCTTTCTCTTTTAGTGAAAATAATTAAGTATCCCCTTGTCTAATTTTTCTAACTAAAGAGAAAAGTTATTGGGTTTTGCTTCTAAAATATTCAGCTGGCACCCGTAGGGGTACTGAGTCTGAGGCCCTAGACTGCCAGACAGCTCCTAACCCCAGAGAGTATTAATTCATGAGAACTTCCACAAAGGCCTCCACCTGTATACAAGACTTAGCATCACCCAACTGCCAGCAGCACCCATTGTGGGATGTCTCACCCAAACAACAAGCAAGACAAAAACACAAACCCAATCATCAGCAGACAGGATTCCCACAGGCACCCCAAAACATACCATCTCACACAGCCCTGCCCATCAGAGGGGAAAAGCTGACCTCCTCCAACCAGACTGCAGGCACAAGTCACTCCCAACACAAAGCCTAAAGTATTCAACTGGTACCAAAACCATCATAAAGTTCTTCATTTTAAATAGAGGATTATTGGGCTTTCTTGGGTACTCAGTGGTAAAGAATCCACCTGCCAATACAGGAGGCATGAGTTTGATCCCTGATCCAGGAAGATCCCACATTCTTTGGAGCAAATAAGCCCAGACGCCACAACCATTGAGCCTGTGCTCTAGAGCCAGGAGCTGCGACTACTGAATCCACATGTCCTGGAGTCCCTGCTCTGCAACAACAGAAGATACCATCATAAGGAACACATGTGCTGCAACTAGAGAGCAGCCCCTGCTGCCCGCAACTAGAGAGAAGCCTGCACAGCAACAAAGACCAAGCACAGCCAAAAATAAATAAGTAAAACTAAATTGGGTATTATTAAAAATAGGCACATCCTGCCTATGTTAAAGCAGATTTTAAATAGGCCATTGAATCTCTTATTTCTTTCTATTTGGTGTTATATTTCCTATTTTCTTCACTGGATAGCAAACTTCTTGGGAGAAATGATCATGCCTTAAGCACCTTTTGCACCTCTATTTATCATCTGTCTGCTATGTTTTGAATAAAACAAACCTTGAAAGAATAAAGCAATAAGTAAAAATGTCAAGTATAGATTATAAAAACACTCTGTCTACAGATCACTAAATATGTTTGTAGGAAAGGATTTAAAAGTCTGAACTGAAAATTCTAATATTCAAGATGTTTGATTTTTTTTTTCCTAATTGAAGGAAAGATAAAGATGGAATTTCCGGTACACGGTAACACCAAAATGTTCTTAGGTTCTTTTTTCAGTTTTGAGAATTCTCATGATTTGATTTTCATCCAGCACTGTCAGTTGAGACATCTGATAATCTAAAAGCATTCAGAGAATTAGGATCCCATATGGTTCAAAAATATTTCCTATCCGGCAGGGAAAAAGAGAACATACTGTGAAAATAATACTGGTATATCCTTCAACTTATGTGTACAAGGAGCACAAATAAATATAAATCATTATCCATGATTATAATGATCATCAGTATTGATTACAATGAACAAAATAAGAATATACAGTTGCCATAACCACTCTGTATTATAAAAAACCTGAGGTATATTTCAAAGCAAAGATAGCCATGGAGTTATGGCTTGTCCTTCAGAAGCAACAATAATTGGAAATGAGCACTGAATGAGGAGTCCTGACTTATCACTAATGAATTGTGTAAGCCTGGAAAATCATTTAACTTCCTTGGGACTTAATATTCTCAACTAAACAATGATAAACTTGGGCCAGATGTTCCCTTCTAACACAGCATCTGTTCTGGAGGTTCTAGCAGGAAGTAAATCTATTCATATGTTGTCTGAAGAATAACTGTCCTTGTTTAGGGGGAAATAATTTTCTTTAAATGAGTGAGTAGTATTAAGAGATACATTTATATAATGATGAGAGGACAGGGACTTGGGTTCAGCCAGCTGTACCAAGTGAATTAATAACAACAAAATCAATGGCTGTTAATATTCATTGAGTGTTGACTGTGGGCCAGACACTGCTTTAACCCTCAGAAAACACCTATGAAACTGATATTGCTATTAATTTCCTCATACTACAGATGAGAAAACCAAAGCTAAGAGATAACTGTGAACTTGACGGAGATCACACAGTAAGTGATAGAGTTGCTGTGGCAACCAAGGTGGCAATCGAGTGGATGATGGAAGCAGATAAGCCGATGCCTCACATCCCATAGTGTCTGGGCAAGTGTCTGCCACATGGAGATCAGATGGATGGAATGTCCCCTGCTGACCCAGTGGTCTGCATTAACCTTCTTTTCCATGATCTCTCCCAATGAGTTGGAGATTAATAAAAAGAATATGGAATGAGGAGATCCAGGGCTCACATCACAGTTTTGCTCTTTAATAGCAGAGTGACTTCGAGGGCAGCTAAGCTTCCTTTCTGTATGTGTAAAATGGAGATAACAATGATGCCTACCTTTTAGATCTGTGGTACATCATGTTTATGAAATTGCTTCCTAAACTATAAAGTAAAATTGCTAAAAATAAAGTATGCCTGCTAGGAACTATTTTTTTTCCTCCTATCTTTTTTGTTAGGAACATAGAGCTGTAAATCTTCTAGTTTCATGTTGTTTTTGCCAGAAATAGTCTATTCTGAAAGAGGCAGCATGTGTGGTGGAAAAAACTGTAGGTTTTATTCCTAGCTCTGCCATTTACTTAGCTTTGTGGCCATGGGCAAGTCACTTAATTGGGCGTCCTGCAGGGCCTCAGGCTCAGAAGAGGCCTGTGTTTGGAGTTTAATGCTCTGTGGTTGCTTGTCTTAAAATTCTTCATAATTTTTTTCTTTGAATTTTTATTTTTTAATTTTTGGGGTATAATTGCTTTACAATTTGAATTTGTATTTTGTGCATGAAGACTGATGGGACTATGGGGTATGTGTTGGGGTTTCTCACCACTTACCAGGGATGGGTTCCACTGAAAACCTCTTCACAGCTCCCTAGGCCCTGGGCCCTGATTGGACTCCCCCTACCACACTTGATCTCCAAATTGCTGTACTCTGGTCTCCACCCCTAGCAGGGTCTGGGCAGGGGCAGAGGGAGGGTTAGGGTTGGACACTCATTCTCTACACACCTTAGGGTAGGGTATAGCATCCCCTATTCCCCACTGGTTGGCAGTATCATGGGACATTTGGTAGGCAGCAGGCTGGAGTTTTTCCTTGATCCAGGTACCAAGCACATCCTAACACATTTAAAATCCTTGGAGGACGTCTGTCTCCCATAAATTGGGATGACAGATCTTTGTGAAAGGGAGACACCTGGTTTGACTTCCCAGACCCTTTAGAGGGCAGGGTCCCTGGTGCCTGTGAGGACCTGTGTTTTCCCCAAAGTATCCTGTGGCTGGGTATGCTCCCTTGGGTTGATTCTATGCCTGGGGGCCTTCTCCTTCCTTCTAGCTAACTTTCAACTTTCCTGAGTTTGGCTTGTGTTAGCTCTTTCAGTCAGCTCAGTGCACCCTTTGTATTAAAGCTGTGAAGTAGGAACTGTGTATTTCTGGTGATTCTGCTTACAAGCTAAATGCTCTGATATTTGCATTTAAAATTGTCATTGCCCAATATAAAAACAAATGGCAAAATTCATGCTAATAACATAAAGTTTTAACTGCTCTTTCCTCAGAACATTAATTGGTAAATTAAGAACACCATGGGAAATCCAGACCAAGATCAAGAAAGTAAAAAGCTTTATTTGTACTTTTCATGACAATTTTACCCCCTGACTTTTTGAATAAGGAACGTGATGTTTTCATTTTGTACTAGCTATCCCAAATTGTATAGCTGGGTATGTTCCCAGTGTGTAAGCTCTGCGTAATTACTTGGTCCCTGCCTTGTTGCACAGGTATACCTGCAGGTAACCAGCAGGTCTATAAGCTCGGTTAGGGAGCATGGGTGGACCAAAGCATGAACAGCTCACTCTCTATCTGGTTATTTGTGGTTTTATCTTTACCTTTCCAAGAAGGTGGGAAAGAAGAAATGGGGGCCATTTCCTTAAAAACTGTGAAGTGTACTGAAGTAAAAGTCGCTCAGTTGTGTCCGACTCTTTGTGACCCCAGGGACTATACAGTCCATGGAATTCTCCAGGCCAGAATAATGGAGTGGGTAGCCTTTCTCTTCTCCAGGGGATCTTCCTAACCCCGGGATTGAACACTGGCCTCCCTCATTGCAGGCAGATTCTTTACCAGCTGAGCTACAAGGGAAGCCCAAGAATACTGGAGTAGGTAGCCTATCCCTTCTCCAGGGGATCTTCCTGATCCAAGAATCAAACTGGGGTCTCCTGCATTGCAGGCAGATTCCTTACCAACTAACTGAGCTATCAGAGAAGCCCTTAAAAACTGTGGGGATCACTCAACTCCAACCAAAGTGAAGCCTCACCAGACATTAAGTAGATATCATTTCCATTTGTGGTTCCAAGGGTGGGCTTAAAAATTATGAGGATGATGAGAAATATAATAACTTGTCTGGTCTTCTGGGGCTCCTCTTTTTCTTCCTTCCTTTCTTTCTGTCTTTCTCTCCCCATTCTCTCTTTCACTTATACTATCATTTCACAACATATACTGAGTGCTTACCATACTGCACACATTTTGTTAAGCATTAAGGGTTCAAAAGTGACTAAGGCATTCTCTTCTAAGGAGCTCAAAGTTAATGAGGGTTGGGTGAGAATGAAGACAGGAACATAAATTGACAATTATTTTCTCTGATAGTAAGTGCAATATTTATGGTTATACAGAGAAAAGATCCCTGAAATACATAGGCATGGATCACAATAGACCTTTTCAGGAAGGTGACATCTCTGTTACCTACTAAGTGATGAGTAAAAGGAAGTCAGGATATAGAAAGTAGTAGAGGAGGGAGAAAGGGATTTTGCATGGATTGGTTATATCATGAGCAAAGGAACTGAGGCAAGAAACAGTGTAGTGAGAGTGAAAACCAGCAATCGTTTACAATTAACTAGGCTGGAAAAATAGGCAGGAAAAGAATAAGCAAGGAGCCTTGCAAATGATAATAGCAAGTGGGTTTCATCCTGTAACACTGGGCAGCCAATGAATGGTTTTATCCCTGGAAGGGAGATGGTTGCATTTACAACTTAGAGAGCATGCTCCACTGGCTACTTGAAGAGTGGATTTGAAAGGATGAAAGTGGAAATCAGAAGCTAGAGCCTGTTAAGCTCTTGCAGCAATAATTCAAGAGATAATGGAGGTCTGAAGGAGGGCAGTAGTAGCACCGGTGGTTTTGAACTAAAGGCATACGAAAGACTTAAAGCTGTCTGAACTTATTATTGATTAAACGTAGGAGTCAGTAGAAGGGAGGGGCCAGGAGGGCTGTTTAGGTGACTGAGGGCTAAAGGTCAGGTGAGAAACAGGCTTCAAGAAGGGGTGGAGATTTTGGAGGTGCAGTGGGGAAGAATGGTGTGTCCTGTGGTATACCTGGTTAGGCGCCTATGGAACTGGCAGGTACAGATGTCAGCAGGCAGAGGAAGCCGAAGTTTAGGGAGAAGTTTGGGTTGGAGTTGTAGATATGGGGAGGATCAAGATCTAAGTGGCAGCTGTAACTATGCGATGGATGAATGCACCCATGGGGAAACCATGATAGAGGAAAAGGAAAGAGAAAGGTAATGAAGAGAGAGAAAATGTCACAGAAGCCAAGAGAGGAAAGAGTTCCACAAATGAGGACATGAACCAGTGGTTAAATATGGCAGAGCGATCCTGAAAGAAGTGGGAAAGGTCCTTTGATTTGGTAATTATAGAGCTGCTCAGGATGGATCACAGGAGGAGCCTGTTCAGAACTGTAGGAACAAAAGCTAGATTGAAGAGGACTGTGAAATAAAAAGTGTGGAGACAGCAAATATAGACTACTCTTTAGAGAAAATTGAGTAAGGGAGAAAAAAATTTGGAGCACAGCTGGAGAAGGAGAAGAATCAAGGGTGAGTTGCTTCCTTTTTTTCCTCTTACTTCTCTAAAGAATAGGAGGCACTTGAGCAAGTTTACAGGCAGAAGAAAGGAAAATACTAGGGGAATGGGAAACTTTGAGAAACAGGCGAGGAGAAAGAGAACTGGTGGAGGTAGTAAGAGAGCACATCCTCTGTGTCTGAGGGAAGGATGTGAGGCTGGGGGAGGATGCAGAGCCCTGTGCTCAGTTGGGTCCTTCACTACTGGTACTTCTCCCATCCTGGGCACTTGTCAATTCCTCAGGCCATCTCTATTCCTGAACTGAGCTGTGAAACTGTCAAAAAAAGTCAGGCAACTGTGCTGAATGAGTTCTCTATAGATTCCCACTATCTAACTGCTGATAGAGTACACTTTATAGCCAATCCTTTTCGTGAAAAAAAAAAAAAAAAAAAAATTGTTTCCCTGATAACAATTCTCCAAGTCTCTAATCTAACATTTACATCCCTCAGTCTTACAAGGTCCCTTCCTATTTTGAGTGGACTCAAACATGAACTCCTCCAATATCTTTCTTTCCTATCTCAATTTCTTATGTTCTCACCTTCAAGTTTTTTCTTGCAATATTGAAAGTTCTGTTGATCTTTCAAGGTCCAATTCAAGTGATACCCCTTATCTCTGTTTTGCTTTCATCTTACATATGCATTTTAAGTTATTTGATGTCTTTATGTTATTTCCCAAGCTATTTTAAATGCTTTTAGAACAAGAAAGGATTCAATCAACCAACCAATTGCCCTAATGCCTTTCTTGTTTCAATTTTGTCTTTTCATTTTTTAAATCTCTTTGACTCACTCATATCCTTTTTTTTTTTTCCCACTAAACTGTTAAATCCCTTAAGGGCAGATACATGCTTTTATTATTTGTTCCAGCAGTGACAGCACATTGTAAATAATAGCTACCTACTCCAATTAATGGGCTGTGAGTTCCTGGAGGATAGATAAATAGATAAAGATATATGCATATACAGATGTTGTTGTTTAGTCACTAAGTCCTGTTTGAATCTTTTGTGATCCATGGCGTGTGGCCTTCCAGGCTCCTCTGTCCATGGGATTTCCCAGGCAAGAATACTGGAGTGGGTGGTCATTTCCTTCTCCAGGGAATCTTCCTGACCCAGGGATCAAATCTGTGTCTCCTACTTGACAGGCGGATTCTTTACCACTGAGCCACCTGGGAAGCCCACATATGCAGATACATAATCATATTCTCTAAAATACATCAGTTCAATTCAATATGTATTAGACATTTGCTAGCAATTAGCGGTAAGTAAACAAAGACAAAACAAAGTCTTTGTCTTCTAAGAATACAAAATCCAGTAGGGCATTCTGATAGGTATGTATGTAACACCAGTACCTTATGTAATTACTAATTAATACTTGGGAATGGGCTTTTAGTGTGAATAGGATTTTAATGGGCAGAAGGCACAGTAATGAGAAAGCAGAAATATGTAAAAGACCATGGCTGGAAGGCTGGGTGGGTGGTAAGAGGATGACGCTGGACATGTCTTCTGGAACCAGAGAAGAAGAGAACTTGAATGATATGGAGATGAAACTGGACTTTGCTATGTAAGAAACCTGGAAGCCCTCAAAACCTTTGAGGGTTTTAATACAGAATACTATTGAATATGGGTTTTAAGAAGATAACTGACAGCAAGATGGAGGGAAAATTTGAAAAGAATGAGACTTGAGGTAGGTTGACTGATAAGAGGACGTTTCCCCCTTGAAGTATAATTGACATATATTAGTTTGAGGTGTACAACATGATGATTTGATAGTCATATATATTGAAATAATCACCATAATAAGTCTAGTTACGATTAGTTGCCATACATAAGTTTCCAGAAAATGTGTTTTGTGAAGACAATTTTTTAAGATCTATTCTCTTAACAACTTTCAAATATGCAATACAGTATTATTAACTACAGTCACCATGCTGTACATTACATCCTCATGCTTATTTATTTTATAACTGAAGGTTTGTAATAGTTCAGGTGAAAGAGGGTAAAGGTCAAACAAGGGACACTTGTATGTGAATGTGTGTGTCAATACGTGTTTGTGTGTGTGTTGGAGGGGATTGGTGAGCAAGGTTAAGCAAGTTCCCAGAAATTACTGGTTGATTTTACTTTTTAAAACATATTAAGTGGCAAACAGCAACAATGACTGTAATTTATTATTTCTGTTGTATTTTGTAACACATTTCTCTGGAATCGGTCCCAGGCAATCCTGATATCTCTTCTTCTTTAACACTTATTATCCTGTAGGCCTGATTTTGGCACTTTATTCTATGTGACCAAGTACTGTTCTATTCTTTCAGGTCTTCACTTCTGAGTATTCTGTGAGGTCATATATCCTCCAGGGAAACATATATATTAGTGTACATCTTTTATACTTTCCATGATACTTCGCAGAAGGTTAGGTAGCAGTAGATACCAAACACTTGTCAATAATACTGAGTTGAATGGTATTTCCAGGGGTTTTCTGGAGTTGTATATCCTTGCACTTCTTGGCCTCTGCAGTGTTGTCCTCTTTGCCCAGAATCCTTTCATTCTCTTTTAACCCTTCCTCTATTATTTTTGCTTAGCTACTTCCTTTTCATAAATTTCTCCAGGATTTCTTGATTGATTTGCCTAAACTGAGTTAAACACTTTTCCTAAACAGCATTGTCTACTTATTTTTTTCTCTGTTAGTTCCATAAAGGTTGAGCACCATTCAGTAATTTGCTCACTGTTTTATCCCCAGTTTGAACACAGCGCCTGGCATGCAGTGATTGCTCAGTAAATATTTGTTAAATGAACTTGGCTTTGTGTGATTTTATTTGTAAAATCTGACCATTTTGAAATCTGAATCTTCAAATAGCTGAACGCAAAGCCTTAGATTCAGCCAGCACAAAAAAAGCGATGGGAGACCATCTAGAAAAACATTTTTATTCTTTCTGCTCTTAAATGAAGTTAGTAGAAATTGAAATAGATATTATTCTATTTCTGAGGACTTTTATGCAGTTAAAATTCTGGAGGAGCAACACCAGGACAGCTCAAGAGTCCACTGTTTATACTGTTCCCTCCCATTCCGAGCACACAAAGTATCTGCTTGTTTGCCCATTTTCTCACGTGTACACATTATCATTTTTAGTTTTAAGTTTCTGTGGGGAAGGAAGAGTAAACACCTAGAAAACAAATGTGACAGCAAAAATGAAGAGAAATTAGGAAGCCAGATTTCATTTTAGAAAGATTTAAGAGGATTGCTTTAGTGTTCTGTAGACAATACAAGGTAACAGGCAACGCAGTTCTCTGCTCTTTATTTCAGTCATACAACAAAATTTTACTTACTAGCACTTCCTGGTCCTATTTTAGGCCCTAGAGACAGGTGTGCTAAGAAAATCAGGCATGGGCCTTGTTCTCATGGAGCTTGTGTCCAGGAATGAAATAATCGGCGGTAACCTGATTTTCATATGCACTTAGTGGACACCCTAGGTGACTCAGTGGGAAAGAATGTACCTACAATGCAGGAGAAGCAGGTTCATTCCAAGGGTCTGAAGATCTCCCGGAGAAGGAAATGGCAGGAAATAGCCAGTATTTTTGCCTGGGAAATCCCATGGACAGAGGAGCCTGGTGGGCTACAGTTCATGGGATTACAAAGAGTCAGACGCAACTTAGTGACTAAACAGCAACAGCAACCTGATTTTGAGGAGGTTGATTAAGATCAAGATCTAACCTTGGAATTGGTCCCCTAAGAAATGAGTGGTTTCTGGGAATATCAGTTCAGTTCAGTTCAGTTTAGTCGGTAAGTCGTGTCCGACTCTTTATGACCCCACGAATTGCAGCACACCAGGCCTCCCTGTCCATCATCAACTCCCGGAGTTCACTCAAATTCATGTCCATTGAGTCGGTGATGCCATCCAGCCATCTCATCCTCTGTCGTCCCCTTCTCCTCCTGCCCCCAATCCCTCCCAGCATCAGAGTCTTTTCGAATGAGTCAACTCTTCTCATGAGGTGGCCAAAATATTGGAATTTCAGCTTTAGCATCATTCTTTCCAAAGAACACCCAGAACTGATCTCCTTTAGAATGGACTGGTTGGATCTCCTTTCAGTCCAAGGGACTCTCAAGAGTCTTCTCCAACACCACAGTTCAAAAGCATCAATTCTTCTGCACTCAGCTTTCTTTATAGTCCAACTCTCACATCCATACATGGCTACTGGAAAAACCATAGCCTTGACTAGATGGACCTTTGTTGGCAAAGTAATGTCAGGATCATGGTATAATGGAAAAAACACACTGGGATTAAAAAAATAAAAAGCCTAGATTAGAAGTACTCATAGCTGAGACACCACTATGTGCTCCAAAGGCTAACTCTGAAAGTAACTGAGAGGCTACTAGTTCATTGTTAAAATCTAGTACTAGGACCACAGTCAGAAGTCAAATTCTCCTACATTTGAGTGATTTAAAGCAATGTATGCTTCTAAATCACAGTTTGGATTATGTGCTAACATATTTTAAAAGTATCATTGAACACCAGAAATAATAAATGTGGTAGGACTGGGCAAAGAGTGCCTTTATAGTTGTTGCCAGTTTCCAAAGGTGTCTTTTAATGTTCAAATTTAGTGACTTGTTGATAATTATAGTCAGAATCATAGCATACACTGCAGAGCATTTTTAAATTCAGCTTTTGGTTGTATTATTTCACTGGACAGCAAAGGCTGATAGGTAGCTATTTTGAGAATAACTGTTAGAGCAAGAATACGGATCCAGACATCTGCTCTTGTGATAGTGTTTTCTCCACCTCTATGATGTCATAATGATGGATACTGTAGCTGAAATAATTAAAATAAATCAGGCTATTGAAATAAATGAACACACTGGAAAACATAATGGATGGTAACCCCATTGTTCCACTTTTGCATATTTCCCAGGAGCCATTTTTTATGGGCAGCAGCTACACTCTACCTGTTTGAGTAATGATGCCCTGTGAAAGAGAACAGGAAACTGAGCATACCCCTGCACAGAGGAGCCGACTGGAATATCAGATGATAAGTCGGGACCTTGACCATGTTGCTTTAAATTTATAAATGAAGCACAAATGAAAATGTTAGCTAGAGGTACTTTCCATAACTTCCCAAGGACTGTCTTTGGGGATAACTATTTCTATGGAAAGAACACCTGGTATTACATTTTGTATTATTAGACCCAAGTATGGGATAATGAAAACAGAAATACCTTATACAATGTTATTAATCTTTCTCAGAGGATTGTGTTGAAGCTAGTAACTAAATAAGACAGGCCTTGCATCACGATTGAGCCTGAGAGAAATTGCCAGGTCTGGGTTGCAGACTGGAACACCTGAGTTCTAACACAGGCTCACTTACAGGTTAGCCATAATCTTCTTGGAATTCGGTTTCTTCCTCTCTGACACTGCAGTAAGAAGATGAATTTCTGCAGGGGAATACTCCCAGAAAGGCACAGGGAGATCTGAGTAGATAAATAACACAGATATCTAAAGAATAGGAACTGCAGGAAGAAAGAAATAAAAACATACAGTGATTTAAAAATATTTTTTTAACTGTAGAGACATTAAACTTAACTCATCCTTTAAGATCCAGGATATCTCTATCTCTATATATTTCTCATTGAACTTTCCCCAGCTCTTCCAGAAAGAATAGGAAGAACAAAGAATTGGTTCATTCTCTTGTAGATGAGAATGTGAGGCTCAGCAGTCAAATCCTGATAACATGGCCAGTAACTATAAAAGCATTATTTATAACCCCTTTGACTTCTATTCCAACATTTTTTTTCATTGCACCATCATGATAGATGATGATTCTGAAATATCTTGTGACGATAACCCACTATGACAGAAAATGCACTTGTGCAAACTTCCATGCCCTGATCACAGTGCATTTTAGCCAGTGGTGCAGGCCTCTGTCTCTCAAATGAGACTGTATTCCTTGAGGATATAAACTGTCTTAGTCTGTCTAGTATCCCCAGTGGTTAGCACAGTAACTAACATACAGTATATGGCCAATAAACATTTGAAGAATGAACTTAAAACATGATCTACTCGAGAAAAAATGCCTTCAGGAATTGGGGCTCTGACAAAAGGAGTGGGATGCATGCAAAAGAATAGAAAATAATGTTGAGTGATCATGGTCATTGAGTTGTGTACTAATTTGGGGAAAATAGACTAGAAATAGTAAGATTATAAATAGAAAAACAAGGTAGTGTTTATGTTGTTTGTTTTTGCTTTTAAAGTTGACAATTTTATTTATGGATATTGCAACAGGATTTGCAAAGAAAGCTGAGTGCCGAAGAATTGATGCTTTTGAACTGTGGTGTTGGAGAAGGCTCTTGAGAGCCCCTTGGACTGCAAAGAGATCCCACTAGTCC
This sequence comes from Bubalus kerabau, assembly GCF_029407905.1. NCBI lineage: Eukaryota > Metazoa > Chordata > Mammalia > Artiodactyla > Bovidae > Bubalus > Bubalus kerabau. The sequence goes on along the minus strand of NC_073624.1, from coordinate 58,862,127 downwards.
ATCCTAAAGGAAATCAGTCCTGAAAATTCATTGGAATTTTCAGGAATTCACTGATTGGAAGCTGAAACTCCAATATTTTGGCTACCTGATGTGAAGAACTGACTCATTTGAAAAGACCCTGATGCTGGGAAAGATTGAAGGCGGGAGGAAAAGGGGACGACAGAGGATGAGATGGTTGGATGGCATCACTGACTTGATGGACATGAGTTTGAGTAGGCTCTGGGAGTTGGTGATGGACAGGGCAGCCTGGCATGCTGTAGTCCATGGGGTCGCAAAGTTGCTCATGACTGAGCAACTGAACTGAACTGAACTGAATAGGATTTGAGCTTAAAAGAGAGGATGTAATAAGACAGGTGACTTGAGAAATGGTTGATGAGAAAAGGAAGCAGAGTTTAAAACACAGAAGAGAGTAAGAAGGGAAACTATAAAGATATTTAACAGGGAAAGGGAAAAGAGAAAAGAATCATCTTTCTAGAGGACGTTCTATCGGCATGATATGGTTCTTCTCCAGGGACTTTCAGAAACTGAGAGAGCACCAGGGAGAAAATAGTCATGGAATGAACAACACTTAAAGTCAGATATATGGCATTGATCACTCATGGGGAAAGAGGAAGGAAAGAAAATGGCCTCAAAGAAGTTTCTGTCAACAAGCAGGAAATTCCTCCCATCATGTCAGTAGCCACTGAAGCTAAACTGAGCTAGTGGTCCGTCTCCAGCTGCTTCCTCCTCTCACTCTGCTCTGAGGGCTGCTCCCTGGCTGATAAAGGAACTCCCCCTGGGCTGCAGAATTTTCCCAAGCTCTGGACCTTTCTCTACTGTTTTTCATCTAACAGAACTTGCCCAGCCTCTACAGTAGTCTCTCAGAACCCCTGTTGCTATGAAAAAACAAAGAAAGCTAATTGGTTCAAGTAGTCATCCTATTACAGGCTTAGTGAGCTAATGGTTGCCTTGACCATCAAATAATGGCAGCGCAATGAACAGAAAGTAAATGAATGGATGAAACTCCTTGTGTGCCAGACCCTGAGCCCCATGCCGCAGAGCACAGTGGGGTAGCACCAGAGACGGACACACCAAAGACAGAGGTCCAATCCACAGTTTCCTACCTATGTGCCTGGGGAAGTTATCTTCTCTGGGTCTTTAGTTTCTTCCTCTATGAAACAGAGATAATGTTGCCTACTTTGCATGATTGTTTTGGGGATTCAAAATGTGTATAAATGATAAAATTGCTATTATTTATCCATTTGTCCCCCTTTTAAATAGGGAAAGCAGAAGCATAGAGACGTAAGGTGGCATGACTAAGGTCACTCAGTTGGGAGGTTTCAGAGTCAGCATCGAAGTCTAGGTAGTTGTCTTCATGTTTCTAGCCAACACACTAAGTCACACACAGATGCTCCCATCTACAATGAGCATGACCATGACCAGGAATATCTGTTAGTCCCCCACACTGGTGAAACACTTTGATTCTTACTAAGATCACTGAACCCTCACAGCAATCCTGTAAGAAAGAGAGCCAGCCCTGGGTGGTACTATTTTTTTTTTTTTTAATCTTTTGGTCACTCCATGCGATATGTGGGATCTTAGTTCCCTGACCAGGACTTGAACTCTGCACTGGCAGCACAGAGTCCTAAACTCTGGACTGCCAGGGAAGTCCTCTGTGTGGTATTGTTATCCCCACTTTAAGGTGAGGAATGTGAAGCCCAGAGACGGTAACTTACTGGCCAAAGCTCAATGAATTAGCATCGGAACATAAAGTCACATGCAGATTTGAACCATAAACATAAATATAAGAAAGAGAGTCAGCCCTGGGTCCAGGGTAGATTCCCACATCACTATTATGTATACAGGTGGTCTTTTTTGCAATGCTTTTAAATCATTCTCACAGCAAAGTTGAAACCTGGCTAGATATTGTCAGAGAGATGAGAAACTGAAAATGAAGACATGAGTTCATGAATAGATTTGAACTCTTTATTGCCGGGGTACTGGTCAATTATCTCTTACTGAGTGGTGCTATCAGTCCAGGATAAAACAAATTAGATTTTTAAGAAGGTGCAAAATTACCACCATAAAATCAGATAAGCCTGGTGCAGTTGGGAATAAATTCTATCATAGAAATACATCCTGCCTGATATCAAAGGCAGCCAAGAGATCATGCCAAGAGTCTCTTGGATGAAAACTGACATTTTCTGCTGTGGAGACAGAAGTGGAAGCACTGATTGGAGAATTATATTATGAAGAGTTCTAAAATATTTATCATCATTCTAGGTCATTTATTCATTTACCCTTTTAATGCTCATTTCTTTTATGCCACCAAGTCAAGCATAAATTAAGCAAAGAATAAAAATTCATTTTGTTTTTATACACTAATATAAAGCAGGAAGCTTCTTTGTTCCTTGGTTTAAAAACTAATAGCATTTCTGAGAAATATTAGAACACTAAAATGTTCTTTCAGAAATATGACTTTTGTCAGTAACGAGGATGCTGAATATATTCAAGTAGGTTATGAATTTTTACTTTTGAGGGGGCAGCTTCCTTTGACTTAAGCGATTCAGGAGGCGGAAATGATTTAAAAAAAAAAAAACTCAATGAGAATTGACATTGCTTCACTGTATTAATTACCCCATTATGCTTCTTTCTAGACTCAACTCAGGCACCTCCTTCTCCAGGTGGCCATTTTTGACTCTCCACTCAAATGAAGATGTCCTTTCTCTGTTTTCCAGGAGCACTCTGCACAAACCTCCATTCATCCCTGCCCACAGCACAGTGTATGGAACCTCTCTGCCCACACATCTGCGCCCTTAGAAGATGAGCAGGACAAGGACCGTGTCTTACATTCACCTGGTGTGCTTAGCTCCTGGCTGGTAGCCAGAGCTCAGAAAGTGTTTACTGAGCAGCACTGAATTTCAAAAACAACCTGACTATAGGAGTGTTTGCTCCCTTTGCTCACATAAAATTCATTTCAAATTGTAGCAAGGATACCAAATACAAAATTTTCTAATGGTATCAAAGATTTACAAATGAAAGAAAAAGTGAGCCTTTTCCCCCTAGGTGTTCACTATTTGGCTTATGTAATATTAAAAGGTATTTCTTTAAAGTATCATTTCTATTTCTCAGGTTGGAAGGATACTTTTGCTACTGTCCTCCTAGTTTTCTATTTTGGCTCTGAATCCAGAGACATGAAAGAGGCTTGACTCAGCTGCCGCCTAATACTGCACAAGCCTGAGAGGAGACTATTACATAAGCTAATGTGTATTTTAAGGTTTTTTTTTTTTCATAGCCAGGACCTAAATGCCACCTTCCAACCTCATGAAAGCACTGAAACCCAGTGTGTGGGAAAGTGAGGTCCCCTATTTGCTCTGTATTCCTTATAAGTATAAAAAAATAAAAGCAGTTGATTAAGGGGTAGCAATTTTCTTTTCTTTCTTTACATGTACTTGTAATTCATTTAATGCAGGAAGTGGGCTGAGTTTTCTTGTTCTTTCCAATTCAACTGTCAGGGAGCTTTCTTGCCAGCCTGCTATGGTTACCATGGCAACCAGATGATGGTGGCAGTAATATGATCTCATGTGTCTTGTGTCAATAGCATCAGATCATCGCACTTGAGGATAATTGTGAAAATAAGTTTAAGGTATAGATTCAGTATTTATTAGCATTTGATTGGTTTACTATAAATACTGAGCAATTATAGCCCTAAACTGCTGATAAAAGCATGTTCATAATGGTTAGCATTTCCCCCATATGACATTTTATGTGGTATTCTAAAATTTGTAAAGTGCTTTCATGCAATGCATCTACTTTAATTTTCTGGTCTCACACAGTATGCTTGTGTGCAGTAGGAGAACAACTTTGCTGTGGAGCTGAAACTTCAACTCTGCACTTCTGACATCAGACTCACAACCTTCTCCTTATGCCTATATTGAGAATTGATGGGTGTTAGGAAAATGTCCTTAGGTGCACAGGTTAAACCCTGGAATGTCTGAATTAAAATAAATAGAATGTGCGTATACTAACAACTAGTACTAGTTTGAAAATACAGCTATATTACATGTGGGTAATGCTTCATACGTTTTACATCTCCCATGCCAACCTCCTCTCCTAAGGCTTTCCTGATAACATACACATAAATAGATGCTTCTCTTTCCCTCTGCTCACTGGTCATAGCCTTGCATTTTTATTATTAGCTTCCTTTGCTTTTCCAATGTGAACTCTTGAAGGCAGGAATCTTGTTATCCATTCTTGGTAGGTCCCTGTTCCTGGCACAGTACCTGGTGCACAATAGATATACCATAGATGCTTGTGTCAGTTGCTCAGTCGTGTCTGACTCTTTGTGACTCCATGGACTGTAGCCTAACAGGCTCCTCTGGCCATGGACTTCTCCAGGCCAGAATACTAGAATGGGTATCCATTCCCTTCTCCAAGGGATCTTCCGAACCCAGGGATCAAACTCGGGTCACCTGCATTACAGGCAGAATCTTGACCATCTGAGCCATCAGGGAAGCCCCCATAGATGCTCACTGCTTGTTAAAATTAACTCATCTCTCACACAACCCCAAAAGATAGGCACAGCAGATATTATGACTTACCTCCTTAAAAATGAGTAAACAAGGGTCACGTATATAAATACGGGAAACTTAATTCTCGGCCTCCAGCCATGTGCTCTTTCCACATCATCCTATATGCTTTATTCCCTCATTTGTTCCCTTTTCAGTATTTCATTCATTTGTCAAATGTTTGTTGATTGACAATTGTATAACAAGCATTATTATAGATGCTGGGATACAAAGATAAGGATGATACAGTTGTCAGGATCACAGGACCCACAGATATGGAGATGATTTTTTGCCTGGGTAAGTAGGTAAAATAAAACCTTATACAAAATCCTGAGTATGCATTAGACTATATTTGAACTTAGTTGGCTCTTTAAAAAAATCTTCAGAATTCATTTCAATTCCCTCCTTTAATGCAAGATTTTAAAAGCCTTAAGCCATCACCAGTATAGATCCAAGTAGTAACTCTGTGTCTTGATTTTTTTTTCAATTGCATGAGAACTCAGCATTTCTAACTTTCCACAGAATCCTCAAACTTAATGTGCCTGAAATGAAACCTAGTATCTGCCCTACACAACTAGGGTATAGTAGGAAGAGGCAGATGAGTAAGTTTGGACTCTTGACTCCATGGGATATGTTGCCTGGGATCAGCTACTTATACTGTTGGGGAGCTTCTTCATTAACACAGTGCTCAACATACTTCAAGGATGAATGGATTAATGAAAATGTTGGCAATGAGGATGAAAAGTGATAGCACATGATAGCAATACTTGGAACAGTGCTAGCATCAAGTGAAAGTGAAGTCGCTCAGTCGTGTCCGACTCTTTGCAACCCATGGACTGTAGCCTATCAGGCTCCTCCATCCGTGGGATTTTCCAGGCAAGAGTGCTGGAGTGGATTGCCATTTCCTTCTCCAAGGGATCTTCCCGACCCAGGAATCGAACCCTGGTCTCCTGCATTGCAGGCAGACGCTTTACCGTCTGAGCCACCAGGGAAGCCGGAGTTACTCAATAAATTCTTGTTAAATGAATGAATAGGCTAAACAAACCAGATTAGATCCCTTTCCTGAGACATACTCAATTGCCAAGACAAAACTTCTGAATATCTTGCTTCTCTTTCCTCAGCCTCCAAACCATGGAGTCAGGTTAGTTTGGCTTCTGTGATAACTTGGACTTTCTTGTTCCTTTCTTTCTACTCAATGTCAAGCTTTGGTCCAGTCCCTGCCTTTTCTAAACTAGACTTTAGTAGGAGATAGACTGGTCTTGACTGGTCTTCCTCTTTCCATGATCTCCCATTTCAAATCATTGCCCAAACTGTTATTTTCAAAGCACAGAGAGGATCAAATATCTCTTCTGGTCAGAAATGCTATATTTATTCTCAGATTCTTTTTTTTTTTTTTTTTTTCTCAGATTCTAATTAAGAAACTTTTTAGCATGGCAATCAAGATTCTTCAAAAGGTGACCTTCAATTCCATGTATATGATCATCCCCCTCCATACACTCTACGTTTTAGCTTTCTAATCCTCTAATTGCCCTTTTGGACTTCTAAACTTTTCACTTCTAGGCCTATTTAGTGGAATAATAACAGCTCTCTAAATTTTGCATGTGCTTTGCAGTTTGTAAAGAATTCTAATATTCATATACTGAAATTTCACAATAACTCTGGTAAGCATTAAGATTTCATTTTCATTGCACTAATTTAGAAATTGAAAATCAGAGAGGTTAAATAATTCTGATCATCATAACCTTTATGAGAATTGAGAATTAATTTCTGTGATCAATTGTTGAAAAGTTGAATCACTAAATTAAAATATTTAAAATAACCACAGTGACTTCAAAATGTTGACGCTCAGTATTCATCCAGCTCTTCAGCACAGAAGTTAATTATGATGGCTCTGAAGCCAAACTGCTTTGCTGAGAATCCTGGCTCTAATACTTCCTAGCTGTGTGACCTTGGATAAGCCATTTGATCTCTCTATCTTTCAGTTCATATCCTCATTACTGTAATGCAGATACCAAGAGTCTCTACCACACAGGATTGCCCTAAGTGTGGAATGAGTTTAATATGTGTAAAGTCTTAGAGTAATATCTGACACATAGTGAACACTTTTAAATGTTGCTGTTGTTGGGAGCCTCAAAGATATATCATAAGAACTTCTTTAGAGTATTTCGTGATCTCAAGAAACAAAATTAATTGCTTCCTTTCTGGTGCTCCAGGAGCCCCGTGTTTGCATTTTCTATACAGTGGGCATTATAACTGCTTTAGGGTATTGGATTAGGATGAATTCAGAACTTACAGCTACTCCTTATTATGAGTAGTCATTCGGTTTCCCTACCTCTCAGCTTACTATCTGGGAACACCAAGATAATAACAGTGTTTATTGTTTATGTTTAGATTTCTGGTGTCTATAATGTTAGCTGGTGCACTTAAGGCCCTTAGTGCTTGGCATTGAGTAAGTGCTCAATAAAATTTAGCTACTATTACTACTGGCTCAGTGGTAAAGAATCTGCCTGCACTGTAGGAGACCTGGGTTCAATCCTTGGGTCGGGAAGACCCCTTGAATTTTCCTTGGATAAGGAAATAGCAACCTACTTCAGTACTCTTGCCTGGAAAATTCCATGGACAGAGGAGCCTGATGGACTACAGTCCGTGAGGTCACAAAGAGTCAGACATGACTGAGCGACTAACACTTTCACTTCACTATTACTATTGCTCATATAAATGTTTCCCTTGTGATATTTTGAATTGCATGTGGTTAGAGTCTGTTTGTTATCTTTACTATCTTTATCCCTCCTACACAGGTTTTAAAAAATAAACATTTACACACAAGGTATTTTTGTGTTGTTGTTTAGTTAGTTGCTTGGACTGCAAGGAGATCAAACCAGTCAATCCTAAAGGAAATCAGTCCTGAATATTCATTGGAAGGACTGATGCTGAAGCTGAAACTCCAATACTTTGGCCACCTGATGCGAAGAGCTGACTCATTTGAAAAGACCCTGATGTTGCGAAAGATTGAAAGCAGGAGGAGAAGGGGATGACACAGGATGAGACAGTTGGATGGCATCACCGACTCAATGGATATGAGTTTGAGCAAGCTCCAGGGGTTGGTGATGGACAGGGAAACCTCATGTGCTACAGTCCATGGGGTCGCAAAGAGTCAGACATGACTGAACCAAACTTAGTTTCTAAGTTGTGTCTGACTCTTTTCCAACTCCATAGACTGTAGCTCACCAGACTCATCTGTTCATGGGATTTCCCAAGCAAGAATACTGGAGTGGGCTGCCATTTCCTCTCCAGGGGATCTTCTCAACCCAGGAATCAAACCTGCATCCCCTGTATCACAGGAGAATTCTTTACCACTGAGACAGCAGGGAAGACCTAAAGGGATTTTTAAATGAGCATGCTTTAAGTAGAAAGATGTAACTTAACATTTGTAGAGAAAAATATCAAGTTCTAAATTGATGCATACTGGATTTCAAATACAAACATATTAAATTCTAGAAAAAGTTATCTTCTAAATATCTATTCTAATTATTACATAATATAGATCTAGTGGTTGTCTGCAAAATTTCAATGCAATGTATAATAAATTAGGTTTAGATTATGAAAATTTTATTTTCTTGTCCAAAAAGAAAGAAAGGGTATATATAGATGATTTTATAACACTGAAATTTTGAAAAATTTTTTATGTAATTAGGCATAACTCAGTAAGAAATGGAGTTGATTGTGTTGTGCATGAGAACATTTTAATGCAGTAAATTTTTTTTATTATGCAGCTTCGTATAGCACTCTTTCCTGGAGTGACTATACAGAGCCTGGTGTTAAATTCAGTAGCTAACTCAAATCTTTTCACTTTCATAAAAGGGTTTAAGGAATGGAGTTAATATTCTACTTAGCAGGTTAAAATATAATATTATGTGTAGTAATGTTGTATGCCCACCCACCCATCAGACTGCAGATGAACTACTACTATTCATTGCTCGAATTAAGTACTAGGCATATTTCTGGTTCACTATCAAATGTAAAGCTCATATACACAAAGAAAGGATAGAAGAAAATGCATGAGCAATTACAATGATTGCAGGCAACTTTAATAATACAAGACTAGACATTTTGGCTAAATATTCAATTTGGAATTCACTAATCTTTTCCTATTAGGACTCAAGGGCTACTAAGGTTTTGGTCTCAAAGCAACAACAGCAGCAGCAACAAACGATCACAGCATCTACCACTGGCCGAGCATCTACTCTGAGCTGGCAGTTACAGAAGACTTCAGTTCCTGCAGCAGGCTCAGTAACAGCCCTCACAGAAGACAAGTGCTAGTCCCTGGAATCTGTAAATATTACCTCATTTAGAAAAAAGGATTTTTGCACATGTGATTAAGTTAAGGATCTTAAAATGAGGGGGTTATCTTCAGATTATGTGGATGGGCCCTAAATACCATCACACGGTTCTATATAAGATAGAGGCAGACGGGTATTTACAAATAGCAGAGGAAAGAAGGGAAGTGAAAGGCAAAGGAAAAAAGGAAAGACATACCCATCTGAATGCAGAGTTCCAAAGAATAGCAAGGAGAGATAAGAAAGCCTTCCTAAGTGATCAATGCAAAGAAATAGAGGAAAACAGAATGGGAAAAACTGGAGATTCCTTCAAGAAAATTAGAGATACCAAGGGAACATTTCATGTGAAGACAGGCACAATACAGGAAACAGTATGGACCTAACAGAAGCAGAAGGTATTAAGAAGAGGTGACATGAATACACAGAAGAACTATACAAAAAAGATATTAATGACCCAGATAACCATGATGGTGTGATCACTTACCAAGAGTCAAATATCCTGAAATGTGAAGTCAAGTGGGCCTTAGGAAGTATGACTATGAACAAAACTAGTGGAGGTGATGGAATTATAGCTGAGATATTTCAAGTCCTGAAAGATGATGCTATTAAAGTGCTGCACTCAATATGCCAGCAAATTTGGAGAACTCAGCAGTGGTCACAGGACTGGAAAATGTCAGTTTTCATTCCAATCCCAAAGAAGAGCAATGCTAAAGAATGTTCAAACTAACACAATTGCATTCATTTCACATGCTAGCAAAGTAATGCTCAAAATCCTTCAAGCTAGGCCTCAACAGTGTGTAAACCAAGAACTTCCAGATGTACAAGCTGGATTTAGAAAAGAAAAAGGAACCAGAGATCAAACATCCGCTGGATCATAGACAAAGCAAGAGAACTGAAGAAAAACATCTACTTCTGCTTCATTGACAATGCTAAAACCTTTGACTGGGTAGATCACAACAAATTGTAGAAAATTCTTAAAGAGATGGAAATACCAGACCACCTTACATGCCTTCTGAGAAACCTGTATGCACGTCAAGAAGCAACAGTTAGAACCAGACATGGAACAACAGACTGGTTCCAAATTAGAAAAGGAGTATGTCAAGGCTGTATATTGTCACCCTGCTTATTTAACTTATATGCAGAGTACATCATGTGAAACGCCTGGCTGGATGAAGCACAAGCTGGAATCAAGATTGTGGGGGAAAATATCAATAATCTCAGATATGCAGATAACACCACCGTTATGGCAAAAGTGAAGAGGAATTAAAAAGCCTTTTCTGAAGGTGAAAGAAGAAAGTGAAAAAGCTGGCTTAAAACTCAACATTCAAAAAATGAAGACCATGGCATGCAGTCCTATTACTTCATGGCAAATAGATGGGAAAACAATGGAAACCATGACGGACTCTATTTTCTTAGGCTCCAAAATCACAGTGGATGGTGACTACAGCCATGAAATTAAAAGATGCTTACTCCTTGGAAGAAAAGCTATGGCCAACCTGGACAGCACATTAAAAAGCAGAGTGTAAAGTTTAAAAATAAAAAAAAATAAAATAAAAAAAAAGGCAGAGACATTACTTTACCTGCAAGGGTCCATACAGTCAAAGTTATGGTTTTTCCAGTAGTCATGTACAGATGTGAGTTGGAAAATAAGAAAGGCTGAGCACTGAAGATTTGAGGCTTTTGAACTGTGGTGTTGGAGGACTCTTGAGAGTCCCTTGGACAGTAATGAGATCAAACCAGTCAGTCCTAAAGGAAATCAGTCCTGAATATTCATTGGAAGGACTGATGCTGAAGCTGAAGCTCCAATACTTGGCACCTGATGCGAAGAGCTGACTCCTTGGAAAAGACCCTGATCCTGGGAAAGACTGAAGGCAGGAGAAGGGGAAGACAGAGGATGAGATGGTTGGATGGCATCACCAACTCAATGGACATGAGTTTGAGCAGACTCTGGGATTTGGTGATGGACACTGAAGCCTGGCGTGCTGTAGTGTGTGGGGTCACAGAGTTGGACATGACTGAGTGACTGAACAACGAAGAGGGGTATTTGACAGACAGAAGACAAGGAGGCACGATGTGACCAGGGGGCAGGAACTGGGATGATGCTGATGAGTCTCAGCAAGTCAAGGAATGGCATGAGGCACCAGGAGCTAAAGGAGGTAAAGAACAGATCCTCCTCTAGAGGTGGGAGAGAGCCCTTATTGACACCTTTATTTTGGTTCAGTGGTACTGATTTCAGATTCCTGGCCTCCAGAACTTTGAGTGAAGAAATTTTGTTTTGTTTTAAGGCACCCAGTTTGTGGTAGTTTGTTACAGCAGTGACAATACACTAATAGAGATTTCAAGCATCCAACCATAGAACTAATGTCAGAATGCTGCTGATATTCCTTCACCAGGCTCTGAAATTCTTGATTTCTTTGTTCTGTGGGGGCTGCTGCTGGTGAGAATAGAGCTAGGAAAGCATCCCTCCAATGCTAAGCATCACTTGCTGACATTTTACAAAGTCTCTTCCATTGTCAGTCCTACCTACTTAAAAGTTGGAATTGACACATAGGTACAGTGAGTCAAAGTCTGACTTGAATGCCTTGTTTTTCCCTAAGTGGATTTTCTTACATGTAGCACTGCGCAGGCTGTTATTGCAATGTTTCTTGTTTACTTTCGTTCACATATACATTTTGAATGGTTAAAAATAGCAGTATCAGTGAATATAATGAGTATATAAGAAATGAATTTACCTTTTTAAATTTTATTTTTTTACTTTTGCCAGCAAAATTTTAAAAGCCTATATCTGTAAGACATTGATTTAGGCACTGGGAATTTAATGAGAAACATAAAAATATCCTAACCTCACTTAAATTCTTGTTGAGATAAAAAGAAATATTATCAAATCACAAACAGTAAAAAGCAGTGTAGATGCCATAAGGAGAGAATAGGGATAAGATTGCCATTCAGGTTTCTGGCTTAGATGGCTGGAAAAAACAGTGTCACTCACTGACATGGAAACACGAACGAAGAAGCCGATCTGGGAAGAGAGATGGGTCTGAGGTACCTGTGGAACATCAGGGTTTGGCATTAAGAAGCCAGATCTAGAATGAAGTCATGGGTTTGGGGATTATCTGGACACTGGCAGTAAAATCCTAGGAATGGAAATAATTGTCCCTGGACATTACGTGCAGGGAGAAGAAAAACTTGAGGAAAAGTACAGGGTTCATAAAAAGCATATGGCATATCAAGGAAATGATGACTAAATCAACCTGAGATTTAAAGGGGTCTGATCCAAGGAGATCAACTGAGAAAGTCAATCCAACGAGGATGACTTTTTAAATGTCAGATTTACAGGGTAGCCTTTTTTTCACAAGTAACGAGTAACATGTATTGATTAGGAACTGATATATAATTTTAGCTATGCTTCATAAGGTGAACCCAGGGTGGAGCGAAGATGGACACTGGAGAGAAAAACTGAGGGTTAGGAGTTAGTTGGGAGGTTCATGTGATGACCTAGGTTAAGGGGTAATGAATGAGGCCCTGGAGGGTGTCTCAAATGTACTCAATACAAATGGTATCAAAGGCATACTTTTGAGTGTTTATTCTGCATTAAAGATCTTGCATTTTGTATGAAAAGGTGAAAAGAGGAAAGTGACATGTCATAAGGAAAAAATCGGTGTATGGCATGACCCAGTTTATTTACTGAGAACTCTATGGAGGCAGGATCAGTGGGACTCACAGTGCTGAATCCTGGTAGTTGAGATGAAAAGTTAATAATAACCATCTCCACAAAATGGATGGTGGCTGTTCACTGAGTATGTTGCTGAGGGCTGGCAACAAGTGAATGAAAAAATTACCCTTTTGTTCTCTGTATGGAGATGCTGACGAATGAAGTACGTTTAACTCAATGAACCACAAACTCCAAAGGTAACAGTTTTACTTGATGGTTTGCTTCTTGAGGTCACTGCTGAGCTAATGTGGGCAATGGGTCTGATTCCTTTGATCTTGGAGTTTTTCATATAATTTTCAAACTTGACCAAGGGTTAGTGAGGTCTTAGAAATATCCCAGCAAAAGCACTTCAAGCTCTGCAGGTAACTGGGATGATCTGTGAAATATTTTAAAATTTGTGAGGCAGTGTGTGTAACAGTGGAAATGCACTCCTTGGAGTGAGACAGACCAGGGTTTGAATGCTGTTCCTACCACTCTGTGATCCTGAGAAAATTATTTAGTCTCCTTTAGCCTTAGGCAAAGAGGAGATAATAATAGATTTTGTGAAAATTTAATAAAATGATATAGGGAAAATTCAGTGCCTGAAACTTAATATATAAGTTTTTCCATATTTGAGGTCACATCAAAATATTTATTTAAAATACACTGAATAGAAGACTCTGGAGAAGGAAACCAATCCAAGAAAAATGGGAGTAAATTCCTTAAGAGAAACAAAATACAAATTTTGCTGGGGGTTATTTAATATGCTTAATTGGTTACAACTTTGGAGATATTTTCTTATTTTTAGATGCGCTGTCAAAGATTCCTAGTCAAGTTTTCTTCGGACTTCCATTCAATATTTATTTGGATGACACAGGGATGTAGATATCTAGGCAACTAGTAAAATCACCTTTTTGGGTAGATAACAAGGTGTCTTAACTTACTGTGCATTCAAGGTAAATAACTCCTAATATGAACAACAATAAAGTGCATGCCTAATCAATTTAGAAAAACGTTTAGGAGGTTCCATAAACATGTTTTCATAAATGCTTGCTGCCTGCCAACTTGCCTGACTTTTTAAGAGTTGCTATAACTAGCAGTCCTCTCAGTAGCTTTGGTACTAGATATTCTGTAGATTTTTACTTTTTTTTTTTTTTTTTACTAAGAAATACTATTATCTTGTCTGGGCCTATTAGCTTAATCTTTTAAAATACAGTATTAATAAAGACAAGGCAGGGGATTTAAAAGTATATATTAGCAACAAAATTCTACCGGTGGGTCCTCTTCCAAGGCAACTTATTCATTCATTCAATACTTTTTGCAACTACTCAATACATAAGAGACTTAAAACAGAGCTCCTGGTATTGATGTCTTTATTTTCCCCATAAAATAGCTTGGGAAATTCAAATAAAATTAATTGGAACATATGGTTGCAGATCTCAGTGGTTCCAGACATTATAGGCTCTGTGAAAACACTGCAAGTCCTCTTGGATTTTGGGAAAAAGAAAACGAGGCTGAATGAGGCACCTACTTTCAGGTTAATTCCTCTAAGCAGGAAGGTGCATGGTGCCATATAGCACTTCTCAAAGGTTCCTGAGACAGCAGTGCCGCCTCCTGAGGGATGAGAATGGGCATCCTGGATGGCAGATGAGGAAAGCGGGGGTCTGAAGATGTAATGTGGAGCAACCAGTTGCAAATATGAAATTTTTTGAAGTCTGGCATTTTAATCTTACAAATTTTATACTCAATTTCATAAAATAACCATTTTCCTTTCTACAAAAATAATAAATTTTACTCCTTCTCTCACTTTACCCTGCTTCAAATCACTGAGTAAAACCGATGCATTGGAAAGATATGTCATGTTTTGTCTCACAACCTTGATTACCTCTTTGCATCCTACCAGACCTTCCAGGCAAAGTTGAGAAGCCCAGGGGAAGGGGAAAGAACATAGAACAAAGTTTCCAGAGGCCTGGGCTCTTCTATCCATCTTAGCTCTACATTTATATTTAATTTTATTTATATCTTACTTATTTCCGAGAGGAGTTTGAAATAGCTGTGTGACTTTTGGAAAATCATGACCACTCTGTGAATTGGTTTATTTATTTTTATAAATAGGGGGTTATTTTATACAATCTCCAAATCCCCTTCCAACAGACTAAGAAACTAGCTCCCTTTGTTCCAAATTAAATGTAAATAAGACTAGTGGATGGTGGCATCAAATTTATATAGTAGATCCAATGAACATTCTTAGGGAAAATGAATATTCAGCTAAGGCTTGAGTCATAATGGAAACTTTGAATTTAAAAAAATCCTAACCTTGGGAGATAATTATAGAATAGAATCCATATACTTGACATGTGCTATAAGAAGAAGTTATTTATTGAGAAGTGGAATTGCAGCTTTCTCCTGGAAGATATCAATCCTCCAAGGCTTCTTCAGCAAGCCCACAGGCAAACTCTCACCTCAGGAGACTGAATAATTTGCCTGTAAAATATCACAATGAGATTAGGATGCTGAATATGATGGAGATAGGTTCATGTAGGAGAGGGTTCATACTGGAGATGCTCATAGAGATGGTAAAGGCTATTTGACATCTTAGGGTGGTCCACTCTGTAGCATCAACCCTTTCTCAAGTACTTCTCTCACTCAGTTTTTTTTAATGCCTGACACCAATAATACAGATGCTTCTAGATTCTGGAATGGTAACAATGATCCAAACAGATTGTCATCATTTACCAACACTCACAAAGGAGAAAACAGTTAGCTATGAGTTTCTAGGGGGAAAACCCGTAGCATCAGAAGAGCAAAGGGTACATGATGCTTTATCCAGCAAAGACATATAAACATAAAATATTCCCTTTAAACATAACATCATCCTGAAATGGTTGCCTCCGAGGAATCATTTTCCTCTGGAGGGAATTCACTGGAAATGCCTAGTCAATTAACTTGGCTGCACAAAGGACCATGTAGTCTTGGAAATACTTGGCTGGCCTTCCGTTCTCTCTAGAAATGTTGAAGACCCAATAATCCCTTACAAGGATATTTGGCTGCCTTCTGAGTCTCCTAGTTTAGGGCATACTTCTATTAGGAGAGGATTGAAAGGTTTTTTTGGCCAGCTCTGCCTTTTCCCTCCCCAGATCATACTTCCTTCTATAAAACTGAATTTTCTTTTGCCAAGACAAGAATGGACACAATTATTTGAAAAGACAGTTCAGTTCAGTTCAGTTCAGTCTCTCAGTCGTGTCCAACTCTTTGTGACCCCATGAATTGCAGCACGCCAGGCCTCCCTGTCCATCACCAACTCCCGGAGTTCCCTCAGACTCACGTCCATCGAGTCAGTGAGGCCATCCATCCATCTCATTCTCTGTGGTCCCCTTCTCCTCCCGCCCCCAATCCCTCCCAGCATCAGAGTCTTTTCCAATGAGTCAACTCTTCGCATGAGGTGGCCAAAGTACTGGAGTTTCAACTTTAGCATCATTCCTTCCAAAGAACACCCAGGGCTGATCTTCTTCAGAATGGACTGGTTGGATCTCCTTGCAGTCCAAGGGAAAAGACACTTACAAAATATATTATAAAAGATGCTACCTATGAACCACACATCAAAAACTAAAACTAATTATCACCTGCATAGAAAGTCCAAGTTACTCCACCAGTTGGTTGAATGACCTTGGGCAAGTCACTTAACCTCTATTTTTTCATTTATAAAATGTTCATTAATACTTTCTTGCTTCATGGGACTAATTAGTTAAAAAATACACAGTAGCTACATACTGTAATGGGGTCTGAAAAAGCCTAGTTCAAATGCTGCTACTGCTACTGCTAAGTCGCTTCAGTCATGTCCGACTCTCTGTGACCCCATAGATGGCAGCCCACCAGGCTCCCCCGTCCCTGGGATTCTCCAGGCAAGAACACTGGAGTGGGTTGCCATTTCCTTCTCCAGTGCATAAAAGTGAAAAGTGAAAGGGAAGTTGCTCAGTCGTGTCAGACTCTTAGTGACCCCATGGACTGCAGCCCACCAGGCTCCTCTGTCCATGGGACTCTCCAGGCTAGTATCCTATAAATAGCATTGTGGCTTGGCATACGAAGAGATGGTATGGTTAGTGTCCTACCTCAGCAGCTTGGTTGGTGAAATTAGGACACAGACCGTGAATGGATTGTCAAGGACTCTAATTCAGATGACCAGGAAATAAGGAAGGAAACCTTTACCTAAAACTCATTCTTTCCTACTGGAATGCTGTTATGCATGCTCAGAATTATGGAGAAGCCCTTAGTCACACTGACGGCTAATTTGAACCTGTCTGAATGGCTCCAGGGATTCCAGTCAATAAACAGGAACTGGCCTGTTCATCTGCACATTTCTCTCAAATTGGTTGAAATAAATCCTCAACACTTGATTTTCTGACCTGGTTCTCAGCCACTCAGCACCAGCCTGTGGTCTGGCATTATGAGAAATTTTCCAGTCTGTTGGGTGGAAGTAATCCAATCCAGGCACTGTTTATGATAGAAGGGAGAGCAAGTACAGAGACAAGATCCAGGAAAACAAGAAAAGTTCTGCAGTGTAGCAGAGTGGCATTGTGTAGTGGCAATCTGGAGAATGGCGTTGGATGCAACTGAGAAAGCCAAAGGATAGAATGTCCTAGGGAACAGAGCCACTCTTTGGCTGGAAGCTTGGAGGATGGTTAAAGAGTAGAAATGCTCTTTGTCTGGGTTCTTCTGGGCATGATCAGGTCCTTCAGCAGGATGGGGCAGGTGGGGCTGTTTCAGGGCCAAGAAAGAGGGGCTTCCTCCTGTGAGGACAGAACAAGAGCCGGGTAACTGGTGCAGTTGCAGTTGGGGCTGGAGGAAGTCCCGTCTGAGGGAAGAGCATGTTGCTCAAGTAGGATACAGCAGTGGCAGAGCATAGTTCAAGCAGGTAGTTCCACCTGACAGCTCAAAGTAAAGAAGCATTCAAGTGCACATGTGTGGGTGGTGTCACCTTCCCAATGGCATAGGGGATTCTGGGTTAGGCAATGCTCAGAGTTCCAGGTAGAAGGGCATATGTCTGTCAATGCGCAGCAGGGTCTCAGTCATTTTATCCAAAAAAAAACCAACAAAAAAAACACAAAACTAACCCCACTGGCTAAAGCATTTGATGAAAAGAAATGTGACATGGAGGGTGGAGCAAGACTCAAAGAGGGAGGCACAGGATGAGACTCAGAAATGATGTAGGGCCCACTGTAGTGATCACAACAGGGACAGCACAGCAGGGCTAGCTTAGCAGCAAGAATTGTTTGATGTGCAGTCATAGAAAGTGAGTTACAATTTAAATATTGGCTGCTTGAACTTGAGAACTGGGGTAGTGAGGGTGGGCAGCTCTCTGTATTGAGGTGGGGAGATGATGATTCCAACAGAGGAGGATGTAGACTCAAGTTCAGAACCCAGATGGGAAGCAGAGAAGCTGGAAGGAGATCTCTTTCATCCTCATGCTGTCAGTCAGGACAGAGACTCAAAGACTAGTTTAAAACTTTACAGTGAGTCTGCTTAACTTGGATATGAAGATAAACCAGGTAATACTGCTTGCTTAGAGAAGGAAAGAAGTTATAAAAATGGTACTGATTGTCCCACTTAAGACTATCCATCAACATTCGTCTCCTTAACATTTTAAAAGATGTTCAGAATGACATTTGGATTTGAAGTGATGACTGCATCAAAAATGAAAAGGATGAAAACTTTTAAACTTTACATGTGCACACGAACAAGATGACTGCTTATCCAGGATTCATTCCTGGGTTAATTATTTGAGTAAATCACAAGTAATAATTCCTTATCTAATTTGAAATTTTAGTCATGATTCATTTTCGAGGGACAAGGTAACCCTTTTATATCTTCTGGCCAGTTATATCAATTTTGTCAGTTCATTGTCTAGCATCACCCACGCTACTGTATGACCCCTGCCAGGGGCCACAGTACAATGTGCTCAAATAGCACAACAAAGTAGGCTGAGGGATGCAGCCTGCTTACTAAGCTTAAAAATAGTCTTCAGCAATTTGTCCCAGCTTTATATCTTAACATGTGGTTTTGCTTTGTGGAACACAAAAGATTAACCTGGTATTTAGGAACCATTTGGTAAGGAAGCTGGTAATGTTTGATTATTTTCCCCCTGTAGCTCTTGAAGGAACAGGATGTGAACCCAGTGTAGGTGCTGCACACAACCTTTCATAAAAGGCACTTTTACTTGCTTGGGTTGTTCATAGTTACGAGCCTCAGTCATCCTTGATCTGTTTCTTTCTCTCTTTCCCAAAGTCAAATCTCACCACGCCCCATCTACTTTTCTGCCGCACTCTCTCTGAATCTGTCACCTTCTGTCCATCAATGATAGCCAGTGACTTTCTCACATCACCTTAGAGGTCCTTCTGCTTATAAGTCCTTCTTTTCCCTCCATCCATTCTCAAAATGCCACCAAAGCCAGGGTATTAATTCAGAAAACTTATCATGACACTGTGTTATCCTAGCATTTTTACGGAATTAAGTTTAAACTCTATTGGATGGCATTCAAGGGATTGGTGATCCAGTCCTAATTTATCTTTTTAATCTCATTTCCTGCTTCTCTCATTCCCCCCGCCCCCGACACACACACACAAACACGCTGAGCCACCAGCGATATCTTTATATTTCTGAACATGCTCTGCACTGTCATGTCTTCAAGCCTCTGGGTCCACGCTGTCCCTCTGCCCTGAAGTTCTTCCTGGGTTTCTGCTGACCCCTTCAGCTCATTCTTTAAGGATGATTCAAAGACCATTTCTGTGAAGTCATCCCTGATTCCCACAGTTGGATTTAAGCAAGACTTTCATTATGCTCCCCAGCATTTGGAAGGCAGCTGTGCTGAAAACCAGCTATGTTGCCTTCTAACAATTTGTTTACAGGTCCGTCTCCTCTATTCAGTAGGAAGCTCCAGAAAGCCAGTGGGCGTTGCTCATTCATCTTTGTTTTATGCTTTCTCTTGCTTCCGCACCTGCTCTCCCAATCTTTAGGGTCTAGTACAGTCCCTGACATACAATGAACCCTCAACAAATATTTGTTGATTTAAAGAATGAATGATTGTATTGTATGGGATTTCATGAGTTCCTTTAGCTTGGCTTTCTTAACTTACTTAATGCTGATTAAGGTAAATACACTCCTGGTTCTACCTTACTGCCTTTTTGATTCCAGTTGTCAGTCATTTCTCCCCTTCAGTACAAAACTGATTGCACAGTACATACTGAAGTCTTACTCTTTAAATTATATGACAAAGTTTTGAGGGTCCCAGGCTTTTTCTAAGCTCAAATAATAAATTTCTGCAGCCATGGGCTAAATTCTCTTCAGTGAAAATGCTCTGAACTTTGTCTCAGTTTTTTTTTGCAGAACAACCATTCCTGTAAAGCTCTTATTCCCAGTTTCAAGCTTAAACTTTTCATTAAATACAGACCATTTCTCCCTGTCTCTTCATCTTCTGAGACTGTAAATTATCCTGTTACTTCATTTATAATGGGAATATATTTATTTTCTGTGATGATGGATCCCTTGAGCTTTCCTCTTCCTTAGCTACCTACAGAAAGTTAACTTCCTCAGTGGCAAATTAAGGACAGATTACAAGCAGCCTGGGAACTGGGCTCCCTCACCACAGGGGGCCGCCCACTCAGTCTCCTTCTGTTCAACCATCGGAAAGATGCAGCTGCTAAGCCAGCCTGGCACTGGGCTGCTCTCCCCCTGCCTTCCCTTTCTCTCATGGAGGGAGTGGAGAAGTCCCTTTCTCCATCAGGAGCTGGCTAGGTTCGGATCCTGAGTTCTCTAGTCTCTACTCTTTTCCTCCCCCTACCCTGGCCGCCTACCAGCTCCCTCCCACTCCAAGGCCAGCAGTGACTTTGCTCCAAGACTCCCCCTCCTTCCAGAACTGCCTCTCGGTTTCCATAGCAACAGAAAATGTTGGTGGGAAGCAAAAATGCTGAACTGCAACTCGTGCTGGGGCTGGAAGGAGGAGGTGAAATGTGGGCCTCTCTGGGGGCTGCAGAATGAGGGAGAGGGGGGCACTCAGGTGAAAACTGGGGAGAAAGAAGCCAGGTGAGGAGCCCACAGAGCACAGAAGGACAGGGAAGCTCAAGGGGAAGGTGTGTTGGCAACCGGAAGTCACTAATATTAGAAAAATGAATGAGGAGGAAATAATAGGAAAAAAGACTTAGAAAAACTAATGCAGAAATTTTTGTGCATATACAAAATACATAAGTGAATGTTTGGGGGTGAAGCTAGGTGTAAAACCCAGGATAGATGATTGATTTCAAAGATGAGCGGTGAAAGGAAATGAGTGTAGTGGCAGAAACAAGAGTCTTAGAGCTTATAAATAATAATATGTAACAATTAAAGTAATGATAATGTACTGGGACTTGAAAATTGACTCCTCTGCTTACTAGTCGTGTGTAACTTATCTTCTCTGAGTCTTGTGTGTGCTCAGTTGTGTTGGACTCTGCCATAAGATGGACTGTAGCCTGCCAGGCTCCTCTGTCCATGGGATTCTCCAGGCAAGAATACTGGAGTGGGTTGCCATTTGCTTCTCCAGGGGATCTTCCTGACCCAGGGATGGAACCTGAACCTCCCATGTCTCCTGTATTGGCAGGTGGATTCCTTACCACTTGTGCCACCTGGGAAGCCCCGTTTGCCCCTATGTTTGCTCAGCTACTGAAAGAGTCATTAGCATCTGCCTCAAAAAGATGTTGTGGGGGTCAAGTGAAATGAAGCACATGACGTAGTCACTTGTAGTAGGTAAGGTAGCTCTATTTCTCTAACCATTGTTCGAGGTTGAGGAATGGTATTTCAAGGAGGACTTGGGGCTGACATTTAAGCTAAAATTCCTTGAGAACTGAGTGTTGTTATGTTTTCTTTGCATATTCGTTTCAGTTTTCTATGTCTTCTAAGTAGATAGCGAGCGTCATGATAATATGCACCTGAGATCATGCGTCTTAGCAATTTTTAGTTGTAGTTCTTTCAGGACAAAATTGGGAACCATCCCTTTTCTTCAAATAACTTTTCCATCTGTGCTTTTAACAAAGCCTTCTATGATATTTACTTGTTTCCTCTCCTACTCACTCACAGTACTGTTGGCCTCATAACCGCTCATTTCTCTCTTCTCCCCTTAGTTCAAGATGTTGCTGCAAAAATAATATTCCATGTCCACAGTGGTGTTTGTAGCAGTCCATCAACATTTTTTGAATGAGTGTTTTCAGGACTCCTAAGCAAGAACAGCTAGAAAAGTTGTGATTTCATGAGAGATGTCTAGACGTTGATTTACTCCAGGCTGTCTTTGCTAGTTTAGAAGAAGGATGTCAAATTGCTGCAGAGGCTCTGTTCCTCCATGTCTCTTTGTCCTGATGTTGGGACTATAATAGCAATGATGATGAGTGATGCTGGAACTTGCTGTTTCAAGTGCTTTAGGTACATGGACTCATAAATCTCATCTTAACCCTGTGGGATTAGTATGCAGTTATTATCATGCCTATTTCCACAAGTGGAAACTGAAGCACAGAGACATTAAGAAATTTACCCAAGGTAAGATAGCTTACAAGCCTCAGGGCTGGGAATTGAATCTAGGCAGAGTCTACTCTTTTAATCATTGCACTGTGGTACTTCTCTATGGAAGAAGTATCTGGGTTCCTTTAGGAACTGTGGCTTGATGATATTAGTAGTGCTTTTTAGAGGCAACTGCTCTTTCCTCACTTGGTATCATTTAATGATTAAAGTAGAACATGTGACTGTGACCCTGCCTTCCATTTAAAGAAGTATACTGAGGCCACAGATTTATCTTTTTTCCTCATAGATCCCAGTGAAAATCTGGAAAAGGAATAACAATGTTTTGATCTCACAGCAATGAAGATAGCTGGCAAAAAGCTATATAAGAGGCTTTAGTAAGTCTCCAGAAGTCAGAAAGAGCATGGAAAAGGCCTGGATGGTGCAGTGAGGTGGAGGTAGCTTTAGCCTCGGGAGGGGGGTTCCCTGAATCAAAACAGGAGCCCAAGTCACTCACCGGTACCCTTGAAGTTCCAATTTGAGATAAGGATGGTAGGATGAAGGAAGAGATAGAGGGATGGTATGGGGAGGGAGGTGGGAGGGGGGTTCAGGATGGGGAACATGTGTATACCTGTGGCGGATGCATGTTGATGTATGGAAAAACCAATACAATATTGTAAAGTAAAAAAAAAATAATAATAATAATAAAAGGAAAAAAAAAAAAGAGAATGAGGAATGGATAGAAAGTGGGGATGAACTGATGGTCCGTGTGTGGAACAGTTGCATTCCTACCCCAATGTACACCAGCCCCCCATTCCATGTCAGGCATTTATCTCTCCCTGCAGACCAGAAGGAAAACAGTCACTTATTCTCTAAAGGCATCTAAAAATCCTTCCTGGGAAAAACTAGAGCAGTTAGTGGGGCAGGATTTGGGACACCCCGTTCATTGTAGTAACACCCTATTCACTCCAAAGTGAACCTGGA
This sequence comes from Bubalus kerabau, assembly GCF_029407905.1. Taxonomy (NCBI): domain Eukaryota; kingdom Metazoa; phylum Chordata; class Mammalia; order Artiodactyla; family Bovidae; genus Bubalus; species Bubalus kerabau. The sequence goes on along the minus strand of NC_073624.1, from coordinate 58,839,055 downwards.
AGCAAAACAAACAAATGAACGGAAAGGGCCTCTGCACACAGAGCTTCCAGTTTGTCTTTCCATTGCCTCTTCCTGAAATGTGAACGGAAGACCATAAGCTGCCAGTCATTGATGACTATGTACTATGACTGAGTTAAAAACAAAGCACAGTCAAAAAATTCACTCCAGAAGTAGTTTCTAGTGATCAAAACCATCCCCAAGAAAGAAATGCAAAAAGGCAAAATGGTTGTCTGAAGAGGCCTTACAAATAGCCGAGAAAAGAAGTGAAAGGCAAAGGAGAAAAGGAAAGATATACCCATCTGAATGCAGAGTTCCAAAGAACAGCAAGGAGAGATAAGGAAGTCTTCCTCAGTGATCAATACAAAGAAATGGAGGAAAACAACTGAATGGGAAAAACTAGAGATTTCTTCAAGAAAATTAGAGATACCAAGGGAACGTTTCATGCAAAGATGGGCACAAAAAAGGACAGAAATGCTATGGACCTATCAGAAGCAGAAGATATAAAGAAGAGGTGGCAAGAATACACAGAAGAACTATACAAAAAAGATCTTAGTGACCCAGATAACCACAATGGTGTGATCACTTACCTTGGGCAAAGCATCCTGGAATGCAAAGTCAACTAGCCCTTAGGAAGCATGATTACAAACAAAGCTAGTGGAGGTGATGGAATTCCAGCTGAGCTATTTCAAATCCTAAAAGATGATGCTGTGAAAGTGCTGCACTCAATATGCCAGCAAATATGGAAAACTCAGCAGTGGCCACAGAACTGGAAAAGGTCATTTTTCATTCCAAACCCAAAGAAGGGCAATGGTAAACTAAAGCACAATTGCATTAATTTCACGTGCTAGCAAAATAATGCTCAAAATACTTCAAGCTAGGCTTCAATGTATATGAAGCAAGAACTTCCAGATGTAGAAGCTTGATTTAGAAAAGAAAAAGGAACCAGAGATCAAATTGCCAACATCCACTGGATCATAGAAAAAGCAAGAGAATTCCAGAAGAACATCTACTTCTGCTTCATTGACAATGCTAAAACCTTTGACTGTGTAGATCACAACAAATTGTGGAAAATTCTTAAAGAAATGGGAATACCAGACCACCTTACCTGCCTCCTGAGAAATCTGTATGCAGGTGATTAAGCAACAGTTAGAACCAGACATGGAACAACTGGCTGGTTCCAAAATGGGAAAGGAGTATGTCAAGGCTGTATACTGTCAGCCTGCTTATTTAACTTATATGCAGAGTACATCATATGAAATGCCAGGCTGGATGAAGCACAGGCTGAAATCAATATTGAGGGGAGAAATATCAATAACCTCAGATATGTAGATAACACCACCATTATGGCAGAAAGCAAAGAGGAATTAAAGAGCCTCTTGATGAAGGTGAGAGAGGAGAGTGAAAAACATGGCTTAAAACTCAACAAAAAACTAAAAAGTCATGGCATCCGGTCTCATCACTTCATGGCAAATAGATGGGGAAACAATAGAAACAGTAACAGACTTTATTTTCTTGGGTTCCAAAACACTGCAGCCATGAAATTAAAAGAAGAAAAGCAATGACAAACCTAGACAGTGTATTACAAAGCAGAGACATTACTTTGCCTACAAAGGTCCGTATAGCCAAAGCTATGGTTTTTCCACTAGTCATGTATGGATGTGAGAGCTGGACAATAAAAAAGACTGAGCACTGAAGAATTGATGCCTTTGAACTATAATGCTGGAGAAGACTCTTGAGAGTCCCTTGGATAGCAAGGAAATCAAACCAGTCAATCCTAAAGGAAATCAACCCTGAATATTCATTGGAATAACATTCTGAGGCTGCACCTCCAGTACTTGGCCACCTGATGTGAAGAGCTGACTCGTTGGAAAAGACCCTGATGCTGGGAAAGATTGAAGGCAGGAGGAGAAGGCAATGACAGAGGATGAGATGGTTGGATGACATCACTGACTCAATGGACATGAGTTTGAGCAAACTTCAGAAGACTGTGAAGGACAGGGAAGCCTGGCGTGTTGCAGTCCATGGCATTACAAACAACGACATGACTGAGCAACTGAGCAACAAAAACAGTAGTTTCAAGAAGAGAATTTCAGAATAAAAACAACTAACCTCTAATTGGTATCCCCTGACAGGTTCAAGACAATATTACATATAAGGATAAATAAAGGGGTGCCATGAAAAAGGAATAGAGAAGAAAGGGATTTGGGAAGTTAAACATATTATTGCCAAAATTTTAAAAAGTCAGCTTAAACATTGAACTCGACCTCTTAGAGTATAAGATAAAAATAGAAATAGATGGTAAATATGAGAGAAAGGATAAGAGACATTGAGAAACAGTTGAGGAAATCCGGTATTTGGCCAAAAGGAATTTCTGAAAAGGCAACAGAATAGATGAAGGGATAGGAACAATCAAAGAAGTAATGGAAGAAGATGTCCCACTTTATATATAAAGTGCTTAAAAAGTGTGGAACAGATGAAAAAGACACCCACTTAGTCACATGTTGGTGACACATTGGGACACCAAGGATAAAAAGAAGATCCTGAAAACTTTCAGAGAGGGAAAAAGGTCATCTGTAAAGGAACTAAGTCTGACTTATCCACAACCACATCAAATGCTACAAGACAAAGAAGCAATGTCTGCCAAGCTCGAGAAATATGATTCAGTCTAGAATTACAAACTAAATCACAATATTCATCTGTGGGGGCATCAATATTCATGCTGTGGGGGCATGAAATAGACATTTTTAGATTCACAAGGGCTTAGACATTCACCTCTCCTGTATTTCTCAGTTATTTCTTTTTTTTAAAGTTATTTGAGTGTGTGCTCCAGCAATATGAGAAATCAAATCAAGAAAAAGGAAAATATCCAAGAAACAGTGGATTGGATTCAGGGGTACAGTAAAGAGTTCCTGAATGATGAATGTGAGGCAGTCCCACAGAGTGAGTTCAGCTTGGGACAGGAGGGTTTCCTGGGAAAAAGAAGTTCCAAAAAATAAATAGTATGATAAAGACTGTGGAAAACCCAGGGACAATATAAAGGCAGAAATGCACGAGAATGGAAAAGCAATCAGAAGTGACAAGGAAAAGGAAACAATTGTTAGAAACAAGTGAAAGGTAAGTTCTAGGATAGCTCTCACGTTTCTAGCTGAGATAACTGCATGAGTGTGAATGGTGTATGGTTTGACTGTCATCATCACGACCAACCTCATCATGGTTGGAGTAGGAGTCCAGGTGTGGGGTTTTCATCCCTGATAAGTAGTCCCACACCCAGGAGTGGTATGGAGGCAGAGAAATACTGGAATTCAATGTACTGCTACAAGCCTGGACCACAGCAGAGCACTTCAGCAGGGACCACCAGACAGCATAGCTTCTTCCCCTGTTTTGCTGGTCACACTTGGGTCTCTAGGATTATGTGGTGACAACAGAAGCCAATACCAATGGAAGTGGAATTTCATTCTGGCTCTGGATGGAGTCAAAACTAGGTTGATTTAAAACGTAAAAAGTGATATTTCAGAGCATCTGATTCTGTGGGCTATGATTTAGCCTGTGAATCTATTGGGAACAGGGACACAGAGAGAGAGAAGAGATGACGATATAAGTTAGCTAAATCCTCACTCTCATATCAAGATGTCAGTTAATGATATCTAAAGCTGAGGAGGCAGAAAGAAGGGCATATGCATATCATATGGAGATGAACTCCCAAAGGACTAACTACAGAAACATTTAAGGTATCTACTTCTGGAGAGTAGGGCCATAAGTGGGGCAAAGAGGGCAAGAAATTGTTTGTATTTACATTTTATTGGCACCTTTGTTTTGATTTTAAAATAGATGTATATATGTATTACTTCAAAAATTTTTTTTCAAGTGCGCATTCTCTTCTGTCAGTCTCACTGTCTGAATTCCCCTGCTTCCGTGTTGTTGTTTAAATTGTCTTTATGCCTACTGTAAACCATCTTCTGGAAGAGGGTGAGATAAATAAAATAATTAACCAGTCACGGGCATCCACTCATCCATTTACTCAATCTCTTTCTCTTTTTCATTTCCGAGAGTGCTCTCTAGGACACAAGGGAGGGAGATCCTATTTAGCGCTACTGTTGTCTTGGTTGTGGTATAGCAGGAAGCAGAGAAGCCCTAATTTTTAGCATCTAGACTTCAGTTCTGAAGACTGCTATTGAAATGGTAAACTCTGATTACAGCTTTGAAAGTGCACTGTTTTCCCCGAGCTACAGAACAGCCTTCTGAATTAGTATTAATAAAATGCTTTTCAATGGGATCTCTGACACCAGAAGTTGCCGATGTAATTACCATGCCTGGACTTGGCCTTGTCAGGCAGCACAGATAATCACCTTCAGTCCCCAGGCTGATGATTAACCAGTCAGTCAACTGGCACTGAATGCTCACTAGGAGGTTCTGTTGGGGTGACAGAGAAGGAGAAGACCCTGCAGTGACCTTTCCTTCAGGCATTCCAAACAGCAAGGGCTAAGGGTGCAGGGGGAGAAGGAAAGCAGATATCCACATGCATCAGAAGACAGAAATAAATAAACACATCATTCCCAGTTACACAGAGCAGGCCCTGTACATCCAAGTTGGAGTAGAATAAAAGTAGTCTCTCCCCCATCTGGCTAATGTTGACCTCTCAGGTTTTATGTGTGTTCCTTTTTTTTTTTTGGCCCTGAACCCCACCTGCACCCAAACACCACTAGATATTGCTCTGAGTGCCTTTGTGATAATTACATGCTGTGAAGGCAATGGCACCCCACTCCAGTACTCTTGCCTGGAAAATCCCAGGGACGGGGGAACCTGTTGGGCTGCCGTCTATGGGGTCGCACAGAGTCGGACACAACTGAAGCGACTTAGCAGCAGCAGCAGCAGCCACTTGCCCAAGAGGATGCTCTATTACTCAGTCTTTGTCAGGCTGTGCATCTTCCCAGTCTGTTCAGAGTTAGTATAAACTTGACCTCTTTTACAGAGCCTTGACTGAGTCACTCATTTTGAGGGCCACCACTATACTCTGAATTGGAGAAGGAAATGGCAACCCACTCCAGTGTTCTTGCCTGGAGAATCCCATGGACGGAGAAGCCTGGTAGGCTGCAGTCCATGGGGTCGCACAGAGTCGGACACGACTGAAGCGACTTAGCAGTAGCAGCAGCACTATACTCTGAATGAAAATTCCAATCAGTTACAGTGCCACAGGAATTTGTCTGTTTTCATGTATGCTTCTCCAGTAGATTCTTAGCATCATGAGAGGAGGGAATGGGTATATTATTCATTTCAACAGAATTAAAATAATTAACATATAAAAATACTTAGAACAGTGTCTGAATATAAGCATTATGTGAGTGTTATTATTATTATTAATGTCAGGTTTTGTATTTAGGAGCCCTAGCATAATATCTTCACATGAAAGTGGCAGCTAAGCAAATGTTTCCTCCTTTGAATTCTTGGAACATGTCAAATAAGCTGAGTTTTAGAAAGGAGGAGGTGATAGGTATTTTTGGCAGTGGTCATGATTCCAGTGTGAAAGTGAGGATGATTTCTTTAGATATTGATAGCTGAGAGCTATGAATATCTTTGAAGAAGCAAAGGATGTAACAAGTGAATAAATTTAGTTTCAGAGGATATGGGGATATTCAAGATGATAAGAAACTACTAAAAAACATTTGCTATTGGCTTTGACGGTATACTCTCCCTCAGAAAGAGGGTCTTATTTGGATAAACACCTAATGCAACTCAAGTGAGTTTGTTTCCTTCAGCATTATCTGGAAATAGAAGGCAAGTTGGTCAGACAGATGTTTCCATGCTCATCCTCCCTTGCTATCTGCATGTGTGATGCGCACGTGTGTGCTGCCATCTGGGTGAGACTATCTGGGCAGAGTGATGGATCATTAAGCTGTCTCTCCATATGGTGAATGTGCAGTATCTGAACCATGATTTCACAAGGTGGGTAATGCTTTAATTCAGAGAGGCATTGCATGATCCCTAGGATGGTTGCCAAATCAGTACCTGTTTTGTTCTTTAAACACTATATGCATTTTGCAGTGTTATATCCTTTGTTGACGATTCCATTGGTCCCATTTTCACTGTTTACACAATCCTGCCCAAGCCCACTTCCTCCAGAGAGTCTGCTCTGACCACGCCAGCTCATCAACGTCTCTTCCTTCTCATGACTTAGAGAAATTCATAGATTCTAACACTCATTTTTCCCACAGTTGCATTCTATGCTATGAAAACATTTACACTGTTGTCCTTTATTACTATTTGAATGCGTATTGCTATTTAGCTGTTAAGTATGCTAGTCTTAGTTCCCTGAGCAGACTGTAGGATCTTTAACAAGAGCCTATTGTATGCCTCTCTGTAGTCTTGACCACAATTAGCACAGTTTGATGAGTATATTTGGTACTCAATAGGTGTTTCCTTAGGAATGAATGAATAAATCTCCAAGGAATCCATTCAAAAAGATTTTCCTGGGAGCCCCTTCACAAATGTTCATCTATGTTCCACTCTAGTTCATCAACAGATGTTAAAGTGTAAAAGATTCATATCTGAAACATAAATTTATATTGCAAAATGCTACAGTGTTCAAAGTTTGCATTGGTTAATATACTTCATCAGTCAGTCAGTCAGTCAGTTCAGTCGCTCAGTTGTGTCCAACTCTTTGCGACCCCATGAATCGCCGCACGCCAGACCTCCCTGTCCATCACCAACTCCCAGAGTTCATAGTATTTGTTAATATACTTTATAGTCTGGATGCAAGTTTAGGTTAGTCATCCTTGAGAAAGTGAAAGTGAAGTCACTCAGTCATGTCCGACTCTTTGTGACCCCATGGACTGTAGCCTATCAGGCTCCTCCGTCCATGGGATTTTCCAGTCAAGAGTGCTGGAGTGGATTGCTATTTCCTTCTCCAGGGGATCTTCCTGACCCAGGAATCGAACCCGGGTCTCCCGCATTGCGGGCAGACGCTTTACCGTCTGAGCCACCAGGGAAGCCCATCCTTGGGAACAAAGCTACAAAACTCTAGAGTATTCAAATATTCACATATAAATTAATTACCACAATTTGATTGACCATAGTTAAGGAAACTGCTGTGAGCAGGTGGGTGTCCTTCAGTGTGTTTCTTAGGGAAAGCGCTAAATGCCGTCTGGTTCCTTGGAAGTCCCACTGTACTCTGCCATTGGCATATGCTACTTTGTGGCCATTAAGCCTGAAAGGCTCAGTTCTTTGAGTGTACATGTGGTTGATTAATTGTGAGTTACAGTGACATAACTTTCCAATGTACTTTAGAGTTGAGTAAGTTACCTTATTCAACATAAGGTCACTGAGATAGGTGGGTTATGGGTATTTGGGGTGTTTCTAGCATAATTCATAGAAGCTTTTCCTTTGTATCCCATGTATTATGAGGGCAAGAGCTATGAGGACTTTCAGCAATTTCTGTGTATCATTGTGCTGTCAATAATTCCAAAGTGGCTTGCCAGCTAAATGGAAGAGGCACTCTGGTCACCATCATGATTCATTGCCTACTGAAAGCACACGGCTAGCCTTAAGCTACTTCTCACCACAGCCCTGTGAACCAGGCAGTGCTAGCTCCTGTTTGAAGTTGGGAAACTGATGCTCAGGGAGGTTAAGTGACTAACCCACTATCTCACACCAAGTAGGAGAAGGAGTCAAACTATGAAAGCAGTTCTGTAGCTTAGAGCACAACTGTCTTTCTAATTTCTTTTGAGCATGATGATTAAAAATCTCAAATAAGCCCTCAACATGGCCCTGTAATTCTACTCCATTTTCTTTATAAATTTTCTTTCCTACTTTTTGAAATTACTCTTTCATATCTTCTCTATCTTCAAATCTTCTATGCCAATGTCTTATAAGTTAGAAAATAGAAGCCATTGGAAGGAACATAGCCCTATCTATATTCTCATCATCCTATACACTAATCATTAGAATACCCATTCTCTCTCTTTCCTCCTACTACAATAGGAATGTCTCCATCAAAGACAATTCTTCCCTTTGTCTCTGAATCCAAAAACATCTCACCTTTATTCATTCAGTCAATCCCTCCTTTTCTCCAATATCAATAGCTCCCTTTCTACCTGATCATTTATTTTAGTAGCCAAATGTGACCCCAGTCTCTCCTGTTTTAAAAAAAAATCTTCCCTTTAGACATAGACATAGAGAATGAACTTGTGGACATAGCAGGGAAATGAGAGAGTAGGACAAATTGAGAAAGTAGCATTAACACATATACACTACATATGTAAAACAGATAACCAGTGGGAAGCTGCTGTATAACACATGGAACCCAGTATGGCTAGACCTAGAGGGGTGGGATGACCTAGAGGGTAGGATGGGAAGGGGGAGGGAGGCAATATATATAGAGAGGGAAGGGATATATATATATATATATATATATATATATATATATATATAATTATATATATATATTGAGAAATTTGTATGCAGGTCAGGAAGCAACAGTTAGAACTGGACATGGAACAACAGACTGGTTCCAAATAGGAAAAGGAGTTCATCAAGGCTGTATATTGTCACCCTGCTTATTTAACTTATATGCAGAGTACATCATGAGAAACGCTGGACTGGAAGAAACACAAACTGGAATCAAGATTGCCGGGAGAAATATCAATAACCTCAGATATGCAGATGACACCACCCTTATGGCAGAAAGTGAAGAGGAACTCAAAAGCCTCTTGATGAAAGTGAAAGTGGAGAGTGAAAAAGTGGGCTTAAAGCTCAACATTCAGAAAACGAAGATCATGGCATCTGGTCCCATCACTTCATGGGAAATAGATGGGGAAACAGTGGAAACAGTGTCAGACTTTATTTTTCTGGGCTCCAAAATCACTGCAGATGGTGACTGCAGCCATGAAATTAAAAGACGCTTACTCCTTGGAAGAAAAGTTATGACCAACCTAGATAGCATATTCAAAAGCAGAGACATTACTTTGCCAACAAAGGTTCGTCTAGTCAAGGCTATGGTTTTTCCTGTGGTCATGTATGGATGTGAGAGTTGGACTGTGAAGAAAGCTGAGCACTGAAGAATTGATGCTTTTGAACTGTGGTGTTGGAGAAGACTCTTGAGAGTCCCTTGGACTGCAAGGAGATCCAACCAGTCCATTCTGAAGGAGATCAGCCCTGGGATTTCTTTGGAAGGAATGATGCTAAAGCTGAAACTCCACTACTTTGGCCACCTTATGCGAAGAGTTGACTCATTGGAAAAGACTCTGATGCTGGGAGGGATTGGGGGCAGGAGGAGAAGGGGACGACAGAGGATGAGATGGCTGGATGGCATCTCTGACTCGATGGACGTGAGTCTGAGTGAACTCCGGGAGTTGGTGATGGACAGGGAGGCCTGGCGTGCTGCGATTCATGGGGTCGCAAAGAATCAGACACGGCTGAGCGACTGATCTGATCTGATCTGATCTATAATTATGACTGATTTGAATTGTTGTACAGCAGAAAACAACACACCATTGTAAAGCAACTATCCTCCGATTTAAAAGAAAAAAAACCTCTTTGACTCCCAAATCACTCTTTAGCTACTTGCTTATTTCTGTGTTTCCATTCTCAGCAAAACTTCTTTCAAGAGTTGTCTACTCTACCACTTCTTCAATCCAATGTAATATGGCTTCTGTGCCTCTTATTCCACTGAGTGTGCTCTTGTCAAGCTCTCAGGGGCCTCTATGTTACCAAATCCAGTGGTTACCTTTCCAGCCTCATCTCACTTGATCTCTCATCATCATTCTACCCAATTAGTTGCTTTTTTTGTGGGACAAGTTTTGGGGGAAAGATCATTCCACTTTCAGATACTTTGAAGTCTCAATATAGGATAAGAGCAGAAAACTTTTGTCTTTGTTAGTATAAGTGAAGTCACCTAAGGTGAATGTGTGGAGTGAGAGGAGAAGAGGGAAAGAGCTGAATCGTGGGGGACACGCAGAGGCAGGGGGATCTACAAAGGAGCCAGAGAGGCAGTGGTTGCTGGGGTAGGAGGCGCCAAGGATATAGAAGCCAGGCAGAAAAAGGGTGGTCAGCAGAGACCAAGACCACAGAAATAAGAAGTCAATAAAGCCTGGAAAGAGTGTCCTGTATTTGGCAATTCGGAGTTAACTAGTCACCACTTAAAAATAATTTCAGGATGCTGACAGATGCTAATTGTATTGAGGCCTGATTGTATTGAGTAGAAGGGGAAGCTAGAAAGTGTAGATATTTCTTATGAGAAGGTTGGCAATGAACGGAGGACATGTAATCAGGAGAAGCATCTAGGAAAGACACAGCACTGAGGGAGGGTTTTGAAAAAAAATCAGGTTATATCTGAGCTTATTCAGAGATTGCCGAGAAAAAGGCTTACCTAATGCCAGGCCACTATGCTAGAACTGAAAGTAGAATTAATTTTGCCCCCTCCATTAATTGAGAAAATATGTATGTAAGAGTTTTAAAGACTATGAAGTGTGATGATATTTAATATGGTATTTTTATTTCCACTGTTTCATAACTATTTACCAGAAAGTAAGCACATCACATTTTTTAAAAACTATGTAACATTCCCTTCATCCTGTTTCCTGTCAATCATTTAGCAGTTTTTAAATGACTTAATTGGTATGAATGGCTTTTGTGCATTTCATTTTGACAGAGTGAGGGATTTCTGTAGTCGGTGTTGGCAAGCCTGTATGTCCCTTGTTCCTTGTTCCGAGCTAACTGACAACTGGGTGGGTTATATAGCTATAAAGGCCTAACAAATACCAAACGCTCATTTCCTTCTTCACAGGGTTACCTCTTTCTGATAAAAATGAGCAATACAACTCCTGTCAAAGAAAATGGACATATTTTAGATTCTAGGTCTCCTATTCCAAGATCTCCTTCAAAACTCTGGAAGGACAAACCTTATTCTTCCTGCCAACCATCTGAACAGATATTGGCTTATAAAGTCAAGATGTTTCACAATGCTTTGGTTATGAATCTTAGTCATTTTTGCTCAGTCTGACAGAAGGTAAACGTTTAACCACCTGAAATTTAATTCTGTTAACTCAAAGGGCAGAAACCAATCATCTGATATGCAGAAGCCTATGTTAATAATTCATTGCATTTTTCTCTCCTCCTAAGATACTTCTGTAAGTAGAGTCACAGGGGCTCTTTACTCTTTCAGCTCATATGCTCTTAAATGAATGAATAGTTCCCAACGTCTATGATGTGCATGGTACATACAGACCAGACTAGGAAGTCAGGGACATGCAAGCAATGCCCTGTAAGATGTTTCTATGTCTCTCTCATGGATATCTTGTGGATAAAAATTTGTAGACATTTATAATCATATTCATTACTTCTTAGAAAAGCTGTAATAAGCCTTCCATTTGCATTATATCCAAAAGGTGTAATCATATCTTCCATGAACATTGCTCCCATTTCATGTAGTGTCTCTTGCATGCATGGAATGAGTCCCATGCAGAAGGTCTCGTGGTCTGAGGTCAAACTCAGAGGTATACCTTTATTTTTATGACCCTGTGTGGCAGGAAATTTCCTTAATCTAGACTGCCTACTCTCTGCATGAGGCAAGATTTTTCTTCTCTCTTACCTCTTCTTGGTTCTCCTCTGAATCATCATCCCCTGTATCACCCCAAGAATCAAAAATGCCCATGCTATTTTTGTGTGTCCAGAACCCATACTTCCTCATCTTGCCCACATACATTGCCTCAGCGACTCTTACTAAAAATGTCTTCCCTTTAGACTCAAATTGACCTGGGTTTGAATCTTGAGTGCATGGGGCCAGATAGTTAGTCTCTGAATAAGTAACTTTTGGACTTCTCTGGTGGTCCAGTGGTTGAGAGTCCACCTTCCAATGTAGCAGACATGGGCTCATTCCCTGCTCCAGGAAGATTCCACATGCTTGAGCCCGTGTACCACAACTACTGAGCCCGCACTCTAGAGCCTGTGGTCCAAAACTACTAAGCCTACACACCAAAACTACTGAAGGCTGTGCCCCTGAGAGCCTGTGCTCTGAAGCAAGAGAAGCCACCACAGTGAGAAGCCTGCGCGCTGCAACTGCAGAGCAGACCACGTTCGCTGCAACTCGAGAAAGCCCATGCGCAGCAGTGAACACCCACAGCAGCCAAGTTTTGTCATTTTTTAAAACTGGAATAACACTACATACTTTATAATATTTGTGAGAGAGGGAAATACAATATATGGAAAAAAGTATTTAACAAGTTATTGATTAATGGTAGTTATATTATTAAATTGCTTATATTTTCTTTCCTTTCTATAAAACACAACTTTTGTTTAATCACCTATTCCTTTGGCATATCTCTATCAGATAGACATCAACTATAAGGATGACAAACAAATGAACATTTTTTGTAAATGTGATTTATTTAGGGGCCAACAGAGGTTGCAAAGTAAAATGGAAAGAGTGTAGGGCTAGAGAGGTAGGAAGCTCTTGGTTCTGGCTTTGCTGGTTCTCATATTAACTAAAACTAAGTAAGCTATCAGGAAGATTGCATTTGCCATTGATGAAAGAGTAATATCAGATTCTTTAGACATTTTCAATTTCACATAAACCTCAAGTAGGTTGACTTTGATTCAATTAAGCAAATATCTACTGAGTAACCATTATGCATTGTGTTTGGCAATGTGAGGTATAATAAAGGATGCATATTCATACATTCTTACTGAGAACTGCTATTGGTTGGATTATGTCCCTTCCTCAAATTCTTATGTTGAAGTATTAACTTCCTAGTACCTCAGAATGTGACTTTATCTGAAGACAAGGTTTTTACAGAGATAGTCTAGTTAAAATGAGGTCCTTAGGGTGGACCTGAATGCAATATAACTGGTGTCCTTATAAGAGGAGGAACTGGACAGACACACACAGAGGGAAGACAGTGTGAAAACATGAGGAGAAGACAGCCATCTTTGCAAAGCCAAGGAGAGAGGGATAGAGCACATGCTCCCCTCAGAGCTGTCAGAGGAAGGACCCACCCCTGCTGACACCTGCTGACATACTGGACTTGCAGCCTCCAGAACTGTAAGACAATATATCACTGTAGTCCATGCCCTCCAGTGTGTGGCAGCCCCGGAAAAATTCATGCAAGAATCAGCTATGTGCTAGTGACTGGGAAGGTAACACTGAACCAGACACTGTTTTCTCCTAGGGGAAGAAGTCAGATGATTCCGCCGTACATGATAAGCAGGGTGCCATGAGAGGCTGCTGAAGAATAGTTGAGCAATACTAAAGAATTTGTTTTAAAGGGTCTACAGAAGGAAACTCTGAGTCAGATTTTGAAGTAAGAGTTACTCAGGCTAAAAATAAGTGCAAGAAAGTATTGTTCTGAGCAGAGAACTGTGTGTGCAAAGGCATGGATCTGTGAGCAAGTGTGGCACAATTAAGACTATAATAATTCAACCCATCTTAAGATGGGTAAGAGGTGAAGCTGAAGGGGTGGGCAGGGTCCAGATCAGTAGAGGAAGTCTCCGCAGAGCAAGCAGAAAGACTAAGGCCTTAAGGAACAAGTCTTGAATAGGGAATAGGGAAGAAATAGGCTATGTTAGGCAGGAAGGAAATCATGAATAGAGAAAGGAAGATATGTATTTGTTTGGCAGTGAGAGTTCTGGTCTTGGTAAAACAGAGGTCCTCTGGAGAGGCAGTGAGGAAGAGAAAGAAAAGTAGGAAGAAATGAGATGAAGAGGTTCCTTAAAGGACCAGAAATAGGCCAAGTTTCAAGGGCTCGAATGGCAGGGCCCTTGTTCTGTTCAGTGTTTGCAATCTAACAGGGGCTCTGTATACATTCACTGAATGAATGAAGGGAGGAATGATGAAACAGTATGGTTTTAGTGAATTGAACAGGAACTTTTAAGTCAAAGCAGTTTGGTTTTAAACTCTAGGTGCTGCTTGGCAGTTTTTAAAACTTTCTGAATCTCATTATCTTCATTATTCAGTTCAGTTCAGTTCAGTTCAGTTGCTCAGTCATGTCTGACTCTTTGCGACCCCATACTGATAGGAAGATGTGAAAGTTACATGAGATATAATTTATATAATATATGAAACTAAATAAAACTTAAAAATGTCATCCAATTAATATTTACTAAGAAGCTACTATATTCCAGGCCCTGGGTTAGGCTTTAGGAATACAAAGATAAATAAGACCTACTTTCTGCCTCTTAGGATCTCACTTTCTAGGGTGGAAAGCAGACATCTGAACAGAAAACATAATTGCAATGAAATATAATAAGCCCTAGCTTAGGGGTAAGAAAAGGATGCCAGAGGTGCACAGAGAAAGGGCAGTTGTGCTAGCTAGATGACAAAATGGCATTAGGGAATACTTCTTGGAGGACGTGATGCTTAAGCTCAATCAATGCTACACAATGAACGATGCTGCAAAATGAGGTGACGAGGGAAGAGAAAGGAATTCCAAACAGAGGGAATAGAAGGCTTCCTCTGCAGCTGTGTTTTTCTAGTTCCTATGCCTGTGTAGTTCCCTTACTGAAAATATACTCCAGCCTGGTTGGTTAGAGCAAAACCCCCCTTTTGCTCTTGACAGACTCCTGAAGACTGGATCTTGTTCTGAATATCCTCAGCTATTGGCTGGGATCTCTTTAAATCAAACAGGCTCTCAGAAACCTTATTGGAGCCACCTGCCTGATTCCTTGCTCCCTTTCTCCTTCCTTTTCTCCTTTCTTCCTCCTTTCATCAAACATTTACTGTGTGTATATGTGTAAGTCAGAGGTTGTACTTGGAGATGCAGAGGATCAAAGAATTTTTCTAACTCTCAAGAAATTCAAAATCAAGTGCAAGGGCAGCAAATGATGGCCTATTGACTAGATTTGCCTCTTTTTTTGTAAATAAAGTTATATTTGAACACAGTCAGGTCCATTTATTTGTATATTATCTATGGTCACTTTCATGAAGAAATAGACAAGTCAAATACTTGCAACACAGACCATATGGCTTTCAAAACCTAAAATATTTACTATCTGGCCATTTATAGAATAAGTTTGCCAACCCCATTGTAGTGTTTGTGGTGGCAGAGGTGGTGGGGTAGATGAACAAGTAAATAGGGAATATAGCACAGTAAGACAAGGGGAAAGAAGGGTTCCGAACCCATACTTGGGAGGTCAGGGAAGAAGTGACGGCTAAAAGAAGTGACAACCAGGCTAAGATCTAAAGGATAAAAAGGAGTTAAGAGGGGAAGGAAGGTCATTCTTGGCAGAGGCGGCAGCATGTGCAAAGGCCAGGCAATGACAGAAAAATGCCAGTTCTGGAGAACAGTAAAGAGATGAAATAACACATGAGGCTAGAAAATAAGTTGGATCATGCAGGTCAGAAAGGGTCCTGAATATGAAAGCCACATTAAGGATTTTGTAAATATAATCTCCCATAGGTAATTGAGAATCATTGAAAGATTTTAAGTAGAGTGGGGCTGAAGCAAGTGTGCTAAATATTTGGTACTCAGACATGTATGCAGAAATGTTTATTGAGTAGCTAGACGGTACTGGATGCCAGGTAGAAAGCACTGAAGAGTAGGGACAGCTACGGATCTATTAATACAAGAACCGGTGATCTCCCTACTGGGTAGACAAACTGAGCACCACCACCTTGGGAGGCAGAGGAGCCTGGCAGTCTACAGTCCATGGGGTTGCAAGAGTCAGATATGACTTAGTGACTAAACAACCTCCACTTTGTGAGGCAGGAGGGTTAGGAGACTAGGAGTGATTGGAAAGGGCAGTGTAATGTTACAGAAACCAAACAAATTTCAGCAAGGGAATAAGTACCAATAAGGAGTGGAGAGTGAAAATCAGTCATTGAAAGAGGTCAAAGAGAAATGAAGTAAGAAAAAAAAAAGAGGGTAGGGGTGGAGACTTGGTAAGAAAGAGGTTACAGCTTACTTAAAAGAGAACAAACTTTGTGGAAGAGTTGGGAAGCAGGCTGGATTATAGGGGTAAAGGAGGTGACTGGAAATGAGAAAATCGAGGTCATTGAGAGATCTGTCCATTTAAAGAAGAGATGAAATATGATTGTGGCTGACTTTCTTAAAATCAGTCTGTAATTCAGCAGTTTTAGTAAGCTGTAAAATTCATGATTAAATTCTTCATCCCAAAGATCTGGTCATTTGGTGCAATACTGGAGATAAGTATGCAAATATGCTGCATGACTAAATTAAAGGCCGTTTCGTGTGAGCATTAGTTAGGAACGGTAGCTGTAGTAGTGCTTTATTAGAAAATGGGGCAGCATATTTTAATGCTCAAATATGTAATCAGAGTAACTTCCAGGTAGGAGGAAAGGCTTGATTCTCCTTAGAGTCACTGGATTGGAATTGTGACTGCTGTTTTTTCTGAAGGCCATCCATCCTTCTCAGACGGCCATGCCTGCACATGCCCTCATTTCTGACTTTCTGCTCCCAAGCCGTCAGTGTCCTTCCAAGGCTAATGAGAGCTACAAGAACAATTAATAGCTCTGCCAGCACCACTATCATACCCTGCATCCTTAAAGAGCTCAAAATATTCAATAACGAGCCCAAAGAACATTTCTCCCAGACCTCTCATTACATTGATTTAACAGGTGAGTAAATCAAGCCATACAGAAGCAAGACAGTGGACACAAGAAGTCTTACTTCAGTCCTCTCTCACAGCACTGTAAGGCTGTTGCCTGTTACACTTGTAATTAAGCTGTTGTCTAGATAAAGAACAACTCCCTCCTGGCTTTGACTTTTGGTTACCAACAGATTTTAAATGCCAATAATTGAAAAAAAAAAAAAAGATATTTTTTCAAAAGTGGGTATGTAACTACTGGCCTAAATGAATATGGAGAATTATAACTGCCCTTTCAATATAAAGCCATCTGTTTCAGAAACAGGAAGGCATAGGGAGCGTGGCAGGTATATTTCTCTTATACCCTTAAATCTCAGTAACTTTATAACATTTTCTTAAACAATATTTGAAACAGGAAAACATTGTGGAGGTTATTAGTCTTATTTTTTAGGGATAATTTATTTTTCTGCTTCCCAAGTTTAACTTCTTACTTGGATCAAGATATGCTGCTAAGATACTTAAAAGGTCAGTTTTATCAGGTCAACTGCAAATGGTGCTCTTATTACAGAAAAGTTATGCAAGAGAAAAGAAAAGAAGTAAGTCTATTAGCATGTAAAATGCACCACAAAAATGAAAAAAAGGTTTGAATTAAATACTTATAAGATCAATCTTGCTCAAATCTTTGGTTCAAATGGATGACTTCCAAGAGCTCTGTGACTCTACTTCTGTGTCTAATAGGCAGTACTCATTTTGACCTTCAGTAAATTCTTTATGAATGCTACCTACTCAAGTGTACAAAAATGCTAATTCACATAGGGTCCTTGGTATTATTTTTATCTCTTATTCTGTATGCATTTTGAAATTTTAATAGTGGTCAAAGCATCCAAGTCAGCTGCTAGAAAGCATAGGACGTGCTAAAATAATGAGCTGGTATAATTTCTTTCCTTTCCCCTTTTGATTAGAGTTTACAAATATGACTGTCCGCTGAAACATGAGAGGCTAGGGGTCAGTCCTCCAAGTAAGAGAAACTTCTTACTGTAGTCTTTGGATGACAAATCTATCATAACACTACCAGTGTTTAGATGTTATCAGTATCTATATCTTTCTTTACTCTACTCCATGCTATGATAGATTTTTACCTCTACCATTGCTTACTGTAATTTGCTGCTGAAAAAACAATTCCTGGTAAGTAATATGCTGAAGGATGGTGCTTATATGAAAGGATGAATGACAAGATCCCCATGATATAACGTGTGTATACACGTTTGTGTTAGCACATGAAGGAATGTATATGCAATGCTCATGCAAATAATATGATAGGTCTAAGAGCGATACTGTAACCTGCTTGAGGTCAAAGGTAATACCCTTTAAGGGTTATTGTTATACCCTTAGTAATTTAATTAATAATGCTATTAGCACATAGGAAATGTTTAAGGAGTGTTTGTTGCATGAATGGATAAAAGGTACTAATGCTCTATGTCCCCACTGGCAGGATGAGGCTTTTAGTCCTTGGCTGGATGTCCATCTATAATAATCTGCTGTGGATCTGGTTTTTATGGGGAGATTTCTGTGTGTACTACATTATGCTAGGAGTGCTAGGAATGCAAGGAAATCGAATATTTAGAACTTGGACTCGAAGACCTTCTAGTCTAGTTGGGGAGATAAGATATATTCAAGTGAAAACTTAACTCCCAATCCTGGAGAGTAAATAATGGCATGCCAAATGTAATTTTTCATGCCAAATACAACCTCTACATGAAATCGAGAAAAGAGAGGCTGCTAAGTACTGGAGCCCTTAAGAAAAGCTATAGAAACAAGGAAGAAATTGAGTTAGACCTTTGAGGATGAAAGACAGAGAGGAAGGAAAGGAATAGCTGTGAGAGCTGAGGGAGTGTACAAATGAGTATTCATCAGGACAAGAACAGATAGTTTGAGGCTTACATATTAGGACGCAGCCATTAGCACAGGAAAAGACATGATGGAATTATATCCAAAAAGAAAGTAAATCATCATGAGCATTTTATACAGTAATCATTTCATACTTAAACTCCTTAGTGAAAAAAAAGTAATGTTGAAAGTCAGACACATCCTATATGTTACAAATTTGGGGAAAACAAGTGGGATATCAGAGGACCATGGCGGCACTCCCAGAGGCTAGTGAGTAGCAGGTAGACATGCTGAAGTCGATGGGAGCTGATAATACGTGACTTCAGAGGAGATGGACAGGTAGAGCGGGGCTTGAACAAGTCTTCAGACAAAGGATTTCTGTGTTGAAGGGACTTTTGCCACATAGATCTAAACTTTCCCAAAGTCTTAAGTGTAATTTTGTAGTTATTCTTTGTACCTATTTCCACTTATTTTATATTTTTAAGGACACATAAATGTCCTGTGCAAAACTATTCTGCAAACCAGGACCAGATACATAAAGAAAAAGTTTGGAATTTTAACTTTCAGGTATTTTAAAAAGATTGATACATAAATAAAATCAAGAATAAGTTTTAAGAGCCCAAAGGATAAACAATAATGAATAAAAATTTAAAAATAAATGAGTCCTTCTTTTCTAACAAGGTCCTTCTTTTCTGCCTAGGAATTGATGTAAAAAATCTTTATTAAAGTTAATCACAGCTGTGTGGATAAATCATTCATATATTGTGTTTATGTGTAAGAGTATGTAGAACAGTAATTTGCAAAAAAAATTTGCAAAGCTTTCAATAAATACTTTGAAATTTACTTATATGGGCCCTTTGAAACTCATATTCATTATAGAATATTGATTAAATGAAAAATTAACTCTTGAGAATGTTTCCTAAATAAAGAATATCTATGCATGGATGCACTACAATATTTCAACCAACATTAATTATATCCTTTTGATGTCTCTACTGTCTTGTTCTAAAAAATAAATAAGTCCTGCACTACATCATAGTTAATAGGAGTGTGGTGCTTGTTGCTTAGGCAACAGAATGAATAAATGCAGGTCAGAATGCGCTTCAAGAAAAACAAAAGCTAGAATATGATACCGAATGGAGACTAAGCAGGTCCAACAGATTTTTCACCACATTAATGAAACCTATTTCTTAAAGTTGGCTGATCATATTAGTGTACTTTAACTAAGTTCATAATTATGTAAATTAGATTATGGAGATTAATAAATAATTTTTATAGAGACAGAAATTGATTTTGTATAATGCTAGTAGCAAATAAATGGTGTATAGCGGCATGCAAAGTGATAATTGATGACACTGTTTTATGATTTGCTTCATTTCCATAATTAACTCCTCTGAATGAGATTTCAAATTTTTAAAATTCTGTCTTGTATAGAAAGTGTTTGATTTTTCTGAATTAACTATGTGTTCGTAATTTCTGAAAATTTATATACAATAATTTGAATTGAAAAAATAAAGTCAAAAGTCTATGGAGAGGATCAGACCTTGGTTTTGTCATATATGTCCAGGATTTTTTTCCTCCTGGATACATTTTGGAGTGTTTATACATATTTTATTCATGAATGCTTTTTTCCAATCTCCAAATGCTTATTGGAAACATGTTTGATTAACCTTTGCATTGGGTTTTCAAAAAGGGATTATATTTACTCTAAAGTGTTTAACATTCAGAGGAAAATTATGCTGAATTAAAATCTTTCAAAGTAGATCAATGATCCGGAGAATCCAAAGACCTAGCTAACTTCTCACGGGACCAGAATAAATCTGGACACAGGTTTGAGGAGTGGGAGTGAGAAAGTCTTATTTCAAGGAGAGATAAGCAGAAAGAATAAAGACTCATCCAAATGTGCAGTAAATGTAATAGTTTCTCTAATTCTTAGTGTCATCTATTTAGTGTCCTAAGGCTGTCCTAATTCTACTCCGTCTGTCCTAAGACTCTCACAGCAACTGAAGAAAATTTTATTTTCCCCCCTCTTTTGATAGCTACACAATCTGTCTAATCAGTGACAGTATTCTTAGACATGAGAAAAATAATAGTTGCTGCATGTCTCATTATTTAAAAGTGGGTTCATTAAGAGTTTTATGGGTACAATTACTTAGGGCTCATATGTCTCACTACATTGATGCAGCTTAAAAAATAAAGCTCATGGGACACACATTTTTGGAGAAGCAAAAGTTTAACAGTTTAAATAATCTTCAAATCTACAATAGTCAAGTCAAGCTTGGAGAAAATAATCTAAAATGAAAATAAAAAGATGTGCCTAGCTCTCAGTATAATGTTATCAATTTTATTATTAATAAGCCTCAGGTGTAAGCTCCAGTATTTTATTTAGAAATAGCTATTAATTGTTTCTGCAAGCCATTTTGTGCTACATGCCTATGTTAAGTATTTTCTCTCTAAATTTAGGAATTAGTAATATGTGTGATGGGACCTTAAAAGCAAAGGAAGGTAATACTGACATGACGTAGCTTAACAAGGGAAACTGATGAGCACTGGGGGAGGCATGTGAATGATCACAAAGCTGTGTTACGGGTCTGCACAGTTCCCCATCCTCCTTCCTCACCTATATTCATCACAGTGGGAAGTTTGCACGACCAGCTTTAGACTGCAGGCAGACCAGTATTCAGAAGTACACGAATGTACTTAGCCCATCAGCCTCTCTTTCTAGATATTGACAGATAATTGAGGGAAGTGTTTGTTTTCTACCTAAAATCATAAACAGTACCTTGTTGCTCTTCAATCAGCATGTAAACTAAGCGAAAGCTCTCTACGATAGACCATCCGAATCAGCTTGCTAATGAACTAAAGGTCATCCACACAATTTAAACTCCTTATTGAACAATTATAAGGAAAAAAAATGATCTTCATACCATAAACACAACAAATTGTTTAATTAATCACTAAGTGCTGACACCCAAATGAAATATGTTTCAGGAATCTAGAATTAACTGAAGAGTGCTATCATCATCTAACTGGGTATTCTGAGATGACAGATTTATAAAAATCACACAAAGAATGACAGGGAGAATATAAATGTTAATCTTCTTTCACTGCCTATAAATAGTACTCTCACCGGTTCATTCATATAATACACATGTATATGGATGCACATAGATCTCATTTTTCAGCAAGTGCCTATATGTTACACAGTCGGTTCAGTCCTAAGGGCATCCAATTTTCTAATGCAGTTACATATATAAAATTGACCAGTTTTGGTGCAAATCAGGCTGCCTCTGAGCCGTGTAAGACACATAAGAAGCAAAGACAGACAAAAGGCAGCTCCGTGGACACAGAGAGCGTCTTACCATAAACTGCACATTGTCAAATCCATTAGCCATCAGGTGGTTCTCGTACTGAGGTAGCCCAATGCTTTCCAACCATTGTCCCACTGTTTGGACAGGGCATCTGGGTCCTGTAAGAGGATGAAGAGGGAAGCGTTTAAGCAGGGAGTAGCCGTCCACGGGGTAATAGCGGTAGTCCTGGGCTGAGAGGTGGCATTGCCACATCATGCTCCTGGGAAAGTTGCTATCAAAGGAGCCCGCCAGCTTGACAGATTAATGTTCTCAGCGAGAGAGCAAAGTCAGAAGTAAAACATAGTTTGCCAGGCAGGCTGTGGAGTATGACTTGATCCTAGCTCCACATTTCTTACATATTAATCTTTACTACCGACCAGTACGTCACACAGCCCCCAAAACCAGGCAGCAGAAGAAGGCATATCAAGCTGTCAGCTTAGGCTGGTCTGCGTTCTGTGTGATTGTTGGAGTACTCCACAATGAGCAATGCACGGCCAGCAGCCAGAATTCTTTTTATCAAGTACTCCTACACTCATCAGTATGCAGCTCCATGCTCCTTGCTCCCCCTTGCTCGCTCCCCTTCATTACCCAGCCCAGGCTACACCTCGCATTTTCAATAATAGCCATCAGATAAGGCAGATTTTTTTTGTCTGCAAGCTGTAAGCCTGCTGCTGCTGCTTCCTCCTACACACCCATCCAAGCGTCAATCTTGAATGATGAGAGCAGTCAAAACAAATGCAGAAAATAGCAAGATTCAAAAGCAAACTAAAGTGCTTAAAACTGAATTGAATCTTCATACTGGTTATACGTTATAGAGCTATTTGTTGTGGAATTTTACGTTTCAAAAGACACCAGGAAATGCAAAGCTTTAACTATAGCTTATAGGGGAGCCCCCGACAGGTTCTCTTTTTCCTTTTCTTTCCTTTCCTTCCCTTTCTTATTTTTTTAAAACGCAGCACAGATAAATGTTTCCGATCTAAAGCTTTACAGTGTTGGAGAACAATTATTCTCTTTCTTTACCGTGCTGTATCAAAATGAGCCTCTCTGAGATATTTTTTTTTCCTTCTTGAATTGCTGCAAAATACAGAAACTGCATCGCAATCTTGAAGTCAAGATAATTCATTTCTCATTTGTGAGGCTTCTTACAAACAAAAATATTATTAGGCACAAAAAACCCTTTCCCCTCTGATATTTATAACCCAATCTACCAGGGCTGACATTCTAAATCAGGTATAGAGGTAACATTACTGGGTAGAATTTTTTAATAAAGAAGAAGAGCCTTAACCAAGAATAATTTAAGAATAACAGATGTAAATGTGTGAGTTTTACTGAATGGCAGACAGACTGAGTAATTTATTTAATAATCGAGAGAAACCAGAGATTAATAATAGAACCCATAGGAGTAGATCATGAAAAGAACAGACTCTTAAGATTGAGAGAGAACTTGCAGAGAGGTTAGTCTAACCTCCCTCTTAATGCAGGAATCCCTTGTAACAGAGTTCCTTGAAGAATATTATCTAATTTAGGCTTGAATACTGCCTGTAACAGAGCTCTCACTACTTATCAAAAAGCCTCCACTTATTAGGAAGGTATTTTACTTCCTGCTGTTGTTGTGTATAGTCACTAAGTTGTGTCTGAGTCCTTGCGACCCCATGGACTGTAGCCCACCAGTCTCCTCTGTCCATGGGATTCTCCAGGCAAGAATACTGGAGTAGGTTGTCACCTCCTTCTCCAGGGGATCTTCCTGAGCTAGGGATTGAACCTGGGTCTCCTGCATTGGCTGGTGGATTCTCCACTGCTGAACCACCAGGGAAACCCTAGCTGACTTCTACTCACTGGCTCCAGCTCTGCCTTTGGAGTCACACAGACTGAGAACACTTCCTTTACCACATAAAGTGTTTTAAAAATTAAAGATAACTCTCACCCCCCCAGAATAGTGCCTGACACATAGTAAGTGCTCAATAAATATTCATTGAATAAATGAAACATCACTTTCCTTCTTCCCCCAGATCTTATCTTTCTTTGTTTCCTTTGTCTTTTGAAGAGCACTGTCAACCTCCCAAGCACACAGACATTAAACTGCAAAGCATCTTATATTCTTTCTTTCACCACTGACATCAGTTGCCAAATTCCAGTCATCCCTCATCATAGTATCTCTTACCTCTGTTCCCTTAATTCAAATTCCTGTCTCATGTTTAGAGCACTGACACCTACTGTGATTTTGCTCTTAGTTCAGGCCCACCTGGCCTAATACAACTATGGCTTCTGTGTTCATCTTCCTTCCTCTGATATTTCAAATTCTAGTATATACATGGATGTCAGAATAATCTCTTTAAGACAGTTTTGATTATAACTCCTTGTTTCAGAACACTTCCATGGTTTTTTGTTGGCTTCAAAATAAACTCCAAATTCCTTTGATGACATTTTGGGGTCTTCATGATTACTACAAATCCTCTAATTTTATTTCTCTTTCCCCAAGTTCCAAGCAGGTGGGATTACTGGCTATAATATACTTGGGTTGCTTTTATTATGTCTCCATATTTATGCCTGTTCTTTGACTTTAGATGTGATGATATTTTCTCTATGAAACCCTTTCTAATCCCACCTAACAGGAATAAATCTCTTCCTTATCTGTTTTAAGTGGCATTTTCAGGCCATCTATTATAACAATATTTTTTGTCTAACATTATAGTTATTTGTGTACAAGATATATTTCTTGAATGTAGGAATATGTCTGGCTAACATTAAAAGTAGTAATAATTCATTATGCACCTGGTAAACCAAATAAAGCAATTTTCATTTCACAATTCAAACTGTGTAAAATCCTCCTAGTTTCAGATTAAAAAAATTTTTTTAAGTCTATCCCAAGTCTCTGAGTTCTTTGTTTTAAAAGAAAACAGCTAGGTTTTAAAATAGAACCAATCAGATCCTAGGTCTCTTAAGAAGGTCAAAAAGTTTGTAGCAGTTTGGGAATCTATTTAAGGGGATTCGGGTTGTTCAATATTACCTGTACAAGAAGTTGAAAGCAAGATGCTATTTGTCCTTGGCCAGTTGTAAAGCTGATACAGAGTGGAGTTAAAGTGGCATCAACTACAACCTCTCTTAGGGTCACACGCACATTGTTTCTCCTGATCATTCCTAAGCTATAATTGGGAGAAGGCAATGGCACCCACTCCAGTACTCTTGCTTGGAAAATCCCATGGACGGAGGAGCCTGGTAGGCTGCAGTCCATGGGGTCTAAGAGTCGGACACAACTGAGCGACTTCACTTTCACTATATTGAGCAAACATGACAATACTGTTTTGGTTTGGTAAGGCATGTGCTAACTGACCAGTTCCTCAAATCCCATCTCATTTCTTAAGATGCACACCATGGACCAAGTACCTTGAAGAGTGCTACATGCATTCTAGGCATTAAATTGTCTTTGTTAAGTGAATGAACACATGACACGGAAATGACTTTCATGGGATTTTCATTTCTTAATAGAAAGAGAGGGAAGAGGAGAGAGTGAGATTGAGAATGAGCGTGCACGTGTGAGAGACAGGGAGAGAGGGAGGGAGGGAGGTTATATCAAGGTCCAGGCTGTTGTACAAAAACAGTTCAGAGAAAATATGGGTTACTAATCACTTTACAAATATTCTATAGACTAAACTTTTTTCTTTTAACTCTTCAATCATTCAGTTTGTATTCAATAATTCTCATATGTTGGGGAAAGGTTTTCATGCACAGGGGAAGTGAATTGGGAGAAACTGGGGCACGACTGAGCGACTTCACTTTCACTTTTCACTTTCATGCATTGGAGAAGGAAATGGCAACCCACTCCAGTATTCTTGCCTGGAGAATCCCAGGGACAGAGGAGCCTAGTGGGCTGCCATCTATGGGGTCGCACAGAGTCGGACACAACTGAAGCGACTTAGCAGCAGCAGCAGTGGGGTAGGGGGAAGAGGTGAGGGAGAGGTAGGAAGAAGAAAGAGACCTTGAATTGTGGTGCTTCTAGCTCTGTTAAAGTTTTTTCTCATGAGCCAAACCATTGAAAGAACCCTTGTTTGGGTATGAAGATCACTTTTAAAATAGTGTTTACATATATTTCTCACTTTACGTGAAATACAAACATGACATCACATTATTGGACAGGCCTCATTATTCAACTGGAACTTCTCTAAGTCCCAAAAGTGAGACAAGAGGAAGGAAAGAAAAAAACTAACAGGTACTGAGAGCTACTATGTTCTAGGCAGTGTGGTGTGGATTGTTTAGCCCACTTTGTTGTTTGTGGTTGTTGTTTAGTCACTAAGTCATGTTCAACTCTTTTGTGACCCCCAGGGACTGTAGCCCACCAGGCTCCTCTGTGCAGGAGATTTTCCAGGCAAGAATATGGCCAGTGGAATTGGGAGGAAAAGGGGAATAATTGTTACTGGATATGGGACTTCTTTTCACAGTGATAAAGTGTTTTAAAATTTACTGTGGCAATTATTGCACAACTCTGAATATACTACAAACTACGGAATTATACATTTTGGGTGAATTGAATGACATGTAAATTATATCTGAATAAATTTAGTTATCAAATAATAATAGTAAAATAAAAACAATTAGTTCTGACATTTTCTATAAATTTGTAACAACACACAACAAATAATTGCATATAAGAATACATTATTATTGGTTTACATATTAGTATATTTTTTCTTTTTCTATTTTTCTTGGTTACTCCTTCTCGCAGTATCTCCAAACCACCCATGTCATCCCTTCTCTCATCAAGGTAATTCATGTTAACAAACAAGTATGTTTCTTCATATGTATGTATCCATTGTCAAATCTGTCTCACACACACACCACAGCTATGTACAAATATGTATGTTTATATATATATATATATATATATATATATATGTAGAATTGATGCTTTTGAACTGTGGTGTTGGAGAAGACTCTTGACAGTCCCTTGGACTGCAAGGAGATCCAACCAGTCCATTCTGAAGGAGATCAGTCTTGGGTGTTCTTTGGAAGGACTGATGCTAAAGCTGAAACTCCAATACTTTGGCCACCTCATCTGAAGAGTTGACTCATTGGAAAAGACTCTGATGCTGGGAGGGATTGGGGCAGGAGGAGAAGGGGACCGCAAAGGATGAGATGGCTAGATGGCATCACCGACTCGATGGACATGAGTTTGAGTGAACTCTGGAAGTTGGTGATGGACAGGGAGGCCTGGTGTGCTGAGATTCATGGGGGTCACAAAGAATTCGACACGACCGAGCGACTGAACTGAACTGATGGGGGTATTTTGGGGCATCATTTCCTAAAATTAGAATCATATTACACATTTCTGAAACAGACTTTTCTCATTCAACAAAGCTTTATGAAAATTCTAACAAGTAAATGATAAGCTCTAATTTGTTCTTTTAAATAGTTGCATAATAGTCCATAATGGGTACATGATACTCGGTTCAGTTCTTTGCCTGCTATCTCTAGATGTAACTTTTCAACAGACTCACCCAGTTTTCAACAGACTCACCCAGTTTTCCCCAGTGGTAACATCTAGTGCAACTATAGTGTAATATCACAACCAGATATTTGGCACTGATGAAATCCATTGATTATTCATACTTCAGTAGTTTTATATATACTCATTTGTGTGTGCATGTGTACATGTTTAGTTCTATGCAATTTTATTACATGAATAAACTGTGTGACTATCACTTCAGTCAAGATAAAGATAGTACCCCGACAGGCACCTGCTATCTTGTCATAGCTATGGCCCTCTCTCTCCCTACCTGCTTTTTAATCTCTGGCAACTACTAATCTGTTCTCCATCTGTGTCATTTTGTCATTTCAAGAATACAGAAAATCAACTTATTTTTTACAAAGGTAAAAAGGCAATTCTATGAAGAAAGGAAAGCCTCTTCAATGAATAATGCTGAAATAATTAGAGATCCATATGCAAAAATAGATTTTAATTCATATCTCATGCCATGTATAAAAGTTAGCTAAAAATCATAGGCCTAAACATAAAACCTAAAACTAAAAACACATAGAAGAAAATTTAGGAAAATAATTTGGGAAAAATCTTGAACTCAGGTAATAAAAGCACAATTCTAAAACAAAAAAATTGATCATTATAATTCATCAAAACTTTAAAATTTTGATCCTTTCTCTACAATAATGAAAAGGCAAGATGCTGACTAGAAGAAAACATTTGCAAATTGCATGTGATAGCATACTTGTATTCAGAATATATAAAGAATTCTCAAAACTCACTAATAAGGAAACAAACCAATGTTTGTTCGTTTGTTTGTTTTGGCTACACTGTGTGGCATGTGGGATCTTAGTTCCCAGACCAGGGATCAAACCCATGCACCTTGCATTGGAAGCACAGAGTCTTAACCACTGAACTGCCAGGGAAGTCCCTGGAAACAAATCAATGTTTTTAAATGCGCAAAAGATTTGAACAGATATTTCACCAGAGAAGACACATGGATGGCAAATAAGCTTGTGAAAAGATGTTTAACACATTAAGAATGTGCAAACTTATAATTAAACCATAATATGATACCATTTGTGGTTTAGCCACTAAGCTGTGTCCAACTCTTTTGTGACACCAAGGACTGTAGCCCTCTGTCCATTGGATTTCTCAGGCAAGAACACTGGGAGTGGGTTGCCATTTCCTTCATAATGTGATACCATTTATTAAAATGTCTAAAATTTAAAAAGTCTGACCACACCAAGTGCTGAAAATGCTATGAATCATAGTTTGATAGTTTCTTTAGAAGTCAAATATACATCTACTACGTGGCCCAGCTTGTCTACTGCTAGGAATTTACCTAAGAGAAATGACAGCATATGACACAGAGAGACTTGTAGATGAATGTTTACAGCAGCCTTATTTGTAATAGCCCATAACCGCATGCATGCTCACTCAGTTGTATCCACTCTTTGCGACCCCATGGTTGGGGGAAACAGCCTAGAAGTCCATCAACAGGCAAATAAACAAATTGTAGTACATCCACACAATGTAATAATATTCATTAATAAAAAGAAACGAACAGATGATACATTCATCACATGGAATGAATGTTAAACTAATTTTGCAGAGTAAAAGAAACCAGAAGGCAGTATATTGTCACCCTGCTTATTTAACTTATATGCAGAGTACATCAGGTGAAACGTTGGGCTGGATGAGGCACAGGCTGGAATCAAGATTGCTGGGAGAAATATCAATAACCTCAGATATGCAGATGACACCACCCTTATGGCAGAAAGCAAAGAGGGACTGAAGAGCCTCTTGATGAAAGTGAGAGAGGAGAGTGAAAAAAGCTGGCTTAAAACTCAACATTCAGAAAATGAAGATCATGGAATCCGGTCTCATCACTTCATGGCAAATAGATGGGGAAACAATGGAAACAGTGACAGATTTTATTTCTTGGGCTCCAAAATCACTGCAGATGGTGACTGCAGCCATGAAATTAAAAGATGCTTGCTCCTTGGAAGAAAAGCTATGACCAACCTAGACAGAATATTAAAAAGCAGAGACATTACTTTGCCAACAAAGATCCATCTAGTCAAAGCTATGGTTTCTCCAGTAGTCATGTATAGATGTGAGAGTTGGACCATAAAGAAAGCTGAGTGCCAAAGAATTGATGCTTTTGATCTGTGGTGTTGGAGAAGGCTCTTGAGAGTCCCTTGGCCTGCAAGGAGATCAAACCAGGCAATCCTAAAGGAAATCAGTCCTGAATATTCATTGGAAGGACTGATGCTGAAGCTGAAGCTCCAATACTCTGGCCACCTGATGCGAAGAACTGACTCCTTGGAAAAGACCCTGATGATGGGAAAGATTGAAGGTGAAAAGAGAAGGTGACAACAGAGGATGAGTTGGTTGATGGCATCATAAACTCAATGGACATGAGTTGAGCAAGCTCCAGGAATTGGTGATGGACAGGGAAGCCTGGCGTGCTACAGTCCATGGGGTTGTAAAGAGCTGGACACGACTGAGTGACTGAATTAAACTGAAAAGAAACCAGACTCTCCAGAAGAGGGTGATTCTATTTACATAAAATCCTAGAGAATGCAAACTTATCTACAGTACAGGATAGATGAGTGACTACCTAGGGGCGGGAAGAAGGGGAGTGAGAAGGATTATAAAGGAACATGAGGAAACTTTTGAAGATGCTTGTTTTTTTGATTGTGATGATGGTTTCATAGGTGTATCTGTTAAACATCAAACTTTAAATTTGTGGAATGAAGTGTAGGCCAATTATACTTCAGTAAACCTAGTTTACAAAGCTTTTGAAAAGTATGAAAAGGAAATAAAGCATGATAGGGGAAAAAACTGACTAATTTTAAACACTATTGTCAGGGAATGCCTTTGAACAGAGACTGGAATATAGTGGAATGTAGTGAACAAGCTTTTCTGGTATTTAGGGAAAGAGAGTTTGAGGCGGTGGGAAGAGTAAGTTCAAAGTCCAAATCCTGACCTGTGTTATAAGGGCACGATGACACTAGCTCATTTTGACATGTTCGTAACTATTCTCATTGCATATAGTGTAGCTATAAAGGCCTCTGAGGAAGGCATGGAAACCCACTCCAGTATTCTTGCCTGGAGAATCCCCATGGACAGAGGAGCCTGGTGGGCTACAGTCCATGGGGTCGCAAAGAGTCGGTTGGACATGACTGAGCAGCTAAGTACATAGAAGGCCTAAGCCATTGAAATGAATGTATGATTACTCCAGGGTATGGTCTGAAACTGTTATAACTGTATTAAATCCAGGATATCAGTTTAGGTCTCTAAAATTAATTTTTTCTTTTAAAGGTATAAGGCAACTCACATACTGCTAAATTTCAGATAATTTCTTAATTAGATTCTAGTTAATTGAGGAGAGGAGAGGATACTTTTCTTATACTTAATTCCTTCAGCGCTGACTGATTTCTTCAATGAATATTTATAAAGTACCTCTTGTTCCTAGCATTTTGCTAGGCAGTGGTACTATAGCTTTGAACATCCCTCAGTTGTGTCCGACTCTTTGCAACCCCATGGACTGTAGCACACCAGACATCCCTGTCTATCACCAACTCCAGAGCTTGCTTAAGCTCACATCCATTGACTTGGTGATGACATCCAACCATCTCATCCTCTGTCCCCTTCTCATCCTGCCTTCAATCTTTCCAATTATCAAGGTCTTTTTTTTAATGATTCAGCCTCTTGCATCAGGTGGCCAAAATATTGGAGCTTCAGCTTCAATATCAGTCCTTCCAATGAATATTCAGGACTGATTTCCTTTAGGATAGACTGTTTGATTTCCTTGCTGTTCAAGGGACTCTCAAGAATCTTCTCCAATGCCACAGTTCAAAAGCATCGATTCTTCGGTGCTCAGATTTCTTTACAGGCCAACTCTCACATCCATACATGACTACTGCAAAAACCATAACTTTGACTAGATGGACCTTTGTCAGCAAAGTAATTTATAGACCAGTGGAGAATACTAGCTTACCACTGAGAAAATGTCAATAGAGATTAGAGGAATTAAAAACTTAGAGACATGACTTCTCATTGTGACGGTATAGAGGAGAAATGAATTAGAGAAAACCACCTAAGTGATTCCAGGTTTCATGAGCAAAAGAGAAACACTATCTATTTCAATAAGGCGCCTCCAGGCTGAAACTGATGAAACAGTTAAGGTTGGTAAAATGATTTGGCAGAGGCAAGAGGTATCAAATTTGTTAAAAAGGAAAATGACATTTAGGAAGGGATAGAGGAGAGCCCCTGGACAAGAGTTAAAAAAAGAAGCTGGCTAATCCCTCAAAAATATAATAAATATCTGTTTATCCTAGCACCAAGGTAACTGATATAAGGCAAATACTTTTTAAAGAATGTGAGTCTTTCCAGTAATCTAAACTACATATAAAAGAAGAGAGCTAATATTTATTGAGCACCTATACACATCAGGCCTTTTAAATAACATCTCATTATGTAAAATAATAACATGCATTTACTATGGTCAGACTCTAAGTAATATACACATATTGTTGTTATTCAGTTGCTAAATCTTGTCCAACTCTTTGTGACCCCATGGACTGCAGCACACCAGGCTCCTCTGTCCTCCATTATTTCCTGGAGTTTGCCCAAATTCATGTCCATTGAGTTGGTAATGCTACCTAACCATCTCATCGTCTGCTGCCCTCTTCTTTCCCCTTCAGTTTTTCCCAGCAGCAGGATCTTTTCCAATGAGTCAGCTCTTTGCATAAAGTGGCCAAAGTACTGTAGCTTCAGCTTCAGCAACAGTCTTCCCAATGAATATTCATGGTTGATCTCCTTTAGGACTGACTTTTTTGATCTCCTTGTAGTCCAAGGGACTCTCAAGGGTCTTCTCCAGCACCACAATTTGACAGCATCAATTCTTCAGTGCTCAGCTTTCTTTATGGTCTAACTCTTGCATCTGTACATGACAATTGGAAAACCCAAAGTTTTGACTATATAGACCTTTGTTGGTAAAGTGATGTCTCTGCTTTTTAAATATGCAATCTAGGTTTGTCATAGCTTTCCTTCAATAACTCATATTATTTTCACAAGTGAAGTACTATTGTTATCATCTCTTTTTATACAAGAGAAAAATAAAATACATAGGTCATAGGTTGTTTAAATTTGCACAGTTAGACTAGAACCCTGAAAGCCTGGCTCCAGAGTCTAAGATTTTAGCCACTACTCTATCCTTACCTGTTCCAAGGTCACAGGGTATGAACCTTGCCCTTTTGCAGGAGGGAGAATATTTATTCACCCAGCCACATACAAGCAGATTTGTTTTAAAAATGGTTTCCCAGTTGTTCTGTTAATTCTCCTTCCCACCCTTCATCTTATATTTATGATTCTTGGCTTCTAAAGTACAAAATAATGAGAAAAAGCCGGAAGGAATACTGAGAGGTAGGAGAAGGGTAAATCCTATCACTTGGATATTTTTATTTCACTCTAACAAAGGGCTTTTCTGTGCTCCTGAGGAACAGCAGCTTCAATATTGTTTCCACGTGGGTACTTAGCCTCTCTGGACTGCAGTGCGTGGATGCCTGTGCTATGTGCCCAGGAAAACGCTGCCTCAATGAGAGGGATGCCAGTTAAGGGCCCAGACGCTGAAACCAGTTTGCCTGGGTTTGAATCTTGGTTCTTCTCTATTATGTAAATATTTGCCTTTTCTGTTCTTGAGATGGAGTGCACAGAAATAGAAGGAGTACCTTTCTAGTGGGCACGTTTCTGGGGCTTAGTTTCTCTTCAGTGAAATAAGGGTGGCAATTTACCTATTTACCTACCTATCTTATGGTTTTGTTTGAAGCTAAAATGAAATAACATATATGAAAAACCCGCTATGAACTATAAAGAGCTATTCAAATGCTAGGCTGTATAATGATCTTTACTGTCAGTAGAATATATACTTATGCTGTTCATTCAGTCTCTCAAAGGGGCTGGTTCTGACCCATCAGTGCTTTTCCGTGCCCAGTTCTCTTTGTTTCAAACAGACAAAAGTGCACGGGCTGATTAGTCTGGACAAATAACAGAGGAAAGCTCATTGTACTGTGAAGTGATCAGAATCCCAAATCCCATGATGTCATTAGGCGCTTGGTCTTATCTAACGTGCACCAATAGCTAGGGCTTCCGCATTGAGCAGTCTGCTCTTCACATCCATTTAAAGTGAAATGAGAATAAACAGGAGGGGCAAGGAATGCAGACGATAATTCTTATTCCTAGCTTCATAATGAACAAACAGGTCTATTCAGTTATTTATCCCAACATATTTCAAATAAAAACTGGTCATTTTTAAAGAAACTGGTAAAGAGCCCACTAAACTTCCTAAGAAAGCAGTGTCCACATTTGGGGGAGAAATTTGCATATTCAACAAATAACTATGGTGTTGGTTTCTATGTGAGCCTGTTTTGTCTTTTATATTTTGTAATACAGGTGTAGGAGCTAGGAGTGAACAGTGCTCATTTCTGTAGGATACTGTAACAAAAATCCTAATGATTCTATTTTTAACTAAAAAGTATCAATATCTCATTTTTCCAATCCTGAATACCCTCTGAGTTGGGAATCATAAGCTATACATCTATTTTCCAAATGGAGAAAAACTGACAATGAAAATTAACAGGAAAAGAGATGAGGCAATAAGAAAAATGTCTCTTCTACTGATAAAAGGACAACTATTCTGAAATGCAAAAATAGAAATGTACAATATTATGTAACAACCTAAATGGGAAAAGAATTTGGAAAAAGACAGACATGTATATATGTGTAACTGAATCACTTTGTAGCACACCTGAAACTATCAAACATTTTTAATCAACTATACTTCAATATAAAATAAAAAGTTAAAAAAAAGAAAGAAATGTAAAGCAGAGGTAGCAGACAATAGCAGAGGCAAAAGGATTAGTTATTTTAGGATTTGTGGAATGTTGTAGTTCAACAGAATTCTGGATCATAACATCAAGGTGCAAACAGGAAAATGCCCCAAGACCATGCTTTGGCGTTTAAATGCTAAGGGAAGGCAGGAGCTTCGACTCAGTTTTCCCTGAGGCCTTGAGTTTATTTTGAACTAAAATCTTCATGGAACACTTAAGAAATACCAGCCTTTACAAAACAGATCTGACAACTTCTGTGCTGGGGTATAGTCTAAAATAGGAAATGAAATTTAAGCCTAAAATGCTAAAATCTTCTGGCAGACAACAATATATAAATATATATGGGCCATACCTGATTGGAAAAAAATACTAATTCCTTTGATTACATTCTTTTTTTCCCTTCTTTAAGGCATACTAGCAAATGTTTGAATCTTCTTTGAGAAGCTGTATACAGCATTAAGTCACTGAAGCCTCCCATGTGCCAGTCATTGTTTTAAGACCAGAGAGGAAAGAAAACTTGTTCTGCTCTTAGAATCTTAGTCTAGTTGAGAGAAAATTACCATGCAGGATGATGAATTCTATAATGGAGATGTGTAAAAGATACTGAAAATGTAGAAGGAAGGCAAGGATGCTTAAATTGACTCAGGTATAGAATTTACAGAAGAGTCCATTTGATTTGTGACTTGAAGATTTAGGAGGAGTTTGAGAGGCAAATAAAAAGATGATGGTGATAGTTAATTTATGTGTCAATTTGACTGAACTAAGAGCTAACTAAGCTCTACTAAGAGCTTGTAAAATGTCTAGTTCTGGATATGTCTGTGAGGGTGCTTCCTGACGAGAATAGCATTTGAATCCGTAGACTGAATAAAGATTACCCTCACCAGTGTATGTGGGCATTGTCCAATTCAGTAAGAATCTATTAGAACAAAAAGAGTAAAGCAGATTAACTCTATGCTTGAACTGGAACATTCATCTCCTCCTGCACTTCAACACTGGTGCTCAGAGTCCTGCCTGGGCCTTTGGACTGAGACTGAATTACACTACTGTCTTTCCTGGTCTGCAGTTTGCAGACAGCAGACTGTGGGACTCAGTCTCCAATTCCTATAATAAATCTTAGACATGTCTATCTATATATCCTACTCATTCTGTTTCTCTGGAGAACCTTGACTAATATAATGGAATTCCAGGCAGAGGGACTAGGATGAGGGAAAGATATGTTTGAGTAAAAAAATGTTTAAAAGGATTCATTATTACTGGAATTCAAAGGTTATATATACATGTCTGAGGAGGATAATGCTATAGGAGATAGGGAAAGATAACTGGGTAGGAGACAGATAATCAAGTAATTTTTTTTTTTTTTTTTGAATTTCATATGTTTTCATTTTAAGCATGTATTTAAATTACAGCAATTCCTTTGATCTTTATTTTTTTTTTTTTTTTTAAATTTTATTTTATTTTTAAACTTTACATAACTGTATTAGATTTGCCAAATATCAAAATGAATCCGCCACAGGTTTACATATGTTCCCCATCCTGAACCCTCCTCCCTCCTCCCTCCCCATTCCATCCCTCTGGGTCGTCCCAGCGCACCAGCCCCAAGCATCCAGTATCGTGCATCGAACCTGGACTGGCAACTCATTTCATACATGATATTTTACATGTTTCAATGCCATTCTCCCAAATCTTCCCACCCTCTCCCTCTCCCACAGAGTCCATAAGACTGTTCTATACATCAGTGTCTCTTTTGCTGTCTCGTACACAGGGTTATTGTTACCATCTTTCTAAATTCCATATATATGCGTTAGTATACTGTATTGGTGTTTTTCTTTCTGGCTTACTTCACTCTGTATAATAGGCTCCAGTTTCATCCACCTCATTAGAACTGATTCAAATGTATTCTTTTTAATGGCTGAGTAATACTCCATTGTGTATATGTACCACAGCTTTCTTATCCATTCGTCTGCTGATGGACATCTAGGTTGCTTCCATGTCCTGGCTATTATAAACAGTGCTGCGATGAACATTGGGGTACTCGTGTCTCTTACCCTTCTGGTTTTCTCAGTGTGTATGCCCAGCAGTGGGATTGCTGGATCATAAGGCATGTCTATTTCCAGTTTTTTAAGGAATCTCCACACTGTTCTCCATAGTGGCTGTACTAGTTTGCATTCCCACCAACAGTGGAAGAGGGTTCCCTTTTCTCCACACCCTCTCCAGCATTTATTACTTGTAGACTTTTGGATTGCAGCCATTCTGACTGGCGTGAAATGGTACCTCATAGTGGTTTTGATTTGCATTTCTCTGATAATGAGTGATGCTGAGCATCTTTTCATGTGTTTGTTAGCCATCTGTATGTCTTCTTTGGAGAAATGTCTATTTAGTTCTTTGGCCCATTTTTTGATTGGGTCATTTATTTTTCTGGAGTTGAGCTGTAGGAGTTGCTTGTATATTCTGGAGATTAGTTGTTTGTCAGTTGCTTCATTTGCTATTATCTTCTCCTATTCTGAAGGCTGTCTTTTCACCTTGCTAATAGTTTCCTTTGATGTGCAGAAGCTTTTAAGGTTAATTAGGTCCCATTTGTTTATTTTTGCTTTTATTTCCAATATTCTGGGAGGTGGGTCATAGAGGATCCTGCTGTGATGTATGTCAGAGAGTGTTTTGCCTATGTTCTCCTCTAGGAGTTTTATAGTTTCTGGTCTTACGTTTAGATCTTTAATCCATTTTGAGTTTATTTTTGTGTATGGTGTTAGAAAGTGTTCTAGTTTCATTCTTTTACAAGTGGTTGACCAGAGTTCCCAGCACCACTTGTTAAAGAGATTGTCTTTAATCCATTGTATATTTTTGCCTCCTTTGTCGAAGATAAGGTGTCCATATGTGCGTGGATTTATCTCTGGGCTTTCTATTTTGTTCCATTGATCTATATTTCTGCCTTTGTGCCAGTACCATACTGTCTTGATAACTGTGGCTTTGTAGTAGAGCCTGAAGTTAGGTAGGTTGATTCCTCCAGTTCCATTCTTCTTTCTCAAGATCGCTTTGGCTATTCGAGGTTTTTTGTTTTTCCATACAAATTGTGAAATTATTTGTTCTAGCTCTGTGAAGAATGCTGTTGGTAGCCTGATAGGGATTGCATTGAATCTATAGATTGCTTTGGGAAGTATACTCATTTTCACTATATTGATTCTTCCAATCCATGAACATGGTATATTTCTCCATCTGTTAGTGTCCTCTTTGATTTCTTTCACCAGTGTTTTATAGTTTTCTATATATAGGTCTTTAGTTTCTTTAGGTAGATATATTCCTAAGTATTTTATTCTTTCCTTTGCAATGGTGAATGGAGTTGTTTCCTTAATTTCTCTTTCTGTTTTCTCATTATTAGTGTATAGGAATGCAAGGGATTTCTGTGTGTTGATTTTATATCCTGCAACTTTACTATAGTCATTGATTAGTTCTAGTAATTTTCTGGTGGAGTCTTTAGGGTTTTCTATGTAGAGGATCATGTCATCTGCAAACAGTGAGAGCTTTACTTCTTCTTTTCCAATTTGGATTCCTTTTATTTCTTTTTCTGCTCTGATTGCTGTGGCCAAAACTTCCAAAACTATGTTGAATAGTAATGGTGAAAGTGGGCACCCTTGTCTTGTTCCTGACTTTAGAGGAAATGCTTTCAATTTTTCACCATTGAGGATAATGTTTGCTGTGGGTTTGTCATATATAGCTTTGATTATGTTGAGGTATGTTCCTTCTATTCCTGCTTTCTGGAGAGTTTTTATCATAAATGGATGTTGAATTTTGTCAAAGGCTTTCTCTGCATCTATTGAGATAATCATATGGTTTTTATTTTTCAATTTGTTAATGTGGTGTATTACATTGATTGATTTGCGGATATTG
The DNA here is from genome assembly GCF_029407905.1 of Bubalus kerabau. NCBI lineage: Eukaryota > Metazoa > Chordata > Mammalia > Artiodactyla > Bovidae > Bubalus > Bubalus kerabau. Next base: position 58,801,034 of record NC_073624.1, on the reverse strand, counting down.
AAGAATCCTTGCATCCCTGGGATAAAGCCCACTTGGTCATGGTGTATGATCTTTTTAATGTGTTGTTGGATTCTGTTTGCTAGAATTTTGTTAAGGATTTTTGCATCTATGTTCATCAGTGATATTGGCCTGTAGTTTTCTTTTTTTGTGGGATCTTTGTCAGGTTTTGGTATTAGGGTGATGGTGGCCTCATAGAATGAGTTTGGAAGTTTACCATCCTCTGCAATTTTCTGGAAGAGTTTGAGCAGGATAGGTGTTAGCTCTTCTCTAAATTTTTGGTAGAATTCAGCTGTGAAGCCGTCTGGACCTGGGCTTTTGTTTGCTGGAAGATTTTTGATTACAGTTTCAATTTCCGTGCTTGTGATGGGTCTGTTAAGATTTTCTATTTCTTCCTGATCGAGTTTTGGAAAGTTGTACTTTTCTAAGAATTTGTCCATTTCTTCCTCGTTGTCCATTTTATTGGCATATAATTGTTGATAGTAGTCTCTTATGATCCTTTGTATTTCTGTGTTGTCTGTTGTGATCTCTCCATTTTCATTTCTAATCAAGTAATTTTTGCCATGGAAAAAAAGTGACTATTTTCTTTCTAAAGAACAGAGAGATATTTTCCATTTGCAGCAAAATGGATGGACTCGGAGGGTATTATGCTAAGTGAAATAAGCCAGATAGAGAAAAACAAATATGGAATGATATCTCTTGTACATGGAATATATAAAACACAACAAAGTAGAGAATATATTTTTAAAGAAACAGATTTCCAGATATAGAGAACAAGCTCGTGGCTACCAGTGAAAAGAGAGAAGGAGGTGAGGAGCAATGGAGAGGTAGGAGATTAAGAGGTGCCAACTATTATATATAAAATAAGCTACAAGGATATATTATACAACACTGGGAATATAATCAATATTTTATAATAACTATAAATGGAGTATAACCTTTGAAAATTGTGAGTCACTATATTGTACACCTGTAACATATAATTGTTGTTGTTCAGTCACTAAGTTGTATCCGACTCTTTGCAACCCTATGGACTGCAGCACACCAGGCTCCTTCATCCTCCACCAACTCCTGGAGTTTGCCCAAATTCATGTCCATTGAGTTGGTGATTCTATCTAACCATTTCATCCCCTGCCACCCCCTTCTCCTTTTGCCTTCAATCTTTCCCAGCATCAGAGTCTTTTCCAATGAGCCTGCTCTTAACATCAGGTGGCCAAAGTATTGGAGCTTCAGCTCCAGCAACAGTCCTTCCAATGAATATGCAGGACTGATTTCCTTTAGGATTGACTGGTTTGATCTCCTTGCAGTCCAAGGAACTCTCAAAAGTCTTCTCTATCACCACTATTAGAAGGCATTGATTCTTCAGTGCTCAGGATTCTTTATGGTCCAACTCTCACATTCGGACATGACTACTGGAAAAACCAAAACTTTGACTATATGGAACTTTGTAAGCAAAGTAATGTCTCTGCTTTTTAATATGCTCTCTAGGTTTGTCATAGCTTTCCTTCCAAGGAGCAAGAGTCTTCTAATTTCATGGCTGCAGTCACTATCTGCAGTGATTTTGGAGCCTAAGAATATAAAAAATCTGCCATTGCTTCCACTTCTCCTTCTATTTGCCATGAAGTGATGGGAGCAGATGCCATTATCTTAGTTTTTTAATGTTAAGTTTCAAGCCAGCTTTTTCACTCTCCTCTTTCACCCTCATCAAGAGGCTCTTTAGTGCCTCTTCACTTTCTGCCATTAGAGTGATATCAACTGCATATCTGAGGTTGTTGATTGTTGATGTTTCTTCTGGCAATCTTGATTCTAGCTTGTGATTCATCTAGCCTGGTATTTCATATGATGCACTCTGCATATAAGTTAAATAAACAGGGAAATGATATATACCCTTGTTGTATTCCTTTTCTGATTTTGAACCAGTCCATTGTTCCATGTCCAGTTCTAATGGTTGCTTCTTGACTCGAATGCAGGTTTCTCAGGAGACAGGTAAGGTGGTCTGGTATTCCCATCTCTCTGAGAATTTTCCACAGATTGTTGTGATCCACAGAGTCAACGGCTTTAGTGTAATCAATGAAGCAGAAGTAGATGTTTTTCTGGAACTCCCTTGCTTTCTCCATGATCCAGTGAATGTTGACAGTTTGATCTCTGGTACCTCTGCCTCTTCGAAATCCAGTTTGTACACCTGGAAGTTCTCATTTCACATACTGCTGAAACCTAGCTTGAAGGATTTTGAGCATAACCTTGCCAGCATGAGAAATAAGGGCAATTGTACAATAGTTGGAACTTTCTTTGGCATTGGAATTGGAATGAAAACTGACCTTTTCCAGTCCTGTGGCCACTGCTGAGTTTTTCAAATTTGCTGACATATTGAGTAACATAATATTGTATATCAAATACACTTCAATTAAATGAGGAAAAAGAAAAAAGAACCAAGAGATATGATCAAATTTTTGTTACACAAACATTCTCTGGGAGAATGTGAGAGAAAGAATAAAGCAGGAAAGAAACTAGGAATGGGGAGATACAGGAAATCTACAATTCCTACCTCTTATAGAACAAATAGACAAAACAATCCAAGTAAATAAGGGGACAGTCTTTAAGCAGTTCAGTTCAGTTCAGTTCAGTCATTCAGTTGTGCCTGACTCTTTGTGACCCCATGAATTGCAGCATGCCAGGCTTCCTTGTCCATCACCAACTCCCAGAGTTCACTCAAACTCATGTCCATCGAGTTGGTGATGCCATCCAGCCATCTCATCCTGTCATCCCCTTCTCCTCCTGCCCCCAATCCCTCCCAGCATCAGAGTCTTTTCCAATGAGTCAACTCTTCGCATGAGGTGGCCAAAGTATTGGAGTTTCAGCTTTAGCATCAGTCCTTCCAAAGAACACCCAGGACTGATCTCCTTTAGAATGGACTGGTTGGATCTCCTTGCAGTCCAAGGGACTCTCAAGAGTCTTCTCCAACATCACAGTTCAAAAGCATCAATTCTTCGGTACTCAGCTTTCTTCACAGTCCAACTCTCACATCCATACATGTTTTTCCATACACTGGAAAAACCATAGCCTTGACTAGACGGACCTGTGTTGGCAAAGTAATGTCTCTGCTTTTTAATATGCTATCTAGGTTGGTCATAACTTTCCTTCCAAGGAGCAAGTGTCTTTTAATTTCATGGCTGCACTCACCATCTGCAGTGATTTTGGAGCCCCCAAAAATAAAGTCTGACACTGTTTCCACTGTTTCCCCATCTATTTCCCATGAAGTGATGGGACCAGATGCCAGGATCTTCATTTTCTGAATGTTGAGCTAAGCCAACTTTTTCACTCTCCTCCTTCACTTTCATCAAGAGGCTTTTAGTTCCTCTTCACTTTCTGCCATAAGGGTAGTGTCATCTGCATATCTGAGGTTATTGATATTTCTCCTGGCAATCTTGATTCCAGCTTGTGCTTCCTCCAGCCCAGCGTTTCTCATGATGTACTCTGCATATAAGTTAAACAAGCAGGGTGACAATATACAGCCTTGACGAACTCCTTTTCCTATTTGGAACCAGTCTGTTGTTCCATGTCCAGTTCTAACTGTTGCTTCCTGACATCCGCTGGATCATGGAAAAAGCAAGAGAGTTCCAGGAAAACATATATTTCTGCTTTATTGACTATGCCAAAGCCTTTGACTGTGTGGATCACAATAAACTGTGGAAAATTCTGAAAGATATGGGAATACCAGACCACCTGACCTGCCTCTTTAAGCAGAGGGGATTCTAAATCTCCTCAGATTCTAAATATCCTCTAAATATCTTAGAACCTTCTGAAGCAAACTCTGGTTCAAGAGCTCACTGAATTTCCTATGAAAGAAATTTAGCTTGCCATGCCTCAACTGTAGAAGTTATACAAGATTGATTCTTCCCATAGAGAAGATTTTATCTTATTGGCTCAAACTTAGCTTGATAGTCATGGCAAATGAACATTCTTTGATTGCCAGAAAGACAACACAAAAATTCCAAGTGTTCTGAGTATGCATCACAAAGTAGTGAAAAGAAATATGAAGATTAAAAAAACTAATAAATATGGAAAGTACTTAGAATAGTACTTCACATATAGCATGCACTAAGCAACTGTTAGCAAAAATAATATAAAACATTTGCTATAATATTAGTAATAATGATTAATATTTACTTGTAATACACAGAATACATGTAATAATGTTATTAATAATTATTGACCCCTGATTTATAAACAAATTTCAAAAAATCAACTTGGTAAGACAGTCAAGTACCATCTAAAACCTATGAAATCCATGTTTTTGACAGAATTCACTAAGAAATTCTGGGTTTAGACTTAACACTTACTGCTCTTTAGCAGGTGCATTGTCATTAAGTATGAACAAAGATGAGACACTGAATTCATTTAATTATCATAGCTTGACAATTTTAATTGTTCTGAAATCTCAGGGTAAATACCTTCTGTGCTAGAGACTTGCTTACTTTCTTGGTAAAGACAACTGATAAGTCTGAGATTTCTATAAAACAGAAATTCTCTGCCTCCAAATATTTTCAACCTCAAGGTTAATGCTTATTTCCATTTTCTACTAAAATCCTGAACATTCAGGGCTAAAGACTTGGTTTTGCTTCATTTACCCAGCAACCATAATTGAGAGAGTTTGGACCTCAAGCTTGTGTGTAATTCTTCATACTTGAGACAATCTCAGTAACTTCCCATGCAAAGATTTTAATCTACTTCATACGGAGGCAATTGGCTGAAAATTACAATATAAATCAAAAATTTTAAAAAGGAATAGAATGGTCTAAGAAATGTTGAAGACCAAAACCTCTTTATTCCAAACATGTAGTTGTAGTTAGATAAGTTAAAATAAGTTGAGATTCATAATGCCTCAAAGTCATGGAGGCAGAAAAAGAGCTTTGTTTTCTGGTCCCATCACTTCATGGCAAATAGATTGGGAAACAATGGAAACTGACAGACTTTATTTTTTGGGGGCTCCAAAATCACTGCAGATGGTGACTGCAGCCATGAAATTAAAAGACTCTTGCTCCTTGGAAGAAAAGCTATGACCAACCTAGACAGAATATTAAAAAGCAGAGACATTACTTTGCCAACAAAGATCTCTCTAGTCAAAGCTATGGTTTTTCCAGTGGGCATATATGGATGTGATAGTTGGACTATAAAGAAAGCTGAGCACAAAAGAATCAATGCTTTTGAACTGTGGTGTTAGAGAAGACTCTTCAGAGTCCCTTGGCCTGTAAGGAGATCCAACCAGTCCATCCTAGGGGAAATCAGTCCTGAATATTCATTGGAAGGACTGATGCTGAAGCTGAAACGCCAATACTTTGGGCACCTGATGTGAATAACTGACTCATTGGAAAAGACTCTAATGGTGGGAAAGATTGAAGGCAGGAGGGGAAGGGGACGACAGAGGATGAGATGGTTGGATGGCATCAAGGATTCAATGGACATGAGTTTTAGTAAGCTCTGGGAGCTGGTGATGGACAGGGAAGCCTGGTGTGCTACAGTCCACGGGGTCGCAAAGAGTCGGACACGACTGAGCGACAGATCTGAACTGATACAACTCAGAGCCAACCCTGGGGACCTGTCACGGACAGCTGTAATCACCATGCAGCATCTGCCCCTTTGTTCTGATAATGACCCCAATTTTCCTTGCAGCCCTTACTCCCTCACTTATACTCAGTTTTTGTGCTTTGGAAAGAATTTCTTGCATACCATCTTCAGAGATGAATACACACACTTCTAAACTGCTGTGGTAGGTGGCTTGTAAGCTGGTCCCATTGATTATTGTTTCCTTGTATTAACGGCTTTAAGTAACTGGCCTTTTCCTGGAGTAACTTACTTCTAACAAAGGGAATGCCTCAACGTTGTGAGGATTCCACTTCTGTGATTAAATTAAAAGATTCTGTCTTCCATCTTACTAGGAGACCCTCTCTCTTGTTGGCTTGACAAGTTGCTATCTTGAGACTCATGGCAAAGAATTTAGGAAAACTGGCCAACAGCCAGCTAGGAAATTCAGCCCTCAGCCAAACAGCCCAAAAGAAACTGAATTCTGCAAATAATCAGTGAGTTTGGAAGTGGATTCTTCCTCAAGGTGAGCCCCCAGCACTGGCCAACACATAGACTGAAGCTTTATGAGAAAGCCTGAAACTGAAAGTGAAAGTGAAGTCACTCAGTCGTGTCGGACTCTGTGCAAACCCATAGACGGCCTCCCACCAGGCTCCCTCAGTCCCTGGGATTCTCCAGGCAAGAACACTGGAGTGGGTTGCCATTTCCTTCTCCAATGCATGAAAGTGAAGTCACTCAGTCGTGTCAGACTCTTAGAGACCTCATGGACTGCAGCCTACCAGGCTCCTCCGTCCATAGGATTTTCCAGGCAAGAGTACTGGAGTGGGGTGCCATTGCCTTCTTCGGAGAAAGCATGAAGAACCCAATTAAGTCATGTCCCAACTGTGAAATGAAAATATCTCCTGCCATATCAATAAACAGGGAACGTCACAGCCATCAGCAATTTCTGACCTCCAGATGTGAAATGAGAGCTCCCAAAACTGTGATCCAGAGGATGATGCCACCCCCTAATGTGATTGCTGCGGAGCTGGGACAATGCAAGAAGAAAGAGGATTGGCCCCAAAGAGCTGAGGTGCATATGAAAGGAATGGATTCAGTGAGCCCAGAGGCTTGCATTTTCCATACATAGAATGCTAAATTTCTTAACTTGATACCTGAGTTTTGAAGTTCAGACTGCCTGCTCCCTTTGTTACAAACTTGTCTATAGCCTGACTTCCCTTCTTGCCTCTTTGGGGCAGTTTTCACAGAGCTACTGAAATGCTGTCTCCCCGGATCAGAGTCCTAAACATTCCCACCAAATAAAATAACTCTCTATTTTCATGTTGTGACTGTATTTTTTAGTCAATGAGACTCTTGACCAAGGAAACTATGAGATTTTTTTAAAAAGTGTTTTAAGGTGCTAAGTTTTGTAGCAGTTTGTTATGTAGCAATAGTTAGCTAATACATCTGGCCACTTATGCTCCCCAACCAGGGTATTTCACACAGGGTTGAATACATGATCCAATTCACAATAATCAAAAGTTAAACTCAAGAGGATTTTGTTAATCCATCTTTTCCCTGCTATACACATAGGGCATAACGCTGTGAAGATAAAGGCTTGGTGGTGTGAGCATTCTCACTCATAAAACTTCTTGGAATCTATGGAGGAACCACATGGAGGAGAACAGAGCTGAGAAAAGGAAAGAGGCTAGGTACTAATAAACTCTTTTGAGACCACAGGATCAAGCTACACCTGAAATCTGAGTTTCCCTTGGATTTTTTGGACATATCCCTTATATGTTTTTTCAAATATAAAAAAAAATTGTTTTATACTTTGAAAAAATACCTTTTTGCTTAAGCCAGTTTGAGCTCTAAGTTTCATGGTACATCATAAAATGGTAATTTCATTTATTTTGTTTGGTCTTATAAAAATATTTTACTCTCTATATAAAATAGTGATGAGTTGTTGATAAACCTAAGATAATTGGTGGCCAGTAAAGGCACTCTTTTCCCCAGCACTTCTCAATTCCAAAATAAATTTTTAAAAATAAAATACTAAGATCAACTCAGTAGCATTTATATTGCTAGCTGATATTAGAAAGAGCAACACTGACGATGCTTTGTGTCACTGCCTTGCTATAGTCACCATGTATTTTGGTATAAAAAAATAATATGCAGATACCATTTTCCAACATGTGACTTTCTGTGTGTCCACAGAACACTTTATTCTATGTTGGATAATTCTAGCAGTCAAATAATAACTTTAAGGTCCATGGATAGTTAGCAAAGTCTGCCCAGGTTCTACTATAGTTATATTAATATGTGAAAATATCCTTCCTGCTTTTACGATTAAGCTTGAAATTTTACATGAATATCTATGTTTTCAATCTCAGTGTATATATGTTTTGTTTAATGAATTTTTGCTTCTTTCATGGATAGATTATAGCATTTTATCCAGAGTTTCTATTTTCTTCCTTATTGGGTTTGACAAATGTAGCCTTCTGTTGTGGATTATATCAAACATGGTTTAATTACTCATAGTTCATCTCCTGGTATCATATCTTTTTTGCCTTTTCAGGTCTGAGCACCAAGAATTGACGTTTTTGAATTGTGGCATTGAGAAGACTTGAGAGTCCTTAAGATCAAACCTGTCAATCCTAAAGGAAATCAATCCTGAATATTCATTGGAAGGATTGATGCTGAAGCTGAAGCTCCGAACTTTGGCCACCTGATGCAAAGAGCCAGCTCATTGGAAAAGACCCTGATGCTGGCAAAGATTGAGGGTAGGAAGAGAAGGGGGTGAAAGAGTATGAGATGGTTGGATGGCATCACTGACTAAATGGACATAAGTTTGAGCAAACTCTGGGAGATAGTGAGGACTGCAGTCCATGCGGTCTCAAAGAGTGGGACATGACTTAGTGACTGACAACAACAACTCATAGTTCACCTAATGGGTCTTGGATAAGTAACTTAGGACCATTTGTGTAATAATAAAACAATAAAAACAAAAATATTTTTGTTGTTTTAGAAGTATTTTGAGTAAAATAGTGGAATCAAAAATTTGACATCCTGTGAAGACCAAGTACTAGTTCAATCGTATATCCACAACCAGGTATCTCTTCAACTCATTCCCAATCCTCTCAACTATCCATGACTAATTTCATATCAGGATAATAAAAATAATGCATTAGCATGACAAAGAATACCAAACATAAAAAACAATGTAGGAAAAATGTCAGCAATAATATAATAAACTTTAGGTTGTAGCATTCATTTATAGGAACTACAGTGATACTCTAAGTCAAATATCAATACATGTTATGAATTATATAAATGTGATGATTAAAAAAATGGGTTTATTGGGACTATATACTTAATCTTAATAGAGTTTTCTATTTTAGCTTTTTACATATTCTAGAAGAGAATCATGTATTCTCTTTCTTCCTTTCCTTGATTTTGATAGCTTTTTTTAAATAGTAGGCGGTTTAGGGCCATGTAATATGAGCTCTGGCAACTTTTCTGTTTAAGAAGTCAAGAGCAAATTCCTATGTGACCATGGGCAAAACCCCTCTTAAGGTCCCTTTCTTCATCTATAAAATTAGGAGAATCTATATAATAAGTGTTTACTTTATAGGGTTTTTGAGGGTTTAAGTGATGTAATACAACAGTGCTTAGCATCTAATAAATCCTCAATAAATGTTAACTGCCATTGTTGCTATTATATTCCCACTATGAATACTGTTGTCATAGGCATTGTCATCATTATGTGGCTTTCAAGGCTCCCCATTACTGGGCTTACTCTTCTTCAACTTCATGCATATTCCCTTCCTTCCATATTAAGGGAATGACTTTCTTGTACTAATTACCTGCCCCATGCTTTCTTGACCCTCTGTTTTCACTCATGCTAGTCTTTCTACACATTGTATTCTGTGGCTACCTCATTCTCATTTTCAACTTCCTTATGGCTTTATTTTATTAGTGCTTCAAGGTTCTTCCATGTCCTCCACAAGATGTTCTAGGATACTTCCAGTAGGAATAACTTCTTCTTCCTATAAGCTCCCACGGCACATCATTTGTGTCTCTTCCATGGCCAGTTTTCATTTTTGATGCTAAAATTCCATGGACAGAGGAGCTTGGTAGGCTGCAGTCCATGGGGTCACTAAAAGTCGGACACGACTGAGCAACTTCCCTTTAACTTTTCACTTTTCACTTTTATGCATTGGAGAAAGAAATGGCAACCCACTCCAGTGTTCTTGCCTGGAGAATCCCAGGGACGGGGGAGCCTGGTGGGCTGCCATCTGTGGGGTTGCACAGAGCTGGACATGACTGAAGCGACTTAGCAGCAGCAGCAGCAATACTTGTGTATATGTCCTATGTTTCACCAGACTTTAAACACCTATATGACATAAGCCATGTCTTATCATCTCTTTGTCACAACAGTACCTAATAGAGTATTTCTTTTAACTGCTTCATGAAAGGTCTGAAGAATAAAATTAGACACACCTTAATCTCCTCTGCTACTTACTAATTGTGTGATCTGAGTCAAATTACTTAGCCTTCCTGAAACTTAGTTTCCTTTCCTCAAAGAATTAAAAATTATGCTTATGTCACAGAATTGTTCTGTGGTCAAATGGAAATAATTCATGTAAAGTGCTTAGCATAAAAGTGGGTACATACTTTTCAACACACATACATTTTACAAATTGGATAACTGTAGAATGCTCAGCGGTTATAAAGTACAACAACTGTGTTTATAATTTAAAAAATCATCAAATACAAGAGAAGGAGTAATAGAGTGTCCAACACATTGTAATGATCTAATGGTTTTGGTCCAACAACTACATCAGAGTAGGATATGTGACACACAATGCATCCATAGCAACACTAAGATTATGGGTTTAGAAAGAATGAGGTCATTGACTTTGATTCTCCATAAAGGCTCTAGATCTTTATTCCATTTAAAAATATGTACAATACAATCAGAGCTCAAAAATAATATATACTGTAGAAGATTCTCTGGTATATGTTCAGCCTTAAAGAAATGAACATAATAAACTGAAACTTTGACATTTTATCACAAAGATGGCATAGTTCAGTGGTGATAATGTCCAGAAAGTGTATTGATAATGTTAATTGTTTTATATATTAATATTTTTAAATTGGCTTGTGTTCTGTTGGAAGCCAAAGAGAATGTTATAATAACATAAGATCATAACAATGGTAGGAATTTTACAATTAAAAATGCTAAAATGATTTGAAAATTTCTTTCTATGATATCTCTACCATCTGAAGTATTTTAGGGGATTTCAATAAATCAATAAGATATATAGATTATCTAGTGAGAATCTATTTGTTTCCGCAGGCCATTAAGCTGTTGGCAGCACATTTATTCAATTATTTATGACATGTTCTGATTAACAAATTTGTATTATCTGGAAGATAAGTTCACTCCTATTCAATACACTATTAAAGTTTTATTATCTGCTCCTAAAAACCAGAGTTGAGTGCATAATTACTTCTTTCTTTAGCATTTTACAAATATAAATGGGCTCATTTCCAATAACAAAAGATTAACCACTGTACAATACATGCTAGAAAGGAGCACTCATAATATCACATTTTAAATAATTGGAAATGTATTTAAATATATTTTACCGAAACTAAAGTGTGACATAAACCATCTGTGTGTAACAAAAAATTGCATCTGCTTAAATTCTATGGGAACAGATTATAGTGACTATTATGTAAAAAATTACCAAATTATTCCAATAGCTTTATTTTTTAAATAATTAAAAGCTTTCTGTCTTTAGTATTCAATATAATAAATAGAATTTGGGTGCAATAGATTGAAAAAATTTTATATGCTATTTTACATAATAATTGCAATTTACTACCTCACTCTTCTGGTAGTGAAGCCTAGACATTTTGGGACTAACCATTATGCTTTCCTATCTGTCATGTCTTAGATAATCTGTCATCATATTCTGATGTGTTTTCCTAGTTCTTCAGATTTGACTTTTCCTTGTATTCTCATTGCTTTCCTTATACCTGGAATAAATGATAAATCTCTTTAAGATGTTTAATCTGTGTACATAAGAGTTGCAGATGTTCAATACATAATAGATGAAAGAATTACTTATCTGATTTTCTTCTTGGTCTCTCTATTCAGCCACTGAATCTCTGGATGTAGTGTAAGACAGATTTTCATTTATTATTCAATTCAGGCTCTATATGTGACATAATCATTTTAAAGATAAGTTTAACCAAAATATGTCTATTCATGGGAATATTTCTTATTTATACTTATTTGAAGACTAAGGTACAGACTTAATGTCTGTATTGTATAAACATATAAATACATGTATCTGTCTAACATAAAAGAAGTCCTCAATAAATTTTTTTTTTTAACAAATGAGTGAACAAATGAATGAACTCATCAAAATGAATGAGTTTAGGCCATTCCCCTGAAGATTCGAGAGACTCATCAGTGTGTCAGGTGCTAGAAATTCAGCAGTGAAGACAGGCCCCCACACAGCTTACTGCTATATCACTACATTTAAGCAGGAGTTTAATTATTTTAAAAATAGAATTTCATATGAAAAGAAAGTGAAAGTGAAGTCGCTCAGTTGTGTCTGACTCTTTGTGGCCCCATGGACTGTAGCCTACTAGGCTCCTCCGTCCATGGGATTTTTCAGGCAAGAAGACTGGAGTGGGTTGCCATTTCCTTCTCCAGGGGATCTTCCCAACCCAGGAATCAAACCTGGGGCTCCTGCATTGTAGGCAGACGCTTTACCGTCTGAGCCACCAGGGAGGTCTTTTAATATTAAAAGAAGCGATTTTTAAATGACAGATTGTTAAACTCATAAAAGAGTTTTTAAAAGATTTGGGCATAATTTGATCAACAAATAAATTTCAAGGAATAAAATAAAAAGAAGCAGAATATGAACTTTTATATATATATACATATATATATATGTTTTTTTTTTTTTAGTGTAAAAGAAGTTTATTAAAACATGTTTTGGGGACCAACAATTTTATGGGGGAGTGGAAATAGCACCCCTGGGCACTGGGAGAGGTTGGTCTCTGATGCAGTCTCAATGGTGTTCTCCAGCTGTTTCTACTGGAAACCTAAAGCTCAGATGACTCTTTAGAGTTGCCTATGCCAGCATCAGCCAGTCTTAAATTCAGGCTGCCACAGGGAAGGGAGATGTGATCTTGAATGAGGGTGTTCACTTCAGTTTAGGGCAACTCCCAGAGGCAAAGTCCTTAGGGGAGATCGGCCTATAGCAAAGTGTAAAGAGTCTTAAGAAACCTATCAACCAATTATAATATAATTTACATTGGTAACAACCTGATTCAACCAAACAAAAGGGTAAAACATAAACAGAGAATTGGGGACATTTAAATATCAAGTGGCTCATGAATAGTAAGGGATTATTGTTTGATCTTTATTTAGATGTGGTAATGCTGGGAAAGATTGAAGGCAGGAGGAGAAGGTGACGGCAGAGGATGAGATGGTTGGATGGCATCACTGACTCGATGGACATGAGTTTGAGTAAGCTCTGGGAGTTGGTAATGGACAGGGAAGCCTGGCATGCTGCAGCCCATAGGGTAGCAGAGTCAGACACGACTGAGTGACCGAACTGAATTGAATGATCTTTTGGTTATATTGTTCAGAGTTACACACAAGATATGAACACATGAGATAAGTCTAAGCTTTTCTTCAAATCATCCTAGGTGTCTATAGGATTGAATGGTTGGTACAAGATTGGTCCTCTGTAGGTAGGTTTTGAAGTTAGGTTGATGGGTTCATGAGTATTCAGAATACTATTCTCTTTATTTCTGTATATGTTTGAAATTTTATATAATAAAAAATTTTAAGTCATGTTGGTAAAACTATAGGAGAAAGTTTGAAAACGTTACTTTGATCTTTTAGGAAAAAAAAGTGGCATGGAATAAAATGCTGTCATACCTAGCTTCTTAAATGCTTTAACTGATGCATTTTATTTAAATACTTTAACTATATATTATTGAATTTACAGTTAGCTAAAACAACAAATTAAATGGTAGAGTCATGATCTGTATTTTGTCAAGGATTTTAAATTTACTGGTTTTTATTTACTGTACACTCCTCTTAAGTAGAGCATTTAGTCCGACAAGTGACGAAACTCCAAAAACAGAATAAAATGTTAGTTTCCTGTAAATTTCTTCTGAATATCTACCTTTTTGGTGATTTTGAAATGAACTTCTTTTTAAAAAAATTATTTATTTTTTAATTGAAGGATAATTGCTTTACAGAATTTTGTTGGTTTCTGCCAACATCAACATGAATCAGCTACAGGTTCTAATAGCTGAATGCCATAAAGTCAAATGTGGGTTTGGTCAAAAATTCTGTTTTTGACTGGATCAAGCAAAATACTTCCCAAAGTGTAGTAGCAGCACAACTTGTTATATTTGCAATAAGAAAATATTGGCAAGGACTATAAAAGTTATGTAAGAAGGAACTTCACAAGGAAATGAAGCACAAATGGAAACACCACAGAAAGTAGAATGTAGGGCAAATTCCTGAGGAGATCATAGAGAAATAGCAAAAGCTTGTAGGGCTTGGGTCAAAAAGGCTCAGTAGGAAACAGGATGCCACATCTAAGGGACATAAAAGGAAACAAAAAAATTTCTTTTACTATTTCAGGAACAAAAGAGAGCTAAATGACACACTTTGCTTCTACAGTAGATGGAAAGGGAAAGCCAATGGCCTGTGATAGTAAAAAATGCACAGGCAATTGGTAATTTAAAAAAATTCTTAAAAGAAAGACTAACTTGAAGTAGAAATACTAGTGTATTGATTGTGAGGTACAAATTTAAGATGCAAAAGGGAAAATATTTTTAAAATTTATTCTAACATGATTTACTATTATGATCTTATAATTTATATTCAAAGATATATAAACAATTGACCATCATATATGATGGAATATTATGCAGCCATTAAAAGTCATGCTTTAAAGGCTATTTAATAACAAGACAAATTGCTAACAATATAACATTAAGTGATAAATGCAGATGTCTGGAAAGGATGATCAAACCATTAACAGTAGTTATGGCTGATACGGTTATTAGTAATTTTCATTTTCTTTATTGTTTGTACATTTGTTGGATATTCTACAATGAAAATTATTTACTTTTATAGTTAAATATAACAGTAAAAATACTGTTTAAACCACCAACTCCTCAGTCTCCTACAGTTCAAATCCTACAAGGCCATTTATATAACTCTCGTTAAGGTTGTCAAAATCATCACTTTGCCAAATGATACAAATGCTCTTTGCTTTTATTCTCTAGTTCTCTGTGACATTTGATACTGTTGGCCACCGCATACTAAAATTTTCTGCTTCTTTGGCTTGGCTGTTCTAACGTAACCACACATCGGCCATCATGTAGATCACAATGACTCTCTGTCTTTACTACAAGCCATTCTGTGTGTTGCCACCAGGGCAAACCTAGACACATCACTCCACTGCTTTCATCCTTTTAGAGACTTCCCATAGCACATAAGGTGAGTTACTTAGGGCTTTCTCAACTGCAAGTGACCTACTGAAAAGAAAAGGACAGTTTTAGGTCCAGGAATTTAAATTAGTCCTAAGATCACTCTTTGTTGGTTCTGTTTTCTCTCATAGTTTCATCTCTTATAAGCAGATGAGCTTCTCTCAGAGACTGGGATGAGAAGGAAATGCCATAGATAATTTCAGATTTTTATATCATCCTGGCTAGCAAATTCAAAGCCAAAAGAGATACTTTCTCTTCCATTATTCATGAAATTCAAGTCAAAGTCTCTGAATAATACTTCAGAGAATAATATGCTTACATCTTGGATTAATGACAAAGGCTAAGAGGGCAGGCCCATGAAACAGATCCAATTCTATGGCTAGAGGGACAATATATATGATTAGCAGCCTGATCAATGTAGAATGCCCAAGGGGGAATTCTTTAAAGGCAAACAGGAACACTGTTAATAAGAGAAGTGGTGAGGAATACTGGGCAGATGAAAAAACAAATATCCCCTACATAAGGTAATACCCAACCTCTTTAGCCTAGCACTCTTGAATTTTTTTGGACTGTCCTTTGCCTTCTTTTCTATCCTAATCCTTTGCATTTACTCCCAAGAAGTCTACAGTCTAACCCTGCTGAACTTTCTGCTCTTTTCAGAATAGTCTGTGCTAGGTAAATTTAAGAAGAAGGAGGTAGAATAGTGGCCCCCAAATATGTTCACACCCTAATTCTTGGAACCTGTGAACATTATCTTACAGGACAAAAGGTATGCTGAAATGTGATTAAGGCTAAAGACCTTGATGAGGAAATTATCTTGGATTATCCAGGTTGGCCAAATCTAATCACATGTGTATGTGCTCAGCCATGCCTGACTCTTTGCAACCCCATGGACTATAACCTTCCAGGCTTCTCTGTTTATGGGATTTTTCAGGCAAGAATAGCGGAGTGGCTGTCATTTCCTCCTCCAGGGGATCTTCCTGACCTAGGGATTGAACCCACATCTCCTGCATCTCCTGCATTAGCAGGTAGATTCTTTACCACTGAGCCACCTGGGAAACTGAGTTCTAAAATGCAGAGAACTTTTCTCAGATATAGAGAACCAGAGAGATGGCAGTGTGAAAAGAACTCAACAAACCATTGCTGGCTTTGAAGGCAGGGGAAGAAGGCCACAAAGAATGTAGGTGACCTCTAGAAGTCTCTAGAAGGAAAAGGCAAGGAAAAGGTTCTTTTTTGGAGCCTCCAAAAAGTAATGTAATTCTACCAACATTTTTATTTTAGCCAGTGAGACTTACGTCAGACTTAAGAAACTATCACAGAACTGAAAGATATTATACTTGTATTGTTTAAGCCACCACGTCTGTGATAACTTGTTACAGCAATAATAGGAGGCTAATATATAAGCCATGCTACTTCAGACTTTTGTAGAGAAGCAAAACACTTTCCTGGCTGGGTCTGAGAATTAAACTAACAAAGGCAAATTAATAGGAGACAGGCAAACAAGTTTATTTAATACAAGCTTTGTGTGACACAGGAGCTTTCAGAATAGAATGGAGACCCAAAGAAACAGTAATTTTATGTGCAATTGTGGAGGAATATGATAGATTAAGGAGCATGAGGTAATTGTAATAATCTGGGGAATCTTAGCAAGGGATATTTATTAGAATTCTTTTCAGCATCCCTTTGTCTCTGGAGATAAAGATGCTTCTTTCCTTTAGTATAGAGAAGACACTTCTCACATGAGTATTTTATGAACTATTTCAGGGAAGAAGGGTGAGGAGAGGGGGTCAGAGTTACCTTTCTGCTTCTGTTATTTTCTCAAACTCCTTTGGCTTAAAATATGCAATATACTAAGGTGCCATATTTTGGAATAGCACACCCTAAACCCCATCACTTTCTTGCTTTTGCATAATCTGGCTATTTCATATAAAACATCTTCCCTACTGACATACCCACCTCAGCCAGTCTGTTTGGTGAACATCTACTCTGTTCAAAATATAACTCAGATGTTAGCTCCTCTATAACACCTTTCTTAATATCTGCCCCACGAAGATATGAGTACTTCTTTCCTATGGCCACACAACATTCTCTGTATTATTCTGCGATAGTATTTAGCATACTATATCATATTCCCTGATATAAACCCCAGATCAAACAATGTTGGGAACATACTACATTTTAATAAGCTGTTGGTAAATGCCAGAAACATCACTGCCCTGATTATTCATTTTGAAATTTAAATGAGGAGAAAGAATTGGAAACTGTAAAATGTTTAGCATATTGCAAAAAGAGAATATGAACATAACATTATAGATTTAACTTCTATTACCATAAAAATGCTGGAAATCAATCAATAGTGAAAAAAATTTTCAAATATATTGAAGACTGCAGACACATTTTTATTATAGGAAAATCTTGTCAATTATTTAGTATAATCTCCTGTGTCTGTAACTGAACTAATAAATTTTGGGGTAAGAAACTAGTTAAAATCAGTCTTTCTTGATGTAGCAAGGTTTTAGATTGAATTATATACATCAGTAAACTTGGAAAATACGGTGTTTTCCCTAATGGCATTAATTAATAGCTAATGCTATCACCTAGAATCTGGCCAAGACATTTATGTCAAGTCAATGAGAAAAATGGCCTCCAAAGGATTCTTGTCCCCTAAAAAGCCTCTTGATGAAAGTAAAAGAGGAGAGTGAAAAAGTTGGCTTAAAGCTCAACACAGAAAATGAAGATCATGGCAGCTGGTCCCAGCACTTCATGGGAAATAGGTGGGGAAACAGTGGAAACAGTGTCAGACGTTATTTTTTTGGGCTCCAAAAATCACTGCAGATGGTGACTGCAGCCATGAAATTAAAAGACGCTTACTCCTTGGAAGAAAAGTTATGACCAACCTAGATAGCATATTCAAAAGCAGAGACATTACTTTGCCAACAAAGGTCCGTCTAGCCAAGGCTATGGTTTTTCCAGTGGTCATGTATGGATGTGAGAGTTGGACTGTAAAGAAAGCTGAGCACCAAAGAATTGGTACTTTTGAACTGTGGTGTTGGAGAAGACTCTTGAGAGTCCCTTGGACTGCAAGGAGATCCAACCAGTCCATTCTGAAGGAGATCAGCCCTGGGATTTCTTTGGAAGGAATGATGCTAAAGCTGAAACTTCAGTGCTCTGGCCACCTCATGAGAAGAGTTGACTCATTGGAGAAGACTCTGATGCTGGGAGGGATTGGGGGCAAGAGGAGAAGGGGACAACAGAGGATGAGATGGCTGGATGGCATCACCGACTCGATGGACGTGAGTTTGAGTGAACTCTGGGAGTTGGTGATGGACAGGGAGGCCTGGCGTGTTGTGATTCATGGGGTCGCAAAGAGTCAGACGTGACTGAGCGACTGAACTGAACTGAACCTATATGACCAGCAAAACTTCAAAAAAGTAAAATGTATGACTTCTGAGGCTAGATCATAAATAACGTTGTTTGTACATTACTCTCTTGAATTGCTCATTCTGGGGAAAGACAGTGTTGTGAGAACTCAAGAACGCAATACTCAAGCAGTCTCATGGAACAGTCAATTGGGGAAGAACTAGGTCTCCCAGTGACAAGTAACACCGCAATGTCAGCTGTTTAAGTGAGCCCCTTGGGAATCAGATCCCCAGTCAAACTCGAAGGTGATTGCATCCCTGGTCCATTTCTTGACTGCAACCTCACAAGAGATCCTGAATAAGAATTACTCAGCTAAGTTGCTCTCAAATTCTTGACTCATACAAACTGTGAGAGCTAATATGTCTATTGCTGTTTTAAGTTTTGGGGGTACTTTATTATGCAGCAATAGGTAACTAGCATACCACCTGTAGAATAGACATAGAGATGAAATTCACGTGAAGTATTTCCTCGTGTTAGTCATGGATTAAAGGAAAGGTTATTGTCCTTTCACTGTCAGCCTTAGCCTTACAAACCATTAAAATGGAGTTTCAGAACCAAAGGAGATAACCTTAGAGCACGTTATGTCTTTTCATTTTTATACCAAACAACAAGAACAACAATGAGGTCTGGCTAGTCCACTGCCAGTTCTCAGTGAACAGTGGTGAGAATGGAACACTTCCTCCAGATTTTTTTCTACCATTGGAAGATGTGAAGTTGGATGGTGTGACGGTTAATTTTATGTGTCAACGTGACTTGCCCACAAGGTGCCCAGGCATTACTCAGATTAAAGATTATTTTGGGTGTGTTTGTGAGGATATCTCTTGGTAAGGTTAGTATTTGTAGGAAGACTGAGTGAAGCATATTTTCCTCTTTTATGTGGGTAGGCCTCATAAATTCTCCTGGGTCTCCAGCTTGCCAACTGTAGATCTTTAGATTATCTGTCTCCATAACTTGTGAGCCAATTTCTTATAGTAAATATCTCTATTCATCTTACTCAACTACACATACATATGTAGTTCACACAGTGGTAAAGCTGAAACTAATCTGCTTGCCAATGTAGGAGATGCAGTTTCCATCCCTGGGTCAGGAAGATGACCTGGAGTAGGAAATGGCAACCCACTCCAATATTCTTGCCGGGAAGATCCCATGGACAGAGGATCCTGGCAGGCCACAGCCCATGGGATTGCAAAGAGTTGGACATGACTGAGCATGCATGCATACGTATACATCCTATTGGTTCTCTTTCTCTGGAGAATCCTGACTCACACAGAGAGTGAGATTCGTAATGTGACTTCTAAAAATGAGAAAGAAATGACACGGTAAGTCTTGCTCTTGATAAAGTTCAGGAGAGAAGCAGAACTTTGGGGCTTTTCTATTTTCCTGAAAATAAAAAAAAAAAGAAGAAAGCATAAAAGCTACCCACCCTCTTTCAGATTTGATCTTCCTGTGGCTTGTCACATTTTTCCTATTTTAGAGAGTCTATGGACGAACACACATTCAGTGTGTCTCTATATATAATTACCGTGTCAAGTGTGACCATCACAGAAGAAATGGCTTGATGTCATCTCATCGAAAACATCAGGGAAGATGTTTTAAGCAAGGAGAAGAGAATGATGAAGAAGGGAAAAGGAAGAACAACCTAGGCTAAACTGTGTGGAGACAGAAAGTGATGGACTGATTCAGGCACAGACCAGAATTGCTCCATTTCTGTTGAGTTAACCCAGATACACGCTGGTAGATTCCTAAAGAAGATGAATTAAATGAAACACTTTAACTCCAAAGAAAGTGATTCCTGCACACAGCAAGATGGAGTGCAAACAGAAGAAATGAATCTTCATTTTACCTTAAATTATTCAGTTCTGAGAAAGTAATACATTATTATTGAAATACTTTCTGTACATAAGGTAAATTTTGAATCAGATAAAATGTTTATGATTCTGATAAACTTTTTCATGTGAATCTATAAATACTCAGCCTAAGGTATTGGAGCTTCCCAGGCATGGTAGTGGTAAAGAACCAGCCTGCCAATGCAGGAGACATAAGAGACTCGGGTTTGAGCTCTGGGTCGGGATGATACCCTGGAGGAGGGCATGGTAACCCACTCCAGTATTTTTGCCTGGAGAATCCCAAGAACAGAGAGGCCTGGTGGGCTGCAGTCTGTAGAGTTGTGAAGAGTCAGATGCAATCGAAGTGGCTTAGCACACGTGCACAAGGTATTGTTGGCACCATTGTTTACAAGTCAGAACATTTTTGCAGACTTGCTATAAAAGTGCTTCAGTGTAGATAGAGTGGCTAGATGATTGTCTTCAGTGTCCTGAAATTTAAGAGTAGAGTTGTGTAGTAGAGTTCAGTCTTTCTAAGCAGGAATGGCAAATTACTATTTTTTTTGCTATCATATGACTGCTAGTATGTAATTAGAATTTTAATTTTTATAAGTATTTAAAAATGGTCAGGCTGCAGAAGTGAAAAATTTCCCCATGCTCTATGTATAGGTAGGGAAGGTAGAGAGTGACCTCCACAGAGAATAGTATCAGGAGTTCAGAGGTGTAGCCAAGGCCCAGTGCTCTCTCTTCCCCGTGTCTAAATTCAAAGAAGTCAATAGAAAATAGAAAAGGTAAGATTTGACTATGTGCCTGGAATCTACATGCCTAGATTCTAGGCAGTTCTTAGGATTAGGCCATAAATGTAACTCTACAAGGGCAGAAACCCTGTTGTTTTCATTCCTGATCAAGTCTAAGCATCTATGCACCTGATGAGCATTTCTTAAATGTATGAAGGAGCTAGGAAATGCTCAGAAGAAAACAGTCAAGTGAAGAAATGGCACCTATGGAAGTCAAGATTTTCACTAACTCTGGGGATTGCTACTCAATCACTGTTCTAGGCTAGGTTTTGATTTTTCAGGCAACAGAGCACTTTTTGGGAATAACCTCTAGATTAGTGCTTTAATCTTAGATTTACAGACTCCCAAGGAATCAGATCAAGCAAGCCTTGGGTGGTCTGTGTAGACCCCAAAATGTAATGCAAAATTTTGTATGCAATCATAAATTTTCTGAAGATTTCCTCAGATTCTCAAAGTCTCTGTAACCCATAAAAAGTTAAGAGCTCTTGCTCAACAGAGAAATTTAGAAGAGGATAGCCTCTCTGAAAGGACCAGTTGAGAAAACATCTGAGAGGAAGTTGAACCGTGGGGTTGCCTGGAGGAAGAGTGCTGTTGGCACTGGGAGCAACACATTAAAGGCCCGATGTGGTGGTAAGGTTGGTAGGTGGGAAGAGCAGTAAGAAGGCCTTTGTCATGGCGAAGAGTTAAGAAAGGGAGAGTCATAGAAAATAAGTAGGAAAGGTAGCTGGGAGCCAGATCATGTAGGGCCTTGTTAGTCTCTGTAAGAATCTTATCATTTCCTGAACATAAGAAGATGTTGTTGTTTAAATAACATGGTCAGGGAGACAGAATAAGTATTCACAGTGTATGAGAGTGACAGGATGTCTTTGAAATATGTTATTTCCTGGGAAGAAAAAAACAAAAAACTATAAACTCTGGAGATACAGTCAAATATTTCATAAGCACTGAATAAATAAATACTTGTAAGGTGGATGTGTTTGAAAATGATTAATAAGGAACATATTGTGTATTATTTAAGCCATCATGATGGGTATTAATTTAGTTCTTTAACGAAAGCTTTACCATGACCCTGGATGGCTGTAACTTATTGCTGGAGAGTTGAATGAATTCATTATATTTCCCAGAAACCCAGTCTTTACAGAGGCAGTTATTTTGGTGCTATGCCAATACTTAGGTATTTTCACTTAGGTGATCTTTCAGGTATATAGGAAATTTGCATAATAAAATTTGCATGTATATATATACCCCCTTTTGCTACAAAGGAATTCAAGTGATACATATTCTTCCTAAGTAAAATGTTCAATAAAAGGAAACAAATACTTACAACAGTGATCTGTGATGAGGAGAGGATGGTAGGAAGGTTTAAGCTACAATTTATGCCAAAATTTTTCATTTGGGGGAAATAACTGGAGTGGCTATTTCTAAACACAAAATATACAGGTGCTTATTAAGGGTTGTTATATAAAATGAAAACTGCTAAGTGTCATAAGAAGGTTGTAAAATTTAGAACTCATTTATTCATTTATTTGTTATTCTTTCAATCAAATCAAGTAGCATTTTCACGACCCAGATAACCATGATGGTGTGATCACTCACCTAGAGCCAGACATCCTGGAATGTGAAGTCAGGTGGGCCTTAGGAAGCATCCCTACGAACAAAGCTACTGGAGGTGATGGAATTCCAGTGGAGCTATTTCAAATCCTAAAAGATGATGCTGTGACTGTACTGCACTCAATATGCCAGCAAATTTGGAAAACTCATCAGTGGCCACAGGACTGGAAAAGGTCAGTTTTCATTCCAATCCCTAAGAAAGGCAATGCCAAAGAATGCTCAGACTACTGCACAATTGTACTCATCTCACACTCTAGAAAAGAAATGCTCAAAATTCTCCAAGCCAGGCTTCAACAATACGTGAACTTCTAGATGTTCAAGCTGGTTTTAGAAAAGGCAGAGGAACCAGAGATCAAATTGCCAACATCTGCTGGAACATGGAAAAAGCAAGAGAGTTCCAGAAAAACATCTATTTCTGCTTTATTGACTATGCTAAAGCCTTTGACTGTGTGGACCACAATAAACTGGAAAATTCTGAAAGAGGTGGGAATACCAGACTACCTGACCTGCCTCTTGAGAAATTTGTATGCAGGTCAGGAAGCAACAGTTAGAACTGGACATGGAACAACAGACTGGTTCCAAATAGGAAAAGGAGTACATCAAGGCTGTATATTGTCACCCTGCTTATTTAACTTATATGCAGAGTACATCATGAAAAATGCTGGGCTGGATGAAGCACAAGCTGGAATCAAGATTGCCGGGAGAAATATCAATAACCTCAGATGTTCAGATGACACCACCCTTATGGCAGAAAGTGAAGAAGAACTAAAGAGCCTCTTGATGAAAGTGAAAGAGGAGAGTGAAAAAGTTTGTTTAAAACTCTATATTCAGAAAAGTAAGATCATGGCATCTGGCCCTAGCACTTCATGGCAAATAGATGGGGAAACAGTGGAAACAGTGTCAGACTATTTTTTTGGGCTCCAAAATCACTGCAGATGATGACTGCAGCCATGAAATTAAAAGACGCTTGCTCCTTGGAAAAAAAGTTATGACCAACCTACACAGCATATTAAACAGCAGAGACATTACTTTGCCAACAAAGGTCTGTCTAGTCAAGGCTATGGTTTTTCCAGTGGTCATGTATGGATGTGAGAGTTGGACTATAAAGAAAGCTGAGCGCTGAAGAATTAATGCTTTTGAACTGTGGTGTTGGAGAAGACTCTTGAGAGTCTTTTGGACTGCAAGGAGATCCAACCAGTCCATCCTAAAGGAGATCAGTCCTGAGTGTTCATTGGAAGGATTGATATTGAGGCTGAAACTTCAATACTTTGGCCACCTGATGCAAAGAGCTGACTCATTTGAAAAGACCCTGATGTTGGGAAAGATTGAGGGCAGGAAGAGAATGGGACAACAGAGGATGAGATAGTTTGGTGGCATCTCCAACTCAATGGACATGAGTTTGGGTAAACTCCTGGAGTTGGTGATGGACAGGGAGGCCTGGCATGCTGCGATCCATGGGGTCGCAAAGAGTCGGACACGACTGAATGACTGAACTGAACTGATCATGAACACACCTACATGTACTGGGTTGTGCGCTACAAGCCAAAGTGAAAGTTGCTCAGTGGAGTTCAACTCTTTGTGACCTGTAGACTGTAGCCCACCAGGTTCTTCTGTCCATGGGATTTCCCAGGCAAGAATACTGGAGTGGGTTGCCATTTTCTTCTCCAGGGGATCTTCCCGATCCAGGAATTTAACCTGGTTTTCCCACACTGCAGGCAGATTCTTTACTGTCTGAGCCATCAGGGAAGCCCCAAAAGTAGAAGAAAAAGTTTTAATTTCAACTATAAATAATTCAGTCTAGTAAGAACTCAACAGACTACAGTGGCTACTAATTCTAACTAAAAATAAGGTCAGCATATTTCTTCACAATAGACTGTTAATCTCTGGTTGCTCTTTGGAGTTACTGTTCTCCCCTTCTGCTTTGACTTTGCTTTTAATCAATAGAACTGTCAGCATAAATGGATATGTGTGCCGTGTATGCTCAGTCGCTTCAGTCATGTCCAACTCTTTGCAACCCCATGAACTGTAGCCCCCCAGGCTCCTCTGTCCATGGGATTCTCCAAGCAAGAATACTGGAATGGGTTACTAGGCCCTCCTCCAGGGGAATCTTCCTGACCCAGGGATCGAATCTACATCTTTTATGCATCTCCTGCATTGGCAGGTGTGTTCTTTACCACTGGAGCCACCTGGGAAGCCCATAAGTGGACATATCAGATGGTAGTCCAACTGGACAAATGCCTAATTCTTGCGGTCAGTTTAGACTGCTTTCAGTTCCCTTCTGTTCATTCTCTGAAAGTACTGCAGAATTCACTTCAGTATTTCCATCCATAATCCCTTTGTGGTTCTTTAGATGTGTGCACACACTGGCTACTTCATGGAAAGCTCTATCTATTCATAGAGAAGTCTATGTGATTTAAATGATGTTACTCTCATTTCAGTACTTGTACATCAGGCAAAATTAAGTCTTGCCGTTGCATTTAGAAGGATTCTACTTCGTACTGAATCCTCAGCAGGACAACATTATCTTTGATTTACACATCGGTAGATTAAAATGGTAAAGGGAGGGTAATAATCTCTCCAGCTCACAGATACCTTTCAGACCACTCAGTGTCTACAGTAGTCATATGACTTTGTAAATACATTTCAGTTTCAGTTATCTATTGCTGTGTAACAAAGAATCCCAAATCTTAGAGGATTAAACCAACAAACATTTTATTTTGTTCTGATATTGAAACATGGACTAGGCTCAGCTGAACAGTTCTCCTGCTGAGCTTACTATAGGTCATTGGTGTGGATACATTCATCTGGTGGTGTTGCTGGGGGATGCTGGCACAGTTCCTCTGTCTTCATGTCATCTCCCTCTCCTCTCTATATGTCCAGCCTCCTCACATTATCTTTCTGCAGGGTCATGACTTTTTTCACAAGGAACATCAAGATTGTCAAGAATCCCAGGGCTTATTAAGTCTTGGCCTCAGAACTAAAATGCATTACTTTTAAGAAATTCTTTAAGGGAAAGAGACTCACAGGGCAAATCCAGATTTAACATGAGAAAAACACATGGGGTGTGAATTCCCACGTGGTGTGAATACTCAGAAGTATGATTCAGTGGAGGTCTCTAATAACTACGATGACTATAACTGCCTTGAATCAAGTGACCTATAAATCTGTATTAGACACTCAGGTTGTAAAGGAACTTTAGTAAGGCAGAGGTGAGCTCCTTAGGAAGGGGAAGGGGTATTAGTCCTTGATGATCATGGACCTAACTGTTCTGTACGTCAAACATTTGTTCTAACAATGACTAATTTTTAGAAGTCATCTTGCCTTTAATCATCCTAGTCCCTTTGTCTGGGACAGCTTTCCTTCACTTTTGACATCTGGCAAAGGCTCTCCTCCTCCTACAAGCTCCAGCTCAGGATTCACCTCCTTCAGGAAGGCTTGCCTGATGTTTTCACATTCTGTTAGGTCATTGTTTCTGAACTTGCAGAACATATGTGTTAATACCTTCTACAGACCTTACCATATTGTATTAATACGCCTGGAGTTTCTTTCATGAATTTGTTTCCACAGATAGACTGTGAATGGACTCTGAAGGTGAGCCCTGAGTCTTATTAATGTGATTCCTGTCACCCCATGCTGCTGCTGCTGCTAAGTCGCTTCAGTCGTGTCCGACTCTGTGCGACGCCATGGACTGCAGCCTACCAGGCTTCTCCGTCCATGGGATTCTCCAGGCAGGAACACTGGAGTGGGTTGCCATTTCCTTCTCCGTGTCACACCGTAAGTACCCAGTAACAACATCTTGAAACACAATTGGAGCCACAGGAGTGTATCTTGTATAGTCCAATGTCATCAGAGTAGCCATAATAATGCAATGCAAATAAATATTGGATGGTTGATCAAATAAATCTATTTTTCTTAGTTACTGAATAAGAGATATGAACTCTGATTTCAGATCTGGTAAATTTTCAGTAAGTTTCACAAACATTTCAATTCCTAGCTTGGAAAAAAGAAGCAATATGCCTTGGGCATAACTTTTCAAGGAATATCAATGTTTAACAGCATAAACCTTTCAGGTGGGGGCATATGGCTAAAAATAAATCCTGTATCATTTAAAATTCTGAGGGTATGCATTCATGCTTCCAAGCACAAAACTATTGTCTTGCTTCTACAAAACAGAATAAAACCTGTAGGAAACCAGTTTCTTGGCTAAGTGCGACAAATCCATATGGCTACAAAGCAAGAGATAACATAAAACAATAGGTCTCAGGGAAGACATCAGTAGTAATTTTGAGGTGACTGAAACCCAGTCTTCATCCTAAAACCACACTGCATTCCCATAGATCAAGTTTTTAACTTTATGCTATATGGAAAGTGATATATGAACAATGATTTCAGTTGTAAGCCCTAAATAAACATGAGAGCAATAGCGTGCCACTCAAGCATTTGCCAGCATTACCGCCCTCTCTTCCATTAAGAAGAGATGCCTCTCTCATTAAGGACGGCTGCCTGTATTTGACAATTTCCCCCTAAAAAACGAAAAGAAGATTCTGCAGGGGTCTGGATCAGCAGGTGACTCATAGCACTTGAATTTGACATGCCGTTGCTAAGGCAATGAAATGTCATAAACATATTTTGCAGCTACCATCTTTTTCCTGCTTTCAGAATCTGTTATTCTAAAGGGAAGAGACATAGTGGCAAGAGCTCTTGATGAGAAGGCAGAAGAGTTGGGTTCTAAGTATGGGTCTGCAGCCCCTTAGCCATGTGACACTGGACAAGTCATCTGACCTCTATGAGTTTATAAGATTCCTCACTGATAAAACATCACTGGAGAGAAAAATAATATCTAGAGGTCTGCTTTTTTTTCCTCTAAGAATTTGTGATTTCCCACAATCCATGACCCTGGTACCTTTTATAACTGAGGATTTACTTTATAACTTGATTATTTTAAATCACACTTACAACCTGGATTATCAGGAGTTTCTAACTGGTGCCTTTGGGTAGATGAAGCCCAGCCTTTCACTCTTGGCCCCTGAAGAAATAATGAACAAAAACCTGAATCAGCAGCCAGGAGGTCACAGATTAATTGTTTAAATTAACTGGCTTTCAGTTTTCTCATCTGCCAAATGAAGGGTTGGGTTTGATAATCTCAAATCCTTCCACTTGTCAACAGTCTCTACCATGAGTCTTAGGGTCTATTTCTCTTCATTTAAAAGAAGTGTAATTAAAGCCCTGGACTGTGTGTGTGTAATTTGCCTGAGGCTTCACAGCTGTTTAGTGGTGGAACTTTCTGGTAGGCAGAGGACAACCTCAAAATGTTAGATCTTGTTAGTCTCAGGGGATCCACTAGCATCTGGGTTGCCCAGGACCATTTGGGTCCCTCAGGACTTCCAAAGGCCAATTAAGTAGTTGATATGACTATGAATCTACTTTCTGAAATAGTTCTTATTTGTGGAACTCTTTCCAACAACAATAACAAAGTAAAATCACAGCTATTCATGTTAATTCAATATTTACTAAAGTACAAATATATGAAGAAGGAAATGGCAACCCACTCCAGTGTTCTTGCCTGAAGAATCCCAGGGATGAAGGAGCCTGGTGGGCTGCCGTCTGTGGGGTCGCACAGAGTCGGACACGACTGAAGCGACTTAGCAGCAGCAAGTATATCCTTAAGTGCATTTTACATGCATTGTTTCTTTGGATCCTCACATGAGTCCTACAGGATGGGTGACTGATATCCCCTGTCAACTAAAAAAGGGATATACAACTTGAGAGTTGTGAGTTAAGTTTTATTTGGGGCACAATGAGGACTGCAGCCCAGGAGCAGCATCTCAGATAGCTCTGAGAGACTGCTCCAAAGCGACAGTGAGGGAAAGTCAATATATAGGTTTTGGTGAAGGGGGAGTTCAGTGCCATGAAGCACTCATTTTACAAAAGGTTTTTGTTAGTCATGAGGATCTAATGTCACTGTAAAAAGATTCAGTGCTTCTCTAGATATGAGGAGATGCAAGGATTGAGACAATAAAATCTGTTCCTAAAAACATCCAGTTGTGGATGTGACTGGTGATAGAAGCAAGGTTTGATGCTGTAAAGAGCAATACTGCATAGGAACCTGGGATGTTAGGTCCATGAATCTAGGCAAATTGAAAGTGGTCAAACAGGAGATGGCAAGAGTGAATGTTGACATTCTAGAAATCAGCGAACTAAAATGGACTGGAATGGGTGAATTTAACTCAGATGACCATTATATCTACTACTGTGGGCAGGAATCCCTTAGAAGAAATGGAGTAGCCATCATGGTCAACCAAAGAGTCCGAAATGCAGTACTTGATGCAATCTCAAAAACGAAAGAATGATCTCTGTTTGTGTCCAAGGCAAACTATTCAATATCACAGTGATTCAAGCCTATGCCCCAACCAGTAACACTGAAGAAGCTGAAGTTGAACGGTTCTATGAAGACCTACAAGACCTTATAGAACTAACACCCCCAAAAGATGTCCTTTTCATTATAGGGGACTGGAATGCAAAAGTAGGAAATCAAGAAACACCTGGAGTAACAGGCAAATTTGGCCTTGGATTATGGAATGAAGCAGGGCAAAGGCTAATAGAGTTTTGCCTAGAGAACGCACTGGTCATAGCAAACACCCTCTTGAACAACACAAGACTCTACACATGTACATCACCAGATGGTCAACACTGAAATCAGATTGATTATATTCTTTGCAGCCAAAGATGGAGAAGCTACATACAGTCAGCAAAAACAAGTCCAGGAGCTGACTGTGGCTCAGATCATGAACTCCTTATTGCCAAATTCAGACTTAAATTGAAGAAAGTAGGGAAAACGACTAGACCACTCAGGTATGACCTAAATCAAATCCCTTATGACTGTGCAGTGGAAGTGAGAAATAGATTTAAGGGACTAGATCTGACAGACAGAGTGCCTGATGAACTGTGGATGGAGCTTCATGACATTGTACAGGAGGCAGGGATCAAGACCATGCCCAAGAAAAAGAAATGCAAAAAAGCAAAATGACTGTCTGAGGAGGCCTTACAAATAGCTGTGAAAAGAAGAGAAGTGAAAAGCAAAGGAGAAAAGGAAAGATACACCCATTTGAATGTGGAGTTCCAGAGAATAGCAAGGAGAGATAAGAAAGCCTTCCTTGGTGACCAATGTAATGAAATAGAGGAAAACAATAGAATGGGAAAGACTAGAGATCTCTTCAAGAAAATTAGAGATACCAAGGGAACATTTCATGCAAAGATGGGCTCGATAAAGGACAGAAATACTACGGACCTAACAGAAGCAGAAAATATTAATAAGAGGTGGCAATAATACACAGAAGAACTATACAAAAAAGATCTTCACAACGCAGATAATCACAATGGTGTGATCACTGACCTAGAGCCAGACATCCTGGAATGTGAAGTCAAGTGGGCCTTAGAAAGCATCACTATGAACAAAGCTAGTGGAGGCGATGGAATTCCAGTTGAGATATTTCAAATCCTGAAAGATGATGCTGTGAAAGTGCTGCACTCAATATGCCAGTGAATTTGGAAAACTCAGCAGTGGCCACAGGACTGGAAAAGGTCAGTTTTCTTTCCAATCCCAAAGAAAGGCAATGCCAAAGAATGCTCAAACTACTGCACAATTGCACTCATCTCACACGCTAGTAAAGTAATGCTCAAAATTCTCCAAGCCAGGCTTCAGCAATATGTGAACCATGAACTTCCAAAAGTTCAAGCTGGTTTTAGAAAAGGCGGAGGAACCAGAGATCAAATTGCCATCATCTGCTGGATCATCGAAAAAGCAAGAGTTCCAGAAAAAC
Source organism: Bubalus kerabau (assembly GCF_029407905.1). NCBI lineage: Eukaryota > Metazoa > Chordata > Mammalia > Artiodactyla > Bovidae > Bubalus > Bubalus kerabau. The sequence continues at coordinate 58,770,464 of NC_073624.1, read as the reverse complement.
ATCTATTTCTGCTTTATTGATTATGCCAAAGCCTTTGATTGTGTGGATCACAATAAACTGTGGAAAATTCTGAAGGAGATGGGAATACCAGACCACCTGACCTGCCTCTTGAGAAACCTGCACGCAGGTCAGGAAGCAACAGTTAGAACTGGACATGGAACAACAGACTGGTTCCAAATAGGAAAAGGAGTATTTCAAGGCTGTATATTATCACCCTGCTATTTAACTTATATGCAGAGTGCATCATGAGAAACGCTGAGCTGGAAGAAGCACAAGCTGGAATCAAGATTGCCAGGAGAAATATCAATAACCTCAGGTATGCAGATGACACCAACCTTATGGCAGAAAGTGAAGAGGAACTAAAAGGCCTCTTGATGAAAGTGAAAGTGGAGAGTGAAAAAGTTGGCTTAAAGCTCAACGTTCAGAAAATGAAGATCATGGCATCTGGTCCCATCACTTCATGGTAAATAGATGGGGAAACAGTGGAAATGGTGTCAGACTTTATTTTTTGGGGCTCCCAAATCACTGCAGATGGTGACTGCAGCCATGAAATTAAAAGACTCTTGCTCGTTGGAAGGAAAGTTATGACCAACCTAGATAGCATATTCAAAAGCAGAGACATTACTTTGCCAACAAAGGTCTATCTAGTCAAGGCTATGGCTTTTTCAGTAGGCATGTATGGATGTGAGAGTTGGACTGTGAAGAAAGCTGAGCGCCAAAGAATTGATGCTTTTGAACTGTGGTGTTGGAGAAGACTCTTGAAAGTCCCTTGGACCGAAAGGAGATCCAACGGGCCATCCTAAAGGAGACCAGTCCTGGGTGTTCACTGGAAGGACTGATGCTAAGGCTGAAACTCCAATACTTTGGCTACCTCATGGGAAGAGTTGACTCATTGAAAAAGACCCTGATGCTGGGAGGGATTGGGGGCAGGAGGAGAAGGGGACAACAGAGGATGAGATGGCTGGATGGCATCACCAACCTGATGCATTGCTGCTGCCGCCAAGTCACTTCAGTTGTGTCCGACTTTGTGCGACCCCATAGACGGCAGCCCACCAGGCTCCCCCGTCCCTGGGATTCTCCAGGCAAGAACACTGGAGTGGGTTGCTATTTCCTTCTCCAATGCATGAAAGTGAAAAGTGAAAGTGAAGTCGTTGGGTGAACTCTGGGAGTTGGTGGTAGACAGGGTGGCCTGGCGTGTTGTGATTCATGGGGTCACAGAGTTGGACACGACTGAGCGACTGAACTGAACTGAACTGAAAAATATCCAACTGTTTAAAGACCTGTACCACCAGGTTCCCTGGAGCACAGAGTGCCTCACTCCAGCCTGAACTTCCTCAGGGATTGTTGAAGGTCAATAGCTATAGCAGCATGGGATTCAATCTCCGTAGAGGCATGTGGCAAATGCCTCTGTTCTTCAGTCATTGGCAATGCTCTTGGTAAGTGCCAATTTGTAGTTGACACTGCCCCCTTGTGGTCATAAATCTGACCATACTTTGGGGGTCATTTCATTGTCATTTGTCCTGCGTTGCTGAGAAGGCTCATTTCCAGTTCTGAAGGTTTTTGTTGATAAGACACTCAATGTGCTATTAACTGGACTAGGTCTTCATAGTCAAAGATCTCTGGACACCTGTCTTCTAGTTATGGTCCAGGAAAGCATTCCCGCTCATTGCATCTTTTCATACCTAGAGTTACACTGTTACAACCATTGATCATATATCGAGTTATACATTTGATCAACTGCTTCAAGTCTAGTCATCATTATCATTGGAGGCTCAGTCATACCCTTGTTAATACAAGACATAATAATCTTGTGAAACAAGCAAAATACACACGGTATAGTTAATAACATTAGTTGAATTAAAAGTAAATATTTTAGTCATGAGCCTCCCACACCAAACCAGTTTTTTTTAAAAGATTGTCAAGACTAGGGAATGGGTCACTTAAAGCAGAAATCTGATTTTTCATGCGGTTCATCAAATGTGTTACATTAAAGGATTTATTGGATACGAAAATATAGCATTCAGTTTGAACTGTAGCACAGATATCTCCCTGAGGTGCTGTAAGGTGTCAAGGGGCTTGCAGTTGTGTAGCACTTCCTTTCTCATCACAGAGATCTCAGAATCAATAGGCTAATAGCCCGATTACTATCATTTAAAGATTATGAAATTTGTTAAGGCTTAGATATGGTCAATTACATCCTCCAACCCCATCGAAGGCGCACACACACACACACACACACAAGCTGCTAAATGGTAATACCAGTAGAATACAGATCTTTGACCACTGGGATCATACCAATGGCAGATTGGTTAGGGTTACCTCTAATTTGTTAACATCAGTTCAGTTCAGTCGCTCAGTTGTGTCCGACTCTTTGTGACCCCATGAATTGCAGCATGCCAGGCCTCCCTGTCCATTACCAACTCCCAGAGTTCACCTAAACTCATGTCCATCGAGTCAGTGATGCCATCCAGCCATCTCATCCTCTGTCGTCCCCTTCTCCTCCTGCCCCCAATCCCCCAGCATCAGAGTCTTTTCCAAAGAGTCAACTCTTTGCATGAGGTGGCCAAAGTACTGGAGTTTCAGCTTTAGCATCATTCGCTCCAAAGAAATCCCAGGGCTGATCTCCTTCAGAATGGACTGGTTGGATCTCCTTGCAGTCCAAGGGACTCTCAAGAGCCTTCTCCAACACCACAGTTCAAAAGCATCAATTCTTCAGCGCTCAGCCTTCTTCACAGTCCAACTCTCACATCCATACATGACCACTGGAAAAACCATAGCCTTGACTAGATGGACCTTTGTTGGCAAACTGACGTCTCTGCTTTTGAATATGCTATCTAGGTTGGTCATAACTTTCCTTCCAAGGAGTAAGCATCTTTTAATTTCATGGCTGCAATCACCATCTGCAGTGATTTTGGAACCCAAAAAATAAAGTCTGACACCATTTCCACTGTTTCCCCATCTATTTACCATGAAGTGATGGGACCAGATGCCAGGATCTTTGTTTTCTGAATGTTGAGCTTTAAGCCAACTTTTTCACTCTCCACTTTCACTTTCATCAAGAGGCTCTTTAGTTCCTCTTCACTTTCTGCCGTAAGGGTAGTGTCATCTGCATATCTGAGGTTATTGATATTTCTCCTGGCATTCTTGATTCCAGCTTGTGCTTCTTCCAGCCCAGCGTTTCTCATGATGCACTCTGCATATAAGTTAAATAGCAGGGTGACAATATACAGCCTTGACATACTCCTTTTCCTATTTGGAACCAGTCTGTTGTTCCATGTCCAGTTCTAACTGTTGCTTCCTGACCAGCATACAGGTTTCTCAAGAGGCAAATCAGGTGGTCTGGTATTCCCATCTCCTTCAGAATTTTCCACAGTTTATTGTGATCCACATAGTCAAAGGCTTTGGCATAGTCAATAAAGCAGAAATAGATGTTTTTCTGGAACTCTCTTGCTTTTTCCACGATCAGTGCAAAGAAATAGAGGAAAACAACAGAATGGGAAAGACTAGAGATCTCTTCAAGAAAATTAGAGATACCAAGGGAACATTTCATGCAAAGATGGGTTCAATAAAGGACAGAAATGTATGGGCCTAACAGAAGCAGAAAATATTAAGAACAGGTGGCAAGAATACACAGAAGAACAGTACAAAAAAGATCTTCACGACCAAGATAAGCACGATGGTGTGATCACTGACCTAGAGCCAGACATCCTGGAATGTGAAGTCAAGTGGGCCTTAGAAAGCATCACTACAAACAAAGCTAGTGGAGGCGATGGAATTCCAGTTGAGCTATTTCAAATCCTGAAAGAAAATGCTGTGAAAGTGCTGCACTCAATATGCCAGTGAATTTGGAAAACTCAGCAGTGGCCACAGGACTGGAAAAGGTCAGTTTTCTTTCCAATCCCAAAGAAAGCTCAAACTACTGCACAATTGCATTCATCTCACACACTAGTAAAGTAATGCTCAAAATTCTCCAAGCCAGGCTTCAGCAATATGTGAACTGTGAACTTCCAGATGTTCAAGCTTTTTAGAAAAGGCACAGGAACCAGAGATCAAATTGCCAACATCCGCTGGATCATCGAAAAAGCAAGAGAGTTCCAGAAAAACATGTACTTGTTAACATATATGACCTTAAATTCATGGGAATCTCAGGCTACACCTTCGTATCCATCCCTGTAGATGTCAAGGCCATAAATTAGTGCCACAAATCCACTGAGTTCCATACCAGTTACTCTCTCTAAGGGTAATAATAGGCATAGTTCATAAAGCACCCAGCCTTGTCTCATAATTACCAGGTTAATCATTTTTAGTATGATTTAACCATTCCCAACATAGAGCAGCCTTTAAACTTAAATGACCATAAAGTGAAGTGAAGTCGCTCAGTTGTATCCAACTCTTAGTGACACCATGGAATACAGCCCACCAGGCTCCTCTGTCTATGGGATTTTCCAGGCAAGAGTACTGGAGTGGGGGGCCATTGTGACCATAGCCTAGTGTTAACCATGTAGATCCTTCCCATAACTGTGGGAGTTTTCCTTTTAATAGATGAGAGGTTAATTTTTTTATTGAGACTTAGCTCATCACTCCAACTGAGTTTAAATGACCTTAAGAGAGAACTTAAATCTATGGGCAACATCAAAGCAGGTATTATTAATTGGCCAGGTGAGAGAACCCCATCTAGTAATATCATGAATAGATAGAATAGGACTGACCACTCATCTAAAATAAATTTCCTAGGGGTATCCAATCAGAGCCCTAGAGAAATCCACCAAGGTAACCCAGAAGTACTAGGCACAGGTAATTGGCCACAACCCAACAATTGGATTGAGTTTTAAACTAGCGTAGAATCATGTCCATGATAGAAAACATTTGGTTGATAGGCTTAAGTCCAAGGAATCAAGAAAACATTATAAATGATCATAAGAGTCAGATCAGCATCTTGGGCAAGCTGTCTATTTCTGATGTCATCTCTTCTCGTCCTAGTGTAGTGCAGTTTCCTCTGAGCATTGTTTTAGGGTGAGTTTGAGGTCAGCAGGCCTCTCTATAGACCAGTCCAGCTTAGGGGCCTTTGGAAGTGGGAGTTAACCCAAGAGTCAATTTCCCTGAAGTTTCACTGGGCATGAGCTAGTTAAGAGTACCTGATTGAAAGGTCCTTCCATTCAGGTTGGAGACAATTCCTTAAATAATGTCTTCTTCCAGTCTTGATTGCAGGTCATGTGTGAGGTATCTGAACTCCATCCAGAGACAGATTACTGAGATAAGCTTCAGAAACAACCCTGGGGTGTTCTTTAATAATTCAATTAAATTTTACATTAATATACCCTAACAACAAAGAACTATCCAGGAAATGAGTTTTAGTAGATACAGACCTCCATTAACAAACTGGGATTTAACATTCATTGAAACATCTTTTTCTCCCTAAAATCACCATCATTTTTACCAAATATAACCAAATTAAAACGTTTGTAATATAGGTCTGGTCGCAATAAACTTGGTCTGATGATTTATATAACCATAATTGATCATAGACTTTTTCACTTTGCTGAGACTATAAAAGTCTCAGGCTGAACTTTTAAAATAAAACCTTTCAGGGCTAGGAAAGTCATGCCAAAGGTTTATCACAGATTTTGCATAACAGATCTAAGTGAATTCCTCCTTTCTCAAGGTCTCCAGAGTTACTTCAGATTTCTGTACCTGTTAGTGAGATAACCTTCCTAATTTATCTGATAAAGCTACTGGAAACTAAGAGTTGCCAATTTATGGAGGGTTCCAATAGAGAGAAAATATTAAAAGTTTCAATTTGTTTATGAAATATAATTTTACCAAATTGCTGCCATAATTTGTTTGAGGGTAAGGTTTTATTTATACCTGGAAAACACAGATTCAAATCAGTAATTTTTCAGATAGAAACCTTAAAATTTATAAGCATATTCACCAGTTCATTCAGTCCTTTTGTTAACCTTTGTGAAGTCATCAGGTTTTTCATTAGAATCTTTACCCAGTTCAGAAATTGGTATTTATCCAAAAGTCCTTTTTATAAATCTTCTTGAAGAGGAAGCATTTTTGTGAAACTTGGCTAGTGCTATGACAATATTTTGAGAAAATAACTAGAATTATGCGTGATAACATTTTACCCAAACATATCAAAATTTTAGGAATTCCATACAGTTTCTAGCTAGCTATCTAGCTAGCTAAGTCGCTTCAGTCGTGTCCGACTCTGTGCAACCCCACAGACGGCAGCCCACCAGGCTCCGCCGTCCCTAGGATTCTCTAGGCAAGAACACTGGAGTGGGTTGCCATTTCCTTCTCCAATGCATGAAAGTGAAAAGTGAAAGTGAAGTCGCTCAGTCGTGTCCAACTCTTAAGCGACCCCATGGACTGCAGCCTACCCAGCTCCTCCGTCCATGGGATTCTCCAGGCAAGAGTATTGGAGTGGGGTGCCATTGCCTTCTCCCATACAGTTTCTAGGATATCTATATTAGTAATATTTACCATACAATATAACCCGAGACTTATTACTCACCTGACAATACTTCCCATGTAATTCTGTATACAAAATGAACCTAATTAGTATAATATCCCCCCTCTCTGTGATGTTTCAGGGGCCCTCTGAAGCATCCCAAAGTAAGGTAAAAATCTTGTGAGAATGATTTAGGAAGTTTTGTCAACAAATATAAAAAAGGTTTAGAACACTTAGTCAGATAGGATTATAGGTCATTGTGAAATAATAACTATTCACTTAGGCAAAGTAACAGTGAAGAATTTCAGAAGAGATCATTTAAGAGATAAGAAACATAAATCTATTATCAAAGGCAGTTCAATATCTGAAGAAAAGATGTCCTCTTAACAGAGAGAAAAGCTAAATTCAAGTTTTTGCACCAGCTTACTTTATTTAAAAGGTAAACTTAATTAACTTTACTTTAAACTTAGCCCCACCATATACATATACACCTTTAGGATCACAAATGTGGCTCAGACGGTAAAGGGTCTGCCTGCAATGCGGGAGACCCGGGTTCGATTCCTGGGTTGAGAAGATCCCCTGGAGAAGGAAATGGCAATCCACTCCAGTACTCTTGCCTGGAAAATCCCATGGACTGAGGAGCCTGATAGGCTACAGTCCATGGGGTCACAAAGAGTCGGACATGACTGAGCGACTTCACTTTCACTTTCTTTCTTAACCATATACAAAACTCTCCTCTCATGGTTCTTTTCACAAACCTTATCACCCTCTGTACCCATTACTGTGTTCTTCCATCCTAAAAAGCTACCCCTAAGTCAGGCTTACTTCTTTTTCCCTTCACAAAATGCAATTCCATTCCTCATACCTTCTTTGCCAAAAATACACTTCCTACTTCCCTTAAGCAACCAAGAACTGATTTTTATATTAGCATTCTATAGATTGGTGAGCATAAATACCAATGATAATTCCTAAAACCTTGGTTTTCTTAGAACATTTTAGGATGGCACCAAACATAATTTAATCGAAAATCTCTTTAGTTTCTCTGTAAGAGGTAATTAGTAAATATTTCAAAATCTTATTGTATTTTGAAATGACTTAGCTATTCAATAGACTTTCAATACTTAGTTTAGTACAACCCTTTAGAAGTTCAAATTACCCCAATCTGGAGAGACTATTTTCGACAGACATTACTAAAGCATAATTATTCTTAATAGAGTTTATCTAAAGGTTCATATCTCATTTACATTTTTCTAGAAGTTTCTTCACTCAAGGTAATTTCCTTGCTGACAAAATTGTAACAGATATAATAATATTTAACTTATATTAAATTAACACAAGAGAAGACTCTACACATGGACATCACCAGCTGGTCAACAAGGAATCAGACTGATTATATTCTCTGCAGCCAAAGATGGAGAAGCTACATATAGTCAGCAAAAACAAGACTGGGAGCTGACTGTGGCTCAGATCATGAACTCCTTATTGCCAAATTCAGACTTAAATTGAAGAAAGTGGGGAAAACGACTTGACCATTCAGGAATGACCTAAATCAAATCCCTTACGACTATGCAGTGGAAATGAGAAATAGATTTAGGGGACTAGATCTGATAGACAGAGTGCCTGATGAACTGTGGATGGAGCTTCATGACATTGTACAGGAGACAGGGATCAAGACCATCTCCAAGAAAAAGAAATGCAAAAAAGCAAAATGACTGTCTGAGGAGGCCTTACAAATAGCTGTGAAAAGAAGAAAAGCAAAAAGCAAATGAGAAAAGGAAAGATATAAGTATCTAAATGCAGAGTTCCAGAGAATAGCAAGGAGAGATAAGAAAGCCTTCCTTGGTGACCAATGTAATGAAATAGAGGAAAATAATAGAATGGAAAAGACTAGAGATCTCTTCAAGGAAATTAGAGATACCAAGGGAACATTTCATGTAAATATGGGCTCAATAAAGGACAGAAATAGTATGGACCTAACAGAAGCAGAAAATATTAAGAAAAGGTGCCAAGAATACTCAGAAGAACTATACAAAAAAGATCTTCACGTCCCAGATAATCACGATGGTGTGATCACTGACCTAGAGCCAGACATCCTGGAATGTGAAGTCAAGTGGGCCTTAGAAAGCATCACTATGAACAAAGCTAGTGGAGGTGATGCAATTCCAGTTGAGCTATTTCAAATTCTGAAAGATGATGCTGTGAAAGTGCTGCACCCAATATGTCAGCAAATTTGGAAAACTCAGCAGTGGCCACAGGACTGGAAAAGTTCAGTTTTCATTCCAATCCCAAAGAAAGGCAATGCCAAAAAATGCTCAAACTACTGCGCAATTGCATTCATCTCACACGCTAGTAAAGTAATGCTCAAAATTCTCTAAGCCAGGCTTCAACAATATGTGATCCATGAACTACCAGATGTTCAAGCTGGTTTTAGAAAAGGCAGAGGAACCAGAGATCAAATTGCCAACATCCTCTGGATCATGGAAAAAGCAAGAGATTTCCAGAAAAACATCTATTACTGCTTTATTGACTATGCAAAAGCCTTTGACTGTGTGGATCACAATAAACTGTGGAAAATTCTGAAGGAGATGGGAATACCAGACCACCTGACCTGCCTCTTGAGAAACCTGTATGCAAGTCAGGAAGCAACAGTTAGAACTGGACATGGAACAACAGACTGGTTCCAAATAGGAAAAGAAGTACATCAAGGCTGCATATTGTCACCCTGTTTATTTAACTTATATGCAGAGTACATCATGAGAAACGCTGGGCTGGATGAAGCACAAGCTGGAATCAAGATTGCCAAGAGAAATATCAATAACCTCAGATATTCAGATGACACTTCCCTTATGGCAGAAAGTAAAGAAGAACTAAAGAGCCTCTTGATGAAAGTGAAAGAGGAGAGTGAGAAAGTTGGCTTAAAGCTCAACATACAGAAAATTAAGATCATAGCATCTGGTCCCGGCACTTCATGGCAAATAGATGGGTAAACAGTGGAAACAGTGGCAGACTTTATTTTGGGGGGCTCCCAAATCACTGCAGATGGTGACTGCAGCCATGAAATTAAAAGACACTTACTCCTTGGAAGGAAAGTTATGACCAAACTAGACAGCATATTAAAAAGCAGAGATATTACTTTGCCAAGAAATGTCCATCTAGTCAAGGTTATGGTTTTTCCGGTAGTCACGTATGGATGTGAGAGTTGGACTGTAAAGAAAGCTGAGCACCGAAAATCGATGCTTTTGAACTGTGGTGTTGGAGAAGACTCTTGAGAGTCCCTTGGCCTGTAAGGAAATCCAATCCCCAGTCCATCCTGGGGGAAATCAGTCCTGAATATTCACTGGAAGGACTGATGTTGAAGCTGAAACTCCAATACTTTGTCCACCTGATGTGAAGAACTGACTCATCTGAAAAGACCCTGATGCTGGGAAAGATTAAAGGCAGGAGGAAAAGGGGATGACAGAGGATGAAGTGGTTGGATAGCATCACCAACTCAATGGACACTAATTTGGCCAAACTCCGGGAGTTGGTGATGGACATGGAGGCCTGGCGTGCTGCAGTACTTGGGGTTGCAAAGAGTTGGACACGACTGTGAGACTGAACTGAACTCAACTGAACTTATATTAAACCTAGGTACAATGAAAATATTCTGCTTACTGTTAATTACTCTTAGACATGCCTACATTATTTAGATCAAGAAACAAACATTAATTATCAGGTATTTAATACTGAATATTTCCCAGTTCATGTGAACCTGAAATTCATTTAGGTTAATTTGTCTTGTATTTAGAATTATTTGATTTGTAAGTGCTTACTTTTTTTTTAAAGACCAACTAAATTAGAGCTCATTTCCAAACAGATATCAGCAATCAGCAATATTATCCAAAAATAAAAAAAAACAAAACCAAAAAACAAAGACACACTGAGACATACATATATCCAAATAAACAAAAGAGATTCTATTGCTTTATTTTCCAAACTTAGTTATGAATTAGATATCACAGTACAAAACTCACTAGTTGTTGACAATGGTTGGAATAAGATTTTTAAAGGCTTTGTTCCCCTTGTTTTTTCCTTTTGATTTTAGGAATTAGAGATGGTCTAGATAAGTGATCCAGAGAACTCTGGTCTAAAGGTATAGGAGGAGTTATTTTCTCAGGGTAAGAATTTTTAAAGAGATAATTTTTTTCTGCAAGCTTTCTTTGGAGTCTGAAGAATATTGTGACCACATTGTCAAAAATCGTATTTTTCTGTTGTCATAGTTTTATAGCCAGAATTTAGACCAGATAGGGTTCAAATTGGCCCTGATAACAATGGGAGATTGGTCCCAGAAGGGATTGTCCCTCTGGGGAAGTAGGGGTCTTAGTTTGATCAGCCTGTGGCTGTTGATTATAGGAGGAAGTCCTGGACATAAGGGAACTTCAGTCCATTTTCCTATCTTATGTCAATAAAGATCTAATATTTTTAGGCCATTTTTCTTGTCATTGGATCATAGCTATAGATTGACCAGTCATTTAAAAAAATTTCCCAGGGGGTTCCCAGGTGGGTTGTGGAAACTTAGAGTGAGCAATTCACATATTGGCTCGAACAGTTTGTACCAGATGTCTGGTGCACTCAAACCAAACCACCAAGCCAAACCGAACCAGAACTTCACCAGCCAGGAGTCACACTCCAAATGAAACAAAAAGCACAGAGATGCCTAGAAATCAAAAGCCCAAAAGATCGTAAGGTGATGCCCCCAAATCAAAAGCCAAATGGCATAAATGCCAAATGTGACTTCCCAGTTCCACTAGGCCTGTGACCTGGCAAAGTCAGTGCTGGAAGTCTTTTTATTTCTGATAGTTTCAAGCAATTTCTTGTTGATGTTCTACGAAGAAGTTACTCTATCATTTCCTCTTTTAGAAGCTTCTAGATACCAGTCAAAGTAAGAAGGGCAGGCCTTTCTTAATTGTGCTTGCAAAAAAAATACCAGTTTTGGAATATCAGAAGAACCCCAATTTGGCCATTTTAGGTTGAGATCTCTTTTAGTATAATCTCTCCAATTAACTAGGTCCTTGCAAGTATGACCTCTGTATGTATTGTACACGAATCTGGCTAGAATGTAAGTCAGAGACTGGCTTTCTGACACCCCTTTGTTTCTGTTTTTGAGAGATTCTGTTTCCCATTTTAAGCTGAATTTGTCAGGGATAAAAATCACTAGTAAACTTGTGTAGTGGGCCCATGTTCTGCCTGTGAGCTTAACTCCTCCAGGAGTCAACCCACAGTCATTTCAGCTCATCTTACGTGTCTCAGATTCTGCCTCTGGCAATCTAAGACCACCATGGCTGCTCAGGTTGCTGAATGGCCAGTTCTTATGTGCAACCCCGGATGAGCAAATATTTTAATTAATGAGTGGGTTTCCCTATGGGACCACTGCACGGTATGAGGAGTAGGCCTCCACCATTCCCATAAATTTCTCAGTTACCTGAGAAAACTGAAACCGGCCGGGAGGAGTCTTGTCCCTTTTCTTCAGAGCAAAGCTCTCATTTATTTTTCTCACTTTTATCCTGACAAATTCTTTAATGGCAGTCAAATTGAGGAAAAGTGTCAGACCAGCCTCTTACTTAACCACTCAGCCAAGACCATGCAGTCCCCTACAACGAAGCAACCTCAGCATCTTTCAGCCAAGCCCTGGGTATTCCTCAATTTTTTTCCAATCGAGCCCCCCTACCCAGTACCTTTCCACTGGGTGGGCAATTCTGGCATCTTTCAGCCAGCTCCCCATCCAGTATCTTTTGCCTGGGTGGGAATTTCTGGGTATCTTTCAACCAAGCCCCACTTAGTGTCTAGACCATGAGTGAGTATGCCCTGGATGTTCACCTGCCTCCAGTATCTTTCCTACTGGGAGAAGGCAGGTAAGCTGCTCCACTGCCAAATAAAACTCAGAACCTCAACCAATTTGGGAGATTCGAGAATCAGGAGAGACTTACCCAAATTCGTCTGCACTCCCCGAGGAGGCGGATGGGCGCAAGGGGCCGCTGCTGGTACCAAAGCTCCGGTTCCTCGTGGAGTCCAGTCGAAGGAAAGAAGTCCACTCAGGGTCCCTTTGTCGGTCGCCATAACTGTCAACTAAAAAAAGATGTACAACTTGAGAGTTGTGAGTTAAGTTTTATTTGGGGTAAAATGAGGACTGCAGCCCAGGATCCAGCATCTCAAACAGCTCTGAGAGATTGCTCCAGAGGGGCAGTGGGGGAAAGTCAATATATAAGGTTTTGGTGAAGGGGGAGTTCAGTGCCATGAAGCACTCAATAAAACGTTTTTGTTAGTCATGAGGATCTGATGTCACCGTGAAGAGATTCAACGCTTCTCTAGATATGAGGATATGCAAGGATTGAGATCATAAAATCTGTTCCTAAAAACATCCAACTGTTTAAAGACCTGTCCCACCAGATTCCCTGGAGCACAGAGTGCCTCACTCCACCCTGAACTCCCTCAGGGATTGTTGAAGGTCAACAGCTTTAGCAGCACGGGATTCAATCTCCGTAGAGGCAGATGGCAAATGCCTCTGTTCTTCAATAGTTGGCAATGCTCTTGGTAAGTGCAAATTTGTAGTTAACACCCCAAATTATAGATGTAGGCCAGAGAAATTAAATAACTTTCCAGGTTCACGTTGCTAGTAGCAATGTTAGAGGCAAAGTTATATCCAGGCAATTCTGACTGTAAAATCGTTCATACTGCCTCCTATGAGCGGTCAAAAGTTTAAAATACTATCTCTTCCATATTCTTTCTCCTTCTGTATTCAGGACCATCAATAAGTGAAGTCTTGCTCCTCTAAACTTCTGTTAGGTGTAACCCACGGGTATTTGTTAAACACTGTCTATATCACCATTATTCAGGTACATATCACTTTCCTAAATTAAGCCTTAATCTTTTAGAAGACAGAAAAGTTCTCCTAGATTCCTTTTGCCCTTCAAGATTCTTTGCATGGAATGCTTAGAAAGATTTGTGGTTGAGATGAGTCCCCTTTTGGAGTTCACCCCAAAAGAGAGACATGATTTTATTTTAAATAGGACAGACACCTCAGTTCTGCCTGCCCATTGATCACTCTTATCTTTGGAGTCTTCAGCTGTGTGAAACAGAACAAGAAACAAGGTGGAATAGATGACATCCAGTGGAGGGCAAGCCTTGCTAACTTTTGTTGACTGGTCCATTGAAGTGGAATTACTGCCTAGGGTTACAGCAGACCTGGAGCTCTTCTGCCTTGTTATTCTCTTTTCCTGGGGGATTAGCAACCCAGGCAGACAGTTTCTTTCTGCCAGGCAAACACCAAACCTCATGGTGAAGTGACAAGAAGTATCCACCCCAGTGCGCATCTTCCTAAGAAGGCCTAAGGCAGAGTGCTGACTTTCCCTGTAGTTCCCAGGCGATCCAATCTGCCATAAAGTACAATTCAGAGCACCATGCTACAGGGAAAAACAAGCAAACAGAAAAGAAAAAAGTCCAGTCTGCATACTGATCTTGTCTAATGTGGCATTTGCACACATGGGTGGCCACAGCTCTTTCATGCTACTGCCAGATTAATTCTTGCCAAACAGGGCTCCAGTGATGCACTAGTTCTACCTCCTAAAAAACGCAGCCCGGGGAATGCAAGATTTGCCACAGTTCGGCATTAATCTATAGTTCTTTTGTTCCTATCATTTCAAATTTCAACCAACAATCTCCTACATTTATTCTATACTTTTTCATGCCTTTAAATGTGCCGGGTTTCTTTCAGTAACTCAAAAGCCTAGCCATGCTTTAAATTACAGCAGCTGACTTGCTCCACCATTGAAAACCTACTCTGACTGCACCTCTTGGCTGAACTATCTCCTGTCTCTGCTAACAATGGTTTTCTCAGGGCATTTTTATGTTTTCTTGTCTAGCTCATGTTTGTTCAAACTGCAGAGCCCAGTCTAATGCCCAGGACATAACAGGCATCTCAGTCCATGTTTGTGGAACAAACAATGATTTTTTTTACTCAATGTAGCTTTGGAAACAATATAGAAAATTTACGCAGCATCATCACTTTCAAGGGTTGAAGACAATTCCCAGTTTTCAAGGACTGATGGTGAAGAAGGAATTCATAGGGCCTGGACTCCATCTTAGGCCTGTTCATGCTGATCATGCTCAGCCACCTTTCCAGTGGACTCTGAATTCTGTGTTTAGTGCCTATGAAACTAACATCAGAAGGATAAGACCCCTTCCAGACAGGGGAACCTTGAAGATTGTACCTAGGTTACTCATCACCTGAGAGAAAACATACACTAATCACCCCTTCCTCCAGACAGGCCATACATTTTTCTGTATCTATCAGAGTGTAACCTTGGGCTTATTGATAATTGGCTCATTGTTTGACTGAGCACATGAGCACATAGCACGTGAATGATGGGGGTTATTGGGATTGTATTTTCCTTGGTTTATGTAAGTCTCAAGGAATTTGGGGTGGTGGGTTCAGACACATACACATGGGGTTTAAAAGATTTTCACAAATGCTGGTCAGGGTCCTTGGCTAAGAGGAGACTCTGCCTTGGGCCCGCTGGTGTAGTAAACTGCACTCCACTATCTGCATTGTCCTTCTGAGTGAGTTTGTTTCCTGGAATGCGTGGCTACAAAAATGGCTCTGGAGTCTCCTCAACACTTTTGTACCTGAGTGATATACCCGATACCTCTAGATTTTCCTGTTACAGGAAAACAACACTGAATAACATGAATGTACTCCATTACCTGGGTGCCTGCTCTGTGCTAAATCACTTCACATTCATACCCCTAGTCCTCCTGGAGACATACTGATGATGGCTATCTTGGTTTAGAGAAGACAGATGAATAAACCGGAAAGATCAACATCCCAGCCCAGAGCTGCACTGAGAGTGAGTGCTGGTGCCATGATTCATATCCAAGTTTCTCTGGCCCCAAATCTAGCTTTTTCTGCACCACCCTGTATTATCTCTTTGAACCGCATAGCAGGTTCTACGGAAGTTTCTGTTATAGGTTCATTTCCCACTCCCACAGCTTCACAAAAGGCCAATTACACCCACCAGTGACCTGCTGGAATCCTCTAATAGGATTTCCGATGGCTGTTCTGTGTCTGCATAGTCTGCTCCTCTCTACCAAGTGCAGAGCTCCCAGGGGGCACAGGCCACAGGTCACTTCAGCTGCTTGTTTTTGCTACCCTCTCAGCCCAAACTCCTGAGAAATCTGTATGCAGATCAAGAAGCGACAGTTAGAACTGGACACGGAACAACAGACTGGTTCCAAATTGGGAAAGGAGTATGTCAAGGCTGTATATTGTCACCCTGCTTATTTAACTTATATGCAGAGTACATCATGCGAAATGCCAGGCTGGATGAAGCAGAAGCTGAAATCAAGACTGCCTGGAAAAATATCAATAACCTCAGATATGTAGATGACACCACCCTTGTGGCAGAAAGCAAAGAGGGACTGAAGAGCCTCTTGACGAAAGTGAAAGAGGAGAGTGAAAAAGTTGGCTTAAAACTCAACATTCAAAAAACTGAGGTCATGGCAACTGGTCCCATCACTTCAAGACAAATAGATGGGGAAACAATGGAAACAGTGAGATACTTTATTGTTTTGTACTTCAAAATCACTGCAGATGGTGACTTCAGACATGAAATTAAAAATGCTTGCTCCTTGGAAGAAAAGTTATGACCAACCTTCACAGCATATTCAAGAGCAGACACATTACTTTGCCAACAAAGATCTGTCTAGTCAAAGCTATGGCTTTCCAGTAGTCATGTATGGATGTGAGAGTTGGACTATAAATAAATCTGAGCACCAAAGAATCGATGCTTTTGAACTGTGGTGTTAGAGAAGACTCTTCAGAGTCCCTTGGCCTGTAAGGAGATCCAACCAGTCCATCCTGGGGGAAATCAGTCCTGAATATTCATTGGAAGGACTGATGTTGAAGCTGAAACTCAATACTTTGGCCACCTGATGTGAAGAACTGACTCATTTGAAAAGACCCTGATGTTTGGAAACATTGAAGGCAGGAGAAAAGGGGATGAAAGAGGATAAGATGGTTGGATGGCATCACCAACTCAACGGACATGATTCTGAGCAAGCTTTGAGAGTTGGTGATGGACAGGGAAGCCTGGCATGCTGCAGTCCATGGAGTTGCAGAGTCAGACATGACTGAACAAATGAACTGAACTGAACTTTACCACTTACTAGCCCTGGGATCCTTGCATGTTTTTAGGTCTCACTGACAAAGTAAAATTAGTAAAATGTGGCTAATAAGAGGTGTGTGTGTGTGTGTGTGTGTGTGTGTGTGTACAATTGTGTCCTGCTCTTTGCAATTCCATGGACTGTAGCCCACCAGGCTCCTCTGTCCATGGGATTTTCCAGGGGAAAATACTGGAGTGAGTTGCCATTTCCTTCTCCAGGGAATCTTCTTGACCCAGGGATTGAAACTGAATCTCCTGCATTGGCAAGAGGATTCTTTACCACTACTGCTACATGAGAAGCCTTTTTAAATCATTACTTTCATTTGTTGAGATTTTTAAGCATTTAGTTTTACTTTTTTTTTTTACTATCAAATCAAAAACATGTATTTCCTTAAAAAATCTTTAGCTTTCTTTGCTAGTTGATTTTGTAATTTCAAAAATATAACATGTATTTTACAAAGAGCTTTGCTGTCACTTAATAGAGTAAGGAAAAAAATTCAGGAGATTTGGTGGGGTCCAAGATCTCCTGGAGAAGGAAATGGTAACCCACTCCAGTATTCTTGCCTGGAAAATCCCATGGATGGAGGAGCCTGGTAGGCTACAGTCCCTGGGGTAGCAAAGAGTCAGACATGACTGAGCGACTTCACTTTTCACTCTTCAAAGTCTGGAGATTGGTTGGTTTCCACTCAGTACTAGTGGAAATATAATATTGGATAAGGTCTTAACTTATATCCTTTAAGAAGGCATGGTCTGACACAACACTATGGGTCCCAGGAGTTAAAAACTGAACTTTTCTTTCTGCCTGTATGGTATGGCCTGCTAGTCTCATAATTATAAGGAATAGTATCAGAATTTTTGGTGGGCTTGCTGAGGAGCAGAATTCTTCCATTCCCTCCATCCTTCCCCCAAGATTACAGGTATCCTCCTCAGACATCTTTCACTCTGGCCAAACGCTGAACTAAGGACCATTGTTAAAGAATAATACAGGATGGGAGGCCACCAGTCCAACTGAACTTCTGACTATTGCTGCTATTAAAAGCCTGATATAAATTTTTTTTTTTTAACTTTTCTCCTAAGTTAAAATAAAACTATGCACTCAGAGGGAAAGACACAATGGAAGAGCAGTTCAACGTCTTCATCATTCAGGCTGTAATCCAGTTCTTTGGGGAACAGGAACCAATGGACTTTGTCTTGAAAAATCTCTGGGAAGCTGGACTTGTGGCTCTAGAAAGTAGTTCAAAGTTCACCTGTCTTTTTGCCCATCCCCAAAGCTTCCCTATTCTTGTCAACATAGAGATGTTAGAAACAGAATTGTCCTGAACTTGAAATTTTAAATTACACTAGACCTTTGATAGAAGCAAATATGCCTCCAAACTCTATCCTGCTATCTTGGAGAAAACATGAATACTTTCTCTGTGACTTTGTACTATAGATTTTCTACCTCCATTTTCTCTAGGAACCAAGAACCATTATTTACAATGTAAAACTTTGGGGAGAAACCTCCCATCAAAGAGGGGAAAAGAAAAGGGAGATATTTGGAAACTGGGCAAATAAGAAATCTTAAAAAAATCTTATTTGAAAATGTTAGTTTAAAAAAAATTGGCCATTTGAACAAATTTATCCTTTTCCAACTGCCCAAACAAAAATTGGATCCACTATTCTTTTATAAACTAGTGAGTTCTGTACTATAGTACTCATTACATGACTGAATTGCTTTCAGTAACAAAACTATAAGATCTCTATTTGTGTCTGCCTGTATGTCTACGTGTCTACATATGAATGTTGTAAATTTGTAACATTTTTCTACCATTAGATGGTACCACCGAAACTAATTTCTAAAGAGCTCTTTTTAACTGGTTTAGGATTAAGTGTTTATAAATTAAATATTTCTAAAGTTCTCATAAATATAATGATAACTAACCCAAATGCTTTTCTAGTTTACATTATCTGGGAAAATGCTCACTATTAAAGTTAATTTAAATTTTTTGGTTTAATTAAAATAGGCATGTCTTTGTTCTTGCCTGGAGAATCCCAGGGACGGGGGAGCATGGTGGGCTGCCGTCTATGGGGTTGCACAGAGTCGGACACGACTGAAACGACTTAGCAGCAGCAGCAGCAGTCCAGAAGCATTTTTACTTGGACAATTAAAATACTGGTTCCCCTGTATCAGTACCCAAAATATAAGAGGAAATTATTCTGACATTGGAAGCTCCAAACAGTTTGTAAAACCCCTGCAGTCTGAGGACTTCATGTTGGACACCTTGTGGACCCTGCAGGATGCAGAGGGGCAAAGAGGGAAAGCAGCTTGACACCCTTCTCCAAGGAGGGCCACAGAACAAAGCCCAAAACCCTGGGAGATCAGGGTTTTGAAGGCCCTTAGGTTGCCCCTGGTACGGCAGAGTCACCAAAGTCCTGATTAGCTCACCTGGCTTGTAGAAATACGTAGTCTACGCTGCGCTTAAGGGAAATCCTCCCGGTAGTCCAGCTCTGGCGCTATGTTTGGTTCCCACCGCAGATTGCAAACCCAGGGCAGGGTCCTAGGTGGGCACAGCTGACTGCTCCAAGGACTCCCAGACAGGAGGGCCCCTGGGACTGCCACAGTTTCTTGGCCAGCCCCACAACCTAGCACTGTTGGACATTCCATACAGGAGCAGGTTGTTGGTGGCAGGCCTTTCTGACATGACAGGGACATGGTAGTTGGGGTTCAGCTTCCCTGGGGACAAGACACCGCAAGTCTAGGTTGCTGGAGCTGCTCATCTGCTTTTTTTAGACATTCTTTTGGAAGCAGTAAAGGGGAATAAGCCTCCTTTGCCCAGGTGCTTGTTTTGAGGAGGAGCAGTGAGGTATGCCACCTTGCTTGTTTTGACTACCTTTCATATGGGTGGGTGGAGAAGGCAATGACACCCCACTCCAGTACTCTTGCCTGGAAAAATCCCATGGATGGAGGAGCCTGGTAGGCTGCAGTCCATGGGGTTGCTAAGAGTTGGACACGACTGAGCGACTTCATTTTCATTTTTCACTTTCATGCATTGGAGAAGGAAATGGCAACCCACTCCAGTGATCTTGCCTGGAGAATCCCAGGGATCGGGGGAGCATGGTGGGCTGCTGTCTCTGGGGTCGCACAGAGTCGGACGTGACTGAAGCGACTAAGCAGCAGCAGCAGCAAGCAGCAGGCGTGTCTTAGTGTAATTTGCATTAAATATAAAACTTTTATTCTACCTGTTATCTTATCTCTGTTACAAAATTTGTCAGCAAGAAAAAAAACTTGGCATGATAAATTTTTCATGTCATAATTATTGATAACAATGAATTAAATAGATGTAAGATGAGTTTTTAGGTGAAATAATTATATTCTATGGTAAATGTACTTATAAATAACTTTCAAAACCTTTGGGTAACTCGAAACTTTAGGATTTTGCTAAGTTAAATTAGGTCCCTATAGTCAAAGCTATGGTTTTTCTAGTAGTCATGTATAGATGTGAGAATTGGATCATAAAGGTTGAGCACCAAAGTATTGATGCTTTTGAACTGTGGTGCTGGAGAATATTCTTGAGAGTCCCTTGGACAGCAAGGAGATCAAACCAGTCTATCCTAAAGGAAATCAACCTTGAATATTCATTGGAAGGACTGTTGCTGAAGCTCCAATAATTTGGCCACCTGTTGTGAAGAGCTGACTCATTGGGAAAGACCTTGATGCTGGGAAAGATTGAAGGCAAAGGAAAAGAGGGCAGCAGAGGATGAAATAGTTATGTAGCATCATTGAGTCAATGGACATGAATTTGAGCAAACTCTGGGACATAGTTGAGGACGCAGGAGCCTGGCCTGCTGCAGTCCATGGGATCACAAAGAGTCACATACAACTTAGCAACTGACCAACAACAACAAAGTTAAATTAAATGATGGACATTTACTGAATATCCAGATCATTTCCACACAAGATAGACTATTGAACATTAATTATTGAACATACTTTATCTGCTTCTGGTTTCCTATTACAGAGGAACTGAAACCAAGTGGGACCTTGTGGGGCTTCTGGGCATAGAAGCATTTCTGTGTTCCTCGTTTCTTGTTTGTAGGGGATAAACTCCAGCTTCCATGAATTTACCCAAGTTCCAAAGGACAGATTCAAACAGTTGCTAATCAGGGAAGGGAGGGAAATGCAGAGACAAGGGAGGAGCAGACATGATATAATAGTGCAGCCCTGGGGCAGGGTCCAGGCTCCCCCTCAAGGGATACACATAACTATCTCTGAGTTCTTTAGAACTAAAACCACCAACAAATGGAATATGTTAACTACTTGATGAAGCACTCTTCATCCCAGAAAGCAGGTCACAGTCTGATGACTTCCAGAACCACCATTCATCAGATTAATTTGAGGCCAGATTAAAGGGATGCAGGTCCTGCACATACCCTGATCCTATCAACAATCCCATCCTTGAACCAGCGCTATAAAACTCCTCACCAAATCCCCCCAGTTGGGACACAGTTTTGAGGGGCACGAGCCTGCTGTGTCCCCTTTTGCCTGGCAAAGCAATAAAGTTATTCTTTTCTGTTTTGACCAGAACTCTGTCTCGGAGATTCAATTCAGCATGGGTTCATAGAGGCTGAGTTTTCAGCATCGGTGTGGCCATGTGACTCAGTTCTGTCCAGTGCCACACGAAGGGAAATGAAGCGTTCAACTTCGGTGTTCTGACCTTAATATGAAGATGGATGGGATCGGATGGTGAAAGCTGAAGACATTGTCTCTGGTCTAAGATGAAACATATATGTTAAATTTGGTAGAATCAGATAGAAAGAACATGGGCCATAATGATTTTGGAGCTGCCTTATCACCTTAGATCACTGACTCACCCTTTAATGTGAGAGAAAAGTAAATTTTAACTTGTTTAAGGCACTATGATTTTTTGCGTCTTTGTTACAGAACCCAAAAAGTTATGCTAACCTTTCCACTTTCATGGTCCTGTCCCTCTCATCCTCCCCCTCCCTAAACAACATGACTCACTCTATCCAGTGTGCCTGTCTTATACAGAGGGTTCTCTGGGCTTCTGTTGTGAACACCTGCTAAACTTTCTTAAAATCTCATTGCTTCAGAGTTACTAGTCCTCCTCTCTGGTGTATGGAGTCCAAACCTAAAGCTGGCCTCCAATACTTATATAAACTATATTTCAAAGTTTAGTTCATGTTCATTCTGATTACCTGAATTCTGATGTTTCCTGTCTCCTCTTAATATGTTCAACTTCCTTAAGGTGGACTCAATAATGAGTATAATCTCAGTGATAGGGATAGAATAGGATAGCCATACAAGTAGCTATAGACGTCCCAGAAGGGGATTAAGAATAGAGAGGAAGCCTAGGGAACTTTGGGAGACCCCTGTAAGTTAATCACTCGATAAAGCTATTGGACCATTGTAGTACAAAGGTGGCTTGCTTAACTATAAAGCATGAGATATGCCCCAGGTCATTAAGTGAAAAAAAAAAATGTTACCACACTTCTGCTGATTTGAATAATTGCTATGACATTCTTAGTTTGATCTCATAGGGTCAGATACTCTCCTGACTGATACAAAGGAGTTAGTGATATAAGCCTGGTATCTACTCAAAAAAATGAGGAAGAAGGCAATCTTTTCTCCCTTCCCAATTTTCCTTTGACTATACAAATGTAGCCCACTTAATCCTCAGGACTGAGCCTCTTCACCTTTCAGCCTGCATCTCTCACAAACACCCTATATTAATAAATCTACTTCTTGCCTATCACTTTTCCCTTTGCTGAATTCCTTCTGCTCTGAGACACAAAGAACCTAATCCCTGGGAAGTAAGTGAGTGATTCTAATCAAAAGACCATGGATTGTAGGTTTTTCTCTTTCATCTTCAGACTATACTACAAAACTACAGTCATCAAGACAGTATGGTACTGGCACAAAGATAGAAGTATAGATCAATAGAACAAAATAGAAAGCCCAGAGTAAATCCACGCACCTATGGACACTTTATCTTTGACAAAAGGAGGCAAGAATATACAACGGAGGAAAGAATCTCTTTAACAAGTGGTGCTGGGAAAACAGGTCAACCACTTGTAAAAGAATGAAACTAGAACACTTTCTAATATCATACACAAAAATAAACTCAAAATGGATTAAAGATCTAAATGTAAGACCAGAAACTACAAAACTCCTAGTGGAAAACATAGGCAAAACACTCTCCAACATAAACCACAGCAGGATCCTCTATGACCCACCTCCCAGAGTAATGGAAATAAAAGCAAAAATAAACAAATTGGACCTAATTAAACTTAAAAGCTTTTGCATAACAAAGGAAACTATAAGCAAGGTGAAAAGACAGCCTTCAGAATGGGAGAAAATAATAGCAAACAACAACTGACAAAGAATTAATCTCAAAAATATACAAGTAGCTCCTGCAGCTCAACTCCAGAAAAATAAATGACCCAATCAAAAAATGGGCCAAAGAACTAAACAGACATTTCTTCAAAGAAGACATACAGATGGCTACAAACACATGAAAAGATGCTCAACATCACTCGTTATCAGAGAAATGCAAATAAAAACCACCATAAGGTACCATCTCATGCCAGTCAGAATGGCTGCTATCAAAAAGTCTACAAACAATAAATGCTGGAAAGGGTGTGGAAAAAAGGGAACCCTCTTACACTGTTGGTGGGAATGCAAACTAGTGTAGCCACTATGGAGAACAGTGTGGAGATTCCTTAAAAAACTGGAAATAGAACTGCCATATGCCAGTCCAGGTTCGATGCACGATACTGGATGCTTGGGGCTGGTGCACTGGGACGACCCAGAGGGATGGAATGGGGAGGGAGGAGGGAGGAGGGTTCAGGATGGGGAACACATGTATACCTGTGGCAGATTCATTTTGATATTTGGCAAAACTAATACAGTTATGTAAAGTTTAAAAATAAAATAAAATTAAAAAAAAAAAAAAAAAAGAACTGCCATATGACCCAGCAATCCCACTGCTGGGCATACACACAAAGGAAAAACCAGAATTGAAAGAGACACATGTACCCCAGTGTTCATCACAGCACTGTTTACAATAGCCAGGACATGGAAGCAACTTAGATGTCCATCAGCAGACGAGTGGTACATACACACAATGGAATATTACTCAGCCATTAAAAAGAATGCATTTGAATTCTAATGAGGTGGATGAAAACTGGAGCCTATTATAGAGTGAAGTAAGTCAGAAAGAAAAACACCAATACAGTATACTAATGCATATATATGGAATTTAGAAAGATGGTAATGATGACCCTACATGTGAAATAGCAAAAGAGACACAGATGTAAAGAACAGACTTTTGGACTCTATAGGAGAAGGCGAGGCTGGGATGATTTGAAAGAATAGCACTGAAACATGTATATTATCATATGTGAAACAGATTGCCAGTCCAAGTTTGATACATGAGACAGGGTGCTCAGGGCTGGTGCTCTGGGATGACCCTGAGGGATGGGATGGGGAGGGAGGTGGGAGGTGGGTTCAGGATGCGGAACGCATGTACACCCATGGCTGATTCATGTCAATGTATGGCAAAAACCACTACAATATTGTAAATTAATTAGCATCCAATTAAAATAAATAAATAATAATAATATACTAATAAAGAGAAAATAGAAAGAGAAATTAAGGAAACAATTCCATTCACCATTGCAATGAAAAGAATAAAATACTTAGGAATATATCTACCTAAAGAAACTAAAGACCTATATATAGAACACTATAAAACACTGGTGAAAGAAATCAAAGAGGACACTAATAGATGGAGAAATATACCATGTTTATGGATTGGAAGAATCAATATAGTGAAAATGAGTATACTACCCAAAGCAATTTATAGATTTAATGCAATCCCTATCAAGCTACCAACGGTATTCTTCACAGAGCTAGAACAAATAATTTCACAATTTGTATGGAAATACAAAAAACCTCGAATAGCCAAAGCAATCTTGAGAAAGAAGAATGGAACTGGAGGAATCAAACTGCCTGACTTCAGGCTCTATTACAAAGCCACAGTCATCAAGACAGTATGGTACTGGCACAAAGACAGAAGTATAGATCAATGGAACAAAATAGAAAGCCCAGAGATAAATTCATGCACATATGGACACTTTATCTTTGACAAAGGAAGCAAGAATATACAATAGATTAAAGACAATCTCGTTAACAAGTGGTGCTGGGAAAACTGGTCAACCACTTGTAAAAGAATGAAACTAGAGCACTTTCTAACACCATACACAAAAATAAACTCAAAATGGATTAAAGATCTAAATGTAAGACCAGAAACTATAAAACTCCTAGAGGAGAACATAGGCAAAACACTCTCTGACATA
Organism: Bubalus kerabau; assembly: GCF_029407905.1. Lineage (NCBI taxonomy): Eukaryota > Metazoa > Chordata > Mammalia > Artiodactyla > Bovidae > Bubalus > Bubalus kerabau. The sequence goes on along the minus strand of NC_073624.1, from coordinate 58,745,453 downwards.
CATCACAGAAGGATCCTCTATGACCCACCTCCCAGAATATTGGAAATAAAAGCAAAAATAAACGAATGGGACCTAGCTATACTTAAAAGCTTCTGCAAAACAAAGGAAACTATAAGCAAGGTGAAAAGACAGCCTTCAGAATGGGAGAAAATAATAGCAAATGTAGCAACAAACAACTAATCTCAAAAATATACAAGCAACTCCTACAGCTCAATTCCAGAAAAATAAATGACCCAATCAAAAAATGGGCCAAAGAACTAAATAGACATTTCTCCAAAGAAGACATACAGATGGCTAACAAACACATGAAAAGATGCTCAACATCACTCATTATCAGAGAAATGCAAATCAAAACCACAGTGAGGTACCATTTCACGCCAGTCAGAATGGCTGCGATCCAAAAGTCTACAAGCAATAAATGCTGGAGAGGGTGTGGAGAAAAGGGAACCCTCTTACACTGTTGGTGGGAATGAAAACTAGTACAGCCACTATGGAGAACAGTGTGGAGATTCCTTAAAAAACTGGAAATAGAACCTCCTTATGATCCAGCAATCCCACTGCTGGGCATACACATTGAGGAAATCAGAATTGAAAGAGACACGTGTACCCCAATGTTCATCGCAGCACTGTTTATAATAGCCAGGACATGGAAGCAACCTAGATGTCCATCAGCAGATGAATGGATAAGAAAGCTGTAGTACATATACACATGGAGTATTACTCAGCCATTAAAAAGAATACATTTGAATCAGTTCTAATGAGGTGGATGGAACTGGAGCCTATTATACAGAGTGAAGTGAGCCAGAAAGAAAAACACCAATACAGTATACTAACGCATATATATGGAATTTAGAAAGATGGTAACAATAATCCTGTGTACGAGACAGCAAAAGAGACACTGATGTATAGAACAGTCTTATGGACTCTGTGGGAGAGGGAGAGGGTGGGATGATTTGGGAGAATGGCACTTAAATATGCATAATATCATATATGAAACGAGTTGCCAGTCCAGGTTCGATGCACGATACTGGATGCTTGGGGCTGGTGCACTGGGACGACCCAGAGGGATGGTATGGGGAGGGAGGAGGGAGGAGGGTTCAGGATGGGGAACACATGTATACCTGTGGCAGATTCATTTTGATATGGCAAAACCAATACAATATTTTAAAGTTAAATAAAATAAAATAAAATAAAATAAAAAATAAAAAGACCATTGGTTCAAGTCCCAGTCTGAGGTATAAAGTTTCATTAGTTTGACTTTTTCTTTCCTTGACCATGAGATCCTTTTTGTTCATCATCTACCACCATAAAATCCACAGACAGCTGTTTTTATTGTTGTTCAGTTGCTCAGTCGTGTCTGACTCTGTGACCCCCTGGACTGCAGCACATACCAGGCTCAGAAAATAGATCTGGGCTATAGGTCTGGTTCCAGTCTCTTTCTGCTTTGCTCTGGACTCTTCAGCTGAATATGACTGAAAGAAGTTTGCCAAAGCACATCAATATTCATAATGTTGAGTGACTCCTGTGTAAGTGGCACATTTTTCCTTATGACCGTGTTAAAAAAAAAGTTTTCTCCATTATACAGATGAGAAAAGTGAAGTTTATAATGCATTTGTGTCTTGCTAAAGATGCCTCATCTCATGGGTAATGGTCTTCAATTGAATCCCAATCTACATGTTTCCTTCTTTATATACTATTGCCCAAGCCCAGGGATAAGACAATGGTCCAAAGATGATAGTTCAGTTGACAAGAAGTAAAAGGAATATTTAGTGATAGTGTCCTGGAACAGAGACATAGACTTCAGCGAGGGGAAGGGACTATCTAGCATTCTGCCCTAAAAGCCATATTAACACCAGGATGCTAAGAAAAACATTTCAAAGCGGTTCAGAAAAAAGGATGCTCTCCTTCTAAGTTCCACTTTTTTAATTTCTTAAAACATCTTTTCTCACTTTTCCTTCCCCAGGATTCTTCTATTTCCCTGGCCTTGAAAAATATTCCCCCTAAGTTCTCTGAATTATGATGAAATAAAATGACTTATTTTAATTTCCCTAGGTGTCTTTATTGAATTCTTTCACAGTGTTTTATGAAAAAATATGATTACTAATTCATAGAACAGATGATTAGGATATTCTCTGTTAAGTGGTATTCAAGCTCAGGAGCCTCTGCATTTGCTGGTTCTAGCCCATTATCTGCAGGTTCAGAAGTAAGGAGCCCAGCTCAAGCTCCAGGATTTTGCAGTTTGCTCTAGTATATCACCACCTGACACAGACAGACAGACAGTTCAGTCACTCAGTCATGTCTGACTGTTTGCAACCCCATGGACTGCAGCATGCCAGGCCACCCTGTCCATCACCAACTCCTGAAGCCTACTCAAACTCATGTCCATTGTGTCAGTGATGGCATCCAATCATCTCATCCTGTCGTCCCCTTCCCCTCCTGCCTTCAATCTTTCCCAGCATCAGGGTCTTTTCAGATGAGTCAGTTCTTTGCATCAGGTGGCCAAAGTATTGGAATTTCAGCTTCAGCATCAGTCCTTCCAGTGAATATTCAGGACTGATTTCCCCCAGGATGGACTGGTTGGATCTCCTTGCAGTCCAAGGGACTCTCAAGAGTCTTCTCCAACACCACAGTTCAAAAGCATCAATTCTTCAGTGCTCAGCTTTTTTTATAGTCCAACTCTCACATCCATACACAACTACTGGAAAAACCACAGCTTTGACTAGGTGGACTTTCTGCAGTGATTTTGGAGCCCAAAAAACAATGCCCTAAAAGAAAATACTGCCCTCAGTCTCTGGAAAAAACTCCTGAAAGATTAGAAAGCAAAGCATTTTTTTCAACACAGAACTTAAGTTCTTGGGTTTTAGAATCAGACTGGCTTTAAATTTCATTGCTTCTGTTTAAATAACTTTGGGCAAATTACTTAATGTCTTGGTTCCTGTTTTGTAGTCTATAAAGTGAAGGTAATAACTACCTCTTGGAGTATATTTAGTCACTAAGTCATGTCTGACTCTTGGGATCCCATGGACTGTAGCCTGGCAGGCTCCTTTATCCATGGGATTCTCCAGGCAACATACTGTTGAAGATTTGATTTAAGATAAGTAATGTTCTTAAAACAGTGCCTGATGCATATCAAGACCCTACTAAAAAAGTTAATTACTTATTTCTTTTATAATTAAGAATCCTGTGAAACCTGGTACAAAATACAGTAGCATGTGAAAGGTGAGTGAGTACTTGTACCTCCTAGGCATTTTCTGGCCCATGTATGTAAACCCTCACAAACATGAAATCACACAAAACCACTGTACTTGGTAGTGTGATCCTTCTAACTCAGCTTGATTGGAAAATACAGAATATCATGTGGGAATGTTCTGAGTAATCAGCTGACTCTCTCAAGAGAATCCCCATAAAAAATCTGGTAGAATGAGTAACTGAATGAAAAACAGGCAGAATGAGTAACTGAATGAATTATAAAACAAGTTACCACTGAATGGAGTCACTGTGGGGTAATGTTCTGCTCAGCCTGGCTGAACTTTGGGCAGGTTTCATCCTCTCTACCTCCCTTTTCTTGGAACAGTTGCTTTAGAAAACTCAAAACTGTAAATTCTTTCTCTGTTCTTTGAGATGTAAGTCTTCTCCCTGACTCTTGTTGGTTTTACAATCCAGGAATGTCTTTCTAAGGACTTGGAAGTCATGTCTTTGAAATGCAGTCATCAAAAAAGATATTGCCCCTATCTCCCAGGTTCCATGGGAGGAACAAAAAGTATACTTGGGAGGAACAAGAAGTATCGATTAGCAAACATGAATGGTCCGATTACATTGACCTACCTTCCCCCTAACTGTCCTTTGGTACTTTTTTACTAGCTCACTCCAGTTCTTAAAATCTCTCCCACCTTTGTCTCAGGGGAGTTGAGTTCAGTCTCTCTCCTCTGTTGCAATAGTCTTGAATAAGACTTCTTCCTGTTTAACTCCATCCAGTGTAATTTTTCTTTGACAAGACAATCAGTAAGTAGAATCCAACTGTGAAACAAGTGTTTCTAATCATAAATGATGGTGATGATATAAAAGTACAAATTAAAAAAAAAAAAGACCCTTGTCTTCCTCCCTCCCTCCAGCTGCCAGTCAACAAATCAACAAATAAGATTTTGCCTTAGAGTGAGAGAAAGGGAAAAGAAAGAAGTGAATTCTAGGGAGCGATGAATCTTAGAGTCAAGCAGAAAATCAACTATAGTCATTACAGAAAAGTTACAATATCTTAAAGTTTGGTTGGACTTTGAGAAGAATGGACAAAGACTCCTGTAAGAAGGTACACAAAAATATTATCACAATTTTAGTCAACTTAACGCTCTTAGAAAACAAAAAACTTTCATAAAGCTCCAGGTAAAGACCAATCAGCTAGATGAATCACAAGCTAGAATCAAGATTGCCAGGAGAAACATCAACAACTTCAGATACACAGGTGATACCACCCGAATGGGAGAAAGAGAAGAGGAACTAAAGAGCCTCTTGAAAGTAAAAGAGGAGAGTGAAAAAGCAGGCTTAAAATTCAACGTTCAAAAAACTAAGATCATGGCATCTGGTCCCATCACTTCATGACAAATACAGGGGGGAGAAATGGAAACAGTGACAGATTTTATTTTCTTGGGCTCCAAAATCACTGTAGACAGTGACTATAGCCACAAAATTAAAAGACACTTGCTCCTTGGAAATAAACTAAAAGCTAAGTGTTAGGCGCTCCATTGTGTTTGACTTTTGAGACCCTACAGACTGTAGCCCAACCAGGCTCCTCTGCCCATGGGATTCTCCAGGCAAGAATACTGGGGTGGGTTTCCATTTCCTTCTTTAGGGGATCTTCTCAACCCAGGGATTGAGCCCAGGTCTTCCACATTGCAGAGAGATTCATTACTGTCTGTGCCACACAGGGAAGCCCCCTTGGAAGTAAAGCTATGACAAACCTAGACAGTGTATTCAAAAGCAGAGATATCACTTTGCCAACAAAGGTCCATCTAGTCAAAGATATGTTTTTTCCAGTAATCACATGTCAATGTGAGAGTTGGACCATAAAGAAGGCTGAGCAACGAAGACCTGAAGCTTTCAAATTGTGGTGCTAGAGGAGACTCTTGAGAGTCCCTTGGACAGCAAGGAAATCAAACCAGTCAATCCCAAAAGAAATTAACCATGAATATTCATTGGAAGGACTGTTGCTGACGCTCCGATATTTTGGCCACCTGATGCAAAGAGCTGATTCATTGGAAAAGTCCCTGATGTTGGGAAAGATTGAAGGCAGGAGGAGAAGGGGATGACAGAGGTTGAGATGGTTGAATGGCATAACTGACTCAATGGACATGAGTTTGAGCAAACTCTGGGAGATAGTGAAGGACAGGGAAGCTTGATATTTTGGAGTCCATGGGGTTGCAAACAGTAAAACGTGACTAGCAATTTAACAACAAGACCAGCCATCTGTCTCTAAAGGCCCTCGGAGTATGCTAAGATCTTCCACCTGCCTAGAAAACCTGTCTCTAAGAAGTCAGTTTTGAAACATGATTGTCAGTTACAAAATTCTGGCCTATGTGTGAGTTTGCAGGACCAGGGTCATTCACACGCCCTCCAAGAATAAATTAGGCATCTCTAAGCCTTGAAGAAATAGAGTGGTGGTAGGTAGTGTTCAAACATTTAAAATGTATTGGAATGCCAGCATGAATTTGCTGGACATAAAAATATGATCTTTGAAAAATGGATATTATGACACATTTTAAAGTCTTAATGACTAAAACAGTGTGGTGTTAACATATGAATAGATGCAGACACAGAAGACACACAATAGAAAGTGAATAAAAAGCAAAATCATTGGATATCAAGCATAAAATAATTGTGCATCTCCAATCATTGAGGACCACGTGAAATGATTTAGGGGGAATTGAGTCATCATCAATTAAAATAAGGTTTGATCCATACCTCATTTCTTATGTAAGAGAAAATTACATACAGATCAAATATAGAAACACAAAAATGATAAAAGTACTAGAAGAAATTATGCAAGGATTCCTTTATAGTCTCAGAGTGATGGAGCCTTTCCTAATAAAGCACAAAACTCTGAAATCATTAATTTTTTAAAAGCTTGATTAAATCAATTACAAAATAATTAAAACATTTTTGCTTCACAGATTAGGCCACAAGGTAAATAAGAAACAGGGGAAAGGTAGTTACAACTTTGTCAAATACACTGAGTTATATGCCTAATAATAAAGAACTCCTTCAAATCAATAGAAATAGAGCAACAACATCTCCTAAAATGGGCAAAGGCTATGAACAGATTGTTCAAAGAGAAGAGTAAATATAAATGAAACTTAAGCATATGAAAAGAACTCAGCTTCACTCAAACACAAGAAATGGCACAGAGATACTATTTTTCACCTGTCAAGTAGATAAAGGTCTGAAAGTCTGACAACACTATGTATCAGTCAGGACACAAGAGGCTTCCTTTCATTGCTGGTATTGGGGTAGATCATCAAAACCTCTAAGAAGCTCAATTTAGCAATACTTATCAAAAGTTCAAATACCCATAAACCCTGAACCAGCAGGTTAGCTTTTGGGAATATATCCAACAGATATATGTCTGCAAGTGTAAAGAAATATGGTTATTCACTGCAGCCTTGTTTATAATAACATACTGAAAGCAATCTCTACTAATAGGAGGATAATTTTGCTACTTCATACAACTAAATACTAGGAAGTGCTCTATATTCTGTTGTGGAATAATATTAATTTTAATTAAAAAATTAAAAAGTAAGATAAAGAACAGTGTGTAGAATATGTTTTGTTGTTGTTTAGTCACTAAGTTGTGTCTGACTGTTTTGCGACCCTATCAACTGTAGCACGCCAAGCTCCTCTGTCCATGGGATTTCCTGAGCAAGAATACTGGAGGAGGTTGCCATTTCCTTCTCCAGGGGATCTTCCCAACCCAGGGATTGAACCCATGTCTCCTGCATTGGCAGGCAGATTCTTTACCACTGAGACACCTGTAAAACAGCTTAAAATGGAGGGATAAAATTGGAGAAAGAATACACATAATAATTCATACATATTTCAAATTAAAATCTTTAGGAAGAAAATTTCTTAAGATTCAAAAAGTTAAAATTATGAATTCTTAAAGTTTTCTTCTCTCTGAAATCTTAAAACTGGGACTATAGATGATCAGTACAGAAATTTAGGATGTAAAAGTCACTCAGGTTTAAGGAGACCATTGTGAGCCCACAGGAATTTGAATGCGTCTGGCATATCCCCATGTACTTTGTATCACTGAACCAAAAATGTGCATAAAACCACATTTGATTCAGGAATACATGAGCAGATAAAATATATCTTAACTTAAATTTGTATTAGATATCAAACCTAAGCTCACTGAAATTCTTTTACTTAACATCTCATAATTTGAAATGTTCCATTTAATCCTTTTCCAAATCTAGACTATGTCTGATGTTTATTTAAGATAGGAACTCATGCTTAGATCTTCCTAAATGGAACAGAGGCTCTATGTTTTTCTCTGAGAGACTTCGGTGATGTTTTTAGCACTAATCATGCGTATGAAAACTTTCAACTCTGGAAATTCAAAGTCTGGAGTACTCTCAGGAGTTTGGAAAATCTTTTTTTAAACTGGTAATTTTTCATTACTGCTTACATTTCCTTTGCATATCAGTTGGTTTTCCTCCCTCAAGATGAATGTATATTTGTACATGTATACCTATATGTACATACATATAGGTTTATGTGTGGGAAAGATTGAAAACAAAACTTTTTAAAAAAGTATATTTGCATTTTTCCTGCAAGAGGCCTCATGTTTTCCATCAAACTCTCAAAGCATTTGGTGACTCAAGAAGGGTTAAATATCAGTAAACAATGGACATTCAAACAGACACTCCATCTTCTTTTCCTATGCTCACAACTTGTGCCTATATTGTCAATTTCCCTCGAGTCTAGATGACTCTGACGGCAGCATATCTGGCCATATCTTTCATACTCTGTCTTCAGGCTCACAAAGCTCCATATTACAGTGAGTTGTTAGCATAATCACTTAAAAAATAATTTACTGCCTACATTTTCAAGTTTGTTGAGGAGAGTTGGCCTGTAGGGGGAAAAACAATCAAACTGTCAATAATTGTACTGTAATCAGGCGTGTATACACACACTTGATCTTAGTTCATTGTCCTGGAATTTCTTCCTATTTCTGTTTTTATTAGTGGGGGAAATGGCCTTACTTATTTTGTTAATAGAGTAAATAAATTTTTCTTTAATATATAAAAATGAACTAGAAAATCTATTTTATTGGTTACTTCTTCAAGAAGAAAAGCGTATTTATTTATTTTAAGAAACTTTCTAGAAGGTGAATAGTCCATATGTGGATATAAAGCAACTATTTTACTGAGTGCTTATAAACTGCCTTCAATTGCCTGGAGAGAAAAATGAACACAGTGAGCTCTAATTCAAAAGTTAAAGAGCTTTCTATGAAGGTAACATCATAATGACTAACAGATTTACTTTACAAGTGCTTTTATATAAATTATCTCATTTAATTATAATAATAAGAAATTATTATTATCCTCTTTTTAAAGAATAACAAAATAAAAGCTCAGAATGATGAAGTAACTTGTCCAGGATCACACAGCCAGCAAGGGATGGAACTGGGACTCTCACATTTTCTGATACCATATTTCATACTCTTTCACACATGATGAGTAGCTCTCCAACCTCACTGTCACATAATATTTTAGAGTATGCCTGTAATTTTATTAAGCACCTTTGAAATCCTGATACTCAAGTCAATAACACATAGAACAGCTTACATAAGAAGGCATTTTTTGAAAGGGTAAATAAAAACAACACTGATATTCTAGAATATGTGCTCATTTATGTCATGGAGAAAGCTAAAAGTCCCCAGAAGAAAGGTCTGTACAGAGATACTTCCTTATCACTGTACACCTGTCTATGTGTAAGTCATAAGTAGATCACTGCCCCTTGCTCCTGCATTCTAATGAAAGCATTGTTCCTAATTGAGTTGTATATCTTTCACAAAATGATGCATGGGGGAAACTCCTTCTAGAGTTTCAAGCTAGGAAAAGTTCCTTTCTCTACATGCCTTGAAAATATGCCTTATGATGACAGTTTTGTAGCCCACTTTTGTCTTGGTTGCCAAGAAACTCAGGGGCAAGTCGTATGCTTAGTCTCAATCATATTCTGATTTGGAATCAACATTTAAGAAAAATGGTCTGCATTTTAGGGCATGTTTAGTTTTGGGGTCAAGCCAAAGTTCAGGAACCTGTTGGGGAGCGTGCTTTGACTTGGTCAAGCCAAGTCAGTGGATAAGAAATGGGCCACTGTGAGTATTTGGTCGGTACCTGCTACCTAAGGAAAAGCATACACTACTGAAATGCTAAGTACTTTTTCTGTCAATAAGATTTTTTATAAGAAGGTCAGTGGATCCAAGAAGCAAAGTACAGTATCAGAAATTTATTTCATTATTCCCATGCACATCATTAATCATTTGCACATGATTTCAGCTAGTAATTTAGCGTGTGTGTGTTAGTCACTCAGTCGTGTCTGACTCTCTGCACCCCTGTGTAGCCTGCCAGGCTCCTCTGTCCATGGAATTCTCCAGGCAAGAATACTGGAGTGGGTAGCCATTCCTTTTTCCAGGGGATCTTTCCAACCCAGGGATCAAATCCATGTCTCCCGCATTGCAGGCAGGTTTTTCACTGTCTGAAACACCAGGGAAGCCCTGTCTCCTAAAAATTAGTGAAAGGTAAGGTTTATTAAAAGAATTGAGATTCTTAGGAGAAAGTCACTTTTGCATATAAAAACAAAGAACTTAAATATCTTATACACCTGTACCAAATAAAATAAACTTTTATTACATTAATATATTTTAAAAGCATTGTAAATGAGGATCTGGCAACATTCCTAGAAGAAGCTAGTTGAAATACACATATTGAAGATTTATTGATCATTTGTCCTTAAGAAATTAAGAATTGGAAACCTTTAAAGGACACTCTGCCAAAGAATAATCCATAAGACAAAAGACAAAAGTATGTCATGGAATTATAGAGATAAGATCTAGTTCTATCTTTTAATTTTTAAATTAGGAAACTGAGGTCCATTGTGAGGTGTTATTTTTTAAGTCATACAGCAAGTGAAAGAGGAGAGTGAAAAAGTTGGCTTGAAACTCAACATTTAGGAAACTAAGATCATAGCATCTGGTCCCATCACTTCATGGCACATAGATGGGGAAACAGTGGAAATAGAGACAGACTTTATTTTTGGGGGCTCCAAAATCACTGAAATGGTGACTGTAGCCACGAAATTAAAAGACGCTTGCTCCTTGGAAGGAAAGTTATGAACAACCTAGACAGCATATTAAAAAGCAGAGACATTACTTTGCCAACAAATGTCCATCCAGTCAAAGCTATGGTTTTTCCAGTAGTCATGTATGGATGTGAGAGTTGGACTATAAAGAAAGCTGAGCGCAGAAGAACTGATGCTTTTGAACTGTGGTGTTGGAGAAGACTCTTGAGAGTCCCTTGGACTGCAAGGAGATCCAACCAGTCCATCCTGGGGGAAATCAGTCCTGAATATTCACTGGAAGGACTGATGCTGATAGCTGAAACTCCAACACTTTGGCCACCTGATGCTAAGAACTGACTCATTTGAAAAGACCCTGATGCTGGAAAAGATTGAAGGCAGAAGAAGAAGGGGATGACAGAGGATGAGGTGGCTGGATGGCATCACTGACTCAATGGACGTGAGTCTGAGTGAACTCTGGGAGTTGGTGATGGACTGGGAAGCCTGGCATGCTGCAGTCCATGGGGTTGCAAAGAGTCGGACACGACTGAGCAACTGAACTGAACTGAGCAGCAAGTTAGTGCAGTGGTAGGAGTAAGAATCAGATCAGACCTCCTTTCTTCTCTGAGAGTGAACTTCACCAGTGCAATTTTGTTTCATAGATTTTTACTGATTATAAAAGTAAGGTAAAACTATGATTAATGTCAAATGAGAATAAATTGCAGAGAAATATATACAGCATGAATTCATGTTTTTAAAGCACAAGCAACATTCATCTATTTATCTATCTATCATCTTTCTATTTGGGATTGCATGAACTTAAAGAAAAGTGGAAGCATATACACCATGCTAACACTGGATATTCATAAAAAGAATGAAGCAAGGGAATAAGAGAAAAAAGTAAGATAATAGAATTTTGTGAAATGGTAATATGAAAATGGCATCACTGATTTGGTGGACATGAGTTTGAGTAAGCTAGAGGGTGTTGGTGATGGACACAGAAGCTTGATGTGCTGCAGACCATGGGGTTGCAAAGAGTTGGACATGACTGAGCGACTGAACTGAATATGAAAATGAAGATTGTAAAATTCTATCTATAAAATTATTATTGTATACAAATTGACTGTGTACATAGACAAAGGCTAGAAGGTCACTAGAATATAAACACAGACCAGGACATGGACAAAAGAAAAAAGTCATTTTTGATCAGGGGTTGGGTTATGGGTATTTAAAAAATTTGTGTAGTTATTCCACGCACATATGGACACCTTATCTTTGACAAAGGAGGCAAGAACATACAATGGATTAAAGACAATCTCTTTAACAAGTGGTGCTGGGAAATCTGGTCAACCACTTGTAAAAGAATGAAACTAGAACACTTTCTAACACCATACACAAAAATAAACTCAAAATGGATTAAAGATCTAAACGTAAGACCAGAAACTATAAAACTCCTAGAGGAGAACATAGGCAAAACACTCTCTGACATACATCACAGCAGGATCCTCTATGACCCACCTCCCAGAATATTGGAAATAAAAGCAAAAATAAACAAATGGGACCTAATAAACCTTAAAAGCTTCTGCACATCAAAGGAAACTATTAGCAAGGTGAAAAGACAGCCTTCAGAATGGGAGAAGATAATAGCAAATGAAGCAACTGACAAACAACTAATCTCGAGAATATACAAGCAACTCCTACAGCTCAACTCCAGAAAAATAAATGACCCAATCAAAAAATGGGCCAAAGAACTAAATAGACATTTCTCCAAAGAAGACATCCAGATGGCTAACAAACACATGAAAAGATGCTCAACATCACTCATTATCAGAGAAATGCAAATCAAAACCACTATGAGGTACCATTTCACACCAGTCAGAATGGCTGCGATCCAAAAGTCTACAAGTAATAAATGCTGGAGAGGGTGTAGAGAAAAGGGAACCCTCTTACACTGTTGGTGGGAATGCAAACTAGTACAGCCACTATGGAGAACAGTGTGGAGATTCCTTAAAAAACTGGAAATAGAACTGCCTTATGACCCAGCAATCCCACTGCTGGGCATACACACTGAGGAAACCAGAAGGGAAAGAGACATGTGTACCCCAATGTTCATCGCAGCACTGTTTATAATAGCCAGGACATGGAAGCAACCTAGATGTCCATCAGCAGATGAATGGATAAGAAAGCTGTAGTACATATACACAATGGAGTATTACTCAGCCATTAAAAAGAATACATTTGAATCAGTTCTAATGAGGTGGATGAAACTGGAGCCTATTATACAGAGTGAAGGAAGCCAGAAAGAAAAACACCAATACAGTATACTAACGCATATATATGGAATTTAGAAAGATGGTAACAATAACCCTGTGTACGAGACAGCAAAAGAGACACTGATGTATAGAACAGTCTTATGGACTCTGTGGGAGAGGGAGAGGGTGGGAAGATTTGGGAGAATGGCATTGAAACATGTAAAATATCATGTATGAAATGGGTTGCCAGTCCAGGATCGATGCACGATACTGGATGCTTGGGGCTGGTGCACTGGGACGACCCAGAGGGATGGAATGGGGAGGGAGGAGGGAGGAGGGTTCAGGATGGGGAACACATGTATACCTGTGGCAGATTCATTTTGATATTTGGCAAAACTAATACAATTATGTAAAGTTTAAAAATAAAATAAAATTAAAAAAAAATTTGTGTAGTTATTTAAAAATAGCTTTTCCAGTAATAAAAACTAAAAGAAATCAAATGAATCTCTTTTGTAAAACCACTGAAGCACACCTATTTTAACTCAGAACTGATAAAAAGACTTAATTACATTCAATAAAGCATTCACTTGGCAAAATTTAATCACCACCAAGAGCTTCCCTGGTGGCTCAGATGGTGAAGAATCTGCCTGCAATGTGGGAGACCGAGATTTGAACCCTGGGCAGGGAAGATTGCCTGGAGAAGGGAATGGCTTCCCATTCCAATATTCTGGCTTGTTGAATTCCATAGACTGAGGAGCCCGGTGGGTTACAGTCCATGGGGTTGCAAAGAGTCAGACTCAACTGAATGACTAACTGATAATCGTAAGGACTGATAACTGTAACATTTATATGTTTCATGTATAAGTGTTTACATATACATGTTTGCATATTCATGACTGCATAAATAGCCATGTGTTTACTATTTATTTATTTACTAAATTCATGCATACTTTCTTCTAGTGAATGATGTCGACAATGAAAATGGTGTCAAAAAGAGTTGGACTCAACCAAGTGACTGAAGTGAGTGATGCTTACTATAAAAATTTTGGAAAATTTAGGAAAGCAGAAAATAAAAATCACTGATAAACTTACTCAGAGACATCTGCTGTTAACTTTTTTCATATGTTCTTCCAGAACTTTTTCATGCATGTGCATTAAAAGATGGGATGATAATTTATTTGGTTATCAACTTTTTCCACTAAGTAGTATATTATGGCTATATTTCCACAGTAATAAAAATAGACACAATGTCATTTTTAATTAGCTATTCAACATTTCATCATAAGGAATTACAGTAACTGATGTTACAAATCTCTATAAATGGTAATTTGGTTTGATTCTATTTCTTAAATGATCATAAATGACATATATATATGTATATATACACATACACATATACATATTTTGCTCTTGTCCTGTTTCCTTAGGATACATTCCTAAAAGCGATATTGCTAGGTATCATTGTTCTTAAATTTATATAACTCTCTAAAATTTTATACTCAAGTATCAAAAATACTAGTAGATAAGAAACCCTTTGTTATCAGAATAGTGTATCATAGAAACAACCAGTATAAGCTTTAAAGTTTTTCTCATGGGTAAATGACTCATGTTTATCACTTCATTCCTCATTATAATTTGGGAAAACAAATTTGTATCGAAAACAAATCTGAAAGTAATCATTATGATGATCCATAACTTATGAAGGTCTGTATCTGTATTTCAAATCACTCCTAATTATTTTTACCTCCTACTCTCACGAGTATGAGGTTATTGATGGTAGACTTTGTAAAATGCTCTGACATTTATGTGGAAGTCATGCAGCTACTATTTTTAAAGTGTCTACAAAGAAGACTCTTTGCAACTGTTCTCCAGCTTAATGGTAAATGTGCAAGAGGTGTGTGGTCTATCAAAAATATCAGCTATATCCTTAAGATTTGTTGTTGTTATTTAGTTGCTTAGTCATGTCTGACTCTTTTTTGTGACCCCATGAACTGTGGCCCACCAGGTTCCTCTGTCCCCCAGGCAAGAATACTGTAGTGGGTTGCCATTCCTTCTCCAGGGCATCTTTCTGATCCAGGGATCAAACCCACATCTCCATGTCTCCTGAACTGCAGGCGGATTTGTTATTGCTGAGTCACTGGGAAAGTCTATCCTTAAGATATTCATAATTTATTAGAAGTAATGGGTCATTATTCATCCCTGGAGTTGGGAAGATTCCCTGGAGGAGGGCATGGTAGCCCACTCCAGTGTTCTTGCCGGGAAAATCCCATGGTTGGAGGAGCTTGGCGGGCTACAGTCCACGGGGTCACAGAGACGGACACGACTGAGCAATGAGCAGCAGCAGCATTCATCCTTTGTATCACTGAAGATTTTTTAAGGGAAAATGGATAGAAGGGACTTGAAAAACATGAATTTTTAACAATTTGAGCTTCCCAGTGGTAAAATATATTATCTCTGGAAGTAGTGAACTTATCATCATGGGAGGTATGGGAACAGATGTTGACTGATCATATATGAAAGATGGTGTGGAAAGGGTATCAGTATAAGTTGAAGACAGCACTTGCTCACCTCTCTAGGCCTCTTCTAGAAGATTAAATATTATGTTGAAGGGAAAACAATGTACAGGTTCCAACTATTGATACGTCATAAGCAAATATTAGGCCAGAGAATAACACCCAATTATTTCATACTTAAGAGAAACTGAATTTCACATATGAATATTACTTGTACTTTCAAAACCGGAGAATCTCAGCCATATTCTAGTGATCAAAATCTATATTATGTAGGTTATTTTAGTTTTTAATGACTATTTAGAATAAAAGATGTTAAATAAATTTTAGGGTCTATTTTGCTAAGGACACAATTGCTTGGTTGATTAAATACTATCTCTTGATAGAGATTAGTGAACTCAGGCTAGTTTAATGATCACTTAATTCATATTGCTACATGGTTATTCTATTATTGAGGGATTTCTTAGATTTAATCTATCTGGGGGAAAAACAAGTTACTCAGTGAATTGTTATATAAAATAATAATAAAAATAAGTTCTCTCTTGATTTAGACAAAATAGTGTGCTTGTAAGCTAGCGTATTCTACTACCCACCTTCCCCCAGTTGGCTCTATTAAAAATAGTGCTGTAAAGAGAAATAAAAATCAAAAATAAACTATGCCTGTTGCACAGCATTTCACAGAGAGGATTTTATGTACAATTTAACAGTTCATGGAAAAAAGAATATTACCGGAGGCAAGGAAATTCTTCCTCTGAAAATAAGTGAAACCCGAATCATTATTAGCATATGCATTCACTTTTGGGAGGTAGGAGATATTCAGGTCTATGATTCATTTTAATATACGACCATGTGGTTTGTGCTTTAGGAGGGCTTTGGGGTTTGAGCTAAAGTCTTCCATACCAAGTTAGGTTTTGCTAAGAGCAAGTGGTTGGTTTTATACTTAAACACCTCAGTTGGCTCTCTATAGTGCATATGCATATGAATTGAACTAAAGAGGAAGAACCAAAGGGCTGGCTTCCATTGTTCTTTATAGTAACATATTTTATTGAAAGGAATATGAACTTCAGGAAGAAATCAATCTACATTTGAAGGAGCTGACTTTGACAAGTTACCCTTTCTTCATCTATAAAATGGGTATAATACCACTGACTTATTTGGAGAATTGAATGTTCAAGAGTAAGTTGCATAGCATCTGGCACACAGGAAAAAAGGAATACAATTCAGCTTCTTTCCTCTTTGTCTTTTTTCTAATAGGGGAACTCTGCTGCTGCTGCTGCTGCTAAGTCACTGCTTCAGTTGTGTCCAACTCTGTGTGACCCCATAGACAGCAGCCCACCAGGTTCCCCCGTCCCTGGGATTCTCCAGGCAAGAACACTGGAGTGGGTTGCCATTTCCTTTCCAATGCATGAAAGTGAAAGGTGAAAGTGAAGTTGCTCAGTTGTGTCTGACTCTTAGCGACCCCATGGACTGCAGCCCACCAGGCTCCTCCGTCCATGGGACCCTCCAGGCAAAAGTACTGGAGTGGGGTGCCATTGCCTTCGAAATTCTAAATACATTAAAAAAAAACAAAAACAAAAAACATGCTCTCCTACAGTTTGAGGAATGATATTCTCATCAACAATCTCAGCAGGAGGTCAGCTATCAGCTACATCAGTGGCAAAGTCCCTCTGGATGCAGATCTAAGCCATGTGAATAAATATCAGGGACCTGGAAGCAACTAAAGCATCAGGGGGAGCAACTTCTGAAGCTGTGGGGATGTCGGCCCAAGCCATTCAGAAATAGAAGCTCTTTGGGGAAAGGGCCATGTGAGCTCTCTCCTTCCAGTAGACCAGGGAGAAGGTGAAGCATAGCTCAGGAGGAGAGACCCCTTAGTCTGCCTTAGAGAGTTCCTAAATTTCTAGAAACTCTCCATGGAGGGGTCTCTATGGCTATGAGGAACCCTGCACTGTTACCTGGTCCTTAGACTCCTGGAGGAAGAAAAGCAAAAGCTTAGAAAGCAGGATGGTCGATTATCATTAACTTGTTTTCAGTCTTCCCTGGTGGCTCAGTTGGTAAAGAATTCGCCTGCAATGCAGGAGAGCTGGATTTGATCGCTGGGTTGGGAGGATCCCCTTGAGGAGGGCATGGCAACCCACTCTAATACTCTCGCCTGGAGATCCCCACAGACAGGGGAGCCTGGCGGGCTACAGTCCATGGGGTTGCAAAAAGTCGGACATGACTGAGTGACTATGCGCACGCACACGTGCGCACAAACATACACACACACAACTTTCAGAGCTCTGTATTCTCTAGCAAATAACTTCAGAATTGCTGTATGTATTCAATGTAGATGGTGCAGTCTATGGTAAAAAGCCTTTACAAATTCACTTTAATAGCTTTCATTTATAAATACAATTTAGGTGAAATTCATATACTGGCAAAAGTAGAGTTTTAAAAGACTCTAGAATATTCCTCTGAATACAATTCAATCTAAAGTATAAGAGGAAAAAAATCCCAGCTTTAAACAATACCTTTTAATGAAATACTAATTTTACATTCAGGTACCTGAGATCAATCTAATACAGTCCATACACCTAAAGTAGTATAGCAGGAGATTATAGAAACCAGTTAGAAATAGGGGGGTTGTTTATAAGATTATCTACCACCCCTGTATGGTAATGTCTGGGCACTTGATTTTACTATGTATTTGCTGTTACGTAAGATAAGCGGGTCTGGTGGAGCCAGTTGTTGCCTCCACTTTACTTAAGTGGGCTTCCCTGGTGGCTCAGATGGTAAAGCATCTGCCTGCAATACGGGAGACCCAGGTTCAATCCCTGGGGCGGGAAGATCCCCTGGAGAAGGAAATGGCAACCCACTCTAGTACTCTTGCCTGGAAAATTCCATGGACAGAGGAGTCTGGTGGGCTACAGTCCATGAGGTCACAAAGAGTCGGACACAACTGAGCGACTTCACTTTCACTTTCTTTCTATACTTAAGTGATCCTCAGTTTCATCAAGAAGATCATCAGCCTGATTCTTGGAAAGTGTGACAATCTGAAGTGGTTCCAGTGAACATGGTAAATTTCCTAACTTGAAAGTACTTCTTTGTTATACAAAGACAATGGTTAAGAAATAAAACTTCAAGAAAGACTTCATATGAAAGCAACTTAGAATATGAATAGTTAAAGCTTAACTACAATTTTCACTGGTCAAAAAGAAAAGCAAATCAGATTTCCCAAGTATTTCTTGCTGTGTGGTACATACTCTGCGTAGAAGGATCAGTTATGTATACCTGGATAAAAAGGTAAGAGAATTTATATTTATTGATCACCTGCTTACCTTGCAGCCACCTTATGAGGGAGTTGTTAAAAATCTGAATTTATAGGGGAGGAAATTGAGATCAAAGGTCACAAAACCACTAAAACGTGACTCTGGAATCTGAACCTCAAAACCTGTTCTCTGAAAAAAATCTTATATCTGGGTGTACATGATGACATAAAATGTACTATCACATCACATGTACAGCATTACCAAAGAACAGGATGTTCTACGTAAAATGAAGTATTCAATATAATTGAATCCTACTGCCAAAGTGTTTGGCATTTAAGTCTGATTTCTGGTGGGAAGCCAGACATTGTGTTTGTAAAAATCATCCATGAATGTTAGTCCGAGTGAGAACCTAAGGGACTGACCTAAAATAAAGTCAGTAAATATATTTACTCTATTTCTGTCTTAGTCCTGGACAACTGGGGCTGCCAGCAGTTTCTAACTACTATATAATTGCTGAGGAAACTTTTTAAAAGATAGAGAAAACTGATTTCTATGAGTGGAACTAGTTATACGATTCATAGAAACTGCTCAAACTTTAAGCTGATTCATAGGAATGGAGATGGAAAGTGAAAGTGAAGTCGCTCAGTCGTGTCCGACTCTTTGCGACGACCCCATGGCCTGTAGCCTACCAGGCTCCTCTGTCCATGGGATTTTCCAGGCAATAGTCTTGGAGTGGATTGCCATTTCCTTCGCCAGGGGATCTTCCCAACCCAGGGATCGAACTCGGGTCTCCCGCATTGTAGACAGACACTTTACCATCTGAGCCACCAGGGAAGCCAGATCTTTTTCTGGTTCAATAAATATTTTGCTTATGAAAACACCTGAAATTAGAAATGCAAGTGGGGTCAGGGGAGGGCAAATAAAAACAATGAAACATAAGGGGCAAGAGTTTGGAAAATTCAATGTTGATTCTTGATCCATCATGTCTCTCCATAGCCTATGGTTTTAGTCTCCCGCAAAGGACATGAGTTTGGGTAAACTCCAGGAATTGGTGACGGACAGGGAGGCCTGGAGTGCTGCAGTCCATGGGGTTGCAAAGAGTTGGACACGACTGAGTGACTGAACTGAACTGAATCACCTTCTGAGGTTTTTAGCAACAAACATCATAAATGCTCATAAAACTATGCAGCTCTGATGAAGCAGGCATACTACTTGGTTCAGTGGCCTTCCAAAACAAAATTCCAGACACTGATAACATATTTGGTAAAGTAGTATTTCCCGTGTTCACTCTAAATTTACCTCCTGTTGATTTCATTGCACATCTCTTCCTCATTGTCAAGTGAAAAGAGAATACTCAGATTTCAGAACAATTTAGAACATTTTAATCAATACATTCTAGATTTTTTCTCTTCTCTTTGCCAGGGTACATTGGAATTTATGGTCTCTTTTAGTCATTACTCTTCCCTGGTACCAACTGACTGTCAGCTTTCTTATGACCTGCATTCTAATTGACACATCACAATTTCAGGGAATACAGCAAATTGAACACGAAAGCTGGGAGACTAGCTGACATTATAAAGTTCTTAAAAGAAGGGCTGGTGTGTGTTTTCCTTCATATGCCCATAGTGTCTAACTCAACATCGCCCTCATGATAGAGCAATGGAGAGCTAAAATTGAATACATGTCTACATATGTCAGACTCGACTCACATGCCACTGAACGTGTTTCTACAATGATCCTATATTAATATCTTCATTTTATGAGGAAACTCAGTGAGTTGCCTAAGATCAAGCAGCTAGTAAACAGCAGGACTGATATATGAATTCATGTCTGTCTGACTTTTTATTTCACCATGTTATTTCCTGACCAGACTCAGTACCCCAACACATTAGACATGGACTGTCATCTTCACAGGGTTGTTTATCACTTCTCTAGCTCTAGCTGGTCTCGAGAGGGAAAAACCTTCTGCCCAGTAAAGCTGTAATTCACAAATGGCCTGATGGTCAATTGGAATGCCACATGTTATGGTCAATCACTTAGTGCATAATTGGTGTGTAATTAAGAAGTGAAAATTAAGGCACATACAGAACCAGTCTTTGTTAATAGTAATGATGCTTTGGGGATTGAGTCTTTCATTTTCATTATCACTGTAGAAAAACATGAGTAAAGGATAGGATGGCAATCTAAGAGGGGGAAAGAAGAGAATTAAGTGAAAATAAACTGGATTGTTGATTACTAAAATGTCCTTCAAAGGCAATTTTGCCCGAGTGGCTCTTATTTTCATTATAATCATGTTTGTAACGTTTTCACAATTCTATGGTACTATCTGAAGAATTTTGTAATATTACTGTTCAATGTCACCTGTCTTCCAACAGGGATGCACTAAGTCTCTGCTTGAATATTCTCAGTAATGGAGAACTCACTATGATAAGAAAACACATTCTTACCTTCACATCAGTCAAAAAAAGAAAAAACATTCCCTACAGTTTTCTTGAAATTATTCTTTAAGCATATCTGAAAGAACTATCTGGCAACATGCATTTCTAGGCTGGCTCTTTGGATACTGGAAAGGTCCTCAATGTTTATCAGCATTTGTGTGTGAAAGAGACAGCTACATGCGTCATCGTATCATGTTTGTGTCACTAATCAAAGTCACATGATTTTGGTACTTTTTTAGTAGGTTTTTTTTTTTTTTTTTTTTTTTTTTAGTTTTTAAAGACTAAAACAAATATGTTTCAGCGAAAATTATTTAGTCTTTTTAAAAAATGATCACTTACTCCATTACTCTTGCCTGGAGAATCCCCATGGACAGAGGAGCCTGGCGGGCTACAGTCTATAGGGTCACAAAGAGTTGGACACAACTGAAGCAACTTAGCATGCATGCATGCCCATTCTTAGCTCTACATTAATGTTAATTGGCATAGTAAAATAGCACATGGGGAAGAAAATCTCTCAGTTTGCTAAATCTATATAGTTGATGTTATTTAGAGATCATGGTTGTTTGACATGAATGGAGGGAAATAATTTGTAGCTATTATTATTATGGTAAAAGATGAATTATCTATAGACTCCTATCACTTTATAACTAGTCCCTGAGTACATTTATTCATTACAACATAAAGGAGAGATTTCCTTACTTGTGTTCTCACCATTAATTTCTCGAAGTTCACTGTTAATTCCAACATCTATGGAATTCATTATTTTGTCAATCTGTGAAACAAAAAACACATAAAATGAATTATTACACTTGCTTTGTGTTGCACTTTTGTTTTTTAAATTTTTTATTTATTTTTATTTTTTATACAAATTTTAAAGGCTATTTCCATTTACAGTGATTACAAAATATTGGCTGTATTCCCTGTGTTGCAAGATATACCCTTGACCCTATCTTTTAGCCAATAGTTTGTACCTCTTAGTTCCTCACCTCTGTATTGTCCCTCCGGCCTCCACTGGTAACACTAGCTTGTTGTTCTCTGTACCTGTGAGTCGGCTTTGTTTTTGCTATATTCAGTAGTTTGTTGTATTTTTTAGATTACATATATAAGTGATATCATATAGCATTTATCTTTCTCTGTTTGACTCATTTCACTGAGCATACAGCACTGCATTTTAAAATGACTTTCCACTGCCAGAAGCATATATTCTTGATATTATTGCCACTGCAAAACTCCAGTTAAGAGACTAACAGAGAAAGATTTAAAGGGAGACAGACATCTTTTGAATTGCTTTTAGAAATACAAATTTTATTTCCTTTTCTTAAACTTTCAAAATCAGCTTGCCTTTTCTCTGAATTTCCTAAAATGAACTTTGTTTGGACTTACATGGGTCAGTAAGTTAGACATTGTGAATTCTTTAAACTCAGAAGGGGAAGGAGCTGAGGATAAGTTCACGTGACAATGTCTATCTTCTCGGTCATTCTTCCTCTTGGATCTGAGAGCATGCATCTCATCTGACCAGTGAAGTGTGGCCACTGGAACCAAGTTCTGATTAAATGGTATGACCAGCCACAAGCTTATTTGTAGCATATAATCACAAGAATCTAGGAATGGCAACAACTTGATTCTAAGAGATAAGTTATATTATTCGCAGAGTTAATAAATATAAGAAATGGATAGATCTGAGTAAACTATCAGACTACTACTATGGAATTCGTAGGAAAATATGACTGTCTCAGCTTTAGCTATTTATGCTTTAAACCCGGTCATCATCCTAGCAGCCTTAGTGAGACAGCAGGTTTCAGAAATGACAATGAACATTACTTAAATGCCCCATTTTGTTCACCCTGAAATAGATGCAGAGAGATTAAGTGATTTTCTCAAACAGCTCAATTCAGAATGTCAATACCAGACCATTTCTATTTCTCAGAATACTCTAGTGACCTATTGTGCTTCAAAACCTAATTGTACTGGCACAATCTTTTGAGAGACAAAATGTGACATTTTAGAATGAAATGCTGAGGAAGAGTGTGGTCCATTATTTGCAGAAATTCAAGAAAAAGCAAGAGACTTCATTACTTTATGATGTAGTCCTTTTTATGGAGAAAGGATGATATATTATTAACCTTAAAAGGGCACTTACTTCCTGAGTAATTCCAAGAAATTGAAGACTTTGTCTTTAAGTAGAGCTTAAATTGGTCATACTGGACCGCACACATTTTTCTTTAATGTCCAATAGTTGTAAAGGGAAATATTAAGTAACTTGTGTTTTTTGTATGATACTTGGAGAAGGGCCAGGACCTTTCTGTTTAGTATTAAGATTATAAGAAGCTCTTCTGAAATTATAAGATACTTTAAAGAAGGAAGATGAGCTAACAGAGTTTAGCAATTAACAAAATGATATAAAGCAAACAAAAACAAAGATTTTTCTTCATTTGTCAGCTGCAATGCTTAGTAGGGCACAATGTGAACATTTTCTTGTACCTCATAGCTAGTTATTACTTCTGCTTGATATCAATTTCTATGGAAACAACAGATATCCCCTCATGTGTGGAACTGTGTTTGTTTCTATGCTCGCTGTGAAATTATCATGTATTACCTCTAGAACTTTTCCCTTCCACTTGGATCTAGTTGTGTTATTTTTTTCTTTCCTTTGAAAGACTTAAAAAGCTGAAAATCCCTTCCTCAAAACTCTCTTGATGCTAAAGCTTTATGTAAAGAATAACAAGAAGAACAAATCTTACTTCTTCCCATTCGGAAGTGAAAGATGGTGTTCTTTCAGAATTCCCTTTAGAGCTGTGATCAGCAGGTGAAGATTCACTCCAGTTAACTCTTGATGTTTTCTCATTTGAAGGGTAGGCAATGAGATCAGAATCCGATTTAGAGACAGTTTTGGATAAATGCATGTCGATCAGGGCTTTTGGTAATGACCTTATTCTCCCCAGGGTACACGCTCTCTCCACAAATCCCCCAGTGTTCACAATCCACTGGTCCCCATTCCGGGATCCACTTCTAGCTGTTCTTGTGCCAACAATGGTATGGTTTTCGAGTTGGCTGCTTTTTTTGTGAAAAATTGTTCTACTGACCACCTTGGGTTTAATTTTCTTTACCACAGGTTCTGATTTATTTTCTATTGGAGTTTGCTTGAAAGGCAAAGGACTATTTGCCAAACTGACTTCATCTTTTTCTTCTTCACGTTCATCTCTTTTCCCATAGAGATGAAATGGATTTTCAGGGG
The DNA here is from genome assembly GCF_029407905.1 of Bubalus kerabau. Lineage (NCBI taxonomy): Eukaryota > Metazoa > Chordata > Mammalia > Artiodactyla > Bovidae > Bubalus > Bubalus kerabau. The sequence goes on along the minus strand of NC_073624.1, from coordinate 58,721,441 downwards.
ACTCACAGGCTGGAGAGGATCCATGGAGGAGACCTGCAAATTGCCCAGGATCATATTCTTTTGGGGGATCAATGTCCTCCTGATGAGAGAGATCATCTGCAAAAGAGAAAAAAAAGGTCTGGATGCTCATTTGGAAAGGACTCTGAAAGCCCCAATACAATAGAAGCACCCTTTTGAACCTGTGTAATGTCCAAACAATTGATTTATTGTTACACAGTGATATCCTCACTTTATGAAATACCCATGACCCTACAGTGCCGTGTATAAAATAAATGTGTGTGTGTGTGTGTGTGTGCGTGTGCGTGTGTATACCAGATCTTCCTGATATACCTTAGGGTGTATTTCAAAGTTATGAATTGGGTATTAATTGAGTAATTGCCCACCCTTCTCCTTTGTCCTCAGGGAGTATATTTTATATTGGATAACAAAATTAGGTTTTCTTAATATGGGACACCCATGTTCAAACTTTTGCAGTAAATGAATCATTGTACAGTGAGGACATCAGGCTGGTAAATCAAGATCATATATAATGACATCCCTTTGCCCTCCCAGCAAATAAAATAAAAAACAAAACCTTGAAAAGAAGTATAATTCGGAATAATTGAAAGGTAATAATCCTAATGTGTTACTTCAAATATAAAATTAAGATTAATTCTACACAAATTATATGATTTAGACAAAAAGGATTTATCCATGCTTAACAGGCAAACAATGCAGTATCACTAACAGGTGAGAGAGACCCTTTTACAGGAAACTGATGTTGTGCTACTAACACAAAGCTGTCCTTTTCTTTCTTCTATGAAACAGATTTAGTTATTTTTCAATTTCTTCAGATCTTTAAAAATGTAATCCAGAAAAGAAACCAAAGAATAAAATTTTTATTACTTTAATTTTTTCTAAGATGAAACATAAATGTTCTCTGAGATTTAAAATATGTGCGTGTGCTCAGTCATGTCCAACTCTTTGTGGCCCCATGGATTGTAGCCAGCCAGGCTCCCCTGTCTGTGGAATTTTCCAGGCAAATTGGGTTTCCAGGCAACCCAATATTGGAGTGGGTTGCCATTTTCTCCTGCAGGGGATCTTTCCGACCCAGGGATCGAACCCTTGTCTCCTTTGTTTCCTACATTGGCAGGTAGCTTCTTTGCCACTGCACCCCTTGGGAAGCCCTGAGATTTAAAATACACCATGCTTTTTTTAATGACCTAGTTTGTCTTTTAAAGACACAGTGTGTAAAAACCTGGCCAAAGAAATTAGTGAAGGGAGTCAGTCTACTTTTTTGACTGGTCACTTTAATTAACATTCAGCTAAATATTTGCCATGATCAAAAGTTAAATTACCTGATAAGCCTAGTCTTCTGAAAAAGTAAAATATAGCCAATGTGGTAGATAAAATATAACAAATTCAAAGTTGACTTGGCTGATTCACAACTTAAAGAAGTTAGTTATTATTATAAACCAAAAACATCAAAGTTTTTATAAGTTAACAAGTAACATTTACTAGGCATGTGCTATTTACTACTCATTAAATTAGAGGTAATATTTCTATCCCCTTATGTGATCATCATAACAACTCTATGAAATGATTAATAACAATCATGGTTATCTAATCTAAAGAGATTTGGTCAGAATATGTAAACAAATTGTCAACCTCAATAAATCTCAATAGATATTTGCCCAAGGAATGCTACAGACAAATCAGCTTTCTTAACTGAAGTTTGGCCCCAGCTCCATATGCTTTTGTCTCTCTTGGAGCTAATAGAAGCAGGTATGATCCTGGCTTTATATATTCTCCAGACCTCACCCAGGTTCCTCTTTAGCTGTCCCAAATGAAGATGTTCCCTTCCTAGACCTAACACAGTGCTGAGTAGAAGAAAAAAGTATCAGGATGAGAGATCCCTGAGACAATGATCTAAAAGAGAAACAATCTGTACCACCCCATACTCTCACAAGTACTTTATCTTCTCATAAAAACTTTCTAGTATACTGGACATGAATTTTTCCCTCCTCTTGCAACAGATTTTTCTTGGAGGAGAAGAGTGCGTGGAGTGTAAGGCAAAGCAGCCTTAAACTCTCTAAGGCTAGAGTATACGCCCTATTACATCCATTTTTTAGAAGTCAAAATTAATATGTAGACAACTTAACGCTGTTAAATTTCCCCAGCTAATAAGTAGTTAAGCTGAGATTCAAACTAAGGCCTATCAGATACTTATATCCATTGGCCTGGAAAATTTATTATTAAGATAAAAGAACAATCTAGGGCTCAAGGACAATCAAATAGGCTCTTTGTGGGAAGTGATATGTCTCTCCTGGTTATGACTATTTCTGGAATTTGGAAAAAAATGGATGAAAAGGATTTTTTTTTCCTGCTTCATGGAGGTAAGCTTATACTAAGAGAAAGTAAAATATGGTGTTCTGTTTGAATTTATTGTCTCCTTTTTCTTGCTGGGCTACTTGGCTCTCCTATAATGCTTTATACCATAAGTAGGTTTGTATGAGATGACAGTAATGGGTAAATAATGCAGAAGGAAGGAAGGATTCTGAAATAAAGAAGTTTAGTTTGAGTATGAGAGGAAAAATTAAAATAGGGAATGGAGTACTTCAAGGCTGTATATTGTCACCTGCTTGTTTAACTTATATGCAGAGCACATCATGAGAAATGTTGGGCTGGATGAGGCACAAGCTGAAATGAAAATTGCCAGGAGAAATATCAATAACCTCAGATATGTAGATGACACCACCCTTATGGCAGAAAGCAAAGAAGAACTAAAGAGCCTCTTGATGAAAGTGAAAGAGGAGAGTGAAAAAGTTGGCTTAAAATTCAACATTCAGAAAGACAAGATCATGGCATCTGGTCATCACTTCATGGCAACTAGATGGGGAAACAGAGACAGACTTTATTTTGGGGGGCCCCCAAATCACTGCAAATGGTAACTGCAGCCATGAAATTAAAAGATACTTGCTCCTTGGCAGAAAAGTTATGACCAACCTAGACAGCATATTAAAAAGCAGAGACATTACTTTACCAACAAAGGTCTGTCTAGTTAAAGCTATGGTTTTTCCAGTAGTCATGTATGGATGTGAGAGTTGCACTATAAAAAAAGCTGAGCACCGAAGAATTGATGCTTTTGAACTGTGGTGTTGGAGAAGACTCTTGAGAGTCCCTTGGACTGCAAGGAGATCCAACTAGTCCATCCTAGGGGAAATCAGTCCTGAATATTTATTGGAAGGGCTGATGCTGAAGCTGAAATTTCAATACTTTGGCCACCTGATGCTAAGAACTGACTCATTTGAAAAGACCCTGATGCTGGGAAAGATTGAAGGCAGAAGAAGAAGGGGATGACAGAGGATGAGATGGCTGGATGGCATCACTGACTCAATGGACATGAGTTTGAGTAAACTCTGGGAGTTGGTGATGGACAGGGAGGCCTGGCGTGCTGCAGTCCATGGGGTCACAAAGAGTCAGACACAACTGAGTGATTGAACTTAACTAAACTGAACTGAAGGGGAAAAAAAAACCAAAAACCTGTAAATCATAGTCAAGAGGTTTCTGATCATGTTCACTATAGTGAGATATTTAGGAGCATAACATTATTTAAACTTTTCTTTGAATATTATTATTAGGTTACCATCCCTTCTGTGATTTGATAAAAATAACTATAATCACATCTTCAAAGTGCTTTATACTGTTCAAGTCCTCTAGTCACAAGCAGTCCCCTCTCTCAATAAAAGAGAATTTGATTATTACCTCATAAGCCTAGGGTTTTGAAGAATTGTTCTTGCCATTAAGATAGTTGATAGCATTCTTACCAAGAGTTCTGAAAAGGCAAATATTACCTATTTCAGTGGCCAAACCCTAAGAATTTCTAAAATCAAAGACAGTGAGAAGCTGATATGGAACCTGCTGGGTACCTATTCAGTTGATTGAATGCAGTTACAACCTCCATGTGCACAGGCTCCTTTAGCCTTTAGCCACACTCCATCCTGTACCCATTCCTCCCATAGGATTTTAGAGGTTACGTGTGGCCAAGTACCTTGCTTTGGTCAGTGGCTCAAATGCACTCATCCCACACGCTAGCAAAGTAATACTCAAAATTCTCCAAGCCAGGCTTCAACAGTACATGAACCGTGAACTTCCAGATGTTCAAGCTGGATTTTAAAAAAGCAGAGGAACCAGAGATCAAATTGCCAACATACTCTATATCATAGAAAAAGCAAGAGATTTCCAGTAAAGCATCTACTTCTGCCTCATCGACTACATAAAACCTTTGACTGTGTGGATCACAACAAACTGTGGAAAATACTTAAGTGAAAATTAGAAAAGGCAGAGGAACCAGACATCAAATTGCCAACATCCACTGCATCATAGAAAAAGCAAGAGAGTTCCAGAAAAACATCTACTTGTGCTTTATTGATTATGCCAAAGCCTTTGACTGTGTGGATCACAACAAACTGTGGAAAATTCTGAAAGAGATGGGAATACCAAATCACCTTACCTGCCTCCTGAGAAATATGTATGCAGGTCAAGAACCAACAGTTAGAACTGGACATGGAACAACAGACTGGTTCCAAATCAGGAAAGGAGTACATCAAGGCTGTATATTGTCACTCTACTTATTTAACTTCTATGCAGAGTACATCATGAGAAATGCTGGGCTGGATGAAGCACAAGCTGGAATCAAGATTGCTGGGAGAAATATCAATAACCTCAGATATGCAGATGACACCACCCTTATGGCAAAAAGTGAAGAAGAACTAAAGAGCCTCTTGATGAAAGTGAAAGAGGAGAGTGAGAAAGTTGGCTTAAAACTCAACATTCAGAAAGCTAAGATCGTGGCATCTGATCTCATCACCTCATGGCAAATAGATGGGGAAACAGTGAAAACAGTGACAGACTATTTCGGGAGCTCCAAAATCAAAGTGGTGACTGTAGCCATGAAATTAAAAGATGCTTACTCTTTGGGAGAAAAGCTATGAACAACCTACACAGCATATTAAAAAGCAGAGACATTACTTTACCAACAAAGGTCCTTCTAGTCAAGGCTATGGTTTTTCCAGTGGTCATATATGGATGTGAGAGTTGGACTATAAAGAAGGCTGGGTGCCAAAGAATTGATACTTTTGAACTGTGGTGTTGGAGAAGACTCTTGAGAGTCCCTTGGACTGCAAGGAGATCCAACCAGTCCATCCTGGGGGAAATCAGTCCTGAATATTCACTGGAAAGACTGATGCTGAAGCTGAAACTCCAATACTTTGGCCACCTGATGTGAAGAGCTGACTCATTTGAAAAGACCCTGATGCTGGGAAAGATTGAGGGCAGGAGGAGAAGGGGACAACAGAGGAGGAGTCTGGCCCAGATCAGAAGAAAACATGTTAATAAAATCATGAACTATATAAATGGCTGTTGATTTAAGCCACAAAGTTTGGATTGGCTTACTATATGACAATAGATAGATTTAGTCTATATCCCATTTTAAAGAAGAATTAACATATTCTTCAAAATAAGTTTTGGCAATGTTTGTATTTTCAAGTCTGGAAATGATGATAGTAATAATATATAACATCACTAATAGTGTTGTGAAGATGAATGAAAAATAAAAGTAAGGGAGTTGGAATAATGCCTGTGGCATGGAATACATTAAATATGTGTTTTTATTATTACAACAATAATTTTTAATCTAGAGAGTTTCATTTTTACAAAGGTAGTAGTAATTTATTATATTAGACACTCAGTAATGATTATTATTTTGACATGCTTATATATTTTAAAAATATACTTTGGAAAGAATTTTCATATTTTCTTTCTATTACTTTAGATGAAACTGAGGCAAAGCATATTTGTAACATGTCTCATTTAATTTCACACTTCTCTTTTGACAAGTGGATATTTCATGCCAAGGTACAGAACTAACTATGTGTGAATTCCAATCTGATAGTTATTCAAAGAATCATTAGCATTTCAAAGAAATGTCAGACTAAGTACCCAATAGTAAGGAGTTCAACATTCTTTTTTACCAATCTTTGTTGCTGATATATATCACTTATATAAATACCTGAATAACCATAAATTTCATGCTAAGATGAAAACAAATTATGTAAAACAAGTAATTTCTTCTTTTATTATAGATCATAACTGTTGTTTATTGGGTTACTGCATTTCTCTTTGGAAAATCAAAAATCTCTCAGGGATTCTATGCTGATGTTAATATTAGTAGAAATTCTGAATTCATTTCACAATATATATAAAATGCCTCTGTCCACCATATGCTCACATTCCAGTGAAGGAGGCAACTGTAGGCAAATCAAAAATAGTATAATTTCTGATGATGCTAAGTTCTATGCAAAAAATAAAGCAAAGTGATGAGATAGGAATTATTACTGCAGACAGAGAGAAGAAGACATGAAAATCCATGTCCAGTGGCCTGAGAACCAGGAGAACTGATTGTATAGCACATGAAATTAAAAGACGCTTACTCCTTGGAAGGAAAGTTATGACCAACCTAGATAGCATATTGAAAAGCAGAGACATTACTTTGCCAACAAAGGTCCATCTAGTCAAGGCTATGGTTTTTCCAGTGATCATGTATGGATGTGAGAGTTGGACTGTGAAGAAAGCTGAGTGCCAAAGAATTGATGCTTTTGAACTGTGGTGTTGGAGAAGACTCTTGAGAGTCCCTTGGACCGCAAGGAGATCCAACCAGTTCATTCTGAAGGAGATCAGCCCTGGGATTTCTTTGGAAGGAATGATGCTAAAGCTGAAACTCCAGTACTTTGGCCACCTCATGCAAAGAGTTGGTTCATTGGAAAATACTCTGATGCTGGGAGGGATTTGGGGGCAGGAGAAGAAGGGGACTACAGAGGATGAGATGGCTGGATGGCATCACTGACTCAATGGACGTGAGTCTGGGTGAACTCCAGGAGTTGGTGATGGATAGGGAGGCCTGGCGTGCTGTGATTTATGGGGTTGCAAAGAGTCAGACACTACTGAGCAACTGAACTGAACTGAACTGAATCCAAAGGTTGGGAGGCTTGAGACTGAGGAAAAGATGATGTTTTAGTTTGAGAACAAAGATAGGAAAAAAGACTATTGGGCAGGAAGAATTCTTCCATTCAGAGTGGACATTAGTCTTTTGGTTCTATTCAAGCCTTCAACCGATGGGGTGAGGCCCATTCATTAGTGAGGGTAATCAGCTTTATTCAGTCTACCAATTTAAAGTTTAACCTCATCTCAAACACCCTCATAGAACTACCTAGAATAATGTTTGACCAAATATCTGGGCACCTCATGGACCATTCACGATGACATATAAAATTAACCATCACAGGTAAGTAGAATGATTGGAGATGAAGTCTAAGATGAAGGGAGAGGTAGAGCTGATATGATTTTGTTTACATTTTTAAAAGATCACCTGGTATTTCTGATGGCAAGGACATGACAATAATGTAGTATTTTAAGAAATTAATCTCCCCAAGTCCCTTCATAAAAACAATGCATATGATAGTGAAAGAATAAAATGATAGTAAAAAAAAAAAAAAGAAAGAAAGAAAAACTAACAATCAACCAAACAAAAAACAATGACAGGTGGTATCTTCAATAAAGTGGGTATCAAGGAATCCCCATGGCCATGGAAAATGGGTGAGCATAGCACAAATCATGAGATAGCAACAGGATGCAGAACTGGCAGAGATGAAGAGAAAAGGAAATTGATGGAGCCTACAAGCCAAAGGACCCAGAAATTGCCATCAGATTCTGATTTCCAAAAGGAGAAGGCCTAGTTCTAAGCAGGATGCTGAGCAATAGAATCTGAGAATAACCTGCAGAACTTGAAAAAATCCTGCAAAAGGACAATTAGAAGTAGCGTATACCCTTGAGAATCTCAGAAATATGCAATAAATACATGCTTTTAGTAAACTAGGGACTTCCCTGGTGGCTCAGATGGTATAAAGCATCTGCCTACAATGCGGGAGACCTGGAATCAATCCCTGGGTTGGGAAGATCTCCTAGAGACGGAAATGGCAACCCACTCCAGTATTCTTGCCTGGAAAATCCCATAGACGGAGGAGCCTGGTAGGCTACATTCCATGGGGTTGCAAAGAGTAGGACACGATTGAGCGACTTCACTTTCACTTTAGTAAACTGAGACTCCTCTGAAGAAAAAATGTCAGAAGCAGAATCCAAACTGAACAGGGTAAAAACACCAGCAATCTCAGGAAGAAAGATATTTCATATAATGAGAAGGAGGGAATGGTATGGAAGGCTGAGATCCAGAGGAAGGACATTTTGAATGTAATAATAGCAAAATATAGTGTTCAAATATGAGAGCACTACTTTGTAAGGCAAAGAGTATGTAACTCTGGAAAAGAATGAGATAACAGTAGGAAAAGGACATACTTTTCATTATAGGGAACTAGAATGCAAAAGTAGGAAGTCAAGAGATACCTGGAGTAACAGGCAAGTTTGGCCTTGGAGTACAAAATGAAGCAGGGCAAAGGCTAAAAGAGTTTTGCCAAGAGAACGCACTGGTCATAGCAAACACCCACTTGCAACAACACTGTACATATGGACATCACCAGATGGTCAATATCGAAATCAGATTGATTATATTCTTTGCAGCCAAAGTTGGAGACGCTCTATACAGTCCGGAAAAACAAGACCAGGAGCTGACTGTGACTCAGATCATGAACTCCTTATTGTAAAATTCAGGTTTAACTTGAAGAAAGTAGGGAAATCCACTAAACCATTCAGGTATGAACTAAATCAAATCCCTTACGATTAAGCAGTGGAAGTGACAAATAGCTTCACAGGATTAGATCTGGTAGACAGAGTGCCTGAAGAACTATGGACGGACGTTCATGACCTTGTACAGGAGGCAGTGATCAAAACCATGCCCAAGAAGAAGAAATGCAAAAAGGCAAAATGGTTTTCTGAGGAGGCCTTACAAATAGCTGAGAAAAGAAGAGAAGAGATAGGCAAAGGAAAAAAGAAAAGATATATCCATCTGAATGCAGAGTTCCAAAGAATAAAAGGAGAGATAAGAAAGTCTTCCTCAGTGATCAATGCAAAGAAATAGAGGAAAACAATAGAAGACTAGAGATCTCTTTAAGAAAGTTAGAGATACCAAGGAAACATTTCATGCAAAGATGGGCACAATAAACGACAGAAAAGGTATGGACCTAACAGAAGCAGAAGATATTAAGAAGAAGTGGCAAGAATACACAGAAGAACTATATAAAAAAGATCTTAATGATTCAGATAACCATGATGGTGTGATCACTCACCTAGAGCCAGACATCCTGGAATGTGAAGTCAAGTGGGCCTTAGGAAGCATCACTATGAACAAAGCTAGTGGAAGTGATGGAATTCCAGCTGAGCTATTTAAAATCCTAAAAGACGATGCTATGAAAGTGCTGCACTCAATATGCCAGCAAATTTGGAAAACTCAGCAGTGGCCATAGAACTGGAAAAGGTCAGTTTTCATTCCAATTCCAAAGAAAGTCAATGCCAAAGAGTGTTCACACACTACCAAAGATAGTTCACACTACCACACAATTGCACTCATCTCACACACTAGTGAAGTAATGCTCAAAATTCTCCACGCTAGGCTTCAACAGTACGTGAACTGAGAACTTCCAGATGTTCAAGCTTGATTTAGAAAAGGCAGAGGAAGCACGGATCAAATTACCAACACCTGTTGGATCACAGAGAAAGCAAGAGAATTCTAGAAAAATATCTACTTCTGTTTCACTGACTACACCAAAGCCTTTGACTGTGTGGATCACAACAAACTGTGGAAAATTCTTCAGGAGATTGGAATACCAGACCACCTTACCTGCCCCCTGAGAAATCTGTATGCAGATAATTAAGCAACAGTTAGAACCAGACATAGAACAACTGGTTCCAAATTGGGAAAGGAATACTTCAAGGCTGTATATTGTCACCTTGCTTATTTAACTTATATGCAGAGTATATCATGCAAAATGCTGGACTGGATGAAGCACAAGCTGGAATCAAGATTGCAGGGAGAAATATCAATAACCTCAGATATGCAGATGATACCAACCTTAGGGCTAAAAGCAAAGAGGAACTGAAGAGCCTCTTGATGAAATTGAAAGAGGAGAGTGAAAAAGCTGGCTTAAAACTCAACATTCAAAAAATGAAGATCATGGCATCTGGTTTCATCACTTTGTGGCAAATAGATGGGAAACAATGGAAACAGTGACAGACTTTATTTTCTTTGGCTCCAAAATCACTGCAGATGGTGACTGCAGCCAGGAAATTAAAAGATGCTTGCTCCTTGGAAGAAAAGCTATGACAAACCTAGATAGCATATTAAAAAGCAGAGACATTACTGACAAAGGTTCGTATAGCCACAGCTATGGTTTTTCCAGTAATCATATTTGGATGTGAGAGTTGGAGCATAAAGAAAGCTGAGCACCAAAGAATTGATGCTTTTGAAATGTGGTGTTGGAAAAGACTCTTGAGAGTCCCTTGGACTGCAAGGAGATCCAATCAGTCCATCCTAAAGGAAATCAGTCCTGAATATTCATCGGAAGGACTGATGCTGAAGCTCCAGTCCTTTGGCCACCTGATGAGAAGAACTGACTCATTGGAAAAGATCCTGATGCTGGGAAAGATTGAGGGCAGGAGGAGAAGGGGATGACAGAGGATGAGATGGTTGGATTATATTACCGACTTGATGGACATGAGTTTGAACAAGCCCTGGGAGTTGGTGATGGACAGGGAGGCCTGGCATGATGCAGTCCATGGGGTCGCAAAGAGTTGGACACGACTGAGAGACAGATATGAGTGAGTAATAGCAGGAAGGCTTTCTCAATCATGCAGGGAGTTATTCATATTTCTTAATACTTCACGATAACAACAAGAGTGAAAGTCTTTGAGCCATGAAGTAGGGAAATCTACTGGGATTCATGCCTGCTCCCACAGAGAAGCCTCTTCTGAATAGTCCAGGACATTCTTCTCATTAAAGATAGGAAACAGAAATGATTTTGATAGAACCCTATTTAAAGACATTGTAAGAAATGGAAAAGAAAATGAATGTTTAACAGCTAACGAAAACAAACAAACAAAAAATGCTGCCCAAATATTTTGAAAACTATAAACTGAAACTCAAAATCATTTAGAAGAAATCAAGAAAATGAAGTTCTAAAAAAAAAAAAACCCTAAATTCTAAGTAGAGGAGCTCAGACGTGAGATGGCTGGTCATTTTCTTCCTCCTTACCCTTTCTCTCCACGAGCAGTTAATAATTTAAGTCATTTTATGGAGAAGAATGAGATGGCATCCTTATATTCACTACAGAGGTGGCCTGGAGTTGTTTTGGGGCAACTCAACATGGTATATTGGAACCCAAGCATTGTGAAGGGGGTGTACACATAGGGGAATGGCCCAGTATGGAGAATCAGAGCCTGTGTGGAGTGAGGAGGAAACCTATGTGGGGTAGGGAGGGGTTCACCTGGGAGAAGAAGTTGGAAAACTAGCAAAGGAGGGTATCCCTGCAGAGGGGCAACTTAGCAAGGGGTGTCAGAACCCATACAGGGTGAGGATGGTGTTCATGTCCAGCAGAAGAGGAAAGTGTTCATGTATAGCACTGCCTGGCATAAAATGTCAAAGCCTCATCAGTGAAAGGAGGGTGTCCACATGTGGAGAAGTCCATCTCTAAGGTGTCAGAGTTGCAGGAGGGTAAGAAGGGTGTTTACACAGATAAATTGGCATGTGGAGTCCAATCTCAGATAAGACGAGAAAGATGCCTGAGTGGGGAGGAAGTGGCAGTAGATATGTGATACAGCTTACTTACAGAGGGGTGATCACATAAGCAACTACAGTAGGGATAATGGGATCAGATCTCTCACTGTTAAAGGAGGGAGCTAGAAATATGAAGAGGGAGAAAAGGAGTGAGCCTCATGAAGTTGGCTTATAATTGGAGATATCAATATTTTCAAGATAGAGATCAAGGGAAATGTATTGAAATTGACAAAAAAATATATTTGTTTATGCATGTATTGAGGGCTTCCCTGGTGGCTCAGCAATAAAGAATCTGCCTACAAAGCAGGAGCCACAGGAGCTGTGGGTGCAGTCGTTGAGTCTGGAAGATCCCTTGGAGGAGTGCATGGCAACCCACTCCAGTATTCTTGCCCAGAGAATCCCATAGACAGAGGAGCCTGGCAGGCTACAGTCCATAGGGTCACAAAGAGTTCGGACAGGACTGAAGCAACTTAGCATGCACACATGCATGTATGTATTTGTATACATATATTACCTGACTGTCTGTTGAGAGGGCCTGGAAAAATGAGGTCCCAATAGCAGTAAGTAAAGCTCATACTTGGCTTCTAAATGTGTTTTCACTAAGACAGAGATCCATTGTGAAATGACTGATATCAGAGCCAGGGCAGAGAAATTACAAAATGGTCCTGGAACACCTTGTGTTAGAAAGCAAGGAAGTGCTCAAAGAATAAAGAGGCATGTCAAGAGGACAAAGAAGCAAACTTGAATAGGCTTCCAATGATTAAACTAAGGACAGTTTTAGGAAGAAAAGAAATAATGCCACTAGTGGATTAAAGGGCTTCCCTGGTGGCTCAGTCAGTAAAGAATCTGCCTGCAATGCAGAAGACCTGAGTTTGATCCCTGATAGGGACGATCCTCTGGAGAAAGGAATTGTAGCCCACAACAGTACACTTGCCTGGAGAACTCCACAGACAGAGGAGCTTGGCAGGCTACAGTCCATGGGGTTGGACATGACTTAGCAACTAAACCACCACCACCAATAGATTATAACCCATTGAATAAAATAAGGAAACACGAGCTCATCAAACACAAACTTTTAAAAATCATCCATTTATGTATGTATTTCTTGTGTGTAAAAATAAATAAATGGGTGATTTAAAAGCTTGATTAGAAATGAAAATTTAAATAATTTCAAATCACTTCCTTGCAAAATACTAATAACAAAGAGAAAGAATAACTCTACATTTAAGAAGTCTGGGAGGCACTATGTTAAATGATTAAGGTGAATATCCTAAGTGAAAGTGAAAGGTTAGTCACTAAGTCATGTTCGACTCTTTGCATTCCCATGGACTGTGTATCTCACCAGTCTCCTCTGTCCATGGGATTCTCCAGGCAAGAATACTGGAGTGGGTTGCCATGCCCTTCTCCAGGAGCTCTTTCTGACCCAGGGATCAAACACGGGTCTCCTGCATTGCAGGCAGATTCTTTACCATCTGAGCTACCAGGGGAGCCCTTAATATCTGTAGGAACTGACACACTGTTACTCCTCACACTGGTTGACAGAATAAAATCATGTGTCTCTTGCTAAAGTAAATGGAGTGAGGATGTAAATGCCACTGTGTCTACAGCATTACAAGGTTACACGGAAGAGAGGGAGTAAAGAGCTGAGGACAGTAATCGTATCTACCATAAAATTCTTCTGCCCTCATTTAAAAACGATGGTCACTCTAACTCCTGGGTGCACTGTCATGTGTTTTAGTCATATCCAACTCTTTGTCACCCTACGGACTGTAGCCCACCAGAAAAACCCATAGGATTTTCCAGGCAAGAATACTGGAGTAGATTGCCATTTCTCCTCCAGAGGACCTTCCTGACCCAGGCATTGAACCTGTGTCTCCTGAATCTCTTGCATTGTCAGGTAGATTCTTTACCATTGAGTTACCTGGGAATCCCCTAATTCCTGGATAGGTAGCATTTGGCTATGGTTTTTCCAGTGGTCATGTATGGATGTGAGAGCTGGACTGTGAAAAAAGCTGAGTGCCGAAGAACTGATGCTTTTGAACTGTGGTGTTGAAGAAGACTCTTGAGAGTCCCTTGGACTGCAAGGAGATCCAACCAGTCCATCCTAAAGGAGATCAGTCCTGGGTGTTCTTTGAAAGGACTGGTGCTGAAGCTGAAACTCCAATACTTTGGCCACCTCATGTGAAGAGTTGACTCATTGGAAAAACACCCTGATGCTGGGAGGGATTGGGGGCAGGGAGAGAAGGGGACGACAGAGGATGAGATGGCTGGATGGCATCACCAACTTGATGGACATGAGTTTGAGTGAACTCCGGGAGTTAGTGATGGACAGGGAGGCCTGGCGTGCTGCGATTCATGGGGTTGCAGAGTCGGACATGACTGACTGAACTGAACTGAACTGATTCCAACTTTGCTGAGAATTTTAGAATCGAACATTATGATTGATTTTTGAATTTATATCAAATGCTTTTCTTCACTTATTGAGCTGATTATGTAGTTTTTCTCCTTTAATCTGTCAGTGGAAATGACATATTTTCTCATGTTAAACAAACTGCATAGGGTTGAATTGGTCATAATGAATTTTTTTTTTTTGCTGTCCTACTAGATTTGGTCTGCTAGTACTTTGTTTAGAATTTTTCCATCTATGTTCATGAATGAAACAGGCTTTTAATTTTTCCTTTCTTATGCTGTCTAGTTTTGATATGAAGACTACTAGTCTCAAAACTACTATTACTACTACTAAGTCGCTTCAGTCGTGTCCAACTCTGTGCAACCATGGACTGCAGCCTACCAGGCTCCCCCGTCCCTGGGATTCTCCAGGCAAGAACACTGGAGTGGGTTGCCATTTCCTTCTCCAATGCATGAAAGTGGAAAGTGAAAGTGAAGTCACTCAGTCATGTCCGACTCTTAGCGACCCCATGGACTGCAGCCTACCAGGCTCCTCCGTCCATGGGATTTTCCAGGCAACAGTACTGGAGTGGGATGCCATTGCCTTCTCCAGTCTCAAAACTAGGGGAAAATTCCCTCTTCCTGAATAATTTTAAGATGTTATATTACTTGAAATTCAATCATTATTTAATTCTGCTATCAGTTTTTCCATTCTGTATAGTAGTCTTCTAAATCAGATGTTTTATTTTATTCAGGTTATTTTTATTTGAATTTTCATATATGTTTACCATTTTATTTATTCACTATTGCTTTCTCAGAATGCCTTGAGATCACTTTCTTTCTTGAAGTAATCCTTGAAGTTTTTCTTGGAAAAAGCCTTTAGGTAGAAAATGTTTTTAGTTTTTAAACTATGAATGTCTTCATATTTTACTTTTTTTAAAATATTTTACTTTACTTTTAATAAATAAACATATTTATTAAAAATAGACTCTTTTAGTTCATAGTTTAGGTTGATGGAACTTCTTTATATCACACTTTGGAGATACTATGCTACTCATTTTATCTTATATCTTTCCTTGATAAGTTGGTTATCATTATGCCTGTGTCTTTGTCATAGGTGATCCATCATTTCTCTACCTGCTTTGAAAATCTCCTCTACATCTTTCAATTTGACAATTATGTGTCTCAGTATGGATTTCTCTTTATCCTGTTTGGAATATAGTGTGCTTCTTACACCAATGAATTCATGTTTTTATCAGTTTTGGAAAAAGTTTAGCAATTATCATCTTTTTGGGCTTATTATTTTATCCCCAGTCTCTGATTATAAGTAGATTTACCTTCTTATTCCATCTTTCATATTGCTTTTTGTCTCTCATATTTTTTGCCTCTTTGGCCCTCTGTACTACACTTTGGATAATTTCTTTAAATTTACTTTCCAGTTCACCAATTCTCTCTTCATCTCTGCTTAATCTGCTATTTATGTATTCACTTGGAATTTCAAAAATAATTTCAAACATTATATTTATCATATATTGAAATGCCATTTATTTTTCAAATTTGCCTCATTTATTGATAGTCTTTGTTTTTACTCTTCTTCATGACTAGGTATTTTGTTTCTTTAAATATTTTATATATATATATAACTGTGTTTTTTCTTACATTCAATAATAATATCTATAGTCATCAGACAAAAGTGTTTGCTATTTTTTCTGATATCCATTTATAGCAGTTTGCTTTTCAAGATGATTAGAAATCATTTATTGTTATCTCATTACTTAATCTCAGCTTGTCAGTGTGATTAGAGAAGGTCTGAGCTCCCCTGAATAGTCTTGACTCAGCCTCCCAAGCTTGCCATTGAAACAATGTACAGTGTCCAAGTAGCGGTGCCATTGTTGAAATCTGCATTCTGCACAACTCTGACTCTCTTGTCTACTGACATACACTTTTAGGAAGCAAAGATTGTTAGAGCAGCAATAACATGAAAGAACATGTCATATTTAGAATATATATGTATTGCTGCAGAAAGATCTCTCAAAGTACTTGAAAGTGAAAGTGAAGTCACTCAGTTGTGTCTGACTCTTTGTGACCCCATGGACTGTAGCCTACCAGGTTCCTCCATCTATGGGATTTTCCAGGCAAGGATACTGGAGTGGGTTTCCATTTCCTTCTCCAGGAGATCTTCCCAACCCAGGGATTGATCCCGGGTCTCCCACACTGTAGGCAGACGCTTTACCATCTGAGCCACCATTAGTCTGCCATAATACTTTTTATTATATTTTATTATCAAATTTTACATTTATAAAGATTTTAATTTTAAAAAAGGCAGTGTATCAGGACTTGAAAGCTTTTATTGTGAATTCTTTAAATGATTTGTGACTAGGTAGAATTACTACTAAATTGCCTTGCCATGAATGTTGGTACTTCAATAAATTATTCTGAGAACTAGATAAATAAAGAAAAAGCTTATTATAATTATGGATTCAAATTAAGCAAATCCTTTTTTAATAAGATTGCCCTAAAAATGTATGTTTATAAAAAACACAAAAGAAATTTGTGGAGATTTGTAACTATTAAAGCATTCCAATTACTCAACAATATTCAGTAAAAAGATAATATACAAATTGGTCCATAATTAAATTCTATATCAACTAAAGAGAACAAGGAGCTTAATTTTGATAATATATATTGTCATATGTCTAATAAATCTTCAAAGGGGTGCTAGGTCTTATTCAGAATACATGGGAGAAATACAACTGTTTTTCTTTTATAACATAAATTATATGATCCTTATTGTAGTTTATTGACCTGCCTTGTTCTCCTAGTTATGTAGCTCATGTAATTTGGCTAGTATGTTCATTTATATCCAATATTAAGAATGTCTTTCCAGCTCACCTACACATTGAGACAAAAGTATGAGTCAAACAATAATGAGACACAGAAGCAACTACATAGAATTCATGTTCCCTTAATTTCTCAAGGTCAAAAATCAATTAAGTTTTCAAAGACATGTAAAATTAATTAAAAACACAAACTCCCTGGAAAGGAATTCATTTCAAAAGTTACAAAGGTAAGATTCCATATTGGGGCTTCCCATGTGGCTCAGTGGTAAAGAATCCACCTTCAATGAAGGAGATTCAGGAGACGTGGGTTCTATCCCTGGACTGGAAAAATCCCCTGGAGGAGGAAATGGCGACCCACTCCAGTATTCTTGCCTGGATAATCTCATGGACAGAGAAGCTTGGCAGGCTACAGTCCATGAGGTCGCAAAGAATTGGACATGGCTGACTGACTGAGCACACACACAAGATTCCTTATTAGGTAAGGAGAGCCAACATTTATTGTGTACCTACTATATTCAAGGTTATTTTATCTCACTTACTCCTCACAAAAGTTTCTGAAGTAGGTATTCTTATGACTTTGAACTGTGGACAAATAACACAGCTAACAAATACAGAAACCAGTGAAACCAAGTCCTCCTAAAACCAAGTTCCCTTACTGAGTTTATGATTAATCTCTCCCTCCAAAACTTTATTTCCTTTCTTGTCCCCTCTGACTTTAATCTTATGCTAACTGAACCCTAAATCAAACAGAGTCAGATGACTAAAATTGTTGTTGTCAATACCATCTTTGCTGCTGCTGCTGCTGCTAAGTTGCTTCAGTCGTGTCCAACTCTGTGCGACCCCATAGATGGCAGACTACCAAGCTCCCCCGTCCCTGGGGTTCTCCAGGCAAGAACACTGGAGTGGGTTGCCATTTCCTTCTCCAATGCATGAAAGTGAAAAGTGAAAGTGAAGTCGCTCAGGCATGTCTGACCCTCAGCAACCCCATGGACTGCAGCTTTCCAGGCTCCTCCATCCATGGGATTTTCCAGGCAAGAGTACTGGAGTAGGGTGCCATTGCCTTCTCTGCAATACCATCGTTAATGTACTAAAACTTCTACTCTAGATATCATCATTAATGTACAAACTTATGTTATTTCTCTAGGGCAAGATGAGCTCACAGATCCCTGAATTATGGACTGCCTAGCTAGAGACTCATAACCCGAGACAATTCTGACTCCCAAAACTACAACTAAATGTCACAAAAATGTCACAAGATGATGATTAATCCTGGCATCTTTGGTCTTCCCCTTTTAAAAAATCCTAACTCATAGACCAAGTTGCAATGGATCTGAGGCTTTTCTCCAACTCTCTTGCTTGGCGCCTTGCAATAAGCCTTAACTTTGCTGCAAATGCCCACTGTCAAGAGTTTGGCTTTCTGCTTTGCAGGCACAGGAAGCCTTGCTTGTTTACACCAGTTTGAGAGATGAATCTGGCTAGTCTAAAGCCTGCCTTTATCCATTCCATTCCAAGGCTTTGTGTTTACAGTCTCCTCCAAAATTTTCTATGGCATCAGCACAGTGTGCGATCCACTGAGGTGTCCTGGAGTGCTGGAGTTTGAAGACCATCCAGTAGTATTCTGTATATATGTACCACATCTTTATTCATTTATCTGTTAATGGACATTTAGGTTGGTTCCATGTCCTGGCTATTATAAATAGTGCTGCAATGAACACTGGAATGTGTGTGTCTTTTTGAATTATGGTTTTCTCAGGGTATGAGTGGGATGGGGTGGGGGAGGAAGGTCAAAGAGGGAGGGGACATATGTATACATTTAGCTGATTCACTTCATTGCACAGCAGAAATTAACACAACATTGTAAAGCAACTCTACCCCAATTTAAGGAAAAAGAAAAAGAAAAAAACAAACCACCCAGTGGGCCCCTTTTTAAGTATCATCAATGACCTTTAAGTATCTATTCTTATTGCACAATTAGCCCCCAATTTTTGTTGCTATACTATAGATACTGCATGGCATTGGCACAGCTTATAGTAAAATCCCTCCCCTAAACAACTGAAGATCAACAGCTGCCTTACAGAAAATGCATCCAGGTAAACTGTTGTTTCCTGGCCTATTAGTCCCACACTCTGCCAAACTCAGTATTTAATGCAGAAGCCAGAGAATGCTAGAGTTTTGGCAACCCCTAGACCAGAACAGACCCTGCTATTTGGCTCTGATTTCAAACATTTATAATCTTTTCTCTTGCTCCCTCTGCTCAATATAGGAAAGAGGCTATCGGCCAATTCCCCACCATTTATAGCAAATCCCAAGGCTCACTCATATCCAGCTGCTAAGCTGCCTGGGCAGACTGTATTACTAAATTATTGTATCTTTTTGGTAGAGTGCCTGATCTATCTTGGCATTCATTTTGCATTGAAAGAAGCTCCTGTTGTAAGCAAAGGAAGCTAGCTACATTCACCCTTCCCACGCGTCTTTCCTCTGTTACCCTCAACCATTAACTTCTTTGTTTTGCCTGCATAAGCCAAGTTCATAGGGGCAGTTTCTCATCTATCGCTGACCCCCTAGGGAGTTAGGGATTTCAAAAGGAGTTCTGTGCTAGGAGTAATTCCCATAGCCTAGAGCCAGATGAATAAATGGCTACAGTGAATAACTACATTTGGAACCAAGAGGTTTTGTTTCTCTCCTACCAAAATGTATTTCTTTGTAATTCTGCAGTCACTGCAACCATGGATTTTCCCAAACAGAAGAGTCTGTAGTGGGGGAAGAGAGGAAAGAACCCTTTTAACTCAAGTCTATTGTTTTCAAGGGTGTTGGTTCTTTGGTTTTAAATCATTTTAAAAACAGTTTCTGTTTTTATACTGTCCCAGCTGGTTATGAAAGTGAAACAAAGAACTGCTCTGGAGAAATCAAAAAGGCAAACAAAAAAGGAGACCTCAAATCTTTACATGAAAAAAAATAATTTTGAAATATAAAAAGGATGAAAACTATTTTTAATGACTCTAAAATGAATAATTACTCTGATTCAATTTTCTAAAAATCTATCCTGAATTTGAACCCAAATATCTTCAACAAAAGCTCTGGAAATGTTATATATTCAAATGTATTTGTTGAGTTTTCTGTTCCTGTAAACAATGAACAGCCTAGATTTTTCTCACATACATCCCAAGAGATGGCTTATTTCAAAAGATCAGGAGTCATAAAAAGTGTAATCCTATTAACAAGTAACACCATAGAAAATATACAGAAATGTTAAAGATAAATTATATCTTGCAAGTTATATTTTAAATCAACACTGCTGTTGCTATGGTAAGAAGAATTTCATGCAAAAAAAAAAAAATCCTCTATAAGGTTCTGGTGCTATAGCCATAGTAACGATGGGATAATGACTACAGTACTGCTTAGCTCTGCTGATGTTTAAATTTATAAGAAATACATTTTAGCCTTTGTTCAAGTATGCTGGTTCATAGCTCCTAAAACCCTTGGAATTTCCTGTGAAACCCTGTGAAAAGGGCTAAGACATTACTTTGCCAACAAAGGTCTGTCTAGTCAAAGCTATGGTTTTTCCAGTAGTCATGTATGGATGTGAGAGTTGGACTATAAAAAAAGCTGAGCACTGAAGAATTGATGCTTTTGAACTGTGGTGTTGGAGAAGACTCTTGAGAGTCTCTTGGACTGCAAGGAGATCCAACCAGTCCATCCTGGGGGAAATCAGTCCTGAATATTCACTGGAAGGACTGATGTTGAAGCTGAAACTCCAATACTTTGGCCACCTGATGCAAAGAACTGACTCATTTGAAAAGACCCGGATGCTGGGAAAGATTGGAGGCAGGAGGAGAAAGGGATGACAGAGGATGAGATGGTTGGATGGCATCACTGACTCAATGGACATGAGTTTGAGTAAACTCTGGGAGTTGGTGATGGACAGGGAGGCCTGGCATGTTGCAGTCCATGGGGTCACAAAGTCAGACAGGACTGAGTGACTGAACTGAACTGAACTGAAGGGCTATAAAGGTATCTTTTGTTATGTTAATAAGGTGACTTTGGGGGTGGTGGCGGTGGGGGCAACCCTTAGGTAACTGGGGGGCTGTTTGCTGGGAGAACCAACCATATGATTAGAGGGGAGGTAGACAGGCTGGAGATTGAGTTCAATGGCCAATGATTTAATCAATCATTACTGAAGCCTCCATAAAATCCCAAATGACATGGTTTGGAGGGAACACGTGAAGATTTGGAAAGCACACTCTGACAAGGCATGGAAGTTCCTTACCCTATGTATCTCTTCATCTGGCTGTTGATTCATAGCCTTTTATAGTCTTTGTAGTAAATAGGTAATCCAGTGAGTAACAGGTTTTCAGAGTTCAGTGAGTTATTCCAACAAATTAATCGAACTCAAGAGGGAGTCATGAGAACCTTTGATTTACAGCCAGCTCGTCAGAAAATAATTAACATCCTCAGTTAGAAGGTGTTGTTGGAATCTCCAATTTGTAGCTGGTTGGTCAGAAGCACAGGTGACAACCTGGGCTTGTAACTGGTGTCTTCAGTGGAGAATTCTCTTGTGGAGCTGACTGTTTTACTTGTGGAATCTGATTCTATTTCTGTATAGATAGTATCAAATTGAGTTGAATTCTCCAACACCCTGCTTCCCTGTTGGCTCAGCTGGTAAACAATCTGTTTGCAACACTGAAGACCCAGGTTTGATCCCTGGGTTGGGAAGATCCCTTGGAGAAGGAAATGGCAACTCGCTCCAGTGTTCTTGCCTGGAGAATCCCAGGGATGGGGGAGCCTGGTGGGCTGCCGTCTATGGGGTTGCACAGAGTCGGACACGACTGAAGCAACTTAGCAGCAGTTAACAGTGCTTATAGGTACTAAGTGTACTTTACATGCATTATTTGATTTCAGTCCCACATGACTCTGGGGTATTATGGTATTCCCGCTTTAAAGGTGAGCAGGCTGATGCTGAGGAATGTTAAGTAACTTCCCAAAGTTGCACAGCCACTAATTGGTTGTACAGCACAAGAACCAGGTAATTATGCTCTTGACTGCTAAACCATTTTGCATGTCTAAAATGAGAAAATTAGCATACTTATCTTCCTTCTCCAAATTCATCTCCATTCCAATTTATATTAAAATAATCTGGGACTTTAGATAAACTATCTATATTATTTTATGTTTCATATCTTCTCTTTTCAAAAAGATAAAACATTTACACTCAGTTTAAAAATCATATTATTAAGAATTAATTATTCAATTAATAATTAAGAATAATTATTCAAAAATATATTCTATGTCTTACAAATATTAATTTAAATTTCAGAATTTTTATATTGATAGTTTCTTTGTCTTTTCTTGAGATCTTTATTATTATTCATCCTTTGATCAATTATTTAAAAAAATAGGTTGTTTTCTAAAACACATATCTGAAAATGACTTGTTTTCTATTATCTTGCACACCTTGGCTGGGCACATGATTCTTGAATCTGGAGTCCTAACCCATTTCTCTAAAAATTCTAGAGATACTTCTCCATTTTAGTCTGGGTGCTTAGAATTGAAGACTGTCTAATATAAGAGTAATTTCTATTCCTTTGTAGGTAACCTATTTTGTTTTGGTAATGTCTACCTAGATTCTTGTAGGACTCTGCCCTTTATCCTTGAAATGATGAAATTTCAAACATTTCCCAGAAGGCAACTTCTAGAAATTTTACCTATATTCAGTAAATATTTTGTGATTTATTATTTAATACTTTCTTTAGTTCAAAAAGTTTTCTTCTATTTTCTTTTGTATTGATGCTTTTAAAAAAATATTATGCTCTTCTGAAATTCTTACATCAAATGCATATTGGAACTCAGATATTTCCTCTATATTTTGTCTTTTCTCATAATTTTTCTTTCTCTATACACATCTGTAGATATCTGTTGAATATTTTGAGTTACTCTTTTACTTCTTTGACTTGTATTGCTCATGATCTAATTAATTTTTTAACTTCCATTATAGTTTTGAATTTGACATAAATATCATTCAACTACATGAAGCTTTTATGATTTTATAATTTGAATCTTCATAACTACCTATTCTGATTTTACATAGCATTAGTCTGTTGAACATGGTTGAGACCCATTTTGACACTAATATTTTGGAAAATTCCTTTTTTTTAAGAGCAACTTTATTTCATAAGATGGCATCGTTTTGATTCTTTAGAACAAGCTTCTTTTTTGAGGAATTATTTGAGGTATCATTTAGCATACCTAGTTATTTTTCCACATGCTCACTCTTACAGAGGAAGGTCATGGCTTGTTAACTTTGGAGAACTGAGATGAGTTCTATCAGAGATTGGGAGAGTCCTTGTTTACATCTTTAGGATTCATAGGAAGGGAGAAGGGAAAAGCTTAGACTAACTGCCAGGAGTGCTATATTGGGTAACCCCAGTGGCCGCCATTCCTGCAGCACAAATATGCCTCCTGTAATTGTGTGCAGTGCTAGCCCTGGTCCCTGAAGTTTTACTCTATAGTTTAGAGAAAGCTGTCCAATAGAAATTCATGTGATGACAGAAATGTTTCATATATGTGTGGACCAATAGGTTAGCACTAGCCACTTATGGTTCTTATGCATTTGAAATATAGCTGGCACAAATCAATAATTAAACTTTCTATGTCATTTATTGTATTAATTTGAATTGCATTTTGTTACATGTGGCAGTATCTACTGCAAAGGGCAGGGTGAGTCTAAAGCAGTAGTTCTCAAAATGTGGTACCAAGACCAGCAGCATCAGCATTTCCTGGTAACTTATTAGAAATGCAAATTCTCAGGCTCTACTTGCTCTAAAATATCTGGGGGAAGGTCTCATCATTTCTGTTTTAACAAACCTTCCACATCATTCTAAAGCACACTAAGAATTGAGAACAATTTGTCTACTGATCATAAGTTAGGAGAAGTCCAGAACTGACAGCAGTCACAAGGAGGACTTTTCTCTGTTCCAATGTTTCTTTTCTGTGTTTGAGGTTAGCATACAGAAGTTAACTGGGGCAGTGTCCTCATTCTTTATCTATCACAGTTGGCCTCATTAGGAACCAACTGTGACAATGTTTCCCCTAAGTGTAAGTCAGGAGTGAGCCTGTTACCTTTGCTGATTTTTGGCAGTTAGTCTGCTTCCCAGTGGCACTTGGTAGGATCCAAAGATACCATCTTGCTGTCCCCATGTATACTTTGGATTCCTGCCTATAACTTTCTAAGTCTTCTCTATTTACTCCCTTGGAGAGTTGTTCCTTCACATTCAGGGAATCATGTATCTTGTATGTCTTTAATCTTAATTGTAGAAATCTGAATTACCGGCATGTAAGTGTCACTCGTTACTAATCTTCCATTCTAGCATAGGCTTATTCCTCCTTGTTTTTATGCTATTGGTTATTTTTGTGGGGACACATAAGGAGGTAAACCAGAGAAATACATTCCAATGTCTGATTTTCTAAGAAACCTACTGTATCCCTCTTAATATCTCATCCTACCTCATTTCATTAAATTCTACAGTACTATTTCAAGTGTATCATCTCATTTAATCCCCTAAATATTTGTCTGATATAGATTCTATTATTCTCATTTTACAGTTGAGGAAACTGAGGTTTAAATGGTTTAAATGATCTATGTAAGAGAAATATGTAGAGTATGTAAGAGAAATATGTAGAGTATCTGCATTATAAGGATCCCTGACACACAGAAAGTTATTGCTAACACTTACTGTATTTTTATCATGGGCCAAGCATTGTTTCAAGTAATTTATCTCCATTATCCTATTTAAGACTTATATCAACTTTATGAGATATGTGCTATTATTATTTCCACATTACAGATGATGAGCGTTAATTAACTTTTTCATCTTGTACAATTAGTAAAACTGCCAGTTTTTAGGGTCTGGACAGTCTGACTTTATTGTGTTCTTAGAGTCTGTTCCTTACTGGCTATGTATATTGGTCTCTTATCTTGGAGAGTAATTAAATGATATAGACAACATAAAGACCATTTCATTTTCAAAGAGTTTCCTCATATCTCATCATTTTTGCACAGTACGTTGTTTTCTTTATTTTCTATACCACTACCAAGTTCAAAGTCACGTGGTTAGTAGTTTACAGAAAGACATCAATCTATTGTAATTTTAATTGTTTGCTTATTTTCTCTTATTCTGACCGGAATCCCTAAAACAATACAGGTCTTGACTTCTACCTCCATTTACTCTAAATGTTCATTGCATAGTCTGTTGCTTGCCAGCTACTATGCTAGGTGCTATGTTTATGATATTTGCTACGTTGCAGAGCAATCAGTTCAGTTCAGTCACTTAGTCGTGTCCAAGTTTTTGAGACCCCATGGACTGCAGCACGCCAGGCTTCCCTGTCCATAACCAACTCCTGGAGCTTGTTCAGACTCCCGGAGCTCAACTCCCAGAGCTTGCTCAAACAGGGCAGCAACAGACTCTGACAAAAGGCTTGAGGATTTGCCTAGCTGCAACTAAACTCTTCTGTCAACCTGTCTTTGTTACCAGTACTATTGAATTCACTCAAAACTTAACTAGCACTTTAAGCATCATCAGAGTATCTGAAACAAATATCCAATTTGGGGGCACCTATGAGGAGCTCTGTGGCTTTGCATCAGTAAGGTTAAGACAGGGAACTCCATCCCCAAATCGGTAAACTCAGACATGTACATCTATTGAGGACAAGTGTCAACCTTTACTATCTAGACCAGTTTGATATTAATGATCAGAGATGGAAGAGCTGCTTTCAAGCACCATGCAATGTACCTTCCTATAGTCATCACCAAAGCAATACTTACTGAAGCCTGACTCAATAACAGAGGAATAAGTTTATTCCAAACGCTTATTTTCTCCCTTGACTCTATATTAGGATGAGTTTGTGGTTGTTTAGTCACTAAGTCATGTCCATGCATGCAACCCCAAGGACTGAAGCACTCCAGGCTTCCCTGTCCTTCACCATCTCCTGGAGTTTGCTCAAACTCATATCCATTGAGTTGGTGATACCATACAACCATCTCATCCTCTGTCACCCTCTTCTCCTCCTGCCTTCAATCTTTCCTAGCATCAGGGTCTTTTCCAATAGGTTGGCTCTTCACATCAGGTGGCCAAAGTACTGGAGCTTCAGCTTCACATCAGTCCTTTCAATGAATATTCAGGGTTGATTTCCTTGAGGCTTGACGTTTGAGCTCCTTGCTGTCCAAGGGACTCTCAAGAGTCTTCTCCAGCACCACAATTTAAAAGCATCAATTCTTTGGCACCCAGCCTTCTTTATGGTCCAACTCTAATATCCATACATGACTACTGGAAAAACCACAGCTTTGACTAGCCAGACCTTTGTCAGCAAAGTGATATCTCTGCTTTTTAATATGCTGTCTAGGTTTGTCATAACTTTCCCTCCAAGGAGCAAGTGTCTTTTAATTCCATGGCTGCAGTCACTGTTCACATTGATTTTGGAGCCCAAGAAAATAAAATCTGTCACTGTTTCCACTTTTCCCCCATCTATTTGCCATGAAGTGATAGGACTGGATGCATGATCTTAGTTTTTTGAATGTTGAGTATTCAGCTAGTTTTTCACTCTCTTATTCACCTTCATCAAGAGGCTCCTTAGTTCTTCTTGGCTTTCTGCCATTAGGGTGTTATCATCTACATATCTGAGGTTATTGATATTTCTCCCTGTGATCTGGATTCCAGCTTGTGATTCACCCAGCCTGGCATATCACATGATGTTCTCTGAATAGAAGTTGAATAAGCAGGATGACAATATACAGTCTTGATGTACTCCATTCCCAGTTTTGAACCAGTCTGTTGTTCCATGTCTTATTCTAAGCTTCACTTCTTTACTTGCATACAGGTTTCTCAGGAGACAGGTAAGGTAGTCTGTTACTCCCATCTCTTTGAGAATTTTCCAAGGTTTGTCATGATCCACATAGTCAAAGGCTTTAGAGTAGTCACTGAAGCAGAAGTAGATGTTTTTCTGGAATTTCCTTGCTTTTTCTATGATCCAACAGATGTTTAAAATTTGATCAATGGTTCTTCTGCCATTTCTAAATCCAGCTTGTACATCTGGAAGTTCTTGGTTCACATACCGTTGAAGCCTCACTTGAAGGATTTTGAACATTATTTTGCTAGCATGTGAGATGAATGCAATTATGCATTAGTTTGAACATTCTTTGGCATTGCCCTTCTTTGGGATTGGAATGAAAACTGACCTTTTCCAGTCCTGTGGCCACTGAAGAGTTCTCCAAATTTGCTGGCATATTGAGTGCAGCACTTTCACAGCATCATTTTTTAGGATTTGAAATAACTCAACTGGAATTCCATCACCTCCACTAGCTTTGCAGTACTTCGTAAGGCCCACTTGACTTCACACTCCAGGATGTCTGGCTCTAGGTGAGTGACTATATCATTGTGATTATCTAGGTCATTCAGACTTTTTTTGTATAGTTTTTCTGTGTATTCATACCATCTCTTCTTCATTTCTTCTGCTTCTGTTAGGTCCTTGCTGTTTCTGTCCTTTATTGTGCTCATCTTTGTGTGAAATGTTCCCTTGGCATCTCAAGTTTTCTTGAAGAGATCTTTAATCTTTCCCATTCTATTATTTTCCTAGATTTCTTCACATTATTCACTTAAGATGGCTTATCTCTCATTATTATTCTCTGGAACTCTGCATTCAGTTGGATATGTCTTTCCCTTTCTCCTTTTTCTTTTGCTTATCTTTTTGTCTCAGGTATTTTTAAGGCCTCCTCAGACAACCACTTTGCCTTGCATTTCTTTTTCTTTGGGATGGTTTTGGTTACCACGTCTCATACAATGTTCTGAACCTCTGTCCATAGTCCTTCAGGCACTCTGTTTACCAGATCTAATCCCTTGAATTTGTTTCTCACCTCCACTGTATAATCATAAGGGATTAGATTTGGGTCACACTCGAATGGCCTAGTGGTTTTCCCTACTTTCTTCAATTTAAACCTGAATTTTGCAACAAGGACCTCCTAAGTTAGTTCTACTTTAGTTCCTCTAATAGGACAGTATTAAAATATTTTACTTTTTGTGGTACATTATTGTTTACAGAGGGTAGTCATTGACAATATCTAATTACATGTAACATTAGGGTAATCTGTAAGGTAAGTGCTATTCCCCATTTTACTAACAAGAAAATAAAGATTCCTTTGGCTATTCATTCATTCACTCTATCTTTCAATAAATATACATATCATACCAAGACACTGGAGTAAGAGAATAATCAAATAAGGTCCATCCTGTTGAGGAGATAGAGACAGGAAACATGTGATCAGATACACTATAACACATGTACAATTTAAGAAACTTTGTGGGCCTCAGTGGAAAATTAAATAAACTCTGAGAAAAGATTTGAGAATTGGAGAATGGGTAGAAATTAGATAAGTAGAAAGGAATGATATGCATTGCAAGCAGAGGAGACACATATAAATAAAGATATAGAAAAAGGAAAGTACTGATGACGTGGGAGAATGGAGTAGCCGCCAACTGACTGCTGGGAGATCCATGAGAAGAACGGTAGAAAGCAAAGCGCAAAGGTAGGTTGTAGTGTTTGGGAGTGTAAGTAATTCAACCAAAATAATCAGTAGAAGTGGGGCTCAAACACAAGTTCTCTTATCCCAAGGTTGTAGCCCTTTTTACCATAGTCTAGCTACCCCGACATTATATTCCAAATTTATTAGCATGCATAACTCAATAAACTTGAAAAATAGGTATAAGGAATATGAAAAGAGCTCTTGGCTTGCTTTTGAAAACTGTTTATATAAATCTTTCATTTAAAACTCATGGAAGGTGTGTATTTTAAAGTGATAAAGAATCGCTATAAACAGCAATCTCAGCAGTAATCATATCAAAAGTAACTTTGTTTTTCTGAACACTTACTAGAATTCAGAGCAGAACTGTGAGGTGAGTGTTTTGAGCTTTGACAAGAGGGCCAGGGAGCCCTGAGTTGTTAAGAAGAAACATCCCTCGGTAGATCTTGTCCATTTTATTATAAGTAGAAGTGGGAATCTTGGTTGGATAAAAATCAAACCAGATTCATTCTTAGTTCCTTCCATGTTTAAAGCACATAAGTGGTTAACTGCTGTTTCTAGGCCTCCCTGGCCTCTTCTGTGATGGCCATCACACAGAGTTCACCCTTTTGTAGTTTGTGGTCTAAGTCAGTGTTCATCACCTGACACAGACCCTTGAACAGCTGGAGAAAAAGACAGTGATCATAAAATATGCCTTTATACCACTACCATATCCTGGTAGTGGTATAAAGTGAGAAATGTAACAGAAAGGCATAATACCAGGAAGGGATTAATCTGTGAAATATGTAAACAGCTCATACAACTCAATATCAAAAAACAAACAATTCAATTAAAAAATGGGCAGAAGAGCTTAACAGACATTTCTCCAAAGAAGACATACAAGATGTACAAAAGGCACATGAAAAGATGCTCAACTTCACTAATTATTAGAGAAATGCAAATCAAAACTCCAATGAATTATCACCTCACACTGGTTTGAATAGCTATTATCAAAAAGTCTACAAGTAATAACCACTGGAGAGGGCGTGAAGAAAAGGAAACCCTCTTGCTTTGTTGGTGGGAACGTAAATTGATACAGCCACTATGGAGAACAGTAGGGAGGCTCCTTACAAACTAAAAATAGAACTACCATATGACTCAGCAATCCTTCTCCTAGGCATGTATCTGGATTTGGAAACCATAATTCAAAAAGATACATGCACCCCAGTGTTCAGTGAAGCACTATTTAAAATAGCCAAGACATGGAAGTGTCCCAGATGTTCATCAACAGATAACTGGATAAAGATATTTATATAATGGAATGCTACTCAGCTACAAAAAAGAATGAAATAATGCCATTTGCAACAACATGGATGGAACTAGAGACTGTCATACTGAGTGAAGTAAGCCAGAAAGAGAAGGATAAATATCATATGATATTGCTTTTATGTGGAATCTAAAAAAATAAATAAATAAATTTATATTAAAAACAGAAACAGAACCACAGACATAGAAAAGAAACTTATAAATATTCAACTACAAGGTTATCAAAGGGGAAAGCAGGGGGAGGGATAAATTAGGGGTTTAATATTAGCATATACACACTGTGTATGTGTGTCAAGTCACTTCAGTCATGTCTGACTCTGTGACACTATGGACTATATAGCCCACCAAGCTCTTCTGTCCATGGGATTCTCCAGGCAAGAATACTGGAATTGGTTGCCATGCCCTCTTCAAGGGGATCTTCCTGATTGTAGGGATCAAACCCACGTCTCTTATGTCTCCTGCATTGACAGGCAGATTCTTTACCACTAGCTCCACCTGGGAAGCGCAACATATACACACTACTATACATAAAATAGATAACCAACAAAGACCTACTGTATAGCAAAGGGAATTCAATATTTTGTAATAACCTATAAGGGAAAAGAGTCTGAAAAAATATATATGTATATATAAGTATAACTGAATTTGCTGTACAATCTGAAACTAATACAACATTTTAAGTCAACTATATTTCAATAAAAATAAAATATTTTTAAAAGGAAAAGAAAAACTTAAAAGTGCAAACTTGAACAACTGTGAGAGTTAAGAACAGGAATTCATACAAGACAAACAAAAAAAAAAAAAAAAAGGGAGGGTTGGAATTTCTAAGTGTTTTTCTCCACTTCATTATCTTTTCCATTGGGGAACTCCTTTTGAGACAATAAGCTGTCTTTGGAATAAAATCTGGCTTGGGGGAGGAGAATGAAATTTATACTCATTTTGAATTCATTGTACATAAAATCAGGTGCCATTGGTTATCATGTAATGGCTTGCTGAAAAGTTAAAAATATACAAATAAGTATAATTTTAATATTACATTAAAATCAGCTTCACATTGAAAATAAAATCCCCAAGTTTTTTATAAAAATACAGTCTCTAAATCTTATCTGGGAAA
This sequence comes from Bubalus kerabau, assembly GCF_029407905.1. Lineage (NCBI taxonomy): Eukaryota > Metazoa > Chordata > Mammalia > Artiodactyla > Bovidae > Bubalus > Bubalus kerabau. The sequence continues at coordinate 58,690,470 of NC_073624.1, read as the reverse complement.
TAGCTCCTAAATGAACAGATGATGCTTTTGCAATTTGAATTTACAAGATGCTTATTTGCCATGAGGGCAGTTAATTTTGACTATGCAGTGTTTGGTTTATATCAAGCAAGAACATTTTTTATTTTCTGTTTTAAATATTATTTTCATGGTTGCATTTATTTAGGGAAAATTATCTATGGTTTGCAGATAAAAGAGAGGCATCAATTGAGCAAATTATGGCATTCATAATTAAATGCTTTTGTATGCAGTCTGCAACACTGCTAAAGGTAGCCATCACTCCAACATAATATTGAATATATTTAGCATAAAATTGCATTAAACAAACCCTAGGGGATTATATTAATTTATTTGGGAAGAAATCAGCAGATTTTTTTTTTTATTCATAAGTTTTCATTTAAATTCACCAATTCAAAACTTTTGTTCATGGTTTTTGAAAGCATATTTTACATGGTTGATACCAGGGTAGACTTGACAATCAAATAGGCCATTGCTTTATTTGAGATGAAAATATGAATATTTTGGATGATAATTTTTGGCATTAAAACAAAGGGTGATTAATAATAAATTTTTTCAAGAAAGATAGGCCCAATATTCAAACATGTGATAGATAGCAAGTTAATTAACAGAGAATTAGAGTGAAAGTAAAGTACAGTCAGGGGCAGCGGCTGGGAGGAGCTACCCCACGTCCAAGGAGCAGTGGCTGCGGGGGTGCAGGAGGGCCTAGAGGACTATCCCACATTGAAGGTCAGGAAGGGCGGCGGTGAGGAGATCCCCTCATCCAAGGTAAGGAGCAGTGGCTGCGCTTTGCTGGAGCAGCCATGAAGAGATACCCACACCCAAGGTAAGAGAAATCCAAGTAAGACGATAGGTGTTGCAAGAGGGCATCAGAAGGCAGACACACTGAAACCATACTCACAGAAAACTAGTCAATCTAATCACACTAGGACCACAGCCTTGTCTAACTCAATGAAACTAAGCCATGCCCGTGGGGCAACCCAAGACGGGCAGGTCATGGTGGAGAGATCTGACAGAATGTGGTCCACTGGAGAAGGGAATGGCAAACCACTTCAGTGTCCTTGCCTTGAGAACCCCATGGACAGTATGAAAAGGCAAAATGATAGGATACTGAAAGAGGAACTCCCCAGGTCAGTAGGTGCCCAATATGCTACTGGAGATCAGTGGAGAAATAACTCCAGAAAGAATGAAGGGATGGAGCCAAAGCTAAAACAACACCCAGTTGTGGATGTGACTGGTGATGGAAGCAAGGTTTGATGCTGTAAAGAGCAATATTGCATAGGAACCTGGAATATTAGGTCCATGAATCAAGGCAAATTTAGTTCAGTTCAGTTCAGTCACTCAGTTGTGTCTGATTCTTTGCGACCCCATGAACCGCAGCATGCCAGGCCTCCCTGTCCATCACCAACTCCTGTAGTCCACTCAAACCCATGTCCATTGTGTTGGTGATGCCATCCAACCATCTTATCCTCTGTTGCCCCCTTCTCCTCTGGCCCTCAATCTTTCCCAGCATCAGGGTCTTTTCAAATGAGTCAGCTCTCCAATTTCCAAGGAAAATTGGAAGTGGTCAAATAGGAGATGGCAAGAATGAACATCGACATTCTAGGAATCAGTGAACTAAGATGGACTGGAATGGGTGAATTTAACTCAGATGACCATTATACCTACAACTGCTGGCAGGAATCCCTTAGAAGAAATGGAGTAGCCATTATAGATAACAAAAGAGTCCAAAATGCAGTACTTGGATGCAATCTCAAAACGACAGAATGATCTCTGTTCATTTCCAAGGCAAATCATTCAATATCACAGTAATCCCAGTCTATGCCCCAACCAGTAACACTGAAGAAGCTGAAGTTGAATGGTTCTATGAAGACCTACAAGACCTTCTAGAACTAACACCCAAAAAAGATGTCCTTTTTATTATAGGGGACTGGAATACAAAAGTAGGAAGTCAAGAAACACCTGGAGTAACAGGCAAATTTGGCCTTGGAGTACAGAATGAAGCAGGGCAAAGGCTAATAGACTTCTTCCAAGAGAATGCACTGGTCATAGCAAACACCCTCTTCCAATGATACAAGAGAAGACTCTACACATGGACATCACCAGATGGTTGACACCGAAATCAGATTAATTATATTCTTTGCAGCCAAAGATGGAGAATTCTCTATACAGTCAGCAAAAACAAGACCAGGAGCTGACTGTGGCTCAGATCATGAGCTCCTTATTGCCAAATTCAGACGTAAGTTGAAGAAACTGGGGGAAATCACTAGACCATTCAGGTATGACCTAAATCAAATCCCATATGACTAACAGTGGAAGTGACAGATTTAAGGGACTAGATCTGATAGAGTGCCTGATGAACTATGGATGGAGGTTCGTGATATTGTTTAGGACACAGGAATCAAGACCATCCCCAAGAAAAAGAAATGCAAAAAAGCAAAATGGCTGTCTGGGGAGACCTTACAAATAGCTGTGAAATGAAGAGAAGCAAAAAGCAAAGGAGAAAAGGAGAGATACACCCATTTGAATGCAGAGTTCCAAAGAATAGCAAGGAGAGATAAGAAAGCCTTCCTCAGCGATCAGTGCAAAGAAATAGAGGGAAACAATAGAATGGGAAAGACTAGAGATCTCTTCAAGAAAATTAGAGATACCAAGGGAACATTTCATGCAAAAATGGGCTCGATAAAGGACAGAAATGGTATGGACCTAACAGAAGCAGAAGATATTAAGAAGAGGTGGCAAGAATACACAGAAGAACTGTACAAAAAAGAGGTTTACGACCAAGATAATCATGATGGTGTGATCACTGACCTAGAGCCAGACATCCTGTAATGTGAAGTCAAGTGGACCTTAGGAAGCATCACTATGAACAAAGCTAGTGGAGGTGATGGAATTCCAGTTGAGCTATTTCAAATCCTGAAAGATGATGCTGTTAAAATGCTGTGCTCAATACGTCAGAAAATTTGGAAAACTCAGCAGTGGCCACAGGACTGGAAAAGGTCAGTTTTCATTCCAATCCCAAAGAAAGGCAATGCCAAAGAGTGCTCAAACTACTGTACAATTTCAGTCATCTTACACGCTAGTAAAGTAATGCTTAAAATTCTCCAAGCCAGGCTTCAGCAATACGTGAACCGTAAACTTCCAGATGTTCAAGCTGGTTTTCGAAAAGGCAGAGGAACCAGAGATCAAATTGCCAACATCCACTGCATCATCGAAAAAGTAAGAGAGTTCCAGAAAAACATCTATTTCTGCTTTATTGACTATGCCAAAGCCTTTGACTGTGTGGATCACAATAAACTGTGGAAAATTCTGAAAGAGATGGGAATACCAGACCATCTGACCTGCCTCTTGAGAAACCTATATGCAGGTCAGGAAGCAACAGTTAGAACTGGACATGGAACAACAGACTGGTTCCAAATAGGAAACGGAGTATGTCAAGGCTGTGTATTGTCACCCTGCTTATTTAACTTATATGCAGAATACATCATGAGAAACGCTGGGCTGGAGGAAGCACAAGCTGAAATCAAGATTGCCAAGAGAAATATCAATCACCTCAGATATGCAGATGATACCACCCTTATGGCAGAAAGTGAAGAAGAACTAAAAAGCCTCTTGAAAAAAAGCCTCTTGATGAAAGTGAAAGAGAAGAGTGAAAAAGTTGGCTTAAAACTCAACATACAAATACTGGAGTGGGTTCCATATCCTTCTCTCTCAACTCTGTTTACCTTTGTGGCATAATTTCCACTAGCCCTCGCCTTGTGCTATATGTTCTGATAATACCAAATGATTTGCATCTCTCCCCATGCATCACACTATTTATTGTCTACTATTAGTTTAGCTGTCTTCTGGGCCTAGAATGCCTTTGGTTTGCTCCCTTCTTTCCTACTGTCTATTACCTGGGCTCTGCTTCATCCTTATGACTCAGCTCACAGATCACCTAATTCATTAAAATGGACTTTTGTTTTTCCTTCCTCAGGCTGGGTTAGGTACTCCCTCCTTTTGCTCTCTTAATACTGAATGAAAATCTTTATCTTTGCACAGGTGTAGGATAACCACTAGAGAGGGAAAATGGAAGGTGCACAGCAGTTATTATCCCATAGAAATTCTGAAGTCCAGCCTGGTAGAAGTTGCCCATTTCTTGATTATGGCTCAGTCCTATTACACTGTACCTGTTCACTGTCGGTTCCACCCTCTAGGCTCTTGGCCTCTCCCTCTGATGATCCTTCTCTTTACATAAGAAAGTTCTTATGCCTTCCTTCTGTCCATAAAAGCTTAGGGGTCTGAAAGATGCTTCCCTGTCTCTCCTTTAGTCCAAGTTGGGGTGTTTCTACCCAAATAGATACCTCAAAACAGTTCATTTTTTGCCCATCTCTGTCCACTCACATTTTGTCATAGATAGGAAGAAGAAGCGAGGTAACACTGTCATATTCTACTTTGAAATCTTAGTAAGATCATCATTAGGTACATTTACTACTTTCCATGTTACTGCAGCAATAATGTTGCAAGATAATCTTGTGCTATATTACAAAGGTCTCCTTTCCTCCTGCTTCTAACCACATTTCCTTTAGTTTCCCCTGACCCCCACTGAGAGCCTATTTAGGTCCTTCTTCAAGCTCCACTAACACTGGCCCTCTTAGGCTGTCACCAGCATTCTTCTAGAAGTCCTTTAGGCTCTCGCTAACAGTTTTCCAATACTCTTCCAGTTTCTGCCTGCTAATATTCAAAGGCCAATGCCATATACTTTAAGATTTTGTGATAGTACGGTAATTCCAGGCACTAAAATCTTTTCTAGTTATCTATTTCTGTATACAATAATACCTTAAAATCCTGTTTCAGTAGGACAGTGGTGGGAACTGGAGTCAATTCAGAGGTTTCTCACTCATGTATCTGACGGTGATGCTGGATTTTAGCTGAAAGTGCTCTTAGGCCATCAGTTAGAGTGCCGACCTACATGTAGTTTCTATTTGGCTGTTTGGTTTCCTCATGGCATGCTGACTGGGTTCTAAGAGCAATCTTCCCAGAGGAACCAGGAACATCTTATGACTTAGCCTTGGATGTCACTTAGTGTCATTTCTGCTATAGTGACTGGCCATACCATATTCAAAAGTATGAACTATAAATCCAAACTTTGATAAGATAAATGTCAACATCCTATTGAGAGAAGAAATTGTAGATAAAATATTGTGGTCATTCAAAACATAATCTCAGTCTGATATAGCTAACTTGCTAAATTCATCTTTAGTTTCAAATTTTCATAACAAGAAAGGAAATTATTTTGGGTGATATTGGTTCCCTATGTCAATAACACATTTTAGAAATTAAAATGAACTTGATGATGCTTTCATGAGAATGCTAGAACTAGTTGATTAAGAAGTAAACTTTTTAAGAGACAGATCTGTCATGGGTCCAAAACATTAAGCAAACAAATAATCAGTTCAGTTCAGTCGCTCAGTCATGTCTGACTCTCTGCAATCCCATGAACTGCAGCACGCCAGGCCTCCCTGTCTATCACCAATTCCCGGAGTTCACCCAAACCCATATCCATTGAATCAGTGATGCCATCCAACCATCTCATCCTCTGTTGTCCCTTTCTCCTCGTGCCCTCAATCTTTCCCAGCATCAGGGTCTTTTCAAATGAGTTAGCTCTTCACATGAGGTGGCCAAAGTATTGGAGTTTCAGCTTCAACATCAGTCCTTCCAGTGAACACCCAGGACTGATCTCCTTTAGGATGGACTGGTTGGATCTCCTTGCAGTCCAAGGGACTCTCAAGAGTCTTCTCCAACACCACAGTTCAAAAGCATCAATTCTTCGGTGCTCAGCTTTCTTTATAGTCCAACTCTCACATCCATACTGTACTACTGGAAAAACCATAGCCTTGACTAGATGGACCTTTGTTGACAAAATAATGTCTCTGCTTTTTAATATGCTGTGTAGGTTGGTCATAACTTTCCTTCCAAGGAGTAAGGGTCTTTTAATTTCATGGCTGCAATCACCATCTGCAGTGATTTTGGAGCCCCCCCCCCCAAAATAAAGTCTGACACTGTTTCCACTGTTTCCCCATCTATTTCCCATGAAGTGATGGGACCAGATGCCATGATCTTAGTTTTCTGAATGTTGAGCTTTAAGCCAACTTTTTCAGTCTCCTCTTTCACTTTCATCAAGAGGTTCTTTAGTTCTTCTTCACTTTCTGCCATAAGGGTGGTGTCATCTGCATAGCTGAGGTTATTGATATTTCTCCCAACAATCTAGACTCCAGCTTGTGCTTCTTCCCACCCAGCGTTTCTTATGATGTACTCTGCATATAACTTAAATAAGCAGGGTGACAATATACAGCCTTGACGTACTCCTTTTCCTATTTGGAACCAGTCTGTTGTTCCATGTCTAGATGGAATGCCTGCTTTCTATTCCAGAATCATTTAGTGTGCTTGCCATGTTAGATCTCAGTGATCCTTACTTGTTAGACAGACATAGGATGAGGTTTATTAGTTCATCCTTTTTGTGATAAGATTGTGCTATACATCTGTAATTAGAGAAATAAAGGAGACATCTCAACAAATACTGAGAAACGTTTATAATTCTTAAGTGTTTTAGTTCTCTGGATAAGTTATATGACCTTTTATAGTTTCTTAATATTTTATTGGATAAACACTGAACCACTTTTAAAGTTGGCTAGCTGTTGCCATTGTTTCCTTTCCTTTTTGGATATTTCTAGATCCCTTTACCCCTACTCATCATGAAAGTCTATCTCCTGATGACCACAAGGCAATTCTTGGAAGGGGGCTTGGAGGTAATAATCTATACTAGAGAACCTGTAGTTTTGATGTGTTAAAAAAAAATTGGGGTATGATTGTCTCCGGGCTCTGTCTGAGCCTCCCCTTCACTAATTCCTCTCTGCCATGTAGTTCTTGACAAATGTGTGTGCTCACTCATATCCAACTCTGCAACCCCTTGGACTATAGCCCGCTAGGCTCCTCTGTCCATGGAATTTTCCAGGAAAGAATACTGGAGTGGGTTGCCATTTCCTACTCCAAAGGATCTTCCCAACCCAGGGATTGAACTCCTGTCTCTTGCGTCTCCTGCACTGGCAGGCAGATTCTCTACTACTGCGCCACCTAGGAAGCCAAATAGTAGACTGTAGACAATAGACTCCCCAAAGCAAGGACTTTTGTCTATTGTAGTCATTGAAGTAATCTTCAGCAACTGGAGAATGGTGGATAGGTGCTAAGTACATATTGGGTAAATGCATGAATAAATGATCCTTTAAATTTTGATCCTATTTCCAACAAGAGCACCCCTGTAGGATGTTCTTCCTAGGTAAGTAGGAAGTTCATTCCTACTTACTGTTGATATGATTAAAATTAAAAGTAAAATCAAAGTCAGAAACAGAATCACTGGGCTCCTTCACAGACCAAAGGAACTGTCTTAATGCTGTAAAAGTCACAGCATTATCAAAGCAATTCTGACGTCACAGAGCAAAACTGCAACTGAGAACCCAAAGAAATGCTAATTTTGCCAGCATGAAATTGTTTGAAGGAGTTAAAGAATATTGTTTATTGGAGAGAAATATTGGGTAAGAAAATTGCGGGGTTCTAAGGCTACATGTATATATATGGAATGTGGGAGATTGAAACAAAGATGCACTTATGGCTTAGTAAAGATTTCTCCCCTTTACTTCTGAGGGCATGTGGTTGTGTAGAATGGCTGAGTTCCAGCACTGTTGAAAAACTTGGGAGGCAAGATAGACCCTAAGCAATCAGGATATAGGTCAAGATGCTAAGTATCTTCAAATTGGTATGTTACTCATTGGTACTAGGTCTTGTTTGAACTCAGGTGGGTTAAGAAGTGAGTTAGGGATCACTGTAAGATAGAATACACATTTTATAGAGTGGAACAGACCATTGTGAATTTGTTCCCTAGAAACTGTTCCCAAACAAATCTTAATCTAGTGGCCTGAAAAATGGATATTTGCTTTTTTTACTTATGAGATAATCTGAACATGCTTTCCAAGTATTTCAGCATATTCTCTTCATTCACAATACTGATGACAGTGATAGTAACCCATAGATGTAATTCTATACCTCGTGATGGAAAAGATGAATTTTCAAATGAGAATATCAGAAATCAAGCTGTCTTCCAAAGATTTATGTTTTCTTCCAGTAGATAAACTGGCCATGTTGCTAAGAAATAGCTGCTTACCCAGGAATTACCTGTTCTTAGTCCCCTTGTATTTAGATGGGACCATGTACCTGAGCTCCAAAATCGCTGCAGATGATGACTGCAGCCATGAAATTAAAAGTCTCTTGCTCCTTGGAAGGAAAGTTATGACCAACCTAGACAGCATATTAAAAAGCAGAGACATTACTTTGTCAACAAATGTCCACCTAGTCAAGGCTATGGTTTTTCCAGTAGTACAGTATGGATGTGAGAGTTGGACTATAAAGAAAGCCCTTGAGTGCTGAAGAATTGGTGCTTTTGAACTGTGGTGTTGGAGAAGACTCTTGAGAGTCCCTTGGACTGCAAGGAGATCCAACCAGTCCATCCTAAAGGAGATCAGTCCTGAATATTCACTGGAAGGACTGATGTTGAAGCTGAAACTCCAATACTTTGGCCAACTGATGTGAAGAGCTGACTCATTTGAAAAGACCCTGATGCTGGGAAAGATTGAAGGTGGAAGGAGAAGGGGACGACAGAGGATGACATGGTTGGATGGCACCACCGACTCAATGGACATGAGTTTTAGGAAACTTCAGGAGTTGGTGATGGACAGGGAGGCCTGGTGCGCTGCGGTTCATGGGGTCGCAAAAAGTCCGACACAACTGAGTGACTGAACTGAACTGATGTACTTGAGATCTGGCCAAGAGAAGGCATGCAGAAGTGATGCACCTCACATCCCAGCCTGGCCCAGGAAAACCTGGAAGGTAATTCTACTCTCTTTCTCTTTTGCTGCAAGGATATCAACTCTTGGGGTGACTTTGGCAGACACATGTTGAATATCCCATTATTCTGAGAGTGTCTGTGAGACGCCATTTCTGGATGAGATGAACATTTGATTCAGTAGATTGTGTAAAGCAATTGATTCGGTCCTTAATGTGGGTGGGCCTCATTCAATCAGTTGAAGACCTGAATATAACAAAAAGCCTGAATAAAAGGGAACTCCTGTGCCTGAACTGGCACACTGGTTTCTTCCTGCCTCCAGACTCAAACTGAAACATCTGCTCTTCCTGGGTCTTGAGCCTTCTGGCTTTCAGACTAGAACTATACCATTGGCTCTCTTGGGTTTCCAGCTTGCTGACTGCAGATCTTGGGACTTGTCAGCCTCCATAATCTCAAGAGCCAGTTCCTTATAATAAATCTCCTTTCCATACACACACACATGCACACACATATCCTACCAGTTCTACTTCTCTGGAAACTCTGACTAATACATAGGACCCACACACAAATCCTCCCACAGAAGATCCTTGCTCTCTTCTCTCATCTACTGAATGAGTGAAGAGGATTCTAAAGACTGAGGGAAAGATAGGACTACAAAATGGAAGGTGTCTGGGTCTCTGAATAAAAAATGAGAAGAGAACCCAGCAGTCAGCCTGTGTTGTACTGCAACATAAATGAGAAACAAAGATGTACAGTGTAGCCCTCTGAGATTTGGAGGATTATCTGTTATAGAAGATGGCTCAGTGGGTAAAGAATCACCCTGCAGTGCAGGAGATGCAGGAAGCTGAGTTCAATCCATGGGTCAGGAAGATTGCATGGAGAAGGGTACGGCAACCCCTTCCAGTGTTCCTGCCTGGAGAATCCCATGGAGCCTGGTGGGCTACTGTCCATGGGGTTGCAAAGAAAGTCAGACACAACTGAATGACTGAGCACACACACATTGCTATAGAAGGTAGCATTATGTACACATATTGCATACTGGATTTTTCAGAACTGAAGGCAAATCCATTCCAAGTCAAAGGGCAACTAAGTCAAATAAATACCTTTTTGCTTGTACATTTTAAAAATTACTACAAGAGGAAAGTCTGAGTTATAAACAGAGTGATGAGTGCTATGCCTTGGCCAGCTGCTAGCTTTCCTGAAGGCTCTGCATCTAACCCAGGTAGCTGAATCCTGGGGCACTGCTTAGAGTTCAGATCTGACTCATCCAGTCTGGATTTTCTTAATAGACAAAGGACAAACCCTATCTGTTGGTAGGTAATTCCATAACAATTAGCAAGCACAAGAATACTTTTATTATATTTTTCTAGCTGTACAAATAGCTATAACTAATACACCAAACTTTATGATTTTGAACAAAAAAAAGAATTTCTGAAAGGAAATATTTTGTCATAAGCAGCTTCATAGAGAAGCAGAATTGTATACTAGGAAGAACATGGACTTTAGAATTAGGCTGTCATAGGTTTAATTCATTTTTACAATTGAACAAATATTTATTGAGAATCTACTAAGTAAATCAAACCATGAGAATGCTGATATTCAACTCTACTTGAATGATGAAAAATAATGGTTTCATTCAAAAGTAATACATGATAGACACTGTTGTAGGTGCTAGGTATTCAGAAAGAACAAAACAAAGTCCATGTTCCCATAGAACTTATGCTTAGTCGTAAGAGATAGAAAACGAGTCAAATGTACTGTATGTCTAATAACGACACATGCAATACAGAAAAATAAAGACCAGAAGGTGGATGCAGGTGTTGGGTGGCAAGAAAGTTGCTACTTCGTGATGTTCAGGGAAACCATCTTTGGTAATCTTTGAGTGGAAAACTGTAGGAAGTGAGGGAAGATAGCTCAATTCCCACATAAAGTTCCCTGTGGGGAAGAGCATTCTAAGCAGAGAAAGTGGTAGGTGCAAAGCCCCTGAGGCACAAATATCCTTGGTATGTTCAAGAAACAGCAGGCTAGTGTGACTGGAGCAAAGCCAGCAAAGGAGAGAGTGGTAAGAGATGAGGACAGCAAGGTAGAAGGGCCAGTTCGTGTAAACCTTGTCTTGCTTAGTAAGGACTTCAGTTTTCACTGATACATGAGATTAAAAACCTTGCAGAGTTCTGGGGAGAGAAGTGACATGTGTTTTCAAAGCATCACTCTGACTGCTCTGTTGAGAATAGACTGTAGGAAAGACAAGGTGGAATCAGAGGGCCAGTTGAAAGACTATCACAATAATCCAGGTGGGAAAAGACTGTGGCTTCCTCTAGGATTTTAGCTATACAGCTTGTGAGATGTGGTTAGATTCTGTTATATTGCTATTATGAGGGTAGAAGTAACAAGATTTACTGATGTATTTATTAGATGTGAAAGATGAAAGGAAAAGAGGTTCCAAGGATGTTATGAGCAGTTTAAAAAGATGACTCCTCTCTCCATGGGATTTTCCAGGCAAGAATACTGGGGTGGGTTGTCATTTCCTTCTCCAGGGTATCTTCCCAACCCAGGGATCGAATACATGCCTCCTGTATCTCCTGCATTCGCAGGTGAATTCTTTACCAGTTAGCCACCTGGGAAGCCCCTTAAAAGGATGGAATTGTCATCAAAGGTGGGAAAACTATAGGAAGAACAGATTTCAGGACTGTGAGAATTAGGAGTTTAGTTCTGGACATGTAAAAATTCGAGATGCCTATTAGACATTCAAGTGGAGATGTCAGGGAGGCAGTTGAATATAAAAAGCAGATAGAAATAGAGATACAAAGCTTCAAGTCCTCAGCATGTATTATAGTTCATTAACTGTTGAGGCTGATTGAGATTGAGAAAGAGAAAAGGCAATCAAGAACTAAGCCCAGGGCACTCTTGTGTTTCGGGGTCAAAGAACCCGGAAGAGGGAATGAGAAGGAGCAGTTGGTAAGGTAGGAGGAGAACCATAATGTTTTGAATCCAAATTTCCATTATTGTCTGATTTCTTCAAGTTTCTGTTTCTATAAATGAAAAATGTAGATAATTTCAAGGTCATAGGATTGCCAAAGGCTGAAAAGAGGTAGCATGGGAAAGCATACACAAAGCTCAGAATATCCTCAATAAATGTTCATTCTTGACCTGTGGTGAAATTCTGGTTAAATGCCAGATTTCTCACTCTTCCCTCCAATTTTTGGCCCTATAGTAAGATTCTCATATATGAATCCTGTAGTTCAACAGTGTTGACTATGGAAGCAAGATCCTCATTATTAGTTATAAATATTCTAATCCCAGAGATCACTATTATTAAGTACTTGTCTTTCTCTTCCCTTTCTTCCTCAATTTTATTAGTGGATTTAGGGCTAAAGGAGGGAGTGATGACTAGAAAGGGGGTGGGTTGGGTCTGAGGGATGAGGGGTGCTAATGGGCTCTTTATCAGCTGGCATTAGTGTACCATTATTTCAACATTTAACTGCTCACCAAATAATTTCATTTCAGGGGATTTATTCAGTGCTCTGGAAGAACTATCTGTATATAAATAGCTGGGTTAAGTAGACCTTTCATTGCAGCTGTTAAAACCTATTGTTGTAGCTAGACACCTTGTAGTGATTCAAGATCAGCTGTCTTTGAAGAAAATCTATGTTTTATTTGATGCTAATGTGAGTTTTTTTTTTAGCTCTGAAATAAAGCAGCTTTACCTAGGATGAGGAAAGAAAGTGTTTACTGAATAAATCAGGGGTGGCTGAAATAATACTCAGTTACAATCTCTTGCTTGAATTTCATTTCTGTGCTTTCAACGTAAACCACCAAATGCTTATTGGAAGAATAAATGGAAAAACTAAATGAGTGAATTAATTTATATATGAATGAATTTTCTGTTTTTCCCTGGTCAGAATCTTCCTAAGTGATTCTGGATAAGTTCTGGATTACTTTGGGGCCTGTCCTTCACAACAAGAATCACTAAGTGAGATACTTTTCATAAAGAAGAGACAAATGCCAGAGTAACACTAGAGCTCAGCTCATAAGCAGTCTGTAAGGCATCTCAGGGGACTTCTCAGACCCTAGCACCAGGCTTAAGTAGTTTCTTTTTCAAGTTCCTATCCCTCTTCTCTCCCTCCACTTCCCAGAACTGGATTCAAATTATATAGATATATACATAAATATATATATAAATAACCACTGATTGAGTCCATACACTTAGCTGACCACGAAGTGGGTACTTATCTCAATACACAGTTCTTGAACATTTGAGTAGTCTCCTTTCCCCATTACGTGGTTCCTCAAGAAGATGAGTGTAGATCCCTTCAGACAAGGACAGGGAGAATCATTATGATAGCATTTGCCATGATCTTACAGTGTCCTTCACTCATGAAACCCAGCCTTGATTTCATTCAGTGGTTTTTGGGTTAAAAACTGAACCAGGTCCAGAAACTTCACAAGGGATTGTGACATTTTATTGTAGCAGTAGTTCTGAACCTTTATTTCTTTATATGTATATATCTATATCTATCTACATATATATACATAGCCTCTATGAGAGGAGGAATCAGGCAGCAATAAAAAGAGAAGGAAGACCTGGGTGCTTTAACTTAGTGCTAGTACTTAAGAAACAGGTATTAGCAAGAAGGATTGGAGGACAATGGAGCTGATGCACTTGGTAACCTAAAGCCTAGAATACAGCAGTGCTCTGCAAAGAATACTCCAAACCATATGTTCTCAAAATCCAAACAAATCCAAAAAGGCATTCCATGTTAGTGAGACTTTATAATTCTCTATATCTTTCTCTTCATTCTCCATTCCTGCCAGCTTAATTCAAAAACACTGTCTTCTCTTGCCAGGACTGTTGCAAAGCCTTTTTACCACCCTCTTTGTTGCCCTTCTATAATTACTTCTTCATTTGTTAGTTGGAATGATCCTTCTAAAATATAAATCAAATCAGTCTCCTACTTAAAATCTTCCAGTGGCTCCCCCATGGTACCTGGAACAAAGCCCTCCTCCTCTTTAAGGTCCTGTGTGATCCAGGTTGCAACCTCTCTGACTTCATCTTGGAGCATCTCCACTTCACCACTCTCCTTCACTACTCTAATTATATTAGAGTTATAACTCTAATAGTGTATATATAAAGGTATCATCGGCATATAACAAACTGAACACATTTAAAGTGTGCTACTGCTAAGTCACTTAAGTCGTGTCTGACTCTGTGTGACCTCATAGATGGCAGCCCACCAGGCTCCCCCGTCCCTGGGATTCTCCAGGCAAGAACACTGGAGTGGGTTGCCATTTCCTTCTCCAATGCATGAAAGTTAAAAGTGAAAGTGAAGTTGCTTAGTCATGTCCGACCCTCAACGATCCCATGGACTGCAGCCTACCAGGCTCCTCCGTCCATGGGATTTTCCAGGCAGGAATACTAGAGTGGGGTGTCATTGCCTTCTCTGATTTAAAGTGTACTATTTGGTAATTTTTGACATTTGTATACATGCATGAAACCATAAACACAATCAAGATTAAAAGCATATTTATCATCTCCAATTTTATTTTGTCTGTTCTACTTCCTCAGTCATGCCTTTCCATGTCTTCTTACCCCCCCAAGAACAGATGATCTTCTTTCTGCCACTATGGATATTTCTTTCAGTAATTTTATGTAAATGGAATAATACAGTATGTGTTCTTTTTCAGTTTCACTTCTGTCACCCAGCATAACCATTTTGACGTTCATCCGTATTGTTGCTATATCAATAGTTCATTCCTTTTTTTTTTGCTAAATGACATTCCATTGAATAGATATAGCATGGTTTGTTTATCCAGCCACCTATGGTGAACATTTGGGTGGTTTTAAGGTTTGGGCTATTAGAAATAAAGTTGCTTTGAACATTTGTCTTTAAGTTTTTGTATAGACCCATACTTTCATTCCTCTTGGGTAATACCTAGGAGTAAATGGCTGGGCCACATGGTAGGTATATGTTTAACTTTTTTTTTTTTTTTGGGGGGGGGCGCTCGTCCAGGATATGATATGTTTAACTTTTAAAAGAACTACCAAACTGTTTTCCAAAGTGGTGATATTATTTCACTTTTCCACCAGTAATGTATGACAGTTTCAGTTGCTCTACATTCTCACCAACACTTGGTATGATCAGTCTTTTTTAATTTTAAATTTTGTCACAGGTGTGTTTTAGATTAATGACTAAGAATGTTGAGTATTTTTATATGTTTATTTGCTGTCTGTGTTTCTGTTATAGAGAGGGGTTTGTTGAAATCTTTTGCTCATCTTTTTTTAAGTTGAACTGTTTCCTCATCGTTTGATTTGAAAATTCTTGATATATTCAGGGTTAAGTCCTTTATCATATATGGTATTTGGAAATACATTTTCCCAGTTTATGGCTTTCCTATTCTCTTATAAATGTCTTTCTGAAGGCAGAAATTCTTAATTGTGATCAAGCCCAGATTTATCAATTTTTCATCAATTCTTTCATGAATTATACTTTTAATGTAATTTTCAGACACATCTTTGTCTAACCCAAGGTCACAAAAATTTTCTTCTATGTTTTCTTCTAGAAATTTTAAAGTTTTAGGCTTT